>NC_062562.1:141284681-146284681 GCF_022837055.1 Prionailurus viverrinus
ATATACACACACACACGTGTGTGTATATATATATATATAAAATATGTGACAGTTTTGAGAGTCCAAAATGATGTTTTATAATGCCCATTATGGAGTGATACATAATTCACATAAAGCAACATGGTGTATTGCTTCTAATAGGTCACCATGGCATACTATCTGGAGTATCATTTGGAGTTGCCAGGGACTCCTATGAGATCTAATGAGAATAAAATAGTCTTAAAGCCAAAAAAAAAAAAGTGAAAATATTCTTTCTCAACCAGGTATTGGTAGCTCTCAATCTACAAAAAATAGAAATTATGACCTGTTCTCTTAGACACACTGACTTGACCATTTATGCTCTCTAAAGAATTGCTTTGTGAGTCTTGAATTCCAGTTCAGTGGGAATATTATTGTGTTCCCTGGGGGAATTTCTTCCTTGTGTATTAAGATCTACAAATCCATTGAGTACAAGGTTGAAAGGATGAACAGTGATAATTTTATGTAGATTACATGGCATAACAGTGAAAGGGGTCATACTCAGCTTTATCTTTTGTTCCCAGTTCTGTGCATTTTTAGGATAGGAGAGATAGCAACATCCACTAGCTAGTTCTGCCCATTTTTTCCCAGCCTATGCATTCTGACTGAAAGAGACAGTATATACTGACCAATGATTTAAGGCATATACTACATCCTGTAAGACAGCACTCCAACCCCTCAGGGTATTGTCACTCCGATGATGCCATAACTGACCCTTCAGTAGGTCATTCTAGAATTTAATCAAGCCAGATATTTCTAGGTAGTAAGGACATGGTAAGACCAGTGAATTCTGTGAGCCTGAACCCAATGTCTCACTTCCTCCTCTGTGAAATGAGTCCTTGGTTGAAGGTAATGTAATACATGAAACCATAATGATAAGTAATACTTCCTGTAGGTCCATGAATGATTGTGTGGACAGAAATACTGTAAGCAAGGAAGACAAGTCCATATGCATATTAAACATCTATATTCATGAGAATGCCCTTTCCCTGATAAAAAAGATCCAATATACTCAACTATCCATCAGATTGCCAGCTGGTTTCCCTGGGGAATATTATCATCTTGTGACTTATTATTGTCCTCTGCTATTGGCAGATTAGACACCTGGCTGTGGTTGTAGCCAAATAGGACTAGGTGAAGCAAAATCCCTGTTGTTAAGCCCATAGATGAGTTCCATCCATATTGTCAGTGTTGGTTTGTGAATGAACCCATTGAGCAAACACCAGAAATCTGGTGGAAGAAGCTGATTGAGATACATAGGAGGAATAATCTTGTCTGCTTGATTACTGACAGCATCCTCTGCAGCAGATGCCATCTGGAGTGCACTTACATAGGACATGCTTACCCACATGCATCCCCCCCAAACTCCTTATCACCAAGTTTTAAATATTATTCTAGGGGCGCCTGGGTGGCTCAGTCGGTTGGGTGGCCGACTTCGGCTCAGGTCATGATCTCGCAGTCCGTGAGTTCGAGCCCCACGTCGGGCTCTGTGCTGACAGCTCAGAGCCTGGAGCCTGTTTCATATTCTGTGTCTCCCTCTCTCTGGCCCTCCCCAGTTCATGCTCTGTCTCTCTCTGTCTCAAAAATAAATAAATGTTAAAAAAAATTAAAAATAAATATTATTCTAAGTCTCTTTCCAGTTGATTAACCTTGTAGGTACTGCCCATGGATCTCTGTAGATCTATACCACCAACTATGTTCCCATTGCACAAAAAGTAGATAAATAGATGTGCCACTTGAAAGTCTTCCCTTCGAGAGAATTCTTTATAGTGTCTTCCATGGCGTTCCAAAGTGGAGCTGCAGTAAAGTGGGAAGCATATGTGCAGACCTTTCCCTAAACTGGATCATCTATTGACACTATGGTGTGAAGATCCTTCTGTAAACCAATTCTTTTTTTCCTTCCATTTCAGTGGTCATAGGCAACTGTCCATGAAGCCATAGTTGTTTGTTGAGGGGTAAGGGGGAAAGCAGTAGGAGTATATAACATGGGAGTCTGAAGTATCTACTTCATGTGGTTTACTTGTAACTTCTAAACCTACAAGGGTGTTCTTGAATATACAATTTCCACTTCACAATGGGATGATGCTGTGTACATTCAACTTTATGATTGGGTCAATCTGATAACATAGTTTATTATGGGCATTTTTTAGTAATGTCGTCACTTAGTGAATCATCCAATGATAAGTATCCACATAAGAGGCAGAAGAATAGAAAACAGACACATTAAGAGAAGGAGGCCACATGTGAGCATAAAGGCAGAGATTGGAATACTACAGCCAAAGAATCCAAGAAATGCCTGGAGCCACCAGAAGCTGGAAGAGGCAAGAAAAGATTCTCTCACATAGCATCTGGAGAGAGAGTGTCTCTGCCAACACCTTGATTTCAGACTTCTGGCCTGCAGAACTGTGAGAAAAGAAATACTTGTTGTTTTAAGCCATTCAGTTTGTTGTAATTTGTTACAGGAGCTCTAGAAAATGAATATGACTGTCCGTTTCATCCCCGTGGATCTGATTATCATTTAATCATCCTTATAAATCTCTTCAGGGTAAATCATTTTGCTCCTAGGGCTTTTTATTATAACTCTGCCCTCTTTTTCTCCAATGGTTAAGCTTCACCACTCGGCTTTTAGCGTTGGGGATCACATTGTTCCCATAAAATCAGGTTATCAATTTCCATAACGATATTCCCACCGTCATCTCCAGCCTATAGGGAACAGCCACCACAGAGCTTTTCAGGGAAGCTGGTAACACACTCACGACTGCATTTCTTAATGCCTTGGCGAAGATCCTCTTGTGTAGTACTGACACCTGTAAGGGGTGTCTGAGAAAGTCACACATAATAGATCCACCCCAACAACCCATTTTCCTGAATAATGTTTTCGAGGGAAGTTCTTGCATTTTGAGGTCATTGATATAGGTCACTTTCTAGTGGTAAACATATGTAGCAGTTCACAGGGCCTCAAGCCAACAGTAAATCCTGAATTCTAGGCAAGAACATGAATTTGCTTCAGTGCAATCTTTTGTTTTGTCCTTTTTGGTCTAATAGTCTTAGAATAAACTCTTACACATGCTCCCCTAACTCTTAATAAAAACTGACACGATCCTACAACTCTTTCAGTATATAGGCTAACCCATACCCGACCATACCTTGTTTGTTCTTTCTCACCACTATCCTTACCTTAATGTGATCTAGCCTGGGTACACACTTTACTAACAGTATAACTCTGTAAACCTTCCAGTCAGGCTCTAGACTTAATCCCCAGTTACATCTGACAGGTAAACACAGGAGATAAGTAATTTCTTTAGAGTTGTCATTAAGGTTTTCTGAATTTCTATCTGGGCCTTGTGTTGGACCTTCAAGGCTTCCAGTCTGTCTTTTCCTTATGAACCCTTTCAGTTGTAAGAAGTACCATCCTATGCCATAATCTTTGCCACCAAAGTGACTAGTTGGCTCAGCCATTTGATCTCCCTATGCTTATCCTCCACGTGCACCCCATTGTGCACCACCACTTGTGATATTTTGAGTTATCATGATGCTACCACATGGTGCACATTACCAGTGTCCTATTTCCCCCTGGCAAGGAGGTTATCCATATGCTCTCCAAATATGTGAGCAGCCCAAGCCTAGATTCCATTTTAAAGTCTGTTTGCTAGGATTGTTCCTGGTACCAGTTACTGTTTTTGTCAGGGTCCAGGAGGCACACTCAAACTGTGAATTTGAAAAGTATTTAGAAAAGGGTTGTTTACAAAGGAAAGGGCACGGTTTAAGGAAATCAAAATAAAAAAGTGAAGCACCTTCAACCTAGCTACAAAAGAAAGCAATTCACCCATAAGCTGAAGGAGTAAAGGAATGAGTCTCAGAACTCAAAGACAGTTATAGAGTAGAAAGGCAGACCATACATACAATCAGAGATACGGCCTCCGGCAGATAAATGCAGCCACTGACAACAGACCAAAAATCAGATAGGAGTCAAGAGAATAAATACCCAACCTCTGTGTGTCTTCCAGATCTCAGATGTCCTGCTGATGCTTCCCACTGACCAGATGCAACTGGAGGACATTATACACTCACTGATACGTGCAAAAAGAGCAGCCTCTAAGGGCACACAACATAGAAGAGAAGGGTGGAAGGGAAATCTGAAGAAGCGAATGAAGAATATCCAGCAAAAGACATTATTTATCTTCTAATATGTTTTTAAATTTTATTTGCTAATATTTTGTTTAGGATTTTTGCATCTATATTCATTGTAAAAGTGGCCTATCATTTTCTTGTACTATCCTTGTCAAATTTTGGTATCGAGGATATGTTGGCCTCATGAGTTGGGGAGTATTCACTCTTTTTCTATTTCTTAGAGGAGTATCTATAGATATTCCTTTAGAATTATTCGTTCTTTCAATGCTCATTTTTTTTTTCAACGTTTTATTTATTTTTGGGACAGAGAGAGACAGAGCTTGAATGGGGGAGGGGCAGAGAGAGAGGGAGACACAGAATCGGAAACAGGCTCCAGGCTCTGAGCCATCAGCCCAGAGCCCGATGTGGGGCTCGAACTCCCGGACCGCGAGATCGTGACCTGGCTGAAGTCGGACGCTCAACCGACTGCGCCACCCAGGCGCCCCTCAATGCTCATTTGTGACAAAGACAATTTTACTTGCATAATACTTTGGGCAAAGCATGTTACATAATCCTGCCACATTTCAAGAGGATGAAGAATTGCAATCAGTCACCCAGTACCCCTGGAAAGAGAAGAGAAACATTTTCTACCTCTTGACTCACGATTTTTTCATTTTTAAGGTTATGTGGGTCAAGAACTGCAAAGGGTCTGAGATGCTAACAAATTTGCCTGCTGGAATTTCGTAGATGAGAATGGAAGACATGAGACTCCTAGGTCAGGGATGAAGCACAATCTATTGTTCACAGAAATAGCAGCGACCAGAATATCAGCATTTTGCCCTAATTCCACCAGGGTGATACAAGGTCCAGACGCCACATGCACGCACAGTGAGTTGTTTGCAGGATAGAAATCCTGGGCTTAGAGACTCTGAATCTTTTATAGTGAACAGTAAACACTATCCCTATCTTCCAAGACTGCTTGCTACACAAACATCCTTCAAAATAAGTCTGAAAAAAAGCAGAACTACTACCTCTGCTCAAAAGACATTCAGAAGTGCAAGAAGCCTATGGAGAACTGTCTTTCAAATGACTTTTTTTAAACTTACTTTTGTATCTAACATGGAGATTAATTATTTATTTATACTGTGAATAATAATTTATCAAGATAAAGTAACTCTCTTTGCTCTGCTGTTTTTCTTCTCAGTTTCATCTGGGAAATTAATATTGCTACCATTTTTTTTGTTGTTGTCTGCTTACATATGACTATTGCAATTTTACAAAGTATCATTATTTTTAACCTTTCTATGTCATTCCATTTGGGGTATATATCTGGTACACAGCAAATAGTTCACTCTTTGGATACACTATGATAATAACTATCCTTTACTAGATAACTTTACCTATCTGAATTTACACGCTGTGATTTTTTAACCTGGTTTCTTATATGTACTTCTTCCTGATCACCTTAGAAAATAAAAACAAAAACGCTTTATTTCATAATAGTTCTCAAGTTTGTTGTTCCCTTTTTGCCTCCAGAAACATGGAGTTTATAATTCAATTTTCATTCTGCTAGCATTAGTCTTTAAATTTTTTAACTAAATATTTTAATATCTACTTTCCTATCTATCCGTTGAAACTTCTCCCATTAAAAAGACTTGGAACACTTTTATCCTTCTGAATGCTCCTATAGTAGACATTTTATTGGAATAGTCAGGGTATTATTTTGGTAGATTGATTTTTTTTTTTTGCAGTATAGATCTTCATTTGAGGAATTATTTTTGTTCATTACATTGTTTCATAACCACACAAATGATCATTTAGAAAGGATCTTGAACTTGCAGTGCTCACTGCCTTTTCTCATATACGGTGTCACGTCCATACCTTACTTCCATAGTTTTAAGGTTGGCTGGAGTACAGAATGGGTACATAGAGATTCATGATATGCTTTCTGCTTAACAATGTCTTTCTGCTATCTTCACAAATATTTTCCCAAAAGTAAAATTCTTAAATCATCTTTTTTACCCTCAAAATTTGAAATCCTTCAATAGAAATGTTCCTTCCTTCTGGCATTTAGTGTTAGGTAACAGAAATCTATGAGGCTGCTATTGATTTTATTTTCTTGTGGCTACTTTCCCCCTCCAACTTGCATGCTTATGGAATTTGTCCAATATTCCTGAAATTCAGAAATACCACGAGATTGTTTCTATGTGTGTCAATATGTTAATTTTCCCAGTACTTGGTAGATTCTTTATACAGCTAAGGTTATAGATCTTTTTAGCTTGGGAAAATTGGCTTTAAATCTCTCTTTGCTAATTGCTTCTCCTTTTCTACTCCATTCTAGGCTTATGTTATTTCTAGTGTATTGTTATTTCTAGTAAGTTCATTAAACTTATTATTTTTGCTCATCTATTTCATCACTTTGTCCCTTTCCTCTAAATTCTAGGGAACTATCTTGAGCTAATCCATCAAATCTCTTTCAAGAATGAAACCTGCTGGTCATTGCCATTTATGTGTTGTTTTTGGGAATTTAGCAATTGTTTATCTGGGTAATAGCAATTTTTTCCCAGTATCAATTTCTCCCCAAAGGACGAAAAGTGCTATCAAATATCCTTAACATGAATGAAGAGATTTGTTATGTGAATATCATTCCTCAGAAGGGTCCCTTTTTAATTTTTTAATCCAGATAGATAGATAGATAGATAGATACAAGCTGATCAAGAATAGTCACTATATTTATACATATATATATATATACACATATACATATGTATATATGTGTATACATACACACACATATATATACACACGTATACACACACACACACACACACACACACACACATATATATACACGCATATATATAGTGACTATTCTTGATCGGCTTGTTTTGCAATTTGTAAAATATTGTTCTATTCTATTGTTAGGCCTGTAACCATATAATACAGTCTTCATAAAAGAGAAAGAAGGAAACGCCTTCTACAGCTTCATTAGTTAGTGGGCTAAGGGAAATATGTTCATCAGGCCATAAAGTTGAGGAATGCAGATACTATGGAAGCAGGAGAACCTAACTGCTCAACAAGTCATTGCTCTCCAGTATGCTGGAGTTAAAATTTTAGTGGGTAGCAACCTGACTCCCCCTCCGCCCCCGCTCCACCCACTGATGGCTCTCTAGCCAGATACCTCTTCTCGTCCCTTCTGCTGTGGATTTTCAGATAGCTGTGTAAAACAAGTAGTTCTTGAAGGATTGAAAAGTGTTTACCAGAATAGTTGACTTTATTGAGGAAAGTCTTTCTGCTGTTGAGCTGTGTTTTCCGCTTAATGGTTATTCTCCCAGCCCTGTAGGTACTGCCCCTTTCCAGTAATGAATTTAATTGCTCTGGTTGGTCCACCCCTCCTTGTTGTATTCCAAAATCTTCTATACTAAGAGCAAACGCTATCTAGTCAGTTGCTTCACCCTTGGGGTAAATAGAAGAATTCTCAAAATCTCTTATTTGTCCCTATCTGAATATTTCTCCCTTGCTGCTTGCCTCCCCACCCTTCCATCTCTAAGATGGGGCATTCTCCTACATTGTCCTGTGAAAATCTGATAATTTACATTCCTGTGTAAACCCACTCTTGTCTGCCTTAAGTTGTTACCTGTTTATCAGTGATCAGTCTAACCCCATCTGTAATTCACCATTTAGAAAGTTCCCAGAATGTCTGAATTGTCCATGAAACTTTGAAATTAACAGCATTATAGCACTTTGTTCCTTTGATGTTTAGTTCCTTACAAATAATTGCCATGTACCACGATTTTGCTAAATTAAAAAAAAAATTGTAGATATCCTACAAAATATGTTGTTGAAATGTTGGCAAATATTTATATAGAACAAATATTAATATTTTGATTGAATTCCTTGATCACTAAACTTAAGAGAACAGCTCATTATCTACTGATTGGAATTAGGAGAAAGATTCTCCCCCCACCCCACCCCCAAATTATTGTGCGTGCGTGCGTGTGTGTGTGTGTGTGTGTGAGAAATACTGCTACTTGAGTTATAGAGTTTCACTTTAAATTCTTTCTCTCTAGCGAGATATCTTCTATTTAGTCATCCAGCTCCACTTTTCCCATTATCTCTTCTACTCTTTTTCCCAGAGCTGCATGAATTATTCCAACAGACTTCTATTTCTCCTGCTTTACTTCTGGGTTCTATAAATGGGAAATGCAAGCAGGAGACTGGAGGAAGGGAGAAGTATGAAATTGGAGTATTTATTTCTCCAGTTCCTGAGACCATCTAGGGTTGGCCATCCCTTGAGTTGTTTTCTGATCCTCTCATATATCTACGTTACACTCTGAGTTCTCAGACCTCTCCCTCCCCAGGCTCATTGGAGACTAGCGGTAGAGACAGCTTATCTTGTACTGGCCCAGGGTTCATGCACTATTCCTTTAGTTTCCCTACACACTGCCCACACTTTATAATAAGGCCCTTTGTAAATAAACCCTCCTTGAATTTTCCTATTTTGAGTGTGCCATCAATCTCCTCTTAAGACTGACTCACACATTCTTATTCATCACTGTAAGTCTGACATGCATGCGGTTAAGGTTATTCCTTTGGCTTATTGGGGAAAGGGGTTGCTATAGTTTATTTAACCAAGTTTATTCTTCCTACAGAATTTCATCATTGCCCCACTGGCAGTTTTACTCCCACAGGATAAAAGATAGTTCTACCGTTTACCCTGTTTTCCAGCATAGAATGCGTTTATTTGTTTGTTTGTTTATAAATAATTCCAGTTGTTTTACTGGGATTTCAGGAAGGATGGAAGATAAAAGTAAAAGATACAAAGTGAAGATTCACATCACTGTATTAAAACATGGCATCTTTTGTCTTACCTGTAAAGATTTTCAAAAATGGAATTCTATGTTTCCTCCCATCCACATACTGACTATTCTTCTATAACTACATTTACCTTAAAATAAATTACTTGAGTTGAAAGTTGAGCCTAGTTTTTGTTTGTTGGTTTTAACTATAGGGCACTTGAGATTTTAAATATTTTAATGTAAAAATGTGAAGAATAAAATGTTCTCTTTACCTTAAAACATTAATTTCAGGAACAAAACTATATTTCAATTGATCACTAATTGTGTAACAATAAAGCATTTATATAGGGATGTTTTATGTTTATACAACTTATGATAATATGAGAAACAAAAAACAATTAAAATCAATAAAAAGATAAAATTCTATTTCCATATTGGGTGGTCTCTTATTACTCTATTAGCAGTGGACAAAAGTGCTGATCATCAAACACTCCTGGATCCTCTAGGGACTAGGTCTCTGGGACACTATAATCTTAGGTGTTGTTTCTGAGTGATATTTCTTTCTGATCTCATCTATCTCACCATCATCAAGTATAAATGAAGCCAGCACTGGAATTTGAGAAAAATAGTTCTTAGCCAGGATATGTTTGTGTTTGATCTTGTGAATAAACGAGGGTTCATATCCCTAAAAGAAAAGAAAATCAAGTTCTATTAAATGTCACAGATATATTTTGCCAGGTAAAAAAATAAAAACACTTTCATGTCTCAGTTTTGTATACCAGTTCTCTCAGCCCACAGTATATTTCTTCCCAGTTTTGTCTAATATCTTTCAGGGCTCAGCTCCTATGACATTGTAAACTTGAGGCCTTTCCTGACTCTCCCTCTGACCTCTGAGTCCAAACTAATCCCTCCTTCCTCCTTACTTGCAGGTACTTAGTACTTTTATATATTTTAATTATAATATTTAGTTCATTCTGTCTTGAATTTCACTATTTTCTCAAGAGTCTTTCCATGATAAAAAAAATACTCCTTAAAGGCTCAAATTGGGTCTTTTTCATATATGTGTCTCTCAACACCACAAGGTAGATATCAATATTTTTGAATTATGATCTTGTCACGTTGGTTCTCTCTTTAAATGTACTTCAATACCCACACAATTACCAACTTGAATTATTTTTTTCTAAGACTGGTACTTATCTCCCTGTCCAAAACAAAGATCACAATGGTGTTGTGACAATATAAACCTCCCTTTGCTCACCCTTTTTACTACCTTAATTCCCACCTCATGAGTCCATTTTCTGTCTTTAAGTAGAAAATAACCTTTCTGCCTTTATCAAGTCTCTGTACCTTTCCATTTTTATTCTTAATTAATGTTTAGGCTTCTGGTCTCTCCACAGCTATAGCATGCTTTGAACTTTCTCTGTTATGTAGCATTGCCACAGTATAAGATAATCCGTTTTCTACTAAGAGTGGCAGGCTGCTAGTTGCCAACCCAATATTCACTCTTTCTTCTATTCATATTTAGAGGCCTGATTTTGCAGAAGGGCCTTATTTTGTATTGTGTGATGTGCTCAGCTTTCCTAGCCTTTATTCTAGCTAGGGGCGGCCATGTGACAAGTTTCAGGCCACTATACATACATGTATATATAATAGAAGCCATTGGATGAAGCTTACAAGAAAGCTTTTTAAGAGAATGAGCTATTTTATCTCTAAGACTCCACAAGCATGAGAATGAAAGTCAAAGGTTAAAGATGGCTGAAGAGAAAGTTAGAGGGCTTGGGTTTCTGAGAGCACTGTGGAGCCACCATCTGGACTTAACTTCTTGTTTGATAAGGAAATTAACTTCACATTTAATTAAGTCATTATAAATTGCTTAGTCTGTTATTTCCAACCAAACTTAAATACAACAGAAACAATGATTGTGTCCATTACACATTCTTGTTTTTCTCCAAGCACTTAGCACTGTATCCGGCACATTCAAAAGAAAATTCTAGTTGAATTAATAAATACCATCCGTTTCCTTTATTAATCTTAATAATAAGATTAATTATTTGAATTATTTCTTTTCAACTAAATCACTACTTGTACCTCCTCCTAGAATTTGTTTTCTAAAAGTAATACATCCCTCACTAAAGACCCTCCATAGTGTCAAAACAAATGTAAAGAGAGCCTGCAGGAAAAGAGCCAAAGGACACACCATTCTGGCAGAGAGTATCATGTAGGAGTGTCCTGGCTTAAAGTTTCCTTTTCACAGACCAATTTACGAGGGCAAAATACTCATCCTTTGCACTGATCTAACTATGTTCAACCACTTCTTAGTCCTTACTTCATTAAAAAAAAAAAAAAACAACTAACACATTTCTGTTATTCAACATTAAATTATACATGTACAGATCTTTATAAGTTTTCAAAGTACCTTTATAGAAAAAAAAACAATCATTAAAGGTGAGATAAGCATATTATGGTACATACAAGCAAAGGAACAATTAGCAACTCTTAAAGAATAATATAAAATGGAAAATATCCAATATATATTATCCCCTTTTTATATTATTTCCCTTTTCATATCATCCCCTTTTATAGATGAGAAAACAGGCACTAGGACATTGACAAATTTGCTCAACTTCTCCCAGCTCATAAATGATAGAGCCAGAATTCAACCAAGGCTGCTCTGATCCTCTATATTGATTCCATGATTTTAGCTAAACTTTATAAAAATTTGTGAAGCAAAGAGGGCAGGTCTTAACGTCCTACAGATTGTTAGTGACAGAAATGGGGACATACTGTGTCAGATCTCCTAACTTTACATCCATTGTTGTTCCTACTTTGACCAATGTGTGCACCATGAGAAATTGCTCTGCCTCATTTACAGTTCAGAGAACAGAAGTCTTTTCCACACTTTTCCTATAACTTGTGTCATGATTACAGGGGGCCAAGATTATTTTAACGTTTGAGTATTTTTTTACTTACTGAGAAAGCAAATATCTCTGTGCATTAAGGAAATTCTAGAAATGCTTTAACTTTAACTTGTGGCAAGATGCAAACTATTCTTTTTAAAAAGCTGAATATTAATAAAAGATTACACCTAGTCCAAAACCATAAAAAGGCATTTTTTCTTTAGTTTGTCTGGTTGAGAACCTTAGCTCTCTTTATAGAAATTTATAGGCATCCAGAAGTTAGGAATGCATGTGAATAGAACATTTAATTGGATACTGCACTAATTTGATTAAATACACAAAGGGAGTGTGTGGATTAATTGAAACAGTAGAATATCAGCTTTGGGAATGAACTTCAATCCCACTATAGGTCCTAGATGAAATGATATTGTAGTATTGGCTATGCTTCGAGTGATTACATATTTATGAAGCAGCTTAGTTTACTAAATATAATATTTAACACAGCTTCAATTTCTGCTGCTCTTTCTTTCAATCCCTAGAGTGCAATTTTTCTTAGCCTGACTTCTACTGGAAAATTATTCCAAAAAACTACAAATTTAACTAGTTCCTCCTCTTTAAACCCTCCCCCCTACCCAGTAAAAACACAAGCAGGGAATAGCACCATTCAAAATGACTATTATATTTGAAGTCAGTTCTTTATTTTCTCCTAACTGACATTTTGCATGAAATTCAAAGTATAGGAATTTAATCAATAGAAGGCAGAGAATCACTATCAACTGTTGGGTCCTAAGCTTGCTTCGTGTAAATGAAGCTCTCTGATGAACTCAATTCTGTTCATTGAAATGTTTTACAGATTGCATCTTGTAAGTTAATGAAATTAAATGGTATTGAATTTTTACAGCGTTTTCCCCACTCCTAGTCATTTGGGAGAAAATGAAAACTGGAGCCTCAGAACCATAGTCCATCAGTATAATTGCCATTTAGAGCACAAGATTATGAACAAAATTTGAGAATTTAGTGTGCTTTTTAGGCAGACTCATGATGGTTAATCAAAGAAAGGCAGAGTCTAGGTTACATAATACCTATCTGTTATTTCATTTATTCATTCAACAAATATTTAGTAAACCCCTAGTCTGGGACAGGCACTGGTGTAGGTATTAGAGATACAGACATGAATAAGCTAAATAAAACCTCTGTCTGCATGGAATTTACTATGGAACTATGTGCTTTTACTATGTGCTTTTACTATGTGCTTCAACCTGCTATTATTAAGAGAGAGTGATATCCAGTTTAGATACTTGTAAGATGTTCTGATCTCTTATCTTGTCCTTTTCCGTGCCTTGGCTTCCTTTAATTTTAATCTCAGCCATACACACCATCCACATATTTGTTACTGTTATCCAGTCTGTTTCTTAATCCAATGGAAGCATTTAAATTATCCTTGGAATGTAGTAAAAAGCAGTCACACTATCTCTAAAATTTTCAATGATTAAATGAGTTCCCCAAATAAATTCTCTGCTTTCTTACCTCTTCAATACTTGTTAGCTTGAGATGAGCAATGCTTTCATCTTTGGTAAGAAGAATGCAGTTCCAGGGGGACCATTCCAAGGACTTATCCCACCTGACCATGACCAGATCATGGAGATCATTCCAGGAACTGAGTGCTGACTGCGATGCCCAGATGTTCTCTATCAGGTACTGAATATCTTCTAGCTGCATGTCAAAACAAGTTTGAAAAATAATGTTTTCCTCTAAATATAACGTTTCTTTAATATTATTAAATTACTTGAAGAAATACATTATAAGAGTATATTTTTAAGAGAGAAACATTATTCATGAAGTTGCTTCTTACAATTTATTTTTCTCCAAACCTCTGCTCATTCTGCCCAAACTACATTATCAGTTTCACAGTCATGACTGCATCTTTAACCCAGAAAAAGCGGCATATATTTCATCCAGTATGCTAATTTTACCTTACATGTATATGGTACTTGGTGCTTTTCAAAATTTGTCACTATCATCTTATTCTCAGGGTTATTGTAGGTCACTTTATTTCCATGTTACAAATGAAGAAATTGAGATTTAATAAAGTAAGCAATTTGCTTAGTGTTATTAAAAAGACTTTGTTGTTTTAATGAAAAAAATAAGGAAAATTGGGGAAATGAAATAACTGTTTAAAAACTTTTACAATTTAAACCATATTAGCTAAAAGTCTTGAAATGACTTCTTATCACAAAGTCTGCATATATAAACTTAGAATTGCCAGAGGGGCAAGCGTCACCAAGTATAAGCATAGATAAAAGTACTTTTATTTTATTTTAATTTTTGAGAGAGAGAGAGATGGAGAGAGAGAGAGAAAGAGAATGAGTGGGGGACGGGCAGGGTGAGAGGGAGAGAGAGAATCTTAAGCAGGTTCCGTGCCCAGCATGAGCTGGGGGTTAGATCTCAGGATCTTGAGATCAAGACCTGACCGAAATTAAGAGTCAGTCGCTTTACCAACTCAGCCACCCAATGGCCCAAGGAGCCATTATTTTAAAAGGTTTCTGTGGGAAAGCAGGAATCTTTTCTGTAATATCAGCGAACACAATTCATCCATGACTGACAACCCTTACTGATCATACCTGCATCAGGAAAGCAATTTTAGAATCATCTTCATAATTAGCTTCTGAATAGTAGAGCCGTTGAAGTAAACATTTGTACTTCAGAAATGATTCTCGTTGCCGAGTCTCATTGTCAAGGTTAATGCAGTTACGACACCGGTATGCGCGGTGTGAGGTGGATGATACGGCAAACTCTGTGGAAGGCAAATAGAGCTGGCAACTGTGGCAAAAGTAAATCTTCTTATAAAACTTCAATGGGTCTTGAGGGACCTAAAGAATAAAAGAGAGAGAGAGAGGAAGAGAGAGAGGAAGGAAGGAAGGAAGGAAGGAAGGAAGGAAGGAAGGAAAGTTAGTTATAAAAGTCAGGCCAAATACTAACCAACAGAAATACTGAGGACTAACTTATCTTAGAATGAGATAAAAAGTTGGATAATTTTTAAAGTCACATTTTCCCTTAACTTAATATTATACACAAAACTTAAATTTCAAGCAGTATTCATTTATCCTGCCAAAATGTTAAGAAATCTGTATTATTCATCAACCCTTGGATACATGTGGTAAAAACACCTAAAAATTAATTGGCAGAAAAAAATTAGTAGGTGAAGGCTTTAGACTGCAAAATCATAAGAAAACTTCAAAGTGCTTTGGCACTTAATTTTTAAAAAGAATTTAGATTTTTGGTGCTATGCTACATTAATCTTACAGGCAATGGCTAGATTCATGTATAGATGAAAGTCCACTAAACTAAGTGTATTTCTTATTTCTTTCATCCTAACACTAAATTTGGATTGGCTCAATGATCAATATTCAACACTTGAAACTGTACATCATACAATAGTTCTATTTTTAAGTTTTTGAGGAACTTCCACACTGCCTTCTGTAATGGATGTACCAATTTAATTTCAAAGGACAGTGCACAAAGGTTCCCTTTCTCCATATCCTTGCCAACACTTGCTATCTTTTGTCTTCTTGATAACAGCCATTCCAAAATTGTGAGCTGAATATCTTACTGTGGTTTTGCTTTGTACTTCACTGATAATTAGTGATGTGGGGCACTTTTCCATGTATGTGTTGCCATTTGTATGTCTTGTTTGAGAAAATGTCTACTCAAGTCTTTGCCCATTTTTAAATTGGGTTAATATGAATTTGCTGTTGAGTTGTATAAGTTCCTTTTTTTGGATATTAACTCATCAGATATATGGTTTGCAAATATCTTCTCCCATTCTGTACATTGCCTTTCATTTTGTTGATTGTTTCCTTTCTATGCAAAACCTTTTCAGTTTGATGCAATCCCAGTTGTCTATTTTTGCTTTCAATGCCATGACTAAAAAAACTGTTGCTAAGACCAATGTCAACAGCATTTTGTCTATACTTCCTTCTAATAACTTTACAGTTTCAGGTCTTATATTTAAATCTTTATTTTGGGTTGATTTTTGTATGTGTGTGAGATAAAGGTTGATTTTTTTTTTTTTTTGCAGGTGGCTATCCAGTTTTTTCAACACCATTTAATAAACAGTCTATCTTTTCTCCATTGTGTGTCCTTAGTTCCTTTGTGGGTGTATTTCTGGGCTTTCTATTTTGTGGCATTGATCTCTGTGTCTGTTTTTATGTCAGTACCATACTGTCTGAACTATAGCTTTGGAATATAGTTTGAAATCAGAAAGCATGATGCTTCCAGCTTTGTTCTTCTTTCTCAAAATTGCTTTAGCTATACAGGATCTTTTGCGGTTCCACACAAATTTTAGGATTTTTTTCTCGTTCTATGAAAAATACTGTTGGAATCTTGATAGGGATTGCATTGAATCTGTAGATCACTTCGTGTAGTATGTACATTTTGTGTGTGGGAGGGGGTAGTATGGATATTTTAACAATATTAATTCTTCCAGAAAGATTTCATAACTACAGAATAAATGCTAAAGGCATGATCCATTTTTAAAATGCATAAATTCAACTTTATAAAAATAAAAACATCTTTTTTCTGCTAAGGATACTGTTAAGAGAATGAAAAGACAAGCCACAGACAGAGGGCCAATATTTGCAAATCATGTATCTTACAAAGGATTTATATGTAAAATAAACAAAGAATTCTCAAAATTCAATAATGATAAAACAAATGACTCAATTTTGAAAAAGGGGTGGTGGCAAAAGATACGTGCAGACACTACACCAAAAAGTTATAGATGGATGGCAAAAAAAAAGTGCATGAAAAGATGCTTAATATTATATTCATTAGGAAATCACAGATTAAAATATAATGGGATACTACTACACATTTATTAGAATTCCAGAATTAAAATAAACACTGGCACTACCAGCTGCTGGCAAGGATGCTGAACAATGGGAATGTCACACATTACAGATGGGGATGAAACATGGCACAACCAGTGCGGAAAAAAGGCTGGCCATCTCTTATAAAGGTAAATGTGCATTTCCCAGATGACTCAAAAAAAATTCTACTTCCCAGGTATTTAACCCCAAACAATCAATTTACACAAAAACTCACAAGCAAG
Source organism: Prionailurus viverrinus (assembly GCF_022837055.1). Lineage (NCBI taxonomy): Eukaryota > Metazoa > Chordata > Mammalia > Carnivora > Felidae > Prionailurus > Prionailurus viverrinus. The sequence goes on from NC_062562.1 coordinate 141,301,616, forward strand.
TGTTTTTAGCGATTTTACTCACAAAAGTCCAAAACTCTAACAAACAATTCAATATCCTACAACTGTGAATGGATAAACAAGCTCTACTACATTCAGACAACAAAAGTGTTACTCAGGTATAACAACACTAAGGATACGTTCAAAAACATGGGTGAATATCAAAGGCAGTATGCTGAATGAAGGAGGCCAGTGTCAAAAAGCTACATACAGTGTCAAAAAGCCACTTATACGACACTCTGGGGTAGGTATTGATTACATGACTCTGTATTTGTCAAAACTGACCCCCAAATAGTAAATCTGACCAAAGGTAAATTTAAAAACTGAATAAAATGGTATGTTAGGTGAACATGTAGAATATTAAAATCTATTACTGTAAAAATATAAAAGCTGAGATAAGTCTATAGAGAAGGACTAGAAGTTACCCTGGGGAAATAGAACATTAATTTGAATAAGAAATAACATAATGGGCAACTTTTCTCTTGGACTTTTTTTATGTATATTCTTTTAAGATTTTATTTTTAAGTAATCTCTGTACCCAACATGAGGCTCCAATGTATAATCCTGAGATCAAGAATCACATGTTCTATCGACCCAACCAGCCAGGCATCCCTGACTTTTGTTGTATCTTAATACTCTTGCAATACAATTAAGTTTTAAAAATCCATTAAAAAAGAAAGAATGTAAAAATTAAATAATTTTATTTTTCTAAAAGTTTTGACTAAATATTGAGATTTTATATCAAAAAAGCAAAATAGATATTTAGCCAGCTTCTTAATACTGTATATATTTACTTATAACTATAAATAAAGTCATTAGAATAAAACACCATTTAGAATTCTTTAGTAAACCGCTCCCTTCCAAACCGCACCAAAAGTGTTTTAAATCGTTTGACACAGTAAGAAGGCAATGAGATACTTACCTTGGCGCTAGATAGCAAAATCTTCATAGAAACTTAAGCATTTTGGAGTTGGAAAAGGTAGTTTCATTCAAATACATGTTACATTTGAAGTTCTATCAGGATACCTATATGGATCTGTTTAGTAATAACTATGACTAAGCAATAAGTATTAGAAGGCAACACAAACAAAGTATGTGTAGAATCTCAGAAATGAAGACTTGAACTCTCTCCAAGGCCTGATGCAAGAGGGGACCCATGAATTAAATGTCAGAAAATGAACAGGAGTTAGCAGAGTAAGTAGGGGACAGGATTCCAGGTAGAACTAAGTGTGTTCAAAAGCACAAAGATGTGAAAGAGATCATAATGCATTCAACATAATACAATATTCAATTTGGTTCAGAGAGTAGGGAAGAACTCAAGGTTGAAAATACAGACACTAAAGTTAAATGATTAACTTGTTAACATAAAAAACAATCATTCAAAAGAGATGTCACCAATAAGATGGTCTTCCACATGGACTCCAAGTAATGCATTAAAGCAAAATTTGAATATACTTCAATTTACTACAGCACATTTTAGAATTTTGAGGAAGGAATACAGGAAAAAAAGTAGAGTACCTTAAGGTATCTTGCAACTTCTGGATTAAATAGAGGTGTTTTGATGTAATGAAAAAAGAGTGTTGCGATTCTTTTTCTGAGCCCTTCAAGATTATGATGTTTGACACCTCTCATCATAAGGTCAACCTCTCTGTCAATCAATTCTAGAATTTCCTGAGTCAGTTTACATTCATGTTCCTATACAAAACACATATTCAGCATAGAATTTTTAAAATCACTGTTAGCTTTCAAAATTACCACCAAACAAACTGAAACTAGATTCCAAAAGAAAGAAATTGCAAAAGAAGCTAGCAGGAGTAAAAATTGGTGCAACTAATTTTGAAAAAATTTTCACATTATCTAGTAGAGCTTCAGATATGCATAATCTACAACCCAGCAATTCTCCTCTTAAGAGTAGAGAAATCTGCATGTAAAGTCATTGTTCACAGTGGCACAAAATTAGAAACAACTAAATATCCGTAAATAAATTGATGACATAAATAAGTGTCGACTTATTCATACAATGCACATATTGATAGAATATTATTATATGTATGGAAATGAATAAACTATAGCTATATACAATAACAAGCTTAAATCTTAAAAAAGTAATGTTGAGTGAAAGCAGTAAGACACAGAACAATACAACATCATTCCACTTAAATGAATTCCAAAATACCAACACTAAGCTATATTATTTAAGGATATAGAGAGATGGTCAAACTATAAAGAATATCAAGGAGATGACTACTGTGAAAGTCAATATGGCAGTTACTTCTAGGGGATAAGAGGGTGAACTGGGATTATGAAGAGACGGGATACTTGGCAATGTTGGAAATGTCCTGTTTTGGGTCAGAGAGTGGTTATGTGGTTGGTGACTTCATATGTTAAATTGTACACATATATTTCATGTATTTCTTCTGCAAATTTGTATAATTCATAATAATTTTTAATAAAATCACAGAAATGAGTGTGGTTGAATAAGAAAGCCCCATGTAGGGGTTAAGTGATTAAGGCAGGATTTATGAGCAGTAGAATAGAAGTAAGTTGTTCCAATTGCCCGAGAGAGGACTAAAACACAGTTTGAATGAAGGAGTCAGAATGTGACATCTGTAACTATAAAATAATATTCTCCTGTACTTTTTAATACATATTTAGTATAGCTAACACAAGAGTCTAGATCAGGGTCCTTGGCCCTGAAAGCATATTAGAATGACCCGGGAGAGATTTTTGAAGGTTTTAAGATTGCCCTAACACTTGAGGATCTAATTTAACTTCTCTGAAATTGTGCCTAAGTATCATTCCTTATTCATTTATTCTCATATTCTCTCTCTTTCAATCTCTCTTTCTCTGTCTCTATGCATCTCACTCTCTCAAGTTCTTCGGATGCTTCTAATGTGTACTCAAGTTTAAGATTCACTGGTCTCTCTTAGTAATTGTCATCAAAATAATACCCATTATTGGGGCACCTGGGTGGCTCAGTCGGTTAGGTGTCTGACCTCAGCTCAGGTCATGATCTCATGGTTTGCGAGTTCAAGCCCCATGTCGGGCTTTGTGCCGCAGCTCAGGTTCTGAGCCTGCTTCAGATTCTGTCTCCCTCTCTCCCTACCTCTCCCTTGCTTCACACTCTCTCTCTCCCTCTCAAAAATAAACATTAAAAAAATTTTTTAATAATTTTTTGAGGGCTCCCTATTCATAAGCAGTGAGATAGTATGGATTATATTTTATTTATACTTTATAAATACATATAGATGCACATAGATTATATACACATATATATCTATACCCTCAATGCAACTAATTTTACAAATGATGAAACTGATTTTCAGAAATATTAAATAACTTATCTAAGGTTGTACAGCCATAATGAATAGAGCCAGAATTTGAGTCATGTTTAAAGGCCTTAATCCTCCAATAAAATATTGTTAAATAAATATACATGTACATATATAGGTTAAATGTATTGTTTAAGATACGCACAATTTATTTTTATAAGCCTATTCTATGTTTTTGTTTGGTTTTCTTTTTTTATTATTAACCAAAAAATGTTCCTAAATACGTTATTTAGGAAGATTTCTACTGTATTCCCTACTTGCATTCTCTTTTTTCTAATCTGGTCTTTTACCGCCCATTACATACATCATGCTTATTTCCTACCTCTGGACCTACTGATTCTCCCTTTCTTCCTAACTATCTCTATCTTCCAATGTTAGTCACTACACAAACATCTTTAAAAACGTAATCCAGAACAAAAGCAGTCAGTGCCTCATTGAGTCAATGCCTCTGTTCTCAAGATGGAGGGACATGTAAGAGATCTACCCAGACTTAGCGCTCAACACGAACCATTTACTCAATTGCTTAATGTGTCTTAAATTAATAAATGATGAGAAAAAAACAAAGATATTCTCATCCTGCTTTAAAATTGCTAAAAATACAGCACTCTCAACAATAGCCAAATTATGGAAAGAGCCGAAATGTCCATCAACTGATGAATGGATAAAGAAATTGTGGTTTATATACACAATGGAGTACTACATGGCAATGAGAAAGAACAAAATATGGCCCTTTGTAGCAACGTGGCTAGAACTGGAGAGTGTGATGCTAAGTGAAATAAGCCATACAGAGAAAGACAGATACCATATGGTTTCACTCTTATGTGGATCTTGAGAAACTTAACAGAAACCCATGGGGGAGGGGAAGGAAAAAAAAAAAAGTTAGAGTGGGAGAGAGCCAAAGCATAAGAGACTGTTAAAAACTGAGAACAAACTGAGGGTTGATGGGGGGTGGGAGGGAGGGGAGGGTGGGTGATGGGTACTGAGGAGGCCACCTTTTGGGATGAGCACTGGGTGTTGTATGAAAACCAATTTGACAATAAATTTCATATATTGAAAAATAAATAATTAAATAAATAAAATTGCTAAAAATAAAAGTTTTATTGAAGAGTGTCAAAATATATAGAAATTGCTGTTTTAGTGAACTGAGTATTAATCTCATGCTATATATATATTTGCATATATTTGCATCCATCACATAGAAATGGGTATTTATTTCCATTTAGATTATCCATTGTGCATACTTCTATGTATCGTAATATATAGTTTGAGAACTTTTAGATAAATATTAATACAGAAAACACATCCTCCCCAAACGACACCAAAACAATATAGGTGTTGACAAAACAAATGTATATATATAGACACTGATTAGTCATCTTTACCATTAATACAAAACAGCTTATTTTAGTATTCATTTTTTTATTGATAGTAATACCAATAGTGATACCAATATTGATAGTGATACCTCAAAACTATGAGAAAGTTAGTGTACCTTCACAGTATGTTTAAGTGTTAGGAGTACATCCAGTCTTTCATCTTGAGAAATATTTTTCAGCATTATGCATTTATAGATGTTCTGCAACTCTCTGGCTCTGATGGTGAACTGTGTATCCATTTCAATTATTTTGCCGCTAAATGTTCTCCATACCTTTGGAGCTGAACACTTAAAAATAATAATATGTTTATAATTATCAGTTATAATTAAAGGTTAAAAAATAATTTCTACTAAAAGCTAGCTTAATACCATGTGCTTTATGAATAATTGAAGAATTTGTAGACCATGGGAAAATAAAGCATTTTAGGAAAAAAAGTACGAATGAGCTATTTAGCCTGTGGAAGCGCAAGCATTTCTACAGGATTCAGAATTTGGTACTAATTTGTACTAACTAGTATGTTGAATGGTTGAATGGGTATATGGAATAACTCATTACCCTTGGAAAAAGGCATGCTATTTTTAATGTTAAAAAAAGTGATCTGCTTGTTTCAATTACACTGAGTTATAGAAATGTGTCTTGATCATGCTTTGTCAATTAAAGAAACTTTTGTGGAGCAATTGTTACAATCCTCAGTGCACCAGAACTAAGGACACAGCAAAACGGGACTTCTGTGAGTTATGGTCTTGTTTCCTATAAACATAAATCTCTAACAAGTTCACAGTTCTTCACAAAACAGATGTCCATAGTTGAGCAACTATATCTAGCTATCTCAGCAGTGATCCCTACCTCCCTGATGGTGATGGCTAAGATTCTCACTCTATTCCCAATTCTGCCTTGGTGCCTCCCAACCTAGCTGACCTCATGAGCCGAGGGTTAAAGATGGAGTTCACCTGCCCTAGAGCTCATCTGTGGACTCCCAGGCTGAGAATTCAGGAGGTGGAGTGAGACACTAGAGACACTAGTGCAATCGTTAGTGAAGATTAAGTCTGTGTTTGCCACTGCTTCTCTTCCCTCCGACCGAGACTTTACGAAAAGATGCTTCACCCAGAAATTTCACAGTGAAACCTCACTATTTTCCCTTCTCCTTCATGGTATTAAAGCTGTTCAACTTCTTTCCCTGATTATAATCTAATAGGAACAAGCCTATTTTGATCATGACTATTAACTTTCAAAAAATCCGAATGGATTTTTTGTAGACTGAATGGTAATTTATGCTTTGGAGACCTATAGTCTAATTTATGCCATGATTGCAGCCACTTAAATCTCAGATTTGATATAATTTAAAGTTTAATTAGAAGCCCTTGTATGGGAACAAATCATCAGGAATGCAGACTAGCCAAATAAAGAAATAATATAAGGGTGAATATGTTTTTCAGTTACAGCTTTAAATTACTTTTAAATTTCTTACATTTCATATTAGCTAAATTACATTGAAAACTGAAAAGTACCATCTAAAAACAACTATATTTGAGATGCTTTCAAAGTAATGGCAGCATTTTCTGATCAAAGCCAGGATAAGTGCTGTTCAGAGCTAGGAATCTCCATCAGAAACTTTAGATTCTCAGTTCTAGTTTAAGTCCAGCAAGTGAGAGGCTGCGACCCTATAATTAATTTATATTCTTAAGGCATATATCTAATATTAAATAATGTACTGCTAATTAGCAGACTGATAGATTTAGCTAAAATTTATTAAGGATTATAAGAGGGAAATAGCTCAATAAGAAAATATTTTGTCATTTAATTACTATCACTTAGAAATAACAATATATAGATTATTTTAAATAGATACAGCCTTGTTTGGGGTAGGCCTCAGAGTGTTACTGAAGTTAAATGTTTGTTTCAAAGCTCCTTTTAAAAGTTTTTAAGGAATAAGCAACCTTAGGCTGAGTTTCATATTGTGATATTTAAAAATTTTTTAAGCTTTATTTATTTTTGAGAGAGAGGGAGAGACAGAGTGCTAGCAGGGGAGGAGCAGAGAAAGAGGAGACACAGAATTCAAAGCAGGCTCCAGGCTCTGAGCTGTCAGCACACAGCCCAATGCGGGGCTCAAACTCAGGAACTGTAAAATCATGACCTGAGCCAAAGTCAGATGCTTACCTGACTGAGCCACCCAGGCGCCCCTCATATTGTGATACTTTAAAGTCTAACTAATGTCTTAATCTTGCCATGCCATTTTCTTCAGGATGACTCTATTAAATGCAATTTCCTTTCTTCTAGTAATGTGGGCAATACCTTTTGCTCTGCAGGTTTATTTCACTTGTATAATCCTTTTATTTCAATTGTAATAATTACCTTTAAAAAATTTTTTTTTCACATTTATTTATTTTTGAGAGAGAAAGAAACAGAGTGTGAACAGGGGAGGGGCAGAAAGGGAGGGAGACACAGAATCCGAAGCAGGCTCCAGGCTCTGAGCTGTCAGCACAGAGCCCAACGCGGGGCTCGAACCCACGAACCATGAGATCATGACCTGAGCCGAAGTCAGACACTCAACTGACTGAGCCACCCAGACGCCCCAATAATTACCTTTTAAAGAAATATGTAGTTCATCTACTTCATTGTATTTCAGTTGATAGATTGATTTAACTCCACTTTCCCTCCAAGTTTTTAGCCCCATCTAATATAGTACGATTTGGTAATATCTCAGATTTTTTCCAAATACATTCAACATCCACCCATCCATCCAACACCTTCCCACCCTGCAATTTTTAACTCAAACTCTACCTTTTCCATAAAAATTCCTAATATGTTTTGAACCAATGAAATCACTAGTATCTGAAGTCCTATTGTACTCATAAACACACACACAAACACACGCGTGCGCGCACACACACATGCACATACACACACACAAATATACCGTGTTTCTATTTCAATAACTCAGGGAAATTAAATTTAAACTGTTCTATAATTATTTTTTTGTTAATTTTATTTCTCCCAAAAGATTATAAGAAACAAATTCTCATGTGTTTCTATATATCTGATATGGCCTACAGTACTCATTCATTTGTTCCACAAATATTGATTGTGTTTACTATATATTAATGTATTAGGTACAGAGTAAACAATACTGATTTTAAGAACTCTCAAATCTCATAATATGTAAAGATAAGAAAACAAGTAATTAAAATAAAGGATAATTCTGCTTCATGATTACAGGTAAATAGGTAACTAACCACAGGTTGTTATGAAGCAATTACTTAATGAAAAGAAAATATTATCTAAGGTGAAACCTGAAGAATAACTGCGAATTAGCCAGAGTAAAGGGAACTGATTCTTCACAGTCAAAGAATCCTAGATTTGAAGTTCGAGTTTCCCTACTTAGTACTAAAAGATATAAAAAAAAAATCTATTGACGAAGCTGTTTTTATACTTGGATATATTTCTGCCAACACTGATAACCTGGTCTTCATTCAAGTCTAAGCTTCTTTGATTTCAGCCCTTAAGGTATTTTTTTTACCCTGACACAGGAAAATGCATCATCTTTGCTTATTTCTCTTTCTTATTTCCTTTTTCCTTTGAATGCTTTGGCTATAATAAGAGAAGTACAACAATCATGTTCTTAAACTGCTTCAGAAAATAGGAGCGTAATAAATTCCATTAAGCTGCCAACAAATGAGACAGGGAAGACCCTGGAGGAGAGAAACAGAAGAACAGCAGGAAGAGGCATTTCAAGGAAGGGAAGGTGGAGAGATAACAAAAACCTTGAGAGCAGCAGGCTCCCACAAAAGAGAAGAAATGACTGTACTGTGAGAGGAGGGCTTTCTTCCTCCTAAATTAATACTCGGGTCCCCAAGGGCACAAATTAAGAATAACCCTAACCCCCAAAAGCTACTGTGTAGTGATCAACTTTCCTTTTACACAGCAAAGGGGTTTTGTTCATACACAGAGGACACCCCTGTGCACTGTGGTGCTCAGAGAGAGGCAAAAATCGGTTGTATTTTCCTATCCCATTAGCTGTTGGCCACCAGAGTATGGGGGAGAAAAAGAAAAACATTTAAATGACACAGCTAACAAGGACTGCAGTTTTGTAGCTTGTGATTGTGAGAGGTGGTATGCGAATCAAAGAAAGGAACGGCCTTGACTCTAGGGAAAACCTCTTGCAGAAATTCAAATTGTCTCTTTAACACAGTTTGGGTAAAGAGAACCCAAGATACATTAGAAACTGACTGATGGTTTTTCACTCGAATTTCTTGACTTGCTTTTTTTCACCTCTGTCAGCTTGTGAGTTTTTAACCTCTGATAACCTGTGGAGGTCAATGTTTGAGGTGTTAAAATTACAAATTATTAACTAATACTTCAAAAATATTTAGATTAAGCCTTTTATGGAGAATTAAGGCTTACTATAGAATCTATAATAACTGATTGGTTTAATGTCTATGTCCATGATAAGAAGATTAAAAATATTAGTTCAATAAACCACATAATATTTAGATACAGTGAAGTTAAACTAAAACCAAACATAAAATTCTATTGTTGACAGTTATTTCCAAATGATAGTAAAGTAAATATTTTTTTATATATCTATGTGTTATAGTGCTAAACATGGACCTGAAAATCAGCATTATGGCTCTCGTTGTTAGTTTTGACATTTGAAAAAAACTCTGACCTTGTCTAGCTTCAGGGATTCATTATAAGCTATTTTTTCTTAGTTATCAAAAACACTGTAGGATAATAAGTTACTTCAACTTTTTTGAAATCAGCACTGTGTCCCCCTGAATATTAGAGACAATGCTCGGCATGTGTGAGGGGCGAAGTAGACAGGCATAAAGAGGAATGGATATTGTATAAGAATTTGCAGGAAAAACTATAAAATCTATCTTAATTGCTTTCTATGATGTTTAGTATGGCATCCTATACAAAAAGGTGATTTGAATGAATTTGCATTAGAATAACAAAGACTTTATAATTTACCACAACAGATTAAAAGTATGTCAAAGTCACTGTTAATATTTTTAAAGACTGGACTAATTAGTCTATGTAATGGACTAGGATTGACTTCAAGTGTAGCAGTTCCATTCTGGTTGTGTTTTCCTTGCTCTCTACAACATTTTGGTCAAAACTGAGGTAAAATTCCCTTGTATCAGCTAAAATGTCCATTTCCTCTAAATCTTAGCCTATGAACGGGTGAGATTAATTGGTTCATCAGCTGATGTAACCATAGATTTAGAACTCAAATTCTAAAACCTATGATCCACAAAAAGCCTTTCCCTTGATTTCTACAAGTTCGTATAGCTATTTTTTCCATCGTTCCTTCAGTCTTCTGGTCTTGCCTCTTTGTGTGCTGCCCTAAATCAGTATGGACACTAAGGCCCAATCATTTCTCTCATTCTCACTCCTCTTACCAAAAAAATTATCTTGCACTTAATGTTTCATTTATTTTATAATATAACTAAAAAGTCACGAGGAACCATATTGTGCCCAGCTGTCTCCTCACTATGCTTTCTCTTTTTCTCTCCTGGCAACAGTCAAAGATTTCCATTTTCCTGGCAATTCTTCCTACACTCGGGATCTTTCAGGGTCGCACTTTCCACTACAACTTAACAGTTTTTACAAAAAACAAAAACAAAGACCACATTTTTCTTCCTCGTGAAAAATCCTATGAACAAAATTTCTCTATCTCATCTTTTTTTGGCAAGATTTCAAGACCTTCATAGAGTGCTACATACACTTCATAAGAAAACAATGGTCATTAAGTGGCTCCAGAGTCAATATGAAATGCTGGGACCTTACATTCACACGCTTTATAATTCAAAAAAAAGCTTAGATACAATGTTAGGCAGAGGCCTGGAGGGGGTGAGGAGAGGGGTGGGTGGTGTATAAAGGCATAATAAGAATAGACACTGTATAAGTATTTACAATAAGAATTTTAAATAGTTCATAGGAAACAAAGCATCAGAGAAAGCATAAGTAGGAATTCCTGTGGAAGCTCCAGCCTCAAATAAGGAAGGGCAGATGCCACTCGTCTTCCTTGTCCCTTGTACCTCAGAGGCCCCCAGCTCCTTCAAACACTCTGGGTCCCTGTTGCCCTGGGTCTATGCTGTCCCAATGGTAAGGTTAACAATCAGACACATAAGGAATATGGTTCCCAGTGATGAAGCTGGATTCAAGATAAAGTAACTTGCTAAAGGAATAAGTTTAGTTTGAAATATGATCCTGGAGAAGTATGAATATTATGCTTCCATACGGGAGACATATCTTTCCTAGAATGAAGATACTCAACAATTTGAAGTGACAGTATCTACATTGTATAATTTCTTGACAATACTTGAAATATGAAATTACACAACCATTATTTCTGTCTCTTATTTTTCCTTCCTGCCTTCCTCCATAAGCATGTATTAACACTCTGTGATATGCACTATGCTAGAACATGAAGATACAGAGATAAAAAATACCTTTGCTTAAGAAGCTCAGTATCTAGGAATGATTCAGACATGTAAATAGATACAATAAAAACTGACCACTACGGGGGCACCTGTGTCTCAGTCTGTTAAGCTTCTGACTCTTGATCTCATGATTTGTGGGATCAAGCCCCAAGTCAGGCTCTGCATTGGCAGCATGGAGCCTCTTTGGGATTTTCGCTCTCCCTCTCTCTCTGCCCCTCCCCTGCTTGCACGCTCTCTCAAAATAAATAAGTTTACTTTAAAAAAATTTTAAAAATTGACCACTATTTACTAAGAAGTGAAACAGGGTCTCATGAAAGCATATAGTACAGGCTAAAGCAGGAGGATCAGTAGGTCCTTTCTGGAAGAAGGGGTATCTGAGCTTGTTTTGAAGGATGTATAACTAGCTACTAATGAAGGAGGTAAAGGATGCTCCATGTAGAGACAACACTGGATGCACAAGCATGCAGAGCATGTGACCTTTCTGAGGACGTGCAAGTAACCGAACATAGCTGGAGCGGTGTGGCTGTAGTTTGCAAGGAGAGATGACAGTGAGATACCAGCAGGTGCGGTGTGCTGAGTATCAATTGTGAAAATCCCTGAGGGGCAGTAAGGAGGGGCAGGGGCAGAGATGTGTTTAGTGAGGTCACTATGGCCATGGTATGGATGACAGAGGAGGGAACTATGAAGTGAGACTGGAGGCTGAGAGCCTAATTTGGAGACATGAAGTAGTCCAAATGAGAAGGAAATCCATAATCAGATAAGTCACTGTCAATCTCACACACACACAAGACAAGGCCTGGCTCATGACAGCTTCCCAGGGGACATAGGAAAGCAAAGAGAGGAGCCGCTCCATAGCGTCTCCTCAGAAACCTCCCATCCTTTCAATTTCCAGCAGGATCACAAGACATTCCACCAAGATTCAGATTCACTACTGAATCTGGATCAAGTCTTTTGCCTACCTGGCGTGTTTGGATTCATGCAAGGGCATCAGGGTGCCATGGCAGAGCCATTTCCCTGTAGACAGTAGTAGTGGGTTTGAAAAGGAAGTAAAGAATTGAGACGATTATAAAGTAGCAGAACAAACTGGTTGGTGGCTGGATGGGATGCCAAGGATAATGCCCAGGTGTCTTCAGCAACTGAGCAGATGATGAAACATTCATAAAGAATAATGATGTGAGTGCTACAGAACAGCATCTGTTTGGAGATGCGGGACCAGGGAACGGTGAGATGGTATAATTTCAGTGTTGACATGTCAACTTAAGCTGTACTGTTGGGACACCCAAAAGCAATTACAATAGGCAAGTTGTAATACATTTGGATACATGATTCCAAAGCTCCTTAGAGAGGTCTGGTCTGGACCTGCAGGGAGTTCCAGGATGTAGGTAGTAGTTAAAGCCACAAGAAAAATTTGAGATCAAAGGAGAGTGTATTAGTAAAATGAGAGGAGGGCATTTAGAGTATCAAAAAAATATGGTATTTAAAAATGAATGTTCTCAAGTAACAAGAATCATACAACTAGAATCACTATAGGCAAAGATCTAGAAGAATGCTATCCCCTTTCTTCTTGTGGCTGGATTGGCTTTTAATTGTTTGGAAAGATCAGATTTACAAAAGGAGACTGGTCACTATGGAAACAGGCTATGCAATCAATATCAAACAGAACAGGCAGTTTCAACACAAAAAGATAATTAGTTTTTCCCTTAATTGTATGTTTTCATGGTTTTCAACAATCATATACATTTTTGGTCAGAAACTTCCAGTCAGTTAATGACCTGGTGAGCAAAAGCAAAAACACTCATCTATAGCTCTTTTCCCCAGGTTGCTTACTATGAGGCATCCCAAACCCAGACATTTTGTGACTTCAATAACTCTACATTTCATCAGGGTGTGTAATTGATCTAACTTCTGTAGCCAGCCTAAATCTAAATGAACAGAGTCACGAGGAAGGTAGCTTTATTTTTTCCTTCATGGCCTAAACTTTTTAGTTAAGAACATATTAATTTCATGTTAATTGTCAATTGTTATTCTAGGCCACAGTTAAAAATCTAAAGCTGTATCAGAAAAAAGAAAAAAAAAACAGAAAATTTAAACATGAAAATTCGTACAACGTCAGTCTCTTCTTTAGTTCATTATTCTACATTTTTAAACTCAGGATTCATTCTTATTTAAATAATTGTTACTTTACTAACCTTATCCAAAAAAGCTTGTATCAGTGCTTCCTGGTTTGCCGTATATGCAATGTATCTATGCCTCCCAATGGAAGCAATTATCTGGGTCTCTTTTTCCAGAAGTTCACACAAAGCAGCTTTCCTTTCAGCCCCAGTGAAAGATTGGTTAATGCGTGCAAGTTCTTCTTGCCGCCAGACTAAAGGAATAACATGAAAGACTCTTGAGTTTTTAAAATCCCACATCTTTCAGAAAATTTTTTACCATCACATCCTGACAAACAGTATTTTATTTTTGTATCAATTTAAATAAAATTATACATGAACATTATCATTCACATTGTACACCTGACATATGAAAAAGTAGGATGAAATGGGAGCTGAGAAACTTAAAGCAATAAAATTAAAGTCAAATAAAGAGAAGCCAAAGGAAATCAGCCCAGATAATGTCAAATCACACCTCCAAGTAAGCACATACTCTCCCTCGTACTGAAAAATATATGGTTTGGGTTTGTAGCAGCCATGAACATGTACTGATACTCAGATCTTTCAGGAGAATACCTGGTTTTGCTACCTAAGCAAAATAAGTCAGTCAGAGAAAGACAAATACCATATGACCTCACTCATATGTGGAATTTAAGAAACAAAACAAACAAGCAAAGAAGAAAAAAAAAAAGAGACACAGAGAGAGAGAGAGAGAGAGAGACAGAGAGACAGAGAGAGGCAAGCCAAGATACACTCTTAACTATAAAGAACAAACTGATGGTTACCAGAGGGGTGGGGGGCGGGGGGATAGGTTAAACAGGTGATAGGGATTAAGGAGTACACTTGCTGGGGCTCCTGGCTCAGTGGGTAGAGTCTGTGACTCTTGAGCTTGGGGGTCATGAGTTTGAGTCCCACGTTGGTTGTAGAGCTTACTTAAAAAAAGGAGTACACTTATGATGAAAAAAATAAAACAAAACAATTTTAAAAAAGAATAACTTCCCTTAGGAAGACATTTTGTATATCTCCCCCCACCAAAAGAAGATCCAAAGACAGTAACATGTTATTTCCTCTATCTATCTATCTATCTATCTATCTTCCTTAATATTTTGATATATGTATAAATACCTATGACTAAATTGCTTTTCACCTTTCCAGCAAAATTCCTCCATCAGATGACTCAAATTTCTTAGCTTTAAAAATAACGATTATTTTTTATGTTGACCACAAAAAAGTGAAGAGCAATTTTCTGATGCATCTATCTGTATAAATAAACATGCATGCACATTTACAATTTCCACCTGGAAGGGAAAAAGCATAATGTGCAAATGATTCAACTTTTCCTCCTGACAAGCCTCATCTACTCTTCTTGAAAGAAAGAAAGAAAGAAAGAAAGAAAGAAAGAAAGAAAGAAAATGGAAAAAGAGAGAATACGTGTTGTGAGGAATACAGGCAGGTTACAGTCTCAGCTGCAGCACTTGACATGTGCCGCCATACTGAAGCAGAAGCCGTGTTCTCCCCACAAAGCTCCCAGTCAATGACCGAGAACCAGGGGGAATCAGGGCCTGGCCGTGTCTGCCCAGCAGTGATCTCTTCTGTGGCTACTTGGATCAGCGCTGACCACTCGGCTGGCTCAGACTTCCTCAGAGCTGTTATCTGTTTGAGGCTCTCCATTCCTCGTCCTCTTTCCTTCCCTCTCTCAACTTCCACAAGTGTCAAACTGCATCTTGATGAAGACTTTTCTTGCTCTCTTTCCCCTTTATCTTTTACTGTGACATCTTGTTGTCTGTTTCCACTAGGACCCACATTGACAGTTTTATGCAGAATTGTTGACTTCAATTATTTTCTTCAATACTAGCACTTAGGTACCATTTTAGGTTACTTAGGTAGCACTTAGGTACCATATCCTTACAAAACCTTAAATTATAGCAGCAAATGTTGTAAAGTAATTGTATTTACTTTTTACTCAAACCTATGAATTCAGTTAAGATAATATTTATGGTTGGTTACTATCCATAAAGAATGGGTTGCATGAAAATATCCTAAGAGCAAATTATAAAACGCCAAAGAATAGTATTTTAATAAACTCATTTTACCTAAGAGTAACAGCATATTGTCAGAATTAACTTACATGAGAAAAATGGATTACTACGTCCTACCCTAAACTTAACTAAGTCAAAATTTCTGGGCTCACATACATGCATTTTTAACAAGGGTCTCATTCAATTCTTACACACACTAAATTTGGGGGGAAAATCGTTTTATAGCCCACATTTCAGAAACCTATTTACATTAAAAGAAGCATAGTGTTGGCAAGAACCTTAGAAATCAAATGATTCAATACCCCACCCACATGTAAGACAGTGTCCTCCTGGCCGCAGTTTGTACAGGTTTAATTCACTCACCCTGGCCTGGGACCAGCTGGTGAAGAAACAGAGTCAGTCTATTCCTTGTTCCAAATGGCATCCCTTTGGATATCTGAAGGTAGCTGTCACGTTCCATTTAGGTTTTCTCTTTTCCAGACATAAACACTTCCCTTTCCTAAATTGCACATTATTTGATATAATTTCATGTCTCATCAAGGTCAAGCTGCTCTGTTATCACGGCACCTCTTTGAAATATAGCATACCAAATTTCTGACAAGATGGAGTTTTATGCACAAGCGGCTAACTCTCCTCTCCTAAATTCCCAGTTACATGAACCAAGAAATATGAAATGGGAGAGGAGAGGAGGAGACCCAAGTCAGTACTTTAAGTCAGAGAGGTACAACCTATATACTGGAAATCAGGGGATTTAAGTTATCGCACAGATACTGCTAAAAGACACTCAAACAGGCACAAACATCCCCCAAACTGCTGCTGTCTCATCTCAGAAAGCGGACATAGAAGAAGGTAGTAAACCTGAATTCAATGCCTTAGAGCTTGAGAAAAGAGCAAGTGATTAATCTATTTGATAGTTTACTATGTTTTAAGGAAGTCTTTGAAAATCCTTAGGAAGGAATGAAAGAATGCCTACACTTCAAGTCAATGCAGAAAACAATAATCACAACTGTTTATGAAAAAAAGGCAAAAAATTAAAAAGAGAAAGTATAAAGCAAGGTGAGAGAAGCAAAATCAAGCATCATAGTTATATTGAAAAATATAAAATGGTTACTTTTTTACTGAAAATAAGTTAGAACAATTTTTTTATCCAATGACATGTTTTCAAGAGACACACTTAAAACAAAGTGACACCAAAAGTAAAGGTTATACATAAAATGTTGATAAATGTGAACAAAAAGGAAAACAGAAGCAGCAATATTAACAGTATATTGAAAATAGAGGGGAAAACATTCAAAATTCGGTTATTGGGATAGGAGACAATTTTATGATGAAAGGTATGACCCTCGTGAATGCTATATGCAAAATCACATCCCATCTAACTTGTAAAGCAAAACTTCCATCAGTTATAAATACTCCTGGAGTGAGCATACTTTATTTATATAAACATAATTAAAATACAAATGAGTCGATCTATTTCAAGTAAAGAAGTATTAAAAGCATTAAAAAGTTTAAACAATATGATTAACAAATTTAAATGATTCAAGCTCTGACCAACAAAGGCTGAAAATATACCTATTTTCAAAGCTCTATGAAGCATTAAATTTATACAAATTCTAGCAGCAGGAATAAAAGAAAACAAATTCCCCAAATCAGAAATGCCAAAACTGCATTTTGATACTGTACAATTAAACTAGAATTAAAAACAAAAGTTTAGGGGCGCCTGGGTGGCTCAGTCGGTTAAGCGTCCGACTTCAGCTCAGGTCACGATCTCGCGGTCCGCGAGTTCGAGCCCCGCGTCGGGCTCTGGGCTGACGGCTCAGAGCCTGGAGCCTGATTCTGATTCTGTGTCTCCCTCTCTCTCTGCCCCTCCCCCGTTCATGCTCTGTCTCTCTCTGTCTCAAAAATAAATAAACGTTAAAAAAAAAAATTAAAAAAAACCCAAAAGTTTAAAAAGAATAGTCCCAACTGCTTGGAAATGTAATAAATACCAACAAAAATAAAATTTAAACAAGAAGTTAAAAGTAAGACTGTCAACTATTAAGAAAAAAAAAAGACCCACTACATATCAAAATGGATAGGATGCTAAAAAATTGAAGTGACACAATTTTGGGGAACTTTGCAGAAATAAGCCTGAGATTCAAATCAGGTACCTCTGAAAAGTGTGTCAGGGCAGGGGAAGATTTACAAAAAGCTGTAATGTTTGTGACAGTTACTCATACACCTCCTCTGGAAAATCATGTCTGCTGGGTACTTCTCTCATTCCCCATTATTATTTAAGTAACTAGGAGTGGCTTTGATACCTGGATAAACACACAAGGACTGGGAACTCATTCAACCATGGTTGATCTGTGTTCTTCATAGAACGTGGAAGCAAACAAAAATTGAAGCAACAACCTATTGTTCTTTATTCTGAACAAACATTCCAAAAAGTCACTCTAGTCTTTGACATTTATCGTAAGCTTCAGTTCATTCTAAGTTTTCAGATATTCAGAACTGTTCCTGAAAATGTTTTCGTGTCACATTTTGAGTCATCCTTGTGATTGTACACGTAGTAACCTCAGTCTGGAATTTACAGAGGATCTCCTGCACGTGCACTTTCACGAGCAGGACATTCATGGACACCTTCCCGCAGGTGGCAAGCCTGTCCTCCACCTGTGCAGGTTTACACAGCTTTGGTTTTGTTCAAGTCACCGTCACCCCAGAACACACAAGAATATGCTGGCTTAACTACAACAACCTCTCTTACAACGTCTCATTCTCTTCTCTCTCAATAGACACAGGAACCGTGGTTTTAAGGTGTAGACTTTGCCTTAGCTTCCTTTCTATTCTTAAGGCTGCTCTGAGAACAAAATCCTGTTGTTTTTTTTCTTACTGTACTATTTACTTCATCTCCTGTTTGCTTTTTGATTCCTAGGCCCCTCTTTTCTAACTAAACAATACAATAAAAATAACACTAACACCATGTTAGTGGTGGTTACCATGGAGTGCTGGTTACTATGTGTCAGGCTCTGTCTCAAGCTCCTCATGCATATGAGCTCATTTAATCTCCTGACAAACCAGTGAAGGAGGTGCTACTATTATCCCCTCTTTTACAGAAAAGGAAACTAAGGAAAACAGAGACTTGTCCAAGTGGCACCAAGACTCAAACTCTGGCAGTCTGGTTCCATGTTACAGACTCTTAAGCACTGCTCTCCCACTTTTCAAAAACATGTAATCTTTTCATTGGACAGTCTCTCTATGAATCAATTAGTTGGTCTACTACTGAAAGCCACACTTACTAACCAGCTATCTAATTCTTTCCCTTTTCATGGAGATAATTTATTATTACACTGTCAGAATGACAAAGTTTCAGAGTCTCATGAACTGCATTCTCTGGCCATAGAATCAAACCTATTTTTTCTCTGAACTTTAAAAAACTCGTTGGCCTGATCTGGTTACTGTACCTGCCAAAACCTTATCGTTTCTTTGTCAATTCAAAACACTCAAAAATAAGTATTGAGCAATTATGTGAAAGGAACTCTATAAATTTCAATGGTGCATACAAAAGTGAGAAAGACACAATGCTTTCTTGAAGGCCCTAAATATGTCCTTGCCTCTCCCTAGTTGGAGACACTATAAAATTCTTCCATGAGGACAGAATTTTCACTTCTCTTTCTACTTATTTTTACCCAAAAGCCTGACATTTTTCACCATTAGGCATAAAGACTTCCTTTAGATAGATCTCTTCTTGACCCAAGATTCCTCTTATCTTCTACCAGGTATGATTTAATTAAGTAAGTGTAGTCTTCCGTTGTTATATTACAGGCATGATTATTTTCTCATCATATTGCAGGGATATTTCAAAATACATCACATTTATATATAATTTATATAATTACAAAGTATATTTTCCTCCTTCTATTAAAATTTCAGATTTACTTTAACACCAGTGTCTGCATTGGAAGGTAAATATCTAAAGTGTTGTTTCTGGCCCTCGTCTGTTATAACCACTGTCTGTTATAACATCTAGTTTTACAGTTTTTATCATACTATTTCTTCTTCCTCTCGACTTCCAATTTGAAACCATCCTGATGAGGCCAAGGACAGGCCAGTGGTACTCTTTGTAAGAATCCACTTTGCCCTTTACCAGGAATACATTATTCAGGCACTGGACAGCTTGGTCTGTTCAAAAAGAAGATTTTTAAATTTAAAAGCAAAATTGTCTTCAGCAAAAGAGTTGTAAATTTAAGGGCTAAATTATGTTGTGAAAATCCAGGAAATCCATGATTGATGACTTTATCCTTTAAGAGCAGTTTTACCAACCAAAAGAACTTTAAAAATTTTGACAAAATCCATATAACCAAAGGCAGTGTATGAATTAAAAGAAAAATTGCTTGCTTGTGGAAATAATAACTGAGAATATTTATCTTATGGGATTATGTGGATGTTCCCAGAAAGCAAATAAAAATTGAATGATATAAGTAAGCCTATTTTACTTCCAGTTTTACATCAGAAACCTTTGGGACTGGTAATAAATTTAGGCCACTAGGATATTATTTAAGCTATGCTGCCAACCTCAAAGAGCAATATACTACTCTCCTAGATTAATACCGGGTGAGTCTGGATAGATGCACTCAAATTCACTTATATGAATATATATATTCAGACTTTACATTTTGCTTAAATTATAGTATGACTTTTTAAAAGGAAACAATCCAGTGAAGCTAATTAGAAATGAAAATAATGGTCTTTAGGGGCTCCTGGGTGGCTCAGTCAGTTGAGCGTCCAACTTCGGCTGGGGTCATGATCTAGAGGTTCGTGAGTCGAGCCCCACGTGGGGCTCTGTGCTGACAGCTCAGAGCCTGGAGCCTGTTTCAGATTCTGTGTCTCCCTCTCTCTCTGACCCTCCCCCTTTCATGCTCTGTCTCTCTCTGTCTCAAAACTAAATAAACATTAGAAAAAAAAATTTAATAAAAAAAGAAATGAAAATAATGGTCTTTAATTCCAATACAATTCTCCATTAGATGTCCCTGTAAGCCTATGGTAAGGAATGGAACATGGCATCAGAAAAATACCATGTCCCAACTACTCATAAGGAATAGACACACATAGGAATCAGGAGTGGATGGACAAAACCTATTTTTTATCTGAATTGACAGTTTCCAGAGCTATACAGAGAAGACATTGAAGAAAACGAGAGATTCTGCCCCATATCATAAAAGGTATGTTCCATAGGGATGATGATAATTAAAACAAACAAACAAATAAATTGGAATGCTGAATTCATTTTCCAGTGTTGCCGTAACAAAGCACCATAGACTGGGTGGCTTAAACAACAGAAGTTTATTTCCTCACAGTTCTAGAATTGATAAGTTCAAGACCAAGGTGATGGCAGGGTTAGTTTCTTCTGAAGACCTCTCTCCTGGGCTTCTAAATGGCCATCATCCTTCAGTGTCTTTATATGATCTTCTCTATGTGTTTGTTTGTGTCCTAATCTCTCCTTATAAGAATATTAGTCATACTGGTTAGGGCTCATCCATAAAACCTTATTTTTTCTGAATTGCTTTTTTGAAGGTCCTATCTCCAAATTCAGTCACATTCGGAAAGGCTAGGGCTTAGGACTTCAACATGTGAATTTGGGGGGAAACACAATTCAACCCATAGCAGATGTCAATAGCCACCAATATTTTTTTAATGTTTATTTATTTATTTTGAGAGAGAGAGAAAGGCAGAGAGAAAGGAAAGAGAGAATCTCAAGCAGGCTCCATGCAGTCAGCACAGAGCCCAGCGTGGGGTTCGATCTCAGGACCCTGAGATCATGACCTGAGCCAAAATCATCGGCTGCTTAACCAACTGAGCCACCCAGGAGTCTCTAATATTTTTAAAGAAAAAGATATTAAAGGAATTGGTTCATTTGAAAGAATATGTTTATTTTATCTCCTTAACTTATCTTCTCAGACAAATCATCTAATTTCCAGGGTCTGAAGTTCAATTATAAAATGAAAAGGGGTGCCTGGGTGGCTCAGTTGGTTAAGCATCCTAATTCAGCTCAGGTCATGATCTCATGGTTTGTGGGTTTGAGCCCCGCATCGGGCTCTGTGCTGACAGCTCGGAGCCTGGAACCTGCTTCGGATTCTGTGTTTCCTTCTCTCTCTGCCCCTCCCCCACTTGTGCTCTGTTTCTCTCTGTCTCTCAAAAATAAATAAATGTAAAAAAAATTTTTTTTTAATTAAAAAAATGAAAGGATAGGACTTAGCACCTAAAGTCTGTACACATTCTAAAATTCCTGAGCTCTAAACTTGCAATTTCCAAACAAGAAATGGAAGAACATACAAGATTTTGTCCACCAGTAGCAGTTTATATGCATCTGTTTTTTAAAATTCTCATTCACAGACTGCAAGCCTATATGGAGAGAACCAAGGAAGATTCAGACTGAATACCCAGAGCCAGATGATGTCAGTGGACTCCAGAAGCTAGAAGTCAAGGTACCTTGAGATCAGAAGTAATAATCCGAGAAGAGTCAGAAAAGGCCATTAGCACAAGTCAAAACAAACCAAAGGGTTAGCAGATTCAATTCAACAATGAGCAAGGGTCCTATCAGGCACCCTCAGTACAAATGTACACAGTTAAGACAGTGGTGTTTACAGGGAATTGTGGGCAAGGAAAAGAGGCTCTGAGCCCAATCTGTGCTGTCAAGAGAAGTTTCCTAAAGATGATAACCCCTATGCTGAGTCTGAAATAAGAGTGACAATTCAGATCAATAAAAGGAGTCATCCTCAACATATTGCTGTAAGAAAAAACAAACAAACATAAAGATAAAATAGTGTTGCCTGGAAATGGTCTTGACTTTGATACATTATATTAACTTATGTAGTTAAATTAATTTTCTTTAATGATCTATTTTGCTTTTATTACTGAGGGACAGATTACCCAGAGGAAAAGCTGAACTTCCTTTTAGGAGTTTTAATTTAAACTATGTAATTGTTACTATGAGCCACAAGAGGGCAGCAGTTTCAAAGACTACAACAAAACTTAAAAATTATTATTCTGAGAGTTTTAAATTAGAACTTTAGGGCTAGAAGAAAACTAAAGAGATGCCTCTTTTATATAAGAAATTTCATTTTATTCCATATAAATCATGTGTAGACATATAAAGCATATCTGGTCTATTTTAAGATAGAAAATCTGTATAAAATTATTTACAAATATAAAATTATTATAGTTGTAATAACTATTAATAACTAATAATAATTATAGTTATAATAGAACTATATATGCATAATTATTTGCACTTTTAAAGTACTTTCATAAATGTAACATTTATTTATTCACATATCATAAAGCCCTGTGAAATAGACGTGCCAGATATCAGTAAGTCCTTTTGTAGATGAAGAACCTGAGGCTAAAGAAAATAAGTGACTTGCCCAAGTTAATACCACCATTAAGTAGAAAAGGTAGAACCTCACTCAGCATATTTTCTGTTGTTTTACACAACTGCCTGTCAACCAACAAAATATTACCTTGGGCTTGTTCAGATAGGAATTTGGAATATTATTTGAATAGAGTTCTGCTATAACAGAACTCTAGTTTTATACTTGTCAATAAGATCTTTCCTAGATCTTGCCAACAGTGCTCTCTGTTTAATTCTTAGCATTTAAAAGTAAACTTTGTTTTCATCTAAGAGAGGATGAAAATAGAAGTGAGGTTTAAAGTAAAACAGAAAGTATTTGCAGAGGTCAATGATTAGGAGAAAGACGAGGCAGATGTAAAAGCTGAGGGAACAGGCTGTTACCTCAAACACTGCCACGTTCCTAAAGCCACTCAATTTTGCATGTTACCAAAGAGATAAATTTATTAGCATTGCTTATCAGACCTAGTGTTTCACTGTATTATCTTTTGGTGAATAGCATATTACCATATAGCTATTTAATAGACCCAATATCTGACACCTAAAACTGCTGTTAGAGAGGAAGGGTGACTTGAGTAACAGAACATATAATAACATCCACAAACAGTATATAAAAAGTTACATTAAGAAAATTTGCTTAAAGTTAATGTCATAAATAATCATAGAGAAGTCAAAGACTGTTATTTCTTTGGATGAAAAGACCCTGCTCAAATAAAAAAACTATTGAGGCTACTCTTAATTTTATTTTTAAGCTTTTATTTATTTATTTTGAGAGAGAGAGAGCACAGCAAGAGAGGGATGGAGACAGAGGGAGAGAGAGAATGTCAAATCCCAAGCAGGCTCTGTGCTGCCAGCGCGAAGCCCCTTGCAGGGCTCGATCCCATGAACCATGAGATCATGACCAGAGCCAAAACCAAGAGTCAGACGTTTAACTGACTAAGTCATACAGGTGACCCGAGGCTATTTTTAATTTTGAAAATTCCTCTACATTGTCACAAGAACCCAACTTCTCTACTTTCTGGCATCTAAAGTAATTAGTAACTCTCTGTTCTACTTCCTGGCACTTTAGCTGGTACTACCGGGAAAGTCGAAGCCAGAGATAACTGCATTACATCCTTGGGGTTCCCTTTCATTCACTCACTCATTACACCCGCCAATATTTGTTGGGCATATGAGCTAAGCACAGAAAAAGTGAGAGCATCAAAAAAAAAAAATAAATAAGTTATTCTCTCATGGAGTTTGCAATCCACTGCTGAAAATTAATGCTAAACAAAAAGATATATTATTACAAATTGTGGTGGTGATATAAATGAAAAGTTTGGGGTGCAATGATAACCATTAGATGACAACAGGATATCCAGGTTGGACTGTCAGTCACAGAAGCCTCTGAGTAGGCAACATTTAAGTTGAGATTGGAAGGGAGCAATGAGAAACAACTTCAAGAACAGCATATCTATTGCCCTGAGTACGGAGTGCTTGGCCTGTCAAGTAACTGAAGCTTTTAATTGTGTCAATGACTAACACACATTCTGTGGAAGAAATAAGGCATAAACGTCAATTGTGTAAAGAATATACATCTATATTGATCATTAATGGGTGGGAATTAAAAGGTATTGCCAAGCCCTCCTCTAAAGAACAGAAATCAGAGACAGGATGCTGAATTGAGGGATTCAAGACAGTTCAGTTCTGCATTCACAAATTCCCAAGACCATCAGAGAATCAGATTAGACAATGCTTTCACTTTTTATCTCACGGGGATGATCGAATGAGATAATATACTAAACCACAAAATTTACAGAGCAGTATGCACATTTTATTTATCCACTGTTGATATAAAAGCATCCCCAATTTATTCCCACCTTAATTCCTGTCCCAGGTGTAAAACATTATTCATCTCTTTAAATTCTCTAGGCCAAGATTCCCAAGACCTCATCCTGAAATAAGAAGGCCTTCCTTTTGTCTTTATTAATACACCTGCTTTTCCTAATAGTGAAAAATTATAAAATTAATATTTTATGCAAAGCCTATTTCAACTTACGTTCCAGTGCATTATAAAGAAGCTCAAAATCTTCTTTTGTCTGAGGATTATGCCTCCGGTGATAGTCCAATTTCATCCATTCTTCTTTTTCTCTTATCTTCCTTTGTTCTTCCTCTGCTTCCCACTTCAACCTTAACATTTTCTGTCTTCTTAAATTCTCTACCATGACTTTAGCATGCCATCGTCTATAGTAAGTCTGTAACACTATTACCTATAGTTAAATTAAAAGGAAATAAAAAGTGTCTACCATCAACTATATCAGATAATAACAAAAGGCAATAGTGATTATTTCTATTCCAATGCAAAAACTACTAAACAAACTGAGAGTCTAGGTTTCCCTCTATGCCAGACATTCTCACACACATCGGGACACATAAGCTGTGGATAACGCACATCATCAATTTGACTCCAAAATCTAGCAAATACACCTTCCTGGGAGGTAGTTAGTACAATGCTTAAAAGCATAGGCTCTGGGGTAAAACTTAGTCTAAATATTTCCTCTGCGACTCACTAGTTGTTTGATTTTGGTTTATTCTCCATATAACATCCTTATCTTAATCCTGGTGCATCACAAGTCCTCAATAAATACTATTATTGTCACTAATATGAATTATCTCTAGTTTATCTTAACTACCATCAGCTTAGGCTCATATTTAAAACACAATTTCATTACCTAAACATAAAGCAGGTAGGTTATATGTAGTAACTACCAAAGGCAGGTTAGATAAAAGTCTCCGTTTAAGAAAACAAGTATTTATTAAATTGTGAGAAATATAAATATGTCTGAAGTTATAGTATAGTACTAAATTCCCAAAAAACTTGCCATATAACTGAGAGATTTTTTTATTTACTAAACTCATAAATAAAAATAAAATGTGGAGAGGCTAGATCAAGATTGAGGACAGAGAATATGCTGATACATCCCTTTACTGTGACCTAATCTCTGGTAATCACGGAAAATCATATAAGCAGAAATCGGTAAGGACACTGGATCATACTAACGGAGACTTCCAAAGGAACAGAAACTTCGAAGAATCCCCTCAAGAAGGGAGACAGGTAGAATAAATTGAAGAGGAATCTATGCCTAATCATGTACAGGGAAGATGGAGAAGCAGGCTAGAAAATACAGAAGGGTCTGTAAGACTGTTTCAAGCCCTAAACCAGTGGATCCGGTGAGCAGAAGAGGTGTGTTAGGGCAAATGGCAAAGTGACTGCTTGAAAAATGCCAAAAGGACAGGCTTCTCTAAAACAATCTAGGGAAACCACATCTGTGGGTGACACCCACGATGAGTAGAAGCCTCTTCTTCATAAAACTAGCTCTCTTCCAGAATCAAGCCTTGGCCATCCCCTAAAACCACTGCAGTAAACAAATATGCATAGCACACTGGACATAAGGGATCTCAAATACCCTGTCTACACACCCAGGAATAACCAAACATTTGGGAAGAATCCACAAAATATAAGGCTCCTCATTCAACAAAGAAAAGTTTACTTTTGTGTGAACAGAAATACCAGAACAGTGGTTCCCAAAGAGTGGTGGTCAGACCAGCAAGCTCCAGACAGAATGAAGAAAGTTGACCAGAGAAATTACTCCAAATATACTAAAAGAACATGTCTCCAAACTAAAGACATAAGCTCTCAGATAGAAAGGGCTCACGGCCAAATCTCAAGCATATCACAATAAGATTACTAGAGATAAAATAAAAACCCTAAAAGCTTCCAGAAAGAGGAAACAAAGAAATGCAAAACTGACATCAGACTTTTAATGAAATAGAGCTTCAGTGTTATAAAGAAAAATAATTTTGAAAACAAGTTTAAATCTATGTGGACTCAAATTAAACTTCAAGAATGAGGTTGATTCAACAGGACTAAGAGGTTTATCTCCCAGGCATCATCTATGAAAAATTTACTAGAGAATGTGTTCTAGCAAGAAAAATAAGTTAAAATGGAAAGATTAAAGAACTGAGAAAACATTTCCAAAAGAGTTATCAAGCTAAATACATCTTATTTGGAAAAAGTCATATATATCAATATAAATATATCAAACAACAAAGTGAAGTTATAAATATATAGTAAATTATAAAGTAAATTATATATATAATTATAATTATATACATACATATATGTATATAATTATAATTCCAGATCCAATCTGACTGGCTAGGAGGAATGAGGGAGGAGGACAAGGAAATGAAAAACAGAAAACCCTGCTAAGGACCTTGACTTATTCATGGAAAAGATAGAGCCTGATTAAGTATGCCTTTGGTATAAAAAATTTAGGAAACAAAAAATTTTTTAATTTTTATAAGGAACCATTAGAAAAACAGAAACAAAGGACCTGCTTTCAACTATAAAAGAACAAAAAAAAAAAAAAAAAAAAAAGAAAGAAAATGTTTAGTCAAACTGACCAAAAGAAGAAAAGGCTGGTAAAAGAAAAAACAAACAAAATGTGAATAATAAATAAAAACCAAAATGAGATGGCAAGAATGAGTACAAAAATATCAATAGTCATATATAATATTGCTTAAAACAAAAAAGATTTAAAATAAATACAAGCATGAAATCAAGAAGCTCAAGAATAAAGTAAATATGATACAAGTAGAAAGGAATCAGTGAAGACAAAAGAACTTACTATGTGGAAATTTCCTCCTATACTGGCTTTTAACCCATCCCTCTGTGTACAACTCACATCCCACTTTCACCTCCCTAGGAAACTCCTATTCACCTTCCAAGGTTGTATGGGGCAAAGCAGTTTGGTTCTTGATGCCATCCCCCTTGGCAGGCATTTAGAGTTTCACTTCCTCAGCTTAAGTAAGTCAAGTTAGCATTTCTCCATCTGCTTTACAACTTTAAAATAATTGACTGACACTCTTCTCTCTTTTCATGTATTCTTCGTTCCTGTATGTTTACATTTTTTAGTCCTTTAATACCATTTTACTGGAGTTTGGGAAGTGTTGTAGAGACTTCCATCTCCCCACCTAATATCCATTCTCTCCTACTTCCTTAATAAGAAAACCTCAATCTTATTGAGGAACAACAATATAAAACTTTAAAAATGTATTTGTCACACACTCGCAGTGAGCACAATCACATGACACAGTTTGGGCCAATGAGATGTAACTGGAAGGCACTGGGTGGGGCTTGCAGGGAAAACTCTTGAAGGTAGCATATATGGCTCATGCTCCCTTGACCTCTCCCTTCTTCCTGCATAGATTGCAGACATTATGCTGAAGGTTGACTAACCATTGCATTATCATGTAAGTTATAAGCTCATAAGATTAATGGAATGGAAAGGTAAGAGGAGTTTAGGTTCTTGATGATATCACAGAGCTACCATCCAAGCCCTGTACAGTCAAAAAATAAAAATTAGTTTGGACTGAGAACATAAAAATCTATCAGGCTGGAATAACAGGCATTAATTGTCAGCTATGAAATTAACAGGAAACAATATTTCTTCCAAGGACATACTACAGCTATAAAATGTCCTAACAATCCCCTCCTTTGAGTGAATACTATTATTCTGTGCACACTGAGAAACTTAGTACTCTAAAATACTAATCTATCAGAAACTTTGCTGTTTGAAATTAGATAACCAAAAATGAAGCATCTCACTCTTGGCAGGAGGATCTATGTCAGTTTGACAGAGAGAAGCAGCCTTAACTTACAACAAACATGCTGAACTTCAGCAAAGGAACATTCCACATCTCTCTTAACTTTGTTACCAAAGGAACAAAGCTGGAGATACCATACTTCCTGATTTGAAACTACAATGCAAATCTATAGTAATCAAAACACTATATATTGGCATAAAAACAGAACTATAGATCAATGGAACAGAACAGAGAACCCAGAAATAAACTCATACATACGTGGTCAACTAATTTACAACAGAGGACGCAAGAATATACAATGGGGAAGGATGGTCTCTTCAATAAATGCTACTGGTAAAACTGGACAGTAACATGCAAAAGAATGAAACTAGACCATTATCTCACACTATACAGAAAAAATTACTTCAAATTGTATTAAAGACTTGAATGTAAGACCTGAAACCAAAAAAATTCCTAGAAAAAACATAGGTGGTAAACTACTTGACACAAGTCTTGGCAATAATTTTTTAAATCCGACTCCAAAAGCAAAGGTAACAAAACAAAAATTAACAAATGGGACTATATCAAACTAAAAAGCATTTGCACATCAAAGGAAACTATCAACAAAATGAAAAGACAACTTACTGAATGGGAGAAACTATTTGAAAATCATATATCTGAAAAGGGGTTAATATCTAAAACATATAAAAACTCCTAAAACTCAAATGCAAAAAAATAATCATAATAAACAATCCAATTAAAAAATGGGCAGAGGATCTGAATAGATATCTTCCCAAAGACATCCAGATGGCCAACAGACATATGAAAAGATGCTCAACATCACTCATCATCTGGAAAATGCAAATCAAAACCACAATGAGATATCACCTTCTACCTGTTAGAATGGCTATCATCAAAAAGATAAGAAATAAAAAGTGTTGGCATGGATGTGGAGAAAAAGGAACCCTTGTGCCCTGTTGGTAAGAACGTAAATTGGTACAGTCACTATGGAAAACAATATAGAGGTTTCTCAAAAAATTAAAAATTAAACTACCATTTGATCCAACAATTCCACTTCTGGGTATTTATCCAAAGAAGAGGAAACACTAATTAAAAAAGATACATTAACTCTTATGTTCACTGAAGCATTATTTATAATAGCCAAGACATGGAAACAATTTAAGTGGCTATTGATGGATGAATGGATACGGAAAATGTGACACACACACACACTGGAATACTACTCAGTCATAAGAAAGAATGAAATCTTGCCATTTGTGACAACATGGATGGACCTTAAAGGAATTATGCTAAGTGAAATAAGTCAAAGAGAAATGTCATATGATTTCACTTACATGTGGGATCTAAAAAACAAAACAAATGAACAAAACAAAAATCATAGATGAAGAGAACAGAATAGTGGTTGTCAAAGGGCAGGAAGGTAAGGGCATGGGTGAAATGAGTGAAGGGGGTCAAGAGGTGAAAACTTCCAGTTATGAAATAAGTAAAAGTCATGGGTATATAATGTACATCATGGTGATTACAGTAAATAATATTGTGAAGCATACTTGAAAGTTGCCAAGAGAGTAAATTCTAAAAGTTAACCATGTATGGTGACAGATGGTAACTAAATTTACTGTGATGATCATTTCACATGTATTTCGAATTGTTATGTTGTATACCTGAAACCAATATAATGTTACGTGTCAATGATACCTCAATAAAAACTTTTTAATTTTGAAAAAAAAAATAGCACTAAATGTATGGTGTATTGGAGTTGGTAAGACTCTAATTCAAAGAATTTTAGTATTTTTTTGAGAGAGAGAGAGAGAGAGAGAGAGAGAGACAGAATGTGCAAGAGTGAGCAGGGAAGGGGCAGAGGGAGAGAGAGAGGATCTTAAACAGGCTCCAGGCCTAGCACAGTTTGATGTGGGGCTCAATCTCACAACTGTGAGATCATGACCTGAGCTGAAATCAAGAGTCAGGCCCTTAAGTGACTGAGCCACCCAGGTGCCCCAGAATTTTAGTAGTTTTAATATTAGTCAAACTTTGGCCCTAATAATTAGGTGCTCTCTTCTGGGTCTCAAAAAGAAAGAAGTAAAAAAGCAAAGAGCATCTTTTGATTT
Source organism: Prionailurus viverrinus (assembly GCF_022837055.1). Lineage (NCBI taxonomy): Eukaryota > Metazoa > Chordata > Mammalia > Carnivora > Felidae > Prionailurus > Prionailurus viverrinus. Next base: position 141,332,097 of record NC_062562.1, read on the forward strand.
AACAGCCTTCAGCACTGGGTGGACATTGATTGGGGAGGAACCTATTTAAAATTCTCACAATGAATGGGGCACCTGGGTGGCTCAGTCAGTTAAATGTCTGACTTCAGCTCAGGTCATGATCTCATGGTTCATGGGTTTGAGCCCCACATCAGGCTCTGTGCTGACAGCTCAGAGCCTGGAACCTGCTTCGGATTCTGTGTCTCCCTCTCTGTCCCTCCTCCACTCACTCTCTCTCTCTCTCTCTCTCAAAAACAAATAAAATATTTAAAAAATGTTTTAAAAATTCTCACAGTGGTACTCAAAATGTGGCCTATGATTCTACTGCTGGCCCACATGGCTTCTTACCTTGTTGCCAGGCTACAAATGGCCTCAAGAACCCTGCGTTACAGAGTAAATCAAACACACTATTTAATTTAGTTGACTTTTTTTCTCACAGCAACATTTTTTCAATGAAAGAAGCACTGCATTGACTTACATTCTGCACAAATTCTTTAGCTTTTCACACACTTGTACTTGTGTTGCACTGGCCTTGAGTCCTTGTCACCACCATGGACTGCTTCTGTTCCAATGATGCCCAGAGCTAGAGACCCAGCAAAGCTGAGTCATAATCCAAGAGGACCTTAACACTGAGTTTGAATCTGCCAGAAATACCCAGCAAGGAAGGAGGATTGCTAGTAAGTACTACATCTTCCTTCACAAAACCTAGTAAGTACACTTTTCCACTTTCAAAAGCTAGTGTTAAAAGTGTGCAATTCAGTTGAGCAATTTGGGGTAAGAAGAGACTAAATAGGTATTTTTTAAATTTATCAACCCAATCCAGAAGTTATTCAGTAATGAATTAAAGACACATTGACAGGGGCGCCTGGGTGGCTCAGTCGGTTGAGTGTCCGACTTCGGCCCATGTCATGATCTCGCAGTCCATGGGTTTGAGCCCCGCATCGGGCTCTGTGCTGACAGCTCGGAGCCTGGAGCCTGTTTCAGATTCTGTGTCTCCCTCTCTCTCAGACCCTCCCCTGTTCATGCTCTGCCTCTCTCTGTCTCAAAAATAAATAAACATTAAAAAAAATTAAAAAATAAAATAAAATAAAGACACATTGAGACACAGTGTGGTCTCAAATGTGTTTTATACATGTAGAAAATGACTGAAGGAAATACGCCAATATGATAATATGACAGAGTATTACTTTCTATCAAATTTCTATTTCCGCATCTCCCTTAATAAAAGCCAGGCAAATTGCCCTGGTTGGCTTCCCTCCTTCAAGTTAATGAGCCTATTGCATGGGTTGTAATTTCTTAGCTTCCTCATGGAGGTAGGTTCCCCAGGACACATTCAGGCCAAACATAGGGCCACTGACAGAATGAACTTGCAGGCGATGAAAAGTATGGTAGTTGTTATATGAGTGATCCGGTAACAAACAAGCTGGGGCATGGGAGGAAGCCTTTGTGTTCTCGGGCCTTCTCATTCTCCAAGCTACACTCCTGTGGAGCAGCCAGTCCAGCCTGCCTTCCCCAGACCCTTAAAGCCTACACCAGCCGCAATGCCTAGCAGACTTTCCAAAGACCAAACAACAAATGGACAGGGAACATCTTCTCAAGTTAAGAGCATCCACCTTACCTACAGATCACCTATAGGCCCAATTCTATACAGGTTCAGACATGTGCCAAGCTCCTTTAGGAAAATACACAAGAAGATAATAGTGACTGGACCGTATATATAAATGATTATAGATTACAATTTAAGGAATGTGTGTGTGTGCATGCATACACATTCCTGATAAATTTCTAAGAGATCCTTATTTTATTTTATTTCATTTCATTTCATTTCATTTCAATTTTTTTTTTTTCTTAGTAGGCTTCATGCCCAGCATGGAGCTCATTGCGGGGCTTGAACTCAAGACCCTGAGATCAAGATCTGAGCTGAGATCAAGAATTGGACACTTAACCAACTGAGCCCCCTGTCACCCCGAGATTCATATTTTTAAACATATTTTATATTTTATGTATATTAAAATATACTTTATTTCAATTGTGAAAATTCTGTCATGTCAAAATAAGTCACTGAAAATTCTCTTTGGGCCTGGGGGCAGGACTACCAGATTAGAAAAGTGAAAGTCTCATCAAATGCTCTCTCCAAAAAGGAATGATAAAACTGTACAAAATTGTTTTTAAAAAAATAATAATAACCATTTCAGGATTCTGGAAATTGACCAAAGGCATACATCAAATAAATGTTTATTGAAGAAAGATTACTAACCCTCAAGTAGGAGCACTGATAGTCTATGGCATTTCAAGTTGGGGCTGCTCTCGTATCTTCCTTCTCCTCACCCTGGATTCATCTGTGTCCACTTTCAGGGTGCTGAATTGATTTAAAATGAAGCAAAGAAAAACTCTATACTCCCTAAGCAATGTCACAAACAATAGTAATCTCTGTGGCAAAAAAAAAAAAAAAAAAAAAAAAGAGGCCAGCAACTCAGATAGCTGAGATTGTAGTCTGGAGCAAGCAACAGACAGGCAGACTAGTGAGAAATTAATCAGAGATATCAGGAAAAGGAGATAGGCCACAGCGAGCCCTGATAACTTCCCAAATATCCTTGGTAGTCTGAAGGCTGAACACATGTACAAGGATGAATACATACTCAGGAGAGACTGGAGAAAGCCCTACCTATTCACATATCCCAGGCTGCCTGTGAAGCCTTGTGCAGAAGAAATGCAAGAAGAAAACCCAGCAGAAAGTAAAAGCCAGGATGATCATAAACTAAACTTGTCTGAACTTCCAACGCATCCTCCAAACACATGGATCCATTAGTGAGAGTGGAAGCTTTACTAGCTCAAGGAATTTGAGCACAGCCTTTGATCAATCATTACCTAACCATTAAGCTATGTTAAACCAGGGGCAACCCTTAGGAAGCCAGACTTACAAGAAGAAAAACAACAACATTTCTTTTGAGCAGAGAAATCAATGGCGATATACTGTGATAGAGACAAACTCTAAAGCAGGTTTCAGCAATGGCACTGTTGATATTTTGGACGAGATAACCAGCTGCTGCAGTGGGGTTGGAGTTTCCTACGCGTTATAGGATGTTTGGCACGATACTTGTCCTCTACCATTAAATGACACTAGCACCCTCACCCTCAAGTCATAATCAAAAATATCTCCAGACAATGTAAATGTTGCCTGGGGAGCAAAATCACTCCCAGTTGAGAACCACTGCTCCAATTAATTAATCCAGACAAATCACTAAACAAATATAAGACAGATATAACATCAATCCCTGGAGTAAACAGGGACAGGATACAGAGTTGCTACAATGTTACTTAAAACGTCTAGTTTTCAACAACAACAACAAAATTATGAGAGCAAAAAGAAGACAGTATGACCAATTTAGAATGAAAAAATATACCAATCAATAGAAACTGCCTCTGAGGGGTCTAAGATGTTGGACTTACAAAGATTTCAAAGCAGATATGATAAACATGTTCAAAGAACTAAAGGGAATAAAGTTTAAAAGTTAAAAGAAAGATGGCAATGATTCATAAAATAGAGAATATCAGTAAAAAGAAAATTAGTAGAAAGAAATTATTATCAGTTAAATATTATTATTTATCAGTAAAAATTATTATCAGTAAAAAGAAATTATTTAAAAAAGAGAACCAAATGAAAAATTTGGGATTTTAATTAAATTAAAACCTATTGGACAGGCTCAAAAACAGATCTGAATAATATAATAATTTTTATAATAATAAAAATGATAAATGTGATGATACATCATTAGAAATTATCTGCCCTGAGGGGGGATGGGAAAAAAATAAGGTAAATGAACAGAGATATTCAGGATACCATCAAGCAAACAAGCATACACAAGATATACTAAAGAGAGCTCTTTAGACTGAAAGGAAATGACACTAGATATTAATTTTAGCCCAAATGAAGGAATAAATAGCACCAGAAAAGATAATTATATAGGTAAATATCAGGGACTATATATGTCTTCTTTTCTACAATTAACTTATTTTTTTTAATTTTTTTAAAAAATGTTTATTTATTTTTGAGAAAGAGAGAGAGAAAGAGAGCGCAAGCAGGGGAGGGGCAGAGAGAGAGGGAGACACAGAATCCGAAGCAGGTTCCAGGCTCTGAGCTATCAGCACAGAGCCCGATGCAGGGCTTGAACCCATAAACCGCAAGATCATGACCTGAGCTTAAGTAAGATGCTTAAATGAGCCACCCAGGATCTCCTATGATTAACTTATTTAAAAGACAACTGCATAAAACAGTTAATTATAAAGGATTTGTAGAGCTTAAAATATACAAAGAATATATAAATTTGTAGAACAGTGATAGCACAAAGGAGAAGGGATGAAATTGCAGGGTTTTTTTTTTTAATGTTTATTTATTTTTGAGACAGAAAGAGACAGAGCATGAACGGCGGAGGATCAGAGAGAGAGGGACACACAGAATCCGAAGCATGCTCCAGGCTCTGAGCTGTCAGCTTAGAGCCCGACATGGGGCTCGAACACAAGGACCATGAGATCATGACCTGAGCTGAAGTCGGACGCTTAACCGACTGAGCCACTCAGGCACCCCTGAAATTGAAGTTTTATTAGAGCAAAGTTTCAGTATTTTATTGGATTTTAGTTAGTATTACTGTCAAGTATATTGTTATAAACTGAGATGTATATTGCAATCCCTAAATTACACTAGAGCAACCACTTAGGAAATAACTCAAAAAAAAAAATAATTTAAAGAAACAACAAAGCAATAATAAAGAAGAGAACCCAATTAAAATTGGCAAAGGATCTGAATATACATTTCTCTTAAGAATACAGACAAGTTGCTAACAAGCACATAAAAAGATATTCAGTATCATTAGTCATCATGGTGTATAGATCAAAACCAAATGAGCTGTCCCTTCACTTTATTAGAGCAGCTATAATGAAAAAAACAGACAATAACAAGTGTTGATGAGGATGTGAATATATTAGAATCCTTGTATACTTCTGGTGGGACATAAAATGGTGTAGTTGCTTTGGAAAACAGTCTGACAGTTCCTTAAAATGGTTAAACATCTATATTCACCATATGATACAAATTATACTCCTAGACATATACCCCGGGAGAAATGAAAACATATGTCCACATAAAAATTAGTACATAAATGTTTATGGCAGCTTTATTCCTAATGGTCAATAAGTGGAAACAGCCCAAATGTCCATCAACCAGTAAATAGACAAAGAAAATACAGTATATACACTGGCATAGATACAGTAGGTATATCCAATTGAGTACCTATAATGGAATATTATTCTGCAGTATAAAGGAATGAAATATTGATACCTGTTACAACATGAATAAGCCATGAAAACATTATGCTACGTTTAAAAATAGCCAATCACAAAATACTGCATATTGTGGGGTGCCTGGGTGGCTCAGTCAGTTGAGCATCTGACTTCGGCTCAGGTCATGATCTCACAGTTTGTGAGTTCGAGCCCCGCATCAGGCTCTGTGCTGACAGTTCAGAGTCTGCTTCAGATTCTGTATCTCCCTCTCTCTGCTCCTCCCCTGTTCACACTTTGTCTGTCTCCCTCTCTCTCAAAAATAAGCATTAAAAACATTTATTCAATGCTGCATATTGTATGATTCCCTGTATATGAAATATCCAGAATAGGCAAATCAATACAGGCAGAAAGTAGATCAGTGGTTTCCTAAGACAGAAAATAGTGATTGACAGCTACTGGGTCCAGGATTTTTTTTCCAGGATGATGAAAATGTTCTAAAATTGATTGTGGTAACAGTTGTATAACTCTCTTATATAGTAAAAATGATTGAATTGCATATTTTTTAAAGTATATATTATACTAAAAGTAAAGGTTTCAAATAAAAAAAAAGAATTAAAATGGTACATTAGAAAATACCTATTTAACACAAAAGAAGACAGTAAAGGAAGAAGAAAGAATAAGAGAGACAAATGACATACAGAAAGCAAATAGCAAATGGCTGATATAATCCAACCTTATCAATAATTAAACTAAATATAAATGTTTTAAACATTCCAATCACAAGGTGGAGATGATCAGACTAGATAAAAAGACAAGATCCAATTATATGCTGTCTACAAGAGATACACACTAGATTCAGACTCAAATAGATTGAAAGTAAAAGAACAGAAAAAGACAATGCAAATGTAACATAAAAAAGTTGGAGCGGCAATTATATCAGTATCAGAGAAAACAGACTTTAGTATGCTTTTGGTTTCAATTACTCTGGAAAGCTCCCTAGGTGATTCTACTGTCCCAGGGATTAAGGCCAAGGGATAGAGGAGTTAAGGTTAAGGGACAGAGATGGACAAAACCAATAATGGCCAAACATAACACACAAACTCCCTGGGAATCCCTAAGGGAAAGGAAGGGATTAGGAGCATTTAGAATTCTTGTTCCTTTTACGGGGGCCGGTGGCGGGGGGGGGGGGGGGGGGGGGGGAAGAATTGGGGGAGGATGTGGAGATAAAAACTGCTTTTAATACCAGTAAAACATGATTCTGACTGATAAACATTCTCTCCTTGACCAAACTCTAATCAGGCATTTTTTCAACTAGGCCTCAACTTTTGGGCTTCTGTGTTCATCTCTGCATTGTTCAATTTTAGCAAAATCCTGGTAACTTTAACCAGAATCCCCACCCTCATATGTGATTATCCTCAATATTTGATCAGGTTCCTCATCTTCCTTCATATCCAACAGATGATGCCTAATCACTCTGGCCTGCCTTCAGCAAAAATCCCGTTAGAATGGGATAGCCAGGATCTCCCATTTCCTTTCATGTTTTCATGGTAATTTCCCTTCCATTGACCCCTACCCTACTCCTTGGCTATAAATTTCCAGTTTTCCCAGTTTTTGTATTTGGGGTTGAGCCCAATCTCTCTTCCCTACTACAAAACTCCAAGGAGTAGCCCCTCTTGAAAAAGTTTGCCTTACCATCTTTAATAGTGTTATGAATAGTTTTTTCTTTAACAACACTCACGTAGGTGTTCTTCGTAAACTAGTGTGGAATACAGAAACGCAGGCAGACACACACAGAACAACTGGCTTATATACTTCAGTTTTAAAATTCACTCATGATAAAAGTTATCTTACCGCCTGTAACCTTTGAGCATGGTATTCTGCTGCTGAAAAATATTTTCCTGGTGTTACCAGTTTATCAGTCATATTTGATACATACACCCCAATTTTAGTCATCTGTGTGGATGTTGTATTTGTAGTTTGCTGGAGCTTTTTTCTCTGAAAAACTGTCTAAAATAAAAACATAAATATTTAAATATCCACTATATACACATATAAGTGAGTAAAGAGCACATTTTTCTATCTGTTTAGTAAATTTTCTGTTATTATTTTAATTGCCATATAATTCCTTGAAAGATTTTAATTTCTTTAAGTTTTTATTTAAATTCTAGTTAACATACAATGTAATATTAGTTCCAGATGTACAATATAGTGATTCAACACTTCCACACATCACCCAGTGTTCCTCACAAGTGTACTCCTAATCCCCATGACCCATTCAACCTATCCCCCCACCCACCTCCCTCTGATCACCATCAGTTTGTTATCTATAGTTAAGAGTCTGTTTTTTGGTTTGCGTCTCTCTCTTTTTTCCCCCTCTTTGCTTCTTTGTTTGTTAAATTCCACATATGAGTGAAACCATATAGCATTTGTTTTTTTCTCTGACAGACTTATTTCACTTAGCATACCCACATCGTTGCAAATGGGGAAGACTTTAGACAGGTATACAGAACATTTGTTGATTCTGCAGTTTCAAAAATCTCCATAGGAAAATAAAAACCTTACCTGGGTATCCCTACAAAATGCATAGTCTTTTTTGGTAATCTTTTTAGGTACAGTTTGTGTTCCAGCATTGTGATATTCTATTCCTGTTATTCTATGTCTGAATCCACCAAGAAATGGTTTGTGAAAGTCAGATTTTATAATCTCAACAGCTACGTCCTGGTACTGAGCAATGCCTAAGGAGGTAAAAACCAAGACTGAACGAAAGCTCACCTACAAAGGGACTCTAAAATACTTTATCTAAAAGACATCAAATAACTAACCAGTTTGTACTCTGACAGTTATGATGTGAGAGGCATCACTTAATCCATCTACTCTTTTGATTGGAAATAGATCTGGATCTGTAGAGAAGATTTCCACTTGTACAATATCCTGTGGCTTAACTCCATGTTGTAGTAGGGTCTCATTATTTTTAAGGATTATTCCTAAAAAATGACATGAAACTATAAGAAGTGTATGACAAAGAAATAACTATATGTACTCATTTTAAGGGGATCAAAAACATCGAAGATGATTCTATGAACACATATAGTTTAATTACTTAATAGAATATTGATGATGTCCACCCCTTACTATAATGTTAGTACAGAAAACTCCACAAGGGGAAAAGTTAAGATGCAAGAATTCCACATTATAAATAAAGCTATAACTCTCACAGGATTTCTCATCAGAAACACAAATATATAATAAGCATGCAACTCTACAGATATTTTAAAGTAAAAACATATTCTATGAGTAAAATCGTATTCTAAACATTGATTCTCTAAAAAAAAATCACAATGTGTGTAAGCACAGGACATATATAATTCAGGGAAAATTTGATTATTGTAATACCCACTCCTGTCTCCAATGCAGAAAAGCATATACTCAGAGTTCCAAAGAATCCTTCTCTTTCTGTTTCTATAATCAGGAACTCATATTAGTAAATTCATGGAAAAGTAGAGTTAAGCTTCAGCTTTGTGCTGGAAAAAGTGTACACCAGTATATTTTTATGTTATTTTGTATCTTTTTTACTTCTATCCCCCTTTATTGGTTTATTCTATAAATTGACTCCAATTTTATCTCTCTATTTTAAGGAATACAAAAATATGTGTAATGTTATTGGCTGCTGTTTTGATAGAATATATATGACTCTTCCAATGAATGGTAATCCTAAATTACAATTGGGAATTTGAACATAGCAAAGGTTTTGTTACATTAATTCTTAGAAATGTATCAGATACCACCAGTCTATTTTTGCTATGTTTAAGAAAGTATAAAGATCCTTGAGTTTCAATTCCACACCCCAAATTCTTAACTTAGAAAATTAACATGAATGTTATACGGGCTTTGTAATAGGTTGAATAATGGCCCCAGAATATATCCATGTCCTAATCCCCAGAACCAATGAATGTTACCTTATATGGCAAAGATGACTGCAAATTTTATTAAGTTAAAATTTTTGAAATCGGGAGATTATCCTGGATTATCTAAGTGTGTTCTAAATGTACTCACAAATGCCTTTACAGAGGAAGGAAGGGAGATTTGACTATAGAGAAGATGATAAGACAGAAGCAGAGAGAGATCTGAAGATGTTCTTCTGCTTGCTTTAGATGGAGGAAGGGGGCCACAAGCCAATGAATGCAAAGTATACAACTCTAGAAGTGGAAAAGACAAGGGAGCAGATTGTCCCCAGAACCTCCAGAGGGAGAACAGCCCTGCCTGTATGTCAGCTTCATGTGAGTGAAACTGATCCAGGATTTCTGGCCTCCAGAGCAATAAGAGAAATCATGTGTTGCTTTAAGTTACTAAGCTTGTGGTTGTTATAACAGCTATAGAAAACGAATATAGATTCCCAGAGCCTTCTTCTCTTCATTCCTCTAGTTTGTATAGTAGGCTTAGTCCCAATTTGAACTCCAATTCTAGTACTAGGAGAAGCACCTGTCTTAGAGGGCGATTGACACAGAATCAAGCTCTTTAATTATCATGGCTGACATAACCCTGTTACCCAGTGGTGATGCCTGGCACTTACACATAAAGAAGAAAGGTCATGAAGTACAAAGAACAAAGATTAATCTCAGGTACCACTAGTTAGCTACTCCAGTCTCAAAGTGCTCTCTCTTCTCCAGTTTTGAACTTCACCTTGTATATAATGCCAAACAATTTCCAATTCCCTTTTTGGAGTCATACCTATATTTAAGTTCAGACTCTAACAATGATTAGCTATGTGAATTTATGCTAGTTTCCCAAGCTTTAGTTTCCTTCTTTCAAAAAAAAAAAGTTAATAATAATACCTACGTCAAAGGGTTGTTATGTGGGTTGAATGATAATGTGATAATATAGGCAAAACATTTTATAGGACTAGTACACAATATGTGCTCAATAAATTAACTATCATGATTGTTATTACTAATAAGCTTAAATTTTAGTATTGTTTCCCTAACCAACCTTAATAATCAGTTGTTTGAATACATGAACATCTTAGTATTACAGCACATTCATTATAATAGTTTTCTAAAAATAATTTTGAAATTGAACTGATTATTTTCTCTGATTTGACAAGGAGGAACTTAACAGGTGTGGCTTAATCCTTTTTAGTATTTAGGATTTTCCCACACACAAAAAATGTTCTTATTTCCCTGGAAACTTTTTGGTGGCATCTTTTTAAGTTAGTACCAAAACTTTTAAAATGAAAATATTAGGATCTGTGTGGACATATTCTATAGAAACATTTATTTAACTATCATGGTTTTACTAATTATATCACAGTTACAAAGACTAAATCCTCCTATGACACAAAGCTACTATAAAGTGGGCTGTCCAATATTGCCCACAAAATATAAGTAAACTTGAACATCAGGGAATGTGAATTCACCTTACTGTATAAGGACTGACAGATAAATCATTTTCAGGCCTCTTCTTATGTTATACATGCTCATCCTTATCCACTTCTTTCAACCTCATTGCCTCCTACTCACCACACAGCATCTACTTCCAGCCACTCTAAACTTCTTACCACTTCCCTGAAATCCCAGGTTTTCTCACCTCTTTGGGACTCAGCTCACGTATTGTCACTTTTATTAAATGAAGCTTTCTAGAACCTCCCGGTTTCCTTCCTCTCTGTTCTCACAGCTTTTTGAGCATATCTCCATTAAAACATTTGCACATTATGTGGTTAACTATTGCATATATCATCTTTCTGACTAGTCTGTAAACCGACAAAGTTTTGTTTCATGTTTCTCTACATCTTCAGTTCTTAGCAAAGTATTTAGAACAAATATGTACTCAATAAAAATCAGTTGAATGTATAATCACAATATAATGTTCAAATAGTAAATATCAAGATATTTCATTTAACAAATTAAAGATCTTGTTTATCTACACATTAAAACTAAAGAAGTCTTGATAAGTTTTATTCGCTTCCAAGCTTACCTGAATATCTCATCTGCAGTACGTTAGATGGGATACTTAATACGTATGAAAAATGATCCTTGAGGTACTTTACAATGGAGTCTATTTTAAAAGGCATTATAATTTCCTGGCCCACAGGAAAAAGTACAACTTTTACTGTAGATAAAAAGAGAAAAGAAAGAATCATAGTCAAAAGCAAGGGTCAGCAACCCAGTGCATAAGCAGATAGAAAATTATGGGACAATTTTTAACCACATAGAATGCAGGTTGCCTCTGCCATGTTCCCCCACTGTACCTCCATGATAAGAGTTACTTTTCAAATGCTATGAGAAGTGACATTCAGTTTTGGTTTTGAAAATTAACTCAGAATCTCAAGAATTAGCATCAGTAGTCAATACTTGCTCCCCCAACTCTAGCTTAAAAGTTCAGATCATTATTCCAGTCTCTGCTATGAGGATCAATGTACTTTCAGGATTACCTCTTTGCTCAAAATGCCACAAGAAATAAGAAAGAAATAAAGCTAAACTACTTTTAAAGATTTCCAATATCTGGTGTTATACTGGTATTATTTGGTACTAATTTGGTATTGGTATCTGGTATTACATTACTCAGATATAAACACAGGAGCATCTCAGAAACTCAAGCATTTCTGTGTACTGAGTATTGGAAGGGGAGACCCTAAGACCTAGAGGGTGTCCCTGAACTTATGAATGTGCATACTTTGATTACACATTGATAGCATGCATTAGTAAATCAGTGATTATTCATGAAGTTAAGAAAAGTCAATAAAGAAAATTTCAAAATAGAAGGTGTCTAATACTAAATCCATTCCTCTTCCCATAATTTTTTAAATGTGTATTTATTTTGAGAGAGAGAGAGAGAACAAGTGAGCAGAGGAGGTACAGAAAGAGGGAAAGAGAATCTCAAGTAGACTCCACACTGTCAGTGCAGAGCCCAATGTGAGCCTCGAACTCACAAACCACGAGATCATGACCTGAGCTGAAACCAAGAGTTGGGCGCCTAACTGACTGAGCCGCCCAGGTGCCCCATTCTTCCTCCCATAATTGATTTATGTCTATATTGCCAAAATGCAAGGCAGGAAATCACTGTTCATTACAAACATCTAGAATAACTGCACACAAATCTACTTTTCACAAAAATGGACATTATACGGTTCATTACACATTCTATGAAATAGGAAATCAAGACACATGTTGATAACAAAAAACTTATTATAAAATGATTATCTGTTCACAAATTATAGGAGGGAAACATAGTATTTAAAAGCTGATTATACTGGGGTAAACGTTCTTCTTTTACATCTATAGACTTTAAATTATAATGGAGAAGATGTAATAAGTAAGTTGGAGGGTAGAGTGCACACTGTAGGCCAAAAAAGTTTTGTATACTTCTAGATGCCTGACACATGACAATTTTCATAAAGCTAAATGAGACATTTATTAATAATCTCAGAATGAGGGGCGCCTGGGTGACTCAGTCGGTTGAGTGTCTGACTTCAGCTCAGGTCATGATTTCATGGTACGTGGGTTCGAGCCCCACGTCAGGCTCTGTGCTGACAGCTCAGAGTCTGGAGCCTGCTCCAGATTCGGCGTCTCCCTCTCTCTCTGCTCCTCCCCCACTGATACTCTGTCTCTCAATCTCTCAAAAATAAACATTAAAAAAAAATTTTTTTTTAAATCTCAGAATGAAATTTAACTAGGTATTGTCAATGTTAAGGTTGAGATTGTTAAAACTTGTTTTCACAGCTATCAACAAAGAAAACACTTTCACAGATATTATCAGAAGGCTATTTTAGCTGTTTTATGGATTCAAAATTCTATGGTTAATATATTTTAAAATTTTCATAGCAGTGACTTCCTAAGCTTTGGGAAGGAGTGGTATGTGAAGGAATTTGTGACTCTCAGGAAGTACAGGACCAAGACAATTTTATCTTAATCACTATGTGTTTGTTAAAAGCTAAAGTATCAGGAAATCACAGAAATATCAAAAAATAGAGCCCAGGGGTGCCTGGCTAGCTCAGCTGGTAGAGCACGCGACTCTTGATTTCAGGGTTATGAGTTCAAGACCCACGTTGGGCGTACAGATTACTTTAAAAAATAAATAAACAAACAAATGGAGCCTAAATTTATTGTGAATAATGAAACTGAAGGATAACAGCTTCAGTTACGTATAATTGGGCTTGATTACTTTCTTCTCCTTCCTCCTTCTCATTCTTTACTTGTATTGACGTGCCACACAAGGGTACACTGCCCCCACTGGATTCAAAAGCTACATTTTACCAGCCAAACTAAGCTGCTATTTAATTGTTAAATTATAGCCCATGTTCTTCACCCTATGGATGAACAATTTCAAAACTTATGGACAAGAGAGAGGAGGAGCAATCAGTGAATCACCTAACTAGGATGGTTCTATGTGCAGCCCCCTTCTTGCCACTCCACTTTGGCTTTGTTACTAACCACGTAGTAATGACTCCTACGTGCCATCAACATTATGCCTTTAAAATTAACCTATAATGCAAGACAATGACAGTTTTTCTGAAGCTAAATATAAAGTTAACACTAAACAGAAGTCTAGAAATATGTAAAAGTAACAAGATGTGAGGAATGACCACTAGAGATGGAACTAGGCTCTCTGGAGTCAAGTCCCATTCCAACTCTTTCTTGCCAGCTATGAAGAATCAATTCCAAAGAGGCATGTCAAAGAATGACAGTTATACTCAACAATTTGTCCACCATGTTCCAAGGCCCCTAAACATTTAAAAAACCTACTTCACTTAGGAAAAACAGATCAGCATCAACTTAAAGTTTAATAGTGCTCATCTATTTAGGGAAAATAGTACCCTGCACAATAGAGAAGCTTCACACATAGTTAGCAATGCGGTGGCAGTAGCTACAGAAGTTTTGTGGATAAGGGACAGGGATAGGGAAAGTATGTAATATCACATATAAAACAAACCTTAAACAGAAACAAATTTTAAAAAGTAAACGTTCTTCGACATGAGGTACAGAATATCCTATCTTCCCTAGGTAATACCTGTTACTAAGGAATCTTTCATTGATGTTTTCAGAGATTCCTTTATGGCCTTTATTTTATTCAGAAGTGTCAGAGATCCAGAATACCCTCTGGCTGGCAGCATTGCATTATCATATTCAGTTCGATAGTGCTTTGGAGAATGTCTTGGAGAATATGAAGCGTGTTTGGGCAACATAACCTCTCCCACAGGTTGTTCTTCGCCGTTTGGTTCCAGGCTTGGTAACCTCTGGCTACTTTCCTCCTCAGCATGTGTGCCATGGCCCTCACCAGACAGTTCTACTTCAGATTCATTATCTTCAGTTTGATCGGACTCCGGAAGCTCTTCTGAGGGAACCGGAATATTGATAGTCTCAAAAGCATCATCATTTTCTTCTGATGCATTAACAGTATTCTGAGCAACAAATTCTTCTTTCTGATCAGACATTTTCCTGAACCAAGAAACATAAATACATTTATTACACATAAAAATTTCTATACCAAATATCAAATTCATTGCTGGTATACATAGTGTAATGTTGCCCATTATTTTTTAAAAATACTGATTATTTTAGCAATGGCATCAGGTAAAAACACTGGTGAATTTTTAATAAAAACAACACAGAAAGTAAAAATTACACCAAAAGAGGACCTCAAAGCACAATAAATTTGAGAAAGATCTACTGTCAAGAACATATTTAAAAATATTTTAAAACATATTGTCACCTCTTCCTTAGTCAATGAACAATGCCTTGTGAAAGGCCTTATTTGAATAGGTTTTTTTTTCTAAACACAACTTAACACAGGATTTACGCTTCTGAGGTTACAATTGATTAGAAGCTCCAAGGATTCTGCCGGCTCCACAGCAACCATACCCCAGATAGTAAACACTCTTTGTAGTAGCTTTGCTCTCACAAATCGTAGCAGAGGTCTCCAATGACCTCTGTTCCCCAGAACAAACATATCAACAAACTGTGGGGAGGATCTTGGAGCTGGCTAGGGCCTGAGCTACAGCAACCAAGAGCTTTGGCTTGGGAGACAGTATGACAGCATCCAGGAGCTTGGGCCCAGGGTGGCCTAGGGCAGCCAACAGCCAGGCAGCAGGGGCAGGAGCTGAATCAGAGCAGTGAAGAGCCAGCAGAGCAGGAAGCCTACCTTAAAAAGCTGGCAGCCAGGAGGGAAGGATGGAAGGGAGGATGGAAGGGAGGATGGGAGAAGTGGCCCAGCAGGGGGCAGACTAGAACTTGGACCAGTAGTGAGATGGGAAAGTTGTGTTGAGGGCTAACACGTTAAGCACAAATCCTTATAGAGAAAAAAAAAAACGTTAGTCAGTGAAGTTCTCTGTCTACTAGATGACAAATTTCCAAAAGTATGGAATATCTGGAATAAAAATATATACTTATGGAATTCAGTGAACATAGCATTAGAGTTCAAGAGAGAATTATTAATAAACTAGAAGATAAATAAAAAGATTTTATATAGAATGCTGCAAAGAGATAAGAAGATGAAAAGTATGAGGTTAAGGGCCATGCAAAAGAGAAAAAGAAAGTCTAGCCTATTTTACTGGTAAGTAGATCTTACTGTGAGCTGAGAATGGTTTTGTACTTGAAAACAAAAAACAACGAAGAATATGCAACAGAGATTGCGCGTGGCCTGAGAAGCCCTTTTCAGAGTCTGCCAGCCCCTGATCTAGTATAGGTCACATTGGAATCCCAGAGAAAACAAAAAGATGGAAGAGAGAAGATATTTTTAAAGGTAATGGCTGAGAATTTCACAAAGTTGATAAAAAATATGGATCCAAAGACCCAAGAAGCATAACATAAATATGCACTTAACAGGGTAAATAAACACAATTCAAAGCCATATATGTTGTAATTACATTACAGAATAACAGAGAAGGTCTGGAAAGCATACAGTGATAAAGTACATATCATCTACGGTTTTGATTACATTAATTTGCTAACATTAATACAAAGGAGAAAAGTAAACTCACTGTAGATTTCTCATCAGAAATATAGAAGCCACGGCAACAATGGACTAATTAAAAGAAGAGAACTATCTGGGGCGCCTGGGTGGCGCAGATCGGTTAAGCGTCTGACTTCAGCCAGGTCACGATCTCGCGGTCCGTGAGTTCGAGCCCCGTGTCGGGCTCTGGGCTGATGGCTCAGAGCCTGGAGCCTGTTTCCGATTCTGTGTCTCCCTCTCTCTCTGCCCCTCCCCCGTTCATGCTCTGTCTCTCTCTGTCCCAAAAATAAATAAACGTTGAAAAAAAAATTTTTTTTAAAAGAAGAGAACTATCAACCTAAAACTGTGCACTTAGCAAAATTATCTTTTGAAACACTTAACAAATAAGTTACCACCAAGGTATCTACTCTAAGGACTTGTAAAGGATACACTTGATGGAGGAAAATGGGCTCAACCGAAGTCCAAAGTGCAAAAGGAGAGATGAACAAATAAATTATAAACATATGGGTAAACCCCAAACAAATACTGTCAACACAAAATAACAGAAAATTGAAATATTAGACAATAGTAATATGTAATTAGGAAGGGAAAGATGAGCATGAGCTGTTCTCAAATCCTTATACTATTTACAAAATTGAGGGATATGATATTCTTAACCCTAGACTTTGTTAAATTAAATATGCATAGGTGAATTTCAAGTACAACCAATAAAAGAGCTGAGATAAAGGTTTAAAATTCCAAAACAATAAAGAGAAAAAGTGAAATGAGAAAAAAAAAACTGAACAAAAGCTCAATTTTTAAAACATTCAAGAAACTTCTTTAGGCTCTCACTTACAAAAAAAAAAATCTTCCTTTTGGTTATTTTCTCCCATAATGGGGGCATAATGGCCTGATTAGAAAGAGTCTCATAAGGAAGCCCTGATTCCTGGCAAACATAGTCCTCCCATTCCTTCGGAGAGGCTGAGGTAATGCTTTTGTCTCCGTCTGGTGGGTCATCCTCCCCCCGCTAAAATGGCCAAGATGTCCTCTTGTAAAACAGCAATAACAACAAAATCAAGAACTTTTGCTCTTCTAAAAACACACCTAGAAGAATAAAAAAACAAACCATAGCCCGGGGGGCAATTTTTTCCAAAGCTCATATCTGATCAAGGACTTGTAACCAGAATATATAGAGAACTCTCAAAACTCAACAAGAAAAGTAGTTTAAAAATGAGTAAAATATTTAAACAGGTAAGTCAACAAAGAATATCCTTCAGAAGACAAATAAGCGGGGTCAAGACTAGAGCGGCACAGGAGCAATGCAGCACCCGCGCTGTGCTATAGTTGCAGGTGCACCTAAAAATAGATGCCTCCTAAGTTTGGGACCCAGTTGCCTCATTCTAGCCCTGGCCTGAGAACAAGCACGTGAGAAGATGCTCAATGTCATTCGTTATTAAAGAAAGGGAACTTCAAATATATACATATTTTTAGCCCAACAATAGCAAGTGCTAGTGAGTGTGAAGACAAGTGGACTTCTTATACCTTGATGGTGGAAACGAAAATTGTATGGCACTTAAAATAACTGTCAGTTTTCTTATAAAATTAAATATATGCTTATCATATGACCCAGCAATCTGTGTCCTTTACCCAGAGGGAATGAAAAACTACACACCTACAAAATCTGTATACAAAAGTCTATAAATGCTTTATTCTTTTTTGATTTTTTTTAAAAATTTTTTTTTCAACGTTTATTTATTTTTGGGACAGAGAGAGACAGAGCATGAACGGGGGAGGGGCAGAGAGAGAGGGAGACACAGAATCGGAAACAGGCTCCAGGCTCTGAGCCATCAGCCCAGAGCCCGACGCGGGGCTCGAACTCACGGGCCACGAGATCGTGACCTGGCTGAAGTCGGACGCTTAACCGACTGCGCCACCCAGGCGCCCCTCTTTTTTGATTTTTTAAATGTTTACTTTTGGGAGAAAGAGAGTGCGTGAGCAAGAGAGGGGCAGAGAGAGAGCAGTGGCGGGGGTGGGGGGAGACACAGAATCCAAAGCAGGCCCCAGGCTCTGAGCTCCAAGCTGTCAGCACAGAGTCTGACAAGGGGCTGGAATCCACAAACCATGAGATCATGACCTGACCTGAAGTCAGATGCTTAACCGACTGAGCCACCAAGGCGCCCCATAAAGGCTTTATTCTTAATCACCAAAGACTGGAAACAACACAAATGTTCCTTAGTTGAGGCATGGCTGCACATATGAGACACTCATAAAATGGAATACTACTCATCAATAAAAAAAGGAATAAACTATTGATACAACATGGGCAAATCTCAAATGAACTATGCTAAGCCAATTCTAAAAGCTACATACTTTACGATTCAATTAAGTAAAAAAGCAAAGCTGCTGGTTTACAACCTCTAGAGTTCCCCCGGGGTTAAATCCAAAACTGAGCCCCATACATGGAACGCAAGGAGAAACCAAAGAAAGAGGCAGCATTCCAGAATGGTAGGTGGCAAGTTTAATAAGCAAGGGAACTTACAAACAAGGCTTATCTTTGGCAGCTGCAAGACAGTAGATCTCTGGACCCACCAGCCAGAATCTTAAAGAGTTTATACAGGACCTTTACTGGGTTACTGGGTTCGGTCAGGAATCCAGTCCAGATGGTCTCAATAACACACTACTGTCCTAAGGCCGGGTCCTTGAAGCATAAAACAGATTTTCACTGCACAGTCTTTTTACTGTTTGAACTTTTTATCACTTTTACCTTTACCTACCCAAACTTAAATGTTTTCATCTTTAAAAACATTGTCCAAAGTAGTCCCTATGATGACTGCATACAAAAATGTCCCCCTTTCACTTACAGTTTGCATGATTTCACTGATACATGTAGAATATTGATGGAACCAGTAAGGCTGGGATCCAGTTTTGCCTTCTCCCAAATAAACCTGTTTAATTTTTACGTTTTTTAAGAGGTACAGCAAAGACCGTGGGTGGAGAGGAGAGTGCCAAGGAGGAAAGCATGAAAGCCCTCTATTTAGAAAAGACTCAAAATGGTCCCCATGGATGCCTACCTACTACTACTACTACTACCGTGATAAGCACTCCGGGTGGAAGATGAGGTACACCTCCCTTCCGAATGCTTGCTGCTTCCGAATCCCAAACCTGAGATTCAGAGCCAGAAAAGGAACTAAGAAAGATGGGATGCTTTGCACGGTTTCTGAAGCAAAGGTGGAACAGTGTCCAGCGGCCAAGCAGTCCCCAGAGCCCAGGAGGGATCAGCGCCCCGTACAAAGTTCTGGGAGTTCAGCGCCTGTCACCGGTTCAAGGCCGGTCTGAGGGTGGGGCCAAGGGAGGGCAGCCAGAACCTGTCCTCCTACCTGACTCAGAAAAGCAGCTACTTGGGTCGCACAGGTTTCTCAAAAATCTCTCAGAGGAAGCAGCGTCCGCACCCGCCACATTCTGTGTTGCCGGCCATATCCTAGCAACCGCCCCGGCGCCACCTCCTCCCGCCCCGCCCCGCCCCGCTCACGCGAGAAGAGGCGGTGCCCGCGCTGGAAAGAAAAGCGGGGGAGGGAAGAAGAGGGGCGGAGCTAGGGGCGAGGGGCGGGAGGAGGGGGTGTGGCGAAGGGAGGAGCTGAACCTGAAGCGGGTCCTGAACCGGATCTGAGCAGCACCTGGGCGGAGTCAGGGGCGAGGAGGAGAAAGGGGCGGCAGGGTTTTTCTGTGCTGGGTACCTACGTCCTAAAGTGAATCGGCCGCTACCCTCCAGACTCTCGCTTAAACTTGAGGCAGGGCACAGTTCTCCGAACCAAATGCTGAAAGCAGTTTGGCTTATAGATCTAAAAAATGGTATGTAATATATTATGTGTAATGTAAGTATATGTAAATATAAAGTGAGAGTGAAGACCTTGACAGGGGAAGATTGTTGTACACAATGCGTGCCTGCTTGCTTTTGTAAATATTAGAACTTGGCTCTTAGCTTCCTGGTAGCCAAAGAGAAAAGGGAGACAGGAGCTATTCCTTCTTTTAAGTCAGGAGAAGCAAAGCTTTGGTTAATCACGGAATTATAAAGGTTTTTTCTATCACTGTAAATTCTTTAAATGAAGAAGGTTTTTAAAGCAGCACATATTATTGGGGGAAGGATCAATTATATTCCTGTTGCAAATGTTGTGACAGATATTACGTAGCTTCATAATAATAGCTAATACTTATTAAGTATTTTGTTACTAAGCACTTCACATATATTTCTAATTTAATCCTTACAAGGTTTTTTATTAAAGAGGGATTGTGATTAGCCTCGTTTTACTTAATGAGGAAACTAAGGCTCAGAGAGGTTTAGTGGGGAGCCAGGATTAAACCCAAACAGTCTGATTCCAGACCTCAATTTTAAACCACTATTCTATGTTGTTTAACACACTTTGATAGTTAAAAGGCACGTAAAGTTGATTAAATTAAAAATTTTGTCGTAGATAGTAAAAGTCCATTCTTCATTCATAATGTTCAATGTCTTCAGTCCTTTATACCGTTCCACTGAAATGACATTCTCATCCCCCCAATAACTTCTTTTTTTTTTTTTTAATTTTTTTTTTCAACGTTTATTTATTTTTGGGACAGAGAGAGACAGAGCATGAACGGGGTAGGGGCAGAGAGAGAGGGAGACACAGAATCAGAAACAGGCTCCAGGCTCTGAGCCATCAGCCCAGAGCCTGACGCGGGTCTCGAACTCACGGACCGCGAGATCGTGACCTGGCTGAAGTCCGACGCTTAACCGACTGCGCCACCCAGGCGCCCCGCCCCAATAACTTCTTAATGTCCAATGTCATTTTTCTCAATGTCTTCATCCCATTTTATGACAATTTCTTACTAGAACAATATAAAATATGTATTATATTCTCAAATATAGTCAGCTTTAATAATGGTTTTAAATAAAAGCAAATTTGTTTAAATCACTTCATGATTCCACATATTCACAAAGAGCTGAGAAAAGAGGGGGAAGCATTCATATAACCCCTAGGGTTAGTCTCTCATGGGTAAACCAGGTGTGATTGGAGATATGTAAACAAGTTCTTCCACTCTTCTATTGCCATCTCCAAAATCATAATGTATCTTAAATTTTACTAGTAATGAGAATTCCATTGGTTTTAAACACTCACTGTGCTGGGTCTCTTTAAAATTTATCATTCGCTGTCCTCCATGTTAGGTGTAGGCATAGAGGCAGGAGATGGAGGAAGGAAAACCTGGTGATAGAAAACTTGAAGTACTTCACAGTGTTAAATGTGACCTGATACCCATGATACGTTCATATTTTATTTATACTTTGCTGTGGAGATGATGTTACACAACTGTCTTAAAATATATGAGCCTAACTTAAATTGGTGGGTTTCTGAGTTAGTCTCTACAGGTGGGAATGGCTATTACACATCAAAATCACACACATACACACACATACATACATACATATACATACACACACAAATATACACACAAACATATAGTTGTTTGGTTCTACAAAATAAATGTAAATGCAGGCTGAAAACAACCAATAGGAAAAAGAATCTCAATTCTGAAAGTGGAAAAGTAATTTTTTAAATTTCATTTTACATTTTACTTTTCACAATAAACTTATGCATTTTCTCAGGAGTTATTGCTCAAAATGACTTAACTTTATTTCTCGTGAAACATCCACCTTTACTTATCTCAGTATTTATTTATACAATAGACAGGTCTTTTAATGTGCTTTTATTTATTTTTTTTTTGTTTATTTATTTTTTAGAGAGAGAAAGAGTGTGAGCAGGGGAGGGGCGCAGAGAGGGAAACACAGAATCTGAAGCAAGCCTTGGGCTCTGAACCACCAGCACAGAGCCCGACATGGGGCTTGAACTCACGAACTGTGAGATCACAAACTGTGAGATCAGCTGAAGTCCACGCTTAACCGACTGAGCCACCCAGGCGCCCCTAATGTGCTTCTATTTTTACAAAGATGCCACCTAGTGGCTGTATGAAATCAAACATTTCAAAGTATTTCTCATTGTTTACTCCAGGCCAAAATGTATTTTGATATAAATGAATGTATTAGAAAAAAATATTAGAAGAATTTAGAAAACCAAGGACCTGAAAATTATGCTTTTAGAAATTATTTATATGGATTAAGTTTGGACCATACCTCTGTGAGCTTGTTAAGAAACTGTATATATGCTTTTTTTTTTTTCTGAAAACTTTTTTCTGAAACTTTAAGGGAGAAATGTGTTTGAATTCAGATTTTGCAGATTTTTGAAAGGTAATATGAGCATATGCTGTATATTCTGTAACACTGTCAGTAGGTCTGGGGAAGTAGTCCAGAATCAAATACATTAAATCTGTGACAAAAATATATTCATATTCACATTAAAGTGAGATAAAGACCAATTCAGGTCAGCTTTTGCTTCCAAATGAATTATGAAAAAAGCTTCCATTCAAACATTCTTGAAGTCTGGTACTTAGGTAGGGATTGTAGATCTGTTTTACCCTGAGGAAAGGACTCAGCTGTCCAGTGATAGAAAAAGAAAGTAAAATGAAATATTGTTATAAAACAGTAATGTTTATCTTTAGAAGTGCATAAAATGTTCATCCGGAAGCAAGCAAACAAACAAACATGATATTTGAAGATCATGAGAAATCTCCTGCCCTATGGCTATGGAAGCATGTGTTGAAATGGCATCATCCTCAGCTCAGAGCCCTTGAGTGACTCTTTCGAGAACTGTCAGCCCTCATTAGACCTGTAATATGAGCAAGAAACAAACTTCTGTTGTTAAGACATTAGGATTTAGGGGTAGCCTATTATAATTCACTATTTTTCTCAATCGTCAGCTACTTTCCTTCACTAACTAGAGTTTTGATTTATTCCCTCTAAATAAACATTTTTAAATAAACTTTTCCGGTCCCCATCAATAACTCAAATCACACATCACATTCCCACTTTGATTTTTTGTGAATTCTATTAAAAATAAACCTCTTGATCCTCGTCTAAACCAAACGTCTACCTTTTCATTTACTTTGTTCTCAAAAAGGTAGTATTACTATTATTGTAGCATGGGCAGCAATCCCGTTAGTTAAGTACCGAGTTTTAAAGAATATTCTACCCTGTTGGAAAATACTCATGGTATGTTCAGCGGTTTGCTACTTTACCCTAGACCCCACAACACACTTGCATAGGAATGTTTATGTAACCACGGAGGCTGGAAGGGAAAGGCAAAGGTTGGTATTAGCCCGTATGTGGGAATTTTCTTATACAGAACATTGTTGATTTCCTCCCTTTGACAGAGAAAACATGAGGGTACCATCTGTCTTCCAATGACTGGGGCCTGATGTAAAGAACTGGGAAGTGGCATACAAACTCTGATGGTGTCTGCTCTGCAGTTGGAGCACGTGTGAAGCAAGGTCCTGCAAGACCTAAAGACCTTAGCTTCTGAGAACAGTGGAACTGATCTCTTAGACTTCATGGGAGAGTTCCTGGATAAACAGAACACAGACTATCTGGAATACCATCCTGGTGGGCAGAAGGAATTAGAAGAGCTGGCCCAAAGGGTATCTGTTTGAAAAGCCTGCTAAAGCATCAGGTAGAGACAAGTTCCGAGGGCAACACAGCAAGCCTTCCCATTGTAGTAGGTCCCAAAGTCAGCTACCTAAGAATCTTGATCTCCATTTGACAGAAGACTGCTTTCACTTTTGTCTAGTATCCTCGTTGTGCTTGAAAATAAATCTGCCTTGCAGCGAAAAGCTCAATTAGCTTCACTTCTGTAACTGCACTTTAGGATTAGAAAAGGAAATGACAAAGATAAACCCCTTTTCTTCCATCCCCCCAATTCTGAGGGGGGTAGGGGCGCAGGGAGTAGAGTAACAGATAATGAGGAAACACAATGAAACCTGAGTCCTGGTGGCTCACAATGGCTGCCACTGCTGACATCCTGTCATTTCTATTCAGGTAAGACTACTTTTCCAACTTCTGGGGTAGAAAGGAAGGCGGCCCTCCAAACTGAGCCTTACTCCAGTGGGCGCCACATACCCTGTTTGCCCGTGACAGTCATAGTTATGGAATTTTTTTCTTTTAGAGAGAGAGAACATGAGTGGGGGAGAGAGACACACACACAGAGAGAGAGAGAGAGAGAGAGAGAGAGAGAGAGAGTATTAAGCAGGCTCCACGTTCAGCACGAAGCCCAATGCAGGTCTTGATCCCACAACCCTGGAATCATGACCTGAGCCAAAATCAAGAGTCAGATGCTCAACCGAGCTACCCCGGAACCCCATCCTTATGGAAGTATTAACACTTCTTCTTTCAAAATCATTTACAGGCTGAATGAAAAATTATTCGGTCATCCTAGATGTAAATCATTTCCATCCCAAAGGAAAGAATGGGAGAAATTTGAATATTCTGCACTCAGTACCCAGATAGAAGAAAGGGGGCGTCAACTTTGCTGCCATCTTTTTGTTTGCAAGGCTCAAACTGATAAGCTTCTTTTTCTTTTGAAGTATGTGGTGTATGATTAATCTGAATGAAATATGAGAGGCCTAGGGAGATTTGAAATAGGCCATTCTGAAAATTACTAAAATTAGTCTAGAAGCCACTCAGCAACACTGAAGATCTTTAAATAGAATCATTTGTAAAGTGATCAGGAAAGCTTAATCTGGAAGTTTATAGGAGTAAAAAACTATCAGGTTCAGTAAGGTTCTCTGAGCAGTTGGAATGGCAGTTAGTAAATGTAAAAATAAACATGAATGTAAAAAATGTAAAAATAAACATAGCCATGCCTTTTAAATACCTACCCCATTAACATGATCTACCTATAATCCATATGAAGATTTTTGCACAAAATGAAATCCAGTTTACTACCTCTGTTCCTATTTATTCTGTATAGTTACTTTGACAAAACAAGTCAAGTAAGCAGGATGGAGCCTGTTTTGGAAAGTCCACATAGTACAGGCAGGAGTAACAACCCAAGAATGTTCATAAAAAATAATATAACGGTTAAGAGCACGAGTTCTGGAGGAAGACTGTCTAGGTTCAAAATTTAGCTCCACATCTTACTAGCTACACAACCTTGGTTATGTTCTTACACCATCTCTTCACCTGTTTTTCCAAGGTCCCCACGTAGCCTACAATGGAGTACAATAGCAGGAGAGCACTATTCACACTGCATTCTGGTTTCCTTATCTGGAGAAATGGAGATAATTTGCAAGATTACACTTTTTTTTTTAATGTTTATTTTTGAGACAAAGGGAGTGTGTGTGTGTGTGTGTGTGTGTGTGCGCGCGCGTGCGCGCGTGCAACTGGAATAGGGGCAGAGAGAAAAGGAGACAGAGAATCTGAAGCAGGCTCAGGCTCTGAGCTGTCAGCACAGAGCCTGACGTGGAGTTCAAATTCATGAGCCTTGAGATCATGACCTGAGCAGAAGTCGGATCCTTAACTGACTGAGCCACCCAGGCGCCCTGTAAAAATCATACTCCCGAGTTGTAGTGCAGATTTAAGAGGGAAATCAGTCAAGTACTTAGAATAGTGCCTGGCAAACATTAACAAATATTAGCTACTATTACTGTATTACAACTACTATTCTACCACTAGCATTTCTTTAAAAAAATTTTTTCTAAGGTTTATTCATTTTTCAGAAAGAGAGACAGAGCGTGGGAGGTGGGAGGGGCAGAGAGAGAGGGCTGAGCTGTCAGCACAGAGCCCAACGTGGGGCTCGAACTCAGACTGTGAGATCGGGACCCGAGCCGAAGTTGGATGCTCATGCGACTGAACCACCCCGGCGCCCTTACCATTAGCATTTCTAATGCAAACATCAATAAGGTCCTTTTTTTTTTTTTTAAAGTTTTTATTTATTTTTGAGACACAGAGAGACAGAGCATGAGCAGGGGAGTGGCAGAGAGAGCGAGACACAGAATCCGAAGCACGCTCCAGGCTCTGAGCTTTCAGCACAGAGCCCGACGCGGGGCTTGAACTCACGGAGTGTGAGATCATGACCTGAGCTGAAGTCGGACGCTTAACCGACTGAGCCACCCAGGCGCCCCCAATAAGGTCCTTTTAATTAACAGGCACAGAGAAGCTCTGTTGGTGAAATAGATAAGACACCCAAGAACCGTGGAAGTGGGGCTAAAACGTTGGAGAAAAGACACACCAAGTCATCTGTTTGTTATGTGCTCAAAGGACCTGAAAAAAATGGTTGGCTATAAATATAATTTATTATAGTGAAAGCAAATGCTTAGACCTGAAAAGGAAGCTATAAATCATAAATTCTTCTTGCCTCCACTTGGTCACTGAGTTCACAACGGCAACGGGACCATGGGAATGAGAACCCCTGGACTTCTGACTCCCTCTAAAGCTTTTCCCACTTCCCCCGCAGAAGCTTTCTCTTGCATTCAGACTGCTAAAAAGTAACTCAATCCACTTCATTTAATATTTATTTACCATTTAATTTACAGCGCTGTAAGGGGAGAAATATATTGGAAAAAATACAATTTTCTCATTCTAAAAATTCTGAATTGATTCTGCTTTGCCACAAGGAATGGCAAAACACACACATATGCATACAAACACACAAGAGCATTATCTTGAAGTTAAAAAATACCAAATTTAAGTATTTAGAAATGATAGGGCCTAGGAAAAAAGGGTGAGGACACATTAAAAGTAATTTATGCCAACTGTTTCTTTCCGTCGATAGCATTTATTTTCGGTTTGATACCCAGCTGCACTCATATTAGAAACTTAGTGAAAACCACCTAGTGATTCTACTTTGAAGTTACAACCCACGTGACACAAAGATGTTCTGAATACAAGCCTGTTCATAAGTCAGATAAACTTTAGGAACTCTCCATGTCTCTTCTTTTACATAAATTCTATCTCTACCTTGATGTACTTTGGTTGATCAAGAAAACAAAAGGCTAAGGAACAGAAAGCTAACTTCTTTAAATGAGACAAAAGGAAACATTTTTACAATGACTATAAATAAGTCTTTCTTTCAAATACCAAATCAGTTTCCTCAACTGTACAACTACAATTTGATGGTTTTTACTTTTACTACTTCACTTCAGTGATTTATAAAATTTGTCTAAACAACAATACTAATTAAGTATCTTTCCTATTTTTTGCAGGATAAAAACCATTAAATGATGTGTTGAAGACATGCCTAAAAATACTTCACATTTCAACTATGGCTTCTGCATTGAAAATCTGTAAGAACTTTTCCAATTAACTTTCCAATCTTTCCACAACCTCTCTGTTTTTAAAAAAAAAAACAAAATAAAAAAAAAATCTTTGAAATAATTTAAGTGAATGCTTTACATATCAAGTATGGATTCACAAATCCCTATTAGCACAGTCATCAATTTTAACAAGTCTCCTAAATACGTTCTGTATTAGTTGTCTTGATTTTAGATATTAATAATAAGGAACATTTAATTACATCAGTTTCCCATCAACATGCTAGTCATTTAATGATGATTATATTGGCCATTTCCATTGGTTCGCAGGAGGCTCTTCCACTAAAGGCTCCCATGGTTTCCACTGTATCATTTTTCTTGCCAGACTTAGTTCATTTTCAGCCTGTTAATAAAAATTTTTTAAAAGAGCATTTGATTATACTATTTAATAGATATTTACCATAGCTAATGACTGAAATATAATTATCAGAACTATTATCATATTCATACCTAATAAGCTATTCTACCATCAAATGTTCTACATCATTAATTACCTTACCTTTCATAGCTACACAATCATGAGTAAGAAAAGATGGCTTTTGAATTTTTCTATTTGATTAAAATTTGCTATTAGAGTGTTCAAAAGCTTATGTGGTGAGTTTTCAAACTAATTGTTTCACTATTAGACGCCAAAGTCTTTGAGGATCAGAAGTATGTCTCTTTACCAGTGTGAATGGCTTTCAAACTTATTTTATCATGGCCCATCGTAAAACACAACAAACAAATTCTACTAAAGGAACCACAACACACACATATACCTAAAACAAAACTAAAAATATGATTGCTTTTACTAGCTATGATACATTATTCTCTATTGTATTTTTTTAAATGCTAGTCACAACCCATCTAACTGGTTTTACGGATCCATAATCACTTGAGATCCACAGTTTGTAAAACAGTGATCTATGGAATGTAGAATATCACAGATGGACAAAAAATATTTGTTGATTGAATTAATTTCCTTATCAAAGGTTGTTATATTTACTTTTTCCCTTGAAACAAATTTATAACATATTTGACGAATATATTTCAGATATCTTTTTATTTCACAATTTTTATCCAACAAAAGACCTATGACAACTCTGGCCAACTTAGAACAAAGAACACTATTAAAGACTTGTCAGGATGTCAGAGAAGGAATTCAAATACAGAGTAAGTGCCAGAGTCTATCACAGGCTGTAATTCTGTAGTTTAAAGCAATGCCTCATTTATGCCAGTGGTACAAAACAGACAATCTGTGTGTAGCAGGAACAGTCTAAAATGTGTACAATGAATTAAAGAGTAGATTAAACGAAATCTGGAGGTGAAGGGATTTACTAATGCTGCAATGAGAAAACAGTATAAACACTAATTAAAAATATCCCTGACTGCCCTTTGGCCCAGGTCCCTCGAACATTTTTAAGCCCCCAAGGCGTTGTGTAGTGTGAGGAGGCTGCCTAACCCAGAACATAGCTGGACCCAGCTGCATGTGGCCCAGTGCCCACCCCTTCTCCCTTCCTTTAGCTTCTAACACACTCACTACCTTTTCCTGATTCCTCTCATGCTGTCTGCTACCTACATGTGACTACTGAGTGAGCACTGGAAATGCAGCTAGTTCAAATGCATATGTGCTGCAAGTACAAAATACACACTAGGTTTTAAAGACCTAGTATAAAAAAGAATGCAAAATACGTCAATATTTTTAAATTGATTACATGTTTAATAATATTTTAAATATACTGGGTTAAGTAAAACATTATTAAAATTTAATCTTACTATTGCCCATAAAACATGGAGAACTGCACAGCTGACTTAAAAATACTTATTGAATTTTAAGACTATAACTGCATGATAAACAAATGTATCGGTTAAATAAAGTCATGATCAAAGGGAAATCTGACAGAAAAGAAAGAGGAACAGAAAAGGAAAATAAGTTAGCATCAAGTTCCCATATGGTACAACAGCTGGCAAATGAATAGAAAGGCCAGGAAAACAGGCCTTTGAATGACTGAAAATGGTCTACATTCATAAAAAGCCGTCTGAACGCCCTATTCCTCTTTTACAGAGTCATCAAACAATTCTTCTGAATTTGCATATCATGTCTGTTGGTGATATAACTCCCTCATCACGAATACCCCCCAGTATTTCCTTTTCTTTGTCCTTTAATAAAACACAAGAAAAGAATAAATAGTTGCATTTTTTTAAAATACAAAAACATGTACAAATTAAATGAAACAGAAATGAATATCAGACATATTTAAGGGGAGACATCTAAACCTATAATATGGGAGAGGGGGTTCTAAAGTGATGGGGCAAAGGGGCAGGGTGATTTAATCAAGAAAAATTATGAGAAAAGATACTCAGTTGAAGTCAAAAAGCAAAGAACAGACTAAAAAAAATGTGCAGACAATGATTAGTATCTCTTTTATTTGAAAAAACACTCAAAGAAATAAAGAAGAAAAATACTAAACACAAATGATAGAGTAAAAACATTAATGACATGCTTTATATAAAACACAAGAACATATTTTAAGTTTAACCTTACTAATAATTCAGGAAAAAATGCACAACCTAAAAAAAAGGCATAATTTCCCCTGATTTAATTAAAAATTGCAGCATTCTTGGCAACATAGATGTGTTAATCCAACAAAAATAAAAGTGTATTTTAATTTTATGATTCACAAGATCTGTACCTCTCCATATTAAAAATATACTAAGCCTTTAAAACACAAAAGTATTTGTATCTAAAAAGATAAAAGTGTCCATATAACAGCAACACTGTGTTACTAGTTTGAACTAAAGGCTAACAAGAACATGCTGATTAAATTCAAGGTGTTTCACACTCCAATTTTCCAACAGAAGCCTCATAAATTCATGCATAATTAATAATAAATATTTGACATATACATGATAGAAGGATTTGCTACATGTGATTATTCTTATATTTGAGAGTTGATACAAATAAAGAAATTCAGTTTTCCTTTTTTCCTGGAATGTCAGTTTTATATCTCTAAATATTGTGCCTCTGAACATTTAAAACCAAACATCTAACTATTCAACTTTTTCTTTACCTGAAGAATCACCTCTTCCAGTTGGCCACCCTGAAGTTGGTCTTCTAATTTCTTAACATCTGGTTCCTAAAATTTAAGGAAAAAAAAGAAAAAAAGATTTAAACAAAGGAGTGCAATATCTAATATTTAATTAGATATCTATATCTAATATTTAATTAGGATATTGAGGCCAATATCCCAATTAAAAAGACCCAAATATAAAATAGCACTTAATTTGGCACATATAATTAATAATTCTTTCATTGTACCCTTACTAATGTTTGCCAAATATGTGGTGGAAACCCATTTCATCTACTATTTTATTGCGTTTCTGTCTTAATATTAACTTGCTTATCAACAGTAAGAAATACAATGCCCAATTCAGTCTTTCTAAAGTACAGATTTTAAAATACCACTTTATTTTCTTAGTATTTCCTATATTTCCTCTGAGAGCATTGGTATTGAAAATAAATACTACCCTGTGACCCAGAATTCCATTCCTAGGTATACACCAAACAGAAAGCATAATACATTAATCAAATGACATGTTCAAGAATGTTAGCACAAGAACAGTAGCACAAATTATAACTCCAAACTGGAAATAATTCAAATGACCATATATAATTAATAAATATAGTATTTGGATATAACAGAATACTATATAGCAGTGAGAATGTACAAACTACAACTGTATGCAATAACATGATTCTCTCAAACACAGTATTAAGTGAAAGAAACCATGGACAGAAGAGCACAGAATGATGATTCCATTTATAAAAAGTGAAAATCCAGGCAAAATGAGTATTTCGTGTTAGAGGTCAGAAGAGTAGTTATCTTTAGGAGGGTAGTAACTTGAAGGGGAACGAGAGTTTGGGCATTCTGGAAATGTCCTCCTTTTGATTTGGTGTTAACATGGGTGTGGTTACTTTGTGAAAAGTCATCAAGCTCGACACTTATGATGACGGCACATTTCTTTATGTACATTATTCTTCAATAAGAGGTTTAAAAAAAATACCTAGAAAACTCAATGACATATATTTATTTATTTATTTCTAGTCAATGGAGCTTTGTGAGAGCCAGGAAGTATGTACACACTTACACATACATAAGTAAGGTGTTAAGTAGGATGGTTTTTTGGCCCACAAATGGAATGAAAAGAGGGAGAAAAAAACAAAGATATTTTCTACAGGAATTGGCATGTTTCTGCCTCAGGGCATCTGCTGGCTGCCCAGGGATATCTGCATGGCTTGTTCTTTACTTCCATCGCTCATATGTCACCTTCTTAGTAAGGATCACTAGGATAATAATTTATATTGTGGTGGGCTAAATAATGCCCCACAAAATGTACATGACCTAATCTCTGAAACCTATGAATGTTAACCTATGTATGGTAAGTACTTTGTAGATGTTAATTAAAAATCCTGAGACAGGCAGATTATTCTAAATATCTAAGTGGGCCCAAATACAAGTGTCCTTATAAGACAAAGGCAGAGGGAAATTATGCATAGAAGAAGGGAAAGTAATGTGACCACAGAGGCAGAGATTAGGGTGATGTGGCCATAAGCCACGAAATGATAAAAGCCACCAAAGCTGAAGAGTCAAGGAACAGATTCTCCCCTAGAACCTCTAAAGCAAGTGTAGCCCTGTTGATAACCTTGATTTGGGCCCTTGATACTAACTTTAGAATTCTGGCTTCAAAAAATGTAAAAGAATAAATTTCTACTGTTTTAAGCCACTAAGTTTATTAGAAGAGGCACAGGAAACAAATACATATTGTAACATCCCTGACCCTGAAACACATCATTTTCTTTTTCCATTTTTCCTTCACTGCACTTAACTATCTTCTAACATGCCATGTAATGACTTTCTTTATTTCCTTAATTCTTTGCCTCCCACCATTAATGTGTAATCTCCAAGAAAGCAGGGATTTTTATGTTTTGTTCACTTCCTTATAGGCACTAGCTTCCATGCCTACAACCACACACGGCATATAACAGGCATTCAGTGGTTCTTGAATAAATAATAGTTGGAAAAGAAAGGGTGGGGGGAAAGCAGATGAACATGTTTGAGAAAGATTGTTTAACTCAGAATTAACTAAGTTTTAAAGCCAAAATTCAGGGGCATGTGGGCAGCTCACTCAGTTAAGCATCCAACTTCAGCTCAGGTCATGAGTTCATGGCTCTTGAGTTCAAGCCCCGCATCGGGCTCTGTGCTGACAGCTTAGAGCCTGGAGCCTGCTTCAGATTCTGTGTCTCCCGCTGTCTCTGCCCCTCCCCCGCTTGTGTTCTGTCTCACTCTCTCAAAAATGAATAAACATTAAAAACAAAAAATAAAGCCCTTTTTTTTTTTTATGTTTATTTATTTTTGAGACAGTGAGAGACAGAGCATGAACAGGGGAGGGTCAGAGAGAGAGGGAGGCACAGAATCTGAAGCAGGCTCCAGGCTCTGAGCTGTCAGCACAGAGCCTGACACAGGGCTCGAACTCACGGACCGTGAGATCATGACTTGAGCCGAAGTCGGACGTTCAACCGACTGAGCCACCCAGCTACCCCTAAAGCCCTTCTTTTAAAAAAATAAAATAAAAAATAAAAAAATAAAGCCAAAATTCAAAACCAAAGCAGAGAGGCCAGTCACTGTTAGGAGACCCAGGAGATTAAAGAAAGTCAGTCAGTTAAGCGTCCGACTTCATCCTAGGTAATGATCTTGTGGTTCATGAGTTTGAGCTCCGTGTCGGGCTCTGTGCTGACAGCTCAGAGCCTGGAGTCTCTTCAGATTCTGTGTTTCCCTCTCTCTCTGCTACTGCCCCACTTGCATTCTGTGTCTCTGTCTCTCTCTCAAACAATGAATGAACGTTAAAAAAAAAAAAAAAAAAAAACTTCTGCTTTAAAGAAATAAAATACAGAGGAACAGTTATGAAGAAAGCAAGCAGAGAAAGACTCGAAGTTGAAGAGCTTCACCTCATGAAAAGAAAAAGGAAATTTCTTATTGTGATGGGAAAAACGGCAAAAGCCCATTTTCCTTAAGGAACACATGAAATTAAAAGAAATGCTAACTTCCCCCTTAGACTTTAATCTAGAAGTTACTTTCAGATTTACCAAGAATAAATGTTCCAAATCAAAATACATGGTCCTGCTGTATACCTAAGGAAAAATAATTATGCTCTTTGGACTACAGAGTTTGTTATGTTAACCTAATAATACTAAGAATACATTAGGGCGACTTATCACATATATGTAAATTATCTTTCAAGCTTATGAACACTATTATGGATAATTATAAAAATCCATGAGATAACTGCTAGTGTGAAAATTTAATAACTTAAAAATCTAATTGCACAACAGTACAATATAGTTTGGTGTAAAAGAACTAGCAGCAGTCTACCGTGTGGCTACAGCCTTTGAGTTAGAAGCTATAAAATGCCTGTATTAGTCTGTTAGGGCTGTCATTACAAAATAATATAGACTGCATGACTTCAACTACAGAAACTTATTTTTTCACAGTTTTGGAGACTGTTAGTCCAAGACTAAGGTCCGACAGGGTCAGTTTCTGAAGAGAGCTCTCTTTCTGGCTTGTAGAAAGTCACCTTCTCAAAGTATCCTCACGTGGCAGAGAGAGTGCAAGCTCTCTGCTGTCTCTTCTTTTTTTTTTCAATTTTGTTTTAATGTTTATTTATTTTTGAGAGAGAGACAGAGCACAAGCAGGGGAGGGGCAGAGAGATGGGGAAACAGAATCCGAAGCAGGCTCCGGGCTCTGAGCTGTCAGCACAGAGCCCGACATGGGACTTGAACCCGTGAGCTGTCGTGACCTGAGCCGAAGTCAGATGCTCAACTGACTGAGCCACCCAGGTGTTCCTCTGCTGTCTCTTCTTATAAAGTCACTAGTCTTATTGGAGCAGAGGGCCAATCTTATGACCTCATTAACCTTAATTACCTCTGTAGAGGTTCCAGCCACACTGAGGGTTAGGGCTTCAACAGATGAATTTGGGGAGGGTGTGGGTACATATTCAGCCCATCAACAATGCTTGATATAATTTCTGGTAGTTAAGAGACTAACCTGGTCTCTTTGCAACAAAGCACTTTTTAAAATAGTTATTTCTGACAATTTTCTTTAAACACAACACACATTTTTTGTTTGTTTTGCTTTCATTTTCTTCTTTACTCTGAAACTAGAGAAGAGATAAGACTGACATATCTATAAATAAATCAACAATCAGTGAAGGACTTGAGAGGGAAAAGAGGTAAAAGAAGCAGCGACAATGTTAGCCTAGAGAAGGCACTTGACCTTTTTCTTCCACTCCAGTATCTAATAGTGGCCTGCAGAAGGAAAGCACTTAGTGGACAGGAGTTTGCTGAATGAAAGGGAAAAAGGATGGAAGGAAAGCACAGAAGAAGAGAAATGAAAGGAAGTATGCAGAATATGCAAAACACAAGCAACTGATTTTTTTGTTGTTGTTGTTAATGTTGCACCAGAAACCATAAATCCAAGAAAGCAAAATCAAGTCAGCTACTTACCGCTTTAACCATACTCAACTTTTCATTTGTAATCTGTTCTGTATACTTTCTATATGCTGCATTTTTAGGAATTTGCTCAAGAACATCAAGAATCTTTGTGTACAGTATTCTTAGCCTCTGAAAAGACAAATCACATACATTTCCAGTTTAAAATATCACCAGATTTAATGGAACACTTTAAAGTCTCATGAATTATTTAAATTTTTTTTTTCAACGTTTATTTATTTTTGGGACAGAGAGAGACAGAGCATGAACAGGGGAGGGGCAGAGAGAGAGGGAGACACAGAATCGGAAACAGGCTCCAGCCTCTGAGCCATCAGCCCAGAGCTTGACGCGGGGCTCGAACTCACGGACTGCGAGATCGTGACCTGGCTGAAGTCGGACGCTTAACCGACTGTGCCACCCAGGCGCCCCCAAGTCTCATGAATTATTTAAAAAAACCTCACTTCTGATTTTCACAAAGCATTTAACTCTTCTTTGCTACAATTGCTTCATGCCTGTGCCCTATAAAACCATCCCCTTTAAAACTATGAGTATAGTGAACCCTTGAACAATGCTGGGGTTATGGGGTCAATCCCTGTCATGGCTGATAATCCACACAGAACTTTTGACTCCCCAGAAACTTGACTACTCATAGCCTACTACTGACTGGAAGCCTTACCAATAACATAAACAGTTAACACATATTTTGTATGTTGTATGTATCATATATTGTATTCTTACAATAAAGTTAAGCTAGAGAAAAGAAAATGTTATTAAGAAAGTCATCAGGAAAATATGATTACAGTACCATACTGTATTTATTGAAAAAAATCTGCATATAAGTAGACCCATGCAGTTCAAACCTGTATTGTTCAAGCGTCAACTGTACAAATATGGATAGTTTTCATGCTCCATGAACAAAAGTTGTATATAAGTTAAAGGTATAATAACTGCATCCTAACTTATTGTTAATGATCTATTTGAAAATCAACTCATTTACTAAATCATTATTTCTCAATTTGAGATCCTAAGCACTCAAATTCAGATTTTCCCCCCAAGTTTTCTTATTTGAATTTCTGTAGAAATAAAAAATACAGGGGCATCTGGGTGGCTCAGTCAGTAAAGCTCTTGATTTCAGCTCAGATCAGGATCTCATCATCATGAGATCAAGACCCCCATCAGGCTCTGTGCTGGATGTGGAGCCTGCTTCAGATTCATTCATTCTTTCTTTCTTTCTTTCTCTCTCTCTCTCTCCTCCCCCCTTACATTATTTTAGATAACTCCCTATATGCGTAAAATATGCAATGTTTATCAGGATAATCAAATTTAACTAAATGTAATCATGATATTTCAGCTTTATAATGACTGAGTTGGTACCATGTTAATGAAGGTTTCACCACAAGCTTAATAGAGAAAAGGAGCAAGAGAACTGAGTCACTGCACAGCACGTATTGAAGCACAGTGAACTTAAAGTTCACAAACAGTGGTTAGTAGTAAAGTCACATGGTAAGAAGTCGTTAAGCAGATCCTGACTCATGACAGTTCATAAATAACAAGTATAATCATAAATATACATACATAATTATTTTTTATTTCCTTGTATTTAATTTGAAATTTTAGTTTAATTGTATAAAATCGATAGGTACTAATACCTACTTCTATTTGTATATATTCACAATATACATATGAATAAACAAACCTTGAGGGCCTCTAATTGTTTTTCTTAAAAAATAATCTGCATATTTAGAGATTATTTATATATTTGAATATGATATCCCATAATAGAGGGTATTTTTAATTATACTAATTTAGACCTTGTCAGATAACATATAATCCAAATTATGTGTGGGTTTTTGCCCTCATCTCTTCTTAATTTTAGCAAAGGATATGGCAATAGAAAGGCCTGATAAGAGACTTGGGTTCTAAAATGGAGATGTTAATAATACCCGCTTCAGGGGTTGTTGTGTAACTTAACAGTACCAGGCACACATTAACTTGCAGTACGTGTTAGCATTATTATTATTCTGTTGGAGGGAGTCACTTCAGCAGATATCAGAGAAAAGGTTCAAGAAAAAGCAGCATCTGAGACAGACCTGGAGAAACGGTAGGACTTGGACACTTAAAGATGTAGAAAAAAGCAATCTTACACATAGAATACACACAAAGGATTGAATAGCAGGAAAAAAAGGAACACAATAAGTATACAGTTGTATTTTTCTTGAACTATGCTATCCAGTAAGGTAGTTACTGGCCAAATATGGCTGCTGACCACTTGAAATGTGGCTAGTCTGAAATACGATGTGCTGTAAATGTAAACATACAGTGGACTTTGAAAATCTAGTATAAAAATATAAAATATTACTTTTTATATCAAATATATACCGAAATATTTTGACTGTTAGGTAAAATATGTTGTTAGTTTTTACATTTTTCTTTTTAAAAAAAAGTGACTCCCAGAAAACGTAAAATTACAAACATGGCTTACATTTATAATTCACATTATATTTTTATTGGACAACCTATGGCTAGAATATAGAACACATAGGAAATGTATAGGAGATAAAGTTAGAGAAAAACTGAGTCAGACTGTAAGTGGTTTTGTGTGCCACATTAAAGCATTTGGGATTATCCTGTGGGCAATTAAATGATTTAGGAAAATTATATGATTAGATTTGTGTTCCAGGAAACTTAACCTGTAGTAGTGACTTAAAGGACTCAATGGAGGAGAAAAAGGCAGAAAGGCCAGCAGGATAGTTGCTGTAATTGTCTACACATAAGGGAATAAAGAGGTAAGACTGGAGAGCTATTACAGAAAAGGATCAACAGAACTTGTCGCTGAAATAAACATGAAGGAAGATCCAGGGAAAAGAGAAGTACCAACTGTGATGTCCAGCTCCAGCCTGGAGAGTAGGAAGACTCATCATCATCAGGAAAAAGAGTCCACAGTAAAAGAAATAGATTTAGAAAGGGAAAACCAGGAGTTCAGTTTTAGACAATAACGAGCCATTATCAACTCATAATTAAGACATTCATCCAACAAACCTTATGTTTTCTGAGTACATACCATGTGCTAGTTAATCACAGCTCTAGCAGTGAACAAATGGAATGAAAAATCCCTGCCTTCACAAAAATCTGCCTTCTAATAGAGAGCCAATGAGCAGGATAAATTAGTAGAATATAGTATGTAGAATCGTGATCTGGAGGCCTCTGTTAGGACTCTTTTAGAGTGAAATTGAAAGCCACTGGAGGGTTGTGAAAAGTGACATGACCTGACTCACAAGCAGGCTGACTCTAGCTTGGGTGAAAAAAGACCAAACTGAAACGGTGACAAGAAGCGAGAGGCAGTTAGGAAGCAAATGCAATTATCCACAGCTTGATGATGGTAGCTGAGAATATGGTAGTAGCAGAGGAGATAGTGAGAAGTACTCAAAATCTGGATACGTTAAAAGTAAAAACCCAAAGGATTTAATGAAGTACTAAATGTGGGGCGTAAACAAAAGAAAAAAATTAAACATGATTTCAAGGTTTTTGACCTGAGTGACTGCAAGAATGGAACTGTCATTCATTGAGGTGAGCAAGCCTGCGAGAAGAACAGGTTTGAAGGAGAAGAATAAGAAGCCAATTTTGGACATTACGTTTGGGTTGCATGTCTGACATCCAAGTGGAGATGTCCACTAAGCAATTAAATATACAAGACTCTCATAAAGAGAGGTCAGTGATCCACAAAAAAATGTAAGAATTATCAGTGTATTGGTGGTATTTAAAACCACTCGGTTGGGTCCAGACAAGGAGATGCATATAAATAGAGAAAAGTCTCAAGAAGTCCCAAGAACCAAGTCTTAGCACTCCCAAATTTGTAAGTGGGATAGGAGAAATGACCCGAAAAGGAGAAGGCAAAAAGAGTAAGAGGAAAAAAACAAAAAAACAAAAAAACCAGGATATTGAGGTGGCCCCAAGCACAAAGTGCTAGATGAAGACAGTGCCCAATGTGACAAGTGCTGTTACTGGGTCAATTAAGATGAGAAAGGAGAGCTGACCGTTGGATTTAGCAGCACAGAAATACTGACCTTGCAAAGGGCAGTTCTAGCCAAGTCTGAGTGGAGTGTGTTCACAGGGGAATAAGAGAAAATGGAGACAGCTAAATACTGATTAAGTCTTTCGAGTTATCTATAAGGAGGAGAAAAATGGGGTGATTACTGAAGCGCGGAAAAGGATCGAGGATGGTTTGTTAGATGCAAGCATTCTGAATACTGATGGGAAAGACCCACTAGAATGGAAAACTGATGACATAAGGGGTTAGTTACTAGAGCGATATATTCGGTAAGTCTAACTGTACTGAGGTCACCCAGGCAGAAAAGGGGAGGCGGGAGAAAAGGTGGAAACTGGAGATACAGGAATGGGAGGGCACTCATAAAAGTACCAGCGAAGCCACGAGAATGCTACGGGAAAAGTCAACAAGAAATGGCATCGGATCAACGAGGTAGACACTGTTCTCGTCTCAGGACAGCTCTCAGGCTGAGCTGTAATTTGGGGCTTGAAATATCCGCATTCCGACAGCCTTTCAAACGAGGTCACAGAGTTGGAGTCTTCCTTGGGAACTCAGGAAAGAAGCAGCACGTACCTCGTGTGGACTCTCACATACAGCCAATCCCACAAGGCCCGTGGTCTGTTCAAAAACAAAACAAAGTTCACGCAGGTTACAACTCGGCGCGTCCACCACGCTAAGGAAGGGCAAAACCACCACTTCCCTGGCTAAAACCGGCCGAAAACCAGCCAGCTATCGGTCTCTCCGAGCCACTTGTTCGGAGCGTTTTTCTGCTTCTCCCAGAGAAGCTACTAAATCTGCCATCCCGAAAAGCACAGCAGAACGAGTACCCCCCAAAAGCACCCGCAAGCCCGCGCCACTTCCGGCCGCCACCGCAGGATCAGGGGCTATCGGACTGACTCTACCCGCACAGTCTAAATTCCAACAATGACCTCCCCATTCACCTTACCTTCTTCAGCAAACCCGCCATGACGGTGCCGGCAGACCGGAGACGCGCAGCCCTCTGGGAACCTCGCTCAGACCCGCTCAATCCACCACCGAGGCCGGCACACCGTCACCTAGGAAACAGCTTTGTTCCTCCCCCTCACGCACTCAGGCTCTCCTACGAGTGAAAGGCTGTGCCCCGCCCATTCCTAAAGGGAAAATTGACGCAGGCGCAGTGAGTACACAAAGCGTCACAAGCAGGTGCTGGAGGAAAGGGATTTGTCGTAGGAGTCTTACGTCTTGGTTCCTGTCTTTGCCACCTCTGATGGCTTGCCCAAAGGCTACGGGAAACACTCCAAATTTCCAAACAGTTCCGACAGAACCTGCACTCGGCTTAACTTTTGGCGAATTTCTCAACCTCCTTTCCACAGTGTCGTATGTAGTAAAATGAGAGTGGTCGTCTGGAGGTATCATCTAAATGATCTCATGCCAGCCACGTTTCTAGGCTAATGCACCAAAGCAGTTTGCAGTGTGAGGCCATCTCCCACCTCGACACTTTTCTATTTCACTTTCGGAAGCACACCATCTTCTCATTTCCCCAGGTGAAGTGATGCCAGACCATACCACTTCTCCCCGCTTTCCTCTGCAAACATTTAATGAGCACCGGTTATGTGTTAGTTACTGAGGCATAACTTGTAAGACAGAATCTCACATCCTGGTGTTTACTGAACAATGATAAAGATATGCATTAATAATTTGGTAATTGTTCTAAAAGAGGTTTGTTCCAAGTGCAGTGGTAGCAGGGAAGATGAAATAACTAACCAAAAATTGTAAGTGACTGGAGTTAAAGCATCTGCTAAAAAGCCAATGGGAGAAAAGCACAACAAATTGAATAAACACGTGTAAAAAGAAAGAAAGAAAGAAAGAAAGAAAGAAAGAAAGAAATATATATATATATATATATATATATATATATATATATATATATATATATATATTCTGAGTAGCAAAAAGTGTAACAAATAGTAAAACAACCCACAGAATGGAAAAAGGTATTTCCAACCACATAAAATCACCAAAAGATAAGTGGCACCTGGAATAAGAAGGAACTTCTATAAATCAGTAAGAAGATTACTATTAACCAGAACAGGTCTCTCTGCTTCCTTCCATTCTTGCCTCGCACTCTGGAATAGATTAAATGACTTTAAATATGTAAGGCGCCTGGCCCAGTGCATGAAACATAGCACCACATACACGTGATTGTTATTGATTTTTTATTTCATGTTATTGTTCTGAACCCAGTAGCTACAATAATCCTTCTCGAACATACTGTGCTCAAAATTCTCCCATAGGTTTTCACTCAAGATGTAAAAGCCAAAGTCCTTTCATCTGCTTATAAGTCCCTGACCAAGATAGCCCCCCACAGCCTCTCACTTCTCAGGCCTAACCTCCTATTCGCCTTTCCCTGCTTAGGTAGCTGTTCTTCTAAGCTTTTTCTTGGAAAACCCTTCTACCAGATGGCACATAGGTCAGGCTTGCACCTCTTTCAAGTGTTTGCTCAAATATTACCTTTTCAGTGTGGCCTGCCCTGGCCATGAGATTTAAAATTGCAAATTACCATGAGCTCCTTGTTCTCTTCCCTGTTTTGTTTTCTTCATAGTCTTTATCACCTTCTAATATGCTATCTAATTATCTTACTTATATTGTTTCTGTGCATCACCCTTTCTAGAATATAAACCATATGTGGATGGAAATTTTTTCCTACCATATATGAAATGCCTAAAATAGTACCTGGCATATAATAAGCAATAAATAAATTTTTAATGGATACAGTAGAAAAAAAGGCAAAGGAAAATAATAGGCAATTGACAAAAAATGGAAACAGGAACAATCAATAAACATGAAAAAGATTCAACCTCTCTAATAATCAAGAAAATGAAAATTAACCATAATTTTACTGCCATCTTATGGATAAAAATTAAAGACTGACAATACCAAGTGTTGTCAATACCAAGTGGAACAACAAGAATACTCAGACACCGCTGGTGGGAGTGAGTTGGTACAATCACTTTGGGGAATAATTTCACAATAATTAGTTGAAGAGATACAAAACCTATAACTGAGTGTTATGGGTTGAACTATAACCCCCCAAATTCATATGTTGAAGTCATGATTCCCACTATCTCAAA
Source organism: Prionailurus viverrinus (assembly GCF_022837055.1). NCBI lineage: Eukaryota > Metazoa > Chordata > Mammalia > Carnivora > Felidae > Prionailurus > Prionailurus viverrinus. The sequence goes on from NC_062562.1 coordinate 141,374,206, forward strand.
ATGTGACCTTATATAAAAATAGGATCATTGCAAATGTAATTAGTTAATATGAGGTCATTAGAGTGGGCCCTTGTCTAAGACAACTGATGTCCTTATTAAAAGGAAATATTTAGACACAGAGAAATGTACACAGAGAGTACGTCATGCAATGATGAGGGCAATAGGGATGACACTTCTACAAGCCAAGGAACAACAAAGACTGCTAGAAAAATCACTAGAAGTTAGGGGAAAGGCATGGATCAGATTCTCTTAGCCCTTAGAAGAAACCAACTCTGCTGACATTTTGATCTCACACTGGTAGCCTCCAGACAGATGAGCTAATACTTTTAATACTGTTTAAATCACTCAGTTTGTGTTATTTGTTACAGCAACCCTATAAACTAACACTGAGTAATAAATTGATTTGATCATTTGTTCCTCTCTTCTATTAGGATAGCTGTCCCTAGAAACATGAGCCATGGGGGTATAATCTTTCCAGTTCAGATTGCCCAAGAATTAGGCATTACCATAACTTTCATCATAATTTATGGTTTCTAGTATTTAAATCATTCACAATTAAAATTCAGGACATTGGAAATATATATATATTAACACCTGTGCATGTATTAATGGCATTTTATAGATTCACACAGGCATGTGCATGGGTGTATACACATACGAAAATATAAAGAAACTACTGAATTGGGACAAACCATCTGATGACATCCATTTACTCCTACAAAGGTGACATGTATATTTGGGCACACTAAATTAGATTCAAGAAACCATATTAAGATTGGGAAGAAATGACCTTATTTTTCAAAACAGTTAATGCTGAAATAATCACTGGAACCTAGATGAATTTCCATTTATGAGGTCACAAACTTTATTGCCCATCCCTCCAGATTCGAAGAATTTTAGTCATTGTGGGTATGTTCTAGAATGTAGAATTATGTGATTGTAAAAGATGCATGTGTTTTCATTTGTTGTAGCTTTGGGAGTTCAAGATTCTGCCATAGTGTATTTGCTGAGGACACAACAGCTAGACAGACCTAGCTGATCCTGCCTAAGGTACTGCATAGCTAACCATTTCTATGTGGTGGGAAAACATGTAGGTTTTCTAAACCAATCCCTTTGCAGAGGTGCAAGTCTATGTATGGAGGGGGCTTGGCAGTGATGTCCTATGGCTGCTGACAGTAGAATTAGCTACAAAGAGAAATCAACCTTGGCATCTGTGATATCAGAAAGGGATTTGGGAATACCTTAATGTGAGTAGCAAGGACATCATATGTAACTGGAAGAGTTAGGACCTCCTACACTGCTTCTTAATGGCACAGGCACTTCTGTGAATAGCTAGATCTTACCAAAGTTAGGTAGTGAAAATGTTTCCTAGAATCTAGAGCTCTGGAGCTATGTTCCCCATCCAGTTCCTTGAAGGAAACATGAAATCAAACAGATGAAAAGGAAGAAAGCATTTCAATTGTCAGGGCACAAGGGACTCATTCCTAATAATCTAGAGGGGATAAGTACTACCTTGCCTGTTTTACTCTTAGTTTTCATAACGTGGGAGCACAGGTGAAAATAATCTCCCCTCAGGGAGTATTCTTTCCTATTCCAAACTTGGCAAGAAAGAAAATTATTTTTTTTCCAAATTAATTCTTAGAACAGATCAACATATTAAAATTCTAATAGTTTGGATATGATCCATCTCTTGTGCTTCTGTTCCTATCAGGCATATTCAGAAGAATTTGGATTTTTTCCAGTCTTTTCTATCTATGCTATGGATATTTCTAAAAAGTGTCTTGTTTTCTATATGGTGGTTTTTAGAACCTCATTCTAAATCAAGCTATACCTTAGATAGAAGCCATTACCAAGTTTTATCTTAGTGGCTATCAGCTTCCATGTATGAGTTACTTAGTGTGTGAAAATGGGATATCCAATACTGCCACCCAGATTTGGAATAAGTTTAATATTGAGGTTTAAAAACAGGTATCCTTTTTGAAAAATAGGACCTATGGAAGAATTGAAAAATAAAGATTTCTAGCCACCTCATCCCTGCCAATAGGGAGCATCTCTGGCACCACTTCTGTGTACCAAATGCTGCTGCTCTCCATTTCAAAGCAAACAAGAAAGAAGTGCTGAAAGTCAGGAATTTTTTTAAGCAGATGGAAACTATTTTATGAGATTAAAATAAATAAGGATTTATTAACATAAATGGTAATAATAATACATTAATAAGATGGTACTAAGACAACAATTATTTTTAAATGAATACCTTAACAGAATTAAGAAATAAAATAAAATTAAGTATAATAAAAAAGTTGAAACTGGTGAAAAGATATCATAAATGTAGATACTGTATTTTTAATTAGTCTCATTAATGTAAAATCACAAATCAAGTGAAATAAACAAGATAAAAGAGGGCAAAAACAATAGTTAAAGTAGAGTTGAGACTTTGGAAATGTGAGATAAAGAATATGATCATTTTTGAAAACTGGATAAATAACAGAATAACTAAAATAATCATTCATTAAATAAATGTATACTGTGGCTTATTTTATGTCATAAACTACAATAGTTAATAAGGATCTGTCAGTGAACCAGGAAGACAGGTTTCAACCATCAAGGAGCTTTGTTCTGGTGGCTGGACACACAGTAGATAAGTCAATAAATTAAACTACCAAATGCAATGATTTTTCCAAAGGAAATGAACAGTGTGCTATGAGAGATGGGGATCTAGTTAAGAGTGCATGAAACTTTTTCTGTGACAGTGACATTTATTCTGAGACATGAAGGGAGGATCCAGTCATACAAAAACTAGCTAAAGAGTTCAGCAGAGACAATAGTAAGGGTGAAAGTATGAGCAGAAGAATGCTGTGATGGGTGTGTGGCTGGGGTGGAAGGGTGAATATGAGGGTGGCAGGGACCCTTGTGAAAGGATCATGCAATGTGAATGGCTTAAATATGGGTGGTGTGGTCTGACTTGCATTTTTAAAGATTTTTACTTTTAAGTAATTTATACATCAAATACAGAGCTCAAACAAGCAACCTCAAGATCAAGAGTTGCATGCTCCACTGACAGCCAGTCAGGTGCCCCAGTCTGACTTGCACTTCTAAAAGGCTACTCAACAAGAGTCGTGGGCCAGGCGAATTCTATCAGGCATTTATAGAAGAGTTACTACCTATTCTTCTCAAAGTGTTCTAAAAATAGAAATGGAAGGAAAACTTCCAAATTCATTCAATAATGCCAGCATTACCTTGATTTCAAAACCAGACAAAGACCCCACTAAAAAGGGGAATTACAGGCCAATATCCCTGATGAATATGGATGCAAAAATTCTCAACAAGATCCTGGCAAATTGAATTCAACAGTACACTGAAAGAATTATTCATCATGATCAAGTAGGACTTATTCCTGGGCTGCAGGGCTGGCTCAGTATTACAAATCAATCCACATGATATACCACATTAATAAGAGAAAGGATAAGAACCCAGACTTCAAGCTGTATTACAAAGCTGTAATCATCAAGACACTATGGTACTGGCACAAAAACAGACACTCAGATCAATGGAAGAGAATAGAGAACTCAGAAATGGACCCACAAATGTATGGCCAACTAATCTTTGACAAAACAGGAAAGACTGTTCAATGGAATGAAGACAGTCTCTTCAGCTAGGAAAACTGGATAGCGACATGCAGATGTATGAACCTGGACCACTTTCTTACACCATACACAAAAATAAATTCAAAATGGATGAAAGACCTAAATGTAAGACAGGAAGAAAGAAAATCCTTAACGAGAAAGCAGGCAAAAACTTCTTTGACCTTGGCCGCAGCAACTTCTTACTCAACACATCTCCAGAAGTAAGGGAAACAAAAGCAAAAATGAACTACTGGGACCTCATCAAAATAAAAAGCTTCTGCACAGCGAAGGAAACAATCAGCAAAACTAAAAGGCAACCGACAGAATGGGAGAAGATATTTGCAAATGACATATCAGATAAAGGGTTAGTATCCAAAATCTATAAAGGACTTATCAAACTCAACACCCAAAAAAACCCAAATAATCCAGTGAGGAAGTGGGCAAAAGACATGAATAGACACTTCTCCAAAGAAGACATCCAGATGGCCAACCGACACATGAAAAGCTGCTCAACATAACTCATCATCTGGGAAATACAAGTCAAAACCACAATGAGATACCACCTCACACCTTTCAGAATGGCTAACATTAACAACTCAAGCAACAACAGGTGTCGGTGAGGATACAGAGAAAGAGGATCTCTTTTGTACTGCTGGTGGAAATGCAAACTGGTACAGCCACTCTGGAAAAAAGTATGAAGTTTCCTCAAAAATTTAAAAATACAACTACCCTACGGCCCAGCAATTACATTACTAGGTATTTATCCAAGGGATACAGGTATGCTGTTTCAAAGGGGCACATGCACACCAATGTTTATAGCAGCACTATCAACAATAGCCAAATTATGGAAACAGCCCAAATGTCCATTGATGGATAAATGGATAAAGAAGATGTGGTATCTATATCTATATCTATATCTATATCTATATCTATATCTATATCTATATCTATATCTACAGATATAGATATGTGTGTGTATACACACACATACACAATGGAGTATTACTCAGCAATAAAAAATAATGAAATCTTGCCATTTGCAGCTACGTGGATGGAACTAGAGGGTATTATGCTAAGCAAAATGAGTCAGTCAGAGAAAGACAAATATCATATGACTTCACTCATATGAGGGGTTTAAGATACAAAACAGATGAATATAAGGGAAGAGAAGCAAAAATAATATAAAAACAGGGATGGGGATAAAACATAAGAGACTCTTGAATATGGAGAACAAACAGAGGGTTCCTGGAGGGGTTGTGGGCTAAATGGGTAAGGGGCATTAAGGAATCTACTCCTGAAATCATTGTTGCACTATATGCTAACTAACTTGGATGTAAATTAAAGAAATAAATTAAATGAAAAAATTTTAAAAAGGACAAGAACCATATGATCCTGTCAATAGATGCATAAAAGCATTTGACAAAATATAGCATCTATTTTTTTATAAAAACTCTCAACAAAATAGGGATAGATGGAACATACCTCAACATCATAAAGGCCATATATGAAAGACCCACAGCTAATATCATCCCAAATGGGGAAAAACTGAGGGACTTTTCCCTATAGTCAGGAACAAGACAAGGAAGTCCACTGTCACCATTACTATTTAACACAATACTGGAAGTCTTAGCCTCAGCAATCAGACAACAAAAAGAAATAAAGGGCATACAAATTGGCCAGGAAGAAGTAAAATTTTCTCTATTTGCAGATGGCATAATATTCTATGTTGGAAACCTGAAAGACTTCACACACACACACACAAAAAGCCAGAACTGATACATGAATTCAACAAAGTTGCAGGATGTAAAATCAATGTGTAGAAATTGGTTGCATTTTTATACACCAACAAAGAAGCAGCAGAAAAAAAAAATCAAGGAATTGATCCCATTTGCAATTGCAAATACAATTTATTCCTAGATACCTAGAAATAAACCTAACTAAAGAGGCCAAGTATCTGTACTCTGAAAACTATAGAACACTTAATGAAAGAAACTGAAGAGGACACAAAGAAATGGAAAATCATTCCATGCTCAAGGATTGGAAGAACAAGCATTGTTAAAATGTCTCTACTACCTAAAGCAATGTACACATTTAATGCAATCCCTACCCAAACACCATCAGCATTTTTCAGAGCTAGAACAAAGAATCCTAAAATTTGTATGGAACCACAAAAGACCCCAAATAGCCAAAGCAACCCTGAAAAAGAAAACAAAACTGGAGGCATCATGATTCCAGATTTCAAGCTATGTTACAAAGCTGTAGTCATCAAGACAGTATGGCACTGGCACAAGAACAGACACATGGATCAATGGAACAGAATAGAAAACCCAGAAATGGACATGCACCTATATGGTCAACTAATCTTCAACAAAGCAGGAAAGAACATCCAAAAGAAAAAGTCTCTTCAGGGGCGCCTGAGTGGCGCGGTCGGTTGGGCATCCGACTTCAGCCAGGTCACGATCTCGTGGTCCGTGGGTTCGAGCCCCACGTCAGGCTCTGGGCTGATGGCTGGGAGCCTGGAGCCTGTTTCCGATTCTGTGTCTCCCTCTCTCTCTGCCCCTCCCCTGTTCATGCTCTGTCTCTCTCTGTCCCAAAAATAGATAAACGTTGAAAAAAAAATAAATAAAAATAAAAATAAATAAAAAAAAAAAGAAAAAGTCTCTTCAACAAATGGTGTTGGGAAAACTAGACAACAGCATGCAGAAGAATGAAACTGGACCACCTTCTTTCACCATACTCTAAAGTAAATTCAAAATGGATGAAAGACCTAAATGTGAGACAGGAAACCATCAAAATCCTAGAGCAGAACACAGGCAGCAACGTCTTTGACCTCAGCCAGAGCAACTTCTTACTAGACACATCGCTGGAGGCAAGGGAAACAAAAGCAAAAATAAACTATAGGGACCTCATCAAGATAAAAAGCTTCTGCTCAGCAAAGGAAACAATCAATGAAACAAAAAGGCAGCCTATGGAAAAAGATAAGATATTTGCAAATGACATATCTGATAAAGGGTTAATGTCCAAAATCTATAAAGATTTATCAAACTCAATTCCCAAAGAACAAATAACCCAGTTAAGAAATGGGCAGAAGGGGTGAATAGACACATTTCCAAAGAAGACATCCATTTGGCTAACAGACATATGAAAGGATGCTCAACATCACTCATCATCAGGGAAATACAAATCAAAACCATGATGAGATGCTACCTCACACCTCTCAGGATGGCTAAAATTAACAACACAAGAAACAACAGGGGTTGGCAAGGATGCAGAGTAAGTGAACCCTCTTGCACTGCCGGTGGGAATGCAAACTGGTGCAGCCACTCTGGAGAATAGTATGGAGATTCTTCAAAAAACTAAAAATAGGGGCACCTGGGTGGCTCAATTCGTTAAGCTTCTGACTCTTGATTTTGGCTCAGGTCATGATCTCACAATTTGTGAGATCAAGCCGTGCATCAGGCTCTGCACTGACAGTGTGGAGTCTACTTGGGACTCTCTCTCTCCCACTCTCTGCCCCTCCCCTGCTCACATGTGTGCATGCTCTCTCTCTCTCTCTCAAAATAAACAAATAAACTTTAAAAATAAATAAATAAAAGGACATAATAAAAGAATAAATGTAAAGAGATGCTTACAGAAGGGACTGACAGGAGGGAAATGGACATGAACAACTAAAGTAATGACACAGAATTGGGAGGGGCCTCCAAAAATTCTGATTAAAACTATAGAAGTTATTATAAAGATATCATAGTGGAATTTTTAGAAATGTCTTTTAGTTTACAAATTTCAGAACTTGCTTTAAATATTCTGTTAAGGTCCTGCATGTGAATCCATATGGTTTGAAAAGCTGAGTAAATAATGGCAGACACTTTTAATCAAAACTTCATGGTCCACTTAGCTTTAATTCCCAAGAACTCCATTATTTGCAATATATAATATTATGCAATTTATAATATGTAATATAAAATGTAGTGAAAAATAGTCTCAGGGATCTTCTCATTCATTCAAGCAACTTAACTCTCTCCAGTACAACGTAATTCTGTAATGTCAGAGGTATTAGAAAATATCCCAAACTGCCTCTTTGTTTTCCATAGAAGGCCAGTTAAGATGACTTCATAAGCCATGCAGTGAGTTCTCCAGCAGGTGGTGATAAAGAGACAGATGTAAATGGCAGTCCTGGCAACCTTATACCATTGAGGGAATGCAGAAATTTTTTTCTTAAAGATTTTCTGGAAATTTCACTTTGTAAGAAACATAATAAGCAGTACAACATAAATGAATTTGGTCTAAAATACCTCAGATACAGACAGCAAGAAAAAAAAAATCTAGTCCAGGAATGGTTAGGACCCCAAAGAGCCAATCAGCCACTTAAAAAGTCATTACTGAAAATGGTAAATAGCAGGATAAGAAAGTCTTGATTATATGGCTTTATATGACATTAGAGTGCTATTGTATGCATTTTTAATAGTTGGAGAATGTATGAGATTGACTTAAGGGGCAGTAAAAGGAAGGAAGGAAGGAAGGAAGGGAGGGAGGAGGATAGTCAATATGTCGCTGTTAGCACCTAGGGGAACGAAGGTAGCAGGTTAAAGGAACAGGTTGAAGAAAGGTGGATACTATTACTAAAAATCCATCGCTTCTCGGCCTTTTGGCTAAGATCAAGTGTATTACTAAAAATCCAGATGAACAAGAAATGGAACCAGCACACCCACAGTAACTTGGGGCCAGTGAACAAGGTGGAAAAGGGAAGCTAAATGGAATTCACATCATAACCTAAAAGCACAGTGTAGCTGTGATGGTTGGAGAGGACATGGTGGGGAGACTCGAAAAAACTGATAGGCAAGCACATTAAATATAATTGATTTCTCTGTTTAATTACAAGAAAGAGGATGCAGAAGAGAATAGGAGTGTGATGGAAATGTCTTACTGTGGGTAACTTGGACAATTCGAAATTAGAAGCAAATAATGATTGCTGTTATGTTTTTGTCTAAGAAAAACTGCATTCTGAGGAGATAGGATTAAATCCTTGTCAACAATACAGAAAACTGGTAACTACTGCCATTGTCGTGGGCAGTAGTGCTTTTCTTCAGACCACCTCACCAGGCTCACAAATCTCAGACTGTGCCTTCCAAGAGAGCTATAGGGGCTACCGTTGGCATACTGCACTAGTCAGCGATCATGTAATGCCTTCTGGACTGGCCTTTATTTCTGGGAGATTCTAGGCATGAGCAAGGGAAGCTGAATATAGTAAGAAACTGACCTCCTGTGTCCTCACTTAACTCCAGCAGGTACACATGCTCACCTCTACTCCAAGTCTTGATCCCACCCACCTTGACAGATTAAGGTCTGAGCAGATATTAGTTCTGCAAGAGACACAATGCAAGGGAGATACTGAGTAATTTCTCCCTCCCTATTCTTAATTTGGAAGAGTCAACTGGGTTTAAATATCTTTACATTTTTAGCCCTCCCCATTTCCCATACACACTAGCATTTGTATATTCCTTTTTCTCATGGGTATACCTCTCCCCTGTGGTCTTTTCTTCCAAATCATTATGAACTGAAAAGGACTCTAGGAAAGAATATTCTTTGCCATTTCCCAGCTTTATGGGAAGTTCAGGCAGGTGCTTCAGCTTCTCTGGATCTTGGCCAATATCTCCATCTGTGAAGCTCACAATGGTTGAACTAGGTCGTCATTTCCTGACGGGTGGTTCACGAACCCCTGGCTGTTCAAGACTGTATTCCAGGGCACTCAGTTCAATACAAGTTGAAATGGTATTTGCTTTGATTTATATTTTTAAGTAGTAAATAAAAATCTTTAAAATGTCCTAGTAATGGGACGCCTGGGTGGCTTAGTCAGTTAAGCATTCAATTCCTGATTTTGGCTCAAGTCATAATCTCACAGTTCATGAGATGAGGCCCCATGTGGAGCTCCGTGCTGAGGTTGTACAGCCTGCTGGGGATTCTCTGTCGCCGCCCCCTACCCCCTGCCCCCGCCTCTGTCTTCCCCAGTGCACACTCTCTTTCTCAAAATAAATAAACATTAAAAAAATCCTATTAAAACAAGAATATTCGAAAGCCTCCAACTACACAGCAGATGAATATGTGCTGTGCTTAGTGGGAGTCAGATGAGACTGGGAGTAGTTTATCACACCTGCACACAGAAAGCTTTGGCAGTTTTGACTGTTATTTAGAATTAAGTTGTTTTTGATTTTGGTCAGGATATTGACGTTTATGTAGTCAGGGTACTGAATATTTCCTTACCATAAGGATCTCTCATGTTGCCATTTTTTTTAAGTGTATTTATTTTGAGAGAGAGAGAGAGACAGAACACAAGTGGGGTAGGGGCAAAGAGAAAGGGACAGAGAGTTCCAAGCAGGCTCCACACTGTCAGCATAGACCCCAACTCGGGACTCAAACTCATAAACTGTGAGATCATGACCTGAGCCGAGATCAAGAGTGGGGCTTTTAACCAGCTGAACCACCCAGGCACCCCTCATGTTGCCATTTTATAGCTACTCCACTTCCTTCTCATTCACTCCCCTTCATCCCTGGCAATACCAGCCTGTTCTCCATCTCAAGAATGTTCTATAAATGAAATCATACAGTATGTAACCATTTGGGATTCACTGTTTTCACTCAGGATAATTCTCTGGAGTTGCAACCAGACTGTTAGATGTATCAACAGTTCATTCCTTTTTATTGCTGAGTAATGTTCCATGGTATGAATGTCCACTTTGTTTAACCACTCACCTGTTGTTTTCACTTTGGGGCTATTACAAAGCTGCTGTGAACAGTTATGGTCAGATTTTTGAGTTAACATAAGTTTTCATTTCTCTGGCATAACCACCCAGGAGTGCAATTGCTGGGTCTATTGTAATTTCACGTGTAAGTTTTTAAGAAACTATCAAACTGTTTTCCAGAGTGGCTGTATCATTTTACGTTTGTACCAGCAATGCAGGAATGATCCAGTGTTCCACATCCTTGCCAGCATTTAGTGTTGTCACTATTTTTTGTTTCTAATTTTAGTTATTCTGACTGGTGTATGGTGATGTCTCATGGTGCCTATAATTTCCATTTCCCCAATGGCTTATTGATGTTGAACATCTTTCCATGTGTTTATTTGCCCTTTGTATAGGGCCTTCTCACCAAAAATAAATAAAGGTAACTATGTGAGGTGATGGGCAATAGCTGTATTAATTAACTTGACTGTAGTAATCATTTCACAATATGTACATATACCAAATCATCACATTGTACTCTTTAAATATATCCAATTTTGCCAATTATACTTCAAAAAAAATGAGCAAACTAAAACATTACCAGTACACCACTAAATTTAGAAATAGTTTTGTTTCTGCTTCCTTTTTGCTAATTTTGAGAGCAGAAAACATGATTTTTACTTCTTATATTTTCCCACAGCACTTTCTACAGAGCTAGTCATAAAAAGTAGGCATACCTAACAAGTACACATGAATCAATTGAAAGATTGTGAAAGCACTGAGGGAGTCATCAGAAATTATAAGTGATGGAAGAAGCTTGGATTTGAAAATCATAAAATGTTCTCTTTCTTTTTTACCATCAATATTCTGGTTTTAGCTTCAATATTTCAGACTTAAAGATCACTGAAGGAAAACATTCAACAGCGCTCTGAAGATGTGTTCAGGAGTTATGCATAAGCTATTCTCTGTTCTTCACATGGATATTTTCATCTTTGAACCTAAATGGCCTGAGGCTGCACTATTTAATTTTTATTTGTTTTTTTAGTGATCTTTATTTACTCTAGAAGTTCATTCTTTTAAAAAAATTTTTTTTTAATGTTTACTTATTTTTGAGAGAGAGACAGACAGTGAGCGGGGGAGGAGCAGAGAGAGAGAGGGAGACAGAATCCGAAGGAGGCTCCAGGCTCTGAGCTGTCAGCACAGAGCCTGATGCAAGGCTGAAACCCACGAACTGTGAGATCATGACCTGAGCTAAAGTTGGACGCTTAACTGACTGAGCCACCCAGGCGCCCCACTAGCAATTCATTCTTAAAGCTAGGCAGTTAATTCCTTAACCTGCTGTATTTTGTTCAAAAGATCTTGTAGCAAATAATATTTTTTCTTGAAGAATGGAGTCATGTCTTATCCAGTAACGGGCAGTTTGTACCATGTTTAAGTGTTTCCAGTTTCATCATCCTTCACAGTACTATTTTATTTTATTTTATTTTATTTTATATTTTTATATTTCAGTCTTGAAGACTTTATTGGATTTGCATCCTACTCCATTAACTCCCACCTCCCTTGGGCTCTTTCATGACACAAATGGGAGAAAAATGTGGATGGAGATAAAGGTAAGAATGAATGTGTGAAATTGATCCTTTTCCTTAACCAACAAGTTAGGCTCATTTACATGTAATGATACAACACATATTTGCTCTGATTTTTGTAGTTTTTAAAAATATCTTTTCCTATACAGTAAGCTTTATTTTTTTATGTGGTCTTCATATATTTAGAAAGGCTTATATTTTTTTTATTCACTGGTTGACTTTATATTTGTGATATTATGTAATTTTCTTGGTTACCAATTTTTTAACAGTTCCTGTTAGTTTCCTGCTAGGAAAACATTGATAAAATAGTCATGTTCAGACCTCTGTGACTAATATTTTGAACTTCAATGTATGGCTTTAATATATCCTTATTAAATTCCATCGTTGGATTTTCCCCATTTATCTAGCATTTTGAGATAATTTTATATTTTGATAAAAGCATGAACATTTGTGTTCTATGTTATTTCCGGAGATGTGTTTCACTATTATTTTGATACTGAGAAGCACTGTCACCCTTCTAGAACCAAGCACTATGTTTTACATCAAATAATTCCAGAAATGACCTGGTTTCCCTTAACAGCTTGTAGAAAACTTAAGGCCCAATATTTTGTTCATTTAATACAGGCAGACCCATCACAATGATATACACTTTTATTTTAGCTCCACTTTTTTATTCAGATCCATTTTAATTCATGCAATTTTATCATATTCTATTTATCATTGTAAGTCACCTATAATTCTTTCTGCAATAATGTTCTTCTTCCCAGCTTTTGAAAACCCCCAAATCTGATGCTCATAGAAATTAACTCAAAATGTTAATAAACACATGGAACTTCTTGAAAATACAGTTAAACACATCAAGCTTTTATTAAGATTTTCTTTGGTAAGGCGTCTGGGTGGCTCAGTCTGTTCAGTGTCCGACTTCAGCTCAGGTCATGATCTGACAACTTGTGAGTTTGAGCCCCGCATCGCATCAGGCTCTGTGCTGACAGCTCAGAGCCTGGAGCCTGTTTTGGATTCTGTGTCTCCCTCTCTCTCTGCTCCTCCCCCACTCGCACTCTGTTTCTCTCTCAAAAATAAACATTAAACAACAACAAAAAGTTATCTCTATATTTTTAGTTCTCATTCATTCATTCATTCATTCAGTCATTCCTGCACGTAAGTTCAGTTAATTTGAGGTTTTAGTTTTCCTGACATAATTATCACCAGTCTTTATATTTATCTGCCTCATAGGGACCTTGGCCATCTTTGGTATAAGCCCTTTTAATATTAGAGCTCAAGAGAGTTTGCTATGAACTACAGAAATTTCATTCAATGCCTCACCCTTCCCTTTCTCAGTGAAGCCTGTGTGTGCATCGTTAGAACTTTCTTTCCATCCTATGGTCCAACCTCCCTCTTGTAGATATTCAGGCAACTGGGCCATTGCCATCAGTAAACTTTATGAAGTCTTATTTCTCCTATTTCCTATCGTTTTGTTTTTCTTAATACAAATCTGTGATAACACAATTTACATACAAGATATTTTACATGCAAAGGTAAGAAACAAGAAAACAGTATTAATAGTGTCATCCAATATACAAAAATGTGGGTCATATTTATTTTGCCAATTACATTTGAATACATTGGTTCCATTGTAACATGTTTTCCTTAATAATTTCAAACCTTAATTGGGAAAAAAATCTTAGATAAAAAAATCTTGTTAGTTAGAATTAAAGAAGAAGTATCTTTATTTTTTAAAAGGATATTGTTAAATTTCTACATTGCTATAGACTCACTGCAGAGATTATAATAGCTATATAATCTGAAGTGTTTTGTTATTGCCAATGCACTTTCATGCAAAATAAATTCTCTATAAATATTCTCTGAAATATTCTGAATGGCTTTTCTACTTCTTTGCTTCTACTTACTTTTTGTTTAACTTTAGCCTGAGGGCCTAATAGATAATCATAGCCAAAGTGAAAGTTAAAAATTAACTCTGAACTAGTTTGTCACCTGCCTCTACCAAGGGATTTGCAAAGTTATAACTTGTTCAGCTCCTGGGAGCTGAGTTAATTATGGCAAATCACACTAATTAAATTATTCACTAGGTCTTGAGGAAAAACAATCTATTACGTTGTAGAATGCATTGTGGATTTGCCTTAAGACTCCCAGCTCGTCGTTCCCTGTGTCAGGAAATGCCTATTTAGACATTTAGTTTAAGTGAGAACAGTATGGTGAAGCTGAAGATTTGATGTTCTTTAGGCCCCCCGGGGCTTTTAATTCAATTCCCATTTGTTGCACACTTGCTATGAGCAAATCCTACGTGTTACACCCTGTGTCCTCAGAGGTTACAGATAAAAACCTGATGTAAGAAACGTACATATAGAATTATAGTACAAGGCAAACAAAAATATATATATAACTGGAAAATAAGGAAGAAAATGAGATGGACTCTGACAGGCTTAAATAAAGCTTCATAGAGGCAGAGAAGGAAGATTAAAGCCGAGTTTTAAAGGGGCAAAACTTATACATGCAAAGATGGGAATGCAACAAAGGGCACTTGAAATAGGCGACAGGGTGACTAAGACACAGAGGGAAGAATGTGCGTAGCCCTTTCAGAGAGCACACAAGTTAAGATAGCAGGTGAAGTCTTGAGCTGCGTGGCAACCCTGGGTTCTCTTAACACAGCGCTCGATGCGTTTTTTTGTTTAGCTGCTCGTTCAGTTGCTTGAATCATGGAGCACAGCAATCATTCAGGAAAACTTGCCAGGCACTGGGCAGCTCTGAGCTTGCCTCTGTGCAGGAGCTAGTCTGTAGTGAGAAGACACTGCTCTACATTTCTTGCTCCAGGATGGGTGTGGAGACAGCGATCCGACTTGTAAGGACCTGTGCATACACGCATGCGCGCGCGACGCACGCACGCACGCACGCACGCACTTCTGTGAGGTCTTCCAGACTAGGGGCAAGTCTGTCTGGGTTAAAATCCTAGCTCTGCCCCTTACTAGTTGTGCAAACTTGAGCAATCTATTTCACCCTTCCTAAGGCTTACTTCCTCCTTGAGAAAGGACCATGATAACATAACACCTACTTTGCAGGAATGATGTGAGGATTAAATGTGAATTAATGCACATACATTAACCAGGACTGCATTATACAGCACCTTTGTGCAATTTAGAAAATTTTAACCCTCTCTCCAGACCTCTCCACAACCTTTTGCCAGGGCACTCAGATCAATGAGTGGAGATGAAGACATTTTCAGTCCCTTGCTGCCTTCATACAAACAGCCCTCTGCAAGGTGCACCTGCACAACTGTACACAGAAATCCTGGAGAAAGGACGTAGCATAATGCTTTGCTATAACAAGATTTCAGTAAACATGGGACATCATTATAATCATTAGGCGGCAAACCACTGCAAAACACAGTGTTGAGGCTCCGTTGGAGACTACCTGGTTAAGCCGGTTATGAAAAGAGACTGCTGTATTCACAATCCACCCCTAAGTCTTAGGAAAGCGTTCAAAATACAGAATGGGAAAGCATAGCAATAGGCCTCTATTCCTGTGTGACTCTCCTCCCACTAGATGGTGCTGTCTTTCAATGCAGGCTCAGCTTCCGCTTGTTTTGGTGGAACTGATTTCCGTTTAGAGATGGCCTTTATTTACCAGTAACTCAATCGATAGCCAGGTGGTGTTTGTCCCCCACAGGCTTCCTTCAGCTCTTGGTGGAGGAGGAGGTGTTACTTCTGTCTCAGAGCATCCGTGTTCCACAATGTACTTAAACACTGCTCCAAGGAAATAACCTTCCCTAGATGGTAGAAAGCTTCAGGAGAGCTGTGAGCGGCTATGAACTTCCTGACTCATTGAATTCACAACCAGAATGGCATCAATAAGTAATTTACCACATAACAGCCTCACTTTACCGTTTGACCACCCCTGCTTGTGATAGTGAGAGCAGAGGCAGGACTTGATCATCCAACTGTGTGGTTATAAAAAGTTATTCTCCAGACACGTGAGCTGCAAGCCAGGGGAGGAGGATTCTGCCCAACCTGAGTCCCAAGGCTGTATTTTCGTTATTTCTATCTTCCTCTTATTTTCATTTTTCTCATTCTAAGGAATTTGTGAACTTCACTACCCAAAACAGGTTTCTGAGAAGTCCTTCAGTTGAAGTGTTTATATCACATTATGAGGATAACCTGCTACTTAAGGGGACAGGGCACTGCTGTGCCTCCACACCCATTCGTGAACAGCACACCTCCTACTAAATTTGGAACAAAATCTACATCTCAGTTTTAATGGTAAAATATCTGCAAAACAAGAAGAGGGAAGAGAAATCATTGAATCAGATCGTGACTTTTTGCTGCCTAAAATGCTCCCGTGGCTGCTTCTTGCCTCTCGCAATGGTTCTCAGACTTGGGACACTTGGACAAACTCATTCCACAGCATTTGAAGGCATGGCTTTTCGGAAGGGAGGATACGTGAGATGAAAGGTGGGCTGTATTACAGTATCCAAAAGAGGCCATGTTCAAACGTTCAGTCTATACACAGAGCCTTGGAGATTCTGGTGAATAATACCACACACGCCAGTTAAAGGCAGGGAGTAAGTCCTTTGTTAACTCCACTGCCCTAGAGGAAGAAATAAAATAAACCCATAATTTACCGGGGCTCCAGGGTGGCTCAGCTGGTTAAGGAACTGGATCTGGATTTCAGCTCCATTCATGATCTCACAATTCATGAGATCTGACAGCACGGAGCCTGCTTGGGGCTCTCTCTGTCTCCTCTCTGTGTCTCAAAATAAATAAACTTTTTAAAAGTTTTTTTAATTAAAAAAAAAAAAACAACAACATAATTTACCTAGTGTTCTCCATAGTCTGACTCCTGCCAAAAATCTCCAGCTCATTTACTGCTGGCTCCTCAGTGCATTCTATGACCAACTAAGGGAAGTGTTCATCCTTCCTCGCACTATGCCATTTTCCTTCAGAGTTTTGTGCATTTTCTCTGCCTGGGATGCCTGTCTTTTTTTAGATTACCCAAACCAACCAACAAACAAACAAACAAACAAACAAACAAAAATCCTTCTCATCCTCAGCTCCAGCCTTTATTTTCTCTGTGGCACTTTCTTTCTCCCCCCCCCCCCGAAAACTAAATATCACCTTCTTTTGGCCATCTCTTCATCTCCTCCATCAATTGAGAGTAAGAACTGCCTTGTTGGATATGATCACTGTACCTGGCACGTAGCTAATAAATCCATGCCTAGTGAATAAATGAATGCAGTACTATTCAAAGGAAACACATTGCATTTGGGTTGCTCGGTAACGGTAGTGTAGGATGGTGAAATAAACCAGTGCAAATCTTATATAAGGGTTAACTTATTAGCCTGTTTTAAAATCTAAGTCAGATAGAAGGTGAAGGACTGGCTAACGTCACACACAGAAGTATCTTAGCAGAATCCGAAACCTTAAACGTAAGGAACGTTCAAGCTCTAGAACGTAAAATGATAGTGTTATAGATTCTTAAATGGGAAACAGCTTGTCTAATTCCAGACCTCATTTTAATATTCCAGCTGACACAGGGAAGATCCAGAGAGGTAAGAGACTGACTCATTTCAAAATGTCTTAGCCCTAAAAAAAAAAAAAAAAAAAAAAGTCTTAGCCCTTTCAGCTCTCAGGCCATGGGGGGATCTATCATGGGGAGTGGACTCTGAGGAGACGCTGGAGGTGAGATGGCGTTGAATTGCAGCGAAATTCCAAATGGTTCCAGAAGTCCTCACCTGCAGTGTTCATCATGCTTGGGTCCTGCCCTCCACCTCACCCACTTGCTCATCCTGTGTTGAGTCATTTTCTAAGGAATTGGTAGAATTGTAAATTTCTACTTAAATGTCTATTTATGACATGGTTTTATTCTCAAGCAGTTGCGTATAAACTTTCAAAGAACTGGTTTTTATAAATCCATGTCTCTAATTCATAATATAAGTCTAACAAAATGAGATGAGAGGGATTTTTCAGAGAGAAAAAGTATAGGAAAAGGAAGTCACATTCCCAGATTTAGGGAGCTATGTATGCCTCCTACAATCCCCCAAACATAAGAACACTGTCTCTCTTCCTCATACTGAGAAGCAAGGCAGAGGGGAAGAGAGATGGGAAATCACAGAAAGGAAGCCTAGATGGTTACTGAGATGATTTTGGAATAGAAAACAAACCTAAAGGTTGCTAAGTCCAATGGTCAATTTTTAGTTCTTATCTTACTTGACCTAGCAGCAGAATTTGATACAGTTGGTCAGTCACTCCCTCCTGCTGCAAATATTTTTCTTCCCTTGGCTTGCATTCTACCTTGAAGCTTCGGTTAACCCCAGGACTCATCCCTTGAATGTATTTATTTTTATATCTACTGGTATTCATTTGGTGAGCTCATCTAGCCTCATGGCTTTAAATATCACTAATTTGTTTCTGCAGCTCAGTCTTCCCTCCCCCCCCCCCGCCCCCTCCCCCACATACATGGACGCATACTTACCTGCCTACTTAACTTTTCCTCTTGGACTTTAATAGGTATTTCAAGTTTTACATGGTCCAAACTGAGCTCCTATTCCTCCTTTTTAAACCTGCCCCTTCTGGAACCTTTTCCATCTTAGTTAATGGTAACTCTATATCCTTCCAGCTGCTTAGGTTCCATGCTGGTCTCCTCTCTCACAAACCCAACATCCAATTCAAGCCAATACTCAAACAGATAAAAATCCTACATGTTAACCCTACAGATAACAGATAACCTACATGTTAGAGGATAATATGTTTTATCTAGTCCTATATCTTGAACAGCATGTCTGGAAGAACATAACACTGCTCAGAAAGTACTTGTTGAATAAGGGAATCAATGATTTCGAGACTAAGAATATGAGTACGTGTTTTTAAAAAAAGATATTTCCTTAAAATCAAGAGTTCGATATGTAAGGCACAAAGTTAAGAATTGGGAAGGAAAGAAATAGATCTTTGTTTGACAATGAATTTATTTTAGATCATCCATAAATATGGTTCCATAAATATGGTGACCTGTTAAAATCACCTTCACAGTCTTTCTTTCCCCATGTTCAGGAATTACATCAGAGTATCTGGGGGAAGGGCACAGCCATGGGTATTTTCTAAAGCTCTGCAAGTGATTCCAGTGGGAGCCAAGCCTGAGAACGACTGCTGTATGGGAATCATTCTTAAAGTTAGTGTTTACATACTAATTACTTGTTCTAAATGTTTCATACTGGAATCTCACTCTTTTTTCTTCCCTAACAAGCTAATCTATTATTTTTCATAAGGTTTTCAATCACTCAGCATGCTAGCACTGTGTACAAAAAATAAAGAATGCAAGAAAATTAGCCTAAAATTATCAGGACAAATATAAGTATTCTGAAAGGCAGCTAAAATAAAAATACAAGAGGGTTAGCTTTCTATGTGCCAGCAATAACCCTTTCCAATACAATGAGGAAAAACAAATCTATTCACAAAGAAATAAAAATTACAAAATACTAAGGGATATTTAAGAAATAATCAAGACTTAAAAAAAACTATAGTGCTTTATACAAGTTTAAAAGAAATATTTTGAATCAATTGAAACATACTGTATTCCTGCATGGGGAGATTAAATATTTTAAACTTGTCAATTCTTCCCCAAAGAATCTAATCTTAGTGTATGCCCAGTCACAATCCCATCTTGACTAGATGATTTAAAAAGTCACCTGGGGCAACTGGGTGGCTCAGCTGGTTAAGCATCTGACTCTTGATTTTGGCTCAGGTCGTGAGATTGAGCCCCCATTGGGCTTGGTGTGGAGCGTAGAGCCTGCTTGGGATTCTCTCACCCTCACTCCCACTGCCCCTCCCCTGCTCACACTTTCTCTCTCACTCACTCAAACAAACAAACAAACAAACAAACAAACAAACAAATTCACCTAAAGGATATTAAAAAGAAAAATGAGGAGTGATGACTTAGCCTCCCAAATATCACACCATTCTGTGCAGCTGTGATGATCCAAATAGTGTGGTCCCAGTGAAGGAATAAATGGGTATAGGAATGGGTTAGCATTTCCTTGTGTTTTTCAATTGCTGGGCTATAATTATCTCAACAAAGAACTCAAATAATCTATTGTACTTGAATTGTGTACCAAGTCCCTCTCTTAGAGATGCATTTTTTAAAATTAAATTTAGTGAAAAATAAACTGTTTAATCTTGTTAAGTGGTTAAAGAAACAATTTTGTTTTGAAACAGGAAGGGAAACTCCTCCTTATTCCCTAAATCCTAATTTAGGAAGCACTGCAATTAAGTCCCCAAACTGATCCATCACTTACGGGGATTCATATGTGACATAGTTGTTACCAACTATTGTCATGGTTATTTTCTTCACAAAGCTTACTACAATTTATTTTCTCACTTACTTAATATTTACTTCAACAACATAAAAATAAATTCCTTAAGGAGAAGGACCTGGTAAGTCATTAGTGGCCTGGAGAATGGTATATGCTCAATAAAATATTTGCCAAATACAGCCTTAGTGAGAATCTCATATTCATCTACTTCTCCTACCATTTCTGACTTTGTAAGATGCTCCATAGCCTGTGAGTCAGTTCACTACTATATCTCACCCAAAGTCCCCTTGAAAGTATCTGCTTACACTGGAACTGAATGGTCTAGGATGGGAAATTACCCAAACATTCCACGCTGCATAAGAACATGTTAACAAACCTCAAAACTCAATTTGATTTTAATATTAAAAAACACTTTTTAACGTTTATTTATTTTTGAGACAGAGAGGGATAAAGAGAGAGAGCAGAGGAGGGACAGAGAGAGAGAGAGGGAGACACAGAACCTGAAGCAGGCTCCAGGCTCTGAGCTGTCAGCACAGAACCCAACATGGGGCTTGAATTCACAAACCATGAGATCACGACCTGAGCCCAAGTTGGATCCCTAACTGACTGAGCCACACAGGCGCCCCTGATTTTAATATTTTTGATACTACAGCACCTGTGAAAAAATGTGAAAAATTGCCTTATTTGTATGGTAATTATATATTAGATCCTTAAATCAAGCCACAACTAAGCCAAATATTTAGTAGAAGTACCATTTCGGAAAATCCAGAGTATTCTGCCCCATTACTTACACTGTTCTATTAGAGATAAATTTAAACCTAGCAGAATAATCACATTTTTCTAGTTTCCTCAAAGAATCATTAAGCTTAATTTTTATATTGAAATTAAATTATTTGAACATACACAAAACAGTGGGTCAAATTTGACATATAAAAAATAAGACTCTACATGCAAAAGGGGAGGAACAGCGTCTTTTAATAGTAGATAGGATAGATTTACATTGAGAATGTTGAGTTTAACATGGTAAGTTTTGTTCACCAAATTCATATAACTTTTATATAACAGTTAATGCTAAAATGTTCTTGTTCATAACCAAATATTACTTGATGGAATGTCATGAATTAGTAGCTTCAAAAAAATTGAAATATAACAGGTACACATGAAAAACACCAATCTTTTCAGAAAGAACAGAATACTGAATTTTCAGTAATTCGAATTTTACTTTGCTTGCCAATATAAAGTTCTATTGTACAGTCTTGATTATGACTATGTTTAGTGAATATTAAATAAGGTACTAAGAATAGTGGAAGTCTCCTTGCCTTCGCACTATCAATTTGGGATATGTAAGAGATCAATATTACAAAAGACAAGAAGAAAAAAAAGTCTCTCAAAGTACTTTGATGATCTGTTAATGTAAAGTGAGTGTCTCTTTTTATTTTTTGTTATTTTATCTCTATTTTATTTTATTTGTATTCATTTTTGAGACAGAGACAGAGAGGGAGAAAGAGAGAGAGCGAGAGAGCAGGAGAGGGACAGAGAGAGAAGGAGACAGAACCTCAAGCCTGATGCAGGGCTCAAACTCAGGAATCTGAGCTGAGATCGTGACCTGAGCTGAAATCAAGAGTCAGACACTTCCAGACTGAGCCACCCAGGTGGCCCCCATTTTCTCTTTTTAAAACTCAAATGTGTGTATGTCTTTGTTCTCCAGTCTTCTCCTCCAAACCTACTTATGTCTTATCTCTCTTGCCAAATTCTGGCTTCTTTTCTACTTATTTGCTCTCTACACAATGATAAACTTCTTAAGGACCAGAATTGCGTGTCCTACCTGTCTTGGCATGCATGTCCTGAAGTGGTCTAGTACCACATTCTTCATATACTAAAATGTGTGTGTGCATGTACAGAACAGGAAGTCAAGTGGGATGGTTTTTTTAATATCCATTTTAGGCCCAGAAATAGAATATAATTAACCCTTGAACAACATAGGGATTAAGGATGGCAACCCCCACGCAGTTGAAAATCCATGTGTGACTTTTGACTCCCTGAAAACTTAACTACTAATAGGCTATTGTTAACTAGAAGCCTTACCAATAACATACACAGTTAACACACATTTTTTTATATGTGTTTTCTATTTTATTCTTACAATAAAGTAAGCTAGAGAAAGGAAGATATTATTAAGAAAATCGTAAGAGAAAATAACATTTATAGTACCATATCAAAAAAATCCACATATAAGTGGATTCATGCAGTTCAAACCTTCAAGGGTCAACTGAACTATAATAGTAAGTACTCTATCTGTAGAGTGATTACTATTTTTTCAAAGAACTTCCATAATTATTCTCTCATTTTACTCTCATATCAATGATGTGAAATATCAAGGGCAGAATTATTATGTAGGTGGAAACCAGGACATAAATACTTAAGTGGTTTTCCTTAATTCACAAAAACATGGACACATCCGAAATCAAAATGCAAATTCCCTGCCTTCTTTTAATCCAGGATTCTGTCTCTTAGATGCTCTTGACCTGTCTTTCATGGAAAGAAATCAACCTACTTTCTTGAAATTCATTATGACTCAGTTTTAATTGAATTAACCTTTAGTTAAATTACATAAGAAATAACTACTAAACCATGTGAAGAAGTCAGTGTGTTTAGCAAAAATGTAGCATGTGTTTCATATGTGCTTTCTACATGACAAGCACTTTACCAGACACTGGTGACAAAGTGGTAAATGTAACAAAGTGCCACTAAGAACTCTCCCCACTTTGTGCACCATGGGGTTAGTGGGCTACATATAGTGGTACCTTACTAAACACCACTTGCTTGTCACTCACCTTTGTGCTGCTGTATGGAAACAAAATGGCAGGAGTGATGTCAACAATGCCCGTTCTCCAGAGGCCTGTGACATCAGCACCTGGTAGAATGTGGTGCGGATACATTGGACTCACAGTTTCAGTTTGATTTTCGGTCTGAAAAAACAAACAAACAAACCCCCCAAAACAGTAGGAAGCACAACAAAAGCAAACAACCAATTATCAATTATCAAAGTCCTTGGAAGAACACTAGAAATAAAGGATTTCCTTTTCTCACATTTTTCTGCTGTTTTATACACAACTGAAAAATAAAATGGGCATTTCTTAAATCACAACCTCCCATGACCAAAATAATGAACAAGTGCAGAAAAGGAAGAAGGAGGAGGAGAAAATGGGAAATACTGTATTTCTTTTTTTATTTTTTACATTAGTTATGATATTGTAGGGGTTTTGACATATATTAGAAAGTACTGTATTTCAAAATGAAACCAAGTAAGATATACATAGATATTGCTTACTAAACTGCAAAATAATGGGACCAAGCAAACCTGGATTTTCCAAGGAGTTTGGACAACACCATTTTGCCCAGAAGGCAAAGATAAAGCTGCAGTTGTGATAAGGCTTTTATAAAGAATGGGCTGGATCAGAAAGGAATCTGATAAATGGCTTTGTACAGGTTGGATGTGATTGTTTGGCTAATCTTAGCAAGATCTGTATTTTTAACTCACAGTCAGAGGCCTGCAAGCCCCCACGTTTGCAGGAACACAGAGTACCTGTGAGGAGTAGCAGCCGGCACCCTAAACATGACGGCCAGGATGCCACATTGCTTTCTGGAAGTTAACATACCATGCTACCCAAATCCTTTGTTCCCAAAATAAAAATGAGTGCTTCCAGGGACAGAACTTCTAACACTGCGCTTCAACCATTTCAACCTAAGACTCTTCATATCAGTTGCTATAATTATCACTGTGAAACAGGACATGCATTTCTTGCCATATATAGATATAAGGGACATGTATTTGGATGTCAGCATCATTACAGGTGCCTTCCTCAGGACGCTAGTAGTAGAATTCAACAGTCCTTCACTGCTTGATCATGCACCTTGCTTGAAACACCCTTTCCAGGCAGCCTAGAAGTCCATTGTTCAAAAATCGGATTCCCTTTGTTTCCATTTTGAGAAAATCAACAGGAAAAGCCAACTTCCCAAACCGGCAAATGTTGGAAATGGTTATGAGCATTATGAACAGAGCATTCTGTTAAATATTTGAATTTACTCAAAGCATGCTTCAGTGTATGTGTAGAGATGATGATGAACTATTTCAGGAATAGACCTCTTAAAAATGGTGGGTGTCTGGGGAGGCTGAGTGGCTCAGCCGGGTTGAGAGCCCAGCTTTGGCTCAGGTCATGATCTGGCACTTTGTGAGTTCAAGCCCCACATTGGCAGGCTGCTCTCAGAATGGGGCCCACTTTGGATCCTCTGTCCCTCTCTCTCTCTGCTGTTTCCCTGTTTGCTCTTTCTCAAAAATGAAATAAACATTAAAAAAAAAATGGTGGGTGTCTGGGACGCCTGGGTGGCTCAGTAGGTTAAGCAGCTGTCTCTTGGTTTCGGCTCAGGTCATGGTCTCACAGTCGTGGGATTGAGCCCCATGCTGGGTTTGCACTCTGTATTGGCTTCCAGCTGACAGTGAAGATCATGCTTGGGATTCTCTCTCTCTCTCTCTCTCTCTCTCCCCCTATCTCTACCCCTCCCCTGCTCATGCTCTGTCTGTCATAAAATAAATAAATAAACATTTTAAAAAAGTGGTGGGTGTCATGGTCATTTGTATTATCATTATAATGGCTATTATTACTATTACCACTTCTACATTACAGATGAAGATATTGGATCTCAGAAAATTAAACAGCAAATCTAAAGTAACAGAGCCAATAAGTGGTAAGGCAAGATTTGTTCATAGGCCTACATCATCAGTAACATATTTTCATTTATTTGCCACATAGTCCCTCTTTTTTTGTCCTTTCTGTTTTTTAAGCATTATTTTAAATATTGTGTGATCTAAGGAGGTCTATAATAACTATTATATAGAAGGATAAAACAGGCATAAATTGGTTGGTATAAGATCAGAAATGTCCCTGAAATGTGCCAAACCACATTTTTGAATGTTTGGTATAGATTTCACCCACAAATTGCATTATACTCTAAACTTTCATATGAATTTTTAATATTGTAAGTTAAAAAAGAGTATTGTATAAAAATTAAAGTTTCACAGTGCTGTTTGTTTTTTGTAACAATGTTTTATTGCAAAGTTCCAAATTAAATTAATAATTATAAAACATGCACAATGTTCTAACCTTCAACCTTGACTATTTCAAGTTACAGTTAATAGTGGTATAAATACATAATATTTCTCAGGGTTTGCTCCCAGGGTGACTGAAGTATAGCCTCTATTATCACAAAAAGCTAGGACCTTTCACATTTATGGTATTCCAAGTTTTGAAATAAAACTGGGAAATTCACTACAATTGATATGTTTATTCATTAACACCAAGTCCCAAAAAATGGATCAGAGAAATAGAAGAAAAATAAAAGCATATAGTGCTCCTCGAAGCCTGGGAGTACATAGTTCAAGAAAAAGGGAGAGACCAATGACAGGAAATCCAAGAGGGTCTGAAAAGCAATAAATGCGGTGTCTTTAGACACTAGGAGGTCACTGAAGCCCTTAAGAAGAGTTGTTTTAGTAGAGTGGTGGGGACAGAAGCCAGATGGCTTTGTGAATGCTGACAGTGGCCTGAGTTAATCCAAGGATAGCCATGTCAAAACAAACTTAAGGGAGATTATTTTCATCAGAAAATCAGCAAGACATTCAACTTTAATGGATTTTTTAAAATAGAAAATGAACAACCCTCCCTGGTTAAAATCCTGATTTTCTTCTTGCTTTACATCTCCTGCTTACTTTTTTTTTTTTTAAGACTATCTATGTTTTACAACTTGACCTAAACATATCTGATTACATTAGATGTTGCTGAATGTTGTATCCCCATCTGAGTATCAGACCGGCAGGTATTAAATGCAAATCAAATGAAAGACAGTAAATTCATATACTAAGACGGTTGTATTTAGTGAGATTTGACATGGGTCTAACAGATGAAGAACGAGAAACTGTGTGTTAAAATTGATTACAAGTGGATATGGATCTACAGACACACAGACTCACAGTTTTGTCTCTTGAACAACTAATTTTAAAAGACGAAAAATTCTATTGAAGTGATTTTACTTGGTTCCCTTAGCAGGAACTCTCATCGCAGCTGGGTTGGCAGATCATTTGTTTTCATGAGCAATCTTTGAACCAATCAGGATACAGATAATCTTATTATACCTCTGTGGGTTTATGTTTCTTTTGATGGGAGTCTAGAGAAGTCATGGGTAATACTTTATTGTGTGCCAGGAACCGCTTATGTTTCAGTTGCACAAGGTCAGATCTTAATTTAACCACCAACTGGGTACTTAATTTTAGACACACAGAGGAACACATTGGCTCCAAGGCACTTCCTCTGGTTTAGGAAGGCAAGGCCCTGGATAAGAATGACAAGACGATCATTCCAAAAGGTGAGATTATGAAATATTTGATCTGTACCTCACCAGCTAGCTTATTAAGTAGTTTAGTATTGGGAATATTTTAAACAGATGGAAATACATATTGTGGTAGTTTCTCATTATTTTTTTTCCGGTTAGTCACCAGTGGGCTTGCCTTCCTGAGGCCTTTTTAAAATCACAGAATATAGGCAGGGTTGTTTTTGCTTCTTTATAGAATATTAACTCTGTGGCATGGTCATGAAGCATAATAATATGATGAGAAAAACAGACCAAGAATGAATATGCTTGTAGGAAGTGTCAATATCCACACTATGGAAGCCCAGAAGGGTCTTAGCTGGCCTGGTTTCTGAGTAAAAAATTAAATTATTTTTGTGAATAATTATAATAAATTTCTATTGAGGCTCTTTCATCACTTACAGCAAAAGATGGATGCTTTATATTCAGATAGAAAAATTCCTTTAAGTTCATTTAAATCAGATGATAAAAGGAACTCTAGAATTGGAAATTTGCTTCTGCAAAAGAAATCATAAAATCTTGAGGTTGGAAAGTCTTTAGAACTTACCTGAGACCATCACCCATCTGGCTCTTAAATGAACACATAACTTCTAAGGAAGCTTCTAAATCTAAAATGAAATGGTTTCTATGAAATAGTAGTGATATAGACGAGGAAGTCCTAACACTGCCTTGTGCTGAGAACATTATATTATTGTCATAAATTATCATAATTTTACACTTCTGTTGTCTCTATGGGAATAGCTTGTTTTCAAATGAAAATTTACCTAAAATATTTATATTTCTACTAGAGTTGTTTGATAGGTTTGCTGATTGTTTGCTTAAACTCTTTTAGAAAACTTACGAATATTTGGAACACAAAATGATACCTCCTTTTCATTAATTCTACTATAGTAGATGGATCATCAGTTACAGTATGTGTGGCCTCTAATGCCAAACTCTAATCCAGTTACAGTTGTGTGGTCTCTAATGACAAACAGCTGGGTTTATATCCACATCTCCACCACTCACTATTATGCGCAGGTTTGGGCAAATTACCTAACGACTCTGTGCCTCAGTTTCCTTATCTGTAAAATAGGGGAAAGTGTATCATAGAAATTAAACATCATAATCAACTAAAGTACTTAGCGTAATGTGTGTCACAGGTAAATATTCAATACATGTTACTTATAATAGCTATCAAATTCAACAAAACAAATATTTATTGAGGATGTGCTGCGGGCTTAACTCTCTGCCAAACTTTGGAAGGGGAGGGAGTGATTTGTGTTGTTCCTGGAGAAGTCTAGAATGCATTGTTTAAAAGCAGCAAACTCCCTGAGGGCATGGATCCTACTGTCTTGTGTCTCGCACTATGCCTGGAACATAGCAGACACTGAACACATATTTTTGAATGAATGAATAGGATGGTCTGAAAATCCTTAGGAAAAAAAAATAATAATCACTGAGAACTGGTGGGTCAGTGTTTCTCCTTTGTCTTTCTGATTCAGTAGAGAAGGCAAATGTAGTATACATTATGCATCTGTATTTCAACAAAGTATTTGACAGTATTTCTTGATGGTCTTGTTATCAAAAAGGAGACATTAATACTAGATGGTGATGTATTTCGGAGGATTTGTAACTGGATAAACAGCTTTTCTTGAAGGGTGCTAAATAATAGATCAGTGTCAACCTGAAGTCCTCTCTGTCCTGTGCCAATTTCTGTTCAACATGTGTCATTATTAATAGTGCAGATGGACATATAGAAGGCATGCAAACAGATGTACAAATAGAACAATACTTGCAGGGATAGAAATGCATTAGATCTTAGCAGACTGGAATAAAAGTCAAATCACTGAAAAAAAGAAAAAAAAAAGAAATGTAATAGCGTTAAATACAGAGTCCTGCACAGAATTTCCCAGCAATGATGTGAGAAAAAAACATGAGATGTAAGATTTGGGCCAATAGGGGTCCAAATCAACTGTCTAACATGATAGCCTCCAAATTAATCTGGGCTTAGGTTAAATTAACCAATCTATAGTGTCTAGGAAAAAGGAGATGGTCATCCCTGCTTAATATTGTGTTGTTGATCTGACTACAGCTATTGTGCTGCCATCAGAGCCCGTGGTCCAGAGCCACTTTTAGAAGGAAATGGAGAAATGAGTGTGTTTACAAGCAATCAAGATGGCGGAGGGAGGTGAACCCACGGCACAGGAAGAAAAGTTGTTCAGCCTCAGGAGGAGAAGGCTCACTGGAGACTTAACAGCCTTCCTGGGGAATGATTTAAGGGCTCTCATGTAGCAGAGGAACAACAGTTTATCAGTGTGACTCTGGGGAATAGAACTAAGATCATAGAATAATGATTTGAAGAGATGGATTCAATTTAAATGTTTTTTTCCTAACTGTTAAAGCTGACCGAAGGGCTCTATGGGGATATAGTAAGTTTCCTGCCACTTTGGTGTTGAGGGCTGAGACTAGACAATTACTTGTTCGCCATGTTGTAAATGGAATTCACAGGTAGAGCTATCTAATGGTCAACTCTGAAGTCTGGTAATTCTAGAGAAAAGGAAGAAGGAAATAATGAATATGTCAGAGTGTCTGTTCAAGGATGAGGAATTGAGCTAAAATTGCCAAACAACCCCGAGAATTCTCATTCCTCATTCCAGAGGAGTTCAACCACAGAATGATAACAGGTAATGTTTGTTGACTACTCACATCAGACATAGTTAATGCAGTGGCTAATCCAGAGGGCAAGTTTTGAACAAAGTTTCAATTGCTACACCCAACTGTCTCCCCCAGAAAGATATCAACGGCTTGTATATGATGTCAAAATAAACTATGAAGAAATGCAATGACTCATTATTGTTTGAGCTTTGAATGGGAAAAGATTTGACTTGAGCCCCAGGCAGAACTTCTGTCATGTCAAATGAACCTGTATATACAGTAGTATACACATATATAGTATATACAAATATAGAGTAGTATACATATACATGTATAGTACATAATAATACTTTTATTGAGGTCTAGAGACATTTAATTTTTATTGTTATTGTAGTTAATTAATATAGTCAAAACATTTTTTACTTACCCTAAACTCACTTGTGTAAACTAAATGTAGCTATTTTATTGTAACCGACCTTACTTTCTTCAAAAGCTGCCACTCACTAATTAGAGGAAAATGGAATTTTGGTCTCATGCAGACAAATAGAATAACTTAGGTAACAAACCCTGTGCTTGGATGATTCCGGTAAATGGATCAGTCTTTCAGACTGCTGTTCTTTCCCAAGCCAAGGAAATCCCTCCACCAGATTTCACCTGCTTTACTATAAACTTTGCAAATTTCTCTCTTCTCAAAGTCACCAAGGTCCCTGGACTGCCAGGAAGTGACCTATCTCACCACCTGTAAGGTTCAGCCTATGAGCCAGATGCCAGGCCAGTTTTCTGGAAGGCTTTATAAGCTTTGGCTGCATAAAGTCAGTTTTAGTTCCTTCCAAGTGGCCAGTCATATCTGATTAGGTGAATATCATTCTCATGTGTGACACTTTATCTATGGCAGTAAATATTCTTCAAGGATATTAATTTTAATAACTGTATGGTTTTCTATTGCTTAGATATGCAATAATGTCTTATCCAAATTACTTTTATGTTGGACACTTTATAAGTGTTGGACACTTTATTATTTCTACTGTTTTGGCAGCTAAATACAGCTGAGATGACATTTCACATACAGTTTTTTTGTCCACATCTCTGATCATTACTAGAAGATAGATTTCTAGAATTAGAATTATAAACAAATGGTTGGACTTTAAAAAAAATGTATTATCATTCTTGCCTGTGATAAGGCCACTATTAATAAGTTGCCTTTTCATGGATCGTGCTTGCTCTGTTCTTTTCTATTCTACGTTTATATTCCTCTAGAAACCCACCTACTAATGAACTTAGATCTCCTTCCTGTTTTTTGCATCATTTTCACAAACTAGCACACATCTTTCTATATCTCTGTTGTAATTGAATTTGACATGGAAATCAACAGTATAGAGTAAAATATCTAATGTTGTAATATGAAAGTAGAGATAAGAAAAACTAGCGTGACAGGTCTTATCACTGGCTATTTACCTAGAATCTAAGCTTCAGTTAAACGGGAAGTGAACTTGCAAAAACACAGGATGTAAAAACCCAAGGTGAATCTATTAATTTGCTAATTTTAAGAATAGTGTATATTTGATTATTCAATTATTTATTCAGCCAACAGTTAGTGAATTCTTATCACATACCAGATATCATACTTAGATAGTATTGGTCTAGAAAGGAATATGTCCATTTTTCTTAGATCTCTTCTAAAATATCAGGTTGTGTCTTTTTGAGTCGACATAAAAGTAGCATTCGTCTTCTGGACTAAGTGTGTATGTGCACTTGTGCATGTGCAATTCATCAGCAGGGCATGTCGTGCTAAGGAGGAAGGAGAACAAGGAGAATTGGTCCAGTTCTCCCTGTCATTTACAGGATTACACCATGCAGAGGGAATTGCTGTAACTTATTACTTATAAAGTTACCTGTGTCAGTGGGGTGAACCCAATTCTGACAGAGAATTTTAGTTCTCTCTGAAATCTCTTGGGGATTGATTGACTCGCTGCAATCAGTCCCATGAAGCTGTTGATCTGATTTGCCACTTTGTGCTAGAGGGTTCCGAAGAAAGCAAAAGTGTGCAGCCACCAATAAATACCAAAGTTATGACAAAATTTTATTTATATTGATGTCAATTTATCTTTAAAATTGCACATATTAAATGGTCAAAATGCAGGAAAATAAAAATGAACATTCTTTTGAATGTAATAACTGTATTTTCTTGGCAAAACCAAAAAGTAAAAATCCTCTTTAACTATTGCCTTTCCTCTGATAGGACAAATCCTGATGATTCTCTCTGGGACCACCAGTAAATGAACACATCACTCGAAAACCATAGCAGTTTCAAGGTGAGAGAAAATTGCCTCAGGGTCTCAGGGTTCCCCATTTCACACAGCAGTACCTTCAGGATTGGATTTGAGCTGACTGTGTATAAAACTGTGAAGAAATCTAAATTTTGCTGTATTTCCTTTTTCTTATTCCCTCTTGTTACCATCCACTAGACTTGGTCTTAGACCCTCTGCCATCTTGTGCATTCTCGTGCTCCCCTCAGTAACTATTCCAAGAGATCCCAGTTCTGCACTGGGGACCAGTATAGTGTTGTTGACATTTTAAAAGGGACACTGGAAGACGGAACAATAAGCCATAAAGGACAGAGTCTTTCACTGATGCAACCGAATGACACTGAGGTGACAGATGCTGGGGGCAGGGTGATATTTATGGACACAAAGCCCTTCCTTGCATGGAAGTGAATTGTACACTCTGGGAACTGTTACAACCAGCCCTGTTTAGAACCCACGAACTTATCAACAGTACAGGGTTAGCATGGAAAATGGATTGGAGCTAGTTTAGAGAATCCGATGCAAAGAGGTATCATGTACCCATGTTCATTCCTGCAGCTTACCTCACAACACTATCCTAACCTCCTGGTCACTTCAGTCGGGCACCGCCTGGTATGCTGATCCACTTTTTAAGGACAGTAATGTTTAGACTCCATGACGCAAAGTACAGAATGAAGGCAAGTGTAGGACGCCCCAGACCACCCTAAGCAACCCAAAGCCTTATTGCAGGGAGCCAAAGATAAAGATTTATGTGTCTCTGGAAGCTGTTTTTTTATTTTTGGATGTTATTGTCATTAAGAGCTGGCTGTTAAGAGCAAGATCAAAGTGTTGTGTTGTTTTTGTGTGTGTGTGGGGGGGGGGGGGTTGTTTTCCTGCAGCTTTGGAAAGACCTTAAAAATGAAGGTACCTGTGATCTGTCCAGACTCTACTTATTAGCTCTGTGACTCAATAATGTATGGCTATTATTATAATCACCATTGTTATTATTATCAAAGATTTTCTAAAAAAATTTTTTTAATGTTTATTTATTTTTTAGAGAGAGAGAGACAAAGCATGAGCAGGGGAGGGGCAGAGGGAGGGAGACACAGATCCAAAGCAGGCTCCAGGCTCTGAGTTATCCACACAGATCCCAACACTGGGCTTGAACTCACAAACCATGAGATCATGACCTGGGCGGAAGTCAGACGCTTAACTGACTGAGCCACCCAGGTGCCTCCTACCAAGAATTTTCAAAAACTTACATGACCACCAAATTTCCCTTTTCCCACTATCTAAATCTAGGATTTTACTAGGCTTACCTGTAAAGTAAACTAATAATTACTGATATCTGAATAATACATTTAGCACTTGAAAATCCTAAATTTGATTGTTTGGGGGAGGGTATGGGAAAGGGCTTTAGAGGTCCCATGAATTCTTCAAAATTTTATGCAGAATTTTGAGTGGGCATGCATCCCTCTGGAGAGAGAATCCATTGCTTTTCATCAAAGGTGTTCTTGACCTTAATGAAGGTTAACCAGCGCTCTACTTTTCTTTTGTTTAAATATTTTTAAGTTGAGTATAGTTGACACACAATGTTACATTATTTTCAGGTGTACAACATAGTGACTCAACAACTCTATGTTATGCTATGCTGTCCACAAGTGTAGCTACCATGTGCCAACATACAACACTATTGCAATGTCATTGGCTGTATTTTCTACGCTGTGCCTTTATTCCCATGACTTATTCCTTAACTGGAAGCCTGCAACTCCTTCTTCAATCCACCCCCCCTGCCGCCGCCTTTTTCTCCTCCCCCTCTGGCAACCATCAGTTTGTTCTCTGTATTTGTAAGCCTGATTCTGCTTTTTGTTTGTTTATGCATTTGTTTTTTTTAGATTCCACATATGAGTGAAATCGTGGTATTTGACTTTCTCAGTCTGACTTATTTCACTTAGCCTAATAGCTTCTAGGTCCATCCATGTTGTGGCAAATGGCGCGATCTCATTTTTTGTGTGTGTGGCTGTGTAATATTCCATTATACATATCCATTCATCTATCCATTCTTCTTTATCCATTCATCCATCAATGGTTAACTTGTGCTTTAAATGAAAAGGCTAATTTCCCAACATACTTGCTCCAATTAGTTTGTAAGCAGCTACGTATGGGAAATAAATCTCACTAGAGGGCTTCTCCAGAACAAGACCGGGAAACCATTATTTAGGAAGCGTCAGTTAATTTCTCTAGACTGAGAAGTAGAGCACTTGTGAATAGGTCTTAAAGGATGTCGAAATATTGTTCGGCTTTTCCTCAGATTCCTGGCTGGTGCTTTATTTAAATAATCTTAAATAAAGGCGGGCAATTGAATCCTGGTCATTTTAAATTCGAGATACACATAAATAACTCTTCTCTTTGCTCTTCTCATTGCATCATGATGTCTCTAGATCTATTCCAATCGTGCTCTTTGATGATCTCTATGACACTTTAGTGCACTTGCACACAGATCTTTATTTCATCCTGGGCTTTTAGGAAAAGGTTGGAGACAGCTTGTGTAAGACGGGTTGTTCCCTGTGGTAGGGATTTCCTCACTGTTTCTACCCTAGGCTTATTATGGATACAAAACAGTTAAGAGTCTTAGGTACCCTTCTTCTGGATGGCAGTTAAAATGACATTAAAAAATAAAAAGCGAAACTTTCCACAGATCAACTCAGTTCTTTAAGGAGTCTATGGTATCTCAGGTACTGGAAGTCCAAATTTCAAGCAGGGTCAGAACTGAGCTGGTGATTTAAATAGGTAAAAGGCTCTGGATCTCATTACTAATCCCAAAGCCATGCAATCCCCCTATCGCCACAGTGATACCAGTAAGAGAGGCAGCAGGCAATACCACAGGTTGAACTTCATGATCTAATCGTGCCGTCTGAAGGACTCCGTGTGTGTCTGCTGGTAATGAGTCAACAACTTTTTTTCCACTGAGAACAGCCATTTGCTGTAGTTGACTAGCAGTGGAAGTAGAGAGAAAAGATAGAAAAGGAAAAAGAAAGTAAGTAAGATATTTTCTTCCCTCAGAAAACTAATAACCCAAGTGAGAATACAGAACACAAATACGTGAAAAATTTGCCAGGCAAATACAGAAGGAGTGGAAATCCAGATACTGGAAAAATATTATAGAAGAGGAGATATTCGCAGATAAGGAAGGCCAGAGGGGAACTGGAGAATTTCAGCAAGGCTTCCATAGGAGTGATGTCTTGAGCCAGGCCTGACGTAGCGTATGGGGCATGTGCATGGAAGAGCCGGAGGGGCTTGCGAATGAAGAAGGAGAAGATGTGGAAGCAGAGGTGAGAAGAATGAAGCCAAACACAGAGAGGGCAATCAGATTTGTCTCAGTGGACAAAAATCTCCATCCCTGAGTACAATGGTTAGTTTTAAAAGCAGGGCCTAGCTTATGTTAGGGTTTTTTTTTTTTTTTTTATTAACTCATTCATTCATTCTTTCATTCACACAGTTATAGAGACCACGGACCTTGAGATGGTGCTTCTTGGGCACTGGAGATACAGGCTAATTCTCTGATCTTATTGGATTACATTCTAGGGGGAGGAGACAGACAATGAACGAATAAGCAATTAATAAAAAGTAAAATACTACTTGAGTGTATTTGGCAAATAAGACCCCTAGAGCGCATATTGGCTTTTTGAGAAGACTAAGATATCACCGTGTGAGGAAATACACTTACTGGATGTCGTTACTCTCTCACGGGCAGTCTCCCAACATCACTACTATTCTCTCTTTAATGTTCCAAGATGATAGTAAGGGCACTGGTGCAGAACAACAAAAATACAATCAAAATGATGCTATCGAGTTCACATGCAGTATGTCCACAGGTCAGGCACCCTGGCTATCAGCATGTGGAGAAGTTTGAGTTTATCTAAACTTGAGCAATGAGAAGTGGTAATATCAGCTGTGTTTTGAAAATTGCCCAAGGAAAACCATTTTTTTTCTCCTTGGAAAAACACACAACGATGTAAAGTTTCAAATAGGTAATATGTTTTGGCTCATAAAGTACCACTAATCAAAAATGATTTCATATTGGTCATTAAACCTTGTCATAGAACTATTTTTATTTCTACACTTACTAAATTTTCTCTCTCAAGAAGAGAGAGCAACTGGCCCAATAGTAATGAGAGACACTCACTCCTTTAATTTGATATTTGGAAGAAATAAGCCAATGAGAAGTAATCTACATTTTTGTGTCTATCTTCAGAGAAGATGGGCCAGTCAATAGCAGTGGCTTGTAATGGACGGAACTATGCAGGAGAATGAATAGGGGCTCCATAAGATGGCTGGTCTCTGCTCTGGGGATGGAATTAAGAGGGTCCTTATTTCAGTTGTTCAAATGATGCTCTGAGACCATAACACCACATGACGTTCTCTGTAAGACCAGCCAGAAAACAAAAATGGGGACCAAACAGTAGCCATGTGAAGGTTCAAGTCAAGAAGCAGCATGGACGTCGCTGCCATAGTATTCTTACCTTGTCTGAAGGAGAGTAATCCAATCCTAAGACCCTTCCATTTCGGGAAAAGTTTGGAAGACTAGCTGCTGAAAGGTATCTCTCCTCATTTACTGTCCAAAAACACTAAATAATTAGGCACCTTTTTGCTTAACCTCCCTTTGTTAAAAATGCTCAACTCAATTCAGGAACCCCACAGGCCAGAGCTACTTTGTTGCAAATGAAAAAAAGATGCTGCTTCCTTGGGGCATGTGTAGCACTCTGCCAGACTGTACAACTCCATTAGGGGAGATTTGGCTGGATTCCCTCAGCCAGGAACACTTGTGTAGTGCACATCCTGCCCAACCGTTTGTGGTGGGTCTGATCTGGTTGAAACAAGAAAGTGCATTAGGAAGAGTTGAAATAGGAATCAATAAATTATGTAAATAAGCCCCAAAGCCTCTCCGTTTTTTTTATTCTTCTTCGAAAGCACGAGTTCATTTTTACTCTGCTTATTGTTTTCCAGGTTAATGCACCTGCTGGAACTGCCCACAACTAAGCCTCCCTTAATAAAGTTGGTCTTTACCATGCCTGTAGAACTGCCACGTAGTAGCAGTTCCAGCGTCCCCAACTGAGGCTCCCTAACTAATTAAGGATGCCCTTCTGCCAAGGTATCAGAAAGGGTCTTTCCGTGGCCAGGAATGCAGGTAGCACAAGTCCATAGAGTTAGATGTCCCACAGTACCTGGAGAACCCATGTGGTCTATCACCCAGCTGAGCCAGTCAGTAAGGAAGTTCTCCAGATGCCTAAAGCTGTTTTTGTCAGATTAACCCTCTCCTGTCTTATTTAAAAATTTTTTTAAATGTTTATTTATTTATGTTTATTTTTGAGAGAGAGAGAGAGAGAGAGAGAGAGAGAGAGGTGGGGGGAGGGGCAGAGAGAGAGGAAGACACAGAATCTGAAGCAGGCTCCAAGCTCTGAGCTGTCAGCACAGAGCCCGATGCAGGGCTTGAACTCACAAACCGCAAAATCATGACCTGAGCCCAAGTCAGACACTTAACTGACCGAGCCACACAGCACCCCATCCCCTGTCTTATTTTAAAGTTCTGGAATTTTGAAACCTGTTCACTTCATATGTGAGACTAGACAGTAGTTGCTCACGAAGAACAGTGTTTGAAGTTCTCAGTTCCTTCTGTTTAAAGCTTCTTTCACATCTTCTCTATTTGCTCTGTTACACTTCTTGCGGATAAGGCAAGGCCACTGCATTTGTGACATTTTGTTCTCTCTACTTTAATTCAACAAATGTTCATTGAGAAGCTTCTCTGGGCCAAGCCCCTTCTAGAGTCGTAAGGGGTGGAGAGATGAGTGAGGTAGAGCCCTTCCCTCAAAGGGAGTGTAGAGTCTGTTAGCAGAATTTGAACACAAAGCCAACTCAAACCTTTACTGATGTGAGAAAAAGAATACATCAGCAAATAAGCAAACACAGCAGGTATAACATTAAAAGGTAAGAATGTGAAAGGCTCTGTTCCTGTCTCTGTCTTCGTTCTTCTTGGTCTGAGTTTCTAATGTACTTCTCGTGTGCTGTGTAGAGAAGCATCTTCAGAAAACTGATGGGCTGAAATTAGTGTAAGTCAGAAGCGTCGAAAAAGTGTGTTCTTATTAGCCTAATGGCAGCCATTAATGAAAAGGAAGTCCAAAATCAGAAAATGCAGACACCCAAATGGCAGGTAGTTAAAGGTGTCAAAGGTTAGGATGGGCTTCATATGTAAAATGGATTAAAATGTTGACTACATTTGTGTTTGTTCAATGAAGAACGGTGAATGCATTTTAGTTTTTCATTTTGCATCTTCACATTAACTGTATATACTGTTCTGTGTCGTTTGCTGATAATAAGAAATTGCCTCTTTCAAATTTATATCCAGTCATGGATACTAATGATGACCCCGATGAAGACCATCTTACAAGTTATGATATTCAGCTCAGTATTCAAGAATCCATTGAAGCCAGCAAGTCTGCATTTTCTTCTGAAAGGTAACATTCAAATTGACTATGCTCAACAAAATTTCTTTATGGCATTCATTTTGTTGTCAGATAAAATGACTCTTCCTGACTTCTCCTCTAGGGAAATGCTTACTCTTCTTCTCTGGAAGGGATTCCAATGGCTTTACAAGGGCCACTGTGCATAGGTTTTAGCAGTATGATCTTCCCCAAATCCCCACCTCCTGTGGAAGATGGAAATAACCTAAACAGAAAGTTCTTAATTGAATTTGGTTGTATAGGATTGCCTATTTTTTTAAATTAATATAGAATCAAAATATCAACAAGTAACTTGAACAAATTTGCAAGTACAGTTTATACAACTAAATAGGTATACAGAGATCTGTTCTGAATATTCCAGAGCCCACTCTGCTACTGACTCAGACAGCCTTCGTAAGTAGTATTTCATTTTTGGATCTTCAAAATATGAAAAATAATATGGATTAGGTCCTAAGTGTAATGAATGGGAAGAGTCGAGGGCTTTTAGTAAAAACAGCAATATGTAAACCATAGCCTATTTAATTATCTACTTTCCAAATGACAGAAGTTAACAAATTATATACAAAATTGATGTTTATGTTAGCAGGAAGGAGTTACAGAGTCTGAAACTGAAAAAGTAGATTTCTGTCTTGAACAACACACATTGCACTTCTGATGAAAATAAACTTTACATTCTTTTATAGTACTTAGAATCCTGTATTCTGAAATTTAGTAGTGCTTTCATTTTTTTTTAATGTTTATTTATTTTTTGAGAGAGAAAGACACAGAGCACGAGCAGGGAAGGGGCAGAGACAGAGGGAGACACAGAATCCGAAGCAGGCTCCAGGCTCTGAGCTGTCAGCACAGAGCCCTACATGGGGCTTGAACCCAGGAACTCCAAGATCATGACCTGAGCTGAAATTGGACGCTTAACCCACTGACACCCAGACACCCCTAGTAGTGCTTTTGAATAAATTCAGTTCTATAAAATTATTGCTTATGAGCTTCTTTTTTTTTTTTTTTTTTTAATTTTTTTTTTTTTCAACGTTTATTTATTTTTTTGGGACAGAGAGAAACAGAGCATGAACAGGGGAGGGGCAGAGAGAGAGGGAGACACAGAATCGGAAGCAGGCTCCAGGCTCTGAGCCATCAGCCCAGAGCCTGACGCGGGGCTCGAACTCACGGACCGCAAGATCGTGACCTGGCTGAAGTCGGACGCTTAACCGACTACGCCACCCAGGCGCCCCTTATGAGCTTCTTAAAAATTGACATGGTACCTTTAAACTGGGTCTCTTTCATTTTTCCCTTATGCCCAACAGAATTCCCAAGAAGGCTTTAACAACCGTAAAATGCTAACAGATGTTCCTGCTTAAAAGAGTTGAATCAATTTGTTATGAAATACCTTGTTTCCTTAGAATAAACAGACACACCAGAGAACTGCCGTGAGGTTGGGCCAATGACTGGAATTTGTTCAGTAAAACGCTCAACCTCTTTTCACTTGTAGATCCATTGAATAAAGACTCTAACATGCAGTGTTGGATCATAAGCTCCCAATTTAGCAATTATTAATTAGCAATTATTAAGTTCAAAGCACCATTTACTGAGCATAGAATTTTTAAAGTTGGAAAAAGCCTTAGAGATCTTCCTACGTAATCCCATCATTTTAGAGATAAAGAAACCACTACGCAGAGACACTAAATCACAAAGCCTGAAACTAGCTCTCCTGACCCCAACTACAACTGTTTAATTCTTTATCATTGCTTAGAACTCATTACAGAGACAGTGTTATAATCTTGTATTTTGTCATCTGTGCTAATGTGCTTAGGTCTGGTGTATCACAAATATACTGTTCCTGATTCCT
Source organism: Prionailurus viverrinus (assembly GCF_022837055.1). Classification (NCBI taxonomy): domain Eukaryota; kingdom Metazoa; phylum Chordata; class Mammalia; order Carnivora; family Felidae; genus Prionailurus; species Prionailurus viverrinus. Next base: position 141,414,145 of record NC_062562.1, read on the forward strand.
GAGCATTTACGTTTTTAAAGGAGACAAACTGAAGTTAGCTGGTTATCTCAGTTGGTTAGAGCATGGTACTAATATAGTAGATAAAATCAGGGGCGCCTGGGTGGCGCAGTCGGTTAAGCGTCCGACTTCAGCCAGGTCACGGTCTCGCGATCCGGGAGTTCGAGCCCCGCATCAGGCTCTGGGCTGATGGCTCGGAGCCTGGAGCCTGTTTCCGATTCTGTGTCTCCCTCTCTCTCTGCCCCTCCCCCGTTCATGCTCTGTCTCTCTCTGTCCCAAAAATAAATAAACGTTGAAAAAAAATTTTTTTTTTAAATATAGTAGATAAAATCAGTTGTGTGCATTTCCTGTAGATCACGATAATTAAAATCATGTACAAAAACTCAATATAAGTTAAACGTTTGAGTTTTTTGAAGTACACCACTAGGATAAATATGGCTTATTTTTCTTTCTCTGGTAGGTTTGTACCACTGAGTGATCAAAACAGAAAACTTGTGGAAGCCATAAAACAAGGTAAAATGGGTGTATTGCCTAGAATGGGGCAGGTTGAAGAATTCACGTTGCCAAGACAGAGATTTGTTACCAGCCGGTATGTTTAATTTAGGTCACATTCTTGAGCTCCAGGAATATGTGAAGTATAAACATGCATTGGATGAAGCTGATGAAAAAGGATGGTTTCCATTGCATGAAGCTGTGGTTCAACCCATTCAACAAATACTTGAAGTTGTTCTGGATGGTAAGAGAACATAAAATCTCTTTGACCCAACAGAAGCAAAAGAAGTTATGAGTGATCCCATAACTTCCCATAACATAAAAAGCAAAAAGAAAGAGCAGAATAAAAGATAATTTTGTACATGGGAAAGAGAATACCCATGTTTTACACTCAGAATATAAGAATCAACACATTTTGTGAGCTTCAGCTTTCGCCCTTTGAATCCTTCTACGAATGTGATACAGTTGGCACAAAGATGTGGTTGTAACCTAAAAGTAATAAAAGCTTGTATATATCATGAATTAATTGATCTAAATATAAACCATTTTGCTTTTGGGAGTCAGCATTTAATTTTTCATCTTGAACTATGTCTTCAGTTAACAGTTTCCAAAAGATCATTATCATGCACAAGTATATTTACAATATTTTGTACTTATATTTCATTAATTTTTTCATGGTGGAAACATGAATCAGTATCACAGTGAATCCACTTCACGGTTAAGTGAATTGGACAGAGGGTTAAGTATTAATAATTTTGATGTTCTAACATAATATTTGTCACATCTAGGCAAATTTATTTTATTATTATTCTTTTAATGTTTATTTCTTTGAGAGAGAGAGAGAGAACATGAGCAGGGGAGGGGAAGAGAGAGAGCGAGACACAGAATCCAAAGCAGGCTCTAGGCTCTGAGCTGTCAGTACAGCAGGGCTCCAATTCACAAACTGCGAGATCATGACCTGAGCCAAAGTCAGGTGCTGAACCAACTGAGCCATCCAGGCACCCCTCAGCAACTTTTTAAATGTCTTGTAAGTGCCATGTCTTTCAACCCTCAAGGGTGCTCCCTCGTTCTGTGCTCTAGGAGGCAATCCTTGCTGCTTGATAATTGACTATCCAGCCAGCCAGCCAGAAGAAAATAGCTAAACAGAGAGACAAATAGATGTAGAAGGTGATGATAAACATGGTATTTCTTTTCTAACATTTTCTGACAGTATTCAGATACATTCTCATTCTGACATTCATAGATTTTATTTGACAAAAATCAGTTTCAGGTGCAATTTAAATAATAATACAAAGGACCAGGGAGTTATTTTACAATTTATATTTTTAAAAAAAGAATATACAATCCACTAAAAAAATAAAAACAACCTTGGAACACAGATGTTGGTTTTCTAGCTGTCGAGTACATGCTCATCTATGTATACTCACCATCATTTGATAAACTTAAATCACATCTTTTAATCTTTCCTTGTCATCAGTTGACTTTGTCTAATCCAAAGTATGTAATGTTGAATTACTCTGATCTTTGTAATATCCTTTAAGATTTTTAACTTTATACAATACTTTCATATCTCAGCATCCTACCAGACACTCTGGGAGTTCAAGACCTCTGAAGGAGAAACACCCTTGACTTTGGCAGTCAAAGCTGGTCTGGTGGAAAATGTAAGAACTTTACTAGAAAAGGGAGTGTGGCCAAACACCAAAAACGACAAAGGAGAGACGCCACTTCTGATTGGTAAATGATGTTCTTTTCTAGAACTTTCATAGTTTGATGAATATTTAATAAGTATTTATTGGAAACCACTATGTATTGAAGTTATGTGACCTCATCTCCTTCTCTTCCCTGAGCTCCTCCCCTAACACCCATCTCATCTGCCTTATGATTTTGTTTTTTTAATCCTACAAAGAGGTCCAATGTGAAAGATCCTTCAGCACCAACTAAGTGCTGGATCCAATCTTGGAGTTTTGTGAAGCCAGAAGTGCCAGTTCTTTTTTTTTTTTTTTTTTTTTTTTTAATGCGTATTGATTTTTGAGAGAGACAGACAGAACGTGAGCGGGAGAGGGGCAGAGAGGAAGACACAGAATCCGAAGCAGGCTACAGGCTCTGGGCTGTCAGCACAGAGCCCCATGCGGGGCTCAAACTCAGGAACCATGAGATCATGACCTGAGCCAAAGTCGGACACTCAACCAACTGAGCCACCCAGGTGCCCTGAGCAGTGCCAGTTCTAAAGGAATATTCTCTAGGTGGTGTCCAGTTGTAAGAAGGTTGCATGTGCAGCAGATAGCAAGAAGAAAGAAGCAGAAAGAGGGTTGGAAAGAGAGATTGAAGGTCCACATCAGAACAATGAAGCGTCAGCAGATTCTGATCACATAGATGCAGCAGTGGGCACCTATGAAGGGTTCACAACTATGACACAAGGAATGATGGTAAACCTAAAGCTGTCATTTGTCAGTTTCTTCTCAGTCTGTGCATCCCTGCTATTTCTGTTGACCAATAAAAATTGGCAAGTCTGTTTGTAAAAGTGAGATAAGATTAACTACAAATGACCAGAGATAACATTTCCTGTCATGTAGAGTTGTGGAATTTGTTACAATAACTGATGCTTTTTAGAAGTAAACCAAAACTCTTATCCTGGGCAGGTTCTATACATATGAAATGGCATATTCACCTATGGTTACATCACCACTATTAATGTGATCTGTATTATTTTTAAAGGCACTTGCCATGGGGTATTTGCAATGACATCCATGTATGTGTTGTTGTTGCTATAAATAATTCTATAAATATCTGTAGATCTTTAATTTCTGCAAAAAAAAAGCACACACCTTTCCAGAGTTTGTATACTACCTTATTTTGCAAATGTAGAATTATTCTCTACTTGCTATCCTTAATTCACTTATGTAAAGCACAACTAAGTCGTGATTATCCCTCATTTGATTTCTTTTTGCTTTTAATGCTTACAACAGAGCATTTATGTATATTTATATATATTTCAAAGTTTTTATATGAATATTGAATTGATATTTGAATTATTTGAAATTGAATATTTATATATATTTCAAAGTTGCATGTGTCAGTTTCTCTACTCCAGAAATATCTGAAGTATAGGAAAGGAAGTTGATCATTATGTTATCAGAGTCAAAATAGAATTAACATTCAGAAATAATGTTAAAAGCTAAATGGTAAGGGGCGCCTGGGTGGCTCAGTCGGTTGAGCGCCCACCTTCAGCTCAGGTCATGATCTCATGGTTCATTGGTTTGAGCCCCACGCCGGCTCTGTGCTTATAGCTCAGAGCCTGGAGTTGGCTTCAGATACTGTGTCCCCCTCTCTCTCTGCCCCTCCCCCACTTGCACTCTGTCTCTCAAAAATGAATACACATTTAAAAACATTTTTAAAAGCTAAATGGTAATTTCAAAGAGAAGACAAAAGTCTCAGGAAGGAACTTTTCTGAAGGTGTTCATTTATGTCCCCATCATCCACATACCTGGGGAAAAATTTTTTTCTTGGGTTACCTTCTCCCAGGACCTTCTTGGTGGAACCCATGTCAAGTATTTTTAGGTTCTATAGGAAAACGGATCATCTGTGGCACCTTCCTAGTTTTCTTTTTGACTCTGTAGGCTACTTTGAAATTTGCTACTCATAGTCCATTAACTTACAAAGGGAGAGATAAGAGAAAAATATGTTGTTCTTTTTATTTTTATGTGTAATGTCATTTTTATTTTTCTTAGCCTGATGGCATTGTCTTTGTCTTTATTACAGAATATGCTTAGATGGCAAAAAAAAAAAAAAAAATCACTTTAGGTCTCTCCAGGGCCCTTCTTTGCTATCAGCCATCGGGCCCTTACTTGTGGTACTTTGATGTCTTACAGTCCATCACATGGTTACTTGCTGAGGGTTAGATATCTAATTTGGGATCATCTGACACTTAATGAGGGTATTTTGTGCTACACTCATTCTTTTCCCACTCCTCTGAAGTCGGTGTCACCTTTCTCTAGTTGGATAGCCACGAGATTGTCCTGGCCAGCAGGGTCCAGGGGATAGAGGAAGCCCGGGGAACCATGGGGCACAACATCTCAGTTCTGCTGCCCTTCTTGTCCCACATCCTCATGTCATTTACAGCTCAGTTAATTTCATTTCAGACACTGTCTTTCTCACAAATCAATACGCATCCTCTTCACTCCATCTCCTCTTTCAGTCTGCCCATCCTTGTCAAGAAGCCTCAGAAAAATATCTCTTCTCTAATTTGTATGTCTTAGGAGTCACAAGATAAATCACTGCTGATAATAAAAAAAATTACATGAGCAAAACATGCATATCAAGAAAAAGAAAGAAAATGACAGAAATTTGGGCACCTGGGTGGCTCAGTTGGTTAATCATCTGACTCTTGGTTCCTGCTCAGGTCATGATCTCACAGTTTGTGAGTTCAAGCCCTGTGTTGGGCTCTGCACTGACAGCTGGGAGCCTACCTGGGATTCTCTCTCTCTCCCTCTCTCTCTCTGCCTCTCTCCATGCATGCATGCTCTCTCTCAAAATAAATAAATAAACATAAAAAAGAGAAAATTACAGAAATTTAAGGTTAAAAGGAATAGTGCCAGCAAACTATAAAGTGTTTAAATGTGCCTATAATCTATGCAAAAGTCTCTAATTCCCTAACTTTTCAACTGAAGTTTGTTTCTTTAAGCATTATTGTTGAAGATATATGTATATATGTATTTTTTTACTATATAAGTTATCTTAAGCTTTATTTTACTTAGTTATGTTAGACAAATACTGTGCCTTATTAGTTTTCATTATTTCAGCCATTTATTGGTTAAGAATGTCTTCATGGGTTAGTTTGGGAGGTGTTCCCATGACTTCCATTATTATTCCTATTCAAAATAAAATAAATTATTAGTTCCAAAACAGTTAAACTGCAAGTAAAGTTTTATTTTTAAAATTATTTTAAGCTGAACATGGCCTGTCTATGATATTTTCATGAAAAAAGACTAATATCTATAATCAACATGTTTTCTGGGTCAGACAAAAGGAAAATAGATCGCAATGGAAGAGATTCATTATTTGAATTCATTTTTTTCTAGAAAAAATGTAATAGGAGCAAGAAGATAAATGAGGACACATACCTCTTAGTTCATTTAACTTATTGATGTTTTCTCTGCAATGACACCAGCTAGGATGAGGTAATTCACTATAATTAGAGCTGCCAGCGGCAGGTGGGTGATTCAGAGAAAGGCATTTGTCAACAGACTCTAGTGAGCAGGAGAAAAACTGAAATCTCACCACAGTGACGGCTTGCCTGCCTCCAAATTAAGTCTTCATCCTCTTGTCATGCCTTTGAGGGCCCTTTCCCTTGCTTTGGCCTGAGATGCTTTCTGTATTCTGCCCCCTTGCTCCCCAAGATGTTCTATGTGCCCCCCCAATCTCGTCCTGTATTTCCCAGCAAAGACCTAGACTCTGAGTCTCTCTTCAAATAGAAGACAATATAGGCTTCTTCCCTAAATTGTCAATTGCATGAGTGAGAACCAAGTCCATCTTTTCCCTGTTGTCCACAGGATCTGGCACAGTGCCTCTCATATAGCCAGAGCATATCGAATGAATGAATGAATGAATGAATGAACAAATGAGTGAGTGAATGTAATTGTATTTACCTCCATTTGCAGGGAGTAGCACTCGTCCTTCTCTGTTTCTTACTAAGATTTGACTTACTGATAAGAGACATTACGTCTTCCAGAATTATTTATACCTAAATTGGGACAATCTCTTAAATAATCCAAAGCCGAGTTGGGGGGAATTTTACCTGTAATTTCATCTATTAGAAACAAGCAGAGGGGGAGAGCGACATACAGTCTAGTGAATCCCCTACACTGCAGTACATTAGCTATCATAGACTTCACCTATTTAGAACATTGGACCTACCTGGATTCTAAACCTTCTCATTGCTAACCTCCCATTAAGACCACAGGAAAGAGAAGTTCATTTAATACGTGCTGCTATCTTTGGTGGAGGAAAAAAAATGTTTCTGGGGGGTGATGAGGGGACTTGATAAACATTATTCACACATGTGGCTCCAGGATCCTAGAAGTGATGAAATTATATTAATAATAATAGTTATAATTTATTGAGCTCCTAGTATATACTAAGCATTTCCATACATTATTTAATTTATACAACCCAACAGAGGATGTTATTTTCATTTCACTTATTTTCATTTTCTAAAGTTTAGAAAGAGTATACATAACATCCTATTTTAGAGATGTGCATGATTTCCATGAAAGTCTTATCGTCCTCAGACCAGGGTCTTGAAAAGACATCATCTTGGGTGTGAGAAATAGAAGGAGTATGAAAACTACAATAGTTTCTTATAGAAGAAGAAGGAATAGGTAATATCTATTTTGGCATTAAATTTAGTAGTTAGGGGCACCTGGGTGGCTCACTCAGTTAAGCATCCGACTTTGGCTCAGGTTATGATCTCATGGTTGTGGAGTTCGAGCCCAGCATCGTGCTGTTTGCTGTCAGCACAGAGCCCTTTTTGGATCGTCTTTCTCCCTCTCTCTCTGCTCCTCCCCTGCTTGTTCTCTCTCTCTCTCAAAAATAAATAAACATTTTTAAAAATTAAAAAATAAATTTAATAACGTTTCATACCATCTAAAGTATCCATGCCAATATGCCTACTGTTGATGTTCTTTTTGAAATCATCCTCCAGCTGTAAAAAAGGGCTCCTACGACATGGTGTTCACTCTGCTTAAACACAAAGCCAGCCTTGACCAGCCCTGCATCAAGCGATGGTCAGCAATGCATGAAGCGGCCAAACAAGGCCGCAAAGATATCATAGCACTGCTACTAAACCACGGAGGCAATGTCCACTTGAGAGACGGATTTGGAGTCACGCCGTTAGGTGTTGCTGCTGAGTATGGTCACTGTGATGTGTTGGAACACCTAATCCACAGAGGTATCTGAAAAGGAATTGCACATTCTTGCTGTTTCTCCTGTCCCTCAATTTCCTTTTCTCCATTCCTCATTGCCTCCCCTTTCTCTCCTGAATGTAACTGGGCCTCAGGCTTTTGTACCCAGCTCCTCAAGAAACCTCTTGAAAGTCCCCTCTTCCACAACTTAATTACACCCTATACATCATGACCTACGAATCCGCCTACCCTTACTAAAACTTCTGGTCCTCAGTTTCCTCCTTTATAAATAAAGGCTAGGGCCATATGCTCCCCCAAGGATCCTCTATGGAGAAAAAACTAACATTTTTGAGCCCCTCTCCCAACAACACAACCTCATTTAATTATCGTATGAACCCTATGAAATAAGCGATATTTTACAGAGGAGGAGACAGATATTCGTAGAAGTAAGTAGCTTGCCCCAGACTCTCTCAGTCTACAGCGGAGCCAGAATTCAAACACTTCTTTCTCCCACATCATGACTCCTAGTCCTAATGTCACTTCGGACTCCTAGTCCGAATGTTATGTGGTTTGTGTTCTTTGATAATATTTTGTCTCATTTCCCTTCTGAGCTCCTTAAGGTATTCTTATTTTTTCATTTTAGGATCTTCTGCTGGGTCACACACAGCACATAGAGGGGAGTTGTCAAAATGGAATAGAGTGTTAACATTGCCTTTAAATTTGAAAGGCTAACTACTCCTTTTCTTGGGAGCATTTGTCTACCTTGTAAATTGACTTCTTGATTTCTCATGCGAAGATTTTCTAATAAAATGAAACACGCATGCATAATTGTTTATTGAAAATACTGAGAACACAGCTGTTCTTAATCGTATACTTTTAATTTTAAGTCCTAGCCAGAAAGGAAAACAGCAGGTTATTATTAAGGCGACTGTCATGACAATTTCAAGATAACTCCAGTTATCATTCTGCCATATGTTTTATATTGCCAGGTGGTGATGTGTTTGCTTTGGCGGATGATGGGGCGTCAGTATTGTTTGAGGCAGCAGGAGGGGGCAATCCTGACTGCATTTCCCTCCTGCTGGAATATGGAGGAAGTGGAAATGTACCCAACAGAGCAGGGCATCTTCCAATACACCGAGCTGCCTACGAGGGACATTATCTGTGAGTAATAAATCATAAGAAGTTCATTTTAAGTTGAAATATACAAAATTGTATGTACAGTAGAATCTCAAGTCTTATCTATTTAATACCTCTCAAAATCTGAAAAGAAAAAGACACACTGTTCACAAGTTTTGGGTACATAAATATTTGTTTGATTTTTCCCTTTCTTTTTATATTCTGGTACTTTTCTAGAATTTCCACATTCAACTTATACCACTTTTATAATCAAAAATTTTTCTTTTAGAAGGAAGTAAGTTATAACTGAGAATTCTGCACAAACCACTTAAATATGCCTTTCTGTTTTGTTTTTCAATGTGTTTAACAAAAAGCTACATGGTTTCTAAAACTTTTGCCTTTGACAAAGGACTCTGTGACAATGCCACCAGTATTACTCTAATTTTTATTAATACCTACAGGTATTATGATATAATGTCAAATTTATCCTTGAATAGAGAAGTTTCACCATAAGTTCAGATTTCTTTATTCTTGGGGTGGGGGGAAGGTCGGATAGATTTTTAAATCACAAAATGTGCCACAATCAACACACCAATAGAAATCTACAATCACTATATTAAACCACCCACCATAAGAGGATGGCTTTAGGAGATTAAATATATTTTATAAGTTCAAAAACTTTGAAATCATTAGGCTTTAGCGCATTCAGTGGCCACATTGGCTAAGTGGCCAATGACACATAATTGACGCTAAGTGACATGTTGTTAAAGTTACCTGGATTTACTCCCAGTGTTCATAAATTCACACATGGTAGCTCTGAATTAGGCACAAGGGATCAAGTTATCCTTGCTGTGGCTCTCATGTGTGTCTAGTTGTTCAGGCAAGTGTGAAATTCACAACTGTTTATCACAGGTTCTTAGAAACCTAAGCTGTGGCGAGTTATCCCCATTGGACTGATAAAGGGTGATGGACTAATAAAGACTCTTTTTTTGTGGCTATTAATTCAATTGCAAGCTATATGGAGGGAGGCAGGATGTGCGTGGCCACTACTGAAGCATAGACTGCTCAGGAAGCAGTGAGAGAGAAGTAACAAATGAGAATTCAAAAGGCCTGGACCCTAGTCCTTGCTCCACATCCAGCTGTGTGACCTTGGACAAGTCATTTCACCTCTCCAGACTTCCTGTTGCTCTTCCGTTAAATGAGGGGTTGGACTAAGCAATGTTCAAGGTCACGTCCTATGACTCCATAATTCTCATGGTCGAGATTATGAAGCGTTCTTCTATGGGGTCAGATGAGCTAACCTTTTATATTTTTTTCATTAAATAGCTTTGGTTGTTTGTAAATACTATGTTGTTCCAAAGAGAATTGGAAGACGGAGAGGGTTCCTAAGGAACCACAATTCTAGGACCAAACATAGGACATTGAGCGTGTTGCCCAGGAATATTTAGAATGGGAAACTAAAAACAAAACTGAATTACACTAAACTAAGCAGTAAGCCAGTGGGCAAAGGTTAAATGTTAAATGTTTTGTATGAGGTTATCTAGAGAAAGTAAAAGAAGTTAAACAGGCTGCATTCACTTGTCTAGTGAGGAATCTGGTTTATTGAAATTCTTCATTTTCTTCATGCCATGTGGATATTTGACTTTTTTTTTTTTAGTGCGCTGAAGTATCTTATCCCAATAACATCCAAAAATGCAATCCAGAAAAGTGGGCTAACACCAATTCACTCAGCAGCAGATGGACAAAATGTACAGTGCCTAGAGCTGCTTATTGAAAATGGCTTTGATGTCAATACCCTGCTTGCTGACCACATTTCCGAGAGCTATGATGATGAGCGGAAGACTGCGCTCTATTTTGCCGTTTCTAACAATGATATCCAGTGCACAGAAGTCCTTCTGGCTGCAGGTGCAGACCCAAACCTAGATCCCCTCAACTGTCTACTCGTGGCAGTGAGGGCCAATAACCATGAAATTGTCCGGCTGCTTCTCTCCCACGGAGCTAACGTCAATTGTTATTTTATGCGTGTGAATGACACACGTTTCCCCAGTGCCATTCAATATGCCCTAAATGACGAGGTAATGCTGAGGCTGTTGCTGAATAATGGCTATCAAGTGGAGATGTGCTTTGACTGCATGCATGGGAACATCTTTGGAAATTCATTTGTGTGGTCAGAGATAGAAGAAGAGGTACTACCGGGGTGGACATCTTGTGTAATAAAAGATAACCCGGTGAGTTACATCCTTTTCTTCTTCCTACTGGGTCATCATCCTAACTTTTGCTCATTTAGGGATATCACAAGAAAAGAAAAATCCACTCTTGTATTTTTCTTATTCTTGAATTTTTTTTGGCAATAATATGGGGAGATAAGCATAAAACTAGGCAAAAAAGATTAATTATTTTTCTTGAATTGGAAACTGAATGTAGACGAAAATGAAAATGTATGCAATTAATAATTTATGTGTATGTGGTGGAATATGGGAGACGGAAACATGGAGAGAAGAATCATGGAAAGCAACCTGATTCTTCCATGCTCTTGACTGCAATCACATCAAAGTCATGCACATAGCTTCAGGGCTCATAGTTTCCTAGGTGCAAGTAAACAATTTCTTTTTCTTTTTTGTTCATTACAAGGAGGGTACTTGTATTTTCCATAAGAAGACAACAATAGTAATTTTTCATAGCAAAATTGAGTGCTTATGTATATAGTATATTAAATGTACTACTAAATTAAATTTTATCAATTCTCTCAGTTCTGTGAGTTTATTACAGTTCCTTGGATGAAACACTTGGTAGGCAGCGTTATTCGTGTATTAATTGATTACATGGATTATATCCCTCTGTGTGCTAAACTGAAGTCTGCACTACAAGTACAGAGAGAATGGCCAGAAATCCGTCAAATACTAGGTAAAAAAAAAAAAAAAAAGTTTTGCCTATAATTTTTTTTATGAAGAATGTATACAGGGGAAGTTTCTTAATGTCATATTTGATACTTTTTCTGTGCTACTTTGTTTTCAGAATTATCCAGGTGTTTAAAAATCATCCTTAATACTTCCTCTGATAAGGATGCTAAGTATTGGCTTTTCCTGACAGTTTCCAAATCTTTAATTGTATAATGAGTAATACTATAACTATATTAACATTTGACAAACATATTAAAAAAAACTTCTATAAGACTATAAGATACATAGACTCATCTCCACGTGGGCAGGCATCTGTTTTGCTTGTTTTTGTATTCTCAAGACTTAGCATGATACCTAGTGAGTAGTAAATAATAAATACCAAGTAAATGGATGAATGGAATGAATTAGAGTTAGCCTTTTTGATATGCTCTCTCTCAGGTCTTTATTGACAAATTCCTATCAAAAGTTTGTCTTATAGGCTGGCTATTTTGTATTCTCTAGGTTAAAGTTTAGTTTATAATAAAAGTGAGTCATATTATAAATACAAACTAAGACTAAGGGCAATTACAAAATAGTTTGGACCGTATAAATTCTTTTTTCTTTTTTACGTGTTAAGTAATTCTGAAGCTCACTAATGTTTGGAAACCAATATTTTATTTTATTTTATTTTATTTTATTTTATTTTATTTTATTTTAAGCTCTATGCCCTACATGGGGCTTGAACTCATGATCCCAAGATCAAGAGTTACATGCCCCACCAACTGAGCCAGCCAGGCCCCCCTGGACCTATAAATTCTTGAAACTGACCTGTTAAGTCTCCCTTTCTGAACCACAGCCCACATTGGGAATAAAATCAAAATCAAGCAGGACAGAGCCATGAGAAACTCCAGACAAAAGGAGGGGCAGCAAACAGAACCAAGAAACCTCAGGAGCAAGCCACTATTTTAGATCATTGCAAGAAGACAACAGAATAGGGAGTTCTGTAAAGTCAGAAGAGCTACCTTAGACCAAGCATCCTTCTAAAACTTCAGGAAAACTAATGTCACGTCAAAATGAGCAACAGAAAATTATCACAGTCAAGTTTCATATAAATGTATTATAAGAAAAAATAGGAAAAGGAACAGAATAATATCCTCACAGACAAGAAAGCACACTAGAAAAGCACACCCTCAGGACAGATGAAAACTAAAAACTTAATTTCAAAATGGGCTAAACAGTGTAAGGAAAATGATATAAGACACAAAAGAACCACACAAGTTCTGAATTACAAAACTTCAGAAATGAGATAACAACTAAGGAAGGAACTTGACATAAAAAGAAAAAAATAATTTCTTTTTTAAAAAATTAATTTCAAATATAAGGCTGAACCAGTATGAAGTCAAGAACTAATAAGGCAACAGATAATACCTTCAGAGAAACAGAAGTTGGAACAGAAGAAAAACTTTTAAATAAAATAGAAATAAAGGAATAAACCAAAGCATTTGAAATGCAGAGACAGATATTAAAGACAGGCAATAAAGAGTAAAGAAAGGAATAATAGGGTTCCTTGAAAAGGAAAACCAACAAATCTCCTGTTTGAGGGAACAGAACAAATACAAAAACCTATGTTACAAAAAAAAATCTGTGATGAAAAGACAAAACCACAAATTACTATATTCTTTGGTCATGTAGGCAAAAACAATGGACTTATGGGGGAAAAATCAGATTCTGTCAGGTAATATTGTTCCTCTGATCGCCTTCTGAAGAATCCACTAGGAAACGAGCTTCAGACAAACCAAAATGAGAAGAGGTAATGACATAAGGACTAGTACTGAGCATTAGACAGAATACCAAGACTAACTGCTATTTAAAAGAGAGAAGATACAATATGTAGGGTTGCATGGCCAGATAATGTGGGTATGACACAACTATTTTAAAACAGAGAGAGCAGGGGTGCCTGGATGGCACAGTCAGTTGAGTGTCCGACTTCGGCTCAGGTTATGATTTCATGGTTCATGAGTTCAAGCCTCGCGTTGGCCTCTGTGCTGACATCTCAGAGCCTGGAGCCTGCTTTGGATTCTTTGTCTCCCACTCCCTCTGCCCCTCACCCACTCACACTCTGTCTCTGTCTCTGTCTCTGTCTCTCTCAAAAATAAATAAACATTAGAAATAAATAAAATGGAGAGAGCACACGCAAAAACATTTTTTTAAGGTTTTATTTTTAAGTAATCTCTACACCCTATGTGAGGCTTGAACTAACCCCGAGACAAGGAGTTACATACTCCACTGACCAGGCCAGCCAGGCGCCCCTACACAAAAACATTCTTTAAAGATATCAAATTATATGATGGTGGCAAAATAACAGAACTAATGTTATTTGAGAATGAGAGTTGCATTTAGTAAGTGAATGATTGTGGGATATTCTAACTCTATTATTCTGTGTATCATTGAGAACCAGTTTATCTGTGTGGAAGGAAGGAAATACAGATGTAATATGTTAAAAAAAGACAAACATCTTTTAGCTTGACCTTGAATTGGAAGAATCAATATGAACTCAAGCTATTTTACCTGGGGTATGTGTGTGTGTGTGTGTGTGTGTGTGTGTGTGTCTACAAAAAAAGGCTTAGAAATAAAGACAGACTGAGTAGCAATGAACATCCCCAGTACCCAGACTGTGGTCTTGAAATATCATTTCCTAGAAAAAGAAATGGATGATTTCAGGTCTCAGGAAGCAGTGTGCAAGACAAGCCTGGAATATGTGTCATTCCACATTGCAAACAAGCCCACAAAGCCTACAAGAGCATGCCAAAAGAATTCAGGAGCCAACTTGAAGAGGCTCCTACTGGCCAAAGATGGGACAATTAATTATATCAATAAGTTGAAATCAATTAAATATGCTTAAGTATGATATTTTAAAAATTGATCAACTCCAGATGATAAGAAAATCAATTCATTATCTTGAAAGCTTATAAAGGAAAAGATCTAAGCATTTATTCTGTCTTACCTATGTGATTTGTGTCACTGGTAACCAAAAAGTAGAGGAGAAAAAGCATCTCTTTATAAAAGTATTCCAAATAATAAATGAAAAAGAAATGATAAAACTAGATGTCACCATTTTGCAACCCCCAGTCAGCTAATGGATGTGGTCACTGAGCATCAGCTGTTCCTATTATCTCATTATGTGGCCCTTGATGAAAGAACACAACACCAGCTATAGTTTTTCCCAAGAGATCAAACCTGAGTCTGCTCAAGTCTCTGCATCCAGCTATCAATTTGCCAGAACCAGAAATGGAGGTGAAGCACGGAGCTGCACCATGAAAATGCAATCAGCAAAATTTAGGCTGTGGGAAACTGCTGGGCTTTTTGGTTCTTAAAAGATTAATTCAAGGGAAGAGAAGGGGATGGAAAGAAGAAATTGGATTAAAAGAGATTTAAAGGTCATATCAAATTTTTAAAAAATATTGCCAATACAATAGCACAGGGATGGCACACTTCGATGATGAAGCTCTAAAGGAAGTGATTACAGGGGTACCTGGCTGGCTCAGTCGGTGGAGTGTGCGACTCTTGATCTCGGGGTTGTAAGTTCGAGCCCCATGTTGGGTGCAGAGGTTACTTTAAAAAATAAATAAAAAATAAAGGAAGTGATTACCACAAAAGTCAGAATAGTGGTAACTTATAGGCGAGGAATGAATGAAGATTGCAATGGGTTATGGAGGAAATTATGGGGCAGCTGGGGAAATTCTATTCACGACCTGGGGGGTGATTAAACATATTCATCTCATAATCACTGATAATGACTCATAAAGCTCTACATGTGTGTAGTTACTTATATTTTATTTTTACAATAAAGAGGTTAAAACATTTTGGAGACTGCAAGGAAAAAAAAAACCCAAAGTCTTAAATACCTTAATTACCCAAGGTGAAAGACCTGGAAAACAAAGCAAAGATTTGAACCCTTGTCTGTCTTCCCTCAAACCAGTCTCTCCAACACTGCTGTGTTTCCTGTCATAGGCAGAACAGAGTTCGCTTCTAACTGCTAATTAATTGTCCATGTGTTTTTATTACAAAAGAATAACAGTTCTGCTGACCTTAGAAAGGAAATCTAAGGAGGAAGAAGACCAAGGTGGTGTTTTGTTGTTTCAGTCATACATTAACGTAGCTGGAGTGGAAGTCAGTTGAATGCTGTGAGCGTGGTTAACCACTGGATGTCAGGATTCCTCCAGACATATGTGAGGCGGTGTCTTTGTTAAAGAAGAAAATAAAATGCAATTTATTATTTTTTTAAATGGACTTATTTTGCCTATTTGGGTAATAATAATTATGACTTCATAGTTTTTGAAAAACACTGTTTTAATTTTTTGAGAAGGTAATCACAAAGGTAATAGAAATATGATGTCTTTTATTCCTGAACTGAGTGATAGTTCACATTATGAATGGTTACAAAGTACCAAGCAGTTTTCTAATACTCTACATAAATTAATTTGATCTTCAAACAACACTGTGAGGTAGGTCCCATTGTTATCCACATTTCACAGGTGAGAATACTGAGATCACAGAGGTCAAGTTCAAAGTCACACAGATACCAAGTGGCAGAGCCAGGATTTAAATCTATGTCAACCGTCCAAAGCCCACAACTAAAACCATGTACTCCACTGCCCTTTCATTAGCTCATACTGCTGGGATAATGTATCAGTGTTGTAATATAGATAAAGAGTTGAAAATAAAGACTAATATCAGATATTTAAGTGATGTTAGATTAAAAAAAAAACACAAAGTGTTTAAGTATCAGAAACTGAAACAAACCTGAGATTGAATTATATATACATGGAATCATTTCATCATGAGCTCGATCTCACGACAGTGAGGTCATGACCTGAGCCGAAATCAAGAGTTGGACGCTTACCCGACTGAACCACTCAGGTGCAGCATTTGCTTTCTTAAGCCAATTCCATTCATTCATTTAACATGTCCTGGCTCAACATCCACTATGAGCCAGACTGTCTTCCTGACACTGAAACAAGCTAAGTGTCTTCATGGAGACTGTATTCTGGAGCAGTGGTCTGGGATGCTTAATTACACTTTGAATTTCTTTTAAAATCGCCAGCTGCTAAATGTATACATATCTGACTTTTAGAATGACACTATTAATGTTATTCTAAACCAGAATGTAACTTACAAGTCAATCCATGATACTGTTTTTATTTTTTGCTTGTTTTTTCCCCATCATTTTAGAGAATCCTTGCTCGTTAAAGCATTTGTGTCGGTTAAAAATTCGAAGACTTATGGGTCTCCAACGACTCTGCCAGCCAGCCTCAATGGAGAAGCTCCCTCTACCACCAACCATTCGAAGATATATATTATTTAAAGAGTATGATCTCTATGGACAAGAGCTAAAATTGCCATAATTTAAAAAATAATATTTTCAAATGTGATTTTAAAAGTATTTTAAAATGGGATTCCTTCAGAATTTCTTGGAATCATTTTATATTCTTAAATGTATTTAAATCCATTAACAATTTTATAATGATCATGTGTTCTTATGGGGACACGGTATTTTACATCTTTAGAAACCTTTACATTGTGATTTTTTTTAAGCTGGTCAGTATTTTGTATGTGAATTTCTATTAATTATCTTCACTTCCAACAAGTCTTCAACTTCTCCCTATCAAGTGTCTCCTACCATATACGTCTCTCCTGTGTTTATAAAACAAACAAACAACCACTTTCGCAAACCCACATCTCCAGCCAGTTGCTGGCTCTTTCCTTTCTTTTATACCCATACTGCATAAAAGAGCTCTTTCCTGCCTGCAGATGCACACTCTATAATCTGGCTTGGGCTCCCTCCACCGCCTTTCGCAAGGTCTTTAACAACTGCCTTGTTGCTCATTTCAAAGGGCATTCTTCAGTCCTTTCAACGGATTCCCGCAGCATCTGGCACTGCCGTCAGCTCTCTCCGTAAAATGGTTTTCTCTTAGCTTTCCAGACACCTTGCTCTCTTGGCTCTCCTCCCACCTCCCTGGCCGGCCACTTTGTCTCTGGCTTCTTTCTGTGTTGTTTATCTGCTGACAACCCGTTAGTATGTCCTAAGCCCTGTTTTGGTCTTATGCTGTGTTTTCTGGGAGAAATGTCATCCACATCTAGAGTTTTAATAACTAACTATATGCTATTAACTTAGAAAATTTATATTTGAGGTTCAACTCTTTCTCTCATGCTCTGTAAACAAGTATCCTAATGGACTTTTAAAGACAGAGGCACCTCAATTCCTCCACAAAAGGGCTCTTTTCCTACATCCTCTAGCTCAGTAAAGACCAATTATCATCAGCTCAGTTTACTTAGGAAAAACCTGGACATCAGCCTTGACCATCCCATTTTTCTTACCCAATATAACAAGTCACCAATTCCTGGTAAGTTAGTCCTTTGAAGACATCTTCTTCTACTCAGTCTTACTGATTTGGCCCTAATTCTAGCTATTCTCTCCTTTTTCGTGGGATACTATAGTGCTATCTAAATGGCCTTGCCTTCCTGCTGTCTTGTTCCGTCCAACAGACATTCTACACACAACATCCCAGAACAATCTATTACAAATCTAAATAGAGTTTCACTCTCCTGCTTAAAATCATTCCCATTGCTTTTAGGATAAAGTCTAGAGTTCCAGGACTTCCTGGCCCTTCCTGTTTGAAATCCCTGCCTTCCTCCTCAGTCTTATCTCTTGACTTCTCCCTTACCCCATATTAAACACCTTTTAAAAGTTTATTGTTTGAACAGTGATTCCCAGATTTTTAGATTTTACATACCTGCAGTTTTAATTTTGCTAATTAAAAAAATAGGGTCCTCTATTTTTAAAAAATGTATCATCTACGATCACTGTCAGTTTATAAAAGAGGAGCCATTTTAACGCCAGGAAATCAGTCGGCCTTGAACACAAC
Organism: Prionailurus viverrinus; assembly: GCF_022837055.1. NCBI lineage: Eukaryota > Metazoa > Chordata > Mammalia > Carnivora > Felidae > Prionailurus > Prionailurus viverrinus. The sequence continues at coordinate 141,432,454 of NC_062562.1, forward strand.
TATTAAAATTGAATGACTTTAGCTTTTAAAAGATTTAACACACTGCCTTCATTTCCTTGTTGATGGGTGAAAATTCACTGTGGCCCAACAAATACCTAAGGTCCTTTGTCTGGGAACCACTGTTGTAGAAATGGACTATGCTCTCTTATGCCTTGGCGTCTTTGCTTTTTTCTCTCTCTGTGCCTAGAATCTCTTTTCATTTCCTTCTTCCCCTCTCACTCCTTGTCCTAAGGTCGCAGCTTAGACGATCCTTCCTGTAGGATGGAGGGCCACAGCACAGCACTTTTCAGGCTGTATTAGAGGTGCCTCTGTTCACATCTGTCTGCCCCACTAGACTGGAAGCTCTATGAGAGGAGGGTCTATGTCTGTTTTGTTTTCCAACGTTTTCTTAGAGCCAAACACATTCCCTACAGCACAGAGAACGTTTGATAATTATTCGTTGAATATATTGAATGAGTAGGTTTTAGTATAAGACCCAGACAAAAATAATCTATGACCTCATCACTATCATGGTAAAATGATAGTTTTGAGTCTCTGAATTGGTTATGTAACCTTAATCATGTAATTATCGAGATTTGTTTTTCTTAGATTTTAATAATATGTTTTTCTTATATTTATGTTTGTCTTTGGAGTTACTATATTCTTTCAATAGTAACACCTGATTGGTTTGTGAATTTTTCAAATTGTATTTAGCTTTAGTTATCTTTCAAAGAGAAATAAGCCTGAAAAAAAAACCCTGTGCGACTAGAGCTATAGTTTTAACCTCCTGTATTCCCCAGGGGATATATTTTATATAAATTAAAATGTAATTTATTTATTTAATTAATTCAAACAATAATCTTCTGTGTATAGTATTGCATGATTCCCTCTATTTTTCTCCTAGTTGTGGCTAAATGCATTGTTACTTGCAAGCATTGCTCTTAATCAATAAAAACTAATACTGGGGATGTAAGTCTGCTTTATATTTCAGATATTCAGTAAACTAAAGCACCGACATTTCTTTAATGTATTCTTGTGTAAATACATTCAAAATACTTCGGATATTAAATAAACTCTAGTACAAGAAAGCTGTGACATTTTCTTTAGTGTATTTTATGTAACATATTCACAAAATATTTGAATGTAAAGATGGCATATATTATAGGTTTTGCAAGTGGTTCTTTTGGTACCTGTACAGCAGGAGAAAGATGTATTCTATGAAACTGACACAATTGCTGTATCCAAATTTTTTTTTTCTTATGTTTTGAAGTTGCCTAGCTGTGCTTTTGTTTTTGAGTGGCCTGGATGGTAAGGGGAACTAATTTCTATCTAATTAGGACTCTGTTTCTCCTAGGATATGTCATTTTATCTGGAAGAGGGCAACAGCTGCTTCTCCCTGCTGAGGCTTAAGAGAAGCCAAACATTCTACAGTGGTGCCTGTTGAACCACTGTGGAATTGACATGATAGAGTCTTGATGACATCGCCCCATGCTGCCAAGATGTACATGGTTGTTTTGGTCACTGTGGATTTTGTTTTGTATTCTACAGGGAGCCTGGAGGGAAAGGAGCAGCCCTGATCTCTCATTTGAGTGTGTTTTCTTTAGTTTCTCAGTAGGCAATCCTTAAAGAGTATTTCCATTTCTGACTTAAAATAATTGTATGAGCACATGGAAACCAAGTGCTTGCTGAAGAATGTGGTTCAGTCATTTTCGCTGGTCACAGGACATGTTTCTAGGCAATAGGATGACCGTGTAAAAGGCGTGAGAAGGATTGCATTCATGTTGTACAGCAGATATTCATAGGTAACTCTCCCTTTGATGCAGGCTTTCAAAAAATCCGTATCTGTAGGTCAGACAGCATGGAGACTACAAAACAAAAAAAATGGGGTCTTTTATGACACAGAGAACACACTTTAGCCTCGTCTTTGACCTCTTGCCCCACATTCCGATCCACATTTTGGTTTCAAGTCACATTACTCTCATGCATATAGTCACCTTCCAAATCAGAAATTACTAAGGACATGTAAAAACTCTAAGCTGCTTCAAGTTTTTTGTGGGTCAAAATGAAACACTGCATGCATATATCTATACTTACATACAAACAGTACATATATATGACATACACACATATGATAAACACACATAGATACATACATACATATGTCATAGTGTGGGATTTTAACAGTGCCATATGTGCAGGAGTTAAGAATATATACTTTGTAATCCCACAAACCTCATTTTGAACCAGGCTCCACCAATTATTAGCTGCTTGATTTTGAACAAGCCATAAGTATATAAACACTACACCTAACCTAGAGTAAGAGCATGTGCAACTCGAGCTGTCAGCATTATCACTACACAGTGGGAGAGCCAGAGCCAATGCTGCAAAAGCCAGGAAGCTTGGTCTCATGATATGACTGCAGTTCGTCATGCTTACGCGTGAAAATATGAAAAATAAGGTTAGAGATGTGTATGGCATCTCACTACCATCTATAAATACTTTGAGAAAATTCACAGAATGAAAACACCAGAGGATTGGCCTAAGCACGCAGAACCCCTCCTCCGCTTTTTACTCGTAAATCCCTGATCATCAATTGTTGGGAAAGAAAGACTCCTCGGGGGAGAAGATGTGTAGAAAGAGTACTTATTTGACCTCAGTGGCCTGTGTTTTGCAACCTCAGGGAGTGCTAGAGATGTCTGGGGATTTGCTGTTTTTGGAAGGGGACAGTCTAGTAATTTGAATCTGGATACTGGGAGCGCCTGAGTTCTAATATCAGATTGGCCAGTGATTCCACCAGAGGCACTTGACGGGTACTCACATTCTGTGCTTGAGATTCCAGTAAACTGGGAACAGCCGTTTCTCCGGCCTTGGAGGTCTTCCATCCCAGATCTCCCAAAGGATTGGAGACAAAACTTCTTGGAAGCAGCCCATAGTGTTGAATAAGGTAGAAGGTGTGGAGGGTGCTAAATGTGGTACTTACCTTGGGATTGAGTGGGTGTGAGACACCAGTATCTGGTTCTTTCTGTTTGAGGCACAGTCCATACTGCCTTCTCAAGGAAAGTAATTTTTTTTATGCCTTATAGAAGTCAAATACCTAGACATGACATTCAGCGGTCAACATTCCATATATTCCTGAATGTCTGAATTCCCCTGATGGTCTAGTTACCCCAATTGGTTTAGTGTTGTTTCAATGAAGCGACAAGTTTAATCACCTTTGACTGGAGGATGGTAACATTTTCTTAGGTTTGGCTCATTGGAAGCCCCTCAACCTGGCTCAGCTCTGCACCCAGACCCTCCATCAGGGTTCTGCCCTTCACAGTCACCCGAGGTGCCCAAGAGGCTAAATTGAATTTGTGCATTGGAGGATTCCCTGATTAAATCTGAACTTCAACTTTACTGAGTCTTACTTCCTACAGTGATTCTAGGATACCTGAAGACCCTCCCTTCAACAGGAAACAAAATCTTTTCTTGACAATCAAAAGTAAGGTTTAGAGTGCCAGTAAATTTAAAAGAAGTGGAATGACACTAAAACCTTACTAAATAACAGTCTTCAATAAGGAAACGGTGGTGAGAACCCCAAGTCTGTAGAAGGAAACCGGTAAATATTTCCTATTGATCGAAAGTTTAATCATTTGTTGTATGAAGGTAGAAAGAATCTTGAGAAACAAGATTTATTTTATTTATTTTAATTTATTTTAATTATTTATTTTAATTTATTTTAATAATAATTTATTTTAATTTATTTTAATACATTCTAGAAAAGCAACATCAATAACAATGCCTTTTATTTGGCCCATGTTTTAGAGTTCACAAAGCATTCCACGTACATCATCTTACTTGATTTTTACAACTGTTTTGAGGAGTAGGTCAGGGAATGTGTTAATTATCGGCACTCTATAGATAGGGAAAGCAATCTTACAGTTAACTGAGGTAGTCAATACCAGAGCTAGGACTCAACGGGAAACTCCCGACTACAAATCCCAAACTCTCACCACCCCATCATTTTTAGTTCAGATTAGGAGGGCATTGTTCATAATAGCCAAGAAGCGGAAACAATCTGAATGTCCATAAACTGGTGGACGAATAAACACAGCATGGTTTACTATTTAGCAACACGCTACAACATGGATGAACCTGAAAAGCATCACATTAGGTGAAAGAAATCAGACACAAAAGAATACTATTGTATGAGTTCATGTATATAAAATGTCAAATATACAAAACAAATATATTGAGACAGAAAACAGATCAGTGGTTGCCTGGGGTTGGGTGTGGGAACAAAAGTTGACTGAGTGGGATCTCTGTGGGGCACCGGAAATGTTCTAACTTTACAATTTGGTGAATGTACTGAAAATAATCACTGAGCTTCACACTGACAGTGAGTGAATTTTATGGTATATAAATTAATCTGAATAAATTGCTTTAAAAAAACAGGAGGTGCCTGCCTCTCACTGACAGGTGATGCCATGTTTACAGCTTCTCTGAGGTAGCTCAGCTAAACAATGGAATCATCTGGCTCCGAGAAAAGCACTTGGTTCTTGTGCTCGGGGCACATGATTTATTAGTTTTGCTCTGCTGATAAGACCATTAGAAGCAGATGACACAGCATTCAAGGGCAGCGCCATGTTCACTGCCTTCACCAGTCTTACTGGCTCTCAACCCAGGCAAACGTAGCCTTTCTGCCAACGTCTGACACTTTCATGCTGGTTGTAATATAGCTTTCCCACTTCTTGTTGTTGTTGTTGTTGTTGTTATTGCTATTTATAAAACATACAGAAACGTACAGATTGGAGAGCTCAAAAAATGAAGATTTCCTGTGCTATTAAGGGCATGAATTGGCAAAGAATCAGGTTACCAGTGGGTTGGGGCTTTTGTAACATCCTTGAAAACTAGCTCCGATTCTCTGGGGATGGGGGTGGGGGTGCAGTGAAAAGGAAAACAAGGAGGGGGGGGTGGCATTTGGAAATGAGTGCCTGGGGAAAATGAGAGAAGGCAAACATTCAAAAGGCTCTGAATCTCACGAACACAGACTAATCATGGAAGTAAAAGTCAGTGAGGAACTGCGGGTCTGTGTGAAAAGACAGTGCCTTTGATTTTCATGAGAAAATTGCAAAAAAAAAAAAAAAAAGCTCAGTAACCAGATTATTGGGTACCATTATTGGGTACACCGAGTTTCTATATTCCTCTACTTTCACACTGAATTTACCTTTCTAGCCCCTTTTCATAGCAGGGGGTCAATTTTTTTCTGCCACTTCCCTGCAGGACTTGGAGTTTTCTAAAGTGACATCTGTCATGCACCTGAGTGGAGAGCCATCCCAAGGAAAAGATCCACGTATTGGGAGCTGACCTTTCACATTATTCTTCCCGATACTACAGTGAGCAAATCTGTCCAAAATGGTAATATCAACCCTCGAGGTTACAAATATCTAGCTGCTGAAATGAATGGAAGAGTCAGCCCTTCCAGATACCCCAAGCAAATTCCCTTTATTAGAACTTCATACAATACACATCAACTCTGTTCTTGTTGCCCAAGTAGAATTCCATACTCATGATCTGCCGTATAAAACGAAAGACCTGACTGATGAAGTTCAGCTATTCATTCCTCACTTGGGAGGTTTTTTCTGGAAATCTTTTTTTTTTTTTTTGTCTTTATTGTTTTAACATTATCAGTGTGTCTTTCTATTTGCTTGCATAGAACTCATTTTTACATGTTTGAATTAGTTCAACAAATGAAAATCGAACCTACTCTACATAAGGCGAAGCATCAGATGCTCTATTAAAAATTTCTTTCACCCATCTGTCTTTCGTTTCAGTGTATTTTGAAATGACAGAGTAAATCTCAAAATGAAAAGCAGCTTGGACTTCTGATACATAACTACAATTATCACTTACTAACTGGGTATACTTGAGGAGATTTTTTTAAATCTCTCAGAACCTCAGAACCCATCATCCTTTGTAAAATGAAAGTAATAGTATCTATTTCACCAAGTGTTGCCTTCCACGCAGTAAATGGTAGCTGCTCACAATTATTAAACGGAGATCGTATTCGTACGCAAGACTGGCACATAGTATGCAAAAGCAGTTTGTAAACTACGAATGTTATACGATTACAAGATATTATTTTTATAAATAGCTCTAATAATTTTAAATTTGACTCATGCTCACTACCGTAAGCTGGCATAGCTTCGAGATTTGTTTGGCCACCGGGCTTCAGAGCGAAGACTTGATAAGGGTATTGCCAGCTCTCATCTGGACCTGGGGCCTGTTTGGTTGTTGTCTGTGCAGAGCCTGACCTTTGCCTGACATTCCCCCCCGGGAGCCATCTGAGACGTTCCCAGCAGACACACAGAGAAGTCGGAAGCTTAACTTCCTAAGGGGTCATTACATTAGTTCTGCAGCCTGATGACAAGCCATCCGTAGGAAATGTTGAAAATCCAAATCCTTCTGTGTAAGTGGGAAATATGTTAGACTTAGCTCAGGAAGCAATCTTGCACCTGTACATTGAAAGAGATTAGATAAGCCTTCAAAAAAAAAAAAAAAAACAAAGAGGCAAGGATAGAGGGAGAGTAAAAGTGAGGAACAACTTGTTAACAATTGAAAGACGATTGACATTTGTGAGAATAAGAGAATTTCCAGTTTCCCGGTTCTGCAAATCACGTTATCGCTATGATTTCTGTTTCCTCATCAGCCAATTGAAGACACTTTCAATAAGCAAGGTCTCCACGAAATGAACAAGAATGCCATCATGAGACAGGAACACTTCAGTGGGCAGTTGGGCTTGTTCATTAGTTGGAGGCCACGCTCAGAAGCTTCTGGGCCCCTGTGAGTGTTGGGGTTCACTAGAGTAGTGGGGTGTCGATGGTGTGGGGGGTGGGTAGAGAAGCTGGGTTACAAATACACAGCTCTTCTCTGTAAGCAGTTTCGGTAACCCGCTTAAGGCGAGCTCAGAAAAAAGAAGCTCAAATCACCTAACACCTCGTAGTTTGTCATGATTCTATTATTGCTTTGAATGCAGTCTCACCTTCATAACTAATTGTGTGTTTGTAATGTCATATTGTTATTCTTAAAGAGGGCCTCAGCACTGTATAATCTTCAGGCTCTATAAAACTTGGATCCACTCCTGCCTACAATGCAATGTATCTGGTTTGGTTTTGTTTTTAGCCATACTTCTTGAACACCTAATAACTATGCTAAGCCTTGGTGACAGTCAGTGGGGCAGGCACGGCCCCTGCCCTTGGAGAAAACGCCTGTATCGCAAAGATGTCTTGAAACAAGACATCCCGGGTGGGATGCTGCATGGAATGCAGTTTGTGGGAGCTGGGAGCACTAAGCTGGCCTCGGGCATCGGGAGAAGCCCCTCCCTAAGTGTTACTTAAGATCTGAGCCTGTAGAAGAGAAAAAGGCATTCGAGGCACAGGGAGGAGGGAGGACAACGGCTTGATAATGACGGAGCAAGGGTGGTGAGTTCAGGAGCCCAGTGTGGCTTGGGTGTGAGAGTGGCAGGGAGTGACCCCAGTTGAAAGATGGAGGGGTCAACAAGGCTTGATCCTGGTGGGGGGGGCTAGAAGGCATGTCAAAGATTCTGTCTCAAGGATAATGAGAGACATTCAAGGATTTTAAGCAGAGAATGACCCAATGAGATTTGTGTTTTTAAAAAGTTACTCTGTTAGGGTGCCTGGCTGGCTCAGTCGGTTGGGCTTGGGCATCTGACTTCAGCTCAGGTCATGATCTCACCGTTCATGAGTTAGAACCCCGCACTGGGCTCTCCACTCTCAGTGAGGAGCCCGCTTCAGATCCTCTGTCTCCCTCTCCCTCTGCTCCCTTCCCCTGCTCACTCTTTCTCTCAAAAATAAATAAACTTTTAAAAAAATTTCTTGAAGTTACTCTGTGAAGAGTACACTTATCTTGATGAGCACTGAGTAACATATAGAAGTGTTGAATCACTACTGCACACCTGAAACTAATATCACACTCATGTTAAATATACAGGATTTGAAAAAAAAACAAAAAAAAGTTACTCTGGCTATATTGTGAAAAGGGGGAAAATGTCAGTCTTCCAAGAAAACGAGGACAGCAGCTTAGATTCAAATGGAGATAAGGGGGAATAGTCAAAAATGAAGCAGGAATTCAAGAGCTGTTTGAAATCCAGGAGTCCAGGCCTTGTGATGGAATATGACCGTGCTGGTGAGAGGGAGCCAAAGGTAACACTCAGGCTCCAGCAACGGGATGGACCAGGAAGCCACTTTCGGAAATGTGGAAGGCTGGGTGTGGGGGAGGAGAGGCAGGAAAAGGGAAATCAGGATACTGGTTTGGGGCAGGTTGCGTTTTAGGTGCCAGTGAGACACCTGGATACAGATTTTCTAGGAAGTTTCATGAAACATTCTTGACCTTGAAGTTACAAATTTTAGCTCAGTAAAATAACATGTCATTGGGGTCCTTTCACAGCACTGAAACTACTCATATTAAATCTGTGGCTGACAAAGGCCTATTGTAGAATGAAGCAGAGGACTAGGGGAATCTATTTTATTAAATAGATTCATACAGGGGCTCCCGGATGGCTCAGTGGGTTAAGCGTTTGACTTCGGATCAGGCCATGATCTCACGGTTTCTGAGTTCGAGCCCCTCTTCAGGTTCTGTGCTAACAGCTCAGAGCCGAGAGCCTGCTTCAGATTCAGTGTCTTCCCCTCTCTCTGCCCCTACCCTCTTGGGCTCTGTCTGTCTGTCTGTCTCTCTCTCTCAAAAATAAATAAACATTAAAGAAAATAATAAAAGGGCAAACTATAGCTATGGGATACTGTTGAAGACTTCCATTTAACAGTAGACGATAATAAAGTCCAAATTCCTTGACACGGCCTTTCAAATAGAAAGTATTCAACATCTATATGCGTCTACCATGATGGTGATGGCTGCTGAAAAAAAAAAAAAAGAATTGAGGCTGGGTGGCAATATACCAAGGCATTGTATTGGAAATAGTAGTTGAGCCAGGGTCTGTTTCTACCCATCTCTACCTCCTCTCCATCCCTTTATGGAATAATGCATGAGTTTTTGTTTTTATTTTTGCTTTCATACTCCCATGTATTTGCTCAGAGGCTGCTATCTCTGCCTGGAAAGCTCTTTATCAGCTTCTGTGCCTTCTCCAACTCCACCCACGTGGCCGCACTGCTTCTTCATCTGTACCCCACTTCTGTCCTTTTGCTGGCACCATGGATGAGCTGTCCCTGTGCTGTGTTACTGTCAGCTGTCTGCCTCTCTCCCAGGAGTGTGAGCTCCTGAGGGCAGGGACTAGCTCAATTTCTATTTTTCTGTTCGTAATCCTAGCTTCCAACACAGTACCTGTCCACCCAGCAGGCACTTGGGTAAATGTGTGTTGAATAAACAAACAAATGATAGTATTTTCAGGGGGAAACCAAAAGAGAAAAAAGAATGAAAAAGGAAACTCTGTTTTCACTAAAAAGGAAATTGCCAATATAATGCAAAATCGTGTGTATGCAATTATGAATTGAGAACCATGGAAATAATTCTCCCCGTGATAGATATTTTTTTAACAAAAGATGCTAATCGTCAAAAGGCTTGTAGTATTATTGACTCTAAAAGCAATTCTATTCAAAAACACAATGTAATCAAGCAAAAACCCTGAAATAGAAAATGTTGATGCCTGGAACACATTTGATTTGATCTTTTTCCTCAAAGAGAAAGTTTTGTGGGTTTCTTTTTCCCTCAAGGTTGACAGGGTTGCAAAGCAATCTAAACTATTCATCATACTGTTAAGTCTGGCCAGGGTGAGGTGGCCATGTTTAATTGCTCAACAGAATTTCATCCAATGGATTTAAAGTTTGTGGAGATTACCCAGAGGGGGATCCAGTGAACTAAGATCATCTGTGAGCTGTGATTATTACAGCAATCAGAGTGATTAGTAGCATATACACAAAGATATCTAAGGACCATTGTTCTTAAGGTATTGTCCTTAAGACGCCCTAATTTTTTTTCCAGTGATGCTGTCATAGAGCAACACTCTTCCAGATTCATTTCCAAAGTCATTCATCAGCCATCCAAGATTTGGGAGAAGAAACTCACATGAGACTAAATTTATTCTGGATTGTTCCAGTGAGAAAACGAAAATATATGGGGTGATTTTTTTCAAGAGACCAGTTACAACACAATAGAAAACCATTGTTTTTAATGATTTGAGCCATCCAACAATGAAATGAATTTTTGCTAATGTATAATTATACATTATCACTGAAAGTGTTCAAGCAAACTCTAGGTGACCACTTAGGCAGTGATAGAGTACTTATGTATTTCAAAGTCCCTTTGAAAGCCTAGAATCTGATTCCAAGAATATCTCAGTAATTATTTTATAGTCACATAAAATATATATTAAAATCTGCATGCATCAAGCCTTTACTTCTCCAGGTGTGTGCTCAAATGTCACCTTATTATAGAGGTCTTACCTGCATGCAATATTATCCCCACAACCTTCTCTCTTCCCTGTTACCCTGTTCTATTTCTCTCCATAGAGCTGCAGGATATGGTTTGTATTTATTTGTTTATTTATATTATGTCTGTTTCCTCCAACTAAAGAATGTAAACTCCACAAAGGAAGGGATTTTGTTGGTTTTCTTCACTCCTCTAACCCCAGCACCTAAATAGGAATCTTGCATAAAGTGTGTGTTTAATCAACTGTCAAATAAAAATAATATTAAAATGTTACAGAAAAATTAAACAAGGGAGGGGGGTGGACAGGAGAAAGAGGAAAAACACAATTCCACTATTTTTTTTGTACATAATTACATACCCCTTGTATTTTCTTCTCATCTCTTTGCTTTCAAAAAACACCTAGGTTTTTATACAGCTATAGTCATTATTTTACCTAACATGTGTTATACAGCTGAATAACTCTCATCTCATTCACCAAATCTGGCTATTGTGATTTGATGTCATTCCCAAAAATCAAACCCATTTTCACATAAAAAAAAAAAGTGTGTGACCAGTGAGGCTACACAAAAGGTATATGCTACAGCCCATAAAAAAACCAACGAACTCACCATTTCTAATTTCATAATCATCGCTCTCATCAGTATCATTGAAGAGTCATAGTTATTTTTGGAGGCAGAATACCATCATGAGTGAGTTAAGATCGTATTAGCCAAAACATTCTTGCAAAAAAAAAAAAAAAAAGTTGGAGAACTTAACAACGGGCACTACAAGTCCATAGCAATTAAGACAAGGTGGTATCTCATAAAAATAGACATATAGATCCATAGAACAGAACTGACTCTTCAAGAAACTAATCCTTACATTTATGGCCAATAAATTTTCCACAAAGGCACCAATGCAATTCAATAGGGGAAAGTATAGTCTTTTCCAAAAAAGTTGCTAAGCCAATCAGATATCTGTATGCAAAAAGATGAATTTAGACCCTCACCTTATACATATGCAAATATAAATTGAAATGAGTAACAGCCCTAAATATAAACACCTAAAACTATAGAACACTCAGAAAGAAAACATAAGAATGAGAATCTCTGATCTGGGGTTAGGAACCATTTCTTAGATAACACCAAGAATTCAAGCAGTAGACTCTTCAAAAGACACCAGTGTGGAAGAAAATATCTGCAAACCATACACTTACTGAAGTCCTGAATATGTTATAGAACTCTTACAGACCAATAGTAACAAGGCGACCCAACTTAGAATGACTGTAAGATTTGTCCCAAAAAATACTTTATCGAGGTAAAAATAAACGCATGTAATGATGCTCAACATTACTAGTAATAAGAAGAATGAAAATTAAAACTTCAGTGAGACCTACTTAATACCCACTGAAATGGCTATAATCAGAAAGATGGGCAGGAACGAATTAGGAGGTAGAGAGACTGGAACTCACATCATGGCTGATGGGAACGTAACTGGAGGCAGCCATTTTGGAAAATAACTCTGCATTTTCTTGAAAAGTTAAATGTAAATATGCCATATAAGTCAGCAATTCTACTGCTACTATATACCCAAGAAAAATTAAAACATATGACCGCACAAAGACTTGCACATACATGTTCACAGCATTATTTACAACAGCCTAAACCTGGAAGTAACCCAAATACTCACCAATTGCAGAACGCAATAAACAAAGTATGGCATATTATGCATGTATTAATAAGTGTATATTTCTATGCATACACATTTTAACAGCTCTTTATATATATGTATGCTAAAATGATATATTGATGAACTCCTATAAAGTATGTATATATTTTTTCACACTCATAAGAATATGGACAAATATATAGATATAATTTCATGTTAGCATCCCTTCAGCTTTCAGCCCACACACGAATCTGGGTTCAAATTCTAGTTTCACCACTTTTTTAGCTCTGTGGCTGTGGGCTAGTTACTTAACCTCTCTGTGGCTGTACTGGTAAAATATGGATGACAAAACACACCTGACAGGACTGTGGGGTTAAATGAGATAAAAATATATAAAGTGCTTAGCACTAACAAACTATACCCAGCATTGTTATTTGTCTTTTTGGAGTTTTATTTGCAGATCTAGTTATGTACTAATACTTCTGGTTGAAGAGAAAGAAGCCATTTTGTGCAGTAGAGAAAGCCACTTCTGTACTTCTAGCTTCCAAGTTTTCACTTAATCTCTCAGAGCCTCAGTTGCCAAAATCTGTAAAGGAGGGTAATCTTCTCACGGGACTTGTTATGCTTAGTGGCTTGTAAACTGCAAAAACACAATGAAAGTTTAAGCCTCTATATTATTATAGCCTTCTGTTACCATCAACGCCACCCACAATATGATTTTAGAAGAACCTGAATAACTACTTATAGAGTGATGTGTAGTCATTTCTCAACCTCTGAGATTGTAATCAAAGAATCTTTTCATGGCCATGGTGGTGGGAGCAAGTCATTGTCAAAATAAATTTCATTCTCCTGTTGTCTGAATACAAAGTGAGGACTGTGTTACTCCCTATCTGCAACACTCCCTGCCTGTCCTCATGAGCTATCAGGCTCAGCTAAATATGTCCCTGGCCAGTATGTTAATAATCCCCGCTGGTTCTGAGACCTCCGTCCACCACCGATGTGACATTCTTTGTGTTCAAATGTCTAGCTGACGTCTGCTGCTTAAAACAGCCCATGCTTTCACCCCCTCTCTGCATTGTCACGGCCCTGTATCACCGCTCTTAAAAGGCCACTCTGAGCTCCAGTTGCTGACCAGCCTGCCTACTTGCCTCCCTGCCTGCTGCCGGCTGCCTTGAATGCCTGGTTCTCCAAGCTCCTTGTGGGTCTGACAAAGCAGGGACCATGTCTACCTTTGGCTACAGGAGAGGACTTAGCAAATATGAATCCATCGATGAGGATGAACTTCTCGCTTCCCTGTCAGCTGAGGAGCTGAAGGAGCTAGAGAGGGAGTTGGAAGACATTGAACCTGATCACAGCCTTCCCGTGGGGCTAAGGCAAAAGAGTCTGACCGAGAAAACCCCCACGGGGACATTCAGCAGAGAGGCACTGATGGCCTATTGGGAAAAGGAGTCCCAAAAACTCTTGGAGAAGGAGAGGCTGGGGGAGTGTGGAAAGGTAGGCTCTCGGGTTTTTTCCTTAGCTACTCCTACCCCCGACCCCCACCCCCAACCCGGGAACCTGTTTTCTCTAACTTTTTAGTCCTCTTCACTTTTCTTTCCTCATAACCCATTTGCACCTGCTACTGAACAATTCCTCAGGCCACCCAGGGGAACATAATATGTAAAATTCTTAGCTGGGATCCTTCGATTGACTTTTAGTCAATCAAGATTGCATTTTCAAGAGGAAAATAATTCACAAGCAAGGCATGGGTTTAGATATATTGCCAGACATAAGTCTAATTTCAGTTACAAGTTGCTGATGTGGAATAGTGTGTGTGACATTACATATATATTGCAGTTAGGTAGATTTAGTTCCTTCTATAAAGACAGAAGTGGGTACTCTGGCTGCTTTGACTGTAATGGTGACTACAGTAAAAATGATTCTTTTTTTTTTTTTCCAACACCGAAAAGTGAGCAGTGGTGGGAAATACGCAGGACTGAGAGCCAGGGGGCCTTATTTCGAGTCCCTGTGCTGTCCCTAAGTTGTTAGACCTTGAACAGATAGTCCATCTCTGCAGGCTTCTCTTTCCCACCTGTCCATTGAGGGAGTTGAATCTAGGGTTTCTTTTGTAAATCGAGAACACCTTTGAGATTTTGATAAGTTACAAAACTTCTCCTGCAGATACTGTCCGTGTCTTGTGCATACACACACAACCTTTTACATGGCATTTCAAAATGACGCCCTACATCCCAAAACCCACCTGGGGACCCAAGTTAAACATGCCTGAGTAGATAACCTCTAAGATTCCTTCCTGCTTTATAATGGTGATCCTGAGACCAGGAAATGTGCTTATATTAGAGCTCGGGTCTTTTAAGCTCTTGTGTTCTGCCCAGTAAACAGTTACTTCGGATTTGCCTTATAGATCGTTAAGAGAGGAAAGCTCAAAAGACTATTCTCTGGGAAAATAGCAATTTGAATACAGTATAATAAATTCCTGAACCTGTGGAATAACACAGGTCAGAAGCAACAGTTTAAAACCTGTGGGCTACACTAGAATCATTTGAAATCAAAATGGCCTGAATCCAATGGCAAAGACTTCCACAGTACTAATCTAGGCACTGTTAGATGATCTTGATGATAGGGTGTGTGGGCCACATTTGTAGCAAGATATGTGTGAGCCTTGTTCATGTCAATCATTGCGGGAAGGGCCACTGGGATCAAGCCAGGGTCTGCCAAGGCCACGGTGTCTGCCTGCACTGAGGGGTGGAAGGGGAAAGTGAGGCCAGGATTGGGCTGGTCAGTTTCTCCACAACTATGATTTTCAGAGGTCCTTTTCCCCTCCTGATGTGGGATTATGTGGGAAAATCTGATAAAATATATAAACTATAACATTTTGATTATAGTTCTTAAAGAATTTCCTTGATAAAAAGATGAAAATTGCCACAGAATATCCAAGACAGATAACCATCACAGCAGTAACCCAACAAAGGTATTTTCATGTCAGAATGTCTTTATATCTGTAGGAATCAAAGGGCAAAGCCTGTTGTCCGTTATGATGGAACCCGTCCTGATCCTGCCAAAGGTTTTGCTGATCCCTGCCAGTGGCTTATCAGCTCAATTAGAGAGGCTGTGTGTTGATGAACTTCGATTCCCTTCCGGGTAGTTAACTTTTCTGCCACTGCACTTTCCCAGCCGGCCAGCTGTCCCTGTAGTCACAAGGGGGTCTGAGCAGAAGCCTTGGAGCCTGTAAATCCATTCCCACACAGGACAAAGTTCAAGGCAGCTGGCAGGTGGGTAGGGGAGGGAGTGGCCATGTAAGTGAAGAACAGTGCAATATGGACCACAAGAAGGAGATGGGGGTCTTGGTTATCAGGCCATTGTCTTTGAAAGGCTTATGAAAACCATGTTCAACTCCTATTGAACGGCGGCCTCTGTCCACTTGGGTTCACACAAACTTAGGCTGCATTAAGCTCCAAGGGGCCTTGGAGGTCAGAGGGCCAACCCCCCCCCTAATTTGAGTATCTGTTGGGCCTCAGGCATAGGTGCCAATAAATTCACTCATATTATTTAGTTGAATTCTTACTCTTGCACATGAGAATTGAGACTAGGAGAGGTTAAGAAATTCAGTTGAAGTTAACAGTTTATTAGGAGAGCTGACATTCAGACCGAGGTCTGCTGATGCCAAGACCACGATTCTCAAATTGTGAGTCCCCAACCCATCGGCATTACCTGGGAATTTCTTAGAACTGCTCATTCTAGGGCTCCCCCAGATCTCCTGGGAGTGGAGCCCAGCATTTTGTGGTCTCACAAGCCCCTCAGGTGATTATGGCACACACCACAGTTGAGGACCGCTCAACTGTACTGAGACCTCTCAGAGATTTACTGATTTGACTACAGTCAGCCAGCTCTTTAGGGGTAGACCCAGAACCAGAACCGAAAACCAAGCCTCTTGCCTCTCTTGTTCATGTAAAGATGCCAGGGAGGTGATCAGGAGACATGGTTGGCCACTACCTTCTTGTTGCCTTATTTATTCCCCGAGAGTGCCAACATTCATGTTCTCTCTACTAGCCCTCATGCCTCACCCCATCCCCACCTTCCCACCCCCCATTCTCACAAGGATCAAGGTTAACTCCAGAGCACTGGCAGATAGCAGACCTGGAACAGTGCAGTCAGTCCAAAAGCCAGATAACATAGGAAGTAGGCAAAGATTATTTTTTCATATCCTCTTAACTCCGTCTCCAGACACTTTTCTCCCTTCTGGTGTCTTTCTTTTAGGTGTCCCCCACCTAGGGTGGCTAACCATCTCAGATTGTCTGGGACTATCTAGATTTAAGAACTGAAAATCCTGCGTCCTGGGAAACCTCTCAGTTCCAGGTGACCGGGGACAGTCACCTGCTGAGCGCTGGACCCATCCTGACTGTCAGCAGCTGGTAGCCAATGTCAGTTTAGATCCGTTCAGCCAACAGATATTTATTGAACTCCTACTATATGCTAAACACTGCACTAGGTAAACAAAACAGACAGGATCCCTGTCCTTACCCAGTTAACAGTCTTTTGGGGAAAATGACAAACAAGTAATTAAAATAGGTACTTGGGGTGTCTGGGTGGCTCAGTCAGTTAAACTTCCGACTCTTGACTTTGGCTCAGGTCATGATCTCACGGTTCATAAGCTGACAGCAGGGAGCCTACTTGGGATTCCCTCTCTCTGTCTCTCTCTCTCCTTGTCTCTCTGCCCCTTCCCGCTCTGCTCTGTCTCTCTAAATAATAAATAAATAAATAAATAAATACTTCACTGGGGGAAGTACAATGCCCTATATGGCAAGGATAATATGAGGGGATAATATGAGGAAGTGTCAAAGAAGGCTTTCTGGAAAAAGTGTCATTTAGATGTTACATTAAGACTCATTGCTGGGTAACAGTTTCAGATATTGTCTCTCAGACACATTTTTGCTTGTTTGTTTTTATTTATTTATTTTTGAGACAGCACAAGCAGGGGAGGGGGAGAGAGAGGAGGACAGAGGATCTAAAGCTGGCTTTGCACCGACAGCAGTGAGCCCGCCGCCAGGCTCGAACACAGGAGCTGTGAGATCATGCCTGAGTGGAAGTCGGACACTCCACCAACTGAGCCACCCAGGTGCCCCTCTCAGATACATCTTGAGGGGAAAACATCTCTTGCAGATAAGAGCCTGAAGGTCTTCCAGGGGATAGGGGATAACATGTAAGGCTGGCATGAAGGGCAGTTTACCTTACATTTTGAGAAGGTCCCTTTCCTCCAAATACCGAAACAGCTAAAACTTCACACAAACACACACACACACACACACATACACACGCACGCACGCACGTAGTATTCCCCATCCTCCTGCTCCTGAAGAAGTAAGTAAATAAAGACCGGATAACCATCCCAGGAGTGGCTGACCCCTTCCCCAGGCCATCGCTTGGTGCCTGCCACTCCAAACAAGTGGATAACTGGAGGCTATTTTGTGGTAGCAACTGGGCAAACAAACCTGGAGACGCGCACAGTGTTTCCAAAGCTCATTCCACATGCCTCAGGCGGCAGGAGCCCTGGGGGGAAAGGGAGGGCTTGGGGCCTTAAAGGAGATAAAAGAAAGGACTAAAAAGATAGCATTAGGGGAAATCAGACTCTGTTAGCAATCTCCAGAATTTTTTATTTTTTTTATCAGAAAAGATAGCAAGAAAAAGAGAAAGAAGGGGTCATTCAGGCTTCTTAGTACAAAGTCTTGTAAGCAGGAAAGACAAAGATAGCATTGAGACTGTGTTTGCCTGAAAGTCTTTCATAATTGATACATGGTAAATAATTTAAGACCATGAGGCCGGGGCAATGGCTTGCTTCAAGATTTTCTACTGTTCTCTGCTGTTTCACGTGATGGTTGGAATCCAGTTAGGGCCAGGGGCCATTATCTTTCCCACCTGCTGTCTTCTGCAGTCCATCTCATTTAACCCTGCCCCAGCGTGAGATTTCAAGTTGATTTGCTGCAAAGGGTGACCTGAATGTTTTTCTGCATCGAGCTAGGTTTTGACCTGCAGCTAAGAACAGCAGCCCTGCCCCCTCGGCTTCTCTTCCCCCACAGCAGCAACAGGGACAGCGGCCACTCTCAGGTGGTGCAGGGCCTCTGAGACCCTGTGCCAGGCCCTACCCCAGAGGTAGGTTCTGGCTGGAGAAGCAAAGGATGCCGCTGCCTCTGGCTTCACTGAGACAAGTCGGGGCACAGAGCACTCCGCGGCTGTCGCAGCTGCTTCTGGAGGCAAATCGGGGGAAGAATTTTTGAGCATTCAGAAAGGGAATCCATTAACATGTTGTGTATTTTCGTTGTCATTTGTTTCTTCGGGATGGAGAAATAAGGAAGAGCAGAGGAGTGATTCCAGAAGGGAGGGTTGAATTTGCTAAATTCTAAGTAAACAAGGAGTCACATAGTTCAGAGCAAGTTGTTAAAGAGAATGAGAAATGTATCAAGGGTTTTCCAAAGCTGAAGTTCTGACTCATTTATTCAAATTGACAAAATGATAGTAAATTTTATTTTTTTTTATTTAAAAAAAATTTTTTTAACGTTTATTTGTTTTTGAGACAGAGAGAGAGAGAGAGCATGAACGGGGGAGGAGCAGAGAGAGAGGGAGACACAGAATTGGAAGCAGGCTCCAGGCTCTGAGCCATCAGCCCAGGGCCCGACGCGGGGCTCGAACCCACAGACCGCGAGATCGTGACCTGAGCTGAAAGTCGGACGCTTAACTGACTGAGCCACCCAGGCGCCCCGATAGTAAATTTTAATACAGTGTGTTGAATTCTAGATATTTATGCTGCAGAAAACAAATGAAATTGTTTGTTTATAAAAGCTGTTGAAAGATATGCAATGAAAGGTTAACCCTGATCACCCCAACTAGAGAGGTCAGAAGCAAGAGAGTGGTCTTTTTTCCTTACATGCTTTTGTATTATTTGCCATGTGTTATTTCCCTTTTTTATTTACTGAGATATAATTGACATATAACATTGTTTTGCTTTTAGATGTACAACATAGTGGTTTGATCTATTGCAAAACCATGTGTTACTTTTATAAATTTTTTTAAAATGTGCTGACAAATGACCAATTTACTGATGCTACTGTGCTCTTCAGGTTGCAGAAGAAGACAAGGAAGAGAGTGAGGAAGAGCTTGTTTTCACTGGAAGTAACAGTGAGATTTCTGAGGAGGTGTATACAGAAGAGGAGGAGGAGGAGGAGGAGGAGGAGGAGGAAGAGGAGGAAGAGGAAGGAACAGCTGAGAAGGAGAAAGGTATTAATGGAACTGTAAATTATGATAGCACCGATTCTGATAACTCTAAGCCAAAGACATTTAAAAGTCAAATCGAAAACATAAATTTGACCAATGGCCACAGTGGAAGGAACACAGAGTCGCCAGCTGCCATTCACCCTTGCGGAAATCCTACCGTGATTGAGGATGCCTTGGAAAAGATAAGGAACGACGACCCTGACACCACAGAGGTCAACTTGAACAACATCGAGAACATCACGTCGCAGACCCTCGCCCGCTTCGCCGAGGCACTCAAGGGCAACACAGTGGTGAAGACCTTCAGTCTGGCCAACACACGCGCGGACGACAGCGCGGCCATGGCCATTGCGGAAATGCTCAAAGTCAACCGGTACATCACCAACGTCAACGTGGAGTCCAACTTTATCACGGGCAAGGGGATCCTGGCCATCATGAGGGCTCTGCAGCACAACACGGTGCTCACGGAGCTCCGCTTCCACAACCAGAGGCACATCATGGGCAGCCAGGTGGAGATGGAGATCGTCAAGCTGCTCAGGGAGAACACCACGCTGCTGAGACTGGGTTACCATTTTGAACTCCCAGGACCAAGAATGAGCATGACGAGCCTCTTAACGAGAAATATGGATAAACAGAGGCAGAAGCGGATGCAGGAACAAAAACAGCAAGAGGGCTGTGATGGAGGAGCCAATCTTAGGACCAAAGTCTGGCAGAGAGGAACACCTGGCTCTTCCCCTCATGCATCTCCCAGGCACTCTCCCTGGTCATCCCCCAAACTCCCCAAGAAAGTCCAAACTGTGAGGAGGAGCCGCCCTCCATCTCCTGTGGTCCCACCCCCTCCTCCTCCCCCACCCCCCCCCTCCTCCTCCTCCTCCTCCCCAAAAGCTGCCACCTCCTCCCCCACCCCCCCCTCCTCCGCTCCCAGAGAAAAAACTCATCACTCGAAACATTGCAGAAGTCATCAAACAACAGGAGAGTGCCCAGCGGGCATTACAAAATGGACGGAAGAAGAAAAAAGGGAAAAAGGTTAAGAAACAGCCAAACAATATCCTAAAGGAAATTAAAAATTCCCTGAGGTCAGTGCAAGAGAAGAAAATGGAAGACACTTCCCGACCTTCTACCCCACTGAGATCAGCTCATGAGAATCTCATGGAAGCTATTCGGGGAAGCAGCATAAAACAGCTAAGGCGGGTAAGTAACCCAAGAGCAGATTTGGGGCACGGATGTGGTAAGTGAGGAAGCCCCTACGACACGATGGTACCAAAGTCACCTCTCAACATATTTATTAATGTTTAAAATATTGCAGCATGCAAGAGCAAGCATCCACATTCGGAATACCAGGAGCAGGTGACCAGTGGCCACATTTCCACTGGAAAATGAGCCTGGGCCACCTTCTTAGCATCTCGGTTCCAGAAAGGCCAGGCCTATTTTAAGGCACTCCAATATATAAAAATCCTGATTTCCTTAATAAGAAAATCAGGGAATATAATCTATATTCCAAAAAAGATTATCACTTGTCAAAATTTTTACCACAAAGTTTCAGGTGATTTAAAACCTAATTTACAATATAGAGGCACCTGGGTGGCTCTGTAGGTTGAGCATCTGACTCTTGGTTCCGGCTCAGGTCATGATCTCACGGTTTGTGGCATCGAGCTCCACGTCGGACTCTGTGCTGACAACTCAGAGCCTGCTTGGGATTCTCTCTCTGCCCCTCCCCAACTCGCGCGCATGAGCCCTCTCTCTCAAAATAAATAAACTTCAAAAAATAATAAAAATACAAATAAATGTTAAAAATAAAACCTAATGTATCATATAAAATTTGAATATCACACAACAATAATCAATCTATATCTGAGGTAGTTTCAGAGAACACTGCTCGAGACATGCCCTACAGATAGTTTTCATTTTATCGTTTGTGTTGTTTTATTGAAAGGAAATTCCCCATTCTTCTAGGTGGAAGTTCCAGAAGCTCTGCGATAAAAACATGATCTTGAGAAGAGGATGCAGAATCATTCAGCGGTATTAAATCGAATGCATTGTGACCTGTTTCTAAAGTACCTTCTTCAGTTTGAAATGTTTCCTGACTTTAAAAATAACCTCACCCATTAATTCCAAAAAGAATTTTAAGAAACAATCAGCATGTTTCTTCTGTAAATATGAAAATAAACTACTTTTTTATGTTATGAGATTTGTATTGGCAAGAAGCAGTTTATTTAAAGATGCTCTTATATCCCTGGATGTGTTGGTAACTCCGAGCTGTTGTGAGTTAATGAAATGTGCTGTTATTTTTGTAATCCCAATAAATTTGGATTGAAGTTTTTGGGTTTTTTTAAAACAAACTAATTTTTGTGTGTTTGAGTTGATGCATATGTGAGGTGTGTATGTAACATTGCTAAATATTAAAAATATGACATTCTTACCCAAAAAGGGCTTGGGTCCTTAGCATTTTCCTTTCTTTGTTTTTTCCCATCCAAGAAAATTCGATCAGAGCTCTTTCTAAAATGTCTGAAATAAAAAATGTTCTTCAAAGTCTTCTTGGTAGTAAGATAAAAGCTGTAGGAAACTTCCTGAAGTGGCCATCACCATCCTGGACGCACTGTTAGACCCATTCCCAAAAGGCTGATAGGTCCCCAGGAGTCAGTTCAATCATTTACAATTAAAGTCAACTATTTCCGGAGGAAAGAAAAAAAGTAAAGGAAAGCTTCTTGATAGAGGAAATCGTGTTAGGGGAATTCCTGGAAAATAAGCCCTGAACACAGAGTTATCTTGTAGCCGACACTGAAGATTCACCTCTCAAAACTCCCTTTGAACTTTCCTTAGATGAGCCTTAGTCCAGTGGACCTCAGCCTTGGTGTGCCCTCCACAAACGGTGACGTTGACGTCCTCGACACACATCCGGGGACAAAGGCACATGTATTTCTAATCCCCAAATATCACCTCCCTGTCACTCAAGGAAGACCTGAAATCAAATTAGAGAAAGACATATCCGAGATTTCCTTCATCTGGCTCCAGTGCTCCACTCCAACTTACGAAAGCTATAAATCTCTTCTAAAGTCCTTTGTCTTAACTATGATTAGCAGTGTTTCCTTTGTGTCCTACAGAGTCTAACAGTGGTCCTGGCAAAACTCTCCGGGCCACTCATTCAATAATTGTTTGCTCTACATACAAAGCTTTGGATTATCTTCAAACAAGCGGATTTTGTTTCACTAGAATATTTCTCCAATAGTTCTTGGGTCTGTTTCTTTTAGCCTGTTTCTATTGTTCTGCCATTGTCTTACTCAGAGAGAACGGCCTATATAACCTCTGAAGTGGGTGCCAGCGACCTCCGAGGTAGCTGGCTCCATGTGGGGAGCGGCTGACATTGTCTCATGAATATATTTCACGAAAACGTCAAAAGGGGCTGTCCCCATTTTAGAGATGAGGAAACCATTCCGGGAGGCAGCGGGCTCAAAGAAGTCAAGTTTGCATGTGACCATGCATATCTCTGACTGTACAGCCTGGTCCCTTTGTACGTGACATCACCTCCCTGCTTCTCTCCAGACTCAAACCTCCTAAAGGGTCCCTGTTCTCACAACAGTGATGGGGATTTCAGTTTCTACTTTCAGTGACTTCACTGTTTTTATTAGTGTTCACAATCATGCCCATTATTAATATGCAAACAAACAGCTAAAACGCAGGTTCTTAAAAGACGTGTGTCTGTGTGCGTGCGCACGTCCATGTGTGTTTATTTAGAACAGAAAGCCAAGGCCAAACCTCTTTTCCCATCCCCCTTGTGTGTGCATGAGAACAGGGCTCCTCTAAATTGGAAATACTTCCGACTTCATCATGATGAGGCCGAGGGGCAAACGGTTGCTGATAAATCAGGGTTGATAAAACCACACATGAATCCCAGAAAGCCCGTGTGGAGAAATTCTCTGGAGTGAGGAGAAGAGGTTAGTGATCTGGGCGGCCGAGAGCCATATGGCTGGGGACACGGGCCAGGCCTTCTCACCAGAAGTGAGTGATTGGCAAACAGATATTTTGACCTTTGCATTTAAAAGTATACGTTGCTAGGGATGCCTGGGTGGCTCAGTCAGCTGAGCATCCGACTTCAGCTCGGGTCACGATCTCACGGTTCCGTGCGTTCAAGCCCTGCATTGGACTTTGTGTTGATAGCATGGAGTCTGCTTGAGATTCTCTCTCTCTCTTTCTGCCCCTCTCCCACTTGTGCTCTCTCTCTCTCTCAAAGAAATAAACATTTAAAAACAAATAAATAATAAGCAAACAAACAAACAAATAAAATCTACCTTGCTGGAAATGTCTGGGCCCGAGGAGAGAGCGGCATGCACTTCCTGGGAACTTCACAAAATGTAAATAAAGACATGGACCCTCAGACTCAATCTACAAAACAAAATGTTACAAAGCCCATCACAACACAGGTGTGACAGGATCAGAAACTGAGTGGGTATATTTAGCATTCAGGAAAACCCTTTCTAGAATGTTGTTTCGGAATACAGTACTGTGAACATTTGCGGTGTTAGGACTCTCTCCATTCAGCACAGGAGAGGGATTCTTAGTTTACCCTTCCTGCAAACTCATACAGTTTGAATGAACACTAATTAGTTCATCCTCTAACAAGAGCTTTCAGCTCACTGGGAGAAGAGCGTCCAAGGCCAGATGAAGTGTTTAGGCTGTGATTTATATTTGCACGTTAATCTCCTGAGGTACACATCATCCCGATTTGAAACAGAGCCAGGATGCTGCGTCTCACTCTGCTTCGAGAGCCGTGCTGCCACAGGTATTTAATAACTCAGTGTCAGCAGGATGTTGATTTAATACCTGCCCTGACGTAGTTGCTCTGAGTGAAAGGAGGAGGTACCAGGCTGCAAAAAGCCTATATTGAGACGCACCGAGGAGTAGGGTAGATCCACTGGTTCTTGAGAAGGCCTCTTAGCCGCTTCCTTCCGGGACAAACTTAACACTCGTTTCTCTGTTTCTCTGAGGGTTGGGAAGTGGAGTTTTATTCTCATTAATGCTCAAATAGCATGGTCTGAAAGGCTAAGCATTGATCTAAGAACTAGAAAACTCAGAAATATGGGGCCAACATTACTGCACTTAACGACGTCCACAAATATTTTCCACGTGCCTACCACGTTCCGGATGCTGTTCTGGATGCTGAGGATACCCAGAGATAAAATCCCTGTCCTCATGTACCTTACGTTCCTTTAAAAAAAAATTTTTTTTAAATGTTTTTAATTTAGTTTTGAGGAAGAGAGAGAGACAGAGTGCAAGCAGAAGAGGAGCAGAGGGAGACACAGAGCCCGAAGCAGGCTCCAGGCTCTGAGCTGTCAGCACAGAGATGGACGCGGGGCTCAAACTTGTGAACCGCGAGATCATGACCTGAGTGTAAGTCAGATGCTTAACCAACTGAGCCGCCCATCATGTACCTTACCTTCCAATCGAGGGAGTTTAGTTTAACGCCGTTCCTGCAAGCATCATGCATTTCCTTACCAGATGCTTCCTGTGTTTGAGACCCTGTGCTCAATGCTGGGGAGACCAGGTTCCATTAGAAAGTGTCCTCCACCTCAAAGCAATGGGAATGCTGAGAAAACCATCCCTTCCCGAATCTGCGGCAAGAACAGAGTTAGAGGCAGGTGTAGGGTCCTGGGCGGGCACTGAGGAAGCCTAATCACCTAAAGTCAGTGTCAGCGAACTTTTTCTGTAAAGAACTAAGGTGTAAATATTTTAGACTTTCTGGGCCATTAGGTATCTGCCAAAAGTATTCAACCCTGCCCTGTGGGGCAAAAACAGCCACAGGCCATACAGAAGTGAGCAGAGCAGGTCTGTCTTCTAATAGGACTTTATTTATAGACACTCACATTTAAATTTCAGATAACATTCATGAGTTGTGAACTTTCCTCTTTTGATTTTTTCAACCATTGAAAAATGAAAACACTCTTCTTAGGTCACGGGCTATACAAAAATAGACGTTAGGTGGATTTAACTTGTAAGCCACAGTTCACCATAGACCCTTGACCAAAAGCAGAGAAGGGGTCAAGAATGGCTTCTTAAGGAAGGTGACACATGAATTGGACTTTTAAAGAAGAGAGAAGGGGGCGCCTGAGTGGCTCAGTCGGTCGAGCGGCCGACTTCGGCTCAGGTCATGATCTCGCGGTCCGTGAGTTCCAGCCCCGCGTCAGGCTCTGTGCTGACAACTCGGAGCCTGGAGCCTGCTTCTGTTTCTGTGTCTCCGTCTCTCTCTCTCTCTGCCCCTCCCCCATTCGTGCTCTGATTCTCTCTGCCTTTCAAAAATGAATAAATGCTAAATATATATACATACATATATATGTTATACATATTATAGATATTAATACATATTATGTAGATACATATATATATTATACATATTATATATATATATAAAAGAGAGAAGATGCCAGGCTAAAAAAAGGGTCACATGATGAAGTCAGGGAACAAGGAAGGATATTTAAGTTTGTGGAAACAGAGCAATCTAGAAAATAGTTGAAAATCATAGGGTTTAATGTAATTATGTAAAAACAAGGATTTGGTCAAGAGTTAATATTTCAGTCTTTTTTTATAGTATTGATGATTTTGGTGAATTGAAAATATAACTATTGTATAGTTTCTGCATGGCCTACGTTTTTACAAAAATAGTCTGTGATCATCAAGAAAAATCAGAGTATACAGATAAGCAAAAGAACCCAAAGAATCCCCATAATCCTGCCCACACAGAACAACAACTGATGACCCGTTAGTGTATATGCTTTTAGATTCTCCTTGAAGCATATTTAAATATACATATTACTTTGTTTTCTACAAAAAGAGGAAGATAGCATACATACCTTTGTATAACCCACCATATTTTATGTAAGAAAGTTCAGTGACTGTTGGATAATTAGGTTATTTTGATTAGTCCTCTGATGTTGGATATATAGTTTGTTTTAACCCTTCCCTTTGAGTTATTCTGACTTGCAGCTCTTCCAAAAAGCCCTTACAAGAACTGATTGACTGAATGATTGGCAGCCAAAAAGCCATCTCCCAGATAGACTGGGGTTGTGACCCGTCATTGTGGTACACCCAAACTGGAAATTAGGTTTCAACCAAATTATCATGTTTACCAACTTTTTCGTGGCCAAATTATATGCCCATCTGAACCGCAGAGGCATGCATTAGTGAGATGTCTTTCAAAAACTTCATACTATTTTCTACTTATGAATAAAAAAAGCTGGGATGAACTGAGAGTTACAGGAGCCCAATCTGAGTGACTTAGTGCAAGCTAAGGAATGTGGACTTAATTATGAAAGTCTTGGGAGCATCCAAGAATTTCAAGAGGAGGAATGACATGATGTTTATAAAGGTTTTGAAAATATGACCTGTGTAACCAAGAGAAGGATGGATTCCGTGAGGTCCAGGCTTGTGGTAGGAAGACCAGTCGGGAAACCATTGCTATCATTTAAGAACAAAATGATACAGGGGCGCCTGGGTGGTTCAGTTGGTTAAGCGTCCGACTCTTGACTTTGTCTCAGGTCATGATTTCACAGTCTGTGAGTTCGAGCACCATGTCAGGCTCTGTGCTGACAGTGCAGAGCCTGCTTAGAATTCTCTCTCTCTCTCTCTCTCTCTCTCTCTCTCTCTCTCCACCTCTCTCTGCCCTTCTCTCTCTCTTTCAAAACAAATAAATAAACCAAAAAAAAAAAAAAAGAATGAAACGACACAAATTTGAACTATGAACTCTGTGTAAGTGTAAAGGAGTCAAAACAGAGCAGAGACTAAGGAAGCACATATCCCACAGAATTTAGTAACGGGCTAAACGTAGGGGGCAGGGGGCAACAAAAGAGAGGAGTCTGTGTCGACACTTGTGTTCCTGGCCGGGCCATTTGGGTGGATAGCAGTGCCACAGAGTGGGACAGGAATGCAGACGAGCAGGTGCTGGAGGGAGAAAATGACTTCAGTTTTAAATACATTGTGACTGAAGTGCCTGTCCGTTTGACTGTGTGGGCGGGTCTAGAATGATGGGGATGAGATTCCTACTGGAAATGGGGGCTTGGGGGTCACATGGTATGAGTGGCATTTAGAGATGGCGGTTTGGGTGAGGACGGTCAGCGAGTGTGGAGAATGCACAAGCATTCTGAGTGTAACCGGTCAGAAGGAGAGGAGAATTGTGTGGCAGAGCACAGAGTTGCCCCAAGGAAGGGGCTGTCAGTGCCGTAAAATGTCTCAGCAAGTTTTGTCTCAGCCTGAAGGGGGTCACTTGAACTGGTGGTCTTGATGAGAGCAAATTCATGGGAGCAGTGGAGATGGAAATCGATTGTAGGGCTAGGGTGGGACATTCTCCAAGATGAGTGTAGTTTGGTGTTTCACTAAAGGGTCTACTGCTGGTGGACGGCCAGAGGGTCCCCAGACCTCAGAAGAGAAAAGGCACATCCTCCTGGTATGTCATTTTCACTTGACATGAGAAATTAAAATTATATTTTAGACACACACACGTACACACACACGCAATCATTTTTACTTGATATGAAAAAATATCTATATTATTTATATACTTATATATAAATTTATAGATATATGTCAAGTAAAAATGACATATGTGTATGTAGATATATATATATCTATACACCCTGATTTTTGAAAGTTTGCATTATACCTCTTCACTTTTATGAAAGACCTATGTTAGTACCCATTTCCATCGACCAAAAGGAATCCAAAGAGGATTTTCATCTTTGAAAAAAACCCCAAAAACCCAAAACCGAGAATAGCATTCAGTGTTTGTTTTGCAGTGAGCTAGTTAAGGGGTAAAGCACACCTCAGGCTGCGAGAGGGCCCAGCCAAGACCCCTCACCAGGACCTGTGCTCAGCATCTCAGCACCAAGCCTCCATAGCTTTGAACCACGTCTGTGAGCATCTGTGCTTTATCTCAATTTATTTCGTGCATTTGTTAGGAAGTTGTGTGCCAGAAAAAACTAGGAGAGGTTATTTTTTGGATCTGGGAATACTCACAAATTTTTCCATACAAATTAAGTCATTGCTTCTTTGCTGTATGCCATTTCTGCTTATGGAAGTTTTTACAGGAACACTCTAGGATAACTTTAGGGGGAAACTGCATGTATGTTCTAGATAAAGTCAGTTGGAAATCTCATTCCATCTCTGTGACAGGCCATGGTCTTCTGCAAGATTTCAGAGAATTCCTGGGATGGAGGAGAATTCCTCCTCATAGTTGTCTCTGGGTCCCTGCTCCGAGCCTGCATCTACCAAACCTATGATTTAATGGCCCTGGTGCAAATTATACTGACCTAATGTGGTGACTGACCCATGGCAATCAGCCCTCCTTCTTGATTTCCAAAGCCCCAACATTGCATGAAAATTGGGGAAACGAAGGAAGGTTGATATTAGAGCAACACAAATGACTTCAAACCAAACATGAGACCTTACTGTTGTGAGAAGTCCTCTGTCTAACTTAGCATCAGAGATTCCCTCCCCCCGCACGCCCCTGGCTATTTCATCCCACTTAATAGTCTGTGTTTTCTTGCTAGCATATCACTTCCTTCCTCTTCTGTCATGCTTCTGCATCACTACTGTCCCCCCTACATTACTTTTGGGAATTCAAGATTTGTTTCACTCTGGTATGCACAGCAAATTCAGCTCTCTCTGGTCCCATCCCAACAAGAAGTTCGGGTCTACCTTTGCACCTCCAAGCTAATTAGTGTGATGCAGATCCCATGAGCCCTTTATCTAACAGGAGCCACCCTAAAGTTATGGCTGTGAATAGAATTTCTCCCCCCTGGAAGATGCTGTATGTTCTCCCAGAACAACACAAAAACCCGCATATAGTCACTCACAATCTATTATCTGGACTGTCGCTTCTGAACTGGTTTCTTCCTGACTGGTTGCTCTGCTTCCATTCCCACTCACCCCAACTTGTCTTTAACATGCTAGAGTGATTGATATTTGTCCAAAATGCAGTTCTGATCACAGCAGCCACCTTTTGAAATTCTTCAGGGGTAGCTCATATTCTGCAGAATAAAATTCAAATCCCTTTGCCTGGCAGACATGGCCCTGATGATCTCTCTGCCTCATTTCCACCGCTTGTCCACATGTGCTAACGCCGTCCTGAGCAACCTGCAGCTCCCTGAACAGGCGGTGGCCCCTCTTGACACAACCCTTTTCGCATACTTCTTACCTGCCTGGAATTCCCCTCCCACTCTTTAAATCTGGATAGCACCTAATTCATCCTGCAAGAGACCTTGAAAGACAAGTAGCTTATTGACCCAAGGAGATGGGGAAAAGGGCATCCTGCAGAAGAGCCTTGTTCTCCACAGTCTCCCTGGGTGACCTCATCCAAGCTGCTGTCTTTAAATACTACTCATATCACATGACCTCCAAATCCTTACTGCCAGCACAAATAAACGCCCCCCGTGATTCTGAGCCCACACATCCACATTCAGACATGATGTATTTAAAACTGAACTCATCTTCCTCCTTCAATACCCACTCCTGTTATATTTCATTTTCCACAGTCTCACAATATATTTTGCTTTGCGCTGCGTACTATTTGTGTACATGTCTTAATCTTCCCACTGTCCTCCTGGACTATATATCCTGGAGACCAGAGACTATATCTTATCTTTATGCCTAATAAACAGCAAGCACTCAATACATGTATTTGAATAGATAGAGATATCAGCTACTCAGGGACAATGAAGAAGCAACGTGACAGTGTCTTCCCATCGTTCCTCCTGGAGTGGCCAACAGTGGGATGGGATCAAAAAGGAACATGGTTGGGAAATGAAGTTCTAGAGGAAGATTGGTCCCAGGTTTTAAGACAAGTCAGGACCTACACATGGAGGCTTAGGGGCTCCAAGGAGCACCCAATGATACCATTTCCTTTGTGAATATTGTAAGGCCAGAATTCTAAGAATATTAGCATCCTCTCTTGATGCCCCTCCTCCCTCAAAGCCCCCATCCCTTTTCTCTGTGTGATCTGGGAGCAGAGGTCAGGCTACGGTCACGAGTGGCCGTGCAAGCTATTGTCAGGAGAGCACTGGGGCCAGCCAGGGACTGACACTGGAAAATGAAAAGCCCTGCTCTCTAAAAGAACCATCTTGAGGTAAAATTAGTATAATCTTTAAAACCCTAAAGACAAATTTGCAGTCTAAAGTGGAGGGTTTTACTCTGATACATTCTCTGTTTGCATATTAGCTATTCTGCAGTAATTTTCAGACGACTAACAACATGTTCCGGATGGAAACATTGTGCAATTAGCTATATAACCTTTATTATAAACTAAACAGTTTCTTAGCAACACAGCTGTCGTGGGGTTATATATTTTGGATTTTTAAAAATTAGATGTGTCATTGACAAACATACAAGCTGTGGTCCAAATACTGCTGTCACGAGCACAAACCACTAAATTTCCTCTCCTCCTGAATGAAATCTCAGATGATCCATCTGAGTGATCACTGTTATATAAACACAAAAACAGATGATCCAAAGTCAGTCTCAGGTTGCACTTTGCAAACTGCTCTCCCTGAATTTATCTGGGATTAACTCCTCTTGGAGCCCAGGGCTTGGTGGTGGCGGCACGCAGATTAAAAACCCGTGAATCCATGTAAGCGAATAAACCGATGAGTGGCTGCTCAGAGGAACCCTTTGTAAACCCTTCAGCAAAATTGGGAATGGTAAACAACATTTTTTGGACATTTGGGGGTTTTTTTTGAAGGAAGAGTCGGGGGGGGGGACCTGCATGTATTTATACATATTTATGATGGTCTTTTTAGAAGGTTTACCCTGGTTTTCTGCAGCTTTTGGTTCCTCCACACGACAGCAGTGGGGGTTGTGGCTCCTACCCAGGACCAGCACAAAGCTGGAAATACCACATTCAGGAGGAGCAAGGTAATACATATCAACCCCCTCACTTATTTTTCTCTAAATGCTGCCAAGAATTTCTGGTGACTCTTTTCAGAGACACTCGTAGGACGTTTAACAGGAATCTTGATTTGTTAGGATGGAGAGCTATGCTTGTACTCAGAAGCTATCAGTGGTGAACGTTGTTTTTAACGGCATGCAAATTTTTTTAACATGAGCCAAAAAAAAAAAAAGACAAAACAAAACCAGTTTTGCCTCCACATACGATATTCATAAGTTGGAAGTCACCGTTGGGGTGGTAAAAATATGAAATACATGGAAAATGCGTAAGGAAAGGAGACGCACTGGCACAGGTCACTTCAAGTTCAGAGAGAGGACTCTGAGGTAATTCCAAATAAATCCTTGTGTCATCACTTATTAAGCATTTGGGATTACTCAAACGTGTTAGTTACCTAATCTAATATTTCAAATGGAAAAAAAATATTTTAGTGCCGGTGGAAGGGGGGAAATGGGGGTTGGGGATGAGCAAACCAAAGATGAATTATAAAAATACTATATTCTATCCACTGAATACTCCCAAACTGTGAGACTGCACTGATCTCACAACGTGCCTTGGCTTGCTTTAGTGGCTGCTGGTTGAGCTGCATGATTATAACATATTTTCCTTTTGTTGAGTTTTGTGTGTGTGTGTGTGTGTGTGTGTTTTCCTGGAAAACAGAATGAAACAGTTCCCTTTGGGCTTTTGCATGTGCATAAGCAGAACAATCCCAAGCCTTCTACTTTTGAAATGAAGCTATTGGAATAATATTTTTATTTTTTACCCAGACTATCACTGGTGACTTAATACACGTGGGAGGCAGGGAACTCTAGTGGTTAAAGACACAGCCTCTCTATTAAGACAGACTTAAGTCTGTGACTCAGCTCTGACAGTTAACAGCTTTTTAACTTTGTGCAAACTGTTTAACGTGTCTCATTTGCCTTAGTTGAAAAATTGGGACAACTTCCTGAAGCAAAATATTTCATGCGGTGTCCAACACTTAGTAAGTGTCCTAATAAATACTGGTTAGTATTAAAATGGATGCTTTTAAACATGACTATTCTCAAAGGAAAAACATCTCAAAAGAAAAATATCTGGGGATGGAGTAAGCATGGCCATGAGGCTTTTGGAAGATCCCTTAGATGGCTTCGTTATCATCAAAAAGTAGCCCAGTCTGCAACTGGATGAGTGCCCACATTACAGTTCCCTCTGCAGAAGGGGACAGGGCTGGGCGTGAATCCCCGAGGAAGTCAGAGAACTCTGGACACCGGGAAATGCAAACTAAGTGGTCAGGTGTTTGCTGTGCCCTCTGGGAAAAGTGCTTATGAGAAAAGCGTTCGTAACGATACTGGAATTAAAATTAAAACTTAATTTTAAAAAGTGAAAATAAAACAAAAACAAAAACAAAAACACTCGTATGGGCTGGTAAATGTATTGCCAATATTTGAAGGTGTTCTTGCTATTACTTCCATGAAGTTCCTGGGATCTTTGCTGGACTCCCTATTTCCCAATATCAACTCACAAGTTTCAAGAACACAAACATGCAAACCCAATCCTCTTCTGTGCATTGTATATTCCCAGCTCTCTTAATTACCTGTCAATTACTGTTCATTTCAGTTTCCGGGGAGGAAAGTAGCAGGGAATGACAGAAACCATAGAACAAAAAATTGTATTGGGTAATTTCTAGGAGGGGTGAGCCCAAGGGAGATTGTTGCCACAATATTAAGAGAAGGAGTAAAGCTGGAGAGTGATTGAAGGGGACGATGCTTTCAAGAGAAACAGTACCTCAGATGGGGAAACAATCTCCATAATTTTCTGAAAATTATTTCTTCTGCCTTCCTGTTCAACATGGTGCAGTGGTTTCTATCTTTGAGGTAGATGTTGTGAAAAATTGCCAATGGGAATTTAAGTCTGGAAACCAAATAACTTGAGAACAAATTTTCTACATTTTGAACTGGACATATTATTTTTGTTCCTCCAGAAGACTTGCCAGAACAGCTCTGGTAAGTCAATTAATACCACTGTCAAGGTCACATTAATTCAGGCCAGTTATTTTTGAAGAAACAGATAATAGTCTTAAGTATTGCTAGCACCTACACATCACTGAATAGTATGTTGGATATTGAGTCTACACGCCCAAAATTCCATGCCTAAGGCCTGGTTCTTTTTCCCAATTGTAAGGGGAAAAACAGCCATGGAGAAATCTTAACTTAGCACTGACAACTCTTGAAGGGTCAGTGATTTATTCAAACTCTTGCCATATTTATAAATTATACAGTAGTCCAAATTAACAACCCTGCTTTCATCAGCCTGTAGTCACCAAATCTTGAAACCAGCCTAAATCTTGAAACCAGCCCAGTCAAATCTTGAAGCCATTCGACCCATTGCCAGTCTTGTGGATAATGATTATAAACATAAATCTTTTCCTTATCTTTTTGTTTCTCCCAAATTTTCTCATTAGATGCTGAGTGCATTAATGTAAACTTTCTAAGAATCATGATGGCTTCACGATGGCTAAAATGCTATTTCTCCACCTAAATGGAGCCAGCCAAGTACTTGTGCACTAATTTCTCCTCCTTGTACCTGGGCAGGTTGTTTCTAATTTCCACAGGTCAGGGCGGTTCCATAAATATATTTGTATACATCAATATACGTAAATGTTCCTGCTCATGCACACCCATACAAAGACAATTTCTTTTTTTTTAATCTTTATTTTTGAGAGAGAGAGAGAGAGAGAGCAAGTAGGGGAGGAACAGAGAGAGAGGGAGACAGAATCCGAAGCAGGCTTCAGGCTCCCAACTGTCAGCACAGAGCCCGACGCAGGGCTTGAACTCAGGAACCACGAGTTCATGATCTGAGTCGAAGTCAGACGCTTAACCAACCGAGCCACCCAGGCGCCGCCAAAGACAATTTCTTAAATGACATTAATAATGTGGCTTCAAGGCTGCATCTCCAGTGACCTGCTGGAACAGACCTTGTATTTTTAGACAGGTCTGGAAGTGGCTCACATGGCCTCAACCATTGGTAGCCACACGTGTATCTCCAACATTTAATGTCAAGGTTTTTCCAAGTCTCCTTTCCTGTTTCATCAATGTGTGACTTTTGGCCACTCTTTTGTTATCAGTCATGAGCATACCTTCTATTCCTAAGCTGTTCCTTAGTGTCAAGGTAACTTAATAAACTACAAAAACCTGTTCAAAGCCGGCAGGGGAGGTGGAGAGCCTGATTTCTCAATGGGTCTTAGCATTATGTGGCCACATGAATTTTTATTATCTTAATCTAGAGATATATTAGTACAGAACAACAGATTTGTTTTATTCTGGGGTCTACTTCCAACTTACAGTAAGTTTTTCTTTTTAAATGTTTATTTTTGAGAGAGAGAGAGAGAGAGGGAGGGAGAGAGAGAGAGAGAGAGAGAAAAGAGTGCGAATGGGGGAAGGGCAGAGAGGGAGACACAGAATCCAAAGCAGGCTCCAAGCTCCAAGCTGTCAGCACAGAGCCCGACATGGGGCTCGAACTCACAAACCGTGAGATCATGACCTGAGCTGAAGTCGGACGCTTAACCGACTGAGCCACCCAGGCATCCTCAACTTACAGTAACAATAATCATTTTAAGTAGTTTGGCTAAGTATTAGGATAATGATGCTTGCAATTCAAGTGCACTCACCTAGTCGTTCCAAAAATATGCCTGGGGATTTTTGAAGAGCCAGGAACTTGAGACAGGAGAACATTTCTGTTCCTGTTCCTACTTGCTTTATTCACCAATTAATATTTTAGATTAATGTTTTAATATTCATATTTTAAAAACTTGTGTATTTGAAAGCTTTCTGGGAAAAACTCTCAAAAATTCCTTTAGTTTTTATACTGGCCATCCCTATCTTCAATTTTGTGGTGTATCTTAACGTGAAGATACATAACACACATCACAAGCTAAGACCAAGATACGAAGGCACTGCTACATCTCAGTGTTAACCAGCCATGCAGTGGACAGAATACAACCACATTTCCCCCCTACAAGTTACCCTAGCTTCTCCAATGACCCACCAAATCCCATCTGTGTTAAGATGTCCATTAACGATTACAAGTAAGCTTTACAGTGTCAAAACTAAACTCAAACGCAAAATGTACTTGTGTCTCCCTACCCTTCTCAGCGGCATGATGTTTGGCTCTATTTAGATAGTTGGGAAATGAAGAAACATCTATGAAAAACATAGTGACTCCCAATCAAACCAGGTTTTTTGTTATTCTGGAAAACCAAGTGATGGAAGTGGAAAGTGAGAGGAGGATGCTGGGAAGGCTCAGTGGTGCACAGAGCTCTGTGCATGGTCTCGTGGCACAAACCACATCAGGCTGACCCAGGGAGAGTGGTTGTAAACTTTAGGGCTCTGGTGCTGGCCTGAAGCTATCATTCGGCTCAGAATCAACTCAAATTTCCTAAACGTTTTTAGGCAGCAGGTCCTAACAAACATGTTCTGTAGCGTCCAGCCATTCAACCAGGGGCAAACAAGGCCACCTAAATAGAAGCATAATGTGCTCCATTTACCGGTGGCTTGGTAAGAAAATGGTTGCAATCTAGGACTATGCTTATTAAATCAGACTCTCTCATAATCACTTACCTGTTAATGTTAACTACATCACAACTTTTGTCAAATATCCACAGCAAAGTTCAGAAAAGTCTTTTAAAAAAGAAAAAAAAAGGCAATTGAATTTTCCATTTGAAAAGGCTGGTATAGATTTGTAGCTGAATATACAACTCAGAAAAAGCTGGCTCTTCTACATTTATACCTTTGCTTAATAAACAAAACCAAATATCCTATTTTATCAACTTCTTTTTAACTGGGTATCACTCTTCAAAATGGAGATCTTAACACATTTAATTGCACTTGCTGAATGTTTACGCAATCCCAATCTTGAAACAAAAATCTGCTTGCAAATACTCTCCTTTCTGTCTCCTTAGACTCCTGCCCTAAAATGATAAAATAAATAAAAGTTGTCTCTTTTTAGGTTCAGAAGTGGAGTTAAGGAGCTAGAGTTCTTCACAGATCACTACAGAACCGAGACATTGTGAACACCTTTGTTTGTTTCCCTATAGTTACCTGGACATGGTGATGCCTTTTCCTTTCACTTGTCTCCTTCAACACCACAAACACCGGAATACAGGCTTTACTTCCCTGCCTCTTTTCCGGGAAGGGTGAAGTATATGCCACTAAATTCGAATCTCCCCTGTCTCACTAATAAGAAAACCAGGAAGTTGGATTTAAAGTGTCCAGTTTGTCCTTGTCCTCTTGGAAGAACTCCCGGTCTTTAAATTGACAGTGCAGCTGTTGACTGAAAATTATACAGAAAGATTAATACATTCTCAAGCTAATTTTTTGTCAGGCAAGTTCAGTGTTAAGGGTTTACAAAATACGTCTAAAGTCAATAGCTTTTACACCCGTAAGAAACTAACAAAAATAAGTTGGATGTAGAATAAAAAGCTCATTTTTTTTTTTAACCCAGTACGAAACGACAGGAGTGTCCTGTGATGACCGAATGCTTGGACAATGTAGGGTGGCCACCATCATTGAGCCAAAATATGATCACATGCTTCAGAGTCAGAGGCCGGCTCCTCAAAGCAAGCCAGCTTTCCCAGGCAGAGACGGGAACAGGATGCTGGTAGCTTCTATCAACACCCAGATGACATGTGAGAAAGGGTAAAATCTGTAGCCATAAATCTTTCAGAAACAAAGTAAATCTGCAATTTATTCATAATCTAAGAAAAATACAGAAGAATAAAACAGCATTAAGGCGCATGGAAAAGAGCAACTGAACTGGTAGCCTGATCGGAATTCTATTAGCTCCTTCTAACAGACCTCAGGCGAGCCCCCACTTTGATGAGACTTGGCTTCATGGAACTCGATGGTCTCCAGCTGTCTTTCAGCTGTGAAATAAGTAGTTTAGATTGAAGGAGGGAGGGGATCTACTTCACCACAATCATATTTTAATGTCCATCACCTGTTTAGTCTTAATAAACAATTGCTTAAATATGGTGATATTGATGCTTACGAATTCTTAGGCTTTGATGAAAATCTTCACACATGTAGCCATGACCAAGATAAAACTGAATTTAGGTCAAGACATGCCATCCAGGCCAAGATGGAAAGTCATGTCAATATGACACCTGGAACTTCCAGTTCCATAATGCAATCTGATACTGTTAAGATTAACTTCCTCTTGAGTAGAAAAATTTTTTTAAATCCTTACTAAAGTTAAGTGTAAGAAATTTTTGTGGTTGTTACAAAATTAAGGGACTTCAAATTTACTGGAAATACCCCAATACACGAAATGATTGTGTGTTATCCATATCCTGATTAGTCAATCTTGGTGGTACATATGACCAGTTAAGACTTACACTGGATGTGTGTGAAATTAAATACTGCCTCAGTAGTTAGGATGACCACTGATGTATGTTAAAGAAAAAAAAAAAAAAAAAAAAAAAAAAAAAGCAGGAACGGCTGATTTACGTAGACATGTTTTGTAATAAAGCCAAAATTTTTAGTGGTCTCCTTCACGCAATGGAGGATACCATGTTATCATATGTAGAAGCAAAGGCAGTCTTAGCATTAACAGCAAAGTATGTCCCCAAATTTTCATAAGAGCCACTTTATTACACCTTTTCCCAGTGGTTTCACTACAAAGGTTAAAAAACATCCACCAATGAGGGGCACCTGGGTGGCTCAGTCATGATCTCACGGTTCATGGGTTCAAGCCCCGCGTCGGGGCTATCTGTTGTCAGCACAGCACCAGCTTTGGATTCTCCCTCTGTCCCCCTCTCTCTCTGCCTCTCCCCTGCTTGTGAGCTCTCTTTCAAAAATAAATATTTAAAAAAAAAAAATCACCAATGAAAGCCCAAGAGATTATGAGAATGCTGTGTTTAGGAGGTAAGATTTAACAATAAAATAAGTGTGCCAAGTAAAATTTTTCTTTTCCATAGAGTTTTCTATTGTACTATAAATAGACTTTATCTCTATACTTGTCCTTTAAGAACTCCATTTCTAAGGGCAGTAAGTTATTTCAGGAATTTCTCCTTTGATTAGATAAATATAATGTGACAAGCCCAATTCTGAGGCATTTGTCTCTTAAAAATCTGTTTTAAAGTTTGGTTAATACTTTCCTAAGTATTCACATTGTACAACAGAAAGGAATTTTTAATAGAACATATAAATTTGGCTAAAGCTCTTAGAAGGCATTTTGTAGCATCCTACACACTAGATTCCATAGCTCAGTTTAATCTTCAGACACCCACTTGTGCCAGTCAGCAGAACAGAAAATTCTACTTATCAAAACTGAGGTTCCTGTTTAAAGTACCATCTTGATACCATTTATGAAGAACCATTGAGGTCCCACGTGAACTGCTACATTTGGCTTCCACTGAAATTAGCGGTAAGCTTCAGCATCATTCTGATTTTAGGGAACGTCAACATTCTTGGTGTGCCAAAGAGCTGCGGTGTGACCCTGCGATGTGACTGCTCTGTGCCGCACAGCGGTGGCTTCCCGGGAGCTGCTGAGCAGCTGCCACGTTTCCCGGCAGAACAGGGAGGAACATTCTTTTGCTCACCGGTGTTTACTTCACGGCACACTCTCTCAGGGCATGTGGTCTGCTGAACACTTCGACCGTCATCACTCACTGCGCCGTACCCTTACTCTAATCTACGGTTAAAATTTCTTTTTACCCATTTTAATCTCTTAACATAAATAAAGAAAAACGCTTTTTTCGCCTATTTGGGTCAAATTAATTTTATTATGCTCCATGATGAATTGCCACCAGTGCAATATCCTATCACTATACATTTCGAAAAAATTCACATACTAAACAAAATTTCAGTTGATAAATGGAAACGAATGATTGAAAAGTCTTTATGAATCTCACACATACAATATGTGGCTAGCTGAAATTGTCTATCACATAGCACTTAGATATAAAAAGCCTCATGCTAGTCTGTTAAATGCGAAGGCTGTCAGACAATCGTTTAGCTGCGGTGACCGTGGGAGGCTCTCAGACAAAGCACAGGTGTGGTGCCGCCCACAGAGAAGCCGGTGAACAAGCTGGTGGCTGGAACATGCGGCCTGCACACCCGCAGTGGGTTCAGTCTTCATGCCGGGACTGAACCCCACAGCTGCTGTGTTTCAGCCAATGGGAATTTAGACTTTGGGCAACAACAACAGAAAGCCTTTTTTTTTTCTTTAAGAAGAATGAACCTGATTACCTTTGGCAAATTTTATACCCATCTTACACGTTAAAAGTTGTGTTTCCAACTCAAGGAACTGATATCCTTTACTCAGAGCAGCTCCTGATAAATATAGATCACACCAAAGTTTGCCGGAAAACCCTGAATTCCTGGGCCAAAAGTTAAGAGAGATCTTAAATTGGCATTACCTTAAAGACATTTCCAGGATGTTTAAAATGTTTTTTTCAATAATGTCACAAAGAAAAAAAAAATGAAAAATGTTGAATATTACTTAAAATAATTATAATGCTCTATTTACCATTTGCACAAATTCCTAATTCTATTGGTTAGTAGCTGTCCAGCCTCATCCACAGCAGACTCGGCGTCACTGAGCTCAAGCCACAGTAAAAATGAGAGTAAGCAGAAAAAGGTTTCCAGCAGCAGAGGGCACTGTTTTTGCAAGAAACAAAAAAGTCTAGAGTCTTTCCCGTGTTTAAATTACTCTTGCAAGAAAGGTAACATTCTTTGAATAACTTAACTATTTTACTGCACCACTTACTGCTTTCAGCAACAAAACCTTTTAAATTATTTCTTACGATAACTAGATGCATGATCACTAGAGATGATGTGATAACTGGTTAAAATTCAAGCCATATCTTGCAGGTCCAGCCTGTCAAGATCATGCCAATACTAGATTTTGGTCGGTACAATTCTAGAGAGCTTAATTTTTAGTTGGATATTGTGATTATAGTAATGAAATACATTTGGAACTACATTCTGCATATGACTCAATGTGAGAAAAATACGTGTCTGTATTTAAATCAGATCATTTTTCTACCTAAAATTTAAAATAGGTAGGTATGATAATTAGCACTATAAATATGAAAAAAACAACACCTTTAGGCAGATTAGTGTATTGTAGAGAGGCAAGGAAACCCTAATTTTAAGACATCATTTAGTATACATAACAAATGTGCAGGTTGTAAAGTTTTATTTATTTATTTATTTTAAATCTAGCATTCAGTTATGTCTCTCAAGAAATTTGACGTTGGGACCACCAATCTTTTAAGAAAAATGTAACTGTTCACCTGACAGTTGACAAAAACCTTGAGAAATTATAAAAGAGAAAAATTTAAATAGTGTACTAAGTTCAGCATTACAGTGTTTACCTTGGCCAGCTCAATTACATTTGTATGGTTGGTATTTCTGAATACCTCAACCCATACAGACTACCCGATAATTCCACATCATTTCCATCATGTTCTGATTTTATAGCATACTTAACCAAAACTGAAGTGACCATTATGTATTGCCTCCTTCAGTTCATGGAGAATATTACCCCTAAAATCCCCAAACTGCAAAAACTTAAATAACCATCGAAGATTGATACCAAAAATATTTTTAAATTTTTCCCAAAAAGAGCCTGCCACATTTGCTATAGCATAAAAATAATCTCAGTCAAGTACAGGTAAGCAAGGTCTCCTTAGGATCCCAGCCTCCACATACCCCTCTGTACAGGAACAGGCAATACTGCCGGAAGAGGAGTGTTACGGGTTTTCCCGACTAGGGCCTCTGTAGTGGTCTTCCGTAGAGCATCCTGCTACAATTTGAGAACCTGCATCGGTGTAGTGATGTCTAGAGAACCGTGCAATGTGTCTGCTTCAACATTCATGTAGCATGGTGTTCAAAATGGAGGGGCTAAATAAACTAAGGTCTGCATCACTTAAAAAAGAATGTAGTGCTATACTAGATCTTAATAAGAAAATTTAGGTACAGAAAAAGTAGGGTATGAAAATAGTGTTTTCCTTCTGGCATTATAACTAAATTACATTAAGGTTTTTGTCAGTCTCACATATAATATTTAAACTCCCTTGTTGATGGAATGACAAATATTCACAAATTTAAGTGAGCATCCTGGTGTAAACTTGCACACAATGACAGGGAGTAGCTTTGTAGAGGATTTTGACAAACCTTTACAGATTAAATGAGGTATTGCACAGATTAATAAAAAAAAAAAGCAAAAAAGGCAACAAAAATATACAGCAAATTGGTAGAACATTTACATGATAATTTTACAGAATCCACAGACAGAAAGTAGTGTTTAGTATTTCACCTTAAAAATATATATATAATATATAGATCAGTCTTCCCATTCATCATCGTCCTCAAAATCTTCTTCATCATCTTCATCCTCATCTTCATCTAAAAGAAAATCATCAAGTCAATCAAAATATATGTATAAATAAAATAACATTACAGAATTCTTGGGTGATTTCTCCAATCGTTTAACTTCTGACACACAAACCATTCCATTGACACACAAACCAATCGAGTGACTAGGGTAATTTAAAAGGAATCAAATACAATACATATAAAGGGTATGATGGTCAGTTGAAGATTAGAACAGGAGTTAAGAAGTAAGTCCCTTAGTATCTATGTAAGGAATTTCAACTAGTGCTTCTTTATGTGTAAACCCTCATTTGGGTTGGCCTCTCTGAATTTTCACAGATCTCAAATCTAAGAAAGGCCCCTTTAATTGACTACCTTTAAAGAAAAGCTGTAAAACAAACAAACAAAAAAAAAACCCACCTGGCTGAACAGATTGTTCGGCTAGCAATTCCACTTATAACTCCAGTGATAGGCAGGAAACTCACTGACACTGAGCCACTAAAGAAACAGAGCAGGTAGTCCAAATACTCAGCATCCCTTTCTACCCTCCTATTCTCTCCTGAACTCAGTAACATGGCTTTTTCCAGATCACCAATGACCGACCATTGCTAAAACTAAAGCTTGACTTCCTGTTCTCATTTTCTTGACCGATCATACTTTTGACCCATATCCTGACTCCTTCCTCCTTCAAACACTTCATGTGGCTTCTAAGATACTGCACTCTCCAGCCTTCAGAGCCTACTATAATCTCTTCTTCTCTATTTACATGCACTTCTTTAAGGATCCCAGCCAGTTCTGTAACTTTAAATACCATGCCTGTCTCAATGACATGCAAATTTCTATTACCAGTGCAGACCTCCTCCCTCAACTTCAGGCTCATAATCAAATGCCTGCACAACATCTACATTTGAATTTTTAGTAGGTATCTCAAATTCAGTATTTACAAAAACCAAACTCCCGATCTTTCCTCTCAAACCTGCTCCTCCTAAGTCTCATCCACTCCATTAATGAAAATTTCACCCCTTTCATACTCAAGTCAAAAATCTTGGGAGTCATCCTTCACTTTCTTTTTTCTAAACTTCACTTCCAATCCATTGGCAAACCCAATTATTTCCTCATTCACAATATACCTAGTATCCAATCTCTGCTCACTGGGGCTACCAATCTCATTCAAACCTCTACTATCTCTTGCTTGGATCATTGCCATCCCTCTGCTAAGGACCTTCCAATGACTTCCCATCACATTCATGGCCTCCAAAGCCTTACTACTGGCCTCCTGTACCTCTTGTACTTCAATGCCTTACTATTCTTTCCCCCTCTTCCTTACTCAGCCATACTGACCTCATCATTGTTCGTCAACCTCAGGAACTTTGCACTTGCTGTTCTTTCAACCGGAATGAACACACTTTCCCCAATTTTCTACATGGTTTACTCCTTGAACTCCTTTTGGTCTTTTCTCCAATGTCACTTCAGTTAGGCTCATCCTATTTCAAAATGAACTTCCCTCCTACAGCTACAAGTCCCTATATCTCCTTTTTCTGATTTATTTTTGCCCTTAGCACATATCACCGTTTAGTATCTGTTTTTCTAATTTACTTTATTGTCGTCTCTCACTGAAATGCATGCTCCATAGAGGCAGGGATTTTTATTGTTTTTTAATTATTATCCTACAATAAATACCTACAGAATGAACTAGCCTATCCTATCTCTGTAACAGTGTTGGAATAAATATGTCTATTTAAAGAAAATAAATATTAGTAATAGATCTTAGATATGACTCATGAATTCTCTCCATAAAACAAATAAAAAAATTGAGGTCCACAGTGAATAAATAATTCAGTAAGAACAAAGATCAGATTCTAGTACAGCATACTGGGGAAGCTCTTTAGTAAACCTCAAGCACTACATCAGCTAGACCAATTGCTTTCTCTTTTGAAAGTAACATCCATTTATATGGTGGTGTACATATGCTTAATAATGGCCTCAAAATAGGGAGAACTAGTTTATTCAAAATAAACCTTTTAGAAAACGACGAAAAAGAGGACACAAAACACTTCAGGATTCTTTAGCAAACCCCAGAAAACCTAATTTCTCAGCCCAAATTCTTACAAATCAGGGAAACCTGAATTTCTCATGTCACAAGAATGTCACAGGAATGGGATCCAGAATCTCAAGCTTTGTTTAGAGGTTTGACAGGCATTCTATTAGTATTCCCAGCATAGGAAATGAAACTGCTACTTTTCTGAAGTTGTTCTTCCAATTTATGCTTATGGCTATGGTGTACTAGAATCCATTAAACATCAGATAGACTAATCATGGTGGCAAAAACTTTTAAAAATTTGCCCTAATACCCACATCAGTGTTATTCAATAGCAGGGGGAAAGCGAGCAAAGTCTACCATAAAATAAAAAGAAAACAGAACTTCAAATATTAAAATTAAATATAAATGCACTCATAAAAATAAATATACCTGAAGAATGAATGGCTTTGCTCCTTTTCTGCATCACTTCCATTAATGCACCCACAATTCCTGAAGTGGGTGCAGGTGTTGGTGGTGTAGACTCTTGGCCATCAGATACCTTGGAAAAGAAAGTGAGCAAAATTTAGAACTAAATCCTTAGCAAACACTTTTTGTCTCCAGAAAGTCTTACTTTTTTTAGAATCACTTCCTATTTAAAAAAAGAAAGGGGGGGGGGGGGGGGGAAGAGCAAATAAGCCCAGGACAGGATTAACTAATT
The DNA here is from genome assembly GCF_022837055.1 of Prionailurus viverrinus. Classification (NCBI taxonomy): domain Eukaryota; kingdom Metazoa; phylum Chordata; class Mammalia; order Carnivora; family Felidae; genus Prionailurus; species Prionailurus viverrinus. The sequence goes on from NC_062562.1 coordinate 141,476,793, forward strand.
TAAGAAGAAATAAATTGTGCCTTAAAATAATTATTCAAAATATACGTCCTCTCCTTAATGTATAAAGCCATCAACACATTTCCAAATTGAAAATAACAAACCTTTTCCTAAATACTTGCCTTTGCAGTTGGATTATTTCTGTTCATTCTAGAACATAAAGCCTTAGCTGATGAAACTTTAAAACTATTATCAAGGATCAGCATTTTATAATAAATTAAGGTATATTCAGATTCTTAGAGTTGTTAGGTGAGAAGGACACTTAAGATATCTAAGAGCAACCGAAGAAACTTCTAATCTCCTAGAAAAACTCAGCTTTGCTAATAAGCTTATAACTTTGTATACTATATTTATAGTTCATATGGTACAAACTTATAAATATGTGTAATATATGTATATATATTATTATAACTCAAAATGAACTTTCCTTCTCATAGCATATAACTTCTCTTCAAGGAGCTCGGCCAAGTAACTTTCAAAATGTACCTACCTCACAAGGCAACCACTATCCCTAACTAAAGTACTTCTATCTAGTATCAACTACTTTTGGGGCGGGGGAAACAATATCAAGGGGTCTCATTAAAGTCGAGTACCTATACAAAATATTCCAATTCCAACTCTCATTAAAAAAGAGAAAATACAGGAAATCTGTAGAGATTCAGGAAAAAAATACATAATTTGGAAATTACTGCTCTAAGTGTACTTTGACTAAAATGAGAGGTCATTTATCCAAAATAACTCATTTTGTTAATTTTGCCTCTGGACTTACATGACCCATGTAAAGGTAGAATATTAGTATACTTAAAAATGAAATTGTACAGCTCTTTTACTTGGATTCTTATCATTTCCCAAAGAAAAACTACTTTTTTAGGACAAACTTTTTATTTTGGTCTTTACAGCTCTTCTCCTAATACTACTTGTCTTTCTGGAGACTTAATAGGTCTTTTTCTTTTAAAAATATTCAAAGTAATTCCCCCATAAGATACTGATTCATTCATTAGTATTTAGGTTTGGGGAGACTGGGTATTAACTACTACTGGTATAGAAGTGCCACAAATGAAAAAGACAACAGAAACAGTTTCTGAGGTTTGAAGGTCAGCATGAGGCTCTGAAAGAAGTGTAGCAGCAGTAAGAAGAAACACTTAAGACACCCTTGAAGCAATGTGAGAATACACGGCACAGACCACAGGAGCGCAACACTGACACAAACACGTTTTTGAAGGTACTTACTTGGATGGTGCTATCCAAGGTACTATGAACATGGAACTCAAAATCTATGTAAGAGAATAGTTACACCCTTCCTGCCAACTGTGATCTTATGTTAGTCATATTCATCTGTGAATAAGTGATTTACATAGACTGTTTAAAGAAACATAGCTGGAGAAATTTCAACCACAGAACGGTTTTCTTAGAAAATGAGGTAAAGCTATGGACTCAGATCACATACAACATGCCAGTAATTCACTGATTTATTCCTCTAGGGTAATACTCTAAAATTAATTTTCAAAAGTGATTATTTAGGAGAAGAATGACCTACATTTAGAATAAAACATACTTTTCTCTCTAAAAGAAATGTAGAGAATGAAGAGAGTTGGGATGGGACGGGGAAGAAATGATGATGGGGAAAATAGGGAACTTAACTCAGTAATTTTTTTAATTAAGAAAAGAGGACAGACAAGGAGTGGGATTAAAAAAAATGAGAACACAATTTATTAAAAATAACCCCTTATTAGTAACAGCAAATGAGAGAAAGCAATAAAAGTTGATTGTGCGAGAGGAAATAGACAAGAGAAACAAAAAGAGAAGTTATGAGTGGCAGATGCAGGAATGAGTGACCCTGAGTCTGAGGTAAAGTCCATTAAAGCCTACTACTCACCTGGGCTGTGGTTATTTATTTATTTTTTTTTACATAAATGTTTATTTATTTTTGAGAAAGAGAGAGAGAGAAAAGGTGCGTGAGAGAACGCGGGTGGGAAGTGGCAGAGAGAAAGGGAGACCGAGAATCCAAAGTGGGCGGCTCTGTGCAGGGCTTGAACTCCTGAACTGTGAGATCATGACCTGAGCCGAAGTTTGATGCTTAACTGACTGTGAGCTACCCAGGCACCCCTTTAATTTTGCCACTAATTCCTCCCACTAACAACTATTCGAAATTCTTCAACTGTTCCTGAGAACCCTTTAGTCTAAACTAAATGGGGAAAGGGAGCAGAGACAACTGCTCACAGGTTGATCACATGGCAAGAAAAGACCTAGATACATTTTAAAGATCAGAGTTTTTAAAATCTGTGCTATGCCAATGTTCAAGCGTTTCCATTCAGTCAGCTGTGTTCCCTATCCATCGTTCTCCTCCTAACCAAGCGTCGGAGATTTAGTTACCATAATTCCCTACATCACAAAATCATTTTCAATTAGAATCTCCTTTCACCTTCATTTACTGCACAGAAAAATCCACCACCCTCACCAACCCGAAGCCCTGGAGAGCAAATGTTCCTCTTGGAACCGAGAGACCATAAGTAAAAGCTCGGGAGTATGTGATGTAGGCAATTTAGATTCTAGAAAAGAGGTCAGCAAACTATTGCCCATGGGTCAAATCTAGCTCATCCTGTTTCTGTAGAACTTTTTTTTTTTTTAATTTTTTTAACGTTTATTGATTTTTGAGACAGAGAGAGACAGAGCATGAACAGGGGAGGGGCAGAGAGAGGGAGACACAGAATCTGAAACAGGCTACAGGCTCCGAGCTGTCAGCACAGGGCCCAACGCGGGGCTCGAACTCACGGACCGCGAGATCGTGACCTGAGCGAAGTTGGACGCTTAACCGACTGAGCCACCCAGGCGCCCCTTTGTAGAACTTTTAAAGTGAAAAACGATTTTTACATTTTTAAACGGTTGGAAGAAAATAAAAAGAATATTTGTGACATGTGAAAATTACATGAAATTCAAATTTCAGTGTCCATAAATAAAGCTTTATAGAACACAATCACGCCCAATTTTGCATCATGTATGCTGCTGCATTTGTAATACAAGGGCAAAGCTGAGTAGTTGTGACAGAGACCATACGGCCTGCAAGTCTAAAATATTTACCATTTGGTCGGTCCTTTAAAAAAAACCAGTTTGCCAACCTCTGCTCTAGAAGACTATATGATCACCTCTTCCAATACACAGGATCCAAAATTCTCTACCAACATTATCCAAAATTCTATTAGAACTCTTTCAAAGTTTCTGCAGAGTCAGATTGTCTACGAATCTAAATTTCAGAACACAGAAACTTTACAATATCGTTTAGTTTTCATAAAGTTAATGGTATGAACTTACCAAGATGATTATAATTGGTTACAAGCAGGGCTTTTACTTCTCCAGTTTAAAGATTTATCTTTAAGTTCAAATAAATTTTATTCAGAAGTGAAGTCTAGAACACAGCAAACATACTATATATAATACTCCACTTACATGAAGTTCTAAGAACAGGCAACACTAATCTACAGTGATTAAAAATCAGATTAGTGATTTTGTTTGTTTTTTTTTTTTTTGAGAGGGAGACAAATGGAAAGAGGCTGAGGGAACTTTTTCTGGGGTGATATTCTAATTATAGAAGTATGGGCTACGCAGGTATAGGGTATAAATGTGTGTGGTTCTAGTTTGTAAAAACATCAGAAATTCAATGGGTTAAACACCTGAATACCAAGGGAAAGAGCAAAAAATAAAGATTTTCCAAGTTGTCTCATAAATTACTTTAAAATTCCGTTAGGACAGAGCGTCTAAACTGAAACGAACAGATTACTTACAGATTTCAGCTGAATACCCTGTCGTATCTGGTCTAAAAGTGCATCCCTTCCGGAGCAGGACACAGGTCGACTGTTCTGTTCCACCTTTTTTAGCTGAGCACCCTCTCTAATTTGATCCAAAAGAGCTGCTTTGCTTCCTGCAGGAGGTGGAACCTGATGGTCACCGTCAGAAGGGAGGCCAGGCGGAGGTGGTGGCCCCGGGGGAGGCGGGGGCGGAGGTGGCGGGGGCGGTGCCGCTGAGCCGGCCAACGACAGAGGTGGAGGTGGCGGTGGAGGCCCCGACGGTGCTGAGGAGGGAAGGGCTGGAGGTGGAGGAGGGTACATCCTATTTGGTGGCGGTGGAGGGGCTCCCACACCTGGCCTGGACGGAGGCGGTGGCGGAGGCGCGGCGGTGGGAGCTCTAGAAGGTGGTGGAGGAGGAGCGCCTCTCCCCCTAGCGGGAGGGGGCGGGGGGCCTGAGCTGTGCGGGGGTGGGGGGGGAGGAGGCGGCCCTCCCCTAGACGGCGGTGGCGGCGGTGGCGCTGAAATAAAAACAGAAAAAAGAAACCGTGCTTTTCTCCGCCCCAAACATCACACTGAAGAAAAACGTAACTTCAACACGTGTGAAAAGACATACGAGGGGGAAAAAAAGGCCTCGTCTTTGTATTTCATTTTACAAGGACATGTGAGCACGGATGATATAATTCTATTTGGGAATACTCCTCTAAAGACCACTTTTCCTGTTTTTCTTGAAAAATATTAGCTGAAACTGTATAATCTAGTTTTGAGGAATCAGCACCACTTCTGAAGGTACGGGAATAAACACTTCCTTATATAATAAAAACATCACAAAATCAAATACTGTGGTCAATTAGCATTATTTAGCATTTCAATAAAAATTAATGGATACCTTCCCTCTTTAAAGAATTGAGTTTATTTAATTTATAAAATTACTTTACATTCGGAATAAAATAGCTGGTGTTGCATAACCTATCAGAATTTATTCAAGTTAATCTGAGTTAAACCCAAATTGAATACTTTTTCTTTTAAAATTTAAAACTTTGTCACCTTACATTTATATTATATGGTCTATATTTTCTAAAAATATAGTATATGTTATAATGAAATATACTATAATATGTAATAATATATATAATATTCTATATTTCCAGAAGATGGTCATTAACTCTAGTGATGGCAGTAAAGGGAGGCTGGTTGCTCAAGTGAAATGTTCAACTACTTATTCAGGAGATGCAACCAACTATTAATAAATTAACTGAGAATTTCTACATTGAAACACTGGACTAAGTTATTGATAAAATATTAATATTATTCTAGTATTAATGATTTTCCCATTCTTATTCTACTTAAATAAAAATAAGGAAAGAAATTCAAAGTACACATTTATTAATTTTGGAAGTATGATTTTACTAACAGTATGTACAAATTTACATAATAATGAACTTTATTATTTCTCCATTCAAAGACTGAAAGGCAAATTAACTATTTTTAAGAGTAGAGAAATCCTAGAATTCATAAAAACTCTTTGTGTTTACTGATATAAACTATATCACTGATGGACAGTTCTACAATCTTACAAAATACAAATACCGATCTTAATTACAAATAACAACAAGCATCTTTAGATGTTCAATAATATGATGATACGGGGCAGGGGGTGGGGGAGCTGGGGGGCCTCACTTCAAAGGAGATAAAATGGTATCTTCCAAATTAATTTGAGACGAACATGGGAAACATGCTATAAAAATATGCTATCAAATATAATCATAAATATTAGATAAAATATGCAGAAAGACCAATACTCACATTGTAAATGAGTAATACAATACTGTCTCCTTGTATACAAACTTTTACAAGTGAAATAATACATAGCTGCAAACAGGAGAGTTACCCTATTCAGGTGTCGGCCACCACAGAGGGAAGTTCCTATGATTTACATCAAGGCACCCTGGAGGTCTGAGTGTTGCAGGTTCATCCAATTTTCTCACTGGATCCAAAGTGAGGACACTTACACTAACCTTGCTAAAAGCAAAGTCTTTTTCTAACATATTTTGTAATAAAAGAACAAAACCAGGAGGATATGACATATATGTAATCTGTGTACTCTCTGCATAAGACAGTACCTCAAATCCTTCAAGCAATTTTAACCAGGCTAAGGTTTATATTTCAAATAGCTATGATTTACTTGTTTGTTAATCAAGAGGAAAATACCCACCCTATTCTACTTTAAAAAGTATTAGTAAATCATTTCTCACAGTCTCTTTGAGGACTCTGGATCCACAATCTTTTATATGTAAAATGATGTATTTCTTCAGTAGAGAGAATAAAAGTTCTTTCAAAGTTGCAGTAAGTACATTTATTGGAATAATTTGGAGTCCAGCTATTACTCATTTAAACAGACACTAAATCACTGCCTAGGAAAAGGAAGCGTGAATTGATTGGGAGTAAATTATTACCTGGGTATAGCACAAGTTCAGCATCTCTACTGTCTTGAAAAGTGATGGAAAATGTCTCTATATTTTTGTGAGGAAAACATCTATTACCAACTTTGTTTTTTTATAGTCTGTATTATTTTTACATAAAAAGGTAAGTACGCAAAAGACATGCCATATCCTGATGTAAGACTATGAAAGAATTAAGAGGGAAGTACGGATGGCACAATAGGAGTTAGGTTTAGATGCACAAAAATGTCTAAGCAGACATCACGCACCATCAAGAGAAAATCGGATGGCCTACAGACTTGCAAAACTCTGAAAAGTCACCACAAACACCAGAATCAGAATGATAACAGTACTTAGATTTCTAAAAAATAAATAAAGTGAAACATATGAAACAAGTTACAACAAATAAAACTGTTCTTACTATCAGAGTTTAGTTAAAAAGGAAGAAAGACACGGAAAAAAATCTTGTCTTGATTGTATACTACAAAGAAAAGCTCCTATACTTAAAAATAATTATTATTGCAGATCAATATTAAGAATAATAGGTTAACTAATTTTCTAGATATGTGATATTTATAGGATTGGGAAGCAGAAATTATAAAATATAAATATAACTAAGGTTTAAAAGAAATATAGTATTATATAAAATTCAGGAAACATTCAAGAACTTCTCTCATGCACCCTCACCAAAGGAAAGCAAATAGAAAACTGCTATTCAACACAAATTTAAACAACTCTGACTAGGCACGTATAGAACTGTGTGTTTATGTTTAGCACCCCCTCCTTGACTCAAATTAATGTAAAAATCTAAGTACATTTCATATAGTTTACTGAAATGATGCTAAGTGTGAAAGGCAACCACTAGGAATGAGTATAATAAGCAACAATAAAAACAACAATGGTGCTGTGGTTAAGAGGTGTTTTTTAAAAATCCACAGAATTTCATTAGAATTGTCTTGGGGCGCCTGGGTGGCGCAGTCGGTTAAGCGTCCGACTTCAGCCAGGTCACGATCTCGCGGTCCGTGAGTTCGAGCCCCGCGTCAGGCTCTGGGCTGATGGCTCGGAGCCTGGAGCCTGTTTCCGAGTCTGTGTCTCCCTCTCTCTCTGCCCCTCCCCCGTTCATGCTCTGTCTCTCTCTGTCCCAAAAATAAATAAAAACGTTGAAAAAAAAAATTAAAAAAAAAAAAAAAAGAATTGTCTAAACTATAGATGAAATATGAGCTCTGACTCATACAGAAATGTATTTTTTTTTATTTTACCATCTATGTGCCCAAAACATTAGTTTGAGTGAAGGGCAAAAAAACCTCATTGTATGTTTAGATTTGGAAGCAGGATAAATGAACTCTAGCTTCTCTGAAAATAAACATATCAAAGCATGCATAATTTAGAGCACTGGGTCAAATAACATCCCACATATATACATACCACTGCATTGTGGTGGACCTACACAGCAGATTATTATGAGTTAATGGCCTTCAAAGAATTGCACAGATACACACAAAATACATTGGAAATCACAAGTCTACTACTTTTTATAAACCTGATTACATAATTTTATAAAATAAGTTTCAAGAGATTTGATTCAGTAGGTTTTACAAAATATATTTTTAAGACAACTTCATAAATTTATCCTCTAATTTTTTATACTTCTGAACACATTATATGTTCTGCCTGAAAACATTTCCCTAACAAATCATTAATTTTTTTTTTTTTTTTATTTTTTTATTCTTTCTTTGAAAAATTTATCTTCCATAAAATCATTCTTTGGTGTCTAAAAGGTTCCCCACTGGGAGTTAGGTTCTTAAGTATGACAAGAATTTAACTTTGTTCCCAAAGCATGTTTTTTTTTTTGTTTGTTTATTTTTATTTTTGAGAGAGAGAGAGAGAGAGAGAGAGAGAGCGAGCTCGTGCGAGCATGAGCAGGGGAGGGGCAGAGAGCAAGGGAGACACAGAATCTGAAGCAGGCTCCAGGCTCCAAGCTGTCAGCTGTCAGCACAGAGCACGACATGGGGCTCAAACACACAAACTGGAAGATCATGACCTGAGCCGAAGTTGGATGCTTCTTGACTCAGCCACCCAGGCGGCCCACCCAAAGCATGTTTTTTAATGTCTGTGTATTTCTTTGGTTTTAAGTAATTCAATTAAGGAAAGATCTTGCCTAATTTGATGCTTTAAAAGCAGCTAGAATAATAAGCAGTCATAATAAAGTTTAAAAACCAAATCAGGGGTTGGGGCGTGGGGAAAATGGGAAATGGGCATTGAGGAAGGCACTTGGGATGAGCACCGGGTGTTGTATGTAAGTGATGAATCATGGGCATCTACTCCCGAAGCAAAGACTACACTGTATACACTGTATGTTAGCTAACTTGAAAATAAATTATTTAAAATAAACAAAGATTGATATTTGTAACTTAAAAAAAAAAAAATCCAATCAAGTTAATCTAGACAACCCTCAGTCACAGGTATTCAGGTGTGAGGGCACATATATGGGTAGCCCAGTAAAGGTCAAGAGTCATTTATAAATTTATAAATTCAGAGCTCAGAGAGATGCCAAGCAAAATTTGGTAATGTGAGGGTATGTGATAACCATGGAAAAAGAGAGTTGGGAAACACACTACCAGTAAACGTGACTTACTCTGGGAGCATTTAAAAACAATAATGGTGCTATGCCCAAGATGTTTTTATTAAAAATCCATAGAGCCTGGAAATGTAATTTTTTCAAAAACTAAAACAAATTAGCATCATACTAATTTCAATGAAACTAACACTGTGTTTCTGCAATAGCAATTTCTGACTATATACCTGTTTAAATATCTATTTCCACACTAGACTACGAGATTTCGGAGGGCAGAAACCTTTTATTTAATAAACATCTAAATATCCTGAGTGGAAATGAGTGCTGGCCTAATGTTTACTGAATATATGAATGAATGAAAGATTGAATGAACATCAGTACTGAAAAAGATACAAATAAGTCAAATACCTAATTTAAAACGACAGTGAAATTCCTCAGAATACTTTGATAAAATGGAACTTTTGCTCCGTACACAAAAGCTAGATAGAAGAAAAGCAATCTCAAATGAATAAGGTGGCAAAGAGATGATTGTCATATTGGAAAATTCAGTTATTGAATTTACACTTTATTGTTCAATTAACATACAACTAAAACACAAGGTGCTTTAAATATCAGATCTTAAAAGGATGCAAATTAGTATACTCAAAGTACTAAATGATAAATTTTATTCTTTATCAAGAAAAAAATGTTTGTATCTCAAAATAAATAATTTTCATTATTTATATCCTTGAAAATGCTTATATATTACTGATTAAACAATGATTATTTTTAAATTACTACTTCTGAGTTGTAATAAAAACAACTTTAATGGTGGTTTCTAAGATTTGTTAAATAAGATATTATGCAACTATAAATTTTTATTCTAAGATAGAATAGCCAGAAGATTTTGTATGGATATTCATGAATATAAGACTTTTTAGTAAGAAAAACCTTGCCAAATGTTTGATTTTTTTTTCTAATTTTTTTTTTTAATGTTTATTTACTTTTGAGAGAGATAGAGACAAAGCACAAGTGGCAGAGGGGCAGAGATAGAAGGAGACACAGAATCCGAAGCAGGCTCCAGGCTCTGAGCTGTCAGCACAGAGCCCGATGCGAAGCTCGAACTCACAAACTGTGAGATCATGACCTGAGCCGAAGTCGGATGCTTAACCGACTGAGCCACCCAGGTGCCCCACCAAATGTTTTAGTTACATCAAAATAATATAAAACAATACCAGGTTGAGTTAGTTATCTATAAATTCAAATATTCTGCTTACGGAAGGTTCACAGGAATGTGTATAGCTGTCTTCCATGAAACTGACCTCAAAATAGTCAAAAGAAAAAAAAAGGATTACAATGCTTAAATGAAAAAATAAATTACCTTGCCTTCGTAGTTCATTTTTAACAGCTTCCACACCTCCTGTTTTTTCAATGAAGTCATATATAACTTTCGATGTTTCTCGGTCTTTAAGTTGTGCCTCTGAGATTCCACACATATCAAAAAGATTCTTCAATTCTGGATCCAAATTATTCAGCTAAAACAAATAAAGTAACTAACTGTAAAATCGATCCCAATTTTTAAAAATAAGCATGATCAAATTTGATCCTCATCTTTGCCCTTTATGAAATTATTTTAAGTTGAAATATGGTTATTTATATTCCAACTAAACTTTCTTATTTAAATAAAACAGAAAAGGTAAGAACAAAGAATACATTTTTATTTTGTTTTGTTCCCTTCCTTCAAAAAGGGCATCTCATTTAGAGTTTTACTAACCCATTTATGATTCAAACATTTCCAATGTTCACCTATTCCTAAATAAAATTTAGATACATCACAAATAAACAAAAGAAGTAAATCAATTTGAAAATCTGAGGACAAGGACTTCCTTATAACCTCAGCACCCTGTACAGTGCCCAACACAAAGAAGCATTCAATAAATGTTGTAGAGTTAACACTGTAGTTATAACAAAAATAACCAGAAGGATTTTTGACCCCAATCACAAGTATTTCTCTTCAAAATAATTTTTCCAAATCCTGATCATCTGGTCAACTGTGAAATACGTATTAATACTTAAGCAACCAAAAATACAGGTAAAATGTTAAAAACACATATTTTTGCCAGCAGTTTAACCTACCTCGCTCAGTGCTGTAAATTAAATAATGACGAAATTGCCAAGAAGAATAGAATGAAAAGACCTAGACAATTTAACAACTGGATAATTCAGAAATTGATTATTCTCCAGTAATTTGGCATACATTCCCCAAAAACAATCAGCTAGCAGAAATAGTTTCTTTCTCTTGCTGTCAACACACAAGAATTTCACATTACAGTATGTAAATCCAAGGAGTATAAAACCTTTGTCTTTAGAGACATAGCCATAAATGACTGAAGAATACGAAGGTTTCAAACCTCAGTAGTATATGTACATAAACACATTCAAATAAACGCCAGAATTCACAAAAATGAATAATAAAAATCAGCACACAGGCCATTGCATTCCCATTTATTTAGAGCAATAATGTTTATGACTTGCAAAGATACTTACATCAAAGCCAGTATTTGGATCCCAACCAACATGTCCAATGTGCCTGAAGAAGTAGACAAAAATAAAATAAAAAATAGAAAATGCATAAAGAGCATTTAAAACATAACATACATCAAATCCAAACCACCCAATAAATTTTGGCCCTGAACTAATAGTTCTCAAAGACATAACCATATTCAGGGGAAAACTGTATGATTCCAGCCCTGGCTATGCTACTGAGTCTTAACACCTTTGCACAATCTTTCTGAGCATCCATTTCCTCGACTGTCAAACTGTCATTAAGAATACAGGCATTTTATGGGGCACCTGGGTGGGTCAGTCAGTTGAGCATCCAACTCTTCATTTTGGCTCAGGTCATGATCCCAGGGTTGTGGGACCGAGCCCTGCATCATTGGGCTCTGTAATGAGCATGGAGCCTGCTTAGCATTCGCTCTCTCTTTTCCTCTGCCTCTCTCCCTAGCTGGAGCTCTCTCAAAAAAAGAAAAATAAACAAAAACAAAAACAAAACAACAAAAAAACGCCAAGAATTATATATATGAGAATATAAGAGTTTTGTCACGACCTAATGAAATGATGTATATGAAAATGCTTAAAATACATCAAAGAAATAGCAAAGGTTTGATGCCTACTATAGACTACATGTCTGTGTCCCCTAAAAATTCCTTTGTTGAAACCTAATTCCTAATGTGATGATATGTGGACATGAGGATTTTAGGAGGTGATTATATTTTGAGGGTAGATCCCTCAAGAATGGGATTAGCACCCTTAGATAAAAGGCCCAAGAAGGCTTCCTTGCCCTCTTCCAAAATGTGAGGAAGACAGCTAGAAGGCCACGCACGGTCTATGAACCAGGAAGAAGAATCTCACCAGACACTACATTTCGCCTGCCTCTTCCCAGTCTCCAGAGCTGTGAGAAATAAATTTCTGTTACTTATCAGCTACTCGGTCTATAGTATTCTTTTACAGCAGCCCAAATGGACTGAGACAGTGCCTTCAGGCAATTTCAAATACCATTTATAGAGAAAAAGTGAGAAATCACTATGTCCAACAATTATTTAAAGAAACAACTTCATCTAATTTTTCTTTACTGATGGGTAGAAAAGTAAATAAACGGTTAAGATACAGAGAAAGTCTACTGAGCCTTAAAAAACAAACAAACACCTCCCAACAAAATCTATAGCTAAAAAGGTACACAAATGATAAATGTAAGGGTCCCCCCACCAATAAGAAAACTAAATTTTCTAACAAGTTAAAAATCAAGAGCAGTAATGAGTAAATCAAAAGATAAGAAAAACAAAAGAACTCTCTTACTGGAAATTGCTTGGTGTTCCAATATCTGCCTTGGTTAATCTCTTCTTTTTTGTTTTTCCTTTTTTCTTTTCTTTGGTATGGGAGATGTTGTTGACTTGTGGACCATAAAATCTATTGGTTGTGATTTCTGGATTTTTTATGTCAACTGTTGCCATGGGTAGATTAGGACCTGCAAAACAGTATGAAAGGAATAAAACTTGAGATAACAATTATTACAATCCGATTATTTATAATTTGAATATCTTTCTCTGAAGTAGGACCACTTCATTAATATAAATTATTTAAAATTTAAACTTGCATGTTAGTTTTTTATAAATAAAGGATAAAGTACTTCCTAAATTTCAAAAGCCTATAATAAATTCTTAAACACATTAGCATAGATGTTATTTGAAAGCAAACTTGTATTTTTATAATATTAAATCCCTCGGGAAACACGTATTTTCAATAAGAATTTATATTTAATTGATCTAATCCCTTGAATTTGGACTACAATAGCCTGATACACATCACATCACTCCTTGGTAAAATGGTATATATCACATAACAAGGCTAATAAAAGTAAAAAAAAAAAAAAAAAAAAAAGTACATACTTCATTTTAAATCTGACAAAGAAATCTAGTCATACTTCTTTGTTTCAACTTTATTAGCCCATGAGGGAACAAAGTAGTTTTACAATTATTAGTATTTTTTCCAAAACTACCATATTTAAATCCGGTAATATTTTCCCTATCATACATACACTTTGATTAACAGAAGTACAGGGCTCAAAAACAAAATGGGAACATTCGCAAAACACTCATCTTCCACAAGAATCAATAGTAAAAATATCTCGGGCATCTTCAGATACTATTAATAGCATCTTTAGGAGTGACACTAAATATAGCATACAAAACCTGTCTGAAAATTCACGAAAATATTCGTGGCCTTAAAAGCACGATAGTCTAAATGAAATGTATTCAATTTTAAAATTCCTTATAAATTTAACTAAAGAGCTTCACATGTTCCTTAGAGAGTCCATTTTAATATATGATACTCTGACAAAACCACTTATCAGACTTAATTCCTTTGAGATGAGTAATGACAACTTTCAAAATGTTGTCTACAATGTAACCACTACTGTGCAGAGAAAGAGTTAACACAGTAGGCCTGAGCCTGCCACTCTTAGAGTCACCTGCTTGCAAGGTTGACACTCAGCTGGCATCTGGAAACTGGGATTCCAAGAGGGTTCTTACCATTTCCTGATAGGATGGGCTCCTTGTGCCTCAACTATTTGTGCTGACAACGTGCTTAATGCTAAACACCTGCTTTCCTCCTGGGAGTCCAGAATCTCGGTATGTGCTAGACAGAGGATGACTACGTGAGTAGCGCCAGATAAACCCCAGGCACTGATTCCTAATCAGTTTCTCCTTTAGTCAACATTTCACATGTGCTGTAACAATTTTTACTGGAGGAATGATGTGCATCCCCTGTGACTCCAGTGGGAGAAGACGATCACAAAGTTGGGTGTGCTTTCCCTCAGACCTAACCCCATGTGTCTTTCTCTTTGCTGATTTTGTTTTATATCCTTTCACTATGTGCTTGGTCCCGCTGAGTCCTTCTAGTAAATCAACTAGGCTTTGATCTTGAGGATCCCCAACACAATCATAGAATAGCAACTGGAAATCCCAAGAAATTACAGGCTAATGTATATTAGGTAACAACTAATTGCCAATTTGACTCTAATTCTTCACTTGCAGTAAACAGCTCAAATGTATCCTATTCATTAAAGTTACCTGAAAGAACAATGTTTATCTAAGTGGGTAAATTATATATAACCCATTTTGTCTCTCTCAACTCTACTATTAAAGATAAAATACAGTTAAAATAAATTTATGAAAGCCACCTGCCACCTTATCAGACAAGTAGACAATCTGGAAAGATGCGTATTTTTAACGTCACCAAAATTCAGCTATTTTCCCTCCATATTCAAGGTCTACTTACATTTAGGTGTCTAAAAGTTCTACTTATATTTTCATATAAAATTCCATGGGAAGTTGCCCATAGTGGCAAGAAATAAAGAACTTCTTATTTGAAAAAATAAAAGCTAGTGAGTAAAATGGATAAAACCATGAAAATAAGCTGATTCAGTGTCAAGGAATAATCTAAAATAGCTGGATCAAAAATTAAAGGTTAGTTAAGCAATTAGGCTTATTAATAGTAGATAAAGACTTAGGTTTTCAAATTTGTTCAGATAGCAGATTTCACAAAGTTTCACAAGTAGTTTCACAAAGGGACTAATCGAGAATAACCAGAATTTAAGTATTAGAGGTTAAATTGGTGTCATACACAAAGGCTTATCTAACGATCTGTTTTTACTTCTCACTCTTCTCTTTCTGCCTTCCCTCTTATAATTTGTCTTTACAAGTCAGTATCAGCAATACCATCCATGATAAGTTGTGGCAAAGCACTATTTATTCTATCTTTATACTTAATACAATTCAAGACGTGACTTAAGACAGATTTAGGAGTATCAGAGTGAGGCATTCTCTTTAAAAATACCACCCCTCCCTGGGGCACCTGGGTAGCTCAGTCAGTTGAGCATCTGACTTCGGCTCAGGTCAGGATCTCATAGTTCGTGGGTTCGAGCCCCGCGTCGGGCTCTGTGCTGACAGCTTGCTCAGAGCCTGCTTCAGATTCTGCATCTCCTTCTCTCTGCCCCTCCCCTGCTCACACTCTGTCTCTCAAAAATAAAATAAATGTTTAAAAAAAATTTTTTTTAGAATACCACCCCTCCTGAAATAGGTGTTCAAATAGTAACTATAAAGGGACAGCCAGATTCACCATTAAAAAACAACAACGAAACTATTATTAGTTTTTAGAAAAAAACAAAAATAACGATATTTTTATGCTGCTTTGGGTTATATAAAAGTTATTATTATTTTGTGGATATTCTAAACAGGAAGTAGAGTTGGCTAAAGGGAAGTTTAAGAGCTTAAATTATCCCAGCTAATAAATTCTTCTCTGGGAATTTTTTAAAAGTTAAGATTCTTGTAAGCCTGATTCGTAAGTCGCTAGAGAAAATAATTCAGCCATCTCTGAAGAAAGTTCAAGGATAAAGAAGACAGGAAAAAAATATAAGTGGTATGTAGAGTGAAAAAGTTTCCCTCCTACTGTAGTCAGACTGTGTTTCCCCTCCTTTCTCCACCCCAAAATGAGATGTGGATATACTGTTCTATGTCTCCCAAGCAGTTTATAAAGCCTTTGAATTAGCTATTTAGAATCATTACACATGAATTTGATTAGTACCAGTTAAAATATTATTTAGTTAAGTCTACACAGGAAAATCTGAATTACAGCAATGTATAGAAAATTACTATTAGGTAGGAAATTAGACTGTTTTCCTAAACTTTTCCTTTTATAGATGGAAAATTAAGGTGAAGAGTCAGGTGACCTATCAAAAGTCACACAACTGTGACAAAGGCAAAGGTGAACTCTGCAATCTTGGCTCCTGGTCCACAACCCTTTCTATTAACTACTATTGTACTTCCTACACTAATGTCAAACCATAAGGTGATTGATAATGCTAACTTTACAAATGTCACCGTATATAATTTCCTTACCAATTTATTAGTTATCTTAGTTTATAAACAGTTTATTATTTAATAAATATTCACTAGTAACTTTTAAAATTTAGGAAAAAGTTTGCTACGTATTCAAGGGAATGGGTACTTGGTTCTTTCTGTTGATAATAGTCATTTAGAGTTAGAAGGTGTTCAGAAATAAGTTTAAAATAGCATTCTAAAGCCCAATTAAATATTTGTTTCAAAAGTGACAGACTAAAAAAAGTAAAAACCTGTACAAGGCACAGAGTCATTTTTTCATAAAGTAAGGTTTATGGGAGATTTGGTAAGAGATTACAGAGATACTCTTAAATCACTTCTAGTAAAAAGTAATTTAATTCTTCCACTTACGAAATTATACTCATCCTAAGAACATATACTAAGTAAATATATAATGGAGGAGGCTGTTTCCGTTCTTTTTTTCAAAAAACAGTCAAATGATAAATTACCTTCTTCTGATTAAAGACAACTGTCACAGAAAAGGCTTTTTAATATTCTCACTGAACAGCATTTCTAGTTAATTTTAAAACTAAAAGAACAAACTAAAGTCCTCCCCTTAATTTCATAAAAAGCAGAGAACTCTCACCAAGGTAAAATAGTTGAGAAACAGGTGGCCCAGAGGCCTCTGATGTCAAGCAGTCATGAAGCTGAGAACAAATCATTGGAAAGCGTCTAAGCTAAAAGGTGAGACTGACCAATAAAGAAAAAAGAAAGATGTACGGATTAGGAGTTAGTGAAGAAGACACTGAATTTCATTTCAGGAATATATGTTACTTGTACATAAAGTGTCTTTTTAATAGTTACAATTCGAGAAAAGCCTGCTAAACTGATAATCTAAACGAGGGTGGAAGTCAAAGCACCAGCATGGACATCGCAAGGTGGTTATGTGTCCACTGCATCTGCTGGTCGGGCACCAAATGCAGAAAAGTAGTATGCTGCCTCCAAAACAGTGGTCTCCACATGGAGAGCAAGTCTCCACAGCGGTCTCCACAGTGGGGAGAGCAAGACAAGGACTGCACATCAGGAAAAAACATGAAAACTTTTCTATTAATTATTATTTCATCCTTTATTGTGTAATATATTAATACCATATTATATGTACATTTTATAAAGAAATATACAAATATTGGTTAGTGCAATTTTGCCTTTTAATGGCACTATTTTTATAACTGTCATTTAATGAAAACAAGTTTGGGATCACTGCACCTAAGGGTAAAAACTACAGGTCTAAAGATTTCAAAGCAAGAGCAACTGCAGAGAAAGAAACTATATTTAATTAAGAGTATCCTAACTAGAAGTAAGAAAATGGTGAGATACCACTGTCACATAAGGAATATCCAAATTCTTTCTATTCATGGATTAGGTGCCTTTCCCGAAGTATATTTTAAATGTACTGAAAAGATTAAAATTTTTAAAACCCCGTAAGGTATTTACACCCTTAACTTACATTATTTGTACAACATCTACACTTTAAAATCTCAGGTTACTTTCCCCAAAGATGCCACTGTTAGGAAGCCTTCCCCCTGTATTCATACAAGCAGAATGCAGAATGCAGAATAATAAATGCAAAAAGATTAAAATACTGAGGACACCAACAAGGGAGAGAATTCCAACACTGACGTAAAAGTTCACGGATGAAGGACTTCTGACTCGGCGGCTTCTGCCTCCCTTTGCCTCTGCCACATATTAGCCCCAGGACCTGGGGTACTGATTTACTCGGGCTAAGTCTCAGTTTCTCTTTCAAAATCTTCTGGACATGGCACAGTGGTTCAGGGGGTGGGCTGTGGAGTTAGACTGCTTGAGACTGAATCCTGCCCTACCACTCAACTAGTTCTGTGCCCTTGAGAAAGTTACTCACCTGTGCCCCTGCTGCTCTCCTATAAAATGGAGATAACAGCAGCTACTTCGTAAGATTGCTGACAGTGCCTGGCTGGGAGTAAGTAGTCAGTAAATAGGAGCTGCTATGATTATTGTTGTTATTGTCTTCATCGTGATAACTAATATTTACTAAGTACTATGCTAAATACTTTGATTACTTCATTTAATCTCCACAGAAGTCCTATAAATTAAGATTTCCATTTAAAAGACAAAGTATATAATATTTGGCACAAGATAAGCCCTAAGGCTACCTAAGGCAGCCATTTTTTTTTTTATTACAATAAGGTAAATAATCCAAACGGTCATACAGCAGTATTTGATTCATGTTTTTATATTAGGAAAACAAATTTAAGGATAAATTCAGAAAGCAATATATGTGTTTAAAAGAAACAAACCCTAACAATCACCAGTAGTTGTCATATATTAAGAACTCTGTATTATTTGTTTCCGTGAATAATCTATCTAAACTCTGATGAGAGGATGTGAGATGCTTTTAAAAGGAAAAAGCAGCATTCTCCATTATATTGAAGGTTCCTAGAGCAATGGTTCTTTACCTTCACAGGATCGGGGACCCCATTTAAAGGTGACGAAAACCCTGCATCCTCTCTCCCCAGAGAAAATATATACACTTAAAAATTTAACACACTATTTCAGAGACGCTTTATGGAGTCAAGGATGAGAATCTCTACCCTAAAGATCTGGGACTTTGTCCTTTTTATTTTAGTATTCTGCTTTTACTTTCTGGTATACATGTTTTGTTTGTTTTTTAAATGAAATCCACAACACTTCAAGTTGTTCCTTATCAAACTAAGGAGGGTTAGATACAGCTACTATTAGCTCTAAACATACCATTAAAGTCAGTGTTCATTCTCCCAGGGGCTAATTTTGCATTACAAGCGTGAAATTATATTTTGAAATTAAAAAAAAGAAAAGACACATCTTAAAGTACGCAGACTGAATTTATCTTCCTTCTCTTCAAAGAAGATACTAAGTCAAGATTATAGTTTCTCAACTTAATCAGTTGTGAATACAGAATGAAGATATAATATTGACTGTCACCCTACGGAGACTTCCTTCATGCTACAAAACGTCACAGAATAGTACATTTCTAAGACTCATCTTTGTTGTTTTAAATAACACAATAAACTACAGTAGTTGATCACAGATACTAAACATTAAGTATTAATGTATGATATGTTTCTAAAAAGATTAAACTTTAACCTAAAATCTTCTTGATCAATAATTTGTATCAAAGAGCTTACCATTTGGGGGATCTCGTCTTTTCTCTGTTAGAAAATAAATTAAAATAACATTATTAGGCATATGTAATATAAAAATCAACATAAAATATTAATTCACCTAAACTCTGTCTTAATTCCTAAGTCAACGTACAGGTAGTTAAGAAAGATTTCTCTGAGGAACTGACATCTGAATAAACTAAGAGAGGGAACAACATATTTAAAGGCCCTAAGGAAAGAATAGCATGAAGGAACATCATGAAGCCTGGACTGGAATGAGCCAAGAGAAGAGTAAAAGGAGAGAAGTCAAAAGGAGACGGAGGGACTGGATCATGTAGGGTCCCACAGGCCAAGGTAAGGAATGTAGATTGTATTTTAGATATGAGAGAAAGCTCTTATAGGGTTTCCAATAGGGCAAGTAACATAACCTAATCTGTGTTTTTAAGTTAACTTTGGCTACTACGTGGAAAAGAGATCATAAGGGGCACTGGGTGGTAGTAGAAAGGCCAGTGAGGGAGTCAGGGTAGTCTAGATGACAGAAGGTGGTGGCTTAGATTAGGGAGGCAGCAGCAGAGGTGGTGAGAAACAGACCCAGATTCTGTGTTTGAAGGAAGAGACAATGGACTCATGGATAGGATTTACAAGGGACCATGGTAAGCCAGAGTGGAACATTTTACCAAGTTGAGGAAGACTAGGAGAGGAGTCGGAATAGGTCTAATTGGGGTCAGGGAACATGGATCCAATGCTCTACTCAGATATGTTATGTTTGAAAGCTATTCTGATGTCCAACTGAAGTAAATTAGTCTGAAGGTTGGGGGGAGGGGTCAGTAATACAGATAAAACTTTGGAAGGTTTCAGCATACGGACAGTTTTCAAGCTGCAGGACTGAGTGAAAGCATAAGGGTAATGAAAATACACAGAGATAACTGAGCACCGGGGCAAACCAAAATAATAACAAAGAGCTACAGCAGATTAGGAAGGAGAAAAACCAGGAGAACTACCAATCCTTTGTATTCATACTCTTACATACGAGGTCTGATATCATTTTAGATTTAAGAAATTCAAAAGTGGTTGAAGAATTTTAAACCAACAGAATTTCCAGGGATTTTCTAATATAAAGTTGTCCAAAATTATAAGCGAAATACCCATAAATGATGATATAATAAAAATAATTAGTTTATAAATAGCCATAAACTAAAATTAATAGGATTTAACTGGAGGACAAGTGAGAAAATCCTGGCAATGGGAAACATAAATGTATTACTCCATCTGGTGGTCTGATGAAGTAACTTTTTGAAACATTTGACGTAATCAAATTCTGTCTATATCAATGAATGTCAATCTCCCATTTCCCAGGTGATGTCACCTCTGCAACCAGAGGAAATACTTCTTAAAGTGATGACAACACAGATATGGAAATATACTGAGATAAATATAAAGTTCAGAGTGTATATTCTAAAAAGTAACTTAAAAATAAGACGGTATCCTGGCTTGAAAGCCATACATATGAAAAAAAGGATGGCTTGGCTGAACAATGAATGGGAGGTACTAATGTGAGGTATCTGCTAAAACATTAGCAGGACAGTATTTAATCAAATCAAGAGATGTGTTTTAGTATCATGGAACCAGTGAAACTACTTTTGGAGTACTGTGTTCAAATCTGAACCATCTGGAGAAGACATAAAAATCTACAGTGGATTCAGAGCTCGGTACTCAGGATGAGTCTATAAACTACATCATGTGATGAGTAAAAAACTGGAACTGGTTAAACTAAAGAAGTGAAGGCGTAAGAACACGATAGATGGCTTCCACTATTACATGGCTACTGGGAGGAAAAGAAAACAGACTAATTTTTTGTTGCTCCAAAAATCAGACTCCATGCATCTAAGTTAAAGAGAGGTGAAGCTGGAGTTTGACTTAGCATGAAGGACTACCCAAAGATGAATCAGCTGACTCCCTAATGTTGGGGTCTTTCTGCTTGTGAAACACCATGCTTAAATGCTTAGGAACTGCGTAAAAAGAAATTCCTATACCAGCTGAAAGACACCTTTAAGTGACCTTCCTATTTCAAAGTCAATTAGTCTATATTTTAAGAAACATTTTTTACTCGCTTTGATTTGGAAACGCCACACATTTTGGCTAAAAGGAACCCCAGAAAGCCCCTGGCCGAGCACCACATGTCCCTGAAATAAGGTACTAAACCATAAATTATTCCATAGCTTTAAATTCTTCCCTAGCATGGAATCAAGTGGTAAATGTCCTTGATCCCAAAAAGAAGTAACAAAAAATAGGTCCCTAACAATTCTCCTATTTGCTCATTACAGTTAAGATATAATAAGAAGGCAATAGTGAGCAACAGCTTACTTCATTTTATTCTCGTTTTTACCTCACTTCCCTCTTGGAAATACATTAAAATACTAATGGAGAAGTATAAAATGGAATACATGATTTTACACTCCAGTTTTCCAGATCCAATGTCTTATTTTTTTCATGGCTTAGTCCCTCTTATTGGTAAAGCACATCCCTGAACACAGTGGTAACATGTACCCCCAGATATACAGAAAACTTTCAAGGAGCATGTGGCATAGTTTTAAGGATATCTATTTGCTGATCTCGATACCCATATGTTATTTCTCCTAAAACTGATTTGCTTAAAACGATGATTTTGGAGAGGTTCACCTTTCCTAATCACCCTTCTCCCACTTCCTAACAGAAACAGTAGACTGTTAACAAATATTTCTATACCAATAAATTTAAAGTTCTACACTATCTTGCATCATTCTCTAATTATCTTACATGGATTAAAGTCTCATGAATTACACTGCGTTTCTCATGGTTTAATAATAGATAACATTAGGGACAAAATAGAGACAAAACAGTGTTTACAGATTATATTTGCAACGTGGCTTATTTCCTTCTAGGCTTGCCTAAAAAGTCTTTGTTCACAAAGTATTAAATATTCTAAGAATGTAAGAACAATGCCATAAAAACGCAAATTTAAGAGTCAGTATACATGGAATATTACGAACAAAAAAAGGTTATCAGAATGAGTTCTTCAGTAAACTGAAAAAAACTAGTTCTTAATATGCGTCTTAAGTAAGGATCATCACCTTTTTTATTTTTATTTTTTTCTAGAGGGGCAGAGAATAAACATTTTAGATTTTGTGTGTCATACAGTCTTTGTTGTAACTATCCAACTATTGTTGTGGCAAAAAGGCAGCCACAGACATACTATACAGACAGTATGTAAGCCAATAAACATAGCTGTGTCTCACTAAAACTTCAGGTGGTGGGCCAGATCTGTCCCATGAGCCTTAGTTTGCTAGCTCCTGTTTCAAAGAATTAAAAAAAAAAAAGGTTTACCAGATTTCCTTTGTCGCCGGCCCAACAAGTCTGTAACTGCTTTTCGGAATTTTTTTGCTTCTTCTTCATTGGCAAAATTAAGAGCAACCTGACAAGTCTGAAATATTTTTTTTTTTTTTAGCAAAAAAGGTAAACAGCAAAAAACATGAATTTAGCTTTATTTAATGAAAATGTTGATAGCCAACAAAGTACATTTCTGAAGAAGGAAAGCTGACTTTACTAACAAAGATTCAGTTTACCTTAAAGTTTTAACTTTACTTGAAAAACCTAAGAATGCTAAAAGCACAGAAAAAGCAAAGTAAAAGACTACATTTAGAAAAGCTGCCTATCTCAGTGGACACTCAAAATTAAATTGAATACTTTATCTTCAACAACAACAAGAAAAGAAACAAAAAAATTTGATCCTTCAACAGAGCTCTATAAAATAATTTGGATTTTAGAAAAAGCAAATACCAGAAAAGATGGTCAAATGCAGGCCAGCTCTATCTTTACTAGGGAATGTTTTTATTTTACAGCTTAACTGTAGGTATTATTTAAATTATAACTTTAATTCAGGTAAATTATTTAAAAATGTGGAAACACACTGACATTATTGATTATGGTACTTAATGCATACTTTTATATATTTACATATATCTATATTTTATTAAGAAAAATGTGGAAAACAATAGCTAGAGAAGAAAATACTTTTTGAAAAGATAGATCATCTAATCCAACCATCTTTTTTCTTATTATAGAAAATTTAGGAAATACAAATATGAAAATAAAGAAAATTAAAATCACCTATAATCTAGACCTGGGAGCAGATGGTATGGAAATCCTTCCAACAATTTCCCCAAGTATATGTGATAAATTTTTGAAATTCTGTTCTCCCCGCTACACACATTTACTTTATTTTAGTACTCTCCTAAGTCACGAACTATTCTTTTACGAAATAACTTCAATGGCAATATAATATTCAATGTTTAAAAGATATCACGGATTAGTGGGCAATTCAGACTTCATTTTTACAGAAAACTAAATCCCAGAAAGATTAAGCTATCTGCCCAAAGACAAAAAGATGATGAAAACCAAATTTCTTTTCACGTAGCAAGTTATATTCACAGTACTCTTTGAAATCCTTTTTGGTTTTTTGGCCCTTTAAAATCGTAGCCATTTCCTCTTTACTATCTATGAAGATGCTTTTAAAAGTAAAATAATTCTTTTTATTTTATACAGTGTTTACATGGAAAGCTCATAGATGCTTTCCACAGACAAATGTAAAAACAATTACATTAAACAGGGCAATAAAAAAAAAAATATGACTTACATCTCCAGCGAAGGTATGAAAATATCCTCTAGGACTATTATATACAAAGTTATTGTATAGCTCTTGTTCCCACAATAGTTTCCCATCCTAGAAAACAACAGTTAAAATAAGAGTTAACAAAAAGATAATCTCTAGGAATAAACCAAAATAGATGACTCCTATTAAGCAAATTGTTTTTATTAATAATAGCTTTTACATGCACAGAAAACACAGATATGCATAAAATATATATAACATAATTTAATTGGTGTTTTCTTAATAAGAAAATAGTAAATTCTGGCTATTTCTTCCATAAAAACTATGTATCGAGTGAGCTTAATTCAGTATGCCAAGATACAATCTCCTTAGCCTGTATTCCCAAATATAGTTACCTGGTCAAATACGTAACTAGAACAGTTACTAGGTCATCAATGTCAGACAGAAGGAATAGAATACTGCTGTACATGCACTGATGATCAATGCCTAGTTCCACTGGCAATAGACCGTGTGCTATCAAACATTATAGGAACATTTCATGCTCTTTTCCTCAATTCTGTAAGATGCTGGGAGTGTCAAATCTACCTTCTCTGTACTGTTCACTAACAGTCTTTGAACTCCTAAATTTTATACAGTGGCTCCCTAATACTACTAGTAAAAGTAGTGTCAATCGTGCAGAAAAAGACTGATGATTAAGGTGCACCAAGGGTAAACTCTGGTTAGGAGAGCCATGGGTGACTGGATTGTCATATGTATGGCTGTAGTAGAAGACATAGAATTAACCTTAATACCAAAGGTGGCTAATTGCCAAGCATTCAGCAACAGTTACCTACAATTAGAAATCAGTAGTTAGAGGAAGATAAGTATTGCCCTATTCTGAAAGCAAAGTTCTACCTAGACCATGACTTAAAAATATTCAGAATTCACTATACACACAGGACCACCCATTCCTTTTCTCTTTGTGGAGTTATATGTGCACTTTACTTCTAAACAGTGCTTCTCATTGGTGATGAGAAGTATATCAAAACAACTATGGGTTTCTTTCAAACTACTGCATGTTTCCCCATCCCCTAGAATCACTGCCATAGTTAAGCCACTGATAACAGGAGTACCCCACATCTCTCAGCTGTCTTGGAGTATGGAGAAGTGGATGCTAAGAAGCACTAAGTTACAAAGTACAGTAACTTAAATCTTAACTTAATCTCAGGGAAACACTTTGCAATAGACGCAGATGGTTCTCGCATTTTATAAATAAATAAGCCAAGGCCCAGAGAAATTAAACATACAGAGGCTGGCATACAATCTATCTGTAAGTATCATCCAGGAGAGTTCAAAGTCAGTGTTTTTTGGGGTTTTTTGGTTATATTTATTGTCACATATAAATATTACAAAAGCCTACTTATAGCAAAGGTTTTAAAAGATAAATGGAGACTTCATCTCTGCAAAAAGGTAATTACTTCTATGGTAACTACAAGAAATGAATACCTGAGAATGGGCATCCAATCTAGGACAATGTGGATTTGTGTTTGAATGTGAGAGATACAAAGCTGTGAAAATGTAAACATACCTATGTTGAGAAACAACGTAAGGAAAAATGGGTGGCAAATACATTATTATAGATACTGTATTATGCTTTAAGCCTAGGCTGAAGTAACTAACAGTACATACTAAACTAAAATATACTTTTATAGTTCCTTGAAAGGACTTTATACTACTTTGTATGGGACAAGATGAAATAGAAGAGTATCATTAGAAAGAGCATGTAGGGAAAGCCCAAGATGTAAAAAGTATTAAACCATACATACAGGATAAACAAAAATTACATACGTAACATACATAAATATATGTAACAATCGTAACTGAAATAAAAAATCTAAGCACCTACAGTTTAAAGTGGAAGCAAAACAAAACTCACCTTAATATCAAATATTCTTAAAAAATAAGATCTCTGTGGATTGTCCTTAACAAGACAAGCAACACCGCTGCACTTCTTTGACCACATACAGTTACGATCTGCTGCATATAACTGTACCACCGCTGAAGACATAGTCTGGAAAATGTAAAATTCATGGCCATTAGGTTCAAAATAACACTCAGATGACCTCAGCCCCTGCTGACATCCTGATTGCAACCTCATGAGAGACATGGAACCAGAACCACCCAGCTATGTTGCTTCTGAATTTGTGACTCATAGGAACAAGGGGATAATAAACATTTATTGTTACTTTTTGAAGAAATTACTTATTCAGTAATAAATAACACAATAACTATGCTAAAAATAACTATGGAAAGGAAACATTTATTGCTGCTTAGAATGTATCAGAAATCGTGTTAAGCACTTTTAAATACAACTCCATTTAAATTTTATTACTATTATAATTTCATTTTATGCTTGAGAACCTCAGAGTTAAAAGGATACATAATTTACTCCAAATCACACAGCTAACTGGCAGAGTTGAAATTCCAATCCAGGCAAGTTGTGACTTCAGATCCTGTACTTACTCCTTGCAAAATACAATAATCCCCAATCCTCCTTTATCCATGGGGAATACATTCCAAAACCCTCCAGTGGATAGCCTGAAACTGCCGATAGTACCAAATCCCATATATACTATGTTTTTTTCCCCTATGGATACATAGCTATGATAAAGTTTAATTTATAAATTAGGCACTGAGAAATTAACAATAACACAATAGAACAATTACAACTATATACTGTAATGCAAGTTATGTAAATGTGGTCTCTTACTCAAAATTATCTTATTGTACTATACTCATCCTTCTTGTGATGTGAGATGATAAAATGCCTATGTGAGGAGATGAAGTAGGGTAAAGGCATAGGCATTATGATGTGGCATTAGGCTACTACTGACCTTCTGACAATATGTCAGGAGGATCATCTACTTCTAACCTGCAATTGACCTTGGGTAACTGAAACCATGGAAAGCAAAACCATGGGCAAAGGAGGACTACTACACCGTTTTCCAATAAAATGAACATTTAAGTAATGAAGTAGTATTGTTAGTAAAGGCTGATGTCTGTATAGCAGTTAACTACTTTAGTATGGTACTAAATCAAACGAAAGCAAAATTTGTGGTTACTAAATTATAATGCTGGACAGTTTGATCATACCATCCTGGAAGACAGATTCTAGTATCACCTTTTTCAAAGATGGTAAAACTGAGGGAAAAAAGATATTAAGTGACTTGCACATGGCCACTTAGCTTGCAAGCTATACTGAAAACATGAAGAATTATTTGAGTGATTGTTGTGCCAATTTTTCCAAGGATATAGCTAACTAGTACCCTTTCAGACGAGTAAGAAAGAAGCTAATTGTTACATGCAAGGAACACAGCACATTAACTTCTACCACGTTGCCACCTCACTCATGACAGTAACGTAAAATAATGGAAACTTTAGTTTAATTCTAAATTAAGTTTTTTTTAGGGGCACTTGGGTGGCTCAGTCAGTTAAGCATCCATCGACTTTGGCTCAGGCCATGATCTCACGGTTCGTGAGTTTGAGCCCTGCATTGGGCTGTCTGCTGTCCGCACAGAGCCTGCTTAGTTTCCTCCGTCTCCCTCTCTCTCTGGCTCTCCCTCGCTGGTTCGGTCTCTCTCTCTCCCTCTCTCTCTCTCTCTCTCCCTCCCTCAAAATAAATACACTTAAAAAAATCTCCTTTAAGCTTTTAAATAAATAAATAAATAAATAAATAAATAAATAAATAAATAAAGTTTCTTTTATGGTATAATCTAGGAAGTAACTATTCAATTTTAGTTTCTGTAAGAATGATACACCACACTTACAAATCTTCTGAAAGTAATAATCATGTTTTTGGGTCTAAATCTACTGATTTCAGGGGCACCTGGTGGCTCAGTCAGTTAAGCATCCAACTCCTGATTTCAGCTCAGGTCATGATCTCACGGCTTGTGAGATTGAGCCCCGCCACTGGGCTCTGTGCTGACAGAGCAGAGCCTGCTTGCATCTCTGTCTCTCTCTCTCTCTCTGTCTGTCTCTCTCTCTCTCCCCCCCCTTCTGCCCCTCACCTGCATGAGTGTCTCTCTCTCTCAAAATAAATAAACATTTAAATCTAGTGATTGCACTCCTAAATGGGAAAGCAAGGAAATAATTTAAAATACCTCAAAAATTTGTTATTTTTATATAAATATGAAACAAAATGTTTATACAAATATATTAGTTAGTCTTTTAAATAAAAGGAATTTAAAAACCAGAAGTAAGAGATGATTTAAGCAATTATAGTATATCAGTTGAATGAATACTGGTCATTGTAAAAGGAAATAGACTACATTAGATTTAGATATAAAGTTGTTTTGGGTTACCTAACTATGGCTGGGGAACCTTCAGACTCATATACACAGAGTTTACATATATTAGTTATAATAATAAAGTCAGAAATGTAAGATGAGTGTACTTTTGGGGAATCAAAATTGTATAAAGACTTTCCTAACTAACAGTGCTCCATGTTATGTTTTTAACTTTTGTAGACCACAAACTCATCTTTGAATTTCTGATAGTCATTGACAGCACACAAAGCAAAAAGAAAATTTCCACAAGAGCCATTAAAAAAATGATAAAGATAGTTTGAAACATATCAAATGTATATACTAGGATGCTGGGCTTAAAAAAGGACACTATGCCTTTGGCTTGCTCAAAGCATACTTTGTTCTTCTCCAAGTATAACACATATCATTTTCTGCTTGGGCTCCCCGACCTCAAACTCCTAACACTGAAAACTTCAACCAAAAACAAATGGATTCCGCATATATGACCCAAAGGTATTTAAGAACAGACTGAAGGATTAAAAAATCAGATGAGTAAATTTGTTTTCTAAGGCAAATTCATATAAATTACTGTCCTTTTAGTATGATGCTGTCAAAAGGCATTCATTTCTAAAAAGAAATTAGGAAACTAGATACCAAGAAAAAAATTAAAAAATCCTTTTACTTTTCTTTTTAACCGAAAAAAACAAGAAGTAACAGCTCAGAAAAGAAAAAAACGGATTATCAAATAGAGTCTGAAATTCCATTACGGAAATCCCCTTGCCAAATGACCAAATATTAACATGTAAAACGTATATGTGAACCTAAAAAAAAGTAACAAAAACTAAAAATCTACATTTAAACATTTATATAAATGTAAAACAAATTCTTAAAACATCTGCTTGAGAAATAAAGACCTGTGAAACAGTTTAATAGCATTCCACATAAACGTGGTTAGCAGAATAAACCTTATTCTAAAACAATTTATAGAATTTTAATACTGAAGAACCCACCTGTAATCAGAAGCTATTTTCAATAACTGGATTTTCAAATTTCTACTACAATCATACTGTCAGTATATGCCTCTTTCAGCCCTTTTTATCTTAAACTAGCAAAGTCTGAAAATTATATAAAGCCCTTTCTGATTAATTAGGAAAATTATAGTAAATGCAAGAATAGCTTACACATATAAAATTTAATATATAAATGCTAGAAACATTAAAACAGTGACTATCCCTTAAGCCCTAGATTGACAGTGACTTAATTAAGCTTTTGAAAACATTCCTTCCATTCCTTTAAAGAAATTACAGCTACTCAACTCTGTTACATCTGGTCTCTCATAACTGAGAGGTATTACTGAAAAACAACCTAAGGACAACTGCTTAGGAAAAGAAATCTATTTCTTATTAGCCCAATAATATTAGGGTTAAAATTTGTTAATTAAAAGGAAACAAGTAATATATCAGCTTTTGTAGAAACAGAACCTGTCCTATCATACACAGTCCTGATATTTCAGTACTAAGTTACTGAAATAACACATTCATCCTCAGAACTTTCATTGTCAAGAGCAGACAGAAGATAAAGGATGAACTCTGGGATGTGGATCTCTCCCACTGTCCTTCAATGGTGCACTTCTACCTCAGGCAGACTCTGCACCAGTCAAGAACTATTTCCCCAATTCCCTAGGTTAAATGACTGGTTTTTTCCTTCACTTTTCTAGAGTACCTTCTTTCTGAATATCTTGTGTAAATCTTATTGTACCACAACTTATTCTAAAATAGAATAATTTGCTGTATTGATTATTCATTTAAGTGGACTGTAATTCCCTTAAGCACCTGAACAGTTTTGCAAGAATATATATATTTTCACTTCACCTACACTTTGCTCCAAGTAAGCAAACATTTGTTAAATTAAAAATTACATACTCTGATTTTGATACTAATACTATGAGGTCCTTGATTTTAGGATACACATATGAAGCATTATAAAGGGGTATGATACCGGCAATTACTTTCAACTGGTTCTGAAAATAACTGTATATATATATGTGTGTACATACATAAGACAGAAGAAACCCTAACGAAATGTCATAAATGCTTGACAAATCTGGATGAAGGATATGCAGGAATTCTCTGTACTATATTTGCAACTTTTCTGTAAGTATGAAATTAAAAAATTCTAAAGCCCAAATGATTCATAGAAGTGTAAGACTCTCAGCCTCCTTCCACAGCCATGAGTCTTGGGACGGTGGTTCTACCTGTACATATACTAGCTACTACCACACTGACTCAGAACTAAGAAAATCACTACTTCTTCCAATTCCTTCTATACTCATACCAACCTTGTTACAGGGAGCTTCATCCTGAGTAAGAAAGACATAAATCACAAAGATTCACCACTTCTATAGTTTACATTCTTTTCACATTATCAGAATGATCATGTTATATAACAGGTCAAAATAAGAATTTTAGATTAGGAAAACAGACGTTTCTTTTATTACAGGATCAGCTAATGACAGGGAAAAGACTGGAAGATACTAGGTCTTGTAGATCCTTGCCTGACCAACTGCCTACTTAGTACTAAGATGACTTAATAATGAACAACTGTCTACAAATATTATTTTAATAATCCAATAAATATACAATGTTGTTGAAGGAAATCATTTTTAAAGATATATTTTCAATTAATATCCAAAATAAACAGAGTGTGGGGAAAAAAAAAATCACAGGATTGAAAACATAAGTCTTTCCTATGGACATGATAGTCTAGATTAATAGCCAAAACACTCCAGCTTGTGTGTGTGTGTGTGTGTGTGTGTGTGTGTGTGTGTGTGTATCCATCCAAATTCCTAAAATCTAATCCAGGAAAATCCATCCTAAGTTTTCTTATTATATAAAACTGCTTTAAATGTTCCTAAATACTCTGACGATATAGTCACATGAAATGACCCATTAGTATCATAAATATGGGGGCGCCTGGGTGGCTTGGTCGGTTAAGCGTCCGACTTCGGCTCAGGTCATGATCTCACAGTCCGTGAGTTCGAGCCCCACGTTGGGCTCTGTGCTGACCGCTCAGAGCCTGGAGCCTGTTTCAGATTCTGTGTCTCCCTCTCTCTCTGCTCCTCCCCTGTTCATGCTCTGTCTCTCTCTGTCTCAAAAATAAATAAACGTTAAAAAAAATAAAAAAAAAAGTATCATAAATATGAAATTTTAATATGAAACATAAAAGGAATTATAAAAGTAAAGAAAAAGAAAAAATTTGGTTATACTTCAATTAAATTAAAAATCATGTAAACGAGGAATTTGATTGAACTCTTATAATTATTTAATTGTGCAGTAATTTCAAGGAGCAATTTTCTAAATAATTAAAGTATAACAATGCTTTAGTTACACAGCCACCTAAAAAACCCAACACAGAA
The DNA here is from genome assembly GCF_022837055.1 of Prionailurus viverrinus. NCBI lineage: Eukaryota > Metazoa > Chordata > Mammalia > Carnivora > Felidae > Prionailurus > Prionailurus viverrinus. The sequence continues at coordinate 141,508,483 of NC_062562.1, forward strand.
ACCAGCAATTTAAAAAAAAAATAGAAACAAGACTCCTGATTGGAAAGTATCAGTAAAAATTACCCAGGAAAAGAAAACACCAATAATTTACTCTGGAAAGGGCAGATTTTATCAGCTGGTAATTTCCACAATGAGAAATAACCAGAAAGAGAAAGGAAAATAGAAAAAGGTAGAGATTAAAAAAGAATACATCAAAGACAGAAGACTCCACAAGAAACCGTAATTTTTTAAAAAGCAAAGTTGGAGGATTAAAAGAGAAAGTGGACAAAAGCAGTAACAGAATCTCAAGTGTGTGTGTGTGTGTGTGTGTATGTATATAAAAGCCACAAGAAAACAGCTGCTGTCTTATGGATCAAGCAGAAATGGTGTTTTAGGCCTTAGTAGCTACTTAAGAAAACGACCATGCTAGGCATATTCATTTACCAAATGTTTACTGAGCACCTACTACGTACATGGAACTGTGATAAATGGGGGTGGGGGTGAATGAAAGTGAGGTCAAGCACAAAAATTTATTACAGACATGGTCCTCATGAAATGTGTTCTCATGGGCACAAAGACATTGTTAATGATTACAAATGCTATAAAGGAAAAATGCATCATGCAGGAAAAATGTAAAACCTATCCAGCATGGGAAGGCTGCCCAAGAGTAACAATTTACCTGAAGGATGAAACTGAATGAGTCAGGTGAGCAAAGGGGTGGAGGGAAGAGGAGAGGAAATAGCATTCCACTGCAGACAGATCAACAAAGACCCTATCGTGGGAAAGTGCTAATCTCAGTAGGTAAGAAAGAGAAGAGTGGCATGGAATGAAGTCACAGACTTCATATTAAAATAACATCAAACATGGCTCACCTCTGTGGTTTAGAGAGATAAACAGCCATGTGCAGTTTGGAGACTTTGTCTAGAGATGTAGTAGAGTGGTTTATCATTCCTATAATGGCTTTTGATGCCTCTTAGTATCTCAGTTCTGGTATACTCTTCTTCCCCACCCCCACACCCCGCCCAAGGACCCTGGGTTTGTCCGTATGATTTGCTTTGAACAATAGAGCCTCAACAAATATAAGCAGAAGCTTGAAAACTACTTGTACGTAGCGGCTTGCCCTCCTGGAACTGCTGCCCTAAAATCTTGGGGTGAAAGACCATACGGAGAGCCGGCCCCATCATATTACCTGTCCTTGCCAAGCCTAGTTCCCACTGGACTGCCCACTGAATGCCACTGCATGAGTGAACATAGGTGACAAACTAGACACCCCACCAATCCACAGAATCATAAAATATAAATCAATACTGCTTTTAAGTCACAAAGTTTTCTGGTGGTTTGTTTGCAGCAACATGTAGGAGATTATTTTAATATAATAATAACATAGTATAGATGGTTCTAGCTCCTTCCTCCATTTCATTTATACTGGACATATGTTTAAAATTACCAGTAAAGTTTTCAGAAAAAATTTAATGTTTATTTATTTTTGAAGGAGAGACAGAGTGTGAGTGGGGAAGGGGCAGAGAGAGACACACACAGAATCTGAAGCAGGCTCCAGGCTCTGAGCTGTCAGCACAGAGCCCAACGCGGGGCTTGAACCCACAAGCTGCAAGATCATGACCTGAGCTGAAGTCGGATGCTCAACCAACTGAGCCACCCAGGCGCCCCAGAAATTTTGATCTATAAATCGTAAAAGTTTTAGAGCTCACTCTCACTATCAATGCACTTTCTTTTTTGGAATCATTGTTTAAATGCATTTTACATCCAAAAGCCTTACTAAAAGATATGTACTGGACAAGAGACTAAGCTCACTCACTAAACCAGTCATGGCCACACATCAATCTCATATGGTGTCTGTGATTTAAATTCATACATCAAAAAGCTGTAAATTATGTGGCAAAGATCTTTAGCATTACCTGCAATCAAAATTATAGATGCTAAAACCACAAATGGCAAAGTTTACCATCCTCTTAATTTTCTACTTGAAGGATAATCATACATAGATAAAGGTGAGAGGAATAGTGATCTCAATATAGACTGGGTTAGGTTTGCAAATAGACAGGACACTGTAGTAGACGGGCAGCAAATAGGTGCAGCTTGCTCTCTTCTGCCTTTCCCTTCTCTGTAGCTTAAGTAGACATGCTTTAGGGAGTTTTTCTTCTTTCCTCTTCTGTGGGTTTCAATTTTTAGGGAATGAAGGTGCAGATGAGAAGGACGGTCCCAAGGATTACCACCTCAGCTGACCAAAGTTTAACATTTACCGGCTGCGCCCCAAGCTCTGGCAACAAGAAAATGCGCGCGCGTGTGTGTGTATGTGTACAAAATACATTATAAAATATACAAAGTATATTATGCTATAATATAAAGTATGTTATATTTTAAGACCTAAGTATATTATACATTTTTATTATAAAATATATTTATTTATATATTATTAAATATATATTTTTTATTCTGCTACCACTTTCCTGTGCAAGTAACAGTTTGGGAAGAGAAGGTGGAAGGTTGTTACTTTGGTCACTGATAGGATTTCAGTGTTCCTGAACCCAGTATCATTTCACCATAAATTTATCCAGAGTATAATCCAATCCCTTCATTTTACAGAAGAGGTCAATTTATTTCTCAAAGTTCATATTGGTCAGCTCTGGATGAATTTCACAATCAGATGCTCATTTTATATTCACCATACACTACTCATTGATTCATCCCAGTTACTAATTTGTTAGATTTTTGACCTTTCACATCTAAATGATTTTCAAAGAACTATATACCCTTAATATAATTTTATCCCTCTATTGATCTCATTTGGTTTACCTTATTTTGGAGGAGGGCAGGGGAAAGTTAGTGGCGGTAGCAAATAGAGGACTACTACTGCATGAGAAAAAAGGATCTTTATGGAAAGAAAAACTTCAAACAGATGTAAGTTATACGACCTGGGGACATAAGCAGATTTACCAAGAAGCCAATTCATTAAGTTTCAGAATCTTTTACTTGGAAGTGTCCCTTACAAAATTTGGTTTGTTCTCCTTTGGGGAGCACATGAAGGAGCAGCAACCCGAGCCGCATGCTTAAGGGCTCCTCTGTAGCTATTCTTGGAGGTCATCCTGGTACTTCCATCAAGGATGCACTACCTCGACATCCGTCCAGCCCCAGCAAATAACCTGTCCCTCTTGGAACACAAAATGCTCCCAGACCCAATCTTTAACCCCAAGGAAAAGGTATGAATGACTGCTATTTAGCACCCTGCTGGGGGTGGCACACTAAGACCAAACTTTGAACACTTCTGGGGAAAGGAGAGTGGTCCAGCCACCTAAGATCAAGAGCTGGAGTTTTTTCCCCAGGCAAGAAGCATCCTCTAAACAAAGTGAAGGAAATTAAAGATGTACCTGTAACTAGTTTAAGGAAACTTCTTTGAGCTTCACAACTATCAATATTTTGATCAAACATACTAGAGCAGGAGTCTTTTCTATAAAATACCAGATAGTTAATATTTTAGGCTTGTGGGCTCTTTGGCCTCTCTTATCTCTGCTGCTATAGCATGTGCAAAAGCAGCCATAGATAATTTGGAGATGACTATGTTCCAATAAAACTTCATTTACCAACACAAGCAGGCTATAGTTTGCTAAGCCGTGTGCAAGAAGAATGGATCTCTCTATAGAAAATACAAAATTGTTGTCATGTAAAGAGGTGCTCAATGAATAGATAGCCAAAATAAGTAGGAAAAAAAATATCAAGAAAGTGTATCAATTAATAGTAATAGAAATAAGTTATAATAAGTAATAAGCTATTTTTCTGGATTTTGTGATGTTTATGGTATTTTTTTGTTATCTTTTCTCATACTAAATCACCATTTTTATATTTAATTTTGGATTCTTTTTTTAAAGAGAACCCTTCCAAATTATGTAAGTTTCAGGCCACAAAACGTGGATCAGCCTTATTTGGAGTAACGATACAATGCACCAATTGCAGCAACAGGATTTTGTATCTAAAAAAAAAAAAAAAAAAAAAAAAAAAAAAGAGCTAACTGAATTTATTCCTTTTGCCAAACCAAACTTAATGTAGTAACTTTTTAACATGCAGTGACTTTATCAACAGAAAAAAACTGCGGCTGAGCAACTTCAAAAAACCACTCAAGGGGCGCCTGGGTGGCGCAGTCGGTTAAGCGTCCGACTTCAGCCAGGTCACGATCTCGCGGTCCGTGAGTTCGAGCCCCGCGTCAGGCTCTGGGCTGATGGCTCGGAGCCTGGAGCCTGTTTCGGATTCTGTGTCTCCCTCTCTCTCTGCCCCTCCCCCGTTCATGCTCTGTCTCTCTCTGTCCCAAAAATAAATAAACGTTGAAAAAAAAAATTAAAAAAAAAAAAAAAAAAAAAAAAAAACCACTCAATAAAAAAAAGGTTTGAAAGGTCACTGGGAATGTGTGGGTATATGTGGATGGGTTGCAAGAGTCTTTATAGTTAACTTTCTACCCAAAGTAAGAATTCCTCACGTGATATTGTTAACAGACAATTAAATAACATTTGCTTGAATGCTTGCTCCAATGGAGAGTGCACAACTTGAAGGGAAAAACTCTTATTCTTGAGCAACTCAGAAAATAGATACTGAACCTAAACCTGTTTTCCTGGCAATTCCCACCCACAGGTATTTAATCTTTAATCGTTCATTTAAATATCTGTTGAACATTTGCTATGTGACAGGCGCAGTGCTAGTTACTGTGGCTACAATGCTACAAAACTGGAGATGTAAACTATTCCCCCACTAATCACAGCATATCATATATGTGTAGTGGCAATAACATTTTCATTTTCATAAAGATGTGCCCCAACAACCCTACTTCTCAGGTCATCTCTTTTTCAGCAAGAATTTATTTTGGTCATTTCTCATCTGACCTGATTTATGGATACCTTATCAGTCTGGTTGCCCTCATCAGTCTATAGTTACATGTGGTCTGACCAGTGCAGAATATTAGCGAAATGATGGAGGAGATAATTTGTTCCCAATCACAGAAAGAAATGCATGTGCCACCTCATTCTCACCTATCACACTGTATACTGAAGACACAGGGCACCATCTTTCACTAGTCATTATCCTCTCTCATGTCCTGATTTTCCATTTCAGTTCTTTGCTCCCAAAGGCAAAACACCCTCTCTCACCCTCCCTTTACCTGGCTAATTCTGTTCACCTTTCAAACCTCAGTTCAGATGTCATCTATCATATCCCTTCCCTGACTCCCTCAAAAAGTGTTGTAACTTAACCTACAGTTAATATCCTACTATTTATGAGAATAAGCAACATGAGCTTGCCTAACAAGGCACTTTAGTCCATTTCAGGAGGAAGCAGTTCCTCTTTTCACTAGGCCTTACCAAGAAGATTCTCTTCAAAAGTCAGTGGACTGGTTAGGTAATTAGACCCTCTCAAACTACACCAATGGTTAGGTTAAATATTTTTAGTGGACAGGAAATGCTAAAGAATAAAATGAAATCTAGAATTAAAAAGTCTACAGGAGGGGGGCCTGGGTGGCTCAGTCGGTTAAGCATCTGACTTCGGCTCAGGTCATGATCTCGCAGGTCATGAGCTTGAGCCCTGCATCGGGCTCTGTGCTGACAGCTCAGAGCCTGGAGCCTCTTAAGATTTCTTTGTCTGTCTGTCTGTCTGTCTGTCTCTCTCTCTGTGGCCCACCCCGACTTGCACTCTGTCTCTATCTCTCTCAAAAATAAACAAACATTAAAAAAACATTTTTTAAAGTCTATAGGAATCAAATATGTTGAGAAGTTCAAAGTTCATTAAAAAAAAAAAAAAAAAGCACAGAGAACACAGGGGCACCTGGGTGGCTCAGTCCCTTCAGTGTCCAACTTTGGCTCCGGTCATGATCTCACAGCTCGTGAGTTCAAACCCTGAGTTGGGCTCTGTGCTGACAGCTCAGAGCCTGGAGCCTGCTTCAAATTCTCTGACTCCCTCTCTCTCTGCCCTCCCCTGCTTGTGTGCGCTCTCTCTCTCTCTCTCGAAAACAAATGAACACTAAAAACAAAACAAAACACAGGGAACATAGTCAATAGTATTATAACAACATTGTATGGTGACAGATGGTGACTACACTTTTGGTGGTGAGATATGTTATATACTTGAAACTAACGTAATGCTGTGTGTCAACTCTACTCAACATAAATGAATACTTGGAACAGGAAAAGTTACGATCTCTGACGTAACTAGTACCAGAGTTTCCCCACTAGTACACATCGCATTGGTACTAACAAAAATTCTCTGAAAGGAAGCCCACGTGAGCATTTCCTGGACAGCAGATCTGCCATAAATCCGCTGCAGTAGAGCCCACATACTCAATTAGCAGGAATGAGAAATATTACATAAGCAAAGATAGCGTGACATACAGTATGAAAGAAGAGCTATAACTGATTCACAATAACCCCAAAAAAGTTAAGTCTTAACCATAATCAAAATGGATGTTCATCAGATGAAGCATGATAGGCAATTTGCATCCTGTAATAATGATGTATTTCTTTTGGAGCAAGAAAATATACCAGAGTAAAATATATGGTACCTCAAATATTCACATAGGGACCTACTTTATCACATAGGAGTTAAAGTAAGTTCAGTAATGTGTTTGTTCTGTTGTACTAAACCACGGTAAAGCACTAACACATTTTAGAAAGACTTCCATCAAAATCAACAAAATATTTCAAATCTTACATTTATTAATTCAGATCTTCAGAACCTTAATATTATCCAGAATTACTCAGGCAACTCGAACTTTCTAGGTCATCAAGAAAAATACCCACACAACTCATTAAATAAACTACAATTTAGTTATACAATGAGATACAATACAGCTGCTAAAAAAATAAAAGAACGAAGAGGTTCTAAGTAATAAGGAAAAATCCTCAAGATACATTGTTATGTGAGAAAAAAGCAAGATGTAAAATGAAAGGTGTAGTATGTTAACATTTGTGCACAATAGCAAGAATCAATATTTGCCTAGTATGCATAAAACTGAAAATGGACACAGTTGCTACCTATTTTGTATATGCAAAGGTGTTTTGTGAGGGGAGGAAGGACGAGGCAAATGGAAGATAGCATGGAAGAGAAACTTTTCACTTTCATATATTTTGATTTTATACCATGTGAGTATTTGAGTTTTTCAAAAAATTAAATATTGATGTGAAAATACACACAAAAAAGAAAAAGACCTACTCAAGTCATATCATGGTAGAAGGTTGGGTGAAAAAAAGATCTTTGTGATCTAGAAACTGTAACCCAGGAAGAATTTCTTGCAGCTTTTAAGAAGCCTTCCTTTAAAAAAAAAAAAAAAGTCATTTTTGAGAGAGCGAGAGAACACATATGTGTGAGGTGGGGAAGGGCAGAGAGAGAGGCAGACAGAGGATCCAAAGCAGGCTCTGTGCTGAAAGCGGAAAGTCCCACATGGGGCTTGAACTCACACAATGTGAGATCATGACCTAAGCCGAAGTCAGATACTTAACCGACTGAGCCACCCAGGCGCCCCAAAAAGCCTTCCCTTAAAAATTAAGTGAACATTGCTGAAAATAACATACTATAATATCTAAAGGCATAAAGTAATAAAAAGGCAAACTTTGGCTATTATAAAAAGATAGCCTACGTCTGTAATGAAGGCCAAAGTCTATGGCTTCTTTCATAAACTTTCCCTTTGAGTCTTTTGAAGTCTTAACATGATTAATCAAGACAAGCAAGTTTAAATAAAATTCAGTCGATTTTGTCTTCCATATTTGTTATTCTATATGCAGCAATTCATAATTATCCAAGCTTTTAAAGACAGTAATAAGAATGTGTATACATATTACATGTATTATATAATATAAATAGAAGTATATAAATTATGTGTAATATGTATACACATTTCTTTTGTACACATTATATATCATATATTATATATACACACATATATATATACACACATTTAATTTGCTTGACTTTCATATGTACAATCAAGGGGGGGGAAGAACATGCAAAGAAATTAATCTGAGAGTAAATGGAATTTAAATTCAACATACAACCTAAAGACTTTAGATTCAAAATTTGAGACTCATACATGATGTATAAGAATTATTAGAAAAGAAAAAAAAAAGAGAGGCAAGAATCTTTCTTATTTTTTCAAAGATTTTATTTTTAAGTAATCTCTACACCCAGCCTGGGGCTTGAATTTACAACCCCGAGATCAAGAGACACATGTTCTACCGACTAAGCTGGCCAGGTGCCCCAAGGACCTTTCTAAGGTTGTTTTTAAGGTTTACACTTTACAGTAACCAGATCTATTATGGTGATCCTTTTGCCATGCATATAAATGTTGAATCACGATGCTGTATACCTAAAATATGATGCTGTATTTCAATTATGTTTCAATTAAAAATTTTATCCCTTGTTAACAACTTCAGACTTAAAATTATAGTGTTAAACATCAGTAATGATCTACTCAATAATTTGAAATCATTTAATAAACCAAATTTTATATACTTCCTCAGAAAGCTTAATGTTGCTAGTTTCAAAAGGCATTTTTTTATTCAAAATGCATGAACCAATATTTCTAACTCCAGTTATCATTACTGAAACTGAATGAACATGCCTAACTAGATGTTCGATTGCAACCACCACAGAGGAGTAGGAAGCAGACTGTATTAAAATAAATGGTAGATCATGGTTTTTTTCTTTTAAAAGATTTTTATCATTAATAAACCATAAACTTGGGGGGCAGGGTTAAATGTTAGGATTTTATATAATTTAATTCTACTCTATAATGTTACACTAAGCACTATAAAGGCAAAAACAGCAAGCTAATAATTTTCTCTCTAAATGGAATGGGTGACTGGATCCCATGTACATATTTGGATACTTAAATGTTCTATGTTTTTAATGCATACATTATTTGGGAAGAATTAATTTTGAGCCAAGGTGAGTGACTTAGGCAGGAGGTGCCTAAGGCAGGAGGTGAAAAGATGCTACTAGACTCCTTTTCCTTCTGCTCTTTGGAGCTGCACTGTCTAATAAGGAGCTCACTAGCCACACACAAGTATTTAAAACTGAAAATTCAGTCCCTTTGTCTTACTAGCCACATTTCCAATGCTCAATAGCCATGGATGACTACTTATTAAATGGTACAAATGCAGAATACGTCCACCATCATGAAAAGTTCCATTGGATAGTACTGCTCTGGAAAATCCAAGGGAGAGATTTTATATAAATACTTTATTAGAATAAGACATAGAATTTATAAGGTCAGGAGTGGAACAGAGTTGGAATCATTAGACAAAGGAATATTCATAATAAAAAGAATAAAATCATATTTATTCCAAAATGTCTGGCTAACTAGAGACTCAATTTGAATACAGTATGAAATTCAATTTAACAGATATTATATACTGAAAACAGAAAAATAATTAAGGGCTGGTCTCTGTCTCCAGTGACCTAATTAGGGAGATATGTTTTAAATGAATAACAAACTATGCTACAAAATGAAAATGTACCAAATGAAATGTACCAAAATGAAAACAAAAATAAAGTGCTCTAGAAAGGCTGAGAAGCAAATGCTGAATTCTGACAGGGGACAAAGTAAGGGTAGAGAATCACAGATATCCCAGGGAAGAATAACGTGAGGACTAAAGCACAGAGTCTGGGGTGGATTCCACCACTCACTTGCTAAGCGATTTTAGGTAATTATATACTCATCTTTCCAATCCATTTCCTAATCTGCAAAATGGGGATACTATTACTAACTTCATTTTGTGTTATAGAGTAAATTAGTTAATACATGTAAAGTGTTCTGAACAATTTCTTCATCATAGGGTGATTAAATTTAAATGAAATACAGAAAGTACTCAGAAGACTGCTTGTCATTGTATGTACTTCTTGAATGTTAACTATTATGATACTCACATTATCAGTTGCTATATTTCCAATCAGATCATTTTAAAGCTCTACTACTAGCTTACAGAAACTAGTAATTAGAGAACTAACATTTCCTGTTTTCAGCAAGTTGGTCAATTAAAAAATAAGGAGAACCAGGAAAAAAACCCAAGCCTGCGAAAACATGAAAGAAACCCTCACACCTTTACAGTCTGCAAATCTGGGCTCAGAATTGTAACTAAAAACAACACCTTAGTACAGTAAATATTTTTTACAATGGCATCTAAAGCAGGTTTAGGTGAGTGACAGACCAAATAAATAATCATGTACTATATCTTAATAGAATTTTCACTAACTTTTATACACACGATAAACAGAACATAAGCAGGTACTGCCTGTCCCCCCAACCCTAATACTTCTGGTATTAAAGACTCAGTTCCTTTCTCCAGGGACAAGCACCTGTGTTTATGCTCAATTAAAATTCTCTCCCTAAAATTTAGAATTCCAAACTGAGTCACAGGACTAACGGGTTGAGGGAAGAGATGACTGGAGTTGAGAGAAGTTCCACCAACTCCTGCTGTTGTTCTCAGAACTTCCCAGCCTCCTGCTGCTCCTGAAGTTTTATTGTTCAATTCTGTCCCGGATTCCATGGGATCCTCTGATAGCCAATAAATTCCTTTTTGCTTAAACCAGCCAGAACCAGTTTCTGTTATTTGTGCCAAAGAGCTTTAACTAACAATTGGTTTCTTAAATATTTAAGTAATTCTCATACCTCCAAGTTCTTAATGGAAATCAATGAGAAAAGACACTTTATTCACTATACATATATGCTATTATATGCAATCATATAAATGTGGAGCTGAATTTATACAGTAACTTCCTTTGGCCTGATGTATTTTAATAGCCTGAAAGGACACTATTCTCCATGAATTCTTGACAATTATCTTTTAATATATAGATTCATGCTCAAAACGGAACAGGTTTCTCTTTGGTAAGAATAAAGGGCAACTTTTTGGCAAGAATTCAAACTCTTTCTTAACCTGCGGCAATTAACAACTTGACCTTTGCCTCCTGCTATTAACCCAAGATACAACAGATGGCAGCCAAATAATCTACAAATGCCCAAACATACTATATTTCTCATCTTAACTCATTATGTTTACTCTGCTGGAATATTATGTTTGAAACTTGTCAAACTCCATATACCTAGTTCAAATAGCACACTCTTGATCAAGTTTTTCCACCATGTCCTCAAACACTTCTCCCTCTGCATAATCCCATAACGTTTCATTTACACATCCAATGAAGGACATATCATTGACTGACTTGTGACAGGTCCCTACATAGAGTGTTTCACCAATGCACCATTCATCCTCTGAAAACAAGGGCCATGTATTCTCCAATTATGTACACTTAGTCCCAGCACAGTATTTATATGCATTTTGCATTCATTAGCTCAACTAAACTGAAAGGAGTGTCTTTCTTAGAATCATATTAATTATTGTTACAGTATTTTTAGAAGAATGACAACAGTTCTCTTCTTGGCACTTCAATTAATCATAAACATCTATATGACATGGTGAAAACCCCAAGTTAATGCACCCCCATTACTAATATTTTAAAGCCACCAATCACAGGAATTTGCTTCCACCTCAACCTCCATCCACACAAGAGGGAGGCAAGCCTTCCTTATCCTCCGTCACTGAATTGACCTGGAACCTTTTTCATAATACCAATGTAACACTGACCTGATTATTATAGCTTTATTATAAACCTTAAAAATCAGGTGTGGTGGACCAACATTTTTCTTTTGTGGCTATTCTAGCTCCTCTGAATTTCCATCTAAATGTTATCTATTTATTTATTAAATTTTTAAATGTTTATTTATACTTTTTTTGAGGGGGGAGGGAGAGAGAGACAGAGAGAGAGGGAGAGAGAGAGACAGAGACAGAGACAGAGAGAGAGAGGGAGACGAATTCCAAACAGGCTCTGCACTGTCAGCACAGAGCCTGACACAGGGCTTGAAATCCCACACTGTGAGATCATGACCTGAGCCAAGGTCAGAGGCTTACCAACTGAGCCACCCAGGTGCCCCTATACTTCAATTTTTTAATGTTTATTTATTTATTTAGAGAGAGAGCACACATGAGAGAGCAAGAATGGGGGAGGGGCAAAGAGGGAGAGAGAGAATCCCAAGCAGGCTCCATGCTGTGGCTATGAGCACAGAGCCCAACGCAGAGGTCAGTCCCACAAACCATGAGATCATGACCTGAGCTGAAATCAAGAGTCAGATGCTTAACCAACTGAGTCAGGCACCTCTACCTCAACTGTTTTAAAAGTGAAAAAAATACCTTATTGTGATGAGTTTTTAAAACAAACCACCAAGCTAATTACTTCTATGTTTGACACAATCTTGTTTGCAAGGTGGCTAAAGGGAAAGTTGCTACTAACAAATATTAATGCAACCTTCTTACTTGTTTTATTTGAAAAAACAAACCCGTAATATCTCACTTTATAAAGGAGATACATAAACTCTGATTGTAAAGTACCTTGTTGCATTTATCTTCTCATTCATTAACTTTCATTTTAAAATTGAGAAATCTCTAAACTTGGAAAAATAAAACCCAAGATTCAGGAAAATCATACTTAAGAAATCAGAACATTTTTTATGGAATTAAATTAAAAAATTATTGCTATTTGTATTTGTTTAATGTTACTTAGGACTACAAAGAATATACTAGATTGTCATAATAAAAGGCACAAATTATAGGTCAGTGCAATCTGACAAGATAAAATCCAATTTTAAATGCACTTATGCCAGGGCACCTGGGTGGCTCAGTCGGTTAAGCTTCCGACTTCAGTTCAGGTCATGATCTCACAGCTCACTGAGTTCAAGCCCTGCATCAGGCTCCACGCTTAAGCTCAGAATCTGCAGCCTGCTTCGAATTCTGTGTCTCCCTCTCTCTCTGCCCCCCATACCCTTATTCGTGCTCTGTCTCTCTCAAAAATAAACATTAAAAAAGATTTTTTTTAAATGCACTTATCCCTTTAAGCAATTCTATTTCTTGGAAATTATCAAAGTAAAATAACAGATCAAGTGTGTGAAGATAGATGGAATATATGTATACACATACAAATGTTAGGGGGAATGTTAGAATAAAAAGAAAGAAAAGAAAAATAACTGTCTATTTCTAGGGAATTGGTCAAGCTTCTAGGATGTACCCACTGAAAACAGTATACTTACTGACATGAAACAATGTCAATAAAAAAATAAACATCTGTGTTTGTCAGGGGGTGTTTGTTGAGAATAAGTACACATGTTCATTCACCATTCAATAATTCATGAAAACCAAAAGCTAGGAGGATATACACAAAAACATTAATAAGAATTAGTTCTGGATGATGGGGTTCATAGATGATTTCCATTTTTATCAATATTATTTTGAAAACTGCCTAAGTCTGCACTTAGAAATATAATGTGAATCACATAAGCAATTTCAAATTTTCTACTAGCCAATATATAAATTAAAAATGTGTAGAGGGGTGCCTGGGTAGCTCAGTCAGTTAAGCGTCTGACTTCAGCTCAGGTGATGATCTCATGGTTCATGAGTTCGAGCCCCACGTCAGGATCTGTGCTGTCAGCTCGGAGCCTGGAGTCTGCTTCGGATTCTGTGTCTCCCTCTCTTTCTGCCCTTTCCCCACTAGTACTCTGTCTCTCTCTCTCTCTCTCTCTCTCTCTCTCTCTCAAAAGTAAATAAAACATTAAAAAAATTATTTTAAATGTAATGAATTAATTTTAACATATTTAACTGAATATATTTCTTAATTTGTAATTTCAGTATATAATCAATATTAACATTTTTTTAAGTTTATTTATTTAAGCAAACTCTACACCCAACATGGGCTCGAACTCACAATCCTGAGACCAAGAGTCACATGTTCTTCTGACTGAGCCAGCCACGTGCCCCCACATCAAAATCTTTCTTTAAATATTTATTTTTGAGAAAGAGAGAGAGAGAAAGAGAGAGGGCGGGAGAAAGGGAAAGAGAGGAGACAGAGGATTGAAGGCAGCCTGCTTGCTAATAGCACAGAGCCCTATGCAAGGCCAAACCCATGAACCGCAAGATCATGACCATGACCTGAGGTCAGACCCTTAACCGAATGAGCCACCCAGGAGCCTCTCAATATTAAAATCCTAATGAAATATTTTAATTTTTTTTTTGTACCAAGTCTTAGAAATAGAGTGTGCATCTCACATTTACTGCACATCTCAATTTGAACTAATGACACTTCAAGTGCTCAACAGACACATGTGGCTAATGGTTACCAGGCTCCATTATGGGACAATGCACTGTATTTTTAATGGGAAAGAAAAGTCATTTTTTAAATAATAAGTCACTTGACTGCTATCAGAGGTCTTTTTCCAAAATCTAACACCTGAATATTACATAATATTTTGAGTTACTCAGTTTCCTCGCATTCTGCGGAAAAATTGTTTTTAGAAATGAACAGGTTGGTCTGAGCTCAAGGAAGAAAGAGATACAACAATATAAGAATTAAATAAAAATGTAGCACTAACAGAACCTTCCAGGATATAGGTGGGTGTATGTATGCATAAAGCCAATTCCCTGATTTCCATATTTTCTAATAGTGAATTCCTGATGGTGAAATTGAATAAATATTAACTGATTAGCTATATACTATCAGCATTATTTTCAGGTCTTTCAATGTGAAATTAAGATCATTCTGAGTATGTTTAATCAAATAAAGAATTACAATAACTTATGCTTCTCAAACTTCTCTAAGTTCTCCTCAAAAATAATAAAAAGAACATAATCAGATGCATCAAACTTAGGCTTGAAAAATTAAGGATTCATTCAGAATGATTTCAAATAAACCTAAGAATTCTTATTGGAGGAATTTCCTCCCTCTACTGGAGGTAAGAATTGCATCAAACTTCTCTTCAAAAAACCACACAAACAAGAAGAGAATGGTGTAAAATATTTAAAGTGCTAAAAGAGAAATGCACCAATCTACAATTCTGTATCCAGCATAATTATCCTCGAAAGTGGAAAAGTATTTTTTAAGACAAACAGAAATTGAGAGAATTTGTTCCTACTAGACAAGTAGTCTACTTGCAAGAAGTGCTAAAAATTCCTTAAGGTGAAGCAAATGATATAGGTCATTTGAATATACTTGAAAGAAAAAAGTTTTAGAGAAGGAATAAATGAAGGTTAAATAAAATCTTTTATTTTTCTTCTTTTTTTAATGTTTATTTATTTGTGTGTGTGTGTGTGAGAGAGAGAGAGAGACAGACAGACAGACAGACAGAGCATGAGTGGGAGAGGGGCAGAGAGAGCGGGGGATGCAGAACCCAAAGCAGGCTCCAGGTTCTGAGCTGTCAGCATGGAGTCCGATGCAGGGCTCGAGCCCACAAATAGCGAGATCATGACCTGAGCCAAAGGCAGACGCTCGACCAACTGAGCCACCACGGTGCCCCTATTTTTCTTCTTTATAAATGCTTTAATAGGTAACAGCAACAATGTATTCAGTGATTATGGCTTATAGATCAGTGAAATGAATGACAGCAATATTATAAGGAATGACATAGAAGAATTGGGAGTTTTATGTTATAAAGTACTTCTACCACCCACGAGGCAATATAGTGTTACTGGAAACTGAACTTTGATTGATTATAAACATATATTGCACAATGGAGGAAAACCACTAAAATTTTTTTTAAGAAGTAAAAACGATTATGTTGAGAGGACAGAAAATAGAATCATATAAAATGCTCAATTAAAACCAGGTGTGCCTGGATGGCTCGGTCGGTCAAGTGTCCAATTTCGGCTCTGGTCATGATCTCATGGTTCATGGGTCGAGCCTCACATCGGGCTCTGTGCTGACAGCTCAGAGCCTGAAGCCTGCTTTGGATTTTGTATCTCCCTCTTTCACTGCTCTCCCCTCTCAAAGATACACATTAAAAAAAGAAAAAAGACAGATAAAGAAAGGGGAAAAAAAGGAACAAAGAACAAGGGCAACAAATAGAAAATTAACAATATAGTAGATATTAATCTAATTATATCAATAATTACTTTAAATGTAAATGGTCTAAATATCCCAATTAAAAGACAGAGACTATCAGAATGGATTTTAAAAAAAGAGCCAAGTACATGCTGTTTACAAAAAAAAAAATTTTTTTTTTAATTATAAAGACACAGGCAATTAAAAGTAAAGGGATAGAGAAAAATATACTAACCCTAAATAAAAGAAAGCTATATTAATATTGGGCAAAGTGTGTTTCAGAGCAAGGAAAATTATCAGGTATAAGAGGGACATTATATAATGATAAGGAGACCATGTCTATAGGGAGATATAACAATACTTAATATGTTGCATTTAATAACAGAGCATGAAAATATGTGAGGCCAAAGCTGATAAAACTGCAAGGAGACATAGATGAATCCACTATTTAAGCTGGAGGTTTCAACTTTTAAACATAAAAGTACTAAGAAAACTGAGTAAATATTTTTGTAATTCTAAGCTAGCACATTATTAAATAAAAACTTGATATAACAGAAAGACTATTATATTTAACTTTACAAAACTTTAAAACCCCTGCAATGACCAGGAATACCAAATATGCTTTGTCAAAAGATAAATGACAAACTGCCAAAAAAATACTGTAATATACAATTACCATCTCTAAAGAATTCTTCAAATCACTAAGAAAAAACCCAATAGAAAAAGATTGTCTAAATACAAAGAACAAACAATTCACAGAAGAAATATCTATAAACAGACATAAAAAGATGTTTAACTTCACCAAAAACTACAAACCAAACAGATATATATATATATATATTTTTGGACCTGTGAATCTGTCAAAATGAAAATTAGTTTTAAACCTAGTGTTGATGAGAATATATGGAGTTTAGAAACAACTGCTTTGGAAAACAATTCAGCAGTATATATTAACATTCTTAATGCTCATGCCCTCTGACATCATTTCTTAAGAATTTATTCAACAGAATTACTTCAAAAGGATACATAAAAATATGTATTTGAATGTTCATTGTATGTTTAGAAACATATATGTTTCTAAAGGCAAAAACTTGGAGAGAAAAAAAATACCTATTGCTCTGGGCTGAATTATGTCAACCTAAAAGATATGTTGAGGAGTTCCTGGGTGGCACAGTTGGTTAAGCGTCTGACCTCGGCTCAGGTCATGATCTCACAGTTAGCGGTTCAAGTCCCATGTTGGGCTCTGTGCTGACAGCTCGGAGCCTGCAGCCTGCTTCAGATTCTGTGTCTCCCTCTTTGTCTGCCTCTCCCTCCACTTTCTCTCTCTCAAAAATAAACAAACATTAAAATATATATATATATATATATATATATATATATATATATATACACACACATATATATATATTTATGTTTTAACACTTGTATCTATGAATATGACCTTACTTGAAAAGAGGATCTTTACAAATGTAACCAAGTTAAGATGAGGTCATTAGGGTTGACATTAATCCAATGACTGGTATTCTTATAAGAGAAGACACAGGAAAAGAACACCATGTGATTACATATGTAGAGATTAGAGTCGTGAGGAAAGCCAAGAAACATCAAGGATTGCCAGCAATGCCAGAAGCTAGGACAGAGGCATGGGATGAAGTCTCTCAGTGCCTCCAGGAGGAACCAACTCTGCTGACACCTTGATTTCAGAATGCTAACCTCCTAAGTGAGCAAGAATAAATTTTGCTTTTTTTAAGCCATGCAGTTTGTGATACTTTGTTATGGCAGCCCCAGAAAACTAATACACCCACCAACAGAGATTAGTAAGTTACAAGAAACTCACAAAATAGAGGATGCAGTAATAAAAAGTATGCAACAGATATAAATGGACATGGAAACATATGAAATATATATTAATATACATGAAAAAGTTAAGTTTCAGAACAGCATGTACAATACGAATTTCATGATAAAGAAAACATACCTCTCTGCCTCCAACTCCTCAATGAAACCCATCCTTCTCACATGCCGGCCAAGGCAAATATGGGTTAGACTACTTCCCTGTGCAATCTTGACCTGCACTGACACCTTCACAGACTGAATTCACTCCCAAGGCCTCAATAATCAACACTCTGCAAAAGATTCCAAAAGCTCTACTCCTACAATCTCTACTATCTTGCTATTACCATCAGGATGTTCTGTTGTCATCTGGAATTCACACAGCCAACTGAATATTGCCATTTTTTCCTTCACAACATTGCCATTATATAACCTTGGGATGGCAACTAGATGCCATTCATCTATGTGAACCTGGACTGACTGGTAGTGGCTACCCGCACGATGCACTGAGTATTCAGAGACCGCATCTGGACACAGCAGAAAAAGTGCTATCGGCAACAGGTAGTGTCCACCATGTGCACAAAGACCATGTTACTATCCCTCATAACCCTTTTTTTGTTCTAGATGCTGCTACAATTCCGGTTCCTTAGCCAGGCCAGGTCAGCTGAGAGAATGAATAAGATGTTTAGTAAACTTTAAACTCTTACTTAATTATTCCCATTATGAATGTAATTTCTAATTTTCCCCATCTCTAGATCCTTCCTGATACTTTTTTAATGAAAAATCTTTTTTTGCCTCTTTACTAGTAACTTAAGGACTAAAGTTTAACCTCTAAGTCTGAAGTTCAAAGTCTTCCAAAATCTGGCCTCAATTTACCCTTCAAACTTATCATTATGTTCTGAAACAAATACTATTCTCATTTCTAGCCAAGCCAGTCTATTCAATATTTCCTAACACTCCATGTCAATTTTCTACTCTAAACGTACACGTTTCCCTCTACTTGAACTCAGGTGGTTCCTTGCTCCTGACAAATTGTATACCATTTAAGGTCCTCATGTTCAAGGCCCACAATGATGCAGCAAATGCCACAGTGATATATCTATCTTTCCTATTATTTAATTTTTTATTATATGCTGGCTAGTGAAACATATCTTTTTATGCAAGATTTTTGTCCTCCCCAGCTACTTAGTAAACAACATAGTTGTAAGAACTGAATCTTCCTACTCCCTCCATGTATTTGAAGATACTGGGGGAGTGTTAGCATCTCAATAAATCCTCAATACTTGATGATGATATTTCATTAATAAAAACAGTGGAAATTTGGATTTCTGATTAGCTTTATGTGTTGCATACAAATCAATTAGCTCCTTTACTATAATGAAAATTTCTCAAGTATTTAGGTATCCTCTGATATTTTTATGGCAACATAAATTCACCATAGTGGAGGGAGAATTTCACTTAAATTTTTTTATTTTGGAACCAAAGACATGATAAATACACAATTTCACCTCTATTTTAATACTTAAAAATACTACATAGTTTTAGCTTCTCCAAATCTAAGGGTTTAACTGTAAAATGAAACTTGAAAAACATTTCATTGTCCAAAGATTACTGTGTGCTTGGCTTATGATAATTTTTTATCTCATATCATTTTTAACAGCAGTTTATATTCCTAGATGTCTTTCATATTTCCCTTTTGTTTCAATTTATCTGGTATTTAATGAGTTCTCCTTTTACAAAGACATATTTCTATAGTAAATCTTCAGGTCAAGTTAAAAATAAGTTTAAAAAATCACTATAGCAGAGGAACCCCGGAGTCAAGGATACTGAGAAACTAAGTAAACTATCAGAAAGCCATAGTAATTGAACTATGAAGTTACTACAAATCTTTCAATTGATTCTATTTTCTAAAGGTTTTTTCTAAATATGCCTCTTCAACATTACTCTACACCCAATTATTTGGTCTCTTTAAAAAAGGGTCACAATTCCGATAGAACAATAAACTCCAAAGTGAAATTAATATTGTCTAAATAATCTCACTCTCCTATACTGATATTATAGTCACTAATCCTCCACTAATTTTATAATACTGACAGATACAATAGATAGAAACAGGATATATTTCTGTTATACTATATATACGAACAGAGTTAAGTATACTAAATGTTTCCTAATTACTAAACAATACTTAACCACTTAAAAATATTAGATTGTTCAGTCACACACCGATTAAGAG
Source organism: Prionailurus viverrinus (assembly GCF_022837055.1). Classification (NCBI taxonomy): domain Eukaryota; kingdom Metazoa; phylum Chordata; class Mammalia; order Carnivora; family Felidae; genus Prionailurus; species Prionailurus viverrinus. The sequence continues at coordinate 141,528,440 of NC_062562.1, forward strand.
TTATATTTACAGTTAACGATATATATTACTGTGGACAAGAATGTATGAACTTGTTTTGCTTCCCATCTTTACAGTGAAAGTGACCTCTATACTAATGCTGGGTTCTATAAAGTCCTAAAGAGACTAATTTATAATGAAGCCCAACTCTGTCTACTCTTTTAAACCTCAACTTTGAATCAGTCTCTAAAATAACCAAGTTAGTTCACTATAGCTGTTAAATCTAACGCTTAAACTAAAAACGTTTTAAAAATCTTTATACCATTTTCTCACATGCTTCTCCAAACAGCCAGAACACTCTACATACATTATAGCATTATTCTCTGAAATCCTTAAGCAAGCCCATCTTACAAATCTAAACACTAAGGCTCTTACTGGTTGAGAAATTTCCCTATATTATAAGCTAAGAATAACAAGAAATAGGGGATTTATAGCCAAGATCTGCTGTATTCTTCTAAATCTCCTCCTATACTTATAGTCTACCAGACAAGACACTTTTATATTCACCTTTTTCCTCTATACAAGGTTGCCCTTTCAGTTTTGCATATTCCAAATCCCAAATGTTAACCTTTTTTCTCTTTCCATACTCAAGGTGAAATACATTCTCGGCCCTAACTTCCCAGCAATGCTGTCTTAACTCAGGCCTTCATCAAAACAATGATCCATCTAGGCACCTCTCCCTGTAAACCTATTTAAGAATTTAGAACAGAAACAAAGTAACAGTTGGACAGCTACTCTTACCACCTATATTAGTTCAGCAGCTGACTTAAACCACATTGTTCTTATAAAGGAAGATTTAAGTCCAGATAAAACTTGCATCAGAAATTGAAGATTTTAACAACATGATCAAGCAATGAGAAATGCTGAATGAGCTCGTAGGGAATAAATGAGTTAGCAACTATAATTAATAAGTATTCAGTGATCTGTATGCTAGATATTATAAAAATCATAGACTACGTAGGTATAAGGTCTAATCTTCCATAATTACATATAGGGTGAGAAAATAAAAAATCTAATGAAAGAATATAAGTAGGTTAAAACAAGTGCTCAGGAATCAAAAGAAATAAAGATTAAAGATGGTTAATAAAAATGGTTTTTTATGCACCACTAAATCTTGAAATAAACAAACTAGTTGAATGTGGCAGAGAAAAGCATCAGTCAACATTACCAACTTAATCCATTTGGACCACAGATGGTTGTAGAGAGGTAGTATGAGGTTTCATTTTTCCCAATCCTTAATTTCTTACTTATTCAGCACTATATATATTAAACTCCACTTGGCAAGATGGCATATACTCTAGAGAAAGTAAGCTAAATCACAGTACATGAAAAACAACAAAACTAACTACAAAACAAGACCTGATCTTGTTTTTAACTCTTCTTAACTGTTCCAAGAAAATACTACCAACTAATGAATTGCATCAGAACTATTTAGGTAAAAGTATATAACATATATTGACATATCACATATAACTCAAATGAAACCTCAACTTTCACAAAATCTATTTTTTAAACTGTGGCAAAATAGATTTACTTAAGATTCACTTCTTCCACGAAACCCATCACCAATCCAGAGTTTAATATACAGACATATTTCCATTTAGTGAAGTATGTATGTTTCTGCATCCTTTTTCTGCTGGTGGTTACACCTGTCTTTGACCCAATTCTCTTCCCTCACCTGCTATATCTAAGGGGAATGAAATCCTACTAGAGACTTTTTAAATGTCCTGGAATTCCCACCAGCAATGCTTTAATTCAGGCCCTCATCATATCTTATGTGGACTGCTGTAAATACCTACCTGATCTCCTTTGTCTCCACTGTTACTACCTTCAATCTGCCTTCTATAGTGCTTTCACCTTTCTCCCAAACTTTCTAAAAGTCGTATCTGATCTTGTGGTCCCCCACTAACTACTGCAATACTTCCTCAACTGTATCTCTCTTACATCTATGAAATACAGATTGATATCTTAACAGGTTAGAGAAAATCTGTACTAAAACAACAACAAAAAAACCCAACTTCGTTTTAATTTAATCTTAACTCACAAAATATACATCCAAGATTGAAGGGAAGCATATTAACATGTCAAATGTGTTTCAGGAATACCCTATCAGAAAACAGTAAACTTCAGCAGTGAGTCTCAAACTGTGATATATGTTAAAGTCTCCTGTTGACCTTACTAAAAATAGAAATGCCTGAGTTCCACCTCAGGCCTACTGAATATTATCTAGAGATTCGACCTAGCAGTATTTGTAATCTCCACAATATTTCTAATGCATACCTAAGTTTGAGAACCTAGGCAGAAACTCTCCTTGCTCCATAACAAACTATTAGTAGGTCCCAACTTTCCAAGCTGTTTCACTCCTCTCATCCACCTGGGAGTTACCTACCAATCTTAAATATTCAGGTATCACCCATTCTAAAAAACTTTCACTCATCTGCTCTCCCACCATTCTCTTTTAATCTCCTAAACTTTTACAAAAAATAATAACATCCATATATTTGCGTATGGTCCTTCTAATCCACAAAACTACTCCATAAGACAGAATCCCTATTTTAGAAATAAGAAAACCAATTCTACCACAGGGAGTTAAAAACAAGATTTAAAAAAAAAAACAAAAAACTTGTTGTAAGTGACCATCTGAGTTTGAACTCTGGTGTGCTGACTACAAAGCCAAGACATTTTCCATTGAGACATGCAGCCTCCTATACATCACTCTGAAGTATTGACTTACTCATCAGCTTACACATTTGTTTCCCTTTTTAGACACAGTAAGCTCCTTGAGGGCAGGCATCAACCCTGATTTTGACCTCAACATTTAGTTACTCAATATATATGTGTTGAGTCACAGAAGGAATGCAGCTCCTCCAGAACTGGGACTATTAACTACTGTTTAATTTCTTGAATTCTTAGTTAGAGCTCTAAATACACTTCTTCCCTAACAAATTTGGTCTGACTTTTGACTTTTTCTTTTTATAAGACAATGTATTTCACTATTATTTTAAACTACAAAAAGCCACACAGTGGGCAAAGAGGAAAAAAAGGATTGTTCAAAAAACAATCGTTCTGGGGCACCTGGGTGGCTCAGTCGGTTAAACGCCCGACTTTGGCTCAGGTCATGATCTCCTGTTTCATGAGTTCAAGCCCCACATCGGGCTCTGTGCTGACAGCTCAGAGCCTGGAGCCTGTTTCGGATTCTGTGTCTCCCACTCTCTCTGCCCCTCCCTCCCATGCTTGTGCTGTCTGTCTCTCAAAAAATAAATAAATGTTAAAAAAAACTTTTTTTTTTTTTTTAATTTTTTTTTTTCAACGTTTATTTACTTTTGGGACAGAGAGAGACAGAGCATGAACGGGGGAGGGGCAGAGAGAGAGGGAGACACAGAATCGGAAACAGGCTCCAGGCTCTGAGCCATCAGCCCAGAGCCTGACGCGGGGCTCGAACTCCCGGACCGCGAGATCGTGACCTGGCTGAAGTCGGACGCTTAACCGACTGCGCCACCCAGGCGCCCCAAAAAACTTTTTTTTTTAAAACAATCTTTCTTACTTTACTCTCAAAGAACTGGAGACTTCAAATATTAATCTTCACAAAAAATTTCATACCACAAGAGCAGGCCACTAAAAAGTGTGATTTTAAATGACAGAAATTCAAAAGGTAAAGGTGACTAGTAAGAGACAACATAAAGATATTGGGCACTGAATACGGACAGCGTATTCAGCAATCCACTTAAGCTAACCAGAAAGAAAGCTCTCTTTCTCAATCACAGTATTCTTTCAGATCTTTCATTTTGAAACGAGGAAACATTACAGGTAAGCATAAAGCAATCAGTCGGTGTACTCACGTTTAAATGTAATGTCCTTCCTGCCTAAAGTTAATGTGTCTGGTATGTCAAACAATACAACTACTTCCTTTCTGACACAGATTTCATAGCAAGTGTAAATAAACTGGCAAAATTTTAAATTTTTCATTTGCAAATAATGTAACATTTGAAAACCTGGAGATTCTCATAAATCAAAAATATACAAAAATTGGTGCTGCTTTAAGAATCTTACACTCTAATTTTATCAGGTTTTGGTGGGTAAAAAAAGTGATAATTCCTTTAGCACCACTTTTTGAAACAAATCAGTAACAAGGGAAGAAACCATTCTGAAACAACATGATGTAGTGGAAAGCACAAGAGACTAGGCATCAGGAGTCCTGGTTTCTAGTTTTGGTTACATTCCTAAATTGCTGTGTGACTTAGGGTTCACTGGCTCCGTTTTCTCATTTGTTTAAAAGGGAGGGAGGGGGCTTGGTTATCTTTGAAGTTGTTTCTCAAAACACTGATATTAAGCCAGTCGTCTTATTTCATTCTTATCAGTAAAATGTAAAACACATTTGAATTAAATGTAATAATTCAATCTCCAACAGGATACAAAAGGTTCATTCCTGTGAAGTTAACAATTAACTCATAGGGTAACTTTCCAGAAATTGTCCAATCCTAACCTCTTAAACAAGCAGGTGTAGCCCAGTTGGGCAGATTTAACACTGCTAACAACAGTTGTGACTTTGCACTGCTCTGCTGACATTTCAGTCGGAGCTCCCCGGGTTCCTGTGGCACATGCTGTGCAGGTGCTAACACGCAAAGAGAGGAGAAAGGAACCCCAACAGCGTTTCAACAAAATCAGCCAGGGTCCAACCCAGCCACCGCAGTCAGATGCAGCCTGACAAGGCCTACACCACAGAGCAGAACCTCCCCACCCCCAGAAGTGCCAGCAGCCAATGTAATGAATGCTTCCGTCAACAACACACATTCCCCTTCCCACAGCAGAACTGCTTGCTCCCAACCAGCCATCTGGGGTTGGAACAGGCCGCACAGCACCAACCTAAGAATCACTCTCAGGCCCCAAAAGGCCAAGAACTACTAGAGATTGCGGTTCCCCTGCGCATGGTTGTGGGGAGAACAGCACCTCCTCCCACCAATGCAAAAAAAAAAAAAAAAAAAAAAAAAATCAGTGGGGAGGAGAGCAGAAACCAGGCCTGGTCGAGATTGCTGGAGAAATAAACGCTGTTTCTCTGCAATGGGGAGCAGTAGCATTTCCTGCTCTCATTCTGAACCGATGCACTAGACTTCACCCCCTCCTAAGATCCTAAACGGGGATTAAAAACCACATTCCGGTCCACTTCATTCATATTTGGGCTTCATTCCTCGACCTACTCACTCCTGAAACCTCTGCCATTGTGAAAGGAGCCCCCCCCCCCCCTCCCCAAGATCAAGCGGCAGGAGGTGAAGCGAGGGCCGGTACAGAGGCCCGGTTTTTAAGATCGAGGAGCTTGTGCACGAATAAAATCCCCTTGTGGCCTGAGAGCAAAGTTTGAACCAGTAGCTAGGGCGCAGACCTGGGCCCGGCCAGGCAGGGTTCCAGGGCAGGCCTGCAGAGGTGACACTTCCCAGCTCACAGGCAACTTCGGGAGGCGGTGTCCGGCCGCCCCGGCCGGCACTGCCCAACACCCGGGGAGCCGGGCTGGCTGGAGGCCTGGCCGGGAGCCGGACCCTCCCCGCGCCGCTCCCGCCTTCTTCCCCACTCCCACTTCCCGGCCCACAAGCCCGGGCCCGAGAGGTAACTTCAGGGGTGGCGACGCGGGTCTCGGCCACTGACCACACATTTCTTGCCGAGGAAAGTGAAGAGAGACTCGTTCTCCTGCGGGGTGAGCAGCAAGGACCCCACATTGGTGACCCTCCGCGGTGGAGGCGGCTGCTGCTGGCCGGAGCTCATGGTTTCACCGGCTGGGTTGCGAGTCCAGGGCCGTCTCCGGAGAGTAGGCGAGTGCTCTTTCCCCTCTCGGTGACAGGGGCGGGAGGAGGGGAATCAGAGGCGCAGCATCTCGCAGCTCCTCGGGCGCCGGGAGGAGGAGGAGGAGGCCACGGGGAGGAGGAGGCCACGGGAAGGAGGAGCCAAAGGCAGGCCGCACAGAGAAAGGGAAGCTCCCAGCTCCCGCCCGGCGAGGCTCTGGCCGGATGGTCGTTGTCCTCGTACTCCGGCGACTGCGCTAAACTCCCAACTCCTCCTCCAATCCTTCTTCGGCTGCGGCGGCGGCGGCGGCGGCGGCAGCGGCGGCGGCGGTGGCGGCCGCACAATCCAACATGGCAGCGGGGGCGGACGAGACCACAGGACGCAGGACGCGGGGGAGCGCGCCGGAAACGCGCGGCTGCGGGCCGGGCCCCGGAGGAGCTCCCCCCGCCAACCACGCCGCGGCCGGCCTTGCTGCGCCGGGCCAAGGCCCCGCCCCCTTCCGGCCGAGTCGCGGACCGCACCGTGAGACGCGGACTGCACGGTGAGACGCCGGGCGGGGGTTCAGTCTATCGGCCCACGGCTCTAGCCTCCTTCCTGCGGTGCTTGCGCCCGGTGGCAGCTGCCTGCACAAAGAAGAGCCGCCCGCCCCTGTCCGCCCCTGTTCTGTGGACGCACACCTTTGCGAAGCATCAGTGCAGACCAGGTCCCCCTTCCCCGAATAGCTCTTATTTCTGGGGTGCGGAGGCCAGGCGTCTACACTGAGGGTTAAAACGGTCTGGAATCTGGAGACAGAAGTGACGCTCTCCCCTGTGCTCCTCGGTGGTTTAGGTCAGAGCCGCAGGTGCCTGGGGTTTCTCAAACTTTGTCCAAACTTCAGCAGTGGAAGTGGAGGAACAAACAGGCCTCTCCCAAGTATTGTGAAAGAGAGATCTTGCTGATGGATGCTACAAAAACCAAACGCACTTGGAAAAAAGATTTCTACCCTTCGCCTGGAGTGTTGCGTGGGATACATGTATTTGTAACATTTAAATTCAAGCTCTTTTCTCTGAAGTACCCTGAACATATTTTTCCCCGTTTTGTGAATTGGAAAATATTCTTTTTCCCTTCTCATGTTTTTTTCTCAGACCCCAAAGACCTTGTTTTCTTTTTATCCAAAACGAATATGTCCATTCAGGGTATTTCACAAATGGAAGTACGTTGTCTGATTTAATCCTTAGAAGTAAATCTCAAGAATTTTTGTTAAATGTGTATGCCTCAGAAAGTTAACTAAGATAACCCCCTTTGTTCAAGTAAATTAAGTACCAAACAAATGTAAAATGAAGTTTTGGACTAAGGAAATGATAAAGAATACCCCCTGCAGTACTAAGCATCTGACTTTGCCACTTTAAACTTTATTCATTTATTGTATAATCTCCATCACCAGGTTTACTAATGAATTTACATTCAATTTCAATAAAAAAGTTACCATATGTTAAACTTAACATCCATGCTATGCCAAATGAAATTTGGTAAAACCATTTAATTTTAACATCTCTGATAGCTTCCAATACGAATCATCTATGTACTAAAGAGACTTATAAGCAATTATCAACGCACTTTGAAAATATAAAATTTTTAAATTATAGCTGCCCTTATGAAGCTAGCTAATAGGAATAAATCTAGAAAGGAAAGTGAGATCTTGTAGTCCTGGGAGCCCTCATATAAAATATGGATATTTCAAAATTAAACTCGATTAATAATGTTAATGGGAAAAGTGATTTAAGAAAATCAAACTGTAGGGATGCCTGGGTGGCTCCGTGGGTTGAGTGTCCGATTTTTGACTTGGGCTCAGTTCATAATCCCAGGGTCCTGGGATGAAGGCCTGCATTGGGCTCCACAATGAATATGGAGGCTGTTTAAGATTCTCTCTCTCTCTCTGCCTCTGCCCCTCTTCCCCCATGATGCTCTCTCTCTCCCTCTCTCTCTCCCTCTCTCTCTCTCACTCTCAACTTAAAAAAAAAAAAAAGCTGACTTTTTATAAAATAATCAGGTTTAGGAAGCAGCAGAAATGTAAACCTGGAGTTGCCTCAGAATTACGAAGCCAACAAAATAAACCTAGACACTAAATCAGTTGTCTCTGGCATCAAAAGTGAGGTTCCTATAAATTAAAACCACAGTGACAGCAGAAAGCACTACATATTCTTGACAAACAAGAGAAATTAGAATCTTAATATTGTCAAAACTGTGAACCAGGGTAGTAACAAATATAGGCTTCAGATCGGCCTAATTGTGAATTCTTGTTCTGCCATGCAGTTATATAACTTCATGGGCCTTAGACAAGTTGCTGCTCTGAGTCGGTTTCCTCATTTGTAAAATGAAAATAATTTCTATTTAATAAAGGTGTAGCATAGAGATAATTAAACCTACTTCAAAGTTGTAAAATTTACCAACAAAGCGTATGTGAAAGACTTGATACGTAGTGGTTATTCAAATATTACTTGTTCATCATTGACCATCCTTGCCTGTGGTCTCCTTGCTTTCCCTTTGCCTAGGGTCTGGCTGCTTTCCCTTAACTAACAATCAAGAGTTGAGGTGAAATGTGTATTTTTATCTTTGTTCCGTCAAAGCCTAATAGGTCAAAAACTGTCCTTTGCATTTAGAACTCTATGCAATTCTCCAAACATAGTGGTGAGTTGGGGGCATAATTTCTTTGTTCGCAGAATTTCTAATTAGGCGATAGGTTATGCCACATGGACGATATATGTGCCAGTATGCCAAATTTACAAAACTTTTTAAAACTATGTATCTAGAGACAGAATCATATTAGTTTCTATAATTCTCTTTACAGTAGATAATATTTTATGCTATTACATTTTCTAATATTAATCTTATTAGTTAATAAAAGCTGAAAGTAATTTTTATGTGAAAATGCCAAATTTTAAAAGCTTATAGACCACCAAACTGTTTTGAAGATGGGGGAGAGAGATGTGGAAAGGAGCTATGGGAAAAAGCAGACGACTATGAGAGGCTAGTTGAAAGGACAGCAGCCATGACTTGAAGTATCTATCCCACGCTCAGACCTACTAGGTTCTAATCATTTCACAACCTCTTGGTAGCCTATTGTTTTAATTGTTTTTTTTTTCTTTCAGAAAATATTAAATGTCTTATCTAATTCTAGATGCAATTTTCCATTTGCCCTTGTTCTTTTTTGTTTAGAAATGATAGAAAATTATCACCACCGGTAGACCTCTTTTTTTCCCAAGTCCAAATCATTTCTTTAGCTTTGTCTCAGAACTTAAAATGTGGTTATTTTGTCCACAAAATTGCAACCTAAGTTCTTATTTTCTACTCCTTCATTGTTATTTTTTACTTTTCTTTGACCCTTTTCCAACTCCCTGTTCTTAAAATGTGGAAAATGCTAGTGTGAACATTACCTTGGAAATACGACTTCCTTACTCTTAGGAGCATGTGAACAAGCAATATTTGGGGTTTTCCCTTCTGACCATGCATACAAGGATTTTACTTTTCCATGTTCAGCCTGAGACCAAACAGCACCAGCTTGATTTGTTTCAAAGTCTTAGCAAGTTTCTTCTTTCATTCTTGATAGCATATCCTCTATTTGGCAGAACACAAGATATCTTTCTTTCTATTTTCTTTGGCAAGTTATTTTCTTACCTCAAATTCTTTTTACCCAGTTTGAGAGATTGGATTTGGTCCAGGAAATAAGGAGGATTCTATTTCACTTCCACTAAGAGTCTTGAAGATTATCAGCTAGGTTAAGAAGACCATAAGGATTTTTTTTTCATATATATACAAAATGCATATTCTGTATTAAAATGACTATGAATGTAAGTGAAAAGAAGACAATTCTTTAATTTCTTCCATTTGACTTTCCTTGACTCAGAATCTATTCTACTACTTTTATTTTCATCTTTCTTTGCTAGGATTCTTTAAGGTAAAGTCCTCACTTTAGCAGAAAACATTAGGGTAGCTTATGTATGGAAATGGAGGCGTATTTTCAGATAGATTCCCTGCCATTATCTTTATACTTTGCAAATTTCTCCTGTCCTGGTCCTTTGTTAATCCACTTTTCTTCTTTACAATTATCATTGTTTATGTACTGTTACAAGTCCTCTGAAACACCCTGTTCTCCTTGCTAATGTTAATAATTTAAAAATGTAGTGACACCCATCATTGTAGGGGTATGTGGAGGTAGCTGCATACTGGGATCAGTCGCATTCAGCAGCCAGCGTAGCCATAATTACCAGTACTGACGTCCTGCTTGAGTTGGCAGACCTGGGTTATAGAGACAGAACAACAGCAAATCGGAATACCGCAGAGCTGATGAATGTCACTTCTACCATGCAACCTCCAAGTGCATTCGGTTTAAAATGTTCACGTTGTAAAATGTCTCTGTACATTTTCATGTAAATGTTGCATATAGCAATGTTTAAGAGAATTTGTCCTAGTACATCCTCTTGTTAGATGTTGAATGTTTTGTTTCTCATGAACTAAAATTATCTACTAAAAAATCTTAAAACAGTAAGCTAGCAAATGATTTTCCCTTCCCTCTTCCTTTTATATTCATTTTGAGTACAAGCCTCTCTAGGGCTTACTTTTTAAGAAATAGATAGCTTATTTACAATTTATTCTGATTTCTTATTGATGTTAGTAGAAAATTGCATTCTTATTCATGCTAGTAAATTACCAGTGATAGTCACTACCACTACATGGCATAGTCTCCACATACCTAATACATACCTTTATGGCAGAAATTATTTGAACAGCTAAGTATGTTATAGTTCCCAGGTTGCCGCTTCCTGGCTTTTTCGCCATGGTTCTCTGACGTTAATGAATATTCAATGGCCCTCGGTTTAATTATTTCAGATCAGAAGGGAAAAACATTGGCTCCTTTATTATAATGTCCTCAATGTCAATCTACTTTGATTGAATTAGTAGGCAGCTTGGATACTTGTGATGATTTGACAATGTCATGTATCCCTATTACCTCGCTAAAAGTATCAGGGTGAAGGATATGGTCTTCTCTATCATGTAACGCGTTGTTGTTGTTGTTGTTATATTGGTCAGGTTTATTTGATTTTCTATTTCAATAATTTTTGTATTTTATTGCTCTCTTCTACTTCAGGCTTAGTAATTTGTAGTTCTTTTCCCATTTCAGAGTTGAAATCTAGGTTTGTTTATTTTTTTATGGAGATATAATTGACATTGATGTAATTTATGAATAGCTTCTTTGCCAATCCATTAAAATTGTAGTATGTCATTTTAATATATCATAATATGTTGTCAATGCCAGTGATATACGAATTTTCTATTTGGAAAATATAATTACTTTGTAAATGTCTGTCTCCTCCATTATTAGCCTGAAGGCTCTCTGAAAGCTGAGATCATGTCTTATTCATTTTGATATCTTCTTATTCTCAGCACTGAACCTATACAGTAATAAATGTATATTTCTAGATCAAATGATCACCTCTGATTCAAGGAACAATATATGAATACTTCTCATAAATATAGAGATAGTTATACGTGCTCTGAAGTCAAGACAAGAAAACTCATTGCCTTATCCAAACTCTTCCACACAGTAATAATTATGTAGTATTCTAAGAGTGTCTGGAGAGAAAATACAATACGCAGAAATCGGCACACAACCTAGTGGGAGCAGGGAGAGGGCTTACAGCTCACAGCAATAGTCAGAGACGAACCCCATTGTAGGTGGCCCAGAAAACTAATTCAAGTCCAGAGCATGAAGTGATTTTTTTCCCCCCTGAGCAGTATCCAGGAACCTACCTAGTTCAGGAGAAATGTGGAGCCTGTTGTTAGGGATTTCTGAGAATAATAGGTTTTAGCATGAATCAATTGCTGGAAAAGTAAATCAGGGCCTGACCTGGTCTAGGAAGGCAACTCTGGAAGCAAGGCCAGTACCCAGGTGTCCTAAAAACTAGAATACGAACAAGGACCAGGACAAAAGGTCAGTAGACTGGCCATCCCTAGGGACTGGGTGAGATAGACCAGTAGTTCCCAAAATGTGGGCCCCTCAACCAGTGGCAAAAAAATTACCTGGGAACTTGTTAGAAATATAAATTCTCAGGCTCGGTTCTTGAGTTAGAAACTGAGCCAGAAACAATGGGGGCAGAGTGTATCAGTCTACATTTTAAAAAGCCCACCTGGTGTTTATGATGGACTGACCTTCAAGAGGACATTCAGAGGGTTAAATTTACTTCTACCAACAACTACTTCCCTCCCCCTCCCCCAGCACATAAGAAATATAGCATTCTGCACACCATGTCTGAATCCCATTCCTTTTGGGGGAGGGAACTATAAAAACCACTGGAGTTTATTCTCGTCAGTTTAAGGCATAGATAGTGTAGTATCTGTAGGCACAATGTCTTTATTGTTCACATCTGGCAAAACAGCTGCTAGGCCAAATGAATTAGCTATTCTAATCTGAGTTCTGATATTAACTAGCCATGTAATCTTAGTAAAGTCATCGACTTCTGTATGCTTCCATTTCTGATTTATGAAATGAAAGGAATGAATTAATGATTGCTAAGGTCCTTAATAGCTTAAAGCTATATAAAAAATTCATATTTTTGGTTTGAAAAGGCATCCAGCTTTTTTACTTATTTAATTTTTAAACATTTTATTTTATTTTATTTTTTTAATTTACATCCAAGTTAGTTAGCATATAGTGCAACAATGATTTCAGAAGTAGATTCCTTAATGCCCCTTACCCATTTCACCCATCGCCCCTCCCACAACCTCTTCATATTTAAGAGGCCCTTATGTTTTGTTCCCCTCCCTGTTTTTAAGTTAATTTTGCTTCCCTTCCCTTATGTTCATCTGTTTTGTATCTTAAAGTCTTCATATGAGTGAAGTCATATGATATTTGTCTTTCTCTGACTAATTTTGCTTAGCATAATACCCTCCAGTTCCATCCACATAGTTGCAAATGGCAAAATTTCATTCTTTTTGATTGCCGGGTAATACTCCATTGTATATATATACCACATCTTCTTTATCCATTCATCCATTGATGGACATTTGGGCTCTTTCCATACTTTGGCTATTGTTGATAGTGCTGCGATAAACATTGGGATGCCTGTGCCCCTTTGAAACAGCATACCTGTATCCCTTGGATAAATACCTAGTAGTGTAATTGCTGGGTCATAGGATAGTCCTATTTTTAATTTTTTGAGAACTTCCATACTGTTTTCCAGAGTGGCTGCACCAGTTTGCATTCCCAGACATCCAGCTTTTTTAAAAGTAATGGATGGGGCGCCTGGGTGACTCAGTCAGTTGGGTTTCTGACTTCAGCTCAGGTCATGATCTCACTGTTTGTGAGTTTGAGCCCCACATCAGGCTCTGAGCCTGGAGCCTGCTTTGGATTCTCCCTCTCTCTCTGCCTCTTCCCTCCCCTGCTCTCTCTCTCTCTCTCTCTCTCTCTCTATCTCCTTCAAACATAATAAATAAACAGAAAAAAAAATTAAAAAACTCTCCCACCCTTTAAAAAAAAAGTAATGGGTAAAAAGGCAGTGTGTAAGAGAATATAAGGAATTTTTTGCATTATTATAAATGCCCTTTGGTGGTATAAAAATGAATATAGAAGCCCTATTATAAGTCCTCCTCTACTGCAAGAGGGGCTGGTAAGAATTCCAATGCCCTGAGCATAAAACTTCTACTTTTAATTATTTCAGCAATGAAAGAGTAGCTAATTAGTGACTATGGTTTCATGGAAATAGCACTCTAATATGTATCATTTATATTCAAAAATAGATTGCATAAAACTTGATAATTACTAAATCAGTCATGCTTCTCAATTTCCCATGGCTGGGAGTTAATATTACTAGTTTTTTGTTTTTGTTTTTTTTTTTTTTAATAGATCAGGAAAAACATTGAATACTCACTAATTTAGCCAGAGTCAATGGTTATATTAGAATACATTCCTGATTCCCTGTTTGGAAATCACACAGCTCAAATCATTGTATTAGAGATGGAGGGGACCTTAGCAATTATGTAGTTCAAACTTCTCATTCATCTATGCCCAAAAATGTAAAAAGCAAAAAAGTATTAGAGAATATGTGGATATACCAGCCAAAGGCAATACCAAATTTCTGGAGAAGGGAGCAAAAGTGAGCCATTAGCAGGCAACGCTTTCACCACTGGGAGCTATGTGCATGGACGGGGCCGGGGGGGGGGGGGGTGCGGGCAGGTACACCAACAGTATAGTTCCTTCCTGGAAAGTTTCTAAATCATGACTTTTCCTTTGCACTCACAGCATGCCAGATAATAATTTCTAGATTTGTATGACCTGAGATCCAGTTCACACTCTGTAGCCATGTCATGGGCCCTGACACCCAGAGGAGATGCTTTTTGCTAATTCCCACAAAAGCACCGAATGCACTAGTGACAGCCTAGAAGGTGCAAGTGAAAGGCCTCGGTAACTACTGCTCAGCAGGACAAGGAAGGCAATACTGACAAATGTTTAGGAAAAAATAACACTTGGGTACCAATTTTCCTTTCATCAAAGCCCAATCATTGTTTTTCTCTGTTTGGTAATCCATCCCCTAATCTTGATTTCACTTGTTACCAGGGATAAGTAAAAAACAATCATTTCTTAGGCTCTAAAGCATCTGGAGGCTTATATTTTGTTTGGGTTTCGACTCTTGCCCTAGGCTCTGATTCTATAGTACTGAAACCTCAGGGAAACTTCGGCAATCGAAAACCCACAGAGGGGCTCACATCCGTCATGGTTCAACTAAGGAATCATAAATTAAGTAATTAAGACAGAATGAATTTTACCCAGGATATTGTTTTCACAGGTGCTAGGAACACTGAAAAACCAAATAGGGGACAGCAGACACAGAGATTAGCAGTAACAAAAAGTCACTAGAATTTTGAGAGTGGAGGGACTAAGGGAGAGGGAAGAAGCAGAGATATCTAGAGGGAGCTGGGTCTTCAGCTGGCCTATTCAGTGGAAGCTCTCTACTGTCAGACAGGCCCTCTCAGGAAAGAGAAGGGAGAAATTTCCTGACTTCTCTCTTTCTCCAGTCCTCCAGTCCTGCAAGTGCCTTTCAGTAGCCTAACCAAGCTGAAAATCGGCTGGGTTGGAAGCCAGGAATTGTACCTTTGTAGGAGTCACCCCCTCACAGTACAGAACAGAACAGAACAGAACAGAACAGAGGAAGGCTGAGAAATTGTTTGACAGCAAATTCTCAAGAACAGGTATGATGTTATTTGCTAAAATAACCTTAGAAGGTTGCATGTAGACTTCTAAGTTCCCAGTCTCTGGGTCTCCTTCACAGATAGCAGGATATACATATTTCTAAATTCATTTTCTCCCGACTGGACTTTTCTCACTCAGAGTTTCTGCTCGTTACTAGCTTTTACATAATTTACTGATAATCAGATTCCACATACTATCTTTATTCTTCTATATTTTCCTGTAATAGGTAACTGTTTTTCTTCAAAAGCTAATGTCCATACTCCTAAGTAGTGGTAGCTATTTTTTATATTTTGTGACCTTGCCCTTAAAAGGTCACGTCTAAGGTCTAAGACCCTTCTGAACATAGACAATTGGATCACAGCAGAACACCTAATCTCAGCTGGGCCGATCGAATTTGTTTCCTGAGATCTGGGAATCATATGTTCTAGATGTTAGTATGTGCAGATTGCATGAACTTGGGGCATATAAATGCAAGGAATGCGGGGAGGTCATTTTCTACTGTGTACATGAAAGAAGAGAAAGCAATTTGCAGAGAGAAATCAGAATGAAGCTGACTTACAGAAAGAAGCACAGATGGGAGCTCGTAAGACCCCCAGAGAGGGAGATCCAAGGAAGGGTAGCCTGCTTCTCTATTAGTCATCCAGTTCCTAGTTGAGGCCCAGGATGGCTTCCTGCTCTTGGCTACTGAGAGATAGGCCATTATCCTATATAAATAACTCTTTTTTGCCTTATTCGGGGGTGTGGGGTGGGGGGGAGTGGGGGGTTCTATTTCTTACGACTAAAAGATGGCCTAAATTAACATTTTAACTAGTTTAAACAAGGAGTTTAAAAATTGTTACATCTTTTCTTTTTCATGTTTCCTTTGCTTCTCCTTTAAGGTACTTAGAAGATATGCACATGGAATACTGGTACTTTTTTTTCACCTGGTACGCTGCACACTGAAGCTATTGTATTTATATTCAGTTAAACTGGGGCTTTGAACCAGTGAAAGAGGAAAGCTCTAATAAGCATCAAAACTGACTCGGTGTGTTGATTCAATTCCTACATAATGACGGTATCTATATGCATGCACATTATAATGTTCTGACACACACGAGAGTGTGCCTCCCTGTCATAATTTCCTGTTTTAATGAAGGTCCACACAGCATCCCACATCTTCCCCAGGCTTTCCAAGCACCATTGGATGTACTGCGTTAGAAGAGACGATTGGCAGACCACCTCAGGCTAAACTTATTGGTGAGCCTTCTGTTACTCTTGGCTCCACTCCAAGATAGCAGTTTGCAACCACTGGATAAATAAATCGAAACGAGACGCTCAATTATATCTACTGTCATAACCATCCAAAGAGGTCCACCAAGCCTCGTTTTCTACTGGAAAGACGCGTTAGGAATGGCAACATGTTCTTTATTCTGAAGGAGATATTTTTACGTGTCCTCCTGAGATGTCCCGGAGGCATCAGGCTTCTGTATTTGGTGGTATTCATTTCCCCATCACATTCATTAATCTGACCGAGGCACCTGGAATACTTGAAAACTCCCAATCTACAGGTCAGTTCCAGTGTCATGTTATTTTATGCAGTGAACTAGCACTCGCAGGATGAGGCAAGAGGCAGAGAGACTGTCATTCATATTCTAAATTGGGAAACTAGCAGTGAAACAGCCCTACCTTATTGCCTATGGTTATTACAATCTAGAATCTATTGTGATTTTAGAAAGCTTTACAGCAGGGGTCAGAAAACTATGGCCAGGGCTCAATCTGGCCTGCTACCTGTTTTTGCAAATAAGGCTTTATTGGAACATAACCATGCTCATTCTTTTAAGTATTATCTATGACTGCTTTCATGCTATAAAAGCAGAGCTGAGTAGTTGCAAAAGAAACCTGTATAACCCACAAATCGTCAAATATTTACTATCTGGCCATGGACAAAAAAAAAGTTTGCTAACCCTTGCTCTGGGTAATTAAATATGTATATTTTTGCTATCAAATAATAGAGGTATGAAGAATTCAATAACTGTGAGATAGCATTGAATAAATTAACCAAAGAGAATGACAAACTCTAGTCTATAAATTCCTGCCTCAGAGCACAGCCTGATACTTGGGAACATTCTGTGATAATTCTGGGGGGGAACATCTATCTTGGATCATTATAGGACTGAGTTAAGCAGAAGTGAAGTTCATAATTTCATCCAGGGTTGCTGAACTGATTTATGGATTAGACTATCTTAAATACTTTGTATTAAGATAGGGATGACCATTAAAATTACTTATGACAAAGAAACTCACTGGTTATTCTATTCTACATTTCTTATAAGAATCATTGAACTTAGGATGTTACCCCCTTTTTTTAAATTTTTTACAACATAGCTCAAATTCTGTCCTTCAAATGACAACAGAGGTAACTCAATACGCATTATGTCTGGCATCTGTATGCTCAGTGAAGCACAGCATTTTCTTCCTAAAACCTTCTGCTTTGTCGTACTCTATACTTCTCTGTAAGCTTACTCCATCAGTGATTTGCCCTCTTTCCTGTATTTTAAATATTTTCTTCTCCATTGGCTTTCTCCAATGAATGTATAAATAGGCTCAAACATCTCTCAAATTAAAATTAAGATGACTTTGATTGTTTAGTTACTAACCTGTATCTCTCCTCTTCACAGTCAACCTTCTAAAAAGAGTGATACACATTCATTGTCTCCATCTCTTCCTTTCTCCTTCACTCATCAAGCCATGCGAGTTTGTTTCCACCCCTAACATGCCAGTTACTAAATTCACCAATATCTTAGTAACTACTAAATCCCCCCAAACATTCTTTAGTTATGTGACACGTTGGTAGAATTTGACATTTTCTCTTCTTTGCAGGCTCTGTCTCATACCATCAGCCAGTATGTTATCTCTCTCTCCTATTTGTGCAATCATTCTATATTCTCTATGGGCTCTGTGTCTTAAAAATATTGATCTACCCAGGGGATGCCTGGGTGGCTCAGTCGGTTAGGTCCTATGGCTCCCCTCTCTCTCTGCCACTACCCTGCTTGGTCTCTCTCTCTCTCTCTCTCTCTCTCTCAAAAATAAATAAATAAACTTAAAAATATATATTGATCCACCCAGAATTCTATCATTTTGCTTCTTTTCTTTGGCCTTGAATATTGTAGGAATCCAAACAAGACCTGGTGAATAGATTTTGTTAACCCTATTCACCTGAATCGTATAAGCAGGCACGTATTGAGCATTTATTACATGCCAGGCACCTTATTGAGTGCTTTAGATACATTCCCATTTGATTTAATTTAATTCTTTCCTGGCTTACGGGAAATATTTTTAACATCTCTTTTCACATTTAGACGACTTGCGTGAGTCAGTGAGAGTAAAAGCTGACTCAAAGCTGGCTATTTTGACAGATGGCCTATGCCCTTAACAGTGACACTATGCATGTCCACGGCTTTTCACTACATCGTCTTTGTGATTCCCATATATCTCTCCAGACTTCTCTCCTGAGGCCTAGATCGGTAGCTTCAACTGATAAGCTCCTCCAAGTCATCATGCGCAAATCTGAACTCATGATCTTTGTTCCAAATCTTTCCTCTTCGGGTGTTCCCTATCTTAGTGAACAGCAACTGCCATCTACTCTTCCAGTCAGAAACTTCAAAACCACCCTGTTCTGTCCCTCACCCCGTCCCTGTCCTCTACACTCCAGTCACTGTAGCGCGTCAATTTTACCTTCTTTTAGCTCTCTATCCATTACCCCTTTTCCACCTCTTCTGCCTGTGTCCCCCATCAGGCCATTCTTGACAGCCTTACGAATATCCCTGTTTTCAGTCTTCTGCCCTGCCCCCAATTCGTCCTGCACGGTATTGCTAGCAAGCGAGCGAGAAGCTGACCATGCTCCCCTCCCTACTAAAATTCCTCAGGGGTTCCTCATCGCTCGCAGGGTAAGATTGAAGTTCCCTCACTCAGATGCAAAAGACCCTTTAGCGTCTCTCCCTTCCCACCTATCCAGCGTCATGCTCCGGTGGCTCCCCCTCCCCCACCCCTCACACCGCACGCTCAGTGCTCACCGCTGCCTAAACAGGCCGCGTTTCTTACACCCTATTCCCTCCGCTTGGAATGTCCTCTCTCCTGTTTCCTTGTTGGTCTGCGTGGCAAGCTTTCCTTCAACAACCAGGTCGAATGTTTACCACTTTTGTGAAGCCTTTCCTGAATTTCCCAGGGGGAGGTGCCCCTTTCTCTGTGCCCACATTGGAACTTGCATGCAATGCCAGTACAGCTTACAATGAATTAAATGTGTTTGTACTTGTTTCCTCAGTTGATTTGAACAACGTGGATCCTGTATTTTTACATGCATATGTAGATTTTTTTATATGCACGATCCCCTATTGCCTGGCACAGATCCTCAACAAATATTTGTTGATTAATGATTAAAGAAACATAAAAGGGAAGGGAGGAAAGAAAGGAAGGAAGAGAGAAACAAAAGGAGGACCCTTCAGAGTTGTAAGAAAAGACTCCAGATTCCTTGTAATTCTCTATCGCCTTTTCTTTTAAGTAATCTTGGCCCCGGAGTGTTTGGGTGGCTCAGTCGGTTGAGCTGCTGACTTTGGCTCAGGTCATGATCTCAGGGCTTCTGAGTTGGAGCCCTGAGTCAGGCTCTTTGCTGACAGAGCCTGGAGCCTGCTTCAGATTCTGTGTCTCTCTCTCTCCTTCTCTCTCTCTCTCTCTCTCTCTGCCCTTCCTCCACCAGAACTCTCTCTCTCTCTCTCTCTCTCTCTGTCTCTCTCTCTGTTAAAAATAAATAAACTTAAAAAAAAGTTTAATCTTGGCCCTCCCAGTGTTAAGTATCTGAATCATGACTAAGACTTCTGTTCTCACCCATTTGGATATAAATACTGAAGCCACCCTCTACAGCCAGGTAGGCTCCTTCTAAATTTTCCTCCTTATTGGAAGATCTTTTGCCAGCTACCAGCTTCTTCTCCAATCTTACTTCTTTTTCTCAACACTCCTGATTACATAACAATTTCATAAACAAAGAAAGCAACATTTTCTTTTGAAAGTGGCAATGACTCAATAATAGCACCAGACTGACCAGGAATCGTGTATTACATTTAAATAATTTGTCTGAATATATTTCTTTTTTTTTTTTTTTTTAATTTTTTTTTCAACGTTTATTTATTTTTGGGACAGAGAGAGACAGAGCATGAACGGGGGAGGGGCAGAGAGAGAGGGAGACACAGAATCGGAAACAGGCTCCAGGCTCTGAGCCATCAGCCTGGAGCCCGACGCGGGGCTCGAACTCACGGACCGTGAGATCGTGACCTGGCTGAAGTCAGACGCTTAACCGACTGCACCACCCAGGCGCCCCTGTCTGAATATATTTCTACTGCGTAAAAACGCAACATCAAAGACTTAGAAACTAACCATTCTGAACATTTTATTCATCATTCAAAATATACGTTAATCCAAAAACTTGTCAATTTCTCAAGGAAATTTTGGCATTTTTGTTTCCTTTCAATTTTTTTTTAACGTTTATTTATTATTGAGAGACACAGAGACACAGAGCGTGAGCAGTGGAGGGGCAGAGAGAGAGGGAGACACAGAATCCGAAGCAGACTCCAGGCTCTGAGCTGTCAGCACAGAACCGACACCGGGCCTGAACCCACAAACCACGAGATCATGACCTGAGCTGAAGTCGGACGCTCAACCGACTGAGTCACCTAGACACCCCACATTTTGTTTCCTTTGAATTAACAAAGCTATATGTGATAAATAAAGTGAGTTGTCACTCTGAGGGTGAATGGAGACGATAACCAAGTGGTGATGTTGCCCATGTAAAACGATCTTTGGCACGTTGGGGTAGGGGTAGGGAAGACAGACCACGTCTGTATAGGTAAAGAGAGAAATTGACAGTATACAGTTGTCAAGGACGCAATGTGTTAGGCAGTTTTGCAAGTCAAGGGGTTAAAACGTAATCACTAGGTGGAGAAATCACTGCTCTTAACATATGACAGTACTGGGAATCCGTTAACTCGATGGGAAATACGGTCAGAAAGGAGATTACAGTCTCTTCCTCTAATATTTTGCACTTAATTCCCTTGTCAGTTTTCACACACTTCTCAAAAGTAGTATCTGCTAATGAAATAGTTTGTCTTTTCAAAATTAGCCCATGAGATAACAAATATTTATGTAAGTAGAAGAAAACATAACTTTTCAATATTTAAACGATCAAAAACTAAGACTTAAGGGAACAATTGCTTTTTGCAGTCCCTCTTTCTGTGGTCAGCTTTCCTTCAGCTAATTCACTACCAAAATAGAGCAGGTCTTTATCTTAGTCTTCATATTTATTTAAACCAACGCTATGACTGAAACAAACAATATTCTCTTCCTGTTTCCTTAGTGTAACAAAACATTGTCCCAAGGAGGTTTATTCTCTGGACATGCTCTCTCACTCTCTCCTATAAGGTCAGGCTTCTTTTTTTCTTCTTTTCTTTCTTTTTCTTTTTTATCATTCTACTCTTCCTTTAGCTATTTTCATTTCCTTCCGGAGATACGCTTTCCAAGGCCAACTCCTGATATTTCTCTCATTTGCCTGTTTTGTGGTTCCATGACATTACTTATTCTTCCTTCGACAGATTAAGTTTCCCACTCTCCAGCTTCTGTTCCTATAGTTCCCGATTACAAGTATAGTTTGGATTACTAATAACTTTTATTCTGTTCTGAGGGATGTTATGTTGATATCTTACCTATTATGAAAGGGTTCCTCATTGTGCTTGCTGCAGAACTCTGAATTACAAAAAGACTTTTCTCTTTCTTATCAACAATACTTGCCTTCCATTCTTTTGATTTTCAAAACATAGGAGTCTGTCCTCAATTAAAAATATAGAACATCAGTACTCCAAAACCACCTCAGGCAGCACAAACCATAATTTTTTGCTATATTCAGCTACTCTCAAAACCCATTAAGACATGTGAGATTTAGAAAAGTTTTCACTGGAACTGCTCCCCATTGAAGTCCCTAGGTAACCTAACTTTTATTTTTTGCAGTAAATTCAATTCCCGGGAGACTACATAGTTGTACCATATTAACTTAAACCTCTTATGAGATCAGAATACACTAAGTTACAGTTTCAAATGCATTAAGTTACAGTTTAAAAACTCTTGACTTCAACAGAAGATTGTTATAAGAAAAAATATTATGAATACACTTTTATATTGATTATAGAATTGTTGTTTGGGGTATTTTTCTCAGGTAATAAGAGTTCGTAGCCTCTCTATAAAAGTGCTTACTGAGAAATTTCTTTTGGAATTTAGTTGCAGGGAATAGGCTCTTGGGAAATGTGGACACAATCTCTCTTTTCTGATAATAGCTGTAATGTATTTCTACCCCACCCTCAAAGTCCCCATCTGCCCCACCGCAGGCTAGTAGGATACTCAGGGGACAATTTGGTACTCAGTCATACGCACTATCAATGTCTTTAAAATTTCTGACATGTGTATGATACCTTCATGATGTTTGCCGTTTGTTTCCTCGCCCTCCCAGAAAAATTTATATTCTCACCTTAATCAGATCATCTTTTTTTGCTTTAACAAATGTATTTTAAAAGAACGATTGAGTTTGATGTGGTAGGTACATTTTGAATTCATATTCAAATAAATAGTAAGCTATGAGGATAAAAAGTTATTATATGCCTCACACTTACAAATCGTCTCACATGCTATCAGTGGTATAATTATCATATATTGGAAAACATCAAACTGTGTTAAGTTCTAGGATTGACTTCTTTTGGTTCTGATTTTCTATTTAATAACTTTATTGTATATGTCTTTTGTTGCCTCAAAGTAACTTGCTAAAAGGGACTTGACCACAGATGGTAGAATTCTAAGTGCAATAAGTTTATGCAAAACAAAACAAAACAAAACAAAACAAGAAAAGTAGAAGAAGAAGGTGAAGTAGAAGACGAAGAAGAAGGAGGAAGAGGATTGGGTTTTTGGTTCTCATAGTTGAAAAGTCTAAGATGGACTTCTTTTTTTTTTTCCTAAATGTTTATTTTTGAGAGAGAGAGAGCATGGAGAAGGGGCAGAGAGAGAGAGAGAGAGAGAGAGGATCCAAAGCAGGCTTTGCACTGACAGCAGACAGCACGATGCAGGGCTTGAACTCATGAACTGTGAGATCATGATCTGAGCTGAAGTCAGACACTTAACCTACTGAGCCACCCAGGTGCACCAAGATAGACTTCTTAAAGCTTAGCTGGCTCTAGGGCTCATTGACGTCAGTGGGTCCCAGCCCTTTGTTATACACATTTCAACTTTATTCTATGTAGCTACAGTTCAAAGGCGGGTTCTATCCATGTGCTGGCTCCCTGCAGCTCCAACACTTAGCACCTACCAGCTTAGCAATTTCAAGAAAAACTCAACTGCTTTGTTCCTACAATCTGAGCAGAAGTCTTCAGTCTGACTCTCATTGCCCCCAGGTTCATGTGCTCATTACTTAACCAATCACTGTGGCATGGAGGGTACAGTGTTCTAACTGGTAAAGTTTGGACCAGGCACCCAGGGGAGATGGTCAGTTCTACCCACACCATATATTCTTATAGAAAGGTAGATAGTTTCTGAGGTAAAAGAGAGGTGTGGTAAAAGAGCTGATACGAACTCAGTGTTTGTATTGGCTCATCCCAGGAAGACTTCTGGAGTTAAAATGGCTCTTTAGGGGCACCTGGGTGGCTCAGTTGGTTAAGCATCCAACACTCAATTTTGGCTCAGGTCATGATCTCACGGTTCATGAGTCTGAGTCCCGTGTCGGGCTCTGCACTGATAGTGTGGAGTCCGCTTGGAATTCTCTTTCTCTCCCTCTCTCTCTGCTCCTCCCCTGCTTGCTTGCACGTGCTCTCTCTCTCAAAATAAATAAATAAACCTTAAAATAAAATAAAATAAAACGGCCATTTAGAGTATTCCCACAATGACATCAATTAGTCACTGGATATAAACTACCACAGAAGGGACATGCCACTGGGTAGGATTGCTCTCTGTAGTGGGAGCAATCCCTGGAGAGGCTGGCAGCTGAAAGCTGTCTGCCAACAGCCCTCCTAGGGGCTGGGGTCACAAGTCCTCCTGGGAGGAGGATCCGAGTGACTTGTCACAATGTCCCCACTGTCCCCACCGCACTTAACTGTCTCATGCAGAAGGTCATAAGATACAAATATACAAATATCTATCTACTTCATAGCTTATACAGTCCTTTTGCAAAGAATCTCATGGAGTATTATAGTTACCTCAAAACCTTAAGGGGAAGAGATCTGAAGGGAAAAAAAGTGACCATTTACTAAAAGAAGGTAAAATGTGATAGGCAGATGTTTTGATTTCATAGACCAATGAAATTGTCCTTAAAAATTGAGATGACAGGGGCGCCTGGGTGGCGCAGTCGGTTAAGCGTCCGACTTCAGCCAGGTCACGATCTCGCGGTCCGTGAGTTCGAGCCCCGTGTCAGGCTCTGGGCTGATGGCTCAGAGCCTGGAGTCTGTTTCCGATTCTGTGTCTCCCTCTCTCTCTGCCCCTCCCCTGTTCATGCTCTGTCTCTCTCTGTCCCAAAAATAAATAAACGTTGAAAAAAAAAATTGAGATGACAAACATAAGCTTACCACCTTCTATATTTACCAAGTAGGAATTTTTTTTTTCACACAGTCATTAAAGAGATAGGTTATTTGAAACTAAAAGTTACGATGGAACCAACACCAGAATAAAGGACAACTTATGTTTAAATTAATATACCTTCATAAAAATGTACTGCATTGTTATGTATCTTATTCATCATGGACAGGAGAGAAGTATGTCACCAGCTGTATGATTGTGGACTGGTATTTAGGAATCATTATCATATGTGAGATTAAAACCAACAAAAAACAAACAAACCCAAACAACCTACTATGGAGGTTCCTTGGTAGCACATCCGGGAAAACTTTGTAGGAAAGGTCACATTAAATCTGGACACTTCTGGAAAGCCAGGTAGCAGGGTGAGTCAGGGGAGAGGTTTCAGGTTAAGCGAAGAATGTGGGCAAAGACAAAGTGTAGGGCGCAATCACATAATGAAATGTAGTCATCCTGCTCAGGAGGGACATTAGTCATATAGAAGAGGGTTGAGCAATGAAACTGAAGTATGTTGGGACTTGATTATTCAGTAAGCAGTCAGATATATTAGAGGTTTTTGAGCTAGGAATTTACGTGATTAGGTTTATGCCTTAGGAAAAATAACTTATTAGTAAATAGGCTTTACTTATGAAATATACTTAAAATGGACCATATGGTAGAGAGTTTGTGTCTTGTTACAAGACTGTTGTAGTCTGAAAAGAGGAAGAAGCCGATTAGGAATTTGGCCTTCAGAATATTAAGGAGGAAATGGATGTGGCAAATACAGTAGGAATAGAATCAACAAGATTTGGCAATGTATGGAATGTGAGAGCTTAAGGAGAAGAAGGAGAATGATAGTGGTAGTTTCATTAACAGAGAAAGAGAGTGAGCAAGAGAGAGACTTTGAAAAAAGATAAAATGATCAGTTGCAGGCATCATAAATCTCAATATTATGTGTTTAGAGACGGCTAAGAGACGGCTGGAGAGAAAGTCTATTTCTAAAAAAATGCTGCTTCTTTCACGCTATCATATTGTGAATTGTTCAGTGTCAACCAACGATAAATTAAAGCAGCCTTTGCTTTGCATGTTAACTGCATCTTGTGCAAAGCAGAACTGCTTCCTCACTGCTCACTGAGATTGAATCTCCGTCAACACGGTACCATGCAAAGTGAGAGCTCCCTGCACATAGGTTAGCCTCCCTATTTTTTCTAACGTTTTATTTATTTTTTGAGAGCGTGCAAGCAGGGGAGGGGCAAAGAGAGAGGTGGACAGAGGATCCAAAGCGGGTGCTGCACTGACAGGCTGACAGCAGTGAGCCCAATGTGGAGCTGAAACTCACGAACCACAAGATCATGACCGGAGCTGAAACGAGACGCTCAACCGACTGAGCCACCCAGGTGCCCTGGGCCTCCTTATTTTTAATCCATGTTGTGATTATTGGCAAATTGCCCAGTTGATGTTTCATGACCACTGATGAAATGTATTGAATTTATTGCTTGTGCATCTGTGTCATTACCTCATAGATTCCTAGTTACTTTGATCTAAAAAGGAGAGAAACCAAAGTGGCTGAATAGCAGGGGACTCTGTCACCTGCTGCCCTCACACATAATTCTATAGCCATTACTTATATTTGAAACTGTATTTGATTTCAGTCTACCTAAGTTTGCCTCATCATTCACAGATGTTTGTAATGCTGTATTTTTCCTCTAAATGAATTCCAGAGGTAAAGTTATGCTATCATGTTTCACCTTTCCATTAGTATAGTAGTTGTAGTTTGGAAACTTTTGGTTGTTATAGTATTTTGGTGTTTTTGTTATGGGTACTTTGTACATAATACCAACTACCTGGATTTAGAGAGAAGTCACTGAGACCAGAAGCAGAGTGGGTTAGTGGGTAGGAGCCACGGTAACAGCAACATCCAGTCAGAGTGAAGGCAACAGTGGGCACCAACATGTAAAAGTGGGCCATCTCGGTGGGTGGCAAGAGCAAAATGAGACATATGATATCTGACATCTAGACGCAGTTGCCATCTGAGAGGCTGGTGCACAAATCATAGGTCTTCCAACAATGACAGTGATGTTTCTGGGACAAAATTTCAAACCCAGAGGCTTAAGTGTTAGGAATGGGCAACTAGGCAAAACATTGGGACTGAAGCTAAGGGTTCAGGACAACACAGAGGTCCAATTATTTGAATTATGTGGTGTAAAAATTGGGACTTACGGATTAGTAAATGAAACCAGTGGTGTGGTATCTTTGGAACAAAATCATAGAAAATTGGCCTAAAACCAGGCTTTGCCTAATGAAAGCTGCTTGGATACTTACTGCCTGCAGTCAAAAGGAAGTGCCATGGGGTGGGCAGATCGAAGGGCCTAGAGGATGACCTGCCATGTGATGGCCTGATGGAAGCTGATAGCCGATGTCATAGTTTAAGAACTAGATTTGATGGCAGGCTATACAACACCCGTGAAAAAGAATTAATACCAACTACTGATGACACGCCGTGACATCCCTCAGATTCATTGGTTGTCTTGATTTGGCTTTCTTCTTTTCTATGTCATTAGAGCCTATATTCTCTCAGTAAAATATTTTTATGATGGTCTAAGTCTATTCTTGATTACGGACGCTACTGGAAGTCTTTAGTCTTTCTCGTGATTCTTGCTCAGACTTGTTCTTTGCTTTCTTGGATTGTACAATCAATTAAGAAGTTTTTGCTGTTAATAGAACAAATGGTCCATGTGCTCTCCTTGGATGAATTTCAGTTTGTTAACTTGCACAGGAAAGAAATTACACAAACTGTGCTTTATCAGATTTGAGTCTGGTTTTACATTTCATTTTTTATTTTAAAAATTTTTAACATTTATTTTTGAGAGACAGAGCATGAGTGGGGGCGAGGCAGAGAGAGAGGGAGATACAGAATCTGAAGCAGGATCCAGGCTCTGAGCTGTCAGCACAGAACCCGACACGAAGCTTGAACTCATGGGCCATGAGATCATGACCTGAGCTGAGGTCAAACGCTTAACCGACCCAGCCACCCAGGTGCCCCTAGTTCTACATTTTAAAAATTAGGTATCTACTATTTCAGTTTCTTAGTAATTGTATTTAAGAATAATAAGTTTGCGGGGCACCTGGGTGGTTCAGTCGGTTGAGCGTCCGACTTTGGCTCAGGTCATGATCTCAGTTTGTGGGTTCGAGCCCCTCATCAGGCTCTGTGCTGACCGTTTGCTCGGACCTGGAGCCTGCTTCGGATTCTGTGTCTCCTCTCTCTTCCTCTCCCCCACTCACGCTTTGTCTCACTCTGTTTCTCAAAAATAAATAAATGTAAAAAAAAATTTTAAGAATAATAAGTTTGCTTTGTTATTCTTTTTAATTCTTTCCCTCTTTTAACGGAAAATTAAGATAAATATAACATGATTACTATGTGAAATTCCATTATTGGTTTGTAAATTTCATATTAAGTTGTACTAGTTCAATATTATACTAGTGCAAAAAAAAAAAAAAAGACAACTACAATGGGATTTGTATGCCCTGGGGGTAAATTTCATCACATAGAATGTTTTTACTTAGCATGTACTTTTCACATGCAATTAGCTTTCAGCAACTCAGTTTTACCTGTGTGTGTGTTCTTTTACATCAACCAACTCGTTGAGTCAGATCTTTACTGTTTGCTTTACTTAAATCTCCCAAGCTTGTGATTGAGAGCTCACCAAAATCTCAGTCTAGATGAGAGTTTTTAATTGTTCAGATTGAGCTTTCTTCTTCTTTAGCAATGTTCATTCTTTGTTTTAACCTCTCTCCTCAAGTTCTCTGCTCTTTATTAATCAATTCATTTAGTCAGTCAATCAATAAATCTATATCCATCTGTTCATTCATCAGACACTTGTTTCAGACCATGCCATGTATGGCAGTTGGCTAAGCAGAGGAGAATCAAAGGTGAATGAGACTTGGCCTCATAAGCCGATTCTTGCCTCTATGCTTTGCTCACTCTGTGGCTTGCCCTTCAACTAGTGAGCGAACCCTATCAATTCTGACACTTTTCCTGCCAAATCTGTTCCTTGCTGCTCCTACCAGTCTCCATTAACATCACCTTAGATCTGATGTCTATTCTGTCTTTGGGATAACTGCAGTTGCTAATTACTTGAACTCTCTTCCGATTCATATTCAACTCTGCAGTCAGAAGATCTTCCTGAAATGCAAGTCAGATCTTGTCACAAGCTACTCAAAATCCCTTCAGTATCTTCCAGTCCCCTTACAGTGACGTCCAGATCATTAATGTTCTTTTCCGGATCTGGCTCAAGCATCTGCCTCATCCCTTGGCACTTCCTCCCTGAAACTCTGCAGTAACTTGAACATGTGCTCTTCTACCTTTGGGTCTTCTGATGAGCTTTCCCTTCTAACTCTTCACCTCGACATTCTTTATCTCCCCACTTCCTTCACCACCCTTTTCCTAGATAATTCCAACACATACTTAATGTCTCAGCTTTGGTATCACTACTTCTGGGTTAGGTATCTCATCTATGTGTACCTTTGCCATGGCACTGAAACTGCTTCTCATCTTTTTCTGTTGCCATTTATATCCCTGTCATCTTGTTGGTTTTTTTTTAATGTTTATTTATTTTTGAAAGAGAGAGAGAGAGAGCAGGGGAGTGGCAGAGAATGAGGGAGACAGGGGATCTGACGAAGGCTCTGCTCTGTCAGCACAGAGCCCAATGCGGGGCTCAAACTCACAAACCCTGAGATCATGACCTAAGCCAAAGTCTGATTTTTAACAGACTGAGCCACCCAGGTGCTCCCCTGTCTTCTTGTTTTTATGTCTCTTCTTGTCTTTATAAGAGACAGGGAAATATCTATACCACTCCACATACCTGGAAACTAGCTTAAGTGCTTGCTACATCATATGCGCTAAGTGTTTGTTGAATGAGTGGATGATTGAACAAGAGGACACCCCATCAAATATTTCAAGTGTTTTAAGAAAATACTTATAGGGGCACTTGGCTGGCTCAGTCAGTGGAGCGTGCAACTCAATCTCAGGTTTGTGAGTCTGAGCTCCAGGTTGGGTATAGATTACTTAAAAAATTTTTTTAAATCTTTTACAAAAAGGAAATACTTATAAATATTTTTTAAAATGCCATTAGAGTCCATTTTTTATACTCCATACTAGGACAATAAATAGAAAATAACCAATGACTTGGTTGTTAGTTCTCACATCTGGAATAAGAGAAAAAGTAAATGTGGGAACAGAGTCACTATGCTTTGTGTCATGTATAAAATGCCGAGTGCAGCCAATTTGTGACACGGACTTAGATTTAGACTTCTTAATTCGAATCTCTGGATTTCATTTTCTTTTTTCTCCCCATTAAATGACCCACAAAAGCAATCTCTCTCCCACCTTTTAAAAATCATTCTCCATACCAGTCTTTAAAATAGCATACTTCCCTAGGGAACTGAAATAGTGGAAAGCCACTAAACCAGGGGTGTAAAATCTGAAAATAGAGGGGACCACATTTACCTCAAGTTCAGGTGCATACTAGTCAAGCCACTTTATTGATCTAGAAAATTAGAGGTGTTGGATCACCTAGCACTTGGCGTTCTATAATACATTTTAAATAGGAGTTAATTTCCAAATTTTCAACTTCTATAAAAGTTGCAGTAAAATACCAACTTCATAAAGTAAGGTATATTTCTATATGCCTCTGCATTTGAATTACCTTAGCTTGCATGTAAATCCTTCTATGACAGGAATCTCTGCTTTAACTGGACTGGATCCACTGCAGGAATTTAGGCATAATTGGACATTTTTGAAAGCTAGTGGGATAAGGGTAAGAAGATCCTGATTTTTATGGATAGATTGTCATGAGGATTTTTGTTTTGCACTATCAGAAGTCGAGGAAGTTTTGTGCCTGGGTGCCTGAGAGCTAGAAATAAATGTTATGGTGGGCAACATGTCTCTTTCCTGACCTCTTATTAAATCGGAGCCTCTTGGGGGAGAGGTGCTTTGGGTGGAAGCTGAAGAAGCATTTTCATAAGAGAAGACAAGGTTTGGGAGAAGAACATTTTCTACAATTCGTGGCGGGACACATTGCCACACAGGCACAATGAGTTGTTACAGGAATGTGGTACCATTTCTGATCCCTAAACTGAAGATTTAGGACACATTGAGAGACACAGCTCTTAACAGTGATCATATGGCCCTTCAAAGGGCTTCTCAAGGGAGATTGGAAAGGGGACTGGTGTGAACACGGGCAAGACACCCTTAGAGACTGAAAAAATACTGTGGTGAAGAATTTTGCAACAGACCATTGTCGCATGACGTACAAAGGAAAACAACAGGCTCATTAAATTTGATTGTTATTAATAAAAACTCCTTTGTATCCCCAGGATGATGAGACCAAGGAAAACTTGGATTAAATTTACAAAAGGGTCACGTGGATGCAGTTTCTCAGCCATACGCTGCTATTGTGCTATTTTTATGGAAGAAACTTACCCATCATTCTCCCATCTCCTATGCATGCTCTGTGCAAAAGTGTAGCCACAGGCCATAATGGTCTGTTGAGTATTTGAAATGTGGCTGATCTGAATTGAAACGTGCTATAAATGCAAAATACACACTGATTTCTGAGACTTAGTATATTTCTTTTTACTTTTTAAAATGTAGCTACTAGAAAATTAAAAATCACATATATGGTTTGCATTATGTTTCCATTGGATAAGGCTGCCCAATAATTCACATTTGGACACAATCATATGCCATTTATTTCACTTTTTAATTCATTCATGCAAAAATGTTTAGCTTGATAACATTATAAGGTCCTGGGAGGATAGGTTCTAAGTTTCTAATTTGTATTTTTCCAGATACTTAAACCACTGGTAGCATGTGATAGTTTTTACTTTATACTTGTTGATTTAAATTGATTTAAGAAGACTGTTTATTTCCATAAATCTGTGAACTACTTTCAGATTGTGTCCTAGATAACTGCATTTTGATTATAAACAGAACTGTATTATAAAAAGTATTCAGTTCAGAAAATGTGCTAATGAATAACAGAATTATTTTAATTCCATCATGAGCTCATTTTTCCATTTCTTGTTTTATATTTTTTAAATGGGAATTTCAAAAAAGAAATTAGGACAATTTTCTTCATTAATGTATTTATTTCCATAAGCCTTTGATAATTTAGTTTAAGTGGGAGGAATGTTAGTTGAATTTCTAAAATTCCAAATTATGATTTTTATTTTTAACTACTTATTTGAAAATAATTTTCCTGCAGAAGACTTGTAAGAACACACCCTTCCATCAGAATCATCATTTATATTTGCCACATTATATTATTGTATTTCTTTTTAAAAAAAATTTTTTTTTAATGTTTATTTATTTTTGACACAGAGAGAGAGAGAGAAACAGAGCATGAGCAGGGGAGGGGCAGAGAGAGAGAGTGAGACACAGAATCTGAAGCAGGCTCCAAGCTCTGAGCTGTCAGCACAGAGCCCAATGGGGCTCAAACTCACGAACTGCGAGATCATGACCTGAGCCGAAGTCGGGACGCTCAATCGACTGAGCCACCCAGGCGCCCCATATTATTGTATTTCTTTATCCCCCCCACCAAATACTTCAGTTAGTATTTCCTAAGAAAAAGAATATTCTCCTATAAAATCATAGCACAATGACCAAAGCCATGAAATTTAACATAATTCAATGCAATTATCTATCATACAATGCATATTTAAATTTCACCCGTCATCTTTCTGTTATTCCTCCCTGCCCCACCCCAGTTTAGGGTCTGATTCAAGAACATGCATTGCATTCAATTGCCATGTGTTTTTTAGTTGCCTTTAATTGGGAACAGTTCCCATGTCTTTTTTTCTTCTTTCAAGGCAATGATATTTTTAAGGGTCTAAGCCAATTGTTTTATACTGTGTCCTTTGATGTGAGTTTCCAAGTGATTCGAAGCAGGTTATGAGTCTTCGGACAGTAGTACAGCGTAAATGATGCTGTGATTTTCTCAGGCACCGCATCAGGAGAACGTGGCAATATCCCACTTTGGTGATATTAGCCTGGTAAATGTGGTGTCCTCTAGGTTTCTCCACTGTAAAATTGCAAATGCAATTGTAAAAAAAGTTACAGCTTTTAAAATTAATTTGCAATTCATAAATAATGAAGACAGAGATACTTCATCTATATATCTTGTTCTTCTTCAAATAGTCACCCAATTTTTAGTCTACATTGATGATTCTTACCTGAACTAACTATACTTCAAATTCAACCAAAACAGCATATCGCGACAGATTTAATGCAGAAGAAGATAATGAGGATCCAGATGAATTCTATCTAGCAGACACTAAGAGATTTGTAAAAATGTACAATAATGCCACTCTTCTCACTAGTTTATTTGTGGTTAGAAAAATAAAGCTATTTCCATCCAAATATGTTATTCACATTAACAAGTTATGGGTTTATGATTCCACATTTCAACTAAACTTTATTGTTATTTAAAAATGGATTGAAACAAAGGATACAGGAGTGCTGATACATAGGGGCACATGTACCCCAATGTTTACAGGAGCACTTTCAACAATAGCCAAATTATGGAAAGAGCCTAAATGTCCACCTACTGGTGAATGGATAAAGAAGATGTGGTTTATATATACAATGGAATACTACTTGGCAATGAGAAAGAATGGGTTCATGCCATTTGCAGCAGTGTGGATGGAACTGGAAGGTATTATGCTAAGTGAAATAAGTCAGTCAGAGAAAGACAGATATCATATATTTTCACTCATATGTGGAACTGGAGAAACTTAACAGAAGAAGACCATGGGGGAAGGGAATGGGAAAAAAATAGTTACAAACAGAGAGGGAGGGAGGCAAACCAGAAGAGACTCGTAAGTACAGAGAACAAACTCAGGACAGACATAGGGGTGGGGATAGGGAGAGGGGAAAATGGGTGATGGGCACTGAGGAGGGCCCTCACTTGTTGGGATGAGCACTGGGTGTTGCATGTAAGCAATGAATCACGGGAATCTATCCCCAAAACCAAGAGCACACCATACACACTGTATGTTAGCCAATTTGACAATACATTACATTTTAAAAATAAAATAAAATAAAAAATAAAAATGAATTGGAAGGGGTGCCTGGGTAGCTCAGTCAGTTAAGCATCCCACTTCAGCTCAGGTCATGATCTCATGTTAGTGAGTTGGAGCCCTGTGTTGGGTTCTGTGCTGAGAGCTCGGAGCCTGGAGCCTGCTTCAAATTCTGTGTCTCCCTCTCTCTCTGCCCCTCCCCTGCTCATACTCTGTCTCTGCCTCTCTCTCAAAAGTAAATAAATATTTTTTTAAAAGATTTAAAAAAAAGAAATGATAACATATTTCTAAATGTCTCACTATTAATTTGTGATGTAGTAAACATAAATATAACTCATAAACCAAAGGTCTAGGAGATCCTCTACAAGTTTGAGAGTGTAAAGGGGCCTTGAGAACAAATCTAGTCTATCTTTTGGGGAAAGGTGTCTTCAGTATCAGCCCAAGTTTTTCCACAGAAAATCCTTATCTTTTAGAGGTATGTAATGTAATATTGAGAGGTAAAATAATTCGATGTCTGAAATTTGCTTGAAAATAATACCATGACGATAATGGTAGGTGTGGTAGTGATGTGGACAGTTCCAGCAGCGGTGGTGAGGAGGGTATAGATGAAATGAAACTGTGCTATTAACTGTTGAAGCTGTGTGATTGCTACACGGAGGTTCATGATAAAGTCTTATTTTGACCAGGCTTGAAGATTTTCAAAACAAAAGTTGTTTTTAAAGGTTTCATCTCTGGATAAGCTTTTTAATGCTATGGATTTGGAGAGAATCAAGCTTAATTGCCTGAAATGTCATAATTATTTAAAACATGTTAATTATAGTTTCATAGATTTATGTAATACCTTTCTTCTGAAGGGTTCAAGCTGATTAACTTTGGCTGGTTTTTGAAACATGAATACTCATTATCTATTTCTTTGACATTTTGAACATCTTAGGGAAGTTTGCAAAGTAAGAACAAACACGTTGAGTACACATCGAACACTATCGTTCCATAAGTAGTTTTGTATGTCTGGAATTAGCTGCAATAAAATAAATGCTGCTTGCATGAAGATTGTATTGTTCTCCTCCTAAAATGAGATAGATTTCAGTTTGGTTCTTGGTTCTGCCACTATATACTGCTTATCATGACATTAACAATAATAGACATAATATAAAAACAAAGCCAAAATTTACTGATCTTAATATGTGACTGGTTTTGTGCTAAATCCTTACATTAGTTTATTCATTGAATCCTTACAACAATACTGTAAGTTACTTTAAATTTTTTTTTTCTTTTTTAGCGATCTCTACACACAACATGGGGCTCGAACTCACCATCCCTGAACCAAGAGTCGCGTGTGCTTCTGACTGAGCCAGCCAGGAACCCCACTTTAGGTTACTTTTGTTTAGTAAATAACCTGCCAGTACATATTTGCTAAGGAGAAGAGCAAAAATTGGAAGCTAGGGCACCAATCAGCATCTCTTCAATCCACTGCATTAAGTTGTCCTATCTTACCAGCTAACTGTCTTGGATAAGTTATTTGACCTCAGCCTTATTTTCCTGTATCCCTATTATAAAATAGGGATACAAATAGTAACTACCTCATAGGCACAAGGATTACATCAGATAAACAGATAACATACAATTGTACTCTATCCCCCTCTTAGAAATTTGTAATGTATACTAGCACTTGAGAAGTCATGTAAGAAAGAAAGTTGGTTAATTTTGTTTAACTCAATGTTTGCTAAGTTTACTTCATTATGGAGTTTCTTTGCTCCTGTAACACATACTAACATCCCACAGAACACACTTAAAATTAAACTATATGCAGAATTTTTCAAAGCTAGATTTTTGACTAATTGTTGCAGTTTTTATCATATTTAAATAAATAAACACAAAAGTTTTATATAATAAAATTATTTGCCTTTTTCTAGAATGTAAGCGACATGAGCAGATACCTGTTTAAAGAAATATTTTTCTTTTATTCATGATCAGAAAATCTGAGTTTCAGTTCTGAAATTCTGATTCAATTCAATAAATATTTATCATATGTCCTTTTTAAAAAACTTTTTAAAAAATGTTTATTTATTTGCTTTGAGAGAGAGATAGAGAGAGAGAGATTGTGCACATGCGCGAGCAGGGGAGGGCCAGAGAGAGAGAGAAAGAGAATCCCAGGCAGGCTCTAAGCCAGACAAGGGGCTCGATCCCATGAACCTTGAGATCATGATCTGAGCTGAAACCAAGAGTCAGATGACTAACCAATTGAACCACCCAGGTATCCCTTTTGTATGTCTTTTATACATCAAGTGCTGGCCTAATGCTGATAATCCAAAGATGAATTGGACGTGATAGTTATTTTCACATTGCACATAAATATGTGGATTGATTTGCCTCCTCTATACAGGCACGTTCCTCTATTGTTGTTTGATTGGTTGTTTCTTTAAATAGTATTTCTGGGGGTGCCTGGGTGGGTTAGTCGGTTGAGTGACCAACTCTTGATTTCAGCTCAGGTCATCATCTCGCAGTGGTAAGAGGTCATGAGATCGAGCCCTGCATCGGGCTCTGTGCCAGGTGTGGAGCCTGCTTAAGATTCTCTCCCTCTGCCCCTCTCCTGCTCTCTCTCTCTCTTTCTCTAAATATATATATATTTATATATATATATATATATGATTTTTAATGACACTTATATATATATATAAGTGTATATATATATATGTTATATATATAATATAAATATATAGTCTAAATATTGTATATATATAAATATAGTATATATATATATTGTATTTTTGGTTAGTTCTTGCCACATTTCCAAAAGTGTATAAAT
The DNA here is from genome assembly GCF_022837055.1 of Prionailurus viverrinus. Classification (NCBI taxonomy): domain Eukaryota; kingdom Metazoa; phylum Chordata; class Mammalia; order Carnivora; family Felidae; genus Prionailurus; species Prionailurus viverrinus. The sequence goes on from NC_062562.1 coordinate 141,564,922, forward strand.
GTTAGTGGAGTTAATCTAGTGGTAGAGCACAGATGATTGCATTAGGTGCTATAACACATAATGCATCGGTGCTCCCTCGAAAGGGAGGTATATGTAAAGTGATTTCCAAAGGTGGAAGGAGCTGTAAGACCAAAGACAAAGGCTGAGAAGTCCCGTTTGATAAGAAATAGTTTATTAAGAAGACTTACAAACAGAAGTGTGTCTTTCATGGCCACAACCCCACCTCCCATAAGACATGCTTTTATAGCCCTAGTGAGTACATACTGGGGGGACCACCTTAGAGGGGAATGTTTGAGAATAGGTGTGTGTCATAGTCATATCTGCAGAGTAGATCAAGGACATTATGCTTTAAGTGTGTACTTAAGGGTGTGGTTAAACAGAAGAAAAGAATGGGGTGGGGGCGGTGCTGTGCTCGTAAGGCTTCAGGTCATAGAGCAGTCATTATCACAGTGGATTTGTCCAAGATGGTGTTAGTCTGGTTCACAAAACAGGTATAAATAAAGTGTCATTAAAAATCAGAGTAACTGCTCAACTTTACCCAGTGTCACTGAAAAAGATTTTATTGAGGATGTGTTATGTGAGTGGAGAAAATTAAAATGCTGACAGACACAAGAGACAGAAGTATTTCTAGGCAAAGAGAATTGTACAAAGAAGTAATGCCAGAAAAGTCCACGTTTCACGCCAATAGGAGTAGGTAAGGGTGTCAGGCAAACAAATAGGAATATAAAAACATAATTGGGAACAAAATACGAAGGCTCTTTAAATATTATTTAAGGATTTTGAGGAAATTACCTGTGATTCTCGTAAGTATGACTTTATGACATGGGTGAGGACACTTCAGTGTCAGAAGGCCAATTCTTTAAGATCCTGAAGAGGAACTTTCATGCGTGTGTTAAAGTTCTACCAAAGAGATAAAATATGCTAAATCACTACTGCGCACAATAGCATTTGGCCACTATCTTTCAATAAAATACTTGTCATAAACTATGTAATTATCCTGTTTTTTTAAAGTATGTCCAGTTTTGATTTTTTTCAAATTGTTTAATTTCAGTCTATTTCTTAAAACAAGACAGCAAAGAAAAACTAAAAGAAAGCACACACACAATGAAAAAAATAAAATTAAAGTGTTGCCAGATGCATGAGTCCAACATATTAGTCAGAAACTTAGCAGAGTTGTGCACTACATAACGGCAATATCATAGGAGGTTTTCGAAACTCTTGGCGTGTTGGTAATTGAGAATCTTACATTTTTCGCCAACAGAGAAACTGCTTAATTCAACTAGAAAGTGTGACATAAACCCAACACTGACCTCACTTAATGACTAGCCAAATAAAAACAGAAGTTTAGAGGTTTCACAGCTGCTGACAGAGTCCATGGAAAGAATTATTTTGGAATATTCTTACTGTTGCTAAAGAAGGAAACTAAAGAGGTCAGAAATAAGAAACCAGGAAGAAAACAAGCCTGTCAGCATTCAAAACTGATTACAAGGGAATTACTTTGTGGTTAAAAATCCACAGTGTTTCAGCAACTTTATTTAGGAATGTTTATCCCAGAGGACTTTCATTGCATGTATTTTGCTACAAATAAATTTGCTTACCTTAACTCCATAAAGAGCTTTATAAACCACAACTGGTTGGATTTGAATTTGCTAGCTTTCACAACTGCTACCAACTCCATTGAAAACCAAGAGGCTTTCAGGATGTGGGAGGGACCCTGGCAGTCACAGGGTCCAATTAGGTGGCTGTCCCTTTTGTTATGGTTCACATCTTAGAAGAAGTCAGATAATGAGCCCCAGCGCCCACCATTAGCAAGTAGGACCCTGTTAATCGTGTAGAGGGCCCTTATGATGAGTGTGACAAAAGGAAATATGGTGTTTTTCTAGCCTACACCAGTTAGACAGTTTATTTTCATTCTATCTTTTGCTTTAATACTTGTGGAATAAATAATTATTGAAAAATTTAATATAATGATTTCTTTGAACAAACAAAAGAATCTCTCACTTGGGTTGGATAACCAGATGCCTGTAATGTGGGGTAGTGGGCGGTGCATCAGATGAGATTCAGGGGGCCTATGCTCCATTTTCTACTCATTTACTATTTGATTACCCTTGTCTTAAGGCTAACTTCCTCAGTACCAGCTTCATCATATTTGTTTATTATTATTATTTTTAATGCTTATTTTTTGGAGACAGAGCAGGAAAGGGGCGGGGGTGGGGTGGGGTGACCGGGACAGAGGATCCAAGGCTGGCAATCTGCTGACAGCAGACAGCCCAATGTGAGGTCTGAACTCACGAATCGTGAGATCATGACTTGAGCCCAAGTCGGATGCTTAACTGACAGAGCTACCCTAGTGCCCCAGCTTCATCATCTTTAATATGGAGGCGATGATGACATATCATAATGATGTGGGGATCAAGAGAGATTATGTATCCCAAAGTAGCTCATTAAAGCAATAATTTGCTATATTGCCTCAATTCTCCACCTTCCCATAAACACATCTTAACTTCTCATAGTTACTTGAACTCAGAGTTAGATTAAGGCACGGCATGGACAGATTAAGCTGAGTGCCAACCTATAAAATTGCTGCACAGCCCTGGATTACATTGGAAGTATATTGCCAGATAATGCAGGCTTTGACCTGTCATCCTTGGCAAAGTGTAAATTTCTGGTTTCATTTCTGCCAAAAGAGGCATGCCTTCGAGCAGAAATAAAAATACAAAACTCCCCTTGCTAGAATTAGCTATCTATGCTGAGCTTTCTTTCAAACAAGCAGTTACAAACCAGCTACAATTCCAAGGACCAAAATGCAGGTCACAATGCTGCTTAATGGGGACATAATTCACCTTAAAAAAAATTAATCTATGGATATGTATCCCACTAAGTTGTCACATATTTTCAGAATATTGGCTATGCTTTGACCAGAAGTCAATCGGTGAAGAAATTTGTTTCTATGTAAAATCTTTATAACTCTCCATACTCTCTAAATAGATGCTCAACAAGAAGTTTTTGTATATTAGTTAAAAGGGGTGCCAATTCGCCTGCCAACATTGCTTGGGTTTTCTCGCACTCGCTATACTTTTCCACATATTTCCATCTACTTGCATGCTGTCTTTACACCACTTTGTTCACTACTCACCTTTTGAGTCAATTAAAAAATCAATTCCTATATGACACCTTCCTTTCCCCCTTAGTTCCCTAGAGGGAATTATGATATTTTCGTAATTCTAAGACATCAACTTTTTTTGGGTAAATCAAAACAAAACCAATAGAATATTAAAGATATGCATCAGTTAAAGACATGTTCCATCAGAAAAATGCTAAGGTGGTCAAACAAATTTTAACATCTAGAAAATATAGTAGTTGCTTATTCCTACGAGTATTTCTAGCACATAGAAGTATTTTAGTACTTCTCACACCATATATATTATAAGGGATGTAAATTTGCCACATGAGACTTGGGTAAACCAAAAGCTGTATTGCCTTATTTTAAAAAATCAAAATAAATCTTGCTCTGAAGTCTCTTCTCAACTCCTTTTATATTAATGACTACAGAGCCCTTCTTCAAAATTGTTCATGATTCCTGGGGGATATTATATAGATCATTCTACATCATCATAGAAGAAAGTATTCTTTTCCTTTCTTTCTTTTTCTTTTTTTTTAAGTAGGCTTCATACCCAGTGTGTAGCCCAATAGAGGCCTTGAACTCATGACCCTCAGATCAAGACCTGAGCTGACATCAAGAATCAGGCACTTAACCAAATGAGCCACGCAGGTGCCCCATGGTGGAAAGGATTCTTGACTTGAGTTCATTCTTACCGGGTTGTCTTGGCCACTGCTCAAGCCCATGTGACTTACCTGAAGGTAGGCTATTCTGTGGCTTGGGTAGTAACCTTTCTCCATGCTCAACTCAGACCCAAGGCCTACAAGGCCACAGCTGTAGAGACTGAACCACCAGTCACTATGCATTCCTTACCAGTGATCCTGACACCTACTGGGATTCTGAATGGGAATAGGACCCTTGTCTCTACCCACCTCAGGAATTCAGTTCCAAACAATAATTCAATTCCTCTATCCACTCCCCTTCTGAGATAACCCATTATAATCGTCTTCAATTGGCTTGAATCCCAAACAATTGAACTTCCTGAATAGTTCTCTTTGTGTTTATTGGGTGGGGGAGGGGCAACTGCCATATAAAGAGAGAATAGACCTTACCTTTTGCAAGTTAGGAAAGGAGACCATTTATTTTACCATGGTGAACTGACAGGAGAGTACACTAAAAGTGATATTAAACAACAATCAAGATTTACCAGTAGGTTTGGTTTGTATCTCCATCACCTCCCAATAAACAGTGGTTGTTTGGAGGGTAGGAGCTATGTTTTCTTCATGGATGGGTCGTTAGCATTCCACATAGTGCTACCATATGTTATCGGTCAATATTGGATCGATGAACTGCATATAGTGTGAGAATCAATGAAATGAGAATAGTGTGTGAATTCTTGTCTTCTAGAGTAATTCTGGTTTTAGGAACTTTTAGCTGCATTAAAATGTGAAACTAGTTGAATAGAACTCAAGAACAAGGCTCTGTCCTCCAGTCATACCATTTTGATGAATTTCCCTCCAGAAGTACAAGGAATTTTGAATGTCAAACACACTAAATTGCAATTTTAAAATTCGTGGCTCTAAAATTGATTTCAGCTCAGGGCACCTGGCTGGCTCATTCAGTGGAGCATGCGACTTGGGGTTGGGGTTGTGAGTTCAAGCCTCATGTTGGGTGTAGAGATTAATTAAAAATAAAAAATATTTAAGATAAATAAATAAGTCAAAACAGATTTCAGCTCTGCTTTTTCCCCCTAAGAAGTCACTGTATCTCTGTGCCACTGTGTGTATTGACACAGTGTGAAGTTAGGAAAGTGTTCCAAATTTGGATGGAAAGTACACACTGTTCATTGAGGGCACAGAAATATCTTTGAAAGTGAGATATTTGATGGGCACACAGACACTTGTACTTTGCTTTCGTTACATATTTAGCAGGGAGTTCATATCAGTGACAGGAACATGCCATGGGAGAACAAGGAAGTACCTTGGTTACTGTACAGTCACTGGAGTACCCTTTAAAGCCTGAGTGACTTTACTACCTCTGCTCATAAAATTCCCTCATTTAAAATGTCATTTTAAGCCAACTTTCAAGCTTGTACCTAAATCCCCATGCAGCTACTGCTCATTCCTTTACTACCTAGTAAATTCTCAGCACCAGACCACTAACCATACATAAAAGATTATAGTCACTCCGATAGAAGTTTCTTATAGGACTTGTTATTACACAAATTGGAGAGAATAACTTCAAGTCCAGAGACCAAAATGACCCACAAAGTTTTATTTATGCAGCATGTATTTATCAAGACACTTTAGGCAAGGATCTAGAGCAGGCTCTGATGAAAACCATGATTTATTAGTGACCCTCAAGAAGATCATTATTTCTAGGGGTGGGAACAACAAAAACACAAATGACTATAATTCAGGACATAGTGTGATGAATACTAAAAGAGGAATGAACGGAGTTCAAAGGAGGTAGTAACCACTTTCAGCTAGAGGAATTGGGCATTTCTGCATAGAAGGGTCATTAAACTGTGCCAAAAAGAATGGGTTACATCCCATTTGGACAAATAGCGATTGGGAAGGCAGGTCTAACGCAGGGAATGCCTTGAAGAAAGACACACACTCAGTCCCCGAGAGGCATATCAACTACTCAAACAATAGCAAATATTCTTGTTTCATCATATTTCCTACTTGGGTGTATTAAATGTTTATATTTCATATGAGTAATGGAAGATATTATTATGAAATATACTCTATATTTGCTCTATAGTAAAAAATTGACCAACCAACAATATGTAGAGAGTAAAATAGTACTTCTGAAGTTCCTTTGATTGCTTTCCACATTTTTCTTGTCAAAGTAAGTTCTTCATTCAGAGCAGCTATTTCATTAGTCAGCATTCTCCAGAGAAACAAAACCAGTAGGGTGTGTGTGTGTGTGTGTGAATGTGTGTATATATGTGTTTATGTCAGATATACACATATGTATGTATACACACATTATGTATACCCCATATTGGTTGCAGAGAGAGATTTATTTCAAAGAATTGGCTCATAATAATGTAGGGGCAGGTAAGTATGCTATTTGAAGTGTTGATGGGCAGGCTGGCAATTCTTGCATGGGTTGACTATAACCCATATAGTCTTGACTCTGAAGTCAGTGTGGAGCCAACATGACCTTTTTTGGTGGGGTAGGACTTCAGTTTTTTTCTTAAGGTCTTCAACTGATTGGATGGCCTACGCATGTTATGAAGGGTAATGTGCTTTACTCAAAGTCTACTGATTTAAATGATAATCACATCTAAAAACTACCTTCACAGCAACATCTAGACTGATGTTTGATGAAACAACAAATCACAATAGCCTAGTCAAGGTGATGCATAAATCATCATAGTTAACATGATCATGAAGATATTCCCACTAATGAAAAGAGGGAAAACAGTACCTTTCATTTGTTTATGGGCTTCATTATAGTTTTACAAAGATTTTTGCACATGTAATTTTAAAAACCCTGTAAGGAAAGAAGGGAGCATTATTATCAATTATTTCTAAATGACAAATCTGAGGCACAGAGAAATTAAGAATCTTGGAGGTTAAAGAGCTGGAAGTGGTTGGTGTCAGAAATAGATCTGATGCCTTCTGACTCATTACCCAATGGTCTTTCCATTGCACCATCTGCTAGTGTTCCAATCCAAATTCCTATAGCATTTACTATTCTGTAATACCCTTTCCAAACTTAAAGATATCATTATTGATATATTCTATTTCTCCAACTAAATTTTAAGACATGCCTCTTTGTAAATAACCCTGTTATATCCTACATATAATTAAATATCAGTAAGTATTTTTTAAAAATAAGAATGAATGGTGCTACACATCCTATTTATGCTGGGAGACAATCTGTTTATAGAATGGATAAAAGACTCTTTGAATTAGTTTTCAAGTCATGCAGATGAAACTGTCACAGTGCTTTTTATAAGGTTGGCAAGTCTGAAAGGCCTAAATTCTTCATGTTAAGAAAGACTTTGAGTTGTATCAACACGGGCAAGTTGCTCAACTTCTAGATCTAATTTCTTTATCTGTAAAAAGAGGATGATAATAGAACTTCAGGAATGTGTTGTGGGAATAGAGAGTTACTGCATATATAACAGGTATGAATAGTTCTGTGACACTCAAGGTGCAAGAGATGTCATGGTTCTTTATTTTCCAAATAAAACCATCTCCAAATTACAACTTAGCAACATCGATGAGTCCAATACCAGTTATTAACTGGGGTTTTCCTCATTGGAGCTTACGAAATGGCTTACATCTTCCTGGTTCTTGGTCATAGGAAGGCTATTTCCCTCCTTGGCTCCATTTGGCTGCTACATACAGGGTTGTATCTACATACAGGCTGTTATTTCCAGAATGCAGAGTCTAGGCACTTGAGAAATCCACAACCCTCCCCATGTTTCAATTAAGGAATAAAATCCAGTGTAGGGATACCTGCCCGAAGTCTCCATTTTCACCTCCCTTGGGACAGTCCAGTTTAATCCCTTTATTGGCTGAGAACTTTGCAATGAATCCTATTAAAACTCTCTCTCCGAAGATAAGGGGAATCTAGATTTCAAGGGCAAACAGCCATCTTGTCATCATTCTTTGGTGAAAACAATAGAAAAAATTAAAATACTGATCAGTTTCTCAGTAAATCACACAGTTGCACAGGCAAATCACTTAGCATATATTAGCATATGTTAATTGCTCAATGTATGTTGCTTTTTATCATTATTGTTTGGAGTATTACAAATGCATAGTGACTGCTCCATTGAATCTTTTATATCTTGAGAAGCTGTAAGGTATAGGGGAAATTCCTGGCTTTTGGAGTCAAACAGCTCTGGTGTTGATTCATGGCTCCGTCGTCTCTTGTCTCTGTGAGCTTAGGTAAATTATTTTACCCAGCTTCAGTTTTTCTTTTGTAAAGTTAATTGTGTAGGCTAATTGCACATAACCCATATAGCCTTAGGCTTCACCTGCCAGGACATACACTTGATATTCATAATAATATCCCGATTCTCAAGGCTTTGAGTCCACACCTGAGTGACCAGTAGAAAATTTGGTCTTTTGGTGGCAGCCCTTCCCATTAATTTATTCTGTCTGGGAAGCCCCGTGGGTGAAGGATTCTCATGTCCTTCATTCTCATGTCAGACCGCTAGGCTGCTGTTCTCATGCTTCTCTTTCCTTCTGAACAGTAGGGAAAATTCTTTAGAGTCCCATGATCAGAGATATTTCAATAGTTAGGTCCCCTGTGTCCCTGCATTTTCCTTCCATAGCACTCTCAAGTTTAGGAGGAGAGGGGAAATGTCAGAGAAGATCGAGTACAGTCTTCTGCTGCCACTGCTCGCCTTGACATTCAGGCAAACTACCAGGCCTGTTCTTCCATATCTTCTCATAGTTTCTAAGGTCCCTTTCTCTAGATCACCCTCCTTTGGGGAGGCTCAGTCCCCTAGATTGGTTTCTGGATGACTGAACACAACATGTGGACCAGGTTTGCGTTCTCTTCTACAGATATCCTGGGCCTGTGCAAAACAAGATGTGTGTCTAGACATCTGTTTCAGTCCTTAGGAGCATTCTGTGATGGTCACAAAGCCCCTGGAACATTTTGTCACACCAAGTTGTGCTATCAGGGGCAAAGAACCTTATGTCATGCTCCAACCTTGACCTACTGCAGAATATTCCTTTAAGCAACTAGTGTATGGTACACAGTAAGCTCTTAGTAAACATAATCCCCCTTTTGCCTTCTTTGCCTAAAAATGATTTGATGTATTTGCCAGATAGTTGACTATAAAACACATTTTATCTTTATGTCAAGCTAATTGTTTTTTTTAAGTTTATTTATTTTGAGAGAAAGAGAGAGAGTGTGAGAGAAAGCAACTGAGTGGGTTGGGGGAGGTGGGGAGAGAGAGATAGAGGGAGAAAGAATCCTGAGCAGGCTCCATGTTGATAGCACCGAGCCTGATGCAGGGCTTGAATTCACAAACCATGAGATCATGACCTGAGCCACAAGCTAATTGTTTTTATAGTGAAAAAATCTGTGACCCAAAGTCCTCTGGGTCATGTTGTTAAACAGAGCATCTCAGGACTTGGGAGCTTATTATCAATGCAGCCTACACATTGTAAGCATGACTGGCTTAATCAGAAAAACTATTAGTAGAATGTATAATGGCTACCGGGGAAGAGTCACGGCCTTGTACCCTGGTGGAAGCCATTTCAGTTTGGACTCCTACAAGCAAATGGAATAAAACTAGTTCTTCAACTGCCTGTGACAGAGACACATAGGGTAGGATGCTCAGGTTAAGAATAAAATACCAAACAAATAAATAAAAACCTTCCCCACAGTTTATAAGTAAAGCAGGAAGTCAACTGTTTGCAAACTATATTGCAGGGAAATGAAGCCTCTATAAAGCCTTTATTTAGGTGAACTTTGAACTTTTGTCAATGCAAAGAATAAGTACTATTTAAAAATCCTTAGAAGGCACTGAAGAAAAGAAGTAACACACAGAATGGTGTGGGGGAGACATCATGGGAAAACAGAAAATGATTTGCAGAGCTGGGACAGTTGAGGAAGAGGTGTTCAGATCTGACCAAACCTGAGACTATTCCTTACGTCATTCTGGTCTAAGGATTCTCACAAAGTCTTTAAGGAAGAAAATCTGGAAATTAATTTAAAAAATACACTTAGATGATGTTTATGGATATATTATGAGCCTTTCACATTATAATTTAGTTAATCTTTAAAACAACCACATGAAGTGCTATTGGTCCCATTTTTATAGATAAACAAATTGAGGCATAACTTGCCTCCAAACATAGGGCAAGAAACAGAGCCAGAATTAAAAATCAGGTAGTCTTGATTAAAGATAGTGTTATCGGGGTGCCTGGGTGGCTCAGTCGGTTGGGCGGCCGACTTCGGCTCAGGTCATGAGTTCAAGCCCCACGTCGGGCTCTGTGCTGACAGCTCAGAGCCTGGAGCCTGTTTCAGATTCTGTGTCTCCCTCTGTCTGACCCTCCCCCGTTCATGCTCTGTCTCTCTCTGTCTCAAAAATAAATAAACATTAAAAAAAAAATTTAAAGATAGTGTTATCATATGATATAGCAATTTCACTCCTAGGGCTTAGTAATTCTGTTCAGAGAGAAATGAAAACATATGTCCGCATAAAAATGGGTGCACTAACATTTATAGCAGCATTATTCATAATAGCCAAAAGGTGAAAATAATTCAAAAGTCCATTGATGAGTGAATGAATAAACAAAATGTGGTATATCCGTACAAGGGAATATTATTCGGCATACAAAGGAACAAAGTGCTGATCCATACTATAACATGGATGAACTTTGAAAAAATACTGCTAAATGAAAGAAACCAGTTACAGAGACCACTTATTATATTATTCCATCTGTATGAAATACCCAAAATAGGCAACTCTGTAGAGACAGATAGTAAATTAGTAACTGCTTAGGGTGAGAGACATGGGACCTGGGAGTGATAGTTGAGAGATAACAGAGTCTCGGGGGGGGGGGGGGAACCACCCAGGTAATCTGGTTCCAGAGTCTGGGATTTCAACCCCTGGGCTATGCCATCTTTCTTGACCCAGAAGCCGGCTGACCAGAACTTTTTGCTGTGTATGCTCAGACATTTTAAAATAACTTATGGTTTGGATACACATGGGGAGAAAGTCAACTAAAAAGAGACCTTAAAGAAGATTGGCTTGAGGAAGCTCAATGATAAATGGGTGGGTAGAGTTTTAACATCTATCTGCTATGACTACTCCTGTACCCTTCCCTTCCTATTTTCTGTTGCTGCTTACCATCACAGAAAATGTGGGGGTAAAAGTGTCAAGGTAGGATGCCAAAACAGATTTGCTACATTGCTGGTCTATTTCACTAAGTTAACCTTTTGAAAATGGCCAAATAGAACTCCAAACTTAATCTCTCAAGGAAACAATTTGCAAGTTGTGAGAAAATGTCAGCTAAGTAAATGGAACACAGATACCTCAAAACTGAAAAGCCGAAAATTTTTCTCCTGCCTTTGTCAAAAGATCTCACCATTGATTTCTGGTACTGGCCAACAAACAGGTGTGAAGAAGGGCCCCCTGCTGGCCCTTGACTACTAAATTCTAAGTGAATTGGAGGCCTATACTCAGTGCCTTAGTCTGGCACGTGTAACTGTCTAAAATTACCAAAACAGGAGGCTCGTTGATGATGATAGTCTCGGGTTATAAATAATGCTGTCATCATTACCAAAGGCTGCTTTAATTAACCTGGGTTTCATGTGAACAACCACCAATCAGAAATGGTAATATGAAAAGTCACACACCTTGTATCTGTCCCTCTTTTCTCAGAAGAGGATTTCATTCCTCAAGTCTCAATTCTAAAGCTCCCAAAAAGCTTTCATTTGAAAACCTGATTATGTCTACGGTAATAATAATACTTTTCCAAAGTGCCCACAATTACACATTCAGTAATTCTTTCCTTCTCACCCACCAGATGGTGCTACTTCCTTACATTTCCTAAAGATAACAACTTCCTTCTGGAGGAAGTTACTGCCATAGGTTTTAGGTACCCTGGGTTCATATTCCAAAATTTGCAAATTTATCTTATTCAACATCTCGTAATGTAATAAAGAATTTTGTAAATGGAAACCTGTTGGTTGTAATTGGAAAAAAAACCAAAACACTTAGGTGTTTGACTTTTAAATCACTCTTGTGTATTTAAACCAGAAGTAAGGTCAAGTGGTTACAAGAAAGTTGTGGTGACAGAAACCATGCGATCACCAGAGACACCCCCCCACCTTCTACTTGCATGGTATCTTATTCCCAATGGGAATAACGGGGGTAAGAGTAGATGTGTTCTTATCCCACAAACACTGCTTCATTAAAAACAAAATATATTACCCGCAATGATCTTAGAACTGTAACTTAGTCTTTAACAAAGGTTTTCAAAGATCTTACAATATTCTTCCCCAGTCACAAAACGTAAAGCAGTCTCTAAAATAAGGATAATATTTATCCTGAACCTACAAACAACCTTGGGAATGAAAGAGCTGAGATTAGGAGGGGGTAAGCGGCTGGATGTGTGGATCAGTTCATAGGGCTGTGAAAGAGACAGATCAAACATTCCATTTGCTCTCCTCCATTTCCTGGCCTTCTTGCAATTAGAATGAGCACAAAGAACTAGTTCTGACCAGTGAAACAGTAGTGGGTGTAAGTGTATTATTTGCAGGGTGAGGGAGTCAAAAGCCCATGCAAGTTTCTCAAGTTTCTCTCTTCCCTTAACAAAGTACCTGAGGAAGCTGCATGTTCCGGATGGTGTAGCTAACAAGATGGTGACAGCTCCATTGGCCTGGATCCGTGTGTGGAGCAGAAAGTCTGCCAACTCATATGGGAGATGCAATGTGAACAAAAAATATATTTTTGTCGTATCAAGCTACTGAGATCTTGGGTTGACCGTAATCCTTGAGCATATGCCCAGAACAATGCTAGCATGTTTGTTTTTTTTTTTTTTTTCTGCTTCACTGCTTTCTTCCATCATGTCTAAGCAATACATTACTTGATTCTGTTTCAGAGTATTTGCTTTTTGGGCTTTTGTTAGAATGTAGATTTTAAGTTGACCTGTGTTCATTTGTATTACCTACTGTGCTGAAATCCTTGACTGTTATTTTCCTCTCTCTATAAGGATTAGCTACAAAAATTTCAAGAGAAGGCATTTTAGCATGAGCTTTGTAGATAGAATGGTTAGAGTCCCAATAATGTAATTCGATAATTTGTGTTATAAGTTAAAAAGTAAAAAGGTCTTCATAAGTACCCATTTCTTCTCTAAAATGGGAGGAACAAGATCACAGAACTTGTAAGTTTGATGCGATGATTGATTGAATCAGAACATTATTATATTTTGAGTACTTTTTAAAAATTAATAACATAGTTTTCTTTTTGCTTTTCTTTTTTTTAAATTTTTTTTCAACGTTTATTTATTTTTGGGACAGAGAGAGACAGAGCATGAACGGGGAGGGGCAGAGAGAGAGGGAGACACAGAATCGGAAACAGGCTCCAGGCTCTGAGCCATCAGCCCAGAGTCCGACGTGGGGCTCGAACTCCCGGACCGCGAGATGGTGACCTGGCTGAAGTCGGACGCTTAACCGACTGCACCACCCAGGCGCCCCTTTCTTTTTGCTTTTCTGAGCCCATGACTTTCATCTTGGTTTTAAGGAGGCTTCCCTCTATGAATCTAAAATTTATTATATGTGGAATACAAATAGAAGAAATTAAAATTCTGCTTCTGATATCTAAAATGAATTGTGCAGCAAGATAACAGCCATGTTAGCTAAGTAGTTCTCTAACGATGGAGAGAGGTCACTCCTACCTAAGGCCGCCAGGCCTTCCCTGGGGTAAAACACACTCCCTTTTGAACTAAGGGGAACTGTGGCAAGAAGAAAAGAGTAAGAAAGTGGCAGTGAAGGGAGCAGATGTCTCTGTACTTTTCCCTCTCTGGGCTTTGGCTCTGGCCTAGAGCTGAGCACACAGAGAGTAGAGAGGTACTCTTTCTTCCTCTTCATCATTTGAGACTCTGGGAGGAAGCAACCATGCTGGCTGCCTTACACCAAGTTGAAGCACAGTCACCTAAAAATGAACTACGGTCAGGTAGATTTCCTGGGCTGCCTTTGATCCTATGTAGTATACACTGACCCTAAGTTATTGAGGATCTGACTGGAGAGCTTGCCAGGAGTCACCTTAGCAGAACAAGAGGCCTAGTGGCCAGGATTTTAGAGAATACTTGGACCAAATGAGAGGCACAGCCAGATCTAGAGCAGTGACCTGGACTAGTGGCAGATAATGAGACTTAGCCAGCCAGGGTCACTACTGTGAGACGAGAGAAGCCAAATCACAGTTGCACCCAACTTAAACTTCAGCCTTAAATACCTCCAAAGGTAAGCAGTATCCTGGTAGATAAAGAATATTGCACTACAAACCAGAAGAAGCAAAGGACATTACCCTCAAGATCCTTGATCCTTCCTGGCTGCCATGAGGTTGTTTAAGCTCCCCTCACGTAATCCCACATGAATGGACTCCATTCTTAGTGAGAGACGAAGAAGAACGAAGGAGGCCGTATGAGAGACTGAGCACTTTTATTCTATAGAAAGGAATATTACACTTTTAAAGATGTTGGGTTGGATTAAATTTAAATGCAATTAAACAATCAACTTGTTTATTAATTCAGAAGTGGGGGGGGGTTCAAACTGAAGACCAAAATAGTTGTAGACAAAATAATTACGTCATACACACACACACACACACACACACACACACACATTCATATATAATATATACATATACATACATTAATATATATAATATATACATATATACACATAAAACACACGTTTTATGTGTGTATATATATTGTATATATTTACATCATATGTAATTAATGCATACATGTAATTATGTATACACAATGTAATTACATACATGTAATATGTATACATATTTTAATAAATATGTATGCATATATGTGTGTGTGTATATACACATATACATAAAATGTAATTGCTTTGTTTTGCCTACAACTGCTTTGGTCTTCAGTTTGAATCTCCTACATCTGGGTAGGAAAAAAAATACACAGCATAGTATGACTTAAGCCTATGACCCTGCTACACAGTGCTCATAATAAGTGTTTAATACATGTTGAATTAATGTTAAAGCTTCCAGAATACACAGCATCGCTTCTTGGATATTTAAGAAGCATATAAAATTTATTATGTAAAATAAGGAATTCCTGATTCCCACAATTCCGATTTACTCTTTCTCTGCCTTTTCCATGTCAGTAAATGGGCTCACCATTCAGCTAATTTCCTCAGTCTTTGGGTTTTTCCTTTTCTTTTATCTCCACATCCAACCCAGCAGGAAATCATATTGGCTTTCTTATTAAATATGTGTTGACTCTATTCCTTTCTCTCCATCTCTGTTACATAAATTTAATCAAGACCAACCAGATTTCCGTGTTTAATTTCTTAACAGTTCCTCTATCCATTCTATTTTTCTCCCAGAATATAGTCTTTTAAAATGTAATCTTTTAGAAACATAAAAGAAATCTTGTCAATCCCCTGCTTAAAATGCTTTCGTGACTTTTTATTACTTTTAAAATAAAATCTAAACCTATTGCCTTTGTCAACAAAGCTCTGCAAGTTTGGTCTCTACTTGGTTCTCTAACTTCATCTCTCACCTCTTTCCTTCCTCAGAGGTTAAAACTGTACAGGACTCCTTGATATTCCTCAGTCATGCCAGAACTTTTGCACATGCCCTGTGTGTCTAGAATCCTCTTCCTCTGGATCTTTGCAAGACTAGCTCCTTTGCGGTCTATATACATCTCATCTCAAATATCAGTTTAGAATTTTCTGACTATCCCAGTTATTCTTTATCAAATGTTTATCTTCGTTATAATGTTTTTCACAATCTATAATTCTTTTGATTTTTAAATGCTGCTGACCTGTTTATTGCCTGTGTTCCCCCAATAGACTATAAGCTCTGTGGGGGCAAGAATCTTGTCTATTCACTCTTGTATTCCCATCACCTAGAACCATTATCTGTACACAGAAGGCTCAATAAATATTTGCTGAAAGAAAAAGGAGGGATGGAAAAAAGGAAGGAAGGAAGGAAGAAAAAAAGATGTGCAAAAAAGAAGGAAATGAAGTCCAAAATAAATATTTGCTGAAAGAAAAAGGGGGGATGGAAAAAAGGAAGGAAGGAAGGAAGGAAAGAAAGAAAAAAAGATGTCCAAAAAAGAATGAAATGCTCCTAAGTCCAAGGTATTAATAAAGTTCATTTTGATAATGTAATATATCTTATTTTCTGCTATCTAAATCAAGAATAAGCTATGTATTATTTATAAGGAAACTTGAAGTTATTTGCTTTTTATAATCATTGTATATTCTGAAGTAATTTCATAAGAAATTTTATTAATCTTGGGTATTGAGTTGCTTTACCAAATTTGAAACACAATCCATCATGTAATAGTGCTGTTTGTCAAATATTTTCAGCTTCCTGCCTTCAGGTACATGGTAGTAGGAATGTACTTGTGGTCCCTTTTTTGGTTGGGCGGGTCCATGTGACTGGTTCCAGCTAATGAGTAATGAGTGGTGATGGATGTGGTGTGTATCATTCCCAGACTGAAGCATATAATTACTGATACAAGATGTTTCAAAGATTCTCTTTCTTCTGCCGTGGGTTCACCAGATAACGTTGTAGTCTTTATGCTACTTTCATTATTATTTGTTCTTTAGATGTTTTTCTCTCAATAATTTATTAAATTTTGATGAATATAGGCATTTTTGCTTTACGTTGTAAAGCCATTACTTTAAAATGCCTTGGAGGGGCGCCTGGGTGGCGCAGTCGGTTAAGCGTCCGACTTCAGCCAGGTCACGATCTCACGGTCCGTGAGTTCGAGCCCCACGTCAGGCTCTGGGCTGGTGGCTCGGAGCCTGGAGCCTGTTTCTGATTCTGTGTCTCCCTCTCTCTCTGCCCCTCCTCCGTTCATGCTCTGTCTCTCTCTGTCCCCCAAAAAATGGATGAACGTTGAAAAAAAAAAAAATTTAAAATGCCTTGGAAACACATATATTTTAAATTTTTATTATTGAAGTATAGTTGACATATATTAGTTTCAGGTATACAGTATAGTGATTTGGTAATTCTGTACATCAAGCAATGTTCGCCACAAAAAAGCATATTGGAAATTCGATTCAATTCTTCATCACTCACTCATTCAGGAAACACCTACTATGTATTAGATACTCTCCCAGGCTCTTGGGATAGGTCAATGGACAAAACTGACTATGATGCTCACCCTTTTGAAGCTTGCATTATGGAGTCATAGAGAGACAATAAATACGATATTTAAGTAAATTAGTATGTTGTAGGTAATAAATGCCATGAAAAGAGAAAATGTACAGGAAAATGGACTAGGTGGTCAGGTTAGCCCTCAACTGGGAGAGTAAAGTACACAGGCAATGTCTTGAAGAAGGTACAGGACTGAGCTGAACAGATAGATATCTGAGGCCAGGGTACTCCAAGCTGGAGTGGAATAGCTACAGCAACGATCCCCAATATTTTGGTCTCAGGACTCTTTTATGCTCTTAAAATAATGTTAAGGACACTTTTGTTTTATTTTTGACCATTTAGTCCCATGAAAGGGTCCTGAGGACTTACAGAGATCCCTGGGTCATCCTTTGAGAACCACTGAGCTGGAGCAAAGTCTCTGAGAGAGTCTGATCTGTTGCCTGCTCTGTTGCAGGGACCTTGAGGATGCCAGTGTGACCAGAGAGAAGTCTAAGGGACAGAGACAGGAGAGGAGGTCAGAGAGGTGACTGTGATCAAATCACATAGGCTCTTCCAGGATACTGTAAAACCTAAATCTGTACCCAGAGGGACATGGGGATCATTTAAGAACTTGGAGCAGAAGAGCGGCATGATCTGACAAGCTTTTAAAAGGACGTTGGGGCTGCTGTCTTGCAACTAGATGGGAAGAAGCAAAAGGACAAGATGAGAGACTTGTGAGAAGAGGCTACTATGGTGATCAGGTGAGGGCATCTACATTTGACAATTAGCTCTAAATGCATCAATAAACCGATCACAGGCTCCTTCAGTACTATTATCCCTCTAACTGGTTCACATTCAAGGTCCTATTCTCTTCCTTTCCCTCATAGCCTTACATAAAGACATTGTTATTCCTTTTCCGTATTTTTGTTTGTTTGTTTTTCAAGTTTATTTATTTATTTTGAGAGAGAGAGGGAGAGGGAAAATCCCAACCAGGCTATGCATTGTCGCTTGGAGCCCGACATGGCTCAAACTCACAAACCACGAGATCAAGACCTAAGCCAAAACCGAGTTGGACACAACCAGTGAGCCACCCAGGTGCCCTGACATTGTTATTCTTTAATCACACATTTCCTTTCATTTTCTTGTTAAAAAGCAAAACAAAACAAAAATATTTATTTTTACAGCTCCTTGTTAGCCAATATTTTCAACCCCTACCGTTGTATCAGCAGGCTCATTTTTCTAGATCTTTAAAAAAATATAATACTTTGCAAGGCAATTATGAACCCTTTTGTTAACATTTTTGTTAATCATTTCATTTATTCATTTGGCTCCATGCTTTTTGTTCTTTTTGTCAGACATATTTTTCTACAAATGAATGTCTGGCATTTTAAACTAGGTCTGTCTTTGACTTCAATTCTAATACGAAATTTTTTTTTTCTCAATTCATTTTTTGGTATGTGAATTCATTATAAAATAAAAATAAAAGTTTCCTTTCTTCTGGTACTTAAAAAATCAAATAATGGGGCACCTGGGTGGCTCAGTTGGTTAAGCGTCCAACTTCAGCTCAGGTCATGATCTCACGGTCCGTGAGCTCGAGCCCCGCTTTGGGCTCTGTGCTGACAGCTCAGAGCCTGGAGCCCGTTTCAGATTCTGTGTCTCCCTCTCTCTCTCTGCCCCTCCCCTGTTCATGCTCTGTCTCTGTCTCAAATATAAATAAACGTTAAAAAATTTTTTAAAAAAAGCTTTTAAAAAATCAAATAAGTCTTATCTGTTATGATTTCATTAGACTGTAGTCACTCCAGTTCTCTGCATTTAAAAAATTCTTTCTAGTGTAATATTCACCCACTTTAAATCTCAATGTTACTTTTTTTTTTAATGTTTATTGGGGCTCCTGGGTGGCTTAGCTGGTTAAGGGTCCGACTTCAGTTCAGGTCATGATCTCATGATTCATGAGTTTAAGCCCCACATCAGGCTCTGTGCTGACAGCTCAGAGCCTGGAGCCTGGTTCAGATTCTGTGTCTCCCTCTCTCTCCCTCTCTCTCTCTCTCTCTCTCAAAAATAAACAAACATTAAAATAAATAAATAAGTAAATGTTTATTTTATTTAAGAGGGGAGGGCATAGAGAGAGGGGACAGAGGATCTGAAGCAGGCTCTGCACTGACTGTAGCGAGACTGGTGCTGGACTTGAACTCATGAACCATGAGATCATGAGATCATGACCTGAGCTGAAGTCAGGTGCTCAGCTGACTGAGCCACCCAATTGTCCCTCAATGTTATTTTGAAATATAATTTATTATGTCACATTGTTCTCTATGCCTATTTCATCCACTAGATTATAAACTCCTTGAAAAATGGGCTTCACTAATCTTCCTTTACACACCCTTATTTCCTTATCCCTTGTTGACTCATAAGAATATAATCAATTATGATATTTATTCATATTATTTCTCATTCATTTCTGGCTTCCATACTGAGGCACTTGAAAAAAAAATTTAAGCAATCTCTATGCCCAATGTGGGGCTAGAACTTGCAACCCTAAGATCAGGAATCATTAGCACTACTGACTGAGTCAGCTGGGTGCCCCTGCACTTGAAAAAATTTCATAAAACCAGTGAACATTTTTTAAAACTAAATTTTTAAAACCTTCTCAAAGTTAAGTGGAACTGAGGAGGGATGGAAATAGCATTGGGAATTATTAACCCAGAAAAGGGATTTTGGTCTATTTTCTATCTGTGGACCTTAATATTCTCTCAAAAATAGATGAAGTATTCCAGTGCACTCATTAGCTTGAACTCATGATTGTGTGAGGCCTTTCTCTCATGGGAAGAATGAATAAAGTACAAATCGGTTGAATGAAGATGGCTAACAATTCTACAATTAAAATTTAAAAATATACAAAAACTGCTTATTTCTAAGCAGTTTAAACTAACTCATATATAAAGTTAATCATACTATCAAATCTAATTGATTTCGTCAATTTTATTACATGTTTGATTTTATATTTTTTTGTGATTTCATATTTCTCCATTTTGTAGGCTGAGCAGAAAGTATTATAAAACTTCTTCCTTCCTTCCTCTCTCCCTGTCTCTTTCTTTCTTCAGACTGCATCCTCTCCCTCTTGCTCTCCCAAAGAAGAAAAGAACCAGTATCAATGGTGAATGGCAGTTGCAGAAACACCGAGAATCGGCTCTAGGCTCAGGAGAGATTGCTGTGTCTCCTGCTGGTGGTTTCCGGAGCTCTATACTTTCAGAGAAACTTCTCTAGTAACAAACTGTAGAAATGATCCTTGAAAGTATAGTCTTGGAAATTTATGGGTCTCTTGAATTTACACTGGGTAATTGCTATATATGTAGAGTGTCCATATAATTTATTGTCTAAATTGGGCCATTTTGAGAATTAAAAGGTGTCACTACTAATGATCGCCTGAGGACAGTGGGTATAAACTGTGACTGTCCCCAACAAACAGGTCTATAGACAAGGTGTTAGGGGAGCACTTTTTTCCCCCCAGCATTTTGTATCCTTGAGGGGAAGGAATTTCCAGAATAGTATGGGAGAAACACTTTTCTCTCTTTCTGCCTCTTCTCTTATCCCTCCCCAGGGGATGGGGAATGATTTTGCTGATTGATGAGTTTGGGAGAGGAAAACTGAGCATGTAATTTCCAAGTATGACTACTGCCAAAGCAACCAGTGTAATGCTTGAAACTTCTAAAAATAAAGATTTCTCCAGATGCTTGTTGCAGAAGTTTCTGACATTATATAAAATAATATATATATATATTTTGCTTGATAATTCTAATTTTAAATGTCCATATGGACTTTTGGAAAAACTAAATTTAAGCATATCCCTCTCTTCACCACAACTCCCTCTACTGTAAACCTTTTCATATGTTCAGGTAATATGTTCTTTTTAAAGGAAAGCTTTCCTATTTTTACACATCACCAAACACCTTCTCTGTTTCGGAGAATCCTCTGTTTAATTAAATTTAAATTGAACTCTTACTTTTTGCGTCCACTACCTTTTTGATTTAGGCAACACATCAAGTTTCATCTACTTTATTTTGTGTATTCTTGAGCTACATTTATTATTAATCTACATTTTGAAAAAGATTTTATTTTTTTAAGCAATCTCTGTGCCCAACGTGGGGCTCAGACTTACAACTCCGAGATCAAGGGTTGCACGTTCCATGGACTGTGCTAGCTGGGCACCCCATCTTATTAATCTAAAATTTAAAATGTAACCCAGATTGTGGAGCCTAGGTTGGGAAGATTGTTTTGTTTTTTTCTTTTTTTAAAGATTTCCCTGTAAAAGAGTAGAGCTTAAGTGTGTTACTTTTGAGTACCCTATAGATCTTTCTCTGATACTGAACCTTTAATGTTAAAGACAGAATCAAAAGACACACTAAAGGCAACACTAAATATTAACAAATACCTGTTTTTCAACTGCTTGAAAAAGCGAGATGGCTTCATAAATAATCATGAAAGATTCAGTGCTATTCCAAATATAGAGATCTTTTGGATTAAGAAATGTCTACAATTGTTTATTGCTATATTACGCCTCTCTCTTAAATCTGTCAAAACCGACCTTGGTCTTATTTCAGGACTAGAAGACATCAAGTACTAGGACTCTGAATCGAGTGTCAGTCTCTTCCTTTAGCTCTTCAGGAGTAAATTCATTTGAGCAGCCCGAAGTTGAGAGGTTGGTACCATTCGAGCTTTCCTTCTTGAGAAGGAATCCTCCCTCCACTCCAGCTGATGGAGCTTGAGCAAGAGGTACCAAGAGGGCACAGAGAGACTGACCTTGAGTCTAAGGAACAATATGCCTCCACTCAATTGATTTAGTCAGAAGCCCCTGCATAGTTTGAAACTAGTCAGCATCTAACTCCCCCAGCAAGTTGCCTTTTCTTGGTATTCATCTTCCACAGCTCATCACCTTCCTTAAATGCTTCTGGCCCCTCATCTTTAGGTCTGCGGTATCGTCCTTTTTATTTTTTCTTTCTGTTGTTGGATATTTTCTCTCCTTCGATTTTGAGGTGAATCTCAAAATCCTATCTTCAGGTCTCCTCTCTTTCCTGTAGAGATTTCTTTCCTCGCTATCACCTCAACACAGAAGATTCCTAATTCTACACCAATAGAAAAATTCCCAACTGCTTGCTAGATGTCACCAACCTGAGATATCTATAGTTCAAAACGCAATGTCTGTTACCATTTATATATACCTTTTGTCTCTCTTCCACTGTCTTTCTTTTTGCCATCCCCTCCATCCGGACTCCCTTTACAATTTCAGCCTGCTAAATTCTTCTGGTAAGTTAAGCCTTAAATATCACCTCCAGCTCCAAGCTTATTCAGATTTTTTAAACCACATTTGGTGTCTTCATGTTTTGAACTCACATGGCATTCCGGGTATGACTCAATTCAAAACTGATTTTCTTCCACATAATTTGTAGGTTATTTATATAATCATCTTATCCTCATACTATAGGTCATAATTTACTCCTACTATACTATACACATGTTAAGACAATATAGCTTTTCCTTCTCTGTAACTAGCTGATTATCCTCACAAGCCACCACCTACCTGGCATGAATAAAGCACAGAAATAAATGGCATATATGACATGACATTGTTTCTCTAAAGAAATGCATGAGTAGGGTTATATGCATATTTTTCCTGACTTCATCCACCACTGAGGATGAATGTTTCACATGTGAAATAATACAGAAAAATGCCAATGCTCCGATCTCTCATGTAGATGATCAACATTTCACACTGATTGCCCTCTCCAATTTTTACCTGTGGTTTCCTAGAGGAAGGGACAAGATTCTCATATAATCAGCACTCTGCACTCCTTCTGTTCAAGGTCATCTGTTTTTACTTTATGGCTTATTGTGTCAGTTTGCTCAAGGTTTTTTGCCCCTGCTCTTTTCTGTGTGGCCAGCAGTCTACTCCAGACCACTAAATACTGTTCCTTTTATCTCTCCCCAGGTAGCTGAGAAGCTTGCCTGAATTCCACAGGAGAATTGTAGGTCCTACAGCGGGAGGAAACAGTGCTTCCTCTTACCTCACAGCTCTTGTATCCAGAACATGCAGGCTCCTGAAGGCAGGAGTCAATGAGAGCCCAGGATCACACAAGGACTTTGGATGCACCTATGGAAAGGGGCAAGAGTAGAGAAATCATAAGTCCATTTATTTGGGTCTCCTATAATATATTTTAGTGAAGATATATAACTTTCCTTCATAGCAGTCTTGCACAAGTTTTGAATCTTCTCTTTAATTATGTTTTCTAGCTGTTTCTTGCTGGTGGATAGAAATAACTCTGACTTCTATATTAATCTTATATCCAGCTACCTGATAAGCTCTATTTTTTCAATAATTTATATACCCTTTTGAGTTTTCTGCATAAGCAATAATGTCTGAGTGTGGCGGTTTCACTTTCTCCTTTCCAATTATTAGGCCTGTAAAAGCAGGGGAGTAAATGGAATTACACTGTTGTAAGGTTATTACATTTGTGAAGCGGGGAATGTAAAATGTCAAGTGGAAAGTGATAATTGAAAAATGGGAAAAACTGTTGGGTATAAAATGTAAAGTGTGAATAGCGACAATATCGATAGTAAATAGACACTGATGAGGTAAGTGATCCTAATGTTAGTCTTAGAACAAACTGAGAGACTAAGAGAAAAAATTACCAGGTGTACTCACAACTGCAAAGAAAAGATCCCCCCCCCCCCCCCCCCCCCCCCCCCCCCCGCCGTTCCCAAAACCAGCCAGGGTGTGCCCAGTTGTGGTCTGACCTAAAGGCGGGAACCAATCAAGTTCTGCTGAATGGTTTGAAAAAAAGGCGGAACCAATCAAGTTCTGCTGAGTGTTCAAATTTAAATGTCAACCAATAACAGCTCTGTAACCGCGAAAAATCCCTAACTTGTTTGTGCCTGTCTATAAAAGAAGCTGTTAAGATCCTCGCTCGGGCCTCTTAGCGTCACCGCAACGAGTGCGCGGCCGCTTGGCTTTGACTCTGGACTCTGGTGGTTTGTTTTGGGGGGGGGGGGGTCTCTCGAATCGGGGCATATCAAAACATTAAAGTCATAACAGATAAAAAAGATAAGATATAAAAGGAAAGCAAGTAGCAATATCAGAGGCTTAAATCAACTATATTGATAATCACATTTTGTGCAAATGGGCTAAATGATGAGGTTTTGGGGTGATAATGGGGTTTGTGGGGTCTGGAGCCGATGACCGAGAAAGAATTCTCGAAGAGGTCTTTGGTGCAAAAGGGTGATTTTATGGAAGCACAAGGACAGGATCCGTGGGCAGAAAGAGCTGTCCTGGGACCACGAGGAGAGACTGGTTGTATACTATGGGTTTGGGGGAGGAAAAGTTCAGAAGTTTCCAGTGAGATTTTAATATGCTAAGGAAGATTCCCAAGGTACTGGAGGCCTAGCTATTGTCAAGCTAAGGTTGTTTTTCCCTCTAGCAAAGCATTAGCATTAAGACAGCAGGGAGTTCCTGGAGAAACCTTTTACTCTGCCAGCCTCAAGTATTTGTCAATGGGCCGCAGGTTCTAAGGAGATTTAATTCTAACATTTCCTCCTGCCTTTGTTTCCCACATCATTATGGAGGGGTGGTGGAAACAGGTCCTGCAGACTGAGATCTCTATCAGTTAAAGGTTTGTTTTCCCCCTTTTCCTTTGTTCTCGGGCAGCCAGGAGTGCCCGAGGAATATCAACACATCTCCCACCTGGGGGTGGGGGCGTTTGCGGCCTGTCAGCTTGCCTCAGGCTCCCTCCTCACTAAACACACCAGTTAAAAGGCAGATGTTGTCAGACTGGGTTAAAACAAGTCTCAACTGCATGCTGCCTGCAGGAGAAACATTTAATTAAATTAATTAATTAATTTGAGAGAGAGGGAGAGACGGGCGGTGGGGGGGCGGGGGGGGGGCGCAAGCAGGAGCGTGCACCAGAGCAGGAGAGGGCAGAGGGCGAGGAGAAAATCTTAAGCAGGCTCCACACTCAGCATGAGCCAGATGCGCGGCTCCGTCACGACCATGACATCATGACCTGAGCTGAAATCCAGACTTAGATGCTGAACTGACTGAGTCACCCAGACACCCCCGGGAGAAACCTTTTAAGTAAAAAGACGCAGAAAGGCTGGAAGTAAGAGGAAGGGAGAAGATATAGTACTTTGAGAACAGTAAGCAGAAGAAAGCTGGACTAGCCATATTAATATGAAACTAGGCTTCCTGACAAAGAGTATTAAAAAAGATAAAGAGGGTTGTTATATAAAAAGAACAAAAACCGGGAAGACTCAGCCCCAATCCAAAATATGCACCCACCTATGATGTTATGATTTATAATAAGAAATATGTTTGATCTTCATCCTGTTTTTGTTACAGAGCTCCTAAAACCCTTGCAATTTCTTGGGGTGCCTGGGTGGCTCAGCCAGTTAAGGGTCCCACAACTGACATAGAGGAGCCAGCTGGTATCCTTTCTCTTCCTCTTCCTCTCAGCCCCTCCCCCACTCCTGCTGGTGTACTCACTCTCTCAAAAAATAAATAAGTAAAACCCTTGAAGTACCCCCCCCCCCAGAGGGATAAAGGTGTCTCTTGTTATGTCAATGAGGTGACCTCAGACGCACCTCTGGAAAGGGGCTGGTGACCTGGGAACCAGCCACTGTGCTCAGAGGGCTGGAGCTTTCCACCCAGCGTTTTTTAGAGACCAGTTCTCGAGGCTTCAGTTTGGTTTAAAAGCCTCAGCCAAGTGCTCCTTGTGTTTAAGAAATGGGAAGGGACAAAGTTGGTCCAGCTATTCCATAGGCACTCCTTTAGTTGGTGGTCCTATGGCTGTTCTATACGTACCTCTGCCCCTGGACATTTTGGTGGGAGAATAATATTAGTGTTGTTCTAAAGTGGCTCTAAAGCTGTGGTGGCCTACGGGCCAAGCAAACCAAAATCTAACGTCTCAAGATAACAAAATTGAGACCTAAAGACAAACACGTTACAGCCAGCTAGACCTTTAAGCTATAGCCAATCAATAATTGCCCTGCTCTGGGGCTCCTGGGTAGCTCAGTCCATTAAACATCCGACTTTGGCTCAGGTCATGATCTCAAGGTCTGTGAGTTCCAGCCCCACATCGGGCTCTGTGCTGACAGGTCAGAGCCTGGAGCCTGCTTCATGATTCCGTGTCTCCCTCTCTCTTTGCCCGCCCCCCCCCCGCGCCAACTCCCTCTCATGCTCTGGCTCTCTCTCTCTCTCAAAAATAAATAAACATTAAAAAAAATAATTGTCTCGCTTTGCTTTCACCTTTTCCCTATAAAAATCTCTACCAGAGCTCCTGTCAGTAGAGTTCTCCCTAAGCACTTCTGGCTTGGTGCTGCCCCATTCAAATTGGCTTTTGCTCAAATAAACTCAAACTACTTAATATGCCTCAGTTTACCTCTTAACAGTTCATATAATTTCTTTTCCCCAAATTTAAAGCCTATATGATAAAAAGCAATTTCCCTACTTATTTCTGGAAAAATTATAAAACCCCATAAGCTTTTTAGAGAATTTTTGTTACTTCCTTTTCTTTGGGTACAGACATTTAAATAATTTGAAATTGACCTAGCTTGTCGTTTTATTCAAAATTGGAAATACAGGTGAATTTGAGCAAAACACTCTAGTGAGTCTAATCTGATTTAATCATCCTCTTTCTTTTTTGGAAAACTATTACTATTTCTCTGAGAAAATAAAAACCATAAATAACCTGCAGGTAAAACAAAAGCAAAAATACAAAACCAATTTGAATGCCTTCAACAGGGCTCCAATTATCAGGCAAACAAGACCTTGGCTTGAGAGTAAATTTCATCTTTGCTTGGCATCCCCCACAACATATTTTAAGAGACCTATAGTATAGCTATAAAACCTTGTTGTTTTTAAGTTTTTAGTTCATTTATTTATTTACCTATTTATCTATCTATTTATTTAAAGTAATCTCTACACTCAACGTGGGGCTCAAACTCACAACCTGGAGATCAAGAGTCACATACTCTTCCAACTAAGCCAGCCAGGCACCCCTAAACTTGTTGAAGTTGTAAACCCCAAAGAGATTTTTTTTACTGGATCCTAATAATGCATTGTCATAATAAAGAGTGACTGGTGATTTTATCGTATGTTAAAAAAACCACAAGATTTTCTGTCATTGAGTGCAAAGAATGAAATCCCCAATCACACGTGAATTTGGACTTTAAGTACACACACACACACACACACACACCTATATTTAGAACCATCTTAATAAGTTTACATTTCAGTGGAAGAAAATGTATAACAAAAGCATGATAAAACCACATCTTTCTCACCTTTGACACAGTTCTTGGCAGAATTGAAAAAGAGGCTCACAGAACTCTGAATGCTATTGGCAAATGATGCCCTGCCCCCTAATACTTCTCACTGCAAAAATCTAAGATACCAATGACAAGTAGGTTACCATTAAAACAGATTATTTACTTCCCTTTAAGAGTCCATCAGAACTCACTCCACCATGCCTTTGATGCATAAAACCCCAACTCCCAGGTTATTTTTATCACTTGTACTTTTCTCTCTGTACCTTCACATAGAGCCAAATTCACATCACTCCCTGAACCTGGCCAACTTGTCCGTTATGTCCTTTGTCACTTCAAATCTGTAATCAAGAAAATCCCCTAGATCATAAAATGATCCGAGCAGCCTGGGATCCGAGCTATCCTCCACCCAGTCCAGACCTTAACCCACGGCTTTTATAGAGTGAGGGGCATGGTGGTGAGATCAAAAGGTAGTTATCTAAAGTGGCACCACCTGTGCATGATAGGCTTTCTACTGATTCTCTACCGAGGAGCCTTCTGTGCACCATTTAAGGGGAGATCAGAGCAAGACTTCCCACATTCCAGTCAGGGCTTACATTAGCATCCATGGGGCCTGGAACACGTAGCCCCAAGGGAGGTCATTGCATAGGCATGAACAAGATGGCGGGCCAAAGATGGAGTCTGTGTTGTCAGCGCCCCTACAAATTCAATGAACAAAACCCAAAGTGTGTGTATGCGTGTGTATGTATGTATGTATGTATAAATAAATAAATAAATAAATAAATAAATAATTTATTTAGATCAGATTTATATTCTGAATAATAAAAATGGCTAGAAAATGGAATAAAATCTCAGTAAGCATCACGAGGAAACAATTATATTTAAAAATTCACACTGTTTAATAATGCATAATTTTGTTACTGTAGTATAAGTTCATTATAAAATGCATACTAGGAACCAAGATAATGCCAAAGTCTTTACAATCTTAGGGTGCGATTTTATGAGTTAACACATGATTTTGGTTGGTAACATTTCTTGAGTTTAATATATTAAATAAAGACAGCAAGAACTACACAAGAAGTAACATATGACTCTCAAAAAGATACTGAGTTTAATTACATCAGAGAAAAATTTGTGATTCCTTTATATAAAAAATATGTACATGATAAAATAATTTGGATATATAACTTCAACTCTGCTGCTTGCAGAATGAGATCTCATTGGCTGGAATGCATCATTTATTAGGCAGTCCTTGTATTCTGGGAAGATTCTTTGGCAGTTTTTGGTCAACTGACTATTTAGAAGGGGTTTAGAGAGCCAGGTTTCATTTGAGATATAACTGGTGAAAATACAGCCCAATTTCTTCAAGAGAAAACCATGAAATTAAAGAACTAATAGGTTTTTAGGCTTCTTTATATACCTGAGAGAAGATAGCACCGAATCCATAATCAACAGCAGGTAAATGCCATGCATGTTTTCTATTTTAGCCTATGCTAATTCCAAAGGTGATTGCTATCTTTTACAAATAGACAAAATGAAGCAAAACCAATGGACAAACACATCTTTGAGGCCAGTGAATTTCCAATAGCAAGCAAGGTATTGCTTACTGGTGGTATTATTTGTTATTTCTTTTATTCTAGTTAATATTTGTTAAAATATCAACATTTGTTAATTTTCAACAGGGCATGCCCTTGGTCACTTTGCCAGTAATCAATAAGGAGATAGGGCAATCCATTCCTAGTTCCCCTTACAACCAAAGTTATGTCTGTACAGGATGGTGTAGATCAATGTAGTCAGAATAGTAAGAAATTAAAGCCAGAACATCTAGCATGTACAGTTGGCATAGCTGAGAATATGTGTGAAAACTTTTACTTTAGTTTTTATTCACTGGATTTTGTTTTCATGTTTTCAGTGTTTTTTTTTTAAAAAGCCTCATTTTTCTTCCCTTGGTTCAAATGAAACTATAAATTAATCCTAGAGAGCAATAAACCTTATAAGTCTCAAAAAGAAATTGTTCTACCATTTAAAGAACAGCTTGAACACCATTGTGAGTTTACTTCATTTGCTACTCCCTGCGTAGTGTAAAACTAAAGGGACATTTGACTCCATTGTGTCTGATTTTTTTCCTCTTCTTGTTTTTAAGGAGACTGCTGTAATGGTGAAAACTACAAGCCATGTATAACCTGTGGATGGCATGGTCGGGAGTGCTGTTGCCCTTGATCAAGTTCACTCATTCAGTCCTCAAACCAGTACTGCCCCCAGTGATCAAGAACCAACCTTTCAACATGTTCTGGGCTGCCCCAACGATGCAGTGTCAACATTTCTTCAACGTGGATTTGAATCTCCCATTATTTAATATTATAGCAAATCCTGTAGAGACTCAGAGGGGGTCAACAATTGCCATATTTTATCCAAATGAATTAGGGTATTATCCTTATTTCTCTCAAGATGGAAAATCCTTTAATGGAGGGATACCACAGAATATGAGTCTTTCTAAACACCTCAGGAAGACAGCTGATGACATTGCAAAAGTTGTCTCTTGGTGGAGATCGGAAGGTCTTGTTGTCATTGACTGGGAAAGCTGGAAACCCCAATGGGATAGAAATTGGGGCAAGAGAATAATATATAAAAACCACTCCTTAGCCTTCACTAGAAACCACCATCCTGATTGGTCAGAAATGAAAGTGAAAACAATTGCCCAACAGGAATTCGAAAGTGCTGGAAGGAGTTTTATGAACACCACTCTCACATTGGCTTTAGAAATGAGACCAAAGTGTTTATGGGGCTTTTATCTCTACCCAGACTGCTACAATTATGATTATAGGACAAACCCACAGATCTACACAGGTAAATGCCCAAATGATGAAATTTCCCGCAATGACCAACTCCAGTGGCTATGGGAAAAAAGTACAGCACTTTATACGTCAATATATTTGGATAAAATATTGAAGTCAAGTTTAAATGCTTTGAGATTTGTTCATTATCGAGTTAGGGAAGCCATAAGGATCGCTGAGATGGCTAGACATGACTATATTTTGCCAGTTTTTATTTTTTCCAGACCATTTTATTTGCATAGTCTTGAAGCTTTGTCACAGGTAAGAAAAAGTAGTCACTCACCTAAAAAATGGAAATTTGGTACAATGAGTATACAAAATCTGTGAAAAAAATGTTTTAGGGTAATTATTTACCCTTAATAATAGAACACTATTTTATTATTAAAGGTACATATTTCTTCAAATGTCAATCCAGTTCTGAAACAATATCACTGACAATTAGATGTTTACTTAGTTTTTATGTGTGTATGTATGTATGTATGTATTTTCAAATGTTTATTTATTTTTGAGGGAGGCAGGGGGCAGGGAGAGGGAGGCAGGGGGCAGAGAGAGGATCCAAAGAAGGCTCTATGCTGATAGCAGAGAGCCGATGTGGGGCTCAGGCTCACTAACTGTGAGATCATGATCTGAAGTCTGACACTTAACCAACTGAGCTACCCAGGTGCCCCATGATGTTTACCTAGTTTTTTGGAGGATGACTCTTTTCAGCTTAGCATTTTCAGGGTTTTCCTGTAGAATAGTTGTCAAGCTTGAGTTAAATGATGTAACAGATTAATTTTAACCCTGGAGCAATTTCAGAATCAGCTTTTTAATATAAAAGAGTAGCACCAATTTTGCAAATCTAAAAGGTATAGAATAAAGCTTGGGTAAAGTATTAATCAATTATAGTTTTTGTTATATTTCATTTTTATGTTTTAATTAAGTTCACTGAAAATAACATAGATTCTATTAATTTTATATTTAAGAGACTACAATGTGATCTAGTGGCTAATATCAAGGCATTAAAAGTGGTTTATGCAAACAGACATTGCCTTAGAAATAACACAAAGTAGGAAGAACAAAGAGGTGGGAATGAGCTTGTTTGGAAGATAATGAGTTTGCAGACACTTGGAAGTGTTCAAGCTTTAGCTAGATTGTCATTTAGATAGGACATTATTGTAGGGATTCAATCACTGGGTAGATGACTAGATAAGAAAACCCTTAAATCTCCATCCATACCTGTGGCTCACATTTCTGTGATTCCAATGCCCAACACAGACACAGGGCCATTGGATAGACAATACACAGCTTATCTTATTAGACCACTTATGTTTGAGACGAGGGCATTTAAAAGCAGTATCAATTATTCCTCAAATATTTTAGAATAAAACCTATTGACCCAAACGCTATTGATTAGACTTGACATTTATATCGTTGAGGATTACTCAGTAATGGGTTGTTTATTCAATATGTTTAGGAGGAAAAGAGTATTAGCGTCTTGACAAAAAGTTGGAAGATTTCAGAGTTATCTAATCCACCTCTGACCCAAACATGGATTCTTTCTTATCTGGCCTCTGCTTCAACACTTTTTGATGGGCTCTCCCTATTCCAGAAGAAAAATTGCCATTTTGGGACGATGTTAATTCCCAGAAAGTTCTTGAGTATGTTGAGTCTACTCTGCCCCTGGATAATTCACATCATTAAGTCTAATTCTACCTTCTGGTGTAACCTAGAATAAATCAAATCCTTCTTTGAAAAGTCAGTTCTTCAGGTATTTGAAGACGTCAGTCATACCTAGCAGTCTTCTTGATAAGATATTCCTCAAGTAACAGATCTTTCGAATCATGTCACTTTCTCAAATCCTTTTGGGAAAAGACTAGGTTACATTTATTCATTCCAAAATTATTTATTGAGTGACTACAATGTGTCAGACATGATATGTTACTAATAATAATAACAGTAGAAACTGATAATAGTCCATACAGTGAGATAGTTTCTCTTGATAGAAAATGAGAGAATGAGATGAACCACATTTTAATAAAAGTCTTTTTCATAACTGTCCCATTTTTGTACTATTAGACATCTGCCATAAATTATGGGCTACGTATCATCTCTGAGCTCTACTTTGGAAATCAATAGACCACATACTCGACTCATCAAAAGCTATAGAGGGGGGCAGATGGGGAGAGAGAGAGAATCTTAAGCAGGGCTCCATCCCACCACCCTGGGATTGTGATCTGAGCCAAACTCAAGAGTTGGACACTCAACCGACTGAGCCACACAGGTCCCCCTATATTGAAGCATTTTAATCCTATCCTGTTGCCTTCACATATCAAAAAATGAGATGGGTCTTTCTTACCGATTGTCTACATAACATAACTTTTCAATGAAATAATTTAAAATGTCAGCTTTGCTTGATATATTCTTTCAGAGGTGTCCCAATTTAAGTGAGCGACTTGATTTATATTTAAGGAATGTGATATTAGTATAACAGTGCATTATAATAGAAGGATGATTTCCTTTCTATTGGTATTACCTAGATAAATTGCAGACCACAAGCACTAGTGTTACTGGAGGTTTTCCGTAATGCAGGGAAGTTTTGCTGTGGCGTGGTCATCTTCTCAACCTTGTTTTCGAATACTGTGTCTTTGCACTGGATCTCTGGCTCTCCACACCTCGGAGGGAAGGGAAGAATGCAGGTTTCTTCATCTATCATCTCTCTGTTTCATCCTCCTTTATTTCCCGTTCCTTTGCTCTTGGTCTATAAACATGAACATAACCTCCTCCGTTTCTTGTCTTGGTGAATTATAATCTACTTCGTCACCCAGCTTGAGAGTCAAGCTCCTTTCTCTTTTCATTATGTAATAGGTATCCATCCAAATCACTCTTCAGTCTGCCCCTCTGCTTTGCAAGGACCGACATGGCCTTTGTTGAGACCCTCATCATTTCTCATTGAGCAGTGTCCATCATCTCCTAATGGATGCCCCTTGCTATCTTCTTGGCTTCCCCTTCCAATACATGTGTTATGTGACAGCCAAAAGCATCTATCAAAGTTGCAAATTGGTGGCTTTCCAGTACTAAAACTTTTTTTGTAGTCAAGTCCTAATAATTTAAAATAGCCTAAAAGACTTTGTATTTAGATCCTATTTATATACAAAGATTCAGATGCCTTCCCTTCTTCCCCAGTCCACTGTGCTTCACCACAGGAGTTACAGCAGTTCTCTGGGCGGACTATGTTTCTTTTCTACATGTGAACCTCTGCCCTTATTCTTCTACTGTACACCAAATTCTGCTCTCTCTAATCTATCTTATGAAATTTGTACTCATTTCAAAAGACATATCTGAAATCTCACCTCCTGAAGAAAGCTTTTCCAGACTCTTCTATGTAGCATTAAGCAGTACCTCTAATCTATATGTCTAATAGGCCAATATAGAACTTAATTTGTTATACTATACTTACTTCATTTTTTTTATCACAGC
The DNA here is from genome assembly GCF_022837055.1 of Prionailurus viverrinus. Taxonomy (NCBI): domain Eukaryota; kingdom Metazoa; phylum Chordata; class Mammalia; order Carnivora; family Felidae; genus Prionailurus; species Prionailurus viverrinus. The sequence continues at coordinate 141,598,463 of NC_062562.1, forward strand.
AAACTTTGTTCTTTTTTTAAAAAAATTATTATTGTTCAGTGGTTAGAGGTAGTATAACATCAGAGTTGAGAGTTCCAGCAAATTATAATTAGTTGTCTTTATGTCTGTCTCAACCATCACACTAAAGTGCTTCCTTGAGGACAGGAACTAGAATCCATTCCATTTTTACATTCTTAGTGTCTAGTATATTGTCTGGAACATCATAAATATTTATCAAATAAAAGAAAGTCACCAAGGCAGAATCGCCTTTTCTTTTTAAAAAAAAATTTTTTTTTTCAACGTTTATTTATTTTTGGGACAGAGAGAGACAGAGCATGAACGGGGGAGGGGCAGAGAGAGAGGGAGACACGGAATCGGAAACAGGCTCCAGGCTCCGAGCCATCAGCCCAGAGCCCGACGCGGGGCTCGAACTCACGGACCGCGAGATCGTGACCTGGCTGAAGTCGGACGCTTAACTGACTGCGCCACCCAGGCGCCCCCAGAATCGCCTTTTCTAATAATTCTCTACAGTGCTTTGTTTCAGAAACAAGGATAACATTATCGATGTGTTTTTTACCACAATCGATGAGTTAAGTCTTATCACTGAAATGTCAATGACTAAGTTTGGCAGAAACTACTTGTGATACTTCTCTTTTTTAGGAAGACTTAGTACATACAATTGGCGAGAGTGCCGCGTTGGGAGCGGCAGGAATAATACTGTGGGGAGGATACGAATACTCTGATTCAAAGGTAAGCAGTGATTTCTCCGTCAGCATCTTGAACATTTTCTAGATATTGTCTTTGTTTTAATTTTTCACATTAGATCCGAATGATTATTTGCTCAGATGACTCTAATGAAGTTCAAAGAGTATGGGGACGAACATTGTTTGAACACCTACTCTGTGGCAGCCACCGTGGTTAAGTCGTAGTGTGGAAAGAGCATACGTTTTTGAATCAGACAGCCCTAAAGGAGAATTCTATTTTTACATTCTAGAAGTATAATCTTAGGCAAGTTAATTCACCTCTCTGAGTCTCAGTTTCTCCATCTTAAAAAGAAAAAAAAAAAGAGGGGCACCTGGGCGGCTCAGTCGGTTGGGCGTCCGACTTTAGCTCAGGTCATGATCTCACCGCTGGTGGATTTGAGCCCCACATGGGGCTCTGTGCTGACAGCTCAGAGCCTGGAGCCTGCTTTGGATTCTGTGTCTCCCTGTCTGTCTGCTCCTCCCCTGCTCACACTCTGTCTCTCTCTCTCTCTCAAAAATAAATAAACATTAAAAAAAAAAAGATACTGAAATAAAGCCTACTCTGCAGGGATCAGTAGATGCAATGATATAATCTAATCTATATGTGAGAAAGATATAAATAATAAATTTAAAAAATAAGTATTTTTCATCCATACTAAAGAGGATAGATTTTTCTAAAAATGGTATTTTATTGCCTGATTATCCATGATAGAAACGCTCGTGGGAGGAAAAATATATGTATTATATTAACAATCTGCTCTTGTTAGTAATGCATACACAAAATAACTATTATTTTTCACAACCAACTTTTCGCATGGTCTATTGTTCGCCTGTCACATTGCCTAAGTGAAAATTCTGAACCGTAGCTTTTCCTCACTTCCAGGTATTAACAGATAGTCTCATTTTCGGTTATTAAAACATCTAGTCTCCAACATATAAAAGCCAAACATCATTTGGCATGGAATGAGTTAGGACAATGGGGCTGTTAAGAGCAGGAGGCGTGAAGTCGGGTCGTTTGGGGTCCGGGGCTCATGTTTTGTCACTTGCTAGCCATGTGAACTTGAGCAAGTCATCGACTTTACAATTTCTTTATCTGTAAAATGGGGGAAATAATAGTATATGTCTCACACGGTACGTGCCAAGTACATGTTTGCTATCATTATGTGGGTAAACATTTCCTGCACCTCCTCCCCACACCACAAGCTTAGGTCTTAGGTATGGGGAAGAGAAGTACGGGGCAAGTTCTCTGTTCATTTGCTTTAAAGATAGGTGTGGGAGACTGGGTCAGAAAGGAGACAAAGTGGGCAATGTAATTTTTATTGATTTGGGGCATTTATGATGATTTTTGTCTTTTGAAGTTCTTCCCAAACAACTGCCACATAGGTACTGGCTCTTTCTTGCATAAGGGGTCGCTGGTGTTTGGTTAGAGACACCCTCCCACCTTGCACGCAACTTGCACCCCCAGGGCTCTGCTCCTCAGGCATTGGAAAGCGGAGGCTGGCATATGCTCAGATGGGGAAGGCCGCCAGAGTTGCAGTCTGGGAAGAGGATCAGGAGATCAGAGTGGAATGTGTTAAGTTTGAGATGCTTGTGAGACTTGCAGGTGGAGACGTCACATCAGTAGGTGGCTATGCAATTGGTTCAGGGATAAAGCCTGGGAGATACACATCTGGAGTTCTATTTAAAGCAAGGAGATGGGGTGAATGCTTCCAGAGAGGGTATAGCTATACGCAGTCTTAGCAAAGTCTGACCTACAATGTTTCTGCATATTAAGTTATCAGTGTTGAAGGTATTTCACAATTAAAGTTAAATTTAAAATAACCATACCATATTAATGCTGATGATCTTCCTCCTCAGCCTTACCAAATACAAAACTCCAGGTATTAATACCACCTGTATAAAAGAACCACACTTCAAGAGTGATCTAAATGCATCTCTGTTTTATTACAGAAGGCCTGCTTAACCGTGCAAAAGTCTATCCAAGGGCCATTGGGCCATTATGCAGTTAATGTGACATCTGCAGCCAAATTCTGCAGTCAAAGCCTATGTAACAATAATGGAAGGTGTGTCCGAAAAGCACCCGAGTCCTCCGCCTATCTGCATATGCCTGAAAGCAGCGCTAAGAAATACATCCTAAATAAGAGTTTCAGATTCGTCGTTTCTCCAGCCGATAAACTGAAGACAGTAAAGGTCATGAAGAACGGGTTTGTGTGTCACTGTTATTACGGCTGGCATGGGGAATCCTGCCGGCAACACTCTTCAGATCTCTTGAGAGAGAAGAATAAGGCTCCTATGACTAACTTTAAATTTTCAGTGTTTCTCAGCATGACCTTATTTATCATTCTGTTGAATTTTGTTACCCCCTATTGCAATGCCAATTTTTCCTTGCAATACTGAAGAGTAGAAAATGCTGCTTTTTTCCCCTTTAATCTACTGCTAAATATTTATTGGCTTTAAAGTAAAAAAAAAATTATTTTTTAAGTGATCATTGGTTCCATTCCTGGATCGAGTGATTGTTTATTGGGTGCTTCGTTCATGCTGGGCACTTGTGATAAGGAAGTGAACACACAAAAGTCCCTGACCTTGGGGAGCTTAGATTCTTGTAAGAAATTGAACAATAAATAAATACGTATATATCAAATGGTGATAAGTGCTATGGAAAAGAGTAAAGCAGGGTGAATGGATTAGGGGGTGTCAGGGAGCATGGACAATTATAGAGTAGACAAATAAGCCCCTTGATGAGATGGCCTGAAGGCAGAAGAAGGAGTTGGCAAATACATCTGAGAAGAGCGACCTTGGAATGCGGAATAGGAAAGAGTAAAGACAAAAACCTTTCAGGGCACTTTGGTGGCTCAGTCAGTTAAGCGTCTGACTTTGGTTCAGGTCAAGATCTCACGCCCCGTTGGGCTCTCTGCTGTCAACACAGAGCCCGCTTGGGATCCTTTGTCTTTCTCTCTCTCCCTGCCCCTTCCCTGCTCGAGTGCTCTCTCTTCTCTCAAAAATAAATAAACATTAAAACAACAACAACAACAACAACAACAACAACAAAACCTGTAAATGGGAGCAGATCTGGAGTGTTTCAGGACATCAGGAAGGCCAGTGTGACTGATGCAGGAAGAAAAGCAAATGGAATGGAGAGACAGGTGGTTAACTTTATTTGAACTAAGAGTCTGAGCGAAGGTACTTCCTTTTTTTTTTTTAATTTTTTTTTTTTCTTTCAACGTTTTTATTTATTTTTGGGACAGAGAGAAACAGAGCATGAATGGGGGAGGGGCAGAGAGAGAGGGAGACACAGAATCGGAAACAGGCTCCAGGCTCTGAGCCATCAGCCCAGAGCCTGACGCGGGGCTCGAACTCACGGACCGCGAGATCGTGACCTGGCTGAAGTCGGACGCTTAACCGACTGCGCCACCCAGGCGCCCCACTTCCTTTTTTTTTAAATTAATAATTAATGAGAAACTTCTGGAGGAAAGCCAGTCAAATAAGATATAATATCTACATTAAAAAAAATAAATACACACTTAAATTGGATAGAAATAAGAGTATCTATTAGGATTAGATCGATATTGCTACAATGTTATTGAGAACTCCAGTAATGTATAACAAATTGGAAAATTTGTAGTAAGATCATATGGGATATGGAACAGACAATAACATGGGAGCTAAGGAAGCAACCATTATGTTCTAGCTTTTGTGTTCCATGGATTGGGAATTTCTAAAAAATTCAAGTGAACCCAGGATATTAAGTCATAGGGCAAAAGGGAATCAATACTGAGTGCTGTAGGGTTCAATTTTATGAGAAATATCACTAGGGCTCTTAGTAATTGATTTGGCAATCATCCTTATCAGAAGGTAAGCCCTGTTAGATTCCCATAAAATGGAATTCATATAGGAAATTCTTTGATTTGCTATTTGTTGGTTTAGTAAAGTATACTGTATCTAAGCAACTCATTTCCCTTCAGTTCTCAATGCATGGCAAGTCATTTGAAAAATTCATGTGGTCAGGGTGTCTGGGTGGTTCAGTTGGCTAAGTGTCCAGCTCTTGGTTTAGGCTCAGGTCATGATCTCACAGTTCTTGAGATCAAACCCCACATCGGGCTCTATGCTCACAGTGCAGATTCTCTCTCTCCCTCTCTCTCTCTGCCCCTCCCCTGCTTGTGCTCACTCCCTCTCTCTCAAAACAAATAAATGTTCAAAAAATTTTTTTTTGAAAAAAGAAAAATTTATGTGGTTACTTGGGCTGACCTCGTTACAATCCAGACCAATTTCTTTCATAAACAAAATGGATTATAGTATCCCAAGTACTATTTCCCTTAGCTTAGAGAAAATATTTTTCTGTCTGACGCTTTCCAAATATTGCACTTTCACATGCACTTCATCTTGGTGTACATAAAGAGTGTGGATGGGGGCGCCTGGGTGGCTCAGTCGGTTAAGCGTCTGACTTCAGCTCAGGTCACGATCTCATGGTCCGTGAGTTCAAGCCCCGCGTCGGGCTCTGTGCTGACAGCTCAGAGCCTGGAGCCTGTTTCAGATTCTGTGTCTCCCTCTCTCTGACCCTCCCCCATTCATGCTCTGTCTCTCTCTGTCTCAAAAATAAATAAACGTTAAAAAAAAATTTTTTTTAAATAAAAAAAAAAAAGAGTGTGGATGGATAGATCACACTCAGATTCAGACTTCACTTGTTTGTGCATTTATTCATTCATTTTCAGGAGAAGTAAAAGTTAAAGAGGCAGTGGAATAGAGTAAGTTAAATTTAGGGCTATTTGCTAAATTCCTCTATTTTGTTGGTATCCTGCTGCACCAAGGCTGACATTACAGTAATTGAATTCTTGTGCCTGAACAAGAAATGATTTTTACAACTATTCAAGTTGGCACTAAGCCTTGATAAGGAAAAGGAATGGCTCTTATCCTTTAGTGATACGTTTTTCATCTTTATGATATCAGGGTTTTGATAGGCAATGAATTCCATTAAAGAAGGAAAAGGCATACATTAATAAATATCACCATTTGAAAATGAAGAAAATAAGATACGGAGAGAATGAGAGGTATAGCCAATTTTACCCACTAACCAGTGACTGCTTCAAGTATGGGACACACATCACTGGTCTCTATTGTTTAAATTTGCAGTGCCTCCAAAATAATAGGGCGTAAGAAGAAGAATTAAGGTAGATGAGATAAAAAGGGAAAACATATAGAAAATATCTGGAAGAAAATAGGAAACATCCCAATCCTATAACCCACAGATAATCATTTTATTCTTAATAAAAACATTACTTTTTGTCACTTAAATTTAATAGCAAAAGAAACTAAAACTCAAGAAACTACCACATTTCTAATAGCCGATTCTTCAAAACTTTATTTTGTAAAAAAAAAAAAAAATCTGCACAAGTTAAAACAGATTAGGAAAAACATTTAATTTTGTTGTAATTTATTTTGGCTTGCATAATTTGGGTTTTCCAGACTATAACACTTTGTAAACTGTCTCATAAAAATGGGAAGTCATCAATTATGTCTGATCCAAAGACAAATAGGCACACCTCTATTTTTATTCTTCTTTTTTTTAAATTTAAATTCAAGTTAGTTGACATACCGTGTTGTCTTGGCTTCAGGAGTAGAACCCAATGATTCATCTATTACATAAGACACCCCGTGCTCTTCCTGAAAAGTGCCCTAGTAAATGCCCATCACCCATTTAACCCATCCCCCCCCCCCCACTTCCCCTCCAGCAGCCTTCAGTTTGTTCTCCATATTTAAGAAAGAGTCGCTTATGCTTAAATACAGAGAACAAACTGAGGGTCGCTGCCAGGGTGTTGAGTAGGGGGGATGGGCTAAATGGGTGAGGGGCATTAAGGCGGGCACTTGTTGGGATGAGCACTGGGTGTTATATGTAAGTGGTGAATCACTAGATTCTATTCTTGAAATCATGATTACACTATATGTTAACTAACTTGGATTTAAATTAAAAAAAATAATTTAAAAAGAGTTTCTTTTGGTTTGCTTCCCTCTCTGTTTTTATCTTATTTTTCCTTCCCTTCTCCTATGCTCATCTGTTGAGTTTCTCAAATTCCAAATATGAGTGAAATAAAATGTCTCTGACTGACTTATTTCACTTAGCATAATACCCTCTATTTCTATCCACGTTGTTGCAAATGACAGCATTTCATTCTTTTTTTTATCACCGAGTGGTATTCCATTGTGTGTGTGTGTGTGTGTGTGCATATATATATATATGTGTGTGTGTGTGTGTGTGTGTGTGTGTTGTGTGTGTGTGTATCTATCTATCTATCTATCTATATCTTCTTTATCCATTCATCGGTATTCCATTGTGTGTGTGTGTGTGTGTGTGTGTGTGTGTGTATACCTTATCTTCTTTATCCATTCATCGGTCGATGGACATTGGGCCCTTTCCATAATTTGGCTATTGTTGATAGTACCGCTATAAACATTGGGGTGCCTGTGCCCCCTTGAATCAGCACTTTTGTATCCTTGGGATAAATTCCTAGTAATGCAATTGCTGGGTTGTAAGGTAGTTCTATTTTTAATTTTTTGATCACCTCCATACTCTTTTCCAGAGTATCTACACAGAGTATCAGCGTTTGCATTCCCACAAACGCTGAGAAGAGGGTTCTCCCTTTTCTGCATCCTTGCCAACATCTGTTGTTTCCTGAGCTGTTAATTTTAGCCATTCTGATGGGTGTGAGGTGGTATCTCATTGTGGTTTTTGATTTGTATTTCCCTGATGATGAGTGATGTTGAGCATCTTTTCATGTGCCTGTTAGCCATCTGGATGTCTTCTTTGGAAAAGTGTCTGTTCATATCTTCTGCCCATTTCTTCACTGGATTATTTGTTTTTGGGGGTGTTGAGTTTGGTAAATTCTTCATCTGATATGTCATTTGCAAATATCTTTTTCCATTCCATCAGTTGCCTTTTAGTTTTGTTGTTTCCTTTGCTGTGCGGAGGCTCTTTATCATGATGAGATTCCAATAGCTCATTTTTCTTTTTATTTCCCTTGCCTCTAGAGACATGTCAAATAAGAAGTTGCTGCAGCCTAGGTTGAAGATATTGCTGCCCATTTACTACTGTAGGATTTTGATGGGTTCTTGTCTTACATTTAGGTCTTAATTTTTTTTTTATATTTATTTATTTCTGAGACAGAGACAGAGCATGAGCAGGGGAAGGACAGAGAGAGAGGGAGACACAGAATTAGAAGCAGGCTCCAGGCTCTGAGCTGTTAGCACAGAGCCCAACGCAGGGCTCGAATTCACAAACCATGAGATCATGACCTGAGCCGAAGCCGGTCACTCAACTGACGGAGCCACCCAGGTGCCCCATCTATTTTTCTTATAAAAGATCAAAACTGGGGCGCCTGGGTGGCGCAGTCGGTTAAGCGTCCGACTTCAGCCAGGTCACGATCTCGCAGTCCGTGAGTTCGAGCCCCGCGTCGGGCTCTGGGCTGATGGCTCGGAGCCTGGAGCCTGTTTCCGATTCTGTGTCTCCCTCTCTCTCTGCCCCTCCCCTGTTCATGCTCTGTCTCTCTCTGTCCCAAAAATAAATAAACGTTGAAAAAAAAAAAAAAGATCAAAACTTAAACTCTATTCCTGTGCTATAATGCTCTAAGAGACATTAATAAAGGATACATCTGTGAGCAAAACAGCGTATAAATTCTATAAATCACATTAGTAAATGAAATATGTTTTCCAAGATGGTTAGTAGTCACTGTTAGAAACCCTGAAAGTGACCATCCCTCTACTGAAATGCCTAAACAATGACCCTTTGTCTGATTAGAGCAGTGTTATGTCTTACCTCCCATTAATTGTTAAAAAATCACAGTACCTTTTATTTGGACACAATTTTTTGATCAGACACTTGTTTTTCCCCCACTTTCTTAATTGTTTCACCTCACAATCAGAAGCAGAATGTCATAATTACACTGGGTCTTAATAAATTTTTGTCATTATCTTTATTTAAAAAAAAATTTTTTTTAATGTTTATTGAGACAGAGAGAGACAGAGCATGAATGGGGGAGACTCAGAGAGAGGGAGACACAGAATCTGAAACAGGCTCCAGGCTCTGAGCTGTCAGCACAGAGCCCGACGAGGGGCTTGAATTCACGGACCGCAAGATCATGCCCTGAGCCGAAGTCGGCTGCTTAACCGATTGAGCCACCCAGGCGCCCCATTATCTTTATTTTAAATTGGATATATTTTTGATTTTTAGCTTTCTCTTTTAGAGTTTCACCTTCAGCTCAGGATAATTTTCTTTCATTATTTTTCAGTGGCTTCCTTTCTTCCATACTCTTCTATCCACTTATGAAATTACTATTAGATGGATCTTAGTTCTAGATCTGTACTCAATGTTGTTTTCCTTTCATGTATTCTAAGTCTTTGTCTTTTTTCTTTGTATTATAGATTCACTCACCTTTTCTTCTAGAATACTAGTTTAATCTTCATCATATTTTGACACTCAAATTTTTAATTCCAAAGAACTCTTTTTTGTGTGTCTGTAATGAAATTGCTCCTTTTTCATAGCAGCCTTGTTTTGGTTTGTGTATTTGGTAGCTTCCTGGATCTCTCTGAGAATGTCAATTAGATTAAAAAAAATTTTTTTTTAATGTTTATTTTTGAAGGAGAGAGAGAGACAAAGTGTAAGTGGGGGAGGGGCAGAGAGAGAGGGAAACACAGAATATGGAGCAGGCTCCAGGCTCTGAGCTGTCAGCACAGAGCCCAATGCGGGGCTTGAACTCACAAACCGGGAGATCATGACCTGAGCTGAAGTCGGACGCTCAACAAACTGAGCCACCCAGGCGCCCCAATTAGATTTTTTTTAATTGTTGATCTTCTTATACACTTTATTCTGTTCTACTTTCCCTAAGATCAATTGTTCCTTTTATTAATTTCATATTGTTCATGTGTATCAAATGTTTGGTGGTCTTTGATCATCTATTTATATTCATGAAGGACCAGAGCAACTGAAAGACTATCATAGGGATTTCCCCTCTCCGTGTGTGTTTGGACATATTTACTCAACAGGGTTCTTAGGTTGAATGGGAGGGTGGACTGTATGCAGACAGTTAAAGGGGCTAAGGCATGTTGACAAGTCAGATGCCATCTGGAGCATGTGAAAAGAAGACAGGCAGGTTGGTAGGACCCTCACAATGATCAAAGTAAGGAGAAACTTAATATGAAAGAGGAATGTAATTCTTCTTGGGTTGAACAGCCTTTCTTTTTTTTTTTTATCCCCTCCATGCCCACTGCGGAGACCAGTTCAACTCTGCTTTTGTATTTGGTCCAATTGCCAAACTCTGAAACCTTCCTAGGAAGATCTTTCTTTGATTTTAAATGTCCTGGGGTCAAGGGGTGCCTGGCTAGTTCCTTTGGAAGAGCATGTGACTCTTGATCTCAAGATTGTGAGTTCAAGCCCCACATTGGGTGTAGAGATCACTCAAACAAACCTAAAAAAATAAAGTCTACATAGTCTGGGAAGTTGAGTGTCCTCACCAGTTCTGCTATACTGGAAGAAATATTTTATTGATTGCTCTGATAATTAGTCCTCAACATGCTTCTTTTTTTGGATCTGTTGTCACTGTACTTAGGGTTTCTCTCTTCAATGGAAGGAACAGCTCATACCTCTGCAATAACTTTCTACTATTTTTTTTTTTTTAATTTAAATTTCTGATTCAATTCAATCTGTTTTCAGCCTTTGGGTCATGTCACCACTTCTTGTTTTCAGCTTTATGTGATATTTTTTTCTTTCTTTCTTCTTCTTATTATTATTTTAATGTTTATTTAATTTTGAGAGAGAGAGAGAGCAGGAGTAGGGGAGGGGCAGAGAGAGAGGGAGACACAGAATCCGAGGCAGGCTCTAGGCTCTGGGCTGTCAGCACAGATCCTGATGTGGGGCTTGAACTCACAAACTGTGAGATCATGACGTGAGCTAAAGTCAGACGCTTAACTGAGCCATATAATATATATGCCCCATATAATATTTTTTTTCTAAGGACGTATGCTGAAAATGATGCAGTAAATATATGTGCTTAGTGCATCATCTTGAACCCTTTGTTTTAGTAAATTCATGTTATATTTACTCAGTAGGATGATAGTTAATGATTTACCAAGAGTTAATTATTCCATTATGATCAAAGACAGCCCATTAGAATCTATTTTTTAAATAATATACATTGTAGTACACAAAGCACTTGATCTCCTATTTTCTCTGTAATCTGGAAATCTTTTAAGTATAGTTTTCTTTACCTCTCTATTTTCCAACTAAAGTTTCAATCAAAGGTTCTTTTCTTCCTTCTTAAGTCAGTGAATTTAAGTTGGGTATTTTCAGAAAGCAATGGTCATTTATACCAATATGCTTTTAAGACAGTCTGAGTTTGGTTATAAAGAGATTTAATGCAACCCTCCAGTTTAACTTGGAGGACTGAGTCACTCCTGTAATGACATGTTTCTCTGAGCCACCACAGGCATCCTTTGCCACTCAACCTCTGCTTGGCATCAGGTGACTAAAGGGCCAGCAGCAAACAAAAGCAAAGGTAAAATATACTTTTTGTTCTGTTGGAAAAAATTTAAGGACTGTTTTTAAAAATATGCTTTCTTAGGGGACTTAGAAGAAAACTAATTTTGTTTTATTTCTTGGAATACCCCAATTTCTTTTCTGGCCTAACTTTATTTACTTTTCAAATATTGTACCTTTCAAAATGTGAGCTTGCTTTTATGAACCTAACACTGTACAAAATACATTTGTCACTGACAGTTATAAGTTAAATTTCAGTTAGTTTTTTATTATACATTTGTTTTTGAAAATGATTGTCATGTTAATGACTATTCAAGGCTTGCTTCATTTCTCCTCTACATGCATAATTTCTTTGAAAAGCACCTTTTTGCAATATGTTGGGTTATCAGAACCTAATACTTAACTCACAATAGCATCAGAATGTGTTCCTCAGAGTAGATTAGAAAACTAACTGTAAATAAGGCATAGGAATGTATGGCTTTATGACTGAGCTACAATTTTAATATTTTTTATAACTGATAGCTGTGAAGGATTCCTCAAGCTAACTTTATATACCTAAATGGTTTTATTTAGACTATAAGAGCATTTCTTTATTGGATGAAGATTTTATTTTATTTTATTTTTTAAAGATTTAATTTTTGCATAGTGTTTAGTGAAGGATCTTTTTAAAGATCTGTTCCATTGTTATCGTATCTACACTGATGGGCAGTATTAGAGAACTTATTTGGAAAAAGAATTCAGTTTTAAGGAAATATATGACATTTAAAAGGGTTCAGAAAATGGATTTTTTCATATAAATAGGTCTTTTCTTTCCAAATACTGATAAAGAGAATGAATACTTAGAGATGATAATCAAAAGATATTTCCAATAAGGAAATCTCTTAGTAATTGGGCAAAGGATATACACATAGATAGATAGATTTAGATTTTCCAGAAAAGAAAGAACAAGTACCAAAACAATATAAGAAAGATAAATCATAAACCATTTAATGTAGAGAGAGAAAGCTTTAAAGTCGAGAAATTTCCTAATGATGAAGAAAAAAATTGTCTACTTCATTGGCTTCATATATCAAAGGTAAGATAAAAGATTTGAAGAATTATGAGCTGAATAACATAGTGTAATAAAATTTGGTATCTCTAACCTCTTTGCCAGTTCCTGAATCTAGATACTGATGTTGATTTATTTCAGCCTAGTTTGTAAATCAGAATCCAGTTTGATGATGGAGGGAAGATATCATGTTGAAGTGTTCACAGATTTTTAACATTTAAGTGGAGTCATGAGAAAAGGCTTGAAAAGATGCTAAATGGAAAAAGTTAAAAAAAAACTTTAGAAAATAACAAGTTATAAAAAATTCATGTGCAGAGATTCAGAGTTCATATTCTTTACGATTTTTTGAGAGTTATGATACCTACCATATTTTCTTAGCAATAAACTTTGTGAACCTGGTTCTTTCTCGGAAAAAGCTTCATCAAGTTCAGTAAAGTTATACTTACATCATCATCTATAATTACTTGTTTGTTGAACTGTTAGTCTCCTTAGGGTAGCACATTCCTTGAATTTTTCAACATATAATAGAAGTGTAGATGCTGCGAATTTCTGACAGGAACAGTTTCCAGTTGTCTTTTTTTCACAGAATGAAGTCTTTTAAGTGAGCACAGGCCCAGTGCCCATAATTGGTCCAAATAAATGAGTTCCATGTTCCCTCTTATCAAGAATATTTGAAAACAACACATCTCACTCTTCAAGGAGCTCTGTTTCTTAGACCTATTATACTGGGTGGCTCAAGAATTGGTTGGAATTGCTCTACCTCTGTCATAGGCATTCCAGAACAACTTCACTTGATCCTTGGTCCAACCCAGAACCTGCAATTGGAACATTTCTGAATGTCCTCATTGTAACAGGAGACCCTTTCAAGGTTACATTTGGAAATTAAAATCTATTTCCAAACATTTTCAAGTTATATGGTTTGCAAAATTAGATAGCAATTGATGGCCTTCATTAAATAAACTTATTTTTAAAAAATTAAAAAATCTTTGTATGAAAAAGTATCGATGCCATATTTATCGTTAACTACCATTAATGCAGAAACCCAACTTTCTTTACCAATATCCAAATGTAACACAGTTCTCATATCATGTGAATGGATAACCAAAGTAGAGGACACATTCTCTAATGATCTGTTTAAAATGCATGCAAATTATTGATTAGTTAGATACTGTATTTGGTGTTTCAACAGTTATTATTTTTTTAGGAAACAAAGCATAATCCATTTGGTTGCACAATAATTACTACATACTATCTGCTACTTAAACCTGATGGAGATTAGCCTAACTGGCACAGTCCATTGCAACATCAAGAGTTTCATCATCATCCAGCAGGTGTATCTGTAGTGAAAGCCTAGTGCCTTAGAAGAAGATAGGAGATAGCTACATAGCTGATCATACAAGATCCAAACCTAAAGAGTAAAGAAAAATACATGCAAACATGATTTCACAAGCTCCTGCTTCCCTCATGTGCCACAATCTTTTTAGATAGCTTAATTTTGATGAGTTTGACAGTTTGTGTTCAGGTTTACCAAAGGTTGATGGAGATGTTTCAGGTAGGAAACATTAGTTGCCATGCCAGTGGGCACTACAAACTCAGGTGTGATTCAGTTGAGTATCAGGAGATCAGACCACAGTGGTGAGAAGTCCAGAGAGCAATTCAATTCAGAGAGATCTTGGGCAGAAAATCTGTCCTGTGTGACAATGTCAGCAAGAGGGTTACAGAGTTGCAGGAGGCATGAGGGGAGGGGTGGTGGGCAAGATTCCATCCCATATTCATAAATTTTAAAGATTAGAATTTAAGTTCATAATTTTAATTTTCAACAGCCAACACTTTATGTAGCTCATAAGCAGAAAACAGACATCTATACTGTTTGGATTTATAATATACAATCATTATTCATCATCATCATCCCCCCAAAAGACAGCATTGTGACACATTGGAAAGACTAATTGAAACAACAATAGTCAAAACTGAATATGACAGACAATGAAACTTGTTCTAGTGTGTTGATAATGGTAACTAGCCCTGGAGTCTAAGATTTTGAGCTCTGCTTCATACTGGCTTCTGTTATACGACCTCTGAAATGTCCTTATTTTGTGTTGTAAAATAGCCCAAAAGGATAGTTGGACAAAATTTTGTAAAAGCAGTAAGATTTGAGAAAGTATTTATTAGAAAGAAGTGTGAGGAAGAATAAAAAGGAATAAAAATAATGCCAGGAACATTTGAAGAATTAGAAAAAAAACTGTCAGAATTTAAGCTTTGTCAGAAAGGTATAACTGGGTAAAATACAATGGAATTAAAGTGCTTAAGAAATCCAAGGAAAAGTGATCTGAAGTTGAATAGGTAAAATCCACCCTCCTGAGTTATTTATAATTAGGTTGGATAATTTTCCAAAACTACAACATAGTCAAGGAAAGAAGAACCAAATTATCTTTTTCATATTCAGTCCCTCCAAGTACTTATATGGTTGCGACTGGAGTTTTGCACTGTTTATAATCAGAGAAGTCCTATTTCTCTATAGCATCTTTTTCCACTTGTAAGAAATAATCTACTCATATTGTGCACAGCATTTTGTGGTGCGTAATACTACTAATCAATTTCTTCAAGCCTATCTTCTGTGTTCTACTGAACATCTACTAAACGATTAGCCACCATTAGTTTTTCTTTACCATAGATAATTAACCAAGCTATAATTAGCTCTTAATACCCACATGTCAGTATACAGTGGTAACTTAAAAGTGTTGGCTGATGGTGTTTACTTCAACTACAAATAAAGGGGGGAGGGGACTTTCTTTTTTCTTAAAAAGGGCTTTTCTTGCCAGATTTCAGAAAAGCATACCTTTTCTCAAATAACTTGATAAAAAAATGATCTATGTAATAAAATCCAACTCAGATGTTAACTTTTCAGGAAGCCATGCCTGATTCCCTATAATCAGAATCAGTTTATATCTTCTTTTTTTGTTTGTTTGTTTCAAGAGAACTCTATTATTTTTTGATTCAAATAATGGTTTTGAATAACTCTTCATCAACATAGGACAAAAATCTCAGAAGTTGCCACTCAAAGAAATTCCATCCACTTTTTTCCCTCAGCCACCAGCTCTCCTTTCTGGAGACAAGCAACATAATTAGTCCTTGAGTGTCCCTCCAGATATATTTCTTAGTACTCAAACTGTATACATATACATGAACAAATAAATATAAATACAAATATAAGTATATCCCTTTCTCAGAAAAATAATGGCAGTATTCTATACACATCTTATTTCTTAAAAATATTAAATATATGTATGAATATGTATATAAAACAAATATATACCTTAAAGAACAATTATGGCATCTGGTGAATATCCATGTCAATATGTAGAAACAACCTCATTCTTTGTATAGTTGCATAATATTCCATTGGGTAGAAGTCCACAGTTTCACAACTTCTGAATAATGGACATTCGATTCCAAACTTGATGATTATGGGCAATGCTGCAATGAATAACATGGAAGCAGAATTTCTAGGTAAACAGTTTTGTGCATTTGTAATTCAGATAGAAATTTCCATAATTTAAAAAAAAAAGTGGGGGGGGCGCCTGGGTGGCGCAGTCGGTTAAGCGTCCGACTTCAGCCAGGTCACGATCTCGCGGTCCGTGAGTTCGAGCCCCGCGTCAGGCTCTGGGCTGATGGCTCGGAGCCTGGAGCCTGTTTCCGATTCTGTGTCTCCCTCTCTCTCTGCCCCTCCCCCGTTCATGCTCTGTCTCTCTCTGTCCCAAAAATAAATAAAAAACGTTGAAAAAAAAATTAAAAAAAAAAAAAAAGAAATTTCCAGTGTTCCGTTTCCTTTGGGAATGCCCCATGGTCATTTACTCTTTCCTCATTACAAACCATTTGGAGTCTGTGCCTGCACATTTTACCTTGCTCAGATTTTTACCTTGCTAAAATATGTATGCTATACAGAGAGATGGGTGCCATTTGTAAAAAAGCCAGTCCAACCTTAGTTTCCAAGACATTCCTGTCACAACTCAGGCAGGATATAAAATTAAGCCATTACATTAAATTAAAATATTGTGATCTGACTACAACCTTTGGTGTCTCACATGCCTGCAGCTTCCACTCCAATCTTATGCCCTGACATTCAGACCTAGTATGTGAAGAATCCAGGTCAAACTCTCCTGTGTAAGTATGGTTCCTGTCCCCAGGCCCGGGGTTCTGCCTCAGCTCCCCTTCCCTAGTTTCTGTTTGTTTACCCTGCCTAATATCCCAGTTCTTCCAGTCAATGACTTGGGTCATATCTTGGAGGAAGGGGGTGTTGTAAGTTATCATCTTGACTATGGACATTGAAAGGACTTATGTAAAATTTCACAGACCACTAGATTGATTTGCTGTTCACAAACATTAATTAGAAAGCTGAAGATTCAAATTAACCTAATGTTATTTTAAGGAGCTTAGTTAAAAACAGGTTGACAGAGGGAACATTTTATGCAAATCGTGGTCCTGAGACTTTGTGTGCTTTTCCAAGAAAGCTGTTGATCTTGGCTGCAAGAAATTTCAAGTCCTAAAGGAAAGTAATACTTTTTTGACAAAGACTAAGTATATACACTCTTGCATAAGGACAATTATACTCTCTTTCAGATAACATTTCATAAAATGCAAATCGTTCTTGCTTCATAAAAAAATGTGGCCTTTCCCACTGAAGAGCGAATTTTCCATGAGCAAGAGTGACACTGAAATAGTCATTTTTATATACTCACAAAACTTAAGTTTATCTTTTAGGAAATGAGGGAAGAGAAGGAAGTGGTTTTATACAATCAAGATAGTCCAGTAGTTTTAAATTTTGTTCAGACGGAGGGACATCAGTGCTCTTCGATGGAACACAAAATAGAGTTATAATAAAACTCAGTACCTAATGATGAATTGTGGGACTTAAAGGATATCATCATAGAGTGGATTCTGTTTATTTATTTTTTTATTATTTTTTTTTAATGTTTATTTATTTTTGAGACAGAGAGAGGCAGAGCATGAACGGGGGAGGGTCAGAGAGAGGGAGACACAGAATCTGAAACAGGCTCCAGGCTCTGAGCTGTCAGCACAGGGCCCGACGCGGGGCTCGAGCTCACAGACCGCGAGATCATGACCTGAGCCTAAGTCGGCCCCTTAACCGACTGAGCCACCCAGGCGCCCCGAGTGGATTCTATTTAAATCAATGGCACTGAGTTTTTAAGAAAAATGTAGGGGAAAAACTTAATTGAGAAACTTCTACCCATCAAAGTGTATTTTTTCTCCTGCTGGAACAGCCAATTTTCACAATGTTGATATTTCATGAGAAGAATTTAAGAACCATCAGGATAAGACACCAGTTGACGATCAGACTAAGGCAGGAACATCCTTCAGAGGG
This sequence comes from Prionailurus viverrinus, assembly GCF_022837055.1. Taxonomy (NCBI): domain Eukaryota; kingdom Metazoa; phylum Chordata; class Mammalia; order Carnivora; family Felidae; genus Prionailurus; species Prionailurus viverrinus. Next base: position 141,616,135 of record NC_062562.1, read on the forward strand.
AAAAACAGAAGCCTATTATTGGCGTTTGCTTTAATAAGCTTTTATTAAAAGCAGATTAACAATTAGTTAGTTCTGCAGAGCTGAGGGTACAGCTTTGAACTTAGTGGCCGTGCTGTAGCTTCCATTCTGATAAATATTTATGCTTATAGTTCTATTATTAGCAAAATATCACTTTGGCCAACCCTTTCCTCAAAGGTTTGGAAATAAAACATTGCATTTTTAAATTTCCAAAAAAACGGGGTTCATTGGGATCCCCATTTAGGGATTAGGACTTTGAGGATACCTTTTTAAACCTTATGGATTTAGAGGCAGACACTTGGCACCTTAAAGGTTTTGATAAAAAAAAATCTCAACATCATGAAAAAAAGAAGAGTTGATTTGGAAAATTAATTCCTTTCACAAATACATTACTGGATGGGTGTGTATGTTTTTCAAAGCACTCCCAGAGTATTCCCTTCTATTTAGAATTTGGAGTTGCAATCACAATTAAGTGCAAACTAGCAGGATTAATTTATAGATTTATAATATTATTAGTTTTCATTGTGGCAATCGTTAAAAACATCGTGAACTTTGAATATCTGGATTCCACGACATTCATCTGTGTTCCGGATTATTCCAAGAGTCTCCTTATCGGCTTCTGCTGCTTCTCTCTTGTGCCCTTTCCCTTTCAGGCTGGCCTCAACACAGCAGCCAGAGGAATCCAGTTAAGCCCAGTTCAGACCAGGTCATTCTTCTCTCAAAAGTTTCTAATTCTTTCCCATCACACGTAGAGTGAAAGCCAGAGTCCCAACAAGGCCCTACAAGACCCTGTCTCTTACCTCTCTCTTTTATCCAGTCACCGGGTTGTTTGAAGTTTTTCAAACAGGGCGGAGATCCTCCTGCTTCAGGGCCTTTGCATTTGTGTTCCTCCCATGCTTTCCCAAACTTCCAGGCTTACTCCTTTTCTCTTTCAGATCAGTGAAGCCTTCCCATCTAAAATGAATCCTGCTTTATTTTTTTCTCTGCCGTTACCACCTTCCAAGCTACTATCTACTTTATTTACTCATCTTGTTTATTGTCTGTCTCCCCTGCAAAGATTCAAGCCTTGTAGGGCAGGGGTTTTTGTTTGCTTTGACCAGTATTCCTAGGACTTAGGGTGGGAACCTGGTTTATAGAAGGTGCTCAATAAAAATTTCCCGAATGCTCAGTAGTGTCTTTACACAGGTGTCAATGCCCCGAAGACTACTGGGAACGCACCTACAGTTAACTGGGTTGGGTTTATTACGGGTTCCAGCAAGGGAAAATGCACAGCATGAGAAACTGTGAGGTTGCTCAGTAAGAGGGTTGTCAGCAAGAGCCTATGACAGAACTCAGGATTTAGCTGAGTGACCTGGCAGAAGGTCTAAGAAAACGGAGATTTTCTCCATATTGGATGTTGTCAGAAAGCAAGCACATATCCATACTTGGGTAAAGAATAGCAGTCATTCCGGCAACAGGAGAGAAGGATGTTTGATATTTTATGGGTTGCACAGTGACCTTGTTTTTATGTGTGCTTGGCCAAAATGAAAAAGTGGCCTTGCTCTGTCTCATTTTATTACAGTCTGAGATTAAACTTGTGTGAGGTCGGTATTCTGTGAAATTGTTTGTCTAATAGGAGAATAACACGGCATGGTTCTAAGTGCCTCCACTTTCTGAAATCTGGATGTTGCTTTTTTTTTTTTTTTAAACGTGTCACAAGCAACTAAACTTTTGTGGGGAAGGAGTGAGAGGGGAAATAGTAAACGGAGGATAGAAACTTCTCTGCAGACTCTTGTATCTGCACATGGCACGCCTGTCTCTCTCAAGCCCTCCCCCCCTTCTCCACCATCCCTCACTGTCAGGCTGGGGGAACCATAATGAGGTAAGGGTTGAGGCCTGCTTGATATGAGGCGGTCCCCACTTGTCTGTTATTTTTTCACATTCTCCTTTAGTGGGCTAAGAAGAGCAGAACTGTGAAGCCGAGTCAGAGTAGTTTCAGCTAAACCTTCCTCACTATGGCTCTTCTCTCCAGCAGGGCACGGGTCTGAGGAGAAAACCATACTCCCATTATCCTCAAGTTTTCAGGGATGTGCCACTTTGCTGGGAATCATTTGTTCAAGGGCCTTCAAAATGTCTTCGCAGAAGTTTCCCTGTGGAAGGAAGGGAACTAGTCCTTCATACATGTTCCCAGAACAAACCCTGTTCCTATGAAGAGAAAACTGGTGATAAAATTTAGGGGAGAAGTCCAAGTGACACTCCTCAGTCATCCCCACCCCAAGTATCTTGCCAACTCTTCCTAAAATTCCAGCAATTAGAGATGTACTTAAGGCAGCAGACGTTTCTGGGTAGATTGTAAGAGGGGGGGAGGAAGAAAGAAAAGGAAGGTTGCTGTTGGTGACTCATGGTTAAGGGTGGGTAATTGCAGACTGTTACGCTGTCATGACTGGTCGAGATACAGGTAGAGCTCAGGGGGGATTTGGGTGGCACGGGCAGGATGAACTAAAGGGGGTCCAGAGGAGCTCTGAAGCAAAGGGCATGTTTGGGAGGGAAGGCGTGCGTAGGTTCCCTGGTGAAAGGGTGGGTAAGCAGGCAGCCAATGACTGCATAATGGGGGCAGGGGACCAAAACACTTTCCAGAGGTGCCAAGTGAAGGGATCTCCTCCCAGAAAGCCATGTTTAATTAGGAGAGTGACAGAGGGTGTACCAGCACCGTGACCTGCCTGCGTGGGAAGCAGAAAGCTGACACATACAGCAAGCAGAAGACACAGGCACTGAACTTTCCTTACTTACCTTGCCCGTATTTGTCGTGTAATCCGTACATTCGATTAGGAGTTTGGCCTGCCACCTGCCATGGCGTGTGTACCTTCCAGTAACCAGAATAAGGGGAATAATAATGTTCCAGGATAAGGAGAAAAGAATAACTTGGTAATTTTGTAATGAATGGGTGAAGATTTGCAGGCAGTAATGAGGGGGCTGACCAAAGGGGAAACAATAATCAGTGGAAAGCTATGTTTTGAATAAAACCCAAAGCAGAAAGTGAGTGTTCTGATAGGTTGTATGTGTGTGTGTATATATATATATATATATATATATATATATATATATACATACTTTTTTTTGGTATACATTTATAGACTTCTCTAACATGAGCTGAATTTTACCTTTAAATAAAAGCTTTTTTCTCCCCTATTAATGAACACCTATGCAAGTAAATCCATTTTTCTTATCCTAAGGCAGAATATAATAAAAAATCAAAGAAAAGGGACATTTTAAAGGACCGCGATTCTTGTTGTATGCATAAAATTATATCCTCTTGAAAATACTGCTCTCTTCAAATAATAATTTATACTTCAGTGTGACATATTTCAAGTTACTAAGATAAGCAATCTTATCCATCTTCGTGTGGTGGAGGAACACATATTTATTCAATTCACAGATGAAGAAAATACCTCCATAATTCTTAAAAACTTATATATATATATATATATACATATATATACACACATATTTTAATGTTTATTTTTTATTTTTGAGAGAGACAGTGTGAGTGGGGGAGGTGCATGGAAAGAGAGGGTCAGAGGATCTGAAGTGGGCTTTGCACTGACAACAGGGATCCTGATGAGAGGCTCGAACCCACCAACTTCGAGATCTTGCCCTGAGCCAAAAGTCAGGTAGCTCAACTGACTGAGATACCTAGGTGCCCCCAAACTGATATTTTGTTTATATCCATTTACTTAGCACTTCTTAAATGTCTTTGAATAAAGTTTTACACATTATTTTAGTAACTGGTCTGTTCAGGTTTTCTATTTTTCATAAATTATTTTAAATTTTGGCTTGCCTCAGTGTCCTAGGTCTCACAAATGCTATACGGTTTAGCTGGTGACATCTAGCGGCTAAAAATGATAATTACATACAATATGCAGCACACCGCTTTGCGGACGGAAATACTCAAAAGCCACAGATTCCATGGAAAAAAACCTCCGTCAGCCAGACTTCCTGGTTGTAACGAACCAAAACAAAACCTCACTGACTTGAGCAGAGAAGTGCTGTCCCATGAGGACAATCCTGCCACTTAACACCAACACCATGGATATCAGGTTCTGAATGCCCCTGAGAGGCCCTGCCATTTATGGAAGCCGGAATTTCTGGCCCCACCACCTTTCAGGCTCTTTGATTCCCAAGATCTCAATTCAAAGTCCAGAGTAGGATGGATCCTGACTGCGATTGCATATCAGCACCCTAGCCACAAGGCTGGGAAAGCATCTCAACATTTTTGGCTTAGTGAGATAATACAAAGTTATTATAAGATTAAATGAGATGAATATTTTATAAAGTACTTAAGCTTAGTGCCTAGGATTTGATGACTTTTCAAAAATGATAATGGGTATAATTTTACATTTTTATTTGATCATAAGCTTTCTCAAGAGCAACCACAAGTGAATAACCACATCTTATTCACTTTGTATTCTGGGCATAGGGTCTGAAGTTCCATGAGTTTTTATTGAATTGCATTGCTTGCCCCTGAATGGAAACTCAGTCACTACCCTTGCTTCTGTATCTCAATTTATGTATAGTCCTCTTTAAAATCTAATAATATCCACCCAGTATTTGAGTCTTTTTCCTCAAAATTATCACTAATAGAAAATTACTTCTCCCTACAGGTCTTCCACAGTACCTTAAGGTGGAAGATAAGGTTTTTATCTTATCATGAAAGTATTATCTGAAGGACAATTAAGGTTTTGTGTTGTTCAACCAATACATCTCACATCATGGCTGCTCATATTCTTTATTCTGAAGTCTATCTCTTCTCTAAAACCTGCCCGACTTCCAATTTATCAAAGGAAACCTTTTATAGCTGCTTGGAATGCTCCAACGGATCAGTGTTTGATAAAATACAATATAAGACTAAATTTGAAAATGTTTCAGGTGATTGGAAGCCCACTGGCCAAGGCCAGGGGACAAAATGTCACCATATTTTACGTCAACAGATTGGGATACTATCCATGGTATACATCGCAGGGGGTTCCCATTAATGGGGGTCTCCCTCAGAACATAAGTTTGCAAGTACATCTAGAGAAAGCTGACCAAGATATTAATTATTACATCCCTGCTGAAGATTTCAGTGGACTTGCTGTTATCGACTGGGAATATTGGCGACCCCAGTGGGCCCGTAACTGGAACACAAAAGACGTCTACAGACAGAAGTCAAGAAAGCTGATTTCTGATATGCAAGAGAATGTATCAACTACTGATATTGAATATTTAGCCAAAGCGACATTTGAAGAAAGTGCAAAAGCTTTCATGAAGGAAACCATCGAATTGGGAATGAAGAGTAGACCCAAGGGCTTATGGGGTTATTATTTATATCCTGATTGCCACAATTATAATGTTTATGCCCCGAATTATACTGGGTCATGCCCGGAAGAGGAAGTGTTGAGAAACAATGAGCTCTCTTGGCTCTGGAATAGCAGTGCTGCTTTGTATCCTTCTATTGGTGTCAGAAAATCTCTCGGAGACAACGAAAACATTTTGCGCTTCTCGCAATTTCGGGTGCACGAATCCATGAGGATCTCCACCATGACACCCCACGATTACGCTCTGCCTGTGTTCGTTTACACAAGGCTAGGCTACAGGGAGGAACCTTTATTTTTTCTTTCTAAGGTAAGACACCCTTTGCTGAGGATGGGGGCGGGTGGATTTCCTCCCTAACTCTAAAAGAAACATTTCTTTTGTTAATTATGTTCATTGAAGAATTCCCAATTAGTGGTCTTTTAGAAAGGAGCCTAATTCTTTCTTTCACTAGCCATCCTCTTAGACTCTTTACTTATGCAAACTGAATTTTAGTGATCTTATTTAGAATTATTCTTTTAAGGAACACAGTATGGAGGGAAGGTTTAAAGGTGATAACAACTATTATTGCCTCCTCCCCAGCTTTGATGACCATCCCTCGCTATTGGCCTTTGTTGAAACGGCTGGTGGCAAACAGGCTGGGAAATCAGAGAGGATGTTTTAAAATGGAATAATTTGGGGCGCCTGGGTGGCTCAGTTGGTTAAGTGTCCCACTTTGGCTCAGGTCATGATCTCCCGGTTTGTGAGTTTGAGCCCGGCTTCAGGCTCTGTGCTGACATCTTGGAGGCTGGAGCCTGCTTCAGATTCTCTATGTCTCCGACTCTCTCTGCCCCTCCCCCCACTCACACTCTGTCTCTCTGTCTCTCAAAAATAAATAGGGGTGCCTGGGTGGCTCAGTCGGTTGAGTGTCCAACTTCGGCTCAGGTCATGATCTCGCAGTTCGTGAGTTCGAGCCCCGCGTGGGGCTCTGTGCTGACAGCTCAGAGCCTGAAACCTGCTTCAGATTCTCTGTCTCCAGCTCTCTCTGCCCCTTCCCCCACTCACACTCTGTCTCTCAAAAAATGAATAAACGTTAAAAAAATAAAATGGAATACTTTGCTCACACACGTGGAAGTGTGATTGGAAGCATTCTTGCTTCTGGCCTCACCATCTAATGTCAAGAGAAAAAAAAAAGTTTTTCTTTTCATGTATAATACCAGTTTTCATAAAAGGTGTGAGGCACAACAATGCGAATATATGTAACACTACTGAATTGTACCCTTAGAAATGGTTTGGGTAATAAATTTTATATGTGTCTGTTTACCATAATTAATAATTTTTTTAAACTAAAAAAAGTTTTTTCAAGAGGCTTAAGGGTGAATCTGCAAAAATAGGTGGCTCTACAGATTTAGCAACCCCCCCCCCCCCCCAATCAGGTGGGAGATGTGTGATAGTCCTCAGGCACTCCTGGCTGCCCAAGAACAAAGGAAAGGGGTTAACTGATAGAGCTCATAGTCTGCAGGACCTAAGTCTCCATCACCCCTCCATAGTGATGTGGGAAACACAGGCAGGAGGAAATGGCAGATAGAACTAAATTTCCTTATAATCTGCAGCCCATTGACAAATACTTGAGGCTGGCAGAGTAAAACTTTCTCCAGGAACGCCCTGCTGTCTTAATGCTAATGCTTTCCTAGAGGGAAAAACAACCTTAGCTTGACAATAGCTAGGCCTCCAGTATCTTGGGAATCTTCTTTAGCATATGAAAATCTCACCGGAAACTTCCCCAGGACTTCCCCCCACCCCCAATTCCATAGTATATAACCAGTCTCTCCTCATGGCCCCGGGGCAGCAACTCTTTCTGCCCATGGGTCCTGTCCCTGTGCTTTAATAAAACACTTTTCTGTACCAAAGACATCTTCAAGAATTCATTCTTGGTCGTCGGCTCCGGACCCCACTGTCACCCCCCCCCCCAAAACCTCATCATTACCCACAAACCATAAGGGTAACTTTTAAAATAGATGAATTTTCAGCCCAATTTCTCTCCCTTTTTCTCTCTTTGCTACTGTAGTCACTCAAATGGAAACTTCTAGAGATAAAAATCTAAAAGTGGATGCCACTCTAACGGTTGGACTTGGGCAATTATGTGTAAACTTTCTATGATAAGAAAACTGGAGACTTGTTCAGGCTTTCACATGGGTATTTTAAGATACTACTGGGTACTATGAGTTTATCACACTTCTTCCTTTCCCACCATTACAAGTTTCAATTCACCAGCGTGTATTAAGATATAAAGATGTTCTGAGTGTGAGACATCTAAAGGAAGAGGCTCAGGACATACCCAGGTGAGGGCTTTAGCATGACCACTAGGCATGTATGGTGACTTTAGAGAGTACAGCTTAATCCTCAGAGGAGGAAAAGACGCGATGTATCAGGATTTGGTAGATGCTATGCCTTGGGTGCCATTAATGAGACGAGTAAGGGAAAAAAAGTCTCTATTGTGAACTGATATTTGTACTTCCCAGAAAAGTCAGCAACAAATGATCAAGAATGATAGGAAATCAGTACTGCCTGGTAGGTTTACAAAGTTATCTAGATCTTTACAAAATAGTCTTGACCCTGGAGCTTAAATACTACTTTCTTCTATGAAACTTCGTTTCCTTTTCTATATTTGGCTCAAACAAGTTTCTATCTTTAGTGATACTAAATTCACTTTTGGAAGAAACAACAAACTTTAAGGGACAAAGTGTTCATTTCAAAAGATTAGTTTAGACTATTAGTACATTCTGCACAGTCTGTAAACCTAGATAAGTTTCCTTGAGTAGCCACAGCCTCAGAAATACTTGTTCTAAGTAAAGAAGGAACAACAGTTAGGGTCTCATCTAGCAACAGTTCTCTTTGTCAGTCCCAGGACTCATTCTGTATCATTCTGAAAACTTTCGGAATGGCAAGGTATTTCCAAATGTTTTAAACCCTCAATTTACCCACCATTTTACTGTATTCTCCATAAAAATTCTGCCCACAAATTTTTAAAAAACCTGATATTCATTTATACCAAATCATAAGTGACTAATTATGGCTTCCATGTCCACTCCTCTCAAAGATATCTGCACTGTATTCTTTTTAAGATTATTTATTTATTTTTGAGAGAGTGCGAGAGAGAGAATGAGTGGGGAAGGGGCAGAGAGAGAGGGGGCAGAGGACCCAAAGTGGGCTCCATGCTGACAACAGAGAGCCTGATGTGGGGCTCGAAACCATGAACCATGAGATTATGACCTGAGCTGAAGTCAGACGCTTAACAGACCAAGCCACCCAGGCACCCCAAAGATATTTTAGTTTTAAGTAATCTTTATACCCACTGTAGGGCTCGAACTTAAAACCCTGAGATCAAGAGTTGTATGTTCCACTGACTGAACCAGCCAGGCACCTAGATATCTGCACTTTAGAGTGTGTGTGTGTATGTGTGTGTTTGTACATGTGTACACACACATATACAGTAAAACCTCGGATTGTGAGTAACTTGTTCTGTGAGTGTTCCGCAAGACAAGCAAACTTTTCTAATGAATTTTAACTTGATAAACGAGTGATGTCTTGCCATATGAGTAGTACATGATGCCCAACTTCATATGATCACAACTGAGCCAATGGGTCTCTCTCTCTCTCTCAGTCTCTCTCTCTCTCTGCAGGGATGTGGGCAGTCATTTCCCATGCTCCGATGGTCGGTCTCAGGCTGCGTTGTTTGGCAGAAATCAGTGATTTTTCAGAACGTTGGAAGGTGCCCACAACTGGCACTGGTGTATTTTTTGGCAGTTCAATGTACCTATGGACAGTTCTTTGCTTTTCCGTTCAAGAGTAAGCTTAGGAATGCTTTGCTTCATTCTAGATCAGGCTACCTGCAGATAGAGACCATTTCCTCTGCTGCCTTATTCCCAGTTACATTAAATAGAACATATGGCAAGAATTTATTAATACTAAACTATAGTCAACATCCATTAGGGATGGTGCAAGTCGTCCTACACAATAACCTTCGTCTCTCTGGAGGGTTTGATATACAAGTGCTTTGGATTACAAGCATGTTTCTGGAGAGAATTATGCTTGCAAACCAAGGTTTGACTATGGTTAGGATTAGAAAAACAATTTATCAATAAGTAGCAAATTTCTTAAGCTGTCAGACTTCAGTGCCTCATTGTTTTAATCTATAAAATGGGACAGTATTACCTGCCCTACCTACCTATCAGGAGTATTATGAAAATCAAATGAGAACATTGTATATGAAAATGTGAGGCACTACAAAAATATATGTGGTATAGCTGTCACTTTTGAACAGGTACTGAAGCCTTAAACTCGGAAAGGGAATATGTAGGAATGGAATCTCAGTCAGCAGCCATTGCTTGATGGGATGACATAGGGGCAGTTAACACCTTATTTCACATGAAAGATTGTCTATGCTACTTACATCTACACAACCTAAATATAACTTGATGCTATGTTTTAAAAAATAATGAAAGGACTTTTCTTGACTAATAGATTTAAAGATGTTATTCTCTAAAATTAATTAACCTTCCCTCTGCTGGTGCACCAAGGGAAGCTCATTAGTGATGTTCCAGTTCCCCACAGTGGGCACCTTCCTTACATGCACCGTGCTGAGCATCAGGCAGTGAAACCCGAGTATGGAGAAAACACTAGGACCTGGAAGATTTGTCGCTATTACATCATGCACTATTGTCTTATTTCTTCTTTTGTATGACATCCTTCATGTGGCTCATGCTCTCATGTGCTCCCTGTCTATTCCCAGAGGCATCTTACCTGTGACTTCCCTCACTGAAAAGTGCCCTTGCTCTTTTGGTCCCCAAACATAGCTGCTCTGTGATTCATTCAACACCCTGCTCTCAGCTAGGTGACAGTGGGCTAATTTGGTAGACAAATTTGCATTAATATCTGCCATTGACTCCTCATCTCCAGTCAACATGTGCATGAAGACTTGCCATTTTGAATCCCTTCCAATAAACTCTACTCTGATAATGATGCTAAAGGACACATTGGGAAGAAACTAACATTCCCAACTGATAATCAACTTGGGAAGGTGTGGGTTTCACCACAAACACCTGCAGCTTCCTTACTTGCTGAGTATGGATCAATAACTATCATTACGAAATGTAAATGCTGTGTCTCCCTCTTTCCTCTGATAACAATGCTTTAACCCAAAGGAATTCATGGGAGATTTGGGGTTTCCAGCTCAGCATGGTAAGAAGCTTGGACATTGTCACTCCATCCTAAAAAGTAAAAAGCAAAACAAACTGAAAAATCAACCCCTCTTAGATTCAAAGAGAAGTGAGGACACAGAGCCAATTGCTGCCCTCAAAGTTAGGCAGGTAGGTGAGCATAGAGAATCACAGCTTATTAGGTCAGAAACCTCTGTGGGGACCACTGCCAGAGTTGGGAAACCTGAAGTGTTATGCCCAGAGATTCGTGATCCCCAAAGACCACCAGGGAGCCGAGTCCCATGTAAAAGCAAAAGAGCCTTTATTCGAGCTAGCTCGGGCTCAATCCCCTACCTGCACGAACACAGCGGTGAGATACCAAGGAGAGAGAGCGAGTTTCAAAAGGACAAAGGTTTTATTGGGGCCTAGGGGCAGTTGGTGAGGTAATGGTTGTGGCCTCAACCGATTGGCTGGGGAAGGGTCCGAGTCCTGTTAGGCAGGTGGGGGGGGGGGGATTACTCAAGGGGAGGAGGTGTGGTCAAGGTGAAGGACACAGAACAAGATGGAGTCGGCCACGTAGGCCCGCCCTTTCAGAACTATAATTGACGAATTTCTGGAGGCTCAGTGTGAAGTCCAGGGGACTCAGTCATGGGTAGGGGGGATATACTTTTGTGAGTTCTACCTCCAAAAGCTTATCAGGTACTCACAGTGAAATCTCATACATCTGGTAGGGAGGAGGAGGAAAAGAACCATTTTGAATACTTGAGAGCCTTTTGTTCTTTTTTGTTGTTGCTGTAAGTTTTTTAAAATTTATTTTGAGGGGCGCCTGGGTGGCGCAGTCGGTTAAGCGTCCGACTTCAACCAGGTCACGATCTCGCGGTCCGTGAGTTCGAGCCCCGCGTCAGGCTCTGGGCTGATGACTCAGAGCCTGGAGCCTGTTTCCGATTCTGTGTCTCCCTCTCTCTCTGCCCCTCCCGCATTCATGCTCTGTCTCTCTCTGTCCCAAAAAAATAAAAAACGTTGAAAAAAAATTTTTTTCAAATTTATTTTGAGGGAGACAGAGAGCAGGGGACAGGCAGAGAGAGAATCCGAAGTAGGCTCCTTGCTGATATGGGGCTTGATCTCAGGAACTGTGAGATCATGACCTGAGCTGAAATCAAGAGACGGATGCTTAACCGACTGAGCCACCCAGCTGCCCCAGAGCCTTTTATTCTTGTTAACAAGGTCTGCCCTCAGGAGAAGCTATTTTAACCAGAGCCAAACCCCCTGGGGACTTACCAGAGACTAAGTGAACTTGGGGAAAGGAAATACTCAACCCTAGTTGGCTCTAGTCTTCCACTAGGGAGAAGGTAAATGCCCTGCTCTAACCCCATCCTACCTGAGAAGGGGGAAACATAACTGATCAGCTTGTGAGTTTCACAGTCCAGAGGCAAAGGCTCACTAAAAGACTGAGACTTAATCATAGGACTATAGAACCCTTCCATTCCCCCTACATCTTACTAGCACATTACTAAGTGCCTATTTATAGCAGTTCCTTTTATGAGCTATTTGCCTATCAAGAAAAGATTAAATCATGTCTAGCCATCAAAAAAAAAAAAAAAAAAAAAGCTACAAGACATTCTAAAAGGCAAAAACAGAATTCGAAGAGATAGAGCAAGCACCAGAATCAGACTCAGCTATGGCAGGGATGTTAGAATTATCAGACTGGAAACTTAAATCAACTGTAATGAATATGCAAAGGGCTCTAATGGATAAGGTAGAGAGCATGCAAAAACAGGTGGGCAATGTAAGCACAGAGATGGAAATTCTAAGGAAGAATCAAAAAGAAATGCTAGAGATCAAAAACACTGTAATAGAAATGAAGAATGTCTTTGACGAGTTTATTTAGTAGACTGCACATGGCTGGGGAAAGACTCTCTGAGCCAAAGGATATCTCAATAGAAACCTCCAAAACTTAAAAGCAAAGAGAACAAAGACTGAAAAAAACCGGAAGAGTCAAGAACTAAGACACCTGGAAAGGGTGTAACATACATGTAACAGGAATTCATGGAAGGCCATTGGGAGATTTTGGCCCCTCTGATTACATCGTGTGAATATGGCTTCACTGCATTCAAAGTGAGCGGAGGGAGGAGTCCTACTCCATTATATCTTTGCCAAAGGAGGCAATGGACACGGACCCAGTAGAGTACTCCTTCTGGGCACCACATGGCTGGTTCCTGCTCTGTCCCATATTCATCGTATCATAGATAATCTTCAAAACCATTTCACTTCCGCTAACTCATTAGAGCCTCATGAAACTCCTTCCTTTCTTGTTATGTCAGGTCTGACCTATTCAGCAGACACTGTGGTCACAGAAATGGAAACAGATGTGAGCCTGAAAGAGAAATTAGTTCAAACCAAAATCTCTTCCTTTTTTGAAGATTTCTAGGAAAAAAAAAAACAACTTAAAAAAATGAGATTGTAAAGACTTTAATTTGAGTGGACTATAAAAGTGTCAGATAAGATTTATCTCTCAAGTGTCGATATTAATATAAAATGCCCCAGGTAAAATTCAATTATAATGTTCTGGTTTTATTTCCCACCAAATCATCCAGTTACATTTTCCAGCATATAATTGGTGGAAATTCATCCTTGGAGTAAAAGGTGAATGCTTAGTATCTTTTTTTGTTTTTTAAAGTTTATTTATTTATTTTGAGACAGAGACAGAGAATGCCAACAGGGTCCGCACTCTCAGCACAGAGCTCGACCACACGGGGCTTGAACTCACGAACTGTGAGATCATGACCCATGCCAAAATCAAGAGTTGGATGCCTAACTGACGGAGCCACCCAGGCACCCCTGAATGCTTAGTATCTTAAACAGTGGGAGAGTATACTATAACTTAGTAACTTTATTTAGGAAGCCTACCATAGGAACTTAAATTAGAAAAACAACTGTTAGGGGAAAATCTGTTATATGATGGCCAACAGGACCGATGAGGAAATTTCAGTCCCTGCCTGAAGACTTCCCTTCCAGGTTCTTGTTCCCACCCTGTTTGCCTCAGGCACCAAATTACTACTAATGAGGAATGCGGAAGTAACATGGTAAATTGTCCCCTCTGTTGATGCTCTGGGCTCAACGTCTGGAGAATGATCTCCTCTGAGCCCACCAGTGTAAAATAAACCTCCTCCTGCCTTCCAAGATCTCTGAGTGCCGCTTGGTTCTTCTGCCGGGTGATCCAGACCATTTCCCGTAACACAACTTCATACCTTTAAATCCTAATTGCCTTCTGAAATGGCCTTGCTTCATGTTAATCTTTAAACACTAAAACAATAATCTTTTAGGACTACAAAACCAAATACCCCTGGTGAGATTCTATTTTTGTTTACCTTAACCATATTGAGAAAAAGGCTGGCAACTTTACCACGACTAGATGAATCACAAATAAGGCCCATTAAATCAGATACTTTGAAATGATACACAAATAATTTCAGAGACCAAATATAAGGGCTGGACCAAATCAGAGCCTGCAGGTCCTTAACACTGTGTTACTTTGCCTGGCCTTGGGATCCAAGTGACACAAAACCCCTCTGAGTCACTGCAGGGGGGAAGTTCTCAGGAAGGGGGGGGGGGAGGGGGGGGGCGTTGCACACTGGAAAGAGAATTTAGCCAAAAGGAAGGTGAGGTATTCTTCACATTTAGAGAAGCAAACACTTTTGTAACACTCTGGGTCATGTACATAAGGCAGGTTTGTGTACATGTGCCCCTAGTTATCTTCGATTAAACAGCTTCTGGTGGCTATTTACAGGCTGATTGTCATCAAAATAATATCTTGTTTGGCAAAATGCAAGTTCTTCTTCAAAAATATTTAATGTTTTTCCATATGATTATGGAGTGTAATTTTTGAGCCTTGGTTCATTCAATATGTGTGTTACTCTAAGAAAGTGGAGAATAAGGATGCTTGGCTGGCTCAGTTGGTGAAGTGTGCAACCCTTGATCTCAGGGTTGTGAATTCGAGCCCCACGGGTGTAGAAATTACTTAAAAATAAAGTCTTAAAAAGAGTGGAAAATCATCCTATTATAATGAACTCAGCCTCTAACCCGAATCCCTGGCATGCTGTTTTATATCCAAATGAATAATAAACTCTACTCTCTTCAATCTAGCAAGATCTAATCAGTACTATTGGAGAAAGTGCTGCCTTGGGAGCTGCGGGCATTGTTATCTGGGGAGACATGAACTTAACTTCATCTGAGGTAAGGCAGTACCTCAAAGGCATAGTTAATATTATTTAAAGTATTTGTTCTTTTCTTCTAGAGCTAACTCCAGTTGGAACTCTCCTGGCTCCCACAATAAACCAGCTTTAGAATTGAAGTCCAAATCGGTGCCCAACACATAGAAGGTGCTCAATAATATTATTAACATTTGTTAAGATAGTAATCAGAATACTGACATTTTTTGACCATTCATTATAGGCTACGATTGTGCTAAATGCTCTTTGTTTTGGACTTAGTTACTTACTGGTCATAATAACCCTTATGAGGTAGGGCCTACCATCCTCATTTATAGAGGAAGACACAAGAGAGGAAATCCAACTAGAGTAACATCTAGTTAGGCTAGTTAATGGTGAAGCTGGCATTAACCAGAGTTTGACTCCGAAGCCCTTCCATTTAACTACTATTAAATGTGCTATATCCTATTTTGAGAAGAAGAAACAGATGGTATCTTTTTAATCTCCACATTGAACGTATTTGTCCTCTATGGGGAAATTAGCTAAAAATTAAGAGCGTTTAAAATGAGATTTATATGTCTCTTCAAATTTCTCCCACTTCACATATTACTTACTAGAAGAAGTCTTCCTAGTTTTCCCCAATTCACATTAGTCACAATCTCTTCTGTATTTCCAGATGTTGTTTGTTTATATCTCTATAGTGTGATACATTTTCCTGGAATTGTAATACTTGTATCCTCAAAACTTTGTTAAATTGAATTTTTTGCAAGTTCATGATGATCTGATATTATTCTTAGAATTTCAAAGGCTCAGCTTGTTGCTGCCTAGATATCTTTCATGAAGCTGTGATAATATAAGGTTAGGTCTCCTCTGTCCAATAGAAAAATTAGGTAGAAATGGGGAGAAGGAATTCCTGACTCTCCAGGTGTGATAGTTCTCCTCCAGCCCACGTGACTCACGAGAAGCACTTCATCAGGAAGTTTAATGCAGGAAGTGCATAAACCAGGTGGTCTCCGTTTAGAACACATAACGGAACCACAAAAAAATGATCTAGTCATCCTTCTAAGCTTTCTTGTGTTTGAATTGTATACACAAATTCTAGAAGTCTAGAACCCAGGGCAGTTGATATTTGAGCATAATTAACAGGAAAATCCAGGAAGCTACAGGTTGACAATAAATCTGTAGAATACAGGTTCCTACACAACCATGAAAGGTACCACAACACCCAAAAGGTGGCCAGAGGACAGCAGCTGTGGCATGATTTCTAATTTAGGTTTGTTCTTTTTTTTCACATGCATTAACTTGGGAGCTAGAGGGAGAAAAAGAAGATGTAAATTGGAAGCAGGCAAGGTCATTATATGCTGACCCTGGGGCCCATTTGCAAGTTCAGTTCTTAGCCCCTAGTGTAACAAATGTTCCATCTCCTGCCCCTTGGACCTTTCATCTTTTCTGATCTAGATCCCCTGTGTTACAGCACCTGAGCCTAAGAGATCAACCACTGGCGCCAAGATGTTTGTTAGGTGTCACTCGAGTCCAAAGAACTGCCTCGTGGGCATAGATGTTCTAACCCTCCTGGTGCCAGAAAGAACACTAAACCCGTTTGTTTCTACATTTCTAGGGTAACTGTACAAAGGTGAAGCAGTATGTGAGCTCTGACTTAGGGAGCTACATAGTCAACGTGACCAGAGCTGCTGAGGTATGCAGCCTTCACCTCTGCCAGAGTAACGGGAGATGCATAAGGAAGATATGGAACTCTCCGGATTACCTTCACTTGAACCCTGCAAATTACCACATAGAAGCCTCCGAGGATGGAGAATTTACCGTGAAAGGAAAAGCATCTGATACAGACCTGGAAGTGATGGAGGAGAAATTTTCCTGTCACTGTTATCAGGGATACGAAGGAGCTGACTGCAGAGAAACCAAGACGCTGGATGGCTGCTCTGGGGTTTTCTCTTTTTCTGGCTCACTGATAACACTATGCCTGCTGGTTTTAGCAGGTTATCAAAGCAGTTGGTTGCGAGATAATTGAGTTTAAAGGGAATTGTATGGCCTGTAATCACTTAGAGAAGAGAGGAAACTTAGGACAGTTTTTTTCTCTTATGAAATCCATTGAGAAGTATCGTAAGTAGACATTATGTATGTCACTTAACATAAACAGGAACATACTGCTTTATTTGACTCCGATTTGGCTGAGAAACCAGATCCAGGAATAAAATCAGTGCACTCTTCTTCATTACTGGAATGTTTAAGTTGTGTTTAAACCGGAGCTAGTATATTTTAGTCTTTATATGAACGTGTGTGTGTGTGTGTGTGTGTGTGTGTGTGTGTACACACATATATTTAATTATTGGTTTCAAAGACTGTTTTTTCTGGCTAGCAATTTATTTAAAAAAATTTTTTTTAATCTTTATTTTTGAGAAAGAGAGAGACAGAGTGTGAGCAGGGGAGGGGCACAGAGAGAGGGAGACACAGAATCCAAAGCAGGCTCCAGGCTCCAAGCTGTCAGCACAGAGCCCAATGCGGGGCTCTAACTCATGAAACGTGAGGTCATGACCTGAGCCAAAGTCGGACGCTCAACCGACTGAGCCACCCAGGCGCCCCTCTGGCTAGCAATTTATTAAGGACAGATTACTAATTATCTGATTCAACAGAAGAGGACACTGCAGGGTATGAACTGGTCACTCAGTCTACTGAAGAGGACCAAATGCAGAGTGTCTGTTCTAGCCTTAGGTTCACACCGGGCTTCTCTTCCCCACCTGAGCTCATTGAGCACAGAACCAGGTCCTGGTGTGACTTCTCATAGGGGTGCAGAGATTGAGGCAAGGGGAGCTGTTCCCAATTCATTACAAAGCCGTCTCTTCTAATATGGTGCTTCTCTCACCCACTATGAGTCCTTCTCTTACAGACCCTGGCAATGTAAATACTGTGAAAGGCTTCAGAATAGTATCCACACTTGCCTAGGCTGACATTGCTCTAGATCCAGAAATTGATGTTTTGCTAATAAAAAGGTGGTTTGTGTCTTTGCGAGCAAAAGTCATCACTAAAAGAAATATTTAATAAACAGTTAAGGGACCTAGAAGTGCTATTGGGAAGGGGTCCTACCAATAAATATTTGATATTTTGACCCCATATATAAGTTTTGAGCAGTGTGGTTATAAGGTCAATTTGAACTTAATTTGAATCGTGGTTTCATTACCCATCTGGACATGTGACTCTGGGCAAGTTATTTATATTTCCCATTTTCTCGCTGACATTTGATAATATAATTCTCACCTCAGTGAATTATTCTGCAGAGTAAATGGAATAGCATGTCCCATGCATACTTTGGCTCTTAATAGATGTTGCTAATCTTCAAGTATCTCCCTTGATCACCAAAGTAATGGAAACACTTATGATAAAACAGGGTCTTGGGTAGTTTCCTCTTTCTGATGTTACGTTCTGTTTATAACCACTTATGCACTGTGTTCTCTTGAGAGGCATGTACAATTGATAGGATTTCCTTCCCCTGGAGAAAATCTCCTCCAAAGGTAAAACCAAGATAGGTATGATGCTATTTTGGAGGCATGAGAATTGATTTAGCCTCCTGCTCCACTTCTTCTCCCTTTCTAGAAACATTTGCAGCCCAGGTGTGCTGTTTGAATTCCAGGTCCAGCTTGTCAAAGTTACCGACATGGTTAGGGTCGAATTTCTAAATGTAAAATACAAACAAAACAACATAAAAACCTTTTATAATACTATTAATTAAAAATATCATTGCACAGATTAACTTCTTATTTTAGTTTTTTTTAAATGTTTATTGATTTTTGAAGGAGAGAGAGACCGAACGTGAGCGGGGGAGGGTCAGAGAAAGACGGAGACACAGAATTCAAAGCAGACTCCAGGCTCTGAGTTGTCAGCACAGAGCCTGACACGGGGCTCGAACTCATGACCCATGAGATCATGACCTGAGCTGAAGTCGGTCGCTTAATCGACTAAGCCACCCAGGCGCCCCACACAGATTAACTTCTTAAAAATTAAGATTTTTTCCAAATCAAAGTTGATATAATCACATAATAGAAAATTTGGAAAATAGAAAAAATAAGGGAGGTCACCAATAATCACTGTAACATATATTGGCAACTTTTGGCATATTTCTTTTTAGCATTTCTTCTAAAGACATTTTTTACATGATTGTAATAATGACATATGCATAATTTTACATCCTGTGCTTTTCACTTAACCATATTGTAAGTAGTTTTCATGCTATTTCATAATCCTCACCAATATTATTTGAGTATCATCTTTAAAGCCACAGAATAGTCTGTCAACTGACTGGAAAAATTTAATCAACAATTTGCCTTAAGTTTTAAGTTAAAAAAAAAATTTTTTTAACATTTACTTATTTTTGAGACAGAGAGAGACAGAGCATGAACGGGGGAGGGGCAGAGAGAGAGGGAGACACAGAATCCGAAGCAGGCTCCAGGCTCTGAGTTATCAGCCCAGAGCCCGAAGCGGGGCTCGAACTCACGGACCGCGAGATCGCGACCTGAGCTGAAGTCGGACGCTCAACCAACTGAGCCACCCAGGCGCCCCAAGTTTTAAGTTTTAAATGTCAAGCTTTTACTACTTAGCCACCTAATCAGAGAATATTTTCCAGATTACCCTCCTAATTCATTCATTCACCTAATATTCAGTTTTTACATTAATTAATTTATTAAGCATTACTTATCAGGTACTATTGAAACATATCCTTGAACAAAACAAAGAACTTTGTCTTCTTAGAACTTACATCTAGATGGACATTAAACATACCAATTAGCAATTTAAAATATTTTTTAAGTTTTTAAATTTTTTTTTTTTTTTTGAGAGAGAAAGTGGTGGGGGTGGGGGGAGAGAGAATCCCAAGCCGGCTCCATGCTGTCAGCACAGAGCCCATTGTGGGCTTGAACTCATGAACTGTGAGATCATGACTTGAGCTGAAATCAAGAGTTGGATGCTTGCCGACTCAGCCACCCGGGTGTGCCCCATTAGAAAATTTATATTAGATATGAAATCTATGGGGAATAAAAGAGAGAGCAGAGTGGGGAAGGATGGGATTTTTCATGTATTGAGCCTCACTGAGCAGATGCTGTGTGAATGAGAGAGAGTTAGCTATGAGGATATTTGGGGGAACAGTATTTCAGGCAAATGAATCAGCTGGTACACATTTGATAGCAGGTGTGGTGTATTCAAGGAAGAGCAAAGAAGGCACTAGGGCTGGATCTTCTCTTCACCATTAACTTCCTTTTATTTTTTGGTTGGTAGCATTTATCACCATCTGACATAGTGTATATGACATATTTGTCTCTTTCTTTCTTCCCTTACTAGAATGTAAACTAGAAAAATGAGAACTTCATTGTGTTCAGTATTTGCTAGAACACTACTTGCTACAGTGCCTACCACACAGTATATGTCCAATAAGTATTCTGAGTTTTTTTCTTAAATTTATTGAAGTACTCCCTACACCTCATGTGGGGCTCAAAGTCATGACCTTGAGTCTGAGTCACATGTTCTTCCAAGTGAGCCAGCCAGGTGCCCCCCAGAATTAATGAATCAATCAATGATTCAGAAATCTGAACCAGTGGAAGCAATGTTTGTCGTTTTTTTTTTAATTCTGCACATTAATAGTAAGTTATTGCAAAGCCATACTTAAGCATTAGTGTTCTATTCTAATCCTAGCACATTAGCCTCTGAAATCTGTAGTTTAACTCCACTGTGAAGACCTCAGGCCTGAAGAGAATAAATCGCTTGGCAAAGTCAAAGAGTTTGTAAAAGAACCCAATCTGGGGGTGAGGGGATGGGTGAAATAGGTGATAAGCATCAAAGAGTACACTTATTATGATGGGCACTGAATAATGTATAAAATTGTTGGATCACTATATTGTATACCTGAAGCTAATATAACACTGTATTTTAACTCCACTGGAATTAAAATTTAAAACTTTAAAAAAAAAAGAAAGAATACTTCCCACACCCCCAGCAAAAAACAGTAACAAACAAAAAAATGCCCAATCCAGAACTCGAGTTGCCTAATTTTCTTTCACCATAACTGGTTGTAATGGAATCCAAATATATTCATTCAGCTTTGATTATGAATTTAACACATTTCAAAAAATTAATTTGGGCTACTATTGCTAATTATGTTCAATCACACTCCAGATATTCCAGTTTTAGATCCTCTGTTTAATTTGACTCACTTCTGGAAAGGAAATATACCTCCTGAGCTGCTTTAATGACCACAGCTTCTTTAGATTGTCCTAACTTCCCTTTACGGAAACAACAAAGTACTTAGCCTCTCTAATCTGCCATATTCTCTTTTATAAAAGGAAGATAATAACGGTATCTTTTGTCTTTTTATACAGATTTAATGAAATCAAGTAGGTAAAATACTTAGCATAAAACCTGGCACATAAAAAATCCCTAGCAAATGTTAGCTATTATTATCAAGTACTTTCAATATTGCTTCCCATAAAAGCTGTGATAGGCAATATTATCTCTATTTTGAAGTAGAGTTATGTATGATTTAGAGTATTGAAATGACTAACTTAATATCACAAAGAAGTATCGAAGCCTGAACCCTTTTTAAGGAAATTTAAAGTAGTTATCTTTTCATCAGATCTCAGCAGAATACAGAAGACTTATTTGTACCAAGTTTACTTTACTAACTTATGGGGATACATAAATTACAAGCATGCTGATTCTGTTTTCATATAATCCATGCTTTTTTTGACCCCATGTAGGAAAACTGTTAAATTAACCAATCTACTAGCAACATACCCTTAGCTTGCATAGTCTAAATATCTAAATGCCATTTACCTATAAAAGAAACCAGCGTCTTTTAGGAGAATGTCTGATTCTAGGTCTAAGACAGGAAATGTACAAAATCTGAAGCATCTTGTTATACCATTAAGCAAGGATGCTATCAAGGATCACTAGAATTGTATCATAAATACTCACTAGCCAACTTAAAGAGTTTTCCGCTGCCAAAGGTGGGAAAATTCAAGAATCACTAAAGAAATAACTGCAATGGATTGAAATGCATGAAATGTATTTAAATCCATGAGGTCAAAGTGATATTAAAGAAAAACCTTCATTGACTGCTTTGAAGAATGTTAAGGAACCAACCTATTATTCTGAAAACTGGTAAATAACAGAAAAGAATCAACCATTTATTGAGCTATTTCCTATATGAACTCTATATACCTCAGGGCAACCAAATAGTGGAAAAGGGAAATTTTCTTTTTCGAGCCAACGAATGAAGAAGGCATGGTAAAATTAGAATATAACCATTTTGCGATTCCTAATGAATTACTGGCTCAGGCACAGATCATCAATGGCTGCTAATATCATGAAAAGAGATAAAGCCAGACATTACCTACCACCTAACTGAAGTATATGACACTAGCTAAGAACAAATCCTTCCAGAAATCAAACAGAAATCTGATCAGGCTTCTACCAATTCACAGGAAGCATAAGGAACAAAGAAAATGCAGAACAACATGACAGGGATATAAAGATCAAAATTCATATCCTAGGGAGCTTTGTAGGACAAATAATCCGGTTTTATCAACAAATACATTGTGAAGAAAAAAAAAAGGAGAAAGAGCCAATATGTATATCAACATGGGCTTGTTAAATGAATTATAGTAGATTTATACAATGGGATAACATTCAGCTTTAAAAGGGAATGAAGAAGTTCTCTGTAGGCTGATGTCAAAAGACGTTTAAAATACAGTTGTCTTGTTTAGGCTTCATTTTGACTTCTGTCTAATCACATTGGAGGAAACTCATGATCTTATACATTAGATATGTATTTCCAACCACATTTTAGGAAGACTTCCTGGAGACAGCTAAACTAATCTAAAGTTTCTTAAGGTCTAGTAGGTATTGTACTCTGAGGTATACAAACACAAGGGCCATAAGTGATTGACCATCTAAACTCAAGGAAATGATAATATCAAGAAAAGGGAAACAGAATAAACAATTATTAAGCCATGTACCTCAAATAAAAGTAATATATATATCTATCAATATTTTTTAGAAATTTGATTATTCTAAATTTGGAGTGGCAGCTCTATTATGTTATATTTTAAAATGATAGAATAAAATTTAATAACAGGAAAAATAAATACTGTGTCAAAGTGAATGTTAATATTGTGCCTTTTGTTTCTACTAGAGAACTAAATGTAAACACTTGCTGCTTCCTTTGTCTTTAATGTTAATTTTAAGAACTTGGAAAATTTTTAATGTTGCTGAACATTCATTTATGAACTTGATACTTTGTTCTTCTCTGCAGAGCCAGGAACCATCAATTTTTCACTTCAAATATCCCTTTTATTATGCAAACTTAGAACTCTGTTCTTTGTGTCTGGAAAGTGAAAGTCTTAGGTCTTCATTGAGACCACTTACTCCATTTTGTTCTACTAAGATACTAAGAGAAGTAATTTTATGCATTCAAATTTATTGATACCCCCAAATAACTTATAATTCCTTTGTCAAGGAAAAGTAGAAATAAATGTACTACATGTTGGAATGTGTTTGTACTCCTAAGTATAAGAGCATGCTATACTCTCACTTAGGAGCATTTACTCATTTTAATTTGTGTGTATTCTTATAATCTATATTTCCCCCGGGATATATGAAATCTGCCCTTCCCCCCTTTTAAAAGTATTAATTTATTTTGCCCTTTGGAGGCAGATAGTGCAAGACTCTGCTCTACAAAGAGCACAGGGGCTAAGAATCATAAGACTCACTACTTGATCATCTTAAGACGGTAGGTGATATTGTAGCTATCACATCTGAATTCCAGGCAGCCCAACGGAAGAAAATCCAAAGAAGAAATAAAGCAAACACAATAAATCTCCTTTAGAATATTTCCCAGAAACTGTCTGGGGAATACCTGTTTATATACTTTGGCAGAATTTGTTCAGTTGACCCCGTCTAACCGCAAGGAAGACAGAAATGTGGTCTTATTTCTGACAGCCATTTGGCTAGTTTAAAATCTATTACTATTAAAAAAGAGAACAGGAAATTGGAGAATAACGGACAGTCTATGCCACTCCTATATCCTGTACAATGGACACTTTTTTCATTCCACTTTCTTTTCCCCCTATTCACCAAATCTTCCTGAACAGTGGGGACTATCTTGTTCACCATTGTATCTCTAGGCCAAACTCAGACCAGGCACATAGGAGGTACTTGAAAAATGTTTGTTAAAACAGAGAATAATAATTCAGTTTTTCCTAGCCAGAGACGCATGTTAAAATCACTTGGGGAGCCATCCCAAAACAAGTATTCCTGGGCCTACCACCTCCTGTGGAGTCAGAAGTCTTGAGCTGACATCATATTCTGAAAAAGCTTCCCAATCAACTATAATGTGTATTCCTAGTGAGAAAAACATTAAAATATATAATAAGAGAAGAAAAAGTAATGTAATCTTAAAAAAAAAAAAACAACATTAATTGGTATTCCGCTTCACATTCTAAGTGGTAGAGACAGAAAATAGATTGTTCTTAGGGATTGTGAGAGCCATGATGCTGGGATGCCTGTCTGTCCCTCCTTCCTTCTTCTTTCTCCCTCTTTCTTCTTTCTTTTCTCCTTTCCTTTCTTTTTACCTTCTCTTCTTCTAGTTAAATTGGCATTTCTGTCCAGTATTTTAGTTCTTTTCATTTTAATTTCCCTAATTAAACATCATTATTATTTTTAATATATGGACATAGTTTGATTAGGTTTACTTACATATTGACGTTTTATTCCCTCATTTTACTATTTTATATATCAAACTTCTGTCTAGGATTACTTTCCTTTTTACCGAGGATCATTTTTTATAGTTCCATTAGTGAAAGTCGACTGGTGGAGAACTCTCTGGGTTTTTAATTTGTTAATTTCTTAATTTTACTCTTAATGTAGAAAGATAGTCTTGGTGGGTATAAAAGTATAAATGGATAGTTATTTTCCCTCAAGATTTTTGTAGATCTTTATCATAGTTTTCTATTGTTTCGGGGGATAAAAAACTTCTTTCTATCCAATTGCCTTCCTTTGTAAGTAATCTGGCCCATTTTACAATGTTATGTCTCGTTTTGGAGTTCTATAGTTTTGTTTAGTGTTTTTTTTTTTTTTCCTGCTTATCCTGTTTATCATTTGATAGTCTTTTGCTTAATCATTTTTATGATTCCATAATTTTACTTTTTAGTATTTAATTTTTACTTTATTTAGTACTTAATATTTGATAGTTATAATTCCTTGAACATTAAGAGATTCTATATCTGTTTTTTTTTTTTAATTCTTGCTAATCTCAGTAATATTAGCTTGCTATTTGTGTGTTCGGTAAGTTTTGAGAATGAATCCATATTTTGTTGATTTTAGTCTGTGAGAATTTTAAGTGTCAAAATTTGGGTTGCTTTCCTCTAGAGAAGATTTTTTTTTTAATTTTTTTAATTTTTTTTTTTTTTTTTTTTTTTTTTTTTTGAGACAGAGAGAGACAGAGCATGAGCAGGGAGGGGCAGAGAGAGAGGGAGACACAGAATCTGAAGCAGGCTCCAGGCTCCAAGCTGTCAGCACAGAGCCTGATGCAGGGCTTGAACTCACGGACCATGAGGTCATGACTGAGCCGAAGTCGGACGCCCAACCGACTGAGCCACCCAGGCGCCCTGAAAAGATTTTTTTTAATTATTCAACTTGAGATATAATTCACATCTTATACAATTCATCAATTTTTTTTTTTTTTTTGAGACAGAGAGAGACAGAGCATGAACAGGGGAGGGGCAGAGAGAGAGGGAGACACAGAACCGGAAGCAGGCTCCAGGCTCCGAGCCATCAGCCCAGAGCCCAACGCGGGGCTCGAACTCACGGACCGCGAGATCGTGACCTGAGCTGAAGTCGGACGCTCAACTGACTGAGCCACCCAGGCGCCCCTACAATTCATCAATTTAATTTGTTATTTGTTATTTGTTATCATCAATTCAAAGCATCCATGTCAATGGTCTTTACTGTAGTCACAGAGTTGTGCGTTAATCACCCCATTAAATTTTAGAGCATTTTTATCACCCCATAAAAAACCCAAGCCCATTAGCAGTCACTATTCATTTTTCCCCAATCCCTCCCCTCCAACCCCAGGGAACCACTAATCTACATACATGCACGTGCCTGAGAGTGGCAGGTGGAAGAAAGCAGCCCTAAATTGGGTAATACTCTGTCCTAGAGAAGTGTTTGTCACTAAAAGAGTCATGAGTCTTTCAAATGTTCTCAGCTTGATACTTACAAGATAAAATTTTACTTCACAAGAGATAAAAGCAAGACCTTTCCTTAGTGGAGCCTATATCTTCCAAGAAGAAATAGTGTGAGATGCTAATGAGAGTCAATATCAGGGGCTATTTTCCAGTTGCTCCAGAAATACGGCAAAGACGTTCTTTATTAACAATGCTAATAAAGCAAGGCTAAATTTAGCAAGGCTAAATTCTGTGTTCCTTAACCAAGGTTAAGCATCCTCTTTTCAATCCATTGCCTCTTTTCATAGACTCCCAAGATCTAACCTATAGTTACTTATTTGGCCTTCAACTTATTGAAAACTGACTTTTCCCATAACTTTGGCACCATCAGGTTTGATTGTGAAAATCCAGGAAGAGGTGAGGGAAAGGAGAAAACAAATTATCCATGAATAATCATTAGTGACTAGGTCAGGTTGGACTAAATTGTCCTGATTAGGTGGATTTCTTGTGTTGCTTAGTTTAATAATTAATCACAAGTAAATAATAAGAGATTTCCACATTGAAATGTTGGGTTTAAACTTCTCTATTCTTTCCTTTCGTTGACCCTTGACCCACATATTATTAATAGACACTGGCAATGCCACACAGATTCCCCAAGGTCCCTTACATAATTTGTTGTGCATCCCCCCTTCCATATTCAGTGTGCTTTCCATCCTCCTTCCCATTCAGTGTGGTTTTGCTTCCCACAGCCCTTCATTGGATCCTCTGTGTGAGCAGGCTTATACTGCCCTCCTCAGGAGCTTATTGAAATTACACCATTTTTGTCTGCATCTCCTTTCTTCTGTTTCTTTCATTCTCTTGAGTGCCTTTTCCTGAGAAAACTTCCTTAATAAATCACTGCACAAGAAACCTTATCTTGGGTTAGCTTCTAGGGAACCTCACCTGAAATCTTTTTACTCTCCAAATATTTAGAGTCAAGCATAAAAAAAAAAAGGAAGTTTGCCTTTTACATGGAAACAATATCACAGACAAGTTTAAAATACAAATTGAGAACACATTTAGAACACATGACTGGGACTCCTGGAGTGGCTCAGTTTGTTAAGTGTCTGACTCTTGATTTCGGTTGGGATCATGATCTCATAGTTCCTGGAATGGAGCCCTGTGCTGAGCTCTGCACTGACAGCATGGAGCCTGCTTGGGATTCTCTTTCCCTTCTGTTCTCTGCCCCTCCCCTCTCACACACACACATGTGCTTGTGCATGCATATGCATGCTCTCTCTCTCTCTCAAAATAAGTAAAGATTTGAAATAATAAAAAATAAATAAAATTGAACTTTCCTAAAAAAAGTGCTCTATTTAAAGGACACTTAAGCAAATGAGTTCAAAACAACCCAAACCTAACATGGGAAAAGGACATAGACAGAAAATCACAGCAAAGAAACTATGAAATGGCTCAGTTTTTCAGAATAAAAGAAATAGCGATTCAAGTGACAATGAGATACCACTTTTGCATTACTTAGATTGGCAAAGCCTTTGCAAAGCATAATAACATAGTGTTAGCTTGGATATGGAGAAATCAGCCTTCTTAATTTTTGGAGGGAGTGTTAACTGTTAACTGATACAATATCTTTAAGAGTCCACATTATATATTAACTTGAAAATGGACAAACCTTGCCTTTTCAACCCTGATTATTTTTCTCATTCTTCTTTTTGAATTCTGTAATAACATTTGCTTTAGTCTCAATATTTGTGTCCCTTAAAAATTCATATGTTGAAATACTAATAGCCAGTGTGATTGTATTAGGAGGTGGGTCTTGTATTAGGAGGTACATGTATTAGGTCATGAGTTCTCATGAATGGGATTAATGCCCTTATTAATGCCCTAATGGGAAAAGACCCCACAGAGCCTGCTCACCTTCTTCCACCATGTAAGGATACAAAGAGAAGTCTGCAATCTGGAAGAGAGCCCACACCCAACTATGCTGGCATCTAGATCTTAGACTTCCTGCCTTGAGAAGAACCGTAAGAAATAAATTGTTGTTGTACATAAGCTACGCTGTGGTATTTTGTTAGAGCAACCCAAATGGATTAAAACAGTATTTATTGCTCTAAAATTGTCTCTTTATTTACTTGCTTATTGTCTCCTCACACTAAGTGCAAACTCCAAAGAGCTTGTCCCTTGTCCTCCCTAAGTCCTACATGGTGTCCTCCATTCCGTGCTTCACATATAATAAATGCTCCATTTAAAAGAGTTGAATTGGGGCTTTTTTTTTTTAATTTTTTTTTAACGTTTATTTATTTTTGAGACAGAGAGAGACACAGCATGAACGGGGGAGGGGCAGAGAGAGAGGGAAACACAGAATCGGAAGCAGGCTCCAGGCTCTGAGCCATCAGCCCAGAGCTGGACGCGGGGCTCGAACTCGCGGACCGCGAGATCGTGACCTGAGCCGAAGTCGGACGCTTAACTGACTGAGCCACCCAGGCGCCCCTGAATTGGGGCTTTTGAATGCTCAGTCTGCAGAGCATGTGACTCTTGGTCTTGGGGTTCTAAGTTCGAGCCTCATGTTGGGTGTGGAGATTACTTAAAAATAAGATCTCTAAAATATAAAATAAAATAAAATAAAATAAAATAAAATAAAATAAAATAGTTTAAACAATAAATTAAGTAATCAGCCCCTGTGGTATAGCTTGAGATGCCCCAGGGACTCTAGGACATCTCAATATTCTTCTGCAATGCCTAAAATTCTCACTTGGGCAAATAATGAAGACACTAAGGGAGCCTATTAAACTATTATATCATGAAAATCTAAGAAGTAAATTAGCTAAGGAGTTGGAGCAAGAAACTGAGGTTGTGGGCCAGGTAAGATCAGAATCATGAAGTAGATCTTAATTAATTGCAAGCAAGTGGATGGCAGACTTTGGCAGCGGTGTGGAAAGCCTTACTTAGGTTGTAGAGATGATAGCCAAGAGAAGATTTAAGATAAAGTACAGAGGAGAAACCAGAATTGAAACCAAAGCAGATAGAGTATTACAGTGTTCACCAGAATGTTCTAAGCAGAGAAGTGAAAAACAGTGAAAACCAGAAGTGAAAACCAGGGCATAGGGGAATATCCTTTAGTCATCAGAACACATCAAGCAGTGAGAAGCAGTGGGTTATAGTCCAAGCCTAGAGAGAGCAGGCAGCCCGTGAGTGCAGGTCCAGAGGAGTTATGGGGAACCCATGACATTATTTCTGGGTGAAGAAGGGGAGGCATTGGAAGTGCCAGCCAATTTAGGCAAATTATGACAAAAATATTGGAGACTCCCTAGTTTTGTCATCAGTAAGAATATAGAAGGGGCCAGGGTTGAGGTATGCAACAATT
This sequence comes from Prionailurus viverrinus, assembly GCF_022837055.1. NCBI lineage: Eukaryota > Metazoa > Chordata > Mammalia > Carnivora > Felidae > Prionailurus > Prionailurus viverrinus. The sequence continues at coordinate 141,645,452 of NC_062562.1, forward strand.
CTATTCCTTCTGCTGGTACCCTATCTTGACTACAGACAGCAATGCTACTAGAGACTGAGGGTTTCTGGACACAGTCTAGTTTTAGTCAAACCTCTGGTTTGGGACCTTGGTTCAAGCCACACCTCTTTGGGCTGTTTCTAGAGTTCTCTCCTTCAGACTTTAAAATTTGATTCTAAATCTTTGAAGATAGCCAGAAACATCTCACACATCACCCCAGGTAGCTTTTTGATGAAACAAATCTCTTGAACTGAAGAACCCACCTGGCCTCACAGCAACTGGTTTACCTTCCTCCTTTGAACTGCTGAGCTAAGGCCCTCCAAGACTTTGGCAACAGAGTAGATATGGTTCTGAAATCAGAATCTAAGGGATTCAACTGAAATTTGCTTGCCTGAGGAGGGGGAAGTGAGTAGTATCTATAAAACAGGGACAACACTTGTGCCTACTACCTCTTAGGGTTATTATTAGGAAGAGATGTGTTAATAAATATAGCGTGTCTGAGAGAGAGAAGGGAAGAAGGGAGAGGGTGGGAAGGAAAGGATGAAAATTAAAATGTAGTGTTTATTTAACTGTCTTCTCAGATTTGAGACTGAGGCTAGACTCAAGCCACTGGCCCTTTGTCCTCTGTTTCCTCAACATACTTTAAATGACAAAAATGCGTAGGCTTGGTACTGATGAGCCCATAATTCGCCCATTCCACTGTCTGTTCCTGAAAAGTTACATGACAAGGATATACTTAAATTTATCACTGTTGGCAAAATTAGAAGGTAACATACATTAACCAGGAAGTAAAAGACCACCATAAATAGTTCAAATTTACCTCTAATTTAGGGAAAGTGTCAGTCTTTTAGTCTAAAGGACTTCTAACTTCTTAGGTCCTGCGATATGGAAAGTTCATAACTATGAACACAGCATTTCCATTTTCCTGTTCAAAACTGAGCAAATGAAGTAAAAATATAGAACCTAATTGCCACATTTATCTAATCATCTGGAGTAAGTGAACAAAAAACAATAGCTGTGCAAAAATATTAATCAAAGAGTACCCATTCTGTTAAACTTCTCTAAACCAAAGCAAGCTGGTGGTTTAGAAGTCAGAGGTCTGACTGCAACGAGGTCTAACTAACTGTGTACCTTTAAGGATACTTAGATTGGACTTGAATTCCTTTTTCTCAAGTGAGGTCGATTCTAATAGCAAAGTATAATGATTAATTATGCCAGTGGAACTATATCCATATCAACATACTGTACTAGACAATTAAAATATTCCATTTCCCTCCTCAGAAAATATCCTCTTTCATATTTTCATCTCCATAATAATAGTGACTTGTCCAGCAAAAAGCAAGAGCTTCAGAATTAGCTAGAACTGGGTTGGTGTGCAAGTTACTTAATTTTTGCTAATGCTTACTTCCTCATTTAGAAAATGAGGATGATAATTCTTACCCCAGAGTGTTATGGAGACATTTGAATGCCATAATTAATTGTTTACTAAAAATCCTTAAATGACTTCATAATTCATTATTGATTATCTGATTTTAGAGACTTGGTTGAAACTGCTTTCCTGTAAACAGTCTCTTCATGACATTTTAATTAGAGGCTTGCTCTACTTAGGTTAACATTTAAGATATAACAAATACTGCACATTTGTTTAAAGCAGTTTAGGCACCCAATAAATACTACTTGTATCTTGGATTTTTAAAGTTGTAGCTATTGCATATTAGGAATTAAAAACAAATGAGCCATACTCGATTGAATAAAAACAGTATTTGGGGGGGCACCTGGGTGGCTCAGTCAGTTAAGCATCCGACTTCAGCTCAGGGCATGATCGCGCGGTTCATGGGTTCGAGCCCCGCATCCGGCTCTGTGCTGACAGCTCAGAGCCTGGAGCCTGCTTTGGATTCTGTGTCTCCCTCTCTCTCTACCCCTCTCCCGCTCATGCTCCGCTTCTCTCTCAAAAATAAACATTAAAATAATTTAAAAATATTAACAAATAAATAAAACCAGTATTTTTTTCCTCAAAATTATAAACATTCATTGAGTAACTAAAGTACTAATTATATTCAACCTCAAGAGACTCACTGCCCTTTAATTGTGTTGACAAGTGAACCTATGCCTTGGAAGTTTCTTTTTGAATCGTTGAAGTTATCTCGTTATCTGTTTGTTTTGTGTGTGTGTGTGTTTTTTTTTTTTTTTTAGCAGAAGAGTAGGTTTCATAAAGATCTTGTCACCATCCCCCAACCTCACACTTGGCCCATCCCCCAACCTCATAGTTGGTCACAACTCTTCAAAAATTCTGAAGCAGAATTTCTGATGCCGAAATTCTGTTTTCCCCATTCTCTCAGAATTCCATTTTTTCTTGTGCCGTCTTCCAGGAGGTGAGTCTCAGGGACACTCCCATCCCGTCATAAAGTAGCCAGATCCTTTGTTGCCAGTCACTCTGATTTCCTGTTTCCCTTGTCTCAGGTGAGAATCCTAGGGCACTTCTGCTCTCCTCTGTTCTGGGTGAAGAGACAAGTACAACTGCTGCCTGCTCTTCTCATTTTCAAGGGTAAATGTGCTCAGGTTTTTATGGACTAGTGTAGGGGGACAGAAAGAACTATAAATATTAATGAATCCTTATAATGGCATTACAAGGTTGACTTTGCAGCTAATTTTTCTTTTTGGATAGCACCTGTCACACATTTTGATATATGTGATGTACTAGATGTATTTGTTTATTTTCATAACAACAGCAGTAATGGTTATTAATGATTACTCGTATCTCGTAGATGTAGTAAACATGCTAACAGCCAAAAGAAATTTGATGCTGACTAATAATTTTGTTAATTAACTATTGCTTCTTTGAGTTTTGGGAACTGATCTTCCTCCTCTTCTGTGAAATGGAAGCAGAGCTAGCTGGTTTGGCCAAACTGATGCATAACCAGCAAACGTTGTAGAGATGTCTGAATTCTACGCTAATAATTGGTTTTGCTCTTCTTTGTTTTAAATGTCACTTATTCTTGTGTCACTTACTTATTCCACTCATCCAATTTAAACCGTCCGGATAAATGACATTTGACAAGGTAGAAAAATATTTCCATCGGGCTGAGGGAAGAGTTTGAAGGCTGAGCTTGAATAGGTTGCTTTCCAAGTGGACTCTTCCACAAGATGCCAAGAAGCAGTCACAGGTGGATTCATGCAAGGCACAGTAACGGCCAGGGCCAGTTGATCTGCTGGTAGAGTCATGATCCGGGAGACTTTCTTATGCAGGTTCCCTCGCAGAACGTGCTGGGTGCTGATGAATGCCATTGGTAAGGCACGGCCACATCATCAGATGTGGCTCCACTGTGGTATGAATTTGTTGAGTGTCTCACTTCCACCAATCAGAACAATTCCATAATGCTCACATATTTAGAGTAAAAAATATATATATATTTTTTTAGTTTCCTAGAGAAGCTTTCATGTTGAAAGGTCTATGAATCATTAAATAGACCTTGGACTTTGCCTCCTTTTGTCATGCTTTTCCCTGCCTTTCATATAGAAGAGGGTGGAGGCAAGGGATAATATTAATAATAACAGGAACAACTTACTTTTTTTTTTTTTTTTTTTTTTGGTATTTACTATGTGTCAGGTCTCAGGGAGGAACAAGAAATTGCCTTTACCCTGTTAGATTCTGTGCCTGGAGCCTATAAATTGAACTGACAAAAGACAGATTAACGGGAGAAAAACATACAAACTTTAGTTAATATTTTTACATGTACACGGGAGACTTCATGGTAGTTTAGTCATTTATAAACGTTTCTTTGAGGAGTCTTCAGACAGATCGGATTCTTTTCTGGTTGCTGAAGAGATTAAATTAATGAGATCGGAGAACTTGACCAAGGCCACTTAATAAGAAAGGGCCTGTTCTTGGTATTCAAAACCCAAGTGTGTCAGACTCCAAAGCTTTTGCTATCAGAGTGGCTTGATCCATTCCACAGTAAAAAATACATTTTCTACTGAGACCCAGTGTATACATATGTAAGTATATAACTGATGGAAAACGGTTCATAAAATAATATCCTTTTACATGTGATGATGGTATTCTGGTGATTCCTGTTCTGACCTGCCCTATTCTATCCTACCCCAGTCATTCCACTCTAGTCTGTTTCACTTATTTATTTATTTATTTATTTTTAGAAAAGTGATCATTACAACCAGTTAAATCAGTTTTATGGCCCACTAATAGTCTGTGGCCTGCACTTTGGGAAAAACATGTGAGGAATAGGCTTACCCAACATCACTTTCTTGGATAAAAATGTTCACAACTACTCTCCTAAAATGCACAGGGCTGCTTAGGTGATGTTTTAGCCTTTGTTCTGCCGTGCGTTTTTGTAATTATGCTTTGGCCACAGGTGGCCTCAGTGTGGAGGAGTTATCTGAGCTTCCCTATTTCCTTGAACTAGAAGCATGTGATCTCCGCTGAGGCCAAGTGGCAGCAGCCTCCCAACCTATAGATGAAGATAAGGGGCTGATATCATTGTAAGGACAACTTTCACTGAGTTTCTAAAATTTGAAGTAAATTTTGCTGCTATGACTCTTCCTCTTACATTCTGTCATTTTTTACATTCTTTCGAGGAGAGGTAGAGTCCTGTTACACCCCCAAACTTCTCCGTATCATCTAAAAATTTCAATATCCACAATAAACATTTCTTTGGCATTCTAGGACTAGGAATTCACAATCCCTAAATTTTTCTAGCGATACTCCTAACCTAATTATATATACTGGCTTTTCTGGTTGCTATAAGTCAAAAACAACTGTCTCCACACCTGACTACAGCTGTGTTTCTTATAGTTTGGGGTAAATGCAAATGAACCATAATAAGCAAAATTTCATAACATAGGTAGTCCAGCAGAAATAATATGCAAGTCTAGATTTTACAAGCTTCTTGTAAAAAGTACTTCATAGGGAGTGAGATTGATCTAGGTATTACCAGTATATCTTTCAAGAGTTAATACCTAAAGATTGAATAATGTGAATCTTCCAGCTCTTGCATAATAGAGCTAAAAGTGGAAACAACGTCTCAATCCTTTTTCTGGATCTGGGCTCCTTAACCCCTAAGCTGTGGGTGTCACTGGCCTTCTGGTCCCATTGGCAGACGAAAGACTCTGTTAAGATAGAAAGAAAAAAGTTAAAAGTGAATGTATGAATTAAAAAAAAATTTTTAATGTTTTTATTAGGAGCCTGCTATCTCACTAGGTGCCAAATATCTTAAATTGATAAGAAGGAAAATAACTGTCATATTGTCTTCTGAAACTGAGCTCGTATCTTGTTCCTTTTTTTAAAAAGAATTTTAATGTTTATTTACTTTTGAGAGAGCGAGAGACAGAGTGTGAGCAGGGGAGGAACAGAGAGAGAGGGAGACACAGAACCAGAAGCAGGCAACAGGCTCTGAGCTGTCCGCACAGCTGTCAGCTGTGTGTATTAGACTATAGCGCTCACTTCGGCAGCACGTATATACTAAATCGTATTAGACCATAGTGGCCATTTGGTTCTTTGATATAATCCCATGTGTAGATTTAGTAACTATAACTTTGACAATTCAGAGAAATAAAACCCAAAAGTCATTTGACTGGTCCAGGAAGAGAAACATTGGTTACTCACCAAATGTGAACTCATAGCTCACGTTACAGCTAGGATACCTTTGTGAACTTCATTGTGCGAGTCACCAGTAATCACAGAGGTACTTGGTACTCCCAAACTTTGACTTGATTGGTACTAAGGCCTTTTGCCTATTTTGCTAGGCAGCCGAGATGCTGCAATTACAGGGAACTAGGGCTGGTCCCAGGTTTATGATGGTGGGATATTGGGTTGATGGCATGTCAGGCATTACCAAGCTCAGTCTGGGGCTTGGCAAGTGGCATTGCGGAGAGGATCTCCAGCGAAGCTATTGTGTTTTTAACTAGCCTCTAGAATTTAGAGACTCTTGAAGACTTTATTCAATTATTCCAGTACTTAATTTCAGTCATATCTGGGTGTGTCAGTGCCTCATGCTTGGCTATAGAAGACATAATTGTCTTCTGAGTAATGTTTGAACTCTGTGGCTTCTGGATGCTATGCTTCATTTTTTGTTTGAACATTTTCATTTTAAAGTGGTACCATAAGCCATCATTTTGAATTTACTGAAATTCCAAGTACGTTGAGTTCATTTACTTAATTAAATGATTAACTCATCAAGCATGCATAGTAGTGGGGACTGACAAAAATTCTCTATTGACTATGATAATCATGCTCATTGAACTCTCTTTTTGACTAAGTCTCAAACGCTGCTGAGTTTCTGCATCCTTCCCTGTAGAATCTAGTTCTAGTAAGAATCCTGTTAAGTCAGTTTAGCAAGAATTCCCATCCTTCACATCTGGTCACCTGGGATATCTGATTAGGTCTCCTAGCTTCTACTATCCTCCAGGTGATGCCTGATCACCCTGGTCTGCCTTTAGCAAGAATCCTGTTAGGTCAGGGGCGCCTGGGTGGCGCAGTCGGTTAAGCGTCCGACTTCAGCCAGGTCACGATCTCGTGGTCCGTGAGTTCGAGCCCCGAGTCAGGCTCTGGGCTGATGGCTCAGAGCCTGGAGCCTGTTTCCGATTCTGTGTCTCCCTCTCTCTCTGCCCCTCCCCCGTTCATGCTCTGTCTCTCTCTGTCCCAAAAATAAATTAAAAACGTTGAAAAAAAAATTAAAAAAAAAAAAAAGAATCCTGTTAGGTCAGTTTAGCCAAAATCTTCCCTTACCCCACATGTTCCTTCAGTCATTTTCCATCCACCGCTCCCTCCCCCCCCCTCCCCATTTTGCTCCATGGCTGTAAAGTCCCACTTTTTCTTGTTGTATTTGGAATTGAGTCCAGTTCGATACTGAGGTCTCTTTCTCTTACTGCTCTGGTATTTTCTTTGCTGGCTTTGTAAATTCTGGATGATACATTTTGATTTTTGTTTGAACATCTTCATTTTAAAGTGTCCCCGTTGGCTGTAATTTTAAGTTTATTGAAATTCAGAGTATATCAAATTTATTTATTTAATTAACGAACTCATGTATGTATCTATTGAGTATCAATTAAGTGGCTTGGAAATTTGAACAACAACCTAATCTTACAATTAAGGGTACATTGTGTACATTCTTTCATAAGGTCTCTGGGGTCTACAAAGATATTTTGGACACAGAATGTCATTATAGGTCCATTCATGTTCTTTCCAAAGGAATTTTCTTCTTAGAATAAGATGAATTACTTTCTTACTTTCAATTAAACACTTTTGGTATTAAGCTATCTTGCATCTTCAAAGCTGAAATATTAATATCTTTTATAACATATCAATATAACTTGCTTAAGGCTTCAACATTTAGAATTCATGTTTAATCATGCTGTGGTTTTCTGGCTTCTGAGATGTATTACTTTCTAATTATATCATGGCTCAACAGGACAAACTTTTAACACATAAAATGAACATGTATAAATTATATCTCTATGTTTTACTATATCAATTAAATAAAATTTGATTTGGGGAACTGCTTTTGAGAGATTTTGTTATTTATTTGGCTCTCTTTTTTACTCTTCTCTCCTCTCCCTTCCTACCCTCGGGAAAGGAGCAGGCTTCAGGAAACTAGTGTTTTCCTATAAGTAACAAATGTCAAACATGGCTTTCTCTATCACTTTGAAAACATTAATTCTAATTCATTTTAATTTTGTAAGGAGAAATTACTTTTCCAGTAGATGCAGTACTTCCTTGAAACCAGTTCATTCTTCATCTATACTAGACTATGGGAAATCTTTCATTAATTCAAACAAATGCTTAACAGTCAAAACAATTGCAATTAGGACTTGTTTTACCATTGGGTTCTTAAACTCATTTCAAATGTTAATAAAAAATTTATGGCATTTTTACATAAATTTTCCATCCTTACCAATCCTTTTTGTTGCTATAAGGCACTTGAATTTTCTGGGATTCAACACACGCACACAGGTCCTCCTCCCTCCATCACACAACATCTTAAAACATTAAGTCTTTCCTTTTTTAAAAAAAAATTTAATGTTTATTTTTGAGAGAGAGAGAGAGAGAATGAGAGACAGAGCATGAGCAGGGGAGGAGCAGAGAGAGAGGGAGACACAGAATGTGAAGCAGGCTCCAGGCTCTGAGCTGTCAGCCTGGAGCCTGATGTGGGGCTTGAACTCATGAACAGTGAGATCATGACCTGAGCTGAAATCAGATGCTTAACCAACTGAGCCACCCAGGAGCCCCAAGTCTTTCTTTTTTAAAGGTTTATTTATTTTTGAGAGGAGACAGACAGATTATGAGTAGGGGAGAGACAGAGGGAGAGCGAGAGCCAGAATCCAAAGCAGGCTCCAGGATCTGAGTTGTCTGCATAGAGCCTGATGTGGGGCTTGAACCCATGAACCATAAGATCATGACCTGAGCTGAAGTCGGATGCTTAACAGACTGATACCCAGGTGCACTGAGATTAAGTCGTTCCTTAATTGACTGGGTGAAGAGTTCCTGTTCCTTACCCAACATGCTGAATACTGAGGAGTATTTAGGTTTTTCTGGAGCAATTTCTGACCTGCTGACATTTCAGAGGAAAATTTTAAAATTTTGCTTCAAAAATAAGTTGTCTGTTTTTCTTTCCACTGCATAGCCCTATAAAGTGTCTGTGAAAAAGAATTAGAAGTTTTGTAATGTGCCTGCTTTTAAAACTACGTCTTTAGTAGAGGTAGTTTGACACTTAGTGCTTAGTAGTGGATACATGGACTAAGAATGAGCAATTTCTGGGGCGCCTGGGCGGCCCAGTCAGTTAACCGTCCGACTTCTAGCTCAGATCATGATCTCACAGTTCGTGGGTTCGGGTCCCATGTCGGGCTCTGTGCTGACAGCTCAGAGCCTGAAGCCTGCTTTGGATCCTCTGTCTCCTTCTCTCTGCCCCTCCCCTGCTTGCACTCTTTCTCTCTCTCAAAAAATAAATAAACATTAAAAAAATTTAAAAAGCTAAAAAAAGAATGATCAATTTCTTTTTCTTTGTTTTTTAGAAGATTTTATTGTCAAGTAATCTCTATACCCAATATGATGCTCAAATTTACAACCCCAAGATCAAGTCATGTGTTCCACCAACTGAGCCAGGTAGGGGCCCCAAGAATGAGTAATTTCTTTAGCCTTGAGGAGCTCCAGACTGTGCAAAAATTATCTGTGGGAGACACTGACAAAGTTAAGACAAAAGTAGATGAAGGAACCAAAGGACAAGAATAATAATGATAATACTGAAAACACTAATACTAATACTAATAAAGGGAAAGGGGAAGAAGGAGTTGATTGAATGCCTCCAAAAATAGTATGAACTTCTCTTGTTTCATCAAGTGAATCATCATCTCTATTTCTGGCCAAGTTATTTATTAAACATAGCTTAGTAAGAAATTTCCTAGAAAAAAAAAATCTTGCTTGAAGGCGCCTTTCTTTGCTGAAAGCATGAATAAATTTTTGCTGCAAGAGAAGAAAACTGCACATGGATTTGTCTGCTTGGGGGATGTTATGTTGGTCTCTTAAGTTTGCTCAGAACTCAGCTTAGATTAGTATAACTTGTAACTGGAGGTACAAGTCAGACTTTGAGTTTAAATTAGAGACCAAGTAGAACTTCAGAAATGATACACAGCCTATGAAATGTAATTAGTATACAAAGGCTCCAAAAAGAATAAATTTGGGGCTGGGAGCTAACTCGAAGTTTTGCTTTGTACTTTTCACGTTAAAGAATGATTTCCAAAGTATTTATGGAGGTAATTTAGATACGTTAAAGTTACCTTTAGCATCCTGAGGCTAGGGGCTATTTGATGAGTATTGTCACAATGCATGTGTCATGTTCAGTTGTTCTGGGGACAGTAGGGTAATGGGGAGTGAGGAGGTGCCATGGAAAGACATCTTAAACCGTGGGGCTCTCCATCTTTTCCCCTCCCTTCAGTTCTCATTTGCTTTCACAAAGTTATAATCTTGGCTTTATCAGTATTTGTCCACATTTCTGACTTTTCACCTTTATATTTATAATAATAATTTATATTCAAAATCTATAATAATTTTAATAGTAAGAGAATTGTATCCAAATTCAGTTTTTGGGCTGTCTGAGTGGCTCAGTCAGTTAAATGTCCGGCTCTTGATCTCAGCTCAGGTCTTGGTCTCAGTGTCATGAGTTTAAGACCTGAGTTGGGCTTGTAGCCTACTAAAAAAAAATAAATAAGAATATCAGACAAGAGGTGTCCAAAGACAACCCTGTGACTGACTTCTACATCTATTAGTTATGATTTTCTAGAAACAAAGCATTTGTTCTGGAAATAAAGCATTTGTTGTAGAAGAGCAGATCTTACAATTAAGCCAAGAAATGTAGCTGTTTTGTTTGATTTTTTCTGTCTGTGACTTTCTTCTCCTTACCTCAAAAATTCCAACTACTAAGTCCTTCAAAAAGTAAAACAAGAACCCTTTGAACAAGCATCCTAGTGAATAAACAGTAAGAAGGCGGATGGTTCTTTTTCTCTTTCCACTAAAGAGAAGCTGAGCTTCAAATCTGTTCTGGCAAGATTCTGGCATTAAATTTTTTTCTCTCCCAGTTTTTATTTGAAAAACCATATGGTAGTTGAATTAAAGAAAGTTAGAAGATCAAAAATATGTAGGGGCGCCTTGGTGGCTCAGTCGGTTAAGCGTCCAACTTTGGCTCAGGTCATGATATTATAGCTTGTGACTTGGAGCCTTGTGTCGGGGGCTCTCTCTCTCTCTCTCAAAAATAAACATTAAAAAATAAAAAAGAAATCCCATATTTATTTAAGCATCTCATCATTGGGGATTGAAGTTGCTTTTAATATTTTCTCATGTCACAAATGCCACAATACATAGTGGTTAATAATACACTGTAAGTGTCTGTATCTACCTACATAGTTTTCATTACAAAATAATTTTGGACAATTCTCAGATAAAACATTCCTGGTTCAAAGGTTTAGCTAGCATGTGTTCCAGTGATAAAATTTCTTTACAGCAAGAATAAGAATTAATTAAATAGGATTTGGGGTGTAGTCAAATCTTGAGCTTTTAAATTTATTCTAAGACAAAATGATTTTTTAAAGGAATGTTAAAGACTTGCCAATGCTTTAGGAAGACATTAAAACCAACAGGCTTCTGGCCTGGACACTACTGAAGACAAGTTTGGTGGTTGGCCTATGAAAGGACTTCTGGGTAAATATTACTGTTAGGAATTAGGGGGATATCAAAGGCTTAGCAGGAGCGCTTTAATAGGGCAATTATTCAGACAATGAGCAAGTAGGACACTTGAGAAGCAATCTCACAAGTATAAATTGAGAACAAGCCTTATACATACTAGTGGAGAGATGCTAATTATCTGGAGTTAAGTCAGGTAAGATTTTTCTAGGGAGATGAGATTCCCGTGTTACGTCCCTACTAGATGCTCTAAATAAGAGATGTTTTCTGGATGCTAACCCAGGTCTTCTCCAGTTCTGTGCCCCTACGCTTTGTCCAGAGATGTATGAAGAAGAATTAAATTTGTTTCATAAAAAGATTTACATATTTTTGTACCTATACATAAATTGTGTGTGTGTGTACACAGATGTCTATGAATATGTACGTCTTTTATTTAACCTTTTACTCAATTTACTTTCTCTTGTACTAACACAATAATGCAGTTCCGTAGTTTCCGTCTTCCTCTCCCTTTTTCTCTCCACAGAAGGAGGTCCTCCACTCCATGCCTACACCTTTTTATCTCCCCTTGTTCACATACACCTCGATCCCACCAAGCTGTCTCCCAACACCTGTGGAGACCCTTCTGCCACTCCACAGATTGATTTTCTGGGTGTTCCAAGTGATCTGACCTCAATACAACTGTGTTTGAGAGGAAATCCCAGTCCCCCTATTTCCCCACCATCTTAACTCCTCCTCTATTCAATTTACTTTGAGATATGATGGAGCACTATTCCAAATAACACTTAAATTTGTTCCTCAGTAGGAGATTTTGGTTAATTCAATAGTTTCAAGCACACTTTTGATCTATTACTTCTGGTAGAAGTGACTCTACCTGCCCCCCTTCAGGAAAAAAAAAAAAAAAAAGAAATCTCATGATTCAATGAAAGGTTGTTTTCAATTTTTGACCTGCCACTATAAAGTGGTCTTTCAAGAAATAACAAACCCAAATGAGAAGTTCAACTGAAATTAATTTTTATTTAACAGGCTTTTGTTAAGACATTGCTTGACACAACATTCTGCACAAGTGGGAAGGCAAAATAAAAACAGCCACATTCACTTCTCTGTAGGCTCAGTAATGATCAGGGAAGATGAGACGAATGTTAGCTATTACAGGATTTGTATCCTACAGAAGAGAAAGTAACTTTATTGACTCAAACACAAGAGCCCTCCATCTTCAAAAATTGAATTAAACTCCTGCACTTAATGTTAAGAGCTTGGTAAAGTTTACAGTCTCTGATACAGAAACATCAGGTAACAATATATTCTATATTTTCTTTTTTTTTTTTCAGTTATAGATGAAACAACTTGCAAAACGTTCTTGAAACATGAAGCAAGAAGAGTAATATTTAAAAGTAACATGATCATTATACGTCTTTATCCATCAATGTGGCTTCATTCCACTATCTCTTTTCTGTGCTTATATCTTGCATGAAATATTGGATAAGCCAAAGTGCGTAGGAAGAAATTTTCATAGTCATTCATCTCTGCAATGGGAATGCTCATGTTCAAGCGTATCTTCTTTAGGAGCTTTGTGGAGTCCAGTGGAGCAACACAGGCAGTGTTTACCTTCCTTCTGATTCCGTGTTGCTTGACTCAGGATTTCACAGCACCCCCTTTAATCCCAAATATTTCTTTCCTCTGGGGCTGGAATGTCCCAACTGAACGTTGTGCTACACAGTTTAATGTGCAGCTAGATCTGAGCCTTTTCTCTATAACAGGAAGCCCCCTAAAAAGTGCCACTGGACAAGCCATTACATTATTTTATGCTGATAGACTTGGTTACTATCCTCACATAAGTGAAAAGACTGGCCAAAGTATACACGGAGGAATCCCTCAGTTGGGATCCCTACAAAAGCACTTGCACAAAGCCAAGAATGACATTTCCCATTACATAGAAACAGAAGGTGTGGGCTTGGCTGTCATTGACTGGGAAAACTGGAGGCCTATCTGGGCAAGAAACTGGAAACCTAAAGATATTTACAAGCGTCTGTCTATTGAATTGGTTCAGCATCAACATGTACAACTTAATGACACAGAAGCAGCCGAGAGAGCCAAAGTAGATTTTGAAAATGCAGGAAAGTGTTTCATGCTAAAGACTTTAAAATTGGGAAAATCCCTTCGGCCAAATTATTTATGGGGTTACTATCTTTTTCCTGATTGTTACAATCATAATATTAAAAACCCCAGTTACAATGGAAGTTGCCCTGATGTAGAATATAAAAGAAATGATGAGCTCAACTGGTTGTGGAATGAAAGCACGGCCCTTTTCCCATCCATTTATTTGAATAGCAAATTAAAATCTTCTCCAAATGCCTCTCTCTTTGTCCGTAATCGTGTTCAGGAAGCCATTCGGGTTTCTAAAGTATCCAGTGCTAAACAGCCACTTCCGGTTTTTGTCTATACCCGTCCAGTTTTTACTGACTTGGATTTAAAATATCTTTCTGAGGTGAGTAAATCAAGGTGTAAGGGCTATGAATCAGTGTTCACAAATGGCGTTTAGGGAATTCAGCATTATTTTTGAAGGGAGTGAAATTTGGCTTTAAATATCCTTTAGGAATATGCACACAGGTGGTAGTTCTGCATTATTATGTGAATGCAAAATAAGAATATATTTCATTTTAGTGTAATCATATAATATCTTAGCAACAATGAAAAAACTAGATAGCACAGACAATGTAGTAATTCAGTTCCCTTTCTTTTTATTTCATGGGTCTGCCCTTTTGTCAATAGAAGCAATTAAAATAATAACAGAAAAATCTATTTTTGTTATAGTAGGGCAGTGGTGGCATGAAAGATAGAAATAAATAGTGGGAAAATATTTAAATTATTGTTATTGAGTCAGAATTCTTAGCTTTGATGTTACTGTCCTATGCATAACATTTCTATTTTATTTCTATCTGTTAACTCTTTCTGTCACTTTGCCAGGGTGACCTTGTGAATACAATCGGTGAAACTGTTTCTCTGGGTGTCTCTGGAATGATAATATGGGGAAGTCTCAATTTCAGCCAAAATGTGGTAAGTTTAATTGATAGGAAATAGATGAAAACATTTCTACTTCTAATGTTCTTGAGAATCGTGGTAGTACTGAATAATGAAATCAGTACTATGCTTGGCACATAGTAATGGGTGCTCAACTAATACTGGTTGCATCAAACTATCCTTCATTTGTGTGGTTATGTTATATGGCAGAAAGCATTGTACCTGTTTTCCAGTGAGGAAACAGAAATTCAGTGAAATTTATTCAAGTTCTCTAGGCTATCTGCTTAGTAAGTAGCAAAAACAGGACTACAGTCTCAGTTTTCTGACATAGTGTGTTTTTCTGCATTGTACTGTGACATCTCTCTCCTCAAAAAAACCTATGAACTAGTCAATGAAAGAATAGTCAGTTCATTCATTCATTCATTCCAGTTTATTAGGCACTTACTTTACTTCCTCATTTAGTGATTCAATGGCAGTTTATTACAGGGGTCAGCAGATGATGACCATGGACCAACTCTGACCTAGTACTTGCTTTTGTACAGCTCAAGGGCCAAGAATGATTTTTACCTTTTTATTTTTATTATTTTTTTTCTGAAGACTATGCAAAGTTTAATAGAAAGAAAATGTTTCTATGCCCCGCAAAAAGAAAAGTGTGAAGATACAGGAAGCAAAATGTTTAAAAGCATAGGTGACTTAAATAAATAAATAAATAAATATATATATATATTATATACATATATATATTTTTTAATGCTTATTTATTTCTGAGACAGAGAGAGACAGAGCATGAGTGGGGGAGGGGCAGAGAGAGAGGAAGACACAGAATCAGAAGCAGGCTCCAGGCTCCGAGCTGTCAGCACAGAGCCCGACGCAGGGCTCAAACTCACAAACCGTGAGATCATGACCTGACCTGAAGTCGGTAGCTCAACTGACTGAGCCACCCAGGTGCCCTGAGGTGACTTAAATGTTTTTCTTTACACTCAACTATATTTTCCTTTTCTTATCATTTATTTTTTAAAATTTAAATCCAAGTTAGTTAACATATAGTGTAATAATGATTTTAGGAATAGAATTTAGTGATTCATGTAACACTTTGTACTCATCTCAACAAGTGTCCTCCTTAATGCCTATTGCCCATTTAGCCCACCCCCCAACTCAACACCCCCTCCAGCAACCCTCAGTTTGTTCTTTGTATCGAAGTCTCTTATGGTTTGTTTCTCTGTTTTTATATTATTTTTGCTTCCCTTCCCTTATGTTAATCTGTTTTGTATCTTAAATTCCACATATGACTGAAATATGATACTTGTCTTTCTCTAACTTATTTCGCTTAGCATAATACACTCTCACTCCATCCACATTGTTGCAAATGGCAAGATTTCATTCTTTTTGATTGCCCAATAATATTCCATTGTATATATATATACACCACTCCTCTTTATCCATTCATTAGTTGATGGACATTTGGGCTCTTTCCATACTTTGGGCATTGTTGATAGTGGTGCTATAAACATTGGGGTGCATGTACCCCTTTGAAAGAGCACTCCTGTATCCTTTGGATAAATACCTAATAGTGAAATTGCTAGGTAAGAGAATAGTTCTATTTTTAATATTTTGAGGAACCTCCATACTGTTTTCCAGAGTTTTGCACCAGTTTGTATTCCCACCAGCATTGCAAAATAGTTCCTCTCTCTGCATTCTCCCCAACATCCGTTGTTGCCCGAGTTGTTCATTTTAGCCATTCTGACAGGTGTAAGGTGGTATCTCATTGTGGTTTTGATTTATATTTCCCTGATGATGGGTGATGTTGAGCATTTTTTCATGTGTCTGTTAGCCATCTGGATGTCTTCTTTGGAAAATTGTTTATTCATGTCTTTTGCCCATTTATTCATTGGATTATCTGGTTTCGGATGTTGAGTTTATAAGTTCCTTATAGATTTTGGATACTAACCCTTTGTCTGGTATGTCATTTGCAAATATCTTCTCCCATTCTGTCAGTTGCCTTTTAGTTTTGCTGATTGTTTCCTTTGCTGTGCAGAAGCTTTTTCTCTTGATGAGGTCCCAATAGTTCATTTTTTGCTTTTGTTTCTCTTGCCTCTGGAGACATGTCAAGTAAGAAGTTGCTGCGGCCAAGGTCAAAGAGGTTGTTGCCTGTTTTCTCCTCTAGGATTTTGATGGCTTCCTGTATTACATTTAGGTCTTTCATTAATCTTGAGTTTATTTTTGTGTATGGTGTAAGAAAGTGGTTCAGGTTCATTCTTCTGCATGTCACTGTCCAGTTTTCCCAACACCATTTGCTAAAGAGACCCTTTTTCCCATTGGTTATTCTTTCTTGTTTTGTCAAAGATTAGTTGGCTATACAGTTGTTGGTCCATTTATGGGTTCTCTATTCTGTTCCATTGATATTTGTGTCTGTTCTTGTGCCATACCATACTGTCTGGATGATTACAGCTTTGTAATACATCTTTAAGTCCAGAATTGTGATACCTCCAGCTTAGTTTCCTTTTTCAGGATTGCTTTGGTTAATTCAGGGTCTTTTCTGGTTCCATACAAATTTTAGGATTGTTTGTTCTAGCTCTGTGAAGAATGCTGGTGTTATTTTGACAGGGATGGCATTGAATATGTAGATTGTTTTGGGTAGTATCAGCATTTTAACAATATTTGTTCTTCCAATCCATGAGCATGGAACGTTTTCCATTTTTGGTGTCTTCTTTGATTTCTTTCATAAGCTTTCTACAGTTTTCAGTGTATAGATTTTTCACCCCTTTGGTTAGGTTTGTTCCTAAGTATTTTTTGTTTTTTGGTGCAATTGTAAATGGTATTGATTCCTTGATTTCTCTTTCTGTTGCTTCATCATTGGTGTATAGAAATGCAACCTATTTCTGTACATTGATTTTATATCCTGCAACTTTGCTGAATTCATGTATCAGTTCTAGCAGTTTTTTGGTGGAATCTTTTGGGTTTTCCACATGCAATATCATGTCATCTGCAAAGAGTGAAAGTTGGACTTCCTCCTGGCCGATTTGGATGACTTTTATTTCTTTGTGTTATCTGATTACTGAAGCTAGGACTTCCAACATTGTGTTGAATAACAGTGGTGAGAGTGGACATCCTTGTCATGTTCCTGACCTTAGGAGGAAAGCTCTCAGTTTTTCCCCATTGAGGATGATATTAGCGATGGGTCTTTCATATATGGCCTTTATGATCTTGAGGTATGATCCTTCTAGCCATACGTTCTTGAGGCTTTTTATCAAGAAAGGTTGCTATATTATGTCAAGTTCTTTTTAAGCATCTATTGAGAAGATCATGAGGTTCTTATCCTTTCTTTAATTAATGTGATGTATTGCATTGATTGATTTGTGGATATTGAACCAGTCCTGCATCCTAGGAATAAATCCCATTTGATTGTGGTGAGTAATTCTTTTAATGTATTGTTGGATATGGTTTGCTAGTATATTGTTGAGAATTGTCAAATCCATGTTCATCCTGGAAATTGGTTTGTAGTTCCCCTTTTTAATGGGGTCTTTGTCTGGTTTTGGAATCAAGATAATGCTGGTCTCATAGAATGGGTCTGGAAGTTTTTCTTCCATTTCTATTTTTTGGAAAATCTTCAAAAGAATAGGTGTTAACTCTTCTTTAAATGTTTGGTACAATTCCCCTGGAAAGCCATCCAGCTCTGGACTCTTGTTTGTTGGGAGATTTAAAAAAATTTTTTTATACATTTATTTATTTTTGATAGAGAGAGACAAAGCACAAGTGGGGGAGGGGCAGAGAGAGAAGGAGACACAGAATCCGGAGCAGGCTCCAGGCTCTGAGCTGTCAGCACAGAGCCTGACACAGGGCTTGATCTCACAAACTGCGAGATCATCACCTGAGCTGAAGTCAGACGCTCAACCTACTGAGCCACCCAGGTGCCCCTGTTGGGAGATTTTTGATTACTGATTCAATTTCTTTACTGGATATGGGTCAGCTCAAATTTTCTATTTATTCCCGTTTTAGTTTTGGTAGTTTATGTTTCTAGGAAATTGTTTCTCCCAGATTGCCTAATTTGTTGACATATAATTGCTCATAATATTTTTTTGTTATTGTTTGTATTTCTGCAGTGTTGGTTGTGATCTCTCCTCTTTCCTGTGTGATTTTATTTATTTGGGTCTTTTCCTTTTTCTTTTTGATCATACTGGCTAGTGGTTTATCAATTTTGTTAATTCTTTCAAAGAACCAGCTCCTGGTTTCATTGATCTATTCTATTGTTTTGTTTAATTTTGTTTTTTGATATCATTGATTTCTGCTCTAATCTTTATTATTTCCCTTCTTCTGCTGGTTTTGGGATTTATTTGCTGTTATTTTTCCAGCTCTTTTAGGTGTAAGATTAGTTTGTATATTTGAGACCTTTCTTCCTATTTTAGGAAGGCCTGGATTGCTATATACTTCCCTCTTATGACTGCCTTTGCTACATCCCAGAGGTTTTTGGCTGTCATGTTTTCATTTTCATTGGCTTCCATGTACTTTTAAATTTCCTCTTTAATTTCTTGGTTAACCCATTCATTCTTTAGTAGGATGTTCTTTAATCTCCAAGTATTCATGGTCTTTCCAAATTTTTTCCTGTGGTTGCTTTCGAGTTTCAAAGCATTGTGTTCTGAAAATATGCAAGGTATGATCTCAATCTTTTTGTACTTGTTGAGGGCTGATTTGTGACCCACTATGTGTCTATTCTGGAGAATGTTCCATGTGCACTCGAGATGAATGAGTATTTTGTTCTTTATTATGGAATGTCCTGAATATATCTGTTAAGTCCATCCAGTCCAGTGTGTCATTCAGAGTCATTCAGAGTTTCATTGTTGATTTTATGCTTAGATGATCTGTCTGTTGCTGTAAGTGGGATGTTGAAGGCCTCTACTATTATGGTATTATTATCAATAAGTTTCTTTATGTTTATGATTAATTGATTTACATATTTGGGTGCTTCCCATTGGGGGCATAAATATTTACAATTATTAGATCTTTTTGGTGAACAGACCCCTTAATTATGATAAAATACCCTTCTTCATCTCTTGTCAGTCTTTATTTTAAAACCTAGTTGGTCTCATAGAAGTATGGCTACTCCAGCTTTCTTTTGATGACCATTAGCATAATAGATGGTTCTCCATCCTCTTAGTTTCAATCTTCAGGTGTCTTTAGGTCTAAAATGAGTCTCTTGTAAGCAGCATATAGATGGGTCTTGTTTTCTTATCCATTCTAATACTCTGTGTCTTTTGATTGGACCGTTAGGTCCATTGACAGAGTGAGTACTGAAAGCCATTGTGTTGCCTGTTGAGTTGGTGTTTCTGGTGATGTTGTCTGGTCCTTTCTAGTCTTTGTTGATTTTGGTCTTTTTTGTTTTGTTTTGTCTTTTCTCCACGCAAAACATCCCCCTTAAAATTTCTTGCAGGGCTGGTTGAGTGATCATGAACCCCTTTAGTTTTTGTTTGTCTGGGAAACTCTTTATCTCTCCTTCTGTTTTGAGTGACGGCTTTCCTGGATAAAGGATAAAGGAAATATTCTTGGCTGCATACTTTTCCAATTCAGCATGTTGAATATATCTTGATATTCCTTTCTGGATTGCAAGTTTCTGTGGATAGGTCTGATGCACACCTGATCTGTCTTCCCTTATAGGTTAAGGTGTCCCCCCCCCCCCCCCGCCGTGTTCATAATTCTTTCCTTGTCTGTGTATTTTGTGAATTTGACTGTGATATGCCTTGGTGATGGTCAGTTTTTGTTGAATCTAATGGGAGTTCTCTGTGCTTCTTGGATTTTGATGTCTGTGTTCTTCCCCAGATTAGGAAAGTTTTCTACTATAATTTATTCACATAAACCTTCTGTCCTTTTTTCTCTCTCTTTATCTTTTGCGATTCCTATGATTCAGATGTTATTTCTTTTTAATAAGTCACTGAGTTCTCTAAGTTTTGTATCGTGATCTTTTGCCCTTGTTCCCCTCTTTTTTCCTACTTCTTTATTCTCCATAATTCTATCTTGTAAATCTATGATTCACTGCTCTGCTTAGTCCATCTTTGTTGTTGTGGCATCCATTTGAGATTGCATCTCGGTTATAGCATTTTTAATTTTGTCCCGACTAGATTTTATTTATCTCCACAGAAGGGGAGTCTATGCTTTTTTTCAACCCTAGCTAGTATTATTATTATCATGGTTCTAAATTCTAGTTCAGATATCTTGCTTATATCTGTGTTGATTAAGTCCCAGGCTCTCATTTCTTCCTTGTCTTTCTTGTGGGGTGAATTCCTTCATTTTGTCATTTTGGAGGAAGGAAAAAATAAAATTAAATTAAAATTAAATAATTAAAAACAAAACAAAAAAATCAAATAAAGGAAACTAGATTCTGGGTGAGTTTTGGTCTGCTTATTGAAAAAAAATTGATAGAATAGAGAAAAAAGGGAAAGAAAAGGAAGAAAAGGCAAGAAAAAATTTAAAAATTAAAAAAATTATATAATAAAATAAAATGAAATAAAGAGAATGAAATGGAATAAAAAATTTTAAAATAAAAAATAAAGTAAAAAATATTTTTCTCTTTTTGTCAAGTTCTGTGGCTCAAGTTATGCAATTTTTTGTATCAATCCTCAGATCAATTTCCTAGGTGTTCAAAATGGTTTGGTGCTGATCTGGCTGCATTTCAGGGACAAGACAGTCTCAGGGTCTCCATGCTGCTCCACCATCTATCCCCATTATTAATTAAAAAAATGTTTTTAATGTTTATTTTTTGATAGAGACAGAGTGCAAGCAGGAGAGGGGCAGAGAGAGAGGGAGACACAGAATCTGAAGCAGGCTCCAGACTCTGAGCTGTCTGCACAGAGCTCGACATAGGGCTTGAGCTCACAAACCATGAGATCATGACCTGGGCTGAAGTTGGATGCTCAATCGACTGAGCCACCTGAGTGCTCCCCCGTCATTATTAATTTTTTAAATGTTTATTTTTGAGAGAGAGAGAGAGAGAGAGAGACAGAGCATGAATGGGAAGGGGCAGAGAGAGATGGAGACACAGAATTTGAAACAGGCTCCAGGCTCTGTGCTGACAGCTCAGGACCCACAAACAGTGAGATCATGATCTAAGCTGAAGTTGGACACTTAACTGATTGAGCCACCCAGACACCCCTGATTTTTACCTTTTTAAATGGATGGGGGGAAAAAAAACCCAAAGGAACAGTATTTATAAGAGATGAAAATTATGCAAGATTTAAATTTTAGTGCGTTATCAGTAAAGTTTTATTAGAACGTAGTCATGCTCCTTAGTTTAGGTGTTATGGCTGCTTTTGCAGTGCCAATAAATAATTTAAGAGCTATGGCAGAGACTGTATCATTCAAAACGCCGAAATATTTACTGTCTGTCCCTTTACAGAATACTTTTGCTGACCCTTGGGTTATTGAACATCTCTTATGATTAATGCCAGATAATTGTTTAGGTGCTAAAAATATAGTAGAGAATGAAGCAAACTCCCTTCACCATGGAGTTGCATCCTCACAAGTGGATATACAACATAGAGAGGATACATCAGGTAGTGATAAACATAAAGAGCAATGAAGCAGTGTAGGCAGGCTACAGAGAGATAAAATGGTGTTATGGGGCAGTCTGATGAGGTGCTGTTAGAGCAGAGATCTGATGGAAATCAGGGACCAAGTCTCTGGATGCCTGGGGGTGGTAAGTGCAATAACCTTCAGGCTGGAATGTGCTTGCCAAGGAAGACCCAGGAGGTCAGTGTGACTGGAGTGCAGTGAGCAAGGAAGACAGAGGTAAGAGGTGCAGTCGAGAGGCAGAGCGTTGGATATAGGGCTTCCTAGGCCACCATGGGGCTTTTACTGAGATGGAAGGCCACTAGAAGGTTTGAGCAGAAGAGTTGCAATCTCTGGCAAACATTTCTTAGCTGAGTTGAAGATTGATGGTAGCCGGGCAGGAGAGGGAGAAGGGAGAGCAGGTTGTTGATGGCGTGCACCACAGGTGCTGGCATGTGTTTTAAATATAACCTAACAGTAGAACAGAGAGGATTGACTGAGGGATCAGGTGACAAGGATAGATAAGAGAAGTGGTTAAGATGACTCCCAGGCTTTTGGCTTGAAGGAGTTGCCTCTGAGATGGGAAAGACTTTAGTAAGAATGGTTTGGTGGGGGTTGGGCAGGGAGGAAAGAGCCAGGAGTGGCAAGAGGGTGCATAGGCAATTGGGAATTACTTTTTAGAAATATTGCCAAATTGTTCAAAACTCCTCTAAAGGAGAGGAAAAGGAAGT
The DNA here is from genome assembly GCF_022837055.1 of Prionailurus viverrinus. Taxonomy (NCBI): domain Eukaryota; kingdom Metazoa; phylum Chordata; class Mammalia; order Carnivora; family Felidae; genus Prionailurus; species Prionailurus viverrinus. Next base: position 141,667,919 of record NC_062562.1, read on the forward strand.
CTTATTTTCCACAGGTTATATTTAGTATCATCTATTTTAGGTAAAATTCTGAGTAAAACTTGTTCCATTAGGAAAAACATGTCTATTTTTGTTCACTATAGATGAATTGTATTCATTTTCTCCTAATGCATTTCTTTAGTTCAAAAAGCCTTTAACTGTCATCACCTAATCCTTTTCCTGCTTCCTTTATTTTCAACTTCGTTTAATTCTCTGTAGCAGGTCTTTCTCCCCCACCTCTTCAATCCTCTTGAGTCAAAACAAGAGTAAAGCTGTCGTCTGGATACTGCTGAATTGGAGCTGAACTTTTTCTTCTCTAACAGATGTGGAAATACTAGCCATGTAGGTGCCAGGGAGAACATCCCATGAAGTTCACGGCCCAGGGTCTTCTAGGATCTACAGAGAAGAGACTTTATACAGCACTCTAAGACCAGAAGAGACCTTTTGATCTTTTGTCCTTCAGATAGACTCGTTATATTGTTACTTCATTTATAAAAGTACTCAATAGTAGTCACCTTTATGAGAATCTTTCAAGGTAATCTGAACCCTTCTACCTCCGTGGTAGAACTCTGTTATCTCTGACTTGATCACCCATAAAGAGAAATAACATAAAATATAAGTTTGGAGAAAGGTATATGTCCCTTTTGCAAATAGTTCATGTCAGAAAATTATTTAAAAATTATAATTTTCCCGAATATATTGTAATTTTCAGTCACTGTTTCTGAAAGCTTTAAACTCTTTTCTCAAGGATCTTATTAATTCTATGATGGAATCACTTATAAATTCTCCATACTACTTCCATTTTTTTTTTTTTAAGAACTGAGAACTCCACCCTTAATCCGATGAGGAATGAATCAGGCATTCCCCAATTATTAGTATGGTGTGACATACTATTTAATTGTCACCCCTGTTTTTTTTATTGCACTTTAATATTAGATTTACATTGTTCTACATGACTGTCAGATCATCTTCAGTTTTAGTCATACAGGGACAGTTCTTCAACTTAAATATGGTTATTTTTACCTAATGACACTGCCTTGAAATTATCCCCTATGGACTTTGTTTTATGTATTTCTGCTACTTTCCCCAATTTATGATTATTTTGAATGATTCTGAATGTTAGTTCTATCATTACTTCTGCTTTTTTTCTATGCCATTTGTAATCAATAGAATCATGAATTACTTGTCTTATTTCCTCTGAGTCACTGGCAACTGGAGAAACTGGTAATTGCAGGTTTAATGACTAAAAGTGACTTAAAACGATTGTTATTCGATGTAAGCAAACTATTTCCTTCTATTCCATTTTGTTAGATCCAGTGGTGTGCCAGGCAGCTCCTACTGGTCCCAGCTCATGAGACCTGATTGTTAAATATTCAGAAATTTTGTGAACTGATTGTTAAACACAATCATTATTAAAAATTAAATTATAAAGACTTAGAATGAAGACTTTAATTACATTAAAAACAAAAGTAGCAAATACTCAAAATGTATCAGTTACGTACTTCACTTTATTATCATCCATCCTGTTGAGGTTATGTACATCTGTTGCATCTGTATAAGCAGAAAAGGTATGTACCAGTGTGCTTCTCCTCACCATACTTCCATTCTGTATGCTTGATTCCCAATTCTTCACTCAGTGATTTCAGGTTGATAGCTTAAAATTGGCCATGGTATATGTGTTTGCACCATGGATATTGACAAACTCTAAAAACCAGGTCCTATCTTTTAGAAAGCCAGTTTTAGATCCTTCCAAAGACTACATCTTGTGTGCGTGAATGATTCTCAAACCGTTCTCATCCTTCACTCCCCTTTTTGCCCAGCTCTGGTCTCTGTGGTCACCCAGACCGTTTTCTGAACTCTGTAAATTCTCCTATATCTTGGCCCTGGGGATACAGTGTTGAAGAATTTTGACAAAGTGTCTGCAATCATGGAGCTTATATTAAAGTTGGAGGCATAGAAACCATACACAAACAAGAAAAATATTTGATGTGATAAGTACTATGCAGAGAATTAAAATAGATGTAAGTAGATAGGAAAGGTGTCTGAGTTTCAATTAAAGCTGCAGTCTGATTGACAAGATTAAGTGACCATGCTAAACATTAGAGGAAAGAGCACTCCAAGCAGGGGTGACAAGTGAGTGCAGTTTGAAACGAATGTGCCATGCTTATGAAACAACTAGTATGCCTAAGGCAGAGTGGGTAAGGGAGGGGCGCTCGAGAGGAAGGAAGGGTTACCTCACATCAGGCTGTATATAAATTGGAAGAAGTTGAATTTTATATTAAACACCATGCAAAACTAGGATTAAGAAGAGGTTTTCTATTGCTGCCATAATAGTGACAACACGCTTGGTTTAAACAAGAGAGAATTATTATGCTACAGTTCTATAGGTCAAAAGTCCAGCATGGATCTGAAGGGGCTAAAATTAAAATGTTCATAGGGTTGCATTCCTTTCTAGGGGAGGAGCCTCACTTGCTCATTGGGGCTGTTGGTAGAATTCATTTCCTCATGGTTGCAGCAAGGAGATGTCTATTTCTGGCTGGCTATGGCTAAGGGTCATTTCCAGTTTCTAGAGGCCACTACATTCTTTAGCTCTTGACCCTGTCCTCTATCTGCAAAGCCAGCAATGCTGGGTTGAGTCTCCTTTACCTTGGAATTTGTTCTCTTTCTTCCATCTCATTTTTTTAATCCCCACTGGAAAATTTTCTACATTTTTAAGGACTCATTGATTAGATTGAGCCCATCCAGATAACTCGGGATAGTCTCTCCATCTTGAGGTCCATACTCTTTTTTTTCTTTTCCTTTTTAAAAAATTTTTTTTTAACGTTTATTTATTTTTGAGACAGAGCATGAACGGGGGAGGGTCAGAGAGAGGGAGACACAGAATCTGAAACAGGCTCCAGGCTCCGAGCCGTCAACACAGAGCCTGTCGCGGGACCCGAACTCATGGACCGCGAGATCATGACCTGAGCCAAAGTTGGCCGCCCAACCGACTGAGCCACCCATGCGCCCCTCTTTTTTTTCTTAATGTTTATTTTTGAGAGAGAGAGAAAGAGAGAAGGAGAGGAGAGAAGGAGAGAGAGAGTGAGCACATGAGCAGGGGAGGAACAAAGAAAGAGGGAGACAGAGGATCCAAAGTGGGCTCTGTGCTGACAACAGAGAGCTCACAAGGGGCTTGAACTCACAAACCGTGAGATCATGACCTAAGCCAAAGCTGGACACCTAACCTACTGAGCCACCCAGGTGCCCCTCAAGGTTCATACGCTTATCTGTGAGTCATATCTGTAATGTTCCCTTTGTCATGTATGGTAATAATCACAGTATCCAGGGCAATAGGGTATAGACATTCTTGGAAGACCCTATTCTTCCTACCATCTATGGCATCATCACAAGGAAGATAACGAGAAATAGATCAAATGGAAGCTGCCAAGATTCTTCGACTCGCCTTCTGACCTACCACCACCACTTCCTTTGGTCTGCTGGGGACTGGCATAGCCAGCTCACTCGATGAAACTGCGGATCATGAAAGAAAGTGACTATCTTCTGTGTTTTTAAAAAGACAGTGTCCCAGTTTTAGAACGCACCAGTCTCAAGATGAATCATGTTCATTACTCATCACGCGTGCTCTGACAAATACGTATATTTGTAAAAGAGCTGTCATAATTCACCCGTAACATTTAATATAAAGTATATTCAGTTGAACCTGTTTAGTTGTTTTGAGTTAGCAGTTGAGAAACCTCTCTTTCTCATTCTGTTTAAACTTGTCCCACAAATATGAATCTTATTATATTTATTTATAATTTATTCAGGGCTAACCAATGACATACACCGGGCCTCATGCTAAGCACTTTTATATACATTGTATGTTTCCATCTTCACAACAACCATATGAGGTACCTGCTATAATTACCTTTATTTTACAAATGATGAAGCTGAAGCATAGCCAGGTTAATTGACTTGTTAATTGATAGGCAACTAAGACTTAGAAAGCTTGAGAGAGTCCCGAGGTCATACAGCTAGAAATTAATAGAACTGTGACCAGTCAGGGAAGAGGGGCCTCAGAGACCATTTTCTGACCACTTGCTCTGCCATCCTGCCCCATTAGTTTCTGAATTATTGAAGAAGTCCAAGGCTAGGTTAAAGTTAAGGTTCGACCGGTCAGTTATTCAGCGACATGAAATGGCACGTGAAACTTACCTACAAACGTACAAAAACAGTTGGCATAAGCTCGCTAGAGAGGGTAAAAAAGATAAACTATTTCCTACCTCTTGCTGGGTCTTGTTTTATCATGTTTCCTTAGAAACCGTTACACAGTGAATTAATCCACGTCTGAGCTAACTTGTCCCTTGATATTCTAACCTTCTTATAATTTTACAGCAATCTTGCACAGAGCTTGACAGTTACATGAAGAATACGTTGAATCCTTACTTAATCAATGTCACCCTAGCAGCCAAAATGTGTAACCAAGTGCTTTGCCAGGAGCGAGGAGTGTGTGCAAGGAAAAATTGGAATTCAAGCGACTATCTTCACCTGAACCCAGTCAGTTTTACTATTCAACTTGAGAAAAGTGGAAACTACACAGTATATGGGAAACCCACACTTGAAGACCTGCAGGAATTTTCCAACAAATTTTATTGCCTTTGTTATGCCAATGTCAACTGTAAGGAGAGAGCTGATATGGCTAAGATTCATACCGTTAAAGTATGTATGGCGGAAGATATCTGTATAGATGCATTTCTAAATGCAGAACCCAGCGATTACCATTCCAGGTGGAAGAAACATGACACTCTCGGCAATATCTTATCCTCCATCCTACCTTCCACAGCATCTCCGTGTGTTCCTGGTCAAGATCTCAGTAGGTGCCGCAAAGCCAGATTTCTAGCTAGACAAACTAGAGCCGACTCCAAAACCACCCAAGTAGGCTATTAGATTGTATACATTCAAAACAGAACAAAACAAAAATAAACAACCTCTTCAAGTACAAGTTCAGTGCTTATTAAATTTTCTATCTACATACATTGTTTTAATATATTTCACATTTGTATACATATATATTTTAATTTTTTAATATTATTCATTTTTGAGAGAGAGATGGTGAGAGGCAGAGAGAGAGGGAGACACAGAATCCAAAGCAGGCTCCAGGCTCTGAGCTGGCAGCACAGAGCCTGGTGCAGGGCTTGAACCCACAAACTGTGAGATCATGACCTGAGCTAAAGTCAGATGCTTAACCAACTGAGCCACACAGATGCCCCTCACATTTTTATATTTAGTAGTTTAGCTAGCTTAGATTATTTTTTTGGGCAAGTGATAATGCCTATATACTGGAAAATCTATATTTAAAATGTGAATCAAGAGAGTTGCGGCAAGATGGCGGCTTAGGAGGACGCTGGGCTCACCACACGTCCTGCTGATCACTTAGATTCCATCTACACCTGCCTAAATAACCCAGAAAACCGCCAGAGGATTAGCAGAACAGAGTCGCCGGAGCCAAACGCAGACGAGAGGCCCACGGAAGAGGGTAGGAAGGGCGGCGAGGCGGTGCGCGCTCCACGGACTGGCGGGAGGGAGCCGGGGCGGAGGGGCGGCTCGCTGGCCAAGCAGAGCCCCCGAGTCTGGCTTGCAAAAGCGGAGGGGCCGGGCGGACTGTGTTCCGACAGCAAGCGCGACTTAGCGTCTGGGAGGTCATAAGTTAACAGCTCTGCTCGGAAAGCGGGAAGGCTGGAGGACAAAGGGAGGGAGAGCTGCTGAGCCCCCTGACAACAGAGCTCAGTTTGGTGGGGAACAAAGGCGCTCGCCAGCGCCATCTCCCCCGCCAATCCCCCAGCCGAAATCCCAAAGGGAACCGGTTCCTGCCAGGGAACTTGCTCGCTCCGCGCAAACACCCAACTCTGCGCTTCGGCGGAGCCAAACCTCCGGCAGCGGATCTGACTCCCTCCCGCTGCCACAGGGCCCCTCCTGAAGTGGATCACCTAAGGAGAAGCGATCTAAGCCTGCCCCTCCTGCCCCCGAGCACCTTGCCTACCCACCCCAGCTAATACGCCAGATCCCCAGCATCACAAGCCTGGCAGGGTGCAAGTAGCCCAGACGGGCCACACCACCCCACAGTGAATCCCGCCCCTAGGAGAGGGGAAGAGAAGGCACACACCAGTCTGACTGTGGCCCCAGCGGTGGGCTGGGGGCAGACATCAGGTCTGACTGTGGCCCCGCCCACCAACTCCAGGTATACACCACAGCACAGGGGAAGTGCCCTGCAGGTCCTCACCACGCCAGGGACTATCCAAAATGATCAAGCGGAAGAACTCCCCTCAGAAGAATCTCCAGGAAATAACAACAGCTAATGAGCTGATCAAAAAGGATTTAAATAATATAACAGAAAGTGAATTTAGAATAATAGTCATAAAATTAATCGCTGGGCTTGAAAACAGTATACAGGACAGCAGAGAATCTCTTGCTACAGAGATCAAGGGACTAAGGAACAGTCACGAGGAGCTGAAAAACGCTTTAAACGAAATGCATAACAAAATGGAAACCACCACAGCTCGGCTTGAAGAGGCAGAGGAGAGAATAGGTGAACTAGAAGATAAAGTTATGGAAAAAGAGGAAGCTGAGAAAAAGAGAGATAAAAAAATCCAGGAGTATGAGGGGAAAATTAGAGAATTAAGTGATACACTAAAAAGAAATAATATACGCATAATTGGTATCCCAGAGGAGGAAGAGAGAGGGAAAGGTGCTGAAGGGGTACTTGAAGAAATCATAGCTGAGAACTTCCCTGAACTGGGGAAGGAAAAAGGCATTGAAATCCAAGAGGCACAGAGAACTCCCTTCAGACGTAACTTGAATCGATCTTCTGCACGACATATCATAGTGAAACTGGCAAAATACAAGGATAAAGAGAAAATTCTGAAAGCAGCAAGGGGTAAACGTGCCCTCACATATAAAGGGAGACCTATAAGACTCGTGACTGATCTCTCTTTTGAAACTTGGCAGGCCAGAAAGAATTGGCACGAGATTTTCAGGGTGCTAGACAGAAAAAATATGCAGCCAAGAATCCTTTATCCAGCAAGTCTGTCATTTAGAATAGAAGGAGAGATAAAGGTCTTCCCAAACAAACAAAAACTGAAGGAATTTGTCACCACTAAACCAGCCCTACAAGAGATCCTAAGGGGGACCCTGTGAGACAAAGTCCCAGAGACATCACTATAAGCATAAAACATACAGACATCACAATGACTCTAAACCCGTATCTTTCTATAATAACACTGAATGTAAATGGATTAAATGCGCCAACCAAAAGACATAGGGTATCAGAATGGATAAAAAAACAAGACCCATCTATTTGCTGTCTACAAGAGACTCATTTTAGACCTGAGGACACCTTTAGATTGAGAGTGAGGGGATGGAGAACTATTTATCATGCGACTGGAAGCCAAAAGAAAGCTGGAGTAGCCATACTTATATCAGACAAACTAGACTTTAAATTAAAGGCTGTAACAAGAGATGAAGAAGGACATTATATAATAGTTACAGGGTCTATCCATCAGGAAGAGCTAACAATTATAAATGTCTATGCACCGAATACCGGAGCCGCCAAATATATAAAACAATTACTCATAAACATAAGCAACCTCATTGATAAGAATGTGGTAATTTCAGGGGACTTTACTACACCACTTACAGAAATGGATAGATCATCTAGACACACGGTCAATAAAGAAACAAGGGCCCTGAATGAGACATTGGATCAGATGGACTTGACAGATATATTTAGAACTCTGTATCCCAAAGCAACAGAATATACTTTCTTCTCGAGTGCACATGGAACATTCTCCAAGATAGATCATATACTGGGTCACAAAACAGCCCTTCATAAGTTTACAAGAATTGAAATTATACCATGCTTACTTTCAGACCACAATGCTATGAAGCTTGAAATCAACCACAGAAAAAAGTCTGGAAAACCTCCAAAAGCATGGAGGTTAAAGAACACCCTACTAACGAATGAGTGGGTCAACCAGGCAATTAGAGAAGAAATTAAAAAATATATGGAAACAAACGAAAATGAAAATACAACAATCCAAACGCTTTGGGACGCAGCAAAGGCAGTCCTGAGAGGAAAATACATTGCCATCCAGGCCTATCTCAAGAAACAAGAAAAATCCCAAATACAAAATCTAACAGCACACCTAAAGGAACTAGAAGCAGAACAGCAAAGGCAGCCTAAACCCAGCAGAAGAAGAGAAATAATAAAGATCAGAGCAGAAATAAACAATATAGAAACTAAAAAAACTGTAGAGCTGATCAACGAAACCAAGAGTTGGTTTTTTGAAAAAATAAACAAAATTGACAAACCTCTAGCCAGTCTTCTCAAAAAGAAAAGAGAGATGACCCAAATAGATAAAATCATGAATGAAAATGGAATTATTACAACCAATCCCTCAGAGATACAAACAATTATCAGGGAATACTATGAAAAATTATATGCCAACAAATTGGACAACGTGGAAGAAATGGACAAATTCCTGAACACCCACACTCTTCCAAAACTCAATCAGGAGGAAATAGAAAGCTTGAACAGACCCATAACCAGCAAAGAAATTGAATCGGTTATCAAAAATCTCCCAACAAATAAGAGTCCAGGACCAGATGTCTTCCCAGGGGAGTTCTACCAGACGTTTAAAGCAGAGATAATACCTATCCTTCTCAAGCTATTCCAAGAAATAGAAAGGGAAGGAAAACTTCCAGACTCATTCTATGAAGCCAGTATTACTTTGATTCCTAAACCAGACAGAGACCCAGTAAAAAAAGAGAACTACAGGCCAATATCCCTGATGAATATGGATGCAAAAATTCTCAATAAGATACTAGCAAATCGAATTCAACGGCATATAAAAAGAATTATTCACCATGATCAAGTGGGATTCATTCCTGGGATGCAGGGCTGGTTCAACATTCGCAAATCAATCAACGTGATACATCACATTAACAAAAAAAGAGAGAAGAACCATATGATCCTGTCAATCGATGCAGAAAAGGCCTTCGACAAAATCCAGCACCCTTTCTTAAGAAAAACCCTTGAAAAAGTCGGGATAGAAGGAACATACTTAAAGATCATAAAAGCCATTTATGAAAAGCCCACAGCTAACATCATCCTCAATGGGGAAAAACTGAGAGCTTTTTCCCTGAGATCAGGAACACGACAAGGATGCCCACTCTCACCGCTGCTGTTTAACATAGTGCTGGAAGTTCTAGCATCAGCAATCAGACAACAAAAGGAAATCAAAGGCATCAAAATTGGCAAAGATGAAGTCAAGCTTTCGCTTTTTGCAGATGACATGATATTATACATGGAAAATCCGATAGACTCCACCAAAAGTCTGCTCGAACTGATACAGGAATTCAGCAAAGTTGCAGGATACAAAATCAATGTACAGAAATCAGTTGCATTCTTATACACTAACAATGAAGCAACAGAAAGACAAATAAAGAAACTGATCCCATTCACAATTGCACCAAGAAGCATAAAATACCTAGGAATAAATCTAACCAAAGATGTAAAGGATCTGTATGCTGAAAACTATAGAAAGCTTATGAAGGAAATTGAAGAAGATTTAAAGAAATGGAAAGACATTCCCTGCTCATGGATTGGAAAAATAAATATTGTCAAAATGTCAATACTACCCAAAGCTATCTACACATTCAATGCAATCCCAATCAAAATTGCACCAGCATTCTTCTCAAAACTAGAACAAGCAATCCTAAAATTCATATGGAACCACAAAAGGCCCCGAATAGCCAAAGGAATTTTGAAGAAGAAGACCAAAGCAGGAGGCATCACAATCCCAGACTTTAGCCTCTACTACAAAGCTGTCATCATCAAGACAGCATGGTATTGGCACCAAAACAGACACATAGACCAATGGAATAGAATAGAAACCCCAGAACTAGACCCACAAACGTATGGCCAACTCATCTTTGACAAAGCAGGAAAGAACATCCAATGGAAAAAAGACAGCCTCTTTAACAAATGGTGCTGGGAGAACTGGACAGCAACATGCAGAAGGTTGAAACTAGACCACTTTCTCACACCATTCACAAAAATAAACTCAAAATGGATAAAGGACCTAAATGTGAGACAGGAAACCATCAAAACCTTAGAGGAGAAAGCAGGAAAAGACCTCTCTGACCTCAGCCGTAGCAATCTCTTACTCGACACATCCCCAAAGGCAAGGGAATTAAAAGCAAAAGTGAATTACTGGGACCTTATGAAGATAAAAAGCTTCTGCACAGCCAAGGAAACAACCAACAAAACTAAAAGGCAACCAACGGAATGGGAAAAGATATTCGCAAATGACATATCGGACAAAGGGCTAGTATCCAAAATCTATAAAGAGCTCACCAAACTCCACACCCAAAAAACAAATAACCCAGTGAAGAAATGGGCAGAAAACATGAATAGACACTTCTCTAAAGAAGACATCCGGATGGCCAACAGGCACATGAAAAGATGTTCAGCGTCGCTCCTTATCAGGGAAATACAAATCAAAACCACACTCAGGTATCACCTCACGCCAGTCAGAGTGGCCAAAATGAACAAATCAGGAGACTATAGATGCTGGCGGGGATGTGGAGAAACGGGAACCCTCTTGCACTGTTGGTGGGAATGCAAATTGGTGCAGCCGCTCTGGAAAGCAGTGTGGAGGTTCCTCAGAAAATTAAAAATAGACCTACCCTATGACCCAGCAATAGCACTGCTAGGAATTTACCCAAGGGATACAGGAGCACTGATGCATAGGGCCACTTGTACCCCAATGTTCATAGCAGCACTCTCAACAATAGCCAAATTATGGAAAGAGCCTAAATGTCCATCCACTGATGAATGGATAAAGAAATTGTGGTTTATATACACAATGGAATATTACGTGGCAATGAGAAAAAATGAAATATGGCCTTTTGTAGCAACGTGGATGGAACTGGAGAGTGTGATGCTAAGTGAAATAAGCCATACAGAGAAAGACAGATACCATATGGTTTCACTCTTATGTGGATCCTGAGAAACTTCACAGGAACCCATGGGGGAGGGGAAGGAAAAAAAAAAAAAAAGAGGTTAGAATGGGAGAGAGCCAAAGCATAAGAGACTGTTAAAAACTGAGAACAAACTGAGGGTTGATGGAGGGTGGGAGGGAGGAGAGGGTGGGTGATGGGTATTGAGGAGGGCACCTTTTGGGATGAGCACTGGGTGTTGTATGGAAACCAATTTGTCAATAAATTTCAGAAAAAAAAACAAAAAAAAAAAACCAAAAAAAAAAAACCAAAACCAAAACCAAAAACAAAAAAAATAAATAAATAAAATGTGAATCAAAACTCATGGCCAAGATAGTATTTTGATTTTATGAGCACAGATTGCTTTTTTAATGATTAAATTGAACTTGTGATTATTATTAATTGCTAAACAAAGGATATGTTGGCTAGCACCTTTAATTTAAAAAATTGTAGTCAGGATAGTGTTACTTCTAAATCCATTGATATCACATTTTGATTTTGAAAATCAAAATAGAATATTGGTTATTAATGTTACAGAGAATTTGTTTTGTAAGATGATATCCAACTTTGTATTATTATTATTTTTTTTAGTGTTCATTTACTTTTGAGAGAGAGAGAGACAGAGACAGAGAGACAGAGAGACAGAGCATGAGTAGGGGAGGGGCAGAGAGGGCCGGAGACAGAGGATCCGAAGCAGGCTCCGGGCTCTGAGCCGTCAGCACAGAGCCCGATGCGGGACTCTAACTCACGGACTGCGAGAGCATTACCTGAGCTGAAGTCAGTTGCTTAACCGATTGAGACACCCAGGTGCTCCCCAACTTTGCATCTTCTAATTGCCATGAATCTATAGCAAATATTTTACATACAGAGAATGTATATGTAGAAGTAACAGGTATCTGCTATATTCTTGGCTCAATCTATCAAAGACTGAATGTAAGGCCTATAACACTTAGAGGCCAGTTTTCCACTGAGACAAGTGAAGATTTAAATAATGCCAATTCACTGCAAATGAATGTCTTTATAAGTAGTTTTTAATTTGTAATAAACATGTCAAGAAATTATTATGGTAATAAACTATCTTTTTAAAAAGTTTTTATTTATTTATTTTGAGAGACAGAGCACAGGAAGGCAGTGAGAGAGGGAGAGAGAGACGATCCCAAGCAGGCTTCACACTGTCAGGACAGAGCCCAATATGGGGCTCGAACTCACAAATGGGGAGATCATGACTTGAGCCTAAATCACAGTCGGGCGCTTAACTGACTGAGCTACCCAGGTGCCCTGGTAATAAACTTTATCTTTTAAAATGTAATATCTTAAGTGTATTTGTCTGTCTCAAGCACAGAACTACGGATTTTAGCCATTTCATCTTGACAGTTTGTTCGAATTATGCTTTATAAAAAGGTAACCTTTAAACAGTGATTATCCTGTCAACTTGGTACATGGTTTAATAGGTATTCAGTACAAGTATAAACAATAGGCTTATTTTCTTTCATTCATGATGGTCTTTGATAATCTTGTGTGCTTAAATGGCCTTATTTCATCTGAACATGCATTCCCATCCTTCATGAAGTATTTACTGAATGTTTACTCCCTGCCAGGCTTGGTATTAAGTGTCACAGATTTAAGGTGAAATAGCATGGCTCTTGCATCAGTGAGTTTGTCATCTATTTGAAGAAGACAGATATTGACAGTGGGAAATGACAACACAGTCTGTGATAAATGCTATTATGGAATTTCAGCATGCTCTGGCATACAAATAAGAATTTGGAGGTGCCAGAGGAAAAATTCAAGGATGTCATGAAAGAAATGATGTGTCCACTACTCAGAAGACTGAAGAACGGTTAGAGTGGGGGCCCAAGACAAAAAGAACTTCGGAAAGACTGAGTGTAGTTTTTACCGTGGCATATAGTAGATGATGACTAAATGGTGAAAACTTTTGTCTGCCAAACGAAAGTTTGGACTTTACAAGGAAGACACTCCCAGACTTCTTAACCTGCCCTGTTTTTCCATGCCTACCTATCACAGTATGCTCCATTTATCTGTTTTTACTCTCCATCACCTCCCTATAATGTAAGCATCATGAGGGCAGCTGTTTGGTCTACTTTCCTCTGGTGAACAGTAGCTGGGACTTCGTAGGGACCCACTAATTATGTATTAAACAAATAAAAGCCAATGGGGAACCACAAAAGAATTTTTAAAAGTGTCCTTTTATCAAATTCTTATTTATTTTAAAAAATATTTTAAATTTTATTTATTTTGAGAGACAGAGAGAAAGCGAGAGCATGCATGAGCAGGGGAAGGGCAGAGAGAGAGAGAAAGAGAGGGAGAGAAAGAATCCCAACAGGCTCTGGGCCGGCAGCACAGAAACTGATGAGGGGCTCGAACTCACGAACTGTGAGATAGTGACCTTGGCCAAAATCACAAGTCGGACCCTTAACTGACTGAGCCACCCAGGCACCCCACCACTAAAGAATTTTAAGTGTGGGAGTTGTCATGGCCACTTTTCACAACGTAGGCCCTCTTGGACCAATGTTGCCCTTTTCCTTAGCTCTGTCTTTTATTCTCGCCTCCAATCACAATTCTATTGTCAAAACCACGTTTTCATAAGTAAACCATGAAAAGAGACAATTTGATAATGATCTGGGAAGGATACTCTATATGGACTAGTTTACTTAGAATACATAAATGGCTTTCAGATGATCAGGACTTAGAAAGAATGGAGGCTGCAAGACAAATTGGAAAAGGCATGGATTCTGGAGTTGGACAGTTGTAAGGGCAAATCCCAGCCTCCAACATTTATTTACTCACTATACAAGCCTGAAGGAACTAACCTTCTATTCTATATAATGGCAATGCTATATACTTTTTAGGATTCTTGAAAGGATTGACTAATATAATACGCAGAAAGTATTTGGCCTCAGAACTAATTGTCTAAGTGTCTGTAGGAGGAAGGAGGTGGATATGTTTTTATTGGGTGTGGGAAGGTATCTGTATTGCTGTTGTCAAGTGGAATGTCAAAACTGTAGACTTCTTCCATAGCAGACTTGGCCATGAACCCAGTAAGAAAAGAGACCACTAAACAGAAAAAGAGAGTTAGCAGGAACAATTTATGTAATACACAACTTTATATACGATCAGGTTTACAGAAGCAAAGTTGGATTTCCTCTTAGATCCCGTATTTTCACTAGGGATCCTGTTTGTATCTGAGACACAAATGGTATCCCTGCTCTTCAGGAACTTGCACACTGATAGGGATGATAGATATGTCAACCGAAATTGTCCATAGAATGTGGCATATACAAACATTTTAAAGATGGGAGAGCTATAGAAACATAGTTTCATCCTGTTAACAGAGTATGCTAAAGGAATTGAGCAAGGTAGCTTCAAAAGATGCGGAATTCATTTGTTAGATACAGATTGCATCCCTAAACTCTCAAGTGTCATACAAAACCAGTCTCACAGGTACAGCAGAGGGCTTAGTTTCAAAGTTATTAAAGAAGGTACCTGCTTTTATTTTTGAAAGTGAACTGGAAAGGAGTACGGATATAAAGTAGACCGTTTGGTTTATTATAGAGATACATTCTACATTGTTGGAAGAAAGCAGACGTTTACTAAGAGATCATGAGTAGTAATTTAAGGGTACTTGCTGAGTAGTGATGAAGACAGGAAATGGTGTTTAAAAAAGAAAAAAGCTCTTGGGGCATCTGGGTGGCTCAGTCCGTTGAGCTTCTGACCTTTGATTTCAGCTCAGGTTATGATCTCACAACCATGGGATCTAGTCCCACATTGGGCTCTGCACTGGATATGAAGCCTACATGAGATTCTCTCTCTCCTTCTCCCTCTGCCCCTCCCCTGCTTACATGCACATGCCCCCTCTCTCTCTCTAAAAAAATAAAATAAAATTTAAAATTTAAAAAAAAACTCTTGGCAGTGAACTTTGGATAAATATATCCATCCAGGAGAATTCATTGTTGGATTCAATATAGCAAACATTTGCTGACATAAAAGTGGCTAACAGGAAAAATGACATCCCATAGGAGTGATTAGGACAAAACAAAGAGTAGAAGTCCACAAAATGAGAAATATTTCCTAAATGCTCATCTTTATTAATGAGGTAGTCATGAAAGAAATTAATTTCCCCAATTTTTCTATAAATTGGCTGCTGGTAAAGTAATAGTGATCTTTAGATGGCGTCTGACCTATTAAGGAAGAGGACAGTTAGGTACATATTATTTTGTGTAGATATTTGAGGACTATGAGACATTTACTTGCCATGTAACTTCGCACTGCAATGGAAGAGTGACTTCTGGCCTATATCCCTTCCACCCCGCTCCCAGCTAAACTCAGTGAAGGCAAAGTATGTGCTTTGGATACTGTGACATAGCATACTTCTTGGTACAGGGAAGGTGCTCGATAAAAAGCTGAAAAATGCAGGGGTGCCTGGGTGGCTCAGTCAGTTGAGCATCTGACCTTGTCTCAAGTCACGATCTAGACTTCAGCTTAGGTCATGATCTCACAGCTTGTGAGCTTGAGCCAGCGTTGGGCTCTGTGCTGACAGCTCAGAGCCTGGAGGTTGCTTCAGATTCTTTGTCTCCCTCTTTCTCTCTGCTTCTCCCCCTTTTGTGCTTTTTCTCAAAAACAAACACAAACCAAACAAAAAACCCAAAACAAATGCTTTTCTCTTTGTTCATAATTATATGTTTTCTCTTTGTTTTTTTCTCCTCTGTTTGCAACCAAAGAGAGAGGGAAGGGAGGAGGTGGAGAGAGAAGGTGGGAGAGAAGAAAAAAACTCATCTGCCCAGATGTCACAAATGTCACAAATGTCATTGCCTCTTCTTGCCTCAGACTTCCTTTAAGAAGTAAAAAGGATGAAGCCTCAAAATGGTGGTATTGTTTGGGATGTGTCAAATCCAATCTGCTGTGTACTCACAGGTTATAGTACAAAGTCACTAAGGTCTTAAGGTAAACTCTTTGAGGCATTAAATTTCCTGTAAGGAAAAAGGAAAGTTTTTTGTGATAGATCTTACTTCTGTATGACTAAACTTTGTTTAATATTCGATTCAAGATGGAGCTGTAAAAGTACTCAAAATGATTCAAATTATTATTGCACATTTTAAGCTTCAATAATTAAAAAAAGTTTTTTTTAAAGTCACAGGCAGTTTATCTTTCTATGACTAGATTAGGAGGGGGAAAAATGAAGAACCCACTGGTAGCAGGAAGAAGCAAGAGACTTCTAGGGTCTGGCATTTGATGAGATAGATCTTCAGTTGCCGTACATTTCCATTGTTTTTCCATGGCAGAACATTTAGCAGAGAGAGCACGCATGCCTGAAGCCAGGTTACTCTCATGTTCCACAACGATGTTGTTTGCAGGGTTATTATTGCCACATAGTTGGCTGTGCCCCCAGACAAATGGGGTGCTGGTCTGTTTCCCCCAGATCTTTATCCCAGTCTCCATCCCAAGGAGGACACTGCCATTTGCTCTCAGCCAGAGAGCAAGGTTCCTGGTTTGGTTGACAACATCCTGCTCAATATGACTTTTATCGTCATAGCTGAAGATATGATGACTGATTTCGCCAGATGTACCTGGTGGCGAGCACTGAAGAGACAAGTCAAAATGGTCGAAACCATTTTGCTTTCGACATCAGGATGATTCTTTCTGCACTTGATAAGAGGGTAAGGAATCCTTTAGGCTCTGATCTGGTGGTTTTTATCACAGGGGGATTGTCATAGCTTTTCATGGTCCAGGGAATAGATGTAAATTTCTTCCAGGTTGGAAATGAAGGAGCGGAATCCAAGGGCTGGGTGGAGACACGCTCTGCCTACAGTCAGTCCCTTTCGCCTCACATCCGGGCCCCAGCAACGCTCACTTCCATCCCGGATGTTAGCAGGTGGGGACCTCACTTCCTGTAGCTCTAATAACTTTTTTTTAAAGTTTATTTATTTGATAAAGGAGGTGGATGGACAGAGAGAGGGAGATGGAATCCCAAGCAGGCTCCACACTGTCAGCGTGGAGCCCAATGAAGGACTTGAACCCACAAACTGGGAGGTCATGACCTGAGCTGAAACCAAGAGCTGATGGCATAACAAACTGAGCCACCCAGGTGCCCTTCATAATTTTGTTAAATAGAATCACTTGTACAGTCTTTTGTATTATGCTGTTCTAAAATCCTTTTTGTTCTTACAAAGTCATTGCTGCTTATGGTGAAATAATACAAAATTACACAGTGGAAAACTAAAAGTCCTCTTCCCTCCTCTCTCTACCAGTGATAACTCCCGGTTACAGTTTCTTCTATGTAATTCCAGAAATTTCCTAGAAATATAAAAGTGAATGTGCGTGTATACTGTTAAAAGATAAACTGAGGCATATTAAAAATTGTAAGAGTTTATTTGAGCAAAAACTGATTCAAATCGGGCAGCACCAAACCAGAAGTGGTTAGGAGGGCTCCACAGACAAGGACCAGGGGAAAGACTCATACAGAGAAAAGAAGGGAAGCAAGAAAGGAAATTATTGATTGGCTAAAGCTTTATGCCTATTGGCTGTTTATGACTGGTTGTCCCTAGTGTTTTAATTTTGTGACTTTGAGGCATTTGTAGGTTTAGATTTTGGTTTGCCCCTATAGGCTGCCACCGCAATACAGCCACATCAGTCTAAGGGCATTTTTGTTTAATTTAACAATATATTTAACATAAATAGGCCTATGGTGTCCACAATGGTCTACAACTTGCTTTTCCCACATGACAATGTACTCGGAGTATCTGTAGTAACCACAATGTGCTTCACTGTACCCTATCTGGCAATTCTTTTCAAATTCTTATTGTTGGACATTTCATTTTCTCAAGATTTTGTCTCCTCTATCAAAAATGTAGTTAGCATTTGTATGAATATGTGTGTGTGTGTGTGTATGTATTGGCACACTTTTGCCAGGCTGAGGTGGAATTGCTAATTTAAAGGGTATGTGCATTTCCATGTAGACAGACACTGCAGAATTCTCTTCTAACACGTCTGTTTCAACGAAGGAACTCAGCAATAGCGAATGAGACAAAGAAAGTTTTCCTTCCCAACACTGGGCATTGTCAAGTTCTGTCGTTACCAATCATTCATAAACTTGGTTCTTAAATACTGAAGTTCATGTTTTTTCATAGTTTGTTAAGGGCATTCTTTTTTCTTGCCAAGACATTTCTTTTTTTTTTTTTTTTTTTTAAAGAGTAAAGCTCGTTTTGTTTCTCATTTATGCCCAGACTCTATTTTAGGAGATTGTTGCCATTTCTGAAAATGAACACAGACTTTTTCAGACATCAACCAATTATAATATGAAACAGGAAACCAAAGACCAGGTTTTAAAAGAACACTTTATTTCTTTTGCCTATTATTTTTCATGGGGTATTTGGCTTTAATGATCGTTAGTATATTTTAAAAGTACATTAGTCACGAAGAGCTACAAATTCCTCTACCCACTGAATCTCATTGTTTTCATGAGCTATACAGCCATATGAAGTTTTGGCAAATAACTCTTTTGTAAGAAGTATCTTTTAAATAAAATAAGACAGTTTTTCATGGGAAGCCTAACCCCTAGTAGGAAGACACAAGAATAAGCTAATCCCAGTTTAAACATTAGCAAGTTGTTGACTTTGGGTTAGTCCCTTGCCTTCTCTGACTTTGTTTCCTCAAATGTGAAAAGCCAGTTTTTTAGAAGACTAGAAAAAAATAAACGAAAGTTAGCTAGTGCAGTGCTTGTCATCAGAATGGTAGGTACTTGGAAAGTGATCGTTATTTATCTGAAGGCTTTATATATGATCCTGAGTTTTCCCTCTATTAGATGATTTAGAGTTTACACTTGGAATCTAAGACTGGCTTTAAAATTTTCATTTTGAGGAGTATTGTATTCAATAAGACGTATTTATAATTGTTCTTTACTTAAAAAGGATAAGTAGGTTTGATTTGATTGGAAACAAATTGCCTACTTCTGGCACAGGGAGTTATTAGGCCAATATGCAACTCTTATCAGAAAAAAATTAATACATCTAGGAGTTTCTGTCTTTTGACTGATGTGCTGTGTTTCTAACTAGACCCTATAAAGTTTTAACACATTGTGTAATCCAACTTTGTTCACTTACTTGGTTTCCAATTATTTCATCACTACAACACATTTTTAATAACAAACTTCAGAGTAGAAGGTAGCACATACAGTTTTTACTGAAATATATTTCTTCCCCCACACCAACTTGCTAATCCTAAATAATAGATATAAGAACAAGGATGGGCTTGGGTTAATATATAATTATGTAATTTTTGGAGAACATATCATTATGGATTACTTTATTTTTCTCTTAATTGAAGATCAGAGAAAAGATTTCTGGGTTAGTCATTTTATAAAAGTAGAAAAAATCATTAAGATTATAGTATGTAGTATATACATATTTTTGAAAGTTGAGCAGCCAAAGGTATACTTCCTGCATCATATACAAAACTTAAATCCTTGAATGGTGAGAGATTTCAGTGACTAAAGATTTTAGTAATGTCTCATTCCCATTTGATGTTAAGAACTAGCTTTCCTGAAATTGTCAATCACTGCCCGATCACTCTTCATAAATAAGAAGAGCTTCCATTTGTTATTCAATATTTAATTATATGTTTTACACACAACTTCCCATTTATTTATTTATTTATTTATTTTCGCATGAGGAAACAGAGCCTTAGATGAAGTGCTTCTCCATCACATAGGTACAGCTGCAAAGAAGACCCTGGTGACTTTGACTTCCAAGCCTGTGCATTCTGCCATTACACAATACTGCTCTCCCCTCAGGTTAGGAGATGAAATAACGGTACGTAGATCTTAGGGCTGCTTCCGATTTCTTCTTTTTACTCCGCAGCACCATCTACCAACTACTGAGAATTTTTCTGAGTGCTCGACCCAGAGCGCAGGTGATCAAGGGGCACTTAGTTTCAACTGTACTTTCAACATGTAACTTTTATGGATTAAATGGGAAACTGGCATTCAAAGAAAGAGGGAGACTGGATAGGCTACCACAAGTTTGCCTCATCCTGACGTTCGTGACACACAGTGACAAACTGTACATTTTCAGCAGCAAGGAGAGGCGCATAACCTTGTCAATCCCAAGGCCTTTTCAACAATTCCATCTCTATGTCCTTGAAGCTTTGGTTTCAGAGAAGAGAAATGATAACTGGTCACATGCTAGTCCATTATGTCACCAGGAGAAAACCAGTCATTTTATCTTTCAGATAGAACATGAGGTATTAAGATGCTAAAAACAGAATATAAATAATGGCTGGTGTGTGGTTGCTTTAGAAGTTTTATGTCTTTGAGAGATGATTCTCTAAAAATTTGCTTACTTATAAAACTGATTTTCAAGCGATTTTATTTTTCTTCAAGTAACAAATTTAATTTGGTGAGTATTTTGGCAGGGAGAGAAATGGTGGGTGGGAAAGTTAGTGATCATATCTTCCTGTGATTGTTTTATGTATTCCCGGTGGATAAGCTGAGCAATTTTTTAAAATGTAGACTCTAATATACTAGTCGTGAAACAACATGGTGTATGAGAGAGACCGAAAGAGAGACAGAGACAGAGAGAGAAAGAGAGATGGTGGGAAAGTAAGTGATCATATCTTCCCTGTGATTGTTTTATGTACTCTTAGTGGATAAACTGAATAACTTTTTAAAAATGTAGACTCTAATATACTAGTTGTGAAACAACACGGTGGATGAGAAAGAGAGACCGAAAGAGAGACTGAGACAGGGATGGAAGAATAGCAGGATGAAGAGAGCAACAGAAGATTAGTCAAGTTCAGAGAAGTATGGGACTTGGTAGGAAGGGGAGTTGAAGCTGGAGAGGTAGATAGCAGTCATATATGAGGGTCTTCTGGGCTATGCTAATGAACCCCAAATTAATCCTTTAGGCAGCATTGAAACGGTCAGATTTGTATTTTACATCTGTGGAGAATGCCTGTGTGGCTCAGTTGGCTGAGAGTCCAACTGAGTGTCCAACTGTTGGAGATCAGGTCACGATTTCAAAGTTCATGACCAGAGCTCCACATGGGGCCCCGTGCTGACAGTGCTGCGGAGCCTGCTTGGGATTCTCTCTCTCTTCCTCTCTCTCAAAATGAATAAATAAACTTAAAAACAAATCCGTGGAGAAGGTGAGGTAAGGAGATATGGGCTCTTTGAGCCTAGAGGCAGAAAAACCAGTTGGAAGGCTGTTGCTATTATCTAGAGCAGAGACGATGACGTCTTGAACTTCAAGGGAAGTTTTAGGGATGGAGAGAAGAGGAGAGAAATAGAAATCAATAGATTGCTGGGGTGTGGGAAGGTTAGGGAAAACAAGGAATCTGATGTGACACCAGGTTTCTCGCTGGGCTATATGCCATCCACTCCCAAGAAAGGAGCAGGGATGGTGAGCAGTGTGGGGATTCATTTGAGCATGTTGCATCTGAGGTGACTGTGAGGTATCCAGAGAGTTTTGTTGTTGTTGTTTTCATTTTTGTTTTTATTAATTTTTTAATGTTTATTTATTTTTGAGAGAGAGAGAGAGAGAGAGAGAGCAGGGGAGGGGCAGAGAGAGAGGAAGACACAGAATCTAATGCAAGTCCCAGGCTCTGAGCTGTCAGCACAGAATCTGATGTGGGGCTCGAAGCCATGAACTATGAGATCCTGACCTGAGCCGAAGTCGAATGCTTAGCTGACTGAGTCACCCAGGCACCCCTTTATTTTTGTTTTTAAGCCATACGATTTGGAAGCTCAAGGGAGAAAAGAAGGGCTGTGTCATTAATAAATAATAATAATAGTCGGAGAGATACAGTATGCCTAATATTTTGAGAAGATAGTGTCTGGAGTCAGACTACCTGAGTAATGAAGAACCATCATTTACTGACTGTGTGAGTTTGAGCAAGTTGCATAATTTCTCTGTGCCTTAGTTTCCTCATCTGTTGTGAGAATTAAATGAGTCGATACATGTAAAGCTTTTAGATCAGTGTTGGGCACATAGTAAGTACCATATACCGGTTTGTTGTATTGTTGTTATTTTTAATTCAGCTCTCATTTATTGCACACTTGCTCTGGGCCACACCTATGCTGAGAGTTTAGAGGCAGTTTCTCGCTCACACTCCATAACACCTTGTGATGGTGATACTGTTGCGATCTAAAGAAACTCAGACCTCAGGAAGGCTGATCAGATTGCCCAGAGCAACCCACGAGAAGTAAAGGGCACAGCCAAGATGCAAACTCAAGCCTGAAGGACAACAGGAGTCCAAGGCCATTAAGGTGATACCTGAAACCATGAGAGGGTATAAAGGGAGAGGAGCCAGGAAACACCCACGTTCCTCCAGAGGTGGGAATAGGGGCAGAGAAAAGCAACTGAAGACTTGCTGTGCAAAAAGCAGAAGCAGGTTAGCCAAGTCGATTGTAGCCGGAGCCCAATAAAGTAAGGATTTACTTTTCAGGCTGCTTTTATAATTCCTCCTCTTCCTCTACCCCTCACATTGAGATTTTACGTTTTACACTTCTGTGCATGAAAAAAAAATTACTAATTAGACACACAAATCTTGACTCCTATACCAGAGGCATCACATTATCTGATAGACTTAAAGTATGATGGGAGAACTTAAAACTTTGAAGCTCTGAGCTGCTGATCTATGTTAGAGCTGAATATGTTAGATCTATGCTATCTATAGCTGATCTATGTTAGAGCTCCTTCCTTAGGCAGTGGTCATAGGGATTAATAATCCTATCTGCCTCTGTGTCCCAGTTCAGTGTTACTTCCAGGGTCCCCCTAGCCTATTTTCATGGTCTTTGTCTGGAGTTCCTGGGATTTATTCTGTATATATGTTCTAGCTTGCTAAGGTTGCCCTAACAAAGCACTGCAGAGTAGGTGGTTTAAACAAGAGAAATTTACTTTATCACAGTTCTGAAGGATAGAAGTCCCGAGTCAAGGAGTCCACAGGATTCGTTTCCTCCAAGGGGCATAAGAGATAGGTCTGTTCCAGGTCTCTCTCCTTGACTTGTAAATGGCCATCCTCTCCCCGTGTCTTCCATCCATCCTGTATGTGTTCAAATTTCCTCTTTGTGAGGATGCTAGTCATATTGGATTAGAAGCCACCCTAGTGATCTCATTTTAACTCGATTACCTCTGCAAGGACCTTGTCTACAAATAAAGTCACATTCCGAGGTACTGGGGTGGGACTTCAATATATGAATTTCGAAGGGACATAATATGGCCCACGAAAATATCAATATCCTAATGATGTTTACTTTAATCGTTAAAGACTTTGACTTTGAATCCAGTATGGAAATGCAGTACAAGTAAAAAAAAAAACAAACATATTCTCCCCCACCATTTTGTAGTATCAACGAAAGGAAACAAATTTTCATTTTACATCCTCCTAGTCAGATTTTCCTTTTCCAGGCCATAAGATATTTAATAAAGAAGCTTTCTTCCTTGTCTTGATGAAGAATAGAGATTTGCACTCAGTTTTAAAATTAATTTTCATGAGTGTACCTGCTCATTCAGCCAACTCTGTCTCTTGTGGTCAACATCCTTTAGGGAATGGGAAAACCATAACTACCATGACCAACATTCTGGGCATTAATTGCAGTCACTCTCCCAGGTGCTGTGGAAAGGGGGGCAGATTATAAAGATTCTCTGACCTCAAGATATGTTTAACTTCATGCTATTATTCTTAACCCTTTTTGTATCGTAGAGGCTTTGGGAATCTGGTGAAAGCTAGCTTTTCTTCTCAGAGATATTTATATACAACGAAAAACAAAATTATGTATATAGCTGCTTTTGTTGCATTAGATCAAAACACTTTTATAAAGAATTGTGCCTTTTCCATCCTCCTTTACATGCAAAATTAATTTCAGGCAACTTTCTAAAAAAATAGGAAGAAGGAAAGAAAGACATCCAATGTGCGCAAATAAAATTAAACCATAAAGTTTGTCTTTGCTAAAAAATAAACTTCAATGAGAAGGCATCTCTCCCATGGCTTGAATGAGAAGCTGAAATTACTGAATAGTGTCTGGCGTGATGTCTAGGTACCTTTCTGTAGGCTTTCTGCTTTGACGGGAACACAGGCTGAAAAGCTGCGCTCACAATGGCATGTTGTAGCAAACAGAATCAGTTCATGTTCACAAAAGACACAGTGGGCTTATCATAAGAGAACGCCAAGATATTCCAAGATTATCTGACGTGGATAGTGGATTTATGTTGTTTAATTTCCACTGGCTTCACATCACTGAGTTTCGTCTTCAGCAACGGAATGCTGTTGATGTCAGCAGAGGGAAGATTAAGAGTTCATGTTTCAATTTTCAGGTTGTCTGATCAGAAGTACTTTAAAGAGTTGCGGGGTTTCAAGTTGTCAGCATATTTCTGTATCACAGATTTGTAAAAGAGAAGGAGTTCATATTCTGCTTTCATTTCATGAGAAAACATTTTGAAAAGGCAATGATTCAAGGCACCAGCATTAACAAGTTGATACCTTACCATAGACAAGCAGGGCCAGAGAAAGCAATGGGTGTAGAACTTACTGCATAAAGATTCTTCCTCTAAGCTGTGTCACAAGCACCACAGATGTTCTGTCTATTCACAAAGTGCCCGACGAGTTATATTTGCAGAAGAGACTTCTCAGCATTTCAAAGATATTGATGGATTTGAAATTTCTGAATGGACTTGCTAAATAGGAGTTTATTTTTGAAGGCATCAGCTGGCTGCATAAAGCAGCTTCCAATTCCTCCATTGGATGCCTCAAAACATTATTTTTAAAAAGTCGACCATCATGGACTAATTTCATTTTTTTGGAGGTACTGCTTTAACCTGTCTCCTTTGCCCCAAACCATATACTAACTTGACCATTTTGGGGGTACCCAGATTTTACCACTTACTTTGTTGTTATTTTAAGAGCAGGCTGATTCATTAGGGCCCACCCAATTTTGGTAAAGTCTTGCCTTTTCAACCCTAGTCTTCTTTTCTTAGAAAAGATCTACACTTGCAAATTTTTGGAAGAAAAATTATGAGATACTAGTCCTGCATTTTTGGTTTCGCGTTTCTTCCACTGACAAGAAGTCATCCTGCCAAAACAACTCAGGCTGTGGTGTTCTGTCACACGTAGGAGGAAGCAGAGCCAAAAAATATTTGGTATTTCTTCCTTATTATTTTCTTTGACATTTTCTAACTTAAGCCAATCCTGATGTAAACAAAGACAGATGCTCATCATCATAATGGCAGGGCACATATTTTAATTCCTACCAGTGGAAAGCTGTTCTGACATATGCCAACACTGATGAGGATACAGGTCATGTCTATAGGAGCAGCCATAATAGACACAGAAATAACGTATTCACTAAGGTGTTTGGGGGAAAAAATCACATAAAAATTACTGTTGTGTGTACATTTCTGTCTCAGTGTACGTTCAAATGCATATCCATATGCCTGATTCACAGACCTCCCTCTGATGCCCCCGCCATAGACCCCAGGTTAAGAGTGCTGGCATAAATGAGTGGACCGTATCTTCAACGAAACCCCAAATCCAGTGTGAGTCCAATGGTGGGAGAGACCCCCTTTCCTGGTAGTCTTAGAAAAGACCTCATAAGTCCCCAAGAAGATAACATTGGAGCTACAACTTGAAGACTGAGCAGCAGTTTATTAGGGTGAGAAGAGGACCAAGATAGAAAGTGAAAAGGGAAATGCCATAACCGGGGAAGTTCCGGTAATGCGTGTGGATGACTCTAAGAAGGTAAGGGTTATGTTGGAAATGTTTAGCTATCAAGACAGAGAAAACTACTCAGGCTTGAATTTGAACTCTGCTATTTTTCTACATGACCCTGCATAAGTTTTGTAATCTCCTTTTACCTCCATCTCCTCGTTTTTTATTTATTTATTTATTTATTTATTTATTCTCAACGTTTTTATTTTATTTTTGGGACAGAGAGAGACAGAGCATGAACGGGGGAGGGGCAGAGAGAGAGGGAGACACAGAATCGGAAACAGGCTCCAGGCTCCCAGCCATCAGCCCAGAGCCTGACGCGGGGCTCAAACCCACGGACCGCGAGATCGTGACCTGGCTGAAGTCGGACGCTTAACCGACTGCGCCACCCAGGCGCCCCATCTCCTCGTTTTTGATATGGGGATGGCAGATGAAAGTCAGCATGTGCTGGGACCTTGTATTTGCCCAAATAGGATTTCTTTCAACCCTCCTTGCCACACCAAGTTTATGGACACCCGATGAAAGGGGATACAGCCACCCTCCCCTTCATTTAGGGTAAATAGCGATGGTAATAATAGTTTTGGTAATTCTAATAGCTGGAATAGAACGAGCCTATACTCTGTGCATGTGTTGTATTAAGTGTGTTGCATACATCATCACGTTTCACTTCATAACATCTGAGGTAGAAGCTGTCATCGTGTCCATGATGAGGAAACTGAGGTTTAGATAGGTTGAGACATAGCCAGAATTCCTCAGAGAGCAGACATAGAGCCAGCCTTATGTCAGGCTCTTTCCTCAACCTACCCTGTTTTAAATTTCCTCCTAAGCTAGTCTTCTTCAATTATGTCCAATGAGCTCCAATTATGTCCAATGTGCCTGGACACACCCTCTTTGGTCAGCCTCTCAGGCTGATGCTTCCTTTGGATGGTCTAGTCACATTTGATTGACTTCTTTCCATGAGGCTGCTTCTCAGACCATCCTGGCTGCACACACCTCTGTGTGCAAGTGACACATGTCACCACTTGACCTGGCTGCAGGTCCTTATGTGTCTGTGAGAGGGAATTCAATGCACTGCTGAGCTACTGTCAAGACCAAGTAAAATGCTTTCCCCTGGAACATGCTAGCAACGAGTGCCCCTGTTACCTCTGAGTGACATAAAATTGTGTTAAGCAAAAGCTGTGACTGCCCCGGGTCTCACTTGTATGTTGAGAAAATTGAACATGGGGGAGGACAGAGAACAAGAGGGGGGAAAAAGGAACAGCAAAAAAGAAAACATTTTCTAAAATGGTGCTCATGGAGTGGAGGCTAGGTGCTTCTCTGGGATCTATACACACACATGGTGGGTTTCTTTTAATTTCTTTTAAGGAATTTTGTCAGGTTATAATCAACTAGGGAGCTTGTCCTGCCTGAGGGAAATGACTCCAGTTGGAGCTAGTTTGACTTCACTGTTTACATTTCTGAATTTCCTCCCTTGTATCTTCCTCTGTCAATGAGCTTATCTACCCAGCTCAAGGTTATAGGAAGAAAGTATCTTACTTGATATCTTAGTCTCTTTGGGCTGTTATAATAGAATTCCATGGGCTGGGTAGCTTATAAACAACATAAATTTATTGCCCACAGCTCTGGAGGCTGGGAAACCCAAGATCAATGCACCCGCATGGTCATGTTTTGGTGAGGGCCTCTTCCCGATTCACAACTGGCCCCTCCTCTCTGTGTCTTCACATGGTGGAAAGGCTAGGGAATCTCTCTGGAACTTCTTTTATCAGCACGCTAATTTCATTCATGAGGGCTCCACTCTCATGAGCTAAGCAACTCCCAAAGGCCTCATCTACTAATATCAATCTGTGGGGGAGTTAGGATTTCCCCATCTGAGATGCAGGGGGACACAAACATTCAAACCATGGCAGCTAATTTCTGCCATTTTTGTTTATTTAGGTTGATTATGTGAAGTAATATGGTAAAGAGTAATAAGGAACAGAAGCAGATGATTGATCTTGGGGCCTGCCAGCCTCAACTTCCTGACCACCCCACCACTCTCAAGATTTGGGCTAAGGGTGCCGTCAGCCACAGCCCTGTAAACCTCTTGGACTCATTCCTGATTCCAATTTGAAAACTGTCTTATGCTCCCTGCCACGGTGGATGTAATCTTTCTTCCTGCTGAAGATAGTATATTGCAAGTCACCCAGATGGACCTTCTGGGTAGCATCATCCGCTTTTCTTAGTGTCCCTCAACCACGTTTTGACTATACAATATATTTTTGGTTAGACTGTATGTCACAGGAAACGTTACAGATATAAATGAGCAAGTTACTTCTTTCAACCAAACAACCTAAGAGAAACTTTTGTCTGAAATCTCAGATCACGTCTTTACCATAAAAAAAAAAAAAAAAAAACTCATATAAGCTCTTGCCTATATTAACCATCGGATTTCCTACATGAAAGCCTCTAAATGAGAAATTCAGAACAAAGGAACTGCTACATTTATGTTTGCAGCGCTGTGGACACAAGACGGAACACAGTGCTACCAGCTCCATGCATTATGGCCGCCTTTGAAGTGACAGCTGACCACACCACAGCTTCATCTCAGTCCGTTCCTACCCTGAGGAAGTCGTTTCAAAAGCCCAGTCACAGGAGCTTGTTACGCGCTGCCATGTTTACGATGATAATGCACAGCCACGCTGTCAAGGCTGCTTCCTCTGCCTGAGACCAGGCAGGTTCTCAAAAACACCTCAGGAACTTGTCACGAGTCCTCGCAAATCCCCCGTGAAGTGGAACATTTTTCATCTGCCTCCCAGCAGGAGGTGAAACATTTGCGTGCCTTGTTTAAGGTCACAGGGAAAGAGAAAGGCAGAGAGAGCCAGAGCAGACGGAAAGAACTGAGCGTGATGTTGGACCAATCTCTATTAGCCCCACAGAGTCAAGGAGGTGAGCACAGGTGGGATGCAGCAAGGCTGGAGGTGGTTTTCACAGTGGCAGTGTTGCAATTCAGGGGACAGGGATGCTGGAAGTATGTCCTGTGTCTTTCCCTGAGCTGAGAAGGCATCAGAGAAGGGGGTGGGATGAGGAAGAAAGCGGGATCTGTCCTGGCGGGGTACAGGGCACAAAGAGACACCAGGGCTGAATGTTAAGTGATGGGGATCACAGGGTGCCAAGTAGGAAAAGAGGCAGGGAAAGGTTTGTTTGGGGTCTGGGTCTTCATTTGTGTGGATGAGTGAATGACTACATGGACAGGTCAATACCATTGAAAGAAAAGGTTACTGTTACTCCCAGTTCTGCTAGAAACAAGAGGCACGGCTCACACACATGGACACGTGAGGAACAGGAGGTTTGTGCTGGGAAGCAGAGGTAGGAGTGGGTGTGGGTGGGGGAATGCTTAGGTCATGGCCTTTGTTGGGGTTTCTGTGGGAAAGGCAAGGCAGGACAGGGTCAAGAGTTTGTAATAGGCCATTTTTGTCAGGCTTGGGGCTATAAGGGTGGTCTCCAGCTCCTGGGTGACTCAATTGGTTAAGCATCTGACTTTGCCTCAGATCAGGATCTCACAGTTTGTGCGTTCGAGCCCCACATTGGGCTCTGTGCTGATAGCGTGGAGCCTGCTTGGGATTCTCTCTCTACCCGCCACCCCACCCCCCTCCTCCCTCCCTCTATCTCAAAATAAGTAAAACTTAAATAAAAAAAAAGATTTATACGGGTGGTGTCTAGTTGCCTGGTACCTGGCCCTGGTGCGATTAAGACAGAGGAATATGGCCCACTGGGGTGTGCAGACCAGATAGAGGAGAGAAAGCTTTGGATTGCTTCATTTGCTTATCAAATAGCATGCCCTTTGCTGTCTCTAGGAATTAGCTAGCCCTGGGAGGAGCAGTCTCTCCCCAGCCAGAAAGGTGTTTCAAGATGTCAATACGTGATAATACACAGAAAATAAATAAAAAAAAAACATGATTAATATACCATTACCTTGGATTTATCAGGGAGGAATTACTTAGTATTTGCGGCAACCATTTCTTCTCTAATAAAAAGATGTTAATAAATGTCTTATGTGACACACGTGATTATCGTGAGAACAAAGTAAGGTAATGGATAGTAGATGGAAAACACTTTAGAGAGTGAAAAGGTCATGATTTGACATAAGATGTCAGGGTCTTCCAGAGAGTCTCCCTCCTCCACCCCGTGCTGTCATCAGGAGGCTCTGCCCAAGATAAAACAGCCCTTTGATAGCCATCACACATGGCACCTGGGAAAGTAACCATCCCCGCCCAAATTAATTCTATCCATCTGAAGATGTGTTACGGCAACTCACAAGTCCATCAAATGAAGATATATATCTAAATGGAGCAAAATGTGAAGAAAAGAGGAGACGTACGGCTAACTCTTCTATTCTTGCTGCATAGCTAGCTAGCATGGCTATGGATCAGGCAAATGCAGGTTTAAGATCTGGATCACACTTCTGAACACTTCTGGACCCCAGGTAAATGTCAACTCCTGTCTACGCCTCTTTCACCAGTACAATCAAGAAATTCTGATGAGGATAACATGAGGGAAAGCATGACAGAATTTAGTGAGATGCTTGGCATAGAGGAAGTGCTCCCTGATGATAATAATAATATTAATAATAATTAGTAACTCATTAGCTGATTTATTATTATCATTAGGGTTATTCCTCACTTAGTTTGTATATAACTTCTACTTTATCACTGCTAATAATTTCCTCAAATTATATTTCCTGGGTGAAGTTTGTTACTCCCATTTAATAAACATTGAGTGCTTTAGGATTAAAGATATGTATTTTAAGATCAGTGAAGACCTGGAAATTACCATTGACTGTGATAAGGGCAAGATTACTCATTCTCCCTAGGCATCAGTTCCTAGAGGGTGGGAAGAGTTGCCAGCCATCCCCTAAGTGTGGAGGATGCCATCCATATTAGGAATCTGCTCAACTACATTCCAATCTCTAAGAAAATTATTCCATTAGAAGCACATTCTCTCTAATACACTTGTTTCTTTTTCAGAGATCATTTCTAACTTGATAGCTCATTATTTTCCCCTCTTGTGATCTTACAACAATGACACTCCACAAAGTAGTTTCCTTACAGGTGTCCTACAGCCCATCTTTGTACCCCTGTGGGGACTCTGAAGACTAACACTTGACCAAGGAATGCCTTTGTTATTGGCCAATGTACTTGTGAAGTCTGTGTTTTATTTTTCCATCAAACTCAAAAGGGAATGCAGTAATACATATTCCCTAGAGAGATGAGATCAAAACAATAAGTTCTATAGTTTGTTGAACATGTGAACTATTACATTTTTCATATCATTATTATTATTGAGAGAGAAAGAGAGAGCATGCATGTGAGAGGCAGGAGGAGGAGAGGGAGAGAGAGAGAGGGTCTTAAGGAGGCACCATGCCCGATGCAGGGGCATGAACGGTGAGATCATGACCTGAGCCAAAATCAAGAATTGGACACCGAAACTCCTGAGCCACCTAGGTGCCCCTAAAATGTTCATTTTAAGGTCAAAGCAGATTATAGAATATAATTCCTACTAAAAACTTTAATGTGAGAAAATTTAGCAGGAAAAAACAGCTCTGAAGAAAAGTTACAATTCATCAAATTGCATAGGGTTGGTTTAGGTTATAGAAGTAAGGTAACTAAAAAAATAAGCATAAATTAAAAAAACTTAAAAGACATCTGATAAACAAAGTAATGGGAATTACCTAAAAAATAAAACAAATTTTATCTGGAATAAGATTAGTCTACTAATAAATGTCCTCCTTAATAGAAATATGTAGAGTTGCATCAGGTAATTTTTTTTAGCTGAAATTCAGTGATTCTTTTGGATCACCTGTAGCTTACAACTCTATCAGTTACTAATTACTTCCACAATTGATGATTATTACTATAATTCTCTTTTTTCCTTTTTATAATAATTGTCTTATTGAAGTATAGCATACATTCAGAAAAATCTACAATCTACAGTTCAAAGAATCTATAGTTCAAAGCATTCTCACATAGAAACACCTTTGTGTTTTTGTCCAGTCACTGTCCTCTTCATCAAAGACCATCACTGTATGGCTGTTATCATAGATTTGTTTTTCTACTTAATAATTTTATAAAAGTAAAATATACCCTTTTGTGGCTGCCTTTCTCTCCTCTGAACATTATTTTTGTGAGATTCATTCTGTGTTATAATGGTAGTTTGTTAATTTTCATTGTTGTATAATATTCTATGGTATGACTATCATATTCACGATACTATATTAACTACACTATACTATAATCTCACTAATTTATATAATTAACCACTCCTATGTTATATCCAGGAGAAATGTGTAGAATGTGCACCAAAGAATGGGTTCCAATATGCCCATTAGAAGCACTAATCCAGCCTAAATGCCTATCAGCATATTTTCTTCCAGTCTGGTGGCTTGCACTATTCCTCTCTTAATGGGTATTTTTAAAAATCAGAAGTTTATAATTTTTCCCTTATTTTCAAATCTAAATTTTAGTTAGTTAACATACAGTGCAATATTGGTTTCAGGAGTAGAATTCAGTGATTCATCACTTACATACAACACCCAGTGCTCATTATAACAAGTGCCCTCCTTAATACCCATCTAGCCCATCTCTCACCCACTCCCTCCATCAACCCTCAGTTTGTTCTTTATGATTAAGAGTCTCTTGTGGTTTGTTTCCCCTCTTTTCTCTTTTCCACCTCCCCTTCCATATGTCCATCTGTTTTGTTTTTTTTAATTCCACACATGAGTGAAATCATATGGTATTTGTCTTTCTCTGATTGATTTATTTCACTTAGCATAATACATTCTAGCGCCATCCATGTCATGCAAAGTACAAGAGTTCATTCTTTTTTATGGGAGATATATATATATATATATATATATATGCCACTTCTTTATCCATTCATTATTCAATGGATATTTGGGCTTTCCCCATACTTTGGCTATTGTTGATAATGCTGCTATAAAAATTGGGGTGCATGTGCCCCTTCGAATTTGTATTTTTGTATCCTTTGGGCAAATACCTAATAGTGCAATACCTGGATCATAGGGTAGTTTTATTTTTAGTTTTTTGAGGAACCTCCATACTATTCTCAGGAGTGGCTGCACCTGTTTGTATTTCCACCAACAGTGCAAGAGGGTTTCCCCTTTTTCTGCATCTTCACCAACACCTGTTGTTTCTTGTGCAAATTTTAGCCATTCTGGCAGATGTGAGGTGGTACCTCATTGTGGTGTTGATTGGTGTTTCTCTGATGATGAGTGATGTTGAGCATCTTTTCATGCATCTGTCAGCCAACTGGATGTCTTTGGAAAAGTGTATATTCATGTCTTCTGTCCATTTCTTAACTGGGTTATTTGTTTTTTGAGTGTTGAGTATGATAAGTTCTTTATAGATTTTGGATAGCAACCCTTTATCTGGTATATTGTTTGCAAATATCTTCTCCCATTCCGTAGGCTGCCCTTTAGTTTTGTTGAAGAAGTTCCTAATTTTAATGTAGCCTGATTTATCAATCTTTTTCTCTAAGGATAGTGCCTTTTCTGTCCTGCATAAGAAATCTTTGCCTAGACCAAGGTCATCAATAAATTCTGTTAACCTCTAGAATTTTTATTGTTTTAATTCTCATATTTAGACTTGCCAGCTCCCTAGATTTTATTATTTTCTATGGTAAAAAGTAGGGTCAAGATTAATTGGATATCCTTTATAGATGTACAATTTAATGTTTATTTATTTTTGAGACACAGAGACGGTGTGATCAGGGAAGGGTCAGAGAGAGAGGAAGACATAGCATCCAAAGCAGGCTCCAGGCCCTAAGCTGTCAGCACAGAGCCCAACGTGGGGCTCGAACTCACGAACCGTGAGATCATGACCTGAGCTGAAGTTGGCCGCTCAACAGACTGAGCCACGCAGGCGCTCCTATAGATATACAATTTAACTAGCACCATTTATTAAGACCATTGTTCCTCAGTGTCACCTTATCCTACTGATTGTAAATAGTGCTAACCAAGTGGAGTAAAACCTGAGAAGAATGTTTCCTTTTCCATCACATATACATCTTCATGTTAAGTGTCTGGAATCTATGATAAAAGATTTCTCTAAATTTTTGTTGTTGTTAAGGCAGACTTTTTAAGATGCATTTAATGATCTTTAAACCAAGGCCACTACAAGATTCAACCACAGTCTTGGATTTTTGCCATGGTCTCGAGAAAGCAACTTAAATTGGTTTTTGTTTTCCTTTTTTCTTTTTAAATAGTTGTCAGGAAATGAGAGGGATAATGCCTGAGGTCAAACTTCTTCCCCAAGATAAGATATTTTTGCTGAAAAAATCTGTACTTCCATAAAAAGAAAAAAAAAAAGCAGACTTCTCACTGAAGTGTAATTAGCAACATGGAACTGGAAGATGTTTGTTTCTTAGGTTATTAAAAAAGATTTAATTTCTTTTAAATTTATTTTACTTTTTAAAATGTTTGTTTATTTATTTATTTATTTATCTATTTATTTAGAGAGCAAGCAGGAGAAGGGCAGACAGTAAGAGAGAAAGAGAATTCCAAGTAGGCCTCGCACTGCCAGCACAGAGCCCGACCCGGGGCTCGATCTCACGAACCATGAAGCCATGACCTGAGCTGAAACCAAGAATCTGATGCTTAACCGACTGAGCCACCCAGGTGCCCCTGAAAAAATTTAATTTGTAAAAAAAGTCTTGATTTTCAAGTTTCAAAAAAATTGCACACTTTGCTCAGGTGTCAGGAGAGGCAGCCTCACAGGTTGACAGAGTTGAAGGACACTGGGTTCTGAGCCAAGCTCCAGATTTCCCATTCCTGCTTTGTCACTAGATATTTTTTGCTACTCGTTTTCATTTTCTTCCTTCATCCAATTAAGTGTTCCTGGTCAGTACTTTTTTTTCCTGCTGTGACTGTGTTTCATTGTGCAACCTACACGGATGTACATGCCTGTCACCATGTCACAGTCTGGCCCCTGTTCATTACTTTCGTTACCCTTATTTAGGAAGCTTTCCTGAAGGCAAGAAAATAAAAGGCTGCTACAAAGGAATAAACTTTCATCCTCTGTAACTTACCAAACATAATTTTCAAGTCACTACTATTAAAAACTCACTCATAACCACATTAAGCTGAGAAGTTAGAATAGCCTATAATTCCTCATGAACGCTGCTTTTTTTTTTTTCTCAATTTTTGCTACCCCAAACCCTAGGCACTATTGGATTTTCTTGCAGTACAAAGAGTGCTGACTTCTTCCAGTAATTCTCAGGAAATGTGAAGTTCCTCCTCCATGTCCTCAGCTACTTCCACCTGGTAACCAATGGCAGGTATTTATTTGTCAAGAACTTAAAGGTTAAATTTCTGATTCTGAGACAGTGAAATTAACTTACAACTCGTAACACCATATTTCATTGAATCGAATACTCTGTCTTTGTAAGATGCAACATGATTTTAAGTTCCAGTAAGAAAGAAAAAAAGTTCTCCATTAAACCGTGAATGATCAATTGTAAGACCTACCATAATAAAAAATATTAACATGCATAAAAATGTCTTGGAATCTATGAAATACAATAATCATATTAGTTCTCCAATTAAATGATTTGCTGCATCATATCCAAGAAAAAAATAGAGGTGAGAGCATGATAGCTCCCGAACTCTGCTGTTTGTGAGAAATACAGGGTGGAGGGCACCTGGGTGGCTCAGTCAGACTCTTGATTTGGGCTCAGGTCGTGATCCCAGGGTCGTAGGATTGAGCCCTGCACTGGGCTTCATGCTGAGCATGGAGCATGCTGAGCTGTCAGCACAGAGCCTGATGCAGGGCTTGAACTCATGGACCATGAGATCATGACCTGAGCCGAAGTCAGACACTTAACCGACTGAGCCACCCAGGCGCCCCTGACCGATTATTCCTCTTTCTATTTTTCAAGAACTATTACTAAGTTAACAAGAATGATATAAACATAGTGTACTGTAAGTACAGCAAGTCGTTTGATAAGGCTCCTATGATATCCTTGAGGACTTGATGATGAAACATGTACTGGATAATATGAAGTGAATTGATATCAAAGCGGATCAAAAGGTGGGATTTTATCCTTGACCCTATCTTATTTATCTTTCTCACAAATGATTTGATTGAAAACATAATAACACGTTTGTCAAATTGGAATGTGACCAAAGCTAAGAGAGCTCACCAGCACTACAATCAAACTAAGATTGGCTGTGTGATCTTGACATGCTGAACATCAGGGGAAAAAAAAAAACTTTAATTGAAAAACTGTGAGCTTTAATCTGGGGGCACCTGGGTGGCTTAGTCAGTTAAGTGTCCAGCTTCAGCTCAGGTCATGATCTCACAGTTCGTGAGTTCAAGCCCAGCATCTGGCTTTCTGCTGTCAGCACCCAGCCTGCTTTGGATCCTCTGTCTCCCTCTCTCTCTGCCCCTCCCCTGCTCACTCTCTCTCTCTCAACAATAAATAAAAACATTTAAAAAATATATAAGCCAAACTGGTATAGTATATGTATAGCTGAGATGTCTGAAATGCTCTTGAGCATTTTAATTGATTTGAACTTTATCATTATTATAAGGTATAATGTAACTGTTGAAAAGCTAAAAGTATTAGCATGCGGCCAGGAAGCTCACCAGCTCCCTTAATAGAATAACTAATTCCCCAGGCTTGGCAGTAGACAGAGAGTCTCCAGATAGAAATGAGCAGTGGGACGTCACAGCCTTTCTCTTACCCTTTAAGAGATTACACTGGTACTAGGGCACCTGGGTGGCTCAGTCGTTTGAGCATCAGACTCTTCACTTCAGCTCAGGTCATGATCTCGAGGTTCGTGAACCTGAGCCCCGTGCTGGGCTCTGCGCTGACAGCCCAGGGCCTGCCTAGGATTCTCTCTCTCTCAAAAATAAGTAAATAAACATTAAAAAAAAAGAGAGAGATTACACTGGTACCAACAGCCGTACCCTATATATCCTTACTCTGGCACAAGCTATAATTTAATGAAAGGTGCTAGAAAACTGGAGAGAATTTGCACACAAAGACTACACAATCAGCCTCTGGGAATGGCTTTTTTTAAATAGCAGAACCTTGGCTCACCTCAGGATCCCAGGTGGGGGTGACCCCCTCCCTGCCCAACCATAACATTGGGTTTCCTCGCTAACCGTGCAGTTGCCTTCCTGTGCACTAATTTCCCCAACAACCAAGAGTCCTCCAAACACTTCTAAAGCCCCCACGTGGAGTGAGGAAGATGGTCTATTTCTTTCTCATCATAGATCCCTTTCCCAGGTATAATTTTACTCCCTGGATGTATCTTTTCCATTAACTACTGACATTGGGAACGACTACCTCATCACAGTGAGGCCCTGATTTCTACTCTTGTGATTGGCATGAGAGCACACTTTGGCTTTACAAGGACAACTGTGTCGTAACACAATAGTCCAACGTTAGTACGAGATACACACATATGGGCAGGGCAGGGTTGTCTTTTCTAACAAACCGTAATATTATCTGCAATATTTGATTTTGCAGTACACCAAATCTTGAGCGTTATATTTGGTTTCTGAGTATCAAAAAGAGAGACTTTGACAAACTGCGGTGTTTCCCAAAGAAGCAGCTCAGTTTGAAGAAATTGGAGGAGTGAAGCTTGCACAGTAACCAGGGAGATGATAGCTTTGTTTAAATTCCATTTAGATGAAGAAACACCTGAAGGATGTCTGAACTTAAGGTTTCTTTTCTCTCAAAGATCTCTGACTCTCGACTTCTATGTTGTTCTAGACAGAAGTATGAAGACCACTGGTATAAGAGACAGGGAAGCCGACTCTGGTTCAATATGATTAAAAACAAAAACTCTCAAATACCTAGAATTTCCCCCATAAAAAAGACTGCCTTATGATGTGTGCTATCTATTGTTTCAACTATCTTAAGAATTCTCCTGGAAGAAGAACTGGTTACTGAGTGGTAAATAGGGCAGCGTCTGCAGCTGGATGGCTTAGATCAAATCCTAGATCCACCACTTACTACCTGTGACCTTGGGCATGTTGTTCAAACTCTCTATTTCTCAATATCTTTGGCTGTATCATGTGAATAACAATAAGGTTGTTAAGGGGATAAAATGAGTTATAATTGACAAATTCTTGGAACAATGGACGGAAGATATTAAACACAGTAATTGCTGGGTGTTACCATTTTCAACGTTTCTGACATTCTTCACAGATAAGAAAAACTCCATTAAAGAATAGTTAGACAGGTCAAATGCTGGCTTATGGGTTTCTTTGGCTGTGTGCTATGATTTAAATACCAATTTAGTAGAAATAAGGAAAAGACATTAAATCATTTGATGCTTTTATAAAAAAATTTATAATTTGGTGCATTTTAGGTGACTTTGAGTTATGTTTGGTTTAGCATTCAAAAAAAAATTAAGTACAAGAGTAGTAAATACATGAGATCATGACCTGAGCCAAAATAAAATGTCGGATGCTTAACCAACTGAGTCACCCAGGCACCCCTAAAATAACACTTTTAAAAAATACTGAGTGACACAAGTTTCTCTGCACCACATCTTTTTTACATCAACCCTAGATCTACAGGTTAGCAGTGTTTACTTTTCTGTTCTTTTTCACTTGTATGTATGTTGCTTACATATGAAAATGAGCTTATTATCATAGAATTGTTTTCTGAATTATTTTTAAATTGTGTACTCAATGAAGGCAAAAGGAAATGTTGAGGAAATGATGCTATATTTTAAGTCAGGAAAGCTATGTCAGATAATCCTTTTCTTTCAATTAAAAAAATGTTCTTGATACGCATAACATTTTCCTTCATCTTCATTGAAGATAATGTAGCATGTAAATTATATAAGTAACACTAGCATCAATAATGAGTATTTATTTAGTGCTTATCATATATTGGTAAGATCTTGGGCTTAGTGTTTATTCTACGTTACTGTTCTAACAAAATCCCTAGAATAGTCCTGTGTTAAAAAGAAAACCAGAGGCCCAAAATGGAGTCGCTTGTGCTAGGTCATGGCACCAAACCAAATTAGGTTAATACCTAACCTAATTGCAATTTCAATCACTGCTCAAAATGCACTCTTAAATAGGTCAGTCAGGAATTTTCTGGTCAGCATTGATAAGGTAGTCTGTCACATGGACCCTTCTTTGATCACCCAAAGCGAGATGAGGTAATCCACCCTGTAAGACCTTTTTGCCACCAAAGGAGGGTGACCACACCTGAAATAATCCTTCTTCCTTTTTGTGATTTCCTTGTTGTGGCTTTAAAAACCTTTCCCTTTCTATAGCCCTTTGGAGCTCCCCTCTACTTGTTCAATGCTGCCTGATCCATGAATTAATTAATAAAAACATGAGATCTTTAAAATTTTCAGTTGAATTTTTATTATTTGACTCCCGTGAGGTAGCTCTTATTACCGCGTGTCATAGGTAAGGAAACAGAAACACGGATTACAGATGTCGGTAAACAGCAGAACTACAATTCTAACCCATGTCAGCCTCAAACCAAAATTTTGCTGTTTAACTTGCCACTGTTCTCAAGTATGCATGGCACAGTTGTAAAATGCAAGATCATTTTGGATAGTATGAACATAAACATTTTTTATTTTAAGAATTGTGTATTGGGGCGCCTGGGTGGCTCAGGTGGTTAAGCGTCCGACTTCAGCTCAGGTCACGATCTCACGGTCCGTGGGTTCGAGCCCCGCGTCAGGCTCTGGGCTGATGATGGCCCAGAGCCTGGAGCCTGCTTCTGATTCTGTGTCTCCCTCTCTCTCTGACCCTCCCCCAT
The DNA here is from genome assembly GCF_022837055.1 of Prionailurus viverrinus. Classification (NCBI taxonomy): domain Eukaryota; kingdom Metazoa; phylum Chordata; class Mammalia; order Carnivora; family Felidae; genus Prionailurus; species Prionailurus viverrinus. Next base: position 141,707,462 of record NC_062562.1, read on the forward strand.
TCATGCTCTGCCTCTCTCTGTCTCAAAAATAAATAAAAACGTTAAAAAAAAAATTAAAAAAAAAAAGAATTGTGTATTTATTTTAAAGCATTTATTTTACTTTTTTATTAAAAAAATTCTAGGGGCGCCTGGGTGGCGCAGTCGGTTAAGCGTCCGACTTCAGCCAGGTCACGATCTCGCGGTCCGTGAGTTCGAGCCCCGCGTCAGGCTCTGGGCTGATGGCTCAGAGCCTGGAGCATGTTTCCGATTCTGTGTCTCCCTCTCTCTCTGCCTCTCCCCCGTTCATGCTCTGTCTCTCTCTGTCCCAAAAATAAATAAACGTTGAAAAAAAATTTAAAAAAAAATTCTTTAATGTTTTTATTTATTTTTGAGACAGAGAGAGACAGAGCATGAGCAGGGGAGGGGCGAGAGAGAGGGAGACACAGAATCTGAAGCAGGCTCCAGGCTCCAAGCTGTCAGCACAGAGACAGATACGGGGCTCGAACTCACAGAGTGTGAGATCATGACCTGAGCTGAAGTTGGACGCTCAACCGACTGAGCCACCCAGGTGCCCCTAAGGCATTTATTTTAAAGAGCTACTTCTCAGTAGGTCTCATGAGATGTAAGGGTACTGATCAAGAAAGAAAGGGATCCTGACATTGGAATGGTGACATCTGGGAATATTTAAAGAAAGCTAAACCTCAAAGTGGCCTAGAATCACTCAACTTTTCTCTTCTCTGTTTTGAGGGAATAATTCTAATCCCTGGCTTTGCTGGAAATAGCTAACCATTTCCCCTTTATTAAGAAGGTGATGGCTCTTAACTAGTTTTAAGAATATGAATTTACAGAGCCTCGCAGATAAAATGTAGATTTAGATTACAAAAAAAGAAAAGTTACAACCAGAATTGACTGATTTATATTCTTAAAAATCTGAGTTGTTTCATATATTCCTCCAGTGTAATAATTATTTCTCAGAAGCTGCTGTGGTAAGTTACAGTCTTAGCTCCTGATCCCTTGACTTCAAAAAGAAGACCATATGGCAGGGGAGTCAGAAAATAATCCAATAATGTCCCAGCCAATATAAAATGGCATTTGTGACATATACGTCAACGGATGGCCTGCTGGTCTATGAAGAGCTATAATAGGTCTGCCTTATTCAAGGGAAAATATTCCCCGATGGGTTAGAGGGAATAGAAACAGGAACAAGCATTCTAAGTAGGCAAAATAACATGTGTAGAAACACTGCACACACAAAATAGCATGCACACACACTATGGTGGCAGGGATAATTCAAGAAAGGGCTTAATAGAGGTCTTAAGGTAGAGAGGGCAGTTGGAACAAGGAGGCACGATATGAGACTAGCTTTGTTAAAGAGACTTCCGTTCAGTGGTAAATCTTATTCTTCAAATTTCAACTAACATTTTAATTGCAATGTTTTGTTTTAATTGCACTTAGGTTTTTTAAATTTTATTTTATTATTTTAATTTACATCCAAGTTAGCATATAGTGCAACAATAATTTCAGGAGTAGATTCCTTAATGCCCCTTATCCATTTAGCCCAACCCCCCTCCCACACCCCCGCCAGTAACCCTATGTTTGTTCTCCATATTTAAGATTTTCTTATGTTTTGTCCCCCTCCCTGTTTTGATATTATTTTTGTTTCCCTTCCCTTAGGTTCATCTGTTCTGTGTCTTAAAGTCCTCATGTAAGTGAAGTCATATGATATTTGTCTTTCTCTGACTAATTTCGCTTAGCATAACCTCTAGTTCCATCCACGTAGTTGCACATGGCAAGATTTCATTCTTTTTGATTGCCGAGTAATACTCCATTGAATATATATATCACATCTTCTTCATCCATTCATCCATCAATGGACATTTGGGCTCTTTCCATACTTTGGCTATTGTTGATAGTGCTGCTATAAACATGGGGGTGCATGTGTCCCTTCAAAACAGCATACCTATATCCCTTGGATAAATACCTAGTAGTGCACTTGCTGGGTCGTAGGGTAGTTTTATTTTTAATTTTTTGAGGAACCTCCATACTGTTTTCTAGAGTGGCTGCACCAGCTTGCATTCCCACCAACAATGCAAAAGAGATCCTCTTTCTCTGCATCCTCACCAACATCTGTTGTTGCCCGAGCTGTTAATGTTAGCCATTCTGACAGGTATCTCATGGTGGTTTTGATTTGTATTTCCCTGATGATGAGTGACGTTGAGCATTTTTTCATGTGTCGGTTGGTCATCTGGATGTCTTCTTTGGAGAAGTGTCTATTCATGTCTTTTGTCCATCTCTTCACTGGATTTTTTGTTTTTTGGGTGTTGAGTTTGATCAGTTCTTTATAGATTTTGGATACTAACCCTTTATCTGATATGTCGTTTGAAAATGTCTTCTCCCATTCTGTCGGTTGCCTTTTAGTTTTGCTGATTGTTTCCTTTGCTGTGCAGAAGCTTTTTATTTTGATGAGGTTCCAATAGTTCATTTTTGCTTTTGTTTCCCTTGCCTCCAGAGATGTGTTGAGTAAGAAGTTGCTGTGGCCAAGGTCAAAGAGGTTTTTGCCTGCTTTCTCCTCAAGGATTTTGATGTCTTCCTGTCTTACATTTAGGTCTTTCACCCATTTTTAATTTATTTTTGTGTATGGTGTAAGAAAGTGGTCCAGGTTCATTCTTCTGCATGTCACTGCCCAGTTTTCCTAGCACCACTTGCTGAAGAGACTGTCTTTATTCCATTGGATATTCTTTCCTGATTAGTCAAAGATTAGTTGGCCATACATTTGTGGGTCCATTTCTGGGTTCTCTATTCTACTCCATTGATCTGTTCTTGTGCCAGGACCAGACTGTCTTGATGATTACAGCTTTGTAGTATAGCTAAAAGTTTGGGATTGTGATGCTCCTGCTTTGGTTTTCTTTTTCAAGATTGCTTTGGCTATTTGGGGTATTTTCTGGTTCCTTACAAATTTTAGGATTATTTGTTCTAACTCTGTGAAGAATGCTGGTGTTATTTTGATAGGGATTGCATTGAATATGTAGATTGCTTTGAGTAGTATTGACATTTTAACAATATTTGTTCTTCCTATCCAGGAGCATGGAATCTTTTTCCATTTTTTGTATCTTCAATTTTTTTCATAAGCTTTCTATAGTTTTCAGTGTATAGATTTTTCACCTCTTTGGTTGGATTTATTCCTAGGTATTTTATGGTTTTTGGTGCAATTGTGAAGGGGATCGATTCCTTGATTTCTCTTTCTGTTGCTTCATTGTTGGTGTATAGGAATGCAACTGATTTCTTTGCATTGATTTTATATCCTGAAACTTTGTTGAATTCATGAATCGGTTCTAACAGTTTTTTGGTGGAATCTTTTGGGTTTTCCATGTAGACTATCATGTCATCTGCAAAGAGTGGAAGTTTGACCTCCTCCTGGCCAATTTGGTTGCCTTTTATTTCTTTGTGTTGTCTGCAGAGACTAAGACTTCCAATACTATGTTGAATAACAGTGGTGAGAGTGGACATCCCTGTCATGTTCCTGACCTTAGGGGGAAAGTTCTCAGTTTTTCCCCATTGAGGATGATATTAGCATTGGGTCTTTTGTATATGGCTTTTATGATCATGAGGTATGATCCTTCTATCCCTACTTTATTGAAGGTTTTTATCAAGAAAGGATGCTGTATTTTATCAAATGCTTTCTCTGCATCTATTGAGAGGATCACATGGTTCTTGTCCTTTCTTTTACTGATGTGATGAATCACATTAATTGTTTTACGGATATTGAACCAGCCCTGCATCCCAGGTATAAATCCCACTTGGTCGCGGTGAATACTTTTTTTAATGTATTGTTGGATCCGGTTGGCTAATATCTTGTTGAGGATTTTTGCATCCATGTTCATCAGGGAAATTGGTCTATAGTTCTCCTTTTTAATGGTGTCTCTGTCTGGTCTTGGAATCAAGGTAATGCTGGCTTCATAGAAAGAGTTTGGAAGTTTTCCTTCCATTTCTATGTTTTGGAACAGCTTCAAGAGAATAGGTGTTAACTCTTCCTTAAATGTCTGGTAGAATTCCCCTGGAAATTCATCTGGCCCTGGACTCTTGTTGTTTGGGAGATTTTTGATTACTAATTTGATTTCTTTACTGGCTATGAGTCTGTTCAAATTTTCTGTTTCTTCCTGTTTCGGTTTTGGTAGTGTATATGTTTCTAGGAATTTGTCCATTTCTTCCAGATTGCCCATTTTATTGGCGTATAATTACTCATAATATTCTCTTATTATTGTTTTTATTTCTGCTGTGTTGGTTGTGATCTCTCCTTTTTCATTCTTGATTTTATTTATTTGGGTCCTTTCCTTTTTCGTTTTGATCAAACTGGCTAGTGGTTTATCAATTTTGTTAATTCTTTCAAAGAACCAGCTTCTGGTTTCATTGATTGCACTTAGTTTTTTTTAAGGTTACCTTTTGGGTACTAAGAATACTTGTTTTCCTTTTACTGTAGTAATATTAATTTTTTTATAATCAGTTTATTTAAAAACAGAGTAAGCTTTAATAACTTCATAATCAATATGATTATAGAGGTGCATAGGTTTTGAAAAAACCAGGAAGGTGGCATGGACAATGACTCCAGATTGACCAACTCTTTTTTTTCTTTAAAGTTTATTTATTTATTTTGAGAGAGAGAGAAAGTTCATGTCAGGGAGGAGTGAGAGAGAGGGAAGGAAAGAGAGAGAAAGAATCCCAAGCAGGTTCCTCACTGTCAGTGCACAGCCTGATGCGGGGCTTGAATCCATGAAATGTTGGGTCATGACCTAAGCTGAAGTCAGATGCTTAAATGACTGAGCCACCCAGGCGCCCCACCTTGAGAAACTTTATACTAGGCCAGTGTTTGGCAAATTATGGCCCTTGCACCAAATACACTCCTCCTTTTGTAAATAGCCAATCATTGGAACACAGTCAAACCCATTCAGTTATTGCCGATGGCTGCTTTCCCTCACACTGGCAGAGCTGAGTAGTTGAGACAGTATAGCCCGAAAACCTAGAATACCTACTATCCAGACTTTGATAGAAAAAACTTGCTGACCTATCTACCAACCAAGCTATACTTGTAAAGCATTTTTGAAAACTTAGCAATCAGTATACTCATGACACAGATACATTTAACAGCTCAACTGCCCTTTCACTATGCTTGTCCCTTTTCTATATTCAAGACAGTTAAGTGCCTTTCTACACGGCAGGAGCATTCCAGGACACCTAAGGCTGGAGGCCATGGGAGAACACTGGGCTATTATGAGAGTTTCTTTGTTTGCTGTCTGACAGGATGGATTCTGTCTTCTGCTCAAATTCTGTTTGATCAGAAACACTGAGGCATAATAAAAGGAACAGATGAATTACTGAGGCCCTGAGGCTCCACTAAAGATTAGAGTAAAACTTGAACTTCAAAGGATCCTGGTGAAGAGGGAAGGTCGACAGCTTTGAACTCTCAATGGGGATGAGGCAGGGGACTTGGGACGAGGGAAGGTGGAAACCATCATTCCTAAATGAGCTTTTGCAGAGCAGTGTGGGGATTACTTCATGTGCAGGTCAAGGCTCTGCCACACGCTGGGTTCATGTTCTTTTTCAGCCTAACAAAGATACTCTGACTAGGTCTTCCATGATGAGGGTTCTCACCAGAGAACATTTCTCCTGGTTACCCGTGCGTGTCCTGTGAACGGGCGCAGGCATATCTCTGCATTACAGCTAGATAATGTCAGGAGCTCTTGCTGTGTCCGGAGCCCTGTTTCCAGAATTCCACATCTATTATCTCACTTCCTCCTTACATGGACCCCATGAAGTAAATACTACTATTATCGCCATTTTACAAAGGCAGGTGCGGAAGGACAGGGGGATTTAGTAACTTGCTCAACATCACATAGCTGGCAGTTGGCAGAGTGGGGATTGGAGCCCAGGATTTGCCACCACTGCTTCTATTCTGACCTGTGCGCCCTGGTGAAGGCACAGTGTAAAGCCACACTCCCGTGCTTTGGAGAAAGAGGTCTTTTTTGAAGAAGTGAATATCAGTGTCAGTCCCTGAAGAAGAGACAGGGGTCTGGGCCAGAAGCTGGGATGAGGAAGGTTGGCCTTGGAAAGGCTAAAGAAGGAATTCCTGTCCCCACACTTGGTCCTTTTCCCTCTTCAGATAAGATTTTTAGGGAGGCAGAAGTTTATTTTTTATATGTTTTTTAAAAATGTTTATTTATTTTGAGAGAGAATGAGACAGTGTGAGCAGGGGAGGGGAAGAGAGAGAGAGAGGGATGGGAGAATACCAAGTAGGCTCTGTGTTATTAGTGCAGAGCCTGCCTCCAGTCTACTCCCAACTGCAACATCATGACCCAAGCTGAAATCAAGAGTCAGACACTTAACTGACTGAGCCACTCAGGCACCCCAGGAGGCAGAGGTTTAAACATTAGCTCTTGGGTGCAGACTGCCACAGTCAGCCCCCCATGTGGAAACAAGGCATTGAACAAAGACATTTTAGGTGAACCAACTGGGAGCTATTGGAGATTTTCAAATAAAGGACTAATACATGTGCTTAAAAAAAAAAAAAGAAGGGAGCCTAGGTGGCTCAGTTAGTTGAGCCGCCAACTCTTGATTTCAGCTCAGGTCATGATCCCAGGGTTGTGAGATCAAGCCCTATGTCAGGCTCTGTGCTGACAGTGTGGAGACTGCTTGGGATTCTCTCTCTCTCTGCCCCTCTCCCCAGCTTGTGTGCTCTCTCTCTCTCTCTCAAAAAAAAAAAAAACACAACAAAACAAAACAAGCCCTGCGGCTTTGTTGAAGATATACTGGAGGGAGGAATGTAGGAGACCCGAGTGGAGTCAAGTACACACAGTTGCAAACGTGCACAAAAGAGGAACCGGGAGAGCACGGTGTTGGTGCCATGGCCGCCCTTGCCCTGGGGAGGTCAGGTAAGACGTGACTGCCTGGCTACCAATTTGGTCACTTGGAGGTCTTTGGTGACCTTACAAGAGTATTTCCATGAACAGTGGAGACAAAACCTCATTGGAGTGGATTCACCAGAGAATGAACTGTGAACATGTAGACTGCAGGGTGGAGACTTTGTTCTCAGAGGAGTCTTGTCGTGAAGGGAACAGGCAATGAATAGACACAGTTGTGAAGTCCCGGGGCATTTTATTTTGTCTTCTTTATCTTATTTTTTTTAAAGAAGGGTGCTATTCAAGTATGTCAACTGGTAAGTATGATCTAGTGGAGACAGAAAATTTGATGACACAGGAGGTAAGGGGATTACTGTAGGAGCAAAATCCTTGAAGTTTATAAGAAGTGGTCAGGGACAATGCACCAGTGAGGGGTTGGCCTTATCCTGGAACCCAGATGTTTACTCTTAAAAATAGGAGGAAAGCCAGACTATGTGGATTTGTAAATGTAGGGAGGCTGATAGTTTGGTTGATAGCAGGGAGGAAGATAAGAACGCTTTCATCCGACTGCCTCGATTTTCTTAGTGCCTAAGAAGCAAGGTCACCATCTGATGAGAAAATAGGAGAACGGGTATCAGGAGAAGGGGTATCAGCGCTTTGAGGAAACAGGAGGAGCTCTGTGTGATATTGTGATTCATAGTAAGATATATATGTTTGGTCTTTCCCCCATTTCTGGAACAAAGTTCCTAAAATCCTTGGAATTTCCTAAGTGGTGAGAGCAACCAACGTGTCTCTTATTATGTTAATGAGGTGACTTTTGGAAATTGCCTCCGGATGTAGGGATGGGGGCTGGTTACCAGGAGAACCCACTCTGTGGTGAGAGGGTTGAGGGACAGCACTGGAGATTGAATCAACGACCAGTGGTTTCATCAATCCTGTCTATTTAATGAAGCCTTCATAAAAACCCCGAACTATAAGATTTGAGAGCTTCCAGGTCGGTGAACTCATGGAGATTAGGGGAGAGCGGCATGTTTTGAGAGGGCATGGCATTTCTGGCCTCCCTCCATACCTTGCCCGGTGCATTCTTCCATCTGGTGCTCCTGAGTTATATCCTATTATAATAAACCAGTGATCTAGTAAGCAGAATGTTTCTCTAAGTTCTGAGAGCTGCTCTAGCAAATTAATCAAACCTGAGGAGGAGGTCATTGGAACGTCTGATCTTATAGCCAGTTAGAAGCACAGGTGACAATCTGGGCTTGTGACTGGCATCTGCAGGGGGGTGGGGTGAGGGCAAGCCCTCAATCTGTGGAATCTAATGCTATCTTTTGGTAGATAGTGTCAGAATTAAGTTAAATTATACTGAATTTTCAGACACCCTGCTAGTGTCATAAGAATCGCTTGTGGTGTGCAGAAGCCTCCCCCCCCCCCCCATCTTGGAATTGAGTCCAGAAACACAAAAGATTATAAAATAGTAAGAGAACTACTTATCTAGGGAAAGTATTTGTATTGCCTGCCAGCATTGCGGTGCACTTGAATTCTGAGTGCTAAACTAAATATCAGTCCTTTTAGCTCCTTTCTCCCTATCATCAGCTGCTGGATGATGGAATAGACACAGCAGAATTTTCCAGGTTTTTGGTTTTGGAAAGATGTACAAGAGAGAGACAAGCAAGGGAGAGAAGGTTATACGCATGTGAGGGAAACCAGAATATGTCACCTCAAAATATCCCTCTTTGACATAAAATTTTTTTTCAGGCTGACGGCAATTAAGAAGTAGTAAATGTAGAAAAAGTTCCCCCTTTTCTACCCAAAGGCAGGAAATAAATTTTCCTTTTGTTGGAGACAGACTTTTATCAATCCAAAAACTAGAGAAATCTACAAATAGATTTTGTGAAACAAACCCTTATCTTTCTAATTGCTTCTTTGCCATTTACTACCTGAAGCCCCCACCCCTTTGTTTTGTCCGTTCCTTGCAAGCTTGTTTCTTTGTCTAAAAGGTATAAAAGCTTCCTGCTCTGGTCATTTCTGTAAGAAAATATATTTCTGCTGTTTTAAGCCAACAAGTTTCTAGTGATTTATTACAGTAGCCCTAGGAGACTGATGTAGTCATATTATTATTAATCTAAGGATACTTTATTTTAGCCTGACTAAATGGTAAGTAAGTCTAAATTTGATTACACAGCACAGTTGAACGTGGGCATTTCTCGTGCTCCAGGATTCTGGAGAAGGGAAGGGGGAATGGACTTCTTGCATGCGGAACAGATGGTGCAAAATCAGTAACTGAAACACACTTTCCTATCTTTTTAAAAGAAGTTTTATTTATTTATTTTAGTAATCTCTACACCCAATGTGGGGCTTGAACTCGTGATCCTGAGACCAAGAGTCACATGCTCTTCCGACTGAGGCCCCCAAACACACTTTTATAGCTTAAGGACCTCAACAGTTTTAGACCTTACGTCTTGCTCTCTTAGTGCACACCAGTGGTTTTCAACATGGGGAGAGTGCTGCTGGCTTCTAGTAGATAGAGCAGCGATGAGGTTAACATCCTACAGTGCACAGAGTAGTCTCCCACGACAAAGACTTACGTGGCCCAAAATGTGTAAAGTGCAAATATTGAGAAATTTGAGGGTAAATATAAATATATTCCAGTTGCTCCTTCTTTTCAACTTAGCACGATTTTTGTTTATATCAGTACTCAGCATTGAAATTATCTTGATTGTTTACTGTTGAGCCGAGTCATGTACTATGTGGTTCTTTTTTATATAACTTTTGCTTTTCATGAAGGTGATCATTGACTCCTTTCTTTTTCATTTATATATTTTTCTTCATAAATACCATTAAATCCTCCTACAGCCTCAATTAGTCTCTCAGTATAATTTCTACATTGTCAAACTTGCCAATTAGTGTAAAGTTCTTTTTCTCCCAGAGAAGCTGCTTTCCGGAGCCTTCCGTTTTTATGCTCCAGGTTAGAAAAGGCTGCAAAATGGGCTCAGAGAGATTAAACGGGCAGAGGTCACACAGCTAGTCTGTGGCAGAGGTGGGACTCAAACCCAGGCACGGCAATCTGTCCCTTGCATTTCTTATTGGTGTCTGTTTGGATTGTCTGTGGGGCTCTCTGAACGGGTGGAGGTTGGCAGCCCAGGTGGTGAAAGATTCACCCAACGCAGAACAAAAGAGACAGAAGTGTATTGAATACACAGCAAGGGAGCGGTGGGCAGAGCAGTAAAGGAGAGACGGTCTGCAATGAGGTGGTGGTGAGGGGCCACAATTATAGGGTGGGGTGAGGGAATAAGGGAAGGTATGGAATTAACCCTATTTTGGTAAGCTTGGGAACTGCGCCTGGTTTAATTGGTGAGCTGTGGCCTACGGCTATTTAGAGATGGGTTGCTTAATGAGCCCCTTTGCACTGTCTGTTTGCATGTAGCTCAGTGGTGGCTGTGGGCCCTTTTTCTTAGGTTTCCATCGTGCAAGCTGGTTGCCTGAAAGTGGCCTCTATATTAGCTATTGCCGAAAGGATGGTGTGCAACCAACCGTCCCCAAACTCAGTGCCTCAAGAAGCAATTATGTATTATTTCTCATGTGTCTGCGGATGGCTGGGGTTAGCCAGGGTTATCTGGGGCAGCTCATCAGCGGCTGATGGGCTCCATTTACCTACAAGCTGGCCCAGGCATGTTCTCCTGTCGACAGCAAAAGTGCAGGAAAACAAACTGAATTGTACGAGTGCTTTCCAGCCTCTGAAGATCACATCCTCCTAATCTCCCATTGATCAAAGAGAGCCACATGGCCAAGCCCAAAGTCAAGGGTCAGAAAAGTTCAGGATACCCATGAGGGTAGGGTGGGGGGAGCAAATATTAATTAACAATAGTTGTATCTACCACGTTGGCTAACTAGTAAGATACATAAATGACAAGAAACTCTTATCAAAATATCTAATGATGAAGATACATAAATCGGTTGAGATGTCTCAATTAGTTGCTTTTTGCTAAACACAAGCAATTTCTTTAGTTTTAACCATGAATTTTCACAGAAAATATGTAAGCATTAAAAGCATATTGATGAGAACAAAGGCAAGAAAAATGCAGTTTGAATTAAATCTCCTTACAGCTTGCAGCCCATGGACAGGGACCTAAAACATACAGAGCATGACCTTCTTCAGGGAGCTCTGGCTGCCTTAGTGCCTTCATGTTTTTCATTAAAGACTCAAAGTAACCTGATCTTAACAGCAGCTGCCCCTCAAGGTCCTAAAAGGGTCAAAATGGCCTAGAAAGTTACTTTATGTCTATCCCCTCCCTCCACAAATTTACAAGTATATCATTAGTCACTCCTTGCAATCCCAGGAAAGCTCTTCCTGCCCACACATCCCATCCCTGTGCTATAACAAAATCACCTGTTTGCACCAAAAACGTCTCAAGAATTCTTTTACAGCCGTTCACTCTCGAACCCCAAACTTCTACTTTTTATCAATATTGCAATGCAGTATTGAATGTATCAAAATAGTTCAATCTGATTTGTTTATTTGCTTTCTTGTTCTCTTTTGTAGTTTTTGAAATTTGCACACCTAAATGGGCATACCCATTTGAAAATAAAATGTTACAGACAACGAAATTGAACTAACTTGTTTGAACTTTAAAGTAGAACACTGGGGTGCCTGGGTGGCTCAGCTGGTTAAGTAACCGACTCTTGATTTTGGCTCAGGTCATTGTCTCATGGTTTGTGAGTGTTGGGCTCTGTGCTGACCACTGGGGAGCCTTCTTGGGTTCTCTCTCTCCCTCTCTCCGCCCTTCCCCCACTTGCATGCTCTTACATACTCTCTCTCAAAATAAATAAACTTAAAAAGTAATAAAGTACAGCATTAAAGTATATTGCTCTCAGACTACATTAATATTTGAATGATAAAAGTTCAGAAATAATTAATATTCCTAGAATTAAACCATATCCATACTCTATAAACTTATAACAGCATATTTTAAAAATATGCTACTATAATGTGCTAATGTAACCATTGCTTAGGGACCACTGAATGATAAATACATTCAAAAAGAAAACAGGGACGTTTTAAAAGATGAAAGACTTGCAAATTTCTGTTTGAAAACTTTAAGCAAATTACTTTCAGATACATGCTTGTCTATTAAAAAATGTTAGAGTTCAACTGTATAAATCCCTTAATATACCTTGCGAAGTAATCAAAAGAACCCCTAGACTAAAACAAGAAAGTTATTAATATATATTTATATGTATTATGTTTATATTATCATTTATTAGGTAATATTGTTATGTGATTTTTCTACGATGCTCTATTTGTTTTAATGCAGATATCTTTTAACTCTGAGATAACAGATAAGCAAGACAAGTAGAAAAACAGTGTTTCTATACAACCATAAAACCAGTCGGAGATACATTCTATTACTAAATCCTTCCCTCTTTCTTGTTTGTACTGCTATAACCCACGGCTGAATGGGTTTTTCACTCTTTGTTTCCCCCCATGTGGAAGTAGGTCAGGTACCAGGACTTTCCCCTGTTAGAACTCCCGTGGAGGTTGAGAAACTGTAGAACGGGGTCGGTCTGCAAATAGGCTCAGAGTCAGATCGCACACATACTTACGGGGGTAGAAAATTAGGGTCCACTGAAGGAGTCATAGCCATCTGTGCCCTCCTGAAAAGCGCCCTTAGCACAGGCCTGCTCGTAGTGCTTTCTTGCAAGCGGCAATTAGGAGACCTGTCTTCCCTCTCCTGCTGAAAACACATGCTCTGAAACCTCGTGTGCAGCAGCCTGAGGGCGGGTAATAGAACAGGGGGAGCAGACAGACCGCGCACCCGGCCCGGAAGTGCCGCTTCTGCTTATTTGCTGACCCCAGGTCCTGGAACTTGCCAGCCCCAGACTTTAAATCCTGCTATTTCTTCCTGGGAGCAGATCGAAATCGCCCAGATCTGCGTTGTGTAGAGATTCCGTATAAAGCCATTTAATTTACAATTGTTGCTTTGTGCCTCTCAGTCGCTGTGGAAATATTAGGGTATTTGTGCTAATGCAAGGATTTTCTGACAGCCGCAATTTCTGGGGAGTGAGCCAAGGAATGACCCCGGAGCGCCCCAGTGCCCCTCCAGGGATCAGGTTTGTGACCTCAGGTGGCCCAAGATGAGTCGGTTTCCATTCACAGATACTTTGAGGTGCTCTCCAACCTCACCCCATTCTGAACCACAAACTTACAAGGTTGTTAGGCACCTTTGGTCTTTAAACACACACAATATACACACAGCCCTTTAAAAGAGGAGGGAAGCCAGCATCTGGCAAAATGAATGTGTAGTAAAATTAAAAACAGGAAAAATAAATTATGCCAGCTATTTGTTTTAAACAGAATACAGTAAACTCATGGGGAGTTTTTACACGTGGCAACTCTGTCGGTCTTAACACTACTACATTTTAAGACAAAAATATTAGACAAAAATATGAAGATAATCATGGGGATATAACGTACAGCATGGTGACTGTATTGCATATTTGAAACTTGCTAAGAGACTAAATCTTACAAGTCCTCACCACAAGATGTAACTTGTAACTATACACATGTTAACTAGAGTTACCTAGTAACTCCTATGTATTTACAATATAAACAGATAGTGAATCATGTTGTATACCTGAAACTAATATAATGTTGTATGTCAGAAAGAAAGAGAAGAAGGAAGGGAGGGAGGGAGGAAGAGAAAGAAAGAGAAGGGAAAGAATGAGGATGACACAGTGTTTCATCTGGCACATGCTTAAGACTAAAAATGTTGGCATCCCAGCCCCTCCAATCCTTCCTCTACCACACCCACTAAGTCTCCAGAACCTACCTTCCAAATAACTGTCCTGTCCACTCTGCCACAGCCTTACTCAGACCCTCAGTATTTGTTACCTGGATTATCACAGCGACCTCCTGGTTTCACTATTCTCCCCCACTGCTGATCAGACTAATCCTCTAAAATCCGTATCTGCTTACAGACAGTTCACTCTCTCGTTTCGATTAAACATCCATAGGATAAATCCAATCTTGGCGTAGAATACACATCTCTAAATAGCCTGACCCCTATTCTGGCCTTTTAAAAACAAATTTTTTTTTTTAAATGTTTATTTTGAGAGAGAGAGAGAAAGAGAGAGAGCACGCGCAAGTGGGGGAGGGGCAGAGAGAGAGGGAGACACAGAATCCGAAGCAGGCTCCAGCTGTCAGCATAGAGCCTGATGAGGGGCTCAAACTCAGGAGCTGTGAGCTCATGACCTACTGAGCCACCCAGGCGCCCCCACCCTGATTCCAGTCTTACCCTGTAGCCACTCCTACCAGATTCCCTGCCTCTCTACCTCTGATGGGAGTGTCTCAGCTCTCCATTCCCATCCCAGTCAGGTGTCTATCTATATGCTTGATGAAGGACAGAATTTGTTTGTGAGGGATGCAGCTACCTACTTCCTTGTGGTTATAGTGAAAGGGTACTTAATACCTACTCTCATCAATGAACTTGGAAGGACAGCATAATTCCAATCAGACTTTAAAGGAAGTCTTAACAAGCGTGGAATTTTGAGATAAATAAATGTATCGTTTATGCAGGTTTCCTTTGTTTTAAGCCTAATCCCAATAGGTAAAAAATATACTTAAAAGTATCTATTTTTTATATGAAATTTATTGTCAAATTGGTTTCCATACAACACCCAGTGCTCATCCCAACAGGTGCCCTCTTCAATACCCCTCACCCACTCTCCCCTTCCTCCCACCTCCCCATCAACCCTCAGTTTATTCTCAGATTTTAAGAATCTTATGATCTTATGATCTTAAGATCTTATGGTTTGGCTCTCTAACTTTTTTTTTTCCTTCCCCTCCCCCATGGTCTTTGGTTAAGTTTCTGAGGATCCACATAAGAGTGAAAACATATGGTATCTGTCTTTCTCTGTAGGACTTATCTCACTTAGCATAACACTCTCCAGTTCCATCCATGTTCCTACAAAAGGCCATATTTCCTTCTTTCTCACTGCCACGTAGTATTCCTTTGTGTATATAAACCACGATTTCTTTATCCATTCATCAGTGGATGGACCTTTAGGTTCTTTCCATAATTTGGCTATTGTTGAGAGTGCTGCTATAAACATTGAGGTATAAGTGCCCCTATGCATCAGCACTCCTGTAACCTTTGGGTAAATTCCTAGCAGTGCTACTGCTGGGTCATAGGGTAGGTCTATTTTTAACTTTTTGAAGAACCTCCACACTGTTTTCCAGAGCAGCTGCACCAGTTTGCATTCCCACCAACAATGCAAGAGGGTTCCCGTTTCTCCACATCCCCGCCAGCATCTATAGTCTCCTGATTTGTTCATTTTGGCCACTCTGACTGGCGTGAGGTGATATCTGAGTGTGGTTTTGATTTGTATTTCCCTGATGAGGAGCGACGTTGAGCATCTTTTCATGTGCCTGTTGGCCATCCGGATGTCTTCTTTAGAGAAGTGTCTATTCATGTTTTCTGACCATTTCTTCACTGGATTATTTGTTTTTTGGGTGTGGAGTTTGGTGAGCTCTTTATAGATTTTGGATACTAGCCCTTTGTCCGATATGTCATTTGCAAATATCTTTTCCCATTCCGTTGGTTGACTTTTAGTTTTGTTGATGGTTTCCTTTGCCGTGCAGAAGCTTTTTATCTTCATGAGGCCCCAATAGTTCATTTTTGCTTTTAATTCCCTTCCCTTTGGAGATGTGTCGAGTAAGAGATTGCTGCAGCTGAGGTCAGAGAGATTTTTTCCTGCTTTCTCCTCTAGGGTTTTGATGGTTTCCCGTCTTACATTCAGGGCCTTTATCCATTTTGAGTTTATTTTTGTGAATGGTGTGAGAAAGTGGTCTAGTTTCATTCTTCTGCATGTTGCTGTCCAGTTCTCCCAGCACCATTTGTTAAAGAGACTGTCTTTTTTCCATTGGATGTTCTTTCCTGCTTTGTCAAAGATGAGTTGGCCATACGTTTGTGGGTCTCGTTCTGGGGTTTCTATTCTATTCCATTGGTCTATGTGTCTGTTTTTGTGCCAATACCATGCTGTCTTGATATTACAGCTTTGTAGTAGAGGCTAAAGTCTGGGCTTGTGATGCCTCCCGCTTTGGTCTTCTTCAATATTAAAAAGTATCTATTAAGAAGGGCCTCTGGGCATTGGAATTAAGTTAGATGTGGCCCATGAGTGGTGGGGACAATGGGGAGGAAAGAGAAAAGTACTGTCTCCTACACAACAGAGAAGCCACAGCAAAGGCTAATGCTCTTGGTTAGTGTGGTTTATGGAATAATTTTTCATCCCTGATAAATCATAGCTAAATCTTCCTCTCTAGGGGTTCCTGGCTCAGTCGACTGAACAGCAGACTCTTGATTTCAGCCCAGATCATGATCCCAGGCTCATGGGATCAAGCCCTGCTTTGGGCTCTGCCTTCAGCATAAAGCCATCTTGGGATTCTCTCTCTCTCCCTCTGCCCCTCTCCCCTCTAGCTCACACCCTCTATCTTACTCTTTCTCTAATAAATAAAGTGAAAAAAAATTAAATCTCCCTCTCTAATTCGAAGCCAGTTTTTAAAGGGAAGTGAATTGAAGAGTTAGTTTACACACTTACATGCTCAATTTACAATTTACCTACACAATCTCCCTGCACAAATTTTGTATCACCATTTATTTGCTCAATAAAAGAAGAATTCAAGGAGGACTGAGCACAAAAAGACAAGATTAATCTAAACCTCCATTTATCTGGATGCCAATAGGGACTGACCCCACAGGAGAGGGTCATTTGTTAATCAAACAGTAACTGATCACGGTGGGGCCCAAGTGTTTGGTACCATATCTAGCTGAGTAAATTCTACAGACAACACCTAAGAGGGAGAAGGGGGCAGGGAGAATAGATGGCCAACAACAGAGGAAAGCCTTTAAAAAGAAAGAGATTAAGGGTATTGGGTAGGGGGATGGGCTAAATGGGTGAAGGGCATTAAGGGGGGCACTTGTTGGGATGAGTACTGGGTGTTACATGTAAGTGGTGAATCACTAGATTCTATTCCTGAAATCATTATTACACTATATGTTAACTAACTTGGATTTAAATTAAAAAAAAAATGTGGTAAACTACTGATGTATACCAAAAAAAAAAAAAAAAGAAGGAAGGAAGGAAGAAAGAAAGAAAGAAAGAAAGAAATGAAAGTATCAACAACAACAAAAAGAGATTAGGAGATTATGGGACTCTAAAAAAGCACCATCAGATATAGGGAAGAACATCCTATTGTTTCCGAACACTGATGGGCTTTCTTTACACCTTCTCCTTTCACTCTAGTCCCATACACCCACTGAGAAGTGAAACTTGCACTTACACTCCTTTCCTTCGAATGCACAAAATCTTATATTTGAATTTCAACGTTTTGGTTTCCTAAGAGCTTTACGATAAGTTGATACAGAGGATTTTGCTTTAATTTCAAGCTTATACAGTTTATTTTTTTCATTCTTTTATCCTCCCAGGTTCATAAGGAGCATAAGAAATGCAGTGGTAAGAAGAGCTTCTATAATGCTAAGCTCAGGTCAGACATGCAGCTGTATCTCCACCTGAAACCACTGCCTGTTTTGTGTGACAGTTTTGTTTAGATAAAGCCATGATTTAAAGCACCCAGCTCTTCCAAAAAACAGTGTATGAAGACTGGAAATTGCAGAAGTGTATTGCTGACACTTACATGAAAGAAACTTACAGAAATTCCCACAAAAGAGAAGAAAAAATTATCATGGATATTAAATAATGAATAAACATAAAATAAGGATGATACCTTGTGTTTATAGCTCAACGCAACTATAAAACTGAAACACATCTATACATTGATATAAAGCAAACCATAAAACAATAACAAAAAATAATTTAATATGATGGATGATGTAGCTTTGCTGAAAGTCAACTGCAGGTATTGGGTCTATAATGGGAAGATGTAGCTCCTGATATTGTCCTCTAAGTTTAGCCCTTTTAGTGTAGATATTGAGCGGTATGGACGCTGGGGTTAGGGAGATAACGTAGAAGATTCTTATAGTACATTCATTCCTGTTCCCTCTGGAGGCTGAGGGAATAGAAAAGAATTAATGCAAATGACAAGTTCAGAGGAGTTTCTTGACTTTCTTGACCCCTCACTGCACATAAGGTATGCAAGGAGGAGGAATCCAAGCCACTCCTAAAGTTTGAGAAGCTGTTTGAATACTATTGAAATCGCGGGCAAAAGCCATGCTTTTCTTGCAGAGTTACCAACAGTAAGATGATCAGAGTGAACCATGGCATAGGCTGACTGTTAGTTGATATATTTAGGGCAACCTTTTCCCAAGTGTATTTTGTGAGAGGCCAAAACACAAAACAAATGTTCTGTTGGCCCGCACTGTTACAGAGTAGAGTTGACTATCAAATTATTTATCAACATTTATCTGCTTTAGTGAATGCGCCTATTCAAGAAAGTTTGGTATTGGAAAAGAAAGTGGTTTTGTAGAAAGGCCATTTTGAATAGCTCACTTCAAGCACTGACCTTTTCCATTTTGAGAAGTTTCTATTGACCTCCTGAAATGATTTGGGGGCAGTAAGTTGACCCTTGACAGGATTTCTTACCATTAAATTAAACATATTAGCTCCAAAATATGATTTGTGTTGTAAAGTTTAAAAATCTGGAATTTATTTATCTGCGAAGATTCCACCTAGCTGCCTCAATGAGAAGTTTTCACTCGGACTATTTCTAGTGTTTTGGGAAGGCTGATAACTTTTAACACCAAGGGTGACTCAGGGGATGTGTCCCCTTACTGTACTGTGCTTTAATTGAAGAAAGAACATACTGAACATTTAAGCTGCAAACAGTTCCTAGGAGATCACCTTTCCTTCTGATATTGTGTCTAAATTGCCTGATTTGCACGCAGCTTCCAAAGTAATATATGATTTTCTGGATTAAAAAAACATTCTTTCCTTTGGCTAAAAAAACCAAAATACCTTGTTATTTATGTTTTCGATTTTATGCCATCAAAAGCAAAGCATCACGTTGGCAAGCATATCTGGAGTTATTTATAGATCATCTAGAAATAATATTAGGAATTCATGTTTCTGAAATGGAAATGAACACCCTATAGACTTAATGGAAATGTGATTACCCAGCAAAAGTTGTAATACATTGAAAACTGATTTTGTACTCTCGAATACCATTGGTCAACTATTTTAAACACCAATCTTAAAATATACTGTATGAAATTAAGTGAATTGGCTCTGAGTAGCATTGCCCTTTAAAGCCTCTGTGTCAACTTGCAGAAAGTCCTGGAGACACAGTGTCTGCGATCCAGTGTTTCCAGACAGCTAATTTTCTGGGTAACAAGTAGACTCTGGAGAAAAAAAATAAAAATGGGGAGGTGCTCACTTAGAAATCTGTGTATAAATACTAAGAAAGGTTAAGATTAGGCATGGACAAAATAGAACTTATCTCTAGAGAGAATAAAAACCAGTGATGATTGGTTTACGTAACTATGGAGGGATTAAGCAAACAAGATCGTCCTTTTTTCAGAGTCATCTCCCCACCCCCCCGAAAAGTCATACTGCCTTGGACTTTCTGAGAGACTGATGTGTTGCTTAAAAAAATGCTGAAATGGAGTTTCATTCCTGTTCCTGAGTAGCTGGGTGGCAGATAGATTTCAATGATTTCATCTATGAGCTGTAGATTAATAATAATAGTAATAACAACAACAACCACCATACAGGGTCATTGTGGGAATTAAGAGAGAATATATGCCATGGACTGGATTTATCGACCTCCCCCCCCGCCCCACCTTAAGTTAATATGTTGAAGCCCTAACCCCCCATGTAACTATATCTGGAAATAGGGCCTTCAGGGAGGTAATTAAACTTAAATGTGGTCATAAGGTTAGGACCCGATCTTGAAAGGATTAGTGTCCTTATAAAAAGAGACAACAGAGTCCTTGCTCTCTCTCTGGCACGTGAGGACACAGTGAGAAGGCAGCTATTTGCAAGCCAGGAAGAGACCTCTCACTAGAAGCCAATCCTGCTGGACTTCTAGCCTCCAGAACAGAGAAAGTGAATTTCTTCTGTTGTTTAAGCCAACCAGTCTATAGTGTTTTGTTATGGCAGCCAGAGCTGACAAATACAATAAGGTAGGGTTATCAAGGGGAGGATCCATGTCAGACTTGCTTGGTTTTTTAATACCAGAGCATTCTCAGTGCCCTTTCTATAGTAGATACTCAATAAATTTTTACTGAACGAACGAGTACACAACTGAATCAAAATTACAAAAGTTAATCAATAGACAAGCATTTGAATTCTCTTTGAGTAGAACTGGTTTCAGATGCTTTCTCTGGGTTCTTTATTGTATTGCATAGATTGGGCAGCAGGTACACTTCGTGTAATGCCAATCTGGGTTCTTTTTCCTTCTCTACCTGTCCCTTTTCCTTCACCTCCTCCGTTTTCCTCCACTTACCTAGGTAGGTTTTTAGAGAATGCAGCTTGGGATCCAGACTGCCTGGGTCCAAATCCTGGCTCTACTGCCTGCGGCCTCAGGCAAGATGTTTAACTCCTGCATGTGCCAGTAATAGCATATGTAAAAATGCAGATTATTACAGTACCTATGATTGGGTTGCTGTGGAAATTAAACAAACTGATACATGTCATGCTTAGAAAACAAATGGTGAGGGAAGCCTGGGTGGCTCAGTCGGTTAAGCGTCTGACTTCTGCTCAGGTCATGATCTCACGGTTCATGAGTTTAAGCCCCGCGTCAGGCTCTGTGATGACAGCTCAAAGCCTGGAGCCTGCTTCAGATTCTGTGTCTCCCTCTCTCTCTGCTCCTCCCCCACTCACACTCTGTCTGTCTGTCTCTTTCTCACAAATACATAAACATTAAAAAAAATTTAAAAAAAGAAAACAAATGGTGAGCTCTCATCAAGGTTGGTAGTTATCAGTTATTCCTAATCATGCTGTAATAAGACCTTATATGCCTTTCCTCTTTTGTACCTTCAATCTCTGTCCTGGTTCCTTCCCACCAACATTTTATATATGCAAAAACACCCCAATTTAGAAGATAAAAATTGTTCCTTGAGCCCTTACCCCTCTTTGGCTACAGGCCAGTCCTTTCCCTCTACTTTATAGCCACTTTTAAGACAAGTCACATATGCCATTGTCATCATTTTCCCAAGCTGCACTCGGTATATTTCAGTTGAACATCCTCCTATCCCTGCCTATACTCCCCCATCCTGAATATCTTGGAATACAATGGTCATTGATTCTGTTTTTCATTTGCCTTAATTTCAAGTGGAGTTGGATTCCAAACATATCCTCCTTCTCCTTCTCTCTTCTGTTGTTGGCCAGAACCCATTCTTTGGCTCTCCTGCCTATCTGACCATTTGTCCCTCCATCTCTTGAAGGTTTCTTCTTTACACTGGCTTTCAGACGTCCTCAAGGCTCTGAGTCTACATTCACTTCACGGCCAACTGCATCCGTACCTCTCCCTCTACCTGCACAACCATCCTATCACCACACTCTGTCTGTTGAGCCTCTTCAATGTCTCTCAGATTTATGCATGTAAATCCATCTCCACCATCAGTCCTGGTGCAGCCCACCATATACCCCTCGCTGTTTTTATATTACAGCCTCATAACTGGGTTTTTCTACCTTTCATCTTGTCCTCTCTCGGTTTGCATTAAAAAATGCAGAGTGGATCAGTTCTTTGTCTGCTTAAATCCTCTAAGTAACTTGTCAACACCCTCAGGAAATGGTCCCCCTCCTCTAATGTACCCACAAGGTTTCCAGACCTGCCTTCTGCCCACCTTTCTGATGTCAGCCCTCACTCACCCCTCTACTATTCTCCTAATCCAGATTCCATGGGTTTTGAGTTACTCAGTGTTCTGATACTCACTTTTGCCAGGACTTTGAGCATCCTAGACCCTCTTCCTAGAGTCTCCCCACTACGCTTTCCAGTCTAGGTGGCTTCCCTTTTATTTCCTCCAACAGCATCTTTCTGTAACACAAACTTTTGTTTTCAAATCTGTATTCTTTGCTCCATAAGAAAGAGAATTATCTATGTCTTATTTACCTTTTAACACAATACACATTTAAGTATTTGTTGAATAGGTGAATGAATGAATTCTCCTCAATTTTCCTTATGCTCATTTTTAATCCTTTGGTCCAAATATTTTGATCTGTATGATAGTTAATTTTATGTGTCAGCTTGACTGAGCCAAGGATGCCTGGGTATCTGGTCAAGTATTCTGAGCATTTCAGTGAGGGTGTTTGGGGATGAATTTAATATTTAAATCAATAGACGGGGTAAAGCAGATTGTCCTTCCTAATGTGGTTGGGCCTCATCCAATCAGTTGAAGGCCTGAATAGAACAAAAAGACTGACCTTCTCTAAATAAGAGGAAATTCTTCTTGCCTCACTGCTTTCTAGCTGGGACATTGGTATTTTCTTGTCTTCAGACTCAAATTGAAGCATCAGCTCTTCCTGGATCTTAAGCGTGTCAGTCTTGAACTGAAACTATACTATTGATTCTCATGGTTCTTAGGCCTTTGGGCTCAAACTAGAACCTGTAATATTGCCTGTGGTGGGTCTTCAGCCAGCAGACTCACCCTACAGGTCTCAGGACTTGTCAGCTTCCATAACTGTGTGATCCAATTCTTATAATAAACCTCTTTGTCTATCTATCTATCTATCATCTATCTATATCTATCTATCTAGATATAGATCTCCTATTGGCTCTGTTTCTCTGAAGAACCCTGACTGACAATCTGCCAATAATATTTGGAGTTGGAAATATAGCAAGAAGTGAATCAGATACAAAGATAATAAAACATAAATGTTTACCACCTGCCACTAGCAGCAATTTTCTAAATATTACTAATTTTGAATTTATTTATTTATTTATTTATTTATTTTTGAGAGAGAGGGAGAAAGCGTAAGTGGGGGAGGGGCAGTGAAAGGGAGAGAGAGAGAATCTTAAGCAGGATCCACGCTGCCAGTGGCGAACACAACACGGGGCTTGATCCCATGAACTGAGATCATGATCTGAGCCTAAACCAAGAATCGGGTGCTTAACCGACTAAGCCACCCAGGCACTCCTGAATTTTATTTTTTATTTTCATTCAAAAGTTGCCAAAATCCAGAAGGTCATCGTCAAAAACAGTGAAAATCAAGAGACATCAATAAGCTGCAAATTGAGCACATCAGTCTTTAGGGAAGTGTCCTGCATTAATACATATACTGCCCGTGAGTTCATGTGCACATCAGTTGTTTTTAATTCGTATTTCCAAAAGAACATTTCAAACTTATGTTCTCTGAACAGCCTACAAGTTTTAACAATCTATAATGTAGCTAAAGCCTCTTATAAAGAACCACCTGAGTTCTGCACTTGACAAAAGTAGTTACTGAATAGAAGAGGGAAAAATTGAGAGATTAAGCAACTCCTACCTTTTTTCTAGGCACATGGTAAGTCTTGTGTATGTTCCATAAATTAATGTCCTGTTGAAATCCCAGTTGCCACCCGGCACATTCCTGAGTCCTGTTGCCACTATTGAATTGTCTGGCATGAGAATTCAGATAAGTTCATCATCACACCAACAAAATCTGAGCACCTGCTCTGTGCTAGGTGGGGAGAAAACATGAAGAATAACATATGCCTGCTCTTGAAAGAAGAGTAGGAACATAGAAAGAATGAAGAAAATGAAGAGCGAATTCAATGGTAGATTTTCTGGTCTTTACCCTATTTGCCTTCATTTCTTTCTCACTCACCTTTAAGACAAATCATGGTGTTTGGGAATAGCACAGATCCATGCCAATTATTTTTATACGAATGTGCAGGTGCATAAAGGGATCACTGGCCAAATGGCAGTTTACAGGAAAGAGATTTAGGGTATTTAGATACATAAAAATACAGTTGGAACAATAAAGTGGTCTGAGCTGCTAAAAAAGCTAACAGTGCTTAATGTTGTTCCCATTTGCAGAAATAAAGTGTCCTGATCAAAATAGGTAATAATTTCCCAATTGTGTACTTTATTATCTATTGCTGAAAGATTTTGGATATTTAGCCTGGAGTAAAACAATTAAAACACATCTGGGAACTTTCTTCAAACCTTTGGTCCTCTTCTATGAATGACAAATTGGAAAAATGTGTGAAAATGACATGTGTGTCTTATTGTTAAGAACTTTCCAGCAACTGAAACTACAGAACGAAGAAATGGATTGGCCTGGGAGATCTGAGTAAGTACAATAATCTCTATCACTGGATATGAGCAAGAATACAGTGGAAGGACACCTGTAAAAGATGATTTAGAAGGAATTATTCTATTGTTTGGGAGTTGAATTAGATGACTTTTAGTTCTCTCCTCGAGCTTTGAAGTTCCATGATTTCAGATTTTAGTAAGTTGTAGACTGTTTACCTATCCCATGGGTAGACACTCCAAAGGCACATTATTAAAATTCTTATAGCATGTCCAATAATATCATTACACATGCACACAAAATCAATTTGGAAATTTTGTTGAATAATTATTAACGCAATAAAGGGTACACTTTGGTACTCGATCATACCTACGACATGTGGTATTTCACAAGCTTAGCTTTTTCTTTGTAATTCAAATTGTACATGATATAAAAACTAAGAATACCGTTTATAATCTGATTTACTTTAGCCACAGAAAAATAATCCATGGGCTCTCTATCCCTTCCACTGTATCTTCTATTTCTGTCTTTTTTATTCTTTTGTTTCTGTCTTGTTTTGTTTGTTGAAAATATCATCATTACGAGTGCAATGATAGATTTTGTTAAATGCTTGCTTTTAAGTACTTGGGATCTGAGTACTTGCTCCAATGTACCCCAGGGAACGCTTTGTCCATTCATTGTTTCTAATAAAAGGTTAAGACCAAAATAGTTCTCCTTCAGAAATGTACAAGAGCATATTTCATTTAACTTTGGTTCATAAAAGTTAGTGGAAATAACTACTATGATGCAAACTTTCTGCATATTCTTCTCAATGTTATTTTTCTCCAACAACAACTACTTTTCAAATACTTAAAGTTCTGAATCTGAGATCCTGTGAGACTAGCTCAATTTTTATCATGGATATTAATAGTATGTTAATAAAAGATCTCAGATGTAATATAAATGCCTGTTGGTATCCCATCAAAAGTGGGGCTAGTTCTCTCTTTAATATATAATTCTCTTTTTTTGATTGGGACAGTTGATCTATGACATCTTTCATCCTTCCTGACTAGCTACTTGCTTCTGTGACTCCTTTGGCCTCTCAGTTTCTTTCTTTTTATTTATTTTTAGTTTTTAAAATATTTATTTATTTTTGAGAGAGAGAGAAAGAGAGAGAGACAAAGCATGAGTCAGCAAGGGCAGAGAGAGAAGAAGACACAGAATCTGAAGCAGGATCCAGGCTCTGAGCTGTCAGTACAGAGCCCGTCGCGGGGCTTGAACCCACAAACCATGAGATATGACCTGAGCCAAAGTCGGATGCTTAACCGACTGAGCCACCCAGGACTCCCTCATTCCTTTCTTAATGCAGCTGTTTAGGTCAGTCAGAGGAAGCTACCAGGAAACTCCCTGGATGTCCCTACCAGTTGACATCCTGAGCAACAACCAAAGACAAGACTTTTTCTGGGTCCAACCAGATTGAGATGCCAGTGAACCAAGCAGGGTCCCTTACTATTTAATCTTCTACTCCTCTACCTGAAGGCAATGTTTCTTTTTTTCTTCTTTTTCTGAAGTAATGTCAATTACTGTCAAAGTTCTCAAAGCCCAGCTGCTTAGACTCTGTGAAGGAAGCATCATTAGAAAAGATATAAGACCATATATATCACAATGAAAGAATGAAACATTGATTATTTTTTAATGATGAGAAAATAGTCTTATAAAATGTTTCATTGCAATACACAAGCAGGATGAGTGATCTATAGCTCCTGAAAGCTTTGAAAAGCCTTGTTCCTTCACTGATAGACAGTGAGGTTTATCAGCTCAGCTGTTGACAGCTTACCCTGTATTCGGTCTTTGCATGAAAAACATAATTAATACTGCCTTGAATAGTCCAAGCTGAGTTGAGAAACCATCTGTCAGAGATGTTGTCAGAAATTCCTGCCTTGGATGGAAGGCTGGATGTTATTAACCCTTATGGTTTCTTTCAACCCTTGATTCTCCTTAATCATGATAAAGATACACTTTTTGCAAATGGGAAAGTTGGTCCATGTGATGTTTTGATTCTAATGGAATTGTTAAAAGATGAAAATAAAATCTTTCTGTAAGTCAAAGATCATTCCCTTACTCTCACCCTCTCTTTCTCTCTAACGATTGTCTAAGAATTGACCATTTCTGCAGAGACATTTAAAAATTGAGGGAAAAAAGTCTTTGTGTTTATATCATCATTGTATTAAGAGAAAAAATCTCTAGGGAAAAACTTCTCTATACTCATCCCAGGTTAATTTATAATTTGGGGTGCTAGTGTCTGGAAAGCCACTGCCTATGTGACAGCTTCATGCTTCAATGTTAAAAATCAGAATGGGGCCAATTCTAGTGAATAGAGGTCCACACAAACAGTTGCTGTTTTTGTTGGTTCCTCTGGTACCAAGTCTAAGAATAGGAAAAAAAAAAACTGGCAACACAACAGAAACCATCTTTTCCTTCAGCATAAACTGAGGCATGTGTTTGATGGAGGGAGGGGAAGAGTGTTTCTTCTTACTTTCCTTCACTAAAGGAGCTTAGTTCCATTAAGCAATGTTGGAAAATATATTGGAGATAGTATATTTAAAATTAATTTAAAAGGTAACATCTTTTTAATGCCTTTTAATATAAACAAAAATTGATTTTATTAAAATGCTTTCAGATATTACGATACAATGATTTATCACTCCAAGTCTGGAGCATAACTTCCTTTCCAAGTATATTGATTTTTAAATGTATTTGGGAAGTGGGAAAAGAACCAGAACAGTCTACCAAAATTCTTCACTCTCGCACTTAAACAGAACCAGGTCCATTACGTTAATGGAGTCTATTTCAAAACAGTACAGAAGAATTATTTTTTCAAAAGGATAGAATTAACAACTGGAAGTGTTTCTTAACAAAGGACAGGTCAAACTTTTCTAAGCTGTGTTTTGCTGAGTTGAAACATGAAATGTCAAACATTGATAATGTTCAAAGTTAAGTACACTGAGTCATTGAAATGTCTGAAATGTTGAAATGGATTATCAATGTTATTGGAGTCTTTACAGAACCTAGAAACTTCTATGTTCATTGTTAACATGAAAAATGTAAAAGGTTCTATTTCTCTCTTTAGATTCAGTGCCTAGATAGAATTGACTTAAAATTTAAAGCACTTTTAGAAGAAAATTTCAGGGCTGTAGAAGTTAAATATGGGGCAAAAAACCATACTTGTCACTTTCCCCCCATGTTTTCTGTTAAGGACTTAATAGATGCTAAGGTGTTTAACTGAACTCAGAATAAATTTCTCTGCAAAAAATTGAATTTTAATTGTTGGGCTGTTTAGCTCTTACAGTGATGCTCATTCAGAACGCTATGTTAAATATGTAGCAGTAATTGTATGTGTTTTTCCTAGCTTGTGGTATAAGATATTATGTCTTTTGGTGTAGTATTCTTATATCAAGATTATCTGACTTCAAATAAAGAACTCATTTCAGAGTGCTGCTTGAATATAAAGACTATCATCTGAGGATTAGAACTAGGCTGATTTTCAGTTATGCATCTTGGTATTCGCTCCATTGTTATTTTCCAGGGAATAAAAGGGCAACATGAAAAAGCGGATTTGTTACTGGTGCCTGGCTTTGATGCGTCTTCCCCTGCACCTGTTAGTGGAAGGGAAGGGCCATACAAATTATAAGGTGAAATCCACAGAAGATCCAAAATCTGAGGGGTCCGTAGAAAGAGGCATGACAGTGTTGCTGTTACGAACAGATGCTGGAGTACGGTGTACTTGGATTCAAGTCTAAATATTCAATAGCTGTATGTATGACTTGGGCAGTTACTTAAACTCTGCAGTTTGGAGTTTCAGGGTCTTCATTTGTAAGAGGAGGTTTGCTAGAGGTTTAAGTATGTGTGTGTGTGTGTGTGTGTGTGTGTGTGTGTATACATATATATGTATATAAATCTACACTTAAGATGTACATAATATTTTATATGTATGTATTATTTTATATATGGGTACATATTTACTTAAGATTATATATATCTTACTTAAAACTATATATATTTACTTCAGATTATATATATCTACTTAAGATGTATATATGATATATATTCATTTAAGATATATACATGGATATATACATATATTTACTTCAGATTTTATATATATAATAGAGCAACAACATTTTGGCAGGTGGTGTTACTTAGATACTATTATATTGACCTGTCACTTCTATAGCTGAACTGCTAATAAGTTAACAGAATTGATTGATGTGGTGGTTCTTTCCCTGTTTTTTCTTTGAAGTTTCAGTTACAGCAAAATGTCAATTAAGAAATTGAGTAAACATGTAATGAGATGCCCTACAGCAAGGTGCTGAGTTAATAGTCAGAATAATCACTTCCTGAATACATATGAATGAAGTCTTTGTAGAACTAGCCGAGGGGCTGTTAATGGGCTTTTGTTTTAGAGATGATGGATTGATATTCCAGGGATAGGCCTGATGGGAACCCTCCTAGCCACTGCCTCTCATTGCCTAGTACTAAAACAGTAGCCTTGCAAAGAAGTATAGCCTCAAATTTATCAAAGCACTAAGCTTGAGATTCATAAGGACAGAGATTTTGTCTGTGTTGGGTTATTGCTGTATCTGCAGAATATAGACAAATGCTTTGCAAATAGAGGGTGCACAATAACTATTTCTTGAATGAACTGAATGAATGGAAACCTTGACCTTTTCTTTAAAAGAGGATTAACACGGGGTGCCTGGGTGGCTCAGTCGGCTACACATCCAACTTCAGCTTGGGTCATGACCTAGAGGTTCATG
Organism: Prionailurus viverrinus; assembly: GCF_022837055.1. Classification (NCBI taxonomy): domain Eukaryota; kingdom Metazoa; phylum Chordata; class Mammalia; order Carnivora; family Felidae; genus Prionailurus; species Prionailurus viverrinus. Next base: position 141,736,311 of record NC_062562.1, read on the forward strand.
AGTTCGAGCCCCACGTCAGGCTCTGTGCTGACAGCGTGGAGCCTGGAACCTACTTCAGATTCTGTCTCCATCTCTCTGCCCCTCCCCTGCCGATGCTCTGCCTCTTTCTTTCTCAAATATAAAATAAAACACACAAAAAATTTTTAAATAGGATTAACAGGCTTTCTTTCTCACCTCTCGACAGATTTCTTACCCCAAGAATGCTGGTAAGCAGGAAAGCAGGGATGAGGAGCAGTAGAGTGCAGGAGAGGATATGAGTGCAAACCTGTACATTTAACAAGTATTCTAGAAGCCAAGGATGTGGTTAAACATTCACGGGAATGTGTGGTGTGGAGTGGTGCCACACTTCACTCAGATTCCGGTGTGTGTGTCACATTTGTATTACAAATATTTTGCTCAGTTTCTGACTAACTTTAGTGTCCATACTTAACACTTTGCCCCCGCCAAGGCTTTCAGAAATCCTTTATGGCCAAGTGTCATAAGCTGACGCTTTTACTTTCTGCAAACACTTAGCTTACTTTCAATAGCTGCTCTTCAACTTTGACCAGCTAAAATATTCAGTGTGACACGGTCCATTTCACAGGTAGGGTTGATTATGTTGCATTACGTATAAGTTACCTTGCAACCTCAGAGAATGGATTAAAAAATAACATTCTCAAAATTATTCCTGAAAGCCATCTAAATACATACTCGTTTTTACTACCATAGCAAACATTTTCTGAAAACAGAAATAAGCCCCTTTCATAGTACAGATGAGCTAATAGTTTGAAGCAGAAACTATTCATTTGTACACACTGTAAGTTTTTCTAATTACCTTTGTAATAAAAACTGAGAAGGAATTAGTCATCCTTCGCTGAGCCACGCTCAATTCTACTTGTCTTTTCTCGCTATAATAAAAACAACAAACAATTTTAAAGTACATTATTAATCGATTAGACATGATTTCTTAAAATGGTTTTTATCATCTCATTTAACTTTGGAGCTTCCAGACATTAATAACGAGTCACCATAAAGCTATCACGGATTTATAATGCACGTTACCACATCAAGGTTTGGCCCCAAAACTCTGTGGGCCCAGAAGCAAAAAGAAAGATGTTTACAAGTGAGCCGTGGCAGAAGTACACTGAAAACACGTATCTGTGGTCACGGTAAACAATTAGGCCAAAGGCGAGTATAATGAACATTTAGGTTCATTTTATTCCAAGGAATCGTTTCTAGTCTTGAAGCTCCATGTAGCAAAAGTCCTTAGGGTTAGAACACTATTGAGTGGTATAACTTTGCTTGGACTTTGGGCATCCAAGGTAAACATTTTACAACAAAAATTTACAGCCATAGATAACATAAAATCTAATCAATGTTAACACGCTTGGCATTTAAGGCTAATCCACATTGGAAAACAATCATTTCCAGGATGGAGATCAAATATCTCAACACAGTGTCACCTGTCTGAGTTTAAAAATGTATCCATAGGATGTGTTTTCACATTTGTCAGTTTCTTTTTCACTTGTGTGCTAGAGGGAGGCACTTTAAGAGCTATTAACTGTAGTTTTAGAAGTACAAGATACTGAGTTTCAGCAGGGATTGGTAAGTATGGCAAGGAATTAAAATGAAATTGGATTAAAAAGAAAGTAAACAAACCATTAAATCAGAAAATTTCGCCAAATCTTGTAAAGATCACTGATTTCTGATCTGAATAACCTCCTCACTTAAAAAAAAAAAATTAGTAGTTATCACCCACCTACGCCCCAAAAAGTGAACATACTACAGGTTCTGAAGTTAAGGTATAATGGTTTTACTGCTTGGGCTTGTAAGGGGTTTTCAATATTGACAAGCACTTTATGTCTTGAGCAGTATTTTGAAATATTGTATTATTATGCATAGGTTCCAAAGTGTCATAAAAACTAAAGGGTCCAATAAAACCTATTGTAAGAATTTAGTAAAACGTATAAAAATTAAAAGGCTAAAAAAACCCACTCCGTTTTAAACGTGTAAAAGTAAATCGAATTGCTTCGTGGGAATCCGGTGACTTTTGTTTTGTTTTGTCTCATTTGGTCGGTAGGTACTGCACCCGCCACAACACGTTGGAGAGTAGGTCCTGGTACACACTAAGAAATATCCAACCAGGTAAATACATCAGGGTGATGAGGCCCATGAAATTGAGCGGGTAGTGAGAATAGTCCCAGGAACAAGCACCGCACATGCGGAGTCCCAGACCCCAGGACAACTCCCACACATAGACTAAGATCACGTAGATGGGCACCCGCTTCCAAGCGCTCCAGCCACGACTGCAGTGCAGGTGGAAGTAGAGCTTTTCCACCACAAAACTGCAGCTGCCATAAATAAAGAAGGACCAGAGCGACGTGTGGCCGCTGGTGGCCCCGTCTCCCTGCCCCAGTAAGTTAAAGAAGAAAGTGAAGAAGATCTCATCCAAAAAGCCGTGCATTCCGAAGAAAAGAAAGCGGAGCAGGTCCGGCAGCCCCTGACCGGAGGCTCCTCCGACGCCCCGAGTGTCTCGGGGTAGTCGCCTCCGGCCACCTGCAACCACAGGGGCCCGGGCGCCCAGAGGGCCGGGGGGCGCGCCGGGCCGATGCTGCGGCTGCTGCCGCTGCTCCGGCTGCCGCCGGTACCGCAAGCGCAGGAAGCGCTTCAGGAACACATGGCAGTGGTAGAGAGCCAGCACATACTGCAGCGCTAGGTCCAGTGTCCCCGGCGCCGCCGCACCCCGCGGTCCGCTGCGCAGGCCGAGCAGCAGCGCCTGGCCCGCCAGGGTCTGCAGCGCCACGTGGGCCGAGGGGTAGAGGAGAAAATTGAAGAGGAAGGCGCTGGGGCAGCGCCGCTGCTGCAGGTAGACCTTCTCCAGGGCGAAGTGGGTGAGCGAGTGCAGCAGGCAGCGGTAGGGCGAGGAGAAGCCCAGCATCCGGAGGTCCGGGCTGCTAGCAAAGCGCCGAACCGCGGACACGAGCACGTCCAGGGTGATCCCGTGCATCCCGTAGAAGTAGAGGCGCATCCAGGCGGGCAGCGCAGCGCCGTCCGCCGGCGCTTCAGCAGTGGACAGCGGCCCCGGGTTGCTGGCGGCAGCCTCGCCTCCCCGCCCGCCGGGGGCCCCCGGACGCCGCGCGGCGCCGCTTCTCCGCGCCCGACCCTCGCCGCCCGCATCGCTGCCCGCCATGGGCTCGGAGGGTGCCCGGGCGCCCGAGCCCGCGCCGTCGCCGCCGCCGCCGCTGCAGGGTGCGCGGAGCTGCGGGGCGGAGGAGCCGAGCCCCGCGCCGCCTCCCGGCCGCTGCCGGCCCCCGGGGGGCGCGCAGGGTGCTCCGTCCCGGCCGCGGCCCGGTGGCAGCCGCAGCTGGTGCGCCCCGGAGACGCGCGGGCCGCCCGGCTCGCGCAGTACCCCCGCCGCGGCCCCACCGCGCCCTGCCCTCCGGTCCCGGGTGAGGTGCAGCCGGCCGGCGCCCGCGCTCACTTTGCGCGGCCTAACGCGCGCCGCGGCCCGGCGAGGGGCGGTGGCGCTGGGGCTGCAAGGAGAAATGCGGAGGCTGCTACAAACCCCGTCTCCTCCGCGGCTCAGCCCCGCCGCCTCTGCTGCAGCCTCTTGGAGCGTGAAGCGAGCAGTGACACCCCTTCCACGGGCCCTCCCCATGCCCCTCTCCGCCTGTCTCAACCTCTCCCGCCTCGCAGTGCCCCCTCCCCGCTCCACCCTCCGAGCAGATCCCGCGGGGTCCGCAGGAGGAGAAGGCCGGGCCCTGCTTCTCCGCCCCCTTCCCCCGCGCTCTGCACCCAGGTCCCCAGTGGTGCAGGAGGCGTTTGCTCGGGCGGAGGCAGGAGCGGAGAAACACCTAACAGGTGTGACCACGAGCTGATGGGCACTCCCTGTATCGCGGAAACCGGGGCCAGGGCCTGGCTGGCAGAGGCCAATGGCCTAGTGCCACAAACCAGAGGCCGGGCCTGAGACCAAACTGTGGCGCTGTATATTTAATGTTCTAATTCAAAGCCAGCTGTGATCCAGCCACAAAGAATAAACACGAGTGGGTGGAAACTGTCATGCCAGGGACAGGCTCGACAAACCCGAGGGACAAGTCTCAGGTAGCAGACTCAACACACCAGCCGCAAAACCAGAGATAAGGTTAGTTGCCCAAGTGACTGAGCAAGTACCATGAAGAGAAATAATAATGTTGTTAAAAAGCAGAGTTCAAATTTAAACATCTTCATGAGCAGTTACTATATACAAGATGCTAAACACACTGGGAAAATAGAAGGTTGTGAGATGTACTCTCCAAGAAGTGTATAATCTAGTTGATATGACAATAATCTATCATACATGTCACAGGGCTCCTGGATGGCTCAGTTGGTGAAGCGGCTGACTCTTGATTTCACCCCAGGTCATGATCTCACGGTTTGTGAGATCGAGCCCCTCATTGGGCTCTGCACTGACATCCGGGAGCCTGCTTGGGATTCTCTCTCTTTCTCTCTCTGTCTGCCCCTCCCTCTCTTGTGGTCTCTCTCTCTCTCTCAAAATAAATAGACTAAAAAATATATTATTAACAAATCTATCATATCTGTGTAAAGCCTACTTATGATTATTATTAATAATAACTACTTATGATCGGCTAGTTTCCCCTTATGTGCAATTTTGCTTTCCAGGGTCCAGAAGCAGATGATGTCCCTTCTGACATATCACCAGAAGGTCAGTAGTAGCCTAACATTATGTCATTCTCCTTCCGCCCTCCCATCACACAGGCATTTTATCATCTCACATCATCAGGAGAAGAGGGAGTATGGTACAATAAGATATTTTGAGGGAGAGAAACCACATTCACATAGCTTTTAGTATAGTATAATGTTATAATCGTTCAATTATATTATTGTTGCTAATCTCCTACTGTGCTTAATTTATAAATTAAACTTTATCATAGGTAAGTATGTACAGGAAAAAACATAGTATATATAGTATATATACTCAATACTATGGAGTATATGTTCAGGCATCCACTGGGGGTCTTGGAATGTATCCCCTATGGCTAAGGAGGGGGGGCTATTATGCATACCAACAAATACATTTCTTTGAGTTATTATTTTACTATAAAAACTCAATCCTGGGCCTAACTTATCAGATACTAAAAACAAATGCATAATTGCTACTCCAGCAAGGGATGATAGCATAAATATAGCCATTCAAACATGCATACACTGATGTACTATACTAGAATTGTTTTCTAATAGTCAGTTAAACTTCAAGGGCTCAGGTCATCTATTTATTCTAATTTTTATGTTTCAAAAAACTATTTTTGAGAAAGAGAAAGAGTGAGCTGGGAGAGGCAGAGAGAGAGAGAGAGAAAGAGAGAGAGACAAGAGAATCGCAAGCAGGCTCTGCACTGTCAGCGCGGAGCCCGATAAAGGACTCGAACTCATGAACTGTGAGATGGTGACCTGAGCGAAAACCAAGTTGGTCACTTAATGACTGAGCCACCCAGGCACCCCATATTTCTTCTAATTTTTCTTAAAGATGCAAGGGAAACCTTCAAAGGTCTAATTCTATATTTCCGTCTCATTCATCCCAGGGAATGTAGGAAAATCTTTTGGATTAAACAAAAAAATTAGATCTTCAGTTTCTGTATTTTTAACCTAAGCACTTAACAAAATTTGTGTTTTGTGTACCATACATATCTTATAATTATTCTATGTTTTTTAAAAATATTTTTGTCATGGCCTCTCCTTCATTACAACACTTCAAAATATATGAAACACTAACTTTTAAAAAAAAGTAGAAAAAAAGGATGAAAGGAAAAGTTTTTTAAAAAGGCATGAGACAAAGGACTAGAAGAAAGCTCATTGTATAAATTGCCATTAATTCTTTCCACTTATTGCCTCGTTTTGAAAAATGAGTATATTTTACCATTCTGAAAAGTTAGCCCACCAATGATACCAATCTTTGTTTCTGCTTTATCATCACATTGTTCTTTTGTTTTAAATGCTTCATTGCTGGGTTTCCAAAAGGAAAACTGTAGTACGGCTTTAATGATCCGCGATAATTTTATAATTTACAATCCTCACATCAAAATGATCATAAAATGCTAAAGGCATTTCTGTGTTGGTCTTTGCTACTGCAAACATTAGATACATCTGTAAACCCAACAACTTATTGGGAATTGGTGGGCATGAGGATGAGGGGAGTTTAAAAGTACGGAACAGGAATCTATAATGAAATAACATCAGTTTGAGATTCCTTAGGTTAGAAAGCAGCCATTCAAAGAATGCTTTCTAACACTGTTCTTCATGAAAACGGTCTTCTTTGACCTCAGGGGCTATGAAGCTGTCTGAGTAACCATGTCTGTAGAGATGTAACAATTCATGTGGAGCCAACGCTAACCTTACTGGGCTGTCGAGGTTGGCTCCAAATAGGTGCAGACCCAGGAGCCCGGTAGTTCCTGTGACCAGGGGGAGATATGCGAATAAGGAGAAGGGCCCTTTGGAGGATTATGATAATCTTTAGTGAATTGTTGCCTAGTGGCCACAGGGTCCTGATTGTAGTCTTTTAGATATATGGAATGCCTGAGACATTTCACTGCATACCAGAAGAACTAAAGGAAAGTGCATGGAGAGCACAGCATTTAGAAGAAAGCTTAAGGGAAGTCCAATAGGGTAAGGTATGAGCGTAATGACAGAGGAAACAGTAAAAGGCAGCAGCCACATTAACAGTAGATATAAAAACCTTTCTTTCTATGGATCAAATTATACACACACACACACACACACACACACACACGCACACACCCCTCTTATATACTATAATCATCAGACTAAGAAAGAGGACATCCATCCAAGAAGGTTTGCAATTGCTGAATGCTGGCTCCCTACAAATACCACCAAAATAACCTGTTGCTAAGGCAAAACTGAGTTTGTTGCTTACCATGGTAAGGGAGCTTTCTTCCTTGACAAAGATTTAAGAGCATCTTGGAGCAGGAAGGATAATGTTGGACTATTTATGAAATTTTTGGATTTGGATTAAGATGAGTCTTTCAATACAAGGGCTTGATTAGAATTGGGTAATGATTATGATATAATGGTTTGGGACTGGGGGACATAGCAAGATGGGTGTTTTGAGGTGAGAGTTTCAAAAAATGTTGAGAATAAATAATAAACTTCTATCTCTCTGGTCTAGAGCTTCCTAGAATAATAAAGTTGTGTTGATGAAGACAGTGGAAGTCATGTTCATGAAGGCAATCAAACAATAATGGCATGACCATATAGATAATAAGCTTTGAGGGATATATGATTTTGGGTTTGCACAGTCTAATGGTAAGGACCAGTTGGCATTTGAGGAGAATAATTTGAGTAAGGATAAGTAAAAGTAATGAAGAAGCAGACTGACGTTGAGTTTAGCTAAAATGATGCTCATCCCCAGTGGAGGGCAGAGGAAGGGAAAGAGGTTGATTGACAGTTCGATAAAAACACAGCTGTGTAAACTCTTTGTATGCATATGGCTATAGTTTCATATATTCTTTTTAAATTCCTTTTGTTATATACTACAGTTTTAAATTAAAGAATTCTTTTTTTTAAATTTTTTAATGTTTGTTTATTTTTGAGAGAGACAGAGACAGAATGTGAGTGGGTTAGGGGAAGAGAGAGAGGGAGACACAGAATCCGAAGCAGGCTCCATGTTCCGAGCTATCAGCACGGAGCCCGATGCAGGGCTCGAACTCACGAGCTGTGAGATCATGACCTGAGCCGAAGTTGGATGCTCAACTGACTGAGCCACCCAGGTGCCCCAAATTAAAGAATTCTTTAAAAAAATGTTTGCTCATTCATTCATTCATTCATTTAGAGAGCATGAGGGAGCTGGGGAGGGGCAGGGAGAGAAGGGGAGAGAGAGAATCTCAAGCAGCCTCCACGCTCAGCATGGAGCCTGACATGGAGCTCAATCCTAGGACTGTGAGATCATGACCTGAGCTGAAATCAAGAGTCAGATGCTTAACTTACTGAGCCACCCAGGCATCCCTGATGAATTCTTTTTATATGTTCCTTAAACATCTGGGAGAACAAATGAACCATCAGGAGGCAACTAACAGATTATCAGTGCTCGTTGACAAGGACAGAAAGGTCAAATATGAGCATGTAAATTTTTGACCATGCCACTGCTGAGGATCATCTGGGAAATCTTTCCTGTTGTTCCCAGTGAATGTCTTTACGAAACTCGTTCTTTTTAACTGTACTCTTTTTACTCCTCTTTCTGATAATCAGATTAATAGGGGGTCATATTGATATCAGGAAAGTTTTCTTTTGCAACTCCTTCTGGCAGCCCTTTATGTATTTTTATATTGTCAATTTAAATTTCAGGACTTTTTTCTGTCCCAGAAATTTCTTAGAGCTCCTAGTTTTTGCCAGGAAACTGCCTCAGCTGAGGATTATTTCTGAGATTTTCCTGAGTGGGGCTGTTAAGGAACAGACTTTGAATAGATTCTTTTAATTCATCAAGCTTATAGAAAAACCCAACCAGTAACAAGTTGTTTTGGGAAAGCTTGCTTAAAAAATAAAATTTCACTTTGAGCAATATTCAAATCAGAAATACTCCCTTTGTGTAATCTTTGCCTGCTTGCCAGTGCCTCCCTTTGAATGCCCAAGGAGACTATTTTCCCCTCCCCAGTTAATTCCATTGTGTTTTCAAAGGAAGCAGCTTATTTTGAATAATACTACTTGAGTCCATTGGTTAGGGTTTATTGGTAAGAGAGATCATCACTGTTAATGGGTACTACTTAACGGGTACCTACATGTTAGCTGTGTACTTCATATATATTATCAGTATTTCATATAACTGTTCTCTTATTTTTTTAACAGATATTTTCTGAGGCTCAGAAAAATTACTTGCTCAAGGTCTCAGCTAATAAATCAAAAGCAAAGCTATGCAGTCATTTCCACTTGACATCAAAGCTCATTTGCGATACACTGTGTTATCTCTTATGTTCTCACATTAAAGTCATCTTGAATGAGTTGAAGTAGCAGATTTAATAAAAAAAAGATCAATTCTGTTTATAGTTCTAGTGGGCATTAATTTAAGAATCCCTAACCCTTCCCCAGCCACTCCATCCATTTGGTTATCATGCATTTAATTTTAATCATTAGTCTAGACGATCATTTCATATCTTTTTGTTATTGTTGTTCAGTACATTTACTTGTTTATTTCCCCCGCCTTTCTTCTGGGTTTCCTTACAAAATAGTAAAGGGCTATTTATTTGTACAAATGTGGCTAGATGGTCTAATGTGGAATAGAAGACGGAGGTGAGGAGAGCCTGGGTGGTTCAGTTGGTTAAGCGCCCGATTCTTGATTTTGGCTCAGGTCATGATCACGTGGTTCATCAGATCGAGCCCCACATCAGGCTCTGTGCTGGCAGCGTGGAGCCTGCTTGAGAGTCTCTCTCTCTCTCTCTCTCTCTCTCTCTCTCTCTGCCCCTCCCCTGCTCTTGATCTCTCCCTCTCTCTCTCTCTTTCTCTCAAAATAAATAAATAAACATTAAAAAAAAGTTAGAAGTCAAATAACAGGAAAATAAATATGGAATGCAAATGTATTCCTGTGGGCTGTTAGTACATGTTTCTAGATATTGAAGTTCAGCAAAATGACTCCTCTCTCCTGACCAGGGCTCAGGAGAGAGGAGTCATTTTCACTTAAATTCCAGAAGACAGATGAATGAGGCCCGAGTCAGTGCCATGGCCCAATAGCCTAGATTTCTTAGACCTTCGGGGGAGGGTGCAGTTCCTAGAACTCAGTGTACTGATTGCCTTTCTTAGCAAGGATGCTGGTTCTGTTTCCCGTCACCTGGCGACTAGCTAGTGGTTTTCTTCGTTAACTGTAGTTATTCTGCCTGACCCGTGTTTCTTCTGTGAGTGGTCATGTTGGTAACATATTGCTTTCTTCTGTGGTTATCACTGCCACAACTCTTGCTTTAGAGAATATACATTTATTATATTTATATCCTATATAAATTTTGTTTATAATAACTAAATATAGACTAAATATAAACTAATATAAATTAGTTTATAAATTAGTTTATAAATATAAACTAAATATAAACATATACTTAATTATATTTTTCTTCATTCAGCAAACGGTTATGGAGCACTTAGTGTGCAATACCTTATGTGCTATGCCTTGGACAAAAAAAAATGAAAATAGAAAAGTCTCCTCCCCTTGAAGTTTCAAGTATAGCTTACCACAAAAGATATACTTGCCTATTGAATAAATTAGAAGTAAATAAAAGTAGAAAGTAAAACAAATACACATCCCCCATGATACCATAACCCATAGATAACCACTGTTAATATTTTGGTATGTAGCTTTTCAACAATATGATAGTATCACCACAAGGAGATTATATTATCCATTCCTTTTGTAATTTGGAATTTGCCCTTGTCACCTATTGGTGATTAGGGAGCATCTTTCTGTTTGATAATCTGCTACATCATAGGTTATGATGACAACCGATTCCTTTGTATGGACGACCCATAATTTGTTTAGCTTATCCCCATTTTTTTGCTAGTTAAGTTGTTTCCAAAAAAATTTGCTGATATGAGCTTCTATGTGACAAGCATTCCCTTAATTATCTTTTTCATACAGCCATATTTATTTACCTAGACTACATACCTTAAAGTTCAAATGGAGAATCAAAATGATACACATTTTCAGACTTTGGCTCTTACTAAATAGCCTACCAGAAGCCTTGCTGGAAACTCTGAATACTTTTATAGAATAAACATTTCCTTCTGATGGGACTAGGAAGTCATGGCTGGTGGGAGGTTGGCCTTATGGTAGAATCTTGGTGTTGAGAATGTACGTTTGGGGTGTGGCATGTGAGGGGTTGTACTGATTGGACAGTGATAAAAATACCTCTGAAAAAATCTAATATGATTAAAGAAAACAAATGTATTATTTTGAATGATATACTGTTACTTCTGTCTCTCCATGTGCAAAATTCCATCGCTCATCTCTCCCTCTGAAACAGATACTCCCCTCCCTTGTGTCCTCCATCCCTTGATATCATTGTATATATACATACACACACTTTTGTGTCACTTATGCCATAACCAAAGGATGATCGTTATGCTCAAGCATTTCACCATCTAGTAAGGGAGGTAGATAAATAAATACAGACCACAAAACTGAATAATACAAATTATGACAGAAGAAAAGCCTGAATGTATTTGCACACACAGGAGGGAAACCTGACTCTAATTAGGAAAAGTTTGTCTTTTAGGATCTTCCTGTTCTTCCAATATACTAACCTTGACTCCTTAATATCTCTCAGCCCCCATACTCAGCAGTTATTGTATACTGCCTGTTCATATTCTCCAGTATGTCGTTTAAAATATTTTTATACTTTATTATCTCCTTTGCATTTCCAGTGCTATCACCCTTGTTCAGACCACTATCACCTCAGCCAGGACTATTCCAATAACATGTTAACGGATGTACCCAGCATGAGTTTCTCTATCCTCTTCCAATCTATCTTGGATAGATTGCTATCAGTGTAACCCTCCTAAACCACGACTTTGAAGATTTCATTACCCTAATCAAAAACCTTCAAAAGATTTCCTTGACTTACAGCAGAACACCCAAGTTCCTTTTCCTGACCATCAAGATCAAATAGTGATTTACTTTCCCACCCTTATTTCTTGTACTCATCTTCAGTAACTTTCATCAGACCCCCTCCTACTTCAGTAAACCCTATCCATTTTCCAAGTCCTGCTCATATTAATATCCTTTATCAAGCTGGGCTGGACTTCACCTGCTTGATGTATTCTGGCTGTTGATGTATCACCTTGAATAATTTCATCATGTACTGCTTTTGTTGTTACCCTGAATTTTCAAAATGTCTCATGTCTATGTTTTGTCATATTGAAAACCCATTTGAATTACAAATACTGTCAGCATCTCTGTAGCTCCTAGCACAGAAACTTACACAGAGAAGAGATCATTCAACTTCTGTGGATTCTGATATTGATTTAAAGGAGCTACTGTGTGGACATTCTTGACCTTTATTGATTAGATCATATAAATAAAATCTAGTAATATTAATATGAACTAGGTCATGTGTATTTCACTGATCCCTCCGTATTTTAATTTAATGACCAGAGCTAAAAATATCTAACTGAGCTCCCGCAAGCTCTTGTTCCATCTCTTCATCCTTTCCCCTTGCTAAGGAATGCTAGGGAGGGGAACACTCCTTTCTTTCTTACTACCAGGCTGCATAAATCCTTCTGTCATGGAACCCTCTTTCCTAGGTATCTTTTTGTAGAAAATTATGGTGAAGGAGGGCAGAAAGGAAGAAGGAAGGTAAAAACATATGGAAACTTAAGGAGCAAGAGTGACTGTGTAGAGCATGTTACTTTCTACGCAGTGTTTTACTTTCTACAAATGGCTCTCCCACCATTTCTTACTCTCACATAAATGGCAGACATAATTATTGCAGCATGTTTTTCTAGTAAGTCCAGAGTTTTGCCTTTGACTCCCATTCCACAGAATGATACAGGAAGACATCATCAATCAACAGGAGCTGGCAAGAAAAATGAATTGTACTTGGGCATTTCCATTCTAGAATGCACATGGGGCATTCAGGTCTGTTTGGATAAATTAGATATATGGTAGTTTGCATTTATATACATACACTCTCATAATTGGGGTAATTATTTATTCTATTAAAGTTCTCTCCCTGGTAAGCAAACCTCATTGTAGAATTTTTGGAGATCACAAGGTTTCATAGACATTAAATGTGTTATTGTCTGAGTTACACACAACTATTTTTTAATATATTATGGCACGAGGTGAGTTCTTTTCTGTGTTTAAGGTTAAAAAAAAATCATTGTTAGGAGCCAGAATAAACAATTAGCAAATAAATGGGTTAGCATTTGTGTGACATTCTTAAATTTTCAATCTTCGGCATTGAGTTTCAACAAATGTATTAGAATAGCAGGTATTTATATTATAGCAGGGATCTAGGCTCAGTCAATACAGTTATATATAGACAGATATTTTTTTCATTTGCATCGTACTTTATAATCTACAAAGTGCTTCCATACTTGTTTTTCTCATCAGTTCCTTGAAATAATGTGTGATAGGCAAGAAGTACTCCTATTTACTGCTAGGGAAATTCCAAAATATGTACATTATATTTCAAGGGTTAAAATAATTCTTGGGGACGCTGGGGTAGATGATTTTTGAATTTAGCTTTTATTTAATTTAAAAAAACAAATAACATTGTGTGTCACCTATATACTTTGATTAAAAATCCAGTATTTTCATATCTACAACATTTATAAGGTACAAAAGGCTATGCTGAGAAAATTTCCCTTGGATATCTGTCTCCTACCCACCCATTTTCCTTTGGAGCAATATTATTAGCTTAATATTAGTTCTTTGGTTGTCTATCCAGAGATATTCTATGCATATACTAATGAATAGAAGCCCCCTGTACCATTTTTTATGCTGATGAGAATATACCATACACTTTATTCTGCACCTTATCTTTTTTTTATCTGTTAACTTTGCATAGAAATCATTCCCAATCTATACATAAAGAATTCATATCCAGTTTTTATTTTACACAGCTAAGTAGTATTGCCTTGAGTGAATCACTATTTATCTCACCAGGCCTTTTACCAATGCGTATTTAAATATTTAAAACCTTGTCATGGTAAGAATGCTATAATATATGGCACTAAGTGGGCACATAGCACATTAATTCATGCTACATGTCCTTGTGAGAAGAAGACTTTCAGAACTATTTTTCAAATGCTTCCAATTTCTTTTCCAATAAACACAAGTTTTACTTCTTAAAAAAATGCTATAATATATACAAACATAAAGATGGCCAACACACATGAAAAGATGCTCAACATCACTAATCATCAGCGAAATACAAGTCATAACCATATGAGATATCACCTTACACCTGTCAGAATGGCTAAAATCAAAAAGACAAGAAATAACAAGTAGTGACGAGGATGTGGATAAAAAGGAACACTTGTACACTGTTGGTGGGAACATAAACTGGTACAGCCACTCTGGAAAACAGGATGGAGTTTCCTCAAAAAATTAAAAGAGAAATACCATATGATTCAATAATTCCACTATTAGGTATTCTCCAAAGAAAATGGAGACACTAAGTTGAAAAGATATTATGCTAAGTGAAATAAGTCAGTCAGAGAAAGACAGATATCATATTCCACTCATATGTCGAATTTGAGAAACTTAACAGAAGAGCATGGGGGAAGGGAAGGGAAAAAAATAGTTTCAAATGGAGAGGGAGGCAAACCATAAGAGACTCCTAAATACAGAGAACAAACAGAGGGTTGATGGTGGGGGGGGCGGCAGAGAAGAGGGGAAAGTGGGTGATGTGCATTAAGGAGGGCACTTTCTGGGATGAGCACTGGGTGTTGTATGTAAGTGATGGATCATAGGAATCTACTCCCGAAGCCAAGAGCACACTGTATACACTGCATGTTAGCCAACCTGACAATAAATTATATTAAAAAAAAAAAGGATATATGCATCCCTATGTTTACTGCAGCATTATTTACAATAGACATATCATGGAAGCAACCTAAATGTCCATGGATAGATGAATGGATAAGAAAGATGTCACACACACACACACACACACACACACACACTGGATGCAGCCATAAAAAGGATGAGATTGTGCCATCTGAGACAAGATGGATGGACCTAGAAGGTATTACACTGAGTGAAATAAGTCAGACTGAGAAAGACAAATACTATATGATTTCATTCATATGTGGAATCTAATAAAAAGAAAGAACAAAAGAATAAATAAGCAAAAAAACAGAATTAATCTTATAAATACAGAGAACAAACTGATGTTTTCAGAGAGAAGGAGGTCGGGGGATGAGCAAAATGGGGTAAGAAGAGTGGGAGACACAGGCTTCCAATTACGGATGAATAAGCCATGGGAATAAAAGGCACACATAAGGAATACAGTCAATGGTATTGTAGTAGCATCATATGGTGACAGATGGTAGCTATGCTTGTGGTGAACATAGCATAATGTATAAACTTTTTGAATCAGTATGTTGTACACCTGAAACAAATGTCACATTGTGTGTCAGTTATACTCACATAAAAAGAATTCTGCATTATAAAAGCCTCGAAACACAAGATCATTCACAATGTGGGAGTATATGACTTAAGGATATAGAAGTGAAGCTACTGGTCAAAGGGTGTATACGTTGGTAATTTTGAAAGATATTGCCAAATTGTTAGCCTAGGATATTGGGTCAATTTTCATTCCCACGAACAATTGTGTAAAGGCCTATTTCCACACAATCTTGTCGGTAATATTTTATTACATTTTTTGATACTTGCCAACTTGAGAAATGAAAAGTATTTCAATGGTAGTTTTAATTTTTAATGATAATATTTTGAGTACAGTGAGGCATTATGTCAAATATAGAAGAACTATTTTTCTTCTTCTGTAAACTATCTTCTCATATCCCTTTCCATTGGGATGACTGGTATTTTTTTTTTTTTTTCTGAGAGAGGGAGTGCGTGTGTGAGTGGGGGAGAGGGGCAGTGGGAGAGAGAATCTTAAGCAGTCTCCATGCTCAGCGCGGAGCCCAATGCAGGGCTCCACTCTGGGTGAGGTCCATGACCCTGGGATCATGACCTGAGCCGAAATCAAGAGTGGGACGCTCAACTAATGGAGACTTCCAGGCACCACAAGGCAATAGGCCTTTTTTAATTTACTGACAGCAGTTTTTATGTTAGGGAAATTCATTCTTTGTGTGATGCACAAGACTTTTGGATCTAAACTTCATGTTCCTACCATTATATTAAACAAATAAACAAAAAATCATTTTTAATGACAGTGTCTCCGGAACTTGCAAATCTTTCACATAATTTATCTATTTGCGTGTAATGATATTCCCTTTGTATTTTTCCTGTAAGATTATTTCTTGCAAGATTATCTCTGTAATTAATTTACAGTGTTGATGAATTTCAACTTCCTTCAATTTTCCTTATTTCTGAAACATCTTTAGAGTACCTTCCAAAATCCTAATCTTACCTCTGAGTATTCATTCTTAGCAGAAGGCATTTCCTTTTTCTGATTTTTTTTTACCCCAATATCTGGAAACAAATTAACTTATAAACTTCTAAATTTAGAATTTCACAGTAGCATGGATATTTCTTTTGAATCTGTTTGGGCACCTGAGTTTTCTGGGGGTGTGTGATAGCAAGTTGCACTCCCTGAGCTCACGCCTCTTCATATGTAATCCATGGCAATTGTGACATGCTGAATTTACCTCTGGAACATGGTGTTCTGGTTCCTCCCCCTTACTCGGTCTGTCCCAGAAAGAAACTATTGCACTGCTTTTTCCCATGCCCTCCTGTCCACGGATGAATTTTAGGGGATTATGGTTAGCCAAATACAAATTCTGAAAACATAAAGAACAGATTGTCATTGACAAACTCTTTGTTTTCAAGTTATTTATGTGGCTTTTCAGCAATAACACAAAGCTCTCTTTGTCTCTGAAAAACAGAAAGAACTTCTTAACTCACCAAGTATTTAAATCTACTCAATATGATGGGTGGGCTAATGCGTGAATCCTGGCCTGGTACAAAGCAAGTGCTGTGAAAAACTCATTCTCAAGCCATATATGCTGCTCAGTTTGCCACCATGAATGGTACTTAGGTAGAAGATTGAGAGGAATTAAAGAATGTTTAAAGATTTACAGTGGGAATAATTCAAGTAGTTGGGAAATTAAATCTATAATGAAAGGCAAAAGGACTCACGGTTATTTAGCCTGCAAAAGAGAAGTTTCCAGAAAACTTCAATAATGTGTTTTTCTAGGTCATACTATAAACATAGAAAGGATGGTACTTATGTGGTTTTTTTTTGAGGGGATAAGAGAAAATAGGCACATGAGTGAGGAGAAAGAATATCGGTAAGAAACAAGGTAACACTTTGATTGAATATGCTCCTCATTTGAAAAATAAGGATGTGCTCATTTCTCTACATATATTCTAGTTTAATAAAAAGTTAAAAAAAAAAAGGAACGACTGATTTTTGTCTGTGTGTGATGCCTTTGGAATGGTCAGAGAGCTGGACAGTTTGTTTAAGCTTAGTGATAATGAGTATGACCCCTGCCATCAGATTTCTTGGGTTAAATCCTAGCTCCACTTTTTTTTTTTTTAAGTGTATTTTTGAGAGAGAGACAGAGTGTGACTGGGGAGGGGCAGAGGGAGAGGGAGACACAGCATCCCAAGCAGGCTCCAGGCTCTGAGCTGTCAGCACAGAGTCTGACTCAGGGCTTGAACTCATGAACTGTGAGATCATGACCTGAGCTGAAGTTGGCTCTTGGTGCCTAACCGGCTGAGCCACCCAGGTGCCCATTCCTAGCTCCACTTCTTCCTGTTTGGGTGACCTTGGGGAAACCTCTTTCCTCATTTCTCTCAGCCGCATCCCTCACGTCTAAATTAGGTATAATGATAGTGTTGTTATGAGGGTTATATGAGATAATGTATATGCCCTAGTTATGATTTGGTTTTGTTTTCAAAGGTAGAACATCCAAATATTAGTGGTCTAAACAGGAGACACATTATTTTTGCCTCCTGAATAATTCTCACTAGGTGCCTGGGGCTGATGTGGTGGCACACGGTTCCTGGAATGCAGGCATTATCTCGTGTGGTTGCTGTACTATGGATGACTTCCATTTCTAAGGATCTATCTGTCCTAGCCATATAGTCACCGTCTGCATTCTGGCAACAAGAAGGATAAGGAAGAGGCTTTTTTGAGAACACTTCCTTTTCCAGGCCATTGGTCAGAATTTAGTAGCATGATGACATCTAGCCAAGGAAGGTTGGGAAGCATAGTCTTTTTACAAGTGGCTTTGTACCCAGCCACAAGTCGTGGGTTCTCTTAGTATAGACAAAGAGGAATACAGTTGTTGAGGGAGGACAAATATTTAGAAACGGCTAGCAACTTCTGCTGCAGAGTACCGAACGCGTAGTACAGACTTCAGGAATAAATAAAAACTCTTAAGATTGCTATCATTGCAAACTCAGATTCATATATCCAGTATCCAATGAGCTCTTTTCATGTGGATGTTCCACAGGCAATACCAACTCAACGTTTCTAAAAATGAAGTCATTCTATCACTTGATATTCCCTTTCTTCCACTGTTCTCCCTCTCAGAGGACATGTGTTCTGCCTTTCCTAGTCTTGGCTAACGGCTTGACCACCAATCCATCTTGGAGTCTTTCTCTGCTATCCCTTTTGCTTCACTCACTATATCTAATCAGTTTTGAAGACCTACCAATTCTCCTTGGGAAACGTCCCTTGGATATAGCTTCTTTTCTTTACCCTCACTATTCATTACTTTAACTTCACAACTCTTCAGAATGGCTGTCGAGGCCCTCCCTAGTCTGACTCCCAGTTTATTATTCAACTCAACACACCTTGCACACTTTGTAATCTGGTAAAAAAAAAAAAAAAAGAAAGCAAATACTTGTATTTTTATTGTTTTAGGCAACTTTTGAACAAAATGTTTATTTAATACAGGATTTAATTTTTTTTTTTTTAACGTTTATTTATTTTTGAGACAGAGAGAGACAGAGCATGAACGGGGGAGGGTCAGAGAGAGGGAGACACAGAATCTGAAACAGGCTTCAGACTCTGAGAGCCCGACGTGGGGCTCAAACTCATGGACCACTAGATCATGACCTGAGCCAAAGTCGGACGCTTAACTGACTGAGCCACCCAGGAGCCCCATAATACAGGATTTAATTTTGAACAAAGGTCGTGATTAAAAAACCTACATAAGCATCTAGTTTTATATGTTGCAATCAATGCAAAATCAGAAGCACTTTTCTGAATGGGGCACCTCTATGTGTGTCTCAACAAGTGAAACAGCTTCCCAGAAAATAAAAACCATGTACATTCTTTTCACTTATATTCACTTCTTTTACAATCTTCCCTCTAAAGCCTATAGATCCTCAGGAAAGTGAGAACATTTCAGGGATACCTACTTCTGCTCCAACGTTCCCCCCATACTTTGCTAAAGATTTGCACATGGTCCGTAAGTGAATTAATCTCTTGTAATCAAAATAAACTTGCTTTGTAGGCAGTTGATCCCTAGCTATTTGGTTGTTATAAGTTCCTAATCACTCTTCTTTCTAGGCTGTTAAAAAATGTTGGGACTCTTCCTTTGCCATGACTTTGAATCCAGAGTTTAGAATCCGAATTATTGTGTCTGTCTTATTTCCTTAACCCAACAGTGTTTCAAAAGGCATTTCCATCAATGTAAGGGACCTAGTGCAGACTCCAGCTTATATATCTATACTTATATATCTGTGCCTATATATCTATATATATCTATATATATACTTAGCTAGGTGAGGATAAGAGTTAGGAAACTTTAGTTATAAGTTTGGACTCTGGGGTTGGCAGGCTGTAATTCTAGCTCCATCACCTCTTGGTGATGTGACCTTCTGCAAGTTCCTTGGCACCCTGGTGCCTTTCTAGAAGGCAGGTTAGATCAGTTTTGTAATGCTCTTGGAGTCTTGCTTTTGTTTTAAGGATTAAGTGAGTTAATGTATGCCAAGCTCCAATGCCTGTGTTCATAGCAGATACCAATAAATGATAGAATCTCAGGTGCTTAATCCTTGAGTTCTATCTTAGTTTGCCAGATAAAATACAGGATATACTCCAAACACTATCAAATGATAATATTATTGCTCCTTATGTTGCAGATGAGGAAATAGGCTTAGAATAGTTAGAATTTTCCCACTGTCATGGAGCAAGTAAATGGAAGAGCTGGAATCTGAACCCAGATCTGTCTGTGTTTCAATGCTGAACCCTTTCTACATTAGCAGACACTTGTAAATTAAGGCTTGAAGTTAGTTCGAAATTCCAATGGCTGTGTTTTCAGGGGACTAAAAGAAAAAATGTCAGCTGGTATTGAAATCGGTGTCTGTCAAACTCATGAATGCTTTAACTTATTCAGGTTCCCTTTTTTCCTCCCTCAGAATAGGCACAACCAATAGCTTGCAATTCTAATCGAAACTCACACTAAATTATTTCTTTTTTGAATTATAGCCAATATTTCCCCTGATAATAAAAAAAGTCATTCTCTAATTTCTCATTCTTTGTTTTTATACAGTACAATGTGGTTGTTGTTATTATAATGATTGAGAATCTAGGTCTACCAATAATCAAAATATTACATTTATTGTGTATATATTACATGTCAAATGTGCCAAATGACCCATATATAATTTCATTTAACCCATTCAACAGTCATGGAATCATTGCCCCAGGGGGGCATTTGGCAATGTCTGGAGAGAATTTGTTCCAAAGGTGGGGGCAGGTATGAACGTGTGTACCTGCATCTAAAGAACAGAGACCGGGTGTGATGAGAAACAACTTGCAAAGTGCAGGACAGCTCCTTACAACACAGAACTATGTGTCCAGAATGTCAGTATTGCAGAGGTCGGACACCCAGCTCTAAAGTATTACGACCCCTGTATTATAGACGGAGAGAGCTCAGAGAGGTTAAATAACTTGCCCAAGGTTATGTAGCCAGTAAATGAGACAGCCAGGCCTAGAACCTGGATATATTTAGCTCAGAGCCCATGTTTCCCCCCGTAGAGAGGCAAAGAGAATTTCAATTTAGAGAAGGTGAAGATTAGTACATATATACCGACGACCATAAAATTATTTCAAGGGATAATTAAATGAAAATACCTGATTGTTAAGCGGAGTGTTTAGCAAAAGCTTCTGACCTTGCAATGATACCTGAAGTTGGTGTCTAGAGTGCTTGATATAGAGAACTAAAACTGTAATCATGTCAGGAAAAACGAAGTCATTTTTTCTTTCATTTAATCACTTTCTTTTTTGTTTCTGAAAATGTTGTGGCTGGATGTTGAAGCTTGAGAAAAGACATGGGCAATCAGATAAAGTTATTCAGGTTTCCAGGAAAGAATATCATCAAAAAATGTTCCATCATGGCTTCACTAAAAATAGACACATTATCATGGATACAAAATTGATACCAAGAAAGGCTTGATATTATGGTGGTAAACTGCCTGAAATGCTAAACTATCTTTTAAATGAGTTAATTGTATTTTAGAACATATAAATAGAGCATCTGGCTTATCAAAAAACAGGTCTGCCTGCTTATAGCCTTATTTGAAAGCTCATGCAAGCAATTTACAGAGACTAAACCTAAGTATTTTAGATTTTTGTTCACAAAGAGGAAATAAGACTTCTCTGAACCATGTCCATAGTACTTCCACAGTAGCAAGTGGCAATGGCTGTACGGAAATTGAAGGAGAAGTCAGATGTTACCGCTATACTGTGGAACTTTGGGGGACAGCTGGAATAGTGATGTTTCCAACGGTAAGGCCGGGTGTGACTTTGAAGGTGATGTATTTAGACCAAGAAGGCTTCAAATGTAAATCCCTGATCCACCTGGATAAGTTTATGGTGCCCAACCAAGCATTTCCAGAAGACCTGATAACTCAGAGAATTTACCAACATTAACACTTTTGCTTATTCTGTTTCCTCTAGACTGTAAGCTTGGGGAGGACGGGATTTGTGTCTCACTTCTACAGTATTAGAGATTTCCTTATTGAATTCCTGAATGTACAGGAGTTTTCTTTTCCAATACAGGTGGTTTAGTTAAAAGGGTTTGCAGATAATACAAAAGAGCACCTCCACGGGGGGTAAGTAGATATATAAGTAATTCATGTACCCAGAGAAATGCAAACTGAGATGATCGGAGAAAAAGGGCATAGACTGAAATAAGAAGTGGAATAAAAAGCTAAAGATAGATTCCCAAGGAACATTCCCAGTGATTAGGCCACAAGAAAACAGCCCTATTTGAAGGTATTTTTTTGAACCCACCATAGTTCATAGAATAGGACATGAGCAGGAATGCCAACACTTCCTCTTTCCTCTGCCTAGATTATGCAGTTCTCACCTCCTCCAGTTGAGATGTACTCAAAAAAAGAAATGACTTTGTGGCTATTTTGATTGCGACTTTTACTGTGTGTTGAAGAAGGTCATGAGAGAAGATGACCACGAGCTAGCTCTCCAGCTGAACCTGGGCAATCAGAGGCTCCTCACCGCCCCCTCTCCCCTTGGACGTTCCGTTCACTGTTTCCATAGTGGGAGCTGTTTCCAAGGATGTAGCCTTCAGAGAGTATTGTGCTGTTGAGACCGTCTATACTGGATATGTGACTAAGATTCTGGAGGGCAGGTCCAGAGATCTACTGTCTTGTGGCCACCCAAGACAAGCTTCGTAGATAAGTTCCCTTGCTTATTCAACCTGCCACCTCCCAGTCTGGAGTGGTCTGCCTCTTCCTTGGCCTCTCCTTGCCCACTGCATCTTTTCATTTTGAAGTGAATGCACCTAGAATGTAAATAGTTACTCTTGGGCAAGTTTTGATAGCTTCTGGTATTTGTAATGGTACAAATTTTTAAACCTTTTGATTCCTTAAGAAAATTTTGCTTAAATAAGTTATGGGTACATTTCTGCTTGTTGGAAAATATTTTTAAGTTTACTTCATAAAAACTTGATCATTTATTTATAATATATTATTAGAATAACCCAATGCTTTGAGAAAAAAACCCAAAAAGCATGATGAACACATGGAACTGAATTAAGGTATTCTATACTACAGCTCACTTGCCAAATCAGGTCGGTGTGGAAAGAAGGTCTTGGAGCTTCTGAAATACATGAGCAGGAAGAAGTCACTGAAAGGTGAAGTGTAATGGAATAGTAACCGGAACATCTTTTCTTAGCCTGCCCAATGTATTAGAGCTACCTGAGAAGCTGTTTTCGTGGACTGTCATCTAGGTTTAGAGAAAACATAATGAGCCCAAGTAAATATGTCAGCAGCTAAATCTTGCAAAAGAATAGAGTTCAAGGGGTACACACTGTGCTGAGTGATGCATTCTACAAGCCAAGGGTAATTCCCTTGGCTGAACTTTGGTGTGACAGAGAGCTTTTCTCTGCTCTATGCAACAGACTTGCCACTGGCCATTGTTAATATCAGAATCTTGTCAAAACTCATTTTGCTTAAGAAAAACCTGTGCTTTTTGGAGTCATGAAGTGACTTGTTCAGGATCACACAATTGATTGGTTGCTCAGATACATCTCCGGTTTAGATGTTTGGCCTCCCAGTTTAGTTCTCTTGCTCCTACACTGTGAATCCTCTATAATGTGTCAAAGAATGACTAACAGAAAGAGAGATGAATAAATAGATACATTCCCACTCTGTGGGTTACAAGAAAAAAGTATGTGCTGTTTGGTGGGCTACAAAAAACTTACCTTAAAAACAAACAAACAAACAAAACAAAATCAACCTTTATGGAGTTTTTAAGTACAGATCCACCTAAAGGTTTAAAGTTCAAGGAACCATGATGGTTACATTTTAAAAAATATCCTGACACAATCTCACAGTTCGTTGAGTTTAAACCCAGTGTAGGGTTCTGTGTTGACAGCTCAGATTCTACTTCAGATTCTGTGTCTCTGTCTCTCTCTGCCCCTCCCCTGCTTGCTCTCTCTCTCTCTCTCTCTCAAAAATAAACGTTAAAAAACTAAAAACATAAAAATAAAAAATATCCTGAAATAACAGACTAAATACACACTAATAACATGATAATGTATAGCTCACATAATTTGAAGGATGGCATAAAAAAGTTAGTGGTATAGTTAAGGAATTTAGTATCTGTTGTATATGCATGTTTTATGACTCTAAACAGGGAAAACAGAAATAAAAACAAACCCTAACCTATAACTCCAAAGGAATAGCCCTGAAATATTTTGAAATATTGAAGTACATGGTCTCCTATTATTGGCGGTAGCTCAGCATCTTCTCTGAAGATACCCAGGTGTAACTTAACTAAGATTTAGAAAAAGAAATGTATAGGGGCGTCTGGGTGGCTCGGTAAGTTAAACGTCTGACTTTGGCTCAGGTCATGATCTCGCGGTTCTTGGGTTCGAGCGCCACATCGGGCTCTGTGCTGACAGCTCAGAGCCTGGAGCCTGTTTCAGATTCTGTCTCCCTCTCTCTCTCTCTGCCCTTCCCCCGGCTCGCACTCTGTGCCTCTCAGAAAATAAACACTAAAAAAAATTCAAAAAAATGTATAAAACATTAGGAGTATACCCAAAGAAAAGCCAGTAACTCTGTTCTATGTCACCCTATAAAATAGGAAAAGCAAAGGTCTGTTTTGCTGCCCTTTTAAATAGGACACCTGATCATAAAAGCTGAAAGGAAAAGAATAGTCCTAAGATGGGAAAACACCCAAAGGAGTTGATTCCTGTTTGATGTAAGTCCATGTATTAGTTTTCTATCACTGCTGTAACAAATCACCACAAACATGGTGGAACAAAACAAAAATCTATCTTATACTCCAGTGGGTTGGAAGTATGACATGGGTCTCCCTGGGCTAAAATCAAGGGGTCAACAGGAGTGCATTCTGCTCTGGAGTTTCCAGGGGAGAACCAGTTTCTAGAGGCTGCCCACATTTTTGGCATCTTCCTCCATCTCCAAAGCCAGCAATGTCGCTTCTCTCTGACTATTCTTCCTGGTCACATCTCCTCCTCTGCTTTCTCCTACTTTTAAAGACCCCGTGATTACATTAAGCCCACCTGGACAAGCCAGGATACTCTCCCCAACTCAAGATCCTGAACCTTAATCCTATCTGCAAAGTTCCTTTCTGCCATGTAAGACAACATATTCACAGGATGTGGTCCTCACTGTGGGGCCATCGTTCAGTTTACCACAGTCCATGTAGTTAATATATTATACAGAACGTTCAACAAAAAATTTTCATTGGAGCTCTGGTTGTTCATTTAAATACCACTTCAAATTAATATATGGACATGGTTAAAACAATAAAATTGTACTGAAGGGTTTACCCTGACTGACACCTAATAACCCTTTCTGGAAGTTGCTACTTTTACAACTTCAGTTTTTAGTTATTCTGGTGGTTAGCTCCATGTCTCTAAATAAATCATGTATAATGCGATTTCTTGACTTATCAACTTCGACACTTCCTGGTGTCACCCTGCTGTGAGTCATGAGGGTTTACCTCACACAACTCACACCTGTCATTATTCCTCATGGAACTTCCTAAGGAAGGGGGTATGGAGGTAAATCTGTCAGTGCTTTCAGACGGAAAAGTTCTTTTTCATTCCTCCCACTAGATAAATGGTTTGGCTGGGTAGAGAATGCTAAGTTGGAAAAATCTTCCCACAAAACCTTGAAAACATTGCTGTAGTATTTGGTGCTGCTAGTAAAACAAGAAAGAATCGATGCTTCTGATTCTACTTTCTGTGTACACAATCTTCTTTTCCCAGCCCTCTGTGGAAACTTTTAATATCTTTTAACCATTGGAGTCCTCAAGTTTTATAATAAGGTGCCCACGTGTAGTTCTTTCTTCTTCAATTCATACTATTGGTTGCATGTGGACCCTGCCAAATTGGAGACAGGAGCCTTCTTTCATATCTGGAGAATTTACTTGTTTTAGTTCTTTGATAAATTGCTCTCATTTCTTTAGAATTCCTAATAATTAGACTTCCTGTATTGAGTCTCCATTTTGATGATCTTTTCTCTCATATTTTCCTCTCTTTGTTTTCTGTTGTTTTTAACCTCTGAGAGAGTGCCTGTGACCTATCTTTCAAATTTTCAATTAATTTTTTGATTTGGGAAATTATTCAGTTAATTTCTGAAAGCGCCTTCTTGTTTGTTGTTCTTTTTTGTAACTTTGTATTCTTGGTCTCTGGATATAGTATTTTCTACCTAAGCACACTAACGCGGCTTTCTTCCACTTACTGAACATTCTTGGCTTAGGGGACAATTTTTCTATTTATCTTGGTCTTTCTCTGTTACACTGCATCCTTCCTGTCAGTTGTCTGGTGATCAATTTTTGTCCATTTATTTTTAAAACTGAGGGAATTATAAGGTTAACATGTACTCTGTATGTGAAAAGGTTTGTGGGCTGGAAATTTTACCTTATAGGGAGAAAGAGGTGAGCCAGTTACCTTTTCTTTTGGCCAATACCAGAAGGATGAGGACTTTGCTTTCTGGGTCCAGTGAAATGCCTGACTTCAGGTCATCCTGTGTGAGAAGATAGGTGTCTAAGTCCTGTACAGGTCTTCAGTTAATGCCCTATTTTCACATCCACTTTCTCCTGCCCTTTCTTCTACCTGTCATCTCCAATCCGAAGCATCTCGATTTCTGCTGGGTGAGTTGTTTCCTCTATCTGCTGAAGCCTCCTTCTCTCTTCTTTTGGGCTCTGGCTTCAGTACAAGGCATTCTTTCTCAATTTCCATATTCCAGAAATGTGTTAAAATACTGGGTTTTGGATAGTCCCACTATTCTTTTAGTTATTGTGTTTTTATAATTTTAGATAATCCTTATTTTAATCTGATGGGGTACGCAGAGGGCAAAAAGTTGAAAATGGGCTGAATTTGCCATTTTGTCCTAAAATATGATATATAATGTTTGGATGAAGTTGGTGGGGGAAAGCATAAGACCAGCTAGTAAAAATTTGTTAATGGTTCTTAGATTTTATGTGGAAAGTAGAGAAAGGGATAAGGATACACAGAAATAGCATCTTATGTGATTTGGACCCGTAGAATTCATGGGTGATACCTTGTTTTTCAGTCCCACTATTCCCCTAACTTCCAATCAAATCAGAACTTTGATTCAAACACATCTAAGAATATAAAATCTCCTTTGATTTGGACTCTTTTGGTTTTTTAAGGCCCCTTTTCTATAGAGACTTCTCAGAATTGTGTGCAATAACCTCCAATCTGGTGTCTCGATTACAGTTTGATCAGAGAAGGAGACCCCCTATGAATGATATAAAATAGATTCATGGTAGCAATTAGACTGTACAAAGTGTAAGAGAATCTGGAGACACAAAGATCCAAAAAGTGAGGGTTGGAGGATCAGATAAACGTCGTTAATCATCTTAAAGGGAAACTGGTGAAGTAATATCTGGAAGTCCCCTCTGCACCCGTCTGTGGTGGGCCTGCCGTCAGGGTAGATCAGGAGGACAAGGAAGCGGGAAAGAAATCTGGACCTGAAGTGGGGAAGGAAAGTGCGAACTGAGATCCACGGGGACAAAGTGGAACCCGAGAAGACAAATTGGAACTCATGTGGGGCAAAGGGAACCCTGTTTGATGCTCATGACGTCTAATTGTGGCAATTTGGGTGACCTGACGATGAACCTGGTGCCTTCTCACATTGTCGCACATGCACCTGGACTTGAACTCAGAAATCTAAAGAAGGATATGTGGTAGGAGCTGAGTCCCTGAGGACAGGCAGCATCTCCTAGTCAGGTGGGTGAGCAGGTCAGGGACAAGGTGCATAAACTGTAGCAGTGTGTGGGGGACAGTCTTAGTTCAGGCTGTCACCATTTATCAGTTAGACATAATCAGGTCTGATATTTCTGTTGGCTGTCCATGTGGACATGTTGGTGGAAAGTTGGAGTTTGTGGCCAGAGAGCATAATAGTAGAATCTTAAGGTTTTTTAAATAGAAGATTTCCATGGTTGATAAGATTCAGAAAATAGAAGATTAAGATCACTAGGTTTTAGGAGATTAAGGAACCATGAATCTAGGACTTTAGCCTATTGGATAAGTCATCCAAATGGACATTGAAGTCATACACTATGATGATGGGTATTTTGAAAGACTAGTGCCAAAAACATCTAAGGTAAGTATTGGCCAAAGGCAACAGATGGCTGAGAATAAGGGCTGCATAGCATGCCTCAAAGGAGAGGTTTGTTTCCTTTTATTAGAGAAAGGTAGAGAAGAAATGCTTTAAAACTAACATGACGTGCTAGGGAATGCCATTTCTTCCCTAGTAAATAGCTTATTTTGTTTTCCTTTGGAGATATGAACTTCATGGAAGCCCTATTAAAATCAGACAGTGATAACTGGGCATAAACAAGGCATCGCCCTGGACAAATGGAATATACAGTCAATCTCTTTGTGCAGCAAGACGAGATTTAGTCTATCCCTGAGAGCATCTTTTCAGAGCAAACCTAACCATCTGGAAACACAGGAAACAAAATGTGATGATGTTCAGAATTCTCAGAGGTAGAATATTGAAATAATTGCCACTGGGTCTCTGACCTGAGTTGTGAGTTTTTCAGAGCCACCATTGCTTCAAAAAGATCTAGATAAAATTAGCACGGAGAAGATCAGTTTAGGTTTTTGGATATTTGTTTCTGATGAGCATTCACTTGTTTGCTTATTAAACACTGTTACTGTATTTTTGTACAGCAAATGGGGAAATAAGTTAGAAATATGCTTAAGCATAAATAAGCTAGTAATACTTCTGATGAGGTATGGATTCATACCAGAAAAACCACAAAATAGTACTGAAGCTGATGCTTATTATATTTACCTAAAAATTCAGATATTCAAATATATCGAAAAATCAGATTACTCAAATATTACTCAAAATGAGATTACATCAGAATTACCCTTGGAAATGATAATTGAGAACTTATATTTTGCCTTTGGACCTACAGATAGAATAATATAGGTTCTGTTAATAATTCCTAAATTTAAATCTTGTTGAATAGGAGACCAAATATTTTCAAGTTCCCATAGTGTCACATATTTTTACTCTTCTAGGGAGCCGGAGATATTACAATTTAACCTTCAGTGCTTCATATGATATTTTCATTTAGAGATCTTTGCTTGGTATGTGGGGAAGGAAGCCTTACCAGGTTAAGAGAGAGTGCCGTTTACTTTTGGTTTTATTTTATTTTGTAGGTGTGCCCAAAATTTTGAAAAACAGAGTCTTTTATATTTAGTATAAAATTATAGTAACACCTTGCCAATAACCTAAATCCTTTGGAACAGAGCCCTGAATTGGAATTATGCAGAAAAGGCTTCTAAGTTCTCTAAACAAATTTCACAAAGCCTCTACACTAAATCCATGCCCTTAACTACAACACCAAGTTTACTGACCTATCATTTTGTGTGTGTGTGTGTGTGTGTGTGTGTGTGTGTGCCAGAGTATAAAAAACTTTATTTTCTCTATGAATAGAAAATTAGGAACAAAAAACTAGAGGGAAGGCAAGGAGAGCTGATAAAAAAGGAGACAAATTTAATCTACATATATTTTAATGAGATCTATTCTTAATGAAGACTCTGAATCAGCAAGAAAAATTTAAATGATGTCCATGAGCTACTGCTTAATAAGGGTAAGATATAATTTCTTTTAGAAAGAATTCCATTAAAAAATCAGTATGGAGCACTTGGGTGGCTCAGTTGATTAATTGTCTGGCTCTTGATTTTGGCTCAGGTCATGATCTCATGGTTTGGTTCGTGAGTTCGAGCCCCGTGCTGGGGTCTCCACTGAGCCTGCTTGGGATTCTCTCTCCCTTTCTCTCTGCCCCTCCCCTGCACACACTCTCTCAAAAGAAATAAATAAACATTTTTAAACAATCAGTATATATGTTTTAACAAGTTGTTGGTATTTAAAGTTGTAGGCTTTACATTTGGGTAAAATTCACTGTCACTGACCACTTCATTCTCCTATAAAACTATATAAATGAAATGGCTTTATAATATGAATTATGTGAAAGATAATACAAAATTATGCATATTATGTGATATGTAAGTATATAAAAATATTTGTTGGTATAATTTCCCCCCAAAACAAATCTCTCTGGACGTGAATACTTGAGACTGAGACTGATGAGGGAGAGTTTGGGAAAATGCATAATTCTGGTTTTCTTGGCCGCAGGTTATAGGACTGTTTTTAGCTGGTGCTTATTTGAAGTGATAAGTGACGTCATTCTCTAGTATAGGAGTCTAGAAACGCTGATTCAGTATCACGTCCAAAGACATTTCCTTGGGAAGTTGATGAGGTTGAGCTGGGAAACAGCTGTAGTTAACGCATAGAAAGTGGTGGATTAGCTGCTACAAGGTACTGTGGCGACTGAGGATTCATCAACATTTCAGTTATGAAGAAAAACAAAATAAGCAAATTGTTTCATGAGAAGTAACATATTACTATACTCTCCTTCCCGCTTGCCCTTCTCATCTATGGATTATTAAAATTGAGTTGTTGGGGCACCTGTGTGGCTCAGTCGGTTAAGCGGCCGACTTTGGCTCGGGTCATGATCTCGCGGTTCGTGAGTTCGAGCCCCACGTCGGGCTCTGTGCTGACAGCTCAGAGCCTGGAGCCTGTTTCGGATTCTGTGTCTCCCTCTCTCTGACCCTCCCCCGCTCATGCTCTGTCTCTCTCTGTCTCAAAAATAAACGTTAAAAAAAAAAATGAGTTGTTAAAAACAACTTGGTCCCATCTTTGGGACCATGAAGAGAACAAGACAAGACTATAATAACTCCGGCCTGGGGCTAACATTGCCAGGATTCCATACTCCACACCAAACACATTCTTGTTGACAAATTTCTCTTCCCTCAAATTATGAATGAATCATTGAGTTGTTGGTATAACCTCTGAATCATTTTGCTGGTGTGAAAATATGCTGTTAGAGTTATTTACATTCCTTTCTTCCATTTCTTTTGGGTCGGGCTAGGGGAATCTGTGGACAGCGATCGGTTTCCCTCTGCTGAACCTTGTACTAGGATCGCTGCTTGGCTCTATTGCTGTTGAGATTTTTTTCAGCATATCTACTTGGCCAGGTGCTTGTGGCTAATGAATACCATCTGCACAGTAGAGGGAGTATCTTTCATTTTTGCAGATACACCAAGCCCTGGGGGCTGTGTGTAACATAAGTGCTAGACTTCAGTCTCTAGTTATTCAATGACCTACCAAAGCTCTCAGAACTTCTTTCAGGTCTTAAGTGTTGTGGCCTCCCTGTTTTGCCTGGTGAGGTTCTTGCCATCATTTGTCTTGTGTCTTCAGGACACAAAGAAATGAACAAGTAGGGGGTGAGAAGTGGGGGTGGGAAAGAGCTTGGAATGACACAAAACAACACATTCTTTTCTCATCTGAATCTTAATATGGTGGAGGTGGAGTGATCTTAGTGATTGGTTGGAAGTGTTTTCAAATACCAGAGTGGCAACTCACATCTTTTTTTTTTTTTTTTTTAATTTAAATCCAAGTTAGTTAACATACAGTGTAATCATGGTTTCAGGAATAGAATTTAGTGATTCATCACTTACATATAACACCCAGTGCTCATCCCAACAAGTGTTCTCCTTAATGCCCATCACCCATTTAGCCCATCTCCCCATCCAACACCCCTCCAGCAACCCTCAGTTTGTTCTCTATATTTAAGAGTCTCTTATTGTTTGTCTCCCTCTCTGTTTTTATATTATTTTTGCTTCCCTTCCCTTATGTTCATCTGTTTTGTATCTTAAATTCCGCATACAAGTGAAATCATATGATATTTGTCTTTCTCTGACTGAATTATTTCACTTAGCATAATACACATTAGTTCCATCCACATTGTTGCAAATCGCAAGATTTCATTCTTTTTGATTGCCGACAACTACATCTTTCAAAAAATAAAGTACTGCTTTGCTGATTATTTGCTTATTATTTATTTGTTTGCTTTTGGTAAGGCAGAGGACATTATTGCTAATAATTTCTCACTTTCATTTCATCACCATTTTTTAAGTT
This sequence comes from Prionailurus viverrinus, assembly GCF_022837055.1. NCBI lineage: Eukaryota > Metazoa > Chordata > Mammalia > Carnivora > Felidae > Prionailurus > Prionailurus viverrinus. The sequence goes on from NC_062562.1 coordinate 141,767,941, forward strand.
TATTTATTTATTTTGAGAGAGAGAGAGAGAGAGAGCATGTGAGTTCCAGCCCCCTTTCAGGCTCCACACCATCAGCATAGAGCCTGAGGTGGGCTTGAACTCACAAACCAGGAGATCATGACCTGAGCTGAAATCATGACCTGAGCCAAAATCAAGAGTCGGTCACTTAACTGACTGAGCCATCTGGGTGTCCCTCATTACCATTTCTTGAGTGGGAAAAGAAAGGAGCATAGTTACAGTTACTATGCTGGGAATTTCACATGACTTGTCTTCTCCATACTGCAACCCGGAAGTGACTTACTGTTTCATAATTCTGCCTGAGCTGTTCTTCACTCCTTTCCTGTTTGGAAAAAGAAATCTGCTATTTCTTCAAAGCAGAGATCCAGTGTCACTTCCTTTCTACTAGCAGCTCTCCTCCCCCAACCCAGCAGAACTTTGCTCTTCTCAGTTCTTTATGATACCAGATGCTGCCAGTATGATGCTTATCACCTTATGTTTCAGTTGGGTATATGCAAATCTCTCCCTCCTACGAGAGGATGAGCTCTTCAAAGGCAGAAGCTCTCTTCACTGATATATAGACAGGGCCTCACAGAATGTCTATCTAGTTCTTGGTAATGCCTAACAGATATTAGTGTCAGAACCAGAACTGATGCCAGTCTGATATTCTTAACACTATACCAAATTATTTCTGAAACAGAAATTAACCAACCAACCAACCAACCCACGAAACAAAAAGAATAGTTGTTGACTTTATTACTGGCCTAATCTGCATCCTTTACTTAACTCAAGCATGGTTTTGAGCGTGGGTGTGTAGAAAGTGGTTGGGGCAAGACAGGATAGAACATGTTTCTGAGTTTATATCTTCTGAGACTTCAGAATAAGTCACGTAAATCACAGAAATCTACATGACGAATACACTGTGAAACTTTTAAAAGTCAAAAAATACAGGCCTTTCAGATGAAAGGTGTGAGCTGTTGGGACATTAATAAGTGGAATGAATAATGAACATTGAAGGTACTGTACTTTTGTCAAAAGCCTGGCTAAGAGAATCTGAAGGAATTTCTCTCTGTCCTTGTATAAAGCAATCTTTTTGTTTCTTCTTTTCCTCCCACCCTCCTCTCCTTCTGCTTTTCCTCCTCCTTCCCTTCCCCCTCCTCCTTCTTCTTGTCTCTATTTTATATGCTCTCTTTCCCTCCCTTTTTGTTCCTAGAAGTTTTATTTTTAAGAAGTTGGCAATGACGACGGCAAGTCAGCAAATCGAATGAGGGGATGGTTATGGAGAAATTAGTGCACGTTAGACTATGACTATATGAGGAAAATAGTTCTTACTTGTTTTTATTTTTCTGTGTTTCAAAATGCATTTATTTATTTTGTCTAGGCAATACAGTTACATAGAGCAAAATTCAAAACTAGAGAAGGGAGTATAGAGAAAAATCTTCCTCCCACATCTATCCCTTTAGTAGTCAGTCTCCTCTAGGCAGAAAGGCAAGATCAAGTTTCTTTTGTATCTTTCCAGAGATATTTTCTACATATACAAATAAACACCCACTCACACACAGATATTCCTTTCCTCCTCTTTTACATAAATGGAAGCACACATTTTGCACCTTAATTTTTCTGCAAATTATTTTTCTTTGATGGCTATAAGGCATTCCACCATATGAATATATTATAATACATTTAGCTACTTATTCATTGATGGATATTTAGGTTGTTTCCAATATTATGTTGTTGCAAGTTATGCTAAGTAAATTACGTTGTATATATGCTGTTTCATACATGTTTAAGTATTTCTATATTCAAAGATGAAGAACTTCTATGTCAAAGGGAATGATTTTGATAGGTGTTGCCCAAGTGCCCTCTGCTCTCCCTTCTCTCACAAGTGGTAGGTTTTAAAACTTTTTGATAATCCCCAGTATGATTCACAGGATTTCTATGAAGCATAATAATTTTTTATTAAATATTCCATTAGCTAATTATTAAGGCAAAAAGCATTTGCTTTTAGTGCTTTTATGATGTTTAAATTTTAATAAAGTGCACAAATAGAAGAATCTATATTGGAGACCATGTCCAAAGAACTGGTTGAAAAGTAGAAAAAATAGAATTCAACTGGTTATTTTGTTTACATAATATTGAACCACTGATTTGAGGGTTTGTTTTACTGACTTGGCAAACATCATTTAGGCTTAGATTGAATTTCTTAATTTCATAGCAGTCCAGAAAAAATATCATTTTATATCTGTTTATTTTCATAGTTACTTTCTATTTAATTCAATAAATATTATCTACCTAAAATGTGTTAGACAAGATTGGAGATTCAAAGACAAATATGACAGTCTGCCAATTCAAGGGTTCACAGTCTTATAAATGGCATTCAAACAGACTCCTTTTGGGGTGCCTGGGTGGCTCTGTCGGTTAAGTATCTGACTTCAGCTCAGGTCATGATCTCATGGCTCCTGAGTTCGAGCCCCAAGTCGGGCTCTGTGCTGACAGCTTGGAACCTGGAGCCTTCTTTGTATTCTGTGCCTCCCTCTCCCTCTGCCCCTCCCCACTTGTGCTCTGTCTCCCAAAAATGAAATAAACATTAAAAATTTTTTAAATAGACTTCTTTCTTTTTTTTTAAGTTTATTTATTTTGAGAGACAGAGAAAGTGAGAAGAGAGAGAGAGAGGGAGAGAGCATCCCAAGCAGGCTCCACATGGTCAGTACAGAGCCTGACATGGGGCTGGAACCTACGAACCATGAGTTCATGACCTGAGCCAAAATCAAGAGTCCCACACTTAGCCTACTGAGCCACCCAGGCACTCCCGTTTAAACAGCCTTCTAAAACATAATTAGGAAATACTGAAAGCGCTTGATTGTCATTTTAAAGATGGCTATTAAGGAAATCACTGTCATAAAGAGGTGAAGAAAATCTCAACCAGGAAATTGATCTCCATTTCAACTGACCAATTGATAATTAGTCACAATTCTCTCCCTGGTGCTAAGGCAAACTGGATAACCTCTTTGAGTAGAGCAACATGAAGTGAGAGCTATAAAATGCTTCACTCCTTTTGGCCTGGTAATTGCTACAATTGGGCAATTTTCTTTTAATTTGGAAATGGTTGGTCAATTTAGCCTGATCAGTGAAATTATCTATTTTTAAGAGACCAAACAACTAGTTGAAAGATCAATGTTTTCAATTTTCATGTTGTAGCCTTGCACTGACCATGAAGCATACTATTCATGAATTAATATTTACTGTATGATCAGACTATAAACAGAATCATGGACACTTGAAACATATATTACACAATAGAAATTGTATGACATTGCTCTACTTAATGAAGTTTTTGTGAAATCCCTTCTGTTGATTAAACATTAGATCTTAACTTTTTATGCAATGAATAATTTGTTCCATATCATGTGGTAAGAGTTTTGTCCCACAATTACATTGTAAATAGAAATTACAATTTATGATTTTTATAGTGTGCTATTGTTAATGTTGTGCAACTTTGATTTCAGTACTGTGCTTTCCTAGGGCCAGTTCAACCTTCTTATTTCAAAGCTCATGCACTGAACAAATACTAATTAGCACCTATTGTATGCCAAACTATATTTGGATATTAAGATAACAGCTGGGTATTGGAATGTAGACCTTTTGTCATAGTGCAGAAGACAATAACAGATAAAAAAATAAGATAATTACAGATTTGGATAGCTATGATGAAGGAAACAACTAAGAGATGAGAGGAAATGTATCCAAAGCAACCACCAAATAGTCAGGGAAGGCCTCTGAGACGTTCGCAGTTGACCATGGATCAGGAGTTTGAGAATAAATGGGTTCTATGATTATTGGGAAGAGTCCTCTAGGCACAGATAATAAATGTTAAGCCAGGAAAAAGAGCTTGATCTTTTCTGGGAGAAAGATGAGAGCTCATGACTTATCTGAAAACACACTCCTACTTCATGCTAGAAGTCATAAGGCTAGCTTTGTGTAAAATCATCAAACACATCTGATTGAAGGTACAAGGGATTCATCATTCGTCTAGGCCTTCACTTATTTAATATGTTTCCCTGGAAATACAAAAATCAAAACAGCAAAACTACTGCCTTGACATCTGATATTTTCAGTGGTTAAATGACCTTTTAATAAGTTCGTGTTCTTATCATTTTCTTGATACTGAAATATTCACTTCATGAAGGATAAAACATGAAGATGAAGAAGGATAAAAGATGAAACATACAACGTTTGAATAATATTTTTCCTGGGTATAAAGAAGATTCTAATTGCCAATAGGTTATAAACTCTGACCTTTTAAAAGATTAATATGTAAATGGGACATCACACTATGTATTATGCTTTTCTTAGCCCCAGCTGAACCAGAGGTGGACATCTGATCCATGATGGACCAGGCAGATGATCCCTTACATGATGAATGGAGCTTGGCCGGAGAGATTCAGTAGAGGGGGTGAAAGCCATTGCATGCCAAAGCAACAAACTACCTAAACTTTAGGGGGGTATTAGAGAGTCATATAATGCACAGAAAGTCAATTTGAAGAAAGTAGCAAGAAAATATGGCAAAAATGCAGAGAAGCAACATTAAGACCATGTGGCTCAATGAGAAACAGAGTGTGTGCTTCCAGATTTTCCAATCTTTATGTGTAGGATTGCTGTTAGATTCCCCCAATGGGATTTCTGCCATGGACACTTTAAAGCATGTGGGGCCCACATATCACAAACTCACACAAAAACAGTTACTTCACTAAAGAACTCAAGGATCCTTCTATCATTCAGTAGCCAGGCTGCTTCTATCATTCAGTAGCTCTACACTGGCACAGCAAGACCCCAAATTCGGAACAGTCATTCCTGTGACTAGCACAATTCAGTCCTAATCAAAATGCTGCTCTATATCTCCCGCCCTGTGTCCTTGCAATAAAGCAGCAGTGCCAGTTGTTGTGACTTTGACATCAGAGGGAGCCACTGTTTCAGAATGTGGGCCAGATGGGGGAAGGTAGACGTTCTTGAGTAAGAGAAAAGACTGGCTTTCTTATCAAAGGTTTCTCTCAGCCAGTATGAATGCAATAGACTTTTGCACAAGAAAATGTCATTTACAATAGTGCAGGATGCATATTTTTTGTTTCTCTTCAAATATTCCAATTTGTGACTCCAGAGGAATTCACAAATTGCTATAGTATTTAGAACAGTTGTGCATGGTGGAAAAGGATCATTTCATAATATTAAACAATTCATATCATATATAAATGTATATAAATGTGAGTTATAATACACATATTGGTTTTTTTTAATATATAACTGAGAGGTTCTAAATATTGTGAACAGAGCTGATGAAAACTGACATACAAGTTTGATGGATTGATGTTGTAGACTCTGGGTCTGGAGTTCTCTCTTGTCCAGCAAGAAAGCGGGACACAGGATTAAAAATGCAAGAAAGGCTAATGTCCGGGAGGAGACAAGAGCCCCGAGTAGGGACCTTGCTCCATTTTTATTAGTATCAGAAGGCTTACAAAAGTGGTGATGGACGTGCACAAAGAGACAATGAAATCGTGGACATTAACTTATGGGTGTGAGGGAAAGAGGGTTTTGAAGATATGCGGTGTGAGGGGTTTGGGTCAATATAAAACAAAATCCTGGGGCTGGGAGGAAGGTTGTTTACAGCACGCATGAGGCCCCCCTCCGTTTATCTAAACTGGCCTAGGGAACAAGAAAGACAGAGCAAGCTACTTCAGGGTCAAAAAGGCACCTTTCTTTTGCTAATTACTCTGCTCTGGGAAGCTTCACCCTGCAACTGTTTATAGCCCTGTTTACCTGTTAACCTAATTTGGTCCTTCCTTCCTGTGAAGGCAGCTTTCTGCTATTGTACTAAGTTGGTTGGGGGTGGGGGGGCATTTCCGCCCTGAATACCTAATCTTGTTTACCTCATCTTGGATGTTTTCATCCTGAGATTCCCTATTCCTATACCTTTGTCCTATAGGGGAGGCCTTTGCCCCATTTACCTAATCTTATTTACCTAATCTGTTTACTCAAATTTGGGTGTGTACATCCTGTGGCTTTCTAATTCTTTATGCCTTGTTAACTCATCAGCGCAGGCTCAGGGAATTCCTAAGCTTATTCCCCATAGATTGATACTATACAATTAGTATATTTTGCATTATTTTTGTGGAATAATAATTTTCATATGCAATCCCATTAAATTTTAAGTTATGGTATATAGAGTTCTTGGTTCATTTCTGAGTTATTGACACTTCGTGTTGTCACTGCCTCATAAGAACAAAGTTTGTCCAAGTAGAAACATACAAATGTATTCTTTAAGAACTACAGTGACTCGAGAGTGGTTGTCTAATTTAGCATTACCATTGATAAAACACAAATGAAGTGAACATTTGACTATGATGACATCATCAGCAATTTTGCTGGGACAAAAGAATTAATTTTGTAGAATATGTTATTTATTGCTTATATCTGTCTTTATTAGTCATCCAAGCATCTGCCTACCAGCAATATACCCGGATATTTACAATTATAATTAAATTCATTTACATGTGATATGTTGCCAACTTTCAGTTACGCTAAACCATAGGTTTACGTTAAGAAAAAAATTGTTATCAGGTTTGTGAAGGAGAAGGATCAAACGTATCTAACTTAACAAACATATTAGTATTTTGACATCACCTTCAAATATTCACTCATATGGTATAGAAGTCTCCATTGTACCCTTGTGCCATGTGCTACAGATATCAGGGGTGGGCCTGCTGTGACCTACTTTTATTTTTTTCTCGTTGAGATTCCTGTTGTGTCATTTCTATGAGACTCCTATTGTATCCTTTTAACAATGCCCCAATTTTTTGACTTAGGCTGGTTTGAGTGGGTTTCAGTTTTTTGCACTACAGAGTCTTATCTAAGGCAGTCACAGAGGCACATTTCATTTCCCATGTAGAGGAAGAATAAATTGGTTCTCATTTGAATAAAAATCATGTAAACCACAGTTTACCAAATTCTGATCTTCTTTATCTGGAGCCTTTGTTTTTAGAAATCAAGACTTTTGAAAGAGACTAGTGATCCTGACAAATTTATTAGTACATACACTTCTGTTCTCTGACTATTTGGATTGATTTGAAGTGTGCTATAGCGATAGAACAGGCCAAAAAAAAAAAAAAAGTTTTACAAAAAACAATAATTATACTTTGAATTCAGGTCCATCATTTTAATAGAAAAACAGTCAGCTCAATGTATTACAGAGTATATTAAAAGCCAAAGTGACATTAACGGTACTTGACTCATACTTCAGACAGAAAACTAAATATAAACAACAGTAGAAAAGAACTTCGTGTAAAATATAAACACGGTTCAAAAAGAAATCTCAACTCTGTGTTTTGTTTTATTTGTTTTATTTAAGCACAAATTTCAAAGTGAAAACCCAAGAGAAACATTTCCTCTATTTATTTTCCTGGTTAAAATCAGATTGTTCACTGTTTGGAAAATGTCCTCTAATTTTGAGTCAGAGGATTCTTAGATCTGAAAAGATCTTTGTACAGTTCTCTAAATCCACTCTCTCACTTTAGAGAGGAGAAAATTGAGCTCAGAATGCTATACCAATTTGCTCAATGTTACCCAGACCATAAATGGAAGTTTAAAGTGTGCTTGTATTTTGGATTATTAAGTATATTCTTTGTACTTTCTTTAAATAAAAGAAAAAAAAATTTTAAGTAATTATAAGAGAGAAGAAAGAGGGTTGATGGCCAATTTTAGACTCCATTTCTGACCCTGTTATTCCTGAAGACATTACTGTGAGATCAAGAAGAGAAAGTTTAACCCAAGGGAAGTATCTTGGCATTAAATTCAGATTTGAACATATTTTGATTCCATCTAACTCTGTGCATTCATTCAGATGTGAGGCAGATATTCGGATTCTGTCCTTTGGTGCCTGAATGCCTGGAAAGTCAGTCTTGGTATGAAAAAGGGACAGAACTGTCGAAGTTCCGTGAAGCTTCATTTTTTTTTTGTCGAGTCACTATTTCAACCTCTTTCTTTTCCCTTCCTCCTCAGGGGAGTTAACCATTTTCATGAACTGTTTTATCACTTCCTTCTTTCCAAGGTGAATCCTTGCACATCCGCTTCGAAACCCCTCCATGGGTACCTCTTCGGGGACCTCATCTTTTCACACTTTTTGCTTGTCTCTCTCTAGGGGGTCTTTCCTGTCAACATTTGAACGTATTTCTATTTCTCCCATCATTAAATTCAAGCAAGCAAGCAATTTCCTCTGTCTCACCAAATGGATATTCCCTTCCATCCAACTCGATTCCCTCTTTCTCCTCAGGGCTAGGCTAACTGAAAGATAAATGTCTAATCCTGGTCTCCACTTGCTCACGCCCGACTCATTCCTTAATGTATTTCTTCTCGGGGTGGCCCTCCCTGACTCGCCTAACTCTAACTTCTAATCCTGAATTCCCTCACAGAAATTGCTCTCTACTGAAGTACCACCGGCTGCCTCCTTGCTGAATCCCAAGGATCTTTTTCAATCCTATCTGTCTCGGTCTATAGAAACACAGAATGTCACATCTAGGAAAAAACTACATTGTCCCCTCCAGCCTCCTCAAATTGAGCATACAAGAACTGGAACCATGAGACAAGGCATTCTCCTTGCCCACCACTCTCAGCAGCCCTTCCCTAGGGAAGGGAAAGAAATGAAATGTCATGTTGCCAGAAGACTCTTCTGAGTCTTCACTGTTTATCTGCCCGTCTCTCTACCAGAAGAAATAAATGAAAATTCATGATGCTGAAAGTGAAATGCTTTCAACGGGGGGCCAGAGGAGAACTGTTTTGTGGTTTGCATGCCTAATGAGTCTCATTCACGAGCTTTACGGTAGCTAGCTTTTAAAAACAGTGTGTGATTCTGGAATTTAAAAAATAATTTATTTTTACAAAGAAGAATAGATACCAAAGAATCAAGGAAGGTTTGACAGGAGTAAAATCCCTCTCTTAGTACCAGGGAATTTCTGAAGCGGCCAATGCTGATACATCTGCATGAATGAATTGTAATTACGGACACAGTAAAGAAGTGAAAGATGCCTCTTGTTGCAGATGTGATCTATCAGCCGGCTAGATGGCTTTCTGCTGGAAGAAGGAGCTGTCTGGTCAGCTTCCTTCCTCTCTCCTCACAAAGATGCTATTTTTAACCTGTTACTCGGGCCAGCCTGGATCTCCTCCTGTTCCAACTCAAGTACTTTTAATTTTCACACTCATCTGGTGTTTCTCAGCTTCAGGAATTAGGTCAGCATTTAAATTTAGAGCAACTCCTTATTTAAAAAGTTGAGAGGCACTGGAGCCACGTCAAGCCTTATCTCTGTGAAGCATTCTGACTCGCTCTTACTAGCACTATGTGAGAATATTCTCTGAAATGTCCTCAGCACTTGCGAATTCAGTTTGTGCCACCGATCAAACGTCTGCTCACATGTTGTCTTGGAGCTCTTTTGTAGTTTTTCTCCATTTAGGTACGTTTCTTGGCCCACTTGGCTCATAATTTCCGTGAAGAACTTGGAGTCTATCCAGAAAGATGAATGAATATGGGCAATTTACTTATCTTTCCTAAATCTTAATCTGCTCATCTCTCCAACGAGAGTACAATTACCTGCTTCACAAAACTGTTCTGAGGATTATATGTTCCCAGTGTACCCTGCACATGGCAGGAATCTAACACATGTTGATTTCTTATCTCCCTCATTTCCTCTCTTCCCTCCCTTGCTCCCGAGCAGCACCTCTTTCTTACTGAGTCACCTTTGGTAGATGCTTCTTTGTACATTCTCGTTAGGTGAGTGGGTATTACCGTGGCAGATGAAAGTGGGCACTTATTTTGCACGGTTAACATCGAAAACTGTATGTATACCTTGGGATGAGTTGTTCTTTATGATTCAGCTAACTAGGTGTACTAAGCAAACTTTGAAATAATACAATAAATTATTAATCCAAATTAGAGAGTGGTAGACTAGAGCCCTGGATGCGTGCCCGGAGAATGGCACTGCCACGTTATAGGCATATGGTCGCCTGGCTGGGACAATGACTTTTTGTACGTGTGCCAAAGAAAACTTAACAATATCTGTTGACATTCTATCCTTCCTTTGTTTTCCCATTATTGGATGACTTTACTGCTCTATCTTTTGTGTGTGTGTGTATGTATGTATTTTATCCTAACTTATGCCAAGTAAAACATCGCTGAGAAAATGAGCAAGATGAAGGAGAAGGTTTCTCTTGTTAGATGGTTTCATGAAGTGTTCAAGCTGAAGCCCTCTATGGGCTGCCCATGAGTAGAGGTTCACACCTTTATACTGAAGGCCCAGTTTTGTTTCTACTCATGTTTACACAATGTGAAACACTCAGCAAGGCAGAATCTCTGTGTATGTGGAGTGTGTTTATTCTCAGGGTTCAGGAAGACACTGTCTGTCCTCCTACACAATAAATATCTGCCACCCAGCTGCCTTCCACATATATCTGGTTTGGCATTCCTGGTACTGAAATCCTCAGTAGATTGGTAGAGATAAGTAATTTGTATCTATAATAATTTATATCACCAGCCCTCTAAATAGATTGTATGGCTAGTGATCTAATTTCTAGGCAAAAGATTAGAAAGCTGATGAATCTTCTCAAATATGCCCAGATAGTAACTAATGTTTTTTTGGCTAAAATCAATGATACTTTCTCAAAAACATTTTTCTACTTAATAAAGTAGGTAATGTGATCTAAATTATAAGACCATATATTATGATTATTGAAGTTAATTTAGTTATTTTCAGACTGAGTGGAAAAGTAATCTCTAAGCATTTTTTTGTTTTCTCAACTAAACCCACATGCCAGTTGCTTACCATGGAGTTCATTGCTAAGAGGCTGGGGATTACTCTACAAAGGCCATACTGAAACACAAACATGTGGGAAAATTTATTTAAGTCTCTTTCTGAGCACATTTACCCAGTTAATGGAACAGACTAGTGAGTTGCCACTTTGGATTCCTTAGTGGGATCAGATAAAGGATTGGTAAGCTTCAGTGGGGAAGGAATGAGCAGGGTCACTCAGGGAAAGACTTTTTGAGGGCCTGGGAGGGGCACCTAGAATGAGGAGAGACAAACAAGACAGGCTTTGCTCAGGTGCAGTTATACAAAGGGCCTAGTCCCTGCATCAGAGGAACCCAGCAGCTGGAAATTGGCATATGGTGGTATAATAGTAAAGCGGAAAGGAAACTTCTCTGACAGGCAGGAATTATGGCTTGATCTGGGCTTTGCGTTAACCAGCTCTGATTCTGGACAAGCCATTATTTTGGATGAGCCTCTGTTTCCTCAGTTACAAAATAATGCGGTCAGGCGACTTAGGCCCCTCTTTCTACTGGTAACATTCTATGATTCTAAGATTAGCTAATCCTTATACCACATTCTCTATATAATAAGAGCATTTCCCAAATTTCTAGGTAGAGCTGGGGAAATATCCACTGTTGTCTTCTGAAGATTGATGGTCTTAAGTTTCAAGTAAATTTTGTATTTCCAAGTTGACTAGTGGCTCTGTGTCAGTTGACTTGTAGCTACCACTGCAGTAATGAGACATGATCTGAGAGTATTAAATATTATTCAGACAATATATTTTCAGAAGCATTCTGCACAACTTTAAAATATCTCTGTGCTTGGGGCACCTGGGTGGCTCAGTCAGTTAAGTGTCCAACTCTTGATTTTGGCTCAGCTTATGATCTCACAGTTGTGAGATCGAGCCCCATGTCGGGTTCTGGGCTGCGCACGGAGCCTCCCTGGGAGTTTTTCCTTCTCCCTCTCCCTCTGCCCCTCTTCCTCTACACCCTGCCCCCAAGATAAAAATAAAAATAAAGGAAATAAAATACCTCCATGTTTGGTAATTAGAAAATGTATTTCAGATCACTATTAACAATGATAAATTCTGACCTCAAAATTCTTGAAAAAAAAAAAAAGCTTGATAAGTTATTCTTACTGTGTTTTATAGTATACTTTCTTTTAACCTTGTAACTCTTGTTTTCACCAAAAGTGCTGATAGACCAATAAGTGGTTATACGATCGTATACCAAAAGTTCAAAACAAACTCTTTTTCTTATCTTATGGTTATGAAATCGCTTGTTCCTCCTGTTTGTTTGGTTTTATTAATAAATATTACTTATATTAAGAATTCATACACAATCCCCTGGGCTGATCATATGATACAATTCTACATTAAAAATTATCCCTGAATTGAACAAGAAAATTCAGAGTATATATATTAAATATTACCTTAGAGGTGAAATGCATCATTTAAGTATGGAACTGAATCAAAAGAGATCTGAAATAGACATAGTAACCTACCTGAATGAAGTAACCTACCATACTTTCCATATGGAAAGTGCTAGAGGAAAAAGCTAGTTTCCTAGATTGGAAGAAACATCAGCATCTGGTTATGCTACTGGCACAGATGGAAAGAGGGGCCATAATTTTCTAATAGATTAAAATATTCAAAGGCATAGAAAATTCCCATAGATGAAGGAAATTTATATCCCACCAATTAAACCTGGATAGAAATTATTGCAGATTCCTGAGAGAGGAAATGCTAAAGGAATCAGTCATAAAGTATTACAGAACCACTTGGCCAAGTTTCTGGGTCCTATAGAAGACATTTCCTTTGACAACACTCCTGAAATGAAATAACATGTGGGGATTTCAACTGAAATGGAGCTCTACCAGGGGAGTGTGAGCGAGAGTAGGGCAGTTTTTAGGAATTCAGTCCTTTTCTCTCTGTGGCATTAAGAAAAAAGAAATTGCAAGTGACCTGAAATTCAATGAGACAATGTGACTGTTTCAGTGAAAAAGTTCATCTGGTTCACAGCGGAAAAAAACTGAAATGAGAGTTTTGCTGAAACAAGCAACATTTATAATAACCACATGAGATATTTAAAAAGAGGAAAAAGAAAAGCATTCTAAATAATTCTAAGAAAATAAGATGTAGCCAGAAAAATCACGGCAATTCTTCACATGTTCCTCCTTGGGAGCAGGAAATCGTACGACAGCTAAGAGGGTTGGCAAGTGTGGACACGGCAGAGCCTCTGGGCCCTCTGCTCCTTTCCTGACCTAGCATTCTACAGCTTGGAGGGCTGGTGGAGAAGGACAGAAAGCCGGTGGGCCCAGCTGACATCCATCTCTAATGTGACGACATTATTTTGTGTCTTCTAATCTAGACTCCTCCCAGGTCAGAGACGAGAGTTTTAGGTACCAGGAATAGCAGTTCCAAAATGTTTAGGAATTGTTGATTAGAGAAAGACTTAAGAACAAACAACAATAACAAAGAATTCCATGTCTATTTAACATGATGAAGTTATAGCAAAACCTATTTTAAAATATGTGTTTTATTTTATTTTTTTTACGTTTATTTTTTTTGGGACAGAGAGAGACAGAGCATGAACGGGGGAGGGGCAGAGAGAGAGGGAGACACAGAATCGGAAACAGGCTCCAGGCTCTGAGCCATCAGCCCAGAGCCCGACGCGGGGCTCGAACTCGCGGACCGCGAGATCGTGACCTGGCTGAAGTCGGAGGCTTAACGGACTGCGCCACCCAGGCGCCCCTAAAATAAGTGTTTTAAATGTAACTTAAATGTTATTCCTAGTCCGTAGAGGAATGTGGGATTAAGACCAGGTATGTTGGCTTCATCCCTTACCTGTCGATATTCCTCCGGGCTCTGTGCTGGATCCTATTTTATTCCCCTCTCCACACTGGGCAATCCCAGGTAGCCCAACACTTCAGTGACCACATGCCTATCACCTTCAAATCTGTATTTCTCTCTCAGATCTCCCTGATGAGCTTTAATCACACAGTACACACTTGAAAGTTCATCATGGATGTCCTACAGGCAACTCAAACTTAATAAAATAAAGTCATCATCTATCCCTTCTAAACCAAACCCTTCACTAAATTTATAGCTCCTTTACTGCTGTGTGGAAACCCTGATTATCAGTGTTTTGTTTCTCCTCCTGGTCCTCTACTTTCTTTTCCAATGCATAATTTAAATTAAGTTTTTACTTTTATTTGTATACTTTGTAAGCTACCTTACATCTCTATTATGGAACAGGAATAGGTAAAATAAAGAATAAAAGCGAAAACACTCTAAGGTGGCAGCGAGGCAGGGCACATTCACAAGGCAGAATGTTCTCTCCAGGAGATGGCGCTCACAGTGTATTTTTGCTTTTAGGTTTCTATGTTGAGAAAAATTTCACAAGTTTCTTATATAGAGAATTAATTCGAAACAGTATGATGTTTCATACTTTATCACTTTTAAGACGGTTCTCTGGGCTACCAAGAATTTACCTAATGACTTTGTGTCTTATTTGACAGATGTAGGTAGGGTTTGGGGGTGCAATTGCTAGAAGGAATGACATTTTTGATGAAGGAGATCTGAGATATAAGGTGAGAAGAAGTACACACCTAAAAGCTGTTCCAGTAAACAGAAGGTCATCATCTTATTACTACAGGGTGGGAAGCATACAAGCTGGAAAGCAGAAGAGAAGATAGAGACGTGGGGAGAGGACAGCTAACAACTGAACATATGCCGAGGGTTATCTGAAAAGCTAAAGTGGTAAAACCATATATTTCAAAGGCAATTACATAAAGTAGTCCTGGCACTTCACTTCTAAGATGTATGATCATAGGAAAGGTTTTTTTCCTCTCTGTCTGTTAGCTGACTTGTCTTTCAGAGTCACAAAGTTGAGCTAGATAATATCTATGGATACTACGGTTCTAAAATTCTATGACTGCCAAATAGAAGCACAGAGTAAGGGGGAAAAAGTAATTACAAGTTTAACTGGGGAAAGATATAGGCTGAGAGAGAGTCTTCATGCCTTATGAGAAGGTAACCTACTGGTTTTTCCACAGAAGTAGTTTGTGGATGGATCTTAACTCTTGGTCACTATTATTCACTCTGGCTTCATCTTTGGTTCCCTGGGGAGGATTCTGAATTATTGCAATGGCTGGGCCTCACACAGATCAACGAACCAGCATCCCTGGAGGTAGGCCTAGATTATCATTAGTTGTTAAAAAGTGCTCCAGGCAATTCTAGGGTACAGATGATTAAGAACCACTGATCTAAAAAACCTGGAAGATAGTAAAGCTAAAAACCTTTACTGGAGATAAACAACATTCCTCATACTCGAGAAAGATGTGGGCATAAGCCTAGAAGGGAAAAAGATACAAAAGAAAAAAAAAATAAAAGAAGAAAGAGAGAGAAGATACAGACTATAAATCTGGGAAGAATAATAGGGTGTCAGCTGGTGGGGATCCCACCAACTCAATGTGTCACCACATTCGGAAAATTTAATCTAATGAAGACAATTGCTCCATTAAAGAAAGAAGAAGAAACATTTTCCTTCACCCTCCATTCCATACCTTCAGCTCTGTTGTCACTGTTGGGAAATGAAAATCCTGAATGTGGGAAATGGTGGGAGTAAGAAATAACATAGCCATGTTTTTATAGCTCACATCATGTTATCTGGAATCTCTTCTCTTTCCAGATGGAAGGGCTAAGTTTAAGGCATCTCTGCAGACAGTCTTCTTTCTATGATCTCTTCCTTATTGAACCCTTTGTTGAATTTAAGGTTGCAAGTGACTCTTATGGTTTTCTACTTGATTTTAGTACTTTGTCCCAAATAAGTCTGCAGGGGTTTTTTTGTTTTGTTTTTTGGTTTTGTTTTTTTGTTTGTTTGTTTAGTATAAGGATCATTTTGATAGCCTTTTCTCTCAGATTGCTTGGCTCCATTTTGAATGAAGAGAAACTATTTGTTGCCTGGGTCATTGGACTTGAGAGCACTAATAACAAAAATGTCATGTTGTGTATTTGTTTCTTTCTTTGTAAACACATAATATTGCTATTGTGGAAATCTCACTCTCTAGAAAGTTTATACTTGAGTAAGAATGCAGAGGAAAATGATAATGATCTCTCAGAGAAAACAGGGTAAAAAAATTTCATTTAAAACACACACACACAAGTTTTATATACAATTTTAAGGGCTTCATTATGGTCTTGAAGCCATTCATGGATTTCTATTGGGCCCCGGGGGCGGGGGGGGGGGGGATATAACCAAAAGGAATCTGGATTGGACATATGGACAAGTTAGTTGTTGTCTTTGACTTGTTAAATGAATATGCACTTACATGGTTTTGTATATATGAGTGAACTCTAAAAAAGGCACAGAAGTAGACTTGAGCAAATGAAGAAAAAAAATCCCCTGTTCTTGGAAGGATGACTCACCATGATAAAGTTGTCAGTTTTTCCTTAAGTTATAATTTTAATTCAATTTAATAAAAATACCAGCAAATATTTAATGGAGCTAGACAAATTGATTTGAAAGTTTATATTAAAAAAATTCAGGAGTAGCCATAAAAACACTGGAAATATAAAACCATGAGATGGACTAGCTCTACCAGACATTAAAACACACCACAAAGTCACCATAATTAAATCAGCCCAGTGCTGGCTCTTGAATAGACAAAAAGACTAAAGGAATAGAACTGGAAAAATAAATCCCAAAACAGACACACTACATATGGGAATTAGTATAAGATAAAAGTGGCATCTCAAATTACTGTAGGAAAGATGGACTTTGTAGTAAATGGTGCTGAGACAACTGGGTAACAATATGGAGAAAAACAAAATTAGATTTTAGACCTTATGCTATACATAAGAATAAATTCCTATATAATCTAACCATACTATACACAAGAATAAATGGAACAGGGATAAAGATAGATAGATAGATAGATAGATAACCATACAAATAATAGAAGAGAACATAGGTAGATTATTCCCTAACCTCAGTATTAGAAAAGGCTTTCAAACTATTGTCAAAACCTAGAGGCCATAAATAAATTGATACATTTAACTACATAAAATAAAATTATTTGCATGCAAAAAAATACCTTTAACAAATTAAATGACAATTGAGGTTTTTGTGTGTAAAGAGATTGGAAATTGCCACTCTGTCTTAACAAGTAAAAAGCCGAACCGGCTGAAAAATCAACTCTTGAATTCTTAAGAGAAGTGAGGACACAGGGCAAATCCCCAAATTGGAGAGACAGTCACGTGAATACAAGGGGTCACAGCTCTGTCTTCTTAACTGAGACTCATTTTGCTTAACAAGGCCTGTCCTCAGGAAAACTAGCTAACCAGAGGCATCTTCCTGGGGTGTTATCAGAGACTAACCAATATGGCACAAGGGAAATACCCATTTCAGCCTACTCTAGTCATCCTCTCCTACCTAAAGGGGAAGAAAAAAAATGCTGAAAAATACTTTTGAAGTTTATAGTCCAGAAGTATAGGCTCGCTAAAAGATTGAGATCCAATCATAGGACTATAATACACCTCCCCTCCCCCCATATTTTACCACCATAATACAAAAGGACTATTTATAGTAGTTCCTTTTATTTAGTATATCATGTCCAGTTATCAAGAAAAAAATGACAAGGCATATCAAATGGCAAGAAATACAATTTGGAGAGACAGAGCAAGCATCAGAACCAGTCATGACAGAGATGTTGGGATGGAAACAACTGTGGGAATGTAAAGGAAGTATGGGGATTTAAAACAACTATGATTAATATGCCAAGGGCTTTAATGGATAAAGTAGACAGCATGCAAGAACAGATGGCACTATAAGTAAAGAGATGGAAATCTTGAGAAAGAACCAAAAAGAACTGCTAGAGATTTAAAAAAACAGAACAAAACAAAAAACACTGTAAGAGAAATGAAGAATGACTTTGATGGGCTTATGAATAGACTGGATGTGGCTGAGGAGAGAATCTCTGAGCATAAGGATATCGTTGTAGGAATCAAAAACTGAAAGTAAAAGAGATCAAAAACTGTAAACACATAAAGGGCTGTGGGGCAACTACAAAGTTATAATGTTCATGTGATGAGAACACAAGGAGAAGGAGGGAAAGAAACAGATGAAATATTTGAAACAGTGATGGATTTACCCATATTAGTATCAGACATCAAACCACAGATCCAGTAATCTCAGAGAACACCAAACAATAAATGTAATAATAGTAATAATAATAATAATAATAAAATAATAATAGCAATAATCAAGTTAGGAATATTATATTCAAACTACAGAAAATCAAAGGTAATGAAAAAAATCTTGAAAGAAGTTACAGGGAGAAAAAATACCTTACTTATAGAGGAACCAAGATGAGAATTATATCAGACTTTCCTCTGAAACCATGCAAATAAGAAGAGAATGTATTGAAATATTAAAATATTGAGAGAAAAAAACCCCACCAACCTAGAATTCTGTACCCTGTGAAATTATCCTTTGAAAGTGTAGGAAAAATAAAGACTTTCTTAGACAAACAAAAATGGAGGGAATTTGTTGCCAGCAAACTTGCCTTGCAAGAAATCTTAAAAGAAGATATTTAGAGAAAGGTAAAATTATATAGGTCAAAAACTTGGTTCTGAAGAAAGGAAGAGCATTAAAGAAGGAGTAAGGGAATAAAAGCTTTTATTCTTCTTTTTTTTAAATTTTTTTTAACATTTTTATTTATTATTAAGAGACAGAGAGACACAGAGCATGAGCAGGGGAGGGGCTGAGAGATGGAGAGACACAGAATCTGAAGCAGGCTCCAGGCTCTGAGCTGTCAGCACAGAGCCCGATGCGGGGCCTGATCTCACAAACCATGAGATCATGACCTGAGCCAAAGTCAGACGCTTAACCGACTGAGCCACCCAGGTGCCCCATAAAGCTTTTATTATTCTTATTGCTAACAAGTAAGAGTTTGTTCAAAGTAATAATAGCAATGATGTATTCAATTATGTATGCTATGTGTATGTTATATATATGTATGCTTTATGTATGCTTATATATAAGAGGAATGAATGACAGCAATGATACAACTAATGAGAGGGAGAAATTAGGATTATTTTAATATTATAAAGTATTCACACTATCTGTGAAGTGGTATAGTGGTACTTGAAAATGGACTCTGATTAACTATAAACGTATACTGTGAACTCTAGGGCAACCACTAAAAAGTAAGAAAAAAAAGAAAGAAAGTATGGCTGATATGTAAGAAAGGTGAAAAAAACCCCAAATGATATAAAATGCTCAGTTAAATCCACAAAAGGCAGAAAAAAAAAAAAGGGAAAACAAAAATAGGAACAAAGAACAAGAGCAACAAATAAAAAAACCAACAAATACGGTAGATAAAAATTAGATAAAAATTAGAATGTATCTGCATGACATGAAAAATCTCTTTAACCTATTGCTTTTTAAAACTTACTAAATTGTGCTAACATTCACAGGGTTAAATTTTGAAAAATTCTCTTAATTCTAAATGATATATAATATAGAAGATACAACATTGCAGTTTCAAGTACTTTTATCTGCAAATAACTTTTTAAGTGAATTTTTCTTTTTTTTTTTTTTTTTTTTTTTTTTTTTATTTTATTTATTTTTGGGACAGAGAGAGACAGAGCATGAACGGGGGAGGGGCAGAGAGAGAGGGAGACACAGAATCGGAAACAGGCTCCAGGCTCTGAGCCATCAGCCCAGAGCCCGACGCGGGGCTCGAACTCACGGACCGCGAGATCGTGACCTGGCTGAAGTCGGCCGCTCAACCGACTGAGCCACCCAGGCGCCCCTTAAGTGAATTTTTCAAATATGTATTTGGTTAACTATCAAATTGAGAACATAGAATGTATATATATGTTAGAAAGAAACTTGAGGAATTTGGTAAGTTTCGGAAAAAGGGCTTTTATCTTCTAAAATCATCTAGGTAGGGGTGCCTGGATGGCTCAGTTGGTTAAGCATCCGACTCTTGATTCGGGCTCAGGTCATGATATCAAGGTTTGTGAGATCAAGCCTGGAATAGAGCTCCATGCCGACAGCCAGAGTCTGTTTGGGATTCTCTCTCTCCCTCTCTCTCTCTCCCTCTCTCCCTCACACATGTGTGCCCTCTCTCTCAAAATAAATAAACATTTAGAAAAAAATAAAATCTTTAAAATTATCCAGGTAAAAATGAATGAATTATGGGGTATAAACAAGTGTTTCAAAATCAGGGGCAGGGGTTTTCTTTCTTTCTTCCTTTTTTTGTGATAAAACTTGTAGCTGGCTATATTTTAAAAACTGTATTTTTTTAAAAATATAATTTATAGTCAAGTTGGCTAACATACAGTGTATATAGTGTGCTCTTGGTTTCAGGGATAGATTCCCACGATTCATCACTTACATACAACACCCAGTGCTCATCCCAACAAGTGCCCTCCTCAATGCCCATCATCCATTTTCCCCTCTGCTACCCTCCCCCCATCAACCCTCAGTTTGTTCTCTGTATTTAAGAATTTCTTATGGTTTGCCTCCCTCTCTGTTTGAAACTATTTTTTCCCCTTCCCTTCCCTCATGGTCTTCTGTTAAGTTTCTCAAGTTCCACATATGAGTGAAAACATATGATATCTGTTTTTCTCTGACTGACTTATTTCACTTAGCAAAATACCCTCCAGCTCCATCCACGTTGCTACAAATGGCAGGATTTCATTCTTTCCCATTGCCAAGTAGTTTTCCACTGTATGTATATACCACATCTCCTTTACCCATTCATCAGTTGATGGGCATTTAGGTTCTCTCCATAATTTGGCTACTGTTGAAAGCACTGCTAAAAACATTGGGGTACATGTGCCCCTATGAATCAGCGCTCCTGTATCCTTTGGATAAATTCCTAGTAGTGCTATTGCTGGGTTGTAGGGTAGTTTCAGGGGTTTTCTTTTGGACAGAAAATAACATTTTATGAAACAAGTGACAGTTTAAACAACACTACTTAGGCTATTTCAAAGGCTCTTTTCAATTGAACATAGTTGTTCAAATGGTCCCAATTCAAAAAGATGGTAGTTAAAATGAGCCAATTTAGGTCTGACAAATATTGTTTTCAACTCTAGACATGTGTTGAAGTTGTTGATTTTAACACTAGATTGCCCCGTGGATGTAATTACTTGGTTACCTTAACTACTTAAAACAAAACAAAACAAAACAAAAATCCATAGATATATATGCTGAGAGAACATCTTTGAAAAACCTACCAAACAAAGGATTTTCCTTTTCATCTGGTAGGATATTTGGATGCCACAACAGGCAGTTATTTGGGATTTTTTTTTAGATTATGAAGTATAAAGTTGGCCTATAATTAGAATGTATAAGCTCTGTCTTGACCTCTTTTCTGCAACACAAATTTATTTGCAGACACAGTGCAATATGATAACAACTACTAGTTGGCTTCCTCTTTCTTCTGTTTCTTTCATTAATTACAGAAATAGTTATAGGTGAACATTGGAAACTTAACACATAGTGGTTTTATTTATCATAGATGCATACTTAGCCCTCTGTAAACATGTAGTAGTCCTAAAGGTGAATATTCCTTATTATTTTTCTTTCTCTTCTCCTTTGTGCTCAGCTACTACTGCTTTCACTATTTCATACTGGGTTTTAGACTTTAAACACGGTCTTTAGGGACGCCTGGGTGGCGCAGTCGGTTAAGCATCCGACTTCAGCCAGGTCACGATCTCGTGGTCCGTGAGTTTGAGCCCCGCGTCAGGCTCTGGGCTGATGGCTCAGAGCCTGGAGCCTGTTTCCGATTCTGTGTCTCCCTCTCTCTCTGCCCCTCCCCCGTTCATGCTCTGTCTCTCTCTGTCCCAAAAATAAATAAATGTTGAAAAAAAAAATAAAAAAAAATAAAAAAATAAAATAAACACGGTCTTTAACTTATGGCCTCACTTTCTCCCGCCCTTTGGACTAGGCATTTCCACCGGCATTCTGTCCTTGCTCCTTAGTTCTGTGTGAAGGACTCTGGCTTGGATTCATTTGACTACTATTTGAGAATTTTTTTCTGATTGCATACATACAGTCCTAAACTGGCTCCTTGCAATCCAAGTTGGTCTACCTGAGCTCATAGTGAAGGGAAGATTCTGCCCAGTGGGGTGAGTACAGAACCACTCAGTTAGTATTTTCTAGAGCATGAATATTAGTTTGGAAAAAAAAAATGAATCTTCATTTCATTGTCAGCCTCTTCACTAAGACTAGCCTGATTATGTAACCAATTTAAAGGAACAGCCTCAGTACTGCTCTATCAGCTCTCACAAAGCTAGAGGCTCTATAAAAGTTAAGGTGTTGCAAGGCAGAGGTAGATGGCCCCAAATTCCAAATGTGAAAGTTCCTCAGCTGGACCTTTTGAGGGAGAGAGTGCCAATACTGCAACAATACAGTATCAGCACAAGCCACTCCAGGCCTATTTCAGAACTAACACCTGGCACTGGAGAATCCATATCCCACCTAATATTACCTTTAAATCAGCAAATCTGTATTCCTGGGATTCCTAAGGGCTGATAAAAACCATAAGATCTGATAATAGAGATTCATTCATTCTGGCCTAAGAAACTCCAACTGAGATATTCCCAATATGAAAGAAAAATTTCACTGGATGCTTGTTAAAAATGGTAAGGAAGACTCTATTCAACCTATTGCAACGGGGGTCAATTCCATTGAAACAAAAGGCAGGAGAGTTTAGAAGCTCTGATGTAAGGTAGGGGAGGAGTACTGGAACACATTAAGGGGGAGGTCTGTTAGTGTGATTAGGCCATTTGTGTTTGCCAATCAGTGCTTATAAATTGGGCTTCCACTTTCTCACACAGACTTGGAGATACGGAAACTATCTTTCTAGATGTTTACATTTCTGGGAGAAGATTTACATCTCAAAGGCATAGAAAAAGAATTTACACTTGTCAGTTTTCTAGAGTAAATCCTCTGAGTAAAGGGAAGTCAAGGGTCTATAGTCAGAAAGAAAGTGTCTAAAGTTAAAGTCAAGCTGAGAGGATCATTAAGGCCATCTTGGTCAACAGGTGAGGGGAGTTCCAGTGAACCATGAAACTACCCAGGAGAGAGGAAGTTTTAAGCCATTGGCAGACCCATAGAGTGAGAAGAGAATACCAAGTACCAGTCAGTTAAGAATTTCTTGCCCCCTTTCTTCTGTCTTGAGTTGGAATTGATGTTTTAACTGTTTTTATCCAATTCTGAAGAGTCTGGCCCAGAAGGCTTCTTGGTGGAAGAAGTGGAAAATCATGCCAAGTATTGAGCTTGTAGGTTAAGCTTAAAATAATACCCAACATTACTTTTTTCTCTCTGGTCCTCATCTGCCTTCCCCATTTATATATTTTCAGGTTGTGTCTCACCCCTTCATTCTTCCAGACATCCTACTTATCCTGGAAGTCATCCGGCTTTTCTCCCTTCCCTTAGTCCACTCCACTGAAAACAGAATGAGATGTGATTTGAATTTATTATTTATTAAGTGTATGAATAAAGTGAAGATATGATTAAAAAAATATATAAGATACCATAATGTTAAACTTAAAGAAGTTTCTGGAAAGAAAGATTGAGGACTTGCTACTGCTGGAGTGGTTTGAGCCATTGGTGACTTTCAATTCAACATCACATGTTAGAGTAATAGCACAAAGCAGCTGATATGTTTGGTCCTCTGGCTATAAACTCTATCAGTTTATGATGGGGTTTGGAGTGGTGGTGGGGTTTTGGAGCTGATGGCCAAGAAATAATTCTTGAAGACATCTTTGGTGCAAAAAATGTGATTTTATTCAAGAATGGGGATGGGGCCATGGGTAGAAAGAGCTGCACTGGGGTTGTGAAGAGTGACTGGTTATATACTGTGGAGTTGGGGGAGGTAAAATCAAGAAGAAATTTCTTAAAGGAATTTCCATATGCTAAAGAAGACTCACAGGTTACTGGAGCTTAGCTATTGTCAAGCTAAGGTTGCTTTTCCCTCTAGCAAAGCATTATCCTTAAGAGTAGTGAGTTCCTGGAGATTAGGCTATTGATAAGATTGCCCATTTTTGTATTATTACTAAGATATTTGTAAACTGATGGAGACTCTATCAGTTTAACCATTTGTTTTCTGTCCTTTCCTTTGTTCCTGGGCAGCTAGGAGTGCATGAGGAGTGTCACACATATCCTACCTGGGGGGATAGGTATGCTAGTTTGTGCTTTGCCCTCAGCTTGCCTTATGCTCCCTCATCAATTTATCCTTCTCTTCCCAGGGAAAAGCACTGGATATTAGGAAAGCCTAATGATGTCTAATACCATCTAAAGATAGTCTGGCTTGTCAAGTTGTATCAGGATATTAAAGGAGAAGGTTAATGATCCTTGATCTATTTCTTTTCTAAAGAAACAAAACCAACTCTGGAACAAACACAGGGACAAGGATCCTCTTGGTTGGCCCTGTCAACAACTATATGATGTAGATTTATTATTCCTACTTTATGGGTAAGAAAATTAGAACTTTGCAAGGTAAATATCATGTCCATTGCAAATGCTGCACTGGATCTGAACCTAATCAGATTGTGGCAGAACCCCAACGTTAACCACATCACTATCCTGGGTCAGATACTCTTAAAGAAAAATATTGCACTGTACACTTGTTAAAAATGGCATGGAAGATTTTATTCAAGACTATTGCAATAGTGGGTTCAGACTATTGCAATAGAGGAGAGAGATTCAACTTTGAATATAATTGGGACAAATGTGGCTGTACAGCCAATGGGTAAAGTGAGAGAGTGGATGAGAAATTACTAAGTGGAACTTTGTTAGGTGCCAAGGGTGAGAAGAAAGAGGAACTTGATTAGACATCAAGGGTAGAGGGAAAAGGACTTTGAATAGACATCAAGGGTGGGGATTCTTGATAAACTTGTTTAGCAGGATTCCTTGCTAAAACTGAGCTCAGCAGCCCAAAGTGAGAGGTGGGGGTGGAGGGAGGACCCAGGAGACTGACTAATTTTTGGTCAAAGTCCTTGTCAATGCAGCAGTGAATTAAACAGCTGAAGATATTAGAGTTTAGAAGGAAAAAATATGTACATAAAGTTGCTTTTTAAGTCATGTTACATTGAAATTTAGTTAATTTGTATATTCTGTTTTATGATGATAAGCTTTGGAAAACTCTTGGGCCTCATTTCCCAGTCACCTTGTCCTAATTACATTACTTTTATTCACAAGAAATGATAATATCATTGTGATATGCAGGAGGGAGGTAAAGAGGAATAATGTAGAAATGTTTCATATTTTTTATTGCATTTCAATATTTACTTCTTTCATATAGGTTATAGGGGAGCAAATTTTACCACCCCAAGATGTGCCTTTTTGGTGTATTTTAAGTTGGTAATTTTTTTTAAGTGATTGATTTATTTATTTTTAAGTAATCTCTGCACCCAATGTGGGACTTGAACTCACAACCCGAAGATGAAGAGTCACATACTCTTCCAACTAAGCCAGATAGGCACCCTTTAGACTGGTTATTTTTAAGAAATTGCAGACACAAGAGAAGCCCTGAAAATTGAGTAGAAGTTACTGTTCTTTTAATGAGAGATTTACATGTATAAGGGAAATCTCCATTTGTAAGAGTGTCTCCCTCAGTACCAGGAAGATGGGGAAACTCTTAAATCTCTAGAAACTGTTATCAATGGAGAAGGCATGGGCTTAAATCTGGTAACAACCTTGCCCTTGTTTATTGTCCTTTTCCTGGTAACCTCCCGCAACTGACTCCCTATCCCCAACATTTTGCCCTTAGCTGGAGATGGTGTTTAAGGTGATATCTTGGGCCATTTTGGGGAGTTATTCAGTTCTCCAGGGTCTCGTCCATGCATACAGGAGGTACACCTGTTATTAAACTTCATTTGATTTTCTCTTATTTTTCTGTTTCATGTTAATTTGATTCTTAGGCCAGCTAGAAGAACTTTGAAAGGCAGATAAAAATTTTTTCCTCCTCAATCAGGTACAACCCCATTGATGAGGGAGCATAAGACAAGCTGGGGGTAAAGTACAAGCTAACAAAACACCTCTCCACCCCCCCTCCCCACCACACATACACACACATAACCAGGTGGGATATGTGTGATATTTTCTGGACACTCCTGGCTGTACAAGAACAAAGGAAAGAAAAACAAATGGTTGACTAATAGAGATCACAGTCATGCAGGACAGGAGTCTCCTTCAGTTTATGGATAACTTAGTAAACTGCAAGAAAAAGGCAATCTTATCCACAGCCTAATCTCCAGAAACCTATAGACTGTTTCCTGGAGCCCTAATATCACCCCCATCACAAAGTAAGAGGGTTTGTTTAAGTGCTTGTCATGGTGATGTGGGAAACAAAGGCAAATGAAAAATTAAATTCCCTACTTCCTACACCCTTTTGACAAGTCCTTGAAACAGGCAGAGTGACCTCCCTCTAGGAGCTCTGCTGCCTCAATGATGACACTTTGCTAGGGGCAAAAGGGAATCTTGGATTAACATTATCCTGACCCCCCAGAATCCTGTGAGTCTCCTTAAACACATAAAAATTCCTTTGCAAATCTCCTTTATCTTTACCCCCCAAGTATATGTTGGCAATTATACTCCAAGCATATGGCCCCCTGATTTACATCTGAAGTTTCATGACTGAGGTTTTACTAAACATTAGTAGATGACATTTTCCTAACAACAGCTAGCCCTTCAAGGTCTTGGAAACCTTGCTTTCAAAACTCCTTAGACACTGATACTGCCCTTAACCCCCTCCCAACCTGAAGGTATATAACCAGTCACTCTTCACAACCCCAGTGTGGCTCTTCCTGTCCACAGGTCCTGTCCTGGTGCTTTAATAAAATCACCTTTTTACACCAAAGATGTCTTCAAGAATTCTTTCTTGGCTGTCAGCTCTGAACCCCACTATCACCCCAAACCCTCATCACCATTATCTGGATTCTATGTCTATCTCGTATTTCCACCCTCCTTCCTTCCCATCCAACTTGATCTTTTTCTTTTTCTTCATTTCCAAATAGAGAAAAAAAGGAGACTTATTATTTCTTTTTATATCTAGAGTCCTAGTTTCAATTTTATTTTATTTTTTTCTCATAATTTTTAGGTTTTTAAAAATGTTAAGTTAGTTACTTTCCTTCTTTAAAATGTGTTATAGCAAGAGATAAACATACTCAACTATTTTAGGACATATGCAACTTTAAATTATCTGTGAAAGCCAGCTGAGATCTAGAAACATTGGTATGCAAGAGCATGTACTTGAGACTATTTGGTTTCCAAAGGTCCTTCATAACATCCAGTCCTGAAACAACAAACATCCTTTTGCTCTTGAAACTGGTTCAGGACAGAATAGAAAGAACAAGGCCTGCTGGTTAGAGCATTGGAGGTAAGCCGACCATTTGCTCAACAAAGCAAGGCTTTACCTCTCCAAGGCGCTTTCATCTGAAAACTGGGTTTGGAACCAAGTAGAAACAGGCCCGCTCCAGTGGGATTCATCACTTCCTGGTTTCAGATGGGTACAAAGAATAGACTCTTTTGTGTTTTCCTGCTATTCACATTTCTAGTCAGATCCGAAACTCGAGGTGTGCTTCAATAATGATGGCTGGTACACATTCCCTTTTCTCCAACTGGGGATTCAGATTCTTATTTTCCCAGAGCAAGGTGAAACTGCTTTTCAACTCAGCACACTAAAAGCTGATGCAAAATAATATGAAAGGAACAGTCCTTCATAATGAGAAAGATAATTGGAAACATACAGTCTCTGCTGCCCCCTCTGAATGCCTTGTAATTTTTTTTTTCTTGGCCTTTAAAAGCTCTGGGTTTCTTTCTGAGGACAGGGAATAGAAAGGGGAGCTCTTTAGCTATACAGATACTGCTAAAATCAGATAATTTGGCCTAACATGACGTTCAGAAAGCCATTTGTTCCCCCTATTCCCGTTTTTGTGTAATTAATGAGAACTGCATTGATTTACATATGTGTATTCTAGAAGTTTGAATACGGTGCTAATCATCAGAATAGACACGGTTTCATCTCTGCTGCCTTTTAAGAGTGGTCAGCCTCTTTTGAAACGGAAATAAAAAATACAAACTAAAACCAAAAACAAACCACAGACAGGCAAGTACTGTTTCTGCCTCCAAATGTGCATAACCGTCAAACTCCGTTTCCTGATCGGACCTACCCTTTCAACAAACCCTGCATGTTGTGACCACAAATGCACATTGTTTGTGTTCAGAAGTGAGTCTGGTCAACTTGAAGATGTGGATAAGAAGCTAAAAGCAGGGGACCACTAATGTTTGGGTCTAGCTCATGCCAGAACACTTTTAAAGACCATCAAATTCCATTTTCTTTGTGATGGAAGGCACAATATTCTATATCCGAAAGGCCTCTTAAAAGGCAATAGTTGAAGGAAAAGAGGTACTAATGTTGGAGGTGGGCATTCAGTTCTTTCTTATCGCAATCTATTAAAAACAAGAATCTAAAGATTGGGTCTTAATGAAAAAAAAACGAAAAACAGAAGAGTGAAAATAATGAAGGACTGATAGGTGGGTAGAAATCTAAATATTAAGTATATGGGCATCTGATTAAATGCTGTACAAGGTAGTAACTAAGAAAAAGATATATTGTCTGTCTTTGAGGACTTCTTGCATTCTAGGCACTAGTACAGAATAGAGGAAGTAAAAGGATAGCCTCGCTTGTTATTGTCGAAATGAATATTGGCAAAATGAAACAATTTAAGTAAACAGTGTGATGTCTTTTATCCAAGGTAAAAAAAATCCATGGACTGGGGATTGCAGGGTCTAACAATCTGTGGCGCTCTCTTCCCAAGGGATTTTGGGCAAGGGCAAGTTTTATAGAGTTTTAGAAAAGGCAACTTGAAAAATGGCATGATTGACTAGGAGGACAGGGATTTCCTCATAGGGCGAGCAGACCCTATTTTCTAGGGCCAGATAAGCTAGCTAAAACCGAGTTGGAGGATTGTGCTTGGTGTATGTTAGGCTTCCTTGACAGTGAGGCATTTTCTCCACCTGCAGGCTGACTCAGGTGCAGGTCTGTGGCATGGGCTGGGCCACTGGGGCAGCCTCCATTTTGTGGGTCCTGAGGTACACAAATTAGCTTTACGATCATAGGTCCTGAAAAGCAGGTGAACAGTAAACTAGAATGGTTCATTCTCTCTTTCTCCCTCTGCTTCAATATCTAATTCCCTGCTCACCTCATCCCTGTCTTTAACAGCACGTCTAAGGCTTATCAGAACGCACACTGACCCAACAATACTTGAAGACATAGAAAAAGAGGTGGTTTTGTTTTTGTTTTTTGATTTTGTTTTTGTTTGATTTTGAAAGAGAGAGCGTGAGAGTGAGCAGGGGAGGGGCAGAGGGAGAGGGAGAGAATCTCAAACAGGCTTCACACCCAGCATGGAGTTGACCAGGGGCTCGATCTCATCATCCTGAGGTCATGCGTGATCTGAGCCAAAATAAAAAGTCAGGTGCTTAACGGACTGAGCCACCCAGGTGTCCAGAGCCTTTTTTTTTTTAACCAGCAAAACCAAGATACAACAATTGTATTGAAGAAAGAAGAACAAATGCATACATTCAACTTGTCAAGGCCTTTTATGACAAGACTGAAAATGGTGTTGACTTTTCTGAGGTTTTATTGTATTCTTTTGTTTGGAACCTATTCCCGTTTCTTTATTTTGCTCACTCACTGGGCTGGTTTCCATGCATTAGGTAAAACAGCCACCTCCCCCAGTCTTGAAGGAGCGGCCTGCAGCGGGAGATAAACCTCACCGTTCAACACTGGCCTACCTCTTGGCTGTCCCTCAAACCTCAGTGACTGTCCCAGCGGCCAGTTTTATCTTTAATGGCTCCCAGTGGTTGAGGGTGTGCTAACACCAGGGACCTGAAGGGGATGGTTTCAGTCAGCACCTGGATTCAGGCTGATTGGAAGCCAGACCCTCAGGCGGTAAGTAGCTTTTAAAATATGCAAATACAGACAGTCAGTGGGGGCTGCAAGCTTAAGCCCCACTGGCCACCAGTGCTAGGTGATCTACAGGGGTCCCTTGTGGTGCAGCTGCAAATATCCGGGCTCCAGACACGTGTATACAAGCTCCTGTCTGGGAGACAAGAGCCGGCTGTAGGGACGCGGAGAGCAAGAGTAGGGAACGCGCCCGCCAGGAAAGAAGAGGAAAACAAAGGAAGAAAAGATGGCACCTGCCAGTCTCCATCCTCAGAGAATACCCTAGCAGGCCCCCCAGTGTTGGTCAAATGCCTGCCCTTCAGGCAGACCCTCCAAGACAAGCGCAGGAGCCTCTCCCACCCGAACCCCAGGCCCAGCGGCAGGGCAGGAGAGTCCCCGCACACCAGCCCCCTCTCAGGTCCTTAGAGCCCTGGGGTTCTGGTGGAGGCAAGTCGCCCTGGGTTTCAAAGCTGGGTGCTTCGAGGGCTCCTCTCTCAGGTGCACGACTTAAAAGTCTGGGGGTGCCTGATGTGGGTTCACACTGTTGGGGTCCTGAGGGAGAAGCTCTGGGATCTGGGTGCCCTCCAGACTGTGGGTCCCGGCGCCGCCGTGGGTGGGGTTTATGGCGAGGCTGTCTCCCAGCCTCTCCTACCTGCTTCTGCGTAAGCCTTCTCTGACTGTGGGATGCCCAGGAGCCGCTCAGCCCGCCGCTGCACCTGTAGCTCCAGATTCAGTACGTTCCATGGAGGAACTGAGTTCAGGATCCTCCTGCCTCGCTGTCTTCAATCCCAACTGGGTGTTGATCTTTGAAGGCTGAAAATAATAAATATGGAACAATTCAAAACAATTTAAAGTAACTATAGGCAAGGAAATTGGGTGAACACCTTCATGATTTTCTACCAGATTTTCATGCCCAAGAGACCTGTTTACCTGAAAGAGGTCTGGACTAATTATTTATTTATTTATTTATTTATTTATTTAACATGTATTTACTTCGAGAGCGTGTGTGCACTTGTGTACCTGCATGAACAGGAGAGGGGCAGAGAGAGAGAGGGAGAGAGAGAGTCCTAAGCAGGCTCCACACTGTCAGGTCAGAGCCAGTAGCGGGCTGGATCCCACAAACCATAATATCATGACCTGAGCTGAACTCAAGAGCCAGAGGCTTAACTAACTGACTGAGCCACCCAGGCACCCCTGGACTAATCATTTAAAAATCCAAACCCAACTAAAGGAAACAATAGCTTTACTGTTAGTTCAAGCATTCATTGAATAAATTCTAGTGGTTAAAGAAACCACAACCCAAGAAGTATCATAGTTCTTGTACAAGGGCTTTTCTTTCAATGAGCATTGTTGTTGATGATAAATATCTAACAATACATAGTATTTGCTAAATGAATAAATCTTGAAGTTGTCTTATTTTTTATTTTTTTATTGCACAAATAATATATTTTGTTTGTGGATGTTACAGAGAAATACTATATATATATATATATATATATATATATATATATATCTATATCTATCTTTGCATATTCTTTGGCATTTTCTACTAACAGTGTGTGTGTGTGTGCACGTGCATGAAAGTAAGTTTTATTTTTTTCCTCTCCAATTTTTATATTTTTTTTCTCCAGTACAATTTGAATAGAAATGGGGAGGAAAGATATGCCTTTCTCATTTCTGATCTTAGAAAGTTTTCAACGTTTTGCCATTGAGCATGATATTTGCTATAGTTCTCTTCTTTTAATGCAGATCCTTTATCAAAATAAGGAAAATCTCTTCTATTTTTAGCTTCTGAGATTTTAGCATTTTATCATGAATTGATGTTGAATTAAATCAAATGCTTTATTTTCATTTACTGGAATGATCATATTATTTTTCTTTAGTCTGTGTATTGGAAAGCCATTGTCACCATAAAATTGCAAATCACCCCAAAACTCAGTGATTTAAAACAACAATAACTTGTATCAGGTCTGTCAATATCTCACTGGCCAAAGTAACTGACTTGGCTTAGTTCTGGGTCAAAAGGAGGGAAATGCTTTCTGCCACCAGTGAGAGGAACTTCAAAATTTCATGACAAAGAACATGGATAGTGGGAGGGGTCAGTAAACAGATCTTCCACATTTCTCTTCTTGGCCACAATTATTTACAACCCTTTCCATGCAGAATACATTTATGCCCATCCAGGATCCCCAGAAGCTCACAATACATAGCAAGAGGCTTAAGATCAGATCAAGATGCTACTCCTCTTGATCTAGAGCCCTATAAACAAACAAACAAAAAGTCAAATTATCATCTCATTTATAGGTAGCATTGAACCATGGACTGGATAATCATAGTAAGTGCTCTCAGATAATGGGAGAAGGGAGGCATACAGCAATCTCTAGTCCAAGGCGATTCTGAAATTCCACTGGGAAAATGCTACCATCTTCTCTTACTTGGAGGTAGAAAATGTTACTTGACCAACCTACATTGCTATCTGAGAATGGCTATCCATCAAGTGTCTTTTTTGGCTCTTGCCTCTATGCTCTAGGAAGTCATTCCTTTTCCATTATCCTTCATGGTTTCTGAGGAAAGGCATTAGAGAATATGCTTTGTGGTGGAGCAGGTGAGCAGTTTTATTGGCCTGTATACTGCCTCTGGAAAGTTGAGGACTAAGTTTTTAAAAGTCTCCAACAGCATCAGTCCCTTTATCCCAGGCTAGTGACACTTTTGCTAATAGAGATCTATTTAGAAGGTTGTTGATTACCTTTGCATTTGATTTCACTCAACTCCTTTTGTCAAATGCTGCCCCTACGGTTCTTTTAAAGACATTTCTTGCTTTCTTTAGGCTTAATTATAGGTATTTTGGGTCTATCAGATTTCTATGGGCCCACATCCTTCAGCTTTCTAGGAGTCTTTTTATTCAGGTGGAAGGGTCTACTAGGTACCACCTTAAGTTTTTCATAGCTTTTAACAAAGGGCATGAATACTTCATCTTTGATTTGGTTTTTACTACCAAGCTTAATCAAATGGCCACGGTCTTGATTTCATCTCCCCCAGCCCCATCACAATTTGAAACTCTACTCTCTGGACAGGTATAGATGAAAGACAGTTTTATTTTTCAGCATAGTAAATTCTGGGCTCTTTATATACCTTCTAAAGTCTGCTTGTACACTGGCCAGTTCTTTTCTGAATTTATCTTTGCTTCGTAGTGTCTTTTTTTGTACAAGGAAAAGGGATAAGCTGAAGCTTTGAACATCCTTCCTGAAAAACATCTTTCCCAAGACTACACATTAATTAGGTACACTTAAATAAAAGTTTCTTTTGAGAGAGAGAGGGAGAAAGAGAGAGAGACAGCATGTGGACATGCACACACACAAGTGGGGGAGGGGCAGAGAGAGAATCCCAAGCAGGTTCCACACTGTCAGTGCAGAGCCAGATGTGGGGCTCAAACTCATGAACCCTCAAACTCACGAACCATGAGATCGTGACCAGAGCAGAAATCAAGAGTCAGACGCTTAACCAAACTGAGCTATATAGGCACCCCTCATTAGGTACAGTTTTCATCTTGCATGTTATAGTAGGCAACAATTTTGCCATTATGTAACATAGGTCATCATTTTTTTTTTTAGTGTCCTGTGTTAATAACTTTGTCATTTTTCAAGACTTATAACATTTTTCTCACTTTCCACTATCTGGTTCTAAAACAATGCTATATATACTGGCAGCATTCATTTCTATTTTGGCTAACTATTGCCATAACAATGTTGCCAACAAACCATCCTGAAACTCAACGCCTTAAACAGCAATCATTTATTCTTACAGGTCTTCAGGTCAGCTGGAACAGCTCTGCTCATATGTTTGTCAGACTCATCCTGGGACCAGCGGTCTAGTCTGAGCATGTTCTTCTAATGTTGATGGCAGATACTAGATATCAAGTCCACTCACTTGAACCATTTCAAGTCTCTGCCCCTCCCATCCCATCACTACTAACATTTCATTGGCCAGAAAAATCACGTGGTTGAGCTCAAAGTTAAAAAGAAAGGAAATGCATTCCTAACTAATGTAGTGGAAGGAAATGCAAATTTAAATGACCAAGGGCATGGATACAAAGAGGTGAAGGAAGAGTTGAGGCAATAATACACTCTACTATGTTCTGTTAATGTGGTGAATTACATTAATTTTTCATGTTCATGTTAAATTGGTCATGTTAAAATATTACTTGCATTCCTAGAATAACCTCAATTTTGTCCTAATAGAGTATACTCTTCATTTGCCTGGATTTGATGTGTTAATATTTTGTTTCAGAGTTTGAACTTATTTTCCTGAAACACTGAGTGGTTTGTTTTTTTTTCTTTTTAATGCCAGTTTTTAATATTAAGATACTTTTGGCCTCATAAAATGAATTGGAAGGTTTTCCTATTTGTCTATATTCTGAGTGTGTATAAGGTTGGTGTTGTTTCTTAAATGTTTGGTAGAATTTATTAATAAAGTCATGCATACGTGGTGATTATTTTTGTGAAAAGCTTTCAACTATGGTTTGGATTTATTTAATGTTTTTTTTTTAATGTTTATTTATTTTTGAGAGAGAGAGCATGAACAGAGGAGGGGCAGAGAGAGAGGGGCACAGATGATCCAAAGCAGGCTCTGCATGCTGACTGCAGTAAGCCTGACACTGGACTTGACTCACAAACTGTGAGTTCATGACTTGAGCCAAATTCAGATGCTCAGGCACCCGATGTTTTGTTTTTGTTTCTATTTATTTATTTTGAGAGAGAGAGAGAGAGAGAGAGAGAGAGAAGGAGAGAGAGAATCCTAAACAGGCTCTGGGCTGTCAGTGCGAAGCCCTATTTGGGTCTTGACCTCATGAACCGTGAGATCACACCCTGAGTCAAAATCAAGAGCCAGATGCTTAACTGACTGAGCCAGGCACCCCTGAATTTATTTAATTTTACCCAGATATTCACTTTCTCCTTGTGTCAGGTTTGTTTGACATTTGTGCTTTTCTAGAAATGTTTCATTTTATGTAATTTTTCAAATTTACAGGGAGAAGTTGACATCATTGTATCCTTTTAATGTCTGTAGAACCAAAAGTTATTCTTCATATTGATGTTTTCTGCCATCTCCCTTTCTCTCTTACACTTCACCACCTCCTATTGTTACTATCTCTTCTATCTTGTCTTGCATTTGCTTTACAGAAGCAATTGTTTCAGCCAGAGTTTTGTATTCAAGGGGATATATTTTGTCAGATTTTTCATTCACTTTATGCCAATATTTTTGTGGTGAGTGCTCTTATCTACTTTTACTTTTCTTATTCTTTTCTTCCTTTGTTCTTGGGGTATCTTCTAAAAAAGATTTTCTTCTGGCTTCGTTTTGATCACTTATCTTTAAATGAGTTGAGATTAATTTCCTATAGCAATGACTTGAGAAGTAGGAGTGGTCCCAGAGCCATGTTTCAGTTTTGTAGGCATTTTCCCTATGCTCTTGCCTTTTCATAAGTGAATAGTCCTAGTCTTTACTTCTTCCCAGTCAATAGACATCAAGAGCTATAAGTCTACTTACCATTCAAAATGTTTCTTCTCTTCTTGCAAATATGGCTTATGTGTATGATTCCATTTTAACTCTCTTCTGCTCATTAGAACCAAACTGGAATAACCGAAGCTCTCATCTCTAGCGTGCTTGTGGTCATGTTAATTTTAGTTTTGTACCTGAGATCTTGATGCACACATCAAGATGCACTCTGGAGATGTGTATGTACTTTGACTCTTTTCTGCTAACACAAGATTCTTGTCTTAATTCTTCCTCATAACCCTAATGCACTTTCCTGCTTTTGACCCCTCTTTCACCTTTTTCATCTTGTTAAATTTGGAGAAAATTAATTATTTTACTAATTTTTTTGCTAATGCATATTGTTTCTTTTTTCTTATTCTCCTTGTTGCATTTAAAAAGATAAAGGAAAATGCCAATTTTACAGAATTAATCAAAACTATGGACTGTGTTGATACGTGTCAGAATTTGTTTGAAGCAATCTTTTGTTCGTGGTCTTGAGGTCAAATCCTGGGCTCTTTTCTCATTAATGCACAACAGTTGGCCTCAGGTGGATTAGAGACCAACTGTTTCGGTAGATCTAAACACATCCAAATCCATTTTTGAAAAACATGATTTATAATGAGTTTTCCAATGAAAAGAAGGAAGCATCATTTTTGTACTTGAAAAATTCTTTCCATATCTATCTATCCAGCCATTTATATGTATCACAACTCTTTTACAATAATATGATAATAAAGAACAAGAAATGAGTATTTACAGTTAAAACATTAGATATATATTAGTTGATATCCTAGAGTAGACAGAAAACTGTATGATGTAGCCCTGAGGAGGAGAAAATATATATAGATGGTACCAAAGTAACATAGGGAAATGGTAGAGTAGATCTCAGCAGTAGGACCAGGCTATCCGAGGTCTAATCCCATCTCTGCTCTGTCCCAGCTGTGTGGCTTGAGGAAGTGACTTAACCTCTCCGTGTCCTCATTTGTAAAGATGAAGAAACAGTAGCATCTCTCTTATAACGTTGTTGAATTGATATATGTGGGGAGCCTAGAATAGTATGTGGCATACACTAAGCACTCAATAGATGCTTACTGTTATTGTGTGGCAGTTGACCTTATGCAAAACTCTTCACAAGTCAAAATAGTCTTTTTTGTGATACATATAAACTTATGTCTACATTTCCTCAGCTAGATGGTAGTTTTGTATGCACGAAATGGAGAACAAATTGGCAGACTTTTGTAGTTTTAATTATACTTTTGCTGTATATTATTACTTTACAGTTACTTGCTTTCAATTTCTCACAACTTAAGGTAATTCTGACTTCATAAAAAGGATTTTTTTTATAAAAAAGTATTATTATTTTTTAATGTTTATTTATTATTGAGAGACAGAGAGACACTGAGCATGAGCAGGGAAGGGGCAGAGAGAGGGAGACACAGAATCTGAAGCAGGCTCTAGGCTCTGAGCTGTCAGCACAGAGCCCGATGCGGGGCTCGAACTCACAGACTGCGAGATCACGACCTGAGCTGAAGTCAGATGCTCAACCAACTGAGCCACTCAGGTGCCCCAAAAGGATTTTTTTAGAGAGCTTGTGCTAATCAATTGCTGTACATGAAGCATATAGTCTCTAGTTTTCAGAAGATCAGAGAATCTGGTCTTTGTTCAGGGCATACCCACCATGTACACTGTTCAGTGACGAATACTTCCAAACCCAAGGGGCCCAGCTGTGTGCTATCTTCTTCAAGAAACTTTCCCAAACCCCTGCAGGACAGTAAGTCTCTCACAGTAGTGCTCTAGCTTACAGCTGCAAATAAGCTAATCCCCTAAGAAAGCGACCTAAACAGTGGTGGTACTAAAGCATACAAAAGTTCTAGAGAGGGGCAGCTCCATGATGGGCTCAGCAGCGTTCTGCTATTATTGAGGGTCCGTCTTTTCACCTTATTATCCTCATAGTACTGTGTGAGTCTAAGACCCTGTGGAAAATTGCTAGATAAAAATTCAAGGTCTTCCCTCTTCTAATTCTTTTTTTTTTTACTAACAGAATGACAGTTTTATTTGCAAAGACTACTTGTCTAGCTTAAAAAAAAAATGTCAAAGGAAGTCCCCTTGGACGACACTGACATCCAAATGAATTCTGTAAAATACCATTACTTTTTTTTTTTAATGCCCACAGATATTCCCTGGAACATTTTGGGGGCTTTGATTTCATTATAAAAGTGATTCATGCTCAAAGATAAAAACTATTAGGGCGGAAAATCTTAAAGGAAAAATTAAAAATTATCTCCCCTGATCCACTCCTACACTCCCAATTTCTACTCTCCGTTCAGTTAACTTCAGTTAACAGTCTCGTATATTCTTTAAATGACATTATTTTAAAATGTCTTTTATTTGCTGCATAAGTTCTTTCTTAGCCCTTTATTTTTCTATTACAACCACCCCAGTTCCTTTACTCGTCTATATATTCTGAGGTAGGTCGGCTAGAAATCACTTTTGGAATGCTACAGAGACATTGGCTGTCTTTATCAAAGACAATATGTTCATTTAGGAGAAGAATTTGAATGAACAAGACTCGCTTTTGAAACGCTAAAACCTGTGACGATTATAGTTGTAATGACGATGGTGCGTGTATGTGCATTTTTGTGAATAGATTACTGTCATTTCACCGCTATATTATCCATTATTAATAACTATGGCAGTGAGATGCGCTGGTCAGTCACAGATTTTGTAAATGGTCTGCCATCTTTAGTGGCAAGTAATATTTTATATTTTGTTGTAGCACAAAAGGTATGAGTGATATCCTTTCACTGACACGTATAAAGCAAGATGTGAGATTTTAAAAATGCGAAGCATGTCTTGGGTACATGTGCTGGAAGATTATGGCAGAGAAAAATGACCGAGGCTAATGCATTTGAAGCTTGCTATAAAGTACAATATAGTCTAAGGTAGGACTGTTTTGGATTTCTTCCAACCCATTTATTTCTAAAGAACCATAAGAACCTTATTAAATAGGGGTTATCCTGGGCAGTGTTATAATGTCCTTTTAAGTCTCAGCTTACTTTTCCCACATAGTTCTCCCTTTCCTCCAGAGACTATTTTATCCAGTCCTTCAGGAGCTCCCACACTGTTTCTCCTTCCCACTAGTCTAAAGGCACTAGTATTCATTTACTTCTTAAGTCACCATGTTTGGGTCCCATCTCTTACTCTGAGTAGACAAGGTGTCTTTCACCTTAAATCCTTAATTAAAGGAATATACACCATTCTTGAAGGAGCTGGAAGTTTCTGAGCCCTTTAAACCTCACTCTACCAGCTGAGAAGAAAGATGATCCTCCATTTAATACGTTGTCATTTCTTTTCTTTTTTTTTTTAATATATTAAATTTATTGTCAAATTGGTTTCCATACAACACCCAGTGCTCATCCCAAAAGGTGCCCTCCTCAATACCCATCACCCACCCTCTCCTCCCTCCCACCCCCCGTCAACCCTCAGTTTGTTCTCAGTTTTTAACAGTCTCTTATGCTTTGGCTCTCTCCCACTCTAACCTCTTTTTTTTTCTTTTTTCCTCCTCCTCCCTCATGGGTTCCTGTTAAGTTTCTCAGGATCCACATAAGAGTGAAACCATATGGTATCTGTCTTTCTCTGTATGGCTTATTTCGCTTAGCATCACACTCTCCAGTTCCATCCACGTTGCTACAAAAGGCCATATTTCATTTTTTCTCATTGCCACGTAGTATTCCATTGTGTATATAAACCACAATTTCTTTATCCATTCATCAGTGGATGGACATTTAGGCTCTTTCCATAATTTGGCTATTGTTGAGAGTGCTGCTATAAACATTGGGGTACAAGTGCCCCTATGCATCAGTACTCCTGTATCCCTTGGGTAAATTCCTAACAGTGCTACTGCTGGGTCATAGGGTAGGTCTATTTTTAATTTTCTGAGGAACCTCCACACTGCTTTCCAGAGCGGCTGCACCAATTTGCATTCCCACCAACAGTGCAAGAGGGTTCCCGTTTCTCCACATCCTCTCCAGCATCTATAGTCTCCTGATTTGTTCATTTTGGCCACTCTGACTGGTGTGAGGTGATATCTGAGTGTGGTTTTGATTTGTGTTTCCCTGATAAAGAGCGACGTTGAACATCTTTTCATGTGCCTGTTGGCCATCCGGATGTCTTCTTTTTTTTTTTTATTTAAAAAAAAATTTTTTTTTTTTCAACGCTTATTTATTTTTGGGACAGAGAGAGACAGAGCATGAACGGGGGAGGGGCAGAGAGAGAGGGAGACACAGAATCGGAAACAGGCTCCAGGCTCTGAGCCATCAGCCCAGAGCCCGACGCGTGGCTCGAACTCCCGGACCGCGAGATAGTGACCTGGCTGAAGTCGGACGCTTAACCGACTGCGCCACCCAGGCACCCCCCGGATGTCTTCTTTAGAGAAGTGTCTATTCATGTTTTCTGCCCATTTCTTCACTGGGTTATTTGTTTTTCGGGTGTGGAGTTTGGTGAGCTCTTTATAGATTTTGGATACTAGCCCTTTGTCCGATATGTCATTTGCAAATATCTTTTCCCATTCCGTTGGTTGCCTTTTAGTTTTGTTGGTTGTTTCCTTTGCTGTGCAGAAACTTTTTATCTTTATGAGGTCCCAGTAGTTCACTTTTGCTTTTAATTCCCTTGCCTTTGGGGATGTGTCGAGTAAGAGATTGCTACGGCTGAGGTCAGAGAGGTCTTTTCCTGCTTTCTCCTCTAAGGTTTTGATGGTTTCCTGTCTCACATTCAGGTCCTTTATCCATTTTGAGTTTATTTTTGTGAATGGTGTGAGAAAGTGGTCTAGTTTCATTCTTCTGCATGTTGCTGTCCAGTTCTCCCAGCACCATTTGTTAAATAGACTGTCTTTTTTCCATTGGATGTTCTTTCCTGCTTTGTCAAAGATGAGTTGGCCATACGTTTGTGGGTCTAGTTCTGGGGTTTCTCTTCCTTTCCATTGGTCTATGTGTCTGTTTTTGTGCCAATACCATGCTGTCTTGATGATGACAGCTTTGTAGTAGAGGCTAAAGTCTGGGATTGTGATGCCTCCTGCTTTGGTCTTCTTCTTCAAAATTACTTTGGCTATTCAGGGCCTTTTGTGGTTCCATATGAATTTTAGGATTGCTTGTTCTAGTTTCGAGAAGAATGGTGGTGCAATTTTGATTGGGATTGCATTGAATGTGTAGATAGCTTTGGGTAGTATTGACATTTTGACAATATTTATCCTTCCAATCCATGAGCAGGGGGGACTGTCTTTCCATTTCTTTAAATCTTCTTCAATTACCTTCATAAGCTTTCTATAGTTTTCAGCATACAGATCTTTTACATCTTTGGTTAGATTTATTCCTAGGTATTTTATGTTTCTTGGTGCAATTGTGAATGGGATCAGTTTCTTTATTTGTCTTTCTGTTGCTTCATTGTTAGTGTATAAGAATGCAACTGATTTCTGTACATTGATTTTGTATCCTGCAACTTTGCTGAATTCATGTATCAGTTCTAGCAGACTTTTGGTGGAGTCTATTGGATTTTCCATGTATAATATCATGTCATCTGCAAACAGCGAAAGCTTGACTTCATCTTTGCCAATTTTGATGCCTTTGATTTCTTTTTGTTGTCTGATTGCTGATGCTAGAACTTCCAGCACTATGTTAAACAACAGCGGTGAGAGTGGGCATCCCTGTGGTGTTCCTGATCTCAGGGAAAAAGCTCTCAGTTTTTCCCCATTGAGGATGATGTTAGCTGTGGGCTTTCATAAATGGCTTTTATGATCTTTAAGTATGTTCCTTCTATCCCGACTTTCTTGAGGGTTTTTATTAAGAAAGGGTGCTGGATTTTGTCGAAGGCCTTTTCTGCATCGATTGACAGGATCATATGGTTCTTATCTTTTTTTTTGTTAATGTGATGTATCACGTTGATTGATTTGCGAATGTTGAACCAGCCCTGCATCCCAGGAATGAATCCCACTTGATCATGGTGAATAATTCTTTTTATATGCCGTTGAATTCGATTTGCTAGTATCTTATTGAGAATTTTTGCATCCATATTCATCAGGGATATTGGCCTGTAGTTCTCTTTTTTTACTGGGTCTCTGTCTGGTTTAGGAATCAAAGTAATACTGGCTTCATAGAATGAGTCTGGAAGTTTTCCTTCCCTTTCTGTTTCTTGGAATAGCTTGAGAATAGGTATTATCTCTGCTTTAAACGTCTGGTAGAACTCCCCTGGGAAGACATCTGGTCCTGGACTCTTATTTGTTGGGAGATTTTTGATAACCGATTCAATTTCTTCGCTGGTTATGGGTCTGTTCAAGCTTTCTATTTCCTCCTGATTGAGTTTTGGAAGAGTGTGGGTGTTTAGGAATTTGTCCATTTCTTCCAGGTTGTCCAATTTGTTGGCATATAATTTTTCATAGTATTCCCTGATAATTGTTTGTATCTCTGAGGGATTGGTTGTAATAATTCCATTTTCATTCATGATTTTATCTATTTGGGTCATCTCTCTTTTCTTTTTGAGAAGCCTGGCTAGAGGTTTGTCAATTTTGTTTATTTTTTCAAAAAACCAACTCTTGGTTTCGTTGATCTGCTCTACAGTTTTTTTAGATTCTATATTGTTTATTTCTGCTCTGATCTTTATTATTTCTCTTCTTCTGCTTGGTTTAGGCTGCCTTTGCTGTTCTGCTTCTAGTTCCTTTAGGTGTGCTGTTAGATTTTGTATTTGGGATTTTTCTTGTTTCTTGAGATAGGCCTGGATTGCAATGTATTTTCCTCTCAGGACTGTGTTCGCTGCATCCCAAAGCGTTTGGATTGTTGTATTTTCATTTTCGTTTGTTTCCATATATTTTTTAATTTCTTCTCTAATTGCCTGGTTGACCCACTCATTCGTTAGTAGGGTGTTCTTTAACCTCCATGCTTTTGGAGGTTTTCCAGACTTTTTCCTGTGGTTGATTTCAAGCTTTATAGCATTGTGGTCTGAAAGTATGCATGGTATAATTTCAATTCTTGTAAACTTATGAAGGGCTGTTTTGTGACCCAGTATATGATCTATCTTGGAGAATGTTCCATGTGCACTCGAGAAGAAAGTATATTCTGTTGCTTTGGGATGCAGAGTTCTAAATATATCTGTCAAGTCCATCTGATCCAATGTTTCATTCAGGGCCCTTGTTTCTTTATTGACCGTGTGTCTAGATGATCTATCCATTTCTGTAAGTGGGGTGTTAAAGTCCCCTGCAATTACCACATTCTTATCAATAAGGTTGCTTATGTTTGTGAGTATTGTTTTATATATTTGGGGGCTCCGGTATTCGGCGCATAGACATTTATAATTGTTAGCTCTTCCTGATGGATAGACCCTGTAATTATTATATAATGCCCTTCTTCATCTCTTGTTACAGTCTTTAACTTAAAGTCTAGTTTGTCTGATATAAGTATGGCTACTCCAGCTTTCTTTTGGCTTCCAGTCGCATGATAAATAGTTCTCCATCCCTTCACTCTTTTTTTTTTTTAATTTTTTTTTAACATTTATTTATTTTTGAGACAGAGAGAGACAGAGCATGAACAGGGGAGGGGCAGAGAGAGAGGGAGACACAGAATCGGAAGTAGGCTCCAGGCTCTGAGCCATCAGCCAAGAGCCTGATGCGGGGCTCGAACTCACAGACCGTGAGATCGTGACCTGAGCCGAAGTTGGACGCTCAACCGACTGAGCCACCCAGGCGCCCCCCCCTCACTCTCAATCTAAAGGTGTCCTCAGGTCTAAAATGAGCCTCTTGTAGACAGCAAATAGATGGGTCTTGTTTTTTTATCCATTCTGATACCCTATGTCTTTTGGTTGGCGCATTTAATCCATTTACATTCAGTGTTATTATAGAAAGATACGGGTTTAGAGTCATTGTGATATCTGTATGTTTTATGCTTGTAGTGATGTCTCTGGTACTTTGTCTCACAGGATCCCCCTTAGGATCTCTTTTAGGGCTGGTTTAGTGGTGACAAATTCCTTCAGTTTTTGTTTGTTTGGGAAGACCTTTATCTCTCCTTCTATTCTAAATGACAGACTTGCTGGATAAAGGATTCTCAGCTGCATATTTTTTCTGATTAGCACACTGAAGATATCATGCCAATTCTTTCTGGCCTGCCAAGTTTCAAAAGAGAGATCAGTCAGGAGTCTTATAGGTCCCCCTTTATATGTGAGGGCACGTTTATCCCTTGCTGCTGTCAGAATTTTCTCTTTATCTTTGTATTTTGCCAGTTTCACTATGATATGTCATGCAGAAGATCGATTCAAGTTATGTCTGAAGGGAGTTCTCTGTGCCTCTTGGATTTCAATGCCTTTTTCCTTCCCCAGTTCAGGGAAGTTCTCAGCTATTATTTCTTCAAGTACCCCTTCAGCACCTTTCCCTCTCTCTTCCTCCTCTGGGATACCAATTATGCGTATATTATTTCTTTTTGGTGTATCACTTAGTTCTCTAATTTTCCCCTCATACTCCTGGATTTTTTTATCTCTCTTTCTCTCAGCTTCTTCTTTTTCCATAACTTCATCTTCTAGTTCACCTATTCTCTCCTCTGCCTCTTCCATCCGAGCCGTGGTCATTTCCATTTTGTTTTGCATTTCGTTTAAAGCACTTTTCAGCTCCTCGTGACTGTTCCTTAGTCCCTTGATCTCTAGCAAGAGATTCTCTGCTGTCCTCTATACTGTTTTCAAGCCCAGCGATTAATTTTATGACTATTATTCTAAATTCACTTTCTGTTATATTATTTAAATCCTTTTTGATCAGTTCATTAGCTGTTGTTATTTCCTGGAGATTCTTCTGAGGGGAATTCTTCTGTTTGGACATTTTGGATAGTCCCTGGAGTGGTGAGGACCTGCAGGGCACCTCCCCTGTGCTGTGGTGTATAACTGGAGTTGGTGGGCGGGGCCGCAGTCCGACCTGATGTCTGCCCCCAGTCCACCACTGGGGCCACAGTCAGACTGGTGTGTGCCTTCTCTTCCCCTCTCCTAGGGGCGGGATTCACTGTGGGGTGGCATGGCCCGTCTGGGCTACTTGCACACTGCCAGGGTTGTGATGCTGGGGATCTGGCGTATTAGCTGGGGTGGGTAGGCAAGGTGCACAGGGGCAGGAGGGGCAGGCTTAGCTCGCTTCTCCTTAGGTGATCCACTTCAGGAGGGGCCCTGTGGCAGTGGGAGGGAGTCAGATCCGCTGCCGGAGGTTTGGCTCCGCAGAAGCACATAGTTGGGTGTTTGCTCCGAGCGAGCAAGTTCCCTGGAAGGAACTGGT
This sequence comes from Prionailurus viverrinus, assembly GCF_022837055.1. Lineage (NCBI taxonomy): Eukaryota > Metazoa > Chordata > Mammalia > Carnivora > Felidae > Prionailurus > Prionailurus viverrinus. The sequence continues at coordinate 141,812,563 of NC_062562.1, forward strand.
TCCCTGTGGGATTTTGGCTGGGGGATGAGCGGGGGAGATGGCGCTGGCGAGCGCCTCTGTTCCCCACCAAACTGAGCTCTGTTGTCAGGGGGCTCAGCAGCTCTCCCTCCCTTTGTCCTCCAGCCTTCCCGCTTTCCGAGCAGAGCTGTTAACTTATGACCTCCCAGACGCTAAGTCGCGCTTGCTGTCGGAACACAGTCCGCCCGGCCCCTCCGCTTTTGCAAGCCAGACTCGGGGGCTCTGCTTGGCCGGTGAGCCGCCCCTCGCCCCGGCTCCCTCCCGCCAGTCCGTGGAGCGCGCACCGCCTCGCCGCCCTTCCTACCCTCTTCCGTGGGCCTCTCGTCTGCGTTTGGCTCCGGAGACTCTGTTCTGCTAATCCTCTCTCGGTTTTCTGGGTTATTTAGGCAGGTGTAGGTGGAATCTAAGTGATCAGCAGGACGCGCGGTGAGCCCAGAGTCCTCCTACGTCACCATCTTCCTGACCTTCCCAATACGTTGTCATTTCAAAGACAGTCACGCAGAGAGCATTTTAGTGAGGTTCCTCATTGATGGTCAGTCCCAAACTTTTTGGTTATACTCAAGTAACCTGGTAAAGAACACCAAGGAAAAAGACGTTAATTTTTTTAGTGGCCTGATAGACTTTCGTTTTGAAGATTCCGTCCCACCCAAGTCTTACTGTGGTTAACTGTTTAACTTCCTGCTTCCTACTTTGAAAAGCTGAAGTCCCCTCTGCCATGGTTTCGGCCTTCGGTTGGTAAAGGTGCTTTGGCAGTGAGCTGATGATAGAGCCACAGCAAAAAATGGCAAAGCACAGCGCTGTAATGACTGCCAATCTCTGACACCCTGGTCGGGTCTGTTTGCAATTATTCTAGAGTGTGAAATAATTTCAAACTTCATTCACAAGTAAGGGGCAGTGGAAAAACACTGTTGTGAAATAAGAGACACCATGATAAGGTGTCTCAGATCCTCCAAAAGGGGGTTTCACTACTATTATGCATCTTTTCTGGGCTTGAGATACAGTAGGTGTTTCTTTAGGATCTTAGATTCAATCAGCGACGTTTATGATTCTTTTCAGAGTTTTTAATGCACTTGAACTACCTAATAACCTTATTTATGGGAAACTATTTTCTTGTTATCTATCCAATCTACCTAATGATTTTTCAGTAGGTATCTTTGTGTGACTATCTTTTTTGAGAATTTAAATTGTTATTTCATAACTCTTATTATTATATATAATCATTTGACTAAGTGTCAGAAAGGACTTAAAAGGAGAGCTGATGATATAAAAAGGAAGTTAGACACTGGAGGGACTCCACTAACTTTTAACATTTGACTAAGATAATATCCCAGTATTAAAGTATGGGTTAGTCAGTTTTCTGTATGAGAGAAGCTCACTCATTAGCCTCATCTCCTTACCTGGTAAAGTATACACTGAGATTCTAAACACAAGTACTCTGGAATTCACTATTATTTTCAGTAATAAAAAATTCCATTTAGGGGCGCCTGGGTGGCGCAGTCGGTAAAGCGTCCGACTTCAGCCAGGTCACGATCTCGCGGTCCGTGAGTTCGAGCCCCGCATCGGGCTCTGGGCTGATGGCTCGGAGCCTGGAGCCTGTTTCCGATTCTGTGTCTCCCTCTCTCTCTGCCCCTCCCCCGTTCATGTTCTGTCTCTCTCTGTCCCAAAAATAAATTAAAAACGTTGAAAAAAAAATTTTTATAAAAAAAAAATTCCATTTAGAAAATGTGCTTATGTGTTTTTATGTTCCTTTATTCAGAAATTTCCTTTCCTTTTAGGATAATAATCACTCATTTGTGAAACCAAATTCAGCGTAGTTGAAGACAGCTTCAGTATGTCTTCCCATTGTCAAAATCTTTTTTTGTGTGTATGAAGGTAATAAAAATGGTTAAAATAATGATTTGCTGAAGAGCACCTGGGTGGCTCAGTCGGTTAAGCATCTGACTCTTGACTTTGGCTCGGGTCATAGCCTCATGGTTCATGGGTTCAAGCCTGCATCATGGTCTGCACTGACAGTGCAGAGCCTGCGTGGCATCCTCTCTCTCCCAAGCTCTCTGCCCCTCCCCGCTCACATGCTCTCTCTCTCTCTCTCTCTCAAAATTAATAAACTTAAAATAAGTAAATAAATAAGTAAATAAAAGAATGATATATGGAAAAGAAAAAGAAAGACAGAAAAGAGAAAAAGCAAGCAAACAAGTTCTGATGTAAAATCTACATTAGACTTAACTTTTTTCCCAGTTTATAGTCATGGCAAACGTTACCCAGAAATATCAGCTTTGTATTGTAATCCAACCAACATCTTTGGGAAGAAATGTGACCTGGCTGAAAGCGAAGAATGCTGATGGCTAACTGGAATGGCAGGTTTTCAGGATGTTTTTGATTAAACATTTGCCCCGAGAAGAAGCGACTATATCTCTCTGTTCTCCAGGACACTCAGATCGGTAATGCTGTGTGTGTTAAGACTACTAAACCAGCCACTGGGCGGATGCTGGCCCTCCCAAGGAAAAATCTGCAATTGATTTAAACAAAAGATTATTTGGACTAATAAAATGTACTAATGTAGTGGCCAGAGTACAGTTTTCTTCTTCTTCTTCCCCACAAAGTATCTCACTTTTTAGCTGGTAGAAGGCCTATAGCTAAGTAACAAGAAGCAATCCACTATTAAATGAACTAAACAAGGAGGCCATTAGACTGATGTCGATCTCGCACCATGATGGCTTACAGAAGCAAACCAAATGCTGAGCCTGTAAATGCCTCCAGATTACAAAATCAAAATGCTAAGGACAACCAATCACAAACAGCCAACTAGGCTCTAAGCTATAGCCCATCTACTAATTTCCTTTCTTTGCTTCCACATTTTCTCTGCAGTAAGTCCTTCCCCTGGTTCCTGTTGGCAGAGTGCTTCTAACCCCGTTTGGAATCGACTTTTGCTCAAAATAAACCCTCAAAAATTTTAATGTGCCTCATATTACCTTTTGACGTTACCTAAAGTCAAGAAGGGATGGGGATGATTAAAAATACAGGGGCTTTTATAAGATCCAAATGCAGGAAGTACAGCTAGTCCTCCCTGGAACTGAAAAGGAGAAAATAATCAAGCCTCTTTCTGTCTCCCTGTCTCTTTCTGTCTTTATCGTTAGCTCTGTCTCTATCTCTGTCCTACATATACACACGTGCACACAGACACACACACATCCTTTGTCTTGGATGTATATTGGCTTCATTCTTTTCTTTTTACAGATTGGCTACTTAGGCTTAATGCCCAGGTCCATCTGGTCTTTTAGTTCAAGTTTTCATACAGCTAATGAAATCTCTGTGTCCCTATTTTTAGATTCTAGGAAGAGAGAATCATTTTGGCCCTGGATGTGACATCCATACTGAGCCCAGAGCCCCTGAGTCTATATTCTGGCACAGATGACCAGCTGTGTGGTCTTAAATATGTCATTTTGTCAATCTGGGTTGCAGTCTGGGGATCCAGGCATGGGGAGAGGCAGCCAAGTTAGAGGTAAAGGCCTGAGCCAGTCCGAGTAGGGTGGAGGAGAAAGCAGGGGTGGACAGGAAGTTCATTCTCTATCTCCATCTCTGCTTTGAACTTTGGAGCTTCATTTTTAGAATCACCTTAAGAGACCGTACCAGATACACAAAGAAACAATTTTCTTTTCTTTGTGGGTACTCTTTCCTCACCTCTGCCCTTTCCTATTTCCCTCAATTCATTTCCTCCTCCTCTTTCCTTCATTTGCCTCTTAACAACAAACCACAGTCTGAGGATTGCCAAAGATAGACGCTGGTGCCTGTGTTAGAGACCAGGAGAGAAGGCTGAAGAGCAGGAGGAGGTTGGGAGGCCAACCCAAGCCTGGAAGTCTGGCTCACAGCGTGTGGGGAGGTAGCCTCACGGTCTATTTCTATGGTAGCTATTACTGGGCTTGTGGATATGAGCAAATGCCAGTTTTGACCAGCTCTGCTTGTATTATTCCTGTGAACAAGACAACTCTACTCCACAAATGGAGATGTCTAAAACAACCAATTTAAATTAATAGTCAAAACAAATCATAAGATAAATACCCCCTACTTATTTAAAAAAATACAGTAGTCCAAGTTGATAGTATGGAATTTGTAACTGATTTCTGTTAGTCAGTTATAAAAATTTCAGTCATTAGGAAGTAGAGGCTGCCTGTAGTCTGAAGGACCAAACTATCTATCTATCTACCTTTCTTTCTTTTCTTTCTTCCTTTTCTTTCCTTTCCTTTTCTTTCTTTCTTTCTTTCTTTCTTTCGTTCTTTCTCTTTCTTTCTATATTTGATACCCTTGTTAAAAACAAATCCATCTCATTCTTTTATAATCATATTCCATGCTTATTCGCCTGGGCCAGAATCAACTTCAAATGCTACTTTTTTTTAATTATATATTCTCATTATGGTTTGTTAATATGGATCTAATACACTGCAGTGGAATACACTGCATTCCACACTACGTTGACTTATATGTTAGTGAGACTGTCATAATTTATTTATTCTACAAAGCGTTTATAAGATATTCATGTTTACATATTAGTATTTACATCACAGGAGTCTATGTTTAGTGCTAGTATTCAAACTCTAGGAGAAAAATGATTCCTGTGGTATTTCACTTTTAAAGTGGTGTATACTAATTAATATATGGTACTACATGCTGCTTTGTAAGCAGAAACCAGAGAAAACCAGGTCATGCATCCTTTTTACTATTGTACTCATTCATGTGCAATATGAAACCACTGTGTCTCATATTTATTAATTTATTTCAAAACAAAAACAAAACCAACCTTGCGATCTTGCCAAAGAAACTGAAACAAGTTTCTTCTTGGAAGGGACTGGATTTGAGTAAATAAAGTTTATTATGCTGTCCTTCAACCCATGGCCAAATCGTCCACAACCCTGCCTCTCCAATAGTTACAATGATTTGAACTTTTCTATGGCCAGAATCCAAACTGCTTCTTTGTTAACACTGTAGTGGGAGACATGTAAAGCCATTTAGGACTATGGTGGATACTGACTTGAATTTATTCTGTGAGATTATTTATTCAAATTATCCTTGAATGAAGGCAATGCAAAAAAAATGTTTTGTTTTATTTTTTCAAAAAAATGTTTTAACTGCCTGTGACACTAAGACCTATAAACTGTTACATTAAGTGTAATTAATCTGACTTAAAAAAAAAAGGGAATCTACCTGTATAAACTAATAGTAGGTGGCAGGAATAAACACCTTTATTTCTTTTTATTTTTTATTTGAGAGAGAATGAGAGAGAGAGAGAGAGAGAGAGAGAGAGAGAATACAAGCAGGGGAGAGGGATAGAGGGAGAAAGAGAGAGGGAAAGAGAGAGAGTGAGAGAAAGACAGAGGGAGAGAGAGAGAGAGAGAGAGAGAATCTTAAGCAGGCTCCATACTCAACACTGAGCCCAAGGGGGGCTGGGGCTCGATCCCACAATGCTGGGATCATGACCTGAGCCGAAATCAAGACTCGGATGCTCAACGGACTGAGCCCAGAACAACCCAGGGCACCCAAGTGCCCCAGAACAACTTCCTTTCAGTAATTTACAGTATGAATTAAGTTTCAGTGTTAAGAGTGAATGATATTACAAATTGGTAAAGGAAAGTAGTCCATGTGAATTCTTCAGTGTTTCATGACACTACAGAAAAACAGAGAAGAGTCAGGAAAATAGCTATGTCTGAGCTTCATATTCCTCACATGTAAAATGAAGGAGACAGAGGATCCTGAACACCTTCCCAGATATTACTCCTATTCAGTGTTTTGCAAAGACCCCGGGATGATGCCTGTAGTGGGCTTCCATTAGTCAGTTCTAGAAGATCTGCAACAGAGCCTGAGCAAAAGAAGTCCGGCTTTGAGAATCTCTGAAAACAGAGATTGCTTTCCCTTTTCCTTTGCTTAGCAACTGGATGTGATGAACTTTGGCTGCTAGCAAGGCAGGCTTGTTCCTTGCTAGAGAACTTTGTGGACACATCTGCTTTGATCAGTGTTTCAATATAGCAGCATGAATATCATCCAAATTATTAAATAGATGAAGGCAGTTTCCTAAGGGGGCTGCCATCTGCTTTGTCTACTAGTCCTAAGGGGACTGAGCATGTAACATCATGTTTTGAAAAACATCAGAGAAAATGAGTCAAGAAACTGCTGATCATAGAATCCAGACCATTGACTTCATATTTACAATACTGAAGCATATTTAAAGCTCTTTGCTTTAAGCCATTATAAATAATTTTAAAAGTATTGACCTAACAAAATAGAGCTTTTTTGTTTTGTTTTGTTTTGTTTTTTTAATTGGACAAGATATGGATTTCAGATTTTGTGAGCACAGAAAAAAAAAAATAATGCAAAAACATTCTTGGCTATAGTTCTCTCCCCTGGCTTTCATGAGCCTTCTTTAAAGCCAGAGAATTGGTTTCTTATCCAATAGTGTAGGCAGCCTTAGAGCACTGCCACTAAAAGGAAGTTCAAAATGACTACAATGCACTTTGTGAATATGGATTCTATCCGGAGGCTAAATGAAAATCTATAGCAGAAAACAATAATAAAAGATTGTACTCCAAGTGGTAGGCACATAATTTTAGTAATTTAATAAAACTGTAACAAATAAGTAAACATATTACTTCTCTAATTTATTGATGGCCCAATACCAGCTGTGATAGGAACGGATGTTTTATGAATTCATGAATTATTCTTTTGCTTAGTCTTTCATTCCTGAAACTAAATGTTTAAGTCATGTTTTTAGCTTTCATTCTTTGTATTACATAAAAAGAACTCTTCCTTCAGTCCTAAAAATGTAAGTGGAACATATTTGTATAACCCAAACATATTTTTTCATTATTAATGGCACAGCCAGCCAGTCATGAAGGTTACGATTCGCTATTTGAATACACAATTGAAGGTGCCCAGCTTGTCGTTTGGGTAGGAGAGCTGTATGTTATTAATGTGAGGGAATTACTACTGAACTCTAATCCTACCAACTGTGTTTTTCTTGGAAACATGTTTCTCTATATCTGCCTTTGGGATTGTTTTAGTGATCATATCTGGCATACAGTGATTGTATAGTGATATAAAGTCATTTACTCACATGGCATATGTAAGTCATGGGTCCTGTGGTTTCCATTTAAAAAATATTTACTCAGGGGCGCCTGGGTGGCTCAGTCGGTTAAATGTCGAACTCTTCATTTTGGCTCATGTCATGATGTCACAGTTTGAGTTCAAGCCCCACATTGAGTTCCATGCTGGCAGCATGGAGCTTGCTTGGGTTCTTTCTCTCTCTCTCTCTCTCTCTCTCTCCTCTCTCTCTGCCCCTCCCCCACTTGTCCTGTCTCTCTCTCTCTCTCTCTCTCTGTCTGTCTCTGTCTCAAAATAAATAAACTTAAAAAAGATATATGTTTACTCAGCTGTCCTAATTGTTATTAAATGAAGTCCAAATTCCTTGTTTGAACCCTACTCAACACATGCCTATGAGTCAGAGAAAACTCTTTCATTTGCTTCTATTTTATTAATTTAATTTTATTTTATTAATTTTATTTTAGAAAGAGAGAGAGTGTGAGAGGGGGAGAGGGGCAGAGGGGCAGAAGGAGAGACAGAGAATCTTAAGCAGGCTCCACACTCAACATGGAGCCCGATGCAGTGTTCAATCCCACAACCCTGTGATCATGACCTGAGCCGAAATCAAGAGTCAGATGCTCAACCAACTGAGCCACCCAGGTGCCCCATCATTTGCTTCAATTTTAGATGGAATAGAATTCCCTTGACAGTTAACTTTAAACTTGTCTTTTAAAAATCCACCAAGGGTTTATTACAACCTAGACTCAAATTTGCTTATTGGAGCATTGTGCCCCTTGATAAAATGGAATCAAGTTTTATGGGACTACTTCTAGACCCATGATGGGAAATTGCTAGAAAATTATTACTAAAATGTAGACAATAGGCAAGGGAGCTGTCCAGTAAATTAACACGAATCTTTCTGAATAAGGAAACTTTAATAGTAAATAGAAAATGACATGTATGGAAAACAGTAAAGATATAAATGACACTGTCAGAGAAATGAAATAAAATCCTGGCTGACCACTTAATTTACTAGGTGATCCCATGAAAATTACTTAACCTGATGTCTGTACTTCACCGTCCTAATCAGATAAATGGGTGCGATAGTGGTACATCTTTCCTAAAAGTTGTAAGGATTTGGGGTGTCTGGGTGGCTCAGTCGGTGAAGCATCCGACTCTTGATTTTGACTCAGGTCATGATCCCAGGCTCATGGGAGCGAGCCCTGCAATGGGCTCCATGCTGGGCGGCATGAAGCCTGCTTAAGATTCTCCCTCTCCCTCTGTCCTTCTCCTGCTCACTCTCTCTCTCTCTCTCTCTCAAAAAAAAAGTTGTTGTGAGGAGTAATTGAGATTTTTTTTTAAGTAAAGAAGTTGGTAGAGTGCCATGCTCATAGACATCCCTCAATATTGATTAATAGTAGTAATGTGGTACTTAGCACAGTGCCTGGCATGGAGTTTTTGATAATAGTGTAGAGGGTGCATTGAAGAAACATCATGGTTGGCCTGTAACCATAATGAAAAGTTTGTCTCTGACTGCTCCTTTACAATTTACTCACCAAGAAGACATTTCTCTTGTCAATAGATGAAAACTGAGCAGATCCATTCTTAGTAAGGGTAATAAAAAGTAAGCACATGGTTATGGTTATTTTAAGGTACAAAATGCTCTGTCAAGTCATAAATCTGGTATTCAAAGATCTGTATTAACATTTCACTCTTCCATCAAAATTACACTTTCACCTTCTCTTCCTGTGCCTTCTGGCATCTGCAGTTGGTTGGCCGAATGCCTTGGGTGGGAAAGGGGGTGTGAGGCATCACTGTGATGTTTTCACTCTGTGCCCTCTGTGTCAGACCACATCAGGGATGGATTAGGGGAGAACAGGGGGCAGGACTGCCAAGTTCTTTCTTGACTGATCACTGAGCCTGGCAGGAACTAGCTTATTCTCTGGCTCTAGATGTTTAAGCATTGATCTTTGTCTAGTGGCCTTCTCTTTGGCAAGCCACTACTCCCTCAGCCAGAGTCTCTAGGAGCATATTTTGTACATACCTTCTCACTGTTGAAGCCCCCATCACGTTCCCAGGTTGCCATCTTAGCAGTATTTGAAATGGCTCCAGGCACACATTTCCCTTTTAGCCTACATTTAGTCTGTAAGGAACAATCTCTTACTCCTTGTCCATGCCACTTGTGGGACTGTAGTTACTTCCCAAATGCTCTTCTCTACCTTTCCCTCTACAGGGCCTGTATCAGGTGAATGCCATCACATCACATCACATCACCTCACATCACCTCACGTCACCTCACGTCACAGCATCTCTCAATTGCAGGCAACAAATTACAAACTCTCCGAGTGGTTCCCTGGAAGCCTGCTCTCTTTAGGCTAAAGAGAAGGAAGAAACACCGGTCCTCCCTGTTCTTCCTGCTTCTCACAGGGCAACCTGTCACCCCTCTGAAGCAGAGAGGGGACCCCTCAGGGAGCCATTCCCTCCAGGAAATCTCCTCACAAATCTCCTTGAACACTTGTATGTTTCTAAAACGGATAAGGAGGGATTAAAAAACTGTGGGGTAGTTTATGATTTCTCCTTTGGAATTTCTGTTAGATGTAGAGTAAATCTATATTATTATAGAAATAATAACAAGCACAATAATAATAAATAACATTTATGGAGTGCTTACCAATGCCAGATATTGTGCATGTGCTATTTTATTTAATCTGTTAAAAAGAAAATCCTGCTATAAAATAGGTCCTAGTTTCTAATTCAAAAAAATAAGGATACTTACTGAAGCATAGAGAACTTTAGTTATACGTTCAAGCCCACATAGCCAATTAAAGCCCTGGCATTTTAATTTTGAGGGACACAAGCACATTGTAAGCTGCTTCTTCATTACTATTAAATGAATCAGTGATTTTATATTAGTCTTATTTTCCATTATCCCCTAGGATTTTACACAGTTCCTGACAGAAGATAGGCTTCAAATTTTTATTGAATGAGTGGGAAAAAAAACAAGCGACAAAACTCGAAAGATTTTATAAAATAGATTATATTCTTTTTTTAAAAAATTTTTTTATGTTTATTTATTTTTGAGACAGAGAGAGACAGAGCATGAATGGGGGAGGGTCAGAGAGAGGGAGACACAGAATCTGACTGTCAGCACAGAGCCTGACACGGGGCTCGAACTCACGGACCGCGAGATCATGACCTGAGCCGAAGTCGGCCGCTTAACCGACTGAGCCACCCAGGCGCCCGTAAAATAGATTATATTCTTAAGGACAAAAGTTTTTTGGTTTTTTTTTTGTTTTTTTTTGTCTGCAATTGGGTCAATGTATGAATTTGTTGGGGGTGGGACACATTTCAGGCCATAACACATGGTAACAACTGTAACAATTCCACAACATGGGTTGACAGCCTCTTTTTGAAATATCTTCCTGGATTTGTGTGGTCAACTAATTTGAGAAACTGGCAGTGGTATTTTTCAATGAAAAATTTTTACTACCACTTAGCTTACCAGAGAGAAAGAAACACATGCTCAGAATCGAACACCCTTGTTTTACAAACAGATTTGGTTTGTGGAATCTGCACTCCTTCTAACTCTCTGGTGACTGTAAGAAGTGAGATCAGAGTCTTTACATGTTCTGATCTTCTGGGGCAAATTATTCCCCAGGAACTGAGTGAGGAGCGCATGTTCACAGGGTCAGCCGTGAACACAGCTCCCCACAGAACTGAGAAAGGAGACTTGGAATCTGGCTCATTAGCTTTTACTCTGCAGATTCCTTGTTCATTTAAAAAGAGGTCAGCGTCTTAGCCCCTTTTTTTGGTTTCATTACAGCTCGCTCTTCTCTGCAGAACTCTTCTTTGATTTCTAAGTTTTTAGAATTTTCTTGGCAGGATTTGCTAGAGTTGCTCTTAAAGTTCTCTCGTGACCAGTTTTGGAATTTTCCATAATAAATGCTTTTCACAATTGGTAATTGTAAACACCATATGCCTTCTGTTTATTTAATTCTTCTCAAGGCTTCATCAAATCCCTATTTATAATATAAAGAAAAAGCACCATGGAATTTAGACTTGTTAAAGAAGGATGATGTAGCCCGTTTCCCGGGTTTGAAATCTGCCTCTCCAATTTCTAATCAGTGTGTCTTGGGAAAGTTATTTAACTTCTCTGTGTCTTGGCTTCCTCATCTGTAAGATGGGGATAAAATAAGATGTTGTTGAGATTAAAGGAAGTGATGTACTTAAGAGGACTTAGAATTAACACAGAATGCTGCTTGGCACAAGGAAACACTCGGGAAATGTTAGCTGCCAATCAGTTTTGTTGCTATTGTTTTTACTGAGTAGTGTGGATGTCCTTTGGCAGTTGAGGAAACTCCATGATGCTGCTTCTCACTATTCAGAACCGGCTACCAGGGGAGGGGAGGTCACGGCCAGGTTCCAGGAAGACCAAACCTCTGTAGGATTGTATGGGACTCTGGGCTCTTGGCTTTGCCCTTGTCCATTTCTTCCAAGCTGGGGACATGACTTAAGTGAAGTAAAATCAACTTTCAACCTCCCTTCCTCCCATTCCCCCGACCTACTCCCTTGACCGCTAGCTGGAAGTGGACACTAGACTTTTGGATTTAGCTTTCACTTCATGTTTATGAACATGGGCTTCTTCACACAGCACTGGGAAGCCATTTAGGTTTACTTTAGTGAACGTCTTATCTTCTTTGGTACTTTCTGCCAAAGTTCCATCTACCACCAGAAGATATCTCAGTGCTCTACCACCTAAGGCTCTTCGTGCCGTCCAGGTGCTCAGATCCATCCTGGGGGGAATCCTCCTGGGCTGGTCTCCTCAGAAGGCACGAGAAATTACAGGCAGTTTAAAACTGGAGAGACTGGGATGAGGAAGACAGTTCAGGAAGGTAAATCAGTGTGCCAGCGAGATGTTGCATATTTGGGAAGCATCCTCCTTGCAGCACAGACTCTGGGATAAGTCAGAGTGATCTGAGTCCTTGGGCAGGTCCTTCAACTTTGGTAAGCTTTGGTTTCCTGATGTGTAAAATGGAGTTAATTATATTTCCTACTTACAGGTGAGTGTTGAAAGATTTATGAAGTTTACATCTATTTATCTATCTTTCCATCATCTCTCTTAGATATAACTTTATCTGGGGGCCTAACACATTGTACGTATTCAATAAATATACTGTAAAGAAAGAAAGAGGGAAGGAAAGAAAGAAAGGAAGGAAGGAAGAAAAAAGAAAGAAAAGAAAGGAAGAAAGGAAAGGGAAAGTAAGGAGGGACGCAGGAAGGAAAGAAGGAAGGAAGGAAGGAAGGCAGGAAGGAAGGAAGGAAGGAAAGGAAGGAAGGAGAGAGAAAGAAAGGAAAAGGAAAGAAAAAGAAAGAGTGACATGTCTCTACTCAAGGCAGCTAGGCTGGCCAGCTTCTGCTCTCTCTTTCTTGCACTAAGTTGTAGCCACCAGAGACATTTGTGCCTAGACCAAAACACCAAATTTGGAGAGGCAGGTGGGAGGTCTCCTGGAATTGCCCTCTTCTAGTTGAGGGGCAGAGTATAGGCTGAGGGGAGGAAGCAAGTGCAGTGGGGCAGGTTGATGGTGAAAACAACGAAGTGATTTGTGTTCATGGGAGAGGGTTAGGTATGGTCTCCAGGATTCATTCATCCCAAGAAAATATGAATGTTAAGAAAAGCCTTTGGGAGATTATACTGCTGTTCAGATTCAGATTCAACCAAGAGAGTTATATTCTACAAAGTGTTTGATACGCTATCAAGGCCATTTGTTTTGGTGATATATCATTTGTAGCCTGATGAAAAGCAATGACTTAGGGGCACCTGGGTGGTTCAGTCGGTTAAGCATCTGAATCTCGGCTGTGGCTTAGGTTGTGATTTCATGGTTTTGTGAGTTTGAGCCCTGAATCAGGGGATTCTTTCTCTCCCTCTCCCTACTTCCTTACTCACACCATCTCTGTCTCTTTCAAAATAAATAAATAAACTTAAAAAAAAGGACTAAGATGAGGCCCATTTCAAGGCAGACATTTTCCTGGGTTGTCCCCTGCCACTGGGCTGACTAGATGCTCATCTGCTTTCTTTCATGCATAATCAGCCCTACTTTATAACTTTCCAGACACTGGAGCCAGTGAGCGTGTTAACTGTATTAGTTCCCCCCCTACACCAACTACATGTCCCTTGTTGTTTATCAATTAGTATATATTCAGTGTCACTGTCTTCAGTTAGCACTTGTTACTAGTATCAGTGCTGAAGTCAGGGATTCCCTGATTTTTTTACTTGAGAGGAAGCAGGAAAAGCATCAATAGCAGCTCAAACTGATACAGAACTGGTTAGTCATGAGGTATTTCAAGGAGCTCTAGTCTGGCCTTTGAGCAAAGTAGTCTGATGAATTAGCGAACACTGACAAGACAGGATAGAAATGGTTTCGGAAATTCAGGAAAAGAACTCATTTAGGTTGTGTGTTTTTCATCCTGCAGAGACTCCTTCTGTCTTCTTCATTTTATATCCTTGCCTTATTCCTATTATTTCCATAGCGCTCTTTTGCCCTGGTGACATCTCCTTTCAAAAAAGTTAATAAACTCACTCTTGGGTGTAAATTCATTTAGCTATCAAGTTGCCTAATTTGTGTAGGGTCCACAGCCAGCAGGTTTGTGAAGTTTGCTTCCTGCCCCCCGAGAGTGGACTTCATAACTTGGTAGGAATTGCATGAATGGATTACATACACTTAGACGGTTTCTCTCTCCAGTGGATTGATACTGATTAAGCATCCAAGTATCTTCAGGCTACATGAAGCAGATGAAATATATCATGGAGGTGAGTGAATCATCCTGAAGATCCTGAAATCAGTGGACCTGGTTGCTTGGAGATTCCAAATGGGCAGCAACAGCTCCTGGGAACTACAGCTTCTCTGGAAAGTCTACTTGATGAGAATAGGTGCCATATCTGTGTTGTTCATCACCAAGCCTACACAGGACTTGAACACCATACATTTACATCGACTGTTGTTGCAGGGAGCCAAAGAATTTAAAGGCTGTTCTTACAGAGGAAAACAGGGGAGGAGAAAAACTAACTCCTGTAAAGGTAAGGCTAGAAGTCAAGGACACATTCAACTATCTAGTGACCACGGGAGTTTGTTATTACCAAACATTGAACATAAATGTATCACCAACTTTTCCTTTTTATTACATAATAAAAGCACTATGGCAGTTGTATAGGGACCTCCCCTTTCCGTCTTTTCCTCAAAAGGATTTGAAACAGTCAGTCTTATAAAAGTGGGAAAGGGCTGCCTTTTCAAAACTTCAAAGCCTCACAGAAATCTTTAATGGTATTTCTCGCCATCTTTCACACTCTTCTCCAGAGCAATGGATAAAGTTAAGGGCATCAAATGTCAGACACCCTTACTCCAGAGTGGCATCTAATCTCCTTTTGTCTATTTTATTTTTCCTGTTTATACTGACTCTATTCCATGACCTCTGAGCAAAAGGAACCCATTTGTTAGAAGACACCCTTGATTTGACCCTCAAGTTCATACATAAATGGCCATATTTTATGGTCAAATAATTGCATACATAGTTTTACTTGTTGGGTTATTTGTATGAATGTCACTATATCAAAATCCCTTTCCTGACCACACAGTCTAAAGCAGTTCCCCATTCCAGCCCACCTCAACACTTGTTAGCCTTTACCTTGCTTTATTTTTCTTCTTAGCATTTTTATCACCACCTGAAATATATTTATTTGTTCATGTTTATTTGTTTGCTATCTCTTAGCTTAGTGTTGTATCCTTAGTGCCTAGAATAGCACTGGGGGAATAGGTACTCAATAAATATTGATTGCATGAGTGAATGAATGAATCAGATATTCTATAACGTTTAAGCCATATTTCGGCATATATTCAAAGTACTTAGAACTGTAAATAATAAAAGTATACTAAGCTGTGATCTGGTTGTTGAAGTTGATAGACTTTGAAAACACAGGAACCTGGGTTTAATGATAACAATCATTTCCTAGTGCAGTCTTATTAATCCTTTTGAGAGAGATAGAGAAGCAGAGCATGAGAGGTAGAGGGTCAGAGAGAGGGGGAGACACAGAATCTGAAGCAGGTTCCAGGCTCCGAGCTGACAGCCCAGAGCCCTACACAGGGCTTGGAATCACGAAACACAAGATTATGACCTGAGCCGAAGTCAGAAGCTTAACTGACTGAGCCACCCAGGAGCCCCTAATTCTGTTTTAAAGCCCCTAATTCTGTCCATTAGGAATGATGTATGCAAAATGTCAAAGATTGCTCTGTTCATGATAATTATTAAAGAGAAAGAGTCATGATTTCAACAACTAGAAAAACAGCAGCAACAAAAACTAGAACACCCAGGATATTTATTATAGCTATGAGAAATTCTTTTTTTTTTAATTTTTTTAACGTTTATTTATTTTGGGGACAGAGAGAGACAGAGCATGAATGGGGGAGGTGCAGAGAGAAGGAGACACAGAATCCGAAACAGGCTCCAGGCTCTGAGCTGTCAGCACAGAGCCCGACGCGGGGCTCGAACTCATGGACCGCGAGATCATGACCTGAGCCGAAGTCGGCTGCCCAACCGACTGAGCCACCCAGGCGCCCCTAGCTATGAGAAATTCTTAGAATTTTATGGAATTATTTTTCAAGTCGTGTCAGGTGGTTGTTGGCAAGTTGTTGCTTGCCTATTATAAAAATGGATCTTTCACCTCAAAAGTTAATGCCACTACACACATCAAAAAATAAAAACTCTTTAGGCTAAGGCTGTGTGTGGACTATAGAAAATGACCCGTGAATCTGGGTTTGTTTTTTTTTTTTCTCTTTTAAAAACTGTGTAAAACATCAGCAGGCACCTGGGTGGCTCAGTTGGTTAAGATCTGATTTCAGCTCAGGTCATGGTCTCAAGGTTCGTGGGTTTGAGCCTCGAGTCCAGCTCTGCGCTGACAGCTCAGAGCCTGGAGCCTGCTTCGGATTCTGTGTTTCCCTCTCTCTCTGCCCTTCCCCGCTCACACTCTTTCTCTCAATAATAAATAAACATTAAAAAAAAAACCAACCTGTTAACACATCAGGGTACCCCCAATTACTTTTGAATAGCTATGCCCCTTTGTGATTCTGAGCTTATATAGAGAAAATTAAAACAAAAACTCTGGCTTATAGAATTCCTAGTGGTTATGTAGTTTGAGTGAGAAATAGACCTTGCTATGGTGAGTTTTGGGGGTTAATGTCTTACCATAATGTAATGTAGCCTATTCTATTTTTTTCTTTCAATATATGAAATTTATTGTCAAATTGGTTTCCATACAACACCCAGTGCTCATCTCAACAGGTGCCCTCCTCGATACCCATCACCCACCCTCCCCTCCCTCCCACCCCCCATCAGCCCTCAGTTTGTTCTCAGTTTTTAAAAGTCTCTTATGCTTTGGCTCTCTCCCACTCTAACCTCTTTTTTTTTTTCCTTCCCCTCCCCCATGGGTTTCTGTTAAGCTTCTCAGGATCCACATAAGAGTGAAACCATATGGTATCTGTCTTTCTCTGTATGGCTTATTTCACTTAGCATCACACTCTCCAGTTCCATCCACATTGCCACAAAGGGCCATATTTCATTCTTTCTCATTGCCATGTAGTACTCCATTGTGTATATAAACCACAATTTCTTTATCCATTCATCAGTGGATGGACTTTTAGGCTCTTTCCATGATTTGGCTATTGTTGAGAGTGCTGCTATAAACATTGGGGTACAAGTGGCCCTATGCATCAGCACTCCTGTATCCCTTGGGTAAATTCCTAGCAGTGCTATTGCTGGGTCATAGGGTAGGTCTATTTTTAATTTTTTGAGGAACCTCCACACTGTTTTCCAGAGTGGCTGCACCAATTTGCATTCCCACCAATAGTGAAAGAGGGTTCCCGTTTCTCCACATCCTCGCCAGCATCTATAGTCTCCTGATTTGTTCATTTTGGCCACTCTGACTGGCGTGAGGTGATATCTGAGTGTGGTTTTGATTTGTATTTCCCTGATAAGGAGCGACGTTGAGCATCTTTTCATGTGCCTGTTGGCCATCCAGATGTCTTCTTTAGAGAAGTGTCTATTCATGTTTTCTGCCCATTTCTTCACTGGATTATTTGTTTTTCGGGTGTGGAGTTAGGTGAGTTCTTTATAGATTTTGGATACTAGCCCTTTGTCCGATATGTCATTTGCAAATATCTTTTCCCATTCCGTTGGTTGCCTTTTAGTTTTGTTGGTTGTTTCCTTTGCTGTGCAGAAGCTTTTTATCTTCATGAGGTCCCAGTAGTTCATTTTTGCTTTTAATTCCCTTGCCTTTGGGGATGTGTCAAGTAAGAAATTGCTGCAGCTGAGGTCAGAGAGATTTTTTCCTGCTTTCTCCTCTGGGGTTTTGATGGTTTCCCGTCTCACATTTAGGTCCTTTATCCATTTTGAGTTTATTTTTGTGAATGGTGTGAGAAAGTGGTCTAGTTTCAACCTTCTGCATGTTGCTGTCCAGTTCTCCCAGCACCATTTGTTAAAGAGACTGTCTTTTTTCCGTTGGATGTTCTTTCCTGCTTTGTCAAAGATGAGTTGGCCATACGTTTGTGGGTCTAGTTCTGGGGTTTCTAACATAGCCTAATCTAAATAACAAATCCACAAATTTATCATTTTCTTTATGCTCTTCATCCTATCTTGCATATCAAATCTTCCCTTTAGGGTAACTTTCCTTTTCTTTAAAGTATATATCTATTAACTCCTTTGATGTACGCTTATTGGTGATAACTTCTTAGTTTTTATTTGTCTTAAAGTATCTTTAGTTTTTCTTTGTGCTTAAAGGATATTTTTGCCAAATATGTAAATCTAACATGGCAATTATTTTCTCTCAACATACTGAAAATAGAGTCTATTTTCTGGCTGTCCTGTTGATAAGAAATCAACTGCTCTCTGTTACTTCTTTGAGGTTAATTTGGATTTTCTCTCTGGTTGTATTCTTTGGTTTTCTTGTGGATGATCTTTGATTTTTTTTCTTTCTTTTTCTCTTTCTTTCTTTCTTTCTTTCTTTCTTTTTGGTTGTGCCTAACTTCACTTTACTATTTCCAAAAGTAGATTTCCTTTCATTTATTCTTGAATTTTTCAGTTGGAATAGTTTACTATTTCTGGAAAATTAACATCATTTCTTCAGTCATCTTCTCAGTCATCATCTCTTCAAATGCTTCCTCTACCTCATTTTTCTTTCTTCTCCTTCTGGAACTCCAATTAGATGTATCTGTAGCAATTTCTCACTTCATTGATTGATCACTTTTAACCAGTGTATGTTAATTGAGCATCAAGCGTTTGTGTTAACCCTACTCATGATTTTTTTTCTCGCATATGTGAAATCTTTATTTAAACCATGTATTCCCTTTGGCAAGTCTTTAGTGAAACTTAAATAAAGAAATAAGACACTTGAGAAAAATATCTCTGCTTCCCCCACCCCTCCCCACTAGTGTTTTTAAATTTACTTACCACATATTGCATTTCTTGAATGAAACATGGTTTCATGTATTTGGTTTCTTTTCTTTTTTTAATTTTTTAAATGTTTATTTATTTTTGAGAGAGAGAGAGAGAGAGAGAGAGCGAGCAGGGGAGGAGCAGAGAGAGAGGGAGATACAGAATCTGAAGCAGGCTCCAGGCTCTGAGTTGTCAGCACAGAGCCCGACGCGGGGCTCAAACTCATGAACAGTGAGATCATGAACAGAGGTGAAGTCAGACGCTTAACTGACTGAGCCACCCAGGAACTGTTCTTTGGTTTCTTTTCAAACATCTTTGGTCACTTATAAGTTATGGTTCTTTGCACTTATTTTCAAGTTTGTTTTTGATTTCTTTAAGCAAAACAATAGCTATTTTAGTCTCCTTGCTACTACAGGTATTTGAAGTCATGCTTGTCTGCTTCTGCAGGCTCTCTCTCAAGATAATTTATTTCTGTGCTTGTTGGTGAATTTTGCAGGTGAGTACATATTTGGTTGATCTTTTCATTCAGAAAACCTCTTTGACTAAATTGAAGACGCTTACCTCCTGGTAGCATGTGTGCTTGTGTTTGCTGGAGCTTTTCAGCTGCTCCACCATCACTGGTTCCATCTCAGAAACTTGTGGTTTGGTGTTTCCAACTCATCAGCATTTGCCTTCAGGGCAGCCCTACTTTTTGCGTGTTCTCAAAATTTACCTTGTGAGTTTCAGGTCATGGACTGTGAACTGATTGGCCCTTAGGTGATTTCTCTTACTTCTTGTGAAAAAATAAAAAGTAGGTTTTATCTAGGATCTAGCTATTTTATCTTATTATTTGATTTTATTTATCGAAAACTTTTTTTACATTTATTTGTTTTTGAGAGACAGAGAGAGACCGAGCACAACTGGGGGAGGGGCAGAGAGAGGAGACACAGAATCAGAATCAGGTTCCAAGCTCTGACTGTCAGCACAGGGCCTGACGTGGGGCTCAAACTCAGCAGCCATGATATCATGACCTGAGCTGAAGTCGGACGCTCAACCGACTGAGACACCCAGGTGCCCCTAGGATCTAGCTATTTTGGAGTGAGAGGTTCTTCAAAAGCATCTACTCCTCCATGCTGTTTGAAGTACTTCTAGTAATGTGGTGATTAAAAACAATTATTTGACCACATATCTTTGATCCTGTGGAGTATGTACAGGCGTGAATTTATGCTTCTACTTACATAAGCCAGCTCTCCATCCTTCTCCTCTCTCTCTGTAGGTCACTAACGTTTCACACATCTTCCTATTTGAGCAGGTACCATTTGCAAATGTGTTGGATACGTGGATTCTAGAGGGTTACTATGCATATTTATTTGTGCTTCCCTAAGCAATAGCTTGTGTTGTAGATGTATATTCATTTGTAACACACTCCTAGGTGACTGTCATAGCAGTAAGGAGATCTGAACTCGAAACTAACTAGAGCATTTTTAATGAAACTCTGTGGTTGCTGTCAGGGAGACTCTTTTCTAAACCACGTAAAGGCTTGTCATTATATGTGTGCATGTATTTTTAAATTCTGAAAAGATTCCAGAATTCCAAGGAGAATCAACGATACGTGACTTATACCTGACAAATTGGGACATTTTGAAACCTAATGAATGCCAGAGTGGAGGTTTGACACACACTGTATCAGATCTGTGGTGATCTTTAAGGCTATCTTTGGAGTTCATTTTGGTGCCTAAATAGGAATGCATTATTTGGGCTCTATTTCTCTTCACCTGCCTCTCTGTCAGGAACCCTCATTTGGGCTATATTTCATAACTGCTTCATATTATTCAGCATTATTAAGATTGCTGGGTGGTTATTTCCCCATTTCCCATCATCATGTTATTTGAGGGAAAATGTTTTTTAAGGAATACTTTTAAAGACTGCTTGAAATTCAACGTGTCAGCTTCATCAAAATTTGCTGAATAGATGCACACCGCACCATCGCTAGATACAACCTGCCAAATGCTCTTGGTCCCTGCCCATCGTTTTCTCTCCCTTTGCCTGCTCCATCTCTCAGCTTGGCTCACTGACTTCTGTGAGCCAAGTCAGAAGTCCAGCTTCCAGCCAGTTCGTTTTGATATATTAAGTTCCTTGATTCTTTTCTTCTTGAAAAAATTATAATATGTTAAATGAAGAAGAATTCAGAGATCATTTTGTAAAGTACCTTCATAGGTAAGGAAATGTAGACTTGCTACTTTATATTCAAAAAAATTTTTTAAGTTTATTTATTTACTTTGAGAGAGAAAGAGAGAGCTCACCCATACAAGCAGGGGAGGGGCAGAGAGAGAGAGAGAGAGGGAGAGAGCTCTAGAGAATCCCAAACAGGGTCAAGGCTGTCAGCGCAGAGTCAGATGTGGGGCTCAGTCTCATGAACTGTGAGATGAGGACCTGAGCTGAAATCAAGAGTCAGATGTTTAACTGACTGAGCCACTGAGTCACGCCCCAGACTTGCTATTTTAAAGTGTTTTGCCCAAGGTCACATAGAGAAAAGTTAAGTCCTGCTATGTCTTACCTGAATGAAGGTGAGAGAGACTAAGTTTTGTGGACTTTATTTACCAATGAACAGCAGCCTCTTTATTTCAATGCTCAACTGACTGATATCCGAACGATTCTAGTAGCCTTTAAATTTCAAGGAATAGACCACTAAGTTCAATCAAAACTGAAATAAGCTTCAGCGATATTTTCAATTTTATAGAATTAATTGTTTCAAAACTAAGAGAATCCATCAGCTTTTAGATTCACATCCTAGTAGTGACTATAACACAATGTCAGTAGAGGGCAGCCACCTACTAAAATTTAAAACATGCTTCTTGGCTTTTCTATTTGTCCTAAAGTTTCCAAATCTGATTTTATAAAACATTTATGTGTCAGATACAGTAGTGATTCTTTTTTTTTGTTAATTTTTAATGTTTATTTACTTTTGAGAGAGAGAGAGAGAGAGAGAGAGAGAGACAGAATGTAAGCAGGAAGGGGCAGAGAGAGAGGGAGACACAGAATCCAAAGCAGGCTCCAGGCTCCAAGCTGTCAGCACAGAATCTGACATGGGGCTCAAACTTGGGAACTGCAAGATCATGACCTAGGCCAAAGTCGGACGCTTAACCAACTGAGCCACCCAGGCGCCCCAGTAGTGATAGTTTTTGATTAAAAATAATAAGAATTTATTCAACTTCCACTCCAACTATTCTAATGCCAAGTGCTGCGCTGAAAATCATTTCTGACACTAACCACCCAGAGCTAGTGTCACCTTCACAGATTTAAGGGCAGAGTCCTCACCAAGACCATCCTCCCTTCACATGCCAGCCCAACGTCAGTAGAGTCTCTGAACTACTCACATTGCTGACACACTGGGTGTGAAGTTGGTGGCTCCCATAATCCCCTTGGGTTTGATAATTTGCTGGAATGACTCACAGAACTCAAGAAAGTGCTACACTTATTTTATTACCAAGGTTAAAATCAGGAGGGCCAGCCAAATGAAGAGATGCATAGGGCAAGGTTTGGGAGGGACTATCGGTCTTCTGAATCCCTCCTTTGGAATCAGAGTCTCCTAGTAGTCAATGTATTCACCAACCAGAAAGCTCTACTGAGCTTTTGTTTCCAGAGTTTTTATTGGAGTTTCACTACATAGGCATGATTGATTGAATGATTTGTCACAACCTCGAACTCAGTCTCGAGCCCCCTTCTTCTCCCAAAGTTGGGAGATCAGGTTCATATCATAGGGCTCACACCCCAACCTTCTAACCATGTGATTGGTCTTTTCAACAAAACCAGCCTCCATCTTGATGCTATCAAAGGGTGAACCAGGAATTACCTCATTAGCATAACAAAGATACTCCTAAAACTCAGGAGATCCAAGGATTTAGGGTCTCCCTCCCAGGAACCAGGAACAGAGATTGGTCAAATTCTTTATAACAACAGACTCATGTACACATATATACACCCAATTTTGCCAAAGAACATTAGTGTTTATTAATCTCCTAATTATCATTATCTTCATTATTTGTTGCTGATTTTTACTAAAGAACTGAAGGAGAATATGTAAGTGATACAACATCGTAGACTTTTCTTTTCTTGAATATATACAGAAAGAAATATTCGAGGAAAATATTTTGCTATTTATACAATAGAGGAACATTTCATTTCTGATTAAATATTTTTGATGGAGTATGTTCTAAAGTTTGGGTTTATATTTAGCTCATGTTAATGGTGGACACTGGGGAAAAGTGAACAAATTATAGGTAAATCAACAGAGAATACAGGAGGAAAGCTGCTGAGTGAGTGCATAGTGGGATGGTCTTAATCAGGGGCATACATCATTTTGGCTCTATTCCTAGCTAGCCATACTATCTTGAAGATCTGGATGCTCACAATGTTTCCTTCATTTTCACTATGTAGAAATTACATGTAATTGTTTTTAGTATAGTTAAAAATACATTTCCCCCATTTAAAAATAATAACTTTTATCAGAAATGGCCAAGCCCATGGTATGGAAGTGGACTAAGTCCATTACCACACAGGGTGCTGGCACCTAGAACTGGCAATTTGGTTCCAGATTTCAGTGCCTCAGGGAAAAGTAGACTGAATGTATCCCACAAGGGGCAGGGCACTGGAGACTATTTTCCCACATTCATAAATGAAAGCTGTAAAAACTTGATTTTCTTGTGTAAGGCTGCATCCAGTTAGAACAGGTTCATGAATGGTGAAGAGAAGCAAAGAATCCTAAATGATTAGAAATGAGACAAATAGTGGGTATTAGCTTCAGTTCTGAAAATGTGAACCTATTGAAGAGATACAAAATATACTTCTGATTTGTGGACCCTTAGGACCTGAGGTGAAGCTACTTAAAGAATGCCAAAGAGGAAAGGAAAAATGGGGGAGAGAATGAAAAATAAATCCATGGAAAGTAAATATACCAACCAAAATGACAGAACACCTGAGGAAATCCAACCCCATGATGTGAATTATTCCCTACTGCAAACAAACAAACCTGTGAACACAAAAACAACAAAAGCAAAGCAAACAACAATAACAACAACAACAAAACCACCCAAAAAACAAAAAAAAATAATTGATTCATAAAAATATAGAAGTAATTAAATAATCTAGGAAGTACTTTAAATGTATGTGTTTAAAATTCTTGAAGAAATATCTATAAGACAAAAGTAGGGAGCACTGAAACAAGAACAGGTACTTGTGAACCATGAACCAGATTCCTTGTAATGAAAAAAGAAATTAAAATGGGAACCATAATACACATTATTCTTGAGACAGTTGAAGAAAAAAATTCTAATAAAGAACTTTGAAAATTACCTAGAATATGGCTTAAAAAGATAAAGAAATAAAGAGAGTGAAGTTCTGAGAAATAGAACATAGTTTTAGATGCTCTAGTAAAATATAAGAGAGAGAAAAGCCAACAATTTTTAAAACTAAAGGGCAATATACATCCTGATACTGAAAGAGTACCTTAAACACCATGTATAACTAACAAAAAAAACATCATTTACATTGGATAGATTGGATCTTGTGTAATTAAGATGACAAAAATCTGTACCCAGCTAAACTGTTAAACAAAACACTTGTGGGGAAAAAACAACAACAACATATTTTTGGACACTTAAAGACAAAAATATATTTGCCACAAAATATCATTGAAATTTCCCTAAAGGGTATAATTTAGCAAGAGACAATAATGAACACAGAAAGAAAAAATGTGACGCCAGCAAAGCACATTGATAAAACCATACTAGGACATAAAAATAAGCAATGTCTGCAGATATAATTTTGTTGATATATTTAAAAATAATGAACTAGGGCACCTGGTTGGCGTAGTCGGTAAAGGTTAGCTTCTGACTTTAGCTCAGATCATGATCTCACAGTTCGTGAGTCTGAGCCCCACATTGGGCTCTCTGCTGTCAGCACAGAGCCCACTTCAGATCCTCTGCGTCCCTTTCTCTCTCTCTCTCTGCCTGCCCCCCCCCCCACTCTCACTCTCTCTCGAAAATAAACAAACATTAAAAGAAAAATAAAGAACATTCTATATAACAATCTCTCTACTTATCAATCTATTTGATTAAAAATTTAATGAGATGAAATTTATGATTTACTACGGCCAACATTATATCATTTTTGTCACCTACACAAAGGAAAATAGTTTCAAAACTTTGAAAGCAAACTGAAACAGAATGGGGGATCATTACCATTTAACTTTTTGTACAGTAGTCTGATTTTGCAAAATTGAATTTTTAGGCCCATGAGATTTTTATTGTTACATGCTTTATAATTATTGCTTTAAAAGATTTTTTAAGTACCAAATTATTAATCTAACTCTTAATCGCCAGAACCAATATTTAGTTGTCAAATCGCCTTTGGCAATTAAATGTTCAAATCAGTAATTTAAGTCTTAGATTATTATGTTGAACTTCTATTTGATAATTACACTATTATGTTGAACCTATTAAACCACTTAAAAAAAATTAACTGGTAGCTGAAATATTCTGTGACATGATATTCTACCTTACAAAAATCTAATTTAGATTGACAAACTTTCTTCTCTTCTAATTCATGGCTTTTCACATTTAGAATAAAATAGAACTAAGACTTAACAGTTGAATATTTAGTTCCCAGAATTGTACACCTTTCAGTGCTACACAGTGAAGAAGAGAAATTGGTCATGTAAAGCATTTGTCTTTTTCCTCCTTGCCATAATTCCTCCCTTGTCACATTAATATTTTTGACATATTTACATAAAACCTTGCTTTATTAAGTTGAGAACAACAGAGATCATTGAGTCATTTATGTTAGTGTGTAACCTGAACATACCCAAATATGAGGTGTAGATTAAACCTGTCACAGAAAATATTTACAGTAGGCAAAGCCACCATTTTTGTTGTTGTTGTTGTTGTTGAGGTATTTAAAGGACATAAGTAGTATGTTGAGTCAGAATAATTTAGTCTGTATCTAGCAAATGCTACAGACACTATTTTTTCACTCTTAGCACTTAAATGCTACTTCAGTGAGAATGCAAACGCTAGACAAATTGCTAATGTTTTCATGCTCAGTGGTCAAATGAATCCCTTCTCCATTATGTAAGTTGATTGCCAGGCTGTCATAAAGCCCTGAGCAGAAACCCTCTGATATTGCTATCCCATTCCACGGAAGAATATCATAACATTGCTCGACTTAACATTGAACAGTGGCGTGACCTCTAAGACGGGGTATTTGGGGTAGTTTACTGTAATGCCAGGCGTGAGGCAGTGATGGCCTCCTAGCTGTCGGCCGTGGGAGAGTAGAAGCCCACTGTTTCCTAGGTGTTCCCGTTTTCATTTTCTTCTAAACAGCAATCCGATCACTGCTTCTAATTAAGATGCCATCACTCATGGCAATTTGAGAAGAGCAAATCGTGTTCCTGCGAGTTGCCGGTGCAAAGTAAGTTTGCAGCGTAAATAAAAGAAAAAAAGCCTTTGTATTATCTGTTTCAAGTGTGGCAACTCAGTGGCATAAAACAGAGATAGCATTTGCCTTTGCCAAGACCACAGGACAGGTTTTGCTCTCGTAACACATGTGACATTGAGATATTTTCTTTGTTTTCAGATTCCAGGAAATCATATATAAAATAAGTCATATAAGCCCCAAACAATTAAAGCTCACTAGAAAACTCCTGAATTGCAGAATACCTTAATATTGTAGCATGAAAGGCTTACATAAAACTGCTGTGTTGTAGAACAGGGCGATTAAATACTGTTCCCAGGAGATTAACGTGGAGGGGGCTGTAGAGGATGAATTAGGAAGTGGAGAGACTGGTACCAAGGAGGGAAAGTAGGAAACCGTAGAAATTTTCTTTGTGCAGTGATGCCTGTGGTTATAATAATAGAGGCTGAGAAAAGGACTTCAGTGATAATCTACTGAGACCCTCACTTTGTGAATAAGAAGTAAGGTCAGAGACATCGACTTGACGAAAGTTACTCAATCCAAATTTCCTAGCAGTATATTTTTATTGTCACATGAGATGCTTCTAAGATTTGTTTTTGAGAATTTAGAGGCTCTAACATTTCACTGACTGGGGACTGGCGGTAAGAGAGACTCATGTATTAAAGAAATTGTCTGCTTTCTCCTAGGCTAAAATGAAGGGGAGGGAGTAAGAAGGAAATTATAGATTAGGGATTAGGCCACTGGGGTTGAATTTCAGATTTTGCCAAAATCTTACTGATATTTGGCAGAAGTTTTACCATGATTTACTACGAAGTTAACAAGACTTAAGCTTCAAGACTGTCATGCCTGCATGCCATGTTACGGGAGGACTTGGAAATGCATTCACATTTTTCGCAATATTTATAAAGTAAAATATTAAAACACAATCAATATCACTGTCTCTTAACAATTCTGACCTCCACTCACTTCCCCTTATGCAGGTGGCATTGGAGTGACCACTGACATTGCTAACAACTGCCTATGATAAAGAGACGTTGACCATACGTTTAAGTTTCAAGGGATTATATTCACGTGGTTTGCAGCCACAGTGTGTATAGATGTATTTTCGCGTCCAGGGGAAGGAATGGGTTCCAAGAATTCTTCTACATCCTCAATGAAACAATGGACTCAATGACATCAACAACAAACTGGCTATGAGTGCTGTCAATACAAAATTCTTAAAAATAGTCACAGCAGCACAACAAATCTGGATATGCTCCAAAATATTACAGCTTATATATCATGACTTTAAAATTTCATGTCTTATGTGTAAAGGAAAACTGATGGAAGATTCCCCAAATTTGACAGCAATCTTAAAATTTCACATGACACCAATTGTGAAGCTAAACCATCAATAATAAATGATAAATACATTGCCACCAACGATGCTAGAGGGAAAATTCAATTACCTTTCTATTCTCTCCGTTGAAAAAGACTTTACAAAATTGATGTATATGAGGGGGTAATCAAGGAGCCTGTATCCCAAAATGTAACCTAGATGTGCACAAGGGAATTAATTAATAAAAATATTATATAACTTTTCTATACTTTATGATATTTGTGTTGTCAGCTTTCTAATATTTGTGATTTTTAGATCTTCTCACCAAAACATGTATATTTGTTCTAAGACCCAGTTTTGTATTGTTTTCCTTTAAAAAGCATCCCCAAATTGTATATGATTAAGTTCACATAAAACCTGGATTTCTCCCCATTAGTTGAGTCCTTAGGGATCCAGATAAAGAGAGCTAAAGAAAGGGAGAAGAGAGATAGTGGACACTTCACTCCTCATCCCTTTGAGTAGTGTTCTTAGATAAGGATATACATGGTTAAACATGTGCAAGGTTATCCATGGCCTATGGGAAGAAAATAACTACTTTTTGGTTTACACTTAATCCTAGGGTACAGTCTTTTGGTCCTTCTCTCTGATTCCTAAAGCTTTTGAATCTAATTTTGATGCCTCTCTCCTAAGGTCTTCAAAAGATACAATTCAGTCTCTTGTCCTCTCTGACATTTCTTTTACAAAGGAGCAGAAGCTCCAAACTTATGGGCTTATCTTCGTAAGCCTCAGGGTAATGCATCACTTTTTTTTTTTTTCTTAATGCCTCAAGCCTTTCAAAGGGATTCAAAAAAATATGATAATGAGCTTTTTCACTCAGAGTCTGGGCCAAATTACTCAATCGACCATTATCAGAACCTGATATCTGAATCTGAAATTTTAACGGCACTCATGCTGAGAATGCAAGCATTATCGGCAGAATTGGGGTTCCTGAGAGGATCTTCAACAAATGGTATCCTCCTCCTCCATTCGGGATCAGCAATGGGTTGAGAAATAGGACAGAGTTAAAGTTGTGTCCAAATTAGCAGTCAAAGTTGCAGAGATAGCTCAGCACGACAGTCATTTTGGCCTGTTAGCTGACACCAGAATCGGGCAGATGTACCCAGCCAGGGACAGGCCACGCTGTACGAGGATACGGCTCACGTAGCAGTCCTGACCATACGGCTGAGCGGGAGATAGTTTCAGCTTTCTACATGCAGGCCTGCTTTGTAGTCAAAAGTCTGTCACCTGCTGGAGTGAGCAAAGGAATGGGATGGTGCTGAGGAAAAATCCTTCCTTGTAGATCCTTGAAACACAGAAAAGGCATTCCTTCTAAAAAGTAATTGCAGAAATTTAATTTCATTAATATTTATATTTAAATAAATATAATACATGGGTTAGTATCAAGAGCTATGGGCTTTTGAAAGGTTGAATATTCTTAAATACTGAGTACACCAATACTCAGTACTTGAACTTTTAAAATTGTGTGACTTTGGACAAATCACTTACCTTCTTTAAGACAATGTTCTCTTTCTAGCTAATTTCTTTAAAAATTTTTTTCTTAATGTTTATTTATTTTTTGAGAGAGAGATAGAGTGTGAGCAGGGCAGGAGCTCGGAGCCTGACACAGGGTTCGAACCCACGAACCGTGAGATCATGACCTGAGCCGAAGTTGGACGCTTAACCGACTGACCCACCCAGGTGCCCTGCTAACTAATTTCTCTTAAAAGCTAAATGAGACTATGTGTTTAAAGTACTATACACATATAAGGAAATGCTCTGCGCTGTATTGTGTGTGTGTGTGTGTGTGTGTGTGTGTGTGTGTGTGTTTGGTGTTTGTTGTTTTCAATGCTTTCTGAATGCAGCCTCCTGGGTGCTTCTCCTTATTAGGATGTTTGTTTGTCTGCCCTCTGCCCTCCTGTCAGTGCTTGAGGGGCCCCCTTCATCTTTCCTTAGCAGAGCACACATAGTCATTTCCATGCAGCATAGGCTCTCACACCTTTATTGCCTGGCTTTTTATTTTTTCCCCAAGCACAGATGAATGGCAGGTCTTATAGATCTTTTCTAACTTACCATTATGTTTCAGGTGAAAAACACTTTTCCATTTGAAAACTTCTCCCAAACCCTGAAGGTCACCTCCTTCTATCAAAATATATTCTTTAGTTCTCTGACATGCTAGCTTATTAAATCACAGCTCAGCTCTCGGTGCTCAGATGGAAAAAAATCTGCCAGCTTTTATTTTCTCTAGTATATATCTCAGGCTTTACCAAGATATAAGCAGAGAATATCTGAATATATAATATATTGATATGATATAATATTGATATGATAAAATATAACTACGATAAAATAGAATTATGATATATGATATGATATGATATAATATAATATAATATAATATAATATAATATTAGAAAATTTTATGCTATGCCCCTGTCCCAGCCAAACCCCAAATTTCCTCTTTATGCTTCTATAAATGACACAGACAATTTAAAAATATGATTGGGGTTTCTACTGGGTTAAACATAGCAAAGGTGGGTTTTTTCCTAGGAAATTTTTTTGTCATTATGATCTAAGACTTTAATAGAAAGCTTTTGTATGTTAGCTCTCTTTGCTAATACATTTTGGAGGATAGAAATAGAAAATACAAATATACATTCTTAAAAATCCTATTACTTAGAGTTAAAATGTTTTCTTCTAAAACCCTAATGTGGGGCACCTGAGTGGCTCAGTCAGTTGAGTGTCCAACTCTTGATTTTGGCTCAAGTCATGATCCCAAGGTCATGGGATTGAGCCCCACATAGGGCTCCACACTGTCAGTGTGGGGATTCTCTCCCTCCCTCTCTCTCTCTGTCCCTCCCCCATGCTCTCTCCCTCTCTCTCTCTTTCAAAAATAAATAAGCATTTGAGAAAAAAAGAACCCTCATTTATTAAAAAAAAAATAAGTAAATAAAAACCCTACTGCTAAATTCAGTTCCACTATTTACCTTGGCTCATGAGATATTTTACACAGCTGCTTATGAAAAACATGTGCAGAACATTCAATTTTTCCTTTACGTTTGTTAAGTAGCCTCTAAAGATCATGTTCGTTTTGGCAAGCTTCTATTCTTCCAACCCATCTCTGGCTGTTGCTAATTTTATGCCCTCTTTCTTCAATTGCTGCCCGAAGTCTAAGGCCTTTTTTACTGCAGCGATGTTTCCGGTCTCATTCCGGGATCATGGCCATCCTTCTCCTGTGTCCTCTGCTAGCATCGATATCCACTCAGATCTGAGAATGCTTCCCCCATCTGACCAGGGTAGATTAGTTTCTCTTTGAGCACCTCCCAGAATTCTCTAATTCGCCGTTAACAAAAGGAGCTCTGACCTTGGGTTGAGGAACGTTCTCCATTTCTAATTCTTCTTCCAAAATGAACAAGTCTGTTGGAAGTTGTTTAGATGAGGGTTGCCTAGGGTTTCCCCCTGCTGGTCAGCATGCATTTTCCCCTGCTGAATATATGAGCTTTCCTCTTGATTTTTATTCTCTGAATCATTCATTTCTCTTAGAGGCTGCACGATGCCAAAATATCATGGTTTTCTACAGAGTCAATGTTGTTTGGACAAATGGATGTAAACTGCAGTTTAAAACAAAACAAGCATAACACCTGTGCCTCCCGATAGGCCTGACATAAGGGAACATCAGTCTAACTTCTGTATTTGTTTCTTGGCAGCATGGGGATGAATTCTTCACTCTTATGTCTTTGTTGCATAGACAAGATCTGCACTCACATCTCTGGTATTTCACTTGATATATCAGAGTTGATATGTCATTTGAGACTGTCCATATATCATAGAAAAATAAAAAAGTGGCAGAAAAGACCCCTGTGCCAGTACCCTGCTTGTTATTTAAAAATTCACACACACACACACACACACACACGTATGAGGATTTGGTGGATGTTGTGTACTTTTAGAGTTACCTTTCCCTGGAATTGATGAATTCTATTCACAAATGATCTCAGTTTCCATATATAGCCTCTCATGGCTTTCAAGGCTTCCAGATTTAAAGCTGGATATCCTCTGATCCACTGTTTATTTTCTATATGTCTGCTCTTCACATGTCTCCAGCATTAATCCTCTTTGAAAGGATTAGAGCATATTCACTGTTAATACTAGGCCTCCTATGAAAACTGTTGAGGCTTAAGGAAAATGATTTCATTAATCCATGAATTTGACATTGTGTTTAGCAGCAACAAATATGGGTGTCTCCAGAGCTCCAGAAAACAGTAAGCTTAAAATGGAAAACTATCATAAGTAATTCTTATCTCTTCATTGTAATATAAAGAAGAATGTAGATCTAGGAGTCTGCAAATTTTATTTTAGACAGCGATCCTTCTTTTTAAATACCTGCTAACAATTAGTAAGACACTAACTAGGAATATCCTGTACTCTCTATGTCAGAGGTGTTAATAAAATGCCCAGTGTGTTGCAGAACAAGGAGAGGTTTAGATATTGATGTTCTTCAACCAGAAGCTCTTGTGTCTTCTATTTTTGTCTTTCTTCCTTACTGTCATTCATTTCATTCATTTCATTTTAGAGCCAGAAGGACGCTTCTCATATATGTGCTGCCAAAGTGAGCAGTGGAAGGGGCTTTGAAGGGCATGTGCTCACTCTCTACGTTAAGTAAGCGGAGGGCCAGACGTGTGAGTTGCCAGAATGTCTAGGCTGTTAGGGGCAGGGCTGATACTTGGCTATTCGACCGACAAAACAGTGCGCTGTCCACTAAATCCCAATGTGTTTTTTTGACTTGTTCTCTCTCATGTGTAGACATATGGTCTGGCTCAGCTGTGAGGAAGGAGAATAAAAGAAAAACAAAATATCAAGATTGGGAAAAGACAGAATTTTAGTTTTGAAAAAGTACAGACCAGAGGCATAGTCTATATAGATATAAGCAAATGCTATAGAATTTTATTTTTAATTTAATTTAATTTAATTTAATTTTTTATATTTATATTTTTATATTTTATAAAAATATTTTTATATTTTACATGATATATTTTTTATATTTTTATATTTTATTTGCCTTTGAGAAAAAGAGAGAGACAGAACGTGAGCAGGGGAAGAGCAGAGAGAGAGATACAGAATCTGAAGCAGGCTCCAGGCTCCAAGCAGACACCAGAGCCCAGTGTGATGCTCAAACCCATGAACCCTGAGACCATGACCTGAGCCGAAGTGAGTCGCTTAACCAACCAAGCCACCCAGGCACCCCAAATGCTGTAGAATTTTAAAATTCAGTCTTCTCATTTTTTATGCTAATTGACTCAAAATGAGTCAATTATATACATATATATCTGGAGAGAGAGACAGAGAGACAGAATTCCAAGTGAAATAAAGCTAATAGGTTTTTTTTTTTATTGTAGGACTTTTCAAAAGTTTTGCATTGATAATGAACATGAACTCTTCTCCCAGTTTTTCTCAAAATTCATAAAACCAGGAACTCCTTTTTTTTAATCAAATATGGGATCTGTGGGATCTCTAGTGTGTTTCCAAATCAGTTTGGGAGAATCTTTCCATCCAGTTCCATGGCTGTGTAGTTCCATGGCTATATAAATACATATATACATATATATGTATATATATATTTCTTTTTCTTTTCTTTTTTTTTTTAATTTTTGAGAGAGAGGAAGAAAGTGCATGAGAAAGCATGTGAGCTGGAGAGGAGCAGAGAGAGTGGGAGAGAGAAAACTCCAAGCAGGCTCCACAGAGCCCACACTGGGGCTCGATCCCACAGACTGTGAAACCGTGACTTGAGCCAAAATCAATAGATGCTTAACCAACTGAGCCACCCAGGTGCCCCAATATGCATATTTTTATCTCTGGCTCTGATTTCTCCCTTGAGGTCCAGAATCACATAGCTAAATGTTTTCACATCCTTATTTGGATATTAATAGGCATCTCAAATATAACATAACATAATCAGACCCTTTATGTACACCCACACATTCATACACACAACCTATTTTTAATCAAAGTTAATTCTCATCTCAATAAATTGCACCACCATCCACACATTTTTTCAAACCAGCTTTAAGCTGGCTGCCATCTGGAATCATCTCCTGTCACAGGCTGGATTCTTTGGAAGCATAGCTGGGATGAAGTTTGATGTGCATATGTTTATTAGGGATCAATCCCTGTGAAAGGAAGGCGGTGCATATGTTTATTAGGGATCAATCCCTGTGAAAGGAAGGCTGTGGAGGCAGGTTTGGGCAGAGGGGAGGTAAACATTTGTTTGGTCCCCACAGTGTGCTTCAGCCAAGCTGACAGCGAACTTTCCAGTGAATACTGCCCCTCAGAGTCCTACCATGTTAGGAGAAAGTGGCTGCTCCTTTGGACTCCTGCCTTGTTCCTGTCAATCACCATATCAGTTGTCCAGGGAAAGGTATAACTCAGCTTTGAGAAGTTTCCTCAGAGGCATGTGTTACTGAGGACTCTCCTGAATTCTTGAGGAGGACTCTGCAGATCTGTAGATTTCTCCCTCTGGTCAGCTTTCTGCCTTACAGATTCTGTTTGCCTTGGTCTTCTAGGATGCTCAGCTCTGTTTCTTCAACTCCGGTTGCTCTATGAGGCTCTGTCTGGCTTCCCTTTTCTTGATCTGAGATGTTGGATCTCTCTTAAGCTATAACCTGGGGCAACTGTAAGGCTTACTCTGTCTGCTTTCCATCTTTCAGAGACCATTGACTTTTGTTTTCTGATGTCTAGTGTCTTGAAAATAGTGAGTTCGTATATTATGTCTGTTTTTGTTTGTTTCTTGGTTGTTTCAAGGAGGAAGGTGAATCAGTTCCTTGTTACTTCATCTTGGCCAGAAGCAAAAGTCCCTGGAGCTTCTCTTTTAAACTCTTCTTTGTACAGTTTGTTTACTTTTGCAACCACTTACTTCCTTGCAAGCTCCACTTGGGTCCTGCATCACCCCTCCGTCCAAAACAGAGTCAGTGGTAATTGCCCTCACTATCCTTTGAAAGACTTCTTGGTCTCCCTTTTCTTTCCTCCCTTTGTGTTAAACCCTCTTCTCCTTTCAGGGAAGAAAACATCAGACAGATACACAGACACAAATGCACACAACTTATTTCCATTTAGGTATTGCTACAGATCTTTAAATTGGGAGGAAGAGCCTACATTACTCCATCTCACCCCATCTCACGTAGGTCAGAGGAGCTCTGTACAGATGAGCTTCTGTGAGGAAGGGACTGCTTTGTACCTGCACTGTTCGAGGCTGTAGCCAGCAGTGCCTGTGGCTATTGAGCACTCGAAATGTGCCTAGGGCAACTGGCAGACTAGATGCTGATTTTATTAATTGTGAATAATTCACATTGTTTTCAATGTTTTTAAAAATTTTTTTTTAATTAAAAAAAAAAAAACAAAAACATTTGACAGAGCGTAAGCAGGGGAGGGGCAGAGAGAGAGGGAGACACAGAATCCGAAGCAGGCTCCAGGCTCTGAGCTGGCGGCACAGAACCCCACGCGGGGCTGGAACTCACAAACCAGGAGATCATGACCTGAGCTGAAGTTGGGCCACTTAACCCACTGGGCCACCCAGGCGCCCCGTGAATAATTTACATTTATATTTAGATAGCCACATGCAGCTAGTGGCTCTTGTATTGGACCTCGCAGGCATACAGTTTATTTTTTGCCAGAGTTTAATAATAGTTTAGAATGCTGTGGCTCACATCTCCCTTAGCTACCATTGTTTTTCTCAGCAATTCATCCCAATGACAGATTGAATTGCCACTGTATAGGGTCAAAAGCGTACACTCCTTTATTTATAGACAGCTGATAGGCACTAACCGTTTGTGATGAAAATTTAACCTATTTGAATTTCAATCTTCTGGACTAATGGGGCTGATGACACCTTCAAATAGTTTACTGTCAGTTCATGTGAGATATTGTGTAAGTACATAGTCATTGTTTAGTAAACATTATTTTTCTTCTCCTTCTTCTTCTTCTTCTTCTTCAACTTCTCCTCCTCCTCCTCCTTCTCCTTCTTCTCCAATACATCTCCTTTTAGAAATAAGAATATTTCTGAAGGCCATAAAATACTAAACCAATTACACTTTAGTGTGACTATGTTGAATAAATACTTTTCCTCTGTTTTTATTTGTGCGTAGGGAAAGCACTCTTAAAGAAGGAGGAGGGACGTAACCAGACTGCCTTAGAGGAAGCAGGATGCACTGAAGAAAAAGTTCATCAACTTGAAATGTCAGCAGAGCAGGACGGCAAAAGTGGGTCAGCCTTCAGGAGTGGTAGCACCCTTTTTACCCCCAGGTTACACCGGCACTCTTGTGCTTCCTGAAAGTCAACAGTTCTTTCAACCTGCTATTCCCTGAGAACACTCCATTCAGAGCCATCCTTTACCTTCAGAGCTTCAGTTCAGTTCAGTTTAACGGGTTTGGACTAATGAACTGGTGTAGCAACTTGTAGCCAAGAGCCCCAGAGGTATCATTCAGATCAGCAACAATGACAAGAACAATAAAATGTATTTAGTTTGTCTTTTAAAAATAGTATCATAGTCGGGGTGCCTGGGGGGCTCAGTCGGTTAAACATCCGACTCTGAATTTTGTCTCAGGTCATGATCTCATGGTTTGTGGGTTTGAACCCTGCATCTGCACTGTGAGTGCAGAGCCTGCTTGGGGCACACACACACACACACACACTCTCTCTCTCTCTCTCTCTCTCTCTCTCTCTGCTCCTCCCCTGCTTGCATGCTCTCTCTCTCTCTCTCAAAATAAATAAATAAACTTAAAAAGTAACACCACAGGCACACGAGAGACTTGAATTTATTGATCTCTGTTGTTTTCCCCCTAATCCACTCATCTGGAGTGAAGTGTGGTAGAGAGCTCTCAACTACCAAGGAGCTTCTCTTTTTACAAGGTGACTGCTATGCACTATTGTTTCTCTGTTAAGTGTCAAACCGTGAGCCAAGTTTCCTACTGGAAGTCATAAATGTCTGTCACAGGCAGACGCAGGACTGCATGTTTGCTAAGTGCTAATTTGGGGGGGGGGGCGTGACACCAGGTGGAGGAGAAGCTGGTGTTTACGCTGTCTTTTGCTGTGTTCTCACCTGCACTGTGTGACAGTGGGAATGTTATATCACGTCTCTGAGGTTTAGATTGCCTAGTTGCTAAAAGAAAAAGAAAAAAGAAGGAAGGTAGAAAGAGATAAAAATGAGGGTTATGGTGCCGTTCAGGGTTGTGTGGATAAATGAGATTTCAAAAAAAGAAAAAAGAAAAAGGAAAACCTCGATGGGTTATGCAGTTCATATTTTCTTGGTGTTCATGGTGTTCATTTATTTCGGCTGCATTCCTAACATCTTTGATGCTTTCGAGCATCTAAGAAATATATATTTTGACATCTATAGATGTCTGATTCAATGATTAGAAAAATCTAATTAAATAATTTAAGAGCATCAATAAAAAATGACACTTCCTAAAATAGGTTATGTAACAATTTCCACACCTTGGAAACCATGAGTGCATTCACTTGTACTGTTAGGCTAACGAATTTGGGGCCATCTCTAGCTAAAAAGAAGACTTTTTCTGCCTGCAATGAATTATAAAGACTGTAGTTATATAGAACGCTTAAAAAGTCTAGCCTTCACATCGCTGGTGAGCTAAATTTGCACTTGAGCAAGTACCCAGTAGAGCACATATGCAATTGAATTTATTAAAATGTCAGACAAAGCTCATGGGCGCCTCCAGCCCGTGCCCACCTTCTGCTCCTGCAGCTACACTGTGCACCGTCGGCGATGTGCAGAAACTCACACACCATGTCACTTGGAGATGTGAAAACGTAATGACATTTATTTGTATTTGAGCTCAACTTTTATAGCGAAAAAAAATACTGAAAACTTCAATGTATTTTATGCAGGGGAATTTCATAAAATATTTCTGTTATCCCTGCAATATCATCTTGAATATCATCTTGAAACACTGCACTGTAAGCGTATAAACAAGGCTCTCCATTGCTTTCAAAGATGAAATTCAGGGAAATAAGTTGAAACCTGACAATGAAAATGTACTTTTAGCATACAGTTACCATTTGATAGGTGAGGGAATGGAACACACCATTGAAGTATGTGCTAGTGACACTGCAGTAGGTATTTATGTGAGCTTTCATTGAACAATATGTTGTCTCATAAATAGAATTTAGAGAAGCATCTAAGCATGCATGTATGGGAGTGATGCCAGATGGTCTTCTCCAGGATCTCTTTCCTCTTTTTCCTAAGAAAGAGAACCTGGCTCTTTGCTGGGCACAGACTTCCACAAAGACTACATTTTCTGGCCTTCTTTGTATTAGATAGGGTCAGTAAGCAGAAATTTTACATGGCAGATTCTAGGAGAGCTTCTGCTTTTTCTTGCCTTTTCCCTCTATCCAACTCCCTGGAACATGAACGTGGCTGCTGGAGCTCTGACGGCAATTCCGCTCGGCTGAGGAATGGTGGAGCAATGTTTTTGCTGGGTTTGTGGAACCACATTACTGGCTGCCTACTAACGCATTCTTTTCTACGTAAGGAAATAAATTTATGTCGTGTCTAAGCCACTACTATTATGCTTTTTGGTCACAATCAGTTACACAGAATCGTAACTAATGTAGACATTTACTCACTCGAAGACAGAAATCATGTAACATTCTCTTGGTTCTAGGGACACCAAACCGAAAGTTGTAGATTGCTTCGTTTGGCTTAATTTTTATGCCGTATTCTGGGGGCTCAGTATGAGGAGGACTGATACTTTTAAAATAAGCGATATGCACAATAAATATAATAATAAAATATAATATAATATAATATAATATAATATAATATAATATAAATAATATACATGATAGGAGAAAAAATACTAAATACTCAAGGTCAACTTTTAACATACTTTCAAATAAAGTGGCATCTGGAGGTCTCTGTGCTGATAGAATAATTACAATAGCAGAACACTCTGCAGGTTGTGTAGCTCCTGTAACGTAATAACCAAAATGTTTTTAGGAAGTCCTTATAGAGCTGTGTCTTGTGCAAGAATCAAGTTCTCAAGTTAGCCTCTCTGGCCAAAATCCCGTGTGGTCAGTACTACCCTTAGAATTCTTGTAAAGTTAGAATATATATAGTTGTGGGATATGGCTCCGCTCTGATTTCTGGGCAGTCAAAATATTCTTCACCGACATCTATGGTAAAATCCCTAATTGTGAGTGGACTAGTTGGGAGAAAACTCTGAACTTCTTTGCTTCTGTTCAGGGTTTACTTCAGGTTTGTATCTTAAGCCTCTAAATCCCAATACACACGAAGATATTTGTGTGGGTGAAGATTAAATAAGATGGAAGAATTGCGTTTCAACATAGAGCTAGGTTCAAAGTCGTCTGACAACGTGTTAGATGCTCAGGAAGTCAACTTCCTGTTCTGCGTTTATATCTTCCCGGTGGTAGGCAGATACCAACATCTTTCAAAATGTCACTGGTTAATTTTCATACACAATGTCAGTTTTATGAGGGTGTGTCTTTTGATTCTAAGTTTTTCAAAATTATTTGTAATTTTATACACAACGAATTCCAGAAATTTACTTTTTTTTATGTCCAAGTTCATTTGCAAAATGTTGGTATGAATAATTCACCATATACATTATTGATAGAGTGTATTAGTTAATTGCTTTTATTTTATTCTTTTCTTTTTTATTGAAGGATAATTAACATATAGCTAGTTAACTTTAAAAAAAATCTTTTTTAACATTTATTCATTTTTGAGAGTGAGACAGAGCACAAGTGGGAGAGTGGCAGAGAGAGAGGGAGACATAGAATCCGAAGCAGGCTCCAGGCTCTGAGCTGTCAGCACAGAGCCTGACACAGGCTCAAACTCACAGACTGCAAGATGACCTGAGGTGAAGTCAGATGCTTAACTGACTGAGCCACCCAGGCGCCACCTAGTTAACTATTTTTTTTTAACAATATAATATGCTCGCACTGGTTTGTATCAAGGTGTTCTTTTCAACCTACTGAATGAACTCAATTTGCCGAGGCAGTAATGTAGCTGTACTCTGCGGATAAATCTTAGGAATTAAGTAAAATTTTAAGTTTGGACTGACATGGAAAATAAAGTAAATATGATTCATTTGTTGCTTTAGAGGTTTGATAGAAGCGAACACTGAAGAGTCTTTTAATTTTAATTTTTATTTGTAACAAAACATTATGGGGAAACAATTTAAAAGGCCATATAGTAGGGGCGCCTGGGTGGCTCAGTCGGTTGGGCGGCCGACTTCAGCTCAGGTCACGATCTTGCGGTCCGTGAGTTCGAGCCCCGCGTCGGGCTCTGTGCTGACAGCTCAGAGCCTGGAGCCTGCTTCATATTCTGTGTCTCCCTCTCTCTGACCCTCCCCTGTTCATGCTCTGTCTCTCCCTGTCTCAAAAATAAATAAACGTTAAAAAAAAAAGTTTTAAAAAAATAAATAAAAGGCCATATAGTGCTGAGAGTCATAAAAAACCATCAGTCTCCTGTCCCTGCAACAGATTCCCCACAGGCAAAGACTTTCAACTCTCTTGTTGTTTCTTCTGATATCTATCTCTACAAAGGCAGATAACATTGGCTACTGCTATTTGTTGATTCAGGAATTTCAGACATATCCCTGGATTTTTTATTTTGAGAGACGAGGATTTGGGCTCCTTTAGTGCTTTCTTCCTTGCCATCATACATTTTGGTAAAACCCACACATATTTTTTTCTTGTTACAATATAAATATTATTTACTTTGAGCAAAATAACATTCTGTAATTAGATTTTGTTCCCTGAATGGCTTTCTATTTTTTTTCCTGGAGATAATTGGCTTATTTTTACATTTACTTAATTCTCTTGAGTATTTAAGCTTTCTGCACACTCAAGGAACTCTGAAATTGTTTTCTACGCAATCCAAACTTTTAGATCATTTATCAGTTACATTTTTGTCCTGGAGAACTGCTCCTTGAAGTCTCCGCCATGCTGTTAATCGGAACTCTTTGCTTCCTGGGCCTGACACAGACTCGATTTGGCTGTGCGGCCATTTAAGACTTCACTCTGACTCTTCCTTTTTTTGGATTCTCAGTTTCTTGATTCTTGTATCTTCCCCTTTCCTGACTTAATCCTGTATTTTGGTGCAGCACATTTTCCAATAGCTTCCTGGGAACAGGTGCATGGGAAATAACTTTTGCAATTTTGCATATTTAAAAATAGCTTTATTCTAACCTCATTTTTGATTGGTAGTCTTGTGGGTCTAATAATTCTAGGTCTAATCATTCTAGTTAAAAATAATTTTCTCTCGGGGCACCTGGGTGGCTCAGTCGGTTAAGCGTCCAACTCTCGGTTTTGGCTCAGGTCATGATCTTGTAGTTTTGTGGGTTCGAGCCCTGCATCAGGCTGTGCACTGACAGTGAGGAGCCTGTTTGGGATTCTCTCTCTCTACCTCTCTCTCTGCCGTTTCCCTACTCATGCTGTCACTGTTTCTCTCAAAACAGACTTAAAATAATTAAAAAATAATAATGATCTTCTCTCAAGACTTTAAAGGGAAAGTATTGCTTTATTGTTTTCTGGCTGCCAGGGTTTGTGGTAAGTCCAATGCTACTCTTACTCCTAATCACTGTTACTTGCCCTGTTTTCTTTTTCTGGAAACTTTTACTATCTTCTTCTTATTTTGGGGGAGGGATGTGTCAGTATTTTCTGTTCTATGCAACTTAAACAAAGATCGTACTGTCTAAACTTTGTTTCTATGAAAACCACCTTGCCAAAGAGAAAAGAGCTAAGACGGTTGCGTAGAATTAATTCACTTTCCAAACTCGAGTTCTCTTCTAGGTAGTTAGCATCATCTATCTTTGTTTTATTCGAATGAGTCCCCTCATCTGCGCTGTGCCATGAAATAATCCTAGGAAGGTGAGTTATGACCCTGAATGCCTCCTAAGGTTGTTCACGGACCAGGCAGCGACTTCTCTTTTGCAATGTGGGCTTGCGTGCTTCTACAACAGCCGGATTTTTGTGACATTATCAAGATAAGCTGCACTCGTCCTAAGATTAACATAGATAGCTAATGTCTTACAATGGGAAAGTTTATGGGCTCTGTTGTACTGTATTTTATTTTCATTGTGTTTTTCCATTGTTAGAATAATACATTTCAAATGCAGAAAAAACCAGGAAAGAAATTTATTCATCGTTCCAGAGATTATAAATATTCACATTTTAACACCTGTTACAGAGAATTGCATGTGTTGCCCCTTGCTCTAACAGTGTATCAGGAGCACCTCCCCATGTCAGGTATCATTGCACATATTGTACAACATGACTTTTGATGGTTGCCGTGTTTCTATTATACAAACTTGCATTATGTATATAACCTTTTTCTTAGGACGTGAGACCTCCATTTTTGTTTTTGTTTTTGCCTTTGCTGTCCTAAGCATTGAGGAGCCCAAATGGCTCAAGTTTCATCAGCCTATACATGAAAATGGGGTTGCGCTAACATTAATTTTCCAATGATGATGTGTCATAGCCCCTTCCTGCGTGATTCAACCCCCATGTGTTATTTCTAGAAGACCCTGGAGAAGTCTTACTTGTATACAGGAGTAAGTCAATATATGTCCTTCCCCTTGTGCATCTTTGAGGGATTACCAGCCACAGAAATTTAATGAGGGGTCTTGACTATGCTGCTAATGCTGGTCCCTTCTGGGGAGAGGCTGGCCCACACTGCACCTCTGTACATCCTTCACAGTATTTGCAAACTCTACTATGACAATTTTCTGCCAGAGAAAGGACAGAATGTGCCTTTCCCATTTTGAGCTGGAGTTCGTTTTCTAGGTTCTAAGGAAGTAATGCTTATACGCAGAGTCTCGGGGACACTCTTTCATGGAAACAGTCCTTCAGCTTCTGACTAGAATGCCTCCCTCTTGAAAGCAGTGGTTTTCCAGCCGGGCTGAACCACACACAGGTCTTTTAGAAGATAGAAATTGTCCAGCGCATACTTCAGATCTGCTGAAATACTCTCCTAGGTGGAACCACAGGATGTGCATTTCAAAGTCCATCAAGGTACATCAGTTTTGTTGTGTGCAGTGGATCCTGTTGGTTCTTCTTATAGATCTTTTGTCCCAGAATCACAGCCCTCTCTCAGCTTCTACAAACACAGTGGTTAACAGCTTATGCTTGTGATCTTTCCCCAGGGATTACATTTGCCTTCTTGCCCAGAGATGCCGGGGGGATGCAACAACTCCAGAGAGGCTTTATTGGAGAGTACACCGAATCATTGTAAAGGCTCTAATTCTAGGAAATCTGGTCTAAGACAATGTGTGACTAGGCTACTCTTGTGAGGCGCATGAGCAGTCCACAGAATAGGTAAGAGACAGCCATCACGTTATTTCAACCACTGGTCTGATTTCTCTCTCCAGAGTACTCCTGTCCATGAGCACATGCGCGCGCGCGCACACACACTCCTTCGTGCACCACATACGCACACACGTAAAGAGAATTATTCCATTCTCCTTGTAACAGAAAAAACAAAAATCTTATGCATATCAACTCATCTATTACTTGCTGATGCTCCATTTATGAATCTATCTTTAGGCATATTATTTTGCATTTCCTAAGTATCAATAACTATAAATGAAATTGCTGATCTGATCGGAAGACTTTTGATTCAAATTGCCAACAGTTTCTCTGAGAGTTCATATTAATTTACTCTGTAACAACCAGTGTACAAGGTCTCCATTGTCCTATAACCCTCCCAGGGCTGCCTACCTCTCTACTCTAGTTTTTCTGGGAA
The DNA here is from genome assembly GCF_022837055.1 of Prionailurus viverrinus. Taxonomy (NCBI): domain Eukaryota; kingdom Metazoa; phylum Chordata; class Mammalia; order Carnivora; family Felidae; genus Prionailurus; species Prionailurus viverrinus. The sequence goes on from NC_062562.1 coordinate 141,855,705, forward strand.
GGGGAGGAGTCAGACAGACATAAATGGTGGTGACAAAGTCTATGGTTCATAAAAATAGAATTGAATATAGATAGGAATCAACCTAGAGGCATAGGCTGGAGAAGATAGGCAGGGGGGCAAGGTGAAGATTTGGCATGAGATCACTTTAGGACAAGGATGATGGCATGGAAAATGGCAGATTCTCAGCTTCAGGAGGGACTTGGATGTTATCCAAGCCAAGATGAAGAATGTATGTTGAGGGATATTGCTTAGAGTTTTTCCCCCAGTCTCCAACTGCACAAGGAGGAAAGGGCTGATGTAGTTGAGTTCAATACAAGGCCATATTTTTTTCTCCATATTTTTCTTTGGCATTGAGTTGTAAGGATGGCTTAAATATACATTAGTGTTTTTGTGAGACTTAGGTGTAGATATAATGAGTAACTTTATATATAAATCTTTTTGCTCTATAGGGCTTCAAGTCTGCCCATTATAACATTCTACTTTTCATATTGAATAAAATAATTCCAAACACCTATTTTGCTAAATTACAGGCACCTTCAAGGGAGATCAGGAGGTAATGTGGGTTCTCTGATATTGAGGAGTCTCTATTCTGTAAGATCCTCACTATCTGAGGATTTATAGGCCGAGGTTTCTGAGAAGAAATGAAGCACAATCTAAAAAAAACCTTAAATAGTATGAATTCTAACCACCTTTGCCTTAATTCTCATGAGAGCAGAATCTAGAAAGACCTACTAATGAGTTACTACTCTTTTAGGTCCAGGCCTTGAAGACACATGAATCAATTTATTAAAATTTATCCTGGGGGTGCCTGGGGTGGCTCAGTTGGTTAAGTGTCCAACTTTGGCTCAGGTCATGGTCTCACAGTTTGAGAGTTCGAGCCCCCACATCAGGCTCTCTGCTGTCAGTGCAGAACCTGCTTTGGATCCTCTGTCCCCCTCACTCTCTGTCCCTCCTCTGCTCATGCATGCACACTCTGTCTCTCAAAAATAAAATAAACATTTAAAAAATATCCTGTAAGTAGGTTAAATAAAATGAACATTAAAAAAATTTCTCCTGGAAGTAGGTTAACATAAAAAGACTTTGGTTATTTGTACACTCTCCCTTTATGTCTCTTTTTTCGAAGACATCTTTTTAACATATTTAATATGACCTGGCTGAAAAATCATAGAGAGCTGGCTGCATGCACCCAGGTAACACTTCCTGCTCAGAAGTGGTCACTGTCAGGGCATTGTGTACAGCAGGGACCCTGGATTCTGCTGCACAAATACCCTCACAGAGGCACTGAATCATCCTGGAAAGCCAGAGAGGAGCTTTGTGCCACCAACTTCCCAGAGCTGCCTTCGAAACTGGTCTTATTACATTTCTGCTGGGGTAGTTTGCTCTGGGGAGCTTCTGAGTCACTTGAATGGAAAAAAAAATAAGCCTTCAGTCTGTGACCTGACTTTACTTCTAGAACAAGGCTCGTGGAGGATTCTGCTTCTGCTCTGGGCCACAGGGAAAGCCCACTCCGGTTAGTGCGATGCTAAAGGCTCCTAGCTCCTCCCAACTGAGCAGACTCCTTCTCACACGCCTTCTCTAGTTCCACCTGTTCCCACTTGAAAATACAAAAATTACGTTAATATAAATAAGAAAGAAGGACTAATATATTACTTTTTCATCTTTCCCCAGGGAGACCTGACTGGGAATAGGTTCTTCTGAAACCTTAGGGCTTGTGGCTGGTTTTCTTCCTTTGGTTTGATCCAAACATCCCCCTATTTTCACAGAATATTCTGGAACCTCAGTCACTGAGGTTCTAGCTCTTTACCCTGTGTATGTCAGTGGCTGCAATGCACTTGGCTGGAGGCAGGTTCTCTCTGGATTCACACACAGCATCTGCAAATTAGACTAAACCAGATGCGTGATCAAAAGAAGTAATCATTACTGACAAAAAATGTGCCTAACCAGGTGTGGAATAAAAATAAAACAATGTGTAAATACAAATCCCTAGAGCTGACATTCTCATCGGGGTTAGATGACAGCCACTAGATGGAGACTATGTCCTCTAAAGGCCAGGCTTCCCTACAAGCTCCCTGTAGGCACACCTAGAAGACAGTCCAGGTGAGGACATCTGGAATCTGTGAGTAATAAAGACATCTGGAAGGGAGAACCAGGTGGAGAGTCCCAGATCAATCCCATCTTTGAGAACATATGCAAATTAGGCAAGGACTTTTGGGAACTGTCCCTGGGCCACACTAGGTGTAGGCCCCAAGAACCTGTGCCTGAAAGCAAAACTTCGGGCCTGAAGCAGGACCAGCATCTTCCCTGTCCTGCCCTGCCTGCTGATGGGGAAGGGACAGGCTGACGATTACATAATTACTGGAAGGGGGGCTTAAATGAGAAGAAAAGAAAGCAGGATGGCTACTGTTCTACCACTAATCCTAATGAACATTTCTTGTGTTCTAGGAGAAAAGGGTAAGATGAGAGGAAGAGAGGAGAGGCAAAGCAATAAAGAGCAAAGAGTAAGTCGAATGGCACAAGCAAGGGCCCCAGAAGATGGTTCTGGAGAGTCTTCTCCCCATTAGAGGATGCAGAGTAAGGAGAAAGCCACTTACCTCTGCCATCCACCTTTTTGGATTTGGGAAAGAGGTGGCATAAAATTCAACGCAATCAACAGGATAAAAGGATATTTAATATATGCCAGACACCATGTTTCATGCTGTGAGGGATGAGAGAGGAAAGAACAGTCCCTGTTTTTAGGGGTATTGCAATATGGCAAAGGAGATGACACATTCAGAAGGAATAATAATTCCCAACCCGCCGAAGTAAGATCCATGATAAAGATGCAAGCGGGTAGCAGCATGGGAACAGAGGGAGCGCAGTAATGAATGAATGCTACCTTGGGAAAAGCCTCATGGGGCAGCTTTTGAGTATGAAGAACAACCAGGACACAGAACAGACACAGAGGAGGGGAACAACCTTCAGACTGAAGAGAGAGCTTGAGCAGAAAGAGGCATGGAGCCGGGGAAGGCGGCATGTTTTTGGAGAAAGGTGAGCTCTCATGACACTGGAGCTAAGACTGAACAGTGGGTGGTTAAGGCTGCAGGGGAAGGCAAGGCCAGCTTGTGATGACAGGCTAAGAAGGTTGATCTGATAATATGCAGGATGGGGATGCACTGAGAGCTATTCAAGAAGAGACTGACAAAATCACAACTGTGCCAAAAGAATGTGAGTCTAGAGGCATTATGCATGACGTGCTAGAGAAAGCAGAGACTGGAGATAGGGGACATTGTTTACCAATCTCCCATGCGTTGCCTGCATTTAGGCGTATCTTGTAAGCACGGGCACTGCCTTTGTACTGAACTATTTTTTCAAGGATGCTTTTCTAGTGATTAGTGTCGGAAGAAAGAGATAGCGTCTCTCTCCAGAGCAACACCAGGCAAGCCCACTGTCTATTAACAAAAGATTCAGTTTCCCTAAGATCAGGCTTTCCTCTCCGATAATACAACCCACTTCCTATGCAAGAATCTATCTGCTTCTATCTCACGTCTCCTGTGGAACTTAGACGTAAGGGGAATGGACAGAGATGTGTTGCTTATATTGTTTTATGTCCTGAGAGAAATTACTTTGTTTCTGACCCAACAGTCTATGTCTTTTGCCATAATTCATGAAACCACGGCAGGCTAACTTGTCACCCACATGTAGTGTAAAAATCTCAAATTGTTCATCTTTTTCAATGAAGGGGAAACTGTTAAGAAGCTTTTTCAGTCATCTTAATAGTAAATACTTGTTTGACGGCAAAAATAGAATTTTATTTATTTTTGCACCAAGTACCTGACATTTAAATATGATCCATTTTACAATGTCCAGAAAACACGGTTTCTTTACCACAAACAGCCTGACCCAACGCCATTCACACTGTCAGTTCATCCCACACCTTTCTCCTGAGTCTCACCCACTAGAGTCTCAGAGGGGAAGTATGGCTCCAGGACAGGATGGGTGTCAGGGATTCCTATCATGCATAGAATACTTTTACACTCTCACTTTGTTCTTTTAATGTGCCTAAATGAAGCCAAATAGCTGTCCTAAAATTTCTTCCTTATTGCAACTATCCTAGTATTTAGCCAGTCGCCTAGCATATACTAACTAGTCAGTAAATATTTAGAGCCTGAAAGTGAAATAAAGCAATTAAAGTTAAAAGATAGAACGAGTTGGGAAATTCTTGTCTTTAATCACTTACCCCAATTCTACAGATAGAGTTGTTTTTAAACCTATTTACATTATTGTCTTTACACTATGTGGCTGATACTAGGTATTTTTAAGACTGGCTCTGCCACTTACTGTTTTTTGTGACCCTGAACCTCAGTATTTTCACCATGAAATGGGACTTGATTATTTTCAAGGTCTTTTCCAGCATCGGATTCCATGAAGCCCAGTTCATGGAACTGAGTACTAATGTTACTTCCAGCTGCCTTATTTTCCTTGAAAAACACAGCCAGAAGAGTTATTTTAATTGGAAAGAAGGAAAGATGAGCGATTTAAGTATGTGAGTATGATGAACAAGCTATCAATAGCTTTCTGGCCCCTTTATTCACTTTGAAGCAAAGCCTAAATGTAGGGTAGCAATTCTTTCTTTTGATTAGGTTCATGGTATCTGTAATCTCTTTCAAAGATGAAAAACAATGGGTTTTGCAGAGATCCTTTCACATGGGCATAAAAATGGTGGTATTCTCACCAAAAGATAGAAACACAGTTTGAGTGCTGAGACTTTAGTTGTCATCCTTATTATGGCAACTAGTAATTAGCTTTTATTGTTTGCAAGAAGTGTGAAAAATCAGATAGGAAAATTCCTCACTGTTGGAAGGAATGGCCTATTAATTGTGATTGCACAAAAACAAAGACACCTCACGGTGGTGTTTCTCCTGCCAAGTGTAAAGATGGGCATATGGCTATGTGAGCTCAATTGGTTGGAACACCGTGTAATAGAGGCCAAGATCACAGATTAAAGTCCAATATGGGGCAGTCAACTCTTCTCTCTTCTGGCCTGCCAACCATCCTACAAACAGGAACCTAACTGGACGTCAAACACTATTGATGGCATGTCAGTTATCACTTCATACATGATAGCAAAAAGAAGGTCACCAAGTCCACTGTGTTCTGTCCTCTTTGAGTTCATGATGTCTTTATATGCCAATGCAATTTATTTCAACAATTACTAATTGCTTTCATGTGCTTGCAAGAAAGTTTGGCCTGATACCTATTCTGGAGAAGCTTATCATCTTGAATGGAAAGAGAAACTCACGTTTTCTTAAAATAATTTTATTCAAACTATTCATATGCATGTTCAGCATCAGTGACTTCATAATTTTTATAACTGCTTTTTGAGCCAAGTAATGTTTACCTAGAGCAAATCATCTTCACTTCCAACTAAGCTGTTGGAGATATCAGGCTAAAATTAGAATCTGTATATGATTCTGTTCCTGGAAATGTTGTGCTGAGCACGGATATCCACTTATGTAACATTTGGACATTAGGACAGTCTTTTCCCTCTGCTTTTCAGCCTATGTGTGTGCATTTTTAAAAAAAATTTTCACAATGCAATCACTTACCATATTGCTTTTTAAAATTATCTTTAGAAAGTTGGTTTTCAATGATATTCATTGCTTGCAACCCTGAAATCATGCCCTCCAGAAAAATAATCAAATTTTCCCATCTCTCTCTCTCTCTCTTTTTTTAAACATTTTTATTTTACTTTTTGAGAGACAGAGACAGAGCATGAGCAGGGGAGGGGCAGAGAGACAGGGAGACACAGAATCCGAAGCAGGCTCCAGCTCTGAGCTGTTAGTACAAAGCCCAATGCAGGGCTTGAATGCATGAACCCTGAGATCATGACCTGAGCCAAACTCAGATACTCAACCGACTGAGCCACCCAGGCTTCCTTCCCCTTTCTCTTTTTTAAAAAATACTCATTCTTTATATTTGTACCAGAACTGACTTGACTTCCTTAAGTTTTCTCCCACTCCTTTACTCCTCTATACCCATCTGAATTCTCTATTTTCCTGGCTTACTTGACAGAATGTTTTAAGATCTAACTTAGACTGCTACACTCATCCTTTACTGAGAAACTTCAATTTTTTTCCTGAAAACCAAGCTACTAAGTGAAAGGTTGTTAAATTAAAAAAAAAAACCTTCAATTTGAATGAGAAATATCATGATGTCTTCCATTTTAACATAAGATATCCAATTTTCACAGATAGAAACATTTAGCAATAACAGCACAAAAGCAAGCTTATATAAGCAAAACATAAGTTTGCAAGTAAAGAAATGTAGATTGTATATAAAACGAAATGTACTGAAAATTTATTGTATGGACTAGATGAGGAAGAGAAGACAGGATGTTGAGTTTTGGGGATAGAAGGGTATGGATCATTCTTTGTAGATTCTTTCTTCTGCACTGTTTTCCTCATCAAATTTTCAAACTTAATGAGGCTCATTGTTATCTTACAATCAAATTGCAGTTAAAACCAAAGTTATAGTGCAGAAAAATGCCTTTAAGGGCAAAATAAAGGCTAACCACAAGAGTGCTTTGAAATCTATGAAGGGGTGCCTGGATGGCTCAGTCGGTTGAGTGTCTGACTCTTGATCTCAGCTCGGTTCTTGATCTCAGGCTCATGATTTCAAGTCCTTCGTTTGGCCCCACCCTGGGCAGGGAACCTACTTAAAAAATAAAAAATATGAAGACTTTGGGAAGACTGCATGTGCACCTTTTTCTATGAAACATCACAGAAAATCTCACCTTTTCATTCCACTCACTTTACTTACATACCCATAGAAAAAGGTTTTGAGTTTATCTAAATATGGCACACAATTTAAATTTGTTCCACATGATTGTTTCTGACTACAGACTTGAATGTTAAGTAAACATATGTGTCTTTTCCTGGAATTATAATTTTAAACTACTACGTCTCAAAGCATATTCATTTAGTGTGGTTTTAGATGTAAGAGAGTATTAAGAAACAGACAAAAAATCATCTGGAAAGTGGCATAACTTTTTATGGGTTGTTGTGAACATTTACTAACTGATAAGTAACTGCGTGGAGTGAATCTTTATTCCTGGTCCCAGAGGCCATCTTTGGATACCCAGCCAGGTGAGGTGTTCCTTCCCTTTATTCTCCTCTGTGTAGACCTTTCTATCTCTTTCAACATTGTTTTTTTTTTTAATGTTTATTTATGTTGAGAGAGAGAGAAAGACAGAATGCAAGCAGGGGAGGAGCAGAGAGAGAGAGAGAAAGAGAGAGGGAAAGAATCCCAAGGAGGCTCTGTGCCATTAGCACACAGTCCAGTGTGGGGCTTGATCTCATGAGTCATGACATCATGACCTAAGCCAAAAGCGAGTTAGACACTTAACCAACTGAGCCACCCTGGTGCCCCTCAACCTTGTTTTTATTTATTTATTTATTTATTTATTTATTTATTTATTTAAGTTTATTTATTAATTTAGAGAGAGACAGAGACAGAGAACATGCACAAGAGGCAGAGAAAAGGAAGGAGAAAGAATCCCAAGCAGGCTCCACACCATCAGCGTGGAGTCGGAGGTGGGGCTTGAACTCACAAACCATGAGATCATGACCTGAGCAGAAGTCAGACACTTAACCTATTGAGCCACTCAGGCACCCCTCTACATTGTTTTTAATGATTTCTTTGTGTATTTCTCTTGCTGTTTTGTAAGATCTCTGAGGGAAGGACCGTGAACTTTTTTTGTTGCTAAGGCTTAACCCTGAATCAATGAATGTATAAATCTCCACATCCACTTTACCAGCCTCCAGATGAAGGCAGGTTTCTGTGTTACCTACTTAACAGACTACTGAAAATAGTTCTCCGTTTTAAGTTACCCCAGATCAACAGAGCATCTCATGTCTTAGAGAACATTTCTATCAAAATTCTGATAACTTGGGTAGAAAATTACTCTAGTGATCAAAGATTGACCTTTTTTCTTGGAATCTGCTTAAGTATCAGTTGGAATAGAATACTGGGTTTCTCTTTTAGTGACCTGAGAGTCTTTACTCTGGGTACCAGATGGTTTTCTCTTTCACTTGAAAATGAAAACATGTGACAGACTTTGTCAGGGCATGTGTCAGTAATGTTATTCATGGGGAAAGTCTTCCAAATGACATGCTTGTCTCGGAGGGCGTTTATCTGGAGCATGTGTTGTGTCTTCAGATGCCTCAAGTTCACACATTAAAGATGTTAGTTCAGTTGTAAATTGTTGCAGGTCTGCAGCCTCGACGCTTGAAAGAAATCAAACTCTGGGAAAATGAACATTTTCACTCTTCTTTTTCTTTTTAGGGTTCTGAAATACACTTATAAACTGTAAGGGAGAAAAATTCGTATTTTCTTTCTCAGAAACTGTTCACCTGCACTGATTCTTCACACACTGACAGTCAATCAAATTTTCTTAGAGACTTGAGAATACACCAAGAAATTGTGCCTGGGGGGACATCCAGACTGTCTTCTTCCAGGCCTTGCCCAACACTCAGTAACCAATAACTGCTCAAAACTTCAGGCTGTGCTGTGATAATGTGCTAATATCTAGCCCAGAGACATCGCTGCTGACAGCTCCATATAATACTGTTAATAATGAAAGTAGGCTTTAGTTAAGTCACTCCTCTCTTCACCTCATGTGTCAGCTGACAGCCATTAGAAAGACAAGTGTCTGGATGTAGAGATTGTAATCCTAGAAGACTTTGTCTCTTTACAATTCTGATAACACAACCTTGGATTCATTAGCCCTGTGCCCAGCCCTCAGGGAAGTGCTCATTTGACAGATCATCATTCCGTGTGTAATTCCTGGAGGAAGAGGAAGAGGAAGAAGAAGGACTTCTCATGGCAGATACAAAGATTTATTGTAACACTGTGGTAATTAAGATAGTATAAAACTAGTGAAGGCTTCAAGAAACTGACTATTTCTTTTAATAGAACCACATACATATAAAACTTTGATATATAGTGGGAGTAGCCTGGCAAATCTGTGAGGGAAGGAAGGATATTTCAGTAAACGTAGCTGGAAAACTTAGTATCCATGTGGAGAAAATGAATTTGGATTCTTATTTCAGAGCATTCAAAGTCTAAACACAAAATATGTTAAAAACTGGAGTATCGAAAGCAAGGCTTGAAGTTTTGGAGAGGGCGACGGGGGTGTGTGGGTTACATGGGTATCAAGGAGGGCACTCGTGATGAGCACTGGGCATTATATGTAAGTGATGAATCACTAAATTCTACTCCTGAAACTTAAACAAACAAACAAACAAACAAACAAAAGTTTTGGGGGAAAAGAAGTTGACTATCTTTATAAAGCAGGTGTAGGTGGGATACCTTCTTAAATAAGACAAAAAACCTCTCTAACTGTAAAGGAAAAAAAGATGAGAAATAAGAAGCACTGGGAAGGATATGGAGAAAAGTTTATTTACGCACCGTTGGTGGAAATGTAAAATGGGACAGTTGCTGTGGAAAACCGTCTAGCAGTTCCTCAAAAAATTAAAAATAGAACCACCATCTTACCCAGAAATTCCACTTCTGAGTATATACCCAAAGAACTGAAAAGGTTTTGAAGGGATATTTGTACAGCCATGTTCATGGCAACACTATTCGTGATAGCTACACTGTTCGTGATAGCTCAAACATGGAAAAAACTCAAGTGTCTATCAATGGATGAACGGACAAACAAAATGTGGTAGATTCATACAATGGAATATTTTTCAGTCCAAAAAACAAAGGAAATTCTGATATTTGGCACAACATGGATGAACGTTGAGTAAGTTATGCGAAGTGAAATAAGCCAGCCACAAAAGCACAAATGTTGTAAGATCCACTTATCTCGGGTACTTAGAATAGTCAAAATCACAGGCACGGAAAATAGAATAGTGGTTGCCAGGGGCTGAGGAGAGGAATGAGGAGTTAGTGTTTAATGGGTACAGAGTTGCAGTTTACAAGATGCAGAGAGTTCTGGAAGTGGGTGGTGATGATGTTTGCACAACATTATACATGCATTTAATGTTATGGAAATATATATGCAAAAATAGTTTCAGATGGTAAAATTTGTTATGTATATTTTACCACAGTTATAAATATTAGGAAAAAAATATATTTGGACCAAGAAGACTAAAAAGACCAACCATAGAATAGGGTCTTAGTTTCAGTTTGAGAGATGAGAGCTTCTCTAACTGGACAGTAGTGTTTAAAGCCCTCTCTGCACATTTCCTATCTACTCCAGGGGAATGAAGCAGGATTGTGAAAGATGGCTGCCTGCTTTTGTATTGCCCGTTGCACATCCCAATTGCACATCCCAAAGTTCTAAAACGGCTGTAAGAATTGCTTGTTTAGGGGTTCCTGGGTGGCTGAGGAGCATCCGACTCAGTTGATCCGACTCAGTTGATCCGACTCAGTCAGCTGATCAGCTCAGGTCATGATCTCACAGTTGGTGAGTTCAAGCCTTGCATTGGGCTCACTGCTGTCAGCTCAGAGCTCACTTCGGATCCTCTATCCTCTGTCCTCCTCTCTGTCTGTCCCTCCCCAGCTTTCTCACTCTCTCTCAAAAATAAATGAACATTAAAAAAAAGAATTGTTTACTTATTCAGGAGTAACTTAGCCAGGCAACAGTTTAGACCTAAAGAGTATTTCCTAAGAAATCTAGGTGTGTAGGTCCCTGAGTCTTCTTTGGAGAGTACTGTTGTCCCCAAAGGTTCTGGGAGGTCATGGCTTCTAAATTTCCTGTCATCCATCATTGGAGTAGACATTGCTAATGAAAAACATGCTGGAATACTCTTTCCAGCCTACTTGCATCTAGCATTTGCCTCAGTCTTATTAAGTGTGTTTAATGAAACCCACCCTCACTATAGCTAAAAATGAAGTAAGAAAGAAAAATTATAACCAAACTACCTCTTTTGGTTTTTTTTACATTTATTTATTTTTTGAGAGACATAGAGAGACAGAGCACAAGTTGGGGAGGGGCAGAGAGAGAAGGAGACACAGAATCCGAAGCAGGCTCCAGGCTCTGAGCTGTCAGCACAGAGCCTGATGTGGGGCTCGAACTCACAAACCGTGAGACTGTGACCTGAGCCGAAGTCGGACGCCCAACCGACTGAGCCACCCACGCGCCCCACCAAACTACATCTTTAACATTCTAGTCAAAACAATTGTATGATTTAGTATAGCTATTCACGTTTTAAGTTGTTGCTTTAACAAAATTGAGGCAAAGAGAAAGAAGAGGATACACTGTGTTGTATCTACACTCGTATAATATGGAAGGTCATTTGTCACTAGCATAGAATATACTCTCATTAACTTTTTGTTATTTTATTTTTTAATTTTTTTAATGTGTATTTATTTTTGAGAGAGAGAGGCAGAGCATGAGCCGGGGAGGGGCAGAGAGAGAGACATACACACACACAGAAACTGAAGTGGGCTCCAGGCTCTGAGCTGTCAGCACGGAGCCAGACGTGGGGCTTGAACCCACAAACCGTGAGATGACGGCCTGAGCCTAAGTTGGGGGCTTAACTGACTGGCACACCTCTCATTAACTTTTTAGAATAAAATTTATGCCAAAGAATTTTTGAAATGATAGGCTGCAACTTTAGCTTGACAAGGCTTATTTCACATCTGAATTGCTTCTCTCTTAGAATTCAGTCCTCAAGGCAGAGAAGAGTCTGCCTCTGACTCTGTGCCTTCTCCATCAATGAGACCTCTGTCAGCACCGTGTAAATAATTAATTATTATTAATAACCACCATCACCATCATCTCTGTCTCTCACTCCTGAACGTAGCCAGCACTTTTTTGATGAACTGCAGGGAAGAGGTTTATTATTTAGTTGCTGTGATGAATAGGAAGTGGCAAGCATGCCCAGGGCCACAGAAAAATTCCAATAATAATAAGTGGGTAGAATAGCTTCTGTGTCATGTGAATACAAGGCTATTTGCAACGTAAATATTTTTCAGTGACTTGCAAATTATAATTAGGATATTTTGAGTTTCAGCCTCTGTAGAGTGTCAGGAATTTAGTTTGGGGTTTTAATCAATAAGCAGATTTTTGGTGAGTTTTTCCTACTTGTGAAGTGCCTCAAGCAATACATTCTGAAAGAGTGCCCTTTTTTCCTCTCTATGCCTAAAACTAAGCTCATGTCAAGAAACCATTTCCTTCCTTTTCTGATTATATTGACATATTTATTTTCCTTCTATCTTCTCCAAATTATTCTCAAAATGTATAATTATTTGAAAAAACGAGGAATATATATATATATGTGTGTGTATACATTACATATACATATATACATAATATATATGTATATATTAACATTCTGACAGATCCTTGAGGTGGGATAGGAAATAGACAATGGATTTCCTTTTATTAACCGTTACGGAAATCTTGGTGGTGCTCTTCACACACACACACACACACACACACACACACACACACACAATATCTAATGAAATAAAAAAAAACCACCTGAAAATAGTGAAAATGAATAGAAAATTCACCAGCAATGACAAAACAGAGGAAGTCGTACTACATATCCTAAACCTCAAGGGGTAGTAGGGAGGACAGGATCAAAGGATTCGGGGGGGATTCCTAGCCCCACTTCCACTACCACATGCTAGAAGCAGCACAGGTGAGTTGACAGCATCCTAAAAACACTCTCAAATCGTCTGATAATTGCAGAAAAGTCACTGTGGTGGTTTCTTCACTGTTTCTCCATTTCAGATGAGGGAGAGCAGAAATGTTGGCGAGGAGATATAAATAAACAATGAGAGCTAAAGCCCTTTCATGAAATACTCCACAGTTCTTTGGGGAAAGATTTGAACGCCAAGATATCCTGGACATTCCACCCATCCCAGAGAGGAGAGATCCAAGCTCCATCAGCAAAAGTTTCATATAGCTTCACTTCAGAAGAGCTTTTTTGTCTCCACATCCCCCAAGCTCCACTTCCCAGAACTACGAGGTACAGTACTCCATGAGTACAGCCTAAGGAGCTAAACTAGAGATTTTACCTATATCATATTAGAACAAACAGAAATTTTGACAAAGAATCCCATATGAAACATGACCAAAATAAATGTGAAAATATATGAAGCCATCTGATCCTGGATTTTCCTCTGTTGGGAGGTTTTTGATTACTGATTCAATTTCCTTACTCATTACTGGTGTGTTCACATTTTCTATTTCTTCATGATTCAAGGTTGAATCATGAAGAATATTTGTTTCCAGAAAATTATCCACTTTCCAGGTTATCTAATTAAGCATTGTCATTATGAGTTTAAAATTCATAATATACCGCATGTAACACTTTAAAGTTTTGACCTAACTTTGATTGCAGAGAATTCTTTACGTGTAATAAAAAACAAACAAAAAAATCTTTGTTTTCTCTTTCTATATATAGATATTTTGTTTCTTTTTTGGCTAACTTCTGAAAAAGGAAAAAAACTAGGATATTAAATGTCATTATTTTTCAGTAATGCATTTATTTTCTCACCTGTTAGAAAATTATACAATAAATAAGTGATTTTTGTCAATCTATTAAACATAGAGGAGGATAATTGAAAAAAAATACGATATTTCAATGGCTGAGCATCAAAGCTGATCTTCTCAATGGAAAAGTATAGAATTAAAGTTATTTTAACACTTAACTTTATGTGTATTCATTTATAAGTTGCATATATACATGATGACAAAAATGCTAAGTTAAAATACTGAATAATATTTAATGAAAGAAAGTAGAATAATTAAAATCAATTGTGTATTTTTTGCTTTTCATAAGATTCTAGGGCAGACGAGGGGTGGGGCATTGATGAATAAGAGGATAGTTCTGTTGCATGAAGCTTACTTTCCACCAGGAGAGAAAGCAAACCAATTAATTGTGCAGTTTGAGGTAACACAAATGGAACTGAAATTATTGATGTGCTTAAATGTAACCACAGATTACATGGCAAGGGAGATCCAAGGAAAAGCAGATGTAAAACCAAACTCAAATTACATTACAACACAGGATATGTAAAAAATAGAACTCAAATCAAACAACAGCAGCAAAATCTTGATTTTAAATGATGTCCTATGATTGACTGAGATTGATTTTATGAGCTATTTCTCTGAAAGTTCCAGTTACAGATATCTTAAAGATGGTGTCATTATAGAGACTTACACAATAATTAGTTCCTCCAGCATTTTCTAGTTCTAAAAATTTGAGGGGAAGGGTGTGTATCCTGAAGCAACTAAAGATTCTAACTTGGTAATCGCTTAGATTTCAGCGTGTGAGTATTTAAGAACAAAAATATGTTAAGGAGGAAAGGGCTCCTACCAGCCACACCTTTCTGTATTTTATTTCCATAGTTATTTTCAGGAAAAGTCGTCAGACTTGGAAGTGGGCAAAATGCCCGTGGGTATCCTTACAGGAGATTGCTAGGTGTTATGGCATGCTCTCTGGGGAGTTATCTGATTTCCCCGTGCATATGTAGAGATGTGCATCTCTGACTGTCTCTTCAGCCACTAGAGTGATTTATGACTTTGCAGAGGTAAAATGCTAAGTTGTAGGAAACTGAGAGTAATGCAAATTATTTTCATCTGCGGTGATTTATACTCTGTAGAAAAGACTACAAGCTTTACATTTTATTACGTTATAGGATTTTAAATTGCTTGGTATTTATTAGCAATGTTTCAGTATTTGTAATGGACCTTATACATATATGTCTGCTTTCCAAATTCACTTTAAACTGGTTCTAATATCTTATTAGTTTTCTCACAAATTAATGAGTTAAATGAAATCTTTATGTTTGTGTGAGAGTCATGGCTTACTATTTTAAAAACAGCCACTCTGGAAAACAGTGTGGAGGTTCCTCAAAAAATTAAAAATAGACCTACCCTATGACCCAGCAGTAGCACTGCTAGGAATTTACCCAAGGGATACAGGAGTACTGATGCATAGGGGCACTTGTACCCCAGTGTTTATAGCAGCACTCTCAACAATAGCCAAATTATGGGAAGAGTCTAAAGGTCCACCAACTGATGAATGGATAAAGAAATTGTGGTTTATATACACAGTGGAGTACTATGTGGCAATGAGAAAGAATGAAATATGGCCCTTTGTAGCAATGTGGATGGAACTGGAGAGTGTGATGCTAAGTGAAATAAGCCATACAGAGAAAGACAGATACTATATGTTTTCACTCTTATGTAGATCCTGAGAAACTTAACAGGAACCCATGGGGGAGGGGAAGGAAAAAAAAAAGAGGTTAGAGTGGGAGAGAGCCAAAGCATAAGAGACTCTTAAAAACTGAGAACAAACTGAGGGTTGATGGGGGGTGGGAGAGAGCGGGGGGGCGGGGGAGTGGGTGATGGGTATTGAGGGGGGCACCTGTTGGGATGAGCACTGGGTGTTGTATGGAAACCAATTTGACAATAAATTTCATATATTTAAAAATAAATAAATAAATAATAAATAAATAAATAAAAATAAAGTATTATGAATTGACCATAAAAAAATAAAAATAAAAATAAAAACTGTATTTAAGCAAAATATAAATTGACCTAGGTGATACCTGCATTTTGGCAAGATGGCAATGATTCTTTTTGTTTTGTTTTATTTTTGTTAATAACAAAAAAAAGAGGGTATTTCAGAAAAGGTCATATACTGAATGTAAAATTCACCTTAAAATTTTATTTTGTGAGTACTTACATTTAAATTTGTTTAAATCACTAAAATGATTAACAGACCCTTAATAATAGGAAATGTGGTACATTCTTTATGACTCTACCTAAATAAACTAATACTTGAATAAAGTTACCATCACTAAAATGTACACCTCCTTATTGTTCTTAAACAATTTTAAAAGCACTTCCAACTTAGTATTTAATTTACAATCTTAACACAGAGGCGAATAGGGTAATGTGTCACATTCTATTTAAAACAAAACAAAACAAAACAAAACAAACATCAAGAGGTTAAATGGCTTGTGTTCGCATAATTAAGCAGGGAAGAGTTTGTAATACTAGAACCAGAAGTCTGGTCTTGTTACATGATCGGATTGTGCAGGTCTCTATCCTATAGTATATACTGAAATTATGGATGAAATGTTACTCCCACCTTTTTCAATTTTGCTCAGTGAGTGCAAGTTGCTTGGCTCAAGTTGGTAAGAAGATTCTTTTTCACTAAATAATGCAAGAGTTGCAAGTGACACAGAGGAAAAGAACAAGGGGCTTTTGTTTTATCAGCATAGCTTGTGCAGAATTTGGCTATTGTATAATTTAAACAAATTTCAAAATAGCAGCTTTGGTTTTACTGTGTTTTTCTTTTTCTTTCTTTCTTTTTGCAGTTAGTATTTTTATGGATCAAATTCATCTTTTTAATCTTTCTGAATTAAGGAGTGAAGTAAAGAGCAGGGCATTCCCAACATTTGGATGAAAAGATTTTTTTTTTCATTACACAAAACCTTGACATCTTGGGGTGGGGGGACAGATGAAGGTTAATAAATAATGAAAGCTGATAGTTTCCACCATTTGAGAATCTGGGAAAACTTCAGAGAAAAGAACATTTATTATTTTATCAATTGAATAAATACCTTTCTGAATGCCTTCTGTGTCAGCCATTGTGACAGGTGCTAGCATAGAGAATACAGTATGGGATAGATTTGTTGTTAGAATGTAAGGAAATTTTAGCAAAGGAAACAAAAACAGCAAATAGAAAAAAAGAGTAGCTTGAGAAGTGCCACAACTGGGCACAGTTCACGTGGCGCATATACAGATCACGTGGAGCATCAGAACAGAGACCAGACCCAGGTCCTGGTGGGCCTGGAAGATGATGGCTCAGAGGCAAGAAATTTGTAATAAACAACTTATTTTACATTATTTAACCTCAGTATCCTCATCTTAAAATTTCAACTAATATACTCCCTTACGGATCTGCTGTGCAAACAAACAAAAATTATGTATAGTGCCAGGCACATAAAGTGCACAATAAATGGTAACCATCATTATTACTCTTATTATGACTAATAATAAAATGGAGCTTGAAGGGTGAATAACAATATCCTTTAGAAAAGGAACAAGAAGAGATTTCATAAAAACTCTTTATCATGATTGGATCTAGAGAGGATGAAAGAGATGCCAGAGATGAGCTAGAAGATGAGGAAGAAACCAGATTACATAGAACCTGGCAAACCACCTTAGGGATTTGGAATTTATCCCAAAGGGCATGAGCAGCCATTAAATATTTCAAGCAGGGGTGTGAGGTGTCCTGGTTTCCTTCTTAAGAAACCAAGACTTAAGAAACTGCAAGACTACTGCTTGCAGTTGAAATGGGGCAAGTTGGGGCGCCTGGGTGGCGCAGTCGGTTGGGCGTCCGACTTCAGCCAGGTCACGACCTCGCGGTCCGTGAGTTCGAGCCCCGCGTCGGGCTCTGGGCTGATGGCTCAGAGCCTGGAGCCTGTTTCCGATTCTGTGTCTCCCTCTCTCTCTGCCCCTCCCCCGTTCATGCTCTGTCTCTCTCTGTCCCAAAAATAAATAAATGTTGAAATGGGGCAAGTTCAAAGGATACGGGGACACAACTACAGAAATATATATGGCAGATGATCCTATCTTGAAGTGGCCTGGAGATGTTAGAAATGGAAAGAAATGGATAGAATTGAAAGTTATTTTGCAGATAAAATCCACTATTTGGGGGTTAGGAGTGAAAGACAAGAGGGTAGGATACAGAGAACTGTGTCTTCCTTAGGAAAATGGGTGGCTAGTGGTATAGTTCACGGCCATCGGGATGCAGGAAAGGAAGAGGAAAAAGAACTGGAGGAGGAGGAAGAAGTTTCAGGGAGATTTAATGAGCTCAGGTTTGGAAGTGTTGGGTTCTAAGACAATCAGTGAAGGATCCTCATAGGGCCTGGATCTATGGTATTGACTGCAGCAGGGAGAGAATTTGCCAGAAATTTCTTTTTTTCCGAAAATTTGTCCGTAACCCTTCTTTTAAAAGTTTTTAAAAATTTTTTTATTACAGAAATCATTTATGGTCTTGGTCGATAAAAAAAAGAGAGTAAAAAATAAAAGACATATATTCCTATCAATGAAAGAAAAACACTTATATTTTTATCTTTTACTTGTAGGCCTTACATACATATAATTCATACTTTACAGAAAACAAAATGTGTCAACTTAGCTTTTTGTGTTTGTTCCAGATTTTCTATGAGTTGTTAAGAATATAACATATTTTAATAGAAGAAGTACTATACCTGTAATGTGTCAGCTCTCAATGCAGTCCATTGACTGGGGAAGCCTTAGTTTTTAATTTATCAAAGAGGAAATAGCATATATTTTACATTAAATGTCTAGTTAGCTAATGGGTCTATAATTATAATTATGAGAGGGAAGGAATCCGTTTAAAAAACTTTGATAAACTTTGTCTAAGAAGATGGAAACTTATCTGCAGAAATCAAGATAAACAAGTTAGCAGCATGGGGGAAAATCATTCAGAGTGGTCCTTGGATCATTTTGGGGTAGAAAATATTCCCACTATATAGAAAAACTATGATTTCTTCTACTTTTTCCTGAATAGAGATTGCATTTTACCATTCCAGGGATTTAAAATTCTAGGGTCACCTGGGTGCCTCAGTCGGTTAAGCATCTGACTCTTGATTTTTGCTCAGGTCATGGTCTCACGGTTCATGAGATTGAGCCCCACGCTGGGCTCTGCACTGACAGTGTGGAGCTTGCTTGGGATTCTCCCTCCCTCTCTCTCTCTGCCTCTCTCTGTCTCAAAATAAATAAACAAAACATTTAAAATAAAATAAAATTCTAGGTAAAATAAGGCATTCATAGGTAAAATTATATATATAAAATATATGTATAAATAAGTAGTTTAAACATGGCCACAGATTCTTTGCTACTCCTTCCATTGAAAAATTGAATCTGGGCAGAATCTATTGCTTGACTAATAGAAAACAAGAGACAATGCATGAAAAGCAGTATTCCTGGATTTCTGAGATTAGAGAAAGCCTTGTAGCTTTTGCCTTGATCTTGTGGATCATTCATTCTGGTGGAAGAGGACTTCCATGCAAGAAGTGCAACCCTAAGACTCCATATTGTGAGGAAGCCCAAGCTCGGTACATGGAGAGAAGCAGATGCCGGACCTGCCTACGTATGGCCTAGGTACCAGGTGAGAGTGAAGAAGTCTCCAGATTGGACTCCAGCCTCAGGTGCTATAATGGCTTAAACTTTAAGAGGGACCCTAAGCTGAGCATGAACCTATGGGACCATGAGTGATAAAGAATGGAGCTACTAAGTCTTGGAGTAGTTTCTTACACAGTAGTAAGTAGGTAATTGGAACACATGGGTTATGATTTAAAAAGAACCAGCCCATAGTCACCTTTTTTGTTTCATACCAGGAACATAAAACATCCCTTAAATATATAGTTTTGGTGAACTGAGAATTTCTGGAGAGGGGTCGACCCACACCAAGTCCTAGATCTACAACTCCAAGATGGAGACACTTGGACAAGTCAGTCAACCTGTCTGAGTCTTGGTTTCATCATCTATAAAATGAATGAGTGGGACAAAATGATTTCTAAAGTATTGTGGGGACCTAAAATTCTGAGTTAACAAATTGGTATCAATAATAGCAGTCCCTGGGGGCACCTGGGTGGCTCAGTCAGTTAAGCGTCCGACTTTGGCTCAGGTCTCGATCTCATGGTTTGTGAGTTCAAGACCCACATTGGGCTCGGTGCTGACGGCTCAGAGCCTGAAGCCTGCTTCAGATTCTGTCCCCATCTCTCTCTGCCCCTCCCCCACTCAGGCATTCTCTTTCTCTCTCTCAAATATAAATAAACATTAAAAAATAATTAGCAGTTTCTGGCTACATCTATTTTCTAATTCCCTGAGGCTCCTAAGTGCCATCATCAGCAAGAGGGAGGAAACAAGAAAATCATCAGCCCCATTTAAAGTGACTTGACTATTTCATATATTCCCTCTCAGAAACTTTAGCTATGTCAGCATAACAGCCATGTGGTCAGAAGATATTTTGCTCAATTGTAATATCTCAGTATTAGGAAAATCAGATTCATGCACGACAGGCAAACTTATGCTTCGGAATTTTTTCCAGAAGGAGGCTGTGATGAGGATCTTTGCTGTAAAGGAATCAGGTGCCAAGTTAGTTTTTGTCTAAGAAGTCCAAATATTACAAAGACAATTTTTTAAAGGTTAAAGCACAAACCCTACAACTGACTCAAATCTTAGTTCACTACAGTGGGCATGAAATTTCTTTCTAGACCTAATGCCTCGTCATCAAGATCCATCTAAACCTCCACCTCGGAGGACTCTGGATTTGTTACATGAACAAATTTTTAATGAGGACTTACTAACTGTATCTTAAGCTGAATGCAGATGGCTGAAAGTGTAAGACCCATGTGTTTCTTTAAAATATCCCTCAGGGGAGAAGTACACAAAAAAAGTATGGTAATGAAGGAAAGGAAGGTGGGAGATGCTGATAATCGTTGGTTATATAAATAATCACCTTCAGGATTCAGCATGAGACTCTGGGGCAATCTAGTGTGGACCACTGTTAACTCCTATTCCAGCAGCACGTTTGATTCTAACCTGGGTCTAGCAGCAGAAGATAGGTAAGCTGGAGGAAAGAGAAAATGGGAGACAATCTGGGAGACACGTTCCTGAGACAGTTTTACTTGAGAAGTGGGAGCAAGGTTACACACACACATGCAACCTGAATCTTGTTCCTCTATTAGAGACGCTGAATTGGTTACTGTTGCAGAATTCTGTCCCTGCTATGACTCCCATTACTAATTTTCTGACAAGAATGGAGTGGGAGTTGGGTAGTATTTCTACTCTGGCCATATGATTCAAGAGGCATTCACTCTTTACAACAGCAGATGAAATCAGACCGGGCACATATACAGCGCAACAGGATTTTCCGTTTTCTCGGTTTGTGTCTAATTTAAAGCCAGTTCTACTTGAATGCATCTGGAAACCTAGGAAATTAGGCCTATAGGAAGGCTAATTTGCATGGGAATCAAAATATCAGGTGACAACTAAATCAGGGTGTTCCTGGAGTACCTTTTTATTTGGCGATTCACTCTCTTTTTTTTAATGTTTATTTTTAATGTTTTTATTTTAATGTTTTATTTTTGAGAGAGAGAAAGACAGAATGAGAGTGGGTTAGGGACAGAGAGAGAGGGAGACACAGAATCTGAAGCAGGCTCCAGGCTCCGAGCTGTCAGCACAGAGCCTGACGTGGGGCTCGAACCCATGGGCTGTGAGATTGTGACCTGAGCCAAAGCTGGATGCTCAACCGACTGAGCCACCCAGGCTACCTGGTGATTCACTCTTTAAGTAAAATGCGTGTGCTGTCTACCTGTGAGCAATTTAAGTAAAATTGCTAAATGATTGCATCGTTGAATGGATGTGCAGCTTGAATGTCTCATATTTCAACATTGCTTAATTTGCACCTGAGCTCCAATGATACATACTATGTAGTCACACCCCTTCCCTAGACTACACAGCCTTACATACTAATTACTTTAACCCTTTGCCCACACATAATTAATTCTTTACTTATACCTTCTACTTAATATTTCTTACCTATAACAGTCCAGCTTTCCCACCTCATTCACCTTCCCCTAATGTTTCCACTGCTCATGCTTTAAGAAACAGATCAGGTATCATCTCCCCAAGCAAACTTTTACAACTTCACTAGCCTGAATGAGACACTCCATACACAGCACTCTGCAAACCTCTTTGATGTCCCGCACGAAATTGTTTTTTGGTGGTTTCTATACCCACACTCAACCGTGAACTCCTTGAGAGCAAGGACCTTGTTTTTATATGTGTATGTTCAAGGCTTGATTCAGTTTTCTGAATAAATAAATGAATGAGAGCTAGACCTAGAGAGACCTAGAAGGGATCTTCAGGGTGGGCAATGTTAGAAGTAATTCAACATGTCTATATTAGGTTCCCATTACTGTTATAATAAATTACCACAAGCTTAGTGACCTAAAAACAACACAAGCTGGTTTCCTTATAGTTTTAGAGGTTAGAAGTTCTAAAATCAAGTGTTGGCAGTGCTGCATTTCTTACAGAAGTTCAAGGAAAGAATCTGTTTCCTTGTCCCTGCCAGATTCTGGAGGCTGGCTGCCTGCATTCTTTGGTTTGTGGCCCCTTTTTCAAACTCCAAAGCCAGCTGCGTAGTATCTTCGTAGCTCTCTGATTCTGGCCACCTTTGACCACGTATAGGGAAGGACCTCTGTGATCGTACTGGGGTTGCCTGGATAATCCAGGGGAATCTTTTCATTTCAAGATCCTTAATCACATCTTCAAATTCCCTTTGCCATGCTAGCTAAGTATCCACAGGTTTGGGGGATTATGACATGGACATGCTCATGGCATTGTAGGCATTGCAGGCATTGTAGGCATTGCAGGCATTGTAGGCATTGTAGGCATTGTTCTGCCTACCACACAGTATTGAGTTAGGATGTCCATTAGCAAAGGTGGTCTAGTGAAAGGTGCCTTGTTCAAGGCTGGAAGGAGGAGGCTCATGACATGACAGGATAAAACTTCTTCTTGCACTTCTACCTTTAGAATTTTGCCTTCTACATAAGGGATACTTATAAATAGAGGATAAACAGGATCGTTCATAGATACATTGGAAGAATTCATGACACAATGATCCTTGCCCTCATACTGAGGAAGCTTTCTTCCAATACACTCCTTTCTAGCCAAATGATAATAACAAATAGCAATATGCATCGTTATTTCTTTTCTTGATGGTGAGAATCATTGCTGAACCAAACATCCTTATATATCCTAGAAGAGTGGCACTCAACTGCATGTTTATATCATCTGGGAAGCTTTCCTTATTGAAAGAAATTTTTTAATGCTGATTTTATTTTCCAGAGGGAGAGTGTGTATGTGCACGAGTAGGGGAGGGGCAAAGAGAGAGGGGGGACAGAGGACCAAAGCGGGCTTTGTGTTGACAGCAGAGAGCCTGATGCGGGACTGGGAGAACCATGAGATCGTGACCTGAGCTGAAGTCAGACGCTCAACTGACTGAACCACCCAGGCACCCCTCATCTGGGAAGCTTTCTAAAAGTACTAATGCCTCAAATCTTACCTCCCCTTCCCCACCAAAGATGCTGATTTAATTGATCTGGGGTGGGTCCTGACATTACTTTTTAAAAATCCTTCCAGGTGATTTTAATATTCCAGAGATTTCCACAGGCATGCCCACATCATAGGTGAGGCACTATAAGCTATTGACTTGGTAGTTAGACGGTGTTAAAATGAAAGGACTAAAAACTGCAAACTGTGCAAGTTCAGCATGACTAAACCATATTAAATTCTTCCAGACAATTTTCTCATATTTCAAAAAGTAGCCGTAGTTCGAAATCTGAGATGATATGCATTTGTCTGTAAGTTCATGAATCTCACTTTACTTGTGATATAGACACAAGAGATATATTTCAGGAGGAATGATTTAAATATACTCAGGGTGTGGTGGGGCCTGAAGACATATAAGGTAAGAAGAAATTGAGCAGTGATCTTAGTTTGCTCAGAAGGTGGATAACAGAGAGGGGAAAACCTCATTAATTGCTTCAGAATGGTTTTGTTCAGAAAGCAACGGAAGGCCATTTGGCTTTGGATGCGTCTGAGAAAACCAAGGGGCTTATAAATAAGAAGAAAGGCTCAGACTATTTCTATGTATGGAAAATGACAAGGTTTCCCAATGCATCACTGCTTTGGCAATGTCTATGTAATTATATTGTTCTTTAAAACTGCACTGCGAGATTCATTACCTGTCAGAATGGCAGCCACTTTACTTCTTAAATCAAAATCATTAGCAATTTTATTATGCAGGGAGATACTATCTTCTAAACTAGTAGCTATAAAGTTAATATCTAAGTTGTAAGATATACTTTATCCTTATCCTATGCACCCAAATCCCTAGGTTCTAAATATAATACCCACACATTTGGTTACATATCAATTGACTTTTAAACAATTTTTTGGTGATGATGTTTTAAAGCATTAATCCCTGGTTGGATAGTTGGACAAAATAAAGGGAATTCAAGAAATAGTCTAGCTTCCAGTACTGACATTCCTGCTGAATGTGACTACGTTAAGAGCTTGGATTTCTTTTTGTCTGTGTGTTCACACTTCAGGTTGTAACTCTTGGCACACTTAAAAAATGGCAGAGAACTCCCCAGAAACTGATGGTTCTGTGACAATGTCATCTTTTGTAGGTCATAATTTTTAATATACTTCAACATATCCTTCTGAACTTTTCATTTGAGTGCCTGCCATACTGCCTATGGCTCAAGAACAGAAGAGTCACAGCAGTAATTGGAGATAACAGAAACTTCACAAATATAGGAGTCATTAGGGATAGAATGTTCTGCGTGCCGGAGGAACCATCTTTTTGAGGTATAGTACCTTTAAAAAATTTTGATTAAGTTCTTATCTATTTGGGTAAGTCACTCGGTGAAGGGGCTACAAAAAGCATCTTTGCCAACCTGGATTTTGAGATTTAATATGAACGAGTACCTGTGTGGGTTTTCCTACAAATGAATGAACAGATATGAGACAAGTCCTATTTTCCATATGTAGCCCCATATGTAATTTTAAGAATCCCACATATTTTAAAAGATGCTCCACTTTTTACTCTCTTTCTATTCAAAAACATCGCTGGGCATTTTTTTTTCTCTCATTGCTCCTCAGGCAGGAAAGCAGCATTGGACCATAATTAATACCCTAAATATAGTTAAGTGGAAAATATAACACGTGCCAGACACAAATGGTCCACCTGACACGTAAGCTCTTTCATATGTGTTCTTCCTCTATTTCTAGTTCATCAGACTTTGGCCTATATTAAAATGGAAGACATGTTTTTATTTTCCCACAATACGACCACAATAAAGGACTGAAGAGGAAACTGGAATTCGTCTTGCAGCTGCTTTTATTTCTGTGCCTCACTGCAAGCTATAGTAAAGGTGAAAGCTCGTGTCAGGGAGCAAGGGACACCTTCCATTTCTCTAATGCACCACAACCGTGAGACAATCATGTTGGCAGATCCAGTCTCAATGGTTTTATTGGGAAGAAGGGAAAAGTGCTCTAATGGTGTCCTCCGGGCTCGAAGGTAAAGCTTGTCAGAAAGACAATGCCTTGTCTTCCACATGAGGAATGGGCCTTTTCATTCTGTTTGTGAAGGGTATTTATGCTTCTTTATAATACGCGGTGTTTGTAATGTGTGCTTTTTACTGGAGAAGGTTTAAAGCTTTGCTACCAGTAGCAAACACGGCCAGAGGCAAGAGGCCACCTCCATGAACAAAGGTGGGCAAACAGAAAAAGGGGACTTCCTTAAGGGGAAGGAAATATGAAATGGGCGGGGGGGACAATTTCTGGAGCACTGCCCACCCACAATACCACCGTAGGATTTGCGTGGCCTTCAATCTTTGCAATTTCTTATGGTTTTAGATTTTCTGCCTGAGTTTGTCTTCCCTGGGGCCCTTGTCACGTATTCTGGTGTTGGAAAATTAATTAACGAAGGTATTCTTTTTAAACTTGGCTGCGGTACTGCTGTGCTTCCAGAGATGCATCCAACCAGGATCATAAATATCAAGCTCGGATGCCTGTGCGTTCATAGAACCACATTATTTTAGAATTGCCACAGTTCTTGGACATAGTCCAGTTCTAGTTCATCATTTTACACCTGAAAAATAAAAAAGCAAAAAAAAAAAAAAAAATGGAGGTCCTCCAGTGAGGATTTTTCAGTCATGCTTAAAAATTCTGAGTGTGGTTTTGGAAACACAAACTGAGCTAGGTGATGGCCGTAAGTGGCTCCCAGGGGCTTTTTTGGGCAGGATTTGTCTCCTCTAAAAGCAAAAACGCACATGTATATTAAAAAGGCCCTTGGTCTAAAGTACAATGACTGGAATGTGCATTTGTTGATTGAATTAATAAGACAAAATGTGATCCCTTGAAGGACTGCCTAAAATGGCTACCAATTGTGAGTTAAGACATTTCCAACGACTCCTCTGTAAGAGGTAACACATAAAATGAACAGGTAACATGGGGTAGCATCATTCTGGTCGTACCGCCATCTGAATCCACATTGCTTAGAGCAGTGCTTCCCTAGAACTGCCTATTAATCACAACAGATTTTTTTTTTCAGTCCAAGGCTAAATGAAAATTTAATAAAATAGGAGAGGTGAAATAATTCCTAAATATTTTAAATTCTCTCAGTTTAACATATAATCTCCTTTTTCCTAGAATGAACTCCTTTCCATTTTTCTGATATTAAAATATATTGTTATGAAATAATTATGCTAACGTATGGTAAGTTTTTTCTTCTATCATCTTTATTGGAAAAAAAATTGATAATACTATATTTAACTGGTCCATGAAGCCAAAAGTTTGGTAATTCTTGATTTCCACATACCAGGTAGCTTTTGACATGTTAAGGACAGAGGCTAGTGGGTGAGTAGGGAGGCCCTGTGCCTGGCTGCTGGGGGTGACAATGAGGGCGATTTCACTGTCGAGAAAACTAGTGGGCTACCATAAACTGCTACCTTTGCCAGAAAACTGTGGCCCTTTGATTTTCTATAGCACACACAGTTCTCAGATTGTTCCTCTTTGCTATCCATTATGAAACATTTTTTATTTTCCATACTTTTTGTTCTAGTCTGGGTAGTGTATACTTCTGTCTGACCGAGACATACTATGCCTGGATTTCTTTTTTTTTTTTAAGTTTATTTATTTATTTGAGGGAGACTGCATGTATGCATTTGCATGTTTGTGTGAGTGGAGGAGGGGCAGAGAGAGAGAGAGAGAGGGAGAATCCCAAGCAGGCTCTGCGTTGACAGCGTAGAGCCCAACGCAGGGTGCTGTCTCCTAAACCATGAGATCATGACCTGAGCCGAAACCAAGAGCTGGATGCTTAACTGACTGATCACCCTGGTGCCCTTTTTATGCCTGAATATCTAATACCAATGACAATAGTCAGTACTAGCTGTGAAATTGCATGAAACTTGCTTAGCTTCTTTAAATTTCAGTGACCTCTAATGTAAGTGGAAATAATATCGATAACCAATTTATAGGGTTATGGAGAGGACTGAATAACATTACATATGTATTAGTGCCTGGCACTTAATAAATGGTAACTTATTCTTTATATAAGCTTATATATATATATAAGACACAATATATAAGTGACATGTATTTGTGTATACATCATACATATAAAAGTCATATATACACACTGTATATATACTATATATACTACACACTTTATATTTACATGTAGTATGTGTATATATATGAATATGTATATATGTATATATCCAAACATATAACTGTACAAATGAATACGTGTAATGTATACAAAACACATATGAGATATTAAATGAGAATACAATAAAATCAAATGGTAAATTGTATAAATTTAAACAAGGGAGAGATAATGGGACATACTCTATACAGGTGTTTAGGAAAGCTTCATGGACTAGTTGGAGTTCTTGCTATGCCTTGAAGGCTGGAAACCAGGACAGAGGGATGAAGCAGACATTCAGAGACATTTTATAGAACGATCATGGGATCTGAAGTTGTAGGTCTTCTATTTAACAAAATAAACGGTTGGCATTTATTCTGACTGTAAAAAGTTGGTACAATGTGAATAGCAAACAACCTTTTCAAAACTAAGCTCTTCTCAATTATATCAGTGAAAAGTTTAAAACAGTAAATTGCCTTTATGTCGTGGAGATTTCTTTCTGTCCCAAACATTAAAGTCCATAGATATTAAAATGAATCCAAAAGGCACGCTTTAAGCCTGTTTTATTAAAAGAACAAATGCCATATTCGTTGAAGACTTGTGGTAGTTGTATACAAATGCATCTGTTTTGCATTTCATTAACAGCATCAAAGGCATTTTTGCAGGATTTTCTGATTTGCCTTCAACTTTTGCAATACTAAAAAGCATTTAGAAATGAGCCTTTATTTTTAGAATGTTTTAGGCTAAAGTGGTAGGATATATTTAAGGTATTTCTTTGGAGATTGATTAGACTTTTGTGTGGATATTGCCAATTCAAGTCCTTTTCTAGAATCAAGATAGTATTAAACTTCATTTTGACTCCATTGTGCGGTGGGAAGCACTTTCAACAATAGCCAAATTATGGAAAGAGCCTAAATGTCCATCAACTGATGAATGGATAAAGAAATTGTGGTTTATATACACAATGGAGTACTACGTGGCAATGAGAAACAATGAAATATGGCCCTTTGCAGCAATGTGGATGGAACTGGAGAGTGTTATGCTAAGTGAAATAAGCCATACAGAGAAAGACAGATACCATATGTTTTCACTCTTATGTGGATCCTGAGAAACTTAACAGAAACCCATGGGGGAGGGCACGGAAAAAAAAAAGAGGTTAGAGTGGGAGAGAGCCAAAGCATAAGAGACTGTTAAAAACTGAGAACAAACTGAGGGTTGATGGGGGGTGGGAGGAAGGGGAGGGTAGGTGATGGGTATTAAAGAGGGCACCTTTTGGGATGAGCACTGGGTGTTGTATGGAAACCAATTTGACAATAAATTTCATATGTTGAAAAAAAACATTGCGCAGTGGGATCTTCTTGAATGTTTCCTTACCAATTGCACTTCTGCGGGTTGTAAGGGCCCACCTCTTCCATAATATTTTCAAAGAGAAAAAAATCAGGAAATGGATTCCCACCCAACTCCGGACACTCACACGTCTGCTTTAAATACTTGTCACTTTTCGAGGATGCTTGTGTGCACTGGACTACCTACGAATGGTCATTTGAGGACAGGAACCAAACACAGGATCAGTTTACAGAACTTGATGTTTCAACTGTTCCACTTCAAAATGAACAGCAGGTCTCTTATCACTCATTCACTTTTACGGAGTTAGCTATCGCTTCTTACCCATCCTTTCAAACTTCCCAAACATGAATCTCCAGACATAACATCACTTCTGTTCTTAATTGTATTTCTTACTACTCTCTTCCGGGTTTTTCTACTCATTACTCTTTTTATTTTAATGTTTATTTATATTTTGAGAGAGAGACAGAAAGGGAGGGAGAGAGAGATAGATGGAGACAGAAACCAAAGCAGGCTCCGGGCTCTGAGCTGTCAGCACAGAGCCTGTTGCAGGGCTTGAACTCACGAGCAGTGACATCATGACCTGAGCCAGTCAGATGCTTAACCGACTGAGCCACCCAGGTGCCCCTTCTACTCATTATTCTATCATCATTCCAAAGTTAATTTGTCTAAAACTGAGTTTGTTTGTTCCCTTTTCCAAAACAATAACAACACCCAAACCACCAAACAAACAAAAAAACAAAGAAACAGTCCTAACTCTCCATCTTCATTATTCACTGTATCAATTGAAACATCCTTCCCACAGGCTGGAGAACTCAAATTCCTCTTTTTTTGTTTCCCTCTCCTATATAGTCCTTTGAAGTGTCTTTCAGATTTAGCCTATTCTTCCAAAAGCATTAAGCTTCCCCTGTCTTTAATCCATTAGACAGTGAGGTGGATGTTTTGAAGGTGCACTTTTCATCTTGCTTTACTTAGGAGTTTAGTAACTTTGTTACTTAATCCATAGACTCACATTCCTCTGTCTGATTTTCCAGGTTGTCTGTTTCCTGTTTCCACCCTATCTATCAACTCAACTTTGCTGCCAGACACGGGCCACCGTGCTGACACACATAAATGCACAGCCATCTAAGTCAAACCATCCTGCTGCTTCTCCTCTACACGCCACCCTCAGCTTTCTCTCCATTCATTGATTCACACTGATGACAGTGAGCAAATACCCTCCTTTCGCCTTCTGCTATATAAACATTATGACTTAGTTTGGGGACCGTTCCAAGGGGTGAGCTTGATCTCTTTGATGCAGCTTTTCCGATTGCTCAAGTCCATCTTATTTTCTTCCCTCTTTGAAATGGGTAAAGACAGAAATTCACAAACTATTACTCAATTGTTCTGATTGTTTCATGTATATTTATGTTTCGTGAATACTTCTGGAGCCTATTCCCTAAGAAGGAATACTAAGTACTTATTTTTGCACATAGTAAGTAGTGATTTTTTTGGCAGTTGGTTGATTATGGCTCCCTGTCAGGACTTAACTATCATATTCAGGTTCTTGGTAACCATAGTCTTGCTCACTCTAAAATAATTGGTATAAAAACTGGTTCTTCAAAAAAAAAATGTTTTTAAGACTAAGTCAATCCTTCGAGAAGCTGAAGTGGCTTTCAGCCTGGGTCTAAAAATCATCACGTTCTTCAAAAAGTCATACATGAGAAATTCTGAAGAGAGTGCTTCACAATCTATAAGATAAAAATTCACATTTATGCCTTCATCTTTCTCCAAATACATCAGTACTGAAGAGACAAGACCATAAATAGAAAAAGGCCCTGAAGGCAGCAGCTACAGACACCGAACAAAAAGCAACGTAAAAACAATGCAAGAAAGGGACTGCGGTACCGCGAGTCGATCGTTGGAAACACACTTGCAGTTACAGGAGAGAAATTCATGCCACAAATACTTATCAGACATTTACACAAGAGAACTCACTTTCCAGTTATTATACATTGCAAAAAATAAAAGATCAGGATGGAATGCAACAATAGAGGCAAGGATGTATATACTTATATACATAATCATATATACATATGATTATACACACACACACACACACACACACACATATATTAATACAAAGGCTACTATTTCTTAGGGACCCACCATGTGCCATGCACTGTGCTTCATACATATCATCTCATGTAAAAAATCACAGAAATCCTAAGAAGTAGATATTTTTTTCTTCTTTAAGGAAAGAGACTTAGAAATTTTAATTTTCTTACCCAAAGTTACACAATAACTGGTGGAAATCCAGTTCATGTCCAGTTCTGACTTCAAACATCTTTACCATGTTTAGAAGGAACAGTAGCACTTTGGTCGATGGAGACAAGCATAGAGGAAGTTTGGGAACAGTGCTAGGCAGGGGCATCAGCATTAGAGCTAAAGCAAAAAAGGCAGGAATTGATAGTTTACCAGTGTAACTAGATTGTTCACTACTGTTGAGGTTAGGGGGTAGATGAGAGAAGCAAGGGGGTGAGTTGAGGAAAGTCATACCATAGAACGACATTGTCCAGAGTTTGGACTTTATCATAAAAGTAACAGTGACTCACTGTGGATGCTAAGCCTGGAAACATAGTCAGACTTATATTTCAGGAAGGTCACTGTATTGGCAGTCTGGGGGATGGTTATGACATGGAAATTGGAAGGGCATGGAAATATTTATAATGAGAGAAGTTGGGATCCTGAACTAAAGCTGTATAAGGGCACGTGGAGAGGATGCAAGAAACTCGAGAAATATCTTTTGAGGTGGAATTTATAAGGCCTAATAGATAAGGTGAGAAATAGAAAAAGTAGAAGCCAACATGACCTAAGATGGTACAGACTATCCTTAGCCCACTTAATTGTTTTATGGGAGGAGAGAAGAGTGAGCCTCAGGCTGGGAGCCTCCATTTATAATTTCATCCTGGGCCACTCAGTTATTAAGGGTGAGACTTCTCTCAGGTTATTCGTTTTGGGTAATCAAGTGGATCATGAAATAACATGGTGAATATAGGAGAATCTGGTTTGAAGGAAAAGGACCAAACAACTTGGCTTGAGATATTTGTGACTTATCCAGTGAATGGTGACTCATAGGCAGGTGGATAAAGGTTATCATGTTGCTGTTTTTGTCTATTTTTTGTTTGTGTTTGCTAATAGCTTTCAGACCCCAACAGTTCCTATTCCCCTTCTGCCCCCACACCTAGGCAGGCTGATAAGAAAGCCTGACATTCCCTCTTTTGGTACCAGAACAGACTTAAACCTCCCCAACCCTAACCCACACAAAGGAAGCCTCACTCCAGTCTTCCTTCCAACCATGAGAAAACTCCAAGCTGGTTCCCCTACTCTGCCCGCTCTCAAGCCAATTTAGGACTGCTTTGGATCCTATTCTGTCTCCCAGCACAGCTTCATTATATGAATAATAAACTCTTTCATGCCTTCCTGATGTGTCTATAATGTCATCAAACCAAATTTTGCAAGGAAAATCCATACTGGCTCTGTGTGGGGCAAAAACAGTGTGATTTCTTCAAATGTATTCTACCAGTTCTCTCTCTTTTTTTTTAATGTTTATTTTTGAGAGACAGAGAGAGAGAAAGAGCATGAGTTGGGGAGGGGCACAAGGAGGGGAGAGAGGGGATCCGAAGCTGACTCTGTGCTGACAGCAGTGAGCCTCCTGTGGGGCTCAAACTCAGGAACCATGAGCTCATGACCTGAGCTGAAGTCGGGAGCTCAACTGACTGAGCCACCCAGGCGCCCCCATATTCTACCATTTCTTAATGGAGTTTTCACTGATCTTCTAGAGAACTTCCTTTCTTCTTTTTTAATGTTTATTTATTTTTGAGAGAGAGAGAGCGCACAAGTGGGGGAGGGACAGAGAGAGGGGGGGAGGGAGGGAGAGAGAGAATCCCAAGCAGGCCCTGCACTGTTAGTGCAAAGCCTGATGTGGGGCTGAATCCCATGAACCATGTGATCATGACCTGAGTCTAAACCAGGAATCAGACGCTTAACTGACTGAGCCACCTAAGACCCCTGAATTTTATTTTTATTTTTTATTCAAAAGTTGCCAACATCCAGAAGGTCATCATCAAAGCAATGATTTTTATGACCTTTATAGTTTTAAAAAATACCAGTCAGGACTTTTGTAGAAAAGTTCATTTCCTTTTATTTCTGAGTTGTGCTCCATTATACTGACACATCACAGTTTGTTTATCCATTCACCTGTTGATGGAACTTTGTGCTGTTTCCGCTTTGGGCTATTACAAATAAAGCTGCCATGAGCGTTTACATACAAGTGCTTGTATGGACTTATGTTTTCATTTCTCTTGGGTAAATATGTAGGAGTTCAATAGATTAATCATATGGCAGGTATACACTTAACTTTTAAAAAAATTATAACACTGTTTTCCAAAATGGTTATAGTATTTAGCATTTCTACCAGCAGTCTATGTACCTCTAATTTCTTCCTATTCTTACTAACACTTGGTATGGTCAAACTTTAACTGTAGCCATTCCTGTAGAGGTATATAGCATTATCTCATTGTGATTTTATTTGCATATTTCCCTAATGACTAACAATTGTTGTGCCTCTTTTTATGTGCTTATTTTCCATCTCTCTAGTTTCTTTGGCAAACTGTCTGTTCAAATCTTTTGCCCATTTTGGGGACAGGCTGTTTCTTATTGCTGCTTCCTGAGATTTCTTTATATATTCTATATACAACTCCTTTATTAGGGATATGCTTTGCAAATATTTTCTCCCAGCCTGTGGTTTGTTTTTCATTATCATAGCTATCTTTTCAACCTCATTTCTGTCTGTATATTTATATGCCAGTACCACACTGTTTGGGGTAGCTTTATCATGTTTTGATACTTGATGAGACTGGTTCTCCACCACGTTCTGAGGTCTCAAGGGTTTTCCTGGGTTCTCTTTCTAGTTTTCTTGCTCACATTAACATTAGAATTAACATACATAGTTTAAAAATCTTACTCATATTGTTAATGGGATTATATTACACTTTGATTTACTTTAGGGAAACTGACATGTTTGTGATATTGAGCATTGTTTTTCATTAACATGATGTGTCCCTCAATTTGTTCAAGTCTTCTTTTTATGTTCTTATATAGCATTTTAGAGTTTTATTCATATTGATTTTATAAATATCTTGTTATGTTTATTCCCAGGTAATTCATCTTTTCAGATACTATTGTAATGGCATCTTTCTAATTTATTATTGTTTGCACACATGAATGACATTGGTTTCTGCATGTTAATTTTCAAACTACTTACCCCATTGAATTCTGTCATCATTTCTAATAGTTTTTCAGTTGATTCTTTTGAGTGTTCCAGGAATATGATTTTATTTTCTACTTTTTAATTTCTACATTTCTAAATCCTTTATGTTTTCTAGTTGTGCTATTATTTCCAAGAAAATGTTAAGTAATAGTGGAGATAATGGTCATGGTTTCTGGTTTCTGGGTTTTTGTTTCATTTGTTTGTTTGTTTGTTTCTGTTTTCAATAGGTTTGTTTCAAGTGTTTGACCATTAAGCATGATACCAGCTTAGAAATAGAATTAGACTCATTTTTATTATAATAAAAATATTCTCATTTTTAGTACCTATTGGCTGCTAAAGTGCATAGTTTAGGGTTGAGAGAGATAAAAGTTATTTGGATCATTGCAAAGCTTCTTCTCAGAACACACATAGGAATTCTGCTATTTCTTTGTTTGGGTGGATAGAATTTTCTTCAGTTTTTGACATTCAAGAGTGTAGATTCCTTACACCAAAACGCTTTAAGCCACAACATCGCCTGACACTTCTTCACTGTCCTTCTTAGTCAACAGTCCCTATACCAAGGGCCTGGGTTATAGACAATAGGATGACATGTGGTCATGACCTTTGCTCAATCTCACCTTCCATGATTCTCGGTGCTATCAACCTGGAACCTTCAGTGACACTTAGGCCAGTTCATGACTCTACACTCCAGCATTGTACTTAATGGATAGGTAGGGGCTCTAATATTGGGATTTCTTTTTTTTTTTTTTTAATTTTTTTTTTTTTTTTTTTCAACATTTATTTATTTTTGGGACAGAGAGAGACAGAGCATGAACGGGGGAGGGGCAGAGAGAGAGGGAGTCACAGAATCGGAAACAGGCTCCAGGCTCTGAGCCATCAGCCCAGAGCCCGACGCGGGGCTCGAACTCACGGACCGCGAGATCGTGACCTGGCTGAAGTCGGACGCTTAACCGACTGCGCCACCCAGGCGCCCCTCTAATATTGGGATTTCTTACAGCATAAGTTGCCCATGTTGGTTTTCAGGTTCCAGCTTCACTTTCTTAGCTAAATATGCTTTTCAGCAAGGAGTTTTTATTGTAGCAAATTATATATAGATCTTACAGTATTTTTTCTTCAATTTTTACACTCTGTGAGTTTTCCTTGGGTATAGGATCAGGAGAGTACACTTGTCTACATTTACTCTCTTATTTCAACTCAGAAATCTCCCACATTAGTTTTCAAATGAGCAAAATATGCTCTTTGCCCTTCAAAATAACTACTTTAAGAGATAATATGCTAATGCTAATGATATTTTGCAAAGACTTAAAAAAATCCCTCCTTTGGAAATAAGTTTAGGATTAACTTTTGTTGTGACATATAAAATCCACCTAATTACTTCATAGTCATATTGCATTTTCTAATGTAAAATGATTCCATTCAAGCACTCACCTCACCCTACAGTCACTGAATAATTCTGGACCATATTTGAAAACTAAATTAATCACCAAACACTGAAAACTTAATACAATACTACTAATGATTTTCAAAATAAAAGTCCCAAGTATATTCCTTTTTCCTTTTCTCGGAGATAGCTCAAAAGGTATATTACTCTGCTATTTTCCCCAGGGATACAACTATATCCCTAAGAATTAATATTAGGCATAATTATCCATTTCATTTTTATGAGTTATGAATATTTTATGAGTTAGATACTTGTCACTCACCTTTAAAAATCTTTTAATATTATTAATTTTCCAAACTATATTTCATCACAGACTTGTACTGAGAACAGTTTATAGCTGATACATGAAAAAGGGCCCTAGTGATCAATAAGTTTGAGAATTATGCATAAACGAAGTTAAGCAAATTTCTTGGTTTCAGTACTTCTGATAAACCTTTATACGCTAATGTGTGC
The DNA here is from genome assembly GCF_022837055.1 of Prionailurus viverrinus. Taxonomy (NCBI): domain Eukaryota; kingdom Metazoa; phylum Chordata; class Mammalia; order Carnivora; family Felidae; genus Prionailurus; species Prionailurus viverrinus. Next base: position 141,891,526 of record NC_062562.1, read on the forward strand.
TGTGACTATCCAAGACAGATACACTACACAGCATTTGCCAGATTGGGCTAGTTAACTGAGTCCCCTCTTTCCTTTTTTATCATTTATTTTCTATCCCTCCCAAAGTGTGCAATATTCAAATAAGAGGATTAATTTATAATGCAGCAAAGAGATCTCTTGTCTTTCTTCTCTATTCTTTTCCTTCTCTCTTTTAAATCATGATCTAATACATCAGCAGAATTTAGTGTAGAGAGAGAGACACAGAGGCTAAAGGACACTGAAAATTCTCATCAGCTTCTTTAATTTTTTTTAAAACATTGCTCTATAATGCAAATTTGTTCTTACCTCTTTTGCTTACCCTCAGTAGCTATTTATTACTAAAAGAATAAATTCCATGTGTGCCTCTTACATTTCTGGACTCATCTACACATGCTCTGAATGTTCCAGCAGCATCAGACAGCTTGTAGATCACCTAACAGGCCAAATATGTCAGGATGATCCGGCATGATAGTGTCAGGAGCCCTGCAGACCTGTTCCCTAGGGAAACTGGTATAAACTTTTCAAAAATCAATCATTTTAAGGACTCTGAAAATGGCTCTAAGGGAAAATAGCAAATGAAGAAACATTTATTCGGGAAAATTTGGTAAGAAAAGCATGAATCTGTAATATGTGAGCCAAGACTCCTCCCTTCTGCCTTCTCTCAGCTCAGTGAGGCAGACTCTCTGTTTTAGATGTGTCTAAAGAACAAAGGGCTCTCTCTCACTCCAACCCCCAGTCAAGGGGCTTTCTTCCTGGGAGGGACAGGACATCGTCATTTCTCCACCTTGCCCCCAGGTACCTATCGTCGATATTAAATTTCAGATGGGGCTTCCTTCTGCCAAATCACTGCTCATGGAATGAAGGCTCTACTTAGGGCAAGGAACTGCTGACAATATTAGGGACTTTATCACTCTTGCCCTGGCTCTTGATGAAAAGCAAACGGAGGAGACCTCAGGCTACTTACTGTCCATCCCCTACTCTCCCACCAACTGCTTGGCTCCTAAGGTAACGATGTCATTCAGAGAGAAAGAAAGGGTAGAAAAATTTTTCTAAGAAATAATGGTCAAAAACTCCCTCTTTTTTTTTTTTTTTTTGGAAAAACACTAACCTATACATTCAAGAAGCTCAACAGATCCCAAGTAGAATAAACAAACTTCAAATAGGATCTATAAACTGATACATCACAGTAAAAATGCTAAAAAGTCAAAGACAAAATCCTGAAAGCAGCAAAAGAAAAATGACTTATTACTTATATACGGGAATCCCAAGAAGGTTAACAGCGGATTCTCCCAGCAGAAACAATGGAGGCCTGAAGGCAATAGGATAACATATTCAAAGTACCCCTCCAAAAAGTCCCACCAAATCTGTTCACCAAGAATTCTATATCCAGCAAGGCTGTCTTTAAAAATGAAGGTGAAACGTAGACATTCCTGGATAAACAAAACAGAATTTCTTGTTGATAGACCCACCTTATTAGGAATACTGGAAATTTCTTTGGCTAAATGCAAATGACTCCAGATGGCATCTTGCATCCACACATACAAAAAATAAAATAAAATAAAATAAAAAGCACCCGTAAAGGTAACTGTAATTATGAAAGACAGCATAAGTAGATAATTTTCTCCTTCCTTCTCTAAACTGATCTATAAAGCAATTATATAAAAATATGTCTATTATATTATTGGACTTGTATAGAAATATAATGCATTTGCCAATAACAGCACAAAGGAGGTGGGTAGGAGCAAAGCTATAATGGGCTAAGAAAATGACTAAGATGATAAAGTCATAATTAGAACACTGTATTACTGGGTTTGTAAAATTAATTGATATAATATGTATAACAATAATACCACAAAAAGAGGGAAAAGGGAATAGAGCTATATAGGAGAGATGTTTCTATGTGTTCTTACAATTAAGCTAATATGAATCTGAAACTAATTCTGACAAATTAAGATGTGTATGATAAACTCCAGAGCTAACACTAAAAAAACTTCAACCCCCAAACCAAAACCTCAAAAATAGTGAAAAAAATCATTTAAGAAATATTATGATACATTAGAAAATATTAACCTCATGTGAAGAAAGCAGTTAAAGAAAAACAGAGCCACAAAAAAGATATGAGACACTTAGAAAATAAAAAAATAAAATGGCACATATAAACATAACTATGTTGATAACAACATTAGTGTGAATGGATTAAACAATCAATCAAAAGGCAGAGGTTGTAAAACTAGACAAATATGCTAGTCTGTTTCACACCTCCATGTATATAAAATTCTACCTCAAATGTTTTTCTCATCTTGTTCATCCCCCTCACACCATTCAAAATATAATAATAACATAAAAGCCTACATCTAGCATCTGCAGGGCCCAGAGGAAAGGTTGAAATGAAGGACCAAATGTCATATTGAAATTATTAATGCTTTAAAATATTTTAAAGATAAATATTAAATATTTAAAAGTTAGAAAACAAGTTGACAAACTATCAAGTAAAATATAGACTATCTTCCAAACTTTATAACAACCTAGGTTTGAATTTGAAATTCTTGGATTCCTTAGTCCATTCTAGAATGGTATCATGAGGTATTCCACTCCCTGGCCCCAATTCTTGGCTTTTCAGTCGATGGCCCAACATCCCTTCTCTTTTTATCCCTGTTTCCATTCCATATTACAAAGGGCCTTGCATGCATGCACATAACTAGAGCCTCACATTCAAAACCCATTTATTTCTCTTCAGCAAACAATTGTTTCTTGCCACTCCTTGAGTCACATGAGGTGTTACAACCACTCTCTGGAAGGTGGGACCACAAAAAATAACCATCTGGGCTCTGGAACTAGATGTGATGACATTTGGAGAGAGTGTTACAGGGTTCAGTGTACTTGGAACTTGGGAGTTATGGCTCTGTGTGGTCCATTATATTGGCCCTACAGACTTCTTGTCCTGTAAGATTGGATGTGGCCAGAGAGGTAAGGTAGGGAAATCTCAAATCACAGGACCAAGGAAAGGGGCACCTTTACCCTAGTATAAGGATACTAATTATATGTTATCTGAATCAGTCTTGGGATCCTACAAGTTTCAGCCCAGGTGACATAAAAAGAATATAGAGTGTACCCGATGAAAACAATTTTTAATTCTCATCTTTTGATCTTCTTTGGTGCTCTTTTAGAACATAAAGAAGGTCCAATTGATAATGCACACTTTGTTTTTTAAGTTTCTTTATTTTGAGAGAGAGAGTGCATGGGGAAGGGGCAGAGAGAGAGAGGCAGACAGAGAATTCCAAGCAGGCTCCATGCTGTCAGTGCAGAGCCTGACATGGGGCTCAAACCCACGAACCGTGAGATCGTGACCTGAGCCGAAGTTGGGTAGGATGCTTAACAGACTGAACCACCCAGGCGCCCCAACAACATACACCTCTTACCATTCTTTTCATTTTTCTAACTGCTAATCAAGTCCCTTGCCTACCGTAGCCATGCCCAGATCTTTCTCCTGTCACTTCTCACTTTCAACCCCCAAACTCCTCCTTTTATTTCTGCTCTCTCTTTCCTTAAGCTTCTGTTAATTTTTCTCTCTCTTCAGCAAACATCTCTCCCTCTCTCTCTCTCTCTTTTGTTTTTGGTTCTTTCTCTACAGAGTCCTGAAATCATCACAATGGGGTCTAAGAGATATTAAGGAGAGGGGGAAATCTAAGCAAGCCTCCTAGAAATTTCCTTGGGATAAAGATAGAAAAAGAGGCGGTAACCAGGTTATTAAAACAGAGCATCTAGGAATTATGTTTGGCTCTCATTTCCTTTTACCTTCAGTATCTGGTAAAGTACATCTTGCTGATTTGGCTTTCTAAGTGTTGAAACATGTATAAGGGAGTTTCAGGAAGAAATACTGCCATATAAAATCATTGTTAATCTTAGCAAGAACAATTTCAGTGGAGTGGTGTAAGTGATGAATATAGTGTAGAGTGTTGAGTAATGCATGGAAGGTTGAGAAAGGGGAGAGGAGTAGGTGAATGTAGACAACCTTTTGGAAAATTTGTATGAGCCGTGGAGAATAATAAATAAAAATACAAATGAATGAATTAATGTACTAACTGTGTTGTACCCTGTTATAGGATGTTTTACTTCCACAGGCAGTGGCTTTACCTGTTACATTAAGCTTACTGAATTCTTATTGAGGATGGATGAGCCAAAATTCTGGATTTTCAGGGATAATATCTTCAGTCCAACTCATTAACTTGTTTTTAAAATCTCTAGTTTGGTTTTACAGGAGTTTTTCAAGAAGAGACTAGCAATTTCATAAAAGGCTCACAGGGAGGTCAATATACCAGGTGGGATTTTCAATGATCATAACCTTTATGATCTCTTTCAACTCTGAGATTCTTTTATTTTATAGTTTCAATGGTCATTCAAGCATAGAATCAATTTTATTCCCTAAATTTGTCATGCTAATCACAATTTTAAGTTGTAAAGTGGTAACGCTATTGCCTGATTTACAGACTCTCTAGCTTTATTTTACTGGGGTATATTGTACAAAGTGGGATTTAAGAGATGTAGGTTGGAAGCTTTAGATTTGGATATCTGAAGGAAAATTCCAGATTGTCTAAAGTATCTCATAGTTCCTGGTCTTTAAAAAGCATACACTGAATTAAATTCAATGGTGTACAAGACAGAATACATGAAATATTTAAGTACATAATTAAAAAAATTTTAAACAGCACCTTTCTTCTCCAATTAAACTTTATGTCATATCCTAATACACTTAGAAGGTAAAGGAGGAATTGTTCTAGTTAAGGCAGGGGAAATGGACCCAGAGCCCTGCTCATTTAGCTTCATCATTTAAACTTTTCTCCTAAATAGACACACACCGCATACACTCAAGCATACACATACTCATACACATACGCACAACTCCCTTAGGATTCTGCAGAACACCATTTAACAAATGACCAGTTAACACTAAGAAAACAATGCAAGATAATTCAACATTTTATCAAATATGTATAAGCTATCTACTGCTGTGTATCCAATTAATCCCCAAATTTAGAGGCTTAAAACAACATTTATTATCTTACAGTTTCTGTGGGTCACAAATCTGAGCACAACTCAGTTGAGTCCTCTAGCTCAAGGTCAACGTCTCTTAAGGTATAGGCTAGGACCAGAATCATCTCAAGATTCTGCTGGTGCAGGATCTGCTTGCGAATTTTCTCCATGGGTTTTGATAGAATTAAGTGCATTGCAGGCTCTTGGACTGAGGACTTCAACTCTTTCTTGGCTGTGGGCTAGAGGCTGCCATCGGTTTTTTGCCACATGGGTCCGTGCGGCAGCTCAGAACGTGGCAACTGGCTTCGTTAGGGTGAATGATGGGGCAAAAGGAGTATGAACAAGATGGAAGTCACAGTGTTAAGCAATATAAAAAGATCTATACTTTTATAATCCATATCATTTATGCTCTTAAACCGGAGAAATGCTTTGCTAATGATAATGAATCAGATGTTTTACATTGTTTAAAAATTTCTCAGACTTTTTCTTAATTTTTTTTCTCTAGAAACTCGAATACTGGCATTGTTTTAATGCTGAGTTTTACGTATCTAAGGGTTATAGAATAGTTCATAATCTCCAGTATATTTTGGAGAGGAAACAGGATGTTAATGAAGATGTGGTAATAATGTCTCCAGACAAAACTTAACATCTTGATGTGTTTAAGATTAATCGCGTTTCTGTTTGAAGTATAGCCTGTGCCTTTCCTCCTGGCATGACATCGAGCCCCACGATCATTAATGTATAAAGAGCCTGAACCTCTGTCAGAGATAGGCATCCCTTCAGAACTGAAAAGCAGCAAAACCAGCAATCAAATGCTATGAAATGCATGTTAGGATGCCATTTAGAGAGTATGCAGTGAGCAGCTGTGGTTAATAGGATAACTGATACTAAGTGATCTATATGAGCATCATGCAAACAAGGCACACTTTGAAAAGTGAGGTTTCTCCTGCATATTTCTTCCTGAATTCCACCCAAAGGGATTCTAAATGCAAGACAGTGGAATTCTCCCAGAAGCACTTCACTAATCGGGCCTCATTTTCTCAAGGAGACACAGAAAGAAGTAAAGACAGAAAGCTGTCTTTTTCTAAAATAAAGCCCTGGGCTAATGAAAGTTTTGCTGTTTGTTATCTAATACTACCCTAGAAACATCTGGAATCACAGAGCTGGAAGGTAGTGCTGGGCTTTAAAAGACTTTTGCAAAAAAAAAAAAATAAATAAATAAATAAAAAATAAAAGACTTTTGCTTTTAAAGAAGGAGTGTTTTTAAGAACAGAACAGACTAGGGCTGGGGAAGATCCACAGTACAGAACTCCTTGGAGAGCCTCACCTCCCCAAGAGCTCTTTTGCACGTCACATGGGGCCAGGTCATGAATTTTACCAACACTCTTCACTTCTGCTTTTGTTTGAGTTTACATCATATTTTCCCCCATACGGGTCCTCAAATTCCATAATTCATCCCAAATCCCTATTGGCTACTACTGATTCTACAATAATGGTGCTGCTACCTTAATGGATGTAGCTCCATGCTGCCTCTAGCTGGGAGACCACACCACGGCTTCCTCTTTCCGAGTCTCCCGCCTATGACTCCCACTTCACCACCATCCACACCCTGTCATGGCTGTCCACTGGCTTTTAGCGGGACTCTCAAGAGAGACCACTGCAGCTCCCTACATCTGCACCGTACTGAAAATTGTCTGCCCAGCTATGAAAAGTATTGCTCTGTCAGCCTGCTATACCAAACACTGAATGAAGCCCCTTAAAAGTGTTCTCCATTTCCATTTTTATTCTCCTTTGGGAAGCCAAACTGTCATACTCACTCTACTAAATTTGACAGTGATGTATGCTCCCACTTTTCTAAAATCTTCCTGCTTCAAAAAGCAAGGGCCTTTGATGTTCCAGCTTTTTATTTTTGTCCTTCCCGCTGTGTATAAGATTCAAGACCCTGTTCAGGAGTAGGCCTGGGAAATGACTGTAACTCTGTGCACCATTATATACTAAGACATGGTGCTCCAACTGTTGGGATAAGGGAGATGTCAGTATATGTTGGTACCCCTACCAAGCTCTGGGTTCCTCATATCTTATACTCTACTTACCTAAATTCTCTAGAAGCGGAGTCCAGGTTCACATTTCTATAATCATACTTCCTGCTGAAATCTGAGTCCCATAATGACACGACTTGTATGATCAATTCCTACAGGATGAAGTCACTTAGGCACACTCTCTATGCATTAATGTCTCTCTTTCATCTTAAAGAATAAGGCAATAGGAGGGGCGCCTGGGTGGCTCAGTCGGTTAAGCCTCTGACTTCAGGTCAGGTCATGATCTCACAGTTTGTGAGTTCAAGCCCCGTGTCAGGCTCTGTGCTGACAGCTCAGAGCCTGGATCCTACTTCAGATTCTGCATCTTCCTCTCTCTCTGTTCCTCCCCTGCTTGCACTCAGTCTCTTTCTCTCTCTCTCAAAAATAAATAAACACTAAAAAAAAATAAAAAAGAATAAGACAATAGGATTAAACACTATATTGAGTGACTCAGACAGAAAATGATGGGACATAAGAGCTAAAGTGAAAAAGGAGTTTGAGAAGGGAGAGTTCCATCTGAGCTGTAGCCAAAAACAAAGTGTCATGGTCAAGGTGAAGCTAGAGATATACTTCAAAGAAAGACAAGCTCAGTGAGACTAGCATAGGACAGGCAAGAGGGATGAATAACCACATATACCTATGTGATTTGGGTACCCGGCTACTGATCCTTCCCCTCTGCAATACAAAGATAATTTTTGCTAAGTTCTTAGAAAATGAACACCCTTAGAATTATGTGGTTTGTTGAGACTACTGAGTTGAACACTTCATAATAGAAGAAGATGAGAAAGCAATTCATGACCGAAATGCCATCTCTTTGTAGTACATGAAGATGTTTATTGCTCTGGTTTTTGCAGGACCAATCCAAAGAGTTAAAAAGAAAAAAAAGAGTTTGGAAGGGAAGACCTTTGATGTTTTTACCCATTCTCTTCACTTGTAGGCACGGGTAATTTTCATTGCTCTATTAGTTCAGAGAAGCAGAACCAATAAGATGTGTGAGAGATTTATCTCAAGATATTGGCTCACGGGATTATGGAAGCTGCTAAATCGGCAGGGTGGGCTGGCAGGCTATAGATCAGGGATGAGCCAGTTCAAGTCCAAAGGCTGTCTTCTGCAGAATTCCTTCCTCCTTTGGGGAGGTCAGTCTTTTTGTTTTATTCAAGCCTTCAATTAACTGAAGGAGGCGCACTCACATTAGAGAAGGTAATCTGCTTTAAAGTCCACTGATTTAAATGTTCATCTCATCTAAAAACACCATCACAGAAACATCCAGCAGAATGTTTGACCACATATCTGGGTATGGTGGCTCAGTCAAAGTGACATAAAATTAAGAGTCAGCACTGACTCTTAGTTTTTTTTTTTTCCTATAATCCTTCCTAGTGACAGTGGATAAGTCACTCACTCATTCTTTCCAGCCTCAGTCTTCTCTTTTGTAAAAGGAAGACTGATGTTGTCTAAGTTCCCTTCTATCCCAATCTCACAATATTGCTTTCTCTGATGTAGTATCTTTTTTCCTTTTTCTACCTTTCTTCTCCACAAATATACTTTTATAGATATGTAACTATATAAGTAAAAGCAACTGATGATTGATCTAATTACAAGAGGCTATGACGTCAATAATTGTGGTTTTTTTCTATGTGAAGATAGTATTCCCATATATTGTTAGAAGAATGTATGAACCGAGCTGCTTTTTCACTAATGCTGATAGGTTTGAGCTCTGTCATCCTCATTTTCTCAACTGAGTTTACCTTGGGGCTAAAGATACACATAATAAAAAGACTTGCTATTATTTCCGTGTAGACTGTGCCCTTAGAACAGAGGCAATTGGCTTCTAGGAGATTTAATGACTTTATTCACATTAGAAATGTATTCTTCAATTAACTGAACTAACTAGACTAATGACCTAAGGTTTTTGTCTGTGTAGCTACCTCACTAAGATTCAGGAGCAAATGCTAGTTAAAATACCAAAGTCAAATGGCAAAATGATGTCAAACAGACCAACAGGCCCTATCAAGATTTCTAATTTAAGGACTGATTACTACATGAAATGTTACTTTTTCATGCTTGGCTTTTCTGAATTAAGAACTGAAAAGTAGGATGTTTAAAAGTATAGCATTATTGGGGTGCCTGGGTGGCTCAGTCGGTTAAGCGTCCGGCTTTGGCTCAGGTCATGATCTCATGGCTCGTGGTTTCTGCCCCACATCGGGCTCTGTGTTGACAGCTCAGAGCCTGGAGCCTCCTTTGGATTCTGTCTCCGTCTGTCTGCCCTTCCCCCGCTTGTACTCTGTTTTTCTCTCTCTCAAATAGAAACATTTAAAAAAAATAATAATAAATAAAAGTATAGGCTTATTAAAAGTTCACCATTTTTGATACATAGTTCTGCCTTTCTAGTATACGCAAATACGTTTCTGCCGTTAATCAGAGATGCTCATAATCAGAATTTTAAAAAATAAAGCTTTCTTCCTAGAGTACCATGGCACTCCAGAATGCTTAGCCAGTGCTACACAAACATTTGGCTCTGTAGATTTCCCTAAGACTCAGCCATTTATGAACATCCTTGGATTGTCTTCAAAAATAGCTTCCATGCCCTAGAGGGAATGCATGCGAAGTAACTGGAATGAGACCATTTCCAAAAACAGACTATCAGTTGACACAGGTAGACCAGATATTATAGAGAAGATTGATTTGGCCATGCCCATAGTATTTCCTTAAGAAAATTGTTATTATATTGGTAATATCCAAGAGAAAATAGATATGTTTTAATTTCACAAATAAGGAAATCCAGGCTTCAGTCATTATAGAATTCATTTAGCTGTCACAAATAGTCTATGTGATAGGTTTTGAAAGATCTGTGGAAAGATTCTTATGTTGAGACCATTGATCACAGAGCATGAGAACATTCCAAAAGTGTACCTAAAATTGACTTATCAAGACTCAGGAGGCTTATCTGGAATTGATTCCTAAAAAACAAATAGAAGTGTTAAGAAGATCACATGTGTTTTATGCCCTTAGAGAATAAATCTTCACAATGCAACTGTGGTCTTTTGAGACAGACTCATTTCTGTTTTTTAAAAAAGTATATATATAATGTTCTGCAAACACACTCTTTATTAAGGGCAGCAATACCAAATATACTCAAAGCAAGAACAGTGTCTGAGCTATAAAAATTCCCCCATGTTTAGCCTAACATTGCATTTGAGTCTGAGAATTTTCTTAATATGTCACACTGATAATGGACATTTTACCATCTACAGGCAAAGTGAATATTCTGTTGGCCAGTGTGTAATATGTGTCAGTTACAGAACTGAGATAGTTAAGAAAACACCCAAATATACATGTGTCTAAATTTTGATTTTTTTTTTAGAAAGTTATATCTATAAAATCACCAAAAGTTGTCTTTAAATCCAATCCAATGACCATTTGTCAGTTTTTCTCTCCTTCACAAACAGACGAATAAGTGTATACATTGACTGTGGCACTATTGACTGCTGATGTCTGGAAGTTCAATTACACAGACGCTTCTGGTGATACTCATTTCTGTGATTGCATTTCTCTCCTTCCTGGTTGCTTTGTTCTCTACTAAACAGCAAGGGGTTTCCTTTCCCCAAGCTTAGATGGCCTCTACATACCCTCCCTTGGGAATCTCATCTTTTACATGGATTCAGAATATACAAAGAAATATACAGAAATGATTAATCTATCCAGTTCTGTCATCTGGATGAGTTACACTCCTAAGTGCCATCTATTTTTTTCACTAAATGACTTTGTGCTTCTATGCTCTGCTCTGAGAAAGGTATATTGATAAAATGTGATTAAGATTCCAGTAAATGAAAATCCAAACGTACAATTGGTTAGTATTTCTTGTATTTCAAAATTCTGCTAGAGTATCCTTTAACTATGGAATTTCCACAGCAATTTAAGTTTTCATTACTGTCATTTCATTTCTTCATAAATAAATTGCCCGACACCTTAATTAAGAACATACTTATGACCAACTCTATATAGAATCATAGATACAAGGTTCTAGGAACTTATAAAAATTAAAGATAAATAATAAGGATAATAATTTAGTAATTTGCTAATTAAGAAATACTCTCCTACATCACAGTAACAATCTCAATTTTCTCTGTGCCATGCACAAAGTGAGGACAATACACAAGGTGAAGTTGGCTTTTCTACGTAAGAAGGTAACTCATAGTTAATGCAGGGAATTGATAGAAAGGGCTTATGAGAGAGGCTGACTTATCATAACAAAGGCTGACAAATCATGGGCTGATTTCTGCAAATATAGTAAAAGCTCATAATGGAAAGAGAAGAGATGTATTTTATCTCCCCTGCATCATCTCGTGCCACTCTTGTGCTTACTTTCTCTGCTCTTGCAAACCCTTCTTATTTCCTCAAGATGGTCCAAACTCTTCTTTCCTCAGGGTGTATGCACATTCTATTCTCTCTGATTGAAACACCCTCCCTCCCGCTCTTCACCTGGATGATGCTCTCTCATACCTCACAAAGTCCTTTCCTTGCCCTTCCAATCTAAGTGAAATCCTTCTTGTTAGTCTCGTTCATTACATCCGGGTTTTTTGCCACTTTAGCTTTTTCCAAATCTAATCGTGTGTTTCCTTGTGTGCTTATCTTCCCATAAACTGCAAGATCCATGATGCCAGGGAAAATACTTCATCCTTGTAACTGTAATGCACTCTGCAAATTGCTCAGTATTTACTGAATGAAGGAAAAAGTTCATAATCACAGAAATTTCAACTCCCTAAATAGTTCTTGTGAAATGGTTAAAGCGGAGCGTAGGATAAAATCTTGACTCACTTCTCTGACAAATTCATTCCTCAAAGATAAAACAACATAAATATCTGCCTTTCTAAGTTTAGATATGAGTAAGTACTTTTTAGAGATAAGAACTTTGGAGGATGTAGCAGTAGGAAAGGAAGAAATTACTAAGTATTGGTATAAAAGTATATTCACAGACCCATCTGCAGAATGGGAACAAACCTGTTCTGCATGTATTCTATAGTCTCTGTGAAGGCCAAATAAACTAAAGTATATAAAGCTTGTAAAATCTTGTACAATTTAAGATGGTAGTTGCAGTATGGCAGTTTGGGAAGAGGATACTTCACATATTTAAATAAACAGGAAAGACAGGAGTGCCTCGGTGGCTCAGTGGTTAAATGTCTGACCTGCTTTTGGCTCGGGTCATGATCTATCTCATGGTGGTGAGATTGAGCCCCACGTCTGGCTCTGCACTGACAGCGTGGAGAGATTCTCTCTCTCTGCCCCTCCCCGGCTTGTGCTTGTGCGTGTGCACATTCTCTCTCTCTCTCAAAATAAATAAATAAACTTAAAAAAATAAATAATAGAGAGAAGCCAAATAAGGAAAAGGACTTCTAAAAAGTGAAGTAGGTCAAAGTCCTTAGTTTAGTCCTGAGATAATACATGTTAATGATAGAAAATGTATACAATTAAGACTTAAAAAAGGAGAAAATAAAATTTCCCTTAATTTTATCACTTGGAAATAATACTTTTTAACATTTTGTAGATATTTTGACATTTAGTTTTTGTTTTTATCTTATTGTTTTTTAAGTTCATTTATTTTGAGAGACAGAGAACGCCAGCAGGAGAGGGGCAGAAAGAGAGGAAGACAGAGAATCCCAAGCAGGCTCTGCACTGTCAGAGCAGAGCCCAATGCAGGGCTCGAATTCACGAACCGTGAGATCAAGACCTGAGACGAAGTCAAGAGTTGAACATTTAACCAACTGAGCCATCCAGGCACCCCTAATTTTTATTTTTATTAACAAAAGTGGTGTAATTTTCTGAAACTGCTTTGTAATCTCTTCACTTAGTGATAGAATCCTTAATGGATGAATAGTATTTCCCTATGCTGAACTACTCATTCATTCTTGCATTTCTTCACTAATTGAGTAATTATTGATTGAAAACCTACTCTATGTAAAGTACCAAGTATGATGCTGGCAGTGGTGGTCAAGACAGAAAACAATAAAAAATTATTCCATTAAACATTTAGTTCTAGCGCTGATAGATGCTAGGAGCAGAGTTACATGCTGCGAGTGCATTTAACGGGGTGTGTAGGAACTAGGGAACTAGGAGGGAACTAGGAGGTCAGGGGAGGGAGGCATATTTTAAGCTAGGATTTCAAAGATAAGGAGAAATAAAGCAAACTATCAAAAAGGGCATAGTAGGCAAAACCTTACATAAGAAGGCACATGCAAGTGTGATTTTTGGATTGGAACAGAAATCGAAACTTCACTAGAGAGTGAAATTCTGAACATACTCTTGAAATATTTCCAGTTAAGAAAAAAAAAGGAACAACAGAGAAGATGCGTTAAAGAAACCAAGGAACAGGAAGTTTTTCCATACTCAGAATTTAGAAGAATACCTAAAAATTATGAAAGAAGGAGCATAGAAAAAAAATGTCGTATTCAAGAATCATTCACATGTGCCACAATTTGGGGGACCTTCTCTGATCTTCCTCAATAATTCATTTGGGATATCAAATTGAACTTGATACAGTACAGTCATTCCCTACTTGTTGGGAACAGAGGCTGGTGGGAATAGAGGCTGGTGGAGACCCTGTTAACCCCAAAGCATGTGCCACATATTGTCTTCATAGATGTGTCTCTGGATTATTTTTCACGTAGCTGCTATGCTTAATAAAATACAAGTACTTTAAAAAACACTACTTTTCCTTAACAACTATACCACCCATTTCTCTGAGTTATGTCACCGATCCCTAGGCCACCTCTTTCTTGTACTTACTTCCAGGTTCATTGGCATGCTTTCCAATTTTATCTGTCACAATCCTTAATGAAATTCAGTGTTGACATACGAATCTATCTAACATCCTGACTTCTTGGCTGCTTGACCTACTTTTCTCAGTGATCATGTCCTTCATCCTAAAACTGCTATTTATTCCTTATCTCAGTAACCAAATCTCAATAATTTCAAACTCTCAGATCCTTCCATGTTGGGAAGCTCACCACAGACAGATAATTAATTCTCTTTCAGAATATTGCTAAGAATTAAGAAACAGATATGTTTAAATTTGCATAATAATCTGACTTATGAAACATCCTCTCCTGCCTTATCCCTTAGATCGTTCACCAGACATCTCCATTTTGCAGTCCCGACAACTGATGAGGTTGAGATTTTAGTTCATATCTATTTTGTGCTGGTCTCAGCTATCGAACGTAATGCTATCAGCTAGAAATACCTGTGGGCTCTCGCCTGGGCCCCGGTGAGCTTCCCACAGACATCTCTCCTTCCAAACCAGTGTTACAACTGAACTGATCCTGTGGTTCTTACTATCACTGCAAGATATCCTTCAGCAACAACAATCAGGAAACATTGAAAAAAATATATAAGTTTATTACTTACAACATCTAGAAATTACATGGCACACACAGTGCCGTTAGGGATGAGGGTTGTACACAGGGGCTGGGGTGTTGTGCTTTCATTGAGGTTGAGGGTAGGGGCCTAGGGTTTCAAGGGCTCAATCTTTATTGGTGAATTTAAAACATAAGAGCAGGAATTTGAAGCATGGGAAGAAAAAAAAACCCAAGTGGCCCAAATGGCCAATTATTGAAATAAATATCTCAAACAGAGGAGCCTCAGTATGGGGAGGTGTGATGGCTCTGTGTCTAGTCATGTGTCTGGCAATGTGTTTATATAAGGTTTCTTTGCAGTAGATGCCTCTTTGAAATAGATCCCTCAGAAATCAAAATGTAAATCAGGAACTTACGTTACAAAAAAGGAAAAAAAAACAAACCAACTGCCAGAGCTTATACTACAATATCTCTGGGTTATAATGATATTAGATCATCTATAAGATCACTAGAACTTTATCCATACATCAAAATTTAGGAAAATTATTTTCCATAATAAACCATGAAACCAAACAACTTCTTGCAAGAAAATCATATGAGCATTAGACTTCTGTCTACTTAAGCATTGAGGTGAACCAAAGGAAGTACAGGAGAGAAGGGTCTTGAAAGGGAAGAGGATTGTAATAGTAACAGGGGACACATATACTGCTAGAATTTGGGGGAAACTGATTTTGTGATAAGCATTTAACATTTTGCTACTAAACTTGTCACGCTGTTGTGGAAACCTTAAGACATCACTGAAAGTACTCAACTTCTATTCTGCATCCTCACTGGCTTAGAGCCAGAAAACTTTAATTCACAGTTAAACATTTAACAGAGTCCCCATAAATGTTGACTAGTCGACGGAGTTTTTTCAGGATTCAACTGTTTCAATAATAAATGTCAGAACAGGGTACTACATAAATTAATTCCTGCATAAGAAGGTGTCCTGAAACTTAAGAAAATATTGGGTGAGTGAGTGAGTGTGTGTGTGTGTGTGTGTGTGTGTGTGCGTGTGTCTTCTAAGACACAGACTGATTTTTTTAAGGGCCATTCTGTTAGCAACTCATTCATCATTCATTCATTCATGTAACAGATATTTATTGGAACCCTACTTTTTACCAGGCATTGGGCTAAGTTCTTGGCATATAAAGACGAAACGAAACATTCTCTGCTTCCAGTTGAGGATGGGTAGGAGGCAGACAATCCAAACAAGAATGCAGCAGAGAGCTATTACTATTATATTAAAAGGGTTATAAGAGACGAGAAGAAACAACAGCCTATCTAGTATAAAGGAATTCAAGGAGAAGCTTCATGGACAAAAAGACCTAGAACCTGAGACATAGTGGTCAGATAGCAAATCTTAGATGGGCCTGAGGAATGTGGTGAGGAGAGTGAGTAAAGCATATCTTGAGCTAGAGCCGGCCAATGAGAGCAAAGTGCATTTGATCACAAAGCTAATCTGACTATAGCACATTGTCTGCAGAATGGCAAGGGGTGAGAGAGGAGGGGCAGGAGGGTATTGGAGGGTCTTATAAGCCATCTCAAGGAAGGCTCATGGGAAGCAGTCATTGGAGTTTTAAGCAGGCACTTGGCAAGATCATTATTAGATGCATTTAAAAAGTCCTACTGGCTTGACCATTTTTCTTGTATGTTTGTCTGTCACTATATAGATCATCAGGCCTGGTTCAGCTAATCTTGCTCGCTTCAGATACCTCCCTTCTCCCTCAGTGCTGTACAGTGCATTTATCATAGGTTTTTAAAAGTACTTTGCAGATATTTCTTAATGAATTCTCCTAGGAATTTTGTATTTATTATTTAAATACTAGTGCTGGAACAAGACAATAAACTTCAAAGTAAAATGACTCCAGGGGAGGAGGCCAAGGAATAAAGGTACCAACTACTTTTGCATAATTATATTGGCCCAAGGAGGCTGATTAGTGTAATATGTGAAACCATCTAGGCAGGGAAACACGACTGTTCTCTAAGGCCTCAGAAATTGCAAATCAAGCATGTTGTAGAACTGAGATAATATAGACTCTGTGTAAAAGTCTGTTAACTGATTTAAAAAATGAGAACACAAACTCGGGAGATTTGCTTTCCCGTTCTTCTGAGGAGCTTGGGGTTTATGGTCCCAAGGGACTGCCGGTTTTGTAATTCACAAGTTACATCAGAGCATCAGAACGATGCAGAACACTTGAGGAGGATCTTGCAAGAAACAGTGGTTCAGTCATCGTACACACACACACATGCAAGTGAGCCCTGAAACCTGAAGTTTCCTGTTTCCGATGTCAAGTGCTTCTCAATCATGTTAAGAATGAGTTTCATGGGATCTCCTGTCCCTTCCTCGGAGACAAAGAATTTCCCATTGTGCCAACTTGCTCCTGACTTTCTATCTCTATGAATGGTATATCCTTTTCTCTTGCTCCAAATCAAAACTCCTTATGCTTTGGGGTATCTTGAACCTCCTTTACCCTCACATAGGAAGAGAACAGAAAGCATCCTTCACGATGCTCATTTCCTTGCTTCCAAGACTGACTCTAATTAGCCTTGTTAACTCATCCCTGAACTACTGCAGCAGCTTCCAGACACAGGAAAAAAATATAGTAGCTCTCTTTAAATATCGAAGAACCGTGGAGTAGGAGCTGGGGAGTAGAAGCTGCAGACGATGTTCCTTCAGATGGCATTCAGAAGACGGAACATCTAAGCTACTCAGTAGAGCACTGGGTTCAAAATCAGGCGGGCTCACGAAAGAGTGAATATTTCTTCCAGGACAGTCCAGATGATTTTGTCAGGGAAGTGGCTGAAGAGATTTCTGTACTGGACACGTATAGTTGCATTTGAAGATGATGTTCCATGATTACTTGATTAAGACATTAAAGACCTATCTGTTGTTACTATTTATCCAGTTTCACAACAGATTGGAAGGAAATTCAGAGTGATATATGTAAAAGGAAAATATGTAAACATGTTCAATGATATTTTTAAATAACATTTGGCTCAAAGCATCTTATTAGGTACTATCTTTAGAACAATTAAAACTAAGCACATAGGCTCACCCATGTGCTTTATAAGAGTCTCATAATAATATTCAGTGTTTATATCAATTTTAGTTAATCCCCATATTCCCATTTTACAGAGGAATGCAGAACAACGGCATGTGAATGATGATATTCCATGATATTTTGCTGATGCAATTTTACTGAGACCTCATGAAAATCAGCAGAAGCTTAAATACCAAGACTGTCTAAGAATTCTTGCAGCATACTGAATTGATACATAATTGTAAATGTCAGGTGAGATGTTATGGCCAGAGAAGCCAAAGGTGATGAATAAGAGGGTTGTAGTCAGTAATTTAATATTCATCTGCTTAGGGGTTGTATAAAAAGAACAAAAATACAAAACTTTCTGACTTCTTTATCAAAGAATAACCCTTCTCACCTTTTAGGACTTTAAAATGATAATGTAGATGTAGTGCACGAATCTTTGTTGTGGGGGAACTTCATGTTCTAGTTTATTTATTTGATTAAAAATATTTATTTTGTGCCTATAATATACCAGGATATACAAAGTAGATACAGAATTTAATATCTTTTATATGAATTCCTGCAAAAATCTTTTGGATTCTTTCCCTGCCTCCAGCAGGTTCCTTCTAGTCCACCCTCCACATACTGCCAGAGTTATTCTTTCAAACACAAGTCAAATTGCATCACTGCCTTAGGTAAACATTTTAACAGCTCCCACTGGCAATCGAATGAAACCCAAATGCCCTTTCTATCATCTGCTTGCGTTTCCAGGTTTGTGTCCTAACACTACCTTTTGTGCTCTCTTCCAGCCATCATGAATTTCCTCCTCGACGGTTAGGTGTAATTATTCTCCCATGATTTCACACACGCTACTTCCTTGATCTTGAATGCATTTTCTTCCCTTTTCTGCTTTTGCTCTAGGCAGCACCATATATACTAAAGACACTTCCCATTGCCTTAACTTTTATTTCTCTTAAAAGTATCTCTTTTTTGAGAATACTGAGTTGCTCTGTAGTGTCCTAGTCCTGATAACCCTGTCTGTGTTCGCTCTACTAATACCGTTCACTATTTATGGATGCTCTGGTGAGGATAATGCGGTGAGAAGAGATGAGCAATGGGTACGAGAAGAGGAAGGATGTAGAAGGAAGTCTTTCTGAATTCAATCAAGGAAGCTGACAGAACATCAGGGAAGCCCTCAAAGGGGCTTTCAACTCACTTCTGATACTGATTTAATTCCACCACTCAAAAGGCCAGATAGATCATTCCTTTTTAGGCTGAGACCTCATACATATTTCTACCACTTTAAGTTTACATCACCATCTCTCTACCATAGGTAGTCGTTAATTGACATCTCATTTACAAATAATACACAAATGCTATATATACAATCAACTGTGCCTTAAGGAAGAAGTAGGTAGATAAAAAGAGATATAGGCAATATAATCTATAGGAAAACATATATAAAGGCACGGAGATATAAATGCATGTGTGTCTTCAGACCCTGACCCAAATTCACTGTGACTGCAGTGAGGTCAGCCCCGAGGAAATGGCATATATTTAATGATGTTTCTGATCCAGCATCACGGTGTTAGGTACCACTATCTACAGATACAGTAGACTTTGCAAACTTAATGAAGCACTGCAAGACTGTAGACTCCACAAGAGCAGGGACTGTGTCATTGACTTTGGTACTCTGCTACTATCGTTTCATTTCTGGTTCTCTTACCTGGTCTGTGAGAGTCCTTCTGTGATGACAGAAGTAGTGACACTCCACAGCACCGTTTGTAATCAACTGTGTTCTGTACATCTGAAAACATTCTTAATGTTTATTTATAGTCTGGGGCTTTGGAGGGAGGATGGGAATTTTTCCTTTTTCCTTTATCTGGCATTGATTACTCCAGATACTCTGAATAAGTCAGGGGTCTGTTCCTAAATATTAAAAATTCTTACTTTCCAAGAAGTTGGAAGTTGGTTGGTACCAAGAGTTCAAAGCTAGGAAGATCACCTTTCCTAAAAATTAAATACATTTCAAATAACAGGCTTTTTTTTTTTCCCTGTGGTAGTAAAATTTGCTTTGTTTAAGTAAAGCAACGTGATCTGTTCAAGGAATTAAAAAATGTTTCTTTTTTATTATCTTTGATTTAAAAATAAAATTTGCTTGAAAGGTACTTCTCAATATAAATATAGGTACACTCAAGTATATTAAGTTCTAATACTGGTATAAACATAGAATCACAAATGTACTTTATAGATTTTCAAGGCGTTTTGCACAGTAGGACTGTCATTTTCTTCTCTCAGATGGTCACACTAAAATATTTCTTTTAAAATATAATAGAGCATCAAGCATTCATACAAATAAGTTATATGAAAACCAATGTAAAATTAATCATAAAACTTAAAATCCTCAGGGGATATTATTACACTTGTAGGGCAAACATCCCATTTTCATTTATTCCTTAGTCATCCCTTTTGCCAGAATGTGTACTTAGGTCCTCAAGACCTAAATCAGCTTTGTTTTTCTCATAAAAGACGCAAATAATCTGTATTTCAAGTTGACATTATTTTCCAAAGAAAAACATTTTTTTCCATTCAATCCATATGTTTTGAGTCTGGATTGCTATCGTCACCATATTTAGAACCAAGACAAATGCAAAATATCCCTAGGCAAGCTTTACAAAGCCTCTTAGACATTGAGGCAAACAGTACTCCAAAGACAAGGCTATCTTCCTGGGGTTAAAACAACTTTCAATGTAAATGGACATGATGGGGCAAAATGAACAGTGTGTTAACACGAAAAGGACATGGCATTGCCCTTCCAGGATGAGGCCCATTAATATCATTTTTTAAAAGCATGGTGTACTTATAATGAAATGGAAAGAAGTTAGCAAGTTGTTATGTGGGTTTTGCTGCACATGTGATTTGGACATAATCAGAAATTCTAATCATAAGAGGCTGTGAGAGCATTATAATTGCAAAAGAGGGAGGGCCCCTGGGTGTCAAACTCTCAGCAGGGAAATGGAGATTTATCACCTTAGCTCACTGAGGCAGGTGAACGATGGATGGGGTGGCTTACTGTCACTCCAGTGAATTTAGTGAGGAAGTGAAAGGCAGCCTTGTAGGGGGAGGGGGGGGTGTATAATGGAGAAAGAGCTGGGATTTACGAACTGAAATATGTGTTGTAATGGAGTGGATTTCAGGAATCTCAGTCTTAACTTCTGTCACAGCTATAGGATTATGAATGAGTCTCAGACAGGATTGTAATGAGACCTTTCAAACCAACTGAACGTACATTATCATCATAAACCACACAGAATGTATCTGCAGGCATTCCAAATCCATGAAGGTGAAGATCTAATTACACATTAAGTTTTTCTTTCTGCCAATAAGGATATTTGCTAAAGAGCAGGTTAACAAAATTACATTTGTTGTCTTTTGCTTCCTGAGCCCACATGCCTCTATCTATACTTAATTACGCGCCATTGATGTTTACAGACAGTCATGGTGAAGAGTACAAAACCACAAGGGAAAGACTAAGGAGCCTCCTGGTTTTGCTGCTACCTCTCCTAGTCCTGGGTATTTCAAAACCACAGGCTAGCAAGGTGAGCAAGCTGGATTAGCAACAGGTGAACTACAAGGTCCTTCTTGTTCTAGGATTCCATGAAATAAGAAAGGGACTATGACTCTATTTCATACAAAAACTATACACTGACATCAGATCCTTCAATGAAAAATAAAACCAAATATATAAAATAATAAATGCAACTGAATACCAAATCATAATACTATCAAAACATTAGCATGTAGTATATACAAAATACCAAGAAGATTTATTGATTTTTGTTATAGTTGTTTATGTGGGTTGTTTTTAAATGTTTTATTTATTTTTGAGAGAGAGAACACAAGCGGGAGAGGGACAGAGAGAGAGGGGGACAGAAGATCTGAAGCGGACTCTGCTCTGAGGTGAGCAAGCCTGATGCAGGGCTCGAACTCATGAACTGCAAGATCATGACCTGAGCCGAAGTCAGTGGCTCAACCAACTGAGCCACCCAGGTGCCCTTGTTTATGTGTTTTTATGCAAGTATATTCGATATGCACGTGTCTGAGGTAAAAATCACACTGGGTCTCTATATTAAAAATATTTTATTGTTCACCAATGATGCCTATTATAAAAAAAAATCTAGGGGTTCCTGGGTGGCTCAGTTGGTTAAGCATCTGACTCTTGATTTCGGCTCAGGTCATGATCTCACAGTCGTGAGATTGTACCCCATGAGCTCTGAACTGGGCATGGAGCCTGCTTAAGGTTCTCTCTCTCCCTCTCCCTCTCCCTCTGTGCCCTCTCCCTCTCTCCCTCTGTGCCTCCCTCTGTGCTCCATCTGTATGTGTGTGTACTCTCTCTCTCTCAAAAAAAGAAAAAAAATCCAGAAAATAACAAATGTTGGTGAAGGAGATGTTGTGCACTGTTGATGGGAATGTAAAATGGTGTCCTTACTGTGGAAAATAGTAAGACTATTCCTCAAAAATTAAATACAGAATTACCATATGATCTAGCAAAAATTTCACTCTTGTATATACACCCAAAAGAAATGCAAACAGGGACTTAAGTCCATATTTGTACAACCATATTCATAGCAGCATTATTCACAATAGCCAAAAGGTAGACAATACCTAAGTGTCCAGTGATGGATGAACAGATAAACAAAATGTGCTGTATGCACACAGTGGAATAAAAAAGAAGGAAATTTAACACACTCTACAACAGGGATGAACCTTGAAGACATTATACTCAATGAAATAAGCCATTCACAAAAGGACAAATATTGTATGATTCCACTTATATGAGGTATCTGGAGTAATCCAATTTTTAGAGACAGCAGAATGGTGGTTGATGTAAGGAGAGGGAATGAGAAATTAGTGTTTAATGGGTACAGAGTTTCAGTTTGGAAGGTGAAAAATTTCTGGAGCTGGATGGTGGTGACGGTTGCACAACATGAATATACTTAATGCCACTGGACGCTTAAAAATAGTTAAGACAGCACAGCTTAAGTTATACGTATTTACCACAATTAGAAATATTCTAACTACATAAAAAAATAATGAGTATAGAAGTTCCAATTCTTCTTTAGAAACTGAAACATTTCAGTTAGCTTTCTGTTCTAACCAGATTTGGGGGCAATTAATGGTTTAATGTTTTTATTATAAGGGAAGCTGTTACCAGAAAGTAGGGGAAATAGATGCTGGGTAAGCAAAAGTAGCAAATGCCATGACTCTAAAGCAGGATGCAGGTTTGAAGTAGTTGGAAAGCCACAAAGACAGGGAGTAAGGGCTCAGTCAACAGAGGCAGAGGGGACATACAGTTCAGAGGAAGATTAGGAGGGCTTTGGGAAATCATGAGTTTTAGTTTGGGAATCTCCTTCTCCAACTGTAAAATGGTTGATTCATCAGATATTATTATTTTGAATTGACTTTATCATATTTATTTTCTTTCTACTACTACTAAATTAGTTTCACACATTTTTGCTTCTCCCACTGGACTGTAAGATCTTGTAGAATACAATCGATGCCATATTTATTCCCAACTTCCTTATAATTCATAATAGATACATTCTTGATAATGACTGAATCAATGAAGGGATGCAAAGTAACACAGTACTCGTCCTGTTAGAATTCACAGTGCAGAAAAGTATTGGTATGTCAATCAAACAATTAGAACATATCTTAATTGATTATTTGAGCCATCTACTAAATTCAGGAGAAGGTGGTCCAAAGTTTTTCTTAATCTACCAGTACAGAATCTAATATAATTCTGGTGAATTGGACCTACCACAGAATAACAGAATGTACTGAGAATGATACAATAAGATAATAAAAATAATAATAGTTAACAATTCTTTAGAATTTAAATGTCAGACTCTGTATGAAGCACCTTCCATGGCATCTTTTTTTTAATCTTAATTTTGGAGGTATTTATTTTTATTTTACAGACAGAAGAATCCAAAGAATCCAAAGAGATAAGGTTAAATAATTTTTCAAAGCCATATTCAAATTATTAGGTTGATTATTTAAACCCAGAGAATTTAATCCCAAATCCCATAGAATTTGAAGATAAATGCACCTTTCTTATCTAGTGATGTCATGAAAAGAGACCAGGAGCACTTACTCTGCACACTGTCAGGCCACCCAAGTGCATATGATTGCTTAATTCAAGAATATGAAAATATTTTCATTAGTATTTACAGATTATTATGGAGCTTTTTTTAAAAGGAGTAAACATTTGGGGCACCTGGGTGGCTCAGTCGATTGGGTGTCCAACTTCGGCTCAGGTCACGATCTCATGGTTTGTGAGTTCGAGCCCTGCGTCAGGCTCTGTGGTGACAGCTTGGAGCTTGCTTTGGGTTCTGTGTCTCCCTCTCTCTCTGCCCCTCCCCACTCATGCTCTGTCCCTCTCTCCTTCAGATATAGATAAACATTTAAAAAATTAAAAAAAAAATAAAGGAGTGAACATTTTAGTTGTTTTCAGTAGTGAAATTAGTCATTCAATTTTTGTCAGGGAGCATTTGCAAGCCTGGGGCTTTTTGTGGAGTGCAATGTGAACAGATACATATTTAAATAAAAGTGACAGGCCTATTCTTGCAAAAAAATGGAGCTAAAAATATTTCCTTAGAGAAAAGATCAGGTTTTAAAAGATATAGTTAAAAGTAACTATTTTTTTTAACAAAAGTGATTTAAATATTTAAAAGTTATTATTTAGTTATTAATGCCAAAGAATTAAGTATATGTGAGTTCCCAGTTTAAGTACTCATTTGAAAATATCTCTTGCAAAGCATGGCTCTATGGGGTGTTCCTGTAACATAAGTTCAGCCTTCTATTTGGCTTTTCGATATGCTAGACATACATGACGTGTATCATGCTCCTGATGGAATGGACGTTCATTGGTAATTAGTATCTAGCCCATTTTACTCCTTTGCTTTAGGGCATGACCACGAAGACCTACCTATAGCTTCATTCCTCCAAAGGCCACTTAGTTCTACACAAAGAAAATATAGTTTCCTAGAGCCATTCTCTGCACCTTTACCGTTCACCTTTCCAACTCTTATCTGAATGTGCCATATTGTGTTGGGCAAGACAGTTTCTATTGGGAAAACCAAACATCAAATAGCGCAAACATGGACCACCACCCCACTCTCATTAGTCTACTCAAAATACATGCCCTGATTTATCAGTAATATTTTTACTTAATTTCTGTATTTAAAAAAATGTTTATTTATTTATTTTGAGGGAGAGAGAGAGAGTGCGAGTGGGGTAGAGGGAGAGAGAGAGGGAGAGAGAGAGAATCCCAGCAGGCTCTGTGCTGTCAGTGCAGAACCCCACAGGGGCTCGATCCTATGGACCATGAGATCATGAATTGAGCCCAGATCAAAAGTCTGATGTTCGACCAGCTGAACCACCAGGTAACCTTCTGTATTTTTTAACTAAAACCAATTTAATCATTATATTTTATTTTAAACGTTGTTTTAATAAAGAATAGCAGACATGCAAAAAAAAGAGTAGACAATGATTATACATCTCAATAATTTATTATGAAGGGAATATTTTCATTTAATCACTCCCAAGGTAAGCATGATCCTAATTTCTAAGATTGTAGTCTATTTTTCCCCTAGCATCCGGCTGTTATGAAAAACTGTATACTTACATTTGTTGGTATATACCAAGGGATGGAAACTGCTGCATCAAAAGATAGGCTTACATTTGATTTTAAAACAACACGAAAACCTTTTGTAAATTGGTTATTTTGTTTGCCATTCTTACGAGCAGTGCCTGAGAGTTCCCATTACCCACATCTTTGCCAACCTTCTGATAAGCAAAATGGAGCAGAGTTTTATTAATGTGTTAGTGAGAGAAATGTTTTCTTTACATTGGAGCATTTCATAAATTTATATTTCATATGTTAATCTTTTGTAATGTAAGTCTAAAATATCACTATTTGCTTAAAATATGACCCACCTACCTCCTCCTGTAGTTCACGAGTCTGTCCAATGCTTATGCTCTGCTTCTGTGCCTTTTCAGCCTCTTCTAATTGCACCAGAGGCCCTGGAGAGAAAAGCATCCCCGATTATAGTTTTTATAAGCATTTCCACTGTATGTGTACATGTATTAGTGCCTTTTGGTGCTAGGCATTCTATATACCTTATCCCATTTTCTCTTCAAAAACATATTTGAGAGAGGAGGGAAGGAATGGGGAGGAATGCAGGGGAGGGGAGAGAAATTAAGTAATGTGGCCAAGGTCAGACTCAGATTTAGGAAGCTGGGGAAGGCATGGAATCAAGTTTATTTAATCTCCAAGTCCATACCATTTTCAGAGCATCACAGTGCCTTTTATGGTAGCAGACTGCTGATATTTGTTATTTAAATATAAAAGATCTAAAACAGATAGATTTTATATATTTTTAAATTTTAATGTTTATTTATTTTTGAGAGAGAGAGAGACAGAGCATGAGTGGGAGAAGAGAGAGAAAGAGGGAGACAGAATCTGAAGCAGGCTCCAGGCTCTGAGCTGTCAGCACAGAGCCCCATGTGGGGCTCGAACCCACAAACTGCGAGATCGGACATTTAACCGGCTGAGCCACCCAGGGTCCCGTTACTTCCACTTTTAAATGTTAGCATTATCCATGGGGCTCCTGGGTGGCTCAGTCGGTTAAGCGTCCGACTTCAGCTCAGGTCATGATCTCACAGTCTGTGAGTTGGAGCCCCATATCAGGCTCTGCACCGACAGCTCAGAGCCTGGAGCCTGCTTCGGATTCTTTGACTCTCTCTCTCTCTCCCTCTCTCTCTCCCTCTGTCCTTCACCCGTTCGCACTCTCTCTCTCTCAATAAATCAATAAATCAATAAATACTTAAAAAATGTTAGCATTATCCCTTTACTTATACATTTTCTTAGTGTTTAAAATAATCTGTAAAAACAATTAATCATATTCCGATATTACTGTTTCTTTCCTATGTTGAAAACCTTACCAGTGCCAGGGAAGCAGTTGACTGCCATTATGAATTTAATGTGAAATATTGCAGATTTTGTTTTTATCTGTCGAGTGCAAGTACCCGTAGGGAATTAGAAGTCAGCAAGACATTCTTAGAGAATCATGTCTGTTCAAGGTCCAGGAAAGTAACACATAAATACAGGACAAAGAGATTCATCAACATCAATGTCAGAAAGGCATGGAGGAAGTGTGTGCCCTCTTTCCCTGGTCTGATTCTGAACAGCAATTCTCTGAGGACTGCACTGAGACTCCTTCTTCTTCTTTCCTCCTCCCTGTGTACTGCCTGGCACAACCAGTGTGCCCTTGGGTTCTTGTACTCCGGTTCTTCCCCCGAGGGTTCCCTTTGCCAGAATTGTTCCTGTTGTTTGTAACAAACATCCAGAAGAGTTGGGCTGTGTTTTAATATTTCAAAGGATTTTCAGGTCAGTGCTTTTCCTGTGATTTTAAAAAATGCAAACTTAATTTTACTATGGTGTTTAATGAACCTGTGATAAATGTTAAAAACTCTGTTTGCATTTAATGTAAGACCTGGATTCTTCATATTGAGGAATGATTAAGACATTAGTCCACCCTTTCTATGGAAAACAAGTTATGCACAGTTGAAGAAATAGAGACAATAGGAAAATAATTATTTTGTGCCTAACGTGTGCTAGCTACTATACATACGTTATCTTACTGAACAAAAAAAAACCTCTCAAGGTAGTTACTATCACCCCTACTTTGCAGATGAGTAAGTGGGTATTAAAGAGAGCAAGGATTACTATTTACAGCCAGTGGCTACAGATGAGGAATTCAGGATCGAATTCAGGTAAGTCTGCTACCAAAGTCCCTGATTCTTTCACAAAAACATTTGCCTTGCCAGACTTGTAACTAATATTGATGTCTGTTAATAAACAGGCAAATAATACAATAAATCTATGCAGGCCATTTTTTTCTAACCAGTTTGTCTCCACGCATGGGAAACAGGATGGCATAATGGCAGATATGAGCACAGTTTTGGATGTCAGCAAGCATAGATTCCAATCCTGACTATAACACTGATTAATTACTTTATCTCTAATACCTATTAGAGTATCAAACTAAACTAGCCTCTGTGAGGTTCTGCTTTCTCATGTGTAAAATGGGAATAATAATAACATCTAGATCATAAGGTGATGTTATAAATAAGATGATGAAAATTAAGTGTTTAACACTGCGTTACGTAGAGGGCAAACCATTAGCTATAATTATAGTATCCCTTATAGACTTTAACACATGTAAAAACTATTTAAAACAATCTGCTTATTTAATAACAAATAAAAGAAAGTTATGATTTACCACTGTGCTAAGTCTAAAAAGCATAACCGTGATGGGCTGGTACTCAACAATAAAGGCATTTATCTTCACTTAAAAACATAAGTAATTCTTAAATTAGGAATAAAAGTGTCAGTGCAAGCACAGTTGCATTTGCTTGTCATTAATAGACTTTACTTTAAAAAAATTTTTTTTAATGTTAATTGTTTTTGAGAGACAGAAAGAGAGACAGAGCATGACAGGGGAGGGGCAGAGAGAGAGGGAGGCACAGAACTCAAAGCGGGCTCCAGGCTCTGCGCTGTCAGCACAAAGCCCGACATGGGGCTTGAACTTGCGAACTGTGAGATCATGACCTGGGCCAAAGTGGGATGCTCAGCCGACTGAGCCACCTAGGCACCCCGTCATTAATGCACTTTAAACCGACCAAGTAACTAAAGACTTAAAATGTCCGTTTCCTCAATTCTTTGCTTGGACATTTCTCTACATCTAACAAGGGTTACAAACCATGGATATCAATTGTGAAATCATCCTTAGTGAAATCCAGGAGCTTACATAAGACTTTGAACCACTTGCGATTGTTTGGTCTAGAGCTTCCTGCACACCAGTGATGTAGGAGGAACCCCTACAACAAACAGCTACAATGAACTATAAATAAATAACTTGTAGCTGAAAGGAACAAACGGACTCATCAAGTTTCACATTTTATTCAGCTCAACAGAGATACAATTTCAAACTTAGTCATGGACTAAGGCTGAGTTGATAGGTTGTCATGACCACAGTTCCAAGCACCGAGTTTTTTCAGTTCCTCATGGTATCACAGCAGGGGTCATTTTCTTATCATTAATTTTAATTTCTTTCTCTCTCTCTTTCTCTTTGGCCTACTTTGCATAATGACCTACAGAATATGTCACCCTCTTAATCTTATCTAGGTCACAAACTGGAACAGGGAGAGACATCATGCTGCATTTCATCTGTAGAAAAGAAAGACTTCCAAATCTTTGAGAGGGATAGGAAGCCTAGTGTTTCCAATTTGATTCCAAAATGAAAAATCTATCATTTTGCCTCTATGATTAGCCATTTAAGTAAAATAGATTATACATTAATGTTTACTCCCCACCCCCCGCCATGTGAATACAAGTCGAGTGGGAATATTTATTTTAGAGTCTAACAAAGTATTTTTGAATTTTGTCAGAAACATCTCACATAGTAATTTTGTGTCGAGTTTACATTTGTCATCATCCACAGAAGAACCGTGTGGGTCAGAGAAGCCACTACAGTGTCTTACTTTGTTCCCATTAGGGACAACACTTAACAATGAGCCAGACTGTGTTCCAAAAAAACTTTATTTATGGGCTCTGAAATTTGAATCTCATATACTTTTCACGTATCACAAAATACTCTTTCATTTTTTTCTAAGCATTTAAAAATGAAAAAGAGATGCCTCGGTGGCTCAGTTGGTTAGGCGTCTGACTCTTGATTTCGGATCAGGTCATGACCTTATGGTTCATGAGTTTGAGCCCCATATTGGGTTCTATGCTGGCAGCATGGAGCCTGCTTCAGATTCTCTCTCTTTCTCTCCACCCCCCCACCCCCTCAAAATGAATAAATAAACAAAAATGAAAAAATTTCTTAGTTCATCTACCATACAAAACAGGTGGATTTGGCCCATGGGCTAGCTATAATGTGCTCACTTCTGCACCAGATGATTGAATTGAAAGAATGGACATTATTGTGCTTTTGATTTGCAGAAACAAAGTGCACATCTATGAATATTTATCTTATTTGTGCAAAGATAACCTGGTCATTCACTGGATCTTCCCACTAAACTCCTCCACTAAAACAGTGCATATGTGAATGCCTTCTTGAACAAGTAATTATTTGACAAATATAGCTAAATCATTTTTTTGTAAGCTACATAGATCTTATCTTATAGGAAAGACTCTATATTTATGGTCTATATTCTCTAGGGATACCAATGTATAATTTATTTTGATTTACAAATTCATATTCCTGTGTCATTAATAGTATGAAATTCATTCATTAGTCTAAATCATACTATTATGCTATGTTTTTTAATATCTATAATATTAAAAAATAATAACTCCTATGTTTTTTAATATCAATAAATAACTATAAGAATAGATTTACATAATAGCAGAAAATGAATTTATTGCAGGATATGTGAATGTTTGTTCCTCCTTTAATTTTTGAGGTATCAAGGAAGCTCACTTTTGTAAATAACCAAATGATGATTTTTTTTTTATAAAGTCAATAATGGTGGCAATGAAGTATGAGTAGAACCCTAACCTCATTTCTTAATCTCTTTGGGCCTTAGTATCTTCAACAATTAAAAAACAACAATGTCTTTTCACAGCTTTATGTAAATTATTTGTAAATGGTGGCTTGCTATAAAATAAAAAAAGATTATTACTCAAATAAAGTATCTATTTCAAACTGCAAAAATCGTTGAGTGTGTATATACGTATATATGTATGATTTTAAGTGAGACATACATAGATGGTTATTGAATTTATTCAAAATTTGGAATTAGGTATTGGGAATAGGAATTTATTTGAATGCATATGTGTTTGTGGATATAGGACATAAGATATATATATGTAAGAAGCTTAAATTTACATTTTAAATGTATAGTTTCAATGAATTTGCCTACAAGTCTTTTAAACCTAACTTCTTCCATAGGAAAAGATATATAAAGTTGTGCTGGGAAATATGACCCAGTTTTTTCAAATTAGCATTCATGAAGTTTGGTGGTTGAGTCTTAGCAGAACATATTGAAAATGTAGCTCTAATTGTTAACAACCCCCTCCACTCCTATGTTTTTTAATATCAGCATTTAGAAAGCCCCTGAGGATGCATTTAGGTGAATAAAGAGGACTTACAATCACATGGTTAGGTGACTGCCTTTTTTTTTTTTTTTTTGCTCTAAAGATTTACTGTCACAAAAACAAGTTTTGCTGCCGATTTAAATTACAAAATTAATGAATGTTCATTTTTTAAAAGTGGAAACACTGGAAGATACAAAGAAGACAAAAATTCACACGTTGTCCCACTTTTCCAAATAAAATCACACTTAATATTTTGGTGAATTTTGGATCCATTTACATTTAAACTACTGAATTTACAATTTACATAAAATTTGCATATGGATGCTTTTAATTTGATACAATGCCATAATCCCTTCTCCAATGTCATACAGAACGTGAAAGCATCAGTGTGGCAGTCAGGGCTTGATCAGAAGACAAAATAAGAAGATATTTTTTTTTATAAGGATTTGATTTTATGCAAGTGAGAACACAGGATAAACAGTCTACGTGAAGCTGTCCTTCTCCGTCCGGTGCAAGAGGCTACAGGCAGCAAGGCAGGCAATCTGGAAGGGAGGAGAGCCATAAAGAAGAGGAGGAGCCGAATACGCTAGGAACCTACCAGGGTGAGTGGGGACTGATGAGGCTGGACTGGTTTCCCACAGCCTCCAAACCTCCAGCTTTGATGCATGGAAATAACCTGCAAAGAGAAGCAGGCATCCACCCTCAACAGCAAAACGCACACCTGGCCCCGGAGCTGGAGGAGCTGCTGAAGGAGCACCAGCAGGAGCTGGAGAAGCTCCTTCCTGGCTGCTGACCCATCCAACGTGGACAGGCAGGAGCTGCGACAGGGTGGGGTCCTCCGCACTGCTCTTCCCCTGAGAAAAGCACAGGGATGCCTTGGCTCGACTTCACTTCCAAATCTCACACAAAGTTCTGGCACTCCCGACTCCCAACTGTGCAGAAAAGGGATATACATACCTTGCTCAAATGAGCACGGTACCATTCTACCACAATCACTTTTATGTTAATGCCTGTACAATAATTCATGATGTGGGCACACTATGGTTGGTACCACAACGTGCAGTTATTGAATATTTGAGAACGTGGAGATGCCTAACAGTATTTTATAGATATTATACCTTGTTACTTTGCACATGGTCTCTAAGGATCATGGTGGTCGGCATTTGTTAGTTGGCAACATTTACTGATTCTTCTCTGTTTAACTGACCTAATACTTGCCTTCAGGTTTGAGCTTGAGTATGAAGGTCAAGAAGTCTCTCCTGATTTTGTAAAACTTGTTTGTGGTCCCCCACCGTGCTCCTGTAATGCTCTGTGTTAGCTCTACTGCAGAGTCCTTACTTTTCAGTGCAATTGCACATGCACCTGTGTCTTGCAGTAGATTCTAAATCACTTGAGGCCAAGTATCTCAACTGTTGGACCTCCAGTTTTTGGAAGTAGGTAAGCAATCAGTGCTCTTGAATTCATGAAATCAAACTGCTACTTAAACCAGCAAGATATATTCTTTTGTTCTATTGGTTTTCCTTATTTCGAAAAACTCTCCGATTTAGTCACACGAGTTTTCTTCAGAAAAATGCACTGATGACCAGCTTTCCTCTGGCCTCATGGGGCACTTTGCCAGTCCCCGTGGATGAAGGTAATTGGAAATGTTTGCCGTTAACATCACATGGTTGGCAAATCTATGCAAAAATAAAAGCCGTTTCACCAACCGAATAACAATGTTTTGAGATTTTCTGTTTGGGATCAACTGTTAACTTTTTGAGCTGTAATTTAATTTAACTAAAAACTTAAAAACTGGATTATGGTCGATACAAAATGTTACACTAATTTCAGGCATACAGCGTAGTGATTTGACAACTCTATATGTTATGCTATGCTCACCACAAGCATACCTACCATCTGTCACTGTACAACTCTATTACTATACCACTGAATATATCCCCTATGCTGTACCTCTCATTCCCATGACGTAGATCAACTATTATCAAAGTTAATAAGTAATAGCTAAAAACAAAAGCAATCGCTATGTACCATACTTCTGCTAAGTATAAAATGAAGAAACTCCAGTTAACTCATTGCGATTCTTTTCCAAATATTCATGTGAAATTCATATTAATACTGAATTCATGCAATGTCTCTCACTCATCTGTTATTCAGAGTGCTTTTACAAAGGGTAGTTTCAACTTAAAGACGAGAGGAGAGACTTTGAATACAGGACAAACACAGGAAAATGTAATCTCTGAATATTTTGTCTTCTGTTACTTCTGTCAGGGTATGTAAAAGGTTCACTTTTGCACTATTCTAAACATAATCAATTACTGGAGCCCTGTTTATGTTAGTGAGCTGGTAGTGCTGGAAAGATAGTAGTAGGCTCTTCTCCAAAATTTATGAGATGGTTGTATCTATTACCTTACTCTCTGTAATACTTTCCTTTTGCACATTTTGGCTTTATTTTCCATCCAAACTGGTAAGTTCTGTAGTAATTAATTATTAAATAGATATCACATTTCTAAAAGCCTTTTGTTATCAATACTCATTCTTTTCATCATTGGGTTTGATATCTTTGGGTTTGATGAAGTCAGCTTTTAAGAGTGTCATCAGAACTTATTCAATAGCTCATTTCCTTCACCTCTCTGCCCCTCGTACTGCTTTTATGACTTCGATTTTTTTTTTAGTTTCCACATAAAAGTGAGATCATGCAGTATTTCTTTTTCAGTGTATGCCTTATTTTACTTAGTATAATGTTCTGGAGGTTCATACATGTTGCCACAAATGGCAAGATTTCCTTCTTTTTTTAAGGCTGAATAATATTCCACTGTATCCATATGCCATATTCTCTTTGTCCATTTATCTATCAATATTTAGGCTGTTTCCATATCCTGGCTATTGAGAATAATGCTGTGATGAACATAGGAGTGCAGGTATCCCTTCAAAATGCTGATATTATTTCCTTTGGGGATATACCTGTATCTAGAAATGAGATTGCTGGAGATCTAATATTTAGCGTGATAGCTATTGTTAGTAATACTCTATTACATACTTGAAATTTGCTAAGAGAGTTGATCTTAAGTGTTCTCAGCACACACACATGAAAATCATAACTATGTGAGGTGATAGATATGGTAATTAGCTTGATTGTGGCAATTATTTCACCATGTATATGTATATCAGAACATCACATTATATGCCTTAATTATACATAATATTTGTCAAGTATACCTCAATAAAGCCGAAAAAATTAATAAGTGTTAGCATTAGGCTTTAATTTGAATTTTTCTTTCTCTTATTTGCAAGCAAACAGAGTCTAATGTCATGGCAAGTTAGAATACCCAAATATCACCTGTAAAATATTGATGCATCAGTTTAAAGCAGATGTATTCGCAATAATAAAGAATAGATGAATTACTTCCCTTTATTGCTGCACAGTTTTATATTTTATGGGCTCTAAAGTGTGACATAAATGGCTATGGTTCCAAGTGTTCTCTTCTGTTAGACATGCTCCTACTGTTGATCTTTGCTGCGTTCTCCATCTCTGACAGTTAGATCCCAGTATCACTTATCTCTGTCAAACCAGCTGCCACAAGATGGCACCCAGGAGGTGATTACTCACTGAAGGTGATGAAATGAGCCACAGTGGGAAGCACAGGTTGTGCCTGAAGATACCTATGGCATTTTAGCTCATTCTTCCTCAAATCTTGGATCATCTTTGTTTCTTAAGGAACAATTTTCACTGACTTCCTTGGCCATTACCCTATTAACCTTGGGCTATTAACAACTGAGCTCACTCAATTATTGAATAATACCCTGACTTTATACTTTATATGTATGTATGTGTATATATATATATATATATATATATATATATGTTATGTTACAGTTATATTACTTTCAGGTGTACAATATAGTGATTCAACAATTCCATACATCACCTGGTGCTCATCTCAAGTACTCTCATTAATCCCCATCACCTATTTCACCCATTCCCTGCCCCCCCACTCACCTCCCCTCTGATAACCATCAGTTTGTTCTCTATAGTTAAGAGTCTGTTTCTTGGTTTGTCTCTCTCTCTTTTTTTCCTTTCGATTGTTTCTTTTGTGTCTTAAATTTCACATATGAGTGAAATTATATGGTATTTTTCTTTATTTTGCTGAGCAGTATATTCTCTAGCTCCATCCATGTTGTTGCAAATGGCAAGATTCCATTCTTTTTGTGGCTGAATGATATTCAATGTTCTCTAACCATCTTCTCTATGTATTCATCTATGGATGGACACTTGGGTTGCTTCCATAACTTGGCTATTGTAAATAACGCTGCTATAAACATAGGAGTGCATGTATCCCTTTGAATTAGTGTTTTTGTACTGTTTGGGTAAATGCCTGGTGGTGTGATTACTAGACCATAGGGAAGTTCTATTTTTATCTTTTTGAGAAAACTCCATATAGTTTTGAACAGTGGCTGTACCAGTTTGCATTCCCATCAACAATGAAGGAAGGTTCCCCTTTCTCTACATCCTCGCCAACACTTGTTTCTTGTGTTGTTGATTTTAGCCATGTTGACAGGTGTGAGGTGATACCTCATTTCATGATGACTGATGTTGAACATCTTTTCATGTGTCTGTTGCCCATCTATACATCTGTCTTCTTTGGAGAAATGTATGTTCATGTCTTCTGCTCATTTTTTAATTGGAATATTTGTTTTTTAGGTGTTGGGTTGTATAAGTTCTTTATATATTTTGGATACTAACCTTTATTGGATAAATCATTTACAAATATCTTCTCCCGTTCAGTAGATTGCTTATTAGTTTTGTTGGTTGTTTCCTTTGCTGTGCAGAAACTTTTTATTTGATGTAGTCCCAGTAGTTTATTTTTGCTTTTATTTCCCTTGCTTCAGGAAACATATCTAGAAAAATGTTGCTATGGCTGATGTCAGAGAAAGTCCTGCCTGTGCTCTCTTTTAGATTTTTGTGGTTTCAGCTTTCACATTGAGGTTTTTAATCCATTTTGAATTCATTTTTGTGTATGGTATAAGAGTGGTCCAGTTTCATTCTTTTGCATGTAGCTAACCAGTCTTCCCAAAACCATTTGTTGAAGAAACGTTTTTCCATTGGGTATTCTTTCCTGTTTGCTGCAGATGAACTGACCACATAATTTTGGGTTTATTTCTGGGTTTTCTATTCTGTTCCATTGATCTATGTGTCTATTTTGGGTCAGTACCATACTATTTTGATGACTGTATCTTTTTAATATAACTTGAAGTCTAGAATTGTGATGCCTCCAGCTTTGCTCTTCTTTTTCAAAATTGCTTTGACTATTCAGGGTCTTTTGTGGTTCCATATAAATTTGGGGATGATTTGTTCTAGTCTGTGAAAAATGCTGTTGGTATTTTGTTAAGGATTGCATTAAATGTGTAGGTTCCTTTGGGTAGTATACACATTTTAACAATGTTCTTCCAATCCATGAGCATCGAATGTCTCTCCATTTCTTTTGTGTCATCTTCAATTTCTGTCATGAATGTTCTACAGTTTTCAGAGTATAGGTCTTTCATCTCATTGGTTAGGTTTATTCCTGGATATCTTACTGTTTTGGGTGCAATTTTAAATGGTATCATCTTCTTAATTTTTGTTTCTGCTGCTTCATTATTGGTATATAGAAGTGCAAACAGATTCCTGCACATTGATTTTATATCCTGCGACTTTATTGAATTAACTTATCAGTTCTAGTAGTTTTTTAAATACCCTGAGATTTTTAATAGTATCCATACATACTATATTGTTTTGCTGATTGGAAGTAAGTGAAAAGTTATATATGAGAAATATTGCTATTTGGATTATACAACTTCAAAATATTATCTTTGTCACTTTTGTATTCCTGGATGTATTTGTGCTTAAGCTTATCCAAAAATTCTTTTCCCTCGGGATAAGAGAGTTTTTTTTTTAACTCAATGGATTAATTTTATTCTTCCTGCATGGTTTCACAGTTTCTTCTTCATAGACTGAGGGGGAACTGTTAGATTAATTTCATTTCATTGTGTAGAACACCTTTCACCTGTCTGGTACCTCAGAGGAGTAATATTCAGTTCTCAAAAGCTAAATGACATATTTGCAACGTGGAAAAGGACAGGGCAGAAAGAGTCATGCCAGGTGAAGATTGTTGTCATTTCAGAGTCACGCACTTTCATCTCCAGATTCTTATCTTATTTCTTTTCTTAATCCCAACACATACAGCAATGCCAAGAATACAGAGGATAATCAATAACTTTTCAAATGAAAGAAAGGTCAATAGTGTCTGATAGAAAAATAGGTACTACATTAGAAAGAGCCCTACAGCTGATATTTCTGGGAATATACTTCAGATATCTTATTCCTGAAGTTGGTACTCTATATGGGCTGAGAAACAGGAAACAGAGAAAGATGTCATTTGCTACTGTCCGCATTACCTTGCCTGCCAGGAAAAAGTTAGGAACAGTGGGACACTACAAATTCGTCGGTACTTCCTGATGTATGTAAATGGAACCCCAGCTCTGTGCTCTTTTTCTCCTCCTCTTACAAATAGCATAAACTAAATTCCCTTTGAGTCTCATCAAGCATCCTTTAATTTCAGTGGTCCTGCTTTGAGTTAATGGTATAAAAGCAGAGGCCCATACCACTTTTCCTTTAAAATGCTGCTTGTCTGTACACTAAGTAAATGCAAGGAGAGACCATGGCCCAGCTGGGGAGACAAGGAGAAAGGAGGAAATCAACATGAACCTACACATGTAAAAGAACTACTAAGCCTTTGTTCTACACTCCCATTAGTTTACATGATAGCAGGCAAAAAGATGGAGGCTCCCATTTAGATATTGACAAATTTAAACTAAATGCAATGCTATTATTCTCGATTGTAAAACCTATTTCCAAAGACACAATGAATGTAGTGCTTTATTTAGATTCTGAGTCATTCCAAAAAGGGATTTGATTTGGATTGCATATATACACAAATGAGTGGTAAACTAAGAGGAAAGTGATAATAGAGTTTGAAAAATAAGGTGTAACCTAATGTAAGGATAGTTCACAAGCAAAGGATAGGACCATACAACAGGGTTTTCTATGGAATTTTAGAAACGATCAATAAAGCAGTTTCTTTTTTTTTAAATTTTTTTTTCAACGTTTATTTTATTTTTGGGACAGAGAGAGACAGAGCATGAACGGGGGAGGGGCAGAGAGAGGGAGACACAGAATCGGAAACAGGCTCCAGGCTCTGAGCCATCGGCCCAGAGCCCGACGCGGGGCTCGAACTCATGACCGCGAGATCGTGACCTGGCTGAAGTCGGACGCTTAACCGACTGCGCCACCCAGGCGCCCCTAAAGCAGTTTCTTTTAAAAAAAAAATGTTTTAATGTTTACTTCTTTTTGAGAGAGAGCAGGGGAGGGGCAGAGAGAGAAGGAGACACAGAATCTGAAGCAGGCTCTGGGCTCTGAGCTGTCAGCCCAGAGACTGATGTGGGGCTCGAACCCATCCATGTACATGAGATCATGACCTGAGCTGAAGTCAGACACTTAACTGACTGAGCCCATCCAGCACCCCAAGTAGTTTCTTATTTTCCTAGTTGTCCATATGCACAGCTCCATAAAGTGAATGTCTATGGATTACAGAGGGGACTGACATATCATTTTTCTTGGTATTGAAACTTGTAAGACATTTCTACTATGGCTTACAAAGGAGACATAGTACATTTTCATGCTAAATATAATAGTGAGTTTCAAATAACAGTTCCTTGATGAAGGCCAATGGCATAATGCCAAAGCATAGTTCATTTAAAGCAACTCTGTGAGATGCCAAAGAAAATTGGCCCCCAAACACCATTTTAAATATCTAGATAGATCCAAGAATATATTCAGTCAATATAAAATGGTTCTTACCACTTACTATGGTATTCCATAAGGGTAGACAAATATCAATGGATTATTAGAGTCCCAAAATAGATCTACATTTATACAGACCATTCATTTTTAACATTAGCCAAAAAGGAGTGAAAGCTTTTCAACAAATGGATACCCATATGGAAAATTTGAACTTCAACTACTACAATGTGCCATTTACAAAAATTAATTTGTTATGGGTCATAGACCTAAATTTAAAAGCTAAAATAATAAAGCTTCTAGAAAATATCTTCACAACCTAGGCATAGAACTGGATTTCTTTTTTTGTCATTAAAGTAATTACTGACAGAGAGGGCCTTACTATTGCTACTTTGGTAATTGTTTTTTATCTTACAGCCTCTTTGTTCCTCCTTTCCTCTCCTACTATCTTCCTTTGTGATTCATTGGTTTTTTTTTTTAATTTTTTTTAACGTTTATTTATTTTTGAGACAGAGAGAGACAGAGGATGAACAGGGGAGGGGCAGAGAGAGAGGGAGACACAGAATCGGAAGCAGGCTCCAGGCTCTGAGCCATCAGCCCAGAGCCCGACGCGGGGCTCGAACTCACGGACCGCGAGATCGTGACCTGAGCTGAAGTCGGATGCTTAACCGACTGAGCCACCCAGGCGCCCCTGATTCATTGGTTTTTTATCGACATACTTTGATTCTATTCTCATTCTCTTTTTTTGAAACTTCTATAGGTATTTTCTTTGTGTTTACCTTGGGGCTACATAAAACACCTTATAGTTATAATAATCTATTTTAAGTTGATCACTTCAATTGCATACAAAAACTCTATACTATTACGCTCCCCCTGCACACTTTAAGTTACTGATATCACAAGTTATATCTTTTTAGATTGTGTACCCATTATTCTAATAGATACAGTTTTTGAAAGACTTTATTTTTCTAGAGAAGTTTTGGCATCACAGCAACATTGAGGAAAAGATACAGAGAGCTCTCATATCCTCCCGTCCCACACATGCGTTGCCTCTTTCATTGTCAACATCTACCACAACAGTGGTATATTTCTTACCACAACCAGTGAACTGACACTGACTCATCATAATCACCCAAAGTCCATAGTTTACATTAGTATCCACACCAGGTATTGTGCATTCTGTGGGTTTGGATAAATGTATAATGACACATACCCATCATTTTAGTATCATACAGATATTTTCATGGCCTTAAACATTTTCTGTGCTCTCCCTATTCATGCCTTAATCTCCTTCCCACTGCCCAATCCCTGGAAACCACTGATCTTTTCACCGTCTCCATAGTTTTTCCTTTTCCAGAAGGTCATAGATTTGGACTCATATAAGATGCAGCCTTTCTGAATGGCTTCATTCACTTAGTGATATGCCTTTAGACTTCCTCTATGTCTTTTCATGGGTTGATAGATCATTTCTTTTTAAAGCTCAGTAATATCCCACTGTCTGGATGTGCCTACCATTTATCCCCTCGCCTACCAAGGAAATCTTCGTTGCTTCCAAGTGTTGACAAGTATGATTAAAGCTGCTGTAAGCATCCTTGTGCAGATCTTTATGTGCACATAAGTTTTCAACGTCTTTGGGTAAATACCAAAGAGCATGATTGCTGGACTGTATGGTAAGAGTCAGTTTAGCTTTATAAGAAACAACCAAACTGTCTTCCAAAGTAGCTGCACTGTCCTGCAGTCCATCAGTAATAAAGG
This sequence comes from Prionailurus viverrinus, assembly GCF_022837055.1. Lineage (NCBI taxonomy): Eukaryota > Metazoa > Chordata > Mammalia > Carnivora > Felidae > Prionailurus > Prionailurus viverrinus. Next base: position 141,931,824 of record NC_062562.1, read on the forward strand.
GGAGGTCCTGTTGCTCCACACCCTCATCAGCATTTGGTGTTGTCCGTGCTCTAGATTTTGGCCATCCAAAGACTTGTATAGTAATAACTCATTGTTGTTTTAATTCGCATCTCCTTGAGATTCTAGGGGTCCCTTAAACCTCTTCTGTGCAGATGTCTTCTCTATACTTAATGCATGCAAATTCCAGATTAGGATGATTTGCTGGTATCTTTTTTTCAGGAGCTTTTAATGTTTTGTTCCCTCTGGTGTCTGTTTGCAATACTGCAGGTTCTCTAGAGTTGCTGCAGGCCACCGAGCTCTCTTTAGTTTTCAGAAGCCCCTAGGCTTTGAGAGCATGCTGAGTTTTTTTTTTTTAGTGGTTTGAGTTGAGTGAGACAGAAACCAGTCCATTGGACACCCCCCCCCCCCCCGCCCAAAAAAAGTCTGACCACTGGTTGTGTGGTATTTTCTTTCCCTCCCCAGGGAGAAGTTGGGATCTGGGAGTTTTCTACTGAAGTATGGTGTTGTGCTGGGGTTAGAGACTAAGGAGGGTGAAAATCACACATTTCCCTACTGACTTTGATGAGACTAGTGCCTTGCTCACTTTAAGGGGAAAGGGCTTCTAAACTGGTTTCTGTCTTTCTCCCAAACGGCACTTGCCCACATATCATTGTTAAGTCAGTGTCTCTGTGAGAGGAAGGATGTCTTTCTACAGTCAGAAGTACTGAGTGTTCTCTGGGCATCCAACACTGTAGCCACCTGGAAAAGCGTAGCCTGGTTTTTTTGGCTGTCATTATCACCATGAAAAATTAGTAGATCCGAATTCATCACTGAATACTTATGCTATCCAGATCCTTAGTTACATCTCTGAATGAGATTAGAGAAGCTGGAAAAGTTAAAAGTATTGATTAACCATTAGGGATTCATCTTAGAGCAAAAGGACAGGCTTTAGATGTGAGAGTAAGTACATTTCTCTTGGGAAATCAACCCATTTTTATACCCACTAGATATAATTATGCCCTGATGAGGCTTTTCCATTATATTTCTTTTATTTTCTTTTTAAAATCATCTTAGTAGGTTCTGTTCTTGCTTCTTGCAAGAAAATAATGGGTCTATATAGGATAATTTTAAAGGGATACTATGTACTCTAAACTGTAATCTTTAAAAAGTAAGAAGACTTGTTAATAATTGCCCGCTTTTCTCTCTTCAGTCCCTAGACCTATTAACAATTCAATCAGTAAATGACTTTGTGACAATCACAAATCAAGGAAATAATATTTCCACTGAGACCTTGAAGGACACTGCAGATTGGCAAATGAAATATATAGGTCAGATTAATATTTGTTTGTTTTCCAGATAATTTTTTTATTTAACACATTTGCATTAGTAACATGCAAGTTTTTTAGCAAGATTCGCAACACATCAGGAAAAATTTAGAAGACCAGAAATAATTTTAATGTCTTTAGTTATTTAGGAAAAACATTTCCTCACACCTAAAAGTTAAGTTCAGAAAAATGTCTTCTAAAATTGCTAAAAAAAAATGGAATTTATATTTAAAATTTTTTTATGTTTATTTATTTTTGAGAGAGAGACAGAGTGCAAGCTGGAGAGAGACAGGCAGAACCTGAAGCAGGCTCCAGGCTTTGAGCTGTCACACAGGGCCCCAGGCAGGACTCGAATCCACGAACCTCGAGATCATGACCTGAGCTGAAGTCGGACACTTAACCGACTGAGCACCCAGGAGACGTTTTTTGTTTTTTGTTTTTTCAATTTTTGTTTTAGGTTTCTAAAAAATAAATGGAATTTAAACATTACTTATCTGGAATTTATCTATTATTTAACAAATATTTCTTGAATACTGTGTAAAAATAGTTGTGAAAGCAATTTGATGAATAATTCTATGATTCATACACAAATAAGTATAATAAACTGCATTATGGAATTAGTACTATGGGAAAGATACAATATATTACAGAAATTCAGAGGACAGAGTAACCACTGCACTGGAGTGAAAGGCTGTTAGCTCCTGAGGGAAAGAATCATGCTTATGTTATATTGTATTACTGGTGCATATCACAGGGTCTAGGAAGAGTTGAATGAATGAATTCAAATGTACTTCTTTAATAAGGTGATTCAATTTAAGCTGTATTATGATTTACAGAGAAAAGAATAGGAGGTACTTCAGACAGAGTACGTAGTACACTTTGAGCCATATTAAAAAAAAAAAAACAAACAACTATATGACATATCCAAAAACCAAGTAATTCAGTTTCAGTAAAAATTATATGTGATGAGGCTAGCAAGGTAGATAAGACTCACTTCGTAGAGGTGTTTTACCTATTACTCACCAGATAATTGGAAGCAGGGAGGTTTCTGAGCAGGAGAGTTAACAGGACTAAAGATCCTTAACAAAAATTAATTTGACAGAAATATGTAGGAGAGACTGGAGGTATGAGAAACTCGTTGGACAGCCACGCTATTTGTGGCAAGACTAAAGGGCCTAAAGTAGGGGCAATGAGAAGAGGGATGAGGATATGTATGAAAATATATAATGGGGGTAGGATTGTTAAGACTTATCAACCAACAGGATATGGATAATGAGATAAAAGAGGAGAGAAAAATTGAGATAACTTTATTTTCAAAACCCGATTAAGGTAAAGCATTTTGCCATTACCAGAAATACTGAAGTTGGAAAAGGAGGCCAGTCTGAAGGCAAAAGGAAAGATCACACTTACATCAATGGGACATTAAAGTGGAGAAGTCCACAAGGTAGTTGGCAAAACAGAATGTAGGAAGGTGTTAGGGATTCAGACTGGGTCAAGAAGTAATAGTCAAATCTTTAGAAGTTAATGAAATACTAAAGGAAGAGAGGAGATCGGGAGGAAAGGGAAGAAATAAATGTTTGAAAGCATGTTTTTGTTTACGGCACAGAAAGGAGAAAATGGAGCCATCTCTGTGTAGAGATATATTGATTTGGGCTATGGCACTTGAGGCTGACATATAATTACAAACCTAAAAGCATTTTTTTCTTCAAGTGTATTTGTATTTGAGGTTCATGAAGAGAATGAGTGTTTAATATAGATAACACTGCATAAAGTCATGTAACTGACTTTTTGTTAGATGTTAATTTTCTATTTTATTTTATTGTGTTAAGAACATTTAACATGAGATCTACCCTCAACAAATGTTTGAGTGTATAATACATTATTGTTGACTAAAGGTACAATATTGTACGGCAGATTTCTAGAGCCTATTCTTGCTTGACTGAAACCTTATGCCTTTTAATTAGTGATTTCCATTTCTCCCTCCTCCCAGAACCTGAGAAATTTCATCCAAACCCTTTGATTATATGAATTTGACTATTTTAGATAGATCATATATGTGGAATCATACAGTATGTGCCTTTCTGTGACTGGTGTATTTCATTTAGCCTAATGTCCTTAAGGTTCATCTATGTTATTACATGTTGCACTATTTCTATTTATTTTATAAGGCTGAATAACATTCCATTGCATGTATATACCACATTTTCTTTATCCATGCATCTATCAATGGACATTTAGGTTTTACAGAAATAGAAAAAAAAATTCTAAAATTCATATGGAACCACAAAAGACCAAAAATAGTCAAATCAGTCTAGAGCAAAAAGAACAAAGCTAAAGGTATCACACTTCCTGGTTTCAAAATATATTACAAAGCTATAGTAATCAAAACAGTGAGGTACTGGCACAAAGACAGACATATATCCAATGGAACAGAACAGGGCATACAAAAAATCCACTTTTATAGTCAGTTGAACTTCTGCAAGCATCCCAAGAAATACTCAATGTGGAAAAGATAGTCTCTTCAAGAAATGATTTGGAAAAACTGGATATCAATATTCAAAAGAATGATATTGGACACTTACCTTATACCATACATGCAAGTCAAGTCAAAATGGATTAAAGACTTAAATGTAAAATCTGAAACTGTAAAACTCCTAGAAGAAAACATAGGGGGAAGTTTCATGACATTGGTCTTGGCAATGATTTCATGGATATGACACCAAAACCATAGGCAACAAAAACAAAAATAGAAAAGTGGGGCTACAAACTAAAAAGCTTCTATACAGCAAAGGAAACAATCAACAGACTGGAAAAGAAACCTATGGAAGTGGAGAAAATATTTGCAAACCATATATCTGATAGGAGTTAATATTAAAAAAAATATAAGAGGGGCGCCTGGGTGGCGCAGTCGGTTAAGCGTCCGACTTCAGCCAGGTCACGATCTCGCGGTCCGTGAGTTCGAGCCCCGCGTCAGGCTCTGGGCTGATGGCTCAGAGCCTGGAGCCTGCTTCCAATTCTGTGTCTCCCTCTCTCTCTGCCCCTCCCCCGTTCATGCTCTGTCTCTCTCTGTCCCAAAAATAAATAAACGTTGAAAAAAAAAAATTAAAAAAAATAAAAAATAAAAAAATAAAAAAATATAAGAAACCCTTACAACTCAATAGTAAAAAATACACAAACAAAATAATAAGCCGCTTAAAAACGGGTTAAAAACTTGAATAGACATTTCTCCAAAGAAGACATACAAATGGCTAAAGTCACTAATCATCAGGAAAATGGAAACCAGAATTACAATGACATTACCTGAAATCTACTGTCAAAAACTCACTTCTGTTCTTTGGAGCGAAACTATAATTCAAAGACAGAGTTTGAGATAAAGAGGAACAATTGCTGGGGCACCTGGGTAGTTCAGTCAGTTAAGCATCAGACTTCTGTTCAGGTCATGATCTCACAGTTCATGGGTTCTAGCCCCATGTCAGGTTCTGTGCTGGAGCCTGCTTTGGATTCTGTGTCTCCCTCTCTTTTTGTCCCTCCCTCACTCATGCTCTGTCTCTCTCTCTCTCAAAAGTAAACATTAAAAAAAAACCCAAGAAACAATAGATTTATTGCTTTGCCATGCAAAGGAGGCTGCCAACAGGCTACAGCCTTCAAAAAACTGCAAGCCCATGAGGAGGAAGGGGCGGGGTGGTATTATAGGGAAAAATCAGGATCTAGCCGGTTTTGACAGGAATTGTGTGCTTGATGCCAGCCTCCTTAGACATGGCTTTAGAGTGGTATGGGCTTCCTGAAACAAAAGGCTAAGAAGAAGTGGGGGAAGGGTTTGCAGAAGAGAGGAAAAAGGTTACTTTAAAATTGAGCTTCCTTGAAACATTAGTGCAGCCATTTTGATTTTTGTTCAACTTTATGTTTTTAAGTGGTTTCACTATCAAGATAGCTTTTATTAAAAAAAAAAAAACGGAAGACAAGTTTTGGAGAGAATGTGGAAAATTGTAACCTTTGCACATGTATAGGTGGGAATGCAAAATGGTGCAGCTGCTATAGAAAACAGAATGGAAGAGTGCCTGGGTGGCTCAGTCGGTTAAGCATTCGACTCTTGATTTAGGCTCAGGTCATGATCTCATGGTTCATGGGTTCAAACCCCACATTGGGCTCCGTGCTTGGGATTCTCTCTTTCTCTTCCTCTCTCTCCTGCCCCTCACCCACTCTCACATGCATGCTCGCTCTCTCTCAAAATAAATACACTTAAAAAAAAAAGAAACCAGTTTGGAGATTACTCAAAAAAAAAAAAAAAAAGGCCAACCATATGATCCAGCAATCACATTTCTGGGTATTTATCCTAAAGAACTGAAATCAGGATTTTGAAGAGAAATTGGCAATTCTGTGTTCATTGCAGCACTGTTCACATGACTATTTTTTAAAGGATGTTTTCATTATTCCGTATTTGCCTACCTCAGAATTTATTTTTCACTGTTGTGGAATTGACTTTTCTGTCACATATATCTCCCAAGTTTATTTTTTTTTTTAATTTTTTTTTTCAACGTTTATTTATTTTTGGGACAGAGAGAGACAGAGCATGAACGGGGGAGGGGCAGAGAGAGAGGGAGACACAGAATCGGAAACAGGCTCCAGGCTCTGAGCCATCAGCCCAGAGCCCGACGCGGGGCTCGAACTCACGGACCGCGAGATCCTGACCTGGCTGAAGTTGGACGCTTAACCAACTGCGCCACCCAGGCGCCCCAATCTCCCAAGTTTATTATTGAACAATAATCAACTCTTCTTTCAGCTGGTACTTCTTAAGAAATCTCAGACAGAAGTTAAAGTGAGGTAACTGTCTTCACCCATTAGGGTTTTTATCAAAACTACCAGATACTGGGTAGCTTATAAACAAGAAACATTTATTTCCCACAGTTCTGAAGGTTAGAAGTCCAAGATCAAGGTGCCCATATGATCTAGTTCTGATAAGGGTTCTCTTCCAGTTACAGACAGCTGTGTCCTCCTCGAGGGGCAGAAAGGGCCTCTGAGGAAGAGCTCTCTGAGGTCTCTCTTACAAGGGCACTAATCCCATTCATGAAGGTTCTGCCCTCATGTCCGAATCACCTACTAAAGTCCTTCCCTCCTGATACCATCATTTTGAGGGTTGAGATTTCAAGATCATAATTTGGGGGGAATGCCAACAGTCAGTCTAAAGCAGTTAAGCTTTAGTCTTTATAAATGTGGCTGCATGGTAGGAACTTAAGGTTTCTCCCTGGGTAAAAACCCAAAGAAAAAGCTACAGGGTGCTGAAAGAATGGGCTGAGTTCTAGCCCATTCCATAAAGCCTTGATCTAGCCCATTCCATAAAGCAGGTGAATGTTTTTATCCTAATCAAGACCAGAGGTTCCCAAACTTTCCTGCTTCATGGAATCATCCGGGGGAACGTGTTAAAATCCCAATGCCCATGTCTGATTGCATGCTAATTAAATGAGAAAATCTGGGGATAGGAACCAGACATCAACATCTTTTTAAAGTATACTATGTCATCCCAAGGTGCAGAAAAATTGGGGAACCACTGTCCTGAAATAAGAGTTAAAGAAATACTGATATCTCAGTAACTTCTATGACCAAATTGCAAATGTTCATTGTTTCTCCTTAAGCTAACTCTTTTGTTTTCTTTACCTGGGCTGAGAAGTAAACAGTTTTCACACTACTGAATTCCTTCCTGGGCCTGAGGGTCAGGACTAGACTCATAGCAGTGAGGTTGATTCAGGGTCTCAGAGTGGAAAACCCCACACCCTGAGCTCTGCTTTTACTTCCCCTTTCCCCACTCACAGAGCCTTTAATTACTTACTTGAACTGCTTGTCCTAAATGAGAATTTTTTTTTACATGATTTTTTTCCCTATTGTAATTGTCTCACTTGGTTCTATTTCTTGTGATCCTTGCAAAAGTGACTGGGGTCCAGGATCATGTTTGCTGAGTCACTTCTCCCATTTGGTTTCAATTAGGAAAAGGTCACCATCAGCAATTGCTTCTAGCCCCTGCAATTTACTCACAGTTTCTACCTTATCAGTGCTTCATTTACATGGAGGTATTTTGTGTACTAACCTCTAGCACAGGTCATTAAGTCTTTGTGCACAACTTAAGTGCTTAAATAGACAAAACCACTCTTACAGGCTCATTTCCTCAGGGCAGCCCTGTAGTGAGGAATCTCCTCAAGGGGTTTGTTGTGAAAAAAGTTCTTGCCCATTAGTGGTTAGTCACTGCACTATTTTCATTAGATTGCAAAGCATCATGTATTTCTTTGTTTACATATATGTGTATATTAATATGCGCACACATATTATATATGTATAGGCGTATTTATATAGATACGTATATGTATATTTCTAAATATGATAATACACTTTATTAAACTGAATTCCTGTGACAGTTTCTTGTCTCAGAAAGAGTGTTAGAATTAATTTTTCACTTAAAATTCATACACCTGTTTTTTTAAGTTTTTGGGTTTTTTTTTGTGTTTTTTTTGTTTTTGTTTTTGTTTTTTAGTATAGTTGACCCATGATGTTACATTAGTTTTGGGTATACAACATAGTGATTCAACTTTTCCATACTTTATACTGTGCTCCCCACAAGTGTAGCTACCATCTGTCACAACAAAACACTGTTTCAATACCATTGACTATATTCCCTATGCTGTACCTTCTATTTCCATGAATTATTCATCCATAACTGGAAGCCTGTACCTTGTTTTCCCCTTCATCCATTTTGCTTGTCCCCACCCCACTCCATGTGGCAACCATCAGTTTTTCTCTGTATTTATAGGTCTGATTCTACTTTTTGGGTTTTTTTCTTTTTTTTTTTTTTTTTTAGATAGCACATATGCATGAAATCATATGGTATTCGTCTTTCTCAGTCTGACTTACTTTACTTAGCATAATACCCTCTAGGTCCATCCATGGTCTCACATACCTGTTGATTATTTACGGGAAGGATTTTAATGACAGATAAAATATCCGGGGACAAACAATAAATAGGGTTCAGAATAGGCAGAGGAAGGAAAGGAGTAATGTTCAAAAACACTGACTTGGAAAAGTCTCTGTATTTGAAACCAAAACTTTCCTCTGCATTTTATGGTAGTCAAATTAAAAGGGAAGCAACACTGAGTTACAATAATCTCATTAGATAACAAAAGAAAGCATGATAACTTACTAATAGGACTAATATTTTTGCAGATTCTGATGTCTAAGACAGATGTCATATAAGGAAAGTACCTTTAATCATAATTTTGCCGAAGATGTGGAGGACATTCAAATGGCCATGTTCATATAGCCAATCCTTACATCAACCCTTAATGAAAGTCAAGAAAAAAAAGGTTAAAGCACGGTTGTGCCAAGGCGGTTGCAAGCTCAGTAAAGCAACCCATCCCAGGTGCATAGCTGTCTAGCACTACAAAGAAACCAGATTTAGAGCATTCACACACATAAATGAACATTGCATATAGTACGGTGGCCATATTTATCCACTAAGATAAGGGGATGGGTATAAAATGTGATAATAGAAATTCCAGATGGGTTAAGATGCACTTCTTTGTAGTAGGAATTAGGAGATAATGCAAACAGCAACTAAATGGGGAGGGGAACTATTCAGTTTTCAGAAAAAGAAAAGCACCCAGGTAAATGTGTTTGGGTATGGATTTATGTGTCAATGGCACAACCAAGTCTTCTCCCTGGGAAGACTTAATATGATTTGTTTATTTCTTAGAGTCTATGGCCAAGGGAAATCATAATACTTATCACCCAAACTGGGACTTTGGGGAATGCAAGGGGGCTTCGATTAATTATGATGCCAAGAAAATAGACATAAATTAGGATTGTCTTAGGCATATTGGACTCAAACTGTGATTGCAGAAAAATTGGTTTGCTTTCAATTAATTAGCTATTTAAATAAAACTTTTGATGTCTATTGCTTCTCTCTGAGGTGTTTAATTTACAGATGATTTAATTAGAGCTCTGTTGCAAAACTTTGGGCAGAAAAGAGTATTCACACTTTCAGCTCTCCATGCCCAGGATGCTCTTTCCTGGATTATTTTCATTCTTCAGTTCACAGAGAGATCATCACCTTCTTACATAAATCTCTTCTGATCCCTCATTCCAAAGTAGCCCCACAATTTGAGCTCCAAAGTAAATACAGAGAAGAATGCTCTTTTCAGTGGTGTGCGAACCCATAGATGTAGAGGAAATGGAATAGTTAGAAAAAACATCATTCTGAAATCTTCATAGTAATAACCGATTCAGGCAATAATAATGTTTATTGTCACGGGCCTTGTTTGGTTATAATTTTTTGGATATGATTAGGACTTTTTTTTGTATTCCTTTTTTTGTAGTAGTTAAATGTAAAACTAGGGGGAAAAATGTGTTTAGAAGTAGCATCTGCCAATCAGACAGGAAAGATTTGGAGTCATAATCCAAGAATAGGATTGACAAGAGGAGTCTAATGACTTCCCAGCAAATTGAGAAAAAGAAATTCAACTTTTCCAAGCAAGAAAGTCTCCATTAATTTATTTTTCTATGTTGAGGTGGGAACTACAGTTAAGCTAACCACTGTCTTTCTATGCTGTTTTGGCAATTTCCTATGTTAACAGTGTATCTTAGTAATATGTTTCCTTCTTTAACTCTTTGATAAATTCTCTAGTAAAATACGAAGTGAGGCCATCAGAGTTGGAAAGATCACAGAGTTTATGGATTCACAAATTGTGAACTGGTGATACTATCTTGTCATACTCTTCTTCCAAAGGATTTATATCCCATTAAATTGCCTCATAATGTCCTAGGCAGCTTTACAATTTTAAATTGATATTAAAGATCATATATACATACATGTGTTATGTGTATGTATAGTTGTGTGTGTGTGTGTGTGTCTGTGTGTGTCTGTGTGTGTGTGTGTGTGTGTGTGTGTGTGTCTATGTTCTGCTGTTTATCTTCTGGATCATTTACTTCAGTGGTTTCTAACACAGGTACCACTGTACCCTAATGGACTATAGAATTAATGTAGGCTTTCCAAAATAAATCTGTGTTTGGCTCATTGCCTAAACACCAAATTAATACCTTTTTTTATACACAGTTTTTCAGTGGTGTAGAGATGCTATTAGGATAGCTAAAATCCATTTTTGAAAGTGTTACATAATTCATGGCACCAATTTGCTATGTACTTTTATTGTTTTTTTAAGTTTATTTATATATTAAAATTTTTTTTTAATTTCATTTTTTATTTTTTAAAATTTACATCCAAATTAGTTAGCATATAGTGAAACAATGATTTCAGGAGTAGATTCCTTAATCTGCTTACCCATTTAGCCCATCCCCCCTTGCACAACCCCTCCAGTAACCCTCAGTTTGTTCTCCATATTTATGAGTCTCTTCTGTTTCGTCCCCCTCCCTGTTTTTATATTATTTTTGTTTCCCTTCCCTTATGTTCATCTGTTTTGTCTCTTAAAGTCCTCATATGAGTGAAGTCATATGATTTTTGTTTTTCTCTAATTTCACTTAGCATAATACCCTCCAGTTCCATCCACGTTGTTGCAAATGGCAAGATTTCATTCTTTTTGATTGCTGAGTAATACTCCCTTGTATATAGATAACACATTTTCTTTATCCATTCATCCATCGATGGACATTTGGGCTCTTTCCATACTTTGGCTATTGTTGATAGTGCTGCTATAAACACGGGGGTGCATGTGTCCCTTCGAAACAGCACACCTGTATCCAGTGGATAAATGCCTAGTAGTGCAATTGCTGGGTCGTAGGGTAGTCCTATTTTTAGTTTTTTGAGGAATCTCCATACTGTTTTCCAGAGTGGATGCACCAGCTTGCATTCCCATTTGCTATGTACTTTTAAATAAATATTTAATTTCCACTATGATTCTGTTGAAGAATCTATGAGTCTAAGAAAATTTGAAATTTGAAAAGAAGTCCTCAACAATTTTGCCTCCGAGGAGGGGGAAAATGGAGTGATTTTGGAGAGGGGGACTATTATTTTTTAATATGGAGGCAATATGGTAAACTGTTGATATTTGTTACAATGTTTATTGTATAGCATTCTGAATGATTAAACATGTTTAAAATGCTTTAATAATTTTTAAAAATACACCCTTAACTTGAAAATATAGGCACATTTATATAATTTAGCCTTTTATCCCAGAAGTTCTCAAAGTGTGGTTCAGGGATCCCTGAGAAACTTTAATGGGGACTAAGAAGTCAAAACTATTTTCATAGTAATACTAAGACATTATTTGCTTTTCAATCTCTTCTCTCAGAAGTTTCCGGAGACTGTATGGCATGTGATATTTCAGCAGATGGAATGCAAAGGCAGGACTAAAGATCTAGTTATTTTCTATAAAACCAGCAATTAGAGAGATTTGTAAAAATATAAAACAATGCCACTATTTTTCACTATTTTTTGTTTTAGAAGACATAGTTATTTTTGTACACATATTGTTTCATTAACTTATAGTAAGTTTATCATTATTTTAAATGAATAAGTATTTTCTCAGTTTTAATTTCTTTAAAGAAATTTTTTTTCAATGTTTATTTTTGAGAAAGAGAGAGAAAGAGAGAGAGAGCATGAGCAGGGAAGGGCAGAAAGAGAGAGGGAAACACAGGATCTGAAACAGGCCCCATGCTCTGAGCTGTCAGTACAGAGCCTGATGTGGGGCTTGAACTTGCCAACTGCGATATCATGACCTGAGCCGAAGTCGGATGCTTAACCAACTGAGCCACCCAGGCACCCCTAATTTCTAATATAGTAAATATAGGTCTATATAACACTGGTAAGCAAAACTCTTGCGGATTCTTGTGCTTTTTAAAAGTGTGAAGAAGCCTTGAGACCAAAAAGTTCTAGCACCACTGTCTTAGTTTATACAAATATACTTTCTACCACACTTTCAGAAGGAGGCCAACTCTAGTACTTATTTAGGGGTGCCTGGGTGGCTCAGTCGGTTAAGCATCCGACTCTTGATTTCAGCTCAGGTCATGATCTCCTGGTTTGTGAGTTCAAGCCCCACGTCAGGCTCTTGGCTGCGAGTGCAGATCCTGCTGGGGGCTCTCTCTCTCCCTCTCTGTCTGCCCCTCCCCCACTCGTGTGTGCTCTCTCTCTCAAAATGAATAAACTTTAAGAAATTAAAAAACAGTAAAGTTTATTTATTTTGAGAGAGAGAAAGAGAGCGTGCAAACCAGGGAGGGGAAGGGAGGGAGAGAGAGAATCCCAAGCAGGCTCTGCACTGAGAGCAGAGCCTCACACAGGTCTGGAATCCCATGAACTGTGAGATCATGACCTGAGCCAAGATCAAGAGATGCTTCACCAACATTCATGTCTCACTTATTTGGTAATTTCAACTCCAAGAACTTAATTTTCAGTGTTTCAAAAATAAAGAACTCTACAGTGTTCTTAGTTTTTTGTATCTCAGAGTCCTGTATAACAATGTACATGGTAACATGAGAAAGCAAAAACTTAATAAGCATGTCCTCCCTCTTTTTGTTTCCAAAGACGGAAATCAGTAAGTGATTAAAATTGTATTCTTTGCTAACAATTTCATCATTCCTTTCATTCCGCCAAATATACCTTATCTATAACGACGCAGTATTACATGGCTAGTGATCTTCTTCATCCCAACTTTGTAGAGCTAATAACTTAATACTAGATTTCATAGTCTTACAACCTATTACTGACTGGATGCCCTCTTGACATCAATCTCCATTTACTCTCATGTTTATTAATGTCACGTATAACTCCAGTTCAACGTAATGGCTAAGAATAGACTGGATCAAATGGGTTAGGTTTGATATTTGTACGTGTGAGATGATACTCAATAGTCAAAATCACTGCTCCGTTCAGCGAGAGAATAAACGTGCTGCTTCCCCGGAAGAGGCAAGGGAAATGAGTTCCACTTTGTAGGATGCTCCATTGTTAGTTTGCTGAATAAGGAGATGAGGCATCTTTGCTTAATAGTCCTTTCTCCCTGTGTTATATCTTAGTACCACTCATTCCAGAACATTAAAAGGAAACACAAGAAGATGCGCAGATCCAATACGTTTTAGTTCTGAGTAAGAATGGTGGTGAAGATACCTGATACCCAGGTGGTGGTTACACATATGGGAATGGGGTTTTTTTAAAAAGCATGCTCAGGAAAGGAAAATACAGTAAGGAAAAGTTTTAAAACCACCTCATTAGAAACTGCATACACTGGAGAAGGTAGAGGGATTCACAGGTTTTGTTTCTTTTTTTTTTAATGAACACAATATGTAAATATTAGACATCTAGATAATTGCTTTAAAATTAGACATCCCACTGTAAATATGATAGGCTTCCACTCTCTTCCAATTTTATAAAGAGGGTTTGGAAAAATATGAGAGCACCATGATTGATATTCACCAGTTTTCTTAGAGGAAAAATCCAAAGAATAATAAAATGAATAATCCATTTGGAGAAGTCTGGAAATTCTTTACAGGCTGAGAGATGGTCCCCGATTTCAGATGTCAGTCTGTAAGATCAATTATTTCCCATGTAATCTGATCACTCGCTCTTTTCTGAGTCACTGATATACAATAAGTAAAACAACTTTAAAGTGTTTTATTTTTCAGACTGTATATTACTGATCACAAGACTCTAAATGACTTTTTTGGAGTATTGAGAGTTGTTTTGCTTTTACTCCAATAAAACTGCATGGTGCACTGGCATTTGGAATAATTAAGTTTAGGTTCTTGCTACTGTCCTGCAAATCTTGGGCTTCTCAGACTAAAATATGTCAAACTATGAAACCATGGTCACCCAAGAGCTTCAATCAGAATTTTATGCTTTGACATATTTATTTTGACAGTTTTCAGATTTATAATTTCATGTCCTAATCATTGTAAATACCTACGTGTTTAATAGTTCTTCATTTCTGATGGAGGCAAAGACCCTGAACTGAGCCCAAGGGGCTTTCCCCTGACCGTGACAGATGGTTCTACTGCTGTGCATAGGAAAGAGGTACAATGAATTATTGTGGCCAAAGAAAGGTGTTGAGCGGTGCCTGGGTGGCTCAGTCAGTTAGGGCATCTGGTTTTGGCTCAGGTCATGATCCCATAATTTTGTGAGTTTGAGCCCCACATGGGACTCTGTTCTGACAGCATGGAGCCTGCTTGGGATGCTCTCTCTCCCTCTCTCTCTGCCCCTCCCCCACTCACATTGTCCCTGTCTCTCTCAAAATAAATAAATAAACTTAAAAAAATTTTTTTAAAAAGGAAGGTGTTGAAATCTTAAGTCTAACGTGATCTGACCAATTTCCATGTTTTGCAAGGCCATTTTTAGCTGTTATTGCTGTTTTGCTACTCCTTCTTGTTCATAATATAAGTGATTATTATGTAACTGTTTATGAATTAATAGTGCATCCAAATACTAGGAGTATTTCAGACTCCTTTTGTGTTTATAATTCAAATAAGAAAATCATGCTGTCTTACAGGCAGAAGTAAGTTTAGAAATTATCTAACTGCTCATTTTATAGATAAGTAAACTGAGGCCTAAGTAAATGAATAATAAAAATAGAACTTAAATTCTTGTTCCTGAACTTTTTACTGATGGTCTTTCCCATAATACACCCTGACATCCCCCCCATTTTTAAATGGAGTTATTTATCAGCCTCAAGTTTCCCATTATTATTAAGTTAGGAATTAAAGTGTAATTTAATCATTAAAATCTGTACAGTTTTAGCAAAACATTTTAATAGTATTTCAGTCACACTACTTAAAAATAGAATCCATTAAAAAAATAGATTCCATAATGGGGTGCCTGGGTGGCTCAGTCGGTTTGCCATCTGACTTCAGCTCAGGTCATGATCTCACGGTTCGTGGGTTCGAGCCCCCCATCAGGCTCTATGCTGACAGCTCAGAGCCTGGAGCCTGCTCCGGATTCCATGTCTCCCTGTCTCTCTGCTCCTCCCCCACTCATACTGTGTCTCTCTGTCTCTCAAAAATAAAATAAAGCATTAAAAAAAATTAAAGAAAATAGAGCGCATTAAAAAACCAGAATCCATTATTTTGAAGACAGTAAAGCATAGCCACTATAATGATCCCTTCTACACACCCATGACTATACCAGCAATTCCTTACAAAAAATAAATTTATGTACGTATGTATGCATGTATTGATCTTTCGGGAATGTCATCCTTGCATAAAGATGGAATCCTGAAATTTAATGTCCTTTAAAGTATCAGGAGTGATGCTCATGAACATAAATTCTATACTTAGAAAGTTAAATATTCAAGTTATGTGATGAAACAGCTGGAAAACCTGGAAAGGAGGTTTGATGCCTTCTTCCAAGGGCAGGATGGAAAGGGAGGTGTGGCGTTCAGAGTCATGTTCCTCGTTTCTGTATTGGAAGATCTTGAAGCCACAAGTTGATGTTATTTTAATAGTGTATATCATTGCCATCATTTAGCATACTTCAGTTGGTATTTCCTCCCGTCTGGGTTTGTTAACATGTTCACACAGCCTACCATCTGAGAAGGAATTTTCCCTGGCGGCCATGACCTAATTTCAAGGTTCTGGCAGACAAATTCAGGCAACTGACAGCCCAGGTTTTCCTATTTAGCATATTAATCACCTACATTGTTAGCATGCAGCCATGATAAGAGGCAGCCTGTGAAGGAATTGCCAGCCTTTCTCAAATCAGGCTGATTGCACCCCTGTAGACCTCAGATTTTCTGTGCGTAGTTTGTTTTTTGCAGGTATCTCTGAGCTTCTGAAGTTTCTGACCGGCGTTTGACTTGAACACATGCTATGTATGACAGAAAATGATTGGATTCTAGAAGATGCCAGAGTTCACTAGCATATTGCCCAAGCAGGACTCAATAGATGACTTTTTTTCTCCCCCTTTAATTACCTTTCACACTTGTTCCTGTAATCCAAGGAAGGGCATCTCTTCTAAGAGCAGAAATAAATGCCTAGCCAGAGCCAAATGAGCCACTGCACTATTCTATTTTCTGATCATGTGCATTCTTAGTGACAGAATATTTTTTTAATTTTTTAAACATCTTTTATTTTTGAGAGAGAGAGAGACAGACAGAGCATGAGCTGGGAAAGGTCAGAGACAGAGGGAGAAACGGAATCCGAAGCAAGCTCCAGGCTCCGAGCTGTCAGCACAGAGCCTGATGTGGGGCTCGAACCCACGGTCCGTGAGATCATGACCTGAGCTGAAGTCGGACATTTAACCAACTGAGCCACCCAGGCGCCCCCAGAATAAGAGAAATCTTTTTTTTTTTTTTTTTTTTTTCTCATTTATTTATTTTTGGGACAGAGAGAGACAGAGTATGAACGGGGGAGGGGCAGAGAGAGAGGGAGACACAGACTCGGAAACAGGCTCCAGGCTCTGAGCCATCAGCCCAGAGCCCGACGCGGGGCTCGAACTCACGGACCGTGAGATCGTGACCTGGCTGAAGTCGGACGCTTAACTGACTGCGCCACCCAGGCGCCCCCAGAATAAGAGAAATCTTATTGAATTAGTATTCTTAAGCTTATTACTGATGTTGGGAAAGAAATGTCAGTGTTTGAAAATGTTACAGAATCTATTGTATGGGAAAATCTTTGGGCTTGCTTGGAATATTTTCCTATTTTTATTTCTTGGTAAACATTGTTACATGTTTACTTTTTGCATTTATAGGCAGGAAATGAAATAGACTGTTCTTTCCAAAAGGAAAAAAAAATGTTCTTAGGCTCGTTTGATTGACTTTTAACTTGTTTGTTTGTTTTGATGGCATGAATATTCTTTTTTCTTTCAAGTAGCCCGTAGGCTACTAGTGCTATCCAAAAGGAAGTTTAATAATAAACACATCGGTACTTTTTTTTTTTTTAACGTTTATTTATTTTTGGGACAGAGAGAGACGACAGAGCATGAATGGGGGAGGGGCAGAGAGAGAGGGAGACACAGAATTGGAAACAGGCTCCAGGCTCTGAGCCATCAGCCCAGAGCCCGACGCGGGGCTCGAACTCACGGACCGCAAGATCGTGACCTGGCTGAAGCCGGATGCTTAACCGACTGCGCCACCCAGGCGCCCCAACACATCGGTATTTTTAATGATCAGGTTGAAGATTTCATGTCTCTTTGAGAACTTAGCTAAAGGTCAGTGATAAAACTGATGGAAAAGCCAAGGACAGTTCTGAGAAATCATGTCCTTTTTTTCCTTTGCATGTTTTGGGTACATTTTTAGCTGTGCCTATTTTCCCTAGAGGCATTTATAGAGGGAAATAAGAAGTCACTGAACAGAGCTGTTTTGCAGACAGAGGCAGCTGGCTTGGGAAGAAGGCACAGAGTGGTCAGCTAGTAGTCAAAACGCTAAAAATTGTCTGAAGGTAAGAATAAGGTACAAGATTGCATACATGCAAGAGTAGATTTCTTAAAAACCACCAGCTAGTTTGTGATGTTTCATGCTCTTATCCCCTAAGATAGCCATATTTTACCATTTTATACATAAATAAAAATGACTGCTGGGCTTATTTGATTACAGACTGAATTACTCTGTCACAGGATGACAAGGAATGACAAATCGGTTCCCCATAATGAAAAGCCTAGCAGACCCCGTATTCGCAAGGAAGATGGTAAGAAAACCAGGCAGACTTTCCTTCCATTCATACTCTTTCACATGTGAGCTACAGTACTGTCAATGTCCATCATGTCAATAGGTCACTTGGAAGGTCTTACATTTGGCAGGGCAATAGAAGTTTCAGGGTAATTTTTGTGGCTAGCAACCCAAGGCCAATATAGCAAAGATTTAATTGAAAGATTTAATTGAAAGATCAATTAAATTCTAGGAAAGGTGTGCTTAACATAAATGTTGCCCACTGGTCGACATAGGTAGGAGCGTTCGTCTTCTAATTAGAGCGAGGACAGAATTCCATTTTCAGACTCTAGTCTTTTGAATGAAGTGGTAAAAATCATCAACATGATGGGTTTTGCTTCTTTATTAGCTTTTATAATATTTGACAGTGTCTCTGTACTTTGCAAATACTCTAAAACCACATTGGCTTTGTGTGTTAGCTAAATTGCCTGGGCACTCTTTCTGAGTACAGCTCATTCCTGGAGGTAGAGAAGACAGTGTGAGGGTTGCAGAGCCATGGGATGTAGATCCTTAAGGTAAACGACAGATTCCTATTTGTGGTCTCCTGTCCGTCTCATAAAAGAGGGTCAATCGCTATTTGAATTAATAAATGTATAGATGTGAATAAATACATTTGTCTAGAGAGGAAGATGAGACACCTGAATTCTTGGTGACAGTCACCGTTAAGTAGTGAAACCTGAGCAGCTTCGAAGTGGGGGCATCAAGGATGAAGAAAAGCATTTTTACTGTACTTAAATAAGAGATGCCATTATGTAATATTTTCAGTTTAGACTCAAAAAAGAAAACGGCTTTTTCTGCAGAAAAGAAAAATGTAAATCTGTCTCCTTCACCATATGCCACAAGAAAAAAAAATCACAGATGTTAAAGAGAACACAGGCTGAAGGAAGCCGATGAGCTCTAAAGACCAGAGTCCTCATTTACAGCTTAACAATAAATCAAAATTCAATATTTAACAAGCATTGTAGAGAAGAGGAAATCTGTTGTAAGGTATGCATTTAAAAAATTTTTTAACATTTATTTATTTTTGAGAGAGAGCACAAGCAGGGGAGGGGCAGACACACACACACACACACACACACACACACACACACACACACAGAATCCGAAGCAGGCTCCAGGCTCTGAGCCCAACTCAGGGCTCAAACTCACGAGCTGCAAGATCCCGACCTGAGCCAAAGCTGGATGCTCAACCGACTGAGCCACCCAAGCGCTCCATGTTGCAGGGTATGCATTTAAGGTAAAGTTTACCTGCAAATACATATGTCTCCAGACTCAGATTTGCTTTCACCTGTGGGCCTTTGAACACATTATTTCATTTCCCCAGATGTTCTGTCCTTTACTTACTCTTTCTATTGTTCTAATTTGTCCTTTAGAACTCATGTCAGGCATCATCTCCTAAATCCTTGCCTGATTTCGTGGAGCTCCCTTCCCTTCCCACACCCCCAAGCAATGTATTTTATATATATATATAGCTTCTAGCATGCCACTTGATACATATAAACAAATACTTATTAGTGTTTCTTTTTAAAAAAAAAGTTTATTTATTTATTTTGAGAGAAAGAGAGAGAGAGAGCATGCAAGCAAGGGAGGGGCAGAGAAAGGGGGAGAGAGAAAATCCCAAGCAGGCTCCGTGCTGTCAATGCAGAGCCTGATACAGGGCTGGAATCCATGAACTGTGAAATCATGACCTGAGCCAAATTCAAGAGTTGGACGTTTAACCAACTGAGCCACCCAGAGGCCCCGGTTGTTTATTTCTTATTTAAGCAAAATCTGAAATGCAATGACAAGGACACACAAAGAAATGAAGATTCTAATGCAGGCAAAGAGGATACAGCAATCATTGGATGTGTAACAAATCTAGGAAAATAAACCAGAACAGGACAGAAACTAAAACTAAAATCTATATTCACATATTCTTTTTTTTTTTTTTTTACCTTTTACAATTGGTAAAGTCTAAAGCCAATGCCGTCACTAATGCATTAAAACCATCTCTTTTGGCTACCTAAGGGCTTTATTCATTTTATTTAATATTTAAAATTTATTAAAGTGAAGTTGTCTATAATATCTTGTGACTTTTAAATATTGAAGCAACTGCATTTGGTTATCTGATTCTCTTTTCTTGATTAGTTTTACCAGGAGTGTATCAGTTTTATGAGTCTTCAAAGAATCAACTTTTTTCATCCTTTCTCTAGTGTTTGTTAATAATTCATTTATTCTAGTTCTTATTTTCTTCCATTTTCTCTGACTTTAATTTGTTGTTATATTTTCAATTTCTTGTAATACTCAGAACAGCCTTTCTCCTTTACTAACAAATATACCTTAAGGCTATAAATTTCCTGTGCACAAATTTAGCTGCATTTACAGGTTTTGGTTTAATTTTTAAATTTCCCAACTTCCATTTGTGACATTTTTTCATTTGTGGGTATTCAGATGTACTTTTAAAATTCTAAATTGCTGACTGGTTTCTAGCTATGTTGTATTAATTCTGACCTTAATTCCACTGTAGCCAGAGAACATACCTTAATTTTATAATTGGAAATTTATTGATACTTTCTATTTCCTTAGCAAGTGGCCATTATTCTTCTATGGTTTACTGAAAAGATTTTAGAGTGTGCAATTGTGGGGTATAAGATAATATCCCAATTAGGTAAAGATAAGATAATAGCAAAGTAGGTAAATGTTTTAATTATGGCATAGCCTATATTCTTATTGACTTGTCAGCTTGTTCTATCAATCACTGAGAAAAGTGTATTGTTTTCCTTTCTATTTTTACTCTTCATGCTTTCAAATTTTAATACAATTGGAGTTATGTTATAATTTTCTAGTGGACAGATGTCTTTATCATTATGAAATACCTTTGTTTATAATAATGCCTCTTGCTTTGAAATCTACTTTGTCTGATGTCCGTATAGTTAAGCCAGCAGTTTTTATTTGTTTTATTTTTATTTTTTGTGGTTAGCACTTACATGATATATCACTTTTGATCTTTCTATATATTTATAATAAAGGTGTATTTCTTGTCAACAGTATTTAGTTGCTTTATCGTTGTCTTGGTTATGGGCTGAAATGTGTCTAATCCCCACTCCCAAGTTTATCTGTTGAAGTTGTAACCCCCAGGATCACAGAATGTGACTATTTAAAGATAGTCTTTAAAGAGGTAATTAAGTTGAAGTGAGGCCAATGGCAGGGAGGAGCTAATCCACACGACTGGCATCCTTATGATAAAAGAGAATTTGAGCACAGATGAGTACAGAGGGCAGACCATGTGAATACGCAGGAGTAGACAACCAAGCCTGCTGATACCTTGATCTTGGACACCCAGCCTCCTCTAGAACTGTGAGAAAATTTTTTAAACCACTCAGTCCGTGTTACTTTGTTATGGTAGCTCTGGCAGCCACAGAACTTTTTAGTGTCTCCATGGTTTTGCATTTCCTAGAATGCCATTTAGTTGGAATCATACAGTGTGTAGCCTTTTCAGGTTGCTTTTATTCACTTACTGATATGCCCTCAAGCTTCCTTCATGTCTTCTTATGGCTTGATAGCTCATTTCTTTTCAGTGCTGAGTAATATTCCATTGTCTGGCTGTACCACCATTTATTTATTCACCTACTAAAAGACATTTTGGTTGCTTCCAAGTTTGGGCAATTATGAATAAAACTGTCTTAAACATTTGTGTGTAGGTTTTTGTGTGGGCATAAATTGTTAACCCCTTTGGGTAAAGCGTTTAATTGCTGGAATATATCATAAGAGTATGTTTAGTTTTGTAAGAAACTGCCACACTGTCTTCCAAAGTGACCATACCCATTTTGCATTCCCGACAGCAGTGAATGGGAGTCCTTCTTATTCCACATCCTCATCAGAATTCGGTGTTGTCAGTGTTCCAAATTTTGGCCATTATAATAGATGTACAGTAATATCTCATTGTTTGAACTTGCGTTTTCCTTACAACATATGATGTGGAGTATCTGTCCATATGTTGATTTGCTGTCTATGTATCTTCCTTGGTGAGATGTCTGTTAAGATCTTTGGCCCATTTTTCAATCAAATTGTTTTCTTGTTATTGAGTTTTAAGAATTCTTTATATATTTGGGATAACAGTGCCTTTATCAGAGACATCTATTGCAAATAGTTTCTCCCAGTCTTTGGGTTGTCTTCCCTTTGTCCTGACACTGTCTTTTGCAGAGAAGTTTTTAATGTTAATGAAGACTTAGTTTAGCAATTATTTCTTTCATGAATCATTCCTTCAGTGTCATATCTTGAAAGTCATCACCACACCTAATGTTCTTCCTATATTGTTTGTCTTTTTAAAAATATTTGTATATTGCTGTTTTGCATATAAATGTCATAATAAGTTGAGGTTCGGGATGAAGTTTTCTTATTTAAGTGAAGTTTTGCCTCTGCTTCTAGATGAAGTTAAGATAGAGATAGATTACTTCAATTTAATTACAAATTGAGCCTATTATACTTAGACTTCAATCCTTGTACAGAATACTTTGGATGCACTACCAGAGACGTTCTGGTTTTAGGTGTCTCTGGGACACTAAACCATTGCTCTGCTCTGTTAACCAACTCCATGAAGGATTCCTCGTAGATTCTTGCTGTATTTCTGGGTTTCTCCTTCTCTGGCTTTTTTTGGATTGACTTGTCTTGTTCATTATTTATATTCCTCTGCTGCCTGTTACTTTGTTAGTTTTATATTCTTTAACTTTTCTTTCATTAGTTGTTCTAGAGATTAAAGTGCAAATCATTACTTTATCAAATTTGAATATTACTTGGTATTTTCACCTTCTTTACAGAAAACACAAGGATCTTAGAACACTTTAGGATTTACCATCCTCCTTACTTTCTGTTATTGTTGTGTATTTTTATACATATAAGCATTATTTAAAAAAAATTTACATTTATTTATTTTTGAGAGACAGAGCATGAGTGGGGAAGGGGAAGAGAGAGAAGGAGACACAGAATCTAAAGCAGGCTTCAGGCTCTGAGCAAGCTGTCAGCACAGAGCCTGATGCAGAGCATGAACCCAGGAACCATGAGAGCATGACCTGAGCCAGCCAGACACTTAACCAACTGAGCCACCCAAGCGCCTCTATACATATAAACATTACTAACGTTATTTGTCATAACCACTGTTCACTTTAACATTTTTCACTGCTCTTTATTTCTTCTTCTAAATCTAAACCTAGATTGGGGATCATTTTCTTTCTACTTGAAAAACAGTCTTCAATATTCCACTTAGTGTTAAGTTCTTGTGATCAATTCTTTTAGTATTTGTCTGAAAACATTTGCCTTCATTCCTGAAGGAGATTTTTCTTTGGTTACAGAATTCTAGGTTGGTGGTTATTTTCTCTCAACCTTCTGGCTTCCTTTTTTTTTTTTTTCTTATCAGTCTGGTTATATATTTAAATAATTTTTGCATATTGTATGTGGAAAATAATAAACATAATTTAAAATCATATGATTTTTCCTTTCTTCAGTGTGAAAATTTATGTTTCTGTGGTACATGGTCATGAGTGTCAATAATCAGGGAACATCTTAAACCAATTTCAGGTACTGAATTAAATCAATGTTTCCCATGAGGGATAATACTTTCCATTTTTAACATACGGGGGAAGGATCATATTAGACCTCTTTTTCCCCTTGGTGGGGTTCCAGTTTTTGTTCCTCTAACACATAAGGCAGTCATAAGCACCACTCAGCTTTGTAGCTAGTCAGTTCCTCTTCTGAAACCAGTGGTTACTTCTTGGGGGAAAAGTGACATTAAATGTCAAACTCACATTTCATGGTGTCTTAGACCTTGGCCCATAATTCTTTACCACCAAATGAGTTCTCCCATGCTCTCACACAGACGTTTTTTTCTCTTCATCCTCTTTTGTAATTTGCCTCATTGGGTGCAGTCATATGATTGGCCTATTCTCCATCTCTCTTAAATTAACTCTAATCAGAATTTGAGCCACATATGTCCTTGTGTGTTCATGCTTCTATAATAAAATATCATAGACAGGGTGGCTTTCTAGCAACAGAAATTTATTTCTCAGTTTCTTGGAGAACAGAAGTCCAAGAGTAGAGTGCCAGTACGATCGGATTCTGGCAAAGACTCTGTTCCAGGTTGCAGACTGCCAACTTCTTGCTGTGTCCTCACATGGTAGAAGTGGCTAGGAAACTCTGAGGGCAAATTCTTACAAATTCTTTCGTAAGGGCACTAATCCCATTTATAAGGGCTCTGCCCCACCTATCACATCCCAAAGGCCCCACCCCCAGCCCTTAATACCATCACCTAGGAGGTTAGGATTTCAACATATGAATTAGGAGAAGACACAAACATTCAGACCATAGCTCCATATTCTACTGAAGGTAGCATGTTCAAGAATAACCTATGTCTAAATCAACTGTCATCCCTCATGTTATTCGATCTATGTGACATATGCCACAGCTGACTATTACACTTGCTCATCTAAAATGAGGTACCTTTGAGTAACGTGTTGACGCTATTAATAATTAAAGTGGGATAAGAGTCACAAACTGGCAGTGTTGCAGGCAAACTGTGGCAAATGGTCATTCTCTTTATACAATACACAAGCCATTGCATTTTCTTCTACCTCACTCGTTGTTTCTTTTAGTTACCTATTCTGGTTCCTCCTTTTCTTCCTGCATTGAAGGGTTTCAGAGTTATGTCTGTGGTTCTCTTCACTCAACCTACACTCCTTCTGTCTATTGTTTCATTCAGTATCATTCTTTGAAATGCCATTGTGATGACCATGACTCTAAAGTGTAACTTCTGTGCCCAGACTTTTGTCTCCAATCAACCTTAACACACAACTGTCTGATCATCAGCTCTACTTGAATTTCTAATAAATACCTAAACCTCTACGTGTCTAAACCTCAATTCCCCCAGGCCTACTTGATCCTTCTTCCAATGCTACCCCAACTTCAGCCCTATTCATCTCAGTCGATGGCAAATTCATGCTTCTAATTTCTCAGGCCAACATCACTGTGGTCCTTGACTTCTCTTTTTCTCTCATGCTTCATATTCAATCTGTGCAAGAGTTGCTGGTGCTTCCTTCAGAATATACCCAGAAAATTCAACTAATTTTCACTAGAACTACTACTCCCCTGATCCAAGACATTTCCCAAACTACTGTAATCATTTTCTTTTTTGAAAGAAAAAGTTTATTTATTTATTTTGAGGAAAGAGAGGGGGAGAGAGAGAGAGAGAGAGAGAGAGAGAGAGAGAAAACAAGCAGGGGAGGGGCACAGAGAGAGACAGGGAGAATCCCAAGCAGGCTCCACCCTGTCAGCAGAGCCTGATGCGGGGCTTGAACTCACAAACCCTGAGATCAGGACCTGAGCCAAAATCAAGTCAGACGCTTAACCGACTGAGCCACTCAGGCACCCCTATAGTTGTTTTTTTTTGTTTTTTCCAACTGGCCTCTCTCTTTTGGCTTTTGGCTGCATAGCCCCCTGAACCTAGTTTCAACACAGCAATCAGGATGATTCTCATAAATCCTAAAATTGTGTCACTTCTCTGCCCACTTCACAAAGTAAAAGTTAAAGTTCTTATTTGGCCTACAAAGCCCTCTGTGCTCTAGACTCTTTTTACTTCCATGACCTTATTTCTGCCTCTCTCTCTTTTTTAGGCATTGGTCATATATGCTTTATGTATAATAGTCACCGTCTTGCTTAAGGGCTTTTGCACTGCCTGACAGGCTTCCTCATAGTTAATCTGCAAAACTATCTCCCTCTTCTCCTTTGAGTCTTCATTCACTTTATGATCAATCATTCTAGCTAAAATTATAATCTATACCCCATTTCTAGCTCTCCTATTCCTCCTAACTTGCTCTCTATCTTCTTTCCCCACAATACTTCTCATTTTCTATTACACTGCTCTCATGTGGAGTACCCCAGCTCCTCAAGGACAGTGGTCTTTATCTGTTTATCTACCGACGGATCCCCACTTCCCTGAAGAATATCTGGCACAAAGTAGTTTTCAATAGATATTTATGCAGTGGATTAGTGAAATACACTGACTAAAAAGATCACCTGCTTCTTGGTGACAAGCACTTAAAAGTCAATACCAACGTGGTCGGAACAGTATATCTTGGTTGTGTTTGGGTTTATTAAGCATTTATTTAAAAAAAAAAACTTCAGACTTTAAAAAACTTTAGACTTCATTCCTTTTCATCAAATTCTGAGATAAGAAATACAGAATGTGATAAGGATGCCACACTTGGAGAGACTTTTCTGAATGTTTTTGAAGGCTTTGGTGCCCAGTGGGCAAAAAACAAGAAAGTGATATTCCTTATTGTTTATTTCTAGGGAAAGCTTATTTTGGACAGGATGAATTAGACACTATATTTGTAGCATGGGCTCCAGTTACCTATGTAATTAAGCAAAGGAATATTGATTGAGCAACTTCTATAAACCAGGTACTCCACCAAGCCCTTTTACTTAAATAGTTTTATTTAATTATGTCAACAACCTTTTGAGATATTTATTACGATCCCCACTTTATAGATAAGATAATTCATAGCTAGTGAAGTAGCTGTGTCATCTGACATTTCTACTTACTCTTTTTTTTTTTTTTTTTTTTATTCTGTAAGTAAGGGTTATTCTTTGGCCTTTCAAATTCTTCGTTTAGGGAACAGAAAATCAACCACCTGCCAGGAATGTTAACTTTGGCCTGGTCACATTATATAGTTTTCTTATCTGTAAACAGGATTGTGATAACTGCAATTTTTATACACAGATCTTCCTGGTACCCTCCGATCAGAGCAGACGCAAAAGAGTTCAGAGTCCGCCCTGTAATGTTACATCTAACTTTATTTCCTCTTTGCTAACTTTCTCTGGCTGCCATAAACTTTCCCATTTTTACTAAAGGCCAGAGAAAAGGCTGATGGAGTGTGAGCCACACGTAATTATATTAAGAGTTCTCAAAACGCACATAATTCATTTTTTGATTCAGAAGTAATTATTTTATTGAATCCCAGACTGTCAGGACTTGAATAATTATAGCAAACAATTTCCAGCATTTTTAATCATTTAAAAATTGCCCTTTTTCTCCTACAATATTTTATCTTAGGCTTTAAGCAATCCTATGAGGTAGTAATCATTATAGTCCTATTAGGGATGAGGAAACAGGCTGAGTAAAATACCTGCCCAAGACTTCACAGCTGCAAAACACCGCTAAATATATCATTTTTAACTTACACCACACCACTGCAAATAAAAAATGAGAGGCTGCCATTGATTTGTCTGATTTTGTTTGACACAGAGGGGAGAAAACAAATAAGGTAATGGAACAATTTTCTTTAGAGAATATACAGAGAATTGATTGAGCTTTTCCAATCTTAACACCAAAATAGCCTTCCTTCTGTTTGATATGAATTTTAGAGCAGGGAAAGAAGTAATTCATTTTTTGCTCCTGAAGTAGCATGGATGGAAAACTGGAAATGTTTTTTTTTTTTTGATAACTTGTGATAACTCTTCTTTTTTATCCAATCTGATGTTTAAAGTAAAAATCAGAACGCTTTTTCTTTGCCATATTGATGAATGATAATTTGTTGATTTTATTTCTAACCTGGAGAATTTCTCAGCAGGGTGTCTACTTCACATAATACAGATCTTCACAGATGTTCACAGATCATATGTAAGATAATTTGGGGGGGATAATCTTGAAAATTAAAATCACATGTTTTTCAGCATATATACTCTTCCATCAATTTTTTTAATTTGAGAGAGAGAGAGAGAGAGAGAGAGAGAGTGAGAGAGAGAATGAGTTGGGGAGATGGGCAGAGGAAGAGAGAGAGAGAATCTTAAGCAGACTACATGCTCAGTACAGAGTCTGATGTGGGATTCGATCCCATGACCCTCTGGGATCATGACCTGAGCCGAAATCAAGAGTCTGATGGTCAACCAAATGAACCACCCAGGCTCTCCTTACATCAGTTTTAATGACATTTATGATCATAATATTTTGTGGGATTAAAAAAAAAAAACTTGCTTCCCTTGTCAAGTAATATTTCTTATAAATTTTTCAAAAAAACATAATTATAAAAATGGAATCCATCTGTGCATACTGCTTTTTAATTTTCTTTTTCTACAAAAAATATATATTTTAACTTCTTCCTAAGTAATTACATATTTTTCTACAATGCTCTTTTTCTGCTGTAAATTTGCATTTACCAGCATTTTTCTCCTATGATATTACTCTGTTTTTCCACCTGAGGTAATTACTGTGCTGAATTTTGTATTTTATTCTCTTTCCCACTTTTAAAAACATATTTTCATGGTAACACACTCAGAAAAATGCAAAATATATATAAATAAACTCCTGAAGTTATTATTTTAAAGTAATCTTATGTGTAAACACCACATTGAAACACCATCCCTGATGTTTCTCTGTTTAACCTCCAGTGCTTGGCTGAACATAGATTAAAGCCACTCACTTAAGGTAACTGGACACAGCAGCATAAAAGGGGTTTTAGAGAAAGAGACCCTAATTAAGGAATCTGAAAACTAATAGCCAGAAAGGTAGGAAGAGAAGTTACAGGAGAGGATGGTAGCATGATAGATCATGCAATAGAGAGCTGAAAAAAATGAGAGACAACAGCACAAAGTCTCGAGAGTTTCAAATAAATCTAATAAGGTGAAGACTGAGACATGTCCACTGGCCTTGGATATTAGCAAGACGTTGATGGCATTTCCAGGGTAGTTTTGTGGAGTAAACAAAGGAAGGCTGTCAGGCCAAAAAGGAGTGAATAGCAGAGAAGCTTAGCAGAGAAAGACAAGAAACAGAAGGCAGTGTTTAGACAGTAATCACAGAAGCTTATAGTCGTTTTGTTCCTTTATTTGTTTGCTTATCAGAGAACAGAGATTTAAGTATCTCTATAGTCTGAGGCAAAGAGCCAACAAATAGTAAAGTGTTACAGCTTGGGACCAGAGCAGAGTACTGGAGGAAATAGGAATCTTGCAATCAGGGCATAGAAAGGGGGATGATTTGTGAATGAAGGGAGCCCCAACTGAGTGGAGGAAAGAAGGAGCAGTAACACATGTATGATGAAGGTCCATTTGAACCTGACACCATTTTTTACCTGGTCCTTTTTTCTCAATGAAATAATTTCCTAATGTTACAAAGGCAGCCTCAACATTTTGGAGTATTTTAGAAAAATGGGAGATGTTGTAACGGAAATAATGTAAAGGAATGAAAGACAGGTGTTGAAAGATCAAATGAAGTTGGAAAACATTATGCTGGTATTTCCTCCAGACTGAGGTGGTTTGCCTTTTTCTCCTGCAGCACTTGAGCTTAAGGAAATGTGGATTTTTTTCCTCATGTTGGGAGTATGGAGGCCAAATGGTCAAGTGAGACAGGGAGTCTTACTTTACGTGATCAATCATGGAGTCAAGACTGGGTAGGGAAAAAGGGAAGGCCAGAGGTATACTGAGGAAGGGGAAGAATCAAGAGATTTGAGGTCTGTAGTCAAACATCAAAGCAGCCTAAATGAAGTGGAAAAGCATCTCGAAAAAGATAAGCAAGCTGGTGGTCATAGTTTAGAATATACGCACTTAAGCTTTTGTGTCTCATAAAGTAAGAATATTTCTGTGACTACACAAGGAAAAATATATTGACAATCTTCCTCAAATGTTGTTTTAAAACACGATTTATAGAGGAAATAGGCTAAAATTGTATTTAAAACTGATGAGACTCTGATTGATAGCTAAAGGTTTATAACACATTTCTTTCAACAGTATTAAGTTCCTGAGCTATCAGAAACTTGCTAATAATAAGGTTGACAAATGATAATGCTATAAACAAGGAATTCTTGGCTGTAGAATGCTAAAGAACACAAAGTTTCAGGAAACTGACAAAAATTAGTCAAGATCAGTCTTACTAACCTCAGGGAGCACTTCCTAGGCTTTCTAAAAATCTCTGGAGTTGTCTCATGGGACGCTGTGTGTAGTTACTGGATGTTTGTAGCACACATAGCACAGAAGGAAAGAGAGAAGGAAGTGTTTTTGAAATTGCTAATTCAAGTTGAGCATAAAAATATCCACTGACCTGGCACCATTCTGTCAATTTTCCTCTCACTTCCTGTTACTAGAGACATATGCACCCTAAAAGGAAGGGTGGAAGCTATTAGTAATCTGTCACGAAAAGAAATTGATTTTTTTTTTGAAATTTTAAAAATGCATCGTGCCCAAGAGCTCTTTAGTACTTTGCAGAGATGGAAAGTCTCCATAATTTATTTATAGTGAGTTCAGAGCTAGGTAAGGTCAATCAAGGAAATTTCTTTCATGGTCCTGGGATGACGTAAAGAAACTAAGAGAATTCTAGAAATAGTTATCTCGTGCAAATCCTTTTGTTTGCTTAATATATCTGTTAACTAATGTCACAGTATCTGATTATCCAGGTATTTGATTCAGTCACTTTAGTCAAAATGTCAAATATAACAAGTGTAAAGTGTTATTGTAGATTCTTATCATTATGAATTAAAAAGGCCATAAATGGAGTCCTTATCTAAGATCAAATGCATATTGTTAAGTAGCGTCCTTTTGAGATTTTGTATGCCCTGGCATTTTTATTATTTCATTTATAAGAGTATTTTTTAGTCTTAGTAATGGAATTTCTTAAAGGTAGATACAGTCTTGACATTTAAATTTTACAACTTGAAACCCACATTGAAAGTATATTGATTATACTTCCTGCTTGTCTGTCTGCTCTCTTTCTTTCATTCTTCCTCCTTCCTTTTTCCTTTCTGAATAATTTACTCTAAAAGCCAGAGGATGAGGTCAGGATTTCCACATGAAACAGTGGGTGGCCCTACTGACAGAATTTAGAATCTAAGCAAGGAAAGTGGCTAGATATTGAAGCCCAAGTGAGAAAAGTGATCATCTAGGGTGGTGATCTGGTGGAGATATGTTACATAGGAGATATTGATGAAATAGGTAAATATATTCAGAACAATAGGAGCTAGGTTTCTCATTGCCAGAGAAGTTATAAAGATGAAAAGATGGAAAGTAGAATAAACCTGTTGTGGTGCACTGGAATTGGAATTGTTGGGGGAACATGATTTTCAATATGTATGGGTAAATACATAAAACAATAGATGGGTGGGTGTGTGTGTGTGTGTGTGTGTGTGTGTGTGTGTGTTTTCTAGCTTGGTCCACTGAAAGGGCTGGGTAACACTGACATCCCAGTCACAGTAAGCATACATAGTGACAGATCTTGGCTTCTAAATATGTTCTTCATTTAAATAAACTAGAGTTTCCTGGAGAAATGGCTGATACAAAATGAACCCAGAATCTACTGTGTTGGAAAGTAAGATAGTGATCCAAGGATGACAGAGGTATGTTAAAAGGACACAAAGCCAGCTTGAAGGAGCTACAAAATTTAGGTATGAAATAACAGTAGTAATTGTTTATAACCCCATCGAATAGTATAGGAATCTATAAGTCCATACTGATGTAAATGAGAAGAAACAGTCTTTCCTTACAGTAAGCAGAATGCCACCTGATAGATGTAGAAGGAATGGCAGAAGTAGATAGAGATGTAGTATTTCATTGTCAATCTTCCCATTTTGATGGATGTTTTTGTAGGAGAATGTTCTTGTTTACAGGAACCACACTGAAGTATCCAAGGTTAATTGGATGTGACATTGGCAAATTACTCTCAAAGGTTCAGGAAAAAAAAATTCTGTGTACTCTTTGCAAGCGACATTTTTGTAGGTTTGAAATTATTTAAAAATGAAACTTTAAAACTCGATGCTGACCACAAGAAAACTGCCTTTGCTTTCCAAAAATCTTTCAAGAGTTTTGGGTTTGGCAAATATAATTAATGACTTAAAAATCAATGGCTATGTTATAGACCATGCAAATTAATAACCATCTCTGAGAAAATCTTAAATTTGATGAAAATTATTAAAGTCAACTAACTTATTAAGCCAACCTAAAAGGTCAAGTAATAGGTGTGGCTGATATGTGATTTTTATTTATTTAATAAGCACATATGTAACTTTTACTTTCTTCCACGGCTCTAGTATTAACTCATTTAATCTACCCAACACACGGATGAGTTGGGTATAATTATTTTCTTCATTTCACAGATGAGGAATTGCAACACAGAGAGGTTAAGATAAGTTTAGATAACTTCCCCAAGGGCACACAGCTAGTATGTGGCAGAGCCAGGATTCAAATACAGGTAATTTAGCACCTGAATCCATGCTATTAACCACTTCCCTCTGTTGCCAAGTACACCTTTCCATAGTTATGTGTCTCTTAACTTACACTGCTAAATAACAGAAACATTGCAGAGACCCAATACAACAAATCAATTCTGCCTGAGGCTTTGTTTTTTCTCATAGGAACAAGAGACTTTAAGAACAATACATTTAGTCCTTTCTCTTTTCAATCTTTTGAGTGCATTTAATTGTGGACAGAGCCTTCCTGTGCTGTGAGGGTTTTTTTTTTTTTTTTAATGTTTCTAAAAAGGCTTCTTGACCATCCCCTCTCTGTAAACGTTTATCTTTCTCCCCCTCCTTGAAAGACAAACTTCTTACAAGTATACTGAACAATCACAACTTCACTTTTCATTTGCCTTCAGTTCACAGCATTACGCATTTAGCATCCATAACTCTGTTCACACTCATCTTTAAAAATCACCGTGTTTTCCAAAAGGTCAAACCTTTTGGGTTCATCCTGTTTAACCTCTCTTTTGCTCTTGACTTTGTTGCAAATATAGTCTTTCTGAACTTCTCTTTTAGATTTTATCACACGACTTACTCTTGGTTCTCTTTCCAACAGCTTCTTGATGAATTAAAGACAGGCTTTTGCCCTTAGCCCTATGCTTCAACTGTCACATATATAGTAAGACTCGTAAGTCCATGACTCCAGGGTTAGCATTTCTTCTGGTGCGGTCCCAGAGATCAAACTGCGTGATAAACTTTTTACCCGGTTCTCGGAAGACCTCTGTGTTTGTGTGTGAGAATCTAAATCATTATCTCCCCTCTCCAATGACAGCATGTGTTCATCTGTGGCCCACCCAGACCCTCATGATCTTTGGCACATTGTACAATATTCTCTTACCACTGCCTTCAAAAGAACATCTTTCCTATGAAAATACAGAGAATGCAAATTCACTGCACTATCAAGCGTGATATTATAGTCAAAATTTGGTATGATTTTTTTTTTTTTTACTAATTACAACTTGATTGAATAGGAATGAAGTATCCACTCAGTTGTCCGCTCATATGTTATATCTAGAACACAGAAAACCTGGCCAAATACATGTACTTTGCATCATCTTTTCGCCACCGTCTGGCTCTTGAATGAGAAAAAAGACTGTTCGAAACAGGAAACTTGGCAGCCTTTCTTCTACTGCAAGATGGAGGGTTTTGTGGGCAGTTAGAGGGTTGTCCATCATCCATAGATCTCCCTTCTCTTTCCAGAAAACAACTGTGCAGAAAGCATGTGATAATTGAAGTGGCACACTGCCACCCAAGAGTGGTGCATCTGGAGATCAGATTTCTATGCATTGTGCCTTTCATGGCATCATAGCACTGGGACACCTGGATAGGGAATGATCTTACGTATTAAATGAAAATCTTACACTAGGAATGGAAACAGAAACTGTTACATCTATGTATTTAGGTATCTAAGACAGGAATCCTATCAGCACTACATGGAACTCAGTGGAGGCCAGAAAAATCTAAAGACACAATGCAGAGAGAAAAAGGGCAAAGGATAATGCCCCCCCAAAAGGAAGTGAAAACCTCAGCAAGTATTAGAGAAAAAGCAATTCCCACGAGATAATTCTCCCCAAATCCAAAGTAAAAATTAGAAAATTTGTTCATCCTTATTAGTAAAGAAGAAAGGGAAGTTTGGTGTTTTTGTTTTGTTTTTTTCTCCCAAGGGAAGTTTTTCTTACACAGGAACAGAAATCCCCAAGGTAAGATGGAGATAAATGGATAAGAGAATGAGTTCTAAAGGTATGTATAAAACATGAGGAAGAATTACAAGGTAAATAAAACCGTAATCGCAGAATTTTAAAGCCTACGTGAGGCAGATGGGCCAGAACTGACACGGTAAAGTAAAAGAATAAGATCTGAAGAGGCCTCCTAATATGCAGAGGGAAAAATTCAAAAGGTAAAATTAATGAAAAAAAAAACTAGAATAGACGAGAAAATGGAAATGCAACTTAAGCATTATTGATAGGTGTGAAGAAGGCTTTTGGAGCAATAGTTAAGGAACAATAAGGAACAGAGCTCAGGGGCACCTGGGTGGCTCAGTCCGTTGAGCACCTGACTTTGGCTCAGATCATGATCTCATGGTTTGTGGGTTCGGGCCCCACGTCGGGCTCTGTGCTGACATCTCTGAGTCTGGAGCCTGCTTCGGATTCTGTGTCTCCCTCTCTCTCTCTCTGCACCCCCCCCCCCCACTCGTGCTCTGTCTCTCTCTCTCTCTCTCAAAAATAAACAAATGTTAAAAAAGAAAAAATATAGCTCAAGTACATTTTTCCCAAGTTAAAAAAAAAAAAACGAATGTCAAGAAGGTCAAACACATTCTAGACAATTTCATCAAAAGCATCTTATCAAATATATTTAATTCTAAGGAAAAAATTGAAACCATCCACCAAATGAGAAAACACACACTCTTCTCTTTTCCCCAAATACATGTCTTAAGTTAATTTGAGATGTTTTTATATACACCTACCAATTTTGCATCTTAAGAATTTTACATGTATCCAGCCTGTTTTTTGTAAGTAAAAGAAACGGATAATCTTTAATGTGAAGAGGATGTGAAAATATATCACCCACATGCTCTTTTGAAAAGATTTTGAAGGCTTGTTCCAGTCACGTAACACCAAAATACAGAGCTTCAAATGTGGATAATGTAACTAGAAAAAGATGCTGCATTGAGACTATGCTGGAAAGGATAATAGCAAAACTGTCTATCTAGCCAGCTAGATGGATAATACACAAAGAGCAATAAAAAGACAGTCACAGGAAATCATAGAAAATGTAAAACATCAACAAAATGACAGGCGAGAAATCACTTATCATTTTTATGGCCCTTTCACTCTGCTCCTTGCTTCTCCCAACAGGTCTGCATGGGAAACCCAGAGGGCTTCCCTCTACCAATACACCCCACCTTCCCCCAATACTAACAGGCTCACCATTGCAAACTCACTGAGAGACCAACCCCGGAGTCTCTTATTTTTACTTCTATCCACACCCCCTATAGAAACCATCAGAACTAACTACATCATGCCCTATTTTTCTATTCACTTGAGCCACCGCATGAATTCCAAACTTCCCAGGTTATCCCTTTATTAGAAAGGGAACACCTGAGCAGCAAAATGTTGACCTTCTAAGCTCCAAGGGAGGTTCAACCCTGCCATTCCCATTGTGTCTAGTGGTTCTTGACCTTATTAGATCCAATGTCCTGCTACTAAAACAAATATTTCTAGTGCTTGCTTTACTCTCCTGAAATGAAATTTATAGGCTATATGATCTACATGCACAGACAATCGAAAACAATTATACTGGCGTAATATAAAGGAGGAAAATAAAATTATTTACTACAAAAATATTTTTATTTGCAATAAAATAATCTGTGTGTGCTGTTAATGTTCAGGCATGACAACATTAGAAGACATAATGAAGGGCTAGGTGTTTACAAGGGTATGTGGAATCACCAGAATATGATAGCTGCAAAGGCAGACTGATAACAGGTGTGTTTTATTACAGCTCAGCTAGAGAGCTAGTGTGGTTGGTAATGTGATTTTCTAAAATGTTGAATAACTCCTAGTCAGTTTCTAAACAGAAGGCAGTACAATTTTCCATAAAGGCAAATGGTAGTTCCCATTCCTGGAAGATTCGGTGTAAATTAGAATTGTGTAGAAAATCTTTATATTTATATGTAAAATGGAGTTAAGGTTCTAGGAGGACACAATTACGAGCAAGTTTTTTACTTACGTTAATGTCCAGTAGGATATTCCAGGTTTATGTGTTGATGTGTGATAAATAACTTTTGGGGGACTGTATCATTCATCCCAGAGTATCTAGCAACTTTTCCACGTTTCCATTCATCTTAAGTATTGCCCACACAATTATTGTGACAAAGAAAAAAACTCCCATAAATTTCCAAAATACCCCCTAGGGGGCGGTACTAGCTTTGTTGAGAAATCTTTATCTAGACTTAGGCTAAGTTTATAACAACTACGAAGGACTACTGTAAGCTGTAACTTTGACTTTATCTGAAAGTGTATATAAACACATCAGTATTAATAGAAAACAGTTGGAGATGTTTCCAGCAAAAAAAAAATTAACCATCTGAAATACTTGTAGTGCCACTTTTAGTACATTTAAACTCAATTTTTAGATTTGGTTCTTTCTTGCTTTGGAGTTGAAGGACTTCCACATTAAAAATGATTATTCGTAAATTTTCTAAAAGCTGACCATCATCAAAATTTTTCTTATGATAGAATTTATTCTAACATTTCTAAGGGAGAATATTTTGCTTATAAATGGAGTGACTTTATTTTATAATACTAAATCAATATAAACAAGTATGTATGTTTTAAATTATATAAAATAAGAGAAAAATTCTTCACTGATCTAAAAGATTCCATAATTATGTTAAGAGCAAGTAAAAACATTACTGCTATATGTAAATAATGTGAATGTAGACGCTAAATGAAGTGGGTGATCAGAATGGGGTAAGATTAATAATGGAAGAGGAATTTTTGTGTAGGAGGTTCTAAAACTCAGCTGAAGTATAAAACATCAGAAAAGATAGGGTTGTGTTTGAGGAGTGCTCATGGAACACGGAAAGATATAAGCCAGAAAACAGTTTGAAGTGACACATGTTGTAGAATGAAACAATGCTTTGATTACCAAAATCTAAAGGGTAGGTAAAATTCAACTATGTCTCCTCTTTTGTTTTTATAAAAACTTTTTAATGTTATTTATTTTTGAGAGAGAAAGAGAGAAAAGAGAGAGAGAAAAAGGACAGAGAGAGAGTCAGAGTATGATTGGGGGAGAGACAGAGAGAGAGGGAGACACAGAATCTGAAGCAGGCTCCAGGCTCTGAGCTGTCGGCACAGAGATGACCTGGGCCAAAGGTGGATACTTAACTGACTGAGCCACCCAGGCACCCCTCAACTATATCTCCTTTAAAATTTTTTTTTTCAACTTTTACTTATTTTTGGAACAGAGAGAGACAGAGCATGAACGGGGGAGGGGCAGAGAGAGAGGGAGACACAGAATCGGAAGCAGGCTCCAGGCTCCGAGCCATCAGCCCAGAGCCTGATGGGGGGCTCGAACTCACGGACCGCGAGATCGTGACCTGGCTGAAGTCGGACGCTTAACCCAGGCGCCCCTATATCTCCTTTTAAAAAGGTTGACTTTTCCTTTCTTTTGATGTTTTTCATTTATTGTAGGAGGGCATCAAAAAGCAGTCTTGATCAAAGTAACTGGATTTTTTGAGCAACTTGACTTAACTGAGGTCATGGATCCCATTCCTCACTTTTACACAGCAGCATTTGAAACTTATCTATTCCTCTAGGAATTTTTTTGAGAAACAATAGGTCTTCTCTTGTTATTGATGTACAACTCAGGACACTGTTCCAGACCCCAGCAACGCTGCTAGGAACACCAATGATTCCATTTTGGAGTATTGGACGAGTAACAAACAGTAACAAAGAGCTAACTGCTGCAATTCTTATTATGGGCTTTGCATAGCCGAAACTTGTACTTCTGCTATTTCCATTTTTTATGTTCAATTATTCACTCTCTATATTTTATTCAAGTTCCCAAGTAAAGCAAATGTTTGGCTATATTAATGCATATATGTGTGTATGTATGTGCATGTACATGTGTGTGATATATATACACACACTGTATAGGTATGTGCATGCATACATAGCAAATGTGTTCAATTTAGGAAGAAAAATAAATACATCTATATATTAGGTTAATAAAGCATTTGTTACCGAAAGTGTAAACTTTCTTTTTAAATATTCCAACCGACGCTAGTTTGGAATAATGTAAACCGAAGGACTCTAAAGGAAGGGGCCACGTTAGCAAAACACCATTAATGCTCCAATTTCAAACCAGTTATATCAACTCATGGAAAAGCTTTCTAAAATTATAAGTAAAATAAAAAAGGGTGACAAAATATGTTAAATTTAAAACAACCATGTCAATTCAAGGACAAAATTAATGATCAAAATTATCCCAGCAGGGTTGGTGGTCTTGTTTTTGTCTGGGCCACCTGCTTTTCCCATACTCACCACCCTGGCTTCTAACACTCGTACCCATAACCCTGTCATTGGCCACGTTATTGTTTGAGAGCATTGTGATTTCTAAAAGGATGTGTGCGGGGGTCATGTTTAAACCATTGTCAGTTGCTATTATAATTACAGTGATTGTTATCTAGTGAAAGCTTTTTTGGCAGATTTCCACCAGAAAGCTAAAACTTGCATTTAAGTGTATTTTCATTAAGCTAGGGGGGTTTGTCATTCCATTTAAAATGAGATTTAAATCCACTTTTTTTGTTTTAAAGAATGTTAGCTTTATTGAATTCCATAACTGTCAAAAGGGCTTCTGAATCAATTTAAGAATCAATGAGCTGATTGTCTTAAAGACTGTCACAAACCAGGACATTTAACTATATACATGCATGCTTGTGATATCTGTTAATAAAATAGGTATATACATCAAATATAGTATTTTTATGATCTTTTTTTATGAAAAAGGGATTTATAAAATCATGAACTATTAGTGTCTTAAAAAATCATGTTACACCTGTGATTAGTGTTACAAATATAGCTATCTGTCTTGCATAAGTAATTCTGAATAGGAAAATAATTCCTCTAAGAAATTTTACTTTTGTTAACTACTGATTACATATAAGAAGAAGTTAGGAGACTTATAACAACTGTTTAGTAATCAGAATCCTAAAAGGGTATGCTATATTTAAAGAGAAAATATAAAAATGGTCTAATATCTGAAAAGTTCGGCTAGTCCATTTTATTCTGTATGTACCTATGTATACTAAAAGGAGAGAGGAAATAAAATAACACTACCATCCTGAAAATAAAAGTCCTGCTTACTCTTTTTTCACCGGAATTATCTTCCAAGTAAAAGCTCAGCAAATAACTTCCAGATAAAAATGGACAAAAGTAAAACACAAATGAAAACCAGACTTAAGGCTTTTTATTTATTATCGGTATGATAATCAAGATAACACTTGGAAAATTACCACTACAAAGTTCTTTCTGCATATCTAGAGCTCATATATACTTCCAAAATATAAGTGATTTCCACCTAATTGAAGCATATTTCTGTGGACACAGACATTCACACTTTCGAATATTTATTTAAGATGTATGCAATCGTTCAAAAAAAGAGGCAAGTTGCTTGACCTCTTAGTTTAAGTCGTGGTCTCCTTATCTGTAAAATGATACTGATATAAATTAAACTTAGAAGACTGTTGTAAGGCTTTCACAAACACAGGGTTCCAAGAATTAAGAGAAACTAATAGTTATTAATTCTCTAATATGTACCCAAACTTTTAAAGCATACATGTGATGGCATTTAATTCATATAACAGCACTCTATGAAGCATTTGTAATAGAAGCTCTCTCATCCACCACTTTTTAATTCATAAACCAAGTTAATGATGCTCTACGTTTCCTCGGTGAAACATAATGTTACTGCCCACTGTACCGATTGCCCAGGCACCTCTCCTACCCCAATTGGAGTCACACAAATACCAATGGTCAGTTGATGTTTACCCCTAAGTCTAGACAGCTACGTTAAAATGATCTGTAAATATTCTATAAAGATGAGTCATTAATAAAACAATTGCTGATACATTAGAAGAGTACAGAGTTTCAGAAGTAATGGATGTTTAGGTTTTATAAAATTTATTTCATATTTTATCTTCTACTTGTAAAACGAACAAATAGAACCTTTAATTATTAAGTAATTGCAAGGGCCAAGTGAAACGCTTTCCATTTAGCATTTGCACCAACTGGCAGACATTTGGGTTATAGTGGCAAGCCCTGAACGTGGGCTCATGTGTGTATTTAATAAACTGCAAGTATTTTACAGTGTAGTGGCATAGTGTTACTGTATTTGGTTAGTTTGTGATGTAAACTACATATATGTATTTTTTATTAAAAAATTTTTTTAATGTTTATTTATGTTTGAGAGAGAGAATGACAGAGTGCAAGCGAGGGAGGGGCAGAAAGAGGGAGACACAGAATCCAAAGCAGCCTCCAGGCTCTGAGCGGTCAGCACAGAGCCCGACATGGGGTTCGAACTCAATGGACAATGAGATCATAGCCTGAGGTGAAGTCAGACGCTTAACCGACTGAGCCACTCAGGCGCCCCTACATATATGTATTTTAAATAAATTTCCTAAATAAAAATATACAAACATATAAGCTATGTACAGCATTATGATATTGCCCATAAGATAATCTCCATTTACATGTAATTTTCTTGCCTACATTCCCGAAAAGGAAACTACCATTTAAACATAGCTATGTAGGGGTGCTTGGGTGGCTCAGTGGGTTAAGCTCCCAATTCTTGATTTTGACTCAGGTCATGATCGCAAGGTCATGATCTCCTGTTTGTGAGATCTTGCCTGTAACTGTTTAAGATTTTCTCTTTTTCTCTCTCCCTCTGCCCCTCCCTCCCTCTCAAAAAATAAAGAAAAAGAAAAAAAACAAAACACAATACTAGGGGCAATGAATCACAAACAGCCAACTAGCCTATAAGCTGTAGCCAATCAAACAATTTCTCTTTTTTGCTTCCACACTCTATATAAGCCTCTCACCTGGCTCTCAAGGGCAGAGTGCTCCTAACTACTTCCTGTTTCGTGTTGCCCAAGTGAAATAGATTTTTCTCAAATAAACTCTTAAGATTTTTAATGTCTCAGTTTTTCTTTTAACAAATCTATAAACTGTTATTAACAGACCCATTTATCGATTGTTATCACCTCCATGTTCAGGCTTTTCTACTTCAGTGAATCTTACATATTTGCTGGGTGGTAAAGAATTGATATATAATGGTTCTTTTCAATAATGAAAAGATGAGAAAGAAAAACAAACATTGTGTCTCTTTCAGTTGACATCATCAGGTTGAATTTAAATCAAGTAACATTCTGGGGCGCCTGGGTGGCGCAGTCGGTTAAGCGTCCGACTTCAGCCAGGTCACGATCTCGCGGTCCGTGGGTTCGAGCCCTGCGTCAGGCTCTGGGCTGATGGCTCAGAGCCTGAAGCCTGTTTCCGATTCTGTGTCTCCCTCTCTCTCTGCCCCTCCCCCGTTCATGCTCTGTCTCTCTCTGTCCCAAAAATAAATAAACGTTGAAAAAAAAATTAAAAAAAAAAATCAAGTAACATTCTGAGAACTCTTACACTCAAACTTTTTAGAACTGCATCATGTAAAGATTATCTTCTATTTGAATGGAAATGTTTGTGAATATGCTTAATTTGCCAAGTGCTCTTGAATATAAAATATTATTACTGTGTATTTTTTCATTAAGTCATGGTCATAAATAAGAAAAAAAATTGTAAAGAATTTTAATTATCCTTTACATTTTCTTTTCTAAAAGTATTTACTGGCAACTTCAACATAATATTTTTTAAATTCTAAGTGCGATTTTTTTCATGGAGAAACACTATTTATAATATTCTAAAACATTCATTTCTTATTGCTTTACCCACTTTCAAAATATATTTTTTTCCTACTTCTTTTTCCCAATGTCAGACAGACAGTTTGGTCTAATCTATATGTTATTTTGCAGTGAAAAAAGTATTTGACATGTATTCAATAGGTTAGTTCAATGCCAAATGGTTTTCACATGGTTCTCATCTCATCCTAGAATCTGCATGCTTTCAATGCACACTGAGAGGCACAGTGACAAGTAGAAGGAAAACACTGGAAGAATCACAGGTTAATTCTCTGCTCGTGATAATGTACGATGAAGAAAAGAAAAAAAATGCAACTGCTATAGGCCAAAGAGAAAGAAAACCTGCTTATTTTTCAATATGTCATTGTTTCTTAAACAAGAATAATGAAACACTGACCACAAATGGCTTAATTAATCTCCAGGCACAGCCTCTAGTATTGCCCCAGATTCGGGCTGACATTTGATGACAATGTAAGACATTTGTCTCTTGGGAATCTATTGTTTAGTTGGCCTTACATTTGCTGTTACAGTTACAGATTACAAGGAATGCAGGTTTTCAGAGAATCACAAATTGGAGTAAGAATGGAACGGTATGTTCTAGATCACAGACCATTTCTATGCGTATGTATTCCTAATAGAATGCTAAAAATGCTCATTTAATTTCTTTATATGTAAGAAAGACACTTCTAATTTCAAATAGAGATGATCATACCAACCACTGGTAAATATCAATAGGAAAACACCAACCATTTTTAAAGTACATTTTATGTAATGGATAGATGATTCTTTTTTTTTTTTTTTTAATTTTTTTTTCAACGTTTATTTATTTTTGGGACAGAGAGAGACAGAGCATGAACAAGGGCAAGGGGCAGAGAGAGAGGGAGACACAGAATCGGAAACAGGCTCCAGGCTCCGAGCCATCAGCCCAGAGCCTGACGCAGGGCTCGAACTCACGGACCGCGAGATCGTGACCTGGCTGAAGTCAGATGCTTAACCGACTGCGCCACCCAGGCGCCCCTGGATAGATGATTCTAACTTCATGTTAATGGATTTTTTTTTCCAAAAATGAACTAACACCTATTTTATTTTTAAAAGAATTTTTAATATCTATTTATTTTTGAAAGAGAGGGAGAGAGAGACAGAGCATGAATGGGGGAGGGGCAAACAGAGAAGGAGACAGAATCTGAAGCAGGCTCCAGGTTCTGAGCTGTCAGCACAAAGCCCGATGCGGGTTCAAACTCACGACCTGCGAGATCATGACCTGAGCCGAAGTGATATGCTTAACCGACTGAGCCACCCAGGCGCCCCAAACTAATGCCTATTTTAGATTTCTATTTGATTCTTGGTTAAAACTTTAGATACAATATCTAAACATTTACTCTTGCTGAATGTATGAGTATGATTCAGTAAAATCAACTTGTTGTTGGCAGTAAAGAAGGAAAAGAAACTTTAGTGTTGCCAATTAAAGGAAAGAGCTCTAAACTAAAATAAGATTTCTGTAAATATTAAATTTTGTGTTTCTGCTTTGTGTTTCTACAACATGGAATGACCGTCAAGTTAAATGCTTTAAAAAAGCTGAATTGAAAACAATGGTCTTTACATTTCTTCACAGGAAAAGCATGAAAAATTTGCCATATTGTCTGTGTGTGTGTAAAAGACATCTTCCTCTGATATTAAAATGGATGAAGACATGTCAAAATAATTTTTCAGTTAGAAATTTCCTTAACTGCTTAACAATTTTCCTTACTAAGTATAAATGAGCACAAGGATACTTTCCTTACTGAGTATAAATTGAGCACAAGCGATGCCAGCTACATTGTGGACAAAAGATCTTAAAAGATGTTTTTATTCATGTAATCAGCAACTGATGATACCCAGAAAATGACAGATAGGTGGTAAACGTTCAAAAGTGTTTGCTGGTGGATGGACATGAATCTGTAAAAAAAAACTGCATAATAAACAGTCTGATATTTCAAGAAATATCTTTTCACCAGAGATACTTCTATAAATATACAATTTTAGACGTTGAGAGACAATAACAAAATTACAAATGCAGATTTGTAAGGGACTTGGAATAAACATTTGCCTTTTCCCTTTATCCAATCTTCCTTTTATTTATTTATTTTTAAATTTTATTTATTTATTTTTGAGAGAGACACAGAGAAAGTGAGCGGTGGAGGGGCAGAGAGAGAGAGAGAGGGAGAGAGAATCCCAAGCAGGCTCCACACTGTTAGTGCAGAGCCCGACACGGGGCTTGAACTCACAAACCAGAAGATCATGACCTGAGCTGAAACCAAGAGTCGGACACTTAACTGACCGGGTCACCCAGGTGCCCCCAATCTTCCTTTTAAATGTACATACAGAATATATACATGCATATATACACACATACATAAATGTAATTCCTAGAGAGCAAATGGGTTGAAATGGTGGGGTTAGGGTTAGGGGGTGCCTAATGGTGCCCATGTCATTCTAGGAGGAACAATTCCAACAAAAAATGCTAAACAAGGAAGAATGATGGGTTCCCCTGAGAAAGTTGGAGAGCTGTACTAGGAACTGTGTACATTCTCCTCAGGGAACTGGACCAAGACTCAACGAACAGAGATGCCCACTAAAGGCCAGCCCACACATTCTGTTTCTTGAAAACCATTGGGGGAATCAACTCTTCCTCTTTCCATGGGAGATGGAAGAAAAAGCACTGTCGAACGAGCAGAAGGAAACAACCTACAAAAGC
This sequence comes from Prionailurus viverrinus, assembly GCF_022837055.1. Taxonomy (NCBI): domain Eukaryota; kingdom Metazoa; phylum Chordata; class Mammalia; order Carnivora; family Felidae; genus Prionailurus; species Prionailurus viverrinus. Next base: position 141,976,181 of record NC_062562.1, read on the forward strand.
TCAGAGGAAGAGCAAATGTACAAAAAGGATTCTCACTGAAAGAAGCGACAGTTAGAAGGCCGACAGTGGGCATCAGACAGCTGGGCTGTGGGCTTCCTCGGCAGCGCAGTGAGATTACCTAGGCAGCCATGACTTGCCGGGTGAGTGGTAGCTTCTCTGCTAAGACGGTAGATGGCTCCAGAGAAGGGAAATCCCCCCAATTCTGGTCAGATCTTCACCTGTGCTCTTTGGTTATTTGTTTTACTGAATATAAAAGTGGCACAAATATGAACTTTTTCTTCAGGAGGCAATTTTAGGATTTTCTTATAAGCAACAGACAAGCAGAAAAAGGAAGAAAGAAAGAAAGAAAGAAAGAAAGAAAGAAAGAAAGAAAAAAGGAAAGAAAGAGAAAAGGAAAGAAAAAGGAAAGAAAAAGAAAGAAAAGAAAAGAAAAGAGAAAAGAAAAGAAGAAGCTCCCTCTATAATTTCATTAGTGTTATGGCCTGAACTGTGTCCTACCCAAAATTCCTATGTTGAAACTCTTAATTCCAGTAGCTCAGAATGTGACTGTATTGGAGAGAGGGCCTTTAAGAGGTGGTTAAGTTAAAATAAGCCCCTAGAGTCAGCCCGAATCCAACCTGATGGCATCTTTTATCAGAAGAAGAGATCTGGACTCCCAGAGAGACATTAGTGGTGTGTATACACAGGGGAAAGACTATGTGAGGACACAGTGAGAAGGTGATCTCTGCAAACCAAGACCACAGAAGAAATGAAACCTGCCAACACCTTGGTTTTGCACTTCCAGCCTCTAGAACTGTGAGAAAATAAGTTTCTGTTGTTTACACCAACAGTATGTGGTACTTTGTTACGGCGGCCCTAGCAAACAGATATGGTTAATACCCAAACTGCATACGCAATCTCAATAAAGGTTTCTCTTCTAACTGTTTATTTTGAGCCCTCATCTGTTCTCCATCTCTACAACTGTATTATTTCAAGAATATTGTATAGATAGAATCAATGGTTATGCAAACTTTCAGGATTTGGCTCTTTTCTCTCGGGATAATTCTCTTGAAATGCATCCAAGTCATTGTGTGGTCCATTCTTTTTTACTGTTGAGTAATATGCCGTGATATGGATACACCACGGTTTGCTCAGCTAGTCACAATTGAGGGATATTTGAGCTGCTTCCAGTTTGGGGCCATTACAGATAAAGCTGCTACTAACATTCATGTACAGGTTTCCATGTAGATCCATGTTTTCATTTTTCTGGGAAAAATGCCCAAGAGTGTGAATGTTGAGTCATATGGTAAATACTTTTACTTTTATATGTGCTATACCGTTTCCCAGAGCACCATTCCTCTTTACTTTCCCACCAGCGACATAGGAGAAGTCCAGTTTCTCCACAGGAAGAAACAGATAATACATATGCTGTATAAATGTTTCCAGAACATCAAAGCATGGGAATTTTTTTAATCTGGTCTGCATACCCTACATACCCAAACCCAGTAGTGTGCTGGTAAGCTAGCTCTCTGGAATTTAAGAGAAAAAGAAAAAATTGGCTATTACTCCAATAGCCTATTTGCAGTGTGTAGATATTTCTGCCATGACTGAATTCAAACCACTGAGGCTTCATTGAGAGCAAAGTTGGAGAGATAAGCATACAAGCAGTTCTCACAAACTGGCACAAGCCAGTTCCAGCACACTGCCGCACAGAAATACACATGCACACACACACACACACACATGCCCCGTATTTATCTCCTTCATAAATATAGATGGAAAGTTAAATAAAATGGTGACACGAACTTAACAACATGGTGACATAATCAAATGAAGAGACAGATGTAAAATTAAAAGACTATGATACAATTTGGGGGAAAAAAAGCATATATTAACGTATAAATATACTTGTAGACTAAAAAGGAATTGAAAACAAAATGTTAATAGTGTTTATTTCTGGGTTAGTTGATGAATGATTTTGGTTTCTCTGACTATGTTTTCTTGGTATTCCAATATGCTTTCAATGAACATTTTCTTTTAATCATAAACACATTATATTTTAAAGTTTAAAATCTAAGGGGACAGAGTTATTAAAGAACATAGAACAAAGCAAGATATGGGTGACCATATTATATAATAAAGTGCCAAGTGAGCTCAGAAATAGTGAAGTTTATTTTAAATGTAAACTAAACAGGATCATATGGAGTGAATCAGAAATGTTTCCAGGAGAAAATATTTTTGAGCATGACTTTCCCTTCATCTCTATCTGAGGAAAATTCTTGAAGAGTCTCTATATGTCCCTATGTTTGTATCTACGTCAGAGAAGCAGGGAGACAAGTCCTGGCAGGCAGCTTGTTGTGAAAGGAAAATGAAGTCAGTGAGATGATCCCGACTTTGGATGCTCTTCCTCACCATCTAAGATTTTGGGGCAAGTCTCTCTCTTGAGGCCTCAGTTTCTTACTCTCTAGCATGGGGTTACTATTCCAGCTTCATTACATGTCTAAATCAAGCAATATCTAGTTTACAAAGAATACTTTCCTTCTGTTCTATCTCACATTATTTGAAATTATAAGTCACCAAAATCCCAAAGTCAGTTTTCATACTGACCTTAACAATTATTGGGACAGGAAATGTTTCATTTTAAAGACCTAGATGGGATTTTTAAAAACATCAGTTTTATGGTTTACAGCATGAAAAGAGATTATATGGTGTTTAAAAATGAGTATTATATTTCAAAAATCTATTACAAAAAGCAAATTTTTACCTTTTCTGTGATCTACTCATTTGTCCATTCATTCAACAGATATTTCGAGAGTAGCAACTCAGTGAAACTCAGCATTATTTTAGGAGAGAGTTACCAGAAAATGCAAGGTAAATGACCTTGGGGCCAAGAAATTTCCCATAACTTTAATAGATGGCATTTGGCACGTCCCAATGAAGATGACAACAGCTGGTACTGTGACCTCTGTCCCTTCCTCCCGTCCTAATGGATACCTACAGGCCTGTGTCAACTAATGCTTGAGGTTAGGCAAGTACTTACTTAGCATCACAAAACAGAATGTATAAAGTGTACAGTGGATAGTCACATGTATAATCATGTATTCTTGGATTACCCAATCTTTGAATTATTAGGAAATCATAGCAGCAATACTCAAATCATGTCCTCCTGCCTGACTCGGTTTCCTCTAAAAGAGCTAAATTGTGCTGTTGTTTCATGGCAACCCTTTCCCCCACTATTTAGCCATGACTATTGTATTAGTCTGCTCCGGCTGTTAGAACAAAATACCATACACCAAGTGGCATAAACTACAGGTATTTATTTCTCAGAGTTCTGGAACCTGAGATGTCCAACAGCTAAAGTCTCCAAGGGATGAAGGGGATTTCTCACTGGTATCTACACAGGTACAGTGAGGAGGGTAAGGATAATAGAGATGAAACATGAGCTTTGAATGTGCTGGGAATTTCTAAGAAGAGGGCCTGTGGGAGAGAGACAGCCTCCACCTGAAAAGGCTACAGAGGAACGCGGATCATTTGGAAGAGGGGCAGTTTCAATTAAAGAAAGAAAATGAAGGAACTTTCAAAAAATCGGTAGAGGTTGTAGAGGAATCTGTTGATGACTGATTTTGAGCTCCAGAGTTTTCCCTCCAGAACAGATATCAAGAATTGGGACAGATGGAAGAGGGTTCAGAATAAGGGATATACAGCATGACATGGGCATGGGTTTCTGGTTACAGGAGACAGGCCATGGAGCCTCAGCCTTCTGTCTTAAACTTGAAAAGGTCAACAAAGGTAAATAAGAATACATGGCATGATGCAGTAATTCAGGCAGATGGAAATGGAGTGGGAGAGGGGCTAAGGATCTTGCCGTGAGTGTGTGGAGCTATCAAAGACGACGAGTATGTCAGAAGTGGGCAAAGTTACCAGGAACATGTAGAATTTAGAGGAAATGCATTCCAGCTGGAAATTATTGGTATTGATTTACAAACATGATCAGTAAAGGGGCAGTTCTACTGGAACTACCGAAGGATGGGCATATAATACCAACACTAAATACTGTCATAAATACACATGATTATGAATGTATGTGTAATAAAATAATAATTCCTAAATCAATGTCTGATGACAATATTTAATTATCATTTCCTTGGTGAATGAAGTATTTAATTGTAAAAAGTTAATCTAATAGGAAAATATGTAGAGAAACATGATAAACTTACATATACTACCATCTGAAATGAATAACTACTAATGTAAACATAAGCAGCACTCGCTTCAGATCATTTTTAGTATAATTTTTTAAAGTAAGAACATTCAACAATACTCCTGTGCACATTTTGCCAGACCCATTCTTCTTCCTTCTTGTCCATAGGCAACCACTATCATGAAATTTCTTTTTCTTCATATTTATGCTTTGTGTACATTTTAACACAGGTATAAATCTTTGAAAGCATGTAATATTATTTTGTGAATATTAATATTGTACATAAATTTTATCATAGTATTATCAAGATCATGTTATCTTGTCTAACATAGAATTACCTTCTTTTCATTCAGCATTGTACTTCAGAGGTCTATTCCATCACATGAATACACCATGATGTAATTAGCCATTTATCTGTTAATAACATGTTGGTTGCTTTTGGTTTTTAATGTATCAGCAATGTCACAAAGCATATCTGTGAATACATCTCCTTGAACACATGTGCAAAGGTTTCTCAAGGGTATTTACTTCGAAGAGGAATTGCTAAGTTGTTAGAGACAGGTTTTTCCAGGTAAATATCCATTTACCTATACCCTTGCCTACACTAATAAATTTGCCAATCTGATAGATGAGATATTATATTGCACTCTTTTAATTTGCTTTCACTTGATTATCAGTGAAGTTGAATTTATTATCATTTTTAATTTACCATTCTTGTACCATCTTTTGTAAATTTCCAGCTCATATCCTTGTCTCATGGATATATTGTATGTTCTGGATTTGGGGTTTTTGTCTGCTATATGTATTTGAAATATTTTTAGTGCTTAGTTTTAGCTTCGTTTTGGTATCATTTGGAAGATTTTCAGTGTGATATAATTGAATTGATGAAACTTTTCTGCTTAAAACCTTAGATATTGTATTTGGTTTCATGTCATTAGGAAAATATTTTAATCTTTGGTAGAATCCATAGAAATAGCTCACACTATAATTTCATGCATAGAGCTAGCTCAGCAATGAAGATAGAATGATCAAAATTATATGACCAGACTCAGAATGGTCATTTTCCGGATAGAGTACTATTAATCGTATGAGAAATATGTTACTGATTACAAGATACTGCTAAGCAGGTAGGGCTGTAAATGTTGAAAAGACTAAGTATTTCCTATCCACTTTGCCTTGTCCATGTTTTATGTATAGGATAAGTTTGATTGATGAGCTTTGTAAAGTTGTTACAGGAAATGTTTGGCGCAGACACAGACAACAAAATCAATACTGTCTAGATAGACTGGGTTCATGTGAGCAGATTTATTATCTTGACCTTTCACTCCAAATGCCCTGCCTTATTTTGTTATTATAAAAGTTAAACATACTTATTTATAAAGCGACAGGGAACAGATAACTGGTAAGGCAACTTTATTAACATCTCAGGGTTTGGATATAATTTGTGAGCCCAGCACTATTTTTGGCTTCTTTTAAAAATGATTCTGTTCCCAGATTAAGGTCATTCCATTGTTTCCTCTACCCCACTGCCTGGAAGACTTAGTATAACCCAATTCTGCTATATATGTGAGTGTCTATATAGACCCTACATATGTCTAATGGTAGATGAAGAAATGGACATATTAAATTACATCCTTTCTCTCTTCAGAATATGCACTAAAAATAGAACATACGAATAAGCAAACAAAAAGAGACAGCATAGTGTTGTGCACATAGCAGATGGCCAATAAATCTCTGCAGAATTAATAGATTAAAAATTGCAATATGTCACAACACTCAAAGGATCATGGAGGTATCCTTTTCTCCATCATCTAGGAAGGATTTAGTTGTTTGAGCTTACACAGTTCTTTATTTGGAGATTATAAATTCTGCCCACATACTTTCGGAGCTAAATTATTTCAATTTTTGCCACATACTTCATGCAAACAATGGCCTGGTAAGTCCCAAAGCTCTAGCATTGTATCACCATGTAGCTATATGTTTTATAAAAGAGACATCAGTATACTTACACACAATACACTAGAATGCTGATGCCTTTATGCTTAAGAAAATACCCAATGGAATTTCCTACTTGGTTTTTACATTTTGTAGGGAAAGGAATTTCTCATAACAGCTGGTGAAATCCAATAAGCTAGATACATCAGGGATTTTTGTTGGAAAATACATTTAATGTAAATAAGCGTGTTTTTCTATACTTCTGTCTATATAGTGTCTTAAAGTTTTAAAATAATAAAAACTGAACCTTATTTTACAAAGTGTTTAGTAGTGGCTAAAAAATCCCTTAAGACTAAATATTACCTTGATATTATGCTTGTATCAGTGCAATTGCTCTTGAAATTTACTAAGTAATCAAACCTGATTCCTTTTTTTGTATCAGCATTTATAAGTAAGTTGAATGACTATTTGGAATACAAATATTGGTTCAAACTATTTGCCGCAAACTATCTCTATGACCTCATAACTGAATGTTTCATGTGTCCCAAACCCTGATTAAGTTAATGCCATAGGGAGTCTCTGACAATTCATTTTATCCAAAGTACTACTGATGTATTTCTGTGAGTCGTCTCTTGTAGTGGAAAAGTGATACTATTTTTCCAATTGTAGCTATTTTTATTTGATTTGAACTTTTTATCACCCATTCTCCAGCTTTACCTCTTTTACATCTAGTCTCCATAACCTTAAGAATACCATGTAGTCTTCCCATTAAAACAAATTAATATCATTCTTATTTGGAAAATTTGACAATTGTTTAAAGACTCACGGCATCATGGGGTGTTGTAAATGGGGTTAATAATGAGCAGTGATTTTTATCTGCTGGTAATCTTGTGGGATGGTTACACAGTACTCTCAGTTAAGTCCATCCTTCTATCAGTTCAACTCAACAAGCCCCTTGCACAAATTTGTTACTGAGTTTCTCCCAAGAGAATATATGATTGAAAGTATTAGAAATTTCATTGGACATTAGAAGATTGTAAAGGATCATTTTCCCTTCTAGACTTTGACAATCTTAATAAAGTCTAAAGAAACACATTGAGGAAGCACAATGTTTTAGGGCTAGCTCATCTCCCCTGTAATTTTTATTGATAAAGAAATTAAGGACAGTCCTAAATCACTGCAGTTATCATTAATCTTTTTCAGAGAAGCATCCTACTCAGTAACCAAGCTCTCAAGAATTAAAAAAAAAATCTTCTAGCTACCTTTTCCTCTGCTATCCTGTACTGTTTTTCAAGGAATTTTTTTTTTAATCCAAAAATTGGTGAAGTGAAACAGACACACAGTAATGCCATGTCAACATTTATTTATGGCCTGCCAGTTAAGATGGACAAAATAAAAAAGTAGAGGATTTAAAAACAGTGCTTGCAAAGAATTCCATGGTGAGGTGGTACATCTCACTTGTCAAACTGGAAATGGAGACAGTACAATCTATATCTGTGATTATTTGCTTGGGTACACCGTCCATTTTCCCAGATCCTACATTAATCATTTTATTTCTACTTGTTTGACATGACATTCCAACTTCAGACTAGAAGATGCTCTGTTTCTATTTATCTCTTGCATGTCATGATTTTCACAAACCTTATGAGATTTAATAGGTGCTGTTTATTTTAAATATAACAACCACATGTTATGAATGGCATGTGTTGTAAAGGTCTATAGGATTATTCAGTTATTTAGAATTTGGAATGATTTTGCCCATAAAGGCGATGCTGTGAATGCACATTAAATTTTTATAGCTAATGGTGAAATTGCATCTAGTTCATGAGACACCAAAACTGTCATGCCGAAGGTAACATTTTTTTTCCTGCTCATCATCATTTATAATTTTCTCCCATAGGTGTAGGACTTTCTCAAGCAGCTATTCAACCATCTATTTAGTAAAAATATTCAAACAGTGCATAATAAATGCCAGATACTGGGAATTTAATAGTTCCAGAAACACTATTTCTGTTCCTCAATAGACACAAGGTACTAGGCAAAAACAATACAGTGTTATAGCTGCTCAGCCCCCTTCCCTGCAGCATGAGGCACACATTGGTCAAGGGCAAGGCAGGAGGCAGAGAGATCAGGACAGGAGTCGTTACAATAATTCAGGAGAGATATAGTGTTGACAGAGGAAATGAAAATCAATGAAAATGGTTACAAGAGATATTATGGTAGGAAAGGAGTCCAAGATAACACCCAAGATATTGGCCTGGGCAACTGCAGGACAGTGGATTGGAGACAATTTATAGTCCAGCTAAATTTCCATAATGGAAATCGTCTTTTTATGAGTAAGTAACTGGGCCCAAGACAACCAGTTCTCCCATTAGGGTGACCATTTAAAGTGAACTTTTCCTCAGTGTTACCAAGATTTTCTCAAAGATTTACTAATCCCTTGATTACTACTCGCATTAATTTATGTAGCCAAATATTAAATGATAATGAGATTTCTTCTCCTTTTTTTTTGAGACTTATTCTTAATAGAACTCAGAGTTACCAGCTTGTGATCACTGCATTAATTTTAAAGTATTATCTTCTCTCGAAAAACAAAGCATGTATCACATTCTTCACCTGCCCAGGGTGTTTTAAAATTGTTCTTATTTATTAACTACTCAAACAATGGGGCAGCTCAGCTCAGCCAATGAAGCAATAAGAAGCTTTTTTCTCCTTGGAATACCAAATATATCAGTAATTTGTGCAATGAGAGAACTTTAAACTTAAAAAAGGTTTTACTGTCACGTGTTTTTATGCATTGCTTTCTCCTTATAATTTATTGCAAGTAGCTAAACTGGACATGGCAGCATTTAATACTACATTACAATAACCTATTTACTTAATAAGTTTTCAAATAAATGGTTCACAACTCTCTTTGGGTACAAACATCTTCTTTTCAGAATTTTTGGCAGGCTAGGGTCTTGGGAAATAAATATCTATCCATGTTTTATGCTCATATTTACATGGGTTCAACTGCAAACTTTCATGTAAGATTGGGCTTTACTCTTTTTTTATTTTTTACTTTTATCTTATTTATTATTTTTTAATACAATGTATTGTCAAGTTGGCTAACATACAGTGTATACAGTGTGATCTTGGTTTTGGGGGTAGATTCCCCTGATTCATCGCCTACATACAACACCCAGTGCTCATCCCAACAAGTGCCCTCCTCGATGCCCATCACCCATTTTCTCCTCTCTCCCACCCCTACCACCATCAGCCCTCAGTTTTTTCTCTGTAGTTGAGAGTCTCTTATGGTTACTATTTTTTTTAACTTTTACTTTATTTTCATATAAGATTGGGTGCATGGTTTTTGGTGGACATTTTCCAACATTCTCTTCTGTAAAGTAGTCTTTCAGTGCAAATGTCATAGCTTCACTTTGTTTAATATTCCAGCTGCCTCAATCTGTTTCATTTTGGGTGTTATTCTTTTGGCAATATATTCCTGTCCTCATCCTTCAGAGTCTGAATGACATTCATTCCCTTGCAGATTTGACACATGACTTGCTCAAACATCCAATTCTTTCACTTCCTAGTACATTTCTCCTCTCCAACTGTCACTCTAATCCTTATAGCCCTTTGGAATACATTCCTTTTGTTCACTTTCACATTTTTCCTTTGGCTAAGTACTTTGTCCGTCAGAAAATGACTCACTGAATTTGTTTACCCAGTGTAGGGTAATTTGACACAGTATTGTGTGTTTCTAACACATATGCTTTTATTAATGTTGTTCCCTTGTTACCTTATTTATCATTCATATTTCCTTGACAGTTCTTTAAAAGAAGACCACTTTCCCTGCATTTATTATCACTTTTTTCAACCATCATCCATTTAAACTAGTGCATACAACTCTGAAAGAGAAACTTACCTTTTGTTAATAATAATAAAAACCTAATAAACTGATTTTCTTGAAGTCTTCCAGGAAAAAAAAAGAATAGTTTAGAAGAAATAACTGTTCATTCTCTCTCTTTTAAAGAAAAAATTCAATTTGAATAATGAAACTTTTTATGTAGGGAATACATTAAGAGCACTTTTAGTCATTGCTTTTCAACAGCAATGGCAACAATAACAATATATTTTTAACTGAGATTGCGGAGTTTAGAAGGAGGGATGCTTTAAACATGGTTAGGAACTGATGACAGTTGGGAAATGAGCCATCAATGTTAGCAGAAGCTTTTCCCCTGATCCTCAGTGTTTGTTACTGCCCACGTTTAAATAGGCGAGCCTGTCTGTTTTGATCTCGTATAATACAGGGAAGAAAAACAAGTCTAATTAAGCATTTAATTTATGTATGGTTACGTTTGTCAGTCCCTGTTTACTATATGTCAGATCACAGATATTGTCTTGCTATTACTAAAGTTAACTTGATTAGTGGGTCCATCATGGTCATTAGGTCACAATTTTTTATGATCCACATAGGTGACATGCGTGGTCTCCATTACCACTACCTAAAACCAGTGAGAAGCCCATTTTATACTAAAGATTGCTCATCTTCATAAAGGAAAGCATGTAACAATATATTATAGAGATCAATTAGTAATGCATTTCTCTGTATCCAGAATGATAGTAAAACTATAATAATAACACGAAGATAGCACCGGATCCAGGATGAGAGTTTCTGCTTCACCCTGCACTAACTCTCTGTCTTGAGACAGTATAACTAACTTTCTGGAATCACTGTTTTTCAGAAAGAATAATTTCCGTTTCTACCACAAAGTGTTTTTTTAAAGATATCCTATGAGATAATGTATATGAAAAGCCTATAAACTTCTACATTAATATTATATTTATCCTAACACCCCCTCTCCCAGACAATCCCTCACTCAAGTATGACAGGCATTGATTTTCTTAAACAATTCATTACTTAGTTCAATGCAAGCCCTGGTTTTGTTTTTCCTTGTTTCGTTGAAACTGGGGAATAATTGTTCACCCATATTAGTAGGAAAGAATCAGAGAATTGCTCTGACATCTTCTATATATTTATAAGCTTTACGTGCTTACTCAGTATTCATATTTTCTGTTTTGAAATAGGCAATTTCCTCTTCCAACCACCCAATCTCCACTTTGTTCCCCATTTAGACTAAATACTTCAGACTGGACTATATAGTGGAATTTTGAAATTAGGCATGAAGATGAGCATTTCTTTTTAATTACCTATACATGATTTCCTCAATATATTTTTAAAAGTAACTATTTCTAATGCATTCAAAACTTAGGATGAATCAAAATCTCTGCTAGTTGGAGAAAGTGGTCTGTCCCAAAGTGAATTTGGCTTTCCCCAGATAAGTTTTTCCTCCAGGCAACTGGGGAGCTCTAAACTGTGGTCTACTTTTTAACTTCTCTCTCACTTTGCACCCTTCTAGCTTTTTCTTATTGCCCATCTTTAGGGTTCTTTTTAAAGCTTGGGGTGCCAAGCTTGGAGCTCTGTTGGTTAAGCGTCTGATTCTTGATTTCTGCTCAGATCATGATCTCATGGTTTGTGAGTTTGAGCCCCACATCAGGCTCTGTGCTGACAGTGCAGAGCCTGCTTGGGATTCTGTCTCCCTCTCTCTTTGTCCCTCCCCTGCTCGCTCACTCTCTCTCTCTCTCTCTCTCTCTCAAAATAGATAAACATTAAAAAAAAAAAAGCTCTGGGGCGCCTGGGTGGCTTAGTCGGTTAAGCGTCCGACTTCGGCTTAGGTCATGATCTCATGATTTGTGAGTTTGAGCCCAGTGTCAGGCTCTGTGCTGACAGCTCAGAGACTGGAGCCTGCTTTGGATTCTGTGTCTCCCTCTCTCTCTGCCCCTCCCCTGCTCATGGTCTCTCTCTCTCTCTCTCTCTCTCTCTCTCTCTCTAAAATAAATTAAAAAAAAACATTAAACAATTTTATTAAAAAAAACCTCATTGGCACATCTACAAGTAAGGAGGAATTTATGAAATTTAATTAAAATCATATCATACACAGCAGCAGTGGTTAGTTATATTAAACTAACAATCGCTTTAGCATGAGCACCAACCAATCAGATATGACACTAGCAATAAGTTCAGGTACATGGGATCATTACAACTAAATGTCAGATGCTTACCAGTAACTTTAATAAAGACTTGGTCAGTGGAAGAAGTTGTGAGAAATATATATTATTATAAAAAAATTGTAGCACTCCTTTATTCATTATAGGCAGAATCCACTCAAAATTATTTTTGGCTTTACCTCAAATTGTGGGAATAGGAATTCTCAGAAATGCATATTTCAGACTAGGTTTTTGCATGTTTTCAAATAAGATTTTACAATATGTAAATAAAAGTGCAGCTGCTCTAGTTGAAGTAAAAGTAGGAACCTCTGATACTTTCTACATCAGCTGGTGATTACCCACCAGGGCCCAGTAAGGTTGTGTAACAGTTTGAAAGTCCCAAAGAGCAAGGAACACTTCCAACTCCTGAAAGCCCAAATCTGCATTAATTTCAGTAGGAAAAAAGAAACAACCTCATTAAATAAGCTTTTTAAATATATATACTTTAAGCAGAAGTTTTAGTATATAAATGAGTTGAATGAAGTGGCCTTTCTGGTACAACTCTTCAAAATATCCAAAAACCATGAAATTTTAATATACCACAATTTGCTAAATATATATTGGACATTTACCCAAATAAAGCATTTCGGTTGGTCCCCAGATGATCCCAAAATAAAGAAACCTAAGCCCTGCACTCAAGAAATTTAAATAGATTATTCCAGACTGAAACCAGTAACAGTAATCAAGGGATAACATCTTTCTTGATTTCATAATTAGAATTTCCCAATTATTGTTGTTCTATATCAATACCAATATACATTTTGTTTTTTCTTTGAGATAGTGCCAAAGAAAATGCTATAAAACCTTCCGTAACTCTAAGAAAAAAATAAAAGCAGTCTTTCTGAAGGTGCCCATTCATTTATGAGACTCCATTACAGTTGGTACCACTTGAGCTGTCTACACCTGTGTTTTTTCAAGACATAGAAGAAGCCCATTCACATGCACACGAGAGAGAACAGAAGATCCTGGTATATCATCCACAGATGTTAGCTCTTAAGAAACTTCCTAAATTTTTTATGCTTTATGTTAAATTTATATTGTACTAAAAAATAAAGTTTCTATAAGTTTTTAACAAGATAGTTCTTAAAAAGCAGCTATTTATGATTTTTTTTGCTAAAATCCAGCTTATAGATAGATGCTTGTCTTTAGAGAGACTGTTGCAACATCAGTTTATGAAATATATTTTTTCTTTCATTTTATCTCAGTCTATATCAATTTAGCAATGGCACATAGGCATTCAACCGGTCACATTTTCCACACGATTTAACCATAGGCTTTTATTGTCTGTTTTCTTAGTATATTAATATGGGCTTGCTGTCAGATCATTTAAGAAATAGATTTTTTGCATATGTCCATAGGTAATGGAGTGAAGTGGGCCTATACTTGGCACATACAGAAATAGGACAGGATGATAAATCTCTTCACGGCTAGCCCATCTTTTATAGCAAGGTGTTACAGTTCAGTATATCCTCTAATTCCCTGTGCTATGGGCAATTTGCATGTATTAAATGATCCTTATCATTTCCTGTAATTAGGATGTTGCCATACAGTTGAAGTTTTTGAAGTAACATATGGCTAATTAATGTCTTATTGGTAAGTTCCACCTAGATAATAAAGAATTGAAAGATAGAAGTTGTGTGCCATAGACTGAATTCACTCCATTTTTACTCGTTTGTAAGTATAAGCTCCTGCATGTTTTTTTTTTCAGCATATATGTCCATATTGCATACAAGGATGAACGAATTGGCTGTCTACACACACACACACACACACACACACACACACAGAAATTCCCGGGGATTGCAATCCCACAACATTATTCAAAGGAATAGAACAACCTCCCCATCAAACAAGAGCTATAAAATATTAAGGATCAATACACATTCTTGGCCTATTAAAATTATCACAAATCTCAGAAAGGCAATTTTATAAATTTTAAGTGAAAAAATAATTGGTAATAGGTCAAAGCGAATGCTGAAGAAAATAAATCATACCTTGACTTATATGATGAATGTGCACAAAATCCCATTTTTTCCAAACAGATGCCATACATTCCCCTACAAGTCTTCCTGAGTGCCAGTAAAGTGGACTGTGGACATTAGTGAATCACAGTGGCCCATGAATGGAGTATGATCTCTGGGTCATCACATACAATCCATGACAGTCATATACAGCAGAAATCTAACCCACAGTGTCATTTTGGAAAGAGGAAAACAAATAATTTCTGAGTGTGCTTTGCAGGAGACTTTGGGGAATGCTTCTGCATGACCCCTTCTACCTGCAGACACAGCAGCATTCACCAAGAAGAAAAGGAGCAAATGCTCTATGTTGACTACACTATAGTCAACTCCTATGTCTATAGATATAAAAATGTATATTCAAATATTTTATTTTATATGTATGTAGATATCTAATTATTCAAATATATGCCTGTATCAAATGTATGCCTGTATCTATAAAATGAAATAAAGATGAAAGATGTAAGAATTGTTTACTCTCTATAAGAGACTCTTAAAAACTGAGAACAAACTGAGGGTTGATGGGGGGTGGGAGGGAGGGGAGGGTGGGTGATGGGTACTGAAGAGGGCATCTTTTCGGATGAGCACTGGGTGTTGTATGGAAACCAATTTGACAATAAATTCCACATATGAAAAAAAAAAGAATTATTTACTCTCTGAGAACCAATTCAATCAGCAAAGCTACACCTCTTTAAAAGAATAATTTATTTTATCACACAGCACATAGATTTCATCTTAAAGATTTACAGTTTTTTCTAAAAGTTTTATTTGAATGGTCTAAGTTTCATTTCCTTGGAAAGGACAGTTTATTCTATTCAAGGACATTACTCATTGTGAAGAGAGTATTTTAGGCACACAATGTAGTAACATAGTAGCCTTTATTAAGAACACAGAGAGCAAGGCTTTATAAATGCTACCCTTCTAGTTTTGATGAATATGCTTTTAATAACAAACAACCTAGCGGTAATGTAAAAGAAAAAAATTTACAGGTAAAACTTTTTTTTAAAGAGAGGTGTGGCTTAAAGTCTTGTTTGCTTTCATTTCTGCGTAAAAAGTCACTAGAAAGGAATGAAGCATAGAGCTCAGGGATCATGCTGGCTTGTCCATGAAAGTTCCAGGGCTGCAGCTCTGACCTCCGCCCTGCTAGAGGCTTCCTCCGTCCTTCCCTCCCTCCCAGGTTCAGTGATCTCACCAGCTGGCTCCGATCTCTGAAACCAGCCCTCTGTCACTTTTCAGCAGCTGATAGTCTGCACATATCCACCAGATGTGCTACACAAAGGAAATTAAGGTCACCAGCAATAAGGATTCCAAAATTAAACCTTTCCAACCTCTGGACAAACAATGCTCAGACATTCCTGGGTTGTTTCCTGGATTTAACTTCTCCATCATTGACCTTCAAGTCTCACTTTTTCAGTCAGGCAGTTTTAATACTATTTTTTTTTCCGGCCAACTTAGCATTCTCCACAAGTCTTCCAAGATGAGACTTCGAATATTTGTATACACAATCCCAATACTCAATTCAGTGTGATCACTTCAGTACACTCCTTGCTTCCATTTTAAGACTGTGGCTAAGAATTCATTAAACATCCCCATGGGACATTGCTAATGCTGATGCACGTTCCTCTGTATTCGTCTTATCCTACTTTCTGGCAATCTTCGTGGTCAAACTGTTTTAGATAGTGTAATGGTGAAATTCTAATGCTCTCGGTCCAGGCACCTGAATTACTTACAAACCACTCTGTCACAACAGGGCTGCTCTCGCCTGTACTTTGACTTTTCAGGGTTACACCTTTCTCCTCTGAGCAGTCTCAGGTATCCTGGGCCCGAGGAAACTCTAACTCAAAGCTCCTTGTTCTTCCCACTAGTTGGACTCTGTTATGCATGAGCTTCCACCTGCTTGTGAGTCTGTGAGGGAGCCCATAGCCCTCAAAACCTACCAGCAGCTTCTCCCTCACTGAAACCCTCTAGGCTGTCGGTCATCACTCATCAAATTTAGAATATACATTATGTATTTTCACTTATTTTGATTTTATTTATCCCTCTTCCTGCTTCAAATACAGGAAATATGCCTGGCCTACCTTGATCCTTCCTCATTGTCCAAATCAGGGATAATCCTTGGAAGCTTTTCACTTACCGGGTAAGTATAGTTCACTCCCGAGTCACTGACTAACTGGACTTTTAACTGCTTCCTAATAACGCATTGTGTGAATTAAGACATTGTGCTTAAGCTTTAGTCAAGACTGGAGTACCCTTACATTTAATGTGATCTTTGACAGAATGTATTAGGGTAAGTTAAAAGCTATAGCAAACAAAATCAGAATCTAGTGGCATAAAACAATGAGGTGTTTATTGCTCATATAATAGTCTGCAGGCATTTGGCAGGCAGCTTTCTTTTTGGCAGTTCAAGGACTTGGTCTTCTTTCATTCTGTTGCTTCCTCATTGCCTAAGGCTCTGAGGTCTGCTGCTGATTGCAGATCCAGCAGGTAGATAGGGGAGACACTGTGCAAGAGGTTGTTATGGGCCAGGGTACTTCTCCCTCCACGGAATTGGCTGAACCCAGTCACAAGGCAATGCTTTGTTACACTAGACTCTTTCAAATATAGTCTTGTAATGCACCCAGGGGGAAAAAGGGAATGGTTTTTTTTTGTTTTGTTTTTTAATTTTTTTAATGTTTATTTTTGAGAGAGAGAGAGAGAGAGAGTGAGAGAGAGAGAGAGAGAGAGAGAGAGACATGGAATCTGAAGCAGGTTCCAGGCTCTGAGCTGTCACCACAGAGCCCGATGCGGGGCTCAAACTCATGAATTGCAAGATCGTGACCTGAGCTGAAGTCAGACGCTTAACTGACTGAGCCACCCAGGCGTCCCAGGAATGCATTTTGATGATACATCACTGTCCCTATCACATAAAGTGGCCACCATGGTCAGAACTATGAGATCTCTCCTGTGTCACCGGCAGTCCCTGGAACTCAGGAAGGCAGACAGAAGCTCACCTTTCACACATCAGTGCTGTAAACATTAAGATTTAAAGGTAAGGAACAGAAAAGTTAAAGACAGAAGGTTGGTGATTATTATCATCACAGGTGGTAAGAAAAATTAAATGCATTCCTTGTGATGAATATTCTCAGGGTTGAGAAAGGGCATTGGGCATTTCATCTTCATCATTCCATATAAAAAAAAATGGAAAGAAATGGATCACTCTGCCTTTCCATTAATTTTTCAGTAGTAAGATTGGGAATAAGGTCAACAAATTTCCTTATATGTTTGAGAACATCCCACTTCCACACTACAAACGTACTGGAGTTTCCCCCAGCATCACAAGCTACCTCTAGAATAAAGATCTCAAGTTCCTAGAAAACACTGCCTCCCTTATTGACTAATAATTTTAAAGTCTCTTCATTCAAAGTATCAATTTTCCATCAACAGGAATTACAAATTTGTCCTTTTGCATTGTTATCTATATTGACGCAATTTTATTTTATTATTTTGCTGTCTATATGCAAGACAATATGCACAATATTTGATAGTAAAAAGGAAAATTAAATATAGTACACTAACTTTATCTGTCTTTAAAAAGTATTTTCACCTACATTGTTTTTTTTAGTGAGTGCTTATCACGTTAGTAGTTTATTTTATTATTTTTAAATATATGAAATTTATTGTCAAATTGGTTTCCATACAACACCCAGTGCTCATCCCAAAAGGTGCCCTCCCTCAATACCCATCACCCACCCTCTCCTTCCTCCCACCCCCCCATCAGACCTCAGTTTGTTCTCAGTTTTTAAGAGTCTCTTATGCTTTGGCTCTCTCCCACTCTAACCTCTTTTTTTTTCCTTCCCCTCCCCCATGGGTTCCTCTTAAGTTTCTCAGGATCCACATGAGAGTGAACACACATGGTATCTGTCTTTCTCTGTATGGCTTATTTCACTTAGCATCACACTCTCCAGTTCCATCCACGTTGCTACAAAGGGCCATATTTCATTCTTTCTCATTGCCATGTAGTACTCCATTGTGTATATAAAGCACAATTTCTTTATCCATTCATCAGTTGATGGACATTTAGGCTCTTTGCATAATTTGGCTATTGTTGAGAGTGCTGCTATAAACATTGGGGTACAAGTGTCCCTATGCATCAGTACTCCTGTATCCCTTGGGTAAATTCCTAGCAGTGCTACTGCTGGGTCATAGGGTAGGTCTATTTTTAATTTTCTGAGGAACCTCCACACTGTTTTTCAGAGTGGCTGCACCAATTTGCATTCCCACCAACAGTGCAAGAGGGTTCCCGTTTCTCCACATCCTCTCCAGCACCTATAGTCTCCTGATTTGTTCATTTTGGCCACTCTGACTGGCGTGAGGTGATATCTGAGTGTGGTTTTGATTTGTATTTCCCTGATGAGGAGTGACGTTGAGCATCTTTTCATGTGCCTGTTGGCCATCCGGATGTCTTCTTTAGAGAAGTGTCTATTCATGTTTTCTGCCCATTTCTTCACTGGATTATTTGTTTTTCGGGTGTGGAGTTTGGTGAGCTCTTTATAGATTTTGGAAACTAGCCCTTTGTCCGATATGTCATTTGCAAATATCTTTTCCCATTCCATTGGTTGCCTTTTAGTTTTGTTGGTTGTTTCCTTTGCTGTGCAGAAGCTTTTTATCTTCATGAGGTCCCAATACTTCATTTTTGCTTTTAATTCCCTTGCCTTTGGGGATGTGTCAAGTAAGAGATTGCTATGGCTGAGGTCAGAGGGGTCTTTTCCTGTTTTTTCCTCTAGGGTTTTGATGGTTTCCTGTCTCATATTCAGGTCCTTTATTCCATTTTGAGTTTATTTTTGTGAATGGTGTGAGAAAGTGATCTAGTTTCAACCTTCTGCATGTTGCTGTCCAGTTCTTCCAGCACCATTTGTTAAAGAGACTGTCTTTTTTCCCTTGGATATTCTTTCCTGCTTTGTCAAAGATTAGTTGGCCATATGTTTGTGGGTCTAGTTCTGGGGTTTCTATTCTATTCCATTGGTCTATGTGTCTGTTTTTGTGCCAATACCATGCTGCCTTGATGATTACAGCTTTGTAGTAGAGGCTAAAGTCTGGGACTGTGATGCCTCCTGCTTTGGTCTTCTTCTTCAAAATTATTTTGGCTATTCAGGGCCTTTTGTGGTTCCATATGAATTTTAGGATTGCTTGTTCTAGCTTCGAGAAGAATGCTGGTGCAATTTTGATTGGGATTGCATTGAATGTGTAGATAGCTTTGGGTAGTATTGACATTTTGACAATATTTATTCTTCCAACCCATGAGCACAGAATGTTTTTCCGTTTCTTTATATCTTCTTCAATTTCCTTCATAAGCTTTCTATAGTTTTCAGCATACAGATCTCTCACATCTTTGGTTAGATTTATTCCTAGGTATTTTATGCTTCTTGGTGCAATTGTGAATGGGATCAGTTTCTTTATTTGTCTTTCTGTTGCTTCATTATTAGTGTATAAGAATGCAACTGATTTCTGTACATTGATTTTGTATCCTGCAACTTTGCTGAATTCATGTATCAGTTCTAGCAGACTTTTGGTGGAGTCTATCGGATTTTCCATGTATAATATCATGTCATCTGCAAACAGCGAAAGCTTGACTTCATCTTTGCCAATTTTGATGCCTTTGATTTCCTTTTGTTGTCTGATTGCTGATGCTAGAACTTCCGACACTATGTTAAACAACAGCGGTGAGAGTGGACATCCCTGTTGTGTTCCTGATCTCAGGGAAAAAACTCTCAGTTTTTCCCCAATGAGGATGGTGTTAGCTGTGAGCTTTTCACAAATGGCTTTTATGATGTTTAAGTATGTTCCTTCTATCCCGACTTTCTTGAGGGTTTTTATTAAGAAAGGATGTTGAATTTTGTCAAATGCTTTTTCTGCATCGATTGACAGGATCATATGGTTCTTTTCTTTTATTAATGTGATGTATCACGTTGATTGATTTGCGAATGTTGAACCAGCCCTGGATCCCAGAAATGAATCCTACTTGATCATGGTAAATAATTCTTTCTATATGCTGTTGAATTCGATTTGCTAGTATCTTATTGAGAATTTTTGCATCCATATTCATCAGGGATATTGGCCTGTAGTTCTCTTTTTTTACTGGGTCTCTGTCTGGTTTAGGAATCAAAGTAATACTGGCTTCATAGAATGAGCCTTGAAGTTTTCCTTCCCTTTCTATTTTTTGGAATAGCTTAATAAGGATAGGAATTATCTCTGCTTTAATTATCTGGTAGAACTCCCCTGGGAAGCCATCTGGTCCTGGACTCTTATTTGTTGGGAGATTTTTGATGACTGAACAATTTCTTTGCTGGTTATGGGTCTGTTCAAGCTTTCTATTTCCTCCTGATTGAGTTTTGGAAGTGTGTGGGTGTTTAGGAATTTGTCCATTTCTTCCAGGTTGTCCAGTTTGTTGGCACATAGTTTTTCATAGTATTCCCTGATAATTGCTTGTATTTCTGAGGGATTGGTTGTAATAATTCCATTTTCATTCATGATTTTATCTATTTGGGTCATCTCCCTTTTCTTTTTGAGAAGCCTGGCTAGAGGTTTGTCAATTTTTTTACTTTTTCAAAAAACCAACTCTTGGTTTCGTTGATCTGCTCTACAGTTTTTTTATTTTTTTATTTTTTTTTTCAACGTTTATTTATTTTTGGGACAGAGAGAGACAAAGCATGAACGGGGGAGGGGCAGAGAGAGAGGGAGACACAGAATCAGAAACAGGCTCCAGGCTCTGAGCCATCAGCCCAGAGCCTGACGCGGGGCTCGAACTCACGGACTGCGAGATCATGACCTGGCTGAAGTCGGACGCTTAACCGACTGTGCCACCCAGGCGCCCCAGCTCTACAGTTTTTTTAGATTCTATACTGTTTATTTCTGCTCTGATCTTTATTATTTCTCTTCTTCTGCTGGGTTTGGGGTACTTTGCTGTTCTGCTTCCTTTTCCTTTAGGTGTGCTGTTAGATTTTGTATTTGGGATTTTTCTTGTTTCTTGAGATAGGCCTGGATTGCAATGTATTTTCCTCTCAGGACTGCCTTCACTGCATCCCAAAGCATTGGGATTGTTGTATTTTCATTTTCATTTACTTCCATATATTTTTTAATTTCTTCTCTAATTGCCTGGTTGACCCATTCATTCTTTAGTAGGGTGTTCTTTAACCTCCATGCTTTTGGAGGTTTTCCAGACTTTTTCCTGTGGTTGATTTCAAGCTTCATAGCATTGTGGTCTGAAAGTATGCATGGTATGATCTCAATTCTTGTATACTTATGAAGGGCTGTTTTGTGACCCAGTATGTGATCTATCTTGGAGAATGTTCCACGTGCACTCGAGAAGAAAGTATATTCTGTTGCTTTGGGATGCAGAGTGCTAAATACATCTGTCAAGTCCATCTGATCCAATGTTTCATTCAGGGCCCTTGTTTCTTTATTGACCGTGTGTTTAGATGATCTATCCATTGTTGTAGGTGGGGTGTTAAAATCCCCTGAAATTACCACATTCTTATGAATAAGGTTGCTCATGTTTGTAATTGTTTTATATATTGGGGGCTCCCGTATTCGGCGCATAGACATTTATAATTGGTAGCTCTTCCTGATGGATAGACCCTGTAATTATTATATAATTCCCTTCTTTATCTCTTGTTATAGCCTTAATTTACAGTCTAGTTTGTCTGATATAAGTATGGTTACTCCAGCTCTCTTTTGACTTCCAGTAGCATGATAAATAGTTCTCCATCCCCTCACTTTCAATCTGAAGGTGTCCTCAGGTCTAAAGTGAGTCTCTTGTAGACAGCAAATAGATGGGTCTTGTTTTTTAATCCATTCTGATACCCTATGTCTTTTGGTTGGAGCATTTAGTCCATTTACATTCAGTGTTATTACAGAATGATATGAATTTAGAGTCATTGTGATGTCTGTAGGTTTCATGCTTGTAGCGATGTCTCTGGTACTTTGTCTCACAGGATCCCCTTAGGATCTCTTGTAGGGATGGTTTAGTGGTGATGAATTCCTTCAGGTTTTGTTTGTTTGGGAAGAGCTTTATCTCTCCTTCTATTCTAAATGACAGATTTGCTAGATAAAGGATTCTTGGCTGCCTATTTTTTCTGTTCATCACATCGAAGATCTCCTGCCATTCCTTTCTGGCCTGCCAAGTTTCAGTAGAGAGATCCGTCATGAGTCTTATGGGTTTCCCTTTATATGTTAGAGCACATTTATCCCTAGCTGCTTTCAGAATTTTCTCTTTATCCTTGTATTTTGCCAGTTTCACTATGATACGTCGTGCAGATCGATTCAAGTTACGTCTGAAGGGAGTTCTCTGTGCCTCTTGGATTTCAATGCCTTTTTCCTTCCCCAGATCCAAGAAGTTCTCAGCTATTATTTCTTCAAGTACACCTTCAGCACATTTCCCTCTCTCTTCCTCCTCTGGAATACCAATTATGCATAGATTATTTCTGTTTAGTGCATCACTTAGTTCTCTAATTTTCCCCTCATACTCCTGGATTTTTTTTCTCTCTCTTTTTCTCAGCTTCCTCTTTTTCCATAATTTTATCTTCTAGTTCACCTATTCTCTCCTCTGCCTCTTCAATCTGAGCTGTGGTCATCTCCATTTTATTTTGCAGCTCATTAATAGCATTTTTTAGCTCCTCCTGATTGTTCCTTAGTCCCTTGATCTCTGTAGCAATAGATTCTCTGCTGTCCTTTATACTGTTTTCAAGCCCAGCGATTAATTTTATGACTATTATTCTAAATTCACCCTCTGTTATATCGTTTAAATCGTTTTTGATCAGTTTGTTAGCTGTCGCTATTTCCTGGAGATTCTTTTGAGGGGAATTCTTCCGTTTCATCATTTTGGATAGTCCCTGGAGTGGTGCAGAACTGCAGGGCACTTCTCCTGTGCTGTCTTGAATAACTTGCGTTGGTGGGCAGGGCCGCAGTCAGACCTGATGTCCGCCCCCAGCCCACTGCTGAGGCCACAGTCACACTGGTGTGTGCCTTCTCTTCCCCTCTCCTAGGGGCAGGATTCACTGTGGGGTGGCGTGGCCCGTCTGGGCTACTTGCACACTGCCAGGCTTGTGGTGCTGGGGATGTGGCGTATTAGCTAGGGTGGATCCGCAAGGTGCACGGGGGGGTGGGAGGGGCAGGCTCAGCTAGCTTTTCCTTTGATGATCCGCTTCGGGAGGGGCCCTGCGGCCTCACCTTCATTGTATTATGGACCCTTTCCTAAAAATGTTCTAAGGTCATTGTTATTGTTTCTAGCTTTTATTTATTTCTTTATTTTTAGATGTTTATTTATTTATTTTGAGAGAGAGAGAGTGTTAGTGGGGGAGGGGCAGAGAGAGAGAGAGAGAGAGAGAGAGAGAGAGAGAGGGAGAGAGAATCCCAAGCAGGCTCCATGCTGTCAGTACAGAGCCTGACATAGGACTTGAACTCACATACTATGAGATCATGACCCGAGCCACAATCAAAAGTCGGACTCTTAACTGACTGAGCCACCCAGATGCCCCTGTTTCTAGCTTTTAGATGATCAAATTGAGGCTTCAAGAATTACCTGGACTTCTCTAAAGTCCCACTGTCACTCAGAACACACCTAGGGGTCATAATTAGCCTTTCTGGCTCTAAATCCTATGTTTAAAGGATATTTTATTAGCAGGGTTATTAGAAGCCATTAAACGTATCCAAAAAAGTATTATTAATATAGAGAGAGCATTATGAATTCACAGACAAAAACAGATGTCTCTGGGGCACCTGACTGGCTCAGTCGGTTAAGCATCTGACTCTTGATTTCAGCTCAGGACATGATCTCACAGTTCCTGGGATGGAGGCCCATGTTGGGTTCTGCACTGACAGCGTGGAGGCTGCTTGGGATTCTCTGTCTTTCTCTCTCTCTCTCTCTCTCTCTCTCTCTCTGTTCCTCCCTCATTGTGCTCACTCTCTCTCTCAAAATAAATAAGTAAACTAAAAAAAAAAATTCAATCACTTTGTTTAGATGATATTAAAGAGATCCACTCTTTTACTCTCTTAAAAGATAGAAAGACAAAGTATATAATTGTGGGAGCACTCATGTATTGAGATTAGTAAAATATCCTAATTGAAAGAGGATATGTTGAAAGTGGTAGATAAATATAAATAATTCAGTGATAAAATGATTTTTCTGGTATATCAAAATTTTAGTGAAACATATACATACATGTTAGTAGGTTTTCCAAAATAGTAATCATTGTAAATAGCTACAAATAAAAATTGTTGCTGTCATTCAACAGGTACTGTATATGCACCAAGTGTTCATGGTTCATATTATTTTCTTTAATTTAAAGAAAAGTAAACTGAGAATTAAAGAGGTTCTTGAACTTGACCTAATATTCAACCGAGATAAAAACCCCAGATCTGTCTGATTCTAAAGTCAAAACTCCAATATTTTATGTGATATCAATGTAGCAATAATATCAAATTCTACACATAATCTACAAATAAAGGCAGAAAAATCACTTCAATTTCTGTCAATATTTGATCTTTTAAAACTATAAGACACTAAATATAAAATAGTAGATAGAATAGTTTTTACATGATACAATGAACAAGAATAGAAACCTGCAGGGATATAGCATAGTGGAGGTGCCAAAGCTGACCCACTCCACTGGACAGGAGAGACCTAGCATCAGATTCTTAAGAGAGGGACACAGCTGTCATCACAAAGGTCTTCCCATATTTATTTACAAGAGGAAGAAAGGCAGGCAAAGCATAGAGACGGGAGTTAGGATCATGCCATATTCCGGCGTCTTTGACAGTGGTCAGCCATAGAGAAGTCTATCTGCTATTTCTGAGATCCCAGTCTCAGGTCTGAGGTGCAGGGGTGAGACTCCAGACTCTAGCAGATGTGGCAGAACCAACTGGCAAAACTCAGGGGGGACTCTCAGTCCTGGAGGAACAGGGAAGATTCCCAAAACAGGAATTAGATGCTGACACCAAGAAAGTAGTCCACTTTTCAGAACTGAGGAAGGACTCAGTACCAAAGCACCTGCCAGAATTGGGTGGATGGTTGGGGAGTGGCTAGGGCAAAGAACGATTTCCTTCTGCATACTACAGATGTTGAATTGGAGAGACTGAAGTATCTTCTGATGAGATCAGGTTCACCTCCAGATCTGGGAACAGGCCACATGTGCTCACAGGATTTGAATGGATTAAAAAAAGGGAAAGGGTCAGGAAATGGAGGAGATCTCGACCTGTGTAATACTAAGTATGTCAAGGCTATTTTTTTCAAGTTTTTATCTAAACTCCAATTAGTTAACATACAGTGTAATATTAGTTTCAGGTATAGGATTTAGTGATTCAACATTTCCATGCAACATCTGGTGCTCATCACAAGTGCACTCCTTAATCCTTACCACCTTTTTCACACACATCCCCATCCACTTTCCCTCTATAGCCCTCAGTTTTTTCTTTATAGTTAAGAGCCTGTTTCTTGGTTTGCCTCTCCTTCTACCCACTACGTTCATTTGTTTTGTTTCTTAAATTCAACATATGAGTGAAATGTCAAGGGTTATTTCTGAAATCAGGTTGATCAGAAATTTGTAATGGGTAAACATGACTTATTATATTTATTACTGAGTGTGAATACAATACAAGAAAATCTTGATTGCACAAATCAAACCTAAATATTTTTAAGCAAAAATGGTCATAAGAACTGTTTTAAAATAAGTCACATAATTCTTCCTGTTTCCAAATGGAAAAAAGAGAAAACAGAGGATGCCACATCCAGAAAAATGTGTGAAAGTCTATCCTCTGTAACTATGGAGAACACAGGAACGACTTGTTTAAAATCAGTGTTCTAAAATTTTATTATTATTTAGGTATGATGAGACCAACAGATGAAGATATAAATGTCATGGAAGGTGTTATAGTCACAGATCCCAAGAAGAGGGGCATGTCGTCCATGGAAGGGGGCATTCAGGGAAGGATCAGGTGTGGTCAGGAAGCAGAAGCAAGGGGAAAATATGGGCAAGAAGCTTTACTGTGGTTTTTGTAAGAAGGAATGGTAAAGGCAGGGTAATTAGGTTTAGAATTGGCTAGTTTGAATAATGTCATTAGATTGTCCCTCGTGTCTGCCAACTGGCCCTAAAGAAGGTAGGGAAGTGGGATAGTAGTTCAAGCATAAAAGATTGATAAAGGAGTCGGTTCCAGGTATGGGCTCTGGGTTGGCTGCTTTGCATATGAAAAGCACACTTGTAGGCAAGTCTTACTATATCTAGGAAATGGTTAGTACAGGGAGGGGCAGCCCCTCAGGGGGCAGCAAAGCCCCAAGATGTCAAAGCATCAAAACTACAGAATGAAAAGACATGATGAAGACAATCACTCAGGGATCCTGTTGGCCTACATTTTTCTAAAATCACTTCTGGGCCAAGAAATCTATCTACATCATCATCTTGTGTACAGATTTAGGATCTGTTCCCATTTCTTCCTCCATGGGTGGACAATTTTTCACCTTGAAGCTCTCTCCTGTGGCATTGAGTAGGACCCAATTCTACCATTTCTTGCATTCCACTCTTGAAACAAGTAAACAGATTTTCTAAAATACTGTCCTTTTTCTGATTACTGAGAATAGAAGCAAACAAATAAGGGCAAATTACAAGTTCACTAGAAATCTTAAAAACATTTTTCTAATCATTTTTGCTAGACTTCATCAGGTTGAGGCTAGAGATAAACCTCATTTTTCTCAGCACCTTTTCCCAATCCCTCTCTTCTTATTTCTTCTGTATATTAGCCTTGTTGAGATCCCCTAGCTTCCATTTTATACGAGGGTGACTCCTCCAGAGTTTTCTTTCCTTATATTTCCACCTCGTTGGGTTTCAGGAACCCTCTTTAGGAAGTGAGATTAAGGTAAGCTGTCACTACTGGGGAATAGTTTACCTTCACATATGACTCAAAGATGTTTCTTTATGGTCCAGAAGTATTAGCAAATTCATCTTCTACCTCAGTATCTTACATGTTATAGGAAGATTCTTAGAACTTGGGGATCCATACCTTGTCTTTCAATGTAGATGCATATCACTTATTTCCATGGTTAACTTCAAGAGACTTTGGATATGAACTATTTCTCGCAAGAGCTATGGTTCCACTGAAAGCTTCAAAGGACCATCCTGGAATGATTATACAAGCTGTAGGTTGGGGCTAGAGATGCTTCTGAGGGACACTGAAACAACACTTCCCTCCTGGTAGGGAAGCAAAAAAGCATTCTGGGAGCTGTGAACACATGAATTTGATTTCTGGGGTGTTTCTGGTATGTAATGGAAGTCAGCCAGGTGCCCAATAGACTGGGAGTTCTAAGCCTTAAGGAACGATCAAAAAGACATTGTCTGAAAGCCTAAGTTCAAGGAACCATTAATTAAGCAGACATTAATTGAATATCTCTTCTTCATCTTTATATCCCCAGTACTTAGATGATGGCTCATGCATCCTGACATAGCCTGGTTGAATTAAAATGCATTGCATTAGCAGAGCCAAGTGTTAAGCAAATTGAAGTATTTCAAAAACATTGAATCTGACTCCTAGGCAGGTTCATATTTATAGGTCCTCCTCTAAAATATCAGCGACATGAGGAAAAAGAAAAAAAAAAAGAACCTGGGATTGAAGATAGGTATGGAATGACCTGGAGAAATGATCCAACAGAATATTTCCCCTAAAGAAGGTAAGGCCATTGTTAGGGACAGGACTGCTGTCCCCACAGAATACCTCTTCTTAAAGTTTTCTTGATAAAACATTCTAAAATATAGCACTTGCATAATTAATAGATGCCCAAGAACCAATATTTGAGCCATCAAAAGGTTGCCTCTTTCAGGTAAACTATATCATTCTTCTATATTGGGGGCCCATGAATATTTTCCATTTTACTGTGTCATTTGCTATTTAGATGTTTGAAAGGGGAGAAGGGAGAGTAGTACCGAGATGGGGGTTAGAAACAAATAATACAGTAAATAATGATTTTTTGACCCTAGCTCAGATCTTATAGTTTCTAAGAAACTTCTTATTACTCTAATTCTTAGAGAACTTTCTATGCTGTGAAATACAAGAGAATATTTTCTTCTTAGCACTTAATTTTGTTCATAAAAATCATTCATTTCTTGGTTATCTGGATCAAGGACAGCATCCTATTCTGCTTGGCACAGGGCTCTCTCCCATCTCCCATAAACACACATGCAATCTCACCACCACAAAACATATGGGTGCATTTCTATCGTCTCCTTCTCTCCCCGCTGTCCCCCGACACACACACACCTCACGCTCCAAATACAGCTCCCTCAACCACACTCAATCAACCTAGTGGAGAAGCCAATGCTGACTGACTGGTAGTTGCCTATATATGGAATATACTATTTTACTGTCATATTTTGTTGCAGAATTAATAATTCAGCTAATTCAAAATATTATTTTCTTAATAGAACAATTAAGGAATCACACCCTATATTGTCTTGGTGCAATCATTCTATCTTATTCCTATTTTGTAATTCTCTTGGAGGAAAGAAAAAATATTTGCTACTCCTATGTAGAAATAGCATCTTTTGATTGTATCATTAAGTCTGCCTCGATTTTTAAGACTGGAGCTCAAACTGCTATCACTAATTATAATGCCCTTACTTTTACTGAAGAATAAAAAAAACCTAAAATGGGGTAATCTAGTCAAGTCTGCAAAGCTAGAAGTTTCAGGGGTAGTAAGGTAACCCCACATGCAGACAAAAACCAGGGTGGGATTCTGGTGTGAGGTGATGCTAGGCAGTCAGGGGCCAGTACATGTGAGCATGTATATGGGGGACAGAGTAGAGCCAGAGTGTGTGGATGTGTGTGTTGAGGGAGTGGAGACTAGGTAAGAGAATAGCCTGCTGGTTAGGCACATGGACTCTGGAACCAGTCTGACTAGGTTTAAATCACAGCTTTGTCATTTACTATGTGATTTTGGACTAAACAAAGACAACATAGAAACTGCCTCCTAAGGCTGGTGTCAGGATTACAGGAGTTCGTAAACAAAAAGCACTTAAAACAGCGCCTGGCAAATGGTGAGCAGTCAATAAATGTCAACCACTGTTACAAGTACACCAATCAGAAGAATGCCATACGTCAAATGCAAGTTTCACCTTTTCCAAAGGTAACCCACATTCACCCACAGTTTGGAGTATGAATTAGAAAGGATGAAGAAACTGAGATTAAAATTAAGAGTTACTAAAATAAGCATTCCTCTAAACTACTGGAAAGGGCTGGCAATGTGTAGGCAGGTATTTTAGATGGGCTAGAACACTGTCCGGCTTCTCGAAACCTCCACGTATTTGAGTGTGCGCATCACTAGATGGCGGTGTAAAATTTCTAATAACCTCCCAATAAATTAATCCTATCAAGCTTTCAAATACTTCAAGAAGAAAAAATATCCAAAGAATCACATGAAAATGCTTAAGAATTTGTATCATTAATTTTTATCACTCAGTGACTAATGAAAAATCCATTTAGAGAGGAAGAAATAGTGGCTATTTAAAGCTATGCAATGCATCCATCAAAATATATTAACAAATTTTAAATGCACATATATGCGCATTAGAAAATGTGAATGTGATTATGAAAAATAATTTTAGTTTACTATTTTAATTTAGTCTGTGGCTAACTATATTTACGTAGTAAAATTTCACCAGCATTTCACATGACTTATGAATTCAAGATATCTTTTTAGTGGCAGTGCTTGAAATGTGTGGGTGGGGCAGTGCTGATGATTGGGCTCTATAAGAAGAATAACGACAAGCCTCACACTCTTTTCGTAAGGAATATTTCAAATCTATCATATAAAGTAGGCCCCCTGCCCACATGACAACAATCCAGGAGGAAGAATAAAGGATTTACTCTTGACACAAAGGGAATTAAAATAGAATTAGAAAACATTCTCGCTTTGGAGAGTATGTAATATATAATCAAATTCATAGTGACAAAATATTGAGAAAAAAATGACTCCAAAGGTTTTACCAGGATATTTCCATATGAAAATATAGCCACATCACTCAGGTCATTATTGCATCATATGCTCAGCTGTAGGGTTCTAGACTCAGATAGAAAACAACCACTTCTACCATGATAAATGTCCTTTGGGAGTATGGATCTCATTTGCCTGCTGCTGGTCAGTTCTCCTGTCACTTTGCCCCAACCTGGACGGCATGGTTACAGCAGGGCTGGGGACTGCCACTTCCCATCTGTACCACCACCAGACATGGGCACAGCAGTGGGAGAAATGCAGTATTGTATCAGATGGCATGGCACACACATTTCATCCTTTAATTGCCAAAGCCAGGTGAAAAGAGAGAAAAGGATTGCTGGCTTGGGCATTATGGTTACTTTCTTTTCTGAGTGTCCAGTTGCTCATGGGAAAAAAATAGAGCTGTGGAAGATCTAAGTGATCATTACTACTAGTCCTTTTATCCTGATGGATATCCCAGCACGGTTTTCTCCTTTTGTTCTCAACCGAAAAAGGATCGATGGTGGGATGTCCCTCAGTTAGGATTTGTCTGATGTTTTTCTCTTGATTAGACTGGGCCATGAGTTTTGGGAAGAAGACAACAGAGGCAAAGAGCCATAGTCATCGCATCATATCAGAAGCACAAACCATCAACATAATTTATTCTGTTGAAGTTAACTTTAACCACCTGGCTCAGGGTATTTCTCAGGTTTCTCCACTGTTAAGTTACTCTCCCCAACCCTTTCCACACAGTACTCTTTGAAAGGAAGTCATAATGCACAACGTCACATTTAAAAAGTGGAGTTATATACCATCTTCTTGGAGGTGGATAATCTACATAAATTAATTGAAATTCCTCTGCATGGGAGATTTGTCTATTCTTCTCCCATTTTATGTGCGTATGGACGTATGTATGTATGTGTGTATTCATTCATTCATTCAACCAAACATTCATTTATATTAACATGGCCTCATGGATATCTATTTTATATTTGGGATTATAAACCAAGATTATTTAATTGCTCAAATTTTTCCAGCTCGAGTCATTGGGAGCTCTTTCAGTTGGCTGACCTTACTCCTCAAAAAGCCAAAGTTACCAAAAAACAGGAAAGTCTGAGAAACTATCACAACCTACAGTAGTCTAAGGAAACATGATGGCTAAATGTAATGTGGTATCCTGGATAGAATCTTGAACCAGAAAAAAAGACATTATGTAAAAACTAAGATAATTAAAAAAAACCACAGCTAATGGAATCTGAACGAAGTGTAGACTTTGGTTAATAATAATGAATCAATAATTGTTCATTAATTGTGACAAATGTAACATACTAATATAAGATATTAATAATAAGAGAATAAACCATGTTGGGACACTGGATAGCCACATGCAAAAGAACGAAACTGGACACCTATCTCACATCATACACAAACAACTCAAAATGGGTTAAAGACTTGCACAACTCTTAGAAGAAAACATAGTGGGTAAGTTCCTCTACACTGGCCTTGACAATGGTTTTGTGGATCTGACATCAAAAACAAAGGCAACAAAGCAATAAAAAAAACAAACTAAAAGGCTTCTGCACAGCAAAGAAACCATCAACAAAATGAAAGGCAACCTATGAAACGGGAGAAAATATTTGCAAACCACATATCCTATAAAGAATTTATATCCAAAATACACAAGGAACTCACACAACTCAATAGCAAAAAGACAAATAACCCAATTTTAAAAACAAGCGAAGGACCTAAGTAGAGATTTTTCCAAAGAAGGTGAGCTATTAGCCAATAGGTGCATGAAAAGGTGTTTCACACTGCTAACCATCAGGGAAATACAAATCAAAACCACAGTGAGATATCACCTCACCATCGTTCCAGTGTCCGTTATTGAAAAGACATCACAAACCCTGGCGAGGATGTGGAGGAAAGGGAGCATTGGTGCGCTTTTTGTGTTGATAGAAAGGTAGCCTGGTATAGCTGCTACATAAAACAGTATGGAGGCTCTGCAAGAAACTAAAAATAGAACTGCCATGTGATGCAGCAATGCCACTTCTGGGTATATGTCCAAAGGAAACGACATCAGCAGTATCTCAAAGAAAAATCTGCACTTCCATGTTCGTTGCAACATTATTCACATTAGTCGAGGTATGGAAACAATCTGTTGATGGATGGATGGATAAAGAAAATGTGGTATGCATATACAATGAAATATTATTCAGCCTTAAAAATGAAAGAAATCCTGTCATTTGGGACATTTGGAACCGGAAGGCATTATGCTAAGGGAAATAAGCAAGACTTAGAAAGACAAATCCCACATAGTATCACTTATAGGGGGAAACCAAAATAAACAAACAGTTGAACTCAGACACTGAGAATAGAAAAGTGGTTGCCAGGGGCCGGGGGTGGGGGGCAACGGGGAGATGCTGGTAAAAGGGTATAAACTCTCAACTATAAGTTGAATGAGGCCTGAGGATCTAATGTTTAACATGGTAACTGTAACCGATAACACTGTATTGGATAATTGAAGTCTTCTAACAGAGTAGAACTTAAATATTCTCACCAAAGGAAATAAAAAGATAAACATGTGAGGTGATGGTGGACGTGTTACTTAATTCGACAGGGTGAGTTCGTTCACAATGTATATGTGCACCAAATCATCATGCCATATGCTTTAAATTTCCCACAGTTTTATTAGTCAATTATACCTCAATAAAGCTGGGAAAGCGAAAGCAACAACAAACATTTCTACTTAGAACATGTTGCGCTTTGGAGAAAATGGTACTTAAAAATGGACTTTCTGCCCTTTCACTTAATTTTTCTTCCTGTTTCCAGTGTTTAATATACTGTTTTCCTTTTTGTCTCTGTCTCTTTCATCCTCTTCCCACCCTTTTTTTTCCCTTTCTTTTATTTTTTTATACCCTCCACTGTCTGTCTGTGCTTTCATGTAGAAGTTAGGGAACTTCCCTCTTTCGGCATCTGCATTGATTATCTCAGAAAACAATCACTTCACTCCAGGACTACTATTTTATACCTAGGAAATCTTGAAGGTTTATAAATGTAAATTCATAACTGGACAGATAATTGGAATAACTGGAATGAGTCAGTAACTTCCTACCTCTTCTTCCTCATTCTCTATTTCTGTCTTCTCTCTATTATACATTTTATAAACAGAATAGTATCAAAGATCATGAAAAACTTCCTTAAAAATAGAAGACAAACAGCAGCCAACACCTTCTGTTTCATAACAGCAGTTGTTATTTCCACTTCCAAGCACAGAGACTAATGTTCATTCTGACATTCCAGTTGGAATGTTCCATTCCAACTTCCAGGAAGTTGTCAAATAATTCCATTGTCAATGGATTTTTTTTTTATTTTTAAATTTCTTTTCATTTATTAATTTCTATTTTTTCTATTTATTCATTTATTTTAATTTTCATTTTTTAATTATTTTAATTTCTTGACTCAAAATGTGACTAACCTACATGCATGCATGCCCTTTGACAATAAACCTCCAGTTTTCGTCGAGATTATTACAAATGGCAAAATGCAGGATCTTACTTTCTCTCTCTGCTCAGAATGAAAAAGAAAAACTTTTTTATTTTTATTTTTAAATTTTTAAAATGTTTTTTATTTGTTTTTGAGAGAGAGAGAGAGAGAGTGTATGTGTGAGCAGGAGAGAGGCAGAGAGAGAGGGAGACACAGAATCTGAAACAGGCTCCAGGCTCTGAGCTGTCAGCACAGAGCCCAGCGTGGGGCTCAAACCCAAGAACCTTGAGATCATGACCGAGGCTGAAGTCGGATACTTAGCCAACTGAGCCACCTGGAGCCCTAAAGAAACACTTTTTAAAAAAAGTAATATTGTTTTTAAACCATAAATGGCAAGAATAAAATAACTGCCTAAATAAAAGGCATAATGGAAACATTTCAGAAACCAAATTTCAAATTCAGATTTTGCCACAGTTTTCTCAGATTGTATAGCAATCAGCACAGTGGTCATGAAGGATCAGGCTATGGGATGGTCTATATAGTGGTTGTGACTCCCACTGGTTGTTTAATAAAATTACAATATTTATTTTATGTATGCTGAGAAAGTTATATACTAAATAAAACAAGTGTTGGGGCGCCCGGGTGGCTCAGTTGGTTAAGCATCCAATTCTTGGTTTCAGCTCAGGTCACGATCTCACTCGTTCATGAGTTCAAGCCCTGCATTGGGCTCTGTGCTGACAGTGCGGAGTCTCCTTGGGATTCTTTCTCTCTCCCCATCTCTCTGCCCCTCCCCTACTCATGCTGTCTCTGTATCTCTCAAAAATAAATAAACCTTAAAAAAAAAAAATAAATGAAACAAGTGTCTTGTAATACCATGGGTATGGGACCAAGATGTCTTGGTACTATCTTTGCAACTTTCTTGGTAAATCTAAATCTATACTAAAATAAGAAGTTAAAAAGAAACAGCAATGCTTTTAGCTTCCATCCAGCAGAACTTTAAAGGAGTCTAAGGTCTGATTTGAGCAGCATTCCTACCTCGGCCACAAAGATATCAAGAGCAGCTCAGTTCTCACCATAAACTGAAATAGTCAAGATCTTCTCTTCTAAATGGATTTTCAAGGCTCTGCAAGGAACTCTTCATGCTTATTACAAAGTTAATTCAGTAACAGTGATCTGAAACTTCTCATCTATAGACCGGAAACTGACAAGTTAAATTAGGGCCACTGCGTATGAATAAACTCTCTCAGAAAACCTAGTGCCTACTTATTGGGTAGGGTTGCTCCCTGGGCGGGAAAGTCGAGGGTGGTGTCGCCTTGCAGATCTCTCATCACCTGTGCTCAAGTCTGAAGGTGGCTTAGTGTCTATTCACAAATTCACCTTGATAGCCACTTAAATATTTTCTGGGTGAAGCCTAGTCTGTAGACAGGGAGCGTTATCTCTCCACTTTAGGAAGTGATGACTCTGCATCACCAGCCCCAAATTACACTGACCTTTTTGATAGCTATGTCACATCCTGTACTGATAGTCAATTAGAGTGCCCAGCTGACCCATAGGCTTTTTCCAAGCACTGGAGATTAACAAGATTTTTTTCCCCATCTCACTAAATGTCTGTATTTCTGATTTATGTCTCTATGCATTGATCTCTATTTCTTGGCCTGTTTATTTCTGGATTTGCAGCTTTTCCCTTTTTACATTCATTTTTCTCTTTCATGTAATTCTTAATTTGTGTTAGGAAGAAAGAAATAATTTCCTGCATTTAAGATTCTGAAGACCCCAAATAGCTCTGACATTTGCTGTTTTATGAATGATTGGCAATCAAAGTCATGCTTAAGATGTGATGAAAGTGTCCCTGTGATTCGAGATTTAGGGCCAGCTCTGGCATAATTATGATAATGATGAAGTCATTGCTCCTTTTTGTTTTTGTTTTTGTTTTTTGTATTTTCAGGAGAAGGCAGGATTCTGTACTTCATTCAGAAAGTCAGGGTAGATTTGCCAACAGAAAAACCTCTGAAAAAGGAAGGACTTTTTTCTCCAGGGGAGAGCCTTCCTGGACGGAGACTTCACGTCAAGGATACTGAAGCAGTGAGACTTGAATCATCCACCTCCACATTCCCGTGACCTACTGGGAAAATGCTGAGAGCCATTTCTTCAGAAAAGCTGTGCTCACACTCTAAAGCTGACACACTCATTTGCTTTCCTGTTTAATTTGTCTTCATTGTTACAATCATCACCACCATGGAAAAAAAAGCAGGCATTTGTTACCAATGGCTGAGGATCTCTTCTTAGCAGCTTCCAAAGATAATTGCATATACCTCAGCAGATACGCTTACAGTCAATACTGCTCAAGGTATAAAATAAGATAGATACATCCACATAAAATTCCTGAACGGGAAGAATTGTCTTACTCATCTATTTTCCAATGTACTCAGCAAAGTGCCCTGTTGTAGGTGCTTAAGAAATATTTGTTGCATTGAGTCAAATTATAGTGAGAAGAGACATAAGCAGGCAAAGTGAGTATCATGCCAAATCCCTTGATTCCCTAAATCCACATACTGCCAACAACAAACTGTAAATTAGAACTGCCACAGATAGGTTTGAACTTCTGTTTAAATTCCTCACTAAGTTCGTGCTTCTAAATTTAACACTCCAGTCACATTCCTGGCAGGAGGATAAGCACCGGGATGGAAAATTAGAGAAGTCTAGTCTAGTGCTCATCTTGGCATTACCTTTTGGCTGCAGAAGCCCCAGGGCAAGATGCATTATGCTTCTCAGCCTCATTTCCCTTACTTGGCTGTTAAGGGGGAAAAGAGGAGCAAAAGCCAAAATTTTAAAAACACTCAAATCACTTAAAAGAAAATAGAAATTTTACGGATACCCATTAACTCTTTGATGACTTTCTGTCATTAGCACCATGCTACTAAATGACCAAAGGGCAGTTTTCAAAAGCAACATAGCAGGTATGCATCTTAAAGAGTTGCAGTCTGATCCTTGCAGAGGAGATGATGTATGCTAATCGCCCATAGTTAAATAGTGTACCTGCACCAGGATCATATGAAAACAACACTAGGGGCTCACTCTGGGTGGCCTGGACCACACACTAGCTGGTTACGAGGTTACTCCCCTTTTCCTAGACAGAAGGGTAGCACCCAATAGAATTGAGAGTGTCCTCCCAAGCAGAGTCCTGCAACCCAAGCAGGATCCTGCAACCCAAGCATGAGCACCAAAGTTTCCCACTGCCCAAGGTATCAGGCAGTTGGTAATCCCAGAACACACTTTTAAGTATCTGACACTCAAAGTTTAGACTGCCTGGGGTCAAACAGCCTATGTATCCCATCATTAATGAAGTCATTTACTTATATGTAGAAAAAGAGATACCCACAGGTCCCTCTCCTGGAAAAAAGTCCACACTAGGTGATGCAGACTGTGACCTTGCAAGCCACTTTGTAGAGAGAAGGGGAGATAGACTGGAGGACTCCCGTATTACTGTCTTTTTGATGCTTGCCTTGTAAATGTGTCCTTTCCCCTATAATTCTTATTCTTTAGTACATATCCTGTGATATTTTAAAAATCACCCAACCCCTTACTTGACCAGTAGAAATCCTTCAGGGACAACCTGAACTAACAATATTATAGACAGAAAAGTATACGCTTTGGGCTTAAAATCTGTAATTTACCAGTAGAAGTCCATTGATGACTTATTTAAGTTCTGTGAGTCTCAGTTTCCTCCTCTAAAGTGAGATTGATAACTGCCTCAATTTGTAGTGGGTATTAAGTAAAATGATATGACAGGCTCTAGCACGAAGCACGAACTCAATATTGGAGTTCTTTTCCAATGTCTCCCATCAGCTCCTACCACACTTACCTTCTGTTCTAAAATTGCAAAAGAAATCATGGAAACAAGGGAGAAAGCACTGAGAAAGTTCCATCAGATCAAGGACTAACAGTGGGGAGGAGCAAGGCAAGGAAGCAAAGTAGGAAGAAGGATGACTTTGGAACAGGGTGAGAGATTTCTGGGAAACATTTTCTCTTCTGCCTCAAGTGTGCTTGGATATCACCATCTCCTCTAGGCCTCAGCAAAAGGCAGTTACAGATAATTTTTCGACTATTCTTTATTTATCCTTAAGTAAAGATAGATGTTGATGATTTCTTTACTTCCTTTGGTGCCTGTGAGGTCTGCCTGGTAATCAAGGTAACACTAACAGGTGCCGAAGGACAGAGTAGCATTTCACAACAGCACCGTGTCTGCTTTTGGAAAGTATAACTACTACGACTTATAAACCTCCCTGCAAACTATCTCAAGTGATAACAGTTCCCAAGACAAAGGCTATGCTGTCCAGAGGCTGCCATGATGTGTTTTCATTTATGACTGCATGATTTATATCAGGCAATGGCAGCAGTGGCATCGTAATCACTCTGGAATTCAGCTTAGATAGACTCATAACTCTTTAAATGGGTACAGTAGCTTTCAGGCTGTCAGCACGAAGGAGGAATCATTTATAATATCAGCATCTTAACAGGATAAGGAAACAAATGGAGTTCTGCGTATACCAGAATGAGACAATTAACTCATCATTAATATGAACTGCAATGTTTTTGAGGCACGAATAAAAGACATGTCGAATATTTCTGTGCTTTTTTTAGTCAGTCTGAGCTCTTGACTCAAAATACTTATTTGTAAATGACATGCTCAGATCAGACCAAATATGAGTTCAAAGGCAAGAAGCTGTTATTATTAGATATTTATCCTCAAAGCTGAACTGATTTTGCCATTTTTAAATCATATCAACTCTGCACCTGTATACCACAGCCGATAAAGAATCAGCTCTTGTTTTAAATTTTTCTCTCCTACGGGAATTTTTTTTTTAAATTTTTTAAATGTTTATCTATTTTCGAGAAAGAGAGAGAGCGCGCAAGCAGGGGAGGGACAGAGAAAGGGGGAGACACAGAATCTGAAGCGGGCTCCAGGCTCTGAGCTGTCAGCAGAGCCTGACGTGGGGCTCGAACTCACGAAATGCAAGATGATGACCTGAGCTGTAGTTGGATGCTTAATTAACGGAGCCACCCAGGCGCCCCTAAAGGGATTTAAATTTTTTTTATTATTATTTGAGAGAGAGAGAGAGAGAGAGAGAGAGATCAGGGCAAAGGGACAGAAGGAGAGAGAAAATTTTAAGCAGGCTCCACAATCAGTGCTGAGCCTAACGTGGGGCTTGATCCCACGACCTTGGGATCATGACCTGAGCTGAAACCAAGAGTCAGATGCTCAGTCGACTGAGCCACCCAGGAACACCTCCCATGGGATTTTTATTATGACTCCATGATGAGTCTAAAAAACCATCTTCCAAAAGAGGAGAGACCAAGTCATTGTTTATCAAAGTTGGAGAAAAATGAACGATCTTTTTTCCTTCTCGGCCCAGTCTCAGATGAAGGAAGGTGACGTAAGAAAACTTTATCTTGAATTTATATGGATTTTATAGTTTAGAAACCGTCTTCACATAATGCAGCTCTGTACATATTGTACAAGAGGTGAATGTGCATATAAGGGAGACTCTTGTCATTCACTGACTATATCAAGGTACATGAAATGCCCATGTAATTCACAACAGCAATGTGGGAAAGGCCCTGGATTTAGAATTGGAAGTCAGGTGTATAAGCCTCATCTTTGCTACTTACCAGCTGTAGTTTACCATGAGGACAATCACTCAATCTCTCTGCAGCTATTTTCTCTCTTCCAAAATGGAATTATTTGACTTTGGTACTTGCTAGGATCTTATTCAGTTCTAACATTCCATAATTATGTATTCTCTCTTTTTTACTCACTTCTAATTTTTTTTTTAATTTTAAACCAGGAACTGAGGCAAACAGCAGAAATAATAGGATGTGGGCTGAAGAGCAGAGTGAGATGCTACCGGAGAGATTGCAACCAAGAGAGAAAAGCACGCCGAGGATTCAGAGTTGAAAAAGCCCAGGCAGGGCTCACAGATCCTGGAGACTCTCAGGGAGCAGATCTGGCTACGAACAGAAGCGCTGCTTGCACTACTATGTAAAAGGGCTGGGTGGCAGGGCACCTCGGGAAAGTCTAGACAAGCCCTACAAGAAGCCCAGGGAATCCACCCTGAGAATACTTAACACTGGCCGCACCATCCAAAAGAAGGGCTTCTCTAAGGGGGCTGGAAGCATCTATGAAAACTGTATGTGCCCCTTTCTCAAACGTCGCCATCTCAGAAGACTGCTTCATAGCTGGAAATCAGGATATTCATGGGAGCTGAATGGGAAAGATAATTTATATATTCTTTTTTTAAATGTTGTACTGCTTCATAGTGGCACGTCTGCTGAAGATCCACAAGCCATCAGATAAAGTAGAGGATTTAGTAGAAAATTGGAAGAACAAGGTAGGAAGAAAGGAATCTGTGTTTTCATTTGAGAATGCTCATCTGAGTGGTGAATAAAAGGTTCACAAAAATGATAGAGAAAATTACTTGCAAGAAAAGGCTTTTGTAGAATCAATGATTTGTGACAGTAGTGGTTAAAAACTGTAATTAAGGTGTCCTGTCTTAAGCATAAGCCTAGTTCTAGAAAAAGTAGTCAGCAGTTAATAGAATTTGAGGTCTTGGTCTTTTAGGGAAAAAAAATCAGCATTCTTTTTGTTACTCCACATGAAGTTCCCTGCAGTTCCTCATTCCAGTGAACATCAGAAACATCAAATCTGGTATCTGAGTTCAAAGAAAACTAGATTAAAAGAAAAAATGTCCTAATTCCAGTGGTCACAGAATATCATCAGCAAAAAGGAGGACAGAAAATGTCCCTAGTGTATTAGATGGATTTGCCTTTGATATAATAATGTTTTAAATGACATGATTGTATAGAAGACAAAAATGGATATTTGTGACGTTACTTGCTACTTTATTAAACAGGCAATTCTTAAAAGGTGCAATGTGTTTTGATGTCTAGCCATTTACTTTTTACACAAAAATGTTAGAATTGGAAGAGAACTTAAACTTTTTTTTTCTTCAACAGACTAATTTTGCATCAGAAGAGAGGATGCTGAGCACTGGAATTGGTGCCCCTGGATTTGACCAGGTAAGGCTGCAGGAGAGGCATCTGGAACCAGAACCTTTCCCTCTGCATCCTGAGAGCCTTCATTTTGCTCTTTTAAGCATTTCCCAGAGTTACTTTTTGTGTTCTTCCCTTTCATTTCTCCTCCCTATTTTCTCTTTCTTCCTTTTCCCCCATTTATCCATCATCTGGTTATTATTATTGTTTATAATTTTGAAATTCTTAGTTAACAGAATTCCAATTCCAACAATTCACATTGTCTCACTAAAGAGTGCACTTTCCAACTTTAAAAAAAAAAGGAGAGGGACACCTGGGTGGCTCAGTAGGCTAAGCAGCTGACTCTTGATTTTGGCCTAGGTCATGATCTCATGTCCGTGAGTTCGACCCCTGTGGGGGCGGGGCTCAGCACTGACAGCACAGAGCCTGCTTGGGACTCTCTCTCTCTCCCTCTCTCTCTCTCTGCCCCTTCCCCTCTCACTCGCAAGCATGTACTCTCTCTCTCTCAAAAAAAAAAAAAAAAAAAACTAAAAAAAAAAGACTGCACTTTCCTTTTGAGTTAATTCTATTCTATTTTCTTTCTATTTTTAATGATGCTGACATATCAATCAATGACATTTTTAAAAATTTTTATGAGAAGTTGGCAGGATTAAGAAAAAGATGGTATGGTATGTAAGTATCTAACATTCCGGTTAGAAAGTCAATGAAGTGATTATCAAAAATA
Source organism: Prionailurus viverrinus (assembly GCF_022837055.1). Classification (NCBI taxonomy): domain Eukaryota; kingdom Metazoa; phylum Chordata; class Mammalia; order Carnivora; family Felidae; genus Prionailurus; species Prionailurus viverrinus. The sequence continues at coordinate 142,017,649 of NC_062562.1, forward strand.
GATCTGAAGAGATTACAGCAGCAGCAGCTCTTGGAATCGTGTGAAATTAATCCTCTGGGAAATAAAATAAATCAAGAAGTATCCAGGGAGAGAGTCTCTGCATTGGGGCCTCTAAACTTTTAGATGTTGATTCTTGGGTGTTGCAGCCCTCATGTGCTGCTAGGAATAATCCCTGGAAATAGTATTAACCCAAATCCCACTAATACATGAGGAGTCCTGGGTGTAGGCTCTGGATACTGAACAACGGTTTGTGTGATTAACATAAAATATTATATTATTGAAGATGAATGTCACCTACAAATTTTAGTTGTCTCAATTATAGTCTGCAGCTGTTATGCAAAGCTAAAAATAATGTAACTGTCACCATCAAAATGTATTTTTTTAAAGGCATGTCTATACAAATGGCACCATGGTGAATGCTTTACAGATTGAGTAAATTTAAAGGCTCCCAATTTAAAGTGGATGACTAGGTTCTCTCTTGCAGCTGGTGAAATTTGCTAGGATCTTAATTCTTTCAAGACAAGGAGATATGTCCTCAAGGAGAACCAAGTTTTCTGTTTGAGCACTCTTGAACTTCTATGTTAGGTGTACCTTCTCACATAATTTATAGCATATTTGCTATGAATTCTGGTCTTACTTGAAGCCTCCCCTCCTCTGGGGGCTTTGACATGTAATAAATTTCTTCATTTTTTCTTTCTTTCAAAATGATAGGATTATTTGGAAATAAATAAGAGGTAAAGAAAAGAGAGAAAAGTATAAACTACCATCATAATAGTTTTTATTTTAATTGTTAGGTACTTAAATATAGCCTTAGATAATTGTCACAGCAAGATATAGAAATGTCCTTTGATGAGAAAAACACCATAAATAATTTTTATTGTATATAGACAACTTTATCACACTCTTTTGGTGAAAACTGCCATATTTATTTGTACTTTCAAAATTAAAATAATTGGAATTCATTTTTCAGTATTTAGATTACCATATGCCATTTCTTCCCTCCTCCCAAAGCATATGAATAGATCTGTATCTACAGTGTCAAAATAATTACTAGACAGTGAAAAGTTCCACCAACCAGGAAGTTGCGTTTTTTTCAATGATTGCTCACAGATAATTTGACTTTTTCATGCCGAAATCTTTGCACCCACCAGGTCACCAGGTTTTTGTTGTGCTGTGGACAATGCAAAAATATCAGTATATGGTTGGTCCTTAGCGGCCTCATATCAGAACCGCCAGAGGTCAGGATAGTTGGACTATTTGGGGACAACATCTGAAGAAATAAATTCCACCCTTTGTTGTCTGGAAACGTAACCAATTAGGAGCTGAAAACAATAGAGAAGTTTAAAAATATGGGACTGTTCTTTATGATAAACTGAATTGTGAATGAAACTAGCAGTTTATCTTAAATATCTTCAAGATGCTATTTTTTTCTCTTCATCGTAGTTATACATGATTTTTGAGAACAACCAAAGATGCTCTTTTTTCGCTTTATCATATTTATACATGTTTTTGAGAACAAAATAAAAGTATAATCCTAGCCTATTGGTTTAACATCACAGGCATTAGGTCTGTCGTGCTGAGAAACGTCTTCCTCTCTATCTTGCAGCGTTGGTGGGTAAAGAACTGACATGAGAGAGCAGAAGAGGACAGGCCAATTTTGAGATAATAAAAATAAATGTCTCTAAAAGACTCATCGTGATGAAGAAAGACTCACATTTCTCTTCAGCCAGCATTGGAGAAGAGGGCTATTTTTAGTCACAGATACACTTCAGAGTCCATTAACTAACTAAAACCAGGGGCTACTTAGGAATAATCCTGAACACAGTCCATTGTAAAATTGTAAAATACAAATGAGGATGGGGTCATAGGAAAAGTAGTTTAAGGATTGGGGCTCTAAAAACAGGAATACCAGGGTGGACGTTAAGGATGGAAAAGGAATTGTTTGGGGATTTTTCAGAAATCGGTGACCTTTAAAGGGCAGTTTCAGTCACCCCGGGAAGGTCAAGCAGTCAAGCGTCCAGGATTAGAAGCTTTCAGATTTGCTGACCAGTAACGGATGCAGTCTGCTATAACAAGGCTTCCCAAATTCCTGCATCCAGAGCCTTATTCCTCTGTGTCAGGTACACCCAACCCAATCATCGGCAAAGCCTCCTGCTGGCAGTCTGCAAGAGGGTTTTCTGGAAGCAGCCGGAAATCTCATTTGTGTTGTAACTGCTCTTCCTGACAAGAGACTCAAGCCTCCATGGGCAGAGAGGACCTGGGAGCCTTTGCTTTAAAAGAAAGCATCCCTCACCACCCCCATAATCAGCCAAGTTCAAACACAATTACACAAGCTTCAATTCTGCAAATTTCACAGCTTATACAATTTAAAATCACACTGGGTCCTTATAAATAAGGGTCATCTAATCATCCTGTCACCTAATCATTTAAATGGGGGACATCTAATCATTTCCTGTATCTAATTCTTAAGTTGAATTTATGAGAAATGAAAAAACAAACAAACAAACAAAAAAGGTAATAATAAAAACCTTAACAGACTGCTATTTATTGTCTACTGTGCTCCAAGAACTAGGCATTTTATATTTTACATTCAGTACATTGAATTCTTACATAAACCTTCTATGGCAGGATTTAATAATAATAATAGAAGAAACTGACAGTCTATATTGGAAAGAAGGGGACGCCTGGGTGGCTCAGTTGGTTAAGCGTCCGACTTCAGCTCAGGTCATGATCTCATGGTCTGTGGGTTGGAGCCCCATGTTAGGCTCTGTGCTGACAGCTCAGAGCCTGGAGCCTGCTTTGGATTCTGTGTCTCCCTCTCTCTCTCTGCCCCTCCCCTGCTCTCCCTCTCTCAAAAATAAATAAACATTAAAAAATTTTTTTTAAAGATTGGAAAGAAAGACTTTGATGATACTTTCGTATCACTTTTCCTCTATATTGTTGCAGTCATTCAGTAATACAAGCAATGCAGCGGTCAGTACACTGTGTCTCCTTGTAAACATATGCCATGGTTTGTAGTATGCAGTCATAGAAGCACTGGTCATCGATTATAAACCACTTTGATTCATTCAGTTACGGTTACACGTTTAACCAATTGTAATTAGATGTTATTCTCTGTACCAATATATGGATCTAGGAGCCAGTGATGGGCATAGGAGTGACTCTGCTCACCCAGGAAACTTTTGCTTCCTATCCCCTCCTGGTAAGTTCAGACACTACTGGGAGCCCTTGTTCTCAGATTGACTGTTTCTGCCAAAAGATGTAGTAAATGCTTCAGTAAACCTAAAGTTATAGCTCCTGCCCGTCACTTTGTGCCCTCATCACATCAGACAAACAGGAAAAGGGAGGAGCTGCTGTTCTGGCAGAGGTAAGCAGCCCAGGTTATCATGAGGAGGCAGGGTTGCTGCTCACAATTGAGACAGAAAGACATATGTGGCTCTGAAACTCATTCTCTTTCCAGTAACTGGGTCCCCAGCACCTCAAGAATAAAGGCCTGAGTTTCTCCATCAGGCTGGCCAGTTAAGGGAATCTTGAATAAATGGAAGAAAAGGCAAATAGTGTATATCGTTTATAGCCTTATGACCAACTATAACTTTTCTACTGAATCTGTTGTAAGCGCATCTTGAGAAATTAGACTTTTGAGAAACGACAGGACATGGGAGTGAATCATGGCAGTGCTAGGAGACTGCATCAGTGCTCTGTGCATCCCTGTTCTCGGGCTCTAGCTGACCTCCATGTCTGCATCTGCATCTGTGCCTATTACACAGCAGGCCCTGGAGGACAAAGGAATTAACACTATTAGGAGCAGCTCTCAATCATTGATTCTCTGAAGTTTGTGTGTACATCTCCTGGTTCCCTCGGCCTTTGAGGGGGATCATTCTTTTTTTTTTTTTGTAATTTTTAAAAATGTTTATGTATTTTTGAGACAGAGGGAGACAGAGCGTGAGTGCGGGAGGGGCTGAGAGAGAGGGAGACACAGAATCTGAAACAGGCTCCAGGCTCTGAGCTGTCAGCACAGAGCCCAATGTGGGGCTTGAACCCACGAACCGTGAGATCAGGACCTCAGCCAAAGTCAGATGCTCAACTGACTGAGCCACCCAGGTGCCCCATGGGTGGGATCATTCTAATGTAGATGTTTCCCTACAGATTAATCTCCAGTCGTTTATAACAACTGGCTAAGTAATGCATCCTATAATGCCTAACTTCCACTTCTGCATCACGTATCCTTTCTCTTACTGGTATTATATATACTACTGGGCCTTAAATCTTTGTCTCATATCCTCCCATGGAAGAACTCAAACTAAGACACAGGGTCTCACCTGTATGCAGGAGTTTCCATTCCAGCTCATGAAGCTCAAGGTCATATGTCTATACAGGCGCGGGTCTATGTATGCATCCAATTTGTGACGGGCCAACATAATACCAACCTTTACTCTGGGTTCCCTTTTTGGTTTTTGTACCACCATGTTTCCTGTCTGTGCTTTTTAACTTTGCATATGTTTAAGGTGATTTTCAGAATAAAACTAAAATGATGAAGTATCATGTCCCTCTATTAGACTGACAAAGAGGAGGACAGCGGGTAATGCCAGGTGTGGGCAGGGATATGAGGCCATAGGAATATTCATGTGCTTCTGCTAAAGGAGAATATTGGCACAGCCATTCTGCAGAACAGCTTAGCAGTGCTTAGCTACAATAAGTTCCACTTACCCTCTGAGACCTAGCAATTCTGCTCCTGTGTATATCTTCCAAAGCAATGTTCAGTGGATCCACAAGAAGATGTATATAAGAAAGCTCAGCACAGTGGGGTTTCTCGCCTGTTTGTTTTTTGCTGTTGTTGGTAGGAAATAGCCACCGATGTAGGCATCTACCATGAGAAAAGTTAATGGTAAGATGTGTTGCTGCCCATTCCGTAGTATATGTGTCAGGAGAAGCAACAGACTAATTACATACATACCAACTTGGATAGAGTTTAAAAATATTTTGCAAGATGAATAAAACTGAAATCACAACATTTTCTTTATCCATCCATTCAGTCAATGGACATTTGGGAAAGAGCCCAAATGTCCATCGACTGAACGGATGGATAAAGAAGATGTGGTATATATGTATGTATGTATGTATGTATGTATGTATGTATATACATACATACCATGGAATATTACTCAGCAATCAAAAAGAAATGAAATCTTGCCATTTGCAACAACATGGATGGAACTAGAGTGTATTAGCTAAGTGAAGTAAGTCAGTAAGAAAAAGACAAATATATGATTTCACTCATATGTAGAATTTAAAAAAACAAAACAGATGAACATAGGGGAAAGAAGAATAAGATAAAACAGAGAGGGAGGTAAACCATAAGAGACTCTTAAATACAGAGAACAACTGAGGGTTGTTGAAAGGGAAGTGGGTAGGGGGATGGGCTAAATGGGCAATGGGCATTAAGGAGTGCACTTTTGTGATGAGCACTGGTGTTATATGTAAGTGATGAATCACTAAATTCTATGCCTCAAACCATTATTATACTATATGTTAACTAACTTGGATTTAAATATTTTACAAAATTAAAAAAAAAAAAAAGAAACCAAATTAGGACAAAATGTGCCTGCAGATAGGCAATGGTGTCACTACTCTGGTACCTTCAGGCCCTGTGATCATATGAACCATAAAGTTTAATGCTACTTCTCTTGGGGCAGAGTTAGTAATGTGCAAATGAGAAGTCTCTTGACATCTCTGTTATACTTCAGGATTTAATGACATAAAAATTTAATGTTAAGGGGCGCCTGGGTGGCTCAGTCGGTTGAGCGTTCAACTTCGGCTCAGGTCATGATCTCACAGCTCGTGAGTTCGAGCCCCGCGTTGGGCTCTGTGCTGACAGCTCAGAGCCTGGAGCCTGTTTCAGATTCTGTGTCTCCTTCTCTCTCTCTGCCCCTCCTCCACTCACACGCTGTCTCTCTCAAAAATAAATAAACATTTTTAAAAAATTTAAAAAAATTTAATGTAAAAAAAATCATAACAAGCTATAAAACATAATTCTTATGTGTACATTAAGGTAGGCATATAAACAGCAATTCATCTTCTATAGCTGAAGATGAATATACACTATATTCTGTAAACCAAATGGAGGGGGCAGGAAACAGAGGAAATAGGAATGGGAAAAAAGAAAACAAAGGAACAAAACAAGAACTGTGCCTTGTGAAGACCAGTGATAATGCAACAAGTACTGACAAATTAAGATAAACCTTGGCACCTAAAGTAAAAAAAAAAAAAAAATGTTCTGTATTTTGCGTATTTCAAGCATTTGTACAGGTTTGCTGCAGATGGAAGTTCGGGTACAAGCAGAGTTTAAGGGTTGGAAGTACTTACAATTCATTTAATAATTTCCTGGTGGTGGCTATTAGTTTGGTTCCAATTTTCTCCTATTACAAAGAGTGCTGCATGAGTGGCCTTCTGTGCCCATGTGCTCGTATATGTAGCGCTGCTGAGACAAGCGGTGGGATGTACTGGGTAAGAACGCGGGGTCGTGTTGGAATCCTGGCTTGGTTACTGTGTGCCCCTGAGGAACTCAGTTAACTGCTCTAGGCCTCAGTTTCTCGACAATAAGAGTACCAACTTCCGAGAGTCAGGGGTGATAATCAAATGAGTTAATGTTTGTAAAGCACTTAGAACAATGCTGGCACATACTGAGCACTTAACAGTATTAGTGATTATTAATCCTATTGTTTCGGCATGTGTTTCAATAGGATAAAATTACAGATATGGAATTTCTTGCTTATGGGGAACGCATTTTATATGTTTATTCATTTTTTTAATCCTCAATGGGCTGTATCAATTTAGTCTCCCACAAAAGGTGCTGAGAATATAATTTTTCTATACTCTTGCCAAAATCAGATATCTTCCTTCTTTTTCATTCTTTTTTTTATTTCACTGCGAAATAAAGCATTCCATTTTACCTTGTATTTCCTGGGTTATGAGTGAGTAGGTGAGCCTTTTAAACTTTTATGGAATATTCATTCAAAAACTGGCATATTAACAAACTTAATCCTAACCGGTTTTAGACAAAAGCAGCTTCAATCAGCTTTTGTATCTATTTGGCTTATGACCTATAATAGATTCAACCAGTGCTAAGCTTAGCATGAAGCAGCCCTGCACCCTGCCTTACAGGTTCTGCCATTATTTTCTTTCTGGCCAGATGGGCTATTGGGAGATATAAATGATTGTGATTATATCAGAGCGTTGCTGTATTTCTTTTCCTAACATTCATAAACATCATCTTGATTAAAATCAAATCTCCAAAGCTGCTAGAAGTGAAAATGAATTGACTCAGAGTTATTGGACATTGGATTACTTTATAACATTGCTTTTGCTTTAAAAAATTTTCCATGACATGTAAGATTTTAGCAGCATAATTTTAATCCAAATGCCTAAGTTCTATTCTGTGACCTTAAAGAAATGTAAATGTTTATTATATCTTTGTTAGAATAAACTGCTAGCTCATGAGGATTTAGAAAATGTCAGGCAATGTAGCCAAAGGGGATCTTTATTAAGACGTTTGTTTCAAAAAAAGGCAAAGCTTATAATCCTAGGGTCGTGTATATGGGAAAAAAATTAACTGCCAAAAGAGAAGTAACTTCCTCACAGAATTATCTTTTGATGATTCATTCTACTGAGTTCCTAGAAAAGTTTCCCAAGAAAAACATTTTTTATTCAGTGTGGTATATATTGAGACAATTCTCACTCTTCTATCTAAGATATATCCTTGATGCATGGAGCTACTGCTGATACCGTAGCAACTTTATCAATATAGAAAGTCCAATATGAGGAGAGGAGAGAAGAGTCAGAACGTGTGATTTTATCAATCTATTGTCGTAAGAAGGAACAGCAATGATAGGGGAACTGTCAGTTATTAGAACACTATTTTGCTGCCCTGTAGTCTCAGCTTACTTCTCTGGGAATTTGGAAAAACTAGAAGATTTCAGATTTTTATACTTTTCAGTATTAAACAAGGTTATTAATTATTGCTTCTATAAACCTCTTATTAAATGTTTCTATAACTCCAAGGTTTAGGTTATATTTTAGGAAGCTGATCTATTAACTTAAAGCCTCATCTAGGAAATAGGGTAGAACATATTAACAGTACAGAGACTTCATATTTGAAAACATATTATTAGCCACAAAAGTCCTTCCAAATAAAGTTTTAGTCTAATGCCCTTCTAATGTATGTCAGGTTATGCTTTGTGAAGAATGACCACTTTAACAAAGAAACTCATTTCTTGTTCAACTGGTGCAGTTTTTTACAATCTCTACAAGACTCTGATGTAAAACTGCTTCAGGGATAACTCTGTGAAGACTGATTTTCATCAATACATCCTTTGCATAATTTCTCACTGACATCATCAGTGAAATAAAGCACAGAACTCTTCTTCAATGACTCTTGGTATTAATAATAGTCTTTCCTCTTATATTTTATGCATTTCTTTTAAGTAGGTTTCGTGCCCAGTGCAGAGCCCAACATGGGGCTTGAACTCATCACCCTGAGATCAAGACCTGAGCTAAGATCAAGAGTCAGATACTTAATCCACTGAACCACCCAGGCACTTTTTTATTTTACCTACTGTAACAGAGCAGAGGAGGTCATCAATGAGATGCCTCTTCTCTTTTTTAATTACAATGTATATTGAGATTAAGACATTCTGATTATAAAGATCAAAGACAGACATAGTCCAATTACTAAGTCCACATTGAGTCAAGTCAGGGATCATTCATTCACTCAGCGAGTGTTTAATAAATCCCGACCATGAACCAGTTACTATACATTGTAGAGGATTCACATGTAAACAAACTTCCCTTTATTCAGTGTGCCCAGGTAGATAAGTTACGTACTTAATTTTTTGTGATGCAACATAGAAACGGACAGGACCTATATAGATAGCAAGAACACATCATGGAAAGGCAAAGAAAGAAGGTAGTTCTTTCTACATGAGAGCATCATGGAATCCTTCATAGAGATGTCACGTAGTCTGAACTATGACAGGTGGATAGTATTTCCACACGTGGATTTGGGATAAACTAGTATTTGAATGGGAATAAAAAGGGAGAAGAGACCCTGGAGTGGGACTATGTGGAGAGCATGTAAGGAATATCTAGGAGTCTGGCCTGGCTTGGGAATAAAGTATGTGAAGGGAACTGATGGATAGCAGGGAGGCAGAGTCAGCTGAGACCAGATAGCAAGGACTTGGTACGCCCATGCCAAAGAGCTAGGGGTTTTCTTGTTCATTGCAGGTTTTAGGAAGAGATTAAGTGATCAGAATTGTGTTTTACAGGGTGAATCTGGCTGAGGGGCTCAGGCTGGATTGCAATGGGGAGATTTGGCAAAGAGTAAAAAAGAGAATCTTCCTACAAAGGTCAGGGGATTTGGCAACAGGGCTTCAACTGAGATAATGGCACTGAAATGGAGGAGAGAACAGTGAGTGGGAGTGATGTAGAGAACTTGGTGACAAGATGGAGGCTACAGGAAAGAAAAGAAAAAACAATAAGGTGATGCTGTTAACAGAAACAAAGGAAACAGTGGGCAAAAGATTTTGGAACAAAAGCTGAATATTTCATTTTAATACATATTGAATTTTAGGTTTGGGGAACCAGACAAGTTTACTATGAGGTGTTAAATCCAAGGAAGAATACGCGTCAAGACTGAGGGGAGGGTTAAGGTACAATGTTTTAGAGAAACAGGAGAAACAAGAAGGGGTCCTTGAATTTAGTGACTGAAAAGTCACTGGTGAATCTCTATTTTTAAAATGTATCAATGAGAGAGAGAATGATTATATCCCCAAATATTAATTTTACATCAGGTGGAGACATTAAGGGATTGTTTTCTGTATTTTTTTCTTTCTTACAATGACCCTGCATTACTTGTGTAACAAAGAAAAAAACAAGGAAATGTCCACAGTCTTTGGTGGCATTTGGTAGTGAGAACAGAAGTCATATGCAAAGATATTGCAAATCCAATTGCAAAAACTCTATTTTTTTAGAAGAACACTTTGAGCTCTATTTTTGCATTCACAGTGAATTGTCCTGCCAGGAATTTTCTTCCATTACAGGTCCCCAGATCTGAGATTTTATCACCTGTGGATCTTTTGATCATAGCTAGTGCACACAGCATCAGTGTCTGAGCCCTTAATGCTCTCACAAAGAAGAGGATCCTCTTTTCTATAGCTTCAGTTCCTGCCCATCATTCTACAGAGGTCACCATAATGACTCCCTGCCAGCCAATTATAGTGAAAACAACTAACTTTAATTAAGCAGTTACCATGCAACGTACATTTTAATAGTTGATTTACGTACATTATCTATCTGAATTCCCACAATGCCCCTATGACATCTCTGGTATTATTTTCCCTATTTACTTAGGAGGAAGCAGATATTTAGGGAATGTAGGTGACTTGTCCAAGGCAACCCAGCCAGTAAGTAGTGAGGAATACATCACTCCCTACTGTCATGTTTTGTCATTTCTCTAGCATGGGATTGGGCAGTCTCTCTCCAAGAAAGAATATGATCAATGGTTCAAAGGCACATGAACTGCGTGTTTCCCCTAAATTACTAATATAATTCCTTTTCTGTGATTGTTAGCAAAATGGAATTACGGAAAGTCAAGAGATCAGAGTTCCAGTTTTAGGTCTTCTGGCATGAGCACAGAAATACCATTTAACCTCCTTGGGTCTTTGAATTCTTTTACACAAAAAATGGGTTAATTCATGGCTAGCTACATCATAATGCTGTTTGTGACTACTGATTAAGATAACGCTGTGAAAGCTCTCCACAAACCATATAGTGCTTTGAAAATTATTCAGGTGCTGATGCAAACCTTTTTGATCCTCTCCCCTTCACCCCAAACAGAACATTCCAAGTCTGTTTCTAGGGGTATTACTATCTAAGTTAGGGATATTGTGGGAGTCAGGGCTCTGACTCTTGTTCTCACCAAACAGGATTACACTGGTAAAATGTTCCTAAACCTTGGATGAAAAGAGAGATTATAGTATTAATGGTTTTACTTTTCAGAATACTATATTTCTGGTTGAACCCAAAGGTTGAAATGCTAAAATTCATTCCAGGGGATTATAATGTTTTCAGTGAGTTTTCTGAGAAAAAACAAAGCCTCTATCTAGGTTTTCGTTTATTCAACATTATTGAGAACCTACTGCGGGTCAGATGCTCGAGTGCCTCATAGTTCAGTGCTCATACAGGGAAGAAAATAATATTCGACATTGGCCTAACAGGTGGGAAGGAGCTCTGGGTGTTTGAATCAGCATCCACAAGGGCTTGAACATGAACCAGTATGTTTGCAGAAACTGAAAGTCGATATGGAGAATAAGGGCGAGATCAGCAGATTTCAAAAAATTCTTGAGCACTAAAGAGGAAGGCCAGATAGCAACAGCCTTGTATTCTATGTTAAAATGTCTGTATATTATCTTGAGGACTATGAGGAGTCATTGATAGTTTTTAAACATAAAATAATTCCTGTATTTAAAAAATAAACCTCAGGTTCATGTAGAGAATAGATTAGATTGATGGATCAAGTTTTTCCTTCTTTCTCCTATGACAGCCTTATTTTCCTTAAATCAACTTTACAGTGATGTAATTTACATGAAATAAAATGTACGCATTTCAGATGTACAGATAAATGCATTTAGAATAATTTATACACCTGTGTAACTCCTGCTACAATCAAGATACAGACTATTCATTACTCAAAACTTTCTTCTGCCCTCCTACAGGGTATCTTTTCTGCTAACCAACCCCCCACACTCACCTCTAGCCCTAGAAATCACTGATGTGTCTTTTGTCACAGTGATTAGCTCTGGCTTTTCTGGAATATCATAAGAATGATATTTTAGTGGCTGTATTCTTTTCAGTCAGGTTTCCCCTCAGCATAATATGTTTTTTTCTCAGCATAATATTTTTGAGATTCATCCACATTGTTTTATATTACATATAAACTATTACATGCCCTTTTATGATATATAATATTCCATTATATAGTTATGTCATAATTTGTTTTTCCCAGGTCTATGTCTATGGAAATTTGAGCTATTTCTAGTTTTCAGCTATTATAAATAATGCTGCTATGAACATTCATGTACCAGTATTTGTGTTGGCACAAGATTTCATTTTTCGTACCTTAAAACCTAAGAATGAAATAGTTGGGTCATTTGGTAGGTAAATATATATTTAACCATATAAATAACTACAAAACTATTTTCCAAAATGGTTGTCATATTTTACATTCCCATCAGCAATATGAGAGCTCTAACTGTTCACATCTTTACCAACACTGGGTATTGTCAATCTTTCTAATTTTAGACATTCTAGTGGGTGTATCTCACTGTGGTTTTAATTTGCATTTACCTAACGACTAATGATGAACAACTTTGTGTGTAGTTCCTTGTCATCCATATATCTTTTTTGTTAAAATCTTGTCTGTTAAAAACTGTCTCTTTACTGATTGGATCATGTGTTTTATTACTGAGTTGTAAGAGCTCTGTACATATTCTCAAAAGAATTCATTAGTGAAATATATATACAGTTGATCACCGAATGACATAGATGTTAGGGCACCGACCCAACAAAAATCCATGTATAACTTTTGACTTCCCCAAAACATAACTACTAATAGCCTACTGTTGACTGGAAGCCTTATCACTAACATAAATAGTCTATTAAGACATAGTTTGTATGTCATATATATTTCGTACTATATTATTATAATAAAGTAAACTAGAGAAAGAAACAGTTATTAAGAAAGTCATAAGGAGGGGCACCTGGGTGGTTCAGTCGGTTAAGCATCCAACTTCAGCTCAAGCCATGATCTCACAGCTCATGAGTTTGAGCCCTGCATCAGGCTCTGTGCTGACAGCTCAGAGCCTGGAGCCTGTTTCAGATTCTGTGTCTCCCTCTCTCTGACCCTCCCCTGCTTGCTCTCTCTCTTTCAAAAATAAACATTTAAAAATTTTTTTAAAAAGAAATTCATATGAAAATACATTTACAGTTCTGTACTGTATTTGTTGAAAAAAAAATCCACATGTAAGTGGACTACCCAGTTCGAACTCATGTTGTTCAAGATTAACTATAAATTGCAAATATTTTCTCTCAGTCTGTGGCTTGGCTTTTTCTTTTCTTTTCTTTTTAATGTTTTATTATTTATTTATTTTTAGAGAGAGAGAGAGAGAGAGAGCGAGCGAGCGCAGGGGGCGGGGAGGGACACAGAGAGAGAATCCCAAGCAGGCTCCACACTGTCAGTGCAGACCCCGACACGGCTTGATCTCATGAACTGAACCGTGAGATCATGACCTGAGCTAAATGAAAAGTTGGACACTTAACCAACTGAGCCACCCAGGAGCCCCGTCTTTTTATTTTGTTAATGGCATCTTTCAAAGAGTAGAAAGTTTTAAATTTTGACAAAATTGGAGAGCAATGTTCTAAACACTAGTTAAAAGGAAGAGACTGAAAAATCAATAAAAAAGCAAGACCATATATGCTGTCTGGAAAGATACACTTTAAAGACTTAGGTAAAGATATACTTTAAATATAAAGAAATAGGCAGGGAAGTGAAAGTAAATAGATGGAAAAATATATACTATGCAAACACAGACATAAGAAGACTGTGGATTGGCTGTTTTAATATGTCATAATTTGTTTTTCCTTGAATGGTTTTCAAGACGAATGGTATTACTGGAGATAAAGACAGATATTTCATAATGATGAAAGGAACAATGTATCAGCAAGACTTAAAAATTTTAAGTGTATGTGTGTCATTTGCAGTTTTAAAACACATGAATCAAAAATTTGTAGAATTAAAGCTTATAGTAAGATATTTTAACTGTTGCCTTTTGGCAATCGATAGGACACCTACATATAAATCAGTACATGGCTTAAATGTAATTTCTTTAGAACACTCGACCCAGCCACTGAAGAATACACATTCTCTTTGGGTTCACATGGTGCATCAAGCTAGATCATAACACATTTCATAAATCCAAAATTATCACAATCATATGAAATGTATTCTCTGATGATAATAGAGTCAGATTAGGAATTAACAAAAGTAAGACAGCTAGGAAAACCTCCCATATATGTGGAAATTAAACAACACACTTCTAAATAATTAATGGGTCAATTAGCATTTAATAATCTTTTGTCTCACTTTTCTCTTTATTTTAGAGATCGTGTGAGTGGGGGAGAGGGACAGAGGGGAAAGGGAGGGAGAATCTTAAGCAGGCTCCATGCTCAGCATGGAACCTGACACAGGATTTGATCCCATGACTCTAGGATCATGACCTGAGCTGAAAGCAAGAGTTGGACGCTCAACTGACTACTCAGGCACTTTGGCTTTTTCTTTCTTTCTTTCTTTTTAAATAAAGGACAAACTATAAAACCTCCCCAACAATTTCACACAGTTATTTGAGGAAGAAATGAGGGAACAGAGGTTAGATTGCTTTGACTATCTGGAGGTCCATATGGTATTCTCAGAAAACAAAGACTGAAAAATCTTCCCTGAATAATAGCAAAATGAATTCTAATGTTACCTTTTGTAGCCAAAGAGGACAATCATGTGCCAAAGGGGGAAAATCATGGCCATTTTCGCCACCAGCTCTTCTGGTTTCATGACACAGAACAGTTTATCCCATCATTTACGGCCGTTTTCCAAATTCTGCCATTGCCACCACCACATTCTCCCTTGGCTTTTCTTGTATCATGTTTGTGATGAGGGAAGAAAATATTCTTCTTGAGAGAATTGTGTAAGGTTATGTCTTTAAGGAAAGGCTGGTAAACTAAGGCAATTGATGGTGGCCCTGGTGTACTTCTGCTAGTACAATTCTCTCTCCTTTATCTTTCTGTTATTTTCGATTCCTTCCCTTCCTTTTCTCCTATATTCTCTATCCTCTCCCTTTATTTTTCATCACCTGCTCCCTCCACATCGATTCTGACTCACTTGTCCAAACTAGTCCCTGATGGAATTTAGAACTAATGATGACACTCATAGTTTGTTGGGGAAAAATTCCAGTATTTTTTGTATTTACTTTAGAGAGAACGCTCGTCTTCATGCTGTGGCCCAAAGTAGTTATGTGACTTTAATTTGACACAAATCCACTCCTTTGGTCACTTGTTACACTTTTGAAATCTAAGTCCCAAGGAAGTCCCATGAAAATGGCTTTGCTGAAAGTCCTTTCCCCACCTCTGTGAACAGCCAGGTTGACTGACTTGATCTTCTCTATCATTTCCCCACCTTTTTTCTAGTGACTTGGGTTTGGCTCTAAACCTTTACAGTGTTGTCCAGGATCAGTTGGTATCACAGCTTGTGTCTCCTTCCTGGATCTCTTTCCCTTAATAGTCTATCCCTCAGCTTCCTCCTCTGTGATTTTTCTCACAGTGCTTCTCATTTTCATTTGGTCAGCTGCTTTTTCTTGTTCATTTGTTTTTTAACTTTTTTCTTCTTCCATCTTCTAAATATGAATATTAGATAAAAACATATTTGGGGGTGCCTGAGTGGTTCAGTCAGTTGAGTGTCCAGCGCTTGATTTCAGCTCAGGTCATGATCCCAGGGTGGTGGGATTGACCCCCACACTGGGCTCTGCCCTGACAGCATGGAGTCTGCTTGGGATTCTCTCTGTCTCTCTCTCTTTCTCCCTCTGTCCCTCCCTTGCTCTCGCTCTCTCCCTCTTTCTCTCTCAAAAACAAACAAACAAACAAAACCATCTTTGGCACCATCCTTCCCTTTTGTCTGGTTTCCTAACCAGACTCCTATCAGTCTGGTTAGGAACAGGACACTACTCTTCATCCTTCTCAGGCTACTTCTGATGAAAAAGCCACTCATAATACCACATTATGGCCTACCCATAGGTCAGCAACCCCAAATACAAATACAATTTACTTTTGGGCAGAATAACATAAAGGAGTAGTGATAACCCTTTTGTTTTTAAGTGAATTTATTGTGGACACCTCAGTTACTTGAGGCACTCTAAGTGTATAGACAAATCAACATCAGTGCCAGTTAAAATCAGAGGGAGAAAAAAAGTAATGAAAATGATAAAAATATTTGGTGAATAAGAACTGGCATTGTATTTTCCAGAAGAACTCTTTGCCTACATACTAGAGTTAACAATCCTGACTAGTATGAAATGTCCCTTTTTTCACTTCTAGGTTGCTGTCCTATTTCAGGTTCCATCACTGCAGATGACCTATAGAGTTATGTATAGCTCAAATCTATTTTATTTAGCTTGCACTCTCCAAGACATTGTGCTCAGAGCTTGACCCATGTGAATGTAATCCTCATGGCCATGCTCAGAATCAAGTGCTATTATTACCTTCATTGTATAAATAATGAGACAGTGCAAAGTCAATGGAATAAGATGAGCCAAAATTTGATTATAGCTAACCAACTTCCTAGATGTCTAATGTTGGGAAAGTTAGTTAACTTGTCTCAGTGTCAATGCTACCATCAGGAAAATTGCTACTAGATTGGCCAGAGAGGTCATTTGACAAAGTAAATGAAGGTCTCAAAAGGTTATTTGGGTAAATCCTAGTCATTAGAAGAATTTGTCTAGGCTGGAAGTGGTTTGGAGGACAGGAAGAAAATTGTTCTCGTCTTACACATACACTTTCAGAGATGTAGGAGAGAATGCAGTGATGACATGGACTTGACTCTTCCAAAGAAAACTGAGTGAGTTTAAGTGTGATTAGTTTGCAAAGGCAAGAAGGAAAATGTAACAATGGCTATATGATACATACCCCCATATAGATATGGTAGAGACTTAACGGTCATCAAATAACAGATGTCAATGCACCACAAATGGAGAAAAAGACCAACTCTGCTAGAATTCCAAGGAAAATTACATCAAATCCATGTTCTTTCATTATTTCAGGTTGGTTTATATTTGTTGAAAGTGTGAAACTTGCTACCTAATTAGCTGGTTCTGTTAAGCAAATACACAAAGGGCAAGAGGCCCCAGATTAGCAGAAGATGGGATTTACTCATTTTAAATACATTTTATATATACAAAAATCTGCTATGTGCTGGATTTATTATGATCTCAGATAGATAATAGCTGACCTTGTTTTGTTCCAGTAGAGAAGACAAACATTGATTAGATATACAAATAACAAACTAAAGGTATCAAGAAATAACAAAGCATGTTTTGGGACATCTAGATACCATATGAAAACCACCATATGAAGATCGTATGAAGATCACTAAATATTCTGTGGCTTTGGACAGGATACATAAAACTCTGTTTCTTCCCTCTCGAAATAATTAAGAAATAATACCATCCTTCCAAACTATTTACAGGTACAAAATATGGTTGAATTAAATAGTATCCAAATTCTTTGAGCATTTAAAGATTACATAATAATGGTAACACGTAATTATTATCCTGGTAGACAGCAATATCAAAGTTTAAAAAAAGATGAAAAAATTTTACACTGCTCTCATAGCAAAATCCTTGGTGTAGCTAGTCAATAATGTTATTTCCCTTCCACTGCCCATTCTCTTTCTTGAGGAGTAAAATATGCATTCAGACAGAAAATATCCATTTCAGAAAACGTGGAGAGTAGTCAAAAGTAAATTAGCAGCATTCTTCATGAATATTTAAAATAGCCAGTATGAAAACACACTCCCATTTGTGTTAATTTCTGTTATTTTAAAAGTCATCTGTGGTTTTGGCTCATGGAGGATGAATCTTAAAGAATTTATTTTCCCGCACAGCATAATCAGGTTGCAAAGAAATAACCAGTGAGTGACTATAAAGCATTTTGCTACTATCGGCGCTAATAAGAGAAAAATCTGATTTTCAATTCATAGTAGCTTGGTCTGATTTTTTTAAGGTCGGGTTTCCTAATCTCAGAAAATAAGCAAGATAGCCTTTCTCTGTATCTCTAGGAGATATATAGATACGGGGTGGGGAGGGAGACAACGGGGTGGGTGGAGAGAGAGAAATTTCCTTCTTTCCCTTCCTGTCATAATGGCCAATGGTGATCTAAGGCCAAGTTTCCAATGACTAACCAGTAAGAGAGGAGATTATGGATGCTTGAAAGAATCTTGTTATGTTGTTTCTCTTGGGCCCTAATATATCTCTACTGCATAAGAATGAAATATTAGATCTGAGTGTAGTATTTCCATTTGGGAGTAGAGCACCAGCTGTCTTCTTAAATTTCCATGCCACTTAATCTAGCTCTAAGCTTGGTTAGCTTTCAATTCACAAAGAAGGCAACAACAGTTACACAGGGTCACATTTTCAGCAAGGTCTCTGAGGTAATGAAGTGTACAAAGTATGCTAATAAGGGGAGCAGCTAAGTTAATTCCTTGAGGCATGTGGAAATACATGGCTCTAAGAGCTGCTTTTTGGTGCATACAAGGAGTGAATAGAAGGAGTTAACACTGAAAGGTAAGAATTTGAGAGTTTCTCAGCATTGTTGGGGGATTACCACTCACTTAGCCTTGCTGATGACAATGTTGAATTTATTACATTGCACGTTCATTTCTCTCCACATAAGCATCAAAAACGCGTAGGGTCAAAACCCCCAAGATGATCATCTAGAGAACCACTCACATTAAAATCACCTGCTGCATCAGCCATCCTAATGCACAAAATGGGGAACTATCACAAAATCAACTAGATATGAGGTTGATATATACCCATTCTAATCACTACTAAGATTTTTCATGGCCTACTGGTACATTTGTCAAAATTTCCAAGTCCTTCATGCCTATGCTAGGTCAGAGGGGAAAAATAGATATTTAAATAAGCTTGGTACTACTTTAGAGAAGTCAAGTAATTTTGCCAGAACATGATGTTAAAAGTTTTAGAGTTGAGGGCACTCCTTTGAAAATAACTTCTCATCTAACTCCCTAGTATGTGCTTGTTAGAGAAGATGGTTTATTAATATTAAATCACTCAATTAAGCCTATACTACAGTAGCAGACACAGAAAAATATATGAAAAACAAAAATGGAAGTTACGAAGATACCATACTATTATTCAGATGCATACCTTATGTCTCTTTAAGATTAATAAGTGGTTGATAGGCATAATATGGAATAAATCATAGAATCACAGAATATTAATGCTACAAACTATGCTGATATATTTCTAAACACCCTAAAACTTAGTAGGATAAAATGACAATCATTTATTCTCATGTTAATAGGTCACCTGGCGTGGCTTTGTCTCAGTTTATGGGCTGTGGGACTGCTCATCTGCATCAGATTATGGATCAAGCCAAATTTGCTTTATGAGCCTGCATCAGATTATGGATCAAGCCAAATTTGCTTTATAAGCCTCAGTTATCTTAGAATATTCTCCTAATGACAAAGATCCCAGATATGTGAATAAAAACATGCAATGTTTCTCCAAGCTTAGGCACAAGAACTCTAGCTATTGGATCTCACAGATGGTGACTTCTCCCACATTCCATTGGCTGAAGCAAGTCACAAAGAGGAGAAGAAACATGTTCCTCCCAAAGAAGTCGGTGAGGGAGTCATACTTGTTGAACAATAAGTGATTCTACTCAAGCTGTTCACAATAGCCTAACCTCCTTATTCTACAGACAGGAACATTGGAGGCAATGGAAGCACTTGCTCTTGTGTGTGTGTGTGTGTGTGTGTGTGTGTGTGTGTGTGTGTGTGTGTGTGTCTGTGTGTGTGTGTGTGTGTTTTCAGGGCACACTACAGGTTAATTTCAAAACTAGAAAAACAGCAATGTGCTTCATATTTTAAAATAGGAAACTCCACTATATTTTGATATAATGCTCTATATTATATACCCTCTTGGAAACTGACATATTTTCCAAGTGATAAAATGAACTATTGCTTCTCAAAAGCTCATTGTAGGCATTAGGAAGGGTATGTTTTGATATTTTTTGAATTAATAGCTCCTTCTCCCTACCCAATAGATATACACACAAACACATACACGCACACACATATGTCCACACATAATGTGGAGGGAGAGAGGAATGAAGGGAGAGACAGAAAATACTAATGTAGAAATGCAGTTTTTTACCAGATTTAAAGCTAAACCAGACCTAAGTGAATTTGGAGCTGCAGTTTCTTTTTTTTTCTAGGAGTTTAGGAATCTCCAGGACAAAACAGAAGCTGCTAGGCAATCTCCTTACCAAGTCTGTCATTTTGTTAGCAGGAATGGGAAGTGTGGATTGATAATCAAGGCAACAAACCTAGCAGAGCCAAGAATTTCTATTCTTTCTCTTTCAGTGGGGATGGAAAACAAAAATTATTATTTTTTAAAATTTATAAGACTTTTTTTATGTCTCAGGAATGCAGGATGTGCTGACAAAATAGGTCAATCAGAAGCTATTGGAAGGAAGAACATTTTCTTTCTTGACATAAACCCTATGAATATATGAAAAAGAAATCGCTGTAACAGAAAAAAAATACTATTACAGCTGTGACTGGTGATATATACTGAGCAGCCTGCAAATCTAACCCAGAATCACTCCGGAATTCACTCACCACACATTTACTGAGCTGCAGATGGTCTTCTTGCTTATCTGATGGCAGATGATCTCCAAACTGTTGGAATTACCCGGCAACTTAACTTTCTGAACAAGACTTCCTACAGATTTCTTCGCTACTACAATGAATATAGAAGGAGCAGATAACTAACCACTTCGCTGGACACATGTTGTGTTGTTTGTTAATGGAGACAGAGTTTGGAATTAATTCTATAAGGTAAAGGCAAAATTCATACTTGCTTGACAATAACGATTTTACTTTTTTTGAGGATTTTCTGTTGTCTTGTATCCAATTTATGCTTTAGATTTTCATAGGTTTTTGATGGACTACCATATAGTTTTATCTCCCAGATGTTTACCTTACTTTGAGTTTCCATGAAATCAATGGAGATTGACATATTCTGGTAGAAATCCTACATTATCCCCCCTAGACATAATGATTAAATCTTCCTCTACAGGAATTCAAATTAGTATTTTCGGCACGTGAAGGGAGTGGTTCTGTGGTTTAAATGTCTTTATAACAAAATTGGTCTTTCTGTGGTTAATCAAACCAAAAAATTTTTTCATTTTCTCTCTTCCATCACTAGTTTGCCTTCATCTCCTGACATAAATAGAAGAATTAATCTTAGAAAACCAGAGTGTTTTTTTTTTTTCAACGTTTTTTATTTTATTTTTGGGACAGAGAGAGACAGAGCATGAACGGGGGAGGGGCAGAGAGAGAGGGAGACACAGAATCGGAAACAGGCTCCAGGCTCTGAGCCATCAGCCCAGAGCCCGACGCGGGGCTCGAACTCACGGACCGCGAGATCGTGACCTGGCTGAAGTCGGACGCCCAACCGACTGCGCCACCCAGGCGCCCCACAAGAGTTTTTTTTGAAGTGACCATAAGAGACGCAAAGGAAAGACCAGTGTTTTTCTTTTTAATGAATTTTATGTTATTTATGAAACTGTTTTTCATGAAACATGTTTTGCAAAGCAAGCAATTCAAACACCCACCACTGTTTTCCAGCACACCTAGGTTGTGCAGAAGAAAAGACGAGTCAGATAGACCTGTATTAAAATTCTCTCTCTGAAAATTAGAAACTAAATGACCTTGAACAAGTTATTTAATTTCTGAGTTTAAGTTTACTCCTCTGGAAAAACAGAAATAATACCTATTTAATAGGTTGTGATAAGAATAAAATGATATATGCAAAGTGCTTGGCCCTTGGTGAGTATTCAGTAAATAATGATGCCTCTTATATCATTATATTTGGAAAACACTAACTCATGGTAAGTAAGAGTTCAGCCTTTGGAGTCAAGATGGATCTGGGTGGTTCAAATTCAGACTCCTCCACTAGCTATATGAAGAACCACTGATGAGTTTACCCTTACCATAGACTTAATTTCCTAGTTTTTATAGGGTCATAGCATTTGGGGGGAAATTCTTGGCTCCAGGCCCCTTGCTTAGTAGATAGTTGTTCATTCAGTAAGTGGTAGCCAGTGTTAGTGGTGGTGGAATCCAGTAGTGAGCCACTGAAAATCGTTATTTGATAAAATTAGTGTAATTTAGTTTTTCTTATGTAATATTTTAGTCCCCATTCCAGATGAAAATATAGCAAGATCTTCCTGAGAAGCCCTACTAAAATCTTATATCTCTTCTGACACTTCATTGGATTCTAAACGTATTTATGCCTCCAAGAGAAAACTCATAATTGTCATTGTGACTTTCTCCAAGGAACTCTTCCATCCCAGTCCTAAGGGGTCATCTCTTAGATCTTCCTCAAGTAGGGAGGCCTCACGTGCACCAGAAGCCCCAGCATGACAAAGAAGGAGAGATCCACTCTTACCCTTGGCCTCCTTGATTTTACCTCCATGTTTCCTTGACTTTCCAAGTAATATGGTTGACTGAAATATCTCCCTGGAGAAAACCTTGACATTGTAAACATGAGAGGTAAGTTTGAAATACAGAGATGCTCCTGACTCATAGGCAATTGGCTGTCTCAGTTACCTGCTCAACTCCTGACAACCTGAGCCACCTCTTGGAGGGGCGGGCAGCTTGCTGTAAAGATTAATGTCACTGGCCACTAATCTTACAATCTTCTGCTCTCCAGGAAAGTTATCATTATGTTCCAGCAAGGCAGACATAAAGTAAATCTTATTTTTAATTAGAGGTAATGAGTGGAAAGAAGAATCTTTTTTTTTTTTTTGGCTGACACAATTCTTAGTGTTTCTCAAATGTTGACAGTTGTAATTCAACTGACCAAATTTGCCTTTTTCTCACTTTTATTTAGGGGAAACAAAATGCTTCTTTTTATTTATATGGTACAAACAAAACTGATGATTTTAAAAAAGGAAATTCATTTAATCGATGTATCTCTTTATGTACAAACTTCAATTAAACAACTGGTTTGATTGATTTCCCTTCTGCCAGTCTAAAATAACTATATTAATTTCAGGTAGTTTCATTCCTAAACTTCAGTCAAAGGACATTTGTAGGTCTGGCTGCATAAGAATCACCTTGGGAGCTTTATAATAAATATAGATTCTTGGCCCTCCTTCCTGATACTTCAGATTCAGATGCTCCTGGCCCAAGAATCTATATTTCAACAAATATCTCAGCTATCAGTAGCAGTCTTAAATTTGTCGTATATAATACCAAAAAGGTCATTCAGATGACAAATACAGATATTGTAGTTTCCTTAGGCTCTCTTGCTCTGATTCTCTTCATGATTTATCAGCTAGATTATTTGATCAATCCTTATAAGTTAGCATATGTAACCATGGTGTCATTTTAGAGCACTGGCTTCTAAGCTCATGGGGCAGGTAGAGACTTTGGGGAGAACATACACTGGTACCTATTCTCTCTCTGTCCTTACTCTCTGTTATGACCATTGATATCTTTCTATATATTTTCCCCAACATGGTAAATAAGTAAGTAAATGGCTGAACAATGACACTGCATTCTAAATAAGAGCAGTGATCCTGAGAAGAGGCAGATTTGAGTGTCCCTGGGAGCTGTTCTGAGCCTGGAAACTGGCTTAGATGAGATTTCTGTAGTACTGCCTAAGCTATCTGCAAAGTCTGAAGATACCCTTGTCATAACCACTGGGTATTACTGACCAAGGGAGTTGCCTCTCTAATTCCTGCTGATGTCAGTCACTTTACTGGTTCCATAGCTGATGGCCTCAGCCCCTAAATCCAGCCAGCTTTTCAGCCAGTCCTTGTCATTAATGAGAAAGTGAGGATGAGAGATGTGGGAACCCTTTTTCCAACCCTAGGAGAACAGGGCTATGGGTACCTAAAAAAAACAGGCATGCCTTAATTTCCAAGGTATTTAGAAAAATCATTTTTATGTAAGAATGTCAGCAATCTGGCAAAAGACTTTTTTAAAGGAAGTCTAGTCTGTTAAAATGTCCCAATATGGGACAAATGTGGTATTTTTCTCCAATATAGTCACTTGGAAAAGAAACAGCTACAAGCATTTAAAAGGATCTGATACAGCCCTCAGTCATCAGAGCAGCACACTTTCGGAAATCTTTGCAGCTAAGATTCTTGAGTAGCGGAAACGTTCACATAGCAACTAGTGAGCTGCAGAAGGATATGAGGTGGCCAAAAGGTGTAATGATTATTTAGGGGGGGAGAAAAGAGCTTCCATGATTGCTCTGCTACAAGTACTCACAAAACAGAAATGCCTTCATAGAAATCATAGTAGGGATATAAATACAAATCTAGTTTTGACATGTTCCATCATGCTTGTTACAGGGTTCACAACATGAATTCGTTTGGTATGGTTGAGGAAGACTAATCCATTTAGGGTAGATGGTATAAAGGACCCACGGATTATTTTTGCAGTCCCACCTCTTTGGAAGTTCCCATCCTGCCCACAGAGGTGCACCCCTCTCATCTCTCTTCATGCTGTATAACCCCTACCTTCAGACCATAACTGATTAGATCATAACCAGGCACCTGACCCATGTTGGATTTATCTCATTCTCTCTCTTCAGACTTTGGTATTAAACTAGCTTGGAATTTTCACACAGTAAAGTTTACACAATCCACTTGAATAGTGGCGTTGCAGGACGGAAGTATTGGATTGCTTCATTTTCTTAAATGGCAAAGGAATTGAGAATTAAAAAATAATGAAATAAAAAGAAAGAGAACATGATTATGTGATAAACTCTCATCTCTTCCCACCCACTGATACCATGAGGAGAGCAATAAAACACTGGTCTGTTTTATTAATAATAAGAGCAATAATTTTTGCCATAAAATACAGGCAAATGATTTATTGTGAAATATATTCTTGATATAACTTAATGAGAAAAAAGAATGATTCTGCCTCTCATGGTTGGAACTGTGAGTCACTAAATTATCAGCTGACACCTCACTGGGGCTCCCAGAGATGTTTGTGCAGAGGACAAGGCCAATGGTCCAACTGTACATTACCAACTGTCCTACCCCAGGAATTAAGAACATGTTTCAAGAGGTTCTTTGCCTTCCCTAGCCTTACCTGACTTCAATTTCTTTCTTCTATATTTAGTTTTGATGCCAAATCAATCAAACATACAAACAAATTTTAGAAAATAAACTCAATGAAAAGAGTAACAAGAACAGAATTTCTCTCTAAATAACATGTATTCCATAATCTTCTGCTGAGTTCTCCTTGGAATTATATCACAGTGCTTCTCAAACTTTCATGTGTATACAAAACAACTGAGGCTCTTGTTAAAATTCAAATTCTGATTTCATATGTCTTGGGTGTGTTCAAGATTTGTGTCCAATAAGCACCCAGGTGGTGCCAATGGCCCTCACTTTAGGTATCAAGTTTCTAAGGTCCAGTGAGAAGATACCTCCTCCCAAGTTAGGAAAATGCTCCAGATTATACTAACCAAATGAGAAAAAAAAAGAGTGAGAGGGGTTCTTAAAAGGGGGAATACCAAGTGTTATTGAAAGAGAACTCATTGGGCACCTGGGTGGCTCAGTCAGTTAAGCGTCCAACTCTTGATTTTGACTCAGGTCACGATCTCACCATGTGAGACTGAGCCCTGCATCAGACTCTGTGCTGACAGTGGGGAGACTGCTTGGGGTTCTCTCTCCCCACCTCTCTTTCTGCCCGCCCCCAACTTGCACACACATGCATGCATTCTTTATCTTTCTCTTAACATAAACAAACTAAAGAGAGAGAGAGAGAGAGAGAGAGAGAGAGAGAGAGAGAACCAATGATGCAAATAAGAGTAGTCAACTTTTTCTCAATCCTTTGCCTGCTTGGCATTCTGGGTTTTGACAAATATCTCAAACTCCAGTTCTAGAATGAAGAAAAGGAAAAAAAGAGGGTTGATTTCCTCCTGATCATTCCAACATAGAATTTCTCTTCAAAATAGTTGGCAGAAATTTTTTAAGGAGATAAATTCATATGATCTAGCAAAACTTATTGAATGGAACCTTGGTGTGGGGACCCAGGTTTGTGTAAGTTTACATAGTTCAATATCAGAGCTCATGTTAACACT
The DNA here is from genome assembly GCF_022837055.1 of Prionailurus viverrinus. Lineage (NCBI taxonomy): Eukaryota > Metazoa > Chordata > Mammalia > Carnivora > Felidae > Prionailurus > Prionailurus viverrinus. The sequence goes on from NC_062562.1 coordinate 142,043,658, forward strand.
TATTTATTGCTGGGACTGAAGGTAATCTCATTGCATAAGAAAATCCCTTATAATAGTTATGTCCTTGTCAATATATTTTTATAAATTATTGAAACATAATCTCCAATTATATTTATAATATTAAGCATACAAAATAGGGGCTCTTGATTTTGGCTCATGTTGTGATCTCACAGTCTGTGATATAGAGCCCCTGCATTGAGCTTTGCCCTGACAGCATGGCGCCTGCTTGGGATTTTCTCTCTCCCTCTCTCTGCCCCTACCCCACCCCTCAAAATAAATAAACGTTTAAAAAATCTTTCAAAAATACTAGGAATACAAAATATAATTTAGCATGTTTCTAAAAAATGATGTATGAGTGATTATAACTCTAGAGAACAGGATTTCTTCCTAGATCACTTATAGTTGAATAGTTCTCAATAGTTTATAATTTATTTCTATGCATATTAGCAAATTTAATCCTGTAGTAACCTGATAAAATGGGTACTATTATTTTCTCCTTTATAGATGAAGAACTTCAGAACTTCAGTATTTGCCCAAAGTCACAAAATTAATGAATACGAATGCCAGGATTTAAACAAGGTTTTTCAGATATTTATTCTCAACCTCTGTGATATGCAACAAGATTTTAAATCTGTGTAACAATTTTAAACAAATAAAGCTATTATTCAAGTCTTATTGAAAACTGTCTTTCACTTTTAAAAACTTGGATGTTTGATTTACAATTTGCTGTCTTAATCAGAAGACGAATTTGATTAATACCCTTTGTCCTTCTGGCATTATATTTTGTATCCTCTGTTCTCCACGCAAAGGCCAGATTGAAAATTGAGTAACAGAAGGAGATGAAACCAGCATAAAATAAATAGAAACCATTTCACTGGTAACAGTGTTCTTGTATCCCCTTTTAGAAGAAGAGATTTTGAAAGGGTTATTTTATCACCATCTGTGAGAAATTCAGTTTCAATTACAGAAAAAAAAATTGAAAATAATTTATGGAGCAAATTTTGCTCTGAACTGTGAAAAAATATATTTTTTTACCAGAAGGATGTGGAAACTGGTAGAAGAAATCATCTCTTTTCTATGAAGTAAACTTGATGTCACTGAAGAAAGCTGAGGCTTCCTGTGGGAGCCTCATGATAGACTGTGGGAGAGGAGAAAAATATACTCAAGTGTAACTTTCAGCCCCAGAGATTTTACCTCTTTTTAAAAAAAATTTTTTTAATGTTCATTTATTTTTGAGAGAGAGAGAAAGAGAGACAGAGCTCGAGAGGGGAAGGTCCAGAGAGAGATGGAGACACAAAATCTGAAGCAGGCTCCAGGCTCCAAGCTGTCAGCACAGAGTCCGATGTGGGGCTCTAACTCACAAACTGCAAGATCACGACCTGACCTGAAGTCAGATGCTTAACCAACAGAGCCACCCAGGCGCCCCAAGATTTTACCTTTTAAAATTTACTTGCATAGTTACAAAATTCTATAGCAGTTGAATGCCATTCCTCTTAGCCAGACAGCTGTCTCTCACATTTCCTTCTCCATGGAGCCAATATTTATTTCTATCAGAAGACGCTGGATCACAAGTTGTTTGACACTTCTAGTTTATCTTTGTTAGCTGAAAAGGTTAATTTAATGCTTTCTCCACTGTATATTACAAATAGTTCTGAAAGCAGCAGCTTCATTTAAGGAAAAATATTCAGAACATGGCATTCTATTCACTTGGATTCCCAGGCCATCACAAAGTTTGCCCTCATAAGCAAACATGAAGCTTCTGCATCATGTTGGAACGCATTGTCTCATCACTTGATGTAGTGCATCCATCCATGGCTCAGAACCCCTTCCAAATTCAAGAACTCTCATCCCCTAGATCCTGGGCATGTTGGAGGCTGAGGGCTTACACCTGAGCCTTCCCTGGAGCTTGTCCTTCAGAAGTGAGCTGCCTCACTTAAGATTTCACCTCATCCACAAAATAGTAGATATGGGGATATGGAAGCCCAGCTCCTTTGCCTCTATTTGAGGCACCTGGAATGCCCATCCTACATCCAGAGTACCACATGGGACCAGATGCAAATGTATCACAGTTCAGTCTGTCTCTGCCCATTCCAGAGTCTCTGTTTCCTCACCAGTGTGGTTCCCAAGAACACTCACAATGAAGCTCCTGTGTAGGGATTTCAGAGATTCAGAGTCTTGGATCCCGACCTACACTACCACCAGTGCCCTAGAACACCTGACCCCCTTACAAAGACATCATTCCCTTCATTCATAAGTCCCTTCATTCATTCATTCATCAAGTATTTTTCAGGTTTCCATTATGTCAGGTGTAGTATTAATTCCTGAGGACTTGATGGTAAATAAGACAGATGTGATACCTAACTGTATGGAAATTCTGATGGGGTTTACAAAAAAGAAGCAGGTATTTATAATATATTGAAAATGTGCTACAATGGGAGAAATCCAAGGAGGGAGAAATTCAAACATTACATTATTATGCCACCCTACAAGCACTGTGCGAGAGTTCTAGCTCTTTGAAATCCTCACCAACACTTCCTATGATCAGTTTTGTTTTTGTTTGTTTTTGTTTTTTGTTTGTTTTTAATTTTAGCTCTTCTGACAGGTATGCAGTGGTATCTTACTGTGGCTTCAATTGCAGTTCTTTAAATATTTCATGTGCTTTTAAGATTTTGTATTTTTCACGGGTTATAAGAAATTTAGTTACGGTATGTCTAGGTGTAGTTTTCTTACTGTGTCAAATGCTTGGCATTTATTAAAGTTTTGGATCTATGTAGGCTTATGGTTTTGATTAAATTTGGAAAAATGTTCAGTGATTATTTCTTCAGACATGTTTCTGTCCCATTCTCCTCTCTCTCCTCTCATTCGGAGTTCAATTGCACGTATATTTGGTCACTGGAAGTTGCCCCCCAGCTCTGGGATAGTCTGTTCATTCTTTTTGATTGTCCTTTTTCTCTGTGTTTCATTTTCAGTGGTTTCTATTGTTGTGTCTTCAGGTTCATTACTTTTCTTCTGCAACACGTGTTTTGTCATTAATTCCATCCAGTGTATTGTTCATCTCTGACATTGTCATTTTTGTCTCTAGAAAGAAGTTCTATTTGGGTCTTTTAAATTTTTTTTAACGTTTATTTATTTTTGAGACAGGGAGAGACAGAGCATGAACGGGGGAGGGTCAGAGAGAGGGAGACACAGAATCTGAAGCAGGCTCCAGGCTCTGAGCTGTCAGCACAGAGCCCAATGCGGGGCTAGAACTCACGGACTGCGAGATCATGACCTGAGCCGAAGTTGGCTGCTTAACCGACTGAGCCACCCAGGTGCCCCTATTTAGGTCTTTTAAAAATATGTTTCATGTCCCTACTTACCATGTTTAACCTTCCCTCTAGCTTCTTCAACATATAGAATGCAGTTATAATTACCTTTCTAAGGTCCTTTGTTAATTTTAATGGTGTCATTTCAGGTTCCATTTCAGTTGATTGATTTTTCTCCTCATTATGAATCACATTTTCCTGCTTCTTTGCATGCTTGGTAATTCTTTATTATACGCTGGAAGTTGTGAATTTGGTCTTGCTGGATGCTGCATATTTTTATATCCCTATAAATATTCTTGAGCTTTGTTCTGGGATGTGGTTAAATTACAGTTTTGTTCTTGCTTTCATCATTTGTTAGGGCAATTCAGAGCAGTGTTTGGTCTAGGTCTAATTATTCACTGCTACTGAGGAAGAAACTTCTGATTATTCTACACAGTGCTCCATGAATTATGAGGTTTTCCAGTCTGGCTGGTAGAAAAAGGCACTATTCCTGGCCCCATATGAGCTCCAAGTACTCTTCCCTCTAATTCTCCTGAGTAGTTCTTTACTTGGCCTCAAGTGGTTTCTCCACATGCACGTGCTGGTCAGTACTCAGATTAATGCTTGAGAAGGACACTCTACATATCTCTGTGACTGTCCTTCTGTATTCTCTACTCTCTGGTACTCTGTCCTATGTACTCTAACCACTGTGATCGTCCTAAACCCTCAGCTCTTTCTCCTTAACACAGGAAGTCTGCTGAGCTACACTTAGGTTCTCCCTTCCCACGCTAAGACCTAGAAACACTTTCTAGGCAGTAAGCTTGTACTTGCAATTGTAGGGCTTACCTCATTTATTTCTTAGCTCTTAGGCATCATGCCTCCTTTTCCCTGGTGTCCAATGTCTTAAAAAGTATTGTTATATTTTTTTCTCTTTTTTATATTATTATTTCAGGCAAGAGGGTAAATTTGTTCCCTCGTCTTCCAACTCGCCTGGGAATGTTGCAAGATTTTAAACAGAGAATAACTTGATGGATGTTGAGAAACACCGAGTCTACAGTATGGAGAATATTGAACTAAAGCAAACCTGGAGACAGGCAGTGAGTCAAATGAAGAGGCTTTACCACAGGTTAGGTGAGACAGCCTAGTGTGCAGCAGATTGTATCATCTTGCTTTGTCAATTACTGTCAAAGAGGAATCATGATAGTCACCATTGTGTAGAGAGGAGAAAGAATGATGTGTGTGTGTGTGTGTGTGTGTGTGTGTGTGTGTGTATAAGGATTGATAGGTAGCATACAAAAATACAAAGAAAGGAGTCAACTTTCCAGTCTATCTCCAGTACAACATGGTGGGGAAATCTTGTGGATTAACTTTATGTTGCAAAAATATATCAAAGAATTATTCTGCATGTTAGTATATCTCCTCTCTCCTCAGCTTGCTTACATATTTCTCAGTCACCTTTCCCCATAACAAGCAATTAAAAACAACACTCAAAGAATATTTCAAATATATACAGACAATGAGTTTTTCATTCTCCAAAGATTAGATAAGATGAGGCTAAGAAAGGTGGTCTATAAAAGGTAGATATAGAGGTGGTCTATAAAAGGTAGATATAAAAGGTAGATATAGAGTGTTACTGTGTGTGACTCAACCTGAGGAGGAAACAGAGAAACAACCTTGTTTCTGGACAGGGGCTCATGAATCAGAATCTTCTCTTACAAGAATCAGGGAGAAAGTGTAAGGGACTTAAGCTGTCCTAGAGCATGGAGTTCTACTGAACCAATGTCTATGAACAATAATGCCAATCAACTGCCATCCCAGAACAATGTGTAGGGAAATGTGGGCAACTTACGTGGAAATGGAGTTGTAAAGAAAACACTTTGTCCCATATCAGAGTTGGAGGAATAAATAAGAACCAACTGGGCCTTCCTCCATAAGCCACACTACCTCCGCGTGTCACTTGTGTTACTATCTGTTTCTCCTCTCTTAGTGATAATCTCTTTCCTCTCTTCAAGACATTTCCTAGCTTTCCTGACTTTTCCCACTGCCTTTACCTTCAAAAATGGTTTGCAGGATGAGAAATAAAATGACTAATAATGCAGGTATATGAACTAGACCACCACAGCAATATAGAAGAACTAATGAAAAATGAAGACCATCACTATTGAACTAGGTAACAACCAGGTAATTTTACCTGAAACTAATGTAACATTGTGTGTCAACTACACTTTAATAAAATAATAATAATAATAATAATAATGATAATAATAATAATAAATGATTAAAAAACCTGGTAGATTTCTTTCTATAGTTATCATATTTACATGTGATGTCCCCTGGAAACAGATTCTACGTTCTACATCCCTTGATCTATAGCATCGTTCCATGGTAGTAAAAAGGTCTTATACATGAAAGTTCTTAGTGAATGTTGATTGACAGACACTTATGGAGTGACTAAAGAGAGGTGATTAAAATCTGTAAGCTCCACTTTACCTGTATAAAATTATTCTCCTAACTACTTCAACCCACTATGTTTTCAGAAACCAAATATATGCATAGTACCTTAAAGTATGAAACCTTGGTCCCAGGATCTGAAAAAAGACACATATAACATATGCTTCTACCCCAATTCCCTTCTCTGGAAGGCAGAGCTTTTAATATTATTAAAGCTAACCTGGTTAGAATAGGGAGAGGCTACTTAAGACTCTGGCATCTGAATGGTAAGAGTTTGTACGGTCAATCAGTAGATTCTTTATCCAAGAAGAATATTCATATACACATATGCATCCTGTTAGGTAAAAGGATAAAACCAAAGGTAGACAAAGTATTTTCCCCACTTAACATTTATGCCATTTGTAGTACCTCTGAACAAGTCTCTTAGACCTGGTAATGCCCACTGTGGCCCAGCACCCTCAAAGTCCCAGTTGAGTCGAGACTCATGATATTCCCTCCAATGGGTCTGACCAGTGATACATCACTCCACTGAGCCTATGAACAATAGTGCCAAAGAAGGACACTTTGCATGACCTTAGGTTAAATTTTGCAGCTGGGATGCCCAGTAGATTGGTATCTAAAGTTAACTTTTGAATCCTTACAAACAATAAAACATAACACTATTCCTCTATTTTAGGCATTGCATTAAGCATTTCACAAACATTACTTTATTTCCACAAAAACTCCCGGAGTTAGGTAGCACAGAGAAACTGAAACATAAAGTTTAGTGACATGTAAGGCATCACAGACCTAGTAAGAGCAGAGTACATGTGGAGATTGAGCCTTTGATCTCTATGCCTCTTCACAGCTAGCAGGATTTTTTGGGGGGGGTGGGAGGGGGGAATCACCTTTGGTTGTGATTCTACATTCCAGCCCATTTACATGCAAAGCACATCACCTCCAGGTCAAGCTTAAATTTAATCAAATAGTAACTCTCCTCACTAAATATTAGACATTCCCCATTTTTTAAAAGTTGATGCTCTTTCTTTGACTAAATTAAAATTTCAAGAAAAAATATAGGGTCAAGAATAGGAGGAGACAGGATGGTAAATCAATAACTTCTCTAACAAACAATTTGTAAAATTAAAGAGGTCTAGTTGATTTAGATTAAGAAAACACTGTTGGGTGCCTATTTGTCAGGCACGCTGCTTGGACTAGAACTGCAAAACTGCCTGTGCCTTTGGAAAGTAAATAACTTGCTTAGAAGTTCTTTTACATTATAAAATACAAGACTGGGTATCATCATTTTTCTACTTGTTTTTTGTAGCTTTATAACTAATAATCTCAATTATCTGACTTCACCAAGTTAAGCCATTTTCAACAATTCCTTTACAGAAAGTGATTGTGAAACTGAGAAGTTTTCCACAATATCAGAGAGAGATTTAGCTGGGAAGCATCCATTACTTTTAATATAATTTATATAATTCAATTTCACTGCCTCTAAAAGGTTAAATCTGAAAGATTTTCCTAAATGTTATTTCCTCTCCAAAAACTTGTTTCTGTCAAAAATAACAAGATATAGAACTCAAAAGTGATCATTATCTTTAATCTGTATTCATTATTTTTAGTCTCTTTAGACCTTTGTCCCACTGATGATACATATATACATACTTTTATATATATGTAAATATATATGCCTTTTCATATGCACATATGTATGCCTTTAATTATCTTATTTGGTAGGCAGTCTCTAAAATTAAGATATATATATAGATAGATATAGAGACAGATATAGAGATAGATGTAGATAGATATCTATATCTATGTCTATATCTATATATAAATATCTCCCAACTTGGAACAACTGTAGGTGAGGTTTTGTTATTGTTGATTGATTGATTGTGTTAGATAGGTAGAGAGATCAATTGATCTATATTTTAACTATAAAGACTACCTACCAAGTGAGGTAATTAAAGGCACAGACTCCTTTTTAAGAAGGGATATTTTCCACTTAAATGTCTTTGTGATAAAGTGTTTTCTCTTTGAATAACAGAAGGCAACCTCACAGAAGATTTACCATGGACTCTCAGTGATAGACAATCTCCAATGGTGGTTTGTCAAGCAAACTGGGACATAACATGAGTAATAGAGTAGAAACTTAAGTCTGGACATAGCCCAATCTGCCAGGTCTCTGTTAGGAAAGCATCTGTTAGCAACCCTTTGTCATTCCCACTCTCTGTATCAGTCAAGTTGACTCCTGCTGTCTGAAGTTGTAGGTGGCTTCTTTGGTTAATTCAGATTCATCATGGGTATCTCTGCTCTTTTTTTGAAACTACTTGTATAAATAGGCCAGGATAATGAGCAAAGGAGAAAACAAACAAACAACCTTCTGTTACAGTTTGATTCTCATTCACAAACACACAAGTCACGGCCTTATTCTTACAAAAGACAGGCAGATCTTGGACTGCACCCCATTGAGGAAAATGACCACCTGACAGGAGTTGGAGATGTGACAAATCTCGTAAGTTGTACAGATAACAAATCAAGATATATATATTTTTTAAGCCTGGATTTTACTCCTATTGGAGGCACACTGAAAAACGGTATCATGGTGTGCAGGGTTATTAACCAAGTGCATCTAACTGCCAGAAAGTTGAAATCTCACCTCACCGTTTGCAGCCAGCAGGACTTCTCCTGGCATCCCGTGGTTGTGTTAAGTGCAGACAGAATGGAGTTGCACAGCCAGCTTCTCCCCATGGGGTAAGGAAAGGGCTGTGCAAAGGTAGAGTGCAGAGTGTAAGTGCTTTAGGAAATGAGCTCTAATTCAAGCTTTTCTTTGTTGAATCGACATCTAATTTACATGTAAAATCAAACACCCATGAATGAATTAGATGCCTACAGAACAAAAAACATTGGAGATCAATGAGCAATGTCAATCAATGACAAAGAGCTTTGAAGTATTATGAGGGACAGTTTATAAGTTTGTTATTTTTGGAGGGGAATAAATTTATATGATTCGTAATTCAAGAAGAGAGTTTAAATGCAGTAGGCATGTATTATATTACTCAATTTTGTTCTGCAAAACTCAACTCCCAAATACAACTAGCATGTCTTTCTTTCTCATATATTTACAGGTGGACTGGGGTATATCTCTGCTTCTGGCTACAGTCTGGGGGTGGGCATCTTCTTATCTGAGGCATCTTCTCTTGCCAGAGGACAGAAGCTCCTAGATGAATAGGCACAAATGAGAGATGCCACCTGAAGCCTTGGCTTGGGACTCTGGCGTATAATCACTTTTTTTTGTTTACTTAAACTTTTGTTTATTAAAATACAGTTAGTATTTAATGTTATACTAGTTTCAGGTGTACAACATAGTGATTCAACAATTCTATACATTACTCAATGCTTAACACAATAAATGTCACCAACTGTTGCCATACATCATTATCACAGTATTACTGATTATATTCCCTACTTTGCATTACTGACTATATTCCCTACTCTTCAACACTGTGATTTACTTATTTTATAACCAAAAGTTTATACTCCTTAATCCCCTAATTCCCCTCTTAATCTGCTTGTTGCTCATCCCCTCACCGCCCCTCTGGCAACCACCAGTTTGTTCTCTGTATTTATGAATCTTTGGTTTTTGTTTATTTATTTGTTTGCTTGTTTGTTCATTTGTTGTTTAGATTGTACATATAAGTGAAATCATATGGTGTTTGTCTTTCTCCGTCCGACTTATTTCAGTTAGTATAATACTTGCTAGGTCCATCCATGTTGTTGCAAATAGCAAGATCTCTTTTCCTTTGACTAAGTAACATTCCATTTCATATGTATACTACATCTTCCTTATCCATTCATCTAGAGACAGGCATTAAGGTTGCTTCCATATCTTGGCTATTGTGAATAATGCTGCAATAAACATAGGGGTGCATATATCTTTTGAAATTAGTTTTTTCATTTTCTTTGGGTAAATACCCAGTAGTAGAATTACTGGATCATACGGTATTTCTATTTTTATTTTTCTGAGGATGCTCCATACTGTTTTCCATAGTGGTTGCATAAATTTACACTCCCACTAACAGTGCATGAGGGAGTGTCTTCTCAGGCAAGGTAAACAAAAGCAAAAATAAACTATTAGGATTATATCCAACTGAGAAGCTTTTGCACAGTGAAGGAAACCATTAACAAAATGAAAAAGGCAATCTATGGACTAGCAGAAGATATTTGCAAATACTACATCTGAAAAGGGGTTAATCCAGAATATATAAAGGGCTCATACCACCCAACACCAAAAAAATCAAAAATCAAACAAACAAACAAAAACCAAAAAATGCTGATTTAAAAAATGGGCAGAGGACCTGAATGAAAAGATGCTCGGCATCACTCACCATCCGCAAAATGTAAATCAACACCACAGTGAGCTATCCCCTCACACCAGTCAGAAGGGGGCTGGTATCGAAACCACAATCCTGTCTTTCCACATTCCTCTGGCAAGCCCAGCTCCAACTCTACAGAAATGTTTGCCTCTTCACTGAGATGGGGGAAAGAGAATGACTATTTGTGGAACAATGAGCTAATCTGGCACATCTCCTTCCACCCCATAATTTACAACACGTCAGAAATTAAGACAGACAAAAATAAAAATTACCGGTTAAACTATCATCCAGAGATCATCAGTGTTAATCTTCGGTGTACATTCTTCCTGTCTTTTCTTTATGGGCATGGAGTGAAGTGAGTGGTGGGAAGGCATTAGCAAAGGGGTCATGGGGAGGGAGTGAGGGGGAAGCCTGAAGCAGTTCCTACAGGGATATTACTTGAGATCGCCTGTGTATCTGTGACTATCTTATTCAAACCAGCTATATAATGGTGCGTGTGTTAGTTAGCCTCTCTGAGTCCCAGTTTTAGTCTGTAAAATGGGGCTAACAATTGTGTCTACTTCATGTAGTAGGCATGAAGATTAAAGGAGTTATTAAATGTAGATAGAACTTGCAATATGATAAATTCTCAGGAAAAATTAGCCACTATCCATAAATGTAATGTAGCACGTGATGAGGGAGCGTGGAGCAAGCTGAGGGCAAAATACAGGCTCGCACACTACCTCCCACAGGTGGAATATGTACGGTATTCCTTGGACACTTCTGGCTGCCCAAGAACAAAGGCAAGGGGTTTAAGTGTTTGCCATGGTAATGTGGGAAACTAAGGTAAATGAAAAATTAGATTCCTTTACCAGCTACAGCCCATTGACAAGTCCTTGAAACCGGCAGAGTAATCTCCCTCTAGAAGCTCAGGTGCCTCGATGATGACATTTTGCTACGGGCAAAAGGGAACCTTAGCTTAACATTATCCCAACCTTCAGGATCCTGTAAATTTACTTCCTTGATCTCAACTGCCCCAAGATATATCCTGCAATCATACTCCAAGCTTATGCTCCCCCCCCCCCATATACATCTGAAGGGTCTCATGACTGAGGTTTTATTAAATGATAATAAGTGGCATTTGCCTAGCAACAGCTAGCCCCTCAAGGTTCAAAATACCCTAGAGACTTACTCTATCCCTGATCCCCTTCCAACCTCATGGTATATAATGAGTTATTCGTCACAACCTCAGTGCAGCTCTTCCTGCCCGTGGGTCCTGTCCCCATGCTTTAATAAAATCACCTTTTTGCACCAAAGACATCTTCAAGAATTCTTTCTTGGCCATCAGCTCTGGACCCCTCAAACCCCATATCACCCCAAAACTTCATCAGCATGGTTTTATCTTTAAGTAGTGGCCTATTTATTTTCTATTTATTATCCATACTTTGTTTTCTCACTGGCAACCCAAGGGTCTCTTTTCTTGCCTAAAGCATAAATAAACGATTCAAACAGAATCCTGGCAATAATGAGAGAGAAAAAGATTTGGATGCTTGCTTGCAGAGTGGCAAGAGTCTCCCAGAGGCTCTCAAAGCCTGAATCAATGGTTATCTAGTATTTCCTAAAATAATATTTGGAAATCTATATATCCTCTTGCACATTTTTAACTTCACATCTAAGATTTCTCATAATGAGTTTAAATGGAAATAATTCCTGGAATTTGATAAGAAACAGGGGTCTAGTACTCTTAAATATCCAGTGAAATTTAAATAATCAAAATGATGCCAAACAATACATCAACAATTTTTTTTCCCAGACATTCAGGAATTTTACATCTTTTGCTTTTATTCTCCTTTGAATTCATATTTCAATTCCATTTTAACCATACAATTTTATCCTAATATAATCTACTTTTTATTCTTGAAAGACTTTTATTGATAATTCCACCTTTACTCTTTGTAAAGAAAACATACACATAGTAAGTGCAAAATTTCTTTGAAGGGTTATAAGCATTCAAAAATGTTTTCAGGCTGACGCCATCAGTATTATCACTGTGCATAATAAATATAGTGTCAACATATAATTATTAAACATTAAAAGTAAAATTTTAATGTTTCTTATTGAGATTAGTGATTTTTCTTTCAATTAGCTCTTGTCTGTGAATGAATAGGAAGCTGCTAGAGTGGACAGAGTTCTGCATAAACTGTATTCCGATTTGTCTTGTTTTTATAGATGTGAACAGGAGAAATTATTTTCACAGAAATCAGTAGACAAGAATGGAAGGAAGTTTGATATCTTTTTCATCGAAGTGTCACTCAATTCCTTAAATGCCAAAAGTCAGTGATCTATTATGAAAAATTATTTTTAATTATAGACTGTTTGACACATCTTTGAAGGCTCATGTTATATATATATATGTATATATATATATATATATATATATATATATATATATATATATACATCTCAATGATATATAACCGAAAATTATGTTAGTCATTTTTAATTCTCATTTCAAATTGGCAAAAGCAAAGAATTGGAAACCTTCTGACCACAAATTATACCAGTTGCTCTCTTATTTATAGGCATCTTATTCAATCCAACACGCCCAAAAGGGATAGAAAAAAAAAATCAAAATGTTACTACACTCTTTTTAACACAGTATGTTTGGATTAAATTCTTTTTATACTATTATATTCTTTAAGTATGTTTTATCAGTACTTTAGCATTATAGAATTAACCTATTAAATTTATGGAGAATGTCTGTCCTATAAACTAATCTACATAGTATCCCCAAGCTAATCAGACTTACATTCTGTCAGAAAAATTTTGCCTTCATGTTTCAATTCAAACAAATGTATCAATTCATTATTCAGGTGTTATTAAAAGCTTTGAGGAAATAGATTATATATAAAGAGATTGCCATAAGCAGTCATGAGGATTAAAATGATGTCAATCGTGAATAATTAATATGTTATGACAATAATGTAATAAATCATTAAGCCATTGCTTATTACTTACTTATTAATTACTTATTAATTACTACAAATTAATTGTAATAATTTAGTGGAATATTCAGCTAAAACTGTAAATTCTTTATAAAGCGGGAGGAACAGGATAAGATTAGGAGATCCTTCCCTATGTATGAGGATTTAGAAGTTAGCTATTGATACAATATGGTTGCAAAATAACCAGCCAGATAGCATTAGTGTCCTATAACAATAAATATTTATTTCTTACATTTATTTCTATTGTCAGCCAATCTAGGCTAGCCTGGACTGGGTGGCTCTTCTATTCTTAGCAAGGGTCCCCAATTTGTTTCTGAGTAGGCTGATATAGGCTGGGTTCATAGGAGTGGCCCAGCTTTTTAGCATATGTCTCTCAACTGTTTTATCTAAAATGAGCAGTTTAGCCTGGGCATGTCCTTCACAAGGTGATGGCAAAATCAAAAAAGAACAAGTGTTTTTAAACACCTAAGCCTCTTGTAGCTTATGCTAGAAATTGGCCTACTGTGTGTCATTTTATTGGTCAAAGCATGTCACAAAACCACACCGAGGAGTAGGGAATCATGCCAGGTCATAGAGAGAGCACTCCGCACAGCTGCATGGCTAGGAACATGAATACAGGAAGGAAGGCAGAATGGGAGTAATAATCCAGTCCATCACTGTGTGCACAATAAGCTTTGGACTTCAGCTTTGGGAAATAATTAAATGTGAATCAAATATAACTATTAGACATAATTCAATTGACTTCATTAGTTACCATGATCAAACATTTCCCGTATGCCAAAAAAAAAAAAAAAAAGGAGAAAGAGAAAAAAAACATATTGCCAAAATGCAAACAGTCTGGGAACTGGCATGTAGTTTTATCTTTAGTTAATAGGAGTAGATAATAGTAAACATTTTATAACATGAAATAAACTCAGGATCACCAGTAATTGGTATAAATATTTCCTTTTTACAAGATAGTTTGACATAGCTTATTGAAAAGGAGTGCCAAATGTGAAATAAATTATGTTACAGTTTTACTTTTGAGTTTTAACCAATATACATTGAAAAATGTGGGTGATCTGAACATTTTTCCAGTTAACCAACATCATTCACCTATACTACCTAGGCTATTTGAAAGAAGGCTTTTCCTTCAAACTAAATAATATGTCTTAGGGATGAGTGTTTGAAAAGAGTAGAAAAAACCTGCTTACATATATAAGTGGTGTTTTGTATTTTTCTCATGGATGGTCACTTTGTTTTGCTCACAGTGCTCTCTTTCTGTGGTGATGTATCCTTTGATACCGGTAGGGGAATAAGAAGCAAGTTCTAAGTAATTGTCTTTACTGCACACATCCAGTCTATTATATATTTGAATTCTAAACATCCCAACATGGGTCAAATACCTATTTCTTATAGAAACACATGTAAGAGAACTGGATGTAGTGTGACTTTAAAATGCAGCTTAAGGGGTGCCTATGTGGCTCAGCCTGTTAAGCATCTGACTCTTGGTTTTGGCTCAGGTCATGATCTCATATTCTTGAGATTGAGCCTTGCGTTGGGCTCTGGGCTGATGGAGTCAGTTTGGGATTTTCTCTCCCTTTGTCACTCTCCTCCTCTTTCTCAGCTCCGGTGCTCCCCACCCCACCTCCACACCGCCCCATCAGCACCCGTGAGCTTGTACCCTCTCTCTCTCAATATAAATCAACATTTAAAACAAAAAAATAAATAAAATGCAGTTTAAAAATTATCAGGCACGTCTCCACCCCTTGTATTTCATATTTCTTTACTCAAATTAAAATCTGTGTAGTTTTTCCTTCCTACATGAATTTTGTGATCATTTTGTCAAGTTCAAGCTATATCTTTTAAGATTTGGCTTCAAATGTGTTTAAATATGTAGATTCACTTGAGGTAGCTATCATGACTTTGCCATATTGTTATCCTATTGTCACAAGGATTATGACATCCATGTATTTATTTATTAAAGAGTCATTAATAGTCACAAGCTAAACCTTGTCTCTTTCCCAGAAGCTCTTCACATTTCTTTCTTAGGTTATTATTTGCTATTCCTATTTCCACTCTTGGGAATGAAAATTGTTTTTAATTATAATTACTGATTCTTTTTTTTTTTATAGGAAAGAATCTCAAAGCATATATTTTCTGGGTTGTTAGTATTTAAATGGATGGCCTCAGGATTTTTACATTTAGGGAATTTTAATTAATGTTTAATAAAGTAAATATTAATTATACTTTTGAAATGCATATATTTTATCTTTATTTAATAATATAGGCACTTTTAAATGACATTCTTACTTTTAAAATTATCCACTTCTAAAATCTTTAGTAACTGTTGTTTGAAAGATCTCTGCTTCCTAATTATTGTTGGTTGTAATGAACCATTTAGCATCTCAAAGATCTAAGCCTATTCTCTAAATTCTTTTATTTTTTTTTTTAATTTTTTTTTCAACGTTTTTTATTTATTTTTGGGACAGAGAGAGACAGAGCATGAATGGGGGAGGGGCAGAGAGAGAGGGAGACACAGAATTGGAAACAGGCTCCAGGCTCTGAGCCATCAGCCCAGAGCCTGACGCCGGGCTCTAACTCAGGGACCGCGAGATCCTGACCTGGCTGAAGTCGGACGCTTAACCGACTGCGCCACCCAGGCTCCCCTAAATTCTTTAGATACAATTGGATATGTTTAACTGGTTGCTGTCTCACTGAAGTATAATTCCCTTTGCCCATCCTTATAAAGATATTTTTAGCAATTCACAATAAGAAAAAATATTCTGAATAAGCTTTCATTAGAAATTTCCAAGGAATACAGAAAGAGTTTATCTTTCTGTTAATTTCCTTTCAAGATTTCTCTTCTCCAACACAATAAAATATATGTCATGGGCATATATTTTGACACACCTGAAAAAGTCAGATTTATAACCTCTGGCTAGAATAGGGAAAGTTTATATATTTGATGTGGATCTAACTATAAAAATATATGGGTGGTTTAAGCAACTGTCATACCGAGATACAAAGGACAAAATTTTGCTTTAATTTTCTTACAGGAAAATATGTGTTATTTTAAATTATTTTTAGTTCAAAGATTGATGGAATCAGGAGTTGTTCAAAAAGTACTGTCAATCCTTCTCTGAAGTCAACTACAATAATACAACAAAAAGAAGTATAACCCATTACCAGTATCATTAGCAGTCACCTTACTCAGTGCCTACGGAAAATTGATGGCCAAAATAGAGAATGACTCCTTTAATTTACTCACATTCATCTTGAAAGTCAAAAGAACGAGTGGACTATTTTCAAAAGATGGGAATAGGCAATTTATCTTTGTTCATACAGGACAAAATATCTCTGTCCATCAGCCCCTATACATAAAGTAAATAGAAATAAAGGGGGTGCAGGGTGAGGGTAATGGGGAAAAATGACAATGTTGGGGGGCAATAATAAGTTTTTAATGAAGGATGACAGAATATTTTAGATAACATTTTAAAAAGGAGGAATAAGACTGAGAAGGAAAATCAAAGGAAACAGTAAAAGAAGAACGAAATAAACAGACATGTAATGAACCAGAGACAATTATAGTCACAGTAGAAGAGGAAACATGCGGAGCTCAAAGAAAGAAATAGAGTATTATTATGGTTTAAATTTCAGAATCCTTGATGTTATTGGATTATAACCCATAAATAAAATAAATATCTGTAAGTCCATACTGATATGAATGGAATAAACAAATCAATAAGAAGAAACAGATTTCCTTATTGAAAAATTCCAATTAATAAATGCAGAAAGAATAAAGGAAAAAAATTAGCATTGGACAAATACCATAATAACAATAATTGTTGCAGACATGATCCACACCAATGGATGCTAAAATTTGAGAGTAAAACTTTGAGGGGGAATTGAATATTTGCATACTCTCAAATATTTTCCTCAAGATATTTATTAACTACGAATGGGCAAAGAGTAACTTAGTTACTTGAGAAACTCAATACCCAGGGACAGAACCTTAGCCAAGTGCTCACTAGTAATATTACTAACAATAAGACTTATTGACATTACGTACCCTCTGCGATGCCCTGAAAAAATCACTTCTGTGTCTTAACATGTATAACCTCATGCAAATAACATCAGATAAACCAAATGAGGGATATTCTATAAATTAAGTGACCGACACTCTTCAAAAGTGGCAATGTCCTGAAAGATAAACACTGAAGAATAGTGACAGATTGGACAAAAGAGACAGAAAAACTAAATACAATGTAGAAAACCTGCTGAAGGTTGAATAAGGTCTGTATTTTAATTAACAGTAGTGTACCAATATTAATCTCCTGGTTTTGATCATTTTGCTGTGTTATAAAGGATATTAACATTAGGGGAGGCTGGGTAAAGGGCAAATGGAAACTATTCACTTGCAGCATTTCTGTAAATTTAAAAATTATCTTAAATAAAAATTAAAAAAAAATTCTGGGCCTCAAGCAAAAATTTTAGACAAGACTTCAGTTGTAGGAATAATGTACTGATACATCTATTTGTGTTTGGTTTTCACTGTTTTTTTTTTATATACCAGGTGGTGTTTTTTCTCTTCAGGGTGTGCATCCTTTATATGGAGTGATGATGTTCCCTTTCCTCAAGGGTGATTGCAAGGCGCTGAAATTCTCAGCTCCAACCAAGATTCTTAATTCCAAGCGTGGCAACATTACAAGAACATAGAAGCGCAACAACCTCCAGGTGACTCTGTACAGACGTGGGTAATTATTAAACCAGTAGCCATCATAAGAGGCTCATGTGAAGACCACATGCCTACTCCCCTGGTACCAGGTAATTCTGGATCCATAGGTTATGATGGGGGTAAAGACAGGGTAATAACTCTCAAA
The DNA here is from genome assembly GCF_022837055.1 of Prionailurus viverrinus. Classification (NCBI taxonomy): domain Eukaryota; kingdom Metazoa; phylum Chordata; class Mammalia; order Carnivora; family Felidae; genus Prionailurus; species Prionailurus viverrinus. The sequence continues at coordinate 142,061,600 of NC_062562.1, forward strand.
TTTACTTACATTTCCATCAGATATCTGAATTGAGGTTCCAATCAGAGCACTTTGATTTAAAGAAAATAATGATACATTTCTTGCATCTTCAAGATTGTTGATTAGGATTTGTACTTTGTACCTCTCCTAAATCTTCTGTTGATTATTAAATAAAATCATGATGAATAAATGAGCTTTTCTTTTTTTCTTTTTTTGGAATAACATATAAACCTGAAGTTCTCTGACTGGAAATGATAACATTTCCAAATTCTTCTGCTCCAGACTTTGGAAAAATCCTACTATTGATTAGTAGGCTCAAGTACCTACAAAATATGGTATCTCAGGGCGCCTGGGTGGCTCAGTTGGTCAGGCGACTGACTTCGGCTCAGGTCATGATCTTACAGTTCATGAGTTCGAGCCCTGCGTCAGGCTCTGTGCTGACAGCTCAGATCCTGGAACCTGTTTCAGATTCTGAGTCTTCCCCTCTCTCTACCCCTCCCCTGCTCACGCTCTGTGTCTCTCTGTCTCTCAATAATAAATAAACGTGAAAAAAAAATTTTAAAAATATGGTATCTCCATGCAGTTTTTTTCTTCTTTTGAGATTGGAAAGAATTGGCAATTTTCATGATGAGTTGCCATTTCTGTGACTCTGAGGTTTAAGTTGGTGTGCTTTATGGCAGTGGATTCAGGGAAGGCACCTGACAGGCTCATCAAACAGATCATGAAACATTTCAGGAACCACTTTCTCTGCTTAGCAACCAAATGAATCTCTCCCTCTCATTTGGTTTATACAAGCAAGCAACTGTGAATTTACAGAGGACTTTGATATTCATTTGATTCTACTAAAGTTCAGAGAAGTTCCCAGGGTTACACTCCATCACTACCAATTTCTTTTTCTCCATGGTACATGGGTGCGTTTCATTGGGAAAGAAGAGTTTGATAGATAGCTTATCGAGAAAAAAATAATACAGTGTTTGCCAATTGTCACTGTCTTTTATGCCCGGGTAGCCTAGATTGGCATTAGAATCCAGCCATAATTTAACAACATAATTTATGGTGTTTCTAAAAGACCTGCTTTTCTTTCTTTCTTTCTTTCTTTCTTTCTTTCTTTCTTTCTTTCTTTCTTCCTTCCTTTCTTCTTCTTCTTTTTTTTTTTTTTTTGATTCCCCAATCTGATCATCCAAGTTCATTCTTATTGTCACATTAGTGACTTAGAGGTTTCTATTTTCCCCTTGAAATCGTCAGTTGAAGAATTTATGGTTGCACCCAAAGTAAATAGTCTTTAATTCTGCACAAATAGTTTATAATGACATTATCCCTGACTCACATGGCTTTCACTGGGTTTTGGAGCCAGATAAACTTTGATTCTCTGGTCAGTACTTAGAAGCTGTACTAACTAGAAAATTGGGATTATATATTTGTCTTCTGAGATTTACAATGTAATATAAACACTATTGGTTAGAACATGGGTTGTCAATGACTTAAATGAAAAAACTGAAGACCTGACCACAATACTTTTTGGTAAGTAAATTAAGTATGTTAATATCTATATAAGATAGTTTGTCAATCAGAATAAAAGCATGGGTATCTTAAAGTAATACCATTAAAACCTTGAGTTATCTAACCCTTCTTCCTCATCTAAGCATGTCCATGATTTCCATGTTGATATATCTTCAGTTCTTTTTTATTCATCACTCATCATAGACAACTAACAATGTAGCATGAGAGAATGTATTGATTGTCCCATATTTCCACACCTCATGACTGTGATTTCTCTTGGTAAATAGATAAAATGGCAGGTTTTTTTCCTAAGAGCAGGGACTATTATTGTGAATATTCCCAGAATGTATGTACAGTTATTTATTTATCCATAATCTGGCTTTCTGGAGTCTGCCTCAGTGAAATGTGAATCTGATCTGGCCAACCGTGGGTACTGGAAGAGGAAGTCTTTGGGGTCTTCAAAGTAATGATTAAGCCCCAGGCACCCTTACTTGAAATCATAATTCTATATCACTTCCAAGTTTATCTTTTATTGATTTGTATGGAATAACATCTCTGTGTTATTTACTAGCTGTGTGACTTTAAGCAATTTATATAAACTTCTTTAAGCCAATTTTCTTTAATCCTAAATGAAACTAATAATTTGTACCTTGTAGATATGTTGTTTGGATATATTATAATACTTAGAAAATGTAAAGCACATTTCTTTGGGTACAAAATAAATAATAATAAGTGATAGTAAAAATAAAATATAACAAGTTCAATATAATTAATGTTCTTATAACAAATCTATCACCTTTTACTGTCTTAGAGGTGAGGACAAATCTAAGGGCATAGCCTCAAAAAACCTGCATTAGAATATCAGGAATACATCTTATTTGCTTTATGGGAGTGCTATTTCCCAAACCTGAACACTGAAGGCGGTACTATTGGTCATTTGGTCCAATCTCATCACAAATAAATCCCTACCAGAACTTCATTTAGATTATTAAAAACCTTTAAGTGATTGAGAACAGAACTCTTTATAAAACCCGTTCCTTATTCTAATTTTGGATAAACCTCCCCATGAAGATGAAACTTGTCTTTGTAACATGTCTTTTTTTGTTCTATTAGCCTCTAAGTAACAAATGGTACAAATAATTCCTCTTAAAAAACTCGTATCATGTTTCTGTTAATTCTTTTCTAGGTTGAGCATCCAAAATTTCCTCATCTTTCATATTTCATAATTTCTAAGTTCTTTACCATCTTTTAAACGTTAGGTGAACTATCTCCACTTGAATAGTCCACAAGTGGCCTGACAATGGCTGTGAACAATGGGAAAATGGGTCTATTGATTTCATTGATTCAAATACTGCCCTCCTCCTCTTGCGGCTTAATAATAAATTAATGTGTATTACCTTGTTTTAGCAACTAATCATAATTTTTTTTGTTCACACTGAGCTTATAGACAACTAAGATCTTTTTTTTTTTTTTTTTTACAATTACAATAACTACTATCAGAGTTGACCTTTCCTAAACACAGTATCAGTATGATATTTTTAACCCTGATTACATTCCTCCATATTTTTCTTAATATAATCTCTTTTATTTCTTTTCATCCAATATAATATTTATTCCCTTTAGGCTTATTCAGACATAGGTATGAACTCATTAGAGTATCAAGCAATTCACAACATATTGAACAGAATTAGGGAAGCTGACCTGACAACCACCAAGCTGTATAACGGACTTGACTTTAAAGAACTGGTACTACCTACCAGTAATCCTCTAGGTAGAAATTTGAAGAGAGGTAGAACATAAAATTCTTATACTGAAATATATTTGATAACTTTCTTATATAGCTTATTATAAAAAATTCAACAGGACATGGAGAATAATGAATAAAAACTTATACATGATTCATTAATGGTTCAAATGAAAATAGTCCAATGCATCCATTGTCTAGACTCAGCAATTTATCACGCAGTACTGTCATTTACCAAATTTGAGTGTATAAATCAGATAATAACTAATACTTTTATGTTAAGGTTACCTGGCTCCATTCCAGTAGCCTCCATAATATTGATTAGTAGATTCAATTAAGCAATATGGTAATCACAGCATAGTAACAGAAATCTGTTTACTACAATGTATTACTAAATGCTCCCTAAGGCTTCATTCCATGCAATAATTCTTAGTATGTTAAACTATAAAATGAATACAAGTCCTGTCCCAAACTGTAAGGAGGGATCATTTGAGAAAAAATATATATATTTCAAGCTAACGGTACGCCGTAGCAGACGCCTTCTCTATCTTAAATCTTGTAATCATCCTAAGTGAGCAGACCTCAAACATCCTTAGACCAAAATTCCAATGCAGCTTCTATGTACATTAGCTCCTTACTCCAGAACACATCTCGGGTCTGTCATCATTCAGAACTACTTCTCTCTGTTTCCTCTAAGTGTTCCCTACTATGTGAAATACTTCTAATCACGTTTTCCAACTCTATACTCACTTTTATTAATGTTTATTTATTTTTGAGAGTGAGAGAGATAGAGCATGAGTGGGGGAGGGGCAGAGAGAGAGGGAGGCACAGAATCAGAAGCAGGCTCCAGGCTCTGAGTGGTCTGCACAGAGCCCGACGCTGGGCTTGAACTCACAAACTGCAAGATCATGACCTAAGTTGAAGTCGGACACTCAACTGACTCGCCACCCAGGCACCCCTATACTCACTTTTTAAGGCTTGGTTTAGATGTCAGCTTATTGGATAGACTTTTCTGGGGCCCAGGAGACTCCCCCCCTCTGGCCTCCTGTACTATCGTGGCTAGTTCATTATTGAACCCACCACATAATGTTTTGTCTCCCCCACCAGTGGCAACATCTTTGAGGGTAAAGACCCTGAGTCATTCATCTTTGTGTCTCTAATGGTATGTACAGTGCCCGACAAGTGAAAGGTGCTCAATGAATTTTAATGAATGAAAAGCAAAATGCAATGTTCAACAGTACAGGTGAAATCAGAGCACTGAGGAAGTGCAAGAGAGAGACAGAAATGAATTGTGAGTGGTGTCATGAAGTACATAACATTTGACATGGATCTTGAAAGGCATGCACGGTTTGGAATGGCACCGTGATATATAAGATAAGAGGATGGTGCATTTCAGAAGAGAGACTTAATAAACCATGACTAAAGATCAGAGTTTCACTTCAAGAATGCATCCAAAATTAAACTAATGAAGGAGAACCTGGTAGAACAAATGAGAACAAAACATTCTTTAACTTCTGACATGGATGACTGATAGGCCTCAAAGGAAAACCAACAGGACCTAATTAGCTGATCAAAAGGATGTCTTTGCAGTTGAAAAAGAAACATTATCTTTTGCATTCATGGAGGACCGTGAGAAAGAATGCCAAATTCAAAAATCCTTCTGGGGGGCCCTGGGTGGTTCAGTCAGTTGTGTCCAACTTCGGCTCAGGTCATTATCTCACTGTTTGTGAGTTCGAGCCCTGCGTCGAGCTCTGTGCTGACTGGCTTGGAGCCTGGAGACTGCTTCAGATTCTGTGTCTTCCTCTCTCTCTGTTCCTCCCCTGCTCATGCTCTGTCTCTTTCTGTCTCAAAAAATAATAAATGTTAAAAAAAAAATCAAAAATCCTTCTAGAAGAAAAGGTGTTTTTTAAAATGCAAATAATATATTGGATCTATGAGTAGTATTAGTTATATTTTTGTGTTGGTAAACTGATGAATAGACACAATCATGTGTAAATGACTGAAAAATACGGCATATGAAGACATTAAAAACGGGAAATGCTGGTCAATCAACAATTATTGAGCTACTTCTTTTTTTCACTACTGTGGAAGATACAACTGAAGCAAAAAGTAAAACCCTTTACCTTAAAACCCAATTAAAGAAGGTAGATAAACATAAAAAATAGAAACCAAAAAATACTAGATTCTAACAAGTAAAACCTACAAATATGATTGCCTTTTTATTTTTTTTTTTTATTTTTTTTTTAATTTAATTATGATCTCGTACTATAGTTTTATTAAGTTTTGGTTTTTTTTTTTTTTTTTAATTTAATTATGATCTCGTACTATAGTTTTATTAAGTTTTGGTTTGTTTTGGTTTTTTTTTTTTTTTTTTTTTTTTTATGAAATTTATTGACAAATTGGTTTCCATACAACACCCAGTGCTCATCCCAAAAGGTGCCCTCCTCAATACCCATCACCCACCCTCTCCTCCCTCCCACCCCCCATCAACCCTCAGTTTGTTCTCAGTTTTTAAGTCTCTTATGCTTTGGCTCTCTCCCATTCTAACCTCTTTTTTTCTTTTTTTTTTCCTTCCCCTCCCCCATGGGTTCCTGTGAAGTTTCTCAGGATCCACATAAGAGTGAAACCATATGGTATCTGTCTTTCTCTGTATGGCTTATTTCACTTAGCATCACACTCTCCAGTTCCATCCACGTTGCTACGAAAGGCCATATTTCATTTTTTCTCATTGCCACGTAATATTCCATTGTGTATATAAACCACAATTTCTTTATCCATTCATCAGTTGATGGACATTTAGGCTCTTTCCATAATTTGGCTATTGTTGAGAGTGCTGCTATGAACATTGGGGTACACGTGGCCCTATGCATCAGCGCTCCTGTATCCCTTGGATAAATTCCTAGCAGTGCTATTGCTGGGTCATAGGGTAGGTCTATTTTTAATTTTCTGAGGAACCTCCACACTGCTTTCCAGAGCGGCTGCACCAATTTGCATTCCCACCAACAGTGCAAGAGGGTTCCCGTTTCTCCACATCCTCTCCAGCATCTATAGTCTCCGGATTTGTTCATTTTGGCCACTCTGACTGGCGTGAGGTGATACCTGAGTGTGGTTTTGATTTGTATTTCCCTGATAAGGAGCGACGCTGAACATCTTTTCATGTGCCTGTTGGCCATCCGGATGTCTTCTTTAGAGAAGTGTCTATTCATGTTTTCTGCCCATTTCTTCACTGGGTTATTTGTTTTTCGGGTGTGGAGTTTGGTGAGCTCTTTATAGATTTTGGATACTAGCCCTTTGTCCGATATGTCATTTGCGAATATCTTTTCCCATTCCGTTGGTTGCCTTTTAGTTTTGTTGGTTGTTTCCTTGGCTGTGCAGAAGCTTTTTATCTTCATAAGGTCCCAGTAATTCACTTTTGCTTTTAATTCCCTTGCCTTTGGGGATGTGTCGAGTAAGAGATTGCTACGGCTGAGGTCAGAGAGGTCTTTTCCTGCTTTCTCCTCTAAGGTTTTGATGGTTTCCTGTCTCACATTTAGGTCCTTTATCCATTTTGAGTTTATTTTTGTGAATGGTGTGAGAAAGTGGTCTAGTTTCAACCTTCTGCATGTTGCTGTCCAGTTCTCCCAGCACCATTTGTTAAAGAGGCTGTCTTTTTTCCATTGGATGTTCTTTCCTGCTTTGTCAAAGATGAGTTGGCCATACGTTTGTGGGTCTAGTTCTGGGGTTTCTATTCTATTCCATTGGTCTATGTGTCTGTTTTGGTGCCAATACCATGCTGTCTTGATGATGACAGCTTTGTAGTAGAGGCTAAAGTCTGGGATTGTGATGCCTCCTGCTTTGGTCTTCTTCTTCAAAATTCCTTTGGCTATTCGGGGCCTTTTGTGGTTCCATATGAATTTTAGGATTGCTTGTTCTAGTTTCGAGAAGAATGCTGGTGCAATTTTGATTGGGATTGCATTGAATGTGTAGATAGCTTTGGGTAGTATTGACATTTTGACAATATTTATTTTTCCAATCCATGAGCAGGGGATGTCTTTCCATTTCTTTAAATCTTCTTCAATTTCCTTCATAAGCTTTCTATAATTTTCAGCATACAGATCCTTTACATCTTTGGTTAGATTTATTCCTAGGTATTTTATGCTTCTTGGTGCAATTGTGAATGGGATCAGTTTCTTTATTTGTCTTTCTGTTGCTTCATTGTTAGTGTATAAGAATGCAACTGATTTCTGTACATTGATTTTGTATCCTGCAACTTGGCTGAATTCCTGTATCAGTTCTAGCAGCCTTTTGGTGGAGTCTATCGGATTTTCCATGTATAATATCATGTCATCTGCAAAAAGCGAAAGCTTGACTTCATCTTTGCCAATTTTGATGCCTTTGATTTCCTTTTGTTGTCTGATTGCTGATGCTAGAACTTCCAGCACTATGTTAAACAGCAGCGGTGAGAGTGGGCATCCTTGTCGTGTTCCTGATCTCAGGGAAAAAGCTCTCAGTTTTTCCCCGTTGAGGATGATGTTAGCTGTGGGCTTTTCATAAATGGCTTTTATGATCTTTAAGTATGTTCCTTCTATCCCGACTTTCTCAAGGGTTTTTATTAAGAAAGGGTGCTGGATTTTGTCGAAGGCCTTTTCTGCATCGATTGACAGGATCATATGGTTCTTCTCTTTTTTTTTGTTAATGTGATGTATCACGTTGATTGATTTGCGAATGTTGAACCAGCCCTGCATCCCAGAAATGAATCCCACTTGATCATGGTGAATAATTCTTTTTATATGCCGTTGAATTCGATTTGCTAGTACCTTATTGAGAATTTTTGCATCCATATTCATCAGGGATATTGGCCTGTAGTTCTCTTTTTTTACTGGGTCTCTGTCTGGTTTAGGAATCAAAGTAATACTGGCTTCATAGAATGAGTCTGGAAGTTTTCCTTCCCTTTCTATTTCTTGGAATAGCTTGAGAAGGATAGGTATTATCTCTGCTTTAAACGTCTGGTAGAACTCCCCTGGGAAGCCATCTGGTCCTGGACTCTTATTTGTTGGGAGATTTTTGATAACCGATTCAATTTCTTCGCTGGTTATGGGTCTGTTCAAGCTTTCTATTTCCTCCTGATTGAGTTTTGGAAGAGTGTGGTTGTTCAGGAATTTGTCCATTTCTTCCAGGTTGTCCAGTTTGTTGGCATATAATTTTTCATAGTATTCCCTGATAATTGTTTGTATCTCTGAGGGATTGGTTGTAATAATTCCATTTTCATTCATGATTTTATCTATTTGGGTCATCTCCCTTTTCTTTTTGAGAAGCCTGGCTAGAGGTTTGTCAATTTTGTTTATTTTTTCAAAAAACCAACTCTTGGTTTCGTTGATCTGCTCTACAGTTTTTTTAGTTTCTATATTGTTTATTTCTGCCCTGATCTTTATTATTTCTCTTCTTCTGCTGGGCTTAGGCTGCCTTTGCTGTTCTGCTTCTAGTTCCTTTAGGTGTGCTGTTAGATTTTGTATTTGGGATTTTTCTTGTTTCTTGAGATAGGCCTGGATTGCAATGTATTTTCCTCTCAGGACTGCCTTTGCTGCGTCCCAAAGCATTTGGATTGTTGTATTTTCATTTTCATTTGTTTCCATATATTTTTTAATTTCTTCTCTAATTGCCTGGTTGACCCACTCATTCGTTAGTAGGGTGTTCTTTAACCTCCATGCTTTTGGAGGTTTTCCAGACTTTTTTCTGTGGTTGATTTCAAGCTTCATAGCATTGTGGTCTGAAAGTAAGCATGGTATAATTTCAATTCTTGTAAACGTATGAAGGGCTGTTTTGTGACCCAGTATATGATCTATCTTGGAGAATGTTCCATGTGCACTCGAGAAGAAAGTATATTCTGTTGCTTTGGGATGCAGAGTTCTAAATATATCTGTCAAGTCCATCTGATCCAATGTCTCATTCAGGGCCCTTGTTTCTTTATTGACCGTGTGTCTAGATGATCTATCCATTTCTGTAAGTGGTGTATTAAAGTCCCCTGCAACTACCACATTCTTATCAATAAGGTTGCTTATGTTTATGAGTAATTGTTTTATATATTTGGGGGCTCCGGTATTCGGTGCATAGACATTTATAATTGTTAGCTCTTCCTGATGGATAGACCCTGTAACTATTATATAATGTCCTTCTTCATCTCTTGTTACAGCCTTTAATTTAAAGTCTAGTTTGTCTGATATAAGTATGGCTACTCCAGCTTTCTTTTGGCTTCCAGTCGCATGATAAATAGTTCTCCATCCCCTCACTCTCAATCTAAAGGTGTCCTCAGGTCTAAAATGAGTCTCTTGTAGACAGCAAATAGATGGGTCTTGTTTTTTTATCCATTCTGATACCCTATGTCTTTTGGTTGGCGCATTTAATCCATTTACATTCAGTGTTATTATAGAAAGATACGGGTTTAGAGTCATTGTGATGTCTGTATGTTTTATGCTTGTAGTGATGTCTCTGGGACTTTGTCTCACAGGGTCCCCCTTAGGATCTCTTGTAGGGCTGGTTTAGTGGTGACAAATTCCTTCAGTTTTTGTTTGTTTGGGAAGACCTTTATCTCTCCTTCTATTCTAAATGACAGACTTGCTGGATAAAGGATTCTCGGCTGCATATTTTTTCTGTCTAGCACCCTGAAAATCTCGTGCCAATTCTTTCTGGCCTGCCAAGTTTCAAAAGAGAGATCAGTCACGAGTCTTATAGGTCTCCCTTTATATGTGAGGGCACGCTTACCCCTTGCTGCTTTCAGAATTTTCTCTTTATCCTTGTATTTTGCCAGTTTCACTATGATATGTCGTGCAGAAGATCGATTCAAGTTACGTCTGAAGGGAGTTCTCTGTGCCTCTTGGATTTCAATGCCTTTTTCCTTCCCCAGTTCAGGGAAGTTCTCAGCTATGATTTCTTCAAGTACCCCTTCAGCACCTTTCCCTCTCTCTTCCTCCTCTGGGATACCAATTATGCGTATATTATTTCTTTTTAGTGTATCACTTAGTTCTCTAATTTTCCCCTCATACTCCTGGATTTTTTTATCTCTCTTTTTCTCAGCTTCCTCTTTTTCCATAACTTTATCTTCTAGTTCACCTATTCTCTCCTCTGCCTCTTCAAGCCGAGCTGTGGTGGTTTCCATTTTGTTATGCATTTCGTTTAAAGCGTTTTTCAGCTCCTCGTGACTGTTCCTTAGTCCCTTGATCTCTGTAGCAAGAGATTCTCTGCTGTCCTGTATACTGTTTTCAAGCCCAGCGATTAATTTTATGACTATTATTCTAAATTCACTTTCTGTTATATTATTTAAATCCTTTTTGATCAGCTCATTAGCTGTTGTTATTTCCTGGAGATTCTTCTGAGGGGAGTTCTTCCGCTTGGTCATTTTGGATAGTCCCTGGAGTGGTGCGGACCTGCAGGGCACTTCCCCTGTGCTGTAGTGTATAACTGGAGTTGGTGGGCGGGGCCGCAGTCAGACCTGATGTCTGTCCCCAGCCCACCGCTGGGGCCACGGTCAGACTGGTGTGTGCCTTCTCTTCCCCTCTCCTAGGGGCGGGATTCACTGTGGGGTGGTGTGGCTCGTCTGGGCTACTTGCACCGTGCCAGTCTTGTGATGCTGGGGATCTGGCGTATTAGCTGGGGTGGGTAGGCAAGGTGCTCGGGGGCAGGAGGGGCAGGCTTAGATCGCTTCTCCTTAGGTGATCCACTTCAGGAGGGGCCCTGTGGCAGCGGGAGGGAGTCAGATCCGCTGCCGGAGGTTTGGCTCCGCCGAAGCGCAGAGTTGGGTGTTTGCGCGGAGCGAGCAAGTTCCCTGGCAGGAACCGGGTCCCTTTGGGATTTCGGCTGGGGGATGGGCGGGGGAAATGGCGCTGGCGAGCGCCTTTGTTCCCCACCAAACTGAGCTCTGTTGTCGGGGGGCTCAGCAGCTCTCCCTCCCTTTGTCCTCCAGCCTTCCCGCTTTCCGAGCAGAGCTGTTAATTTCTGACCTCCCAGACGCTAAGTCGCGCTTGCTGTCGGAACACAGTCCGCCCGGCCCCTCCGCTTTTGCAAGCCCGACTCGGGGGCTCTGCTTGGCCGGTGAGCCGCCCCTCCGCCCCGGCTCCCTCCCGCCAGTCCGTGGAGCGCGCACCGCCTCGCCGCCCTTCCTACCCTCTTCCGTGGGCCTCTCGTCTGCGTTTGGCTCCGGCGACTCCGTTCTGCTAATCCTCTGGCGGTTTTCTGGGTTATTTAGGCAGATGTAGATGGAATCTAAGTGATCAGCAGGACGTGCGGTGAGCCCAGCGTCCTCCTAAGCCGCCATCTTGCCCCTGCAGTGATTGCCTTTTTAAAAGGATGTCCAGGGGCGCCTGGGTGGCTCAGTCGGTTAAGTGGCCGACTTTGGCTCAGGTCATGATCTCGTGGTCCGTGAGTTCGAGCCCCACGTCGGGCTCTGTGCTGATAGCTCAGAGCCTGGAGCCTGTTTCAGATTCTGTGTCTCCCTCTCTCTGACCCTCCCCCGTTCATGCTCTGTCTCTCTCTGTCTCAAAAATAAATAAACGTTAAAAAAAATTTTTTAAATAAAATAAAAGGATGTCCAGAGAAGCCAGAAGTCAACCTAGATAAGAGTCTTCAGTGGAAGGAAAACCCCTGATTTCCATCATTACACTACATTGTCTCAGCGCAGATTTGTGTCTTCCCAAACTTCATCAACCAGTATTTTTAAAGAGTACAATAAATAAATAAATAAATAAAATTAATCAAAAGAAGATCTTTTCAAGAATGTTAAAGCTATGAAATTATGATTTCCACCAATTATGTATTCTACAAAAGAGTATAAAGAAGCAACCTCCTAAAAATACTTCTTTTTTTTTTATGTTTTAACTTGTGTGATGAATATGATAGAAAATGTCAGAAAACCAGACAGATAAGGATATTTCATTTAGTCCACTCATTCAAAAGGGCATTTGGCTCAGAGAAGGAAGAAGATGAGGGAGAAGAAAAAAGAGAAAGTGAATGAGAAGGAGGAAGAAGACGGAAGGAAGGAAGGAAGGAAAGACAAGGACGAGAAGAAGAAAAAAGGGTAGGAGGTGGAGAAGGGGAAAAGGAACAGGCTTACTGAAAAAGAAAGACTAATGAATTGGTTAAATGACCACATCTAAACAACAAAATAGTATAAGATGAAGATAATTTTAACAGAAAGCTTTAGGAGAAATAATTAAACTCAGAACCATAGCGGATTAAAAAATATAAACCTCTGTCATGGAGCAAGAATCTCCTGTCCCCTTCTAAGTCTTTCTAGAACTTGACTAAGAATTGAATTGACATGAGGCAGATTAACAGGAGAAAATCAAATTCAATTTTCTAGGTCCCGGGAATCCACACAGACATGGAAGTTCCAAAGACAGACAAAATGAGGTCTATATGTCATCCTAAACTAAGGCGAAAGGGGTAGGGGTCTGAGACCTCAGAGAGAAGGAATGTAATTCACAGGAAGATGAAAGAGAGTAAATGTTTGGTAAACACATGTTTGGTGGGCCACTCAGGAACAATGAGACACAGATGACTGATCAAACAGGCTTGCTAAGTGCTTCCCTCTCTATGGGGCCAATTCATAGCATAATGTAGTTATCCATGGCGATAGCTCTCTTCCTAGAGCAAGTCCTTTTTCTAAATTGGCTTTAGGCAGTTGTGGTGGAGGTAAAGAGCTTTTCCTGAACCTGGTAGGTTTTGACTGCTTTTTTAACTTAAAAGAATCTTCATGCCAATGTGGCCTATCTTGGGATGGCCTGCCCTTGGCCCCTACACCTGCATGGAGCTCTGCAGTATATGATGCATTGGTGTACTGGGGTGGGTTCAGTGAAAATATACTGGGGTTAAACAGAAAGATTTTGGAAGAAGAATACAGAATACAAAATAACTAAAATCACTAGAAGCCTGGACTTTTACTACTTTTCTTTCTTTCTTTCTTTTTTTAAAATGTTTATTTATTTTTGAGAGAGTGTGAGCAGGGGAGGGGCAGCGAGGGAAGGCGACAGAGGACCTGAAGTGGGCTCAGCGTTGACAGCACAGAACCCAATGCAGGCCTTGAACTCAAGAAACGTGAGATCATGACCTGAGCCAAAGCGGGACACTCAACCAACTGAGCCACCCAGGTCTCCCTTGCTGTCTTCTAACTTTATTGAAGTCTGAATGATCTGAATAAATCTATTGCTCCCATACTTCTCAACATTCCACACTCAATAGTTTCCATCCTAGAATAATCTGAGTTTCCCCTCTCTTTACTGAAAAAGATGTATCCTGATTGTACTGACAGGACTTGCTTGAAGCCCATGGTCACTGTCTAGCAAGGAAGTTTGTCTTCCTCACTAGCCTTGCATTTGCCACCATTTATCACCTGAAAGGGTGAGAGCTGTGTGTAAATGTTTTTCTTTCATTGAGGCCTGGCACACAATATGTAGTGGGAGAGTTTTACCATGAGTTTTACTCTTGACAATAGGAGGAAGGACGGAAAGTTACATTCTGCCTTTCCAATTTTAGTATATAGGAATAAGCATAGGAATAAGCAAGAGATGAGAAATAGATGGTACATTTTGCAGGAAATGACTTGTGTTCCTGTTGAAAAACTCTGCTGCGTAAACAGGGTAGAAACGCCCTGGAGAAAAAGAGAAAGACCCCAAAAAGATAACCAGGAATAACAGCCCCCAAAGGTTAATTCATGCAGAAGGGCTGGAAAACATATTTTATAATGTCAGTTTTCTATTATGTCAGAAACTGAGTAATGTCAAAATATAGCGTAATCAAATAAAAACTCAAAGCTTAAAAATATTTAAATAAGTCTAAATCATTCTAAAATCTCTCAGTAATCATGTTACTGTCACGGGTTTTCTACCATCTTTCTTTTAAAAGTCTTAAAATATATCCATTTCAAAACATTTTGCAAGAAAGTATACAAGATCCTTTGACCCCATTTAACATATGGAGAATCTGAACCACAAGGAAACATTGTGATTCCGTGAATCACAAGGAAACATCACCTGACAAAATAAAGACAGTTTCAGGGTCTGACTTCCTTCTGCTGGATATAAAGTTCATGTTGTAGTGAAGACAGCAGGGAATTTCCACAAACTGGAAGACAAACCCTGAGTGAAGCCTCCATTACTGTCAAAATCTATTTCTTTGTCCCCAAACCATTTCCTCATCCACTGTGAGATGTACTAACTTTTAAAGAAATATCAAGATCGAGAAAATAAATACATATTTCCCCAAAGTAAATGATTTCTAAACTTTTGGAGCTATAATGCCCTTTCACTGAGTTGTATGACACTCTATACATTCTCAAAGTTCCGCAGAGACATTTGCTTTGTTATTTATTTAAGTTATTTTTTAATGTTTATTTATTTTTTGAGAAAGACAGAGTGCAAGCAGGGGAAGGGCAGAAAGAGAGAGGGAGACACAGAATCCAAAGCACACCCCAGGTTTTGAGCTGTCAGCACAGAGTCCTACGCTGGGCTCGAACCCATGAACCAAACTGTGAGATCATGACCTGAGCCAAAGTCAGATGCTTACCCAGCTGAGCCACCCAGGCGCCCCATGGACGACATTTGTTTTAAAGTTATGTGTCATCCTTTTGTGAGGGTTCTAGCATTAAGTAACTTATTCTATAGTTTATATTTCCCTTGGGGCATAATGTATTTATTAATTCATTCACTCTCTTTTCTCTCCCTCTTTACCTCCTCCTACTTATGTTTGACTATTATTCTTGTCCACAATTCCCTGAAACTATAATGTAAACAGTTTATTTTTAGGTTTGAAGTAGATTGATGTTAGCTGTATTTTGTATGACAGACAGCATTTCAGGGTGGTTAATCGCATACACTCTGGAGTCAGACTCTCTAAGTTTGATTCCCTGTTTCCCCATTTATTAGATGGACAACATAAACAAGTCTTGGATAAGCAAGACCTTTGCCTCAGTCTCCTCAACTATAAAATGAATATAATAATAGTACCAAACTCACAGGATTGTGTTTAAGATGCAATCAGCTAAGACATCAAAGCACTTAGAGTAGTGCTTGGCATATATTCTTCATTGTGTAAGTTATTAGCTATTCCTGTTTTTCTTCACCTGTTCCATCACTTTGCTAACTGGTTAGGAGTTGATCAAAAGTTCCAAGCTGCTTATAGTCATCATATATTTTCATGTCATTCACAGAAGGAAGAGTCTAACCCAGAAAATTTGACTCCTTGAGACACGGATTCTCTGGCAACCCCCGGCATGTGCGTGGTCTTGGCTCATCCAAAGACCCCTTGTTGATTTTGCATCTGGACATAGTGGGCCAACATTGTATGATGTACAAGGTGTCAGTAAAGCCTGCAGGGGATCCTTCGATCCTAGGAAAATGACAAGTCTCATTGTTCCTGTGAGGGAGCAGACAAAGAGACCAGAGGATTTAACTCTTTCAAGTGAATACTATCCTACTTTGAATTCTGCCTTGAGAGGTGAGCTTCCCTGAGCTACATACAATTGAATAAAACTGTATTATTAGTAAAAGCCCCTTCAGATCTTCATCTCTTCTCTGTGATAACAAGCATCACCTTCTCCATTAACCTACACCAGGGTTGAGATTAAGGTTAAGTCTTTGTTATCCTCACAGAGTGTGTCTATATTAGCTGCTTAGAAGTTTCTTCTGAATCACTGCTTTTAAACATTTATGTTATCAGACCACCTTAGAAAGTAATATTCCAAGTTTTTGGTTTGTTGTTTGTTTTAAACTATGCCTGTTGATGTGCTATATAGAAAAACAAAGTGTTCTTGTATTGGAACAATATTGTTGCCATTGATGAAGTTCCAGAGAGAGATTATTATATGCAGATTCTGCCATCCAGAGCCATGCAAAAGTATAGGGTTTTTTTTAATGCTTTTAACATTTCTTTAATGTTTATTCATTTTTGAGGGAAGACACAGAGAGTGAGTGGGGGGGGGGCAGAGAGAGAGAGAGGGACTCAGAATCCAAAGCAGGCTCCAGTCTCCGAGCTGTTAGCACAGAGTCCAATGCAGGGGTCGAACTCACAGACCTTGAAATCATGACCTGAGACGAAGTCAGTTGCTTAACTAATGGAGCCACCCAGGCACCCCTAATGCTTTTTTTTAAAGGCACTATCTTTATCGTAATAAAACAAACTGGTAATAGTTTCTTATACATATAAGACATGATTTATGAAACTTATACTCCGTTTTCAAGCATTTTTATATGCACAAAAACAAAATAAAAATTATTGTGTATAATCTTACAGAAGAACCCTGTCACCCACATGAACATGAGTCTAGTGAGGCCTCACCAGGACAACGTTTATTGTGCTGTTCTGTAGATTTAGGAAAGAGACTCTAATACTCAAAACTTGTATCTTCAAGAGGAAGTGCCTGGAATAATGTAGATGCTTAGCAAATGCTTATGAAATACACAAGTGAAAAAATATCTAGGTGTTAATACAGCCATATTTAGAATCGTTGATCTAAAAACACTTAATGCTCGCTTACAAATTATAAGCAGTGTCCTTTAAAAAGAATTTCCTTAAGGATATTTATCCTGAAATCAAAACCAAAAACTATTCTTAATTACATTTTTGGGTGACTACAGGCTAGATTACACAGAACCTACTTCCTCAACCATATCATAGCAAAGCAAAATGGTCTATAATCAATTCTCATTTCAGAGAGATATAAAAATATCCAAGATAAATTGGGGGGAGAAAGTTAGCATAAAATGTACTACAAGTTAGCTTGTGGTTTAAAAAAGAAAACTGCTTTGTCATGAGTCAGAAGCATTTTAGCTTCTTTTAAAAAAAATGATTTGAAACATTTTGATTAGTGTCAAGGTTTCCAGTGAAGAAGGATCTCATAAATGCACTGGTTTTGATGAAAGATGAAAACAGTATAAGAATCACAGGATGAATAATTTGTATCTGTAATGTCTACTGATTTCTTATCTTGAACATGATAAGAGGGAACTCATCTGACCTAGAGGAGATAGTACTATTTCTGGCAAATTCCTTCATCCTGTTTGAAAGAACTATTTTGGATTATATTGTTAAAACCAAATAAATATTTAAATGCTGTTATCAAGGGGCGCCTGGGTGGCGCAGTCGGTTAAGCGTCCGACTTCAGCCAGGTCACGATCTCGCGGTCCGTGAGTTCGAGCCCCGCGTCAGGCTCTGGGCTGATGACTCAGAGCCTGGAGCCTGTTTCCGATTCTGTGTCTCCCTCTCTCTCTGCCCCTCCCCCGTTCATGCTCTGTCTCTCTCTGTCCCAAAAATAAAAATATTAAAAAAAAAAAAAATAAATGCTGTTATCAAGCCCAAAATAATGATAACTGAAAGATAATTTATGAAAAACCATTGTAAATTGATATCTCTCACTTCAAGTAAATGTGTGAACAGAAGGGGTAAGGAGGGGAGACGGAAGGAAAAGGAAGCTCTAAATTATAACATCCATATGCTGATAAAGGTTTAATTAATTTGAGACACAATCTGCTGGAATTTTTTAAAGTTTTGCTTAAAGTTATAGTACCAAGCATTCTCCAGTTTTGGACAACTGCCACCAGTGGTCTGGACCACATTTTTACTTTTGGAAATACAGTGGTTTCTGTTCAGTGTCATGTCAAAACAGATACTTTCCTAACCATCTCAAGCTATGAGAGGGCTGGTGGTTGTTTCCGGACACAAGGAAGAAAGATGGGGGAAGAATGATTGTCAAGTTACTCTTCGTCTCCATCTGAAGCAATGTTCTTGATACTGACTGAATATTGGAATCACCTAGAGTTCTAAATATTACTGATGATTGAGTATCATCCCCCAAATTCTCATTTAATTGATCTCGTTGTGGGCTGGGCATAAAAACCTTTCAAAATTCCCCCGAACAATTCTAATGTGCAACGCATTTTGAGAACCAGTGATCCAAAAGGAAGTAGGAAGGAAAATGTAAGGAATGGCTAACAGTTCAAAAGCTTTCTTTTAGGGGTGCCTGGCTGGCTTGGTTGGTAGAGCATGTGACTCCTGATCTCAGGGTCATGAGTTCAAGCCCCACACTGAGGGTAGAGCTTGCTTTTAAAAAAAAAAAAAAGAGTCTTCTTTTAAAAATAAGCAATTCAGGGGCACTTGGGTTGCTCAGTTAGTTGAGCGTCTGACTCGTGATTTTGGCTCAGGTCATGATCCCAGGATAGTGGGATCGAACCCCATGTCAGGCTCCATGCTGAGTGTGGAGCCTTCTAAAGATTCTCTCTCGTTCTCCCTCTGCCCCTCTCCCCTGTTCTCTCTCTAAAATAAAAAAAAAAAAATTCAATTAAATTCTTTGGCTTCTCTTACATTGTCAGAGACTAGAATCTTTGCTTCTTATGCTCATTTTGGGCTTAAGGCAACAGATAGAATTGCATTAAAAGAAGGTTTCCATGACTTATTAAATGATCTACTCAATTTTATTTAATTCAACTTAATAAATAGTGATTAAATAACCAATTATCTGCAAAGAACTGACTTAATGTTGTAGGACATTCAAAGATGAATAAGATTTGATGCCCCTTCTCAAATAACATACAGACGAGTGGAATGTTAGCTAAGTCAACTGGAGTCAGATGTTTGCAAACAAATCAGACCTGGTAACAAAGCTTAATGGCTTCTTGAATAGCAAATGAATATCCTATAAGTTCTGACACCAAAATTACAAAATCAATTTCACAAACAGCATTAGCCCATAGACATACAGCACTATGTCTGATTAGGCCAAAGAAAGTGGAGAAATGAGCCATTAGCTGATGAATTAAAGCTATTTGTTGTTTGCCAAATGGGGAGGCTGAGGGCATGTGTTGTTCCCAAGCACAGGATTTGAGATATAAAATACCCAGTTAAAAGTCTTAACAATCCGCTGGGCTTACCTATGAAAGTGCTTCTTAGGTGCCAGTTGGATTTTTTTTTTCAATTCAAATTAGGAATGTAATTATGCATAATCAATTGAATGCATTTCTTAAATTTTTTTTAATGTTTTATTTATTTTTGAGACAGAGCACGAACAGGGGAGGGGCAGAGAGAGAGAGCGAGACACAGAATCCAAAGCAGGCTCCAGGCTCCGAGCTGTCAGCACAGAGCCTGACGCGGGGCTCAGACTCACGAACCGCGAGATCATGACCTGAGCGAAGTCGGATGATCAACTGACTGAGCCACCCAGGCATCCCGTGTTGTTTTTATTCTTAAACAAAATTTTAAGTTCATTTATTTATTTTGTGAAAGAGACCGGGGGTGGGGGCGAGGAGAGGGGCAGAGAGAAAGGGAAAGAGAATCCCAAGCAGGCTCCACAGTCAGCATGGAGCCCGACATGGGGCTGGAACTCATAAACGGTGAGATCATGACCTCACCTGAGACCAAGAGTCAGACGCTTAGACTGAACCACCCAGGAGCCCTGAGTACGTTGTTTTTAGATTGGCCTTGAGCCTGTTAGATGAGTGCTACCCAGTAAAATCTGGCTCAGTATCTCAGTACCCATTGTTTTCTGTATGTGTATGTTTACATATAGTTTTATCTGCCACATGTTTCTGTGGCACAAGCTTGCTTGTTCAGTGACACTATATGTAGTGACAGAAAGCTAATGCGTGGTCATATGGGTGCCGTGTGTGGAGTGTGATGACGCAGGATTATGAAGGGGCATTAATAAACTTTTGGAGGAGATGTTTATTGTCTTGACTATGGTGATGTTCTCACAGATATATGTATATATATTTCTATTTATTGTACACTTTATTATACGCAGTTTATTATATGCTATTACACTTCACTAGAACTTTTAAAACTCATTAAAAATAAACAGTTTTGGGGGCACTTGGGTGGCTCAGTCTGTTAAGCATCTGACTTTGGCTCAGGTCATGATCTCGTGGTTTGTGAGTTTGAGCCCCACAACCAGCTCTGTGCTGACAGCTAAGAGCCTGGAGCCTACTTCAGATTCTGTGTCTCGCTCTCTCTCTCTGCCCCTCCCCTGCTCATGCTCTGTCTCTCTCTGTCTCAAAAAATAAAAACATTAAAAAAATTTTTTAATAAAAATAAACAGTTGTACTTTCTTATTCATTATCATGAAACACTTCTCTCATTTGACATAGAGATATTCTCTTACGTCAACTTTTATATTTAAGATTTTAATCCACTTGGGGGGTATGTTTGGTGTGTGAATAGTGAGCTTAAAGATATACTTTTATTTTTTCATATAAAAACAATTTTATTATTCTCACTTAAAAAAATAACCCAGTTTCCCTCACTGATTTGTCATGCCCCCTCAATCATAAATCTAGTTTCCATTTTTGCTTGACTGTGTTTGGGATTCTTTTTTTTTTTTTTTTTCAACGTTTATTTATTTTGGGGACAGAGAATGAACGGGGGAGGGGCAGAAAGAGAGGGAGACACAGAATCGGAAACAGGCTCCAGGCTCCGAGCCATCAGCCCAGAGCCCGACGCGGGGCTCGAACTCACGGACCGCGAGATCGTGACCTGTCTGAAGTCGGATGCTTAACCGACTGCGCCACCCAGGCGCCCCGTGGGATTCTTAATTCCATCCGGCTGCTCTGTTTCCCTCTCTCTGCACCAGTACCATACTGTCACGATTATTACCGATTTAGAGTGAGCCTGTATCTGTTAGGACAAGTCCCTCTTCCTGTTCTATTTGAATATGGTCTTTGTTATTCTTAGAGTGTTGCCCTTTGACATGAATTTATAATTTGTGCAAATTCACTTTTTGCACTGGGTTTAAGAGAATTTGTGTTGCCTATACTGCTGCAAGTCATCACCATAGCATAACACCCTCCTTTCAATACTTGTAATGATTGCATTGTTCTGAAATACTAAAAATCTTGCCAGTTCTGTGCAATACATAATACATCTCTGCATGTGAACTAAATGCAAAAGCAGCTCATTGATTTTCCTACGAATTGCAGACCAGGGTGGCAGGAGCACCAAAAAAGGACAATAAAAATCACCTTTGAGCTTTATCAAAGGTGAGAAAACAACAGAACAGTTTATTCTATGGGTTCCTCCCAAAAGTATGCTTTTGAAACTGTCAGAGATGAAATGAAATTATTTTTACTAATTAAGATTGTCCTTTGCCTATGAAAAAAAATTTTTTTCCAGTCTTGCAACCTCTGGCCCCTGACATCCATCACTCTCCCAAATTTTATGGAAAAAATATAAAATATAAAGATAGAAAATAGAAAAGAGATCAGATATGGCTCTAAACCATTTATCTCTGTCTCACAAGAGAACTGTCAAGGGGTTCAGAAGGGTAGGAAAAAATGATAATCTGTGTTTGAAAAATCACTCCACCTGCTGATCCAGGGCCTTGGGAAGCAGCTCTGAGAACCCATTGCCTTGTTTCTCCCTCAACTGTTCACTCCATGAAAGGATTTAAATATTTCTGGCTCTAAAAATACTACACACAAATCTGCATTCCTTTCCCCTCAGCTAGGAAGTGCTGAGAGACATAATCAGGGCCCTTACAAGTAATTTTAAAATTGTCATGTCTAAATGAGTAAGTTTTCAACAAACAGCAGCTTTTTACAAACTTGTTTTATACGGCAGAAATAAAAAAGCACAGGAAGCTTCGACCGGGTGTTTGCAAGTCTTGATGGGAATATAGGAATATTCTCAATTCTAAGGTCAGACGGGCTCTGACAGTGCCCTGAGAAAGCAGGCTGATGCCAGGGAAAGTACGTTTGAGTGGAGAAAAGTCTATGGAATCTTCTGCACTCATTCTGCCCCCCCACCCACACACCCAATCAGTATGTGCAAGAAACCAATGCACTGTTACCATCACCATTGCTTTCATCATTAAAGAGGTAACATGTCATAGTAATCCAAGGTATCCAAGAGCACAGAAACAAGAGTCAGACTGCGTGGATTCAAATTCTAGATCTACTTCTTTTTTTTAAATTTTTTTTCAACGTTTTTTATTTATTTTTGGGACAGAGAGAGACAGAGCATGAACGGGGGAGGGGCAGAGAGAGAGGGAGACACAGAATCGAAAGCAGGCTCCAGGCTCCCAGCCATCAGCCCAGAGCCCGACGCGGGGCTCGAACTCACGGACCGCGAGATGGTGACCTGGCTGAAGTCCGACGCTTAACCGACTGCGCCACCCAGGCGCCCCTAGATCTACTTCTTACTATCAGAATGATTCAGTCTCTTTGTGCCTCCGTTTCCTCATCTGTAATATATGGGATCTACATTAAAGGGTTATGATCAGAGTTCTTGTAAAGACTAAGTTAATACATACAAAGTGCTTAAATCACATGCAGTATATGTGTTAGTTTTTATCATTATTATTAGTGGTAGTACTATTATAATTATCAGCACTCTAAGCTGTGAAAGGAACTGAAGTTTACAATTAGAACAATTTTGGACATTAAATTCTTTCAATCTTAACTTACTGGTGATGCTGAAGCCATACAAGCCATACTTGTAATGACTGCTTTACAGACAGAATGAAATTCCTTATGTTATGAGATAGAAAAAGAAAACCAGCACTACACCTATTTCAATAGTTTCATAAAGCAACCTTCATTTTTACTCTGTGATTAATCTTGGCCCTGATCTATATCTATTTATTCACTAATTTATTCAACAAATAATTCATTCAATATTGTTTATGAAGCAAACACTTGCCAGTAGCTTAAAATCCAATATGTGCCAGTTACTGTGTTTGCTGATGCGAAGACATCAAACACTTCTCCGCTACAGAAGACTTATAAAAACTTTTATTAATTATGATAGCATAATGGAATGATTATAACAAGGGAGACATGGGAAGTCTTCATAAGAGAAGTGACATTTGAGCTGGAATTTGAACTATGGGTAAGTGGGGAGGGCATTCCATGCAGAAAGCAAAGTGTGTAGTAAGGTTCAGGAATAAGAGTGTGTCTTACTTGGGGCACAGCGAGACATTCAATATACTTGAAGGGAAAGCTTTGTGTTGAAGGAAAAGCAGAAAACAAGGAGGCTATGAAAGCAAGTTGTGACCTCCTTGTAAAAAATCTGCACCAAGGACTACTGACTAGGTTCTGGAGACAGAGAAGAGGTAAGACTCCTTGGAGTATGAAACATATCAGCTTCATAGACTATGTGTTCTTTCCTGTGTAACAGATTACCAGAAACTCAGCGACTTAAACAAACACAAATATTATTTTGCAGTTTCCATAGGTCAGGAATCCAGCATATTTTTGTTGGATCCTCTGTGCCAGGCTGAAATCAATGAGTCAGCTAGGTTCATTTTTATCTGAAGCTCAACCAGGGAAACATCACTTCCACACTCCCTAAGGTTGTTGGCAGAATTCATTTCCTGCATGTATAACTGTGTGATGTTTTCTTGCTGGCTTTTGGCTGGAATCACTCTCAGCTCCCAAGGCTGCTCTCAGGTTCCTGCCATGCAGCCCCCTCCGTAGGCTCTCTCACACCATGGAAACTTACTTCCTCAAGGACAACAGCAGAATTTCTCTCATGCTTTGAGTCACTTTCGTCAGGAAGAACTCAATTCCTTTTAAAAACTCACCTAATTAGATCAGGCCCACTCAGGATAATAATTTTCCTCAGCCTTACTGAGGTGTAACTGACAAATAAAATTGTTATGTATTTAAAGTGTACAACATAAAAAAAAAGGAAACAACGTGATGATTTGGTATACTTACATGTTGTGACAGGATCCCCCACCATAAAGTTAATTAACAGCCATCACCTCACATAGTTATCTTTTTTTGTTTTTTGGGGTGTAAACATTTCAGTTGTATTCTCATAGTAAATTTCAATTATGCAACACGGTATTATCAATTGTGGTCACCAGTCTAATGTTATACATTAGGTCCTTAAATTATTCATCTTACAAGTGAGAGCTTATACTCTTTTACCAACTTGTCCCCACTTTCCCTACTTCCCAGTCATTGGCAACCACCATTTTACCCTCTATTCTATGACTTTGACTTTTGGGTTTTTTGTTTTGTTTTGTTTTTGCTTTTAGATTCCACATGTAAGTGATACCATCTTTCCCTGTCTGTCTTATTTCACTTGGCATAATGCCCTTCTAGTTCATCCATGTTGTTGCAAATGGCAAGATTTACTTCCTTTTTTAAGGCTGAAAAATATTCTATTCTATTATATATATATATATATATATATGACATATATTTTATATATTATCATATAATACAGATTTAATAATACAAATACTAAAAATTAAATAGATATTAAATTTTAAAAATATATATAAAAGGTTTTATATATATATACATATATATATGTATATATATACATATATGTATATATATATATCCATTTACTTTGTCCATTCATTTATTGACAGTTTGTTTCCATATCTTAGCTATTGTGAATAAATGCTTCAGTGAACAAGAAAGTACAGATCTCTCTTTGAGACATTAGTGATAATGATTTCCTCTCCTTTGGATGTATACCCAGATATGGGATTGCTAGATCACATGATAATTCTGTTTTTAATTTCTTAAGGAGCCTCCATACTGTTTTACATAGTGGCTGTACCAGTTTACAGTCCTACCAACAGTATATAAGTGTTTCCTTTTCTCCACAGCCTCGCCAACATTTATTATCTCTTGTCTTTTTGATAACAGACATTCTAATAAACGTGAGGTGATATTTCATTTGCATTTCTCTGATTAATGATGTCATGCACCTTTTCACATATTTTTGGCCATATGGATATCTTCTTTGGAAAAATATCCACATCCTCTGACCATTTTTAAAATTACCCCTTTGTTGTTGTCTAGGAGATTTATGGTTTCAGGTCTTCCATTTAAGTCTGTAATCCATTTTGAGTTGACTTTTGTGTATGGTGTGTGGTGTAAGATAGGAGTCAGTTTCACTCTTTCACCTGTGGTATCCAGTTTTCTCAACACCATTTATTAAGGAGGTGATCTTTTCTCCATGGTATAGACGTGGGTCATTTATAGTACATTGACTCTCTTGTCAAAAATTGATTGACCATACATGTCTGGATTTAGTTATGGACTCTCTTTTCTATTCCATTTATCTGTATGTCTGTTTTTATGCCAATACCATACTGTTTTGATTACTCTAGTTTTGTAATATAGTTTGAAATGGAAGCACAATATTTCCAGCTGTGTTCTTTCGCAAGATTACCATGGCTATATGGCATCTTTTGTGGTCCACGTGAATTTTAGGATTGTTTTCTTCTATACCTATGAAAAATGCCATTAGAATTTTGATAGGGATTGTATCAGAACTGTAGATTGCTTTAGGAAATACAAACATTTTAACAATATTAATTTGTGCAATCTATGAACATAAAATATATATTTATTGGTGTCTTGTTTAATTTCTTTCATCAACATCTTACAGTTTTTTAGTATACAGCCCTTTTGCTTAAGTGTATTCCTAAGTATTTTATTGTTTTCGATGTTATTGTAAATGGTGTTCTTTTCGTCATTTCTCTTTCCATAGTTCATTGTTAGTGTATAGAAATGTAGCAAACTTTTCTTTGCTGATTTTGTATCCTGCAACTTTACTGAATTTATTAGTTCTAACAGTATTTTGATGGAATCATTAGGGTTTTCTATATATAATATCATGCCATCTGCAAACAGAGATAATTTTACACTTTCCTTTCAGATATGGGTGCCCTTTAATTCTTTTTCTTGCCTAACTGCTCTGGCTAAGACTTCTAGTACTGTGTTAAATAAAAGCGGTGAGAATGGGCACCCTTTCATTGTTTCTGATCTTAGAGGAAAAGCTTTCAGCTTTTCAACATTGAGGATATTAGCTGTTGTATGTGACCTTTATTATGTTGAGGTACATTCTTTCTACACTCAGTATGCTGAATATCATGAAAGTTTTTTGAATTTTGTCAAATATTTTTTTCTGCACCAACTGAGATGATATAAAGTCATATGGCTTTTATCCTTCATCTTGTTAATGAGGTGTATCACATTGATTGACTTGTGAATATTGAACCATTCTTGCACTCCTGGAATAAATCCCATTTGGTTACAGTGTAGGATCCTTTTGATGTAGTGTAGAATTTGGTTTGCTAATATTTTGATGAGGATTTTTGCATCTCCATTTGTCAGGTATATTGCCTGCATTTTTCTTTTTTTATAGTGTCCTTCTCTGGTTTTGGTATCAGGATAATGCTGGCCTTATAAAATGAGTTTGGAAGTGCTCCCTGCTCCTCAATTTTTGGGGAGAGGTTGAGAAGGTTTGGCATTAATTCTTCTTTAAACTTTTAAAAAATGTTTATTTTTGAGAGAGAAAGAGAGACAGAGTGTGAGTGGGGGAGGCGCAGAGAGAAAGACACAGAATCCGAAGCAGGCTCCAGGCTCTGAGCTGTCAGCACGGAGCCTGACATGGGACTTGAACCCATGAACTGCAAGATCATTACCTGAGCCAAAGTCAACACTTAACCAACTGAGCCATACCAGTGCCCCTACGTTAATTCTTCTTTAAATGTTTGGAAGAATTCACCAGTGAAGCCATCTGGTCCTGCACATGTCTTTCTTGGGAGACTTTTGATTATTGATTCAATTACTGATTCAATTACTAGGGATTGGCCCATTCAGATTTTCTATTTCTTCATGATTCAATCTTAGTATGCTGTATGTTTCTAGGAATGTATCTATTTTTTTCCACATTACCTAATTTGCTGGAATATAATTGTTCATAGTAGTTTCTTATGACTCTTAATATTTCTATCAGTTGTAGTGTTTCCCCTTTTATTTATGATTTTATTTATGTGGGTCACCTCTCTTTTTTTCTTCTAAGTCTAAAGATTTTTCAATTTTGGTTGCTAAAAAAATCACTCTTACTTTCATTGATGCTTTCTACTGTCTTTTTAACTTCTATTTCATTTATTTCTGCTCTTACCATTGTTATTTCCTTCCTTGTAGAATAATCTCTGTTTTGATTATCTCAAAGCCAGCTGATTTAGGACCTTAACTATATCTTCAAAATTCTTTCACATTTATGATATAATATAATCTAACCAAGTGAGTGATTATTCCATCATATTCATAGATCTGCCCAAATATAAGGGAAGGGAAGAACATAGAATATATACATCATAAGCTGGGAAACTTGGGGACCATCTTAGAATTTTACCTATAACAATAGACTTTCTCCTTTTATGGGTTAATGGAATGATTTTTTACCTCCCTAATGTCTTCTTAAAAGACTTATTTAAGGGGCCTAAAAAAATCATTTTTCTTTTCCTCAGTTATTTTCCACACATTTCAGTCATGTTAAACAGAATATGTGCTAACTGACTGTACCCTGCAGTAAATTTTACTTTGTTTTTTCTAGTAGTGATTAGCTATGACCATATTACCAAAGTCATTTTCTAGTCATGTCAGGCATGCACTAATACATGTATTTGAAATGATTTATAGAGTTCAAGCAAATATAAATCAAAATTCAAGAACCAAAAACTTAAATTAAAAACCTCCTAATATGTTCAATGGATCAAATAGCTTTTAATTCCACTGATGAGGTACATTTGTCATTCGTGCATCAAATGCAAACATATACATACATTTTCCTAAGGACTGGGTTGGGGAGATATTCAATAAAAAGTGTTTAAAGATTTAGAAGCTGATGCTGTTTGAAAAGTTGTTTGAATCTTTGGTGGTATCTATTCTTCGCCGGATAGAAGCCCGGCCACATAATATCGGCCAGGGTTAAAGCTCTACTGTTCTGACATCAATGAGAATCTTGTGGAGACAGTTTCACCCAAAGGCAATGGAGCAAAATGAAAATAATGCACTCCTTGAGTGTTTCTTTGTGTCTTTCTTGTTGCTGTGGAAGGGATCTATGTTGTAGGGGTAATTACGTGTTCCAAAAGAACACAAAGGAGTAGAACAGGCCTGAGTGATGTGAGAGAGCTTTGGTGTACAAGGCAGACAATTAAATATATTGGTGGGGCATTACATAGTTTCTAATAGCTAACCCTCCGAATACTAAAGCGAAAGGAGAAAGAAGAGAAGAGATTGGCGCTTGTGGATTACTTGCATGAAGAGATAGAACAAGACTGGAGTCACAAGTGTGTTCTATGTTTCATCCACTGGAGGCGGGGCTCTTCTTTTGGTGCAACCATTCCTCATGGTTATTACATCTGTGCATATTTCCTTAAGTGAATGGGTTTTATAGACACTTTTATTTCCTGGCTGTGCTTACTTGAATTTTGTATCAGGGAATCAGGCTTGAAAGAATATAAGGTGGTATGTATCTTTTGTAGTCATCTCTTATTTTTGGATATTTTGTTTTGCATTTTCAGTCTTTTTTTTCTCTTTTCTTCTCAGTTTTAGAGATTTTTATTGAGATATCCTCAAGCTTAGAGATTCAGTCCTCTGCCATGTCTAGTCTACTAATGAATCCATTAAAGGCATTCTTCATTTCTGATGCAATGTTTTTAATCTCTAATAATTAAAAAAAACCTTTTCTTTGGATCTCCACCTGTATCATGACATTATCCATATGTTCTTGCATGTTGTCTACTTTTTCCATTGATACCCTTAGCATATCAATCATAATTTTTTTTAATTCCTTGTCTAATAATTCCAACATTCCTGCCATATCAGACTCTGGTTATGATGCTTGTTCTATCCCTTCAAACCGTAATTTTTGCCTTTTAGTATGTCTTATAATTTTCTTGTGAAAAGGTGGGCATTATGTACTGAGAAAAGGGATTTGTGTTGAATAGGCCTGTTGTGATGTAAGGTTTGCAGGGAAAGGATGTGTTCTATAGTCCGGTAGTTAGGTCTCAGTCTTTTAGTAAGCCTGTGAGGCTGAAAGGTAAATTTCGTTGGTGCGTCTCAGAATTTTTCCTTCTTTACATGGGACCAGATGGCTAGCGAGTGCTGGAGTTGTAGATTTCCCCTCCCCTATGTAGGTTAGGCTCTGATAAGTCATAGTATATTAGCTCCTGGTAAAATAGCTTCTCCTGAAAGCTTGAGAAACTTATCCTACCTAAGAAAACTAGAATGGTCAGGCAAACATCAAAATCGTTCTTTTTCCTCTCCTCTGACACACGTACAAGAAAATTTTCCTCTGATACTCACTGTTCCTGTAAGTAAAATTCACAGAAGTCTCGAGGCTCTCTAATGACTAGTTTTTAACTTTTAGATTTGTCCTGGAGTTTTTAATTTTTAGATTTGTCCGCACTAAACCTCTAGCAATTCATCAACTACAGTTCAGATTTTTCTACTCCAGTACTGATGCCTACAGAGGTACCTGCTTGTGGGTTTCTACTGCAGTAAGTCTGATTCTCTATATTTACCTGACTGTCTCTCTAGTTCTGAGGATAGCAGTTTTTTCCCTGTGACTCACCTTTTTGGATCTAAGAAGAGTTACTGATTTTGGGGGGTTTTGGATATTTTTTTGTCTGTTTGTTTGTTTGTTGTATTCAGCTTTTTATTTGTTAAGATTCAGTGGTGGCTTTTAAACTCCTAATATTCTGGACCTAAAACTGAAGTTTCCAAATATACTTTTTAATCAAACATAGTAATTCTTGATCCAGTGTTGCCTTGATGCCCAAAGTTTATTATTAATTTTATACGGTGTCTACAAAAAATTTAAACATACTCTGATTCAAAATTTGTTTGATATTCACAAACTGATTTATAAAAACTTTTATTTTATATTTATTATACTCTGGCTAAAATACTATATGGTATGTTTTTTTTTAAGGGGAACAATTGCCAGATGCCCATTTTTATTAGGGAGGCTGTTGATGTATGTGCACATCAAAATACTTCTTAGTTTTTAATCTACATTTCCAGAGAACAATTCATATTCTGCCACCTTCTCTCTTACAAGGAGACAGACTTGGCCAACTGATATATTATATTGCTCTTCGATTAGAGCCAGTTTTCTGTCTTAAATACATTTCTGTAACGTGTCATTTATGGTTAAAATATTCAAGAGCTATCATTTTCTTATAGAAAGTATTTACCAAGTGCTTCCAGCCTTTATTATTGATTCATGCAAAATTCATAGAGTAAAGAATGTTTTTTTCAACTACAGTTTTCCAATAAAGAGAAACTATAAATAAGGCCCAGGAATGAAATTCCATTTCCCTGCATAAATGCTACAATGCGGTATGTAAATAGATAACTTTTAAAGATGATCAAATCTAGAAACTTAAAATAGAACTTGGAGGACGTCTACCCAACTTCTCACACAAATTAAGAATCTTTTCAATAATACCCCTGGCAAATAATCATATTATAGTTTCCTGGTAAAACACTGAGAAGCTTTTTTATATACACAATGGATTTTATTCCACAACATTTAAATGTGTCATTAACAGACTGTTATGGTCGAACACTGTATATGGGTGGTAGGTGAAAGAAGGGAGGGATAAACAGACTCGAAACTACAACTCCTGTCTCCAGACTCCTTGCCAGGTCTTCTTACCACAAATCCAGAATGATACCAACCAGACAGCCTAGAGAAGGCAGAATCCTGGCTCAGGGAACATAGCAGGGAAATATTTTTGGCATTAGTTCACGCTCCTCTTACAGAAAAAAAAATGCATTTCTTCTAAAAATAGATAAACTAAAATGTATATCTCAACTTAGAGGTAAGTCTGGTATTCTGCCTAGAAAATGGCCTCAACCAAGGCAGCATGACACTACAAAGAAAATCATTCTCAGTATGTCATCTCAGTGCCACTTAGAGTTCTCAAGAAGTCTCTAAACAAAGCTCTACAACAATTCTATTTTATTGTCTAAGAAAGAGGATCTTACAAATTTTGTATTCACTATCTCACGTCTTAATTTGACTCAGCTATCTCAGTGTTAGTTATATAATACATTTTAAAATCCTAGCCTGATTATTCTCACTTTGTTCATGTCTCCTAGCCTATCTCTTCACTTATATGCATGCAAAAATTTTATTAACGCAGTATTTTAACGGGTCTATTTTGTGTAGGGTAATGGACATTCCATGTAATAAACCTGAATTTGATATTAGCATATGCAAAATATTTTTGAAGATTAAATCTGTTATGCAAAATAACATAATTCACTCCAAAGTTAAAAGCATGCTACCTTAGTCACCATTTTGTTGTGTTCATTAATGTACTCTACAAATATTTATTGTATACCCAATATATTTCAGCCTCTGTTTTAAGTTTTGCTGATACAGTTCTGAACAGAAGAATTAAAACTCAATCTTACATTCTTGTTTTGGGAGACACTGGCAACAAACAAGTTAAATTAAGAAAATATGTAGTATGTAAGATGGTATTGACTGAAATAGGGTGGAGCACATGTGGAGGTGCAATTTTAAATGAAAATGTGACCTTTAAGTAAAAACCTGAGGGAGGTGGGAAAATGAGCTTTGTGGACACTCGTGAAGAAAACATTCCAAACAAAGGGAAACGCAAGTGTGAAGGCCCTGGGGCAAGAACACACCTGGAGTATTCACAGAAAATCCATGAGGCCAGTGTGGCTGGAGGAGAGTGAGAAATACTATATGGACAGAAGTCAGAGCAGCCATACCCTAGAGACTGAGGTCAAAATAAGAGGTTATTAGAGAGTTTTGAGTGCAGGGGTAAAATGATTTCACTTATATTTTAACAAGTTCACCAGAGGCATTGTGCAAAATAAGGGGCAAGGGAAAAAGAAAGACTACTTGGAAGGCTATCATATAATGATCTAGCTGAAAGATGATGGCAGATTGGATCAGGTCAATAGCACTGCATGTATCTTAAAAAAGATCGATCCTACAGGATGTGCTGTTGAAGTGAATGGGAAATATGAGAGTTAAAGTTTGATTCCACGCTTTCTTGGCTTCATCAGCTGGAAGGATGGAGTGGCCGTTAACTGAGATGGGAAAGATTGATTATAGGAGGGGCAGGTTTAGACATTAAGTTTGAGATGTCAGTTAGATGTCCAAGGAAGATATACACTAGGAAATGGGTAATATAAATAAGTTTGGTGTTCAAAGGAGTTTCAGACAAGATGCGTACATTTGGGCATCGATGGTTATAGGAGGGATTTTGGTCAATGAGACTAGATGAAGTTGTAAAAGGAAAACAGAGAGAGAGAGAAGTTCAAAGACTGAGTGTCAATCACTCCACTATTTAGTGGTTGAAAAAATGAGAAGGAGCTAGCAAAAGGGATTGAGGAGAGAAAGTTCTGGAAGCCAAAAACAGTTTCTTAAGAAAGGAAGGATCAGTTATGTCAAAAGCTGCTAATATGTCAACCGTGTTGAAGATTGAGAGATGGCACTGGCTTTAACTACATAGAGATCACTGGTGACAACAAAAGTAGCTCTAGTGGAGTGGTGGAGATAAAAGCTAGTTGGAACGGTCTAGAAAGAATAAAAGGAGAAAAATCAGAGCCTGCGGGTAGAAAAACTTTTTGAAGAGTCTTTTTTTTTTATTTTTTTAATTTTTTTTTCAATGTTTATTTATTTTGGGACAGAGAGAGACAGAGCATGAACGGGGGAGGGGCAGAGAGAGAGGGAGACACAGAATCGGAAGCAGGCTCCAGGCTCCGAGCCATCAGCCCAGAGCCTGACGCGGGGCTCAAACTCACGGACCGCGAGATCGTGACCTGGCTGAAGTCGGATGCTTAACCGACTGCGCCACCCAGGCGCCCCTGAAGAGTCTTGATATGAAGGAAAACAAAAAAGAAAGGACTACCAAATTTTCTTTTTTTTTCTTTCTCAATGGGTGAAATAAGATGGATTTTCCTCTATTTGTGGGCATTAGAGAATTCATTTTTTTAAAGGCAATTTATTGGAGAATCTAGGTGCCAAATAGAAACACAAGATAATATAATCTTTGAAAGCCTATTTTTAGGCCAGGGAAGCATTATTTTTTAGGACTAATGGTTGGTGTAATTGCAAGAACAGTACTTTATTGTCCATAAACACGAAATGATCTTCTTTCAAACACACTAAGCTTCTTCTTTCTATGTTTACAAAATACTAGAAACAAAACCCAAATCCTTAAATGAATCTTAAGAGACAAAAATATTGACACTAGTGTTTTAAGTACAATATAAAGTCCAAGGATATTGAAATTCCCTCACATTTATGTATGTTTTGTATAAGTCACTCTGGGGGGGAAAATGCAAGCCAAATCTCAGTTAAATAAATGTTTTCATTTTTGGAAGTTTTCACAAAACTTAAAAGGATAACCTATTTTGGGTATATATTTTAATGAAATAAAATCTTCTCTGGGAAAAGAATCTGAAGAATCTCATGGTATTATTATGGAAATTAAATAATACTTTTGATAACAAGCAAAGGAGAGAAAAGTAATAACTAAGTAATACCACCTATAGCTGTTACTAAATCCTAGCCAAAAAATGTTAACTAAAAGAATTCTTCTCACTGTGTGTGTCTGCAAGTTCAAAGACACTGACAATGTCAGGGAATATAGAACAACTTAATATTATAGATTAAAGAAGAAATCTTTTTAAATTGTTGACTTATACTATTGAAAATATTAAAATAATTAGATATAGCCACATACATTTTGGTTAGAATTTTTCCATCCTTTATTTTCTAACACACACACACGCACGCGTGCGCACACGCTCGCGCACACACATGCACGGAGTTAAAACAAAATCTCCCAAAAGCAATAATTTTAGCTACGAATGTAGACTAGACAAGAAATGGAATAAAGCACATTTATCCCAACACTAAAGAGGGAATTTTTATTGTGAAAAAAAGATTAAGACGGAAAAAAAAATTACCAAGTGTTCAATGAACTGGAGGCTGTACTAAAATAGCATGCATTTTGTTGAGGAGGGAAAGTCACTCATAACTCAACACGAGCAATTACAATCTATTTCTTGTTTTTATCTCCTTTGAAATAAAATACACTCTATATGTTCTCAACATGTGGGGAATGATACTCTGTCAATAGAGAATAATATGACAATGGAAGCAGCATAATTATGCATGGAGGAAAATGGCAAAATTCTAATCATGGTATATCTTGCACTACCAGATTTTCCACACTATTTTTTCAGAATATAAAAGACATTGAAGGAGAGTACAAATGTAAAATTAAATAGTGTAGAAAGGTTCAATTCCTTTAGAATTGGTATGCTACAGAATAAGTCTGGTTTATGAAACAGGAGGTCTCTATCATTGAAATTTCTGTCAACTTTACTTATTTCACAAGTTATAGAAAATTTCTAGGTACAAATGATCATTTTGAATACCTGTACATATGACTTTGACACTTCAGATGTTCACCTTTATGATAAAAATATCAATAATTTTGGCAAAATGGAGAACCATCTCTGGATAATTTTAGAAGAAAAAACACAATTTCTGTAGAAGGTAAGGTCTTAGTGTCCTTTAGTAAGCTTAACAAGGTGTGGATGGAAGTGGGATTTAAGTCACTATATTGGATTAGCAAAATAATACCGTTATATCTCTATATAAAATATATGTTAATATTATGGGAGTAAGCTGAAAAATAAAAGTTAACTTGAAATAGTATACGTTTCTGTTAATAAAAGTAACGCTCATTGTAGCGTGCATGAAAACTGTTGACACAAGACAAAATAAACATCATGTATAATGAACACTCATGAGTAACATTTAACATTTGATATATGCACTTGAAGACATTTTCTATTCATGTCATATCACCTAAATTAAGATCATATTGTAATATATAATATTGTTTTGCATCCCACTATTTGAATAATGCTTTGCAATGAACACTTGCCTTTATTTAATATTATTTGGAAGAGATCATGTACATAAACAATAATGTATTTAACAACTCCTTCATTGTTGTATATTTGGATGTTTCCTTTTTTGGTATCCTAAATGGGGCTGAGATTAATATACATATCTTAAAGTTTTAGTTTGAACTTAGTGACTTTATAATTATATTCATTCAGTTACTGCACATCTAAATACAACTCAGCAGTGATGGAATGAATGATTAAATATTTAATTAAATTTATTATGCCTAACACAACTCCAAATATTTTATGAGTATGTATTAGAGTATTATGAGTATTAGAGCTTTTAGTTGAAAAAGTAATTAAAAATGAGAAATGAAAAAGGAAACAGAGGCAGAGGAAGACAAATGGCTGAATACATGGCATAAGATCCCATACAGTAGTTAAGAGATGTTAAGTCCCAGTGTTTGGAGTTTCCGAATAGCCAAGCCAGAAAGGGAAATAAACTGCAATTCCCAATACCTGTGAGTACCAATTCTTAGGATTAAAATAATTATGCTATAATTCACTTTTTCTAGCTACTATGACTTGAGGAAACGTTCTTCCCTGGATTTTTCAGGAAGACAAGTCAGGTTGCTGAAGTGGATTTCGTCTTCAACGACATCCCTGTAATTTATTCCGACACAGCTATTTATTATAGTCTCTGCATGTAGACCAAGTGCCTAATGGCAAGATTAAATAACCTTCAAAAACACATTAATGGGTCCTTATTTGTAAGATAAATTTCCATTTGAAAAATTCTATACAGTAGTGACCACTTGGCTGAGTGAAAACTAACATGTGTATATATTTTCATTTTGAATTTAACCACGTTTAGCTTCAAAAAGCCATAGAACTAAAATATTTTGATACCCTTTTTGATGGGAGGGGAGGGAATATTCTGACATATTCCTGGCATATTCTGGCATAGAAGCAGTTGCTATAGCAGAGATTTACAGTAGATCATCCTATTTCCAAAGGAGTGACTTTGTTTCTAGATTACATACTTTACCTAATTCCAAATAGAATGTGAGTTGGCTTACAGTCAAAAGCAAAAGTGCATAGAACCTCTGACACTGAAATAAAATCAGAGTCGTTAAATTATGTTATGCGAACTGGGAGTACATACTTATACCAAAAAACTAGGCTGAGGAGAGCTGCTACATTAAAATCCTTGGCAATAAATGTGACATAAATCTAATTAAATAATAATGGAAAATAGTTCAACTCATCTGGAAAAATAGACACTTTGTTACCATAGAATTTAAACTTAACCTTTAATTAAATATCAGCACCAGGCTTCCAGGTAAAAATGATAGATTTCTCCCTCCTTCAATATGTAATGAAATGAGTAAGAAATAAAAAGCAAAAGAGAAAGATTCATTTATCAATCTACGAACAAGGAAAGGGCAAAAATGTAGTGTGGACTTTAACCACAACCCTACTTTATATTAATGGTACCAGGAATTGATTAAATATTGACAATTCTCACAAATACTACCAATTTTATTTTATTTTATCTTTTAATTTGAATGATGGAGAACAGTAAGTGGGAGTAGAGTGAATAAGTGAAAACAGGTCTTAGTGAACAACACACTGATTCCAGGTATCCTCCATAAAATGAAAAAAACGATCTAAAATTCTGAGGTGAGTACACCCCCCCTTCTCCAAATTCCTACCAGCTCCGCTGTGAAAGTAGGACTCCTAGTCTTTACCAGGTAAAGGAAACATTTGTACAGGAGTACTGAAATTCTCAAAAGAGCCCTTTCTCCCTAACAAAGACTGCATGCAGCTCTAGTTGATGTCTCCTAAACAGGCAACAGAACAAACCTGAAGCCCCAAAATGGAATTTGGCCAGAAACACAGACATGCCAGAGTCAACGTGGGAAGGAGAGCTAAGAAGTCATCCACAATATTTTAGGTGAAATGAACTCTCTAGATCCAGTGAGATTAAATGAAATGGTCTCACAGGCATCCCAAAACACTACACCACCCTTCTCAGAAAGAAATATAACATATGAAAGACAGAGCAGTTTGGAAAAATATGTTAGCTCCAAAACAGAGAAAATGTTCCTACTAGTGTTTTACATCATAGGATAAATTAATGAGAATAAGGATTTAATATATAAACAAACTCAAACACAAGATGGTACAACAACAGAGTGAGATGAAAAAAAAAAAGAGTCAACAAAATGAATTGAGGGTCGAAATAATACTATTACAGAAGTAAAAGAAAATCAGAAATAAAGTAGAGAATAAATATGCTTTATAATTGAGATAATAACATAATAACACGGAAGAATGATGAGGTAATTACAGTGACTGCAGACAAAAAGACTACGCAATCACAGCAATTTGAAGGGAAAAAATAGACACTGAGGCAAGGCAAAAAAGAACTAACATGAAGACAACTGGTGCTCTTAAGACAGAATCCAACCAATTGAACAGGAAAATGATTTATTAACAGAAATCCTTGAGTTGAAAGGATGTCTAAATTAACAGATTAACAAAACCCACCTACATCTCAGAAAAGAAGGTTCAGAATGATTCCAAAGAACTGGTAATAGTTTGATGACCTGAGATTGAAAACTAACAAGGGACAAGAAAGCAAAATTTTAAATTGCAGTTGTCTGGAGGTAGTTAACAGGCAGATAAAGAATAACTGCCCCAAGTCATCCTATGTATAAGATCTGGACTAGGATTCTATGAGCCCAGAATGCTTTGAGAGTGCCCCAAAGGCTGTGGGATGTTTAGACAATGGTGATCCAACAGACAGTTTTCAGAATCACAGTGAAAATGCATGACAGAGATACTGTGGGTTGGCTCTTTCAAATTCCCTTACATCTTCCTTCTATTTGGAAAAGTTGGACAGCTATAAAACAATATTCCAGAGGAATTCTGCTCCTATGATATCCAAATAACTGGTGCTCGACTTATTTTCTTGTGATACACCAACTGAAAACTGAAAACAGTACATAAAACAGCAGTTTTCAGACATTGGACAAGAGGTAGAGCAAGACAGTGATACCTGAGGGAAAGGGTAACAAAGGAAGTGAGTCCTACAATCCTCCTGGTTTTCTATCTGGAGGCAACTTCCAGACTACAGTGCAGGAAGGGGTTCCCTAAATAAGTACAATCACAAAATAAGCACAATCTTTTCCTTCAGCTACAAGAAGTGATCTCTAAGAAATCTGATTCCTCCGAGCTTCAATTTCCTGACAGATACCCTTGTTTAGAACTGTTGCAAAAATTACACTGTATTAGACAGATGTATATTGATATACTCCCAAGTCCTGATAAGTGCCCAATAAATCTTAACTATTATTATTACTAATTAGATATCTCACAGTATTTTTATTTATAGTGAGATTACCATATTGAATTGAAGAAAATCTAGAATTTCATGAAACACAGAGTACTTATCACAAGACTATAAAATTTCAAAATCCACCTAATGGCAAATCATAAATGGAACTTTTAACAATTAGACTTTTCACGGGATAGAAGAAAATGGAAATATTAAAAAATGTTTGCAACTGTGTTGCACAATTTATGAGCTGAATAATGAGGGTGTTTACTTGCAAATGGAGCATAACCAAAAAAAAAAAAAATTCATACTACATCTTGAAAATAAGCTGCATGATTTGGAACAAAACCCAGCAGCTGTGAGTCACAACTTGTAACTGAAAACACCAGAGGTGAGGCACTGGAGGAAGATCTGTACATGAAGACTCCTTAGAGACACCATTCCTCTTAATTAGCCCAAGAAGTGAAGGAAGGTCTTTTACATATTACTCTCAGGTGTTTGATAATGCTTCCTAGACTGAAGAACCTAATCATAGGAAAACTTTTATCTTCTAGGTAAGATCATTATCCTTTACAAATGGGTTGCCTGAGAGCAATAATTCAACATTTAATTGTGTTTTCCTTATTTCTCCTAAGAGATAAATCCAGGAAAATATGAATTGCATTGTTGTTGAAGTTTCAGCAGACCTTAGTATCAGAATAATGTTCCCAAATGGCATCTTTCCTATTATTAGTCAACAATATGAGCTTTGAGTATTTGAGTACAGTGTTTATACGACAAGGTGCCATAAGGTAGTACAGCTTTAACTCTGGACTCCCCTGTGAGGTTTTCCCAGTTTTGAAGTAGTTCTTCTCTCTGGAAGCAGCAGAGTATCTGCATACACATATTCTGCTATAGCGAACATGACCCCCAAACGACCACAGTTGTAAATTGCAAAATGGCTCTAATCTTCCACCCCTTCCTGTGTCTGTGTTCATGCTGTTTGCCAAATAGCCTTGTAGGGTCCTTCCACTCTGACTCTGGGGTCAGACAAGGCACTTGCTCAGACAAACAGGCTAGAAGTCACTTGTCCAGTTGGGCTTGCTCTCTTGCTCTCTACCATCCACGAGAAGGCCATGCTGGAAGATGAGGTACACGTAAAAGAGATGACGTATCCCAGTCAAGGCCATTCAAGATCACCCCAAATCCAGTCCACCCCTCACATGTGGGAAAGCATAGGCACTAGCCAAGACCAGAAAATCCTCCCAGCTAACCTAGACATGTGTGGCCTAAATAAATGCTTTTGTCTTAAGCCACTGATTTTTGGAAAAGTGGTATATACAACATTTAGAGTGGCTTGCTTTCATCAAACTGAATCTCTGTCAACTGAATAAGAAATACATGCAATTTCCTTGGGGTCTTTTCCATCTTCAGAAACCACATTCCTGCACGCTAGCTTATTTACTTAGGTACTGGTTGTAACTCAGAAATTGCAATAAATGATTTAGCAGAAAAAATACATACTTCCTCTTCTATGTATCTCCAGCTTGATTTAAAAACATTTCTGGGGCGCCTGGGTGGCGCAGTCGGTTAAGCGTCCGACTTCAGCCAGGTCACGATCTCGCTGTCCGTGAGTTCGAGCCCCGCGTCAGGCTCTGGGGCTGATGGCTCGGAGCCTGGAGCCTGTTTCCGATTCTGTGTCTCCCTCTCTCTCTGCCCCTCCCCCGTTCATGCTCTGTCTCTCTCTGTCCCAAAAATAAATAAAAACGTTGAAAAAAAAATTAAAAAAAAAATGTTTCTATTGGCCTAAGGAAATCTTTTCAAATGGGGCTAAAAAATAAGTTGGATTATATTTGAAGAGAGAAGGGTAAAGTAAAGCTGAGTGATCTCAACAAATAATCATCAAAAACCGTAAAGAGTAAATTGGATGTCAAAAACAATTATGTGGGTTTTGGCATTAATTGAAAGACTTTTGTATCTAAGAGAGAGTACTTTCTCATTTATAATATGAAATTGAGTCTCCATTTCCAAAAATCTTGGGTAATTAATAAATATGCCTAAGCAACCCATAGAAATTTTGTGAATTTAAAAAATAATATCTCAAAATTAAATGCTTAGTGGAAGCATGGTGAGTGTGCACTGGCCTATAATTTATATAATTTTAATACTTGATCTCAGAGTACTTAAGAGTTTATTTTAAAAATATTTTTGGGTAGTTGTGTTTCAAAGATAAGTCTGGATGTTATGCTCAGCATTAGAGTTAGAATATGTTTTTTTAGCAAGTAAGAGACACAAAATGTTTCTTAGAATTTGCATTCATGTCCTACATATAAAGGTTAATTTTATTCACTTTGATAGGCAATTATGTTTCTCAAGTTTTTAGAAGTCTTATTAATTTTCATTTCCTTATAATTGCTTTCTTTTATCTCTAGTATGGAAGTACTAAAATTTTATCATCTTGACTTATAAATCACACAGCAATATAGTTAATGCATGTCCAGTGTCATTGAAGATTCATACAAGAGAAAAAATGTTTTTCTCTGGAGGTCTGATCATAAGTTAATTAATATAAGTAAGTAGTGAAACCCATAATCTTATATCACACCTCTTCAAGCTTACTTATTTGTTCATAATCATACTTATCCTTGCCTTTTCTCTCCTTTTATTGTTAAAAAAAATACTCCTAATACCTCCTTTGCCCCTCCATCATGGTGTGTGTGGTTGAATGTTCCTCACCATGTCTTCTCATAAGACTTTCAGGATCAAGTGATTACTGGCCAAGAAACAAAGGCAGAATCATCCCATTCCCCAGTGGATTCAGATGAAAACTGGTAATAAAATCAGGTACAATCCAAGAGGAGGCATCGGAGAAGAACCAGGATGGGTCTATAAGGGATGGCGCATGAGATGGCACACATATTTATGTAGCATTAAGGCCACATGTTTGTATCCT
Organism: Prionailurus viverrinus; assembly: GCF_022837055.1. Taxonomy (NCBI): domain Eukaryota; kingdom Metazoa; phylum Chordata; class Mammalia; order Carnivora; family Felidae; genus Prionailurus; species Prionailurus viverrinus. Next base: position 142,102,786 of record NC_062562.1, read on the forward strand.
ATCACTCTGTAAACATCACTACTACCTAAGCAATAGACATGTTTTATCAGGGAAATGTTTTTTCTCTGATACTATACTTCTGTAGCATAGGTTGGTTCAGTAATAGATATATGAGAACTTAAAAAAAATATTCCTACTATATGTTTCAACACTACAAATGCACAAATTCTCAATTATTATCCATTAGTTTTCATAATCCCACATTTTTAACTACAACTCTTTAAATACAACAGAACTACATATCAAATAAAAGCATGTAACTAATATTTTAGAAAATCTACTCATTTTCTTGAGCACGTATATTGAAATAATCTGAGTCATGGAAAAATATATGTAAGAACATTGATCTAGAAGTCAAATTTTAATGTCATTATTTGCTAAATGATAATAAAATGTAAATGTACATCCCCAAGAAAAGGTACGTGTTAAGGAAAGCAATGCTCATTAAACTTAGTTCACCTGTAAACATTACTTATAACTAGCTTAACAGATAATACAATCAAAATCATTAGAATATGTTTGTTAGGTATAGGAGCCTTAAAGTTCATCAGAAATCTCACTTTTTAAAAAATAGATATGAAGGTAGCCATCTTTCTTTCATGCTTCAGAGAAGAATTTTCCTGAGAGAACTGTAAATTACGAAGTGTAAATCCCTGAATAGGGACCTACAAATACCCCAAAATTTAGGTTTCTCATAGATACATGACACTACCCATCACCTATCCGGAACAACATCACATATTGGGCAACTTATCTTTACAGCTCAAAATGCAAGTTAAAGCAGATATATACGGTGGAGCATGTTCCATCCAAGAGAATGTATGCATTGATATACCTGGTTAACTTGTCTCATGATGTGACATACTTGGCAACTTGCTCTACCATTTTGGCCAATATAAACATAAAAAGCCAGAACTAATTATAGGTAATTCTGCAACATTTCTGAACCATGTATCTACATTCTCTGGGGGCTGCCATAAAAGAAGATTATCAAAGATTATTAAAGAGAAAATTAAAGTTAAACAGGAGGGAAGGTGGTCCACAAACACTCTGCTAATGATAGGAGGCAATCTCAGTTGTTAGAACTTGTAGGAAAAAAATCCCTTAAAAAAATTTAGTTTACATACAAATATGTACAGAAATGAGGTGTAATCATAAATTTGGCGCTTCAAATGGTGTGTGGGGTGGCAAGGAGAAAGGAATGGGCTATTCAGTAAGAGGTGTTAGGCCTACTGGGTTCCAGTGGAACCTAATTTGGAGAAATTAAATCTGGATCCAAACCTCCTGTTGTGTAGGTCTCAGTTTATCAATAACCAGTGTTGTGGCTGGACCATCACTTGTTGGTTCTTATTATGAGTGTGGGATGCACACAGCAATAGCCGTCAGAAAACTTTGAAAGAGACAAGGTTTATTACTTATAGAAACTGGAAACTACACAGCATACCTGGGACCACACAGTGAGGTCGCAGGGGCTGAGGGGAAGAGCATGGGCCTGGGGTTCTGCTTTTACAGGGGTCCAGGGTATGGGCCTAGGGTTTCTCTGTATTGGTGAATTTAAAACATAAAAAAAGTCAAAAAGTAATAATATTTACAGAAATACTATAGGTGCTGCCCCAATATATTAATAACAAAAGTCATTAATAACATTACTAACAAAAGTCAATAAAAGTAAGAAATGAATAAACAAAGGCTTCATATAAATTAAAATAAAAGGTCTCAAATTTATTTAAAGATACTCAACTTCATTAATAACTAGAGAAATGTAAATAAAAACTATACCTCATCAAATTAGAGAGGATGAAAAAAATTGATGAAGCATTGTAGTGGAAAGACTATAGTAAATCATGGGTTCTCATACATTGTTAGTAAATTTGTAAACTGGTAACAGCATATGCAACATAATTTGGCAATATTTTCAAAATTATAGATGTTCATACCCATTGGCACACCAATGCATTCGTAATCTGTTATGGAAATATGCATGCAGAGATGTGAAATAACCTACTTAGAGGCTATTCACTACATCTCATTGGTAATAGCAAAATGTTTATAACAAGATAGATGCATAGCAATAGGAGATTCATTAAGTACTTATAGATCTATACAATAGAACACTACTGATATAAAAGAATGAAGAAACTTTTATGTATTGATATGAAAGAACACTCAGACATGCATTTTTATGTAAAAAATGTAAGCTGAGAGTAACATTGGTGAAAATGGCAGAGTGGAGAACTCCGGGGGCCCATCCTCCCCTAGAAACACAGAAAAATCTGACAAAATGGTCAGAATCAACCTTATTGGAAATCTAGGACATTGTCAGAGATTTACAGTAACCAGGTTAATGCTTCATCAGGAAATCAATGTCTGAAGCACAGTAGACTTTTCTGGTGTTTTGACCTATCCCACCTCCTTCCCCAGCTTGGCAACCCACATTCCTGGTATTGGTTCTGGTTCTGGAGGGAGCAGAGAAGACCTGGTTCTCAAAAAATTGTGTTGGTCTATTTTGACCACCCTGGGAGCTCCCGGAAGGACTAGTGCAAAGGGCTTACTTTCCTGTTACTTAACTCGTAAGTCTCAGGACAGAGAGTCCATTATGCAAGGGAATTCCTCAAAAACACTGAAAGGAAAATACACTAGCTACTGCCACTTGACGCAGAGGATATCATTTGGGGCAAATAATAAGATGTTGCAAAGTCTATCAAGAAAAGCTGTGGAATGAGATATTTGGGGGAATACAGGCTTTGAATGCCTCCCCACATATACTAGGGAATCTAGAAGGCCACATGCATACAACAAAAGAGCACCAAAGATAGGTCTGGAACTTCTGTGTGGCAGGCAAAAATTTAAAGTCATTAGGCTGTTTCGTTACAGATTAGTAAAATGTCAGTGTCAGAGGTCCTTTTTTTTCCTGCTTATCCATTTCTTCAAAGAACCCTCCAACCTTACCTGATTGTCTTTGATATCTGTCTTTGCCATTAGACTGCAAACTCTAGCCATATCTCAGCTATAGAGCCACTGTCTAGAATAGTCATTAAATCATGGTTCACATACACATTCATGCAAAATAGACAAAATCAGAAGCATTAAACATTGAATAAAATTATGGGTGTTGTTTCCCTGGTAAACCACCTCATTCAGTAGTCATGGGTGAAGAATCAAAGGGAGAAGGATTCATTTGTTACCTAACCCAACCCTTTAGTAGAGACCCAAGGGATATTCAGCTACCTTTGAAAGCAGTGTAGGATATATAAGAGCCACAAATACAGAGAAATTAAACTGGACCACATAAAACCACATAAGCCTTGGAGTGTAAATAGAAGGCACTTTGTGATAATAAAAGGAGAGAAAAAATGTGTAGGTTTTTTTTATTATCAAAATAAAACTAAAGGTACATCTGAACATTAAACAGAAGTTAGATTTTTTAAAAGGCAGATAGAAATTCAAATATTTTTCCCAAAGGCATATATTGTAGAAGACTTTAAAAGCTGAAATTATGGCTTTTAAGTGAAATCATGAGCAAAACCTTCAAGAAAGGGGAATAATTAAGAAGAGCTTTGAGGAAATGTATGTTAAGAATTATAAATTGTTAATATAACTCATTGGTTCAGAGTCTCAAAGAACCAGGCTACAGAGTAGGAGAAAGTTTAAAATCAGTAGATTAGTGTTTTTCAGACATGGGAAATGGGTCTGCCATGCATCTCTTCCCAGGCTCTAGTCATGGATCTAAGGAAGAGATTCAGCATTCACCCCAGGAAGAAAGAAGACAGAGCTGAGGGACTGTGGGAAAAATCTGCAAAGAATTGAGAAAAGAGAAAAGTAAAATATCAGGTGTCTAAGAAAAAACAGGGGAACCAAACATCATTCCTGTAGATTCAGAGGGAATAAAAAATTGACCTTTAAGAAATTTAAAACAATCTAGGTTGTCTTTAATGAATGAAATAAAGAGGGCCATTTCACAGGCATAAAATATTTCAGAAAATAATACTGCTTGCATGTTCCATTTGGAAAGAAAGATATTTAAACTGCATTACAAATAACTGAAGGCTCAAAGAAATGGAAAAACTCTCCATGCTCATGGATTGGAAGAACAAATATTGTTAAAATGTCGATACTACCCAAAGCAATCTACATATCCAACGCAATCCCTATCAAAATCACACCAGCATTCTTCACAGAGCTAGAAAAAACAATTCTAAAATCTGTATGGAATGAGAAAAGACCCCAAACAGCCAAAGCAATGTTGAAAAAGAAAACCATATCTGGAGGCATCACAATTCTGGACGTCATGCTATATTACAAAGCTGTAACCAAGACAGTATGGTACTGGCACAAAAGCAGACACATAGATTTAAGGAAAAGAGCCCAGAACCCAGAACCCAGAAATGGGCCCACAAATGTATGGCCAACTAATCTTTGGCAAAGCAGGATAGAATATCCAATGGAAGAGAGTCTCTTCAGCAAACGTTGCTGGGAAAACTGGACAGCAACATGCAGAAACACGAACCTGGACCACCTTCTTACACCATACACAAAAATAAATAAATTCAAAATGGATGAAAGACCTAAAGATAAGACAGGAAGCCATCAAAATCCTAGAGGAGAAAACAGGCAACGACCTCTTCAACCTCAGCCACAGCAACTTCTTACTTGACATGTCTCTAGAGGCAAGGGAAACAAAAGCAAAAATGAACTATTGGGCCCCCATCAAGATGAAAAGCTTCTGCACGGCGAAGGAAACAATCAGCAAAACTAAATGGCAGCTGACAGAATGGGAGAAAATATTTGCAAATGGCCTATCAGATAAAGGGTTAGTATCCAGAATCTATAAAAAAACTTATCAAACTCAACACCCAAAAAACAAATAATCCAGTGAAGAAATGGGCAAAAGACATGAATAGACACTTTTCCAAAGAAGACATCCAGATGGCAAACAGACACATGAAAAGATGTTCAACATCCCCATCATCAGGGAAACACAAATCAAAATCACAATGAGGTGCCACCTCACACCTGTCAGAATGGCTAAAATTAACAAGTCAGGCAACAACAGATGTTGGCAAGGATGTGGAGAAACTTCTGGTGGGAAGGCAAACTGGTACAGCCACTCTGGAAAACAGTATGGAGGTTTTTCAAAAAATTGAAAATAGAACTACCCTACGACCCAGCAATTGCACTACTAGGTATTTATCCAAAGGATACAAAAACACTGATCCGAAGGGGCACCTGCACCCCAATGTTTATAGCAGTACTACCGACAATAGCCAAAGTATGGAAAGAGCACAAATTTCCATCAACTGATGAATGGATACAGGAGTGGTATATACATACAATGGACTATTACTTGGCAATCAAAAAGAAAGAAATTTTGCCATTTGCAGCAATGTGGATGGAACTAGAGTATTATGCTAAGCAAAATAAGTCAGTCAGAGAAAGACTAGTATCATATGATTTCACTCATATGTGAAATTTAAGAAACAAAACAGATGAACATAGGGGAAGAGAAAGAAAAATAAAAACAGAGAGGGAGGCAAACCATAGGAGACTCTTAAATACAGAGAACAAATTGAGGGTTGCTAGAGAGATGTTGGGTGGGGGGATGGGCTGAATAGGTGATGGGCATTGAGGAGGGCACCTGTTGGGAAGAGCACTAGGTGTTGTTATATGTAAGTGATGAATCACTAAATTCTATTCCTGAAATCATTATTACACTATATGTTAACTAACTTGGATTAAAAAAACAAAACAAAAACCCTATATTCCAAATAACCGAGATGGGAAGATACCAAAACTACAACAAGCTTTGAATCTAGCATAGGAATCAGTGTAAAAAAATTATGAAAGTAAGTTCAAAATTGAATTCAAAGATTTTACTTAAAAGAAAGCATATGTGATAAAAATATGATTTAATCTCAAAACATCCAAATGCCAAATCATATTAAGACTCACTGAAAATCATATACATTTACATGTGCTATATAAATATAAACAAAATTTTCAACTAAATATAGAATAGGGAAATTGGCAAATAGAGTAAAAACAGCTCTTACATATATGTATCTGAATTAATTATATTTTGCTTTTATTACTTCAAATCAGTAGGAAGATTAATAACTGTTCTTTAAATAGTGCTAGAAGGACTGATTAATAATTTTGAAAGAAAAAGTAAGCCATATTCTTACTTCATAACTTACACAGAAATATTTTACAGGTGAAAATACTGAAATGTTAAGAAAACATTCCAGTACTAACAGTAATGTATTGGATATTTTACAATACTGGAGAATAGGAAACAACATTTCTAAAGTTGAAAATATGTTTCTTAGTTATTCAAAGATAAATGTTTAATTTCATTAATAGCAAATATATTTTTAAATTAAATCAATACAAAACACATCCATAGGAAACAAAAAAGACTCAAGAGGAAATTCACACAAATTGACATTCTCTCTCTCTTTTTCACACACACATGCACACACACACACACACACTCACGCACACACCACACAATCCACACACAGTCAAACATAAAATTTTACTGACAAAGAAAGAAATGCCAATTATGAACCATGACACACATAACCTTTACTCAAAACAAGGTCAAAATGTTTAAGTGCTGTTGGTAAGAATCTGGTAAAATGTGATTTTATGCCACTGGGAGGGAAAATTTGTGTACATTTTTCTTTTTCTTTTTTTTTCAACGTTTATTTATTTTTGGGACAGAGAGAGACAGAGCATGAACGGGGGAGGGGCAGAGAGAGAGGGAGACACAGAATCGGAAACAGGCTCCAGGCTCTGAGCCATCAGCCCAGAGCCTGACGCGGGGCTCAAACTCCCGGACCGCGAGATCGTGACCTGGCTGAAGTCGGACGCTTAACCGACTGCGCCACCCAGGCGCCCCTTGTGTACATTTTTCAAGGAACAAATGAACAACCTCCATAAAAATCTTTAGAACTGTGTATACTCTTTGACAATCAATTCTACCTTTAAGACTTTGTCCTAAGAAGGTCACTGTGAACATATGTAAAGATTATCATCAAGTATATTCATCACAGTCTACATACCTAAGAATATAGAAATGACATAATTAACGAATAATAAGAAATTTCTTTTTTAAAATTAAATCCATGCAAAGGAATGCTGTATGGATATTAAAATTATATTGTAGAGAAACCGCCAGAAGACTAGCAGAACGGAGTCTCTGGAGCCAAGCGCAGACAAGAGGCCCACGGAAGAGGGTAGGAAGGGCGGCGAGGGTGTGCGCGCTCCATAGACTGGCGGGAGGGAGCCGGGGCAGAGGGGCGGCAAAGCAACAGAATATACTTTCTTCTCGAGTGCACATGGAACATTCTCCAAGATAGATCATATACTGGGTCACAAAACAGCCCTTCATAAATATACAAGAATTGAAATTATACCATGCATACTTTCAGACCACAATGCTATGAAGCTTGAAATCAACCACAGGAAAAAGTCTGGAAAACCTCCAAAAGCATGGAGGTTAAAGAACACCATTCTAAAGAATGAATGGGTCAACCAGGCAATTAGAGAAGAAATTAAAAATATATGGAAACAAACGAAAATGAAAATACAACAATCCAAACGCTTTGGGATGCAGCGAAGGCAGTCCTGAGAGGAAAATATATTGCAATCCAGGACTATCTCAAGAAACAAGAAAAACCCCCAAAACAAAATCTAACAGCACACCTAAAGGAAATAGAAGCAGAACAGCAAAGACACCCCAAACCCAGCAGAAGAAGAGAAATAATAAAGATCAGAGCAGAAATAAACAATATAGAATCTTAAAAAACTGTAGAGCAGATGAATGAAACCAAGAGTTGGTTTTTTGAAAAAATAAACAAAATTAACAAACCTCTAGCCAGGCTTCTCAAAAAGAAAAGGGAGATGACCCAAATAGATAAAATCATGAATGAATATGGAATTATTACAACCAATCCCTCAGAGATACAAACAATTATCAGGGAATACTATGAAAAATTATATGGCAGCAAATTGGACAACCTGGAAGAAATGGACAAATTCCTAAACACCCACACCTTCCAAAACTCAATCAGGAGAAAGTAGAAAGCTTGAACAGACCCATAACCAGCAAAGAAATTGAATTGGCTATCAAAAATCTCCCAACAAATAAGAGTCCAGGACCAGATATCTTCCCAGGGGAGTTCTACCAGATGTTTAAAGCAGAGATAATACCTATCCTTCTCAAGCTATTCCAAGAAACAGAAAGGGAAGGAAAACTTCCAGACTCATTCTATGAAGCCAGTATTACTTTGATTCCTAAACCAGACAGAGACCCAGTAATAAAAGAGAACTACAGACCAATATCCCTGATGAATATGGATGCAAAAATTCTCAATAAGATACTAGCAAATCGAATTCAACAGCATATAAAAAGAATTATTCACCATGATCAAGTGGGATTCATTCCTGGGATGCAGGGCTGTTTCAATATTTGCCAATCAATCAACGTGATACATCACATTAATAGGAGAAAAGATAAGAACTATATGATCCTGTCAATCGATGCAGAAAAGGCCTTTGACAAAATCCAGCACCTTTCTTAGTAAACAACCTTGAGAAAGTCGGGATAGAAGGAACATACTTAAAGATCATAAAAGCCATTTATGAAAAGCCCACAGCTAACATCATCCTCAACGGGGAAAAACTGAGAGCTTTTTCCCTGAGATCAGGAACACGACAGGGATGCCCACTCTCACCACTGTTGTTGAACATAGTGTTGGAAGTTCTAGCATCAGCGATCAGACAACAAAAGGAAATCAAATGCATCAAAATTGGCAAGGATGAAGTCAAGCTTTCGCTTTTTGCAGATGACATGATACTATACATGGAAAATCCAATAGACTCCACCAAAAGTCTGCTAGAACTGATACAGGAATTCAACAAAGTTGCAGGATACAAAATCAATGTACAGAAATCAGTTGCATTCTTATACACTAACAATGAAGAAACAGAAAGACAAATAAAGAAACTGATCCCCTTCACAATTGCACCAAGAAGCATAAAATACCTAGGAATAAATCTAACCAAAGATGTAAAAGATCTGTATGCTGAAAACTATAGAAAGCTTATGAAGGTAATTGAAGAAGATATAAAGAAATGGAAAGACATTCCCTGCTCATAGATTGGAAGAATAAATATTGTCCAAATGTCAATACTACCAAAGCAATCTACACATTCAATGCAATCCCAATCAAAATTGCACCAGCATTCTTCTCGAAGCTAGAACAAGCAATCCTAAAATTCATATGGAACCACAAAAGGCCCCGAATAGCCAAAGGAATTTTGAAGAAGAAGACCAAAGCAGGAGGCATCACAATCCCAGACTTTAGCCTCTACTACAAAGCTGTCATCATCAAGACAGCATGGTATTGGCACCAAAACAGACACATAGACCAATGGAATAGAATAGAAACCCCAGAACTAGACCCACAAACGTATGGCCAACTCATCTTTGACAAAGCAGGAAAGAACATCCAATGGAAAAAAGACAGTCTCTTTAACAAATGGTGCTGGGAGAACTGGACAGCAACATGCAGAAGGTTCAAACTAGACCACTTTCTCACACCATCCACAAAAATAAACTCAAAATGGATAAAGGACCTAAATGTGAGACAGGAAACCATCAAAACCCTAGAGGAGAAAGCAGGAAAAGACCTCTCTGACCTCAGCCGTAGCAATCTCTTACTTGACACATCCCCAAAGACAAGGGAATTAAAAGCAAAAATGAACTACTGGGACCTCATGAAGATAAAAAGCTTCTGCACAGCAAAGGAAACAACCAACAAAACTAAAAGGCAACCAACGGAATGGGAAAAGATATTTGCAAATGACATATCGGACAAAGGGCTAGTATCCAAAATCTATAAAGAGCTCACCAAACTCCACACCCGAAAAACAAATAATCCAGGGAAGAAATGGGCAGAAAACATGAATAGACACTTCTCTAAAGAAGACATCCGGATGGCCAACAGGCACATGAAAAGATGCTTCAATGTGGCTCCTTATCAGGGATATACAAATCAAAACCACACTCAGATATCACCTCACGCCAGTCAGAGTGGCCAAAATGAACAAATCAGGAGACTATAGATGCTGGCGAGGATGTGGAGAAACGGGAACCCTCTTGCACTGTTGGTGGGAATGCAAACTGGTGCAGCTGCTCTGGAAAGCAGTGTGGAGGTTCCTCAGAAAATTAAAAATAGACCTACCCTATGGCCCAGCAGTAGAACTGCTAGGAATTTACCCAAGGGATACAGGAGTACTGATGCATAGGGGCACTTGTACCCCAATGTTTATAGCAGCACTCTCAACAATAGCCAAATTATGGAAAGAGCCTACATGTCCATCAACTGATGAATGGATAAAGAAATTGTGGTTTATATACACAATGGAGTACTACAGGACAATGAGAAAGAACAAAATATGGCCCTTTGTAGCAACGTGGATGGAACTGGAGAGTGTGATGCTAAATGAAATAAGCCATACAGAGAAAGACAGATACCATATGTTTTCACTCTTATGTGGATCCTGAGAAACTTAACAGAAACGCATGGGGGAGGGGAAGAAAAAAAAAAGAGGTTAAATTGGAAGAGAGCCAAAGCAGAAGAGACTCTTAAAAACTGAGAACAAACTGAGGGTTGATGGGGGGTGGGAGGGAAGGGAGGTTGGGGGATAGGTATTGAGGAGGGTACCTTTTGGGATGAGCACTGGGTGTTGTATGGAAACCAATTTGACAATAAATGTCATATATTGAAAAAAAATAAAATTATATTGTACAAAAGCAATAAGTGATATGGAATAATGACTATCACCTATTTTTAATTCCAAAAAATTCTAAAAGATAGCATATACAATTTAACTCCCTTTTGGTATTTTAGTGAGTATATAAAAATACATGAAATATATGCACACATACTAAACTAATAACTTTTCCTGAGTCATGTGCAATATTTTTTTAAGTTTTAAATCTTTCTTTGTATTGTACATATTTTCTAAAATAAAAATATACCTTTTGAAAAAGAACTATAAATATGGATATATATGTATGTATATGTAAATTTATGACTGTTTAATTAATATCTTCTAGGCATTCATCCAGAAGAAATTATCAGAGGTGTTGAGAATTACTTGGCTATAATTATTTTTATCATGAGATTATTCACAATAGCCAAAACTTGGATATATATTTAATCTAGAAATTTGTTACATAAATTATGCTGAGTCTATTTTATGTAAAATCATGCAGCTATTAAAGTTCATTTTCTCTTACATTATTTCTTGACTTTGGGAAGTGCTAAAAAAAGTAGAGTAAGATAGATTATTTCACATTATCTCAATCTTATATAAGATTTGCATGTGCATGCATGTACACACAGAACAAAACTTTGATGTTGAGGAAAGATGTGGAAATAGAGAATACATACATGCTTTAACTGAGTTTGGCATTCCAGTCCTAATGATTTATGGTAGACGCCCTTATTGGTAGCGGATACATTCCAAGATCCCCTAAAGGATGCCAGACCAAACTCTATATATACTATTTTTTGCCTATACGCACATACCTATGATAAAGTTTAATTTATAAACCAAGGAATGTTAAGAAATTAACAACAATGATAATAAAATAGAACAATTATAAAAATAGATTATAATAAAAGTTATGAGCCCTGGGTATCATATGTAAGAGATGAATCACTGGGTTCTACTCCTAAAGCCAAGACTATACTGTATGTTAACTAACCTGAATTAAAAAAAAACGTTATCTGAATATTATCTCTCTCTTTGGAAACACCATATTCTGTTGTACTCATCCTTATTCTTCTTGGGATGATGTGAGATGATAAAATGCCTACATGATGAGATGAATCGACCATATGTTAGAAGGAGGATCATATGCAGGATCATCTGCTTCCTGACCACAGTTGACCGTGGGTAACTGAAACCCTGGAAAGTGAAACTGGAGATAAAGGGGGACTACTGTACCTCTAGCATGATGAAGGAATCTGCAGACTCATTCAATAAATCACCTAATGAGTGTAATTATCAATGATAAGAGAGATTAAAAAAAAATGCTAGTGACTAAGGTATATTGATTACTAGATCACTTACAACCTGAATAGAGGTGTGCAGCATGTTAACCCCTTGCATGTTAGGTTTTGTCTCAATCTGCCTCTTTATCAATAAGGTTTTCATTATTATATGTTGTATCCTAAAGTATACTTACCAAATTTTCAGATGCCAGAATGCCAAGATCAAATACTGATATATAATACTGATTTACAGTTTTCAATATACTGGAGCAATGAGTTGAAACTAATAAAATTTGACAGATAAAAATATGAAGTCCTGGAATTAGATTTAACATACATCAGCACAACTGTATGACGAGGAAACCTACAACTTGCTGTAACAGCAAATTGTTCCAATAAAAAAACTCATATATTGTCATGGTGTCCAACACCAGTAGCCAACAGGATAGCAAGGCTTTCCCAAAATAAATATGGTCTTATGCTGCATTAATAGAAACAGTGTCCACAAAAAGGCAAATCCCATAATTCTTTTCAATATCTCGAACAGCATGTTCTGTGCTAAAAATGCCTTCAGATGCTATGAACAAAGGATAGTCACCAGGATGATAAATGTTTAGAAAAACAGTTATCAGGAAAGATTGTAGGAATTGAAAACGTTGAAATGAAAAAGAGAAGCTTTATGTGCAATACAATGCCTATTTTAAATTAAAAGATATGTCCAATCATGCAAATGACTACACATTCTATGCAGCCCAAGACCAGCAACAGAAAAATTGAAAGAAAGATCTAGAAAAGCTGACTTCCCTTCACTCTTGAAAGCAAACTTTCAGATTGAGAGGCTAGTATCCTACTGAATTCTACCTCTATCTCCACAATATTTCATCATGCCCTCAGCTGCCAGAGGCCACAGGCACGACATTGGTGATAAGCACAGATTAAAGGGATTAGGCCTCTTCCATCTGGAAAAACAACTATTAGAAGATGATATGGTCCGTTTCAAGTTAACAAAGATGTGTTCACTAAAGCTTAAAATAATAGGACCTCACCTATGAACTACTAATTTTAAAGATACAAAGTGATAGTTGTTAATAGAAAACATTTGCTGAGTACAGAGTATGTGTCAGGAACAGTTCTCACAAGAGCTTAATGTGCTAAAAATTAACTCCGTTTTACAGATTAGGAAACTAAAACCAAGATATGTTTTAAAGAACTGTTTTTAAGTTACCCTTGGTCACAAAGCTGGTAAGAGGACTTCATTCCTAGGTTTGTGACTCCAATGCCTCCTTTTACTTAAATGTTGTATCTTGTTGGCATGTAGGCGGTGGAAGTAGACAAAATTACTGGCATAGGCAAAAATATGAATATGATTTTGAAAAAAGATAATGAAATTTATAAAGTAGATTAGTGATATATTCTTTGCAAGAAGTTTCTGGAGTTCAAGAAAATGACCTTGAGACTTTTACTTCTATCATTTTCTCAGGAACTTCACATATAATTCTATTTATAGTGCCCTTCACATTAACATTTTTTTTTTTTACATTTAAAGTTAAAGCATATTTCTCAGAGGATCTGAAAACTCTGTTAACTAACACTTCTTCATGTTTATCACAATAAGCCATGTTGTCCTTGAGGTTTCTGCGTGATCTGGAATTGCCTTCCAAGTTATCCCCAAAAAGTATAAATTAGGCTTAGAACAGGACTCTTATTAGATATATTTTATCATGCCTTTATTTCTTGAATGTGTTTTAGTTTGACTTTTTTTGTAACCATTACTCAATTATACAAAATAACACAAAATTTCTTGTAGCACTTTACCCATCAGAAAGCAAACATTCCAAACTCTACTTCAAGCGATAAAAGTGAAAAATAGATTATAAAAAAATAATTAAATTTAAAAATATAGAAAAGTTCATGCATAAAAGAAAAAAATACATTGTGCTAGGAGCCAAGGCTATTTGAAATATATATATTTTAACTGAGGTGATTTTAAGGCAGGATGGACACATCCTTGGTCCGAGAAACAAAACTTGATTGCATAAACCAGCTTGGACCTGACTAAGTGGTTTATTCTTATGCTCTTATTTTCTCAGGTACTTGAAGATCCAGCCAAGTTTCAGGTCCTTACTACTGATAGACTTCAAGATCCTGGGAACACATCTGGGGAGCTCTCACTTCATGGCTTCTAAAAGCAACAGCAAAGCAAACAACTATTTTTGAGAATTCTTGTAGGTAAGCCATAAATCCATACAAGCTCTTGCAAATGCCTCCTTCCTGATAGATTTTCCCACTTAAATGGGAGAAGGGTTTTCATAAGGAAAGTCTCAGTTTCAGTTAAGGCCATCAGTTGGAAGAAGCATAGGAAAACTTTTTAACTATGATCAGAGAGTTTCAGAGTAGAATATAGTGATCAGGTCTGGGAGACAGTGCTAAGAGGAGTCACTTAAGGACAAATCTGGGGCGGGAAGCCAAAAATGTTCCAAAAGTGAGAATGCAAGAAACAGGAGATGACTGGAGGGGTCTATATACTGGGTGGTGACCAGAGATAAGAATAATATGAATCCTAGTGGGTTAAATTAACCACAGGCTTTCCAAGCAAAATGATTTCTGCAGTCTATTGGTAGGTGGAGTGTAGGCATAGGGAGTACGAAGGCTTTTGCATCATCAGCTGTGGCCTTGCTTACCAGAGGAAATCCCTGTTTCTAGTGGATGGAGAGGCTCAAGTTTCCTTAGAAGGAGTCAGCAATGATCTGGATTGACATAACTATTAATATATTTACCTCCCTATTTTAGAAACAACATTGATATTTCTCTCAACCACAGGTGAGGTGAGAGAACATTATGCATTCACCTTTTTGCCTTTAGTGCTTTGTAGATGCTGCCAAAAATATTTATTGAATAAATCCCTGAAAGTGAAAAAGAAGTAAGATGTGAAGAATTCAGAGAACCACAACTACTCATGCCAAGACTTCAGAAAATAATGACACTCAAACATAGGAGAGACTTTGAGAGTGTCCCAATAAAGATTTAAAAATAATGGTTAGAAGCCATAGTTTAAAAATCTAGGAATAATGTAAGTATTTTAAGGTTTTAGTAATTAAGGCTATGACATGAGTTTTAAGTGAAGGTTGTTTGCTCTGGGAGATCCTTCTCCTTTGGATGGGAACTAATGTCAGAGCACGTAAAATAGATCCCAGGGCAAGTTCAAACGTCTCACTAACAAATCAGTTAACACTGTGGCTGTGGCTGGTAAGTTACAATGGTGGATGAAGCAAAAATAGGAGAAAGTTTTCATTATAGTTACTTTTTCCACCTAATTTTCTTGCCTTCCACCTTCTCCAAGTAGCAACTGTTTGGATGAACTACATCACCCCATAGTACACACTTCCTTAAATTTCTTAAATTTGCCTAGTGAAGTACATCTGCCATATTTCTGTTCTCCCAGTGGTCGCAAATATTTCTTACCACTTCAACTTATGGATTTATATAAAAACAGCCTCCAAAATGATTTGGAGTTAAGTGGGAAAGGATGTGTGGTTCATTATAAATGACCCTAATAATACTGCTTACTAACAAGTGAATTTGAACAACTAACAGTCAATTACCCTCAGTTTTTCTCAACTGTAAAGGAGAGCTAATAAAAATACTTCCCCTCCCCATATGAGAGCGTATATGAGAAAAAAGCCCAAGTGAGATCACATACGGGAGTCACAGGGTAAATTTTAAAGAGTTGGAATATGTTAGCTACGATAATCTTGCTGTTCACACTTTACCACCTACAGAAATGCCTGTTAATCCCTGTCATTCCATCTGTTAAGGACCCCAGATACTGACCCATAGACAGACATTGACTCTTGACCAAGAGTTTTAAGTGGAAAGCCATTCATAAAAAAAGAATAACACATAAAACACCAGTTTTTATAGAACTGTGGGGGACAATACAAATTTTGTTCGCAATCAATTACTTGAAGTTTGCCCTCTTTGCCACTGGCAAGCATGCAAACATTTAAGAAGTATCTAATGAGAGCGAGTGATTGCACAGAATCTGCACACTGCTCAATTGTTCTCTGATGTGCCCTAAATGTGCTGACACCAGCTTTCCTTCATCCGCGCCCCTCTAGGCCAGGAACCTCAGATGGCTCTATCAATAGAAAGTGCATTGTGCTGATTCTGATTCATTAAAGATTCACAAAGACTACAATTTTGGAAGTAGTAACAAAGTACCTCTCAAGTGACAAGAAGAACATGGCAGTGGAAATATAAAATGAAAGCCTGACCAACAAGCCTTTGATTGTTGGTGGTGGTTTTTTTTTTTTTTTTTTTGTATTAACATACTATCAACCATGAAACAAATTTTAAGGCAGAAAACTGACAAATCTGAAATGCCTATTTACTTGACCTCATCCTGAACCTCTCCATCATTGAACCAGAGCATTTATCTCTCCTCCATAGATTTAATTCTATATACTGTGTTCATTTATTCATTCATTTTCTTTCATTTAAAAATTTCATTATTATTTCATTCTTTTGATTTTATGCAATGTATTAGTTGCAGTATCAACATCCATTAAGCAATTACTCTATTCCAGGCATCATAATAAGGGCTTTAACTAGTTATCTATTTAATCCTAATAATTCTGTGGGATTGGCCTTTTATTATGCCCATTTTACAGATAAAGAAACTAAGACTCAAGGAGGTCACATTACTTATCCAACTTCACCCAAATAAGCTAGTAAGTGGTGGGTCAACAATTCAAACCAGGTCTGTATAGCTTCAAAGTCTGAGTTTTTAAGTATTATATTAAACTGTCTACCTGGGTGGGGCTCTGAGCACAAGGGGACGTGATCCCACTTATTAATTCTAATGGAGGAATACAAAGCAGGGGCTGGAGATATAGGGAGAGTGGCTGAACCTCTCTCATCTGAGGTGAAGATTACCAGAAGATATAAGAGAGGTAGAGAGGCAGGTCAAGAAAAGCCTTAGTAATTATGATAAAGAGTTTTGATTTTTTGCTTAAAGTGATAGGGAAAAACTGAAGGATTAACCTTTTTTCAAGGTCACTGTGCCAGATTTATGCTGGATGAACTGGAATAGGACGTGGCAGGAGATATAGGAAGCAGATAAGGAGGCTATTGTGATAAACCAGATAAGAAGTGATAATGATTTAGGGCGATGGCTATGAGAATGGAGACGAAGAATCGGACCTGAGAGACATGAAGGAAGCAAAAATAGTAGGTTGCAAAGACTGGGTGCAGATGATGAGGGAGAGGGAGTAATCTAGAGTTCCTCCTGCTTGGAGACACTTGGTGATAAATTTAACTATAAGCTAATAGAGAGGCACTGCAAATTTGGGGGAAATAAGATGTTAGCTGAGGAGTCTACAGCACAGTACAGGTGTTCAGAAGAACAGTCAAGGCTTAAAGTTTTGGGAGCCATTACATATACATATGATGATGCACAGATTCATCTCAGATGTCAACTCTGATCCACTGACACAATGGCTGCCTGAAACTCTGTGTCAATCAAGATGGTGGACAAGATGAAAAGAGGCGGTCAGGGTCACGCACATAGGCTTCCGTTTAGAAAATTGATCCGTCTAGAAAAAGAAGTACTTGAAAAAATGTAGAGTAGTACAAAGCCAGCAATGCCAGAAAGTGATACAGTGGAGTGGCCCCAGAGTTGGACAGTTTGGGCTTAGATCTCAGTTGCCCATTTACTGTCAATGTGACCCTAGGTTAGCAACTGAATCTCACTGTTTCCAAGTCTTTACCTGGAAAGTGAGCATAATTGTATTAATATCTGTGCTTTACCATGTGAAAAAAAAAATCAATGTTCATTTTATAAACAAAGAAACATGCATATATATGTATTGGGGATATACAGAAATATATATGAGGATCTTAAGCACCAGACAGAAATTCAAAAGATATGATAGAAAACGAGACTTTAAAGACATTAACAGAGAACACTGAAAACACCAGTCACTAAAGAGAACATTTTTCTTCATATAAACTAATACAGAGTAGTATGAATTAGATTGTTCAATCAATTTTGTTTTCTTTGGACAGTAAATTTGAGGCTCAGAGATGTTCAATAACATAACCAAGGTCATACCCAAACAAGCCAGAGCCCAAATCAGCACAATTTCCTAATCCTCACTATGATGAATTTTTCACTACACGATGCTAGATAATAATCCTTTTAAAGAAGAATCTATCAGTTGAGTAGAAATCTTTATAACATTCGTACCTCATTTTTTTTTATCACTTATCTATCAGAAATAGCTTGTGTCAAGTTGTTTTTAGGATGTAAACTCTCTGAAGCAAAGAATTTTACCTTTCCAGAATTAATTTTTCTTAATAATGAACATTGAGCTCTGGATGCATTAGGCAGCTTCAAATATAATAACAAGCATTTTGTTTATGTGACTGAAAGAGAGTGAATGGGTATTTGTCCTTTGGTGAAAATCACAAACTGATCAATGTTAATCTCTTTGTTGCCTGTCTCTACAAAGTTTGTATTTCCTATAAGGCACTCTTTTTAAAGTATGTTTATGAGTGGGTTGGCAAGATAGAAACAAAGAAGATGATGGATTCAGGATGAAGAGGACAAGTGAAAGAGTTGGGGAACTGGTTCTCTCATATAATTGCCAGCCCTCCCCTCCCCTCCCTTTTCCTTCCCTCTCCTTCTCTTTTCCTCTCTCCCCTTCCCTTCCCCTGCTGAGATATTTCTACAGTTTGTGATTAAATCAGGTAGGAGTGCTTACTAAATACAGAATATGAAATTTCACCTTAATAAAGCTAAAAATTCAGATGCTCATATTCCTTATGCAAAGATTTAACTATGTCTAATCAATTGCCATGAGCTTTGAAGTCAGCCTCACTTTCCCCAGGATACAAAGCAGGGGTTTTTTTTTTAATGAATTCATAGACTGGGAAAATGCCTTTTGGCAAAACGTTGTTTCAAAACTCAGTATTTAAACTATTTATTTTTACTGTACTTTTCCATATTTCAGATGTCATCAGTAGGGCTTGCTCTTTTATTTTTTTACACATTAGATTTATATAGTTCTTTATAGGTTAAAAAAATTCAAGGATATGGGTACAAAATATTGATTGGGCAGTTTAAAGACATAATATTATATATCCTTCCCTGTTCAACAGAGAATTTGAGGCATACTAATGGAGAAAGAAAAATGTAACCTGGAAACCCAGGACAATCATTCCAAGACATTCCAACAGCCACTTTAAAGGAATGACCTCTTAACACTTAGTGCTTTTCAGATGCTGCTTCAAGCAGTTATTAAAAGAAAACGAGAAATAATCCAATTACGATGTAATTCAGAATAAATGGTAATGAATAAACAGAACTCATGATAATGGTCCTTGAATGCATGCTTAAATAATGAAACATTTACATTTACAGGAAAGGGTAGATGACTTCAATAAAATTGTTATCAGATAATACTTATTTGATACTTTTCGTTTTAAAAGTGTGCTGTTGTTATTGAATTGAGAAAAGGGTTTCCAACATTTTATATGAATAACTCTCACCCACAGATTATGCGTGACTAGAAAGTACATGAAAAAGTTGAAAAAATGCTATTGGTAAGTTTCATTTCTTTGCTAAGAAAAAGAAAGATTGTGAATTTAAGGAACTGAATGTTGATTTTAGAGAACTACGGAATGAGGGCCAGGAGAAGCAAAAACAGATCTTTTCAGTCGGATTACAAATAATGACACAGGAATCCATCTGCCTATGTTTTATGGGGAAGAATGCTGTGATTATTTGATGAGTAGGAGGGAAAGTTTGGTGGGATGAAAAGATGGAGTAAAGCCAGGGAAGCTGGCTGCCTCAAGTTCAACAAGAAAATGTCAAATTAAATGTGTGTTCTCTTCCTGAAAAATACCCACCCTCATTATGCATCCATGTGTTGATGACGGATGCAAATGAATTTTTCAAGTGCTCCACAAATGAGATGCCTACTGATGTTAGCCTAGTGAGAGCAAATCCCTAGTAATATACAGAATTATATTTTTAGCCTTAGATAAAATCATATAGACATTAAATGTTAGCAGGCTCAACCTTCTTTTTCTCTACTATGTTCCAATTTAACATAGTGTTTAACGAAATACGAGAATTGGGACAGTTGTGGCTCTGGATTGGAAATTATCTGAATTCTGGCTATCATCTTTATGGGCAAAACTAGGCTACTGGTAGTTCCCGAAGGCAAACACATCTGTGATTTAAGCTAATCAGTCCCTGCATGTCACTGTTGCTTCATATAAATAGGGTGAAAATAACGTGTCTTTGCAATGAGAAGCCATCATTTTAAAGAGAAATCATATCATTTTTAGTGAAGTTCACCTTAACAGATGAAATATTTCCAACTGAATAACTGTTTTAGTCAATGAGCATATGCGGACATTTTCATACATTGTCCATCAGATATAAACTCTGATTACTATATTAATCCTACATTTTAAAAAAAAAATTTTTTAACGTTTATTTATTTTTGAGACAGAGAGAGACAGAGCATGAACAGGGGAGGGGCAGAGAGAGAGAGGGAGACACAGAATCGGAAGCAGGCTCCAGGCTCTGAGCCATCAGCCCAGAGCCCGACGCGGGGCTCGAACTCATGGACCGCGAGATTGTGACCTGAGCTGAAGTTGGACTCTTAACCGACTGAGCCACCCAGGCGTCCCGACTACATTTTTTATTTTATAAAACTAAAGATGATTTTTCTAGACAAACCTGAGAAAAGCTGGAATTGTTTTGCTTTAGTGGCTCAAGTCAGAAATTAACCTTCGTCAAAAAGTAACTGTTATTTTAGTAAATACTAACGTAAACACTGAAATACTAGCACCACAAAACACTTAACCTTTAACACAAAAAGGCATGCATGGCATAGGCATGCCTCGGACATATTGCAGGTTTGGTTCCAGACTACCAAAACCCAGCATGTCAACTGAATTTTTAGTTTCCCAGAGCATATACGAGTTATGTTTACACCATACCATAGCCTATTAAGTGTGCAATGACATTAGGTCTAAAAAATATACATACCTGAATTTAAAAATACTTCATTGCTAAAAAAACGCTAACCATCATATGAGCTCTCAGGGAGTCAAAATCTTGCTGGTGAAGGATGCTAATGGTAGCTGACTGATCAGGGTGGTGGTTGCTGAAGTTGGGGTGACCATGGCAATTTCTTAAAAATAAGACAACAAGGAAGTTTGCCACATCAGTTGACTCTTCCTTTCACTAACGATTTCTCTGTAGCATCCAATGCTGTTTGATAGCATCTTACCCACAGGAGAACTTCTTTCAAATTGGAGTCAATCCTTTCAAACCCTGCCCCTGCTTTATCAACTAGTTCGTATATTATAAACACTTTATCATTTCAACGGTCTTCACAGCATCTTTACCAAGAGTAGATTCCATCTGAAGACACCTTTGTTCATCCACAAGAAGTACCTCCTCACCCCTTCAGGTGTTATTGTGAAATTACAGCTATTTATTATCCAGAGGGTAGTTGTTTTGTCCCATCTTCAGGCTTCCACTTCTAACTCTAGTCCTCTTGCTGTTTCCATCATATTTGCAGTTTCTTCCTCCACTGAAGTCTTGAACCTCTCCAAGTCATCTGTGACTATCTTAGCTAGATTGTCAGGATAACTCATTGTAGCTTGTACATCAGCCCTTGGATATTATCAACACAGCTTCTTTCCTTGAACCTCATGAGCCAAACTCTGCTAGCTTCAAACTTTTCGTCCGCAGCTTCCTTAAGTCTCTCAGCCTTCATAGAATTGATGAGAATTAGGGCCTTGCTCTGGATTAGGCTTTGACTTAAGGGAATGTTGTGGCTGGTTTGATCTTCTATCCAGACCACTAATATTTTTTCCACATCGGCAACAAGGCTGTTTTGCTTTCTTATCATTTGTGTGTTCACTGGAGTAGCACTTTTAATTTCCTTCCAGAATTGTCCTTTGCATTCACACCTTGGCTAACTGTTTAGCTCAACAGGACTAGCTTTCAGTTTATCTTTCAGCTTTGGACATGCCTTCCATACTAAGCTTAATCACTCACAGCTTTTGATTTAAAGTGAGAGACACGTGACTCTTTCATTTAAACACTTAGAGGCCATTGTAGGGTAATTAATTAAGCTAGTTTCAATATTGTTGTGTCTCAGGGAATAGGGAGGCCCGAGGAGAGGGAGAGAGACAGGGAATGGCTGGTCAGTGGAGCAGTCAGAACACAACATTCATCGATTCAGTTCACTGCCTTCTGTGGGCACAGCTTGTGGCACCCCCAAACAATGACAACGGTAACATCAAAGATCACTGATCACAGATCACCATAAGGAATACAGTAATAATAACGAAAAGGTTTGAAATATTGCAAGAATTACCAAAATCCGAGGCAGAGACACAGAGTAAGCAAATGTTGGAAAAAAATGGCAGTGATAGACTTGCTTGACACAGGGTTGCCACAAGCTGTCAATTTGTAAAAAAAACAAAATATCTATGAAGTGCAAGAAAGTGAAGGGCATTCAAAGGAGGTATGTCTGAGGGGCGCCTGGGTGGCTCAGTCAGTTGGGAGTCCGACTTCAGCTCAGGTCACGATCTGGCGGTCCGTGAGTTCGAACCCCGCGTCGGGCTCTGGCCTGATGGCTCAGAGCCTGGAGCCTGCTTCAGATTCTGTGTCTCCCTCTCTCTCTGCCCCTCCCCCGTTCGTGCTCTGTCTCTCTCTGTCTCAAAAATAAATAAACGTTAAAAAAAATTTTTAAAAAAGGAGGTATGTGTAGATAGTTCAGTAAGTTAATTGACTTGTTTTCAAATTACTAAATGCTTCATAACTGGAGAAAGTAATGAAAACAAATACAAACGCAAAACCTTAAAGAAAAAAATTTTGGAACATTTAATCCAAATATTTTCTTCAAAATTGGAGTTTGAAATATTTTAAGTATTTTAATTCCAAGTTTACTCATAATTATAACTGTATATTTATTTTAATAATATAACTATTGTTCTTCTTAGCCATATATTTATTCTAATTATTGACAAAAACTACACAATAATAAAAATGCTCAGTAGCAATTCTGACATCAAACACTAATATAGCAGGTTGTTTAATCATAAGGGAAAAAAATGAGATTAATTTGTCTTGGGTTCTTTTGTCCTTTTCTTCACAAACATACTACTAGTAAAGTCCTGTAAATGTAAATGCCAATAAAATAATATCTCATTGTTCTTCATGGAAATTAGTGATGCATGATAATGCATGTCATTACTGGTCATGAAAACCATTGGAGAAATCATATTGCATTTTAATGAATGAGTTAAATGCCTGGGATTGTCAACTGTGCTAGAGGAATAATCATCTGAGGAAAATTAATTCTGACATTTGGTAATTAGTAGTAGAAAAATTGTAAATTTCACCGAAAGAACATTTTGTCTAAAATATTTTGTGCTATCTGAAATGCAAAAGCCACAAATTACATTGCTTATAGAAAATATTTTATTACACAATCAGACTGCTCTGGATCAAGGAATTATTTTAAAAGACTTTAAAACATCCTTATCCAAGTAATAATAGCATTTATAATAACAACCACATTTTCTACCAGAGGCAAATATTTCTAACAATGACAAGATTACTTCAACAATTATTTTTATTGTACATAGTTTTAAAATATATGTGATAAAACATGTTGATTTTTTTTTTCTGAAGTTATGAGGCCAGTAAAATGGCATTTGAAAGTTTACTCATCGCAGGGTTTTTTTATAGCAGACTTGAGATTACCAAATATATGCAGAAAATTTTTTTACTTTTTTACTGTTTTGATGTTTGTACCAATTGTGCAAAATCAGTGGTGGGCAAAATGCTGGTGTCTTAGGAATCAAGATCTAAGTAGCTTAGGCCAATGTACCAGTAGCTGTGTTCTTCACTAACACATACACTTAACACCAACAACCCAAAAAAGCCAGAGTCTCTAAAGAATGTCCTAATACGGCAGTATTAATTATATTAATACTTGACCCTTGAGTATACATCCTTTAATATTCTGCATGATAAAATGAGAAGTAAGTCTAAAGCATTTCTGCTTATATGCTATAAAATACAATGGCTGTCTTGAGAAAAGTATTTGTGTGATTGAGTTGAGACCAAAACAAGACACTTTTATCACAGGACACAATTTTTACCTGAAAAACCACGAACCAACAAACTACAATTATTCCGAAGTGGATATTTGAAGAATGAAAACAATTTGGAAAAATGACAAAGTTGGAGGATTCACACTACTTGATTTCAAAACTTACCACAAATTTACAGTCATCAAAGCAGTATGGTTCTGGCAGAAGGGCAAACATATAGGGCAATGACAGAGAACTGAGAAACCATGGTCATTTGATTTCGACAAGGGTGTCACAGAGGAAGAAGGATCTTTTCAACAAATGGTACTGGGAGAACTGGGTATCCAGATACAAAAGATTGGATCTGGAACTGGGTCTCATATCACATACAAAAGTTAGCTTGAAATGGTTCATATGTTTAAATGTAAAAGCTAAAGCTGAAATATACTTGAAATAAACTATAGCAGTATATCTTTGTGACCATAGGTTAGGAAAGGTTTCTTAGATATGACACCGAAAGCACAACTAACAAAAGAAAAAGTAGATAAACCAAGCTTCATTAAAATTAGAAAAAAAAAAAAGTTGTGCTTTAGAGGATATCATATAAAAAAGTGAAAAGAGAGCTCACAGAATGGAGTAAATATTTGCAAATCATGTATCTAAAAAGGATGTAGTACCCAGAGTATATAAAGAATTCTTAAAACTAAACAACAAAAAGACAACCACCCCATTTTTAAAAAGGGCAAAGCTTCTGATTAGACATATCTCAAAAGAAGATATGTAGATGCCAATAGTGTCCATTAGGGAAATTCAGACCAAAACTACAATGGGATCTCACTTCACACATACTATAATAGCTACAATAAAAGATAGGCAATAACAACTGTTGGCAAGGAAATTGAACCTTCTTACTTTGGGAATAGAATGTTAAATGGCACAGACACTGCGGAAAACACCTGGACAGTCCCTCATATTTTATTTTTTTAAAGGGATGGGCCCTTTTATTTTTTTAATTAAAAAAAAAATTTTTTTAACGTTTATTTATTTTTGAGACAGAGAGAGACAGAGCATGAACAGGGGAGGGGCAGAGAGAGAGGGGGACACAGAATCTGAAGGAGGCTCCAGGCTCTGAGCCATCAGCCCAGAGCCCGACGCGGGGCTCGAACTCACGGACCGTGAGATCATGACCTGAGTTGAAGTCGGACGCTTAACCGACTGAGCCACCCAGGCGCCCCAGTCCCTCATATTTTAAATATTCAATTGGTATAACATTCAGCCTTCCATTCCTAGTTGTGTGCCCAAGATAATTGAAAATGTCTGTCTGCGCACACAAAAATGTACAAGAATGTTCAAAGCAGCATTATTCATAGTAGCCCAAAGTGGAAACAACCAATTGTCTTTCAATTGATGGATAAACAAAATATGAAATATCCATACAATGAAGTATTATTCAGCCATAAAAAATGACATACTGGAGGGGTGCCTGGGTGGCTCAGTCGGCTGAAAGTCCAAGTTGGGGTCAGGTCGTGATCTCGCAGTCCATGGTTTCCAGCCCCACATCCGGCTCTGTGCTGACAGGTCAGAGCCTGGATCCTGCTTCAGATTCTGTGTGTCCCTCTCACTCACTCTGCCCCTCCCCTGCTCAGGCTCTCTCAAAAATAAACATTAAAAAAATTTTTCAAGGACATACTGGATATATTACAACATTGATGAATCTTGAAAACATCATGCTCCATGAAAGAAGCCAGTTACAAAAGACAACATATTATATGATTCCATTTATATGAAATGTTCAGAATAGATAAATTCATAGAGACAGAAATTAGATTAGTGATTATCTAGGATTTGTGCTGAAATGGGGAGGGACTGATGAAATGGTCCAAAATTTACGGTAGTGGTAGTTGCTCACTTCTATGAATGTATTGCAAACCACTGAATTTTAAAATTTAAATTGATTGGGGAGCCTGGGTGGCTCAGGCAGTTAGGCGTCTGACTGGTTTTGGCTCAGGTTTCGGCTCAGGTCACGATCTCATGGTTTCGAGCCATTGGGGTCTTGCCAGCACAGAGCCTGCTTGGGATTCTCTGTCTCTCTCTCTGCCCCATCCCCACTTGTGCTGTCTCTGTCTCTCTCAAAATAAATAAATAAACTTTAAAAATTTTTGTACAAAAACACTAATGGTGGCCAAAAAATCCTTTAAAAATTTTAAATTGGTAACTTTTATCGTATGTGAATTGTATCTCAATAATACTGGTTGGAAAAGAGGTGAGTATTTGGCAGACATTTTCTCAAAAATGAATGAAGTGAGCCTGTCACTTTAAAGAAAACAACCAACAGTATTTGTTGCCAGTGATACAATTAAAACTTCCAAGCAAAAACTAAAATTTAAAAAACATTTATGTGCTGCTTAACGGCTTCTCAGTGTTGGATTTTTTCTATGAAGATTAGTGGGGATATTAAGAAATGTGTTTTCTGATGTTTATGAAATGTTTTAATGCTTAGAAGGTCTGCAAAACTCAGTGAGCCAATTTTTTCAAGTGACCGATGAGTGATGTTATAAAATCATGCATGCATGGGTAAAAGATCCATTTTAAGTGCAAAAGAAGCCAATAGATTTAAAAGTAATAGAGTAAGAAAAGTTTATTGACAGAGTATAAAAAGTGGATTAAAAAGTAGGGCTTCAAATCCACATTGCAATTAACCTTTAAGAAACTGTCACCTACTGAGTTTTGCTATAGTTTTAAAGAGGAATTATCTGAAAGGACAGTTAATGTACTTCTCTTTCCAATATCATGTCTGCAGATGGCTGGATTTCTTTTTTATTCTTCAAGAAAAACAGCATAAAACTCTAACCAGCATCTAATAAGCCATATATTAATGAAATTAAAAGTAAAATAACACAATTCTTCCCACCAATAATTTTGTTCTTGGAAAACATAGTTACTATTCTTCATTAAAAGTATGTTACTTATGTTAATATGTAATGAGTTTAATATTATTTCAAAATTTTCTCAGTGTAATTTCTAATACAGTAAATATTGATATCTATAACAAATCTAAACAAAAGCTCTATGAGATACTCAGTAATTTGTAAGATGTTATCAGGGCCATGAAACTAAAAAGTTTACAAGCTGCTGCTCTAAGCCCTCCCATCACTTTCTGAGGGGGAAACTTCACTCTGGGTGTTCTGAGGTGTTCTGTTTTTAATATACAGATAGTATGTTGGATAAACAGATTATGGAATATCTGAAAGCATGGAGTTTTTACAAAGTTTTAAAGTTTTGTGTTTATAAAAGATAGTCACATATTTTCACTAATAATAAATAACAAGAATGGAAAAAAAACTTCTGCTATTGCGGGCAGCTGAACATGTGGTTGTAAAAGCCAAGCCTAAGAGCCCAGCAAAAATATAGAGAAAAGGATCATTATGCAGACATTTCAAAAAGAGTTTCGGAAAAAAAAAGAATTTTGATAGCATATTAACAGGAATTGAGAATTGACTAGATATATGGAGAAAGATGAATTCCAGCTTCTCAAAAAAACTTTTATACCATTGACAGAACCTTGTAAAGGGGAAGAACTGTTTTATAATCATGAGTTTCAGTTTGGTAGTTATATATATATATGCATATATATATATATATATATATATATATAAAATTTACTATTTAATAGTCAAGAGCTGAGATGAGAATCGGCCACATACAATGGTAAAGCAGAAAAGACCTAACATGATTCTAAAACTAAGATGAGTTGATATGAAGGTTTTAGAAATTTTCAGAGAATGTTTTACTGCTATTTGGGCCTTGGATATTTTAGGAGGACAAAACTAAATCTCAAATGTCTTTATACTGAGAATTGGCATATTTATGAAGCCAGTTGGATGTGTGTAACCTAATCTTGGGAGTGACAGCTTATCACTTTAGTCATATTCTGTTTGTCAAAAGCAAGTCACAAAGTCCATGTTTGTGCCACAACAGGGCACAGATACTAGGAATCATTGAGAACCATCTAAGTACCCGCCTCCTGCCTCCCACAGAGTTCAATTCTAGGTTCAAATCGCTGTAAGAAGGTTTTCACCTACATTACGTTACAAGAAATGACAAAAGGCTGAGGAAGGTTTTCAGATTAAAGGAGACTAATGAGGCATGACAACTAAATGCAGTACGTGAGCTTGGATGAGATCCTGTACCAAATGGAAAAAAGTACTATAGAGATATAATTAGATCAGTTGACAAAACGGGAGTATGGATTGTAGATTAGGTAAATGTACCAGTGTCAAATTTTCTGAGGTTAATAACTGCTCTGTAGTTATCTTAAAGAATGTCCTTGTTCTTTGAAAATATACACTGAAATATCTACTCTAATTATTCAATATAATACTATATGCACATATGTACATACACATAATATACATATGGGTATGTATTACAGGGAGAGAGCACATATAATAAAGCAAATGGAGCAAAATATTTTAAAAATTAGTGATTCTGGGCAAAAGGCATATGGGAATTCTTTGTACTAATATTGCAACTTTTCAGTAAGCTAGAAATTATTTCCAAATAAAAGATTAACTAATACTATAGTCAAGGTTATATGGAGGGGTTATAAATAGTCCAGTAAGAGAAGGACGTGTTCCTTAAAAATTTATTCCTTAAATTTATTTTAGTACAAACCACACAGGGAAGGTAGTTAAATACACTATCTTTTACATGCCAGGTACAATGCAAAATGCTTTATTATATCATTCAATTCAAATTTAACCATGTTCTTATGAGGTGAGAATTATCATAATTTTATAGCATATTTCGTAATGAGGAAACGTAGGCTCAGAGAAGTCAAGTAACTTGTGAGAGACTGGAAAGTTTTTAAGTGGACCAGCTCACATTCAAACCTAGGAGGAGTTAACTGTAACCGGTAAGAAAATCATCCATATAGTGAGTAAGAGCAAACTAGAATTCAAGCCCAGATGATTTATATATGAGTTCATTAAAGATCAGCCACTGTCACCAGCTTAAAGTGGGTTAGAAGTTAGTTCACATGAGTTTTGCAAATAAAAATAATGCCATTTTCTCATAAATATTTTAAAGTCAGGAATTTGGTAATTTAAACATAATCACCAATATTTTAGCAGAATTTTATATCTTTGAGCAAAATATTTAAAATTCTCTACATGTAGTTTGGAAAGCATTTGATTTCAATCACTGGGGGCAAAAAATCAGCCTAAATAATCAACCTGAAGATCAGTATTCAAAAACAGAGGACAAAGAATTCCCTCAAATGTGAAAAGGGAGGCTTCCCTTTCAATCTGTGCTCTTCCATTTTCACCTACGTATCTTTATAATTCCTTTCAAGCCCAGGACCAAAGAAAATAAGCCATTCAAGCCTGGTGCTGCAAACAGTGGGTTCTGGCATGGGAACACAGTAGATGGCAGGAGGGCAGGAAACCACCTGCTTTGCGGATGTGGGGCTGTCTTTACCAAGAAATAGCTTTCAGGAAGACCTGCTGTTGGTCCTGCCTGGGACTAACTTTCAAGGCTTCTTTTTTGACATTCTGCCCCAAACTCCATTTTTCATCAATGGAGAGAGAGGTGAATATAGATCAAGAATTCCTGCAGTGAGAGAGAACAAGTTTCTTTCTGTAACGGTCTTGGAGAATATTGGCTCATCTTCTTTCAGTAAAACAATATGGCCTTTTGATTGTGTTTCAAAAGTATTTACGACAGTCCACCTATGAAAATCCTGAACTTGTATCATTAGCACTTACAAATTAGCTAGCATTTGCTGAGCACTTGCTATGTGCTTGGCATTGTGCTAATCAATTACACAGGTAGTAATTCAAGTGACTAGGGTTTCAATACAATGCTGTTGGTGTCTGCTTAATGCTTAGTTTGTATTTCCTTGTGAGAAGAGCCAGGACATACAGAAAGTTAAATTAGACATGGACAACAGTCTCAGAAAGATTACAATCAAGTAGTGGACTTAACATATATACATAAACAGTGAAGATGTACAGTACAACGTACTAAATGTCTTAAGAAAGGGTTATGGGATTTCATGAGCACAAGTCATTGATTGCTGTAAATGAGATAACACCTTATAGAGGTGGGAAAATTTAAGTGAGGATATTTCAATATCAGATATAACTAAATAAATATAATTAAATGGTCATTCTCATTCAAAAAACTACAGGAATAAATGAGGCTGCTAGAAAACAGGAGACAAGTTTGAGAACAGTAAATATTTCCCTTTGAATGAAATACTGATTTTGTATGAAAAGTGAAGTTTGAGAATAGTTCACGGAATTTCTTGAATACTAGTTTAAGGTATTTTAACGGTACATTTTAGGCAGAGCAAAGCTATTTAAATGTTTTGAGCAGAGAGGGGACATGGTCAAGGACGTGCTTGAGAACTGTAATATTCGGTGCTGAAGCCAGCAGCACATGCAGTTACCTAAGTTCAAATTTAACTTAATCAAAATTAAATAAAATGAAAACTTCAGCTCTCAATTGCATTAGCCATATTTCAACTTCTCAACAAGGTTCGATACCTGGTAACTTCTGTATTGAACAGGAAAGATAGACATATAACATTTCCATTATTATGGTTCATTCTATTGGACAGAGCTACTTTGAAAGATTAATCTGGTAGTGCATGGATGGGATGGGACAGGGGAGGAGACTAGAAATGGGAAGTTGATTTTAACAGTCAGGATTAGAAGTCCTGAGTAGCTATAGTTGAGAATAGAATTTAGTTTATAACATGCACAATATTATGTTCTACCCTTCTGAGTTTTCTACAGATATTCATGATAAGGACCATTTACTATATGCTCCATAGACACCAGTCAGAATTTAGATTCCTTATATTCCTCAGCAGAAATTTTCTTTGGCACACATGAGAAAAGAAAAAAGATGAAATGACTCACCAGATTATGAATAGCTGGAGATCCTAACTTCCATGTGGAAATGGGGAATTCAAGCAGATGGGCTTCCTGGGATTCATCTCATGTGGGGATTATGGGTAACAACCGTCTGGCTTCTAATTTGGTTTGAATTTCAGCAGAGGTCCAAAATCATTCAGTTGCTCTTTAAAGTCTGTTTATACATGGAAAAATACTATTAAGAATCTACACTCTTGATTTTTTCTATTTTTAGCCTTTGAGTTTTTCTGTAATCATTACAATCTAGAATAGGGGAATTTCTCATTTTATGTGTAAGGAAACTGAGGCCAAAATTAAGTGATTTGGCAAGATCACACAACTAGTTAGTTGCAAAGCTAAGGCAATAACTGGTGTTCTGGGATTTTTTTCCTCTTCTTCTTGGTATTTTCAGAGTAACTCAGAACTTTGATTATAATTAATTTCCTTTTCATATATTCACAGACTAGCAGTAACTGTAGCTCTGTAATTTAACTTATGGTATAAATACTTTCACATTCAATATATATTGTGTTGAGCATTTGCTTGAAATTGGAAGCATGAGGAATTAAATCTCGCTCATGGCCAAATGTGTTCAAAGAACAAAAATGTTTAATGACCCATGTTCTAGGTAAACTTG
Organism: Prionailurus viverrinus; assembly: GCF_022837055.1. Taxonomy (NCBI): domain Eukaryota; kingdom Metazoa; phylum Chordata; class Mammalia; order Carnivora; family Felidae; genus Prionailurus; species Prionailurus viverrinus. Next base: position 142,134,546 of record NC_062562.1, read on the forward strand.
ACTACTCTCTCCACCACTGTCTTCTTCAGAGTCCCCATAACACTTTATGGCCTTTACTTGCTTTCCTGCCTGTCATCCTCCACTAGAACAGGATCTACATCATTCTTGCCTTTGCTCTCCCATGCTTATCCCAGCTCTCAGCACACAGAAGAGTTAATAAATAATGTATGAATGATGTATGAGTAAAGAGGTAATTTGGAAACTCTACTTAGGTCTCCCCATATTAATCTCACTTCCAACCTTTTCAAGTTCCAACCTTTTAAGGTTTGCTAGGGGCAGGGAGGAAAATCAGACCTGCCTCTCTGTTGGCATACCTCAGCAGCCAATTCAAAGCTGCATAGTGCAACATGAGGAGACTCTGTAGAACCCTATTCTTTCATCCCCATGGAGATTTACCAAAGCATTCTACGGCATTTCTGGATCCCTTTAATACAGGGCTCATTTTTTTCAAAGCCTGTTTAATTGACTCTTTTCCCCTGGAAACAAAAGCCAGCCTACCAAAGGTTCCCAAAGGTGGTTCTGAGAACCTCTATTGGATTCTTAGGAGAACTAGAACCTGGCCACATTGCGGGGAGCGAAACCGCCTGTGCTTGCCACAGTTGTATGACTCTGTTCTTGTGTTGGCCAGATGAGTGAGAAGATAAAACTTGGTCCCACCATTCCTATTTGTATCCAGAAAGAACAGGTAGAAATTTCAGCAAGCTGAATCAAGTGGTTTGAAATTTAAAATATGTTTTCATGAACACTAAAACCTGAACCAAAACAAAACAAGATAAAAATAATTTGTCTCATTCACCTCAAGCATCAAGTGATGATGCCTAACATAGCAGCCTCACTTTGCCTCTTGGAACAACCCGGCAAAGGGTTAATGTGCACTGCAGATTCCCTCATGACTCAGAGGACAGTGATCCAGACACAAAGAGACAATCTTATTCTTTGTTTTGGGTACTGCCATCTCATCAGTGCTCCCCACCTCCCTCTTTCCCACACTATCAGATCTCTGGTGACATCGCAGTAATTAGATGCATAAGACACCAGGGCTCCTCAAGCTCTTTTTTCAACTCTGTATCCAATTATTACTGTCGTTTGTGTAATGCTAAGGAAGTTTGGGTGCAGATACTATGTTTTTTGCAAGACAAGCCTTTTGTGGCAATCAATGTTATATAATGCCTGTTCTAAAAAATGCTGTTCTTCATCATCATATTCTCATCAGATGACATGTAAGAGTTTGTCTCTTAGAGAACTCATTCTTCCGAATGAGTATTTTTCAAATACCTAATTAAAAATATATATCTACCCATCCCAGAGCAGTCAAGTTTTGCACCACTGCCTTAAAACTATCATTTTGCTCCTATGAGAGCATATTCTTTATTTGTATTATTGCATTTCAGGCAGCTCGAAATCCCTCTTACTAACATCCGTGTTAACACACTTCAGTACAGGCTGTGACACTGTCATCAGCAAAGGGAAGGGGAAGGTCTTGTGAGAAGTGACATGACGACTAATTTAAGTTCAATGTATTTAACACAATTCTGTATTTACAATTACTATGTCCACTGGAAAGACATGTAGAAAGCCAATAATTGTTTTAAGCTTTATAATGTTTTATGCAAAGTGCAGTGCTACACATGGCAAAAGCATATTCAGAGAGTAAAAGAATCCCTGAATACATGTGAATGTGAGCTCAGAGCCATATACCTAGCAACTTCTAGCTTCTAATTTTATTTCTAATATGAAGCAAAGCCACACTTTATTTCAACTTCTTGAGATAAATTTTTCACACAAAAGCCTCGATTGATTTTTAGTGAGTTTTATGTGCAGTTTTGCTATAATACAATATATACATTCCCGAAAATTCTTACATTATGCAAAAATCTCACAATAAAAACCACAGGGTTTATGGGGGGGTGGTGATTTAAGAGCACAACATTCACCAACTTTACCAGTGACACATATATGAAAAAACAGGAGTCTTATAAAAGGGGTAACAGTTTTCATGTATATTAAATGATTAGGGGGCGCCTGGGTGGCTCAGTCGGTTGACTGTCTGACTTCGGCTCAGGTCACGATCTCGTGGTCCGTGAGTTCGAGCCCCACGTCGGGCTCTGGGCTGATGGCTCGGAGCCTGGAGCCTGCTTCTGATTCTGTGTCTCCCTCTCTCTCTGCCCCTCCCCCATTCATGCTCTGTCTCTCTCTGTCTCAAAAATAAATAAACGTAAAAAAAAATAAATCTAAATGATTAGGAAATTCATAAGTAGCATAATAGATACGATACTTTACTTTGAAAGTTATCTGAAGTTTACTTGTGGAAACTGGAGGGTTCCCGGCCTGTAAATTTTTATGAAGTGACATAAAGAGTATTATCTGAACTTGGAAAGGAAATGTAATAGCAGATGTGGATGGCTGTGTCTCATAGCACAAAGAGAACTGAGAAATGATATGTGTGCATATGTGGGTTTTCTGTATTTGAACATAGCTTACTTCAGCTGCTTGTAGTTTTCTGCTCTTACCTAGTGTGTAACCCAGATGAAATTGCACAAAAGCCAACATAAAATCTGAAATTTGCATTATGCTCAAATTGGTCCCCAATATATCAATAACACTGGAATAAATTTGTGTTTTCAAAGCAAGTGTTATAGCAAAATGACTGTACCAAAGTTTCCGGAGCCATTAGCATTCCCTGGGGGCCCTTTGATAGCATCACTCTCCAAGTCCCTGTGGACAAACAATGAAGCATGTCTTAGAGCAGGAGAGAACATCACATCCTGGGCCAATGGTTTAGAGACTCTTAACTTATAGAACCGGACTTGGAATGTTCACTTCTCCCCATCTGTCTTCTAGACAAGTTCACTCAGTAGTTGAACTAATCAGATACTAAAGTCCATTTTGTTTCTCTTGGGCACAACATTTCACAGATTTCAAAAATAGACCTTGGAAGATGTCTTAATGGAAATGGAAACATTAAAAATCTTTTGAAAAAGTTTTGAAAAGGCCTCAACCCCACTGGGTGTTTATGGTAGACAGGATCAATACCTGTCAGTGGTTGATTTTTTTTAAGTGGGGAGACTGAGAGAGATAAGACCCCCACATTATTTAACACAGGCCTGAAGCCAATTCTATGCCTGTACATTCAATTTCCCAAGTTCATAAACACCCCTTTATGCAGGTTTAAGCTGGATTTTCTGTCACCTGCCACCGATGGACTGACACACTACTCCAGTCTGCTGAGATATGCAGAGAGAAGCTTCAAATGAAGACAAAGGCCTCCCAGTGGTTCAGCCTGGTGTTTCTGATGGATTCACTCATGATTCTTACACACTGAGCATCTGCTCCCCTGATGGCTCAAACAGGCAAATCTCAATGCAGGCAATTTCTACTAGTGTTTGGGATCCAATGGCCACACTTTCTGGGCAACCTGAGCAGGACTTTATGAGTGTGGACTCCTCTCCCCCTCAAACTCACCCTTCATGGTAGCACTCAAGGCTCACTCTAATTCCACACTCCCCAGCTCTCTAGCCAGAATACCCCACCAACTTGACTTCAGCCATACTCTCTACTCTCCAGGAAAGAGATTCTGCTTCCCAGACTCCACACTTTTCCTCTTCCTATTCTTTCTGCCGATATATCTTTCTGCTCTGTTCAACTCTCATCTTTCACTTGTTGAGTATCTTACAGGAGCAGAGTACATTGCCCCCACCGGGAGATGTGTTGGCTGATTCCTGTCCTGCTCATTGGCACTTTCCCCACTCAGACAGCCTCCAGGAGTCTGTGGTCTGAACGAGAAGTAGATATCATTCTGTAAAGCCATGGGTATCAGGGTCCTAGCTTGAATTATGCTGAATTTGCGTGGGGATCAGGGTAGTCCTGGCACATCTAATGAGTCAACAGGGCTGGGAGGGATCATGTGACTATTTTCAAGACCTGAGGCTTCCTATGCGCCTTCTCTGACCTTCAATTTCCACATCTATAAAAGTGGATAGGAAATAATAATACCTACCTCATATAGTTATAGTTATTGTGAGGTTAAATGACATAATACATTCATGACATAACTTTCTAATGCCATTATATACAGAATACTACATGAATGGTAATTTTCATATTTTCTTGCATCTTCTTCTTGATTTAATTTGAAAAATTTTTATTGAAGTAAAATAAATAATCATAATTGTATCACTCAATAAGTTTTTACAAACTGATCATATCTGTGCAAACAGAATGCGTATCAAGTACCAACACAGTACCAGAACCCTACAACCCAAAAAGCCTCACTCATATCTCCTTCCATTACTCTCTCTCAGCAAGAATAACATAGTTACTATCTTTACTTCTAATGGTATACTTTAGTTTTAAATTAAAAACAATTTTATTTAAATGGGATTATTCAATATGTACTTTCATGTCTGGCTATTTTTTTTTTTTTTGGCTAAACCTCATGTTTATATGTTTCATCTATGTTGTTCCATGTGGTTATGAATCTTTATTCTCATTGCTATATAGTATTCACTGTGTTGATTTATCACAATAGACAGATTGAAAAAATATACTGCTACCAATATTTGAACTATCTCACATATACAACCAACAATCTGCACATGGTTCATACTGATATCAATACACTATTGATGAGTATTGTAGTTTTAAAACCTTAGTTAATATAAATAGTGTGATTACGAACATTTTAGCACACATCTTTAAGTGAACACACACAGAATTGCTGGGTCGAAGTGTTCACCTATGTTCAGCTTTAGGAATTACTGCAAACAGATTTCCAGGGTGTACCAATTTATTCTCCCAGCCACATCATATGAGGATACCAGCTGATCCACACTGTCACCAACACTAAGCATTTTCTCTCATTTAGATTTTAGCCTCCTGGTATATATGTACAATTACTGTGTTATAGTTTCAATTTGGATTTCTCAACTGAATAATAAACTTGAGCCTGTCTCTATATGTTTATTTGGATTTCTCTTTTTGTTACAGATATGTTCAACATTTTGCTCATTTGTTTTTCAGTGTATGATCTTTTTCTTATTGATATTTACGATCTCTTTACATGTTCTAGATATGGGTTTTTGTCAGATATATTCTATTTCTTTTTTGTATCTTATTGCATTGAATAGAACTCCCGGTTCTATTTTACCATTGAGCATAATGTTTGCTGTAGTGGTTTGGTAAATATTCTTTACCAGATTAAGGATGTTCCCTTCTAAATATCCATTCTTGATAAGACTCTTAGCAAACTAGTTAGAGAAAGTAGCATCCTTAAGAAAGAAAGAAAGAAAGAAAGAAAGAAAGAAAGAAAGAAAGAAAGAAAAGAAAGAAAAGAAAAGAAAAGAAAAGAAAAGAAAAGAAAAGAAAAGAAAAGAAAAGAAAAGAAAAGAAAGCTGGTAAATGTTTCCTCTGTTTTTATTATCTGGGAGAAATTGCATAAACTAGATGTTAATTTCTTCATTAAATATTTGGAACAATTCTCTGGTAAAGCACTTTCTTTGTGAGAAGGTTTTTAATAATGGATTTCAAGTTTCTGGTAAGGTAATTTACTTTTTCCCTATTTTTGTTAAACATTCTGCCAGAATGTTATTAATTTTTTCTACAAGATTTTATCTCAGTTGCTATTCTCATTCTATTCCACTGGTTTCTGCTCTTATTTTTCTTTTTCTTTCCTTTTCTTTTCTTTTTCATAAAATTGATATATTGCTCTTTTTTAGCTTTTTTGATTTTAACCCCTTTTTTCTAATATATATACATGTCCCTATAAACATGTATTTCACTATGCTTTACTTGCATCATGCAAGTTTAAATATGTTTTATCTTTATTATGATTCAGTTCAAACTAATTCTCATCTTGATTTCTTTCTTATTTCTTTATTTTTTCTTTTATTTTTTAAGTAGGCTCTATGCCCAATGTGGGGCTTGAACTCATGGCCCTGAGATGTCTCATGCTCTACCAACTGAACCAGCCAGGTGCCTCTCATTTTGATTTCTTAATTATTCACGTATGACTTAGAGATGTGTTATTTAATATCCAGACAGTGAGGCTTTTCTTGTTATCTCATTACTCACTTCTTAGTTATTGCATTGTGATCAGAGAATGAATTCAAAACTATTCCAGTCTTTTCAAATTTCTGAAGATTCTTTATGGCCCACCAGATGGTTGATGTTAGTAAATATTCCATGCGAACTTAAATTGTTTTTACTCATTGTTTATGTTTGAGGTTCTCAAGATTCTAATTTGTTGCTCCAGACCTACACAATGACAAAAGGTCTTCCCTCTCCCCAGCAAAGGTTCTGTACATAGGCCAACCCTGACCCTCAGCTCAAACCAGAATTGGCAATTCCTCTGCAAGAAAAAAGAACTGGTGATTCAAAGCTCATTTGTATAGAGTTTCCCTCTGTGATTTTATTTCATCTAGTCCTTATTGATTCCATAGATTTCTCAAAACTTAAAAAGTATGATTTTTGTAATTTATCCACTTTTTTCACATTGCTACAGGGTAGTACTAGCCTGCTGTTACCTAGTATATCCTGCTTAGAACATGAAATCAAGATTCTTAAAACATTTGTAAAATTAAATAAGGAATTTTTTTGAAAAAGGAATCAATCCAAGCCATTTTTGCAATGCAAAGAATAGAGCTTCTAGAGCCTTGATTTACTTTGGCAAACATTTATTGATTATCTGCTGGTCTTAACGAGCACTATACCATGTGCTGTGGAATTAATAATAAGTTAAACAGTCCTGGTATCAGATGAACTTCTAGTCCACAGAGAAGTCAGAAATGGAATGACGTTGCAATGCAACGTAGCACATGGTATAATAGAGTTAAGATTATCTCCTGGAACTCAGAGGAAGCAAGGTTGCCTACCCATGGGATACAAGAGAGAGTTTACACATAAAGTTACACTTGATTCTTAATCCTAGAAGAATTTGGAGGCGTAAGAGGAGGAATAATGTTCTAAACAGAGACAGCATTTGCAACAACTTAGTCTCATGAAATGGTATGGAAGATTTATTGAAGAGTGAGACATGAATAACTAGAATAGAGTCCCATGTGTGAGTATCTGGAGTTAAGGTGCATGTGCAAAAATAAGGTCAAAGGGGTAATTTCTGGCCACGTCAGAAGAGGCATTGAATGTCAAGCCAGAGGCTTTAGTGTTTATTATACTGAAGGCTCTCTGGAGTTCAGAGAGATGTTTAAACAAAAGCAAATAACATGATTAGATAAATTATTTAAGAAACAGAGTTCTAGCAGCAGTGGAGAGTAGAATGCAAAGTGAAAGACCTAAGTAGAAGGGATGTTTGTAGGGATCCCAATAATGACTTTTTCTACAATGTTATTTATAGAGTAATTATGGATTTTGACACACTAAATCATAAAAATGACTGCTGAAATTGCCCTCTAAAATCTATTAATAGAGGCCATAATTGGCCAAAGCACAAACCCTACCTCATTCTCTTGTCATTAATGTGTGTTTTGATGCCACTAAGTAAATAGGTCTCTCCCAAACGGAGTTAGGTCTTTTTACAGTGACTCTAATTTTCTTGAAGATTCTGAGAGAAATCCAAAAAGCATCTTTTTAGTCTCTGTTTTATATGCAGTGTTTCTTAGTATCATTTTCTCTTATTTAGCCAAAATTCTTTCACTTAACTTTTCTATATATAAATTAAAAATGAGAGAGGAGAGAAAGAGACTGGTGCTAGGGGGAAAAATGCAAGGATTGTGATGTGTTGTGATGCAGTGAAGCCTAATTTCTACTAGAAACTGGCTCTGTCTCTACCTTGGCCTTTCATCTTGTGCATTAGAAATATCTTGCCAGCAAGTTTCTGGAAGACAGTTCAGCTCCTTCTTTGTATAATTGGGGTAACATCTAAGCTGCCTCACTTTAAAGTACTATTCAATGCAAAACATTAGAACACAAAGTAAATAGAGATCCTTTAGCCTATTTTTTTGTTTGTTTGTTTGGTTTTTTGTTTGTTTTTACCTTACTTCATGCAGAACAAAGATTTAGGCTGATGAAGTGATTTCCCACAGACAGATACCTCCTGTGACGGAGTATAGCTGAAGTGAGAACAAATACAAATGCAAAATGGGAACTTCAGAGATCCCAGATTGCATCTGGTAAATACTCTTTTTTATTTATTTATTTATTTATTTATTTATTTATTTATTTATTTATTTTTTGCTGCAACCTATTACCACATCCCATACTGTGATTTGACTGTTGGAGCCAATTTCAACCTGCCTCTTCCCTACGAAGTAAACACTTGGATGGTAGCTAGCTTGGAATGATTGGAAAATAATAACACAAGTTATTAGGGTCATTTATAACTTGCAACTCCCTTAAACATTCAGCATTCATCTTCTGAGGCTGTCCCCATCTTACTGAAGAGAAACCAGAAGTCCTATATATTAAATAATTCATCCAATGACACACAGCCACATAGAGAGGATTGGAAGAAAGAACTTTTTCCAAATCCAGAACCTTTGGTTCTTTCCACATATTGCTTCTCGTAGCCTCCATACTCAACCAACCTGGAAACCAGGTTGAACACCAAATATTTTCCTAATTTTGATACATTAAACTCTTATTGTCTGATTCTAATCCTCTCACAAAGAGAAGGAATTTTATGCTGACTTTGTGTAAATTCATATTCAGCAGGTGTTGCATGTTGTAAATAACATTAATATTTCACATCCTCTAATCTATGAGTCAATCTCATATACACAAGTGTCATTTCTTTTGTACTTAAACCCTGAGGTGGTTTTATCATGAAAAGTGCAATTTTAAAAAATCTAATCAACCGTCATCTGTCTGACCAGCAGCACTCTGCTGCTGTAAGTAGTATCTACAATTGTGCTAGCAGGTTGTAAAGACTATATAACATCAACCACTTGCGAACACAGTGAAAACATTCCTAAGTTCTTTCCAGAGATTTAAGTATTTATTTATTTTGTAACCCTGAAGTTTACTTAATTGCCCTCTTTTCAGAATGAACCATATTCTCCTGGCCTACGTTGACATAAGTTTGACTATATATTTTAAGATAATTTATTTTTTTAATGTTTATTTATTTTTGAAAGAGGGAGAGAGAGAGAGAGAGCGCGCGCGCGCAGGAGGGGCAGAGAGAGAGGGAGACACAGAATCTGAAGTGGGCTCCAGGCTCTGAGCTGTCAGCATGGAGCCCGAGACAGGGCTCAAACTCACAAACCACAAGATCATGACCTGAGCTGTAGCCAGACGCTTAACCGACTAAGCCACCCAGGCATCCCTATATATTCTAAGATAATTTCTTCTTTTTTTTTTTTTTTCATGTTTTATTTTATTTTATTATTATTTTTTTTTTATGAAATTTATTGACAAATTGGTTTCCATACAACACCCAGTGCTCATCCCAAAAGGTGCCCTCCTCAATACCCATCACCCACCCTCCCCTCCCTCCCACCCTCCATCAACCCTCAGTTCTCGGTTTTTAACAGTCTCTTATGCTTTGGCTGTCTCCCACTCTAACCTCTTTTTTTTTTTTTTTCCTTCCCCTCCCCCATGGGTTCCTGGTAAGTTTCTCAGGATCCACATAAGAGTGAAACCATATGGTATCTGTCTTTCTCTGTATGGCTTATTTCACTTAGCATCACACTCTCCAGTTCCATCCACGTTGCTACAAAAGGCCATATTTCATTTTTTCTCATTGCCACGTAATATTCCATTGTGTATATAAACCACAATTTCTTTATCCATTCATCAGTTGATGGACATTTAGGCTCTTTCCATAATTTGGCTATTGTTGAGAGTGCTGCTATGAACATTGGGGTACAAGTGGCCCTATGCATCAGTATTCCTGTATCCCTTGGATAAATTCCTAGCAGTGCTATTGCTGGGTCATAGGGTAGGTCTATTTTTAATTTTCTGAGGAACCTCCACACTGCTTTCCAGAGCGGCTGCACCAATTTGCATTCCCACCAACAGTGCAAGAGGGTTCCCGTTTCTCCACATCCTCTCCAGCATCTATAGTCTCCTGATTTGTTCATTTTGGCCACTCTGACTGGCGTGAGGTGATACCTGAGTGTGGTTTTGATTTGTATTTCCCTGATAAGGAGCGACGCTGAACATCTTTTCATGTGCCTGTTGGCCATCCGGATGTCTTCTTTAGAGAAGTGTCTATTCATGTTTTCTGCCCATTTCTTCACTGGGTTATTTGTTTTTCGGGTGTGGAGTTTGGTGAGCTCTTTATAGATTTTGGATACTAGCCCTTTGTCCGATATGTTATTTGCGAATATCTTTTCCCATTCCGTTGGTTGCCTTTTAGTTTTGTTGGTTGTTTCCTTTGCTGTGCAGAAGCTTTTTATCTTCATAAGGTCCCAGTAATTCACTTTTGCTTTTAATTCCCTTGCCTTTGGGGATGTGTCGAGTAAGAGATTGCTACGGCTAAGGTCAGAGAGGTCTTTTCCTGCTTTCTCCTCTAAGGTTTTGATGGTTTCTTGTCTCACATTTAGGTCCTTTATCCATTTTGAGTTTATTTTTGTGAATGGTGTGAGAAAGTGGTCTAGTTTCAACCTTCTGCATGTTGCTGTCCAATTCTCCCAGCACCATTTGTTAAAGAGGCTGTCTTTTTTCCATTGGATGTTCTTTCCTGCTTTGTCAAAGATGAGTTGGCCATACGTTTGTGGGTCTAGTTCTGGGGTTTCTATTCTATTCCATTGGTCTATGTGTCTGTTCTGGTGCCAATACCATGCTGTCTTGATGATGACAGCTTTGTAGTAGAGGCTAAAGTCTGGGATTGTGATGCCTCCTGCTTTGGTCTTCTTCTTCAAAATTCCTTTGGCTATTCGGGGCCTTTTGTGGTTCCATATGAATTTTAGGATTGCTTGTTCTAGTTTCGAGAAGAATGCTGGTGCAATTTTGATTGGGATTGCATTGAATGTGTAGATAGCTTTGGGTAGTATTGACATTTTGACAATATTTATTTTTCCAATCCATGAGCAGGGAATGTCTTTCCATTTCTTTAAATCTTCTTCAATTTCCTTCATAAGCTTTCTATAATTTTCAGCATACAGATCCTTTACATCTTTGGTTAGATTTATTCCTAGGTATTTTATGCTTCTTGGTGCAATTGTGAATGGGATCAGTTTCTTTATTTGTCTTTCTGTTGCTTCATTGTTAGTGTATAAGAATGCAATTGATTTCTGTACATTGATTTTGTATCCTGCAACTTTGCTGAATTCATGTATCAGTTCTAGCAGACTTTTGGTGGAGTCTATCGGATTTTCCATGTATAATATCATGTCATCTGCAAAAAGCGAAAGCTTGACTTCATCTTGGCCAATTTTGATGCCTTTGATTTCCTTTTGTTGTCTGATTGCTGATGCTAGAACTTCCAGCACTATGTTAAACAGCAGCGGTGAGAGTGGGCATCCTTGTCGTGTTCCTGATCTCAGGGAAAAAGCTCTCAGTTTTTCCCCGTTGAGGATGATGTTAGCTGTGGGCTTTTCATAAATGGCTTTTATGATCTTTAAGTATGTTCCTTCTATCCCGACTTTCTCAAGGGTTTTTATTAAGAAAGGGTGCTGGATTTTGTCGAAGGCCTTTTCTGCATCGATTGACAGGATCGTATGGTTCTTCTCTTTTTTTTTGTTAATGTGATGTATCATGTTGATTGATTTGCGAATGTTGAACCAGCCCTGCATCCCAGGAATGAATCCCACTTGATCATGGTGAATAATTCTTTTTATATGCCGTTGAATTCGATTTGCTAGTATCTTATTGAGAATTTTTGCATCCATATTCATCAGGGATATTGGCCTGTAGTTCTCTTTTTTTACTGGGTCTCTGTCTGGTTTAGGAATCAAAGTAATACTGGCTTCATAGAATGAGTCTGGAAGTTTTCCTTCCCTTTCTATTTCTTGGAATAGCTTGAGAAGGATAGGTATGATCTCTGCTTTAAACGTCTGGTAGAACTCCCCTGGGAAGCCATCTGGTCCTGGACTCTTATTTGTTGGGAGATTTTTGATAACCGATTCAATTTCTTCGCTGGTTCTGGGTCTGTTCAAGCTTTCTATTTCCTCCTGATTGAGTTTTGGAAGCGTGTGGGTGTTCAGGAATTTGTCCATTTCTTCCAGGTTGTCCAGTTTGTTGGCATATAATTTTTCATAGTATTCCCTGATAATTGCTTGTATCTCTGAGGGATTGGTTGTAATAATTCCATTTTCATTCATGATTTTATCTATTTGGGTCATCTCCCTTTTCTTTTTGAGAAGCCTGGCTAGAGGTTTGTCAATTTTGTTTATTTTTTCAAAAAACCAACTCTTGGTTTTGTTGATCTGCTCTACAGTTTTTTTAGTTTCTATATTGTTTATTTCTGCTCTGATCTTTATTATTTCTCTTCTTCTGCTAGGTTTAGGTTGCCTTTGCTGTTCTGCCTCTAGTTCCTTTAGGTGTGCTGTTAGAGTTTGTATTTGGGATTTTTCTTGTTTCTTGAGATAGGACTGGATGGCAATGTATTTTCCTCTCAGGACTGCCTTCGCTGCGTCCCAAAGCGTTTGGATTGTTGTATTTTCATTTTCGTTTGTTTCCATATATTTTTTAATTTCTTCTCTAATTGCCTGGTTGACCCACTCATTCGTTAGTAGGGTGTTCTTTAACCTCCATGCTTTTGGAGGTTTTCCAGACTTTTTTCTGTGGTTGATTTCAAGCTTCATAGTATTGTGGTCTGAAAGTAAGCATGGTATAATTTCAATTCTTGTAAACTTATGAAGGGCTGTTTTGTGACCCAGTATATGATCTATCTTGGAGAATGTTCCATGTGCACTCGAGAAGAAAGTATATTCTGTTGCTTTGGGATGCAGAGTTCTAAATATATCTGTCAAGTCCATCTGATCCAATGTGTCATTCAGGGCCCTTGTTTCTTTATTGACCATGTGTCTAGATGATCTATCCATTTCTGTAAGTGGGGTGTTAAAGTCCCCTGCAATTACCACATCCTTATCAATAAGGTTGCTTATGTTTATGAGTAATTGTTTTATATATTTGGGGGCTCCGGTGTTCGGCGCATAGACATTTATAATTGTTAGCTCTTCCTGATGGATAGACCCTGTAACTATTATATAATGTCCTTCTTCATCTCTTGTTACAGCCTTTAATTTAAAGTCTAGTTTGTCTGATATAAGTATGGCTACTCCAGCTTTCTTTTGGCTTCCAGTCGCATGATAAATAGTTCTCCATCCCCTCACTCTCAATCTAAAGGTGTCCTCAGGTCTAAAATGAGTCTCTTGTAGACAGCAAATAGATGGGTCTTGTTTTTTTATCCATTCTGATACCCTGTGTCTTTTGGTTGGCGCATTTAATCCATTTACATTCAGTGTTATTATAGAAAGATACGGGTTTAGAGTCATTGTGATGTCTGTATGTTTTATGCTTGTAGTGATGTCTCTGGGACTTTGTCTCACAGGGTCCCCCTTAGGATCTCTTGTAGGGCTGGTTTAGTGGTGACAAATTCCTTCAGTTTTTGTTTGTTCGGGAAGACCTTTATCTCTCCTTCTATTCTAAATGACAGACTTGCTGGATAAAGGATTCTCGGCTGCATATTTTTTCTGTCTAGCACCCTGAAAATCTCGTGCCAATTCTTTCTGGCCTGCCAAGTTTCAAAAGAGAGATCAGTCACGAGTCTTATAGGTCTCCCTTTATATGTGAGGGCACGTTTACCCCTTGCTGCTTTCAGAATTTTCTCTTTATCCTTGTATTTTGCCAGTTTCACTATGATATGTCGTGCAGAAGATCGATTCAAGTTACGTCTGAAGGGAGTTCTCTGTGCCTCTTGGATTTCAATGCCTTTTTCCTTCCCCAGTTCAGGGAAGTTCTCAGCTATGATTTCTTCAAGTACCCCTTCAGCACCTTTCCCTCTCTCTTCCTCCTCTGGGATACCAATTATGCGTATATTATTTCTCTTTAGTGCATCACTTAGTTCTCTAATTTTCCCCTCATACTCCTGGATTTTTTTATCTCTCTTTTTCTCAGCTTCCTCTTTTTCCATAACTTTATCTTCTAGTTCACCTATTCTCTCCTCTGCCTCTTCAAGCCGAGCTGTGGTGGTTTCCATTTTGTTATGCATTTCGTTTAAAGCGTTTTTCAGCTCCTCGTGACTGTTCCTTAGTCCCTTGATCTCTGTAGCAAGAGATTCTCTGCTGTCCTGTATACTGTTTTCAAGCCCAGCGATTAATCTTATGACTATTATTCTAAATTCACTTTCTGTTATATTATTTAAATCCTTTTTGATCAGCTCATTAGCTGTTGTTATTTCCTGGAGATTCTTCTGAGGGGAATTCTTCCGCTTGGTCATTTTGGATAGTCCCTGGCGTGGTGAGGTCCTGCAGGGCTCTTCCCCTGTGCTGTGGTGTATAACTGGAGTTGGTGGGCGGGGCCGCAGTCAGACCTGATGTCTGCCCCCAGCCCACCGCTGGGGCCACAGTCAGGCTGGTGTGTGCCTTCTCTTCCCCTCTCCTAGGGGCGGGATTCACTGTGGGGTGGTGTGGCTCGTCTGGGCTACTTGCACCCTGCCAGGCTTGTGATGCTGGGGATCTGGCGTATTAGCTGGGGTGGGTAGGCAAGGTGCACAGGGGCAGGAGGGGCAGGCTTAGATCGCTTCTCCTTAGGTGATCCACTTCAGGAGGGGCCCTGTGGCAGCGGGAGGGAGTCAGATCCGCTGCGGGAGGTTTGGCTCCGCAGAAGCGCAGAGTTGGGTGTTTGCGCGGAGCGAGCAAGTTCCCTGGCAGGAACCGGTTCTCTTTGGGATTTCGGCTGGGGGATGGGCGGGGGAGATGGCGCTGGCGAGCGCCTTTGTTCCCCACCAAACTGAGCTCTGTTGTCAGGGGGCTCAGCAGCTCTCCCTCCCTTTGTCCTCCAGCCTTCCCGCTTTCCGAGCAGAGCTGTTAACTTATGACCTCCCAGACGCTAAGTCGTGCTTGCTGTCGGAACACAGTCCGCCCGGCCCCTCCGCTTTTGCCAGCCAGACTCGGGGGCTCTGCTTGGCCGGCGAGCCGCCCCTCTGCCCCGGCTCCCTCCCGCCAGTCCGTGGAGCGCGCACCGCCTCGCAGCCCTTCCTACCCTCTTCCGTGGGTCTCTCGTCTGCGTTTGGCTCCGGAGACTCCGTTCTGCTAATCCTCTGTTGTTTTCTGGGTTATTTAGGCAGGTGTAGATGGAATCTAAGTGATCAGCAGGACGTGCGGTGAGCCCAGCGTCCTCCTAAGCCGCCATCTTGCCGAAAGTCCCCTAAGATAATTTCTTCTTATTATTCCCCTCTTAGACAGAAACATATGGAACCCATAAGTTAACTTTTTAAAAGTTCCCAAGACTTCCAGTTTGCTGCTATCAACTTGTTCTTTAATATCAAATAGAGGTGGGCTCAAAGCCTGCTCACATAAATGGTAGAAAACCCAGAGTACTAATGATATATCTAAGGCATCATAATTTTCTATAACTTCAAGTTTATATTTTCACTCACTTCTCAGTCTCTATCTGTAACCTACATGCAGCAAACTTTTCTGAGATTCTGATGCTCTGTGGGAAGTTATATTCCAAAACATTATGGCAAGTAATTTTTTTCTTATTGAAGTATAATTGACATATAACATTAGTTTCAGGTGTGCAACAAAATGACTCACTATTTGTACATATTGCCAGATGATTGCCACAGTAAGTCTAGTTGGCACCTGTCACCACACATCAGTATACACAATTTTTTTCCTTCTGATGAAAACTTTTAAGATCTGCTTCCTTAGCAACATATAAATGAGCAGATTATTCCACACAAGTGAGCAAATAATTTTACATTGAATTTTAGATGGTACTTATCATAAAATTTATTAAACACTCTGGACTCTGAATTTTCACTTATAATCTTTTTTTTTATTGAAACCATAATGTCAAGATTCCCTTTTCTTTCTTTTTTGACCTCGTTTTCTCTTTGCTCGCTAGTTCTCTAATTATGTATTTATATCTCATAGAGAGAAGTTTAATTCTCTTTTTATGTCACTTCTTTCCCAAGTTGCTGACATCTGAATGCTAATTTTATAAGCAAAATAGTTGGTAGATTTCTAAGAACCCTCAATGACCCAAGCCCTTGTATAATCCTCTCTAGTTTGTGTGGTGGAGACACTTGCTTCCAACCATTAGGTTGTGGAGATGGGATGTCACTCTTGTGGTAACATTACATTATGTGGTAAAGGGATCCTGCAGATGTAATTCAGGTCCCCAATTAGTGAACTTTAAGTTAATCAAAAGGGAAATTACCCTGGGTGAGCCTCACGTAATCTGACGAGCCCTTTAAAAGAGGGTCTAGAAGTCAGAAACTCTGTTTTCTGGAATTAGAGAAGCAAGCCACCTTGATTTTACACAAAATTTTCAACAAAATGAACTCTCCTGAGGCTCCTTAGACAGATAGGATACTCCTTTTTAATTTTAACCATGTCTTAGGGTTGCCAAATTTAAATGTGAATTTCATAAATGACATTTTGTTAGTATAAGTTAGTATAAGTATATTCCATAGAATGGAGCTCAAGATTATATATTTAAGTATCCCAGGTGATTCATGAGACCTTTAGTATCTAGGGGCTCCTGGGTAGCTCAGTCGATTAAGTGTTGGACTTCAGCCCCGGTCATGATCTCACAGCTGGTGAGTTAGAGCCCACGCATCTGGCTCTGTGCTGACAGTTCAGAGCCTGGAGCCTGTTTCAGATTCTGTGTTTCCCTCTCTGTCTGTACCTCCCCCACTCGCACTCTGTGTCTCTCTCTCAAAAAGAAGTAAACGTTAAAAAAATGAACCTTAGTATCTGATAACAAATGAACTTTATGTTAGGTCCCGTGCTCAGCTTTGGAAATGCAGAAATAATCTAAGATAGTCTTTCCCCTAGAGCTTCTCATTGACAAGTGTGGGGGATGGGGAAACACAAAAATAATTATCCGATCTTCTTTCCTCCTTTTACTGCCTTATAAAATATCACTAGTTTCCAATTTCATTAGTTTTATTATCAGAGTTTTACAGAATGGTATTGTTAGCTTGTGACCTTATTCAAATTTTAGAACTACAACTGATGCTTTTTAAACACTTAGACTTACAGAGTGCCAAGCGATTATCAATGAAGCATCTATTTCTTTGTTGTCTTCAAAATATCCTAGTTGCTCTGTCCTACTTTCTCTAAGTTGGTTATTATTAAAGATGAAAATGTCCCCAAGAAAGGAACATGCTCAAAATGTTCTTAACAAGAGATTTTGAAATATTTGACCTGTCAGAAACCAGGATTTCAAAGGGTGACAGTTAAGTTCATCCAATTCCCACATAACTGCTGTGCCATCAAAATTCAGTACTACTGTCTATAGACTAAAAGCAGAAAATATTATACCTAACACATGAGAAAATTCTTTCTGCTGATTTGGAGTCATTCTCTGCTTTGAGAATATTCATGTCCTTATTAAAAGTGTTAGCATCAAAGAGAAGATTTATAACTAATATAATTCCCCCTATCTTCAATTCCCCTTAGCCTGATGTCTTTTTTTCCATAGCACTCATTCGCTTGTAACATACTATATCATTTACTTGTTAGTTATCTTTATTGCCCATTGTGTGTCTGTCTCTACTAGATGATATAACCTTCACAAAAGCAGAGGATTAAAAAAAAACATAAAAATAGTTTTGTGCACTGATACCTCTCCAGTGGAGAACTAAATAGCATATAAAAGGTTCTCAGTAAATTTAAAAAGTTAACGAATTAAATAATATTAAATCACTCTTGGTACTAATCCATCTCTAAGAAATAAGACCACTCAAGTTCTGCTATGCTGACTTTTCTCCAATATGCTAGAAAACATTTTAGAATGATAAAATGTTTATCTTTCTATATGGAAAGGAGTTACCACACAGCCAACAATGGGCCCCACTCTGTGCCCTCTTTGACTGTCATAGAGCTGAGTTTATGCTGAGTCATTCCTATCCTCTCACCCGGAGATCATCTGACCAATGACCAAACTCTGAAAATATAGCAGTCATGGGTTGAGAAGGATCACAACAAAGCTCAGTGGCTCACATGGGAAGTAAGGTCCTAATGCTGTCTTCATTAAAATCTATCTGCGAAAATATCATGTTTTATATCATTACTTTTAATCCTTTTTTAATTGTTTTAGAGAGAGAGAGGGGGGTGCAGGGGGTGCACAAGCAGGGGAGAGGGGCAGAGGGAAGGGGAGAGAGGGAGAGGGAGAGAATCTTATGCAGGCTCCATGCTCGGTATGGAACCTGATGTGGGGCTGGATTCCATGACCCTGACATCATGACCTGAGCTGAAATCAAGAGTGAGATGCTCAACCAATTGAGCACCCCATTATTACTTTTAATTTTACAGGACTTATGAAGCTGACTTATAGTTAAAATAGAATCCATTTTCAAATATCTCTTTTCTATTAGAGAAGATGTTAGATCTGTTGATAAAGTCTAAAAATGCCCATTTAGGAGAAAAAAACTGTAATTTGGATCTCCTCCCACAGTAAATCTTTGTTTTTTAAAGTACATTTTATATCATGCTTCTGTCCAATCACACCCACCCCTTTATGTGGAGGCAAATGTGCTTTGGAGGTCAAGAGGTAGAGAGTATAAATAAGAAAAATATGGAGAACACAGTGTACAAATTGAACCCTAGATAATTAGTAAGCAATACATTTACCTAACATAGCACTTTTGTTTTTTCACTTTTTCTCCAATTATATGCACAAAGTTAAATATCTCATAAAGTCACCATTTTAATGGCTCTCCAGCTGTGAGAAAGTAGAAAGAGCACTGGATTTGGAGTAGAATACAACTCGAATTTCAGCTCTGCTACTGACTGGTAATGTTACATTTGCAAATTACTTAAATTCTATAAGTCTCAGTTTTCTCTTTTGTAAAACTATTAGAGCAACATTTACTAGGCAAAGATCCTGGGAAAGCCCCCAGCATGGTAAGTGGAACAGACTGGATCCCTCCACCAGTAAACTGGATTCCAACCCTAATTGTCTCTCTAGGACTTTGCTCTAGTAAGTCTTTCTCTAGACAAGGATTCTTTGTACCATTCCATCAACATACAAGCATACTTCCATTTCACTTCCTTAACACACACACACACACACACACACACACACACACACACTCCCACATTCATACACTTTGGATTCCACAAACATTGAATCTCCAGTCTTTCCCAACTACACGCATTCCCTGGGTGCACTTTTCCATTTCAGGACCATAAACACCATCCACACACTAATGACTCTCACATTCATGTCTCTAATCAAGACTGTCCTGGAGAGCCTGGGTGGCTCAGTCAGTTAAGTGTTCGACTCTTGAACTCAGCTCAGGTCTTGATCTCAGAGCCCACACTGGGCCCTGTGCTGGATGTGAAGCCTATTAAAAAAAAAAAAAAAAAAGATTGTCCTGCTAACCTCATGATCAAAGACCCAATTCCCTACCTGATTTCTCCTCTTAGATGTTTAGCAGGCTTCTCTGACAACCTTTCTACAAAGAGCTTCTACTCTACACATCAACCTTTGCCTCTCAGTGGCAACTCAATCCTTCCATTTGTACAGTTTAGAAAACCTTGTTATCACCTTGATTCCTGTCTTTGGCACACTTTCCATAAGTAAACCAAATACTGGCTTTAACTCAAATTATATCCAAATACTGACCACATCTCATGACAACAACTCCTACCCGCTTAATCCAGGTCACCATCATCTCCTGCCTAACTGGTCTCCCTGCTTCCACCTCGCCCCACACAATCTGTACTAACATTATAAGCAAAGTGATCCTGTTTACAATGTAGCTCAGATTATGTCGTTTCTTGGTTCAAACCCTCCAATGCTTCCCATCTCACTCATAGTAAAAGTCAAAATTCTTACAACAGCCAACCAGACCTTACATGATCAGGTTTCTCATCATCTCTCTGACTCACTCCAAGTACAACTGCTCCCTTGTTGTTCCTGGAAGACTCCTGGCACACTCATGCCTCAGGGCCTTTGCAATTCTTGTTCTCTCAGCCTAAAATGCTCGCTCTCACTCTCTTGTAGTCTTTGTTCAAGTGTCCCCTTCCCTGTGTGCCATTCCCTGGCTCAACTATTTGAAATTGCAAACCACAGTGCCTGACACCCCCTCTTCCATTTCCCCACCTGCATTCTTCATAACACTTACTAATTCCTAACATACTATTCAATTTACTTATTTATTTTTAGTTGTCTTTCTCTGTCCATAAGAGTGGAGGCTCCATGGGGGCTGGTGTTTTGGGATGTTTTATTTTCTGGTGAATCTACAGTGTCCACAATAGTGCCAGCACATAGTAGGTACTTAATAAATGCTGGTTAAAAGAGCATTAGACAATACGAAAATTATTTTAAGAAACTGACAAAAATCATATATTCACCTACACAATTCAGTTGTTTGTAATTTTTTTAATTTTTTTTTAACTTTTATTTATTTTTGAGACAGAGAGAGACAGAGCATGAACAGGGGAGGGTCAGAGAGAGGGAGACACAGAATCTGAAACAGGCTCCAGGCTCTGAGCTGTCAGCACGGAGCCCAGCACGGGGCTCAAACTCACGGACCGCGAGATCACGACCTGAGCCGAAGTCGGATGCTTAACCGACTGAGCCACCCAAGCACCCCTGCGTTTGTAATTTAAACAAGAAAAATGTATAAATTCTTATATACTCTTACTCACACATTTATTCGGTAAACATTAAAAGCCAAACTCTGGGGAATATAAATAGTAAAGAATGTGCCAGCTGAAGGAGTTTATAATTTAAAAGAGTAAAGATATATGCATTAATAATAATAAATTATTACATATTACATATTTAAATATAGAAGAAATAACATAAAACAGATTATATACTTCTATGGTTGCCAACCATAGAGTACTTTAAATTTTAATAATGTTATACTACAAAGAACAGAATACCCAAGATATGTTTAGCAGTACTTTTATGAGCAAAATCAGAGACTAAATAAATTAGGGAAACTCTGGATTCAATTAAATTAAGAACGTTCTTTTCTGTAGAATTAATGGGGATTATGTTAAGGTGCAATGTGACCCTATAAGAGGAGAAACAGCCAGATTTAATTTGGTCAAGGAGGTAATTTGCTGTGTTTTTGGTTTTCTGGGTCTTTTTTTTAAATCAAAACTAGCGTTCTGAAGAACACTGGAGCACATGGACATAGACTTGTTCATTTTATTCTCAAAAATAACTCGGAATGTACAACTGAAAATAATATAACACAGTATGTTAGTTATACTGGAATTGAAATAAAATTTAAAAAAGAATGTCTTTAAAAAGTGACTCTGACTTTATTGTACATTGCAGAAGAGGAAATGAAGGTTCAGAGTGAGTAAATAAATTGTCCAAGTCACTTAAGAAACCCACAGGTTTTCTCAGTGGAAAATCTAAGAATAGAATATAGATTTTTGATTCCTAATTGAGGAATCTTCCCCAATCTAAATTCGGTACACCTTTCTTAAAGGTATGAAAATGCATATCCCTCTTACTGCACTTGCTACAATGTTTACTGATTCCCTATTTGCCAGACGTTCTTAATCTATTGCTCTGTTAGACCCTTATTGACCGTAGCTGTGAGTAGTTCATTTTACATTCTTGATGCTTTCTTTGTGTTGTGTCTGGCATGGAGGGAGTGTTCAATAAGTATAGGTTGGATGAATGAACACATACATGCATGTATGAAGGAATGAATGTATAAATGTATGATTGAATAAATCTTTTGATTACAAAACTCTGCTTCTTTGTAAACTCATAGAACGTTTTAAAAAGATAACTTTTGAAAAAATAAGACCCAAAACTGGTAAGCAACTACCTTATCTTTTTCATTTCAAGTAGAACATTTTGTGTTTAGAGCCATTATGTGTCATTAGATATAAAGAAAATGAGCAACAATGAAGGAAAATACTCTTAGTTCTCTAGAAGATTAGATCAGTAAGCTCTCAGCCATTAAGACCTGGGTACGTTTTCCTCACTGATATCCATACTTTGCCTACCTCGATATGTGCATTGCTTTTTTGGAATAGGTTAAAATCCAATTTAACATTAAGCAACTAATAAGTACTAAGGTAACTAAAAACATATGACAACTTGCATTGTAAGGTATTTCATATGAATGTTTAATTTTTTTCGTTGGTAAGATTATAAAATATTTGTATATTTTATGTGCACTTAGGTTCAGAAAGCTAAAAACTGTCAGGTGCACATATTAAATATAACAATTTGGAAAGATTTCAATATCTTCCTCTTTTAAAAAAGCTTGTACTCACCTCATAAATTAATTTGAAAGTAGTATGAAATATATATGCCCATATAAAACATGTTCTAAAAAAACTTCTATATTAATGTCACTTATAATTAGAAAATGTGGATCTTTTTAAATAGACTTTATATTTTAGTGCAATTTTAGGATCATAGCACAACTGAGTGAAAGGTACAGAGATTTCCCACATCTCCTTGCCTCCACACACGCATAGCTATTATCAACATCCCTCACCAGACTGGACATTTGTTACAATTAATAAGCCTACACTGACACATCATTATCATCCCCCCCCCCCAAAAAAGTGACTTTGACTTCTATACAGATATATTTATTTAACAGAGGAGGAAACTAAGGCTCAGAGATAATAATTTGTACAAGTAATAAGTTGTCCAAGGTCACTTAGGAAATCCACAGGTTTTGTAATCCGTAGTTTACAGTAGGGTTCATTCTTAGTGTTACATTCCATGGTATATGCACTATCTTATTAAATTTCCCATGTATCCACCATTATAGTATCATACACACAAGTTTCACTGCCTTAAATATCCTCTGTGCTCCACCTATTCATTCTTTCTTCCCACTAACCCTTAGTAACCACTGATCCTTTTATATCCCCCAGTTTTGCCTTTTCCAGAAGGTCATATATTGGAATTAAACAGTATGAAGCCTTTTCAGATTGGCTTCTTTCACTTAGGAATATGCATTGAAGTTTCCTCCATGTCTTTTCATAGCTTAATAGCTCTTTTTTTTTTTAGTAAAATTGAATAATATTCTGTAGTCTGGATATATCACAGTTTACTTACCCATTCACATACTGAAGGACATCTTGGTTGCTTTTAAGTTTTGGCAATTATGAAAAAGACTGCTATAAATACGTGTGTTCAAGTTTTTGTGTGGATGTGAGTTTTCAGTTTATTTGGATAAATACTAAGGAGTGTGATTGCTGGATCATATGGCCAAACTATGCTTAGTTTTATAAGAAACTGCCAATCTGAGGAAGTATTCCCTCAGCTTCTATCTTCTGAAAGAGATTATAGAGAATTGGTGTAATTCCCCCTTCAGTGTCTGTTAGAATTCACCAGTGAATCCATTTGGACCTGATGTTTTCTGTTTTGAAAGGTTATTAATTACTGATCCAATTTGTTTATTAGATATACGCCTATTCAGAATATCTATTTCTATAAATTTTTTTTCAACATTTATTTATTTTTGGGACAGAGAGAGACAGAGCATGAACGGGGGAGGGGCCGAGAGAGAGGGAAACACAGAATCGGAAACAGGCTCCAGGCTCTGAGCCATCAGCCCAGAGCCTGACGCGGGGCTGGAACTCCCGGACCGCGAGATCGTGACCTGGCTGAAGTCGGACGCTTAACCGACTGCGCCACTGGAATATCTATTTCTTTTTGCGTGAGTTTTGGCAGATTATGTCTTTCAAGGAATTGGTTCATTTCATCTATGTTATCAAATTTATGAGCATAGACTTGTTCTTGGTATTCTTTTGTTATTCTCTTAATATCCATGGGATCTATAGTGATGTCTCTACGTTTATTTCTTTTACTTGTCTCATGTGTTTTATGGAAGGGTGTTGCTTCATCTCCAAGTATCTTGGATTTTCCAGCTGTCTTTCTGTTATTGATTTATAGTTTAATTTAACTGTGGTCTGAAATCAGACTTTGTATGATTTCTATTCTTTTATATTTCTTAAGGTCTTTTTTATGGCCCAGAATGTGGTTTATCCTGATAAATATTCCATGTGAGCTGGAGATGAAAGTATATTCTGCTGTTGTTAGACAAATAGTCTATAGACATTCATTATATCCAGTTGCTTGATGGTGTTGTTGAGTTCAACTATGTGTTTTCTGACTTTCTACCTGCTAGATCTGTCCGTATCTGATAGAAGGGTGTTGACATCTCCAATTAAAATAGTGGATTCACAGGAGACTGACTATAGATGCTGGAGAGGATGTGGAGAAACGGGAACCCTCTTGCACTGTTGGTGGGAATGCAAATTGGTGCAGCCGCTCTGGAAAACAGTGTGAAGGTTCCTCAAAAAATTAAAAATAGACCTACCCTATGACCCAGCAGTAGCACTGCTAGGAATTTACCCAAGGGATACAGGAGTACTGATGCATAGGGCCACTTGTACCCCAATGTTTATAGCAGCACCCTCAACAATAGCCAAATTATGGAAAGAGCCTAAATGTCCACCAACTGATGAATGGATAAAGAAATTGTGGTTTATATACACAATGGAGTACTATGTGGCAATGAGAAAGAATGAAATATGGCCCTTTGTAGCAACGTGGATGGAACTGGAGAGTGTGATGCTAAGTGAAATAAGCCATACAGAGAAAGACAGATACCATATGTTTTCACACTTATGTGGATCCTGAGAAACTTAACAGGAACCCATGGGGGAGGGGAAGGAAAAAAAAAGAGGTTAGAGTGGGAGAGAGCCAAAGCATAAGAGACTCTTAAAAACTGAGAACAAACTGAGGGTTGACGGGGGGTGGGAGGGAGGCGAGGGTGGGTGATGGGTACTGAAGAGGGCATCTTTTGGGATGAGCACTGGGTGTTGTATGGAAACCAATTTGACAATAAATTTCATATATTAAAAAAATAAAAAATAATAAAAAATAAAAAATAAATTAAAAAAATAAAAAAATAATAAAATAGTGGATTCATCTATTTCTCTTTGCAATTCTATCAGGTTTGGCCTCATGTACTTTGACTCTGTTGTTAGGCACATACATGTCAAAGATTATTATGTCTTCTTATAATACTGGCCCCTTTCTCGTTATGATATGTAGCTCCTTATCCCTGATAACTTCCTTTTCTCTGAAGTCTACTCTACCAAAATTAATATAGCTAGTCCTGCCTTCTTTCGATTAGTGTTAGCATGGTATATCTTTCTCCATTCACTGACTTTTAATCTATATGCATTTTATATTTATGTGGGTTTCTTGTAGACATGTGGTTAGGTCTCATTTTTTGATCCATTCTATCAATTTTTATCTTTTAATTGGTGCATTTAGACCCCTGATGTTTAAAGTGATTATTGATATAGTTGGACTAATATCTACCATATCAGTTGCTGTTTATTATTTGTTGCTCTTGTTCTTTGTTCCTGTTCTTGTCTTCTACTCTTTTCCTTTTGTGCCTTTAATTGTGCATTTTATGTAATTCCATTTTCTCTCCACTCTTAGTGTGTCTGGTTTACTTCACTTTTTTTTTTTACTTTTTTTAGTGGTTGCTTTAAAGTTTTCAATATATATTTATAAGTACTCCAAGTCCACTTCCAATAATACTCTATCACTTCATCAGTATAACACCTTATAATAACAAAATGATCTTAATTCCTCTCTCCTATCCATTATATCACCGATGTCATTCATTTCACTTATATATAAGCACATATAGGCATATATAAGCTTGGATAAACATACACATATATACATAATATATATGGACATAGTCAAATACATTGCTATTATTATTTTGAATAAACTATTATTTTTTAGATCAATAAAGAATACAAAAAAGAGGGGCACCTGGGTGGCTCAGTCAGTTAAGCATCCTACTTCGGCTCAGGTCATGATTTTACAGTTTGTGGGTTTGAGCCCCATGTCAGGCTCTCTGCTGTCAGCACAGAGCCTGCTACCAAAGAGCCTGCTTAGGATCCCCTCTCTCCTTCTCTCTCTGCCCCTCCCCTACTTGCATACACTCTCCCCAAAATAAATAAATATTTTTAAAAAGCGTTAAAAAAGAACAGTTGTTTTAAATTCCTGGTCTAAAAATTCCAACACGCTTGCCATATCTGAGTCTGGGTCTGATGCTTGCTCTGTCTCTTCATCCTGTTTTTGGCCTTTTAGTTTGTCTCATGCTAGGTAACAGGAACTGCTACAAACAGGCCTTTAGTAAGGCAGTGACAATGCTGGGGGAGGGGAAGCATTCTATAGTTCTATAATTAGGCCTCAGTCTTTTAGTGACATTAGGACTCTGGACTGTGAACTACACAAACGTTTCTCAGTTCTCACCTCCCCTGTTAGGGGTACAGAATGGCTAAATAGACTGGAGTTGGGTATTTCCTTTCCCCCAGTTCAGTAAGGCTCTGGTAAGACCACAGCACACTAGATTCTGGCTAATTTGCTTCTCCTGAGGACAAACATTTTCAAGAACAGAATGTTCTGGTATATTTCAAAATGGTTTCTTTACCCTCCTTCTGCAGGAATCAGAAAGGAGTTTTTTTCTCTAGTTATCACTATGAGAACTATGTGGAATTCCTGGTGATGAACTCAGTAGTGTAGGCCCATACAACTGGGTGCCCCTGGTGTTTCTAAGTCTCAGAGTTGTCCACAATGACCCTTTACCAATTTGCCAGTTACAATTCAGAGTTTCCTTCCCTGGCACTGATTCCTACAGAGATTTTGGCCTATGAGTTCTGCTCTAGTAAGTTCTCTGTTCACCTGTTCGTCCAGTGTTGGGGGCAGCAGTTTCCCCTATGACCTCTCTTTGTTATGAATCTAAAAATTGTTTCTTTTTTAGTTTCTTCAGCTTTTTACTTGTTATTTAGACAGTGGTGACCTCCAAACATCTTATATGCCAGACCAAATTAAGGGGGAGGTACATAATTAAAATGACATCAGAAAACCGGTGTACTATTGACCTCTGAAAGTTTTACTTAAAAAACAAAAAAAGCAGAAATGAATGGAAAGGTAACTTACAGATAGAATTTAAAATTGGCTAAATAAACTCATGCTAAGATTAACATAAAAGATAATATAAAATTTCATTGTGTTATTAACCAAATATAGCTGCACATTAAAAGGATTCTGAGTTTTCACATATTTGTTCTACTTGTAAAGAAATCTACTTGAGTAAATTCAACACACCCAGAAAGTTCTATACTCCTCTTTCTCTCAAATACAAAAACTTTGTATCCATGAGTTAGTAGACAATTTAAAAATAAAAGGTATACCCCAGATTTCTTTAGAAAATGTAGACATTGCTCCTTTATATTTTGGGAAATACAGATTGCATTCAGGAAAAAATCCAAACACTGACAGATGAGTAGAATAAATCTTATCTAGGCACTTCAAAAGAGTGACTGGCTTGTTTATTAGTTATTTATCAGTTCTTTCTTCTGGTAAAATTCAACAAAAATACAAAGGGAATAATAATTCTAGTATGCACTTATAAAGTACTTACTTGTTGGCTGACGTTACTGAGAGGGGAACTCAAACTGAATCCAATAAAAATATTTATACTCTCCAAATCTCATCCTGTTGAAGAAGGATCCTGAATCCTTCCAAGCATGTCCAGGGCTGACTGCATGGAATTTTAATGCTTTCTAGTCGATATGGTCCCTGAACTCAAGGCACAATTGGTTTTAAATACTTCTAATGCCAAGAGCAGTAAGCAATTTCCCTCGAGTCTTTCATGCTGCTCTTGAACAAATTAGTTTGTTTTTCTTTAACTACTATTCAAACTTAAATAGCACCCAATGTCCAGCTGGTTATCCTCATCCAAATGGGAAGCGTTGTTCCCAGAGATGACTTGGCATACTTTTGATTAAAGACTATTTTCACACATCCAGGAAAACAGCACAGTTAGCTGTGGAGACATAGAGTGTGGCCCAGAGGATTAATAAAGACCAATGAACACTGACAAATGAAGCTTATTTGTTCTGTTCCTATTATTTACTCTTATTCTTTTGGTAGAAAGGCTGCCTACCATCAGCAGAAATTGAAGTCTAGAGGGATTTAAGCGTTAACCAGACATTGCAGGAAAGAAGAAAAAAGAGAATAATAAAATCATTGCATAGCACAAATACAACTTTTACAAAGAATTAAAAATTATTACCTATGGAGATTTCACATATATATACTTAAGAATTCAGCATGATAAAATTTCTAATGCAAATGTGCTGTATTTCCTTACTGAAAAAAAATTTTATATCTGTCCTAAGCAGCATAATATTTACATTGAATCTTGTCATCATTTATCAATACTTAAAGTCTCTTGCAATGTGTGCTTCTATCAGTAGTAATTGTCAACAATTCATGCTACTTTTAAAACTCTGTTTTCTGAGAAATTAACCCATGATTTCTTTTAAACAAATGCTTGTGATATTATTTAGATCTCCCTTTTACCACAGTCTTCTCTTTTCAGAGATTTTAAAATTTGGGTATAAGGAAAGGGTCTAGGGGATATATAAACACATTTTGGGCAAATGGGTATTTTTCTCAGGAGTGTCCCTACCATTTTCTAGTTCCTCAAAGTGGTCTAAAGCAAAAACAAAATGCAAAAACAGACAAAAACATCAAGAACGTGTTTAAAACATTTAAGTTGATGTACGTTTATTTAAAGCACTTTGATGCTCAAGCCAGTGAACTGGAATGACCTACTTGTTTGAGAAAAGAAAAAGTTCTTATTTGCAAAAATAAGTTCTTGTCAGTTTAAAATCATTATTGTAAATTTAAAGTTAAATATGTTATTCTACTCACTTTTAATTTTTATTCAATATTTGAAAATATCTCAGAAGAACAGAAGTAGAGTAGGGGTGTGAGCAAAGTAAAAGAAGCTTTGCTAGGGCTAGCCTTAAACTATGCAAAACACCATGGTCCATCCTTGGGCCAATAATTTAATCAGACAAATTTTCAGCTTCCTAATCTAAATACCATCTATCATAAGATAGATGTGGTATCTCACACATGCTAACTATCCAATATATATTAGTTTCAGTCTCTTGTTTTCTTTCAGTTGCCATAAAAGTACATATTCTTATTTCTATTTATTTTCTTAGAGGTGACATTTTAGTTACTAGTAACAGAGTATAGGGAATTTCTCTATCTTTCTCATAGTCTTTAGAAAGGCACAAGTGAAGGGCCAAAATGGTAGAGCAGAATGGAACTTTTTTTTGCGTGTCTCATCCCTGAAATGTAGCTAGATCAACATCAAACCATCTTGCACACATAGCAAATTGATCTGAGGATTAATACAACAATCTGCACAACTTGAGCCACAGAACCACAGGTGTGTGGCATGGAGAGGTGAACTGGGGGAGAGAGAAGCCGTGGAGGGTAGGGAGCTGGTTTTTTTTAAACTTTTTTTAATGTTTATTAATTTTTGAGAGACAGAGACAGAGTGTGAGTGGGGGAGAGGCAAAGAGAGAGAGAAAGACAGAATCTGAAGAGGCTCCAGGCTCTGAGCTGTCCACACAGAGCCTGATGCAGGGCTCGAACTCATAAGCCATGAGATCATGACCTGGGCCAAAGTCAGATGCTTAACCAACTGAGCCACCCAGGCGCTCCTAGGTAACTGTTTTTGCTTGCAAAGAGAGGATGGAGATGGGGGGGGGGGGTAAAGGGGCAGGGAGAATACAAGAAAAGCACTACACCCTGAGAGCAGCTAGAGAGAAAGAGAAAGAGAAAGAGTGGATTGAACAGAAAAGGGAGAAAGGAGAAAAGGACTGCAAAGGACTGAACAAAAAAAGGGAGAAAGGAGAGAACGAGAGGGTTTAAATTCCGTTTAGACTGTATAAACAGGGGGAGCGCAGAGTCTGAAACCCCATAGCTCAACACCTGGTGGTGCTCTGGTGGGAAAGGCAAATCCCCAGGAGTAGACAGCAAGATTGAGGGGTCCTCAGGCCACACGGGGAGAGGTGGTTTCCCTACTGGGAGGACATTTGGTACAGGCTGCGTGCCTCCCCACAGGCAAAGGTCCCAGTAGACCCCAGAGAACAGCCACATCCTCAAATGTTGGAACAAGGACGTTAAGGGTTCACTGAAGCCTGGAGCCAGATGGGTGTTGTGATTTACCATAATCCATGAAACACGGCTGCTACACAATCTCGAAATCTTTTTCTGGGGCAGATCGGCATGCAGCTGCAGTCTCTGGGCATCTGCAGCAGCACAGTCGTGGAATGTTCCAGGGGGCGGGCTGGTACCCAGCCATTGCTCAGAGAGACCCTCCCCCAGAGGTTATGAGCAGGTCAAAGCCGCAGGGCCCTCAGAAGTGAAGGGTTGGAAAATGCGGCTCCATCTGAGATAAATCTCGGGAGGGCGGTGCCACCTGGCAGGCTGATGGCTTGGTCACAGACAGTGTAAAAACAGGAAGTGAATGGAAGAGAGAGACAAAGGAGGGGTGCTTGGTTGCTGCCAGTTGGTGAGAGCACAGAGTTCTGATACTAGAAACTGGGTAGCTGGGTGACACCATTTTCACCCCTCCCATGCATGCGCATACACACATACACATGCCACAACTATCCACCCCAGTGCTAGTGCTATCTCCACTAGCTGCGCCATCTAGTGGAGAACAGAGCCACTACACAAGATCTGCCCAACTAGGTCACCACGTTCTAGTGGAACACCACAAATTTCTCTGCCTGCTTAGCTTATGGATTATAAAGTGCTTCATAGTTTGACTTCTAAGGGAAACTGGATGTAATTACAATTATATTTCATTCTGTTCCTGGTCCATCTATTTATTTTATTTTTTCTTTTTCTTTTCTTATTCTTGAATACAGAAAGAGAAAAAAATTATTTTTATTTTCCATTTTTATTAAAAGATTTTTGGTTTTTTTTGTACATTTTTTATTTTCTCATAAATTTTTAAATTCTATTTTACTTTCATCATTTCATTGTATTCATCTTTTTAAACTTCTAAACATTTTCCTTTTTTTCCCTTTCTTTTATTTTCTTTCACTTTTTTCTCTATTCTATCAAGCTTCTTTGAACAACCAGACCAAAATACACCTAGGAGCTAGCATCCTTTATTTGATTTTTTGTGTTGTTTTAAGTTTTTAACTTTTATTTTTTAATTTTTTTTAATTTGATTAACTCTTTCTTCCTTCAAAATGACAAAATGAAGAAATTCACCCCAAAAGAAAGAACAGGAAGAAATGACAGCCAGGGGCTTAATCAACACAGATACAAGCAAGATGTCTGAACCAGAATTTAGCATCATGATAATAAGAATACTAGCTGGGGTTGAAATAAGCACAGACACCCTTTCTGCGGAGATAAAGGAAGTAAAATCTATCCAGGACACAATTAAAAATGCTATACCTGAGCTGCAATCTCGATTGGCTGCTGCAGCAGCAAGGATAGGTGAAGCAGAGCATCAAATCAACAACACAGAGGACAAACTTACAGAGAATAATAAAGCAGAAGAAAAGAGGGAAACTAAAGCAAAAGAGCATGATATAAGAATTAGAGAACTCAGTGACTCATAAAAAAGGAATAACATCCGAATCATAAGAGTCCCAGAAGATGAAGAGAGAGAAAAGGGTAGCTGTTTTATGTGAGCAAATCATAGAGGAAAACTTTCCTAACCTGAGAAGAGACACAGACATCAAAATCCAGGAAACACAGAGAACTCCCACTAGATTCAACAAAAACCTACCATCAACAAGGCATATCACTGTCAAATTCACAAAATACTCAGGCAAGGAAAGAAAGAAAGCAGCAAGGGGGAAAAAAGTCCTTAACCTACAAGGGTAGACACATAATGTTGTAGCAGATCTGTCCACAGAAACTTGGCAGGCCAGAAAGAAGTGGCAGGATATATTCAATGTGCTGAATTGGAAAAATATGCAGCAAGAATTCTTTATCCAGCAAGACTGTCATTCAAAATAGAACAACAGATACAAATTTTCCCAAACAAAAACTAAAGGAGTTCATGACCACTAAACCAGCCCTGCAAGAAATTTTAAGGGGGACTCTCTGAGGGGAGAAAAGATGAAAACAAACAAACAAACAAACAAACACCAAAAGCAACAATGACTAGAAAGAACCAGAGAACAGCACCAGAAACTCCAACTCTATAGGGAATATAATGGCAATAAATTCATATCTTTCAGTACTCACTCTAAATGTCAATGGACTCAATGTTCCAATCAAAAGACATAGGGTAACAGAATGGATAAGAAAACAAGATCCATCTATATGCTGTTTACAAGAGACCCATTTTAGACCTAAACTCACCTTCAGATTGAAAGTGAGGGGATGGAGAACCATCTATCATGCTAATGATCACCAAAAGAAAGCCGGAGTAGCCATACTTATATCAGACAATCTAGACTTTAAAATAAAGACTGTAACAAGAGATGAAGAAGGGCATTATATCATAATTAAGTAGTTTATCCAAAGAGATCTAACAATTGTAAACATTTATTCTCCAAATGTGGAATAACCCAAATATATAAATCAATTATTCACAAACATACAGAAACTCATTGATAACAATACCATAATAGTAGGGGACTTCAACACCTCACTTACAGCAATGGACAGATAATCTAAACAGAAAATCAGCAAGGAAACAATGGCTTTGAATGACACACTGGACCAGATGGACTTAATAGGTATATTTAGAATGTTTCATCCTAAAGCAGCAGAATATACATTCTTCTAAAGTGCACATGGAATTTCTCCAGAATATATCACATTTTGGGACACAAATCATCCCTCAACAAGTACAAAAAAATCAAGATCATACCATGCATATTTTCAGACCACAACACTATGAAACTCGAGATCAACCACAAGAAAACATTTGGAATGATAATAAATACTTGGAAACGAAAGAACATCCTGCTAAAGAATGAATGGGCTAAACAAGAAGTTAAAAAAAATTAAAAAATATATGGAAGTCAGTGAAAACGATAAGACCACAACCCAAAACCTCTGGGACTCAGCAAAGGCAGTCACAAGAGGAAACTATATAGCAATCCAGGCCTTCCTAAAGAAGGAAGAAAGGTCTCAGATACACAACCTAACCTTACACCTCAAAGAGCTAGAAAAAGAACAGCAAATAAAACCCCAAACCAGCAGAAGACAGGAAATAATAAAGATTAGAGCAGAAATCAATGCTATCGAAACAAACAAACAAAAAACAGTAGAACAGATCCATGAAACCGGAAGCTGGTTCTTTGAAAGAATTAACAAAATTGATAAACCCCTAGTGAGTTTGATCAAAAGGGAAAAGGAAAGGACCCAAATAAATAAAATCAAGAATGAAAGAGGAGAGGTCACAACCAACACAGAAGAAATGCAAACAATAATAAGAGAATATTATGAGGAATTATACACCAATAAAATGGGCAATCTGTGAGAAATGGACAAATTCCTAGCAACATATAAACTACCAAAACTGAAACAGGAAATTGAAAAGTTGAATACATCCATAATCAGTAAAGAAATCAAATTAGTAATCAAAAATCTCCCAAAAACAAGAATCCAGGGCCAGATAGCTTTCCAGGGGAATTCTACAAAACATTAAAGAAGAGTTAAGACCAATTCTTTTGAAGCTGTTCCAGGAAATAGAAATGGAAGGAAAACTTCCAAACTCATTCTATAAAGCCAGCATTACCTTGATTCCAAAACCAGACAAAGACCCGACTAAAAAGGAGAACTAAAGACCAATTTCCCTGATGAACATGGATATAAAAATGCTCAAGAAGATATTACCTAACCAGATCCAACAATACATTAAAAGAATTATTCCAAGTGGGATTTATATCTGGGATGCAGGGCTGGTTCAATACCGGCAAAACAATCAATGTGATACATCACATCAATAAAAGAAAGGACAAGAACCACATGATCCTCTCAATATTTACAGAGAAAGCATTTGACAAAATACAGCATCCCTTCTTGATAAAAACCCTCAAGAATGTAGAGATAGAAGGATTATACCTCAAGATCATAAAAGCCATATATGAAAGACTCACTGCTAATATCATCCTCAATGGGGAAAAACTGAGGGCTTTCCCCCTAAGGTCAAGACATGAAGGGATGTCCACTCTCGCCAAGGTTATTCAACATAGTATTAGAAGTCATAGCCTCAGCAATCAGATAACACAAAGGGATAAAAGGCATCCAAATCAGCAAAGAGGAAGTCAAACTTTCACTCTTCATAGACGACATGATACTCTATATGGAAAACCCAAAAGATTCCACCAAAAAACTGCTAGAACTGAATTCGGCAAAGTCGCAGGGTATAACATCAATGCACAGAAATTGGTTGCATTCCTATACACCAATAATGAAGCAACAGAAAGAGAAATCAAGGAATCAATCCCATTTACTATTGCACCAAAACGCATAAAATACCTAGGAATAAATCCAACCAAAGAGTTGAAAAATCTATACACTGAAAACTATAGAAAGCTTATGAAAGAAATTGAAGACAACACCAAAAAAAAAGGAAAAATATTCCATGCTTATGGATTCGAAGAACAAATATTGTAAAAATGTCAATGCTACCCAAAGCAATGTACATATTCAATGCAACACCTATCAAAATAACACCAGAATTCTTCACAGAGCTAGAAGAAATAATCCTAAAATTTGTATGTAACCAAAATAAGACCCAAAATAGCTAACGCAATCCTGAAAAAGAAAACCAAAGTGGAAGGCATCACAATCACAGACTTCAAGATGTATTACAAAGCTGTAATCATCAAGACAGTATGGTACTCACACAAAAACAGACACTCAGATCAATGGAACAGAACAGGGAATCCAGAAATGGACCCACAAATGTATGGCCAACTAATCTTTGACAAGGCAGGAAAGAATATTCAATTGAATAAAGAGAGTCTCTTCAGCAAATGGTGCAGGGAAAACTGGACAGCGACATGCAGAAGAATGAACCTGGACCACTTTCTTACACCATACACAAAAATAAACCCAAAAGGATGAAAGACCTAAACATAAGATGGGAAGCCATCAAAATCCTAGAAGAGGAAGCAGGCAAAAACCTCTTTGACCTTGGCCACAGCAACTTCTTACTCAACGCATCTCCAGAGGCAAGGGAAACAAAAGATGAACTACTGGGACCTCATCAAGATAAAAAGCTTCTGCACAGTGAATGAAACCATCGGCAAAACTAAAAGGCAATCAACAGAATGGGAGAAGATATTTGCAAGTGACCCTTCAGATACAGCGTTAGTATCCAAAATCTATAAAGAACTTATCAAACCCAACACTCAAAAAACAAATTATCCAGTGAAGAAATGGGCAAAAGACATAAATAGACATTTCTCCAAAGAAGACATCCAGATGGCCAACTGACACATGAGAAAAGGTCAACATCACTCATCATGAAATACAAGTTAAATACAAGTTAAAACCACAATGACACACCACCTCACACCAGTCAGAATGGCTTAAATAAATAACTCAGGCAATAACAGATGTTGGTGACAATGTAGAGAAAGAGGACCTCTTTTTGCACTGCTGGTGGGAATGCAAGCTGGTGCAGCCACTCTGGAAAACAGTATGGAGGTTCCTCAAAAAATTAAAAATAGAATTACCCTATGACCCAGCAATTGCACTACTAGGTATTTATCTAAGGGATACAGGTGTGCTGTTTCAAAGGGGCACATGCACTCCAATGTGTATAGCAGCACTATTGACAATATCTAAAGTATGGAATGAACCCAAATGTCATCGACGGATGAATGGATAAAGAAGCCATGGTGTGTCTTCCCAATACACACACACGCGCACACACACACACACACACAACACAATGGAGTATTACTCAGTAATCAAAAAGAATGAAATCCTGTCATTTGCATCTAGATGGAACTACAGGGTATTATGCTAAGCGAAATTAGCTAATCAGGGAAAGACAAATATCATATGACATCACCCATATGAGGACTTTAATATACAAAACAGATGAACATAAGGGAAGCAAAAAAATCTAAAAACAAGGAGGGGGACAAAACATAAGAGACTTAAATACAGAAAACAAACTGAGGGTTTCTGGGGGTGGGGGAGAGGCTAAATGGGTAAGTGGCATTAAGGAAGACACTTGTTGGGATGAGCACTGGGTGTTATACATAGGGGATGAATCACTGGAATCTATTCCTGAAATCATTATAGCACTATATGCTAACTACCTTGGATGTAAATTAAAAAATAAATTAATAAAAAAGTGGCTTATGTCAATAGAGATGATATCAGCCTGTGGCATGGTGTTCAGTGAAGCATCTCCTATGATTGATATTAGCTTGGGTCTTGGGAAGCATCTATATTTTTCAGGAGTTAGGTAAACAGCATGTTAATTGTGTGACTGGCTGTTTCCATCATCCTTAATGTTTCCTGGCATTTATTTATGTGAGAAGTGTATAGTTTGGAAAGGTGCTTTGGGATCTTTCAAGGTGAACGATGGAGTATAAATGCAAGTCACCATAATTATTAAAAATGTATAGGTCATATATTAAACTACAGTTAAAAACAAACATCAGTAAAAATTACAAGTAATTATATAACGCCTCTGTGGGAGAATTAGCCGTCTGAATAGGGAATGGTGAGAGGCGATTTCACTAGGAAAATTGAGAGCAACAATTAAAAAAAAAATTTTAATGTTTATTTATTTTTGAGAGAGAGAGAGAAAGGTGGGGGAGGGGCAGAGAGAGGGAGACACAGAATCTGAAGTGGGCTCCAGGTTCTGAGCTGTTAGTACAGAGCCGACACAGGGCTCAAACCCACGAGTGGTGAGATCATGGGCCTGATCTGAAGTCGGATGCTTGACTAACTGAGCTACCCAGGTGCCCCAAGAGTGATAGTTTAAATCTCTTGGGAAGAATTACTCTAAAACACCAGTATTAAATATTAGATGACTAAGCAAGACACCGTGATCTTAAAAGAAATGTAAGATACAGTGGGGTGAATATTACATATTTACACTCTAGTAGGACACATTGTGTTTTCATGAATGGCATGTATGTGCAACACGATTTTGAGTAACTTTGGAAGTAAACTTCAGGGCATTCACTACAATTCCCAACTGCTCCTCCTATTGCCAATATTTCATTACAACTTGTGGCATCAGAATAGAAAGGGGATGTGGGATGGTTTATCTTCTGTCTCAATAAAACTGTTTCCAAAAGAAAAAAAAAAGAAGAAAGGCACAAGTGGCAGAAAAAATGGTCAATGCTGCAGAAACTCACCAAACCTATTTGTATCTTGGCCAAATTAGTTTTTACAGACTACTGAAAGGAAATCAGTTGGGTGTGCCTAAATCTTAATTCCATTCTAGACACAAATACACATGGAAAAAGCAGAAGTTTTATATTGAGGTGGCTCTGGAGGTATGGCTCAAGAATCTATGGTAAATTGTGGTAGTTCTGCAATGTGGGATGCTTTCTGGGGCCACAGGCTCAAATAAACCAGGTCTGTAGGGGTCCTGGGAAGAAGAAAAAGTTGGATGGCAAAGACAAACTTGCAGTGTCTCACTGTTGCCCAGGACAGTTTCATTTAGGTCTAGTCCTGTGAATGGCTACTGGGAAGCCTGATTCTAATCTTCATGAAGTTCTGGGAATATTGTTTATGCTTAAAATTTACTGCTATATAGTTCTCTTACTAATAACGACATCTCAAAGTTCTTATAAAGATCTAAACAACGTGACAGGATTCCCTAGAAATACCAAACAACATAAATGTATCAAAGAGAGTTTCTTAACAATTGAAAGGAGTATCAGTGTTGAGTTACTGAAAAGGACTGTATGCGCTACTGAGGTAATTATCTAAGATTGTGATCATTTATACTTCTCCCTACTAACCCACTGCAGTTCATAATATATGAATCTTATTTATACTTAGAATCCAATTTAAAGATTAATTTTAATCCTAAATATTTTAGTTTTGCATA
Organism: Prionailurus viverrinus; assembly: GCF_022837055.1. Classification (NCBI taxonomy): domain Eukaryota; kingdom Metazoa; phylum Chordata; class Mammalia; order Carnivora; family Felidae; genus Prionailurus; species Prionailurus viverrinus. Next base: position 142,172,542 of record NC_062562.1, read on the forward strand.
TAAATTTACTCTGACATTTTGAATAATAATTACTTTGCATTTTTTTCCACTTGACTTTCATTAACTATGTTTCTTGACATGGAAGTTATAATGTTCAAACCATATAAATATTTCATTATGGGGAAAGTTTTACAAAGATAAAACTGTTTCTTCAAAACACTGCCTTCTATACCTAACATATTTAATGTCATTTTTTAAATTACATTTTTATTTTTGTAATATGAAATGCTTTAGGAAGATGCAATTTTTGTTGTATTACTAAAGAACACAGAAGGTACAATAAGTTTATTATACATAAAGCTAATATAGTGTCTAGCACACTGCACAGGAATAAAATAAAATGAAATTATCCTTTTTCTTAAATATTTCCAGAAGATCTTCTATAATTATTATACTGAAATTGATCAACAACAGTTCACCTTATGAAGGTTACTATGCTAGCAGCAAGTTAACTGAGAACTGGAGACTTCTAGAACTGCAAAAATTTATTCTTATTCAAATGGGATAGATAGATTTCAAATTTGACCATAATCCCTAAGAATCACTTCAACAATATTTTCTAATTTGGGTATAAGACAACTAGCCTCAGAATGAAATGTATAAAGAAAAGCAGAGAAAAAATAGTCCTTCTCTCTTCTCTTTTTGTTTCTTCATGATAATGAAATAGGTGGGAGGAACAAGAGGGAAGGGAAAGCCCTAGTAGATTGCCAGAAGCCAAGAAACCTTATACCATGACACTGCCAATAGAAAACAGCTCTGGGAAGATTGGCCAGCTACCAATACAGAGACCAAACCCTGCCCACAACAAAGAGAGCAATTGCAGATGACTGAACTAAAGGTAAATGCAGCTCGTCCACAACAATAGGGTGCATGCAACACACACAGGAGACATCCCTGAAGCACAAGGTTCCGGTGAACAGGGAACACTGCACTGTAGGGCACTACAGGACTTCTTCATAAAGCCACTACTTTCAAGAGTAGGAGACACTGCTAACTTTCCTAACACACAGAAAGAGACACAGATAGCTAGACAAAATGAGGAGACAAGGAACACATCCCAAATGAAAGAATAGGACAAAATCACACCAATAGAGCTAAACAAAATGGAAGTAAGTAATATGTCTGATAGAGAATTTAAGGTAATGGTCATAAAGATTCTCACTGGACTTGAGAAAAAAGTGGAAGACCTCAGTGAGACCCTCAACAAAGAGATAGAAAACATTAAAAAAAAGAACCAAAGAACCAATCAGAGATGAAAAACTTAAGAAGTGAAGTTAAAAATACATTAGATGGAATAAAAAGTAGACTTGGAGAAGCAGAAGAATGGATCAGCAACCTGAGGAGGAGAGACTATTGGAAATCAATCAAGCTGAACAAGAAAGAGAACAAAAAATAACAATAAGTAAGTAAAAATAGACTTGGGGAACTCAGCAACAACAGCAAGTGTAACAAAATTCACATTAAAGTGATTCCAGACAGAGAAGAGAGAGAAAAGGGAGCAGAAAATTTACTTAAAGAAATAATAGCTGAAAAGTTCCCAAAGCTGGGCAAGAGAACAGAAATCCACATCTAGGAAGCCTCCAGTAAAATCAACCCATGGAGGTCCACACCAAGTCACACAGTAATTAAAATGGTAAAAAGTAGTGATAAGGGTAGAATTTTAAAAGTAGCAAGAGAAAAGAAAATAATTATATACAAGGGAATCCCCATAAGGCTATCAGCAGATTTTTTAGCAGAAACTTTGCAGCCCAGACAGGAGTGGCATGATATATTCAAAGTGATGATAGAAAAAACCTGCAGCCAAGAATACTTGACTCAGCAAGGATATCATTCAGAAGAGGAGAGAGAAGAAGTTTCTCAGACAAACAAAAGTTAAAGGAATTCATAACCACTAAACTAGTGCTACCAGAACTCTCAGCGATCATGATCTCACAGTTCATGGCTTCAAGCCCTGCATCGGGCTCTGGGCTGACAGCTCAGAACTTGGAGTCTGCTTCCGATTCTGTGTCTCCCTCTCTCTCTGCCCCTCCCCTGCTCACAGTGTTTCTCTCTGTCTCCCAAAAATGAATAAACATTAAAAAAAATGTTTTAAAAATAAGAGGACTCTGAGTGAAAAGGAAAGACCATAAGCAGAAGTTAAGAAAAGTAGGAAACACGAAAGTACTAAAATTAAGTAAACCTATAGAAATCAGTCAAGGAATTTACAAAAGGATATAAAGTATGGCACCATATACCTAAAATGGGGAGGGGGGAGAGTAAAGAATGGGTTCAAACTTAAGTGACCATCAACAATATAGACAGCTATATGCATAAAATGTTATATATAAACCTAGTGGTAACTACAAATCAAAAACCAGTAACAGATATGCAAAAAATAAAGAGGAAGGAATCCAAGTATATCACCAAAGACAGCCAGCAAACCCTAAGAATAGGGAGGAAGAGAAGAAAGGAAGAACTACAAAAACAACCACACAAGTAACAAAATGGCAGTAAGCACACACGTATCGATAATCACTTTAAGCACCCACCTGTCAATAATTACTTTGAATTTAAATAAACCAAACACTTTTCCTATAGGAGCCTCGGGATTGAGAGGAGTGTGGCCCTCTCCTCTTCCCAGAATGACAACTGCTTGCCCATTGACATCAGTGTATTCTGGAAAGGGAATGTCATCTGGCAAAAATGTTACTTTGCCTTCTGTATTCAAGGCTTCCATTAAACCTGATATTGTGAACTTTGTTCACACCAACTTGCACAAAAACAACAGACAGTCATATGCTGTCAATGAATTAGCAGGTCATCAAACCAGTACTGGCAGAACCATGGTTTGAATTCCCAGAGTTTGAGGCATGGGACTCACTGTTGCAGCCAGGGTGCTTCTGGAAATATGTGTCATGGGGGCCACATGTTTGTACCGACCAAATTAGGCCACCATTGGCACCTCAGAGTAAACATAACACAGAAGCAATATGCCATCTGCTCTGCCCTGGTTGCCTCAACCTTACCAGCACTGGTCATTCTAAAAGTCATTGTACTGGGGCGCCTGGGTGGCGCAGTCGGTTAAGCGTCCGACTTCAGCCAGGTCACGATCTCGCGGTCCGGGAGTTCGAGCCCTGCGTCAGGCTCTGGGCTGATGGCTCAGAGCCTGGAGCCTGTTTCCGTATCTGTGTCTCCCTCTCTCTCTGTCCCTCCCCCGTTCATGCTGTGTCTCTCTCTGTCCCAAAAAATAAATAAACGTTGAAAAAAAAAATTAAAAAAAAAAAAAAGTCATTGTACTAAGGAAGTTCCTGAACTTTCTTTGGTGGTTAAAGATAAAGGTGAAGGCTACAAGAAGATCAAAGAGGTTGTTTTGCTTCTTAAGAAACTTAAAGCCTGGGGGGCGCCTGGGTGGCGCAGTCGGTTAAGCGTCCGACTTCAGCCAGGTCACGATCTCGCGGTCCGTGAGTTCGAGCCTCGCGTCGGGCTCTGGGCTGATGGCTCAGAGCCTGGAGCCTGTTTCCGATTCTGTGTCTCCCTCTCTCTCTGCCCCTCCCCCGTTCATGCTCTGTCTCTCCCTGTCCCAAAAAATAAAATAAAACGTTGAAAAAAAAATTAAAAAAAAAAAAAAAAAGAAACTTAAAGCCTGGAATGATATGAAAAAGGTCTATGCCTCTCAGCAAATGAGAGCTGGCAAAGGCAAGATGAAAAACTGTCGTCATATCCAGTGCAGGGAACCTTATATCATGTATAATGAGGACAACAGTATCAAGACCTTCAGAAACATCCCTGGAATTACTTAATGCAAGCAAACTGAACATTTTGAAACTTGCTCCTGGTGGGCACGTAGGACATTTCTGCACTTGGACTGAAAGTGCTTTCTGCAAGTTAGATGATCTGTATGGCACTTGGTGTAAGGCTGCCTACTTCCATGCATAAGACACTTAACACAGACCTTAGCAGAATCTTGAAAAGCTCAGAGATCCAAAGAGCCCTCTGAGTACCATGAAAGAAGATTCATCACAGAGTCCTGAAGTCCGCAGAAAACCTGAGAATCATATTGAAGCTAAACTCATATGCAAAGACCATGCACTATACATAACACCATTCTTCGCCCGGCCAAGAATCACAAACTCCAGATGGATAAGACAGCAGTAGCCTTAGGAGCCAAATCAGATGAGAAGGGGGTTCCAGGCAAAAGGTCTGTGGTAGAGAAGAAAGGAAAGAAGGCTGTTGGTGTTAAGAAGCAGAAGAAACCTTTAGTAGGAAAAAAGGCTGCAGCTACTGAGAAACCAGCAGCTAAGAAGAAGTCTGCTGAAAAGAAACCCACCATAGAAGAAAGGAAGCCTGCTGCATAAAAACTTACATTTGTTTTTTCTGTAGAAGTCAAATCATTATGAACAGCTAATTTTGAATAAAGATCTGGTCAAAAGAAAAACAAACAACAATAACAGCAACAACAACAAAAACCCCAAACCAAAACCAAATCAAAACAACAACAAAAATAAATAAATATATAGACTAAACATTCCAATCAAAAGACATAGGGTGATGTAATGGATTAAAAAGCAAGACCCATCTATATACTGCCTACAAGAGACTCATTTCAGACCTAAAGAGATATGCAGATTGAAAGTAAGAGATGGAAAAGCACTTACCATGAAAATGAAAGTGAAAAGAAAGCTAGGGTAGCAATAGCAATACTTATATTGGACAAACTAGATTTTAAACCAAAGACTGTAACAAGAGTTGAAGAAGGGGACTACATAAAATAAAGGGAACAATCCAACAAGAAGCTATACCAATTACAAATATTTATGCATCCAACATGGGAGCACCCAAATATATAAAGCAAATAATAACAAACATAAAGGAAATAGTTCATAGTAATACAATAATAGTAGGGAATTTTAACACCCCACTCTCTTCAATGGATCAATCATCCAAACAGAAAATCAAAAAGGAAACAGTAGCTCTGAATAACACCTTGGATCAGATGGATCTAACAGATATATTCAGAACATTCCATCCTAAAACAGCAGAATACAGATTCTTTGCAAGTGCCAAAAAGATTGATGTCATACCATGCATCTTTTCTGAACACGATGTTATGAAACTAGAAATTATAACAAGAAAAATCTGGAAAGAGTAAAAATACATGGAGGTTAAATATCATGCTACCAAACAATGAATGGGTCAACCAAAAAATCAAAGAGGCAATCAAAAGATATACGGAAATAAGTGAAAATGAAAACAAAATGGTCCAAAGTCCTCAGGATGCAGCAAAAGCTGTTCTAAGTGGAAAGTTTATGTCACTAGAGGTCTACCTCAAGAAGCAAGAAAAATCGCAAACAACCTAACCTCACAAATAAAGGAGGTAGAAAAAGAACAAACAAAGCCCCAAAGCCAACAGAATAAAGAAAATAATGAATATTAGAGCAGAAACAAATAAAATAGAAACTAAAAGAGCAATAGAACAGATCAATGAAACCAGAATCTGGTTTCTTGAAAAGATAAAAAAAATAAATAAATAAAAATGTATCCAGACTCATAAAAAAAAGAAACAAAAAAACAACAAAAAAAGCGCTCAAATAAACAAAATTAGAAATGAAAGAGGAGAAATAACAACTGACACCACCGAAACAAAAAGGGTTATAAGAGAATGTTACAAAAATTATATGTTAACAAATTGGGCCAACTAGAATAAAATGGATAAATTCCTAAAAACATATAACCTCCCAAAACTGAATCAGGAAGAAATGCAAAATCTGAACAGACCAATTGCCAGCAATAAAATCAAATACATAGTAAAAAAAACATTCCAAACAAAAGTCCAGAATCAGATGTCTTCACAGTTGAATTCTACAAAAATTTATTTATTTACTCATTTATTTTGATGTTTTTACATTTATTTATTTTCAAGAGACAGAGAGAGACACAGTCCGAGTGGGGGAGGGGCAGAAAGGGGAGACAACAGAATCCAATGCAGGCTCCAGGCTCTAAGCTGTAGCACAGAGCCTGATGCAAGGCTCAACCTGGGGCTTGAACCCACAAATTGTGAGATCATGACCTGAGCTGAAGTTAGACTGAGCCACCCCGGTGCCCCTCTACCAAAATTTAAAGAAGAGTTAATATGTATTCTTCTCAAACTATTTCAAAAAATAGAAGAGGAAGGAAAACATTCAAATTCATTCTATGAGGCCAGCATTACCCTGATACCAAAACCAGATTTAAAAAAACACTACAAAAAAAGAGAACTACAGGCCAATATCTTTGATAAACATAGATGCAAAAATCCTCAACAAAATATTAGCAAACTGAATTCAACAATACATTTAAAAAGATCATTCACAATGATCAAGTAGGATTTATTGCCTGGCTGCAAAGGTGGTTCAATATTCACAAATCAATCAACATGATACATTACATAAATAACAGAAAGGATAAAAACCATATGATCATTTCAATAGATGCAGAAAAAGCATTTGACAAAGTAAACATCCATTTATGATAAAAACCCACAACAAAGTGGATTTAAAGGGAACATACCTCAACAAAATAAAGATCATATATGAAAAACCCACAGCTAATATCATACTCCATTGGTAAAAAACAAAGATTTTCCCTAAAGATCAGGAACAAGACAGGATGTCCATTCTCACCACTTTTATTCAACATAGTATTGGAAATCCTAGCCACAGAAATCAGAAAATAAAAGGAATAAAAGACATCCAAATTAGTAAGGAAGAAGAAAACTTTCATTATTTGTTGATGACATGACACTATATAGAAAACCCTAAAGACTCCACCAAAACAAACAAACCTACTAGAAATGATAAATGAATTCACGTCACAGGATACAAAATCAATATACAGAAACCCATTGCATTTCTACACTAAAAATGAAGTAGCAAAAAGAAAAATTAAGGAACCAATCCCATTTACAATTGCACTAAAAATAATAAAATAGGAATAAACTTAACCAAAGAGCTGAAAGACCTATATTCTGAAAAATATGAAACACTGGTGAAAAAAATGTGACGATGACACAAAGATATTCCATGTTCATGAATTGGAAGAAAAATATTATTAAAATGACCATACTACCCAAAGTAATCTATAGATTTAATACAATCCCTATCAAAATACCAATAGCATTTTTTCAAAGAACTAGAACAAATAATCCTACAATTTGTATGGCACCACAAAAGACCTATAATAGCCAAAGCAATCTTGAAAAAGAACAAAACTAGAGGTATCACAATCCCAGATTTCAAGATACACTATAAATTTATAGTAATCAAAACAGTATAGTACTGGCACAAAAATAGACACATAGATCAACGGAACAAAATAGCCTGGAAACAAACCCATGACTATATAGTCAATTAACCTTTGACAAAGAAGGCAAAAATATGCAGTGGAAAAAGACAGTCTCTTCAACAAATAGTGTTGGGAAAACTGGACAGCTACATGCAAAAGACTGAAACTAAGCCAATTTTTATACCATACACAAAAATAAACTCAAAATGGATTAAAGACCTAAATGTGAGACCTGAAAACACAAAAATCCTAGAAGAGAGCACAGGCAATAATTTCTCTGACATTGGCTGTAGCAACATTTTCTAGATATGTCTCCTGAAGTAAGGGAAACAAAACAAACAAACAAAACACTATTAGGACTACATGAAAATAAAAAGTTTCTGCACAGCAAAGGAATCAGTCAACAAAACTAAAATACAACTTATTTAATGGGAAGAGACATTTCCAAATGACATATCTGATAAAGGTTTAGTATCCTAAATATATAAAGAACTGATAAAACTCAACGCACAAACAAATAATCCAATTAAAAAATAGGCAGAAGACACAAACAGACATTTCTCCAAAGACGACATCCAGATTGCCAACAGACACATGAAAAAATGCTCCACATCAGAGAAATGCAAATCAAAACCACAATGAGATATCACCTTACAGCTGTCAAATAACTAAAATCAAAAACACAAGAAACAATAAGTGTTGTCAAAGATGTGAAGAAAAAGAAACCCCCATGCACTGTTGGCAAAATGCAAACTGGTATAACTACTGTGGAACACAGTATGGATGTTCTTCAAAAAATTAAAAATAGAATTACCATATGATCCAGTAATTCCACTACTGGATATTTACCCAAAGAAATTTCAAAAGATATATGCACCAATATTTTTATTGCAGCATTATTTACAGTAGCCAAGACATGAAAGCAAATTAAATGTTCATCAGTAGATGAATGCATAAAGAAGATTTGGGGTGTGTGTGTGTGTGTGTGTGTGTGCACACGCTCGCACATGCAAGTGTGTGTGATGGAATATTACATAGCCAGAAAAAAGAATGAAATCTTGCCATTCACAACATAGATGGACCTAGAGAGTATAATGCTAAGTGAAATAAGTCAGTTAGAGAAAGACAAATACCATACTTCACTCATGTGGAATTTCAGAAATAAAATAAACAACAACAAAAAAGAGACAAATCAAAAAACAGGCTCTTAAATACAGAGAACAAACTGAGGGTTGGTGGGGGGCTGAGGAAAAGGGGAAAATGGGTGATGGGCATTGAGGAGTGCACTTGTTGGGATGAGCACTTGGTGTTGTTTTTAAGTGATGAATCTTAGGAATCTACCCCCAAAACCAAGATCATACTGTATACACTGTATGTTAGCCAACTTGACAATAAATCGTATTTTAAAAAAGTAAAAAATAAAATATAAATTCAAAAATAAAAACAAGCAAACAAACAAGAAAAAAACAGGCTCTTACCTATAGAGAACAAACTGATGGTTACCATAGAGGAGGTGGGTGGGAGGATGGATGAAATAGGTGAAGGGGATTAAGAGTACACTTATCATGATGAGCACTGAGTAACATATAGAATTCTTGAATTACTATATTGTACACCTGAAATTAATGAAACATTGTATGTTAACTATACTGGAGTTAAAATTCTTAAAAATTAACAAGTGAACAAAGAAAGAGAAAATTAAAAATCCCTGGGGATAGGGTGAATGAAATAACTTTTGAGACTAAAGATGTTCAATTTTAAAATATTTGATATTGACTATATAATTGCCACCATTATGTCCTCTTCCCCTCAATTTTACTGAATCTTTAGTAAAGTCTTCTATACCCATAAGCTTTGTGAGACTGACATTTTTGTTTAATTTTACCTACCATCTCTCTCCTTTACTCCCACCCTCAATCCCAAAATTCGCATTTCCCATTTTGTCTGGCATAATGCAGAATAGAAACACAAAGGGTTGAACTCAGAAGCATTTTAGTAGAAATAGAACTCAGCACTAGAGAAACCATTAAAATGTAAGTTGTACAAAAATCTGCAGGAATCTTAAAGAAAGAGTACATTAGAATATTCACACGTTGTGGAATAGTGTTTTTATTAAATCTTATATGAGATCTTAAATATTGAGGTATACTAGTAGTCATGTTATGATGTTGTGGTGAACAAAATAAGGGTCCCCAAAGATGTCCATGCCCTAATCACTGGAACTTGTGAATATGTTACTTCATATAATAAAACAGAATTAAGCCTGAATTTGTAATTACATTTGCTTATCAGTTGACTTGGAGATATGGAAATTATTCTGAATTACCTAGCCCATGGATCAGTTCCCTCTGGACCAGATATCTTCCTCTGAACAACTGGCTGAGGACAGGAATGGATGAAGCTATATCCTAGAAGCATGACTACAGAAATATGACTACTAGCTCAGAAATGGGTGTTAAGTTCTGGTGAGATACTCATAACTTTGTTGCATCACGAAATTTAAGTTAGTAATAGGTAACACATTAACTCTCATGTCCTGTTCCACATGCCCATATGTGTCAATTATCCTTAAAATCCATATCCACAAGAGCCCTCTCTCCCTGCCATCAGGTTTTCCATTCTTATTCCTAGCCTGTGAATCCTGCTAAAAATGGTTACATAGACAGAAAGACCGGTATCACTAGAAATTTATAGTAGCTGATTTTTACTCAGCTTGCTCCTTCTACCATTTCCCAAAGAAATAATACCAAGCGCTTATCCACCTCTCACTGCCCAGGACGTCTTTGTCCAATCATCTCTGGTCTGTGATAAACAGAGTAGAAACTATAAGTCAAGAATTACGTTAAGGCTCTTTCTTCTCTCCCCAGTAGACATATGTGTGTATCTACCTCTAAAGTCTGCAATCTCAGAAGAAAGTGGCTTCCTTTCCTCTATTCAAATACTATCCATCCATCCGAGTTCTCAAAACAAGCTTTTGAAAGAATTTCTTCTCTCTACTCCATTATCCATTCACTTGTCCCCTGAACTTTGTTTCTTTCAACCGACTCAGGCTTCTGAATACAATATATGTAAGAAACTCCCATGTTAAAAAATATATAATCTAACCCCCATTATGTCTATCTTTAGTTTCTATAGTTAATGACTCAGAAATATTTATCTTTTGCTAAGATTAGGCTAACTGAATTGCAATTTACTCGATGATTAATTTACTAGATAGTTTTAGGAGACTTCTCTCACTTGGCCCTCCAAAATAAGGGCTAAGTCCTGGACATACTGTTTTTTACTTATCTTCTGAATCTGTGCACTTCTACCTCCATGCACTAACTTGATGTAGGCCACCATTTCTCACCTGGACTATTGCAATTGTTTAACTATACCAACATAGGTGCATCGGTACCCATGAACATTTTCCCTCTTGTTATAATGGATAAATTTGTCTATGCTTCTAACATCAGATTCCATTTTACAATGGATCCTATGCTCTCCAATTACTCAAAGGTTTTGATCATCTTTATGTCTTGCATTATCAACTTTGCCCTCTTGAAAGGATCACTTCCATCAACATACAAGCAAGCTCTATTACTTTCATTGTAAAAACTAGAATCTCCTCCAGTCACCGTCCCTATTCTCTCTTAAGAGCAAAGCTCTCCTTCCACTACTTTTGACATTCTCTCTTCTTCCTCTTTTTTTAAATTTTCTCCTGAACCTACTTCAAACAGGCTGTTGTCCCACCACATTATCAAAGTGCCATGGTCAAGGTCACAAATAGTCTACAAGTATAAGATCAAATTTTGTTTTCTCATTTCTTCTCTTCCTCATATATCAATAGCATTTATCGTAGTAGTTTTTCTCTTTCCTTTCTGAAACATGTTCTTTGATTTGTGAAGTATGTGTTTCTCCTCCTGCCAGTAACATTAGCAATTCCTTGTCATGCTCCCTTGCCAGATCCTCTTATTTCCAGCCACCAAATGTTGGAATGCTACAGTACTTAGTCCTTGAGTCAGTCGTCTGCTCAATATACACTCATTCCCAAGGAAAATGGTCCATCTACTCGGTTTAAAAATGCTGAGCGGCACCTGGGTGGTTCAGTTGGTTGAGGACTGACTTTGGCTCAGGTCACGATCTCATAGTTCATGAGTTTGAGTCCCGCATCGGGCTCTGTGTTGACAGCTCAGAGCCTGGAGCCTGCTTCAGATTCTGTGTCTCCCTCTCTCTCTGCCCCTCCCCTGCTCATGTTCTGTCGCTCTCTGTCTCTCAAAAAAATAAATAAACATTAAAAAAATGTTTAATACTGACAATTCTCAAGTCTATATTTCCCCAACCCAGATTTCTCCTCCAAATATGGTCTCATAAAAACCATTTTCTGCTCATAATTTCTACTCATAACACCTAGATGCTTATAGACATCTTGAAAGTCACAGTGGAATACCTGATATCACCATCCCACTTCCTAAAAGGGTCTCTTCAGCATCTCAGAGACTAAGGACTCCATTCTTCCAATTGCTCAGGGCAAAAACCTTAGACCTGTTCTTTCAGTCATGTTAAAGTCAGCAGCTCTGCATTTGAAGTATATCCTGAAACAAGTATTCCTCTCACTTCCACCATCACTACCGCCCTTGTCCAAGTCACCAATACCTCTGTCCTGGATAAGTGCATTAGTCCTCTAACTGGTATTCCTGCTGTCCTTACCTACATGGTTTATTCTCTACAAGGAGGTAGGATTATCCTTTGAAAATGATATAGATCATGTCATTCCTTTGCTCAAACTTTCCATCTCAGCCAGAATAAAAGCCGAAGCACTTACAGTGACTGAGTGGACACCGTGTGATCCAGCTCTCAACCACTTCTCTTGTCTCTGCATATCGACTTGAGCAATCTTCCTTAATGAAAATCTGTGGGTGTCACTACTGCTTTGAATCCTCCAGTGACGGCTTCCCATCCTTGCCTTCAAAAGAAGACCAGATTTCCTAGAAAAGCATTTACTACTCTTCAGTTCTCACTAGTCTCAGTTCCTGCCATTTCCTTTTCCAAGGGCACCCTAGATCCTAACCTAACCACACTGAACTTCTTGTTTCTTCCTCATTCAATAGTGTACTCATGCCTCCATTTTGTTGCTGTTCCTTCAGCTTCAGATAATCTCGGTGTAGAATTCTCTTTACCACCTGCCTGTGATGCTCCTCCTTTGACTGAATAACCACTTTGTTGGACTCCCATTAAATTTATAAAGAATAACTTTTTATTCCCCTGGACTGTGCTCCGGTAGAATTTTGATTATAGAGTTTACATTTGTTACATCAGTTTTTGACACGTTGTATTAAAGTTTTAATCTATTTGCCTACCTCTCTCTCTGAGAGAGCATTCCATATGCTCATTGGAAGTGATGGGAAACATATCTTTCTTATCCTTAAGTGCTTAGCATTTAGCACAGTGCTTAGCATATGGCAAGTTTTCAAAACCATTGAATGATACTATCAACCATACTAAGTGTGACTATGTAAGATGAATGGCATTCATTGAAATTTTAACCATTTAACTGTTTAATCATTTAACTATGTGACCATGTAAATTTTTTAACCATTTAACCAAATTCAAATGAAAAGATGGTAGTCTAAGAAAAAGTAAAGGGTAAGAGAGGAACTTGTAATTTTTTTGTTTTCATTTTTAATTCAGAATAACCACAATATATTTACATACTGGGTTATTCTTATCTTCAAAAAGTATTCCATTTAGTAATTAAGAAACTAGACTGTCTGAATGAAATCCTTTAGGAAACTATAATGCTCTCTTCTCTCTGAGAGTTTGTAATCACCAAACTACTACATAATCTCCAATTTTATCTTCCTTTAATCCAATTCTAAAGCTATACTAGATAACACATAAGAAATCAAATGAAAAGACTCCAGCACCAAATGATAGGTTACCAGGCCTGTTTTACAATCCTTTTTCACTAGAAGAGACTTGTCTGACTTCACATGTGACAAAACCATCTGAGTTTCTCTTGCCACAGTGCATCCCTCTTCACTGTGATAGACATTAGGTTAATCGCGAAAGAGAAAAGGGGGCAAAGTTAAAAAAAAAAGGTCATCGGCTGATAACGTGGCATGTACTGCCTTCACATTGATGTCATAATGCTCGAAACCACTACTCCTGCCACTTTGGACATTACTGGAGTTGTATCATTTCCTAAGATCATGAAACTGTGTAGATTACGTAAACGGTTACTACAGCAGCAGATGTCAAGACTTTCTTTTGTCGCCTCCCCATTCACACTAAGTACTGGTGCCATCCCCGTCATGTTTTCTTCATTTTATTCTTCTTTAGTCCCCATCTGATACACTCCTTCCATAACAGTGTTTTATCTCATTTGCATGACACTTTCCTGTATATAAAATACTTCCACACAAATTCTCTCACACAGCCTCATGATAACCCTTGGAGATAGGCCGCACTGGCATTGCTGCATAAATTCAGCAAGGTACTGTTAGCAGCTATCATTACTGAAAACCTTCTTGATAGCAGGCACTTTAATAGACACTTTATACCTTAGTATCATAAACACATTATTTTATAGTTGAAGACATAAAAGCTAAGCAACATGTCCAAGGTCACACAGTAAAATAGTGGCAAAACAGGGCTTTTATGGTAATGTATAATAGAGATGAATACATATATGTACACACATGTATATGTGTATATTATATATGTACATGCAGGTGTGTATCTGTTTGTGTGAATATATATTTACTCTGGGTCCTGTATAAAGCTCTCCAGGGCTTTTAAAAAGTTCCTAGCTTAGCACAATTTTTACTCTGTCAGAACTAGAAGGCAATTAGCTTTGACCCCTAATAAAATACATTACATGAAGTGAGATTCAGGACAAGGCAAAGCAAAGCATTTCCTCTCAGGGGGTCACAAGTCTGGAAAAGGTTTTATGGTGGAGGATATTTAAAAAAGAGTAGGCTGTGCCCTTTTCATCTGACATAGTGTCATTTCTGTTAATTCATGGACGTGACTCAACTCTCAGGTGGGGAAGTCTTGTCTTCCTCAGACAAAGTTACAGACAGCAGAGCTCAGGAATAGAACTGCTAAATTTACTAAATTGGCTAGAAAGCTTCCAGAGTTTTCTAAGACATACCTGTCTGCTTTGCCCAGGTCTCTTTCTTTGTAATGCTAATAGGCAGGACAGCTGAAAAGAATGAAGCATAGGGACACATCTCTTGTAAGCCATCAAAAATTAGTGGGTGGCACAAAACAGTCTTCCATGCCTTTGCAACTCAGAAAATCTCCACAATGTCCATTGATCCTAAGAGTGTTTAGTGCTGAGGGACTTTTGACGTTTGTGGAAAGAGGTAGAGATGATTCTGACATCATATTTAATGGTAATCATGGAGACATGCAGGAAGGGTTGTCCCTGTTAAAGAATCTGCATCTTGCAGAGCTCTTCATCCGACAGGACAAGATGAGAAATCCACTAGGAACCAGGATCAATTAACCTCTAACCCATCCAGCTCATACATTTTCAACAACCGTATCTGTACAAAAGTATTTTGAAAGGTAGAAAAATTAGCTCATATTTTTTATTGTATTAAACATTCATTTGTATATTCATTCGTATTAATATTGTTTTGCCATTTGGTTATGATAGTCCATCCTCATCACTTAGGTTGTGTAGCATTAGACAGTCTATGAGAATAAATCAGAACTCTTTTGGTACTAGAGACTAGTATTTAAAATGGTTTGGGGGGGCGCCTGGGTGGCGCAGTCGGTTAAGCGTCCGACTTCAGCCAGGTCACGATCTCGCGGTCCGTGAGTTCGAGCCCCGCGTCAGGCTCTGGGCTGATGGCTCGGAGCCTGGAGCCTGTTTCCGATTCTGTGTCTCCCTCTCTCTCTGCCCCTCCCCCATTCATGCTCTGTCTCTCTCTGTCCCCCAAAAAATAAATAAACGTTGAAAAAAAATAAAATGGTTTAGGGAGCATATTAAAGTCATGTCATCCCATTGTCGCCATCCCCGCCCCCCCCCCCCAAGGTTTTTGATATCCAGGAAACTAGATTTCCACTAGGGATAGATGAATATCAAATTAAATAAGAGTGATATTGACAATTTTCTAAACTTTTGATGAATTAGCACTTCTTGTAACTAAATAATTCAACATCAAACTTGTATGGCCTAAGAGGAAAAAGTATAATTTCAACGCATTCCATTGTTTTTATAAGGAATTTTAATTCTCTATTCTTGCAAACATTCAATATTCTTCTCAGTTCTGCATAAACCCTGGATTGGAGGGTTCTGTATGAAACAAACTTAAAGACAATCTCCCTTTTAAGCAATTCAGACAAGGATGGCTAACTTATTCCACAAGTGGCTTTATATGTTCTGAAAAGACATTGATTGCACTGAACAATAACCTTTGTCTTTAAGTGGAGTGATTAAGATAAAATAAATATATAGCAACTCAATCACCAATAAAAATAGTTACCCACACTCTGAGTCACTGTTCTCAAGTGGTTTTCAAAATTCCATGCCATGGACAATGTTTTAGCTAATGGCTGGGTCTACAGACACCAGGTGAGTAGTAAAGCTTCTGTGGCTTCAACACTCAAGAGATTGGCCCTACTGATAAATCGTTATCCCCATTATCTCTTCCAATACAATGGGTTTCCCCCCATCAAACACCATTTAAAATGTATTACCTCAGTGAGGAACTAAATAAAGTGTAGTTTTAAAGGCATGTATTAAGGTCATATGTTAGACCATGCCCTGAAAGACCTTACCACCTAGAGGAAAACAGTACCAGAGGCTGACTGGTGAAGGAGAAGCAGAGAAATGAGGACAAATCTAGATTTAATAACACGGCTCTGGAAAGCTAAGAGCTCTCACTGTATAAACTAATAATTGATTCTGGAACATGGAGAGAACAGAGCACGCAAGTAGTGGTGAAGGTAAAGGAGATGAAGAGCAATCAGCAATTCAATGAGTCAATGAGACATTTATTAGGGGTCTATAAATACAGCACACTTGGTCTTGAATATGTATAAAATTTGAACCAATAGGAGACTATACCCACAAAGAGTCTGTTTACAACATAGCCTTAGGCTGACTATATACAGGTGAAACACAATTGTAATGAGTTTCTAGTGGTACATTCAATAACAAAATCCTTTGGATGGAATCCAAGGAAGATTTGCCCTTGCTGAATCATTGCTTCTCATTTGTTAGAGAGAAGATCCAGTATTTTGAAAATGCATTTTAGTCACTCAAAAATTAAACAGAAGAGCACTGACAAATTCATGAGCTACCAAACTTGAACATGAATATTAATATGAGCACTTTTCTTTTTTTTTTTTAATTTTTTTTAACGTTTTATTTATTTTTGAGACAGAGAGAGACAGAGCATGAACGGGGGAGGGGCAGAGAGAGAGGGAGACACAGAATCGGAAGCAGGCTCCAGGCTCTGAGCCATCAGCCCAGAGCCTGACGCGGGGCTCGAACTCACGGACCATGAGATCGTGACCTGAGCTGAAGTCGGCCGCTTAACCGACTGAGCCACCCAGGCGCCCCTGAGCACTTTTCTTATATTAATCTAAAAAATTGTGTATATTATAGAATTGTTTTACCAAAAGCAATTTTATATTTTGCCATCAGTTCTCATGATACAACAAGAAACTAAGCATGAAATTTTTGCCGATGTATTTATTTTAGAGCTCTTAAAAAATTCTTTACTATAGTATATTTCATTTATGAGGATTCATAAGAGAAATGTTTTTCAGTTTAATCCAAAACAAATGGTTTGCTTCCATTTTATTAACATTATGAAACATGTTAATGGTTTTGTTTCCTTCATTGAGCTCATAAGTAGGAGGTAATTAGGAAACAAATTTTCTTCACACCTATTGTTGCACAGGATGATATGGCATGCATTTTTGTGCATTCACCTTACATGTAATTTTGTTTCTTATTCCTATTGTTTTCCTTTTTTCTGCAATAATTTTCTCCTTTATTTTTTATCCTGATATATATTATTTATTATGATACACCCATTTTATCCTGATATATAATTATCACATACAAATAAATGTATGCATACTATGTGCACATAATATATATAATTGTTGACATTAATAGAAGCAAGATATAAACACTAAGATTCCCATTCAAGATGAGAGGCTGGCGAGTTTGCTAATAACTATCAGTTTAGGTTTTGAGTAACTAAACTGTGTATGTGGGTATATGGACATACATGTACACATACACACATATATACATATACACACACATATATAAACACACGATAGAAAATACATATATGTTATTTTTATATGTGTGTGTGTGTATAAATCACCTCAATAACCTCATATCTTTTTGAAAGCAAAACAAGTAGTTCTTAATTTCTTTTTCCATTTCCTTACAACTAATAC
The DNA here is from genome assembly GCF_022837055.1 of Prionailurus viverrinus. Classification (NCBI taxonomy): domain Eukaryota; kingdom Metazoa; phylum Chordata; class Mammalia; order Carnivora; family Felidae; genus Prionailurus; species Prionailurus viverrinus. The sequence goes on from NC_062562.1 coordinate 142,190,257, forward strand.
CACAGTCAATTATCAAATCATTGCCAGGTAAAATACAGGAGTATAAAGGTGCTTCTTATTAGTTTAGTCATATGGATTTTTGTTAAATAAATTATACACATACCAAACAAGAACACTAAAGGAGACTTTCCTTTTCACACTGGAGAGTGAAGATGGTGTTTTCTTATCATTGTTTCTTATGGAAGACAAAAGGACTTTTAACTCACAGATTTTGTTTAATCTCTTAGCTCATTTCCTATTTTGAAATGATATTTCAAATTGAAATTTCAAAATGAAAACAAATTTCAAATTGTTACTATTTTATTAAATATAATACTAACTGCCATCATCTAGCAAGATTCATGTGAGTGAATTTCCAAACACAAAAGTTATTTTATTTATTCTAATTTTATCCTTCTTATCCTAACCTGAAAATAATATCTGATAAAATATAAATCTCCTGAAAAACAAGATTTTGTATTTAAAGCTTTTGTTGACTGTTCCTTCACCTACTGATGTAATTATCATAGAAAATTTGAAAAATACAGGAATATATAAAATATTTCATTGTTATTAAAGTAATTCTTATAAATACATATTGTATCAGGACAAGCAACATTATACCATGCTAACAAAGAACCCCCAAATTTCAATGATCTCAACCCACTGAAGTTTATTTTTCATAAATTCTATGTCCGATTCAGGTCATCTGGGATCTCTGTTCATTATAATTGTTAAGGACTCAGGTTGGCTAATATTTGGTCTAAGTCTCTATTTTGCCACAGGGAAACCACAGGCCACACAGTGTTACTGAACGCTTGAAATGTGGCTAGTTCAAATTGAAATATGCTATAAATATGAAATACATATCAGACACTGATGACATAATGCTAAAAATAAATGAAAATATCCCATTTATAATTATTATATTGATTACATGTTGAAATATTTGAGAGATATAAGTTAAATAAAATATATTATTAAAATTAATGTCTCCTTTTTCTTTTTCCTTTTAGAATTTCACTACTAAAAATTTTAAATTACAAATATGATTCACATTATACGTCATTTGGCTAGTGCTTATTTAGACAATGTTTCCATAATTGTCACAGCAGGATAAAGAGAATGTAGTAAATCATGCACCATTTATTGAAAGTTTTCACCTGGAAACAACCCTCATCATTTGCACTAACACTGCATTGGCTAGAGAAATTCATAAGGTCATGAATAGTTTCAAGAAGGTGGAGGAATAGAGAAGTACAGACCTACCATGTACTTTTACGCTGGGTAAAAATCTAGGTCCATGTATTTTATTTTACTTTCCATTTTTAGTTATTTTAAATTTTGATTTTATTTTATAATTAAGGAAAACATAGCACCTTAAGGAAAGATAGAAATCTATAAGTCTACACTGACATAAATCAAAAAATGAATAAATAAATGGAAAGAAAACCTTCAAACCTTCCTTACAGTAGAACGCCAACTAATAATGTAGAAATGATGCAAACCAGAAAGTTAGTATTTAGCATCATCACAGTAATAATTAATTGATGCATAAAATATCAATGGATGCTAAAACTCGTGAAAGCAGGATGAGAAATAGAACTTTTGCATAGTCTGAAAATATCTATCCCTCAAAAAAGCTTCAATTAAAGAGGGAAAAAGAAGTACCTTTACTGTGAAAAAAACCTGACAGATACACCTCCTTAATCAAGTGATCAAAACCATAACCACCAGTACTGACCATCAACATCATGTGCTACCAGTAAAGACGCAATGGAAAGAACACAGCAACACTTCTGTGACATTCCAGCCCAATACATAATCTACATCTAATTGTAAGGAAACATTAGACAAACTCAAACTGAGGGATAACAAAGACAGCAACTTGACCTATAAGCTTAAAAAATATGTCAAAGTCATGAAAATAAAGAAAAGACTGGTCTTCCAAAAGAGATACTAAAAAGACATAACCAGGTGGAACATTTAATCCTAGATTGGATTTTTTTGCTATAGTGGATATGACTGAAACAACACGAGAAGGTTGAAGGGAGTCTCTGGAAAAAAGATATGTGAGTGTTCTTTATAATACCTTTACAATATTCTTGTAAGTTTGAAACTGTTGGTTGATTGGTTGGTTGGTTGGTTTTTTAATTACATGGTTCCAAAAGTCCAATATACAGAGCTCAGGCCTTTTAGCTTTTTCTTTGATTTCATAAGTAACTTGGTGTAAATCTGAAAGAATACTAAGACCCCATTTTAAGTCAGAAACTGAGTTTGTAAACATTCTTTCAGAAATTTGTCTTTTGCACGAACAAAGACATGTGTCTAGATCTGCAAATCACATTTTTGATGCTTCTTTAATATATGTATCTCACATAAGAAATAGGAATCTAGGGGCACCTGGGTGGCTCAGTCCATTGAGCGACCGACTTCGGCTCAGGTCATGATCTCACAGTTTGTGAGTTCGAGCCCCACATCGGGCTCAGTGCTGACAGCTAGGAGCCTGGAGCCTGCTTTGGATTCTGTGTCTCCCTCTCTCTCTGCCCCTTCCCCACTCATGCTCTGTCTCTCTCTGTCTCAGAAATAAATAAACATTAAAAAAATTAAAAAAAAAATAGGAATCTATGGTCAAAAAAATAGCAAATATGAAAACCATCCTTTAGTATTACTGATAAAACACTGACAAAGAAAACTCAGGACAATATTTCAGAAGTCTCTACAACTTAAATCAAGGTGGGAATCCAATTTTAGTAAATATAGTTTGAGAATTTAAGAGAATCAGAACCAAATTTTTTCCATCTATTGACTGATTGACTCGATGAGTTTCTCGCAACATCTTTTTATTTGGATGATTTGAAAAAGCAAGAATTAATATACTTCTAGAACCTAGACTCCCCCAAAGTATTACTTCCAAGAAGATGAATGTAATTTAAATCAGTAACATTCCCCAGCAAGTCAGTCAAGCAACCCTCCTGCATTATAGGATTGATGTCATAAATATTAATCCATCTATTAACCTGACTTCAAAGATTTCACATTATAGGATTCCCTTCTCTTCTCTAAGAGCTTATTCTATTGCTCAACCCTTCCTGAAATGATCAGGTTTTTATAACAAAACTTGAATAAATTATTTTTCTGTCTAGAATTTTAAGTTGATTAATCCCTTATTTTAAGATGAATAATCATAAAATTGATCCATGGTCTCCCTAGGATCTACCCTTATTTATTCATAGATATTTGGTATCACTCTTTTCTACTGTCTTCAAGTTTTGCTCATTTCATCATAAAAGCTTCTATTAATTTATACATTCTTCTAATTGCTTCTCCAGATTTAACTGTAATTTATTTATGGTTTAATACAATACTCAAAAAATCAAAGACATTGGAAAAATAATATAATATAATAATTTAGCTATTCATGTTGAACTAAATTCTCAAACTCCTGGAGAGATTTATTATATGGGCTTATGCTTCCTTAGCTAGAGCCCATAAGGTAAATTAATTAGGCTGGTTTTATTTCATTTTTCATCATAATAGATTTGAAATAGAGTTTCCAGCTTACAGATTTGCTTATATTGAACTAACTCCAATTACAGAATATTAAATTAAAAGCCCAGAAATGTTTAACTTTGGAAGCAACTCTTTTAAGACTTAGGTGCTAACTCCAAAAATTCATTATTACAATAAAACTATGCAATTTGGGAGAAATGTAGATAGGACATGGATTCAGATCTCCTGAGGTGGATCTGTGATCTGTAAGTATCACCTAACTAACTTTAGGAGAATCATTTAATCTCTTTGAGAAGTTCCTTGTTTATAAATATATTAAAAATGTCATATACAGATTTTTTTCAGGAGCCAACATGGAAGAAGTATTTGACTGTGTCTAATCTCTGTCTCCAAATTTTGACTTGCAAAGAAGTTTCCTGGAATAACAGGATACTCCCATAGGGTCAGGGATAAACCAATGGGCAAATACCTCATCCCGGATGAATACTAAAAAGTGATATAGAATTATCTTCCTCAGGGGTGCCTCAGTGGCTCATTGGTTAAGCCTCCTACTCTTGATCTCAGCTCAGATCATGATCTCACGGTTTGAGTTTGAGCCCCACGTTGAGGTCTGCATGACAGCATAGAACCTGCTTGGGATTCTCTCTCCCTCTCTCTCTCTGCCCCTCCCCCACTCTCTCTCTCTCTCCTCAAAATAAATAAATAAACATAAACAAATAATTATCTCCTTCATATTTATCTTCAATAAGGAATAATCCCCAGAGTATTTGAAAAGAGTATAAAAGTTTACTGAACACCCACTATGGGCAGGTCCTATCTGAGACATTGTAATCATGAAAGAAGAAGGTTATAATTTGGGGTTAAATAAGTATACTCAGAGAGACCAATCCTCTAGTGTTAACGGAATTTGGGTGTCACATTTTCACAAGAAATATTTCCCATTGGGTGGGAAAAATGACTTTTTAATGTTTATTTTTGAGAGAGAGGGTGACAGAGAGAGCAAGCAGAGGAGGGGCAGAGAGGGAGTTAGGGAATCTCAAGAAGGCTCCGGCTGCCAACACAGAGCCTGATGTGGGGCTCAAACTCAGGAGTCCTGAGATTATGTCCTGAGGCAAACCCAAGAGTCAGATGTTTGACCAACTGAGCCACTCAGGTTCCCCAGGAAGAATGACTCTTTAAGCAGAGCTTTCATAGGAAAGGCAACAGTATGAAACCAGAACCACTAGGAAAAGAGGAGAGAGCCATGGATTGGCTCCAACACCCACATAGGATGAAAGTCAAAATGTAGCAAAAAGATGAGGCAGGAGTTAGAACTCAAGAAAAGACTGGGAGCCAATAGAAGTTGCTGCAAGTTTGGTACCAGTAATTTTTACCAAGTGATATATATTATGTATTTAAACTGGATGATATAATATAAACTGAATTAAAAAATGAGGTTCTCAAAACATTGAGATATTCACTGTTAAGAAATGCTTTCTTGTTTGTGACGCTGAGGTGTCTTGGCCCAAAGAATAAAATTAGCAGATGAGAAGGAAAGAGAGAGAGAGCCAGAATCATTTGTTACTTGTTCATACTTTCATTGTAAGACACAGCACATATTTATACCAGCACCATCTCTCATTACCCTGAGTTGAAAATTCGGGATGAATAATGTGTTAAGCCTCAAAGGAATAGAGCTTTGCAATGCATCAATAGTATCATCTGTCAATATATTAAATATTATTGGAATATACATGGAATATTATCAGTCTCATCCAATTCTGTTATCTCCTTTCATTAGACTCTGGGCCTTTAATGATATCTGGAAACTTATTTTACAAATCATTATTCCTAAGTCTCTGTTCAAGCACATACTATATTCCACGTGTTCTTCTTGTTCCTTTGTAAACTATTATTTTTAATCCTCAAGCCAATAAAATATATTTATGTATATATTTGTTTAATATATAATATTTGTTTTATTTTATTTAATAAATACAACTGTTGCTTTGTGGTTATATAAGAACTCTACAAATACTAATGCATTTGATCCTGTTAACAATTATATAGAGTCTGTTATTATCTCTATTTTTCCAATGGAGCAGAGAAAGATTAAGTGACTTCCATAGTGTCACCTGCAAGCAAGTGGCAAAGCCTTCTGGTATTAGAGTCCATGTTTTTAATCACAAATCTATGCTGTAACAATTATTATCCTGATATTATTTATAAAGAAAATGAGGTCCCAAATAGTTAAATCATCCAAAATGCTCACTAAGCATTACTGTGGAACCAGGATGCAATGGTTCTTTGAAAAAATAGGACTTCCTGGTTTTCATGCAGATTTCAAAGGGTAGTCCTGGAACTCTGGGAATCCCACAGGTACTTTCAGGGAGTTAAAGAGATCAAAGCTATCTTCCTTTTAATATGAAAACATTAGTTGTCTATTTTTTTTCTCTCCTCTCATGTGTACAATTGAACTTTGCAGAGGATACATGACATATGATAGTGCAACAGTTTGAATGCAGAAGGAGATATGAGAATCCAGTGGTCTTGTATTAAATCAGACATTAAGATATCTGCACAATGTCACTCTTCCCGCTAATTTTTTTCAAGAACAGATTTTTCCATAACAATATGTTGTGTTAACCTATATAATAGGTTTGTTAATTTTAAATAAATTAAATATAAGTATTTGTAATGTCTTAGTTTTAATTTTTTATATAGGAAACATCAAGAAATGTAGGAAACCCACATGGGCAGAAGTTCATTGAGGTTTTCAATAATTTTCAAGAGTGTAAAGGGGTCTCAAGGCCCCAAATTTGAAAGACACTATTCTTTAGAAACAGTTTATTATATATCAGCTGGCCCAATAATGCAGTGAGAAATTAAATTAATGTGAATTTGGAATATCCAAGTTATTGTCTATGTTATCAGGATAAGTCATTTGGCTTTTGTGTCCTTATATTCCTTACATGTTCAAGAGATTCAAGGACCTAATATTTATGACTTTCCTAGTTAATTTTCAAACCATATAACCTAAAGCAATAAAAACAGCTAGCTTTAATGATTTTCATTTTTATCATGGCATTTGATTATGTATTTCATAGCAAAGTACTTTTGCCTCTTTAAAAAATGTAACATTAAGTAGAGACCAATGACCTGACTTAGAGTCTTTTAAGTTTCCAATGTTTCTAATTTTGCATTTGTTTTCTCTTTTGAATGGAGTTAGAGGACATGGGAAGAGCAAAGTCTGAGAAATAACATGATGAATTTAGTGTGAGGTATGCAGATTGCCAGGTGCCTGTGGACATTTGTACAGAGATATCCTGAAGGAAGCTGAGGAAATTAAGCTGAACCTCAGAGACATCAATTTGATAGCTATAGATTCTCAACATACAGGTGGAAATTTGAGCCATGAAAATACATGAGTTTAAGAAGAGAGCAAAAGCATGTAAAGACTGAAAGGAGGGGTGCCGGGGTGGCTCAGTTGGTTAAGCATCTGACTTCAGCTCAGGTCATGATCTCACCGTTTGTGGATTTGAGCCCCAGGTTGAGCCCTGCATCGGGCTCTGTGCTGACAGCTCTGAGCCTGGAGCCTGCTTCAGATTCTGTGTCTCCCTCGCTCTCTGCTCCTCCTCTGCCCATGGTCTGTCTCTCTCTCTCTCTCTCAAAAATGAAATAAACATTAAAAAAATTTTTTTTAAAGACTGAAAGGAGAAGCATGACAGGAACCAAGTTGTAGGGAATGCCAGAAAGGAGGAATCCTTGAAGCAAACAAGAGCTAATCATAGAGAACTAGGAGAAGGTGGTATCAGGACACATAGGAAGAAGTATAGAATATCAAGGAGAAAACGATCTTAGAGTTAAATGCAAAAGAAAAGTCCAATATACCATTGAAAATATGACTTGCAAGAAGTTTCAGAGTATCTGTAGAGTATCCGGTGCAAGGTCGGATTGCAATGGGTTAAGTAGAAAATGGGAAGTAAGTGAAGAGTATGTATAAACCACTCTGTCTAGATATTGAGGAGAGATTAAAGTAGGGAAGACCAGAGAGAAGAAATCTCACGTGTTTTTCACAAAAACATAAATTTAGAACTCAAATGTTCTATTTAACACTTCACTATGCACAAACTTTTAATTCCTCCCAAATTAGTTCCACTTACTAATCAGCTGTCATCTAATTACAGAAATGATCACAGTAAACCACTTTAACTTCATTACTAAATACCCAAGGGATCAAGTGATTCCCTTATGCCTCTGTGGTCACACTGTCCACACAAAAGTCCCATACTAGCTGAACAGCTAAGTGACTTACTGAGAAAGGTCTGAGAATCACCTAGAATATGGACTTCACACTGAATAACGAAATGAGAAGTGATAAATTAATTTCAACTTTCAAATTCAAATCCCCATGAATGATTTACTTTCCTATCTACTTTTAAGCCTAAAGAATTCTCCTTTTCAAGATCTAAGTGATAACTGTGTTTTGGCATTAATAGTCCTTGAATAAAAAACATCCTATGCATAATAAAGGACCACATTGAAAAATTAACTTAACCATTTCACATTCCCTCACTTAAGGATTCATTTATGGCCTGTGCTACATTTCATCTGACCCTGAGTTCCACTAAACCTTTTAAAATTACCAGGCATGTCAGTATTTCTTTATATCAATGAGTTCTGGTTCAAAATGGTGACATAAGAGGAGCCTCGGCTCATCTCCTCCCACACACAGTCTCTAGCTATATAGGGAACAACTTCCTCTGGAAAAGAAATACACACACACAACAACCACCACCACCTAAAAACTGTTATCTGAGCAACTGGGAGGCCTCCCAACAACAGAAGGCTCACACAGAATCAGGTAGGAGAGGCTGGGACACTGTCTCACCATAAACCCCATCCACGGCACCGCGGGGACTCACAGGAGGGCATTCAAATCCCGGGGCTCGTCCCTGAGGACTGAAGGGCTTGAACCCACGTCAGGCACCTCCAAACTTTTAAGACCTGCACTTGAGAGAGGAGGCCCCCAAACATCCAGCTTTGAAACCCACAGGGTTTCCGCCTCGTCAAGACACACAGGGCTCTAAGGACCCAAGAAATAGCTCAGGAATGGAACTCACCTGCTCCAGGGATTGGCCTAGACGTGGCCTGCTGAGAGGCTTAATAAGCTTAAAGTGTAGGCCTGAAATGCAGGCATCTAATTTAGCGTACAGCTAGAGGCCTGCTAGCTGGTGGGCATCTTTACCTCTCTCTTTGCCTCTCTCTTGCCAGCGGGTGACCTCTTCCTTCTTTTTCTTTTTTTCCTGGTGGGCGCCATCTGTGCGTTCTCCCTCTGCCGCTCTCCAGCTTCCTTCTGCCAGCAGACCGCCCAGCCTTCGTCTTTCGAGGGGAGCTTTTACATGCCTCCTGTGCCTGGTTTTTACGTCTGGCGCCAGGGCTTTTGCAGCTGCAGCCCAGGGGACCCGTGTAGATCACCTAGCACTGGTGGCCAGCAGGACTTACTTGTAGCCCCACTGACGGTCTATATATGCATACTTTATTTTTTTACTATTTAAAAATGTTTTAATATTTATTTCTGAGAGAGAGAGAAAGAGGGCGGGGGGGGGGGGGAGAGGGCCGGGGGCGGGGCAGAGAGAGAGGGAAACACAGAATCTGAAGCAGGTTGGGGTGGGAGGCTAAAACCCACAAACCTGGAGATCATTACCTGAATCGAGGGTTAAGGACTGAGCCACCCAGGCGCCCCTATATTTGCATACTTTAAAAGCTGCTGCCTGAGCTCTGGCTTCCAATCAGCCTGAATCCAGGTGCTGGCTGAGATCATCCGCTTCAGGTCACTGACAGGTGTTAGCACATCCTCAACCACTGGGAGCCATTAAAGATAAAACTGGCTCCTGGGACAATCACAAAGGTTTGAGGGACAACCAGGAGGGAGACCAGAGTTGAACCGTATTCAACCTCCCCCCCACCAAGGCCACTCCTTCAAGACTGAGAGAGGTGGCTGTTTTACCTAATGCACGGAAACCAGCACAGAGTTGAGCAAAATAAAAATAGAATAGAATAGAATAGAATAGAATAGAATAGAATAGAATAGAATAAAATAAAATAAAATAAAATAAAATAAAATAAAATAAAAATGTTCCAACTAAAAAAATAAGATAAAACCCCAGAAGGAGAAGAAAACTTTAATGAAATGGAGATAAGTAATTTATCTTTATATCCATTTTCTTAATACTCTGCGGATCTTTGATATCCTGAATACATAAGAAGCAAATTTCTCTGACAAAGTTTTATTTTTAATTCTCCAAGAATACATCTCATTCCTTTCCCATTCTCCACAAAAGGAATAATCAAACAAATCTTACTTTTCTATATGGATTTCAACAGGCTTTCTAGGTTGAAAAAAATGGGTAATAATCTAATAATCCAGTGAGTACTGAAGTGCTCCTATATTCTCATGCTGAGTCCTAACTGAAGTGACCATAAACTTTATCACTCAGACTGGGACATTCAGCAGAGTAAAAATAGGTTGTTATTCACAACTATACACAAAGTAGGCACTGACTAGGACAGTCATAGAAACCTGGGTGCATGGTCACTCAACTTTCAGCTCTCCTGTACCAAAATAAATAAATACTGAAAGAATTTCAACAATGATGGGTAAGGAGTAGATACAGTGAAGGTTTGTATCTTGCTTTTACAATCCCTATGACTGTAAAGATGTGTGATTTTACAACCCCAATCTCATTTTGATGTGCTGCTATCACTTCAAAAATAATACTGGTGTGGCACTCTCTGAAGATACCATTGACCTCACTTGTAAACCACTGTAATGGCCCAGCTGCTTAAGTCACATTCCAACTTTCTCTTTTTCTTCTTTTTCTGTTTTTCTCCAGCTTTCTGACTTCATTGTTTCTTTTTTCCCCATTCTTTGCCTTGCCTCATTCTTTGGTCTTGCTTTATGTAGTACTGTTTTTCTGTTGGTTTTTTTTTTTACCCCAAACGTGGTTTCCTTTCAACCATGATTTGCCCAGACTAAACTGAGTTCAACTCCAACATAAGACAACAGAAAATGCTGAAATTGCCCAACTTTTCTAGTATTCTCTCATCAGAGAAAGATCTATGGGAGCCATGAGTTATTTCATTCTCAATGAATTTGAATGCCATAATTCTGGGTTAAAACATACTCTTCTCTCAGAATATGACCAAAAGCAGGTGTAATGTTAAATATTAATATATTCTTACCACTTCCAATTTTAATTATTTCAACAGAAAACAGATGCAGACAGATCATTTTATAAGCAGTCATCAAACCCATGGAGATGACATTGGTTGCTAGTTTAGAAAACAAGTCATTAAACCTTCCTCCATTATTATTTAAATAGCTCTATAAATAAATGTGTCATTTGCAATCTGAAAGAGTTGGCTGGCAAAGCTGAGTGTCATCCAAGTTTATTTTAAATCAGGGCTTTCAGGTTTAGAGTTTTCATGTAAAGCATCCATTTATGACTACTCTTTTTGTTTGTTTGTGCCAATGGGAATGGAAATAAGTTTACTGTATGTCTTTGTTTTAATGCACCTAGGAGACACTACAAATTTAGATGACAGATGGGAAGAACCACTATTGACTTTGGGCAGTTCAGAGAGGGTTTCCAAGAGCCCATTAATTTTGTGTTCCAGAAATTTAGGCACCAGCTTGAAAATAATAAATTAACTGTGCTAAAGTAATGAAAAAAATTCCTTTGCTTTTGTATAATGAGAAAATGCACAAATAATATATGTCTATTTATTAACACACAACCAAATGAGTATTTGGCCCTTTTTTATTCCCTAGAAGTTTATAAATTATGATGCTTCCACTCTGAAGTGGGAATGTATTATAATTAAGGACATTTGGGATTTATTCAAGTTCTCATCATGATATAAAGTGTCTCAAATCTGAGAGAAGAAAAATAACATACATTTTCTGCATGCAATGCATATTCTGTAGCTAGATCCAGCCTTGCAGGACCAGTATTCATTTGGGGTGGATTAAATGTAGGAGATGATAAAGAAGTGGTCAATAGGGTGAGATGCCCTAGCTAGGATATGCTGGGAAAATACTGCTTAAACTGCATTTAACATAATCGATGTCGTCTATAAATAATCAGCAACTTCTCAAACAGCATTTATTTTATTCCCCAAGAATGTATTTATTTTTAAAATCCATGGTTTACATGAATTTATTATTGAGGAAGTTGATCTGTGGGCCTTTCTGATGTCTTACTTGAAATTTGAGTCACACTCTGTAGAACAAATGTTTCATACCATTTATATTGAATAGATGTTAAACTTAATTTCTGAAACTAAAAAAGACAATTACACTTATCAAAAGGGAGTTATGTTTTATTGTTGCTTATTGAAATTTTACCATATAATTTCTTCTTTTAAGATAGAAAAGACTCAGAATTACCAGATGAGCTTTTACTTTTTTTTTTCCAAAATAAAACTGATGAAAAAATTACATATACAAAGAGGTCTCCTGGAATGTGTTCAACTGTAGGCCCCTGAGTGAGATAGATGTAAGGAGTGAAAAACTCCAATTTACCTTTGGGAAGAAGATGGGAGGGAGGTTAATGCCGATGAGGCAGAACTAGGAGATTTCAAAATAAAAGTCCCAATGTTCTGCTCCTTGGGGATCTCAATCAAATCCAAACTTACATGATCTCTGCATGTTATTTACAAATGTTGTAGTAACACAATGAAGTTAAATATAAATTGTGCCATAATTCAGCTGTATGTGTATGTGCACACATGTATCCCTATCCTAACCATCTTAGGAAAAGAACAGTTGTAAAATGTGGAATGTTAAGAGAGTTCTCTCCTATCTCCCAAAAAATCTAATCAAAAGGATAATGAAAGGAGAACAAAACCTAACTTCAGTCAAGTTTGCATAGGGTAAAAGCAAATGAAAATTGTAAATTAATCTGAAGAAAAGTTTGGCTCTTAATTCTTAATCCCCTCCAGAACTGTGAAAAATAAATTTTGTTATTTATAAGATACTATAACTAGCTCATGGTAGTATGCTATAGCAGCCGAAATGGACCAAGACAACAAATTACCCCCACAACGTATCATCTTAAAAAAGTGAATGTTTAGTGTCCCTTTTCTGTGAGTCAGGAATCCGAGTGCAGCTTAGCTAGGTGCCTCTGGCTCAGGTTTCTCACAAAGTGTAGGCCAGGATGTAGTCATTTCAAGCCTCCAGTGAATACACTTTTAAACACCTATTTGGCTGTTGACAGCCTCGGGTCCTCATTGACTACTGACTGGAGATATTAGTTCCTTGTCACATGGATCTTTCCATAGGGAAGCTCACAACATGGTAGCTGACTTCCTGCAGAGCAAGCCATTTAGAGGGGAAGGAAGTCCATGGAGAATGGCAGCCACAATCTCTTTTTAAGCTTATCTTGAAAGTGACATCTTAATCACTTTGCCATATTCTGTTCTTTAGGAAACGAACCACGAGGTCCTGCCCACACTCGGGTACATTGAGAGAGAAGTATGGATCATTGGAGTCCATCTTTTTTTTTTTTTTTTTACATTTATTTATTATTGAGAGACAGAGAGAGACAGAGCATGAGCATGGGAGGAGCAGAGAAAGAGGGAGACAGAATCCAAAGCAGGCTCCAGGCTCTGAGCTGTCAGCACAGAGCCTGATGTGGGACTCAAACTCACAAACTGTGAGATCATAACCTCAGCCGAAGTCAGATGCTCAACCGACTGAGCAACCCAGGCACCCCCATCTTTTTTTTAAATTTTATTTATTTTTGAGACAGAGAGAGAAAGCACGAGCAGGGGAAGGGCAGAGAGAGAGGGAGATAGAAGATCTGAAACAGGCTCTGCGTTGACAGCAGAGAGCGTGTTGTAGGGCTCAAACTCACAACCTCAAGATCGTGACCTGAGCCAAAGTCACGTAATCGACTAAGCCACCCAGATGCCTCGTTGGAGTCCATCTCAACAGCTGCCTACCATACTTATGTATAAAGTGGAAATAACATTGCCTGCCACACAAGATGGTTGGTTATAAAAGCATAACATAAATATATTCTCACTGACTTATTTGCATATAACTTATTTCAAGTCTTTGTTATAAACCATGGAACTATATATATAAGATCAACGAAATAGCTCTCTTGCAGATGAAAAAGATTTAAAGGGAACTTCTCAGAGCACAGAAATTACTGTTAGAGTTATGAGCAGAATTCCAAAGATAAAATGTCATTCTGTGCCATACCCACTTATTTATGCTTTGATTTCTTCATCCATAAGTGGTGCCAACTAGTATTTTCTAATGCATCCTCCAACAAAATTCTAGTTGCCAAGTATAATTACTCTAAATATTTAGAATCCTTTTGGGAAAATAAATATACTTCCAGCATTAAAAATTTAATGAGCTTAACGTCACTCCTCATCAGGGAAATACAAATCAAAACCACACTGAGATACCACTTCACGCTGGTCAGAGTGGCTAAAATTAACAAATCAGGAGACTAGAGATGCTGGAGAGGATGTGGAGAAACGGGAACCTTCTTGCACTGTTGGTAGGCATGCAAACTGGTGCAGCCACTGTGGAAAACAGTGTGGAGGTTCCCCAAAAAATTAAAAATAGGTCTACCCTATGACCCAGCAATAGTCCTGCTAGGAATTTACCCAAGGGATACAGGAATGCTGATGCATAGGGGCACTTGTACACCAATGTTTGTAGCAGCACTTTCAACAATAGCCAAATTATGGAAAGAGCCTAAATGTCCATCAACTGACAAATGGATGAAGAAGATGTGGTTTATGTACACAATGGAATACTACTCGGCAATGAGAAAGAATAAAATCTGGCCATTTGTAGCAATGTGGATGGAACTGGAGAGTGTTATGTTAAGTGAAATAAATCAGGCAGAGAAATACCATATGTTTTCACTCATATGTGGATCCTAAGAAACTTAACAGAAGACCAAGGGGGAGGGGAAGGGCGAAAAAAAAAATTACAGAGAGGAAAGGAAGCAAACCATAAAAGACTCTTAAATACTGAGAACAAACTGAGGGTTGATGGGGGGTGGGGGAGAGGGGAAAGTGGGTGATGGGCATTGAGGAGGCCACCTATTGGGATGAACACTGGGTGTTGTATGGAAACCAATTTGACAATTAAATAAATAAATAAATAAATAAATAAATAAATAAATAAAATGCAACTTCAAAGAGAAAAAAAATAATAATCCAAAAAACCTTTAATGAGTTTAGCCACATATTAACTCACAAAGTTAAAATAATCATAAGCTTTAGAATACATAAGAGGTCTGAAATACTTGCTGAGAAATTAAACTAACCTTAAGAAGTTAAACTATCATATATTTTCACATAGAAAACTAGTTTATAGACATTATTTTAAAAGAATGACCATTTTATTCCATAGAAATATTAAATAGCCCAGATTTACTAGAAAAAGTCAGGGGAAAAGTTATTTTCTAAGAATTCCTGCAAGAGTTAAGAGCCTGGAAGCTTAAAAGTCCATAAGAGGGGAAAAAAGGGGGCATCTGGGTGGCTTAGTCAGTTGAGCATCTGACTCTTGATTTTGGCTCAGGTCATGATCCCAGTGTCATGGAATTGAGCCCCTTGTGGGACTCCTCACTGAGCGTGGAGCCTGTTTAAGATTCTCTTTCTCTCCCTCAGCCCCTTTCCCGTGCTTGCTCTTTCTCTCTCTCTCTCTCCCAAAAAAAAAAAAAAAAAAAAAAAAAAAAAAAAAAAAAAAAAAAGAGTTCACAATAGAAAAACCTAAAGATCATAAATCTAGGACACTTTCATTCACAATCCACCACACTTTCACTTTAGTGTACACACAACACACAAATTCAATAAATATATAACAGCCTACATTGTGCAAAATACACTATGCAGAAAAATGATTAATGATAAAAAAGACAACCAGAAATTTAAAATATAGTGGGAAAAAAAAGGATAAGATAATCACATCAAATGGTAACCAAATATAAGACCTAATTCCCACTTGGGTCACCCTACCTTTCAAGGTCTGTATAAGATTAGTTGACCCCACATTCTTCATTCATTGGGAAGATCAATGTCTGGGAACCATTTCTCCCAGATCTCTCTGGCTGTAATTTCTCCCTTCTTAATCTTCCATCCAGCTTCTGATGGCTAGTTGTTCCTTCCTCCTCTCTGCTTTACTTTAACCTTGACCCAGACCTCCATTGATTTGATTTCCATGAAAACCACTTACATCAGGCCTTTGTATGTATAGCAGGACTCACTTAATATTTGGGAAGACAAAAGTTTATATCATGGCCACAAAGATGACTAAAAATTCAGTCTCAGGCATCTGCTAGGCCATTTCCATTAGTAGCAGCCTCTTCCAATGTTGTGGGTCTCTTTGCTCCTCTCTTCAGGCTCCCCTCGCCAACACCTCCAATTTTGCTTCATTTTTGTGTTTACCTTGTCCCTCACATATTTATTCTTATAGTCTTGCGTTTTCTCTCCCAAGCATTAAAGGATTTCCTTAACAAGAAAGTGTTCGCAGAAGAAATAGTGGTGCCAGCTGCTCAGAAAATAGCTTTTTCACCCTTTCACACTATTTTATGTATTGAGAATACTTTTACGGTTCAAGAGGAGAGAGGAGCAAGAGGTTAGCCAGAGTAGGATAATAAGGAAAATCTTTAATTTGGTGGTAGCATGGTAGTATTAAACGACCTATTGGATAGGCTATGCAAATGGTGGGAGGATGCCTTGGAACATTCCAAATAAAAACAGGGTGAACATAATCCATACCGGCATTTGTCAATAAAGAATATGATAATTATAGGGTCTTGTGCAATCTAGATGCTCTAAAGGGGTTTTCTTTAATTATAACTTTGTCTTCTCTGGCATGATGCCTAAGGACGTTATAGGAAGGCCTTAGTATGTGATATTATTTGCTTTTAATCTTTATGACTAGCTTAATAGATATTGGTCAAAATATATAAAGAGGTCATCTCACAGAATTTAACTTGATTGTTGGATTGTTTTACACGTGGGTCTTATAAGCAATTTGTATGCAGGAGTAAGTTAAGATGGAGTATACGGCTACTTTAGCTTAATTAGAGCTTTAGACTATTAAGCCTTGTCTAAAACCATTTCTAATACAGCCCTGAATTGTATAAGTGAATACTCACCTCAGGTCTGTATTTATTCAGATCTCCTATTCTCCAGTTAATTTGGATCAGTGAAGCATTATGTCATAAACACGTTGCATCTTAAATTGGGCTGAATCTCAATCTTGCTATACAATTCCTCCATAGAGCAGTTATGTGGGGACTGAAATGATTCTTTACTCTCTTTCGTGACAGTAGTGGGTAAGAGCATATAATATAGAGTTAGATTTTCAGGGTTTGTAACCCTGATTCTGTGTGCTTCAGTTGTTTTGTTTGTTTGTTTGCATTTGTTGTTGTTGTTGTTTTTGTTCATCTCTCTATGTTGCACTGCAGACATAGCTTTAAATAACACCTTCATGTATATGTATGTGTAATCCCATGATCAACTTTTTCTCTTGGTATTTTTTCATCAATATTTACAAATATCCTTTTTCATTTTGTCCTAAAATAATAATGTTATTTATGTTTATTGTTTTCTATTCAAACTCCACATTTGTGGTTTTACTCAAATTGCTTATGATCATTTTCTAACTTAAATTCACTTAAATTCATTTTGTCTAAGTTAGTCAGTAATTTTCAGACTTCAGCATGTGTAAGGCGGTCTGTAAGATGCACTTTAAGAAAATCTAATCATATTCAGTGACAAAAACATTAAACAGAATTGATTTAGTTCTCTCCTCTAAGGAATACCATGAACACTGGCTACTTGGTTTAAAAATAATTCATAGCAATTACTTCAAAAAGTTAACTAAACTTTAAAATGGTAAGATTAAAATATATAAAAATTTTAAAAATGATATGATTTTTTAAAATAAATGAAATAAAATGATGATTGGCAAAAAATAATTTGTAAGTTTTTCTGGAGGTTGGGGAAGGAAAAGACAATGTTAGATATAGATGTATATACCAGAATGAAAGGCCGACTATACAGACAGATTTTTATCTGCATAATTCATTGCTGAATTCTTAGCACCTAGACTTGTGTCTGGAATATGGTTAGGTCTTAATACAAGTAAGAATGTGAAGTACTATAGCAATCAGTTATGGACACAAAAAGGTAAGAACAAAGGTAGTTTATTCTCTCAGTGTATTCTTTGTCAAAATCTGATGTCATCCTTTAGTGGCAACTTTCTAGGGGCCAAAGTCACTCTGTTCCCTCTTCACCTCATGAAATTTTTAAAGTGTGTGTTAGAGCAGAGGCCTTGGGAAGAATGCCTATCTCTTAAGAAAGTTTCAATCTATGGAGATAGAGATTTCATTTTATGGCAAAAATATATGACTCTAACATCACCCTCTGTTCAAAAATTAGTTTATGGAACAAACAGTTGACAGTCTAAAATATTTCTCCACTAGTAACAACACTGTAGACATTTGGTAGAATACATGATGCCATTTAAACACATCAGCTACCCATAAAAAGGGGACTTGGAAAAAAAATGGGGGGGGGACTTGGCATCATATAAATATCCTGGTAGAAACACATGATATATGTGGCTGATTTCTATGTTTTGATTGTGCTGTTTGTATTGTAAATGAATCTATTTTGCTCCAGTCCTTGTTCCTCTGACCTTTTAGAGTCTCAATGAGACTCCAAAAGCAGCAATCAAAAGCTCAGTGTTTCATTTTGGAAGCATTCAGAAAGCAATGCACTTTGGCTAAATTTAGTTGTAGCATTCAGAATTTAAAACCATGTTTGATCATCTTCTAGGAGACACACAGTGATTGAGTGACAACTCACTTTTGATTTTAAATAAATCAGTCAAATAATAGTTGCTTCTTCTTGGTTCACTCATGTAAAACAAAAAAGAAGGGTCTCGATGGGGGACAGTAACAAAAACTGACCTGGGTAAGGCTTTTCAATGGTTGCAGCTAGGCGTGCTCATTTTGTAGGACACCAAACAATAGAAACTTTTGTGTTCATTTGAAACAATTCTGGCTCAGAAAACACAAATCACAATTAAAATTGAGGCAACAAAACTGGAAGCCAAAAACAGTGAGAAGAGCTCATGTAAAAGAAATATTGTCTTCTTTATCAAGAATTGTATTTGGTAAAAACTTTAGAGAATAATTGAAAGTTATTTTTTAGAAAAAGGGGGAATCAAACTTCAAAGTAATATTTCATGTCCTAAATGATAACATGGAAAATATCATGTATCTTTAAGAATTCAAATGTTGATTTATTTAAGCAATAATTCTGATTTCCAGGCCTATGCTGTTCATAGTACATGGTCAGCAATCTTTTTTCTGAGTAACATAATCTGAGAAAGCACATCGAGCCACAAGATTTCAGTTCTTGGGCTTCACAAAGTTAAGTTCTGACTATGAAAAATTGCCAGATACCAGAGACCAGATGCAATTTGGAAGTCTGAGCATAACCCAAGTGTAATCTAGCTCTCATCACGGGAAAATAAATTTCTTTTTAATTTTATTGTGGAAAGAACACTTAACATGAGATCTATCCTCTTAGCGAAGTTTTAAGTGTACGATACAGTATTGTTGACTGTAGGTGCAATGTTGTGCAACAAAGCTCTAGAACGTATACACTGTAACTAAAACTGTATACCCATTGATTAGTAACTCCCCATTTCCTCCTCCCTCCAGCCCCTGGCAGCCACCATTTCACTCTTTGATTCCACGAATTTGACTTTTGGTCACCTCACATAAGTGGAATCATGCAGTATTTATCTTTCTGTGATTGGTTTATTTCACTCAGCACAATGTCCTCAAGGTCCATCCATGTGGTAGCATATTTCAGGATTTCCATTCTGTGTATATGCCACATTTTCTAAAGTAAATAAAAAGCAGTTCTCTCAGAATTTACAAAATTGTAAAAGAAGAGAAAAGCCAGTCTGCTGTCTGATACAATAAGGTTGTGTGCAGACCTCTCTCGAGACGCACTAGCCAGCCGTGTCAGAACCCAGCGTGGAAGGAGGAGAGTAAAAGGAACAGGAGTGGGAAAGTCGTCCCCTCTTCTCCCTTCTTGGCCACCTTTTCCTTGTGGATCTAACTCGTCTGTAAGGTAGTGTCGATGGTTGGTTGAATCTGCTGGGGAAGAAGCTCTGGGAAGGAAAGGGAAGGAGTGTGGGAAAGAAGGGAGCATTAGAGGAACATGGAACTCAGCAGACCCGTGTATGTTGGTTGAGGTAAGATTAAAGCCATTTCCCAACCCCCTCTGCCATACAAACAGGACAAACATTTCCACTCGGCTGTACAGATCTCTACTGGATGGTGTGTAAGTCTAAAATTCCAACTGTCCGTAATCTTAGCAATTAATAAGTCGACCATTATATTGCATTATGTGCAAGACGTGAAGAAGCCAAAATGAAACCAGGTTCAGCTGTCTTTCAGAACCTTGTCCTTTCCACCTGACTGTAGCCAAAAGTTCCTAATAAAGAACAGAAGAGGTGCAGTGAGGAAAGCCCAGAACATGAAGTCTAAATAAAACAAGCAAAAACCTCACCAAGCTCATACAAATATGTAAGGGCTTCCTGAATTAGATAGCGTATGATAATAAAGCTCTCTTAGGGCAAATTCTGGAAAAAAACTAAGATATCAATGCGTAACAGGTGTGCAAATCAGAATGTAGATGCAGGCATATTATAGATAAGAGCTGAAATTAGTTCTAAATGGAGTCATCTGGCACAGCAGTTTTAATTCAAGAAATGTTCTAATTTCAAAACCATCATTTTAGAAGTCAGCAAATTATGAGCATAAATACAGAGAAATTGCAGCTAAGGAATCTTCCCCCATCCCCCCAAACCACTGGAGTGCAGCTATAGAGAAAACATTTACTTGTAAAACACTTAGAAATAATTGTGAGTGCAACTCAAAACGTTGATAAGATTAAGTATTATTATTTGGCATGTAAGTGTTTGCACAAGCAAAAACAATGTGTTAATGAAAGCAGGCCGAGTTCAAAGAGATCATCTAAGTTTTAAAACTTGAGGGAGGTGTGGTCTTCCATCACTTCAAAACAGACTAGACCACAGAGATTAAGAGTAAAAAGTCTGGGAGTTCCTCAGAAGATTAAACAGAATTACAATGTGACCCAGCCGTTCCATACCTGGGAGGTACAGATCCGAGAGAAGTGAAAACATATGTCTACCCCAAAACTTACACGAATGTTCACAGATGCATTATTTATAGCAGCCAAGACAGTGGAAACAACCCAAATGCCCATCAACTGATGAATGGATAAATAAAATGTGGTCTACCCACACACAGAAATATTATTCAGCAATAAAAAGGAATGAAGTACTGATACATGCTATGACATGGATAAACCCTGAAAACATATGCTAAGTGCAAGAAGTAAGTCACAAAAATCACATGTTGTATGATTTCATTTATATGAAATGTCCATAGTGGGTAAACCTCAACATCCAGACAGCAGACTCTTTTATAGCAGTGGTGAGAAATGGGTGTGGGGTTCTCTCTGGGATGATGAAAATGTTCTGAAGTTGATGGTGGTGATGATTGCACAACTCTGAAGATATTAAAAAACTATTGAATTGTGTGCCTCAAATGGGTGAATTGTATGGCAAGTGAATCATACCTCAATAAAGCTGTTAAAAAAAAGAGTAAGGTCTTACTCTTACAATTTCAAGAAACTAGAGCAAGCTGGTTTTTGTTTGTTTATTGATGCTTATTGCGGAACAGTTCAGAAGAATAACTATTTGTAGAATCACCTACAAATCGCTATTATAGCGATAGCTATATATATAGCGATAGCTATTATAGCTTTCTAGACAATTCTGTGCAGGAAAAAAAATAACATAAGAACATTTAAAATGTTTTAAATGTTTGGGCATCAACCTGAAGCATGATTTTGCTTTGATTACTATCTCCCATCCTGCACGTCTCTCTATAAATCTAAATAAAATAGTGGAAAATTTAGCGATAAATTTCGATTTAATCCCTGTGAAGATAATCGCTTCTTGCTTTCAATATCAAATTGATCTCTACCTGCATCTATACCCTTAAATTCCACCTTCCCTCCTGCTGTGGTGAATGAATTTGTCCCTTTTGTACCCACAACCTCTTCTTCCCTTTATGGCTAAAACTAGTGGAAATAGTTATTTCAACTTCCTCGCCTCCTACTATCTGCTCAACCCACTCAACCAGCTTACCAGCACCTCCATCTTGCTCTGCCCTGTGGCCAGTTCTCAAACTTCATCTCTCTCAACCTGCCAGCAGTGTTTCACACAGTTGTCACTTCCTTACTGACGTGTTTTGGTTTTTGACACTCTACCACGCTAATTTGCCTGCTTCTTCAGCTGCCTCCCCTTCTCAGTCTCTTTTGCTTGTTTCTTTTCCCCTTCGTGACATCTAAATGATAGAGTGTCCAGGACTCAGGCCACGGCTCCATTTTTTCCTCTATCAATAGTCTTCCATATGGCTTTATCTAGTTCCTGCATGTAAATACCATCTCTCTGCTAATGACTACCCACTGCGTATATCCAGCCCTGACTCCTCCTGAACCCCAGGTTCATATTTCCAACAGCCTACTTATCATCTCCATTGGGTGTCTGTTAAGCATGTGCCCAGAGCAGCAGCCTTAATCACCCCCTCCAGAGCTTCTCCTTCCAGTCTGCTCCATCTGACCCAGTTGCTAAGTCAAAAACACCCAGAAGTTATCTTTGAATACCTTTCCCTCTTCCCTACAATAAATCTATCTGTAAGTCTTGTCAATTTGTGTGTATCAAAACATTTCCTAAAGCCAGTCACTTTTGCTGCCTCTCCTGCTACCAGCCTTGTATGTTATCACTGACACTTACCTCAACTAGTGCAACAGCCTGCCCACCAGTTAACTTGCTTCCGCTTCCATTCCCACCCTCCTCCACCTCATTCTCCACAGAGCAACAGGACAGAGCTTTTAAACACTAAATCAGATTATGTCACTTCTCCACTCAAAACCTCCCGGGGTGTAGGCATCACACTTAGTGTAAAATCCATACTGCTTATCGCGCCCCCCGCCCCCGTTTGGCTCTGGCCACCCTTCAGATCTATCTCGTACCACCCTCTTGTCCCATGCCCTACTATTCTCAGACAAATAGCCCTCATTATTCCCCAAACACACCAATGTGTTTCCCTCCAGCAGGCTATTTATTGATGTACACTAGGTTCTTGATCATTATTTACTAGCCAAATTATTTTAAGCTGGGTGTTTTCCCTTCTCCATTCGCATTATGATTTCCCATTAATTTATATCATTTCCTGTACCCACTTTTGTATCCACTCTGCATTATGACCAGAGCAAAAGAAAACTGTCAGTATTATTTCAGGGTTACTCACTGTGGATTATTCGGAGTGTTTCTTTTTCAAGTGAGAAACCTAACCAAAGGAGTGGCTGTCTTGATTTAAGGTAGCTTGGGAGCATGTCTTTTAAAAATTTTTTTTTTCTCAACGTTTATTTATTTTGGGGACAGAGAGAGACAGAGCATGAACAGGGGAGGGGCAGAGAGAGAGGGAGACACAGAATGGGAAACAGGCTCCAGGCTCCGAGCCATCAGCCCAGAGCCTGACGCGGGGCTCGAACTCACAGACCGCGAGATCGTGACCTGGCTGAAGTCGGACGCTTAACCGACTGCGCCACCCAGGCGCCCCAACATGTCTTTTAAAAAAGTTACCCAAGAGGATTCAATTTTACAGATCTACTATATAACATTGTGACTATAGTTAACAACATTGTATTGTACACGTACCCATTTATTGAGAGGCTAGATCCTATGTTAAGTATTCTCACCGCAATAAAAAACTTACACCATCAGATTTGTTAGATAAACTTGTGGAGACCTCAGGCTTCTGTCAGAGGCCTGCTACTTCTGTAGGTGACCAGATTAGAGTCAGTGTCTTATAATTTGCATGTGTACTAACATCACATCTATCTTTTTACCAGGGAGATTCAAGATCTGATCAGCTCTCACCACTGTTTTCCAGCACCCCCCCCCCCCCCCGCCCCCACCGCCAATATATCTTCCTGAAATTGAGTAAGGCTAAAACCTAGAAACCAGACTTGGTTTTCTCTACTATCCTTCCAAAATACCAAGAACTTCACATACTCATTCCATAAATATTAACTGAATTCTTCCTTGATTCCAGGCATTTTCTTGTCTCTGGTGATATGAAATGTATGGCAATGGATTGACCTATGCCTGTATTACTGCAATTCCCTTGAGTTCCTCGAAAGAAAATTGCTATGTAAATATAAATATTTTACAATCTTTAACTTATTGTGTTTCCCAAGGTTCATCCTAACTCCCTCCCTTACCCTCTACTTTCCTATCTCTTAACTTCCCACCACATTTTCACTGCATATCATAAGATCTCAGTAAATGAGAGGGACTGGCATCTTCTGTCATGTCCCCTTTCCTACATTCTTCAATTCTGCATCTGCCAAACTACTCTCTACCTCAAATTCAGAAGCCAAACCAAATTCTGATTAATCTAGGAAGACTATGTGGCTGAGCCCAAGTATTAAAGGGCTTTAGGAAAAAAAAATCCCAAGCACTGAGAGAGATGCAAAATGAATAAGGCCAAGCACTGTCCTCAGCACCTTATTATCTGGGGAGTGGACATAACATAAATACACTGTGAGTATAATGTAATGACCTAAGGAAAATCATAAAATATGGATATCCCATACAGTTGACTCACAAAGGGCTTCTTGGAGGTGGTGGCACGTGCAGTAAGCAGAATTTCAATAGATACAAATAATTGAGAGTTCCAGACAGAGAGGCCAGTATGAGAGAAGAGCAGTATGAGAGGAAGGATCCTAAATGATGATCCCTCTATCCTGTGGCAGCAAACGTCAGGAGCATATGTGCTTTCTGAACTCTCATTCGGCTGGCAGAAAAGATTATCTGCCACTATATGTAATGTTTGTTTGATGATACTAATGACAGCTGGACAATACAGACTCACTCTTATGGGTTGATATATGAGTGTCACTGGCACTATCAAGACAAGGTATCTCTTCCTTAAAGGGAATGGCAGAGAAAAATCATACAAACACAAGTAGAAAGTGTTTTTCAAAGATACCATGAAGCTATAACAAGGCAGTTTCTATCTGTGGCTAGAAAATGCAACAGAAGACAGAGTCTCCCTGAGTTTTAACCACAATAACAGAAACATGGCTTATTTGAGCAGGAGGAGAGAGCCAACTAAGTCCTAGATGGTGAGACAGAGCTACATAACACACACACACACAGAGGGATGAAGGCAGGTTCTGTTTATTTTCATAATGCCTTTCAGCTTCGTGCATGTAGAACATACTCTGCGAGACTCAGAATATGTGTAGACACTCGATCCTAAGCAGGGCATGAAGGAAGCAAAGGGAGTTTTTGTCTTCCTCCCATATGCTCTACAAGACCCCTTCTATCTTCTGGGAAGCCACTTCCTTAGCCTCTTTGCTTTCCTTTTTACCCATACCCTTAAATATAAATAGTCACTTTGAGTTCAAGTTCTTTCCTTGAAGCACGCCAAAACAACAGCTTGCTCTACCTGTTTCCATACTTGGCCCTAAAAATTACATGTCATAATTATAAGAGAAAGAGTGTATTAATTAAAAAAAAAAGAAGGTAAAAATAAAGAACAGCAGCTGTATGTTTTAACAGGGGGCTGCGGTAGGGCCCAAGGTATTTCTAAGGCAGTTGAATACTGTGACGTGAGTCACAGCTCCAAGGGACCAGCTCTTCAGAGCATAATTCCTTCTGTTGCCATAAAACCCTGCCGCACATTAAAGAGTGGTTTTTTCTCCCATGGGAAATGTTCAGTGTAAGGCAATCTGTTCAGGAGGCATCATCTGAAAGAGGGATTGGGAGAAGTCACATTGACTCCAGAACAAAGGTTCCCAGTCTCGCCTGGCAGCGGTTGGGGGTGGGGGTGGGGGTGGGGGGGTCTGTGGATGGGCTGCAGAACATCTGTAAACTCCTGAAACAGTATGTAAAATTGCAGCTATTTGCATCTCTTGAGAGGGCCTCCATCGTTCTATTTATATTTTTAAAAGGATGTGTAACCTCCACAATTATAAAGGTCTGTGTTCCAGGGAAAGTGTATTAGTTGGCTAGGGCTACCAAAGTGTCACAAACAGGGTGGATTATGAGTTCAAGAAATACCTCGTCTTCATGGTTCTGGAGGCTGGAAGTCTGAAATCAATATGTTGACAGGCTTGGTTCCTTCTGAGGGTTGTTAAAAATCTGTTCTGGGCCTTTCTCCTGGGCTTGTAGATGACTATCTTCACGTTCATGCGGAATGCTCCCTGTACATGTGTATGTCCATTCTCTCCTTTGGATAAGGACACCAGTCATATCGGATTAGGATCCACCTTACTCCAGTGTGACCTCATCTTTAGTTGTATCTACAACAACTCTTTTTCCAAATAAGATCACCTTCTCAGGTATTGGGGGTCAGGACTTCAACACAGGAATGTTGAGAGGACACAATTCTACCCATAACAGAAAGCATAGCAGTAGGGTGTAAGGTATCTTTTGTCCCATTTCAAACATACATCCCCGTCTCCAATAGGGGGAGACAGATAGTATCAATAAGACTACAAGAATGTTGTAACTTCTCTATCCCAACATGACTCTCATAACAGGATCTTTAAAACTCATAGATCAGTGCCCAGCACATAGTATTTGTTGGAAAAACATTGACATCATTTATACACATTCACTCATGGTTTCCTATCTCACTACTTGCCCCTTGTCACTCACATCTGAACCAGAGATGTTCTGGATTTCCCTGATTTTCTTCTCCTTTCTCACAATCACAAGTTACAGCTTTCTCAGGAGATGGAAGCATCTGGTATCCTGTGTATATCTTGCTGCCCTAAATTCAACAGGAACCTTTATCCCCAAGGATAAATTCAATAGGAACCTTTATCCCCTTTATAGTTACCCAACAGGGACCACAAGACCCATAACACAGATCTGATCTGCTGAAGAAGAGTTCAGCAGAAGGCTAAACATCCCTTTCCCTACGGTTCTTTCCCTCCCATGACCAACGTCAAGTGCATATTTTGAAGCCTACTTTTTTCTCTTTTCCTGACTCAATAAGAGATAAAATTGATTCCATTTGAAAAAAAAATTATTTTATCTACTTTTTCAGAGGATTTTAACAGTTTGCATTCTTTTTATGTTTCCAAATGTACTTGTTCTTGTAACTTTCTATAGCCTTTATTACAGCATGAACATTTGTACTCCTTCCTTGAAATGTATTTACTATTTTCAACCTGCTGTTCTAGTTCAAGGGTGAACCGTTGACAAGTCAGCTTTTTTGCTTTCTAAACAAAAATATTTCTCTTCTCTATACTTCAATCCTTTTATGTACATTTTCCTAGATATGTAATGTTACATCAGAAACCTCATATAAGTCCCATTAAATAATAATAAACATATTAATTTAATTCCATTTAATAATTATTGAATATCCACCATGTCCTGGGTGCTGTGCTTTTCACCAGAGATGAAAAAAAATAAAACAAAGCAAGACTGCATTTTTCTAGGACAGAGGGATAGTAGGAGAAGGGAAATAGTAGCTATTAGAAATTAGAAGTCATCATGTCATGCATTGTGTGGAGAAATTCATGTGTTATATTACTTAATATCATCATATAAGAAAACAGGGGTGCCTGGGTGGCTCAGCTGGGTAAGTGTCCAATTCTTGATTTCTGCTCAGGTCATGGTCTCATGAGTTTGTGAGTTCAAGCCCACATCAGGCCTGTCAGCATCGCGGCTGCTTGGGATTCTCTCTCTCTCTCCCTCTCTCCCTCTGCATCCCACCCCCTCCCCCACTCATGCTCTCTCTCTCTCTCTCTCTCTCAAAATAAATAAACATTAAAAAATTAATTTAAAAAATATCATACGAGAAAACAGAGTAAAAGACTAACAAGACTTATGAAAATTGTATTTCTAGTAAAGTGGCAAAATCTAACTGCAAAACTAGACCACTTTTTACTTTACTGCACTGCCTATTCATTCTACAAATATGATCAAAAATCTACTATTAATGCCAAGCAGATTTTTGGGTACTGTGAGCAAAATAATTAAAACACAGCCATAATCATCACCTACATGAACCTTGGAGTCTAATAAAGGAAGGACGTTAAT
The DNA here is from genome assembly GCF_022837055.1 of Prionailurus viverrinus. Taxonomy (NCBI): domain Eukaryota; kingdom Metazoa; phylum Chordata; class Mammalia; order Carnivora; family Felidae; genus Prionailurus; species Prionailurus viverrinus. The sequence continues at coordinate 142,218,014 of NC_062562.1, forward strand.
CAAATAATCAGTCAAATTCATTTAATGTTGCTATTTTAAAAGACATGCTAGGAAGAAGAGAAATACATGCTTTTATGAGAGCTTCTGATAGTCAATTGATTTAAGTCCTAAGGGAAGTGAGAGAATGGTTCCCAGTGGAAGGGAATCTGAGCTAAGATCTAAAGCATAATGGACATTTTAAAAAGCCAAGGGTCATTACCACTTCTGCGAAGATGAAACAGGCATATATTTTCCTATTATTCATGCTAAGTACAACTAAAATTCCTTGATATTATATATTAAGCAAACATCAGGAGACTGAAAGGTGGAGAGAGAAGGCAATTTATCTAGGAACCTCAGGACCCAAGGAATGACAGAGTGGTTAAGTTTCCTGGGTTTTTCTTTTTGCCTTATGTATCCTAGACTTCTAGCCAAAGTAGCTGGTAATCCAGAAACATCGATGAGTACAGACAAAGGAATCCCAACAAAAGCCTGATCTCTCTAGCCAAAGGATGAGGACAAGGAAAAAGTAGCAAGACAGAAAACTTTTAGACAGTAATCATTCCACTCTACTCAAACACCACAGAAAAACTGTAGCCCTGCTCTCATCCATGCTGATGAATGCTGCATGGGGAACCTACACATACACCTTCAGGAGGTTTGTACCAAGTGTCCCCAAATACCTGCCAAGGTAGCATCAGAATAGGTCAAATAGGGAGATAGGATTTTCATCCCCAGAATTCAGTTTAATAAGTACCCACCACCTCCAATTGTACTACTAGAAACCACAAAAGAAGCTAAGTGGATGGTCAGAACTTCCACAATCACCCAGAGATAATGAAGTCACTGTGATGTCCGTGGAAACTGCTTGTATTAGCCTAACTCAGCCCTGCCAAGCAGTAACAAGGAGCCCCTGCCCCAGGTCTTGGATGTCAGGAGGTGGTGTGAAAAACCCGAATTTTCACCTCAACTTGGCAATAATGAGGTGGTGCTCCTTCCCCCACCCCCCAACTTCTGGAGTGGTGCCAGAAGGAAACAAGTTTAAATAAGGTCCAGAGTCTCAGAGCATAATACGAAAAATGTGTAAGTTTTAATAAAAATCACTAGTCATGCCAAGAACCAGGAAGATCTCAAATTGAAAAAGACAATAGATGCCAACCAACAACAGTATGACAGAGATGTTAGAATTATCTGACAACAATGTTTAAACTCCCATGATAAAATTGCTTCAATGTGCAATTATTGGCATGCCTGAAACAAAAGAAAAAATAAAAAAGATTTATTAAAGAAAAAGGAATATCCAACAAAGAGAATATACAAAAAATTACCAAATGGAAATTTTAGATCCGAAAAATATAATAACCGATAAAAATGTCAGCAATTGGCTCCACAGCAGAATAGGGAGAACAGAGGAAAGATTAGCGAACTCGAAGTCAGAAAAATAGATACTATGTAATCTAAAAAAAAGAAAAATCTAAACTGGGCCTTGGAAACCTGTGGAAGTATACCATGTGTTTAGAGTCCAAGGAAAAAGGATACAAGGTCAGGGTTGGAAAAACATGAGGAGAAATAACAGATTGAAATTTAACAAATTTTGGCAAGGGGTGTAAACTTACAGATTCAAGAAGTTTAGTGAAACCAAACAGGAAAAACCCAAAGAAACCCATACCAAGCAACATCATAATTGAATTTCTGAAAACTAATGACAAAGAAACAAATCTTGAATGTATCCATAGAAAAATGACACCTAACCTATAGAACAAAATTCAAGTAACAGCAGATTTCTCATCAGTTACTACAGAAGCCACAGGAAGTGGCACAGTATTTCTCACATATGGAAAGAAAAGATATGTCAAACCAGAATTCTGTACCCAGTGAAAATATCCTTTAGGAATGAAGAAGAAATCAACACATTCTCATATGATAGAAATCTGAGAGAATCTGTCACTAGAAGACCTTCTGCAAAAGAATATAGGAGGGCAACTGTATTTCTATATCCTAGCAAACAAAGATTTAGACAACAAAACATACAATACTATTTACAATCGTTCAAAAAAATAAAATTACTTAAATGTAACTCTAACAACATGTATAGGACTTATATGATTAAATTCATCACTGATAAAAGAGATAAAAAAAGCTTAATAAGTCAAGAGACATATCATGTTCATGGATTGGAAGCCTCAGCGCAGTAAAGATACGACTTTTTCCCAAATTGATATACAGGTATAATGCATTTCCTATCAAAACCCAAGCAAGAAAGTGAAATAAGTCAGTCAGGGAAAGACAGACATTATATGATTTCACTCATGTGGAATTTAAGAAACAAAACAGATGAACAAGGAGAAGGAAGGAAAAATAAGATGAAAACAGAGAGGGAAGCAAACCATAAGAGACTCCTAAATAGAACAAACTGAGGGTTGATGGAGGGAAGTTGGGCGGGGGAGATGAGCTAAATGAGTGATGGGCACTAACGAGGGTACTTGTTGGGATGAGCACTGGGTTTTATATTTAAGTGATGAATCATTAAATTCTTCTAAAACCATTAAAACATAAAATAGAATAAAATAAACCCAAGCAAGTTTTTCTCATAGATCTAGATAAGAGTATTCTACAATGTATATGAAAAGGCAAAGGAGCTAAAATAGCTAAAACAATTCTGAAAAGAAAAATAAAGTAGGAGGAATTCACCTACCCAATTTCAAGGCTTACCATATGGCTATAGTAATCAAGGCTGTGTGGTATTGCTAGATAAATAAACATATAATCTGTGGAAAAGAATAGAGAACACAGAAATAGATGCCTATAAATATGCCCAACTGATTTTTTGACAAAGTTCAAAAGCAGTTTAATGGAGGTAAGTGGTCTTTGAACTTACTACTAGAGCAACGAGATCTGAATAGGCAATAAAATAAACCTTGACCTCAGTCTCACAGCTAACACAAAATTAACTCAGAATGGATCAAAGACTTAAAAGTAAAATGTGAAACTACAGAACTTTTAGAAAAACCATGAGAAGATCTTCAGGATCTAGGACTAGGCAGAGTTGTTAGACTTGATACCAAAAGCATGATCCATAAACGGAAAAGTTAGTAAATCAGACTTCATTACACTTAAAAACTTCTGTGCACAAGACCCTGTTAAGAAGATGAAAGGACAATGCTACAGAATGGGATAATCAAACCACACTTCCAACAGCATATCTCGAATATGTAAAGAACTCTCAAAACTTCTTCAGTACAAAACCAAATAATCCAAACTAAACATGGGCAAACGACATGAAACATTTCACAGGAGACATACAGATGGCAAATAAACAAATGAAAGATTATTCAATTATCATTAGTTATTAAGAAAATGCAAATTAAAACCACAGTAAGATCTTACTACACACCCATCAGAATGACTAAAATAAAAATTAGTGACAAGACCAAATGCTGTTGAAGATGCAGGGAAACTGAATCACTGATACATTACTGGTGCTAATGAAGAATATAGCCACTCTGGAAACAGTTTGGCAGGTTTTTGTTTTTTGTTTAACTTAACATACAACTACCATGTGATGCAGCAATTGTACTTATGGGCAATTATCCCAGAGAAACGATGATTGGTGTTCACACAAAACCATGTACCTGGATGTTTATAGCAGCCCTATTCATAATAGGACAAAACTAAAAAGATACCAGGGCAGATACCAGTGGTACATCACAATAAAAAATATCAAATTACTGATACATATAGCAACCTGGGTGAATCTCCAAAAAATTAAACTGAATGAAAAAAGTCAACCCCAATAGGTTACATATTTGACAATTACATTTACACAACATTCGTGAAATGACAAATTATAGAAATGGAGAACAGATTAGTGGTTTCCAGAGATTAGTAGGGGGTGGGGCACTGGAGGGAAGAGAATGATTATAAAAGGACAACATTAGGGATCCTTGTGGTGATACAAACGTTGTATATTTTGACTGTATGAATATCAATACCCTGGTTGTGATCTTCAACTATAGTTTTGCAAAATGTTACCATTAGGGAACGGGATGGATGATAAACAGAGTATGTCTGTATAGTTTCTTAAAACTGCATGTGAAACTAAAATTATCTCAAAACGAAAAGTTTAATTTAATAAAAGACAAAGAATGATGGGTAGAAACAGATTATTTCAAACAGAGGAAACAGTTTATGAAAAGGCCCGGGCAGGAGGAACTTATTGTATAACTGATGAAACGTGGAAGGCCAGTGTGGCTGAAATGCTGACATTAAGGAGTGTGTATGTGGGATTAAGGGCAGGAAGTGAGGGGCATACGTGTAAGGGACAAGGTGTAAGATGCATATGGAGAGGTAGGTGTACTATGCAGAGAATATGGGTCACCTTAAACAGTATGGTCTCGAGCTAAGAGTGTAGGAGTCATTGCAGTGTGTTAAGCAGAGAACTGTCTTAATTGGAATAGTGTTTGAAAAAAATCACTGCCCACAATGTGGAAAATAGAGGGGCAGAAGTGGTTATCTCCCCCATATGCTGCTTACAGTTCAATTATGCTGCTCCAGCTACAGAGGTTCAGTCTGTGATAGAGAAGCTGCCTAGAAAATCATGTCATTGATTAATCAGTTGCCTTGAGCTAAATTCTCCTCTGATGTGTTCATGGGAAAATTCCCATAGAGTTGAAAAGGCGAAAACATTTGAAAATTGGTTTGATGTGTTGACTATTTTAATTCATCAGTCAGGTAGGCATGATCAAAAGCAACCTGAGCATCCTTTGTGACCTCTACCAAAAGAAAGAAAAGCCTTACTTCAGCTTCTAAAATAAATCATTTCACAGAGACACTACAAATATCAGTGGTAACAGGATTCTCTTTAGTATTTGCTAGAGATTTAATGCATTCAGACACATTAAAAGACTTGTTCGTGAAAACTTACAGAAGATGAAAAATGATGCTATGCCACAATTTATTGCGCCTCAACAGGTCACCTTTTTCTGAAACAAAATATTAGTGTCTTTAAATATAGTTTTGGGATTCATCACCCTACTTGTTTATTGACTACCTTTTACCTAAGGATACAATCCATGCCAGTGGCTCTAAATTATGATTTATCTACAGTAAGCAGCCAACTGGTTTTGTTTTCCATCTTTATAAAAAAAATAGTCTAATTTTTTTTCCTTACTGCATTGAATAAATTGCCTCTTACTTTAGTGTCATGAAGACAATGGCTAAATGGACAACTACCAGTTTTTCATAAACCGTCTTTTATTGGGCATCATTCATTTTCACGTACATTACTTTATTTAATCATTATATTGATGTTCAAAGTAGGCTTCCAGTTTATGCAGAATTACAAAAAGCTCAGATAAGCATCAGAGTCAAGACCTGAACTCCCAATTCCTCCAAATATTTAGCCACTAGCCATATATGGTTGTAAAGCTCTTGAAATATGCTGGTCCAAATTGAAATGTATCATAAGTTTAAATTACACTCTGGATTTTGAAGATTATAAAATTTCTCATTAATATCTTAAAATATGGACTGCATGTTGAAATGATAATTTAGATATACAGGGTTAAAATAAATATATTATTAAAATTAATTTCACTTGTTTTTTTTCCCTTTAAAGTTAAAATTATACATGGGGCTCACATTACATTGCTATTGACAGCCGTGCCCCAAATCTTGTCATGTGTCTGAAATCCAGGCTCCTCTCTCCATTTCCACTGAGAACACCCCGATCCAGGCCACCTGTCTTATTCCTAGAGAATGACCATACTCTTCTTATATTAGCTTTGTCTGCCCATCCACACTCTGCCCTTCACTGCAGCCAGAATGATGTTTTTAAAATTATAATCTTATCATACTATTCCCCAATTTCAACCCTTCCAGGGAACCCCATTGTTTTTTTTCAGTTAAATGCAGCATTCTCACCTTGGTGTATGAGACTTCGTGAATAATTTTTGCCCTTATCCAGCCTCACTTCCCCCACTTCCAATATGCCGAAATTTTCTCGGTGAGACAATTCAGGTTTGCTTCTGCCGTAGGCCATTTGTATATTTGTTCACTTATACTCTCTTCTGCCATCTTCTAGTCATTCCTTAGACCCCAAGCTTAAATAGCATTTTCTCATGATTCCCCACAACAGGATACACTTCCCATCATAGAACCCCATAGTCCTCATAACACTTACACTTATTTAATATTCATCTTCTCAATAGACTGTGAACTCCATTAAGGCAAAGACCTTTGGCCTCATCCACCACTGCATTTCCAGCACATGGCTGGAACTATGCTTGTCAGATAGGGAACTATATACTTATTAGTATCTGGTGGCCGACCGACATTCCAAGGTATTGGAACCACATTAAGAGTGAGAAAGCCAATTCTCACAAGATAGTTTTATCAGTCAAATTACAAAATATACATGTTGGTTACAGGCAAGAATTGGGTGACTAAAAGCCATTAGTATACATGAAAAACTTTCAAGTTTCACTTATTTATTTTTTTCATTCCCAGTTCTGTCACAGAAAACAGAAAAGAGATCCAGAAGATCTAAAGATAAAATAGTCAATGCCTGAAATTTTGGAGCAGACAGTCAAACTTGTAAAGACTTTTTTCCAAAAAGGAAATGTGCCTAATTCATAACTGCATGCAACTTTTTTTTCCCTCTACTGAATAATGGACTGCATTCAGTAAATACACTTACTATAAATAATAGCTGAGCACACACAACAGGCCTTTATAGTTATCACCTGTTGCTTCAATGTGTTCTCTTCAGGGACTTTGCTCCAGAATCTTTTGACATATATTCTTAGTTGTCCTTCATTAAAAACAAAACAAAACAAAACAAAAACAATCTTTGTTGAACCTTGCTTTCTCATCTAGGTCCCATTCTACACACAACTGTTCCTTTGCCATCAACCTTAATACTTAATGTGTATAGAACTTGTGGTGTGTGCAGAGCCCCTCCAGTCTGTACTAATTCCTTGCAATAATTCTTTGAATTTGTTCTCAGTGCATTGCTCTCCTTTCACATCTAGGACTGTTGACATTCACCAGAAAATCATGAGTGACTTTGCCAATCTACTTTGCTCTCTGCAAGATTTGACATCCTTGGAAAATACCTTTCTGTAATTTCTACAATTTTCACTGACTTTCACCGTTTTTCTGACTTAAAAACAGTACATAATTTTTCAAGAAAGTACCATAGTCACCCATAATCTCATCACGTTATAACCATCTGAACATTTGACATCATTCTTCTTAGTCTTTTCCTGTGCTAATTTCAAAAATTTTTTTTATTTGAAAAGTCCTAACTAAGTATAGACATAAATTTTCCTCTTGTAATTAAGAGCATTTAAAAAACATAATTTTAATGCTTTGTGTGATTTATGTCATATGTGATTTAATATTGAATGTTTAAACCTTTTCTATTCCTTATTACTAGAGATTTACGTTATTTAAAAATTTTAATATTATAAGCTGAACTCTATTAAATATTTTTATACGTTAATATTTTTCATTATTTCAAAGTAACATGGGATCATTTCCCAGAAATAGCATTAATAGATCAAACACTTGACATTTTTGTTTTTTATGTAAGATATTAATTTCAACAATACATCCCCATTAGCAATGTATGAATGGGCCCATTTCTCTACACATTTATCAACATTAAACAGTATATATATTTTAATTACTGATTTTGAAGGCAAGATATTCCTTTTAGTTAGTATCATACTAATATGGTTAAAATATCAATATTAGACATTGTTTTCCTCTTTTTAAACTGGCAGTTCAAATCCTTTGTATAATTATTTATGAGGCCTTTGATTTTTCTTATTAATTTTTAGAAGCTTTTTATAGTTTAATTTTTTTATATCAGTTTTAGGTTTACAACAAAATCTAAAGGGAGATACAGAGATTTCCCATAACTTCCTGCCCCTATAAACATACAGTCTTCCTCATTATCAACACTGCTCACAAGAATGGTATATTTTTACTGAGAATGGACCTATACTGACACATCATAATCACCTAAATTTCATAGTTTACCTCAGGGTTTAATCTTGGTGTTGTACATTCTATAGTTTTGGGCAAATAAATAGTAACATAAATACATCATTATAGTATCATACAGAGTATTTCCACTGCCCTAAAACTCCTCTGTCCTCCACCTATTCATCCTGCTTCCCCACCCCCAGCAACCACTGACGTTTTCATTGCCTCCGTAGTTTTGCCTTTTCCAGAATATCATATACTTGATATCATATAGTGTGTAGCCTTTTCAGATAAGACTTCTCTTACTTAGTAATATGCATTTAAGTTCCTCCATGTCTAGTCACGGCTTAATAGCTCATTCTTTTTTTTTTTCTTTTTTTTATCAATATATGAAATTTATTGTCAAATTGGTTTCCATACAACACCCAGTGATCATCCCAAAAAGTGCCCTCCTCAATACCCATCACCCACCCTCCCCTCCCTCCCACGCCCCATCAACCCTCAGTTTGTTCTGTTTTTAAGAGTTTCTTATGCTTTGGCTCTCTCCCACTCTAACCTCTTTTTTTTTCCCTTCCCCTCCCCCATGGGTTTCTGTTAAGTTTCTCAGGATTCACGTAAGAGTGAAAACATATGGTATCTGTCTTTCTCTGTATGGCTTATTTCACTTAGCATCACACTCTCCAGTTCCATCCACATTGCTACAAAGGGCCATATTTCGTTCTTTCTCATTGCCATATAGTATGTATATAAACCACAATTTCTTTATCCATTCATCAGTTGGTGGACATTTAGACTCTTCCCATAATTTGGCTATTGTTGAGAGTGCTGCTATAAACATTGGGGTACAAGTGCCACTATGCATCAGTACTCCTGTATCCCTTGGGTAAATTCCTAGCAGTGCTACTGCTGGGTCATAGGGTAGGTCTATTTTTAATTTTTTCAGGAACCTCCACACTGTTTTCCAGAGTGGCTGCACCAATTTGCATTCCCACCAACAGTGCAAGAGGATTCCCGTTTCTCCACATCCTCTCCAGCATCTATAGTCTCCTGATTTGTTCATTTTGGCCACTCTGACTGGCATGAGGTGATATCTGAGTGTGGTTTTGATTTGTATTTCCCTGATAAGGAGCCACGTTGGCCATCCGGATGTCTTCTTTAGAGAAGAGTCTATTCATGTTTTCTGCCCATTTCTTCACTGGGTTATTTGTTTTTCGGGTGTGGAGTTTGGTGAGCTCTTTATAGATTTTGGAAACTAGCCCTTTGTCCGATATGTCATTTGCAAGTATCTTTTCCCATTCCGTTGGTTGCCTTTTAGTTTTGTTGGTTGCTTCCTTTGCTGTGGAGAAGCTTTTTATCTTCATAAGGTCCCAGTAATTCATTTTTGCTTTTAATTCCCTTGCCTTTGGGGATGTGTCGAGTAAGAGATTGCTACGGCTGAGGTCAGAGAGGTCTTTTCCTGCTTTCTTCTCTAGGGTTTGATGGTTTCCTGTCTCACATTCAGGTCCTTTATCCATTTTGAGTTTATTTTTGTGAAGGGTGTGAGAAAGTGGTCTAGTTTGAACCTTCTGCATGTTGCTGTCCAGTTCTCCCAGCACCATTTGTTAAAGAGACTGTCTCTTTTCCACTGGATGTTCTTTCCTGCTTTGTCAAAGATTAGTTGGCCATACGTTTGTAGGTCTCGTTCTGGGGTTTCTATTCTATTCCATTGGTCTATGTGTCTGTTTTTGTGCCATAGCTCATTCTTTTTAGCACTGAATAATATTCCATTGTCTGATGTACCAGTTTATTTATCCATTCATTCACTGAAGAACATGTTGGTTGCTTCCAAGTTTTAGCAACTTGGAAGTTATGCTATAGATGTTATCAATTTTTTTAAGTTTATTTATTTTGAGAGAAAGAGAACACGAGCAGGGGAGGGGCAGAGAGAGAGGGAGAGAGAGAGAATCCTAGGCAGGCTCCACACTGTCAGCACAGAGCTCCATACAGGGCTCAAACTCACAAACTTTGAGATCATGACCTGAGCTGAAACCAAGAGTTGGACGCTTAACAGACTGAGCCACTCAGGTGCCCTTGAATAAAGATGTTATAAACATCCATGTGCAGGTTTTTGTGTAAACATAAATCTTCTACTTCTTTGGATAAATACCAAGAACACCTGCTGGATTTTATACTACGAGTTTGTTTAGTTCTGTAAGAAACAGTCAACGTATCTTCCAAAGCGGCCGTACCATTTTGCCTTCCACCAGCAACGTGTGAGAGTTCCTTTGCTCCACATCCTCAAAACATTTGGTGTTGTCAATGTTCTGAATTTTGGTACCTCATTATTTCAATTTACATCTCCCTGATGACTTAAGATGTGGATAATCTTTTCATATGCTTATTTGCCACGTGTGTATCTTCTTTGGTGAGGTGTCTCTTGAGGTATTTGGCCCATTGTTTAATTGGGTTGTTTGTTTTTTAATTGTTGGGTTTTAAGTGTCCTTTGTATATTTTTGATGACAGTCCTTTATCAGATGTGTCTTTTGAAAATATTTTCTCCCACTTTGTGGCTTGTCTTCTACTTCTTCTGATATCGCCTTTGCAAAGCAAACATTCCTAATTTTAATGAAGTCCAGGTTATCAATTATTTCTTCCATGTATCGTTATCTTCGGTGTTGTATCTAAAATGTCATCATCATACCCAAGGTCATCTAGGTTTTCTCCTGTATCTTTGAGGAGTTTTATACTTTTGCACTTTTACATTTAGGACTATGACCAATTCTGGACTAATTTTTGTGACAGAGGTAAGGTCTGTGTCTAGATTCATTTTTTTGCCTTCAAAGATTCCCCATCTGTATAATTCCATAGTACTTTGTATATTCTTCATAATACTTGGTATAATTTTCCTTATTTAAGAGAAATTTTAATATGTATATGAATAACTATATATATGTATAATTTATGTATACATACACATATATATTGCTCTCTATTCTCAGGATAATATACTCTGTGCTTATAGAAAAGGGATTTTTTTATTTGTCTCAGTACTAGTTATTACTAGTGAAATGAACTAGCAAAGCAACTGGGGTTATTAATTCTGAAGAAGAAATTCTGATGGATTATTCAATAGTTCTCATATAAGTGAAAGAATTTTAAGCAGATGGCAATGAACAGCTGTTCTCCATTTTTGCTAAGGACCAAACAAGAAATTACAACGGAATTAGAGGGATGAGAAAGTTAAGTTAAACGCACTAAAAGTTTTGTTATCCAAAACTTTGCCAAGTAGGATACTTTAGAAGCCATTTTTCTGTCACCTCACAATAGAGGTACTCAGCTTAAATGAAGGCAAACTCAAATAATGTTGCAGAAATAAAATGGAAGTAGCATAGAACTGCTTGCTTATTGACACCAATTTGGAGTAACAAATCCACTTGATCTTTGGCTCACAAAACTTTCTCGACTCACATGTGATCATTGGTGCCAGTTTCATAAGCAAAATTATAAGAAAGCAAAGGAAAACTGGAAGCCAAATCAACAAATCAGAGTTGTTAATGAATACTTTAATCTACAAGTGAGTCATAAATAAAGTTCTTACTGTTCAAAACTATGTATTTGCAAACAGAAGCACATTTAGGTGTAAGGTAAGTGGTTAGTTAGTATGCATTAATTAAGGTCTTTAAAAAAAAGTATCTTTCATTTGAATGTTTTTATTTAACAAATATTAATTAAAACTAACTACATGTTCTGTGCTAGCTAATAGAAAGGGGCATTACCCCTTGCCTCGTGGCATAACATTGTAGTTTAATTGTACCCTCTTACATAAAGACCAAAATATAATTGGAAAGTATATTGACTGATTTAAAAAAAAAAGCACTAAGTAAAGCATTGTATCAGTTAAAAAAAATAGGGGGATTTCTGTAGAAAATTATTTCTGTGGAGTGTGAAAAGATATTATTTGGGGGAGAAAAGAGTTCCATGGCTAGACATAACTTGGGAATTCGAAGATAAAGTTTAAGATTACTTTATAACAGGTTTTCTCCGAGCGTTTGTTTTTATTTTATAAACCTTTGCACAACAGTATATAGTAATTTTTCACTCAAAAGACTTTACAAATGCTAACTCATCAGTCGTCATAATAATCCCAGCATAAAGGCATTTTATTTTCTCCCTCTGTTTTATAAGTGAGGAAACTAAGACTCAGAGAGATTAGGTTACTTGCCCAAATTCACACAGCTCTGGAATCTGTCCTCTTAACAACTATTCTATACTGCCTTCCTACCTCCTAATGTTCATCATGAATCTCTAAGATATAGCATGCAGGATCACTGAAACTTATTTGATTATGAAACATATCTCTTACACACACATCTCTTACACATTTTTATTTGGCAAAATATTTGTAGTAATAGTGGCACAAAGAAATGCCCTGTTTGTGAGGTAATTGCTCCAGCTCCTCCTCAAACTGGCTCTCATTTCTATTATTTTGTAGTTTCTTCTCAATGATTTTGTTTCTTCTAGATAGTGGAGGTGTCAAGATCAAAGATAATCCATGTGTTCAATGGGTTAACATTAGAATTTTAGTGTGATCAACACCGGTGAGAAGTGCCCTCAGGGATTTATGTCTGAACCCTAACAAGAAAAGGATGGAAAACAAAAACTAAACCAACAAGAATAATGAGGAAAGTGATACCTTCTATTTCAACAAAGCAGCTTCAGCGCAGTATGGGCTGGTTCACTGTAATTTTAAGGGACCATAAACAAGAAGAAATAAGAGAGGTGGGGATTGAGACTCTAAGACGTGCAGTGGTAAAACATCGGATGGCATTGTGGGTAACATCCCTGTGGAAAGCAAAATAATGGACCTCCTATAGAGGTCTATGTTTTCCTCTCTGGAACCTGTGAATATGTTGTCTTACATGAAAAGGGACTTTGCAGATAGGATTAAATTAAGAATATTTAAGATGAGGAGACTGTCCTGGATCATCTGAGTGACCCAACTAATCACAAGTGTCCTTGAATTTACTAGAGGGAAGCAGAAGAAGAAGGGAGACATGACCCTTGTCAATGAGATGCAGCACTGCTGGCTTTGAAGATGGAGGAAAGGGACCATGAAACAAGGAATGCAGGAGCTCCTGTAGAAGTTGGAAAAGCCAAAGACATAGATTCTCTTTTGAAGCCTCCAGAAAGGAACGGAGCCCTGCCAACACATGATTTTATCCCAGTGAAACTTGTGCCAGACTTTTCATCTAAAAAACTGTAATAGTTTTGTAAGAACTATAAATCTTATAAAATAAAAGTTTATCAGATAATAGTTGTGTTGTTTTAAGACACTAAGTTTGTGGTAATTTGTTATAGCAGCAATAGAAAACTCACACACTCCCCTAAAGGAGCTCAGGCATGGTGGGAAAATAGTTGATGCTGTTTGGTGACTTTTCTTCAGGGAAACACATTACACAGTAGAAAGGGTCAAGAGTAGGAATCCTACTTGATATCAGGTACGATGAATCACAATAAAAGATGAGCTACCATCTCCTAAAGTACATTTCTCCAGGACTAAAATATTTCAAAGTTTCATTTGGTGGCCAAATTATTTTTAGTAAAATCTGATTAAAAGAAAATATGATTAAGACCAAGGACTTTGCGATAAATAATAAGAGAAGTTAAAGTAGAGAACATGGATTTGAAGACTTCCAGGTAACTTCCCTGTATCCTCACCTGAAATCCTGTTGCAAGATTTGATAAATACCACACTCTTGCACACGGTGCTTAAAGTTAAACCATCAACACAGCGGTACCCACCACTATATTTCCCCATAATAATTCCATATTCTTCCTAAAATACTTACAGAATTTCCTTTAAAGTTTTCCCAGGGATGTCTCTGGAAATCACTTACCTCAACAAGCATGATTTGAGAGTTTTATGATGTGTAAAAAAATGTTTGGGGCACACAAAGTTAGCCTCGTTGTGTAGTGGGTTCACTTTAAATGTGTCTTTTAAATTCTCAACCAAATACTATTTGTTCATTATGAAACACTGCATGATCCCAGGCTCCTGACCCAGATGTACCTTTCTTTTCCATCTCATTAGGAAGCAGAACAGTTCTACAGCACTGGTTAGGAAGCCAGACGACTACTTCCAGAACTGTCACTGATAGTGTAACTCCTTTTATCTATTTAAGATCTTTATTTCCATTTTAGTATAATTCTTTTCATTTTCTGCTAAGAGGTAGAACAAAGGTTTTTAAACCTTTAGCAGTAGACACTGTGGTAAACTAGGAAATGCATGATTTCAGTACAGTTTCTTCAATTATTGCTTCTTAACAAACTAACCCCGCAGCCTACATATTAAAGCACAGTTTCACACACGTTTGTCCTTATGAAACAGGAACTCAGAACTAAGATTCAGCATAGGTTTTCAAGTGGGTGGTAAAGCTTTATTTATCTCGTGAATAAGTATGCACCAGTTTCTGAAAATTCTTATGACCATGATTTTGAGCAAAGAAGAAATTAAAGACTGAGTCCCTTTTACCAGTAGAATGTATTAACCACAATAATAAACACTGAGTAATATAATACTATATCAAGTTATAAATTGCAGTAGTATTGAGGGGAAGCAAGATTAACAACAGGTTGCTTCAGCATTACTTTCCCCTGGGTAAAATGTACATAAAAAGTTTCTTCCTTTTTAGTCCCACAAGGGATCTTCCTATCTCTGATAACATTATTCATCCTTTCCAAGTAGGCTCCCAATTTCAGAATGAATGTGGAAATGTATTGTTTGTTTTTATCTTTTACCTCAAGGAAAACTACATTTTGTTTTCTATGATCAATATCTTTTTTCTATGATAAGATTCTCTGTAATATAGTTATCTTCCATAAGATTTCCCCCCAAATTTATGCTAGGTACTTCTCAAGTGAGTAAAAAAAGTGCCTAGAATCATTGAGACTTATGCTAATTTCCTGAGAAATGAAAGAACTTATAAGGGAAATTAAGGCTGGAAAAAGTCAATTTACCTATTTCTTTCAATCACTAATGTTTATGGGCATAGACCATCTGAACATTTATATTCATAAGATACATTTTTTTTGTGATGCAGTATCTTATCTTATTAAAGCTGTTGTATCTTAAGCTCTTACTAGATTTTAAGCTTCACAAAGTCAGTCCTACATCTTTTTTTTTTTTTTTTAATTCTTCCAGCACCTAGACTGGGACTTTATACATTGCTGGTGTCCAGTGCTCAGATCCTGAGATATTGGAATACTTGCTTCAGCCTAAAAGGTATCTAATCCAAAAACATGGACTATGGTAAATGTAGTGGTTGTCTACTCAATATCCACTTTCCTCTTCACTGTAGTTTACAGAACCTCCTGTTTTTCAGGTTGGCTTTGTTTCCAGGTAAATTTCTGCATTTCCTGGTGTTTTTCCACTAAAGGAGCCATATCATTACCACGAGAGGCCACTAGGGGCCAGTGATATAGGAACAAAATTTTGCTTGGGATTTCTAGTATTTCTTTTCATTATATATAAAAAAAAAATCCGTACTTCTTACTAACCACGTTATTATTTTTCTTCCCATTGGAAACACTGATGTGAGGCTCAAAGTTGAGAAACCATATTGTACCAATGCGGCAAACATGGATTCTAAGAACCATATGGTAAGGATCACCAAGCACTAAGACAAGAGACCAGGACACCAATGACAGGGAGTTGCTGCCTCTGCCTTGGACCACTACTGTACTTCCTATTATGTTAGAATATTAATTGCTATTTTATTAGACTACCATGTAGAATATTCATTGCATATAGCCAACATTAGTCTTTGATTGTCACAAGTTTTGCCACAGCCTTTGGGTTCAGGTTTCCTGGTGGATTGTGCTGTGGAAGCATGCAACATTTTCTTAGCTGAAAGCAGAAGTTTCTGTTCTTTGATTCAGCCTGACTCAGTGAATTTAGTCCAACAGTCAACTGAGTCTACAATATCCATGGTATCCTGCTCCTTCCCCATTCCCAAACAAACAAACAAACAAAAAAACAAAACTGGCTGCTTGAGCAATATTCTCACATTCAGCTAGTGAAATGCTCATCATATCTACACTTCCCAAGTATAGAAATCTAAGACACCGAAGGTCTACCTACACCTTGAGGCCTGGGCCAAAACTGCAGCAGCCTTCCTCAGTCTGTGGACAGATCCTATTTTTAAGCATCTATCAACATCCACCAGGTGAGTAAAACTCCCACAGGCTAAACACAATAACAAAAATAATAAATTAAAAAGCTGATATGATACCAATGGAATGGTTGTATCCATGTACTAGCTATGATATCCATGTAGGAGTCTCTGGGAAAGTACATCATTTCTGTACTTCACATCTTCTTCACAGGGTTGTTGTGAGACTTCAATTAGTTGATACATGCAAAACATATCACAGTTCAGGTATGAAAACTTGAAATAATACAGAATTATTTTTATAATAAAAATTTAGTTACTTTGATTTATTACTCACAATTTGTGTTTCAGTTTTAAAAACCACTGAAATTTGATCATTTTTAGGAGAAGACAAGCTAAAAGATAAAGAATATATTACCATAATGTGATAATAATATAGTCATAAGTTTATGTTCCCATTCACTTGTTGCCTATGGTCATTCAAAAGGCATCCATTGAATGTCTACCCTTCTCCAGGAGTAGTGATAGAAGTCATCCTCATAATAGGCTGTGTTATTCTGCCTGGACATTTTTGAAGCTGGCCAATTTTTTGAAATTTAATTTATATCAAAGATATAAAGAGCTTTGACAAAATTCTCTGTAAAGAATTAGAAACCATTAAAACAAATAACTATATACCTTTGGTTGATCTAGTGTGTTCCTTAAGATGAGGAAAAAAAATCAGAGATTGAATTGTCTTTTGATCATACATAACACAATCAACTGCTAGGTTCATGCCAGTTATAATCTCACAATTCTTTTGAAAATCTGTAAAAAGAAACAATTTCCTATGTCACTTAATTGAAAAATACTTCAAACTGACTATTAAAATAAGCCTTTACCAAACCATTGGGTTCACTTGGAGTAAATCATATCAGTTAATGAGATATGGAAAAAGTTAAAGCCAAGTAAATAAAAATAAGGTGGTAAGAGGATGAGATAGGTCATCTATTTTTTTTAATGTTGTATTTTATATTTGAGAGAGAGAGAGAGAGAGAGAGAGAGACAGAGCATGAACAGGGGAGGGGCATAGAGAGGGAGACACAGAATGTGAAGCAGGCTCCAGGCTCTGAGCTGTCAGCACAGAGCCCGAACTCACGAGCAGTGAGATCATGATCTGAGCCGAATTCGGATGCTTAACCGACTGAGCCACCCAGGCGCCCCACAGGTCATCTATTTTACAGGAAAGTGAAAACGTTAGTCATTAGTCATTTAGTCAATAATATTCATTTGTATTTCTTATTATTTAGTGCAATATGTTTGCTTTTAGAGTTCAGAGATTTTATTGGTTTAGATTGCATGGTTTGGTTCTAGAACTCCTTGGCAGAATATAAGCATATTTCAACACGACAGCCATTCTAATATCCTTAAAAACTGGTATCAAAACACTTCTCTATTGAGACTCATCACCATCAAGGTAATTAGAAAGTAGTTAACTGTGCTGAGACTCCACATGCCAAAATTGTTTGCTGCAATGAGACATTTCATTTTTTCATGAAAATAAAATATTGTTTTAAAGGCAACAATCACTCATCACTCAAAAGAAAAATTTTTTAGGTGGTAATTGGAAAACAACAAGTTACCTCAAAGGGTTTTAAGTTATTTAAGAGAATTCTAAAGTTCAGAGTGCTGGAATTAAAAGAGTTCTTATATTTAAGAAATCTTCAATTCCAATGGCTCTTAAATTGTTAATTAAAAAACCCCTCAGATTATTTTCTTCCAATAGAAGTCGGAAGAACTCAGAACTTTTAGATGTAAGAGAAACACAGAACTGTTATAAAGAAGGCAGACAAGGACTCACAGAGTGTCTTTTAAGAATACCGCTCACTCAACCTTCTCTCAACTCCAATTAAGTATCCTTGGGGCATTTGAAAATTTGAAAATTACTGCAAAGTCAGAATATTTCTACAGCTTATTCTCATAATTTGTGGGAGCTATGTTTTATAAAGATACTGCAAATGCTGAATTAGCAAATACCGACCCTAGATCCTAGCAGATACAGAGTTAGGTTCCTATGAACCCCTGGCCACAATATTTTCACCAACCAATTGAACATAACCTTGTTTTATGTGTGTTTCTGCTTAAAGACACCTTATTTAATATATCTCTCATAAAAGTCATTAATTTAGTGTGTTTTTATTTAAAAAACACTAGTCAAGAGGGGTTTAACATTTTCCTGATCCTGGGTAATGTGACCATAAATTTCTTTGGGTTTCAGACTCACAAAATTGCACCTTAAAAAAAATGAGTTGTCATCTCATGAATCCATATTTGACCACTTTCCATCTTTTCCATAGATACATTACACACTATAGATATTACTTTAACCCTTTCTGGGGTGGCCTCACATACAGATCAACACATTTTATCTTCCTTTCTCTGAATATATCCCATTATTGATTCATTAACATAGAGCTCATGGCCAATAACATTATAACTCACACCTGAACGAAGCTTATCTAACACATGTATTTTCTGCCTAAGATACATCACAGCCTTCCTGTGCTCAGGAATAATAAATAGACAGCATTTCATCATTATGCTTAGGGGCCATTTTAAACAGTGAAATCAACAACAAAAAGTACAAAATTTTAAAAAAAAAATGGACAAAATAAGCTACAAAAAAAAGGACACTAGTTTACATTAGGAAAGCTGAAATAAGGTTATCAGATCAATCCCAAGCAAACTGGGACAGTTAGTCACTCTGAGAAGTTTTCTCAGAAAGGAAAAGGATTATCACCATAATTTTCCTAGAGTTATCTCTTGTTATATTTATTTACCATGTTCATTCATTCATTTCTTCAAACATCAGTGGGTATTTATAGAGTGCCTATCATGTACCAGGTAATGTAGCTACAAAGGAATAAGACACGTGTCAGCTCTGACTGAATTTATAATCCACCTGGAATATAGGAGGCAAATTACAATACAATGTGATATAAGTGTTGTGAAAAGTAAATTAAAGTACTATGGGAACATGTGGAGGACTTCACCTAACCCTATTTTAAAGAGAAGATACAAGTTTTCCCACTTTTTTTTATTTCAATGACCATTCTTTAAACTCAAGCTCAAGAGTCACCTTCAGAAAGCTTTTCTGGGCTTCGCCAAACCCCTCCCTAGTTTAGGCTAAGTTTTCCCTGCTGTATGTCCTCATTAATGGAAACAATAATGAAGGCAAAGACTATTTAAAAGCTTCTTGAGGTACTGAAAAATCAGTTATAAAGGCCAGAACTAAGAAACTGGCAGCACTTTTGGAGGAAAGAAAAGAGATCCGGCTGCAAATAAGCAAAGGGAATTCTCAGATTTGCCTTAAACAGGATACAAAATCCTCTGACTCTTAGAGTCCCCATTGATAAAATGAAGAGTTGGTTGAAATAATATTCCTTAAGACATTTTGTAGGTTGAAAATTCTATGAGAAGTACAAGGTAAATAAAAAAATATACATATTACCAGTGGTTTTGCCATGGCATGTAATACTTAGCCTTGATAGTTCATTTTTAATCTGCTGGGAAAATCCAAATTTAATTTAGAAATTAATACTTTAAGCAAAATTCCAACTGACTAGAAAGTATGCTTTTTGAACAATTTTTAAGGACTGAATTTTTGGAGGAGACAATAATTAAACAGAAAAAATATTGGATTTATTCTAGAATCAACCATAACTACATTAACTGTCGGTATTCATAATAGCCATCAGTCTAAAAATACTTCTTTACGTAATATGAGAACAAGACAATCAAGTGACTTTCAAGAACTTGAAAAAAAGAAAAATCAGGTGGCCCTTTGAACTTTAAACTAGCAAAATTCAAAAAATATATGTGACTAACTATCCTGAAATTAACTAAAGAACTTTCTTTAAATGTGTGACTTAAAAGTCTGGAAACAACAATGAATTTTAAATGGATGTAATCACAGGAAGACTGGTCTGAAATGGGTTTGCAGCTAGTAAAGCAGAAGAGAAAGAAACCACATTTTACCCTGTCTGAAGAAAGACTGAACAAAAACAGGGATGGCTAGCCGGGAACATCTAAAGGGGAGCCGAAAGAGATGGCTGCTGGCAACGTCTAGCCAACGCTGTGCAGGGGAAAGAGTCATCAAAAGGTTGCCTACTGTTGGGGAGGTGAAGAGGATTCATTGGGTGTATCATGGCTTGGATAAAGTATCTCTTACAAGAACCACCACACTCTTTAAGCAACCACTTAAGATTTGCCATCACTGCAACCTGAAAATGGTCCAGACAAGAACCCTCAGTGTATGATAAATGGGGAGAATGTTTAATGAGGAGCAAAATTTGGTCTTAAAGTGTCTCCCCACAGATTGCTTATGAGTTCCAAAGGGAAAATAGTATCTATCCAGGAGAGAAGCAAAGTAACACCTTGATCAGGAGATCAAAATTAATTATCACCAATGAAGGGTACCTCCACATAGGACATCCTAAGAAGGACACTATTATCAGTAGTGGAACGTAGATTCATGCCAGACACACACAACCTGAATCCAATCATGAGGAAACATCAGACAAACCTAAAACAAGAAGCGTTCTCTGAAGAAAAAGAGAGAAGGAGAAATTTAGAAAGAAGAAAAACCTGGCCTATGTTCATTAAAAATTTCAGTGTCAAAAAGGACAAAGAAAGACTGAAGAACTGCTGCAGATTAAGGGGAACTAGAACCATGACAACTAAATGCAACACATGAGCCTTGACTGATGGGGAGAAAAATCATTAAAAAGTTAATTATTGGGGCCAATGACAAACTTGGATCATGATTATATCAATGTTAAATTTCTTGAATTTGATAACTGTACTAAAGATTATGTAAGAGAATATCCTTGTTCTTAGGAAATATACACTGAAGTATTAAGGGATAAAGGTCATGATGTGTGCAACCTACTCTCAAGGGTTCAGAAACAATTTTATGTACATACGTATGTGTGTGTAGAGAGAAAGAGAATAATAACTTAAACAGATTTAAAAAAAAAAAGAACCACTGCACTCTAATATATTTTGTAAATGAAGAAAGTCATTTCCTCTTTACAAGGTTTCCTTGCCTTCTTCCCTTTACAAGATTCTTGCCTGACACCACAAAGGCGATGTGCTAGAGGGGGAATATGAACACTTTGATTACGAAACTTAGGAATTTTTTTCCTGGTTTAGATCAGCGGTTTTTGAAATTAGCTTTTGAGTTTAGTTGGTATGGGTTTCTGCCTATGCAAAGGTGGAGAGCTAAACCCTGTATCATGGTGAATTTATTCAAGTGGCTCTGGAAAACTGGCCAAATAGCCATCCCTGGATACATCCCCATTTATAATTTTATAATACTTTATAATTTAAAGAAAATCTTCACGGAGCACCTGGGTGGCTCAGTTGGTTAAGCGTCCAACTCTTGGTTTCAGCTTAGGTCATGATCTCATGGTTCGTGGGATCGAGCCCCACATTGGGCTCTGTGTGGACAGCATGCAGCCTGCTTGGAATTCTCTCTTCTCTCTCTCTTTCTCAATAAATAAACTTAAAAAAAAATAAAGAACATCTTCACATAGATCAACTCCTTTACACTGAGAAATCCCACAAAGAAATCAAAACAGGTATGATCTCCATTTTACACCCCTGTAAACTGAGAGGCAGAAACCCTAAGCTGGCTAACTCAGTTGCATGGAACTCGGATACAAGTTAAATACAAACATTTATTTGGTTACTTTATATAATAATACTTTCCTGTTATATGTCATCATTTATGTTTAAGATGATGAATCAGAAGCAGTTAAGATCATATGACAAAGAAGGGTTAAATTGCACCTATTATTATTATAGTAGAAAAGCAAACTAATGTATTTTAAATGATGCTTTAAGATCTAAAGGTAAATCTGTGCTTAATTATGAGTTAATTAGAAGAAGTTCAAAAGCATATTTCTAGAATACTGGCTTAATAGAATATTTGCTTAACTAGGAAAATCTCTTTTATATTTCCTACATTTCTAGAGCTCACACTGTTTGGATGGGGCAGCATGGAAGGGAGCTCATGGTCCTGGGTGTTACAGCACTCTCTGTCTCTAACCAGCTGGGTTACTTGTAGAAAAGACAATCAATCTTCTACATCCTCAGTCTATAAATTACTAACATTAAAAAATTGAACTAGATGATTGCATGTTTTTTTCAGGTACAACATTCTCCAACCAAACAGTCATACTTAAAAAAAAAATGTTTATTCATTTTGGAGACAGACAGATAGAGTGGGGAAAGGGCAGAGAGATAGGGGGACAGAGGATCTGAAGTGGACCCCATGCGGACAGCGGTGAGTCCAACATAGGGCTCTAACCTATAAACCGCGAGAACACGACCCAAGTGGAAGGCAGACGCCCAACTGACTGAGCCACCCAGGCGCCCAGACGTAGTTTTTTGAACTCTGATTCTGGTCCTCTTGATGATCTGAGGTTTCAATGAAGTGAAACAAAAAATGTTTTATTAAATCACGCAGAGGTGGGTTGTGTCAGTATTCTAGACACATAAAAAGATTATTTACTTATTTTAGAAAAAGAAACCAAATGGAGAAAGAAAATCGTGGAGATAGAATAAAAACACAATTTGGCCTACAATTTAGAAAATTGGGCAAAAAAGAAGCTTTCAAATAATACCACTTAAAAGGTTAAAGTTTTTTATAAAAGCACATTTGGTTCATTACCACATATTGAAAATAAATTATTTAAAATAACTGGGAGAGAAAAAATTTCCAGGCAATTGTCTCCATACTGAACTTACTTTATACTTCATTAAAATTATGTCGCCCCAGAGAGATGCCCCTAATAGAAATTTTACAGTTTCCTCTTGAAATGTTAAAACTAGTATATGAATTCGCAGGCCAGGAAACCTTGAGAGAAAAGAGAAGCAAATCTAGAGGAAAAACAGCATTAAGAAATCAGAAATCTTTTTATAATTCTTTGGCATCCTATTAGCTCACAAAACACCCACTCAGCCTTATTGTCTGCAACAGACATTGTATATGATAGTATTTTTTTTGCAATGAGAGAATATTAAAACTGTTTCTCAAGTCACTAAGCACACTGCTGCTTTAAAACCACAGCTATTCCCAAAACATGCATAGACATTTTGTTGTACTTTAATTTTTTGTCTACCGTTAACGGCTTTGCCAATATTTTATCCTAGAGAAAAAGAAGTGATATAGAGATCGTAGTTTTCAACAGAGGAAGGAGAGTAGGGTCATCTTCCTCGTTCATCTTCTTCAGCCTTCAGCCAATGTTAACTGTGGGTCAGACGCTGTTTCATATATACCCTAATCTGATCCTCACAATGACTTTAAGAGTTGAGCATAACTGTTATCCCCCTATCACATTTAATACATGAGAGGGAAAGGATTCTGATGGGGTTATGGTTCTAGGAGGTGAAAAGGTGCAAGAGAAGATTAGATGCCATAGGAGGATGGGAGCCTCTTCTACTTTAACAAGAGGGAAGAAAAGAGAATGTGTACTGATGTGGGAAGTCATGGAGGGTCAATAGGAATCAAGGGAGTTTATCTGTGATTACTTCAATTTCTTTGGTTTCCTCATTTGTAAAATTGGGAAAAATAAATCCTCCCATAGTGTAAGATTATTTTGGGGATAAAGGGACATTATATTTTTAAAATACACTTAAGATTTCTAGCATGGACTAAGGATCACAATTTATAATAGCTATTATTATTGTTATACATTGATTAATGTATATTATATATTGTTGCATAACTATAGTTATGTATATAGTATTACATATAATACTATTATTGTGATTTTTGTAACTATTATTATATCTAAACTGGAGGCTAAACTCTGTCTGATATGTATCTAGTAGGTATCTCTTGAAAGTCACTTGGAATTATACCTGAAACTAAAGTAACACTGTGTGTCAACTATATTCAAATTGAAAAAAAATAACTCACTTGGAATACATTTTTAAAAAAGAAACAAAGAAAAAAGAAAGTCACTTGGAATGAACAGGCCACAATTTATCATGACAGAAACATCTCTAGAGAATAATCAGAAGAATCATACCTATGAATCCTGAAAATGAAGTTTTAACAAAGAAGCCAATTCCTCTCAGTGTCAATCTCAAGAAACCAAGAAATTATATGCACCCAAATCCTAGTGAAAATAGAGCTACCTTATTTTTTT
Organism: Prionailurus viverrinus; assembly: GCF_022837055.1. NCBI lineage: Eukaryota > Metazoa > Chordata > Mammalia > Carnivora > Felidae > Prionailurus > Prionailurus viverrinus. The sequence continues at coordinate 142,242,333 of NC_062562.1, forward strand.
TCTCTCTGAATTCCAAAATAGCTATTGGAATGGACTTGAGTATGTGAACATATGTTTCTTCAAAGAGGTAGCTTCAAAGAAAAAAGCAAATCTGACAATATTTCATGCCGGTGTATTTGATTTCGTATGTTTATAATTAATTAATGTTGTTATCACTTCCTTTTTGCTGTCGAACATTCAAGATGTGTTTGGCATGCACAAACATGAAAGTCTTTGCCCCAGAGGCATGTGATGTAAGCTGACCCCCTATGATCCTGAGTCCCATCTACTGCACAGGCTCCTTTCAGTGCTTTCCTTTGTTTCTGTGTCCAAGTACTATACCTTGTGACACTTTCCACAAGCAACCAAATATGTCTCCCTTTCTCTCTATAATATGGAGCACTGAGTGTCAATGAGAGAGCCTTTATCATTCAATTAGTTGTTCCATTGTCCCAACTATTACTATAAAAAAACATTTCAGAGTTAGACAATTAATTGCCATCTGGAAAAGGAAAGAACAACTAGTAAATCCCTATGTTGTCTTCAGTTTCAATGTCACATAAATATATTAATTGTTTACTTGGGTAGCAAATTACACTTTAAGACAGGTAAAAAGAGAAAAACAAAAAAACCATGAGCACATTTGCATTGTGTGGTCTTGCACTTTACTTCCTCAGAGCCATGCTCGGCCAACTTGAAAATAGCCAAGGACATAAATTTTAGGAAATATTATTTTTTTAAATTAGGCTTTATCATTTGGAATTGAAGTGTGTCCATGTTCCTATACTCCTCTTTGCCTTTGGCAAAACTGTAACGTTCATAATTGCAGAAAAAGGCCTCTGTGTTTTTCACTGAGGGTAATTTTCTTACTCTCCATTCTGTTCCATAGACTGCAACACAAATTCTACAAGAGAAGAAAAATCTAGTCTGCAAATCTTAACTAAGACACATCTCTTTGTTGGTTTTGTTGGTTGAAAACACAGCTTACTCCCCATTCATGTACAGAATCTCTAAAATGTAGCCAAAAACTACAACATTAAGGAAAAATTCCTCAAGATAGTCCTAAGAAAAATTTCTCAAGAAAGTGTTCCCATTCCAGGGGTGGGATTCATCATGGACTAAAGATTTTGAAAGTCGTGTATCCTGTCTCCTGTGTCTTTCTATGTACCTTTCTCTTCCAGGGCATCTCTTAGGTAGAACTCTCTCACTGAAATGCTTGGAGTCATCCCACAACCTGCTTGCAAACCCTGCCTGAAGCAAGAGATATCCATTAGTTTACATTTCTACCCTTCCCCTAAAAACATACATCACAGAGTGTAATTACCAAACAAAACAAGAGTGTCATTCTGTCAGTCCCAATCACGATTATAATTAACACAATTATAATTAATCAGACCCATTTAACCTGTTGTGAGATTTATGGGCCTTATTCAGTTTTAGTTCCTAGCTATAATCCTGTCTCTTCCCTAACTCCTGTACCAACTTCATCCTGGTAGTTGGGGTCTTTGGAGACCTGCCTTCTTTTGACACGTCTGGAACTGGAACCAAAAACCTAAAAAGAGATCTTGTGATGGGGGGGGGGGGGAGGCGGGACGGTGTGCTAGCTGACTCTTCAGTACCAGCCATTATGTTGCCCCAGTTTTCTGACTGGAAGCAAGAACTGGACATACATGGAGACCTGATCCCCAAGGCTGTACTTCTACCCTTAGATTCTGCTGCTGGGTTCGCTCCATCAAACTTGGCAGTCATGCTGCACTCTAGGCATCACGTGGTACCCTCTGTTCTCTACTCCACAAACCCAGTCTTAACTGTAGTGCAGGTGAAGCAGCTACAGGAAATGTTCCATGGAGCTTGGAAGAAAACCTTCATTTCTTCTCCCATAATAAACTACCACAGATTTCCCTCAAAATGGACCAAACAAGGAGACCATTACATACACATGTGAGTTGTATATATTTTGAGACATAGAAACATTTTGTTAGTCAGGATTATAAGTTTTAGAATTGAATTGGAAAAGACTATTTCTCTCATGATTTCCAAAAAAATGAATAAACACAGGAAAATCAGAGGAAATATTCAACTACCAAACTGAAAATTTTAAACCTCAATTTCTAGGAAAAATGTTTTCTTCAATCATAATTTGATGTGCAAATTACAGTTTTAACTATATGGATGCCATCTGAGGGAAATTGTGCTTTTATATCTTTTTTTAAGTAGAAGGTCATCACTACAAGAGGCTCCTGGCAGAAGCAGAAAATTATGACTCTTATTTTGGTTTTGGGTAATTATATAAAGATGAGGCAGTAAACTACCCTGCAGTTTTCAAACGGAGGTTTTAAAAGCTTACTCAAAACATGGAGTGTTTTTCTCCCATTTTCCCAGTGCATAGTGATCTCCTCCTCAATGCCATTTTATGAACTTTGTCCTAGCAAAAGCCTTTTGAACAACTTCCCTACAGTCAAAGGCAAGAAGGATTAATTATCCACTCCAACTTTTCAGTTTGCATCCAAGAAGGAATCTGCCAATGGGATGTCAAAAACATTTACAGGAAAATCCTGACATTTCTGACAGTTGGTGAAGGAAGATAATCTGGACTAATATAATCTTATTGGAGTCTAGTATAGTTTGGATACATTAATTTAATGAAGGGTTGTGAGAGCAGAAGTTGTGTTCCCACAGCCAGCCTTTTTGTAGAAAACTTTTTCCATCTGTGCAAAATAAGTTATTCACTCCAGTTCCAGACTTAGTGGACAAATATGAAGACTTTAGGAACTGCCATTTAATTTGTTAAATCACAGTTAATTAATAGTTAAATCATAGCCTGCAGGATCAAGTTAGTAGACATGTTAAAAGTTTATGAGTCTATAGGTCTGACCTCCTTCCTGAGACCAGGAAAAGGTTTTATAGGATAGGAGCTATGAAAGTCCAACTAGTTTTTATAATTAAGAAAAATGGCTTTACTGTTATTCTTTAAAGTAATAAGTGAGTAGAAAATGAAATTAAATAAAGTATACTTGGTGTTTAGTAAAGTATCTAATATAAATGGATGCTTCAAAGTGCTAATTATCTTCCCTCAACCAATGCCATTTTAAGTAATGGAGAATCAGTCTCTACTGTTTCCCTTTTATGGACTCCAATCTATGATCAGCTAAGAGAATGGTATTAAAATCAGACCTTCATTAACAGATTTCATACAAATGGACTCAAGAATTCCAGAAATACAAAACAAATGAACAAAGAAAAAAAGACACAAACAAAAAAAGAGACTCTTCAATACAGAGAACAAACTGGTCGTTGCCAAAGAAGAGGTCGGTGGGGGGATGGGTGAAATAGGTGATGGGGTTAAGAGTACACTTATTGTAATTAGCACTGGGAATGTATAGAATTGGTTCATCATTACATTGTATACCTGATACTAATATAACCCTGTATGTTAACAATATTGGAATAAAAATTAATAAATACATAAGTACATAGGTAGGTAAATAAATAAATAAATCCAATGACTGTCCAGGTTTCAGGGCAAGAAAAAAAGAGAAAGAATTCCAGACATCAAAGAATCTAAACCTTTTCTTAAAGTAAAGATGGAAACCTATCCCTTTGAGCAGAATAAGAGAAAACTAGATATGCTTATATAAATAAACAAGGCCTTTAACAAGGAGTCTGATGAAATTACACTTAATAAAAGAACACTTTCGGGGCGCCTGGGTGGCGCAGTCGGTTAAGCGTCCGACTTCAGCCAGGTCACGATCTCACGGTCCGTGAGTTCGAGCCCCGCGTCGGGCTCTGGGCTGATGGCTCGGAGCCTGGAGCCTGTTTCCGATTCTGTGTCTCCCTCTCTCTCTGCCCCTCCCCCGTTCATGCTCTGTCTCTCTCTGTCCCAAAAATAAATTAAAACGTTGAAAAAAAAAAAAAAATTTAAAAAAAAAAAAATAAAAGAACACTTTCTTATGCCTCGGTGAATATAATTTTTTACCACATTAAGTCTATCGCTTTTCTAACTGATCTCCTAAGGGGTTAACAATGTGAGGAATGACTTTCTAGTGGCCTTAGAAGAAATCATGGGAAGTAATGAATGACCTCAGTGGGAGAAACCAATTTTTCCCCCTGTCATTCATTGTGACTACAGCTGTCCTGGGAGATGACAGGATGCCTTCGTTATTGCTCACATATGCAGTACTAAATAGAAGATATTAAGGTCAGACAGGCTCAAGTATCCATAATGCCTTAGGTACTTTATCTCCTAATAGGAAACTCAAGATCTTTTCAGCTAAGAGATAAATCCTAGGGAAGGATTATTTAAATTATTGAATTTTTTTTCTCCTGGTGTTTTTTAAGGAAGCTTTATTCAGTGAATTACATGAACTGGGAGTTATAGTTACCCTAGTAATTCTATTATTTCAATTATGAAAACTAGTGGCTTTCTCTGTACTGTTGAAAGGGTCTAAGTGTCACTGCACTCTTTATTTAAACTAAGAATTTTGGAAGTCAGTGTAAAAAACTTTGTGAGGCCAAAGTTTCCAATGGACTCAATTAAACTTTATAAATTGGTTTTGTACACTGACAGCTGAAATTACAACAGTTAATTGTGGGCAGATCTAGCTAACTAAGCAACACAATAAAATGGCAAGTGATCATTTAACACCTTTATTTGTATAATAAAAAAAAACTGCTTGTGTAACAAGAAGGTACACCATGGTAGTTGGCCCATAGATTATCTTGCTACCCAAGAGAAACAGTATATATGAAACAGAACATGGATGTTGACTTACAGTCAACTTGATGTCTTCATGTCACAGGGAGAATAATGTCATATCTAAGAATTACTGAAGCATTACTACGTTCCTAGAACTCTTCTATGCTCTTTAGAATAACTTGATTTATCCTCGCAGCACTCTATTATTATCAACTCAGTTTAAGGAAAAAAGTCATCTTGTTCAAGGTCACACAGCCAGGGAGTTGTAAAGCAATGATTTAAATCTAAAATTTTTGAATCCAGAGACTATAATTTTAAATTCATTCATTCATTCATTCATTCATTCATTCATTCATCCATACACCCATTTATATACTTATCCATGTATATAGGTCTTTATATTGCATTATTAAATTATATACAGTGAAACACACAGACATTAAGTATGCAGTTGAGTATTTAAAAATGTGTACACCTGGGCAAACCACCTACTTAATCAAGATAAGGAATATTTCCATCACCCGAGAAAGTTGCTTCGTATCCATTTTTAATCATTTCCATACCACAACCTCACCACCAAAGGCAATTACTAATTTCTAATACCATCGTTTAGTCTTGCAAGTTTGTAGTCTTCCTATAATGGAATGTGATAGCATGTACTATTTGTGTCTGGCTTCTGTCACAATATGTCTGTCAGATCCACCATCGTTGTAACGGTTCTTTTTTCTTTGCATTGCTGAGAAGTATTCCATCGTATGATTATACCTCAATTCGTTTATCCACTTGCTTGTTTTTTTTATTGCTAAGGAGCAGTCTATTGTATGCTTCAGTTTGCTTGTTGGTGGACGTTTGGGTTGTTTACAGGTTTTTACTGTTATAAATAAAGACACTATTAACATTCTTCCACTCTTCTTTTTTTGGACCTATTTTCTTGTATGTTGAGTAAATTCTTGCATGTGGAGTGGAATTGCCAGATAGTATATGTTACCTTTATAAAAAACTATCAAGCTGTTGTCCAAAGTGGCGGTATCATTTTACACTCCCTGCAGCAGCATATATGAGTTCCAGTTCCTTCATATCGTCAATAACACTTGATCCAGCAGACACTGCGCTCTTGTGAAATGATTCTGCTGAAAGCATGGGGTGAGATTATACATGAACATAAAAAATTAAGTCGAGGAATAAATAGATGGCAAAAACAGCTGTGGCCATCTAAGCCTTACTAAATAGCCTCATTCCAAATCTTGGTTTGACATCTATTGCTTAGTCATCCACAAATTAATTTCTAATTTCCACCTACTTAAAAATTTCTAGACAAAGAATAGAAAAAGATGAAAATTTATGAACGAGTTATGGAGCACAATTTAGGAGTTATTTCAAAGCTACTGACTTGAAGCAGCATTTCAAAGGCAGCATTGCTACCTCAACACTTTTTGCATAAAGATAAAATAAAGCTCAAATCAACTGAGGATTGGAAAACTCATTCTATTAAGTACCAGCATAGATAATCAACCAATGCAGCATAAAGATATGGGTGGGTAAAACACACATTTGAAAACTTTTGCCTCAGAGGGAGACACAGTATGAATACTGATTATACAAGCAGTTTGGCTAACACATTTGACATAAGACAAAACTGCATGTTCAGATTCCTATAAGACTTTTGGTCATAGGTAAGAAATACAACTGTCTCAAACAAGTGCTTGCTTTGAAAACATCTAAATAAATTTGGCTAAAACATATACTTTGGTAATTATTTCACAAAGGAAATGACTAATAAGTGAAATTTTTTCCTAAAGTCAACCAATGCTACCCTGTAAGAATGATACATGGATTGATAGAAATGGTTTTCTAATTATGTCAAAAAACCTTCAGAAAACCACTATGATTTTTCTTTCCAAGGCTCAAAAGAACATAATTCAACCTGGCAGCTAAAATTTTGAAATCAATTTGCAAAAGGCATTTAACTAGCAGTTAATAATCAGTGGCAGGCTCTTTGAATCTTCCTAATATCAGTAATAAAAGGATTTTTTTCTCTTAATTGACCATATCATAGTACTCTTCCTTTTTATAGAAAATAGTAACATTTTAGTGATCTTGTTAAAAATGTTTTTATGTTACACACACCAAAACTTCCTGAGATTAATAAGTTTGAATGTATTATATGTACTCTTCTTGTCATTTGCTGCAAATTCTCAACAATACCAAGGAAATAAAAATAATAGTTTCCTATAACTTCTGATTTTCTAGCATATGCAATTCACATGGGTTATGCAAATGACTTTTAGTATTTACTAGTGGTGTTTTAACAATCAACAGTGTAATTAGCAAAATGGTGTTTCTGACCAACCAAAGAAGTAAGCCTATTTTAAATACCTGACTTGCCTTTTAACTTAGAAAACCTTACTATATTTTCAGTATCCTGGGGCATTCCCTGAACCCGCCTCACCCTATGGACCTTGCTAATTAGCCCCCAAAGGTTACAACGATTGAATCTACAACTGCTTACTCAGATGGAACTCTCATTCATCATCTTTCTCATTCTTTCAACTGCTTATGTTCTCCGTGGCCTCATTGACATTTATGGTTTCTATGCAGCCCGTATTTAGTATGTATCATGGCACATGAATAAAGAATCACCATCTCTATCCCTTATATGTCTGTGTGAGTGAAACTCTTTGAAAAGATGATGGCACAAACATTAACCTACCTTTGTATTACCTTTCAGTTAGGTCAGCCATCCTTACAGTATGTAGCTGTTAAGTGGTTGTATCATATTTTTGTTTAATTGATGAAGGTTCCTTCAGGATATACCATGTTGAGCAATAATGGAGAGTGTAAAAAAATACAAGGCCCACACTATTTTCATCCATCTTTCCCATACTAAAAATTCTATTTTTTTTAAATACACTGAAATAGGTGGGAATTTTATTATTTGCTTGCTTGTTTTCCTAGAGACAGGGAAATAGGACTTGCAGGGAATTGCTTTAGACATCTTTGACAACAGACTGAATGAGCCTAGTGTCCTGCTTATACCAGGATGTAACTAGTGGTTCACTGTTCATATTAACTGCCTGAGGGTCTTCTGTAAAAATATGTTTATAAAGGTCATCCTTAATGATTCTGATTATGAATACCTGAAGTGAGAGCCAAAAATCTGCATCTTTAATAGTCCCCCAAGTGATTTTCACCAGGGTGGTTCACAACCATATATGTACATTTGGTTTACAACCATATTTGAAAACACTGTTTTTATCTGTGGTATTATCTTCTTTAATGAGACAGAAAATCTACATGAACTAACTGGATATAGATAGATATAAAGGGTTGGCTTTGAGAAGTTACTGTGATGCCAAGGACATCATTCTGGATTCTTCCAATCCTCTACTTCTGATTCACTTTCCTTTTGCCATGCCCGAAACTTACCCTCCCTTGTATCTTACGTAGGGGAGGTTAAATGGTAAATATCTCAGGATGTGTGCTAAGTGGTGAGTTTAGGAAGCAGACAAAAAGCACCCACTTTGTGATAAAGGAGTGGTTATGACAATTGGCGGATACACAGATATACAGTAGGTTGGGGGACAGGGAATGAAGATGCAAACACCCCCACCTGGACTGGTCAGACAGAATAGGCAGGGGGTATGGCCAAGGGGAGTCTAGTAGCTAGGACCCATCAACTGGGTTGCTATATTGCACAAGTAAACAAAAAAATAGCATACAAAAGGAGTAAGCTATATATCTACTTATTATCACAGCTAGCATTTGACCATAATTTGATTTCTCCCAGACCTCATTTGATTTTCAGACACCATGACTGCAAAACTATATAAATGTAATACCTTTAAAAATAGAGTGGTCAATCCTTAAAATGACCTTAGGTCTCCTGGCTGAGTCTGTCACCATCATCCCCTTGGTTTTCTTACTTCCAAGTTAACACACCTGCCATCCAATTAACACTTCATTTAACTATACACCTGAGGTCTTTGCTTCAGAACTCTATTTTGAAACAATTAGCCTTCTACTGAATACTATAGTGTGATTATAATTAGGTGGGAGACAAAGAACAGTGTGATTAAGCCTTTGTGAAAACCCTTAACAGAAGTGGGGGACACAATAAAGAGAAAATAATGAAGTTAGGATAAAGGCAACTTTCTTTTAAATTGTAACATGTTTTGGCACACAGTATTCTTACATTACTTATCTTACTTTTATCAACTCATAGCAGTGAATTACTTAAATATTACATTCTCCCAAGAATGAGGACCTGTAATATGTTCCTTGAAACTATTATCATATATTTTGGTCTAATAAAAACCTGTAAATAGCTATACCTCTGAATTTCAATTTTACCTGGAGACGACTAGGATTATTTATAATTAAAACACTGTGGTTTCAGGGCGCCTGGGTGGCTCAGCCCATTAAGTGTAGGACTTCGACTCAGGTGGTGATCTCATGGTTTGTGAGTTCAAGCCCTGCATCGGGCTCTGTGCTGACAGCACAGAGCCTGGACCCTGCTTCAGATTCTGTCTCCCTCTCTCTCTGTCCCTCCCCCACTTGCACTCTGTCTCATCAAAAATAAACATTTAAAAAAATTAAAGAATAAAATACTGTTTTTTATAAATCAGTGATTTTTTACATATAAATATGAATTTAATTTTCCCTGTAAATTTGTAAAATCTACTAATTAAAAACCCCACATATTTGCATTTTCACTCCTACATGGATTTTTTTATTCTAGATTTTTATCGTATTAAGCCTTTCTAGAGCAGTGTTTCTCAAACTTTAATGTGCATGAAAATTGCCTGGGGCATGTCTATAAAAAGCAGAATCTGATTTACTAGCCCTGAAATGAAGACTTTAATTTTGAATTCTAGCAAGCTTCTGAGCGATGCTCGTGTTGCTGGTTCAAGGTCTCACTCTGGAATATATCTCCTAAGTAGCCACAATAGGTGTTCATTGAAGAGAAAAATTCTTTTCTATTTCAAATTTTATGTTTATGAATTATGAATTATCACTGGAACGGAATTGAGACTAAGTTTTCATAGCAGAAACAAATACATTCTAGTCCTTTGTAAGTTCCTAAACTTTATGACGTATGGTATCTTCAACTGACTTCAATTTTTTCTGGTATTCTATATGAAAAGTCTTATTACTCTTGCTATTTTAGATGAGATGTTTAATTTGTATTCACTAAGGAGATACAAATAACTTGACCACTCATCCCCTCACTCCCAATCTGGAATCATCTCAACAGGAAAAACCCGTAAAGTATTTATTTGATCATTGAGATGTAGAAATGAGTGAGTATAGGCCCTTTTTATGTCCTTAAATTTGCTAGCAGTCAGGACACAATATGTCATTTCCAGACAAGAAGCACCTCAAATGAGCGAATTTGTAAAGGGTAAGACACTTGGCTTTGTCAACTGGTTGACGTAGAAAATAAATAGCAAGAGAGAGAGAAGAGAAAAATAACCCACATATGGTCAGAATAAAGCAGGGAGGGAAAAAAGAGGAAGAGTAAACAAGAGGAGCCAAAGTAAAAGCCAGTGAAACACAAGGGTTTCTGATCCCACGGGCACACATAGATGCACACGTAGGAGGCACAGGAATGAAAACACTTACTCTACTTTCTCCATCCTGAAGAAATAAAAAAACAAAGGGGAAAAAACTCTTTTCTTCAGTGACCAAGAGAGTTTAGGAGGAGAGCTTAAACTTGGTTCAGAAGTGAAACAGACAGCATCTAGGAAGTCAGTTCAAAAGAAATCAAGAAAACACGGGCTTCAGTTGGGGAGAGGCAGGACTTCAGTGAATGACAGAGGGCTCCCCACTAGAGATACGAATTAAGTAGGAAAGACCTTGTGCTGGTCTTCCCTGGGCCACATCCACTCTGTATCAGTGTGTCATCATTAACTAATTCCTGGAAAATCACACCACTGAGAAGGTGTAGATGCTTGGTCCAGGAAAATACATTCGATATGGCCCAATCCAGTTCTTCCAGTTTGTAATGTAGTGGCACTAGTTCCCCTCCCAAAAGCTAGGTGACTGGTCCAAGGTCAGATTTTAGGCAGAGCTGATTCTGAACCTGGTTCTCCAGACTCTACTTGGGCATAAGATGAAGGCAGAGGAAGGATTAAGAGGAGAGAAACACATTTGCAGGAAACCCCTCAAACTGCTCCCCGCCCCCCCCCCCCCCCATGCTGTCTTAGAAAGGGACCAGACAGGATGGCCTGACATGGCAGGTCATCTAGATGTGGCCTTCAGTGCCTAAAAAGAAACTGTAAAGAAATGGAAATACAAGAATTAAGATGAGCTTCCATCATCTTCTGCCATCCTCTTTTCTTCCAGATTCCTGTCATATTTTAAGCCATTTTACATACTTGCAAGAGTTAGATGTGAATTTATGTATGTATATCAGCTTTGCTATTATTTTGTAATATATTCCTTTATAGACAAAGACTTCTTTGACAGTATGATCAACATTTTTGACAATAAAGGTATGTATTTCATTTCACCAAACATTCTTACTTTCAAAATGTTGTAAGTGCAGGGCGCCTGGGTGGCTCAGTCAGTTAAGCATCCGACTTCAGCCCAGGTCATGATCCCGCACTTCATGGGTTCGAGCCCCGTGTCGGGCTCTGTGCTGACAGCCCGGAGCCTGGAGCCTGCTTTAAATTCTGTATCTCTTTCTCTCTCTCTCTCTGCCCCTCCCCTGCTTGCACTACATCTCTCTGTCTCCCCAAAATAAATAAATATTTTAAAAAATTCAAAATGTTATAAGTGCAACATAATATATATACAACTTCTGAGAGTTTTAATCAATTCAAAAAGCAAAGCCTTGTTTCAATATGCTATAAGACACTGTGCATTAGTAAGGAGCATATTTGCTTCCTCAAAACAATAAAAAGCTGTATTTATTTTTAACACAATTGCAATAGAAAGGCTAAATTACTGATGAGGGAGATTTGAGGCACAATTTTTATCCAAAAGACAAAAGTAATTATTCTACCGCAATTTATTAAAGGCATATAAATTCGGATGTTAAACTTTAAAGTACATTGTAGGCTGCATTGTTTTATTCAGTTTATGAGTTTACTGACTAAGCTTAAGGAAACTGCAAAGTCTAGAACCGTTGTTCAACCTATTCAGGGTTTAACAGTCAAGTTGTAGTTAGAATATCTCCCCATATAGGTAATTAAGTATGAGTACCTCCTACTTTTATATAATGATTTCCTGTAGTTTCCTCTCTTAAATCCTCTGAAAAACCAAACCATCTAAAGCAAAAATTTTTCATCAAAATTTAGCCTCAGAGAGTTCAAGTGGCCTTAGGTGACAGAAGTATCCTGGACATTTCCTCACTATACTCATTCGTGAATACTGATACGTACACTGGGACATTCAGTTTATATACCAAGAACAACCAACCCTTGCAAATGTCAAATTTTCTTTCCTGTACTAACAGGCAGAAATTGACCATTTGGATTTTTCCATGAAATAGCTAGCCTTGGGGAAAGGTAAAAGAAAGACACTAATGTTAACAGCTAGAAGAGAATTTATACAAACTAAGAAAGAATAAACCACAAGTTTAAAAGAAACCCGGCATATAGAGCTTTACCTACAAGCACACAGGAGGTTCACAGGTCAATTACATTAACCATATTCTGATGCAAAGTTCAATAGGCCGGTGCCATTGAAAAAGAAATTATACATTTGTAAAAATCCAGTGGCTGTGAGATGCAGGATAGTCTAGAGGTTAAAGATGTGCTCCTCAGAATCAGATCTCTGCATTAAATCCCAGCGCTGTCACCATCCATGTGACCATGAACAAATTACTATGCAGAAAATCATAGTACATACTTTATACTATTAACCACCAGAATAATGTTCCCCCAGAAGATGTCCCATCCTAAACACTGATACCTGTGACCATGTTACCTTGGCAAGAGGACTTTACAGGTGTGATTAAATCAATGATATTGAGATGAGAAGATTATCCTGGGTTATGTAATCACAAGAACCCTTATGAAAGGGAGGCGAGATGGTCAGAGAAGGAGATGGAAAGGCCAAAGCAGCAGTCAGAGTGATGCAGGTTCATAAGCCAAGGAATGTGGCAACCTCTAGAAACAGAATAGACAAGGAAATGGATTCTCCCCTAGATCCACTTGAAGGAACCCAGCTCTGGTAACACCTTGAATTTAGCTCAGAGGAACTGAGGACTTCTGACCTCCAGAACGGTAAGACAATAAATTGTGTTGTTTTAAGACACTAAGTTAATGGTAATTTGTCGCAACAGTAATTGGAAAATAATACACTACCTTGTAGGGTAATAGATGTAGTAAATACATGTAAAGCACTTAGAATGGTGCCCAGAACATGATAAGTGCTATGCAGCATCAGCTATTAGTAACATAAATCGGATTATTTCACATTTCTGCTTAAGCACCTGCCCTCTTTTCCTAAATGCTGTGAATGAAATTAATTTGCTGAATTACATCCTCTAAAGTTTCTGTGTGCTTTAGTTCCTGCTGACTTCTCGAAACCTTTCCTGCCACCTTCCACCTCACTCACCCCTGCCCAGCCACACAGAACCTTTCAGTCCCTCTAAAAGTCAAATGCCTTTGAACCTCAGGATCTTTGTAACAGCTGTTCTCTCCACATGGGGATTTTTCCTGTCATGCTTATCCCAGCTAAATCCTACCTACATTTCAAATTTATTAAAATATCTTGTTCTTAAAAAGGTCTTCCCTGAAAGCAGAAACTCTTTCAGAATATCTTCTTCTTAATGGCCAGTAAGCACATAAAAGATGCTCAATATTATTAGTCATCAGGGAAATGCAAACCAAAACCGCAATGAAACACCACCAGGTAACAACAGGGATGGTTAAAATAGAAAAGACAGACAATAACAAGTGTCAAGCAAGGACTGAGAAGAATTGGAACCTTCATATATTGTCTGTGGGATGGTAAAGTGGCACAGCCACTTTGGCAAACAGTTTGGCAGTCTTTCAAAGTGTTAACCACAGAGTTACCTTCCATAATGTATATAATTGTTGAATCACTATGTTGTACACCTGAAAATAATATACTATTGTATGTCAACTCTCCTTCAATAAAAAAAAAATAGTGTGAACAATGATCCAGCAATTCTACTCCTAGGTGTGTACACAAGAGAAATAAAGACGTATGGACACACAAAAACCTGTACATGTATGTTCACAGCAGCATTATTTGTAACAGCCAAAAAGTGTTAACAATCCAATGTCCATCAACTGATAAATAAACAAAATATGGTCTACTCATACAACAGAATACTATTCAGCAATAAAAATGAACAAAGCACTGATACATACTACAACACAAATGAACCTGAAAACATTATACCAAGTGAGAAAAGCCAGTGACAGAGGCAACATATAGTATAATTTCATTTACATTAGATATCCAGAATAGACAACAGACAGATCCAGAGTGGCACAAACTTGATTCATAGTTGCCAGGGCATGGAGGGAGTAGGGACTGGGGAGTGACCGATAACAGATACTGGAGTTTCTTTGGCGGATGACAAAAATGTCCTCAAATTCCGGTGATGGTTGCAAAACTCTATACTATACCATACTATACTATACTATACTATACTATACTATACTATATTATACTATACTAAAAATATTGAATTGTATATTTTAAAAGGGTAAAATTCATAGTATGGGAATTATATCTCCATAAAGTTATTTTTTTATATTTAAAAAATACTGCCTTGTGTATCATGGCAGCAATTATCATATTTGAGATCAATGTAAGTTCTGAAAAGCCAAAACCATATCTGGGCTTTCTTCTTTGCTTGTTGTACTGCCTCTGCCTCTTATCATGCCAAGTATATGGTAAATGTTCAACATTTGCTGAACTAGCAAATACTGGATTCTGACTGGCATGTGTAAATGACAATGGCAATGATGATGACATATGGAGAGCAGCCATCAGTTTGTGCCTAAATGAGGAAACTAAAGGTAACCTTGAAAACCAGCTCTGTTTCTGCCTCTTTTAAAATCAAGTTCATTTGCTGTTACCTGACTTCTATAGCAACCAAGTTTATCCACAATGTTCATTTCTGAACTAGCTTCAGAGAAGCAAAGAATGTCTTTTATGGTCAGAGAATAATTTGGGGCATTATTACTTTCATAACATCATTGATGAGTACATTAGAGCCTCTCTGGCACAGTTCCTTGCTTGTTGCAGAACACAGACAGGCCTGGGTCTTTGCTGTTCATCAAGGTATACTTTGTTCTTTCTCATATTTACCCACTCAGCATTTGTTTCATTGCTCTTTTTCTAGGTGATAAAAATATAGAAATTAAAACCATCAGATACGCCCTCAAGAAACAAAAAAATGTCATAGGGAGAGAGAGGACAGAGATCAGTTTTGTAACAGAGTGTCCTATTGGAATGTGGAGGGAAACACTACAAGGGAGAAATGCCTTGGTAGTTTTGCCACATCTACCACGTAATTCCAACTAAGCACAATATACAATACCATTTGTTTATGATTGAAGACATTTTATTAAAGTTCTACTATTTGCCAGGCACTGTTCTGCTGGATATACAAATAAAAATAACAAAAATCCCCCGATTGAGTTGACACTGCAGTGGTGGAAAGAGAGTCAAAAAAGTTAAGTAAAATATATGTATTCCAGATCATGAATGCAGCAGGAGTGGAAGGTAGGGAGAATGGGCACACAAACTAAATGGATGATCAGGAAAGACTTCCATGAGAAGGAGATATTCAGTGATCAAAGACCTGAAGAAAGTGAGCTGGTGGGCTGGTGAACTAGATGGGGGAGCACTCCAGGCAAAGGAAAAAAAAAAACCGTGAGGGCAAAGTCCTGAGGCGGAAGTGTTCTCTTGTGTTAAAGAAACAAGGAGGCCCAAATGACTGGTGTGAAGTGAGTGAGAAGGAGCTAAGTAGGATAATAGGGTGCAAAAGTTAAGGAGGGGATTCAATCCCAATGACACTCACTTTTACTTTGAAGAAGACAGGCAACACTGGAACATTTCAAAGAGTGAGTAGATCTGTTACTTGTCTGTTACCTTGTCACAGATCATATTGTTGTGCTGAAAATAGGTGGATGGGGGAGGGAACGTTATAAGGGTTGAAACGGGGAGACAATGTTGGGAAGCTATTGCAATGATCCAGGTGGGTTATGATCCAGGTGACTTGGACCAGGGTGATAGCAATAGAAATGATATAAAGTGATGAGACTTGGGATATAATGTGAAGCTAGATCCAAGGGGATGTGCTGATTGAGTGGATGGGAGGTCATTGGTCATCTTAACAAGACAAGTTTTGGGGGAATGGAAGGAACAAATGCCTGTTTACAGCAGGTTTAAGAGTCATGGGGAGGAAAGGAGTTGGACACAGATTATAGAAAACACTTCTGAACAGTTTTGCTTTAAAGTGACAGTAGATGGAGAGGAAGTAGGGTCAAGAGAAGGTTATTTATTTTTTGTTTGTTTTTTAACAAGGAGAAATCATAGCATTTTTTAATATTGATGGGAGTGATATAGCAGAGAGGAAAAAATGATATGAGAGAGAGGTCATAAATAGCCAAAGTAACCGAGTAGATGAGAGAGGATGAGAGCTAGTACACAACACAAATAGTTGTTCAATTAGGAGTGTGGGCAGTGGATCCATAGTGATGAAGACAGAGGGTATAGGCTGTGATAATGTAGTTGATAGAAAGGGCCACGTAGTGTAGTGTTTTTGTTCCTGTTAACTCATGAAATGGGAAGCGAAGTTTTCAGTAGAGAGTGAGGGTGGTGGAAGCAGAGTTGGCCATGTGAAGAAAGAGGTGATGGTAAAAAGTAATCATCTAGGGGTGCCTGGGTAGCTCAGTTGGTTAAGCATCTGACTCTTGGTATCGGCTCAGGCCCTTATCTCACTATTGGTGGGATCAAGCCCAGCAGTGGGCTCTGCTCTGACAGTGCAGAGCATGCTTGGGATTCTCTCTCTCTCTCTCTCTCTCTCTCTCTCTCTCTCTCTCTCTCTCCATCTGTCTCTACCCTTTCCCTGCTCATGCTGTCTCTGCCTCACCCAAAATAAATAAATAAACTTAAAAAATAGTAGTCATCTAGGAAAGAAAGAGAAGGAGAGAGCGAGAACTCAAATATCCAGGTGTAAGTGTGGGAGTAAGTGACTAAGACTGTGTGAAGGGCGTTATTGATGGACAGAAGTCAAGGAAATGAGAGGTCATGTATGGATATATTGAAATCAGTCAACAAAAAACATAATAAGAAAAGTATTGCAAAAGACAATAAGCTAAAGCTGAAATCTTCAAGTTTTACTAAACAGACTTAGGTTTAAGCCTCTGTTTTCATTTATATTGAACACTCAGTTTTTAAAATGTTCATCTTTTATAAATTATTTCTTTGTTTTTAATGCAATTAAACAATTAAGAATGGGAATTTATATGGGTGGCTGGGTGACTCAGTCAGTTAAGCATCTGTCTTCAGCCTAGGTCATGATCTTGTCATTCTTGAGTTTGAGCCCCACATAGGGCTCTGTGCTGACAGCTCAGAGCCTGGAGCCTGTTTTGGATTCTGTGTCTCCTTTTCTCTCTCTCTGACCTTCCCCCACTCACACTCTGTCTCTGTCTCTCTCAAAAATAAATATACCTAAAAAAAAAAAAGGAATGTGAATTTATAGGGGAGTTCTCAGTGCCTCTTGGACTTGAATGCCTGTTTCCTTCCCAAGATTAGCAAAGTTCTCAGCTATAATTTGTTCAATTAAATGTTCTGCCCTTTTTCCCTCTCTTCTTCTAGGACTCCTATGATACAGATATTGCTTTATGGAATCACTAAATTCTCTAAGTCTCCCATCATCTAATTGTTTTCTGTCCCTCTTTTTAGCTTCATTATTTTCCACAATTTTACTTCTATATCACCTATTTTCTCTTCTGTTTCTTTAATCTTCATTGTGACTGTATCCAGTCATTTTTGCATCTCAGATATAGCATTTTTTAAAAATTTCAGCCTATTAGTTTTTAGATCTTTGATCTCTGCAGCAGGGTTTCCCTGGTGTCTTCTATGGTTTTCTTCAAGCTCAGCTAGTAGTCTTATGATTGTTGTTCTAAATTCTTGTTCAGATATATTGTTTATATCTCTTTTGAGAAAGTAAACATGATACACCACATCAATAAAAGAAAGGATAAGAACCATATGATCCTTCCAATAGATACAGAAAAAGCATTTGACAAAATACAGCATCCTTTCTTGATTAAAAAAAACCCTTAAGAAAGTAGGGATAGAAGGAACATATCTCAACATCCTAAAGGCCATATCTGAAAGACCCACAGCTAATATCATCCTCAAAGGGGAAAAACTGAGAGAGCTTTCCCCCTACAGTCAGAAACATGACAGGAATGTCCACTCTCACAACAGTTGTTCAACACAGTACTAGAAGTCCTAGCCTCAGCAATCAGACAACACAAAGAAATACAAGGCATACAAATTGACAAGGAATAAGTCAAACTTTATTTCTTCACAGATGACATGGTACTCGATGTGGAAAACTCATAAGACTCCACCAAGAAACTACTAGAACTAATACATGAATTCAGCAAAGTTGCAGAATATAAAATCAACATACAGAAATCAGTTGCATTTCTATACACCAATAATGAAGCAGCATAAAGAGAAATCAAGGAATCTGTCCCAATTTACAATTGCACCAAAAACAATAAGATACCTAGAAATAAACCTAACCAAAGAGATAAAAGTTCTGTATGTTGAAAACTATAGAGAGCTTATGAAAGAAATTGGAAGACACAAATAAATGGAAAAATACTCCAGGCATATGGGTTGGAAGAACAAATATTGTCAAGATGTCTGTACTATTCAAAGAATTCTACACATTCAATGCAATCCCTATCAAAATAACACCAGCATTCTTCACAGAGCTAGAACAAATAATTCTAAAATTTGCATGGAACCAGAAAAGACCCCAACTGCCACAGTAATGTTGAAAAATAAAATCAAAGCTAGAAGCATCACAATTCCAGATTTCAAGTTGTATTACAAAGTTTTAATCATCAAGACAGTATGGTACTGGCACAAGAACAGACACATAGATCATGGAACAGAACAGAGAACCCAGGAATGGACTCACAAATGTATGTTTGGCTAATCTTCAACAAAGCAGGAAAGAATATCAAATGAAAGAAAGACAGTCTCTTCAGCAAATGATGTTGGGAAAACTGGATGGCTACATGCAGAAGAATGAAACTGGACCATTTTCTTACACCATGCACAAAAATGAATTCAAAATGGATGAAAGACCTAAATATGAAATGGGAAACTATCAAAAATCCTAGAGGAGAAAACAGGCAGCAACCTCTTTGACCTCAGCTGCAGAAATTTCTTACTAGACATGTTTTCAGAGGCAAGGGAAACAAAAGCAAAAATGAACTATTGGGACCTCATCAAGATAAAAAGATTCTGCACATAAAATGAATCAACAAAACTAAAAGGCAATCGATGGAATGGGAGAAGATATTTGCAAATGACATTTCAGATTAAGAAGGTTAGTATCCAAAATCTATAAAGAACTTATCAAACTCCACACCCAAAAAAACAAATAATCCAATGAAGAAATAGGCAGAAGACATGAATAGACACTTTTCCAAAGAAGACGTCCAGATGGCTAACAGACACATGAAAAGATGCCCAACATCACTCATCATCAGGGAAATACAAATCAAAACCACAATGAGATACCACCTCACACCTGTCAGAATGGCTAAAATGAATGTTCAGGAAACAACAGATTTTGGAGAGTATGCGGAGGAAGAGGAATCCTTTTGCACTCCTGGTGGGAATGTAAACTGGTGCAGCCACTCTGGAAAACAGTATGGAGGTTCCTCAAAGAATTGAAAATAGAATTACCTTATGATCCAGCAATTGCACTATTAGGCATGTATCCAAAGGATTCAAAAATGTTGATGTGAAGGGACCCATGTACCCATGTTTATAGCAACACTATCAACAATAGACAAATTATGAAAAGAGCCCAGTTGTCCTTCAACTGACAAAATGATAAAGAAGACGTGGTACACACACACACACACACACACACACTGGAATATTACTTATCAATCGAAAAGAATTAAATCTTGCCATTTGCAGCAATGTGGATAGAACTTTTGCTTATGCTAAGCGAAATAAGTCAGTCAAAGACAAATATATGATTTCACTCATGTGTAGAATTTAAGAAATGAAACAGATGAACACAGGGGAAGGGAAAGAAAAATAAGACAAGAACAGAGAGGGAGGCAAGCCATAAGAGACTCTTAAATATAGAGAGCAAACTGAGAATTGCTGGAGGGGAGGTGAGTAGGGGGATGGACTAAATGGGTGATGGGCATTAAGGAGGGCATTTGTTGGGATGAGCACTGGCTGTTATATGTAAGTGATAACTCACTAAATTCTACTCCTGAAACCAGTACTACACTATATGTTAACTTGAATTCAAATAAAAAAATAAATGAAATAAAATAAAATAAAAAATAAAAAGAATGGGAATTTATAGCTAGCCTGTGACTAGTATGTATGTGAATTTTTAAAATTACAAAGCACATAATGAATATAAGCATATACCTACAACGAATCCAAATTTGAAACAGTCACTCAAAGATTTATACCTAGAAAAGAAAATTTTCCATTAGGTAGAAGAGAAAAGAAAAACACCAATTTTCTTTCTTTGATATGCAATTTTAGAGAAAAGAAAGTTTTAAAAAGATGTGGCTAGTATGTGTGCAAATTTTAAATGTTGCAATGATCAAGTTCAATGACTCTAACTGGTGAATGACTATAGCCAGAAAAGAATATTAAGTGAAATAGTCCAAAAACAATCATAACTGAAATCCATCACAGACCCATCATTTCACATTGGGCCATTAATCTTCAACAAGATGCCAACTGTGAATCACATGAATATCTGGATGTGAGAGGGCATCATCTATAATACCCAGTGTTAATAGAAAACTGTCAGACCCAAGCTCAGTTGCCTACTGGTGATGATCATTGATCTGCTCTTATGGAAAGACAGAGACTTATGAATTTTGGACACCATTTTGAAGCAGGCTTTCACATGCTGCCCCATCAGTCACCTGCAGAATATTAATCAAACTCTAGCTTTTTTTAGTTTCAGATGGCTCAGTCCTTTCCAGATTGGTTACTGGGAAAGGGATATATAAGATTAATGAGGGATCTAAGTTGATATTAAAGTGCTGAAAGCTAAACAGCAGAACAGAGATCCAATTAGTTTGGGCTAAATCTCAAGTTGTAAGCCTATGACCTCACATGAGAAACAAGAAGAAAATACAGTAATATTTATTAACATTTGAAGACACCAGTGACCAACAGAATTCAAATATCTTTGTAAGTGATCTCAAAGCATGGACAATTGTACATACTGTGAAATTTCCAGCACTAATTTTTTTTTTTCACATTTATTTTTGAGAGAGAGACACAGCAGGGAGGGGCAGACAGAGGGGGAGACACAGAATCCAAAGCAGGCTCCAGGCTCCAAGCTGTCAGCACAGAGCATGACTCAGGGCTTGAACTTATAAACCTCGAGATCATGACCTGAGCCAAAGTCAGACACTTAACTGACTGAGCCACCCAGGCACCCCTGCAGCACTAATTTTTAGTTCATACATAGAAATCACTCTAAATCTGTTTAAAGTTAAGTGTTTTCATTTTCACTTGCTATTTTTAGAAAAAGAAATTTAATGTGAAAGAACTTGAGACCATTTTAAGATGTGAATGTTTAAAGAACCAAATAGAAATTCATCAACTTAAGGAAAAATAAGAGATTTGAGAAAAAGGAAGTTTGGTGAACAAAATAAGTATGTGTGAATTAGGTGAGGACAAGCGTAAAGTGTTTTACAAAGTTTGAAATAGCATGACCCACCACCAATCATTTCCATCTGCACTACAGAAAAAAGAGAAAATCACCTGATGTTCTAACAAAATCTCAATAAAACTGATGCAGTTAATAAAAAAAAAAAAACATGAATAACACATTTCCCCAGCTGTGTGTGAGGAGGCTGAAGTTATGTCATGAGTGCTATGTGATGTTACACATTTGTGGTAAAGCAACCCGCCTTAGTCAGTTTGGGTGGCTATTAACAGTTTACCATAGACTGGGGTGCTTAAACCACATTAATTTCTCACAGTTTGGGAGGATACAAGTCTGAGATCATGGTGCCAGTACAGTCAGGTTCTGGTGAGGGCTCTCATCTGGGTTGCAGATGGCTGACTTCTCATTGCATCCTAACATGGTGGACAGATGGGTGAGCAAGCTTTCTGTCTTCAACTTATCAGTGCATAATTCCATTTGTGAGGTCTCCACCTTTATCACTTAATTATTGCTCAAAGGCCCCACCTCCAAATACCACTGCAGCAGTGGGGATTAGATTTCAACATATGGACTCAAACATTCAGTCCATAACACAGCTGTTGACTCATGAGAAAAATAGGGACAAAGATATATTAGAACCAAGGAGAAACCAGAGTAAAAATGTCAACTAGAACAAAGCCACTGGTGCAAGAATGTTGATGTTTATCTTCCATATAGCGAATGAAGAGGAACTGAGTGAACCAAGAAAGAACCGCTAGAAGAATGGCTTTTGGAATTTGACCTTGGGTTGAAGGATAAGGAGAGAACTGATTATATTGCTCTTGAATTCAGTGAGGAGTAAATAGTTCAGTTTTATTTTGCTTTGCTTTTTACTGAAGTTGAGCTTATAGGTATAGAGATAATAGTATTATTTTCAATTAGTTGTTATACTGAGAACTCAGTCAGAAAAGGGCCTTACTTTTTCACCAAACACTGGCAGTTAAGAGAAGCAGACAAGTGTAACAGAGAAAGAAACATATAATAACCATTAATTCAGAAATCTAGTTGATCTTTGCAATAGTACTATCAGTCTATACGCTTGCCTACCTGTATGCACTTTGAATACTAACATTTTTCCTACTGATTCTCTCCAATTCATGAAAGGCTAAATTTATGATCTTATGAAGACACTCCTGGGTGATCAGTAAGAGGAGGTTGAGGGGGGTATGCAAAACTACTACTGAGCCAGCCTATTGTCCAACTGTCTGGAACTACCTCTCAAAATGTTCTAGTATCATTCTGGATACATGGGGTAATTATATTTCCTTACCTCCCTGAGGTTAGGAATGGCCATATGACTCAAAAAAAAAAAAAATAGAATGCAGGTGGAGGTAGTATGTGTCACCTCTGGGCAGAAGTATTTAATTGCCATTGGAGACTTTTCAGGACTCTCTTCCTTGGCTACTACAATCATGGAAGCATGTATCAATATTGAGATGCAAAGCTGAGCTATCATGTGGAGGACAGGTGCCTGGAAGGTTACCAGAGGTACAGTGAACTCTGTTTGAACAAGATTTAAACCTTTGTTTTTAGGCCACTGACATTTGGGGGTCGTCTATCACTGCATAATAACCTAGCCTATCCAGACTAATACAAGTTCCAACTTCCCCAAAGACTCAGAATAAACAAAAGAAACACCTTAGTTCTTTGGTATCAAAGCTGGCATACAATTATGTTGGCATATAACTTTATGTTAGAAGACTCATTTGCAACTTTATCACTGAAGTTTACAAGACTGCGCCTTTTAGTAGTACGTATTTATTAAAACACAGCCCTCAGTGCAACTATATACTGAAAATCAGGTGCCCAATAAAGTTAGTTACAAAACAACTGCCCTATTGAATGCATTCCATATACCCACTCACCTCTACTGACTAGGCTTTCTTTGAATTGCAAGTCCTCTAAAGGAATGCCAACTTAGCCTAAGACCCTAGGATTTCTTCAATGTCCTTTAAAAAAAATTTTTTTAACGTTTATTTATTTTTGAGACAGAGAGAGACAGAGCATGAACGGGGGAGGGTCAGAGAGAAAGAGGGAGACACAGAATCCGAAACAGGCTCCAGGCTCTGAGCAGTCAGTACACAGCCCGACGCGGGGCTCGAACTCATGACTGTGAGATCATGACCTGAGCTGAAGTCAGACGCTTAACCGACTGAGCCACCCAGGCGCCCCTCAATGTCCTTTAATTTAGATGTAAAATAGGACTTTATTTTATTTTCCACCTTTTATTCATTTCATAGGACTTCTTTCTAATCTATCAGAAAGACAGATGAGCAAGGTAGTAAATGTTTTCAGTTTTGTGGACTATATGGTCTCTGTTGAAACTTCTCAATTCTGTCATTGTGGCAGGAAAGCTTCCACAGACACCAAATGGGTGTGCCTACTCACAAAAATTAACAACAGGCTGCATTTGGCCCACGGATAATAGTTTGCCATATCTTGCTTTAGATGTTACTTCTGGTGTAAGTCACATCCATATAATTCCATATTATCAGCTATCATTATAGCTTATTTGGGGACTACATTAATTAAATCGCCATGCCCTCTGACAACTTATCTGATACTCTTCACAATTATGAAACAAAATACACACTCTATTTATGCTTTGGGCTTAATATCTTTTTTTGAAAAATAATTTCATACAATACTCGTTCTGCAGGGATAGATGTAAAAAAAAGAAAATAAATATTGTGTCTTTGTAGGATATTCATAAACCCATTTTTGCCCAATATTATATTTTAAATGGATGTCTTTTATGGAAACATTTATTTTTTGCCTCACACAAATACCAAGAGATAAAAATCTTAGTAAGATAAAGGAGAGAAAGAGATGATAGTAGCCAGCACAGAACAGAATGGATCTGTAAAACTGTTTTCAGAAAATGAAATCATGACTGACATGATCTAACATCTCTCCCTCAGGAAAATACTAGCCCATATCAAATTAGGTCTGTGTTTATTAGTTCAAAATAAAACATCTCTAAAATAGCCACATATACAGGAGACTGTTGGAAAGAAGAGGAAAGAAAGAGAAAGAAAAAAGAAATGCGTATATACCTGAATCTCCCTGAAGGAAAACAAAACAGTTTTACTCTTTTTAATTTCAATCTCAAATTAATTTATTTTAACGCAATACATGTTTTTTAGGTTTCTATTTGAATTCCAGTTAGTTAACATACAGTGTAATATTAGTTTCAGGTGTAGAATATAGTGATTCAACACTTCCATACATCACCTGATGCTCATCACAGCAAGTGCACTCCTTAAGCCCCATCACAATTTCACCCTTCCCCCTACCCACTCTCCCTCTGGTAACCATCAGTTTGTCCTCTAGAGTTAAGAGTCTGTTTCTTGGTTTGCCTCATTTCTCTTTTTTTTCCCCTTTTAATGCAACATATTTTGAATTACTGGGCAAATAGGAAGCCAGCTATGGCAAGTGAATTCAAGCACAAAGTTATGTAAATAGATGAATTATGATAAGACCCAAGGCGATTTTTGTTTTCTGCCTCAAACAGCACGTGTATGGGTGGGGGGGAGAGGGGGGAGATATATACGTATCACACAATAGTGCAGTGTCTCAATGAGCACATCTAGAACACTAATTAAAATCAATTTTATTGGCTTATAAAAGACACATGAATGAACTTTGTCTTTTAATGTACTTGGTTCATTTGTTCCTGTATAAACCCCTGAATATACTCATCAGTTGGTTTCTAAAGAAACTGGGATAAGTTCTCCACCTGACTGCTTCATTGCTCACTCAGGATATAACCAAGGACAAGACCTTCAAAGGGAGGAAAATAGATTGATGCAGACTGGAATGGTTCAAGCATGAAATAGATTGTAATGTGCCCCTGTGTCCCAACAAAAAGTAGAAGTGCTTCTATGTTCAGGTTACTTTGACTGCAGTGTAAGTGCCACATGGCTGGAGATGTCACTGAGCCTGAACAGCACTGAACACTGAAAGCAGACTGGCCAAGAGATGTGTACATAGACTTTGGATCAAAGCTAGCTCATCTACCACAAACTATATGAACTTGTGCAAATTAATCATTAAGTTTTGGCTTTTCAACTACTACATTGAGCTATATGAAACTGCCAATATTTGACTATTTTTCATCTACAAAATCTGCAATTTCATGATTCATCATCTGCATCTACATCATTCTATGGTTGTGATTAAGTAACACGTTTCTATAAATGTATAGGTACAGTATAAATGCATTTGTAATTTTTCTACTTCCTCTAAAAAAATTAATGATTAGGAGGTATTATTTAATAATAGTTGCAACGCATTTTACTTAATTGATTTATACACACAAACTAATAATTGATAAGTACATATTTGTCATCAAAGAAATATCAACTGTATTGTAGAACAATTAATTTAATGGTGTGTATACTCGTGGTCCTGGGACCCTAAAGTTTACTTCCTCGTTGGTAGAGCCTTTGCCAATAGTCATGTCATCAGGCTAGATATGTTTTATGCAAAACATGCTCCTCTGATATAGTTTTGATACACCTGTTTGATACCTGTCTTATTTCAGGTTGGCATGCATTTGTAGTTAATTTAATGATACTGGCAAGCTCTGTCAAGATGTTGCAACAGTGACTTCACTTGTGACCTCCATCTACATGAACAAGCCTCCAGATATATAGCAGAGCTCCATTATTAATTGAAATTGGATCTGTACCTTACACATACATTCAGCTCCAGTAAAGCCCAGTTATACAACACTGAACACTGAAATGCTCAGAAGATGTTTGGTTTTCAAAAAGTACACATTCATAAAGTTATTTAACTTTTTAGCCAAGGGTATATTTGTACAGTATTATAAAACCTGGGGATTTTGATCAAATATCCGTTTGATAGATCTTAAGATTGAATAAATCCAAGGTGAAGGGTTGGGCGTTCATATAGGGAGAAGACTGAAGCAGGACAGCAGAAAATGGCCACTGAGTCTCTAGAGTAATTAAGGAATCCCTAATGAGTAGTTTTAGAACTAAAGAAACAAAGAATAATCCATAATTAATAATGAGATGTGACAGATTTGCTGGTAATGTTTATAATTACAATTAAACCATGAAAGGCACCTGACTCCCACTGGAATGTGGCAAGTGCCTTGTGGTTGCAATGCATCTCCTACTCAAATTTCTCAAAATGCTTTTTAGACAGATACTCTATTAGGTTAAAAACACTCAAGAAAAACATTTACAGTCAGAAAGACACATCACCCTTCTCCTTTATATCTGGAGTTTACGGAAGGTGACTTCAGTGAGAGAGGCTATGCACCTCCAAGTTTCAATCATACTCTACAAACTAGAGGATGTTGAATATTTTATTACTCTTTCATCCTCACCTATTTCACAGGTCTCAGACTGTCCTGGAAATAACTAGAGTTGTAGCCTGAACACTAATGAATTTTCTGAACCTTCAAGATCCATTGGAAACTAGGTTGAGACCAAAACTCTTGGCCGAATTTGAAAACATATGTCCATTGGCTTAATTTCCCATCAAAGAGCCTCTTCTTGTGTCCTTGTGAACTTTGCCCACATCCTACAGTCCCAAGGTCCTTCTCACACCTTAAGCAGCCATTGTCCAGAATAGGTTACTTTAGTATCCATTTTTAATTTTACGGATTATTTTTTAAACGTTTCTTTATTTATTTTGAGAGGGAGAGCACGTGCACACGAAGGGCAGAGAGAGAAGGAGAGAATCACAAGCAGGCTCCGTGCTGTCTGTGCAGAGCCTGACGCGCAGCTCAAACTCAAGAACTGTGAGATCATAACCTGAGCTCAAATCAAGAGCCGGACCCCCAACTGAGTCACCCAGGCAACCCTAGTTTTACAGATTATTTTACAATGATTTTATAGTTTGTAATAATGGTAGTTAATAGAATAACACTCACTTTTGGTAATAATTACATTTTATTTTTAAGAGAAAGTCGAAAACAGTCACTAATGATATAAGTTTGAAGTGCTCTGATACTGATGTTGGATATTTACTGGTAGATATTTTGAGAAATGTTTGAAGCATCTTAGTGACATGGTCCTATATTTCTGACCTACATAACGTCACTCCTGTTACTAATCAATCAAGAAGCATTTATTCTGTGCCTAGTACTAATGTAGATGTTGTGGAGCATTACAACATAAGATAAAGTTCTTCTGAAAAACACCGGATTTTTTTTTTTTTTGAGCCTTCTAGGCATCACGGTGTCATGTGAGAATGCCCAGCTGCTGGAGGAAAATTGCCCAGAGGCCAAAAATTGCAGCTTGCAAAAATCTAACCAAAGCACAAAGGGAGCCTTTGGTGTTAACCACTGAATAAGAACCCAGCAGAGATCTTACTCAGAAAGCAGAAGTTCCCCGTGAACAGCTTTACCTTGAGAAGCACAACAAAAAAGGAAGGAAGCAAGTGTCACAAAAGAAAACCCTGGATTTTACAATGTGTCTCTTGCCGAATATTTTGTAGAATAAGCATTTGAGGAGATGTGGGGTGTGGGGAGGCAATTCCGTTTTCCTCCTCCTTCCAAGAACCCTGGTCAGCCTGCATTTCTGAAGAGAGTTTACCTTGATAGATAGTCTAAGGTCTAAGGAATCAATATGGCAGTGAGTCATTCCCTGAGAAAAACCCTCCCAATTCCACCTTCTCCCTCACACCTCCCTCTGTAACTAAATTCATGCTAAAATGGACAGCAATGAATGGCAGCATGAGTGGGAAAATAATGTAGAAATTGCTGCAACCCATGGAATGTACAACTGTGATTAAAGTGAACTTATTTACTGGCAGTGAGGTTATGGGCTGATGACCTTTGGAACAGGGATGACAAACAGACCACGCATGGGACAAATTTAACTGACAAATGGGATTTAAATGGGTTTATTTTCTCAAACATGTAATTAAAAGCACACATATTCTTCTAAGAGAATATAAAAATTGTACCTTTCCAGACAGCAGATTTAAGGCTTAAATGTTTACCTTTGCAATAATTATTTTCATAATATTCATTTTTAAGCCATCATATCTTTAACTTATTCCTAAGAGGGAAAAACATGAATTTTATTTTATTTTATTTTATTTTATTTTATTTTATTTTATTTAAATATAATTTATTGTCAAGTTAGCTAACACACAGTGTATACAATGTACTCTTGGGTTAGGGAGTAGATTCCCACAATCCATCGCTTACATACAACACCCAGTGTTCATCCCAACAAATGCCCTCCTCAATGCCCATTTCCCCCTCTCCCTCACACCCCCCCTCAACCCTTAGTTTGTTCTCTGTATTTAAGAGTCTCTTATGGTTGGCCTCCCTCTCTGTTTGAAACTATTTTTCCCCTTCCATTCCCCCATGCTCTTCTGTTAAGTTTCTCAAATTCCACATATGAGTGAAAACATATGATTTCTGTCTTTCTCTGACTGACTTTTCACTTAGCATAATACATTCCAGTCCCATCCACATTGTTGCAAGTGGCAATATTTCATTCTTTCTCACTGTCAAGTAGTATTCCATTGTATATAGAAGTCACATCTTCCTTACCCAGTCATCATTTGATGGGCATTTGGGCTTTTTCCATAACTTGGCTATTGTTGATAGTGCTGCTACAAACATTGGGGTACATGTGCCCCCTATAATCAGCACTCCTGTATCCTTTGGATAAATTCCTAGTAGTGCTAGTGCTGAGTAATAGGGTTATTCTATTTTTAATTGTTTAAGGAACCTTCACAGTTTTCCAGAGCAGCTGCACCAGTTTGCATTCCCACCAACAGTGCGAGAGGGTTCCTTTTTCTCTGTATCCTCTCCAAAATCTGTTGTTTCCTGACCTGTTCATTTTAGCCATTCTGACAGGTATGAGGTGGTATCTCATTGTGGTTTTGATTTGTATTTCCCTGATGATGAGTGATGTTGGGCATCTTTTCATGTGTCTATTGGCCATCTGGATGTCTTCTTTGGAAAAGTGTCTATTCATGTTTTTTGTCTATTTCTTCATTGGATTATTTGTTTTTTGGGTGTGGAGTTTAAGTTCTTTATAGATTTTGGATACTAACCTTCTTTATCTGATATGTCATTTGCAAATATCTTCTCCCATTCCAACGTTTGCCTTTTAGTTTTGTTGATTGTTTCCTTTGCTGTACAGAAGATTTTTATCTTGATAATATCCCAATAGTTCATTTTTGCTTTTGTTTCCCTTGCCCCCAGAGACATGTCTAGTAAGTTGCTACAGCTGAGGTCAAAGAGGTTACTGCCTGTTTTCTCCTCTAGGATTTTTCATAGTTTCCTGTCCCACATTTATGTCTTTCAACCCTTTTATTTTTGTGTATGGTGTAAGAAAGTGGTCCAGTTTCATTCTTCTGCATGTTGCTGTCCAGTTCTCCCAGCACCATTTGCTAAAGAGACTGTCTTTTTTCCATTGGATACTCTCTCCTACTTTGTCAAAGATTAGTTGGCCAACCCAGTTCTGGATTCTCTATTCTATTCCATCAGTTTACATATCTATTTTTGTGCCAATACCATACTGTCTTGATGATTACAGCTTTGTAGTAGAGGCTAAAGTCTGGGCTTGTGATGCCTCCCGCTTTGGTTTACTTTTTCAACATTACTTTGGCTATTCAGGGTGTTTTGTGGTTCCATACAAATTTTAAGACTGTTTGTTCTAGCTCTGAGAAGAATGCCAGTGCAATTTTGATTGGGATTTCATTGAATGTGTAGATCGCTTTGGGTAGTATTGACATTTCAACAAGATTTGTTCTTCCAACCCATGAGCATGGAATGTTTTCCCATTTCTTTGTGTCTTCTTCAATTTCTTTCATAGGTTTTCTATAGTTTTCATCATACAGGTCTTTTAACATCTTTGGTTAGGTTTGTTCCTGGGTATCTCATGGTTCTTGGTACACTTGTAAACAGGATCAATTTCTTGATTTCTCATTCTGTTGCTTCATTATTGTTGTATAGAAAAGCAACCAATTTCTGTACATTGATCTTGTATCCTGTGACTTTGCTGAATTCATGTATCAGTTCTAGCAGCTTTTTGGTGGTCTTGTGGGTTTCCCATGTAGAGTATCATGTCACCTGTGAAAAGTGGAAGTTTAACTTCTTCTTTGCCAATTTAGATGCCTTTTATTTCATTTTGTCGTCTGCTGAGGCTAGGACTTCCAACACTATGTTAAACAACAGTAGTGAGAATGGACATCCCTGTCATGTTCCTGATTTCAGGGGGAAAGCTCTCAGTTTTTCCCCATTGAAGATGATATTGGCTGCAGGCTTTTCATATGGCTTTTATGATGCCAAAGTAATGTTTCTTCTATCCCAACTTTCTTGAGGGTTTTTATCAAGAAAGGATGCTGTATTTTGTCAAATGCTTTTTCTGCATCTATTGACAGGACATATGGTTCTTATCCATTCTTCTATTAACGTAATGTATCACATTGACTGATTTGCGAATATGGAACCAGCCCTGCATCCTGGGAATGAATCCCACTTGATCATGGTGAATAATTCTTTTAATACACTGTTGAATTTGATTTGCTAGTATCTTGTTGAGAATTTTTGCATTCCTGTTCATGAGGAATATTGGCCTATAATTCTCCTTTTTAGTAGGGTCTCTGTCTGGTTTGGGAATCAAGGTAATGCTGGCTTCACTGAACGAGTCCAGAAGCTTTCCTTCCACTTCTATTTTTTGGAACAGCTTGAGAATAGGTATTAACTCTGCTTTAAATGTCTGGTAGAGTTCTCCTGGGAAGCCATCTGGCCCAGGACTCTTATATGTTGGGAGATTTTTGATAACTGATTCAATTTCTTTGTGGTTAATGGTCTGTTCAAATTTTCTATTTCTTCCCATTTGAGTTTTGGTAGTGTCTGGGTGTCTAGGAACTTGTCCATTTCTTCCAGGTTGTCCAGTTTATTGGCATATAATTTTTCATAGTATTCTCTAATAATTGTTTGTATTTCTGTGGTGTTGGTTGTGATCTCTCCTCTTTCATTCATGATTTTATCTATTTGGGTTCTCTCTCTTTTCTTTTTAGAAGCCTAGATAGGGGTCTATCAAGTTTGTTTACTCATTCAAAAAATCAGCTTTTAGATTCACTGATCTGTTCTACGGCTTTTTTGAATTCTATATTGTTTATTTATGCTCTAATTTTTATCATTTATCTTCTTCTGATGACTGTGGGGTTTCTTTGCTGTTCTACTTCTAGTTCCTTTAAGTGTGTGGTTAGGTTTTGTATTTGGGATTTTTCTTGTTTTTTGAGATAGGCCTGGATTGCAATGTGTTTTCCTCTGAGGACTGCCTTTGCTGTGTCCCAAAGGGTTTGGACTGCTGTGTTAATTTTCATTTGCTTCCATATATTTTTTAAATTTCTTCTTTAATTGCCTGTTGACCCATTCATTCTTTAGTAAGATGTTATTTAACCTCCATGCATTTGGAGGCTTTCCAAATTTTTTCTTATGGTTGATTTCACGTTTTATAGCATTGTGATCAGAAAACACACATGGTATGATCTCAATTATTTTATATTTATTAAGGGCTGTTTTGTGATCCACTATGTGATCTATCTTGGAGAATGTTCCAGGTGCACTCAAGAAGAATGTGTATTCTGCTGCTTTTGGATGAAAAGTTCTTAATATATCTGTCAAGTCCATCTGGTCCAGTGTAACATTCAAGGCCATTGTTTCTTCATTGATTTTCTATCTAGATGATCTGTCCACTGTTGTAAGTGGATTATTAACAAGTCCCCTGTAATTACCATATTCTTATCAATAAGATTGCTTATGTTTGTGATTAATTGATTTATATATTTGGGTGCTATCAAGTTAGGGCATAAATATTTAAAATTGTTAGCTCTTCTTGATGGCTAGAGCCCATAATTATGATATAATGCCCTTCTTCATCTCTTGTTACAACCTTTAGTTTAGAATCTAGTTTGTCTGATAGAAGTATGGCTACTCCAGCTTTCTTTCAACTTCTAGGAACATGATAGATGGTTCTCTATCCCTCACTTTCAATCTGAAGATGTCCTCAGTTCTCTTGAAGATAGCATATAGATGGATCTTGGTGTGTTTTTTGTTTTGGTTTGGTTTTTTGGTTTTTGTTTTTTTAACCATTCTGATACCCTATGTCTTTTGATTGGGGCATTTAGTCTATTGACATTCAGAGTTATTATTGAAAGATGGATTTAGTGTCATTGTGTTATCTGTAGGTTTCATGCTTGTGGTGATGTTTCTGGTCCTTTGCAGTCTTTGTAGCATTCCACTCACAGAATCCCCCGTAGGATCTCTTGCAGGGCTGGGTTAGTGGTCATTAATTCCTTCAGTTTTTGTTTGTCTGGGAAAGGCTTTATCTCTCCCTCTAATTCTGAATGACAGCCTTGCTGGATAAAGGATTCTTGGCTGCATATTTTTCCTATTCAGCACATAGAATATTTCCTACCACTCCCTTCTGGTCTGCCAACTTTCAGTGGACACATCTGCTACTACCCTTATGTGTCTACCCTTGTAAGTTAAGGCCCATTTGTCCCTGGCTGCTTCCAGAAATCTCTCTTTATCTTTGTATTTTTCCAGTTTTACTATGATATGCTGTGGAGAAGACCTATTCCTGTTAAAACTGAAGGGAGTTGTCTGTGCCTTCTGGATTAGGATGTCTGCTTCCCTCCCTAGATTAGGGAAATTCTCAGCTGTAATTTGTTCGAGTAAACCTTCTGCCCCTTTCTCTCTCTCTCTTCTTCTTCTGGAACTCCTATGATATGGACATTATTACATTTCATTGAATCACTTAGTTCTCTAATTCTCCCCTCGTGGCCTATATTTTCTTATCTTTTTCTCAGCTTCATCATTTTCCATAATTTTATCTTCTGTTTCACTTATTCTCCCCTCTGCTTCCTCCGTCTATGTTGTCACTGCATCTGATTTATTTTGCACCTCATTTACAGCATCTCCTTTTTTTAAATTTTTTTTAAAAAAATTAATGTTTATTTACTTTTGAGAGATAGAGAGAGGCCTGAGCAGGAAGGGGCAGAGACAGAGGGAGACACAGAATCTGAAGCAAGCTTCAGGCTCTGAGCTATCATCACAGAGCCTGACACAGGGTTCAAACTTATAGACTGCGAGATCATGACCTGAGCCAAAGTCAGACACAATTGACTGAGCCACCCAGACACCCCATAGCATTTCTTAATTTGTCATGACTATTTCTTAGTTCCTTGATCTCTGCAACAATAGATTCTCTGCTGTCTTCTATGCTTTTTTTCAAGCCCAGCTATTAATCTTATGACTATTACTCTAAATTCTTGATCAGATATATTGTTTACATCTGTTTTGAGCAATTCTCTAGCTGTCATTTCTTTCTGGAATTTCTCTTGAGGAGAATTCTTCCATTTCATCACTTTGTCTAGTTTTCTTTTATGTGTTTTAATAGCTTGTTACATGTCCCACACCTGAAGGACTACTATATTAAAAAGGGGTCATACACTGTCCAGGGCCTGGCCCTTCAGAAGATGTTTTTGGAGTGTGTTGCACAATGACTCCCTGTCATTGTGACTCTGGTTGCTTTATCGCCCTACTCATAGTGGTGGTTTGGACCTTCTACCAGGTGTGCTTTGATTTGTTTGTTGAAGTAACCCCAGAAAAAATTTTAAATAAAGGGGGTGGTGGTGGAAGAAGCCTTATCTCCTACAAAGAGAGAAATGACAGGGGCAAGGAAAAAGAAAAGAAGAAAAAAAATTTTACCAGGCAGAAAATCAGAGAAACTATACAGTTTAATCCAGAGAGAGAGAGAGGAAAATAAAGAAGGATATACAGAAGGGGATTAAAAACGTCTGCTTAAACAAACCAACAACCAGGCTAGAGAAGGTAAGAAATAGGAGGAAGAAAAGGAAAAAGAATAAAAATAAGAAGAAAAAAAAAATATATATATATATACATATATATACATATATATATATATATATATGTATATAATAAGAATTGAACAAGAATCAAATCAGATAATGCAAAACCATTGGACTCATATCAGATGGTGCCTTGGAACTGGTGGCTGTGCTGGTCTGGAGGAGGGGCCATCTGGTTTGGTCAGTGTCAATCTTGTTCTGGTAGATACACAGTTACCAGGCACAGAGGGGCATGGTTTGGTGTGGGTGGGTCCTGCCTCCACTGTGGGCCCCTTTTCCGTTCCCTGAAGCCCCACCTTGTTGGTGATGGGGAGAAAAATGGTGACACCCCAGTCTCTCCTCCCTGGACTGGGTGACCCAAATCACTCTGTTCAGGCTGTCCTCACAGTGCCTCAGGGGCATGAGCGCTCTGGTTTGTCTCACTCCACAGTCTCCCATGCCTCTCAGGCACTCAGCTGTGATTCAAACCCTGATGTCTTAAAGGATCCCACTCCCTGTGCCCCAGTTCCAGGGTAGTGCCACTCCACCCAGCCCACTGACAAAGGGCCTCTGGCTGGGGGGCACCTGTAGGGTCTTTTGTCCTTGGAGCAGCTATATGCCTTCTTCCCACAGCACTCAAGGGAGAAGACTGCTCTCTCCAACTGGGCCTCTGAGCTTGCTCAGGACCCCGGGGCTGGCTCCCCCTCCTCCCCAGGTGGCATACAGGATGGCAGGCCTAGTCCAGAGAAAGCTCTGCAACCCTGGATCAAGTTAGAAATTGGTTCTTTCTCTGCTTTTTCCGTTCCCTAGTTCATGGTTTTTCTCTTGTCCAAATACAATCCTACACTTCCACAGCCTCTCTTTCTCTTCCTTTTATCTCTCCACAGAAGGGGATCCCTTCCCTCTGTGCCTACACTGCCTGTTTTATCTCTCCCAGTTTGCGATTACACACCTATGGCCCTCCAAGTTGTCCCCATGGGCCCCTGGAGATGTTTCTGTCACTCTGTCGTCCAGATTCCTGGAATTCCAAGTCTTCTGGCCTCAATACTACTGTGTTTGAGGGACAAGGGAACAAAGGGTCCCCCTACTTTTCTGCCATGTTCAAAAACATGAATTTTAAAATACTAAGTGTTAACACCCAGTTTCATATATATGCATTATGTGACCTGAATATTTGAAAATGTTGTTTGAATTATATGATAGGAATCCTGCCTGTAGAATTGTGGATAACTGTTTGCAAATCCTCCTCAGCTAGTTTGGAGAGAAAAAAAACAATATTGTACTATACTATAAGTAGCAAAAATAGTTTAAAATTAAGCTTAAAATCATGGTCCACACAAAATCATTGGGAGGGATCTTATTAGATAAAGAAACAATTTTTATGGGGAAACAAAAACTGCATAAATTAACGAGGGTTGTTTTGTTTTGTTTTGCAATATTTTACATATGTTTTCTGAAATATGTTGGAGGTAATTATATACTTTTATTATTGAAGATTTAAAAATACCTGTACTTCTGCTCTTTTCAATATATGATTACAGTTCTATTCTCAAGTGTGATTAAAACCAGTTGAAAGCCAGTAATCTCTGATGTTCATAATAATCCCTTTTACTCCTAAGGAATGTTTTCCTCTCATTATTTCCTTACACTGCCTTGTTAATTATCACTTTTTACAGTTTAAAAGTTTTTCCTTAGGGAAAATAAAACAAAGGGAGAAAGAACTTAGCTTGAAAGTATAATTCTTTATTTTTCTTTTTCCAAACAACGATGACCTATTTTATGGCACCCACTTTGCAAATTATAACAAAATCTAGTTTCTTAGTCACTGGAAATATCAGAAGGAAGTATACTAATGTGGCTCAGTCTATGGCCACATTATATGTTCTTCATATATCTACATACTTAACTTATTTGATTGCTTTAATTAAATTGGATTGATGAAAAATGGCGGCATGAAAAGAAATGTAATTACCATTCTTAGAAAACATCTAAGTAAGTATCTTTTATTGGGTGTCTATTCCTTTCTCCTTTGAATTCAGTGGTGTGTCCTCTCTGAGGTTTTCTGGTTTCCTCATGCTATACGTGAAAAAAACCTCCTTCAACCTCTGAGGTTGTATAACATGACAAACATGTTCTGTTCTGCAATAGGACAGAATAGCCTAATTGGTCTAGAATTTTTCTGGTCCTGGTGTTAGGAAAACTTTTAAGAGTAAGATGGACAGCAAGCTTGTGGAACAATCTAAGCTCAAGTGACCTAACTTTTATTTGATTACCCAGCAAGTCTGTAGCCCAAAGGGAAGATTTGATTTGGCCCAAGTTGCCTTACTC
The DNA here is from genome assembly GCF_022837055.1 of Prionailurus viverrinus. NCBI lineage: Eukaryota > Metazoa > Chordata > Mammalia > Carnivora > Felidae > Prionailurus > Prionailurus viverrinus. The sequence goes on from NC_062562.1 coordinate 142,279,151, forward strand.
AATTCTGGGATGTCCTTCCTGGAAAAGTTTCTGCTAGGTCAATTCATTGGCAATATACTTCTGTTGTGATATACCTTACTGTTTAGGTTTGCCTTTGTGACAATTATGAGTTTGTTGCTAGATAGCTGAACTGTTTTATTCCCTACACGTTTCAAAAATCATGATATAATATACCAAAAAGAACCATTTGGAGTATGTATATGTTAGGATTCTTCAGGTGAAAACAACAAAAAAATCCACCACCTTGATATGAACCCAGTGAGACACATATCAGATTTCAGGCCTACAGAACTGTAAGAGAATAAATTCATACTGTAGAAGTCGTTAAATTTATGGTAATCTGCTACAACAGCCACAAAATACTAATACACTGAATAAGGACACATGGGTTGGGCAAATTTAGACCCACTGTTGAACATATCAGAGTGGCAAGGGAACTGCTATGAGCTAGTCGGCTGAGGCAGTAAGTAACCAAACAAATTATTCTGGAGAGAAAGATGGGGTAAGAATCAATGAGCCTCCCTTTGGAGCTGGCAGAAGCAATCCACACCATTCGTGGCTGTTTCACAATAAAGAATAAATGTGGATGGGAAGTCTAGAATATGTTTTTTAGTACACTTACCTCAGAAGGGATGTGAAACTGGCAGGTACTTTTAAAACTCGATGGTCTGTTCAGCTCAAAGGTCATTCAGCAAAGTGGTTCCTTCTTTTCTTTCTAAGAGAGGTATGGATTAATTTTTCTTCCATGTCTTACAACTTCTCTTGATCAATGTATTTTTAATGTCTGAGGAGGCTGTAATTTGTCACAGGGTCTGTCTGAAATGAGGTGAATGATGTTTCATGCTTGGAGACTGCTTGCCTGATGCCTAATGGAGGAAAGAATGATTCAGTGGAAGAAAAATAAGGGTGAGACACAACTATGACTAAGTGTTTACAGGAGTACAATGTTTTTCCTACTTAGAACAATATAAGATCATAAACTCATGAAAAATATTATAGCAACCTATTTAAATTTATTACATAATTCTTAGTTCACTGAGGTATTTCAATAGTTCTTTAAATGTGTATTAACAAAGACCTATTTTCTAACTTTTTATGCTTATTTCCATTTCTGGCATATAGTAAATGCTCTATAAATATTTGCTGTCATTAATGCTATTTTATCTATATGAGTATCTGCAGTATATGAGATGACTCATTTCTTCCTGAGTCATCAGGAAGAACTCTGAGATGTGAGGAAGACTATTTCCCTCTGAAGTAAAATTAATGTCAACCCCAAATAGGAAGCAATAGATCATTTCCTAGACATGTGGGAACAGTGAACTTGGCTAGAAACAGAATTCAATTTAATCTGTGAAGTTAACACAGAGGTATATAGAAGTAAATTCTTGCAGCTTATCTAGCACTGTCCTAAGGATAGAGAATCAGAATCTGAGGGACATGGGCATTTCAGTTATGAAAGGACATTTGCCCAGATATCTTCATGGACTAGAAGAGCTGGGCTTCAGGACCTGTCATTTTCTTTCACTACGGTTACTAATGCAAATCCTCAGGATCTTTGATCTTAGGACATAATACCATAGAGGGTTTGAGAATATGCTTCTATGGCCCCCAATAATCAAATTAGTTGATATTCTTGTCATATCTGAGCCAGCAAGCTTCTCAACCCAGTCACATTGTCCTGGGTAATACTGAAGAAGTTCAAGGCTAAAAACCAGAATCTGGACTTTGTCAGATTCAACTCTTGCTTGATGCCACACCTCTATGAGTCTCTGGCCTTTCTAGTCAAAAAACTCTACAACTTTTTGAATAAATCTTGGTGATGCAGCCTAATTGTTTCTATGGAAAAGTGTGTATAAAGTTATAAATAACTACTTTTTAAAAATGTAAATCCTTTTGGAATATTTTTAAAGGTAGGAGTTGTCTACACGTACTCTATAGTTTTAAGGCTGAATGTTACTTTCATATTCTAATTTTTATAAAACATGGTAAACTATGCATGTGGCTATGCCTCTGTATTTTTCAAAATAGTTCAGTACACATACTACCTTACCATGGTTCTCAGTTGGGCACCACTCTACAGTTTCTCAGAGGCATTTGTAAACGTGGGAGGTGGTGATACAAAGGAAGGAGTTTTCTCTTGTCATGTCTATTAGAAGAGGGTGGTATCTAGGTCCTGAACGGTCAGATATAGTCAACTTACTGAAACATCGGGAGAATCACACACAAGAAAGAACGACAAAAACTGTTTTGCCCCAAACGCCAATTGTATTTCCATTGGAAACATTTCTCCTAGTTTTTTATGATGTAAGGATTGACTGTGACTTTATGAGGTTATGATTTAAAACAGAAAGACTTTGGAGGTCTGAGTGAATTTCCCAATGCTAAATCAGGAAATAGTATTACCAGCTTGACTTTTTACTCCCATTATTACTGTATGCAGCAGTAGGGGTGGGGAGGTGGATGGGTGTAGGCATAGCTGGCTTTCTATGAATTTCTTTAGTTTTCAAAAGGCTCTAACAATAAAAAATATTTCTTCTCCTTTTTCAATGGCTGAAGCCTGATGACATAGTCCTTGGGTCTGTAGGAAATGAAAATCTTCTAAACTTTCTAGTTAATTTGATCAATCAAAACAGCCAAGTCAGATACCTCACCTTGGTTACAGGGAATTCCAGACTTAGAAACAAAGTCCCAGTCCTCACTTGCTTGGTATGGATCAGCCATTCATTTAACACTTATAATTATTCACATAACACTTCCTTCCACTAGACGTAATCATCTAAAGGTGACAGTATAGGGGGAACCTCTGATCACCCAAGCATATTCTCAACCAGATTACAAAGACCAGCATTATATGCACACTTTGCTGATGTAGAAATAGGTTGAGATACAAATAGGGGCTGATCAAATATCAGAGCAGGGCTGACCATTTACACAAAGGCATTCATTCCAGAGACAGATGCAGCTGGGTCTCACAGGGCTGCCCGAGACAAAGACTCTTCGGCTACAATCCTTTATGAGTGAGGCTTAAACAATCATACAATCAGTTGGCATTACAGCATCCAATCTTTTTAAACTCAGTGACCAAAGATCAGTCCCAACCAGTGAACTTTCTAATTGTTGTAAATGTCATGTAAATGCCTGGCTTATCCCCAGCCCCAACATTTTCAGGAGATAAAAGTTAATTCGGAGGCAAAGTTGTACGGAAGTCAGAGAAGCCTTTTAAAGCAACATTATTGAGATTTTTTAATCTCTTGCCAAAATGAAGAAAAGAAAAAGTTACATTTCTGTCCAACAATCTCAAAATCAGCAAGACAAAGAAAAATAATCCAACCCCCAAAGCCAACAAAAGGCCCATTTACTATCTGACACCCTGGGTGGACTTTGAAGCCACACTTCTCCAACAATCACTGTATTATGTCCATAGAATAATGCCAACCTATTAATGTGGGGTTTGTTCAATCAATTTGGAATTCAAATCAGAGTAAATCGGGATAGAAGGCTGCCCTAACACCAAGTCACTGAAGCCAATCAAATGTAGAGATACAAAAAACAAACAAACAAATAAAAAACAGTCTTCATTCCAGGAGCAGGGAAGGCAAGATTAAAACTTAATAGAACTAAAAACTCTGTCCACATTAACCTAACTATATGGTACAAAAGCGTATTTCCAAAATAAAAGAAAACATGACCCTCATGACTTTCAGGACTCAAATGTGATTCATGCTGTCTGTCCCTCCTGTCCTCACACTAATTCACAAAAGAACATATTCATCTTTACAAACTGTTCTTAAAATGTTTAGACTTTAAACTTGAAATGTCAATGTGATAGAAACAAGCTGTAGGGAGACTTTAAATATGTCTATATGTTTAAAACTTGTTTTTAAACAAAAACATGGATGTGTTTTTAGAATGACTAAAGCACATCCCAACATAACTTCCCATTGCCAAAATGCTTCATGACTTAGGTCACTGCACTTAGGTCATCTTGGAAGCACTGGTAATTAGAGGCCACTTAATTGGTAAACAGAATTAGAACAATAAGATATTCAGAAACAAAAGTCATTAGTGGAGGAAGAAGACAGAAGAAAAATATGATTATATCATTTTTATAAACTTTGAAATCACACATTCTTCTAGATATTTCAAATGTTCTCTCTCTCAGAGGCACTGTTCTTGTAAACTTCCAAATTCTGTCCAAGGTAAACTTTCAAACTGTATCAAGTTCAAAATACTTTATTTAATTAGGGAAAAGAAATCTTAGTGGACTTAAATTTCTAAATACATTATGAACACAAATTCAAGTAAGAATAAAATTACTAAAGACCATTTTTCTTAAAACTCAGGAAAATAAATGATGATTAAATAGAAAAATTTTAAATGTGTATGTTTATACTTAAATTCAGCATATATATACAGAGTAGGAAACAAACCAATCACATCCCCGTCCATATAGCAAGGCATTCAGTGTGAAAAGTTTCTATGGATTTCACAGAATGTATTGAATATGAGTTATTTATATCTCTTAAACATTCAAGAAAAAACACTGAATTGATAATAATTGGACTAGTAGAAAGTCAAAATGTCATTTAATAGCTATCTGATTGATTATAAAGTATTATTAGTTCAAGAGAACACTCACTTTGAGACTGATTAAGGAAAACTGTTTTTTTTTTTTTAATTGGTCTTCAAGTTTTGAGCCCTTGAGCCAAGACTTCTAATCCTCTACACATTTATGGGATGCAATGGAAAAGTGATTTAGCACCAAAGTTCTACGAATCAAAGATATCATAACTATGATAGTAAATAATAATTATCTTCTGCTTATACCAATATAATCTCTTCAATCAATGAATCATTACCCTATTTGAGATTGCCATGTTTGGGGTGCAAGTGGGGAAACATAATTCAGCAAAACGTAATGAAAGATCAAGACTGAGAATTGTGAGGCTGTTACATTCAAATATGTAGGAAGTCAGTTTTCTAATAACAATGATGGGTGGTCTCCTATGAACCACAGAAGGGCAGTCTAACATTGATCAAGTGAACTTATTCTAACTACATATAACAGGAACCCACTGTAGATGAACAGCAATTTGCTTCATACAAATCCTGGTCTCACGGTACTCTCACTTGCCTTGGCTTGTTGCATGCCAGCCTTCTTTGGCCTTTCTCAGTTCTTGAACTTGCTCTGTCCTGTCTCCACAAAGAATCTTAATACTGTACAGCAGTCCCCCCTTATCCATGGGAGATACGTTCCAAGGCTCCCGGCAGAAGCTTGAAATCATAGCATATATATATTTTTTTTATATAAAATATATTTATATGTATTTTATATATATGATATTTCGTATATTATCACAGCATATATGCACATTTTATATATTTTATAAACATATCAATATCATAGCATATATATTCATAGTATATATATGCTGTGATATATATATGCTATGATATATATACATTTTTATATATATATATATATATATATATATATGCTGTGATTTCAAGCATCCACTGGGAACCTTGGAATATATATACACACCTATAATAAAGTTTAATTTGTAAATTAGGCACCGTAGAGATTAATAGCAATAATAACACAGAAGAGTTATATAACAATATACTGTAATAAAAGTTATGTGAAGGCGGTCTCACAAGTGCATACTTGCAAAATACCTTACTGTCCTGTACTCACCCTCCTTCCCTGATAATATGAGACGGTAAAATGCCTACGTGGTGAGAAGCGCGGTGAACGACGTGAGCACGCCTGACGTAGGGTCAGGCTACTGTTGACCTTCTGCTGATTCGTCAGGCGGATCCTCTGCTTCAGGAGTGCAGTGGGCGGGGAGGAACAGAAACTCGGAAAGAAAGCGAAACTGCTGTTCTCCCTCTACCTTGGCCCATCCCTCTTCATTCCTTTCCTAGCGCTTCTTCAAGGAACCGTTTTCCGACGCTACCACTGGGTCTGTTTCCCTATTAATACTCTCGGAGCACTTTTCTTTCTGAACTTTCTGTCTCGGCATTACTCATACTTCCAGTAGATACTTGATTGAGGAAATAATGTTTAAAACCTGTAGGTGCTGCCGTGGTGTAAACTCCAAAAGGGTCCGAATTGTATCTAATTCATATATTGTTCGGTCTCTAGGATTTAGCATAATGTCTGGCAGCAAGGTGTTTAATGCAGTGAATGAGGGAGGGCACGAAGTGGGCAAAATATTAATATGGGCTTTTTATGGGGCGCTTGGGTGGCTCAGTGGGTTAAGCGTTGTTCTTCAGCTCAGGTCATGATCTCGACATTGGTGAGTTCACACCCCGCATCGGGCTCTGGGCTGACAGCTCGGACCCTGGAGCCTGCTCCTGGTTCTTTGTCTCCCTCGCTCTCTGCCCCTCCCCCACTCATGCGCTGTCTCTCTCCGTCTCTCAAAAATGAGTAAATGTTAAAAAAAATTTAAGTGGCTTTTTAGATACTTGGACTCAGTAACTTTGGGATGAAGAAGTTTGAAGATTTCGTTGTAGCACTCAGATGTTACCATTTGCCTAAAATACATACCATGAATGTGGCCATAACTATGTTCGTGATATCACTTGATTAATGCCGGACTGCAAATTGTACAGTTTGAGCACTCTTAAAAAAAAAGCAAAAACCTGTACTTTCTTCCTTTTTCTTTTATTGCTGCTTATCTCACAGCCCTGGTTTCCAGCGGATTTTGCCTGTTTTCTGCATGTTATTTCAGTTTAAAGATTTATTTATTCTTTCATTGATCAGATATTTATTGAACACCTACTATGTTATCCAAATTAAGACGGTATTTCATAGATTGTTGTTAAGTGTATCAGTTAAGTAGGAAAGAATTATTATCTATAATTCCTGGAAGATCTCCTACTTCTTAGAATTCCTATGCTAAATCTATATTTAATAAGGGTCAAATTACATGACTTTGTGTAAGTCAGTTAACTTCTCAGAGAATTCATTCTATATATATAAAGAAAGAGCTGGGTAATACTGGATGAGTTTGAGATCATTTTGAGCTCTACAGTAATGTAATTCCAGTCTATTATGTAAGCCCTGTTTTGGGTGATTTCAAATGAAAAAATAGACAGTATAAGTAGCAAAGCAAAACTGGGGTTGAGTACGTACTCTTCAATTGCATTTACTACAAGACCAGGCCAAGGAAAATATAGCAAATATTCTCCTTTCAGAAAGAGAGAGGGAATACTCATAAAACATGATTGGGACATTGCAGAAACTTTGACATGTTTTTTCTTCCTCTTTATGAAAACGGTTAGCCATAAGTAGATATGCTGGGAACATGCTTTCTAGAAAGAGAACATAGAAACCCAAACCAACAGAAAGTAACTGAAGAGTACTTGAAAATACAAGATGAATTCAAATCATCAGGAAGAAGCTTTAGCTTGTTGTTTTGGAGAATTCTTGGAAGACTCGAAAAAGCTCATCTCTTTTTTTAATGAATTTATTTTTATTTTGAGAGGGACAGAGAGTGCATATGTGCACGTGAGAGGAGGAGGGGCAGAGAGAGAGAAGGAAGAGAGAATCCCAAGCAGGCTCCACACTGTCAGTACAGAGCCCAGTGCGGGGCTCTGAATTCACAAACCATGAGATCATGACTGGAGCTGAAATTAAGAATCAGATGCATAACCGACTGAACCACCTGGGCACTCCAAAAGGCCATCTGTTTTTATTTATTTATATATTTTTTATTATTTTATTTTGTTTTTGAGAGAGAGAGAGACAGTGCAAGTGGGAGAGGGGCAGAGAGAGAGAGGGAGACACAGAAACTGCAGCAGGCTCCAGGCTCTGAGCTATGGGCACAGAGCCTGAGGTGGGACTCAAACTCACGGACCGTGAGAGCTTGACCTGAGCTGAAGTCAGATGCTTAACCCACTGAGCCACCCAGGCACCTGAGGCCATCTGTTTTTAAACTGAGAGGCAAGGTTTGGAGAAGAACATTTCTTGAATAGAAGTATCTTAAATGTTTCTCGGAGGAACCGAGCTCCCTGGCAAACATTTTCCAACTCAGGACCAGGAGTGGTTATAGGGGAAAAGTTGCTACACCTGCTGCTAATTAAGACATACTATTCAAGTACAGGATAAAGGGAGGGCAGGACATTTGGAATGCCAAAGACATAAGTTTAAATAACTGCTTGTTCACTGATACAAGCTTTAGGAATGTGGACCAGTCTGCAGGAGTATAAGTTTATGTTTTGAATATCTGATGGTAAAGGCATCTTCTGTAGGATCAGACCAGTTCTTAACCTAGGTAGTCCTAAAATGGAACATTCTGGTTGACACAAATAATGTAAGTATTGCTAAGTAACTATGAAGTTGAGGAAATTTGAAGCGTGTCCTTTTTGAGTTCATAGTGTTGCTAATACATAAAAATAATATTAATAAGATATAATAATAGTGGCTAATATTTAGTGAGTGTTTATTCTACAAAAGACTCTGTTCTCTATATATATGTTAATTCATCTACTCATTGTTGTAGGTCCCTGAAAATATCAACCATGAGAGAATATTCGTATAATTATAAATTAGTTACATGTTCTTGGAAATTCTGAGGAATTGTAAAAGGCTAGAATGAACAAAGGAAGAATCATCACAGTTATTTGGAACATCTATGGCAATGTTTCTCCAAGAGAGGTCCCCAACAGAACTACTTGGGTGCTTAGCCCACCATAGACTTAGATTCAGATCCAGTGGCTGAGAATTAGCTTGGAAAAGAGACAGTGTCTCATGTGATAAATAATGGATCCAAGACTTTTCACAGAATCAGGGAACTTTCTGAATGTGAAATATTCAGAGTCTGAAACAGAAATTCCTACATGAAAAGTCTGTAAGACTCAGAGAGGTGAAGAATTCAAATGTAATCATTGCCATACACATCATGAAAATGAAGTAGTAATTTAAAATCTTTCCACAATTAAAAGCCCCATCCAAGATGGTTTGCTCAGGAGTTCTGTTGAATACTTAAGAAGAAATAATAGGAATTCCTTAGAAGTTCTTTCAGAAAATTAAGAGTGGAGCATTTCTCACCTCATTCTCTGGAGCCAGTATTACTCAGAAAATAAAACCAGAAAAGGGGGGTTCCTGGGTGGCTCAGTTGGTTAAACGTCGGACTTCAGCTCAGGTCATGATCTCACCGTTCGTGGCTTCAAGCCCCTCATCAGGCTCTGTGCTGACAGCTTGGAGCCTGGAGTTTGCTTCGGATTCTGTGTCTCCCTGTCTCTCTTCCCCTCCCCTGCTCATGCTCTGTCTCAAAAATAAACATGAAAAAAAATTTTAATTAAAAAAAAAAATAAAACCAGAGAAGGACATCACAAGGAAAAACATACAAACTATCGACCAATATTCCTCAAAAATAGGAAAGAAGGAACAAATAAGTCACTGGCACTTAAATCCTTCTCTGGTTTTGCTTTCAGGAACCTAAGATAATAGTAACGTTCCTTGGGGCGCCTGGGTGGCGCAGTCGGTTAAGCATCCGACTTCAGCCAGGTCATGATCTCGCAGTCCGTGAGTTCGAGCCCCGCGTCAGGCTCTGGGCTGATGGCTCAGAGCCTGGAGCCTGTTTCCGATTCTGTGTCTCCCTCTCTCTCTGCCCTTCCCCTGCTCATGCTCTGTGCTCATGCTTGAAAAAAAAATTTTGAAAAAAAAAGATAATAGTAACGTTCCAAATCTAAAAAGAACCAAGAAAGAAGAGTGGAGGGATAGGGAAAGAAGTTTTATAAGGGAAATTCCTATAAAGGACATTATTGGGCATAATTTGGGAAATTTGAAAATGTACTGGATATTAGGAAATATGGCTGTTTCAATGCTTAATTTCTTGGCTCTGATAATGATGCTGAGTTCAGCAGGAGAATGTTCCTGTTCTTAGGAGATACATGATGAAGTGTTTACAAGTGAAGCATCATTAATATCTGTAACTTATTTTCAAACGGTAAGAAAAAAAAGAGAGCAGGTGTGAAAACTGTTAATAATTTGTGATTCCAAGTGAATAATGTACACATATTCATTATCCTTTTGATTTTTCTGTTCATCTTTTTTTAAAAAATAAAATTGATTAGAGAAGTGAAAAAAACACAGCTACCACTACATACCTATCAGAATGGCTAAAATTTTTAAAAATTAAAAACAGGCAATACCAATTACTGTTGGCAATATGGAGAAAGTGATGTGGGCTCTCATACACCGCTGGTGAGAGGGCAAAATGGTACAGCAGCTTTGGCAAACAGGTGGTCGTTTCTCATAGTTAAAAAGTAGACTTACCTAAATTTCCTCTCCTAGCTGTTTACCAGAGATATGAAAACTTACGTCCACATATAAAACTATACATCAATGTTTATAGTGACTTTATTCATAACAAACTGGAAACTGGAGACAGTGCAAATGTCCCTTAACTGGGAAAGGCATACACTGTGATACATCCATACAATAAAATATTACTTCACAATAAAAAGAAATAAACTACTGATACAGCAACATGGATGAATATCCAATATATTACGCAAAGACTCAAAAGCTATATATTGTATAATCCATTTATATGACAGTCTGAAAAAGGTAAATTATAAGGACAGAAAACAGATCAGTAGGTGGGCTGAGGGTGAAATAAGGAGTTGGCTACAAAGACGCATGCCTCCATGTGTCTTTGGAGACTTTCTAGAAAGGTAGAACTGTTCTATAGAACTCTAGAACTTTCTAGAATGATAGAACTGTTCTATACTTTTTGGTGGTGGTTACATGATGATATGTGCTCAGGACTATATGCTAAAAGGGGTGAATTTACTTTATATCTTAATAAAAAATGTATCTTAATTTTAAAACTAAATAACTAAATGTTATTTAAAAAGTCAAGTCAGTCCTCTCTCTAAACCATCCAATGGAGTCTTACCCAGAATAAACAGCAAAGTCATTGCAATAGCTTATCATCTGGCATCCTTTCAGCTCTCTGATCTCGTATGGTACTTCTCTTCCCCTCCCTCAATCTGTTCGAGCCACATTGGCCACTTTCTATTCCCGAAACCTATCAAGCATGTGTCCATCTCACAGCCTTTGCACCTCACCTATTCCCTCTGCTCTTCCCCCAGAAGGCTATATAACTTGTTTACTGTAATATCACCTTTACACTAACGTCTTCTTCCTAATTCCTCCTTATACTGGTACTCCTTTTGTCCATGTTACTTTTCATTATCAAACATACCATGTGTATATAATCCTTTAACATTTATTTAGTATAATTTCTGTCTCTCTCAACAAGAGAGGGGAGGGGTTCTTCAGAATTTTTTAACAGCTATGGCATATGCACACACAACAGTGCTTAACATATAGTAGTAAGTTGAATAAATGGTATTCATTGGTTGAATAAATGAATTGAGATATAATGGAAGAGTCATTATTTCACCCATCCATGCTCTGCACTCAATTTCACTTGCATACTTTTTATTACACACTAAAAATCAATCTTATCATAATTATTAAGGAAGTGGACCTTTATTCTAATTCCACCTTTATGAGAAAAAAGTAAATGATGAAAAAACAGAATTATTAAGCATATATTTGTAAAAACAGTATCAACATGTCCATAGAATAAACACAAATTCATCTGGATTCAGATGTAAATCACTTAGATCTAAAATATGGAACCAAGCGCTCGTTTGTTCTTCCTCTTCTGTGAAGCCTTCATTCCTATCTCTTTCCTCCCAACCACTGAGCTCTCAAAGGGAGTTGGTTCACTTTCAGCTTCCCACCATCCACTCTGTGCTTCATGCATGCTGCACTTGTCACACGAAATTTTATTTGCAAGGATCTTAAGGTTAAGAATGTTAGGGGCGCCTGGGTGGCTCAGTTGGTCAAGCATCTGACTTTGGCTCAGGTCATAATCTCATGGTTCGTGAATTCAAGCCCCACATCAAGCTCCACGCTGGTAGTGCAGAGCCTGCTTGGGATTCCCTCTCTCTCTCTCTCTCTCTCTCTGCCCCTGCCCCACTCATGCATGCTCATGCTCTCTAGCTCTCTATCTCAAAATAAATGAAAAAAAAAAAAAAGAAGAAAAGAAGTTAAATTATGTGTTCCAACTGCCTAGCCTAGCACCAGGCATAAAGAGGTTTAATAAAGGATCATTGAGTTGAATGTAAATGAGTTGATTTTTGAAGTCATAGATTTGAAGTCTTCAGAATTGTAAATTATCAAGGAAATGCTGAGTTGATTATACTATCCAGTTATAGATATATAATAGATAAAATGAATAATCTATATCTATATAGACATACATCTAGATATATAGATACAGACATAGATATTTTGAAGAGAGTTTCATTGACTATCCCGAAACCACAGAGTTGATTTGGTTCAGTAGCTCAGACACCATTTGTAGAGTTTTCTGATCAATCAAAATTTTAGTAGACTTAATCTTATGCATGAATTTCTCTTCTTAAGGAAACTTTGAGGAGGGGGAAGACACGGGACGGGATCTGGATTAGAAAGAAGTAGAGCAAAAAAGGTTAATTTTTTTTTTAAAGCATGCTTTAGGAATTCTTATGAGAAAGCTGTGATCAAGGCCATGAGAAAACTTCCAAGCTACTTCACCCTTGGGATGACTTCATTGTGGTTATCAAAGTTTCTACTTTGACAGAGATAGCATTCAATAAGAAGGCATATGTTTCAACTGAAAGTCAAGGATACCAGGAAAAAAGAAATTTGAGTCCCAACTGCCTCCATTGGAGTCCAACCTGTATAATATTTTCCTAATTGTTTTTTCACTTTCAGACTCTTCCCAATAGCTCATTTAAATTGTCTTCAAATTGATCTTCCTACCACAGAGTTGCGACAATGTTTTTCCAGTGCTCAAAAAACAAGCCACATTTCCTGAAGGACTCCGTCTGAACATCTTTCAAAGCATGACCCTTTTATAATACGGTTTCAGTGCAGATTTTCATCAGCATATTCCATGAGGCTTCTATGCACACATAGCATGGGAACCAGACCGGACCAAACCAAACATTTATTCTTCAGCCGTACCCCACGAGTTTTCTCTCTCTTCCTTTCTTTAACCAGCTCCCTCCTCCTGGAGTGTTCACTCCTCATAGTACTTTTATCAAACTTCTGACAGACTATCCATCCAGTTATCTTACACAGCCTTTCACGATCTCTCCCAGTCTGGTGGGCTCTCTCTCTCTTTTCTGATCCATCATGGACCTTTACACCTCCCTAGCAGGTCCCAGCTTTAACCATCATTGTACACGCATTTGTCTTATTCCTGCTTTCTCATGCCACCCCTGCCTGATTTTGAAAATCTGACACTAAGCTCTGGTTACTTTTATTTACTATAGGTGATAACATAGAACATTTTCTACATCATGTTCTCAATCAGTTTTTCTCTCTTTTTAAAAGTTTATTTATTTTGAGAGAAAGAGGGAGTGAGAAAGAGAGTGAGAACATGAGCAGGGGAGGGGCAGAGGGAGAGAGAGAGAATCCCAAGCAGGATCCTTACTGTCAGCACAGAGCCCACCGCACGGCTCGATCCCGCGAACTGCCAGATCTGAGCTGAAACCAAGAGTCGGATGCTTAACTGACTGAGCCACCTCAGTCAGTATTTCTTGATTTATAAAGTTGACTAAGTATCAGGAGAGACACTGAGAAATCACAATTGTTGATCTCAGTAGCCAAAACCTAGTTTAGGTGTCCTCAAGAAGTTTTCCAAAGATTTATTACAGGGATCTATAAGAAGACAATGGTATCTTTTTTTTTTTTTTTTTCTCATTCTCAAATCCCTCAAATTCCATACAATACAGATAGTGGGGCAGTGGGGTGGGTGGAAATCCCTTCAGAGAGTACTGGACTAGGGAAAAGGAGATATTCTGGACATTGTCATTTAGTTAATCTGAGTGTCATCTGGAAGATGAATGGTCTAGATTAAGTATCTTTAATTTTTCTAACACTAAATCTTAACAATTTAAATAACATCATGCTATAATCTGGAAGAAAGAAGTCACCACTCAGTTATGCTCAATGTACAGAAATTGACAAGCTGAAAACAGAGGGTGGTTTCTGGCTAGAAAATTGGTTTCCCTTCTATGCTTTGTCTGAAGACAGAGACGTTACATCTATCGCCAGGCCTCTGTCTCTGCCACCTGATTTAGACACGTGTCCTGCGTGGCAGGCAGTCATCCTACACAACTGCCGGAGCTTAAACTCCTGAGGGGAATCTAATATTCAAATGGAGAGGATTAGTTTTTTGTTGGAAGCTTATGGAATATCAATTCAAAATAAATTTGAATATTCAAGTGTTCAAATCAAGATATATAAATATTTTATTATCCTACTACTGTACTTTCATTCTACTTCGAGAAATTAAATCACACAGATGTAACCAAGTTCATTTTTTAAGTGGAGAAAAGTTAGAATTCAGAGTGCTTCAAAGGTCAGTGTTCAGAGGAAATCAGATGACAGGTGCATCATGTTTTAGTCCTAGATTCTGCTCATAATTCATAATGGGAAAATCTATAGCTCTATATGCTAGTTCAGAGGTGAATAATAATGATAAAAAAGATACTTTCTTCCTGCTCTGCTGTCTATTCACATTTTATAAATACTTGGAAGTAATTTTACATCTGTATCTGAATATTAAAAATACAATTTTGTTTGAACATACAATATAGTTGTATATGAATCATGCATATAAAATAGTACTATTAGGAAAACTGCTTTAGAACATAGTGATTACCTGCCTTAAAGGAAAATAGAACTTTAAAGCAATAAGGCTGATTTTAAATTGTGCATAGAACCAGTAATTGTGTATTTAAGGCAATTAAAAGATTTATTGAATCTCGGTTAAAAGTAGATTGACAATGACATTAAACAATAAAGCATAATTTATTTGGTGCTACTTTGTGAATGCTCCTTAACTACAAATCATCTCACGATACCATATACAATATACTGTCAATCACAACTCAAACATAAAATAACCTACAAAATCGCATGGCTATCATCAATATACACTGATTATATTTTTAAAAGAAAGTTAGTAATTAAGTTAAGGTGCAGTAACTTTTTTCAAATAAAATATTAGCACCATACCAGATATAATGATCTAAAACTATTGGCCTTCTCATACGTCTTAAATAACTAAATATAAACATTTTTTTTTCAAAGCACAAATATTAATTTGCAAAATCAGTTCTACAGTCGTTAATATTTCTCTCTTTCGTTGCATTTTTCCCCGGTAGGGAAAAATATGAAGTAAAAACGTTGACAGGATATGAAAAACACATAGATCTAACCAAAGAAAAGGCTGTTCTTTAGCAATGCGTTCCAACAGAAGCGAAAGTGGACATTTCGCGGCGGATGGTACTGAAAGGCGAGAGTTCGAGTTCTGTGGTGTATTCGTTGTCATTGTCGTCGCTGGTCACTGTCGAAGACTTCTGAATGCACTCATCACAGCAACAGCAGCAACACTCCATGAAGGCCCGACTGAAGGGTTTGCAAAGACAGAAAAGGAGGACAGGGGTGACACAGGACTTAAAGAACAAAAGGAACTGGCTGATGATATAAAGCAGGTCCATGGTCTGCTGGGAAACCCCCGTAGCCATGTAGGCAGTAACAATGTTGCAGATATTTTCAGGAATAATGCAAAACCCATACAAAATGGTCAGAGCCACCACTGTACAGTTCATCTGGCTTTCCAGCTGAATCTGTCGCTTATTCCCTCGGGTACAGGCTTTCTCCGCTTTGCGGATTTTCCTCGCAGTCACTAAAGAGCAGGTGATGGTGAAAAGTGTGGGCAAACAAAAGTAACAGCCGAAGTACCACCAGAGTCTTGCGCTGTCATAGGTAAGGGCTAGAACGTAGATGGTGTCCGGTAAGTCAGGAGAGACCTTGATGACGCAGCGTTCCGCGGGAGCTCGGCCACTAAACCCCAAATCCTCCTTGCTCAGCTGGCGGAGAACGACTTCTGGAAGTGCTAACAGTAGGGCACCCACCCATATAACAGCAAGCTTGGCAGTTGTGGAAGAACAGTTCTCGATCATTTCATAGTACATCTGCACGTTGGTGGCTGCTCGGAAGCGGTCTATACACAGAGCACATAAGGTGAAGGTAGTGACTCCGAGGGAAGCCACCTGCGGGAGGAGCACAGAATGCGTTTATTCCAGGTGATCTCTGAAAGATCGGAATACCAGGCAATAAATACAGATTGACAAACGGGGAAAAAACAAAACAAACGAAAAAACACAAATAGAACAATTTCCTGGAATGAGGCACCGTTAACTGGTTAACTGGGTTGGTGACATTTACCAAATCATTGTGAAGATGAAAATAGGCAGGGAAAAAAAAAAAGGAAAGAAATGTAGTGGTTCAGGGTCATGGAGTCAGAAAAATTTACGGCTGGAAGGATCCATAAGGACCCACTAGTCCAATACCATTTTGTTATTGAAAAGAACGCAGACACCCCAAGAATTTCAGTCACCACAAAAATGCCTGCCACCAGACGATCTAGATAAGGAAGGATAGTTGAGTGTATCCCATTTTCATTACTAAAAGGGTAATCATGTTTTCCAGTGTGGGTGCCGATAGCACACCTCACACACAGCAAACATTTAAGAGCTTATCGGGGCGCCTGGGTGGCTCAGTCAGTTACATGTCTGACTCTTGTTTCAGCTCAGGTCATGATCTCACGGTTTGTGAGTTTGCTCTGCACTGACAGCACAAAGCCTGCTTGGGATTCTGTCTCTCTCTCTCTCTCTCTCTCTCTCTCTGCCCCTCCTCCATTGTCTGTCTGTCTGTCTGTCTGTCTCTCTCTCTCCCTCAAATAAATAAACTTAAAACATACAAGAGTTTATTTCCAACAAATGAGATGAGTAGAGATCTCCAATTTCTCCTAATGTAAAATATTTTAATATTATTTTCAAATGATATACTTCTGGAAAACAAGAAAGGCAAAGTCTCCAGAATTTGAAATCAATGAAAAAACAAATGCCCAACAGGTCAGTGACTCCTCCCCCTGCACATTGCATGCTTGCCCTAGGGACATCTGCATTTCCTAGTGAGAGTTTCAGGTTGGTTTTAGCCAGAGGGATGGGGCCAGGTACCCAGGTAGAGAGGTAAGAAACAAGGCTAGAGTCAGTGTTTGTGGGGATTAGGTCAAAGATCCCCTTATGAATTTCAAATTCCCCAAATAGTGACATCTTCATGGGTATATAGAGAAAAAACATAAAGGGAAATAGTAGAGAAACTTATCTGCATTACATGATTTGGATCTAGGTGAACTGGAGATTAAAAAAAGGGCAAATTCTAACCAGGAGCCCGAATTACACTGGCCTAAGGCCAGAATTAACACCATCTATGTGGCTCAGAAAAACCCAAATTACAATTTTAAATTGTCCCAGGCACCTGGTGGAAGAAAGCACAAACCTCTCTGGAAAAACGCACTTTAAAAGCGGGCCTCAGAGAAATCCACAGATAAAACTCAAGGGAACATGAATTCACAATTAAAAATCACGATATGCAAGAGACAACCCACCACTTGTGAACTTATGTGCCAAAAGAAGCAAGGTACAGAATCAGGCATATATCAGCCGTATACATTTACCATGAAATAAGTACATTATCAAATTTAAAATTATATGATACTAAAAGAATGTCAAAGAAATAGGAGATATAAAAAGTAACCATGAAAATATGCAAAAAGGAGCCAGATATAATGTCTAAATATACCAGTCATAGGAAAATTTCAGATCAAAGAACCCTTTGACACTGTCCACATAGAGCCCTGTATCCAAACTCATATATGCGCATAGCCCAGGCATCTAACTAAATCAACAATTAAAGGTTAACAACCAAAACTATGTACATATTTTTTTCACACAGATACTTTGCCAGGAATATAAATGCATGTTCCTAATGTAAACATACTATCATTCTGTAGTCTGTAAAATATTTACAAACATCATACACTCTAACAGGGTACACAGACATGTACTCAACACAAGCATACATTTATTGATACCGATTATGTGCAAACACTCTGCTAGTTATTGGGGATATAGAAAGAAACAAGAAACCGTTCTTTCCCTCAGAGAGGTCATAGTCAGCCAAGAGGGGGAAGGTGGTTCTCACAGTCACAAGATAAACACGGTCGTCATCTGGGAGCACCAGATTTACTCAACTATTCAGAGGAAATTGAAGTAATTTAATGTTTAATACATGTAGCCATTATTTATATACTTAAGTAAAGACAATGAAGGTAGATGGTAAACTGTTCATGAGGTTTAAGATGAAACAGGAGACAAAAACTCCCTAGGTGGGAAAGATGTTTTGGGGTGTACCTTGGACACTCAGTATGTGCATGCACTCTCCTCTGGCAGCTATTGGTCATGCCTTGGCAAAGGGGCAAGGGGGAAATACACACACACACACACACACACACACACACACACACATACCTATATACATATATATTAGACATATATATATTACATATATATATTGGACATATATATAATAGACATTAACATTTTATATATATATAATTAGACATTAACATTTTGTAAATGTTAATCTCTAATTTTTTGGAACTCAAAGGGATCATGTTGAAAAAAGGAAAACCATTTGTCATAACAATTTGGACACTCAACACATTGGTTGTTTATCTGCCACATTCAAGCTGTCACTCTCCCCAGTAACGATGGTAACTTGCCTTGCAGCTTCTACGAGAGTTCCAACATCCAATGTTCTCCCCTTTTTACACGCAACACATTAGTCAACGTCTACCAGTCCCGCTACAGAAAGTAAGGACGTGGCATCCATGCCCTGACTATTCTCACAACTCTTAGTGGAGACAGTCTGAAAACGAGATGTAATGAGGGCTTAAGTGTATGAAAAGCAAAACTGAAGAAAAAGTATGACTCACAATCCACATCAGGGCAGATCAAGACTACATGACTGAGCTTATAAGCACAATTCCTGTTATACAAAATCTTCAGAAAGTTTGCCATACATACCAGTACAAGGAATATCAATCCGATATGACTGTAAAAAGTCATCTCTACATACACGTTTTTAAAATTAACCTTCAAATTAATGAATTGTTCATCTTGATGGTAATTTATTTTGCATCTCTGCCAGAGATTCAAAATAATTCTAAAATTGAGGCCCCTGCTGTGCGACTGTCTTAAGATCAGATCTGTCAGTAACTGCCACATTTTGAATGGAAACCCGAGGACTTGCTCTCTTCTCAAGGTCTGTATCAAACAGTATTACTTAGAAATTGCACTATTTTATTTCATGGATTTCTGAAACATTACATTTACATACTAATTTTTCAAGCAGTTTGACTCATTTCTCTAGAAGAACATGAACAACAAAAGGTTCTCCAACTATCAAATGCGCACACATCCTCAGCAAGGCTTTCTGTGTCATCTTCACTAATGCAAATCTTTGTGCATGTCACCCATGTATCCTGAGTCAGTCCATAAAGAAATCTACAAAGGTTAATGCTGTGCATTCTTTTACAATTATGAATAGCATTTCTATTAAAAGGAAAGCTTAGTAAGACAAAAACACTAGAGAATCTGACGACAGGCAATCTCTCAGAGACTTGGAACATCTATTTGCTTGGTAGTTTTCTATCATTCTTTACAAAGAACACATAACACTCAAGAGATAGCATCTTCTCCCCTGATTAATCTCCTTAATTTTAAACACAGAGATTTAAGATCTGGACCAATGATCACAAGAGCTAGCATTTGCATACCTAACTCTCAGTCTGTTGCAAAGCATTTCATGAAAGGTAATAACCGATGAACGTAGGTGGACATGTACTAAGAAGGGTGTGTTAGATTGCCTCTCCTTAGATATTTATGAACTGTGATACATATCCACTTTTAATTAGAAGAAGTTCACTTGCTAGAAAACCAAAAAATGCTTTCTAGGTTCTGTATATTTCATTGCACATGATAACAAAAGCCAGAGCAAGTTTTAAGCAAAATTTACATGTGCTCCTACTTTCACTCAGGAATTCTATGCTATTTTTTTTTAGTTTATTTGCATGTGAAAGCAGGGGAGGGGCAGAGAGAGCAAGGGAGAGAGAGAATCCCAAGCAGGCTCCATGCTATAAGCCTGAGCCCATCGCGGGACTTGATCCCACCGATCGTGCGATCATGACCTGAGCAGAAACCAAGAGTCTGGTGCTTAACCGACCGAGCCACACAGGCACCCTTCTACATTGTATTTTATTTGCAGATGCTTAGTTCTTCAGCCATATTCTCAAAAGCTGTAGGACTGAGCACCAAATATGTTTAAAAGAACATATTTGATCTGTAATCCAAATCGCGGTTTGAGGGAAGCTTCCCAAGTTTCATACACGAGTTTCAGGAGGCTCCTGCACCTAGTTTCTTGTTGTCAAATCGTACTTCTCTCTGATAGTGTTCTCCTCCGTTAGTATCCAGCTGAAGCAGGAAAGTCACAAGAGCTGGGGCCTTGGAGTAAAATGCTGCCCCAAATGCAGATGGCACTTACCATGTAGTTGCCAACAGCAACCGCAGCCCCGAGGCCGGTCCTAGATGTCTCCTCCCTCTTATTGCCACTGCCTGCAGTGCTATCACTTCAGATACTTTTCTGCAAATCCACTTATGCACTTGATTTTATGAAGCGAAAGAGCAAGAGAGGTACAAAGCCCCTGCTCAGTACATTCCCAAATTATTTATAGAAGGCTTTAAACATCTGTAAAGAATCAACTTCAGGGGCGCCTGGGTGGCGCAGTCAGTTAAGCGTCCGACTTCAGCCAGGTCACGATCTGGCGGTCCGTGAGTTCGAGCCCCGCGCCGGGCTGTGGGCTGATGGCTCAGAGCCTGGAGCCTGTTTCCGATTCTGTGTCTCCCTCTCTCTCTGCCCCTCCCCTGTTCATGCTCTGTCTCTCTCTGTCCCAAAAATAAATAAACGTTGAAAAAAAAATTTAAAAAAGAATCAACTTCAGAAATTAATTGATAAAAAACATCTGGATCATGGGTGGTGGGCTAATTTCTGCTATCTCAGATATGAAATCTATCCATGCAATTAAAAATGCAAAATGTTGGTGTAACATGAAAAGATCTCTATCACAATTTTCAAACATATTTGTTTACTTACAGCTCATTAGAAATTCTACCGAGATGAATAGTGCAATTATATGCAATTATAAAACTGTATCATAAATGCTGGATCTTCTGCATTTAATGACCATATCAGATTGCTAAA
This sequence comes from Prionailurus viverrinus, assembly GCF_022837055.1. Taxonomy (NCBI): domain Eukaryota; kingdom Metazoa; phylum Chordata; class Mammalia; order Carnivora; family Felidae; genus Prionailurus; species Prionailurus viverrinus. The sequence continues at coordinate 142,300,407 of NC_062562.1, forward strand.
ATTCAATGTCACTAAGAAATATGCTCTTGGGAGTAAAGCTGGAAGGGGTGGTTTTTTGAAGCAACATCCTGAGAGATGGAATAAGATGCAATCTCCTATTAATTAAACTGCAATGGGAGAAATAATTAACATCAACAAAAGCAGAACTGTAAACACTTCTAATAGACAAGACTATTAATTTTGAGAATGAAGATCAGAGGGAAGCTAGAAGCATAAATTTTTAACTATTTGGGAAAAAGATATTAAGCATTTGAGGGTGTTGGCATCAAAATACACAAACAAGAGAATCAAAAGGAACAATTCAAAAATCTTTCTTTCAAACAGCAATGCTCTGCCCTTCTCCATATCCCAGAGGAACAACCATAAAACTCCTTCAGCGCCCACTCAGTCCACATCCAGAGTGGTGAGGCTTCTCCAAGCTGCAGCCACCTGCGGCACTGCTTGGAGGCACTGGGCAGGCACAAAGTTGATACATGAGTACTCACCGTGGGAAAGCAGCAGCTCTGGGGTCAAAATGTTCTTCCCACTGTTCAAGTTCAAATTCAATACAAAAATATCAGCCCATGAGAAAGCCTAGGCCATCATAGTCACTTTTCCCGTTCCCTCAAAATGATAGGAAGAAAGTATGCACGGATGCTTTATGAAAAATGGTAAGGATCTTTGTAGGAAGATCCTTGGCTGTTGTCTTATCTGTTGCTCCATTTCTCAGAAGCGTACTGCAGACAGACAAATAACAAATCATTTTGAATGACAGTAAGCTATGAAAGTACAACTCTTACCAAATAAATAGTATCTCTTGCTAAACTTTCTGATATAAATCAGTGATAACAATGGGGGGCGGGGAAGACCAATGTACTTCCAAAGTAAAATGTCTTTCATATGAAATTAAGTCTATATGCTTCAGTACAGTGAATAGGCTGATTTTTAGAAAATAGGGAAATTTCTAACTAAAGTCATGACAACTGTACTCTATCCTAACTTATATTTTACCTCAAAAAGATGTTTAAGTAGATCTATTTCTGTGTACTCCTTTGTATACAAGTAACTCACAAAACAAGGGCATTACTGTTAAGAAAACCCATTCATTTGGACCATGAATGATAATCTATTATAAGTCTGTGGTTACAGGCCTAACAATCAGTCAGGAAAAAAGCAGGAGGAGCACAGGGTAGAGTTTCCTTTGAAACTCTAAATGTCTTCAGCTTGTATGTCTTTGGCTTCCTCTTGCATTTTCCATAATCCTTATGCTTACAGCACTTGAGGGCAACTTTTCCAGGAAAGAGACGCTTCTTTGAACACCAGTGGGACTAACGTTATCAGAGACTCTGCTGTGAATAAGATGGCCTTTTTCAAGAGGTCTTCATTTCAGAAAGCATGCAAGTCATGACACTGTGGTAGTAACACACTTCCATTAGTGTTTCCAAGTCAAAATAGAGCAAGGAGGAGAGATTTGCCGCACCCCTTCCAGGCATGCGTGCATCTCTAAAACAAAATAAAGCTATTTACAGCCACTCTTCCACAGTCAAAGAGAAGGCTTCTTACCTTTATCAAAATCACTAGAATTTAATCTGATACACCCACATATTATAAATATCCATTTATTTCAATTATACCCAATATATTTCATCTATACTTGATTCCCAATGTTATGGAAAAGCAAAATATTTTGAAGATATTGACTATTACTATTGTCTCATTCTCTATCTCCCTCCTTTTTGCTTAAGTTTAGTAACACGCTCTTACTTATTTTAAAAACAATTGAGACTACTTTTTTTTTAATATGAAGTTTATTGTCAAATTGGTTTCTATGCAACACCCAGTGCTCATCCCAACAGGTGCCCTCCTCAATGCTCATCACCCACTTTCCCCTCCCTCCCACCCCCCATCAACACTCAGTTTATTCTCAGTTTTTAAGAGTCTCTTATGGTTTGGCTCCCTCCCTCTCTCTCTTTTTTTTTTCAATTGAGACTATTTAAAAGCTAACATATCACCCCCAAACTTGTATTGATGTTATAAATCTTTCTTTACCTTATTGTCCCACCTTGACATAAGGTTTCCTACCAATTGTGACTTCTGGCTTCTGCAGCACAGTACATTTCTGTGTACTATGTATACACAGTATAACAGTACATATATATATGTATACACACACACACACACACACATACATACACACACACACATTTTACTACAACTTGAGTAAAATATTATAATTTGGTTATAAATGTGTCATTGCTCATTAGTATAAAAAATAACAGTGAAGCAAAATCAACATCATTTGTCCTAGGAGGGAAACAATCTATTGAAATCAACAGATGTTAATATATATAATTTATATATTCCATGTTGATTCTCAATAATTAAAATCCATTTAAAAATGTAATATTTATCCCAAGCCCAAGCTTGGCCATCCCAAGCTCTGATGAGTTTCCAAAGAACAGTAATCAGTTTTCACCAATTTTCCTTTGTCCTTAATAATATTAGTTTACATGACAGAAAACCTAAACTAAAAACATATTCCTCATCCATTTGCGGCTGGGTAATTATGATTTGAATGACACTAAGAAACCCGAAATTTTGAAGACAAAATTTCTCTTCTCTTAGCCAAAACTCCACTCTTGGTAGTCTGTTAAGGAAATACTCTTTCTTCACTCAATCCTCCTATAAAAGGTATGTACCTCTAAATCTTTCATCTTGCTGTGAATGAGTTAACAGATCTTTTCCTATACATGAGAAAGTTGAACCAAGGAGAAGACAGTGAAGGTAGGAGAAAAGGCACTTAGGGTGAGGAGTGATGAGCAGGAAGTAAAAAATGGCAGCCTTGAGCACAGTCATAGACTAATGAAAATGACTCATTCCAGTCCTGGATCAAATCAGTGACCTTGGCCTTGTTAATGCTATGAACCATTCAAGTGTGCTGACAAATAACAGTGAAAACCATCATAAATTCACAAACTGAAAGTATTCTATCTCGGGAATAAGCCTGGCACTGTGATTCCATCCTGCGTTTTATGGAAGTTTTATGGAAAGTATGTATATCTACTTTTCAAATAGAGAGGCCCCATATCTGAAGTTGCAGCAACCCCATTTTCCACTCTACCTTGAAAGTTTAGATGAGATCATCTCCTCTGGCAAAAAGAATGCCATTCTGATTAGGATACTTGAGAGTTAGTCTTGACAAGAAGGTTGGGTTAATTAGTAGACTTTGGCAGGTCAATTCTTGGGAAGTTAAAGGACAGGAGGATCCCAAGAGGATGAAATCAGAAGTGCAATGCCAGACACAAATCTCACTGCATAGTAGCTTGCCCGTCCCTCTCCCCACACAGTCCACACCCCAGACACAGATCCCTGTGCTTCCAATGTGACACTGTTAAATCTAGTTGCAGCACATGGAAAGAGCTTTTAAAGGTGGAAACATTCTATCAAGGTCCATGGTGTGGAAGGGGAAAAGCATGGTAGATACGCCTTCACCTAGTCAGCCTGGGAATCATAAACTCAGACCTATTTTGCTTTTGCAGGTATATTTGCTTCCTTTTTGCTGTTGAAGGATGCTTTGTTAGTATAACTAGGTATCTTGGCAATCCATGGGAACTCAGGATAAGTCCTCACTCAGAATCTTTCTTGCTTGAAAGATTAATCCAATTCTTGAGAAAGTCCATTCTTTCTGATACTCTTTCTATAATAGGGTCTGAAGTATCTATAATAGGGTCTAAAGTATCTCCATTGTCAGCCCTTCTTCCTAGGTTCTCTAAGGTCAAATTAAATAAGAGGTACACTTTTGAGATTTTTCAGAAGAAAAGGACTCAAATCAGTGTACTATTTATTAGACTGTTAAATAAATCATTCATTTAAGTAAAATTTTAAAATTTGGCTTAATTCCTTATGGCTAATAGACTCATAATTCCAAGGCAGAGATGGTTATCTCAGGCAATGTATTCCAAATAATAATTTAATTTTTAGAATAATTCTGTGTTCTAAGTGAAATTTCTAGGGCTGTCCTATCTGCCCAATTATCTTGCCAATCATTCTAATGGGCTTCCTATCCCATGAAATATTGAGAAAGTAAGAAAGCAAGAATTAAGAGACTTTCATATTTGTATCTTTTCATCATGGACCTAGGCTGTATAGATTTATGCAGATTAATAAGAATACGATTGAAAAATAATTAGAGCACAGTTTTCACTTGTATTTCTCCATTTTTAGTTCTGAGTACAACTGTGAGTGGACTCATTCCAGGACCTATTCCTGACTTCCATAATACCCGGTTTAAACCTCTGTTATAGGGCACCTGGGTGACTTAGTTGAGCGTCAGACTCTTGATTTTGGCTCAGGTTATGATCTCAAGGTTCATGAGTTAGAGCCCCACATCAGACTCTGCACTGACAGTGCAGAGCCTGCTTGGAATTCTCTCTCTCTCTCTCTCTCTCTCTCTCTCTCTCTCTCTCTCTCTTTCTCTCTCTCTCTCTTTCTCTCTCTCTCTCTTTCTCTCTCTCTTTCTCTCTCCCTTTCTCTCTCTCTCTGCCCTTTTTCTGCTTGTGTGCAAATGCACATGTGTGTGCACACACACACTCTCTCTAAAATAAGCAAATAAACATGAAAAAAATTAAATAAACTTATTATAGCACTCATTACACTGCAGAACATTACTTCTCTATAACTTAATTTTTTTAAGTTTATTTTTATTTATTTTGAGAGAGAGTGTGTGTATGTGCACGTGCACACATGCGCATGTGAGTGGGGGAGAGGGAGAGGGAGAGAGGGAGAGAGGGAAAGAGGGAGAGAGAGAGGGAGAGAGAGAGAGAGAGAGAGAGAGAGAGAGAGAGAGAGAGAATCCCAAGCAGGCTCCAGGCTGTCAGCACAGAGCCTGAGTTGGGGCTTGATCTTAAGAGCCATGAGATCAGGACCTGAAGGGAGGTGAAGAGCTGGATGCTTAACCAACTGAGCCACCCACGTGCCTCACTTATTCTATAACTTTAAAAGCAGTAAGGAATCTATGTTATTCATCTCTGGAAACTCTCCCCCCTTTTCTCCCATGCTTTCTACTCCTATCCCCACCTAACATGGTACCTGACATAGTAGAAAAGTCCGATAAATTTTTGATGAATAAACGAATAGTAAATAAATGAATGAATGATGACATACATGGAAAATGATTATAGAAGATAATGAATTACTCAAATTGTTCTTTAATCAGTTATTGGGTGCTGCTCTTTTATATATAATCCTTCCAAGCTGAATGCCAATGAATATCTCAAGAAGGGGAGTAGAGAAAATCCATATTTCTGTGTGTCTTCACTGACAAACTTTAGAAAAGGATGGCTTCTCAGTATAATAAATAGTTAAGGAAATTATTTGAATTTCACATTCGATTATCATAAAACTTTTATTTATGTAGAATCTAAATTCAGTAAACCTTGCCATACACTATTCATAAATGGCATTGTAAATAAGAGCTCATTCTATAACTTTTTAAAACTTGTCTGTGAGAATCATCAACTATTTTTATTCCGTGGAAATGTAGAAAAGGATTATAAAAGGATTAATGGGAAGTCATAAAATATTTGTTAAGCACTATTCTCACACAATGAGTTTATTTTTCCAGAGAATATTATTAGTAACTTTCAAATTGCTCAAAAAACTGTTTGTTTCCACTTACAAGTCCATCAGAATACCTAATGGCTAATCCACAACTCAAGCAAATTTGCCATCCGCCATGTTAAGTGCGCTGTTACTTGAATGTGGGGCTCTAGGGCAATCTGTGTGGAATCGCATACCTGTATGGTAAGTCATCTTCAGCTTCCAGGATCCTTCCTTTCTTACCTGCCAGTGCTAACTACAGTCTCAGGCAATTAAGGAGCCATCTATTCCACTCAGTTTAAAAACAGTATTTTTAAAGCCATTGGAGAATTTGGCTCTTTTCACCACAAAAGATTGTAGATCTTTCACAAATCATCCCTGGTCCAGGGGTCCTGGGGAGATGCATTCCCTCTATCCATCCTCTACCCTCACGTAGGAATCTGTGTCCCAGTAAAATAAAAACAAAGTTCGATCTGAGATTATCTTACAACTATTTGAAGCCTTCTTCCCTATCACACATCATGAAGGTATGAGTTCTTTAAAGGGGAGCCTGTATCGTTCAAAACTTCCAATTAATGTCCCAACAGAAATAAATATTTGGCAGCGGACTGGAATCAGACGATACACTGACCGGTTGGCTTCCATCAAGTAATGAGCAATGATCTGTTCCAGTTGCCATATTCAGTGCCTGAATTATTTGGCTTTAATAATTTTTTACATCCTTAAAGGAATAGTATGGTAGGAAACTCCTACCATTCTTCTTATTCTCTTATTGCAGTCCATACCCAGACCTTCATTTCCATCTTTCTCTCTCTCCCTCCTTTTTTCCCTCCCTCTCCCTTGCCCCTCTCTTTCCACATACAACTATCATTTTGAGCATAGTTTTGTTTATTTTGTCTATTTCTAGATTTGTTTATTTTGTCTATTTTGTCTACTATCCGATAAACGAGTTTAAAATGATGTGTCTGTTAGGATGACCACCATCCACTCAGATTCTCTTCTCTCCTATCCCCTTCTCCTACCATTCCATTTGCCCTTGGTCCTTACAGGATTTATCACTAGGCCCCAAAGATACCAGAATCCTGGAATAGAAAGAGAGAAGTTATCAAGTACAACAGTTCCCGGTATATTCCCACTCATAGCAACATTCAATATGATAAAACAACTCTCTAGCAACAGACCCAGGAAGCTGGCTACTCTCGTCAAGCCTTATGCCAACAAAGTGAAATAAAAACAAGAGTTGAATGTAAATTGCAAAGATGTGTAATTTCTGCTGAAGAAACAACTCCTCTTTTTCTACACAAGCCCAACTTTCCCCCAAATTCCACTGTCTCCTTAAGATTATGCTAATACTGAAGTTGTAGGGGGGGGTGGGGGTGGGGAAAGAACTATGGTAGAAGAGGAAAAGAAGGCAAAGAGAAGAGAGGAGAGAAAATTTGTGAATACAAATTAACTGTGGTCTAGCTACTATGGAAAACAGTATGGAGATTTCTCAAAAATTTGAGAATAGAATTACCATATGATTTAGCAATTCCACTTTTGGGTATTTATCTGAAGAACATGAAAACGCTAACTTGAAAAGATATACGCACCCCTATGTTCATTGTAGCATGATTTACATTAGCCAAGATATGGAAACAACCTAAGTGTCCACTGATGAATGAATGGTAAAGAAAATGTGGTGTGCATATGTATGTGTATATATTTACAATGGAATATTATTCTGCCACAAAAAAGCATGAAATCTTGCCATTTGCAACAACATGGAGGACCTCAAGGGCATTATGCTAAATGAAATAAACCAGACTGGGAAAGACAAAGACCATATGATCTCAGCTATATATGGAATCTAAAGAATGAAAAATCTCAAAACACAAAAAACCAAGCGCATAGAAACAGAGAAGAGACCGGTGTCTGCTAGAGGCTGGAATTTCTGGGGATGGTTGAAGGGTGTCAAAAGATACAAGCTTCCAGTTATAAAATAAGTCATGGGGATGTAATGTACAACATGGTGACTATAGGTAATAACATTGCATTACATACTTGAAAGTTGCTAAGAAAGTAAAAAAGCAGATCTTAAGATTTTCATAAGATAAAAAAATGTCATAATTATGTAAGGTGATGGATACTAACTAGAGTTATTGTGGTGATCATTTCACGATTACACAGCTATTAAATCATTATGTTGTACACCTGAAACTAATATCATATGTCAATTATACATCAATAAAAAATAAAAATTAATTGTGGATAAAATTTTATACTAAGAAATATTAAAAATAAAAACACTGGATAAGGCAAAACAGATTACTATCTAAAAGGTAAATCATACACTATAAATCAATAATAACGTGCATGGGGGGATGTCAATAAATAAAGTCAATATAAGAAAGTAAAAAGTGAAGAGAAGGCAAAATCTAAATAAAAGGAAATAAAATTCAAATAATTTTAGAAGTCTTGTGGTCAAGAAGAAAACAATTTGGTGGGGGAAAGGTTTTTGAGAAAGTTTAAAGAAATGTAATTATTTATAGTGTCTTTTACCAATCTAAAACACTTCGTGATTTTGAGAACATGAAATGTAACCTATGTAACTTGATTTGATAACTAAAGTAATCATGCTTGACATATTAAAAACTGCAATTGTATCAGATTATTGAAATTAAAAAAAAATTTTTTTTTAAAACAGCTACCAACTCTGGAACTTAATGTTCTGGTTTTTTTTAAAGGTTTTATTTTAAGTAATCCCTATACACAATGTGGGGCTCAAACTCACAACACCAAGATCAAGAGTTTCATGCTCTACCAAATGAGCCAGCCAGGCACCCCTGGAACTTACTGTTAATGTAAGACAAACAAGATGAAACCTAAGAATATAAAAAGCCATAAACTTCAGCATATAGCAAATGATGTTAACTGGGCTTATTTTTTCCCTACCTACTGGATATAAAAATCTTCTTTAAAAGACACCAAGGAGCAGACATCGAAAGAAACACTCCCTGGACATTCTTGCTTCCTAGATGTTTGTCTAATAAACAAGCTTGAGACAAAATGTCCGGCTACCACGGAATAGGTATATATGTTTGAGATGATCATTTCTCCTCTCTGGGTCTCATGTTTCATCTTTAAAATCAGAGGGTTGGATCAGACTGCCCGCTGGTTCTAATTTAACATGATAATTCAAAAGCCACTGTAGTGAGGGCTGTGGTTCCAGACTGCCTCCCCACAGAATTCCTTCAGGTATAAAGTGCTGATTCCAACTTCTGGGACTAGTGGTGATTGACGGCTCTTAGCTGCATCCCTGTCTAGGAACTGCCCTTCAGAGAGATCCACCCAGCTCAAGGTTATGCCCCCTTCCTGGAAGCAACTTGCATCCAGTGACTGGTCCCTTTAGGGGACATAAAGTCTGGGCCAGCTTGCCTCAATTCAGGATATTGTACAAGGCCCTCGGGGCCCTGCAACTCCCTGTGGTATCAGCTGAGGTCTCAGTGGGATCTGTATCACGGTTCAACTTTCCCCCCTGCCCAATTCTGCTTCCTTCATTCCCTACGAGGCACTGAACCTAAGCACACACCCCAATAAACTTCCTGTGAAGCAAATATCCACATTTGGGTCGGATTTCTCAGGGACGTGACACGGAACAGGCACTAAATCTCTTACTTCTTGGAGGCAGAACTGTTTTATTTTGAGTTTTGGACTGTATTTCTTGTTCTCAAAATCAGGAACTATGGGGCTGATACTACTATCCAATAATTATTTTCACAAAACATACTAACACATTATAAAATTATTTCAGAAGAATAGGATTAGGTAGGAATGTAGAAACACTACATCTGAAGATAGTCATTCATTACTTTAACAATAAAAAATGTATATTATAGTCTAATTTTTAAAGAAAAAAATGAGTAAATTTTTTTCCAACCTTTGCTTCTCTAGGGAAAATAAAACCTAGTACTAATAACTAAAAAAATAGGGCTATAAAGAATAGGAAAAACTACAGAGCAAACAAAACAAAACAAAACAAAAAAAGCAGTAATTGTTTTAATAATAAAAGAGGTAAAAAATAAACTTAAGAAGCAGAGAATTTAAAAATGAAATACAAATGAAAATACACATTTTTTAAGAATCCTCAGAGTTAGGGGCGCCTGGGTGGCGCAGTCGGTTAAGCGTCCGACTTCAGCCAGGTCACGATCTCTCAGTCCGGGAGTTCGAGCCCCGCGTCGGGCTCTGGGCTGATGGCTCGGAGCCTGGAGCCTGTTTCCGATTCTGTGTCTCCCTCTCTCTCTGCCCCTCCCCCGTTCATGCTCTGTCTCTCTCTGTCCCAAAAATAAATAAACGTTGAAAAAAAAAATTAAAAAAAAAATCCTCAGAGTTAGAAAAACAATTAAAAGACATACATAATACCATCATCACTCAAAACTCATAGGTTGCATTAAACCTGAGTTTTTATATCCTTTTCTGAATTTGGATGGGATTCCTTTCTTTTAAAGTTTTTTTTTTTTTTCAAGAACTTGGGTAATATGTTTTTTCTTTCCCCATTTTTTTTTTCTGTCTTCTTTATATGGTTTTTCCCTCTCATGTATAAAGGTTTTATCATGCCCAGTACATTTTAGACAAGCCAATCCACTTCTCTTGTATGGCGGCAGTAGGGGGTGGGGAGCGGGCAACTCTCCTGGTCACTGTATAGTTTACTTTTGTCTCATTCTTGTATGTCAATTTCTTCTGCATTATTCAAGCAAACAATCAGAGAAATCTTAAATCTTGACCTTGAAGCTGCAATTGATAGGCACATTTCTCTTACATGAATTCAATTACCTCCTCTGCAATTCAAAAATGAACTACCAAATAAATTAGACATTTCAGAGCTACTTGGAGCCTGGCAACAAGAGAAACCCTAGGTCTTGGTGAAGTAGCAACAGCTGATTTAGCCAGCATGGAATGATTCTGCATCTGATCCCTGCCAGGATAACAGAGGGTCTCATTTACTGTCTCTTCCCTTACTTCTTCTAAGTAGGTACTGTTTTCTGTTTACTTATCCCCTAGCTTTAGGCCCTGGAACAATGTTGAACACAGTGTCACTGGCCCTGGTGCCAGACAGGATCAGGGGCTCTGGAATATTTACAGTTTCCCTTCTTCTGCTTCCATAAATGAAATGGGCAGTCTGAATGGAGGAAATCAAGGGCCAGCTGGCTAAAAACACAACTGGCAACAAAGCACTTGGGCTCCTTCCAAGAGCTGGTGTTTAAAGAGAGGCCATTTAAAGAGCAAATTCCAACCACCATAATAATGGTTCAGGACACTAGCTGTAAGAAGAAACAGTAAGATTTTCCTCAGAAATATTTTTGTTTCCAAAGTTTGGAACCTGTTATATTCCCTCTTCTTCTTAAGAAATTTTCTAGAGTTAGTCAATCCCTTAAAATAGCCAATCAATACCCTAACAAATGACAAGTATATGTTGTATACTTCTGAGAATTTATATATCTATATATAAATTCTATGCCATGATGGCCAACGTGTTATTCTTGCTTAAGTGCATTCACACGAAAGAAATAAAACTGTTAAGAAATGGAGAAGGAAAAGGAAAGAAATCAAAAATGACATAAGAATTTAGATGGGATAGCATGGCAGAGAGCCAAAGACACGTAAACTAATTTTGGAAGGTTATTAACATATCATGAAGCCAACTGACAAAAGCAGATTTCCTTTATTAAATAAAATAGTATTCCAACTTATATATTTAAGAAAAAATGCAATAATCTTCTTGGGGAGAAATCATATTGGAGCCCTACTGGATAAACAAAACATGGTTTTTTGTGGTTGCTGGGTTCTGGTAAGACAACCTTGACTGGTCACTTATTAACCCTAGAATCTCTGATAGGTGCCAAATAAAAAATATATATAAATGCCATATTCAGAGAGATAAATTTAAAATCTAAACAATTCTATACATTATGAGATCATAATTAATTATATCATAATCCAGGAGAAAATGAATTTGAAGATGGGTGAACAAAGCTGCCTCTCTCTCTCTCTCCCCCCTCCCTCCTTCCTCCCTCCTTCTCTCTGAATGATTGGCAAGAGAAATGGAGGAAGGTACCCAGAAAAAAAGTGAAGGGGTCCAGCAGCCAGGTAGGTGCGTGGAACAGCAGTTCTGATGCTATAAATCCCAGAAATGGGTAAAGCCAGTAGCTTGAGACCCCCTGGAAGGCATTACCTCGATATAGGGCACAATCTTACAAGAGAAGTCCTCCAGCAGCCACTTTTTCGTCAGCTCGTGAAAGATGACAAGCGGAAGGCAGAAGAAGATGATGAGAAAGTCCCAGAAGGCCAGGTTGGCCAAGAGGGAATTGGAGATGCTCCGCATGTAGTAGTTGTGACACACGATGCACATCACCGCCAGGTTGCCAATGATGCCAGTCCCGAAGATCACCACAGACAAACACATGACCGCATAGGCGCCGTAGGACTCCTGGGTCAGTGGGTAGAAGGGGTTCTTTATTCTCAAGCGTCGGTTTGTGCTGTTTCCCCGGCGGGGACCCCCGCGCTCGTGGATCCCTTCGCCCGAGGACCCATTCTGGGCCAGCGCCCTGCCAGGGGGTGCAATTGTCCTCCTTTCGTGCCCAGACAGCCCATTGACCGTCTTGGGTGGGGTGTCGTGGTGGGAGCCCTGGAGTTTCCCGCCTCTCCTTGGCCAGTAATAAAGGTCGCTGGCGCCAGGTTCCGTCCTCACATTCTGCTCCTGGCTGTGCCCAGAAATGCCAGAGCCCCTAGGACCCTTCTCTTCCTCCTCTGAGATCTGAAGGAGGAGTTGGAGAGCCGGGGGGTTCCCTCTCGCCAAAGTTCCAGGGGGCTCCTGACCTCGGACACCTTTCCACCTCCAGGCTCCAGGCGGCCTGGCTGGAGGTCCCGAGGGTTCTGCGGTCAACGCCTCCGGCCCTCTGCCCGCACCTGGGTCACCGCCCGGAGCTGCCCTTATGTCCCTAAAGGGCGGTGCGCGCACCGCTGCCCCCTGCTCCTCCTCCCTGAGCGCACGGGCTAGCAGGTCTTCTGCAGAATTTCCCAGTCCCCAAGAGTCCCTGCTGCGACGGTGGCTCAGTGCAGGTGAACAGTTTTCCCCCAGGCAAGTTTCGTTTCTTGGCGAAGAAGCGGACCCGAGGGCAGGAGAGGCAGAAACCTTGAGCAGTAGCAGAAGCAGCAGCCGCAAGGTGCGGGCGAGAGGCGAGCCCGGGGCCCGCATGGCTCGGTGAGGGCGCACCCGGCGGCCGCGGCTCCCGGTTAGGACCAACACCTGCTGCCTAAGTTGCTGCTGAGAGTTAGACACATGTCACATACTCACCCCCGCCCCGGCAGTGGGGGACGGGAGATTACGGGGAGGTTGGGGGATGGGTCTTGGGTCACAAACCCTCCCCCTCTACAATCCTTCCTCGTTTGGCTTCCCGTGCATCTCTCGGCCGAGCCCACCCCGAGCGCTGCGTATCCCCCCCGCAAGGTTCAGAGAGGGAGTCACTGCTCCCGACGGCTGACCTTGAAAAGTTGTAACCAACACCTGACTGTTGATGAATGTTGCTACCGGGAGAAGCCCGGACCAAGCCCCACGTTCCTCCCTGCCTTTGGGTGGTTGCCTTCTTGGTAACAGTTGCTCTGCCTATTTACATCCTTTCGATACAGCTTTATCCAGTTGGTAACAGTTGTGCTGCCTTTTTACATCCTTTCAACCGCTTTGTCCAGTTGTAAGCCGAGGTCGCTACAGGGGGAGAAAAACAAGTTCCCCTTCTTCAGATGACTGGCAGCCACAATCCCGCTCCCGGCTCGCTGGAAACAGGTTGCAAACAGCCAGACGCCGCGCAGACGCGCCCGGGAAACTCTTGCCCCACCTAACCCCAGCGACTCTCCAGGCCGCTGCTGCCGTGGAGAAGCGGGATGCGAAACCCGTGGTCACTGTCAAAGTTGCTTCTCTTCCAGCTCAAAGTTGACCAGGGGGCGGCGCCGGCTGCTGGGCGGTGCGTCCTGGCGGAGAAAGGGAGTCGATGGCGGGAGTGAGGAGGGCGGGCGCCGCTCCTCGGTGGACGGTGCCGTGCCGGCGGCCGAAAGAGCTGGTGGCGGCGACAGCGGGCGCTACCCGGGCGGAGAGTGTGGTGCCTGGAGCCGCCGCGGGCGAGGCGGTGCATGGCCGGAAAGGGGGAGGTGGCCCGGCCTCTCCCCGCGGCTCCTGTAGCTGCGCGCGAGGGCGACACCCAGCGCTCCGCTCCTTGCCTCCTCCCCCTCCTCTGCCTCTTCGGAGAGATGCCGGTTTGTGGGGAGACTGGATTCCCTGGTGGTTTACGACTCATTAAACCCACACACGTTTCATTCAAGCCCTTTGTAGCTGCTTTCACTCGTAGGAGCTGGAAGCGGAGAGGGAACAAGGGCGGGGCGCGGAGCTAGGGATGGGCGGGACACGTTAATTCCCCAGATGTCGGAACCAGCTTGACAGGTCCCAGAGCCGGGTGGGGAGGAGCAGGGGCGAGACCCGTGCTTTCTCTTCCCATCCGCCGTGCGCATGCCCGGGCCTCGGCCCCGAAGGAGTAGTAAGGTGAGCAGTCCGCTCACCTCGTTCGGTATTCCCAGGGGCTGAGACTCGAGAGAAAGGAAGCTCAGAGGTTTCCTTCGGCAGAGAAGGAGCAGTTCCTGGAATGGGACGCACAGTGAAAATGTCCAGGATGCATCGTTACCTTTAACACCGAGTTAGGAAGCAGGCTAACAGGGGTTACTTAGAATGCCCAGAGTACAAAGAAAGTAGTTCGTTTGAGGAACTAGTGGAAAATGACAGGTGGGCGAAAATTAACTTGGCATGGCTGACCATGCCTTTCCAACCTTTAGCAGGAAGCCTGCTAAAGCTGTTCAGGGTATAGTTGGTAAGACAGACAAATATAACATAAAATGGGCAAACTGATTAAGAGAGAAAGTGACAGACGAAGAAAAAAAAAAACACATTTTGAAATTAAAAAAAAAAGGCAACATCTAGAAAGAAGAGAAAATACAATGAAAAATATGATGCCAATTGTGACAGGTATAGAACAATGGCCCTCCAAAAGATGTCCACATCCTAATTCCCAATACCTGTGAAAATCTGGCAAAAGGGACTTTGTAGATGTGATACAGTTAAAGATCTTGAGATAGGAAGAATTATCATCCAGGTGGGTCCACTGAAATCACAAAGGTCCTTACAAGAGGGAACTGGAAGGGTCAGAGTGGTGCAATGAGTCAAGCAATCTCTAGAAGCTGGAAAAGTCCCCGCTTGCTCATTTCACACTTCTGACTTCCAGAACTGTAAGATAATGAATTTGTGTTGTTTTAGGCCACTAAATTGTAGTAATTTGTTGCAGCAGCAATAATAAACGAATATACCAATTAACCTAAAAATGTAGACAGCAACAACGATTTTATTGGAAAATATTAACTACCAAAAATAGCTCAGGAAGAATTTTTTTAGAAACCTAAGTAGAACCTTAACATTAAAGAAATGAAATCATTCATCACGTTCTACTTATCAGAAAGCACTAGACATTATCGAATCCTAAGGAGTAATTATGCTTTATATGAAATGTTTGATAGCTACCCAATTCATTTTGTGAAGCCAGAATAACCTTAATATCAAATTGGAAAATGCCAGAAAAAGGAAAAAAAGGGTTAATAGCACTCATTTATACATTAATTCATTTACATATAATAATTCTCTCAAGTGCATAAATCCAATAAACAAATATTCTGCTCACATTATTTAGGGAAGAGCAGTGAACAAAATAAAGGTCTGCTCCCTCTGAATTTACATTCTCTTGGGGGAGACAGATAATAAACAAATAAATATACAATACATCAGATGATGATAAGTGCTAGAGAGAAAAGAATGGAGAGTAAGGAAGTAGAGTAATGGATTAGGGAAATATGTTAAAAGGATGGGCAGTGAAAGCCTTTTTAATATAAAAGGTGATTTTTGAATACTTACTAACATATATCCAATAATCCCCAAAAAAACCTTGACGAACCTTCAACACTACCTGTTTTATTTTTAAATACGGCATATAATAGGGTTTATCCCAGAAATATCAGGATAGCCTAACAGAATATTTTTTTATAATTTATGAAATTAACAATTTATGAAAAGAAGGACAAAGATATATTTATGTCAACAGATGCAGAAGAAGCATTTGGTTAAATGCCATCATCATTCATGATTAAAACTGTTAGCAAACTCCTTTAGAAAAAAAAACACTTTAATATAACAAATGTTAATTTAAAAATACAGCAAACATTAATGTCAAAATAACAGACACACTCCCTTTAAAATGAAACAAGACAGGACCACCTCTTCTATAATCAGCACTATACTGAAAATACTTATCAATGCAATAAGACAAGAAAAAGAAATAGTTGTAGTAAAGAAGTATAGTTGGTGTTATTTGTAGATTAGATAAGCCTACATACAAAATTTAAAGCGAATTAAGGTATCAAGGCTTATATAGCTACAGTAACAAAAAGAGCATGATACTGGTGCAGGGTGTGCCAAATAGATCAATGAAACAGAACAGAAAAGAGGTAAGCATGCATAAACTTATGTTAGAATTTGACATAGCAAGAGAACTGCCGTTACAAAGAGTTGGAATCGGGGGGTCTGGGTGGCTCAGTCGGTTGAGTGTCTGACTTCAGCTCAGGTCATGATCTCACGGTTCATGAGTTCGAGCCCCGCCCGCATCAGGCTCCGTGCTGACAGCTCAGAGCCTGGAGCCTGCTTCAGATTCTGTGTCTCCCTCTCTCTGACCCTCCCCCACTCATGCTCTGTCTCTCTCTCTCTCTCTGTCAAAAATAAATAAACTTAAAAAAAAAAAAACAAATAGTTGGAATGGTTGGACTGGACAATAAATGGTACTGAAAATAATTGACAATCCATAGAGGGAAAAAATAGAGTTATATTTCTTTTTTCAATGCTATTTATAAAATATATTTCAGATTAAAGATTTTAATATGAAAACCAAGTATTTAAAACTTTGAGAAGAAAATATAGGAAAATATTATGACGTAAGAGTAGGAAAGATTTCATATGATCGAAGAAGAAAAAGTGTAAAAAATAATAACGATAAATATGATTATCTTCAAGTTTTACATTTCTGAACCAACAAGGACACCAACAGCAAAGTTAAAATCAAGCTACAGGTTTGAAGCCAACTGTGGTACAAAAAGAATAGGAAGATCTAGTGCTGCCTATCAATGAGAGAAAAGTCTAGCTCCAGTGGGTCTTTTAAAGACACAAAACATGCTACCGTACAGGTTTACAACTGCCCACCTGAAATACAAAGTAATCACCCAGCACACTCACTCAAAGCTGAATTATTATTGCACAAATCATCATAACAAAGTGATACAATTTCTATTAATTTGCATGCACTTTGGTAAAACTGAGAGGGCTTCCCAAGGTGGTCCCCCTAGCAGTATCCCTGTTTGGGACAACTTATAAAAATTTTCCTCTAGGATGAAGAGGAGCAAATATGGGAACACTCATGCATGCTGTAGTCTTGAGGTTATTTACTACCATTTTATCATTTTATCTCAAATAATCCACGTTCCACAGAGATCTTCGGAACTTACTTTTTGTCCTGCAACAGGGCAAACGGACTGGCCTCCAACATCTACAAAAAACACCTATAAAGAGAAGCAAAAAAGATTAATTTTTAAAAGATGGACAAAGGATGAGATCAGGAATTTCACAAAATTAGAAACTCAAATGTGGAACTATGGGGGTACCTGGGTGGCTCAGTTGGTTAAGTGTTGGACTTCGGCTCAGGTCATGGTCCTGTGGTTTGTGAGTTTGAGCCCTGTGTCAGGCTCTGTGATGACAGCCGGGAGCCTGCTTCAGATGCTGTGTCTCCCTCTCTCTCTGCCCCTCCCCTGCTTATGATGTCTCTCAATAATAATAAATAATCATCAAAAAAATTTTTAAAAACAATGTGGAACTACGGTCAATCTAATAATTAGAGAACTGCAAATTATAATAACAATGGGATGCCATTTTACCTCTATTAGACTATTATAGAGAATGTCAATATCCAACTGTTTGACACGGTAGGAAGAAATGGGAGCTGTCATAACCTGCTCTTGGAAGACAGTATTTTGTCAATACCTTAAAAAAGTTGATGACGGGGCGCCTGGGCGGCTCAGTTGATAGAGCATCTAACTTCGGTTCAAGTCATGATCTCAGGGTCCGTGAGTTCAAGCCCCGGGTCGGGCTCTGTACATCCAGCTCAAAGCCTGGAGCCTGCTTCAGATTCTGTCTCTCTTTCTCTCTCTCTCAAAAATAAATAAAAATTTACAAAAATTAAAAAGGGGGCACCTGGATGGCTCAGTTGGTTAGGTATCCGACTTTGGCTCACGTCATGGTCTCATGGCTTGCGGGTTCAAGCCCCACGTGGGGCTCGGTGCTAACAACTCAGAGCCTAGAGCCCGCTTCAGATTCTGTGTCTCCCTCTTTCTCTGCCCCTCCTCTGCTCATGCTCTGTCTCTCTCCTTCAAAAATAAACATTAAAAACATTTTTTTAATTAAAAAAAAAAGTTGATGATGTTTATACCTTCTGAACATGAAACACTACCCCTAAGAATAAACCCTAGAGGAGCTCTTGAATGTAGGCATAAGGAAACCTTTATACTTATTTTTAATAAAAAGAATGGAAACATTGCAAATGCCAATCAATATAGGAATGGAAAAATTAATTGTAGTATATTCATGAAAAGGACAAACCAGACTTACACATATCAACAAGGCTGAATCTGAAAAATATAAATGTCAGGGGAAAAAAGCAAGATTCAGTGTCAACTATACTATGCTGTCATTTGTGTAACTCTTAAAAAGAACAGAAAACACTATGGTAAACCACACATGATATATCACAAAAGTATAAAATATATGGGGGAAAAAATACATATCAGCTTCAGAATATTAGTTACCTCTGGGGCTAGAGGGACAGGAATGGGATGAGAGAGAGCTTCTACTCTGTTGCATTTCGTATTTTGTTTAAAAAAAAAAAAAACAATTCAAGAGGGGGTAATCTGGGTTAATTCCAGAACAAGGAAAAATAGTTGCCAAAATAAAACCAGAGGTATTGCCTCACCTCTTATCTCATTAGTTTGAAGCTTGGGTTAATAAGGGTAAGATATTTTTATATCCTTTTTACTCTAGATCACAATAATGTGTCACTAATTTTCACCTCTACCCAGAAAGGAAGCCAAACTCAATAGGAAAAAAATCTCTTTGCACCCTTCGCAGAAACCCACTGTAACTGACACGTGCTTGCCCTCAGGTGGGCATCATTCTCAGAGTGGTAAGCTGCAGAACTAAGGTATCCAGCTTGGGGAGTTGCTTAGGGAAGTCCTGGCTGCCTTTGCTGGTCTGAGATGATACCTCCTTAACCTGCCTGAACAACAGTGCCTTTCTATTAGGATGGCTACCATGCTCTGGCTCCTTAAGTAAAGGCTTATTGTGGCCACGAATAAAACTACGGAGAGCTCCAGCCACGCAGTTGGAGCCTGGAACAATGTAAATCATTTATCTTCTTGGCAACAATTTTCTTATCTGTACAACAATGATATTCACACCTGTTCTCAGCTGTGCCCACCCAAGTCATTATGATGATTAGGCAAATATGAAAACACTTCATAAAATGTACAATATCTGTCTTTGTTCCTTTTAGTATTCAACTATTTGTTGCTATTAGCAAAATTTAAATGACAACAGGAATACACAAGCTGTGAAGGAGATCATGGTTGATAAAGGCAAGTCTGAAGTAATAGGTTAAATTTAGAAAGCATTCACTGCAAAAAAGAAGAAACAAATGTCTTTGAATCTTTTCCCAAAGCTTATCTCATCTGTAACCAGAATTTTTAAAATAGGAATAGTCACAACTCATCTATTTCTGTAGTTTCTACTATAGATATATAGATCAGAAAATATGTTGCCTAATCATTGTCTGATTTACATCAGGGGTCATTTATCTGCACAAGAACTGATTTGAACATGGATTTTTCTGTGTCAGCATCCCACAGGGTTTATTATATATACTATTGATTTTTTTATATACAAAACAGAACATGTAAATTATTACATGTCTGGGCATTTCTGTACAATCTATTACACTTTGTTTAGTGTTTGGTGTGAAGTTAGGACACATTACAAAATCAGAGAAATGACTATTTCAACTTTTAAGATACATGACTGAACAGAGGAAGTTTTACTCAGCACCCAATTTACTTCTCAAATAATATTTCTTTCCTTTCGGCTTCAGAGAGTTCAAATGGACCACTTCTCTAAAAGAAATTATAACATGCAAACAATAGTTTATTATCTTCTGAGATTCAAAATATGTCTTTTTTGTTTTGTTTTGTTTTGTTTTTTACAGTTTGTGATTGCGAACTCTATCCCTAAATTACTAAATGTTAATTTGGTAGCTTCCTTGACTACCTACTCTACCCCCTTCCCTTTGCCACATATGAGAGCTTAATTAGAATTAATGGAAAAAAATGTTCTGTTTGGGATAAAACACTAATATGATCATGTCTATCTTAAAAATAAAATGTCAATATTAAAGTATGTAAAGTATTTTAAATGAAACAATAATTAAAATGGTCCTTTACTTATGCCAGAAAAAAAATTATGTAGCTGTTGGACTGCATAAATTATGTTTAGACCACTACACTATATTGCATAACTAAATCTTTTTTGTTGTTGTTAATTGGAAAGAAACTTGAATGCAGAAAAGGATAAAATTGAAGATTATATAACCAAACATTCTAACCTTTCACGTGTCTTTGCCAAGGTAATTCTTTATCAAATGCAGCCCCACCATTTTATGAAAATTCGTTGAGAAGCAATGATATTTAGTTGGCACTGAGCCAATAATGATATCCCAGGAAACCAGAGTACCTCAGGCTTTGGTCCCTCATAACTTCTCAAATAATATGTCTTCCCTAGCAATTTTATTACTTTAGTTCTATTCCTGTAAATAATCACAGTAAGCAGAACTTTTCAACACTTATCCAAAGAAAATGTAATATTATAAAAGACACGTTATACTTCCTTCTTTTAATGTTTGGATCCATGTTGTTGTATATTGTATCAATAAGAGTCCTTCTAAGACTCTCCAAAACAAATCATCCTGTTCTACTGTTGCCCCATCTCTGACCAAACATCACTCTTTAAATCAGTTTTTGTGTAACATTAGTACTGAATAGTACTCAAGCATAAAAGCAAGTCAAGCCAAGCTTTTAATGCTACAGAAGCATTATCTTTGTTTAAAACTTAAAAATACTAGTAAATTTGACCAGAATGCAATTTTTCTGTACCAAGCCAATAAGGAAGATCATGCATTTCTATATGAAAAGTGAAGAGCTGAGATAGTTAGAAGGATTTTAAAAGAGAATACATCACTGAGCTGGCTGTCTCTCAGTAACCTTTTAAATTTTAGCTCCAGCAAAGACATCAATTCAATGAACACATCTAAGCCTTGAGTCTTGGCACTTTTTGCAATTATTTTCTTGATTAGCAGCTGAAATATAAACGGTTCTAAAACAAGGTTTGCTTTGCGAGTGAGAGTCATAAAACTCTACCCTAAAGATTGGTCAACAAAAGGGAAACAATAAACCTTTTGAGTATAATTTTTTCTGGTTTGTGTTCCCCTTTTTAGAAGATCTCCTTTAAAGATGTGATTTTTAAGTAATCTCTATACCCAACATGGTCTTGAACTCACAACCCCACCCTAAAGATTTAGAGTTGCATGCTCTACCTACTGAGGCAGCCAGACAACCCCTAGAAGACCTCCTTTATGTGATTTTTAACTTGATATATTGAGAGGGTGTGACTGGGTATTATCACTACAACAAACTGATCTGATAACAGAAAATTTTTGAGTGGTTAAATTAACAAAATGTTAAGATTTGGCTAAGGCAATTAAATTTGTACTTGAGATTAGTTCTTTAGTGTTTGCATTTTCAGGCTACCATATGCAGCCATTTCCAAGGCCCCAGCTGGTCCACAGAGTGCTTTTTTAGGACCGGTTTTATGCTCATCCCTGCATGAACTCAATATCCTTTCCTGAGCATCTACCTTTTGGAGAAGGGAAGGCTTTCATTTCAACTATCAGAAAACAAAGAAGCTGATTATCTCCTCTTGTATGACAGAGAGGACATAATGTAATATGATGGAAGTCCCTTGCAGTGCTCTACCTTCTAAGCGAGGTGCCCCTGGGATTACAAGGTGTCCACAAGGGTGGCCTCTTTTAGGCAGTGTAGAGTTTCCATGATTTCAAGATGCTTTTTAGATCATTAGAGAAAACACGATACTTGCACCCTCTGACATGACTTCCATTAATGTGTATATTGAACTCCATGAAAGAATTTTACTTATAAAATAAGAGGATTTGGCTGCTAAAAAGAAACTAAACACCATTCATCTAGTACAACCTCCTTTGTTTTAGAAATAACTGAAACCAAAATGGGTGAGGTAATTTCCCCTATATCATGCAGTGCAGAACAGAACTTGGACTAAAACCCAAGTTCTTTGAGAGTGAAGAGAAAGGACCACCAGCCAGTGGTTCAGAGAGGCTTCCTGAAGGAGGTGGATGGTACAAGGGCAGAAGGGTAGGGGTTAGTTATTGAAGTGGGAGGAGGAAGAGTCCATGGTGCAAACAGAGGGATTGAGTCCAGCAAAAATAGGGAGAACAGAAAAAATGCTGAAGTATAGAGAACACCAAGCAGTTCAGGGTTTCTAGGAATAATGGATGAGAATTTGTGTTCTTAAGGAAAAAAGTTTACTGTCAATTTTACTTTTTGAGGGATGCTCAATTAGGGCAATACTTAGATGACATTTGACTTAGAGATCTACTTATTCTGATTCTAGCAATGTTTAAATCCATATTAATCTTTTATTTATTCGATAACACTTATTGCTTACCTCCTCTATGCCAGGAACTATGTGTGTGCGATATGTAGAATGGCTAAGTGAATTCACGGAAAAATCATGGGGGCATTTCCCGATAGAGAAGGAGTTCTGAATGGGAAAAGTCATGGGTCTTCACTGCATTGACTAGAAAAGTTGCTGTAATGATGGAAAAGGTATTGCATGTAAAATCAGAGTGTACTTTCACATACATCCATAGCTGGTAACTGTTATTTAACTGATTTATTTTAGTTGCTTGAATATCAATGAAGATATTGAAATTTTTGCAAGGACCCCTTGTTATGTCTTACCACCAACCACACACACACTCTTCTGGGAAGTATGCCCACCCAGTTTATTGTCCTAGTACTGGCTCTGTCAAATTAACCAAAGTTTAGCCGATTAATCCCATGTCTGGAACTTTTCCAACTATGAAAGAAACAGGGAGAAGGTACGGGGAGTTGCTCCCATTTAGGTAGATCTTCAGACAGGTGTTGTTGGCAGCCATATTTCCAATGAGGATAAAGGCACACAGAAAAGCAATCTATAGTTAGAAAGACAAATGAAGGATATTCAGAAATAGATTTAAATAAACAACAGATTTATGTTTTATAAAGATTAAAATATTTAAGGCATGCATGAATCACTTTCTGATGATTCCTTACACTGACTGTTCTTCAGTGATGTAACCAACTATAGGATCTACTTGAATCAGATAAGAAAATTCCTATTACAACTATTTCTCTAGATATAGTAGGATAAATAATATTTCTGTGACTCCTTTCCTACTAGACTTACAAATGAATCTCAAACCCATCCTCCCTTTTCAAATCCTTCTTTAATTACCAGCAAAGCATAGATGCCTCCTGAACTATAACAACCAGAAAGAAAACGGCTGTAAGACAATTATCTCAAAGTACCCATTAATAATCTGCTTTTAATCCTGACTATTATTCTAATTAGTACTATTTTTTAAGTTTATTTATTTATTTTGAGAGAGAGAGAGAGAGAGAGCGAGCATGTGAGAAGGGGAGGGGCAAAGAGAGAGGGAGAGAAAGAGAATCTGAAGCAGTCTCCACATAGAGCCCAATGAGGGGCTTGAAACCACAAACTGTGAGATCATAACCTAAGCTGAAACAAAGAGTCAGACGTTTAACTGACTGAGACACCCAGGCACCCAAAATTACTGCTATTTTTTAAGAGACTTCATTCTTGGTCAAATCAGGAATTCATTCATCCAACTTTTTGTCCCATGCAGAGCCGGGTATTATCCCAATAGTGCACAGTTTTGAAAATTAAAAAATAAACATTATACCTTCACCAAATTAAATAAAAAAAAATTACTATTTCCCAGAATGGTTCGTGAGGGCAGAATATTAACTCAACAAACACTCATTGGTTATCTGTTACGCACAAGACAGTGCGATATGGTTGTAGGTACATTTTAAAAAAAGAAAAAAGAGATCTTACCAAGAAGTATGAAACAGACTATGTAAAAAGTGAAGGGAAATCCAATCATATAGCTAAAACATTCTCTGATGAAAGTACTTTCTCCTGAAAAATACAAGGACAAATGCACGAATTCTCAAAAGATGGGGAAGAAAAATCAAAAAATAAAAACGAAAAGGGAAACTCTCAAGATTCAGGTTAAAGGTTGTTATTGCTTTAATCTGTATTCAATATCCTGAAAATCTCTATACTTTTCTACTTAAACCTATGCATCGAAACAATGCCTGACATATTTTCTCACTGTGTGTCTTCAGCAATGCACGGTTGCTAATGACAGCATTTGCTCATGAGGCTTCCCTGCAGGAGAGCCTTTGGGGTGGAGAATT
Organism: Prionailurus viverrinus; assembly: GCF_022837055.1. Classification (NCBI taxonomy): domain Eukaryota; kingdom Metazoa; phylum Chordata; class Mammalia; order Carnivora; family Felidae; genus Prionailurus; species Prionailurus viverrinus. The sequence continues at coordinate 142,324,773 of NC_062562.1, forward strand.
TTCTATAACAGCAGACCTGCCATAGCTGATCTGTCAGGGTGAGTCAGACAGACATTCTGCTCCCTGAGGATGACAAGAAAACAAATAAAAATTAAACCAAATGCAAACAGTTTCATCAAAGGCATTTGACAAATTAGCAGGTGCCCTAAGGAATCAAAAGCAAGGGCAGAAATAAATAACACTTCCTTCATTGAAATCTTTTGATTTTAAATTCCAAACACATAAATTAAACCATCTATTATGTCTTCTGATATTCAATCGCACAAATATGTGGGCTTGAAACTTGGCCAACATTTTATGCTTTCATGCTCTACTCATACTCATTTTTCACTCTTTCTCCAAAGAGTCTTATCAAGCTTCAGCTACTCCAAGGCACAGTGCTGGGCACTGGGGAATTGTTACGGTGAGCAGACACTGACAAATACTCCCTCACAGAGCCCATAGCTTAACAGAGACAGAGAGGCAGGCATAGCAATTAAGAGTTCACACAAGTAAATGTGAAATTTTAGTAGAGACAAATTTGACAAAGGACAGCTATGTGATGCTTAGGATCTATGACTGGAGTCTTTTAAGCAATTCAGAGGGTCTAAGATGGCTTCTATAAAGAAGTTCTGAAGGACTCTTAGAAGCTAACTACTCAACAAGAGAAGGGAAAGATACTCCAGGCAGAAGAAACATCGATGTCCTAAGGCACGTGATCAGTTGAGAGACTAAAAGGAGGTCACTGTGGCTAAAGCAGAGCATGCCAAAGTGCTGTGGCTGGAGACAGGGCTCAAGACAAAGGAGCCAAGCCATGAAGCATCAAGGCATGACATGATAAAGGGCTTACTTGCATCTTGAAAGATCTATAAAGTCAATGGAGTGCTCAGTGGTGTGCGTGCGAGCGTTCGTGTGTGTGTCTGCTGGGGTGGGGGTGGGGCGGTGTCAGGCTATTTGAGTGGCAGTCACGTTTACTTTTGTACTCTATTTGATCACTTGTGAATTTTACCAACAGACAACTGTCCTTGCTAACAGTTTCTCCTATGGTAAGAGCAATTGGAGTTGAATATAAAGTGGTTTATATCTAGATTGTGGAAAAACACAAATATAGCAGCATATATAAAGAGAATATTAAGGCAGTAGACATAAAACACAATCACAAGTTTTGCATGTTGTTCACTTGTAACATAACACAACCAAATGCCTCTTTTAAATGTACAATTTGTGTTCAAAAGTAGTACAATTTGCTATTCTTAAGATGAAGAGAATCGAGAAAAAACCTCATCCTAAAACCAATTAAATGTTTGAATAATCACCTTTAAGCATATACACTGCTGTTCCCGAGCAAAATAATGAATAAAATATCTGGTGACATTCAAAGGTGAACAGTGTTCCTCTTTTAGAGAATTTAAAATATAGCAAATGCACAAGAGGTTAGGAATATGAAAAATCTAAATACAGTGTGAGCACAGTACGCTGAATGATAATATACAGAATAATACGTTCGTAGTAATTTAATAACTTGCTCTTATGGTTGACGTCAGCAACAAAGAGAACCCAGATCACAGAATACTGTCTTTTCAACTCAATTTAATAATGCAGTAATACACCTACAGAATTATGCGCATCGTATATGTCACGGAATTCCAGTTTTTAAATGGTTGAGTGCCTGTTATATGCCAGGTGCTTTAAACATTTCCATGTTGCATCTTTGTGAGCTAGTTGTTTGCAGGAAAGGCCCTCACAGAGCTTGAAGCCCAGGCCTGCTGAAGCCTGATCGTGGGTAATAGAACCTCACTTCATTCCACCTCCATATAAACGCTCAGGAAGGTGCTAATTTTATTTTGCACTAGTTATTTGCACCTAATGAGGAGGCAGGCACGCAGCCAGAGTCTCTACAACAGCCTGATTGATACCAACAGCAGTGTATAAAGAACGCTTGAAAATGGCAAGGGAAGCTTCTCTTGCTTGGTAGGGTCCTTATTCCACGCGGGCAGCGTCATCCAAAGCTGCAGGATACCACTGGCCTCCAGGGGGAATACAAGAAGCCATACCTGCACCTCTAAAACCCGTGTTAACCCCTATTGTATGTAACTGCTCTCTGTTCTTGCTATCTCTGTAAAGTTCCTAACCAACTGCCACTAAAAGCTTCTATCTTTCTGTCCATCACATTACCATCCCATTGTGACATTGTGGAAATTATTTTACTTTAGAAATGAAGACAGGGAGGCTCTGAGCATTACGTAACTTATCCAAATTAACAAGCAATAGTGCCGAGGTCCCGATCAACACAAGTGTGGCCTTTGTGGATGCAACTGTTAGAAAAGGCAGGAGAGCTGAGGCCACAGTGATAGGGTGAGCATTGCACAAAGAAGAAGAAGTCGGTGTCGTAAGTGTGTAATTGTGACACTAAGGAGAGAGAATTTAGGTTGCATTTTTTTTTCACGTTGCACATGAAAATCATAATGTGATATTACAAATATGTTTATCTTAACATCAAACGGTAAGTTCTGTGAATATGGGAAATCTTTTTCATTCACCTACGTAAGGCCAGTATGAAGCAAAGGGCCACACGTGTAGTAGACATGTAAATAATAAAATTGTAAACTTTCAAAATGCCTTTTGAGCTGACTGATTTCATTACTTAACTAAGGTGAAAAGATTAGTTTGGTGATTTGGGGGATATTTCTAAGTACTGTTTCTGTGAGGGTGTTTTTAGATGAGATTTACATTTAAATTGGTGGACTTTCAGCAAAGCACCTCCATACTGTGGGTGGGCCTCATCCAATCAGTTAAAGGCCTGAATAGAACAAAAGACTGACCTTCCCCACACAAGAAGGAATTCCGCATCGCCTCTCGGCCTTTTGGCTCAGATCAAGTGAAGAAGGAATTCCGCTAGTAGACTGCTTCCAGACTTCAACTGTAACATTGGCTCTTCTCTGGGTCTCCAGTTTGGCAGCCCACCCTGCAGAATTTGAACTTCCCGACCTTTATAATTGTGTGAACCAATTCATCAATAAATCTCTTTCTCTGCTTCTCAAGAGAACCTTAACTAATACAGGCAGCATTAACATAACAGTTTAAGGATATAAATGTCTCAACATATACAGCCTTTAATGGTGTACAGACTATTAAGGTGGGGTCATATCCTGTATTTTTTCCATTTACTTATACATTCATCAAATACTTCTTCAGCATCTCTGATAACCCCGGGCACTTGTTCCAGGAGCTGAGGGTACAGTGAAGAATGAGATTGCTTAGCAAAATTTATGTATTAGTTCCTGAAAACCTTTTTGACTTAAGTAATTAAGTCAAAGTAGTCCATTCAACTTGGAAGTGAAACAAAACTTATTTCTATAGGATAGAAATATTTTACATTTTGTTTCCTTTTAACTCAAGAAACTTGGAAGCAACTGTGCCATGAAAACAACAGAAGAGAATTATTACCCACAAACTATTTATCTCCAGCTTTTGTACATTTTACTTATTTCCATATTCTTATTTTCATATTTCATATTCTTATTTCCATATTGCCTTATCAGGCCATGTTTGTGTGTATTAGTATCTACCTGTATCTAACACATAGGTCTTATTTCTTTATAGCTGTATGTATAGATATATACACATATATAATATATACTTTCGTTTTTTCCTAATACCGTATAAGGGTGAATAATTTTAACTCCTTAACTGACTATGCCCCATTCTGCACAGTTGACATCTCTGTAGCCTGAGACTCAGAGCAGAAAATACACATCACATTGATACAGCTAATTAGTGGTAGACCCAGGAGCAGGTGTCTTCACTCTCCTGCTGCTTCTGCTACGGCCCAAACTGCCTCCCTGGCCAAAGATTTTCATTGAAGAACAGCTAGATGTCAATTTGCCCATAAAATGCCATTTGGGTGCCATTTTCCTAACTTTTCCTTGAAAACATACATAACCCCCTTGACTATTTTCTGAATGTTAGAAACCTATTGAAGGATGTCATCATTTCAACATGATAACTTAAGCTTACAGATGATGTTTCCATTTATTTCTGAGAACAAATTTAATGTGAGCTTTTTAATTCACCCCATCACAATTTAATATCAACCCTCCTTTGAAAGTAGGCCTAGATGTTATCAGCAGATACTCAGTCTTAAGGATGGGGACTATGCAATACTCCCTCTCATTGTTAACAAAAATAAGCATTTCCATGCTATCGTGATGCTTTAAGTAAAGCAATGAGGCTCGTGACAAGCACAGTGCAAATTAAAGCAGAATAAAAAGAATGCAGGAGGAGTTTGTTGAGCTCCCAAAATATATAGCTAAAACCATTCTTTAAAGAGTGCACAGGCAGTTCAAAATTTCAGCCCTCCAAAGATCACAAACTTCTTTGTATTTCAGAACGCTTAAAGGATATGTGAAAAAAGCGATCCAGAATCCAAAGTCAAAATCCACTGTCTGTATCACAAAGCCCCCACCCACATAGTATAGCTTGACTCCAGCACACTTCAGATTGTAGGCTGGGAATGAACTTGAATGAAACTCCTGAGTTCAAAGCCCTCCATTTTTAGCTCTGAGTAGACACCGTAACTTCCCTATTCCTCCTAAACCATTTGTGATCTCTGAAAACCTCAATAGAATCCAAAAATGGCCTCCCGTTTTTGTGATGGACCTAATTATGTTTCTCAAGGTCTCCAAACACAGCACTGCCATGATGCTGCTCAAACTTGTGGGGTGTTTCCTCTGACTGGGCTGGCTTCCCACGCCCGGTTCTCTCCGGGACCACTAGACCAGGATACTGTGGGGAAGAGCTCCCTCGCCTGCCTCTAGAAGGTAATGCCGCTGCGGGCAATCGCCAGGGTGGCTTCGTCAACTGCCTCCTGCAGCCAAACTAGTTAATTTGATCACACAAAGTTCGCACTTTGGCTTGGCTAAATCTTTTTTATATTTATAGTCTTTCATTTGGAAATCCAAGTTTCATGTATAAACAAATGTCTAATTACAACATCAACTATAGATCACATGTATAAACAAAATGTATAATTTGCACATTGACTACAGATTTTCTCCAGAAAAACAACAATTATTTCATATGAAGTTTTGGAATTAATAGGAATCTGCTCCGTTGTGATTTATGTGCACTTCCAATCTGAGATTGTTACGGAGGAAATTGTGGCAGTTAATCAACATGCAAATGACATGTTTATGCATGAGTTAAAATGAATTTTGACAGATGTATGAATACCAGATATTAAAGTTTAATGCTTTAGCCCTGTAATGAAAATGACACAAACCACAGAAAGATCTGTCTTACCTGTAGACATACTGAAGGTCAAGAGAGTTTTAATTAATACCAGGTAGTTTTCACTTGTTAGTAACAGATGAAATATAAAATATAAATACTCAAAATGCCAGAGGAAAACGCTCTTGTACTCAGAACCTTACCTGGCACCTCCATCACAATGTGTTATTATAATATTCATTCCAGTAAATAGAGTTTTCAGACATGTCTTCAGAATTAAAATGAGTGTATTTAAGTAACCATTCTGAGATCAAATTCTTTTTCTCTGTTCATAAATATTTGAAAATGTATTACAGTTTCTGAATATTAACCATGAAAGTTCGGCTTCTGTTAGGAAGGAGTTGTTATGAAAAAGTATGAGATTAGAAGATAAACACAAAAGTAATTAAAGTAATTTTCTATAATGTCACTCATCTGTGCTTTACTTAATTCTCATCACTCATTTGGAAGATCCTCAAATTAGTATGAATTAACACTTACGGAGTGTTCCACAAATGTTACCGGCCATTTATTATGTACTCTTATGTGCTACTATTATGTACCGGCCATTGTGCTAATTACATTACATTTATTACCCCCTTTAAACCTCAGGAATTCGAGGAAATCTAAGCAAACTGAGGCCGAGGGAGTCAAATATCTTGACCAAGCTCACACTGCCAGGAAGTAGTGGAACTGTGTTTTCAATCAACGTCTGATTCCAGACTTCCTGTACTTAACCACTACACTGTAGATTTTGGACTAAACCATTGACTAATAACTGCTTTCTCCCACAATCCTTTGCCATTTCCTGGGTACGGTACTGGTCAATGAATTCAGTGTGGAACTGGAGTTGAGGATCCACAATAGCACCTACGATGCCTAGGAAAGACTGCAAGAAGGAGAAATACTCGCTTTTGGTATGAGAGACAACAAGAAGTCAAAAGAGGGTAACTAGAAAGAAGAGAAATGGATCTGGGTAGAGATAACTTAACAAATGTTAGGGCTTCCATGAGATAACAAGACACAAAGGAAGAGAGTGGGACGGGCGTAAAAAAGTAAAAGCTGACAAATGTAAAATGTCTGTTATAGAAATCTCATTATGAAGTGGAGAAGCATGAACCACTAATTGGAAAGGAGTGATGGAAACAAGGAAAGGAGAATGGAAAAGGTGAGACAAAGAAAGAGAAGCTAAGATGTGTTTAGAATCCTCCACAGGACAGGCATTTTTTTATATGTTTCACTCCATTTAATTTTCGTATTAACTGCACCAAGTGTAAAATATCGTAGAATATTTTTTCCTTATTTTTACAGGTGAAGGTACCAAACAACATTTCGGAGAACATTCAGCTGATAGAATTTAAAAAGTCAAGACTTGAACCCACATCCTTTGATCCCAAATGCTGCCACATGTTTAAGTCTAAGGAGGGAGGGAGTTGATAAATGGGAGATGTCTGAGACGATTTTGAATCGTCTATTCAAACGGCTATTGCTTCCTTGCTACATTGGAAACATTCTGCATATGACTTCTAGTTTTAGCAATTACACATACTTATTGAAAGAAATGGGAAAATTTTTCTAAAATTTCCTGCTGCATTCTTTTTACAAACAAAATGTTTGCACTTTTCTTGTGAACTGGAATGTGTTTTTGTGAGTCTAATAATGACCTATTTTGTTTCCATTTACTCTACCTTTTAAAGGAAGGTCTGTAGTTGAAATGAGGTCCATCGGACCTTGGTACAGATCCCTGCCTGAATCTTCTGGGTGCAGAGGAAGAGAAAAGGGATTAATTTAGGCTGTACATTTACTTGACCAGCTAGCTAAGAGATACAACAGACTGAAGGCAATAAAGAGGGGCACTCTTCTCCTTTGAAGATACTAGCTTTTTAAATTTTGTTTTGATTGGCAACCAGAAATCAACTATGGTAGGCCACCATTTTTGTGTGCACAATACACCAGGACACATTAAGTATGGAGGATGGAGCACACTCTTTGTGACTCTGTCACAGGCTCCCCAGTTGGTGAACATCCAGACTTTCTTTGACATGTTCTCCACGTATTCCCAGGGACACTTGGCTATGAGGTGGCAGTTTCCATTTGCCCTTCATTCTCCTCCTTGCTCTACATGGAGAAAAATCTGTTTCTGGAGTGTGGCCATCACTATTCTATATTTAACTGCTCTAGTGAAGGGTTTCTTTACTTTTTTATTATTATTGGTTTTGTTTTTTTTTTTTTTTTGGTTAAATAATACACTGTTCAATTCAATGGCAATCTACATAGAGAGATTTAGATACATGGTAATGTTGCCATCTTATATCTAAGACACTCTTGAGACTGTCTTCATACATTTTTAATAAAACTTAAGTCTTTCAGGGGCGCTTGGGTGGCTCATTCAGTTAAGCATCTGACTCTTGGTTTTGGCTCAGATCATGATCTCACAGTTCATGGGATCGAGCCCCACATCAGGCTTCATGCTGACAATGCGGAGTCTGCTTGGGATTCTCTCTCTCTCCTTCTCTCTGCCCCTCCCCTACTTGCTCTGTCTCTCAAAATAAATAAATAAAACTTAAAAAAAAATTAAGTCTTTCAAAACTAACAAATGTATGTGGGAAATCCTCCAAGCAATTGTGAGGTGGTTTCTCCCTTCCCTTTTCTTTCTTTTTCTTTTTCTTTCTCTCTTTCTTTCTTTTTCTTTTTCTTTCTTTCTCTCTTTTTCTTTCACTTTCTTTCTTTCTCTTTCCTTCCTTCCTTTTCTTTCCTCTTTTCTTTTCTTTCCATATTTGCAAATCTAGTGTATATCTCAAAGTACTTTTAAGCACACTGTAGCAAAGCAAGAATCAGATTGTAAATGTTTTATCTGCCTACAAATAAATAGATCTAATGTTTTTGTCTGCTTTGTAATTGTGTGTCACTAATTCCACTGAACTCTCACAGAGCCTGTCTGTATAGGAATCTAAACGCAGTGGGTCCTACAACACCTGTTGGCAGAGTTTACAGAAGAACAGGAAAAGTACTTTTTCCTTTAGATATTTACTCAAATTACATGTTATTTAAATAATTTTTAAAAAAACATTTTAAAGAGTTATAAAGGAAGTCAAATCCTATAAAAACTAAATTATTCTGAGCAAGTATTATTTATGGTTTGTTTCACTGCCCATGGGTCGTTTACACCTCTTTTCCTATTCGTTTTGTTCTGTATTACTAAGGAAGAAACATTTAAGCTCCCTGTAAATGGACAATCTGTAAGTTCCTCCAAAGACTGGAGACCATGTTTTTTGGAGCCATGCCTAAACATTCCCACAACTAATCCAAGAGGCATGGACAAACACTGACTGATTGCACTTCCTTTCCTTTCTCAGGATTTTCATCTCTTCTCTCCTTTGAACTCTTTTCCTTTTTACATTTTCTATTCCTCATCGTTATCTATTCCTTGGGTCTGTTTCTTTGTTTTTAATTCTTTTAGTCTCTCAGTTTTTCAAGCACATTCATTGCATTTTGCTCCTAGTCTTCCTTCCCTTTTACATTATCTGCATTTATCCTCTTGCTTTCTTCCTGCTCATGATGTTTCCTTCCACTTCTGTCCTCAAGCCTTATCGTCCACATTCCCAATTTTCTCCTTCTTGACCTCCACCACCCACTTCATCCTCTTCCTTCTCCCCCAAGATGAAGTAATGCCATCATTTCACCTTTACCTCCTGTGACAAGTTTAATGCCCACTCTAGTTTCTTTTGCTTTTATAGTTCTATTTTCTTTCCAAGGAATAAAAAGGAATAAACATTGAATTCAGAGGCAAGATTTATCATTTGCTTTCATATTCATTACGCTTGGCATTTCCCCCCTGATTTTCAATAAAAGAGGGATACTTTATTTGACCATATAATGTGCATTCAATTTATATGTTCTAGAGCAGACACCCTGCTAAACTGCTGACGGGAAGCAATGTTTTTTTCCATTTTGATATAAATGCGCTCTTTCTGGATGGCACATAGCATGTTTCCTTAACACAAGCCAGACTTCCCTTTACCACCCCTGTTTCATCTCTTGAGCCTACCTCTGTGCTCATCAGACTAGATTCCCGCTTTATCCTGCACGACTCTAGCTGCCATTACTCCCAGGAACTTTTACTATCCACTCTGAGGAAGTTCTCGCATCCTCTTTCAGTATTTGGCTTCCTCCTGCTTGACAGTGAACTCAAAGGCTTTCGAGTTCTATACCTTGAATGGTCCTCCTACTGAGACAACAAAAATGCTAGATATAACATCAAAAAATCTTTTTCAGTGCCTACCCAATTTGGCACAAAATTGAGGACTAGAGTCAAAATCTGAAGTGAAAGTGACAACACGGGAGGTAAGTGACAAAATTAGCTTTATTATCAGTGGTTTCTAACAACCCCATCGCAGGACTGGGTGGAAGGAGACAGGAGGTGAAAGCTACAGCCTAAACACAGCATGTACCCCAGTATACCAAACTCTCAAAGTAAAGATGAATAAGGACTAAATCCTCTCTTTAGAAGAGTACAACAAAGAAGGTAATGTCTCCTCTGACAATTTATAACTATTAGCAAGCTTTCACCTGAGCTTCTAGTCCAAATTATCACTTTTGTGGTCTGAAGAAAGTCTGAGTGGAAATTTTCATTTAAAGCACTCCTGATTTTAATTAAAGAAAGAGAACTTTAAGAAACTGAGAAAGCAAGTATTAAAGAAACTAAATAATTATACAGCAAATGAATTGTTCAATGAATCCCCAGCAGAAAATTGTAAATTCATACTTCAAATCTTATAATAAAGTTGCAGGGACCCTTAAAGGCAAAGTAAAGATAGTAAGCCACAATTTTTGCTTTCAACGATCTCATTGTTTGGAGATGTGTAAAAGGCCTCCCCTATTTTATAGCATTTACTTTGGGCATGAAAGGCCTTCATAATTGTTTCTATAAATACGACTTGCCCCTCCATCTCACTTTTGTTTCTCCCATGCCCCTGTTAACAGAAAGATGAACTCCTGCAAACCTATGATTTCGTTCTGGCTCCAGAGAAGTCCTCAGAACCCAGAACCTCAAGCACAGTGGTCTATCTAAAATAGGGTAGAGACTAAACATCTCTCCTCCCAGTGCTGCTCTTCGTGATTCTCTGACTTCTCATGTTTTCAATCTTTAGTGCTTGTCTATGCCCATCCTGACTACATTGTGCATATGCAATCGTCTATATACTCCTGACTACATCTGTATACTCAGCTGACCTCTTGTCATGGATTCATTTTCTTATCTTCCCAAAGAATCATCATTTCTATGAGCTAAAATTGGAGCACAAAAACTGAACAGGCAGAATGACCATTATCCTTACCCCCAAGCCCCCCCCAACACACACACACACACACACTTCCAAGGATCTGTACATGTTAGAATAAGGGAAACCACTAAAGTAGGACTCTCGGAGGACTAGGATTCAAGGGGATCCTATAACGGTGAATCAGCAGAGGCTAAATGAGGTAGTGATGTCAAAGATGTAACTAGGCTATAAAAGCAACACTGCACTCATCAGCTTCCATCTGGGAGACTTGGCAAGCTAGAGAAGAATGTCACTGAAGGAAATTTTTTTCTGTTTCTTCTGAGTTGTATAGACAGGCTTGCTTACTATAATGTCATTCAGTCTATACTAACCTCTACTCCTTACTTCTGTCATCTACTGACTTCCGGGTAACTCCCTCGCATTCACTGAAGCCTTTAGTGTCTGACTCATGGTTTTTATGTCAACCTCAATTTTCGTTTTAAAATTCAAAAGAAATATGGGGTGCCTGGGTGGCTCAGTCGGTTGAGCATCCAACTTTGGCTCAGGTCATGGTCTCGCAGTCTGTGGGTTCGAGCCCCACGTCAGGCTCTGTGCTGACAGGTCAGAGCCTGGAGCCTGCTTCGGATTCTGTGTCTCCCTCTCTCTCTTCCCCTCCCCTGCTCATGCTCTGTCTCTCTCTGTGTCAAAAATAAATAAACATTAAAAATTTTTAAAAAATAAAATAAAATTCAAAAGAAACGTGAAGATCTCTTCCACTGCTACACCTACTGCCTCCTTGGCTCTCTGTCCCCCATGACCTTCACCTCCACTTAACTTCAGTCACAAGCTCCCCCCATCGCACATCCTGGGCTTTAGCATCACATGACATTCCTCCACCTCTGGGATCTTGACTGGAAAGTCCCACTCTGTGCACAAAGTTTCTTCCAGCTTTCTCAATCTGTGACTTTCATTAAAGATGAAGTTTTACTTCACAGTGACGTCAGTGCTCTTGAAACCACTTCTATGAACTCCTTTTTGATATTCACATTTTTTATAACAGTTTAGATTCCAATGACCCTTTTTTTTTAATATAGCAAGTCTTACAATTCTATCACTTCAATATTTCAGAAATCTACACTCCTCTCTCTATCCCACAGTCACCATCCCATTTCAAGTCACCATTACCTTGCACACAGATTAACTAACAATATCCACATAAGTCTTCCTGACCCTAGTCCTTCCAAACGTACCCCGCCTCCCAGCCCATTCTCTACACTACAGCCAGAGTGATCTTTCTACAACACAAATCTGACCATGTCATTCCCCTTTTTAAAACACTGCAACAACTTGTAGTTGCTTCTGCCTCACTCCATATTTCAGGTAGACTGAGTTATTTTGGGTTTACTGAATTTTCCATGCCTTCTCCCACCTATAGGCTTTTGCATATGCTAGAATCTCTTCTTGGAACATTCTTCTGTACGTTATCTTCTTCCGTTACTTCCCAAATGCTAATCATTCTTTAAGTCTCATCTTAGAGATCTCTCAGAGATCTCCCATCTCTCAGGAAGCATTCCCTGATCTCCCGAGTCTGAATTACATGCCCTTTCCTATGTGCTTGTACTTCCTTATCATAGCGCTTAACACAATATCTCATAACTCTAATTGTGGCACCTCTCATTAGATTAGAGAGATAAGGATTGGGATAGTATCCCCATGGCCTGGGACAGTCTGGAATATATTAGCTACTGAATAAATATTAAGTGAGTGAAAAAAAACAAAAGACAACTCAGAGAGTCAGAAATAGAGACATTAAGTAGACATAACCATAAATCAGGGTATTAAATTAAGAAACTAGGTTCCTATGAGATTATGTACCGGGAAATATGGAACCTTATCTGCCATCCTTGAAGGCTACTGCAAAAAAAAAAATCAGTATAGCCAAAATGATTAAAATTGTCTTTACTTTATATTACATTAAATAAGCATTTATATTTCAAGAATTCTACACTTAAAAAAAAAATCCACATTGAGGTTTGCACATGTAATCTCCATGCTCAGCTCATGCATATTACCACTATAAATCATTCTCATGAGTTCAAATCAGCATATTTCCTTTTACATTTTTGCATCAGCATGATAGAAGGTGACATCTAGGGCATGAGAAAGAGGCTTATATCAAATCTCTCATGACCTGCTTGATAATGTACTGCACACGTCTCGTCGGACTCTCCAGCATTTCTGACAGATTCTCCATCTTTCACACAGCTTTGGTTTTATATAAGTATAGTAAGTGCCACAGACTTGTCTCCTTAAAACCTCAATGCCAAACCTGCTCGGGCCGTAAATGTGTGAGTTGACAGAGAGCACCGATATTCCCTTACAAGTCTCCTTTTCCTGTAAAAATGGAAGTGTCAGATTATGATAATTCTCTCCCCATCAAATGCCTATAAAAGGCAGACAAATTGAGGGAAGATAAAAGTTAGCAAGCAGTATGGAAGAATAAAAGAGAAAATAGCAAGCTGTTAAGCTCTCCAAGGCTGTGGTAACTGCTGTCATTTTGATAACATAGTTCTTGCAGACCATCAGGCCACATCCAGCTTCTTCCAGCTGACAAAGTCTGAGGTTCCTGACGCTCCATCTTCCAACGGAGTGATGTGTCTGTGTGGAGAGAATGGCCCGAGAGAGGCCTTGTCCTTTCATAAGCACAGGAAGGTTGGTGAAGTCAATCTACATCAGTAGTTTCAAACCAAGTGACCATCATATTCGGGAGGAGTGGGTGTTATACAAATTCCTGAACCCCACTCCCTAATTCTGATCCACAGGATCTATTTTTGTTCATTTTGTTTTGTATTTTTCTTACGCCTTATTAAAGTTAAATTTTACATCCAGTGAAATGCACAGATCTCTTTCTTGCCCTCCTTTGGGTTAACTATAATTTATCATTCTATTTTAAATCTTTTGGGCTTTTAGCCCCACCTCTGTGTTGATTTAAGTAGTTTATGTATAATCACCATGCACATCTTTATCACTCTAGAGTTAATGTTTTTCCACTTGACTTAAAATATGAGAGCCTAAATAGAGCATGACCCCATTTACCCCCATTTTCTGTCATTGTTGACATATATTTCAAACCCACATACATTGTAAACCACAAGCTTATAATATTTCCATTAAATAATTAAATAATATACAAGCTTATCATATTTGCATTAAAAGGCAGTGGTCTTTTAATAAAAAGTTAAGGGGGGAAGAAAAAGATAACTGTTTCACATGTATGTACATAATCATCTTTCTTCCTGCATTCCTTCCTGGAGATCTGAGTTTGCCAGTCATTATTTTTCTTCAACCTGAAGAAAAGCCCGTAGCATTTCTTGTAGCGTATGTCTTCTGGTAGGAAATTATCAGCTTTTATCTATTTGAAAAATCTTTGCCTTTATTTTTTAGAGAGATTTCTTCTGAAGAAAGAATTCGGGTTGAGAGGATCCCCTTTTGGCACTTTAAACATTTTGTTCCATTGTCTTCCGTTGAGGTTTCAATCATCTCAATTCATCTTTGAATCATTGTTTCCCTGTATATACTAATATTCTAACACACACACATACTTCTGACAACTTTCAAGATTTTCTCTTTATTTTTTGTTATCATGAGTTTATGATGTGTACACTTACGGTTTTCTATGTATTAATTCTACTAAGATTTTGAAATCTGAGGTATGTTTTCATACCTCAGGTATTATGTTTTGAATTCATTCTCTCCCATTTTCTCTCTTGTCAGCTGGGACTTCACATATGCATACATTAGACAACTTGATATTATCCCACATATCTCTTAATGTCTGTTCCTTGTCTTTAATCTTGTTTTCTCTTCGTTCTTTAAACTGGATAATTTTTAATTGATCTTCCACCATCTTTAATGTACTGTTAAATCCATCATGTGATATTTTTATTTCAGATATTTTCATTTTCAGCTCTAAAGTTTACATTACATTCTGTTTCATGGTCAGCATTTCTCTGGGGAGATTCTCCACATGTTCATGCAATATGACCATCTTTTCTTTCAGCCCTTGAACATATTTATAAAAGCAACTTCAAAGGTGCTTTTAAATTAATTTAAATAAATTAAAATTATTAAAATGATTCCAGCATCTTATCCATCTCTGGGTCAGTTGGTCTATTTCTATTGCTTTCCTCTTGATCTAGTGTCATAATTTTATTTTGCATATTTAGTGATGCTCGTAATACTCTGAACATGATGGATGGTACACTGGTGAGAAACTGGATTCTGTGTTGTTCTCTGAGTGCTACTTTTTTCCTCTAGCAGTTACATTATTGGTTGCTCACCTTGAACTTGTGAATGTTTGCTTTTATATATTGTTAAAGCAGGCATAATTTTAGATTTGTTATATCTCACGGAAAATCCCATAGGGCTAATCCCGCAATACAGTTTTTAGTCTGAAAGTATGATGTGTCAATAAAAACCCTAAGGTGGGGCACCTGGGTGGCTCAGTTGATTAAGCATCTGACTTCAGCTTAGGTCATGATCTCACAGTCTGTCAGCTGGAGCCCCACGTCGGGCTCTGTGCTGACAGCTCAGAGCCTGGAGCCTGCTTTGGATTCTGTTTCTCCTTCTCTCTCTCTGCCCCTCCCCTACTTGCACTCTGTCTCTCTCTCTCTCTCTCTCTCTCTCTCTCTCTCTCTCTCTCTCAAAAATAAATAAACATTAAAAAAATTTAAAAATTAAATAAATTTTAAAAAAAGGTATTTTGAAGCCCTTTAATTTGCCACATGACTCGTTCCAAATGTTTGTCTTCCCTGTGGTGGGCAGCAGCTAACATCTCTACCTCTACTGAGCCTTTTAAACTTCTGCTTTCCACTGATCTTGGATTCTCCCCTCACACTTACACAGTTCCAAGCAAAGTTTATCTTTATAATGTGGTGTTCCCTCCTTTGTAACCCTTTCCTTCCTGTGGAGAAATTCTCAGACACTTAGGCAGCCCTAAATCCTGTCCCTGGACACTCACTCAGCTGTCTGCTGAGTTCCTGCTGCCCTGTACTATGCCAAGTAGTGGGAAAGGACAAGTACAGTACCCTTACGTCAAAGGTCAAATTCTGCTTTTGCTCATTCTCTAGTGGCTTCATTATTTTTCTCTAAGATTTTGTAATTTGTAACTATGTGAGGTGATGGATGTTAATATAATTTCACTATATCTAGATCTACCTATATCTATCTATCTATATATGTCAAATCATTGTGTTGTACACCTTAAACTCATACAATATTGTATGTCAATTATATCTCAAAAAGCTGGAAAAAAAAGATTTTATAATTGTTACATTAGGTGGGGTGTGGGGAACGTCAATCAAATACAACCTACTCCACCATTATCAGAACCAGAATATCTGTTTGGTCAGTTGGCTGGTTGGTTTTTAAATAAAACTTCTCTTTGCTTCATTCATTAAATAAACATTTATTTGCTGAGCACATCTTAAATGCTGATAACTCTTCCTGACTCTTCCTGACAATGCAACAGTGAACAAAATAGATAAATTCCCCCATTTCTGAGAGCTGAAATTCTAGTGAAGTAGGGAGGCAGAAAAATATATATAAAAATAGAAAGTAATGTTGTCTAGTGATAAGTTCCATAAAAAAATTAAAACAGAATAAAGAGGTATACCTATTCTTCTTCTCCCTTCAAATGTTTATGCACATTACTGAAAAAAGAAATCATCAAAACCTTTACAATAAAATTAAAAATGCATATAATAAGAAAGGCACAGGGTAGCATTTAAATCAAAATGGTTAAAAGCCATTTTGTAATCTAATGTTACAACTTAAAAACACCTTCTTACAAGTATTTATAACAACTACAAACTGTATCATGCTGATTATTTGAAATACTATAAAACGAACCATAACATTATCTTGTTACTCTGTAGTTGCAAGGAGACAACGTAAAGATCCCCAGTTCAATTCACCTCTTAATTATCGAATATTCTAAAGTCCTTACTCCCCATGATTCTCACTGGCTCACATGTGCTCCATGTCTGCCTTCACTCCATCACTCTGGGGAGTCAGTTCTTTCCCTTCCTCTAGGATTATCACTCTGAGGATTGCCCTCGTACTCCTCTGTCCACAGTGTTCTCTCTCACAATTCCATTCAGCTAGGCAAATATGAAATAAGCATTTATTATGCACTACCACTGTGATAATGACCAGGGATTAAAACTTAGGGAGGGACCATCCAGGTAGGTTCCATCCTTAAAAGAATCTAGTGGGAGATACAGACTCATCATCAATCACCACAATTCAGTATACTAAGTAGCACGAACTAAGTATTACAGGAGACAGGCCTATTAAAGCTATCTCCTTCATGGAGATTTGGTCATGGAAAATGACAGAAAGGAGATGACATTTGAAATAACCTTTGAAAGATGAGTGATCATACGCCAAAAGACAACAGGAGAAGGGGTGCCTGGGTGGCTCAGTCGGTTAAGCATCCGACTTTGGCTCAGGACGTGATCATGTGGTTCACAGGTCTGAGACCAGCTTAGGGCTGAGATCCTGGAGCCTGCTCCAGATTCTGTCTCCCTCTCTCTGTTCCCCCCCCCCCCCCCCATCCCTGCTCATGCTTTGTCTCTCTCTCTCAAAAATAAATAAACATTAAAAAAATTTTTTTGGTTTAAAAAAAAAAGATGACAGGAGTGGACACGACCTGCAGAGGGCAGGCACATCATGCTAACGCGCACAGAAAGTGTGCTCCGCTTGCTGCATTTAGATACAATGAGAAACCTAGTGCAGAGAAGGGTAAATGTGAGGCGGTAAAGGTAACTGGCAAAGATGGAGAAAATATTTGTAACCAGTGATGAAGTCCCTTGTATGTCTTTTTAAGGAGGCTGAACTCAAATCCTATTGACTAACAGTTTCTAAGCCTAAGAAGTATGATCAGATCTGGTTTTATCTAACACAGGAATTCCTACAGTACTTTCTTTGCACTACTTGTCAGTCCCATACCTTGTTCCACAAATAGGCTGTAAGCTTCCCCAATAAACATTTATAGTCGTACACCTACTTATATTGTCCAGTGCCTTTCACCAAGGCGTTGGATATGTTGGCTCCCTATAAATATTTCTCGATCAGTTGGTTAACATATTCTAATACACACTTATGCACCATGTCATCTTGTATTGAAAAATGTTCCTTTTCCCTTCTAAAATACTTGAACATTCTTTAGAAACTTAAAGGCATTACCTCTATATTAAAGAATGCTGCTTGATTCAAAACCTATGGTACTGCAAAATGATGTAGGGGATATATATGAGAAAGTAGCAGGAAAACAGGCAGAAAATATTTGCTGTCAAGTCATGAAACATCTTGCATGTAATTGATGTCTATACTGAATCTTTTCCTGAACAGCAGACTATCCTACGCCATTGCTATTAATGTAGTTTTTGTACATGTCATAGCATGGTTTCCTTGAGATTGATTTAATTATTTTTGCATAGCAGTGCAACTAATGTAGTTTACTGGCTTTTTTTCCCTTTGATTGATATCCAACTTTCAAGTTCCAAACTCAGCATCATTTAACTGTTTTCTGTATTTTCATTTTAGTTCAATTGTTCCATGTGTCACACATAAATAAAACTATAAATTAAAGAACTAAGAGAATAAATACTTTTTTTTTTAATAAATACATTTCTTAATTAGGGAATTCTTTTGTACTACCATAGTCCGAAAGTATTCTCTGTGGCTGTTGCTAAGGTACATGGTGAAGAGGCAATGTACGTTTTTTTTCCAAAAAGAAGCTATGGAAAATAAGTCACTTTCTATGTGGCTTGGTTTGTTTGACAGGACGCAGTATTATCAGTGAGACAAGTGTCATTGATTTAAGCTCCAAGGGGCTCTGACATCATTGCTGCACGCCTCCCTTTTGCTGTCCCACAGGATGAGGAACAGTGAGGGTAAGGGACTCACAGGAGAAATAGCATGCGCTGTCCAGTGCAAATCCACCCCCACTTTTGGAAACCACTTGAACTGCATGCCCTCTGTGCCTGCTCCGGTCATGTCTGTTCTTGTACCCAGTTCTGCTTTGTATCCAGGGAGGCTGACCTCTGCGATCTGCTTTTCCCAGGCTCCAGGACCATCTGCAGATTCGAGGGCAGGAGGAAGGGAAAAGCCAAGGAACTGCTTTTTCTGCCTTTGCAGTAGCTACCTTCACTTTCAAGATTCCAGCTCCTGTCAGAGACGCCCTCTAGCTTCACTCTTCATGGAGTAACCCATGGCCACAGGCTACCATCATACCCCTTGCTCCTTTGTCCTTCAGTCTGCAAATGGTGGGAGCTTTGATTTTGCCAATGTTTGGATAGCCTCTTTGGCTCTGGATAGCTTCTCAGCAATTTCCATCACCCATTCCATCCATTTCCTACACTAAATTCTTTATTTTAAATACTGAGAATGGTTTCTTTTTCTCACTTGGTCCCTAAACAATAGCACTCTGCTAGTGGAGTACAATAACACTGTCTTTTTTTTTTTTTCTTAAAAATTTTTATTTTTAAATTAGATCAGTAAAAACCCATATAGACACACACACTAAAAAGCGGTGATAACATTTTTAAGACGTTCTGACTAAAATGTTGCTTAAAGTCATCATGCTCTGCTAACACTAAATTCTTTAACCAGATATATATAAGAAAGAAACTATAAGATCACCAGTATTGTATGTAGTAGATGAAATACATCTATATCAAAAACAGGAAGATGATCTATGGAATCAAAGAGCTCAAACATACATTTTAGATTCATGGTCAAGTGAATTGTCCTAATCATTAAGAGATTAAAATTGCAATAAACTGGACGGGTTTCTTGAGGTTTGTCTGATTCTTAAGTTCGAATATAGTTCTTACATGTTTACATGGTTTACAGATTGGTTTACAGATAATTAAATGCAAAGAATCTTCTGGGGTAACCATATGAATCAGTGAAAGGATAGCTACACCTTAAACAATTGCATAAGCCCCAGTTTGGAGGAGCCTAGAACCATTATTGTGGCCATCTTTTCCTAAAAAGCTATGTTGTTTGCCTAAGTGGATTATGAGATTGTATATTCTTAACATTTCCTTTGTAAAGTGAATCACACAATGCCTGCTACATAGTAGATGTTAAAAGATGTATTACTACACATGATTCAATAAATGAATTCACATGGCCTGGTAGATACATATTCTGTTTGCCTAAAATTGCTAAAAGAAACATTGCAGGCAGTCCAGAATTGCAGTAAAACTATGTAAGAGCTTTTAATAACTTCCAAGTTAACCAAAATCCCAAACTTGAGGTTATAAATGGGAAGGGAAAAAATGGATAGTCTCATAGACCCGCTCAGGCTTACTGATGAGAGATGAAGACAAGAAGACCTAATTCTTTCTTATCCATATTTTTAGTAAACATGTGCCATTAACTGAACTTTAACTACAGGAAGCACAAGTTTTTATTTTTAAATTTGTAATAATAAAAATAAATTTGTAGATAGTCTAACACATTAAAAAAATCTATTCCCATTTATTTGGGGATTTTTTGGTGGTCCCACAAGACTTAAATGTTTAAGTAGTCACATTAAGAACTGTTTTAGAAACAGGGGTGCCTGGGTGGCTCAGTCGGTTGAGCTCCGACTTCGGCTCAGGTCATGATCTCACAGTCTGTGAGTTCAAGCCCCGTGTCAGGCTCCGTGCTGACAGCTCAGAGCCTGGAGCCTGCTTCGGATTCTGTGTCTCCCTCTCTCTCTGCCCCTCCCCTGCTCACGCTCTGTCTCTGTCTCTCTCTCAAAAATAAATAAACATTAAAAAAAATTAAAAAAAAAAAGAACTGTTTTAGAAACAGATCAGAATGTATTGCATAGAAAAATCACACAGCCTTATTTTAAGAGCCTCTCTTAGGTCTTTAAAACCAGTGCATGAAAAGGGCAGAAATTTAAAAGGAGGCAAAGAACTCAGAGCACCCTGGCCCTCAGGGCACGCATCAGCCTCAAGACAGCATCATGAAGTCCTGCTTCCCTTCACCCTCAGGAGTAGGTGTCATATGTATGTATGTATGTATGTATGTATGTATGTATGTATGTATGCTTTTAATTTTAGCAAGGGGGGGGGGAGAAGAGCAGAGGGAGAGAGAGAGAATCTTATGCAGGCTCCAGTCTTTGCACAGAGCCTCACACAGGGCTGGATCCCACAACCCTGAGATCATGACCTGAGCCAAAATCAAAAGTTGGAGGCTCAACTGACTGAGCTACCCAGGTGCCCTGGGGGCGCCTGGATGGCTCAGTCGGTTAAGAGTTCAACTCTTGATTTTGGCTCAGGTCCTGATCCCAGAGTCGTGGTTTCGGGGCCCTTGTCAGGTTCCATGCTGAACATAGAGTTTGATTAAGATTCTCTCTCTCTCTCTCTCTCTCTCTCTCTCTCTCTCTCTCCCTCTCTCCCTCTCTCTCTCCCCCTCTGCCCCCTCCCTCCCCTTGCACATCCGTGCTCTCTCTCTAAAATAATAATAATAAAAAGACCACAATCGTAACCTGCAATGCAGAATGCATAAAAAAGGAGAAAGGAGATGGATTATAAGTTTCTATGGATAGACCTCCAATATCTTGATAATATACACCTCAAGGCACTCTGGCTTTACATCCCCTTTACCCTCCCCATAAACCCTCCAAATTCTCCTAAGTATTATGCAAAAGTCTTTGGACAAAAAAGTCTTTGCGTCCTGTTCAGTCAATGCTCCCCTGAGGAAATGAAATGCAGACTCAGATTTACTTAAATTGGGGATGGTCAGGGGGTAAAGAAGAAACATAAATCATAATCCTGAAACATTATCTAGCCTCAACAATATTTAAGAAAACTTATGATTTGAGGGTAATTAAATTTTGTTCTGCCAATTTACTCAGTTGTTTTGATTAGTTCTAATAAATTTCCAGTTAATGCTTGGATTTTCTAATATCATAGAATGTTTTGCATATATTTATATTTTGTTTTCCTTCTCTGTGTTTATACTACTGGGTCTGCTTCATAACTTCATACATCGGCCATAACCTCCAGAATCTTAAGGTATAGAATTGTTTCACATTCTTGTATTTTTTTTTAAATAAAACAAAAAGGTTTCACATAGTTCTCTATTAGTTATGATATTTATGATGTTGATCCCAGTTATGAAGGAGATATCCTTTATCATAAGAGATTGATAGAAAGGAACAGAAACTTCAGTTATAGACAAAATATGCAGGATTTTTTCTTTGTTTTTGTTCAGTTTTTACACATGATAGATGTGGCATTCTAGAAAACTGGGAAAATTGCAATTTTACCCCATGTCTTACACCAAAATAATATCTTGGTAGATCAAAGATATAAAATCAAAGAATTAGACTATAAAAGTATTTGAATAAAATTACAAACATGGTTTTCTTAGAGGTCTAAGAAATTTCTACATATAATAACCAGAAAGTATAAAAGAGATTAATGAATTTAACTTCACAATAAAATTATTTTGCGTGACAAATAAAACCCCTGAGCAAACCGAAAATGACAAATGACAAATAGGAAAGAATGGAAGAGGTTCAGACCCATTTCTAATAATAGGAATGCCCTGATAGAAAAGTGGGCAACATTCATGATAAAGACAAATGCATTTGAAAAGAACCTCAGCATTGCCATAAATCAAATTTAAGCAAAAATGAGTTTAAGTCAAGGAAATTATAAAGTCATGAAATTTGGTAATATGACTGACATCGTTTGAATTCTAGTACTGCCACTTACTAGCTACGCAAAGTCGCTTAACACTTTGGTGCTCTGGTTCCTTCATTTGATAAATCCATTCCAGTCACACAGGGATCCATCCGCCCATATGCCGGCATGTTATCTGTAGCGAAGTGTCACTTTCCTCATGGCTGTCATGTGGCTGAAATTAATTGATATATATAAAACACTTAGCACAGTGCCTGGCACACAGGTACTCAATGGCAGATAACTGAAAGATTTAAAACTGTAAACTGATTAGGAATGAACGCAGCTGCAAATAGCAAAAACAAAAACAAAAAGTTCAAGCAAATGGGAATCCATTTTTCATACAGAACAGTAAGTCCAGAGGTGGGATATTAGTTCAGCTTCCCAAAGATGCTATCGGGGACACAGGCTCTTTTTTGATATTGTACTTGACAATCTTCAGTGTGGAGGTCTCTGTACTCATAGTTCTTGCCTCATGATTCTAGAGTGATGCTGTATCTTTGGGTATCACCTCTCCATTAGAAAACAGGAAAAAGCAGGAAGGAGCGAAAGGCATAATATTAGAGTGGGGTGCCAGCTCAGCTTCTCTCTTATCAGGAAAGCAAACCCCTAAAATAGTAAACTTATATCTATGACTCAGAAATGTATCACATGGTCATCACTAGCTACAATGTAGTGGAGAGAAGGGGCTAGTAGATGGGTATTGGGTCCATCAACCAATTCTCCCCATAAAGGCAACAGTGAAAAAAAACCAAAACACTTAGCAGTGGCTTTCACCTTCACTGCTCCTCCACCCCCATACCTCCTCCCCACCCCAGCCTCTGGCAAACACCAACCTCTTTTTTGTATCTATGAAGTTTGTTTCTGAGAACCCTATAATGGGAATATTATGCTTGATGGTGTCACCGGGTTCCCTAAGTCTATTTTCATTTATTACTATTATTTGTCTCTCTCCTGTTCAGCTGGATTGCTCTCCATTGCTCTGTCCTCCAGGTCGCTCATTGATTCTTCTGCTTCCTCCAGTCTATTTCCTCCATGTAGTCTATTTTTAATTTCACTTATTTTTTCATCTCTGGTTCTTTTTTGTTTCTTGTTTTGTTGAGGGTCTCACTGAAGTCCTCTACTCTTCTGTCGAGCCCAGTGCATATCTTCATGACCATTGCTTTAAATTCTTTATCAGGCATATTGGTCATCTGTTTCATTTAGATGTTTGCTGTGATTTTGTCCTGTTCCTTCATTTGAGACATATTCCGTTGTCTCATTTTGTCTAACTCTCTGTGTTTCTGTTAGCAAAGTCGGCTAGGTTTCCTGATCTTGAAACTAGCAGCCTTATGAAGAAGAGGCCTGTAGTGTCCTGAAGAGCAATGTCTCCTATTAATTAGAACTTGGCACTTCAAGGGTGTCTCCTATGTGTGTTGTGTGTACTCTGCTATTGTGGCTGAGATGCATTTGCCTTTGGTACTGTCATTTGCAATGGCTTTCTTTGCCTGTTGGGGGCATTTCTGTCCCTGTGTTAATGGGCCAGTCTGGGGCCACCTTGGGCTTGAGTTTAGTCACACCAGGCATTTGCCAGAGATGCAGTTGCACTGGACTTCGGGGTCCTTCAGGGCATTTTTCCTGTGTTGTCCCCTTGAGAAATCTTCTTTGGTGTGAGGGGCCTGCAGTCAGACCAGATGTTTGGCTCCAGCCCACCACTGAGGCCTCAGTCAGACTGGTATGTATGGTTGTCTTCCCCTTTCCACAGGGCAGGAGTCACTTTGAAGCTGTGCTGGCCCCCATCAGGGCTGCTTGCATGCTGCCAGACTTGTGACACCACTTTGGATGGGCTCCACCCAATGGTGTATTGGAGGGAGCAGGACTACTGGAGAACATGAGGGTACACGGTGTTAAAGTCTGCACGGGTCTGTTGTGGAGGGGACTTGGAGCCGCTTTAGAAAACTCCAGGGTTGGAGAGGTGAGTGCCCAGGAGACCATGGGGATGGGGCTCATGGTGCCACAAGGTCCTTGCTGGTTTGCTGTGTGAGGGGAGAGCTCCCACCAGGTGCTGGTTTGGAGGGAGCACGTCCACAGCACAGAATGGGGACGGGCACACTGTTAGCAGGCTAGGTGGTGTGGTGGCACTGAGCTGCTTCCTGCAGGCGTCTGTGTGTTCAGGCTGGGAGGTAGGCGGAGTGGGGGGAGGGGGGAATAGCGCCCACCAACTTCTTTGTTCCCAAAGTCTTCCAAAGTTCCCTGCTCCTCCAGCACATGCTCCGAGATTAGGAAATAAATGTCCCTCCAGTATAGCCCGGGCGTTTTTCAAATTACTGCTTCTATGCTGTATCTCTGAGGGGCTGTTGTGCTCTCTCTTTATGGGCAGGGACTCAGTTTCCTCACTGCTCCCCCAGGGCAGAGCCTATTCATTTTTAAAGTTCACATGTTAAGCTCCATGGATTGTTAGGCCCTTCTGCTTTTCAAAGCCAAATGCCATGGAGGTTCGTCTTCCCTGTGCCTGTGGTGCCTGGTTTGAGGATCTTATCCTCCCCGCTGTATGCACACTCGGCATCCCTCTCTCCCATTGACAGGTCCGTTTGGCTCCCGACCGCATGTCTGCCCTTCCCACCCACTTTGACATGGCCTCTTCTCTACACTTAGCTGTGGGGGGTTTGTTCTGCCAGTCTTCTGGTCATCTTCTGAGTTATTTACACGAATATGGGTGTTTTTAGTTTCATCCACGGGATGAGCTTGGGATCTTCCTACTCCACCATCTTCCCTGGAAATCCTAATCTGATTCATTTTAATCAAATAATCTCTCATTTCTAAGAAAAGGTCATGAAAGAAGAGAATGACATACTAGAGAGAACCCGAGTTTCAAGTAAATACATTAAGAGCATGGAGAGAGGTCTCATCAATTGTGACCTGTGGTGCGAAACATATGAGGAGGACTTATTTGATGTGATGAAGGTGTTAACTAAATGCTATGGAAGTAATTATTTTGTAATATGTAGGTGCATCAATATACATCGTACACCTTACCTTTACACAAAGTTATACGTCTGGACTTTAAAAAGGATGACAACCATCAAACTAAATTAGACTATCTCTGCCTCTGCCTATTTGAAATAAAATCAACCACAACACATTTTTTCTTACATGAAGGTACACATCCATAAAGTATTTATTTTGCTATTTTGTCCTACTACTACAGAAGCCCAAAATCTGGCATTTAGGACAAAGTTGCAAATAATCTTTGTTATTTTAATTTGTGGAGGAAATTTAAAGGCCAAATATATTTGCATGTGAGATCCGAAAATGAAGGTTTCTAAAATCTTGAGAAGAGTTTTCTGCTGACCTTAATGAAAGTGGTTTGCACTGATTTTAGGACAAATACCCTGAAAAGCTTCACAGGAGCATCTTCTTTAATTCTTACAAAAGTTCACTACAGAAGACAGGTAGTTAATAGTGCTTCAAAAGATGACAAATATCTGAACCTGGGAAAAAAAAATGCAGCCCAAGGAAGCAGAGTCATTTATGGTAGATCGCACACTAAGTTAATGCCAGAACCAATAAGACATTTCAGTCCAGCTGACTTTTCTCAGTTATAAGAACATTCTGGGCCTAGTAGAGATTTCCATTCTTCTTTGGAATCTCAAAGAGAGTTGCTCAATTTGTTCTTGATAATCAGAGTGGATGATGAATTATTATTCTGACACAGCAGATATTCATGCGTATGTTTTAAATGAAAGGACAAAAGAGACCACATAAACTACTCAGTAAAATTCACTTTCGAGACTAAAACTATGGAATCAAACGTTCCTAAACTTATCTGAATTCATGTCTGGTTTTCAAATTTTAGATGAATAATGACTTTCTAATTGATAATTTTCTTTCTTTTTGTTGCTCTTGTTTTAGACTATTTGCTTTATCAGGGTAAGGCAGGGCAAGAGCAAGGACAATTTGGTTTGGGTTTAATGCCAGACTAATCTCATTGAACTTAGGATACTTTTACTCAGATTTATTTGGGATCAAAAGGAGTTGCTCTCTAAAGAGATATATGGATAGTGGCTATACAGCAAAACTGATTAGTATTCTGACATTCTCCATCATACTCATGACTCAAATGTTATGCATCTGATGTATACTGATATGTATACTGATACAAAGTCAGTATTTTAAAGCTTGAAGTCGAAAGCACATCTCTGTTACATATGTAATTAAAGTTTCTGTTTAGCATTCACAAGCCCCAAATCCATCCTCTTTTCCTTTTGGAAAGCAATTTCAAATAGATTTCATATGGAGGAATAAACAAATCCAAAGTATACAAACCACATACATCTGATCAGAATCAGTGAAACAAATATTTGAGTATTGCAGAAAAGATCTATCAAATGGATTGTTTTCTGCCTATCAAATCCAAAACTGCTAACGTGAAGGCAATGACATATATCAATTATCATAATTTTGTGAGGAAGGCTTAAATGGCCTACTGCCATTTAAGCAGTAAGTGAAGACTTCTAAGATCTAAAGTCACAAATGTAAGTGTTGATTTTGATTATCTCTGTAGCGTGATTTTGATGATTTTTTTTAAGGTGGGAGCAAAATTTAATCATTGAGTTCACAACTAAAAAGGCAGCAAAAATTCCTGTCAAATCTTTTAATATTAAGTTGAACTTCTATTCATCCATAAAGTCCTAACAAAATTAACCTTCTCATCACTAAGGACATAAGAAATAATAAATTCTGCTTAATGTTAAGCTTATGAAAAATATGTGACTTATTTTACATAATGTTAACTTAAAACCAGCAATTGTTTCCTTGAATTATGCAATACATTGAGAAGCCCAGTGGAATCAAGAGTTTTTCTAAGGAAAATTATGAATTGATACTTAAACTACTTGGGATTTTTAGCATAATTAAAAGTGACAGACCATGCACAGTATTTGACTTATCGGATAGATACTAAATTAGCGATTTTACACAAATTCTGGACAGCCAAAGCATTAGTAATATTCTAGAGTTCTTCTATTTTTCTATCAATTCTCCCTAGAAACATTTGACTAGGTTTTAAAATAATGCCTCTCTTAGTCGAAAAATGCAAATACCAGACACCAGAGTGCTCTTTGCATTAGTTTCACTCTTTATCTTAGTAGCAACATGTGGTGGAGACTATCATAAATGCTATGCTACACTGAGATTGCTTTTCTTCAGCTGCTTAAGAAAATAACTTTTATTCTGCTAGGGTCTTCCTTGAATATGCATGAAGTGAATAAAGTTACAAAAACATGTTTATGCTGTAGTCTGAATATGAGTTGATACATGATCCTGCTAGGATTCGGAGAAGTCAAGTCAGGTTTAAAAAAGGAAATAGACACCAAAATCCCAAACCGTTAGCACTCTGACTGGTTCTGCCTGTACTATTTGGCATGCGTATGATTTTGAGGGAAGGGACAGTCTTATTTACTGCTGCTATCCCAGTTCTCATCACAGAGCTCTGAACAAGGTAAATGCTCAGTGAAATTTGATCATTGAATAAATACATAGACACACAGACTGAACTGGGGTCAAACTGTTGATATACTTTTTTCATGCAACAATAAATAGAAGAATATTCTAAGTATTCTAAAACATGATCTTTGAAGTTTGCATTATACTCTTTTTTTTTTTTTTTTTTTTTTTTTTTTAAGGTGATTGGTAATTTATCTAATCAGCATTCTGGGGACATTATAGTTGTTTCCATTTTTTTTTAAAACATTTTTTGGGCATTACAGTCATTCTCAATTTTTTGCAGATCATAAAAGAGGAAAAGCTGGCATATAGAGGACAATTTTTTAAAAGTTTTAACTATGTGCCACTAAATAACCTTACAGAAAAAGTTCAACTCCTAACACCATTAGAGGCTATTTTTTTCTTTTTTAATATATCTTCAGAAAAAATTTCTAATACAAAGATGGGAACACATGTGCACAATAGTTTTTATTATTTTCATTGGAGGAAGGACCTTTTGAAGGTTTCCTCATAATCCCCTAAACTAGAAGAGGTAGACTCTAAATAAACATTGTAATATCATATTCATCTCTTTATCCACTTAACTCAAACCACATTCCACATACCTAGAATTGTATTTGCAAATTCTTTCTACAAACGAAGAAAATCAAATTAATCATTGCTCCAAGGTTGGAGGAGGTACACAGGAGAATCTGGAGCAGATCAATACCACCAATCTGGACTCTGTGTAAGTGCACTGTAAATTGTAAAGGGTCATTCGAATGTACACTATTATTTCTTTAAGTCTGTAATTTTCCATTTAAAATATCACCTACTTCCTAAATGAACTGCCAGGGAACTTAAACAATATTAATGATTACATTTTGGTTTGCCAGAACACTAGTGTTTGACCCACCCACTACAGATTAAAATCAAGAGTAAAAACAAAACAAAAACAATAGAAACAACTCCATTCAGATGAAGGAGGAGCTAAGTAATTGATTTGCCTCTTCCTTAAAATACTGAAATGACTGTGGATGACTTAAAGTTTTCCAAGAAAGATCTTTCAGATGCCAAAGAGAAATTCTCACTTTGGAAGAGGAAAGAAATTATTTTAAGCATCATCTGGTTGACTGGTTTACAGTCTGAATTTGTGAACTATTGGAGGGCATTAGAAAAGTAATAGGTAGAACATAAGGGTCTTAAACTATTTTCAACATTACAAAAAGCTTTAAAAATTATACAATCACCCATGAGAAATCTGTGCTGATTCCTTACTTTTGCTTAGGATTAGATGAATTCAGTGATTAGCACTAGTTGTATTAAATCAGACCCAGAGGTACATATCAGGTTCTGAATGTCTGCAGAGTTGGCTTCCTTTATAATTAAAGGGAAGAAACTGGATAATGCCATGTGGTTTGACCTCCTCTGCCATGATCTTGAGGGTGTAGTCTTGTCTGAAAGATTTGTCTTACTACCTTAGGATAACCAAATGTTGTATCATCAAGCCTAAGGAATACATGCAAGCCAGGTTTCAGTAAATTTTAAGTACCTAACATGTGTCCTCTTTATAAGAACCAAATCTTATTTTCTGAGGCAGATAAATTATGGTATGCGTCACATGCCCTTTTTGTGATCTTAGAGTAGAAAGCAATTTTGCACATTCAATACTGGAAATTGAGTGCTTTCAAATAGGTGTCAGTTATGGTCTGTGGAACCATAAAATAAGCATTAAAGTAGCTCACCAAATATCCTGGCATAAAAAATGCATTTTGATTTGCATTTAGATTTAACTAAAACCATAGGGACTCAACACTTGTAGTGTACTACATCATTATTCTTTGTTTAACTTTCTGTTACAAGAAGAGACAGGTACATGGAGTCATAGAAGCCCATTCCAAAATTAGATCTTACCAAATATTAACTAAAAACTTTCCTGATGACTTTCAGAAAAACAACTAATAGCTAGTCAATGGCACTAAATATAACCACTTCTGAGTGACAAAAACACTGGGAAATCCATAGCTTTACTTGTATTTTAGTTTTAACTGACTCAAAGAAACCGAAGAGACTTTTATAAACAGACTATACTGCCCAATAATTTCCCCGTGAAATTTCCCCATGACATTTTCTTCCATCTCTACCATTGTTTCAGAGCTGTGTCTTTTCAACGGAACAAGAATATTTTCATTCTTTTTTAGCGCTTGCACACTGTGCTATTTTCAGATTCCTCCCCTTGTTACTCAGTCAAGCTAGCCCCTATTTTAAAATAAGTATCAGCCCTCCTGGTACATCATGATGGATATTTCTCTTGAATTTATTTTATTTCTCTTATTTCTCCCAGTAAGAATGAGATATTTGAGAAAATGGGATTTGAATAAATAAAGCTATCCAAAATGACCATCTCAGGAGACGATTCTTTGGTCAGTTGGTCCACTGCCATTCACTCCATTCCGTTCCCATGTAGGTAGCAGCTTCACTAGATTGGGCCTGAAATGACCCGAGGATGTAGCTGTTTCCCTTTGTCACCACTGCAGCTGGGTTTGCTTGGAAGTTAAGGAATCAGCAAAGTAGAATAGAATAAATATCAAATCTTCTTTGTAAGAGAACAGCAATAAAGATGATCAGTTTTTGTCACCAAAACTTAGTAATACTATCTAATCCTTTATGAGGGTTTCCTATGTGCCAGATTCTAAGTGTTTTACATATATAATTTGATTTCATTTACCGGGGGCCCCTCCATGATCTTCTGAAGGGAACACTATTACTACTCACAGTTTCCAAGAGAAGGTAACCAACTTGCCTAAGGTCAAAAAGCCAGTGAGAAGTGCAGCCGGAGACTGAATCCATGCAGTCTTAAACAACAGCTGAGGGGGACATCCCAGGATCTGATGCTTTCAGAGCTCTTTCCCCAGATGATTATAATATGAAGCCAAGGTCAAGAAGCACTGACTGGTCCAGATTCCATATCAAGGTACTTCAGCTCAAAGGCTTTCAGCATCAGGCAGGTAATACAATGTCTGAAGCAAGCAGATATAGATCCCATACTCTAATTTCTATAATAAAGGTACTAAATCTTATACCTGCAAAGGAATCACCTGTGGAGACTGTTAAAAATGCAAATTATTAAGCCTCAGCCTCATAAAATCTTCGTTTGATCTTTATCAAAATTATCTTGGTTTTATTTTTAAGCACAAATATCTGAGTCCCTGGTAACCACTGCTCTAAAATCACCTTACGTGCTAATACATTCTAGTAGTCTCAGATTTTGAGTTGGGCTCTCAAATAGGAGATGATCACTTTATTCGTTCTAGAAATATTTCTTGAGCATCTGTTATAAAAAAGGAACTTCTAGGCACTGGGTAAACATCAGGGAACAAATCTAACACCTTCCCCAAGGAGCTCATATGCTGCTAGGGAAGGGAAACAGAGTACAAGTGAACAAATGTATGTTATGCAAGTACAATGGAGAAAAGTCAGTTGGAGGGGGGCATGATGGAATCGAATGGTCTTTTACATGGTCAGGGGTAGACTTTCTGAATTAGGTCACATTGGTACAAAGGATGTGAGAGAGTGAATCATGGAAGCTGGAATAGCTCAACAATGTCCAGACTAAAGTGACAACAGAAAGTACAAAGCCTGTGAAGGGAAAGTTTACTGGTACGTTGAAAAAACAAGGAGACCAGTGTTTGGACACAGTGAGAGGAGAAAGGTCATAATATGTCAGGGAGGTAGAAAGGAAATGGATCACATGGTGGTGAAGGCCACGGTAATCTCAACTCTGCGTGACATTAGAAAACACTGGAAAATGACATTATCTGCCTTACATTTTAATGGGTCAGCCTAGCTGCGTATAGAGGATAGATATAGTTTGTGGGGAAGCTGTAGGAGCAGGAAGACCAATTGGGAAACTAAGGCTGTAGTCCAGGCAAGGGAGGATGGAAGCATGGCCAGCATGGTAGTAGAGGAAGTGGTAAGTAGCCAAAATCTGGACATATTTTAAAGAGTGCATCCTGATGATTTTTCAAATGGACTGGATGTGGGCCATGAATGAAAGAGAGGGATCAAGGATGACTAGATCTAACGTTTGGGAATTTAGAGCTTAGGAAATTTGGCATAGGTAAAATACCCTCCCAGCAAATTCCCAGTTAGTTGGACACCGGTGTGAAGCTTGTTTTACTTAGGACTTAAGCAACACTTCCCATGAAGCACTGAGGGTGAAATATGGGAGTACACATCTTCCAAACGACTGTGATTCATTAAAACCCGTATTGTTCTGGACATTAAACACTAAAAACAAGACAATTCTTTCATTACTTGTAACGACAATAGGAAAAGGTAAGAAAAGCTAATTTTCTCAATGATATTTATATCAGAAGAGAACTGATTTAATACCAGAAAAATATAAGTCTGTCCTGTAGTAATTAATGCTTCTAATAATTCTTGAGCATGTGGAGATACTGGAAACATTTTACATTCATCATTAGTAATAAAAACAAAACAAGAAAGTGCCTCAAAGAAGAGCCAAAAAGTGGACAGCCAGTGGAAAATTCCCTTGCTCTATTTCTTCCACCTGCAGAGTTTACATCCTACCATTTTGGAACAAATTTCTGCATTTTAAAATAACCGTCACTACAAAAAGACATTGTTGTTTAGTGTACCTAGTATAAAAATCCACCTTGTTACTCTTAATATTGAGATAAATAAAAGGCTTGTATCTCCTAATAAGATAATAACTTTGTGAATAAGAGCCATGAAATCTGTTGCATTTTCATGTATGAGTTTTGTTCAAAACCCATAGCTTAGGTTTTATAACTATCCCATATGTTAGGGATAATGAGTTAATAGCTACTCCTCTATTTAGCTCTTGTCCTCTTGCCCTATTTCTAAAGATTGTGTCTCATGTCTGTCTTTTATTGTAAACCACATGAAATCCTTTATGGAGACAGACACCATATGAATAATAAATGAATATAAATGTATCAGCTGACTTTTAAATACATACCTATTTTGTACTCTGTATTCTTTTGCTTAACCTCCATTCAAGCTTTGATCATTGTGCAGAAATACTTGCCAATGATTCCAAAATTTAAGTATTAAGTTTATTGCTCCTGAACCTCATCTAATGGGAATGAACACATAGGATTCTTAACCAACCAAATAAAAGCCACCACCACGCCTATCCACTGCAAGCTATGTTTTCACATGACTCACAAATGAATACTTTTGATTTTCAAATGTGTTGTCTTTTCTATTTACTGTTATGGAAGCCTGCAACAGAAAGTCATTTAAGAGGTAGCTAAACCTGATACAAGTTTTACATTCTAAAAGGACTTTGCCCTCTAATGGAGGACAAAAAATCTGCTGAGGAAGAGAGTCATATGTAAAAACAAATTGGCTTTTATCTGGGAGTTCCTAGGTCTTTTTTTTTTTTTTAAGTAGGCCTCCTTCCCAGCCCAGAGCCCAATGTGGGACCTGAACCCATGACCCTGAAATCAAGACCCGAGCTGAGATCAAGAGTTGGAAGCCTAACTGAGTGAGCATCCCCAGGCGCCCCTGGGAGTTCATATTTCAAAGAAGGGAACAATCATTCTGAAGGTATAGAAAAAAAAAAAAAAGTATATACCATAGATTTAAGGTTGTATATAAAAGGGTACTTGTTTAGAAACTGTTAACAATATTTGATGGAATATATTAACAGATAATAAGGTATTTAACAAATACACGCTCCAAATCTTCAGAATGTTGTGAACAGATGAAATAAAAGAAACTTTTCACTCAAGCTGAAAATGTCTTTCTTTGGTAGTTGTGGACTAGGTTGTTAGGAAAATTCTAACGTAGTACCCTGCAAAGTGAATTCAAAGTAGAGAATAAAAGCAGCACGTGTGCTCACACACACATATGCACACACTGTACCAATGTGCCTTTATGGCCTAGATTTCAAGGGGAAAAAATAGACATTAAGATGTTGCTACAGTCCAAAAATAGCAGAGGAGTCTCTGAACTATCCACGTTTCATCGGTTGGAGCATCTGAGGGAGAGCTCCCATATACATTAATGCATTATCCTTATCACTGTAATTGATACCTAACACTTCTCAACCCATCAAAAGCAGTCCTAAATGGAAGGACATTTATCTCCATGTAAGATGACCATCACTTCGAAACCTTACATGATCTCAAATTTCGTAACAGCTTAAATCACTTTCTGCAGAGAAAAATAATACATGGTGCTACTAATTCACTTCCTGGCTGCCAAGGCAAGATACGATCTCACATACCTGAACACACTGGTGACTTCCTGTTTAGTGAGTTCTGATACTATTTCCAAGTATCAGAGGGAAGAGAAGGAATATCACTAGGCCCAGATTTTACTAGCTGACTAGTTCTTTTTCCTGGAGTGGGTAGAAGGCTTTGACACCATCCAGAGATCCTGAAGGGCAAGCACAGGAAGAGAGATCTTTATTTCCTCTAAAATGATGCTTTACAACTTTAGGGTGACTCATCATAGCCATCATAGCACCTTTCTCATAATGAAAAGCATTACAGGAGGCATTCTCCTTTCTTACATTAACATATATGTGTATATATACACATACATAAACAAACATATATTATGTATACGTAAACATATATACATGTATATATATGTGTGTGTGTATACATATATACATATATATACATATATACATGTATATATACGTATATACGTGTATATATATGTGCATATACGTATGCGTATATACGTATACGTACATATATATACGTATATATATATGTATATATATACATATATGTATATATTACAATGAGTCTTTTAAAGCATATTTCAAGACAATTCTGTCATGGCATAGTCCTAATCTGTACTAGAAGTTGGGTAGGACTTGAAAATTCTGATCACCTAAGAACCAACCGCCAGTGGATACAGTGAAACCAGGTCCCAGGGGCTTCAGATTTATTTAAAAGGATGGGGCGCCTGGGTGGCGCAGTCGGTTAAGCGTCCGACTTCAGCCAGGTCACGATCTCGCGCTCCGTGAGTTCGAGCCCCGCGTCGGGCTCTGGGCTGATGGCTCAGAGCCTGGAGCCTGTTTCCGGTTCTGTGTATCCCTCTCTCTCTGCCCCTCTCCCGTTCATGCTCTGTCTCTCTCTGTCCCAAAAAAATAAAAATGTTAAAAAAAAAAAAATAATAAATAAAAAAAAAATAAAAGGAAAATAACACCAAAAAAACCCAAAAAACAAAAACACAGACTAAAATAATAACAAAATATTATTATGAATAAGTATAAGGCAAGAAAGTCAACAAAATAGGTAACAATAAAAATATAAAATTCCAAAACTGTCGCAATAAGAGAAACACATAAACAGACCCAAAACCACGACAAAAATAGGTCAAATAATCAGAGAATTCCCACTAAAAAGTTACTTATGCTGAATAATTAAAAACAAGTTTCTCCTATGTGTATTGACATAAAAAAACAAACTCTATAAAAGTGACAAAAGCAAGTTGCAGAAATATATTTATAACATGATGTTATTTTTAAAACATGTATATACACATATTTACACATTCTTAGGGAAAACAGTCTGGAAAAGCATATACCACATAGTTAAAAGTAGTTTGCTTTGGGGTACTAGTTAAGAGTCAGCATTAGTCCAACTTCATATACTTTGTTGCTTCAATATTTACAAATGGATACTGTTTTCATTTTACAAAATTCTGGATAAAAACAAAACTTGATGAAACACATGGTCAAAATTTAAAACAGTGAAAACAATAAGAATCTAGCTATTTCACCAGATCCCAAGAAAATCTTCCAGAAAGTGTAGAAGAGAATTGGCTGGAATGAGAGTCACAAGTCGTGACAAACTCATGCTTTAACTTTGGAAACCAAACAGCACAGCCGGTGAAGGATTCTGGTCCATCCCTGTGACCTGCAAAAAGTTGCAGCACGGGACATAGATGGACTCAAAACCTGGGCAGCCGGTGCCCTAGTGCGTGGAGACGGCTTTCTCAGGGAGACAGAGGGGTCTTCAGCTCCTATTTCAACACCAGTCTTTCTATATTCATTCAGAATGAAGTGCAACATGACCAGGGGTTTAGAAAAAAAAAAAAAAAAAAAAAGAGGGGGAATGATGCATTGCATCTCGGCCTGTCGAGTTCCCCCAAAGAAAGCAGTAAAATGGAGGGTAGGGACAGAGGAAAGGGTGTGTGAGCAGTGCACTTCTCATTACTGTATAATCGACTGCCTCAGACTGTCTAGGCTACGCCTTCTCTTCCTCCCACGAAACAGTGCACGGGTTATAAGAGACAGTCTGGTAGTATCTAATGGATGCTGCAGGGACTGGAAATTGAGCAAAGAGGCTGTACACAAACTATTTTCTTAAATTTATGTAATTTTGAGTCTGACCGGAAAGGTACCAGGATTCACACGGACAATAAAGAGGACATGGCTCAAATCAGGGCACAATGAACTACTGTCTACTTGTTGCTCCAGAAATAGAATTCTCCTAGCATTCTGGATTCCTGATTCAGGTATGGCGCATACATCACAGCTGGACAAACAGTAGGTGTTGACAGAACTCTTCTTGTTTGTTCAAAGCTAAAAAGTTAAAAAAGAAAACAAATGATGACAACGTGGGGGGCTATTTAAAAAAAGAAAAGAGAGAAGTGACCTATCACTGTAAAGACTCATATGAGGCATCTGACTTTGATAACTTGGGAGCCAGCACTGTGACCTGCCCTACCTTCTGACCTCTCCTCTTCTGGGCACTTCCTGTAGAGAAAATGGCTCTCTCACCTTTGTATCCTCAGTATACCATTGGTACTGAAATCTATTCATCTATACGGTTCTTAAAACTTTTCCCTGAAGATGTTTTTGAACCAAGTGATTACATCCCCCCAAAAAGCAGCATCAGCTTCTTTCACCATCTCCAAAAAGCTGATAATTCAGTGATGAGAGATGGGTAGTTAGGTTGGGGGATGGGCTAATTTACTCAGGAACTAGAACTTGGAGTTATTGGGGCACTTGAGTGGCTCAGTCGATTAAGCATCCAACTCTTGATTTCAGCTCAGGTCATGACCTCACAGCCTGTAAGTTCAAGCTCCACGTTGGGCTCTGGGCTGGGCATGAGGCACTGTCAGTGTGGAGCCTGTTTGGGATTCTCTGACTCCCTCTCTCTCTGCCCCTCCCCTGCTTGCGCGCTCTCTCTCTCTCTCTCTCTCTCTCTCTCTCATAATAAATAAACATTAAAAAAAATAATTTAGAGTTATTATAAACACAGGAAATCAGGTATTTGACCCTTTTTGCCAATAAAATGTTAAAAGCTTTTTGATAGGGTAAGAAAATGTAACACTGACTCCCCTCATAATCTGCTTCCAACGTCATTTCAAATATTGAAGAGAGGACGCAGTTGTAGAAAACCCATGCTAGCTTTTGCCCCAGCATCCTACAGTGGTTAGCAGAGCAGCTTCTGAACACAGATTACCTGAAGGAGAGTACTGACTAGCATATTGCGTGAACTTAGTGAAGTCAGCTTATCAATCAAGGTTTATCAGGAAATCAGTTTTATTAGGAAAATGGGTTTTTATGAAACTCAAATATATGTTGAATGCTTTGTACAGTACCTAGTGTATAGACAGTCCTAAATATCTATTATAGTGACATTCCTGCTTTCTTTGCCTCCAATCATGTCTCAACTCAACACAGGGCAAACAAAGAAAACAGCTGAAATATGTGCGTTCATTTATTCTTCACTGATACTGAACTAGGCAGATCTGAATGTCTTAGTCTTTACCAAATAATATACATAAATCTATACATACATACAAATATATGGAAGTATTTGTATAAAACTGAATATTCATGATTTTAAACTTCACAAACACTGTCAGGTAAAAAGTGGACTATGATACTGAGTTAATATCTCATTTTGTGTTCAACCTGAAATATAAGTACACATTACATAAGACTATTAAAAAATGGTAATATAAGTCACTAACATTATAAATCTGACTGCTTTATTAGATCGAGGTGGAATGCAATAACTTCACGTAGAGAAACGAGCAATCAAAAGAACATAATTCAGGTCTTAAGAAATGGATTTATCCTAAATTGGTCAATAGTACCGAGAAAGCAATTCTGCCATGTACACTTAAAGTAAATCATTCCTTTAAGTATGCTGTAGCTCACTCCGAAGAGCACTTCTCAACAAGAGTGCTTGTTTAAGCAGATCCCTTTGTACAAAACAAAACAAAACAAAACAAAACAAAACAAAACAAAACAAAACGACTCAGCTGCTACACCCCTCACACTCAGTAAAAGCTGAGTAATTTAATGTAATGACATTTTCTAACCCCATACCTGTGCTAAAATCATTAACACTGCTGATACAAAAATCAGGGCAGGAAAGAAGGAAGGCCTAGGATGATGGCTGGCAGAGAAATCAGTGGCTGACATATGGAAAAACAAACTTAGAGCAGGGTAACAAAACAGCTTCTCTGAAAGGGCTGCAAAGGGTAAATGAAAACACAGTCCTTATTTCTTCCACTTCTTCCTTTATATCCCTAGCAGCCATCATACTGGAAATTTTGAGCAACGGGACCATTTTTAACTTACCCACAAGTAGGCATTTGGTAACACAATGTCTATTTGCCAAAAGAATTTTAAATTGTGGTTAAGGTGGAAAATAAACTATACAGCTAAATCTTTATAATAATCTCACAGAAAATGATGTTTTCTAAAATTATAGTATTTTACATGTGCTAAGCTAAATGACAATATTAGATTAGATCTTCCGCAACTGTGGTGTCAAAAATCTGATAGCAAATCTGCTGCTCTGTTCCGCTTGTGACATTATACGACTTGATGAGGCACTCCAACCATGGGTATGCATCTACAGATGAGAAAAAATGTTATTTATGCATTAAAACTAAACAAATATCTCTAAAATAGGTAGCTGAGCATAATGATTAGCCAGAAAAATTAACATATTTAATTTAGCTGGAGAAGTAAATAAAATACACTTACCAAATATATTATTATCTACCCTTCCAAATACACACTGGGTTCATGTTATTATTGTGTAACAATCCTAACTAATCTTTTCCCCCACAGGACACAATAATCAAATGTGGAGTTTCCCAAACGTCTGATCGCTAAGGTAGCAGCCATCTCATTCCCATTCTTTATTTCTTTATTCTTTATTTCTGCTGATTGCTTACTGACCTCCCCAGGTGTTTTTTTTTGTTTTTTTTTTTCTTGGTTGACTGCAAAGAAAGTGAACCCCAAGTTCACATCAGCTCAGGCCCTTAACACCTGTCTAGCTGAAACTCCCCATCAAGTTCCAAGCACTTAGTCCAGACAATGCAGATGCTATTCCCAAGCTCTGATTATGACCACAATAAATCTATTTAAAACTTCTAGAAAAGTTTCTTAGCGCTTCTTCAAGTTCAACTTTGAAAGATACTTAATATAGCCAATCTTGGCAAGAGTCGAGCAAGATAGGCACTCTCCTCTACTGCTGGAAGAACTATAAATAGGTAAAAATATTCTTGAAAAGCAATCTGGCAGCATGTATCAAAAGCCTACCAAACCCATCCTTTTTGATATGGCAGTTTTATTTCCAGAAATCTATCCAAAATAATTGAAACTAAAAATTAAAACTGACACCAAATAAAAAGTGTGTAAATTAAACCTTGTTAGGATGTATAAAAGCTATCTTTCTGGAACTGTTATAAAATGCAAAGACTGACCAGGGGAAAATAGAGTCTGATTAAAAATAACCTGTAAGGGGCACCTGGGTGGCTCACTGGGTTAAGTGTTGGACTTTTCGGTTTTGGCTCAGGTCATGATCTTGCGGTTTGTGAGTTGGAGCCCCGCATCAGGCTCTGTGCCAACAGTGCAGACCCTGCTTGGGATTCTCTCTCCCTCTCTCTCTGCCTCTTCCCTGCTTATGCTCTTTCTTTCTCTCAAAATAAACTTAAAAAAAAATAATAATAACCTCTAAAAGGTAAACTGACAGCAGCTAAATCTGCAGCTGGTAAAATTTGTTACTGATGAAAAATTAATAGTGTCAAACTAACTAACTATGAGAGGGATTTGCAAACTTCAATGTAAACAGAAATAATGACCACGAAAGGAAAACTCAGTGGCAGTAGATGGGATCAATACAATTTGATCTGAAGATCTGGTTGATTAATCAAATGTTATCCAGAGAACAACTAAAGTTGATAAAAATAATTAGTAAAATAAAAGCGCATAAAATCTGAAACTAGTTAATATTAATAGAACATTTATGAATGAGGGGCACCTGGGTGACTCAGTAAGTTGAGGTCTGACTCTTGATTTCGGCTCAGGTCATGATCTCATGGTTCATGGGATTGAGCCCCATGTCAGCCTCTGCACTGACAGCTTGGAGCTCGCTTGGGATTCTTTCTCTCCTCTCTCTGCCTCTCCTCCACTCATGTTCTCTCTCTCCCTCAGTAAATAAACATTTGAAAAAGAGAGAGAGAGAAAGAAAATTCATGAATGAATTACACTGGCTGTATGTAGTCTGTTACAGAAAAATGTTTCTTCTCAAAATTTCATCTGTTGGTATAATTTCAATGAAAATGCTTATATACATAAACATCATATCAAATGTGCTTGTGATCAAGCAAAACTGCCTCCTTTTGTTATATTTCAAAAATATTTTCTAAATCTTTTCATTTCAGGAATTATGATTCTTACCTATCTTCTCCCTGCCAATGTCTTCATGAAAAGACAAATCAGACAATAATTTACTTAGTACTTTGTAACAGTATTCAGATTTTAAAGTTTTTCAAACCTCTATGTCTACAGATTGAATATGTGCTAGGTAGGTATTATTTCAAGAAAAAGAATGAATGAGATTGTTAAAATATTCGTGCCTACCAATTTTTGTTCCTGAAGGACAAAACATGCCCATGATCATTTCCATACTTTGCTGCAGGTCATCATTGATGAGGATTTCTGATGCTGGGATCTGGAAGAATTTGTCCTTAAAAAAAAAATTATAGGAGAAAATAGGAAACTATATTAATCTTTTTTAAAAGCCATAATTAATATAAAAGCATTTCAATATCATCTAATTAAAATAATCTAGACTATTTCACTCTGTGAAGATTGTAGACTTCATAAACTAGAGTTCTAGTCTAAACTCTAAAATCTGGTTTACTACTTTAATCTAAAAACAGTATATGTATATATATATATATATATATACACATGTACATACATATATACACACACATATATACACACACATATATAAATATATATGTGTATGTATATATGTGTATGAAAGTAAGAATAGTAATTAGAAAAGAGTGAGGCTTATCATTCTTTGTGTACAGGAAAAAAGTCTAGTGTTAAATTTAAAAGAGTATAACGTATAGTGTATATTTAATTTTTCTCTCCTCGATCAGATTATAAGTTATACTTTCTTAAAAGAAGAAAGGGATCTTGTTTGCTTTTGTTCACTGCTAAATCCCCATCACATACAACAGTATCTGGCACATAGCAGGTGCTCATTAAATATTTATTCAATAAATGGACCAATGAACTGTTTTGGCAAGAGAAAACATTCTCTCAAACCTACCCCAGATTGTTTCCCAACGTGTGTAGTAAACCAATTTGACCTTACTGCGAAAAGAAATCTGGTCTTTGCCCTTGGCTCCTGGAAATCACCTCTAAGCCCTTGGAATATCAGGCCTGTTAGGAATGTCTTTGTCCTACTAGCTAAGTCTATCAGCGTGATTTAGGGCACACAGTTTGGGGCATGTGGTATTAGCTCGATCTCTGGAAGGACTGAAACCAGATGAGCCTATGGGCTGTCTACATGTCTCTACATGATGGAGCCCCAATAAAAACTCTAGCCACCAAGACTTGGTGAGGCTTCCCTGGCTGGCAGTACCGCTTGTGTCCTGTTTCACATCACTGCTAGGCTGGTAACGCTGGCTGCTATTCCACAGCAAAGGGCAACTGGAAGCCCCATGTCTGGAACTTCTTGGACTCTGCCCTACGTACCTTTTCCCTTGGATGATTTTAATTTGTATTCTTTAGGTGTAACAAACAATAATAGCAGATAACTTTCATTAAGTTCCATGAGTCTTTCTAGGGGATTATCAAAACTAAGGTGGTCCTGAGAACTCCCAAACTTAGAACTGTTGTTAGAAATGAGAGAGGTTTGTGGATAGCTCTCTAGCTTCGTATGCTATAACCATCTCTCTTCCAAAGTAATTTCATTCCCTCTACTACGGAAATGTGGAGACTCCAAAAACCTGGTAAAAATGCTGCTTAGACAATGTCCAGAAGGTGCAGCCATACCTCTGCCTTTGGCTCCTGGAGTAAAACTTCTGAAGACTCTCTCCTCAAATTCCTATTCTTTGATTTTTCATTATTTGGATATTAAATTTACAGAGTCAGATTGGAACAGGATAAATATACAGACAATTCAAGATTTATGTGCTTGCATTTTATTTGTTCTTCTAAGTTGCCTTAAATCCTCTCAGTAATAAAGTTGGTATGAATAAACATGTTAAAATCAAAAACATATTGTTAGTTAGAAATATCTACGCTCCCTCTGTTACTTACAGAATCCATGAGATAAGCTTCCAGTACCCCAGTTCCATCATCAAGAATAAATGTCATTACAAACACATGTTGAAGGGGTACAATACCCAGCACTAGTGAAGGAAGAAAAGATCAAACCATATGAATCTTCTATTCTTTATGATCAAAGTAAGATAAAAATTGTTTTATGATGTTAATTTTGTTTACTAAAATAATTTGAGATAAAAAAAATATACGCCTTTTGTTCTCTAGTAACAACATATTAAGCTCATTTAGCAGGTTCACTTTGGAATATTAAACCATACCTATGTAGTGACAATGACTCATGAGCAATTCTACCTTTTTGATTAAATATTAATATAAGGTATCTTTACAATGAGTTGATAACTTGATAGAAAACACAAAAACGAATTCATGAACTACAGTTCATCATGTTAGCCACATGAAAGACAAAATTAAAATACCAGAATGTTGTAAAAAGAATAGCATGTGGCTCAATATTTATGATTTTGTAAAATGTTTCTCCCCTTTATATTATAAACACAAGGATCACGTATGTTAAGAGATCTCATCTGGTTGAATGGCCAAAAGTGTCAGAATATGGGATTTAATAATTTGGTAAGATGAGGAAAAAGAAATTGAAGAGATACTAAATTATACAAAAATCCATGGGTTAAAATGTTACTTTGTGTTTGGAAATGAGAGACATTTATATGTTTAAAAAATGAAATATTGTCTTTTGTTTGTGGAATCCATATTTAAAAGGATTAGCTAAGGGGCAAATAGAAGAATAAATCAGCGTACAGAGAAATGAATTAGAACACATAGACATGACAAAAAGTGGTTAATACAGAGGAACTGATTTTTAGGATTCTAAAGGTCTCGATAGGTTAAAACTGAGCTAAAACCAAGAAGGGGGAATGTAGAAC
The DNA here is from genome assembly GCF_022837055.1 of Prionailurus viverrinus. Taxonomy (NCBI): domain Eukaryota; kingdom Metazoa; phylum Chordata; class Mammalia; order Carnivora; family Felidae; genus Prionailurus; species Prionailurus viverrinus. Next base: position 142,368,016 of record NC_062562.1, read on the forward strand.
CTACTCTGAGGGACCACACAAACGAAGAATTGCATTTTAGAATGGGATGAGGAGACCAAACGGGATAGCAAGGGGCTCACATGACTGGACCACAAACAAAACAGGAAACAGAAGTACCACAGAGCTGGATTACAAAAGAAAGATAACAAAACCAAGTATACAAATAAATATATACACAATAAAATTTTCAGGCTAGTAGAAGCAAAGCGTCCAATTTTAGAGAAATAAAGGTTTTCTTTATATTCTGAACTAGCCAATATTTGTAGCCCTATTTGCAGCTTTTAAGGGCAAACTTTGAGAAGAGCATTGGTAAAGTGAAATGTTTACTAAGGAAGAGAAACAGAATAGTAAGGAATGTGGTGAATACCAAATGAAGTGAGGGTGCCTACTTGGAGAAATAAAGACTCAATGAAGGCATGACAGATATCTTCAAATGCATGAAGCTGTTGATCTTCTACAAGACCTATACTCTAACTCTAGTAGATAGAACGTGGGCCATGTTAAAATTTAAGTAGGTAGATTTTGCTTCACTGCTAAGAACTACTTAAAAATTAAGGGGATATGTTGCTTTGCAATGTAATGAGTCCCCTATCACTGAAAGAGTTTAAAGCCAAGGCTGGATGATCACAGTTAAGAACAGGATATAAAAAGCTTCTTGTCGTTCCAACTAAAGATGTGTATTGGGTGGAGAGTGTAACAGCTGTGTCTAAAGTTGTTTTGAATCCTAAGATACTATGAACTGGAGGAATTTTTCAGAATCTGTATTTGTGATTAATGATTAACACTAAAACAAATTACTGAACATTAAAATGTGAGCAATGATTAAAGATACTGGCAGATGCCTGAAAGCAAGTTTTCAAATACGTTTAAACTATGTTATGCTCTTATTATAATCACCGTGAACAGTTTTGCTTAAGTAAAGTTCAACGTTAGCTCAGTCTTTGTCTGGTTTTACTATATCCACAAACACTGAAATATAATCAGTGAGATCACCTTACACAAAGACAGTTGCAGTTGTAGAACACAGAAATTTAGCTAACCTTCTGCCACAGAAGAAGGAATCCAAGGTGTTTTATCAACCAGAGAATTTAGATTTTGTATTGGTCTCAAAGTAGAACACTGTTTACATCTGAAATTAATGACAGAAAAAAAACCATACAGATTTAAAAATAATTTATTATTATAACTCATTTAATTATAACTTACCTTTGCTGTTCAAAACGCACAGTTTAAAAAGTTAATTATTAAATAGTGTTGCACCTTCCACATTATAACACACATATTACAAACAGAATTATAAAAAAACAAGATTTTTACATTTGAAACAATCACAAAGATAATATGGTTCAGAATAAACAACACTAAGTTGAGAATAAGAGAAAGGGTCCAGATCTAGATTGTTAATTAATTTGGCTGATTTCTTAATTTGGTAAAATGAAAAAAATTAAGGAGATTATCTCTAAGGACTCTTTCATTTTATGGCTTTTTGATAACAGCTAAGGTATTAAATAAATATAACCAATACCAGAAAATTATTCTCATTAAAGAAGTCAGTAGTAGCAAGACTTTGGATAATATATTCAGTAAGCATGTATTTAGAGGTTCATAGTTTATAATGCCAATACTATACTTATCCTTCATAATATAAGTCAATCTGAAACTACACAACATACTAAGAATGCACATGATTTAGTATAGGTATTTTGCTTTGTTTACATACAAACATACTTTAAATATAAGTAATTATTTTTTATTATATATTATCATAAGATTAGGAGATGCTACTAAGAAAATATACTTGAGTAAAAATATAAAAAGAAATCAATGTTCAAAAGATTTACGTAGACTCCTTTCATTTGTAATCTGCGGAAAAGTAGAGGGTACCTATATTAAATATTTTCCCCTTCTAGCCTTCAAATACATAGAAAAAAGCATGGAGAAAAGACAGTCTCTTAAAAACAGTGTTGGGAAAACTGGATAGCAACATGCAGAAGAATGAAACTGGACCACTTTCTTACACTATACCCAAAAATAAATTAAGAAATGGATGAAAGACCTAAATGTGAGACAGGAAACCATCAAAATCCTAGAGAAGAACACAGGCAGCAACCTCTTTGGCCTTGGCCGTAGCAACTTCTTACTAGACACATCATCAGAGGCAAGTGAAACAAAAGCAAAAATGAACTACTGGGACTTCATCAAGATAAAAAGCTTCTACACAGTACAGGAAACAATCAACAAAACTAAAAGGTAGCCTATGGAATAGGAAAAGATATTTGAGTCTTCTGATATTGAATATCAGAAGACATATCTGATAAAGGGTTAGTGTCCAAAATCTATAAAGAACTTAACAAATTCAACACCCTAAAAAACAAATAATCCAGTGAAGAAATGGGCAGAAGACATGAATAGACACTTTTCCAAAGAAGGCATCCAGTTGGCTAACAGGATCCATGGAAAGATGCTCAAAATCACTCATCATCAGGGAAATACAAATCAAAACCATGATGAGATACCATTTCACACCTGTCAGAATGGCTAAAATTAACAACACAGGAAACATCAGGTGTTGGCGAGGATGCAGAGAAGGGAAACCCTCTTGTACTGTTGGAGGGAATGGAAACTGGTGGAGCCACTCTGGAAAATAGTATGGAGGTTCCTCAAAAAGTTAAAAATACAAGTACCCAAGACCAGCAATTAAACTAGTAGGTATTTACCGAAAGGATACAAAAATACCAATTTGAAGGGGCATATGTACCCCAATATTTATAGCAGCATTATCAACAGTGAAACCACGAAAAGAGCCCAAACATCCATTAACTGATGAATGGATAAAGAAGATGTGGTATATATTACACAGTGAAATATTACACTCAGCCATAAAAAAGAATGAAATCTTTCCATCTGCAATGACATGGATGGAGCTACAGAAGTAATGCTAAGTGAATAAGTCTGAGAAAAGATAAATACCATATGATCTCACTGACGTGTGGAATTTAGGAAACAAAACAGATGAACATATGGGATGGGAAAAAAAAGAGAGGGAAGCAAACCATAAAAGACTCTTAATGACAGAGAACAATCTGAGGGTTGATGAGGGGATGTGGATGGGCAATGGGCTAAATGGGTGAAGGGTATTAAGCAAGGTACTTACTATGATGAGCACTGGATCCTATATGCAAATGATGAACCACTAAATTCTACTCCTGAAACCCATATTATACTACATGTTAATTAAAATTAAATAAAATTTAAATTTTAAAATTTTTAAATTTAAAATTTTTTATTAAAATTTAAATAAAATTATGGGGGAAAAAAGGCAATATAATAAAGAAATATTACTTCCTTAAAGACTAGGATATTAACTTTAGACATTGATAAAGCAAGTATGTAAACTAAAAATTAAGTATATAAATTAAAATTCAAGGGTAACAAGTAAAAATTAAGTAGAGATTTATTACTTCCAAAGCAATAAAAGACAAAAGAGGGGAAAATTAAGAACATTTTTATAAATGAATCCAATAGAAGATTAGAGGAAAAAAATAAGCTAAATAATTACCAAAAAAGGGGAGGGAGACGGAAGACTTTGGTAATAATGTAAGTGGAAAACAAAATAAGATGTAGAAATAAAACCTAAATATATCAGTAATGAACATATTTTAAACTTATCTACTAAAAAAAACCTAAAATCTAGTCCTATTTATTTATGAGACTTTCTAAAATAGAACACAAAGAAACATGAAAGCAAACCAGCAAAAGAACCTCAAAATGTAGAAAGCAAACACTGACCGAATTAAAGATCACAAACCTACAACCACAAAGGACATTAAGCACAGTCTCTAAGAAGTGATTAAACAAAGTTACAAAGGAAAAAGAAGTTTTGAATATGATTAACAAGCTTGTCTAATGGACACAAGTAAACACTTTTAAAGACTAAACACAACTATTAAAGAATACACGTTCTTTTTAAAATATAGGCAATATATACAAAATCTGAACAAACATATTCTAGGATACAGCAAAGGTAAATGAATCTCAAAGATCATTATGAAGTGTATCAAGCGATTTGGTTAAAAAGTAATTTAACTAAAATACAAACAAATGTAGCACCTAAATTGTGTGCGTGAAATTTTTAAAACACACAGCTAAGTAATTCATGGCCCTAAGAAGATGTCACAATGAGAAATTAGAAAACATTTAGAAGTGACAAAAGAAAAAAAACAAAAAAACTACATATCAAATCCTGGGTTAAAGCTATGTCTATTTTCTCAGGGGAAAAATTATGGACTGAAATATAAATATTAAAAAATATACTAAAATTAATGAATTAAGTGAGGTATGCATTCAATTAAAAACATTTGAAAAAGAAAAACCAAGGGAACCTTGGGGCACCTGGGTGGTTCAGTCCACTGAGCGTCCGACTCTTGATTTTAGCTCAGGTAAAGATCTCATGGTTTGTGGGTTTGAGCCCTCTGTCAGGCTCTGCGCTGACAATGGGGAGACTGCTTGAGATTCTTTCTCTCCCTCTAACTCTGCCCCTCCCCTGCTCATGCATACTTGCTCTCTCTCTCTCTCAAAATAAATAAATAAACTTAAAACAAAAAAACAAAAAAATGAAGAAATCTAGAAAAAGTAAATGCAGAAACTAAAGATAAGAACAATAAAACAACAGAGTATCAACAAAACAAAAGCTAGTTATTTTGGCAAAAAAAAGTCAAGGAAAAAAGGTGCAAATAATATTAAGTGGATTCAGGAACAAAGTAGAAATTTAAAAATCATCAAAAGTACTATGAACAATTTTATGTCAATAAATGTAAATTTACATAAGAAATGAAACTCTAAAAAATTCATTAATAAAATAGATTCAAGAAATAAAAAAAAAACATAAAAGATGTATAACTGTTAAATAAACTAAAGCATTAGTTTAAAATTCTGTTTACAAAGAATCAGGTCCAGAAATCTGAGCAAAATAACTAAAACCTAAAGTAAAACCTTTAAGGTTTTATAAGTATTTTAATAATTTGACTGTATTAATATTTTACAAATTCGTAAAACAAAAGAAACCATCAAGTTAAAAAGGTACAAGAGACAGGCTATAAATTTCTTGAAATGCATGTCTACTTCTAGCTCCCAATATATCCTGATATCTTCCAGTTCCTCAGTGGCAACGAATCTGTAACTTCGTGGCACAGAAATTTTGGAATTCAATCACTTAACTTTTACTAGGATACAGCTCTAAACCTTTCTCTGTATTAGTATCTAAATCTTTGTGAAAGAAAGCAAATGAATATTAACCTCTGGGCTAGCCTTATACTTAGCACATTGTTGGTATTCGATATATATGCTACCAGAAGAATAAAATATATACCAGAAAAATCTAGACTCTTGTACATATAAATTGGTATTCAATAAGTATCCACTGAATATATAGCAACTAGTAGGATAAAATAATAATTACTCCTAAGCAGTTATTAATTCTCAAAATTCCCAGATCTGAAAGCATACCCATAGTGATGTACTTTTCCTTGTATAAGGAATGGTGCTGAAAGATCAAGGACTTCCAGGTCTTCATAGCCAGATCTCACAGGAATTACACTATGAAACTTATTTGCGAGTTTGTAGATTTCACCGAGTGTTCCTCCTATGAACACAGAATAAATAAATCCTTCAAGTAGTACAAATATAACGAAGGCAAAATTGAGTATTTAAAGGAACACATGAGGTATAGTAAAAGACTAAAAGGACTGAAAGAAAAATACAATGAAGAATTTAGAGGATTAATACATTTATTATAAAAAATAATAATTTGTAAACTTAGTATCCTGCACTGATTAAAGAAACCACTACACAGAAATGCTGAGACTTGAGCAAAATAGAAGACTTGTGAAACTTTAACCATCTTCCTAAATTTATACAAACTGCTCTTTTATGCTATAACACTTTGGTTTAAGTATTCAAAAGAAAATAAAATTGAGAGCCAAAATATAACAGGATTCTCATTATTAAATTTGCTATATACTAATAATGTCTAGGTAAATTAAGTCTTGAGTTTGAAATAAGTCTTTTAGACTTCCAGGTCAACATTAAATTTATATATAGCTGCGAAAAGTTTGTGCAATTACAATTCATGTATAGTGCTTGTTCACTTTTCCTAAAAAATCATTACATTTCTAATTGTATGACACAGTGGCCATGAAAGCCATCACTAGCTGAGAAGAAAGAGTAAGCCCAGGGGTGCAATACTACTAGAAGGCAGGATTGTCTAGAATAACTCAAACCTACTGGTTTCTTTCCTGGTGTATTTTTCACCTAGACTGAGCATTCCTCCTTCCTAGGGAAAGAGGATATGATTTATAAGAATACTTTTGTGTATTTCTTAATACTTGTAACGTTAAATTCAATTGTGGGGGGAAAGCACTCCCAGCACAGCAGAATAAGGACGTCCAAAAATACACTGCTCCATACAAGGAAAAAGAACACTGGCAAAAACTGTCAAATTTGACTTTTTTTGGAACTCTAGAAATTAACCAAAGCCTTGCAACAATCCAAGGAGTGTTTATTCAGAAAAAGCAGATAAATCTTGGTAAGAACAAGTTTTGTGGTGTTCTAAGTTGCCCAGCTCCCCATTCCTCTTTCCACAGCTTTGCGAAGCTGGAAGCCACAGTTCTGCCGTGTCGCACTGCAGTTAGGTCCTTGCCCCTGGATAGGGTTATAATACTCAGAAATATGATAAAATAAAAATAGCTTGCATTTTGATGAAACCCTTTTATATTTTAAAGTGCTTTCAGATATATTTTCACATTTGGGTTTCGTTAAAAAGCTCTGTAAGTCAGTGTTATTACTCTGGATATATTTATTTGTTCAATAAATATTTACTGAGCGCCAGCTGCATGCCTAGTGTCCTACCCTAGGAGCTAAAGATACAAAGATTAAAATGAACATGGATCCTAGTTACAGTCTAGTAAGCAAACAAGTCTATAAACAGATATAATACAAATACAATACAGGAAGAAAAGTGATCTACTGAAAGTTCATACACTATGCAATAAAAACCACTCAAATCTGCCTTGAGAATCAAGAGTGCTTGGTAGGTGTAGGTGTTCATTAAATATTTCACATGAATTGTTGAGTAAAGGGAATTATTAAGTTACTTATGAACATTAGAGCAGAAATTCTCAGGAGAATAGCAACGGAATGGCAAAGAGGTACAGAGAAATACCCTGGGTTTAGGAATTGCCTCCGGTTCAATATGGCTGGAGGGTGTAATGGAAATTGAGGAATGGCAGGAGGTGAGACTGAAAGTTTGTGGGATGAGTGACAGGATCAGGAGCTAAAGGTACTTCTTCATTCAAGCTTCTTTTGGACCCTCAAGGTCAACTTGGCTTTAACACAGAATTCTCTGGGAGGCAGTTCACAGGAGAACACTAAGGTGTACTGGATATCCTCCTAGTTGGCCCTACAAGGACAATACTTCTAGAAACTGATAGTTTCAAAGCTTTTATTTTTAGGGCATACGAATAGTCTTACTCCATTTTTGTGTGTGTGCATGTGTCTGTGTGCTTTGTTTTTATATCTACGTACTGGTAGAGATTCCAGTATTGCTAATGGACTAAGATGATACCACATTTCACTCATCAAAGTGGACACATTTTTTAAAGTGCTAGTATATGATGATGAAGATGGGGGAACAGATAATCTCATACGCTACTAAAGCATATGAATACTACGACAGCTTTACTGGAAAGTAACTGGGCAACATTTACTTAATTCTTTGTGCCCCCTCCCACCCCCCAATTACATTTCATTCAGGGAGAAGAAACTTCATCACAGAGTTAATATGTCAAAAAACCAGAAACAATTCAGTTCCACTTACTACCTGTAGTGGGGAAGATCCACAACTTCTCTATGATTCAGTTTTCTCATGTATAAAAAAGAGCTTACAATAGGACCAAATGAATAGGAATATTATCATGGTTAATTAATACATAGAAATTAAAATCATTTCTGGTATGCTGTAAGTGTATTAAGAGATGTTCATGAAAGGATACCAATGGTCATATTCATATGTATTTACATATATGTATTTTCTAAAACAGGTACATATTACTTTTATAAATAGAAAAATGTCACTAACAAAAATGATCATAATCCACTATAATAAAGATTAATTCATTTATAAAATAAAATTAAAGATTTCTCTGCAAATTAAAGATGATGTTTTCCTTCTATTATAGAATATTACTGAGGAAGAAAAGTCTCAAGGAAAATTATGAGACTTTAAATTTGGCATGGGGAAAAATAAGTTTATATGTGTGTGTGTGTGTGTGTGTGTGTGTGTGTATATATATATATATATTAGATAGATATTAAAATTAGTGAAAAGTGGAAAGGAAATGCAAAAATATGTATGACTCAGTTTCTTCCTTTTAAAACCTGTCAAGTTATCTTTACTTGTTTCCAGGGTCCCTTCCTTGACCTAAATATCAATAGATGACTCTCATTTTTTTATTTTTTTATTTTTTATGGAACAACAGTGACATCCAGAGGCCAAGGTAACAACAACTGTACATAACAAGCAGCCTCCTGATGAAACACTGCTCGACAATGAGCTTGAATCTGATTAAGATTCTATCCGAATTCAACAAGATAGACAAATGCAAACACTTGAGTTCAATATATGATTTCCAAATGTAATTCAGATTAGTTTATATGTGTGTATATATATAGATTTAAATCTATTTTTTATATATAATATATTCTATTTTATGTAATTTAAGTTAATAATATTTTGACTTTGTATGTCCTAGGTTGCCCCTAAAATATATTTAACAATCATTAATCAGAGAAAGACACAAGCAAAAGCTATATTCTAATAAAACAGTAACTTAAATACCTTACCTTCTATCAAAATCAGACAGTCACTTGAAAGTGGGAGAATACCATTATTTTTCACAAAATGAACAGCTACTTTTCGTTCTCCTTGATCTTTAGTGGTCCACATTTTAGAATCATATAATGATGTATTTTGTAGTTTAGTATCTGGGATTTTAGTTGCACCCTCTTGTAAAATTATATCCAAATCACCCTCATGTGGAACTTCTTGCCTAAAATCATTGACAATGAAATAATACAAAACAATTGGTATAAGCTTGGAAATTCAAATTTAACAATTATCCAATTAAGACAAATTTGTTTACATGCTGATGCACCAGCTACTTATTTTAAAATGTGGAAATAATTCACTTCGCAGATTAAATGACTCTTATTCACAGAAAAAGATTTGATGATACTTCACAACTAAGTAGATCCATATCATAACTATATTAACTGCTAGCAATTTCCTTATCTGGTTTTGTGATACCAAGGATCCTATAACTATTTCTAACACCAATTCATTCTCCTCTGTAAGGAATGTTAAACTTCTCCATGGGAGAAAAAGATACAGCTTCCTGTTAAATATCCACTTAACACCTAAGTAATCTCTTTCACAGGGCACCCACTTTACAAACCAATACTCCTTTCAATTCCTTTTAACCTAGACTAATAATTTTAAAAAGTCACGTGGTAAAGTATGTATACAATGGAAATGGCATGATCTGGAACCAAAATGTCTATGTCCTTGCCTTGGTTCTGTCTCCAAACAGCTGTGTAACTTCAGGTAACACCACTTCACCTTTTTGACGTGATTCTCTTATTTGTCTAAAAAAATGCTCATAGATGGTAGTTTTGTTTGGCAAAGCTATAGGACTTTACAGAATTTAACAAACTGTAATTTAATAATTCTTCAACAATTATATAAAATCTGTATTTATATTTTAATTCCGACCATCATTTTAAGCTCAAATGGGTAGAAGATGGTCCCCATTTTAAAGTTTGATGATCAAAACTGTCTACAAATAGTATTATACTTAGATTGTGGAGGGCAAAATATGCATATATTAATGTACATACACAAATTATATTTATATACACAAATATAATGGACTATGTAATTATATAATTTTATAATATATATACACACATGCACACACACAAATATAAAGGACATGTACTATATTTACACATTATATATTTAAAGGGAAGACAGTCAAATTGCATAAAAAAGAAAAAAGAGATTAAAAATAAATTCAGAATGTCTTGAGTTAGTAAGTACATAATCATTCTTTTTTTTTTTTTTTTAATTTTTTTTTTCAACGTTTATTTATTTTTGGGACAGAGAGAGACAGAGCATGAACGGGGGAGGGGCAGAGAGAGAGGGAGACACAGAATCGGAAACAGGCTCCAGGCTCTGAGCCATCAGCCCAGAGCCTGACGCGGGGCTCGAACTCACGGACCGCGAGATCGTGACCTGGCTGAAGTCGGACGCTTAACCGACTGCGCCACCCAGGCGCCCCAGTAAGTACATAATCATTCTAATATAAATTTATTTTATATAATTATATAAATGTATGTATTCATGCATGTATTAAAGCTACTAAACTGAATTTAGATCTGAAAACAGCACCCACTTTTATTTATTACTACTAAGAAACATCAGAAGGATTTACTAAGAATTTAGTATTTTCTCTTAAAAATGTTACCACTGTTTCAAAATATAATATACAAAGTCACAATTTACACACTGCCAGGACTTAAACTGATTGGTATATATGAAAATGTATATTCACAAAATTATGAAATAAAAACTTCCGTTTTATTACAGAAAATACTTACAGTGTGTGACATTTAGGACAATGAAGTTTAACAGACTGAAGGAGACTTCTGGGCTTATATGACCTTAATTTTGCTCGAATACGATACTGTTGAGGAGCTTTTTGTTTCAAAATAGCACATAGTGGGGTTTTCTCCAAATAGTGATGATCTGTAAGTACTAAAAATAATTTTTAGATTAAGTCAGAATAACCTACAAGAATAATAAGAGTATTTATAATACGAATTCCCCTGAACCAGATACAATAAAACTGAATTATTTAAGTTCTATTGCCAACCTTGTTAATATTTTGCCACATTTGTCATCATCTCCATCTGGTAGCTCCCTCTCCATATATATCTCCTTACATATTCATATGTATACATGAATCATTTATGAATAATTTCCAGATATCATGCTCTTTTATCCCTAAATACTTCAGTGTGTATTTCAGAAGATTCTGAAGATTGGCATATTACAGTGCAATTTTCAACTTCAGAATATGTAACACTATCACTGAATCAACAGACATTATTCAAATTTTTCCAACTGTCCCTATGTTCTTCCTTAGATCTTTATTTTTGGGTCCAGAATCCAGTCCTGAACCATGCATTGCATTTATTTTTCCTGTCTCTTTGGACTCCTTTAATGTAGAACAGTCCCTCAGCTTTTCTTGGTCTTTTATTACACTGATATATTTGAGCAGAGGCCACTGACTTGGGTGTGTCTGGTTCTGCTCATGGTCAGATACAGATTATGCCCTTTTGGCAGTCTAGTATACTGCAAGTGATACAGGCGTCCCTCTCTGCATCGGAACAAGAGGCATACAAGTCACCAGCGTTTTCATTCCTGGGGATGTTAACTTGGCTCACTTGGTTATAGTGGTGTTCAACAGGTTTCTTCTCCACTATAAATTTATTATTTCCCCCTTTATAACTAATAAGAAAGTACTTGGGGAAATAGAAGTATCTCACTCCTCAGTAAACATTTAGGATCCTGCTAGTTTAGGACCCACCGGTGATTTACAACTAAGTCAGTTATTACTATCATGGTTGCAAAATGATTTTTTTTCCTAACTTCATCATTCCTTTTACATTTGTTAGCTGTCATTCTATCATAACTAGGAACTCTCCACTCAATCACACATACTTATTCATTCATTCATTTGTTCTTTTATTTACTATCCACACGGACTAATGGATCCCTACTACTGTTCAGTTTTACTCCATCACTAGTATTTTTTATTTTGATGCTCAAATTGTATCAGATTTGACATGCTCCATAATTAACTGAGAACTTCTTTACCTTCTGGCACAACAAGATGTTCTGAATTCATCTTGTAATTCTCCTGTCCCAATCCTGGAGCCTGCTCTCTCTCCAAGCAGCCCTGATTCTTTTTAAGGGGGAATATCATTTATAAACCAAGATCTGTGCATGAGGTGCATCCATTGCTATTGGGTTGCCATTATTTTGAAGCCCTTTAACTGGACAGAGATAGGATATACATGCAAATGTGTTCATACTTATACTTCCACACATGCACCTGCACATGTATAAATGTATACATATATACATATATGTATATATTTGCACACACACACACACAGACATCTACATCTATTTCTACATTTATTTATAAAATCATGAGTCCATACTGACCCTTCTTATTCCAGTACAACACCACAAGTTTCTTTCTTCTGGCTTTCCCTCATTTCACAGTTACATGTTCTTTCTCCAATGAGAAACTCATATTATTATAATAGTATATTATAGAGCTTCATTTAATAGACTCGTGCTTAAAAATTTTTTTTCTTAATTTTTTTCATCTTAGCTGAACTAACAAAAAGAGGGCATCTGACAGATTTACTATCATTGCTAACATTAAAGTTTTGGGGTATACTGCCTTTATGGGCACATCGCTAAATTCATAGTGTGAAAAGATAAAAATTATGTCATATATTTTACACATTCTCAAAATGAAATAAGCCCCACTGCACTGTTAAATAGTAGAATATGTTTGACAAACCTCACACCTGTAGGACTTAAAATATATGTTCAATGTAAAAACATGTATCTTTCTGAGTTCCATTTTATGCCAGTTAGGATGAGGCACGGAAATGAAAGATAAATATGTGTATATTTTTGCCCTCATGGATATCTGCTCTCAATAATATATAGGAACAAATTAGTTGATAAATGTAAGGACAGACTTTATTATGCACACTATTACACCCTTATTTCAAAAATGAAACATAGTCTTACTTGTAGCTGATAGTTGCTGACATCTTTCTACCTCATATAGTGATACTGATCCAGAGCCTGGAGGAAAGAAAAAGGAAGAATTATACAGTTTTAAGATCCATGAAAAATTCCATATGGAACTGAAAACTATATTAACATTGTTGGTAAGAACTGAAGAAAATCTAAACAATAGTAAAACATGCCATGTTCATGGACTAGAAGGCTCAAAACTGTTTGTTAAGACATCAATTCTCCCCAAACTGATCTGCAGAGTCAATATAATCCTAATCAAAATTGCAGAGGCTTTATTACAGTAAAAGATAAGAGACTCTATCACTTAAGTGGAAATGCAAAGAATCCAGAATATAAAATATAATTCTGAAAAAGAATAAAACTGGCAGACTTATGCTACCTGACTTAAAGACTTACTATAAAGCTACAGTAATCAAGGCAATATGATATTGGCATAAAAACTGACAAGCATATCAAGAGAATTACATAGAAAGCCTAGAAATAAACCTGCACTTACATGGTCACTTTGATTTCTGATAAAGCAGGAAACAACCCAAAGGGAAAGCACAACCCTGGTGCTACAAAAACTGGAAATTAGTATAAGGAGAAAAAAGTTTACTTCATACCATACTAAGAAGTATTTCTGACTGGAAAACCCAGAAATAAATCCACATTTACACTCACTTGATTTTTGACAAAGACACCCAAGCCATCTCATAGAAAAAAACAAAAAACAAAACAAAAAAACAAAAAAACTAATGGTGCAAAGACTGGAAATTCATATTAAAAACAATGTCTACCTCATAGGGTACTACTGGGTATTACAAGGGAATTAGTGATACAGGCAATACAGATGAATTTCAAAAACAGTACATAAGAGAGAATATATTATTCCATTTATTTGAAGTTATAGACAATCTATGGTGGAAAAAAATCAGAACTTCTGGGGTTGCACTGAATGGGAAGGAACACGAGGGAACTTCCTGCAACAAGGGTGATATTTTACATTTTTAAAGGGATTTAAGTTACACAGGTTTATGTATTAGCCAGAACTTGTGGAATGGTACACTTCAGTTGTCCACTGCGTTTAACTTTACATCAAAAATCAAAAAGGTTCATCAACAAATACTGAATTCTAGTTAATTATGTTATTCTGAAGTTTTGAGGAGGTGTATTTATTTCTGTAACTTACTTTGACATGGATCAAATTATAAGATGGGTTGATTAGGAGAGAGTGAGAGAGAAATATATGACAGAACAAAGAGAATCCAGAGAGCAGGCATATGAGTGTTCACTGTACAACTGTTTCAATTTTTCTGCATGTTTGAAAATTTTTATTATTTTGGAAAAACACATTGTGAAAGAAATAAATGGAGAAGTGGATAAGACAATAAAGTTATTAAATTTAATAAGATGATGGCTTGATGAACACCATAAAATAGGATTTTACTTTAACAAGAAAGCAAAGGAGGGGCGCCTGGGTGGCGCAGTCGGTTAAGCGGCCGACTTCAGCCAGGTCACGATCTTGCGGTCTGTGAGTTCGAGCCCCGCGTCAGGCTCTGGGCTGATGGCTCAGAGCCTGGAGCCTGTTTCCGATGCTGTGTCTCCCTCTCTCTCTGCCCCTCCCCCATTCATGCTCTGTCTCTCTCTGTCCCAAAAATAAATAAAAACATTGAAAAAAAATTTAAAAAAAATTAAAAAAAAAAAAAATAAATAAATAAACATGAAAAAAAGAATTAAAAAAACAAGAAAGCAAAGGAAGTGAACATAGCAGCAAGTTTTAATAGTGCTTTCTAAAATGAATTTGAGACTAAAAAAGTATCCATATTTTGGAATTACTTTGGCTTACATTCTATTGCATATCATAGTATGTTTGGGCGGCACCTTGGTGGCTCAGTGGTTAAGCATCTGACTCTTGGTCATGATCTCACAGTTCATGAGATCGAGCCTGATATTGAGTTCTGTACTGACAGTGTGGAGCCTACTTAGGATACTCTCTCTCTCCCTCTCCCTCTGTCCCTCCCCCCACACTCTCTCTCAAAATAAATAAACTTAAAAACAATTTTATAGTATGTTTTTATAATTTTTTTTAGGTGGCATCATACACAAACATGCATTAATAGTCCTTCTTCCTCAACATCACTAATAAATGGCATAAGAATTCATGACAAGAGAACCTGACTGGACATCATAAGCTGGCTAAGTAGAATTTCAATGAATCTGATCACCTAGTATTAGCCATTCTGCATGAAGTGAAAACAATTGTAAAAACCTTAAAAGCAGTCGAATAAGAAGAAAATCAGAGAAACTATGTGTAAAATATATATATGGTCTCCCTCAAACTGATTAAAATAATTTTAAAAACCCAATGGAAAATCAGGTAAAAGGTAAGAGCAGACAATTCAAAGAAGAGGAAGTAAAAAGGGCTGATAAAATATATAATATTTTCTATTTCCCAAGTACTCAAGGAAACTAAGTAAGATATCACCTTATATTTGCTACACTGCTATTTGCATATGAATTCTATGGCATTTTGTCATATAATCTGACAGCATCTATTAAAATAAAAGATGTGCTTATCCTTTGATCTGTCAACTCCTCTTTTAGGAGTTTATTTTAGAGAAAGAAAAGCAGGAATTTATAATTGTTCAAGGATAGCTATTAAAGCATTATTTGTAAGAGCAAAAAACTGGAAACCTGAAGGTGTATCAAATGGAAAATAGCTACATTTATAATGTTAGACTCACATTACAAAACATTATGCAACTATTAAAATGAGTTTAAGATTTGGGGTGCCTGGGTGGCTCAGTTGGTTGAGCGGCCGACTTTGGCTCAAGTCGCGATCTCGCGGTCCGTGAGTTCGAGCCCCACGTCGGGCTCTGTGCTGACAGCTCAGAGCCTGGAACCTGTTTCGGACTCCGTGTCTCCCTCTCTCTGACCCTCCCCCATTCATGCTCTGTCTCTCTCTGTCTCAAAAATAAGTAAATGTTAAAAAAAATTTTTTTTAAATAAAATAAAATAAAATAAAATAATAAAATAAAATAAAATAAAATAAAATAAAATAAAATAAAATAAAATAAAATAAAAGAGTTTAAGATGGATTAGCCCAGGAAGAGATCTATGATACACTGACAAAGCAACTATGTAGTATGTCCCATTTTTTAAAATATTTTAAACAGAGGGGAAAGTCATATCTGTTAATGTACAGGCATATATATTTCTATAAACATGAAAGTGTTGAAGAAACCACACTAACTGTTAACATTACCTCAGTAGTGGGCATAAAGGCATGAGGAAGCTGTGTCACTTGGTATCATGACATGTATTATTAACTTTATAGTTTAAAAATAATTTAAAAATCTCTGAAAAAGGAGAAAAGAAATTTCAAAAAGTGTAATTACAAATTATGCTGTCTCCAAATGACTGTCAGTTGAAGTAAATTGCCCTCCTAATTGTAGTTTAATCACAGATCTGGCTAGGTGCTAGGAAATGTGGAGAGTTTTAAGGCAGAGAGAATAAAGAAATAAATTTAAAATATGTCCAAAAAATCAGGGGCACGTGGGTGGCTCAGTCAGTTGAATGTCAATTCTTGATTTCAGGTCAGGTCATGATCCCAGAGTTGTGGGATCGAGCCCTGCATCAACCTCTGTGCTGAGCATGGAGCCTGATGAAGATTCTCTCTCTCTCTCTCTCTCTCTCTCTCTCTCTCTCTCCCTCCCCTCCCCTGCTCGCACTCTCTCTCTCAACTTAAAAAAAAAGGTACAAAAAAATCAAATAATCTGCAGTTGAATCTGACTTTGCCTTTAGTTAATAGCTAAGTAACCCTGGGTGACTTACACGACCCCTGTCACTCAAAGCCTGTTTCCTTTCTGTAAAAGGGACAAAACAATTTCAATCTCAAAGGAATACCGTTAGGATTAATGCATGTAGGCACTTAGTAAGTTCCTACACCAAGCAATACATGTTAATTTTAATGCTTGTTATTACTAGTATAGAAAAAAAATACTCATAAAATAGATTGTAAATATATGTGTGTGTGTGTGTGTGTGTGTGTGTGTATATACACATATATATCATGTAATTATATTTATATATAACTTACGTGTATATATGTGTGTGTGTGTGTGTGTGTGTGTGTGTATGTATATATAAATGGCATAGATTCTAGGTCCCAGAATGTACCCTTGTACATTAAGACAGTAAGGCAAAATAGTAAAGGACAAAAATCTTGCAGATTTTTAAAATTTAGATTTGAACAGTATACAATAATATAATATATGATACAGAACTATGTGTGTGTTTAAGATCTTGTATCTAGGTACTTGATTAACTTGATAAAGACTGGGATCTATATGAATCTCTGAAACATGTATGATCAAAAAATAATTGAGCTCTTTGAAATAAAGCAGCAAAAACAATCACTGTTCATATTAGAAACTGACAAGCAAAATGGTTGCCTAGGAAATACAAAATTTTAATGAATATATATACATACACATATAAATATATACATATAAATATTACATATATCACAAATCAAATAATCCTTACCATCCCAATTCGAAAATGCAATTACACAATAAGGGAAGAATAATGTTTACTTTGCATAGGACACAGGTAAAGATTTAGCCTATTCCTTTACAATGAATATGGATTTAACAAAAAAGAGAAAGAGGCAGATATGGGAAGATATTCAAAAAAAGAGAATATTGATTGATAAAGCCATTTTACTTAGCACAGACTAAACTGTTAACATTAAAAACTGTCCTTACTTGAAAGAGACCGAAAGCTGTCCTCATGTTCTGACTGACATATACCATCAAAACACTGACCGGCTGTCAAATCTGCAGATTCTAAAACCCTATAATGGAAAGAATATAATTTCAAATCAAATTGCATAAAACAAAGTCAATATGATCAGTTCCATTCTATCCTTAGAATATAAGAAATCACTGAAATTGTATAAAAATTATGTATGTGTGTAGTACAGCTTCTTCAGTAGAAAGTCTACAGCTTTCTTCAGAGCATCTGGGAGTTCTAAGATCCCCCAATTTAAAAAACCTGATTCTACAAAGATGAGTGAGACAGTAGGATGATGAAATACAGCAAACAAAAGTAAACCAGGGATTTATTGGATGGCATTCTGTCAGAACAATCTTACTCCGGATTCAAAAAGTAAAATACTACGCTCTATATATGGAAATATGAGAAATAAAGAAGTACAACTGATAGAAGATTATTAAAGTAGATAATTTAATTGGCTTTAAAAGTCACACTATTTCAATATATTAAAACATAAAAATATTATTTCATTTGAACTTACTGAACAGGTCATTTTCTAGAGCTCTTTGAAGACATGCAGAAGATTTATTTTTTATTCCTCTAGAATCCTGGTCAAAAAGTTTCTGTACACAGTGAGCACCAGAAACACTTCACAAAGAAGGGAACTGCATATGTAGCAGGACCTAAGGCATTATTCACTTTCTGGGCACATTTCAAAGTTTTTAAAATATATTCTAAAACATTTCTGTTACCTATTTGATCGGTCCTAGGCACTTTAGAAAGATAATTATTTTTTCATGGCAGGATTAAGTACGTTTGGAATTCTAGATATGTATCAAGTTTTCCAAACTTGAGCTCAGCTCCAGTTTCAACTGTTTGTTGGTGTTACGTGGGGAATGTGACCCATGGTGGAAGAAGAGAATAAGCACACAGAGTAGACATAAGTGCACAAGAACTGTTGGAAACCTGATTACACCCCTAGCTCTGCTACTGTTTAGCTATTTGAACCTGCAATCACTTGAGTTTGGTTTCATTTGGTTCACCTATTTAGACAAATGGATAATGGCACAGTAGCCTATGAGGACTGATTACAAAGAACTTATCAAATCCACCCACCCCAGCACAGAACAGTAGCATCTTGGAAATCAGCTTAATTAATACCTTATTTACAACTTCTAAATAGGTGTATCATTTGCTTACTTTTTCAGTTGATCCACATCAGAGTTACTTTCTGGCAAGACTCTGATTCCCCGGCCATAACTGGTACCCCCATGGAGATGAAACTCTAGAGCTAACAATGTTGCTTGGTTCTCCAAATTCACTGATTGAAGTTTGGTATGGAGGCTATAAATTCTAAGAAAGCTTCCAACCTAAAAATAGATTATTTAGGATTTAAAAAATGAGAAAAATCAAACAATTTCCGATACATAAAATACTTAACAACAAATATGGGGCACAGACCAACAGTCAAAAGTGCTGACCTATCAGAAAGGATACTGGTATGCAATACTGATGTGTACTGAATATCAGTCTCAAGGACACTGTATCAAAACCAAAATGTGTTTTTATGTGTGCATGCACATGGGTATATACATATACGTGTTCGTGTATATTTAGGCACGTATATATGTATATACATACATATACGTAGACCCATGTATTTATGTAGATGTGTATATGTAGTATATAATGTATGTACATATGCATATTACATATCTATCTATCCGTATGTTTTTTCCAATGAAAGACATTTCAAAGATACTGAAGTGTGAAATAAAACTGAATCTTAGCAGTGATAAAATACACTAGTTAAGAAACCTGTAACCTAAATCAAACCCAAGCCCTCTATTTGATTTGGAAGCCTGTTTAAGGTTTCTTAACTTGTTGGGGCGCCTGGGTGGCGCAGTCGGTTAAGCGTCCGACTTCAGCCAGGTCACGATCTCGCGGTCCGTGAGTTTGAGCCCCGCGTCAGGCTCTGGGCTGATGGCTCAGAGCCTGGAGCCTGTTTCCGATTCTGTGTCTCCCTCTCTCTCTGCCCCTCCCCCGTTCATGCTCTGTCTCTCTCTGTCCCAAAAATAAATAAACGTTGAAAAAAAAAAAAAAAGGTTTCTTAACTTGCTTTAGCTACTTGAAGGTAAGATTTCATTAAATACGGTTGCTAAAATACTCTCATTATGAGAATACTAGAAAATATTTTTTAATGCACTATAATAGCAAAAATATTCCCCTATTCCACAAGTTCTATGGAAATAGCAAAAATATCCCCCTATTCCACAAGTTTTATGGAAAGAAAACCTTTGTAATAAGAACTCTTGTCACCATAATGTGAAATACATTCTGTGAGTTCAAATACAAAACTAAACCAATTATAATTTTTAACTAAATATTCTACAATTTTAGATGTTTTATTTAGTCTTAAAAATGTCTTTGACTATAGAGTATTTGTTTAAGGGAGAAGACTTAAAATGACAGATGCAGAATGTTTATAAAAGAAATTGACACCTACTCAAAGGAAGAAGCTACATAACCTTTTTCCAACCCAGTCATGTTTTTGTGAGAAGGAGATAGGACATTTAGGTCTTTTTTCCTCTGACTTCTTCCACTGACATACATCTACAACATGGCAGAGGAGCAGGGTAAAAAGAGAGAAAGAAAACTCCAAAAGAAAAGAAGACAAAACTAGTTTTCCTCATGGTCTCTAAAGTGAGATACTAGAAGAAGAAAAAAAAAACAAAAAAAACCAGTCCATTTCTATTTACTTTTATCTCACTTTTTCTGGATGTTTATTATTCTGTGATTCCTTTTCAAAGTAGGTAATACACTAGTACACATATAAAAAAAGCACTTAGGGAAGGTCTAAAACATGCAGGGACCTGGCTTGCCCAGTCAGTAGAGCACGTAACTCTTAATCTTGGAGTCCTGAGTTCTAGCCCCATGCTGGGGGAAGAGGTCACGTAAGGAAAAAACAAAACAAACAAACAAAAAACCAAATTAAAAACCACCTCCCTCTAAATAAAATGCTCCATGTAAATTAAAAAAAAATGCTTTTAAAGGCCTAAACATGGAGAAAGATATCATATTCATAAATAACAAGCTTTAACACTATAAAGACAGTAATTTCCCCCCAAATTAATTTTTAAAATCAGTATAATTTTAATCAAAATCTCCAGTGTCTTACATGAAATTTGAAAAGCTGATCTGAAAATGCATGCAGACGTGAACAGCAAGTCAGGTTTGAAGACTAAACTGCGGGAGTGGGGGGGTGGGGTGGGGAAGGTTTGCTTGATCTGTAGAATCATTTAAAAATAAAGCTGTAATAATTAAGACTCTCTGGTATTAACGCAGACACTTGTATGAACATGGATATATCTTAAAAACATAAAAGAAAAAAGTAAATTACAGAATAATATATATACCTTATGCATTTTTCAGAAAAAAGTACATTTTTCAGAAAAAAGTACATTTCAGAAAAAAGTACATAAAATAAAAGCATATAAACCTGGGTGTATATGCCTACATGTTAGGATAAATAGAAAGATACTAAGGAGCAAAACATGAGAATGAGCAGAGGTACAAAGAAGACTCAACATGTAGAGATTTATGTCCTAAAAATTAAAAGCACCTGAAATTAGTGTGGCAAAACATTTAAAAATATTAAGTTTGAATGGTAGGCACATGGGTATTTATTACACTATCTTTTCCACTACTATATTTCATACTAAAACAATATTTAAAGACCACGAAAGAATTTATTTATATAAATAGGCTATCAAGATGACAAATTGTTATTTCCACAAATTCCTTCTGGAGGCAGCATTGTATTTTTTTTAAGCTGGCTAAATATACCATGAAATGTGCCAGATGCTCTACTATAATAGACACACATTGCTTAGTCTTGTCAGTAATGTGATAAGATTCTAAAATTACAAGTGAGGGAGTCATAACCAAAAATTATAAAAATATACTTTCACAAATTGTGATAAATATCCCTTTCAGTGAATATCAAAAAGGAAGTAAAGCAGGGGTGCCTGGGTGGCTCAGTCAGTTAAGCCTACAACTCCTGATTTCAGCTCAGGTCATGATCTCATTCATGGTTGGTCGTGAGATCAAACCCTGTGTTGGGCTCCATGCTGAGCAAGGGGTCTGCTGAAGACTTTCTCCTATCCCTCTGTCCCTCCCCGCTAGCAAAATAAAAAAGCAAAGCAAATGTAGCTATTAAGAAATCACTATCCCTTTAGAAATAATTTAAATCTTCCCTATAAACTATGGAGAAGTTCCCTTTAATAGTTTTAATTGCCTGTATATGTCTGAAAATAACCAAACTATATAGCTCTTGGGTCACTGAAGGCCAAAACATAATTATGACTATATATTTTTTATAATTATGTTTAAATTGTGTCAGGATAAGACTGGGGATTAGAAATACACTGCTTTAATTTCTAGACAAAAGGTTTGCGATGTGTGTGTGCTTGTGGACATGAGTGTGTGCCCACATATAGGTGGGTTTGTGAATGTGTGAATGTGTAACACTCAAAAAGCAAAATTTAGGAAGAATGTTAAGGGCAATTTCAACTGTAAAATGTACTGCATATAAAAGCCAATTATATTATACTTAGATTGCCCTGTCTTCTCTTTACTAAAAACATATTTTTTTCCTGTTCCTATGCAACAAAAATACATGTGTTCCATGTATTTCAGTATAAAAATGCAATTTCAAACAGTTGTCTTCAAGCGTTGATAAGAATTCATTTGTATTAATGTCATCTGACTGGGAATTTCTTAAGTTAATATGAAATGGTATAGAGGTTTCCTTAGTATAAATACAATGTGATGTCAATATACATTAACTAAAAGCTTACAGTTGCCTTACTTATACAGAGAAAATCCCTTCCATTTTTCTATTACAGTGCAGATAAATAATGTAATATTATATCTTTAGAAAAAGATTAAGTGCCCTATATTTTCTTAGCAATGTGCGCTCAGAGCACCCTCTAGTGGGTAAGATAAGATAAACAAAAAGGGACCTGAAAAAAATTCACAGCTCTCATTGATTTGTTCATTCACTAGCAGATACTATTTACTTCATCTTTACTGTAAGAAAAGCACTGTGCTAGGTGTTACTCAAGTCTTGGACAGGTGAGAGGGAATAGGAAAACGTATAAATGCAGCATAGGGAAAGAGAGGAAATTAAATTGTGAAAGCGGAATCTAAAAAAAAATGCAAATCTTTTTCATTCAAAAAAGAACTCTATCTGTATTTTAAAAAGACTTTGAGGGGCGCCTGGGTGGCTCAGTCGGTTGCGCGTCCGACTTCGGCTCAGGTCATGATCTCAAGGTTCGTGGGTTTGAGCCCCACATCGGGCTCTGTGCTAACAGCTCAGAGCCTGGAGCCTGTTTCAGATTCTGTGTCTCCCTCTCTCTCTCTGACCCTCCCCTGTTCATGCTCTGTCTCTCTCTGTCTCAAAAATCAATAAACGCTAAAAATAAATAAATAAATAAATAAATAAATAAATAAATAAATAAATAAATAAAAATAAGACTTTGAATTGACTATCATTATGTGTATTTTTGAAATAATCAGTGTAGACAAAATCAGGGAGAAGCATCAAAAATGTATTTTCAACAGTCAATTTTCTCTGATCTGTTAGGTATGAAAACGTGTACACACACACACACACACACACACACACACACACATATACACACACATATAAAGGACAAGCAAGTTCAGTTATCACCCCTCCTGGACCCAGACTTTAGCCTCATTTATCGATGAGCTGGGGGGGCTTATTTGTAACGCAGTGTTAGAGGAACTATTTCCTTCTCCAAGAACATTTATTTACAAAGGGAGACTGGGCATAAAATTCAGACTGAAAACAGCTGCAATTCACTTTTACTGTTTTCTTCCTCTAAGTAGGCCATATAACTTTCTATAAGCAGGCTGTACAACTCCCTAAAGGTAGGATCGAAGCTATTTGCAATAAAGAAAATCATTTCTTTATACTGCTTAAAAGGACTGGCTCTGGAAACCAAACACTATAGATTCACATACAAGTAGCCGTGAAATCTTGGGCTTAACAGCTGACTCCTCAGTTTTCTCATATGTAAAACGGGAATGGTGACAATACTGACTACACAGGATAGTGCTAAATACATCTGAAGTGTTTAACAAATGTTGCTATTATCACTGTTGTTATAATGATGCCATATGTTGCTAGAAAAGATACTTCCAAATAAAAGACACAATATAATGAAGAAAAATATTCCCTAAAATATTAATAATCAAGAAGTGCCACATATCAACAGTGAGCTTTTACCTAAAAAAAACAGTAACTCAAAAGCAGTGAGCAAATTCTAATAAACTGTACAGTATAAGCACACACAATTTATGACATATATTAGAGGTGGATCAACAATTTCTTAAACTAATGAGTAGAAAGTTGTAGGCTAAATTTTCAAAACCCAATTTATAAAGCTTAAATGTTTAAGTTTACAAACATTTTATACAACCATATACCAGAACATTTTTCCTTACTACTTTTATGGTAAAGTTGTGTACAGTCTTAAAATATCCAGGAAATGTTCTTTAATTTTTAAAAGTTATTCAAGCCATTATAATTTAATGAAATCTTCTAATATTTTCCTTTTTCTAATAATTTATTTTAAATACATTTTACAAATAAAAATTAAAGAAAAATAAATTTGGAGTTAATTTCTAGACCTCAAATATCATCTATAAATGTGATTTACCCCCACATTTATAAAAACACAAAATAGAAAACAATTGCTACTCAACATCACCTTCAGAAATTTTGCCACTTGAACATGATTATCATAGACTAAAATGTCTATTGTTAGATTCTGTAGCTGATGGATGTGACTTAAATCTCCTTCAAGTGCAAGGTCTTGTATCAAGACTCTCCAAGATGGGAATGGGGTCCTGGTGCCATCCCATACCTGCCATAACAGGGTAAAGCAAACTTTAATGATCTTTCTGAGCAACAGTGGAGACTTTAAAAAGAACATTATTTTCTGGTAATATAACTTACAAGTATTAAATGTATTCCCCCAAATATCTGCTAAACTTTAAAAATGGTGTATATTCTGGTTGTAAAAGGACGACATAGATATAGGTCATGTAGAAACTATAAAGAAAAAAATTCACACTACCTGGAAAAAAAGTGCTAACACATTGTTGAATTTCTTTATCTTTTTTTCTTCTGTGTATTTATGTGTCTTTTTCTGTTTTTAACTGGCATTATATTCTGCTTTGCATTTCTTAGCTTACTGTTGAGCAATTTATCAGCTAATATAAATATTTTTCTAAAATATGATCATCAATTGCTTCTTTCATTTTATGCTGTGGATATACAAAAATTTATTAAACTGATCCCTGTACTGGTGATTTGCTATTTTAAATAATTTAAAATACACCTTTATGACTACATCTGCTCATTTTCTTAAGTATAAATCCCTAACTTTTAGGAATGTATTCTAACCTTTGCTTATTTTTTCACTTTGTTTTCATTTGGAAGAGGCTTTTAAAAGTACAGATAGGAACGTTCTGTTCAAGTTAGAGGTTATGAACAGAAATGAATGAAAATCGCGGGTGCTGGAAAAGGAAAGGACATCTTGGATTGCTACGTATGCTACATTAAGATGAGGATGGGAACATGGGCACAGGAGGAGTATGTGCTACCCTATCCTTAGGGTGTGAGCTAGCCTGTGTTGTGCTAGGCTTTGAAGAGATGGCTGTGCTTTGTTATAAAAGGGTATGACAAAAGACATCTGGCACGAGATAAGAATGCCTCTGCATGTGAGAAATTTGGCTGGACAAGAGAAACAGGCTCTCTGAACAGAATACACTCATTTCAGCTGTCTGCCAGTGTGAGCTTACAGAGGAAGTACTGAATAACGTTGGTGACTATTCCAAGTTTCAAATAAACAATCACTGAGTTTGGGTCACTCACCGTTCCCTAAATTATTCAAAGAGCCAGGATACACACTCTGGGAGCAGGTACAGTGTATGTCACGAACTTTTTTCTCCACCTGGAATGTGTTCTTTCATAGTGTTTTTGTGCATACTGTTTTTGTGACTTTAAAATAACTTTACAGATGAATCTCCCAGCCTTTTGGGGGAGGGGCTGAGAGGGTAGAGTGTAGCTACATTGTTTTTATGCTTCAGTTCTAATCACCTAGAAGTCTTTTTTTTTTTTTAATGTTTTCTGGAACTTTTGTAATTTTGTATCAAAACTTAATCTGTTAGGAATCTGCATCTTATGTACAGATCTGATTCTTTTCTAAATAGATAAGAATCACCATTTAGCAATCTGTCTTCATCAATTTGAAATGTTATGTTATTACCATGTATGTCTTGTATGTACAGTGTAAGAGGTTCCTAATCTTTTGATTAATCACACTATAATTTCAATTACTATAATTTCATAATATGCTTTAATATCAGATATCTGAGTTTTTTTAATCAAGCTTTTCTTGTTTTATTCTTGACCATTTAATGTTTCTAATAAATTTTAGAATTACAGTCAATTTAGAAAATTTGGTTTTAATTAAAATGGCATTTTATTCTTTAAGAAAGAATAAAAAAATATTTGAATATGCTCAATGAAGTTTTGTAGTTTTCTTTTTTTTATTTTTAAAAAAATTTTTTTTCAACGTTTATTTATTTTTGGAACAGAGAGAGACAGAGCATGAACGGGGGAGGGGCAGAGAGAGAGGGAGACAAAGAATCGGAAACAGGCTCCAGGCTCTGAGCCATCAGCCCAGAGCCCGACGCGGGGCTCGAACTCACGGACCGCGAGATCGTGACCTGGCTGAAGTCGGACGCTTAACCGACTGCGCCACCCAGGCGCCCCAAGTTTTGTAGTTTTCTTCACAGAATATCAGGGATTTCTTTCATGAATTGGCTTGTTTCACAGTTGATGTGACTTTGAAAGAACTTTTGTTCACGTATATGTTCTATTTATTACTGATAGGTACCAAAGCTACATTTTACTAATATTTAAACCAGTTATCTCACTGAATAATTTTATTAATCCAAATAGCCTTTCAGTTCATTGTTTGGGTTTTACATCTTGTGACTAATGACCTTCTCTTTTTCTTTCTTTTAAAAGAGTTCTAGCTCTGGGGCGCCTGGGTGGCTCAGTCGGTTGAGCGTCCGACTTCAGCTCAGGTCATGATCTCGCGGTCCGGGAGTTCGAGCCCCGCGTCAGGCTCTGGGCTGATGGCTCAGAGCCTGGAGCCTGTTTCAGATTCTGTGTCTCCCTCTCTCTCTGCCCCTCCCCCACCCATGCTGTCTCTCTCTGTCAAAAATAAACATAAAAAAATTTTTTTAAAGAGTTATAGCTCTTTTTTTTCTTAGTGAATTTCTTAAGATTTCCTGAAAAACATTAGGTAACAGAAAATAGTGGGTATTTTTGTCTTGTTCCTGGCATTACTGACTCCAAAATTTGAACACTAAATATTTTGTTTGATTACAAGAGAAATTTTTTATCAAGTTAAGGAGGCATACTTCTAATTCTAAACATTTGACATAATTTGCTAAACATTTTCACGAATGTATTGAACATTCACCAAGAGGAATGTAATTTTCCTAAAGTTATCCTAAAATTAATTCCTTAAATTTCTGATTTCTAAAATAAACCATGGATTGCAGTGTATTACTGTTTTAATACATTATTGGTGTAACATGTCTACTGGTATGATTAAAATGAACTAGTATCACAGTTACTAATAAAGGAATCAATATTGGTATCATATCCATGTTCAGACTGGATATGAGACCAGATGCCCAAACACTGGAAATAATTATGTTGTTGCATTCCATGCTTTCCACAACTCACTTGGAATAATGTCTGGCTCCTTTTGTGCTTAAAACATAATTTAAAAAGTTATTTCTGCTGTGTGATAGGAAAATCAATCTCAGAAAAACAAATCACTCAAAATTCAATTTTCCAGAGGTAATGAGTAAAATATCGCTACATATTCTTCCTAATATATTTTTACTATGCATATAATACATTTTAGTATATAAAACTGCATTAATCTCTAAACAGAATACTATAAATATCTATCTTAGTAACTATACATCTACAATGTCATTTTATTGTAACAGAGTATTCCATAATATGGAAACACTTCACACAATTAATTCTCTATTGTTAGTATGAGTTTTCTAATTTTTGTTACTGCAATTTAAGAATATTCTCTTAAATTCATTTTTCCACATTTATGAAGTAAATTTAGAAAATTTACAAAAATAAATTTACAAAAATAAAATTGTTGAGTCAAAGAATATACACAGACTTCTGAGATTTAAAGTGTCTTCAAGAAAGCC
This sequence comes from Prionailurus viverrinus, assembly GCF_022837055.1. Taxonomy (NCBI): domain Eukaryota; kingdom Metazoa; phylum Chordata; class Mammalia; order Carnivora; family Felidae; genus Prionailurus; species Prionailurus viverrinus. The sequence continues at coordinate 142,396,094 of NC_062562.1, forward strand.
TTACATTCACTTCCGAATGCTGTTTTAAAATAACATCTACATAAAAGCTGTTTTCACTTATCTGAAAAGGCTATCTATAAAAATGGAATGCAGGCATATGTTTTGTTGCTTTAGAATGAACGTACATTCTGCCATGTCAGCTAAAAGGTGGCAGATTTTATCCCAGGATTTAAGAATTTTCTACACAGCAGTGAAAAGATGGAGTATATTCTGCACAGCATATTCTATGCCATTGGAAGTATTCAGTGCCCGTCAAATGTTCAACTGTTAAGGATGTCACTTTGGGCATCCAAAGTGTGATCAGTATGACTGGCTGACCTATGATTTCTTCTAACTTTGGATGATTTTACTTTGCTTTAACTTCAGATGTCATACTTGACTTACCTACCTTTTTTACAGCATGTAATTACTTTTCTCAAAGTATTTCACATGTATATATGTATGCTATTTTCAACTTTAAAAACTTCATATTTCATTCAATAACTTTTATCTTCACCAACTCCTTAATAAGGGCAAGGTATAAATGATAATAATGCTAAACCCAATACTTGTCCAAGTGCCACGGTACAGTTTCTTGTCCTGTTGTTTCAAAGAGTCAGAAGCTAAAGAAATAACCATAGGTGTGGAGCTGAAGCAGTGTTCGTTTAAATGCATTCTGACTAGGGTGGGTAGGTAAGGTTAATATTGGACAACTGTCTTTTTCAGAAGCTATTCATGAGTAAATTGGGGTAGGTGTAAAGAAAGATTAGATAGGTCTTACTTTACTTTTTAAAATCCTTCTGATTTAAAAACAAAACATAACAAGAACAAAAATAAACACTTCAAAACCATCTGTGATCTACCCATGAGGCAGGCAGTGAAATGACATGGGAAGAGAAGCCAACATCAATGAGCCAAGAAAATAAATGAGAAGCAAGGCTATCTTGACAGGGAAGCAGAAATATGCATACGTAAAATTGTAACTGAAATATAACAGTAGAAAACAACTCCATATTTTATTAATATTAAAATAAGAAATATATAAATAAACCATAAACTATATTTAAACTATTGACAATACTATTTTTCTCTGGATGCATAAAAAAAGAGAAGTTCAAGAGTAGAGCTGCATGAATATCTATGCTCATCAAAAATGGTAAGTTAGATTTAAAGTTCTTAATATAATACAATAGTGGGCATACTTATTCCTTCAGAATGCTGAGCTATAAGCTCTTTAAAGATATGTAGGTGGTGCTAACTTATAATTTCAAGTATTAAAATACCTACCTTTAGAAGAAATGATGCTCCATCCACTTCGGCTTTGCCCAAGAGCTGACAAGTCAGGTCAAAATACTGCAGGGGCTGGACATCACACAATTTTACTAATGTTGAAGAAGGTGAAATATGAGTAGATGCCCAAACACGTAAAGCTTCTACCATTCTGTGGTCCTCCGCGGTGAAGTTAAAATACTTGCTTGAAGTACGAGGTATGATAGGAGCTCCCAAAGTTCCCTCAAATGTCAAAGAGGCAAAGCCAGAGCTGGTGATACCTTGAGTCTCCTTTTTATATACTTGGATCTAAGAAAGTCGGGCAAAGTAGAAAACAGAATAGCTTACTGATGCAGAACCCGAAAAGTAAGATACTTGAGGGATTATAAAATCTTGCCAGCACAGTTAATAAAGAATATAAGCAATTAATATATTTCATTTAATTAGCATATGAAATTATAACATCAACCAGGCTATATCAAGATCCACTGTGTAACATTTATTTCTATTTTTTAAAGGTGGTCAACTCCTTGATCCTATCAAGCTTGCACTTCCACAATTGTTACTTTTCTTATTAAGGTATAATTTACAAAAGGAAAAAGGATAGTGACAATTACTTATGAATGTTACGAGGAACTAGAACACTTAAAATACAGGACTTCAAAGTGAACAAAACGCAAGAGGCTAAGGTTTCATCAGTCTGACTGAGAGGCAAGACAGTGACAAAGACTTTGGCTTTCAGGTTCTGAGGCTCTGCTATTACATGCATATGCATTTATGATGCTTACATCTTCTTCATAAAGCAATCGTTTTGTCTTTATGAAATGCCCCCCCCTTTTAATCTGTAATATTCTGTCTGATATTAATATAGTGATTTCATTTTCCTTATGCTTATTGTTTGCTTGGTATATCTTTTCTACAGTTTTGCAACTTGCCTGTGTCTTCATTTTGAGTAGGGAGTGGTGTTTGTTCTTGCTTTTTTATTTGGTCTATTTTTTTTTTCCTTGCAAAAGGAATGTTTAGTCCATTTACATAAAATTACTGATACGGTTATATTTAAGTCTACTGTCTTGTTTTCCTTTTGTATCCCCCCCCTTTTTTCTCTTTAAAAATTCTGTTCTTCTACTGTTCTTTTCCCATCTTATTTTGACCTTATTAGTGTTCTGTTTACTTCCTCTGAGTTATGAATGAATCTTTAACGCAAAGTCTATTTGGAATCAGTATTGTTCTACTACATAATGACTAGTTTCCAGGTCACATTTCCACTTGCCCATATCCTGTTTTACACTTTCTACTGAAAGTATTATTGAAAGTATTATCTGAAGATAATAACTTTTCAGTGGTATAATTCCTTTCAACTATCCTTTGTGCTATCATTCATATTTTTCTACTATTTTATAAACTCCATCTTCCAATATTATTTTTTTAATAGCCATTTATCTTTTAGTGAAATTTTGGGAAGAAATACAAAACATTATCTTTCACCATTTTCTTTTTTTAGTTTTGGTCATTTCCTAACCATCAAAAGTTTCTGGCTGGTAGCATGCTTTTCTGTCCTGAATACCATCCTTTAGCGTTTACTTGTACTGAAGATACACTGGCTGGGGATTCACATTTTTGAAAAATATTTTCTTTGGATACAAAATTCCAGGTGAACACATTTTCTATCACCACTTTTATCATTGCTTTGTTCTTCAGGCGCCATCATTTCAGATAAGAAATCAAAGATGGCTGGTATTGTTTCTTATGTGGAATGTGTTATTTCTCTGCCAGCTCACTTCAAGATTTTTTAAATCTTTTTCAATGATTTCACAGTGACTTGTTTAGATATGCTTTTTCTCTGAGGTGCCAGCATGGAGTGCACCAAATTTCTAACATCTGTAAGTCAATGTTTTCCATCAAATTTGGAAAAATTCTTGTCCTTTCTATTTATTTCTATAAATATATTTTTTCCCATTCACACTGTTTTCTTGTGCATCTCAAATGACAGGTTTCACCATTTGATATTGTTCCACAATCTTTAAGTAAACATGATATATCTAATCTATTTAGCTTATCTAGTAAATTTTAATTAATAAAAATATTAATATATATACTCACTAAAAGATATTAGACTGTTTACAGCAGCATAATATCCTCAAACTGAAAACTAGTTAAACGTTCCACAAAATATATACATTCTGATGCATTCACACGACGGAATACCACTTACCAGTGAAAGTGAACAAAGTAAAATTATACGGAGTAACATGGTTGAATCACACGGGCATAAGCCAGACATTAAAAACAAAACAAAACCTAAGGTCTATTCTCTTTACATAAAGAGCAAACAGAGATGAAACTAATGTATGTTGTTTGAAGTTATGAGAATATTTATTCCTGGATGGGGTATGAAGGAAGTTTCCGAGTGCTAGTTACAGACTATACTTATATTGTGAACTGAGAGATGTACAGTCTACTTCAGTTAAACAACAGCAAGAATAACAACTAAAAACATTAGGAGGGAAGAGTGCACTCTCGGAATACAAATACTATAGGAAACAACAGTATGTGAGAAATGATAACACTACGATGATAATATTTCTATTTCTCTTTTAACATTACAAAAATATTCTCTACTACTCTTCTATTCTCAGGAAAAGGGCCTTAAGAGATCAAGATAGCTAATTCTTACCGAAACTAAGAATAGAACACACCCAGAATATTGTGCTCACTTCATGAGCATCTCACTGACCATGAGGGACACAGAATAACTGAAGCATGAGAAGAAAAAAGACAACCAAGATAATGAAAGAGTTGCATGGAAATCTTCATGTAACAAGAGGAAAAGATGAAAGGACAAAACTACTTAAAACCTACGGACTGAAAATATTACAGTACTGAATTTTTTAAAAAATCAGATAGTATTTAATAGCTGTACTTTCATAATAAAGGTGGGTTTTTTTTACCTTTACTTGTTTAACTGCTTAGCATAATTTTGTAAGAACTGAAATATGTTCATGTTTTAATACATTTTTCATAAAGATCAACTTACTTTGATTTTATACTCACATCTCAATGCTTTCACTGTACTTGAATTAACACAATCTCCCAATCTTTGTGTAAGTTTTTAATAAAAAAGTAAAACAAAACCCCAGCGGCCTAGGGCTTTTTTTTTTTTAAACCCAACTCTACCTGGAAAACCTTTAAACCATCAATCTATCTTTAGAAGTGAGAAGAGGAAATGCAACTAGTCTTAACCATGGCAACTAACACATTTCTGTGGAAGGAAGGCACACAGTTTGTCCAAATGAGGAGATTTCTTAATATTCATTATTTGAAGTCTAGTATTATTTACATTTCTTCTTACCTCTTGAAATGGCTGATGCCATGTTCCACCACAGCAACCACATAATTAGTGCTAACTAGTACTAATGAAAAATACAGAGCCCTCTTCAAATACATATGAGTTTGGGCAGTATGAATTTTACCTTCAGCCTGTGAAAGCGAACAATGTCTCCATTTTTATAAATTATTGGTAGGGCTTCGTAACTTCCACTGAAGAGCAGGCAAGTTAACTTTACATTTGTCTGGTCCACAATTGTTACAACTGAGCAATAATCTGGAAAACATAAAAATATTTTACCTTTTGGTATTTCAAAGAATTTGACAAAATAAGAATATGGGTGAATTCAAAACACCAAACAAATTTTTATCCCTCCTTTTAATTAAGCCTTCTGAGAACAGGATCAAAACATAGGGACATTTTCTTGGCTCTCAAAATGCACTGCCAAATTATTTTGCAACAGTATTCCACAAAAATTTTAGAAAATTTAGTAAAACAAAAATAAACATCCTAATTAATATAAATTATCTGGAGGGGTATGACTTTTATATTATTTCAAATTTAGAAATCATGAAACATTCAAATAACATAATTTATAAAATAATAAAAGTTAGGGTGAAAACAAAAGACTAGAAGGTATTTGAAGTAAATGTGATGGAAAATCAATATTCTGCATGAAAATCCTATGAAAACTGATTATAAAATCCAGAATTTCACAGTGACTATGTAATTCAAGTGAACAATTCCTAGAAAATTATAGTAACAAAAACAAACTCAAAAGAAAAAAATGAGGATTTGCCAGTTCCTTACAAGAAACTGGCAAAAAAAAAACAAAAACAAAAAAAACAAAACACTAATAATACTTGGGTTGCTATGAAAATGAAAACTTCAAATACTGGTGGTAGTAAAAACTGTAATAGATGCTACTCTGAGATATGCATGTTTCAGAAAGTTGCACACTGAGGAAATGTGTTGACTTTAGCCCTTCCCAGTACCCTAGTAATTACAGTACTGGGATAGAAAAGAATAAACCCAGAACGTGAAGGAAGAGAAGAGAGAAGGAGTGACAGAGCAGGGGAGAAGGCAGCAACATGTTACAGGAAGATGGGAAAACAAATGGTTAGGGATAAAATAAACAGGGAGGCTGAAATCCAAAAGACAGTATAAAGTGGCTGGAATAAAGATAGAAGCCACTGGGATTAAGGGTGGGCGTGAAAAGTAGAGCCAAATCAAGGTTAAATAAAAGTTTACATCCAGAACTGTTTCAGTAACCACTTGTCCTGACCTCTATTGCCCAGGAAAATGATTTCAGGTAGGGCGGCACTGTATTTAAACCTAGCACTTCCAGGAACACAGGCTGCTTTCCAAGGACATTTTTCACTGATTAACCAGAGGGTGCTAAGTCTTCCAACCTGGGTGTTATCACCCAGAATAAATCCTTCCATGTTATCACTTTAGGGGGCCTACAGCCTGATGGGCAGCCCTCTTTTCACCCACCCTAGAATGACACTGTCATTCAACATGCCCTATGCAAGTACTATTTGTCTCTATCAGATTTCCCATTCAAGGAGGAGATCAATTGGAAAAGCAATCTTGAAAAAGAACAATCTAAGACTGCATCACAATCTCAGATTTCAAGATAGACTACAAAGCTGTAGTAATCAAAACTGTATGGAAAAACAAAGTACTTATACACAAAGCAAACAAGATGAATGTTTATAACCTAAAACAAGCCATACCTACATTTTAAAATGTAAAGCCAGGAAACAATTATGGTAAAATAAATATCTGGCAAAAATAAAAAGGAAGGAAGGAAGGAAGGAAGGAAAAAAGGAAGGTAGGAAGGCAGGCAGGAAGGAGGGAAGGACAGACTAATGGGCCAAGGGAGGCAGAGGGAGAGAAAGAAGGGAGGGGCAGGGAACAGAAATGGGAGGGGAAAGGGAGGAGAGGGGGAAGAGAGAGTTAAGGAAGGAGGGAGAAAAAGAAACCTGATTCTGTGAAGAGGAGGAAATAATTCAGAGAACATTAAAAAAAAAAAAAACTTAAAAATAAAATCAGGAGTGCTGGCTGGTTGTTAAGCGTCCCACTCTCGATTTTGGCTCAGATTATGGACTCACAGTTCCTGAGATGCAGCCTGGCCTTGGGCTCTGTGCTGACAGCTCAGAGCCTGCTTGGGACTCTCCCCCCACCCCCCTCACTCTGCCCCTCCACTGTTCATACTCTCTCTCTCTCTCTCTCTCTCTCTCAAAATAAACATTTTAAAAATAAATAAAATCAAAACCTTGATAAGCATCTTCAAAGAGCAAAAATTATTACATCTTCATTTCTTGATACACCAGCAGGATTCACTGGACCCAAATTTATATTCAGAATTTCCTTTTTTAGTACCTCTACTCATGAGGAGTGTTGTTTCACAGTTTGTTTTTTTTTTCTTAGCAGTCTTACAAAAAAACCAAAGACCAATTTTACTTATTTTTAATAGAATATAAACATTCTTGTTTGCAATTATCATATGGCCCTATTGTACCCTTTTATAAATCTAAGATGTATTAGGACACCTTAGCTATATTTCTATATGTTGAAATATTTTGCTATTTCATTACTCTAGTAATTAGTTCATTATTCCTACCTATGCTATAAAATACTAAATTGATTTTTTAAAAGGAAAAATGAGGGCCCTGCTTAGAAGACAGACACAAGAGTGAAATGAAGCATCCCCAATGCATTGCACTGCTCAAGTATTGTAACACCTTTCAAGAAGACAAAGTTCAGAGACACTATCTGGAGTTTCTTCTTCTTTATATAAATGCTGTTACGAATTAAGAACTGAACAGTTAAGTGTCCAACCTCTTTTCAGGTCTGATCTCATGAGTCTGAGCCCCACATGGGGCTCTGTGCTGACAGCTCAGAGCCTGGAGCCTATTTCAGACTCAGTGTCTCCCTCTCTCTCTGACCCTCCCCCACTTACTGAGAAATTTTTGCCAATAGTCACCGGGAAGGAAATTGACAGAGCCAGTCCCTTCACCATGATTAGATGAATCAAAAGCTAAACGCAAAGACAGGAGCACTTTAGATCTCACTGCTAACAATGAATGTACTTAGAATAAAACACAAATGCTCTAAAGGTTTTAAATTTCATAAAATTCCATGACAGACAAAACATAGGGCAAAGAAATTACAAGTCCATCAAAATCCGACTCAGGTATGCACCATCAAACTTGACTTTTTTTTTTTTTTTTTTTACATTTTTTCTTGACAGCTTCTGCAAAATCACACATTGCAGATTCATATGTAATAGAATGAGCAATCTCACACATCATATTTGTATTGGAGAACTATTTACTACTTATATTCATAATGTGATGTGATTTTAAGTTGTAGTAATCCTACAACATTCTTCTTGCTTTAAATGCTTCAAAACGAGCCACATGTAAACTGGGGCTACAAAGCAAAAACAAAACTGCACATTTAGCAGGCGTAAGTAATAATAGCTGAATTTAAACGTTAGCTAAGACGAACTGACATAGTACCAGCCTTGCAGCACATACACAATATTGAAGAATAAATGAAAAAACCAAAATATTAATTTAAAAAAGACTTAATCTAAACCTCAAAATATTGGAACCCATCTCATTGTTTTACTTTTCCTAAGAAAATGTCAGCTTTCTAAAAAATGACTTGGTGGGCTACAAAGGACTCCACTCTGAGCCCTGAAAAACACTGCATAGGCCCATCGTCTATAGGGTCTAGCTTTTGCAGTGCCTTCCTGCAAATTAGAAAAAAGCCTCCCCTTTTCTCAAAAAGAAATACTACACAACCTGAAGAGCTTTCCAGAGGAATTTTACTGAGCCCAAGAGAGAAGCAGTCTTCACTGCACCTACACATGCATCTGCATTCCAGTCTTTTCACATAAACCCGAAGAGGAACAGATATGCCACTCACAATGTACACATTCCTTCTCCAGGCCTTTCCTCCCAGGCTCCCTAGAAATCAGGTTCAGAGTGAGGGTGGTTAGGGTGTCAGGTTTAGAGCTGGGGTGGGAATGGAGGCCGAGAGAGAAAACCTCAGGGGATGCCCAAAGAGCATTGCAACAGGTGTGTGTCTGCCAGGTGTGTAGGTGTTGCTTAGAGTTCTGAGTCCATAAATGAAATGGGGCCACATGCTGGTACAGATTTATGCAGAAGAGTGCTCCCCACCTGCATTAGGACTTGACTGGGGGGCCTGAAATCTCCACACCTGCATGTTTTCATGTAAGTGGTTCCATGTGGATGAAAGTGGCATCTCCTTAAATGGAGCACACTGTGCACCACATATCTGAGCTATCATATGCTAAGTGCCTGTTCCTTACTCTTCTTTTTCAAGTTTGTTTATTTTGAGAGAGAGAGAGAGAGAGAGAGAGAGAACGCAAACAGGGAAGAGACAGAGAGAGAGAGACAGAAAAAGAGAGAGAGACATGGAGAGAATCCCAAGCAGGCTCCGTGTTGCCAGTGCTGAGCCGGATACAGGGCTCGATCTCAAAGCTCACGAATGGTGACATCAAAAGTCGGACACTTAACCGACTGAGCCACCCAGGTGTCCCCCTTACTCTCTCTTGGCTTACATATTTTCTTTTTAAAGTATCATCTGTGACTTTTAGCAAGTTTAAGCCAAACAGACCCACCATGTGTTCATATTTTATTTTTTCTTATTTTTTGAGAGAGAGCATACACACCCATGCACGTGCAGGGGAGGGGCAATGGGAGAGGGAGAGAGAATCTTAAACAGGCTCCACACCCAGCACGGAGCCCAATGCGGGGCTCAATCCCAGGACACTGAGACAATGGCCTGAGCTGAAATCCAGAGCTGGACACTTAACCAACCGAGCCACCCAAGCACACCCCTTTAATAAAATGTTATTAACAAAGAAAGAAAACAAAAATTCACATTCAAGAAAACAAAAGACATTAAAAAAAAATCTGTCCAATAATTTTCTCTCAATTGCAATAAAAACAACAATCTAAATGAAATATTAAATAGCTTTCAAAAGGTTCTTTCAAATAGCACTTGATTTATGACATGACTAGAAACCAAGCTACCCATTTTAACAAATACTAACGAGGCAAACTGCTAAATGTTTTATTCTCCTGCTTCAAAGTGTCTTACCAAATAATCCATCAAAGATGATTGTATAATAAAAGTACTTATTTTCCCCATGCCTCATTTTTGGCTCATTCTCAAATGAAGGAAAAATAACTTGTGAAATTACAACTTACAACTTCATATTTTAATAATAAAGCTACAAAGCCAAAAGATAATTGTTTTCTTGATAGCTAACACCAGCAGGAAAGATAGGAAGAGTAGAAAGAACTTTAATAAATCAGTATTCTTACCTTACCTACATAGTACATTTAGGTGCTAATATAAAAATAAATTCCTTAAAATGTTTTAAAATAATAAAATATATATTTAAACCTTTGAGAAAGTCTTGACTTTAATGCTTTAGCAGGACTTCATATGTAAACCGTTGACTAAGTATTTACTTTAACTCTAACTTCACGTAACCTGATATAAATCTGGAGAAGCTAACAAATGATAAACTAGGTCCTATATTCTGCAATCTTGACTAACTCACCTAATTTCATCAATATGATTAAGTGTAAACTGCCTTGAAGTTTTATAATAAGAGGAAGCTGGTAGCTTATCTAATCAAAGAAGCATACATGCATAAATTATACAATCCACAAAAAAAATTCCTCCATGAAAGTTATTTCATCTCCTTTTACCAATTACAGTACTATTTATAAACCAATCAGTATTTCAGTAAGTTTCTATTTCTATAAGTTTATTACTGAAAACCCAACTAAAAATTATAAAAGGCAAATCGCTAAATCAACACAATATTATATGCTACAATCTTACTTGTTTTACAAGTTTATCTGTTTTACTATACAAAATATAATAGCACTCCCTTAATTATGCTGGTGTGAAGTTACATTAATTTTCCCTCATGTTTTAATCATATTGGTAAAGATAAGGAAAGACAGGAAAGAAAGCATAAACATTATGTTAGAGATACACATGCTTGTATGAGTACACATACAGATTAAATACGAATTAGGTAGGTAGGTATGTAAGCTGATAGTCTGTGAGTTCCTAAGTGTCATTCTGGAATTACATCTGGAGGAGTTTTACATTTTACCCCACATATTGAGAAACCACAGTAGATGGTATACCTAGGTGTAAGGATTTATACTAAGACTAGCAATGGCCTCTATCTTCACAGCATTTGTATTTAAAATAAGAAAGGCACAACAATAATAATTTTTAAAATAACTATCAAAGTGTATTAATATTCAGCAATAAAAATACATGCTACGACTGACTACACATTTTGATACATGCTACAACATGAATGAACCTCAAAATCATTATGTTAAGTGAAAGAAGCCAGAAGCAAAGACCACATGTTATATGAGTCTATCTATATGAAGTGTCCAGAAAGATAGTGCAAAGAAAGCATATTAGTATGAATATTGTAGAGGGAAGCAACATACTCCTGCAAGTCTTAAAAAATACTAAAATGATAAATGAAGAAACCAAAAACTAAGATTAACAAGAAGACTGTATTATTATATGAAAACTTAGAATGGAGATAAAGAATCTTACCAACCCAAACATCTCCAAAAAGTTCACGTGGAGATTGTAGCAAATACTCTGCCTAATGATTAAAAATTGGACAGCTGAACAGGCCTCCTCTTAATTAAGGAGAACCATCACAGAGTCACATATTGGGAGAAGAAAATTTTCCTGGAGTTCTGTTAGGCGTTGCTCCTCAGACCTCTATATACAAGTACACATATTATATGTGACTCACACATCACATTATTTAATACATGATTTTGAAACAACATGAAAGTTACCAGGAAAAAGTCAGACCATTACACACCACATACAAAACAAAATTCCGGGTAATATATGCAATATATCTGTTTTTAAAAATATTAAAGAATTTTAAGGGGCTGGGTGGCTCAGTCGGTTGAGCATCCACGAATCTTGATTGTAGCTCAGGTCACTGTTCAGGGAATCAAGCCCCATGTTGGGCTCCATGCTCTCAGCACAGAGCCTGCTTGGGATTCATTCTCTCTCTCTCTCTCTCTCTCTCTCTCTCTCTCTCTCCCTCCCTCCCTCCCTCCCTCCCTCCCTCCCTCTCCTGCTTGTGCACATGCTCTCTCTCTCAAAATAAACTTTAATAAAAAAAACTAAAGAATTTTAAGAAAATACAGACTAATATTTTTCAAATCTTACAATGAATAAGCCTTTCCAAACAAAATCATGACTCCAAAAGTATGTTAAACATTTTGTTTTGAAAACTATCAGCACCAGAACTAAAAAGCTGGAAAAAGCATCTAACACTTAGGACAAAAAAGAGATTAATACCACTAATATATGAGAAGCTTCCAGAAATTGCTGACAAAAGACAACCAAACTGAAAAAGAAAATATATTTTGATTATGTTAATCAATGAGGGTAAAGTGGAAGAAAAGTAGTACACTGAAAAAGATCTTAAAAATGCAGATAGAAATCAAAGTAATTTATAACTTAAAAGTAATATTTGTGACTTAAATATTACTAGAATCCACTTGACCTGATAAGTAATGTAGCAAAGCATTCCACTGATGGCCACTTAAAACATTTTATTTGTAATAATTCTGAATACATAATCTTTCAAAAACCTACCGCCAACTGTATTATAGTTTTATCATAAAAATAAAGTTGCTCATTACGTACATAAAACAATCAGTTTTACCACATAAAGTTAAATACAAAAAAATACTTTTTAAATTTTGATCTAGAATATAAACAAAGTGTATAAAACAGAAGTATTATAAGTCTTTAATAATGATCCCTGAAAAAGACTGCTACAAGAGCATAAAATTATGCATCAACATACTGCAGATGTTCCATCTCTTAAAATTATTATTTAACTTCTTCAGCAGTTAGATTTTGAAATTGAAAGTTCACATTTTCATTATAAAAGTCTGACAACTTTTATTGCTATTCCAACACCTGCAATGCTGGCCTCTTCTTCCTCATCCATCAAAATCCAATTTATCCTCAAAAGTTCAGCTTAAATGCCGTATCTCTTAGTAGCCTTTCCCCTGTTGGCATTAATCTCTCCATTCTTGCTCCCAAAGCATTTTGTTTGTTTCTTTAGTTACAGCATACAACTGTGCCTTAGCGAATTGATTCAATTCAGGTCTTCCTCATCTCCCTCAGGAAAAACTCTGTGAGACTCTATCATTTTACCACTATGGACAACAACCAAGTCCAGTACAAGGCTACACAGGGCTGGCAAAGAACTTTTTAATTGAATGAATAAAAGAATGTAACTTAAGTTTTAAGAAAGAATGAAGAAACAGTACTGATTTTTATGATCAATTAAAGCAATTCATATCATAAACTAATGAAACATAAGGATAATTCTCTAAATAAGCAGGCTAATAATTTGTTTGAGGAAAAGGTCATAAAAGACAGAGTCAGTTCTAGGATATATATAGAAAGCCAGATAGAGGCCTCAAGCTTCATCATAGTCATTCCTGAATATAAGCAAGCAGGCAATACAAAGATGTTCAGTGACATCTTTCTCCACCTTCATCGTCCGAGTGGAAACCTACTTCTTACTGGCATGGACAAAACAGCTGGAAATAGTTTTGAAGAGAGGTGTAGCTCACCTTTCCAAATCATTAAAGAGGTTAAGTGATGACTAACCATGCCCTAGATGCCTTCCTGATCCCGAAAGTCGGATAGCCAAACACTTGAGAAGAGTCTTACCTCACTCAACTTGATGTTATTTTTTAGTTCTTAGGAAATGTAAAACCCCACGCCTGCCCAATCCACAGCCTCCATCCTTTATAATAGGTAAATCCATTATTCAACTTTAACATATAAACTCAAAAGCATGGTGTGTTTTACAATGAAGATTCTATCTTACACCTCCAACAATAAAGTAGATGAATAAAAGTGGAATTTCATAAAATAAGGAAAGACTAAAAACAAAGTGAAATCATAAATAATTATAATCATTGTACTGTAATTATTATCTGTCTTAAACATTCCTCAAGGGTAGAAACAATGACTTACGTATGTTTGAATTTTCCACGTCTCATATGATACACAGCATATAGAAAGTACTTAATGTTTACTGAATAAGGGAACAGATGAGTGAACCAAAAAGCTATTTATTTTAAAAGCCATACATTAAACCAAAAGCGTACGCTGTGGTCTTGATATCAGCTGAATATTCAAATAACATATGAACGTAACACAGATAAGGAGCTTGCAATCTGGGGTTCAAAGAATGGGGGCGTGAACTTCCACATGGCATGTTTAAGTCTTTAGGCATGCATGTGCATTTTTGTAGGACAAGCTCTATAGCTGTCTTCATTTGCACAAGGGTGCAGGACAGCAAAAGGGTTAAAACTCCCAAAGATGCATTATAAATTTAAAAACAAAAGGGGAGGGGTGCCTGGGTGGCTCAATCAGTTGAGCATCCAACTCTTAATTTCGGCTCAGATCATGATCTCAGAGTTCATGAGTTTGAGCCCCGCACAGAGCCTGCTTGAGATTCTCTTTCTCCCTCACTCTCTCCCCCTCCCCTGCTTGCACGTGCCCTCTCTCTCTCTCTCTCTCTCTCAAAATAAACAAACATTAAAAAAGTAAAAAAATAAAATAAAAAATATAATTCAACATACATGTAATTTTAAATTGTACTACATGCTTTAATCTCTCTTTGATGAATCAGCAGTGTTCTGGATATTATGTAACACCAATGAGTTATTGATTATTCAATAATTAAATTATTTTTTAACCATTTTAATGTAAAATATGAAGGAGTTTAACGCTTTAAAAAAATTAAAAGACACTAACTACGTAATCATTTAACCTGCAACAATTATCACTCCCACCAAACAAAAACATTCAAATGATAATGCTACTTGATATAAATGTATACGTGGCGAGTCATTCATTCCTATAAGTGAAAATATTTTTACCCAGCCACGACTAGCATTCTAGCATTAGCTGGGATGTTTTACAGGAAAAGAGAAACTCCCCGGGCCCTATGTCCTAGCATTCTATCGCAAGAACTAAAAGCAGCAAAATAGATTAGGGGCTCTCAGAAGTACAATGTTTTGGATACTCCTCTAAGAAATTGGATTCTATACTCAGTTATTGGCTAAAACAGGTATCCTTTCGTAAGATAATGAACAGCAAACGAAAGGTCTGCTTCTGGAAACACTGTAACATCTAAAGCTGTTTGAGGTTAATCAAACTGCTTTCCAAAAATGGAGGATTTTAATGGGAGGCAGGGTATGAAAAACAAATAAGTTAGGGACATAAAGCATTCTTGAAGTAATAGGCTAGGGAGCCACAGGCAATGTGCCACATTATGTGGCACAAAAAGGCAGAGAGCTGCAGGGTCCCAAATTTGAAAAAGAAAAAGACAAAAAAGGAGTGGTGGACAGCAAAAACATGATATAAGTATTTTGGTTATCCTCTCCCTTCCTCTGGACTCAAATACTAGAAAAGTAAGCACAAACAGGGTTCCCTTTACTTCTCCCACTTGCTCACAGAGCAAGCAGACATTATGTTATCAATAACAAGCAAGCAAGAGTCCCATACTATTAAGCCTGGAAGTGTTTTATGGCCTGCATACATTTATAATATATAGCAAGAACAGACAATGAGAACAGAGTAAATGTGTCTCACGTTTAAAAATAGCTGTATGCTATTTCTTAAAATCTGAGACAAAGCTAAAATTAAACTTCTTCATCGGTGTTACCTAAAAAAATATAATCAATGTTATCTGTTTAAGGCAAAAAAACGTACATACCTGTCTAGCCAGCTCTCTAAAGCAAAAGGAAATGTGAGGCTTTCAAAGATAACTGCTATAAAATTTCAAATTCCTAAGAAGGCAGCAATGACCTTGTCTGCCTACACAAATGAGGACATATTACATACCTCTGATGAGTCATTATTAAAATCAATTCCGATGATACAAAGATCTTTTAATATATATTGTTTCCATAATCTTTCAGAAATTCTCAGTTTTCATGATGAATGTGATCATAATTGAAGAAGAATGTAAGTATCTATTGTCCTTTTAGCAACAGGACTGACAGACTTCAGCAAGAATAAAAAGCTACAACTTGTTCAAGACTGAATATAAAGCTTGGGAAATGAAGTGTTTGCTACCAAAAAGAAGACAGCTGCGTGCTACAGGTCGTATGTAATCATTATTACTATGGAGAGGAAGTTTTAAGTCAAGAAGTACAAACGCTAGAGTGCATCAAATGGCCTGTATGGCACTAAATTTAACATTTTTAAAAGAAATTTTAATGAAAACTCTAGCAAACGATATATAACAGAATAAACTTCTTTCCATTTACCTAAATTTGAGTTACATAAAGGTAATTTTCCTCCACAGAACTAGTTATGTACATCTGGATGTAGTATTTAAGATTGCAGCCCCATATTTGCAAAATAAAGTTGCTCTACATAATATAAAAAAGGCACAGCTGTGGATTGTTCAGGGACATCTCAGTGGTAATACTAATGAAGTTGATCTTTTCCTCAACACAAAAAGTGCTATTTCGTCTGACTCCCTTTCTTGCAGTATGTTGAAGGATGAGTTCTATCAACAGAAATAAAAAGTGTAACTAAAGTTATATAAGATAGATCATTTAAAACTTTACCATCTTGCTAGTAGTAAAGACATTATCAATATACTTTAAAATATACTTTAGTTTCAATATGTTGTGATAAAATTGATGAGATTCATTTTAATTTAGTATCTCAGAAGAAACAGAGAAACATATTATCATTGTAATAACAGATGGTTTATTACTACTCATGACTTTTATTTAGGGACTGGATCCAACTAAACATATCTGATAGAGATATAAAATACATATGAATATATAATAAATATTATAGCTCCCCAAGGCTTTCATTATATACATATGATTTAACAACACTGTCAGAAGAAAACATGATTATGCTGTCTAATAACAACTTAAAATTAATAGTCATCAATGTTATAAAAACAGCTATCATTTTGTTCTACATTATCATTTGCTATTTTAGAATATATTTGCTGATTAGCAAAAACTTTCAGTGACAAGAATTAGCAAC
Organism: Prionailurus viverrinus; assembly: GCF_022837055.1. Classification (NCBI taxonomy): domain Eukaryota; kingdom Metazoa; phylum Chordata; class Mammalia; order Carnivora; family Felidae; genus Prionailurus; species Prionailurus viverrinus. Next base: position 142,412,838 of record NC_062562.1, read on the forward strand.
ATTATCAAGTGCAAAAAGTTTTAAAATTATACCTTCTACCAAGTCAGGTGGACCTTTATTTGCAGTAATATAGCTTATTCCTGAATTCAGCAGGCTAATTAGAGGCCACCCGCAATTGGAAGAGGATCATAGTCATCGCACCTTTATAAGCGAATTCCCAGAATGGGCATATATTAAGATTCAGGGGGGAACAAAACCTGAAGATGAGAAAAAATCACCAAGGTGGAAGTATGCAAGTCTATGTTGAACAGTATGATGGCAAGGGGAACACAGACTTTGGGAGAAAGTAAAGTCAAATGAAAATATTTAAGAAATAAATACTTAATAACTTCTCTCTCCAACCTTAATGTTTAATATTTCCCTTTCTGCTAAAACAGAAATCATCAGTTTTCTTTTTTTTTTTAATGTTTATTTATTTTTGAGAGAGAGAGAGAGAAAGAATGAACGCGAGCAGGGGAGGGGCAGAGAGACACAGAATCCAAAGCAGGCTCCAGGCCCTGAGCTGTCAGCACAGAGCCTGATGCAGGGCTCGAACCCATGAACCATGAGATCACGGTCTGAGGTGAAGTCGGACGCTTAACCGACTGAGCCACCCAGGTGCCCCATCATCACTTTCCAATAAAACATTCCTCTTCAGACTTACGTACCACTGATTTCAAACTTCTCTAGATTTAACAGTCTTCACACAGTCGTTTCCACACAAAGTCTTCACAGTCTACATTAACAAAATACTCTGACCACATGAAAATAAGATGTTTCTCCCATCTCCCCACGAAAGAGTACACTTCAAGTTCACTCCACAATAATAAGATGTACATATGTGTAATTTAATAAAATAGTTTGTAAATATGAACTCAATGAGAACATCTTTGTGTCTCTAAGCATGAGCCACAGGGGCGGGCATGCAGCAGATAAAGACAGGATTTCATCAACAACACCATTTTGCGTTTTTAACATCTCTAAAATACGGCTACATCTTACAGTGGACAGTGAAGCATAACTCAACTGGCAGAGCTTTCTGAATGATACATAAATAATGATGCCTTTTACAAATGTTGTTTCAGATTAAATGGATTAATGACTGTTAAATTTAGTCAAACTGAATTAAACCAAGGTAAAGGTGTAATGGTGTGTTCACCATATTAACTCTCAGAAAACTGAAACCCATGTTTTTTTTATTCTTTTCTATGTAATTCTGTTTAAAAGCTTGTATTACTATACAGAATTAATTAGCTTATTCCTAAATTATCTTTTTTTTTTTAACCTTAATTATCTTCAAAAACCACCAAAGTACTATGTCTTTGGGGTGTTTAATTTTTTTTTTTTACATTTAAAGTAATTATTGATAGGAAAGGTCTCATTACTGCCATTTTGGTAACTGTTCTCTGTCTTGTAGCACTTTTGTCCTCCTTTCTATTTCATTGATTTTTTTGTGTGTAGTGACATACTCTGATTCCTTTCTCATTTCCTTTTGCAGGTATTTTCTTTGTGGTGACCATGGAGTTTACATAAAACATCTTACAGTTACAACAACCTATCTTAAGTTGATAATACCACATACAAAAACTATACTTCTACTCCTCCTCACATACACTTTATGCTATAATTTGTATCTTTTTATATTGTGTATTCATTAAAGTGTTTACAGGCAGTTATTTTTTTATACTTTTGTCTTTTTTAAATTCTATAACCAGAATTAGAAGTGATTTATATACCAGGGGTACAGTATTAAAATATTCTATATTTGTTTATATTGTTACCTTTCCTAGCCTATTTTATACTTTCATATGCTGTCATGTTGCAGGTTAGCATCTTTTTTTTTTTTTTAAGTTTTATTTATTTAAGTAATCTCCATACCCCACATGGGGCTCAAACTCTCAACCCCAAGATCAAGAGCCACATGCTCTTCTAACTGAGCCAGTCAGACGCCCCTTAGCATCCTTTTCTTAACTTAGTCTTGGGAATCTTAAGACCATACTTATTTTATAAAGCAGCCAAGCCAAAACATATGCATCCATGTTGTGTGGCAATTATAAATCAGAACTGAGCTGCTAAGACTTAGGGTACTGAAGGAGCTATGTTTCTGAAACCAATGAAGTAGTTCCCGTCCATTAAAATCTTCGCTAATTTTAATACCTACCAGTTCCTTTGCTTAGATATGGAGGCTTAAAGAACTTGACAACACCATAGACATTGACGATTGTACCACCCTTAAGTTGATTCAGGGGTGTATATATATAATGTGTTGTTGGAACCTAAGAAAGAGAAGACAGTAAATATATATAGTGTTCAGAATGATGTTTTGATTAAAATTTTAAATTAACAAATCCATCTAATTGCATTTTTTTTCCTTTTAAGTGTCTAAAAAGAGGCTATAGCCTGAAAAAAAGGATATACACAGTTTATAAAGGTTACTATATAAACCACCCAGTTTTTCTTAGAAAGAACTTTGATTATAAATAATGCAATTTGTATACAATTCTAAGAAATGCAGTTTAAGAGATTTGGGTTCTGGATTTTAATCTTAAGTAATAACAAAACTTGTGATATGTATTTCATTTTTCTTTTCCTATACACTATAAAGATTTTACTTAGGCCTAAATAAAGCCAGGTTTTCATTATAAATGATATAAAGACATTAAAAATGGTAACAACAGAGGGGCACCTGGGTGGCTCGGTCAGTTAAGCATACGACTCTTGGTTTGGGCTCAGGTCATGATCTCACGGTTTTGTGAGTTCAAGCCCATCCGGCTCTGTGCTGGCAGCATGGAGCCTGCCAGGGATTCCTTCTCTCCCTATCTCTCTGCCCCTCCTCCACTCACACTGTCTCTGTCTCTCTCAAAATAAACAAACTTAAAAAAAATTTTTTAATGGTAATAATAGAAACAAAAGTTTTCTTTAATAATTGCACAGAAGTTTAGAAACAAAAGGGAAACTGATTTATAAGGACATGTCTGCGTATTAGTAAAATAATCCTTAAAAGCAGTCAGACATCTAGTCCCATCACCCATCCATCCTACCCACAACTGGAAATAAGGTTATCTACCACACTACTGAGTTAAACTTTTAAAAATCAAATCAAAACAAGTTAATTGACTTTTTCAAGGAAACTGATATCTCAGTTCGAACACAAGAAAAGGCAGCGCTTAGAAATCTCATCAAACCTTAATAGAGAAAAAGGTGTAGCCCATCAATGATGAAAGAAAAATAATGATCAGCATGCGGGACAGAAAAGAGAAGATATGTGCTCAGCTGACAAAATAACTAGACCCAAGATATTATCTTCAAAAGTTATCTCCCTAACGTATAGATGAATGGGGTAGGCCAGCACAGCTCAATGACATCAACCATTCCGGCCATCCCTGTAATGTGCTTGTTAATTCATGGACAACAAACAACTTCTTGATTATAATTTGACTTTCCATGTAAAGAAGCCAGTATATTGTGTACAGCATCTAAGTTATATTTGAAGAGTTCAGGATACCTGGGCTCTCTGAAAAAGCATTTTTGCCAATTTCAGAGGCTCTTTTGTTTACTTCTTCCTTATATACAGGCTCATGGATGTATCAAATATTTGAAGCTAAGCAATCTAAAACAATTTTCACAAATACTAATACCTGGGGCTAATTCATGCTTTTAAAAAAGTATATCGACCCTTTAATTGGTTACCGTTTCCCTAAATAACAAATTTAAATTATTCTACCATATAGTATTATTCAGAATATAAAATCTATACCCTATAATCATTGTTAACTAAAACAAAGTCCCTGGACTCTGTCCATTAGAAACAAAAGGTTTAAGAACACAGGTAGAAGGTAAACTTTACATTAAACTTCATCAATATATTACCTTTTATCCAGTCTCACTCAGCTGCATGTACCTTACATATAAAAATGGGAACTTTCCTACAGCTATAACAACATTTTATAAAATACTAAAAAAATAAAAATAAAAAATGTATCACAAGTATAATAAAATTCTTAAAATTAGGGGCGCCTGGGTGGCTCAGTCAGTTAAGTGTCTGACTTCGGCTTAGGTCAGGATCTCATGGTCTGTGGGTCTGAGCTCCGTGTCAGGCTCTGTGCTGAAAGCTCAGAGCCTGGAGCCTGCTTTGGATTCTGTGTCTCCTCCTCTCTCTGCCCCTCCCCTGCTTGTGCTCTACCTCTCTCTCTCAAAAATAAATAAACGTTAAAGAAAAAACTTTTTAAATAAAAAAAATTTAAAATAAATTATTTGTCAAATCACAACTTGGCACCTGATAATCTGCTTATAAATATAGCTGATGATGAAACAAAAGAATTTGCCTGAGGTTTGAAAGTAGTACTAATCTAATAAAAAATATACAATAAATAAATAAATAAATAAATAAATGGATGGATGGATGGATGGATGGATGGATGGATGGGGGCACCTGGGTGGCCCAATCAGTTGAGCGTCCAACTCAGTTTCTGCTCAGGTCATGGGATCAAGCCCCACGTTGGGCTCTGTGCTACGATAAATTCTCTCTCTCTCTCTCTCAATCTCTCTCGGGGTGTGGGGGGGTGGGGGGTGGGGAGTATTTATCCCATTATCTTCTCACAATAAAACTTCTTTTCCATTTTAATTTTCTTGTATATGTAGCTTATACAAAATATCAGTAGATATTCCAGACAATAGAACAACCAGGTATTAATTACCAGGTAAATACATAACTCAAATTTAACATTATTAGATATCAAAAATGTAGAGATTATGTTTTCCCACTGTATTGATAGTATTTTAAAATCAGACTGTAAAGTGGATCAAAAAAATACATATATGTATGCATATACATGTGTGCATTTTTATGTGTGTGTGAGTGGGAGATGTGTGCATACTCTATATTAAACTGCATGTCATCTTACCAAAGACATTGATTCTGTAGAAAAATCTCTTACGGATTTAACATAAACCTGAAAACAGAAAGAGGATTTACTTGTATACAAATAACCTCCAATGTGATTGCAGACCTTTAATTGCAATAAAGCTACACACTTAACTGTATAATATTCAAATTCACTAGAATAGCATAAAATTATGTCTTACAAATTAAGACTGACACATGTAAAGTTGTCTAAACTTAGCTTAAGTCTAATTTATCAATTTGAAATATCACAGGACCACCCCTAGCCTATACAAGGCCCTTCCGGACACCAGAGAAAACAGGCAGACAGTGGCCTGCAGGCACATGGCTTGGCCCAACTCTACTTCTCTGACAGCCTTGACCAAACAGGTAGTCTCTGTGTGTGTGCACACACAATAGAGGCTGTGGGGGGAGGGGTGAAGCAGGAGGTAGAGAATGGGCATCTTCATAAAGAGTAAGATAAATGGAAATCAGTTTTACCTAAAAAGGAGCACTTGATAAATTTAAAGCAAAATCAAGTACACCATCAAGAGTCTGATGGTATAACTGCAAAGAATAACATCAGGTCTAGAGTACCTATGAAGTTTTAAAAATTCCATTAATAAATAATTAACTTTAAAGGATCTTTCTTTTCTACCTGGAGTGATTCTAAACATAAAGCCAATAAAAGAATTTCTATTTTTTAAACTTAAAATATTTAATTAACAAAATTCAGACTAAATTGTTTATCTACAGATTTATAGAAATACTACTCCTATTCCATCACCTGAACTCATGATATGATTAGACTAAAAATTACACACTTACATAAACAGTTGATCTGAAGTCCTCAAATGCTTTCAAAAATAAGCAATGTTTACCGTCTTTGCCTGTAGATGAAGATGCTGACAAGACAGAAAATCCAGCCACTGCAATGGTGTCCTACATAGAAAAAAAATGGTTTTAAATCATCAAAGTATCTGTAATTCTGAATGTCATATAAATTTTTATTTTTATTATTATTTAAAAACAGGAATGATTTCTATAAAATGGAAAACTTTTTATAGGTTAGCCTACACATGTTTAATGTTTTCTGAATATAAGATTGAGACTATCATTTCCTCTGAAAGGGCATCAACAATGTAGCCATAGACTAGTGCAATGTCCTAATTCATGGACTAGGAAAACACCAACTAAATCACTTGAAAATTGCTATTTAGTGAGAGTTCAAAAATCAATGCTTACCTCAATTTGTATAAGTTTGCACAAATAACGAAGAGACAAGAGATGAACCAAGAGTAATAAGAATGAAATTTAAATGAAACTAAATATCAGAGTTGAGAGACTACATTGAGAAAGACATTTCATTAGTGTAAAAACTCCACACTGTCACAAAGCTAACGTATGTACATATAAATCCAGAATATGAAAATAAATGAGAAATTTCCATTTATATACTAATATGAAAAAAATATTTTCTTTCTACTTAGGTTTATAATAGTAATAAGAAGCCAATTCCCATTTATTCCTGCCTCTCTCATTCTTTAGTTAAACCGCCTTATTTTCTAAATACTGGAACATATACATTCAACATGTTTTATATTTATGCGTTATATATATTATTCTACTCTTCTAATTTTAACACCAAAATCTGAAGATACATAAAAACTCCTGGGCTTCAGGCAGCTTCCTTCAATAATCTTAATTTCCACCAAATGGAAGCCTTCTGCATTACTGACTTTTGCTTTGTACATACAAGAAAGGGTCCCGTGTCAATCCCAGGATTCTCTACTTAGACCTATTAAACAAGGCTGTGAACACCTTGAAGACAGGGGTCATGTGTTATTCTGCTCTGTATTTACAGAGCTTGGCCCAAAGTAGGCCCTCCATGAACAAATTGAATCAAAGTATAGACCTTATATTGCCTTTCTAAGATCTCTAGCTCTATTCAGATATTTTAAGTCTGAAAATTTCTGCATTTTTTCCATTCTTTACATGAGACTGCAAACATAATTGTCTGTGTTGATAATGCTAAATAAACACAACTCTTCATAGTTAAATGGGAGAAAATTATCCTCACTGAATATTCTTTATGTTTTTACCATGTTTTTAGGCAGTTTTAATGGGAAATAAAATAAGCAGTAAGATTGCTTCTGGAATAAATTACTTTTATAAACTGAAAAATATGCAATGCTTTCAACTTCAGACCAATATATTCTGATTTAAATGAAAACTTACAACTTTAGTCTAAGATTTAAAGTTGTTTAATCAAACTAACACAGGAAGATACACAGAAGTAGGGAATCATTGATTTATCAGTTCTAAATTCTCTTAAAAGCACAAAAACTAACCTATCTCATGTCCTTTGCTATTTTACTTGAAAATATCTCAAATATTATATGAAAAGAAATCTACTAAATACAAGTGTTAGTGCTACGGATGAATATTTTTCTATTTTTATGTATAAACTTAAGAATAATGAATATTTAATAACGAAAACATTTTAAATAGAATACATCATTAAAAGCAGGACATTAGCATTAGTAAGAAAAAATTTTTCAAAAGTAATTCTACTTTAACATTAGCAATACAATTCAGTAAAAGGTTATAAGAAAACTTTTCTTCTAGGACAAAATCAACATAGAATAACAACCAAAATTCTTTAAGGAAAGAAAAACAATGTGTTTATTTACTATATTTATAAAGATGAACTTATATTTGAATATATGTATATACACACACACAAACTGCTAAAGGCCCTCAGAGATCTCATCCCCACCAACATGGCCTGTTTTATTTCCAGATACGTCTATACAATACTACACAAATCAGATTCTCTTATATGCCTACTGCTTTTTCACATAACATTCTTTGCTTATCCTGAGCCCCACTAATAATAAATAGCATTGTTCTCTTTTGCATATGGCTGATCCTATCTATCTTTTAAAGCCTGGACTGTAAATGCTTCTTATGTGGTCTATCCTAGATTGTCTGAGAAAAAAAAATTCACCCTTCTTCTGAACTCAACTTATGCAGTATTTTAATTTTTTTTCACTTGTGTGTTATTTACAAAGATTTCTTAATGTTTGTAATGCTCTTAGAAGTCTGTAAGATCCCTGGGACTAAGAATGTCTTATCTACCTACATATCCCATACAAGCGACTGAAGGGGCTTCTGTTCATAGCGAGTGCTCAAAAGAGTATATGTTAAATAAATTAATTAATACTGGTAAAATTAAAGTACAAATCTAAACAAAAGACGGGAAAAAATGAACAGTTCTTAGAATCCAGTTCCCATGAATTACAAATCATAATAGCTTTTAAATTAATTCAAATGCACAGAGGATAAGAAAGATAACCATATAATAGGCAGTATTAGTTTGTATAAACATTCATTAGATTGAGCTGAAAATGAGATTTAATATGCATTGTTCTAATTTCTAAGCTTCTGAAAAGAGCATACTGAAGCCATTCAAACAAGAATAGGAATTACACAGTTCAGTGCTAAGAGTGTATACTGATATACAAAGCAGGTATTTATCTCCATCTGCTGAAAAAAGTATTAGGAGGCAGCCAGCCTGAGAAGAATACCATATGACTTAAAGTGGTAAGGCTTTATCAGTATCTGTGCATGAACACGCTAAAAATAAAAACACATTTGGTATACCTGAAATCTTTTAACCTACTCCGGATACTCAGTTATCAACAAGTGGGTCATTTCCCTTTTGTGTGTGACCTACTCTCTCACAGTGCCTTAAAAGGAGTGAGCCTTTGTAATTAAACAATTCCCTTTTGGGTTCAGCCAATAAGAATACATCTACTGCAAACCAGTTTCACAGAAAAATCAATGAAATCAGCACAGGAGTTTTTTAACATCAAGAAGTGTTTTTTAATAACCAACAGTAAACCTAAAAAGAAAAAAAAAAAAATCAGGCAACTTATTTGCATATTAACAAATGTGATTTTTATATGCCAATATCTTATAATCAGTGGTGGAATAAGAAATTAATATGTGACTAACAAAAATGTAAACTACAAGACTAGCGAATTAATTTGCTAAGTTTTAATAGATGGTATATCCAAAATTCTCAAGCTGTTACACTTACTGAGTAGAAAATGGACAGAGAAAATATGAAAAAATTGATAGTCCAAAAAGAAAAACCCTTATTTAATAGGCATTAAGTAATTTTTACTATAGTGACCTTGCAAATCTTGTTATCATACCTCAAAACACCATTAAAGAAGGAAAGAGTACAGGGAGAAGCCAGGAATCTGACGTCATTGGTAGGGTAGTGACTGACAGAAAATGTTTTTCTAATATAAAACACGTATTTCATGAGCATTAACATCTATTTGGTCACATAATGCCAAGAACTTAATTGGAAGTAATATATGTCAGATTGGCATAAAACCCAAAATCTTTAAATGGTTTAGAAACCACTATATGATCGGATGCCCACCATCTCACCAGCCATATATTGTTGTGACCCACTCTGGAATTCTGCCTTCTCATGATACTTGAATATTCCAAGATCCTCACTCAGGGCCTTTGTATACGCTGTTCTTTCTGACTAACCCACTCTCTTGGTACCCACCTTCCTTCTTTCTGTTACTTTTCTCATTCTACTACTCATTCTTAGTTATGTATCATATCTGGATAAAATAATCACATAACAGTTGTTTAAGTCCCTCTACTCCACTGAGCACTTTCCCACGATGCAAGGTAAATAACCCTCTTATTCAGTTAAGATGTTTCTGACATCCGGTACAGAAGACCAAAAACACTCAAGTGTTTGGACAACTAAATGAATAATCAAATACGTGGTGGGGGAGGGAGATATATATATATAAAACCCTCATCAAATAAACTGTGCAAGTACTACAAAACTTACTGCTTAGAATCTTAGCATCTCACAACTGAAAACAGGACTTTAGAGATCATATACTCAAACATGTTCATTTTTCAGATAAGAAAATAAGGACCAGAGAGGATAAGTCTAAGGTCACATCCAGCTAACGAGTTGTAGATTAAGACGAGAATCCCGATCTCCTCACTATTCTACATCTTTCAGAACTAAATCTCACAGGGATGGATACACAATGTACTGATAAACATCTATAATTCTGATGGTTTTGTGACAAAACTTTTTTTAACTTTCAAAATACTTTGAAAGTCTTTCCTCATATTTTATATGCATATATTAAATGTTAAATCTCACTTTAAAGGAAAGCTTAAACTCAAAAAATGCCTCAAATGGAGAGAGGTTCAGTTACTGTATGTGTATTCCTACAAAATGTATCATTAGTTTAGCAAAGCAAGGATTATAGTTTTGTTAAAATTCATTTTAATGTTTTAGGATTTTTGTTGTAATCAAATATGGAGCTAACCTTAAGGGAATAAGCAAGTGACAAATGAGAAAGGCTTAAGAATTGAATTAGAAAATCCATTATTTTATGCAAAAAGTTTTACTTTTGATTTTCAACAATTTTTAACCTTAATACTACAAACTCTAAAATAAATAGCCTAATTAGACCTCCCAAATGATCAGCATTCATGAATTTAAACCCAGAAAGATTTTAAAGTAAACTGTGACCTCAGACTTCTCACCATTGTACTTTAAAAAGGAGAAACTCTGACTTATCATTAACATCCTCTGTTATCTGACAAGTACTAATTAGCTAGTGTAGTTCTATTCTATTTTAATGAATACCTGTTTAAAATATATTTCAACTGCAGAAAACACCTTTCATATGCCAGTTAGGTAAAATACTAATATCTCATACATTGTGCATGTTTTGTAGATGCACTGCCCATGTTCTGCTAATCCATTATATTAGAACTCTTGTTTCCAAATAGGAATTTAATTTAAAAAACTTAAAGAAGAAAGATGAAAATGTCTTTAAAATATAAACAGATCCAGGCATCTGGGTGGCTCAGTCGGTTGAGCGACCAACTCTTGATTTCAGCTTAGGTCATGCATGATCTTACAGTTGGTGGGATTGGGCACTGTGTCGGGCTCCGTGGTGACAGCATAGAGCCTGCTTGGGATTCTCTTCTCCCTCTCTCTCTCTGCCGCTCTCCTGCTCATGCTCTCACTCTCTCTCAAAGTTAAATGAAAATAAAATAAAATAATAAAATAGAATAGAATAGAAAATAGAATAAAATAAAATATAAAATCTAGACCTCTAATATTTAATACCATGTATTTATTTTTAAAACCCTTCTCTAAAGATGTCTAAGCTATGTTGTAAAATAAAGCAACTCACAAAACATGAATAATATTGTCATTTGACGAAAAATGTGCATATATGAGCTCATCTGTGTGCACACACAGATACACACATACAGAAGTATACACATAACTATACACATACAGGACAGCTGGAAAGATGAAAGGAGAAGCAGCACAGTGGTGGTTTTATCTAACAAAGGGACTAGGCACTGGGAAAGGGGCAGCTTTGGCTTTCCCGGTTATACTCTTCCATAGCACTTGAATGTTTTTTAAACCCATGACCATGGGGCGCCTGGGTGGCAGTCGGTTAAGCGTCCGACTTCGGCTCAGGTCATGATCTCACGGTCCGTGAGTTCGAGCCCCGCGTCAGGCTCTGTGCTGACAGCTCAGAGCCTGGAGCCCATTTCAGATTCTGTGTCTCCCTCTCTCTCTGCCCCTCCCCTGTTCATGCTCTGTCTCTGTCTCAAAAATAAATAAACGTTAAAAAAAAAATAAAAATAAATAAAACCATGACCAGACAAGAAAAACACAATCTTCTAAACCAAATATTTACAAGATTTAACCCAAGTCCACATGATCTTCCTGAGGCAAGAAAAGAATACAGTCGTGGAGATAGAGTCATGTCTCCACTTACTACTACAAGTCCTGTAACAAATCTTAGCTTCACAGTGGTTATCTTCTTAAAACTATGATGACCCTTACCACAGAGGGTTATTAAAAGTTCAAATGATAAACATATATAGAAGCACTTTGTAATCCATAAAATTCCATACAAATTTAATATCCTAAATAAAAGGATTAGGAAAAAAAAAAAACACTAAACAGTAGAAGCTGGCTATCACAAATGTCTGAAAAAGAAAAAATGTTTTCTATTACGTACTTCTTAAGCAAAATCTAGCTAACAGTCTCCTAAGTATAGCCATTATCATTGGCTATCGAACTATATAAAATAAAAAATAGATGACACCGAAGTTCATTTTCCTTAAATCACTAGAAATCAATATTTACAATTTCTTTATATCATTATACTTCAAGGCGACCAACTATGCTAGCCAGAAAACCTCTCTAAAAGTTCTAAACCACCCCTTTACAAAAACATAAACACACACATGCATGTGCACACAGTCACAGAAACACCCTTCGAGTAAAGAGGAAGTATAAGATAGAGATCCATACACTTAAGTAAAATAATTTTTTAAATGTATACATAAAAAATATAACACACACTTTTCTCATACAAACTCTACCTAGAACATTTCCCTCAAAGATACACTTTTGTATTGTTTTTTAAAAATGTTTCTAAGAATTTTTTTTAAATGTTTCTTTATTTTTGAGACAGAGAGAGACAGAGTATGAATGGGGGAGGGTCAGAGAGAGGGAGACACAGAATCTGAAGCAGGCTCCAGGCTCTAAGCTGTCAGCACAGAGCCGGACGCAGGGCTCGAACTCACGGACCGCGAGATCATGACCTGAGCCGAAGTTGGACGCTCAACCGACTGAGCCACCCAGGCGCCCCAAGAATTTAAGAATGTAAAACACTGTATTCATATTAGCACTTAACTTTCACAAATTCTTCTAAAAATAATACAGGATTTTTACAAGATACTCATTTCTAATATCAAATCATTATCATTTCTGTATAATGTGGTCACATAACTGACTACTATTAGAATTCAATATTAACACAACTATATACCATAATAGAATCATATGAAATTCTGCCCTTAAAAAGCAGTTCTTAATGGCTGTGGGTTCATGGATCTCTCAGGATGAGTTATAAATGGCCTTCTGGGGGGGGGGGGGGGGCACATGTACATTTACATACACATTTAGTTGATTCAAAAGCATCTTCTGATGATCTATACACTGCTGGGGGCTCACTGGAAATCTCCGCATCCTAGAATACTCATCTTCATCTACAAACTAATGGTCCTTTCACAAAAATTAAGTAGGCTTTAATTTAATAGCTAGTTGACTCTTTAAAAAAGATAATAGAGCCTCCCTCCTGATCATGCATTAAAATTGTCTTTTCTCTGCAGCAGGAATTTAAAGCAGATAATTTAATGTCTTACTTATTAAAAAATATCAGGAGAGAAGAAAGCAAAGGCAACTTTAATGATCTGAGCAAGTTGAAAGGAAGCTGACTATAATTTCCTGGCCCTGGTGTGTGAAATCTCCAAAATCTCTCTGTTAAAAGTATACCTCTTTGCAGATGGAAAGAGTTCATCTGAATTAAGAGCATAAAACTACATTTCATATGTATTTCATATCCCCTGTAATCCACGAACACTAAATATTACTAATTCAATGTATTAGAGCAAAACTTGCCTATGCATACCTAGTAGCATAAAAAATGAGGAAGCATTAACAGCATTTGTTTGTTTTTGTTTTGTTTTTGCAAGGATGAAGAGCCAGAGAAATTGTCTGTTAAAGCTAGTTTCACATGCAAATTAGTCACCAAACTGGTATTGTTTCATTTTTCCCTATCTAACAAAGTACTGTAACATACCATTTTCTAGTTCAGAGGAAAAAGGATATGTAAGGTTTTTTTTTCCCCCCAAATAAGTGAAACTTCCCTTGTTAAACACCTACTTAATATTCTCACTTTCATCCATATTCTCCTTTCTCCTTCACCTCATCATTTCTGAAGAATATCTCCCTTAAAAAATGTCATGATTTCAGATCTTAAGCACTGAATTTTTTAGAACTGCCATCCTGAATATTAATTATTTTACCTAAGCCGAAATAAAGTCATGTCTTCAAGGGCAAGAAGAAGAAGAACATGCCTTTACTGGAGGCACCCACAAAAGTGCTCTATCAAAACAGCCGTATAGAGCAACTGCTTACTACCCTACCTAAGTGGCCTGAAGCAGACGGTCAGGTAACACTTCACTTTTAAGTACATTTGCTTCTGGAACTCTGCTGTACCACATCAACTAGATTAGAACTATACATCTCAAAATTTTAAAACTGTACCCCAAATTACTCTAGCTATCATTCTGAGAGAAAGTCTGATAAAATGTACTAGGAGTTTCAGTACATAAATTACACAGCAAATACCTTATTTCCTTAAATTCTAAAAGTAAGATTTTAAAATATACCAGTGATGTAATAACAACTTTTCACAGGAGGGAAAAACCACTATGCTGATTCTCCTTCCCTTCTTTCACATTATAAATTAGGAAGAAATTAACTGATTTACCACCTCTTCACAGAAGCTTTAGCAAAAAAGACAAAACTTGAGTTTGGCAATCTATTCCCAAAATGCTTGTAGAAAAAAACAAAAAAAAGGCAGATTTTCTTACAGTTTCCTTGACATAGATCTTTATTCTAGACTCCAAAGACAGATTTTACAAAATAGCACCATTTCTCAAGTCCACAGAACTATTGATACATCACCAGTTTCTGAAACTACTGTATGTCGGACTGATTCAGAATTCACAGCTAATCCAACATTCTCATTTCATATTTGATTAAATGTATATCTGGAGATTATCAATGGTTACTCAAAATCCAGTAATTAACTGGAAGCCACACTCTGGGGCTCAGACTCAGTTGCCCTTTCTCCACCCTGCTCTTCCTCATTGGGGCTGCACCTAACTTCAGTAAGAGAAGATAAAAAGAGTTGTAACAACAGCTGCCAGTACTGAGTTCCCACCTATTCCCAGCAGTAGGCACATTTATCTCTAATCCAAACAACAATCCAGAAAGGTAGGTATTATTATCCCTATCTTATGATTTGTTTAAAGATTTTTTTAAATTAATTTTTATTGTTTAACTTGAGATTTTTTTAATAAAAAAATTTTTAACAATTTTTTTAATCTTTAAAGATTAAAATAAAAAAGGCTGAATGGAATTAAGTGTTTTGCCCCAGTCACACCTGCTAGGATTTAGACACTCTGACCCCCTACTGCATCTGGAACATGCACTCATACTTCAGAGTGTTTGTACTTGCAATTTCCTGGTCTAAAACACTCTTTTTTAAAAAAATATTTGTTCAGTTTTGACAGAGAGACAGAGAGCGGGAGAGGGGCAGAGAGAGGGAGACACAGAATCCAAAGGAGGCTCCAGGCTCTGAGCTGTCAGCACAGAGCACGATGTGGGGCTTGAACCTACAAGCCATGAAATCATGACATGAGTCAAAGTCGGACGCTTAACCAACTGAGCCACGCAGGAGCTCTGCCATTTTAACTATTTTTAAGTGTGTAACTCAGTGGCGTTAATTACAATCACGATGCATGCAACCATCATCACTATTTCCAAAACCTTTTCATCATCCCAAACAGAAACTCTTTAACCATTAAGCAATAACTCCCCATCCCCTCCTCCCATCCCCAGACCCTGATAACCGCTAATCTACTTTCTGACTCTGAATTTGCCTATTCCACATATTCATATGAATGGAAACACACAATAGTTGTCCTTTTGTTTTGGGGCTAGAACTTTCAGTAGAACATGGAAGAGCAATGGTAAAATGAGCAACCTTGTTTTGTTCCTAATCTTAGGGGGAAGCTTTGATTCCTTTACCACGGAGTTTGATGTTAGCTGTGGGTTTGTCATAATTGCCCTGTATTGTGTTGAGGATTTCCCTTCTATCCCGTGGTGTTTCCTGAGTGTTTTGATTATAAAAGGGTTTAGGATTTTACCAAATGCCTTTTGTGTATCAATTAAGACAACTATTTGTTTTTTCCCTTTGTTCTATTAATGTGATGTATTATAAGGATTGATTGCTGTATGATGAATCAAATTGCACTCTTAGGATAAATCCCACTTGGTCATATTGTCAATTCCTTTTAATATGCCGTTGGGTTCAGTTTGGTAGTATCTTGTTGGATTTAGGAGGCATGTATTTTGAAACAATTATTAGAAAATAACTCGAAAATACACAGTGTTATAGCTTATATTATTTTTTAGTTATTAAGAATTATTTTTAATTATGTACATATACATTGAATACTGACTATATTGAATATTAAACATTAAGATGAAGTGAGAGGAAAATTTGTTGCTTTTTATGTCAATGATAAATTTTACAATCTCTTAAGAATGTTGCAATTTTAAAGATGTTGCTTAATATCATTTTTTTACATAACTACATATAATGAATCTATTAAAAAAAGATCTACAGGATGAATATAGTATCAATAATTTTCAATCTACTTCTAGAACAATAAAGTAATATGAAAATGGTTTACCCCTTCATAGAAAACTTTTGCACAGTCCTTTGCTAATTTTCCAAAAAATAATACATTGATGGTGTTGATGGCTGAATCTGAATTTTCTTGTTCTACAAAGAGAAACACACATACAAAAAAAAAAAACAAAAAAAAAAACCACTTAATTAGATACAGCAGTTTTACACACACAAGAAAATTGATGACAGCTATACTCTAAAAACAATAGTTAATTCAAAATGCAATTATGAAGAATTAAAAATTTTATCATTCACTTTTAGGTTAACCTTAAGTATTTCAAAAATAATGCACAGAATGCTGTTAGGTACCAAAATCAAAATTATAACAAGTTTCAACTAGAATATATTTTATAAATTTCTATAAATATCACATTAACAGCACACAATAACTACTTTCTATTTATTTTCCATGTTTGTAATAAAAGGAAATGAAATACAACAATTACTCAATTTTTATAATGTATAACATATCATCCCCAAAACAGTTCACTGTTACTGAACTTCTAGTAATCCACAGTGTCAGTACATTAAGTTTTATTCTAGAAAAGTGATTTTCTCCTCCCACACTGACAAATGGAAAAGAATAGAGCGTGTGTAAAGACCAAAATATCTGTGACTCTGAAAATGAAATTTACTTGAGAAATAAGGAATGAATATTCTACAAGTAACCTCATTTGGATCTTCTAGGCTTTGGAAAAGAATCTGCACAATCCGCATTCTCCAGAGGTCACCTCCTGTAACCAGTGCGGTAGGGCCAAATGCTAAGACTCAGTTGTACCATCTGAGGAAAGTCTCATTCATATCAGCTTTCAAGTACTCAACTACTCCAAGAAACTGCCATCATTTCAGATTTTTTTGAATCTATGCAGTGCATGAAAGACCTTTGCCAAACTGACAATCCTCTGTGTGAGTCAGAACTGTTGAGTCTGCTACTCTGTCAGATCTGGTGGCACTGAGCAGTTAAATAACTAACACATGGCTGCACATTACCTCCTTTCACTTGCCTCTTCAACTCCTCAAAGCAAGTATATACATAAATTGAAACACTAATGTTTCTCAAACACATAGTGGCTTCTAATCAAAATATAACACACTTTGTTAATATTTGAAACGACCTATCAGAGGTCTGTTTCTGGCCATCATGGACTAATAAGGACCGGATTTATTCTCATCTTAAAACAACTAGGAAACTAAGAAAAAAAATATGAAACAACAGTTTTCAGGTATCAGACAACAGTAAGTGTAGGAAAGCGATCTTTCTTTTTTTAATATTTCTAAGAGAGAGAGAGGGAGACAGACGGACAGAGCATGAGCGGGGGAGGGGTAAAGAGAGAGGGAGACACAGAATCTGAAGCAGCTATCAGCGCAGAGCCTGACTTGGGATTTGAACCCACGAACTGTGAGATCATGACCTGAGCCCAAATGGGACTGAACATGTGCCCCAAGTGCCCCAAGTACCCCAGAGAGCAATCTCTTCGAAGAGGAAAATAAGGCAATACCCCTGGCTTAATTCCTGGAGAGCTTCCAGGCAGCAGAAAATGGAGCTCAAATTCAAACAAAGCTCAGCAGCCTCAGTAAAGGATACTCAGTAAAGAAGAGCTCAGATACAAGGATACTAAGGTGGCTAGAATTTGCAGAGAAGAGTGTCAAATGGAAGACAGCAGCACAGACAGAGAGTGCCCTGGTGATACGAAGATGGGTGCCTACAGATCTTTGGTGGAATATTGATCTCCAATGGCATGAAGGCAAGAAGGTCAAGAAGCGGAAGAACCACTTGAAAGGAGTAGGCAGAACAGTTCTGACATTCACATAGAGCTAGGAGCTGTTCTGGTTCCAACCAGACAGAATGGTATCCTCATACGCAAAGCCTAGAATAGAGTTGTCGGAAGGGTATTTTCTTAGTGATAAGGCCAAATTAACCTGAAGATAAAGGCTGTTCTATACACACCCCAACAAAGCTAATCAAACTGATTCTAAGAAAATTAAATATATCCTAAAATCAAGACAAATAGTATTTAAAGGATAGCAAATAAACCCAACATTAAACAATATAAAATTCTAAGCATCCAGCATCCAATAAAAAAAATTATCAGCCAAGAACATGAAGAGAAAATGGAAGATGCAAAAAAAATCTCAAAATGAACTTTGAGAGTAGAAAAATATAACATTAGAAGTTAATATGGGGCACCTGTATGGCTCAGTCGGTTAATGACCAACTTTGGCTCAGGTCATGATCTTGCAGATCATGGGTTTGAGTCCCACGTTGGGCTCTGTGCTGACAGCTCAGAGCCTGGAGCCTGCTTCGGATTCTGTGTCTCCCTCTTTCTCTGCCCCTCCTCCACTCACACTCTTTCTCTCTCTCTCAAAAATAAACAAACATTAAAAAAAAAAAAAAAAAAAGAATTGGGTGCCTGAGTGGCTCAGTTGGTTGGGCATCAGACTTCAGCTCAGGTCATGATCTCACAGTTTGTGAGTTCGAGCCCTGCGTTGGGCTCTGTGCTGACAGCTCGAAGCCTGGAGTCCTCTTCAGATTCTGTGTCTCCCTCTGTCTGCCCCTCCCTGGCTTGCACTCTATCTCTCGCTCTGCCTCAAAAATAAACAAACATAAAAAAATGATTTTTAAAATTAAAAAATTTTAAAACATTAAAAAAAAAAGAGGTTAATAGTATACCGAGTGGAGTTAACAGATTAAAATGAATAAACTGTTACAGAAAACTGAAAAACAGAGAAGAATCAATGAAAAGTTGATTTTAAAGATCAACAAAACAAATCTCTAGCCAGAATGATCAGGGGAAAAAAAATGATAGAAAGAGAGAATCAATGAAACAGAACATCACTACATTAAAAGTATATCATACCAACATTAAAAGTATATCAAAAATATATTAGGAATAACTTTAAGCCAATATACTTGACAACTAAGATGAAACAGAAAAATTCCTTTAGAAACAAACTATCAACATTACTTAAGGAAAAAAGATAACCCAAAAAGCCCCATAAAAAATGAAGACATTGAACATAGGGTTTAAAAGTTTCCCACAGAGATTTCCAGGCACAGCTGGCTTCACTGATGAATTCTACAAATACTTAAGGAAGAAATAAAAGCAGATAAACTCATCCAGAAAATAAGAGGAGGCACTTAACACTCCTTTCAGGAGGACAGCATTACTCTGATACCACAGTCAAAATCACCACAGAAAAGACAGAGTTGGAACAACATCCTTCATAAACTGTTTAACCAAATATTAGTAAATCAAACTAACAATATATCAAAAGGATGATACATCAGGCCTACCACTTGATCATGCTTTATTTTTCTTCAGACATTTCTACTTAATACTAACTACTTTTGTAATTATTTATTCCCCTACAATGTAAACATCATGAAAGCAGGGACTTTGTTTTGGTCACTCACTGCTGTATCTCCCATATCTAAAACAGTATCTCATATGTAACTGGTTTTCAGCAGTTACAGAATGTTGTAGTTCAAAGTCTGTTTCCCATTCACTGCTGCAGACCTTTCTTCAAACCAATTTCAGGCTTTAGATGAGATCTATTTTGGTCCTCAAATACTCCATGGTAGCTCTTCCTAGCTTACTAGGATTATTTGAAGGTTACTAGGAAGAAGGAATAATCTCCTAACTATATATAGGTAACAAATAACATGCTGAAAGTAGTATTTTAAGAAAGTTAAGTTTGCTAGGCTGTTTAGGTCACACTAGTGAAACTAGAAGGTAGAAGCATCAGTTAGCTATTTAACAGTCTAGATATGAGATTAAAGAAATCTGAAATGAAACAGAAGCAATGGGAGAGGGGAGAGAGGATAGATAGTGGGGGAAAATTTAATGGAAAAAAATTATTTCATCCTATAGTTTCTTATACTACTGTGCCTATGTGAGTATGTACATATATGAAGTTATCCATTTGCAGATTACAAGCAAAAGGTTAAGCAGAAATGGTCGTATTATATTGTATACCTTGTAATGCAATCTTCAAAACAGCTGTTCTATTTCCACCAGAAGTTAAGGAAGAGATAATTGAGAGTTTTCCCTAAAATGAGAAAAAATAGTTATACAGAAGAGCCAAAAGAGCTTATTATAACAGCAAGAAATAAGGAAAAAAGGGGGAAAAAAAACCAAAAAAACAAGGTACTGTGTTCATGTCACCATATTTAAGACATGAAAGTGATTTTACTAGAGCAATGTCCAAAGACCTAATTATTTAGGTTCACAATTTAACTGTTAAACAATCTTGTTAGTCAAATATTATCCAATACCTCATTTTACAGATAAAGTGAAGAGGCTCACCTTCAGTTCCATTTTAACCTAAAAAGTTATACTCTACTAAAGAAAAACAAAAATTTTGCTCCTAGAAAGAAAGAAACACTAATTTGAAGAAGGGGCACCTGGGTGGCTCAGTTAAGTGTCCAACTTTTGATCTCGGCTCAGGTCATCATCTCACAGTTCAGGAGATCAACAGTCTCTCTCTCTCTCTCTGTCTCTGCCCCTCCCCCTGTTGGTGCTCTTTCTCTCTCTCTCTCAAAATAAATAAACAAACATCAAAAAATTTTTTTTCAATAAATAAAGAAGGGTTAAAAAGTGCAGAATGGTCATCTCGTAAGTAAGGTCTGTGTGGACGACGCAAAGGACGAAGGCACACATCAAGTTTAGTCCTCGGTTTTCTGTAATGAACCAGCTATCTGCTTAAAAAAGTTACTTAATCAGAGTTCCTCAGACAAAATGAAGTATTTAACCTGGTAGTTTCTGTAATTTCTTCTGGCTCTAAAATGTAATGATTCTATCAATAAATACATTATAGGTTTCTTTGAAAACTTCCATATGGAAATAAAAGTTTAAAAGACTTTTAAAATGGATCACGTAAAACATATCTCCCATGCTAATATTCTAGACTTTGATGTAACCACCAACAACAAAAAACTATGTGTGTAGACCAATTTTACTTACAAGATATGAATTCGAAAAAAATTAAAATAAGGCTATCAGTTGTGCGGGATTTGGTCAAAAGTAAAAGTAAATAGTTCCACTTAGGAGGCAGAAAGCTGGAAAAAAAACAACAAAAAGGTGGACAATGTACAAATTTCAACATCTTTCTTGACCCACCAGAGAACTGAAGTCAAAAGACAACCAACTAATCAGAAATCTAGGAAAAGAGAAAAACTTCCAATAAGACAGGGGCAACAGGGAGTTGAGGTCACAAGGCAACCAACTTATCAGAAATGTAAAGGGAAAATCTTCAGGGAAAGATGGGCGGTAACCACTTGCTCATCTGAGGTAAAGCTGCCTGACATGTGTCAGAAAATTCATCTAATATATTTTTTTTGAACTAGGGAGAGCGCGAAGGAGGAAGGGACAGACAGAGGGAGAGGGAGAGGGAGAGGGAGAGGGAGAGGGAGAGGGAGAGGGAGAGGGAGAGAGAGAGAGATCCAAAGTGGGCTCTGCGCTGACAGCAGAGAGCCCAATAAGGGGGCTCAAACTCACAAAGGACGAGATTATGACTGGACCCAAGTCAGACACGTAACTCACTGAGCCACCCAGGTGCCCCCGTCTAACATTTTTAATACGTTGCTAAAGGCCAAGTGTGGGTAGTGACAGGACATGAAGCTTCTGGGAGCTGCAAACACAAGGGGAACTCACCCGCTTATAAGCTGTTCTCCACAAACCTGACAAAGTTGAGGCCAAGAGGGGGTGGGGATACAAGGATGGCAGGAGTTACAGTAGGAAACCCTGCCTGGATGTTCCCCATCTTTCTCAGAACAAAGTCCTTGAACTGCTGGGAGAAGAGCAACAAACGTATCTTACTAGAGCTTCAGTGAAAACCTGCTGTAGGAAAAAAAAAACACTCTCTACCCCTTCAAGTGATAAGCAGGAAAAGGTATACAGGTGTTGAGGGCCAGACCTACAACTAAGGACAGGCCAGAATCACTAAGAAGACCTCACCCACAAGACTGAGGTGGCACTGCCCGACAAGACTGAGGCTAAACTGGAACAGAGAACATCCACTAATCGCAAGACTAACAAGTGTCTAGTAAAAATCAACATGACCCACTATTGAGACAGAAGCAAAGAACTGGGAGAGAAACTTTAGCTGAGGCTAAGCACAAAGAAAAGACCTAAAACTAGACAATGAGAAAACCCCTCTGGCCAACCAGACCCCATCCTACATACAAAGTAACTCTAAAGGAATTAAAAGCTTGTAGTGCACCGAAGTAACCAGAACAACAACAAATCCCAAACTTCGCTCAACTTCTAACTGGATTAACTCAACACCACACAAAAGGCTGAGCAGAAAGACCTGCACTTTTCCAGGAATAAAAACTACTGAATATGGTTTCCGCTGCTCTTCACAAGAGCCAGAGTTTACAACAACAAATTACAGAGGCATACATTAAAAAAAAAACAAACAAAAAAACAAACAGGAAAGAACACTGTCAAGACACAAAGCAATCAAGAGAACCTCAATCAGGTTAAATTCATCAAACCGAACTCAAAACAGATGCTTTTGTTACTCTTGCACCTGATCTCACCGGATGTACGCTCTAAGTGAGAGTCCAGAATGACTGAAAAAAATGTGATGTTATGCTTTCTGGAATGGGATACACAGGTCGATAATAATGGAGAGCAATAAATGCAAGCAACTAGGGAGAGATGTCCAGCACCTGGGGAGAAGTCCCCCCAAACCTGGAAAAGGAACTCCTTAAACATCAGGAGGTAAAGGGGAAAGAAGGAATTTTAATCTTTGTCTTTCTTGACTATTCCAGAAGCCGTCCCCTCACCACAAAGGAAAGGTCCTGGAGCTGCTCTCACAAACTATAGGAAACTCTGAAAACTAACTGCATCCCCACCTGAGGGGCATGGCCCAGCTCCTGTACCTTCAATAGAAGATACTTTCAAATGATTCCACAACTTACAGGGCAAATGAACTGGACAAGTAGGCCAGATTTAAGTGACTGCCCTCAAACAGTCTCTCTGAACACAAGGACTAAACTGAAGTACTAGGAATAAACTGGGGGCCTTAGGTCTTCCCAGCTGGCAGACCACACAGAGGACCTGTTAACTTATGTTGCCTGATTGATCCACATCCTTTCTTGAGGACCCCTAACAACTGTAAACTCTTTGTTTCCAAGGGTAGCATGTATGCCCTTAGTATCGTGCTTCCTGTGTGAAAAGCAGAAATTAACTAAAAACAAACAGTATGATTTGCTCCTAGGGATAGTTATAAAAAATATTCAAAAGTTTAAGAAAACACCCTCAGTTGATTATGCGGCCCTCAGTTATATATAAAGTAGGCAGTTTTATTCACAGTAAGAGTTATTCCATTAGAACGATAATACAAAATTTGTTCCTGTCTTCAGCTGAAGTGAGCAGAGAAAAATGGAGGCTGAACTAAAGATTAAGCTTTGAAGTTTAAGGATGACTGTATAATGAGAGACTTGCAGGGGGGATTTATGTCCCCAGTTGTTTACATTTCATTTCAATAAGGGGTGGTTGAAACCTAGAGACATTTCTCTATGTTGCAAACGATGTATGTACATTAGGGAGATTAGGTTTCTCTCTGTCTCTCAGGAGGGGAAGGTAAAGCTGGGTAGCTATCCTATATAAACTCCCAGATTCATAATTTCAAGGTTCCTTTTCCTACAGCACAAGAAATCCCCTTTATGCACACAGGAAGACTTTTGATCCTCACTGTACTGTCTTGAATGAGGAAGGTGGGGATAGAAAACTGATGCAGTCACTGCTGAGAGTAAAAATAATAGCTGGCTTATACTCCAGAAATCTGCTAGCTTCCAGGATAAAAGTCAATTAGTATTAGATATTAAAAATGTATCATCCCATCATTATAAGAGTGGGGTTTTCCTAAAGTCAGTGCCTCTCAAAAGGGATACAAATGCTTTTGTGCACAGTAGGAACCTGATCTATTTGGCTCCCTGTCTCCTGACCAACCAAATCTGCACACCAACTCGAAAGGTGGATTATACACTGTTGCTTAAGAACTATTTGACCACTTGACATTTACCCCAAATGAAATGAATACCTACGTTTATGTAAAAATTTGTATGAGCATTTATAGTTGCTTCATTCATCAGTATAAAAAACTGGAAAGAATCCAAATACTGCTACACTGAGGAACGAAGAAATGGACTGTGATGGAATTCTAGTCACCAATAAAAAGGAAAAGTACTAATAAACAGCAACCTGGAAGAATCTTGAATGCATCATGCTAAGTGAAAGAAGCCAGCCTCAAAAGGCTACTTAGTGCAGGATTCCATCTACATGGCATTCTTGAAAGGTAAAAGTATACTGTCTGAAAATTGGTAAAAAGTGGTTGCCAGAGGTTGGAATTGGGAGTAGCACCTGACTATAAAATTCTGGGGGGTGATGGACTGTTATGCAGCTTAATTATGTTTGTGGTTATATATTTTTATACATCTGTCAAAACTTGCAGAACTGTATACTGAAAAGTGAATTTAGCGGTAAAATGCATTTAATAAAATTCAAGAAACATAAGTAAGAGAGATTTGCAGGCTGAAAACGGTTATGTGGAACGCCTGGGTGGCTCAGTCGGTTTAACATCGGACTCTTGATTTTGGCTCAGCTCATAATCTCAGTCATGGGATGGAGGCCCGTGTTGGGCTCTGTGCTGACATAGAGCCTGCTTGGTAGTCTCTCTTTCCCTCCCTCTGTGTCCCTCCCCCATGCTCGCAGGAGTGCTCTCTCTCTCTCAAGAATAAACTTTTTTATAAAGTATTTTTAAATTTAAAAAAGGGTTAAGGATTCAAACTGAGATATGAAAAGAGATTCATTCTGATAGACGAAAGAAGAGATTATATACTTTGACTTAACTTTTAAAAATGAGCATTGTTCATGAAAATGTGATAATCATGAGAAATGAGTAAAAGGTGTTTCCTTGGTTTAACCCTACTGAATACTAACATGTTCACTTATGTCTAAAAGAAATTATTGTAATAAAGGGCTAACATTGAAAAATAGGGGGCCTCTGGGTGGCTCAGTCAGTTGAGCATGTGACTTTTGATTTCAGTTCAGGTCATGATCTCACAGTTTGTGGGATTAAGCCCTGTATGGTTTCTACAAAAAATATAAAGAAATTCCGTTTTTCCTATAGCATAGTTGATTAAAATTTTATTTTTGCTATTGACAGTTTACAACAATTGTATTTAATTTCACCACTCATTATTAGTAACCTCGTGTAAAGTTTTAGGACTGTTGTCAAGTTTGAAAAAAATTTCTATTGAGTTTCTTTCCTATATAAGCTGTAAGATTTGTAACAATTGTCCTCAAAGTAGTTTCAGATTCCATAGTTTCAGTACTTATTTTTGTCCACCAACTACACACACCCGATGCTAGGTGTGACAGTATATATCCATACCCTGGTACAACTTCGGTCCCCATACTTTTCTCCTACACTACCCAGTGAGTTGGAATGTTCCTAGAAAACATTCCTACACCAGAAGATCTGGCATATGCTACCTATAAGCAGAAGTAACTGCAAACCACACAAATATATCTCACTAAAATTATTCCATAAGTCAATTTCCCCTTAACTACCTTCCAAAAATGTTCTCAGCCACTCCAAAGGCCACTCGATAAGACAGAAAATGTGATGGAGGGGGAGTCAAAATGGAAAGAGACACCAATCTTAACCACTCTAGGTTAAAACATCCCATTTGTGTAAATTTTACAAATACGTGAAAATGTAAATTCATTTCTAAGACCCCTAACATGGGCTTAGAAGGGCTTGTTCAAGTAGAGTCTTTGAAGCTTCAACTTTACTAACTGCAAAATAATTTTGTCACTGGTCAATGGGTACATTATTTTCACTGAAAACCGATACCAGGTAAATTCCTTGCCTGAAGGCATGTTGTTATGATATCATTATCTTTACCAGCATTTACCAAATGCTTTGAATTTACTAAGTAAGCAAGTTACATCTAATCTTCATTGCATTTCTATGAAGTAGGTTCTATTATAATTCCTAGTTTACAAATGAAAAAAATAAGGTATCAACAGGTAAAATCACTTCTAATTACATAGCTAGTAAATGGTGGATCTGTGCTTAAATCCAGTCAGCATATCTTCAGGACCTCCACTCCTTTTTAGAATACTAAACTATTATAGGAGTAAGTTTGTGACCAGGGCCTGTGAGTTTGAGTTTGGAAGTGTGTTGGTGGAAGAGGGATGGGACAAGGGGAGAACAGAAGAGAAAAGGAAATGCGGATAAATTTTTAAAAATTGAATTTATTTCACTGTAGTGCAGTAGTTAGTTATGAAGATGATTTTAGGTGGCACAAAAGCCAGTCACTGTTAACCAACTGCAAAATTGACTTGGCTAAAATTAAAGTCTTCCACTCCCATTTCAGGACTATGATTTACCATGATTAAAATATCAAAATACCAGTACATATTCCTCAAAAGACATTTCCTGCTGTCACTTTCTCACCCCACATTCAATTCTCAAACCACTAAAAAGCCAACCCAGCAACACTAGTCTTTCCAAATGATCTATACTTTCTTGGCTATTAAATCAAACATTCTTTTCAGACTAGACTGAGTATCTAGCAGCAACATAATGCTTTGGTTACTAGCAAAGACAATGAAAATTCAAATCACACTCAGCCACTTACTAGCTAACCTTGGATCTAACCTTGAATGAATTACTTAAACTGTATCCATTTTCCCAACTATAAAATGGGAATAATAATATCTATTTATAGGATTCTTTCAAGGATTAAAAGTGGGAATACATGTAAAGCACTTAGAAGAGTGCTTACAATATGGCAATTTATGTAAAAGTTACTAATATTACTCATTCCTTGAAACTTACTAAATATCCAAGACACCATTCTTTCCTAGTTTTTCTCCTACACCTCTGGATCAACTCAGACTCTTATTCATGCTACCTTCTTTCACTGAAATCCTTCAACACTCCTCATTCTATTCTTTGGACCAAATCTCCCAGAGAAGGAAATCCTTTAAGCTCCAGATTCCCAAATCCATTTGCCTATAGGACATCACCACTTGGATACCTCCAAAAACCTATGAAGACATCCAAAACTGAACTAACTCCTCTTTCTTCCTAAACGTGTGACTCCTATTATTCTCCCAAGGCTGACAGGACTTAAATACATGGAAATTTCCTGAACTCTTGACCTCTCTCATCTAATTGCTCTCCAAGATCTGTTGATTCTACCTCTTTATTCTGTCAGTTCCAAAGCAGAAGGTCTAGATTGTAACTCCAACTCTACTACTTACGAGCTGTATCTCAGGCCAATCATTAACCTTAACCTTTTGGAAATGCAGTATCCTCACTTACAGATGAAGAATAATAGGACCTAACTCACAGGGTTTTGTGATGATTAAATGAATTGATATATGCAAAACACCTAACTCCTAGAAAGAGCTCAATGTTAATTTTTGTTATTATAATTTTATTATGATGTTGTCTGTCTCCTTCCTATCATCTCCTCTGTTCCTGCTTCAGACCAGCATCAACTCTAAACTAGATTATGGCAACTACCTCTTAACTAATTATCCTTCCTCTAATCTTGCCCTCTCTGATATATTCTTCACCCAGAAGGCAGAGTAATTTAAACTCAACATGAATCATGTCCCTGTCCTGCTTAAAATCTATTAAGGGTCTCCCATAGTTTTTAGGGTAACATCTAAATTCTTCAAAATGCACATTAGGACTATTAGACCCAAAATAAAAGGTATAGACTCAGTCACCCTTTAAGTTCCAGCTCTAGTTTCCAGACCTAACTTGTCAGAACCAAAAGTTCCCTCCTAAATGTTCACATACCATAGTTCTAATACCAACTTATTATAATTAGAGATTAGGTTACCTGTCCAAACCCACAAAAATTCAGTCCCCTTTAGTTCAAGGACCATATTCACTCATCTCTGTACCCTCAAAATTTATTCCAGTGTATCACAAAACAATTCAATAAATGTTTGCTAAGTAAGAATAACAGCATCAAAATAGTCACGTTATGACACACACAAAACCATTTCTAAAACAACTATTATAAGCCCAACATAAAAATCAGCATTCCCTTTTTGAAGACAAAAAGCATTCTGAGTTATGAAAATTCTTACCTGGATGTATTTCTTGCTATAATCACAACCTGGCTGTAGAGATCTGAAATCTACTTTGTTTAATTCACTTAGCAGCTCAACTTCAGGGACTCCATTCACTTCTTTTATTAATTCAAGGGGCATATCAGATCTGCTTCAAAATGCTGTCCAGAGCAAATTCAACTAGGGAATTTGACAGCTTGCGGCTGAAAACAAAGACCAACGTTTTACCCAAAAAGCAGTCAAAAATTGCTTTAAGCTTCTTTGACTTAGTTTCGCTTTTCCTTTCCTCTAAGTTAGTAATCACTGTTGGCGGTGGGGTGGATTAGTCTATAATTTTATTACAAAGATCAATACACCCATTCCCCTAGGACACTGAGACTCCAGCCTTTTCTATTTAGTTTTCTATTTAAAGACTTACCTCTAAAAGCCAGTTTTAGGATCTGCGAAAACCACACTAACAATGTCTCCTACCAAAATTGTGCTTTAAAATGTACAAACTATTGGGAAAGGGAGGGGAATTGAATTTTTGTTTTTTAATCCCCTTGGCCATGGTAATATTGTGTAGGCAAACTGGGCACCAAAAGCTTATTACTCCAAAACATACCGGTTGCCTCCTCTCTCCAGCCCCTATACATAATCGAAAAGAACTACTGAACTGATATTAAATTGTGCTTCCTAGGTTCAATCTTATTTGTCATACCTCTTGACTGGGACATCCACCAGTGTCAATATTAATTTTAATGTGTGCGCACCAACGTTCCCCAAGCCAGTTGAGTTCCGTGAGGGCGGGGACTTGGATGAACTCAAGTCAGCTGCTCACAAAATGCCAAGCAAGTTACTAACCACAGCAGGCTCACGCTATAGATAAGTATGAAGGGTCTTTCTCCAATAACTACACCACCTTTTGATCTAAACTAAATCAGCCTCTTTGGGATACCCGTTCACAACCCGAACCACCCTCCACTCAGACGACCAGCTGCAAACCGACTTAGAATTTCACTCACCCACTCTAGAGAAAAACAAGGAAGTTTAGAAGGGCGCGCGCGTGACGCCACACGCACGCCGACGGCCCAGGTCTCACGCATGCGTACACGGTCTGCAGGGCTACGCTTACTGCTCCTACGCCCGCGGAGGACAAACTGCATGATGGTTCCCAGGCATAAAGTGTCCTGGAAGTTTCACGGGATAAGTAGACGGCGCCGCGCCCGGGGTGGCGTGGGGGGCTGGCACAGTATCTTTTCGGAATTGTCCGGTTCCCTTTTAGCTCCGCCTGGGGTCGGGCCAGGGAAGCGGGGGCGGTCCGCAGCGCGATTCATAAATCCCGCAACCAATAAAAAGTCTTCCCCAAACCCGGGCGGGATTTGAAATTAGAAGCTCCTGTGGGCAGAGCACTTCCTTTAACTGCAGGTTTTCTACCTCAGAAGCAATTAACCAAAGGCAGGTTTTGCAAAGAAATAATTCCATCAGTGAGTAATGCTATTTTTAGATAGATCGGATTAACTTCTTCATTGATCTATAGGGCTATGGTTTGGGAGTAAAATTAATAAGACGTATTATTAAATGTGATTTCTTTGCTAATTTCTGATTTGTATTTCCCGATCATTTGATGAAAGTGAAACCACCTCAGTGCAAAGACCTGATGTAATAATTACATAAATATTTCCAAGGCTAATTTGGACTAAAATATATGCTGCAGATACTTATTTGCAGGAGGAAATAGCTGCTTAAAGTAACTATTTTCTTAGGAGGAAGCATTCCGTTAGCGCACCTTCCCCTTACACCCCTGTATTCACATATCATGCATAACTCCCGCGGTGACGGGAGTCTGAACTCGCAAGCTGAGCTGTCCATTTGTAGAAAACTAGACTAAGTGAGGCTTAGATCCTCTCCTTGTTCGTACCCTAGCCTCACCCAGCTTGGAAATACTGTTTTTTCTCCCTAAGTGAAGGCCTCCACCTTGGCTCTGGATTCTGGCCGCTTTTGTTTCACCTCCTACCATCAGTTATGTATCTTCTCTCAACATATTTTCAACGTCTTATTCTTTCCCATTGGCATTTAAACATAAGCTTTTTACCGGCAGGGAGAATTGTTTACTATTATATGCTTAGAGCCTATTCAGTATTTCGCACACTGTAGGGGCTGAATATTTGTTGAATGAACAAATGCTCAGAAAAAAGTGTTCTCTTTCCTCACCTCTGGCTTCCTCCTCTCCATCTTGGCCCTACCTCCACACCCATTACACTGAATCTGCCTTTGCCAAGTTCACTGAAGACCTCCTTGTTGCTAAGCCAAAGGGCACTCTTTACATGCTTTAGTCTTTCTTATCTTTCTAAACATTTTCATTTTGTTGACATGTTTAGTTTACCTCATCCTGTATCAACTGAATCTTTTAAAGTTTTTCTCTCTTCCTCCAGTTAGCCTATAAATGTTCATATTCTGCCCTGATGACGATATCTATAACTGGTTTTTTGGTTGTGATTGCTCTCTCTTTCTCTAGGACCTAAACACTTCATACACATCCAAGTAACTTCCAGTCTTGTTTCTTCTTTACTGTCTCCCAGTTAGTGGTAGAGCCGGGGTACATATGACTCCAGAGCCTATACGGCTTTCCCTCACATTAGCAATTAGTTTATTCTACAAGTGAAGAAAATTGAACATTAAATGGATATACAATACAACTTAAGATAATGAGAGAAACACAAGAGTGGACCAACTAGATAAGGCACTGAGATCAAATGTTAAAGCAATCCATTATGCTAAGCAAAATAAGTCAGAGAGACAAATATCATGTGATTTTACTCATATGTGGAATTTTATTCCGAGTAATATTCCCTTGTGTATATATATATATATATATATACACACACCACATCTTTATCCATTCATCAGTTGATGGACATTTGCGTTCTTTCCATACTTTGGCTATTGTCAATAGTGCTGCTATAAACATTGGGGTGCATGTGCCCCTTCAAATCAGCACTCCTGTATTCTTTGGATAAATACCTAGAAGTGTAATTGCTGAGTCATAGGGTAGTTCTATTTTTAATTTTTTGAAAACCTCCATACTGTTTTCCAGAGTGGCTGCACCAGTTTGTATCCCCACCAACAGTGCAGAATGGTTCCCCTCTCTCCGTATCCTCACCAACATCTGTTGTTGCCTGAGTTGTTCATGTTAGCCATTCTGCCAGGTGTGAGGTGGTACCTCATTGTGGTTTTGATTTGTATTTCCCTGATGAGCAGCTTTTCATGTGCCTATTAATCATCTGGATGTCTTCTTTGGCAAAATGTCTGTTCTTGTCTTTTGCCTATTTCCTCACTGTATTATTTGTTTTTTGGGTGTTGAGTTTGATAAGTTCTTCATAGATTTTTTTATACTAACCCTTTATCCCATATGTCATTTGCAAATATCTTCTCCCATTCTGTCAGTTGACTTTTAGTTTTGTGGATTATAAGAGTTTTTATGAGGGAAAGAAAGGGAGCCAATTGCATGAGTTGAAGAGGGAAAAAAAGTTATCAGTGGGTGTTAACAAGTAATTCTAGATTTTACATTGGCTACTAATTGTGTCTTCAGAAAGTTCAAACAATCAGTTGGTAATCAGGATGTCCGTTCTCAAGCAATTGCTTAGAACAATTTCTGTTTTGTTCAGTGCAAAAGTCATGGCCCAGTTCAAACAAAGACAGCATAAGCACTTTCTCTGCTGTGGCCACTCGAGCTCTATTTCAAAATGGCTGCGGTCATGTCAAGTTTTCAAACTACAATGTGAAATGTTTAATTTTTAAAAAGTTAAAATGAGATTCTCACGAATAAATAATAAGCATTAAAAGTAGGTGGGTATTTTTATTAATAAAAGCATAAATATAAAGATACGGTGCTGTTTATAAGTAATTGAGCAGAGATTAAAGGAATTAATCTGCAAATATCTGGTACTTCTGTAACTGAGTCCAAGCTCCTTCTTTCACCACACAATAAGCCAATAAGTCAAGAGGCAAGATGTTGGGGTAAGGAAAGCAACTTTATCTGGAAAGCCAGCAAACTGAGGAGATGGTGGAGTATTGTCCCAAACTATAATCTCCCCTGGCATGAAATTCCAGCATCTTTGATGTTAGCAAAAGAGGAAAGTAGGAGGAAGTTCAAGTCAAAAGGTGACTGACATCTGTAGACATCCAAGTAAAGGTTGTGTAACTTCTTTGTCCTTGGTCAGTTGATCTTTGCATACAGAAATCTGGTCATGCCATTTCTGTAAATCTTAAACATAGCATAATCACTTCTGTATGTATTTCCTTATCTCCTTGGATGAGGTAGATTTGGGGTAAAAAGCAGTTTTTACAGATCTTAGCTGTAACATGCCTATGTGCAGAGTTAAGCAGAAGTTTCTAAGCCATAGGTCACAGCAGCAAAAGAAATAGAAGCGATTTGGAGTCAGACATGCTAAGTGTCTCCCTGATATACTTCTTCCCTCTTTAGCATTTTCAAAATGCTCTTTACTATTTACTTTGTAACCTGAGACTTGGAATTACATGTTCTAATCACCCAACACTTTATATTTATTTTCTTTGCAATAATTGCTGCATCATTAACCTATTCCCATTGTGATTTACTATCTCTCTGCAAGCCATTGTTGTCATGTTGCATCCCTACAACATGACAATATCATTTGCTACTGTTTTCTGAGATTTCCTAGAAGATTTCCTAGCTAGTCTACATCAGTTGGAGTTCATTTCCTGGTGACCTAATGGTGTTTTTGTCCAATCCTATTGAACATTTAGATCAATGTATAAAATCCTATTTGAAGTATCAGCTTTTTATATTGTTCTATGTTTGAAACAAGATAATTCAAACAAATTTATAGCAAATTTAGGTGTAAGTTATAAGTTTAATCTATAATTAAATGAAGTCTGTAATCAGGGTGTATTAAGAAGATAAAGATTTTTTAAAATCATATTGAGTACCATAAACTGAGAAAAACATCAGTGTCTGTTGAAGAGATCACCCCAAAACTTATGTATTTTAGCGCCAAAGTTTTGAAATTTTACATGCATAACTTCCATTTTCCTTCAAATCAAATTTGGCAAAAAGCCCTGTCTGAGAGGAATGCTAAGGGTCAAGCCATATACTAAGGGAAAAGTGAATTAGTGAAAACAGAAAATAAATGACTAAACACCAAGGTAGCATAATATGGAATCCGAGTGTGTAAATCAAGGCCCAGACTGAGCAAGAAGGGCCAAAATTTTCACATGAAGAGGAAGGGGTCATTCTCCTGTTTTGGACCATGCCATGTGGCACTTAGTGGCTCACAGTGTATAAGAAGTTTGAAGTAGGCTGATTCAACAAAGATAGCCTTCTGTTGAGTTACACCGATGATACATGTAGAGATGAAAAAAAACCTGCATTCACAAACATTAACATGAGTATTAATTCAGAAAAAGATTCTCTGACAAGCTGGCTTATAGAAAAAAATGAGACTCACAGGTGTCTATGTGTGAGAAGAACCATGTTGCCTAAGAATATGGTTGATTCTTCAGGTTTCTCTGTGGAGGTAGGGAAGAGAGAAATTGAGGAGGAACCATAAGAAAACTAGAAGGTATATACCCTCTGATGCTTGTCTTGTCCTCCATTCACCCATTCTGAAAAGAAAAAATAATCTTTACTGAAGGTATTCAGCTCATAGTAAGGAAATGAAGAACTTGGTTTATGTTCCGATTGATCCAGTTATAATTGAGGCAAAACACAAAAGGCAGATGAAGAAAAATAAGAGGAAAAGACCTGCTGGAAATTAACAGACATGTAGGATAGATTAGAGGATCTTTCAACTTCTTAACACTGTAAAAGTAAAGGTTTATGTCTAGCGTTTGGAGTATCTCTTTTCTACATGCCCTATATTTTATACCATGAGGGTGTGTCCCGAAAAATCATACAATAACACTCACATTTAGAACCTTATTTCTAGGCAATCTTAGGATAAATAATTGCATTGATGTTTGTTTTGGAAAGTCAATGGTCTAGAAGTTGAAGAGCACCATAGCAGGTAGCTATTTGTTAGCCTGATATTTTTCTCTTTTTTCTCTTCTTTTTTGGGTGACCCAAAATAGGCACTTTTAAAACCCTTTATAACGAAAGGTTGTAAGTAATGGAAAATTGATTAGGAAGTTGCATATTTTTTAAACTCATCACAGTTATTTGGAATAATTGAGAACCATTTGCTTTAGGTTCAAAATGCATTTTTAACACATAAAGACATTTTGTAACTCTGTCAGATCTTCTATTAGTTTAAATAGAATCTGCATTTATTCATTATATTCACACCTTTTTTCAGGAAATGGAAAAGTTAACATCACAGAGTTCCCTTGATGAGCATTGAGGGTATTTTATTCATTTTTCACTTGTGTACAATAACAGTGAGACTTTTTTATGGCTAAGTGACAGGGTATCTTTTCTTCCCACAACTTGCCCATCAAAGATTATATGTTGTTAGGATGATAAAGTTGTAGCTACTGTATTAATTAGAGGATAAAATATCATTTGTGTTGGCCCTACTTTTATCTAGTTCTCAATAGTAAAAAATTAGTCCAAGACATCTTTCCTATAATTAGAGCAGAATAGAAATGATTACTATATAATCACATTTGAAAAACTTCTGTTTAATTAGGGTACATTCAACCCAGAGTGCAGTGTCAGAGTCTGGCACAGCCAAAGAAATAGAACAGATGGATAAAAACAAATACTCTGCCATTCCTACTTATTTTCATATTAAGATGGTGTAAACAGGTCCAAGGTCTAGAGGCATGTTTGTTTAACAGTCTCGTAAGTGTATTAGAGTTTTAAAAAAAAGATAAAAACGAAATATATTCTTTTTTGTTTTGTCATTTACATCTGACCATTAAGAGTTTTTTATGTACTCCAAGTAATCTGCTAATTCTATTCATTTTATACTTCCAAGTGCTAATGATACTAAGCTTGATCAACCTCCTCCCTAATTTTCCCTTATATTAGAAGTGCCTCTTCCCCACCTCCCATTTCTGCATGATTTTCTTTATATTAAATTACCTATTCCTCCATTTAAAAAGTCCTATCTTCTTTGCTACAGTTACAGATTCAGGAAGGAGCATGTGACCCAATGCAATCCAAGAAGAGATGAAGAGATACTTGCTGGAGACTACTGGCTGAGGCTTTTTTTTTTTTTTTTTTTTTTTTTTTTTGGTCTCTCTGTAGAGATAACATAACATGTCAACCTCCCTTCTTCCTGGTACTAAGTGAGGAAACCCATAGACCAGTGACCTCTGACACCCATTCCATGACTAAAAAGCAACCAAATTTAAGATGAAGCCACTCTATGGTGACTCTGCAGAATGTCAGATTTTGTTTTTTAATTATGCGAACTTGATGATAGTATTAAGCCCTTGAATCAATTAACTCTGAAACCTGACATTTCTCTGAATTCCTAGGTCTATGAGCTAGGAAATTTCCTTACTGTTTAAATCATTTTGAGTTTTCAGGTTTTTGTTGTTGGCTGTCAAATCAGGTGAGCACCTGAATTCATAGATACAAGACATCTAACATCACTAGAAATCTTCCCTTAGCAAAATCCGATACTAAATGAGAGAATAAAAAAAATAGCCTCTAAGAATTCTGATTTTAACTTCTTGTCCATCCACCATCCTACAACACCTTGATATTCTATTTTTGAATCCCTCCCTTCCCACTCTCAAAGCAGGTACATGCTCATGACTTCCCAATATATGTCCTCTATGCTAGACATATTTCCAAAATTCATATTTGCTATGAATTCCAGACTTATATTTTCAACTGCATACTAGAGATCTCCACTCAGATGTCTAGAAGATATTTCCAACTTTCAAACCATACCAAGCCTAAAAAAGAACACTCGATTTTATTTTATAAATAAACAAATTGCTCCTCTTTAATACTGTGCTTCCCTAACTCAACAAACTACACCACCTTCATGCAACTAATCACTTTAGTCCAAGCCGCCTTGAAGATACACTTAATTCTTATAAAAGCCCATAAGCAATCTGTAAGCAAGTCCAGTTGTCTCTATCTTCAGAACATATCCATCCTGGATCCAGGATGCTTTCCAAACTTCTATTCTTATTCTCTTACATTTGATGCTCCACATAGGACCCAGAGTGAGTCTTTTAAAAAGTAATTAGGGGTACCTGGGTGGCTCAGTCAGTTTAGCATCAGACTCTTGATTTTGGCTCAGGTCATGATCTCATAGTTGGTGGGATCCAGCCCTTATTGCACTCTGTGCTGACAGTGAAGGGCCTCTCTCTCCCTGCCCCTACCCCACTTGTGCGTGCGCTCTCTCTCTCTCTCTCTCGATAAATAAACATTAAATAAATAAATTATAATATAATTAGAAAATGACACTCCTCTATGCAATATTTTTTAAAAAAATTTATCAACCCAGAAGAATCTAGCCTCCCACCACCTCTTCACCTTTGTATTCAAATAACCCCCTCAATCTCTCTGCTAAATGGAGGCTGCCTAGAGCACAGATAGGACTTCAATGTAGTAAGGCGGCTGACTTCAGGCCACGCCACAGATCCATAGTCCCTAAGATCTACGACCAGGGCTACCATTGGCTGAAGCCATCCAGAAGCCAGAGGATATGGGATAGCCGTAATGTGGTCTGTACCTGTCAGCCTTCTCAGGAACCGGGCAGCAGGTCAAAACAGAATGGCAAGAAGGTGTGGAAAGACACAGGGAGAATATATGGCATGTCTTTCGAGGAATCTTTCTTCCACTTTTTGAAGACTACTTTAAAACTATTTTCAGGATATGAATTAGGAGGTAAAGTATTTACCCTTTAGGGATTACTGAATAAAAAAGAAAAGTCCAGACAGTGAGTACCTCAAGGCAAAGCAAACCTAATTCAAACTGGTTGTTTTTGAGGGTAAATAAGCAATCTGGGAGAAAACAGGAACAAAGACACTTTTCAGGACATAACTGGGATTTGTGATGAGTTGTAGGACCCTTTAGTAAATACAATTATTTATCATAGTATTTTAGTACAATTATAAATCCTGGAAAGGCTGTTTAAAAATTAATGTAAGGATGAAATATTAAAATTCTAAGACTTCCCAGAAATTTTACATGGGATAATTTCTATAAGCCTATATAAACTTTACAATTTTCTACCTTTCTTCAGAACCAAATAGTAAAATACACAGTACAGCTAGAGTCACATTTGTAGATTGATGGTTTAAGTATATTCTAATTATAATTGCATAGTTTGATTATATTCAGATAGCTCCAAGATTTAATATGATTTTCCAAGTTATCTTTGGCATATCCCCCATTTTTTAATGCAAGAAAATGTGTGGGAGCAAAACTTGCCACCCCAAAATATGTCTCTTTGGCGTGTGGATTATTTTAGGCTGATTATTTTTAAGAAACAGAAGGCTCAGGATGAACTTTTCACCTTCTCCCTAACTGCCTAAAAGAATTCAGATAGAGGACATATTCCAGAAAGTGAGCTATTACCATAAATAACTACAGTATAATATGAGCTGAGTATGATAGAAAGGCATTCAGCAAAATCTATTAAAATTTCTCTGTATGTCATTTGTTTCAGAATGGCCCAGCAACAATTTGATTACCAAATCCGCAAACATTTGATCATTCTTGTTTATTTTCCTGTGAATTGCTTTCCTTCCCTTTGAAGTCCCGGACTCCTTACCCCCTTGTCCTTAGTTTAGAAGAAAAAAAAAAAAAAAAAAAAAAAATATATATATATATATATATATATATACTTCACTTTGCCTTGCTGTCTTTAGAGTCTCTCATGTTTATGTGGATTCCCTGTATATGTACAATTAAATTTTATTTTCTCCTGTTAATCTCTTGTCAATTTGATTCTTAG
The DNA here is from genome assembly GCF_022837055.1 of Prionailurus viverrinus. Classification (NCBI taxonomy): domain Eukaryota; kingdom Metazoa; phylum Chordata; class Mammalia; order Carnivora; family Felidae; genus Prionailurus; species Prionailurus viverrinus. The sequence goes on from NC_062562.1 coordinate 142,451,122, forward strand.
ATTACATAAAAGAATCTTCAATGGTAGAAGAAAGTTTTTCCTTCTCAACACAAACAAAAACAACAACCATTTAAGTTGGAGTGCAAACAGCCACATTTTTCATAGCATCTTCTGTACTATGTCTGCACCCTAATATTTGCATTCTGTGGTGATGACTACCACAGAGATCAAAAACATGGGCACCACTAAATATGTAAAAGCCCCCAAGTAACCTAAATCAAAAGTTTAAAAAGGTTCCTTTCAGGGTCCCTGGGTGGCTCAGTTGGTTAAGCATATGACTTCAGCTCAAGTCATGATCTTGCTGTTTGTGGGTTCAAGCCCCATGTCGGGTTCTGTGCTGATAGCTCAGAGCCTGGAGCCTACTTCCGATGCTGTGTCTCCCTCTCACTCTCTGTCTCTCCCCTGCTTGAGCTCCCCCCCCACCTCAAAAATAAATAAATAAACTTAAAAAATTTTTAAAAAAATAAGTTTTAAAAAATAAATAATTTTTTAAAAATTTACAAAAGGCCCTTTCAATTAGGACTGTTAGATAATAAAATATCTAACAACATTTTTCAGATCTTTGCACCATGAATTATACATAAGGTAAAATCAGGTCAGTCTTCTACCATTATGGCCTTTATAATCTGCCTTGTCTTTAAACAGACATGGAAAAACATTCTGCCAGTGACAAATTCCCTTACAAAAAAATGCCACTAAAACAAACCTCCAGATTCCTAGAAAAGATAAATCTATACAGACACTACATTACCCTCTTAGAAACGTTTAATCTAGGCCACAGAAAAATAAAACAGGTTCAAATCAGTAGTCACAGAAGTGCTGAACAAGGACATTGGATGAAGATGGCTGACAAAACCTAAGAACTCTCTCCAAACCAAATCACCTTAATTTTTTTTAAGTTTATTTATTTATTTATTTTGAGAGAAACAGAGATAGTATGAGTGGGGTAGAGGCAGAGAGAGGAGAGACAGACAATCCCAAGCAGGGTCTGTGATGCCAGTGCAGAGCTCAATGTGGGCCTTGAACTCACAAAACTGTGAGATCATGACCTGAATCAAAACCAAGAGTAGGATACTTAACCTACTAAGCCACCCAGATGCCCCCAAATCACCTTTAAGTGCCCAAAGATATTACAAAATAATCTAAAATGGTGATGGAAAACTACAATATCTTTTATCAATTAGTCTTGTCATTTGAGGAATCCATTAAATAGAGAAAACAGAGAAAAGAGGCTCATGTAAACCACAACCCAAAAGGCTTACAGAAGGGGATTGAGCAGCAGATGTGAAATGGTACCAAAGGTTGCTTCAAGCCCAGAGCAACACATTCAAACAGTTGGGGAGGCCCCCAGAGAAGGGATTATTTGGGTGAGTGAATGTGGAATAGCTGGACAGAGTCTTCTCCTTCCCTGGGCATCAGCTACATTTGCCCTTGGAGCAAAGTGTCAAGGGTGAGCGCCTGCATCATTGAAGCCAGACATAATCAGACAGAAATTTCTGGCATAGTCTACCAGCACTTTGCTCCCACAATCTCCTGAGGCCAGCTCTTATGTCAGAATGTACATCCACAGCCAGGCAAAAACAAATCATCAAACAAAAATATGAGGAGCCAGTGAAAAAAAAAAACACCAACATTTTGAGGAAAACATGTTTTAACATAAGTCACCAAACCCAATTTGACAAGAAATTAATCTCAAGATTTTAGAGAACAAACAGTAGACTTTAAAAGGAATGTAATTAACATCTTCAAAGTAAGTCTAGATGTTATAAAAATATCAGAAAAAAAAGAGACCTATTATAGATGTAGAATATTAAATGAGTATAAAACACTTGGTGTAAAAATTACTTATAAATATGAAATATTTAATATGTAAATATTAAACAACACGTTGCTACACAAGCAATGGACCAAATAAGAAATCGAATGGCAAATCAAAATATGTCTCAAAAAAAAAAAGGTATGTCTCAAAGCAAAAGGAAAAGTCACAATATTCCAAAACCTATGGAATGCAGCCAAAGCAGGTGTTAGAGTGAAATTTATGCTATAATGCTTGTATTAAGAAAAAAGTTCAGGGGCACCTGAGTGGATGAGTCGGTTAAGTGTCCAGCTTTGGCTCAGGTAATGATCTTGCGGTTTGTGAGTTTGAGCCCTGCATGGGGCTCTGTGCTGACAGCTCGGAGCCTGGACTCCCCCACTCGTGCTCTCTCTGTCTCTCTCGAAAATAAATAAACGTTTAAAAAAATAATAAAAATTAAAAATTAAAGAAAAGCTCAAAGAAACAACATTAATTGGTGTTAATATTTACACCAATAAAATTTAAAGGCTAACTTAAATGGATAATTGTGGGGGGAAATATAAATTGCTCAAATGGGCTCTAGAGTGAAAGAAACTGAATTAATGAGCCATTATAGATAAAATGGAAAAGAGAATAAAAGAACTACTCTTAAAAAATACACAATGAAGACATTTCACTTTTAAGCTGGAGGAGAAACAAAATCTCTGCCAACTTCTAACAAAGAAAATGACAAATAGGAAGTAGAGATTTTATGTTAGATGACATTTAGCACAGATAATCCCAAACTTTAAAATATTTTAATAAAGGATACGATGTGCATTGAACAAGGGACCATTTTGAGATAGAAGGCTGAGAGATCACAGACCACTTCAGATCTCGAGCAAACCTGTTAGAGCAGCAGGTTTCCAAAGTGGTTGGTGCCAGCCAGTGGGAAATTAACTCTCGTGTTAGAAATCAGGCTCAAATGTGTGGGCTGAAGAAGCTTTTCCAATCCTTTGTTCTCATGGAGCGGCAAGGGAGTTAGAGCGGCAAGGGAGTTAGAGCCGAAGGGAAAAAAACCTACGTATGTTCCATTTTTGCAACAAAGCTGTTTACCACACTCTTCTTCATGTCAGCCCAAAGTACTCATATGGTCTCTTCCCACTTGAAATTCTGTAAATAACTGGGGCCAGAAAGAATGTCTCACGTTCACAGGTGTGCAGCATTATAAAAGGAACATACAAGGCAAAAAGTCATTAAGAAAAAAACCATGAAAAGCTATAAACAAAGATGGCCAACAAAATATTTTAACACAGAGTAAATAAAAACCTTGGTGAAGTATTTTCCTATGGAATCAAATAGCTTTGTTAAAAAAAAAAAAAAAGAGTTCCCCACGCATGAAGATGTCAAGACAGAAAATACAGGAACTCAGAGAAGAAATAATAATACAACAAAAAAAGTGGGAACAAAGATAAAATGATGTAAGTGATGCAACAGTTGAAGCATCCACACCATTGAAATAAAAATCTACCTAAATGAAGGACAAATTTTAGTACCTTAAATTATGTAATAGAAAAAAAAGCATTTAAATAATTAGGAAGAAAAAGATGTGAAAACTTGCCCAAAATAGATCCATTATACACACACCCAGGGTCCACATAAAAAAGAAAACAACAATTAGGACAGAAAGTAGACTTGAAAATATAAATCAAGAAAAAATTCCTGAAATTAAAAAGACACTTGACTCGATAAATTGAAGGTGGACTAATTAAAATTGACTCAGACTTATTAACACTGTGACATTTTCACATAAATTTCCTGGACTTAAAACTAAAGAAAGATTTCTATGGCACACAAGAAACCGAAACTAAGTAAAATAAAAGATCGACTCACCTTGAGGCACTCATTAGATTGGTTTTAACCTTCTCTACAGCATTTTTCAGCATGAGAGCAAAGTAAAACAATTCTCGAAAATCCTCAAGTAGAGGAAGTGTGACTAAATATTTTGTTATTATTCTAGATTCTTGTTTATCTGTAAAGGCAGCAGACAAATGATAGTGGCTGACTCCCTTAGTATAGCTAGCTCTGAAAAAAATAAGCCTATCTTATTTCTACAAAATTTAAAAGGACTTCTTAAAAGCTTCATAGAAGCTTTTAATATGGAAATATGCCTTGTGAACCTTCAACACAGGAAGGTAAAAGAAGTGTTTCTCCTACTTACTCTCTTCTATTTCTATGCATTCTTCTTTTCCCAGAGCACATTTCTGAAACTGTGTTTCAGATGTGGGTTTGTGGTAATACGTACAAATCTTCCCAATGCAATTCTTTTTAGCATGTCAGTTACCTTCCTGGGAAAATAAATAATGGAGCCTGGACACAAATAAAGTTTTCTCCCCGTCCCCACCCCCCCCTCCCCACCACATTTGTAAGCATAATTTTATTGGGCTGAACTTACCTTAGATATAAATGGTATATATTTCAAATAATGTTAAATTACATTATGGTACACATTTCCTTTCTTAATGAAAGCCATCTGCCTTGATATCACTCATTTATAAGCAGTTAAAAATAAATATTCTTGATATCTCTCTTTAGCCAATTGTATTTTCTGCATCTTAAGTCTGATGATATATGGCAGGGACTCTGTCTTTGCTTTTCCTTTTCATTTCCAATTTCTCTCTTCTACTGCAAGGGCAAATATAAATTAAAAATAACAGATTTAATTCTCCACGTTGAAAATAAGAGACTGCCTCACCATTTTCTTAGAGAACTTACTGAGAAAACTTGTAAGTCCTTTCTCTGTCTCTTTGAAATGTATATACATCTTTTAGATGAAAAATAGACCCCCTATCAGCTTTATGGCACAACTTGCCTCTCTCAAGGACCTGAGAGCCATGTCTGAAATGTAATTATCAAGGGATATAGCACCCTTATTTCTCCCCATTTCTGTAGCTTCACTTAGGTGGCTGCCTCCTTCCAAGTTGCAAGACTACCTCCTATCATAAATATATAAGAAGTTTGTTTTTCCTTTGGATACAGCCAGTTAACTAACACAGATGGTCACATCAATTACCAGGTAAATTTAGAATGAACTACGTATGGTGACAAATAGTGCTGTCAAGTTCTCTTTCTTGGTAAACAAAATTCCTCCATTCTAGACTTGGCATTTTGTTTTAAAAACCTGAACATAGAACCACATTTTTTTTTTGATTCAATTTTAGCTGGTTATAATCAGCTTGTTTTTTTCCTAGCAGTTCTTTCTGAATGTCAGTGTGTTCTCCAAAGTGTGAGCTGTGATTTCAGTTCTGGGTTAGTAACAGATTTGATAAGTTTATCTTTTATTTGTTTCCTAAATGAGAGATTGACTAGGATTAGTTATTCTCTAGAATAATCCAATATCCAGAAAGGTGATAGAAAACACAGACTTGGAAATGTATGTTATTCAACGCATGATATAATAATAAATTATTAGATCAAGTACATCTTGAACTCATATATAGTATTTATATATGCCAGGCACTGTTCCAAATAGAAATATGAGCCCAGTTAACCTTTATCACAGCTCAATGAGGTAGTACCATTACCATTCCATTTACAGATGACTAAATTGAGGTACAAAGTGGTTATATAATTTACCCAAAAAAAGTCTTAGATAGTAAATATTAGAGCCAAGATCTCAAACCAGAAAATCTCACTCCAGACTCATCACTTTAAAATCAAGCTAAATTCCTGTTCTATGCCAATGTATTATTCTATAGTAACATTGCAGTTTTATTACATGATAGATGAATTATTATTCATTTTTATTACTCATAAAACCTTTGGCAGTATTGCAAAATTCTTTTTTGTGTGTTTATGCTCAGAAATCTATTTTACCAATTACTTTAATTTTAAGAACCCTTTCAAAAATAGTAGTAGTTAATTTTTTTTTTTAAGTTTATTTACTCTTGAGAGAGAGAAAGAGACAGAGCATGAGCAAGGGAGGGGCAGAGAGAGAGGAGACACAGAATCTGAAGCAGGCTCCAGGCTCTGTCAGCACAGAGCCTGACCGGGGGCTCAAACTCACGAACCACAAGACCATGACCTCAGCCGAAGCCAGATGCTTAACCGACTGAGCCACCCAGGCGCCCCCAAAATAGTAGTAGTTAAATAGCAGAACCTAAGGAAGTACTAAGAAATGAGAAGTTATTTCATTAAGTTTCTACAACTGAATCTGAGCATTTTTATTTTGGAATATAACTGCAAGCACTTAACTATTCTGGAGTTAACACTTTATTAAGATAAGTAGAAGAAATTCACACCTCTCTCTCAGTATTAAATTGTTCCAGGCTGTCTGGCTTCATAGCAGTTTACAAGAAGCGAGTGCATTGATTGATACACAAAGCCCATCTCTGCGGCCAGAGAGGCTCGCCATTTTACTATTTGGTAACTGGAATGTTAGACTGAAAATACAGCAAAATCTATACAGAGAAGAGCATGCCTGCACAATCTGTGTTCATACTCAGAGCTCATGTGAAACTTAAAGTAAATCATCTGAAAAATGAAGCTATTTTAAGATGAAAACAGAGTCATACTCTCACTTCTAATGGTTAGCCATTATCTCTTACTAACCTTCAAAATCTTTCTGTCAACACACGTATCAGGAAAACTGCTAGGTAAGCTATAAGACCAATGAGAATCGCTATAAAAAATGTAAATATAACAAGTGACAAAAACTCATATGTTGTATTTGTACTTGACATTATTCTTGCAGTTCTGCTAATTCAACATATTTAAGAATTATTTTAGGACTAATTTTTAATGTCTAGAAAATGAAGTCATCATTTTCAAAATCTTTATTGGGATGGGCCAGATATTTAACTTTTCACTGTGAATTTTCACCTATTAAATATGGGTAATGCAGGCAGTCATATCTTTTCCCTTTATCTTAACAGAAAAAAGTTCCAGGATATATATAGTGAGGGTTTTCTTCCTGGCGTTTTGGGGAGAATGTAGTTTTTATTTATCAATAACTGATAGACTATTAGATCTTATATGTATTTAACAAAAAGCCCTTTATATTTATTTTATGGCACCATTGTTATTTGACATCAAACAACTCAAAGGAAACTTTCAAATGATGAATGATAAAAAAGCAAATATGCTACAAAAACAGATATCCTAAAAATAAAAATCTTACACTTTCACCTAAATGTGAAAATGAGCAGATTATATTTCCACGGGGGGGGGGGGGGGGGGGGGGTTGGGAATGTTCTTTAGAAATTAATTAACATAATAAAAATGGCACTTCTAAAGATTTTAAAAGATTAAATTATGAGAAGATGAGAATGACATCTATTGGGAAATGCAACAGAGCAAAACAATTCTTTATGAAATAAGTTCACACAGCTAAGGCAGACTATATCAGCTGTTAATCATGTTGAGAAAGCGTGTTTAAAGCTTCATTCTACATCAAACATACAGAATTCTGGAAAGCCAAATATCTATTTTAATAAACTGGAAGTGTGCTTAAATGAGATCAATTTTCGTCCAAACCACAAGTTCAAAAATGCATGAAATAATTTCAGCATTTTATATAAAATAAGACAGGTTTACATTTCATAGACATAGCCATCTGCTCCTGTAAAATCTTTGTGTTGAACCTAAGAAAAATTCTGGTTATGCAATATAGTACATACACTTATGAGATGTATAGCTTAGCCATTGTTCTAATTGATGGAGTAAGCCATATTGATAAATTGATACATAGTAAGTGCATTTTGTTTCTTTGGTTTTGCTTGTCTTTCCTGAATAAACCCATAGAAATCTAATACAGATACCAAACTTGCTAGCTCTCTAACCAAGTAAGATGGTAGTAGTTAAAGTTGTTGCATGGCTAGAAAATATTCTTGGGCTATGTGAGATCACTTGTGCTTTGGAAGAAAACCTCTGATTTGTAATTAATGTGTTATTAGAATATTTATTAGGAAAAAATAAATGTTGGTGTTAAAATGCTGATTTATTTATTTTCAAAATGCATTTGACAGCATACAACAAAGGAATGGCTTTCCAGAAATGAAGACATTTTGACAAGAAAAAAATTAAATGTTTAAAATTTTATTTTAAAAATATATTTAGTATGGGGCACCTGGGTGGCTCAGTCGGTTGAGCGTCCAACTTTGGCTTAGGTCATGATCTCACAGTTCGTGGGTTCCAGCCCCGCGTATCAGGCTCTGTGCTGACAGTTGGGAGCCTGAAGCCTGCTTCAGATTCTGTCTCCCTGTCTCTCTGCCCCTCCCCCCACCCCATGCTCTGTCTCTCTGTCTCTCAAAAATAAATAAATGTTAAAGAATTTTTTTAACGTTTAAAAATATATTTCATAGATGAACCTTTAGAATAATGTCATCAATATAAGTAAAATTAGGGCTTTAAAAATATTAGAACTATTAGGAATAAGTATTTATTTTTTGTCCCTTCATTAGAAATGAAGGATGGATAGTCCATCTCAAAAATTAAAGATAAATGTTCTCAAGATTAGTGTGATTTGTTGCATCACTTCAGTGCACTAATAATTGAAGTTGGAAAGTTTTCCATAACTAATTATTTTTTTCAGTAAAATAGTTAAAATTCTCTCTGGAACCTTTGTTCTGAGACCTTAAAAATCAATTATTCAAATCATGCATCTCTATGAATGTTTCATTGCAATGAGGGAGAAACAACATTTAGAAATTGTATGCTTCACTACACTATAACCTGCCATTATATTTCACTAAATGGCTTCAACTTCAAGTAAATAGAACCTTATATATACTATAGAATGACAGATAGCAATTTTTTTATTTCAAAATCCATTTGTAAATTAGTTATTTTATTCAGAATGCATTTTTTCCTATCAAGAAAGAAATATAATATTAAGTAACTCCTAAAGTAAATCAGACACACATGTAATTCAATGTATAACTAAATACTAATAACAAAATTAATATAATAATTCCATTTACTGAGTGGCATCTAACTTATGCTAATTACTAATACACCGGCTCAGACTATCTCATTTAATCCTGATAATAGCTTTGCATATTCAATATATAAATAATTCAGAGTATTCATGTTAATAGAATTTAGAGTACTTATTTTTTGTCTTCATAGGAGACTATAATCCATATTTGAACATTTTCATCTGTGTTTCATCTGAATTTTCCATATGGACCTCTGAAGTTGTCAAAGAAAAATAATCAGTATATTTGAATTCTGCTTCCAGCAAAGATTTTGACCAAAATGTCTCTACTCCCATAAATACTTAGAAGACATAATAAATTGCAACTCAAAGTGATAGATACAGATATAAATATAAAAACATATATCTATAAGTGTGTTTGCAATGAATAAATACAGATCTTGAAGTGTTAAAAATAAAGATCAATTAAGAATACAAGTTGCTGTACATCTAGGAGGTGATTATCAAATTCAGAGATGAATTACAATGCCCAAAGTTTTGAGTTTAATAGCCATGCAGAGACAGAGGTGAGACTTTGGGAGCAATTAAGACATGAAATTGGAATGAAGGCACCTGCACATATCTGGGGTCCTTTGATTTTTTACCTTTGGTGATAAAGGGATTACAAAATGTTTCCAGTGACCTAATGAATCGAGTTATCATGTGTATGTTTAGTTCTCTGAATAGAAAACAGAAATACCTCACAAGAATTCAAAGCCAAGTGTGTGCCATGCATGAGTTTGAAGCCTGATCCTAAATTAATGTTTATATGCATGAATCCTATGTGTGTGCATCGTGAAATAGAAGCATAAATATTAAAATTGGTAGTTTGGGTTATAAGGACAGGCATATAGATATATGGAATAGAAGGAAGAGAATTGAAATTCCAGAAATAAACCATTACAATTAAGGCCCGTTAATTTTTGACAATGGTACTCTATTAGTCAGGGTTGTCAGGGTTCTCCAGAGAAAGAGGACCAGTAATATAGATGTGTGTGTGTGTGTGTGTGTGTGTGTGTGTGTACGGATGGATAGATAGATACATAGATACATAGATACACAGATACATAGATAGATTTTAAAGAATTCAGTTACACAATTGTAGAGGCTTGACAAGTCCAAAATCTTTCAGGTAGGCCTGCAGACTGGAGACCCAGGGAAAAGTTGCAGCTTGAGTCCAAAGGCAATCTGCTAGAGTAATTCCTTCTTACTGAGGGGGTGGATGGGGTGGGTGCATGGGAATTAGTCTTTGTTCTATCAAGGCCTTCAACTGATTGGCTGTAGTTAATGGGCATTGTGAAGAGTAATTTGCTTTACTCAAAAACTACCTGTTTAAATAATAATCTCATATAAAAATTCCTCCAAAGAAAAATCCAAAACAATTTTTGACCAAATATCTGGTTACCATGGTCTAGCTGAGTGGACACATAAAATTCATCATAGATACCAAGTCAAGTCAAAAGCAAAGATTGCCTTTTCACCAAATGGTGCTGAAAAAAGCAAATATCCACAGGCAAAAAAAGTGAAATTGAGCCCTTCCTTAAACCATATACAAAAATAAACTCAAAGTGGATCATAGACTTAAAAGTAAGAGTTAGAACTGTAAAATTCCTAGAAGAAAACATAAGAGTAAAGACATAAATTTTCATGAACTTGGATAAGATAATGGTTTATTAGATTTGACACCAAAAGCAACATAGACGAAAGGAAAAAATAGGTAAATTGGACTACATCAAAATTAAATTGCTTTTTCTGAAAGTAATACCATCAAGAAAGTGAAAGGACAACCCAATGAATGGGAGAAAACATTTGTAAATCATTTATTTGATAAGGGACTAGTATCCAGAATATATAAACACTTATAACTCAATAATAAAAAGACAAATAACACAATCAAAAAATGGGATGATCATCTGAATAGGCATTTCTCCAGAAAAGATATACAAAATTCCAGTAGGCCAATAAAAAGATGCTCAACATCATTAGCCACTAGGGAAATGCAACTCAAAATTATAATGAGATACCACTTCACACTCACTAGATGGCTCATAATAAAAACAATATATCATAACAAATGATTAGGAGGTGGAGAAATCAGAACCCTCAAACACTGCTGATGGGCACATAAAATGCTGTGAACATTGTAGAAAACAGTTTGGTAATTCCTTAACATGCTAAACATAGAGTTACCATATGGTATAGTAATTCCATTCTTGGGTATATACTCAAAGAGAAATGAAAACATACATCTGTGCTAAAACTTACACATGAATAATCATAAGTGCATTATTCATAATAGTCAAAAGGTAAAAACCACCCAAATGTCCATCACCTAAAAAAGAATAACAACATGCAGTATATCTATGCTGCAGGATATTGTTTGGTGATAAAAAGGAATAAAGTGTTTTTACCTGGATGGATTTTGAAAACATGATCAACCGAAGAAGTCAAAAGACCACATACTGCATGATTCCATTTATATATAAAAAAAATCCAGAATAGGCAAATCCTTAGAGACAGAGAGTGTATTCGTGGTTGCTTGGGGGAAGGGGAAAGGATGGGGAGTAACTTCTAATGTGTACAGTCTTTCTTTTTGTAATGATATGCTTTAAACTCATGAATTTTATAGTACGTGAACTGTATCTCAGTAAAGATGCTTAAAAAATTATTTGTGGGTCAGCGTTTCTCCTGACACACTTGGAAAAAATAAATGTAAAACTACTTCCAAGAGATATTTCTATAATCTACGCTGCACAAAATGCCTATGGAGTAGTTGGTTTGCAACTTAAGATCACAATCAAATATTTAAAAAATCACAAGGAAATGATCTGAGACCCAGCAGATATATTTGAAATGTATAAAAGAATAATAAAACAGTTTGAGACAGAAAATAAAATGAGTTTATTTAATATAGTTAAACCCATCTATGAACAGAAACCATAAGAAAAGAATTAGACACGAGGGAAAAAAAATGCAGACTGATTTGAAAAATCACCACTTAAAACTTCTAAAAATTAAAAAAAATTACGGATCCTTGAAATGAAAATGAGCAATGAGCAGGCCAAATAGTAGATGAAATAAAGCCAAAGAGAAAATGTTGAATTGGATGGCTGGTGAAATTTCTCAGGATGTAGCCCATAGAGATGCAAAGATGAAACAAATGGAAGAGAGATTAAGACACATAGAGGACAGAAGAGAAGATCCAACATATATATTCATATAAGTTAAAGAAGTAGGAGAGGGGCAATATTTGACATGATAATGGCTAAAAGTTTTTCCCAGTTGAAGAAAAATAAGAATTCTTACAGTCCAGAAGCAAAATGATTTCTCACCAGGCTAAATAAAAATAAAGTTTTACCAATAATGTCTAGTAGAAATGGCTGGACCCTAGAGGCCATGAGAAAATAAAGACAATCAGGAGAAAGAAGGTTACCAGGAAAGAAAAGGTGAGAGAGGAAGAGATTAACTACACAGTAATAACATTTGGACCACAGCAGGTATGTCAAAAATAATAAAAAAGCTCAAAAAATAAAGCATAAATTATAGTCTCACAGTGCTTCAAGAAAATAACTACCAGTTTAGAGTTCTATACCTCACTAAATAATTCTTCAAGAGTTGTGGGTGGAGATATTTCCAGATAGAGAGGACTTTTTGTTTGCTGGATTTTTTTTTTTTTATTCACCAGAGACCTTCCATCACTTAAATTACCACTCAGCAATTTACTGTAGGAAGAAGAAAATTATACCCAGAAGGTGGTAGCAGGATTTAAAATGGATGGTAAGAATGGATATTGAAAAATATGAGGCAATCTAAATTAAAATTACTATAAAAATAACTAATTGCATGTGGTTTAAAAATAAGACAACTAAAACATTAGACATGAATTACAGGGGAGGGATTAGAAGTTACTTATATTATGGGTGAGGAGTATAAGAATATTAATATCAGACTTTGTCAGCTTAGGTTACAAATATTAGAAACTTAAGGGGAATTGCTGAATAACAGAAAAATAATGTGTAACTTCCAATAGTTTAGAGGAAAAAAATGGAATAAAGACAGTTCGTTGGTCAGTGCAACTGGGACAGTAAAGGAACAAAGAACATAAAAATACGAAGTAAGTTGGCAGAAATAAAATACTAAGAAACACAGTAAAGGAAACTGCAATAAACTTGACAATTAAAAGGTGAAAATTTGATGACTGGATTCCAAATTTCTAGCTGTACGCTCTTTTAAAAGGCACATCTAAACCATAGTAACATGGTAAATTTGAAAGTAAGAGGAATAAAAATTATATATCTGAAAAATATTAACCATAAGAAGCTGGTGTAGCTATACAACTCCCAGGGAAAATAGTTTAAGGCAGAAAACATTAGTAAGGTTAAAGAGAGTCATTGTAAAATTATAAATTAAAAAAACGACTTCACTAAGACAATATAATAAGAAAAAAGATCTAGAAATCCATTTTCTTATTACTTATGCATGTATAATTCTCAAAAGGTTTAAAACTAGATTAGTCCTACTTGAATAAACTTCCTTTTATTCCTTGACATCTCTCCTTGAAAGCTTAGAACACATTTCTTTCACTAAGCTTTCCAGTATTGATTTTTCTCCAACCTTTTTCTGTCTCCCCTTTTGCTCTTACATGGCATATTGTATATCGAGTTAGATGGGAAATCTCACAGGAGCTTTGTCTTTTATGTGTTTGTAAGTGCCATGTACCCTTACAACTATTATAAATAAATAATCATCATCATCTTGGGATAAAAATGAAACATAAAAGTGTCAACCTTTCAAACAAAAATGAGTTACCTTTCTCTTTTTAACTATACCTTAGAGATGTATTCTTGTAAAATTCTAAAAACTCTTTCAAGTATATTATTCAAGTTAAAAAAGAAAAAAATTGTTCTATCAGTCTGGGGTGAACAACCATCTTGGTTTGCCTGATTTTAGCACTCAAAGTCCTGTATCCCAAGAAACTCTTCAGGCACCGGGGATTCGTGGTTGCTCAATAATATCACGTTTCTTATAAGAAAGCCAAAGCATATACATTTTACACTTTTGATTGAAAATTCACTTAAGTAAATGTTTAGGCAAAAAGACAAGAAGTTAATATCCATAATGGAGAAAAATATAAACAGTTTTCCTTACTCTGAGCTCTCTATTTCTATTGTTTAAAAAATGTTCACATTTTGTAGCCTCTTTCTAATTTGTTTAAATGTAGGGTATCTATTCTATTAAGTGAAAATTTTGCAAAGCAGTGGAAAATGACTTTTGCTTTAAACTAACATCTGTTGTCAGGAAGTCTCCGGTATTCCTGGAATTTTTATTAAGTATGTTAGAGAAACAATTATTTTCAAACATCACAGCATCTGATAAGTTGAAGAAGGTAAAGAAATTCTAAGACTAGTACCCAATTCTTAGAAAGAATACATCAGAAATGTTTCTTAACCTTGCATTTGCCTATATTGAACAGCTATTTTTTTTTTTGGTCAAAGAAGTGGATAAAATTGACTATAGAATTTAGGTAAGGAGAAAACGTGTAGTTAAATTATGATACATTTCCATAAGCAAATAATATAAACCTCTCTGCTATCTGAATTGTAAAAAATTGTATTTTCCACATCTGATAACTTACAAAATTTAAGTTTTTTCATGTGGTCAATATGGCTCTGGAAACCTAATAATATTTTCTCAAAAGTATTCATTCACTCACGAAACTATATACTAAATGGTTGGGAGTTCTAACGAGAATAATACAGGACCTAATCTTTAAGGGACTCATTTTATTAGAGATAAGAAGTAAACAAATGAGTTTACTAAAGCAGAACACCATTGTATATAGAAGGTGCCATCATTGTAACGAGAAAGAAATTACTAAGCTATATAGCAAAAAATTCACAAAGGATATAATGCTTGAACTAGATCTTGAATTCATTCATTCATCCATTTGGGCATGCATGCATGCATTTATCAAAATTATTAAACATCAGTTTTGTGCCAGGCACTGTTCATTACTGCTGGCTATAGCTGTAAACAAGAAAGAGGCTCCTAACATCACGTAGCATACACTCTGTTAGGAAAGAGAGATAATAAACACATATCACAAATAAATAAAATACATTAATTTCAAATGGTGGCAAAGCCTATCAAAGAAATAAGAAGATAATTGAAAGAGACCGACCACTGGAGGAAGCTGAGGAATGTATAGTTGTTCAGGCAGATGAGGTGGGGGTAAACAAACACATTCCAAGGGACACGCTGTCTGTGACCTGCAGTTGGCATTTCACATAAGTGGTCAGCAGCATCCTTGCATTTTTCTTGGTAACTTTCATAAAGACTAAATCCTAATATTACATCCACCACATTCTAATTTGTCTCTAATCTTTCACTATTTTGACCTCACATCTTTTTTCTGTCTTTATTGCCTTGCCTGACTGTTATTTAACACCATTTTCTTGCTTGCAAACTTTCCTTGATTCTGATTCTCATTCTTTCCCTGGCAAGGCCAGAGGTAAAGGGAGTCGGAGAACAAGGGGTGAGTATCAAAGCCATTGTCTTCTGTAACTTCCAGGGCAACTCGTAGGAGCAGGAAGAGCCAAATAAAATCAAGAATAGATCTTAAGGGGAAAAAAGAAAAGAGAAAAGAGCAAGAAAAGAAGGTCCAGACATTTTGCCATTAACAGGGATGAAAGAACTAAAATTCTACCTCATTAGATACAAATATAGGAGTGAGTCAGCCTCAGATGAAGGTCCAGGGCTTTAAGAAACTGCCAAACTTTTGGCACCAACCAATACCATTACGAACTTGGGGACCAATTCCCGGTTCTATAATGAATTGTGGGAACAATGAGCCAAAGCAACATTTATCACTAGAAATGCTCTATCAACATAAGTCTGTCCTTCCTTGCCAACCAGTCCTCTATGAGGTCCCTCAAGACATTTGTAACCTGTTCCAACAACTAAAAATGGGGAATTAGAGTGCTTGTATATGAGGGCTTATATTCTTCCTACCATAAATATCTCCTTTAGAACCAGGATCTGAAGAGAATGATCATCTTTCACCTGTATACTGCTTGGGTCTACCATGGCCATATATTGAATAAATTCCATTGATAACAGTTGCTTTGATGGAAAACTTTAGCAGGTTATAACAATAATTACACAATTATTATGTTTCAAGGTATTACTGTCTTACCGGTTATTAAAAAATGGATTTACAATGAGGAAAAAAAAACATAGCAACTTAAATAGAAGTGCTAAGTGATCCACAATCTCACCGATGCTTGTGATCCTTTTTTTTTTTTCCATTTTCACCATTAGTGTCTTAACTTATAAGGTAGGTGAGAGATTCATTTGGAGATTGTCATTTCCTTTACATACTTTAAAAGAATGCAGAAGCACTTGTTTAAAATGAGATATCTTTTTTTGGCACCCGATTATGCCTTCTTTTCATTTAGTGTTACACTAATTAGTTCAAAACTATCATCCTACTGTCAGATCGTATTTACTTCAATTAGTTTCATTTCCACCCAATGCTTTTCCATAAAAGTAAGCAATAGCTTATTGTTTATTTTCATCAATAATCTGTCATAGTGACTGCTCTATATTCAGGTGTAATATTCCTTACTTTGGAATATAAAAAATTCTGTACACAGACACAGACATGTAAATTCTAGCAAAAAATAATTGCACTTACTTTGCTAATGAATTATCTCATACGCAAGAATATTTTTATAGAACTTTTTATGTGTCTTCAGAAATATTTCACTTTAATTTTCTAAGTGAAGGACAGTATAGGCACATGAAATTTTTAAAATACAAACTTAAAACTATTTTTAATACGTGTTCACTAAGCACTTAACATTATAAATATTTGCCCTGAATATTTCTTTATAGTATTCTTAAAAATTACATGTCGCCATATAATCTGTGACATGACAGTTTAGTAGCCAATTAAGTTTTGAAAGTTAGTGTTCTTTTAAAAGTGAAAGAAACAGGCACAAAATAAACATTCTGTACTGAGCAATTATGAGTAGGATGTTTTTAAGGATGTAAAAAGTTATTTTTATGAATGCAATTTTACTTCCAAATGCTGGCAGAATTATTTCTGTAACTGTCTATGTAGAAGGAGATTCGTATTTGAAAACATTATCAAATTTTTCCCTGTTTGGTACAAATTTGTTCCCAAATGTGTTCTAATTTTCTCAGTGCATCTGGATAAAGACATTAGCCAGGAAGATAAGCAGACATAATTCCTAAAATGACTAACTTTTGGTCCAGAGAGAGATGAGGTTTGTTAATCTCCCAACCACTTTTTTCTCGGTGTTTGGAGAATTCTTGCTCTCCTCGGTTAATATAAACATGCACTCAGGATAGGCTTAATATAAAGAGAATGTATAAATATCCCTAGTCTGCATGATTTTAAGGTATTGTCTCAGGTCTAGGTTTAAATTTCAAGGACTGGGAGAACAGTGTTTTGTGTGTCCCTGGGATTAAGACAAACTCCATGACAATGGGATTGACAAAACAGAGTCAATGGGAAGTGAGAGCACCTGGAATACCTAAAATAGAGAGGCAGGTTGACTATAAATAAGGAATGTCAGATTTGCTACAGCTTTTTATTTTTAGAATTAATGTTTAGCTTTTACAAATTTTGACAAGATTTCCTGTCTTAGTATTCTTTAGGGTAAAAGTGTATCCATAAGGAACACTCCAAATCTTAATGCCACAAAAAATACAACATCCTGTCCTAAAATACAACTTTTGAAAGATAAATTGCCGAGGTTAGGCTTTGAATGATTTACCATGTCTCATTCCAATGTCTCATTGTTATGAGAGATGGAAAAAAGGTGTGATTAGTATTTTAGGCAGGTAGGAAAGAGCAAGTATAAGGTGAATATTATTAAATATTTCTAACGTTCATAGTTCATGACAGAATTATTCATAAGAGTGAAAAAAAGAAAATAACACAAATGTTCAACTATGAGATACCTGTTATAGATACCATGAGTATTAGACATTAAGAATTATGCAGTCCTTTGGGAAATGTTTAAAATATATTAAATGAAAAAAAAGTAATTTATGAAAGAGTAATCCATAGATAATGTCTTGAACACGTTATGTAGATGACATGGGGACATGCCATGCAGTTCCCTTCTTCAAGGATAGATTTCCTGCTCAGTCACAGGAAATGTGGTTGGTAGACAGCCTCCAGCTGTCCATTCCTTTGGGGTCAAGCTCAGCTTTGGAGAGCCTCACCTCACTCCCTTCCTGGGGCAGCCCACACCTAGTGATTGATGCAGGTTGGGGTATAGGGACTCAACAATTGGACCTCACATAAACCACCCTGAAAGGTAAGATTTGCTCTAGAAGTCCTCCTTGGGTTGGCTGAGGTTTTTCAGACCTGACAAAGCTTAATTTCTTCCTCCACCCAAGGCTGTTTTTCCCTTCACTTTCACAGGTGAAATTCTGAAAAACATCTTCCATCCAAAACTCCATCTCAGCATCTGCTTCTGGAGAACTCATCTGTGGTACAACTCCCCCCACCCCCCCCAGAGATATCCATGTTGTAATCCCAGCATCTTATGAATATGTTTACTTACATGGCAAAGGGGACTTTGTAGGTATGAGAAAGTTTAAGATTTTACAATGGGTAGAGATTATTTGGTGGGCCCAGTTTAAACACAAGAGTCTTTACCAATGGGAGGAAGGAATATCAGATTCAGAAGAGGAGATATGATTTAAAAAAATGGGTCAGACTCAGAGAGAGGTTCTAAGATGCTAGTTTGCTGGCTTTGAAAATAAAGAAAGGAGCCATGAGCCAAGGAAACCAGGCAGCCTCTAGAAGCTGAAAAAGGTGAGGAAGTGGATTCTTCTTAAGGATCCTTAGAAGGAACATGGCTCTGCAGACAACTTGATTTCAGCTCAGCAAAACCCATTTAAGATTTCTGGCTTCCAGGAATGTGATATCGTCCATTTGTCTTGTTTTAAGCCTCTAAATTTGTGATAATTTGTTACAACAGCAATAGGAAACTAATTTATCACCCAACATCTCATTTTGTATGATCTTATATTAGTGAAAAAATATTTTTCAGAGGAAAAAAATTCCTGGGACAATATACACTGAAAGGGTTATAATATTTATCAATAAGTAAAGTTTTTCCTAATTTTGCTTATATCATTTTCTATTTTCTATAATAATACATGTTTCTTCTATAAAGGGTATTGAAAGCAGAAAAAGAATTGTCTTCATGATTTTAATCAAGATAAGAACACTATTAATAATAGTAATAGAGTAATCCTTTCCAAACAGAATGGTGAAATCAGATCAACTTAAATAGATCAAATAACAGCCTAATACCTGCAAAATTAAGTCATTAATAAATTTTGTTCCATTCAATCATTCCTCTGTTAATGGTTATTTTTTCACATTGTTTTTTTTAAATCTTTTCTTCACTATTAACAATGCTACCATGTATCCTTCTATTTGATTTTTATCTACTAGTTGTTTAATGCTAAAGAGATAGAGGAATTTGTATATTTTCATTTCTAACAGATGTTGTAAGATTGCTCTGCAAACATCTAACAATTTAACTTTTCACTAGTAATACATAGGGACTATGCGTTCCCCAGAGTGCTTTTTTAGGTTTTTGCAAACTGAGACACCAATGACATGACTGGGCTTAGGAAGCAGGCAGAACTTGCAGCAAAGGTGATTTGAGACTTAAGATTTTTAGCTGGGAAATGTTTGTAACTCTCTTATTTCTGATCGAGATTGGTCCTGAAAGCAGAAGTTTCAGCTGTTGCTGTTAGCAACTAGCTTGGGTCATGCACAGCCCACCTTTCCAGTCTCATCTCCAATTAGTTCCCTTAGCTCTAATCCAACCACACTGAGATGTACTCTCCTTGCCGTCCTTCAGTGATTCACAATTTGATTTTCTTCTGCCTGGAATGTTGCCCGTTATCAATCTATGCTCACATTTGTAAGATGGTGGAATCAAAGAAGGTCAGAATTTTGGGGCAAGATATACACACTTGCACTTACTCCAGTAATCACTGCTCTTCTCCTAACGTATTCTTTAACACCTAAACTTAAAACTGTAGTCATGGGAAGCTTTTTTCATTTCTTCAACTGATGTCATTTTCGCCTCTATTGGACTCTATAATGCTTTGTACAATTTTTAGAAGTTTAGTAAATACCTTTGAATTTAGATAGTCTTCTGAATTAAAATTTAGGTGGTCTTCTAAATTAAAACATCCCTGAAGGAATGAGTTGCCCTTATATATTTTTGTAAACCCCTGTTCTCCTAAAATAGTATTTTATGATAAATAGAGATGTAAATATTTGTTGAATAAAGTATATGCCTGCTTATAGTACAAATGTGAAAGTATTTGCAGTTACAGCCAACAAAATAAACAACAACAAAACACCCTGAATCCCGCTAATATACCTAAGACAAAGACTTTGAGAAATTCTCTTCTCAAAAAGAAAAAAACAAAAAACAAAAAACAGAACTGTATTTGAGGCAGAGAAACCGTACCTATAGAAGCAGGGGTATATTTATCTGAGGTCAGAAATTCTAATCCTTTTGAACAGTCCTAAATTTCTGCTAACAAATGTGACCAGTCAGCCTATAACCATTTGTTATGAATTTAATTGTGCTTTCCAAAAAGATATGTTGAAATTTTAATCTCAACTATTTCAGAATGCAACTTTATTTGAATGTAGAGTTGTTGCAGATGTAATTAATTAAGATGTAGTCATACTAGAGTCAGGTGGGCTCTTAATCCAATATACATAGTGTCCTTATAAGAAGAAAAGAGGAGACATAGAGACAAAGACACACAGAGAGAACACCATGAAATGTTAAAAGCAGAGAATGGAGTGAGTGCATCTACAAACCAGGCTCACTGAGGATTGCCAGGGACCACCAGAACCTGAGAGAGAAGCACAGAACAGATTATCTCCATCAGAGTTTGTCGATACCTTGGTTTTGGACTTCTGGCGTCCAGAACTGGGGGAGAAAAAATTGGTTTTTTGAGGTCCTTCAGTTTGGGGTAATTTTTTTATGCCATCCTGGAAAACTAATATGTCATTCTTCTCCCTTATCCTCTCCTTACAGTGAACATTTTTATCAATGCTTTTAATAAGCTGATGGGCAATTGATATTTGAGAAAAGATGAGAAAGTGAAAACTATTATTTGTGATTGCCTCTTCAAGCAGTGGATAGAGAAGCTCCTTGAAGAAGTGTAATGAGGGAAGCCAAACACAGACAAACATGCTATGTCCAGGCAAGGGAAGTATCCAGTGCCCAGGTAAGTAGAATAAGAGACAAAGCAGAGCAGGAGGTGTAAGTTTCATGTATTAATCAGGATCAGGGAGATCTGAAGAAACTGAAGCAGCAGTAGGAGATGGGTTGGTTACGACTCTGATGGATCAGACATCTTCATCAATTGAAGGAACAAGGGTAATGTAACTCACGAACGGAGACACAGCCAGAGAAATGAGAAAGAAAAGGAATAATTCTGAAGCCGAGGTTGTTTGTTTCCCCAAATCTCAACTTTCTTTATTCTTGTCTCATGAAAGATGTTTCAGGCCTAAGTAACTCTTGTCTGGATGCCTATAGAGGCATTAGAATCTAAAAACAAATAACTGAGTACTGCGAGATTGCCAGAGCAATCTGCCAATTTTCTGGTGGACGTAATTCTTATATTGATCATTTAAGCCAGTCTCTTCATAAAATATTAACATTACAAGGCTTAGTTAGAAGATGTTAACTGCTGAGAGCTCTGGTGAGGTCTGAGTTTATGTTAGACTGTAACTCCAACATAGTCTTTTTTTTTTTTAAATCAGTAAACCCAAAGATACATTTCCCTTTCACTACAGAGGAAACTTCAGAATGTTATTGCAAAACACCCTGCAGTTATGGCAGGGTAAAGAAATACTCCTCATTTTAGTCTAGTGTTTGAAACCATACATGGATATAAAAGTATATAAAAATTATTGTCAATATCTCATGCCTCCAACTTTAATTTTCAGCCTTCAAAGTGTAGTCTGTGTGTTTTGCCTGGAGACCATTGTTACCCCAAATGAGAAGGAATATGTGGTGCTAACAGAAATGAATATGTGATGCTATAGTCAAGATCCAGGATATAAATAAGGCAAGTCTGAGAATTTTTCAAAGATACATTATTTCTCTAGAATAATACTTGGGTGTTCAAATGGCAAAGAAGACATGGGGCCGAAGACTCCAGGGGATGTTTCCCCCTTTATATAAAATGGGAAATCAAGGTCTGCAAAGCCCTTTTGAGGTTTTTGTTTTTGTTTCATACAGGATATTTTAATGAAACATCATCTGTGGTTTGCTAATCTGCTAATTAATTCATTTACAGCTGACCCTTGAACAACATGGGGATTAGTGGCAGTGACCCCTCCACGCACTCAAAAATCCCTTATAACTTGATTCTCCCAAAACTTTTAATAGCCTACTGTTGACTGGAAGCCTTACTAATAACATAAATGGTTGATTAACACATTTTTAAATATTATATGTATTATATACTGTATTCTTACAAGAAAAAAAGCTAGAGAAAAGAAATGTTACTGAGAAAGTTATAAGGGAGAGAAAATACATTTATAGTATTGTATTGTATTTATTAAAAAGAAACCCTAGATCACCTATATGTGGACGCATGCAGTATAAACCCATGTTGTTCAAGGGTCAGTGCTAGTCAAATTCCACAAACCTTTCAAATATAAATGAGATACAAAGTGACTAATACAGTTCCTATGCTCTAGGACTAGATATAGGAAAGGGACAGATATATAAAATTAGCCATAATTTATGGCAAAATGTGATGAGTCAATTACAGAGTCAACATCTGTATGTACAGTGAGAGCATCATTCTCACTAAGAAATCAGAAGTGTTGAAGATATGAGATTTGAGTATGTGAACTCAGCTTTAAAAGTTAGGTAAGGTCTCAGCAATCAGAGAGAAAGAGGAATTCAGGCAAAGAGACTAGCGGTGAAGGCTTTAGACAGTAAACGTAGACATCAGGTAAGAGGTCTAGTGTGTCTGCTGGAATGTTGGGAATGAGGACAGACACATGGCATTGAGATCACAGAGGGCCTAGAATGCCAAAGTTAAAGTAGTTGCATGATATTCCTTGAGAAATGGCAAGTCTTAAAAATATTTTAGTGAGGGGCGCCTGGGTGGCTCAGTTGGTTGAGCATCTGACTTTGGCTCAGGTCATGATCTCACAGCTCTGAGTTTGAGCCCCACATCGGTCTCTGTGCTGATGGCCTGGAGCCTGCTTCAGATTCTGTGTCTCCCTCTCTCTCTGCCCCTAACCTACTTGCATTCTGTCTCTGTCTCTCTCAAAAGTAAAATAAAACATTAAAAAAAAATTTTAGTGAGTGATAGAGTTGTTTTTTTAATCATATTCCACTTAAGATGTCAACTATACAACTCTTTCTTGTTCTCATTACCCAGATGACAGATTGAAAGTTTTTGTCTGTTTCAGAGAATTACCCTTCTTCCCTATTCCCTGACAGTTTTTCTCTTCGGATTCTAACTTTTGACATTTGATACATAAAACTCTGAACAACAGGGTTTGTGTTGAATTACTTGATCAAGCCATAAGATTGTATTTGTATATTATCAATATTTGTTTTGAATCTTAGTAAAACCAAGCTTACCCTGTGATAAAATTTTGGCATGAATATTCTGATAACATTAGCTAAATGCTTCAAAATCAATCTGACTCACTTTAACCTGATTTTTAGCATGAGATCCACAGAGATTACTCATCTAGCATCAAAATATGATGTAGAAATAAGATAACTGATTTGACATGTATTCCTTAGAGCAATTCTATCCACTATTTTTTTCTCCAAAAGAGTTTTGACAGCTTGTCAAACATTTTCTTACAAAGAGTCATCATATGACTACCTTCATCAAACTACCCGTCGGTTCTCACCCATTCAGGCTTAAAACAGAATCAGTGTTTCCCCATTTGTTTCTAGCATTGTGAATAAGAATTGCTCAATTCGATACACCCTAGAGATAACATAGTCTAATGGATTGAGCAACAAAGAGAAAATTTAAAGTTTGGGCATCTATTTCTACTCGGTTCTTACTTTTATTTATTTATTTATTTATTTATTTATTTTTAAATAAATATTTGCCATATACTTCAGAGGATTTTACTTCACTTCTTTCTATATTCTCTTGTCCAGCTCCTAAACTTCCTCTGTGGTATTTGCCACCTGTCATTAGGAAGATGATGCTAATGTACAACATATAATCTATAGAGGAGAGCATTATTTCTAAAAGCTCTTGGGAAGATATTTATTGAGGAAACACTCTTCTGTTCTCTCCTCCAGTTGTAAGTTCTTGCATCCTGATTCATTATGCAGCTCCAAATTAAAAAGAGTTCTCAATCACTCTTGTTAACATTTTTGTCACATTTTGCCTTTGGTTTTAAGATGTTAGTTCTGTCAAAGTGAAACTTTCCATATGACACTTCTGTTCCTTTGGGACAAAAATGAAATGTAAGCAATTTCTAAAGGAAAAAAAAATTAGTTCCCCTGGATGCTTGTGCACTCTGTCTCTCTCTGTCTCTTCCTCTCCTTCTCTCTCTCTTTTTTTCTCTGATTCTCTGTCTCTTTCATTCTTGAGAATGATTTAGAAAATGTATATTTTCATGAATTGCCCCTACCCAATTTGGGGGCTTATATTTTTTAATATTAAATTTTGTGTTGATAAACTTATTTTGGAGTTCAATTTTACTTCGAATATGTGTGAAAAGTAGAAGAGGCACCAATGAATTTGAATACAACTTAACCCTTACTATCATGAAAGCAACTTCATTTAAGTTCTACATGCATCTCAACCAATCTTTAAGAAACAAAATAGTGTATGATGTATCAATAAGGACTTTAAAAAGATATCTGAAAAGTAAAATGTTCAGTGTAAAATTATTTTTCAAGTACATGATGCCAGGCATGCTTTTATTATTAACTATTATTTTAAATGATTCTGTTTGCAAGTTTTCCAGTGAGAGAAAGAAGTTTTAAAACTAGCCGTCAGGATTTAATTAATTAATTAATTAATTTGTCAGGATTCATTTAAAAAATTTTTTTTGCGTTTATTTTATTTATTTTTGAGACAGAGAGAGACAGAGCATGAATGGGGGAGGGGCAGAGAGAGAGAGAGACACAGAATCGGAAGCAGGCTCCAGGCTCCGAGCCATCAGCCCAGAGCCCAGAGCCTGACGCGGGGCTCAAACTCGCGGACCGCGAGATTGTGACCTGAGCTGAAGTCGGAAGCTCAACCGACTGAGCCACCCAGGCGCCCCTGTCAGGATTCATTTTAAAACCAGGAAGAAAAATAAATAAATAAGAAAACATGAAATGGCAACCATTGGAAGGATGGCCAAAAGTAGCCTCCTAGTCCTCTTAACTGAATGGTGGGTGACCACTGGAAATTGCTTTGCAACTTTTGATGTAATTATGCATCAATTCTATCCTGGCCTTTTAAGAAAACTAATGGCAAACACTTTATATTTATGTGATAATCAAATTCTTTCTTTCATTTGCACTTAGTCATAAGCATATTGAGTCCATTTATACCTAAGGTAATACAACTGATTTTTTTTTGTTTCAAATTTTTATTTAAATTCTAGTTACTTAACAGAGAGTGTAATATTGGTTTCATATAATATTGGTTTACATCTAACACCCAATGCTCATCCCAACAAGTGCCCCTCTTAATGTCCATCACTCATTTAGACCATCCTCCCCCCACCCCCTCCGGCAACCCTCAGTTTGTTCTCTGTAGTTAATAGTCTCTTATGGTTTGCCTCCCTCTCTGTTTTTATCTTAGGTTTCCTTCCCTTCCACTATGTTCATCTGTTGTTTCTTAAATTCCACATATGAGTGAAATCATATGGTCATTGTCTTTCTCCGCCTGACTTATTTCACTTAACAATATACTCTAGCTCCATCCACCTCATTGTAAATGACAAGATTTCATCCTTTTTTAAATGTTTATTTACTTATTGGGGGGGGGGTGGAGAAGGCAAAGGGAGAAAGAGAGAATCCCAAGCAGACTCTGTGCTGTTAGTGCTGAGCCTGACCTGGGGCTCAAACTCACAAACTGTGAGATCATGACCTGAGCTAAAATCAAGAGTCAGACACTTAATCAACACGGCCACCCAGATGCTCCAAGTTTCATTCTTTTTTATGGCTGACTAATATTCCAGTGTGCATATGTGTGTGTGTGTGTGTGTGTGTGTGTGTGTGTATTCTTTATACATTCATCAGTTTATGGACATTTGGGCTCTTTCCATACTTTGGCTATGGTTGATAGTGCTGCTATAAACATCGGGGTACATGTGACCCTTTGAATCAGTATTTTTGTGTCCTTTGGATAAATACATAGTAATGCAATTTCTGGGTCATAGGGTAGTTAGTTATATTTTTATAACTTTTTGAGGAACATCCACACTATTTTTCAGAGTGGCTGCACCAGTTTGCATTCCCACCAACAGTACAAGAGGGTTTCCCTTTCTCCTTGCCAACATCTCGTTTCCTGTGTTGTTGATTTCAGCTATTCTGACAGGTATGAGGTGGTATCTCATTGTGGTTTTGATTTATATTTCCCTGATTATGAGTGATGTTGAGCATCTTTTCATGTCTGTTAGCCATTTGTATGTCTTCCTTGGAAAAATGTCTGTTCGTGTCTTCTGCCCATTTCTTAACTGCATTCTTTGGTTTTTGGCTGTTGAGTTTGATAAGTTCTTTATAGATTTGGGATACTAACCCTTTATCAGATATGTCATTTGCAAATATCTTCTCCCATTCTGTTGGTTGCCTTTTAGTTTTGTTGACTGTTTCCTTCACTTGTGCAGAGGCTTTTATCTTGATTAGTCCCAAGTCATTTTTTATTTTGTTTCCCTTGCTTCTGACAATGTGTCTAGTAAGAAGTTGCTATGGC
Organism: Prionailurus viverrinus; assembly: GCF_022837055.1. Lineage (NCBI taxonomy): Eukaryota > Metazoa > Chordata > Mammalia > Carnivora > Felidae > Prionailurus > Prionailurus viverrinus. Next base: position 142,477,872 of record NC_062562.1, read on the forward strand.
CGAGGTCAAAGAGGTTGCTGCCTGTGTTCTCCTCTAGGATTTTGAGGTTTCCTATCTCACATTTAGGTCTTTCATTCATTTTAAAATAATTTTTGTGAATGGTGTAAGAAAGTGGTCCAGTTTCATTCTTCTGCATGTTGCTCCACAGTTTTCCCAATACCATTTGTTGAAGAAACTGTATTTTTTTCCATTGGATATTCTTTCCTGCTTTGTTGAAGATTAATTGACTGTACAGTTGTGGATCCATTTTGGGTTCTCTATTCTGTTCCATTGATCTATGTCTCCGTTTTTGTTCCAGTACCATACTGTCTTGATGATTACAACTTTGTAATATAACTTGAAGTCTGGAATTGTGATGCCTCTAGCTTTGCTTTCTTTTTCAAGATTGCTTTGACTATTCAGAGTCTTTTGTGGTTTCATACAAATTTAATATTGTTTGTTCTAGCTCTGTAAAAATTTGTAACAATTCTAGAATACAATTGACTTTTATATCACTATTGAAAAATACTATCACTTCAATTGATTTGACCTCTCTCAATGTCAATTTTATTTTATTTTTTAAGTTTATTTATTATTTATTTTGAGATAGAGAGAACAAGCACGTGAGTAGGAGAAGGGCAGAGAGAGAGGAAGAGAGGATCCCAGGCTCCACACAGTCAGCACAGATCCCAACGCAGGGCTCGATCTCTTAAACTGTGAGATCATGACCTGAGCTGAAATTGAGTCAGATGTTTAACTGAGCCACCCAGGTGCCCCTCAATGTCTGTTTTAAAACCTAAATTCAATTGCTATCTGGAGAGTAGATTTCTGAAAAGTTTAGACAGTGAGTTATTCAGAAAATATTTAAGTCTCAGTAACAGGGAATCTCTTGATTTTTTTTTTATTTGAAGCAACTATTGTAAAATAAATGGATTGTTCACAAGATTTTGAGCATTGCTTTTTCTGTATTTTATTATATTGTATTATACTTACTTGAAAACTTGATAAGTTATTCAGATTTCAGGATCTTATCATTATTTTCTTTCAGGGATGGAAATGCATTTCTCTCAGCGAGTAAAAAATTCTATGGCAATAAGGTTTGTTACCTTTGAGTATGATTCATTGTCATTTTCTCACCAAAATCTATGAAAATTCAACATGGGAGATATTATTCTTTTAGGTGATGACATAATTCACACTCAAAATGATTCACCTCTATTTTATTTGAAACCTGGTTTTTTTTCTGCATCCTAGGATGAAAATAATTTTATTGTTGGGATTCTCTGTGATCTCTAATGCTATTCATTTCAGCTGGTCTTTACATATAAAATTTCTCCATGCTTACATTTGTCTAAAGTTCCAAATAACTGAGAGTTCTCAGGGAAAAGAAGATGCTAGTACAAGTAGAAAGATTATCATGTCATAAAGACCAAAGAACAATACAGAGAAACTGAGATTATGATGATTTTCCTCTCAAATATTCACCTATTATTATTTGAAGGCTTTAATGCTTACACCAATGCTGCATACACATTACACATTTGATTAAATCTTCTTCAATAAATGAAATGAACTTCGAATAAAACTTGCATTTGATTTTTTTTACTTTATTTAATGCAATAGTAACATATTTTACTACATCATTTTACTATGTCCAGATGATTTTATTACTTTGTCAAGGACATTTTTTTCATAATTATTTTGATTTTATGATACACAGATTATGAATACTAGGATATTAAATAAATAGCAATGAATAAAAAAACTTTCCACAAAATATGTTTTAAACTTGTCTAAATAATTTCCCTAAAATTTTCATATTTATTTAATCTACTATTTCAAAACTTTTATTGGTACTCTAAAGACTATATTAGGCAATATTTCTGCTATCTGGAAGGATCATAATGACAAAAGTTTATGATCCTAATAATACAGAAAAATATTATGTAAGAAGGAACCCTTATATTGAGCTAGTATTAAAAGAAAAAAAGTAACATACATCTAGGGGATATATCAATTGGTATCTATTCATAGATAAAATGTATTGGCAAAATATTATTCAATATTATGTCTACTTATATATCATTTTGTTTCAATGATGTTCTGTTATACATACCCTTTATTTCAATATCACATTATGTATCCCCATTACTGTATAAGTCATTTAAAATTTCAGGATAAATTTACTTTTCTCAAGGGAAAAATTACCAGATTAATCACTTCATAGAAAAAAATTATCTTATACTTTAATAAAATCTTAAAGACAATATAGCTTAACCCCTATCATCTCTTTTCCCTTTCTTTTATCCTTATTTCATGCATGGATATTGAAGATGAATGATATTATATATATATACACATATATTGAAGGCCATGCTATAATTAGTGACAGTGAAAGAACCAAAATATCTGACCTCCAATTTGTGTGATTTTTGCCCACTACAACATTCTGCTTCTGCCCAAATTTTGAGCTTTTAACATAGCCATGACTTATTTAGACTCTAAGCCTTTCCAAGCACAATTTTCCATTAGTTCCTTTTAATCTCTGCATGAAAAATACAACCAAGAAATCTGGTTGAGATAAGGGGCATTCACAAAGTTTAAGAGACGTGTTTAAGACTGTGCCATGTACTTAGCATAAGAGCCAGGATCATAAATCAAACCTAAGACTCTGTATTCAGTACATTTTTTCACTAGATCACACAGTTTTTGGTTTAAATGTGCATTCAAGCCAGAGCATAGTGCCATGCTGGGGGAAAAGCAAGAGGGGTTATGGCCATAATATGTAAATGAGCACCTGCTGAAGACCACCAGAGCCATCTGCTACTTGGATTCTCATACCCATTTGCCGACCTCTTTATGCTAGCATTTTCCCTCCGTTTTTCAGGATGTCAAGGGAGGGTCACATTTTCTAAAAGATGTTAAGGCGTTAGCATTCATTGGGATCACCTCATAATGAACTCGTTAAGGAAGTGCCTACTTGATTTAGTGTACTGGTGTCCTAAACTACTTGAACGCTCTGTGGGTCATTCTTTGATTGTGGCTTACAAAAATACTTAAAGTTGACCCTATAGATTCTCAGTCATTCATTCCAGTATTCATTCCAGCATTGGCCATAACTCTTGATTTATGATTCTAGTATCCTTTAGAATCTAAATTTTCAGATCAAATCAATGTACTCATTAAATAATTTTTCCTAGTCTTATCAGTGTCTATAAAAAAGTCCTTTAGAAGATCATTCAATTGATATTAACATTAAAAAATAACACATAGTTAAATGGAAAATTGGAACTACACAGAAAAAAAGAAACAGAAAAAAGAATAAAAGACACAAGAAACTACCACACAGATATAGTTGCTCATTTTAGGTACATGTTTTTCATTGTGAGTGTGTGTATAATTTGTATGTAAATTTTAAAATATGAATATCATTATTTATGCATAATGAAAACATAGTTACATCATCCCAGGTATACAAATTTTACCATTTAACAATATACCATTAAAAATGTACGCTGTTGTCCAATATTATTTTTCAACATCATTTAAAATGGTTTCATAGTGTTTCATGATTCATAATAAATCATGATTAATTTAACCATTCCCCTTTTAATACTTAGGTTGCTAACAATATTTTTGTTCAAATTACCTTCTATAAAAATCATTGCATATATATCCAATTATTTCCTTAGGAAAAACTTCTCAAGGTGGATATTGCTGGGTCAAAGAGTATGAAACTTACTCCCAACATACTTTTTTTTTGAGAGAGAGCATGTGAGTGGGGGAGAGGGGCAGAGGGAGACAATCTTTCTTAAGATCAACGTTAAGCATGGAGACTACTGAAGACTGATCAAGGCTCCCCCCGCACCACCCATGTGGGTGGGGCTTGATCCATGACCCTGGAATCATGACCTGAAGCAACATCAAGAGTTGGATACTCAACTGACTAAGCCACCCAGGCGTCTCTACTCCTCACATACTTAAAGACTTTTATATGCATTTCTCTCCTTTGTCACTATAATTTCCATTCTTGGACATTTACTATGGTTGAACACAGTTCACTTTACATGAATTTTCTCATTTATTTAGTTCAACAAAATCCTTGCTGCTTACTGTTATGTACAACTTACGGATTTGGTGGAATATAACTAAAATTTTAATAATTTATCATATTTTTAATATACTTTATCATGTCAGCAGTATATATCCTTATGTTGTATGTAATCTGGTTTAGAAGCCTGTACTGTTAATATTACCTTATCCTTCGAAGATCTTTTATTTTCTGACATAGAGAGAGGCACAAACTAAAAAATTACCCTGCTCACTCCTTCATGCACTTGTGACAAAGACCTTCCTTCAACCAAATTGTGGATACAACTACTTCCTACCACTCTGCTCATCATTTCCTTCCTCTCTGGCTCTTATCTCCAAATCCAGGTGGGTAACTCATTGGTGTGTGCTCATTAAGAACCAGTGCATGGAGTCATTCTCTTTCTGAATTAGACACTGACAAACAGAACTGACTTCTAAAAAAAAATTGATCAGAATTAATTTTACTACCAAATAGAGATACTATAGAGGAGACTCTGGTGAATGGTCAGGAAGTGCCTGTAGTGAAACTAGTCATACTACATATTACATTATATGTGGGTGATGTAATGTGGTACATCACATATTTAAGACTATGTGACCACAAACTTTTTTGTAATAAATTACATACTGTTCCTTAGCTGGCAATTCTTTTCTGACTAATGATACAGAATTAGGCAGAAAAGGAGTTCTTGGAATATGGTATTTCAGTATTAAATCATTTCATTCTATTTTTACTTTTTATGCTTCTAGTTTGGTATTTAATTCTACTCTGCTGGTATGTTAGGCTACATATCCATGCGTGTCAATGGATAATAATGAGCATTTACTAGTGACTTCTTTACCAATAATAATGCTTTAACAAGAATAACTTAATATGCTGTCCTTTCTATACATGAATCAATAAAAATGTAAAGTAGAGGCAATAAATAAGATTCTTAAATATATACCTAAATTATGAAAAATAGGTAAGTCAATTTAACTAACATTTTCAAGAGTATTATTTACTCACAGTTGCAAAAAATTATCACTTCTTTTACAATATTTGAAAGGCAGCTAAGTAAAATTTTAGTCAATTCTCTTGAGATTTCATCTTTAATCATCATGCTTCTCTCTAATTAAAAAAAAAATCTTTGTAGCTCTTAGACCCATAGTTATATTTTGTGGTTAACAAAATTATTTCACTACAAAGAACGCTATTCAAGTTAGTTTCAACACTTTCAATAAACTCTAAGCTTTTAATAAGAGTAGTTTTTAGTTTCATTATCTAGATTTGTTAACCACTGTCCCTGAAAGTGTAATGAAAAGCTTCCACGAGCTTGGAGAGGGAGAACATGCTGGCCGAGCAATTTATCACTTAGGCACACAGGCCAAAAAACACTTTGGCTCCCATGAAAGCACTTTTGAGAGCTGCGGTAGTTCCCCCTTGTCCACAGGGCATCCATTCCAAGCCCCCAATGGATGCCTGAAACTGCAGATAATACCAAACCGTATTTATGCTATGTTTTTTCCTATGCGTATATGCCCATGATAAAGTCTAAATTATAAGATAGGTACAGTAAGAGATCAACAATAGCTAATAATAAAATAGAACAATTATAAAAATATACTGTAATAAGAGTTAGCTGAATGTGGTCTCTCTCTCTTCCTCGAAATATCTTAGTGCACGGTACTGTACTCATCTTTCTCCTTCTTGTGATGTTGTGAGAGGATAAAGTGCCTACATGATGAGGAGAAGTGACGTCGATGACATAACGTTAGGCTACTACTCACCTTCTGACCGTTTGCCACAAGGAGGATCATCTGCTTCTGTACTGCAGTTGATTGCCGGTAGCTGAAAGCACAGAAAGTGAAAATGTGGAGAAGGGGGGACGAGTATACATTGAAAACAACCAGTCTGTTAGTGTCACAGGTGTAGAAATCTCATCTTTTAATTCTAACATTTATTATTGGTTTTCTCAAGAATTAAGCAAAATTTCAGGTTTGATCATGCTACCTTTTTATTGTGGCATGATTTTATCGCTCCCTCTGTCTCTTAAATTTTTCTGCTAGGAATTGGCAAGTACCAACAAATATGATGGGTTCATTTCTTTCCTGAAACCAGTTTTCATTAGTTTTGCAGCAATCAAAATGAATTCCATTTTCACCTTTTATTATGTGTCCCATTCATACAATTTTTAGTTTAGTACCGAAAACCCAGGGGTGCCATTTTATTACTGACTTTTTAATTGTACCTAATTCATCAGAAGATTTTGGACCTTGCAAAATAGCTTACCAGAGTTGAAAGCAGCATGCATTCTACTGAAACCTACTGGGCTTGAAGTATCATTTATCCAAGATCTCTCTCATAGAGCATCAGCTGTGGGCCCTATATTTTCATATTCCCAACAGTTGGTGTAGTCATGGGGATCACAGAATAACTAAGTTGGAAGAGATTTTTAACAATCATTTTGTTCCAACCATTTGTGGCATATTTCACTGTAACTCTTCCCAATTGCCATTAAGCCATGTTTCTAAACTCTCTTGTTTTGTTGATCTTTCCAGTGAAATAGCTCTTGCATGTCGCCAACCTATTGGTTAACTTCTCTATCTTTATCCTATTCCCTTTCTCAGCAGCATTAGATGCAATTAACCATTATAGCCTTCTTGGACCACTCTATTCTCTTGACTTCTCTGCCATGACACTCTTTGAGTGGTGTCTTACTCATCTTACTTTTCTGCTTCTCATCTTACTTTTCTGGTTCCTTCTTTTATGTTCAATTTCTAAACATTGGTGTGCCCCCCAGGATCAGACTTAAGTCTCTTTTCTCCACACCCTTTCTCCATAGATAAATTCATCTGGTCCCATGGCGCTAAATAATATCTGTATTACTTTAACTCTCAAATTTGTATCTTTAGCCCTGAAAGTCCAGGAACTCCAAATCATGTTATATGACCACTTCCACCTACCAATCTAGACATCTAATAGGCACCTAAAATTTTACATGTGCAAAAAAAATAATTGGTTCCCACAATCCTTTCCCTTGCATTAACAACTTACACAAGCTATACACACAGTAGCAACCTTTGAATTCTTCATTTTCCCTGAAATCCCATACGAAAGTGTATCAACACAGCATGTTAACATTACTAGCAAAACTAATCCAAAATGTATTATGTGTGAGTTACCCCTAAGTATTTCTCTAGAGAATACCACATGACACTCTTTTTCTAGACCATGAGAAATAAATGGTGAGTGGAATGCCAACATCTTTTGGAAATGAATTGTGAAGAATTGCTTTCTCTAAAGCAGGGATACTCATGGTCTTACATGGATGGAAATGAAAATATCAACCAAAAATATCAATGCTACTATAGGTTAGCTATAGACACCAAAGTTCAGCAAAAATCAACAAAATGGATTTTTGTCTCCATGAGAGATAATGCAGATAAAAAGAGCTCTCTGATTTCTATCAGAATCTCTACAACCCAAGAGAGAACAAAGAAGGATACTTACCTATCAGAAACACAGTAAGTATTGGTGGCTCAATAGAAAGCAGCATTCATGTGGCAATTAGGATTATCTAATTTATGAACTTTTGGTGTTAGCTAACTAATGGTGAGATTATGGCTGAATAAATGGGAAGCTCCTTGAATAAAGCAAATACTACAATAATAGCAAGTATGTCCTCTGAATATCTCTCCTACCTTTCTACACAGGGACCTGGGCCATTTCCAGGGAAACTCTATGGTGAGAAAGAAAAATACTAAAATTCTTGGTGACTTTGGATACTGAATTTCATCTTGAATGAGAGGAATGCCATAAAGGTGATCAGTTAGGAGACTGTAGAGATAAGGTAATAAAGTGAGTGCTCACCTTAGTCCAAATATATGTTAAACCTAATAGAACCTGGTAGTCAGTTCTGTGCTTTTTTTTCTTTTTGAGTGGGTGAATGGGAAATGAATATACTGAATGTTTCAATTTGAGTCTCAAGGGCAAACAGAACACTCAGATTAAGATAATTCTAGATGTTTTATTTATTTGCTTTTACACAAAGGGGCTAATTCCAAAGGCATATGAGGGATGTAGAGGATCACAAAGTAAGGGAAACAGGGGCTAGCAACAGTGTAGTTTTTACCATCCCTAGGCCCAAAGAGATAAGAGGAGGGAGGTGTTACCAGAAACTGAAGTTCAGATGAGAGTTTAGACAAGAATGCCTTGAGAACAGCAACTTCTCAACAAAGAATGTAGCTAGCATGACTTGAATTTACACAGGCAACCAGGAAAAGAAGTACTCTGACTTCACTCCTTTGCAGAGAATCACTGGTTAAAACCAACCAGACATCAGAGGACTCAAAAGTTCATGATGTAATCCATACAGGTCAGCCTCCGGAGGCAGAGATCAGGATAGAAAAGGATGGCAAGTGAATCTGGAGGGGCAACATCAGACACATTCAGCAAATGACAAACTCTTCACATTGGTTCCCTGACTTAAGAAGAAATGGACAGTGTGGAGCAAGAGAAGATTCTAGAGGTTTTTTGTTTTTTTGTTTGTTTTTGTTTTTTGTTGTTTTTACAAAACCAATATATCAAAGATAATATCAATATTTTGAAGGTGTACTTTGGTGATTCTTATCACATCCTTAATTAACCATCTGGCTTGGTGGGGGCAGGAGAGGGAGGCATTTTGGAGAATGTAAATTATCATAAATGCAGTCAACTGTTGGTCCAATGGTGATTTTTCCCACTGAAGATTTTATTTCTACCTCTGGTGAATGGTAGGCAGATATTAACCTTAAAACTTATGTTTTGTTTTGCCCAGTGCAGCTGAAAACTCCAGGAGAAGTTTGATTGCACTGAACTGGGTTAGTAATACAAATTCAGTCTTGTCTCAAAGATTTATGGCAAATAGAGCCAGAACCTTCAAGAATCTTATCTCATGCCATAGGTTAGTACTTTGGCCCACTGATGACATTAAGTTGACAGACCTAGAAAGCCAGAATTTGTTTGTGTCTTCAAAGTCCACATAGGACAAGTGTGTACTGAAGGGTAGGAAAGCCATGAAAAGTTCCTGCAACATCAGTGGAGCTTTTAGGGGACCAATGAGCAGGGTGGCTGTCCTGTCCAAGGAACAAGTTGCTTCATCATGTATTACTTACTTTAAGAAAGAGGCACAATACTTGTTAGAACACTTGTTATTTTGATGACAGAGTATAGCTCTGTGTAATTCAAAAAGGCAAAAAATTCAATAAATAAACATAAAAGTGTGCATTTATCAATATTTTGAGATAGAACAAAGGCTTTCTTTGTGCAAAAAAATAAGCTTTGTTTTTCTTTGCTTGGATTACTAACAGTATTTTTTTAATATAACCACATTTAAGTTAAGTGTTTCTAAACTGGGTGAGAACTTAGAAGCACTTGCAAAACAATTTACATGCAGAGATCTTTACAGAATAGGTTTCCCCCATTTTTATTATTGTCTCATACCTAACTGATCATAATTTTAAAGAATTTAATTTTATTGAATATTTCCATACATTTAACTTGGTTTTTAAAGAATTAACTTTCTTTTCACATTCATATTTCACTACTTTATGTAATGGTTACTTAATTTAAGCAATTTTAGATAGAAGCACAACATACACAAATAGGTATTAGAATAAACACAATGGAATTTTGGGAAGCATGTAACAACTCAATTAGTAGATATAAAAGTGTTTGTGTATATAAGAGCATTTGTCAATTATGCAGATAGGTAAAAGTGAAGTAGAGATAGGTTAAGAGGGCTTCTAGTTTACCATATTTGTGTGTGTACTTACCCAAATCATCTGACAGGTGATTTGAAAGGTACTCACTCTTAGTGGGACCAAGACCAAGAAAAAGGTACTGTGTCAACAGCTTTACTTCTTAGCCCTATGATCCAACAGAGCCAATGGTGCTCAAATTGTTTATGGCAGATCAGGATACTGTATGGACTGTTAAAGAACCTCGTATGTTAGTGGTCCAACCAGCTACCTAGTGGCTGGTTAGTTACATTGGGCAGTTTCTATCATTCTCATGAGAATAGGTATTTATTTTGGATAAAAACAAAACAAAACAAATAGACTTACTAGTACCAAGGTGCATATAGGAGAAACACCAAGTGTTGACCTAGGCTATTAATAGAATATAGGGTATTGATACACAGTGGGAACAGAAGGGAATATGAACAAAACTCAGCTGGTTCCCTGGGGAGACTCATGGTACTTGAAATGACCAATGATAGAAGTTAAGAAAAGAATACTATAACCCTCTGGAGTAAAATCACTAGATTTTTTTTTTTTTTGGCTTATTGATTTTAAATCAGCCTAATCTTTATTGAGCTACTACAGGATTCTCTTTGGTTTCACTTGCATTATATGTTTTTAATATTTTTTAATGTTTATTTATTTTTGAGAGAGAGAGAGACAGAGAGCGAAAGGGGGAGGGGCAGAGAAAGAGAGGGAGAGACAAATTCTGAAGCAAGCCCAGGACGCATGGCTTGAACTCACAAACCTGAGTCAAAGTCAGACACTTAACCCACTGAGCTACCCAGGCGCCCCTAATTTGCATTATTTTATTTCAAGAAGATGAAGTGGAACATTGAAAAATGTTTGTTTACATTTAATCTCTTCTTTGGCGAATTATCTTCTAAATTATATATGGAAGATTTTGTATATGTGGCACATATTCTCCCCCATTTTAGTAGCCTCTTCAATTTATTTTTATAATTTTTGCCATATGAAAGTTTTAAATTATTATTTTAGTGAACACAGCAATCTTCTTCATATTTTTCTCCTTTATTTTTGACCCTGGGCCTTGGTTACACCGACACTACTCTTTGTCGCTTAATCAAAAGGGAGTAAGAACAACTTCCTGTGGTTGCTACATTTTACATTATCTTTTTGGTTTTTCAGCAATTCCATCATAGGAAAAATCAATATTCTGTATTAGGTTTCCTCTATTGAAAGTGTCTAAATTTGGGGTTGGGGGTTACTTTTAATTAACAAGAAAATCTCTGGAATTTGTTTCTCATACGAAAGGAATTTAATTGATCAATTTCTTAATAATTTGACCAGTTACAAAAAGAGTTGTTTCATCATCCAATGTTATGCTCAAATTTAGAAATGCCATTTAAAAAAAAACAAAAACATTGAGTAAGTCTGTTTCTGTATTTTCCACCTGTTCCATTAGTGTTTCTCTGAATGTATGCTCTTCACAGTTTGTTTATAATCTTATAATATCTGGAAGTTTAGGATTGTCATTATTTGATGTGGTTTTCAAAATTATCTTTGTTATTTTCTTCCATCTATATTACTTTATTATATGTTTGCATTGTATTATTCTCTCAGAAACATTACTCTCATTTTTATTAAGCTTGATAAAGAATCCTTTGGGATATTTGTAAGAGCGGCATTATTATAGAAAAGAACAAACATCTTTATAATATCCTATTTTTGTAGCTAGGAACATGGGATGCTTTTCATTTGTTCAAGTTTTGTTTTAGATATTCAGTAAAATTTTGTAATTTTAATTATATAGGTTTGGCAGTTATTCCCAGATATTTACTATTTTTAGCTACAAACCAAAAATATTTTATTATATTGCTTACCTGTATTGATATTTTAGAAAACTTATACTAAGAGATATTTTACTTAAAGTTTAAAATACAAAAATGTGGAACTTACATGTAAAATCTAAAAAACAAAACAAACTAACAAAGACACAAAGAAATAAACAAACAGAAAGCCAGATTCTTAAATGCTGAGAAGAAACTGTGGTTACCAGAGAGGAGGTAGGTGGGGGAATGGGTGAACTAGATAAAAGGGATTAAGATGGACAAACTTCCAGTTATGGAATAAATAGGTCACAGAGATGAAAGGTACAGCATAGAGAATGTAGTCAGTATTGTAGTGATGTTGTATAGTGACAAATGGTGATGATACTTACAACGAGCACTGAGTAATGAATTGTTGAATCAGTATGTTTTACACCTGAACTGAATATAACATTGTATGTAAATTGTATGTCAATTAAAAATTTTTTGCACTATACAAAACCATATTATATATAAATTTGAAAAAATTAAGTAAATTCATTAGCAAATTAAAAATAATACAAAACTGGTTTTAAAATAGCAAACTAACTTCTCTGTATCCACCACTCAGATTAAACGATTAGCAAAATTTTATTGCATTTGCCTTATCAATCCCTTTTGTTATTGTTGCTATTACTCAAATATTTTATAAAATTTTCTTAACACTTATTTATTTATTATTGAGAGACTGAGAGAGACAGAGCGTGAGCAGGAGAGGGGCAGAGAGAGAGGAAGACACAAAACTCCAAGCAGGCTCCAGGCTCTGAGCTGTCAGCACAGAGCCGGACGCGGAACGCGGGGCTCGAACTCAGAAACCGCAGATCATGACCTGAGCCGAAGTCAGACGCTTTACCCACTGAGCCACCCAGGTGCCCCTACTCAAGCATTTTAAAGCAAATCTCTGACCTGTTTTGTCCCTCAGTATGCATGGTAAAAAAATATGGGTATTTTCTATATATATATATTAATGCCATTTTCACACATAAAAATTGGGTTACATAGTATGCATATTAAATACATATTCAAATTTCCCTAACTTTTTAAAATGTCCTTTTACTGTTGATTTGTTTCAATTAACATCAATGTGCCAAATTAGTGTTGCTTTTAAGACTTTCGAAAATCTGGATTAGTCCTACTTCCCACTGCCTTCCTCCCCCCAGCTTCCTTTTTAAAAACTTTTCTTAATGCCTTTGGCTTATAAAAACTGAATCAGTTGCTCTTAGCAAATGGATTCTGGATTTTTGTTTTCTTCTTTGTGGCTCATTTAACTTGTTCTTCTTTGTCTCATTTTCTGTAACTGACTGTTGGCTTTCAAAGCTTGATTAGATTCAGGTTCAACTACTTAGGCAAGGATATTTCCTGGATACTGATGTGAAATGGATTTAACCCATACAGTTATGGCATGAATATAACCTGAAATATGAGAAAAATGGAAGGGTTACAACCTACTTAGTCATCCAATAATGTGTGTTTAAAATATGGGACTATACATTTACTTGATGTGTATTTACAATAAGGGACTCATACCTTATAATTTGGATATTGTTCTTCTCACACAATATATTTCTGGGGCAAGTCCATGCTATAATTTTGTCTAACTCATTTTTTAACGGTTTTATATACATCACATTTTATTTACCATTTCCTTACCAGGGAAAATCTTAGTGAAGTTGCTAGTTTTTTTGTACCATGCTGCAATAAACATCTCATTATGTATATGCAAAGTGTTCTGTTAATATAGATACCTAAAAGTTTCATTGATTCATCATGAGATGTGTACATTTTACTTATAACAGACATCATTAAAATACAATGCTGAGTTGCTTTTTTACAACTGTGCACTCCTAGCATCAGCACTAGAGTGCCATTTCTTCACAACTTTTCTAGTGCTTGGAAATATTATTTTAATTTTAGAAAAACTATTTCACGTGGGTTTAATTTGCATTTCTGTGATTTGTAAGTTACTACAGAGACCAACTATCTTTTCACATTCATTAGCCATTTGGGTTGTTTCATGTGGCGATTTTTAAGACCAAATACACAGTCAATGTAAATTTTCTGTATGCATATGTTACTTGCAGGTTTATGCATATCTATGACAATATTTCCTTATTTGTGTTATTCAAGATATCTATATCCTCATTTAGTTTTGTTTACTTGGTTCATTAATGTCTGAGCATTGTGATTGTAGGGTATTCAATTTCTGCCTGTAGTGTCACCATTTTTCCCATGTATTTTTTGAAGCTACGTTGTTAAGTGTATCCACATTTATGACTCTTATATTATTTTGGAGTAACAGTCTCTATATCAACATGAAATGTATTTTATTATATCTACTTTCTTATTAAAAATGTGTCTGGCATTTAATTCTTTTTTTTCCCTGATGTAAATATTGTGATAAAGCAATATAGAGATTGCCTTTTATTTGTTTTTAACTTGGAATATATCTTATTTTAAAATATTATATATATTTATTGAGAGTACATTTATCTTGATGAGCACTGAGTAATATATAGAATTGTCGAATCACTACACCTGAAACTAACATAACACAGCTAACTATACTGGAATTAAAAGAATAAAGGAAAATTTTTAAAAAAGAACCTTCTGGGAGTTGAAACAGTTAGTGTATTAGTAATCACTGCTGCTCCTTATGCCCTTTCCTCACGACCTGAAGAAAAAAGAAAATCAAACAAAGAATAACAAAATGCTTTGTATTTAAAATAGAATCTCAAATCTCTTCACTTATCCTTCATAGAAAACTGTGTGTAATAATAGCAGGAAAAATTTGTTGAGCACTTCCAAAAAACTTTAAAATTAAATATTATATATTTACATATTTAAAGACTTTCTTTTCTTTTTTTCAAGTTTTTATTTATTTATTTTGAGAGAGAGCGGGGGCAAGCGTGCGAGCACAAGTAGGGGAGGGGCAGAGAGAGAATCTGTGCTGTGAGCACAGAGCCTGATGCAGGGCTCGATCTTACAAACAGTGAGATCATGACTTGAGCTGAAATCAAATGTCAGACACTCAACCAACTGAGCCACCCAGGCACCCCAAGCTTTTATTTTCTTAAGAGCAGTGTTAGGTACGTGGCAAAATTGACAGGAAGGTATAAAGATTTCTCATTTACCCTTGCCCCCACACGTGCATGGCCTCCTCCCTCATTCACATCCCCTTTCAGAGTGGCACATTGTTGCAACTGATGGGCCTACACATCATCACCTAGAGTCCATGGTTTATTTACATGATGGTTCACTCTTGGTGTTGTACCTTCTGTAGGTTTGGGCAAATGTATAATGACATGTATCCACCACAATAGCATCTTAAATATTTTAAATATACAGAACACACAGTTTATTCCCATGTATGCATGAGCCAGCTCTATCAATTCTAACATTCCTCTATTCTTGACTTACAATCTGGAAGATGAAATAATACTCTACATACTACTGAAACCTCCTACAGACCATTTGTCAATCACATTTTCCTTCCTCCTCTGCTCCCAGAAATAGAAACTCACTTGAATTTGTTGTTTATCAATCCTATGCATAATTCATACCATTATTTTACATGTACTTATTCACAACAAATATATTGTGTGTTTTCCCGACTTCTATGTGTCATCATACTTTATGTGTCATTTGTAACCTCCGTGTCATTTCTACTTGTTTTCATTGCAAAAGTTGTTTCTGCATTTAACGGGTATTATATCTTCATTTATGTCTGTGAAAAGCTAAACATTGTTATTTTTAAAGTTCTTATCTGATTTTTCTGATAACTTATGCAGTGAATTCATAATCTGAATTTTATTTTGATGGCTGGCTTTGCCTCATGAGCATTCTAATTTTGTATGCCGACTTCTTTGATTGAATTTTTTTTACCTTTTCATCTCCCTCTCCTTTCCCCTACCTGTCTGCCTATCCCCTTTCTCTCCTTTTATCTCTCTCTTCCCTTTAGAGGATTCAGAAAATTGCCATTGCTTTTACCTGGATCTTTGCTTCAGACTGGATCCTATTGTGTCTCATAACAACGTTTCAACCCACCCCACCACTCCACAATGATGTATCAGTTATTATTGCTTTTGGCTTTTGTAACAGAATCAGTGGAAAGAGCAAAGGCCAGCTATAATGGTTTCATCAAATAGAGATTAGTTTTTCTCACATAAGAGAAATCTGGACGCAGGCTGTCCGTGAAATCATAGGTGCCCAAGCTTTTCCCAACTTTCTGTTTCCCTATTGTTAGCATGTGATTTTCATCCTCAGAGACTCCAGAGAGCTCTTATACTTCCATGCATCCTGAGGGAGAAAGGGAAGTGAAAAGAGCAAAGGTCGATAGAGCATGCCAGCTCTATTTAAACTTGCACAAAAGTTGGGGAAATTCCACGAAGTATTTTCCATACATCTTCTTGGCCTCCTTGTATCTATGTGACAACTTTACATCCAAGGGAGTCTGAGAAGGCAAGCATTTTTTATGTTTATTTATTTATTTTGAGAGAGAGACAGAGAGAGCATGAGAGGGGGAGGAGGAGGGAGAGAGGGGGAGAGAGAGGTACAGAGCCTGACGTGGGGCTCCATCCCAGGATCTGTGACATCATGACCTGAGCCTAAATCAAGAGTTGGGTGCTTAAATGACTGAGCCACCCAGGTGCTCCAAAGGCAATTATTTTTAATTAGAAGCTAAGAAAAAACTGGGAACATCTAAGAAAGAAGGGGAGAGGGAACACTGGGAAGAGGCAGAGGGAAACTAGCAGTGATTTGACAAAGATGTTCGGGTTAGTGCAGATTCATCCACCAGGACAGGGGCAGCTTGGCTTGGTGTCTGCTCACTGGCTATATCCTAATCCTCTCACCTCTTCCAGGCCTACTTCCTATAAAGCATTGTTGGCAACTCCTGTTGGCAGGATTTTTACATTTTTTTAAAAGGTTGTTCAAAAATAGAAGAAGAATATGCGTGGGCACCTGGGTGGCTCAGTCGGTTGAGCATCCAACTTCAGCTCATTATCTCACGGTTTGTGGGTTCTAGCCCTGTGTCAGGCTCTGTGCTGACAGCTCAGAGCCTGGAGCCTGCTTCGGATTCTGCGTCTCCCTCTCTCTTTCTGCCCCTCCCCTGCTCACACTCTGTCTCTCTCTCAAAAATAAATAAACATTTAAAAGAAGAAGAAGAAGAATATGTGATAGAGACCCTCAAAGCCTAAGATATTTACTACTTTGTTCTTTGTAAAAAAAAAAAAAGTGTGCGACCCTGTTTTAAAGATCCAGACTCAGGCTCCAGTATGCTTTCCCCCCATCTTCCTATTTAGCCGACTGTAGCTACCAGATATTGGCGAACATTTTTATTTTGCCATTACTCCATGGTAATTATGTTTCCTACTCTCACTTTCTGCTTTAGCTTGGAAGCCCAACATGCCTGCGACTTCATCCCACTCATTACATTACACACACACACACACACACACACACACACACATCTGCCCATATATACATTTATAACAATATATGTATAATGATAGTGAATGACTCACGTATCCCAGCTCTGAATCAATCAGTAGATGAGATGGCATTTTTCTGGCTGCAGGAACTGCTTCAATAGGTCCAGGGAACATGAGATCAAGCTTTTGGTTAATTTAGGGTAAGTGTTCTCTCTAGCTAGACATAAAAGAGCTCAAATGTTTCTTGTAGACATCCCATGATCAAGGTGAAATCAGTCTTAGAACAAAACTGACATGGTAGGTGGGGGGTGGAGAAAACAGTACACCAATCACAAATTATTTCTGCCTCTGGATTTCTGTTTCTGCGAGTCAATTATGTTCTTACTGTTCTAGGTTTTGCTCCTCAGAGCTAAGGCTCATGCTACTGCCCCCATGGACCAGAAGCATTACTAGGGTCTGGGAGCTTGTTGGAAGTAAAGACTCTAAGGACCCATCCTAGACCAACAAAATGACGATCTATATTTTATCGAGAATCTCCAAGTCATTAGCAGACATCAAAATTTCAGAAGTATTTCTATAGGAATGGCTCTCTGCATGTGGTGTGTGGATCCCTGGGGATTTCCAAGGTCTTTCTGTAGCATCGTGAGGTCGAACATGATTTCATAGTTATAATAAGACATGATTTGCCCTACCTACAGTACCTACTATTATATAGTCTTCATAGTCCTAGTGAGAAATAATGCAGAAGGGACTTTTTCTCCCTCTTTACTCTATACTGGGCTTCTGGTTTTTAGCGTATTTTTCTCTTTCTTCTTATGCCAATGATGTGATGAGACTTAGAAGAGCCCACTCTTAGTCCGTGGAGTTTAGGTGTGGATGACCGCCTGCCCTTACTGCTCTCTTAGCAGGTGTGGAGAGATAACCTAAGTTTGGCCAATTAAGTCATTTAATTCTCTTGGCCACAGTGATGGATTCAGAAATCGGCATATGACCCTATGACCCACATTGGTGCACTCAGAAGAAACGCCAACATTGTTGTTGTTGTTGTTGTTGTTGTTGTTGTCGTTGTTTTTTTGGCAATATTGGAAACAAGACTCTCTCCTTATCTTATTTTCTTTATAAAAGGATGGTATAGGCTAACATTGCCAGGAGCTCCCTTTGGAGATGGCTTCTCTGTTATAGCCAAGTATTGAATTTAGGTCTAAAATAATTTTGCTTAGAATCTTGAAGCATCTGCTGTGTTACTGAAGGCTGAGTCTATTTTGTGAAACAAAGGCAAGGTATAACATTAACTAGAATCTTGGCAGTTTACCAGTTCACATTAATTTCCTTCCAGATACTGGTATTGATTTTTATTCATCTTTGGAATTGATGATATTGAAACCATTATTTCCCCCTTTATTTTCATGAGTTTTTGAGTGAAGTTTGGGTAGGTTTTATGAATATCAAAAACCAGATAAAAGTTTAAAAAATTTTTTAAATGTTTATTTATTTTTTAAGGAGAGAGAGAGAGAGACAGAGTGTGAGCAGGGGAGGGGCAGAGAGAGAGGGAGACACAGAATCCAAAGCAGGTTCCAGACTGTTAACACAGAGTCTGATGTGGGGTTCAAACCCATGAACCATGAGATTATGACCTGAACCAAAGTCAGATGCTTAACTGACCAAGCCACTCAGGCACCCCTCAAAAACCAGATACATTTTTTTAAATGTTTATTTTTTGAGAGAGAGAATGAGAGAGACGGTGGGGGGGGGGGGTGGAGTGTGAGTGGGGGAGGGGCAGAGAGAGAGGAAGACACAGAATCTGAAGCAGGCTCCAGGCTCCAAGCTTTCAGTCGAGTCCAATGCGGGGCTTGAACTCGAGATCATGACCTGAGCCAAAGTCAGACACTTAACTGACTGAGCCACCAAGTTGCCCCTATTTATCTTTTTAATTCTCAATACCTAGCACACTGTTTGTTTCACACTCATTGCTGAAATGAAAAAGGAATATAGTCATTGTAACTTCAAATCCTTCTTTCACTACACTGAGTGAATATGTTAATTCTGCAAGGAGTTGAAAACATTGTTTCAAGGTTGACATCCTATTATCTTACAAGGATCCTCAATTATACTTCCATTTCTAAAGCTTCAAAGAATATTATGAAAAACCTTACAGAAAAATGTTCCTTTAATTTAATGTTTATTGAGTACCTAATATATGCTGGGCCTTACCTTGGCTGAACAAGACACAGTCCATCATCTCCACACTCAGAAAGATCCTATTTAGTGGTAAGATGGACATAAACATACTTTTAACTTGTGTTATAAGGGCAGCAGATGCAAAACCCAGAGTGATACGCTTTATCTGTGAAGATCAGAGAACTGCCATTGAAGTGCCTGACAAGCAGAGATGGGGAGATACTTTTTTAAAGATTTTTTATTTATTTTTGAGAGAGAGAGTGTGAGAGGGAGAGGGGCAGAGAGAGACAGAGAGAGAATCCCAAGCAGGCTCTAAGCTGTTAGCACGGAGCCCGATGTGGGGCTTGATCTCACGAAACATGAGACCATGACCTGAGCTGAAATCAAGAGTCAGACGCTTAACTGACTGAGCCACCCAGGTGCCTGAGATGCGGGATGTTAATAGGCAAAAGAAAGGCATTTTCAGATGCATTAGTATTTGATGCATCAATATTTGGGGGGGACTGTAAACAGTTTAGAATTGTTTGAAAGAGGGATGGTAAGAGATGAGACTAAAGAGAAAGGCTGAATTCAGATCAAGAAGGCTGTGTTTGGGGTGCCTGGGTGGCTCAGTCGGTTGAGCATCCGACTTTGGTTCAGGTCATGATCTTGCGGTTTGTGAGTTCGAGCCACGCTTTGGGCTCTGTGCTGACGGCTCAGAGCCTAGAGCCTGCTTCAGGTTCTGTGTCTCCTCCTCTCTCTGCCCGTCCCCTGCTCATGCTCTGTCTCTCTCTCTGTCAAAAATAAATAAACATTTAAAAAAATTTTAAAAAGAAAGACTGCTATATCATTCAGCTGATCACTGCTACTCACTTTTAAAGAAAATCCACTTGAAAAACATACAAATCCCTCCTGAAATAATTAGAGCTTATAGTGTCCTGTGCATTCCGCCTTCTGTGGGAATCATTTATACAGACAAAGGGGAGCCTTTAAAATGTCTTGCAGAAAACAGGGAAACACCCTGGAGACAACGGACAGGTGGATCAGCTGATAGACTTGAAAGGTGGATTTAAGGCAGTGGCTGTGTGAGAGGAAGGGCACTTTAAAAATAATTATTTCTTGGGGTTTCATGGACATAACCAGTGGAATTTAGAACTGATACTATATGTTATTTAACTTTACAAATATGGAGGCTATTTTATAGCCCCTTTAGAGAATGTATTTATAAATATATGAAATAGAGAGGAAGGGGTTACAGCCTCATAAACTGAAATCATGAATTTGTAGCTTTCTTTGAGACTCTTGACAAAAGATGCCCACTCACTCCTTCACTTTAGATTCAATGTCATATTCATGCATAGTTTTAAACTCTTGGAAATAGCCTGAGATCTGTTGGTTCCAATTTTATACAGATAATATTAAATTAGTTTTGGTGACCCTGACTGTGACCTTTTCCTAAATATCTTCTGCCTTGGATGTCTTTACCTTCATTGTAATTTGCATTTTTGGTTTTATAACTTGGTTAGAGTAATACTTTTCAAAATCTTTTACATCATGACACATCTAAAAATAATATATGAATACAGTACATGAAAGGCAACAGATAAGGCTGCTTGCCTTAGGAGACCACAAGCACCAGCCAACCATACTTTGTTAGATCACTTGACACTGAAGAGAATTGCTCTCTGCTCAGACCCCATAGCCCGTTTGCGCTGGTTGGAAGGCTCTGGGTTATGGAACGGAACATAAAATCTCGTGACTATGGGATGCATACCTGCATTGTTTAGCAAGTATTGTGATGGCATTGGACATATCATATAGCAAAAATACCAACTGGCTCAAGGGACAGCTGCTAGTGGCCACATAGGGATCTTGCAACATGGTGTGCATAACTCAGGACGACCTGCAATCATTACAGAAAACATGACTGAAAGCACATATTTGATTGATGAAGGTTCAGGAGCATTTGATAGGATATTATAAGTATCCAATTCTTTTCGTTCATAAACAAGGACACTTGAGACTAAAGGAATTATGTGTCTTGACTTGAATAGAGGTTAAATGACTGGAATGTATGCTTTATGAAGTCAGGGCAGTTGTGTTAACCGCGACATCCTATTGCTTAGTAGAGTTCATAGCACATGCAAGAAGTTTTCTGAAATGTTGAGTGCATGAGTGAATGAATTGGCCAGGGTCACACAGGTAATGAGAGCTAAGATGAGAATTACAATCTTCCATATCCCAGCTCAATGATTTGATCCACTGTGTATTAGACTATGTCACCCTTGTTATCAATGCTCTATGAATAAATCATTATGTGTCACAAGGCACAAAAGGTCATGAACACATTCTAGAAATGAATATTTTAAGGACTCACCTTTTCTTTTGTTTTGTAACAGTTCCTACCCATCATATTCACAGATCAAACATGAAATATTTGGATTGCCAAAAAGCTTATACTTAACATATTTCTATAAACATAGTTAGAAGCAACAAAGTTGCTGTTATATGGACTTCCACAACATTTTTCCCCCTTTGGTGGTTATAATATTTCGTCATTTTCTTTTTTTTTTAACATTTATTTATTTTTGAGACAGAGAGAGACAGAGCATGAACGGGGGAGGGGCAGAGAGAGAGGGAGACACAGAATCTCAAACAGGCTCCAGGCTCTGAGCAGTCAGCACAGAGCCCGATGCGGGGCTGGAACTCACATATGGCGAGATCGTGACCTGAGACGAAGTCGGACGCTTAACCGACTGAGCCACCCAGGCGCCCCAATATTTCGTCATTTTCTTCAGCAACAGGACATATTGAGATCTGTCTTTATTTCCCATTATTCAAATGATGAAAGGTAAAATTTTAAATAAGTAATTACTGATGTGTCCTCTTTGCACTAAAATCAAAATGAGCACCGTCGCCGGAAGCTTATGTCACTCATGAATTCATTAAACATTCATTAACCTCACCTCAGGTATAGGTGTCCTTGTTTACATATTTCAGATTTGCATACACATGCCCTGAACAAGATTTCAAAAATGTTTATGACCCAATGACTGCCTTAATTATGAATCCCCAGGTAGATATTTGTGAAATCCTCACCCAATGTGGCTTTTTCCCCCTCTACCAGGTCCTTTATGCAGTTCAATATACAAAATAACACTAAGATAAAACAAGTTTTCTCTTGTTTTTAAGTTTATTTATTTATTTTGAGAGAGAGACAGAGAGCACAAGGGGGAGATGGGCAGAGAGAGAGGGATAGAGAATCTCAAGCAGGCTCCAGGCTGTCCGCATGGAGCCCGATGCAAGGCTCGATCTCACGAATGTGAGATCATGACCTGAGCAGAAGACAAGAACCAGATATTTAACTGACTGAGCCACCCAGGTGCCTCCAAAACAAGTGAAGTTTCTTGTGGGTGCCTCCATCTTCCTTGTGGCTGCCAAAGCCAGAGGAGACCTGGAGTAGAATGCTTAGTCATGGGGAAAGCTGCTGTGCTTGGCCTGGCAGATGGGGAAAGGAGAAGGGTTCAATTCTTCACAACCTGAACGGCATCCTCATTCTCCAATGTATGGCATTATCCCACTTTTTGAGAATTGCGTTTCACAGAGAGACCCCCCGCCCCCAGACCAAAAGATATTTAAATTCTTTGATAAGGCTTTTGTGATTATTCATGTAGAAATCTTCCATGTGATCCTGGGGGAAGGCAGCACCACTGGAGATATGTAATCGAGCAACTGGGCTATGGGTTTCATGTAAATCCTCACTAGTTTTTGTTAGTACCAGATATTTTCCAACAGGTTGCCAAAATTGCATCAGCGATGGGCAGAGATGGATGCACAGTGAGGCCCCTTATAGATGATAGCCGATTCTTCAATGGAGACCTGATCAATCTGATTTGACGCATAGATACAGCTGATATAAACTCTGTTTCCTTCTACCGCACCAACGAGGTCCTCTACTGTGGCATCGCTATGCAGAGCCACACCGGCCTTATTAATTTTGTATTCAACCAGAATGCTCTTCACAATTTCAGCATCCAGCTCACTCTGAGAGCAAGTGGCTGTGAGATTAATGCCTCCCTTATCCTTCTTTTTAAAGCCAATGTAAGCAGGGTTGTTGTTCAAGTGAATACTAAAGCCTTCCAACTTGTTTTCAATTATCTTCTTATGTTCCAACGGTTTCAGAACACCAGGAACCAATCAGGATCAAGTTATATGCTCAGGCCACTGCAATGACTTCCTCTACTTTTCCCCATTCTTGGTACCCTCACTGATAACTGGGAGATTCAGGAGCTGGATCTTGGCACCTTTGTATCTGATGACACCAGGAACTATAGGTGGTGAGAGTAGTGAATTCAGGCTGTCATTTGTAATATAAGTAGTGTTGACTTCTCCTGGGATAGAAAATCTACAAACCCAATTTGAGCATCACTTAATCTTGGCCACATCAAGATCTTCTCCCAGCCCGCTATTGCGAGCTTTTGGAGTAATGTGTTCTCTAAAGCTTAGAAAGACTTCATCAGGCATAGGCGGTGTATTGTGGCCTTGTTTTTCTTGAATCTAAGCCATCTTGGCTTCAAGATCCGTGATCTTGATTCAGGTGCTGCTCCTGGTGGCAAATCCCAGGGGATGTGGTAGTCTCTATACTGCTTCCCGTCAAACACCTGGTGCAGAGCAGCCACACCCATCAGGTGTTAATGCAGTACCTGCGCATAGGCGAGTACTTCCTACTTCTAGAGAGAGTTCTACCTGTGAGGCTTACGGAGCCACACAGCATGAAGCATTCTCCTCTCCCCCCAGCCAACTCCCCATTTTTTAAAGTTTTTGTTGTTGTGTGGGTGTCATTTCTTTATTGGGGAAGGGGATGAGTCATTCACTACGTACCTCTGTGCTGGCCCCTAGGTGCACACAGGTCGCCAAACTCTGCATACTGAATAAAACAAAGCAGAAAGACAAGTTTATTGCAATAGTTTTGACCTGCAAACTGGGAAACTGAAGCCTACCCAGAGGTATGAGTTCCGAGTTGCTCACAGACTAAAGGGTTTCAATAAGGCAAAATGCAGAATATATTTGGCTTTTTCAGAATGATTGCCTGATGGTTTTCTTCCTTATTTGGATCAGGGTAGTGGAGTCAATGCAACAAGGAAGTCCAAAGATGATGTTAACAGACGTGGTGTTGGGGGATTGGCTGGCATCCTTTGCTGATTTCTAAGAAGAGCTGTAAATTTCTGTAACTTAGGTAAGTCTGTTTTGTTTTTCTTTAATGAGACTATACAGCCCAGTTCCATTTTGTCTTTAATATACATGACTCCATTTTTGTTTTGGTTCTGTAGTATACATATGTGTACATACACATCTGCAGTACGCCAGAGCTCTGGTGGGTTGGGGACGTCAAGCTCTTTTACAAGAGGGTATTATTAGAAAGAGCTGATTCTAATAGATGGGAAGCTGCAGCTCCACCCTGGTGGGAAGCCATCTCTGTCTTCATGCCCAGGTGGAGCTAATAACACTGGGGGGTTCGTGGGGGTGGGGGTAGCTGAACAGTGAAAGGAAGTTGGGTGGACAGAACAGCCTCCAACCCTCCCACTCTGCCAGGACTGGTGGCCAGGACTCACCCTACCTCAAGGTAGGTCACTGGACTCTGCAGGGACAGGGCTTGGAAGACCTTGAATGCTCCATGGGACCACTCCTTGGGCCCTTCTCCATACCATACTTGTCAGAGTTCATGACTCTTCATCTCTCATGATAATTTATATCGATCAAATGTTTGCAGGTGAGGAATGATGAATTGAATTGTTGATTATAATAATTAATAGCAATTTGGCAGAGTGCTGTGAATTATACTGTTGTCCCTTTCACCCCTTCTCCACCTAGGCTCTAGTGTATGAGAAAGTGGACGCCAAAGTGGTGATTTAGCAATTGCCACATTAGTTGTGATTTTTGAGACATTATAGAAAAAAGGAGAGGTTACAGAATTTAGAGTAGGAAAAAACTAACAATTTGGTTTTTTTTTTAAAGGTTTTATCTGAAAATTGTGGGTCATTCGACTTGTAGTTGATACCAGAGAAGAGTCTGAATTTTGTTATGAAAGGGATGATTTATTCACAGAGAGAAAAGGGTGTATTGATTAGTAGGAGTTACTATGTGGTGATTTAGAATAAACTTTGTTGAAAAAACCTTAATTTCAGGATTTGGCAGGGTTTGGCTGGTATACCAGAAACAACATGTTCTTAGCTAATCACTTACAGTTTTTTAGGACATGCTTGGAGGCAAAATAGAGACCTGCAGACAAATGATTCTGGAGATGAGTAAGCTTTTAGCTTGTTATGACAATGTAACAGAAGATTCCTACATGGAAGTTGCAAAAATAATTGGCACATTTCTGTTTGAAATTTATTAATGACTTAGAACACAGAGAAATACATAAAACTAATCAACATTCATCTAGCAGTTCACAATTAATAGCTCATGTAATCTGGAATAGAATCAGAATTCAGAAGTATCTCTATGACTTGGAAATAATGGGCTCAATTCAATAAGAAAGTATTTATGTGAAATGTCCAAAATAGATGAATTCATAGAGACAGAAAGTAGATTGATGGTTGCTAGGGCCTGGGGGAAGTGGGGAAAGGGAGTGATTACTAATGAATTGTTTCCTTTTGGAGTGATGAAATGTTTTGGAATTAATTAAGGGTAATGGTTGCATATTTTGTGAATATACTAAGGCCTACTAAGTGTACACTTTGAAAGGGTGAATTTTATAACTAGTTATATCTCAAAGTTTGAAAAGACATGTATGGCTAATAAACTGGGAATAGAACAAAAACTTACGAAAAACAGAAAGAAACTAAATATAGTAAGGAGGTTTTATCTTGCACATGTAGCCAGGTAAAGCTAGTTGCATTCCCATTAACTTATGCATTAAAAACGAACAATGATAAGAGTATATTATCTCCATTATTGTTTAGCATTGTTTTAGATATTCTAACCAGGATGTATGTTTTAAACACTCTAACATGATATATATCATATTTAAATACCAGAAAACAGAAGGCAATGTTATACTCAGTGCAGATGATTTGATTGTCTACATAGAACACAGAAAAGAATTAAAACATTCATTTTCATTTTATTTTATTTAAGTTTAGCTGACAATGTTCCATTAGTTTCAGGTGTATAACATAGTGATTTGAGAACCCTATACGTTGTGTTGTGCTCACCACAAGGATAGCTACCATACGACACTATCACAATACCATTGACTGTATCCCTTAGTTTAGCTTTCATCCCCATGACTTCTTCATTCAAAATGAAAACATTTAAATTTGAAATTGAAAGAATTCAAAAAGGTAGATGGATAAAAAAAGAATTGTTTAAAAAAATCAACGGCTTTCCTATATGTTCTAAACAAACTAACATAACAGAAAATTAAATGGAAAAGAGAGCTCATTCACAATAACAGTCTAAATAATAAAATACTCAGGATTTAAATTAATAAGAGATGTGCAAAGAAGAATTCTTTCATGGGTCTCAGAGATGGGCAATTGTAGGAAATTGATGAAAACGATGTCATGGTAGAGAACTTTACTAGGTAGAGAAAATCTTTTTTTGGGTACAGAGTCCAAAACTTCCATCAGATTTTCAAATGGCTTTAAGAAACAAGAAGGTTTATATATCATTATCCATAAAGCATCAGTGTCTGTAATAGTGTAATAAGAATACATTGAGGAAAAAGAAGAATAACTTGCTAGACAAATGAGTTGGAATTTGACAGATAAATGTAACCATATAGAAAATTTAAAAATTATGAAGTAGTATAGTATTTGGTTTGTGATAAAGGTGACCTCTAAAATAATAGAAAAAAATGAATTATTAAACACATGCTTTTAAAGGAAAAAGATAATTATTTAGAAAAAAATAAATGTATTTTCTATTTCCAAATACCAAAATTTCAGATTTATTAGAGTTTACATAAAAGTTAAATCTTAAAAAAAAAGTATTAGAAGAAAATTTAGGTTAATTTTTATGTAATGTATGTCTTGAAGAAGGCCTCAAACCATTATTAAGAAATGAATGTTCTTCTGAGTACAGGAAAATATAGGAACTTTATGTAGAGTATAAAAGGCGAATAACAAATTGGTAAAAGCATGGCAATATATATGACAAGGTTTAATGTACTTAATACGCAAAACTCTAAAAACTTCTAAGAGAGATCAAAAGCAAAGTGATCAAAGGCCAAGAAAAAAGCAATGTCTAAGAAGAAATACAAATAATCAGTAGACATATAAAATGTTCAAATGTACAATTGGTCAAAGAAGTTCAAGTTTAAATAGCAGTAATATAGCACTGGCTAATATTAAGAAGTCTGATAATACCCAGTCTTTAAGGCTGGAGTTAGGAAATAGGCTTTTCTATTCACAGACTGGTGATCAGGGTCAAAAATTGCCATCACGTTTCTAAATGGCAGTTTGCCAATATCTACCAAAAGCCTTAAAAATGGGGCTAAACTTGGGGCACCTGGGTGGCTCAGTTGGTTGAGCGTCGGACTCTTAATTTCTGCACAGGTTGTGATCTCATTGTTTGTGAGACTGAACCCCACGTGCTATCAGCACAGAGCCTGCTTGGGATTCTCCCTCTCTCTGCCCCTACCCTGCTTGTGCACATGCTCTCTCTCTCTCTGTCTCTCAAAATAAACAAATAAACTTTGAAAAATAAAAATTAAAAAAAAAATTGTGGGTAAACTTTGACCCAGTAATCACTGTTCTCAAAATGTATCCTAGGGAAATGATTATGTAAATACTCACAAATGTATATTTGAGAAATGTCTCTGCAGCATTTTTTATAACGGTGGCAATTTTAAACAGTATTAAGTAGGTTACATGAATTATGGCTGTGGCAACAGTAATTTCCCAAAATATTTTCAAAAAATATTCCCAGTCCAGGGGCGCCTGGGTGGCTCACTCAGTTAAGTGACCAACTCTTGATCTCACCTCAGGTCTTGATCTCAGGGTCATGAATTCAAGCCCTGTGTTGATCTTCATGCTGGGTGTGAAGTCTATTTAAACAACAACAACAAAATTCCAGTCCCGTTCGCTCTTCCTTAACCTTGTCTCTCCCCCACTTACAGTTTGAATCTGTTTTGCCTTGCCCTGAACCTAGGTAGGACTTTGTGGCTCTCTCACTGAATAGAATATGATGAAAGTGATGTTTAAAGGCAGTATCTGGCCCTCTTTTGGAATTTTTCTTCCTCAAAACCCAGTCCATTGTGTTTCCATATTGTGAGGAAGCCCCGCCTCCAGGGCAAGGTCACCTGTGGGCATTCTAGTGGCATCTAGTGTTCATGTAAGCGAATGAGATTTCAGATGAAACCAGCCTCCAGCCTTTGAGCCACTACAGCTGATTCAGAGTAGAGAGAGAAGTCTGCTGAGCTCTTTCAAACTGCAGATATGTGAGTAAAAGAACAATTGTTTACAGTCACTTCATTTTGAACTGGTTTGTTACATGGCTATGGTACCTTGGACAGTATTGTTACATCTAAAACCTGCATATTGTGAAGCCATTTCACATGCAAGTATACAGGAATAAATATCTTAAAAATTTAAAGATATTTACAAAGTTGCAACTTGGAAAAAGTTCATAAGATCATAAGAATATATATACATATATATATAATTACATTTTGTATGCATGCGCAAAAAATGCACATAAATATTCAACCAGCATATGTATGCATAGAAGAGGTTGGTAAGATATTTACCAAAATGGAAATGCTGGTTTTCTTCAAATGTTTGGAATGAAGGGATTATTTATACTTAATTTTTATTCTTACTCATCTTGCTTACTTGCTATATTTTCTAATTTTTCTTAAAGTGGATATCGATCATTTGTTAAATAAAGATGGAACAAGTTTGGACTTAAATTAGTTAACTGATGAAGTACAAAATATAGAGGAACCTGGCTCAATAGCTGTTCATTAAAAAAAAAAAAAAGACAGGAGTTTTAGTTGATTACAAGTTCAAAATCAGTCAACAGTGTGCTGTAACTGCCAAAATGTTTGTTAATGGAAAATCAGGTAGCAATTACCAAGTTTGAGAGTCCAAAGGATCAGAGACAATAGTCCTATTATATGACTTTGAGGTACCCCAGTTTAAGGACAGAAACTGCATTTCTTCCAGAAGAGACTGACCTGGATGATGGTAAGTTCTGGAACAAGGTTATATGAGGGACAGTAGAAACAATAGGGAATCCTGTTATGCTAGAAAAGAAACAAACAGGGGTGCCTGGGTGGCTCAGTGGGTTGAGTGTCCAACTCTTGGTTTTGGCTCAGGCTTGGTTCATGAGTTCAAGCCTCACATCAGGCTCTGTGCTGATGGCTTGGAGCCTGCTTGGGATTCCATTGCCTCTCTCTGACCCACCCCCACTTCTCTCTCTCAAAAATAAATAAACATTAAAAAATATATTGGAAAAGAAACAAACACAATTGGTACAGGTCCGGAAAAGTGGGGCTGACTTCATCTGGATAATTTTAGAGAGCAAGAATTAAAGACATTGAGACAGATTCGGCTCAGTTGAAGAACACACTTTCAGTTAAATTGAGATATTCCAAAACTGACCAAAGAATGTAGTGAATCCTTGTCTCTGGTGTTGAGGTCCCTGGATGTCAGGATGTTTAGCTAACTCTCTATTTCATGGTTTGGGTAGGGGAGGGTCTAGCTGGATATCATCTAAAGTCCTGTCCCTGCCAAAATCTATAAAAGTCTCAGTCATAGCATCAGAGCCCCAACAATACACTCTCGGGGTAATATTCTGTAAAGTCACTCCTTAGCTTCCCTTTTCCTAACAGGCTAGTTTTCTGAATTCCCAGTGTCTGCTAATTAGCACAGCTGAGCCAAGTTTGGCAGTGATTTTTCTCAGAGTTAAGGACTCCTACTTCTTTTTTTTTTTTTTTTAATTTTTTTTTTCAACGTTTATTTATTTTTTGGGGGGACAGAGAGAGACAGAGCATGAATGGGGGAGGGGCAGAGAGAGAGGGAGACACAGAATTGGAAACAGGCTCCAGGCTCTGAGCCATCAGCCCAGAGCCTGACGCGGGGCTTGAACTCACGGACCGCGAGATCGTGACCTGGCTGAAGTCGGCGCTTAACCGACTGCGCCACCCAGGCGCCCCAAGGACTCCTACTTCTGAAGATGATGTGTGTTTTAATTAAGTCTCCTCATTAAAACTTTCTAGCTTTGATTGTCAGCGTCTGTCTCCATGCAGCACATAATAGATATTTGCCCATTTCTTATGTAATCTGATTAATGTAGACAGCTCATCTTAGACACTCAGTCCCACAAAGTGAATTTTAAGCCTTTTTTTTCCAGATAGGCTGAGTATAGATCTGTTTCTTATATACTTCCTTTAAGTGGGGTTCCTGACACACCTTAAAACTCTAGTTAGCTACAAATACAAGATTTTATCAAGTTCGTTGAAGGAAAAAAGATGTATTTTCTTCTTTCTCTACCAGCAATTATGAGAAACCAATTAAATGGAACATTTGAAAGAAAAATACATTTTTTTTTATTAAGAAAGAAGAAAATACAGAAACTCTATGGGTTTTGTTAAGACCCATGCAATTTTCCTGTCATGAGAATCCCTACCCTCTCACTCATGTTTAGCTAGCACTGGTGGAATTCAGGAGGTCTGTATTTATAATAAAGTGTCAACCTACCTTACTTTGCTAAAGCATAGACACAGATCTCTACATACTTGATATTTGGAACAAATGGTCTTGCTTCCATTACCTCCTTCCATGGCTCTCCTTTGATCTCGAAAACAGGTCATGAGTGGATTGTGATATTAAGAGCATGTTCCCAGAAAATACATGGTTCTAGTCTCTTGACTTTCATCTAGATACATTAAAATAACTGGACCCAGCATATGGAACTGAAAGGGTATTTTATCATATCTACAAAATAATTTAATTTTATTTGTTAAACTATATCTAAAATAAATTTAGGCAGCTCAGAATAATATAATTCAAACAAAATCTTACATAATAGCAGGGAAACTCTGTGTATAAAATTCAGGAGAAAATAAAGATGCATTCTAGATCCTTAAATATTATATACATTAGAGATATTTAAATATTCCATTTACTAGAAATGGTGTCTCTGTAGAATATATCTAATAAAACAAAGAATTTCTGTGGAAATATAAAAAGACAAATTCCTACTTAGAAGATAAATAATAAGAAAAAAGAAGAGATATATAAATGTATGGTATATCTGTCTTTACTAATCATTTGGAAAGCCTTTTCAGCAAAAAGTCACAGTGTAGATTATGTTCAGGTGATCTGTACTGTTTACCATCAGTCAAGATATAAATCACTTTCAGTTAAAATTGTTCCCAGAAATAATCCATGTATGGCTAACTTTTGCTTTACTAGTTGTAAAAATTCCTGAACTACTTGCCAAATTGGTGAAATGTCCTTTTCCTTGCAGGAAATTCCATATGCTGATATATGGCATATATTATATATATATATATATATATATATATATATGTGGTATATATATGTGGTATATATAATGGTATATGGGCGAGGAGGACTTATCTTATGGGTCTCTTGAAAGGGACCCATTCAATAGGACTTATCATTCAATTCCTACCAGTGAATTCTGTTCATTTGGTGGGCAGTCCTTGAATGCTATTACTTTTCATTGATCAAGCACCAAAGAAATTTTCATCTCACCAGAAGACATATAGAAACAAAAACAAAAAAATCCTCCCCCAAAATAAAGGAAAAAACCCCTACATTTTAGCTTAATAATGTTCTCTAAGCGTGAAGGATTAGAAGATGAACATAGTAATAGAACCCGAAGTTCTCTTCATTTACCTGAAGTATGCCTTGATTGCTGAGTTTGGGAGAATCTCAAGTTTGGAAGTCAAATTTGTAATCATCACTAAGCATATGATGAGAAATCATGACCCTGTTTTCAGATCTTGTCACCTTCCTCTGATTTCTCTTCACCCTTACTCGTCTTCTAGCACAGGTTGTAGGAATGGTTGAATGTGTGGGTTTTGGGTTATGATGACCTGGGTCCCATTCTAGCTCTATCACTTACCAGCATGTGAGTTGAACAAGTTGCTGAACATTCTTATGTTCTGGATTCTTGATCTTTAAAGTAGGGATAGTAATCCTGCCTCATGATTTTGTGAAGATTAATAGACGAATGCTAGTAACAAGCTTAGCGAAAGGTCTTGTGGAGGCTATGGTTTGGGACTCAATGATGATAGCCACCACTGCCATTATTACTTGAACAGTGTTTGGTGTAAACAAAGGAAAGAAATAGCAAACCTCGCTCTTTGTACTGATTCTGTTTTCCACTAGTTTATGTGTTATTGAGCAGAAAATTTCTTTTCTGTGTGTTCTGTGGTTGCCGTTGTTCATTTGTATGCATTTCAGCATTTTTGGGGGGGGAGAAAAATGTACCAGTCTTGAAGATTCAATACATGGAAGTGTCATCTTCCAGCCAGAGCCTGAAGAAACTATTCAAATTCACAGGAGCCACGTGTCTGAAGTCTGGGAAGTATACCTCTACCATAAGACTTTCCTTATAGGCAAACCTTGCGGATACTGCAGATTTGGTTCCAGACTACCACGATAAAGTGAATATTGCAATAAAGTGAATCAAATGAGTGTTTTGGTTTCACAGTGCATATAAAAGTTATGTTTACACTGTACTATAGCCTATTAAGTGGGCAATAGCATGTTTAAAAAAACAATGTGCATGCCTTAATTAAAAAATACTTTATGGCTAAAATTGCTAACCATCATCTGAGCTCTCAGCAAGTCATAATTACTGATCACAGATCATCATAAAAACATAGTAATGGTGAAATAGTTTGAAATATTGTGAGAATTATCAACAGAGAGACACAAAGTGAGGAAATGCTGTTGGGAAAAAAATGGTGCTTGCTCGACACAGGGTTATCACAAACCTTCCGTTTGTGAAAAATGGAATATCTCTGCAAGGCACAGTGAAGACAAATTCAAGAAAATGAAGTATGCTTGTATTTAGTGACACAAAATTTTCTCTGCCTAGTAAAAGCATTTCAAAGAAAACAAAAGAATAATTTGTCTCTTCTGAGGAAATAATTTATACATTATGATTTCTTTAGTTCCAAGAAAACACAAATGCCATTTGCAGCAAGATTAAGTGAAGAATCTAGGTTCAGCTATAAACTTGTTGATAACATCAATGATTCCCAAACTTGGTAGTTCATCAAGATACTCTGGGAGGATTTTTTAAATAAGGACTTCTGTAAAATCATGATTCTTTGGGAGCTGGTGAGGGGCAGGAGGAGGTGGGAATGTGGTTACAGTGTGGCCTAGCGTGGATCTTGCACCCGAGGCAGGAGGGTATGGGAATACCAGACAAAGACTAAAGCTAAGAACATCTCAGATTCTGAGACCCATCGCACATCTTTCCTATTGCTCTGATGCTCTGAGTTTATCCCAATTTCTTTGAATTTCCTCAGAAAGAAAATTTGACAAAGCTATAGACAGTTACTCAGTGGCCCAGTTGTGGTCATTAGTTTTGCAGCTGCCACCAACACATTTCTCTAAGGGTAAGAATCCTTAGGCTGTGAAGTATTTTGTCCAGAGGCAGCATGAGAGACCAGGAGGCACAGGACCAGGAGTAGGCAAATGTCCTCTATGTCTGACCAGTGGACTCAGGTGAGTAAAGTAGATGTAAGCATCTACTTTCAAGATGTCTACTTCACTCTGAGAAGATGGATGGGTTAGGGAGGGCTTAAAGGATTATTCTAACACAGAAGGCCCATCTATACAACCTCCCAAACTGTTAACCCTCTTTGGCATTTTGAAGTCCTAATATGGCTTCCAAAGGAGATGGTTTCATAATTCTAAGACTGTTTGAAGTCAGAGGGCAGTTGAATGGCCTTTGTTCTGTGGTACTTGGAAAGAAGCTGTACTTCGTTTAGTTGTCCTTATTTCAGTAAATGCAGGGGGATCATACGTTCTACTCTGCCTGGTGTTGGAGTGTGCAAAATGGTGACAATACTTTGCAGTAGCTTTCATGAAAAGGTGGAGTCTGGTTCCCCATTCCTTAAATCTAGGATTGGCTTTGTGGCCTTCTTTGACACATTGAATGTAGCAGAAATGATGAGTTACAGGCCATATGATTTATGAACCTAGGCATCAAGAGGTCTTGTAGCTTCAACTTTTGTTGCTTGTAGACACCTGTTGCCACCATGTGAGTGAGCCAGCCTGATGGATAATGAGAGCTCAGTGACACATTTTGTGCAGTATCCCTGGGTGACAACAGCCAGACATAGAAATCTATAGTGATTCAAAGGCCATCTTAGATTATTCAGCCGACTGGAATGTGTTGCTACATGTGAGCTATTATTGTTAGCCTTTATCTCTCCAAATGATGTGATTTTTTTTTTTTTACACCGGACACTATGTATTTAAAATGTATTTTTTTTATAGGGATTAAGTGCTTTCCTTGCGGTTCAGGGTCCTTGCTTGCCTGTATTTATCTCAAAAATGAAAAAAGCATTGCCAATCCCACCTCATCCCTTTCTGCGTCTTGTGAGTTATTACTTCTTTGGTGAGTCTGATTGAGCTGAAGGCAAAATGGCAGTGGTGGCTCATCTTACTATAAGTCTTCTGTCATGTATTTCTTGTGTGTCAGAGTATAGTTTTGTTCTGTTTTGTTTTTCAGAAAAAAACCCACTCATTTTGAAACAAATAGACTAGTTTTTGCTTGTTTGTTTTACAGATGCTTTTCCTCTTTCAACTGAAACAATATCTTGGACTGATATCTTACCACCTGACTCTAGTTTGAAAATGATGAGACTTGCTCCTGATTTGATGTTGAATGATTACAAAACTATGATAATTTCAAAACTATTGGATTATGGGGATCGAAAAGCTAATGCTATTTTCAAAGAAATACTTCTGAATATCAGTACTTGTAGATAGAGCACAATGTAGTTATTCTATTAATAAATAAAGTGACTAATGAAGCGTTGTACAGCACAGTGAGAATACATTTCACAGGGCCTTTTAAAATGATTGTATAAAACAATTCAAAGAAAAGGAACCAAACTATGCTTTGTAATATATTTTTCCCAAGGCATATTCATAACATTTATAAAATACATATTTTTTGTGTTGATAAATTGCCCTAAACACCCTCTGTTGAATAGGCTGACCATAGGCAAGACTGTGACGTTGACAGTTTGGGCCTTGGCTTTCCTCCCTACAGTTGGCATCCCTTGCCAAGTGGAGGATAAATAACACGCATTCAGGATAGGTCGTTTTCTCTCTCTTTTTAACTGAAAATGTAGCACGCACAGAGCAAAGCTTTCAGCAAGTATAATGTGTTTATAATAAAATAATCTTCTTCCTACTGTAGATTCTTGGTTCCCCCTGGAAGTAATGTCTGCAGAGCTTCCTTTATATGTCCTTCTTCTGCATATGCATACATATTGTATATACATATAAATGATGCTTATCTTAAGCATTAAGAATCTCTTGTCCTTCAAATGGTTCTCTCCTTTGGACAGCTGTCTTCACCTTTGTTTATCTCAGGTGCCTCATCTATAATGTAATTAACCCAACTTCATAGAGTTAGTTTGGGATTAACTGGTTATGATTCATAAAGGCCCTGGAAGAGTATCTGGCACAAGGGAACCACTCTGTGTTAGCTGTTATCGTATTCAGTTTTGCCCACCATCTTGCATCATTGATTGACATAATTCTATTTTTATAGGGGTATTTAAATTTTGAATCCAAATGGTTTCATCTCAAAACAAAAGATCTATGGTAAAGACTGTAAGAAGCTTCACACGTAGAAAATTCTTACCAAGTTCAAGAGGCTTAAAAATCCTTTAGGCGTGAACTTAGAATATACAGTTTATTTACTACAGAGCAAAATTTACCTTTCGTTAGATGCCTTTGTTCTAATGCTAAATGCCAGAGGAAAATGAAGTCATATAGATAGGGACTTTCTTTGTCTTTACTCATTTGTTCATTTATTCATTTAAAAATATATGTACTGTATACTTTATATCTGACACAAACCCAGGTGAATAAGAGGCAAATAAAAAAATCACAGTTCCTATCATTGTGGAGTTTACAGGATGGTGGGGACAAAGTTTACCAGTGAAATATTTACATATATATTATAACAAAAGGTGAAATACAAGATGTATTTGTGTGTATATGTATCATCTAGTCCAGTATAGGGTGTGATGGAGGCCCCTTCAGTAGAATTTTGAAGGAAAAATATTTTGATCCAAGAATTTTATTTCAAGCCAATTTGTCATTCAATTCTGAAGGCAACTGAGAGTTATTTCCTATTATTGAAAGGTTTATGAGATATACCTCTCCTATACTTTCCTAAAACATACTGTTGGATGACATATTCCAGCAGAATCTCTTTCTCATTCTCTCCTTTTCTTGACAAAGCCCTACTTCTAGTCCATACAGAGATATGCAAACTCAATGTGGAATATGCACACAAATTTTTATTTACTTCATCTGATTTCTTACAAACTTGGGCTTGTGTTACTTTCTGCAACTGTACTTTTAGTTGCAGTGTGTATTGTTAATACTAATTTTAATTTTGTTAGGCTTGTAGTATTTCTATGAAAATAAAAACAATAATTTCAGTCCTCATAATTTATTTCTTCTTTCTCATATTGTTATATATTTTGATGTAAACCCTTCCTATTAGACAACATTCTGCAATGAATAAGTGTGTGCATCTATTTAATTTTTCACCTGTGCAAGTATATCTGAAAAATGTCAGGTCTTGGATTGCTATGTCAGAGGTTTTGGTAATTTTGATAGTTATTGCCAAATTTCTGATAATAGTAATTGCCCCAATATATATCCTAATCAACAATATATGTAGATGCCTGTTTTCTCATCATCTTATGAATAGAATGTTTTCTTAACCTTTCAGTTTTTGCATATATGATAAGATAAAGTGGCATCTCAAAGTAGTTTAATTATACTTTTCTTACAGGTGAATTTGAACATCCGTTTATGTGTTTAAAAGTTACTTGTAGGGGCGCCTGGGTGGCTCAGTCGGTTGAGCCTCCGACTTCAGCTCAGGTCATGATCTCAAGGTTTGTGGGTTTGAGCCCCGCGTTGGCCTCTGTGCTGACGGCTCGGGGCCTGGAGCCTGCTTTGGATTCTGTGTCTCCCTCTCTCTCTGCTCCTCTCCTGCTCACGCTCTCTCTCTCTCTCTCTCAAAAATGAATAAATATTTTTCTAAAAAAATGTTACTTGTATTTCCTTTCCATAACTTTTGCCTAATTTTCATTTTTAAAATTCATTTTTTATCAACTAATATATTCTAACAAGAGTAGTCGTTTGTGATAGAGCTACAAATATTTTTCCTGGGTTGCCTTTTGGGTTTATTTATGGTATTTCTTGACATGTAGAATGTGTGTGTGTGTGTGTGTGTGTGTGTGTGTGTGTGTGTGTGTGTGTTTTAATGTAGTGTAAGTTATCAATCTTTTCTTTGAGGACTCTGGCTTTTGAGTGATGGTTAGAACATCCTTTTCTATTCCAGGTTTATATGTGAAGTTTATATGTGAAACTCCATAGCTTTCTCCACTACTTTTATAGTTTTTCTTTACAATTACATTTTTGCTTATAATTATTTCTTGTGAAATATGTCAGAAAAGAATCTACCCTAATTTTACTTCAGACTTCGGGGGGAACAGAAATCAGAGTCCAAGTCCCATGAAGTCAGTTGGGCTCTGGTATGTGCCTAGCTTTGAAGTCTCAGAGGATAAGCTAAAAGTGAGGGTGAAGTGTGTATAAAGAGGCCTAATGGAGACTGAAGTTACCTCTGAAGCATTTCCAGTTCTGGGAGTAGATGAAGATAATCCCATGTTTATAGTGCCCCTGGCAGAAACATAAGATAAATCACTTCCGGAAGAAGCTGATGTCATCTTATGTTATGCCCAGAATTCATGATCCCCAAAGACCACTAGGGAGCCGAGTCCGATGCAAAAGCAAAAGAGCCTTTATTCGAGCTAGCTCCAGCTCAATCCCCTACCTGCACTGATGCAGCGGTGAGATACCAGGGAGAGAGAGCAAGTTTCAAAAGCACAAAGGTTTTATTGGGGCCTAGGGGCAGTTGGTGAGGTAATGGCTGTGGCCTCAGCCGATTGGCTGGGGAAGGGTCGGAGTCCTGTTACGCAGGTCGCTGGCGTGTTTTGATCAGGAAGTTTGAACGGGTGAGTGGGAGGTTACTCAAGGGGAGGAGGCACGGTCTGAGGTTTCTGCGATTTTCCCGGAAAAGGGGTCATGTCGGGGACATAGTCACTCAAGGTGGAGGACGCAGAACAAGATGGAGTCGGCCAGCGTAGGCCCACCCTTTCACTTAGGCCCCAACTAAAATTAGTTACACAATCAATTTTGCAAATGCAATGTCTGGAACAAAATAAAAAATATCCGAGATATCAAGGCACGTGAGAAAAGACTGATTGAAAGAAAACCAAAAAAAAAACAACAACAAAAAAACAAACAAACCCAGGCAACCGAAAACACTCATCAAAGACCCTGAAATAACAAGTTTATTGGGCTAAAGCATAATTATTTTAGGACTAACAAATATAATAACCAAATTTAGACAAAAGTGGTAAAGATTTGACAGCATATTAGATCCAGATGAGGACAACATTTGTGAACTAATAGGTCAGAACAAAATATCAGAATAAGCATGGACAAGTCAAGACTGAAAATAAGTAAGAGAGTGTATGGTACATGAATGGAGCATCCTAATGTAAATAAGCTTGTTGAGAGAAAGAGAAGAGATGGTATGAGATATTAAGAAAAATATAAGAAAGGATGCTGTATTTTGTCAAATGCTTTTTCTGCATCTATTGAAAGGATCCTATGGTTCTTTTCCTTTCTTTTGTTAATGTGGTGTATCATGTTGATTGATTTGCAAATATTGAACCAGCCCAGCAACCCAGGAATGAATCCCACTTGATCATGGTGAATAATTCTTTTAATATACTGTTGAATTTGATTTGCTAGTATCTTGTTGAGAATTTTTGCGTCCAGATTCATCAGGGATATTGGCCTGTAATTCTCCTTTTTAGTGGGGTCTTTGTGTGATTTGGAATCAAGGTAATGCTGGCCTCATGGAATGAGTTTGAAAGATTTCCTTCCATTTCTATTATTTGGAACAGTTTGAAAAGAATAGGTTTTAACCTTGCTTTAAATGTCTGGTAGAATTCCCCTGGGAAGCCATCAGGAATGAAAAATAAGATAAAAACAGAGAGGGAGGCAAACTATAAGAGACTTTTAAATACAGAGAACAAACGGAGGGTTCCTGGAGGGGAGGTTAAATGGGTGACAAGCCTTAAGGAGGGCACCGTTTGGGATGAGCACTGGGTGTCATATGTAAGACATAAATCATTGGGTTCTACTCCTGAAGCGAAGACTGCACTGGATGTTAACTAACTGGAATTTAAATTAAAAAAAAAAAAAAAAAAGAAAAATATAAGAAAATGTTATATGTAGCTGAATAAAAAAAAAGATGAATTTGAAAGTGGCGATGATCACAGGCAGGTGACTTCTTGCTAGAAAAATATGTGATCTCATAGATAATGAAATAGTAACTTCGAAATGCCAACTGAAAATCTCTTATTGAGAGAAAAATTTCTGAGGATGAAAGTTAAGTAAATGAATTTTTGAATGCACAATAACTGTGCATTTGCCATCAGTAACCCGGGCCCCAAAGAAAATGCTAAAAGGGTTTTATTCAGGCAAAGGAAACTTTTTTTCTGATAGAGATCAAAGATGCACGAGGAAATAAAGAACAATGGAAATAGAAACTATATGGTCAAACCACTTTAATCTCCATTATTATTTTAGCCTAAGTTTTATAATAGATCATCTCAGTCTGACATTTTTTTTTTTTCATGAATTCTCCAGCAATTTCCTAAGAAGATCCTCAAGAAAGTTCACGGGAACAATAACTGACCAGGATATTGCTTAGTGTTGATCATTCTGGGTCACTTTTATCTAGCTTTTCTAGTATGTGTATTCAGCAAAAAATTTATGGAATTGAATATTTAAATATTATTGATATTTTTCTTTCCACGTTTTCCTATGGAGACTTCAGCTGTGCACCTATTGGCTCATTTTGCCTGTCTTTTGTATTTATTACATCTAATTCCCTTCAACTTTGTTTACTCCATTGCTTTATGTTGGATACTTAAATTTGTATTCTTTTTTTTTTTTTTTTCAACGTTTATTTATTTTTGGGACAGAGAGAGACAGAGCATGAATGGGGGAGGGGCAGAGAGAGAGGGAGACACAGAATCGGAAATAGGCTCCAGGCTCTGAGCCATCAGCCCAGAGCCTGACGCGGGGCTTGAACTCACAGACCGCGAGATCGTGACCTGGCTGAAGTCGGACGCTTAACCGACTGCGCCACCCAGGCGCCCCTTAAATTTGTATTCTTTATGTCACTATATTTTCACCAGTTTCTCTTCTCCTTTGTGTTTCTTCAAAATTTGTCATTTCTGTGATTGTTTTTATTCCTTCTACTTCTTTCCCAAATTCTAACAGCTCACACGTTATTTTCTCTGTTATCTCCCCTTCCTTGCCCTGAGTTCTTGTATTTCCCCTTGGTGACTTGTTTCACAAAACAGATGGCTTCATTAAGTTGTTTTTTAATTGTGACAAAAGAACTGGTACAATTTTCATCTTATTTATGGTGAACGGAATGAGGTTTTTGGAGGGGCGGGGGGTTCAGAGTCTATAGACAAGAAAGAATTCTTTAGATGTCTTTGGTGCAAAAAAGGTGATTTTATTAAAGCATGGGGACAACACCCATGGGCAGGAGGAGCTGCCCTGGGACCATGAGGAGAGACAGATTATATACTTGGGAAATGGGGGGAGGTAAGGTCCAGAGGAAGTTTCCAGTGAGATTTTCATATGCTAAAGAAGACTCCCAAGATACTGGAGGCCTAGCTATTGTCAAGCTAAGGTTGTTTTTCCCTCTAGCAAAGCGTTAGCATTAAGACAGCGGGGAGTTCCTGGAGAAAGTTTTACTCTGCCAACCTCAAGTATTTGTCAATGGGCTGCAGGTTATAAGAAAATTTATTCTATCTGCCATTTCCTTCTGCCTTTGTTTCCCACCTCAAATGGGAAATGTTGTCTATTGGTAGGTTTTGCCGCTGTGGCTCACATTTTTTATAGTGTCCTCTAAATACTTGATTCAGACCTACCATCCCTCCCTGATTTCTGGCCATTTTGTTGCCTTCTTATTTTTACCTGCCATCCAAAGTTCAAATATTTGTCCTGAGTTAGAAATTCACAATGCAAAGTTTTGTGTAGGCTTTATTTGAGTTTTTATCATCTCTTTTCCCATATTTATGGGGTTCGCACTGTGTGTCAGGCTTTGCACTAAGCTCTGCGGATATAAAAATGAACAGTAAAAGCAGGACTTCTGTTTTCATAGGGCTTATAAGATTAGCCGAGGAAAAAAAATTAAATAAGCAAGTTCAATACGGTGCATGCTAAGTATTATAAGAGAAGAAATATAGGATACTGTGGAAACGCAGTTTGATGATATTAAACATTTAGATTCTTCTAATGTGTTTTGCACAAGTCCTGTATTTTGAGGAGAGTCAAGGATTCTCCCAGTAGTGTTGAACATTTGAAAGAGGAAGTGATTCCTAGAGAAAGGAAGGTCTAAACTGAGATTCAGATCGAACTAAGAGGGATCTAAGTGGAAGTAACTGTTTCATAACAATATATAGAGATCAGAGAAAGAGCAAAAGAATATAACATGACAGATGAATGAGGTTCATTGATTTGTTTCATTTTATGAATCTATTTGATGAAGTTTTGGGGTATTGGTGGAGTTTTGGGGTCCGGAGCCGACGGCCAAGAAAAAATTCTTGAAGATGTCTTTGGTGCAAAAAGGTGATTTTATTAAAGCAAGGGGACAGGACCCCTGGACAGAAAGAGCTGCACTCCAAGTGTTGGGGGGGGCGGGTAACTGTTTTATGGAGCTGGGGGAGATAAAGTCAAGAGGGAGTTTCCAAAGAGACTTTCACATGCTTAAGACTTACTGGAGGGCTCGCTATCATCAAAGTAAGGTTGTTTTTTCCCTCTAGCAAAATATTAACATTAAGACAGTAGGGAGTTCCTGGACTTTAGGCCATTTATGGGATTGCCTTTTTCGGCTAAGCTGGTGGAGACTCATCAGTTTAACCTTTTTTTTTTTTTTTTTTTTTTTGTCCTTTCTTGTTTTTGGCGGAGTGTCCAAGGAATTTGTACATGTCCCACCAGGAGAGGGGGGGAGGTTGCTAACTTGTACTTTGACCTCTGCTTGCCTCAAGTTCCCTCATCCTATCAGTAAAGGAAATCTCTGCAATTCCTCGTTTTAGAAGCACAATTTGAATTTTAAACAGGATTTATTAGCTCCCTTTAGGGCTGTCTTCAGAAGCAGGAAAAACTGTGAAGTGCACTTAAAAAAATTATTCTCTGTGAGAAAACTTTGATGAAAAAGTTAATAGAGTTAGCAGATTTTATTTTATTTTTTTTAACGTTTTTTTTTTTTTTAATTTATTTTTGAGACAGAGAGAGACAGAGCGTGAACGGGGGAGGGGCAGAGAGAGAGGGAGACAAAGAATCGGAAGCAGGGTCCAGGCTCTGAGCCATCAGCCCACAGCCCAACGCGGGGCTCAAACTCACGGACCGTGAGATCGTGACCTGAGCCGAAGTCGGACACTTAATCGACTGAGCCACCCAGGCGCCCCTAGAGTTAGCAGATTTTAGGTAAAATATAATTTCTTAGTTGGTGTTCTGATGAGGATTTGGAAAATTCTTCCTTTGGAAAATCCTTGTTCTCAATATCCCTAGTGATATTCTTTATTTTTTTTGTGTGTTATTATT
Organism: Prionailurus viverrinus; assembly: GCF_022837055.1. Lineage (NCBI taxonomy): Eukaryota > Metazoa > Chordata > Mammalia > Carnivora > Felidae > Prionailurus > Prionailurus viverrinus. The sequence continues at coordinate 142,521,075 of NC_062562.1, forward strand.
TTTTTAATGTTTATTACTGGGGGAGGAGCAGAGAGAGAGGGAGACACAGAATCTGAAGCCAGCTCCAGGCTCTGAGCTGTCAGCTCAGAGTCCCATTTGGGGCTGGAACTCCAGAACTGGGAGATTGTGACCTGAGCCAAAGTTGGAGGTTTAACCGACTGAGCCACCCAGGCACCCTCCCCCCCACCCCGCTGATATTCTTGAATCATTTACCAAAGAGATCTTTCTGGTCTTTGTCTTCCTAGCACCTCCCCCCAGTTGAACTTTGAAGTTAAAATGCAGGTATTCCCTGCTTTTCAAAAGTTCCATGTTACACCACTTTGCTTTCATGAAAGACCTACATTAGTACCTGTTTTTGCTAACCAATGGATATCCGAAGAGAAATTTTGCTTTTACAGAAAAAAGTGACAAGTGAAAATAACTTTCAAGTGGGCAGTTATATAGAGGCGGTGTGTACCCCAGCAACAACAGTAGCTACACCTCCCTCCTTCCCTAGGAAGTACACTCAGCATCTCAGCATCAAGCCACCATCATTTTGAACCACGTCTGTGAACATCCGTGTTTATTTCAATTTATTTACTGTATCCCTGAGCAAGATGTATCTGAAGGTATCAGCAACACTTTTTCTGGGCCTGGGAATGCTCAAAAATTTTTCCATATACAGTTGATTCTTGAACAACACCAGGTTTAGGGGTACTGACCCCCATGCAGTTGAAAATCTTCATGTAACTTTTGACTTTCCAAAACTCAATAGACTTCTGTTAACTGGTAGCTGAGCTGATCACATAAGCAATTGATTAACACATTTTTGTATGTTGTATGTATTATATACTGTCTTCTCACAATAAAGTAAGCTGGAGAAAAAAATGTTAAAATCATAAGGGAAAATGCAGTTACAAAACTGCACTGTATTTATAAAAAGAAAACATCTGCCTATAAATGGCCGTGCACAATTCAAAGCCATGTTGTTCAACGGTCAACTGTAAATTAAAGGTAGTTTCTTCTTCACATTAGGCCACTGCGGTCTACAAAAGGTTTCATGGGAACTGTACTTTCAGATAGTGGGGGGGACCTTACATCTAATGTGATCTAGACTACTGTGAAAATAGCTTTTGGGAGTCTTCAGGATTATCCTTTTCAGAGTGATATTTTAGGCCCTCATTCATGGATTCTTGTTTTGCAACACAGGTTGCTATTAACATTTTTTTTCCTGTAACAGTTATCACCTCCATAAGACTATATTAATTTTTCCAATATTTCTGCTCTGCCCTGAAAAGTTCTATAAGGAATAACAGCATTTTTTTTTTTTTTGTCCGAGAGTTGCCAGCTAATTGCAACTATAATAGTATCCATATGGCAAATTTCCAGCTTGTCAGCTGTAGTACAGCATTCAGGCTGGCTTGCTAGATACTTCTGTTTGTTTCTGTGTTTAGAGAAAGCACACAAACATTAACCTATCATATTGATGTCACAAATGTCAACGTCTTGTTATAATTAAATCCTCTGAGTATTTTATGTATGAAAAGAAAAACACATTTGGGCAAGCGTAAATGCATGGTTTTTTTTTTTTTATTTTTAGAATGGAAACTACAGCTTGTTTACTTAACTGATTTGGCAAGGAAAAAACTGTTAAGAGAAAAACAGAACAACTAATCTGTGGTCTCTTCTCATTTATCCTATGTTTCTAAATATAAGCAGCTGATCCTTCTTGTAACTGAGGACACACACCCAGTGAGGCTAGAAATTTGCAAATTATAATGAGCTGCACGTAATAGTGTGAATCCTTAGAGTGAAATCAGCATAAGAGAATAATCTGACAAATACACGTTAAGCTGTTTTTCAAAATGTGAGTCCATTAAAAAAAAAAAACTGTTGTGGTTGAATAATGGAAACCTAAAGCAAATAACATTTTATTGCCAGAAACACTAAGTTCCAAATCTGTCTAGGGTCAAACTGGGGAAACACAGAAGAGATAAAAGCTGAGAGGGAGGTCAATTAAATTTACTCTTTTGATGCTACCAAGCTGACTTTCTGGTTTTGAGCTTGGTAGGTGTTTAAAGTTTTTTCTCTCTTAGGTTCCTATGATATGGGGATATACTTCCTCGGATTGGTTCCTACCCTTCCTCCTACCTATCTCCTAGTTTTCTGGAGGTCGGCTTTACCTAGGCTTTTCTGTGTATGTTACATAGTGTGGGGCTAAAGGAATTCTGGAACTTGGCTGCCTGAGTTCAAATCCTACCTAGTTTTACCACTTACTAGTCGTGTAACTTTAGACAGGCTACTTAACATCTTTTGCTTGTCTCCTCATCTGAACATGGGATGATAATAAATAGAACTGACTTCACAGAGCTGCTGAGAGTAAATTATATCTATCCACCATCCACCCATCTATCCACACCATGGAAGGATGTAATATTCGTTATCATTATCATTTTCCCTCTAAGAGAATGTTCCTCTCCTGATCCACAGGAAAGGCTCATCTGCCTCCTTTACCATGAGCAACCTCTGGAGGTGTAAGTGATGCCTTATATGCAGCAACCTCTTCACTGCTTATTTTGCACCTTTGGCACAGTTATCTGGTGTCTCTGCCTTTTAGGCTTTCTAGCCAATTGTGCCCCTGCCCAACCTCAGGAGGCACATATCCTTAGGATTGTTATGTCTTTCAGGTGAGTTATCTTTTCATTTCTGTGATGATGAATTTTACCTGTCAACTTGGCTGGGCCATAGAATCCCAGTTCTTTGGTCAAATAATATTGGAAGTATGTCTGTGAGGGTATCTTGGATGAGGCTCACATTTCAGGTGACAGACTGAGTAAAGCACATTGCTTTTCCCCAATGTGGGTGGCTCTCTTCCAGTCACTTGAAGGTCTGAGTAGGGCAGAAAGGCAGACCCTCCCCAGAGCAACAGAAACTACTTCTTCCTGATTATCCTGGACCTGAGAGATGAGTATTTTCGCCCGCCCCCTCCCCCCACTACTGTGGCCTTCAGAATGGAACTGCACCATTGTCAGTGGTAGATCTTGAGACTTATTATCCTTCATAATTGAATGAGTTTATTTCTTATAAGTCTCTTAATGGATCGACTGATCCATAGGTCCTATTGTTTCTGTTTCTCTGGAGAACCCTGAATCATTATGGGATATGTTTCATTTTCCTCCTCACCTTGATGTGTATTTGTCTAATATTAGTATTAGCTGCTTCTATTTTTGTTTTCTGGTAGCCTTTGTGTGTGTGGCATGTATTTTCATCCTTTCTTACAAACTTCCTGTTTCTTTTCATATTTAATGTGTGTCCATTTTAAGCAGTATACAGTTTATTTTTTAATGTTTAATTATTCTTGAGAGAGAGAGAGGGAGACAGAGCATGAACAGGGGAGGGGCAGAGAGAGAGGGAGACACAGAATCTGACACAGGCTCCAGGCTCTGACCCGTCAGCACAGAGCCCCATGCGGGGCTCGAACTCACAAGCCGTGAGATCATGACCTGAGCTGAAGTCAGATGCTCAACTGACTGAGCCACTCAGGTGCCCCTGGTTTTGTTTTTCTATCCAGCCTGACATTTGTTTGTTTGTTTGTTTGTTTGTTTGTTTATTTGAGAGAGAGAGAGAGAGAGAGAGGCATAGAGAGGGAGAGAAAGAGAATTCAAAGCAGGCTCCACACTGCCAGTGCAGAGCCTAACACAGGGCCCGAACTCACGAAACATGAGATCACGACCTGAGCCAAAACCAAGAGTTGGATACCCAGGAGCCCCAGCCTGATAATCTTGTAAAGAAATTTCGAGTATTTATTCAATTTAAATTTCATATAATTAATGGGAGTACTGATGCATGTGGAATTTAAAGCTGTTAGTTTACCTGTTTTTTCTACTTTTCTATTTGGCTTTGTTTTTTTTCTCCATTCTTAATTTTTTTGGAGTAATCATATTATTTTAAAATATTTTCTAATCTTTCTATTAGCTTTTTAATTATGTACCTATATTATTCTTTAAGTGAAATCTTTAGAGGATTCAACAGCCTACAGCTTATTAATATTTTTGCCATTTCCTAGAGAATACAATAAACTTACACATTTTAGGCTTATTTTTCTACTGCCTGAGCTTTGTGCCATTGTTGTCATATTGCATGTAGAAACATATACATGCATACTTTATGTGTATATTGGTATATACTTACAAATACATGTACATATGTATGATATGAATATGTGTGTATGTATACACACACACACACACACACACACACACACACACTTCAAACTCCACAAGATATTATTATCAGGACAGTCAGTATTCATTTAGATTTACCCTCATTTCTACACTTTCTTTTAACAAATTATTTTTTTTTTCAACGTTTATTTATTTTTTGGGACAGAGAGAGACAGAGCATGAATGGGGGAGGGGCAGAGAGAGAGGGAGACACAGAATCGGAAACAGGCTCCAGGCTCTGAGCCATCAGCCCAGAGCCTGTCGCGGGGCTCGAACTCCCGGACCGCGAGATCGTGACCTGGCTGAAGTCGGACGCTTAACCGACTGCGCCACCCAGGTGCCCCTCATTTCTACACTTCCGAAATTTATTTCTCCTGTTGAATTATTATGCTTCTCCTTTCTGAAGAGCTACTTTATTATATCTTTTAGTACAGTTGTCCTTGAAATGACTTTTCTCAGATGTTATTTATTTGAAAATTTCTTTCTCTCACCTTTGTTTTATTAAGGATACTTTCATTGGAGGAAGGAGTCTAGGTTGGCATTTATTTTTTTTCATACTTTAAATCCATCATTTCGTTGTCTTCTAACTTGCATCATGTCTGCTCAGTGAGCTGTCAGTCTTATTGTCTGTCACTCCTTTGAAGCGAACATGTTCTTTTTACCCTTTTATCTTCTTTTACATTTTTCTCTTTTTCTTGTCCAGCAGGTGGACAGCTCATGTACCTAGGCTGTTTTTTCTTTATCCTCTTTCATCTCAGGGTTTTTGATATCTTTTAGGTTTGTTTGAGGTTGCTAGCTAGTTTTTATCCATCTTGGAAAATTCCCTGTCCAGTATATCTTTAAATATTCTTTCTTTCTATTCCTTCTTCGACTCCAATTTCATGCATGTGAGGTGTTTCCAGTGTTTCCATATGACTCATTCTCTGTTATGTATTTAAATGTTTTTCCAACTTTGTACTTCAATAGATTAATTTTTCTACTGACCTGCCTCCTAGTTATTAATCTTCTTTAGTGCAGTGTCTAATTATTTTTTAAGATATCTCTTAAATTTATAATTTAACTTATTGCATACTTAACTTTATAGAATTTTCAATAGATTGTTTTTAATGAATTCAGTTTGCTGGTAAAATTCCTCATCTCATCTATTTTCCTGGATACATTAGTTATAGTTATTATAAAGTCCTTGTCTGATTCTTATAATATATAAATGGACTACCTATGGATCTTTTTCTATCATCTGGCTTTTGGGGTGTGTGTGTGTGTGTGTGTGTGTGTGTGTGTGTGTGTGTTAGAGAGATTTGGTGAATGCCACTATTTTCTAGGAAAAACTCATAGAGGTACCAGGTGATGGTTTCTTCCTCTAGAGATGATTTAATTTCCTTTCAATGGGCAAAGAAATCACCCTTATCCAGACATGGATTGAAACAATTTCAGAATTTCTGAGTGCTGTTCTAATTCCAGTTTGTCTTACACTAGGATGTTGCCTTTTGGGAATCTCAACTGAAAACCTTACATATTTACCATAGACTGTCCTCCTTGGAAAACCCTGAACCCCAAATTTTTATAACTTTAGTTAGAACTGTGAGACTGCCAAAATCTCTGCATAGCTATTGAGACTTTTAACTAAAGCTTTTTCTCATTTTCTTTATTTTTCTTTTATGCCAGCTCAGATTAGTTCTGAGCAAATTTGGGGGAAAATGTATGGAAAAAATATGTTATACTTACTTCTTAGTGGTTCCCAATTTTCTAGATCTGGTATTTATCATCATCATCTTTTTTTTTATGTTTATTTTTGAGAGAGAGAGAGAGTGAGAGAGACAGAACTCAAGAGGAGAAGGGCCAGAGAGAGAGGGAGACACAGAATCTGAAGCAGGCTCCAGGCTCCCAGCTGTCAGCACAGAGTCCTATGCGGGGCTCGAACTTACAAACTGTGAGATCATGACCTGAGCTGAAGTCGGATGCTCCACCCACTGAACCACCCAGGTGCCCCTCATCATCATCATTTTTAATTTGAGAAAGAGAATGTAAGTGGTGGAGAAGGGCAGTGGGGGAGAGAGACAGAGAATCTTAAGCAAGTTCCATGCTCAGCACGGAGCCCAAATTCCATCCCACAACCCTGGGTTCATGACCTGAGTGGAAGTCAAGAGTTGGTTGCTAAACCAACTGAGCCACCCAGACGTCCCTAGATCTTGGTCTTTCAAATAATGGCTACCTTGCCTGTTGACAGATAACTTCCCAATTGACTATAAATTTGAGAAGATTCATGTAAATTTTTAATTACAGCTACCTCCCAGAAAACATTATAGACAAGTCTCTAGGTAAACTCTCTTTAAGGAATTATTGTCATTGAGAAGGAAAAGACTCAAGGTGCCTGGGTGGCTCAGCTGGTTGAGTGTCCAACTTCGACTCAGGTCATGATCTCGCAGTCTGTGAGTTCAAGCCCTGCATGGGGCTCTGTGCTGACAACTTGGAGCCTGGAGCCTGCTTTGGATTGTCTCCCTCTCTCTCTCTGCCCCTCCCCCATTCACTCTCTCCCTCTCTCTCTCTCTCTCAAAAATACATAAAACATTTTAAAAAATAAGGAAAAGACTGATAAATTAGCTATTCATGGACAAAATAAATGCATAATGTCCTAAAACTGAACTTTGGGGTTGCTTTACTCTATCAAAAATAATAGTAACAACTTTAATATCAATTCCTAGGATAGTTTTTCTTAAAATGTACTATGTGCAATGTATTTTTATGTATATTTTACATAAGAACAGAAGTTCAGAGAATTTAAGTCATTTGCTCAAGGTCACACAGGAAGTGACAGAACTAAGTTGATTCTAACCCTACAGTCTGTTTCCTTTCTTCGTGTGACTTTGCTAATTAACTATACCAATCTTTAATCATGCCTAATTTATTTTATAACTATTTTAGCATAATGAAGCTTATAGTCATAATTGTGTGTTATATACTTAAGTATAAATGGAGATGTCTAGAAAAAAAAATTTTTTTTAATGTTTATTTATTTTTGATGAGAGAGAGACAGAGAGAGAGAGAGAGAGAGAGAGAGAGAGAGCATGAGCAGGGGAGGGGCAGAGAGATAGAGGGGCACAGAATCAGAAACAGGCTCCAGGCTCTGAGCTGTCAGCACAGAGCCCGATGTGGGGCTCAAACTCACAGACCGTGAGATCGTAACCTGAGCCGGAGTCCGACGCTCAACCGACTGAGCCCCCTGGGCGCCCCTAGAAAAAATTTTTAGATACTATAACTTAGATTAGGAAATATGCCATTATGAAATTTCAGAGAAGTAGATTTTGAAGTCCTGTTTAGGCTGTCTACTTATAGTGTGCTCTTATGCTTTCGGAATATCAGTCTCCACATATTCAATGTGGGGATATTAACTACTCCATAGGAATTTTCTGAGGACTAATTGACTTATAGGTTTGTGAAATTTTATGGAAAACTCAATGTATTAATTAGTTTCTTAATTGGTTTTATATTTCTTGTCATAATTTTCATTATTATATAGAGAGAGACAGGTCCTAAAGGTGCGGTGATGAGAGAATTGAAAAGCAAGGGCCAAGACTCTCCAGGCGCCGAAGCATCGGTCCCCTGGCTTAAGCCTCTTTTGTTTTTGCAATTTGTCTGATAACAGCAAGCACATACAGCATAGTATTTGGCATCCTGACAGGTCATCCACCCTCACTGTATTCCATACTGGGTCATGAGTATATCTGGCACCAGACAAAGCATTCTTATCTCCAGACCTGGCACCCTTGTGATGTCCTTCTGGAGAGAACAGCAGTCCCGTGGCCTTCCTCCTGGGAATGAAACTGCTTTCAGTTTCTTCTCTGTCCCTTTCCTTCAGGACATTCCTATGGTGCCTCCCAATTCTTGTTCTCCAACAATTATACATTTAAAATCAAAAGGCCAGTGAGTTCCTAGGGGATCTACTAAGATAAGAGCTCAGATAAGAACTTCCCTAAGAGTTGTGTTATCACACTTTTACTAGAAACAACTATTCAACTTCTTTTTGAGGTTCTAGTCCCTGCATAATTTAGAGTGAAGCTCTTCCCACTCTGGAATGAATATGGTTCAAAAGTCTAGAAGTTTTCACAAAGTTTAGTTACATGATTTACAGACTGATTTAAATTTAGGACCCAAGAAATACTTTTGCTATAAGACGCTAAAAAGTGGCCAGTATCACAAATTTATTAAAGAAAGCTTATAAAAAAACTACTGTTATCTTTTTCTTTAATGTAATGATGGATTTTTTAGATAAGGGAGTACTAAGAATCAATGTGCTATATATTATAGATTCAATAAACTGTTTGATGAAATGTCGTATAGCACAGTACCAAAAACATCAATTTTAAAATAACAGGACTTAAATAGTGTTTATTTACAAGGCAAGCAGCATCAGAAGGAAGAACGATCAGATATAAAGTTACTCTAAGTTTGTTTGGCAAATGGTCTGTCCACCTTCTGTGCTTTCTGGCATGTTATATGCACCTTTATTGTGACATCAGTATAGTGAGTTACAGTTATTTATTATTTTTCTTTCCCCACTGTACTGCAAGATCTTTCAGATAAAGGGAACCATATTTATTTATCTCTGGATCCTCAATGTCTAATAAAATAAAATGTCTGGCAGAGATTGGAAATCCCTTTATTATGACCTAAAAATGATCAATTTCATAATTAATAAAATATATTATTTTAATCTTAAGCTAGGTCAAAATCCTCAGACTCTCCCAAGGTATGCAAATTCCCATGTGGGAAAGGTTGAAAAATATTTCTCTGAGAAAAGAAATACTGTACGTGAAAATACCTGGTTTCAAACGTATTTCCGTAAATGAAGAGAAGCCAATAGGAAAGAGGTCACTTGTGGACGGTAGGGAAGGATCTTCAGTTTCTCATCTGTAGAATAGGTGATTGAATGAGTCAATGCTTCTAAACTACTTTGTTTTGCTTTGAAAATACTTCTGTGAGATCAACTCTTCCCATTATAGTGTCATGATGCAGTGCTCAGGGACAGGAGAGTAGAATGGATTCACAGTCAGCCTACCCTGCCAGTGTGGGGAATCTGTTAAGAATTTAGGTAAGGTAAGAGCTTACCTCAGAGTGTGGCCTTATAAATCTGACCATTGGAAATGTGCTACTATTTTTTTAAAAGAAAAAGATAGGCGTTTGAAATACGATATTGTTGTCTTTTTGGTATGGGACTTCCTTAAAGTTAGAAGTTCTGTTTCACAACAATTAATTGATCCAGGAGGGTTTATGATGAGTAAATATATTTAATGAAATCTGTCAGTGTAATTTAGTATTAATTGCAACGTTGCGTCAAGTACAGCGGCTTCAGGTATAGAACTAACTCGACTGCCAGCTGACAACAGTTTATTGTATATTTTAAGAAACATTAGCAGCTCCCTGCTGAGAATATAAATAAGGAGAAAATAGAGCAAGAACCATGGGGCTAGGTGAATATACAATATAACCTCTTTATGGGAGAATTTTGAAGAATCCTGAAAAAAACTAATATGAAGAAAACATTCACTAAGTTTTCTGAAAGCAGATGTTTGGTGCTGAGAAATTAATCACACCAAAATAATTGTAGGAACTCTAGTAACCATGAACATCAGAAAGATGCATTTGAGGTGTTTCATTTTCTTGTCTACTAATTGAAACTTCTTTCCTGAAACTAATTATGGTACAAAGTTCTGCCTGCTTTGAAATACTGAAAGTAAAACAAAAAATGCAGATGTTGCTTTTTTTAAAATTGTCTAGAACTATAAATTTTCACTGAATTGATCTTTTCTACATTCTCAATATAGAGTTAAAATATGGAAACTGTGGAAGTTAAAATATGGATAAAGAATATGCAGTTAGTTACCAAAGTATAAGGAGTAGTCCAAAACCCAAGAAGTCATAACAAAATTTCTATGTAGAGATGAAATATTTATAGATATATTTCACATACGATGTGTGTATGGTGGAATCCTTACGTAATGAATGTGTTGCTTAAAATTGTTACTACACATTGACTAACTGGTTACCTAGGATCCTGATCCTGTAGAAGACTTCAAACGGTAGTTCTTTGAAAAATTAACTCAGGGACTATAAATAACAAATAAGAATACGTGCTCATCTGACCTGATTCTAAATGGGCACTGAAACTTGTCTAGAATTTTGTAATTCATTGAACGAAAGCTGGCTGCATTATATTTTAGTAGAAAACCTTAGATTAGTGACAATTTAGGAGAAACACCTTCTAGCTTTTTCCACAATAGGGGTAAGAACTAAAAGGCTCTATTGGGGTTTATGGTCTGCACTTTGGATTTTTTGCAAGGCTTGGGGTGAGGAGACAAAATAAATGGAAATGCTTCTAGGCACTGGTTAACAAAACCACAGCTGTTCCAGTAATATGGACTTTGGAGCACAGTTAGGAAGAAAAAGTAAAGGTAGGAGAAATGGCAGGGGACACAGCCCAAGGAAGATAGTCAATGGTGTTGTAATAGTGTTGTGTGGTGACACATGGTGGTTAAACTTGTGAGTACAGCATAACGTATAGACTTGTCTGATCGCTACGTTGTACACCTAAAGCGAATTTAACACTGTGTGTCACCTGTAATACAATTAAAAAAAGAAGAAATGATTAAAAAGATCAGCGGTAGGGAAAGAAAAACAAGAGGGAAAGATGAACACATGCAAAAAGTGAGCATTAAACAGGAGCCCTTTGCAGCAAATTGTGTATATTAATAAATAGCTTTTACACCTTCTGAGAAATATAAAATCTAGCTTAGGCTTCCCACGGAATTGATGTGTTATTTTCTTTTCAACATCAGCCACCATAATTGAGTCCTCTTTTATTCATCGCTAGTGTTCCAAACCGTCAAACTGCAGGGTCTCCTAAAAGAGATCAACCCAAATGTTCTCTTTACAAAGTGTGGGTATGTAGGAAACCAATATATATTGAATACCCACTAAAAAGTGTGTTATCTCTCTAGTTTCTTGTATCTTACAACTTAAAAAAAATCAAATTTGAAAAAAAGGGATTCAAATTCAACTCCAACTATAAGGCTTATAATATTTTTATTACCAACTACTCTGATGTTTGCTTACTTGTTAAAGGCAGGTGGATAATATATAAAAAACAGAAAATAAATTCTGGACTAAGTAACTCATGTTAACCTTGCTCAGATGGTTCATGTGGTAAGTCTATCATTGTAAGAGAGAGCCCATAGAGAATGTTGCAAGTTACTCAAGCCGTGACGAGGCATTCTTGGGACAAGGTTGGCAATGATGGTTGTGTCTGAGCTGAATACAGAAATGTTCTCAGAGTGAGATTAGAATGCAGATATGTTCTATTTACTCACTTAAACTCAAACATAGTTCCTCATTTTCCCCTCATTTAAAAGTCTGAGAAGCATGGAACATTGTGTCTTTTACTTTCCCTTTACATTGCAAAGGACAAAGTAATAAGTAGTAGATATTAAATTAGTATTTTCTTAATTACCATCATAACTATAGCAGCGACATTTCTGAACTTAATGACTGTGCATAGTCTAATTCTGCAATAGCACGGGTATTTAAATTATAGTTTTCCACACCAGTTTAAGTAATCATCCAGCAATTTAAAAAATCTTCATTAGATGGTAGAGCAGGTAAAGTTAGTCTTCAGTGATACTCTAAAATCTATCTTATTTTATTTTCTTCATATTCAAAGTGTCTACACTATTTTGTTAATTTTGAGTAGTGCATTTTTCACATTTTAGCATCTCTAAAATTAGAGGTGTGATGTTAAGTCAATGTGATAAGAAAATCATCACAATTGTCATGACTAATTGGCACTTTTTTCTCTGTGGTAGGTAACACAAAGTTGGTACATTTTACAATTGATGGCATCTTAGATTTAGTGAAATTAAACATAAGGCAATAAAGTCATAAAGGCAATGTATCCCTGTAGAGATTTCTGAATATTCAATAATATTTAGGTGAAAATCTTTAGGCATTATTTCTTTAAAATTTTTTTTTAATGTTTATTTATTTTTGAAGGAGAGAGAGACAGAGTGTGAGTGGAGGAGGGGCAGAGAGAGAGGGAGACACAGAATCTGAAGCAGGCTCCAGGTTCTGAGCTGTCAGCACAGAGCCCAACCCGGGGCTGGAACTCACAAACTGTGAGATCATGACCTGAGCTGAAGTCAGATGCTTAACCAACTGAGCCACCCAGGCACCCTGTAGGCATTATTTCTTTTAGGGATATATATACATATATCACTATGATTCAAAGTCCACCTTTAGTAAGTCATCGTTTGGAGCCCTAAAGTTATTTTACTTGACCTCTTTTTTTTTCATTTTAGAAGATTTATGTATATATATATATATATATATATATATATGTGTGTGTGTGTGTGTGTATATACACACCCACACACATATACACACACACATATATGTATATATACCTGCCACCACTTATGTATATATATTTACATATGCATATATATATACATATATATATATATATATATCTTCTAAAATGAAAAAAAAGAAGTCAAGTAAAATAACTTTAGAGCTCTGAACGATGACTTACTAAAGGTGGACTTTGAATCATAGTGATAAGTGGTGGCAGGTATATTTTTGGTCATAGTCTATTTCTGATACCATTGATATCTGTTCCACTTGCTCCAATCTTAGTTTTCTACACTTGTTAGTAATATGACCATGGCCAAAGATTTAGTTAGGCTCTTTTCATCAGCTTCCTCATCTGTAAAACAGAGGTATAAATTCTATCTCATAGAACCATAAAAAAAAAACAAAAAAAATAAAAATAAAAAACAAACAAAAACTACATGAAATGGCAGACATAAAGAAGTAGCACAGTCCCTAGCACATAAATGTTAATTTTTCTCACAGAACGACCTTGAAATAAACTTCGTTTTGAAAACTGAAACTTGTCACAGGTGGTAGAAAGTATTCCTGATTACTGGCTTAGTCTGACTGCAAACTAGAATGACTGTGTATTTAAACCAGATGCTGTTAAAGCAGTCTTGAGGACGAATGTCCTCTACTCCTATTAGTACCCGATTAGCAGGACACAACAGGATGAAGGATGGAGGAAACAAACTCCTGTTATGAAGTGATTATACTCATCAATCAAAGGACTACACCTAAATTTCTAAAACAGAAGGTGTGCGCATCACATTGGGCGCATCTCACTGTGAGATGAGCAATGCAATTAAATATCAAAATACTTTTCACAACATTTAACAGCAGGTGGCTACAGGCATAATCCCTGCATAGGTATGTAGGTGACTATTTATGAATTCAGTCCAATCATCTCAAATTGTCTGTCTCAGGGTTTGGGATCCCTATCATTAGAGTCACTTTGGTTTAACTACATGATCTCTAGAAGGACGTTGCATCAATGCACCACTATTACATGGAGGGGTGAGAGATTTCATTGATTAGTATATATCAGTGTGTCAGATTAGAAAGGGAAGGGAATAGATCAAGCCAAATACGTTGATGAAGATGAGAGAAGTCTAGATATTCTCAAGAGAATTGCAGACTAACAGTAGGAAAACAAAGCAAGTAATCTGTCCAGATGGGAGACTCTAGGAGTGTTGTTACTGGGAGAAGAATAAACATAAAATTACAGATCTGAAAAATAAGAAATGCACTGATATTTCACTGCTGCCTCTAGTTACTGGCACAGAATGTGGTAAGGAATAATTCCTGAATAAATATTTGTTGAATAAAAGAATTAACTAATGAGGCATTTAAAAATGAAATACAGTTTTACTGTCTATGTATTGCTAAAGTATCACAGAGTATAAAGTGGATTACATACTTATGTACACGTGTAAGGCAAGAACATCACAGAGCGTAGACAAATCATGCTGTATCAGGCTTTTGTTGATTTTAAGAAATATTAGATAATCCATAAAATGTCTAAACCTATGCAGTAAAGAAATGACTTAAGATGGCAGGTTCTTGACTGTGTGGACCATGCCTGTTTTCATCTTTGTAATGCCAGTGTTTATCATAATGCATGAAATATGATAGGTATTCAATAAATGTTGGCTAAATTAATGGGATTCTAATATACAGTTAATTGTCCAAAAGCTTTGTGCATATTTCGTCTAATAAGCCAGAAAATTGATTGTATAGTTACCATGCAGACATAGTCAATGGCACGCCTCTCTCATCTACTGATGGGTTATAATTTGGTTCATTTAATTGTGTTTATGTTTTACTGTGTTATATTTTCTTTGTGAGAATGCTGTTCTTCTGCCAAATTTTTGCTTAGCCACATTTACATGTGTACTGACAAATTAATATATTTCAGTGGCCTTATGTTTCTGTTGAACAGCCATGAGATGTTTTATTTGCAGCATCTGTGTATTTTAAAATATCATTCTGCCTAGGAGATGCCAATTTTTCATGTAAACATAGATGAAAAATTAGAATAAAGCATTGGTAAAATAAAAGTGAATCTGTAGAGTTTTCTCAAAATATGTACTCCAGTCCCTTCCTGAATTTTCTGATTTAGTTTTGTAGGAGGAAGGAGTGAGGGTTACTGAAAATGGAATGCACTAGTTGGTTGCAGTCTGTGGATTTACAGATACCTTATCTCTACCCCTGTTTTGAGACTTTGTATTCTATCAGGTATACGGGTATTCCATCAAGGCTAAGCAAAATCTGGGAAAAGTACTCCTGCTTCAAAAAACTTTCCCCTCACCGCCTATATTGATTTAACTCATAACCTTCCATTCTTATGCCAGTGTAGAATTCCCAATCCCTTAACATTTACAAATATTGATTTGTGATCTGAAAATATTTTAAAATGGCAATTAATTCCATATTAATTGTTTTTGAGCCTTCTCAAGGAGATTGCTTCTGCTTTCATTATCTCGTTTCCAAATTCATTTGAAATGCATCCAGGGAATTTAAGGGAAGAAACAGAAGAGTTTCAAAATCTAGGAGCAAGAGTGAATTGGTAAAGGTCTCACTGGGAAATTTGGGTTAACAGATTTTGCTTTAACCTAATTATGTCCTCTTATCTAAAAACTCTCAGACTTTTCTAAGTAGGTATATACAGGAAGAAAAATGTTGTCACATGATTGAGAAATAGTGCTTTTTCAAATTATCCGAAAACAAAGAGTTTTGTCAAAGTCAATAAAATTTATTCCTTTAGAATACTGACTACAACTCATACTTACCCGCTCTTATTTTCTATTCTACAAAAGCCAGAACAAATTAACTGGCGAGAGCAACATTGTTATCTAAAAACTTCTAATGAGTTGAGTTTTGTTTTTGTTTTTAGAAGAAAATTGCTCAATTATTAATTGCATCAAGGAACTAAGATGGTCATTGTTGTAGCAAAGATATTAACATTAAAATAGATGATCCTTGATCTTTGCCAATTTAGAGAAGAAGGGAATTAGACATCATCTTTGTATAGACTATTTGGGGTATGACTGACGTTGCAAAATATATTGTGGAAAAATTTGGTATTATCACACTTATTGAGAATATAAACTCATGTATGGTTCTGGATTTTAAATAATTAAACATTTTTTAGAGATAGACAAAAATGGAGGCAAAAGTAGAAGAGATAACTCCAGTGTCCAGAAAAGTGTCAATTACATAGGTTAGTGATGTATACATATTTGTGATGTTAGTGATCAATACATATTTGTTGAATGAGTGAATTTACAATAGAGTATTTTTGGCAGGTTCTAAACATTATAGACAGCTACAATGGACACTGAAGATCCAACATTCTTTATCCTTCATATGTTGTAGCCTGTACGAACCTTTTTGTTTTTCAACCCTTTACTCTTTTTTTTGTCTAAGTATTAATTAAAAAATGAAATAGAGACATTAGATTTTTGATATTTCTACTGTGCTAATATTTTGATACTAGGCAATTTGGCGACCAATATTCTTGTTCCTCTAGGGAAGTTTTGTCAGTTCTAATGGTGATTGCTTTAGAAGATTTCTTAAGTTACCATAGTGTCTTCAACTGCAGAGAGAGAGGGTGGAGGAGAAATGAACATACCCACTTACCAAAGCACTATTAGCAGGATAGTTTTGTCTGATCTAGCTTGCTAACAGGAATTTACCACACTATTCCAAACTCAGTATTCCCAAACTTTGTAAACATCCAGGATATATATGTACACAAATTTGATGCATGGCTTCTCTGAAAATCAAGGATCAAAACTGGTGTTTGTAGAAATTATAGTCATTAATGATGTGTCATTGATTTTATTTGGATGTCTCTAAATGAATGTTTTTCAATTAGAGTAGAATATTTGGAAGGTAGGGTATGGGTTAAGTATGTATCAGAATGACTTGGCAATTTGAGAATTTTGGAAATATTTCTGGATGACTGTCACGGACCTCCTGTGAGTGAGCCCAACAGCAGAGATTTGCATACGATGATGTGTTTTCACTGTTTTTTTTTTCTGTTTTGTTTTGTTTTTCAAATTACAATACCCATTCCACAACCCATTCCTTTTCTATTATTTTTTTTTATTTTGGTAAAGTTTTTATTTTAGTTCCAATATAGTTAACATATAGTATTATATTAGCTTCAGGTGTACAATACAGTGATTCAACAACTCTGTATATTGCTCAGTGCCCATCATGATAACTGTACTGTTTAATCCCTGTTACCTATTTCACCCATCCCCCTACCCACCTCTCTGGTAACCATCAGTTCTCTATAGTTAAGAGTCTGTTTCTTGCTTTGTCTCTCCCCAACACCCTTTATTTGTACTGTTTCTTCAATTCCACATATGAGTGAAATCATATGGTATTTGTCTTTGTCTGACTGACTTATTTCATGTAGCATAATATACACCGAACCTTCTTTATCTATTCATCTCTTAATGGACACTTGGGCTGATTTAATAATTTGGCTATTGTAAACAATGCTGCAATAAACATAGGGGTGCATATATCCTTTCAGATCAGTGTTTTTGTATTCTTTAGGTAAATACCCAGTAGTGCAATTAGTGGATTATTAAAGGACAGTTCTGTTTTTAACTTTTTGAGGAATCTCTGTACTGGTTTCTGGAGTGGCGTCCCCAGTCTGCATTCCCACTAACAGTGCACAAGCATTCCTTTTATTACACATCCTTGCCAGGACTTGTTGTTGTTTCTTGTGTTTTTAATTTTAGCCATTCAGACAGCTGTGAGATGATATCTCAATGTGGTTTTGCATTTTCCTGATGATTAGTGATGTTAGGCATCTCTTCATGTGTCTGTTGTCCATATGTATGCCCTCTTTGGAGAAATGTTTGTTTATGTCTTTGCCCATTTTTTAATTGGATTATTCATTTTTTTTCAATAATGTTCAAAAAAGCAATAGATTTTATTGTCTGGTTTTTGGAGATTGTTTTTTTTTCTCTTTACTTTATGGTTGTATCTCAGTAGCTCCAAATATTCATGGGTATAAAATCAATTTTCCTTGTCCTTAAAAGGAAAGGTGTTGAGTTGTATCAGTTCTTTATATATTTTAGATACTAACCCTTTATCAGAAATGTCATTTGCAAATGCCTTCTCCCATTCAGAAGGTTGTCTTTTAGTTTTGTTGCTTGTTTCCAGAAAGATTGTTTTAAAGAAAATTCACTTGGCTCAGAAATAGCACTGTTTATTTCCCTCTCCATTTGAGGGAGACTGCTCAGATGATTCTCCCACAATTTCAGGGTTTCAGGAAGATGTGGTGTGGGTGATTTTATGCACAGAACATATATGCTAAGGTAGTGATATTTCTCCATTATCTAAAAGTTAAGACTCTGGGCCATAATTACTGGGGTGATTTTCTAGCTCATTTTCAAATAAGCAGAAAACTTAAAATCAAGTTTATAATTCTTTGGAAGGAAACAGTATATGATGAAATGCTTTCATCCTATATAGTATAAATGCATTGCAAATAGCAGAATGAATACAGTCTTATTATGATGGGATGTGGCAATAGATAAATGAGATAGATTTTATTGTCTGGTTTTTAGAGATTATTTTATTCTCTTTACCTTATGGTTGTATCTCAGTAGCTCTGAATATTCATGGGTATAAAATCAGTTTTCTTTATCCTTAGTAGTTTTCAGTATATATGCATATCTGAGAAATCACATAGACCTGCCACTTTCACTTTACAGATGAGGAAACTGAGGCTCAGAGATCTTTCATACCTTAATTCCCATTTCATTGCTGTTGATGCTAGAGCATGACATTGTTTATCATTCTTACCTTACATCCTATACAAATGTGCCTAAACATGAATAGCTGCATCGGAAAAAAAATAAAATAAGAGAGAGAGAGAGAGAGAGAGAGAGAGAATGGTTTGGCTCTATTTCCCTCCCTTTTCCTCATTTATATCTTACTGCTTCTTATTTATATATTTCTGCTGCACTATAAGGGTCGCATAGGCTTCCCTCTATATTCATATTCTCCAAATATCTAACAGCAGAAGTTAAAATGTTACTGTAACATATTAAGTGAAGTTATCTTCTAGGTAACATTTAAAATATAACTATTCTTATAAACTTGGACAACCATTGATATCAGGGCCTGATTTTACCTCTTTAGTGTCTCTAGTACCTAACACTCATTAGATATTTGCTAAATAAATAAACTGCTTGTAAGCAAATATTTATTGCCATCACTTTCCATCTTGCTTAATTTTGTGTTAGTTTACAGTAAATAAATACCTATTCATACAGACATTGTAGAGTTTAGGGTTACAGAAATACTTTCCTATCATTGAAGCTATTTTATTATGGAAATGCTGTTCCAGTTTTCCCAAGTGTCCACTCTTTCCTTGACATCAAACTAGATGTTGCTGGATTGGCAAGGAGAGCCTGTGAAGCATGTTAGTTTTCTTCACTGCCTCCAGATAAAATCTGTATCAAACTAAAGCCATATTGAGTTGTTTCAGAGAAAAACTGCTCAGAAGGACAGTTGCATATTTTCAGGCAACTCAGCAGGTCAGATGCCTTTGGGTTCTTTGCATGACTAAGTTAAAGAGCTAGAATGTATATAAAAGCCTAGTGAATTGTGTTTGCAGTTTCACTGAACAGCCATAGGTAAAACTGAACTTTTGGGGTTTCACATGTAACCACAGAAGTGGTTGCTTATGATTGAATTACAACTCTGTTGAAAAACATCACTGGGGGCGCCTGGGTGGCGCAGTCGGTTAAGCGTCCGACTTCAGCCAGGTCACGATCTCGCGGTCCGGGAGTTCGAGCCCCGCGTCGGGCTCTGGGCTGATGGCTCAGAGCCTGGAGCCTGCTTCCGATTCTGTGTCTCCCTCTCTCTCTGCCCCTCCCCCATTCATGCTCTGTCTCTCTCTGTCCCAAAAATAAATAAACGTTGAAAAAAAAATTAAAAAAAAATAAAAAAAAAAAAGAAAAACATCACTGAAGATGGACAAGTTGCTGGTGTGGTGTTTGTGGGTTACAGTTTGGTTTTGATGTTTGTCTATATGAAGACTCTCTCTTCATAAATATTACCGTCAAATGGAACATTAAACCAGAAAATAAGATTGATTTGTTTTGAAGAAGAAAACTATTTGCTAATAAAACAAAACTTCTACCTATGATATATCCCAAGCCATTATTTCTTGATAGAAAATTTCCCTTAAAAATCAAAGATTTTAAATTTATTATACTGATAAACTAGCTCTGTAAAAATAATAAGAAACTTTTTTTTATTAACCACTGTGAATATTTAAGGATGTCAATAAAAGTGAAAATTTTTAAGGCATAAATTCTCTAATTACTGTTGAAATCAAAATTAACATGAAATTATCAAAGTCTAAATAGCATTTGCCAATGTATCATCTGGGACACATTTTATCCTGGCTGTGCTTCCTACCACTGCTGGATGAATAGTCAATAATTATTATTTGGGATCACACATTTCATAGAAACTGTCAGAACATGCAATTAGTCAGGAATGATAAAATGGCAATAAAAGACTTAGGAATAATGAATTGCCAATATAAGTCATCAATGTGTGATACATACATTTCTTAAAATGTTTTATAGCCTACTGGTTATTAAATGTTACCATGACTGGTAAAAGCAGATGAGATTTGATTTAGGGACTCAAATATTTAACTCTCACCGAAAGTGGACCACGTTTGTTTGATTTACTTGGCCCTCACTATACAGTAAACCACTATAGAATTCTCTTTATGGAAATCTTCTTGAGATCTGCGGCCATTGTCTGAAGGCATTTATTATAGAAAGTTGTACAAATGCCTCAGCTATAATACAATTTTGCAGCATGAATGCCATGAACAGCAAGCCTCCAGAGAAACTAAAATGTTTACAGTAGCTGAGCTCTAAGGTTAGAGTTGAAGACAGAATTGATTACAAAACTAACTTTTGATATAACTTTTTAACTTTTTAGCACACAACTTACATAGTCAAAGAATGCTAAATATGCCACTTTTTTTATTTCTTGAAAATAAACATATTGGTAACAACAAAAAGGGTATCATAAACATCTCTATTGTCACCAGTACCTTTCAAATTCTATTTTGTGAATATAGTAGATATAGATAGATATAGATATATAGTAGTCTTCCTTATCCATCCGAGGATAGTACTGAACCCTATATACATTATGTTTTTTCCTATGTATACCTACCTATGATAAAGCTTAATGTATTTTTTATGTTTGTTTACTTACTTTTTGAAAGAGAGAGAGAGAGACACACAGAGAGAGAAAGAGACAGAGAGGCAAAGAGACAAAGAGAGACACAGAGAGATGGAGAGAGACAAAGAGAGAGACAAAGAGAGAGACAAAGAGAGAGACAAAGAGAGAGGGAAGGAGAGGGGCAGAGAGAAAGTGAGACAGAGAAATCCCAAGCAGGCTTCACACTGTCAGCACAGAGCCTAACACAGGGCTCAAACCCGTGAACCCGTGAGATCATGACCTGAGTCGAAATCAAGAGTCAGACGCTCAACCAACTGAGCCACCCAGGCACCCAATAAAGTTTAATGCATAAACTAGGTACAGAAAGAGATTAAGAGAGATTAGTTAATCATGAAATGAAACAATTGTAAGAATGTATTGTAATAAAAGTTATCCGAATGTGGTCTCTCTCTCTCTCTTAAAATACCTTTTTGTAGTACACTCAATTTTCTTGTGATGATGTGAGATGATAAAATGCCTATGTGATGAGATGAAGTGAGGTGAGTGATGCAGGCACTGTGACTTAGCGTTAGGCTATGATTGATCTTCTGATGATATATCAGAAAAAGAATCATCTGTTTCTGCACCGTGGTTGACCACAGGTAACTAAAACCGTGAAAAACGAAACTGCAGTTTAGGGAATACTATTGTATGGCTCTAATTTAGACTGTGCTGCTCCAAAAAATAGGGCCCTGCAATTCTCATTTTGAAAAATGCTCAAGCTTACCAGGCATGATAACTTAAATCATTAATTAGTAAAAAGTGATGATCTGTTATTCTCCATTTCACCTTTGATTGTGGAAATCACACCCTAGAAGTAACTACATTATAGTGATGGATGAAGTATTTGGAAAATTTCTGTGATCCAGAGCTTCTGGGATGCAAAAGAGTATTTTATAGGTGTGCAACCAAAACAGAGTGGTTTAACATAATATTTCTCATCCTATAATTCATATTACTTTGACTAGAGGAAGAGAACTGCTTATTTATGAATTCTTGAAGATGGTGACATCTGACATAGACCTGAAATGAGAGACTGAATTTAACATCCATAATTGTCAAAATTCATGTTTCCTTCTCATTCTTGGTAATATCATACATTACAGGAGAGCAGTACAGAACTTGCTGTTATGTAGCAGATTTTTAAAAATGACTTTCATGTTCTTTAATTAATATTTTTATGGCTTTTATTTTATTTTTTATTAAAGTATAATTGACACAAGGCATATTCGTTTCAGTCTCCAACATAATGACTCAATATTTACATACATTGCAAAACGATCACCACAGTAAGTCTAGTTTCCATCCATCACTATCAGAGTTACAATTCTTTTTTATGATGAGAATTTTCAAGATCTACTCTCTTAGCAACTTTCAAATATACAATACAATATTGTTGACTATAGTCACCATGCTATCCATCACCACCCCATAACTTACTTATTTTATAGCTGGAGGTTTGTACCTCTTGATCCTCTTCATGCATTTTGCCCACTGTCTATCCCTGCCCCCCCCCTTTTGGAAACCACCAATCTGTTCTCTGTATCTATGGGTTTTCTTTTTTGTTTGGTTTGTTTGGCTTGCTTGTTTTTTAGATTCCACATATAAGTGAAATCATTTGTATTTGTCTTTTGCTGTGTGACTTATTTCACTTAGCATAATATCATCAAGTTACACTCATGTCACAAATGGTAAGATCTGATTCTCTTTTATGACTGAGTAGTATTCCATACATCGCATATACGTCATATATTCTTTATACATTTATCCATCAATAAACACTTATTAGGTTGTTTTCATATCCAAGCTATTGTAAATAATGTTGCAATGAATATAGGCATGCATATATCTTTTCAAATTAGTGTTCATTTTCTTTGGATAAATACCCGGCAGTGGAATTGCTGGATCATATGGTAGTTCTATTTTCAACTTTTTGAAGAATCTTCATACTGGTTTTATAACGGCTGCACCAATTTACATTCTCATCAACTGTGCATCCCTTTTCTCCACATCCTTGCTGACACTTGTTATTTCTTTTGATAATAGCCATTCTGACAGGGATAAGGTGATAGCTGTCTCATTGTGGTTTTGATTTGCATTTCCCTGATGGTTAGTGATGTTGAGATTTTTTTCATGTGTCTGTCGGCCATTTGTATGTCTCTTTTGGAAAAATGTCTATTCAGGTCTTTTGCCCAATTTTAAATTTGATTCTTTTTGTTATTGAGTTGTATGAGTTCTTTATATATTTTAGATATTAACTCCTTATTGGATATGATATATATTGGAAATTTTTTCTCCCATTCAGTAAGAAGCCTTTCATTTCATTGATGGTTTCTTTTGCTGTGCAGAAGCTATTTAGTTTGATGTAGTCCCACCACTTTATTTTTGCTTTTGTTGCCCTTGCCTTTGGAGTCAGGTCCAAAAAATCATCACCAAGACTGATGTCAAAGAGCTTACTGCCTATGTTTTCCCCTAAGAGTTTTAGGGTTTCAGGTCTTACATTCAAGTCTTTAATCCATTTTGAGTTAATTTTTGTGTATGGTATAAGGTAGTAGTCCAGTTCCACTCTTTTGAATGTGGCTGTCCAGTTTTTCCAACACTACTTATTGAGAGATTGTCCTTTCTCCATCATATATTCTTGCCTCCTTTGTCATTAATTAATTGATCATATATGCAGAGGTTTGTTTCTGGGCTGCCTATTATATTCCATTGATACATGTGTCTGTTTTTATGCCAATACCATATTGTTTTAATTACTATAACTTGGTAATACAGCTTGAAATCAGGATGTGTGATGCTTTCAGCTTTGTTCATTCTCAATATTGCTTTGGCTATTCAGGAGCTTTGATGGTACCTGATAAATTTTTAGATTATTTTGTTCTATTTCTGTGAAAAATGACATTGGAATTTTGATAGGGATTGCATTTAATCTGTAGAATGCTTTGGGTAATATGGAAATTTTAACAACATTAATTCTTTCAATCCATGAGTATAAGATAGTTTCCCATTTATTTGTTTCATTAGTATCTTATAGTTTTCAGTGTACAGGTCTTTCATCTTTTTGGTTAGATTTATTCTTAGGTAGTTTGTTCTTTTTGATGCAATTTTGAATGGAATTGTTTTCTTAATTTCTCTGTAGTTGTTAGTATATAAAAATGTGACAGATTTTTATTTTATTATTTTATTTTATTATTTTTAATGTTTTATTTATTTTTGAGACAGAGAGAGACAGAGCGTGAGCAGGGGAGGGGCAGAGAGAGAGCGAGACACAGAATCCAAAGCAGGCTCCAGGCTCTGAGCTGTCAGCACAGAGCCCGATGCGGGACTTGAACTCACAAACCGCGAGATCATGACCTGAGCCGAAGTCGGACGCTCAACCTACTGAGCCACCCAGATGCCCCAGAAATGTGACAGAATTTTATATGTTGATTTTGTACCCTGCAACTGTACTGAAATTTTCTAATAGTTTTTTGAGGGAGTCTTTAGTATATATAAACACATGTTGTCTGCAGATACTGACAGTTTTACTTCTTCCTTTCCAACTGAGATCTCTTTTTTTCCTATAGTTGCTCTGGCTAGGACTTCCAATACTAAGTTGAATGAAAGTGGTGAGAATGGGCATCCTTGTCTTGTTCCTGATCTCAGAAGAAAAGCTTTAAGCTTTTCACCATTGATTTCTACATTACCTGTGGGCTTGTGTTATTAGATTTTTATTTTGTGTATCCCACATGGCCTTTATTATGTGAGGGATGTTCCTTCTATATCCAGTTTGTTGAGAGATTTTATAAATAGATTAATTTCATCAAATGCTTTTTCTGTGTTTAGTGAGATGATTATACATGATTTTTATCTTTCATTTTGTTAATGTATTGTATCACATTGATGGATTTGTGGTGTTGAAACATCCTTGTACCCCTGGAGTAAATCCCACACGATCATGAAGTATGATCATCTTAAAGAATTTTTCTTTGGTTCTGTCAATATTTGCTGTATATATTTAGGTGTTCTTATGTTGAGTATGTAAATATCAAAAATGTTATATCTTCTTGTTGGATTTTCACTTTATCATTATGTAATGCAATACTTGTCTTTTATTGCAGCCTTTGTTTCAATGTCTCTTTTAGTATAAGTTTAGTTAACCCCACTTTCTTTTGGTCTTCATTACATAGAACATCTTTTTCTATCCCTTCACTTTCAGTCTGTGTATGTCCTTACATCTGAAGTGAGTCTCTTTAGGCAGCCAATAAATGTCTTTTTTTTTAACCCATTCAGCTAGTCTGGGTTGGGTTAATAGACAATTTAGTCCATTTACATTTAAAGTGATCATTGATGCATATGTACTTGTTGCCATTTTGTTAACTGTTTTTTGGCTGTTTTGTAGTTCTCTCTGTTAATTTCTTCTCTTGCTTTCTTCCATTGTAGCTTGATGACTCTTCTGTAATGTTATGCTTAGATTTCTTTCTCATTTTCTTTTGTGTTTCAACTATAGGTTTTTGGTTTGTATTTACCATGAGTCTCACATATAGCAGCCTATATATAAAAAATATAGTCTATTTTAAGTTGATACCTAGTTAAGTTTGAATATATTTTAAAACTTTAAATTTTTACTCACCCTAACTCCTATGTTTTATGAATTTGATGTTACTTTTTATATCTTTTTATTTTGTGTAACCCTTAACTAATTATTATAGTTATAGTTATTTTTACTACTTTTGTCTTTTAACCTTCATACTAGCTTTATAGGTGATCCACTACCTTTACCATATATTTACCTTCCCCAGTGACATTTTTGCTTCCAGATGTTTTCCTGTTACTAATTAGTGCCCCTTTTTTTCAGCTGAAAGAAGTCCTTTTAATATTTCCTGTAACTTCAGTTTAGTAATGATGAACTACTCTAGCTTTTCCTTGTCTGGAAACCTCTTTATCTCTCCTTCAATTCTGAGTGATAATCTTGCAAGGTAGAGTATTCTTGGAAGTTTTTTTTTTTCTTTCAGCACTTTATTTTTTTTTTATTTATTATTTTTTTTTTTAAATTTTTTTTCAACGTTTATTTATTTTTGGGACAGAGAGAGACAGAGAATGAACAGGGGAGGGGCAGAGAGAGAGGGAGACACAGAATCGGAAACAGGCTCCAGGCTCCGAGCCATCAGCCCAGAGCCTGACGCGGGGCTCGAACTCACGGACTGTGAGATCGTGACCTGGCTGAAGTCGGACGCCTAACCGACTGCGCCACCCAGGCGCCCCTCTTTCAGCACTTTAAATATATCATGCCATTCACTCCCTTCTGGCCTGCAAAGTTTCTGCTGAGATATCTGCTGATGGTCTTATGGAGGTTACCATGTATGTAACAAGTTGTTTTACTCTTGCTGTTTTCAAGACTCTCTTTATCTTTAATCTCTGACATTTTAATTATAATGTACCTTGGGGTAGATATCTTTGGATTCATCTTGTTTGGAACACCTTGAGCTTTTTGGATCTAGATTTCTGTTTCTTTCCCCTGGTTAGGGAATTTTCAGGCATTATTTCTTCAAATAAGTTTTCTGTTCCTTTTCTCTCTCTTCTTCTTCTAAGACCTATATAATGCAACTATTACTCTGCTTCATGTTGTTTCATAGGTCCCTTAAACTATATTCACTTTAAAAGACTTTTTGTTGTTGTTGTTGGGTGAGTTTTATTGCCCTATCCTCCAGGTCACTGATTTTTTTTCCCCTCTGTTTTATCTAATTTACTATTAAACCCCTGTGGTGTATTTATCAGCTCAGCTATTGTGTTCTTCAGCTTTGTGACTTATTTTTTGGTACTTATGTTTTCTTTCTCTTTTTTGAAGTTCTCACTGTGTTTATCCATTCTTCTCCCAAGTTTGGTGAGCATCTTAATCACCATCACTTTAAAATCTTTATCGGGTAAATTACTTATGTCCATTTCATTAAGGTTTTTTTTTTTTCTGAGATTTTACTTTCTTCTTTCATTTGGAACATATTGCCCTATTTCCTCATTTTGCTTGATTTGCTGTGTTTGTTTCCATTTATTAGGCAAAACAGCCTCTTCTAGGCTTGAAAGAGTGGACTTGTATAGGAGATGAGCCTTGTCTTTGACCTCTGCCCTAGCTCTGGTTGTATCTCAAACTTTTGTGATTGTCTAAGCAGCCTGATTTAGTGTTGATAGGTCCTAATTGTTCAGGATGTGCCAAGACTTGTGAGTGTTCCAGAGGTTAGGATCTAGTCAGCACCTACTTCCAGGTTCATTGGAAGTTAGTGCTTCATGCAGCAGCTTTTAAGATACACAATTATATACAGTCCTGTGGGACCACAGTTATAAAGTCTGCTAGCCTCCAGACCAGGCAATCTGGAGTTGCCCCCTTTCATAAAAGTTGCGAAAAATCGGGGTTCCAGAAAAGTGTAGAAGCTCCTTTCTGTAAGGTACCAGTAAGCTGTAGTGAGGCCAAGGGATATGTAGCCTGAGAGTACTTCTGTGGCCTCTAGATGGTAAACCTTAAGCCTGCCCTCAAGGTGAAGCTCCTAGACAATAGGCCTTTTTAACTGGAAAACTGGGAGTGTGTTTTAATCTGTTGTCTGTGCAGTGCTCTGGGGGTGGTAGCCTGCCAAGAACTATCTCTTCAATTGTTTTAGACCTGTGGGGCCCAGAAATGTAAACTCCCAGTCACCAGAACCAGGTGGTCAATGTGTGGGTTGTGCAAGATTTCCAGCTTTGGCAGGACCATGGGAGAAACATAGAGTAGGGCATTTGCCTGTTGGCTTTGGTGGGACTATAGGATTGGTGTGAGAGCAGCATGTGCCCTTCAGCACAAGCAGGTCAGAGGGAGAGTGCAAAAATGGTGCCTGCCAACACCTCCATCCCTGCAGAGAGTCCCAGCATGCTTCTGTGCCTTTGACAGATGCCGTAAGGTTAACAAATAGATCTCCTTCACATATAGTGTAGGTGCTTTACAAACTGCTACTTTTGCAGTGGGTTCCAGGGTGAATGAATCTGTGTTCTTAAGAGTTCTATAAGAGTAGAATCTCTGTTCCCTACAGTCTTAATGGCTTTCCTGGATATAAGCCTCATTGGTTTTCAAAGCCAGATATTTTGGAGGTTCATCTTTACTGTGCAGATCCCAAGGGTTGGAGTATGTGATGTGGGGCACAAACCCCTTGCTCCTCAGGAAGCGGCTTCATATTTGTGAGATCTCTTGCAATTATGGGTTGCCATGCTGGGGGGAAGGAGTTTGATGAGTCTTTGTCTTTGACTCTCCTACCTGTCTTGATGAGGCCCTTTTATCCTTTGTTGTGGAAAAGCTGTTCAGCTAGTTTTTAGCTCCTTTTCAGAGGAAATTCCTCTATATGTAACTGTAGATTTTTCGTGTCTGTGGGAGGAGGTGAGTTCAGGATCATCCTATGTTGCCCCCTTAAACCGCATCCAGCAGATTTTTAAAGAAGCATGTTTCAAAGCTCCCTATGAAGCAATGGATTAGAAATTGACTTTGAATTCAACTTGGTTGGCGGCAATTATCTGGTACATAGATCTCATGAGAGAGTAGAATGCATTTATACAATTCTCTGAATTCTACTCCCAATTCTGCATTGCATAACATGGTCATACTAAAGATAATTCTTAGGCTTTCCATCCATATAAAAATTGTTTTGAGAGTTTACTTTTACATTTATGTTGTAAGGCTGAGCCTTATAACACTACTGTGGAGAATGCAGAATTCAGGATAAAGTATATGTATTTTTGATCCTATCCAAGGGGATTTATTACTGGAAATACCAAAAGGATCTCACTGTACTGAGGTTTCATTTATAATAGAGCCCCATGGCATGATCCTGTGGATAGCACTACACTATAGTTTCAGGTCTCCAGGACAAAGAAAAACAATTACATATAAAAGAAAACAATCTCTTTCAGGGGTGTTTGATTATACATAGTAATGTCTTAGGAAAGTTGATTGAGTTAAGATATCCTGAGTACTATACTTGATAAATATTTGATACACATTAACAACTTTGAGGTGTTTCAGGCTACATAGTACATTCAAAATTCTGTTTCTGAGAGAACCAAGAGGGTGGTATTATAAGGCTTCCCAATTATTTTCTATGCTGCAATCTCAAAAGGTTAGCCTTTTACTTCAAAAACCTATAACATACACTTGCTATTCGTGACATAGCTATTGTTCATGAGTCTGATTCTCCTTAAGATTTTATTCACTTATACTTAATTTATTTGTAGCCTCTAATACCTCTTATCTTCATTCACTGGAGTATAAAGTGCTATTTTCTTTTATATTACCTGACACTATGTCATTCATTCATTATGGAATAATCCCAAAATTCTTTGAGCCTGATTTTCTTCATTTGAAATAATAGTAATAATAGTAATTGTTATTCATTTATAATATTATATTTTATTATAATGTTATAACATTGTATTATATTTCTAATAAAATACATTTACAATATGTTTATATTTGTTATTTCATTATTATTATTTCAGTAAAAACAACTACCTAGTACATAGTAGATGCTATTTTGTTACAGAACCTATTACCTCTATGGGTCATTTTCACGGTTTTATAGAATTCAATTACGTTCCCTTTCCAATTTACTTTTTTGAGATTGATGAATCCCATTATGTCAGATGAAAATTTTTACATATTCTTGATTTTAGCTACCTTTTATTGTACCTTCTTTGAACCCTACACTGTCTTCTTTCAGGGATGGCATCAGAATCATACCTAAGAGTTTAGATTTTTAATCAACTCTTACAGTCAGCTTCCACTATTTTTTTTTTTTGCATTCCAAAGGGAAAGTGAATTTTTGTTGAAATTAGAGGGAATGAAGAATTGCTCACTAATTAGGTAATTGCTTCTCTTGCCATGTAAGACTTGAAGTGGAAAGGGGACAGTGTCTGTGATGGTTCGTGGTTGAGTCTTCATAATCATCAACATCATTCTATCCTGTATTGTGACAGATAAGAAAAAAGAGTTGACACATTGTTACTATATTAATCTTTACATAATACCATTTTTTTATGTCACTTTCATGCCCACACATCCTTGGAAGTTTCCAATAGACTGCAGTAACATTCTCAAGAATTTCTACCCAAGTGGCAGATGGGACAGGGCTAGAAGATCCTGACGGCAATAGAGTTAGCAACCCTCCTCAAGTCTTACTTTATATTCTAAAAATTCAACCTGTCATTCTTTTCTACATACTGTCATATTTGTGGTACTTAAATAATTGAAAATACTTCCTGATTAAATAGCCTGACAGTTTATTCCAAATCTTGAAGTAATTTTGATGTCTGGGAAGGTGTGCTATGAGTCCTATGCATCCAAACATCTCTGGAGCCACCACATTTTCTTGGAGATATGAGTACCCTGGCTTGAGAAATCAGATCAGATTCAAACTCTTGTGTTGGAATTTCATGATACTCCACAATCCATCTTTAACTGCCGATTCCAGTCTTTCTTCCATTAATTCCCTGCACAAATGTGACACTGCAGTTAAACTGTTGCACTTATTCTCACATAGACTAATTTCTCTGGTTTCCTATCTTAGTTCACAACTGACTTCCTTATCAATAACTTCCTCCCTGCTTTCATCTCTGCCTATTAAATATTGATTAATTTTCAATATCAACTTCATACTCATCTTCTCTTTAAATACCTTTAGGCTCGAAGCACTCTTTTCCGTGACTGGCTTCTTGTAATCTTCCAATGAGTTGCATTACGTTATTTAAATACTTATTAATTGTTTTAAACAATATTCTGTTCCATATCCTGCTCCTTTCAAAGATTTGTGTTTAGTGGTGATAAAGACTATCTTCTTGACCAAATTTTAGTCAGGGTCCTTAGGGCCTACTTGTCATGTAGGTCTCATCCTTGGGTCCTATCTTCAAGCCTACCTAGTCTAGGTTGTAGCAAGAGTTCTGCTAAGTCAGTTTATTGAGAATCCCTCAAATATTTGATATGTGATCGTCTCGACTGGTCTTCAGCAGGAAACCTGGTGAAGTGCGTTTAGCAAGAATTCCTCTACATTCGACTCCTCTTTGACATTTTTTGTCCAGTGACTGTCACTTTGCTTGTTGACTATAAATCCCAGCTGACATCACTGTGTTGAGTTGAGCCCAATCTCTCTCCTGGATTGTGATCGTCTTGACACCAACCACAATACTTCCGAATAAAGTCTTCCTTACCATTTTAACACATTAGAATCTTTTTTATTTATTTTTATTTTAAGAACGAGAAGTGTCAATCATGTTAACCAACACCCTGGACTACAGGGTATGGACTAACGTAATTCAATCAGTCAGAATGTGTTTTTAAAGTGCAGTTCTCTTAATGGAATAATATGGGTATGAGTATATGGGTAAGGTGTTTGGGACATTCCCTGCTACCACTGCTTGAAGAAGCTGACGTTAGACAATGAAGATGTCTCACACACAGAAGCAGAAACAAGGTCAAGGTTTAACTGCTTTTCAGTCCTTCTTTACAGTCATCTTTAAAATCAGCTCTACTTCTGCCCTTCCCAACTGTGAAAGTGAATGATTTTTTCTTTTCTTTCCTTCTCTTTTCTTTATTTTCTTCTCTCCACTCCTCTCCTCTCCTCTTTTTCTTTTCTTTTCCTTTCTTTGCTTTCTTTTCTTTTCTTTCTTTCTTTCTTTGTTTCTTTCTTTCTTTGTTTCTTTCTTTGTTTCTTTCTTTCTTTCTCTTCTTTATCTTCCTTTTCTTCTTCTTCTTCTTCTTCAGCTTAAGTATATTCAACAAGGCTTCAGGTTCTTTTATGTTGATATAGTCACTCATACAGTACTT
Source organism: Prionailurus viverrinus (assembly GCF_022837055.1). Taxonomy (NCBI): domain Eukaryota; kingdom Metazoa; phylum Chordata; class Mammalia; order Carnivora; family Felidae; genus Prionailurus; species Prionailurus viverrinus. The sequence goes on from NC_062562.1 coordinate 142,552,794, forward strand.
TTCTTCTATCCTGTTACATTCTTGATTTGTAATCTTAATTTCTCAATTATAGTATGTATAGTTATGCTTTGTATAACTTCAAAAAACATAGACTTTAAATATTTACTTTTTTTCTCATTTTTTATGTTATTAGAAATAATTATAATTTGTCATTTTTAGAAGTTCTATGTTCTAAATAATAAATTATTTTTTAATAAAAGATATAAAATAAATAAATTCACTATTTAGAACACAGAATATATGGATTAATATGAAGGTAAACTTATCTGTAATTTCAATATGCAGAGAGGACTTGTGAATAATCAATGTACATGCATCCATCATTTCCATGAGATCATAATATACATATTACTTTATTTTATTTTCATTTTATTTTTTTTCTGAACAATATATTGTGAACATCATTCCACAAATTAATACCATAATTTTATCACATAAAGGCACTGCAGTTTGTATGTATATATTAAATATATTAAAAATGTATTTTAAAATCTCCTATTTTAAGACATATAGATTGTTTGCCAACATTCTGTATGTTTGACACAAACAAAACAAATAAAAGTCAAATTTTTAAATTTTCTTTTTTACATATTTCTCATATGCTTGGCTATTTCCTGGAGAGATATATACATTTAAAAATATCTTTGGTGCTTATTGCAAAGTAACCTTTCAGAAATACAGTATAAATTTATACTCATAACATGATGAATTCATAGCATTAATTTTTTTCTCAAAATTGTAGCTAAAAACTGTTGCTTTGTTGTTTTTAGCTTATAGTTAATTGTGTAAGGGTAAAAGTAGCTTTGGGTTTATTTACTTGTTTTTTATTTGTTAGTATGCCTTATTTACAAAGCTTTATTAATCTCATTTTTTCATTTTTTAAATTTAAATCAAAGTTAACGTATAGTGTCATAATTATTTCAGGAATAGAATTTAGCAATTCATCACTTACATATAACACTCAGTGCGCATCCCAACAATTGCCTCCTTAATTACCATCACCTGTTTAACTCATTCCCCCCCACCCCCAACACTCCACAAGAAACCCTCAGTTTTTTCTCTGTATTTAAGAGTCTCTTATGGTTTGTCTTCCTTTCTGTTTTTATCTTATCTTTGTGTTCCTTCCCCTGTGTTCATATGTTTTGTTTCTTAAATTCCACATATGAGTGAAATCATATATTTGTCTTTCTCTGACTGACTTATTGTGCTTAGTATAATATACTCTAGTTCCATCCACATTGTTGCAAATGGCAAGATTTCATTCTTTTTGATTGCCAAGTAATATTCCATTGTGTGCACACACACACACACACACACACACACACCCCACATCTTCCTTATCCATCCAGCCTTTGATGGACATTTGGGCTGTTTCCATACTTTGGTTATTGTCAGTAGTGCTGCTATAAACACTGGGGTGCATGTACCCCTTCAACTCAGCATTTTTGTGTCCTTTGGATAAATACCTAGACGTGCAATTGCAGGGTCATAGGGTAGTTCTATTTTTAATTTTTGAGGAACCTCCATACTATTTTCCAGAGTGGCTACACCAGTTTTATTCCCACCAGTAGTGCAAAAGGGTTCTCTTCTCTCCACATCCTCACCAACATCTGTTGTTTCCTGAGCTCTTAATTTTAGTCATTCCTCCAGGTGTGAGGTAGTACCTCATTGTGGTTTTGATTTGTATTTCCTTCATGATGAATGATGTTGAGCAGCTTTCATGTGTCTGCTTCATGTTGGCCATCTGCATGTCTTCTTTGGAAAAGTGCTTATTCATGTCTTCTGCTCATTTCTTCTGGGGATTATTTGTTTTTTGGGTGTTGAGTTTGTTAAGTTCTTTATAGATTTTGGATACTCACCCTTTATCTGATATGTAATTTGCAAATATCTTCTCCCATTCTGTCAGTTGCCTTTTAGTTTTGTTGATTGTTTCCTTCACTGTGCAGAAACTTTTTATCTTGATTAGGTCCCAATGGCTCATTTTTGCTTTTATTTCCCTTGCCTCTGGAAACATGTCAAGTAAGAAGTTATTGAGGCCTACATCAAAGAGGTTGATGCCTATTTTCTCCTGTAGGATTTTGATTGTTTCTTGTCTCCATTTAGGCTTTCATCCATTTTGAGTTTATTTTTGTGTGGTATAAAAAATGGTCCAGGTTCATTCTTCTGCATGTCACTGTCCAGATGTCCCACCACCATTTGCTGAAGAGGCTGGCTTTTTTCCATTGGATAGTCTTTCCTGCTTTGTCAAAGATTTGTTGGCCATACATCTGTGGGTCCATTTCTGGGTTCTCTATTCTGTTTCATTGATTTATGTGTCTGTTTTTGTGCCAGTACCATACTGTCTTGATGATTACAGATTTGTAATACAGCTTGAAGTCTGGAACTGTGATGCCTCCAGCTTTGGTTTTCTTTTTCACCATTACTTTGGCTATTCAGGGTCTTTTCTGCTTCCATACACATTTTAGAATTGTTTGTTCTAGCTCTGTGAAGAATGATGGTGTTATTTTGATAGGGATTTCATTGAGTCTGTAGATTGCTTTGGGTGGTATCAAGATTTTAACAATATTTGTCCTTCCAATCCATGAATATGGAATGTTTTTCCATTTTTTTGTGTGTCTTATTCAATTTCTCTCATCAGCTTTCTATAGTTTTCAATGTATAGATATTTCACCTCTTTTGTTAGGTTTATTCCTATGTATTTGATGGTTTTTGGTGCAATTGTAAATGGGATAAATTCCTTGATTTCTCTTTCTGCTGCTTTATTGTTGGTGTATAGAAATGCAACTTATTTCTGTACATTGATTTTATATCCTGCGACTTTGCTGAATTCATGTATCAGTTCTAGCAGGTTTTTGGTGGTGTCTTTTGGGTTTTCCACATACAGTATCATATCTTCTGTGAAGAGTGAAAGTTTGACCTCCTTCTTGACAATTTAGATGCCTTTTATTTCTTTTTGTTGTCTTATTGCTGAAGCTAGGACTTCCAACACTATGTTGAATAACAGTGGTGAGAGTGGACATCCCTGTCTTGTTCCTGACCTTAGGGGGAAAGCTCTCTTAGGGGGAAATATCATTGAGGATGATATTAGCTGTGGATCTTTCATATACAGCTATTATGATCTTGAGGTATGTTCCTTCTATCCCTAATTTTTTGAGGTCCTTTATCAAAAAAGGATGCTCTATTTTGTCAAATGCTTTCTCTTCAACTGTTAAGAGGGTCATGTGGTTCTTATCTTTTGTTTTGTTAATTTGATGTATCAAATTGTTTCATTTGCAGATACTGAACCAGCCCTGCATCCCAGGAATAAATCACACTTGATTGTGGAGAATAATTCTTTTAATGTGTTTTTGGATCCAGTTTACTAGTATCTTGTTGAGAATTTTTACATTCCTGTTCATTAGGAAAATTGGTCCGTAGTTTTCCTTTTTAGTGGGGTAGTTTTCTGGTATTGGAATTAAGGTAGTGCTGGACTTATAGAATGAGTTTGGAAGTTTTCCTTACATTTCTATTTTTTGGAACAGCTTCAAAAAGAATAGGTGTTAACTCTTCTTTAAATGTTGGTAGAATTCCCCTGGAAACCACCCAGCCCTGGACTCTTGTTTGTTTGGAGATTTTTGATTACTGATTCAATTTCTTTACTGGTTATGGGTATATTTCTTCAAATGGGTCAAATTTTCTATTTCTTCCTGTTTTAGTTTTAGTAGTTTATATGTTTCTAGGAATTTGTCCATTTCTTCCAGATTGCCCAAATCTCTGACATATAATTGCTCATAACATTCTCTTATTGTTTTTATTTCTGCTGTGTTGGTTGTGATCTCTCCTCTTTTATTTGTGATTTTATTTATTTGGGTCCTTTCCTTTTTCTGTTTCATCAATCTGGATAGGGGTTTACCAATTTTGTTAGTTCTTTCAAAGAACCAGCTCCTGGTTTCATTGATCTGTTCTACTGTTTCGTTTGATTTCGATATCATTGATTTCTGCTCTAATCTTTATTATTTCGCATCTTCTCCTGGGTTAGGGCTTTACTTGCTGTTCTTTTCCCAGTTCTTTTAGGTATAAGGTTAGGTTGTGTACTTGAGACCTTTCTTTATTCTTTAGGAAGGCCTGGATTGCTATATACTTCCCTTTTATGATTGCCTTTGCTACATCCTAGAGGTTTTAGACTGTCGTGTTTTCATTTTCATTGGCTTCCATGAACTTTTTAGTTTCCCTTTAATTTCTTGGTTAAGCAATTCATTCTTTAGTAGGATGTTCTTTAACCTCCAAGTATTCATGTTTTTTCCAAATTTTTCTTGTGGTGGATTTCGAATTTCATAGTGGTATGGACTGACAATATGCACAGTATGATCTCGATCTTTCTGTACTTGTGGAGAGCTGATTTGTGACCTAGCATCTGATCTATTCTGCAGAATGTTTAATGGGCACTTGAGAAGAATGTGTATTCTGCTGCTTTAGGATGAAATTTTCTGAATATATCTGTTAAGTCCATCTGGTCCAGTGTGTCATTCAAAGCCATTGTTTCCTTATTAATTTTCTGCTTACATGATCTGTCCATTGTTGTAAGTGGGTTGGTGAGGTCCCTTACTATAATATACCAATTATGGTATTATTGTCATTTAGTTTCTTTACATTTATAATTGGTTTATATATTTGGGTGCCCCACATTGGAGGTGTAAATATTTACAATTGTTAGATCTTCTTGGTGGATAGACTCCTTAATTATGATATAATGCCCTTCTTTATCTCATTACAGTCTTTATTATAAAATCTAGTTTGTTTGATTGAAGTATGGCTACTCCAGCTTTCCTTTGATGACAATTGGCATGGTAGATGGTTCTCAATCCCATTACTTTCAATCTGTAGGTGTCTTTAAGTCTAAAATGAGTCTCTTATAAGCAGCATATAGATGGGTTATATTTTCATATCTATTCTGATACCCTATGTCTTTTGATTGGAGTGTTTAGTCCGTTGACATTTAGAGTGAGACTGAAAGATACAAATTTAGTGCCATTGTATTGTTTATAGAGTTGGTGTTTCTGGCGATGTTCTCTGGTCCCTTCTAGTCCTTGCTGCTTTCAAAATTGTGTGTGTGTGTGTGTGTGTGTGTGTGTGTGTGTGTGTTTTCTCCACTCAGAGTCCCCCTTAAAATTTCTCTCAAGGCTAGTTTACTGGTAACGAAATCCTTTAATTTTGGTTTGTCTGGGAAACACTTTTTCTCTCCTTCTATTTTGAATGATAACCTTGCTGGATAAAGAATTCTTGGCTGCATATTTTTCTGATTCAGTGGGTTGAATATATCCTGCCACTCCTTTCTGGTCTGCTAAGTTTCTGTGGATAGGTCTGCTGCAAACCTGATCTGTCTTCCCTTCTAGGTTAAGGACTTTTTTTCCCTTGCTGCTTTCATAATTCTTTCCTTGTCTGTGTATTTTGTGAATTTGACTGTGATACGCCGTGGTGACAGTCGGTTCTTGTTGAATCTAATGGGAGTTCTCTGTGCTTCTTGGATTTTGATGTCTGTGTACTTTCCCAGATTGGGAAAGTTTTCCTCTATAATTTGCTGACATAAACATTCTGCCCCTTTTTCTCTCTTTCCATCTTCTGGGACTCCTATGATTCAGATGTTATTTCTTTTTAATAAGTCACTGATTTCCCTAAGTCTTGTATCATGACATTTTGCCTTTGTTTCCCTCTTTTTTTTCCTGCTTCATTATTCTCCATAATTTTGTCTTCTGTATTGCTTATTTACTGCTCTACTTAGTCTGTCCTTGCTGTTGTGGCCTCCATTCAAAATTGCATCTCGGTTATATCATATTTAATTTTGGCCTGGCTAGACTATTTTTTTTTTATCTCTGCAAAAAGGGATTCTTTGGTGTCTTCTATGCTTTTTTCAACCCAAGCTCGTATTCTTATTATCGTGGTTCTAAATTCTAGTTCAGACATCTTACTTATATCTGTGTTAAGTCCCTGCCTGTGATTTATTCCTGTTCTTTCTTTTGGGCTGAATTCCTTTGTTTTATCATTTTGGAGGAAGAAAAAAATTAATAAAATATAAAACAAAAATTAAAAATTAAAAACAAAACAAAGAATCAAATAAAGGAAGAATCAAATAAAGGGAAGACCCTAGCTTGGTCTGCTTATTGAAAGAAGCTTGATAGAACAGAGAAAAAAGAGAAAGGAAAGAAAAAAAGGTAAGAAAAAATTTAAAATTAAAAAAAAACATATAATGAAATAAAATAAAATAAGAAAATTAAATAGAATAAAAATTTTTAAAAATAAAGTAAAAAAAATAAAGTTTTCTCTTTAAGAAAGAGAAAGAAAAGAAAGAAAAAACAATTTAAGCAAAAACAGGAACAAAGAAAATGAATAAATAAATGAACCAGCAAACAAGATGAAAGCTGAATGAAGTTATATCCAGTTTCTCCTAGAATTGAAACTATGATGCACTCTATAGTCTGTACACCAAGCAGGTGGAATGATTTGTGCAGATCTGGGAGATGTGCTGGGAGGGTGTAGTTGGGCGGAGCTTGGTGTAACAGCTCTGTTTTCCACTAGGTGGCGCTGCTTAGCTTACTGGGGTGGATCAGTGTGCCTGGGATCATGCACCTGTGCGGTGGAGAGGTGGAAACAGCTTCACCCAGCTCTCTAGTAACTTGCGTGGTAACTTTGTGCTCTCATCGACCCACAATGAAGCACCCCTCCTTTATCTCAGGCCTCCATCCACCACCTGCCTCTACCCTCTCTGTGTCCAAGCTGTCTTCCTGCCAGGTAGCACATCCCTCCAGAGTTTTATTTCAGGTGGGGTTGTATTTCAAAACCCCACACTTCAGAGAGCCCCAGGGCTTGGTCCCATGCCAACTCTCTGAGGGAGGGTCTCACTGAGCAATGGCTTGTCCCAGAGAATGTTTGGGGGTTTGGGCAGTGGCAGAGACTCAGAGATTATGGCAAATCACAACACACAGCTGGTGCCAGTTTTTGCTGCACTTTGACATCTTTGTCCTAATACCAGCAAACTCGGTTGCTCTCCAGGGTGTGCTGGGACCTTGGCCGGTGGGGAGGCTGTATGGCCTCTACCAAATTCACTCCAAGCAGGGGAACTGCCTTTCCCTGGGTGGCACATGAACCCCTCAGGCCAGGCTGCCTGCTCCTGGGGATTCCCCTTACTTCCTCACCAGAACACTGCCAGACATTGGGCTCTGGAACTTCAGACGCTGCGCTCTACTGTTTCTAGAATCCTGATGGTAGTGAAACCCTCTCCTTTCTCCTTGTCAATGGTTTTGGGGAACACATTTCTTGTTAGGTCTCTTGTGAGTGTTTTCACCTTTTCTCTTCCTTTCCAGCTACCTTCGGGGGTGGGGGGCGTGCTTTTCTTCCACTATCCTGATGCACCTCTCTCTCCCCTTTTCTCTTTCTCTGTTCTCTCTCTGCGAAAACAGCTCCCTACCTTCTGTGGCTTTTCTCTCCCCCAGTTCGCCTCTCCCCGCTCCATACCTGTTGAATTCTGTGGCTCAAGTTATGCAGATTGTTGCATTAATCCTCAGATCAATTTCCTAGGTGTTCAAAATGGTTTCCTGCTGATCTGGCTGCATTTCAGGGATGAGACAAGCTCAGGGTCTCCATGCTGCTCCACCATCTTCTGTTAATCTCATTTTCCTATTTTGATTGCTGTCTTTTTCTTACTGATTCATTAGAACTATTGACATATTAAGGAGCTTAGCATTTATCATTGATGATGATTATAATGATGATTAAATTTTAGTTATTGGCTCTTTTTCTTTCATGCATTAAGAAATGTTTTTCAGTTTTTTCTTTGTATTTTAATTTTTGGTATGATATATTTAGAAAAGCAGTCCATTTTGGATGTTCTACTTTTTTATTCATGTTAATTCTGGCCTTTTTGCATATTTTAGCTCATATATACGTAGAATTTTGGGATATATATATATATATATATATATATATATATCTTAACTGCTTCTTAAAATGATTGAGTACATTTTGTTATATATTTACATGTATTTTATAGTACATACAAAATATGTTAAATATAAAATTACATATTAAATGTAAAAGGTATATAGCATATGTAATTTCATCTTAAAATTTGACTTAATGGAATTTAAACTATGTTGTAACAATTTGACAATAACTTCTTGGAAAAAGGTCAGAAGTCAAGGTTAACGAGTAGCAAATTAATATAACACAAAAATGTTAAGAAAGCCCTGAAGAATGCAATTCTAGACATTTGTTACAATGGATCAATTTTTCATTAAATTCTTTAAATGATTTCAATACTTTTTTGCTACAAAACCAACTGCCCTTCTTAATATTTGCCAGAAGATGGCGCTGTATTAATAAACTAAGATCTCTATATTTTAGGAAATACAGATACATTTTTTTGAAGTATTAAAATAAAAACAATTCCTAGGGCTTGACAAATAACTTTCTAATTATGTGCTCACCTTATCTTTAATGTCTGTATCTTAAAATGAAAAGTTTTCTGTGTACTGTATTTGGATGGGAGGGCTTAATCATATTTTACTCAGTATGAATTTTTTCTTACATTTTCACTCTTCTTCTTTTTCAAATTATAAGAAAAAACTTGGACATAAAAAGGTGGCTAAGTAGTGGATTTTAAAACTAAAATTATATAACATATTTGAATCCTGTGAAGGTTGTACACTCACAGAACACACAAGTGCATGCACACACACACACACACACACACACACACAGCTACTTCTCTGCTGAGATTGAAAAAATTAACTGAAAGAAACCAAAGGCAAAGCTTAACATTGTGGTGATTCCATGGGACTAACCACAAAATAGTAGCTTCCATATTTATAGTTATTTACATTTAACAATGGTCCACTAAAATTTAGCTTTAGGAGAATGTTTACATTGTATTTTATTTAAATCAAGACTTAACCATTCATCAGAGGTTCTGTAACAGAGCAAGGATTCCTTCAACCATTGCTGTCATTTAATGCCATTAAATATAGGTGACTTTTAAAAGGCAGCTAATTTGGTATAAGCTGAAATGCCTCAATATGCATTTGTGCCTCAATAATGGAAGCTTTGTTTAGCATAAAAAATGAACCTTAATAAACCCCTTTCTTCCTGTATTGCTCCTGGCTCCAGAATTTTCTAATGAGTAGCAACGGGAGCTCAGCAACCACTATGTGGTTTCTTAACCTGACAGTAATTGTGTTTAATAAGTAGACCAGAGTATTCAGCAGAAGCTCCATTGAGGTATTCAGTATTACCTAACTAATTCATACTAAGGACTGGGAAACAAATGGGATGCATTAAGATTGTTCATGAGGCCCTGGTTCAGGAGAAAGAACCATGGAGATAAAGGTAGAACTTTGTTAATGAGCAGAAACGGCATCGGTAATGTTTTATTTTGTTGTGTCTTTGCTATGTACCTTCCCGATCCACATAAGTACATAGATCATCAACATCTCACTCTTTTCCGTATAATATGTAGCTCGATAGTTATCCACTACCTTTACTGAGTTCCCTCTATGGGCAGAGTGTCTTCAAAATATTCAGAACTGAAGAGTACATTAAAAAAGAAATAAAAAGCAATGCTTTTCAGTAACACTCATTAAATTAGGGATGGAAAAACGTATTCATGCAGAAAATAGCAAAAGAAAAAGTAATATCATGTAAAAGATTGTGGGATTACTTAGTACCTACTTTGGTTTCTGATTGATGCTTTCATTGGAGGGTGAAGAAAAAGTCTAAATATGTTGTTTGATACTCATCATAGTCATACTGTGTAGATATTATTATCTTCTCTTTTTGTAAATGAGGACACTAAATCCTACAGAGGTTGACTAATTTACCCACTCAGACAGCTAAGAGGCCATGGGACAAGATGTGGACTCATCTGCTCTGTATCCAGATCCTGACCCCTCCCCAACATGCCAAACCCCTTCAGTGGACTCCTGGCACCCAGCTTAGCCTCACACTCATTTTGTCTGCCTCCTAATGTGAAATTGTAGGTCGCCTGTCTTTACTCTCTTCAAATAAAAATCCCACAGAAGATTTTTGGGAGTCAGAGTTGAGATTGATTTCTGTGATTCATTTGTCACTGTGAAAAGAGATTAGAGCTGAAAGAAAAGTGACTCATCTGATGGCTCATGTTCACTGCTGCATGACTGGCAGCTTCTAGAACAGAAAAGCAGACTTTTCCTTTCCTCTGGGGGTAAGCAGCACAAAGACATTTCATTCAGTAAAGCCGATGACAATTTTTCTTTAAATTGGGTACCCTAATTCTCCTGGGATCACTGTAGTGTAATATTCCTCTGTCCATAAAATTTCGAGATAATCCTTTCCAAAAGGAAGTTCATTCTCTTTTTGCAACTGTTCATATTGTTTGCTTTTCTTCTAATAGTTTTCACAAAAATTATCTTATGTATTTAGGACTTTAGAAAAGAGAAATTGCTCTCGGAAAGTTCCGAAAGCGGAACAATTAAATATTCCTTCATGTGATTTGTCCCATTCCCTCTCAGCCTACTGCTTAAATCCATTTGTCCGCAATTGTCCTCAGATTGTCTGTGTGCTTTGAAATTCTTTAGAATTTATTACTTTGCCAACTATAAAGAAAGGATGCATCTTTACTAGAAAGTGTTTTGCCTTATTTGCACTTAGATTACTGATTTTGATTCCTGGTTTTTAGTAATTGGAGTCCAAAACACTTTGGGGTAATAATTTATGATTACCCTAGAAAGTTCATCTCTAAGTCATTGATAAAGCTATTTATTAGTCAAGCTCTAGTCAACAATGCAGAAGCTTTGTGAGTTATGAATAAATCTATACCAGAAGACAATATCACAGAGGCATTGAAATATGCCTCTGGAGTCAGAAAAACCTGGCCAGGAATTTCTGTGAGAGCTTGAATAAGTTACTTAAATTCCCTCAGCTTTGATTTCTTCTGATTTGTTTCTTCAAAGGTTTCTCATAAGAATTAAATGAAATTATGTGTTTGTGTATGTACTATACATTTACATATACATGTATTATTTAGCAGACTATCTGGCACTTGGTAAGTCCTCAAATGGTAATTCGAATTACTCCGTCTTGATTTTTTTCATGTTTTTTTAAGGTTATTTATTTCTTTTGAGAGAGAGAGAAAGAGACAGCATGCAAGTGAGCGTGCATGTGAGTAGGGGAGAGGAAGAGAGAGAGGGAGAGAGAGAATTCCCAAGCAGGCTCTGTGTTGTCAGCGTGAAGCCTGGTGTGGGGCTCATTCCCACAAACCATGAGGTCACGACCTGAGCCAAAATCAAGAGTCAGATGCTTAACCCACTGAGCCATCCGGGCACCCCTCTTTCATGGTTTTTAAGTCTTTATTCACAAGCCAGACATTTTTTCCCTACTCCTTTTATCAAAGATGGATCAAGTTTCTTAATTTCAGAGAGAATGAGCAATAGTCTATTGCCACAATAGTGCTGTATAACAAGCAAGCAAAGTCCTATTGACGCACAACAATAAACATGTACTTTTGCTCACAAGGCCATGGTTGGTGTTTTTGCCGATCTGGCTGGACTGTGCCAATTTCCGCTGTGCCTGTGGTCAGCGGCAAAGCAGCTGGTGGCTGGCTTGTCTAGGATTTTCTCAGTTGGGTTATCTGCTCTCTGACCCATGTGATCTCTCACACTCCAACAGACCAGTTTGGACTTGTTCAAGAAACAGCATGAGGAAGTATGTAAGATGATTAAGGTCTGGGCTTGGAACTAGCATATGGTCACTTCAGCTTTATTCTTCTGGCCCAAGTGTGTACCATCTGAAGGAAGGAGCTGCAAAATTATAGAGCAAAGGATACAAATACAGGAAAAGGTGGAGAATCAGGGTTATTTTTATTTTATGTATTTTTTTAAAGTTTATTAATTTTGAGAGAGAGTGAGGGAGCAAGTGAGAGTGAAGAGAGAAGGGGAAGAGAGAGGGGGGGAGAGAGACTCCCAAGCAGGCTCCACATTGTCAGTGCAGAGCCCCATGTGGGTCTTGAACTCCCAAACCGTGAGATCATGGCCTGAGCTGAAATCACGAGTTGGACACTTAACTGACTGAGCCACCCAGGCGTCCTAAATGAGGGTTATTTTTATAATTGACCTACCATAAAGACAAGGTGGCTAAGAAAAAGAGAGACTTCAAAAAGTTGCTAATCTGTTTTTGGCAACTTTTGTATCTGTTGCTTTCAACATCTCATGATTTTTACCTTTGTAGCTGATACCAGGCAAAATACTATTTTATACAAATAATAACAGCTAACTATTTCTGATAAAATACTAAGTGCTAGGCCTATTAGTATTTTACATTCCCTTTTGTATTTAAATTTCACAACTACCCTTCAAGGTAGACATTATTATTATTATCATCTCTATTTTGGAGGATAGTAGACCTTAGAGAAATTAGTAATTTATTCATGATCAGGATGCTAATAAACAGCAAAGCCAGAATCGGAATTCAGGTTGGTTGGAGTACAGAATTTGCATTGCAGTTCTGCCTTTCTCCCTTCTTCCGTCAATCCTGTTTATTGATTCTTGAATGTGTTAGCCAAAACAAAGAAACAAACACTGACCAGTTAGGTGATTTTCACTTTGTATTAAATACCAGTAAGTTAATTCATACCAGAAGCTATGGTTTTGAGACCTAACTCTTTTATATATAATTATTATAAGAGGTAAGCTAGAGAATACCTCGGAGGTCCTTTTTCCACCTGCAGTGTAGCTGAACTGTAACACGCTCAGAACCTATATTCTAATTGGTAGCCATGTTCCCATAGCAGAACGAACCAATTAACTGAGTTTTCATCCAGCTTCTTGCTATAAAATGTCAGGACTAAAACAGGACTCATTTAAAGGCACACAATAATAAATGGGGTCCATTTAAAACAAGACACCCTGGGCTGTATTCTTAATTAGAAGATTGAAATGATCTCTATCCCAGAAACTGTAACATGTTCTTAGTATTTGCCTCATTTTATTAGATGTTCTGATGTCTAATATCATCTGAGTCACTGAGACATGTTTTGGAAAGTTTTCTACTACATGAAATAACCTTCACACAGAATAAAAATAATTGGCTTAGATGCATATGAACTGTATACATTGACAGGATGACTGTTAAACTGGGTCCCTCGCAAACCTAACAATCATCCTTGGTTTCTCTTTTCCATTTGCTTCTGTGATTCCCCACCTCTACCTCGGCCCCCCTGTGCCAATTTTCCAGTACACGTGTGTAAATCTATATGAAGTCTTTCCCATTTTCCCTCTTTGCTTCATGGTTTCTGTTACAGCCCTGGTCCTGACTCATCATCTTTCTTTTGGAATGCAGAGCAACCTTCTAACAGATTATCTTATCTTTAGTGTCTCTATTATCTATACCAATTCCAGCTGGAGACTAGATGCAGGGAAATAAGTTAACCTTTGGAAGGTGAGTACCAGAAAATGTAGTTCTGTGCCTGAATCATGCAGTGGTCTGGGCTGGGTCAGGTAGAGAAGCACTAGGCAGATAGTGCTAACGCTGGGCTTCCCCAAAACTCAATGAAGAATTAGGAATCTCTCTTTGAAGATCACAGGAAAGATGTACAAAATGATGCTGGATGGAACTGTGCTGTTATGTGACTAGTTCCCTACTCATCACTGGCTTCTTAAGGTGGCTCACTCATAGATTCTTCCTATCTGATTTTAGGAGAGGAGAATTGTATGTGGACTTTGTTTCCCATTCTTATTGGATAGAGCCCCATTAGGCTTAACTTCACAGAAAATGGCAGAAAGCAGTGGAAAAAACCTGATAGTGGAGAAGTTATTTAAATGATCAGTGTATGTGAAAAATGCTCAACTTAGCAATAAGCAAAGAACTGGAATTTGAAATAAGATAAAATTTTTATTGATAAAAACAACAAATATAAAAATGCAGGGGCTCGATGGCTCAGTCAGTTAAGCATCTGACTTCGGCTCAGGTCATGATCTCACAGCTCGTAAGTTCTAGCCCCGTGTCAGCTCTGTGCTGACAGCTCGGAGCCTGGAGCCTGCTTCGGATTCTGTGTCTCCCCCTCTTTCTACCCCTCCCCTGTTCATGCTCTGTGCGTCTCTCTCTCTCAAAAGTGAATAAACATTTAAAAAGTTTTTTTTTTAATGCAGTCAATATTGCTAAGAATGGGTGCAGGTATATATTACCTGTGATTGTTTAAGAGAATTCCTAAATATCCTTTGAAGTTTTGGGGGGTTCAGTACCACTCCTTACACTGCTGATGATTTTAGTACAAAATATTAGAATTTGGTTTGGTGATATATATTTGAAGCTTAAAAATATCTACATTGTTTCACTTAACATTCTACTCCTAATAATTTATTCTGCCAAAATAATCGACGATGTTTCCGAATATGTACAAATAAGGACATTTATCACAGCCTTTGGAACAAAATTTTATAAATTTGGGGAAATAGCTTAAATATACAGCAATATGGAATTGGCTAAGCAAGTGCTGTATGGTACATCATTAAAACTAGGCTATAGGGGCACCCGGGGAGCTCAGTCAGTTAAACGTCTGACTTTGGCTCAGGTCATAATCTCACGGTTCATGGGTTCGAGGCCCGCATCAGGCTCTGTGCTGACAGCTAGGAGCCTGGAGCCTGCTTCTGATTCTGTGTCTCCCTCTCTCTCTGCCCCTCCCCTGCTTGTGCTCTGTCTCTCTCTGTCTTTCAAAAATAAATAAGTATAAAAAAGATTTGAAACACACTTATGCTATAGAATATTTAATAACATGGGGGACATAACCATAATGTTTTATTATGAATATAACAGCACATTAAACAACAGCGTTTCTGTAAAAATTCAAATGTATATGCATATACATATATACCTGAAGCATCCTATTAGGCTATAAACAAAAATGCTCTTAGTGATTATCATTGAGGGTGAGATTACTAAGGTTATTTATTTTTTGGGTGTTTTTATACTTTAAGACATTCTTCAATGTTTATTTTACCATCAGAATAAAACCTATACATTTTATTTTTTAAAAGTATTGGCTAATATATTTTATATTTGCTCTTATTAACAGATAGGAAAATTGTTTTCTTCTTGTTTGTGCTTCTCTAGGAATGATTTCTATGAGGTCTATATTATTTTAAAACATATCTATGTTGCTACATTATTTGAGTGAAGTGTCACTATTAACACGGTACATTTCAGCAGCATTAACACATAACATTTATTTAAATAGTAACTTGTTTAATAGGAATTAAATCAACAAAGATTGGATAGTTGGGAATTCTTCACAAAACAACAAAGATATTGAGGAAAGAGAAGCTACAAAGGGAGTCATAATCACTCTGCTGAGGGCTTCTTAAGCTAACCTCCCAAGTTTCCCATCAATATCTGAAAAATCAATTTTCTTCTCTCAGATTTCTTCCTGGTCTTAAAGCTGAGACTAGCTTTAAACTGGATGAGTTTGGAGGTTTTGGGGGATTACCTTATCAGGATAAGTTTGTCCAGTGGGTGATACGTGAAATTTTGCAAAAATATGTTGGTAAACTTACAATTATGAGACTAGACAGAAATGTTTGATGTTTATTCATTTCATGAAGGAGAGGTCATTTAACAACTCTGTTTATGCTAGTAAATATTCACATAAGGTAAAGTTTCCAGAATAATGGCAGCCATTTGCAGCACATTCTACCCATATGGCATCTTCCATGCCTCCAGAGAAGTGGTCTAAACCAAGGAAAACTAGTGAGAAACTTGATCAAGTTATGATTAGAGTTTCATGGGTAGATGTATTGGGCTTTGAAACACAGTCCAATCTCACCTTGCAGGGAGTGCACACTTGCAGGACTGCTTTTGGAGGGTTTATAGGAGGAAACTGGAGCTCAGAACATGAGACTTGGAGGCAGCAAGAGAGAGCACTGTTGCTGAGAATGCTGTTCAGTATTACTGACTTCTAAAGAGACAGTTAAGAAAGTTTCAAAGTAACCATCAGATATGCAAAGCCATAGAAGCCACAGCTATTGATGATACCTTGATATGAAAATATTTTCAAATAGATTTGAGATCCAAGCCTGTATTTCTTTGAAATTCTGCCTAATTTAAAAATAAGGAGGTCAAATTAATAGAAGTAACTCCAAAACAGGTTAAACCAAGGTATAACTGAACATTATTATCAAATTGAAGTGAAAATCCTAATTTGGTACTTAAGATGGCTTTATTTATTTCTGATAGTATCTTGTCATCCTTGGTTAACTTACCACAATAAAGCAGTCCTACATATAATCATGCTAAACACATAAAATGCTGGACAAGTTCATTTATTTGTTATTTTAAAATACTAAAACATGTGGTGCCTGGATGGCTCAGTCAGTTAAGCATCCGACTTTAGCTCAGGTCACCATCTCGTGGTCTGTGAGTTCGAGCCCTGCGTTGGGCTCTGTGCTGACAGTTTAGAGCCTGGAGCCTGCTTCAGGTTCTGTGTCTCCCTCTCTCCCTTCTCCTCCCCCACTTGTGCTCTCTCTCTCTCTCTCCACTCTCTCTCTCTCTTTCTCAAAAAGAAAAACATTAAAAAATACTAAAACACAAATAAAAAAATAAAGTGTATTTTATTCTAAATATATTGAGGATTATAGTTAAGTTTTCTGTAATTTTTTAAAAAACTTATCTTTGAAACACAGTAAATAGGGAAATAATTATGGGCATTTAAATGGCTTTTTATGGTTAAAAAAGGTTAACATACACACTTTTCAATGTTATATTAGAAATGAACATACTTTTCTAGATATCTGACTCACTGAAGTCATTATGCCATGATATTCAAATAAGTCTCTACTTGTACAGTATTAGACTGCTAATAAAAAAATATTACAGTGTTTGTTCTTATGCATCCCACAAAGTGAGATCCAGCAATCCTTCCAAACCTCCGAAGACCAAGCTATTCTTTTGTTTGTTGAAGAAGGAAATCATGAACTTCCAGTTTCTTCCTTATCTGGGTGTGGGGCTACTTAATGCAGTCAAAAATTGCAGAGGACTCTAATCAAATGATACAAGTTGCTAAGGATTTTATATGGGGGTCAGAAGTCCTATCACACTCATTTTCCTTTTTAAGGTATTACATTAGTCTTTAATACTTAATGTCCTGCTAACAACAAAAATTGTTGAGACAAGTATGCATCCAGTAGAGCTGGACTTACCCAAGCTTCTAGAGCAGGCAGCCCTCTCCATTATTTCAGAGCTCTCTCTACGGAATCCGATGGTCAGCTTTGGCCTTCGCTGTCATGGTGCTCTCCTGAACTCTCAGCTCTTGCCATGTTTCAATATGCTTTGATGGGCATTGCCATACTCTGTCACCTATCATTCAATTAAAATTTAATGAGCCACCTAGACCTATAGGACCTAATAAGTTGTCTATAAAAACAGGAAACGCTTCTAGATAATATTTCATATATTAGCTGGGCACAGATGAACAAGTCCTTATTTCCTTTGCATAATACATCATTATAGTTTCGGATATTTTGATCCAAATGGTAGACCAACAGAAAAGATATTTTCATATAATCAGCTATTTGACACATACATACATGTATAACATACACGCCTATAGATATTAACATAGATACATAGATTTACCGCCTTACTGGATGTCAGGCATGGTGTTACTATCAGGAATGTGTTGGTGAACAAAAACGCACTATTGTCTATAGGAAATTCATGCTCTGGGGTTGGGAGGCATTGATTAGATAATACAATAATGAACATATACAAGTGGGATAAGTGCAATGAAGACAAGTTTAGGGGTGCTATGAGAGGATATAATTGGAGATTTGACCTAATTAGGAGTTGTGCCAACTGAACTCGGAGCAAAAGAATGTATAAATATTACCCAGGCAAAGGAAGGGGTGAGGTGAAGATGCTCCATGCAAAGGAATCAGATACGGTGGAGTTTCCTTGAAGAATGTTTGTCTTAATGCGTCACCTCCACTTCTTGCTCTCTGAGTTAAAGGCAGGGACTAAGGTAGTATTGTCTTTCCTTTATAGCCCCCAGTTTTTCCACAAGCGGCAACAACTCTCAGCATAGTTCCTGGGTCTGGGCCCTAAAACTGAGGGACACAATGGAAAAAACAAAACAACACAAGCAAAATCAACCAAATTATTTGTAAAGTAACTAAGGGAATTAAAAATGCAATTTGCTAGCTTCTTTGGGTAAAGATCTTTAGCAATTTAAACCCCTGTAATCTGATGCTGATTATTTCTTATTTTTAAAATGTTTATTTATTTTGAGAGAGAGAGAATAAGAGCGAGTGTGCGCATATGCGTGTGCGAGAGTGCGGGAGAAGCAGAGAGAGGGAGAGAATCCCCAGCAGGCTCTGCACTGTCAGCTCCAAGCTTGATGCAGGGCTGGATCCCATGAACCGTGAGATCATGACCTGAGCTGAAATCAAGAGTCAAACGCTTAACTGACTAAGCCACCCAGGTGCCCCTGATGCTGATTATTTCTAATGATTTAACATTTAAATGAAGCCTTATCAAAGATTTTTAAACCTACGAAACAAAAATCCATTTAACCTACATGGAATTTAGATATTTATCAATAATATCGTGATTAGCATAAATGCATTTGGATACTTAATATTGCTTTGACATTTTCCACATATCAATTGTTTTTGAATAAACAACCAACTTACAGAGCGAGCATGAAGAGGTTACAGGTCTTTGGTCACAGAAATTCATTAATTCGCTGGCAACATACATTGCTTTATCTGTCAAATACCTTTTCTCTTTGGAAACAATACTACATTCCAAACAAATACTAGAGGTTATCCTGTCATGCCATACGTGCAATACAGTACCTTCCTTATCACAACTGCAGGTAAGAGTCTCCCAGAGTCCAAGTCAGGAAGCAGTGCACCTCAGAGTCTTAAAGAACAGGTAGATGCTGAAAAAGAGGAATCAGTAGTGATTCTTCAGGCAAGATAAGGGAAATAAATAAGAAAAAATAAAATGACATGTCTGCTATGGAAGTCACTCTAGTGGATAGAGAATGTATTTATATATATTCAATCGCTCTGTCCACGATATATATATTCATATCAGTCTGTCCACTAAAGTGATAAGCATATATACATGTGCAATGATATATATGTTGTATAATTACAGTGATAAATAACATCAAATATTGTCAATACCACCTATGTTATTACTTGAAGATGAACTCACTACCAAGGTCTGAAGATAAAAGTGATAAACACAATTTTTTGCAACCCAGTATATATTTCTCCAATACTATGAGACTATTCCTTTTGGAAGAAATCTCACATTAGACTTCTAGTGTGTGGTTTAGTTCTATGGTCCTAATTAGACAGTCACCTAAAAGTCCTGGCCAACCAATCTTAATGAACACCATGTGTATAAATCACAGCACAGGCCAGGTGGGGAGTCTCATTAAACATTAAAAATGTGTCAGAATTATAGTGTATACTTTTTTTTGGCATATGTGCTACAATGGATCATAAATTTATATGTCTTTAGGGCTTGGCAAATAATATAAATGCAGAAGTAGTATAGGACAATGGTGGTCAAAATGTAATCCTGGGACCAGTAGCATGAGCATCAACCAGGGAACTCATAAGTATTGTAAATTCTTGGGTCTCAGTGAAGACCTAGCAGACCAAAAGCTTGGGATGAGGCCAGCAAGGTGTGTTTTAACAAGCTCTACCGGTAATTCTAATTCATGCTCATGTTGGAGAACAATCACTGTACAAAAATGGTGAGTTATGGACTCTAATGTATTTGAATGTGAAAATCCTAAAGCATTCAAATCCAATGCCAACAAACTGAGCTGACCAAAACAAAACACAAACACTATATAGGAGCAAAGAATTTAACCCATGGTAGAACGGTTTATAGCTACATATTTAAAGGGATTTTGACACCTTTAATTTCTAGAATGCTCAATTTTTAATTGGTCATAATTGAACTATCTAGAAAATACTCCCCTCTATTTACTTTACTGTCCCCAATTATATGCCCTCTAAACCACACGGTCTCTACTATTCAAATTATTTGGAGTCAATGAGACCTCTTCATAAAGTGAAAATGGTACACCATGTGGGCACGTTTTATAAAATGGAGTGACCTGTCTCAATTGGCTTATTGATATGAAAATCTGTAAGGCCCCTAAAAAGGCTTCCTGAACATCTAATCCAACCTGTTTCTTTACTTTTTCCAGTCTGTTTATTTTATAGCTGAGTAAAGTGCTGAAGATCAAAGAGTGAATAGATGTAGGTTGTAGTAGTGATTATGAGGAAGAGTCAAATGCATGATAACCACACACTTAAAGAGCTGTATTCTTTTTGAAATACATATTCATATTTATAAATTATGGATATATAACATGTAGAAAACAAAAATCTTCAATAAGAATACATCTATAAATTTATAATCAAGGCCAGTGTGAAATGGTTCCATATTCGCTTCATGAAGGAGTGGAATGAGAATTCTTAAGTATTCCTATTATAATTAATATACTTAAATATGTACAGCATGCAGCACAACAAAATAACTGAATTTTATTAACTCTGTCGGATTCTTTTATCCATGGATCATAGGTTAGAGTGCCATATATGCTTGTAGCTCCCTTCACTAAATACAAAATTTATAAGAGAATGGTTCTTGTTTGCCAAGTTTCTATTGTATCCTATTTTCTAGATTCTTGGCACACTGTCAGTACTCAATAAATATTTGTTGAATAGATGAAAGTGAAGACAAGTTATTTAATTTTCCTGCCTACTCCTATCCTTTTTTTCTGAAATTATTCTCCCATAGCCCTAACTGTGTGTACTGTGGGGCCTGTAATTATCACCCTTTCACCGTGGTTGATGGGATGTATAACTGGTGGGATCGAGATGAATTGGTCCATTTACTTCTATGTCCTGGAAATATGGAATTGGGACATGGAGACTTCATGAAACTGTGCTCAGCATTTGAACTGGGTGGTACTAGGTTGGCTATTTTCTGTGAATTTTTCCATGGGCAAGTAATGATTGTCCACCTACTATCCCTGAGGTGACGAGATTACTTTAATAAATAAAGCATGCCCTTATGCTTACATTTATTGGGATGTGTAGATTATTAAAATAATTACAACATAAATAATGTTAAGAAAATAGTGTTGTGAAGAAACATAAAGCAGGGCGAGATGATAGATAGCAAAGGGGGTGTGTGTTATTTTAAATAGTCAGGGACTGACTCTGAGCTGGCAACATTTGATCATAGACTTTTATGAAGTAAGGAGCAAATCATGTGGATAGCTTGGAGAATAATGACCCAAGCTAGGAAAACAGCAAGCACAAAGGCTCGAAATGCAAGACGACCAGTTTGCTGGGCTATAGTGAGGGAGATAGGAGATGAAACTAGAGATAGAGTCAGGAGCCAAACCGTTTGAGAGGATAAGATCAATGGAATTTTTTCTAATGGCACCCTTAATAAACCTTCTTAAGTTTTAAGAAGAGGAGTGATTTATGTGGTCAAAAGACCACATCTTGGGTGACAAACAATGGAAACAGAGAAACCATTTAAGGTGTTCACACTGGTCAAGCAATAAGGTGATAGTAGTGGATGTTCTAATGAGTAGATTCGAGATATATTTTAAAAGTAAGCTGAGAGGATTTGCTAAAGAGCAGATTTACTGGGTGACTCCTCTAGGTGAATGTGGTGACCTTCATGGAAATAGGAACACTTGGGGGGAGAAGCAAGTTAGTTTGGGGTTATAGTGGCAACAGAATCAAGAGTTTGGTTGTGAACCTGTTAAATTTGGGATGCCTATTAGACATGGAAGTGAATACACTGAGTGGACTTCAGGTTATATGTGTAGAGTTCAGCACAGTGATTGACAAGGGCAGTTTTACTAGATTAGTAGGGACAAGAAGATGTGCAAGGTGAGGTCAAGAATGAATAAGAAGCAAGGAAGTATGAAGACAGCAGATGTAGACAATTGCTACAATGAGTTTTTACCAAAAAAGAATGAAGAATTAGGGTACAAGTATAAGGGACTATCGATAAAAGTATTTTATTAAGATGGATATTTAAAAATGTTATAACTTGAGGGTATATATGACCACGGAATGAACTAGCAGAGAGTGGAAATATGACACAAAAGAGAGGGTAATTATAGAACTGACATCTTTGAGTAGATGAGAGGGGAAAGTGATCTAGTCCATCAATGAAAGGGCTGGCCATGGACAGGGAACAATTTCTCTATTACAACAAGAATGAAAGCAAAGTATATGAAGATGGACATAGGTCATTTGGTAGGTATGATGATAGGGAGAACATGTAAGTGCTTTTCTGATTACTTCTACTTTTTGGTAATTAAGAGGTAAGATTCTCAGTTGAGAGTGATATATGGGAAGGGGTGTTGGAGAGACTGAGAGAGAAGATGTGTAAAATTGTCTTTTCAAAGTATGTAAGAGTGAATGAATTAGGGAAATATTTTGTGCCTGAAAGAAGGGTAAAGGAAGAATGAATCTGAAATCTGGAAAGAAGACCAAATGGTACAATGGTCCTCTTGCCCTTGGGTATGTCTCTTTTCTCTAAGTCTGTCCCTCTTCCCAGCCATTTGTTTTGTTTTGAGTTTCTGAGGTAAGTTTGAAAATATTATAGTTATTTTTAACCATCTTTGATTCTTGTTGAAAACTCTGCATAAACATAACAAGGTATTATTAAGATATACTCACCAACCTCTTTTTGATCCTGGTAGGTTATCCAAAGGCTTTTCCTGTTCAGTCAGCAAAAATCATTGCCTCATAAAATCAGATGACAGAAGAGTTAAGTTTTTAGCTTTGGAATTACTAAATAAAGCCCTGAAGGACACAGGAAATGAAGTTTATGCCATTAGAAAATAATCTTGAAGAACATGAGATCAGTCAGAGTTAGTTTGTTTTTGCTGGCTTAGGGAGATGGAGACAGTTGGGTGTAATCGTCCTTCCTTGTACAAGTCATGGAATTTATAAAAATTTATAATATTTGTAGAGGCAATAACTGTGGTCATTCTATACCAAGCTGTGGCCCCAAACAATGAGAAGATCAAACCTTATCACACCTGGAACCCATTTACACATGTGTGCTATGGTACACCCACTGGGAAAGCTGGTAGAGGGAAGAAGAGGGCACAGATATTGGTACCTGTGCATCAGGGGGTTCTAAAAATTTGAGTTACAATTCTTTCACACTTAACGTTCCTGGTCTGAATATTGGGTTTCTTTTTTGTTTTAAAGGGAGAAAGAACATCTTATGAATTTATGGAAAGGTGAGAGAATCTGGCTGCCTCTATTTTAAGATCAGACAACACAGTTTTTCCTTCCTTTCAGGATGTTGGGTATTGATATATATGATCCCATGAAAGGGGAGAACTGCAAGTTGTAGATGATATATGAAAGCAGCTAACCCACAAGCTTGGGATAATATCTGCTTTAGACATTTGTTGAATTAATTGAATGACTAAAACTTTAATGAGTAGAAATTTGTTGAATTAATTGAATGACTAAAACTTTAATGAGTAATCAGAATTTAAAAATTCTGATTGGGAGTGTCCTGAATCTTTGGTTTGGTCCTGCTAACATGGGTTTGAGCCTCTTCTTGTTGAGTGTGGCTTTTTATTTCTGGGTAATTTAAAAGTGTGATTAAATGAAATGATAGAACTGCTAAGGATCCAAAAGCGAGTTAATTACTTTTAAAGTAGAAATTTGTTTTTTTTTACTCTGAAATGTTTTTATGAAGTAATTTGGGCAAAAATTATGAACATTAAAAAAGTTAAGTGTACATTGAAGTTGCTAACGCTAGAAATAAACTTCCTTTGAGGTCCATGATCAGTAAAAGAAGGCATGGGATTCCCTGAATGACTCCTTATAGGAGGCTGAAATAAATCATTCCACTTGAGTGTATAGGATGTAAGTAAGAAAGAAGCATAATGGGGTCAATAAATTAGTGGTCCCAAATTGGGGATGATAACCCTTCTAAGAATTTTAATCTATATTTAGTACACAAATTCCTCAGATGAAGTAGAAAAAAAAGAGGCCCCTAGGGGCACCTGGGTGGCTCAGTCAGTTGGGCGGCCGACTTCGGCTCAGGTCAAGACCTCGCGGTCCGTGAGTTCGAGCCCCGCGTCGGGCTCTGTGCTGACAGCTCAGAGCCTGGAGCCTGTTTCGGATTCTGTGTCTCCCTCTCTCTGACCCTCCCCCATTCATGCTCTGTCTTTCTCTATCTCAAAAATAAATAAATGTCAAAAAAAATTTAAAAAAAAAGAAAAAAAAGAGGCCCCAAAAAACTAAGAGGCCAAAAAAAAATCTATGTTTATAATTTTGTATTGATTTTTCATGCTATATAAAAGATCTGACTGATTCTGTATGTGAAAAAAATTCAAAAAACAGAACTGTAGACCTTGTGAAGAACATAATTATGATTCCCAGAAGTGTGGGACACACAGCGAGGGTTCAGATATACATTCTCATATGTAGGCAGATGATTACAGAGAGAAGTGTGAGTGTTTGCATTTGTGGGTACAGGCAGAGACTGAAATAGGATTTGCTTTTAGGGAAATATTCAAGATTTGTACACCTTGCTCTTAAAAATATATTCAATTACTTGAGAAATCTGAAGAACTTTTTGTCATATTTTCCCATTAATAATCAAAATAAGATGAAATTTATAAATATTTTCAGACACAGTCCATCCACATAAACTGCAATAACTATCTGTTTTGCTAAACTGTGATATTCTGTTGTTGCCTGACTTGTGTTCTGTTTGTTTAATGTGAAGATGCAGACAGCCTTCTGTTCTTTTGTTTACGGGCTCTCTTAATTCTGTGGCTCCCCTGGCAGTAATTTCTTCTTTTTTTCTTTTTCTTTCTTCTTCTTCTTTTTTTTTTTTTTTTTGCTAAAAGGTAACAGAGTTACAAGTACAAAACATTTATTTAATTTGTTTAAATTTATGAAACCATGCCCATTCTTTAGGCCTTTAGGGGCATGAACTAAATAAGAACATATGGCATCATCTATTATTTTCTCAACTCTGGTTATGTAGTGAGGCATTGTTTAAATGTCAGTGAGGAACTCTCGGATTGCTCTCCTTGGAACAGTGATTTCTTGGATAATGTTCAGTTGCATTTAATAAAGGGACATTTTATTTTCTTTAAGTAATCCACCAAGGCCATTGTTTTCAATCTTTTAAGAATAATAGGAAACATTCGGAATTCATTTCTACTCGTCCAAGTCCAACAAACCCATTTAGCCTTTGTTGTAGGGTGTATTTTTAGAAATATCTTAGTGGTATACTGTAAGTAAGTTTCCAACAGTCATGACTTTTTTTTTGTTTGTTTTTTTTTTTTGTTTTTTTTAGCACTGGTAGTCTTAATTTCTAAGTGGAAAGAAGTTTAAAAATGTGGTAAATCAGTGGTGTGTGGGTGGCTCAGTTGGTTAAGCATCTGACTTCAGCTCAGGTCATGATCTCAGGATTCCTGAGTTCGAGCCCTGCATCTGGTTGTCTGTTATCAGCACAGAGGCCAGTTCAGATTCTTCGTCCCACTCTCACTCTGTCCCTCCTGCACTCATTCTCTCTCTCTCTCTAAATAAATAAATAAACTTAAAAAAAAATGTGGCAAGTCAGGGAATATTCTTTTCAAGAGTTATTTTATTTGCAGTAAGTTTGTATTTCCATGATTAAGGTTGACGGAATGGTTACAATTGTTTTAGACAGCATAAAATGACTATACTGAACAGGAAAGAATGGATAAGTTATCCCGGGCCAAAGTTTCTAAAAGCCAACAGTTTTTGTTTGATTGATTGATTGTTTTTACCAGAAGCCAAACCCAGAAAACATGGATTTAAGGTCTACTAAATGGTCAACATAAGAGGCAAAAGGATGTTCTATTTTGATCCTATCAGGAAGTAGTTGAGAACGATTCTGAAACATTCACTATCTTTTCTCATTTCTTTCTACTGCTTTCCTCCCAATTTTCTACTGGTGTATGTATATATGCACACGCACTTGCACAAACTTCCAGGTTATTCCTTGATGGTAGGGTAGGTGAATAACTGCTTTTTCTTCCAATTTACATCTTGGCTTTTATCAACATTTTTATTTGAAAGGTTTTGCTAAACCCCTGCAATGCTCATATGTTAGGGATTTGCACCTATTTTGGCTGGAAAAATTTAATGCCATCAAAAATCTCCAATATATTAGAATTACATTATTCTTCCTTTGCTATCTTGGATACGACCAAATGGCCTGTTAAAAGTTTCCGAAGAGATCCTATATTTGGAGAAAACTCCATGTTATATACTATTAACATAAAGTTTGTCCAGAAATATGATATAATTTGGATAAATAGAGCATCAACCACTTGAATATTGCCCTACAGACATTTTGTTTTCACTTAAAAACCAGTGCTATTAACATTCAAAAAACAAAATCTGGTTGAAGTTGGGAGAACAAAATATTAAAGAAAATATAAGAATATTTGTTTCAAAGAAACTGGAACAGACTTTTGCTATTTCTAGTAGTTCGTCTGTTTTTTAAATTTCTCACTAATGATTTATTTGGATAATAGAATTAATGAAAGATCATGACCCTACCTTTCATGTAATAATGAATTTATGTAGGCTCAAAAGATTTTATACCTAAAGAGATATTTGCCTAATATTTCACAACCACAGGCTTAGATCCATGTGCTGATGCCTTACTAAGCACTCCTTCTAGGAGATCTCCTTCTTGGGCTCCAGATCCTTGCTGATCATTTCAACTTGGCCATTACATGGACAATTAACACACAATAAATCAACAGTAGGTCGAATCAACTTCTCGAATCTGCTTTTACTCTTGTATTCCCCATCTAACAAAATAAACACTTAACTTCTTCCTCTTCCTCACCACCATGCTAAATCCGTGACAAATCTTTTTGGTTTTGCCTTTCTAATATCTCTCAGATATAATCAGTGTCCCTAGTTTCTCCACTTGAGTCTAAATCCTTTTTTTCTCACTCCTACATTGTGGCAACACATGGCAGCTCCTTTTCCTGCCAATAATTTACAGTCTCCCAAACTGTGGAAGTAATTTTATGAAGTGTCAGTCCGAGCATGATAAAACCTGCTTAAAACCCTTTGATGGCTCCCTATTGCCTTCATTATGAAACCCAAACACCTTAGCATAGGTCATGAGATCATTAGTGATTAAACTTTGACTTCTCCACTGTCATTAGTTAGTCTCAAGACTCAACAGAAGCCCTAAGTGGGGTGGTTTAAAGACTGACTATAATGATGTTTCACCTGTATTATACAGGGGATGGCCTTATACTGAGCGTCTAAGGTATCCAGTGTCCTACTATTAAGGATGAATGGTATGATATATGAACATTTGAGGATGATATGGTTTGCCTTGGGGAGTATTCTTGAGTGTGAAGCAGTCATTTGTTTTAGAGGATATTTATTTGCACTTTAATTTTATAAAGGGCACACTAAATTTTGGAACTTTTAAATTTTGCCATAATTTCCAACTTATAGGAAAGTTGCAAGAATAGGAATTTCCATATACCTGTTATGAAGTTTCCAGTTGTTCACATTTCTCTCCATTTTCTTTATTATTTATCATTTTTTCTCTTTCTCTCTCACACACATACATATACCATTTTTTCTTAAAATTTTTTTAATGTTTATTCATTTTTGAGAGAGAGAGAGAGAGAGAGAGCATGAATGGGTGAGGGGCAGAGAGAGAAAGACACACAGAACTCGAAGCAGGCTCCAAGTTCCGAGCTGTCAGTACAGAACTCAATGCGGGGCTCGAAGTCACGAACCGCAAGATCATGACCTGAGCCGAAGTTGGATGCTCAACAGACTGAGCCACCCAGATGTCCCATTTTGGAGCATATTTTGGAATATAGTCCTTCAACACTCCTAAGTATTTCAGTGCGTATTTCCTAAAACAAGGACATTTTATTTCAGAACACATTGAAACAAAACTATTATCTAATTCACAGCCTATATTAAAATACCTCCCGATTATATCAGTAAAATCATATAGTGCATACACTAATTTGTCCAGTTTACTTTGCATAGCACAATGTTTGTGAGATCCACCTATCTTGTGCAAGATTTTCCCCTTTTTGTTGAGCAGTATTTCACTAATATACCACATTCATTTTTATGGTAGTGAATATTAGAGTAATTCCACTTTGGGAAATTCTGAGAAAACCTACTGTGGTTTTTTGGTAAGCCAGTGCTATGTTTTTATTTATCTTGGGAAATACCTTAGAACAGAATCACTTGGTCATACTGTAGATTTATGTTTAACTTTGTAAAACTCTTTCAACCTTTCCCAAAGTACTTACACCATTTCACACTCATTTCAAGAGCTGATAGGAGCTCCAGTGTCTCTATATCTTGCCAATATTTGTTGTTATCCATTTTAATTCTAGGTATATTAGATATTGTCTTTAATAACTCATTGTGGCTTTACTTAGTATTTCCCTAAAGACTAATGGTTGAATGCCTCTTTATGTACTTATTGGTCATCATATTCCTTCTTCATTAAGAATTCAAGTCTTTTTCCCTTTTTTTTTACTGAGCCATTTTTTTTCTATTGCTGAGTTGTAAGAGTTACTCATATATCATGAATATAAGCCTTTGTCAGTTATCTGTTTTGCAAGTATATTCACTAGTGGAAATTCTCCCAGTAAAATAATTTCATGGTGTGGCTTGCCTATCCATTTTTTTCATGCTCTCTTTTGATGAGCATAAAATTTTCACTTTAATGAAGTATAATTTAGCATTTAAAAACTATTTTGGCTTTACTTTCTGTGTCCAGTCTAAAAACTCAGTGTTTAACCCTAACTAAGGAAGATATTCTCTTATGTTTTCTTTAGGAAGTTTTTGAGCTTTAACTTTTATATTTATTTATGTTTTATTTTTTAAATTATCTTTTTAAAATTATTTTTAACTAAAAATTTTTAATGTGTATTTATTTTATTTTTTAATTTTTATTTAATTTATATACAAGTTAGCATATAGTGGAACAAGAATTTCAGGAGTAGATTCCTTAATGCCTCTTACCCATTTAGCCCATTCCCCTTCCCACAACCCCTCCAGCAACCCCTGTTCTCCATATTTAAGAGTCTCTTATGTTTTTGTCCCCCTCCTGTTTCTATATTATTTTTGCTTCCCTTCCCTTATGTTCATCTGTTTTGTATCTTTAAAAAAATTTTTTTTTTCAACGTTTATTTATTTTTGGGACAGAGAGAGACAGAGCATGAACGGGGGAGGGGCAGAGAGAGAGGGAGACACAGAATCGGAAACAGGCTCCAAGCTCTGAGCCACCAGCCCAGAGCCCGACGCGGGGCTCGAACTCATGGACCGCGAGATCGTGACCTGGCTGAAGTTGGACGCTTAACCGACTGCGCCACCCAGGCGCCCCATCATCTGTTTTGTATCTTAAAGTCCTCATATGAGTGAAGTCATATGATATTTGTCTTTCTCTGACTAATTTCGCTTAGCATAATACCCTCTAGTTCCATCCACATAATTGCAGATGGCAAGATTTCATTCTTTCTGATTGCCAAGTAATACTCCATTGCATATATATACACCACATCTTTACCCATTTATCCATCGGTGGATATTTGGACTCTTTCCATACTTTGGATATTGTTGATAGTGCTGTTATAAACATTGGGGAGCATGTGCCCCTTTAAAACAGCACTCTTGTATCCTTTGGATAAATAGCTAGTAGTGCAATTGATGGGTCGTAGGGTAGTTCTATTTTTAATTTTTGAGGAAACTCCATAGTGTTTTCCAGAGTGGCTGCACCAGCTTGCATTCCCACCAGCGGTACAGAAGAGATCCTCTTTCTCCACATCCTCGCCAACATCTGTTGTTGCCTGAGTTGTTCATGTTAGCCATTCTGACTGGTGTGAGGTAGTATCTCATTGTGGTTTTGATTTGTATTTCCCTGATGATGAGTGATGTTGAGCATTTTTTCATGTGTCAGTTGGCCATCTGGATGTCTTCTTTGGAGAAGTGTCTATTCATGTCTTTTGCCCATTTCTTCACTGGATTATTGGTTTTTGGGGTGTTGAGTTTGATAAGTTCTTTATAGATTTTGGATATTAACCCTTTATCTGATATGTCATTTGCAAATATCTTCTCCCATTCTGCCGGTTGCCTTTTAGTTTTGCTGACTGCTTCCTTCACTGTGCAGAAGATTTTTATTTTGATGAGGTCCCAGTAGTTCATTTTTGCTTTTGTTTCTCTTGCCTCTGGAGATATGTTGAGTAAGAAGTTGCTGCAGCTAAGATCAAAGAGGTTTTTGCCTGCTTTCTCCTCGGGGATTTTGATGGCTTCCTGTCTTACATTGAGGTCTTTCATCCATTTTGAGTTTATTTTTGTGTATGGTGTAAGAAAGTGGTCCAGGTTCATTCTTCTGCATGTCACTGTCCAGTTTTCCCAGCACCACTTGCTGAAGAGACTGTCTTTATTCCAATGGATATTCTTTCCTGCTTTGTCAAAGATTAGTTGGCCATACATTTGTGGGTCCATTTTTGGGTTCTCTATTCTGTTCCATTGATCTGAGTGTCTGTTCTTGTGCCAGTACCATACTGTCTTGATGATTATAACTTCCTAATACAGCTAACTTTTATATTTAGGTTTGTGCTACACCTCAAATTAATTTTTCCTATGTGATGTAAATAGTGCCTGAAGTTCACTTTTTTCCCATATGAATATTCAATTATCCCAGAAACATTTGCTGAAAAGACTTTCCTTTCCCAATTTAATTACTTTGCCACTTTTGTTGAAAATCAACTGAATGAGGTTTCTGCTTCTGCCCAGCATATATAAAACTGGAAAGCTTGCCTTGTCCATTCTAACAACTCTACATGACTGGGTAAACTATAAAATCAACTTCTTGAGACTATCAAAGAGCCAAAGCAGCAGGACAACTGCGTAACATGGAACACAAGGCAAAACAGCCCCTCCAGGGAGTAACAGCACATGCAAAGTGGCTTATCTGTAGCAGAGCATGGGGGGAAGGGGGTGCTACCAGACAGGTAGAGAAGAATCAGCTAAAAATGTAGTGTATTGTTGAAGGCCAGGTATGGGCTGGCCTGTGTGATTATAGTGGCCCCTGCCTGCAGCTATTCTCTGTTAAGCCTCATAAAGTTTCACCCTGGGCACGCACAGCTTAGTATATGATTAAATACTGAAGGAACATACAAAATGTCAGCAGCTTTTCTTTTCCAGTACTCTGTCCTGCAGACTGCAGCCTACTCAGCCTCCTGGACCTCTGTTCCTTGCCTAGACAGCTCGGCAGGACCCTTGTGCTCTGTTTGGGTTCCACCTTTCTGTGTGCGGTCTGGAAAGTGTCCCCAGGAAGAAAGCCGGGGAGATCATTCAGCTTACGTATGTACTTCCCTATCTGTTGTCCTGTTCCCTGCCTGCTGTCCTTTGAAAAGAATTGCACCATATAGTTTACAAAGTTTTATAGTTGTTTTTGGCCAGGGGGCTACTCTGACAGCAGTTGCACTTTCGTGTCCAGAGTATGTTATTTTTAAGATCTGTGTTTTTAGTCAAAAGGCCACAGATACACAAGCACGCAAACACACAATACAAACACAGAGGAAAGGTAAACAAGGGGGTGAATTGATAGAGTGATTTCAGCCTTAATAAACCATATGAATATGGATTTTGAATTTGGTTTTTTAATTATTTTTTTAATTTTTTATTTTAGAGAAAGGAAAAGAAAGAGTAAGCTGAGGGAGGGGCAGAAGGTTTGAGAGAGAGAGAGAGAGAGAGAGAGAGAGAGAATCTTAAGTAGGCTCCACTCTCAGTGTGGAGCCTGACACAGGACTTGATCCCATGACCCTGGGATTGTGACCTGAGCCGAAATCAAGAGTTGGACACTCAAATGACTGAGCCATCCAGGCACCCCTGGATTTTGAATTTGTAAGATTTGTCTTAAAAATTATTTCTTTTAATATATTTAACTTTGTTCTGTTTCTTTACATTATTTCTAGTCTTGTGGTCTTATTCTTTTTTCTTCTCTTCTCCACTTCTCTTCTCTTCACACTCCAATAATAGAGATGGCTGGTCCAGGGCACCCCCTACAGTAGATTAGCCCCGGTCTATATAAACAATATGAGTAAAAAAAAAAGTGTTACAAAATTCAAAGGCCCCTGTGAAGTATAGTGATTTACTGATGACAATTTAGATTTACAGGTAGAGAACTACTTATGCATTTGTTCATTGTCCAATCAGCGCATAAAACATTTCTTCATAGTGTCCAGGCACCATCTCCTCCTGTTCAACTCCAGGAACCATCTTATTTTTTAAGTTTTATTTTCGGCGTCATATCTCCTACTATACCATGATTAAAAACAAGTTAGCAACGCTATTATTCTATCTCACCATGCTCTGGCTCTTTGGAAACTGTTTGCATTGAAATAATACAGGTATTTTTGCCTCTGTAGTTAGTTCCTCAGTACCATTTATATAATCCTGATTATATCAGTATTCATGACGCACCATCATTTCTCGTGCTGCCTCTGAACTCTGGCTTCCAATGATTCAGAGGTAGTTGCTGTGTTTCATCGATGACAATGACGAGTGTCAGTCTTATCCAGACTATGCAAGTTAAATCATAATAATTCATTTCCTGCTAAATTTATCATTCAAAATTTTATAGCTAAAAGCAGAATAACACATCTTTCAACCATGTATTCTTTTGGCTCTAATCATTGCATTCACTGCATTTTTAGAAGGTGGTCTTTCACTGTTAACTACACCTCTTCCTTCCACCTACTGTCTCCTAGATAGGAGCAGTGACCCATGGCAGGATAGGCAAGAGACTCACGGACAGAGCAAGAGTAGTATCCTTAGTTCAAAGAATATTGATCCCTGTCTGGCATAGCTTAAGACTGATCCAGGAGATTATAACATTACCACATTGATCAGAAAAGGGAGGACCATTCAGAAGGACTGGTGTTGTAGCAAGAGTGTCTAAAGCTTTCATGGGAAATAGTGCCAAAGCCTGCTCAGGGAGTGGGGTGATGTACAGCCACACCCAGGCAGACTCTAAGCCAAGGATGAGCAATGACCCAGTGAGACTGAAGAAAAGACTCAGAGACACAGAAGAGGATGTTGGTTATTGGGCAAACTTACATATAACCAGTCTGGGAAAGTTAGGCTGGACAAAGCATCTGCTGCTGGGATCTACATGCAGCAAGCTTTAGCCCAGCAACTCTCTATAGCTTTGCCCCTCCTTGCATGGCCAGTGTTCCAAGATCAAAGCCCACGACCTGGACATTCTGTGTTACTAAGGAGATGCCACAGGTTGGCCACCCTTGAAGCCCGTGACCAGAAATATTGAACGACATACTGTTCTTCCTATCTTGATTTCAGGAAATAACACAGAGAGAATGAGATCTATACATTCTCAAGATAATGAATAACAGGGGTATTAAGAGTGTGTTTGTACCAACCAGCCATCTGGCAATTACCATACAGATGATCTCCTTGGGTATCAGCATCAAGGGCACATATAGTAAAAGTCACCTGTCACCTAACCTGGTACCATTGTGTGCTAAAGACTAGAGGCGGCACTATGTTTGGAACAAGGGCAGGAGCTAATGCATGGGCCCATACATGTGACTCAACCCCAAGAGTCAGTGGTGGTCCATTGAACTCACCCTCTGTCCAATATGAGAGAAAGTCACCCAAGTCAATGTGTCTACACCATTATGGTAGTTCAGTTTTGTGAGATCCTGCAAAAGAAATACCTTGTGGAGGAACTGGAACAATCATTTTGCTACACTATCTTCCCAGTCTTGGGGCTCAACCATGAAGACCTGGGAAAACTGTGTGGGTTGAGTGAGTCCCAAAGCTCCTTGGTGCATCTGGATGAGCCCATGTACCAGATGGAGGGTCAGAGAATGCTCCAAGTAGAGACATGGGCACCAGGGCTCATCTGGTCCCCAGTCTGGTCTATGGAACTGTGCACAGATGACATTATAGGCCCTGAGCTATCCCAGGGACAGGAAAACTTAAAGCATTTTGAGAAGAGCTCTTAGAGGCATGCCTCCTCTAAGATGTAGGACCTAAGGCAGAGGCCCCACTTGTCTAGGTCTAAAGGCAGTACTAGGTCAGCCCTTGAGTTAAAATACCCAGGATATCAAACTTTCAAAGTGCTTGAAGAGAATAATTTTTGTTAAATGGACATAAACCGAGCTGAATTAATGAAGTGTAAATGCTAATTTTTGAGCATTCAATGTCACATATTTAAGTATTCACAATAATTTAAGAATTAATAAAGCTATATATATGCACATACAAATTGTCCCTTTTACCTGAAGCTTTGTAAATCTGTGACATTATCTCCCGAAGGGGAAGAAAGAAGGAACACCAAGGGATATTATGCATGAAGGGATGTTTTCCCTCCATAACATTACCTGCAAAAGTTGTATGGCATAATGCAGAACATTCACATATTTGTCCTAAGTAAATGCCCTCAAGATTGAAGAAATCGGAAAAAAGTTCTAGTACTCTTGAATTTGTGCAACAAATATTATCCATGAGCTCTGTATTTTCAGAAATGTCAAGGAGCTGCAGTCATCTGGAATCATTCATAGCTCCTTATGATGTCCATTTTTCTATACATATTGGCATGATTATTTTTTAATGTTAATGAAACAACTTTACAAAGCTCTTGATCATTTATTTTTCTATTTTTTAAGTGAGTCGACTTTATTTTATTTTTTATTTTTGAAAGAGAGAGAGCACATGCATGCACAAGCGTGGGAGGGGCAAAGGACGAGGGGCAGAGAGAATCTTAAGCAGGCCTCACACCTAGCGTGAGCTCCGTCCCAGGGTGGTGAGATCATGACCTGAGCAGAAATCATGTCAGACACTTAACCAACTGAGGCACCACCCAGGTGCCCCTTTCTCTTTTTATTTAGTACAAAACTCTTGATTTTTAATAATTTCTTTAATATTAGAAATCGCATACTGCAAAGTAAAAATTTTTTTCATAATTTTACAATATGACTAAAAGATAAAATTTTTCTCTTCTAATTTAAAGTTTTTCAATTTTAGAAAAATTGAGGAGTGTGAAATCTTTATTTAACTTTGAAATACAGGGTTTCTTGGGTTTGTAGTTAACATTCAAATAATCTAAATTCACACAAATCCTGCATCTATAAAATGTTGCTAAAAGAACTGGCAAAAGTGAAAAGCTCAGCAAATTCAATTAAATGCTGTTAACAGACCCAAACTGACACAAGACAAACAAAAATATATCTAGGTACCAAATAGATATTTTAAATGTTAGCCCTTCTGAGCCCTGCTTTTAGGAGGATAAATTGAGTGAAATTGGGGGTGTATTTGGCCATAGATTAGGATGAACTGAAATTTTCAGGGTGACTACCTCCTTAGTCTAAATGAATTTGATGCTTGTCAGAATTTAAGAAAATCTGACTCACTCTAGTGGTGACTTGAAACCTTAAAAAATATTATGAAAATTCTATGCAGTGCCCCTGAGATATGTAATATAAATGTCTATAGAAAATGTTAGCAGATAACTGGCATTGATTATGAATTAGAAAATGAGAGAAACTTTTCAAGAAAGAGAACCACCCCTTTAAATAATTACTGAGCTCAAGAAAGGAGCAACCTTCCTGGACCTGCACATGTTGGTTATCTACCCATAGAGCTGATTTATCAGGAAATTTGTTTCTGAATGTATTTTTATTGGTAAAACTTAAGTTCCCTAATAATTACATGGTAACCCAGAAGATGGAAAATACACCCAAATGGACTAATTTATCCTGTTGCAATAACATTCCAGTGTTAGTGTGTGGTTGTTTATTTTAGTGAGCTCAACCCTTTTGAAATTAATCTCCAACTTTTCACTTAAAGGATATGACAATAAACAAAAAATGGGAAAGTCTACGAAAAATAAAAACAAAGACTGATTTACCATTAAAAAAAAAATAGCCAAAATAGCAGTCTGTATTTTTGGTGATCCAGTATTAGTAATTACAGTAAATTGAATATCTCAATAGAGCAGCGTGAGCTCTGAACACGGTAGAAGTATCAAAGACTTTAAAACACCCAGGCTTGCGGAAGAGAAAAATAAATGGGAATTATTTTCCTTCTTCCTTTTCTTTTTCTCAAAAATTTCTGCTATGAGAGGTAATAGGAATAATAAAACTGAGATGAAACAGACACTCTCTTCTAGATTGGTTTTGACCCAGAGATAAGTGGAATGAAATTAAAACACTCCACAAACTGGGAACTATTCCTCTCTTATCATACACCTCTTAAGTCCTCTCATCCCTTTTTATCATTTTTTTCTTTTTCTCCTATATGAAGCTTCCATGAGAATTTGGTGATCTTGTAGCCTGAATTTCTTAACCTCGGTTCTATGGACATTTAGGGCCAGATAAGGCTTTGCTGTGAGGCTGTCCTGCGCATCGTAGATTAACAGCATCCCTAGTTTCCACCCACTAGGTAGCAGTAGCATATCTGTTCACCATTGCGACAACCAAAGATGTCCCCAGACATTGCCAAATGTTCCCTAGTGGGCAAAATGACTCCCAGTTGAGAACCGATGTTATAAAGTAAAATGATACAGGATTTAAAATTGCCTTGTCAAAAGGTAGAAGCTGCAGAGTTTTTCTACTTTATCAGAAAAACAAACATCTTACCAGGTAGAAAGAGACAAAGAATGTTACGACTGCATACATTTCACTGTTTATGTCTATATAGCACAGAAGTAAGACATTTAATACTATAACATCAACAAATGCATATTGTTTAATCCAACAAAATGATCCTGCATACTATAATTGTTTGTTTCTTATTAAATTGGAATTTGTTGCTAGCATGTAAAATTGAAATAATTTCACTCAAATACCTCGATTACAACTTCTGAAAAATCAGAAGTTCTATCAAAACTATCTTTTAATTCCCAAAAGAACAATTCACTGTATCTTTAGATAGGACATGTGCCCTCTAATTTATCATAACTTTTAACTTACCATACATTACCTATGTTGTCCCTATAATCGTTTGAGTTTGAACTCAAATAAATAAGTCATCTAGTGTTTAATCAAAAGCCCGCTCACTGTAAGGGATAGATTCTAAGCTCCAAAAGTTTGGAAGAAGGGGAGAAACATTAGTGGAGAGAGAAGGGCTCTTGGTGAGAGGAGAAGAAAGAGGATGATTTCCTATTTTCTTCAGTGTAATGCACTTGGGTATTAGGTATTATTATAGCTCCTTAGCATATTAGCTTATTAGGAAATCCTTTGAGCTTTTCAATACCTCTTTATTTTTAAACTTGTAGTAGAATAACCAAGACAGCATACAATAATTATTATCTGGGCTGCAATCATAATACTGAAAAGATCAGAAGAATCAAGCTGTAGGCAAGAGTCTTCGTCTTTGTCAGATAGAAACTATGGGTCAATTCTTTCACATCATTCAAGGAAACTTTATTTCTCTCTGAAAATCTATACTGAAAGATTTATAGTATGAATGCATATTCTCTAACTAGTAAAGAATATGGTATAAATCACCACCCGCAATAGGTCATCTGCTTTTACTTATTTTGTATGCCAAAGGTGGAAAATTGTGCTGACATAATATACTCTCTCTAGGAGTCTTTTGAAACTAAACACAGGTGTTGGTATTGGGGTGAGTAGAGAGTGGATAGAGAAGTGTAAATTTCAAGTTCTTAGTACTACTCTGGAAAACTGCCTTCTGAATCATAATAAACAGTGATCTTTTATTGACTCAAATTGAGACAGTGTGGTTCCAAATAAGCGTGAAATGGTATTTAAAGAAATTTTAGAAATCTAATTTTTTTGTGGATCAAAGAATTCTGAGAAAATTTTTTGTCTAGGAAAGGTGACTATGGTGCAATGTTTAATGTAAGTATAAGTTCTTATCTATACACTACATATTAATCATCCTTGGATATATTTTACTTTTGATTTAGCACATGCCTGTCCTGCTTCAGTAAAGAAAGCCAAATAAGGTGCTATTTGAAATAATTTCAAAAACACTTTGTTATTTTCATCTAGTTATAAAATTTAAGCAAATAAAATATATCTCATAATGTTTCAGAATGTTAATACTTTCAAATCATTTGAAGGCAAAGGTAGCCATCCATAGTTGGAAAATCAGCAGCTTAATGAGCAAATATTTAAAATAAGAATACTGTTTACCAATACTTAGCTTTTTGCTTTAGTTTTTTTTTTTTAATCAAACAGACATTGAGACTAACCCATGAAACTTTTAGTGAGGAAGTATTACAGTCCCTTTGAGGGGGGTTAAGAAAAAAATTTTACTTTAAGAATTGATGTTTTGGGGGGCACCTGGGTGGCTCAGTCGGTCAAGCACCTGACTCTTGGTTTTGGCTCAGATCATGATCTCACAGTTCATGAGTTCAAGCCCTGCATCAGGTTCTGTGCTGACAGCACAAGAGCCTGCTTAGGATTCTCTCTCTCTCTCTCTCTCTCTCTCTCTCTCTCTCTGCCCCTTCCCTGCTCACACTCTCTATGTCTCTCTCTCAAAATAAATAAACTTAAAAAAATTTTTTTTTAATTTGATGTTTTTAAAAGATTTAATGCATGCAGATTTTATACCGAACGAAGAAAAATAATATTGCTTAGATGACATCTTTAATATTTATAATTTATAGTAGACTGAAAACTTTTAAATTAATTTTTGATTAGCATTTTTAGTTATCACTGATTTCCCACATGGAAAGAAGGCACAGTATTCTAATCTGGTGTTTTATCTTTCTTTTTTTTTAATACATTAAGATTGCTTAGCAGTGGGTTCTGCTATGAGAAACGGAAACCTTCGCTAATAGTAACTTAAATAAATGAAGTCTTTTTTCCATGCAAATAACTTGAAAGTAGGCAGCAACTGGCCTAAGTTCATTTTTGTTGGTAATTTCTTTGGATAGTGATGGATCACTTCTACATTTAAAGCAAAAGAAAGAAGAAAATGTGCCAGCCACATTTTCCTCTTTTTGTTAAGAGTATAAAAGCCTCTCTAGTCTTCGTTTTGTGTCCCATAAACCAACGCTATGTCACATGGCATTTCCATCTGTAAAGGACATTGGGAAATTGAATACTTCTATTTCTAAACCTTTACAATTATGGTCAACCAAGGAGGTTAGGAGACAGTATTGGCCACAATCTATGCTTAGCTAATAATTTAATTTGATCATAGAATGACATATCATGTCAATGGAATGAAGTATCAATATTTTAAAGAAGCAGATTTTCCCCCAAAGACTCCAAATTTCTGGCAGGTTTTTTTCCTGAAAAATCAAAGGTAGTGAGTAACCAAGGCAATCTTAGATAAGAACAAAGCTGGAGGATTTATAAACCAGATACAAACTTTATTATTTAACAATGGTAGTTAAGACTAAGGCATTAGCAGAATGATAGACACATAGAACAATGAAGCAGAATCATTTTCAGAAAGCAACCACACCTGTATTATCTCCTGATTCATGACAAAGGTGACATGATAGTTCAGAGGGAGAAGGATGATCATTTCAACACGTGGTGCTGAGTTAGTTAAGAATCTGGGTGGAAATGGAGATAAACCGTGGTTTCTACTTTGTAACACACGCGCTAAATCTCAAGATGGATTGTAAATTCAATACGAAATCTAAAACAATAAAACTTTAGGAAATTTTTGAATCTCTGTCTCTATCTCTTGCTGTTCTTTAAGAAGCACCTAAAAATTCAAGTCCCTAGCCATTTTGTCAGGAGGGACTAGTGATTTGGTTTCTTGGAAGTTGTATAATTAATTGCTCGTGTTATGAGAGTTGGGTAGATCTGAGAGAAAAGCCTAAGCGGGTCTCCAAAGTCAATGTATAGATTGTATGCCTGCCACCTCCATGCTTTTACTTTCATTCCATATCCAGGACACTGTAGAGGAGATTTTGGAGTATTTGTGTGGTCTCAGTTGGTAGCAGATGTCTGAAACTGGTCAGGTTTGTTTAGACCCTAAGGTTTTCTAATTGACTGCTTAATTCAAAAATTATGTTGAAAGAAACCTTTCGTATTTATTTTTGTCCATTGTTTTTCATGGCCAAGATACAAATGTATATGTGTTTCAGGTTGATGTTTTCCTAGAGATTTTCTTTAGCAAATGCCATTCATTTGTTCATGTGATAAGTACTTTTGGCTTAAGTGTACAAATAACCAAGTCTTCTTTGAAGAAAGATTCTGAGACAGACAAGTGACTACAGTACAGGATGAAAACCGATGAGTGCTATTATCAGGGTGATAGAGCTGCAATGCTATGGGAGTTTAGGCATGGGGGAATTCCTTCCAGCTGAGGGATCAGGGTGATCCTGTGGAGAAACTCACAGGGATTAATTAAGGGGTAAAGACATGTACCTAGGGATAGGTAGCTAAGGTTTGGAACCACAGAGCTGTAGTATGAGGCATTCCTGATGGTGGAAAGACCATGATACAGAGTGATAGTGGCATGAAATATACATATTCTAATCACCAAGATTCATTTAAGTAATTCAGTAACTCATTAGAATTATTATATAGGAAGCCCATGGATTCTGGTAACAAAATTACAAAAGAAAATGGGAAAGTGACTTTTTAAGAAAGGGAAAGGTTTTAAACTATCTACAACCAATGAGAATCTGGAATTGCTGTGATTGAACTGCTGAAGAAACATAAAGGTTCACATCATTCACAATTGTGGAAACATGACAAACTGCTTGGAGACCATTCTTTCATATCCGGCCTGTTAAATATAATCTGCAATGCAAAAACTCAGCACTTAAATATCACAATAAAAATCACACATAATCTTACACAGCACATGTATCGAAAGTAGTGTGACCGCGTGCTCCACTTTCTTTAATAAGAATCATCCAGAGAAGTTCAAAGCAAAGTAGGTTGCATAGGATGAATAGGTATTTCATATTGCCTGACACTCTCTCTTGCAATAACTTAATTTTATTTTATACGAAGTAGGTCATTTTGTACTGATACAAACTTTCTGTTGTGCACTGTTTTCCCTTGATATCCATGTCATATTGGCTGCTTGTTGTAATATTTTTTCTCTTGTTCTCATCAGTCTGTCTTCCATCTCAGTTTGTAGAACCAAGAAGTTTTACCTCTGTTACATATTACAGATTGGTACCAGCAATGATAGCCTATCTATAACTGTTGATTTTTAATACTCAAAGACATCAAAAGAAATTCTTCTTTCTGTATTTCCTTCAGAGCATATTAAAACAACATATTTATTTATAGCATTGTATCAATTTCATTTTATGTAAAAATTTATGAAGTAGGTCACAGAAAAGAGAAGCAACTTGATAAGTATGAAAATAATGAGTTTAGCAAAGGATAAATTGTATAGAATCGACTGAGCCTCAACTATTTCATTGTCAACTTTTTTAGCTTAGTTTTTTGTTTTTTGAGTTTTTTTGTTTGTTTAGTTTTTCCCATCATCATTAGATAAATATGGCCAGGATAGAAAGATTTTAGTATTGACAGCTGGTACCCAGGCCAGTATGTGGGAAAATAGAATTCGTGAGAG
The DNA here is from genome assembly GCF_022837055.1 of Prionailurus viverrinus. Taxonomy (NCBI): domain Eukaryota; kingdom Metazoa; phylum Chordata; class Mammalia; order Carnivora; family Felidae; genus Prionailurus; species Prionailurus viverrinus. The sequence goes on from NC_062562.1 coordinate 142,594,421, forward strand.
CTTATCTTGAAAGGAGAGTCTTGCATAGAATAAGATGCCATTTGGAGTTTAAGATTTGCACACTCTTTTTTCATTTCTTCTCTTCTTTTGGAGAAGCCATAACAAGTCAGAAGTACAGGTGTAATTAGGAGATTAGTTGGATGAGGGAAGTAAGTAGATAGAGTTTGTATAAATAGGAGTAAGTCACATCAGAACTCCTGAAATTGTTGTTTTCTTGTATAGCTTTTTGTGTTTGCCTAGTGTTCAATAACTGTTTTTTCTTTGTATAATTTTCAGTGTACGTATTACTTAACCACCTCTAAACTTTTCCCCAGGACTCTAATTTCTTCTAAATGTGTTTTAACTTTCAGGTTATGTCCTTGGAGCCTCCCTTTCTCATCATCCTGGGATTTGGGTTTTCCTCTCTCCCTTGTGGCATCTTTAGTTTTCTGGATCTCTTCTTGTTTCACTTCTTCATTTTATTGAAATGTATTCCTTAAGAGGTTCCTGAGAAAAAGCACAGGGGATGTAAATCTTCTGAAAACATGAGAACTACATGTTTAAAAATGTATATATCCTACCCTACACTATTTTGAGAACATGGTTCAGCATAGGATGCTAAATTGAAAGTTATTTTCTTCTAGTGATTGAAAGTGTCCTCCATTGTCTTGCTTCCAGTGTGGCTGTTGAAGAATTTAATACCGTTTTTTTCTTGAACTTTCATAACAACTTGCTTTGCCATGGATCATTTTTCCATCTCTCTTCCTGGACACTTGGTAAGTTTTCTAATCAGAAATCTCATATCCTTCAGTTATTCTTCTAGAATCTTCCTGGAACTATTTTCTTGATAATATACCCTTGTTATTTTTTCTGTTCCCTGTTTCTAAAACTGTACTTATTCAGATGTTGCATGTTCTGAACTGAGTCACTTGCCATTCAGTTTCCCATCTTTCTTTATCCCCTAGTTTTTGAAAGATTTCCTCAACTATATCTCCTAAATATAATTTTTCTTCAATCATGACTTTTACATTTAGGGATACTATACTTCTAAAAAAGTCTTTTTGTCTTAATTTGTTTTAGATATTTTCTTTTGACCATTCCTGTAATAAATATAGAACAGATCATTAAATTGTGGTGTATCCATATAGGTGAGTACTCTATAATAATAAAATGAGTAAACGATAGCCAACATAGCTACCATGTGAAGACTTTGAGATTTAATACCCTGGACCTATCCCATAAATTTGTTGTATAACAGGTTCACAGAAAAATGCATATAGTATAATTTCATGTGCATAAATTTTAAGAAGGAGCAAAAGCTAAACAATAGGTTGGTTTTATTATTCACAAGTGGTATAATTAAAAAAATGGATAGGAATCATAGGTACATGAGTGACAGTAGCTGCTGCTGAGGGCATATGCCACAAATGGGTTCAAAAGGAGTTTTAAATTTCTGTTCACCAGGAGGTTAGTACTTGGAAATTCATCATATTCTTATTTAGATGAACAGAAATAGTCTAAGCATTATTTTGTTTGTATGATTTTCTTCAAAATTAAAAAAAAAACTGAGTGGCCACAATGTTGAATGTTTCATGTGTGAGAGGTAGATATAAAGGGATGAGTCCAGGCTGTGATAAAGAAACATAAGGAAAGATGAGAAGGAAACTTCCAGAAGAAATGAGCCACAAAATAGGAGAGGCTTTGTCTGCAGTGGTCTGCACAATTAAATAGAAAGCAAGAACATTGACTCCATCACCTGATATGAGGTGAGAGGGAATAAATACCCATTTGAAAATGCTGCAGGAAGAGCTGTGTCATAGGGGTACATTTTGAAAGCTTAATCAGTCATATGATTGGGCAAAACATAGGAGGGTAATATGTTGGGAGAAAATGGATAGGAAGTATAGCGTTTTGTTCTAGAATGAGGTAAACAGGGCTAGTCCTTAAAATCTGTTCCAGGACAGTATTCAATTGGCTTTAAAAAGTTTAGTTCATGACTGACGATGTGGCTTGTATTTAGGTGCTAGGGAAGGCAAACATTTCTTTCTCTTGTGGTTAGCCTGATGGGAGTGAATGGTAGCAAAAGTGACCTCTAATAAGATGGTTCTTTCTGTGGGGAAGAATGAGTTTTAGCTTAATTTCAAAGTGGATGAGTTTGGCCCCTTGACCTTATTAGGTATTTATTCTTTATTCTTCATAGTCCCAATGGCCTGGTGACACTAGTGGGTTCCTATTTCTGACACTGGGAATCTCTCAGAATTTGTAACTAATGTATGTATGGTAACCTGAAATGGTTTCTGTTGTCACAGTTCTGATATAAGCTACTTGGATATCTCTAAGAGCACAATTAACTTGGTCACTTTTCTGTCCTCTTGTAACTTTTTATTTGAGAACAGAGGGAGGGATTGTTAATAAAAGTATTTCCCTTACCTCTCTACTTGGCTAAATCCTGTTCACCCTTCAGATTCTAGTTTTTACACGACTACATCAGGGAAACCTACCTTAGTCTCTCATATCTGATTTAGATCCTCCTCATGACTCCCCCATCAGTGCCCTATTCTCTTTCTGTCAGAACGCAAATCTCTCTAAACCATAATTTCTGGCTCAGCTAAAATTTCAATATTTCGTCAATTTCCTCTAGATAACTTACAATATCTTTGGCCGGTAGCCATGAACTTCAGCAGTTTCAGGAAACACTATTATCGTTTTATTAATGCTCATCTCTGCACAATGCTGTATTAGGACAACTTTACCACATATCACTTGAAAAGTTTTCTTTTTATGATTGGCAGCTAAAACTGACAAGGGTCAACCAGTCGACACTGGCTTGTTGAAAGAACAACTTCATCTTGAGCTGCCGAGAATAGGTGACAGGAGTGTGTTTCCACACTGTTAATATGTTAAGAGACGGCAAGTAGGATTTTCTTCCCAGCTAAGGCAATATAACTAAAATACTAAAACTGTCAGGCTAAGCTAAACAGGAGTAGGCTGGGTCAGTATTTGGTGATGTCTCTGAGGAACACCTTCTGTAGAATATTATTTTAAGAAATAATTCAGCAACAGGACCATCTTTGAGTCGGTTCTGAACCAGCCTTCTGGCCAGAGGTTCAGAGAGTGCTACATCCATGGAAATGCTGTCTTAAGGATGATTTGTTATACTTGTGATGATTATTCATCCTGGGAGACGTGACTTTCCCAAGCAGGATGAGTCAGCTGCTACAGTCTTAGAAGCAGGAGGTACTCAAACTGAAACCTGTCAGGAGAACACAGTTTACAATTTAGTCAGTAAGGGCACAATTTATACTTCATTTTTTCCTCCACTCTCCAAGTGCCTGGGATGTTCTAGAGAAAAGAGGACAGGCAGAAGAGGCTACTTGCTTGATAGGGATATTATATAAAAATCATAAACGAATGCTAACAGGGAAAAAATCCACTAAACTGCATATTTGATATCCCAAGGGAAAAATAAAGTAGAAGTAAACTTTGTTCTGAAAAGAGTGAATGGGAAAGTTTTTAAAAGAGCCAAATATTTAATAATACACTGTTAATGATCTTATAGAAACTATATGAACTACTGTGTTAAGTAGTGATTTATATTCGTGTGCGTGTTGGGGGTGGATTATTATATGTAACTATTTAAAACTTCCATCCTTCTCACTCAGGAAGGTTTTTGTATTTCCCTCCTTGACTCCTTCAGTTTTGTTGTTGACTTAGGTAATGGATGAAAAAGATAAAACATGATTAAATCTAGAGCAATACCGATAAGCCAATGACAGACTTTTAAGGAGGGTGAAGACATGTTGGCACAGATTCTAAGCCAAAAAAGATTCCATTGGTGGATATTAAGAAAAGAATGTCTCTGCAAGGTGGGTAGAGTGGGCAGGTGTCGAGTGACAGTAGAGTGACAGTACATGCATGGACATAGAAGAATAAGAGTATGTACATGGCCAGAAAGTTAGGGAGAAAGCAACAGAGAGATTTGAGTTTTGGGAGCTGCTTCTCTAATGAGTAGATAGTTGGAGAGATTGATGATTAATGGCTTCACTGTAGACTGAAGTTAATGATGACTTTTTAATACATTTTGGATGCCAGACTTGTGGGTAAGCTTGTTTGTCTGTTGTTCTTAAACCAATAGGAATATTTTTATTTTACATATTACATGGTCCATATTATCGTTTCTCACAACTAATCGTTAGGAATTTGAGGCCACAGAATTAAATAAACTTGTACTAAACCTCAGGTACTATTTTAGGGTTCTTCATATAATTGAGAACAAATTTCAAAGAATCTGAAAACACAGATAATCAGGCTTATACTCTGATTATTGTATTATATACCAAAAATGTAAAAGAGTATAAAGTGATTATGGAAAGGTCATTAATAGATCAGTTCAATAGCAAATGAAGATTTATTAATTTTTCTTTGGTATTTTAAAGAGGTTTCAATAGTCTCTAAATAAGGAAAAAAGTGTTTCTTATTTGGCTTAAAATAAGAGTTTAGAAGAAAAGAATTTTCCAATTATTAATTGATAAATCAATCTGCTAATCTTTAAAACAAAATTTTTTGAGTGAAAACTCTCTATGTGGTATTGCCACAGGTTTTCCTTTTTTTTTTTTTTTAATTTAATGCTTATTTATTTTTGAGAGAGAGTGAGAGAGACCGAACACAAGCAGGGGAAGGGCAGAGAGAGAGGGAGACAGAGAATCCAAGGCAGGCTCCAGGTTCCAAGCTGTCAGCACAGAGGCTGATGCAGGGCTTGAACTCATGAACTGTGAGATCATGACCTGAGTCGAAGTTGGATGCTTACCCAACTGAGCCTCCAGGATCCCTGCAACAGGTTTTCTACTACTTAAAAATTTACTATTAATAAGAAATTTTTGAGAAGGAAATGACTGGCATTTTGTCCTAGAAGAAACTTGGACAATTAATATTATAATGAAATTGGAATAACCACTAAATTAGTAAAAAAATGTTAAATACATGGTCATTCAGAACAAAACTTTCTGTTTCTTTTTGAAAGACACTTAGTTCTGTGGATTTAAGTATGGAATGTTTGGGCCTGTATTGTTCTTAAATTTTAATAAAATTTATTTTAGCAACCAAATAAATAATGACATTAAAACATAAATTGCTTTTTGGTGAGAGTGGAGAACATTGCTAAGAAATATTTTATGGCAAGTTACACATGGGAATGTGGCATTTTTTAAAGGGAAAACATAATTCTGAGGAAAGCAATTCAATATATTGAGGTCCTTATTTCCATGTCTGAGCTCTAAAATTCTGTGGATACATAAAGTGCTAATTGATCATCATAAAATGTTGGTAAACAAAGATAAGAAAACACATATTGACCTTTGCTATCATTTATGTAGGTTTGATTGTTTTGCCAAATCCCACAATTTGTTCTAATTTTAAGGATCATGTAAGTGAGGTTTGAGCAAGCTACCCCTGGATGATGTGTGTGCAGAGATGTGTGTGTAGAGTTTTAGATATAGCAAGAAAGAGCAGTTTTACCACAAGCCATCTTTAATAGGTCAGAGTAAATTCATTCATTAGAGTATAACTCTGAAATTCACAAATAATTAGCTTTATCTAAAAGCAAATTTCCTTTTACGGAAAGAACACAAGACACACAGCTCGTCCTTTTGACATTTGTACTTCTCTTATTTCTGTGTATATAAACAGTAATGAAAGCTAGTACAAAATTCTGCTTAAATTCTTGATTCTTTTCTGAGCCACAGTCAAGCCCCTACTCTGTTATGGACTCTTAATTACTTGCTGGCTCCAAGCTTCAAGCAACAAGCTGACGCTTGGTGCTATGGTGGTATCCTTATTTAATTACACATTGCTTGATTTTTAGATCAAGGACAGGAGTTAGAGGTATCATAATGAAAATAAAATCATGAACTATATTTCCATGGAAGACAGGTAATTTTTAAGAATCACATTGACCTAGGGGCACTTGGGTGGCTCAGTTGGTTAAGCATCCAACTCTTGATTTCAGCTCAGATCATGATCTCAGGGTTCATGATATCCAGCCCCACTTCAGTCATCACAGAGCCTGCCTGGGATTTTCTCTCTCCCACTCTCTCTGCCCCTTCCATGCTTGCTCTCTCTCTCTCTCTCTCTCTCTCTCTCTCACACACACACACACACACACACACACACACACACACACACACAATGCACGCGCACACACACACACAAAATAAGTAAACATGAAACAAAATTTTAAAAATTAAAATAAAATAAGAAAGAATCACATTGACCTATGTTAAAATCAATTCCAATAGAAGTCTGATGGACTCCATAAGCTCAGATTTCTGAAAATAATATTTCTAAATTTCTGTATTCAGTTCCAATATTCCTTTCTATCTCAATCTTAAATAATATCCTAACTTTAAACCAAACTCTAGTCCTATGATTTTATGAAATAAACAAAGTAGCAAGGAGACCTTTTGATCATCAGTTCAAACTGGGCTCTCTTGGAGCATGACTAGGGAACTTTCGGTGAAGTGGGAGCTCCTAAGAGAGGGTCTGGCCTTACTAGATGCATTATGCAGAGAATTCAGCCTCCCCTTTCCTTCCTAGAATATTCTTCCACCTTGTCAAAAGTCTGCCTCACTCCCCCACTCCCACTGCTTTCAGTGGATGGGTTTGGCCTCCTATAATCTTTGGATTTAGGCTGCATGGTTTTTGATCCCCAAATGAGAAAAAATGCCTCTTGTTACTGTGACTACTTCTTGCCTCTTTCTGTAAGAAATAATCATTAAAGAAAGAGTGCTTTGTTCTTCCCACTACCTTTCATACCACTTTCTTCTTTCTACATGCATTTGATATTTGAGGAATCCATTCTCCCCTTAATTCTTACATGCTGCCAAAGGCAATAGAAGATTATTGCAAGAGTTAATCACTGGCCTTGCTTTTGTAATATAGTTCTCAGATAAAGTTTACTTGCCAGAAAAAAAATGAACTAAACTCATTTCCTACTGAGAAAAAGATTTTCACTTATTTCTTATAGCTGACATGAATACCAATAATCTCTACCTTACAATGAGCTATAATGTCATACACATGATTCATAACTTTGCCACCTAATAAACAATTCAGGAGGTATATGCATACATCCAATATATAGTCTAAAAATGTGAAGGAATGGTTACCACTGAAAATAGAAATTATATGCTAGAATTATGCCAACTACATCATAAGTTCTACACTGCATCTAAGGGAAGCTTGTTCAGGAAAAACTGAATGTGGTTGTGGGGGCATAGTTAGGAAAAAGTCAAGAGTTAAAGCAAAAAGGGAGAAGGTGGCAGGGTTGTAGAGTAAGTCTGGAAAGAATCTGCTGAGACTACTGGGGTGGGGCAAGACCTACTGTAGGCCTTCAAATATGTTAAGATGCTCTCTTTCTAGAAATCCTTGGATCAGTCCTTAAGTAGCAGCACTTGCAGAGAGATGCCTTTACTACAAAAGTTTATCTAGCGTCAATCTTATTTATGAAAAACATTTTCATTTAAATATATTCGTTCCAATACATTCATGTAAATACATGTGAAAAGGTAAGTTTACCTTGACCAAATACCTCAAATATTTCTAACTAAATGGACAATATATCTTGAACAGATTAATATTTAAATAAACATTTTTAGATGATAACAAAAGAATATTATTTCTTTTTGAAAGTCCTTAAGGTAATGTTAACAGTGTAGTATAAGAAATAACCATGGATAAAGCCCGATGTATGGAGAACCTGGAAGCCAGTGTTTGCTTATATGATCTTCTCTGCAATGGAACAACATAAAAAGCTAGAGATATTGTTAAAAGAAAGGGTTTAAAAACAAAAAACAAACAAAAACATATGCAAATACTTAGGCATCAAAGAAATAGAAGGCCTTGCCATCAAGGGGACGTTTGACCCCAGAAGGATCCAATTGTAAAATATTACTTACTGGATCCTGCAGCTGTGAGCAAGTGAGCCAGAATAAAGAAGAAAGCCTGGGTAGCAGAACTAGAAATAGGAGGTAACAGAGTACCCTTAGATAGGACCAAGGAAAATTAAAGGGAAAAGGACAGATGGAATAACAAGGCCAGAAGATGAGTATTAGTAGCAACAGTCTGTATCTGTACTGAGCAAACTAAGAATTCTGCATGAATACTTGTCACTGAAGTTCTGTATTCTTCCTCATTCATCACTAACTCTGTTAAGTATAGCCATGGTATCCTGTCTTGGTGATGAATAGCAGTTGTATCGATTCTCAGATTCCTTTTCTGGAAGGACCACATCAATGTATTTGGACATGTCCAGATCTAATATTATGATGCCAAATCAATCAAATAACAAATATTTTAGTCAAAGTGACCTTTTAACATTGACTGCATAAGTTATAGGTTTGCTTATATGATCCTCTTTGCAATGGCACAACATGAAAAAGCTAGAGATATTGTTAAAACAAAGGGTTTAGAAACAAACAGCAACAACAACAAAAACCATATGCCAATACTTAGGCATCAAGTATTTTGTAGCTCTTCAAGTCTATAACACATGTTGGAATTTCCTGGAGCTTGCCCTGGATAATCACCAGAGTAAGCAAGTGACATGAAATTACAAAAAGAACTTTTAAATATACATACAAATACACCCTAGCCATCATCCCTTCTTTTCACACCAAGTGACAGCACTTACCATTTTTTAAAATTATTTTTTATTAAAATTTTTTTCCCCAGGATTTTCTCTATTTTCCCAGTCATAATTGACAGGGGTACAAAATTCTAGGGGCATTATGATTGTGTTTTGTCAAGGACATCTTTGTAGAGAACCAGGCTTCTGCTCTTGGGAAACTTTGAGCATAGAATTGCTAGAGCCCAGAGCTGGAGAGAATCAAAGATTACCTAGTCTAGTTCTTATATTATTGATGACCATCCTTCCTGCAACATGCACACTTTCTTCATCTTTGCAATTATTGTTACAACCTGTGGACCCTTGTGGCCCTGTGAAGCGTACATCCATTTCCTAGTAAGCAGTAGACATTCTAATCACTCCTGAGTTTATTTCGTTAAACTTAATATAAACTTCAGCTATATCCCCAAAGATCACAAGTGATTATGACATACTCTGAATGGTTTTATTTTCTCCTCTCCCTATAGATATACATGCAGTTTTCTTATTTCAGTACTTTAATGTTTGTTTGTTTGTTTGTTTTTGGTTTATTTATTTTGAGAGAGAGAGAGAGAGAGAGAGAGAGAGAGAGAGAGAGAGAAGAACAGGGGAGGGGCAGAGAGAATCCCAGGCAGGCTTTCTGCTGACAGTGTAGCCCGTTGTAAGGCTTAAACTCATGAACTGTGAGATCATGACCTGAGCAGATATCAAGAGTCAGATGCTTAACTGACTGAGCTACCCAGGTGCCTGTCTTATTCCAGCATTTAAAAATTATGTCATGAAACTATTAAGCCAGTCTAGGAATGTGGGTCAGCAGAATGCTATATGCTATGAGTAGTACCGAGCTTATTATTAATTTTTTAATGATTAAAATATTATAATAATGTATTAAAATAAGTATATTTGCTTAAATGAAGAATATAAAAAATAGTTGTGAAAAATCTGCATTTGGTGTTATTGAAAATAAAAAATAGGGCTGTGAAATAAAAACAAACTTGTAGGATAAAAATATTCAGAGTAAATGAAGTGTAATAAAGAGTGACCTAAAATGAGTATTCATCAGTGTTAAAGTGGAAAACCATCTGAATGAGATGACTCAAGAATCAATAAATTGCTTCAGATATTTGTCGAGTTGGACAAAATTGCATATCCGTATCTGCCTGGTCAATTGTCATTATTTAATGTCCATTCAATTAATTTTACTATTAGAAACTCAACTGGAAATTTAAAAACTAATAATGGAGACGAGATGAGAGAGAAGAAGAGGGGTGGAATGCAGAGGGGAGAGAAAGGGAGGAAGGAAGAAAGGAAGGAGGGGCGAGAAAGATGGTGGGTCAAGAATGCCAAATAGCTTGGTTCATACTCAGCCAAATCTGTTTTAACATCAAGTAGAAAAATAATAAAACAATAAATAAAACAAAAGTCTAATGAGTGGTTGAATTTTTTACTTCTCAAGGTTTTGTTCTTGGGTTTTGCAAGCACGCCCAGAGGAAACTGAAGGAAAGCAGAACCAGGTATTCCTAAAATAAAATCTATGGGAAGACATTAGACTATGAACCCATAGGGAATTGGTCTATTATTTTATCTTCATATATTTCTTCTTTCATGCTCTTCCTTCTGTTATGTAGATCTGTGTGTCTGACCTATATTATTTTTCTTCTCTCTAAAGACCCTTTACCCTTTCTTGCAAGGCAGGTCTACTAGCAACAAATTCTCTCAATTTTAGTTTGTCCTAGAAAGTCTATTTCTCCTCCACTTTTGAAGAATAATTTCATAGGATTCAGATTGTAGGTTGCTGGTTTTTTCTCTCAATACTTTAAATATTTCACTTCCCTTTCTCCTTGCTTGGATTGTTTCTGAGGAGAAGTTGGATGTAATCTTTATCTTTGTTCCTCTATAGATGAGGTGTTTTTTCTCTTCTGGCTTTTTTCCAAGGCTTTTTTTCTTTATCTTTGATTTTCTGTGGTTTGAGAACAGAACACCAAGGTAGAGATTTTGGGGGCATTTATGCTGATTTGTGTTCTCCGAGCTTCCTAGATCTGTGGTTTGATGTTTGACACTAATTTGGGAGGAAATTCTCAGTCATTATTGCTTTAAATGTTTCTTTCTCCTCCTTCTGATATTGCCATTATGTGTATGTTATACTTTTTGTAGTCATCCCACAGTCGTTGAATTTTTTGTTCTTTTCTTTTTTGTTATTTTCTTTCTTCAGTCTTTGGTTTCTGTTTGCTTTTCAGTTTTTGGAGGTTTTACTAAGATATTCTCAGGCTCAGAGATTCTTTTCTCAACTGTGTCTACATATTAGTCACTGAAGTCACTAAAAGTCATTTCCGTTATAATGTTTTTGATCTCTAGTTTTTCTTTTTGTTTTTTTTCTTAGAATTTTCATCTTTCTACTTAAATGACCCATTTGTTCTTATATGCTGCCCACTTTGTCCATCAGAGTCCTTAGAGTATTTATCATAGTTGTTTTAAATTCCCAGCTGCGAAGTCCAATATCCCTGTCACGTCTCATTCTGATGCTTGCTCTATTTCTTCAAATTGCAGGAGGGGGGGGGTTGTTTATTTTTTGTTTTTCCCATTCGAAATGTCTTGTAATGTTTTCTTGATAGCCAGAAATGATGTACTGGCTAAAAGGAACTGCTGTGAATAGGCCTTTAATGATGTGGTGATAGGTGTGGAATATAGCAAGTGTTCTATAGTCCTATGATTAGGTCTCTGTTCTTAGTGAGTTTATGGCTCTGATCTGTGAGCTTCACAGGTGTTCTCAGTATTTTTTCCTCCCCCTTTGGGTGGGAGATGATGACTGTAGTGGGCAGGAGTTGGCTATTTCCCTTCTCCCACATGGGAGGCTAGAGGGGCGTGCAGTTGGGTGTTTCTCTTTCCCCAGATCAGTTAGGCTCTGGTAATAACCAGCTGGTTAGGCTTGGATAAGTAGTGTCTCCTGAGGCCAGTCCTTATTAAGAACACAGTGCTTGGTGTGTTTAAAAATGGTTCCTTTCGGGGTGCCTGGGTGGCTTTGTTTGTTGAGTCTCCAACTTTGGCTTGGGTCATGATCTCGTGGTTTGTGGGTTCCAGCCCTACATTGGACTCTGTGCTGACAGCTCAGAGCCTGAAGCCTGCTTTGGATTCTGTGTCTCCCTTTCTCTTTCTGCCCCTCCCCTGCTCGTGGTCTCTCTCTCCAAAGTAAATAAACATTAAAAAAATTGCTCTGCTCTTTTTTTTTTTATAAAGTTTATTTATTTTTGAGACAGAGAGAGAGAGACAGAGTGCAAACGGGGAGGGTTGGAGAGTGAGAGGGAGACCCAGAATCCGAAGTAGGCTTCAGGCTCTGAGCTGTCAGCACAGGGCCCGAAGCAGGGCTCAAACTCACAAACTGCGAGATCATGACTTGAGCCAAAGTTAGATGCTTAACTGACTGAGCCATCCAGGTGCCCCAGCTCTGCTCGTCTTTAAAAAAAAAAAAAAAAAAAAAGTTTCCTTTCTCCTCTCCCTGCTAGAAACCTGAGATTTTCTGATATTTACTGTGAGAACCTAGTCAAGCTCTTGGAGGTAAGTCTCAGAAAATTGTGTGTTTCCGTATGACTGGGACCCCTGTAGTTTTTAAGTCTTAGGCTTGTCTACACTGAGCAACTCCTAATTTACAGTTCGACCTTTCCTTCCCAGCACTGGTTCCTGGATCTCCACCCCCAAGGCTTTGCTCTAGTAAACGATGAACTGCCTTTTTTACCTGCTGGACTCTCAAATCTTGAGGGAAGTAGTTTTCCCTTTATCTTTACCTCTCATGGATCCTGGACATATGGAACCAAAACTGGACATTGTTGTCATTTTTTTACTTTTTCTTTGCTCATTTTAGTGTTGATTTAACATTTTATTGAGCTGCTATGTCATAATGCTTTCTGCTATATAAATGTAAGCATGAAGATATGTTCTCAGTCATTTGCAATAAGCCCCTACCTCGGTTTAAACATACCTAATTACTAATGAGAAGTACATCATTTTTTCATCTCAGTAGGCTGTGAACTCATGGAGAATAGTACCTACTTATTTATGATTATATCTTCAATGTCTTTAAACATTATCAAATGAAGGTGAAGTCTCTCCCAGCACCTTTAAGCTGAGGTTAGAACTCTTCTGGTATGAAAGTTACACCACACAATAGGTGCGTATCAGTGGACTTTTCACAAATGAATTTGCCCGACCCAACTTGTGCCAACCAGATAATGCATTAAGTATTTATTCAGGATCTACTTGGGTCAACTTCCAGAAACTGGAAATAAACACATGAACAAAATTAGCCATGGCCCTGACCTCATGGCACTTGAATTCTACTAGGACAGCATAGGAATAAATAAAGATATAATAATACAAGAATAAACATAAAGCAGGATAGGAACTTAGATTGAGATGGGAGTGATATTTTGGTTGGATGGCCAGACAAGGTTGAATGATCATTTTTAGAATACTTGCTTTTTTTTAAAAAATGGATTCATATTGCCATTTAATGTCTTGCCTTTTCTGCCTTTTTAGATGATCAGTCTCATGATTTTGGCCCTTTTCTATTGCTTTCTTTTGACTCTCCTCTGGCTATTCAGGCTTAAGCTATAGGACAAACCACAATCACATCTGGTTTGACCTGTCCTTAGGACACCGTATCTCTAAATGGAGGGAGTTGGGGCTCGAATGATGGGGTAAATAGTGGCAATTTATTTATGAATCTACCTAGTACTTACCATTTTTCTGAGAGTTTCCTTTCCCCTGTAGGGATATGCTCTCCTTTCAATTTAAGTATGACTTCTCGTAAGAATGACTTTATTACACCTGACTTCCCCAGGGCAGTCACAGGACAATTACACAGGTTGAGCTAATCATAGAAATCCATCTTTCTGGTTATAGTAATTGGTATGGGAGTGGGCATCGAGCTCAAATTGGGTCAGAAGTGTTCCACAGGATTTTAAAACTATAACCAGTTGGTAAGAATTTTTTTTCTCTAATTACCAAACCATAAGGATATTATATCATTTAAGATTTAGTCAGAAAACCAGAATGCATTTTATGTATTCCTGGTGTTAAGGGTTTTAATAGAGATTTAGGAGCTTACCCCTGTGGGAAGAGCTGAGGATTTAAAAATCCAAAAACCACCACTGACTTTCTGAGCTGTGGCTCTGCACTTCACCCAAAAGCTACTGTCATTATGGAGATTCTGGGAATTTCCCACCGATAGCTACAGTGGGTTGAAGTGGAATAGCAAACCAGGAGACAATGAGTCTTACTCTGTTTGTGTGTGCTTCTTCCTCCTTCCAAATTTTGTGTGAGTGTTTCTCTATTGGCAAATTACAATTCGAAGTATACAGCACAGGAGACTCTTGAAAACGTATTTTCTTTGGTTTTCTTCTGTCATTGCAGTGTCCTTATAAGAAGGTAGTTTTAATGTGCAATGGAACAGAATCGAGCTACCTGTGATTCTTTGTTTCATCTTTTTATTACTTTTTTAAAGTTTTTATTTCAATCACCCAATGCTCACCACAAGTGCACTCCTTAATCCCCATCACTTTATTTTACCCAGCTCCCATCCAACTCCCCTCTGGTAACCATCAGTTTTCTACAGTTAAGATTCCGTTTCTTGGTTTGTCTCTTTTTTTCCCCCTTGCTCATTTGTTTTGTTTCTTAAATTACCCATATGAATAAAATCCTAAGGTATTTGTCTTTATTTTATGGACTTTTTTTACTCAGTATTACCCTCTCCAGCTCCACCATGTAATTACAAATGAAAAGATGTCATTCTTTTTTTTTTTTTTAATTTTTTTTTCAACGTTTATTTATTTTTGGGACAGAGAGAGACAGAGCATGAACGGGGGAGGGGCAGAGAGAGAAGGAGACACAGAATCGGAAACAGGCTCCAGGCTCTGAGCCATCAGCCCAGAGCCTGACGCGGGGCTCGAACTCACGGACCGCGAGATCGTGACCTGGCTGAAGTCGGACGCTTAACCAACTGCGCCACCCAGGCGCCCCTCATTCTTTTTTTTTTATGGCTGAATAATAGTGCAGTGTGTGTGTGTGTGTGTGTGTGTGTGTGTGTGTGTGTGTGTAGTACATCTTCTTTATCCATTCATCAATCAATGGACTTTGGGCTGCTTCCATATCTTGGCTATTCTAAATAATGCCGCAAGAAACGCAGGGGTGCGTGTATCCCTTTGAATTTTTTGTATTCTTTGAATAAATACCCAGTAGTGCAATTGCTGGATCGTAGGGCACTTCTACTTATAACTTTCTGAGGAATCTCCATACCATTTTCTAAAGTGGCTGTACCAGTTTGCATTATCACCAATAGTGCAAGAGTGTTCCCCTTTTTCCACATCCTTGCCAACACTTGCTGTTTCTTGTTTATTTTTTTAATTATTTTAATTTTTATGACAGTTCTATGATGATACCTCATTATAGTTTTTGTTTTGCATTTCTCTGATAAACGACTATGAGCATCTTTTCATGTGTTTGTTGGCCATCTGTTTATCTCCTTTGGAAAAATGTCTGCTCAAGTCCTCTGCCCATTTTTAAATTTAAATTGGATTTTTTTTGGTCTTGTATAAATTTTTTATATATGTCTAACGGATATGTCATTTGCAAATATCTTCTCCCTTTCCTTAAGTTGTCTTTTAGTTTTTTTGGTTGTTTCCTTCACTGTGAAGAAGCTTTTTATTTTGATGCAGTCCCAATAGTTTATTGTTGATTTTGCTTCCCTTGCCTCTGGAGTCTAATCTAGAAATAAGGGCTCTTTTCTAGGATTTTGATGGTTTGCTGTCTCACATTTAGGTCTTTAATTCACTTTAAATTTATTTTTGTGTTTGGTATGAGAAAGTGGTCCAGTTTCATTCTTTTGCATGTTGCTGTCCAGGTTTCCCAACACCATTTGTTAAAGAGTCTGTCTTTTTCCCATTGCATATTCTTGCCTCCCTTGTCAAAGATTAATTGACCACACAATTGTGGATTCATTTCTGGATTTTCTATTCTGCACCATTGATCTGTGAGTCTGTTTGTGCCAGTATCATACTTTTTTCGTTACTACTGCTTTGTAATAAAACTTGAAGTCCAGAATTGCGATGCCTCCAATTTTGCTTTTCTTCTTTGGGATTGCTTTGGCTATTTGGGTCTTTTATCATTCCATACAAATTTTAGGATTATTTGTTCTAGTTCTGTGAAAAATGCTGTGGGTGTTTTGATAGGGATGGCATTAAATGTGTAGATTGCTTTGGGTGGTATAGACATTTCAACAATATTTGTTCTTTCGATCCACGAGCATGAATATCTTTCCGTTTCTTTGCATCATCTTCAATAATTTTCTTCAGTGTTTTGTTGTTTTCAAAGTACAGATCTTTCACCTCTTTGGTTAGATTTATTCTTAGGTATTTTATTCTTTTTGGTGCAATTGTAAATGGGATTAATTCCTTAATTTCTCTTTCTTCTGTTTCATTATTAGTGTTGACAAATGCAACAGACTTCTGTACATTGATGTTTATGTCCTGTGACCTTACTGAATGCATTTACAGTTCTCATAGTTTTTTGATGGAGTCTTTAGTGTTTTCTATATATGGGATCATGTCATTTGCAAAAGTGAAAGTTTTGTTTCTTCCTTACCAATATGGATGCCTTTTATTTTTGTTGCATGATTGCTGTGGCTAGGACTTCTAGTACTGCATTGAATAAAAGTGGTGAGAGTGGATATCCTTTTTCCTGACCTTAGGGGAAAAGCTCTGAGTTTTTCCCCATTGAGAATAATCTTAACTGTGAGTTTTTTATTTATGGCCTTTATTATGTTGTGGTATCTTCCCTCTGATATCATGAATGGGGGCTATACTTTGTCAAATTCTTTTTCTGCATCTATTGAAATGATCATATGGTTGTTATCATTTCTCTTACTGATGTGATGTGTCACATTGATTGATTTGTGATTATTGAACCACTCTTGCAATCCAGGAATAAATCCCACTTGATTGTGGTGTATGAGTTTTTAAATATATTATGGGATTTGGTTTGCTAGCATTTTGTTGAGGATTTGTACATCTATGCTCAGCAGAGATATTGACCAGTAGTTCTTTTTCTATGTAGTGTCTTCATCTGGTTTTGGCATCAGGGTAATGATGACCTCATAGAATGAATTTGGAAGTTTTCCTTCCTTTTCTATATTTTTGGAATAGTTTGAGAATAGGTATTAGCTCTTCTTTAAATGTTTGGAGAGATCCTGGGAAGATGGCGGCGTAGGAGGATGCTGGGCTCACCGCGCGTCCTGCTGATCACTTAAATTCCACCTATGCCTGCCTAAATAACCCAGAAAAGGCCAGAAGACTAGCAGAATGGAGTCTCCCAAGCCAAGCGCAGACGAGAGGCCCACGGAAGAGGGTAGGAAGGGCGGAGAGGCGGTGCGCTCTCCACGGACTGGCGGGAGGGAGCCGGGGCGGAGGGGCAGCCCGCCGGCCAAGCAGAGCTCCGAGTCTGGCTTGCAAAAGCGGAGGGGCAGGACGGAGTGTGTTCTGACAGCAAGCGGGACTTAGCATCTGGGAGGTCATAAGTTAACAGCTCTGCTCGGAGAACGGGAGGGCTGGAGGACAACACGAGGGAGAGTTGTTGAGCCCCGGATGACAGAGCTCAGCTTCGTGGGGAACAAAGGCGCTTGCCAGCGCCATCTCCCTCGCCCATCCCCCAGCCAAAATCCCAAAGGGAACCAGTTCCTGCCAGGGAACTTGCTTGCACCACGCAAACACCCAACGCTGTGCTTCTGCGGATCCGTCCCTCCGGCGGGTCTGACTCCCTCTCGGTGCAGCAGGGCCCCTCCCGAAGCGGTTCTCCGAAGCAAAAGTGAGCTGAGCCTTCCCCTCCTGCCCCTGTGCACCTTGCCTACCCACCCCAGCTAATATGCCAGATCCCCAGCACCACAAGCCTGGCAGTGTGCAAGTAGCCCAGATGGGCCACGCCACCCCACAGTGAATCCCACCCCTAGGAGAGGGGAAGAGAAGGCACACACCAGTCTGACTGTGGCCCCAGCGGTGGGCTGGGGGCAGACATCAGGTCGGACTGTGGCCCACCCACCAACGCAAGTTGTTCAAGACAGCACAGGGGAAGTGCCCCACAGTTCCGCACCACTCCAGTGACTATCCAAAATGATGAAACGGAAGAATTCCCCTCAAAAGAATCTCCAGGAAATAACAACAGCTAATGAACTGATCAAAAGGATTTAAAAGATATAACAGAAAGTGAATTTAGAATAATAGTCATAAAATTAATTGCTGGGCTTGAAAAGAGTATACAGGACAGCAGAGAATCTATTGCTGCAGAGATCAAGGGACTAAGGAACAGCCAGGAGGAGCTAAAAATGCTATTAATGGGAAGCAAAATAAAATGGAGACAACCATAGCTTGGATTGAAGAGGCAGAGGAGAGAATAGGTGAACTAGAAGATAAAATTATGGAAAAAGAAGAAGCTGAGAAAAAGATTAAAAAAATCCAGGAGTATGAGGGGAAAATTAGAGAACTAAGTGATGCACTAAAGAGAAATAATCTACGTATAATTGGTACTCCAGAGGAGGAAGAGAGAGGGAAAGGTGCTGAAGGTGTACTTGAAGAAATCATAGCTGGGAACTTCCCTGATCTGGGGAAGGAAAAAGGCACTGAAATTCAAGAGGCACAGAGAACTCCCTTCAGATGTAACTTGAATCGATCTTTTGCATGACATATCATAGTGAAACTGGCAAAATACAAGGGTAAAGAGAAAATTCTGAAAGCAGCTAGAGATAAACGTGCTCTAACATAAAAAAGGAGACATATAAGACTCGTGACTCATCTCTCTACTGAAACTTGGCTCGCCAGAAAGGAATGGCAGGAGATCTTCAATGAGATGAACAGAAAAGATATGCAGCTGAGAATCCTTTATCCAGCAAGTCTGTCATTTAGAATAGAAGGAGAGATAAAGGTCTTCCCAAGCAAACAAAAACTGAAGGAATTCATCACCACTAAACCAGCCCCACAAGAGATCCTAAGGGGGATCCTGTGAGACAAAGTACCAGAGACATTCCTACAAGCATGAAACCTACAGATATCACAATGACTCTAAACCCATATCTTTCTAAAATAACACTGAATGTAAATGGACTAAATGTGCCAACCAAAAGACATAGGGTACCAGAATGGATTAAAAAACAAGACCCATCTATTTGCTGTCTACAAGAGACTCATTTTAGACCTGAGGACACCTTCAGATTAAGATTGAGGGGATGGAGAACTATTTATCATGCCACTGGAAGTCAAAAGAAAGCTAGAGTAGCCATACTTATATCAGACAAACTAGACTTTAAATTAAAGGCTGTAACAAGAGATGAAGAAGGGCATTATATAAGAATCACAGGGTCTATCCATCAGGAAGAGCTAACAATTATAAATGTCTATATGTCGGGGCGCCTGGGTGGCGCAGTCGGTTAAGCGTCCGACTTCAGCCAGGTCACGATCTCGCGGTCTGGGAGTTCGAGCCCCGCGTCGGGCTCTGGGCTGATGGCTCAGAGCCTGGAGCCTGTTTCCGATTCTGTGTCTCCCTCTCTCTCTGACCCTCCCCCGTTCATGCTCTGTCTCTCTCTGTCCCAAAAATAAATAAACGTTGAAAAAAAATAAATGTCTATATGTCAAATACAGGAGCCCCCAAGTATATAAAACAATTACAAACATAAGCAACCTTATTGATAAGAATGTGGTAATTGCAGGGGACTTTAGCACTCCACTTACAGAAAAGGATAGATCATCTAGACACACGGCCAATAAAGAAACAAGGGCCCTGAATGAGACATTGGATCAGATGGACTTGACAGATATATTTAGAACTCTGCATCCCAAAGCAACAGAATATACTTTCTTCTCGAGTGCACATGGAACATTCTCCAAGATAGATCACATACTGGGTCACAAAACAGCCCTTCATAAGTATATAAGAATTGAAATCATACCATGCACACTTTCAGACCACAATGCTATGACGCTTGAAATCAACCACAGGAAAAACTCTGGAAAACCTCCAAAAGCATGGAGGTTAAAGAACACCCTACTAAAGAATGAGTGGGTCAACCAGGCAATTAGAGAAGAAATTTAAAAATATATGGAAACAAACGAAAATGAAAATACAACAATCCAAACGCTTTGGGATGCAGCAAAGGCAGTCCTGAGGGGAAAATACATCGCAATCCAGGCCCATCTCAAGAAACAAGAAAAATTCCAAATACAAACTCTAACAGCACACCTAAAGGAAATAGAAGCAGAACAGCAAAGGCAGCCTAAACCCAGCAGAAGAAGAGAAATAATAAAGATCAGAGCAGAAATAAACAATATAGAATCTAAAAAAACTGTAGAGCATATCAACGAAACCAAGAGTTGGTTTTTTGAAAAAATAAACAAAATTGACAAACCTCTAGCCAGGCTTCTCAAAAAGAAAAGGGAGACGACCCAAACAGATAAAATCATGAATGAATATGGAATTATTACAACCAATCCCTCAGAGATACAAACAATTATCCGGGAATATTATGAAAAATTATATGCCAACAAACTGGACAACCTGGAAGAAATGGACAAATTTCTAAACACCCACACACTTCCAAAACTCAATCAGGAGGAAATAGAAAGCTTGAATAGACCCATAACCAGGGAAGAAATTGAATCAGTCATCAAAAATCTCCCAAGAAATAAGAGTCCAGGACCAGATGGCTTCCCAGGGGAGTTCTACCAGACGTTTAAAGCAGAGATAATACCAATCCGTCTCAAGCTACTCCAAAAAATAGAAAGGGAAGGAAAACTTCCAGACTCATTCTATGAAGCCAGTATTACTTCGATTTCTAAACCAGACAGAGACCCAGTAAAGAAAGAGAACTACAGGCCAATATCCCTGATGAATATGGATGCAAAAATTCTCAATAAGATACTAGCAAATCGAATTCAACAGCATATAAAAAGAATTATTCACCACGATCAAGTAGGATTCATTCCTGGGATGCAGGGCTGGTTCAACATTCGCAAATCAATCAACGTGACACCACACATTAATAAAATAAAAGATAAGAACCATATGATCCTGTCAATTGATGCAGAAAAGTCCTTTGACAAAATTCAGCATCCTTTCTTAATAAAAACCCTTGAGAAAGTCGGGAAAGAAGGAACATACTTAAACATCATAAAAGCCATTTATGAAAAGCCCACAGCTAACATCATCCTCAACGGGGAAAAACTGAGAGCTTTTTCCCTGAGATCAGGAAGATGACAGGGATGTCCACTCTCATCGCTGTTGTTTAACATAGTGTTGGAAGTTCTAGCATCAGCAATCAGACAACAAAAGGAAATCAAAGGCATCAAAATTGGCAAGGATGAAGTCAAGCTTTCCCTTTTTGCAGATGACATGATATTATACATGGAAAATCTGATAGACTCCACCAAGTCTGCTAGAACTGATACATGAATTTAGCAAAGTTGCAGGATACAAAATCAATGTACAGAAATCAGTTGCATTCTTACACACCAATAATGAAGCAACAGAAAGACAAATAAAGAAACTGATCTCCTTCATAATTACAACAAGAAGCATAAAATACCTAGGAATAAATCTAACCAAAGATGTAAAAGATCTGTATGCTGAAAACTATAGAAAGCTTATGAAGGAAATTGAAGAAGATATAAAGAAATGGAAAAACATTCCGTGCTCATGGGTTGAAAGAACAAATATTGTCAAAATGTCAATACTACCCAAAGCTATCTACACATTCAATGCAATCCCAATCAAAATTGCACCAGCATTCTTCTCGAAGCTAGAACAAGCAATCTTAAAATTCATATGGAACCACAAAAGGCCCAAATAGCCAAAGTAATTTTGAAGAAGAAGACCAAAGCAGGAGGCATCACAATCCCAGACTTTAGCCTCTACTACAAAGCTGTCATCATCAAGGCAGCATGGTATTGGCACAAAAACAGACACATAGACCAATGGAATAGAATAGAAACCCCAGAATGAGACCCACAAACGTATGGCCAACTCATCTTTGGCAAAGCAGGAAAGAACATCCAATGGAAAAAAGACAGTCTCTTTAACAAATGGTGCTGGGAGAACTGGACAGCAACATGCAGAAGGTTGAAACTAGACCACTTTCTCACACCATTCACAAAAATAAACTCAAAATGGATAAAGGACCTGAATGTGAGACAGGAAACCATCAAAACCCTAGAGGAGAAAGCAGGAAAAGACCTCTCTGACCTCAGCTGTAGCAATTTCTTACTTGACACATCCCCAAAGGCAAGGGAATTAAAAGCAAAAATGAACTACTGGGACCTCATGAAGATAAAAAGCTTCTGCACAGCAAAGGAAACAACCAACAAAACTAAAAGGCAACCAACGGAATGGGAAAAGATATTTGCAAATGACATATCGGACAAAGGGCTAGTATCCAAAATCTATAAAGAGCTCACCAAACTCCACACCCGAAAAACAAATAACCCAGTGAAGAAATGGGCAGAAAACATGAATAGACACTTCTCTAAAGAAGACATCCGGATGGCCAACAGGCACATGAAAAGATATTCAGCGTCGCTCCTTATCAGGGAAATACAAATCAAAACCACACTCAGGTATCACCTCACGCCAGTCAGAGTGGCCAAAATGAACAAATCAGGAGACTATAGATGCCGGAGAGGATTTGGAGAAACGGGAACCCTCTTGCACTGTTGGTGGGAATGCAAATTGGTGCAGCCGCTCTGGAAAGCAGTGTGGAGGTTCCTCAGAAAATTGAAAATAGACCTACCCTATGACCCAGCAATAGCACTGCTAGGAATTTATCCAAGGGATACAGGAGTACTGATGCATAGGGGCACTTGTACCCCAATGTTCATAGCAGCACTCTCAACAATAGCCAAATTATGGAAAGAGCCTAAATGTCCATCAACTGATGAATGGATAAAGAAATTGTGGTTTATATACACAATGGAGTACTACGTGGCAATGAGAAAGAATGAAATATGGCCCTTTGTAGCAACATGGATGGAACTGGAGAGTGTTATGCTAAGTGAAATAAGTCTTACAGAGAAAGACAGATACCATATGTCTTCACTCTTAGGTGGGTCCTGAGAAACTTAACAGAAACCCATGGGGAGGGGAAGGGAAAAAAAAAAAAGGAGGTTAGAGTGGGAGAGAGCCAAAGCATAAGAGACTCTTAAAAACTGAGAACAAACTGAGGGCTGATGGGGGGTGGGAGGGAGGTGAGGGTGGGTGATGGGTATTGAGGAGGGCACCTTTTGGGATGAGCACTGGGTGTTGTATGGAAACCAATTTGACAATAAACTTCATATATTGAAAAAAAAATATTTGGTAGCATTTGCCTATGGTCCTGGACTTTTATTTGGGAGTTTTTTTTTTATTACTGAGTTAATATCTTTGCTGGTTATCAATGTGTTCAAATTTTCTATATTTTCTTGCTTTAGTTTTAGTAGTTTCTATGTTTCTAGGAATTTGTTGACATATAGTTTTTTATAATATTCTCTTTTAATTGTTTGTATTTCTGTGCTGTTTATTCTTTCTTCCTTCTCTTTTGTGTTTATTTATTTGGGTTCTTTCTCTTCTTGATAAGTCTGTCTAGAGATTTGTCAATTTTAATGTTTTTTTTCAAAGAACCAGCTTCTGGTTTCATTGATGTGTTCTTTTTGTTTGTTTGTTTAGTTTTTATATCATTTATTTCCTTTTTTTAATTTCCTTCTGTAGTTTTAGCGCTTGTTTTTGTTCTTTTTCTAGCTCCTTATGATGTAAGTTTACATTATTTATTTGAGATTATTCTTGCTTCTTGAGGTAGACCTGTATTGCTACAAACTTCCCTCTTAGAGCAGCTTTTGCTGAATCCCAAAGGTTTTGAACTATTGTGTTTTCATATGCTTTATTTCTTCTTTTATTTCCTGGTTGACCCATTCATTGTTTAGTAGCATGTTATTTAACCTAAATGTAGTTGTGGTCTTTCCAGAACTTTTGTTATGGTTGATTTTCTACTTTCATAGTGTTGTGGTCAGAAAAGATGCATGGTAGGACCTCTTTGGAATTTGTTGAGGCTTGTTCTGTGGCCTAAAATTTGATCTATTCCAGACAGTGTTCCTTGTGCACTTGAAAAGAATGTGTATTCTGCTGTTTTAGCATAGAATGTTTTGAATATATCTGTTAAATCCATCTGGTCCAGTGTGTCATTCAAAAACATTGTTTCCAGGTTGATGTTCTGTTTAGATGATCTGTCCATTGATGTCAGTGGGGTGGTAAAGTCCCCGACTATTATCATATTCCTATTGATCAGTTCCTCTATGCAAATTATTAACAGTTTTATGTATTTGGGTGCTTTCATGTTGGGTGCATAAATATTTACATTTGTTATATCTTCTTCTTTGTGCCCTTTATTATTATATAGTATCCTTCTTTGTCTCTTGTATAGTTTTTGTTTTAAAGTGTATTTTGTCCAATGTAAGTATTGCTACCCAGCTTTCTTTGGACATCCATTTCATGTTAGATGTTACTCTATCCCTTCACTGTCTATCTGCAGGTGTGGTTAGGTCTAAAATGAATCTCTTGTAGGCAGCATATAGATGGGTCTTGTTTTTTAATCCATTCTAATCCCCTAGGTCTTTTGATTGGCGCATTTAGTCCATTTATATTCAAAGTAATTATTGGTAGATACGTATCTATTGGCATTTTATTACTTATGTTGTGGTTGTTTCTGAAGATTTTCTCTGATCCTTTCTTCTCTTTCTCTCTCACATTTGGCTGGTTTTCTTTAATGATGTATTTGGATTTCTTTCTCTTTGTTTTTTTTGATATTTATTAGTGGTTTTTGACTTGTGGTTACCATTATATTTGTATATAACATCTGCATATAGCAGTGTATATTAAATTGATGGTCATTTAAGTTTAAACCCATTCTTACTCCTTCCTTCCCATATTTTACATACATGGTGTCCTATTTTACATCCTTTTATTTTGTGATTTCCTTGACTGATTTTTAAGGAACATATTCATTTTTTTCCCCTGCTTTTGTGTTTCCTACCTTCATACTGTCATTTTTGGTCTCTCCTTTCCACTCTCTTTGAGAGTGCCCTTTAATATTTCTTTCAGGACTCTTTTAATGGTCATGAACTCCTTTAGTTTTTGTTTGGGAAACCTTTTATGTCTCCTTTTCTTCTGAATGATAGCCTGGCTGGATCTAGATTTCTTGGCTACAGGTCTTTCCAATTTAGCACTTTGAATATATCTTGCTACTCCTTCCTGGCTTGGAAAATTCTGCTGAAAAATCCACTGATTATCTTATGGGGTTTACTTTGTATGTAACTGTATTATTTTATCTTGCTGCTTTTAATATATTTTTTGTATCACTATATTTTTCCATTTTAAGCATAATATATCTTGGTGTGGATCTGCTTTTGTGGATTTTGTTGAGGGTTCTCTGTGCCTCTTAAATCTGGATATTTGTTTCCTTCCCCAGAGCAGGTAAGTTTTCAGCTATTATTTCATCAGTTAAATTATCTGTCCCCTTTCTCCCTCCTCCTCCTCCTCCTTCTTCTTGGACTCCTATAATACAAATGTTATTATTCAGGCACTGAGTCACCTAAGTCTATTCTCATATTGTATGATTCTTTTTTCTCTTTTGTTCAGCGTGCTTACTTTCCATTATTTTACTCTGTCTCCTAGGTCATTAATTTGTTCCTGTGCTTCTTCCACCCTGCTTTTTATTCCATCACTCATGTTTCTCATTTCATTTATTGAGCCCTTTATCTCTATGCTATTCCTTATCTGTGTTACTGTTCTAGCTGATGTCTTCCACTATTTTCTCATGTCCAGTGAGTATCCTTATAATCGTTACTTTAAATTCTCCATCAGGCTTATTACTTATATCTGTTCCACTTAGATCTCCAGCCATAGCCTTGTCCTGTGCTTTCATTTGGGACAAATTTCTCTGTCTTCTCATTTGTCTAAATGTTTGTGTCTATTTCTCTGTTATAATAGTCAGACACATCTCCTGTTTTTGAGGGTAATGGCCTTAAGGAGCGTTCCTGTAGTACCCTGTCATATGGTGTACCCTGTTCCCCAGGCACTGGAGCTTCTGGGAGTATCTCCAATGTGTGCTGCATGTGCTCTACTGTTGTGTCCTGGCCACTTTATCCTTTAGGCCAGTCATCTGCAGAGGCTTTCTCTGCCTGTTATAGGCAATTTTTGGTCTCTGGCCTGGATGTGGCATGTATTAACTATGAGTGCTCTTGTCTGCTTGTGAAATAGGACCTGTCACCACCACCACTGGAACCAAGACCTCACAAAACTCCTGGGTCAGGAGGCATGGTGTGGGTAGGGGTTTGGGCTAGTCTTCTGGGGGGGGGGGGGCAGGGGCCCACAGTAGTGGAACTGAAGCAATCATGACTAGGAAGGGCATTTCCTCTGGAGCAGGGGTTGGGGGAGCTTGGTGTAAGCAATGTAGGCGGCAAGTGTGGGCACCACCCTTCTTCCCACAGGTGCTTATGCTGAGAGGTGGGGGAGGGAAATGACATGGTTCCTTTGTTCTTGGAGTTATCTCTCTGGGAACAGTGCCTCTCTGGGATAGGCTTCAAGATGAGCAACTAACCTCTCTACTTTGTGCCCCAGGTGCTCTTCAGATCAATATTTCCATGCTGTATGTTGATGGGCTCTTTGCCCTGTCTTTTCTTCAAGAGCAGCCCCAATGTCCTCTAAACTCTTCCAGAGCCAAGCATGCTGACCTTTAAAACCTCAGGCTTTAAGTACCATTGGTTGCAAGAACTTATGAAGTCTGGGCCCTCTGGCTTTCCAACCCAATTGCTATGGAGATTTGTCTTCCTTGTGTACTCTTCTGTATACTAGTCTGTCTCTCACCCTTCTCCATGAAACTGGATCCCTCCCCATCATAGCGTCCATGATCAGTTTCTCTCCCAGACCATTTCCTACCTTCCCCAATGTGGCCTCCTCTCTGTCTTAAGTTGTGGAGTTTGTTCTGCCAGTATTCCAGTAGATTTCTGGGGTATTTAGAATGATTTGGAAATTATCTAATTGTATTTGTGGGATAAGGTGAGCCCAGGGTTCTCCTACTCTGCTGCCATGTTTCCGTTCCTTCCAAAGCCACAATTGTGATTTTTTTTTAATGCTTATTTATTTTTGAGAGGGAGAGATAGATACAGAACATGAGTGGGTGAGGGGCAGGGAGAAAGGGAGATGCAGAATCTGAAGCAGGCTCCAGGCTCCCAACTTTTGTGCAGAGCCTGATGTGGGGTTCAGACTCACCAACTTGAGATCATGACCTGAGCCAAAGTCGGATGCTTAACCAACTGAGTCACCCAGGCATCCCCAAAACTGTGATTCTTAAGTGTTTTCTGATGTTCACCCATTCACGTGAGAATGAAAACATAATAAGCTGAATGAAGTCATGGAAAAGAAGGGGAAGGGAGTAACCAACTGTGCATATCGAATCAAGACAGATCTCCTGTTAATTTAGAGGGGGTATTTAAGTCTTTTGAGTCTCTTTTATTGTACAGATTGCCCCATTTCTCTTTTATTCTTAAAATCTATTTATTGAAGAAACCCAGTAGATTTTCAACCCAAGATGTTTCCCTCAGTCTGCTTGGGCTTATTTTATCACCATGGGATATTTTAATGTGCTTCTCTATATTCTATATTGGAAATTTTATCTAGGGGATGATTCTACTTATGTTAAATTTATTTGGCAAGAATACTTCATAGGTCTACTGTATTCTTCCAGGAGGCCTAAATTCTTTGTTGTCTCCTTTTGTGATGTATTAGGCATAATGCTCAATGTCTATGACATTTACTTCATTAAGATATTGATTAGTGTAATACTTAAAGGGGAACTCCCTCTCATATAGGAATGGCAGAATAAATAAGTGATAACTAAAAATTATTTTTAAAAAGTACTGATCTCCTTTGGAAGAAGACAGGAAGCCAGTTTTTTAAAGTATGAATTTTTAAACAAATTTCTCAAGAGAAATTTTGTATACATTCATATACAAAATTCATGTTTAAGGGGCACCTGGGTGGTGCAGTCGGTTAAGCGTCCGACTTCAGCCAGGTCACGATCTCACGGTCCGTGAGTTTGACCCCCACGTCAGGCTCTGGGCTGATGGCTCAGAGCCTGGAGCCTGTTTCCGATTCCGTGTCTCCCTCTCTCTCTGCCCCTCCCCTGTTCATGCTCTGTCTCTCTCTGTCCCAAAAATAAATAAATGTTGAAAAAAAAATTAAAAAAAAATTCATGTTTAAGACCAGATCGGGAAACCTATAAATAAATAAATTTCACTACTCCCTCATTAAATATTATTTATTGGACCATTATTTTCACAGTCCAAATTTTAGTTCCTTAATCACTCATAGTGAATCTGTGATGGAAAATCCTCTGAAAGATGTAACGAAAATGGTCTCCTAGAGAGAGAAATTTTTTTCTCAGTATAGATATTTGTTGTATTCAAAAATCTAAAGTGTTGAGTATGTTTCAACACATAGAACATTTTTATATTCAGTAAAGATATACTTTTGTTTCTAAAGTTTATTTATTTTGAGAAAGAGGGAGAGGGGTAGGGGCAGAGAGAGGGGGGGAGAGAGAATCCCAAGCAAACTCCACACTGTCCATGCAGAGTCCAGCACAGGGCTTGATCCCATGAACAGTGAGATCATGACCTGAGCTGAAATCAAGAGTCAGACACTCAACCAACTGATATATTTACTCCAAGATATATTTTATTAAATAGTCCAATAAAGTAGTTACTGGGAATGTAGGGAACTAGATTGGCAAATCATTCTCAAGAGTGTTAATTTCAGGGGCACCTGGGTGGCTCAGTCGGTTAAGCGGCCGACTTCAGCTCAGGTCATGATCTCGCGGTCTGTGAGCTCCAGACCAGCGCCCGGCTCTGTGCTGACAGCTCAGAACCTGGAGCCTGTTTCAGATTCTGTGTCTCCTTCTCTCTCTGACCCTCCCCCCGTTCATGCTCTGTCTCTCTCTGTCTCAAAAATAAATAAATGTTAAAAAAAATTTTTTTTAAAGTGTTAATTTCATTAAAGGAACAGCATTGTGCTTCACTACTAAAACCAGTGTGACCAATATAAAGAATTTTGACTATGATATGGAATTTAATTTGGAGGAAATGTCCAAATGGACAATGTGTATTGTAAACTATAGGATACACAGACCATGTTTGTTTTTGTTACTCTGTGACTTTCTATTCTCTCAGATTATTCTTAGATGAGGAATTTGGAGAAAGTCAATGATTATGATTAAAAGCAAGGATTCTACTTTCAGAACAGCATAAAGTACAACTTTGAAAGTTGGGTTTTTCTATTTTGTTTTTTCAGCCTAGGAGTTTTTAGGGACTATTGCATGTTTATATCCTAAAATCATCCCCAAGTGTTCTTAAGAAACAACTCTGCCACATAGTGTTGCTTGTAGCTCTTTTGAATTGTTGTGTCAACACTGCAGGATTCAATAAAGAAAAATAAAAAAGGTAGATGAGAGGACATCTTGTTATCTGTTGCTATCCAAAGCAGCAAAGCTTAAAGAGGGTTTTAAAAAAAGATGTTAGAAAGTTATCACACAGGATGATTAGCTTCTATAGTTTACTACCTATTGCCTAAAAGTATATTGAAGTTTTTAGAAGAGAGTTGGGTTTTATTTAACTTCTTGTTAAGTATGTCACTAAATCAAAGATTTTAACTTGTAAGAAAATAATTTTACCTATCAATGAACCTTATTTATAAAGCAGAAACACAGCACATTTAAGAACTTGTAAATATAGATTCTTTTCAGATGTGAGGAAGTTTAACACTAAGCAATGATTAAATGATCACATTACCAATGTGTTACAGATATTTAGGTCAACACTATTTATTTTAAACATATGAATATTGGTCATTCTTGGCTGTAAAATTACTTAGGAATAATTTGAATCCTAAACATGTAATTTTGTTTTTTTTTCTTTGTGGACAAAAATACAAAACAAAGATTGATATATGTATAAAAGCTTAAAATAACACCTAGATAGGTGCTAATAAGCACGCTTTGCTTTATACTTTATGTAAACAAGAGAAAGTGTTAGTTTTAACTTAGCACCTGAACATTTTCAGGCTGGTGGATTGTTCACCAGCCTAGAACTTCATGGCCTGGTTGAGCTGGCATTTCAGTAAGCCTCTTGAGGGAATCATGCTTTCCAGAAGGGGAAGATTTATTTAAGTGCACTAGAATATGTGATGTATAAGTGCAACTTCAGAAGTCCGTGTGTGGGTACCATTCATTTGAGTAGAACAGTTTTATGCCATAAAAATGTTCACTGCCTTGTGAATTCAGAACAAGACATTCTTGAGTCAGGTGGAAATATCCTCTATCTGTATATCACAAACACAGTTTGAAGCTTCCTGAGATAACAATTCTATTTAAAACTGAATCAAGTTTTTTGGTGGAGGAGTCTAATTTTTAAAACTTTATTTTTTAATATGTAATGAGTATACTTGTTTCTATGCTTAGACTTCAGTTTATTATATGGTTTGCTTAATAGAGTTCCAAATATTTTTTACAATGTAAGCTACATCTTTAAAGAGAAATAGATCATAAAATTAAAAAAAAAATGGAAATGATCTTTTATTTACCATCAAGAATGGTTTGTTCTCAAATAACTTATTTTCCTATTATACTTAAGGTTACATAATTTACTGAAATTTGAGTTGAATGTTACTTTTCAGGAGTTCAACTAATATATTAAGTAGCCATCTAATATAATGCAAACATCAACTAAAATCATTTTTAAACTTTTTGAATTTATTTCTTTGTGTTAATATGATTATACATGGTAAGTTGACTTAGTAAAAAAAATTAATTATCAGTAAATCAAACAGACTCCTTGTTAGACACAAATTTAATCCTTAGTATACTTTTAAACATGCATTGTACAAAACTATAATTTATTAATGAATCTGGTTACCATAAATTATCCTGGAGTTTCCATATAAATTTCAAATCTTAAATCCATAGGTAAGACTGTTTCTTACTTATCGTCATGTTCGTGACCATTAACAATAGGAATGTCTTAGTGTATTTTGTAACAATTTATATAGTTTGATTGGTTAGTTTGCTCACTGTTTGATTAAAAGAATTTAGCCATAGAGATTATGAAAACCATAAGGAAAGCCATAGAGATTAGGAAATACGTGACTGCTTCATAACATACACATGTGTGAAGATTTTCAGCAGAGATTATGCCTGAATTTAAAGTATTTCAGCAGAATAACAAATGAGTGAGTAGAATCATAAGTTACGTTTTAAGAATAAAATAGTCACCTCATTGCCTTGTATCACTTCCCTGTAGTGCTTATCATAGAAAAACTTGGATTTTGGTGAGTTCCATGTCCACTTTTCCCTGAAACAAAAATTCTGTGTTATTTAATAGATTTTACTAGATTGGCAAATCAAGCAAAGATTAGTCAAGAATTGTATCAACTCCAGTCACACATCAAGTCCTCAGTAAATGGTAGCCATGAGCAGTATCACTAAACAATGTAATTTTCCTTAACAGAAGTTATCATGGGAAGGTCACTTCAGTAACAGAATGGAAGGATAAAAATTAAGAACTGGAAAAATGTATGTATACTACTCTAATATACAGAGTACAGGAAAGAGCCGAAATTATTTTCCAGTATCTCAGCTTCACCTGACAAAACCATCTAACCTAGAGAGAAGAAATAGGGGTAGAAGAGGGGGATGATTCATTGTAATATTCTGTTCACTCCTAGTAGTCAAAAGTGAAAATAGCAATTTTAGTCCCTTATAATTTTGAATCGTATACTAGCATACTTTATTTTCCTCTATGTAATAGATTTTCTCCATGCACTAGAACTTGAATAATACCATTGGGGAAAAATTTTTTAAAAATAAACTGAATAAATTACATATTATTCCTATATTTACACTAATATTTATTGTGGATTTTTTTGTTTTTGGTCCATGACTGTAATTACAGATGATTTCTTTCTTTTTGACAAAAGGCCAAGGACAATTCGATGCCACCATTTCTTTTGGATCAGTTACCATTAGTGACCTATAAATATAGTGAAATAAGTTACTATTACCCTGAGGCAGCAAAGATTTTTATGACTCAGACTCCTTTCTGCCCTTCGTCCTATCTCACCTGAGTGGAACGGAATGCCTCAGTACATTTTGTGACAACTTATATAGCTTGATGGGTTAGTTTGCTCACTGGGTAATACAGTTGCAATAATTCATACTTCATATTGTCCTACAAACGTCCTGGCCCTGGGCTCCACTACACATACTTTTTCACATGAACTTCCAAGGCCAAGATCTATATTCAGATATTCATAAGCAATCCTCACCCAACATTATTAAACAAATACTCATTTGGGGTAAGGAAGTATCTAGGCATCTGTTTACCTTTTTGGAAAAAAGGTACTGTGATTACAGTGAATTTGCAAGTTGTTACCTAGTCAGTGCCAGCTGTCACACTGCAAAGATTTTATTTTGGACCTGGATTGTTTCCATTCAAATAAATAAATCAACCAACACATTTTGGTGCCTCCGTCTTTAAGTAGCATGCCACAGTATTTTTACTAAGGTTGCTTAGCAACCACAAATAGATAGCAGGATTGAAGAGCCCAATAAAATAAGTAGTTGTATTTTACATACTTACAGTGAGAGGAATCATGCTGGTTTGGTCAGCCTTCAGACCTATGAAATTTACAGCATTCATTGTTAAAATTGTGGGCCAGTTTTACAATAGTATCTTCACTCATCCTGTCCAGTTGGATTATAGCTCTGAGGAATACCATCTGCTGATTTCCTATGTAGTCATTCATTATACTACTCAGTCTTTGTAAAGATTTTAAAAAGCAGATCACTGTTAAAATAGATAGTGTGTAAGAAAGATTCAAATCGATTTCCCAACTATCCTTTTTCAACCACGTAACATTTTATGGTTAAATGCAGGATTTGGTCGGTGTGTGTGTGTTTATCCCTTTTCGTTTCATGAATTCTGTCTCAGTGGGTTTAAGTGGAAAATACTTAATGAGATCTGTTTTAACAGACACAATTGAAGTTGGTATTTATATAGGCAAGAAATAAAATATCCTAGGAGCGCCTGGGTGGCTCAGTCAGTTAAGCGTACAACTTCGGCTCAGGTCATGATCTCCTGGTTTGTGAGTTTGAGCCCCGTGTTGGGCTCTATGCTGACAGCTGAGAGCCTGGAGCCTGGTTTGAATTCTGTGTCTCCCTCTCTCTCTCTCTCTCTCTCTCTCTCTTCCCCTCCCCTGCTCATGCTCTGTCTCTGTCTTTCTCTCTCAAAAGTAAATAAGTATT
Organism: Prionailurus viverrinus; assembly: GCF_022837055.1. NCBI lineage: Eukaryota > Metazoa > Chordata > Mammalia > Carnivora > Felidae > Prionailurus > Prionailurus viverrinus. Next base: position 142,627,462 of record NC_062562.1, read on the forward strand.
TTAAAAAATTAAAGAAAAATAAATATTTAAAAAAAATTTTTTTAACGTTTATTTATTTTTGGGACAGAGAGAGACAGAGCATGAACTGGGGAGGGGCAGAGAGAGAGGGAGACACAGAATCAGAAGCAGGCTCCAGGCTCTGAGCCATCAGCCCAGAGCCTGACGCGGGGCTCGAACTCACGGACCGCGAGATCGTGACCTGAGCTGAAGTCGGACGCTTAACTGACTGAGCCACCCAGGCGCCCCTAAATAAACATTTTTTAAAAAAGAAAATAGCTTATTTGAAGTAGCAAGTGCTCAATAAATGTCAATTTAATAATTTTCTGCTCAAACGTAATTAAATATCTCATTTAAATTAAGGAATACACATTTGGGGCTTTATAAGAACAGAATCTAGATGCTATATATGAGTTTGCTTTCTGGATAGCTAATATCATCCATTAAATGCTATTGTATGCTATTACACACTGATCTGGGCCCTATGAGAAAAAAAAATACCTTTGCCATCCAGGAGCTCGTAATATAGTAAGAGTTCTAAATTCCATATATAAAGAGACGCTAATGTGGAAGTACACCTAACAGTTTGAAAATGTAGAGGAAGAAGTATCCCTTTCTGGAGGAATCTGGGTGGATCTCCTAGAGGAGTTGTCATTTGTTCCGAATGTTGGACAGTGAATAAAACTTAGTTGTCAAGGGAAGAGGAGAGGGTATCTTTAAGTGTACCTGCATAGGGATAGACAATGTGGAGGTGAACTCAAAAGCAGGCACTTCCAGGGGTGTCTGTGTGGCTCAGTCAGTTAAGCATCTGTCTCTTGGTTTTTGGCTCAGGTCATGATCTCAAAGTTCATCAGTTCTAGCCCATGTCAGGTTCTGTGCTGACAGCATGGAGCCTGCTTAGGATTCTCCGCCTCCGTCTTTCTCGGCCCCTGCCCCACTCGCTCTTTCTCAAAAATAAATGAACATTAAAAAAACAAACAAAAAACAAAAACAAAGGTAGGCACGTCCAGAGAACAACCAATGTGACCTGGCATGTCTGAAACTTAAATTGGGTCATGTACAATGGAAGACACATCACTAGAAAGGTAGATTCAGTTCACCTGGTCTTGTAGAGAAATTTATTCTGAAAAAGAAAGGTTAAACAGTATGAAATAATATCAAGAATGGGTCTCAGGGGCTTGACTTTTCTCCAAACTTTTATCCAGTGATGGGCTTTCCTAACATTCCTTATTTGCCCCTCACCAACTATACTTAATATGCTGAACACTTACACAAAGTGATTCATACTTTATAAAATTTCTGAAATTTAATTAGCAAAGAACTGTCCATAATGAATGTCAGCCTTAGTGTTTCCACAGGTGTCATCCCCTCCGACAAGGGATATTCTGAAAATCTGCCTGTCTACGTCCACACCCCATATTTCTACCTTTACAAGTTTCCCACTGCTGCTACTTCAAGAAATATGTAGCTAACAGCATATTAGCAACTTAGCAAGATTTGAAAATCTTTTCTTATTAATTTCACACAAATTCCCTGAACTAATGACAGAAAATAACATTTGATTTTTGTTTGGGTATCCGGTCTCAGCAGGAAATAATGGTACAATCAAATTGGAGAAAGTTGCAGTGAATGTAATGAAGGGTTGTTACAAAAGTGTGGACAGGACGTGGGAAGCACGGGGATAGCTTGGTCCCCTGGGGACAGTGGGAAAATCCCCATGCCTGAAGCGGTGAGCAGGGAGTGTGATTATTTTAAGTACATGGAGAGAAATCCCATGAAAGGACCACATCACAGGAGCCATTGTGACCACTAGCCTAAGAGGACCTTACAGGGAGGGGGCTCAGGAAATAAACCCCCAACATACTGTGCTTCTTCCTTCTAATCTTCTGTTAACCAGAAGCCAGAATATAAAGGAATCTGGATTGTAGACCAAAGAGGGCAGACACTCAGGGCACAGAGTAATGTGGGAAAGGTGGAGAGTATATCCTCAGAGGCAAATGGAAGATATCCAGCAGAATTTGTTTAGAGTAGTTTAGCTTCCACTCACTTATACTGTTACCATAATACTCAAAGGGTCAGCTAAGGTGATTTAGGGGGACATAAGGAGTGATCTGCCACAATCCCCTGCTAACTCTCAGAGAGCTGAAGTTGAAGTACTGCGTGATTTTTAAAAACTAAAGGTGTGTGAAACAGGAAAGGAGTTAGGACAAAAGGCCGTGGTGTGGTGGATAACTAAGCAAACAATTTTAGATCCGGGGTTTTATACTATGTGACCTTAGTCTGCCATAGATCTCAAAATTTTGCATTTCTATAGTTACCAGGTTTTAATAAAAATAATCATGTATAATGCTAGTCACTAAATGAAATAACATTCTTAACTCAATGCTAGTAGGTTTTTCAGTGCTTTTTGCTAAGACATATATAGGGATAATATCTTTATTCATACGTAAATATTAAAAACTTATGCAGCCTCTTTCCAAGTTTAATTTTTCCTATATAGTAAGTAAGCAAATCTTTTTTTTACACCACAATAGGCAGGATCATCGTGTGCATTAATTTCTTAGTGTTGGTCCTGTTATAGTTTTTGCAATGATTACAAATATTATATATAGCACATTTCGCATTGTGTATGTCATTATCTTTTTGCATTGAACTCCTTTGGTACTGGTTATTCCTTAACATGCCTTACAGTCCCTCCCTTTTAAGACCAGTTGTGCAATCCCTCATTAAATTCCAAATTTCAGTATCTTTAGTGAGATTTCATTTAATTTGCCCTAAAAGTTTCCTGGGGTACATTCTCTAGAAGAAGAGATGGCCCTGGGGTGCCTGGGTGGCTCAGTCAGTTGGGCATCTGACTTGGCTTAGGTCATGATCTCACAACTTGTGGGTTTGAGCCCCACATAGGGCTCTATGCTGACAGCCCTGAGCCTGGAGCCTGCTTCAGACTCCTTGTCTCCTTCTCTCTCTGCTCCTCCCCCACTCATGCTCTGTCTCTCTCTCTCTTCTTCAAAAATAAATAAACATTAAAAAAAATTAGAGGAAGAAGATGGTCCTTTCAACAATAACAAAAGAGTGAATAAATCAGCCGGATTCATATTTTGGCAGAACAAATGTGTTTGTTTCCATTATCTTAAATTTGTTTATTAAATTAGTGCCATAGATACACAGCATGAAGAATTTGGATGGCACATACCAGAAGATGCTACCCAGGAACAGCTCTACTGGGGTGGAGGGCACACTTGCAAAAATCCTGGTGCGGTTCATCCAGTCAGGCAGGTGACGGGAATGTTGGTTGACCATCCGCAGAAGAGATTCTCATCAACAGGACGGGAAGTGGAGATTAAGAAGTTAGGCAGGCAGTCAAGACTGTGGATATTTACGAGTGCACACAAGGAAACCAGCCGGGGACAGGAATTACTGAGAAAGGCTGTCAGTGGGTGAAATGGGTGAAGACTTAACAAAAAGAAAGGAAGGTGCTAAGCTCAACATGCTTTTAATGGGAAGGTGCCTAAGGAAAGGGATCAGATCTGTGGAAATATGGATGGAAAAGTGCTCTCTGACATTCAGACTTTCATGTCACTGTCTGCCATTTTTGTCACACTCATTCTCATACCTCTGCTGTTAACCTCTAGGTCTTTTCTCTATTTCTCTTACTCATCCACATCTCCTGTTTATAGTCCTATCTCCAGTCACACAGCTTCCATAAAAACGTCTCCACTCTGTTTTGAACCTTTTTGATTGCTGACCTGTCAGGGCATTTTTCTTAGTGAAGCACATTTTAATTCTTTATTATATATTGCTTGTAAATTTTCCTGTGACAAAAAGCCTTTTTTCTCAACTAAATTGCATGCTACTTGAAGTTGGGATCCCTGATGTTGGTATCTCACACATTATCCATGGTGCTTACAGGAGCATTGGACTCATACAGTAAAGATTCCAGGAAGATTTATAGGATTATGTAAATATAATATTTACTGTTTGTCATTAAAAAGCTAGTTATTAACGTATTCTAATATTGTTAGGCTAGAAATTGTGTTCTGTATTTCTTCTGCTTTTTAAAAAAATATTTATTTACTTAGGGAAAGAGTGAGCTGGGGAGGGCAGAGAGAGAGAGAGAGAGAGAGAGAGAATACCAAGTAGGTTCTTCACTGCCAGCATGGACACTGATGTGGGGTTCAAACTCATGAACTGTGAGATCATGATTGGAGCCAAAATCTAGAGGTGGATGCTTAACCAACTGAGCCACGCAGGTGCCCCTGTATTATTTCTTCTTATACTAGTTGTATTTCCCACTTCCTGATGCCATGTACCTCTGCCCCAGTCAAGCTGATCTCTGAATGTCAGGATTTTCTTTGGGGTTCTTTACAGTGACATACAGGGATGTGGACATATACAGTACTCTACAAATATTTGCACTGATTATTATTTTTTAGAATGGGTTTGAGTGCCTTAAAACAACCACAGTTTAGAGAGCCATTTCACAGACATACCCAATCCTACTTGAAAGTGAGATTTAATTCTGTTATTTATTTGACTTCCCGGGTTGACTTTTTCTCATGTTCCATTAACATTTTTGAAGCGGGATCACTGGGTACTGAAACTGTATTCAGAGTGACTTAGTTCTACCATGCTGAAAAATGAAATACAAAAGATCCATGTAAGACAGAAGAGTAGTCTGAAAGCTATTGACATGGCAAAGCAAAGACCGGCAACTGTAAGCGATTGAGCAGTATAAAATACATGACAAGAATACCGTGAAATACTTCACTGCTTGTCTCCAAGCGCCATTACCATTTATTCCTAGGGAGTGACGGAAACAGGTGGATCACAGGCACCTTCAAATAAATATATCATGAAGCCAGAGAATCAAGAAAGAATCATACACAATAGGAGTGCAGGCCTCACACGAATTATATTAGCCTCACTCCTCTACCGCGGAAGCCCTTTTAGCATCAACAGTAATTTTGTAGATTTGGTGGCAAAGGTCAAAAATAGAATATTGGCATACTTCTAATGGGTTCTAAAAGAGGGAGTTTAGGAAGTAAGCAGGCGGCTCCATAGATGACTCTAAGTAATTCATCTTCCTTAGTTTGAATGCTTGAATCTGAGACGTAAATGAAAATGGCATCTGTTCCCTCATATATTTAATTTTTAAATTAAACTTATTTTGAAGTAATTATAAATTTACATGCAATAGTAAGAAATTAATACAAAGATCCCCTGCACTCTTTACCTGTTTTCCCAATGGTAAGATCTTGCGAAACTGTAGTACAACATCACAGGCACGATATTGATAATGATACAGTCGAGACAGAGAGCATTTTGATCACCACAGGAGTCTTTATGTTGCCCATTTATAGCCGGACCTGTTTCCCTTCTGTCCCTACCCCCCCACCTTAAACCCTGACAACCACTAATCTGTTTTCTGTTTGTATGATTTTGTCACTTAAGCAATGTTATATAAACGGAACCATAGGGTGTATATGGATGTTTTTATTCGGCATAATTATCTAGGTGGTTGTATCTATAAATAGTTCTATTCTGAGGTATCAGTGTAACACAATTTATTTAGTCATTCACTCATTGAAGGACATCTGGGTTGTTTCCAGTAGGGGGCTATTATGACTGAAGCACCATAAACATTAATGTACAGGTTTTATGTCTTTATTTTAAGCCTTCATTTCTCTGGGGTAAATCCTCAGGAGTATAATTGCTAGTCATATGGTAGTTGCATGTTAAGTTTCTTAAAGAAATGTCCATATGGTTTTCCAGGGTGGCCGTACCATTTTACATTTTCAGTGGCAATATATTTGTGATGCATTTCCTCCATATCTTGCCAAAATTTGGCCTTGTCATTATTTTTTACTTTAGCCATTCTAATAGGTATACTGTGATATTTAATAAAAAACATTTTGAACATCTTTCATGTGGGTTTTTGACATATATATATCCTCTTTGATAAAATGTCTCTTCACGTATTTTTGTCTACTTTCCAATTGGATTATTGTTTTTTTTAACTGTTGAGTTTTAAGAATTCTTTATATATTTTTAGATGCTAGTTGTTATGCAAATATTTTCCTTCACTCTGTAGCTTGTGTTCATCCTCAACATGGCCTTTCACAGAGTAAAAACTATTTTGATGAAGTATAATTTATCAATATCTCCTTTTATGGATCATAGTTTGATTTCAAGTTTAAGAACTCTTTAGCTCTAATTCTTGAAGATTTTTAAATGTTTTTTTCTGTGAGTTTTGTCTGTTTACTTTTTCCATATGAGTGCCAATTCTCCGTTACTCTAGGACCATTGTTTAAAAGGCTCCATTGAATTATATTTGAACTTTGTCCAAAATCAGTTGGGCCTGATTGTATGAGTGGAGTTTGGGGTTCTGGGTCTATTCCACAGACTGTGTGTCTCTCAGCCAATTTTTTTTCTTTTATTTTGATGGAAGTTTGTCAATCTTACTTGTATTTTCAAAGAACCAGTTCTTTGACCTATTGATTTTTTTCTATTATGTTTTCAATTTCATTAATTTCTATTCTTTATTATTTCCTTCCATTTGCTTTGGCCTTATTTTGCTCCTTTTCTAGAGTCCTGAGGTGGGAAATGAGATTACAGCATCGAGACTTCCTGTTTTCTAGCATGTGCATATTAGTGCTGTAAATTTCTTCTAATAACTTTACACACACATTATGGTATGTTGTATTTTTTTTAAAAAAATTAAAGTTTATTTATTTATTTTGAGAGAGAGAGAGAGTTCATTAGGGAGGGGCAGAGGGAGAAAGAGAGAGAGAGAGAGAGAGAGAGAGAGAGAGAGAGAGAGAATATCCCAAGCAGTCTCTGCACTGCCAGTGTGGAGGCTCATGAACCCATGAACTGTGAGAATATGTCCTGAGCCAAAACCAAAAGTCAGATGTTTAACCCACTGAGCCACCCAAGCGCCCCAATATGTTGTATTTTGATTTTCATTCAGCTTAATGTATTTTTTATTTCCTTTAAGACTTACTCTTTTACCTATGGATTTTTAGAAGTGTTTAATTTTCAAGCATTGAAAGATTTTCCTGCCATCTTTCCGTGTTTCTACTTTGATTCCATTGTGGTCAAAGAGGGCACTGTGTATGATATCAAATTGTGTAAAATTGTTGAGGTTTGCTTTATGGTCCAAGATATGTTATATATTAGTATATGTTTTGTGAATACTTGAATGTTTATTCTGTATTTGGGTGGACTATTCTATAAATGTTGAATGGACATTTGTATTTGGCAGGATTATTGGGTTCTTCTATATTCTATTGATTTTCTGTCTAGTTCTATCAATTGTTGAGAGAAGTGTGTTGAGCTCTTCAATTATAATTGTGGATTTGTTTGTTTTTTTCAGTTATATCAGTTTTTGCTTCAGTTCTTTGCAGCTCTGGGGTTGGTGCATAAACAATTAGGATTGCTATATGTCTTTTTGGTGAATTGACCCATTTATCATTTTTATTGTTTTTCTACTCTGATATGAGATTCTGGATCTTATTTAAACCTTCTATATTTTTAATGGACTTTATGTTTTAGAGCAGTTTTTAGATTTACATAAAAATACAGTATACAGATACCCTCTTCCCCCTGCCCAGTTTTCCCTATTATTAATATCTTGTATTAGCATGGTGCATTTGATACCACTTGGTGAGCCAAAGTTAATATATTTTATTATTAATGAAGTCCTTAGTTTACATCAGGATTCACTCCTTTTGTTGTATAGTCTATGTGTTTGGCAAATATACAATGACATTTATCTGCCATTAAAGTACCATGAAGAATATTTTCACTGCCCTAACAATTATCTGTGTTGAACTTCTTGATCTCTCCCTCACAACCTGAAACCCTGGTAATGATTGATCCTTTTATTGTCTCCATAGTTTTGCCTTTTCCAGGATGTCCTATGGTTGGAATCATATAGTAGGTAGCCTTATCAGAGTAGCTTCTTTCTCTTAGCAATATGCACGTAAGTTTTCTCCATGTCTTTTTATGATTTGATAGCTCATTTATTTTTGTCCCTAAATAATATTCCATTATCTGGACGTACTACAGTTTATTTATTCATCTATTAAAGGTCATTTTGGTTGCTTTCAAGCTTTGGCAATTATGAATAAACCTGCTATAGACATTTGTGTGCAGAGTGTTATGTGAACATAAGTTTTCAACTCATTTAGGTAAATACCGAGTAGTGCAATTGCTGGATTGTATGGTAAGAACATGTTCAGTTTTGTACACTGCCTTCCACAATGGTTGTACCATTTTGCATTTATATCAACAATGAAAGTGTTTCTGTTCCTCCAGTCTTCACTAGTTTTTTTTATTTAGGCATTCTAGTTAGGTATATAGTAGTATCTTGTTTTAATTTGCTGTTCCCTAATGACCTATGATGTTGGGCATCTTTTTTTATAGTCTTATTTGCCATCTGGTTCTCTTCTTTGGTGAAATGTTCAGATCTTTTCCTCATGTTTTAAATTGTGTTTTTATTCTTTATTGTTGAGTTTGAAGAGGTGTTGGCATATTTTGGAAGGTAGTTTTTATAGATATTAGTTTTGCAAAAGTCTTCTCACAATGTGTAGTTTGCTTTTTCATTCTTTTAACCATGTCTTTTACAGAGCAGTGTTTTTAATTTCAATGAAGTCCAATTTATCAATTATTTCTTTCATGGATTGTGCCTTTTCTTAAAAATGTTACCACCAGGGGTGACTGGTGGCTTAGTCGGTTGAGCATCTGAATTCGGCTTGGATCATGATCTCGTGGTTCATGGGTTTGAGCCCCGTGTCAGACTCTGGGCTGACAGCTCAGAGCCTGGAGCCTGCTTCAGATTCTGTCTGTCTGTCTGTCTCTCTCTGCCCCTTCCCACCTCATGCTCTGTTTTTCTCTGTCTCTCAAAAATAAATAAATTTAAAAATTTTTTTGAAAAAAACATTACCACCAAACCCAAGCTCTTCTGGGTTTTCTCCTATTTTATTTCCTAGGAATTTACAATATCGCATTCCACATTTGGGTCTATAATCTATTTGAGTTAATTTTTGTGGAGGGTGTAAGGTCTGTGTCTAAACTCATTTTTTGTCATGTGGATGTCCAGTTGTTCCGCACCATTTGTTGAAAAGACTATCTTTGCTTCATCGGATTGCCTTTGTTCATTTTTCAAAGATCAATTGACTCTATTTGTGTGGACCTATTTCTGGGTTCTCTATTCCATTCAATTGATCATTGTCTATTCTTTCACCAATACTACACGGTCTCAATTACTATACCTTTCTGGTAATGTAGTATTAATCTGATTCTTGTCTTCAGTGTTGTGTTGGGAATTCTGAATGTTTTGCCTTCCACATTTACTTTAGAATTCGTTTGTCAATATCTACAAAATTACTAAACCTTCTGTTTTACTTATTTTCTCTGATACCATCCTATCACCTTTTTACTACCTAGTGGATATAGAAGTCCAGGCTTGTCACTAGAGCTTTATTGACACCTGCAGTTTGGTCTTTTTGTTACTGCTAGTTGCGGGTGAGAGCTTTGTTCTTCATTTGGTCTCCACTCGTACCGTTTTGGTATGTGACCGGGCTTCCAAGTTAGCTTCCTTTGACCTCATCCTGGCAGGAGTGCTAAGGTACCTTATTATAGCCTCATGAATTTGGAAGTATAAGCTCTCCATTCAGTCTTTGCTGGCATTGAAGAGGGTGGGGCCACACTTTTTTTCTGTGTTATTTGGCTGGGATAGCAGTACAGTTATTGTCTGGACATTTTTGCCTTAGTAGGTTGACTTTTTCAATCAGGCTTTTCTTGGGGAATTTTTCCTCCTATGACTGCAGGAGTTTTCAGGTTTCTGGTTTATTGAGCTGTGAGTGTGGGCTTTATGAGGCGAAAAGAAATCAAGGGACCTTGCCACCATGTTGTTCCTCGAGTCCTGGGGTCCCTAGGTAGGCTCTTTCTTCTTTCTACCTTTCAGGGTCTTCTTATGTTTTATGTATGATATCCAGGGTTTTTCTTCATACTTAGTGGGAGGAATAAGGAAATGTATGTCTATTCCATGTTCTCTTATAAATGGAATTCTCTCCCCCTGTATGTTCAAAATGCTATGTGATCATCAGTTGGTAGACAAAGATGAGCTACATTGTGGGGGGGTTGTATGTCATGGAGTTTCAAATAAATTAAAAATTAATAGAATAAAAAATTAATAGAATCCAATGTAGAATTTGGAAAGGAGAACTGATGTGGCCAAGCGGTATTTTGTAACTTTTTTGAGCTGCCATATTTAGTCCGCAGGGGCCCTAATGGGAAACCAGAAGGTCAGTTAAAGAGCTTTCAGAGTAACCAGTTCATGTAGACTTAAATTAGGATAGTGGAGGTGATAAAAAGGGGGGGAAAGTGAGCTCAAGTAATATTTTATCATTAATGACATCAACAAACATGTATCATACATCTGTTATGACCAAGGTAATGATAGACATAATGGACATGAAAAGAAGAAGGCAGGGAGGTTTTTTTTTTTCTCCAAAGACTTTTAAACTAGTAGAGAAAATATGTATGTAAGAATAATGGACATCTTGGTGATAGGTCAATAGATTGAATTGTGAGGTAAAAGATAAAAAGGAAAAGTGATGCCAAGGGGAAAAAAAGAAGAAGAATTATGGTGAAAGAGTAGTTTTTGAGAGAGAAATCAAGTTTCGGATATGTTGAGTTTGATGTCATGTGAGATATCCAAGTGGAGATACTCTGAAAGCAGCTACTTGATAAAATCCTGAAGTTTAAGTTAGATGTGATTATTAGAATTAAAGTATAGTTTTAATAAAATATTTTTTCCCTAAAAGCCAATTCTGTATAAGCCCTTGGTGTAAGAATTTTAAAATAGCCTAGATCTATCCCATGATTCACTGGAACTTTAAACAGAGCCCTTCATGGGGTAGAAAGAACATGAATTTTGTAGCCAGAATCAACTTTTATTTAGACCTCAAGCATGACTCTAACCAACCTAAATTCATCTTAGAGCCTAAATTTTACCTGTCAAATGGGATTCCAATACTAAGTAATTAATGTTATACAGTTACCAATGTATTAAAATGCCTGACACATAGAAAGGACTTACAAATATCGATTCTCTCTCCATTTATTAACCTGAAATTTATACTGAGAGTAAATGCCATACTCAAAATTTGTGCTGTGCTTTTATGTTTTCTTTGATGCAGTTCCTGGTTTTTTGGCCCTTAATTGTAGTTTCAGACAAAGGCAAGAGTGGAAGATTTATTGGCTGTTCTTGGTCTATGAATGCTCATTATGTGAAAATCCCAAAGTATAATTTAACAGTATCAATATTAAATAAATACTTTATTTGAAAAGTTAATTGAAAGCAATCTACACAGTGTGCAGATATTTTTGGTCCATTTTGTTCAAATATTATGTGATTGGCATATAATACAGTCAACTTTTTGTCAAGGCTCCTGTTGGTTGGTAAAATACTGTGTACAACAAACGGAGAGATGGACTGGAGCTTGAGGAGGACCTGGGATCAAGGAGGGCTTTTATGAGATGAAGGGTGTTTGCACTGCCTTTATTCTCTTGAATTTGTCACCTCACAATTCTCTTCAGTACAGTGAATCAGGTTTTTATTCTTTGGTTCTTTGTGTTTGCCAAATGCTCTTGTTCTCTTATATTTCTGAACTTCCTTGGCAATGTAATTGGATTATGGCTAATGTGTATGCAAGTTATGAAAACAACACAAACTCCAGATCTTTAAAAATATACTATATCACCTCTTTCTCTCTTCCTCTTCTGTGATAACCTTGCAAGCCATTTGTTTAAAATGGCATTATATAAGATGAATGAGGGCCGCCAAACTGGAAAAGGGCCCAATCAGTGATTGATCCCTGAACATTGTTTATTTAATGAATAAGCCTTTAGTGGGCTAAGCCACTGATATTTGAGGGTTTGCTTGTTACTTACTGCACCTTATCCTAACTGTCCTTCACCAATACATAACCTCATGAACCCACTGCTATAGCTCTTGTCAAAATCACCACGGCTCTTCATTGCTCCTTTGTCTTCATCTTTCTTAATTTCTCAGGATTCGATGGGGCGCCTGGGTGGCGCAGTCGTTTAGGCATCCGACTTCAGCCAGTTCACGATCTCGCGGTCCGTGAATTTGAGCCCCGCGTCGGGCTCTGGGCTGATGGCTCAGAGCCTGGAGCCTGTTTCCGATTCTGTCTCCCTCTCTCTCTGCCCCTCCCCTGTTCATGCTCTGTCTCTCTCTGTCCCAAAAATAAATAAACGTTGAAAAAAAATTTAATTTCTCAGGATTCGATACAGTTATCTACTCCCTCCCTGAACCATTTTTTTTCTCTTGATTTTCATGACGCCATACTTTCTAGTGTTTCCCCTCTCTCACTGGTATTCCTTCTCAGCTTCCATTGCCACCTTCTCCTTTTGTGATAGACCTGTTAACGTTGGAGCATCTCCAGGCTTGGTCCTCTGTTCTCTCTCCTTACATCATTATCCATCCCATGGCTTTAAATAGCAGCTATATGTCTATAACATTTACATTTATATGTTCTTTACCTCTGATTTATACCTCTTATGAGCTCTAGACTGGTATATTCAACTTCCTACTTGAGATCTCTATTTGGATATCTAATACGTATCTCAAAGTTAATATTGCAGAGTAAATCTCTGATGCCTATCTTCACAATTTGTTTCTTCTTAGTTTTTCCCACCTCAGGCAATGGCTATACTATCCACTCATTTACCCAGACCAGAAACTTAGGGGTCATTAAGTTTTTTCCTTCCCCACATCACTTTACAGTCTAGGTCTCCACACATTCCCATGTGTCTGACCACATCTGCTACTATCACTCTGTTACAGTCACCATTTTTTCTTACCTGGGATGATATGCTTCCTTCAAACTACTCTCATTGTTCCTTGTACTGGTTTATTTTTTTTTATTAAAAATTTTTTATAACATTTATTTATTTTTGAGAAACAGAGAGAGACAGAGCATGAGCAGGGGAGGAACAGAGAGAGAGGGAGACACAGAATCCAAAGCAGACTCCAGGCTCCAGGATCTGAGCTGTCAGCACAGAGCCTGACACAGGGCTTGAACTCGCGAACCATGAGATCATGACCTGAACTAAAGTCAGACACTTAAGTGGCTGAGCCACCCAGGCGCCCCATCCTTTGACTGGTTTATAATCCATTTTTCATTCTGTAGCCAGACTACTCTTGTTTAAAGTATAAGTCAAATCATGCCAGTCTCTTATGATTCTACATTTATGTCCTACTGTATTTAAAATATCATTTCCTTATGATTTTCAGGTCTCTGGCCATTTGCTTCCTACTTACCTTTCCCACTTCATCTCCGATATAATTCCTTTACCCTCTATACTCCAACCATACATGTGGTCTTTTTTCTCAAATACACTCGGCTAGTGTTTCCTGTGCCTGGATTTCTGTTTTTAAGTTTATTTTTTTATTTTGAGAGAGACAGAGACAGCATGAGCAGGGGAGGAACAGACAGAGAGAGGGAGAGAGATAATCCCAAGCAGGCTCTGTGCTGCCCACACAGGGCCCGAAACAGGGCTCAGACCCACAAAACTGTGAGATCATGACCTTAGCCGAAAGCAAGAGTCAGATGCTTAAAGGAGCGAGCCAGGAGCCCCTGTGCCTGAATTTCTTTCATTCATCATCTCCCTGTGTGAGGCTCCTTGTGACTACTCATGTTTCGTGTTTCAGGCCCAAATTTCACCTTCTCAGAAACTACTCCCAGACTCATTCTTATTATGTTTTATAGTCCTCACAAGGCTTATAGCTATGTGAAATTATCTTGTTCACTTAGCTATCAATAAATTTACTTTACCTATTTCGCCCTCCTACCCTCCAAAAATATATAAGGTACATTGAGGGCAAGAAGTTTGCCTGCTTTTTTCACTCACGTACCTGAGTCCCTGGAATAGTGCTGGACACACACCTGGTACTCAATAAATTGATGAATTGATGAATAAGTGAAGGAAAGTTTGAATGAATGAATGAATGAATGAATGAATGAAATGTTGAATGAATAAATGAGTGAATGAATAAATGTCATTATCCTTTGCAGAATGAGTTATCATTTTAACCTACATGGTTCTGTGGGCTATATTTGGAGGCTTTGAGTCCTTGAAACTACTTTAAAATAATTGTTTTTCACTTATACATGCAATATTGTTGTTCCAGGAACACTGCATCAGGTTCTTAATAGCCTGCAAAAATATGGGGGAAAAGGGGAGCCTGGGCGGCTCTGTAGGTGAAGTGTCATGATCTCGCGGTTTGTGAGTACGAGCCTGGCGTTGGGCTCTGGGCTGACAGCTCAGAGCCTGGAGCCTGCTTCAGATTCTGTGTCTCCCCTCTTTCTGTCCTTCCCATGCTCATGATCTGTCTCTGTCTCTCAATAATAAATAAACGTTAATTTTTTTTAAATATGGACAAAAAGAAGTACTTTCCTTCTTTGCGTCTTCTTTAATTTTCGGGCTGTGGTATCACCAGTTTTCTGACATTAGAAATCTCAGGGAATCTTATCTCTTAGCTCCTTACTAGCAGGGACCATTTGTCAATACAACGCAAAGGGAGATGCTCTGTAACAGGCATAAGAGCCTTGTTCTCCTCAGGAGACTAATTTCTGAATTGTGCATGAAAGAATGTGAAATCACTCCAAACAAAGGAATACTGTTTGCCTACAAATCTGTGGGTCCACAATTAAAGCTTCTTTTTAAGGGTTCTCCCTCTACGTGATTTTTATCCAATATTTACTAAAAAAACAACAGTGCTTGGAAAATGAAAACAAGAAATCTGAATGGTTTTTCCCTTTTTCATAAGAAAATAGATCCTTATCATTTTGCCATTTCTTTGCAGAACCTTTTTTACTTTGAGAATGAAATACTCGGTGAGAGATGAAAAAGCTTAATAGAAATTGGGAAAAGGAAGTAAAACATTTCCTGGGATGAGTGATTTTATTGCTTCTATACACGATCATTTTTAGAATAATTTATACATTCCACTCCTCTGGACAGAGTGCAGTGCTTTGACTCATACATATATATTTTTAAATCTCTCTCTCTAACAAATGGCTTTGTTTGTTTGATGACCTTTGCTGAGAGCCTTTGATAATAAGGCTGAGAATTAAGACATCGCCAGACAGTGGTGCACAGATGGGCTTCAGCTGATACTCTAGAAAAATAATATCTTCATCCTCCAGCTATTTCCCCATAAATCTAGCCACCGTACTGTTTCACAAAAAGGAAAAAAAAAAACATGCTTTTTAATGCTACTGCTACTTTTTGCCATGATTAAAAGTTGTCTTACTCTTTCTGTCCTCCGAGTAACTGTATAAATAAAAAGCACAAAGTGGAAGTAACTGAAATCTCATAAAAAGGGCAATACTTTGTCCAGATCAAACATGCTGACATTTTTGAGGGTCACTTTACGTTTCTGGAAAGCTTCTTTCCGTTGTGCTGCCACAGGTCCGAAAATGAATTAGTGGCTGCATCGAGTCTCCTCAGGAAATTAAGTTTCTGTGTTTGTGCTATCTCTGGGGTCTGAGCAATAGGTTTCATTTTAGTTGGAAGGAAACTCTACTACCAGAAATAAGGTTCTGCCTACCATTTTTTCCCGGAGCTATTTCAGGTGATCAAAAATAACTAATAAACTAGGGAAGAAAATAAAACTATCTCAATTGCTCAAGGCTCTAAAGAAATTAGGGGAAATCTTGGAAAATCAGTCAGTAGGATTGAAAACAAATGTTTGGAGGCGTCTGCAGAGCTCAGAGGTGTTGAGCATCTGACTCTTGATTTTGGCTCAGGGCATGATCCCTGGGTCATGGGGTTGAACCATGTGTCAGGTTCTGCACTGAGTGTGGAGCCTGCTTAAGATATTCTCTCTCTCTCTCTCTCTCTCTCTCTCTCTCTCTCTCTCTCTCCCTCTCTCTCCCTCTCTCTCCCTCTCTCCCCCTCTCCCCCTCTCCCCCTCTCTGCCTCTCTCCCTCCTCCCCCGAAATAAATTTTAGGGGGCACCTGGGTGACTTAGTGGGCTAAGCGTCCGACTTCAGCTCAGGTCATGATTTCACAACTCATGAATTTGAGCCCCGCTTGGGGAATTCCCAAATGGTGATGTCTAAGATTGAGTGCAGAAGTTCTAGGAAAGACCCTTCTCCCCTTTTTCCAAATCCCCTCTACCTACCTACACCCCGAGTTCTGATACCTTTGTAACATGTGACAAGGCTTTTAATTCTGCTCTTAGATTTCAGGATTAAAATGTAAAACCATATTGACTTGGGTTCAAGTAAGGGTATAAAATAGTCTATGCTGATATCCAAGGAGATCAAAAGGGTAATGGATTTCACATATGTTTTGTGGCAAGTATATCATGGACATGTCAACATTCATTATCTCCCTGAAGATCTAAAATGACTGTGAATTAGCTAGTATTGCCCTATTTCCTCTGAGGATATTAAGACGAGAGGTTAAGTAACTTTTCTAAGATCACAGAGAGTCAGAATTGATGAAAAAAGAAATCAAAGTGGCTCCATATGACTACAATGGCCCTAGCTCCCCAGCCTGTTGCCCTGTTGAGCATAGTTAGAAAATCAGGAATAGCTAGGGGAAGGGAAAGAGGAAAATCTGCTGAATTTAAGGGCTGCTTGGTATGCTTCGTAATGTTAAATAAAGGTGTATATTCACTGAAGCTCTATTTATATATGATAAGCAAATATGGAAGTATTTTGGAGTCTCAGAAACTGTGGGTTTGTGTTCCATTAATGAGTTACATTTTATAAATTTTATCCATCTCTCAGGTTTTAGTACAACTTGTTACACAAAAGTTGGTTCCAAACATATTTTGACTTTTTATTTCTAGAAGAGTATAGTTCATGGTGTTAAACATTGTAAGTCCTTGATTTTTTTTACACCAACTGCTGTTCTTACATTTGCATATGTTATTTCAATATGTAATGTGTTTATATACATATATATGTATATATATATGTGTGCATATATACATGCATACACATATTTCTGTTCTCTAAGTAATCAAAATAGAATGTTGTGGCATGTTTCTCTACTGGTATGTGTATCTCTGATCTCATAGACAAGGTTTCTACCTTTTGGCTCTATGCTTCTATACTTCTCTGTTCCCTTTGTGACCTCATCACATGTGTCCTTACTGGTTTAACATCAGTCCTCTGCAAAAATGTTATTTCGACGAACGCAAGGCCGAGACTATCTTGTTCACTGTCATATCATCAGCCCCTAGCGAAATGACTAAGTATATAGTAAGAGCTTAAGAAGTATTTAATGAATTGAATTGAAATTGAAATTCCGTATTCCCTTTGTAAAAGGCAACTGTCCTTGAAATGAGCAACACGCTAAACCATGTTATACTAAAGCTGTATATTCTCAGGCAAAATCCTAGAAGGCAATGTTGGACAAGAAAGTTATGTACAAATGGTATAAAGAGGCTTCAAACAGTAAGTTGCTGAAATTCTAGTTTTGCTTAGAGCTAGCTCCTATTTGTAATATTATCCATTCTCTTAGAAAATATTTTTGTTAGGCGTTCTGTTCCATGCTAAAGATTGAAAGACAAATAGAATAGACTAATTAAGGGAATTAATTCTTAAGAAGGTCAGGACTTTATGAAAATGCATATTAGGCCAGAGGTCTTAAAATTGTTGCTGATGTACTCTCAATGAGTATTTTGAAAAAAGTGTGCGTTCCTTTACATGTTTTAAAACCAGTATAAAAAATTCATTATATGTTTAAAAAGAAGTAAAGAGTGTAATTTCTGGCTTCTTTTACATATTGTAATTTTAAAAATTAAAAATGCTACATAAATCTTTTACACTTTAGATTTCAGTAGAATCTAAATACCATAGCACTTTAATATCCACAACCAAACATTTAATAATTTCATTATCAAGCTTTTCTTTAATCCTTAGAAATTTGATGTCCTATCTTTTATTCTTTAACCTTACTTACATTTCATTTTCCCTAGAGAATTTTATCCTAAAGTAATATATTTCTAAACCCATATCTCCTTTACTAATTAAGTACTGAAGTATTTCATACTTCTTTGGAAGAAAACTCTGCTTATAAATTAAACATGTATTTTTATTTTCCACAACGCTAAGATTTTAAATGGTAAATGTTTTTCCTAGAGGCACCTGAGTGGCTCAGTTGGTTAAGCATCCAATTTTGGCTCAGGTTGATCTAACAGTTCGGGACGTGGAACCCCACATCTGGCTGTGCACTGTGCAGAGCCTGCTTCAGATCCTCTGTTTCCCTCTCTCTCTCTCTCTCAAAAATAAATAAACATTAAAAAATATATATTTAGGGGCGCCTGGGTGGCGCAGTCTTTAAGCGTCCGACTTCAGCCAGGTCACGATCTCGCAGTCCGTGAGTTCGAGCCCCGCGTCAGGCTCTGGGCTGATGGCTCAGAGGCTGGAGCCTGTTTCCGATTCTGTGTCTCCCTCTCTCTCTGCCCCTCCCCCGTTCATGCTGTCTCTCTCTGTCCCCAAAATAAATAAACGTTGAAAAAAAAATTAAAAAATATATATATATTTCTCCTGGAAGTAGTTAGATTTGGAATTACTATTAGTACACAATGTTTTATATCCTTTTGCTTTGATCAAAGCAACAAAAATATATAAAACATTTGACAAGTAATTATTAAGTGTATAGAGAAAAATTTTATTATAAATGATCCTATTAATAAAAGGGACTACATGTTTCACATAGTTCATATGTCCAAAAATGATTCTTCCTCATTCTTATAATAACAGTGTCCAAAATCAGTTTTATTTCTGTTTTCATTGATGGTAACACTGAGAAGTATTGTCTACATATTAGGAATTTTATCATAGACATGTCACATATTTTCTTAAACTTCTAAATTTTCAGCTAAAGATTGTTGTTTTATCATTACTTTTGATGCTATATCAGCTGATGATTCAGTTAGGTCTTACATATTTGATGAGAGGAAAGACGAGCCATTTGACTTTCAAAGGTCACCCTATAAGTTGAATCATCTGCTTCCTCAATTTCTGGAAAGTATATCAAAAGACTTCACCAAAAATTATCAGCACCTTAATTTATATTTTATTCCTTAACTTAGGAATATCTTGTCTAACCTGACATACTCAGAAAAGGTTGGAAAATCCAAATATTATTAATTTCAGCATAATTTGGCTAATATGATATTTTTGTAAAAATATTTTATCTTACAATGTTTGAATATGTTATTTTCAAAACTTTGGAATTGCTGATTTACCTCATTCAACTCATGGAAAATACTCACAATAAATCCTAATGGGGAAAGCCAGTTCTCATTGCCAAATTAATCAGATTAAAATTATTTCTTATAGAAGTGTGACTTCATTATTCACTCTAAATAAATATAGTAATGTGTTTCCTTGATTCAATGGTCTTGCTTCTGAATTCTAAGATAAACATATGGATAAGGCCCAAACTTTGTCTTGAGCAGGTTGTACTCTACATGATATAAGGCCCTGTTGCTTTTAATATGTTTTACCAATGCTCCTTTTGTTTTTCATAGACCAGATTCTCCCACAGGGAAAATGCATGTAAAAGATTAGAAAGGGGAAATTTAAATGACAACCTAATATTAGTGTTTTCCAAGCAGATTGATTTTTATTTTTTTGTATTTATTTAAAAAATTTTTTAATGTTTTTATTAATTTATTTTTGAGACAGAGAGAGACAGAGCATGGGCAGGGGAGGGACAGAGAGAGAGAGGGAGACACAGAATCTAAAGCACGCTCCAGGCTCTGAGCTGACAGCACAGAGCCTGACGCGGGGCTCGAACTCACGGAGTGTGAGATAATGACCTGAGCTGAAGTCAGCCGGTCAACCGACTCGGCCACCCAGGCACCCCAGCAGATTGATTTTTACAAAAGGGAATATGAACTTAGAAATCTGAAGATTAGTTGTCCTAAAATTTGTTTACCCTTTACTCCTTGGAGAGTTTTCATGTAATTGTGTTTGCATCATTCTAGGTTAAATGACTTGCATAAAGTTATACAACTTAAAAGTGAATGAGTTGAGATTAGAACCCAGGTCTAACCCAGAAATTCAGGAACTGAGGTATTTTGCTCTACATTATGTTTTATGATCTCACAGAAGGAAATGAATGGTGTCTGTAGAGAAATCTGGGATGTAAGATTAGGAGATATTTTCTCTCTCTCTACGCCCCTTTCCTATTTCTACTTTTACTTTCTTCCTTCCCATCCCTACCATAAAGTGGAGGAAGGACCAGTGTAACAGAGGAGTTTAAAAAATAGACACGGCATAAAGCCTAACTTCAAAGTCTTTTTCATACATATTAGTTTAAGGAAATAGCTTCTGAATTTGCATCAGTTCAAACTGTCTATATGCCTGAGTACAAGCCTTCTTGCATTTCTAGGACTGTGCATGACCTAGACGGAACATTATTGATCTAAGAGAAGAAGCAATGCTTGAGACCAAGTAAGATGTCAGCCACAGTCTTTTCTCTTTAGTCTATTAGGGCAAAGTTGGTTCAGAGAGTAGACTGTCCTCACTTTGGAGAGACCAATTCTGAGGGATGGTGGGTAAATTTTGATAGAAGGAGCAGGGATGGTAGTTGGGAGGGAGGGGACTCATGATTATTACACGATCAGACCTTAATAATTGGGAATATCAGAGAGGCACAGTCCGAAAAAGGAAGGATTAAATGGAATCCCCAGTGGGACCTTGGAAACCAATACAAATGTACTGACCTAGAAAATGTCGTCGTAACCAGCTACATAGTGTATGGGACATCATGTGCCAAATTTTCTAGCCCATGCAAAACTGAGCGAAGCCTCTTAGTTAGATTTTAATTGTAATGTAAATGTGTTCATGGGGAAGAAAGTGAAAGAAAACACAGCTAAGAAAATGTGGAAATGAAAAACGTCACCTTTATTAATCAAAAAATTTTATTTTGATCAACTTCCTGCCCTTAAAATTGGCTATTTCACCCCCTCCCCACCCCACACTTTGGCATTATTTCCGGAGCTGATCAGTCAGCTACAGTTGTAAAGTGTCTACACTGTGTTATGTGCAAGCTGTTGTGCTTCCTGGTGTTTGGCCTCTAACTTCAAGCATTGAAGAAAGAAAGAGTACCTTCATCTTCTTCAGTATGTGACTGGAACAACTTAGCCAACCTGCTTTTCATTACATAAGTCCTTAATTTCCTAAACAA
This sequence comes from Prionailurus viverrinus, assembly GCF_022837055.1. Taxonomy (NCBI): domain Eukaryota; kingdom Metazoa; phylum Chordata; class Mammalia; order Carnivora; family Felidae; genus Prionailurus; species Prionailurus viverrinus. The sequence goes on from NC_062562.1 coordinate 142,648,714, forward strand.
ACAAACCCCTCAACGTCTCCAGAAGTAACAGAGATGGTATTCATATGTCACTTACAAGTCCCATCACATCACCATGTCTCCCAAATCTCTTTCCAAAGCTGACTTTTTTCTGAATCCCAAGCAAAGGAAAAAAGCCATAGGTAACAGAGGCATGTTGTTACTTTCATTTGTGTGCTTCGACATAGGTATGGTTTTGATAAATACCTAAATGAAAAGGTAGGAGGGATGATGTCATGAAAAGCCTATGCTTATGCCCATTGAGCATGTGACTTGGCTTGGGACTCTTGTCCTGCAGATTTCTGAGCAGAGTAGCACAAGAATATCTTCTATTTCTATTGCAACTTGGACAGCTGGAAAGGAAGCTAACAAAAGGACCCATCAGAACATGATTCTCAGTTTCACTTATTCAGAATTAAAAGTAAGTTGGGCAGTGGATTAGGAAAACAGCCTGTAATCAGATCAGTGACCCCCGTGAGACCCTGTCATTAAAACTTTAGTGTTGAGCCTGCAAGCCTCTGTTCCTCTGATTAGGCAATTTACTCTATTTCCGCTCTTCTGTCTGCCAAAACATTTAGTCGCAAAATGCTTTCTAATTCTCTAGACTCATAAAATGGTGTTCTGAGGAAAAGGAAAGGAGAATGGATTATCTTATTTAGCTACCTATCATGATGCAATCAGAACACAGGAGAGATTTATAGATAATATTATAAAGAGACAAAAGCAGCAGATTTCATTTAGATGGCCAGAAGGGCACAGGCTCCTGCTGAGTCCTGACAGCCCGACATGAGTGCCTTTGCTCCTCATGTGTGTGGATCACAGGGATTATTTCCATCAGTTAGCAACATGGTGGAGGGGACAAACGGGGGCTGCATTTTCACTCAGTTGATTGTTGCTGAAGATCACATGTATGACGACATGCAGTGAGTGACTCAGTTTCCATATCTACGTGGTATGAATAACAGTTCTTTCCATTATCTTACAAGTTTATTTTGATGCAGTAATTGCTGGGGAAGTGTTTTAAAATGTTTTATATGAATAAAAGATAGTTATCTAACTTATAAATTCTGACTCTGATCTTTAATTCAGGTCTAATTCTATTGGGGGTTATTATTAAATATGGTAATTATGTATTTATTTTATTTCTTGTTTAAGGATGATACTGATTTAGGGGCGCCTGGGTGGCGCAGTTGGTTAGGCGTCCGACTTCAGCCAGGTCACGATCTCGCGGTCCGTGAGTTCGAGCCCCGCGTCGGGCTCTGGGCTGATGGCTCAGAGCCTGGAGCCTGTTTCCAATTCTGTGTCTCCCTCTCTCTCTGTCCCTCCCCCGTTCATGCTTTGTCTCTCTCTGTCCCAAAAATAAATAAACGTTGAAAAAAAAATTTAAAAAAAAAAAAAAGGATGATACTGATTTAAAAATTACAGGGCGACATCTAATGGAGTCATTGAGTATTTCTATTTATATCTTTTGTGAACATTCCAAGAGATTACAGCCTACTTCCCCTAGGGACGATTGGAGACACCAGAAAAGACTTTACTGTGCATCTCATCTCATTTCTAAATCAAGGTGGGAAGCCACAAATAGAAACACCAAACTATTATGGGCTATCGAATTTCTCAGATATGTTTCCTTCTCATCTGATTTAGATGTATAGCCAGGGTTCTGACCCCAGCTTGCTCGTAGTTTGATCCTTAAGTGTAATAGATTTCCCAATCATTTGCCTTAATAATGCAAGTAAAACCCACTAACATCCTACTTGTTAATCTGATTAGATGCCAAGCCTTAGCTCCTCAGAGATGTCCCACTGCCTGTGAAGACCGAATAGTAGTAAAAGAGATGAGGCCACCTTGTAGAACACAGAGAACATCAATAAGGAGCAGGGGAGAAACACGGTTGAGAGATGACAAAGGAATCACTGTGTACAACACGTTTTCCTTTCCTCAGACTAAGGGCATTCTAAATTGTGTTGTATAAGCCTTAACCTTTCCCACAAAGGCGTCTGTAAGAATAAGTGTTTTTGCAACCCCATTCGTGGTGATTCTGTAAATCAAGAAAATATCTTCAACAATGGAAATGTCACATCTGCTTATGAACCATGTTTAACGGAGTTTGTTTTTCTTGCTTTTTAAATCAAAGAATTGGCTGCTGTCTCCCTTCGCTTCAGACCCTGAATGCAACATTACACGGTGAAATGTTAGGGATGTCAGTGGTAGCAACAGTGTTACTTTTTTAAAGTGCAATGGAATATTTAATGTTTTATGGCTGGCTCTGTGGGGTGAAGTTGTAACATGAACTAAAATGCCAACATAATGTATTTTAAACTGAATACTGCATTATCATGGACATTTTAAGAATGTAATTGTTTTAACCAAGTCATAAATTGGGTTGCCACCAATTACTTCAAAAAAGATCAATGGGGAGGGGGGATGAGAAGACAAGTGTGTGTCCTTAACAGTTTACCTAATGTGCTCTTGAATTTTGAGTAAAAATGGCATATCCCTCCAGTGCCATATTTTCTGTATTTGAGGAGGAAAATGTACTTGTATACGTTCTCTTTTCATACAGCATATACGCCATGGAAGAAATGGTTAAGATGTGAATATAAACACCAAAGTGATGACTTCCTTATTAGTCCTGCTTATCTTTCTCCAGTACTAATAAGCCCACCCCCCCCAACATACACTCAGATGTTGTGAGAAGAAAATTATGAAGGAGAGAAAAAGAAAAGTATAAAATAGTCATGTTGAGGGGGCAGCATTACAATATACACAGATATATAGACAAAAGAAAAAAATGAGAAAATTTGGGGTAAGATATATCAGCAGTGGTATAGATTTGGGAACCCCCCCAGCACCAGCCATTAAAAATAAAACAAAAAACAGGACTAGCCTGACAACTTTATTTATCTTTTTTTTTAAAGTTTTATTCATTCATTTTGAGAGAGCACACGTGTAAGCAGGGGAAGGGGCAGAGAGAGGAGAGAGAGAATCCCAAGCAGGGTCTGTGATGTCAGCGCAGAGCCTGATGTGGGGTTCCATCTCACGAACAGTAAGACAATGACCTGAGCCAAAATCAAAAGTCGGACGCTTAACTGAATGAGCCACCCAGGTGCCCCCAGCCTAACAATTTTAAAAGCACATATTAAGTATCCACAAAAAAACATAATAGCAAGAATCCAAACTATAACTCTGTAGGCCAACTCACCAGGAGCAGTAAGTCACATTTGGTATTAGCAGCTGTGTACAAGGAAGAAGAGGAAATAAAAGTAACTTCTGATGACCTTTATAGCAGGAGAAACTATGCATCTAACAAAATGAAATGCAGCTCAGAGTCCCAGTTAGCTGGGAAGTTCAGCGGGTCACATGCAGAAAAGTAGCCTAAACTAAGGGGGCAGGGTTCTCAGGCTTCATTTCAGAAATGAGCATAGAAGGACTACAGAAAGGTTCGTTGTTGTGGGTCAGACTAGATAAGTAAGCTCCCGAACTAACCAGCTGATGCTTTTTCCCAGTACTAAGCTCTACAATACAGAAATGCTGCTGAACTAGAATATGACCTGAGAAAGATAGGAGCAAAGGAAAGAAAATGACCAGAAAAGATGGGGTAAGAGAGCAAAGGAGGCAGATCTCAAAAATACTCAAGACCATATTTTTGAATTTTTTGCTATACTAATAAGAGTACAAAATCATAAATATTGGAAAGCTGTTCTTGTCTACCTTCTTCTATTATTAGTTAGGGAAACCTCTCTTGGTAAAATATAAGCAACATAAAAGGATTATAATAAAATTCCACCCCAAATTTAGAAAGGAAACAATGAGGGGCGCCTAGGTGGCTCATTAAGTTAAGCGTCCGACTTCGGCTCAGGTCGTGATCTCGCGGTTTGTGAGTTTGAGCCCCACGTCGGGCTCTATGCTGACAGCTCAGAGCCTGGAGCCTGCTTCGGATTCTGTGTCTTCCTCTCTCTCTGCCCCTCCCCACTCGTGCTCTGTCTCTCTCTCTGTCTCTCTCTGTCTGAAAAATAAATAAACATTAAAAAATTTAAAAAATATGGTTATTAGAAAGGTAACAATGATCAGAATAAGACTCGTACAAATATGCAGTGAGTTAAAATAATTTAAGAAGACAATGACGGCTATTAAAAGAATAAATCAACCAGATTCAGATAAACACAGAAAAGAGAAAAAGAGATATTTGAAGACAGGGAAGATTTCTAAAGTTAATTGACATAGCTCATGAAAGAATTAAAAATATAAAGTCATTTAGGAAATAAGTTCAAAGTAGAACTCAAAAAGTAGCAAATACCTTGGATAATGCTCTGAAATAAATACAGAATGTAACATATAAGAATTTTAAAATAGGTGAAAAAATATTAATGAGTAAGTGTTTTATATGGAAATTTGGTAAGAACATAAAACATGCATTAAGTGACTCCTCCTATAAGAACCCCAACATTGGACAGAACTAAAAATTCAATGAAACACTGAAGCCTTTATATTGAAAAAATTGAAAAAATGTACAATGTACTTAGGGAAAGCAATAACAACATAATTTGAGATATAATCTCAAAAAAATACATTGGCAGTCAGGCAAAATGCCCAAATCATTTGTAAGAGAAAGATAAGCATTTATCAGACATTTTGATATCATGTTGTGACGGAAGAAAATGGCAAACCATTTCTAAGATCATCAAAGGAAGGAAAATGGAAGCTAAGAATTGTATATCTGGCCAAACTAGCCTTCATATATAAAAACAACAAGCTGATAAAAGAATTTAGGAAATAAATGTCGATTCCATAAGACCTACCTTTAAAATCTAGACAAGGAACTTCAGACTACCAAAGTGACTGGAAAGCATGTACATAAATTGTGATGGTGAGAGCTGAGTATATAATAACTTGTAAAACTAAGATATGGCTATAAGGGAGTCAGTATAGAATATAAAGGTACATGCAGTAAAAATATAGTCGACGATTAAAAATGAGAATAGAAACAGTATATAGAAAGTAGAATAGGCTCACTTATTACTTTATAGAAATTAAAAAGGAAAAGGATATTGCTACAAATTAAATGCTTGAAAGAAGGGTTCCAAGTTAAATTTCAAATCGCTTAGACTAGTGAACCAATAAGAATACTAAAATAGAAGAGACTAAGGATATTATATAAAGTCACATAACATTTGGAAGAAAATAGAAAACCTTTCTAGAATAATAAAAAATATCTTCCCTCCCCCTAAAAACACAGCAAATAAAACAAATCACAAAGAAATACAACAAGACAGGATAGGACAAGTTGTCAGCAAACATAAAAGAGTCAAATAGGTATATTTATTTTTGAGAGAGAGAAAGAGAGAGAGAGAGAACACATGAGTGAGGGAGATGCAGAGAGAGAGACACACAGAATCCAAAGCAGGTTCCAGGCTCCGAGCTGTCAGCACAGAGCCCAATGCAGGGCTTGAACCCACGAACTGTGAGATCATGACCTGAGCCAAAGTCAGATGCCCAACCCACTGAGCCACCCACGTGCCCCAAAAAACTGGTATTCTGATACCAGATGAAGTATGTTTCAAACAGGGGCACTACCAAACACAAAAAGGCACATAATGATTACATAATGATAAAGGATTCAACTTATCAAAGAGACATAGCAATCCAAAATGCTGGTACACTAACAACAGTTTGAAAATATGTGGTGGAGGAACACCAAATATCCCTCAGTGGACAAATACATATTTATCATAACTGCCATAGGCCTTGTCAATACTTCTCTCCTAGTAACTGATAAGACAAGCAGAGTTTTAAAAGCCTAGAGAAGACTTCAACTGCTCTTAACCAAATTGACCTAGGCGCCAATAGTGGAGATAAAAATAGATTATTGAAGTAGTCAATCCAAAAGACAAGAAATGAGAAGGAAATAAAGGACAGATGTGACAAATAAAACCTGTAACAATCTGGTTGAGTCAAAACTATATCAATAATATATTAAAATCTAAACATAGATTTATATGTTCAAGATTTGAAGCCTGGATATAAAGCAAACTTCAACTTTACAATGTCTTTAAGAAAAACACTGTGAGGACATAGAATGGCTTAAATGAAATTGTGAGAAATATATACAATGCAAACACTAACCAAAAGAAAGCTGGAGTGGCTGTATTAATTTGAGATAAAACATATTTCAAAGCCAAGAATATTATAGAAGATACAGTGGGCCATTACAAGTTGATAAAAATGCCAGATTAAGATATTGATGTTTTTTAGATCTTCAATATTCTTCTGGATATATATGTATGCATATACACATATTATATTCACACTTATATAGAAAAAATATGGATAATTTCCAATTCAATACTCAAAAATGTCCGAGTAGACACTGAACAAAAATAGATACAAAAATGGCCACTATTCATATGAAAAGATGCTCACTCATCAGAGAAATACAAATTACAATCATGAGTTAGCATTTCTCACTCTCTAGAATTGCTAAAATGTAAAGATTGATAGCTTGTGCAGGTGAGAAATCTCACACGTTGCTGTTGGTAATATAAAAGGCAAAACCATTCTGGAAAAAAAGGTTGTTCACTTTTGTAAGTTACAAATTCTCTTCGTTTGACCTAGCAATTCCCAGTTACTTGCCTAAGAGAAATGAAGACATATGTTTGTAAAAAAGACATGTGCTTCATTTTTCATAACAGAATTTTTCATCATAGTAAAACCAGAATCATCAATTGCATTGTCAAACTGGAGCCATCAAAGTGTCCATCTACAAGTGATAGAATATATAAATTGCTTTACATCCGTATGATGAAATAAACCTCTGCACTGAAAACAAAGTGAACTACTGATGTACTCAACAAATTGGATGGATATCCTAGATATTCTTGTGAGTGGAAACAACCAGACATAAAAGATTATAATTTCATGTAATTTTTAAATCTTAAAAAATGTTTGTCTATTTTTGAGAGACACAGAGCTTGAGTGGGGGAGGGACAGAGAGAGAAGGAGACACAGAATCTGAAGCAGACTCCAGGCTCCGAGCTGTCCGCTCAAAGCAAGACACAGGACTTGAACTCACTAACCGCGAGATCATGACCTGAGCCGAAGTTGGAAGCTTAACTGACTGAGTCACCCAGGCGCCCCTACCTTATAATTTCATTTAAATGAAATTCTTAAGCTAGCAAAATAAAACTAGTGTGTTATGTCACCAGAACTCAAGTGTCAACATGATAGAGGCTTTTTATTAGGCAAAAATGGGCCCTGAGGATAATAACTGCTGTTACTTGGAAACACAGCAAATATGTTTATATACAAGAGTTTATAATATTAAAGATTATTTTGCTTATGATTTGGAGATTGCTAAGGAATAAACTTGCGAATTTTTGTGAAAAGAGAATCAAGCATTTATTCTGCCTTTTGATACCATCTGCACCAAACAGTTGATAAGAGGAAGCTCCTTTTCATAGAAATATTCTCAAAAAAAAAAAAAAAAAGGAAAAAGTTGTAGAATTAGAAAAACAATTACCATTTTGCAACCCTTGCAGAAATAACAGATCTTGACGTTGAGCATCGATGACTGCTAGTATTGCATACAAGCAAACAGAAGACAGCCAGACATCATGTGCCTCATAGGGGACATGGATGGTGATGCATATGAAGTGTACTTGATAAAAATTATAAACCTAGATCTGTGTGACTTCCGTATCCAACTATACATTAAAAAATATAGATAACAGAGGAATAGTTAGCTGGTACTGCAGGAATGCTATCACCAAAGTTCAGCTTCTGGAAAAAAAAATTATTTCATCCACATATAATTTGTAAGGATTCAGGGGAGGTAGGAAGAACCTATAAACTAAAATAGACTTTAGAGGCATTCTGATTAATTGCAGTGTATGGACTTTATTTGGATTCTGATTTGAACAAATATTTGTTAAAATTCTGTGAGACTATCAGGACCATCAGGACATATAAACAGTGTGTGTTTGTTCATATTAAGGAATCTTATCAAATGTGTAATTATTCTAATGGTATTATGCTTATATTTTTGAAAGAGTTCTTACGTTTTACAGGAAAATACTGAAATAGTTATCGATGTAATATTTGGGATATGCTCCAGAGTTATCTGGTCAGTATGGTGTTGGATCTAGATGAAACCAGGTTGGCCATCAGCTGCTAATTATTGAAGCCTTGTTAACAGATAATTTGGGGGTATTTTTATATAACTTTATACAACTTCTGGATGTGGTTGAAACCTCCCACAAAAAGATATTTAAAAAAGAAAAACACAGTGTCACTCTATCCCCAAAATCAGGTGTGAATTTTAGTCAGTGAATCCCTGAGCAGCATGAAAGCAAAATGGTGGCCGATAATAGATTACACTATTATATATTGCGATCTAAGTGAACTGTACAACAGATACTTGATTTTATTCACTGCATTTCCTGGACTTTTAGCACTGACACAATTTACATTCTGTAGTTCTTACCTCCAGTTTATCATCCAGGGAGACCTGATCTTAATTTTTAAAATTGCCTTTGCACTTGCTGCTATTTCAGTGATCACAAAGGGCATCACATATGCCAAACTTAATTACTTCCTCACAGTAATCAATCTAGTAAATTTTGAACATCCTTTTCTTCTTGAAAGAATATCTTCTCCATTTTGTAAGAAGCTGTTCAATCTAACCTAATCGCTTCTCTTCTTTGTTGAACCTTGAAATATAAGCATTATCTGAGAGTTTACACAGGAGTACCACAGACTAAGCACTGCAAGACAATGGAAGCTAACCGAAGAAGTAGTTATAAAAAAGGGTAGTTGTAAAAATTCAAGATGACAAACCATCTATGTGGTTTTTACTTTTGGACCAGGAGGAAGGAGGTTTTGAGGAGTGCAGTGGGTTCTCAACACTGAGGTCCAAAATTTTTCAGGCATTGAATGAATGTGGAATGAAAAGATAAAAATACAAAATAATTGGGGCACCTGGGTGGCTCAGTCAGTTAAGCATCCATGTCTTAATTTAGGCTCAGGTCATGTCCTTACAATTTGTGAGATTGAGGGGCGCCTGGGTGGCGCAGTCGGTTAAGCGTCCGACTTCAGCCAGGTCACGATCTCCGGTCCGGGAGTTCGAGCCCCGCGTCAGGCTCTGGGCTGATGGCTCAGAGCCTGGAGCCAGTTTCCGATTCTGTGTCTCCCTCTCTCTCTGACCCTCCCCCGCTCATGCTCTGTCTCTCTCTGTCCCAAAAATAAATAAACGTTGAAAAAAAAAAAAAAAAAAAATTTGTGAGATTGAGCCCCACATCGTCAAGCCCTGCATCATCAGGCTCTGTGCTGTTAGCTTGTGATTCTCTCTCTCTCCCTCTGCCCCTCTCCCACGCTCATGCCTGTGCACGCTCTCTCTCTGTCTCTCAAAATAAACTTTAAAAATACAAAATAATAGTACCATAGGTTGAAGAGTTATATAAATAGGAATACCCACTGGACTTTTTGTTGAGATGGGCCTCAAGTGGTTGAATAAATATCTGTTGAAATGAGTTGAACTACCAAGATCACTATGAGTAGGATTGTGGGAATGGAGAGCTGATCACATTGGATTGAGGAATGATCAGGGGTGAAGAAGACACATTCAGCCAGTAGAGTGTGCAACTCTTGATCTCAGCACATTGCATGTGGAGCCTGCTTTCAATTATATATGACTAAAGCTGGAAAAAATGTTTAATGGAGCATCTAAGAAAGCATACTTTGTTCCTCCTCCTGCTTGGGCTGTAGGTGTGATGGTTGGAGCTCTAAAACCATCTTATAACTGTGAGGTAAACTTAAGATAGAAGCCAGCCACAAAGAATGGAGGATTATTTTATGTAAGAGAAAAATAAGCACCATCAGGTTTAAGTCACTATGTTGAGGGGTCTCTTTCACCATCAGTTGAGTGTAATTCCTGGTTAATACACCCACCACACTCTAAAGATTTTCTAAATCATTTTTTTTTTACCTTAGAATGATTCCTTTCAGTTATTTAAACCTTTATGAGTAATTTACTGGCAATCAGCACTTCTAAGACTCTTCCCAGAAAGTCTTTGAATTTCTTGTTTTGTCTAATATAGAGTGACATAAAACTATTCGTAAGTCTGTAACATAGGAAAAAGTAAGTAAAAGTATATGATGAGATTTTTTTTAAATTATCATGGTATGGATAGTTATGTTATTTGCTACCCAGAAATACAAGAAACATTGTGTAACCCATAAAGACTAAGGGAAAAACTAATACATCGTTATTTAAGGCAATGGCATAAAAGTGTGCAATTTCACTAAACATATATTGAGTCTTGGAGACTGAATGGAGGCAGCATGAATTTGGTTCATGGTTATAAATCTTGTATTATTTCCTCTTAACTGAGGAGACCAGAATTGGAGGCAGATGTTCCTAAATATCTCTCCTCACTAAGCATTCAGAAAGATTTTTGCATGTGTAGATGTTGTTGTTTTGTTGTACTTTGAAGTTAATTAGTTTTTTTCTGTACTGAAGAGTAATAAAACTGCATTCTGAAAATACATAATTCAGATTTTTTTCATTAACTCAGACTAGCCAGCTCATGGATTAGATGGCATTTAAGATGTTTTGTAAAATAAACTATTAGGTTTTACCCAAAATATGAAAGAGAAAATGAAATGTAGAAGGATAGAGAGAAAGCAAGAAATCCCTAGGCACTAGAGATAATAAATATACATTTAGAAAAGAGTCTGTTTTATCAGTGGTAATGCCTGTTCAAAATTAGATTTGCCTCTTTGGGTTCAAACCACTTTTATAGGGTCATTGAGAAGTCAATGAAATCTGCTGATGATTTTCATGTCTTTAACAAGGATGACATGGCTCTATTTCTATTAGTGGTCATGCTTTTGGATTTGTATATTAAACATATGTTAATATCCCACTTGATGTAGGTCACTTAGGCTTCATTCTTTTAATTTGCGAGACAGTTCTCAAATAATCCTTTTAAACCTGGCTCAGCCAACGATTTTCTGAGAATTTTTTTGCTCTCTGGTAGGCAGCGTTGATGATGTTAGCATTCCCACGGAAGTGTCTTTCATTTTCCTGAAATTGAAAGGTTAAGATCTTTGGAAGGAAATCAGATGTATAAAGTAAGAGTTGAGTTGACAGCCAGAAAGTTGCAGTGGGGGAGAGGGGTTCAAATCTGCCTGAAAATTTGACAGGGAAGGGTTCTCCTAGAGAGTAAATATAGATAGACTTATTTTTTTCTTGCACCTTGTTTTTTGTTTCCACTTTACTAAGCGGGAAGTTCTGTCTTTTTTAGTTGCAAAGAATTGGCCTACAAAACTGAAGACTTATAGGTTAAAGTACATGATTGTGGTGTTTAGCTTTATTCTTTTTTAAATTAAAAAAAGTTTTTTCAACTGATTTTACTTATTTTGAGAGAAAGCACAGGAGGGGCAGAGAGAGAGGGAGAGAATCCCAAGCAGGCTCCACACTGTCAGCATGGAGCCCCCTGTGGGGCTCAAACTCACAAACCATGAGATCATAACCTGGGCCAAAATCAGGAGTCAGATGCTTAACCGACTGAACTGCCCAGGAGCCTCCGTTTAGCTTTATTCTTAATGGTCTGCATTTTGCAACATAGATTATATGATCCAAATTTGCTTACTCAAGTTTTCTCAAGTATTGTGTCATGACTTGAACATTTACCACAGGGAAAGGCAGGTAGCTTCAGCTGCCTTTCCCTAGCTTTCATGTAGCAATTTTTCAACAGCTGTTATCAGCAATGCAGCTTCTCAGATGCACATCTGAGTTTACAATTTAGGGACAAATCAGAAAGAGTTCTGAGGTATTTATCCTTAAGATGATGTGGTTAGTTATGCTTCCCTAGAGTCAAATTAAGCCTGAAAATAATCACTAAGCATAAAATACTCCCTTGAATCTGATATATTCCATCAAATAAACCCAAGTTGTTTTCGTCCATCTCTGTATCAAGTAGGGGGAAAGCTGTGAGAAAGTCTAGCTTTGGAGCTTTGGGTCCTGGATTCAAGTTCCTACTCTGCAAGTTGCCACTTCTATAACCATTGGAAAGCCATTCAAATCTCGTGTTGTTCAAATTTCTTCATCCATACAAAAGGCTAATAATTACAATTACAATTCTTGGGTGTTTGTTGTGTGCCAGGCATTATGCACATTACATGGATTATTCAGTTAATTCTCTTAACTGCCCTTTGAAGTAGACACTGTAATAATTTCCATTGCAAGTCAAGAAGGCTGTGACTAACAAGAGTTAAGGTAACTTCCCCTGAATCACAAAGATTGCAAGGGCTGGAGCTGGAATATGTCCCTGGGAGTTTATCCAATTTGTTTCCAGAAACAATGCTTGCTTTTAACTTACATATCGTGATGTAATTTGTTAAGATTTAAAGGCTATAGAAATGTAAAGTGGTAGCATTTTTATTATAAAAACTTGAACTGTGTAACTGTGAATTGGTTAGTAATGGAGATTGCTTGATATTGGCAGGAAGACCATGAACTGGGAGGCCTTTTGGGTATTCAATCTGTTTATATTCCTCATTTAGGAGGCCTGAGGCACAAAGACTGGATTAGTGCCCTATAGCTGACTCCACCCTGCAGTCTCTTATTCTTGAGAGTATCTTGTGGAATGTACGAAATTTGATCAAAACGTATGAAGTATGCCTTTTTCTCAGCATAATTCCTATCTGAAAGGGAAAGATAGAATGATCAGATAAAGAGCATACTTCCTATATTCTTACTGTCCAAAAGACAGTTTGTAAATTGCTACTAAGAATATTAAGTTTTGTGTAACATTAACTTGAAAATTTAAAAATTGCTTTCTGAGTTACATCTTAAGCTTTGACTGCACATGCATTACAGTGATCTAACATCTATGTGCTAATTTTCTCATTAATTAGTATGCCCTTGGTATCTGGCACCATATGCTGCAATGTTCCAAAAAAGTTACCATAGCATAGCTTTATTACTGCAAATCATAACATTGGTGATGCATGATTTAGTAAGCACAGTGATATTTGACAGAGGCTTCAAATAATTATTATGGCATATTTAATATGCACTCATCAAAGCCTTCTGAATAGTCTCAGATATGGTAACCAATATAGATGTACAAAAAGGACATTAGAACCACAACAAATATTATCAATAATTTCAGTGAGTAAGTATTTTCTATGTGATTTTTGAAGTTTATATCTGTATTTTCATAGAGCCTTATTAAAATGATGCCCTCAGAAATATAAGATCACTCCCAATCACAGAAATAAATGAAATATACGTTTCTAAAACCATTTAATTCCAATTTGGTACATATACTTCAATTACTTAGCATATATTTAAACACATTTCATAAAAACATGTCGGGATATTAATTTCTTTTCTACAAACACTCATTAGGCTTTTTGTTACACATATGTGTTTCCGTATGCCTTTGAGAGATAGCCACCCCTATATTCTTGTTTTTCAGGTATGGATGTCTTCGGTTGAGATTAACTGGATATGGTTTCTCATTACAAAGTTAAAACGTTGTGGAGAGGCAAGAGTGAATGACGGCATTACATCACTAACCACCAGCCACCATCTTTTGGACTGGTAAGTCATTTTGGTGTCTTGTTTCAGTGACTTGAACCTATTACCTAACAGAGGTCACAAACCTACTGAATTTCTATAGGTTGTAATTTATCCATCTTTTTAAGTTTTCTGTTAGAATATGAACGTTGGCTTTTTTTGTGTGTTTCTGTAATCTAAGCAGAAGTAGAGCACACTATTCAATAACTTTTAAACATAAAATCTTTCAAACAGATATATGTATTCATGTGTGTGTGTGTGTAAATGGTCTTAGGAAATATAATTGACCTTGATAACTTTATCACAGAAAAGAATGAAATCCATTGAATCAATGAAGTCATGTTATACACCTCAGAATGACAAATTTGGGAACTGAATCTGGATCTGCTCTAATGGTACTCTTTGGACTGTGTCAAAGTTTTATGGTTCACTAAGGAGGGATGGGGAGCAGATAAAGATCATGGGAATAATTTTTTTTTTTTTTTTTTAGTGGCTAAGGGAACCAAAGTGTCTGAGATGATATCTCTTCGCTTACTGTCTGTCATTGGAACTCACTCTTTGAACATAAAGAATGGGAATAAGTTATCTCTGGCTCTTTATCAATAAATTCGTGTAGTCACCTGCCTTTCCTGCTACACACTAGTTTGTGGGAATCATAAAGGTTCAGTGTAATATCAACAAAAATTCTATTCTAATTCTAATTCTATCAACAAAAATTTCTATCAACAAAAATTCTGTTTCTATAAATTTATACATTGACTAAATGTACATGAAAATTATAAAATAATATCTACATATCGTATATAGATGCTACACACACACACAACACAACACACACACAACAGTGACCCTTGATTTATGATAGAGGCGTAACTGCAAAAGAGTGAGGATGGTTTATCTCAGGGAATAGTGCTACACAAGTGTATATGAAAAAAGGCAAGGAGGAAATCCTCAATCCACTACTTGGAAACAATTAAATGAAGTTCTAATTGTGAATTACATGTCTAAGTATGAATGGCAAACAATAAAGCTTCTTGAAGGTAATAGAGGATTTTAAATGAAAGTTTATAAAATAGTATCTGAACATCATTAAAAATAAGCTATTAGTAATATTTCATTAAAATTAAAAAATTCTGTTCATCAAAAGACACTTTTAAGAGAGTGAAAAGTCAAGCCATTGAGTAGGGGAATATATTTGCATACATAAGAGTTGAAAACTTTATGTCCAATATACATAAAGATCTAAAAATAAATAAAAGTGAGACAGATGGTCCAAAACAGAAAATTTATGAGAGGATTGGGCTACCTCTTCACAAAATAAGATCTATCAATAGCCAAAAAATGAAGATGCTCAACCTTATTATTCAGCAGGGAAATGTCACCTAAATATAATACCTACACATTAACCATAATGCTAAATTTAAAAATACTGATAATATCAAGACCTCACAATGGCATAGAATAATCCCATTTCTGATGGGACTATAAATTAATTAATAATTTTGAAATACTACTTTGTAGTGTTTACCCCATCACCTAAGAATTCCATTCCTAAGTATATTCCCAACGGAAATATGTGCATATGTACACCACACGGCATGTATAAAAATATTGAGGGTTCAGAATGAAAACCTCCCAAATGCCCGTCAATAGTAGAATTGATGAAGTATGATATATTCATAACTTAGGATATTATATAACAATAAATATGAAATAATCAATGGTAAAGCAATAGTATAGATGAATTAAACAAATATTTTTGGGTGAAAGAAACAGCCAAAAATATGTATTGTATGCTTCCATTTATTTGAAGTTCAAAAATAGGCAAACTTAATCAAGACTATTAGAATTCAGGGTGCTGGTTATCTTTTGGGAGGAAGTAAGGGTAGCAATTGTAGAGTGGCATGAGGGAAGCTTCTGGTGTAGTATTAATGGTATTTTTCTTTACTTTTGTGGTAATTGCACTTGTATGTTCATTTTGTGATACTCCTTGAATTCTGCACATGTGGTTTGGACATAATTCTGTGTATATTCTACTGTTTATTATAAACAATTATTTTTAATTTGTTTAAAGTTTTATTTGAGTTCCAGTTAGTTGACATACAGTGTAATATTTCAAGAGTGCAATATAGTGATTCAACACTTCATATAACACTCTGTGCTCATCACAGCAAGTGCATTCCTTAATCCCCATCACCTATATCACCCCTCCCCCATCCACCTCTCTTATAGAGTTTGTTCTCTATAGTTAGGAGTCTATTTCTTGTTTTTTGTCCCCCTTTGCTTATTTGTTTTGTTTCTTAAATTCCATATATGAGTGAAATCAGACGACATTTGTCCTTGTTTGACTGACTTATTTCACTGAGCATTATACTCAGTAACTCCATCCATGTCATTGCACATGGCAAGGCTTCATTCTTTTTTATGTCTGAGTAATATTCCTCTGTGTGTGTGTGTGTGTGTGTGTGTGTGTGTGTGTGTGTGTACACACATCACATCTTCTTTATCCATTCATCAGTCAGTGGACACTTGGGTTGTTTACATAATTTGGTGATTGTAGGTATTGCCACCACAAACATCAGGATGAATGTATTCTTTGAATTACTATTTTCGTATTCTTTGGGTAAATACCTGGTAGTGCAACTGCTGGATAGTAGGGTAGTTCTATTTCTAACTTTTTGAGAAACCTCTATACTGTTCTCCAGAGTGGATGCATGAGTTTGCTTCCCCACCAACAGTGCAAGAGAGTTCCCGTTTCTCCACATCCTCACCAACAGTTGTTTCTTGTGTTGATTTTAGCTATGCTGACAGTCATGAGGTGATACCTCATTGTGGTTTTTATTTAAATTTCCCTGATGAGTGATATTGAGCATCTTCCCACGTATCTGTTGGCCATTTGTATGTCTTCTTTGGAGAAATGTCTATTCATGTCTTTTGCCCATTTCTAATTGGGTTATTCATAAGGCTCATCAAGAGAAGAGGACTTGGGTACTATTTTCACAGACTACTCATAAACTCTTCGGCTTACAACCTTTTCTTGTTTTATATAATTTTCAACTAAGTCAAACTTTGATTTCTGTCTACATTTTTCATAACCATGCCTTATATGAAATTAACCCTGTTGCTAGTATTTACTACTATCAGCCAATTCATGGAATCTCTGATATTTGTGACATAGAGAATAAAGTAGATTTTCAAGGATTCCTAGGAGGATTTTTGTTTAGCTGTATTTACGTGGCTTAGAGAAGAATATCATTTCTCTACTAAATCATCTACATGAGGTAATTGAGGTTCTAAATGCAATTAACCAGAGTGCTAGATTTTTCAGTCCCAGAAATCCAATATACTTGGAGATTTGAGAGTGAGTTGAGAGCCTTATTTCCAAAAGCTTTATTAATTATGAGACTCATTCTTATGGGTTTGGCTGACTAGTTGGTATTGGGAAAGTGGCTGAAGGAAATGGCTTTTATTTACTTCTGATCCATCTATCCCTGAAATAGAATTAAGATATTTATATCTCCAGGCATCTGGAAATGATTTCTCTGAAGTAGCACCCAGGCAAAAATAAAATAAATTCTCTTTCTTTAACTTTTCCTTCTCAAGTAAACAATCCAAATGCATACAGTTTATTGAAGGAGACTAAAGACAATATTTAAGTCATCAATTAATATATGGATAAATTTTGAATGCCTGCAGCAACTATTTCTAGGCAAAATAAGATATATTGGTATATATTCCTAATGATCTGGTTAGAGATTTCTAATTTTACTTGGAAGAGTTTCAGGGTAAGTGATACTTTTTCACTTTTTTCAATATTCCACATTTGCTTCTAAGGCTGAGTGCAATTTTATATTTGCTGGATTTGTGGCAAGTACATAAGTAATTATTAACTTAATATAGTTTGTGTAGCCCCCATTTTTGCTGCTTTATATTTCACCCTTTAATTCATTCCAGCTGCTAATTCATACTTTATATATTTCTTCACTCTGTGTTCTTTACCACAAAAGTGATATTTTTGAACAAAGAAATATAATGGCACACAATCTACCTGGTGTACAATAATCTATGCTTCAGTGCTATATTAGAAATACATTCTTGTAGAAGTAGGGGCAGTGTCCTATTCTTAATTAAAAAATGAAAACTCTCAGTATGTATCCTTGTAAATATCTATTCAAGGACATGGGTTGAGCAAATTTTTGAAGACTGCATTTGGAAGTTTTATTAAATAACAAGTTAGTATTGGTATGTGATACACATAGGAATAAAATATATGTAAATTATTATGGAAAAATATTTGATGAGGTCTTAGGAATATAAATGCAATTAATGAAGTTATATCACATTCCTGAAATAATTTTTTATTCAGTCATCTGACATATTGTCAACTATAAAGTGTATGGAAAACAATGACTAAAGAAGATAAGATGTATGTTATAGGCCAATTCAACCGGGCTCTTTCCACTGCAATGATAATAATATTATAGTCTTAGTCCAGTGTTTGAATTTTTTAGCAAAAGTCTGGATAGGTTCTGTATCTTCAACTTATTACTCCTATTACTTGAAGGGATTTTAATCATTGCATAGATAAAAACATAACTTAAGGGAAAAAAAGCAAAATCATGACTCTCAGGTAAATATAAAATAAACATGTCAAAGACTTTATTTAACTCATTAATTAGTGAAGGAAACTGGTAAGATGTTATGACTCGTTCAAAGAGCACTTAAGAAGCTAAGGTATTATTAGGCAATTTATCGAAGAAAATTTAGGGTAAAATTGTTGAGTTGGGTAAAATACTCTCTAATGTCTAATAGGTCATAAATCTTTGGAGTTACATATTCTTGCAGAGAGAAATTATTTTCATTG
Organism: Prionailurus viverrinus; assembly: GCF_022837055.1. Taxonomy (NCBI): domain Eukaryota; kingdom Metazoa; phylum Chordata; class Mammalia; order Carnivora; family Felidae; genus Prionailurus; species Prionailurus viverrinus. The sequence continues at coordinate 142,667,160 of NC_062562.1, forward strand.
TTATTGGATAGAAAATCTACAAATTAACAAGTAACTTCACTAAATTTTGGATTTTTAATTAATAATAAACAATGGAATGACCTGAGCACATTCTTGTAGACAATCCTTGGATGGTTTTGCCCCCTCAGTATTGAAAGGATGTGTGTTTTAACTTATTTGCCTTCTATCCAAGTTTTGGACAATTTTTCTGACACAATATAGATATGCAACTTATGTTCATATAAAATGCAATTTGAAATTGACAAATAGTTTTCCCTACTTAAAACCATATTGCCAGAAGGGGCAAAATTATCCCCTAATTCAAGTGCCAGGCTATAGGTTATTAAATACCAAGAAGGAAGAAATGTGCTCACGAGAGGTGCAAAGAACTGTGGGTGTTTCTACTTCAAGTAATGCGATGAAATTGACTGTAACTAATAGAGTGTGAAATAGTCTCCCAAGGAACATAATGAAGTCCTAAAGAAAATAGCTTAAAACAGGAGTGGACAGAGGTCTCGAAAATACAAGCAAGACGGAAAATCACTGCTGCACTGGAAAGTGATTTTTAAGTCATTACAAAGTGTTGTGCCTCTAATTTTGTTATTTTTATCCATGACTGGTCGTGTGTCATTTTAGCATTGATTTACCTAATTTATATATACCCCAGAAAACAAAATCAAATCAGAGATTCCATTGCTTTTAAATATCAGTAAGGTACAGCAAATATTTGCTCCGTAGATAGGTAGTGCTGTCTGGAAGTACGCATTATGGGGAAAGTTGCTAAGCTGGTTTCCTTAACAGATCCCAACACTGATTCTGCACATCATTGATATTCTAGTCAAGTTTCTTGTTAAAATACTGGATGGCATAATGGTTTTGTGGTCTGGACAATTACTCCTGAGGGTCTTCACAAGAGCCTAAACTATCTCAGTAACCAACAAAGTTAGGTATAGGCTTATAAGCTTAATATTAGTGAAAATAGATGAACAGTGAATCATAGTTATAATAAATAGACATTCCCAAAGATTTAAGAGAGGGAGGAAAAGCATAAGATATATTTTTTTAACTTTTATTTTACATAGAGTGAACTGGAGAGAGGCACAGAGGGAAAGAGAAACAATCTTAAGCAGGCTCTATCCTCAGTGCTGGGACACGGGCTCTGAGGCCACCACCCTGGTCATGACCTGAGCCTATATCAAGAGTTGGTTGCTCAACCAACTGAGCCACCCAGGCACCAAGAGATTCTTAACTATAGAGAATAAACTGAGGGCTGCTGGAGGGGAGGTGTGCTAAATGGGTGATGGGTATTAAGGAGGGCACTTGTGATACGCACTAGGTATTATATGTAAGTGATGAATTCTACTCCTAAAAGTAACATTACACCATATGTTAACTAACTTGAATTTTAAATGACTCCTGGAAGAAAAAATGGCAAATTTCATATTTAGAGGTACATTTCTTTATGTTAATTATGTTTATTATTAGCACTTCACCAATATTTTCCTAAAAGGATGATTTCTGTCATACATCATTATTTTTTCAAAAATAAATGTAATCATCAGACAATTTCTTCATGCTAAAATTTAAGGACTCTTTTTCATTTTTACTAGCTTATCTCCCAACGTGGGTTTGATGGATATGAGCTATAAATTTTCTTACTTAGAATGATTAAAACATCAAAAGTTGAATGCAAACATCAGTAGTATCAATATTTTTATAGTCAGTGAATTTTCTGAGATTGTCTACATTTAATTCTATTTGACCACTGATGTTGCAATTTTGTAGTAATTTCAAGAAAGCTGGTTTTTATTGTTTTGGTTTCCATGTTTGATTTAGGCTGCTATTAACAGAAAAGTGTAGTCATTCCAATTTAAATGGTATTTAACCTCACTCATTTTTTTTTAGGTTTATTTATTTAATTTGAGAGAGATAGAGACAGAGTGAGCAGGGGAGGGGCAGAGAGAGGGAGGGAGAGAGAATCCCAAGCAGGCTCAGCACTGTCAGCACAGAGCCTGACGCAAGGCTCGAACCCACGAACTGTGAGATCATGACCTGAGCCAAACAAAATCAAGAGCTGAACGCTTAACTGACTGAGCCACCCACATGCCCCAACCCCACTCATTTTTATTTAAGGGAATTTTTTTTATGCTACAAAGAAACCATTTGGGGAGGCACCTCTGTAACACATATTCCACTAATATTAGCAGTCAGGGCATATGGAAGTATTGTTTAGGTTTTTTTCACTGTATAAGAAGAAGGATCCACTCTAAGAATATTTTGTTCCTAAAAATAATTATCATTTTAAAATAAAAACTAAAACAGTTACCTTGTTGTAATTTTAAAAGTTTGTGTTCAACAGAGATAAGCAGATGCTATTTACATTTTATGTGTCTATACAAACATTGACATTCCATGTGTTTATTTTTATTTTATTTGTTAAAGTATGAAATTCAACGTTTTAAGATTATGAAAACCAGGTGTGCTATTAACATTTACTAGTTTTTTCTATTTTCAACATTCTTATAACTTACTATAATGACAAAACTATAGCTAAGCAACCTTGAAAATGTGTAATTATCACTAAATGAAATATGACTAATTTCAGATGACTCACCAAAGAGAGAAATAAATTGAGCCTGTCATGATGTCATACGTCTGTTAAAAATGTTCTAAACTCGGCTGCATATACATTTTAACCGATTTCCAGGAAATTTTTATAATGAATGTTTGTGCACGTGTGTGCATGTGTCTGTGTGCAGGTACTGGTTTTTCCAGGGAGCTGTTTGTGAAACATTTATGATTACAGGCATAGACCTTACTCTTGGCCATGAGAGGAAAAGCAGATTCTCAGCGATCCTTCTCTCCACAGCTCTTACTTGAGCGAGACGTGTTCATCTCTGGAATTTTTTTCCCCAAGACCACCGTTGTTCTCTGGTGGCTTCAATATTTCCCTCACTCATCTTTCTTCTTCTTACTTTCGTTTCCATTATCCACGCAGCGGCAAGAGTGGTAATTATAAAACACAAAGCATGCCATGTAATTTTTCTAATTAAATCTTTCAAGGGCTTCTCACTGCACCAAGAACAGGCCCATAAATATTTACCACGGCCTCCTAAACTCCCAAACCATGATCTTCACACTCAGCTTTCTCTAACCTTCTCCCTCTTGTTCACTGTGCTCCAGACACACTGGCCACCTGCTGTTTATGGAATAATGGAATAAATAACGCCCTGTCCCACCACAGTTTCTTTTTGGGCTGCCTCTGCCCCAAATGCTATTTCTGGCTTTCCAAAGTGGCTTCTCCTTATCCTTCGGACATCTCAAATACCATTTGTTCAAAGGGGCCTTCCCTGATCACCCTAACCGAGGTTGAGCTCTACCACTTATGCTCTATCACCTTATTTCATCTTCTTTATTTCTTTCATAGAACTTTCCCCAGCCTGTAAGTACTTTACATATATCTGTTTACTTGCTTATTGTCTGTATCCCACAGTTGGACGTAAGTTTCGTGAGTGCAGACACGCTGTGTCTCTTTTTTATTGCTAGAATCTCATTCCACTGAGGGTGGATGCTGTTTGTTGTAAGAAAAAAAGGGCTAGGAAAGAAGAGAGGAAGAAAAGAAGGAAGAGAAGAAGGAAGGTAGGTTCAGGCAGAAGAGAATAACTGCTGTTACTATTAGCTGTACTCTTTTAATTTTCAAATCAAGTTCAGTAAATCAGATAATTTCTTTCATTGGGTCAGGCTGAGTACTGTAAAAGTTTTTTTTTTTTAATTTAGTGGTACATTTTGGAGTCACAATATTCTTCCGTTCTAAATGTTAATTTTCTGAACATTAATACGTAGTTTGCCTTTATTTAGAGGCAAAGAAGTATCTATAGAGGGGGAAAATAGAACAGAGAGTGAATCTGCTTTATTTTTTAATGTGAATCCACAAATTTAAATAATCACAAATAGAACTTTAAGAAACACCTTTGACAGACATAGATAATTAGTGACTATTAAATTTTACAGGGTTAATAGAAGTAGAGGTTGACATTCCCAGAGAGAGTTAGGGGTATGGCTTGGGGATGAAGTGGGTGGGCCAGGCCTCCTTGGCAGTGGTAGCCAGATGAGTAATGAACCCCAGCAACTAAGTAATCATCATTCCCTATAAAAACTATTGAAACAGATAAATTAGTTTTCATTTTCTACTCTCCTAAGATAGCATAGTTATTTAAAAAAAATTTTTTTTTCAATGTTTATTTTATTTTTGGGACAGAGAGAGACAGAGCATGAACGGGGGAGGGGCAGAGAGAGAGGGAGACACAGAATCGGAAACAGGCTCCAGGCTCTGAGCCATCAGCCCAGAGCCTGACGCGGGGCTCGAACTCACGGACCGCGAGATCGTGACCTGGCTGAAGTCGGACGCTTAACCGACTGCGCCACCCAGGCGCCCCGATAGTTATTTTTTTAAATATGTAGTATTGACAACCTTTTGGGCAAAGGGAAATACATGTTAGCCCTTTCTCCACTAGTGCTTTTCCAACCAAGACCTTTCACTTTACATATGCCCAGAGTTGAATGCAGATGTTTACACCATCATCCACTTGTTTGCTGTCTGTTTCCTATGGATGGGCAGAAAAGTCCCTTCAGTTTGGTTAGAGCTATTAATTCCAGGAAGGAGGAATTGGTATCCCGGTCATATCCTCTCTCCGTACAGAGGAACTTGCATGTGTTGAAGGGGATGATAGCTGGGGTAATCGTTCCTTAGGCATCTAAGGATAATTTTTTTTAAAACTTCTTTGAAAGCCTAAATTTATTTACTTTATGCTCATGGATAGAAAATCAAACACACTTAGTATTTCAGATCTTCCTCGACTCATGATGGAGCTAATGTCCCTGTGAACCCATCATAAGTTGAAAATTTCCTTAGGTGAGAATACACTTAATACACCTCACCTACCAAACATCAGAGCTTAGCCAGCCTACTTCAAATGGGCACAGAATGCTTACGTGAGCCTACAGTTGGGCACAATCACCTAACACAGAGTCTATTTTATAGAAGTGTTGAATATCTCATATGATTTACTGAATATTATATTGAAAGTGAAAAACAGAATGGTTGTCTGAGTAAGGGATGGTTGTAAGTGTACCGTTTACGTTCATGATAGTGTGGTTGACTAGAGGCTGGGGCTTATTGCCACTGTCCAGCATCACGGGAGAGTACTGTACCACATATTGTGTATGGCTAGCCCGGGAAAAGGTAAAAAATCAAAGTACGGTTTCTACTGAATTTGTATTGCTTTCACACAATTGTAAAGTTGAAAATTTCTAAGTCAAACCATCATAAGTTGGGGACTGTCTGTACTTGGATGACAAGTAATTTCTGAGCAATATTTTATCTAAATATCATGTGAATGCTGTATTGGGGGGATCTAGTTTAGTTAATCAAAATTGTAAAGTTATCATGTCTTCCTGAGCCACTAGAGAGATCTCTGTGTTACGCTTGTTAAAGTGATTCAGTAAACACCAAAAGTACTTTTCCTTTTTATTATATTAAGTCTTAAAATGCTCAGTACATCTTTCTCCAGCACAGTTAACTTCTTAGGAAAATATTCAACATGTGTAAACTATAGAAAGCAGAAAAGAGTGGCGGGTCTCTGCTTTTTTAGAATTTTTCTGCTTATTAAACTTTTGTCTAGAAGGAAGCTGTTTAGTGCTATTTGAAGAACTTTAGCAGTAATACATACCCTCTAAACTTCTAAAGCAAAGACATCCATGAGAAGAATAGTAGAAGCAATCCGATTTCATGTTTGGAGTGCTTTTAATATACCTAAGTTCTAGAGTCATCTTCTAATTGCAAGAAGTAGTGTATTATCTGCCATGATTTGGCCAGCTAGTTGCCTAAGAGTTTATCATTAAGAAGCTGGGATGGTGTCACAATGTGTTAATAAGTAACATGTTTTGAGGCACCTGGGTGGCTCAGTCAGTTGTGTCTGACTCTTGATTTCAGCTCAGGTCATGATCTCACAGTTTGTGGGATCGAGTCCCGCATAGGGCTCTGTGCTGACAGCATGGAGCCTGCTTGGGATTCTCTCTCTCCCTCTTTCTCTCTGCCCCTCCCTGGCTCATGCTCACTCTCTCAAAATTAATAAATAAGCTTAAAAATCAGTAGTATATTTCAGCTTGTTGACATCCAAGGAGTTCATTGATACTATGTTTCAATGTGTTATTTAGTCATAATTAGGTGAAGTTATCAGAGCACTGATTCAGGAATCAAAAGATCCAACTCTGACACAAACTATACAACTTTAAACAAACCACCTTTCTGTGTCTCAGTTTTTTAATCTGAAAAATTAAAAACTTGGAGTTAACAGTCACTTAAGACATTCCCTTTCAACTTTAAAAAAGAAATATTTGATTCATCTCTAGCTACTCTCCTGAAATAGCCTTTACCTCATGAGCTATATACTGAAGCATTTAGGGTAAGGTATTATGATGTTAGCAACTAACTTGGCAATGATTCAAGAGAAGTGTGTGTGTGTGTGTGTGTGTGTGTGTGTGTGTGTGTGTGTGTATGTCCATCATCCATCCATCCATCCATCCATCCATCCAGAGACAAACAGAAACAAGCAAAAGCAAGTGAGGCAAAATATTAACAATTGGTGAACGTAAGTGGAGGGTACGCAAATGCATAATATCCTTGGAACTTTTTTAAAAGTTTGAAACTTTTCAAGAGAAAAAGTATGAGTAAAAATAACCCTCTTACAAACACAAGAAGCAGTAGCAAAACAGCATAAAAAAATGAAAATGCTTTGTTTGGGGATTAGTGCCAAGTACTTCTCAATGCATGATCTGCTAAACCTTGGAAGGATGTGCATCTCTCTGCCTATGAGATCATGTCTATATGGTGAGTCTTACTCCCCTATGGCTATTTATATATGTGGCAGGGAAGAAAGAGGGCTAAGCATGAGAAAAAGGCCTGCTGGTGGCATGCCTGCCTTGTGCAGACAATATTTTGGCCAAAGAATAGAGGGGACCAGCGTATGTGCTCTTGACTTTTAAATAAAGCATGGCTTCATTTGTAAACACAGCCCAACTAATGTTGTACAATCATATTAGCATCATCACTTCTTGAGAAGGTGTGAGAAAGAAGATAGGAATAAGAGAGCAGAGATCACCTTCTCATTGCATAGACTCAGGATGGGTGAAGAATCTTTTATGTTAGTGCAAAAGCAAGTGTATAGGTCTGATGGATATGCAGTGTATGTGAATATAACTGGAACATTGCTTAACTTAAATACTTTGTGGGGGGAGCACCTGGGTGGCTTAGTTGGTTAAGCATCTGACTTTGCCTCAGGTCATGATCTTATGGTTCGTGGTTTCTAGCCCCGCAGCAGGCTCTGCACTGATGGCTCAGAGCCTGGAGCCTGCTTCAGATTCTGTCTCCCTCTCTCTCTGCCCCTCCCCTGCTTGCTCTGTGTGTGTCTCTCTCTCTCAAAAATAAATAAACACGGGTGCCTGGGTGGCTCAATCGGTTAAGCGTCTGACTTGGGCTCAGGTCATGATCTCATAGTTCCTGAGTTCAAGCACCACCTCAGGCTCTGTGCTGTCAGCTCAGAGCCTGGAGTCTGCTTCAGATTCTGTGTCTCCCTCTCTCTCTCTGCTCCTTCCCCACTCACGCTCTGTCTCCCTCTGTCTCTCAAAAATGAATAAACGTTTAAAAAATAAATAAATAAACATTAAAAAAAACTTTGGGAATTTTCTGCTTTCTACCCTAGCCTATTAGTTTATACTTTTAGTATAAAGTCAACTTTAAGTTTATATTTTTTGACTCAAGCTACTTCATAAGTGAAATTCCCATACCAGGTGACCCTTCGTCTTTTATCCTCATCTCTAGCTTCTTAATATATCAGATTAAAAATTGTTTCTAAAATACATTTCTCTGCAGTTCTGAGGATTTCTGTTTTTCTGCCTTTGTAAAATTTTGGGGAAAGGCTATTTTTCCCTCTGCCTTAATTCTGTTTGAAAAAAAGTCATTAGAAACAACTTTAACTGCACATTTTTTAATGAAGTCTCTTTGAAAGTATGTTGTTACTGAGATGGATAGACCAGTTACAGATTATAAATGGTTGATTACAAAAGTTCTATATTTCTAAAACTAAATAATATATAGGTCAAATATACAATTTTAACTACCCCAAACAAATTTTCAGAGGCAGTTTCTTATATCTTACTATAATGAAGTCATTAGTATTTTGACTTCTCAAAGGAACCTTCCAGAAGTATTTAGGTTTCCCTAAATATGGAAAGATATCCAACACAGGGTGCAGGAAACTGTGATATGCTCTGGGTATGGTTAGCAGAGAGGTACTTAACATGTTGATGTTTCTGCAGTGAATTTTTCTTTATTTAAATATTGTGCCCTTAAGTTAATATTTCAAGAACTAAAAGAGAGGAAATAAATTATAACCAATACTAGGTCAGATATTGGTTCAAAAATCTGAATTTTCTGTATATAATGTGTTGAGGAATATTGTCAGCCAAAGTCTAAAAAGGGCACCAGAATAAAAACGATGACTTTTTTTTTTTTTAAGAGCTGGAACATAATTCCAACAGTGGGAGATTCTACATTTGGGAAAAAATAATAATCGGGGACATAACCATCTAAAAGTATATGTCAGGGGCACCTGGGTGGCTCAGTTGGTTAAGCATCCGACTTCGGCTCAGGTCATGATCTTGCGGTCCATGAGTTCGAGCCCCACATTGGGCTCTGTGCGGACAGCTCAGAGCCTGGAGCCTGCTTCAGACTCTGTGTCTCCCTCTCTCTCTTGCCCCTCCCGTGCTCACACTCTTTCTGTCTCTGCGAAATGAATAAACCTTAAAAAAAATGTAAAAATATTAAAAGTATATGTTAAAAACAATCTATGTTGAGGGGCACAATTATAGAATCAATGGACTAAGTTGTTATGAGTGTAGCTTGATAATGACCAACATAGATGCAAAATTTCATGCATATGGGAGGCCCACTAAAGCAGCTGTAGGATCTTTCGATGTGCAGGGATAGAGAGGGACTGGCATTGGCTTCCTTAGTCTTAAACAGTACCAATCTGAGATGTTCTCTGAGATCTCTGAACCATGGGAAATCATAATGACCAAGGTAAATAATAGTCCAGGTGGGTGATATTTTTTAACACATGATCTTGTTGTATATCCAACCAGTAACATTTGGAAGCAAGTTTTATTAGCTCAGTCTTTGACATGAGGACATTCAGACTCAGAGATGTTAAGATACTTATCCAAATTTATACATTAAGAAGGTATCAGGCCTAAAGTTCAGACCTACAGCTTCTAAGTCCAATTTCTGTGCTCTTCCTACTACATCAGGAGGGAGAATTACTACCCTACAGGTGTTTCATAGCACATGTGTTTTAGTTTTCAATTAGCTAGAACACTAAATTATCTAGAATGCTTCATTCCTTAATAATTCTGTTCGGTAATGATATTTTTTTTACTTTGTAACTAGTCAACTTTTGTTTGAAGGACATCATTTTAAGATATTATATTTGAAAATACTGAATATTTAACAGTGTTACATAAATGTTCTCCCAAGGCCAGCCATCTGAGGCACTGTCTACTAGGTGTGGAGGGGGAAAAAACTCAAAAGTTGGTGACAAGGGGTACCTCAATGGCTCAGTTGGTTAAGTGTCAACTCTTGATTTTGGCACAGGTCATGATCTCACAGTTCGTGAGATTAAGCCCCACATCAGGATCTAAGCTGACAGTGTGGAGCCTGCTTGGGATTCTCTGTCACCCTCTCTCTGCCTCTCCCCTCCACTCTTTCTCTCTCTGCCTCTCCAAATAAATAAACAAACATTAAAAAAATTTTAAGTTGGTGACGAAAGAATTCAGTTGTACTTAGGAAACCATTCTATAACTTCTCTTTACCACTTTATTTCCCATTCCTATTCTGAAGAACTTTAATTCTGTTTTAGTTTTAATTTAAACCAATGTGTAAGAACTTCTTATACATTACTCCATATTCTCTTGGATGCACCTCTTACTATAGCCACTGCTGTGGTTCACAGTTCTTTGAAGATGTACCGTAACCTCACACAGGTGAAATCTGACAGTGTTTCACCTTGGGCAAGAGCTTCCTCTAGCTTCCTGCTACAAGGCTTTTTTGAGAACCCAGCTTAGAACTCCTGGAGGGATTTTAGGGACACTTACGGATGGACATCTGGGGGTGGGGTGTCAATGTCTGTGGGCTACACCTGATCAGTAGGGACAGAAGTTAATGGAAAAATAATCTCTCCTATTCTCCTCTGGGCTACAGGTTCTGACATTTCATAAACCTACTCAGAATGTCCTGCAAGATCAAATACTGGCATCCCAGCCTGGTCAGTAATGAAATAATGCCTCTTTTGATTCGTTGTTCTTGTTTTCCTATTAAATTCTCCTCACCTCCAACTTGTTGGGATCAGCTTAGTTGCTCTGTAAGTCTTTGTGACTCTGCCTTTGAGGAAACTCAGGCTGATGAGACAAACATATAGAAAAGTAGCTCAGTTTTCTCCAAATCTAGTGCGCTATTTCAATTGTGCTGAATAGGAACCTAAAGAATTGGGAGACTGGGGCTAGTAATGAACCTTTAATGAGCCCTGGCACTCATTAGACATGGAATCCCAATAAGAATTGGCTAAAGTTTCTGCCCAATAGGATCACAAGTTGGCAAGTTTCCTGGCCCAGTGTTAAGCATCTAGAGGGCAATAGAATGTGGATCAGAACTCTGAATTCCCTCCTGTCCCCCAGGCACCTGCTCCCTCCTTTGCCCCAAGCCTTCGAAGATTGAATTGTCTGACTCTGAATTTAATGGAAAACTCTGCCCTTGGAACTGCATCTCAGAGCCAAAAGCAAAGCTAGTAATGAGCCCCAGGTGGTATGTGTATTTGCTATTGTGCTTCGCAAGTTAACTATAGCCAAATAATTTTATCTTGTGCTTTCATGACGTAGTATTTTAAAACATAGATTTACTCTACAAATAAACTCTATATTTTTCTCCTAATTTTTCCTATGGTGTATTTAGATATAAAACTACTTGCTTTTCCTATAAAGAATCCTAATGCTGTTCCAAACTTCCACTCTAATTACCAAAGTAATGTTCAAATTTCATTAAAAGCAGCAATTACAGTACATGCACTAAGGGATTATGCTCAATTCATTTTTCAGATTTGCTTTAATTTTTACCTTTGCAAAGTGTAATTCCCTTTATCAGAGATGATAATGATTGTTTCCAGTGTTCAGGTTGTTAGTAAAATATCAAATAGCAAATATTGAAAACAGTACTTTTTAAAAAGTTTTTTATTTAATCTAGATGTTTACTGGCAATGAAGATAAAATCTGAGTCATTAAGAAAAAGATTTTCTATAGCTAGTGATAAATGGCGAAGTGCATTATCAAACTAGTGTCATTGTAATGGACAAAATGACATATCTTTAAGAATATTTTAATATTCAAGCCTTTCCCACCCTTCAGGTGGACCTATGTGAGGTAGGTAAGAGTTACTTCACAGTAAAATTGCTGATGAATCTATTTTTCATTTTTTCTGAGGGTTAAAACATCTAGAAGGTAGACTCTTTGATACACATTCCATATCTAGTTGAAAACTGGGCTTTATATGCTGGACTTCGAAACAGAATAGAAATTTGCTAACTAATTCATTGGTAGCTTAATTGCATTTTCAATGTCACAAGCCTTAAAAATGTAAGTATTTCCAAATCAAAACCACACTCAGATATCACCTCACGCCAGTCAGAGTGGCCAAAATGAACAAATCAGGAGACTATAGATGCTGGCGAGGATGTGGAGAAACAGGAACCCTCTTGCACTGTTGGTGGGAATGCAAACTGGTGCAGCCACTCTGGAAAACAGTGTGGAGGTTCCTCAGAAAATTAAAAATAGACCTACCCTATGACCCAGCAATAGCACTGGTAGGAATTTATCCAAGGGATACAGGAGTACTGATGCATAGGGGCACTTGTACCCCAATGTTTATAGCAGCACTCTCAACAATAGTCAAATTATGGAAAGAGCCTAAATGTCCATCAACTGATGAATGGATAAAGAAATTGTGGTTTATATACACAATGGAGTACTATGTGGCAATGAGAAAGAATGAAATATGGCCCTTTGTAGCAACGTGGATGGAACTGGAGAGTGTTATGCTAAGTGAAATAAGCCATACAGAGAAAGACAGATACCATATGTTTTCACTCTATGTGGATCCTGAGAAACTTAACAGAAACCCATGGAAGAGGGGAAGGAAAAAAAAAAAAGAGGTTAGAGTGGGAGAGAGCCAAAGCATAAGAGACTCTTAAAAACTGAGAACAAACTGAGGGCTGATGGGCGGTGGGAGGGAGGGGAGGGTGGGTGATGGGTATTGAGGAGGGCACCTTTTGGGATGAGCATTGGGTGTTTAATGGAAACCAATTTGACAATAAATTTCATATACTGAAAAAAATATATATAAGTATTTCTTTGATGATATATGCATACTTAAATTGCATGTGGATTTGTTTATTATCAGTAAGGACAAACAATAAATTGAAATATTTTAATATCTAGGATTATGTTGTAATTTTTTTTGCACACTACATTTTTGCAGCCTGTCCTTAGGCTAAGTCAACACTTTATTATCTTATCACTTGTCAATTTATCATTTTACTTGCCCTAAATATTTTTTAGTTTCTAAATAGACATAGTCTGAATTTTCTTCATGGGTTTTCTCGTAGTGCTTCTTCCATGTTCACGTCCGCTATCCTTTGATCATTTTCTGTTCAGATCCATATATATTAAATAGACTTTAAGCCTAAGGGATGCATAATGTTAAACCACACAATATTTAAATTCTTATGGAAATTGCTCTCAAGTTCTTTCGATTTTACTGAACACAACACAACTGGCCCTTGATTCCATACTTATTACCCTAATATAATTTCAGTGATAGTTACATAGAGTGCTTATGAAACTAATATCACATATTCAATTTCTGAGTGGTCTCCTCACACAGAGAAAGGCACTAATCCACAGCTACCAGCTGCCCCTGCAGGTGTGAAAAACACATTGCTTATAAAGGATATTGCTAAATCGAAAAGATTGTGTTCTGTAATCTAACTTATAGAGAAATAAAGAAAGTAGCATGGTCAGAGGCAGTATGCTCATCAACTGTTTCACTTTTCCCTTTAAATTTTCCAGTCCTTGAAGGTAGAACACTGTCAGTAGTAATAGTCAATGGGCTATGACCAGAAGTTATGCAAGTCATAGACAATCCTATAGTACAACTCAGATGGTGGAAACTCAGCCTGAGTGGACTTCAAGAGGACAGTTTTACTATAGAGTGGCTTGGAGACCCACCAAATTTTGTGTGAGAGGGAATTAACTTTTGATATAAATGTATAAACTTTTTATAGTTTTGTTATAAATTCCCCACTAAGTTTGGGAGTTGTTAGCTCAGAATAATCAAGCCTGTCCTGACAAATGCTGATACCGGAACCAAAGTTGGTTTGGAACCAACCATGCTGATATCGGAACCAAAGAGAGAGCTTTCTTAACAAAAACTTAAAATAGGGGGCAGCATGAAACTGATATCAAAACCCAAAAGAGATGGTGATCTTTACAATAGTAAAATATTTGGCAAAATGCACACCTGCAGGGTTTGAGGAAGCAGATGATACACCTAAATGCAAAATAAACTGAAACACCGCCACCAATAATAACAAAAATGTGTGGCTTTAAGGAAAGAGAGGTTAAAATTTTTAGAATTTTGAGTAGTTGTACAGGGTTGTGTTTGGCAAGATATTACAAGGAGGTAATAGTTCAGGTTGACTGATCTCTAAGCAAAAATGAATGTGAATAAGTATAGTGCTCAAAATCTGGGTCTCTTGGGATTAAAGAGTCCACTGTTTCTGTGATAAAAATAAGATGAATAAGCCGTTGAGGAATAAATTCCAGTAAAATCTTTAAACTGATTTAATTATCTCAGAGGAAAAAAAAATCAGATTAAGGGTATGGAGCCAGTAAATACTTTCAACTAAATAAAATGACTTAGGGCAAAAATATGATTGGGGTCCACAAAAGCACACAGCCTCAAAATGTCCTTATTTAAACTCACAGAAATGTATGGGGACAAGAAAACAAAAATTGTAGTGAATCTAAAACTTATATGGGAAAGACCAAGATTAGTTGTGGGGAGGTATCACATCTTAGAGCAAAAACACTGAGGCTAAAACTAAAAATCACTCTTAGTTTCCTTTTTTTTTCTTTTTTAAGTTTATTTCTTTTGAGAGAGAGAGAGAGTGCATAAGCAGATGAGGGGCAGAGAGAGAGAAAGACGGAGAGAGAGAATCCCAAGCAAGCTCTATGCTGACAGCACAGAGACCAATACCGGGCTCAGTCTCATGAACTGTGAGATTGTGACCTGAACCGAAATCCAGAGTCAGATGCTTACCTGACTGAGCCACCCAGGTGCTCCTCACTCTTAGTTTCTTAACATTTTAAATTAAGGTGATGATTTGATTTACCCCCTCAGCCACTAAAATGACATAGTCTCCAACAGAGACTCCACATGTTCTCCACAGAGAACAATGGATCATAGTTGCTCTTTCTATTGATCATGATCAAAGACTAATTCTGGACTATTTTCTGCTCTCATGACTTGGGGTGCCTTACAGTGCCATCTCAGTGGGGTTGCAGAATGCATATGAGACATTTGCATATGTATGTGTGGAAAATGTAAAGGAACAAATGGAATAGTTGGTGAACATTACTGCCTCACACAGTATTACATTCCCAATTTATCAACAAATCAAATAGACTACATCACTGTTTGTCCCCCATTCTTCCTTCTTCTAATGAATAGTGATTTCCACACTTATTCTGTACAACTTTATTATTATATTGGAATATGGCAGGGCGTTAACTTGTACTTTGAGTTCAAAGATCTCCAAACCAAGCAAAGCCATACCTTGACCTGATATATTCACTAATGAATATGACTCAGAGATAAACCTTTGAATTGGATATACTGATAGGATAGAACTTTAGGTTATCTCCCTTGAGGAGGGATTCCATGTGATAGGGGTATTTGGCAAACAGAAGGGCAGACAAAGGCAGAGATAAAATGGCCACTGAATAAACCATTTCTTTCTCTCATTACCCATCCCACTCGCAGTGAGGCAGGGCCATAGGAATAATGTTAATCAAATGAGCTGAGGGCAGAAGTGACAAATGTCACTGAAAAACTGATCTATGGCAGGTCTAATCTTTTATTTTCTCTTTCACTGATCAAAGAGCTATATATTCAGATTCTCCGTCAGTCCACATTACTAAGAGGCCACATGGAAGGTGACTGCTGCCCAGATGCAAGGAGGACATTAGGAGACTAGAAATAAGAGGCAACTATTTGTTACTGCAAATTACCAGGCCTTTCTTGATTGAAACATGGATGATTGATTAATCACCCTAAACTAATATAAGAATGGCTAGAAGAACTGTGTTTTTGTTGCATTATAGTTTTATCTTCCCCTTGAGATTTTTAGAAACAAATACAAGACCTTTAGAAATACATTTTAAAGGCATGGAGTGTCTTTTAGAGATACATTCATCATCACTGCATTTAGTTCAGTCTAAATAACCTAATTCACATAAGCATTTTAAGTGTCCACAGTGTGAAAAAGAATTATTTTTCAAAGAACAAAAATTCCCCTTGATAGTAAAAACTGTAAGCATTTGTATAGCATTTAGAACATCACAGGCATTTTGAAAGCCTGTGATATAGGCTACATATAACTATTTGGTATTCAAAATTCTATGAGTAGCTACTAGGTAAGTATCTTCATTTTACAGGTGAGAAATTGAATATACAGAGAGTCTAGGTAACTTGCCCAAGCTCACACAACTAGGCTTGGAACAAGCAGCTGTAGTCCATACTCTGTTTTAACCACTATGTACTACTGCCTCAAACCAATATTGAGTCTCAGCTAATTGGAATGGAGGCATAAAACTTTTAAACTATTGATACACAGGTTAGTGCCTCTTTGAAACTAATTATTCAAAAATATAATTTAAAAAATCATCTAAAAGTGATTGGTTGATATTACAAAACATATTTTTAAAGAGAAAGATCCTCTTGCATCATTTAAAATGTGATTTAATTTATAGAAAATTCATACTTGAGGTCAGGAAGAGAGGTCTTCCTGCATACCTGTGTGGAACATAGACATCACATTTATCACAGGGGATCAATGGGCTATGATCAATGGAGGTGATGATGAAAAGTAATCTCATTGGATATCTCATCTCTTTTTTTATTTTGCCAAGAATAGAAGTACAGTTTGGTATATTTATGTACAAAGATGATAATTTGTAATGATTGGGTATCTTTTCATTTTCATCTATAGATTATTCACCTGTGTTTTGTGGTCAACATTTGTGTTTAAAAATTGTGTTTTGAGGACATTAGTTAATTCATCATATTAATCCATGTGGCTATTTATATTTATGTAATGCTCTGAGTTCTTTCTTTATATTTTTGGCACATGCACCTATGAAAAATTAGAGAAAATGTAGCTTGACAAAATATTCTAGGAATGATTTAAGATATAGAATTCTTAAAGATAATAGTTTACTGAGTAAACTTTGTTTTTCAAGCACAAATGGAAGTAAACAAAGTGTTGATCATTGTCATCATAAAGTACTGTCAAAGCAAAAGTTGCGCTGAAGTCCAACAGGCAAGGAAGACTTTATTCAAGGCTATTGTAATAGATTAGGGAAGCCAGGGCTCAGTGGAAGCTCAGCTGGAGTTTTTAGGAGCTGATGTGGGGTGAGGGATCTGAGGCCATCTGTGTTTGCTAACTGGCTTCTGAATTAGAGAATCATTTGTACTTCCAAGAAAGGGGTCTGTGCAGATCACTGATTTAATTAGTGTTATCTTTTCACAGATTTTTGTGGAGAGGAAATATTCCTGGGGAAGAGAGGAATGAGAAAGTATCATAGAGGAGGTGTGAATGGGGAGAAAGAGATGACTAACACAGATATGGTTATATTTTTTTCCCCATGTGATAATGCAAAGTCTAAACCAGTGTATAATCTTCAATATTCCTGTTGTATACCTACCCAGAAAAAGAAAGGATGGTTGCATTGTACTCTAGCATACTATGCTATAAGAATGATTTTCTTTAGGGAAGATCAAGAATGTAGATTTGAATATAGATTGTTGGCAATTGTGTCAACTTTTTATGATACGGATGTTTAAACTCTCCTCTTTCTACTCGTTGAATAGAAATGACTGATATGCCTGAGCCTTCAAAATACTTCAACTATTGTATGCATTACAATGCAAATTTTATATAAAAATCCTACCTTCTTTCTAGGAAGCCTTTCTATTTTGCTAAAATGATCCCAACGGATTCTCTGTTGGGGCACTGGTTTTTATGGATTAGATTTAACAGAATATCTGTGCCAAAAAACCTTCATAGCTTCTTTGCCTGCCTTAGGAATCTTCCCTACCATATATAGAGAAAGACTGGGTATTTTCTTCCTAAGGCCAGACCAACACAGGGATGTCCATTTTCACCACTTCTATTCAACATTGTACTGAAGGTTCTAGCCAGAACAATTAAGGAAAAAATAAGAAAAAGAAACAAGCATCCAGATTGAAAAGGAAAAAGAAACTATCTCCAGTCACTGACAACATACTCTTGAATTTGGAAATCCTAAGGAATCTACACCCCACCAACACTGTCAGAAATAATAAGTGAGTTAAACAAATTTGCAAGATATAAGATCAATACAAAAAATAAATTATATTTCTATACAGTGACTATGAGCAATCAGAATATGAAATTAAGAAAACAATTCTATTTACAAAAACATCAATAAGAATGATATCAAAACCAGATAGTCTCCCCTAAACAAGAGAATTATAAGCCAATATTCCTGATGGGCATGGATACAAAAATTCTCAATAAAATACTAGCAAACAGAATCCAGCAATACATTAAAAATTATTCACTACGATCAAGTGCAATCTCTTCCTGGGTTGCAAGGTGGTTTAAATGTTTGAAATCAATCAATATGATACACCACATTAATTAAAGGACAAGAACCATATGATCCTTTCAATAGATGCAGAAAAAGCATTTAACAAAGTACAATATCCATTCATGATTAAAATTGTAAACAAAGTAGGTTTGGAGGGAACATACCTCAACATAATAAATGTCATAGATGAAAATCCCACAACTAATTTCATCTTCAATTGAGGAAAAACTGACAGCTTGTCCTCTGTGATTAGAAATAAGACAAGGATGTTCACTCTTACCACCGTCATTTAACATAGTACTGGAAGTCCTAGCCACAGCAATCAGACAACAAAAAGAAATAAAAGGCATCCAAATTGGTAAAGAAGGAGTTAAACTTTCACTATTTGCAGATGATATGATCCTCTATATAGAAAGCCCAAAAGACTCTGCCAAAAAGTTGTTAGAACTGATATATGAATATAATAAAGTTGCAGGATAAAATATCAACATACAGATATCTGTTGCATTTCTATACACCAATAATGAAGCAGCAGAACCAGAAATTAAGGAATCAATCTCATTTAAAATTACACCACAAAAACCCCCAATAAGATGCCCATGAATAAACCTAACCAAAGGGGTAAAAGACCTGTACTCTGAAAACTATAAAACACCAATGAAAGAGATTGAAGAGGACACAAAAGAAATGGAGAGACATTCCATGTTCATGGATTTGAAGAACAAATATTGTTGAAACCTCTATACTACCCAAAGCAATCTATACATTTAATGCAATCCCTATCAAAATACCAACAGCATTTTTCACAGAGCTAGAATTTCACAGAGCTAAAATTTTTATGGAACCACAAAAGGCTTTGAATAGCCAGAGCAACCTTGAAAAAGAAAAGCAAAGCTGGAGGCATCACAATTCTACACTTTTCAGTTGTATTACAAAGCTGTAGTGATCAAAACAGTCTGTACTGGCATAAAAATATAGATCAATGGAACAGAATAGAAAACCCATAAATGGACCCACAACTATATTGCCAACTAATCTTTGACCAGGCAGGAAAGAATATCCACTGGAAAAAGAAGACAGTTGCTTCAACAAGTGGTATTGGGAAAACTGTACCACTTTTATAAACCATGCACAAAAATAAATTCAAAATGGATTAAAGACCTAAATGTGAGACCTAAAACATAAAATCCTAAAGAAAAACCCATGCAGTAACCTCTTTGACATCAGACCTAGCAACTTCTTTCCAGATATGTCTCCTGAGAAACAAAAGCAAAAATAAACTATTGGGACTTTATCAAAATAAAAAGCTTCTGTACCATGAAGGAAATAATCAACAAAACTAAAAGACTAAAAGAATGAGAGAAGATATCTGCAAATGGCATATCCGGTAAAGGGTTAGTTGCCAAAAAATATAAAGAACTTACAAAATTCGACATCCCCAAAATGAATAATCTAATTTAAAAAGGGGCAGAAGACATGAATAAACATTTTTTCCAAAGAAGACATCCAGATGGCCAACAGACACATTAAAAGATGTTCAACATCAGTGATAATCAGGGAAATGCAAATTGAAACTACAGAGATATCACCTCACACCTGTCAAAATGGCTCAAATCAACAACACAAAAACATGTGTTGGCAAGGATGTGGAGAGAGGAGAACCCTCTTACACTATTGGTGGGAATGTAAACTGTGTGCAACCACACTGGAAAACAGTATGGATGTTACTCAGAAAGTTAAAAATAGAACTACCCTGAGGCGCCTGGGTAGTCAGTGAGGTAAGCATCTGACTTCTGATTTTAGCTCAGGTCACGATCTCAAGGTTCATGAGATCAAGCGTGAAACCTTCTTGGGATTCTCCCTCCATCTCTCTTTCTGCCCCTCCTCACTCACTCACTCTCGAAATAAATAAATAAACTTAAAAAAAATAGAACTACCCAATGATCCAGCAATTGCACTATTAGGTACTTATCTAAATGATACGAAAGCACAGATTTGAAGGGATACATGTACCCAAATGTTTACAGCAGCATTATCTATGATAGCCAAATTATAGAAACAGCCCACGTGTCCATTAACTGATGATTGGATTAAGAAGATGATGTGTGTGTGTGTGTGTGTGTGTACACACACACACACACACACACACACATACATACATATACACAAAATGTAACATTATTCATCCATAAAAAAGAATGAGATCTTGCCATTTGCAATGACAAGGAGCTAGAGAATATTTGTTAAGTGAAATAAGTCAGAGAAAGACAAATACTATATGATTTCGTTCATATTTAAGAAATAAAACAAATGATGGGGCGCCTGGGTGGCTCAGTCAGTTAAGTGTCTGACTTCAGCTCAGGTCATGATCTCACAGTTTGAGTTCGAGCCCTGCATTGGGTTCTGTGCTGAAAGCTCAGAGCCTGGAGCCTGCTTCGGATTCTGTCTTCTTCTCTCTCTGCCCCTCCCCTGCTTGCTCTCTCTCTCTTTCTCTCTCTCTCAAAAAAAGTGAATAAACATTTTAAAAAATTTAAAAAAAAGAAATAAATGAGCAAAGGGAAAAAGAGAGAGAAGTAAACCAAGAAACAGACTCTTAACTATAGAGAACAAACTGATGGTTACCAGGGGGGAGGTGGATGAAATAGGGGATGGGGATTAAGGATTGCAGTTGTGATGAGCCCAGGGTGTTGTATGGAATTGTTTAATCTATGTTGTACACCTGATATTCATATTACACTTTATGTTAACTAACTGGAATTTTAATATAGACTTGAAAAATACTTAAAAATGGCTTTTACAAAAAGAATAAAATACTGAGGAATAAATTTAATAATAGTAGTAGAAAATGCACATTGAAAACTAGAAAATGTTGAAATTAAAGAGGTTCCAGATAAGTGGAAAGACACCCCATATTCATTGATAAGAAGACTTAGTATTATCAAAATGGCAATTCTAATTTGATCTGTAGGTTGAACATGTTCCCTATGAGAATTCTAGCCAACTTCTCTGCAGGAATTGACAAGTTAATCATCAAATTTGTATGAAAATGCAAATCATCAAGAAAAGGCAAAAACAAACATACCATAAAATTCACCTGTTTTTATTTTGTCTCTGTAAAGATTTTTTTTTTTAATATAAGGAGCTAGTTTGTGCTAACCATCGTTAGGCATTTTGAAGTTTAGTACTTTTGAGTGACTTAACCAACAAAGTTAATTAAACATATTTTTAAGACATATTAAGTGTGTGTTTTACTAGCAACATAGTGGTAAGAAAGAAAATTGAACCAATTGACAGTTAATGCCAAGATACTCAGTAGTATTAACAACTGTTTTTAGTCCTTGTGGTGGGGAACACTGAAGTTGTATATGTAAAATTTGCATTCGTTATTATTTCTTTCTATAATGAATTGTGCATTTCATTGAATGTTCTTTTTTTTGTAAACTGGCATCTCCAAACATATTATTTAATTTTTTTTAATGCTTATTTATTTTTGAGAGATAGAGAGCATGAGTGGGGGCAGGGGGGCAGAGAGAGAAGGAGACACAGAATCCTAAGCAGGCTCCAGGCTCTGAGCTGTCAGCACAGAGCTGGACGCGGGCTCCAACTCACAAACTGATGTCATGACCTGACCCGAAGTCAGATGCTGAACCAACTGAGGTGCCCCAACCAAACATAATAATTTTACTGTCTGTTTTGTTCTTTATACCCGGGGATGAAAAAAGCAGGGGGCTTCTACAGAAATCAGTTAGAAATGTAAAATTACATGAACATGGATAGAATATTTTAGCAAATGAAAATTAAAAAAATATTTTTGCCATTAATATGTCATTATTTCACTGGATGCTAACAGATCTTAATAATTAACTCATAAAAAATAAGGAAATAGAGTAGCTCAATCCATGTAACAAATATTTGTTTATTATCAGTCTATGTGGAAAGTGCTGACCTAGTAAATGTAAGAGGAAGAAAAGTCTCCATTGTTACTTCCAAGGAAATACTATTTAATCTGAGGAGACAGAAGACACACACATAAATAAGATGAAAATTTGACTGTATTTGGCAAGTGCCAAGTATATAATGACACTCTGACAGTTAAGAAAAGAGATGGATTACTAAGAATAGAAGTAGTTTACAAAATCTTCAAAGAGGTGAGGGTTTGAGCAAAATCTTGAAAGACAGTATTGTTCATTTCTGTATATCAAAACTGAGGCTCACAGGATTAAATGACTCACCTTAAACTCTAGTAAATGACAAATCTATATTTAGTACGAAGTTTGCAAACTCTGAGTCTGGCATAATCCTCTCTGATTTTCTACTGGCTGGAATTTTTGGCCAGTAGCTCATTAATGCATGTTCATGCACAATAAATAGCATTAAGCCAGAGGCTGTTGAAATACTATATTTGATCTGAAAGGAGAGACACTACCGCTAGGAGCTTATGCTAAAGGAAGATGAACCCTTTAGAGTGGAAGGCAGAATCCCAGCTAAAACCATGCTTCCCTACCAAACACCAAGAAAAAACTCTTGGCATAGACTTGAAGCTCCTTGCCTAGAGGACGTTTCTTCTGGGAACTCTATCTCTACTTTCCACAGGTAACTATAATTCTAAAGTGACATCAACATCTCCTAAACACACTATGCAGGAGCTATGGGTGATGGCTGTCTATGGGATTTTGGTGGGAACAAATCTCAGCCTTGTCAATCATTTGGAAATGTATACTGGAGACAGCTGCAGCGGTAGCAGAGGCTGTGAGAAGTCAATAACTATAAAATTTTACTGAGCGCCATAAAAGAAGACTGGACTAAAGAGACATTGCATGTTTCTTGATGGAAATGGGATCTTGTAAATATCCAAGTTAATTCCCCCCCTCCACACAAATTAATTTATGAGTTAAAGACAATTGCAAATACAATGTCTTTTGGCATTTTTTTTTTAATTTGGAAAAAAAAATCTTTAAAATCCCAAGGAATAAAAGAATAGTGAAAATAACTACCAGCATTTAGAGAAAGGAAAATGAGAGATCCTTGTCTACTGGATATTAAAATATATATCAGTGCCATAGTAATTAAATCAGTATCATACTGCTCCCCAAATGAGAATAGTCCACAGGATATTGTTTGATGAAAACACAAATTACAAAGCAGTGTGTGTGTGTGTGTGTGTGTGTGTGTGTGTGTGCGTGTGTGTTTAGCATATAAGCAGATTTTAAAGATTGATAACCACTGTTATTTCTTAAAAAAAAATTTTTTTTTTCAACGCTTATTTATTTTTGGGACAGAGAGAGACAGAGCATGAACGGGGGAGGGGCAGAGAGAGAGGGAGACACAGAATCGGAAACAGGCTCCAGGCTCCGAGCCATCAGCCCAGAGCCCAACGCGGGGCTCGAACTCACGGACCACGAGATCGTGACCTGGCTGAAGTCGGACGCTTAACCGACTGCACCACCCAGGCGCCCCGCCACTGTGTTATTTCTGATCACCTCTGGGTAGTCAACTTTCAAGTATTTTTTTTTCTTCTTTATACTTTTCTGTAATTTGTGAAATATTACAATAAACATGTATTATAAATAAAATATACCCTGTTTTCATTAAATTATAGACAAACAATTAAAGGAAAATACAAGCAAATATACATATAATTTTCCAGTAGGAAAAGTCTATGTTTGCATGACCCTATTATTCAAATAAGTTAAAATATGATAGAACTACAGCATTAAAAATTATTTATTATAAACCAACTTAAAAGGCAAATCACAAATTAGAAAATATTTTGAACATATGTAACAAAGCATTAATATTAATACCCAGAGAGTACTTTTGTATATTTTAAAATTAGGAATACCAAGAAAAACAGGCAGAAAACATGTACAAAGAAGAAGAAATAGAAGAAATAGAAATGACCAATAAGGATATGAATGGTGTATTTAGGGGCACCTGGGTGGCGCAGTCGGTTAAGCGTCCGACTTCAGCCAGGTCACGATCTCGCGGTGTGTGAGTTTGAGCCCCGCATCAGGCTCTGGGCTGATGGCTCGGAGCCTGGAGCCTGTTACCGATTCTGTGTCTCCCTCTCTCTCTGCCCCTCCCCTGTTCATGCTCTGTCTCTCTCTGTCCCAAAAAAAATAAATAAACGTTGAAAAAAAAATTAAAAAAAGAAAGGTGTATTTAACTTCACTAAATTTTAAAAATGCATACTATAGCAACAATGAAACACTATATTTCTAAGTATAGCAGCCATTTTAATTAAAAGGAATGAAGATATCTAATAAATAAAATGGATACTTTACTGCTTATTGAAGGTGAATTTTTTAAAAAATTCCGTATCATTGTTTGACAATAAATATCAAAACTTAAAAATGTGCTTATTCTTTAATCAAGCCATTTCACTTCTAACATTATATCCAAAATATATAGTGAGGAAAGATTTGTATATAAAAATGTACACCATAGTATTATTTAATATTCTTATAATTTAGGAATAAATTAATGCACAACTACATGGGGTTATATAATAATATTAGACATGGGATGCCTGGGTGACTCAGTTGGTTAAAGGTGACTATGGGTTTTGGCTCAGGTCATGATCTCATAGTTTGCGAGTTTGAGCCCTGAATTGGGCTCTGCACTGTCAGTGTGGAGTCTGCTTAGGATTCTCTGTCTGCCTCTTTCTCTCCCTCTCCCACTTTATCTAACTCAAAATAAATAAATAAACTTTAAAAAAACATTTAAAAATTTAAAACAACATTATACTCACTCACATAAAAAATGTTATGCAACAAATAAAAATGATGCTGTAAATCAGAGATACTTATTTTAGCTTCTCTAGGAGTCACTGGATGGGCTTCAAAGGATTTGTGAATTCCACAATAGTTGATTTCAAGTTTGTAT
Source organism: Prionailurus viverrinus (assembly GCF_022837055.1). Classification (NCBI taxonomy): domain Eukaryota; kingdom Metazoa; phylum Chordata; class Mammalia; order Carnivora; family Felidae; genus Prionailurus; species Prionailurus viverrinus. The sequence goes on from NC_062562.1 coordinate 142,692,099, forward strand.
GTAGAAGTATATGTATAGTTTTGGAGGTATAGGGCCATAGGGTCGGTTGCCTTTTCAAAACATTTTTTCAAACAGTTCTGTGGCCCATAGTTCAAGGAGCACTGGATGCAGTGTTCATAATTTATTGTCAATTAATGGCAGCAGTTTGTCATTATGTCATAGTTTTGTGTATGACATGCTTATATATGTATTCTCCTTTATACATTAAATGTTGTTGGTGGCTTATGATTTTTCATTTTGCTTATATATATTGCCTAATTTTTCCATAAAATACTATATTACTTTTTTCACAAATATTAGTATCAAAAAAATACTGTTACAAACTTTCATAAAAAGCTTTGATGTGCAAGATGACTAAGTGAACTGTTTTACGGTGGAGATAGGTCCCTTCCCCTAAATATTTCCTTGCCTTTGCATTAACATATAAAGTTTAAAAATTTACATATGGCATTTCATACAGCCTTAACTAGAATTTGGTGATATTAGAAAGGCTTGTAAAGGGGCGCCTGGGTGGCGCAGTTGGTTAAGCGTCCAACTTCAGCCAGGTCACGATCTCGCGGTCCGTGAGTTCGAGCCCCGCGTCAGGCTCTGGGCTGATGGCTCAGAGCCTGGAGCCTGCTTTCGATTCTGTGTCTCCCTCTCTCTCTGCCCCTCCCCCGTTCATGCTCTGTCTCTCTCTGTCCCAAAAATAAATAAATGTTGAAAAAAAAAATTAAAAAAAAAAAGAAAGGCTTGTAAATGTCCTGTTCCAAATGATCTTTTGCTAATTTCCATTTTTTTTAATTTTTTAATTTTTTTTAATATTTATTTGTTCTTGAGAGAGAGACAGAGTGTGAGCAGGGGAGAGATAGGGAGGGAGGGAGAGAGGGAATCTGAAGCAGGCCCCAGGCTCTGAGCTGTCAGCACAGGGCCGGATGCGGGTATCGAACTCACAGTGAGATCAGGACATTAGCCAAAGTCAGATGCTTAACTGACTGAGCCACCCAGGCGCCCCTGCTAGTCTCCATTTGTAACTGAAATTCCACTAGAATGATATTTTGATTAATGAGTTATTTCCAAAATCCCTTATTAAAATGCATATTATGAGGGAGGACAGCAAGGGTTTCCACTATAACATTTGCATGAATCAGAGCCCATTTGCTCAGACTTTAAGGTGAACTTGAACACACCTCTATGAACAGGAAGGACCACCAACCTATTGAAAATCCTTTAAGTCACATGATCAGAAGTTCCTAAAATTTTATTTATATTTTCTAAGGATATTGATATTAATGCTTTTCTAAAAATCAAAACAATATATATCCTTGCTTTTAAATAATAAACTTCAAATTCCTCCATGAAAAAGAGCTGTGTAATTTTATATGTTTGGTCCCTATGTTGGTTTCCACATAATTTATATACTCTAAACTTCTATTAAGATTTATTGCCCTTATGCATCCAATTTTTCCAAATGCTTTTTTTACAAGGTTATGTTATCATCTGAAATGGACATTAATTTTACTATTTAAGCCCCTAGTGATCCACAAGAAGAAAAATCTATTGTTATAAGGCTCTGGTTGCTAGGGGAAAGATTTTTACCTTTTCCATTTAGTTGGCAACACTGGAATTTATTTAAAGTTGAGTCGTGATTTTCTTTTCACTTTCCCTTTTTTTCACTTGTTATTCTTTTATTCACTTGTTATTCTTTTATTTTAAAATAGATAATTATCAGGGTGCCTGGGTGGTTCAGTTGGCTGAGTGTCAGATTCTTGATTTCAGCTCAGGTCATGATCTCACAGTTTGTGAGATCGATCCCCATGGCAGGCTTCGAGCTCACAGTCCAGAGCCTGCTTGGGATTCTCTCTACCCGCCACACCACCCCCCTCTGCCTTCCCCTCCTCCATGTGTTCACTCTCTTTCTCACTCTCCCTCTCAGAAATAAACTAAAAACATAGGGAATTATCTGGTAGTGATATTTCTCTTCTTCATGCTCTAGAAGGAAGGTTGAATTTAGGAAAGGTCTACACTGAGTTCTGCAATAAAACAAAAATATTTTCATCAAGTATATACTTTATACTAAATTCTCAAATTTTAAAAATTTAGTTAATATTATTAGGAATAAACTTTTTAAGGTGTTTCCAGATTAATTTTGCTTTAAGAGAACTCTACATCCTACATCTGAAAAAAAATTAGCATGGTAAATTAAAAATAACAAATAACAACAAACCAAAACCTATTATTATCGTATTAACTTCCCCTGGGCCTCAAGGTTCATAGCTATATGAGAGGGTGGATAAGTCAGGAGTTGTAATATTCTCCCTCCACTTTTTTTTTTGGGGCACAGCTACCTTGGAGGATCTGATGAAAGTTATAGATCATTAAATACATAAGGGATTTCATGTACAAATAACCAAGACCAGCTTCATGGTGTGCAGCTTATGGAGTCCTATAGGACCCATGCGTTTGCTTTGCTTTTCTACTGTTACTGTCTTGAAATTCTTAATTTTTAAATACATGGCTCTACATTTTCATTGTGTCCTGGATCCCAGAAATTATGTAACTGATGCTTCTTGAATCTCTTGAATCTGGTTATGAAGCTTTGGTTTAGATGCTCTCTAAAAAAGAAAAAAAGAAACCCTCTTTAAGATGTGGCACTACTTCTAATATACTGTAAATCCTTATTGATGTCCATGATTGCTCTTGACCTGTGGAAAGAAGAGAACTGAATCTTTTTTAACCCTGTATGTGACTGTATGAAGGCATTTGGTCCATGGCTCAAAGAAAGGCATTATGAAGAGGGCTGGCTTCAGTTTAGACACTTCTATTTGATAATGATAATATTCTTTCAATTACTTTTATTGGTTTTCAATTAGAATTTCCCACATAGAATGCTACACTTCATGATAATTTATGTAGATAGCTGTCACTAAAATTAAAATAAGACTTATTTTTTCATAGAGCAAATTTAGATGATTAGCTATCCCTAAAACAATGTCGTTTCATTAATGCTAAGAATCAAATCCTAAGAAAGCATATTCTTTTTTTAAAAAACGAATAGTCTTGTGCTTTTTATGATTAAATGAACAATTTCCTTTTTAAACATTTTTCTACTTATTTCCCACCATATGTGTCAACCTTAGAAAACTTGAAAAGGTACAGAAGTGTGATATGAAAGCAACTCTTTATTCAGAAATGTACTCCCTGATTGCAAATGGGATGTCAAAGCAAACTTTCTTTAAATTCTGCAAGAATGGGTGTTCAAAAGTGTGTAATTAATGTACCTGTGGTTTGAAGGGGTTTTTTATTTTAATTTTTTAACTTCTAAACCCCAGCTGAGTTAGTAATAGAATATAGAATTGCATACAAGAAATTGAATGCCAGTAGTCTGTTTGGTTAATAAAAATCTTTTGGGCGTAGCTGGAAAAAAAGAGCACATGGTTGGCAAGTTTAGAAGGAGATCAGAGGGGTATGTTTCTGTTTGTCACTCTGTTGTGTTATGTGGGGCATTTAAATGAGCCTTAAGAAAAGATTTATATTCACAGTTTGATACCTAAACTGGAGTGGCTGTATTACTGGGGCTTGGCACTGTTGATATGGAAAGTGGCCTGACTATTGATGTTTTAGGAATAAGAGAAATTTTGAGTTTTTTTTTTATCTTTCAGAAATCTGTTTCCTTGAAGTGTTTAATGTTTTGGAGTCATGTTTATCATGACAACATGGGAATTTTTAAATAGAAGAGTTATCTAAACTCCACGGTCCTAATTTTTTTCTTTTTTGTATTTTACTTTTTTAAAATTTAAACTTCAGTGATCTTTCATATTTCTACTTCCCCAGTGAACCCTCATTCTTGAATAAATGGCTTTCCAAACTTAAAAAGTTGTTTCTAAGACAACTAGGTAAACTAATTAAGTTAGTTTGTTATTTAGTTAACTTAAGCCTAATCCAAAACAGATATTTGACCTAGTTGTCCAACTCATGACGAAAACATCAGTGACAATAGCTATTTTAATGAAATGACAGTTCAAGTAACCTCACTAAACAAAATGATCATTTTAGTAGCCTGCATTAAGACAGTCTTAAGCTCAATGCATTGGCCTGCTAACAGGTCAGTTTAGCATCAAATTTTATTTTTTGATCTTCATACTAGGACTGAGATAAACTTGAGAACACCCTTGAGTTATATCTGTATTTTCACATATGAATAGATACTGTATCAATAGATAACTTTTAATGATTGACCATTTAACTCCATTCTGATAAAAGTTCAGTTTTTACTGTTAAAGGCATTCTATGAACTCCCCTCCCCTGAGGCAGAATTAATAGACTTGCGATATTGTAATTCAGAAACACTAATGCTCACCACTTAGAGGGTTAGATTGTCTTATAATAGAAACCCATTATGGAAAATACTCCTAACTACCTTCAATTGTCTCTTTTTTGTTTAAGCAGAAGGATATAATTAAATGCAATATTTAAAAGTGTAAATATGCTGTGATTAGAGTACTCATTGTTCTCTATTTTCATCAGGTAAAAAGATAAATTATAGAAAATATTCTCACTTTTGAAGCATTGGCTTTCTCTAGTATATACATTTAGAGACACTGTGACTTTAATATTTAATCCAGTTCTCCAAAAATATAAAGAGCTGGAAAATGGAGCTATTAGGTACAGTTGTGCAGCCTGTATGCTACACAACTCAAATGATCATCATTCATGTAGCCTATGCTATAAATATGTTTCCATTGTGCAGTAAATAACCTGAAAAATATGCATAAACCTTGATTAGATATACCTTTTCTTAGGTAGGAATATTTTCACTTTAAATTTTTTCATAAATAATTTAGTGTTTGTTACAGTATTACATTGAGGGCCTTTCCTTATGGAATTGGCTTATAAATGAAATGAACTCTTTAGCTTCAAACACTCAACCTATTCAGAGAGAGTTAAAACAGTGTCTCTCTATACGTCTTCTGGTGTAGGCAGTAGATAGCAGAGCTCAACCTCAATTTCATATGACTTGATATCAAAGTTAGGGCATTAGGGCCCAAGCATATTACAGGGAAAAAGACTCAGGTTAAGTGGGATCCAATGGATAGATGCTGGACTGGGACTCAGATGTGGGCAGATTCAAGAACATATTCTATTGACGCAAGCAGTGAACACAGCAGAGGATTACAAGAAGGTGATAACTAAAGGGGAAAAGCTTTGAGGTAAATTGTTTACCACATAGTTTCAAAATAAAATTGATTTGGAAGCTTCAGGGTTCACCATATATCCTGTGCCACACACTCTACTGTACTTTTCATAAATTATCTCATTTAATTGGAATACTCACAAAAATGGTCTGATTGTCAGAAAACTTAAGGACTTGCCAAAGATAGTTAAAATACCAGATGAATCAGACCTTAAAGTATGTTATTTTCCCACTTTGACATACTGCTAAATAAGACGGAGACTTCAAGCTCATAAAAAGCCCCAGGCATAGTTCAAGGATGATTAGCAAATGTTCATGATTGGTCTGTAATCACTTATGAACCCCTAGAGTTTGTATTAAAATGTTGGAACTAATCTTTCAAAGTTAATTTCTTTTTTATTTGTAGATCCATACTGTCCACTTATAGAATAAAATTCTGGCAAGGTTTAGATCTTATCAGTGCACACTCATTCTTTTACCCAAAAAGTATTAATGATGTCTTAAATGACTGCTTTTCAGAGAAAATTTGGAGATTGTTAACATAAGCACAGTTAAGTCTATTAAAATCTGTGGTACAATCAAAACACTATAAATTCAGAGGACTGATGCGAATCTCAGTGGCTCCATCCTCTCTCACCTTTGGGAAACTTCTAAAATTTGCTGATTTCACTCTGTTTGAAAGAAAGCAGTCTGATTTTGTAGGGTTAAATTTGATAAATTATTCTAACTTACTTAAGACTGAATTATATTATACAAGCTTGCTAATAATTCCAAATAGAGTAAAATGAAATAAGTAGAGATGTTAGAACTATAAACAAAAGATGCCAGGAGGACTAATCAGAAAAGCAATATATCTATCATTTTTTATGGTATATGGTTACTGTTAATACTGTTCTAATAATTTAGGAATATTTAGTTTACAGATATTAAAGTCCTCAAGCCATTTTCTTCACATCTCAGAAGCAGAACAGCATTATCTTATTGCTACATTTTGAAATACTTCTTTTTAGAATTCAACAGAAGGATGAGAATCTTTCATTATTTTCCAAGTGCTTTTCCTATAGTAATAGACCTTGTTCATTCCTTAGTTATACCATTTATTCAACAAATATTTATCATTTATAAGTCATTGTGCAGTAGGATGTGGAATTCTCAAAACAACCTGGTAGACCCAGAAAAATCAAAATGATTTTGAAGAACAAAGTTGGAAAACTCACACTTTCCAACTTTAAAACTTACTGCTAAACAACAGTAGTCAAGAGAGTTTGCTACCGCCATACGGATAGACATGTATCAATGGAATAGAAGTATGATTCCAGAAATAAACCCATATATCTTTGGGTTAAGTTATTTTTACTAAGGATGCCAAGAGCATTCATCAATAAATTATAAATGGTGCTGGGACAGTGGATATTCACATGAAAAATGTAGTTGAATTCCTACCTCACACCATATAAAAAGATTAACTCAAAATGGAGCAAAACCTAAATTTAAGAATAGAACCTATAGAATTCTTAGAAGAAAGCATAGGAGTAAATCTTCATGACATTGTATAAGGCAATGGTTCCCAACATCTATTACCAAAAGCACAGATGACAAAACAAAAATAGGTAAGTTGGACTTTATCAAAATTAGAAATATTTGTGCTTCAAAGGATACTACCAACAAAGTGGAAAACAATCCACAGATGGGAAAAAGATTTATAATTCATATATCTGACAAGGTAACTGTATCTAGAATATATAAAGAATGCTTATAACTCAGCAAGAGGACAAATAACTCACTTAAAAATTAGGCAAGGGATCTGGATAAATATTTCTCCAAAGAAGATACCCAAATAGCCAATAAACACATGAAAGGATGCTCATCATTTATCATTAGGGAAACGCAAATGAAAACCACAGTAAGATATTACTTAACCATTAGGATGGCTATGATCAAAAAGATACACACTATCTAGAATTCACAAAGATATAGAGAAATTGGAACTCTCATTCTTTGCTGGTAGAAAAGTAAAATGGCACAGCTACTTTGGAAAACAGTTGAACAGTTCTTCAAAATGTTAAACACGGAGTTGCAATATGACCCAGAAATTCCTCTTCTATGTATATACAAGAGAAATGAAAACATATGTTCATACAAAAATTCGTACACAAATGTTTTTAGCTTCTTCATAGTAGTAAAAGTGGAAACAATACTAGTATATATCCATTCACCATTGATAGGCATATACATATAAAATATAAGTGGGTGTATGTATGTATACACATATATATTAGATAGGCCTATGCATATAAAAACATATATGTGTATACGAACACTTATAGCTATACTTTTAAAAGGTGAATTTTATGGTGTGTGGACTTTTTCTCACTAAATATGTTATATAGTATATGCACACACACATATACATCTCAGTGAAGATATATGTGGTTGTGTGCATGTGTGTATGTACAGTTGCCCTGGCTGATGTCAGAGGGAAGAATAAAGAAGCTGAAGGAAGGAAGCACTCTTGAATTCATGTGTTATACTCAATAAGATGGCCCAATGACCCATAAGAAGATTATGTTCGTAACACCTACCAGAGGCCATACCGTTTACCAAGGTCATCATAAAAATAGTGGTGAGAGGGATACCAACATAACTAAGTTCAGTGGTGCCATTTTCCACAAGCCAGCTGGTAAGGATGACAAAAAAGGTAGCTACAAACCTGGTCTTATTTACATCTGAGAATAATGGGGTCCTAATAACAGAGGCCAAGTGGTGGCTGCATCTTGAATTCCATAGCACACACCAAAAGGAAGCACAGCATGTGGTAGGCCACTTTGGTTCAGAAGACAACACATTCCATATCTAGGAATACTGTTCTGGCCCATTTATTGAGTGGCAGGGAGGGCTTCCAGCTTTGAGAGGTGACCAGAGCCAGAAAGTTTGCTGCATCAGATCCAGGTCACTTGGGTCTTACCACCTGGCAGACATATGGTGTTGGAGCGTCAGTGGTTGGAAGAGATGAAATTAAGTATATGGCAAGCTGCAGTGGAATGACAACATAGGCCCTTTGGATTCTGTAGCAAAGCCACACCATCTGTAATAGATAATTACACACTCTTTCTGAAATAGCTTTTGGTGTGTTACTGGGTCCTGGTAGAGATGGAAAAATTGGTCATGGGACAGCAACTCATTATGCCTATTATGAGATGGGTTCTGTCAGATCTTTCAAGTTAAAATATTGTACAGGCCTTGCAACTATCCACTGTAAGATGGAAATGGCATATCCAGAAACAAGCTTGCACAGGATCAAAGGGTATGAATAAGCCTCCCAGCAGATAATTCAGACCCTCATATCTCTCTCAAATCTCACACCAGTCCATTTCTCCATCTGCATCTATTCCTATACATGGTTTTGCAAGACAAATTGAAAGAAGAGAAAAAAGCCTGAGCCTGGTTTATAGATAGATCAGTTTAGTGCTTAGGTAAGTGCAAGCCAAAAAATGGATGGCAGTTGTTAGATTACTAACACTTTCAGAATTGACCCTGAAGGACAATGGAAAGGGAAATATGCATTCCTGGCTATTGGCCAGTGGCCTAGCTGTCTATTCAGAGATCTGGAAAAGAAAGGGCTGTGGGATTGGAGACAAGGAATTCTGGGGTAGAGGCATACGATGTAAATGGACATAATAAGGTGGGGTTTTATATCACACATTAAGCCCATAAAAAACATTTACCATGGAAGAGGCACTGAACAACCAAATAGACAAAATGACCCAGTCCTCATCATCAGCCATTTCAGACATAGCACAATGAGTATATGAATGGAGTGGCTAGTACGGCAGAGATGGAGACCATATACGAATCTGACAGCATTGTCTCCATGTGTTACTAACAATCTACCTACTTCTGCCACTAAATATACAATTCGAAGTAATACGGTCCAACACTAATGCTCCAGTATTATACTATTCCCTAGGCTGTCTAACTCAACCACCTGGGGGGCAAGTTGACTACACAATCTTCCTTCCATCCTTAAAGGGCTAGCAGTTTATCCTTTCAAGGATAGATACCTATTCTAGGTATGGGTGTATTTTTCCTGCCACAGTAGCATTGATATCTAGGGGCTTATGGAATACCTGATATACAGGCATAGAATCCTATAAAATCATAGTATCCAAATACGGGACCCATTTTACAGCAAAGAAGGTGCAGAAATGAGCCTTAACTATCGCACCTGCCAATCAAATTGAACTTGTCAATTCAGAATCTGAATTTATCAAATACTCAAAGCAACTATTTCTGGCAAGATTTTTCCCTTCATTTTATAGGTGACTCCAGAGAGTTTCTGGGGTCATTTAACTAGTTGAATTGGATTTGAATCCAGCTATTTCACATCAATGTTGATGATTTTTATACAATACCATATATGAGGTTCTCTCACAGTTATTGCCAAACACACTCATGTTAGTAAACTCTAATAGAAAAATATACTCTTAAGCAGGTGAAGATAGCCTAGGGATTCAGGTTAAAAAATACATGAGTGACAAAGTTGAAACTTGTCATTCAACTTGTCAAAGTTGAAAGTTGCTATTTGTCGTTTTTAGCAGGCACATTCATAGTCCTACATCTTCTGTTCTTTGAGATATTTTTGTTGGTCTAATTTCCAAGTAGTTTATAAAGTTCCCTCTGAAATAATTACTGAATGGTTTTCCACGTTGTGGTGGTGTTGGTGAAGAACAGTTTATAGCACTGCCTTTTAATAGAATCAAATGAATGACACTTGTAAGCAGTGAGTAATCCTAGCACATAGCACTCAAATGATGTGCAGGCTGAGAAAAATATGTAGTTGAAATTAGTCTTAAAGGACTCCACAGCTAGGAATAAAACATTCAGGATATTTGAGGTTGCACAGAATTTTCTGTTCATGTTGGTTATTGGGTATTTAAGAACAGTTATTTAACAGATGCGAAAACAAAGTGTTGATGAGTAGAAGCTACCATAGAAGAAAATGTATTAAAATGAAAGTTGTAGACGTTGTGAAAAATGAAATGATTTAAAGTCTTGCATATTTGCTATAGCTAGTGTTGTTATAATTACAACAATGAAGTTTGATGATATGGAATTCTCTTCAAGTACAACTAGGGTATTACATTAGATATATGGATGTTGCAACCTGCCAACAGGTTATCAGAAACATATTGTTTGGCATGACAAACTCAACTTGACAGGCCATAAGTAGGCTGAATATTCTCTCATTTTCCATAGTTCCCACTAAGTGGGGCATGTTTCATTTGTTCATTAATATTCTGTAACTCATCCATGAATTCATTTGAGTTTGCTTAGTTCAGTAATCTCTGGCATTTCAATGTGTTGTCATTTTAGTTTCTCTGATTTCTCTACCATTCAGTAGAAACAAATATATTCCATGAAACTAATGCATGATGTAAGCAGAACATTCTCTGAATTTGTAGTCTTTTCAATTAACACATTTTTGAACTGGGTAAGACAATTGCACTAAATGTTTAATAACCTCCCAGTGTGGATATAAACACTTTGGTACACTCACTTAATGATGTACTTTTTTTTCTTTTATTTTTTTAATTCCAGTATAATTAATGTACATTGTTATATTAGTTTCATGGGTCCAATATAGTGATTCAACAATTCTATGCATTACTTAGTGCTCATCATGATAAGTGTACTCTTATTTCGCTTCACCTATTTCACCCATCCCCCTACCACCTTTGCTCTGCTAACCACCAATTTGTTTGGCACAGTTAAGAGTTTGTTATTTGGTTTGCCTCTTTTCATTGTTGTTTATTTGTTTCTTAAATTCCACATATGAGTAAAATCATATGATATTTGTCTTTTACTGACTGATTTTTTTCACTTAGCATTATACCCTGTAGATCCATCTATATTGTTGAATATGGTAAGATTTCATTCTTTTTTATGGCTGAATAATATTCTCTCTCTCTCTCTCTCTCTCTCTCTCTCTCTCTCTCATACACACACACACACACACACACACACACACACACACACACACTTCTTTATCCATTCATCAACTGATGGACATTGGGCTGCTTCCATATCTTGGCTATTGTAAATAATGCTACTATAAATGTAGGGCTGCATGTATCCCTTTTAATTAGCGTTTTTGTATTTTTGGGGTAAATATCTAGTACTTTTTGTATTTTTGGGGTATGATTGCTGGATCATAGGGTAATTCTAATTTTAACCTTTTGAGGAACCTCCATACCATTTTTAACAGTGGCTGCACCATTGTACATTCCCACCAACAGTACATGAGGGTTTCTTTTTCTCCACATCCTTGCCAACACTTGTTGTTTCCTGTATTTTTATTTTAGCCATTCTGACACGTGTAAGGTGAAATCTCATTGTGGCTTTGATTTGCATTTCCCTGATGATGAGTGATGTTAAGCATCTTTTTATGTGTCTGTTGGCTATCTGTATGTCTTCTTTGGAACAATGTCTGTTCATGTTTTCTGCTCATTTTTAATTGGATTATTTGTGGGTTTTTTGGTGTAGAGTTATATAAATTTTTATGTATTTTAATATTAAACCCTTATTGAATATATCATTTGCAAACATCTTCCATTCAGTAGGCCATCATTTATTTATTTTTATTGCTTCTTTGCTGTGCAAAAGCTTTTTATTTTGATGTAGTCCCAATAGTTTATTTTTGCTTTTACTTCCCTTGCCTCAGGAGACATATTTAGAAAAATGTTTTATTGTGCCAGTACCATATTGTTTGATTGACTACAGCTTTGTAGTATATCTCAAAATCTGGATTGTGGTACCTCCAGTTTCTCTCATTTTCAAAATTGTTTTGGCTATTTGGGGTCTTTTGTGTTTCCAGAAAATTTTAGGATTGTTTTTAGATCTGTGATAAATGTTGTTGGTATTTTGATAAGGGATTGCATTAAATCTGTAGATTTCTCTAGGCATTAAAGAATTTTAACGATAGACATTTTAACGATATTGGTTCCTCTAACCCTTGAGCATGGAATATCTTTCTATTCACTTATTTCAATTTCTTTTAGAGTACAGGTCTTTCACCCCCTTGGTTAAGTTAGTTCCTGGGTATTTTATTATTTTTGATGCAATTGTAAATGGGATTATTTTCTTAATTTCTCTTTCTGCTGCTTCATTATTGGTGTATTGAAATGCAACAGATTTCTGTACACTGATTTTGTATCCTTAGACTTTACTGAGTACATTTATAAGTTCTAGCAGTTTTGGTGGAGTCTTTGGGGGTTTTCTATATATAGTATCATGTCATCTGCAATTAGTGAAATTTTTATTTCTTCCTTACCAGTTTAGAAGTTCTTTATTTCTTTTTCTGGTCTTACTGCTGTGGCTAGAGAATCTAGTACTGTGTTGAATACAAGTGGCAAGAGTGGACATCCTTGACATTTTCCTGACCTTAGAGGATAAGCTCTCAGTTTTTCCCCACTAAGTATGATACTCAGTGCGTGTTTTTCATCTATGCCCTTTATTATATTAAGGTATGTTCTCTCTAAAACTATATTATTGAGGGTTTTTATCATGAATGGATGTTGTACTTTGTCAAATGCTTTTTTTTTTATTTAAAAATTTTTTTGGGGCGCCTGGGTGGCGCAGTCGGTTAAGCGTCCGACTTCAGCCAGGTCACGATCTCGCAGTCCGTGAGTTTGAGCCCCACGTCAGGCTCTGGGCTGATGGCTCAGAGCCTGGAGCCTGTTTCGGATTCTGTGTCTCCCTCTCTCTCTGCCCCTCCCCCGTTCATGCTCTGTCTCTCTCTGTCCCAAAAATAAATAAACGTTGAAAAAAAATTAAAAAAAAATTTTTTTTAATGTTTATTCATTTTTGAGAGACAGAGATAGAGCATGAGCAGGAAAGGGGCAGAGAGAGGGAGACACAGAATCCAAAGCAGGCTCCAGGCTCTGAGCTGTCAGCACAGAGCCCGATGCAGGGCTTGACTGAGACCCCAGTCAACTGAGCCGACTGAGCCACCCAGATGCCCCCTTTGTCAAATGCTTTTTTATACCTGTAGGGAAATCATATTATTTTTATCCTTTCTCTATTGATACAGTGTCTCACACTGATTAATTTGTGAGTATTGAACCACTCTTGTATCCTAGGAATAAATCTCACTTGATTGTAGTGAATGATGTTTTTTTTTTTTTTTTTTTTTTTTTTTTTATTTTTGGAACAGAGAGAGACAGAGCATGAACGGGGGAGGGGCAGAGAGAGAGGGAGACACAGAATCGGAAACAGGCTCCAGGCTCTGAGCCATCAGCCCAGAGCCTGACGCGGGGCTCGAACTCACGAACCGCGAGATCGTGACCTGGCTGAAGTCGGACGCTTAACCGACTGCGCCACCCAGGCGCCCCGTGAATGATGTTTTTAATGTATTGTTGAATTCAGTTTGCTAGTAATTTGTGGATTTTTACATTTATGTTCATCAGAGATATTGGCCTGTAGTTCTCTTTTTTTTTGTGATGTCTTTATTTGACTTTAGTATCAGGGTAATACTGGCTTCATAGAATAAATTTAGAAGTTTTCCTTCTTTTTCTACTCTTTGGAATGTTTGGTAGAATTCACCTGTGAAGCCATCTGGTACTAAACTTTTGTTTGTTGACAATTTTTTTTTTAAATAACTAGTTCAATGTCATTACTTGTAATTAGTATGTTCAAACTTTTATTTCTTCCTGATTCTGTTTTGGAAGGTTATATATTTCTGGAATTTTACCCATTTCTTCTAGATTGTCCAATTTGTTGACATATAATTTTTAATGGTATTCTCTTATTACCCTCTGCCCTTTGTATTTCTGAGGTGTTAACTGTTATTTCTCCTCTTTCATTTCTGACTTTGTTAATTCAAGGCTTTTTTTTAATGTGTCTGCCTAAAGGTTTATCAATTTTGTTGATCTTTTCAAAAAACCAATTCCTGGTATCATTGATCTGTTCTATTATTTTTTTTACTGTCTATTTCATTTATTTATGCTTTAATTATTTCCTTCTTTTTACTGGGTTTAGGTTATGTTTGCTCTTCTTTCTCTAGATCCTATAGGTGTAAGTTTAGGTTGTTTAGTTGGGATTTTTCTTGCTTCTTGATGTAGACCTGTACTGCTATAAACTTTCCTCTTTGAACAGCTTTTGCTGCATCCCAAAGATTTTGAACCATTGTGTTTTCATTTTCATTTTCTCCTTATATTTTTTTATTTCCTCTTTGATACATTTATTGTTTAGTAGCATGTTATTTAACCTCCATGTAATTGTGTTATTTTCATATTTTTTCTTGTGGCTATTTTTTAGTTTCATAGTGTTATGGTCAAAGTAGAAGCATAATATGACTTCAGTCTTTTTTGAATTTGTTGAGACTTGTTTTGTGGCCTTATTTGTGATCTGTTCTGGAGAATGTTTCATGTATTTTTTTTCTCTCTCTCTTCTTCTGGGATCCCTATAATGTGAATGATATTATGTTGATGGTGTCATTGAGTTTCCTAAGTCTATTCTTGTTTGTTTTTCTTTTTAAAAATTTTTTTTTCCAATGTTTATTTATTTTTGGGACAGACAGAGCATGAACGGGGGAAGGGCAGAGAGAGAGGGAGACACAGAATCAGTAAGAGGCTCCAGGCTCTGAGCCATCAGCCCAGAGCCCGATGCAGGGCTCGAACTCACAGACCGTGAGATCGTGACCTGGCTGAAGTCGGACGCTTAACTGACTGCGCCACCCAGGCGCCCCTTGTTTGTTTTTCTTTATCCTTCTCCTGTTCAACTGGATTCCTTTCCATTACTCTGTATTCCAGGTTGCTGATCTGTTCTTCTGTTTCCTCTATTCTTCTATTTATTTCCTCTAGTGTATTTTTAATTTCAGTTATGAGTTCTTCATCTATGATTGGTTCTTTTTTATATTTTCTATCTCTTTGTTGGGGGTCTCATTGCAATTCTCCACTCTTTTCTCAAGTCCAATGAGTATCTTTATGACTATTACTTTACATTTTCTATCAGGCATATTGCTTATCTCCATTTCATTTAGCTCTCTTGCTGTGATTTTGTCCTGTTCTTTCATTTGGGACACATTCCACTCTCCATTTTGTCTAACTTTTTATGTCTCTTCTTTTTTTTTTTTTTTTTTTTAATTTTTTTTTTTCAATGTTTATTTATTTTGGGACAGAGAGAGACAGAGCATGAACGGGGGAGGGGCAGAGAGAGAGGGAGACACAGAATTGGAAACAGTCTCCAGGCTCTGAGCCATCAGCCCAGAGCCCGACGCGGGGCTCGAACTCACGGACCGCGAGATCGTGACCTGGCTGAAGTCGGACGCTTAACCGACTGCGCCACCCAGGCGCCCCTTTTTATGTCTCTTCTATGTGTTAATAAAGTCAGCTACATCTCCTGCTCTTGAAAGCAGTGGCCTTATGAAAGAGAGGCTCTGGAGTGCCCTGCAGTGCAATATCCCCTGTTCACCAGAAACTGGTGCTTCAGGGATATCTCTTATGTGTGTTGCATGTACCCTATTTTGTGACTGAGCTGCCTTTGCCTTCAGTTCTGTTGTCTACAATGGCTCTGTTTGCCTATTTGTGGCAAGGTTTGGTCCCTGTGTTATTAATGGTCCCAGTGTTCTTAATAGTCTAGGGCCACCTTGGGCTTTAGTTTAGTTAGACCAGGTGTTTGCTAGGGATGCAGTAGCATCAAACTGCAGAGCACACACCCCTGTGTTGTCTGCTGAGAGACTTTTGTAGGTGGGTGGGGCCTGTAGTCAGACCAGATGTCTGCCCCCAGTCCACAGCTGGGGCCACAGTGGAGCAAGTAGGTATGGTTATCTTTCTCCATCCCCAGTGCAGGAATCACTTTGGAATGGCCTTGGCCGCTGTCAGGGATGCTTTCATAATGCTGTGCTTCTGTTGCCCCTTTGGATAGACTCCTGCTGAGGGCAGGTGTGATGGGACAGGTCCACAGGAGAACACAGGAGCAGGCATGTGGTGTTAGCAAGGTTTGGGTTGGTCTGATGTGGGAAGGGATCTGTAGCTCTGTTAGAGAACTTCTGATGGTGGGTTGGAGGGGGCAGGTTTGTAGAGGAACATGGGAGTGGGGCATACTGTTAGCAAGCTAGGTGGTGAATGTTTCCATTGGCTCATTCCCACAAGTGTCCCTGTATCTAGGCTGGGGAGTGGGGGGACGAAGTGGTGCCTGCCAGCTCTTTAGTTCCTGGACAACTCTGAACAAGTCTCCTAAAGATTCCTGCCCCTCCAGCACATGTTCTGAGATTAATACATAGATCTACCCATGCATCCCAAGCATTTTTCAAACTGCTGCTTCTATGTTGTATCTCAGCAGGGTTGTTTGTTGTTCTGCTTCTTTAAGGTCAGCAACTCAGTTTCCTGATGCCTTCCTGCTCTCTGAGAGTAGAGCCTCCTGATTTTTAAAGTTGTTTTGTGTTCAGACACACTGGTTGTAAAAAGTCATGAGGGTAAGCCCCTGTGATTTGCAAAGCCAAATGTTGTGGGGATTCATCTTCCCAGTGCAGATCCCTGTGCCTGGGGTGCCTGGTATGCCTGATGTAGGGTCTACTCCTCTCTCTTCTCTGGGCTTGGGGTGGCCCTCCCTCCTGTGGTCAGTCTTGTGAGTCACTTGGCTCCTGACTTCATCTCCACCCTTCCTACTGTTTATAATATGGCCTTTCTCTACAATCTATCATGGTGAGTCTGTTGTCAGTCTTTGGGAGGTATTCTGGGTTATTTACACTAATGGGTATGTTATGTAGGTGCACCCTTGGGATAAGGTGAGTTTATAATCTTCTTACTCCACCCATTTTCCTGGAAGTCTGATATGCTTTTGAATTGAGTGTTTATAAAAAATTCAAATACTGTTACACAGAAAAATAAGCAGAATACAAAATTGTGGATGCAATATTTTTTTTTCAGAAAAAAAATAAAATTATTAGCAGGAAATACATTAAAATGTCAATAGTGGTTAATTTATTGCTGTATTTCTGCACTTGCCTGATATCTTTGGAGACCATGTACAGTTAATAAAGATAATTTTGCATAAACAAATACAGAAGTATTCATTCCAGAAAAATATAGAACGGAGGTAGTATCAATAGAAAAATTCTTTAATATGTCAAAAATATAACAAACTTCTAGTTAATTAAACAAAGCAGAGAGAAGCTATAACATGTATATTATTTCTATGGCTACTTGACTTGCAAATAGTAAAGATTATTTGTGCCTATTATGGGGAATAGATCAACCATTGAGCTATGAGGATTGCTCAGTCATATAGAGCATTGATTTAGAGGAAATTTACTTTTCAGTGGCACTATTACTTCTGATTCTGAACCCTGCCTCTTTGGGGCTAAACTGTAAGCAACAAATAGTTTTTCTATAATCTTGTGGGAGAGGAAAAGGAATTTTCCCTCTATCCTTCTAGGTTCTTGGCTGAGACAAACACTGTAGTAAAAAGATTAACAGGAGAAAAACAAACCAAAGTTTAATGACATGCATACTTCTTATACACATGGGAGATACCTAGAAAAACTGAGTAATTCCCTGAAATGGCCCAGGCCACCACATTGGATACCCTTTACAGCCAAAGAGAAAAGATATTGTGTGGAGGGGCAGTTATAGTAGGTTGTCAGGAAAAGCGCTGTAAACAAGGGTATGTGGTCATGATGCAGATTTAAGTTGCTACCTTCTCTATTGATAAGACTTTCTACAGATACAGAGTCTTATATCTAGATCTAGATATATAGAGTCTTCTTCCTGGTACGGAGAAGGAGACATACTTATTTGCCTTATTAATGTGAATGTTTCTTACAAAATGGTAACTTCTACTTACTTTTTAGAGCTTCTCCTGTGTATTCTATTTCTTAAAAATAGCGGAAGATAATCCTTATGCCAAAGAGGCATATTTTGAGGTGATGTATTCTGCTTCTCAACAACCTCATTCTAAAATCATTGGCATGCAGAATATTATGCAATGTTTTAATACCCCTCTTTGTGAAAGGACATAATAAACTAGAGGAAAAGACAATGACTAATTAGAACAAAAAGATATTTGAATATTTTAACATCTCATAAATGATACAGTTATCAACATTTCCATTGAATACATATAGGGTATGTTATAAAGCAAGTAGAATCATTTCCCCCCCCAGAATTATTGAAACCTTTACATTTCTTCCTACTCTGAGATGCAAATAGAAGACAATTATTATTCTGATGACTACAATAAATTACATCATATACTCCTTAATGTATGAATTCAAATAAAATGCATAAATATCTTTTGATGACACAATTTGGGAAGACAAATGATACACTTAATCCAACAGAAATAAAGTGCACCCCAAAACCTAATGAATGCTTTTGCTTTCTCAGCCATTAGTGAAAATAATTAGTGAGCAGGGAAATATACCATCTTTCTCCTTGGGTTGGCTTTCAGATCCTCATAAAAGACTGAAGTCTCCCCAGGGTGATCAGACTCACAGTTTGAAGAACTCTGTCCCAGTTAGATAGAAAATCAGATAATTGCAAGAACAATTTGCAATCTCCAGGTGATTGAGAAAACAGAAGTAAACTGCAAGCTATATTATTATGTA
Source organism: Prionailurus viverrinus (assembly GCF_022837055.1). Lineage (NCBI taxonomy): Eukaryota > Metazoa > Chordata > Mammalia > Carnivora > Felidae > Prionailurus > Prionailurus viverrinus. The sequence continues at coordinate 142,710,878 of NC_062562.1, forward strand.
AAGTGACAAAATATAATTACTGCATAGGAGGTCTTTGTTTCTTGAAACTGCATTCTTTAAAAAAGAAAAGGGTGAAGTGAATCACTCTCAGTTTGCTTTCAAATCTCTGCTCCTATATTTGGGTTTACCCTCTGTGATCAGACTGAAGTTGAGAAATAATGTTCACTTTTATGATCTAAATCAGGAGACACACTGAAAACATACATCAACACTTTGAATCTGTCAATCTGTTGAAAATTTGTATTCTACACCAGCAGGATGACTTTGTATGTTGCTAGTAATTTTAATGAAAATTAAACATGGTCATGTTGGGGAGGAAGAATTTTCTATGCCCTTCAAGGTCCTGGCTGAACTAAGAATCAAATTGACGTGAGACAGATTAACAGGAGAAAATAAAATTCAGCTTCATATGTAAAGGGAATCCAAACAGACATGAAATTCCAAAGGCAGGCAATCTGAGGCTTACCTAACATCCTGAGCTAAGGAGACGGTAGGGATCTAAGGATTCAAAGGGGGAAGAAGACCATTAGCAGAAAGGTGAGAGAAAGCATCTGGAAAGTAAAGGTTGCCCTGTTATGTACATACATTTCTTAGGTAAGGAGGAATCTCTGTTGGTAGCTCTCCTGGTATAGGCAGGCAGTTAGGGAGAGATAGAGATTTTCCTGAATCTGCTGGGTTTTGATTGCTTTTAACTCAAAATAATTTCAATGCCAAAGTGGCCCGTCTTGGGGTAGCCTACCCAATAGCCCCTATAGTTATCATGTAAACTGATCACATGAATTTTTGTAATACTTCTCGAGTATTCAATAACAAGTGGGTTAATCATAACGTTGAGTATTCTGACTCAAAATTTCACTTTTAGTTTGGAAATAAGCTGTTTTAGAACTAGGTTGTTCTGGTTCAGCTTGTCTTGTTACTTATTTAACTATTCCTGCCTTGTAGCTTTGGCCTAGATATTTTTATATATAAAAGAAGTTTGTATTGTATATGGAATTGAGTAATGACTTCCAAGAGGAATCTGAAGGAGACACCATTGGTGTTTTAGACTTGATATTTCCAAGTTTGTGTAATTACTATATTTGAATTTTGATTTGGAGCCCCACCACTGAAGTTTGTTTGCTGGGATCCAAAATGGCATATGTGACTTGAGGACTTTTGAAGTACATTGTTTAGGTTTGGTATGATAAGATTTTAGTCTTATCTAATTTCTTATCTCCTCTTACCTACTCTAAGAGGCACAGTTCATTAGCAAATGCAATTCCACTATTTGAAATTTTTAGTAATTTAACTAGAAAATAAAATGCGTTGTTTTAGAGGGTAACCTACAATACTTGTGGTAGAGTAATACTTTCAATTGAATAGATGATTTCTATACCTATATTCAGTGTGACTACTTAGGTGCAAAGTTAACAAACAAGCATTCCAATAAAATATAGACCTTCATCTTTAAACTGAGCAAATGCACAAAATATAATAATAGGTGGAGTGGGATGGCAAAAGAATACAGAATTGTAGAATTAAGTAATTCAAGTAAAATGTAATGCTACCAGGTTGAAGTAAATAAGGAAAAATAATTTTCATGTTGTTTTTTTAATTTTTAACTTTATTTTTCATATTTACACATGTGCATAATTTAAAGAATTAAAAGGCCCTGTAAGTCCTAAAACCACAAAGTTGCATTCACCCTGTGCCTCTCCTCACCCCAGATTCCTGCTCTGCAGAGCCTGACATCTTTAACTGTATCTTTTTGTATTTACTTCTTTACGCATAAATGAAATAGTTATGCTGCTATTTCTTGATTTTTCAAATGTAGACAATATGCAATTTTAGTTGGAAGATGAGGATTTCTTTGTCTTGTATCTGCATCTCCCCCCACTCTCCTTCCTTGTCTCCCAGTATAGTTATATTACAACTATTTGTCAAACCAATGTTTCCTGCTTACATTATTGTGACTTTGTAGATATTGTTCACATAAACCCTATAATATACTTTGATTACCTTTTCTTTCTTGTATAATTCTTTGCTTTTCTTAGTGTTAATGACTTCTTTTCCAACTGCCTACTTGTCTTTTAGAAGCTTTAGAGGCTTTTCTCAAATTTTTGGTGATTTGCTACTTGTTTATAATTAAGAGTAGGGCACTCAAATGGTAACTGGAAACCTTGTACAGAACCCAGTGCTTGCTAAGTTTTACCATAAGGTGATGAGATATATCACCATATGTTTAGTTGGAAATGTATATTGGCTAAAGCATGGCTAGCTTCTGTAACAAATAGACTTTAAAATGTGTTAAGCCTCAAATGCAATTTTTTAAATTCACCTTTCTGGTTAATGGGTGATTTTTCTCTATATAGAGATTCAGAAACACAGACTCTCTTTATCTTGTGATACTATTCATCCCACAGTCTTGAAGTACCCAGATGGCAGAAGGGGAAAGAGAACTTTAGAGAGAGCACATTACTTTTTAAATCCTTGGCCTGGAAGTGATACTCATCATATCCACTCAAATTAGAGTAGCCGGAACTAGATCAATGCAAAGCAGGCTATGTAGGGGCCCAGGGAAAGTTGCCCCAAGATGGGTCACTTTGTCATAAAGATGGTTTTGAGCTGAAAGCAATCAAGACCCTGCAGTCTCCAGAGAAGCTTTTGCTCCTCCCTCAACTGCATAGAAGAATCTAAATTGGGGGTCTTTTCCAGAATAAGAGTTATTGTCAGAGATAAATTTTATCTGAGTGACCCATCTGTATGGTATGGCAAACATCTGATTACCAAATATCTTCTCTTTTTCTTATTGCCCTATGGATTTCATTCCTTCCCTCTGAAGTCCCAGACCCCTATCCCCTTCTTCTTTGTTCAGGATGACATACATACCTCATTTTGCCTGTCTTTGAAATTTCATGTCTGTGTAGATTCTCCATACATGTATTATTAAGTTTGATTTTTTCCTGTTAATCTGTGTCATGTTAATTTGATTCTTAATTCAGCCAAAGGATCTTAAAAGGGGACAGGATGTTCCTGCTCCCGGGAAGCTTGGAAATCTAGTCTCAGGCTTGGCAACTGCTTCCGGATGACAAATCTAGGCTATAGGAAAAGGAGTATTTTTTTGTTTGTTTTAATTTTTCTTAAAGCTTAATTATTTTTGAGAGAGAGACAGAGCACAAGTGGGGGAGGGGCAGAGAGAGAGGGAGACAGAATCTGAAACAGGCTCCAGGCTCTGGGCTGTCAGCACAGAGCCCTGTGTGGGGCTTGAACCCACGGACTGTGAGATGGTGACTTGAGCCGAAGTTGGACGCTTAACTGACTGATCCACCCAGGTGCCCCTAGAGGAGCAGAAGTATTACTTTTTTTTATTCAAAAGTTTTTTTTTTTTTTTTTAATTTTTTTTTTTTTTTTAACGTTTATTTATTTTTGGGACAGAGAGAGACGACAGAGCATGAATGGGGGAGGGGCAGAGAGAGAGGGAGACACAGAATTGGAAACAGGCTCCAGGCTCTGAGCCATCAGCCCAGAGCCTGACGCGGGGCTCGAACTCACGGACCGCAAGATCGTGACCTGGCTGAAGCCGGACGCTTAACCGACTGCGCCACCCAGGCGCCCCTCAAAAGTTTTTAATGTTTATTTATTTTTGAGAGAGGGAAAGAGTGTAAGCAGGGGAGGGCCAGAGAGAGAGGGAGATACAGAATCCAAAGCAGGTTTCAGGCTCTGAGCTGTCAGCAGAGAGTCCGACACGGGGCTTGAACTCACAAACTGTGAGATCACGACCTGAGCCGAAGTCAGGCACTTAACTGACTGAGCCACCCAGGTGCCCCAGAAGTGTTAATTTTGATGGCTACAGTTATCTCTGCCACAGAAACCTCCCTGAAAAATCAGAGTTAGAAATGTTTGCTCTAGGGCTTGCCTCGTGAATATAAACTAGGATTGCCACATTCTTTTAATTAATACCATAAATTATTGCTTCTTGAACTTTAAGTGTGTATAAATACATGGTGAAATATAGATTCTGATTCCACAGGTACAGTGTAGGATCTCAGTTCCTGAATTTCTATCAGAATCCCAGATGATATCAATCCTGTGAGCCCATGGATCATACTTGGAGTAGCAAGGACAGAAAGTTGCAACACTCGGCCTCTGTCTATTCTGTTGATTTCTTAGTCCAGAGCCTTTTTTGATTCAGTTTCTCCAGAGAATGAACATCCTTTCTGATGCTAGTGTGTATAAGAATAATTTCCTGGTAGAAAGAGATGAGGAAGGGTCCCTAGTCATCTACTTGTTTTCTGTGCAGTTGTTCCTAGTGAATTTAACATTGCTAAAAATTCAAAAGAGGTAGGTTGGTTTTGAAGAGTGATAGTGACTCAGGTATCAAATCTTCAAGGAATGAAAAAAAGTTACTCAAGTCATTTATACTGTGGGTCCTTAGAGAGGAAGAGAAGAGACTCTCTATGCAATCAGAACAAGCATATCTACCGCATGTCTGGTCCCAGTGGTTAGAGAAGGTAAGGAGACAAACCCCATTTGAACTAGCTGTGTGGGAAGGCTGGTTAGAACAAGAAAGTGATGGCAATACTCAGAGAAGAAAGTGAAGATATAGTAACTTCTACAGACCAAAGCAAAAAAAAAAAAAAAAGTTTTAGGAATTGTGAAAGGGGAAAAGGTAGATAGAAAAGGGAGCTATAGAGCATTCTGAGAATTGAAATCTGGGGAATGAGGAATAACCTGGAGACCTGAGCTTCTGGTGATTGATATAAAAAGAGATGAATATTACAATTAGCTTAGTCCTGATGATTCCAAACAGATAGTAGTGGAGTTCAGGAAAAGGGGGGAAAGGGTTAGAGGTTGGGTCACATCAGGGCAAGTTCAAGTCCTCCTGACTGCCCCGCATTGATGAAGGTCTACAGAGGGAAGGTCTAACTTTGTGTGTGTCAATGAAGTTTACCAAGGGAAAATAAAATAACATACCTGGCAGGGAAGGGGAATTTAAGTAGGTATACAATACAGAAACAGCCCATTTTGTACTTTTACTGTACAAAGTATACATCTTTTGGTTTCTGCTTGATATATTTTCTATACTCAGGCTGATATCACAACCTGGTTTTTTATTCCTATTTTTCTAAACGTGGCTAATTGTTTTACGTAATACTGGTGAATGATTTTGAAAATAGTGTGACATTTATAAGAGATCTGTAATCCTGTATACAATATAAGCCGCGAGTCTTCCACAACTTAAATCATAGCTGATCCATCAGTGTATACTGTGAGTTGCTTATTAAAAAATAAATAAATCATAAATTCTGTGAGCAAAGTTAATAACAAACATAAAGGCTGTGGCAGGAGCCAGACCAGCCTCTCTTCTGATTAACTGAAGGAGATTGATTTAAAATTTATACTATCAAGCAAAAGGCAATTTCTGTATTATCCCCGGGCAGTTACACATTGGTGAGAAACACAGCCGTGTACCAAGTCTCTCCATTATACACACTTACTTTCAAATTGTTAGTTCATTTCATCATCAATCATCCACTCTTTCATTCAGGAAACATGAGCTAGCAGCGCAGTTCATTTATGGAACACTATTTTCATACTTAGCAATGTGTGAAACTGAATTCTTCACGTTGTTAAATTCAGCCTTATTTAGCACATGGGAATTGTAGACACTTGTAGGGACAGACACCAAAGTGCTGAACAGGCAGGCAGAGGATGAATATAGAAATTACTCTTTAGAATCTTCTCTAAACACAAAGCTCTGAAATGATGATTTTTAACTGTTAACTGTCTTTTCATTTTCTCCTAATGTAAATCTAGCTAAGATCAGAGTCCCTCAGCATTTAAGATATTGAAGTTGAGATATTGCCAAAGAAGTAATCTCTCCTTTCCTTTTTGTCATTGGTAACTACTTCTAAATTCAGTTTTCTAACAGGGGCTTCCAAAGCACACAGATAAATAAAATGAGAGTTTATGTAAATTCTGGAACCCTTAATATCTTGGGTAAAGGTAGACTATTTTAATTATGTAAATAGTTTCCATCATTTAGGGGCTCAACTGCTTCTAGGCAGCTTTTTAATCAAATGGCCCTAGCTTTTAAAACATTCCAAATAATTTGTGTACTTGTAAATTTAATCACTAGTTTGACAGAATTTGAAAATAAATATATTCAAGTCAAACTCGGTTGTGTGAGGGGATGTTTCCAAAGAACCAACTGAGAGGATTTTTTTTTTCTTTTTAACAATCACTTATGTTGAAGTTCCTTCCTGTGTTGCAATTTCTTTTCTTTGCACTGCTGATCTAATTGTCTGCTGACATATCCATTATCTTTTATAGTCATTTCAAATAGCAAAAGAATTAGTTGCATATGATTTTTACCACTTCTCTTGGACTTGCAACCAGTTCTCCCTGATTGCTTCATTTTAATAGCCTACATAATGCAATTCAAAAGCTCTAACACCACTTTGGGTGTAAGATGGCTGTGACCAATGGAAAAGGCAAGCTAAAAGACCTTGAAAATGATGTTGTATATACAAAACAATAACAAGCAAAACTTAATTTCCTTGGGAGAAAAAAAAGGGAAAAACAACAAAACCACCATGTCCAGAATATAGGAAGGCGTTCTAAAAAGGAAAAAAAAAAAAAAGCGAGAGATTTTTTTGGTTTCGTTCGGTTTTTATTGAGACTTATGCAGTTATTACAAAACGTCCAGTGTTCCTCTGTCAGTTATATAGGTGAGATTTTCAAATATTTTCAAGGGCCGGAAAATATTTTTATTAGTATGTCTTTCTATTTAAATAGAATTTTGTATCTGTAGTCATACCTTCTGTGATTCTAGTTGTAGAGTCTAGAGACACTTCTCAGGTTACTAATCACATTTACCTAATCCTGCATCCTTTTTTTAAAAAATAGAGCAACCTCAATGGAATAGGTCTTCCTGAAGCTGAAACAAATGTTTTTACTCTTTTTTTTTTAATTTTTAAAATTCTTACTTATTTTTGAGAAAGAGAGAGACAGAGCGCAAGTGGGAGGGGGGCAGAGAGAGAGGGAGACACAGAATCAGAAGCAGGCTCCGGGCTCTGAGCTGTCAGCACAGAGCCCAGGCAGGGTTCCAACTCTGGAACCGCGGGGTCATGACCTGAGCTGAAGTCTGAGGCTTAGCCGACTGAGCCACCCACGTGCCCCACAATATGATCTATTCTTGAAACAAGACTAGAAAATTTTCAGCCTGGATGACCAGAGGAAATGTAAGAAGAGTGTATTTTGGGGAGGAAAAGAAAGAGAATGAAAAAAAATCTGAAGAAATAATGTAGGAGAAAAGGTAAATGATTTTTTTCAGTATCATGATGAGTGGATGACAAAAAGTATCATGATGGGACATGGACGAAAGGCACTGATAGCACCTCATGCATTTCTCTAGGAGAGCAGTCCATCCACTCACATTTATTGTGAAACTAGTAGTTGGCTACCTCTTTGTATCAATAGCAAGAGCTTCATTTCTAGGCTTTTCAGCTATTGCTTGGTGAAACAAAAAAGCATACAAACAAAATTCCTGAGGTAGGCAAGAGCAGAGCTTCATAATGCTGAAAATACAAAGATAGCAATGACTGGAGATCTAATTTAGGATGAGTTAATAAGAACACAACTAGGAGTTATTCAAATCAAAATCTAAAATGTAACCAGCAAAGAGGAGAGAAGATGGACTCTGAGAAGACCCATGAAATGAAAAAGAACACTTTAAGCTGTGTGACTTCTTAGAACAGAGCAGGATTAGCATGGGAAGTCTGTTGTCAAAGTTGAAATTCATCACTCATGTTCCACCAGCTAGGAATTCTTACAAGAAATTAAAGAACTTGACAGAAATAAAAAAGATTTAATGATAAGAAAGTGAAGGAGTCATTGGACATTCTGATAACATCTAATGGCTTAATTAAGTAATTGGAAAAAGGGAACCTTCACTTCCCTGACAATCAATGAATTACCTGATATACTTAGGAAAAAAGTGGCAAATCTCTTCTAAGTCCACCTAAGAAACTCTTTTCAATTCCAACATCATTTTTAAGTCACAATAAGAATTTTTAATATGGTGGAATAGTATAATTTACCAGAAAACAAAACTTAGAAGCAACCTAATCAGTTTATCAATCCAGTATTAATTAAATATCTGCTATATAACCAACTCTTTCCTTGGAATTATAAGATAACAAGATTATTTTTGTAAGTTCCAAGAAAGTAGCAGAAGATCTATAATTTACTATAAAAGTGAGTGGAATATTTTGAAAGCTTTCCTCTGAAACAATCTTTTGGTTAAATATTAAATCTCAAAACTCAAAATGTAATTCTTTTTTTAAATAATTTTTAAAAATTTATTTGCTTATTTTGAGATAGAGAACACAAGCTGGGAGAGGGTCTGAGAGAGAGGGAGAGAGAATCCAAAGCAGGCTCTGAACTGTCAGCACAGAGCCTGATGCAGTGATCAAACTCACAAACTATGTGGTTATGACTTGAGCTGAAATTAAAAGTCAGATGCTTAACCAACTGAGCCACCCAGGTGCCCCTCAAATGTAATTCTTGAAAATCATTAAAAAGTCGTATATAAAAATCATCATATTGAATCATTTCAGATAAATGTTATCATAGTTAAAGCCCTTACTATACTCATTGATTTTGTTGTGTGACACAAGTTCTAAAGAACTAAGAAATGATATTAGTAATAAATAGAAGCCTGATATATATCTTGAAAAAAGGTATTACATACAGTGGGCAATGTGATGATGCTCTCATTTAATGCCAGTGTTTAGAGACAGTTTTAGAGACCATACATTTAGGCGGTTGTCCTAATTAGAAAAGTTTGAAAATAGTTCTGTCCAACACTCAATATTTCCCCTGTACAGTTGTAGGTAATCTACAATTTACCAGGTCGAAGAATATGGTGTTTAAATGTGCAGTCTGTGCTGTAATAATTTTACCTGGAATCCCAGTTTGCTCTTTTTTGTTTTCTCATTTGTTTCATTTATAGTATATGAATCACAAGAGAACTTTCCCCACAGTCTTATCGTGATCACTAAATGAATAAAGTCTGTAGTTGAATGGTGAACCAAAAAAGCTCCGAGTAAACATTTAAATCTTATTATGTGAAGTAGGAAAGCCATGCTATACAGGTAAAGGGAATTTTGCAAAATTTTGCAAAATTTTGCCGTTTTGCAATATTGGCACTTGTAAATTCTTTGTAACGTGAAAAATAAGAGTTTTGAGTCTTCTCTGATTATCTGTCTTAGAATCCTGAGACTTCTGGTATACACTTCTTTGAATTTAGTCTTAAAACACCCCTGTGATCTCAGGTTCTTCTTCCATTGCCATCAAAGCAACGAAGAATTAAGTTACCATTTCCTACTCCACTTTCTTTTTCATCCTGTAATACTCAAGACAGTAGCACTGTCACTTGGGGGTGATTTAAACTTCAGGCCGTTCAATCCCATGAGAATAAACATTTTTAGAACCTTTATCTCCTGTTAACAAATGTTCTTGAGAAAACACAGTGTCACATTTGAATAATTTGCATATATCAGGAAGGTGCCAAGTTAAAAAAAATTAAGCTGTTATTTTAAGCAAATAACAGCTGATGTGGGTCTTCGTCATATCCTCTACCCAAATACTTAACTGAATTGTTAAATTTTGTCAGTGATTCTGTTCATACGTGTGTTCAAATGCTATAGCAACTTCCATATATCCACTCACAAGCCATAATTCTTGTAAGACTATTTAGAAAGACTAAAATTAATTCATAATAACTGATTAGTCAACCTGGATCCTTATCTCTCCATTAAAAGTTGATAGGAATCTTTTATGTGATATTTGTAATGTTGTTTCTGTTTTTTTTTGAAAGGCACAGTGAAGAAAAACAGAGTCCTTCCTAAACACAACAAGCTTATAAAAAAAGAACTTTTGTTTAACAAGCATGCTGTCACGTGTTGACTTGTAGTTTTGATAAATAAGAATCACCTATAACGAGAAGTTTCTATGTTGTCTGAAACCTGTTTGATGTTAGATTGAAGCTATATAAATCCCCTCTAAAATGCCCATCATACATGGTAAAACAGTGTCACTGAAACATCTTAGCGTTTGCTAACATCAGGCAAACTTAGATTGGGGGGATTGTTTTAGCACAGAAAGTAACCCCGAAAATCAAATTTTAATTTACACATAATTAATTTGTACCTTAATGATAATATAGCATGGCATCAGCTGTTTCAGCAGTGTACTGGCTTAGTTTCATGACTATCATTAGACATTTAATGCTATATGTCTATGCATATAAAATCGAATCCCCATTTTTAATTTTTACTTGGTTTTACAAACTGGCTGTTCAGATACTTCTGTTCTCTTAGTTTACTTCTATCTGAGTCAACTCATCTAAAAGATCCAGTTGACCAGCTGGGCAAAGGAGAAAAACCTGAGGTTTATCCCTTTCGGTAATTTTGAAGACTTAACACAGTGGTTGTCAATATGTACTGTGCAGATCAGTCAACTGGGAATGCTTGTTAAGAATGTTAAAAATGCTTCCCATGTTCTTCAAGTGGGGCTTAGGAGTCTGCATATTAACACTCACCTATCAGGATGTTTTGATGCAGGCAGTTCCTGTGTGAACATGATGACACCAAGAGTGATTTGAGCTGGAGAAGGGAGTATAGGTACTTTGCACGGTGAACTGTCAACTAAGAGCAGAAAGCAGCTGTAGAGGCCAGAGACCGAGAGGAGACCTAAACTGTCTGAACTGGAGAGGACAACAGCCGGTAGACTCTGATCCAGACGGAAGCCAAGAGGAGGACCAGTGACCAGCAGAAGATAAAGAGGGAACCCGTTTCAAAAGAGGAGAAGTAAAAAGGGCTGCTGAAGGAAACCTTAGCTGGGAAGGCAGGGCTTAAGAATGACAGGACAGTATTCACCAGCATTCCAGCATTTTATTTTTTCAGTCCTTAGAGTGGCTGGCAACTTTGGACATTGAATGTCCATCGCCTCCCCAAAAAAGCAATGTTTTGTGTAAAATTTCATAGTTGATTTGTCTCTAAATTCTAACTGAATCAGGCTATTTCTCACAAGTAAATTGTTCTATGTCTTTAACTTCATTTTTTCCTCCTCCTTTGTCTTTTACTTTTCCTCCCTCTGGGTGATTTCTTTGAGTATCCTTTCCAAAGGAGCTCCTGTTAGAACAGTCTTCAGCCACCTCCTTTATTGGTCAAATTTAGAGAAGGGGTCTGAGGCCCCGTCTTTCACACTGCTTCCCTCACGCTAGAGGTGCTTTGTGCACCACTTGGCATCAGAGAGAGTACCGGTGAAGGACTGAGCCCCTCCCTGAACTGCTGTAATGTCTGAGCCATCCCTGCTCTCAGGGTATCATGAGCTTCTTGCTGGCTCTCAGTAGAGCTTCAAGTGAGCTCTTGTTCTATGTTTCACAAAGTGCAAATTGGCTCAGTTCTAGTTACTGGCAAGTACAACCTCACCTATGACATGGTGTGCTTGATAACCATTCCTGAACAAGTCACAACGACATTTCCTCTAGAAACATATTGCTTTCACATCAGTAATGTATTCTTTAGACTAACCTTGTACAACAATTTCTGAAAGAACAGTTGCCAAATGAATTCTTTTCCTCTGAGTTCTTCTGAGGGGACCCTTTCAAATAACAGTATACAAGGAAATCATGTTTTACAACTCATCCTAGGGGGGCGCCCGGGTGGCTCAGTCGATTAAGCATCCGGCTTTTGATTTCTGCTCAGGTCATGATCTCACAGTTTGTGAGATCAAGCCCCACAGAGAGGACTCTGCACTGATAGTGTGGAGCCTGCTTGGGATTTTCTCTCTCACCCTCTCCCTTCCCAACTCACACTTGCTCTCTCACTCTCTCTTTCAAAATAAATTTAAAGAAAAGAAAAGAAAAGAAAAGAAAAGAAAAGAAAAGAATAAAATAAAATAAAACTCATCCTAATGTGGAATTCAGAGTAAGTTAGACCCGTCTAGATCCTCACACACACAAAATTTTACTGAAATGTCAAAATAATCTCATTATATGTTTCTCCTATATGAAGTCCCCCAGGACAGATTACACAGGGCATTGCATTCCAGAGTGTCCATTACTCTGCTGCAGCTCGTTTGTTGATTGCACCAACTATGTGAGAGCACCAAATTATTTGTATCTGTGATTTATGTGAATTGATAGGAATCCAAAATACAAGCAAAGTGAGACTCAACGTCACAATGAGGTCAACATCAAAAAATAAAAGCGATTGTTCTCAGTTTGAGGAAAGTTATTTTTAAATCTTTGCTGAATAGCGAAATACTTGGGTCATATTATGAAGCATTAGCAGTGAAAATCTGTAACTGAACTATATAAATTACAAATTGATTTAGATGCACTAGGTCTAGCTCTAATGTCCAGCACACATGATGTGCTGAAGGTATGTAATGACCCATGCTCAGGTGCCATAGAGGGGGAATTTCACAAAACTGGCATTTGCTTTTATTAGATCTCACAGGGTCAAAAAGCACTCATCTGATGTGAAGAAAGGACTCCGTGAATTATCAAACAAATAGATGCTCTTTTTTTTTTCTGGTGTGGTAAATCTCTTTGGATTTATAATGGCTCATCGGAGAACATAGCAGCCTCTAAAATTTTGCTGCAAGGTGAGAAAATACCAGGCAGAGACAAGTTATTAAAAAGAAAGAATACATCACTTTGAACTTTAAACACTTGTTCTTAACACCTGATGCCTCTTATAGCAACAAATAACATGACAGATGTATGTGATTTATAATTTTTGTTTGTTCAGAAAAACAAAGTGATAAAATTGAGTTGATGGATAGAGTAGCCGTGAGACAGAGTCATTCTGTGTCTATGTAAGCTGTATATAATAAAAACTCTAAAATAATGTCCTCTATTTCTAAAACTCAGTTGCTGATGCTATTTATATTATTCAGTCATCTGGCAAGAAAATCTCTCAATACTCTGAAAACCTAAATCATTACAGTTGATATTCAGGAAATTGAGAAATATGATTGCTGACTCAAAGAAATGTTTCAATTATATTTTTTTGGAATGTGAGCAAAAGGGTGCTGTGGTTGATAGAAAAATGACCCTCCAAAGATATCCATGTCCTAATCCCTGGAACCTGCTAATAAGTTACCTTACACGGCAAAAGGGACTTTGCAGACAGGATAGTTAAGGATCTTGAGATGGGGAGATTATCCTTATTTATCTGAGTGGTCCTAGTGTGATCATAAGGGTCATTGTAAAGAAATGCAGGAGAGGCAGAGTCAGACAAGATGTGACAACTGAACCTGAGGTTGGAGTGATTTTAATTGCTGGCTTTTTTGAAGATAGAGGGGGTCATAAGACAAAGAATGGAGGCAGACTCCAGAAGCTTGAAAAGGCTGGGAAACTATTACTCCCCTACAGCCTCCAGAAGGAATTCAGCCTGGCTGATGCCTTAATCTTAGTCATTTCTATAAAAGCCATTTCAGACTTCTGAACTATAAAATAATTATTTTTGCACATTTTATTTTTATTGTTGTTTGTTTGTTTTCAGGATAAGTGTACTCTTTGATCCCTATCACCTATGTAACCCATTTTCCCACTCACCTCCCCTCTGGTAACCATCAGCTTGTTCTCTATAGTTAAGAGTCTGTTTCTTGGTTTCTCTCTCTCTCTCTCTCTCTCTCTCTCTCTCTCTCTCTGTCTGTCTGTCTGTCTCGGTCTCTCCTTTGCTCTTTTGTTTCTTAAATTGTACATATGAGTGAAATGATATGGTATTTGTCTTTCTCTGACTAACTCATTTCATTTAACATTATACCCTCTAGCTCCATCTATGTTGTTGCAATTGGCAAGATTCCATTCTTTTATGTGGCTGTATACACGCACATGCACACACAGACACACACAGACACACACATCCTACTTCTTTATCCATTCATCAATTGATGGACACTTGGTGTGCTTCCATAATTTGGCTATTGTAAATAATGCTGCCTTAAACATAGGTGTGCATGTGTCCCTTTGAATTAGTGTTTTGTGTTTTTTGAGTAAATACCCAGTACGTAATTCATGGATCATAGGGTACTCCTACTTTTAACTATTTAAGGAAATTCCATACTGCTTTCCACAGTGGCTTAACAAATTTTCATTCACACAAACAGTGCATAAGGGTTCCTTTTTCTCCACATTCTTGCTGACACTTGTTTCTTGTAGTGTTGATTTTAGTGATTCTGACAGGTGTGAGATGATATCTCATTGTGCTTTTTATTTGCATTTCCCTCCCTCATGATGACATGTTGATCATTTTTTCATGTGCCTGTTGGCCATTTGTATGTCTTCTTTGGAGAAATATTTATTCATGTCTTCTCCCATTTTTTAATTGGATTATTGATTTTGGGGGTATTGAGTTGTAAAACTTTTTTTTTCAATATATGAAGTTTATTGTCAAATTGGTTTCCATACAACACCCAGTGCTCATCCCAAAAGGTGCCCTCCTCAATACCCATCACCCACCCTCTCCTCCCTCCCACCCCCCATCAGCCCTCAGTTTGTTCTCAGTTTTTAAGAGTCTCTTATGCTTTGGCTCTCTCCCACTCTAACCTCTTTTTTTTTTCCTTCCCCTCCCCCATGGGTTTCTGTTAAGTTTCTCAGGATCCACCTAAGAGTGAACACATATGGTATCTGTCTTTCTATGTACGGCTTATTTCACCTAACATAACACTCTCCAGTTCCATCCATGTTGCTACAAAGGCCCATACTTCATTCTTTCTCATTGCCACGTAGTACTCCATTGTGTATATAAACCACAATTTCTTTATCCATTCATCAGTGGATGGACATTTAGGCTCTTTCCATAATTTGGCTATTGTTGAGAGTGCTGCTATAAACATTGGGGGTACAAGTGTCCCTATGCATCAGTACTCCTGTATCCCTTGGGTAAATTCCTAGCAGTGCTATTGCTGGGTCATAGGTAGGTCTATTTTTAATTTTTTGAGGAACCTCCACACTGTTTTCCAGAGTGGTTGCACCAATTTGCATTCCCACAAACAGTGCAAGAAGGTTCCTGTTTCTCCACATCCTCTCCAGCATCTATAGTCTCCTGATTTGTTCATTTTGGCCACTCTGACTGGCGTGAGGTGATATCTGAGTGTGGTTTTGATTTGTATTTCCCTGATGAGGAGCGACGTTGAGCATCTTTTCATGTGCCTGTTGGCCATCCAGATGTCTTCTTTAGAGAAGTGTCTGTTCATGTTTTCTGACCATTTCTTCACTGGGTTATTTGTTTTTCGGGTGTGGAGTTTGGTGAGCTCTTTATAGATTTTGGATACTAGCCCTTTGTCTGATATGTCATTTGCAAATACCTTTTCCCATTCTGTTGTTTGCCTTTTAGTTTTGTTGGTTGTTTCCTTTGCTGTGCAGAAGCTTTTTATCTTCATGAGGTCCCAGTAGTTCATTTTTGCTTTCAATTCCCTTGCTTTTGGGGATGTGTCGAGTAAGAGATTGCTACAGCTGAGATCAGAGAGGACTTTTCCTGCTTTCTCCTCTAGGGTTTTGATGGTTTCCTGTCTCACATTCAGGTCCTTTATCCATTTTGAGTTTATTTTTGTGAATGGTGTGAGAAAGTGGTCTAGTTTCAACCTTCTGCATGTTGCTGTCCAGTTCTCCCAGGACCATTTGTTAAATAGACTGTCTTTTTTCCATTGGATGTTCTTTCCTGCTTTTTCAAAGATTAGTTGGCCATACGTTTGTGGGTCTAGTTCTGGGGTTTCTAGTCCTTTCCATTGGTCTATGTGTCTGTTTTGGTGCCAATACCATGCTGTCTTGATGATGACAGCTTTGTAGTAGAGGCTAAAGTCTGGGATTGTGATGCCTCCTGCTTTGGTCTTCTTCAAAATTACTTTGGCTATTTGGGCCTTTTGTGGTCCCATACAAATTTTAAGATTGCTTGTTCTAGCTTTGAGAAGAATGCTGGTGCAATTTTGATTGGGATTGCATTGAATGTGTAGATAGCTTTGGGTAGTATTGACATTTTGACAATATTTATTCTTCCAATCCATGAGCATGGAATGTTTTTCCATTTCTTTATATCTTTTTCAAATTCCTTCATAAGCTTTCTATAGTTTTCAGCATACAGATCTTTTACATCTTTGGTTAGGTTTATTCCTAGATATTTTATGCTTCTTGGTGCAATTGTGAATGGGATCATTTTCTTTATTTGTCTTTCTGTTGCTTCATTATTAGTGTATAAGAATGCAACTGATTTCTGTACATTGATTTTGTATCCTGCAACTTTGCTAAATTCATGTATCAGTTCTAGCTGACTTCTGGTGGAGTCTATCGTATTTTCCATGTATAATATCATGTCATCTGCAAAAAGTGAAAGCTTGACTTCATCTTTGCCAATTTTGATGCCTTTGATTTCCTTTTGTTGTCTGATTGCTGATGCTAGAACTTCCAACACGATGTTAAACAACAGCAGTGAGAGTGGACATCCCTGTCGTGTTCCTGATCTCAGGGAAAAAGCTCTCAGTTTTTCCCCATTGAGGATGATGTTAGCTGTGGGCTTTTCATAAATGGCTTTTATGATGTTTAAGTATGTTCCTTCTATCCCGACTTTCTCGATAGGCCTGGATTCTAATGTATTTTCTCTCAGGACTGCCTTCGCTGCATCTTAAAACGTTTGGATTGTTGTATTTTCATTTTCGTTTGTTTCCATATATTTTTTAATTTCTTCCCTAATTGCCTGGTTGACCCATTCATTCTTTCGTAGGGTGTTCTTTAACCTCCATGCTTTTGGAGGTTTTCCAGACTTTTTCCTGTGGTTGATTTCAAGCTTCATAGCATTGTGGTCTGAAAGTATGCATGGTATGATCTCAATTCTTGTATACTTATGAAGGGCTGTTTTGTGACCCAGTATGTGATTTATCTTGGAGAATGTTCCATGTGAACTCGAGAAGAAAGTATATTCTGTTGCTTTGGGATGCAGAGTTCTAAATATATCTGTCAAGTCCATCTGATCCAATGTATCATTCAGGGCCCTTGTTTCTTTATTGACCGTGTGTCTAGATGATCTATCCATTTCTGAAAGTGGAGTGTTAAAGTCCCTGCAATTACCACATTCTTATCAATAAGGTTGTTTATGTTTGTGAGTGATTGTTTTATATATTTGGGGGCTCCCGTATACGGCGCAGAGACATTTATAATTGTTAGTTCTTCCTGATGGATAGACCCTGTGATTCTTATATAATGCCCTTCTTCATCTCTTGTTACAGCCTTTAAGTTAAAGTCTAGTTTGTCTGATATAAGTATGGCTACTCCAGCTTTCTTTTGACTTCCAGTGGCATGATAAATAGTTCTCTATCCCCTCACTCTCAATCTGAAGGTGTCCTCAGGTCTAAAATGAGTATCTTGTAGTCAGCAAATAGATGGGTCTTGTTTTTTTTATCCATGCTGGTACCCTATGTCTTTTGGTTGGCGCATTTAGTCCATTTACATTCAGTGTTATTATAGAAAGATATGAGTTTAGAGTCATTGTGATGTCCATAGGTTTCATGCTTGTAGGGATGTCTCTGGTACTTTGTCTCACAGGATTCCCCCTTAGGATCTCTTGTAGGGCTGGTTTAGTGGCGACGAATTCCTTCAGTTTTTGTTTGGGAAGACCTTTATCTCTCCTTCTATTCTAAATGACAGACTTGCTGGATAAAGGATTCTCGGCTGCATATTTTTTCTCTTCATCACATTGAAGATCTCCTGCCATTCCTTTCTGGCCTGCCAAGTTTCAGTAGAGAGATTGGTCACGAGTCTTATAGGTCTCCCTTTATATGTTAGAGCACGTTTATCTCTAGTTGCTTTCAAATTTTTCCCTTTATCCTTGTATTTTGCCAGTTTCACTATGATACGTCATGCAGAAGATCAATTCAAGTTATTTCTGAAGGGAGTTCTCTGTGCCTCTTAGATTTCAGTTCCTTTTTCCTTCCCCAGACCAGGAAAGTTCTCAGCTATGATTTCTTCAAGTACACCTTCAGCACCTTTCCCTCTCTCTTCCTCCTCTGGAATACCAATTATGTGTAGATTATTTCTCTTTAGTGCATCACTTAGTTCTCTAATTTTCCCCTCATACTCCTGGATTTTTTTATCTCTCTTTTTCTCAGCTTCTTCTTTTTCCATAATTTTATCTTCTAGTTCACCTATTCTCTCCTCTGCCTCTTCAATCCGAGCCATAGTTGTCTCCATTTTGTTTTGCAGCTCGTTGATAGCACTTTTTAGCTCCTCCTGGCTGTTCCTTAGTCCCTTGATCTGTAGCAAGAGATTTTCTGCTGTCCTTTATACTGTTTTCAAGCCCAGTGATTAATTTTATGACTATTATTCTAAATTCACTTTCTGTTATATTGTTGAAATCATTTTTGATCAGTTCGTTAGCTGTTGTTATTTCCTGGACGTTTTTCTGAGGGGAATTCTTCCGGTTTGTCATTTTGGATAGTCCCTGGTGTGGTGTGGGACTGCCGGGCACTTCCCCTGTGCTGTCTTGAATAACTGGAGTTGGTGGGCGGGGCCGCAGTCAGACCTGATGTCTGCCCCCAGCCCACCTCTGAGGCCACAGTCCAACTGGTGTGTGCCTTCTCTTCCCCTCTCCTAGGGGCAGGATTCACTGTGGAGTGGCGTGGCCCGTCTGGGCTACTTGCACACTGCCAGGCTTGTGGTGCTGGGGATCTGGCATATTAGCTAGGGTGGATCCGCAGGGTGCACAGGGCGGGAGGGGCAGGCTCAGCTGGCCTTTCCTTTGGAGATCCGCTTCGGGAGGGGCCCTGCGGCACCCGGAAGGAGTCAGACCCCCCAGAGGGACAGATCTGCAGAAGCACAGCATTGGGTGTTTGCGGGGAGCAAGCAAGTTCCCTGGCAGGAACTGGTTCCCTTTGGGATTTTGGCTGGGGGATGGGCGAGGGAGATGGCGCTGGCTAGAGCCTTTGTTCCCCGCCAAACTGAGCTCTGTCGCCCTGGGGCTCAGCAACTCTCCCTCCCTTTGTCCTCTAGCCTTCCCGCTTTCTGAGCAGAGCTGTTAACTTATGACCTCCCAGATGCTAACTCCCGCTTGCTGTCAGAACACACTCCATCCAGCCCCTCCGCTTTTGCCAGCCAGACACGGGGGCTCTGCTTGGCCGGCAGGCTGCCCCTCTGCCCCAGCTCCCTCCCGCCAGTCCATGGAGTGGGCACCTCCTCTCTGCCCTTCCTACCCTCTTCTGTGGTCCTCTCATCTGCACTTGACTCCGGAGACTCCGTTCTGCTAGACTTCTGGCGGTTTTCTGGGTTATTTAGGCAGGTGTGGGTGGAATCTAAGTGATCAGTAGGATGCACGGTGAGCCCAGCGTCCTCCAATGCCACCATCTTCCCAGGATCTCTCTAAAACTTTTTTATATATTTTGTATACCAACCTTTTATTGCTTATGTAATTTGTAAATATCCTCTCCCATCCCATTCTATAGGTTGCCTTTTAGTTTTGTTAATTGTTTCCTTCACTGTACAGAAGCTTTTTATTTTGATGTAGTCCCAATAGATTATTTTTGCTTTTATTTCCCTTGCCTCAGTAGACATATATAGAGAAATGTGGCTATGGCTGACACCAGAGAAATTACTGCCTATGTTCTTTTCTAGGATTTTTATGGTTTCAGTCTCACGTTCAGGTGTTTAATCCATTTTGAATTTATTTTTGTTTATAGTGTTAGAAAGTGGGCTGCTTTCATTCTTTTGAATGCAATTGTTTCGGTTTCCAAGCACCATTTGTTGAAGAGACCATCTTTTTCCTATTGGATATTCTTTCCTCTTTTGTCAAAGATGAACTGACCACACAATTGTGAGTTTGGTTCTGGGTTTTCTGTTCTGTTCTATTGACTGTGTGTGTGTTTTTTTGTGCCAGTACCATACTGTTTTGATCACTACAGCTTTGTAATACAATTTGTAGTCGGGGATTGTGACACCTCCCATTTTGTTTTTCTTTTTCAATATTGCTTGATTCCATACAAAATTTGTTTTGGTTCCATACAAATATTAGGATTATTTTTTCTAGCTCTGTGAAAAATGCTGATGATGTTTTGATAGGGATTGCATTACATCTGTAGATTGCTTTGTTGAATGCTAAATATAGACATTTAAACAATATTTGTTCTTCCTACCCATGAGCATGGAATGTCTGTCCATTTCTTTGTGTCATCTTCAACTTCTTTCATCTGTGTTTTATAGTTTTCAGAGCACATGTCTTTTACCTCTATGTTAAGTTTATTCCTAGGATTTTATTATTTTGGTGCAATTATAAATGGGATTTATTTTTTAATTTTGTCTTTTGCTGCTTCATTATTAGGGTATAGATGTAACGTATTTTTGCATATTAATTTTGTATCCTGAGACGTACTGAATTCATTCATCAGTTCTAGTAGCTTTTTGGAAGAGGTTTTAGGGTTTCTATATATATTATCATGTCATTTGCAAGTAATAAAAGTTTTACTTCTCTCTTGCTGATTTGGATGCCTTTTATTTTTGTTCTCTTATTGTTGGGCCTAGGATTTCCAGTAGTATGTTGAATACAAGTGGTGTGAGTGGACATCCTTGTCTTGTTCCTGACCTAAGGGGAAAAGCTCCCAGTTTTTCCCCATTGAGTATTATGTTTGCTGTAGGTTTTTCATGTAATGCTTTTATTATGTTGAGGTAGGTCCCCTCTAAACCTACTTTGTTGAGGTTTTTGTCATGAATGGATATTGTACTTTATCAAATGCTTTTTATGCATCTATGGAAATGATCATATGATTTTTATTCTTTCTCTTATTGATGAGATATATCATGTTGATTGATTTGTGAATATTGAACTATCTTGCATCCTGGGAATGAACTCCACTTGATCGTGGTGAATAGTTTTTTTAAATGTATTGTGGGATTCGGTTTGCTAGTATTTTGTTGAGTACTTTTGCATCTGTGTTCATCAGAAATATTGGCCTGTTGGCCTGTGGTGTGTGTGTGTGTGTGTGTGTGTGTGTGTGTGCACGTGTGTGCACGTGCATGTGTGTGTGTGATATTTTTATCTGGCTTTATTATCAGGGTAATGCTGACCTCCTAGAATAAATTTGGAAGTCTTCCTACCTTTTGTATTTGTGGAATAATTTGAGAGGAGTAGGTATTAACTCTTCTTGAAATGTTTGGTAGGATTCATCTGTGAAGCCATCTGGTCCTAGACCATTGTTAGTTGGGAGTTTTTAAATTATTGATTCAATTTCACAGCTAGTAATCAGTCTGTTAAAATTTTCTATTTCTTCCTGTTTGAGTTTTGGGAGATTACAACTTTCTAGGAATTTATCCATTTCTTGTAGGCTGTCCAGTTTGTTGGCATATAGTTTTCATAATCTCTTTCAAATGTTTGTATTTATGTGGTTTCAGTTGTTATTTCTCTTCTTTCATTTGTGGTTTTATTTATTTTAGTCCTCTCTCCCTTTTTTTTTGGTAAGTATTATTAGAGGCTTATCAATTTTGTTGATCTTTTCAAATAACAAGCTTCTGGTTTCATTGATCTATTTTTGTTTATTTGTTTCTATTTTGTTTACCTATGCTCTAGTCTTTACTATTTTCTTCCTTCCACTGATTTGGGGTTTTGTTTGTTCTTTTTCTAGTTCGTTTAGGTGTAAAGTTAGGTTGTTTATTTGATATTTTTTGCTTCTTGAAGTGGACCTGTATTGCTATATTTTTCCCTCTTTGAACAGCTTTTGCTGCATCCCAAAGATTTTTGGACTTTTCAGTTTTCATTTTTATTTGTCTCCATGTAATTTTTCATTTCCTCTTTGATTTCTTGGTTGACCCATTCATTGTTTAGTATTATTTTACTTAACCTCCATGTTTTTGTGTTCTTTCCAGGTTTTTTTCTTGTGGTTGATTTTTAGTTTCATAGCATTGTGGTCAGAAAAGATGTATGACTTTGATTCTTTTGAATTTGTTGAGACTTGTTTTGTAGCCTACTTTGAGTGGTCTACTCTGGACAGTGTTTCATGTGCACTTGTAAAGGACGTTAATTCTGTTCTTTCTGGGTGGAATGTTCTGAATATATCTGTTAAATCCATCTGGTCCAGTGTGTCATTTAAAGCCACTGTTTCCTTAGAGATTTTCTGTTTGAATCATCTGCTCACTGATGTAAGTGGGGTGTTAAAGTATCCTACTAATATTTTATGACTGTCAGTTATTTTCTTTATGATTATTATTAACTACTTTATATATCTGGGTGTTTCTGTGTTGGATGCATAAATATTTACAATTGTTATATCTTCTTGTCTGACTGTGTCCTTTAGTATTATATAGTGTCCTTCTACGTCTCCTGTTACAGTCTTTGTATAAAAGTATATTTTTTCGTTAAAACTTTTTTTTAAGTTTATTTATTTTGAAAGAGAGAGAGAGAATGTGTGTATGAGTGGAGAGAGGAAGAGAGAGCGAGAGAGAGAGGGAGAGAATCCCAAGCAGGCTCCACACTGTCAGCACAGAGCCTGACATGGGGCTCGATCCCATGAACTGTGGGATTATGACCTGAGTTGAAATCAAGAGTCAAGATGCTCTACTGACTGAGCCACCCACGGGTCCCCAAAGTCTATTTTTTCTGACAGAAGTATTGATACCCTGGCTTTCTCATGACATCCATTGCATGATAAATATTTCTCCATTGCCTCACTTTCTATCTCCAGACATCTTTAGGTCTGAAATGAGTCTCATGTAGGCAGCATATAGATGGGTTTTGTTCTTTTTATGCACTCTGTCACCCTATGTCTTTTCATTGGAACAATTTAGTCCATTTACATTCAAAGTAATTATTGATAGACATGTATATATTGCCATTTTGTTATTTGTTTTGTAGTTGTTTTTGTACTTCTTCTCTGATCCTTTCTTGTCTTTCTTTCATGGTTTATTGGCTTTCTTAAATGATGTACTTGGATTCCTTTCTTTTTATTCTTTGTATATCTATTACTGGTTTTTTACTTGTGGTTGCCGTTAGGTTTGTGCATAACACCTGCTGCATATAGCAGTCTATATCAAGTTGGTGGTTACTTAGTTTGAACACATTCTTTACCTCTCTCTCCCTCTCACTTTAGGTATATGGTGTCATATTTTACATCCTTTTATTTTCTGAATCCTTTGATTTTTATTGATATACATATTTTTACTGCTTTTGTCCTTCCCACTCTTTATATTCTTACTTTTGGTCTTCCCTTTCAACTCACAGAGTCTCCTATAATATTTCTTGTAAGACTGGTTTAGTGATCATGAACTCTTTTAGTTTTTGTTTGTCTGAGAAACTTGCATCTTTCCAGTTCTGAATGATAGCCTTGCTGGATAGAGTATTCTTAGATGCAGGTTCTTTTTCTTTCAGAACTTTGAATGTATCATGACAATCCCTTCTGGCCTGCAAAGTTACTGCTAGAAATTAGGTGATGGCCTTATGGGGTTTCCCTTGTATGTAATCATTTTCTTTTCTCTTGCTGCTTTTAAAATTCTCACTTTATCACTTTTTTTTGGCCATTTTAATTACTATATTTTTTGGTGTGGACTTCCTTGGGATGATTTTGTTGGGAGATCTCTGTACCTCCCAGATCTGGATATATGTTTCCTTCCCCAGATTAGGAAAGTTTACAGCTATTATTTCTTCAAAAAGTTTTCTGCCCCTTTTTGTCTCTTCCTGTTCTGGGATCCCTATAATATGAATCTTATTATGTTTGGTGGAGTCGCTGAATTCTCTATTTTCATTTTACATAATTCTTTTTTCTCTCATTTGCTCAGCTTTATTACTTTCCATTACTCTGTTTTCCAAGTCATTATTCATTCCTCTGCTTCCTCTAACCTGCCATTTATTCCATCAAGTGTATTTTTAATTTTATTTATTGTGTTGCTCACCTCTGATTGTTTTTTTATCTCTCTGTTAAGAATTCCACGGACGTCCTCCACTCTTTTTTCAAGTCTGTGATATCTTTATGATCATTACTTTAAATTCTTTCTTGGACATATTACTTATATCTGTTTTTCTTAGGTTTCTTGCTGTGGTTTTGTCCTGTTCTTTCTTTTGCAACATGTTCCTCTGTCTCATCATTTTGTCTAACATTCTGTGTCTGTTTCATGTATTAGGAAAGTCACCTTCCTCTCCTATTCTTGAAGGTAATGGCTTTATGAAGGAGAGATTCTGTAGTGTCCTGAAATGCCATTTTGCCCTTTTCCCAGGACCTGGCACTTCAGAGAGTGTCTCCTATGCATGTTGCATGTGCCCTGCTGTTGTGTCCTGGCCACTTTTTCTTTCTATCCAGTTGTCTGCAGAGGCTCTTTGTCTGTTGTGGGAAGTATTTGGTTCCTGACCAGTGAGGTGTATTTTAACAAAGTTTGCACGGGTCTGCTTATGAAATGAGACCTGCTGCTGCTAGAACTAAGGTCCCACAAAACACAGGAGTCAGGAGATAAGGTGTTGGTGAGGTTTGTGATGGTCTTTTCTGGGATGGAGCCCACAGCACCAGGCCTGAGGCAAGTGTGACTGGGAAAGGCAGATCCATCAAAGGGCATCAGGGGCTTGGTATAAGCAAGTTAGGTAATGAGTGTTGGGACTTTGCTGGTTCCCATAGGTGGCTGTGTGTTTATACTGGAGATTGGGATAGAGAAATGGTGCCTGTCAGATCCTTTATTCATTGAAGGCTCTTCCTGTGATCCCTGCCTCTTCAGCCAAGCTCTGAGATGAGTAAATAACTCTCCTGTCTGCACCTGACATTTTTAAACTGCTGCTTCCAAGCTGTATCTCCATGGGCTGTTTGTTGTGATGTCTTTTTATTAAGGGTGGGAACTCTGCTTCTTAATATCATCTGGGCTCTCCCATAGCTAAGCCTGCTGATTTTTAAAATTCTAGGCTTTAAGTCCTGCTGGTTATAAGAACTCATGAAATTTTGCCACTTTCATTTTCAAAGCCAAATATTATGGTGGTTTGTCTTCCATGTGTGGGGTCCCCAGTGTGATAGTCTGTCTTTCACCCTTCTCTGTGCTACTGGTTCCCTCCCTACAATGGAAGGTCACAACCTATTTCACTCCCAGTCCATGGCATTGCCCTTCCTACCTTCTCAACGTGGCCTCTTCTCTACCTTTAGTTATGGAGTTTATTCTACCAGTCTTTGGGTCATTTTCTGATTATTTACACTGATTTGAGTGTTATCTAGGTGTATCTGTGGGACGAGAGGAACTTAGGGTCCTCCTTCTCTACCAATTTTCCAACCTATTTTTGCACCATTTTAAGCCACTGAGTTGGTGGTAATTTGTTAAAACAGCATTAAGAAACTAATGCAGTCTGTTGCCTTATGGCCACTGTTGGCTATTGTACAAAGAATGTCTGTCTCTTATCTTTGTTATCATTGTCCTGAAGTGCATTGAAATATGTGGGGAAATATACATTATGTGCATTTGAATTTTCTAGTTTTGGCATATCAGATGTAAGCTTAGGCAATGTTTCTGTATTTCATAATATGACGCTCAGTGAATGCTCCACACTACCAGAAGATGCCTTTGTTCCTACCTCTTGGATATTTTTACTTAAACAAGACAAATTTTTGTGGTAAACTATTGGCCTTATAGATCTATGACAACATTCCCCATATTTGACAATACAAAAACAAAATCTATTTCAGATAGATCATGTTTTCTGAAAAATAAACAAGTGTCTTTATTTAAAAAAATAACTCAAAAGTAATTTTTAAGAACACAAGGTATAACTATAAATGTGTATTTTCTATGGCTTAGCTAAACAGTAGATTGCAACTGAGAAATAGAATATTTTTTACTAAATGATTTTAAAAACTTTACAACACACGGCAATAAAGCAGATTCTTTTAAAAGCAATCAGATGAGTGTTCCCAAAGTATGCTAAGAGAAACTGTTCTAGGAAGCTCACTCTAAAATAAAAGGGGGGGGGGGTTGTTTGGAATCAGTGCATACTATGGCTTTGCCCTCTTCAACTTCTATATTTGGTCACTGCTAAGACCTGCCATAAACAATCATAGTCAAATTTAGGCTTTTCCCCTATTTAAATATGGTACCCATCAGGGGCACCTGGGTGGCTTAGTCAGGTCATTATCTCATGGTCTGGTCCATGAGTTTGAGCCCCACCTCAGGCTCTGTGCCCACAGCTCAGAGCCTGGAACCTGTTTCAGATTCTGTATCTCCCTCTCTCTTCCCCTCCCCTGTTCAACTCTCTCTCTCTCAAAAATAAGTAAACGTTAAAATTTTTTTAAAAATATATGGGACCCATTCCTTAACTGCAAAGGAAATGTTGAGGCAAATGAATATCAAATTTATTCTATAAAACCAGTGGTATTATGGGGCGCCTGGATGGCTCAGTCGGTTAAGCATCCGACTTCACCTGGGTCACGATCTCGCGGTCCGTGAGTTCGAGCCCCGCGTCAGGCTCTGGGCTGATGGCTCAGAGCCTGGAGCCTGCTTCAGATTCTGTGTCTCCCTCTTTCCCTGCCCTTCCCCCGTTCATGCTCTGTCTCTGTCTCAAAAATAAATAAAACGTTAAAAAAATTAAAAGAAAATAAAATAAAACCAGTGGTATTATAATGTATTAATCAACTTTGACTTTGGGAAGACACTTAAAATTAATGTGATGGAGCCTAATAATTTCTATTAGTTCTAGCCTTGTCCCCATCTGACAGGTATAAAAACTGAGGCTAGATATGTTACATAACCTGTCCTTAATTACCTTAAAGTGGTGGAAATAGAATCAATAGAAATAAACTAGTGTATGCTCTGTGTGTTAAGGTATCTTGCTTTTCGGATATTTTGAAATCTTTGTCATCCTAAAATTGTCAAATTATATAAGACATATTCATTTTATCTTAGAGCAAATGTTTCAGGGCGATCAGAGAAATGGCATATTGTGCTTCTGAAGGTTTACTTGTGCCCCCACTACCCCAAAATAGCACTTTCTGTATAAGTTAGAGATGTGATGAATTTGTGGTGACATTGAACAAAAAATGAATAGCATATTGAACAGTAATAATTTATAGACTCTAAAAGAATTGACAATCTGATAACATCCTATGTGTACTGCCAAACTGAAGTATCTGTCTTGTTACAATTGAGTGATTTCTAAATTATCCCTTTAAGATAAAAATAAATTCTTATATTGGAATCTTTTGATTCTGTTAAATTTAATATTTAATTGCTCAAAAAGAGTAGACAATAAGACTCCAATACTATATGTCCCAGAAAAACAGTAACTTTTTAATATAATTAATTTACATCTTTTTTTTAAGGGTATTAGAGTGATGCCCTGCTTGCAAAAGGCAACTATGGACTAAAACCTTGAATCTGTCTTCATTCAGGTCCTTCATATTAAGTTCAGGAATGGTTGGAATAGTTAACTCTGTCTAACACCAGGTGACTTTATTTTTATACATATGATGCTTACAAAAATGCCATGTCTATACAGCTCAAGAAAATTTGTCATGTATAAGGTAAAACTTGTTAATCATAAATGACCATTTGTGTAACATATTATCATGGTTATAGTATGTAAATAAAGAAGATACTTTCCACAATGAGTTTTATGATACTTGTGGTACCACAGGCACAATTGCTGAAAGTGACCCTGAATGCTCACTTTGTGTTGCCTGCATATTAGCTAGCTATGACCATGGATTCCTTCAACCAAGTTTATTTTCCCATAGAACTGGTACTCGCCCCCCCCCCCAACAAAGGATAGGCCTTCAAATTTAAGATCTCCAGGTATTGAAACATGAGTGTTTCCAGAACAATTTTAAAAATAGATGGCCCCAGAATTTAGGAATGTGTTTATTCTCTCAATAATAGAGCTGATTTCCCAGGCTTGTCATATAAAAAGAATGGAGGGCTCAATGCTTCAAGAGAATCAATGCTTCTGCACACCTCTCCGTGGGGTGATGGGAGTATCAAGGGCTCCTAAAAAAAAAATCACTTGTTGACCACAACCCTTTGTAGATTTTCTCAATGTATTCCTTAACCCATGTCATATAAAATTCATTTTGAATCCTGTTGTATAGCAGATAAAGACCAAGAAGGGATATGATTTGCATAGCAAACCTCTTTATGATGTTTCAAAACTTAAATTACAGTTTCTATGTTGAGATATAATTATGCACTGACTTTTATATAAAAAGAAATCAAGGGAAAAAAATGATAGTTCATCATTTTTGGCATGAGGGGAAAAAAAGAAAGTGAAGACCAATACTTAAAAATAACACTGTCATTTTATTCATTGAAAAGTAACATAATATTAAATATTATGATGACTATAGATTCACAAAATTCACAAAATTTTATAATATGCTTCATTTTATTGAATAAAAGTATCCAATATTTTCCCAATATACAATTTATAATCATAGTTATTAAGCTTTATAAAATCCTCTTCATGCTTCAGATAAATTATTCTAAACATTTCAGATTAAATATATAATTCTGAATACACATTTTACAAAATTCAGATTTGTAAAGCACAGTACTCCAAATACCACCACACTATACATAAATGACCAGTGTAATGTGGTGTTTAACATGGTGACTGCACATTCAGTTTGCCTGGGACATTTCTGGTTTATGTCTATTGTCCTGTCATCCATTTAGTATGTCCCAGATTTTTAAATTTCTTAACCAAATATTTATAAAGAGTTGTATTTACAAATAGCATGGGTATGATAAAACTCAAAAATATTTTATTTCCAGTTTCTGTCACAGTCTCCTAATCTACCTCAAATTTTTGGTTAAGAACACTCAAAACTGCAGAAGGTGCATTTATGTATCTTTCAGTAAAGCATGACTTTTCATAATAATTACATGTCTCTTCTATATTCATTGACCTGCTGATTCTAGTTTTCTTTTATACTATGAAGAATTAAGTGATACATGTTAATGTCTTGACTCTATTAGTACAAGAACTTCAAATATAGTTAAGTTTTTCCAAAGTTTTTTTAATTTTTAATGTCATCAAATGTTTCTATTATTCATTGAGAAGAAATACAGCCTTGGAACTTTATTTTGTTAAAAGTGAAACAAATAATATGTTATTGGAAATTTAGTTAAAATTTAACATGAATGACACAAATATTTTAACCAATTTTGGTAAAGCAGAGCTTTATGATAAAACAATATTCACACTAAATTAAGAAACCTACAGAGCAGAAATTTACTTGGAATTGGTTTGGGATTACACACATAAATTGTAATTATATCCAAACAAGATTGGTATTTCTGCCAACGGAAATAGAAGCTTGAAGTTGTCAAAGTTTATAATTTTGCCCATATGTATCTAAAGTAAAAATTTTATGGCAAAACCAATGTTGAATTGCACAGAAACAAAAACTCAGAATAATAGCACACATAGGTAGCCTTTGCTTTTCATTTTCTGTTACATTTCAGAAATGTTTGACTTGTAAAAATTTTCTAAGTCCATCTAAATGCACAAAAGTATTTTTTGTAAATATGCTAATTTTTACTGCTTTGTATTAGAAATAAATGACATCTTTAATCTAAAAAATGAACTGATAGGAAATATCAGATTTCCTATCTGATAGGAAAGGATCTGATATAAAGGCTAGCTATCTGACAGCTATCTGATAGCTTTCCTATCTGATATAAAGGCTAGCTAGCTGAGATGGATCGAAATAAAGCTTGCAAACAGGAAGACACTAAAATTTATCCCTATAAAAGCAAGAACAGAGTTAAACAAATGAAAGTGCAAGTTATTTACAATATTTAATATAGAAAATCTACATTTGTGCTTTGGAATATCTCAAACTGTGGAAACAATCTTTTGATAGTTCTACTTTTAATTGGATGAATTGATAGTCTGTGCCCTCTTACTTTACCTTCAATGTCTATCTTTAATCTTTTAAAATTTATATTTATTGAAAAATTTAAAGTAACCTTAGGTAAGAACAGCTAATTTCATGAGTTTTGTCTTGTGAAAATATTAAAGAAGAAACTCTGGTTGGAAACAAGAAGACCATAACTGAAAATATCCTGGGTTTAAACCTTATTTTGAGCTTATAAGAGACGTAAGCATCTAGAGTGAATATTTTCATAATATACATTAATCTTCAGTAGAATCTAACAATTTCAAATTTGTTGACTATAAAAGGAAATTTTGAGGAAAATTGTAGTAAACTTTATAAAAATTAAAAACAAGACCATATTTGGAAAAAAAAACATTTCACAGAAGTCTACTGACATAGTTTTAGAAACAGATACAGCTAAGAAACATACTAAAGTATGTGAATATATACAAAGAGTAATCTATTAATTTAAAAAATGTTTAAAGCTTATTTTGAGAACAAGCATGAATGGAAGGAGGGTTAGAAAGAGAAGGAGAGAGAGAGAATCTCAAGCAGGCTCCATGCTGTCAGCACAGCGCCAGATGTGGGGCTGGATGTGAACTGTGAGATCGTTACCTGAGCTGAAATCAAGAGTCAGATGCTTAACCAACTGAGCCACCCACGCACCCCTATTATTTAAGGGTAAATAAAAAATAAGAATATAAATGAAACTATAACTTAAAACATATATGTATACATATTTTAGAAATATTAACTTTAAAATAATTTTTTGATAGAACTTAAAAAGTTCTACCAATATAAAACAAGTAGTCAATGAAAATATTTTATGAAATTGTATTTAAAAATTTTTACTAAATCCATTTACTGTCAAAAATTTTCCAGTTAGGAAGAATAAATTAGGTAATCATCCAATGTTGTATATTCTTCCGATTCTTTGCAATTATCCCCACCCCAAATTTGGTCATTGGCAGACCATACCACTGTTCCCTGTATTCTACTCCCCACTGATTTCAATTTCATTATAATTGATACATATTCTAATTCTTTCACCAAGTATGTGGAAGTGATAAACTTTTCCACTATTTGAAATGTCTTTATATCATACACACTCTTGAACCGTAGTTGAATTGGGCACAAAATTCTTAGGTGACATATTTTTTCTTAGCACTTTTAAGATACAATTCCATTGTCTTTGAGCCTCTATCCTTGCTACTGAAAACTGTTGGTCCTTTTTAACTAGCTCATCTTTTCTTTATAGTTGCTTTTTCTTCAGATTTTGTGGGGAGCAAGTCAACTTTTAACAAGGTGTCTATTTTTGTTCTCGAGTTAGTTAACATACAGTTCAGTCTTGGCTTCAGGAGAATCCTGTGATTCATCACTTACATATAGCACATAGTGCTCATCCCAACAAGTGCCCTCCTTGGATTCAGTTGCCTTGGGAATAAGTGGTTGATTTCAATTTGATGAATCATGTCTTTACTATATTCTAGATGATCTCAGCCATTTTCAAGTATTGCTTCATTGACATTCCCTCTACTTTCTTCTATTGGAAGCCCTCTTAATGAATGTAGCCCACTCTACTGCCTGGTCAGTCTGTACCATCCTCAGACTGCTTCCTTCTTATACACTTTTACTGAAAAGACTAAAGTTGCCAAATACTCAGTTGACAAGTTTCTCTTGAATGAGGGTTCGCCAAGTGGCAGTTTTAACCGAAGAGATGGTAAATGGAATTATGTTGTTAGCAATTCTGAGGAAGTTCTTTCATGATGAAAAGGGAGATCCAACTACTGTTTCTCCTTTCCTCTTCCTTCTTCTTGCCACAAATTGAAATGCAATGAGAGGAGATTCAGCGGTCTTCATATGGACCTAAGTAAAAGGCTGACATAGAATCAGAGATGGTGTGTGTGACATACCTGAGGGACAAATCTATTGTTAATTAGCGACCTCCTCCAAATTTCTAATTATATAATAAACTCAGTTTCTTTAGAGTCTGCAGAAAGGATTTAGGTGGTGATACTTGTCTTGAGAGAAACATACCCAGGGCGAGGGTGAGGGAAACAAAACAAGGAGAGATACCAAAGTAATGCAAAGCATTACCACCTGAGAACTTGTTCACCAAGGGAAATGCAGCAGGTTCTCAGTAAATGTATTCGCTGGGCACATATTTTTTATGATGAAAGGAGGAACTTTACATCAAAGCAGTTCACTGGGGAGATAATAGAAGGTCTCCTGCTTCCCATGAGATTACAGAAGCAGAGACATGGGGATAACTTGGTGGGATCTCTTGTATTTCCATGTCATGATGCCCAGTCCCTTGATGGCCATTCATTAAACTATATCCCATACTCTGTGGCATTGTATTTCATCCACCTCTAAAAGAGGAGAGGTGGTCCTGAAAGGTGGTTGTGGACAAGAGAGAAGACAGGAGATAATTGAGAGCATCTAACACAGTACTTTCATACTTAAAATTCCAATACTTAAAATTCCAATAACCTGAGATTCCTCATGCATCTTCCTTTATTTTCTATCCTAGAACTAGATAATATCATATGTTTATATTATTCATGTATCTATTATCTTTCACTTTCTAATAGATATAATAGTTTCTAAGCTCATGACGACAAGGGTTTTTGTCTTTTTTGTTTTTGTTGTTAAGCTGCTATATTCAAGCACCCAGAACAATTATCTCTTGGTATACAATATACGAATTAATTGCAGCCATGATTCCTTGCCTTACTCCTTGGATATTAATATGAAGGTGAACCAGGTTCATCTTTTGGTGTTTTGGACACCTTAAAGTCATTCCTATTAGACATTCCCTACATGGCAGGTGATAAGATTTGACCAAATATTCTAATGGTTAAGAATATTAAATTTTTTTAACGTTTATTTTTTTTTGAGAGAGAGAGCATGAGCTGGGGTAGGGGCAGAGAGAGAGGGAGGCAGACACAGACTCTGAAACAAGCTCCAGGCTCCCAGCTGTCAGCACAAGGCCCAACGCGGGGCTCGAACTCATGAACTGTGAGATCATGACCTGAACCGAACTTGGACGCTTAACCGACTGAGCCACCTAGGAGCTCCAAGAATATTAATTTTAGAGTCAGATTGCCTGGATTTAAATTCTAGCTCTTGTATAATCTTGTGAAAACATTTAAACCATTTTAACTTTCCTCTTCTGCCAAATAACTCTATAATATCTATTTCTTACGGTCATTTTAAGAAATATATGCAAAATCCTATGTAAAGAATTTCAGGGGTGCCTGGGTGACTCGGTTGAGTGTCTGACTTCACCTCAGGTCATGATCTCACCATTTGTCAGTTCAAGCCCCACATAAGGCTCACTGCTGTCAGCACAGAGCCCACTTCAGATGCCTTTCACACACACACCACTCCACCACCACTGCTCACACTCTCTCAAAAATAAACATTTAAAAAAATTTTCGTGGCGTAATCCTCTGATGGTGTTCTTCTACTCAGGGTCTAGCCACAAAAGTGGAAAATACTCCAAATATTTAAAATGGAGTTTAATGTACATTTCTTGTTACACAGGTGATAGAAAAGCTGAGAAAATGAGTAGGAAGCGGTGATGAGACAGGTTGTAGCTACTATGTAGACATTAGGCACAAAGGGGTATGGTAATGTGCAATCTGAGGGGCCAGAGTCATGTGACTGGAAGCTACTGCCTTGAAGGGAATGCAACCACTGCTTGATCAGGATAGGATGATGCACAAGGCCAAGATAGACAACAAATAGTTTGCTTCCTCCCTTCTTTCCCCTTTCCATCCTCCCATGTGCAGAGCCCAATTGTAAGCCAACTGACAAGGGATTTTTGAAAACACAGTTTATGGGATCAGATCACCAATTTCACAGAGCAAAAAGGAGAAGGGCAAGAAAGGGATGGGAGGGCAAATAGGACAATGTTCTGTTCCATCTTATCTGTCATTATTAGAATCATCTTTGCCAATATGTCAGCCTTGCCCAGCTCAATTGTTCAATGAAATTCAAAGGACTTTTATTTAGGATTACCTATAAATTGCTTTCTAGACTATTGCGTTTGAGGGCAGAAATAATACTTATAATTCACATTACAAAATGCCTTGTTCATGAAAGATACTCAAGTATTCAAGTAATAAATGAGATTGATTTTATAAATCCATATTAGAACTTTACAATCAAGCCTTGACTAGTTCACTTCTAATTTCATTTTATGGCTCCCTCTTACAATAAATCACAATTTTTATGCAAAGCGAGTGCCCCATTTTCATTATCAGCTCTCTATACTAGAGAAATCATATGATCAAGGGTAATTGTCATTATAAAGAGTTTCTAACATTTTTTTCTTTATGCTGTATAATAGTTTTTATCAGTGAATGATTCATTGTATCTAAACATTGCTCTCTGTGTGTTTCTCAAAGACAATTAGTTTTGGCATTAGTGAGTCATATTTTCTTAATTTTATTAGAAATATCTGTGAATCTAAATTCTGTCCATTTAACAAACAGTAAGTTTTAAGAGTACTTCCTCTCAAAAGTTGTTTAATTCATGAAATTTCATATCACTTTTGTAAAAAGAATACCTTAATTTTATAAAGATACTTTGGAATCTTTTTTCTTGAAAATTTCCTCAAACTAATGTACATTCAAATGAAATGCCATTTGTATATAGGATATCCTATTATAAATCCTGTACCTTGCCAGCTATACATAGAAGTCAGGTCTAGAAAAAGATACTTTTATTATCTTAATTTACTCTATTTCTAAAATTACTCTGCTTTTCAGAGTGAACAGTCCTAGGTACGTTAAAAGGGACTTTAAGTTTATCAACATAGTGCACACTCCCTCTGGCATTTAGACAGACTTTACCTTTCTCATTGCACAAATACAGTGTTTAGAACTCTGAAGCTTTTCTGTGATGTACAAGATACAGAATTTAAAGAATAAAGAAGTAGGAAGAAATAAATGGCCCCAATTTCTCATAGTAAGTTGAATAGGATATTTCATTAGAATAGCTACAACTCCTATTCATGCATTTATTATAAACGAATCTCTCTCTAGTTTGTGTCTTTCTACTGAGATATTTATAGAACCTGATATGTTTTGAACATTTCCTGAAAATTGTCCCATATTTCAAAAAGCATTGGTAATTAGTGGTTTACAGTGCAATATATTTCATCATCCTTTCGCTACTTCAATTACCATAGTTACATTCATAGGGTAAAGAATACGAAAATTGCCTAGTCCCAAGGCTAAGGCTGTGGGGATTGGGACTGTAGCTAGTAAAGCCATGGAGAAAAGAATCCAAGTTGAAAGCAAGGCAGGGTCATGGATATGAACTGGATTTAGAATTTATCTCTGCTACCCCACCCACACACACAAAGAAAGATAGGAGATAAAATCTAGAGAAGCAAGGGAATATATGTAGTTTAAAATCAAGAACATGCTTAGGAGCCAGAAAATC
Source organism: Prionailurus viverrinus (assembly GCF_022837055.1). Lineage (NCBI taxonomy): Eukaryota > Metazoa > Chordata > Mammalia > Carnivora > Felidae > Prionailurus > Prionailurus viverrinus. The sequence continues at coordinate 142,746,194 of NC_062562.1, forward strand.
AATGACAATTATTGAAAGAGACTATAAGTGACTGTGTTGTAGGTCGATGTGATCGTGAGATTTTATTTTTTTAGTCTCTTTAAGCATGATTAAAATTCTCTCTGAAGCATTGTAGATACATATAAGTCTACAGAATGATAGTTGATATCTGCCTGAAATAATGAAAGCGTTGTTAAATTGCATGTATTTGGAATATGATGTTTTATGCAGATTCTGCCAATAAGAGGATCTGGATCTAGTTTATCCTGGTACTCGTGGACATTTAATCTAAATCCTGCTTTAAAAAGGTGATTTTTAAACTTTTTGAATGTATACTCTCAAGTGATGTAGAAATAGTGCAATAGAAATATAATGTGAGACACAAATGTGAACATAGGTAATTTTAATTTTTCTGCTTGAATCTTGCTTTCTTATTGTTTTGTCATACAGATATATTGCAAATATTTCTCCCTATTCTGTGAATTGATAGTTCCTTTTCTTGAGGGTATTCTTTTAATAGAAAAAGGTTTTAATTTGATACAGACCCATTTATAATTTTTAAAGGTTTACTATTTTTTTGGTCTCCCAAAATTTTACAAAATTTTGTGTTTTCTTCATAAGTTTTATGGGTTTCTTTTCAAATAACTAATGTTTTATTATTTTTTTCTGTAGTGTAGATATGGCCAATATTATTTTCCCAAATGGATATTAACTACTTATGGGTGGGTTTGTTGTTGAATCTTTCCATTGATCTATAGATCTACATTTTGCAAATATTAGCTTTATAGTAAGCCTTTAAATTAGGTGTTATTTTCCCACTACATACCACAATTTTTTTATTCATTCATTGATGGACATATGGGTTATTTCCACCTCTAAGCTATTGTGAATAATACTGCTATGGATTTTGGGTACAAGTTTCTGTAGGAACATGTGCTTTCATTTCTCCCAGACATATAACTAGGAGTAGAATTGCTGGATCATACAGTAACTGTTCAACATTTTTTAGAAACTGTTTTCCACAATGGCTACATGATTAATGTACTAGGGGTCTAACTTGTGCATATCCTCACCAAACACTTGTTAATTTGTTTTATGTTCCCATCCTAATGGAGGGGAAGAGCTATCTCTTCATGGTTTTGATTCACATTTTATTAGTGACCACTGATGGCAAACATCTTTCATGCGCTCGTTGGTTATCTTAACTGGAGAAATGTCTATTCAAGTCCTTTCCCATTTTTTAGACTTGGCTGTTGGTCTTTTTGTTGAGTTATAAATGTTCTTTGCATATTCCGAATACCAATCCTTGATCTATGATTTGAAAATATTTTCTTTCATTTTATATGTTGCCTTTTTGCTTCCTTAATAATGTTCTTTAAGGCACATTTTTTACAAAGCCCACATTATGCATATGGGTTTTTTGTTGCTTTTGCTTTTGGAATTAAATCTAACAATCCATTGTCAAATAAGAGATCATGAATTACCTCTATGTTTTCTTCGAAGACTTTTAGCTCATACATTTAAGTCATTGATCCATTTTGAGTTGATCCAATTTCATTCCAATTTCATTCTTTTGCATGCAGTTGTCTAAATCTCTCTTTGTTCCCCACCAAGTGGTCTTGACTTCTTTGTCAAAAAGTAATTGGCCATGGGTTTCTGGGTTCTTTCTGGATTCTCAATTCTATTCCCTTGCTTCATATATGTATCCGTATGCCTGATATCAATCCATATTCTCATGGACCCATATTTTCATTGTCCTTGGATAAATACCTAGGAGTGTAATTGCCAGGTTAAATAATACATATACTTTTAAAGAAATGTGTCTTTTCCTCACCATGGTCAGTATCCTGCAGCTGGATACTGCAGGATTGACCCTCTGTACAAAATTGGGATTTCTGGGGATCCTGGGTGGCTCATTGGTTAAGCGTCTGACTTCGGGTCAGATCATGATCTCATGGTTCATGAATTTGAGCCCCATGACAGGCTCTGTGCTGACAGCTCAGAGCCTGGAGCCTGCTTCAGATTCTGTGTCTCCCTCTCTCTCTCTGCTCCTCCCCTGCTCATTCTCTGTCTCTCAAAAATAAACATTTAAAAAATTGAGATTTCTGTTGGTGAGAAAGAAATGAAAAGTGGTTAGTCACTAAAATGTATCTGTCCCAGTGTATTTCACCAGATGCCGATACAATCTAAGTGATGAACTTTGAGCCATTCTGGAGAATCATTTTGCACCTGTTAAAGAATAAGAATTTCCTGTCCCCTTCGAGTTCCTCCCAGCTGTGCTAAGAATCAAATTGACACGAGACAGGAGAAAATAAAATTTTGTACAATCCATACATACTTGGAAATTCCAAAGAAGTCAGGCAAAATGAGGTATAAATAAATGTCATCCTAAACTAAGGAGAAGGAGGTAGGGGTTTGAGACTTCAAAGTGAAGGAATGCAATTCATAAGGCAATAATAAAGAATAAAAGCAGATATTTGGTAGTTAGATTCTTGCCCTGCCATACAGATGCTCTGGTAATAACTCTTATCCTGAAAAAGACCCCCAATGTAGACTCTTCGTGTAGTTAAGGGAGGGGCAAAAGTTTCTCTTGAGCTTGCAGGAACTCAACTGCTTTTAGCTCAAAATAAGCTTTATGCCATCTTGGGGGTGATCTGTCCCCCACCCCTGTACTTTCCTTCTCTGAAATTTCCCCGAAGTTTTTAGACATTAAAAGTTGAGCTGGTAGGTGGTTACATCTCATTGAAGAGTCCTTTAGTCCTGAAAACCTGATTTTAGGAGGTGGTGATGCAGGTGTAATCTCAAAGTTAGACCTGTGGTTCAATTAAACAGGCATTAAATAAGGCATTTCTACAGAAAGAAAAGAGAAAACAATGGTTAGTGAGTGAATCAAATTAGAAGCCAGTTTTTTAGTTCTGAGAGTACCAGCCAGTTAAGAAGATTTCTAGATGTCAGGCTGGAATATTCTTCAGATAGACTGAGGACAGGTTGTGGCACTCTGACAGATCTTCCTAGTTGTAGTTCAAATATTGATCTTCCTGAATGACCCACAAATTAACAGGCATTAAAATTATCTATACATGAGTTATTGTGGTTATTTCTCAGAAGTTTCCATCAAGTTGTTTATATTCAATTTTCAGGGGCTTCAGGAAAAGGGCAGTTTTAGTTCTCAAATGATTCTAAGTCAGAAAGGTGGAACAAAAAAATAAATATTAGTTTGGAGAGTTGTAGCCAGGCATTGGTGGACATTAGAAGAAATCAGGATCTAGTCGAGTTTATAATGAAAAGAATTAAAATCTAATATTTACAAAGGTGTGTTATTGAAACTTTTTTTTGTCTATAATCACTCTCATTTTTAACAAAGATAGTCAAGTTAACATCAATTTGATTTAAAACAAATGTAGTTTAAAAATGACAACAACAACATAGCCCAATTATTTACAAGAGCATAGTAAGAATCGCAGCTGACCATAGAGGCTCTTTGCTGGAACTTCTTATAAGGAATCTCTACATTGAACTTTTAACAACTTCTTGATGCCAGAAGCCAAATACTTGACATCAGACTTTACCTGCAAAAGTTATAGATCTGACTGAATCTCTGTCTTTTCAAGATTTCCAAAAACTTTGCCAGGAAATGATGTTCTTTATTAACTTAGCCAGGCTGCTATGTAGCAAGGTACCAGGCTGATATTTCTTTAGAGGCTTCATAAAGTCAACCTTAGTTCCTTAAAGCTATCTGGTCATATCTGAGTCTATGCCTGTTTCTCTCATATATGACATTCTAGGAAAAGCCTGGGGAATATAATCAATGTTTCTAATTATGTCTTGTCATAAGGAGAACAGGCTTACTTGTAAACAATGCTTCTCATGTAATTTAGTATACCAAGTAAGCCTAATTTTTCATAAAAATATTTTTTGAAGCTTTTTAAATTTCTAGAAGCCCTCTGGAAAATTTCAGTTAGATTATGGATGAAACACTTCACTTTAGAATTTTTGGGAAGTATGTAAAAAATAGATCAACATTTGATCTATTTGAACATTTGATTAAATGATCTATTTGAACATTTGATTAAATATTGTTTCATGATGATTTGTGATCCTACTTAATTATCCATTTAACTAAAATGACAATAAAAGATATTTTTTTTAATTTTTTTTTCAACATTTTTTATTTATTTTTGGGACAGAGAGAGACAGAGCATGAACGGGGGAGGGGCAGAGAGAGAGGGAGACACAGAATCGGAAACAGGCTCCAGGCTCCGAGCCATCAGCCCAGAGCCTGACGCAGGGCTCGAACTCACGGACTGCGAGATCGTGACCTGGCTGAAGTCGGACGCTTAACCGACTGCGCCACCCAGGCGCCCCAACAATAAAAGATATTAAAGGCAAATATAGAAGGTAACATAGTTGTGAGCAAAATTTCGCTTTTTTTTCAAATTTTAAGTTTTAAATTTTTTATTGAATTAACATACAGTGTTATTAATTTCAGATATACAATGTAGTGATTCAACAATCATATATATTTGTCAGTGTTCATCAAGATAAGTGTACACCTCTCCTCTGGCAACCACCAGTTTGTCTTTTTCTTTGTTGTTCATTTGTTTTGTTTCATAAATTACACATATGAGCGAATCATGCAATATTTGTCTTTCTCTTATTTAACTTAGCATTATACCCTCTAGGTTCATCCATCCATCCATGTTGTTGCAAATTACAAAGTCTCATTCTTTTTCATAGGTGAGCAATATTTCATTATATATAATTTACATTTTTTGTATCCATTCATTTATGGATGGACATTTCCCTAATCTGGGGAAAGAAACAGACATCCAGATCCAAGAAGCACAGAAGGTCCACCAAAAAATTAATCCAACGAGGTCATGCCAAGACAGATATTAAAATGGCAAAAATTAGTGATAAAGAGAATTTCAAAAGCAGCAAGAAAATAAAAACCAGTTACATACAAGGGAAATTCCATAAGGAGATCAGCTAATTTCTCAATAGAAATTTTGCAGACTAGATTGAGTGGCATGATATATTAAAACTAATGAAAGGAAAAAACCTGCAACCAAGAACTCTACCTAGCAAGATAATCTGTATCTCTTTGTGTTCTGAATTATATTTACCAACAAAACTTAAAGTTAGTCACCACTAAAACAGCTTTACAAGAACAGGAAATGTACTTCTTTGAATGGAAAGAAAAGGCCATTACAGCAAGAGAAATTAAGAAAGCATTTTCATTTAAAATTGAAAGCAAACAAAAAAACAACCAAAAAAACAAAGAACTAGGAATAAACTTAGCCAAGGAGGTAAAGACCTATACTCTGAAAAGTATAAAACATTGATGAAAGAAATTGAAGATGACACAAAGAAAAAGATATTCCATGCTCATGGACTGGAAGAACCAATATTTTAAAATGCCCATACTACCTAAGACAATGTACAGATTTAATGCAACCCCTACCAAAATACCAACACTTTTTCATAGAACTAGAACCAATTAAGCTTAAAATTTGTGGAAGCACACAGACCCCAAACAGCCAAAGAAATCTTGAGTAAGAACAAAGCTGGAGGTATTACAAACCCAGATTTCAAGATAGATACAAAACTGTGGTAGTCAAAACAGTATGATATTAGCACAAAAACAGACTCATAGATCAATGGGAAAAGCACAGAACCCATAAATAAACCCACTGTTACATGGTCAGTTTAAGTATATTCTTATCTCCTTTGTCAATGGGGACAAGACAGTCTCTTCAACAAATGGTGCTGAGAAAAATGGACAGCTACATGCAAGAGAATGAAACTGGACCACTGTCTTACACCATACAAAAATAAACACAAGATGGATTAAGGACCTGAAATCATAAAACTCTTAGAAGAAAACAAGGCAGTAATTTCTTTGACACTGGCCACAGAAATATTTTTATAAATATGTCTCCTCAGGCAAGGGAAATGAAAATAAAATTAAACCATTGGGCTTATGCCAAAATTAAAAGCTTTTATTTTTCTTTAACATCTTTTTGTTGGTTTCAAGTTTTTTCAAATTCTAGTTAGTTAACATATAGTGTAATATTTGTTTCAGGAGTAGAATTTAGTGGTTCATCATTTACATATAACACCCAGTTCTGACCACAAGTGCCCTCCTTAATACTCATTTAGCCCATCCCTCACCTATCTCCTCTCTAGCAACCCTCAGTTTGTTCTCAATAGTTAAGAGCCTCTCATGGTTTGCCTCTCTCTTGTTTTCCTTTCCCTATGTTCATCTGTTTTGTTTCTTAAATTCCACATATAAGGGAAATAAAATGGTATTTGTCTTTCTCTGACTTATTTCAGTTATTATACACTAGCTCCATCCATGCCATTGCAAGTAGCAAGATTTCATTCTTTTTGATGGCTGGATAATATTCCATGATAGATAGATTAGATAGATGATAGATAGATACATAGATAGATATAGATGTCCCACATCTTTATCCATTCATCAGTTGATAGACATTTGGATTGTTTCCATAATTTGGCTATAAATGCTGCTATAAACATGGGGGTGCATGTGCCCCTTTGAATCAGTATTTTTATATCGCTGGTTTGACTCAACTCAAGCTCAGTGAGGCCCTGGACTGGTCCACTAACAACACAGGGATCAAACCCTGCTCTGAACAGGCAAAGAATCATTGCAGATGAGTGGACTAAAGGCAGAAGCAGCTCAGCCACAACAGTAGGGCACATGGAACACACATAGGAGATACCCACAATGCCAGGTTCTGGTGAATAGGGGACATTGCATTGCAGCGCACTATAGAACCTCCTCTTCTTAAGGCCACTACTTTCAAGAGCAGGAGGTATAATTGACTTTCCAAACATATAGAAACAGACACAGAAACAGACTTGACAAAATGAAGACACACAGGAATATGTCCCAAATGTAATAAGAGAACAAAATCACAGCAAGAGAGCTAAATGAATGATCAGTAATATGCCTGAGAAAATTTAAAGTAATGGTCATAAAGATACTCATCAGATTTAAGAGTGAAGGAAATCGGTGAGACTATTAACAAAGAAATAGAAAAAAAGAACCACTCAGAGATGAAGACCATAATAAGTGAAATTAAAAATACATTAGATGGAATAAATAGTAGGCCAGAGGAAGCAGAATAGATCAGTTATATGGAAGGCTAAGGAATGGAGAGCAATCAAGCTGAACAAGAGAGAAAATTAAAAAATGAAAATAGACTAGAAAATTCACTGACACCATTAAGCATAATAACATTTGCATTATAGGAAACCAGAAGCAGAATATAAAGAAAAAGGGGCAGAAAATTTATTTGAATAAATAGCTGAAAACTTCCCAAATCTGGGAAAGAAAAGAGAACTTCAGATCCAGGAGGACTAACAAGCCCAACAAAATCAACCCAAGGAGGTCCACTCCAAGCCACATAGTAATTAAAATGGGAAAAGGTAGTGATAAAGAGAGAATTTTAAAAGCAGCAAGAGAAAAGAAGACAGTTATATACAAGGGAAACCCCATAAGGCCATCAGCTGATTTCTCAGCAGAAACATAGCAGGCCAGGAGAGAGTGGCATGATATATTCCAAGTATAGAAAGAAAAAAACCTGCAGCTAGAAGACTCTACTCAGCAAGGCTGTCATTCATATAGAAGGAGAGATAGTTTGTAAGACAGACAAAAGTTCAAGAAATTCATCACCCCTAAACCAGCCTTAAAAGAAATGTTAATGACGATTCTTTGAGCAGGAAGACAATATATGAGAGTATGAAAAATAGGAAGCACGAAATCAGTAAAACTAAGCATAACTATAAAAATCAGTCAAGGGATTCACAAGGGATAAAAATATGACACTATATACCTAAAATGTAGGGGAGGGGTAGTAAAGAATGGGTTCACTTAAGTGACTATCAACTTAATATAGACTGCTACATATAGAAGATGGGATATATAAACCTACTGGTAACCACAAATCAAAAACCAGTAATAGATATTCAAAGAATGAAGAGAAAGGAATATATCACCAAAGAAAGCCAGCAAAATACAAGAAAGAGAGCAAGAGAAGACAGGAACAGAAAAGAGCTACAAAAACAACCATAAAACAAGTAACAAATGGGCAATGAAGTGCAAACTTGTCAAATAATTACTTTGATGTAAGTAAACTAAATGCTCCAATCAAAAGACAAAGGGTGACAGAGTGGATTAAAAAACAAGACCCATTTTTGCTGCCTACAAGTGACTCATTTTAGACCAATAGACATACAGGTTGAAAGTGAAGGGATGGAAAAGCATTATTCATGCAAATGGAAATGAAAAGAAAGCTGAGGTAGCAATACTTATATCACACACATAAACTTTTGAGAGAGACAGAGAAAGCATGAAAGGGGGGGGGGGGGAGAGAGAGAGAGAGAGAGAGAGAGAGAGAGAGAATCCTCAGCAGGCTCCACACTCAGCTCAGAGCCTGATGTAGGGCTCAGTCCCATGACTGTGAGATTATGACCTGAGCTGAAATCAAGGCAGATGCTCAACTAACTGAGCCACCCAAGTGCCCCTTGCACAAATAGACTTTAAAACAAAGACTATAACAAGAGAAAAAAAAGGACACTATATACTAATAAAAGGGACAATCAAACAAAATATAACTATTGTAAATATTTATACACCCAACATGCTGGCACCTAAATACATAAAGCAGCTAATAACAACATAAGGAAGTAATTGATAGTAATGCAGTAATAGTAAGGGATCTTAACATTCCACTTACATTAATGGGTGGATCATTCAAGCAGAAAATCAACAAGGAAACAGTGGCTCTGAATGACACATTTGGCCAGATAGATCTAACAGGTATATTCAGAACATTCCATCCTAAAACAGAATACAGATTCAAGTGCACATGGAACATTCTCAAGAATAGATCACATATTAGGCCACAAAACAAATCTCAACAAATTCAAAAAGATCAAAATCATACCATATATCTTTTCTGACCATAGGTAGAAAACTCTCAAGACTCCACCAAAAACTATTAGAATTGATAAATTCAGTAAGGTTACAGGATACAAAATCAATAGACAGAAATCTGTTGCATTTCTGTACACCAGTAATGAAGCAGCATAAAGAGAAAATATGAAAACAATCCCATTTACAATTGCACCAAAAAGAATAAAATACCTAGGAATAAACTTAACCAAGGGAGTGAAATACCTGTGCTTTGTAAACTATAAAATAGTGATGAAATAATTTGATGATGACACAAAGAAATGGAAAGACATTCCATGCTCATAGATTGGTAGAATAAGTATTGTTAAAATGTCTTTATTACCCAAAGAAATCTAAAGATTTATTGCAATCCCTATCAAAATACCAACATCATTTATCATTGAACTGGGCCAATAATCTTAAATTTGTATAGAACCACAAAAGATCCTGAATAGCCAAAGCAATCTTGAAAAACAAAACTGTAGGTATCACAATTCCAGACATCAAGTTATATTTATAAATATGTAGTAATCAAAATGATATGGTACTGGCATAAAAATAGACACATGGATCAATACAACAAAATAGAAAAATGGAAATTAACCCACTATTGTACAGCCACTAAGTATTTGGACAGTCTCTTCAACAAATGGTGTTAGGAATCCTGGACAGCTGCATGCAGAAGAATGAAACTTGATCAGTTTCTTAGATTGCACACACAAATAAATTCAAAATGGATTAAACACCTAAATGTGAGATCTGAAACCATACAAATCCTAGAAAAGAGCACAGGCAATAATTTCTCTAACATATCCATAGCAACTTTTTTTTCTAGACAAGTCCCCTGAGACAAGAGAAACAAGATCAAAAATAAACTATTGGGACTACACCAAAATAAAAAGCTTCTGCACATCAAAGGAAACAATCAACAGAACTAAAAAGCAACCTACAGAATGGGAGAAGATATCTGCAAATGGCATATTTGATAAAAGATTAATATCCCAAATATATATACTAATACTACTCAATCCATTTAAAAAATGGATTTTTTTAAATGAACAGACATTTCTCCAAAGAAAATATACAGATGGCCAACAGACACATGAAAAGATGCTCAATATAACTTACCACCAGGGGAATGCAAATCAAAACTATAATGAAATATCACCTCATGCTTGACAGAATGTCTAAAATTAACAACACAAAATCAACAGGTGTTGGTGAGGATGTGGAGAAAGGGGATCCCTCTTGCACTGTTGGTGGGAATGCAAACAGGTGCAGCCACTCTGGAAACCAGTATGGAGGTTCCTCAAAAAGTTAAAAATAAAACTACCCTATGATCCAGCAATTGCACTACTAGGTATTTACCCAAAGAATACAAAAATACTAAATCAAAAGGATATATGCACCCCAATGAAAATAGGAGCATTATCTACAAGAACCAAATTATGGAAACAGCCCAAGTGTCCATTGGCTAATAAATGGATAAAGAAGATGTAGTGTATTTGTATACAGTGGAATATTAGTCATAGAAATGAATGAAACCTTGCCATTTGCAATAGCATGTATGGAGCTAGAGAGCCTTATGCTAAATGAAATGTCAGTCAGAGAAAGACAAATACCATCTGATTTCACTCCTATGTGGAATTTAAACAAAACAAAAGAACAAAGGGAAAAGAGAGAGAGAGAGAGAGAGAGAGAGAGAGAGAGACAAACCTAGAAACAGAGTCTTAACTTTAGAGAATAAAGTGATACTTACCAGAGGGCAAGTAGGGGAGGGGATGGATGAAATAGGTGATGGGGATTAAAGAGTACACTTATCATGATGGGCACTGAATAATAGCACTGTTGAATCACTATATTGTACACATGAAATTAATATAATACTGTATGTTACGTATACTGGAATTAAAATTAAAACCTTAATAAAAACGTCTCATTAGAGATATATAACAAACTGAAATGTCATATTGCAGTTTAGGTTAGTAACATTTAGAATAATGTTTATTGATGATTCTGAGCGTGTGTTTTCAAAATTAGCCCAGTGTCAACGTATTTTCCTTTGTTTCACTTCCACTTCTGAAATGAATGTTTTCTGAGGTTCTAAGCATATGTGTTCGTTCAGGTTACTATACTGTTCTGTATTACAAGCAGGTAGTTTGCAATCCAGTAGGTCAGAAAATCCATTGCATGATTACACCACTATGGTAGGGAACTATCCTTTGGCTCACGATTCAGTAGTAATAAGCTCTCCTATATACTACCAAGTATTAATGTAGCCCTTCTTAGTTTCTAGAGCTGACCCTAGGGAAAAAGTGATGTGAATTCTACATTTATTTTATTCCTTGAGTTATATTTTCTCTCTTCCCCTCCTGAAAACCTTTCTGGAGAACTACTCTGAGGAGCCTATCAACACTAATCACTTTAATTATTATTCTGCCAAAGGGAATTTACATTTAACTGAGGTTAAGCAATAAAGCACCAGTGATAGAATTTTAGCATTTGAAAATTAGTTGGAGAAGGGTTCTTTGGAAAAAGGAGTGCAAAAAAGTGAAAGAGGATGCTTTTAGAATCCTGTCTTTAAGGAAATTCCCCCATTCTGACTAAGCCAGTTCACAATGATCCCTAAACAGGACCACTTAATTCAAATCTTAAAACAAAACAAAACAAAAACAAACAGAAAACAAAAATTGATATATGCAGAATTAAATGGAGTGCACAGATAGAAGCTATTTTCATTTATCTATACAAGGTTTTGCATCACCAAAATTAGATCATAATATCTAGGTAAGCATTTGCATCTGATACAAGGTGGTTAGCTCTCGGGGTGACTGGGAGCTGACGGTACATTAGATTTATGAAGACCAGAATACAAAATAGAGTTCAAATCATAGTATACTGCTTTAATAGAATTCAGTTATACATCCTCTTTACCAAGGAAAGCCTAATAAATATCACTAATAATTTTATCTTAAAAAACCATTTGGAGATATCAATATTAAAGCTTTTGACATTAGAAGGCTACATGAAAAACTCATTATTAGAAACCAGTCCTTTACTTTATATTTACTGGACTATCAATTTGTTAAAACATGAGTTTCATAATACTAGAATTTGAGAATTTATAAATAATCTGGGATATATGTCACCGGGGGGGGGGGGAATAACTTCTCTGTGTACCAAATGTAGAAAAAAAAATTTAACTGAAAATGTATTGTTCTGATATTTCATTATTCCCCTTAAAAAATGATAATCTGGGATTCCTGTGATTTATTTCAAAACACATGTGGATGGATCATGAGTAGAACACAGGCCCCAGTTATACAATATTCTGACAACATCCTGTTTATGATAGTCCAAATCGCAAGCAGCTTCAACACAAGTAAAATATACTGACATATATCAATGTAAATAAAATGTGTATAACAATATACATATTGTTATGTATAAAGCAGTAAACCAAATAATAATAGTTACTGAATAAAGCATTTTTGCTGTTTTCTGTTCAGTATCCAAGATTGTCCAGTATTTTGCTAATAGCAAAAAAAAAAAAAAAATACCATCAGGGATTTTTCAAGGTAAACTAATCTATATTAGATATGCATCATTCTTTTATTGACCTCTTTTCCCTATGAAAAGTGGTGACCTCTTAGGCGTATTTATCTGTTTGAAGAGTTATTATTTATATGTGCTAAAAGCAAAAGTTAAATGGTATCATACTGAATTCTTGGTGATGAATCTTAATTAAGACAATGGTCTTGACTGATGCCCAATAAAAAAGTAAATGTATAAGGGATCAATACCACTCAGACCTAGGTTTAGCAGTTTCTGGCAGGGATTTCAGGACTGACAAAAAGTCTATGAATACTAAAGAAAATGACCCAAAGAAGAAGGGCCCTGCCAACTGTTTAAGTCCTTATAGGGCTATTGTCTACAACATTGACATTAGCCTCATGTTCAGTTTGTATATGCAGTCTTTTTGTGCCAAGATGGGGAGTGTGGCTGAGAAGATATGTACCTGTAAAACGTCCACTTAGAGATAACAATTTTACAATGACTACAAAAATGAAAAGCAATGAGTAATAGAACAACATTGACTTAGGGAGAAAAATAGGATCACCCTTGTTCCTTTCACTTAATTGGATGGCTTATCAGATTATCTTGGCAAATAAAGAATCGGAGTCAATCTGCCAGGAAAGAAGCAGCATGCTGATAGCAGAATTATTCCAACCAGGATCCAAACACACTCTAAATGGAAAGGTTTCTCAGCTCAGCTGAACCTGCATACTTCCTGCCTACAGGAAGGAAACATACAGAGTAGAAACTGTCAAGTTGCCCTGACTAGTTACAATTTATATGTAGCTTGGTTATATTTAGCTAATATTATTATTCCTTGCACAAAGGATTCTTACTCATCTGAGAACAGTCTCCAAACTGGTATTTAGAAGTAACAGTTTTGAATTAATTACCTGATATTTCTTAAGCACCCTGGTGTAAAACCATCTGAAGGCTTTGACTTCAGCACTTATTCTCGGATTTCCTCGGAGTCAAACTTGGAAAAGTCTCTATTTCTCAGTGCCTCAGTTTCCTCAACTGTCATATGCGAATAACTTATATTCCATTTCCTGAAGAAAAAATGTGATAATAAATTTTAAAATGCTTTTTAAACCATGGGATGATGTACAAATGTGAGGTTTTGTCATTGTTGTCATCATCATCCTGCAGGCATAAGTACTTCATTTATGCCACTCAGGGGCTGCAAAGAAGTCTCCTGTTCCCTTATATTGCTGATAAACTTTCTTGCCAGGACTGTCACCTGTCATACATAGAGATGGGAGAAATTCCATGTGTGTGGTAGGGGAGAACCTTTGTGGTCAGAGTTAGTCAAGCACCGAATGCAGGGAGTCCTAAACTTCACATCATCCTATGGAGTGTGAGATCCGTTCTATTACTAGAGGAAACACCCTCCCACCTGTCAGACTCCTCATATAGGGTAACTCTGAAGAAAGGATCTGCTCAGGGGGAAATAAGCAGGCTGTTTGACATAGACAGTCTCTATGAGAGGGTGCTGCTTGCTCACAGAGTGTCTGAGGAAGCCAGGCACCTTGTACCTCTGAGGGGAGGACAGCTGGGAAACAAAGTCTGTGGTTGTTACAGGGCAGGTGGAGGGAGCCACTAATTATGTGGAAGACTAGCTTGGTTCCTCCATTAGCTGAGATAATGAGAAGTGCCCTGAGATCCGGCTAGCTCATTGTTCAAGCATTACAGAGTGAATACCCAGAGTCTTTTACAAACAGCACTGATTCTGGTATGGTACTGACTCGCTACCCCCTTCTTCTTTGAGAAAGACCATTTTATTCCTTCTTAATTCCCAAAAATGGGACTGGCAGGAAAATTTCTCTGATTTCTGCATCATGCCTAACCATTTATAAGAGGTGTTTTGGCCTGTGCAGTGAATGCATGGGATCTGGAGCCAGTCTGTCAGGCCTCAAATCCCAGTTCAGCCTAGGAGTTCTAGAATCATCAGCATGTTAGTATCTGAGCCTCAGCTTAGTCGCGTGGAAAGCACAAATAACAAAAATACCTGTCCCAGGGGCACCCGGGTGGCTCAGTCGGTTAAGCGTCTGAGTCTTGATTTTGGCTCAGGTCACGATCTCATGGTTTGTGGGTTTGAGCCCTGCATTGGGCTCTTCACTGACAGCATGGAGCCTGCTTGGTATTCTCCCTTTCTGCTGCTTCTGCCATACTCTGTCTGTCCCTGCTCTCTCAAAATAAATGAATAAACTTAAAAAAAATACCTGTCCCATAGATTCCTATAGATAGTAAAGAACTGAGACAAGCATGTCCTAGATATAAAATACTCAATAAAAGTTGATATTTCTTGGACCTTTAAGTTTGATTGCTAAGCATTAAAGGTCTTAGAAGCAACACTTGCTGACTGAGGTAAGGAAAGGAAATTTATTGATCACATATATTGATCCCCTACACTGCTCCAGGCATTTAATCCTCAAATAATCTAAGGTTTAGAAATAGCCAAGGAAAACCAATGAATCACTGAAATACTAATTAGTAAAAATGTATTATGGACATACAGAAGAAGGCAGTTTGCAAACTGGGGACACTCAAACCAAAACATGGAATGAGGCTCAGGTGTATATTGTTATAAAGCACCTTATATAGTGAGAAAGCATGGTTTATTCCTCACAGTGATTGGTTGTAATATTAGAATTCTCTTGAATAATAGGAAATTGGTCAGTTGTTATCTCACATGAACCTTGGGAAAGTTTAAGTTTTGCTTGTGATTTTCAGAGGCATAAGCAAGAACTGACCCAGGTCAAGTTAGTCTTGCAAAATAAGCTAAATTAAGCTTTGTTTGTATGATTCAACTGGTTTTGTGTGTTCAGGGAATTTTCAAGGCTAGTCTTCATTTGTTTTTTATTTTAACAAATCATAAGTTTTCTTTGTTTACAGATGAGAAAACTGAAACCCTGAGTAACTGTCTGAGGTCACGCAGCAGGTAGCCGATGGAGGAGGAGATCTCAGGACCATCTGACTCCATGACCTTGCTGCTTTCTCTGTATTATTCTATATCCAAATCTTTGTTCCTCCATTAGTTTTCTCTCTCACCCACTTCCCAATAAGAATGATTATAAAGCACACTTATACACGGTTCCCATGTACATGCCCAGAGGCACTCTCGGAGAGAGATAATTAGCTAGAAAAAGATGTGCATATCTTCCTTCTAATCTTCCATATAGTAACAAAGGAAAAGTTCTTAAAAAACACTCATTTCTTCCAGTGTTTAAACTCCATAGCAGATGCTCACAAAAAGATACCAACAGGCATCTCTCTACTCATTAACATGCATATACACATAAGTATAGTAGAAATGAGGTTGTGGGCAGACTGGCATATAAAGCAGAAGGTCATCATATTATGTGCAGTAAAGTTGCAAGGAAAATTATAGAACTCAAACTACATGGACACAAAAATTAGTTTTGAATCTAAAAATTAGTTTGAATCAGTTTGCTGCTTTAATTTTGAAAGAAAAAGAAAGCCAACCAATAACCATAGGATGTAGGAATAAAAATTGGTTCCTGGGAGAGACTGTGGAGTTCTATGGAAAGTCGGGTAGAATAGAAGACATTGCTTACTAGTCTGAGAAGGTGCTAGAACAACAAAACTCCAGAAAACAAACTGAAGCAAACAAATGGAAAGGCTCACGTCTATGGCAAGATAGGTCCGGAGTTGGGATCTAGGTCTAAGTAGGGTAATATTTTAAGAAGAATGGAAATGGGGGCAAGGACACAATACTTCTGTTTAAGGAATGGTGTGTGAACCATGCTAGAGGCTCCATCCCAGCAGGACTCAGGGGCGGCTAGCCACAGGGCCAGTTAAGCAAGTGCTGCTGTAGGAATTCAGCATCTACAGTGACCAAAATGGAAATTAGCTGTCTTCATAACCAGCAGCATCCTTGGATGGCTGACATGACAGTCCATTGAGTACTACCTCCCAAGTCATACAGGATCCAGAAGATGATAGCCTGTAAGAAAATATAGGGACTTTCTCTGCCCTATATCATTAACCACTGAACCAAAGCAAAACAGTCACTGTATGGGGCTGGCATTTCTGGGGCCCAGATATCAAATAAGGAATTAAAAAACAAAATTTTAATGTTTATTTTTCAGAGAGAGAGAGAGTGGGGGAGGGGCAGAGAGAGAGGGAGGCAGAGAATCCAAAGCAGGCTCCCTGATGTCAGTGCAGTGGGGCTCAAACTCATCAACTGTGAGATCGTGACCTGAGCCAAAGTCAGCCGCTCAACCAACTGAGCCACCCAGGCACCCCAGGAATTTTTTTTTAATTTGCTTGTCCACTGACTTTATATCCAAGCTCTTGTAGCCTGAGAGACTAAATTTTACAAGCATGTGCATGCACACAGAATTGTTATAAACACACTCTATTTTGTTTACTTTACACTGCACCTGAGCCAAGGGTCAGAGAGGTCTTGCACTAAAACCTAGAAATTGGCCCATGGAGAGCTGATAATCCAGGCCTTCATCTGAGTTCATGGGCTATGGTTTCCTTTATAGTCCTGTGCATTTAATTTTGTTCAGCTAAAATCAGTATTCTGAGAGGGGATCCATAGGCTTCACCCAATTATCAAGGGGTAATGGCACTAAATAGGCAAATACTGCAGATGCAGTTCCAAACTTAGAACTCTAGACAGGGAAGGTAGGACAGGGTCCCTGACCACAGTGGACACATGCCATAGTAACATTACTCCTCCTTTAAAAGGCTGGTTGGTCCCACTATAAAAATATTCTCTATTCTTTTAAAAAATGTATATGCTATGTTTACTTTTATACCTTTTAAACGTCTTTTATGATATGAATATTCTATTTATTTCAAATAAAAACCTTTTAAAATTGCCACTTTTTATGCAATCCTATCCACTTATTAGATTTGTAAGAGCTCTCCAGAGATCACTGAAAGCACGCCATGATATTAATTTAAGCATCTACTCTTTTGCCACACATGTCAAAATAAGTTATATCAGGGAAAAATAATGTACATTTCTTACCTGATTATAATTTCCAGTGTCATATATCATCTTCAGTAAATACTAATTGCTACTAACTGGCATTTGATTGAAGCAGTAAAGAGGTGGATCCATTCTGTTTCGCTAATTGATTCAAGTTGGATGTTGGCCAAGTCTTAGAACCTAAATGTCCAATAATAAGGGAATGATTAATTGAATCTCAGCACATCCATATGACAGAATAATGTGAAGCCATTAAAATTGTATTTCAGAAGAATACTTAGTAAAATTGGGATATGCTTATAATAAATTTGCTATCAGTACCTTGGAGAATAAAATCTAGATTCATCATCCTGGACTCTAAGGTCTTACATAATTGGGGCCCTGCTTTAACTATCCTTCCCATCTTAAACACCTGTCTTCCTCAGTCATCACACTTCACACTGGTCTTTGTTCTATTTCTGTAACATTTCAAAGACTTTTCCACTGTCAAGACTTTGCATTAGCAGCTTCCACTGCCTTCCATATCTTCACCTGGACAATTCCTTGTCATTGAAAAGGGCCTTTCCTGACCCTGACTCAATGTTTAGTATATCAGTTAGTACTTCTCACTAGCTGATGGCCTTACTTATTTTTAGTTTCTTTTTCCTACACCTTCTTCTAGAATGCAAGCTCCTTGAAAACAGGGACTTTCTCTGTCTTGTTCATGGTTTTATTCTCAGTGCTTTGAAAAGTGCCCTTAGTAAATGTCCAACATATATGTGCTGAATGAATAAGCCAATAATCTTTTATTTCAAAAGTAAAAATACTTATTTTAGGAATCTTTAAATAATGTAAAAAAAGAAAAAAGAGAATATAAATGACCAGTAACGACTTCCTCCAGATACAATTATCATATACATGCTGGTATATATTAAGGCACAGCTACATAAATACATGACAGTTGAGGTCATTGAATTTTATTCCTCTTTCGTTCTCCTCTTTTCCTTATTATGTACATTTTCCTCTCTTCTCCTTCTGTGAAACGAATTTCCCTGATAGACTTCCATACAACAGGTTAGTGATGATTTTAATTTCCTAGGAATCACTCTACAGAGCTTATCAGTGTATCTGTTTGCCCCCAAATAATGCTCTTCCAGAGAAGAATTTTTGCACTCCTATTTTTCTGCACTTCTAAACTATGGAATAGGGCACAATGATGGGATAGTGAGGAGAGCTGCGGGACATACAGGAGACACAACCACTTTTTCCTTTGTGGTGGGTTGGGGAAGACCTCAGGAGGAAGTGACTTCTCACTGAGACTTGAAACATGTCCAAATCAGCCACACTAAATTTGAGGCAGGAGACCTAGGAAATGGGAGAGGCATGGACCTCCAAACAGAACTACTATATGCACCAAGGCCCTCAGGTCAGAAAACATTGAACTTTAGGAGGAAAAATGTTTCTCCATGTTACTAGGGCATAATGTGTTAGGGGGCTTTTGATGTTGGGGAAGTAGGCAGAATCCAGATGAGGAGGGCTCCTTCTTAAGCAGTTTATCTTGAGGGCAATAAGAAGCCTTTAAGTGCTTTCAGCACAGACATACTATCATACGTTTTATACTTTACAAAAGTCATCCACACTGCTCATGGAGAAATATGGAAAGAGAAAAAAATGTTACAACCTGTGTGCCTGTACAAACATATAATGAATACTTTTTCATACCTAGAGAAGACAAGAATGCCTATGCGTGTTGTAGACTTACTTCAACTATCCAGGCATCAAGCAACAGAAAAGGAAATAAGGGTAAGGTGTCCTTAGTGGCTGCTCCAAGGGTCCTTGGAGACCCTTATCATGTTCAAAGTTATCTTTACTTGTTATTATACCATCACTAAACAAGGGTCACCATGATTTAGCTGGCATACTAGTTACCATAAAGGGGCCATAAATCTGGTCTTTCCTCTGGTATAACAGGACCATCTGTCGATTCCTTTCTAGATGGTCATTGCATAGTCAGGAAGCATCAGCAGGATCTCTATCTGCAACTCTACCCTACTTTGCTCCAGAAATACAAGAACTAGTGATTTCTCCTGGTGACTGTTCCATACACGGACCAGAGATAGTCTTCCTGCACATAAGACCAGTTGCAGATTGGCTGGCCTTCCCTTCCATCTGCTATTCTCCCCACCGTAAGTTTCAGAATTTACTTGGTATCTCTGGCATGTGGATGGTGCCCTTCTCTCATTTGTGTTACTTATTTGCCTCTCTCTACCCCATTTTCCCAAATATCCCTTTAATCTTTTTGAAGATCGTGTTGGTAGGAGCAGGGTTTTAAAGGGATAGGTGAATAAATTAATGTGAATATAGAAGTCCATGTCATGTCTTAGAAGATTACATAGCTTTTCACAGTATGGAGAGAGATGGCCTATTATTTGGGGAACATTTTTAAGCCTTTGTAATCTACCAAATATTAAATATTTTTGGGCTGTTATATGTGTATATATATATATGTGTGTGTATATATATACACATTTATAATTAATGAAGGATATATATATATATATTCATAATTGATGGGACTAAAGATAAGAAAAGCCATTCCTCAAAGAAACAAAGACATAAAAAAGCCAATCCCCTTGGTGTGGTGCCCATTCCCTCACAGATACTCAAAGACTTCACTCTTGTCACCATTCTTACTTGTATTAGTTTCTTATTGTTGCTATAGCAAATTACTAAGAAATGCATGACTTCAACAACACAAATTTTTTATTTTATAGTTCTAGAGGTCAGATGTGTCAAAGACATCAAAGGACTAGAATCAAGGTGTGTTTAGCTGAGCTGTATTCCTTCTAGAGACTTCAGGGGAGAATCCATGCGTTGCCCTTTCTAGCTTCCAGGGATGGCCCATATTTCTTGGCTTGTGGTCACATTGCTCTAGCTTCTGCTTCAATAATCTCATCTCCGTCTGTGACTCTGACTCTCCTGTCTCTCTCTTATAAGGACTCTTATGACTACACTGAGCTCATCTGGAAACTCCAGGATAATCTCCTCATCTCAAGACACTTAATCACATGTTTAAGTCCCTTTTAACATGATAGATGACATATATACAGGTTCTGGGGAGTGAGGCATAGTCATCTTTGGGAAGGAGCATTATTCTGCCTACCACACTCCTGCACATTCAGTTCACAACGATTCTACTTGGTCTTTGATTTTTCTCATTTAACTTTATGCTTTTGTATTCTCACTTTAAAAAGTAATAAAAGTTGTACATACTATCTAGGGTTGCCATGAAGAATAAATGCTTAGAAAGTCTGGCATATATCACATTTAAGAAGCTACTCTTGGGCTGCCTGGGTGGCTCAGTTGGTTGGGAGACTGACTTGGGCTCAGGTCATGATCTCGCAGTTTGTGAGTTCGAGCCCCACGTCAGGCTCTGTGCTGACAGCTCAAAGCCCAGAGCCTGCTTCAGATTCTGTGTCTCCCCGTCTCTCTGCCCCTCCCCTGCTCACACTCTGTGTCTGTCTCTCAATAATAAATAAATGTTTAAAAAAATTAAAAAAAAAGAAACTACTCTTACTGTGGTGAATAATTGAATTTTACAACCACTTTCATGAGGTTAACAATTCTACCATCCACATGTACTTATGGTAAGTAGTAGGACTTATGAGGCCATATATGAGAATTTAATAAGATATAATACTTTAGTAATTGATTCTTGGAATGTATACACTCACTTTATGAACAATATCATCTTTGAATTACCCTTGAAGAATCATTAATATTTTAGGAAATATAGCAGAAAATTATGAACAGATTATTTGCCATGTTGGCTTCCTTTCCCATCTGTGACAAGGGAAAAACACATACATTTGAGTATTTTGAGTCTTCTTCCTTCCTGTATGTCCAGGAAGATTGCATGTTTTTTGTTTTTTTGTTTGTTTACTTTTTCCCATTGAGCTTCTCCATCCCCACCCATATCTAGTGAATATCGCCTTTGCATAGGTATTTCTTTTTTTTTTAATTTTTTTTTAACGTTTTATTTATTTTTGAGACAGAGAGAGACAGAGCATGAACGGGGGAGGGGCAGAGAGAAAGGGAGACACAGAATCGGAAGCAGGCTCCAGGCTCCGAGCCATCAGCCCAGAACCCGACGCGGGGCTCGAACTCACGGATCGCAAGATCGTGACCCGAGCTGAAGTCGGACGTTTAACCGACTGAGCCACCCAGGTGCCCCTGCATAGGTATTTCTTTAGGCTTTTGTGATGCAGTTTTAAGGTAACAAATAGAGATGCACCAAAACAGAGCGCCATGAATTTAGGACAAGAGGAGAGACTGATCAACACATTGAGTATTGTAAGAAAGGGTGTTGTGTACTCAAAAGAAAATAGGAAGTAGAGCAGCTTAAATAAAAAGAAGTGTGGGTTCAGAGTTATCATGGGGGAGGGAGATTTTGAAACAGTCATAATTCTAGGGAAGGATACTGATAATGACAGAAATAGAAAACATTTTAAAGATTTTCAGAGCAATGAGAATATTTTTTACCCTTTGACATTATTTGAGAGATGCCAGGAGATCGTAGTTTCTTTTCATTACTTTCAGTCACTAGGTTCTGGTTTTTTTTCAATCCAACTCCAGGCTTTGAATGGTCATGGGAGCCTTAGTTTTTGTTTGAATTCTATCTCACCCACTGGGTATGTTACATTCCCTTCAAATTGCTTAAACACTTCCGTGTCAATCATACTTACTTAACGATTTACAGTTCATCTGTCTTCTGCCCCCAACAATCTTTGTCACTTCCAATTCCTCTTCTAAGAAGGAACCGTCCCTTCTTCAGTTCAAGTTCACCTTTTCCACCCGCTCTAACACTATCATTCTTATCTTCAATTTATAAATATGTCCTCAAAATATACAGCCCCACATACGTTATCAAGGCTACATTCCTTATGAGCAAGTGCTCTCATTTTCTCCCTTTTACAAAAACTTTTTTAGAGACTCTACAAAAACTCCTAGTTTTTTTCCTATTTTGCTATTAAACTCACTTTGATCTGATTTTTAATTTTAATGAGAGAAAAGGCACTTGTAATAAATCCAGTGACTGCTTTCTTTTTAACTTCACTACTCCATAGCTTAATAATATTGATCATGTTTTTCTCTCTGTACTATAATACCTTATTCCATTTTCCCTCTTCAGCTCATTGTAATTATTCTCCTCTGGATTTTCTCCTGCTCTATCCCTAACTGTGGGTAAATCCCATGGTTCTATCTTTGACCCTTAACCCACTAGACAGGCTTTTATGTTTGATACTATCCGCTTCTACAGATTTTATTAATACCAGTGGACATTCCCAACTAAGCAAAATTTAAAAGGCCATGTAAAATTCGTCTACAAAGCCTCTCATGTTCCCTGTGTCTTTCAATGAAAGCAGTGGCATTATTATTAATGGAAGTGTCTAAAGTTGAAAACACACACATTCTTGCTATGCTTTACTGCAACCCCATATCATCTGGCTACAAAGCGCTCACTGAATATGCCTGTGTTAATTATGAAATTCCTCCCCTTCCTCCGTTGCTCTATCAGTTCAGATTTCCTTTCCAAATTCTCTCAATTATTTTAAGTCACTGAACTGAGCCTTCTTGCAATAATTCTTACTCTCTGGTTTATCCTTTTCACAGACCTGCGCATGGCACTCCCTACATGAACACTTGTTTTAAATCTTGGCCAGAAAAGGATGATATATAAGTCCTTTACAATATGACCACAAACTCCTCTCATTCACTCACCAAGCCACATCTCATCTTTAACTCTGTTAACTAACTTTTAAAATGGTACACAGAGGGGCACCTGGATAGCTCATTCAGTTAAGCATTTGACTTCGGCTCAGGGCATGATCTCACGGTTCACGAGTTCGAGCCCTGCATCCGGCTGTGTGTTGACAGCTCAGAACCTGGAGTCCGCTTTGGATTCTGTGTCTCCCTCTCTCTCAGCCCCTTCCCTCCTCACACTCTGTCTCTCTCTCAAAAATAAATAAACATTAAAAAAAATTTAAATGGTATGCAGAGCTGAGGAGCACCACTGTCAGAACATCAGGAAGAAACTCTCTAAAGGCACACAACAACACAGTTTCAGGCAGTGTTCCATAGCTATAAATGCTGGAAAGAAGCTCTAATGGACAAAGCTCTTGAGCACAGACAGAGTAAGAGGCTAGTTGAATCTGTGGCACTCCAGAGGCAGGGTCATAAACATTTGACAAGCACTAAAAATGGCTCAAAAAGGGCTAACCACTGGCAACACTACAGAAAAATAAAGTTATTTGGCATCTTTATAGCTTCCATTTCCATTTCTGAAAACTTCTTCTCTATCACTTCCCTCTTCTCTTCTCTCTCCCCCAACAGATATGCATAATGTCTTTCAACCCAGGGGCTTATGACCTGCTCAGGGACCCTTTTTATGAATGGCGTATGTACCAAGATATTTTCTGATCCTGAATTTTTTCCCCAAACTCATCTACCCTACTTTTCATTCACACAGAACAAGAGAACAATTTCTGTGGCAAATTACCCAACAGGGAGCTCTTTTTTTATTTTGTCTGTGGCAGATGGTATTTTCCAAAGATGGCTACATAGCATTTCTCATCTCATATGT
This sequence comes from Prionailurus viverrinus, assembly GCF_022837055.1. Lineage (NCBI taxonomy): Eukaryota > Metazoa > Chordata > Mammalia > Carnivora > Felidae > Prionailurus > Prionailurus viverrinus. Next base: position 142,770,323 of record NC_062562.1, read on the forward strand.
TTTCTAGAACCTTGCCACTTTCCTATCAAGAGGTGGAGGTTAATTCTCCTCCCTTAATTCTGAGCAGTCTTGTGACTCATGCATTTCCAGGAGAGTGTGGCAGAAATTACGCTCTATTAATTTAAAGTCTGGCCTTAAAAGGGTGCGGCATCCATCTTGTTGGCTGAAATCCTCATCTTTGGGGCCATAGGCTTAAATGTGAATAGTCTAGTTGTCTAGAAGAAGCCCAAAGTAGCCATATAGAGAAACTACAGGGTAGTCCCCTGAAGTTACATGAAGAGAGAGAGAGACAAATACTTCCAGTGAATTTGTTCATTTGCTGTTCCAGGTCCAACCTTTGTCTTGACTGTAATCACATGATATTTTCTGAGCCAAAAGTGTCCAACTGACCCAGAATTCCTGAGCCACAACACAGGTAAGAAGTCAAAAAAATTGCTTTAAACAACAGATTTTGTCCATTTCTCCAACTGTGTATTCCATATTCAGAGTAAATTCTTTTTCTGTCCAATTTAATTGAAGTTTTTTCCATTCTCTGACTTGGTTTAAGAACAAGCACTGTTGAGACATGACTTAATTATGCCCATACAATATGGGGCAGTATTTTCTGGGAAGTTCTGGAAAAGGAATTAAACGTGTACTAAAAAATTCATTTTCTTCCACTAGATATCTTCTTCAGAAATGGTGCTAATCTGTAAAAAGCACATTGGGAGTGACAGAATAAAAAGAAAGAACCTGAGTCTTTCACATTGTTGATCGAATGAATTAGTCAAATCTGGAAATGCTTTGATATCTCTTGTATATAAGGGAATATATTCTGATTTAGTTAAGAAATTTGACTTTTCTGTTATTTGCTGCTTAAATCATCATAACTTTTTAAATACCTTAATATAAATGCATGTGGTAGTCAAGGATTATCACTATATCCCTTGCATTATGATTTAGGAATAAGAATGCTCAGAATAAGCCAGGAAAGAAAAACATTAAGAAGTTGGCAAAATAATCCAAAGCCAAAGCAGAGAATTGGTTATAAAAATTTACCAGGCTGCCAACTGACTGCACATATAATAAGCTAGTATAAGGATATCTGAAGGAAGGCAGTGTCTTTTCATTAAGAAAACTACCAGGAATCATCCAAGTGACATGGCTTTTCTGAGGGTCTGGGGTACTAGGGAGACTATTAGGATAAATTATAAAGCACACACAAAGGTAACATTCTCATCTTATGGAGCAACCTAAAACAGGGCCAAAGTGACAGATCTATGGTGAGCAAACTGAAGAAAACTAACTCGACACTTACCGCACGATGGGACTGTGTTCAGGCCATAAAAAGTGTATTATGCTAAGTGAAATCAGTCAGAGATAGACAAATACGATTTCACTGCTGTGTGGAATTTAAGAAACAAGACAGATGAAGATAGGAAAAGGGAAGAAAACATAAGATAAAAACAGAGAGGCAAACCATGAGAGACTCTTAAATACAGAGAAAAAACTGAGGGCTACTGGAGGGGTGTTGAGTGGAGGGATGGGCTAAATGGCAGATGGGCATTAAAGAGAGCACTTGTTGGGATGAGCACTGGGTGCCATATGTGTGATGAATCACAAATTCTACTCCTGAAACCAATACTATACTATATGTTAACTAACTTGAATCTAAATAAAAATAAATTAATTAGATTAATGAAATGAAAGAGCAATAAAGTAGCTTACTAGTACTGACCACATGAGTAGGCAATAATAACTAAGATATTGCTTATTTTGTATTAGGCATTACTGTAAGGACTTTACATTTACCAACTCCTTCATTTCGAGGAAAAGCCTTTGAAGCGTGTATATTAGTTCCTCCCTCACTTTCAGATAAGGAACAGGCCAAGAGAGGTTGAACAGCTTGCTCATGGTCATACAGTTAGTACAATTCTGAGATTTGAATCCCATGCGCCCCGGCCCCAGAGCTTCTGTTTTCACCTCTGTGCTGTATTTTGAGGATGATTTACATGGTGAAGTTTGCAATAATTCATACTGCTTCCTTTAGGTTGGCTCAGGAGCTGGGATGAAATTAACCCTTCAGGCGGTAAATATCACTGATCAAACTATGAGATAAAAACTCCCCTGCAGTGGAAATGAAGACATGATGATATCCCAGGGGATTTTTCTCGCTTTACACAAATCCATTTTAAATATAAAATGCCTCATAAAAAGAGAATGACCATGTTGTAACAAGAATTTAGACACTGACATGTCTGAAGTATGATAAATAATCTATGCAGAAATATATTTATGTAAGAAATATTTGGGGGCAAAGTGTCATTTCTTTAGCTCCTGGAAACCTTACAGTGATAGCTTGCTCTGACTAAAGCTAGCTCTGGCTAGCCTCTACCAAGGTACTTTCACTTAGGGTAGAATTTTAAGCTACTTTCAGACAGATAGATAAATTGCCTACATCAGCGTCTTTTTTTTTTTAAACCACTGGAGACTTTTTTTTTTTAATGTTTATTTATTTTTGAGAGAGACACAGAGTGAGCAGGGGAGGGGCAGAGAGACAGAGGTGGACAGAGGATCCGAAGAGGGCTCTGCACTGACAGCAGACAGCCAGAGGCGGGGCTCAAACCCACGAACCACATCATGACCTGAGCCGAAGTCAGATGCTCAACCTACTAACCACCCAGGAGTTCCTACAGCAGCATCTTCAAATACCTCCATGTGTGTAGGAGGGATTAAAAATGATGATGACTCATGTAAATAAATTGCTTGTCTTAGAAACTGATCCTGGAAAGACTCCTAACAAGGTACAACTACTCAAAGAACAGAAAATGAGCACTGACAGAAAAGAGATATACATGGGTGGAAAGTATGAGAAGCCATAAAGATACTTGTGAAAAAGGGAATCAAGTAGCAGCAAAAGCCAAGAAAAAATAACCTTGGCAACAGAAAGTTTAAACATTTAGAGCTAGGAAAAAAAAGGAGAAAATTCATACTAGCTGAAAACAACAGATGCCTTAGAGGATAGTATTTTTCACTCATGCACTCACAAACATGCTCAGAATAGGATATCTATCCAATAATTTCAACAAAAGACAACAGAATCTTATGTTAAGGCTGAAGGATAAAATGCAAAAGTTCATTCTGAGTCACCAATTTTGGAAAAATTGTTATGAAATCAAATTTCTACCTTTTCTTTTAAAAAGAACTCTAGAGCTAGAACCTGACCTTCAGCTGCATTGTGTCACTTTACATTCAAAATTACATAATTCCAGTAATCTTACTAAATTTTATGGACCACCAATTACATTATAAGAAATTTGCTCTTGGAGAGCCTTGGTGGCTCAGTCAGTTAAGTGTCTGACTTAGGTTCAGATGATGATCTCCTGGTTTGTGAGTTCGAGTCCTGCATCAGACTCTGTGCTGATAGCTCAGAGCCTGGAGCCTGCTTTGGATTCTGTGTCTCCCTCTCTCTCTGCCCCTACCCTGCTTGAGCTCTCTTTCTCTCTCTCTCAAAAATAAATAAAAAACTTAAAAAAATTTTTTTAAATTGCTTTTAAATGACCCCTGGCCTTGGCTTAGGCCAGGATCCTCCTTGCTTTGGACAGCACAACACCCCACTGGGTATTTCTCTGGAATCTGTTTGTCATTGCAAGGAAATATTCTCATTTTATGGCCAGAGAGAATCAGAGGGAAATTCCTGCCAGAAAAATGTATTGCAGCAACCCAATACAAGAGGTAAAGGGGGAGAGGGAGGAATACTTTTATTCTGACATTGTCTCTGGTTAAAAAATTTCATGCATTTGTAGTATATGTTTGGGTGTTCAGAATCATCTGGAAAAGGCCAAGAAAGCCTGAAATGATGGTAGAAGTAGGCCAGCTGGTCTATTTCTGTGCCTGCTAGAAGAGAAGTGCACATTCTTAGCCCTTGAAAAATGTATATCTAGAGATTATAAATCATTTGCTTATCATAGCAGAAATGTGTTAAATAATTTATCAGGAGATTAAAAAAAAGAAAAAAATCACTTGCAGAAAATTAGAATATTCCCCAAGATGCTAGCCAGCTGAGTGAAGCTTCCACTTGACATCGAATTCAGAGCTGTAAAAAGCAACACTTGAATTAAACGTTCTCTCTAGCTCAGAGGCATGAATCGCCAGGGATGTACCCTGTTACTAATTACTGTGACCTCTGGATTCTGTTTAAGATTACAAGACCAAGCCTTGCCACTTGGCCACCACACCTGACTCTGTTTAAGATTAAAAGGAAGGAATGCGGAGGAGGCTTCATCACTACAACCAGGAGTGAAAGGACATGTGCATAAAACCAAGCTGTGGACAACTAGTTCGCCATCTCGTCACAATACCAATGAGCCAACTTTTATATTTGATGCAGAAATACTGTCTTATTTATCTGATGTTTTACAGACACCGAGTTTCCACTTAGACAGTTGTCCAGGGCCCTGAATCACTTACTTTAATTATGCCAACACCAGTGAATGCGGTCAAGAAATTCCAAGTACCTGATCTAATAACACGATCCAAGTCTTTGCCATTTCATGGACAATCTTAAGAGTTTCACTTTGAGCAGTTACTCTAAAAGTTTTCTCTTTTTTTCTGTCATGTAGCAGAAGTATGCTATTGGATACATCACTGATTTTAATTTTTTTCTTTAGGAAAAGCCAAAATAATACTTCATCCTGTCTTTAAATACATATTAGTGATGTGTAGCAAATGAGACAAAATTTATACACTAAAAATGCCACACAAATGGTAGTTTTATGCTTTTTGTTCTGTTTGACTCTGTTGTCAGGAAAACCAGACATGTGTTGTGAATACATTTTTTGATAAAAAAAAAACCAAGGTCCTTGTTGAGTAAGGTGCAAGTTTATATTACAAGGGTGAGTCAAATGATCCCTCATAGGCATGTGGCAATTAAGCTGATTTTTTTTTTGTTACATCCCTCTCGCTGAATTAGCCCTTTTATATAATGTCATGTATCCATCATTACAATATCATACAGAAAAGTTTCACTGCCCGAAACATTCTTTGTGCCGCATCTATTCATCCCTCCCTCCCTACTAACCCCTGGAAACCACTAATCTTTTTACTATCTTCATAGTTTTGCCATTCCCAGAATGTCATATAGTTGGAATCATACAGTATGTAACCTTTTCAGATTTGCTTCTTTCACTTAGTAATACTCATTGAAAGTTGCTTCGAGCGCGTGCGTGCGTGTTTGTGTGTGTGTTGACCTGATGGTTCATTTCTTTTTATCACTGAGTAATATTCCACTGTGTGGCTGTACCAATCTGTTTATACAATCACCTATTAAAAAATATCTTAGTTGCTTTCCGTTTTTGGCAATGGTGATTAAAACTGCTGTAAACACGGGGCGCCTGGGTGGCGCAGTCGGTTAAGCGTCCGACTTCAGCCAGGTCACGATCTCGCGGTCCGTGAGTTCGAGCCCCGCGTCGGGCTCTGGGCCGATGGCTCAGAGCCTGGAGCCTGTTTCTGATTCTGTGTCTCCCTCTCTCTCTGCCCCTCCCCCGTTCATGCTCTGTCATGCCCAAAAATAAATAAACGTTGAAAAAAAAAATTAAAAAAAAAAAAAAAAAAAACTGCTGTAAACACTTATGTGCAGGTTATTGCATATAGGTAAGTTTTCAGCTTACCTGGGTAAATATTTCAGAGTGAGATGCTAGATCATATGGTAAGATTATGGCTAGCTTAATAGGAAACTACCAAACTGTCTGGCAAAGCAGCTGTACCATTATGGACTCACACCATCAGTGAAGAAGTGTTCTTGTTACTCCACATCCTCACTAACATCTGGTGGTATAAGTGTTTTGGATTTTAGCTATCTTAATAGGTATGTAGTTACATGTGTTCTCATTTACAATTTCTTAATGATGTATAATGTTGAGCATCTTTTAATATGTTTGTTTGCCACCTTTAGATCTTTGTTGAGGTGTCTGACAGATCTTTTGTCCATTTTTAATTGGGGTATGTTTTCTTAATGTTGAATATTAGAAGTTCTTTATTTATTTTGGATACAAGTTCTTTATCAGATACATGTTTTACAAATATTTTCTACTAGTCTGTGGCTTATTTTTTCATTATTTTCATAGCATCATTTGCAAAGCATTAGTTTTGAATTTTAATACATTCAATTTATCGATTCTTTTTCTTTCACAGATATTTATTTTGGTGCTAGTCTTTTGTTAATAATGCAAAATAATACCATTAATAATAATTAAATGATTGATTTCCTACAATGAACCAGGCATTTATGTAGTCAGACCTTTCCAGTCATCAATCTCCCTTATCTACACAGATATATGTCAACAAAGGAAGGATTTGGACACTATGAATAAATATTGTGAATGGAGCTTGGAATAAACGAATAGTACCATTTTAGAAATAATCTAAGATATTATAGAACAAACTTTCTGAGAGTTTTTACCTTCCATTTAAAAATATGCCATTTCCTGTTTCAGCTTCAACATGACAAAAGCTTGGATGTCATCATTCCGGTCCTTAAACAAGAAAAAGCTTCATGAACTGAAGAACAATAACTTTTCTGGGACCAATCAGAAAACTGAGATTGTAGGGCAAACTAACATCCCCAAATTTATAGACATAGCTATATAGAGAGTCTCAGTTGAAATCTGCTTATCTGGAGCAGGAGCTGCTGAAGCCATAAAATGTTCCTAGTGCCTTATACAACACATCTGGCTTTCAATAAAATGTTTCAAGGCATTCCACAAAAATAGGGAAAATCAACAAAAGCAAAAGCTGGTTCTCTGAGTTGATAAATACAACTAATAAACCTGTAGCCAGACTAACCAAGAAAAAAATAGAGAAGATGCAAACTTCCAGTATCAGAAACAAAAGAGGATCCATCACTATAGATCTCCTAGACATTAAAAGGACAATGAAGGAATACTGCCAACAATCCTATGCCTACAAATCTGCTAGTTTAGTGAAAGGGACTAACTCCTTGAAAGATACAATCTACCGAAGCGGACACAGGGAGAAGCAGATAACCTAAATAGTTCTATTAGTATTAAAGATATTGGATCAATAATAAATACCCTTCCCAAAAGGAGAACACCAGGCCCAGATAGTTTCACTGTTGAAGTCTATCAGTACTTAAGAGATAATACCACATTTCATAATCTCTTCCAGAAAATTATATCAGAGGAAGCACTTCCTAACATTCAGTAGGCGATTATTACAATAACACCCAACCAGATAAAGACAAAAGACATTATAAGAAACAAAAATTACTGAGCAATGTCTGTCATGAATATAGATGCAAAAATCCCTAACAAAATATGGACAGATCAATTCTCTTTATTAATGGAATTATACCAGGTATGCAAGGCTGGTTCATCATTCAGAGATGTAACCCATCACATTAATAGGCTAAAGAAGAAAAATCATATGATCACATCAATTGATACAGAAAAAGCATTTAATATTCAACACCTATTCATGTTAAAATGTCAACAAACTAGGAAAAGAGGGAAAACTCCTTAACATAATAATGAATATACACAAAAGCCCTACCTACAGGTGAGAGCAAACTTCATGGTGAGAGAGTAAGCAAAACTTTTCCCCTAAGACTCAGAAATAGGCAAGGATGTCTTCTCTCACCACTTCCATCCTACATCAGCCTGAATGTTCTAGTTAGTGCAATAAGAAAAGCTATAAAAGGCATAGAGATTGAAAAAGGAAAAATAAAACCATCTTTATGTATGAATGACATGATTAGGTATCTATATAATTCCAAAGAAAAGACCAAAAAATCTCTGAAGTAATAAGTCAGCACATCAAGATCACAAGACGCAAGGTTAACATTCAAAATTTAAGTACTTTTCTATCTACCAGCACTGAGATTTTGAAGTTAAAAAAAGTACCATTTAAAATGGCAAAAAAATGAAATAAAGATATAAATCTAAAAATATGTGGATAAGATCTATATGGCAAAAACTAGGAAAACACTGGTGAAAGATATCATAGAATATCTAAATAAGTGTAGACATTGTCTGTAATTAAGGATTGGAATATTCAATATTGTTATCAGTTCTTCCCAACTTGCTGTATAGATTCAATCTCAATCAAATCTCAATCAAAATATCAGCAAGGTATTTTTAAGATGTCAACAAACTGATTCTAAAGTTTATATGGATAGGCAGTTGAATTAGAATAGGAAAATACCAAAGAAGAAAATTAGAGTATTCATACTACCTAATTTCAAGATTATATAAAGCTATCACAATTATACAGCATAGTTTTGTTAAAAGATTAAACACATAAATCAATGGAACAGGATTGAGACCAAAAATACACATGTAGTCAGCTGATCTTTGACAAAAAAGCAAAAGCAATTCAATGGGAAAAATCTGTACCTTCAACAAATCGAACATATCTATGCAAAAACTGAACCTAGACAGAGAACTAATATTTTACAGAAATTAGCTCAAAATGGATCATTAACCTAAATATAAATTCAAAACCACAAAACTTGTAGAAGAAAACATTAAAGAAAATTTAGGTTACCTTCTTTTGGTGATAGTTCTTAGAATACCAAAAGCTGATCTATGAAAGAAAAAAGATTACAAGTTGAACTTTATTAAAATTTAAAACATCTGCTTTGGAAATAACAGTGTTAAGAAAATGAAAAAGATTAACCACAGATGGGAGAAAGTATTTATAAAACATATATCTGATAAAATTTTGTATCTAAAATTATACAATAACTCTTATAACTTAACAAGAAAAAAACCAATTTTTAAAAATAGACAAAATAAACTATCCAGACATAAAATCAACAAGGAAACAGTGGCTTTCAATGACACATTAGACCAGATGGACCTAACAGATATATTTAGAATATTCAATCCAAACTTATAAAACTGAACACCCAAAAAACAAATAATCCAATTAAATATGGGCAAAGACATGAACAGACATTTCTCCAAAGAGGACATACAGATGGCCAGATACATGAAAAGATGTTCAACATCACTCATCATCAGGGAAATGCAAATCAAAACCACAATGAGATATCATCCCACACCTGTCAAAGTGTTGGGGAAGATGTGGAGAAAAAGGAACCCTCTTGCCGTGTTTGTGAGAAAGCTAACTGGTGTAGCCACTGTGGAAAACAGTATAGAGGTTCCTCAAAAGTTAAAACTTTTCCTCAAAAGGTGAAAATAAAACTACCTTATGATCTAATAATCACAATACTGGGAAATTACCCAGAGAATAAAAGAACAAAAATTCAAAAAGATACATGCATCCCTACATTCATAAAATTATTCATAATAGTCAAATTATAGTAGCAGCCCAGTGTCCACCAATTGATGAGTGAATAAAGAGGTTGTGGCATATATTCGGCTATAAAAAAGAATGAAATCTTGCCATTTTCAATGACATGAATAGAGCTAGAGAGTGTAATGCTAAGAGAAATAAGCTAGTCAGAGAAAGACAAATGTATGTTTTTTCACTCATGTGTAGAACTGAAGAACCAAAACAAACAAGCAAAGGGAAAAAATAAGAGCGAGGAAGAGAGAGACACAAACCAAGAAACAGACTCTTAACTGTAGAGAACAAACTGATGGCTACCAGAGGGGAAGGGGGGAGGGGAATGGGTGAAATAGATGAGGGGGATTAAGGAGTGCACTTGTGATGAGCACAGAGTGATGTATGAAGTGTTGAATACCTATATTGTACACTTGAAACTGATATAACACTGTATGGTAACTAACAGGAATTAAAATGAAAACTCCAAAAAGGTTAATGTGAAAAAAATAAAGGCCATATAAGAAAACCCCAAAGCTAACATCCTGCTCAGTAGTAAAAAACCGAGAGCTTTTCTCCTAAGGTCAGGAACAAGACAAGGATGTCTACTCGAACCACTTTTATTCAACACAGTACTGAAAGTCCTAGTCACGGCAATCAGACCAAAAAAAAGGCATCCAAATTGGTAAGAAAGAAATAAAACTTTGACTATTTGCAGACAACATGATACTATATAGAGAAAATCCTAAAGACTCCACCAAAAAACTACCAGAACTGATAAATGAATTCAGTAAGGTCTCAGGATACAAAATCAATATGCAGAAGTCTGTTGCATATCTATACACTAATACTGAAGTAGAAGAAAGAAAACTTAAGAAACATTTCCACTTATAATTACACCAAAAATAAAATACCTATGAATAAACTTAACCACAGGGGTGAACGACCTGCACTCTGAAAACTATAAAACACTGATGAAAGAAATTGAAGATGACACAAATGAAAAGATATTCCATGCTCATGGATTGGAAGACCAATGTTAACAGGTCCACTCTACCCAAAACAATCTTCAAATTTAATGCCATCCCTACCAAAATACCAACAACATTTTTCATAGAACAAATAGTCCTAAAATCTGTGCAAGTACAAAATACCCTAAATACCATAAATAAGAATGAGATCTGGCCATTTGCAACAACACGGATACACCCACAGGATCTAATGCTAAATGAAAAAAGTCATGGGAAAATAAATGCCATCTGATTTCACTCACCTGTGGAATTTAAACAAACAAAAAACCAGACATTTAACTATAGAGAGTAAACAGTGAAATTGGTAAAGGGGATTAAGAGTATATTTACCTTGATGAGCTCTGAGTTATGTACAGAATTGTTGAATCATCATATTGTACCTGACACTGATATAACACTGTATATTAATTGTATTTCAATAAAAATGAAGAAATAATGTTCCAAACAATATAACAACAATAAAAACACTGCCAAAAATAGTGCATATTTGGAAATAAAAATCATAGTGATATAGGCACTAGCCTATGTATTTGCAGCACCTATGAGTCAGTTATCCTGAGTGTTAACTAAATTGTGTTGGAAAGTTTATTATACCCTATGTTGAATAATATAAGACTTTAAGCTACTTTCCAGGGGATTTTCAAATTCCTCTTAGTGATCTCTGACACTTTCCTAATAACGGTTTTAATACAGAAATATCTGTAGCAGTGACTACAGCGGTGATTTAGATTAGGGAAAGCTGAATAAGAGGTTTCTGATAAACTATAGTCATACCTTTGAAATATTGTGGGGTCAGTTCCATACCACCACAGTAAAGCATATAACACAATAACGTGAGTCAAATGAAGTTTTAGGTTTGTCTGTGCATATAAAAGTTGTGTTTACAGGGGCACCTGGGTGGCTCAGGCGGTTGAGTGACCTACTCTTGATTTCATTTCAGGTCATGATCTCACAGTTCATGGGACAAAACCTTGCCGAGGGTGCTGTGCTGACAGCACAAAACCTGTTTGGGATTCTGTCTCCCTCTCTCTCTGCCCTTCCCCCACTCACTCTTGCTCTCTCTCTCTCTCAAAATAAATTTTTTTTAAAAGTTATGTTGACATCATACTGTAGTCTATGGACTATGTGATACATGTCTAAAAAATACAAATGTACATACCTACATTTAAAAATACAAAGGGTATCTGAATGGCTCAGTCCATTAAGTGGCCAACTTGTGATTCTGGTTCAGGTCATGATCTCCCAGTTCCTGGGTTTGAGCCTGCATTGGATGCTGCACTCACAGTGTGGAGTCTGCTTCAGAGCCTCTGTCTCCCTTTCTCTGCCTGCCCCGCTCCCGGACAACTCGTGCTCACATGTGCTCTCTCAAACATACATTAATGTTAAGAATTTTTTTAATAATGAAAAATATAAAAATAAAGATAAAGAATACTTTATTATAGGGGTGCCTGGGTGGCTCAGTCAAGCATCCAATTGTTCATTTTGGCTCAGGTCATGATCTCAGGGTTCGTGGGTACAAGCCCCACATTGGGCTCCATGCTGACAGTGCAGGGCCTGCTTGGGATTCTCTCTCCTGCTCTTTGTTCCTCCCCCACTCCATCTCTTTGTTTCTCTCTCAAAATAAATAAACTTCAAAAAAATACTTTATTGCTAAAAAAAAATGGTAACCATCATCTGAGCTTTCAGTGTGTCACCATCTATTTGCGGGGGGAGGGTTTGCCTCAGTGTTGACAGCCGCTGATTGATCAGGGTGGTGATTACTGAAGGTTGGGGTGGCAATGGAAATTTCTTAAAATAAAACAACAATGAAGTTTGCTACATCTATGGACTCTTCCTTTTCGAACAATTCCTCCGTAGCACGTGATGCTGTTTTATAGCATTCTACCCACAATGGCAACTTTTTCAAGATTAGAGTTAGTCTTCTCAAATCCCGCCACTGCTTTATCAATTAAGTTCATGTAATCTAAATTCTTTGTTGTCTAACAGTCTTCACTGCACCTTCACCAGGAGTAGATTCTATCTCAAGAAGCCACTTTTTTTTTTTTTTGGCTCATCCACAAGAGGCAATTCCTCATTCAAGTTTTATCATGAGTTTGCTGAAATACAGTCATACCTCCAGTCTCCAAAAAAAACAAATGAGCAAAAGATCTAAAGAGACACCTTACCAAAGAAGATCTGCAGATAGCAAATTGGCTGATGAAAAGATGCCCGACATCACTTGCCATTAATAAGCTGCAAATTAAATGAAATACTATTGTACACCTATTAGAATAGCTCATTTTTTTAACCGACAGTATGAATTGCTGGGTGAGGATGTGAAGCAACAAGAACTCTCATCTATCAATGCTGAAAATGAAAAATAGTACAGCCATTTGGAAGACAGCTTGGTAGTTTGTTACAAGTTAAACATAGACTTTCCATACAACCAAACAGCCACACTGCTGTTTATTTAGGCAATACCCGTAATGAAAATGCTTTCTAGGACAGGATTTGAATGGATTCTCCTATTTCCAAATTAATACTAATTCCACATCATTTTCAAGGTAGACTTTTTATCACCAGCTTTTGTATCAGCAAGGGAGATGCTAGTCCCGGCAACAGCCTTGAGTCTGATTTTAACATTGCCCAAATGGTGGTGATAGTCCTCTGTCTCAGCAAATGGAATGTTCGTCTGTTTTTGAAGCAATCTACAGAATATTTATCTCTCAACTCACTCTATAAGAAAGACCTCCCAGGAGGCAGCATGAACTATTTCCATACTACCACAGTGAGATTTAATGACATTTTTAATGAATAACAATTTTTTTGTTTACACATAATAAAGTATTACCATTTACGGGGTTTCTGGTTTAGATTTACAAAAGTGCACTAAATCAGTGATGAGAAACGTAATTTATAATTGTTCTATTACTATTTCTGAAACTATTTATGGTAGGGAAGGTTAGTGACTGCTGCTGGCACAGTGGTAACAGACAGCTAATGATTCTCTTGTCTTTTAGTGGAGTTAGGCTCTGGTTCACGTGCAAAAAAATACCTCAAGGCTGTGCTTTCAATGCTTAGCTCATTTATCTCTCATCAGTTAGGTAAATGAGATGCGGGAGTGGTTCCTAGTTTCTAAATAACTTTTTATACACTACTGAAAGCCTGAAAGGGTCCTAAAATGCTTTCTCTTGTTAATGAAATTTCAGTCATATAATCTGTTCCTTAGTCTAGAAGACTCATTTTTAAAGCCTCTAGGCAGGCTGCTGAATTTACACTGAGTATGCCAGTGTTCGTAAGCTTCTTTTTTATATATATTTACTTGCTTATATACGGATAATTTTTAAATATACGTACCATCGTTACATAAAATGTTAACATTAGGGATATATAATGAAGGGTTTACTGAGACTCTCTTTACTGTCTTTGCAACTCTTAGGTAAATCTGAAACTATCTGAAAAGAAAACGTTTTTAAAAATATCACACATTAACACACTTTTGCTCCAAAAACATTACAACACATACTTGTTTAGCATGAATTTTGAAATGTATACTTGAAAAGAAATTGCCATAAAATGTCTCAAATGTAGTGAGAGCCCAAAGTTCCAACTGGTGCTATTTCTTTCTCACAAATGACTATCAATACTATGGTAGTTGAAGGCAGAAAATAAATATCATTGAGATGAAAATCTCTATACTCTATAATCTACACTGTGATCTCCATTGTTTTTTTAAAAAACTGGTTGCAGAATTAATTCTCAGAAAGGCAGAAGACAAATTCTTGTGGTTTCTCTTTTTGCTTGTCCTCAACCTTTCAGTGTTTCTTGTGCCACTGAAAAAAACTCTCCGCAAAGTAGAATTGTTTTTCTGTCCTTCACTTAGATAAGTTCTTAGGAACAAAGGAAATACCTATGATATATATCATAATAATAATAATAATTATATATATATGTGTGTGTGTGTGTGTGTGTATAAAACGGTGATTGACTATAAATGATTGAGCTGTACTTTCAGAAAAACGAAACTGTTCCAAATAAAGGACCCACCCCTGTTAGGAGGGGATTAATAATTTGGATTGCTACTGATGCCAAATGTTTTGTTTTCTGGAGGATATAATTGCACTTTATTTTCTTATTAAAAAATATTTAAACTAAGGATCCCATTAATTAAATGAAAACAACAGTAAGCTTTTTTTTTATAGACTAATTAAATATATTTGAATGGTTATAGGTCTAAGACTGTACTGGGCTTTTAACCAAAGATGAATTCCAATTTGGTCTTTGTTATGGTTCCTTTGAGAATGTGTTATGCCATTGATTCACTTTAAAGTAAAATTCATAATTCCTAGTCAAAGATTTTATGACCCTTCCATCTTTGAATTAATTATAAATTAATAATTTATAATTATTTCTCCTCCTTTCCCCTTTCTTTTATTTCATCTATGATCTTCCCCCGGCACAGCAATAGAGTTTTTCTGTTTATTTCCTGACTCTGTAAATCTAGGTGGACAATCTTACTGACTTCCATATTAGATTCTGGTGCTCTAGAAATTCTTGTCTAGGCTATTGAGTTCCCATACCAGTCATCCTGTTACCTGCATGGGATTCTGAGGTTATCATGTTTACAATTTATTCTTTTTTGTCTCACCATTTCAATTATAGCAGGTACTGGCTAAATTAGCCTGACTTTTGTTACCTCCTCGCCTGAACACCATTCTCAAGAATAATTGCACTTCTAGGCAGGGCTGAGCCCAGGAAGCCAGAGTTAGTGTTAAGGTGGATGGACTGGTATCCATAGACCTTGAAGTAAAGGAAACTAATGGCAGACAGGCAATTGTGGGCTCTGGGACCGAAGAGGACTTTCAGAAGTGACAAAATGAAATCAAGTTGGAGGCACAAGATAAAAATCAAAAGCTTAGACATGGGGACAAAGGATTTACAATGACCTTCAGTGACATTGATCAGAAAGGATCAGGAGTGCAAATGAAGCTGATTCACTGAGATTATCTGACAAAAGAAGCCTCTTGAAGGACACTTGTACCCTTCCATGGACCCTGGGAGAAGAGGGAAGATTGGCTTTGAAAATAATTATATTGAACACTGACCCTTCTAAAATACACATCGAGCCCTAATTATGGGCTTAATTCACACTGGCTTGGAAGTTCGAATTTTCCAAGAGCGGCAACAAATAAAAGCAATGAATGGAAGTAAAATCCGAGGACCAACAGTATCAAAAATATACAAGAGTATGTAGTACTTTTTATAGTTTTCCCTAGTAAAGTGTTAAAGAAAACAGAGTTACACTTCCAGAAGCATCCAGATTCTTTGAAGATATATCCTAATTAGAAAAAGAATGGTCAAACATGATAAATATAGAAGATAATTAGGCATCTAAAAATATGAAGTGCTTATATATTTAGTAAAATTTGCTATTATGCTCAGGCATATTAAGCCCTATTAAATGGTATCTTAAAGTTATTCACACATTTCAATAAGTGTGAAGAATTAAAGGATTTTTTTTAAAAAACACAGATAACAAAGATATTGAAATAGCACTGTTACTATAACAAAAGTGTTATAACAATAGTGTTATTGTCACTGTTATATAGTTTTGGAATTCAGAATAGGAAAATATCAATGTGAAATAGCAAAGTTTACTTCAATATTTTAAAGTCACACAAGCTTCATTATGTAGCTATTAAAAGGCAATTTTTGTTCATATTGCTTTGACCATATCACCATAGGCCTTCCAAGGGGGTTATCCTGCCAAGAAACAAATTAAGCATTTATTAGAGGGTCACTAAGGCACCATTACAGGAGTAATAGCTCACTACAGGTTCTTGTCATTAGTTCATTTATTACCCTCTCCGTCCCTACAAGCTTTAAAGAATCATGGATTTTTAATAAGTCTTGTGCTCTGTGGTGATCTCTGGATTGTTACTGTTCATAGAATGCTTCCTTTTTGATTCTGACAGCTTGTTGTGTACAAAATAATAAGTTGCCCTTACAAGAAATTCTACAAAATGGTTTGAAAGATGCTATAAAACTGACAATTTGATGCAGAATATAAATTAATGAATACTGACTCTTCATCATTTCTGTGATTCAGCTACCTCCCTTCTCTGATCATTTTCTAATTTCTAATGTTAGGTATATTATGTAGTTTAATAGTTAAACTCCAGTGAAATCTGAAAACAATGCCATTGATAGGCTTATGCTGTAAATCTTCTTCAGGTACTTCCAACACAGACACTGTCTAAAATGGAACTCTCTGTCTCTATCCCTTGATATCAAGGTCATGTCACAGTGGTTCAGACAAGACCTTGGGACACTACAGTCCTGGCCCTAAAATAGAAGTTACAAAAACCCATATTCCAAATGCGTCCTTATGTTTCCTTTTCACTTTCCTGAAAGGAAATGTCATTGCCTTTGCTTTCACAAACAAGGCTGTGATTATGCAACCAATTTTTAGAGGAGAATGATGTCCTTATAATCAAGAATCTTTTCATATAGATATAATCAAACGAGGTAAAACTATAGTTTACATTTTCATTTTCTAAGGCATTAATAATATTGGGTGATAAGCAATGTCATTCTATATAAATATTATAATGCATAAAAATGATGTTTTAGTGACTTCCTGTAAATTGCTTGGTATACGGGACTAGCTATAACGTAAAAGGAATTTGTGTGGATAGAATAATGAGTTTATTACTAAAATTTGCTTTCAGTGCAAGAAAACTCTTGCTGTGCACTGTATTTTAGAACATCACACATTGGAATGCCTGCAATATTGGTTGTATGTACTTATCAATTATACCTAAAATTTCTCTTTGAAAGTCTCTTTTTCAACTAGAAAAGTTAACAGCTATATCACAACTTTGATTCAAATCATGTACATGGTCGTCATAATTGCTGTTCAATCGGTTATGACTGGTTCTCCTTCCCTGCCCCCTTACAGTCGAGAATGGCCATGGGGACTGCTCTGGACAATAAAATGTGACCTGTGACTTGTGTCATTTCTGAACTAAAGCCTTTCTGGGCTGGGCCAGCATGTGCCTACTGTACTTGATCTTCTGTCTGCCAGCAACCAGCCATACTTCAAGAAATGGCTTCTTTGCCAGCCTTGATCTGAGTTTGACTAAGAGCAGAGTCTGCAACTGCCCAAAGAGGACATATGTGAGAAGGAATGAAAAATTAGCCTTTGTTGGTTTAAGTCCTTACGTAGTTTGAAGAAGTTTGCTCTGCATCCTATCCTGGTATCCTGACTGATACAAAAATGAATGCTGCCAAAAGGGGAAACCACTTAGAAGACTAATGCTTGCTGGATGTTGGAAAACATGGAATCTACTCACGTAGTGGTTGTAAAATTATTTTTTTTAAGTTGTAAAATTGTTGCTCAGAGAACTAGAACCCAGGTCAACTTCGTTTTTAAAAATATTTTAATGTGGGGTGCCTGGGTGGCTCAGTCGGTTAAGTGCCCGACTTCGGCTCAGGTCATGATCTCACCGCCTGTCAGTTCGAGCCCCGCGTTGGGCTGTGCTGACAGCTCGGAGCCTGGAGCCCGTTTCGGGTTCTGTGCCTCCCTCTGTCTCCGCCCCTTTCCTGGTCATGCTCTGTCTCTCTCTGTCTCTGTCTCTCTCTCAAAAATAAATAAGCATTAAAATTAAAAAAAAAAAAATTTAATGTTTGCTTATTCTTGAGAGAGAGAGAGAGACAGAGACAGAGCACGTGTGGGGGAGGGGCAGAGAGGGAGAGAGGGGACACAGAATCGGAAGCAGGCTCCAGGTTCTGAGAGCCTGAGGCGGGGCTTGAACTTACCAGCGGTGAGATCATGACCTGAACCGACCTAGGCGCTTAACTGACTGAGCCACCCAGGTGCCCCAGAACCCAGGTCAATTCCTAATGAGCTTGCAGCCCTCCTGAAGAGGTTGGAACACACTGTTAGGAGCATGTGTTGGTTGCTGCTGATTGTGTTTGGCCACGTACAGTACAGGAGAAAGATGAGATGAGAAAATAATTAGCCAGGTTGCGGTAGTAACATAAGGGCATAGAGAGAATTCACAAAAGCAGGGTCTTGTAGGGTTGGAACAGGAACTGCTTCTCAGCTACAAAGTAAATAAAGTAAAATAAAAGTGACAAAAATATTTAAAACACATTAAAGCAACATTGAGAATGTTATTGAATAGTGACTGTTACTTCAATTTGAAAATGGACTATTTCAAAATAAAAAATAGTGAAAACAATATGAGTATTAAAGGCTATTTGAAACTCAGCCCTATTACACAGATCAAATTACTGTTATAAGCAAATATTGGCAGCTTAAAATTTTTGTTTTTTTGGGAGTTTAAAACTTTTAATCCTATCTCTACTGGGGTCTACTGGATCCATTCAATTGAACAAAATGGCTCAGGCAAAGGAGACCAAAGCTATAGTTTCCCACTGTATTAATTTCCTTTTGCTACTATAACAAATTACCACAAACTTAGTGGTTTAAAACAACAACACAAATTTTGGGACTAAACCTTACTAGCAGGTAACTAAACCCTTACCAGCAGAACTATGTTCCTTCTGGAGGCTCCATGTGAGAATCTATATGTTGCTTTCTGCAGCTTCCCAAACTCCGCGACTTACAGTTCCCTTCCATCTTCAAACCAACAATAATTACTTGAGACTTTCAGTTCACGTGGCTCTGACCTCTACTTCTGTCCTCCCATCCCCTTCTCTGACTGTGCCTCTCCTACCTCCCTCTTTCAGATTTATAAGGAGACCTGTGGTTACATTGGGTCCCTCTGGATAACGCAGGATGATATTTCAACCACAAGACCTTTAAAGAAATGACATCTGCAAAGTCCCTTTTGCTATGTAAGCTAACATAATCACAGATTCTGGGAACTGGAATGTGGACCTCTTTGGGGGAGTTATCATTCTGCCTATCGCAGTTTGCTCTCTGGCCTCCAGAGATTGATGTTCATTTCACATGCAGAATGCATTCACCTATTGCAACATCTTCAAAAGTCTCAGCCTATTACAGAATCAACTCAGAGCCCAAAAAGTCTCATCTAAATCTAATCATCTCAAAATCCCAAATCTCATCATCTAAATCACGTAACTCAGGTGTGGGTAAGACACTGGGTTTAATTTATCCACAAGAAAAATTCCTCCCCATCTTTAGATTTGTGAAACTAGAAAACAAGCTATGTGCTCCCAGAATGCAATGGTATGGCAGGCCTAGGACACCAGTTAGAGACATTCACTTTCAGAAAGGGAGATAATGGAAGTTGGGGGATAGGGGCGGAGTGGGGACGAATCACCAGCCCCAGAAATTCCAAACTTCCACCAAGCAACCTTGACTGGGTTTCAAGGCCTGGGAATAATCCTCTGTGGTTAGTGGCTGTGCCCTCACAGCCATTCTCCTATTTCATGAAGGGCAGCACAGTGGCTGAGTAATTTCACCAGTCTGACTCCTATCCTTCTGGGAGCCCGATACACTTTTTTTTTCCCCATTACATTTGCTTTTCTTCTCTTTCAGTCACGGCTAGCAGTGTTTCTGATGGTTTAAAATTCTTAAGAACTTTGTGGGTATCTTGTGCATGTTGCGGACATTAACTCTTTGGATAACAAATTTCTCCACAGTACTTTCCTAATCCTATCTCTATTCCTGGCTCCTGTTTGAGATGACTGGGGGCATCCATGAGTCACCCACCTAATCACACGAAAGAACCCTCTATGTGACTGAATACTCCAACCTTTTGATTCTTTCAAGATGCTAACAGAAGGTTGTCTAGCCACACACTTGGCTTACTCTACAGAGATGTCCTGACAATGAATCTCCTAATTTTAACACCTTTTTTGATCTGAATAAATGGAGAGTTTTACAGATTATCAGGCCCTGGTTTCTTTTCCTCAGATAATCTTTCCTTCCAAATTTTACTATAGTCAGCAAGAAGGACGGAGCCGTACCTTCAACACTTTGCTTCCAGATCTCCTTAACTAGTGTATCATTTGCAAGTTTTGCTTTCCATATAACTACAGAACACAATTTGGCTAAGCATTCTGCCACTATGTAACACTAAATAACAAGGATCTCCCTCCAGTGTTCAACGATATCTTCCTCATTGCCATGTGAGCTTTTCCCAGCAGCGCCTTTTAA
This sequence comes from Prionailurus viverrinus, assembly GCF_022837055.1. NCBI lineage: Eukaryota > Metazoa > Chordata > Mammalia > Carnivora > Felidae > Prionailurus > Prionailurus viverrinus. The sequence continues at coordinate 142,790,771 of NC_062562.1, forward strand.
CATTATTTCTACCAACTGTCTTTTGGTGGCAATTTAAGTGTTGTCTAAAACTGATACATATTTTCTTTGCCGTGTTTTCACTTCCTTCCGAGTCCTCACAAGCAGAATCAGTAAATAGACACTTCTGCTACCTGTCTGTTCAGGGTACTCGAAGCCTCTCCTATTAGGTTCCTCAAAATTCTTCCAGCCTCTGCCCATTGTCCAATTCCAAAGCCATGTTTACACTTCAGGTATTTGTTACAGCAGCACCTCTAAAGTTATCTTATAGTACTACCAGTCAGATATCTAGAATGGGTTTTACTGGGTGAAAAGCAAAGCGTCTGCAGGACTGTATCCCTTTCTCAAGGTTCAAGGGTAGAATCTATGTTTTGACTTTCTTTGCATTTAGAGTCTGCCCATATTTTGTCTGTCCACTTCCATCTCCCAAACCAGCAATGGCCAGCTGCGTCTTTTCAGCTTACTCTTCTTTCCTATTATCACATCTCCTTCTCTGACTCAGCTTCTCCTGCCATCCTCTTTCAACTATATGGACCCTTGTGATTACATTGAACCTGCCTAGATAATGCAGGATAATCCATCTCAAGGCTCTTAATCACATCTGCAAAATCCCTTTTTGTCCTGTAAAGTAATATGTACAAATTCTGGGAATTAGGACATGAACATTTTTGAAGGGTTATTATTCCACCTACCATACTCACCAAAATTTAATAGGCCCAGTTGACCCAAGGTTAAATGATGGGATAAAGAGGTCAAATGGATATAAAGTGATAAAATATAACAAGTCTAAGAAGTAGGTGTAGAAAAGAACTCTAATTGGGGTTGTTGGCCTATGGTATGCCTTGATTCTCATTCTTAAATTCACTGTTCATATCCAGCAAATCAAAAAGGAAAAACTACCCAGAGGGCAAAGCCAGGCCATAATACACAGGGAGTCTTTCAGTGGAGGACAATCAGGGCCTAATTATGATACATCTCATAACCCAGTGGAAGAAACCTTGCAACATATATGAGGGAGGGTTTAGATTTTTTGTGAATAACTGTTGCTTCTTCCATTATTCTATCAAGTGGAATATTTATTATGAGTTTCCTTTGGATGCTTCATCATGGTATATTGGGTGTATTGGGAACAGATATTTTTATTGTAATTTATAAGTTTCTGGAATTATAGGAACGATGTCCGAACTGAATGCAGAAACAGCCAGTCATCATGCCCAGATCTCAGGCTTTTCACTAGATGCAGAGAGTAGGCAGGACTTTTGGTTTGTCCTTGTCTTCTGTAATGTGGAAAGAGGAATCAATTGTACATTTGGTGACCCAGGGGTCACCAAAGGGCAGATTGTTATAGTTTTAATATTGTCCTACAAACACTTCAGCTTCATTCCTTGGCACACTGATAGGATTGCATTTCCTCTCTACTTTGAAGTTGAGAATGGCCATATGGCTTGATTTGGCCAAAAAAATGTGAGCGCCAATGTCAGAGTCATTTCCAGTTGCAAGGTTTAAGAGTCTAGGTTATAATTCACCATTTACTCTCCTTCTTCTGAAATGGAAATGGTTTTCTAGTTAATGGCTGTTCTGTCAGTCTAGGTCCAGGAGTGAGGGTGGCTTGGAACAGAGCTCCAACTTGCTTCTAGTGGACATGAGGTACAAGAATGAGCAGGAGGGGCGCCTGGGTGGCTCAGTCAGTTAAGCGTTCAACTTCAGCTCAGGTCATGATCTCATGGCTCATAAGGTGAGTTCGAACCCCACCTCGGGATCTGTGCTGACAGCTCAGAGCCTGGATCCTGCTTCACATTCTGTGTCTCCCTCTCTCTCTGTCCCTCCCTTGCTCAGTCTCACTCTGTCTCTCAAAAATGAGCAAACATAAAAAAAAAAAAAAAAGAATGAGCAGGAAGTAAACCTTTGTGGTTTCATCTATTAAGACTCTTAGGAGTTTTTTGTTTGTTTCGTAACTGCAGCATAACTTAGCCCATTCTATTAGCACATATCAGTGAAAGGTATCATTTTTCACATGGGAAAACAAAAAAAAAAACCCTGGCTTTTCTTTATTAATCATCTTACAAGTCTACTTTATTAAGAGCTAACTCAAGTTGATTTGAAATCTGATAATTGAAAAAATTAGAATTTTTTCTATACATGCTTTACAAAATATGTTCCATAGATTACAAATCTATTCTCCCAACCTGTGTTTATATAGCTGCCTTTTTCATATCCTGTTTTCTTATTGAGTCTGAGGCATCACTGTCTGTAGTAACACTTGTAAAATTTACCTAAATAGATTTGTAATAAATATTGACCTCATGGAATAATAATCAATATGTAATAATCTGGATGTATCCTATTTTATCAAATTATTTTTAATATACTTTTTATGTTAGAAAACAAATGGATTTTGTTTTCCCAATGAAATTGGCTTTTTTGTTGTTCTTTCAAATATACTTATAATGCTCATACTTCACAATCATTGACATTTCCCCACGCCTCTGATTTTGCTGATAGCTGGAAATAAATCACCACTCTATTATTTTCTCAATAACTTCTTATTTGTTAAAAGACACTAATTGACAACATTACTGTGTTACCCATGGATTCAACCTGTACTTTAGAAACATGTGATTCAACTCTCCAGTTTTCCTTCCCCCAACCCCTGGCAACCAACACTTTATTCTCTGCTTCTTTGGGTTCTATCTTAAATACCTCATGTCACTGAAATCATGAAATATATGAGGAACTTCTATTCAACAGGAATAAAGTTTCAACGATGCAAGATGATTAAGTTCTCTCCAGAGAAAAATGTGTGTATAGTTAACAATGTTGTATACTTGAAAATTTGGTAAGGGGGCAAATTTCATACTAAGAGATCTTATTACAATAAAATATGTGATTCAACATGTTTAATTTTTTATTTGTAGAGCTAATATGCTTTTGAGGTTAAGATAGTAATAATATTTTTAAGAAAACCCTTAGTTTTGGGGCATCTGGGTGGCTCAGTCATTTGAACACCCAACTTCAGCTCAGGTCATGATCTCATGGTTCACGGGTTCGAGCCCCATGTCTGACTCTGTGCCAAGAGCCACGAGCCTGGAGCCTACTTCAGATTCTGTCTCCATCTCTCTCTGCCCCTCCCCTGCTCGCTCGCTCTCTCTCTCAAATATAAATAAACATTAAAAAAATTTAAAAAAGGAAACCCTTAGGTTTGAATAGAGGTGACAAGATTTGTTATAGGAATTATCCTTACTCTACATTTTCTAATACATATTCTCAAATATGAAGCACATAACTTAGTATATTTAACATCAATCACTACTACTAGAGTATTACAAATGTTTATTATATTTTATTTCCAGAGTTTCTGACTATAGTCTCAAAATAGCTAGTGATTCATATGATTCCATAATCTGTCTTGATAGTATTTTTTTAAAGCATTATAACCTAATATTCCAGTCATTGTCTGTAGAACATAATACTGAACTTAAAAACTTTAAGAACAGTAATTTTTGAAAAGCAATAAATAGCATGTATTAATATTAGGAACGTATGTGCCACGTTCTTTTTACATAGAAATAATAAATAGGGGGCACCTGGATGGATCAGTTGGTTAAGCATCCGACTTCAGCTCAGGTCATGATCTCACAGTGCATGGGTTCGAGCCCCGCATCAGGCTCTATGTTGACAGCTCAGAGCCTGAAGCCCGTTTAGGATTCTGTGTGTCTCTGTTTCTCTGCCTGTACCCCACCCCCCCCCACCTTGCACTCTGCCTGTCTCTCAAAAATGAATAATGTTAAAACAATTTTTTAAAGGAAAAAAAAAGAAATAATAAAGAGGAAAGAAAATCTGAATTGGTAGACAGTCTGAATTTAGAATAAAAAGTTAATTTCTTTAATCTAATAACTCCAATTTGCCCAAATCGGTATTGATAGATTGGAAATAAACTTTAAGATGCAGATAGGGGATGTAAGAATAGTTTATAATTAGCATTTCAAATGATGGAATATAGATGGATCCTTCAAGTGTGCTTAAAAACAGTTTTCCTAAATCCACTGGATTTTTTTTTCTAAGGTTATTCTTTATTTGATCCAAATCATACAGTGATGATCGTTTTAAATGAATAGACTGCTTTAAGAGAATTAAACTCATTACAGCCTGTAAACTATTATTTTGGTTTTTAAATATTTTTTAAAATAAAAATTGTATATATTGAAGGTATACAACACAAGAATTTGATATAAATATACACAGTGAAATGAAAACTACAGCCAGGCTAATTAACACATCTCACAGTTACCACTGGGTGTGTGTGTGATGAGAGCACCCAAAATTTACTCTTGCAGCAAATATCCAGTATTTAATACAGTATTAGCTTTAGTCATCATGCTGTAGATATCTAGACTTATTCATCCTACATAACTGCCACTATGTACCCTTGACCAACGTTTTCCCATTTCCCCCACCTCTCTGCCCCTGGTAACCACCACTATACTCTGCCTCTGTGCGTTTTAGCAATCCCATTTCCGGGTGTATGCTCACCAAAAAGAAGATCAGTACCTAAAAGAGATATTTGCATTTCCATGTTCATTGCAACATTATTCATAATAACAGCAAGAATTAGAAATGTAAGTGTCCCTCAGTGGAATGAGTGGATAAAGAAAGTGCAAGATGCACGCACAAACACAAACGCAAGATTGAACATTTTTCAGCCTTAAAAAAAAAAATATCCTGCCATTTGCAACAAAATGGGTGAACCTGGAAGACATGCTAAGTGACATAAGCCAGACACAGAAAGAAAACAAAACAACCCTGCATGATCCCACTTGTATGTGGAATCTAAATCCATTGAATTAACATCATCTTTTCATAAAGGTAATTTAAGCCACATCATCTGAATTACTAAGTATTTTAAGTCAGCACTGCCTGAACGGTTGTTTTCATCTGAAGGAATGCAATCAGAGAAACTTATCCATAACCAGGAGATTGTAAAATTGCAGGTTGCTACATTGATGATTAAAATATATTTTTATTAAAATTTTTATTATTTAAAATAATAAATTTTTAAACAATATTTAAATTGTGATCCAACCGTAAAGCTTACATGGAACAGTTTGTTTGATGTCATTCAAGACAATGAATATATAAGACATAAGGATGCCTCTAAATAATTGATTGTAAGAATATTGAGATTGAAGTTTTTCATGGAAACTGGTATATTCAAGTACAAAAGATCTGAACATTTTTTTAAGTAACCAACATGCTAATTTATGTATTCAAACTCTCACTTGGCATTATTAGAACAAATTTTTATGTAGGAAAGCAGATCTTTCACAATGCAAGATCTGTATCTGCAATTTTGATCTTGCTATAGGAACCTAGAAGTTCCTCAGTAGTAGAGTAGGACTTTATAAGGCAATGAGGTGAGAATTTAAAAAAACCCACGGTGGGTTTTTCATTGTTGTTTCGGCCTGATACTGAGCTTAAGTGAACACCCTATAAGCCCATCTCAGTACACTCTTCTCATCCACTTATCCTTACACAAGCAGTGACTCCATTAAAATAAGAACTTTGCAGGGGTAGCTGGGTGGCTCAGTCGTTTGGGTGTCCAACTCTTGGTTTTGGCTCAGGTCATGATCTCACGGCTTGTGAGGCAGCCCCGTGTCTGCTTGGGATTCTCTCTCTCCCTCTTTCTCTGCCCCTCCCCTGCTTGCATTCTCTAAGTAAATAAATAAAAACTTAATTTTTTTTTAAATAAGAACTTTGCAGATTCTAGGTTAGTATTTCTAGAGAAATAAAGTTTCATATACTGCATTTTAGTAACAGGGTTTAGTAGTTTTAAAAGTGACTTCAGTCCTTCATTTGTATAATTCAAGATTTAAATGGCGTACTTAATTTTTCAAGAAATTTTTGCTGCATTTTGTAAGGAAATTATGAACTACACATAAAATTGAATATATTTCATCTTTCTGTATGGCAACTTCCATATAGGAAATGAATATAGAACTCTTTTTTCCCCATTATGATCATAGATTACATTATGAAAGGGTCCATTTCTTAGAAAAATCATGTCACATAAAAACTGTTCTTACCCTACATGAGTTATGTTCAAAAAGTTCTTTATATTTATTGAAAATTCCAATTGTGTGTTCCAGGAAAAAGAGGCATATTTATGGTACTGGTAAACACGGGTGTCAGAACAGCTTTCTAAAACTTTTTCCTCAGATCATTAGTGTTTCCAGAATTATTAATATGTGTATCAGAGAAAAATAGAATTTCATGAGCAAATGCATTGATTGATGCTGAGGCTGAATGAATTAAACATTCTCTTACTATAGGATTCTTCAATGCCTTTAGTGTTACTGTGTATTAAAGTGCATTATAAGATACCGTGTTTCTGAAATGTATGTCACTATGAAACCTCTAGTGCTTTTTAAGAGTTCTCAGGACAGGGGTGCCTGGGTGGTTCAGTTGGTTAAAGCGTCAAACTCTTGATTTCAGCCCAGGTCATGATCTCACAATTCATGAGACTGAGCCCTGTGCTGGGCTCTGTGCAAACAGTGTGGAGTCTGCTTGGGATCTCGCCCTCTGCCCCTCCCCCACTACTGTGTGCATACCCGTGTGTGCCCTCGCTCTCAAAATGAATAAATAAACTTTAAAAAGAATAATAAATAAATCTCCCAGGGCATATAATTTCCTTTAAGGTAACAAACAGTGCTTATTAGGCCAAGCCCTGTTTGGACTACTTCATACCTATTAACTTTTAAAAAATTCTGTGTGTAATATAGAAAAAATAAGTAAGATTTTGCTTAGTTGTTTCCAAATAAGCATGTCTGTTTTAATATAAAACTAATATTTTCGATAGATTGTCATTCAGTGGACTTGTCTCAAATTTATCCTGTGTCTCTTTGAAACCCCTGGCATGTGACCATGTCCCTTTGCAAAGCCCAGTTTGCAGAATGCACAAAACATGGTCTTGCTTGGTCTCTACTGTAACTTTCTAAAGCAGGAAGGCGAGGCCCAGAAAGGTTCACCACCTCCAGGCTTAGGAACCTATAAAGGGAAGGGCTGAAATTTGAGTTTAGGATCTGGTGGGCAGTGATAACAGATGCATCCGATATCTGTGGATGGTATACCATAACATTCCCTTGGAAGTCAGCGTCTGCTTTCTACCTCTTTCAAGTGCTCCTTATTTTCATTTTTTCTCCTCTGCTTTCTATCTGCTTTGTGTTTAATCTTTACTCTTATTCTAAGAGTTACCTTTCTTCTCTTTTTCTCTATGGCTCCTTATTACTCCTCGGCCTTTTACTGAAAATGAGTGTTAAAACATTCACTCCGTTGTCTAGTCACTAGTAAAGACTATTTGTTGATAATTTCTCTCTCTCTTACTGGATTTTATTAAAAGCTACAAAGATGTCTGTTCCCTTGAGTTGATATTTAAAAACATTCATTGTGTCACATATTATATATAAACTTCCTTTACTTGGTAATTTTATTTGCAAAATCAGGAGCCAATTTAAATATTCCTAACATCTCTCTCAGGCAAATTAAGTATTTCTTATTCATCTAAAAAATCATATCTGAGATAAATATAGTGTGACTTCATAGCCTATTTTTCTGTTGCATAAATGGCAATGCAATTTTGAACTAAATCACATATAAAACTATATTTTAATATTTTCTTCATTTAAGAAGAGACTATAATAATTAAAACTAAATCACGGGTAATTGAACCATGATGACTAGCTAATGACCTTATCTTATGCCGCTAATCATTTTGTATATAAAATACAAACTCCAACTCATTAACTTATGCATGGAAGCTTTAACATTCGTTTTAAGTTTTATTTTCATGGAGTCACAGTAGAACAGGTATCAGGACTTACACCACATTCGTATATTTGGATTTCAGGCTTCCTCCCAAAGTGAGTTACTTATCCCATGCAAAACAAGTCACTGACATGGAGCTAGAAGTCTCTGATAAATCAAACAAAGTGATGTGCCTTAAAAAAATAGCATAGTCTTCTAATCTCTATGCCGTAGTAATACTGTGAAGTCTATAATCATTCGCAATATTACATGTTCACCGTTGGACAAATGGGAATGAACATATTTAATTTGGGACTTAATGCGAACTTAATACCAAAACATCATGCCTGCTATTTGGACTTTTCCTGGTTTGGGAGGATATAGGATTTTTTTAATGTTTACATTTCTTACAATCTTTATTTTCAATGGCAGAGATATGTTTTCCCATATGTGTCTTCCTGGAAGATGATAACTATATTAGTCAATGTAAGTAAGGATTAATACCAGTTTTCATTGAGGGCATATGTGATGTCAAGACTGTATGAGTGACTTTAATACCTTATCTCAGTAATTCCTTTCAGATGTGAGCTGCCTATAAATACTACCATTCTGCGGAAGACACAGAGGCTCTGTGACAGGGACACTGTGCTCAGGGACAGTACTGACTCATTAAATGCTCACAAAGATCAGTAAGTGGAAGAGTTAGGATTCAGATTTTCATTTTCCAGTACATGACACCAAAACAATTCCTTTTATATGCCAATAACTAGATGGAATTAAATAACTTTCATAGCAAGGAATATTTGAGAAGAGTTTACAAAGTATGCTTTTTTCAAGACTAAATCATTAAGGTTATTTGAAGGAGTGGCAAAGAGGAAAAATAAGTTGGAGGTGTAACTGATTAAGGAATATTTGAGGAACTACAACTTGTCAAAGATTCAGGGAGACAGGAGTACAAAGTGCATAGCATATAATTTCAAGTAAAAGAAGGGAAAGATAAGAAAAAAAATCTCTTCTTTAGGGAAGACTGGAGTGAGCCTTGCTTGTGTACTCTGATAAGAAATTGGATACAAACTTGGGAAAGTGAGGAAACAGGAAAAGTTTCTTGCTCCCCCAAAAGGTGTAACTGTTTGCAGTGGTTGTGTTAGATTGTTTAGAGACAGACAAGAGGCAGGGAAATAGTTCTTTTAAGCAGCAACATAAGGAATTGCAGGATTCAAGGCACATCCATCATCAGCAGAGAAGTGACAGAATTCCCTAAGGGACTTTCAGTCTGTATTACTAAATAAAACATGTATCTAATTTAAATTAGAAATATTTATGTGCCCTCTGTTGTGACAGTATTTTGACATCAAGTCTTAGGTGAAGAAGATATTTGAGGGGATGGTTTAGAAAATTTGAGGGAGATAATGGAAGAAGTCTAATAAGGGTTCCTGCAAGTCATGAACACATAGAACAAATTAATAGCATCTAGTAGCATCATAGAAAGTACCACAGGTAAGTTATAAACTACATCTAAAAACAGAAGGAGTTTTCCCCCTGATGGCGCCATGTCAAATTTTGGTTCAGATACAAGGGAAATTGGAACCGAGTTGGAAGGTAGCTGAGAAAATAATGACAATAATAACAAAGTGTGAAACTTTGCAAACTCAAAAGTAAATAAGACTTGACTTGATGATGCCACCAGTTACCCCTTTGTGACAAACAATAAAAGAAAAATCAATATGTGAATGCTTGGCTTTACAGTAGTTTGAACTATCTGATTTAGTGTCTTGAAAATAACCCACAGAGGTCAGCACTGTCAAAACATTAGAGAAAAAAATTTAGAATCTTATATACTCATGCTTTCTATTTACAAATTTCTTTACCCTGAACGGAGATGGAGAATGAGTGGGGAAGGAGAAGAATTGTCAAAAGGGGTAAGGACAGCAACTATCATAAAAGTCAAAATCCACTTCCTTAAGTTTATTTATTCATCAAAAAAACCACATATAATTATGCCTTCTCACCTGGAAAATCACCCATCTTTGGCCAATAGGTCTATTTACATCTATTGCTATGTTTCTATTATTATTTCTATTTTTAAATATTATTTCAACTAAACTAGTATTTTTGGCTCCTTTTCACATAATCTTTATAAAAGTCTTAATATTGAATAAAAGCAGCTAATCAAAATGTTGATGAAGCAAAGAGATTAAACTAGCACCTGGATGTTAAAAGCAAATGGGATAATAAATAAAGATATAGGTACTTTAAAGTCAAACATATTAAAATTTGTGAAGTTATTTGAACCAAATGGAACTTCCTTGTGAATAAAACATTAGAGCTACCACCCTAAGAATTATAAACATATCAAAAATTGCATTTTCTGTATTTTTCTTACTTGTATTTTTTTTTTTTAACAGAAAAGTGACTTAGTTTGGGTCTTTTTCTAAGCTACTACCTTTGTGGAGTTCCTTCAAGGCAAACTTTTCACAGTATTGTATCAAACTCATGTTTTTATTTAAATAGCATGGTATAGCATGAAGTTATGGAGTGATTAGGCCATGGTCCAAGTTCTCTGGAAAATGATTTACTCCATTCCCCAATCACTGTGGAAAGAAACAAAGGACTCTGTGAACCAAATATTAGGAACTGATATGGATGTAGCTGAAGTGTGCCTTAGGCAACATGTTATGAATGATCGTAAGGTTTTTGTTCATTTATCTCTTTTCATTTTTTTGCAAACATAGTTTTTAAACATAAGAAAACTTGACTGTAATAGGAACTGAAGTAATTGAAGCTATCATGGATACTCAATCCCCTCTCATGACTTACTTTGAAATGTATTCAGAAAAATACATAGTTCTCTTGGGGAAAAGATCAGGTACCATATCAGCATAAGGGCATAAGATAAAAGGAATTTTTACATCTTTGTTATCTCGAACTGATGGTAACTATACCACAAAGTCAATTGTTACATACGTTTATTTTCTTAAGATTCCACACCACTAATGAAAAAGTCACCATTTGCTAAATGTACGTACTACTCATGGTTATTTGATTACTGTTAAAGAAAATGTAATTCTTGACATTTCTGCGATGTTTACAGTGCAATTTAACAGGTTACTATTGTACATATGTACATACACACATGCACACAAAACTTCCCTAGCTCGGTCCACTTGAGGCCTTGGAAACAGCAACACTGCAAAAGAGTAAGAACACCTAATGTGAGCTCTCCTATTACCATCTCCACCTAAAGGAACCAGGTGCCTCCATCCTGGCTTGGCATAGGAAAAGTACAAAATGAGCCTGGAACTCTACTTGTTCCAGAAAGCAAAGAAGCAAACCAGTGAGAGGGACTTTGTCCAAAATATGCCGGGAGAAGACCTCCCCATTTGGTTGGGATACAGTAATGGGAACCGGATTTACTCTCCCACTTGATAAAACTAATAAATGAACAATAAAGTATACGAAGCAATGGTTCTTAAGACATCAGATAACATAGGGCAGTAATCCCTGAAACATGAGGAACAAGCAAGGTGGATACATTGATTGTCCCTACTGAGAGCTTGGGCAGAGTTTCAAGGTCACAGTGAAGAGATGGGGAACTCAAGTCAAAGCCCTGTGGAATGCTGCAGGTGAAGGAGATAGAGCTTTCAGGCTTGGGGCTGGGGGTGGGGGTGGGGGGTGTCCAAATGTCTGTAGTTCCTAGGACTGAGAATTAGAAGCAAGAGAGCTGTGCAAAGACAAATCTGGAGAACTGCAGAAGGTCCTGCCAGTTATTTCATCTGAGTGCTGAGTGAGAAGACTACCTGGGCTGGGAAATAAAAAAGAGAAAAAAAAAAAAGGAGCTTCAGTGAGCTGTGGGGCAACTTGAAGCAGCCTAATACATAAGAAATTGCAATCTCTGAAGGAGGAGAAGCAGCAGAGAAATATTTGAAGTGATAATGGCTGAAATTTTTCCTAATTTAATGAAAACAATTAACTTACAAATCCTAGCAACGTATCAAAATCTAAGCCCAATAAGCATAAAGGAAATATACCAAGACGCATAATTGCTCAAAAACAGTGATAAAGATAAAATCTTAAGAGCAGCCAGAGAAAAAGACACATTATTAGGGAGGGACAGAGATAATAGCAGGCTTTTCAATGGAAATAATATAAGAAATGATAATTGAGCAATATATTTAAAGTAGATTCATTAAAACCTGTCAACCTATAATTCCATACCAAGTAGAAAAATCTCTCAAAAACTGAAAGCAAAAGACTTGTTTAAAACTGCAAAAACTGAAAGAACTAATCCCTATAGATGCACATTCTAGAAATGATGAAGGAAGCTGTTCAATCCGAAGGAAGATGATACCAGATGGAAATCTGCATATGCACAAAGGAATCAAGATGCTGCCAGTGGCAATCAATGGGATTTTTTTCATATTACTTAACTATCTTTAAAAGACAACTGTCGTTTCTGGGGGTCCCAGGAAACACCCCCAGTCTTGATGATCTGTTATAAGTACTTACAGGACTCCAAAATCTGCTATACTTATGGCTACAGTTATTTAGAGCAAAACAGTACAGTTTAAAATCTACCAAGGAGAAAAGGTGCATTGAAGAAGTCCAGGAGAAACCAAGCACAAGCTTCCAGGTGTCCTTCCCAGAAAACTTCCATGGTGTGCTTCATTCTCCTGACAATATGTGGGAACATATGTGAAATGTCCTCAATCAGGGAATCTCATCTGAACCTTGGTGTCCAGGATTTTAATTAGTGGTCCGTTTTGCTAGTCAGAAACAGTTTGCTGTTTCAGACCTCTGTACAAATATGATCTCCAGGTAGGTTTATCAATAGGAGCTAGCAATCATTCCATGTGTGAAACACGCCTCTTTCAAAATCCAAACCCAACCAAGTGCTTTGCCTCTCATCTAGTTCCAAGAGTTGGTAACGACAGCAGTTTTAATTGCCTGTACAAAGTTAGAGGAGGCTCCTGCTCAGGTTCTTCCAAATAATCTAACAGTGTGGGCAGATACCCGGTATCTGCTGGGCTCTGTTAGTCACGTGGGTCACCATTGCATTCAAGTCAGTCGTAGGTTATTCTTCACTTTCTGATATTATCATCATTCATTAGCAAAGGTAGTGTATTTTCACATTCAGAAGCTGCTAAATCCAAACCCTTCTACTCATAGGATGGCAGTAAGCTTGTGAATTCAAAAAAAACCCTGTGAATACAGCAAATGCAAAGTGGGATCTCAAACATGAAGGCAAACTGTGGTTGACTCCTTTCTAAGCTTCAGATGGAGGAAAAAAAGTATTTGCAAATTCAATCACGAATAGCATTCTCCTTTAGACTGATGTATATTTTGCAATGTTGAAACCATATCAAGGACTGATGATGCTGTAAGTGGTACTGTTTTATCAAGTCTTGGTAATCTACCGTGGTCTCCATGAACCATTTTTGTCATGGGCCACTCATAGACTATTGTACGTATGTTGATATTAGCATTCCAACTTCTTTTATTTTTAATTTTTTTAATGTTTATTTATCCTTGAGAGAGAAAGAGAGAGAGAGCACGCACACAAGAGGGGGAGGGGCAGAGAGAGAGGGAGACACAGAATCTGAAGCAGGCTCCAGGCTCTGAGCTATCAGCACAGAGCCTGATGCGGGGCTCAAACTCAGGAGCTGTGAGATCATGACCTGAGCCAAAGTCAGATGCCCAACTGACTGAGTCACCCAGGTGCCCCTAGCACTCTATCTTCTAATGTGTCACTTACATTAGTATTTTAGTTCCTAGAGCTGTTATAAAAACAGTACCATAAACTGTGGTGCTTTATACATTTTTTTGGTCTTACTGTTCTGCAGGCTTGAGGTCCAAAATTAGGGTGTTGCATCTGTGGCTTGCTCAAGCCTTTAGATCCAGCTTCCAACTTGCAGGACATACAGAGGACAGAGGAACATACTGAGCTGTATCATGAGTGTGCAATCAGCAACATATAGTCTGTGGGGATTAATGGCTTGGATTAACTTACATAAAATATAAAAAACCAAGGATGGATGGAGAAAGAGTTGTACATTCATTTTTTTTAACACGTGTCTTATAATTTAAAAAATTGAAAACATCACCGGTGAATACACAGGTCTTGGCATATTCTTCAATTTTTCTGTTTAAAATGTTGATAGTAAATGAAAAAGTAAAATAGGCTATGAAAATTATAGAGTATATAAAAGACTCAGGGCTCTCCATCACTACTGTTGGAATAATCTTGAATACTCTGGAGAATTAGTGTCAATTAAATTCTTTATTCACCTAAAATCTAAAATAGCATAAGAGAAATGCGCTTAAGTCAGTTATGCTGATATATACACTTTTGAGGTAGAGAATTCTACAAATAACATTGTTAAGAATCCCCTGTTTCTAAGACAACTTAAGCCTGATGAAAGTTAGCTATTTAATATTAATGAATTATTTTCTTGTCAGGTACAATATAACAGGCAAATTTTGATTCTTGAACCATTCCATCTATCTGTTATTCTATTTTTATGCCTTAGTTGCCTGCTCTGGGTACCCTATACCCTCCGCCTTTCCTACAGCAGCAAAGGCACATGACTGGGGTTTAAAACTGATGTGAATCCCTATTCCAACCTCAAGGTAAGAAACTTAACCTCAAAAAACAGGTGAGACAGTTATGTGTTATGTTCTTTCATTAGCTCATCAAGAAATTGAGTAGGTGTGAAAAGAATAATGCTTTGGAAAGAAAAAGATATATAATCTCTTAAAGTGAGAAATTAAAAAAAAATCTTGCCAACTGATTTTAATATCATTGCAGTAACTGATGTTCTTTCCTTAGAATCAGGTCACTCTCTACGCCCAAGAGCTCTCGTTAGAGAAATGGACCCCTGGATCCACCCTGGCTTAACTTTGCATCTGGCTGTTCTCCATCAATGCTCAGATAAAATAAACTCTCTTTAGTAATGTCAGCATTAAGTTGGCTGCAATTGATATAATTGGATTTATACTGTTTTTCATTTTTGACCAATACTTCTGAAGAGTTGCATTCTTACCTTATACAGCTTGTGCCTTATTCTTGAGAATAAGAAATTTCAGGGTGAACTTCACAGAATTTGATATTCTAAAGTTATCTGTCTGTTCCTTTTGACAATGATGAACAATGGAAAAAAAAGAAAAACTTCAAGTTCATAAATGACATTGAACCTAAGATTTGGAGAGTTACAGAGACATGTTTTGATTTAAAAATCGAGCAGAACATGTCAGATGAGAGAAAATGAGAATATACACATGCCAAAATGTCATTTTCATAAAACACCTGTTTCAAAGATATTTCATTTTAAGCAGGAGATTAAGTAAGCCTATAAAGAAATAACTAAGGCTACTTTAAAACACTCAAGATCTTTCTTTGTGTGAATTTACATTGTAGATTCCAAAGATCATGATCACTCCTGTGCCATAATAACTATGTGTTTATGATATAGACTGAAAATAGATCAATAAAAGGAAACATCAAAAATATCACACATTAATCATACAGTTACAAGTCTATGTTAGAAATATATGACCATTGCATAAATCATATCTATTATGCAATGGTCATATAGACTGTATTCAAGTTCATACAAAGCTTTGGAGCTTCCTAAAACAAAATAGAAGAGGTCTGATAGAGCAAGTATAAACTCTCCTAACTTAAGCTAAACTTGACACAACAATGACACTTAGGGCTTTGTGTCATTTTTAATTAGTCACATACATTTGGTAGAACGTGCTTTTTGGCACATGGTTGTCAGATTTAGCTAAGATTATAAGCAACTTAAAGGTTAATTATCAATTTTCCTTAAGATGTATTGGCAAGTTTTATATCATTTTTAATCAGCTAATTCCCTTAATTCTGTTTCAGATCAGTTTATTTCTATCTATATTACCACTAATTTATTGCTAACTACCCTGATGCTTCATCTTTATTAATAAAAAAACGTTATGTAACTGCCTTTTCCATCTGAAGTCTTGCCTTTTCTGATCCCTACTTTGCCCTTAGGCCAAAACAATCCATGTAGTGTACACATTTTATCTGACCAACTCTTGCTTACAACTCTAAATCAACAGTTGCCCTTGGAAGAACATACACTCTTAAAATTGCTGGAAGACTTTCACGACTTGGTTCCTTCTCACTCTGCCAACACCATCTCTTACTGCTAACTTTGCCCTTTGTATGACCCAGACACGCTGAACCGATTGCAAACTATCTTTTCTCAAGGACCTTTGCATAAATGTAGTCATCTGGCCCACACATAACAATCCACACCCAATGGTACCTACTCTCCTTCACTAACTCAAAAAGTATTTACTGATCTCTTCTAGGCTCATAAGTCATCTGACTTCAGAGTTTTATCAACCTTCTTCCACCTCCCCAAGGCTCATTTGGCCAAAAGACTTACTTTAAGAACTACGCCTGAGTGTGCAATGGTGGGCTTCAGAAACTGATTAGGTCATGATATTCAGGAATGAGAACTAGGATTGTCTGAAGGAAGTTGAGGCTCTAATGGAATTTAAGCAATAATCCAGCAGAAAGGAATGTCAGGTCAAATTGGAATCTTGGCAGCAGTCAATGGTGGAAATGCAGGCAGGTTCCTATCCATATGTAGCAAAATCCTGTACCCTTGGGCAAGGTAGATGGTAGAGCCTTAGCCTTGGTTTAGGACTGTCCAGCTGAGGTCTGGAAGTCTGGGGTAAGGGATGAGTTTAGATCTAATGAGTAGACTCTTGGCCAAAGAAGAATAAAAAGAAAAGCACCATCTCTCAGTAGTCTACTAAGTGTTTATACACCTTTCAAATGTATCATTTCCTTCCATCTTTACAAAATCACAACATGAGAAGCTAAGAAAACTATCCAAGGCCATTTAGCCAGCAAACTAGCAAAACGAGTTTTAATAACAAAGGCTGATTATGAAGACTGATTTTCACCACACAAGATTATCTCTCAACAGAAGCCTCATCAGAAGAAGAAAGAATGGGGCGCCTGGGTGGCGCAGTCGGTTAAGCGTCCGACTTCAGCCAGGTCACGATCTCGCGGTGAGTTCGAGCCCCGCGTCGGGCTCTGGGCTGATGGCTCGGAGCCTGGAGCCTGTTTCCGATTCTGTGTCTCCCTCTCTCTCTGCCCTTCCCCCGTTCATGCTCTGTCTCTCTCTGTCCCAAAAATAAATAAATGTTAAAAAAAAAAAAAAAAGCTTTAAAAAAAAAAAAAAAAAAGAAGAAGAAAGAATGGACAGAAACTAGAAGCAATAAGGAACTGTTTTGTGGGGGTCTCAATCTATTGGTTGTAGTGCTATCAGCTAGAAATGCCTGGGGGCACTCACCTGGGCCCTGGTGAGCTTCCCACAGATACCTTCCCTTTCCAAATCAATGTTAAGACTGCACACACCCTTGTGGTTCTTATTATGATTGCAAAATGCCCTTCAGCAACAACCATCAGGAAACAAACAAACAAACAAAATAAAGACCTGGACATTACATAGCATACCTGGGGCCACACAGGGAGTTCATGGATGGAGAGACAGGGGGTACATGTGACAGTGGGGACCTGCATGCCTGGGGGTTCCACATTTCTCCAGGGTGGGGGCCTAGGGTTTCAAGGGCTTACTCTTTATTGGTGAATTTAAAAAATAAAGAGTAGGAATTTAAAGCATAGGAAGAAAAAAGACAAGTGACCCAAATGGTAAGTTATCAAAATCAACCAAGATTTCTAAAACAGAAGGGCCTCAGTACAGGAAGTTGGTCTGGTTCTTTAGTTAAGTGGCTGGGCAATGTGTTTATTCAAGATCGGCATCTTTGAAATGGATGCCCAGGCAATCAAAGCTTAAGTCAAGCACTTTTATCACAAAAAAAGAAAAAAAACAAAAACAAAAACCTGTCTAAGGGCCTTACACTACAGAAATCTGTAACTTGTTCCTGAAGTCACTAGTGGGAGAAGCAGCAAATCCATTTATAGAAGACCCCAATATCAGTAATTGTGTCCACCAGATCACTTCTGTGGTTTTTAATCCTATTTTCCACCAGAAAGTATTATTTTTTCTTCGATATCCCTTTTGTATATGCTTCTTCTCACCAGGTAAGTTACGCTATCGGGGTAGGAGTAAGCCTAAAGTAGTTAACATAGGTGTTACTAGTCACAATGAAAAAGTAAAATCAGAAAGGAAAAAAAAAAAGAGTCTTCACCAGTTATCTTATTTTGAGTCTATGCATGTATGTGTCTGTCATATGTAGGCCTCTGCAATGTGTGTTCAACAGGGTCTTAAATGTCCTCTGCATTTATTTCATGTTCCTGTTTTCTATAGAAAAAACTGGCCATATCAATTAAAAACGTTTTTAAGATATATGTTGCTATTCGTAGGTTGTCTTCCTCAGACTGTATCACCATTTAGTCATGTCTCTCTCCTAATATAGCCCCAGAGGTTTGTGATCATCTTCTATAGCATGACGACCAGAGGTTTCATGGACCAGAACCTCTCCTGGAGTTGAGTGTTAGACAAACTTATGACCGCTCCAAGAAATCAAGTCTTCATTCCTGACACATGTAAATATTACCTTGTATGTAAAGAGGATCTTTGCAGTTGTGATTAAATTAAGATTATCCTGTATATCTGGATCACAAATATCATGAGAGAGACAGAAAGAGATGTAACATCCACACGAAAGAGAAGGTGATGTACAGGTGGAGCAGAAAGATTTGAAGATGCTGCCTCTGAAGACCGGAATGATGTGGCTACAAACCAATGAATCCCAGCCGGCCCCAGAAGCTGGGCGAGATTGAGTCTCATCAATCAATGAACAGATTCTCCCGAGAGTCTCTGGATAAGGTGCAGCCTTTGTGCCAAGGGACACCTGGATGTCATCCCACTGATAACAATTTTGGACTTTAATGCTTCAGAATTGTGAAAAACTGTATTTTTGTTGTTTTAAGCTACTAAGGTCGTGGCAATTTGTTTCAGCAGCCACAGAAAACCAATCCATTTATGTTTTTAGTTCACTCTTTGCACGATTTAATATGTTACTTAATCATCTATCTGATTTAGCAAAAACAACACTGGCTTTGTGGGATTGTTCAACAGCCATTTTCTCTGTAGGAAAAGCCTGTTTCCCCTGCCCATTTCCTTCAAACTCTCCTTTTGCCACATGTTTGGGTTAAGGCAGTATTCTCATCTCAACATAACAGTTTTTCTTTAAGAATGGATGGACTTTGGGGTCCTTGGTGGCTCAGTTTGTTAAGCATCTAACTTCAGCTCAGGTCATGATCTCATGGTTCATGAGTTTGAGCTCCGCATGGGGCACTGCACTGACAGTGCAGAGCCTGCTTGGGATTCTCTCTCTCTCCCTCTCTCAAATAAATAAAGTTAAAAAAAAATGAATGGATAGACTTTCCATTCTTTCTTGTATGTAATATAGCATGTTGACACATTAAGTACATTATCCTAAGTCATTTAAACAATACTATGGTTTCAAAGCTAATTTTCAAAAAATCCTCAAGTTGTAAAGAATTTGCTTTCCTTAAGTTTTTAAAATCCTATGTAATTTAATTTATAAAAAATCTTCTCAATACATTAAGTGCTTATAAACAAAACAAATATGTGAACATTGAAAAATAATCTTGTGCGGTTTGGTTTATTTTTGTTGTTGCTTTGTGGGGTGGGAAAGTCCATCCCCTGAGAGCTAAAACTATGAATTTCCAATCACACCTCACTTTTTAAATAAACATCTCAGCTATATATTCCCACAATGTTATATAAAGTCATAAATTTTATTTCTCTTTGCATTTGAACACATGGTAAGAGAGTCCATATTTAATAGTGTAAAGCTAGGAATTGGCTGACACCTCTATGCATTAGAATTTCCATTTCCCTCCCTTCTCGCTATATTTTTAAATATAAAGCAAAGTGGACAAAGTACAATAAAACAAGCAAACATGTTGTCCATGCCCTACTGTAGATAAAAAAAAAGGAGATGCTTCTGTAACTCAGTCATAGTCAGGTGATGTCACTGTGTAATAGCAAAGAAGAGTCATTGGTGCAAATGTAGGAAATCGCTATTCAAGGATATCATTTATTAAGGAATAAAGTGTGGATTGAATGAAAACTAAGGATTTTCTCTATACTTATGTCCCAAGCCCCTATGTGTTCTTTTCAATTCTCCCAGCAGCACAAAATTTTCATCACTAAACATATGCCCTGTTATCCTTTCCTATTTTCCCTCTGTGAGACTGAGATACTGTAAGATTCAAAGGTCAGTTTCAATATTTTTGAGAAGATCTTAAGGTTTTTAAAAGTTATATTCAAAATTAAAATAAGACATATAGAGCCTTCATTTTGTTTATTCCTGGTAATTACCCAGACTTTTGAGATATTCTTAAAGGTGTTTCTAATTTCCCTTTGACATTCTTTTATTTGGCAAAAAATTCAAATAATCTTTCTAATCCTTCCCAATTTTAAGTAGAGCCTCCTATTTAAGTGAAGAGGAAGAAAAATATATATATATTATCTAGATAATCACCTCAAATGTCCATTTCATTTGTCTTGGCAAAACCAATTAATATTAACTTACAGCACATAATTCTTAAAATGGTAGTATTCTATGGCTTTCGATGGAGGCTTAAGCAGCAGTTATATTTATTACTCTGCTAAATTCCCCAGGTAGTCTAAAGGAAGAATTCGGTGCTATGTTTGATTTGCAGCCAAGCCATTCAGCAAAATTCTCTTCCAACATTCTCTACGAACATGTAAGCAAAGTAAAGTAAATGTCTTTTAAGGTTATTATCAACAAAAGTGTCCTCATCCAATGCATTAGCAACAATAATAAAAACAAAGTACACTCTGACCAAAGGCACAGAGCCATGGGCCTTTTCCAGAAGCTCTTTTCATAAATCAATTCATGATGTCTTTACTATGGAGTATCCAATTAACTGTAAATAAAACTTCAGACATGCTTAAAAATTGTTTCTTTCCCCAAGAAATGATGGTTGGACACAGTTTCCCGCTGGCAATTATTACTGGCTTTTAGTATTTACTACAAAAGGCCTGACCATGGTTAAAAGGTTTAATTTTTATGTTTCAGTGGTCACAAAGTCAAAAACACGGATTTATCTACAATGGCAAAGATAGTTATAAATTGTATTACTGGTGACAGCAATTTTTCCTTGGATACCTTAGGCTGAATGCAACTTTATTGCTACTTCTAGGAGGGACTTACAGGCAATTTCCATTTTACAGTCACTGTGAGTTAAATTCACAATCCCAAGGAGCAGTCACTGCAGATTGGTGCATAATTTAAAGAAAGAAGTGTAACCTATGGATTGTATTATCCCCCTGCACTTGCCTCTGTGTTCAGGCTGCTTAATCTTCTGCCAGCACTAGCCAATCAATATGTCTGGCCTGTCGGGGTCAGATTGACAAGGTGCCTGCTGTGCCAATTTTTATATTGCGTTCACTATTATCTTCACATAATGTTTTTACATTTCCCTGGTGGGGGCACTGTCAGAATCAAAATGCAGCTGAAGTAAACAGTTTGTATGGAATCATTTTGTAAACGAGAAATCAGTAGAGACCCTCAAACAGAGTATACAAATGGCATGATATCCACTCTTTTCCCAGAAAATATCAAGGTTTGAAAAGTTTCTAAGAATGGTTTTCGGACATCAGATTAATAAATGCGAATATCCTGGCCATATCGTAAAGAACAAAGTGGCATTTGTGTAAAAAGCTTTATAAACTAATGTTTATAAATCTGTTAGACTGTTAATGTACAGAACAAAACTATTATGCTTTCCTTTCAGGCTGGATACGTGACAATATCAGAGAGTAAATAACTGAAAGGCTCTGGGTTGCACAGACACTTAAATTTGTTATGATAGTATTACTGTTACTAGGAAAATCTCATCCATCCTCTTAAAGCAGATATTGGAAGGCATAGGATCATCTCAGCATAAAAAGAACATGTAATATATGCTTATATTACGTAAAATTGTGCCAGAATATTTAAGTTACTTATTCAAGACTAGACTGCTACTAAGAGTTTAACCAGTAATGTCATGGATGCTGGTAAATATCAGAACTGGGACCAGAACCCAGAAACAGGTGTCTGATGATTAATGTTCCATAAATGATTGTGGACTGAGTGAATAAAGGTCATTCAAAATACATAATTGAAGTCACACACAAAAAAATCCACTTATACGGAAGCCTACTTAATTTGTGTCCTTGGTTTTAACCATTGCTTTTGTCAGGTAGGAAGGATTTAAAAACACAGACCTCTATTTGAAGAATGACCTAAGATAGTTAACTTGGCAGTTAACCTAAACTTGTTTCCCATCTTTATTGTTGTATTCAAACCAAATATAAAGATACCAGGCAAATAATTTACTCAACCAGACATTAGTTCACTTCATTTTCCCTGACATTTGGTACAAATGACATTTATAAATGTATTATATGTGATCTGCTTCTGTAATTTAATTCAATATTTGTGTCATGTATGGTGTTAAAAGCAGATAACAAACAGATGTGCAAACATATGAATGGTGGGAAAATATTGAGAAAAAACATGTTTATAAAATTCAAAATTAAAAGCTTTAATTGAAAGTTCAACAGATGCCCCAATCTGTTCACACAGCTTTGTTCTTTTTACTTCCCTCGGATTTTCAAAATATTACTTTTAATCTCTATGAGATTTTTATTTTTTGACAGATGCAAATTTTCTGTGTAGGTATAATTTTACAGAGTGCATTTGAATACGTAGTGCACTTGGAAAATATGCACCCTATGCTTTTGTGCATATTAACTTACTCCTTTACCCCACAGTGGAGAATGCTTGCTAAAAATTTCAGCTTTGCAGATGCAAGAGCCAGATTGCTTGGGTGCAAACCCCAGTTCCATCGCCACATCTTGTGACCTTAGGCAAATCTTTAAATTCCCCTTTTCCACAGCCTCTTCATCTAAAAAAAAAAATGGATCTAATGCTTGTAGCTTGCACTTAGGTCATTCAATTGTACAGACAATTAAGTGAACTATCATAGGCCATTTGTTTGAAACAGTGCCTGACATTTAGTAAATGCTCCATATTGGTAATTATTATAATTATGAATCCAGTGTTTACCTTTCATAACCTTTACCAACTTTAAAATGTGGGTTTTATTTCCTTTAATCAATTTCCTAACACCAAACTGAGCTGCATATCTGTTCTTTTTTTTTTTTTTGCATATCTGTTCTTTTGAGCATTAGAATTTAATTTTCCACTTACCCATTTAATATTTATGTAATGTCTAATGTGTACTAACTCTTCTGCTGGATAGTTGTATAGAAATTAATAAGTTTTCTGTTTCAAAGGGCTCACAATCTGTATGAAATCGGGAAATAAAATGGTCAATTCTAGTAGAGTTCAGTGAGACTAAATTGAGGAAAAATGAGGAAATATCAAGGTAGATAAGTTCAAACAGTTTAACAGATAACTATGGGAATTTTTAAAATGCATATTTTTTCAAAATCAAAGGACATTTTATTAGCCAAGTGCCTGTTGCCTACAGTTCAAGTTAGAGTATCATACATTTGGCATTTAGTATTTATTCTTATGAACATACTATATTTCCTATTGTCAAAAATACATCAAAAACATCTTTATCTTCCAAATTTGCTTAACAGAAGCTTAAATAAAAGTGTCCTCAACACCCATCTTCCTTACTTGCCTACCTATACTGATCACACACACATGCACACATACATCCCACAAACACATGTCCCTTATGCATACACACTGCTCAGAACTTTCCATGCCCCTACTTCAACAAATGCAGACAATAAGGATTTGATCTAATCTGCCTAACCCAAAATGGAAAATATATTTAAAAATCCATGTGGTAAATCTATTTTAAAATGCCACAGAAATACCAAAACAGAACAAAGAGAAAAGAATAAATAGAAGGATGCTGATCAACTTATGAATGTTAGAAGTCACACTTATATGGACAATAACTTAATAACTAGAATGTCCAACAAATACTCATTGTGTAAAAACCTACAATTACTAACTCTTCCCTTAAGATCAGGATCGAGTACAAGGATGTCTTCTCTCATCATTCTATAGAACATTTAACCTGATGGCCTCCCCAGTGAAATAAAGCAATAAAACAGAAGAACATACAATTGGGAAGGAACTAGTAAAACTACCTATTCACAAATGATACAATTGTTTAAAATTTTAAGGAACATAGGGGCACCTGGGTGGCTCAGTCAGTCAAGAGTCCAGTTCTTGGTTTCGGCTCAGGTCTTGATCTCATGGTTTGGGAGTTCAAGCCATGCATGGGGCTCTGCACTGATGGTGCAGGGCCTGTGCTGGATTCTCTCTCTCCCTCTCTCTCTGTCCCATCCCAGCTCTGTCTCCTTAAAATAAATAAATAAACTTTAAAAACATTTCAAAAAGGGGCGCCTGGGTGGCTTGGTCGGTTAAGCGTCCGACTTCGGCTCAGGTCATAATCTCACAGTCCGTGAGTTCGAGCCCCGCATCGGGCTCTGTGCTGACAGCTCAGAGCCTGGAGCCTGTTTCAAATTCTGTGTCTCCCTCTCTCTCTGCCCCTCCCCTGTTCATGCTCTGTCTCCCTCTGTCTCAAAAATAAATAAACGTTAAAAAATAAAATAAAATAAAAACATTTTAAAAAATCTTAAGGAACATAGAAAGAAACTTTGAGAATAAATAAGTGATCTTGGCAAAGTACACAATTTAAGTACAAAGATCAATCACATTCTTCCTATATTAGCATTACATGATTAGAAAAATGAGGAAAAATTAAAATATTGAAATAAAATAGGAGTAATCTTAAGAGATATGTAAAACATCCACATTAAAAACTAAAATCAATGAAATAGAAAATGTATTCCTGAGAAAAACTAAAGTTCTAAATAAATGAATACATATTTATCATTAAAATATTCAGAATTAAAATGTCCATTCTTCCCAATGTGATCTACAGATTCGGGTAACTCAGGTCATAATCCCAGCATGGTTTTCAATATAAATGGGTAAAGTGACTCTAAAATTTATATAGATATGCAAAGGACCTAAAATATTCTTTTTCTTTTCAAATTTACATTTAAATTTGCATTAGATACAGTGCAGTATTGGTTGCATAAGTAGAATTCAGTGATTTATCACTTACATACAACAACCACTGCTCATAACAAGTGCACTCCTTAATGCCCTTCATCCATCTAGCCCATCCCACAACCACCTCCCTCCACCAAACCACAGATTGTTCTCTATTATTATTTTCAAAAACATCTTTATGCTTGTGATTTTATAAGCATCTAAGATTACTTTCTTTAGACAAATTGTAAGTGGTATTTATAGGTATAAGGCTATGTAAGATTCTCATAATTTTCACATCTATGTCAAATACTTTGAAAGAATTATTTTTATAATGCAGGTTTTAATAATATTTTTAATCTTTTCCTACAGGTTTATCAATACTGCAATTTGATATTTAAAAACTATTTTTCAATAGAAAAGAGCAATGAAACTAAAAGCCACTTTTCTGAAAAGACAAAATTGATAAACTTTTAGATAGACTCATCAAGAAAAAGAGAGAAGGCTCAAAATTAGAAATGAAAGAGGAGAAGTAACAGCTGATACCACAGAAATAGGAAGGATTATGAGAGACTACTATGAAAACTATGTACCAGTAAATTGGACACCTAGGAGGAACAAATTCCTAGAAACACACAATCTCCCAAAACAGAATCTAGAAGAAATAGAAAAACTGAACAGACCAATTGCTAGTAGCAAGATTGTATCAGTAATGAAAACTCCCAACGGACCGAAGTCCACAACTAAATGGACTCACAGGTTAGTTCAACCAAACATTTGAAGAAGAGTTAATACCTACTCCCCTAAAACTATTCCAAAAAAAGGGGGAAGAAGAAAAGTTTCTGAATACATCCTATGAGGCATTACTCTCATACTAAACCAGGTGAAGACACTACAAAAAAATAAAGCTACAGGCCAATATTCCTGATGAACATATTTTCAAGAATCCTCAACAAAATATTAGCAAACCACATTCCACAATACATTCGAAGGATCATTTACCACCATCAAGTGAAATTTATTCCAGAAATGCAAGGGTGGTCCAGTAGGCACAAATCAATGTGATACAGCACATTAACAAAATGAAGTATAAAATCATACAATCTCAATAGATACAGAAGCAGCATCTGATGAAAATCAACAGCCATTCATGATAAAAAAAAACAAAAACAAACACAAACAAACAAAACCTCTCAACAAAGTAGGTTGAGAGGGGACATACCTCAACATAATAAAGCCCATATATGAAGAACCTACAGCTAATATCATACTCAATGGTAAAAAACTGGAAGTTTTTCCTTATAGATTAGGAAGACGACAAGGATGTCCACTCTCACCACTTTTATTCAACACAGTACTGGAAGCCCTAGCCATAGTTATCACACAAGAAATAAAAGACATCCAAATTGCTAAGGAAGTAAAACTGTCACTATTTGCATGCCTAGACGACATGATACAATACATAGAAAACCCTAAAGACTCCACCAAAAAACTTTTAGAATAAATGAATTCAGTAAAGTTGCAGGATACAAAATTAACATACAAAAATTAGTTCCATTTCTATACAATAATAACAAAGTAGCAGCAAGAGAAAAAAAACACAATTTCATTTATAATTGCATCAGAAAGAATAAAATACATAGGAAAAAACTTAACCAAGATGGTGAGAGACCTGTGTCCCAGAAACTATAAAATACTGATTGGAAAACAAAAACAAAAACAAAAACAAACAAACAAACAAAAAAAAAAACAACTACTGATGAAAGAGACTGAAGATGGCACAAGCAAATGGAAAGGAATTCCATGCTCATTAACTGGAATTAATATTGTTAAAATGTCCATACTACCCAAAGCAAGCTACAGATACACTCCCTATTGAAGTACCAACAGCATTTTTCAGAGAACAAATAATCTAAAATTTGTATGGAACCACAGAAGACCCAAATAGCAAAAGTAATCTTGAGAAAGAAGAGCAAAGCTAGGTATCACAATTGTAGATTTCAGATGAACAGGAGAAAAAAATTTTAAGTACCAAAGTTCCATAAAATTATGAGACAAAGGCAGTCAAGCAACTGTGACATACACTTTTTTGCACTAAAAAGAAGAGAGTAGGAGTCTGGGGCTTCAAAGGGTAGGAAAACAATTCATAGGAAGATGAAAAGAGCACAGGGCACCTGGGTGGCTCAGTTGGTTAAGTGTCCGACTTCCGCTCAGGTCATGATCTCGTGGTTTCTTGAGTTCAAGCCCCACATCAGGCTCTGGCTGACAGCTCAGAGCCTAGAGCCTACTTTGGATTTGTGTCCCCCTCTCTCTCTGCCCCTCCCCTGCTTGCACTCGGTCATGTTCTCTCCCTCAAATTTAAATAAACATTTAAAAAAAGACGAAAAGAGCAAATGTTTAGTCAACAAATGTTTGCTATGCCACACAGGTATTTCTGATATAAAAAGTTATCTCTGGTAATAGCTCCTTTTCTGGTACAGCACCCCTCCCCCCATCTAAATTCTTTTAGGCACTTAAGGAGATGAAAAAGCTTTCCCCAAGTATGCCTGGTCTTAACTGCCTTCAGCCTCAAAACAACCCACATGCCAAAGTGACACTTTTGGGTAATGTATTCCCTTCCTCTCATCACATGCTTTCTAAAGTATTCTGTTTTACCTATATCTCTCTTTTATAACATTAAGTTGGTTTTTGTGTATGGCCTAATCTGAAAGCTAGCATTTTGTTCAATCAGTGAATTCAGCCCATTTATATATATTAAATTGAAAATATCATTGATATTTTCATTCCATTATATTGATTTATTTTTATATTTTTAAGATTTTGAGAGAGAGAGAGAGAGGGAGAGAGAGATTGTGAGTGTGTGCGTGCACAAGAGGGGGAAGGAAGAGAGAGAGAGACTCCCAAGCAGGTTCCGCACTGTCAGTGCAGAGCCCCACACTGGGCTTTGTGCTGACAGCTCATACTTCTTCAGATTCTGTCTCCCTCTCTCTCTGCCATTCCCCTGCTCACACTCTCCATCAAAAATAAGTAAACATTAAAAAAATTTTTTCAAATACTTTCTTCCAATATGCCTCTGAGGGTTCTGTTTCCTTATTTTTAAAGCAAACTCATAAGGGTTTGCTCAGATGGCTCTACGTGGAAAATTCAATTATTTTTCACTGTCCTAAGAATACTACTACAGAATCAAGGTCAGTGAAATCACTTTGTTAAACCTGAACTCTGAACTTCCTGCCAACGTCAGGAAACATAAAGCATGATGCGAGCCTGAAAAGAGCATTCTAGATCAGGGTCTCTGCAATCTTACTACCACCTCCCTTACAGATGATGGAAATGGACATTACCTGTCCTAGTCTTCCTGCTCAATGCAAACTACATTTGTGGAGTCCTTAGCAGCACTAGGACCCTTTACAACACTGGTGACTCCTGCAGTCTGTCAACAACTGTGCCCACAAACAGGTATCACTTCAGTCAATGAAAATTTGTAACAAGGAATATCTGTGGTTGTGGAGATAAATATAGCAGCTAACGAACATCAAAACTCTAAAAGGATGGTGGAAAGCTATAAGCAGCTTAGTACATATTTATTCAGCAAAGGGACAGACATTTATTCAGCAGACAAAGGGACCGAGCTTAGACTTGGCAGGCTTTTTCTGTAGAAACCTCATGGGCTCTTCCCTTCCACTATCCCCTAAATAAAAGAGAAGAGCAGGGCTTCTGAGAATGGTGATCAATCTTTAAAATTGGAAACCTCCTTTTTTTTTTAGATATAAACCATCTCCCTTCTTTACATCATGATGAACTTGTAGTTAATCAGAACAGACATTTATAGAGAAAATTATATATAGTGAAATTATTTTTCACTGGTATTGATAATGTGGATTAATTCTTTGAAGAATTGCTATTGTAAGGAATTACATGGAATAATCCATCTGCCAATAAAAATTCACAGCACAAACAAGAATACAGGAATATCTGTGATGATATCTGTTAGTGAAAAACATCACTAATGTGTCAATTGATAAGCTCACTGATTTTCCACATCAACAATCAGATCTTCCCTCATTTATTTAAAAATTCTGTCAGATTTAGTAGTCTCTTACATAAGGAGTCTATTACCTTGCTGTCTCACCAGGAGAGCCCAGAATGGAGAAAATAAAGTTTATGTTTTTGTATTTCTACATCTTCCACAACTGCTTAACAGAAGCTTAAATAAAGGTATCCTTGACATCCATCTCCCTTATTTGCTTACCCATACTGATAACACACACATACATGCACACATCCCACAAACACATGTCCCTTATGCATACACACTGCTCAGAACTTTCCATGCTCCTACTTCAGTAAATATACAGCTAATGAGGACTTGATCTAATCTGCCTACTCCAAATTGGAAAATATATTTAAAAATCCATGTGATTAAATCTATTTTAAAATGCCACAGAAATGTCAAAACAGAAAAAAGAGAAAAGAATAAATAGAAGGATGCTGATCAACTTATGAATGTTAGGAGTCACATTTATGTAGACAATAACTTAATAACTAGAATGATGGCCTACCCAGTGAAACCAAGCAATAAAATAGAAGAATATATAGTTGGGAAGGAACAAGCAAAACTACCAGATCACAAATAACACAATTGTTTAAAATCTTAAGGAACATAAAAAAAAACTTTTAGAATTAATAAGTGAGTGGTAAGGTACACAATTTAAGGACAAAGATCAATCTCATTCTTCCTATATTAGCATCAATATACTCTCACTCCTAGGTAAGATTAGAAAAATGAGAAAAAATTATTAAATATTACAATAACATTAATCTTAATAAAAGATATGCAAAACATCCACATTAAAAAACTAAAATCAATGAAATAGAAAATGTATTCCTGAGAAAAATTAAAGTTCTAAATAAATTAATAAAAATATATATATTTATCACTAAAACATTCAGCATTAAAATGTCCATCCTTCCCAATGTGATCTACAGATTCAGGGTAACCCAAGTCATAATCCCAACAAGTTTTTCAATATAAATGGACAAAGTGACTCTAACATTTACATAGTCATAAAAAGGACCTAAAATATTTTTTTTCTTTTCAAATTTTTATGTAAATTCCAGTTAACATACAGTTCAATATTGTTTTCAGGAGTAGAATTTAATCATTCATCACTTACATACAACACCCACTGCTCATCATAACAAATGCCCTCCTTAATACCCATCACTCATCTAGCCCGTCCCCCATCCATCAACCTCAGTGTGTTATCTATCTTTAAGAGTCTTTTGTGTTTGTTTTCCTCTCTCTCTTTCCCCCTCCCATATATTCATCTGTTTTGTTTCTTAAATTTCACATGAGTGAAATCATATGGTATCTGTCTTTCTATGATGTATTTCACTTAGCCTAATACACTCTAGTTCCATTCATGTCATTGCAAATGGCAAGATTTCATTCCTTTTTCTGGCCGAGTAATATTCCACTGTGTGTATGTATATATATACCACATCTTTCCTTTTTAAAAATTTTAAAAATATTTTTGAATTTTAAATTAAATTTGAATTTTAAAATATTTTTGAGAGAGAGAGAGCACAAGTGAGGGAAGTGCAGAGAGAGAGGGAGACACAGATTCCGAGTCAGGCTCTAGGTTGTGAGTTGTCAGCACAGAGCCCAACACAGGGCTCGAACTCATGAACCATGCGAACATGACCTGAGATGAAGTCAGATGCTTAACTGAGCCACCCAGCACCACTACGATACATCTTCCTTATCCATTCATCAGGCTATAGACATTTGGCCTCTTCCCACAGTTTGGCTATTGCTGATAATGCTGCTATAAATATTGGGGTACATGTACCCCTTCAAATCTGTATTTTTGTAGCCTTAATACCTTGTAGTGCAATTGCTGGATAATAGGGTAGCTCTATTTTTAATTTTTTGAGGAACCTCCATCCTGTTTTTCAGAGTGGCTGCACCAGTTTGCATCCCCATCAACAATGCAAGAGTGTTCCTTTTTCTGCACATCCTTGCCAACACCTGTTGTTTATTGTGTTGTTAATTTCCGCCATCCTGACAAGTGTGAGGTGGTATCTCATTGTGGTTTTGATTTGTGTTTCCCTGATGATGAGTGATGTTGAGCATCTTTTCATTTGTCTATTAGCCATTTGGATGTCTCCTTTGGAAAAATGTCTATTATGTCCCCTGCTCATTTCTTAACTGTATTTTTTTTTTGAGACAGAGAAAGAGAGAGAGTGCAAGCAGGGGACAGGGGCAGAAGGGGAGAGAGAGAGAGAGAGAGAGAGAGAGAGAGAGAGAGAGAGAGAATCTGAAACAGGACTTCTGAGTGCTCCACACTCAGCACCAAAGCCTGATGCAAGGCTAGATTCCACAACCCTGGAATCATGAGTTAAGCTAAATTTAGGAGTCTAACGCTCAACTGATTGAGCCACCCAACTGCACCTGGATTATTTGTTTTTTGGGTGTTGAGTTTGATAAGTTCTTTATAGATTTTGGATACTCTTTATCTGGTATGTCATTTGCAAATATCTTCTCCCATTCCATAGGCTTCCTTTTAGTTTTGTTGATTGTTTCCTTTGCTGTGCAGAAGCTTTGTATCTTGATGAAGTCTCAAAAGTTCATTTTCAATTTTGTTTCCCTAGAGGAGAACACAGGCAGCAACTTCTTTGACCTTGGCTGAAGCAACTTCTTACTAAACATATTGCTGGAGGCAAGGGAAATAAAATATTCTTTAAAGGGAATAGGGGTGCCAGTGTGGCTCAGTCAGTTGAGCATCTGACTTGATTTTGGGTCAGGTCATGATCCTAGGATAATGGAATCAAGCCCCATGTTGGGCTTGATTCTCTCGTTCTGTCTGCCCCTCTCTCCCGCTCACACACAGTCTTTCTCTCTAAAAAAAAAATCAATAATAATAAAAAGAAAAGAAAAAGAAGAACAGACTTTGTTCCATGTGGCCTTCTGCTCATGCAGCAAACTGGGAATCTAACCAACTTGAGCAAGAGGTGAACCCTGGGAGGAGAAGTGGCCTGAGTGATTTCTGGTGGAGGCTGGAGGATGGTTCCTAGGTGAGATGTTTAGTTTAGAGCCACAGGGAACTGAGATTTTTGAGCTCTTTGCTCCTCATAAAATTGGAGTAAAGCACCCCCTACAACATTCTCATGAGTTAGGAGTTACCACTACTCAATGCGCTTAACTTGGCATTTAAGTACTCAATAAATCTTAAGCGCCATGTCCTCCATGCTCCCATCACCCCATTTAGTTAGAAGATCCTAATAAATATAATTTTTAAAGAATAAAAAAGGAAGAACAAAGCTGGATATCAAATATACAGTAATATTATAACAATCTAAATAACGTAATATGCAGTAAACTAAACAAATAGCATAGGAATAGACTCATACATATATGGTCAGTTCACTTTTTTTGAAAAGTGTCACAGCAACTCAATGTGAAAATACAAATTTCTTAACAAGTGGTGCTAGAAAACTTGGATATCCATTTAGAAAATAAAACATGAGAAATAAGCCACATGCCCACCTCATGTCACACATAAGAGTTAGTATGATGTGGCCATTTACCTAAATGTAAAAGCTAGATATATAAAGCTTCTAGAATACAGGAAAATAAAGTCATAAATTAGAAGTAAATATTTGAAATAACCATAAAGACACAATTGATAGGTTAAGTTATATAAATATCAAATACTTCCTGTTATCAAAATATACTATTACAAAAATAAGGAGACAAGGCAGGAACTGTGGGGGGTAATGTAAAATATATATCTGGTGAAGAGCTCTTATCATATATGCAATGAAATTTTCTCAGTTCAGTAATTAAATGACAAAATATCCAATAAGGAAGTGATCAAAAGAGGTGAATGTGCACTTCCCAAAGTAAGGAAAGTGAAGGACCGATAATCACATAAACATGAATCAAATTAGGAACATGTGAATTAAAACAATAACGAGATACCACTACACAAACACTAGAAGGGCAAGAAAGACGACAATGGACATCAAAAGTTGGTAAGCATGTGACACAAATGTAACTCTCCTGTATTGCTGAGGAGCGCTTTCCAAGAAAAGCAACCTTACAACTAACATTACTTAGCACTCTCCCAAATAGACATCCAAGAGAAATAGACAGATGTCCACAAAAAAGACTGATATGTGAATGTTCATAAAAACTTTACCCATAATAATATTCTTAAACTTAACATTACACAAATGTCCACCCACAGCAGAATGGATAGTTAATTGTGCTATATTTATACAATGGAATATTAATCATAAAAATTAGCAAACCCACTGATCCATAAAACAAAATGGGTGATTTTTTTTTTAATTTTTTTTTCAACATTTATTTATTTTTGGGACAGAGAGAGACAGAGCATGAACGGGGCAGGGGCAGAGAGAGAGGGAGACACAGAATCGGAAACAGGCTCCAGGCTCCGAGCCATCAGCCCAGAGCCTGACGCGGGGCTCGAACTCATGGACTGCGAGATCGTGACCTGGCTGAAGTCGGACGCTTAACCGACTGCGCCACCCAGGCGCCCCCAAAATGGGTGATTCTAAAAGGCTTTATGATGTGTGAAATAGTTGGGGACAAAGAGAGCATAAGGTATGCTTTCATTCAGATGAATTTCTAGAATGGATAAAAATCTGAAGCAAATTTTTAAAAATGGTCATCTCTAAGAGATGTTTGTCAGGGACAGGAAACAGAATCTTGAGAGGTGATGAAAATCTCTATCTGGATAAGAGTTAGTATGATCCATTTGTGAAAAATATGAAATTAAACACTGGAGATATGTATTTTAAGGTACTTAAATTTTATTCCAAAGAAAATATGCAAGCAAATACTGAACTCTAATTAGTAGGCATGCTTTCAGTTTTGTTATGAATTCTGAAATGCTTTCTGTATATTTGAGCAAATATATAAATATATTGTGGATAATGGAAGCTAGATTTATTACTACTCACAAAGAGAATTACACAGAGAGAAAACCGGAAGACTAGATTATACCATGTGCTCCATGACCCATGGATTAGAATTGGTAGTGTTTCTAAATAGGATCATGAGAAAAAAGAAAAAGTGACTATATATGAGTATGCAATTTTTTTAATTCCTGGTTTTGTCTGAATTTACCCCAAAAGAGTGAACCAGCAGAAACAATGACCACATCGAGGACCAAGAGCGTAGTTGCTAAAAATTATTATTTAAGGAATAGGCTCCTTGAATATATGGCTGATTCCAGGACTGGGCCCAAGAACACAAGTTAGGCCTGGAAGATCTTGTGTTATCAGAAAATAAGAAAGTGTTCCAAGAATGACGGGTACATAAAAACGGACATAAGGATTAGCTTAGTGGGAATTCCACAGGCCTAAACTAGGATATTTTGAACATTAAAATAAATAATGAGAGGAATTAATTATAACTCACTGCATAAAACAAAAATCTATGAGCTCACGTTGTCAAGAAAAAATGAGTGAATAAATAAATGGAGGAAAGGGAAAACCCTTTCAGCCAGATGCTAATTAAAATATATAGCTGGAATGATGACGTTACAACGTTGATTAAAGGAGGCTAGAAACTCTTGGGTGAAAATTTAATGAAGACAGAATATTTAACATAGTCTCAACATTTCTCTAAAAAACTATTATTAATTACAAATGGGGAAAATGACTCAATTATAAAGAAAACTGGTAGATCCATCATAACCAAAGTTAATATAACTATCCAGACAAACCTACATCATATGCCTCCTGATACAAGGCACTGAGAATGACATTAGCTATGTGCTTTCCATGCCAAAAGTGCATAGTTTGAATCTATACTGTACGAGAGAGAAGAGGGACCGTAAAAAAGCAAGTGGGACAGCATGTTAGCAACTGGCTGTTTTAGGTAAAGATTACAGATCCTCCTCTGTTTACAATGGGGTTACAACCCAATTAACCCATCATAAGCTGAAGATATAAAAAGTAAAAACAAACAAACACACAAAAAACCCATTAACTATACCTAACCTAATGCACATCAAAGCTTAGTCTAGCCTACCTTAACAGTGCTCAGAAGGGGTGTCTGGGTGGCTCAGTCGGCTAAATGTCTGATTTAGGTGATGATCTTGCAATTTGTGGGTTCAAGGTCTGCGTTGGGCTCTGTGCTGACAGCTCAGGGCCTGGAGCCTGCTTTGGCTTCTGTGTCTCCCTCTTTCTGCCCCGCCCCCACTCGCACACTCTCTCTTGCTGTCTCTCAAAAATAGACAAGCATTAAAAAAAAAAAGAGTGCTCAGAACACTGACATTAGCCTACAGTTGAGCAAAAGCATCTAACAAAGTGTATTTTATAATAAAGTATTGAATATTTCATGTAATTTATAATATTGTACTGAAAGTGAAAACCAGAAGGGTTGTATGGGTACAGAACAGTTGTAGGGTCGGTTGTTCACCCTGTGATTGCGTGGATGTCTGTGAACAGTGGCTGCTCCCTTATCACTATGGTCCCTCATATCACCAGCCCAGGAAAAGATCCAAATTCAGAATTTAAAGTACACTCCCTACAGAATTCCAACTGAATCTTCCTACTGAAGATCCAAATTCAGAATTTAAAGTACACTTCCTAAGTTTTTATGGAACTTAGGTCCTGTAAGGGTAAGACCAAAAAAAAAAAAAAAAAAAAGGCAATGAACTATACAATTTCAGATGAGGATAATTTCGATGAGAGGGAGGAAAAGAGACATAAAAGAATAATCAATATTCTTGAAAGAATAATACTCTCTAACTGGGTTGATATCTCGTTTTAGGGATAATTTGGTCTTTATATCTTAATGCCAAATATGCATAGTTTCTATCGATAAATAAAACTTAATTGAATTAAATGACAAAAGGTAATGTGCCTTAATATTCTAGGAAATCATTAACAGCACTTTGAATGAAGCAGGAAATCTTGTCAGGGTACCATTCTTAAAAAAATTTTTAAAGTCTGCATCCACAATGGATGCTGTACCATAGGCAAGTACTGTTTCCTACCTAATTTACTTCCTTGTGTATTATCCTAGAAAATGTATGATTTTACAGAAATCATACATTCCACAATGAAAATTTATGCAGAAACTTTGGGAAAAAAAATTATTTGTTCCAGGCCAACTCCAAGTGGTATAGGACCCTACTTAAATCAGATCTCATTGTTTCCTCTAAATGGATAGTTCAAATGACTGTGTAAGAGTCTAGTAGTGGAAGATAGATTACCGTCGGTTTAACTTGCCATCTGCTGGTTAGAATATAATAAAGGGAAATGGAAGCAGAGACATATAAATATATGTATAAATAGGTGGTTAGGTATAGTCATGGAATATTAAAATAAAATACATAAATATAAATGAAATCAGGGTCTTTTTATGTGCACATATATTAGATCAGTTTTATCTTCCAAATTCCTACAGACTAAAAATATCAATATCTACATTGGACTGAAGAACAATTTTCAAGCAGAAACTCTGAAATTAAATCCTCTCTCGTACATAAGTGACATTACTACCATCCCCCTAATGAAATACTGTTGCAAATAATATCTTCCCGCCCACTTTATTTTCTGCCTAGGAAAAAAACTCAACACTATGAAAGTTGCAGGGGGTAAGAGATGGTGTTCTTAATAGGTACTGAACTTTTTTAATAAGTTAAATGATACGGAGTTTAAGTTGAGGCCCAAGTATATTAAGTGATGAATAAATTATCAAGTGAAATGTGGAAATGTGGTATATTACATTTATGAAAACCAGTGGCTAGGATGATTTTTCTACCTTGTCAACATCATGCATCTGGAAACTATCCCAATTTAACATTTTTTATTGATTCTAAATTCTATTATCCTTCCCTTTATTACATTTTGGATATTGGAGGAGGGCAGGTCTACTGGTCTGTGTACCTACCTACCTGCCTACCTACCTACCTACCTACACACACACGCGCGCACACACACACACACACACACACACACACAAACACACAACACATTCTGTTGTATAAAAAATAAGAAGACATTAAAAGGGAAAAGTCATTTATGTTTTAGTTGTGGGTCATTTACATCTCCGTGCATGAAGAGAAGTTGAACAATGCTATCTGGAGAGAATAGTGTCCTACAATAAAGCAATCAGATTAAAAAAAAAAAAAGGTATAAGTAAATTATAACTAAATCATAGCTATTCTAATATGCACTTTTTGTATTTCTGTAAGTGTATGCTGGTAAAATTATTTCAAAGGGTCACAGACTTTTGTATAAACTATTTGGGGTTTAGAAATTTTATTCCAGAGGCGTCTGGGTGGCTCAGTTGGTTAAGCATCCCACTTTGGCTCATTTCATGATCCAGAGGTTCACGAATTCGAGCCCTGCAACCGGCTCTGTGTGGACAGCTCAGAGCCTGGAGCCTGCTTCAGATTCTGTGACTCTTTTTCTCTGCCCCTCCCCCATTCACACTCTGTCTCTGTCTCTCTCTCTCTCTCTCTCAAAAGTAAACATTAAATTTTTTAAAATTTATTCCATATAGAACAGAAAATGCAGATTCAGATATAATTTGGGAATAAATCATTGTTCTATAAAAACAATAAACTTTATGGCATTGTTGACTTAAAACACTTCATTTTTACCTAAAAAAAAAAAAAAAAACCCTTCTGTACTAAAGGACAGCAGAAGGAAGGTTAAATCTTTAAATCCAGTTAGAATACAAAAGAATACATTTCAATATGTTATCAACATTTCTCAGCTTCTCCTTGAGGCTGTTTTTTATAGCCCATTGTTTAAATTTTCAAATTTTTTTTGAGTAAAAAATATTTTCATTGCAAATGGATTTACATGGTTTGAAATATAATCTAAGTTTAATTTGGACTTGGAAAATTAAAAAAAAAGTCTTTCTGTTTCTTATGTATTAAATGTGCTGTCATTATAGTAAATGTGATTTTTGATTGATGTACGTATTGCCAATTCGAGAACATTTTTTTGTTAGGTTGGGGGAAAGAAAGGAGGTGGGAGCCTCTTCTGGCAAAGCGAACTTCAGAGTTCTCTTGGACATAAATAGTTTGCCCAGGTGACCTGTCTTAATAAGTAAAGTGGATTAGATTCACCACGCCCGCTAGTTCCATCTTTGCCTTCCTTCAAAGAGTTGTGACAGACAGTATATGGCCTGTGGGGATTGTTCGTATCCTCCCGATGGTGATATCTGTCAGTGTATCTTGTTCCTGTTCCCTGGCTTGACAGGAATTCTGCATCAGGGTTGAAAATGGTTGGAAACCTAGCCCATTTATGCCTGTCAGCCTCATTGACAGGCAGACACTGCAGCTGCCCCTTCAGCTCTTCAGTGTCACCTAGCTCAGTTTCTAGGCACACAAGAGGGGGGTTTTCTTTTCCAATGAACAAAGGGAAGCCCATGACACAAAACTGTGACACCTTAACTATTGCCATTCCATTCTGGTTTGTTGCTTGAACAGATGGTCTCTCCAGCCACCCCAGCTTGGATCAGCACTTAACTAGTAGGTAAATATAAATTAATCCTTTTGATTCAAGAATACTGAGCATTTTACTATACACAGTGTATATACATACTCAATGGTTAAAGGAGTCCTCCCAAACTTACCCCATTATTAGACCCCTGTCTTAGCTTGGGCTGCTGTAACGGGGTGGCTTAAACAAGAGACACTTACTTCTCAAAGTTCGGGAAGCTGGGAAGGCCACGATCAAGGTACATGCTGATTCAGTTCCTAGTGAGAGCCCTTTACCTGGTTTGCAGGTGATAGCTCTACTCCTTTTCTTTGTGAAGATACTAATCCCATTCTCTGACCTCATCTAAACCTAATTACCTTCCAAAGCCCCACCTCATATCATCATTTTGGGAATTAGTATTCAACATACAAATTTGGGAGAGACAATAAATATTCAGTCCATAACATTCACACCTTTTAACTTATTTTGAAACTGACATTAGTATTTAACATAGCTATCTTGTGTAAGGATATTAATTATTGGGTCATGGCAATTCAGTTCTGTTTTTGTCAAATGAGCTATTTGCTTACTATTTGTATTCAGTAGCATAACCAGCATTCTTTAAAATACTCAGTTATGAATGTGGCAGAGTTGATTATTCTCTAATTTTTATCACCTTTGCAATGTGTATCTTACAATATAGCTTTTGTTATAATAAATTTTCATGTTGTTTACATGTCAATTTCCATTATACTTGGAGCTACTTGAAGACAAACAACTTATTAATCTTTGACCACCTGATTTACAACAATTTGTGGAACATAGTAGGCACCCAGTTAATGTTTACAGAGTGTTGAGTGAATATAAAAATTATCAAATATGTAATGTGTGAAAAAGTGAAGCATGGAATTTATCATAGCTTTATCATAATTATGTAAACTATAATCACAGTTCTACAAAATTTATGTTAACATTTGGAGGAAGCCTGAAAGAACAGCCAAAAAATGTGAACAGCGTGAGTTGTTGGAGATGATAAGAATGATTTTTCTTGTGTTTTTGACTTCCATTCATAGGATTAATATATTATTTTGGCAACAAGCAATATATAAGAGAAATGCTAGATATGAATGTTACGTGAGCTATAAGGAGCTCCATGTCTGTGTTATTTAACCGTTTCTATTCCCTCAAGATAAGCTGGGTATAATTTTTCCCATGATTGCCCTAGCCAATGAAATTGTAACTACCTGAGATATGAATACTCTATTTATAATAAATATTTATAGTGACAGGCAATGGGTTTTAAAATATCATGATTTCCTGAGTATGTACGTAATTGTTAAATTTAGAAGTTCTATAATGTTTATCTATAAAGATACATGTATTGTGTGTAGTTGGCAATGTGGTAGCTTAACGATAATTATCTTTAGATCTATCCATTGCATGATTTTACCTTAATGTAACATATGAAAATAAATATTTATTTTAAAAACTGTATGCATTTTTAGATTTAACATAGTCCTAACATATAATATTGCATTGTTGTGCAATAAACAAGGAATAAGAATTCAGTAAATCAAACAACTACAAAAATACTACCATGATTGAGAGGTTTTACTTGGCCTACTGAGCATGACAACTATTCTATTTTGAGAGATACACTAGGGTAGGAGGAATATAGAACACAGGAAGAAATCAGTGGATACAAAGTTATAATTCAGCAATGACATGCTACCCATGGGTCCTAAAATTAAATCACATTGTGTGGCAACTTTCCTTCAAGAATTCTATTTTTTAACTCAATTAGTATTACATTTAAGGAGAATGAAACTACTAATTTGCATGTAGAGAAGCACGATTAATGACATACACTAATATTTTACAAAATATTAAGATCTAGTATAATAACATATGTCATTCTAACCCTTCAGCTCTTCTGGTGATAAGTACAGTGCTACATTTATTTTTGAGGTAAGAAATATGTTATTTGGAGGATATTCTATTAACATAACTCTAAAAGTAGAAGAAAGTATTAAATAAACCTTTTAATCCAAATATTCATATTTATGGGTATCTTTCTTCCTCACATATCGTCTAATGATTTTTTATTTATTACAGGAT
This sequence comes from Prionailurus viverrinus, assembly GCF_022837055.1. NCBI lineage: Eukaryota > Metazoa > Chordata > Mammalia > Carnivora > Felidae > Prionailurus > Prionailurus viverrinus. The sequence continues at coordinate 142,831,271 of NC_062562.1, forward strand.
ATATATTTTTAGTGTTAAAAATTTAATAATGTACGTTTAATATGTTACATAATTATATAATATTAATATATAACATTCATTATGTAACATATAAGAAATGTATAGTACTCAAAATTATAGCTAATTGATGCCCATTTATAAATTTTTGGTTCTTTTTGAAGTTAATTTATTAAATAATTATGGCAAAAGAGAAACATTGTCTTCTTTACTCTTTTCCAGCTCCACTGATAATTTCAAAATCCTATTGACCTTCTCTAAAGTCACAATTACTTCAGTAATCAGAAGAACAATTACAGTTTAAGGATGATTTTGATCAATTGCCTGATAAACGAATAGGAGATTACAATAGGGGAGTACATGCATGTTGATAAATTCTCCCAGCCTCCATCCCTAGCTCCCACCTCACAGAGATCATGAAGGCATCCACACTGGCACCACAGGATGTGCTTGGAGTGATTTCGTGGCTCCGCCCCAATGGCGGCTATCATTGTGCACAGGGATTACCATGCCACTGAGAATAATAACAAAAACTTAAAGCAATTGGCATGTTCAGCCCACGCAGTAATGAATGAACATTTGTGATTACTCACTGGAATTCAGAAACAAAATATAATGGAAAATTTAACTTCTATGTGTAAAAAAAAAATATTTACATGAGACAAAACAGTATGTGATGCATAGAAATACACTAAAATAAAATGTTACCCTAATTACCTTTTTCTTCTATGATCTTAGCATTGTTTGAATTTCATGTTGATTTCTTGAAATACATATTTGTCTGCTAATCAATGACTAAGTAGATAGTCAATATTATTTCGTTCAATTTTATTTTGAGTACCAAGTATTGATCCAGCTATTGTAAGGTCCATAAGGGGAATGAAAAAATATCAAGAAACAGACAAGCCTTGCCCTTATGGACCTTACAATAAACCAGAAGTAAATAGAAATTAGATGAATCCTATATATCAGGGTTTGATTTGTTCTATGAAGACAGTGAAATAGGAAAAGGACATAAAGAGTGACCATAGTGTACAATTTTATGAAAAATAATCAGGAAAGATCGCTTTGATAAGGTGATATAAACAGAAGCCTGAAAACATGACATTAACCAAGTAAGTCTCTAGGGGAAGAAAAATAGCAATAAATCCATTGTGACTTGAGCAGTACAAGTGGGAATTGGTATAGGAGGTGTGGTCAAGGACTAAGTGACTTCTGATTTTGTAGGTCAGGATAAAACATTGAATTTTACTCTAAATGAGAAATCATGAGATTTACATTGCTGTAGAGAAATTACAAGAAGGGATAAAATTGTAGCATGGAGACAAGTTAGTGGTCTGATCCAGTAGTTCAAGAAAGATACAAAAATAGCTTAAACCAGATTGATAATAATGTTTGACATGCCTATTAGATAGGCCACTGGAGAGGCTGAATAGGCAATTAGCTTTGTTGCTGAAAATTCTAGAGTTTGTAACAGAGGCCCACGCCAGAAATGTAAATTTGGAAAATTTTAGAAAAGAGACAGTGTGTTAATTTGACTTGGCACAAAAGAATATTTGCAGTAATTTGGTTATAAGGGACTTCTGAAAGTAGAGGTAGCAGTAAGAAAGCAGGCAGAGTGAGACAGAGGAGGGAAAAAATTGAAAATAAATGTTCATTAGTTACAGTGATTTGCAAGTACTGGGAATCTGATTCCACAAGAACCTCTAGAGATGTACACAAATTTTCTAGAAATTTCTACCAGAATGGTAAAAGGTTGGGGAATTAATCTCTTAGCTCCTATTCTCCATCACTGTTTGAGAGTTGTTTGTAGGAGTTTTAAGTCACCCTAGATATCCCAGCTACTCTTTCTGTGGGTCAGATATACTCCTGAAGATCTGGGGGAGAAAATAGCACTTAAGTGAGATGGCACACTGTCACTGTAAGGATTCTGAGCTTTCGTGGAACTATCCACAATAGGCATATCTGAAATCAGAGGTGGCCTGAAGAAACGGGACACAAGACACATGAGACATCCACTACGAATATTAGATAAATCTAGGTCATACGAGGGGATCAGAAAATAAGGACTGAACAGAATTAGAGAAGAAGCAGGTGGATATCCCCAATATTTGGAGTTTGGGAATGTATGGAAGAACCAATAAAAAGGACTAAAAAGGAACCATCAGTTAACTGATGAGAGAGAACCAAGAATGGATGGTATCTTGAAAGCCAAGTAAAAGAAACAAATTAAGAAAGGGTTAGTTTTTCGGGAACCCTCTTGCACTGTTGGTGGGAATGCAAATTGGTGCAGCCACTCTGGAAAACAGTGTGGAGGTTCCTCAAAAAATTAAAAATAGACCTACCCTATGACCCAGCAATAGCACTGCTAGGAATTTACCCAAGGGATACAGGAGTACTGATGCATAGGGGCACTTGTACCCCAATGTTTATAGCAGCACTCTCAACAATAGCCAAATTATGGAAAGAACCTAAAGGTCCATCCACTGATGAATGGATAAAGAAATTGTGGTTTATATACACAATGGAGTACTACATGGCAATGAGAAAGAACGAAGTATGGCCCTTTGTAGCAACGTGGATGGAACTGGAGAGTGTGATGCTAAGTGAAATAAGCCATACAGAGAAAGACAGATACCATATGTGTTCACTCTTATGTGGATCCTGAGAAACTTAACAGAAACCCATGGGGGAGGGGAAGGGAAAAAAAAGAGGTTAGAGTGGGAGAGAGCCAAAGCATAAGAGACTCTTAAAAACTGAGAACAAACTGAGGGTTGATGGGGGGGTGGGAGGGTGGGTGATGGGTATTGAGGAGGGCACCTTTTGGGATGAGCACTGGGTGTTGTATGGAAACCAATTTGACAATAAATTTCATATATTGAAAAAAAAAAAAAAGAAAGGGTTAGTTTTTAAGAGTCAAATACAGCTGATAGGTAAACTAAGGGTTGAGCATTCATTACTGGATTTGTGATTAATGGTACTGAAAATGTGGCCCACCGTCCTGATTTGGAATAAGTTTAACTGAGAATAGAAAAATAGAATGCGAACAAGAAAGGAAACAAAAAATTCTTTCAAGGGGTTTTAGTAAAAAGGTGAGGAGTTGGTGGTACCTTGAAGAGATGTGGCTTCAACAACATTTTGTTAATATCTTTCTACGTCACTTGTAATGTAGCTAATGCACTGAAACTCATTGTACAGATGAGAACTGAAACTTGTGACTAGAAGAACCCAACCCTGGTTGAGATGTGTTGCTTGTACATGGCTTGTCTGGCAAAATAGGATATACTTCAGAATAGATATTCAGGATGGTATTCCCTCCATTCATCATTAAGTGTTTTTTTTCTTTCTCCTTCTCCTTCCTTTTCCTTATCTCAAATATATATATTCTTTTCTTTCACCACTTACCCTAACACCACTCACCAGTCTCAAACGAAAAGGGCAATTGTGTAAGTAAAAGATGTTGTATAGCATGCTTTTCCTTTATATTTTAAGGTACGCATATGTGTAAACGACCTGAAATTTGGGGGCCCCAATCACAATGTATTTAAGCAAAAATCAAACCAATCCAAACACAACACAATTTTCAGTCAATAGCCTGTGGTAAAAAATGTGAAGTGAGATCAGTGCAAATAATTCTCTCAGTAGACTATATAAGAACACTTATGAGGTGAAGTGCCTTTACTATTCCAAACCTGTGGTCAAATGATACAACGGGTTAAGGAAAGCAATTAAACAACATGGTCTTTGCTAAAACATTTAAACATTTTAAATTTATCAAGTGGGACAGTTATATCTCTATGAATATTACATATTTATGTCAATGGTGCCAAGAATTTGCTTGGTAATATTTCAACTTAAAAGTCAAGGGCTCAAATCAGTAAAATGCTATTAATGAACTAAGACCATGTCACGTGTTTACATAATTACATTGTTTAATAATATTTAAAGCCCACCGGAAGGAATTATCACATGGTGGTTATTAATGCAGACACTGGGGGTTCTAGTCTTGGTTAGAAATAATTTTCTTCCTCAGGAAAATAAATACTATTATCACATGAAATATAAAAAAAAATATAGCATTGATAAACAAAATAAAGTAGTCTTACCTGTTTTTATCTTTGTAACTCAGACTACATTTAAAAGATGTCAACACAAATGCATGTTATTTGTTGACTCAGCCTTTATGCTGTTTGCAAAATAGGAAATTAACATATTACTTGAGATTACAGCTTAAATATCAAACCGCTAAAGTATACAAAGATATTTCACTGATCTTGTACAAGTTAAAGACACAATTCCCTGTTCACTAGAGTTTATGTTAAGCAATGGCCACATCTAATTTCAAATTTGTACTAAATTAAACATTTACTAATTATGTAAATGGTTCTATGAAAGTAGAATTTGGATGAAATTATTTATTTAGAATTATTTATAAATTATTCATAAATATGAGAAGAAACATTAAGAGATTTAACAAAATTTTACTTGCTACCTCACCTTTGTAAACTACATCTTTCCTTTTTAAATTAATTTCAGTTTACTTTGTTATTTGGACCTAAATTCAAACTGAAAGAAAAGTATATCCAATAATGTGTATGTTTGCAATTAGCCCTGGAGTTTACTTTCAATGTAATCTCCAGTCTCAGAAGATGTTGGACTGCCACTCTTTCTTCCTTAAGTTCTTAAGGTAGTTAACCTATAATTAAACCCATAATTAAACTAGATTCTATCTATAGTTGTTTAGAGCTATGTTGTTGAATAGGTAGTCACTAGTCCCTTGTGGTTATGAGTACCTGAAATATGGAGAGTCAGAATTGAGATGTGCTGTAACTATCAAATACACATTGGATTTCTAACATCTTGCAAGAAAAAATATATATTAAGTATCTCGCTAAAAATTGGGTCCTTATTACATGTTGAAATATTTCAGATATGTTGGTTAAAATATATATTATTCAATTTGAGTTTACCTGTTTCTTTTTATTATTATGGCCATTAGGAAATTTGAATTTTAAAAATATATGAACTCTGGCAGGCTGAAATCTAAGATAAACACAAAGATCCCAGCCTCTGATACACATACACTTTCCAGTTATTCAATAAAGAAATACTCTAGATGTTGCTGTGAAGGGAGTTTACAGTGGTAATTAAGACTACAAGTCTGCTGGGGCGCCTGGGTGGCTCAGTTGGTTAAGCGTCCAACTTCAGCTCAGGTCATGATCTCACAGTTCGTGAGTTCAAACCCCGCGTCAGGCTCTGTGCTAACTGCACAGAGCCTTGAGCCCACTTCGAGTTCTGTGTTTCTTCCTCTCTCTCTGCCCCTCCCCTGCCTCTGCTCACACTCTCTCCCTTGCTCTCAAAAACAAATAAACATTTAAAAAAAAAAAAGACTACAAGTCTGCTGACCTTGTGATGGGAATCTGCTTGACCTACTACATGAGCCCCTAATTTCCTTCACCTGGTCACAGAAGGGGAAGTAAATCTTCTTTGGCCAGGAAAAAAGCAAACATCCTTGTTGTGAAATGCCCATGGGGGTGTTTACCTCAAGGTGCTACTTTACCTCAAGGTGCTATAACAAAACACCATAGATTAGGTGGCTTAAAGAACAGTTTTTCACCATTCCGGAAGTCTAAGCTGGATTTAGGGTGCATGGTAGGGTTCTGGTGAGAACTTCCCAGCTTGCACACAGCAAACCTTTCTGCTGTGTTCACTTCTTTTTATAAGGCCACCCATCCTACCCAGATTAGGATCTGACCCTTATGGCCTCATTTGACCTTAATTACTTCCTAAAAGACCTTTCTTCAAAACAGCCACATTGGAGGTTAGAGCTTCAACATTCAACAGTTCAGACTATAGCAGGGGCCACGTGGCAAGGAACTGCTACAGTAGCTAAAAGGCATCCCAGCTTATGGCTAGCAGGACAATAACCTTCATCCTGCAACTTCAAGGAAAGAAACCAGTGACTTGGGAAAAGGATCCTGATCCCCAAATGGAACCACAACCACAGCTGACTCCTTGATTTTAACCATCAGACCCTGAGCAGAGTATCTAGTCTCACCGGGTCCAGATTTCTTACCCACAGGAATTACAGAATAAATCAATATTTTAAGCGGAGTTTGTGGCACATATGCGTTAGTAGAAAATAATACATGCAGCTCATATTTTGGCTTGTGTTATATTTTATTCAATAGTAGTTATCCAACAGTTATGATTCTGGATCTGACCTGGTTAGAAAGCTGTAAAATTTTTCAACGATTTCCTAAACTTGAAGTTGACTGAAAATGGAGTAGCTTCTTTCCCACCACAGAGTCTGGCTTGAATATTTTCTTCTTTCCTACCTCCTTCCTTCATCAAACATTTACTGAATGCATAATATCTGCTAGATGTGAGATGGTGACTGGGGACTGCAAGTTAAACAAATGTCATTAGGGGAGCCTGGGTGACTCCGTTGTTTCAGTGTGGGACTTCAGCTTGGGTCATGACCTCACAGTTTTTGTGTTCAACCCCTGCGTCAGGCTCTGTGCTGACAGCTGGGAGCCTGGAGACTGCTTCAGATTCCGTCTCCTCTCTCTGCTCCTCCACTGCTCACACTCTGTCTCTCCCTCTCGCAAAAATAAACATTAAAAAATTTTTTTTAAATCATCTTGTACTCATGGAAATCAATGTATGAAATCTATGTTTGAATGGCATAAAATTAATATTTGCTTTGAAATTCATATTTTAAAATGTTTGATTAGCTAACTTTTATTCCTAAGCTCAAAATCAGTTCATTTATAGAAATTCTATTTAGCCAACCACAGCATATTAAAATGGCAAAAAAGAATACAATTAATAGAGAAACCTTAAGCACAGCAGCCTATAATCTTTACAGATTTCTAATATTGATAGTCTGTTGGACAATAAAAAACTTTCAGGGTTTTAGGTGCATGAAAACTAGCCTTGAAGAAGCTATCTTTCTCCAAACTGCCTTACCAGTAAATTTCCTAAAATTATTCCAAGAGCTATGGAAAATGTCTCTGAAATTATCTGCTTGTGCCAAAAGTCATGAGAAGAAAGAAATCAGCACTAGCAGTTTTCTCCATTAATCTGTCAAATGAATGCTGAGATGTCAGAATCAAGTGATAAATACCGAAGGACATGTGCTTCAATTCATTCCTTCTAAGAGAGAAGGTGAGCAGTCTGAAAGTCTGTTCACCTTTTCCCTGAATTAAAATGAGAGCTAAATAGTGAAATCTTAAGTTGTTGCTATTTATAGGTCCCCACTCACTATATTAGCATTTTTATCTTCTAATTTTCATATTTTAGAAATTTTTTTTCATGAAAAATATTGAAGAAACTCATCTTTGGGTTAAGATACTCTAAGGAGTACTTAAACCGAGGAGCATTCCCAAGCTGGTTTATGTTATGTCTCTAATACCACAAGCTCCGTGACTATCTATCAAACTATCACAACCTCATTCTACTCTGCCAAGATGGGGAATTATCCACTTGGTCAACTAACTGCCTTTCCTAACCCTCATCAAGGTTGTAGAAATAGAAGGGATTACATATGTTGAAAGTGACCATAGGGTATAATGAAAAAGGTATGAGGAAAAGTAGGCATTGCTAAAGTGAAAGATCAAATCCACAAAATCCCATCTGCAGAATTAATATTAAAAGACAAATTGCTCAAAAACAAAAAATAAGAACAAAACTCAGGATGGTAGAGATGACGGGCTTACATGAGAAGGGACATCCATAGTCTATACATTGATATAAACACAAAACAAAGGTCTAAAGAAAAGGGTTGGCAAGGTGTTCTTGAGAAAGGACCCCAAAGAGCAAGAATTTGCCATTGCCTACCAATATTGCTGGACAGAGTAGATCTCTTCACAAGCTGGTGAACCACAGCATCATTGTTCAGCTTCAATATTCCCTGGATGTTTCTCGTGGATATTTGTTTCCATTTTTCCCTCAGACCAAGCACAATATATATATATATATATTATATATATATACTGTATATATATATATACATATATACAGTATATATATATTGTGTATATATACACAATATATATATATACACATGTATATATATATATACATGTGTATATATACATATATATACACACACACACGTATATATGTGTATACGTGTGTGTGTGTATATATATAATTTACTTATTTTACATATGGCCTTGATAAAAGAAAAGGAGTATCATCAGGGATACAAGTAAATTATCTGCCCGCAGGAAAAAATTCACTTGCTAAATTCATTAGTCTAATAATTTATACTTCATTTGCTTGAAAATTTGAATATCCCATGGCAGTTTTTCTTTGAATAAGGTTTGGCAGAGATAATGCCATGTGTTTAAGACAGTTCTTCTTAACACCTCTGCAGTTCAGCAAGTATAAGTTATTGCTTTCATCCAGAGAAACTCCATCACAAGTGTCAGGTGTCACTGCCGGGAATGTCCACGGATGCCCAGGCTCTTCCACTCCCACCCCATGTGATACAGGAAGGTCTTGAGGCACAGCCACAAAGTCCATGTGGGAGGACACCTGCCCTGGAGACTGGCTGAGGCCTGCTGTGGACTTCACATGATTTTCAGAGATCATATTACTATAAGTTCCATGAAAAAGAGGGAAAAAATGTGCTGGGAAACTGCTCATGGTAAAATGATAAACAGAAATAATAAAACCAACAAGTTGGCAATAGCATAAACAATGGACAAAAAACCAATACTATTATGAATAATTCAGCTAAGCTAGATTGTAATAAAAGCTATGATGAGTCTGTAGATGGATATTCATCCTTTGCATTCTTTTTCAAACCCTTTCATTACTTTAATGAGTAACATTAACTAGATCACATATAAAGCATTTCCTTTAATGATCTAGCATCAATCATATACATGTTCTTTTAAAAAGTTACTTTTATCCCAGACCAGGAATGAAGCTTATTTTGTTTTTCAAATAGACAGTTATATGTTCACTAGATACAAATAAGGTACACTAAAATGTGATGAAACTTCTAAATGGTAACGCTTCCATCAATTGCATTCAACATCTTTTAAGAACAGGATTCTGGGGCGGGGCGCCTGGGTGGCTCAGTCTGTTAAGTGTCAGACCTCAGCTCAGGTCATGATCTCACTGTTCAGAGTTCAAGCCCCACGACTGGCTCTGGGCTGACAGCTCAGAGCCTGGAGCCTGCTTCACATTCTGTGTCTCCCTCTCTCTCTGCCCCTCCCCGACTCACGTTCTGTCTGTCTCTCAAAAAATGAATAAACATTAAAAAAAATTAAAAAATAAAAGGACAGGATTCAGGGGGGGGCCCTGGGTAGCTCAATTGGTTAAGCGTTGGACTCTTGATTTTAGCTCAGGTCATGATTCCACTGTTTGTAAGTTCAGGCCCCTTGTCAAGCTCTGCACTGACAGGCCTGCTTGGGATTCTCTCTCTACCCTTCCTCTGCTTCTGCATGTGCTCACTTTCTCTATCTCAAAATAAATAAATAACTTAAAGAATGGCATTTGGGATATAAATTACTAAAGTATAGAGAACATTCACCTAGTAAATTCTAGTATTTTATTTATGTAACTATATCAATGTAAATATATCTAGCATTGAACATTAACTTGTAGTATTTCATAAAAACTCTTTCGTACCCTTTATGAACATCTGCCTTCCCATACAATGGCCTAAGACTTGATATTTGTATTATTTCTAGAAGATTTTAGCTAACTATAAAGTGATGTTAATGTCTGACCAAATGAATTATGCAAACTGAACATATGTTTTTTATAAACACTTCTTACACTGATACCATAATAATGCATTTCATATTTTTTAAATTGTTTAATGTTTATTTATTTTTGAGAGAGAGAGAGACAGAGACAGAGCATGAGTGGGGGAGGAGCTGAGAGAGAGAGGGAGACACAGAATGTGAAGCAGGCTTCAGGTTCTGAGCTGTCAGCACAGAGCCTGACGTGGGGCTTGAACTCACGAACTGTGAGATCAGGACCTGAGCCAAAATAGGACGCTTAATCCACTGAGCCACCCAGACACTCCACGTCAAATATTTTTTAAAGTCTGTATTTATTAACCTTTTAAAAGTACCAGATATACTCCTATTCTGCCATCTTGATAATGTCTTAATGGAAAATAGTTTATTACCATATATTCTCCTTCATTGTATTAATTCCTTATTATTAGAAATGGCTGGCACACATTATAGAGCTGCTGCTCAGGGGAAAGAAGAAGGCAGAATTCTCATGATCTCAACTCCAGGTTTTAATTTTATGCCCAGTTCTCTAAAATTTAAGTGTGTATGCTACTACCAATTGTACTATATGTAGACTATAAAAATCTTTTACATTAAAAGGTACCATGAGAAGAAAAGATAACCCATAAACTTGAATACACTACTTTAAACACATACAGAAAAATATCTAAAATCTATAAAAAGCATCCGCTACGTAATAATGCAATAATATGATGATTAAAAGAAGACATAGTTGTGACTAAGAAGTAGAAACACAAATCATAAATGAATATTAATTATATTAAAGGTTGGTTAAATTGAAACCACAGTAAGATAGCTTTTAATATTCACCACTTTGTCTAAAATGAAAAGCCTGAAAATATCATGTGTGAATGGAGATGTTAATTAAGCAACTGTGATTTTCATTTCACTACAGTAGCTAAATTATTAAATAATTTAAAATGAATAAGTATAAAAGTATTTTAAATTACTTAAATGATTGAAAATGGCTGAAAGTAAACTATACTCAGAGTGTTCTCAGACTTGTTATCAGCAACAATGAATATAGAATATGGTAATCCTTCAATATTTTGAAGAAAAGGATTTAAAACCAATACAAATTTTATTGATATATAATGATATAAAAAAGCAATACATTTTTAACAGTCCATATACCTTTTCAGGAATTATTTGAGCAGTAATTTTCAAAAGTTTGTCATTAAACAAAGGAAGAAGGGCAAAATTCAGTAAATACTGGATCCAGTTCCAGTGACAAGCTATTGTAGCCTGACCATTCTGCCCAAGGTTTAGAGGCTGGCAATCCAGGTAATAACTAGAAAATGGAGGATGTCAATAGGGTAGGGGTAATACAGGTAATCAGGATAAAGAGGTAGAGTTTCATACATAGATACCATAACTTCAGGATATAAAGGCTTATGACTTAGTAAAGACAAATGGAAATTCAGGGAGAAAGGGGAATTTACAAGAGAATTATAGGCCAAAGAAAAGGCAAATTAAAATGTGCCCTGTTGGGGCACCTGGGTGGCTCAGTCGGTTGAGCGTCCGACTTCGGCTCAGGTCACAATCTCACGGTTCGTGAGTTCGAGCCCCGCGTCAGGCTCTGGGCTGATGGCTCAGAGCCTGGAGCCTGCTTCCGATTCTGTGTCTCCCTCTCTCTCTGCCCCTCCCCCGTTCACGCTCTGTCTCTCTCTGTCTCAAAAATAAATAAAAAAACATTAAAAAAAATAAAATGTGCCCTGTCTTAGCAACTGATAGAATGCCAGGAAAAGTGAATCTATTTAAAATTGATTCTCCCCTAATTCCACTTAGAGCAGTCTTTGGTTAGAGACGCTGGTCACATAAAAGAATGTGTACTACAAAAACTTAATTTTTGCATGACCATAATAATGGAAATACTATGTGTTGCTTTAAAAAGTTGAATTAGCCTAAAGACAGGCATATAGATCTTGGTGTGTGATGTTCAGATTAGAAGGTAAATGACATCAATTTTTAAAATGTAAAGGTAATAGAAGATGGAGGATTAAAAGTGGAATATAATGTACAAATGTTACTCTTATTTTAGATAGTAATCAACAGAACAGGAAAGGAAAAAAGAAGGAGTATTAGCACATTTTCTAAAAGTTTAGAATTAAAAATTAAGAATCCTACTAAGCTATATGCGTTATTCATCACTAGGTATTGAACGTAGAAGTAGAAAATACTCAAAAGAATTACTCATCTTCTATTTTAGAGAATTAACAGATGTTATATGAAGTAGGAAATAAATTAGAGATATGCAAAAACACAAAGCAAAACAAAAGCATTAGATTCTAAATTAGGTAATTCGGAACCAAGTAGGGACCTTTTGGTTGCCAGTCTTCAAAATGGCCCCGAGGATTCTCACTTCCTGGTATTCATGTTGTTGTGTAGTTTCCTTCCACACTGAATAGGGTTGCCGTATTTAATAAAATATTGTGGAAACAACAACCTGGGACTTTCAAATCTACATCATGAAAGACATAGCAGCCCATACCTGGCTCTCTTGGGTCACTCACATCATGTTGCCAGCTGCCACGTCATGAGGACACTCAAAAAGCCCTGTGGAAATATCCACAAGATGAGGACTGGAGGCATCCTGCCAACAGCCATCACCAACGTGCCATATATGTCATTAGTTAGGAAAACAGAATGATTACAACTGATCCAGATTATTTAGTTATAGCCCCAGCTAAAAATGTTGTTTTCCTACTCTTTGATCCACATCAGGTTTATGTCCTCTTTTTGTCCCTGGAAAAGAGGTAGGGATGACTGAGACAAATAAGGATCCAGGTATACATGAATCCCTAAAAAATTATCCATCTCACTTTCATATTTATTTTCTGTAAGTTTCAGTATTAAAAAAGCGGTTGTATCTCTTAATTGTCTATAAATGCAATGACTTAAACATCTGTCAATACCTCCAATTATTTATAACCGAGTGATATTATTTTATGTGGTATGTTAAATATATTCATATATGAAATGAGCATAAACAATTATTTTCATTATGAAAACTCCAAAATAATTATGTTCAGACATGTTCAGAGTAAGATTGATTTTTTAGACTTATTACATATGAAAGTGAACATTTTACTTTTAAATTCTGAGATAGTTTTTATTTATCCTATTTTACATATATATCAATATTATTAAAAGATGTAAGAATTGTTATAACATAACTGTTATGTAAATGGAAATGAAATAAATCTAGATGAATTTCTTCAGGGTCTTTAAATAATGAGATCAGAACTCCCTACTTCGCAGCACTAAACAAAAACACATAAAATATCTATATTGGCATCTATGGGAGATAAATGGTTGAACAAATTGTGTATTTTGTTGTATAGACAAAAACCTATTTCTCTTCCAAAAATATCACCTAGGGTCCTTATGCTGAAAACTGAAAGATAAATAAGAAAATGAATAGTACCACTAACACAAAAGTTTGATGAAATAAAGCTTTTAACATAACCTGAGAAGTAGGAAAAAGATTCTAGAACTTGTATTTCCCTATCTTCTTACTAGTCATATTTCATTACTATAAATGATAACTCTAAGAAGTTTTCTTTTATTTTTTTTTAATTTTTATTTTTCAACGTTTATTTATTTTTGGGACAGAGAGAGACAGAGCATGAACGGGGGAGGGGCAGAGAGAGGGAGACACAGAATCGGAAACGGGCTCCAGGCTCTGAGCCTTCAGCCCAGAGCCTGACGCGGGGCTAGAACTCCCTGACCGCGAGATCCTGACCTGGCTGAAGTCGGACGCTTAACCGACTGCGCCACCCAGGCGCCCCTCTAAGAAGTTTTCGATGTTATAAATGACTCAAATATTAATTTGAAGGTAATTTGGGAAAAACTATTGTAAAAAAATGTATTCACAAAGAAAATTAAACCTAGTAAATATGGAGTCTATGAAAGTATGTATTATTGAGACTAAATGTGAAACTTGAGCTTATATGAAGCCCAGTCTAGATACTTCCACTTGGAAGTGCAACAGAGATCTGAACAATATTTCCTAAACTATAATTTGCTACTGTAATGTTAGCTCTAAACTCTTTTATCTTTTGCATTATCTCACATTGAATAATCAGAGTTAAGAATCACAGAATTGCCTCTGCTGGGTATCTGGCACATACCATGTCTCTCATTTACAATATCTAATTAACTTCCAAAACAATCCAATTTTATCCATTGGAAGTGTCGTTCAGTTCAGATTCAGTGTCATTTCCTTCTGGATTTAGTTCCCACCAGATCTTCCTACCTCTAGAAATACCCACTGCAGAATACAGTCCCAATTATCCCTTCAGAGCATGAATATGATACCATCCTCTGGCTAAAAACTTATAATGATTGTTGATTTCCTTATGCCTATTTCTCTTTGGCCAAATTCCTTAACGGTGGCTCATGGCTTTGTTCCACACTCACAATTTAAAATGGACTTGCAGTTACTCAAACATGCAATACTGCAACTAATCTCAGAGATTACTGATCTGCCTACAAAACCCTTCAATCAGTCCACTCCCTCAGCCCTAGCTAACTCCTCCTTTTCTGTATGAAAGAAAGAGAGAGAGAGAAGAATGGGGGTGGGAAAGAGAAGGAGAGACAGACAGAAACAGAGTTTCTAATTCTCACAATTGTATAATGTTTGATAAATGTTCCTATTTGCAGAGTTCAGTAGATTGAGTCAGACTCCTTGTCCTGTTTCGTTTTCAAAATTAAGTTTTTTTATACATTGCTTCACATTTGTGACTTTCCCTCATATTGTTCTATCTCTGCACTGGCTTCTACAGCCAGGCTCATTTCTATTTAATTACATTTTAAGGCAGCTGTTTTGAGAGAACTAAACCAATAGCCAAATTCATTTAAATAAAATATATTCTTCAGATGTTGAGAAACTGCCCCCAGGAGCTCGTGCTTTTTACAACATTTTGCAAGCATACAAGTAGTACATAATGGTCCTAAAATATATAATGACCGTGAGATCAAAATAATGTCCTATTCAGAGATCTTGTTGACTTAAAATTTTTAAAATTTGGATAAAATGCAAGTTAATCACACATCAACTTTGTGCTATGTGGCCTTCTATAGCAAAGAAAAAGAAACTCTATATGATATTCTGTTGCATGAAACCAATTATCTTTAGGATCCAAGAATAATTGTTTGCAACCGTCTTTCAATCTAAGAAAAGATTGAGATACAAAATATCACTCTATGTAACTACCTCATTGTCATTATCAATTATCTTACAAACTTTTCCTGTAGGTTTCCCGTTCGTGTCCTCTATGTATTTTCCTATAGTCATAAATTTAACAACTTTAATTACTATTTGCAATTAGTTCCAACATTTGTCATAATCAAATCAAATTTGTTTAGCTAATCTCTAACCCTGGATGAATTCACAAACATATGGTCTCTTGTCCTATGTGCAGTCTTAAATGCAGACCTTTGAAATGTCTAGCCTGAGGATTGAAATAACCATCTAAGGAATTAATATTTTCTGTCCAATCTTAGTCCTCCAGCAAAGTTAGCATTCCTAAATGGCATAATAATCTCCCCAATGCCCCTTAAAAATCAACAATTCTTTAGTGTTTTTTTAATAAAGTCCAAACGTTTAAACAAGGTATACAAAAATCCCTTCACTATATGTTCCTATGCAACTTATGCAGAATCATCCTCTCCTTCTTTCACCTCCTTAAACTTAATCCTCACACACAACTGGTGTTTTTCAAAAACTTTTCTAGTTTTGCTTTTCTCTCCTCTACCAGAAAATTCTAGTCTTAAACAAGATCTTCAACCCTGATCATGAGGCTTCTCCACCCCACTGCACCAGAGTCCTTCCTTCCTCTGTTCTATTACACCTTGTGCAAGTGTCTGCTAAACAGAGCTATTGTTCTTGTGATTTCCCCACATTAGACTTTAAAGATAAGAATCATGCCTTCGATTCATTCAACTAATAACCACCTTATCCCAAAGAAAAAGGTAACAAAAAAGATAGACAATTATAGTAAAATATTAATTTTTGAAACAGGGAAATACAGAGGTTTATAAAAACATGACAGACAGCAAAAAAACACTTTCTGCAGGGCACCTGGGTGGCTCAGTCAGTTAAGCATCTGACTCTTGATTTCAGATCAGGGATCTAGCCCTGCATTGAGCTCTACACGAAGCATGGAGCCTGCTTAAGATTCTCTGTCTGTTGCTCTCTGCACCTCCCCCAGCTTGCACTCCTGCTCTCTCTCAAAAGAAAACAAAAACAAACTAAAACAAACAAACAACCCATTTTCTCCAGATGACACAGGCTGGAATTTAGCCATTCTTTATCACCAAGGACAAAGTCTCAATTAGTATTGAATTTCTTAAAATCTGAAGTGAATAAACCAAGTTCATAGAACATGTTACCTTTAAACAGAATGTCTCTGAAAAAGAACATTATTTGATTAACTGTGCTATGTCTGAATGGTGGCTATGACCCAGAACTGCTTGAACCCTATTCTTTAAAACAAAGGAGAAAAATAGTTGCTCTTTCAGAGGTAGACATTTCTCAGTTTTGAGTTACTTCAATTTGTTACAACGCTAGGTATTTACTTTGTCAATAGATGCCTCATTTTAACACTGTTAGTCTCGGAACACTTCATAAAATGTAAAAAGAAAAACTTACTTTTCCAGTACTAATTTTAGATTGTGCTTATATTGATTTTCCCCTTTTTTGATTTTTTTAAGAGACTGAGTTATTCCACATACTCTCCCCTAACTCCTCAGTTCTTCACAAGACAGCAAGACATCAGGACTACAAGCCATTAATTAATACTTTTACAACATCAATTAATGAGCTATCACAGCTTCTCTGAAAGGATGCTAAGTCTCAGGATCTGAATTGTTAGTCGTAAAAATCCTGGCATGAGGATGACATGTGATTGGGTCATTCTGTCCCGATTTAAGTTTCTGGCAAAATGCCAACCTTAAAAACCACTCATTCAGCTACAGTCAGAAATACAGGAACTACATTCAAACATTGCATGCTATTAAGATTGTGTCTCACGCTCAACTGGTAAACTCATCCGCTCATGACAAATGATTACCATAGTTATGTGTTTGTCAAATACTTCTGTGTTTGTCAACTTCTTTCTGAGGGGCTCAGGTTACTTCCTAGTACACCAAACTTACACTCTAACTGCTGTTTTCAAAGAGGCAAGATACTTATCTAGAAAGTTTCACAAATGTATTATGGCTTCCACCGAATACTTTGTTGTGGTTGTCCTGCTACCTTCTCAGCATGTGATTTTGCAGGACTCTGCGGGGTACTTGGTGATAATGACAACTTAAAGTGAAGGTAGTAAACTTCCTTTCACCCTTGTGAGTATTTAGACGGGAGCTGTATCCTCGTCCTCTGAGGAGGGAATCCCTTTTAACCCTCTGATCCTTTGGGGAGAGAGTAGGTGAGTAGGCATGCTAAATTATGAAACTTTACATTGGCCAGGCCCTACTGAAGTAACTTTTGGTTCTTCAAGTAGAATGGTTTTCATGTTTTTAAAGAAACAAACTGTTAAAACACAAAAAAAATATGCCTGTGTTTCTAGGTACTGTATTATAATCAGTGTCTACTATTACATTTAAAAACCTAAGCAAATCCCAAGATTGAAGCCAGAATAGAAACCAGAACTAGAGTCAGGGATGAACAAGGAAAGAATAGCTGGGCTTTGATGGACTTAGAGCAGTAAACTGATCGTTTGGGGCATGTTTTATTGAAGCAATAAGAGGGGCCATTACCTCCAGGATCTCTTAATACCCTGTTATAGATTCTAAAGCAAAGTGAGGGCCAGTAGGGATCAGATTTGTGTTGTTTATCTGTGGTTCTGTCCTGCTCAGCACAATATCTGGCACATCAAAGAATAAGGTATTAAAAATGTTTTTAGAAATGTCTTCCATAATAAAATATGAAACAAATGTCTTCGTATCAGTACTATGCTAAATTTTATCATCTTTCCATCTGTTTCACTGTTTTTCTTAAAAGACATTAGAGGGGCGCCTGGGTGGCGCAGTCGGTTAAGCGTCCGACTTCAGCCAGGTCACGATCTCGCGGTCCGGGAGTTCGAGCCCCGCGTCAGGCTCTGGGCTGATGGCTCAGAGCCTGGAGCCTGTTTCTGATTCTGTGTCTCCCTCTCTCTCTGCCCCTCCCCCGTTCATGCTCTGTCTCTCTCTGTCCCAAAAATAAACGTTGAAAAAAAAATTAAAAAAAAAAAAAGACATTAGAGAGGATGTATAACATTTAGTTTTTTCTTGACTGTCCCAGGCTAGTACTTCTTATCAAAGATTTAAATGTTTTTAGCTCTTCAATAATTCTTTTTAATAATTTCAAAGGATTTGAAGTTAGGAAGACAGTGTGGTAAAATGTGTTAATCATCAGTTCCAAGAATTAGGTTTATGTGTTGACTTTATGACAAGCCAGTTGTATGGCAATTATAGCTACTCTTGAGAACAGATGTGTATGAATATTTTATTATTATCTTATTTAATGCAATTATATAAATGTGGCAACCCATTGTCCTCTTGGATTTTTTCTGATGATGCAATATTTCAATACCTGGCTCTGTTTCATTCTGGGATTATTTTTATAATCACTGGGATTATTTTTATAATGATTCAATATGGTCTTATTTAAATTTAACTAAGCTATCTTTCATTTTAGGATTGTTTTTGCTCTGATGAATCTTCCTTTAGTGATATTTATAAGTTTAGGACTGAAAATAGAGATGGGAAGCATGCTTTTAAAAATGTATTACGAAAGAATCCAGTCATTTTGGAAGTGCATAATATCAACGACAGTAGATAAAATAGTAAACTTCAAGGAAGTATTATGCTTTATTCTTTAAGAATCTGAAATGTTTAACAATACTGTTAATATTTCACAAAAAAAATGAATGATAAAATGGAAGACTAACTTTTCTTCAGTAAATTAATAATTTGTAGATATAACTGTTTACAAATGTACATATTTCTTCTTCATTCCCTATCTTTTAATGGCTGTTATCCTAATGTCTTTCTGTGCTTTCACTTATTAAATTTTTTTAAATTCATTTTTGGGAGAGACAGAGCATGAGTGGGGGTGGGGCAGAAAGAGAGAAGGAGACACAGAAACTAAAGTGGGCTCCAGGCTGAGCTGTCAGCATAGAGCCTGACATGGGGCTCGAACCATGAATAGTGAGATCATGACCTGAGCCAAAGTCAGATGCTTAACTGACTGAGCCCCCCAGGGACCCCAACTTTCATTTTTTTAAATATCCTTATATGCTATTAGAAAAGCAGTACATACACAAACATACACAAAAAAGTACTTATTAAGAGCTTCATTATGAGTCACATATAAAGCTTATACTTGTATAAATTGTATAATTGTTACATATAAGTTTAGAAATATCCTTTGTAATATGCAGAATAGATTTTATATTTTACGTTTATTCTCAAAGCATGAAATGTACAACCAAAAATTGCTGAGTGATTATTTAGGCCTACATGTGATTACATTGTTTTTAATTTAGATAGCAACACATTAAACTGTATAGCATATTAACAAATAGGAACACTTCCTGATTATTTACAGAGACATTATAGCATATTTTTAATGCCCAATAATGACACATTTTAGCGGCTCCCAATAAAGCAGTCCAATTAAATTTGCCTTCAAGGAACTAAAGAATTCATTCATTTTGCTGACTTCCAAGGAAGATAGAATAAAGGATCCTGAACTCACCTCTCCCACAGACACAACTGGATAACACCCACATCAGTTTAAATAAACCACAAAACAACCGAAGACTGACAGAACAGACTCTCCACAGCTAAACTAGAGAAGAGGCTACATCAAAAACAGTAGGAAGAACAGAGACACAGTCAGAAAATAAGCTGACCTGTGAGACTGTCCAAGGGAAGGAGAAGGACCCAGGCATGGAGAAGGGAGAGGACTGACTATAAAATGGGCACCTCACGCACAAGGGACCCACACTGGGAAGATGAATCTCCATAATATTTGGCTTTGAAAACCATAGGGGCTTAAATTCTAGTTCTTACAATCCCTGGGGCTTAACATCTGTAACTTCAAAAATCAGTGGGTATTGCTGAGATCAGAGGGAGATAAGAAACTGAGTCCCTGTTCTTAAAGAGACAGCACAACAAACAGCCCTCTGAAATATAGCCTAGAGGCAGCAGTTTGAAAAATGCCTGGGGATAAGGAAGGGAGATTTGTTTACTACTCTCAGAGTTTTAGCTGGAGGGCAGGGATCTCGGAGAATCCTTCAAGAACAAAGGAGCTTGCGGGTGCCATTTCCCTCTCCAGCTCCCCAGCCTAGATCCACAGACACCGGTGGCAACCAGCACAGGGTGATCACTCTCCACTTAGTTTACCAACAGTGCACACTGCCCTCCTGTTTTTCTGCAGACTCATCCTCTCCAACTGATCTCAGTAGCTCTCCAAATGAGTACAGGTTTCCTCCCATGGGAGACCTGCACAAACCTTGCTAACACTGCATGCCTCACCCCCGAGCTCCTCTATGGACTCAACCCCTCCATTCCCCCGCCTTAGCAGGACTACATCCAAAGCAGCTATGGGTCCCTTCCCATGGCAGACCAGTGCAGATCTCGCTAGTGCTGCGTGCCCCACTCCTGTGTTCTCCTGCAGACCTGACCCCTCCAACCTACCCTTCTCCAAAGGAGCACCACAAATGCGGTGTGAGAAGTGAGATGATTCATTTTCAGCAATACCAAATAAAAGCTGTGCTGTCTAGTTAACAATAGGTTGACAACCTGTTGGAAATATGTATGAAAATCCCTCCACCCCAGTCATGGAGTCCT
This sequence comes from Prionailurus viverrinus, assembly GCF_022837055.1. Lineage (NCBI taxonomy): Eukaryota > Metazoa > Chordata > Mammalia > Carnivora > Felidae > Prionailurus > Prionailurus viverrinus. The sequence continues at coordinate 142,851,895 of NC_062562.1, forward strand.
AAACCCTAAGACAATTCACTCCTGGTTCTTCTTCCCCTCTCCATTTTACAGGCTTTGCAATGAGCATGCACCAAAGAACTGAGGTCTCTGCGAAAGAACTGAAGTCTCTAGGTCACCTCAAGGAATGTATATTTGTTCCACTAAGACTTCTCTTTGCCTTTCATGGGCATAGCTGACTTCTGGGTCAGCTGGTCAGCTGACAGTCTGGTCTGTAGTGCTCAGCCAATGAGGAATCAGGGGAAGGACTTGCACCCTAGGAGATAAATTGCCTGCTGTAACTACCCCGAGTGTGCCTGTTCATCGGACACCTGCTCTTGCAAGAATGTTGATTAAAGCTTCACTTCACTGTGCTCAGAATCTCCCCGTCCCTCCTACGGTTGGGTCAGTGGGCCTATTTCTCACATGCAGCATTCTACAAGCCGTTCCAAGGAGCCCAGAACCACTCCAAAGTGACTCCTGCCACAGGGAGAGGAGAAGATAACCACACACACCAGTTCAACTGCAGCCCCAGCAGTGGGCTGGGGGAAGACATCTGGTCTCACTGCAGGCCCCACACACTAATGAAAGGCTTTCAGGGACAACACAGGAAGAGTGCCCTGTAGCTCCGCGCTGTCACAGCTCACAGGCAAACATCTGTTTTGACTCAATTTAAGCCCAATGCAACTCAAGACTGGCCCATCAATGACATAGGGACCAAACCCTGCCTGCAACAGGCAAAGAGAACCATTACAGGTAACTGGACTGAGGGCAAACACAAGTCAGGCACAACAGCAGGGTACACAGCACAGAAGCACTAGGTTCTAGTGAACAGGGGACATGGCACTTGAGGGCACTATAGGGCCTCTTCTTCACAAGGCCACTACTTTAAAGAAACAGTCACAGAGTTAGAAAAAATGAGGATACAGGGGATTATGCCAGAAATGAAAGAATAGGACAAAATCACAGCACGAGAACTAAATGAACAGAGACAGGGGATATGTTGTATAGAGAATTTAAAGTAATGGTCATAAAGACACTCACTGGACTTAAGAGCAGAGGACCTCAGTGAGACCCTCAAAAAGAGAAAGCATAAAAAAGAACCAGTTAGAGATAAAGAACTCAGTGAGTGAAATTAAAACTACATTAGATGGGGGCACCTGGGTGGCGCAGTCAGTTAAGCGTCCGACTTCAGCCAGGTCACGATCTTGCGGTCCGTGAGTTCGAGCCCCACGTCGGGCTCTGGGCTGATGGCTCAGAGCCTGGAGCCTGTTTCCGATTCTGTGTCTCCCTCTCTCTCTGCCCCTCCCCCGTTCATGCTCTGTCTCTCTCTGTCCCCAAAATAAATAAACGTTGAAAAAAAAAATTAAAAAAATAAATAAATAAAACTACATTAGATGGAATAAATAGTAAACTAGAGGAAGCAGAATGGATGAGTGACCTGGAGAACAGATCAATGAGAAGCTGAACAGGAGAGGGAAAAAAAAAAAAAAGATTAATAAAAAAAGAATACATTAAAGCAAATCAGTGACACCATTAAGTGTAATAACATTTGCATTATAGGAATCCCAGGAGGGGAAGAGAGAGAAAAGGGATCAAAAAGTTTGTTTGAAGATATAATAGCTGTAAACTTCCCTAATTTGGGGAAGGAAACAGAAATCCAGATCCAGGAGGCAGAGAGAGCCCCCAACAAAATCAACCCAAGGAGGTTGACATTGAGGCACACTACTTTAAATGGCAAAAAAGTAATGATAAAGAACTTTTAAAGCAGCAAAAGAAAACAGTTACACCCAAGGGAAGCCCCATAAGGCAATTAGCTGATCTCTCAGCAGAAACTTTGCAGGCCATAAGGGAATGGCATTATATACTCAAAGTACTGAAAAACTAAAATCTGTAGCTAATAAAATTCTATCCAGCAGGCTATCATTCAGAATAGAAGGAGAGTTAAAGAGCTTCCCAAACAAAGGTTAAAGGAATTCATGACCACTAAACCAGCCCTATAAGAAATGATCAAAGGAATTCTGAGTGGAAAGACCATAAGCCTGAGTAAGAAATGGAGGAAGCTGCATTCCCCTGATGATAAAAGCAGTAAAATTAAGTATGTTCGCAAAAATCAGTAAAGAGATTCACACACAAAAAATAATTTTTTAAAGGATATATTGTATGATACCACATACCTAAAACATAGGGGGTTGGGAAGAAGAATAGAAATTTTCTTCTTTTAGAATGGGTTCAAACTTAAGTGACCATCAACATAATATAGACTGCTATATGCTTAAGGTATTACATATAAAACTAATGGTACCCACAAATAAAAAACTGGTAAGAGAGAGAGAGAGGCAAAGAATCCAATATATCACTAAAGGAAGCCAAAAAACAGAGACAAGAGCAAGAAATAAACAGGTAAGAACAAAAACAACCATAAAACAAGTAACAGAATGACAAGAAGTACACACCTATCAATTACTTTGAATATAAATGGACTAAATGTTCCGGTCAAAAGACAGACGGTGACAGAATGGATGAAAACAGCAAGACCCATCTATTTGCTGCCTACAAGTGACTCAATTCAGACCTACAGACACAGACACGTGCAAATTGAAAGTGAAGGAATAGAAAAACACTTGTCATGCAAACGGAAGGGAAAGAATGCCAGGGTAGCAATACTTAATATCACACAAAATAGATTTTAAAACACACTGTAATAAGACACAACAAAGGACATAACAGATCACCAGACAGATCTAACGGATACATTCAGAACATTCCATCCAGAAACAACAGAATATACATTCTTCTCAAGTGCACATGGAACATTTTCCAGAATAGATTACATCACAAGCCACAAAACAAGTCTCAACAAATTCAAAAAGGTCAGAGTCATACCATGTATCTTTTCCAACCACAATGGAATAAAACCAGAATTCAACCACGAGAAAAAACTTGGAAACAACACAAATACATAGAGGTTAAATAACACTCTACTAAACAATGAATGGGTCAACCAAGAAATCCAAAAGGAAATAAATCTGTTGGAGGATGGCCAACAGATACATGAAAAGATGCTCAATATCAGTCATCATCAGGGAAATTCAAATCAAAGCCACAATGAGACATCCCCTTAAACCTGTCAGAATGGCTAAAATCAACAACACAAGAAACAACAAGTGCTGATGAGGTTGTGGAGAAGAAGGAAACTCCTTGCACTATTGGTAGGAAAGCAAACTGGTGTGGCCATTGTGAAAAATACTATGGAGTTTCCTCAAAAAATTAAAATAGAATCACCCTATGATTCAGTTATTCCACTATTGGGTATTTACCCAAAGAATATGAGAACACTACTTCCTAGGAATGCAAGCTGGTGCAGCAACTCTGGAAAACAGTATGGAGGTTCCTCAAAAAATTAAAAATAGAACTACCCTCCGATCCAGCAGTTGCACTAGTAGGTATTTATCCAAGGGATACAGGTATGCTGTTTCGAAGTGACGTATGCCCACCAATGTTTATAGCAGCCCTATCAACAATAGCCAAAGTATGGAAAGAGCCCAAATGTCCATTGATGGATGAATAAAGAAGATGTGGTGTATATATATACAATGGAGTATTACTAGGCAATCAAAAAGAATGAAATCTTGCCATTTGCAACTATGTGGATGGAACTGGAGGGTATTGTGCTAAGGGAAATTAGTCAGAGAAAGACAAAAGTCATAGGACTTCACTCATATGAGAACTGTAAGAGACAAAACAGATGTACATAAGGGAAGGGAAACAAAAATAATATAAAAACAGGGAGGGGGCCCAAACGTAAAAGACTTTTAAATATGGAGAATAAACAGAGGGTTACTGGAGGGGTTGTGGGAGTGGGGGATGGGCTAAATGGGTAAGGGGCACTAAGGAATCTACTCCTGAAATCATTGTTGAACTATATGCTAATTTGGATGTAAATTAAAAAAAAAGAAATTAGAGAAGTAAATATGAAGTGCACAAGTAATGGTTTTTTAATGATTAGTTGCATTGTGGACTCTGAAGCCATATGGATGAAATTTCATCCTTGATTACATTAGAATCCATTGGCCTCTCTTAAAAATAAAAAAAAGAAAACACTACTTCCAAAAGATATATGCAACTCTATGTTTACCGCAGCATTATTTACAATAGCCAAAATATGGAAGCAACCCAAGTGTCCACACACAGACAAATGGATAAAAGCTGGTATATACAGGCAATGGAACATTAGTCATAAAAAAGAATGAAGTCTTGCCATTTGCAGCAACATGAATGGATCTAGAGGATATAATGCCAAATGACATGTCATTCAGGGAAGAACAAATACCATATGCTTTTAGTCACATGTGGAATTTAAGAAACAAAACAAGCAATCAAAGAAAAAAGAGACAAACCAAAAAACAGACTCTTAGCTATAAAGAACAAACAGTGGTTACCAGAGGGGAGGTGGGTGGAGGGATGGGTAAATAGGTGAAGGAAACTAAGAGTAAATTTATCATCATGAGCAGTGAGTAATGTATAGAATTGTTGAATCACTATATCGTACTTGAAGTGAATATAACACTCTATTTAAATTATACTGGAATTAAAAAAAAATTCATTTTATTGTTTAGTTGACATAGAAATCTAATACTATGAAGAAATGCTTAGTAACTAAAATTAAATAAAAAATTTTGTGTATAATATAGAATCACATAACCATTTTAATTGTAACCTTATAGAATTAGATTTATCCTCTGAACTGAAATTTTCAGTGTATTTTCTTCAACATCATATGAAGAATCACCTATATTTTAATAGAAAATAATCAGAAGAAACAGAAAATTGTATCAAGATTATAATAACTTTTAATAGTGTTTGCATTAAAAATGATCAAAATATCTTGGGTTTTAATTGTTGCCTGATATAATTAGTTTGGTCCAAGACAAAACATGAACCTTATAGAAAACTTAAAGATTTCATTTCACTTATCTTTATTAGTACATACTTTTATTTTTAAAATTTTTTTAAATGTTTATTTATTTTTGAGAGACAGAGTGAGAGCAGGGGAGAGGCAGAGAGGGAGGAGACACAAAATTTGAAGGAGGCTCCCAGCTGTCAGCACAGACCCCGACATGGGGTACAAACTCATGAACCGTGAGATCATGACCTGAGCCCAAATCAGACGCTTAACCGATTGAGCAATCCAGATGTATTATTACATACTTGTAAATCTCTGGTTTTTACTGGTGATGCATTACAAAAGTTGACATACATTCTAATCACCTTTTCACCCCCGAGGAAAAGATTCCTCACCCTAAATAATAGGGGATAGCCAAACACAGGACACCCAATACCATGTCCTTTTAAATCAATTTAAATATTATTTTGATAATGGTTTGGATCAAAAATACAATTACCTAGTTGTTATTATTTGTTGAATAGCTAATCCTTTCGACATAAGGGCACATTCATTCCTTTTAAGATTTTATTTGGTTATATTTACCACGCTGTATGTTTTAGGGCAACCCCATTATTTTGATTACCCTAGATTTACAATATATCACTGTTGTTCTATCTTCATTACTCTATAATAAAAAATGATCTTTTGTTTATGTATTTCCAGATGAAGTCAGCATAATTTTTACAAAATTTCCCCTCAAAAATTATCAAAATTCTATTAAACTGGATTGTTTTCCAAAAAATTAGCATGTTAACTATATTCAGTATCCCTGCCAGGAAATGTGCTGCCCTTCTCCATTATTACATCTTTGGTGGGGTGTGTGTGTGTTTTCATTTTGTTTTTGTTTTTTTTTTTAGCAGTTTTAAGTTTCCTCATAATAATCTTTAACATGATCAAGAATAAGCTCTATCATCTGATGCAATCCTATTTTATGCTTGTTGAGACTCTATTGAACTATAAAACATATTTTAAAACATTTTCATATTAACTCCCTCAGTGGTTACATAGCTTTTTAATCATAGAATTTCTTGACATAACAAAGTCTATGGCTCACCTGCTCAGAGACCTGTGCTTATGCAAAATTGTTGAGATATACTATACCATTTACAGACACATTATGTCCCGCAGCCCTCCAGGTATGTATACCAAAATTCTTACCAATTTTTTCTAGCTTATGAATGTGCTTATGTTTATTTTATACTTAACTGAATTTTTAAAATTCATTCTAAAAAAATTGATGCATTCAAATGGTATCAAGTACAAGTTTGATAATTGTTATCTTCTGCTTTCTTCTAATAACCATACTTTATACGTAACACTGGTCAGAACTTGCAAAATGTTTTATTGTGAAATCTGGAAAATAGAAACTTGTACATGACTTTTTATCAGTCCAGACTCCTTGGATGTGATGAATTATTTATAAAATGATGAGAACAAAACAACTATATTTGTGCTTTAAACAAAAGATGGGTAGTCACATGCCAAAAACACTTTAACATTTACTCTAGTGCAGATGAATTTGACTGAGGATAAGCTGAATGAACACATAGCCACCTAAAACTGCACTTTTGATTTACATGGAAAATATAGAAGGGACCTTATCAAAATTTGAATAATATATCTCTAAACTTCACAAAATGAGGTAGTAGCAGTCTTAGAATGGATGGAGACCTTGACTCTTTCAGTAGTAACCAAGATAATGCAAACTAAGGATCGAGGTACATATGATTACCATGTTGTCAAAAATAAAATAAAAACCACGCCAGTGCTGATGAATACACAGAGAAGTATACAATAGTCACTGAAATTAGGAATGTAAATTTTTGATACGGATGGATGTTAATTTACATTATATTAAAAATATTTTCTTATCCTGGTTCTATCATTTTAGTATCACTCTTGTAAAACAGTAAATTCTTCACTCATACAACTAACAGATCCAAAACCTATTGGAGTCGCAACAGGCCTCAAGACCTGCTCCAGGGTATGAATGGCTAGATAATTTAATACAATAGTGCATCCTGTTTCCATGATCAGCAACTTTAGATTATCCCACGCTAGCCTACTATTCTCTTTGTTAAATTTGCCATCTTACATTACCTAAGCATTATTGTCCTCACGTTCATTTTTTCCAGTCTCATTTTTAAGCAGTTGATGTTACTTCTAATCTCACAAGGAAAACAATGAAATTTCAATACCTATTTAGCTTACCCCCAATCCTATTATTTTATATAGCTCCTGTGTCTCACTTCAAATTTCCTTAGCTTTTCCTGATGCACTTTTCAGTTCCCAGATCCCATCCATGATGTCTCCATCTCATCATGTCCCCTTAGGCTCCTCTTGGTCGTGACAGTTCTCAGATCGCTCTTTTTGATGACATTGGCAGTTTGGAGGAGTATAGGCCAGGTGTACGTGGAATGCCCCTCAACTGAGATTTGGCTCATGTTTTTTTCTTGTGACACGAGTAGGTTTATGGGTTTGAGGGGAGGAAGATCACAAAGTCAGAATGTCATTTTCATCACATCAAGGAGGTCTACTACCATATGACCTGCAAAGCTGATGCTAATTTTGAACCCCAGGCTGAGTAGTGTGTATCAGTTTCTTCACTGTGAATTGACTCCATTTGTTTTACTCCCATCCCATGCTGTGCTCCGTGGAGGAAAGTCACGATGCACAGCCCACTCTTAATAAGCATGAGTTACTCTCTTCAATTGCTTTTCCTAGTATCAAGCAGATCGTTTAAGTCTGCTTGAACACATTTAAGTTTCTCCCAATTACGTGTTGTGTATTTACATGTATGCGTACACACAAATACACACACACTGAATCTCCCTTTAGCCATTTCTTTCTCTCCTTTTCTACTCAAACTTCTTGAGAGGTTTGCTGAGGTTCCTTCCTTTGAACACGTGCAGAGGTAGTCATCCTCAATGTAAAGATGTGTGAAACAAATTTTTAAATATTACTATTAGCTACCGTAAGTAAGACATTCCCCAAGTAGAAAAATTTTTGAAGATACTGGTCATCTCTCATCAGCAAACTGGCAAAATCTCAAGAATATTGACCTTAGGGGCACCTGGGTGGCTCAGTCAGCTGAGCGCCAGACTTTGGCTCAGGTCATGATCTCACAGTTCTTGGGTTCGAGCCCCACATCAGGCTCTGTGCTGACAGCTTGGAGCCTGGAGCCTGCTTCAGATTCTGTGTCTCCTTCTCTCTCTGCCCCTTCTCAGCTCATTCTCTCTCTCTCTCTCTCAAAAATCAATAAATGTTAAAAAAAAAAAAAGTAAAAAAAAGAATACTGACCTCAAATAATTCCTCCCATGCAAAAGAAGCTTCTGTAAATAAAGGACCAGCCCATAACATATGGTAGAGACATAGGGAAAGGCAATTATATCAGAAACTTCCTGAGAGAATGCCAGCATGTACTACTCAAGTATTTCTAATACTCATATATATACACTTGAATGGAATAATTACAATCCTGTAAAGACTAATTGCCAAATAAATTACAAAATGTGGGTGCACTATAATTATGAAAGGAAAGGAGAGAATTTGCACACCACAGTGGAGGTGAATGGACTTGAAGAAAACTGTGGAATTAGTCGTTCTTATTATCTCTTACTTTTGAAAATATTGTCCTAGGTTTATCTTGTTCTCCTTCTAGGATTAAAACTATGTACAATTCTTTAGGCCTCACTTGCAAACTGCTTTTAGTTTACCTATGTGCATGGCTCAGGGATCGGCTAGTTTAATTAAGGACACTTTGTTACTTTTACCAGAAGGGTAAATTTAGAAATTTAGATTTCTTTTCCTCACCCTCACCTCTTTTTCTTACTTTCCTTCTCCTACTTATCCTCTTATATTCTCCTTTTCCTCTTCATTCTTTGCTTCACAAAATATTGTCCTTAAATTTACAGGGATTTTTTTTGTCATTTATTTAGGATATATATGTATTTGTGGCAGGACATCCTTCTTAATGTGCAATTTGCTGCAATACATAAAAAGTGAAATCCTTGTGCCCAGTAAGAAAAAATAAAGCCATCACTTCTAGAAAACACTGGTTCTAAAACATGTTTTGTAACAAAGTTTCCATCCATAGAAATTCAATAATTAATTCATAATAAATTTGTTCTTTCCTAACTCATAGTTATTCTTACTTAGCTTTTATGGATCATTGTTTTTATCTCTTTGCATTGAATTTTTTTCAGCATTTGTTTTCAGAAGGCTTTTTAATGTTCATTCTCTGTCAATAGCTCACTTGTACTTCTGGTATTTTATTTCTCTGCTAAACAGAAAAATCTTTAAATATTTTTTCAACCATTACATGCAGAACTGTATAGCTCAACCTGATTTGTAATGTTATACATTTGTTGAAATCATTTAAGGTTGTTTCCAAAGTCTCACTTTGTATATTTTTGACAATACATTTGGACATTTTCCTTCCTGTAGCTGACCACAATCATTGGAGACCTGACTGCTACAGAATATCATTTTTGATAGTACTAAGATATTATACAGGAAATGTGGGTTAAAGCAATATTTCTGACAGTGAACTGTGATTATCTGTGGATTGTCTGTTTGAGAGCATGAAATAGATTTTCTAAGCTTTTTCTATTACAGTACATAAGACCCTGACTTTCATCTTAGATAACTGAAGTAAAGAATTGCTACAGATCACATTACTCAAAAGAAAAAAAAAATATTTTCCTCATTGAGGTCGAAATATTATTAAAGTCACCTAGACAAGTACCTACGATTGTTTTTCTGCTTCTCCCAAGAGACTAAGCAATGTAAATACAATTTTTTAATACTTTCTTTTGGGGGGCAGGTGGGGTAGAGCCCATGCACGGATGCCAGAAGTGGACAGAAAGAGCCAGAGCGGATCTCAAGCAGGCTCCCTGCCCAGCCCAGCATGGAGCCTGACAGACAGGGGTGTCAGGGGGTCCATCTCACCTCGGTGAGGTCATGACCTGATGCTTAACTGACTGAGCCATGCCAGGTGCCCCTAAGACATTATTAATTCTAATGTATCACACATCTAAATCTCAGGGGTTTTTTGTCTATAAAACATAAGATAGGTTCACCAATTACACATGTGAAGAATACTTCTATGAAAGTCACAACTCAAACATTTTATTGGAAAATAAAAATGTAGCTCTGTGAATATGTTTTTCTCCACTACACTAAAAATATTGGCAAAATGGCAAATTTCATATTTCTAAAACCACTGCAAATTTTTATTTTACCATTATAGAATAAAGGTCTTAATTTGGAAATACAATTTCAAGGACTTAGTGATGCATTTGCATTTGTCAGATAGCATGAATAAATGCTTATTTAGAAATCCTCTATAAAATGTCTCTAATCAAATAACTCTGATCAGAATTGATATCATAGATTTCCAACACACTTAAAATATATGTGTGTGCATATATACGCAAATATATATGCTAATTATACATTACTATATGCTTATTATACCTATATTAGTAATTATGATGCCATTCAACCAAGGCTATGGAGAAAATTAGTAGCATAATATGAAAATATGCCCTAACTTGTAAATCTTTATGTGTATCTTAAAATTTTAATTTCACATTATTAAATCTACACGTGTTCAATCTTAAACAATGAGATCTTTTTAATATATACTATTTCCCCTTATATATTTTTAAATTAATCATTCAGCATTTATGTTATTGTGCTTATAAAACCTGTCATTAGTTATGGATAAAATAAGTCCTACTCCCAAATTTAGGATCTTTTGGGGGAGACTGAGCACACAACTTTAGAAGCTAACACCTATTTAAGGAATAGCGTATAAACAAGGTATATAATTTTCTTTCAAATTAAATACCTTGATGGTGACTCAATTCCATGATAATGAGTTTCCTTGTTATGTGGGTAAATTTAGTTAATCGAGGTAAATTTAGTTCTAAAATTTGTAATTCAAAGCTGCTTAGGAGGAGACATCATTCATTTCGTACTTGTTTTTAAGGGCATGTCTTAGTCACCTATGGTCTCAGTTATCATATGCACCAAACCACTCCAAAACTCAGTAACTTAAAACCAGGTGGCTTCCAAGATTGCATGTGATCTGAGTGGCTCTGACTTAGGCGGCATTTCCTCTCAGATGCAGGCTTCTAGTTTGGGTTCATGTATTTCCACAGTCCTGGGAGCAGCCGCTAATTAAAGCAGGTTTTTCTCTTTATAGGTCACACTACTACATGCTGATAAGCAGAAGCATGCAAAAACTCTTAATGCCTCGGCCAAATTGACCAAGTGTCACACTGTCAATATCTCATTGACAAATTGGAGATATGACAAAGTGGAGAAGTGCTGTGTCCAGCAGACTAGGAGGCAATTCACATGGATGTATATATCCTGGCACTGGTTTTGTTTCAATTAACCACTGTCAGTAAGAAATGGATTATTCAAGTGGAAAGCATAGTGTCTAAGAGAAAATAGTTTCTGGAGTGTTTCCTTTTAGAAAATCAGATCTTTTGAAGTGCCACCCAGTAGACTTGGTTGTTTACTATTTGGTTTGTTTCTCTGAAAAGTGGCTCTTTGTTTGATATTAACATATATATCATCTAAAGATAAATATAAGGATGGAGGAAATGAAAAAATAAAAACCAAAGAGCAAAACTGTTTCATAGGCTCTCCAGGAAACAATCAAAAATTACTTTGCATTAGTTAAGCATTTTCCATAGCCATTTTCTGATTTTGTGCATACTCTTCATAAGAAGAAATTTCTTGGGGCACCTGGCTGGCTCAGTCAGTTAAGTGTCCAACTCTTGGCTTCTGCTCAGGTTGTGATCTCACAGTTCGTGACTTCGAGCCACACATCGGGCTCTGCGCTGACAGTGCAGAGCTTGTTTGGGATTTCTCTCTCCCTCCCTCTCTCTCAAAATATAAACAAATGTTTAAAAAATATAAGGAGAAGTTTCTTTACACTCAGGTAGTCTTACGATGACAAACTCATTGCAATTTCAGAAAGATTTAATCTGCTTGAAAATATCTGATGAAAATATATAGGACACCAAAAGGTTCATTTAAGTAGCAATTACCCAACACTGGGGATTTGAGAGGGCCTTTCTTCTGGAATGTTGTACAGCCAAGAAACTTAAGGAGATTACCATCCAGTAGGTCGGTAAAGTTTCTTGGTGTGTAGAAAACTTCCATAGTGAGTTAACTGATATTGGTATACATACTGATCACCTACGTTAATGCTATACTGCTGTTGACCTATACTCAACCTGAACTACATTAGAAATGTCATCTTTCTGATGCTTTAGTTTTAAAAGAGAAATAAGGAGAAGCATAGAGTGTACTACTTGGCTTATGATCAATCACAGGTTTCATGTATGTGGAAGTGGTTTTTTTAAAAAGTGAAAAACTGCTCCCTTGTATGCAATTTTTAATTTTTCCCCCCAGGATCATTAGCCAACACACTGGCACAGGTAAATTCTGGCATTGGAAAGCCTATTATCAGAACTTCACTTCCGTGAAAATCAATGTAGATCACAATCAGCTCATGCAAGTGAGACTGCACAGAAAGTGATCCACGAGGGTGCAGTTTACATGCTGAAAAGAACAGACTTCAACTGATGTCATAATTGTCTAGGTTTTCAAAAGCAGAATTAAAAATGGCAGCTCAAGTGACAGATGTGTCATTTTGATCATTGGCTGGTAACGTCAAATTTTCTCACGAAGGGGTAAAATCATTCTTCTGTAAAATTAAAAAATAAACGTGCGAAAGATGAATGAGCAATGTAAGATTAGAACACAGATATAGTAACTTGAACTATTTCATTCAATCCTATGTTTAAAGTCTACTGCATGCCCTATACTTCTAGTGCAAAAGACAGAGCATGATAATCCATAATAACTTGCGCATAAGTGTAAAGAATATAAAATTTGAAATTGCATTTTTAGTGAATTTAAGGTTGTTTCTAGTATCTGGCTATACTGCTTCAAATATTTAACTAATGGCACTTAAATAAATTCTACATTGCACGTATTGTCCCTGGCTTCCTCATTTTTTCTTATAAACCATTTGCTTAATTTTTAAAGCTCTCTCTTTAAAGCATTTTACTTTACCAGTTAATATGTACATCCTAGGAGTAAAATAATAATAGCTATGCACATTTATTTATTTATTAAAAAAAATTTTTTTTTCAACGTTTATTTATTTTTGGGACAGAGAGAGACAGAGCATGAACGGGGGAGGGGCAGAGAGAGAGGGAGACACAGAATCGGAAACAGGCTCCAGGCTCTGAGCCATCAGCCCAGAGCCCGACGCGGGGCTCGAACTCATGAACCGCGAGATCGCGACCTGGCTGAAGTCGGACGCTTAACTGACTGTGCCACCCAGGCGCCCCTAGCTATGCACATTTAAAAAATAGTTTGGAGGAAAGGAAAAAGTTATTTGGTGAAGCCAACAAAAGGAAATTTTTATTAGGAAAATATAATCGAGCCAATTTTAATATTTCAATTGGATTATTTTAACTAATTAAAAAAATAAAATTCCCAATATTGAAATACTAACTTTTTATTTATTAATTTGTAAATAGCACATTTTCTGATGTTTCATAGTTAGCAACTGATCTGCATTATATTTTAAAATGCACTGTCATGGTATAAAAGTGTATTGCTTTGATAACTAAAAAACAAAAAAGAGAAAAATATCTTTCCTCACCATCAAAGAATATTTTCCTTTTTATAATGCCAAATCAGGATTTCACAAACCTGGCCATATTGACATTTGGGGATGGATAATTATTTGTATATATATAAAATTATATTGTCTATATATAATTATATATATAGTCTATATATAGATAATATAATTTTATATATTATAATTTATATTGTCTATATATGTCCCTCTATATATTATAATTATATGTATTATTTATATATATAAAATATATATACATATTATATATATATAAAATATAGTGTTTAATAGCATGCCTGACTTTCATTGCTAGATGCCAGTAGAACCCACACAAACCCCACAGCCATGATAATAAAAAATGTCTCCAGACAAAACGCAATATTCCACAGGGATATGCAATTGTCCAAGTTGATACTTTGCTAAATGACATTTCATTTAAGAGGCAGTCAAAAAGGATATATTAGGAAGAATTTTCCTAAGTAAATTAAACTGCGCATTAAGTGGCTATTAAAATAGATTTTATAGTTAGTAACTGAGAAACATTTATTGAATCTGCACTTGGAATATTTATACCCTGTGTGTGACCTATGAATTCTAAGAAAATTATCCAGACATCAGAATTAGCTTAATATTAACTGCTAAGTATTTTTAAAGAGTTAACATGTCACAAGTATAGGCAGGTAAATATGTTAGATCTGTGTTATATATATTTGGCCAACCTTCTATTTTAGTTGTATGATTTTTTTCATGAAAAGAAAAAATTAGTATTCTTATATCTGAAAAATATTAACATTTACATGCAATTTGTAAGTATGAATGACAATATTTCATACTAAAGTTTAGGCATATGTCATTTGCAGATAAATTCCAAATGCATTTACCATATGGTGGTAAGAACTAATAATAAATACACAATGGACTGATGTTTATACATTTCAAAAAAAAAGAAACTTTTGTTTTATATCCTTTATAAAATTCCTACCTGCAAGATAACTTGGATGGCCAATATTTGATGAATGATGTTCATCTGTTTGTTTAAGCAAGATAGCTTTTGAATGACCTCATTGTGCACATCACTAAACCTACAGCACACAGTTATTTGCTGAGTAAACTTTTGGCAAAGTCTTCTTCAAAGATGAATGTGTGCAAAGTTTGAGTACCAAATCATAAGGCAAAGCCACTAAACATTAAAACACCAAGTACATGTCTTTGAGTTAACATGATGATTGGAGGAAAGTAGAATTAAGAGGAAGATTGTGAGAGCAGAATCATGGTGTTTTGGTTTTGTTTTGTTTTTGTTTTTTCCTGGAAGCATCTCCTTATAAGTTGGGATTTTGATTCTGATATTAGCTTTTCTACTGTCCATATAGTCTTCTAAATTTTGCCATATTGCCATTATCATATTTAAGTTACCCTGGGATTAATAAAGTATTAGAAAAGAGATTCCTCACAGTTATTAAAATAAGGCCTTGGAAAGGAATATTATGTCATCATTGGGAGAGAACTCCAAAATTTATATGTATGTGTATGTGCGTGTGTACATATATATCAATTATTTTAAGAAATAGGGAGCTCATTACTAAGGAAAGTATAAAACATATATAAAGAAATAATTTCTCACTGGGTAGCATCTAGCTATAGCTAGAAAATAAACCATCGGAAATTATATGATAATTAAACTTCCTTCCCTTTTACTTACGAAAAAAAATAAGCTATCTTGTTGGTTTTCCACTTTGGGTTCATTACTAAGATGATTGCTTAACTAGTCACTTCACTTTCACTAAATATATCAAAAGTATTTAGCTGAGAGATATAAAAAAGTACCCAGTCTGGCAAAAATAATTCTCCAGTCTGATCCCTCACTTTGTGTTTTTTTGGGAAATCCTTATCTAAGGAAGTTACTTGACTTAAAAACTATGGTTAGCGAATGTCTGGGATAGAAATCCAGTGTCTTTAACTACAGACTCATTGTTCTCCGTAATAGCACACTTTAGGAATCTGAAATAGCAGCCAGAGGACAAGACAATGAGTAAAGATAAATTTCATTATCCTCAAATCAGACATTAAGAATAATTTATATGTATGAGATTTATAGGCAAGTGAATATATTGACTACCAATTCAGGCTAGTCACTATAATAAAACAATGAAAGTGACAGTCTATGTGTGGGCAAGGGATATAAGGGAAATCTCTTTACCTTCTCCTCAATTTTGCTGTGAACTTAAAACTGCTCTAAAAAATTGTTTTAATTTAAGGGAAAAGCGATGGTCATTCCCCTGAAAATTATAATAAAACAAGTAAAATAAAAGTAACTAGAATTAGAGGCAAATGTGAGGTAAGTAGCCTGATATCACTACAAAGTACAAGCTATACAATTGCAGAAAAAGAATATAATCATGTCCAACAAAGCAGAAAAAAACTAATGCCCTGGCCTAAAAATGTTAGGGAGGATTTACCAATGTGAAATGGTAGATATGCAAGAGGAGAATTCAGTGGAGGAAAAACTATTGAAACACAGCTCTATTCTTTAATTATTCATTGGCCATAGGAATTTATTAATGACGAAGTATCAGGTGCCACTAACTCTACAAAGGGCCGAGAACAGGATGGAACCTAAACCTAGTATTTTAAAGTAACAATAGCTACAATTCTATGGGACCCTACCTTGGAGCAGACACAGTTCAAAGTTTATCGATATGTAACAAACCACCCACCAACAGAACATTATTATTTTTCATGATTTCTGTGAGTTGATTAGGTCGAGCTGGGTGGTTCTGCTCCATGTGGTGTCCACTGTGATGACAATCATCCGTAGGCTCTGTTTAGCTGCCAACACCCAAGATCACTTTCTCCTATGGTGAACAGTCGGTGTTGGCTGAAAACTCACTTGGAGCTGTAGAGCAGAGCACTTTGGTTCCCCTTCACCAGCCTTCCTACTTGTGGTTTGAACTTCCAATAGCAGCACCAAGATTATGTACTAAGAAGAAATAACCCAAGCATGTAAAAGTGGAAGATCTCTTGTTTCCTTTTTAACGATTTTATTTTTAGGTTATCTCTACATCCAACATGGGGTTCAAACTCATTACCCTGAGATCAAGAGTAGCATGCTCTACTGACTGAGCTAGCCAGGTGCCCGCAGAATTGAAGGTCTCTTAAAGCCCAGGTTCAAAAGTAACACAGCATCACTTTTGCCACATTCTCTGAGTCAAGGAAATTTCAGGATGGTGCAGAATCTTGGAGAAAATAGACTGCACCTTTTGATTTAAGGAGAGGCAGATTTATAGTCAGATTTAACACATCAATCTTACATTAATTCAATCTGTATTTAGAACTCCGTTAAATACTCAAGATACTTGAAGCACAGAGAGAGATTAATACATAAATTTCCCAATCATCACAACAAAGAATCAGCAGAACAAAGTATTTAAACAAAAGATAATCTGGCACAGAGAATAATAACTGGCATCGATATTATGCTGAACACCAAGAATACAAATTATTTTATTTCCTAATCAACAAAAATCAGTTTGGTGTTTTCTGGCATATTGAATTTCTTTCTCTACTTAATTAGGATTCTAGCCAACAGGAGTCCCAACAACTCAATTTTCTTGTTTTAGACGTTGTCATGTTTACATGTCCCCAAACTTCATATTATTAGAGTGGTGACTTTTCACTGATGAATTGAGTATTTACAGTTCTCTAAATGCTGAAAGTCCATTACATTGATAAAAAAAAATCCATTGCAAAATTCTAAAAAAAAAAATTCAGTTTTGAAACACTGTCACTTTCTTTACATAAACTGAAAAATATCCAGGATTTGTGAAGAATGCAGAAGCTTTTGGGAATTAAATTATCAATTTCAGGATATTTTGATGTGCGTCAGAATAAAAATATCAACACAAAATAATACTTGTTTGCATTAAAGTTACTTTTATAGCATTAAAAGTTTATACATTCACTTTCCCACATTCAGCTCAAACCATTTAAGTCCTTTTTCTCCATTACTTTATGTATAATCTCTGTATGAAGTTTTATCCAGTTTTCACTATTATGATTAAGAGGTCTATCTGGTATGTGCAGTGGGATCCTAGGCATAAGCCTATTGGAGCCCCAGATGGTATTTTACTGTTTATTTGCCACTAACATGTAAGGTCATGTAAGGTCCACGTGAGTAGGAACTGGATCTTCCTTATTATTTTATCCCAGAGAAGTTTTCTTCAGCTGTAGATTTAAGTCTTTTTCTTATGTTACATCTTCAGCAGACACATTTATTTTCTCGGCTTATTCTGTTCTCTTTTCTCAGTACCTGTAATCTTTTCTCATATCATCTTTTTTTTCATTTCACTGCATATTCTTTTTTTTTTTAATTTTTTTTCAACGTTTATTTATTTTTGGGACAGAGAGAGACAGAGCATGAACGGGGAGGGGCAGAGAGAGAGGGAGACACAGAATCGGAAACAGGCTCCAGGCTCTGAGCCATCAGCCCAGAGCCTGACGCAGGGCTCGAACTCCCGGACCGTGAGATCGTGACCTGGCTGAAGTCGGACGCTTAACCGACTGTGCCACCCAGGTGCCCCTCACTGCATATTCTTAAGGATCTCTCAAGTTATCCTTTGTATTATTGATCCAATTATCTGCTTTGTAGATTGTAAACTTGAATCTCTAGTGAATTTTCTTGATTTGCAATGTATATTTTCTCATTTTTCCCTGTTTGCTTTAGAATAAAAATCTCCCATTTTTTTCTAATTTTTCTCAAAATGAGTCTGTTTCCCTCATGTTTGCCTTATCTCATCATGTACTAATTTCACGTGGTTTAGAATCTTCCTAAAAATTAACTTACTTGTATAACTAAAATTATTAAACTGCACTTTTATGTACTGGAGATATATTTGTTTTTTATTTATTTCTTTTTGAGGGGAGGGTGCAAGTGGGGGAGGGGCAGAAGGCTAGGAGAAAGAGAATCCTAAGCAGGCTCCACTGTGTGAGATCATGACCTGAGCAGAAATCAAGAGTCAGACACAACCAAATGAGCCACCCAGTTTTCACTATTGAAAAACAGTGCCCCTGTACTAGAGATATATTTGTGAGCCCTGTATTTTGTGTTTTATCCCCAAATGAGATGAGCTTCATATAGATTATTTTTTTAATAATTGAAAAGAGGATGCGTCTCTTCATTTTAAGAGAGAATATGTTTGAGTTCTTTTTAGAAATAGCATATTCATTTCAATTAATATCTACATGTATGTAGATTCAGCTCAACATCTAAAAAGTAAACATATTCTTAAGTGAGCTTGTGTACTCTAGCTTTGTCTTTTCCTTCCCTCTTTCCCTCCTTCCCATTTCTGTCTTCTCTTCTATCCTCTCTTCCTTTCTTACAAAATTGTGTTACAATTACAACTGCAGAGCTCCAAGATCAAGGTGGCACGTGAGTATATTGTGAGCATGCAGTATATTCTGCATTCACAAAGTATTAGGAATAGTCAAAATCTCTGATTAACATTGATTTGTAAAGAAAGTAGGTATTTGACTGAGAAAACTGTCTAAAAACAATAGCCAAATTATAGAAAGAGCCTAAATGTCCATCAACTGATGAAAGGATAAAGAAATTGTGGTTTATGTACACAATGCACTACTACTTGGCAATGAGAAGGAATGAAATATGGCCTTTTGTAGCAACGTGGATGGAACTGGAGAGTGTTAAGTGAAATAAGTCACACAGAGAAAGACAGATACCATATGTTTTCACTCTTATGTGGATCCTAAGAAACTTAACAGAAGACCATGGGGAGGGGAAGGAAAAAGTTAGAGAGGGAGGAAGCCAAACCATAAGAGACTCTTAAAATCTGAGAATAAACTGAGGGTTGATGGGGGGTGGGGGGGGGAAAGTGGGTGATGGGCACTGAGGAGGGCATCTGTTGGGATGAGTACTGGGTGTTGTATGGAAACCAATTTGACAAATTTCATATTAAAAAATAAAATAAAAATGGAGATAAAATTCAAAAAAAATAAAAACTACAAAAGGCATAATCCATATATATGTGTAGATTACTTATGTAGTCTAAATATACATGCTGAAATACACATATACAGAAAAATTCTCTATGATCCAAAAGAACTTAATATTGACTGAACTTATGTTTCAACTTTTTTACAACTTGTTCCCAGAAGCAGTATATGTAGTGTTTTGTGATAATCTCCAAAATGAGACATAGATAATTTAACTTGGGTTCCTTATGCCATTGGATAAATAGTCAAAAACTTATTTGATTGCCTAGCTATACAATCTATCTCAATCATTTATCTCTGTGATTTGGGCCAACTGCTTAAGATCCACATACTTTAGTTTTCCTTATACATAAAATAGGAAAGTCAAAAGTACCTCAGAGTTTTGTTGGTGAGGAGTCAATATGATAATTCATATACTTGAATTGTGTCTGGCTCATCTGTAATTGTTCGGTAAGTAAATGATGAGGATGATTATGAGCTATGTTTAAATTCCTTGCAGTTTAACTTCTGGCTCCTCATTAGTGTACACCATTTGTTCTTATTCATATTAATGTTCTGGCATATTCATTTGAGTCATGTATTAGTTTCTTAGGGCCAGTATAACAAAGCACTGTGGACTAAATGGCTTAAGTAACTATTTTCTCACATTTCTAGAGGCTGGAAGTTGGGGATCAAGGTGTTAGCAATTTGGTTTTTTCTGAGGCCTCTCTCCTTGCCCTGCAAGATAGCTATCTTCTCCCTGTGTCTTTACATATATTGCCTCTGTATATACCTATATGCTAATTCCCTATTATTATAAGGGCACCAGTCACAGGAGACCAGGGCCCACCCTAAAGATCTCATTCTAAATTAATACCACTTTGAAGACCCTCTCTCCAAATATAATCACTGTCTGAGCTACTGGGGGGTTAGAACTTCAGCATATGAATTGTTTGTGTGGGAGTAGGTGGACATAGTTCAGCTAAGTCCTATTTGAAATCATTTTATATTTTTGAAAAGTACTGAACCTTCAACCTTAAATTATGATGCTTACTGTCCTCTATTTGTTTAGCCTTATTTTTAAGGAATCAGCAAAAATCATAAGTTCTATTATTTCCCTAATGAATGTATTTGATTTTACCGCAAATATAACAAAAAAGGGGAAAGAATCAATATGTATTCAAAGCTGACATACATGAAAGTGAAAGAGAAGGCTCAGAAGGCTTATCGAAGAGTTTTATAGTTCCACCTCCTACAAAAACATGCCTGCTACTGGCTTGGTCACAAACTAATACAGTGTCTCCTATGTGAATAGTTCCATCCAGCTGTTTGCAGGTCTCTTTTAGGTGCTTATTAAGAAATAAAAAAAAATTGTAGTAAAAAAAAGTTTTTGAAAACTCAACAAATTACTAATAATTGATTATAGAGTATTTAATTTTTAAGATTGTTATTACCCTGTAAATATTAATAATTTCAGGAGTGTTACTGTTTTTTCTTAATAAATCACATTATTCTAACAACAAATACCTCCTTAAAATCCGTTTCTATAGTGAAGTTAAAATCACTATTGTGTTATAGAGAATGGGCTTAATTTTCAGAATAATTTAGACAATCGCCATTTTTCAGTAATATAGGATCCTTTAGAACTTCTATTCCTTTCAAGAATCTTACAGAACTTGAAGATAGACCGAAAGCAAATATTCTTATCTATACTTTGCAGATAGGCCAACGAAGCTATTGAGAGTGGCAGGGGTAGCCTAAAGTAACAGAAGGAATTTTTTTAATCCTCTATTCCTTTGGAATTCAAATCCCCCCCCCCTTTTTTTTGGCCCCTACTCCTCCCTCATACCAGCAAAACTTTTTCTTTGCCATATTGCTTCCAGGCGTACAACACTATGGAGGAGTATCAAAGTAGCTCAATGCAACAGCTCTAGTTCCATGAGGAATTCAAAAATCACTATGGGTTATGTTTGAACACTATCACCTGAGGGCTTAAGATATGATTTTGCCATCTCTGCACACCCCATTGCCCACCAGAACTTGCTGAATCTATTTCCATTCATAATAAAATGCTGTTTTCCAGAGACATTTGGTGTTTGAATAAGTACAGCACCGAGTATTAGTATAAACGGGATATAATCAGTTTAAGGAGATTAAGAAGGTATCAGATACACTGCTGTATTGAAGTCAACTTTATATTTTTTCTTCCAAGTTTTCATTTAAATTCCCATTAGTTAACATATGAAGTCAACTTTAAATTCCCAAAATGGTTTGGGGCTCCTGGGTGGCTCAGTCAGTTAAGCTGAAACTCTTGGTTTCAGCTCAGTTCAGGATCTCATGGTTTGGGTTCATGCATTCAAGGCCCTGCTTGGGATTCTCTCTCTCTGCCCCACCCCCCACATACTCTCACGCTCTCTCAGAATAAACCTTAAAAAATTCCCAAAATAGTTCAGTGTACATGCATATGCCTGAAAATATGCATCCATGAATCTAAAGCTATATAGTAAGCAAAATAACTTATAAGGCTATTTCCTACAAATTCATCCCTCTTTGGTATGAATTTAAGTTTTTATTTAAATTTCAGTTAGTTAACATACAATGTAATATTACATTCAGGCGTGCAATATAGTGATTCAACACTTCCATGAAACACATGGTGCTCATCACAAGTGCTCTTCTTAAGCCTCATCACCTGTTTCACCCATCCCCCACCCACCTCGCTCTGGTGACTGTTAGTTTGTTGTCTGTAGTTAGGAGTCTGTTTCTCGGTTTGCCTCCCTCTCTCTTTGGTACGAATATTAATGATGCTCTAGCTGTCAGTTTCACCACAGCGAGTAATGGTTTTGTGAAGTAATGTGATTGAGAAACATTTAAAATAATTGAAGTACGGGGCAATGAAACAATAGGTGGAGATTACTAATTATTAAAATTGACCCAGTATGCTCCTTGTGATAGGTATATGCCAAAATGTCTTTGTTAATTTCTGTCAGAATCTTTTATATCCCATTCAGCAGTTAAAACAGCAACCTTCCCTGAGGGATAGGATTACCCCCAATTTCTTTCAGTAACAAGAGCCCAAAGATGTTGGATCTCATAGAAGGAATGGAAGTATATTTCCACAATAACACATTCTACCCATTCTTGTCTCCAACCCCTTTTGGTTCACATTGCCCTATAAAGTTTTCTTTTTACTTTCAAGGTAGCTACCTATTCACATGCAATCTACCTTTGATACAGTTTTATTCTTTTGCACTGACCTTTTACTAAATTAAGTCTGGGCAAAATAGGACCTGCAAACCAATGTTACAAATATAGTAGGGGTAAGGAAAAAAATAGAACACAGATGTAAAGTATACACTGAAATGGAACAGGAGAAAAGGTATTATTTATTTCTAGGAAATAAGGATTAGAAAGCTAAAATTTGATAATCACTAGAATTTAGTAAATTTATTTAAATATTTCTGGTTAATTGTTAAAAATATTTAAAGTTTTATATTTTAACTTTGAGGTTTGAAGGGATCATAAATATCAAATTAATCCCCACTCCCAACCTCTGATAATGTTGAATTGAACCAAATTGTCTCATTTGCTTATGATGACTGATAGATGTAGGTCTACAATAGATTTGCTTCATAATGCATAAATTCCAAAACATTATTTTTATTTTAATCAAAACCATCTTAGAGAGTATAAGTTTCTGCTTCAGATTCAGAAACCTGGAAAGAATTTCACAAACTACAGTGCAAAGTCAGATAATCTACACTATCATAACTTTTCTTGAACACACCTGAGAGCCGAGGTCATACAGAAACTAAGTACCTGAAATATAAGAGACGATGACACCACCAAGGAGATATGGGACAAAAGCACTGATTTGTCTGGGGCAGAGCACATGAGAAGACACAACCAACTTACAAGTAAATAACATGAAGCCTCCTACAATTTTTTAACAGATTGCAGAAAGCTGAGCACAGAGTAACATGACAATGTGGAACCCTTTTAGCAGGAAGACCCAACTGGTATTGGTATTGTTACATCTTTACCACCAGGAGTGGCTGATCAATGCTAACAAAATTCAGGAGCTTTCTGCATGGAATCACATATCTCAATTCTTCTGGCCAAAAAAAAAAAAAAGAAAAGTGCTGTCTCATAGATCCCTTATCACTAAAAAAAGAAACCTAGAGTCTACTAGACGCTGTGTATTACAGACAGTACAGACTCTGTGATTGATGATTTGCCAATTACAGCCTCCAGTGGAAGATAGCCTCTGCATGGAAGCACTCTTTGGAAATTTGGACTTGTGGCTTCCATGCCATAGCTACCTATTACCCTTATTTTGAAAAGCAGCTATTGGGGCACATGGGTGGCCCAGTCAGTGAAGCATCTGACTCTTGATTTTGGCTCAGGTCATGTTCTAGGAACCATGCTTGAGTGTGGAGCCTGCTTGGAATTCTCTCTCTCTCTCTCTCTCTCTCTCTCTCTCTCTCTGTCCAGTTCATGCTCTCTCTCTCAAAATAAATAAAAATTTGAAGAAAAAAAAAAGAAGAGCAGCTATTAGTTTAATACTGAACACTTAGCAAAACTGCACACTTGACCCATGGAAGACTTGGAAAACTCTTGCCTCATATTCCCATTATTGGGTGGACCAATTCAGATTCAATGACCAACAAACTGGGAAGAGCCTCCAAAATCTTCTGTTATCACAGAGAAATGGTATACTCAAGAATACTGTCACTCTGGTCTTACAGAGGAAACTTTATCTTCCGGTGTGCCACTTAAGGCAAAGCCACTGGTTCAGTGGGGCACTCAGTTCCATCAAAGCTCCACTGAATAAGCTTCTGCAAAGTTTTTCTTAAAGGCCCTTTAGCTGTGCAGACCATGCATTCTCTGAAGCAACTACTCAACTCTGATGTTGCACAAGAGCAACCACAGACAACACACAGATAAATGAGTGGCTTTATGTTCCAATAAAACTTTATTTACAAAAAGAGATAGGCACCCATGATCCATAGTTCAACTCCTGTACTAAACACCTGTTCTTCATTCACTGGTGTTTCAGCAAAGCAAAAACCATGTGGAGCCAAAAGTAGACATGGATAGAACTCATACTCTTAGGGGAGAGATAATGACTTAGCTTGGTATGCTGATTGGAAAACTACAAGATGGAAAATTATGGAATTATTTGGCAGTAATTTAGATAGTATAGAAGAGAGGATTAGTAAACTGCCTAAGTCAACAGAATATTTCCATTAATGCAGGAAAAGATAGAATTGCTTAAGAGACATATGAGGCTTGCTGAAAATGTCTCACATACATGCAACTAGAATCCCAAAGTATAGGAAAGACAAAATCAGCGTAATCAATAGTTGAAAAAATACTGGCTGAAAATTTGCAAAAATTGATAAAACACTTTGAGCCCTGTAAGCAGCTGTATGGATTCCAAACAGGATAATTAAAAGATAATCCCCACCTAGGCACATCATGAAAAATCCACCAAAAACTAAACACAAAGGTAAAATTCTTAAAGAAAAGGACATATTATGTACAAAGTAAAAAATACAGAAGCTGACTTTTTAATAGAAACTAAAGACAGTTAGATGTCCTCTTTAAAGTACTCTATAATCCACTGTTTTCTATGTATCATGGCTCCTCCTTATGGAAGACTGTAGGCAGCCAATGAAACAATGACATGGAAAACATTCTTTCATGGGAGATTATAGCAGCAGGATCCTATATATTTTTTTGTCCATACATTGTTGTAGAGTCAAGAATCAATTCAAGTCTCCAAAACCAGCCTATTTGGATCCAAGATATTGACATTTAGCAGTGAATTTCTCTCAAAAGATAGCTGATTCTACATCTATTTGATTACAGTTAGCTCCATGAGGAGATAGTCTTGCACATAATTGAGAAATGCCTTTCCCTCCTAAATTATTTGCAGGTAACTTGAGTTTATCTAAGCTTGAGAAATACAGCCCTCACATTCTTTTCCTTGAGTAAATTTGCTCTACAGGAAAAAAAATTAATCCACTTAATTATTTTGATCAAAATTTTGAAATCTAGCCCACCATAGGTTATTTTTGCCATCAACTCTAACTTTTAGTTTTGCTTTCTTATAATAATCTTTTATCAGTTTTATTTTTGAATGATATGGAAATAGTTATATCTTACAACTCTAAAAGTCAGTGACTATCTGGTTTCTCTATATTCCCTTCGGTTTACCATTTGCGAATCTCTCAATCAAGATTACCATTACTGAATCTCTCAGTCAAGACACTTCATTACAATCTGTTTCCTAACTGGTTTGTTAAAATCATGACCTCTAAGTTACAAAATATATCATCCAAGTATTTGCAGGAAAAAATTTACCAAACATTTTACCACAGATTAATAAGAATTGACATTTTGTCATTTTTTTTCTACCCATCATTAACAGATTTCTTTCCACTAGCCTTCTATTCCCAAAGTCGGGGCTATATAAATTTTTATTTTTTATAAAGGTAACTCCGCTTCTATTTATGTCAGCCAGTTCTTGCTAGGTTATAGTGTAGTAACAAGTCGAGATGTTGCAATATAGAAGTCTTACAAAGTTTATCACTTGCTCACAATATATATTTTTGTACATCAGCTTGTGGTTTGTTCCTATAGCCTCTATGTCCACTAGGGCCTCTCCTTCATCTATTTATACCATTTTGGGTTATTGGCTAAAGCATATTCCAGACCTGGGACATGACATCATCATCATGACAGAGGAAAAAGAGCACAACACGATAGTTGCTAATGCCCCTTCTCAGAACTAGCCTTAGCCTTTGGAATTCACACTTATGTTCAATTGGTCAAAAGAAGTGAAAGGCCATGCTTGATATCAACCAATTAGAGGAGGCTAAAGGCCTTTGGTCTCAATTCTGTGAGTATAATTAGTGCTTCACTCTCATGCTGTACTCCCATCTAAACATACGTGTCAAAGGCTATAAATACTTTAAGAAGTAAATGTAAGAGTATAATGTAAAGCAATCCTTGGCTATAAGTTGACAAGTAATAGATGGCTTGCATCCTTTATCTTCAAACCACAAGATATATAGGAAGTTTTAGAACCAATTTATAATATTTCTATACAGGATGTTCAAATAAGACATTTTAAAGAAGAAAACATATTACACATTAAAGAGGCTGCTTAAATAAAAGAAACCCTTAACATATTACAGATTATAATATAACATGTATCAGGACTTGCCAACAACCAATTAGCTTGCTTTCTGGAACCTGATAACTAAACTGATATTACCAGAGACTTCATGTATTTTCCTATGATCTCTAGTATATAGAACTTACCCTACAGAACATAATAAAATTGGCGTATAAGCATTGAGAGCTAAGATACAGAAGGAATTCAAAGGTGATTTTCTTCATCTTGAAAGCCAATTATACTACTCCATTGCCACGTTTCTACCTTTAAGGTTTCAGGATAATTCTTTTTTTTCTTACTTTACTATGTAAAGCAGAAAACACACACAAAATTATTAGAAATACATGTAAAAAAGAGAAAATTAATCTCAAATCTACTTCTGAAAGTATCTAGAAAGTATCTGGAAATCAAAGCTTGGGTTTATAGGACTACTTCAGTGAAGTTATTTTCACTATGACCTTCAAATCTAATCAGTCTTTAAGTAGGGACTAGAGTGGGATCAACCTCACCAACATTAAGAACACATTCTGACACATGTAGCCAAAACGGTCTTCCTCTTCCAGGTGACTTAAAAGTAAATGTACATCCCATTGTACCAAGAAGCAGAGTGACCACATCAGCAATGTAACAATAGTGTGGATAAATCACTCTGCTGGTAGTATGCTACTAAACTTCTATATTTAGCCTATCATACTTAATATAATTGCAAAACTAAATTAACTATTGCTAAAATTCTAGGTTATTTTGTTGCCTTCATTCTGTAATGGTGATATTTATTCTCCAGTAAACACTGATTTTAATACTTGTCATTCAGCACTTGGCTAAACAGCCTATTTGTTGAACTTTTACAAAATCCCAACATGATTCATTGCGTACTTATAATTGATATACATGCACAACTAGTTTCTCTCTCAGTACCCCTAACTTTATATTTGACACAAGTGTTCAGGGCAAGTCAACAACATGCTCCATCTGCCACTTCCTCGCATAATTTTGGTTTTATCTCAGCCCTTAACACTCTTCCCTTTGCTCTTCCTGCCTTCCTTCCAGATCAGCACACTGACCTTCTTGCATTTGGCTTAATAGGCTGGGCTCCTAGAACTTTGTTCTAAATATTTCGTCTGGCTAGAATATAACTAACTTCCCCAAATATTTGCTTGGTTTTGTACCTCACTTCCCTTAACCAAATCTCATTTTCTAAATGACATTGACCCTGGCACCTAAGGAAAACCTTTGCCCCCAGAACTTTTTTTTCCTGCCCGCAGCACTTAGTTCCCCAACCCTTATCTATAGTTTCCAATTTTATGCTGCACTTATCGCCTGGCTTACATATATCTTACATTTTTGTTATGTTTATTGTATGCTGCCTGCTTCCCCCACGCCCCCCCCCCCCCACGCCCCATTCCAAAATAAGTTCTTCAAGGGCAGGGATCTTATATTGTTTTGTGCCTAGTGCATAGCAGTTTTTCAATAAATATTTTACAGAGGAGTGAATGAGCCATGAATTAGGGCTTTGAGTTCTAGCACATCTGAAATGGTGACTATTACTGCCCATAATTCATCCACATAATTCATCTACTCTAAAGAGCTTAATTCCCTATAAACACTTTAAAGCTGCAAGCAAAGCTCCTATGTAGATGCCAATAGCATAGATTTTATACAAATATTGATGATCAAATGCATCCTTCAACAAAAAAGGGAAAAGATCCTAACTAGAGTGAATACTCCCCCTGGGTATATATGTACTAAAATATTACAATTTCAACAAATTCATGACATGATGACAATGATTATATTTTAATTTTCCATATCCTAAACCTTTTGGCAGCAGTAAGGTTGTTATATGAACTCAACTCTTCTTTCACGTTGGGGGAGCAAAAACCAAAATGAAAACAAATTTTTTTTTCCACATTGGAGTTAAATGATATGAAAAGAGTTCCCCTATAGATAATAAGCATGGTACATTGATTTATGCTAATGATAGTAATAAAGGAAAGCATGTTTTATGATATTATAAAATGACTGATAGGACTACTTATCTTCTCCATGCAGATCTATCACAACTTTTGAAATGGGAATTTTAGTTCATGGAAAAATGTGGGTCCATTCACAAACCATTCACTTTCAATAAATTTTGATGCTGCCCTAATGTCAATAAATGGTTTATTTTTGACAGAGCCAGTGAGAGATACAGCATCTATATTTTTCTTATCACACACAGCTTCTGTGTTTCCTTAAACACTTAAAATTCCATATGGGCAAGCACCGTGTCTGGTGTGTGCCTTTCTAAAACAAAGGGCCAACTGGCAAGGACTCTCATAGCGATTGTAAGATAAAGCCAATCTGAAACAATAGCTTACAAATTTTTGCATCGCTTGTGTTATAACATAGAAAGTTCAGATTGTTTGTTGAAATGAACCGGCAAAGTTTTATTTAGGAAATGACACAACATACACCAGTATATTCTGCTTTTTAAACTCACGAGCTGCGTCACTTACGTGTATTATTTAACTCCCACTTCTCCATTAAATTGGAATGATATCCACCTCATAAGACTATCATGGGATTTAAATAGGGTGAACCCAAGGCACCGTGCATTACATATGCAAAAAATATTGGTTGGTACTTAAAATTAATTTAGGCAACTCTATATAAAGTTTGAAGCAATCCTTTGAGGCTCCATTATACAGATCAGAGTAGAAAACCCTATACAGGGCAAACTACAGCATCAGTAGGAATTGACATTAAGTCAGCCCAGTAAATTTCTCAAAAATTTTTTAAATGTTTATTAATTTTTGACAGACAGAGTGTGAGTGGGGGAGGGGCAAACAGAAGGGGAGACACAGAATCCGAAACAGGCTCCAGGCTCTGAGCTGTCAGCACAGAGCCCCACACGGGGCTCAAACTCATGAGCCATGAGATCATGACCTGAGCCAAAGTTGGACACTTAACCAACTGAGCCACCCAAGTGGCCCAAATTGTTCTATACATAAATACAACTATGTGAGCAGACTTAGACCAATACATAGAATGTTACCAGTGCCTCCAAGGACTAGTTCATGACACCACTCTAAAGACAACAACCTACAGCTTAGTTTTGTCTATTTTAGAAACTGAACTATAGCATATGCACTTTTTGGTATCTGAATTGTTTTAATCAACATTGTTCATCATATAGGGTTTTTTGTTTGTTTTAGTCATAGTTCATTTTTGCTATAATGTATTCCATTGTATGGTTAGGTCATAATTTTTCCATTATAGTTGGATTGAAATTTGCATTATTTTTCAGTTTGGGACTATTCTGCAGTGCTACTAAGAATATCTCTTATGCAAATGTATTAACGCAGTTTTATAAGGATGCTCAAATATTCAGCTTTAATAGAGATCTGAAGAGATATCCAAAGAGATTTGACCAAAACAAAAACTTTGAAAGTAGTTCATGAGTTCCATATCCTCACCAACACTTGCCATTCTTTCTTTCTTTAAGCCATTCTGTAAACAGGCATCTTGCATCATATCATGACTTTACGTTTTCCTAATGACTAATGAAGTTGAGCATTTTGTTATATTTATGTGGCTGTATCATTTTGATGCTTTTTATCCCAGAACGATTTTAGATTTACAGAATTATTGCAAAGATAGTACAGAGAATTCCCATATCTCCAATTAATAAACCAACATTGATACATTATTAAATAGAGTTCATACTTTATTCAGATTTCTTAATTTTTTTTCTAATGTTCTTTTTGTGTTCCAGCATCCCACCAAAGATATGACATTACATTTAGTTTTTATGTTTCTTTAGCCTTTTCTTGGCTGTGTCAGTCCTAAGACTTTTCTTGGTTTTGATGACCTTATAGTTTTAAAGGTTACATCAGATGTTCTGCAGAATTCCCTTCAAATGGGATTTAATTTTTTTCTTGTAATTATACTAATGTAGTGTATTTTAGGAAGACCACAGAGGTTAAGATACACTCTCATCACATCAAGGCTACATATTATTGATATGAGTTATTACCCTTGACGTTAATCTTAGTCATTTGACTTGAGGTGGTGTTTGTCAGTTTTCTCCACTGTAAAGTTCCTCTTTCATTTTTCTCCCTTACCATACCATACCATACAATTTTGAAGAAAGTCACTATATGTAACACACAGTGAAAGAATAGGGACTTATGACCCCTATCCTCGAGGATAGAATATCTACTTAAACTATTTGTAATTCTTCAGCCTAGGAAATTTGTCTCTTCTCCCACGTTTATTTATTCAATTATTTATTTAGATTACATGGACTCATGAATAGTTAAACTCTGGGTTATAATCCAATACTACTTTGCTCAAATAGTTCCAGCTGTAATTACTGGGAACTTTTTTGGGCAGTGCCAATATCCCCCTGGCATGGTACCATTGTTTGGTGTGTGTGTATGTGTGTGTGTGTGTGTGTTTTGAGTACTTTCTCACTTTGTGAGGCTAAAAGATGTTTCAGGCCTATCTTGTATATTTCCTGTCCCAGTCCTGGAATTAGTGATTTATCCAAGGAGCCTTTTTAAAACTGAAGAATGGTATTTAAAAAAATCAAGATCTGGGTGCTAAGTGTGTTTTGTTGCCTCCGACTCACCAGCTTCTGCTATCAGGTGACTGCAGACTCATTATCAAGTTAGCAAAGATCAGCCTTGGCTCAGACCAAAAGGGCCACCCAGACTACATGCAGTATTATAAGTAAAATTATTGTTGTTTTAAGTCATTCGATTTGGGGGTGAGTGATTATGCAGCAATAGATAACTCATGCACCCCTAATAAAATGAATTGGCTATTCCTCTTCACTGTCTTTCCAAAATAGTCTGCATGTACTTCCATCTTGGCATCAGGAACAACATAATAAAATGCTCGTTTATGGAATTATGGAATCACAAAATGGGAAGGCCACCTAGCGAGTGGGAAAAGATATTTGCAAATCATATATCTGATAAGGGGTTAATATCCAAATTCTATAAAGAACTTATATAACTCAATACCAAAAAAATGAGCAAAGGACCTAAATAGATATTTGGCAAAGACAACATGTAGATAGCCAATAGATGACATGAAAAGATGCACAAGATCACTAATCAGGGAAATGCAAATCAAAACCACAAAGCAATATCACCTTATACCTGTCAGAATGCCTTCAATCAAAAAGACAAGAAATAACAAGTGTTGGCAAGGACATGGAGAAAAAGGAACCTTTGAGCACTGTTGATAGGAATTCAAACTGGTGCAGCCACTGTGGAAAACAGTATGGAGATTCCTCAAAAACTAAAAATAGAAATACCTTATAATGCAATAATTCCACCACTGGATATTCACCCCCCCCCAAACTCCAAAACTCTAACTTGAAAAGATAAATGCACCATATTTATTGCAGCATGATTTACAAGAGCCAAGATATGGAAGCAACCTGTATCCATTGATAGATGAAGATGTGGTATATATACATATATGTATGCACATGCATGTGTGCATATGCACATGCACACACACACACACACACAATGGAATATTATGCAACCATAAGAAGGATGAGATCTTGCCATTTGCCACAACATGGATGGACCCAGAGTATTATGCTAAGTGAAATAAGCCAGAGAAAAACAAATACCATCAAATTTTGCATATGTGTGGAATCAAAACAAAAAGCAAAAACATACCCATAAATATAGAGAACTAATGGTTGCCGGAGGGGAGGGGATGGGCAAAATGGATGAAGGGGAGTGGAAGGTACAGACTTTCAGTTATGCAATAAGTTACAGGGATGAAAGGTACAACATAGGGAATATAGTCAATGGTATTATAATAGTGTCGTATGGGGACACTAGCTACACTTATGGCGAGCTTAGCCTAATGTAGAGAGTTGCTGAATTACTGTTATACAACTGTAATGAAATTAACATTACAGTCAACTATACTTTAATAAATACTAATTTACATATGCTAGCATATTGTGTAGTCTGTAGGGACTGAAACTAACTTTCACCTTTGTGTTTTAATAAGCTTTACTATTTAGGTATAAGGCCAAGAGATCAGGAGAGAAAGCCATTGGAAAGAGAGTTTATTATACTCACAGATCTCAAAACAGAGAGTATATTATAATGCCATGAGGGGCCACACAATCACTGGGGTTGGAAATGACCTATGGGCAAGAAACTTCATTGTGGTTTTCTCAGAAAGCAACTGGCATGGCAGGGTAAACAGGTTTAAGACGATCTACTTTGAATAATTTCCAGCAGGATCTGAAGCATAGGGCCTGTCCTTGGTGGTCTATTACCCGGCCCCAGGGTGCTTAGGGCAGATGTAGAGTGACCCTAAGTGTAAGAAACTGAGAAAGTGACTGGGGATATGGACTTAATTGGTCACTTAAGAAAGGTCTGCTATCTTCTTGCTCCACCCATTAAAATGTGTTTAAAGCAATCTTAAATTGATTTAACATGACTCACTTCTCTAATAGGTCTTTGCATTGTGTTCCTTGCCTCAAGTTATGAAATAAAAGGCACTTATTTTCCACAGCTAAATTAATTCAAAGTAGATTGCAAAACCTTTTCTTGGGCTTCAAGGCCTTGTCCATATGGCCCTGTCATAATGTTTTTCTTTGAAATAATTAAGTCAGTAACTGAAAAACATCCACAAGTGGCATGGAGAAAATCATAATATACACAAGTTTTTTTCAAATTTGTCTTCCACTATCCTACTGCATGAGGTCTCATAAATACCAGGTTGGCCCGACCATTAGAGAAGGAAACTAACTTTATAGTCAATAGCCATCATTTTATTATTTCCTCTTTAGTGCTTGGGTCTATCCTTCAAGCAAACTCTTTTAAATCAAGTATATAAGGATTAATTATCTACTTTCTATAGACCGGAAATTGCAAGAAGCTATAGAGAGAGGAGAAAGAAGTGGAAGATACTTTCTCAAATGAGTTAGCTGAATCAGTACTTCTGATTAGTTGTAAGAACATTGTCTCTCAATGAAATAATATAGGGTGAACATAAAGCATGGCATTATCAAGGGCTACGTTGTTGGTAGTGACTGTGGGACTAGAGTTCAGAACCAAGCGTAGATCATTGTGGTTAAAGGTGACTGAGGGAAGGCAACTAAAGAAGCTAGCACGTAAGAAGTACCAAGAAAGAATCTTAAGAAATGGAGTATGAGAAAGAGGAAAAAGCCTTAATAAAAGATAATGCATACTTATTATAAATAACAGAATGGAAAGCCCTTCCCTATGTGAGACTAAAACTACTACACATAAATTTAATGACAGAAGTAGAAAAGTCACCATTTGGTAACTATCACAAAAATAATTGATTTAGGTAGGAATAAATGATGGAATCTAAAACCAGTGAATTTTGGAGAAACAAGTTATTTACACAGTCTCAAAATATCTTCTTATGAGGCACTACTTAACAAAGGCATATATACTAACATCACATTATAGACAACTGGCAGGTACCATCTAAACCAAGTGGTCAAAGTAAGCCATTATTTTTCATTGACCAGTTACTAATATTCATAAAGGGCATTTCAAATTAAGTGCACATATAATAATGCTAGAGAATCTAACAAGGTAGAAAATATAATTTTCATAATTAGCTGCATAAAAATGTGGTTTCCCTGAATAATTTGCCTAATAACTATTAATCTGGACTCATTCTTCTTATGCGCCATTTTAACCCAGGTGATAGACAATGACTTCTTTGTTTTTAATCTTTCAGGGAAACTGTTAGAATAATCAGTTTTCAGTGTTACTTTTCAAAATGAATTTTTATTGATTTCTCTTTCAGATTTTAAGAAGGTGAAAATACATCAGAGGAAAACTACTACTAAGTCTAATTATGTACAATTGAGCTAACTGCTTTGAAGCAAATTGATTTAATTCTAGTTAAATCACAGCATTGTACTACTTTCCTAGAACAATACAAAATAGACAAAAATACATTCCATGAAAATTTACAATGTTCCTCAAATAAAGAAAAATTCACATTTTAATTGGGATGACAGGGAGGATGATTTTGTTATATTGGTCACTGCTTTAAGGAAAAAGATTAGCATATCCACAAAGAGGAATGCATTATAGTTAACAAAAGGAGTCAGACATAATAAGAATTGCTTTAAGACATATATCAGTGGAGAAAGACAGACCTAGGAAAGTCATGATACAATTAATCAAGAAAAGCAATGAAATAGATGTTGATTCCAAAATGGCTGAGAATTTTAGCTCATTTTAACTCCACATTCAATAAGAGAAATGAAAAATGAAGGCAAGGACTAAAAGACACGTAGAAAATTCAAAAGCAACGGAAACCTTACCAAACTAACATTTTTTTAAAATGTATTTATTTTTGAGAGACAGAGACAGAGTGTAAGTGGGGGCCGGGGCGGGGGGGGGGGGGGGAGGGAGAGAAGGAGACACAGAATCCAAAGCAGGCTGCAGGCTCTAGGCTTCAAGCTGTCAGCACAGAGCCCAATGTGGGGCTCAAACTCATGAACTATGAGATGATGACCTGAGGTGAAGTTGGACACTTAAACAACTAAGCCACCCAGGCGCCCCTAAACTAAGTAACATTTGACAAAAAGAGTACTCTAAAAGTCGTTCATTATAACAAGGCATGACCCATTTTAAAATAAACTTATTTATTAAAATCCCAGTACTATTTCCAATTATTTAGAAAGAGTACAGTAATGTCAAGTATAAAAGTTTAATAGAAAACATTGAGATGTGTGAAGAAATAGCCCAAATAACTGAAACACATTTCCTTCAAGGTTCTAGCTCAATGGAAATAAGTTGATGGCAAAATAACAGGATAATTTTCAACATGTGGTCATTCTGATCCCTTGAGTTTATTAGTGGGTAAGAGGGTAAAACTTCGTCCTGTGAAGTTTATCTCAGGAGTCAGTCACCAGAATACTGTGGGAATGTAGCCAATGAAATCATCTGAAGAATTAAGAACAAAAGGAGAATCTCCTCACAAAACTCTTTAATTAGCTTTTCTCTACACTGTAACTGAAATTTGTCATGCCACTTTATACACTTAAAATTCTTGAAAATTCCACTTTTAGAATACTCTAATTTTTTTAATTTAAATTCAAATTAGTTACCATACAGTGTTGTCATGACTTCGGGAATACAGCCCAGTGATTCATCTCTTACATACGACACCTAGAGCTCATCCCAAAAAGTGTCCTCCTTAATGCCCATCACCCATTTAACCTGTCCACCCACCCACCTCCCTTCCAGAAACTCTTAGTTTGTTCTCTGTGTTTAAGAGTCTCTTATGGTTTGCCCCGGTCTGTTTTTATCTTATTTTTCCTTCCCTTCCCCTATGTTCATCTGTTGTGTTTCTCAAATTCCACATGGGAGTGAAATCATAGATGTTTCTCTTACTGACTTGTTTTGCTTAGCGTAATACCCTCTAGCTCCATCCACATTGTTGCAAATTTCTGTTCCACTCTCCCATGTGAATTGACATCTTCCAGGAATACTTTCCTGAATATTATGTAGATTTCAGAAGTTTCCTATAATTGATTATATATTATATTTTCTTACTTCAGACGGCTTTAACAAAAATAACATAGGCTGGGTCACTTCAATAAACATTCCTTTCCCTGAGTTGTACTACAGGCGGACATGTCCAAGATCAAAGCATCAGCAAATACTGTGTCTGGTGAAAGCCCAGTTGTTTGTGAACAACAGTGGCCTGCCACTGTATCCTCACATGACTGAAAAAGAGCATGCCAGTCTCATTTTAAGGACATTGATTCCATCACGGGGTCTCTTCACTCAGAACTTCTTCTAACCTAATTACCCCATAAGCCCCAATTCCTAAGACCATTCTATCAGGTGTTAGGGTTTCAACAACATATAAATTGTAGGGGATGGTGGGGGTTGGTGCACATACATGGAGTCCATAATAGCAATGAAAAATCCAACCAATGAACCATTTATAAAACTATTTACACTTTATCCCCAGGTTCAGGATTGGTCTATTATTCAACCATACTTGGATCAGAATTGCATCTAATGGTAAATTTGTTAGCATAGATAGCAGATTGTTTAAAAATAAAAGTTCATTTTCTTGATGCCATATGTGATTACTTTAATGTTTAAGCCAATAAGACCACAAATAAATAGGATTGTTTTGGGGGCTGGTGGGACAGAAGATACTAGATGTTGGGAGAAGGTTTATGATTTTTTTTCCAAAAAAAAAACCAAAACAACAACTTCAATTCTCCACTGTGAAGAATTTCAGTAAGAGAAGTTGTTAGACAAATGGGATATATTCTAGACCAAGTATGTCATGAAAATGGTAATTTATAAAGAAAGTTATTGCTTGATTCTGTGTGACTAAGTGAGAGAATTTTATATTTCCAAAATAAAACTGTAAAAAGAAAGACTAATTATTAAGCCAGTTGTGAATACTATAATTTTATTTTGTGGAATTACTTGCATGTCAGTTTGCCTTTGCATGAAACACTGAATTTAAATCACCATTATTGTTCATGTGACTTCTTCGGGATGCATCCCGACTCTCAAATTCATATGCTAAAACAGGACTATAGATGCAGGTAGTACTTATTTCTTGGCATTCATGTTCTTTCCTGAAGGCGACAAATTAAATTTTACAATTCTCATTGCCTTTAGAGGAGATAATATAGAGTGGAAGGAGAAGAAAAAAACCGAAACCTCCCACTAATCGGCTTTGGAAACCAACTGCTCCTCTTTGTCCCCTTCTTATTACAAAATAGATTCAAAATACTCATAAGTCATTGTTTTAAGAAAAACTGAGTCGGGGCGCCTGGGTGGCTCAGTCGGTTAAGCGGCCAACTTCGGCTCAGGTCATGATCTCGCGGTCCGTGAGTTCGAGTCCCGCGTCGGGCTCTGTGCTGACAGCTCAGAGCCTGGAACCTGTTTCAGATTCTGTGTCTCCCTCTCTCTGACCCTCCCCCATTCATGCTCTGTCTCTCTGTCTCAAAAATAAATAAATGTTAAAAAAAAAAACTTTAAAAAAAAAAAGAAAAACTGAGTCTTAGGTAAGATAGAATCCATTTACTTTTAATTATGCTCTAGAGAAATGTAATGATTTATCTATACTATCAAATCTTTAAAAATCATAATTCTTGACACATTTTTACAGTCAGAAAATCTTGCCGGTCATCAGATCTCTAGATCTCTGATGGAGCTACTCTAACCCAAATGATATGGATCGTTATGTTTTTAAAATTGCAAAATGATCATTACTCTTAATTTAACAGAAACAATAAGGCAACAGTGAAAAAATGTAACTTTAAACATTTCCTTACTTTTTGATGCTAAAGAGAGCTTCACAATCCTCATGTGTATCCCTTGCTCCAATTCAGCAATTTCTTCACGCAGAAGCCCTGGTTCCTTTTGTTAGAGAATGGGGATGCTACATGCTAGCTGCTCACACTGCTACTGTGGGAGAGTTATTTTTAGCAGTATAAATACGTCTGGAAACAGAGATCTCTGAGACAGACAAAAATCTCATTCTTCAGAAGTATTTATTGAGAGTCCACTATCTCTCAGATACTGTTCTGTATCTGGAACAGTCATCAGTAAACAAAAGAAATCTACCTTTACGAGACTGATATTCTAGCAGCAGGTAAAAGCAAAAAATACATGAATGATGGTAAATAAATAAAAATTTGAGAAAAATAAGGGTGAAGGGTGACCACATTACAGAATGGGACATTTCAACAAAAATCCTTTAAGGGGGGCACTGAGACCTGCACACTGGCTGCAACAGCTCTCCTGGTCAGTTGATTATGAACAGCATAATCAACAGGGCAACTCTGAAGGGCAGAAGTGCTGAGGACAGACCCCCCAAATTAGTTGATCTGAATATCTGAAGTTAGAGCCCAAAAAAGATTTGAGTAATCTCACTCATAGTGAGAAATAAGAGAACACAAGTCTAAAGACACTAAAATATAAATGAGCTTTCTGTGATACAAGAACAAGAAAAAGACAAGTGTAAACCCAGTTTCATCAACTAGTGGGACAGTAAAACCATATGGTCAATAGGAAGGGGAGGGCTAAAAAATGTCAAGTCTTTGAAGCCAAACTAACGAGCGTAGATTGTACTTTATCATTGATAGAACCCATTTGGGAAACAAAGGAATTACATGATCTAATTTATCATTTTTAAGAAAATCATCCCTCTTTTGCCTTTTGGCTTGGAAGAGACAAAGGCACATTGTCCTGAGTCCAGTTTATCCAACACCAGCCACCTCTACCATGCCACCTACACTTGACCCCAATGAGACCAAAGTCACACACCTGAGGTGCACCGGTGGGGAAGTCAGTGCCATGTCTGCCCTGGCCCTGAAGATCAGCCTCCTGGATCTGTCTCCAAAAATGGTTGGTTATGACATTGCCAAGGCAACCAGTGATTGGAAAGGGCTGAGGATTATAGTGAAATTGACCATTCAGAACAGACAGGCCAGACTGAAGTGGTACCTGTGCCTCTGTCCTGATTATCAAGCCCTCAAGGAACAACCAAGAGACAGAAAGAAGCAGAAAAACATTAAGCACAGTGGGAATATCACTTTTGATGAGATTGTCCATGTTGCTCAACAGATGCAGCACTGATCATTAGCCAGAGAACTGCTTGGAACCATTAAAGAGATCCTGGGGACTGCCCAATCTGTGCACTGCAGTGTTGATGGCCACCATGCTTATGCCATCAATAGTGGTGCAGTGCAATGCCCAGCTAGTTAAGAACTACAAAGGAAAATATTCCAGTAAAGGATCATTAGACAACCAAAAAATCACCCTCGAGATGTGATTTTTAACTATTTTAACTATAGGAGGGGAAAACCCCTATTCTGCTTCCATCCCTAATACTACAAGCCAGCCCTTACCTCTCTTATGAACCATCACTCTATCCCGCTGCTTCCTTGTCTGCTGTCATTGGAACTCTAACAGACATCCCAAACTTATCGTGTCTACAACCAAGTTCCTGATAGGTCTTGAGGACATTTCCTTATGCAGTATCTTTAATTCATTTACTCTCTACCACCAGGTACTAACAGAGTTACTCTGGCCCCGTGAGGAGACTTGTTGGAATCCCTGAGAAGTTATGACCACAAGCTGAGCCTCCAAAAGTTTATGGCCAAAAATGAAATTACAGAGTGAATTTAGATTGGGAACCCTAAGCACCTGACAAACCTTCTGTGGGACCCTCATCTTAAGCCATAAAGAACCTCTATGTAGAATTTCCCAAAGAAAGCCAGCATCATACAAGAGAACCAGTATCCTTGTAAACAAAAGAATAGAATAAGAATAAGCAGAAATAACAAACAAAACACTAGGACTTTAAGCAGGGGTATTATCAAACAATATGACAAAACCTATAAATGAGATGTAGAATGTATGAAAACTGTTTCAGTATGTTTTTCCATATAAACAAGTTGTTTGTATAAACAAAAAAAGGTAAGTAGAAGTTATCCTTTTTTAATTTTTTAATATTTTTGAGAGAGAGAGAGCGTGAGTGGGAAGGGGCAGAAAGAGAGGGAGACACAGCATCCAAAGCAGGCGCCAGGCTCTGAGCTATCAGCACAGAGTCGGATGTAGGGCTCAAATCCATGAAATGTGAGATCATGACCTGAGCCAAAGTCAGACACTTAACCGATTGAGACACGCAGGAGCCCCTAGAAGTTATCCTATTCTTAACAAATGGTATTTTCAACTTGATCAAGAACAATGAATAATTCATTGAAAGAAAACATTGAGATACATAACAAAATAACTTAAAAGAATAAACAGTAAAACTGCCTTAACTTTCTGTCATTTCCTAAAAGGGGTAGTAATATTGATTAAATTTGCACACTAAGTAAATTATGCATGCTATAATTTCTAACACAAGTGCTAAAAGCAGCAAATCCAGTATGTAATGGACAAAGTAGAAGAGGACAAAAGTGAAATACTGATCATAAATCCTAAAAATATAAATGAAAAAACACAGGACAGAATAACCGATGACATGATTTCTAAAGAAATAAATGCTCCAGAGATTATGAGAATATAAAATACCCAATTAATTGGCATTTTTACAGAGAGACCTCATAAATACAATATCAAAAGCTGAAGGCAGAGGAAGGTCCTTGTTTTGTGACCTGACATATACACAATGTAGGGAACTCTAAGAAAAATAGAAATTATCAAGGTAACAGTAGGAGCAAAAATGAATACTTGTATCGAGTAAGAAATGAAAGATTTTAAACATGTGTAAATATCACAAACATAATTGAACAGAAATAACATCATCTTTATTATTACTGTGTATTATAATTTATTTTCATTATATTACATTTCATTATATTACATATATTATTTATTTTACAGATAATAGCTAATTTCATTTTCCTCTAGCATGGCTGTTAGGATTATTAATAGTTTCAAAATATTTCAACTTCACAACTTTTAATAGTTATTGCTGATGTATAATTTCCGCTGCCATTTCTGGCACAGTGTGTTTATTTCTAGGAGATAAACCCTTAACCCTTGGTTCGTATCTTGATTCTCTTCCTCTCCTCTGAGGCCACCTAACTGTCTTTATGGAGGAAAGCTATCACATTTTAACACTAGCCAAATAAAGCTGTTGTTCCTCTGTTAATATCAGACAAAAATGAACGTAAGGCAAAAAGGATTTCTAAAGGAAAAGAAATTTACTTTATAATAATCAAAAGTTCAATTCATCAGCAAGCTATAACAATTTAAAATTTGCATTCACCTAACAATATCATCTTAAAATGTATATAATCAATATTGAGAAACCTAGAAGAAATAAAGGATAAATCTACAACCATGGCAGGAGACTTTAATTGCTAATTCAAATATGAAAAAAATCAGAAAAGTTGAGCAACATGATTATCAAAGTTAACCTAAGCTGCATAATACACATCCTTTCCCAGTTCGTACATAACATTCAAAACATGGTTCATATACCAGATCATACAGAAAAATCCACATGGTCCATGAATGTACTTTATAACATTTTGAGGGTCATATCTGCTGTTTCCTTCCAACTGCTCTGTCTCACACACACACACACACACACACACACACACACACACACACTTTCTCATCAGACCCCAAAAAGGTGGTTTTAAGAGAGAATGACAAGCTTTGAAAAAAGTGGTGGCATCTTTAAAAGTATCTGACCTGAGAAAATCAATTACATATCTATTCCTTTATTGTAATCATTATTTGTTGATGGAGCTAATCTACCTTAGAATAATTTCTATAACAAAAAATCATCTATACTCTAATGCTAAGACTTAAGACAGGAAATGGTAACAGACATCAAAGGGACCTAAAAGTCCATTATCATTCACTTCAGCTGTTCAGAATCCCAGCTGTGATCTAGTTAATCTGTGAGACCATTGCCCCAGGC
The DNA here is from genome assembly GCF_022837055.1 of Prionailurus viverrinus. Classification (NCBI taxonomy): domain Eukaryota; kingdom Metazoa; phylum Chordata; class Mammalia; order Carnivora; family Felidae; genus Prionailurus; species Prionailurus viverrinus. Next base: position 142,894,111 of record NC_062562.1, read on the forward strand.
GTTTATAGTATTCCTGGAAAAACTCCCCAGAACCCCACTTCAAATCTACTGCTGCCTGAAACAGCCAACTGTTTCATTTTAGAGATTCTAGTGATTTTTAAATTGCCTCTATTAGAGAGGGAGTAATTGGTAAAAATCCCTAAGGGTAGTGGCTGGGGATAAGTGTCACTGGTAATAGCAGGGAATTACACAAAAATGCCAATGAATTTTCTGATTGATGGAACTGAGGCACAACTCAAGTTTAATATATAAGGATGCCGATAACTGGATGAAAAGGGACCAAAGCATAAGCACTCGCACACATACATACACGTACATCAAGGGGCAGGGGGAACATTTAAAAGCAATTTCTCTTTTTAAACTATAAGTCACATGTTAGATTAAATCAGTTTTGGCCATCAAGATCCCAACATCTACTTGGAAAAAGTTGTTGTTTTCCAATTTCTTTTCCCCTATAAATATTACTTTTTCACAAATTAAAATACACTTACTTTCAACATTAAAGAAGGTAAAGAGTGTTCAAGAAATCAGGCCAAGAATATGGGCATTATCAAAACCAAAGAATAAAAACTTTGGGATGACTTGGATGCCTCAACAAAAATAGCATACATCCTAAACACTGTAACAACCTTCATTCTTCCAATAGTACACGCATATACGCACTTACACACTAAGTTTGAGCACAACGCTCCCTTTTGGCGTACCTTTAAGTGTTCTGCTTCAAGTACCTAGTAACACAGTGATAGAACCATTTAAGATCCATGATATATTTTACTTTCGTTGACTGCTTCCCCTTGTTTTGTATCTTGTAGTTTAAAATACAATTATACCAAAATATTAGGGTAGTATATTGACATTTCATTTCTTGACTACAAACAGAACCTAAAAGAGTAAATAGTTTCTGCCAAGATTCCATTAGTAATACTGACATTCACAAAGTAAATATATCTTCATTCCTAACATATAGCACACTTGCAAATAATATCTTTACATTGAATTTTGTTTCTCTGTAGTGAAAATAAAAATTGTTTGGCAGATTAGCAGTGTTAGGCTGCTTTCTGACTCACAGATTCAACTATGACCCTTCTAAAATCACTTCATTGTCTGCCTCTTCTATGTGAGGTTCATCATCAATAACTCCAACTGGCCCAGTCTGAAGTCTAGCACTACTAAGGAGAAAATCATAAAATGACAAATGTCATTCATCAGCTTGATAGTTCCTACTCAACTAGAGTTTCTGAAGAAAGGTAATTCCAAAAACTTTCTGTAAATGGACACCTTTTCTTAGGTAAAAACAATAGAGCAGACCCTTTGGAATTTTAGGACCACATTTTTTATGTAAGCCCTTATCACATTTTCTTATTCTTTATTTTTATCTTCTTCTTTTATCCTTTTTTGCTGAAAGTTTATGAGGACAAATATACCCACCAGGCATCCCCTTCTATCAGCCTTTTACTATTCAGTGAGCTAACTTGTCACTTCTCAGATGCCTGGGTACCAGGCGGAGAGCCAAAAACCCTGTGTGACTGGCAAGCTCCATGATTGTGTTGATGTCCTGTGATACCTCTCTAGCTGTTGTCACCTTGAATCCATCTATTTCTAGTAAACAGAAGAACCATGCTGGTAAATGTCTGTTTGTTTGTTTTCCCCCAAAGTCTTTCCTCTAAGTTCAATAATACTGGAAGTGTTCTATATCTCTACAAAATACATACGGACTAATATATACAAAAGAGAATGAACAGCAACCACATTAAAATAGATCTCACCAAAATTTTTGAAAAACATTAAAAAATGCAGTATATCTGTGTTTAAAAACTTAAAAAAATGCAGTATATCTGTGTTTTAAAAAGAAATAAACTGATCTCTAGTGCTAAAAATGAGGAATTACCCACGGGTGGTGCATTAGGACTACAAGAAAGCAAGAGGTAGCCTATGAGAAGCAGATAATATTTTTTTCCTGATCTGGGTAAATACCATTAGAAAGTAAGTTAATTTTTTACAATTAATTTCAAAGTAGAGAGTAGCTAAAGAAATATTCAGCATGCAATTAGGTACTTTGAGTACTGAATTTTTTGTCACTGGGATGCCCTTTATTAAATATGTAATTTAACACTTTTTAGCAAAAAGTATTTTGCACAAGTTTCCAAAATCTTAAGGGCCAAATAACTAACTTAGTTATAGTTGTAACTAGTTTCAGCATCTTAATTTTGTACAAAGATGATGTGTTTGGGGGATAATGGGAAGGCTTTAGTACATGATAAAGTACACAAGTCAGGAAATGTCAAACAAAGAAATCATGTTTCCTTTGTAGTGATTTGTATTCGAGAGACTACTACTTGCCAAAACCTCTCAGTTTTCATTTCTTCAGTTGTCCTAATGATTTCTATTCAGTAGTTGAATAGTCAGGTTCTTAATAGGAAAATTATAAACAGAGGATTTTATGTTTGAAAAGAAACAAGAGTAAATTACAATTTATATCAAGGTTATATCAATTACAATTAATTCCCGATTTATAATAGAAGAACTAGAATAGAGGCCATGGTTTTTATAAGTAATGGATAAGAACAATTTTTGTGTATTTAGCTACATTTTCCCATTATAAAAAATGCCAAGGAAAGTGTTTTTAATGCTCTCTAACACACTGTAATAGGGATGCATTTAACATCAATTTTCTGTTCTTTATCATAGATGTCATTTCAAAAGTATATGACAGATTATTTCTCATACATAAAAAAGCAAATGATGATTTACTCTTAGTGGAGAGCCAGTAGAAGATTTTTTTTTTAAAGAGACATTACTGCAGAAATGATGGAGTCCTAAAGGCAACATATACTTGGTCTTTCTCTCCTAGGAAATAGAACTTTTCAATGTTATTTGCTCAAGCCAGTGCTAGTGAACACAGCTCTTTATTTCTCTACTCCTTAAGAAAATGAGATCACTGAATATGAAAGTACACTGCTTGAATCTTCAACAGAACCTGTCCTGTGCTCTATTTTATAGGATCACTCAGCTTTGACTCTCTATGCCAGAGCTTTCCCCCAGAAACTGTGATATCTCTCTGCTCCACAAACTGGGGCCCCTCTCTATGATTCCCACAGAATATGAAATATTCTGCTTCCAGAACAGCAAAGGACCCACCTATCTCCGCCCATGTTCACCATGATGGGAGCTCTACTCCAAACCGATTCATGTTCCTTGAGCAGTTCTGGATTTCAACTTCCATAACTCATTTTTATAACTCATTACACAAAAGTAAAAGGATATTTTATAATCTGGGATTATAGATAATGGTCCTATTTTAAAATTGATTCAAGTTGTCTGCTCACTCATCAGAAATCTTGTTTGGAGGAAAGCTCCATTTGATTGGTACCAACTATGAGCTAGAGAAAAAGAACAATCCTATCACAAGAAATCCCATCGCCAAGAGACCTGGAGATTGAAATAAAGAACATAAGAAGTACACAATTACACAACCATATGCATCCATTGTATTTGAGCAAATAAAAAATTACTGGAATGTAAATCATAAGTTCCATTCATTTATCAATAACTATAGAATGAAGATCCATGAAGCTCAAAGATCTAAAAGAACATTTGCCAATATACATCCAATAATAAGTAAAATGTCTATCTAAGAGACTATGCACAATTAGCATTGATGGCTTTGTCCGAAAACTGCATTATCTAACCAAATTGTATACTTCTAAGAAGAAGTAGACTTCACCGTGACAATAAGAAATTTATCAAAGATAAAGTGATTTCTATTCTACATGCAGTTTTAAAAACATAATATTCCAGGTTTTAACCTCTGTTTCCACCCCTCAGTATACACTGTGCATAGAGATAGGCATTCCCATGTCAGGGACAATTTTCTACTACAGAAGGAATAATTAGCTGTACTTGTTATTGGTCTTGAAAAAATTCAATTTGGGTTACAATACCTCTGTATTGTATGTCAAAAGAAGACCCGTTGTCAAAACAATCATATGTTAAAACATATCACAGATAAATTAATACAACCTATAACTATAAAGATAAAACAAGATAAAATTTGTGTTAAATCAATAAAACAGGATACAGCAGTGCAAGTATTTTTCTATGAGACCTCATTACTGCTCTGACAATTGACTTGTTTTTGGAGTTTCTTTAATGTATTCTATCACACAGCATTGGGTCCACACATTTTTTTTTTGTCTCTGGAATTTTAACACTAGTGACTAAAGTCATTTAAAAATCAAATTATTTCCTCAATGCCTTGGAAAAGTGTGAGATTGAGGTGTCTTCTCAAACACACACACACACACACACACAAATAAATCAGGACAAATATTATTGATTCCCTAAATTATTAACTGAATAATTCCTAAGTTTGGAATGAAATCAAGAGCCATAGTTGTGGGATCAGAAGAACTGCAACGTAATAGATTCTAAAAACACATTATTTGGGAGATGACTTAAATGCAAAGTTAAATGAAATTTAAATGAAAATGCTAGGATGAACTATTTACATGGATTGAGTGTGAATTACCAATTGCCAGGCTTTTCCCCTATTCTTCTAAATCACCATTCCTTTCTGCTAATGAACAAATTAATTTCCCATTTTGTAGCCTTCTTATCTGCAACATTAAAGCCTATCAATTCTCACTTATCCCTACAGCACCCACGTATAAAGGGACCAAAGTCACTTTTATTTCATCTCACCTGTTGTAAATACAAACCCTTGCTTCACAAGCAACCTAGACATTGCTATCTTTTGCAGACACTATAAAATCCACCTTCTCAGCAGCTTGCAGAATAAGAAAAGAAATATCATGTGACACATTGCATGTTTGCAGGAAGATGATGTTCAATTATAATAAATGTAAAATCCACTGCCAAAGAGACTGGCTACAGGCAGGAAACTATGACTTGAGGGAACACTGTCTAGAAATCAAAGTTTAACAACTTATAAACATAGGAAGTTAGGAGAGAACAAAAAGAAATTTTGACTTCAGGTTTTAAAATGCTGTCAGGATACTCAGTTCTTGTTATATTTCTACAGTAAGGAATCACTTGCCCCGGTTTCTAGAAATACTTTTATGAATAACATTTAACATAAATTGCTTATAAACAACCCCTCTCTTTTATATAATTAAATGATGAGTAATCCTTCTGGTAGAGGTAATGCATGCATACAAATTGCAAACCGGTTGAACTTTGAAGGGGCATATATTTTATGTTTATGATTTAATAACAAAGGCTAGTTCATGTCTGGTGAATGGCTTCCCTTCAATATATTTTAACTTCTAATAGTTCCTAAGGAAATGAGTAGAGGACAGGATGGGAAATAGAAATCTTGATTTAAGAACAAAGTTTCAATCCAGGCATGAAGTACTAAGGCACTGGTTACAATACACATATAAAATAATCATTGTTTTTCAGTAACTCCAAAGCACAGCATAGTTCTAGGATAAAAATTCATCATGTATCATAGGATCTTAAGATAAAATATTTGTGTACTATTTGTTTCCTAAATGAGTTTTTCACTTTTCACATTGAATTCTTATTATGTTCATTATTAACATATCTAAAAACATAATAGTTGGTAAACTTGATCTCAGCTATTTTATAGTGAAAGGACTGTTGAAGGAAATTATACGGAGAATGCCTTCTGCATAGTTTTACATAGGTTATATAATTAATGTTAGCTATAAAAGTATAATATAAATTGAAATTTTGAATTTCCTGATATGATCCTTTTTATTGCTGTAGGAGAAAAAAATTAAATTGGGGACCCTGTGATAGACCAACTATTATGTGGAATACAGCATATTCCTTTAGATAGGAACCAGAAATTAGACTGTTCCAACATTTTAAGGAATGTAGATTTCCCTAATATAATCCTTGAAGCTTATAATTTCTCTTAAAGTTAAATCTTATTTACAAAAACAGTTCCATCTTTGTTTAAAGACCTATAAAAATTCTTTATATCCCGCACACATGAGTGTACTTGCTATAAAGAGGAGAAATGTTATATCACTTATTACGTTGTTTTCACGATCTTAAATTCTTCTTTGTATAGCTGGTGCTAAATAAGTGACTTATGGTGTCTACCATCATTTCACACCCAGATATATAATATGCATAGGATACAGGAGCTCACTCAGCTAACACTGGACTACTGACCAGTGGACTCCATGATATTTCTTAAATACAGCAGACATGCTTCCGCAGAGCTCTTGTAACTTGCTTGCCCATTCTTGGAATGCTCTTCACAATGTATCTTGCTTTTTCACTTTTATTTTTGATGATTATCTTTGGATGAAATGTCACCTAATCAGTGATACTTTCCCTGACTACTGTATTAAACATTTCAGCACAACTTGTCCATCCCTTCATTTTATTCCCCTTTCTCTGCTTTATCTTTCTCCATAGCACTTCCATCACAGGGTTAATTTCAGGTTTATTTTTCATTTACCGTCTGTCTTCCTTCTACTGGGACACTAGTGTGTAAGCTTCATAAAGTCAAAGTTTGTTTTTGTTTCTGTTTTTGTTTTTTCCAGATAAAATACAGATCTTCCTCAACTTACAATGGAGTTACATCTGGATAGGTCCATCATAAGTTAAAAATATTGTAGGGGTTCCTGGATGGCTCAGTCAGTTAAGTCTCCAACTTCAGCTCAAGTCATGATCTCTCAGTGAGTGAGTTTGAGCTCTGCATCAGGCTCTGTGCTGACAGCTCAGAGCCTGGTGCCTGCTTCAGATTCTTTGTCTCCCCCTCTCTCTCTGCACCTCCCCCGCTCACACTCTGTCTCTTTTTCCCTCTCTCAAAAATAAACATTAAAAAATATTGTAAATTGATAATGCATTTAATATACGTTACCTACCGAACATCATAGCTTTGCCTAGCCTAGTTTAAATGAGCTCAAGACAGTTATATCAGCCTACAGTTGCTCAAGATCATCTAACACAAAACCTATTTTATAATAAAGTGTTGGATATCTCATGTAATTTATTGAATACTGTATTGAAAGTGAAAACCAGGATGTCATAAGAGTAGCTGTTGTTTACCCTTGTGATTGCAGGGCTGAATAGGTGCTGCAGCTCACTGCCACTGCCCACCATCATGAGTATGGAACCATGCATTGCTAACCTGGGAAAAGGTCAAAATTCAAAGCATAGGTTCTACTGAATGTGTATTACTTTCACATCATCATAAAGTCAAAATGTTGTAAGTCAAATAATCATTAACCAGGGACCATCTGTATCTTTGGAGCTAACACTACACTTTGGCACATTCCTTAACTATGTTTCAATGAATTGTCATCGTATGCAATCAATATTATCTTATAAACTCAGTTGGTATGTGAAGAACCACTAGAACTCTCCCAATAGTCCCTTACATTCGATGCAAATCTTTGTTTATGCTTTAGCACTTTTAAGTCATTTACTCCTTATCCCAATTCCAACCTCCTTCCTCATCACTGTATTTCAACAGTGACATTTTCCATTGGGCTCTTTTCCATGTGTTGTGTAATGCTTCACCTGCAATACTTTGCAATTATTTCTATCGTGTTTTCCTTCAATGATGCCCTTTTCAACATCAGAAAGTTCATACTCCATTGTTGCCACAGAGACTTTGCTGCTTTCTTCCTGACATTTCAGCTATGTATCAACGTTTTTACTAATTTTCATTTGCACCTCTTTTTGTAATTGTACATAGTTTAAGTGTGGGAAGATAAAGTGATAACACAGTTCAAGCAAAATCGTCTGGAAGCAGTAATTTGAATTTACATTCCCATTTGACCATATGTCTATCATGCTAGAGAACGTTGTATCATTGAATGAAAATTTGAGAAACCAATCAATTTGGTTTGTAAGGAGCCAGTCTAGAAAGCTCCGAGTGTATTTATTTCTTAATGTTTAAATGTATTGTGTGCAAGATCAAGCTGAGCAAAACTCAATGAATTCATTGATCCTTTCCAATTCCTTTCTCTCCCATTACATGTGGATCAATAAACCCTTTTCCCACTTTAACTCTGAAATCCCCTCAAAAGAGCAGCATATAATTTTTGGAGTAGTTTCAATAAGGTCTTATAGACCTATAGAATTCTTCAATTTTATTTTCCTTGGCTTCTGGAGTTTGGGCATAAGTTTGAAGGACATTGAGAAAGACTGACAAGATGGACCCCTTTCCATTGTATTATCTATACTACTTTAGAAATACAATTATTCTGATGCCAGGGTCTTTTTTACTCTTTTTCCCTCTTATTTACATCTTTGTGATTATTTGTCAAAATGTATTAAGTGAGCACCATGAGTCTACAGATTTGCTGAAAGAGCCATATACCAGCAGCTTTCTCTCCTATACTATCAAACAATAGCCTTTAGCTTTGTGGAGCCTAACTCCAATGTTACCATATATCCCAGATACTTCTAGGCAAATTACTCTCTCACGTACAAAAAGCAGTAATTCACTTTGTACCATATTTGCTAAAATCACTTTTCATGCTATTTTAACCTTCCAACAATTTTTGAATAAGAATCACTACAACTCTCAGGGATTTCTCTTATAACTAAAAGAATTAAGACTATGGTTATTTGTTTACCACCCTTATAAATATTTCAAGGACTTCATGAATGTAAAGCAATATGCTTTAGGCTGTGGGAATATAATTATTATATAGGATCTGTGTTTACGAAGAACTTATGACATTGCCAGGAAGGTAATTTAAAAAGGAAAAAGGCAACAATTAGAGGTGGAGCATGTAGATGTCCAATACCTGATACTATTAAGTGCTTTAGGAGTTCATCAGGAGGTATCACTAAATAACTGGGTAATTTGAAAGATTTTTAAATAACTTTCGAGTCACACAAGAGGCCAAGCAAAGTGAGAAGAACATCCACTCAAGAGGGTTGGCCCTTTATAAATGTAAAAGCCACGGTAGAAGAATGGTTCTTGAAGACTTACACTGGAATAGGCGGAACGGAATGACACGGACATTACAGGAGGAAGGGGAAAGCCCAGTAAAAATGTTATTCATAGGGAGGTCACAGCATAAGAGAGACTACTTTAGCCAGAATTTCTATTGATATACCTTGGGATATATACCCAAGGATATACCTTGGGATATACCATAAAATTGGAAAGATACTAAACCACTTCTAGATTCCCAATTCAGCTCTTTTACACATCTGCAGTCTCCCTAAAACACAAATTAAGCCATGTGTGACAACTGCTCCTAAGTCCATGCTTAGAGTACTTCTCTCAAAATGGTATTCATGGCCTTCTATGAAACAGTCAAGGAGGACATCAGTGTGAAGGGGCAGCCAGGCAACAATATCAAAGCCCATCAGGGTGAGTAAGGCATCCACGTCAAGGACTGGGCTTGGGTGTAAGCTCTTGGGTAAGGTGAGGAGAGTGTCCAGATAGGAGAGGCAGCCCAGCAGAGGGTGTTAGAGCCCATGGGGTTAGAAGAGCAATTGTATGTGAAGTGGGGTTGGTAGCAGAGATTGGTTACATGGATAAGAATTCAAATATATTAAGACAAATAGAAAATTCTCATGGTGAGAAAAGGGAGCTACAATAATTAAAATACAGAAACAAATGAAATACTTGCCATCGGTGGGAATTCATGGTTTTCCATCAATATAGATATAAATACAGATGTAAAGGATAGATGTGTATAATATATGAACATACTCTCTAGCTGTCTGCTAACAGGACCTGGTAGCTATTATACCAAATATGTAGATACTGGTTTCTAAATATTATTTTCAACTTCTTTCCACTTCTGAAGAAATGGCTGATTCCATGACTGTGCAGCATAAGATATAGAAGATGAGCTTGCATCTTGTTTGGTCAGAAAGCAAGGAAGTACCTAAAAACTGATGGATGTGCCAAAAGTTCTTGGGATCTAGGCTTCCCCTGGCCAAATATGGGACAATTTCATAGTCAATATAAACAGTGGTAGGATATTATTATCTACTGAATAAAATAGGAAACCAAATATCTTCAATACAGTTAAAATATTGGTAAGGAATATTTATAAAGCTTCAAATACTGAATAACAAAGGGAAAATTAATAACTTGACAGGGGAGAGACTGATCCATAACATCTTAAATGATCAAAGTGGACATCACCAGTAATGGAGCAAGTCAAAATTATGTTCCACCTGATCAGAAGCAAGAAAAATCACACGGAATCTGATATTCCTGTTAAGGATGTGGAAATTGAATCTAATTTTAAGGAATATCAGTAAACCAAAATTGAAAGACATTTCATAAAATATCAGGCCTATAATCTTCAGAAGTATGAAAGTCATGAGAATCCAGAAAACACTGAAAAATTGTTCAAGAAAGAAGGAGCCTAAAGATGCATACATGGCAAGTAAAGGCAACACAGCATTCTGAACTAGATCCTTCCCTTATAAAGAATGCTTTTGGAGAATCTGGGAAAACTTCAAATGGGATGTGAGCATCATTCTACAGATGGTAATTATGTACCATTGTTAATTTTCTTACTTTCATGCTCTGCACTGTGATTATGTAGGAGAATGTCCTTTTGTGTATGGAGTGCATGCTAATGTACTTAGGGGTGACAGGGTATCATATGGGAACATGACTCTAAGATGGCTCAGGTAAAACAAGTCTGAACTACATTTGCAAATTTTATATAAATTTAATGTTTCCAAAAAAATTTGGAGAGCATTACATTATAAAAGAAAAAAAAAAGGAATACAGTTTTCAATTTGAAGTCTCCACATATGGGAAGCATGGTTTAAAAAAACAAATACCTCAGGATTTTGGATGCAAATTAAAAATTTCCTTGTGCAATGATAAAATCTCTCCATTTCTGGGACTAAAGATTTTAATAGTTGGCACAAGAATCAGACAGGATGGGAACAAAAAGCAATAGCTGGGAAAAAATGGGGCACAAGAAAGCAGGAAACTAAAGACACTTCTTCATGACACAGCCAAAAGTTGAGTACCAGGACAACAGGCATTATCATATCTAGTGATATATCTGAATAGAATAATTTAACCATTAGGCCTGAAGGAGTGTTTGGGTTTTTAAATTTGCACATTTACTTAAAAAAATATGTGCTGCACTTTTGTCTCTACACCTTTATAGTTTGGGCGCTAGATAAATAGAATTTTTATTGTTGAATTAGAATTAGTTACAATTGTTCCTTTGGCTAGTTGTGAATTGCTTTGACTAGACAAATTAAGGAATAATCAAGTAAACCTTTCCTGATTGTTTTACAGAAGTCTAATAGGATTAGATGTATAGGAGAGTTTACATCTTATTTTGGTTTATTATAGGAAGGAAGGGGGAGTTTGATTAGGAAACTATGTGCAAGTCATTAACATTAATACTTTTTCTTTGATAGAATTGAAAGAATTATGTTTCACAAAATATATGAAGAAGTCAGATGATGAATGTTATTTTCTTATTGGCTCTTCACAAATGTAAAGCCCACCAACTTATTGACTTAAATCAAGTTCCAATGGGTCTTATCATTGTATTTACCAAGCTGTCATGGCTCTGTATGAAGGAAATCTGGAAAATACCGTGATAACCAATACATGGAAAAACTAAAGTTCAAGAAGTTTAATGATTCTTTTATGTCTCAGTAGCCACACTGCCAATACAGTTCAGTCATTTGAATTTAAGTAATTGATTCTCTGTTGCATGTAACATGACATTTCTCTCTATCCCCCAGAAGCTTTTCCATTGACATGCAAAAATCCATTCATTTTATTTATTGAGTAGTTACAGTAAGCAAAATGCTCTGTGATGGACTACAATAATATAAAATCCATAAGACATAGATCATAACTCTAAATACCTTAAAAGAAAAACAAAGCAGGTTGTGAATTTATGCTGAGCAGATTATTTTCAGATGATAGACTTACAGTAGTCATATGGCATAGTAGTTGGATCTTAAAGACTAGATAGGATGTTAACATGTAGAGTTATCCTAAGGGTGGAAATAAGATTAAGGAAATTGGGGGTAAAAACGGTCAGCCACATGAGGGAACAATTTTGTTCTTCAGTTTGGTTGGTAGGGTACATGAGAGACCAGTAGAAACTATGTTCATAAAACTATATTCTGGTCAGAGGCTGGAGGGTGTTAACAACTAAATTAGAGTGTTTGAAATTAGGCTTAAGACTTTGGGAACCTATTGGCATGACACAATTTATGTCCTATCTCAGAAAGATTACTTGGGCAGCTATAAAAATACTTCAGGAAGATGTAATAGACCAAATAGATCACTTCAATCATATCCCAACTGTTCTAAGTGTGAGATACGAGGCTAAATTAAGTTATAAACATGTTGGATAAACAGGACGAGCCAACTAAAACCTATCACAAAGATAGGATAGACAGGAATTGGCAACTGCTTGGATGTGGAACACAAATGTGAGAGACAGGTCAATAATTTATAGTCTTTGGACTTTAATGACTAGGAGAATGGTGATATCATTAAAGGAAATTGGGTTTATTTAAAGTTTGTTTTCTTATTTTGACACACACACACACACACACACACACACACACACACACACAATGTGTGCACAAGTCAGGGAAGGGGCAGAGAGGAGAGAGAATCCCAAGCAGGCTCTGTGCTGTCAGGGCCTGAACTGGGGGTGGGGTGGGGTGGGGGGTAAGTGAGGGCCTAGATCTCACAAACAATGAGATCATGACCTGCACAGAAATCAAGAGTCAGATGCTTAATCGACTGAGCCACCCAGGTGCCCCACGAAATTGGATTTAAAGCAGAAGGGTAGGGGCGCCTGGGTGGCGCAGTCGGTTAAGCGTCCGACTTCAGCCAGGTCACGATCTCGCGGTCCGTGAGTTCGAGCCCCGTGTCGGGCTCTGGGCTGACGGCTCAGAGCCTGGAGCCTGTTTCCGATTCTGTGTCTCCCTCTCTCTCTGCCCCTCCCCCGTTCATGCTCTGTCTCTCTCTGTCCCAAAAATAAATAAACGTTGAAAAAAAAAAAAAATTAAAAAAAAAAAAATAAATAAAGCAGAAGGGTATTGGGAGAGAAGATGGTGAATTTTGAATATTACTGATCTGCTAGTCCCTAGAATATGTTGCTCTGTCTTTACACAGCAATGACTTTGTATAGCAACCTTCCGCACTCCAAATATGGAAAGGGAAGAGTTTTATACAGATTTCCCATAAGAAATGGACTGCCCTGAACCAACCGGAAATTCTCATTAGGTAAAACTCATGACCAGAATTGATAAGATGACCAGCTGCAACTCAGACATTCCCATCGGAGGACTAGGGAAGCAACTGAAAAAAGGTATATTTTTTTATAGCTTATAAGATACTGTAATGTATAATGCTTTAGATATTATACAAAAATGTTTTAGAAAAAATTATAACTTATTTGGGTTTAAACATTTTCTACCACCAGTAAGTTATGGATTTTCATAATCTGGAGGTTTAGAACAAATTTTTTTATATTGCCCATGATCTTTAATATAAAGGTCAGTGTACATTCTGCCTTTGGATTATACTTATATGTGGATCCTTAACTGGATAATACATGGATACATGTTAGTATTTTAGCATCCAATTAAATACTCTATCAACCCACCAAATGAAAAATTGAATCATTTCATTCTTCATTCTCAAGGCTGTGTTTTCTCGGACATTGCTGTTCAGTTTTACTCTTAACTGCTAATTTACATCACACTTTCAAACAATGCTAAGAAAATATTCAACTTTTTCTAAATTCCAGATGTTTTATTTACAGTTATTGAAAAATATATGAACATATCAGAATAGAACAAACATGTGTTCACTATCTTCTTGCAACAGAAAGGTTTACAAAAAAGTATGCACGTATTTTTTTTCTATCCTACTACATGTATACACAATACATCACTGATCATTTTATCCTATAGAAAATTAAGCATTTAAATGTAGCTTTTTCAAATGCTAGGTCTGCCAACTGTTAGCTCTGTGGCCTTGGGAATGTTACCCCAATCTCTTTGCATTTGATTTTTCTAATTCAAAAAATAAAGATAAAAATAGTAACTCCTTCACAGAGTTGTAAGAATCCGATTAGATGACAGTCACCTGGGTGGCTCAGTCTGTTGAGCGTCTGAGTTTGGCTCAGGTCATGATCTCACTGCTTGGCTGGGGAGTTCAAGCCCTGTGTCAGGCTCTGTGCTGACAGCTCAGAGCCTGGAGCCTGCTTCAGATTCAGATTCTCAGCCTCTTTCTGCCCCTCCCCCTCACATTCTGTATCTCAAAAATAAATAAAAACATTAAAAATAGTATTAGATTAGATGTGATTTGTACATTGGTGCGAGATTCATGGCAAGTACACAATTAGTGTCAATGACCAGATCTGGTTCTGTTCTTATTATCACATGCTATGTGAGTGCCTCATGTCTGAGTATCTCTCTAGATTAGCCCTATTTCCCCCAACATCCAGAGGATATTATGACCTAAATCTTAAATAATTCTCAAATGTGTCTTTTCCTTCTTCATCAATGTTGCTGGTACCTTTGAGTAGGCTATAATCTCCAACAGGTGCTATGGAAATAGACTTCTAACTCTAGCTTGCAATTTTCTAAACCTGACATGCAGTTTTAGGTCTCCATACCCATGTCCTAGAAGCATACAGAGACACCATCATTTCAATTCAATAGCCATTTTTTGATTCTGCCCAATTCATAGAAATGCAAAAATGGAAAGACATAGTTTAATGGTCTTGTACATAAAATGTTAGAATTTTCAGAGAAAACTCCAGAAATTCTTCTTGAAATAAAAGGTATCTTTGTGAAATTCTGACATTAGTGTTTTCATTCAAAAACAATTCCAAATATTTTCAGAATCAAAATGTTGGAATAAAATACTTCCACTGACTGAAATCACAATATCAAAACCACCTAAGGAAATAACCACACCCCTATCTTTGTTTGATGCAGTAGACACTTTTCCTCTGGGCAAACTTCAGTTTATTCACCAACAGTCAACTTTAATAGCACTTTCTCTATAGTTCTTTTCTGCTAACCTCGTATTTGACCATGCCTTTTTGTCCCAGCCTCAATTTACCATAATTGTATTAATTGCAATTAAGTTTTACATGTTTGAAGTAGAGATAATAACTCCTATTTTCTCATTTTGAATACTTGGCATAGTATAGACATTTGAGAAAATGAGAAATGAATCGAAAAACTTACTAATTGTAGAAAAGATCTTTTCCCACAGAAGGATCAGAGAAGGAAGATTTTTAACTCCTGACCGTTTATATGTATTAGGAAACTTCAGAAACTAAATCATAAACCATAGAAATTAGAAAAAAATTCTACTCATTCTGTTTTCAGGAGAGATTCTGTTGATGCTCATTTGTGGATTCTGCTTTCCTGAATTAGCCTTCTCACTGAAACTTATTTGTAACCCCAAAATCAATACTCTCAACACTTTATCACTTATGGACATGCACATCATCAGAACAGTGAAAAATTTGGGGAACTGGTGTGCAAATTCTCAGCTGGGTAGAACAAGACAGTGCTCCGCCCTCTCGTTTCAAGTCTCTTAATGTAAACAAGCTTCCTTTCACAGTCTATTTAGTGCCACATTTTTGTAAGGATTTTTTTAACGGCTTCACTGTTTAAAAAGGTCCCTATGCATAGTGCTAAAGTGCTGTCTAGCATTCCTAAGGACAAGAAGGTCATGATGTGCCTCACAGAGAAAATGTGTATGTTAGCTTTGTTCACACTTGAGTGCTATTGGCATCAATGTTGATGGATCAACAATACGTGTGTATACATATATGCATAATACATATATAATACAGATACCTAAATATATAATTACATGTATACATATTACATATATATTAAATAAGGCATCAAAATACATGAAGCCAGTTATATACTAATCATTCAATGAAAATAATGTAACCAGAGGCTCACAGGAAATGAACTCTTTCTCCTAGAAATGATAGCTCAGTGTTCACTAATTCAATGTTCATGGTGACTTTATAGCACTGAAAACCGTGATAATTGACTATAATTTGGTATGGAAGCCCAAGGTTTAAAGAAAAGGAAAGGAGAAAAAACATTACCATAACTAAATAAATCTCCACCTATAGCTTGGCCCTTCTAGTTTTGATGGATAAGGAATGGTACACTTCCTCTAGGTTGAACAAATATAAAAACATAGTTTTAACTCAGGAGGAAACAAAACAATCAAGTCCTTTTGGCTGGAGGGGGGCGGTCCAATGTTAGAACCAATCTCCATGCTTTTCAGTCCTAAAATGATGTGAATGTTTGGCCCTTCCTATTGAGACAAATACAGTCATTTATAAAAGATGCTTTCAGACTGGGTTCACCTTCTCATGTCTACTCCTTATGGAAAGAAGAAAAAAATGTTACAAATGATATTACAATAGCTTTGCTGGATAGAAATGGCAGGGTTTGGCAGTAAGAAGATTTGTTGATGGCTGGAAGAGCTCAAGTGTTTTTGCTCACTCTTACGGACAACGGAGCCTGTATAGGAGATATTCAGAGGGAGGTATATGGAGAACGAGAGGTAGGAGGTTGATAGGAAGCAAAAAAGGAAAATAAATGATACATGATTTTAATGATATGTACAGATTCAAGATTATAGATATTTCCATCAGATATAGATCTCATTTCTGAATATATCAGGAAGTAGATCTTGTTTAAGGGAAATGATATCTTTTGTTTGGGCATGTAAAAACATGTTTACATACATATGTATTTGAGGCATTATTAAATACAAAAAACACACAGATCTTAAGTATTCATTTGGTAAGCTTTGACAATTGGCTATATTCATGTAACCACTAAAACACACACACACACACACACACACACACACACACACTTCTGGACTTTCCAGTCCCACATGTACAGAGCTTGGAAGTTGCCAACCTGTCTTAACAAGTAAAAAGCTGAACAGACTGAAAATCATCTTTTTAGTTCCATCAGAAAAGGGAAGACACAGGGCACCACTACTCCTAAAATTAGAGGGGCAGAATCCTATAGGTTACTAGAGGAGAGACTCATGAACAGAAACCACCACAGGAACCAGTGCTGGGAATGAACACTTGAACTATAATTGATAAACTGCTAGAGGCCCAGTGTGGACAATTCTGAGAGTTAAAAACTTCAGAAGGACCTAGTCTGAGGGGGAGCCACAAAAATGCTCTAAAATTTATCTCCAGGAACTTGATGAAGTTTCCACAGTAAATTTCAGGTAAAGTCCTCTCACATTTATAGCAGGGAGAAGGAAAGGGAGCCATTTTGAAATACACTATTCTATTCTTTTGAAAAAGCCTGACCTCAGGGGAAACTAGTTAACCAGATCGTAACCTGCTGGGGTATTATCAGAACCTAACTCACCTGGGGAAGAGAAATATCCAACTCCAGCTGGCTTTAGTCTTCCAAGTGGTATAAAGAGAAATAATTCCCCCACTCAACCCAGCCATCCTCTCCAACTTGGGGGGGGGGTGGTTACTGGAGAAACACATGTGAAGTGCATAGTCCAGAGGCAAGGGTCACTAAAAGATGGAGACCAAACCACAGTATTGTAGCTTCCTTTACCCACCACCCCCGCCTTACCACATTACTAAAGGCGTATTTGCAGCAATTCCTTTGAGCCTCTATGTTCCTGGCTATCAAGAAAATACTACAAAGTATAGCAAAAAGTAAAAAAAAAAACCAAACCACAACTAAACAAAACATAATTTGAAAAGACAGAGCAAGCACCAGAACCAGATATGGCAGAGTTGTTGGAACTATCAGTTGGGAATTTAAACAACTATGATTAATATGCTAAGAGCTCTAATGGGTAAATTAGCAGGCAAGAATAGATGGACAATGTAAGTAGAGAGCTGGAAATCCTAAGAAAGAACTAAAAAGAAATGCTAGATATCAAAAACACTGTAACAAAATGAAGAACGCCTTTAATGGGCAAATTAGTAAATTGGAAACAACCAAGGAAAGCATCTCCGACCTAGAGGATTTATCAACAGAAAACTCAAAAGCCAAAAGGCAATGAAAAACTACTGAAAAGACAAGACTTAATTCCCAAGAACTGTGGACAACTACAATTGTGTAACCTGTGTGTAATGGGAATATTAGAAGGAGGAAAGAAAAAGGAGATGAAATATATAAATAAATCAATAATGATTAAGAATTTCCACAAGTTAATGTCACACACCAAACCACAGATCTAGGAATCTCTGAGAACCCTAAGGGCATAAAAAGAAGAAAAAGGAGAGACCCTGGAATAAAAAGAACCTGGAGTCTGCCTTATGGGTGGTCTCTCAGGTCTTCTTTTACCCTGTACCTTGTTTCAGGGAAAAGGACCTTGTGCTTAGGTGAAGCCTCACATGCCTCCTGGGAGATCTTTCTCAGCTCTCCTTTCTTGATCTCTTTTGAAAATGTACTTCTATTTTTTGGAACAGCTTGAGAAGGATATGTATTACCTCTGCTTTAAATGTCTGGTAGAATTCCCCAGGGAAGCCATCTGGTCCTGGACTCTTATTTGTTGGGAGATCTTTGATAACTGATTCAATGTCTTTGCTGGTTATGGGTCTGTTCAAGTTTTCTATTTCTTCCTGCTTGAGTTTTGGAAGTGTGTGGGTGCTTAGGAATTTGTCCATTTCTTCCAGGTTGTCCAGTTTGTTGGCATACAATCTTTCATAGTATTCCCTGATAATTGCTTGTATTTCTGAGGGATTGGTTGTAATAATTCCATCTTCATTCATGATTTTATCTATTTGGGTCACTCCCTTTTCTTTTTGAGAAGCCTGGCTAGAAGCTTATCAATTTGTTTATTTTTTCCAAAAACCAACTCTTGGTTTCATTGATCTGCTCTACAGGTTTTTTAGATTCTACACTGTTTATTTCTGCTCTGATCTTTATTATTTCTCTTCTGCTGGGTTTGGAGTGTCTTAACTGTTCTGCTTCTATTTCCTTTAGGTGTGCTGTTAGATTTTGTATTTGGGATTTTTCTTGTTTCTTGGGATAGGCCTGGATTGCAATGTATTTTCCTCTCAGGACTGCCTTCGCTGCATCCCAAAGCGTTTGGATTGTTGTATTTTCATCTTCATTTGTTTCCAAATATTTTTAAATTTCTTCTCTAATTGCTTGGTTGACCCATTCATTCTTTAGTAGGGTGTTCTTTAACCTCCATGCTTTTGGAGGTTTTCCAGACTTTTTCCTGTGGCTGATTTCAAGCTTCATATCATTGTGGTCTGAAAGTGTGCATAGTATGATCTCAATTCTTGTATACTTATGAAGGGTTGTTTTGTGACCCAGTATGTAATCTATCTTGGAGAATGTTCCATGTGCACTCGAGAAGAAAGTATATTCTGTTGCTTTGGGATGCAGAGTTCTAAATATATCTGTCAAGTCCATCTGATCCAATGTATCATTCAGGGCCCTTGTTTCTTTATTGATCCCGTGTCTAGATGATCTATCCATTGTTGTAAGTATTAATGTCCCCTGCAATTGCCACATTCTTATCAATAAGGTTGCTTATGTTTGTGATTGTCTTATATATTTGGGGGCTCCCGTATTCGGCGCATAGACATGCAATTTTACAATTGTTAGCTCTTCCTGATGGATAGACCCTGTAATTATTATATAATGCCCTTTCTTCATCTCTTGTTATAGCCTTTAATTTAAAATCTAGTTTGTCTGCTATAAGTATGGCTACTCTAGCTTTCTTTTGACATCCAGTATCATGATAGATAGTTCTCCATCCCCCCACTTTCGATCTGAAGGTGTCCTCAGGTGTAAAATGAGTCTCTTTTTGACAGCAAATAGATGGGTCTTGTTTTTTTTTATCCATTCTGATACCCTATGTCTTTTGGTTGGAGCATTTAGTCCATTTATATTCAGTGTTATCATAGAAATATATGGGTGTAGAGTCATTGTGATGTCTGAAGGTTTCATGCTTGTAATGATGTCTCTGGTACTTTGTGATCCTTGCAACATTTCACTCACAGAATCAAGCTGTTCCAAAAAATAGAAAGGGAAGGAAAACTTCCAGACTCATTCTATGAAGCCAGTATTACTTTGATTCCTAAACCAGACAGAGACCCAGTAAAAAAAAAAAAAAAAAAAAGAACTACAGGCCAATATCCCTGATAAATATGGATGCAAAAATTCTCAGTAAGATACTAGAAAATTGAATTCAACAGCATATAAAACGAATTATTTACCATGATCAAGTAGGATTCATTCCTGGGATGCAGGGCTGGTTCAACATTCACAAATCAATCAATGTGATATATCACATTAATAAAAGAAAAGATAAGAACCATGTGATCCTGTCAATCGATGCAGAAAACTCATTTGACAAAATTCAGCACCCTTTCTTAATAAAAACCCTCGAGAAAGTCGGGATAGAAGGAACGTACTTAAACATCATAAAAAGCATTTATGAAAAGCCCACAGCTAATATCATCCTCAATGGGGAAAAACTGAGACCGTTCCCCCTGAGATCAGGAACATGACAGGGATGTCCACTCTCACCGCTGTTGTTTAACATAGTGTTGGAAGTTCTAGCATCAGCAACCAGACAAAAAAAGGAAATCAAAGGCATCAAAATTAGCAAAGAGGAAGTCAAGCTTTCACTTTTTGCAGATGACATGATATCATACATGGAAAACCCGACAGACTCCACCGAAAGCCTGCTAGAACTGATACATGAATTCAGCAAAGTCGCAGGATACAAAATTAATGTATAGAAATCAGTTGCAGTCTTATATGCTAATAATGAAGCAACAGAAAGCCAAATAAAGAAACTGATCCTCTTCACAATTGTAACAAGAATCATAAAATACTTAGGTATAAACCTAACCAAAGATGTAAAAGATCTGTATGCTCAATACTATAGAAAGCTTATGAAGGAAATTGAAGAAGGTACAAAGAAATGGAAAAACATTTCCGTGCTCATGGATTGGAAGCATAAATACTGTTAAAATGTCAATACTACCCAAAGCTATCTACATATTCAATGCAATCCCAATCAAAATTGCACCAGCATTCTTCTCGAAGCTAGAATAAGCAATCCTAAAATTTGTATGGAACCACAAAAGACCCCAAATAGCCAATGTAATTTTGAAGAAGACCAAAGTGGGAGGCATCACAATCCCAGACTTTAGCCTCTACTACAAACCTGTAATCATCAAGACAGCATGGCATTGGCACAAAAACAGACACATAGACCGATGGAATAGAATAGAAACCCCAGAATGAGACCCACAAAAGTATGGCCAACTAATCTTTGACAAAGCAGGAAAGAATTTCCAATGGAAAACAGTCTCTTTAACAAATGGTGCTGGGATAGCTGGACAGCAACATGCAAGAGAATTAAACTAGACCTTTCTTACACCATTCTCAAAAATAAACTCAAAATGGATAAAGAACCTGAATGTGAGACAGGAAACCATCAAAACCCTAGAGGAGAAAGCAGGAAAAAACCTCTCTGACCTCAGTCACAGCAAGTTCTTACTTGGCACATCTCCAAGGGCAAGGGAATTAAAAGCAAAAATGAACTATGGGGACCTCATCAAGATAAAAAGATCCTGCACTGCAAAGGAAACAATCAACAAAACTAAAAGGCAACCAACGGAATGGGAAAAGGTGTTTACAAATGACATATTGGACAAAGGGCTAGTATCCAAAATCTATGAAGAACTCACCAAACTCCACACCCGAAAAATAATCCAGTGAAGAAATGGGCAGAAACATGAATAGACACTCTTCTAAAGAAGACATTCAGATGGCCAATAGACACATGAAAAGATGCTCAACGTCACTCCTCATCAGGGAAATACAAATCAAGCTACACTGAGATACCACCTCACGCTCGTCAGAGTGGCTAAAAAAACAAATCAGGAGACTATAGATGCTGGCAAGGATGTGGAGAAATGGGAATCCTCTTGCTCTATTGGTGGGAATGCAAACTGGTGCAGCCACTCTGGAAAACAGTGTGGAGGTTCCTCAAAAAATTAAAACTAGACCTACCCTATGACCCAACAATAGCACTGCTAGAAATTTACCCAAGGGATACAGAAGTGCTGATGCACAGGGCCACTTGTACCCCAATGTTTATAGCAGCACTTTCAACAATAGCCAAGTTATGGAAAGAGCCTAAATGTCCATCAACTGATGAATGGAAAAGAAATTGTGGTTTATATACACAAAGGAATACTACGTGGCAATGAGAAAGAAAGAAATCTGGCCATTTGTAGCAATGTGGATGGAACTGGAGAGTGTTATGCTAAGTGAAATAAGCCATACAGAGAAATACAGATACCATATGTTTTCACTCCTATGTGGATCCTGAGAAACTTAACAGAAGACTGGGATGAGCACTGGGTGTTGTACGGAAACAAATTTGACAATAAAGTTCATATTTTAAAAACATGAAAATGTACTTCTACTCAAATTTTTATAAATACCCATGAGTAAGTGTTGTTAAGAGATTTCAGACTAGTTCTCTTGCAGGAGCTCCTCTGATTCCAAATCTGGGACATAAACTCATAGGAGACTGTTAGAAGTTTTTTTTTTGTTTGTTTTTTAATGTTAGCTGGTTTCTGCTCCCCCTTTGCCCCTTGTCTACTGGAACTAATGGATCCCTCTTCCTTTTGCAGTTCTAGTGGGGCTAACCACCTTGTCTTTATGAAAGATTTACCACTTTCTAGAGTTTAATTCATATAGGAATCATGTGTCTTCCTCTGATGGGGTTTTTAAAATTGTGTTGTAGTTTTTCAACCTTTTGCTGCCTGGTTGTTAGGATGGGACAGAGGGTCACATAAAGTTTCCATTTTCAAATTTATAATTAAATGGAGTTTGGGGCACCTGGGTGGCTCAGTCAGTTGAGCGCCCTACTTTTTTTTTGTCATGATCTTACAATTCATGAGTTTGAGCCCCACATTGGGCTCTGTGCTGACAGCTTAGAGCCTGGAGCCTGCTTCAGATTCTATGTCTCCCTCTCTCTCTCTGCCCCTCCGCTGCTCACTCTCACCCTCTCTCTCTAAAAAAAATAAACATTAAATTTTTTTTTTAGTTAAATGAAATGGAGTTAAAATTTTAAGCCTCAAAATATTTACTCTTTTAGAATACATTATGAAATAGCCTTTAAACACTTTGAACGGAGGTCTTGCAAGTACTATATATACCCTTACTTCGTATCATTTCCTAAGGCTCTACTCTCCATAGTTGTCATTATCTGGTATTTATTTTTCCATTGCTGTGGATCAGGGTTCTGCTTCTTGGTCCCAGCTCCCTCAGCTGCATACTTTGGACTGCCAACTTGAAACTGGAATCATGACAGATTTAACCTCTAGGGTTTTCCTCTGCTTGCTAATTTCTAGTGTGTTTGTCACATGCAAGACTAATGTCTGCTCCTTGAACATTAACTCAGGTTCAGAACCTTGTTGTGAAAGCTTGCAATTGACTCTGCATCTTGTAACAGACAAAAATAGTGTCCATAGGGCACTACAGGGCCAAGACTGGAGATCATAGTGACAATTTCTTCCTGTTCCATGTAAGAGTGACCTCTAGCTGTAAGCAATGGGGCATAGGTAATGGAGAAATAATTGAATCTCAGAACCTATTCTCATTTACCAACAGCCAACAACACAGATGTTTCATTATTTGGAAGCATTCACTAGAGACTCTGAGGTAGCATTCTGCTTTGTCCTATACGTTTGGTTGTACCAGGAGGCTCTAATTTCCAGGTTTCTACATGAGTGGGGAGAAGGAGACGCATGCCTCTCCCATTCATACATCTTCTTCTGCTGGATGACAACGTATGATATTACATTGCACAGCACTGCTGGAAATCCTACCTACCCATAACATTCAGTCTGGTAGATAACAGAGATGGTGACCCACTACAACACATGCTGACTCATTTATACAGAGTTATTCTGGCATTCTTGAAGCTATACCAACACTGTGGAGACACCATCCTGTGAAGAACTCTAAGGAACCTATAATGTCCTGACCAAATCTGAATATTCTAGCATTCTGCATTAGTTGATCATATATTTATGGTACAGCTATGGTTAGCGTTTGATCCTTCACTTCTTGAGACTATGGCTACTTGGTGTCCTAACACGCTCAGGATTATGCACATCCCTGAAGCTGGTAGTATATATTCATTGCCCATTAATACCTAGAGGAGCAACTTACCCCTCAATTTAATAACATTTATCATAGAACCCCATTCCACAATGATAACACTCTATATAGATTCTCACTCTAAAATGCTCAATCCACTGGAGACCTCCTCTGCCCTTACCTTATGCTGAATTATAACACAGTCACAGAGGAATGTACTATATGTTAATTATTTAGGATCAGAGTACTCCCCCAAACTTAAGGTAGTGATCAACTTGCAGACAATATTCTGATCCCAGTTCCTGATCTCACTTTATGTACTTTGATTCAAAAAGATCTTGCAGATAGAGGCAGTGATGAGACAAACTGTGTTAAACTGCACAGAAAGAAACATTAACTCAGTGATGCCTAATAGCACATGTATGTACCTTTGCTTTACACTTGGATTTTCCTAGTTGTCAGCCCATAGCCAATCATGTCCTAAAGATATATGATAACCACTATACTTCATTTCTAAGGTTTCCTGATGGCTCCTATATCATTGGCCATTCCTATTCCAAGAATTTTGAAGAATTGTGATATGCATGGGAAATAACTTAAGACATGGAAGCAGGAAGATTGTAACAATTTTTCACATATGTTCAGCGCTCTTAGTTCTTGTCAAATATTCCCTTCTCCCCTAAACAAGAGGATAAGGCAAACTGCAGACAAACAATGGATTCTCTCTTCTCCATCTTGCCATGTTATTTACATTGTTAACCAGTGTCCCAAATCAGCTCTTTGAAGCATATTTCTTTGTAAAGTTAGGTCTCAACTGTAGCCTGAAACATATTATGCAGGGATATGATGAAAAATACCTGGTAGTATTTAGTAGCACCATTATCTTCCAACTGGGTTATATGCCAACTCAGTGTAACCAAGCCTGCTTTCATTGTACTTGGGAGTTATTTTTCAGAGGCTTCTTTGTCCCTCAAGCAAATATTTCTTTTATAAGCCCAACCATATACTGATTCCAGCTAAGGCTGGGTCTATTACACGTTTATTATAAACTCCTTCATCTAATAATTTTTTATGCAACTATTTTATCTTACTCACTTGAGAATAAGAGCCTTAAGGGACATCTTCATTCATTGTTGTATATCAAGTTTAAAGGCAATTTGTTATACATGGTAAGTAGTAATAAAGAGAAAAAAAAATGAGCAGAAAGCAGGGCTCCTGGGTGGCTCAGTTGGTTGAGTGGCTGACTTCAGATCAGGTCATGATCTCGTGGCTTGAAGGCTTATGAGTTCAAGTCCTGCGTCAGGCTCGGTGTTGACAGCTCAGAGCCTAGAGCCTGCTTCGGATTCTGTGTCTCCCTCTCTGTCTGCCTCTCCCATGCTCATGCTTGGTCCCTTTCAAAAATAAACGTTAAAAGTTTTTTTTTTTTTAAATGAGCAGGAAGGAAAGAAAAAGCAGAAAATAAGGAAAAGGGGGTGGGGTAGGAGACAGAAGCAAAAGTCTAAAAGCTTCCAAAAGTTCCATCATGAGAATTAAGACTTAATAAAACAACATAACTAATAAAACTTACAACATAGTCAAGCAAATAATGGAACATTTATAACAAAGTAAAAACTTCCCACTTGTGAAACTAAATGTCATTGCAAGAAGAAAGCAATAGAGCTTAGGAATTAAGGCAACTGAGAAATCTTTAAAGAGAGAATCAATGAGACCAAAAAATGCCATGGTCTGTCAGATTCATATCATCCACTAAGAGATAAGTGAACAAAATCCTGACTCCCAATTCCTTAATTCATCGGTCTGTTAACATTTAATAATTTAAACCGTAAAGCAAAATACTGTTTTATCTAACGGTTATTAAAGCTAAAAGTAAGACAAATAGGAGTACATATAGGGGCATCATATGCGTCAACATTTCTTAACTCTTTGTATCATTTATAAAACTGATTTAGTATATAGATATGAAGCAAAATCAACTATTAAAACACCACATCCAAAATTCTGTTTTCCTGGGACACATTCTATCACTTTCGCAACATAAATGGTTAGGGGGTATCCTGTCCATCACAGTCCTATTCTTTTATATGGATGATATGCTTAGCAAACATGCTTCCCAGCTCTTTAGACCAGTCATTACATTTTTATTAAAATGCAGATTCTCTCTCCCTATTCCATACATAGTGAATAAAAATCTCTGGTAGTGAGGGCAGGGAATCCTTATTAAAATGATTTCCAAGTGATTTGAAGGCGGATACCCTGGCTCTTGCCTTCAGACTGACATTTAGAATCACTCTTCAGAGTTCCCTATTGCCCATGTCAGGCACTATCCAAGAAGACTATTGCTTGGATCTCACTTCTAATGCATTTAGGCATCATACCTGTCTTCCCTGTTTCCAGTTCCCAGTGTGTTCACATTTTGGCTGGGTCCACCAATGCCCGAACTCCATACTTATCCATCTCCATTTTTAATGTGGTAACCAGAGAGTTCTTTTGAACTATCTGAAATATGTGAGGACCTAAGTTTTTCATTCCAAGTATCCCAAATGCATAAAATAACAAATCTGAGGTCTATCTAAGGATATCTTTGAGACTAATAGTGAGCTGATTTGCCACAACTGATGCTCCAAACGTACTTTCTCCTGTAGTTAAGCCTTCGTCGATGAGCTTTAACTCCAACATACTGCCGGCCCAGAAGCTGGTGCTCAGACTGTACTGAACTCCTAGATAGTGGAATCAGTATGGCCAGAAGAGAGAGAGAGAAAACCCAAAACATGTTCATATTACCCTTTTTCAACCTGCTTGCAGTACTGTGTGAGATGCTTTTTTCCTCTCTTAGAAGCTATTCCCTAGCATATGTGCATCCAACAGTCCAAACAGGTTGGCATAATTAGAAAAGGAGGAAAGTATAAAATATACAGTGTATACTGTATATACAGATACACAGTTTTACAATTATTACATTCCAAAATAATGAGAATTATCACAATGAACCATTGCCACGTTTGGTCTTCTGGCCAAAATTTTAAGGCACATTTTGAAGAGGACTAAAATTCATAGGCTTCTGTTAAATAAGTACAGAACTCAAAGCTTAGTGTCATCTGTCTCAGAGAGGAAAGCTAGTGCAAAATCCATAAGAAAGTATTAATTGAAAACCAGCATTGCCATTGTATTAACAGGAAAATGTCATTAATGCATTCAAATCTTTATCACTTAGGCCAGAGAGAAGACCAATCAAAATATGAGATCAATATAGAAAACAAGTTTTTTTTTTCCTTTTTAAACTGGAAGTCTCAAGATACTTCAAGAACTACCACAATGTTATTTAGAAGTAGGATCCATAGGTGTAAGAGCTGAGTATATCAAGTATGGAATATTGTAACATAAGAGAATGAAAGATGCTGTAAAACACGAGACTGAACAGAAAGAGACACATCCTATTTTTCAGGTAAAATCTTCTAGATGATCTATAAATACAATTGTTTGGTCAAGCAAGTGTTTTAAAGAAATTGCAGTTAGTGTGGCAAGAACTGGAGTTAATATTCTGTCATTTGAATAGATGAAAATGTAAGAAGATAGCCTGTATATAGATGATTGCATAAACCGCTTCCTTTTTTGCTACTGAACATGAAGATGTCACATAACCAGACGGAACACTGTTGTAAGGATTCAATATGACTTTTAAATTAGAAGTATACTTGTATGCAGCACAATTAGAGGATAGAATGTGAAAATATACCAACATATTGGGTAGAACCCAATTATTTGGAACTTTGAGAATATATCTGGAAGAAGTAACTGAACTTCTAAAGCATATACTCCAAAATCACAGCAGTGAATGCAATACAGTTTGTCACACTCACCAACAACGTAATTCATGTGATAGCAGATGCCCTCACACACCACGATTAAGAGACCCAAGCTCCCCATCTTACATCATCACCCTCCATTAGGACCATGAAGTCTACTGCTCAAGCAAAAAATTGGGGAAGACCATTTTAGAGGTGGTTTTGGGGGGCTAGTCCTAGAAGAAGAGTACATTACCTTTACCCAAATTCCATGGACATACCTAACTAATGGAAACAGAATGATATTCTAGATCTGTGATCAGGAAAAAAAAAAAATTTGGTACAATTATGTCTGATATCTGAAATAGAGTTATTATTTTTTATATTATTAAGCATTTTATGGGATAATGAATTTTATAACAAGTTATACACTGGAAATCACATTAACCAATACTATATATATGTATATATATATTATATATACATATATATACATAATATATATATACATATATATACATAATATATATATACATATATATACATAATATATATATATTATATATATTATATATATTATATATATAATATATTATATATATATAATTTGCACACAAGGTCTACCTCAATGGTTTGCAAAGAATATGTTTTCCTTGAAATATTCCATTGCCAGTAATTCTTAGTCTTTCGATGCATGAAAGAGTAACAAATGTGATTCTAAGAAGCCAATAAAATATAGTGTCTTAATGGCATGCAAGAGTTCTGCAATGGGTTTTTGGGTGAGGAAAAAGGATTTGCCTTTTTGTAGTTAACATAATTCTTTTTAAATATAGAAATCTGTTTTAAGAGATATGATGGGGCTAGAGACCATGTTATAATAAATCTAAAGCAGATTTCATAAATAAGTTACTCAAAGTCTCAGTTTTCTGCAATTGATTAGAATAGGATATTTAGCATATTAATAGTAGCTAACAATTGGTTTCTGTGATAAAATTCAGAGGGGATCTTTTTGAATAATGTTTTAAAAATTCTTACCATTGGATTTTCTTTTTTCTAATCCAAACACATAAAAAAGAGCAGAGTACTGTTACAGGTCTTACTTAATTTAAATATGGATAGTTGGAAATCTTAAAGTTTGGAAAGTCAGAGGCATTAAGAGAAAGCCATAAGATACCAGGAATTCGGGGAAAATATAAAATGAGTAATTACCATATGGATAATACTGCTTTTTGTACCCATGTTTTGTGGTTTTATTCTGGTTATCAAAGGAAAGGTGTTTTTGCTACCGTTAATATTTTGTGTGACATTGAATAAAGGAATCCATGAGGGAGCCAGGCCCATGTGTGGGTTCCCAGGCTTAGTGACTGGGAAAATGACCTTCCTTCTCTGAGCCTCATTTTCCTCATATATAAAATGCTATATACATCATTACGTTCACAGGTTGAGCATAAAAGAAGGTTGAGTAGAAGATGTAAAGGGATGAACAACTACCTGGAATCAAGTCAGAATCATTGGGTAAAGAGTCTTACCACTTAGGAACATATCATGACTTTGTTTCTTTCAAATGAATGAAATAAACTCCACCCTACTTATTTTACAAGCATAAAATTAAATTATGAATATGAAGGGATTCTATGAAGGTAGGAATGCTAACAACTCTAACGTGTTATTAACAGCAAAACATCACTGTATTTCCTCAGATGAAATCTAAGGCGACCGCAAGTGGGGTTCTCGCACAAACCCAGGTATGTAATGCAGTGAGGTGCTGGTTGGTATTCTTTATGAAATCCTGTCCCTGAACAGAATTCCTATACCATATTGAATGCTACTTGCCACCAGCCACCTTAGTTCGGCAGAGGGTTAACCAAATTTCAGTTCCTGCTTATTTCACAACATAAAGAAAGGTTGTTTTAGAGATCAGATGACTTTTAGCTAGAGTAAGTACAGCAGCAAAGCAATGAATGTTGTCTGGGAAATAAAGAAATGCGAGAGGTAATCAATTTCTTCCAATCTTCATTTTGCTCACCCACTTGATTTGAAACCACATATTGCTTCTCCCAAAATTAACAGTTAAGGCATCTCTTACAACTCTACAAGCATTATAGTATACACTCAATTTTGAGTATATTGAAAACCCTATCATAAAAGATCTTCTGAGGCATCTATATTTAAAATAACAGCATTTTCTAGTTAAGCCAACAAACTTAAACATAGAAATAAAGAAATTTCTGGAGAATTAGCTCTCTGGTATAAGCTATGGTTAACTATGTGCATATTTATTCATTTATTTTACACAATATGCTCATTTGTTTCTAAAGTAGACAGTCCGGTTTCAGTGTTCATCATAAGCTCAATTTGGTTTTACTTCCTTACTGTGCTTTCTTGGCATCTGCTTTTATGGAAATATAGCTGGTCATTACCACAGCTTTGCATGCCTTACAACTGTGTTGTTTTTCATGCAAAACAGACATTTGTGAAATAATTACAGATGGGAAAGTATGCCCCATGGAGTTTTTTCTTCATTACAAAATTATCCTGTTCTGATCATTTTTACATTCACTTCATTATAAGGGGAAAACACAGGGAAAGTAAAATATTTCCATTATGATAGCAATCTTCAGAGTATTTGTTCTTACCAAGTGGGAAGTGATGGATTATATATAAAATGAAGGATTTTGGAAAGATTTAATAAATTATTTCCACTCCCCCTTTTCACCACCCTCTCCATTCTCTGAAGAATAGCTTCTCCTGATAAGGTTCCAGATGTTAGTCATTGTGGACATGTCAGCTGAAATCCATAAGAGGAAGATTTGCCACAGAGCATTGTTTAGTCATCACTGTTTCCAGCTTTCCCTTCCATCTTTCAGTAGGATAACCTGGAGCTGAATATTCCTTATATATTATTCAGATCTTTTCTCCCCACTTCTCACCCCTGCCATGTGCCCCCAGAAAATTGATGCATATGGGTTGTATCAGCTGAAATCCCTTGCCTTCTAATTCCCAGTCTGGTGGGAGTGAATATTTCTAATGACTGAAATTTTAAAATTCAGTTATTAGTGTTCTTACAATATATTCCTCAAGTGTTGGTCTTCCTTCTATCTTATTTATATTTTCACTGTTTATATGAATCTTCTTCAAAAAATACATTTAAAAACCTAAGACATGGGAAATTCATATCCCTGTGAACTCATCTCCTATTTAGATTCTGGATGATCAAATATAGATGTTAAGGTTAAAAAACAAACAAAAAACTTTGACTTGGAAGACTTTGGCTATGTCTCCTCTATTCAGCTAATTTGCTGTGTGACTTGGACAGAATACCTTCTTTCCGAGTCTCCTTTTCATCATGCATATGTGTGTGAAACTCCTTTCCACTACTAATAGGCTATCATTCTAGAACTCCAATCTCAATCCTCTTGTGCTTCTATTTCCACAGAAACACAAGATGAGTAGGGGCCTGTATTGTTAGGGAAATAGATGGCATGTTCAACAAAGACGTTCTGACAACTTACTGAAGGGACTACATACAACAGATCAGCAAAGGAAACCAAGAAAGGATGTTGGTATCTGAAGGCAATTCCAGTTTGAAGACCTTGCCTCCATTTTGTTTGAGTTGGTAAGGAGAAAGAATTACCAGAAACTGAGGAATAAAAGCTTTAGGAGAGGATTGCCCAACAGGAGCTATAGACTTCAGTAGAAGGGCACGAATATTGCCAACTGAAGCCTAGCAGTGATAGAGACAGGGCATACATCCTTGACTTCTCTCTTCTCTGAAATCACCTGTCATTGCTTTTCAAAGCTTCACCTAAATGGACAAAAAATGGAAATATAAAACACTGTGATATTATCACTCTAATGGGATAATTCAATTGCTAAATGTCATTCGATCCAAATTCCACAAGTATCTGTCATAAATAGACAAATACCTAGAATTTCACTATGAGTACACAGAAAACATCTCTGCTGTGGAATATAAATCAAGAGATTATTTGGAAAAAAGGTGTCAGTTTATTTTATATTCAAAGGGGGTACACAGTAAAATAACCAACATCTATGGCAGTAATGAATAACATCAGGCCATGAGCCTCAGAAAAGCTCCATTCCTTTGAATCTGGCTTTTGGTATAATTTCAAACACAGCCTACACGCACATATACATCAAAAAAGATTAATGGGAAAAATACACAAATCAGTCAGTCCATCAGTATGAAACTGCTACCAGAGAGGATAATGAAACGTGAGGAAAGAATAACCTGGCACATTTCTTCTAACAAAATGAGGACCACTGTAATGGTCATTGTCAAGAATTGGCTGAGTGGATGCAGTCCTCACATGGATTAGGCTGGCCTTCAGGATCCGGGATGCCCTTGAGCATCAGGTACTGGTCCAGAGACCAGAAAGAGTGATGGCAATAGACCCAACTGATGTTTTCCCCACATCACATGGTTTGACCTTTACTTCTCAGCACAGAAAAAAACAGAAAACTATGAAAAATAGTTAAGATTACAGGAGATTTAGGTTCATCTTATTTATCTTGGTATTTCCAGTACCTATCAGGGTGCCATTAAATGCTGATACTTATAGTGAAGCTATTAAATGTTAGATTGCATTGAAGTAAAAAAAAAATTTTAACGTTTATTCATTTTTGAGAGATAGAGCAGGGAAGGGGCAGAGAGAGGGAGACACAGAATCTGAAACAGGCCCCAGGCTCTGAGCTGTCAGCACAGAGCCCGACGTGGGGCTCGAACTCACAAACTGCAAGATCCTGACCTGAACCGAAGTCGGACGCTCAACCGACTGAGCCACCCAGGTGCCCCAAGACTGCATTGAATTAACTAGAGCCCCTTCACTGCCAGGAATCTGTTGTACAAACTTGATCAAGTTGTTTTGACTCTGAACTTCAGTTTCAACATCTGAAGATTGGGAATTATAATAGTACTGCCTTCTGGGTTTTCCCCCCTCTGAGAATGAAAGGAGATAATGCACATGAATATACTTTTTGAATTTTAACAGATTAAAGACTGAATGCTTGTGTTTGTGTGGCTATTTTAACATGTAATGGGTTAAAAAGGAATACTAATTTCATCATTGGCATTCTTCTGCTTCATCTATGGTGAGATTCATATAAAAATTGTTAGGTTTTATTTTCTTCAAGAGATTCAATAATAATTTCAATAAAAAATGACTTGCAAACAATTTTTAACACACATGGCCTTATTAAAAGAAGATTGCTCATCATTTTTCCAACATAGATGAGAGTTCCATACTAAGGACACAAACAAAGCTATGAAATCTGGCATTTCAGGACTTGTCTAAACAGAAGATGTTGTCCACAAGGGAGGTCCTACTGGCATGAGAAACCACTGAACCTTACCAGTGAGAAAATGGCTAAACCCATTTATTCCTAAGCAAGCTCTGAGTGTCTGTGACATCCAGTCTGGGACAAGGACAAGAAGGAAGTGGTTTATATAGCACAAAAGAGTGCAGTCCTAGCAGCTCAAGGGGCTTCTAAGATAAAGTGCCTAATAAATGAGAAATTTGTAGAGGTGTTATAAGCAAATTTATCCCTGTGGGAGAATGAGGTCCTTTCTCTTCCCCTCTGGAAAAGGTTATAGCATCTTTTGAAACAAGATCAGTGTTAGTGATGATAGAAATAGCTCTGTCAATTGGCAAAGAGAAAAGTAGCTACAGATGAGAAATGAAGGCAGAGGGGACAGAAAAATCAACTGAGTACTGCTCGGTACTGTTGAGGCAAGAAAATGGTAGGGGTTACTTGAAATACATGTGATTCTACATTCCCAACAGATATCAATCTTTGGGGTGTGGGAACAAGAAGTGAGAATTCTCTCAATCATAGGTTATTCATAAATTACTTCTAGCATTCTTCATGTTCTTTAGTCTTTATGATAATAAAATGCTTACTTCTTTAAAATATTTTAAGTAGCATTTACAAAAATTTTAGCCTTATAGCAAATATTCACAAACTGGAAGACACTAGCAACATTGGCTAGTTTTCAAATAATATTTAGATCTCCTATCAAGGTTAAAAGTACTATTTCTAAAATGTGTTACTTCTTGAAACACTGTTAAAAGATTTGTATAAAGTATACCATGCATGTAAACTTACTAATATCTATTAGCAGAAATGAGTCACCAAGGGCAGAAGACAGGAACACTATGAACATATAACACAGAAGCAGCTATGATCAAAACTGTTTGTTGGAGCCGTCACTGATTCTCTCTGAAGCATCTCTGTGCTTGTTTTCAGAAATGTCAGTTTTAACCTTTGACTCTCAACATTAGCATTTCCTGTTCTTGCTTTCAACTGGACATCAGTTGTTTCCTTCAAACAGGAATATCTCTACATTGATTGTCAGGCTTTAATTCTTTCAAGAGAATTATAACACTTTTAAAACTCATGTTCCCAATTTCTCAACTTATTTTTAAAACTTTGGATGCAGGAGTGCCTGGGTGGCTCAGTCAGTTAAGCATCCAGCTCTTGGTTTGAGCTCAGGTCACGATGTCACAGTTTCTAAGGATTGAGCCCCACATCCGGCTCCATGCTGTCGGTGTAGAGCCTGCTTGAGATTCTCTCTCTCCCCCTTGTTCTGCCCTCCCTCCACTCCTCGATGTGCTCTCTCACTCTCTTTCAAAATAAAACTTGAAATAAAATTTTGGATGCAGAAAAACTAACTTCTGGAGAATCGCTGAGAAAACGTATCTCTGCATGGAAATCCTATGCAAGGCAAATGGTCTTCTCCATGTCAGTACATGGCATGAAAAACAGGCAGTATCTAAATTGTCATCTGAGCATAAGCTCTTGATTTTTCTATTTCCCATACTCTCCCACCCAGTCTTCCCAATCTAACTTTAAATATATCCTTAATAACTCATCTCTCCAGCTACAAGCCCACCACTACACCTCTCATCACCATGACCCAATAGTCTGAGCTGGCCTTCTTGCTTCCTTTTCTGACTCACAAAAATTCATTCACCAGAGTAGACAGGTCAAAACTTTAAAGTTGAATTCTTAACCAACTGAGCCACTCAGGTGCCCCTGGGTCATATATTTAAAATGAGTTATAGGGCGCCTTGGTGGCTCAGTCAGTTAAGTGTATGACTTTGGCTCACATCATGATCTCACAGTTTGTGAGTGGAGCCCTGTGTCAGGCTCTGTGCTGACAGCTCAGAGCCTAGAGCCTGCTTCAGATTCTTTGTCTCCCTCTCTCTCTCTGCCCCTCTCCCACTCGCTCTCTCTCTTAAAAATAAACATTAAAATAAAATAAAATGAGATTTAGTTTGCTCATTTCTAATATGACAATACTGCTTTTCCTCAGAGCTGTTGTAAAATTACATAGGACTAGTTCATGAAAATACTTATACAAGCCAGTATGGAAATGGAAGATATTAAAGCCATAGAGAATTTTAAGAAGTTATAAACATGGTACAGCTACATTAAAAATGTATGCTAAAATCTAGAAAAACTAATCACGTACCTATTTTTTTTTAACTCTTACTTTTTCTTTTAAGGGGTAAAATATGAGTTGCCAAAGTTATTTTCCCTAATTTAGTGTTTGAGGTTTTAGGAAACAGAAGGAAAAGCAAGAAAATTACTTTCCATTGAGGACTTAAAAGGTGATCCAAAATCATGCTAAGATTTTCACATATTAAAAAAAAAAAGATTTCCACATATTATTCATCACTGACGCGGTATTGTCACTTCAATGTATAAATAATTTGGCCCCAGGAACATTAGGTCTGTAGATCACCAAACCAGGTGCTTTTCCTACTGCATCACTTTGCCCTCATCCGTGGCTGGGAAAATGGGCTAACGCAGAAACCAGCGGTTTTGTTGGAGGTTA
The DNA here is from genome assembly GCF_022837055.1 of Prionailurus viverrinus. Classification (NCBI taxonomy): domain Eukaryota; kingdom Metazoa; phylum Chordata; class Mammalia; order Carnivora; family Felidae; genus Prionailurus; species Prionailurus viverrinus. The sequence goes on from NC_062562.1 coordinate 142,929,880, forward strand.
CATTTTCAGATGCCAGTTCTGCTGATACCTTTTTCAGAGAACTCCACCCCCAACACCTGCTAAGAGGTTTTCAGATCACAAGACTCCTTGTCACTTCAGCACCCCTCCTCAAGTATATACACCTGACCTCAGAAAAATCTTCTGTGGTCTGGCTTAAAAAAAAATGAGTCAATTAGATGGCTTCATTGGGAACTTGAATTAAAAACCAGAAGCAAGCATCAGTTATCTAGGGATTTTGAAACAGATAGTTTATGAGGTCATATCTGGGGAAAAAACAGAAAATTTATGAAACAGAGTCAGGAGTGAGATTGGTGCCCTAACAAGCCAAAGTTACCCACAAGCTGAGACTATTAAAGAATAGAAATAATAAATTAAGGAAAAAGACAAAAGAGCAAGGGGCATACATGATGAGATCAGGGAGATCATGCAGCTCCTAAGAAATGAAAAGTGAACCTTTGATTTCCTACTACTTAGTTTCAATCCCTATAAGACTATGTCGCTTATCTTTGGATACAATTGCCTGCTATCTTTATAGGAAAATATATTTCCCCTTCTTTTTTGTGGAGCTAGTTGCACAGTCTTTGTTACTAAAATGACCATAACTAGAACAGATTATGTTGCCCGAAAAAAACCTCTGTGTGTGTGTGTGTGTGTGTGTGTGTGTGTGTGTGTGTGTGTGTAGAAAGTCTGTTTCACCTCAAGGTAGGAGTTTGTTTTATTTTTAGATAACTTTTATCTGCTACCTCAGTTGGAGAAAGGAGTATAAATCTTGCTTTTAGGAAGTCTTGCTTTTAGGAAAGAAAGCAGTTCAAAAATAGAATACAAAATGATATAAATCATCATTTGTTACCTTCTCCCAGTCTCAGTCCTGTAACATGAAAACTCAGTTTTACATGATGAAAACTACATCCATCACATAGCCACAATTTCTGAAGAAATTTAGTGTTTCAGGAACAAGCAATTAATACAAACAATAGCAAATGAGGATTCCTTAAACGGCTTAAAGATGGCCATCACAGCATTCAATTAATGTAAAATTTTATCGCAACTATTAGTGTTTCATTGACTTAAGCTAAGCATTTTTATTCAAAATGAAAGCCGCACAAACGAATGTGCATTTGTAACTTACAGCCCTGATAGTTGAAGTAATAAAAACACACAGACAAGGCAAACATGAGCTATGGTTGATATTTAACAGAAGGACACTGTAGCAGACGAACCCAGAAAAAGTCTGCTAATTATATGCCAGGACTCTAAAGGAATAAGATTAATGTCCTCATATGACTTAATAAACCCAATTTAATGATGTTATAGTCACACTACTCTAACCTCAGACCGAGTTGTAAAGTGCCGGTATTCTGGTTTTAATAAAAAGTAAAGGTAGGTTTTCTGAGTGTCTGAATGTTTTTAGGCGTGGATATATAGACGGTAGTTGGGTTTCTGGATAGGATCAGAAGGAATAAAGTACGCAATGTAGATTTAAGTGTTCAAGTAGGAGGGGCAACAGTTGTGAAGCATTAGCTCAGCCCCCACACAGGGAGGGGGAAAGTCATCTCAACAGGTTGCTCTTCAAGACAATCAAGAGTCACCCATTTGCTGAGAGCAGAACTGTTTTCTTGTTAGGATTTTCTGTAAATACCAAAAGGGCTGTTTTCCCACCAACCATTTACTCTGGCAGTTCTGTGGCTCCTCTGCTCTGCTGTCACTTATTGTTCCATTAATTTCTTCTTAAACATTGATGATATCCTGCAGGTGACCATCCAGAGGCCTCTGTCAAGACTAATACTAATCCCTCCTACAGTCCATACTCTTTGGCTGATGGTCGCCTGAAGCAAACGCGGAGGCACTGGACTCTGTCCTCTCTGCTGTCACAGTCAGGATTGCCTCTCCATTTGCCACCAGATCCCCTGTACAGGATTCTATCTCTTGCCAGAGGGAAGCATTTGCATTATTTGGTGATGTGAAAAGGAATGGGTCAGCCCCTGGGAGCTTCTTCTGAGAATAATCTACCCGACTAGCTTTTTTCCCCCCTCATCTCGTGTGGCAACATTCTCTCAGGAGATCCATTGCCTTGTTTTTCATTTTGACGTTTTCATGGAACTCCAAATCCATTAAATTTATCTGCATGTGATGATGCTGTCTCATGGGGAAGTTCCAGGTTCTTGCCCATGGGGCTGTCAGATTCCATACAAATAATGGACCATATGATAAAGAGATTCCCAAGAATACCATGATTGTTAAGGATTCTGCCTGCCTATAGTAAGTGAAAGACATGTGGAGGGGCACCTGGGTGGCTCAGTCAGTTAAGCATCCGACTTGAGCTCGGGTCATGGTCTCATGGTTTGGGAGTTCAAGCCCTGCACTGGGCTCTGTGCTGACAGCTCAGAGCCTGGAGAGGGCTCTAGATTCTGTGTCTCCCTCTCTCCCTGCCCCACCCATGCTTGTGTTCTCTGTCTCTCAAAAATGAATAAACGTTAAAAAATTTTTAAAAAATAGAAACCTATGTGGAGATGAATGTTGCTTAATTTCCCATAATGCCCTGAGTATCAACTTTTCAAGCCAGCAAGAGACTAGAATTTAGGTAGAAATTTCTGAGTAGAAATTCTGATTATACAGCACATTGGTAATGTCCTATCTCTATGTAAAATATTGCTGGTTTCAGGCACTTGGGTGACTCAGTAGGTTGAGCATCTTACTTTGGCTCAGGTCATAATCTCATGGTTCAGGAGTTCGAGACCCGCATCAGGCTTGCTGCTGTCAGCATGGAACTCATTTTAGATCCTCTGTCCCCCTCTGTCTGCCCCTCCCCAACTTGTGCTCACTCTCTTTCAAAAAAAGAAAAAAAAAAGATAAGCATTTTAAAAAATTGTTATTTGTCTTTATAAAAATATTTTTTTTAAATATTGCTGGTTCTTTCCCACTGGAGTTGATAAAATGCAGAGTGGAATATTTAAGAAAGGTCAAGAAAGAACTGTTTTGGAGAGCACTAGGTTATTGAGAAGTAAACACAGGAGTTAGAAAAAAAATCAAGGAGAGGGAAGTTAAGAAGAAATCTATCTACACCTTTCTTAAAATATGTGTTTATGCTGATGAGAATTTTTGGCTCTGGCAGCGAACCTGGGTATGTAGGAGCTTAGCAAATACTTATACTTAGTAATTTATGCAAAAAATGTCCTTTTTATGACTTGGATGTTGGCATTAACCACTTGTGTGTGTTTAAGAACTATCAAGGAATAGTAACTAAGTTTAAAAGTAGTCTTTTCTAGTGTACAAAATACAGTGAGACATAAATATTTAACACTGGAATCTTGAATCGGTAATTTAAGATGTCCTTCATTTTCCTAAAATAGTGCCTTTGACAGACCTTATAAAAATGTACTCATTTTCTTCTCTCCTAAAATCTTTCCCTCTCAAGTTCTTTTTCATCATTATTGCCATCACCAGTTTCACCAATTTCATGTATCCATGTTATATTTGATTGCTCTTCCTTTAGTAACATACCAAGTCATAGTTAGAATTCAAAAACTGTCTTACGTTTATTTTTCTTTATCCCTGCCCTCGTTTTAATTGTAACTTATTTCAAATTTAGTGTGTCTATACCATATGCTGATTCCTCTTCCTGTACACCATATCACAGGCTGGTGTTGCCTACAACACAGAATATGATCCTTTACATTCAGCAGATCCTCCAAAAACCTTAGCGGTCCTTAACACCTCCATTCCTTCCTTTTCTCCTGCAAATGTAGATTCTTATAGGTATGTATTTTTGAATTTATTTTTGAGAGAGAGAGAGAGAGAGAGAGAGAGAGAGAGAGAGGTAGAGTATGAGCAGGGGAGGGGCAGAGAGAGAGGGAGACACAGAATCGGAAGCAGGCTCCAGGCTCTGAGCTGTCAGCACAGAGCCGGATGTGGGGCTTGAAACATGAGATCATGACCTGAGCTGAAGTCGGCAGCTTACCCAACTGAGCCACCCAGGTGCCCCATTGCAAATGTAGATTCTGTATGTTATTGCCAGACTGACTGTATTGTTATCATAGCATTCCTTACTACACAACTTTTAGTTTCCTCTTGCCTATAGAGGTCAGTCTAAATTTCTCTGCTCAATCTTTCAGACTTGCCCAAGTCAGATCCTACCATACCAACTGAAATTCATTTTCCACAACTTCCCAGCAAAAATTGTTTTTAGCCAAGCCTGTCCTAACAATCCTTTTAAAATGGCAGGCTTATGCCAGACGCCGTTCTTTTATTTTGCCAAGAAGAGTTTTCTCTCCAAGTCTAACACTTAAAACAAAATCCAGTTTTCCAAGTATAACAATTCCAATTTTGCTCTTTTAGGCATCACACTTAATCATATGCTACTTCATGATAGTTTTTATCATTTGCTTCCCCAGTAAGAAAGTTTCCCCAAGGCAGGATTAGGCCATGTACTCTAAGTGTTACAGAGCCTTGTAGCTGGAAACAACCCTGAAAGACTAACTATGGTCAATCCTTCCATTTTGAAACTGGTAAATCTCAGCTACATTTGTGGTGGGCATAATATATAGAATTTGTTGAATCACGATGCTATACCTAGAATTAATGTAACATTGTGTCAACTATGCTTTGATAAAAAAATAAAACTGATAGGGGCACCTGGGTGGCTCAGTCGGTTAAGCATCCGACTTCGGCTCAGGTCATGATCTCACGGTTCATGAGTTCGAGCCCCGTGTCCGGCTCTGTTCTGACAGCTCGGAGCCTGGAGCCTGCTTCCGATTCTGTGTCTCCCTCTCTCTCTGCTCCTCCCCTGCTCACATGCTGTCTCTCTCTCAAAAATAAAGATTACAAAAAAATTTTAAAAAATAAAAAAATAAAACTCATAAGTCTGCGGTTCAATGTAGTTAATTGACTTAAAAAGGCTTATAGAGCCTTCAGCAACAGACTTGTTGATAACATCCAATTTAGTCTCTGTACATATGCACAGCATGTGTTCTCCACTCCATGTGCAAAGAAATATATGTACATATAAGTATGTGTAAGAATACATGCCCTATATGTAAGCTAATGTGTGTATCATACCTCCCAACCAACTACTTACAAAATGACAAGGAGTGAATGCAACCCTTTATGCCCTTGGAATTTATTTCTCAACAGTACTAACAAAATAACATAGTCTAATTACATACCACCTTCCCTAACACCATCAGTTTATGCTCACTAGATACATGCCCAATGTTTTATATGTTTCATCTCATTTTACGTTCATCTCCTTTACAGATAAAAAGTCTGAAACTCAAAAATCACTTGATTTGCATTTAACGGATTCTCTGTAGATAGAAAAAGATATTTTCCCAATGAAATAGCCTTTAAAGGAGACCAATTTCAAAGTTTCCAGCTGTGACAGAAAATAAAAACAAATTAAGGTGACAGTGTATAGCTTATTTATAAATATCAACTGTTTTCTAAGGAGAACAAGAACTCAGGTATCTTTCCAGAAGTAAGAGGATGTGCATATAGAATCAGATTTTAAAAGGGGAGAGAAAGCTATGAAGCAAAGGAATTAAGAGATGGTTGAAAAGCAAGAATGTAAAACAAAAATGAAGATTTTTGGAATGAAATGCTAGACACTGTGTTGTAATGGCCGTTCCTTCCTGAGTCAATCTCCCAAAATCTCTAATAAATCTTATAAAACATTAAAATTTGAAACTGCAACAAAAGTGCCAATACATTGGTTCAAGGGGAGTAAAGAGGGAAAGATCTGGGGTCTTAGACATCTGTGTGTTACTCTGAAATAGCACATTCCTGAGCCACCTTTCATGATTAAGTATTTAATGCTTTTAGGACAAAACCTTAGTCTAATTAAAATGATTTACAAAATTTAAATATCTTAAAGATTTTAAGGAATATCCTATATATACACGCCAAGGATATTTCAATGATTAAAGAAAATTTTTTCATTTGGCTAAAAATAGGAATAAAACTAACATTTTCTGAATAAAACTGACCTGTTCTAAGATAAAAACTGAGTTTAGCAGTGTTTTCATAGACTTTGATAAGTCATCAGATGTTACATTAGTTGATGAGCACAATTCAGATGTAGCAGAAACATTTAAAAATGTTAATTACAGATGGAAATCTTCGGCTCAGTTAATTGCAATATATTTCTTACCCAATATGTACAAAACATAAAACTACCTATTGATTCCAACTTTTCACAGGTTTGATGATTAATAGTTCTGTGTGGTTTTTGTATAATTGGAATGAAATGGAAAGCCTTGGCATAATCCTTACCTCTTTCCAAATACCAGAATTGCTCACAGTAATCTTTTCTTTAGAAAATATCATACATGCTTACTATTTCAACTTATTAGTGCTTGAAATCTCAGACAAACCAATGCCATAAAATGTCCTGTTCTGTAAAATATACTTACTTCAATTAATCTATCCTTGTGGTAAAAATTCTCCAGTATCAGGATGCCTGGGTGGCTCAGTCAGTGGAGCATCCGACTTTGGCTCAGATCATGATCTCACAGTCCAGGAGTTCCAGCCCCACATTGGGGTTGCTCCTGTCAGTACAGAGCCCACTTTGGACCCTCTATCCTTCTCTCTCTCTCTGTCCCTCCCACACTCACGTTCACACTCTCAAAAATAAATATTAAAAAAATTCCCCAGGATTACTCAAAATTAGGGAGATACCATATGACGTACCAAATCGTAAATGCATTGTTTGTACTGCCCACTTTGTGAAGATTGGCTAGGATTTAACTATAGATTTCCATGACAAATGCATGCCTAGAAATGGAGAGGTTTTTTTCTAACTCCCCACCAACACTCTTGGCTATACAAATTATGCTGTAAATGTCAGAATCTGCTTTCTACAATTCAGTTTTAAAAGTTTCTCCTCCGACGTACTGAAATTTAACAACCACTGAGCCGAACAATAAATCTAAGCCTTATAGGCAAAAGTAGCTTTCAAAATAATCGAATTTTAGGAATGACTGAATAAAACACCACTATATTGTAGAAAGTTTTTATGATATTTGTTGTAATACTGTATTTCATATTTGGCATTTACAACTTACAACTAGAAGAACAAATTTATTTTAAGTTTCAGTCCACATTGAATTTATATAGTTCAATTATGCTTAAAATCGGACATTACTGTCTAAGCATGTATCTTTATATAAGATTTAGAAGGAATGTAATTTGGAGTGAATTACTGTTATAGAATAACTTTGAAATAAATATCTTTGAGTCTAATATTCTGAATGTTCTATAAATGGCCATTGGGGAATGACTGGTTAAAAGTATTTTTGTGAACACTGATTTACCTGAGGGGGGTGTAGAGGGTTCTAAAGGGATCACAAACATTTCCCTGGGTTTTTCTACTTTGGTCCTATAGTAAGATATATGACCTAACTAAAATTTAGGAGGTCTCTCTAGTAGATGAAGATGCCTAAATTAGAGGATGCTAATAGCAGTTGATAATTTCTAGTACTTTATAGACCTGGAAATATATGGACTTACACTCAGATGTGGATTCAAACCCCAAACTTCCTTAATTACACATGGGGCTTCATATCTGCATTTTCTCATCCATGATTACATTTGGCCCATAACATTGGGTTAAACTGTACAGGTTGATTTTTATGCAAATTTGATATAGCCAATGTATTCTTATTTTCTCAAGATTTTCTCTTTGTAAGAATAATGTATATAATACATGTAATATGCGAAATAAATGTTCATCAACTGTTACCAGCATGGTCAACTCTATCAAAACTGTGATCCATCTAAGATTCCTTGAGGATTAACTATAAATATGGGTGCTTGGCATGCACACATGTATTTTACTTGATTTAATGAATGATAGCAATTTTTGAAATAAATTTCACTGCTATATTCTGTTGGTCTGTGCAAAACTGGTAACAAACAGTAACCTGTATGAATAAAGAGTATATCTGGACTTTCAAATAGAGAAACTATTCCTGAACTACTCTTCCCATCATAAACAAATAGGGGGTGTGGAGAACCATACTACCCTGCTTGGAATTTATTATCAATGAATTACTGATTTTTTTTTATTATTTAAAAGTTTCTACCCATTACCTTTCAAATATTTTCCCCCCTCTTCTCTATATCCCTTCTTCTGAGTTCCTAATTACTTACTTGCTTAATATTAGGCCAAGAAACATGGAGAATAAGAGTTTATTTTATTTTAGACTTTATTCTGAGGGTTAATTTTTAAAATCATGATTCACTGTAATATCAATGAATTTTAACATAGCATTTCAATTGAGGGTTTGCATCTGATTTCTTTTTTCTGTGACTTTAGTTTATATAATCCCTACAGATTTTTGTGTCTGATCTCCTGATCAAGTTCAAGTGAATTATTTCAAATATTGCATATATCTCAGTTCCCATTTTATTCTTCGGGGTTTTACATCAATAATCTATTGCATCATTATCTATAGAAACATTTTACATCCTTCCTCCACAATTCCAATGTCTGAGTCCTTTGTTTTCTCAGTTTTTATCCCTCTTGACTATGGATTTTCCTGTTTATGTAATTTGTTGTATTTTGGACATCAAAAGACTCTTGTACAGATTCTGAATTTTTGTTTTCCTCTGAATATTCAATGTTGTCTAGTAGGCAGTTAAGCTACTAGTGTTTCACTTGATCAAGTGGAGACTTCATGTTTTGCTAGGGTGTATTTGTTTTGGTTTTACATTTAGTTCCGGGAAAAGTTTTTCTAGGGTATGGCTATTACTCGTAAAATGGAATCCTTCTAGGATTTTGCTAGAAGCCTGCAATGTTGAAATATTCCCTCTAAATTTGACAACATTAACTCTAACATCTGTATCCCCAGAACTTGGAAGTTTTACTCCGTTCCTTAGCCTTCTAGATATTTTTTTCTGTTTCCCTTGGAGCTGTGCTCCCATTTTATTCAAGTCTTGTATCACTGCCAGTATGTACAAAAAAGCCTACAGCAGCTATACCACCACAAAAAACCTGGGACTAAGAGGTTACCAATAGATGGACACACTATGGTACATCCACATAATTATTCAGTAAAAAATGAGCAATCTGGCTATGAAAATACAGGGAAGAATCTTAAGTGAATATTGCTATGTGGAAGAAATTGTAAAGGCTGAATACTGGATGATTCTAGTTATATGGAATTCTAGAAAAGGCAAAACTCAAGTTATGGTAAGAAGATCAGTGGTGTATGAGAGTTTGTCAGGGTAAGGTGGGAGAGGATTTAGTAGGTGAAATACTGTGTAGGGTGGTGAAGCTATTTTGTATGAGAGTTAATGAAGCATATAACACAATGCATAGGTCACAATCCATAGCACTTTACTGCACAGAGACTGAATCTTCAGAGATGAAAACTTAAAAATCATTTAGGAGGTTAGGGGATCCCAAGACAGAAGGAAGAATGTAATAAAAATCAAACTATGTTACAAATTCATGAAAAGACTTCATTGAAGAGGGTAGGGGAAAATGGGCCAGCCTAAGTAGTGTTGGAAATGAAGTATATAATGATAGATGAAAGCAATTCAATATAAGTAACATACTTTAGTTGATAAAGTTGTTTCCTCCCAGGGTATGGATAAGCAATTGATGATATTGTACATGCATAATAATGCATACATTATTCAGCATATACTTATTATATACTGAATAAGTGAAGTTCAGTAGATGGCAGGGGCCAGATTTCTCACTGTTGGAGAAGATTACAGATAAGCAAGAAAGAGGAGTCTACAATGATCCATGTAGTAATGGATCAGAGTTGGAGACCTCATATGAACTCATATTTGGTATAATAGATGATTACATATAGAAAGCTTGCAGATATGTGTATATATGTGTTAGTTCATGTACGTAACTACTTGCTTAATTATCTAAGGGAGCCTATAAGCAACTACATCCCTGTACCAATGAACACATTTACCATAGAATTATTGGTTTCTATTATTATTCTCAAGTTTTAAAAACCAGGGTTCTTTGGAAAAGTCCATAGACTAGAAGAGGAGCTTGGGGCATTTTCCAGTGCCAGAGAATAAGAAAATGCTAAAACAAAACACAAAATAAAGATACATGATGAGCATATGTCAAAGACCCAGAAGGCAACTCAAAGAGTTTATGATTGGAACCATTTGAGTGGACAGGGTTATACTTCTAAGTATAAAATTCATGAGTCTATTCAATCATCTATCATTATGAACAAATGGAGAGAACAGACAAATCTGCGAAAAATTCCAGATAACATACATATAGTATCCCCTCTTCAAATTGAAATAGAACTCTTGACTCTTTTTGTATGAACTGCATATATTTCCTTTGAAGAGTACAATATGGACAGGGAAGGAAGACTTAAGTTTACAGTAGATAAACCTGGCATACCTCAAGCCCGGTGATTAAGGTTAACAATAAGTCATGTACCCTCAATATGATGGATACAAATGACACTATCTCTGAGGTCTTCCTCCCCCAAATCCAGAACATTAGTATAATCATGAGGGAATCAGAAAAACTAAAGTGAGTAACATTCTATAAAACAATTGGCCAATAATCTTCAAAACTGAAGGTCATTAAAAAAAAAAAGTCTTGGAAACTGTCAGAATGCAAAGGTGCCAAAGGAGCCATGACTATTAATTGTAATGTGTTATACTCTAGATGGGATCCTAGAACTAAAAAAAAAAAAATTAAGGAAAAAGTAAAAAATTCTGAATATTAACTAAAACATTGGTTTTCTCAGTTTACTAATTATAACAAATATACCATTCTAATATAATATGTTAATCGGAGAAACTGAATATGGGTGTGGATGAGCATTCTGTATTATAACTTTCATAGAAATCTAGAAGTGTTCCAAAAAAAAATCTTTGTAGATTTATAAAGACTTTTTTTAAATACATTTAGTATTAAATATCCATCTAGTTGCCCAAATATAGAACAGCCTTAATGCTTTGCCCTTCTTATATTATTGGTATTTATATATGTAGATTTAAGAGGAATATTGTTACATTTTATTAGATGTTCCTCACCTGCACTATGCAACAAAAAGACCTCTCTGGGAACCATGCTGAACAAAAGGAAAAGCAAGAAAATGATGTTTGATATTCCTGAAAAATAATGCTTTATTATCCATGAATCTATTACGGTCATGCTAACAGAAAAAAAAAATGTTTGCAAGGTGATTTCCCCTTATGCAAATAATGCCTCTGCTCACATACTCCAAATGACTGTCTTTGATATTGGCAGGATAAGGCACAAATATGCGGTATTTAGATGCACTCACCTTTCTGGGACTTGAGTCCATAGGTGAGGAAAAGCACTGGTTTCCCTTGGGCTTAAATGGTATTCATCGTGAAAGTGGATGTTATGAGTTGTACGGTGCTTCCACTCAATGCTAGACCTGATGACAGAAGTGATTTTTTTAACATGATTCAAGTTTTTTTTTTTAATTTGTAATATGGAGGATCCCCTTAAGCAGTGCTATTCAAAATCTGTTTTATGCCTTAATTCCAGTGCATAAACTTTTGTCAACTAGATATTAAGAAGTATGGAAATGGAGAATAAGCACATGGAAAAGTTTATTGCACTTTGAAATTGATGTATTTTATAAAAATATTTATCCACAGAATATTAGAAATAGGACTTTAATCCTTTATAACAAATGGTGAGGAACACTTCTCTCAAGCATAGGGCCTAGGGTAGGGGGACCCCCTTTCCCCAAGTCTAAATGAGATGCTCAAGGCAGGTGGGGGCAGGGGACAGAGAAGAAAGAAGTACCACAGATGAAGAAAGATCATATTTGACTTTTCCATGATCTTTAAGGGTCAACTTCTACTCTCAAAAGAGCTTAAGATTTTAAGACTTCTCTTTACTTTCCCATGAGCCTTTAGTTAACTAACATTATGACCACATTCACAAAACTCTTAACAATCAACTGTGGGAAATATACAGGGAACTAGACACATTTCATCCTGTAAACTTTAAGAAGGAAAATACAAGGTAGAACTGTGTGATTACAAGATTAGTCATACTTATTTTTCATGGATTGAGTTTTGGATTACTGCATAAGGATAATGATGATGCCTGAAGAAATGTACTGATGTCTTTTCATACATCATGAACTGGAACTATAAAGAAAAACCCTGATTTTTTTTTTTTAAGGTAAGTGATGTGTTAGGAATTTTGTTTTCTTACTTTGGAGAAGTTATCGGTTTTTTTGAACCCACAGGTAAATTTCTGTCCTACTACAAACATCAGTTTTAGTTTTGAAATGTGTACGATGACCTATATTAACTCAATTTGTCTTTTCATATTATAATATATATATATTATATTTATATATAAAAATCCCAGTTTGTGATTCCATGTTATTGCCTTGCAAGTGTGAGGGTAGCTACTCACCATCTCTGCCTGTGGATTACTACCTCTGTGATATGGAGAAATGCAGACCTCCTGGGCTGTCACATTTACTTTTCTCATGTCTAATTATGTCCAGGATAAGGTACGTGGTCTGTGTCTTAGTTTGGGTTGCCTCAAAAAACATTCCATAGACTGAGTGGCTTGGGCAACAAACATTTATTTCCTTATGCTCCTGCAGACTAGCAAATTTAAGATCAAGGTGCTGAGAGATCTAGAGTCTGGTGAAAGCCTACTTTCTGGTTGGTAGATGGGCATTGTGCTGTGTCCTCACAGAAGGAGGAGAGAAAAGGGGTGGGGGGGGGAGGGTGTGAAAGCAAGCACTCCTGTCTCTTCTTACAAGGGCACAAAGCCCATTATGAGGGCTCCATCCTCATAACGTAGTTACCGCTGAAAGGCCTCCACTTCCAGATATCACACACGTTGTTGATTAGGCCTTGATATATGAATTTTGAAGGGACACATTCAGTTCACAGAATTCTTTCCTTGGCCAAACAAAATTCATGTGCCCCTCACAAATAGAATACATTCTTTCCACCCTCATAGCTCCCCAAAGTCTTAACTTTTGCAGCATCAACTCCTAAAGTCTTAAGTTCAACAACTCATCTAAATATCATCTGAATCACATAAGGGTGAAAAAATAGGATACATCACAAGGCAAAAAAAAAAAAAAATCTTCTCCAGCTGTGAACCTTTGAAACCAGAGAAGTTATGTGCTTTCAAAATACGATGATGAGACAAGTAGAGAATAGACTTTCTTATTCCAAAAGGAAAAAAAAAGAAAAATGAAGAATGAGGTGATAGGATCTGAGCAGGCAAACTCCATGAGACCTTAAGGCTTTACAACAATCTTCTCTGGCTCATTTCTCTCCTTTTTGGATCCACTGAGGTGACCATGTCACTCCCATAGGTCAGCAGGGTACTATGCAATCCCTGCTTCTCTGCATGGACACTGCCCATGTTGAGACAGGGGTTGTGCTCTTGAGGCTCCAATGGGTTGCCTGCCCCTACTACTTCCGTTGGAAGTCTAGACCGTAATCCCAGTGATATCTGAATCACCTTTGGGGTTCTTCCTTTTTCTTAAAGGAAAGCTCACATCCACAGCCTGCCTTCATTCCATCTTGTTTTTAGTTTCCTTTACCCACAACTGACTGCATTTCTGCTGGTATTCTGGATTCTGTTTAGAATGCTGATTAAATCAGTGATAGACACCCAAACTGATCTCCTTATCAAAAGGTCTTTCTAGTACATCCTTCATGTTTTCTTCCAAATATGCTTCTACATTTTTTGTGATATGGATTGAGAATTTTCCAAGGCTTTAAGTTACGGTTTATTTTTACCTAATTCCATATTCAGTTAATTTATCTTCTTGCATTTTACTACAAGTAGTCAGGAGGACCCAAGCCTCAAACCTTTTCTTAGCAACCACATCCACTAAATATGTAGTTTCAGTGTTCACAAGTTCAGCTTTCTATAAAACACAAAGACACGAATACCACTCAGCCAAGTTCTTTGCCACTTTATAACAAGGATTGCCTTTTCTCCATTGTCCAATAACATGTTCCTTAATTCTGAGAGCGCATCAGAATGGCCTTTCTCTATTTCTCCAATGTTCTGTATGTGATAATTTAGGTGTTCTAGAAGATGGAAGCCTTTTATACAGCTATCCTCTTTCTGATCCCTTACCAGAATCATCTTTAAAATTCCCTTAGTGGTTTTGTCTAGCATGTACCTCAAAACTCTTCTAGCTTCTAATTATGACCCAGTTCCAAAGATGCTTCCACAATTTTAGATATTTGTTATAGCAGCATCCCACTTCTTGGTACCAATTCTTGACTTCCCGCACAGGCTGCTACAACAAACGCCCTAAGTTAGGTGGCTTAAGTATTTCTCACAGATCTAGAGGATGGGAAGTCCAAGATCAAGGTGCTGGCAGGAGGAGCAGAGAAGCAGCCAGCTCTTTTGGGCTCTTCTTCTAAGGGTATTAACCCCATCAGGAGGGGTCCACCCTCAAACCTAATTACCTCCTGTATCCTTACTTCCCAATACCAATGCACTGGAAATTAGGTTTTAATGTATGCATTTTGTGGGAACACAAACATTCAATCTCTAGTAGTCCATATACAAAAACAGGGCTAAATATTATTTTAGGCTAACTATGTTCAAAGCAGCTGAACTAATTGACTACATCTGGTGATGAAGTAATAAAATACACAATCCAAATCCCTTAACAAAGAGAAAGTTCTTATACTCATGCATATTTTAAGATAATTTTGCTCATTTTTTTCTGTGCTTTTTTATAGTCAGCCTTATGAGTGGTAAAGATTTATCCATAGAGCTCTTACTAGAAATGATTATAACTTGAAGTCTAAATGCTGATAGCATCACTTAGTATGATGATCACCATCCTTAGAATGGACAGAAATCAAAATTCAAAGGAAAACTGGTTAATAGGATATTCCATTAGGATTCTTGGCCATCTTGTGAAGGAATTAGGGATAATGTCAACCAAAAAATAGCTATACATAAGATCAGATATAGGTTTCATATCACTTCTTCCCTTGCCCTTTTTCTTCTTCATGGTGAGACCAGCTCCAGGACCCGTTCACTTGTTTTATCATTCAGACCCTGGGACCAAAGTAGGAATTTTTTTATTTGGGCAAGACTTATGCTGTAATATGTTTATGCTTTAACCTGCTTTTTTACATATAGGAATGGGAAGGGGAATTAAAGTTGTCAAGAGTTAACTTTTATTATAACCGTAAGATGCATATCTTCCTACCACAGTTAACTATGCCATTTCTTCCTAGGCTATCAGAACTATTCAGTCATTCAGTATAGGATTTCAGAAGGATTAAGCAGTCGTCCCTTACTAATGTTGCCAATAGTGACCATGGAGATAAACCCTGTAGTGGTGAATGTATTAAAGTATTTTTAGGGGAAGCATGAGGTGGTTTACCCTAGAAAATACCAG
Source organism: Prionailurus viverrinus (assembly GCF_022837055.1). NCBI lineage: Eukaryota > Metazoa > Chordata > Mammalia > Carnivora > Felidae > Prionailurus > Prionailurus viverrinus. The sequence continues at coordinate 142,945,269 of NC_062562.1, forward strand.
GGAAAGAGTGGGAGGAATGGAACTAGAGACACAGCTACAGAAACTCTTGCAAGCTGTTTTGTTGTCAAATGGGGCAACTCAAGTAAAGGAATTTGGAATTAATGCAGGTTTGTTAGATCGTTCTAACAAAAGATGAGCATATATTTGGTCTCATACACTAAAGGTGGAGTATTTTCTGGTCAGGTTCATAAAGTTGTTGATTACCAACTTAAAAGCTCAGCTGAAAGCATTCTGGACACCGTATCACATGTAAGTTGTTTTATTCATCCATTCCTTTATTTCTTCATTTGAAGGGCAAGGATGAAAGTCGCTTTTGCTCTATACCTTGTTTCTAGTCCCCAGTATCATTAGCTGGTCCCAAATATAGTGTCAAAGTCCTCTTTTGTTCTTGTCAACCAAGAGAGACCAAAAATGTTAAGAATTGAAATATTCAGTATTACCTCTTCTGTCACCAATGACGTTGGAACCTAGTTTCTCCGAACTTCAGGTTAAAGAGAAGTCTGAGCTAAGAAACCTATCAAAAGATACCTGAAGAATGAAGTTAAAGAGTTTGCAAAAACAGAGGAAAGGACCAGAGCTTGATAGCCAAGTTAAGCTTTCAAAGTGAGCTCTTGGAGGAATACAATGGAGAGTGGGAAGAGACCTATGCACAGCGGACTTTTCTTTCCCTGTTTTTCCATCCTATGCAGATGAACAGAGGAACAGAATGAGTCAGTAGAATTTGTATTTTATGAGAGGTTTGGTCAACGGAATGGGTGTTTTCCAGAATATTTTTTCACTTATTCAGAAGCCTGATTCTCATCTAATTTTCACTGAAACATTTCATGAAACATAGACGACATGTTTCATGTCTGGGAAAGATCCACTTTCCCAGAGGATCTATAATTCAGTCAGGACTACCAACAAACAATGAAGAGATATTTCTATCATTTGTTGTTGTAGTTATAAAAGTAAAAGGCCCAACCTCAGCTGTTCAAAAATACCCAAGTGCTGAAGGGAATTGTTAGAGGGGTGGCAGCAGCTGAGTTGGGCTTAGTCTGGGAAGCCTCCATGTTGCTAATTCCCTGAATGATTCATCCTTTCCTTGTAACAACCTTGAGTTTCCTGCCTCCTGTTTGAAATTTAGCCCTTAGCGTCTTTGTTCCTTTAAAAAAAATTTTTTTTTTCAACGTTTATTTATTTTTGGGACAGAGAGAGACAGAGCATGAACGGGGGAGGGGCAGAGAGAGAGGGAGACACAGAATCGGAAACAGGCTCCAGGCTCTGAGCCATCAGCCCAGAGCCTGACGCGGGGCTCGAACTCAGGGACCGCGAGATCGTGACCTGGTTGAAGTCGGATGCTTAACCGACTGCACCACCCAGGCGCCCCGCGTCTTTGTTCCTTTTAAAAAATATATACATTAAATGTGGGGAGAAAATGTAACAACTTTCTAGTTGTTAGAGACCTTTAGAACAATTTCAAAATATGGAGGGAAAACTTGTCTAAATTTTTTAGATGTTTCCATGATATGGTCTTATTTTCCTGATTCACTGGAGATTTACTGATTATCCTTTTCACACTATTTCTCTTTAAAATTGGATAGGGCCTATTTGACGGTCAGTGATACAGGATGGGGAGTAAGTACATTGGGAAGGGTGAGGAATAAGTAGGGTAGCTTGTGTACCAGATCCACAGTTTGTGTGTTGCTATAGCAACACCAATGGCAGAGCCCTGAGCATGCCTAGGAGAGAAGGCCTGAGGGCTTCGGGAACAGTGAGAAATTAGAACTGCAAAAGAGAATAAGGAGCAATGGAAAATACAATAGAAGGTTGTACCGCAGGGTAGTAACCAGGAGGTCGCTCCCAGTTTTATCCAAATCTGCCCCTAAAAGGACTAAGATGTACCATCCATCAGTATAGCGATTCAACAAAAATACTAACTCCACTCTGTGTGCTAGTCACCATGCAAAAATATATAACTTTAACATGTTTTTCTTTCAAAGTACTAATAACTTAGTCAAGAAATATATAACAATATCAAGTTATCAATTTGCGATCACTGCTAATGGCCTTAACAGAAAGTTAAGTTGCTTTCTTGTAGATGTTCAACTAATTGTTTTCCCTACTGGTATTAGCTTATCCAACCTACTTTGTTAGCACATTCATTAATGCACAGATTTATTTCCATTTATTGAGGTCATCTATGTACCAGCTAGTAGAGATTCAACAGTGAACAAGATAGACAGTCTCTAGATTATCTTACATAGTTACTACCTAATCCCATCATTCATTTACAATAAGGTAGACAAGACATTTAAAAAATGGTCACACAAATAAGTAACAAATACCACCTACAATGCTGTTTTAAGTCTTTGTTCTTTATGTGACTATCAATATTTACCCCAAGATAATGGTGGCAGCAGCATGTGTGTGTGCGCGTGCATGTGTGTGTAGGCTAGGTGGGACTTGAATACGCTATGTACAAGAGAGCCTCCCCCCTCAAAAAACATTGGTGGGAAATTGGGAGGTATTGCATGCCAACCCAGTACTTCCCAAGTGTCTTGAAATTTGCCTCAGGCATTTTTTTTTTTTTTACTATCCCCCAATGAGATCATTTTGAACTTTTTTTTTTTTTTGAGAGAGAGAGAGAGACAGAGCAGGAGTGGTGGGGGGGGGGGCAGAGAGAGAGGGAGACACAGGATCTGAGCAGGCTCTACAGGCTCTGAGCTGTCAGCACAGAGCCCGACACGGGGCTCGAACTCAGGAACCTCCAGATCATGACCTGAGGTGAAGTCAGACACTTAGCCGGCTGAGCCACACAGGTGCCCCCCAATGAGATCATTTTGATAGGACTTCATCTCCAAGTCAAATTTACTTAAGTTATTCACTTCTATATTCACTTTTCAATCAGTATGCACGGAGTGCCTGCTCTGTACACCTGTCAACTTCTTCTAAGTTTATGGAGAAAGAATAAGCAGTGTGGACTGAGCCTTCTCACTCTGGAACTCACATTGTTGTTGTAGGGGGAAGGCCAGGCAGGCATTAAGCTACTCTTATTTACAGAAACTGTGGTAAGGGACACAAATGAAGATACAGAGGGTCAATGGATTACAACAGAGAAAACTGACCTTGCTTGGAAAGAGGGCTAACAAAAGTGTTTGAGAAAGGGACACATAAGTAGAGATCACAATGTAGCTAAGTAAAGAGCTAGGAACCAGACAGATAAAGACTCAAGCTTTGGGGTAGAAAGGAACAAGTGACGTGAACAGACACCGTCTACTATATATTCAGACAGAACAAAAGTCACTTTTTATTTCCCTTTAAAGCAAACTAAAAGGGATTCTAATCATACAAGATGATGGGGGAATTTCTGTCCTTATTCTGGCTTCCAGCTACATTGGCCACAACCATGTGATAGCCCAGATCTTCACCTGAAGAGACTTTTCAGGAAAGCCTTTCTGGTGATCAGTTCACAATCATCAAAAGATCACAAATGTAGTCTAGTTTTGGGACTTTTAAGCCCAGCTTGGTCTACTGTTCCTGTGCAATCTTGGGCATGGGAAACAGTTCATGGAGAGGATCCCTTGCTCTGAGGTTGCAGTTTCCCTAGATGGATCACAGATCTTCCCTGGGACCTTATGGGGAAGCCAACCAAAGAATACTTCTATTAATACAGCTCCTAACAGTCATCAATTTCTCACCCTTAAGGGGGATTGCTCTCCTTACCTTGCATAAGCCACTCAAACCACTCAAGCCATTCAAGAACTAAAGTATAACCTCTCAAATTATTTTTAAACATGCTATGTGCAACATTATATCAGAAATATGCCACAGTGGCCAAACAGCAAAGAAAAGAAGCTCTTCAAAGAATAAAATCATAATGCCTTTTAAAAGTTTTTTAATGTTGCTTTTTGAGAGAGACAGAACACAGAAGGGGAGGGGCAGAGAGAGAGGAGACACAGAATCTGAAGCGGGCTCCAGGCTCTGAGCTGGCGGCACAGAGCCCGACGCGGGGCTTGAACTCCTGAGCCTCGAGATCATGAGCTAAGCTGAAGTAGATCGCTTAACTGACTGAGCCACCCAGGCACCCCAAATCATACATGCTCGAGATAACCTAAAAAATAAATAAATCAATGAAAATAACCAATGTCTATGGTCTTAGGAAGTCATGTTAATGATCTTGGTATCTGTTAACTATTATGTACATTTCATTGGTAATGTAGTGACAATTTATGATACAAATACATACACATGTGTGTTTAACTTGATCTTCTGAAGTTAGGGTAACAGGTTGTATAGATTATATTAATAGTTCTATATTGAATTGTTCCAAATGAATTGAAAAGATTCTAGTTAACAGGCCATCCAACCTTTAGAACTTTGTAATAGCTATACAAGAACATAAAGGTTAAATCTGTTGTTGTGAGATGCTTCATGCTGTTCACTTTCCAGAGTGTACCTTTAGGTCTTCCATCAGCTACTGGTCATGGAGTAAAGGAAGAAGGAAAGCTCTAGATTAGTCACACTGTTGTTTTTAATCAACATGAAAGTTCAAAATTCTGAATATTGTGTAGGCAACTGAGAAATAAAAGAACAAAAGTCCTTAAGACTTTTCAAAAAAATATCGACTTAATCATGACCAAGGGACATGAGAGGAAAGTGGCATAGAGAACATGGTAAATCAAACCCAGGACTTAAGGCAAAAGACCTGAGCTAGCAGGGACAGGTCTTGTTCAGAAATATTTTAATTTCACACAGATATACACCAGGGCTTATCTGACAGAGAAACAAGAGGATGTTCTAAGAAAGGAGAGAAAGATTCGAGGCATTAGAGAAGTAAATAGTTTAAATTTGAAACTATGTGGCCCGGCTCTGATGCAGGTGAATCAGAGATGCAGTCACTGAGCAATGAAGGCATTATGGGATGTTGGATAGAAGAATTTTGTTAATGTTCATGAGAGGGAAAGCCAGCCAGGGAGACAGAATCTTGACATTCATGAGGCTTAGTCACCTAGATAAGATCTGTTGGACTAGTAAATGTTGGCACAAACTAGTGTCCACATAGTGTGTATACACACACACACACACACACACACACACACACCCCAGGTATTTTAGTTCCATTTCTGTTTTATGGTAGGCACAAAGCCCTGAGGTTTGGGCAGGGAACCATGAACAGATTGGTTGTTAACAAAGTGTTACTAACTGTAGGGGTGCCTGGGTGGCTCAGTCAGTTGAGCATCAGACTTCAGCTCAGGTCATGATCTCACTGTTCAGGGGCTCAAGTCCCACCTTGGGGTCCTTGCTGACAGCTCAGAGCCTGGGTCCTGCTTCGGATTCTGTGTGTGTTGGTCTCTCTACACCTCCCATGCTCTCACTCTCTCTCTCTCAAAGATAAATAAACATTAAAGTGTTACTAACTGTAATGTGATAGTTTTGTTCTAAATGCTATCTTTGTGATAAAGGGGTCCCTGAATTATTTGTTATGTTCATTAAATTGAATAAAATTTTTGTCATGTTTTGATTAATCTTAAGTATTTTGGGGGGTTAAGGAGTTCAAGCATAGTTCTACTCTTCAAATTTCCTTTAACAAAGTTTAATTTATAATGATATCTAACACCAAAAAGGAAAGGTTTCTTCACATTATAAATGAAAGTTGTGGGGACAATGCTATACTCACATGAGGCATATCTCTATATGAAATTAGATTCCGTTGTCTGAAAATGTGAAGACATTTTCAAAAGGAGCACTTGAAAGATGAGGAGCACTAGACTGAAAGAGGGGCTTGAAAGAAAAAGGAGGAAAAAATATACAGGGATGAGGGGCAACAGAAACTTCTTTTATAGCACTGCCTTGGAAGCTGTCCCCTACCACAGTACAAGAGAATGATTTGACAAAGACAGGACCTCTCAGTTCATATTCCTCCCTTGAGATCTATTTGTCACTATAATGGACACTCTCCTAAATCTCTGGTCTATTCCGACACACAGTTTTGACTGACGAAGAAGTAACTCAGGAAATCATAATCACCTTCCTGTATCATCTTATAGATGGTAGGAAAGAATAGGATCATGCTAGAGAATCATTGACCACCGACTGCTTTGCAGGATCAAGACTGGGTATCCACAATGCTGGAAAGTTCCATGAACCTGCAGCAGCCGCAGCAGCCACAGCAGTCCAGAAAATATCCCTACCCGTTCCTGTTGCAAGATTTAATTCCCTGGTTAGCCAACAGAGAAAATAATAGAAACAATGGGTGTCAATTAAGTTTTCTAGAAGTGCCCTATCACTTTAGCCTCTTTCCCCAATTTTTTTTTTACTCATTTTTCCCACTTTATAAAAAAAATTAGAATCTTTAATATCTCCAAGTGAACATTTTGGTGAAAAGCCAATCTTAACATTCAAAAAGTTTATCGAACAAAGAGGTTCCATGATGCAAGCTATGTATATACCTCCGTTATCCGGATTTAACAAGAGACCAGGTGATTTTTGCCCGTATTAGAAGAGCATTAGTTTCTTATTTTTTGTATTTTGAGAGAGCATGAGCAGGGGAGGGTCAAAGAGACATGGAAAGAATCATGACCGGAGATTAAATTTAAAAAAAATAAAAAAAATAAAATCAAGGATCGGACACTTAACCCCTTGAGTCACCCAGGTACCCCTAGAGGAGCATTGGTTAAGCCAAATATCATACCATGGAAGTTGTGTACTTAGTAAAGGAGATGTGATTCAGCCTGAGTAAACAGGCTCTAGTTCTGAGTAAAAGATATTCCAAAAGTCAACATTCATGTATCAATGACTTGGTATTGACAGTTTATCATAGAATACTATATAAAATGGTTACCTTCCATAGAGATGCTATATAACTACGTCAAACTAAAATATAACTGACCATATACATATGGTACAAATGTTACAACACCAATTCAGGATGTTACAACTCCTGTAATGTATGTACTTCAATAGTGTATTTATATACTCCTTTTGTCACCATCACCACACCTGTAATTACAGTGGAAAATCGGTATAACAAAATAACCAATGCCTCAAACTTGTCCTATAATTGTATTTTGTGAGCTAAATGAAATGGAAGGGTATGCAGTTGGCTAAGCATGAATTCCAGAGGTCTGTCTTTAAGATTTACTACTGTAAGTGTTAATCCAGGGAGGGATTCTAGGTCTAGTGGATGACTAGGACTTCTAGGATAGGAGCGTAGACTTTAGAAATCCTCTGGTTAATCAGCACCTGTTCTATTGATCAGATAGCATGTAGGAACTGGACTGGAGAATGGGAAATCAAGATATTTACTATCAGCCATTTTTTTTAGCCTTTTTTCCTTTTTAAGTTGGGGTTGCTATTATTTCCCCCCATAGCCTTATCATCCCACAAAATCTTCTCATCTCTTGTCTTGAGAAGATCACTATTGATTTTTATGTTTGTGAGAGCATATTCTTTTCTGCCTTTTTATTAAGAATCTTAGATATAAATGTACATGAGGAATTCAGATATGCTATATACTTCACTTATTTGGGATGCAAGCTATAATGCATTTGTGTTCTATGGTAGGTCACGATGGGGAGGATTCGCTGCTAAAGAAAAAGTGATAAAACCTAAAGAAGGAACATGAACGGCATCCCTAGGACTCAAGTTAGGAAGAGGAGGTAACAAGGGAGCTGGCTTGCAAGGGAAGGAAAATGCCCTGAAGAAATTAAAAAAAAAATTGTTCACTTCGTAATAGAGAACACAAGCAGGGGAAAGAGAAATTTAAGCAGGCTCCCTGCTCAGCACAGAGTCCGACATGGGGTTTGATCCCAAGACCCTGGGATCATGACCTGAGCTGAAATCACGAGTCCAACTGACTGAGTCACCTAGGGTTTTAAGTTCATACTTTAAGAGCAGGGGAAAAGGAGACATATCTATAGTAACCATATTTTACACCAACACTCCACTAGGCCAGGTGATTTTTCCAACATAATAAAGCACCAGATGGAAGAAAAAAAAAAAACAAAACTAAACTAAAAGTACTATTTAGGAAGTTTGGGAGAGAAAGACACTAGATTCTATATAAGTTACCACTGAAATTCTTAATATGCAATAACAAAAAAATGAGTTTTGGTAATTATTAAAAATACAAACATACAAAAAAAATGTGGCCCAAAATAAGGACTAATATCAGTCAGGAGAAATGGACCCGGGGATGATTTAGCATTTAGAGTTAGCAATAAAGAACATTTAAAGGAGCAATTAGAAATGTCCATGACAAGAAGTAAAGATGGCTACAATAAGTGGACAAGTGACAAGACTATTTTGAAAATGGAATTTCTAGATTATAGTAAATATCTGAAGGTAGAAACAAACTGGGGTTATTTAACTGTAGATTAGACCTTTATTAGAGAAAGTCAGTAACACTGAAGACTGATTAACAGATCACCCATTCTAAAAAAAGTAGAAAAAAAAAAAGCTTAAAAAATTAAGATAGCCCCCGAGAGGTATGGAACATATTAAACAATCTAACATACTACATGAAACTTCAATAGGAGGAGAGCTATAAGGAACAGAAGACAGTAATGACCAAAATAAAACAGAGAAGTTTTAACTTCTTAATTAAACCTCAAGGTTGATACAAAGAAAACTACACATAGGTACAAACTGATTAAAAAAGAAAACTTGATAGCCAAAGGGGGAAAAACACCAATCAACCCAGAATTCTAAAACCTCAAACATTCTGAGAAGACAAATACTTTGATAAATTAAGACTGATAAAGCTATAGTAATTGAGGCATAGTACAGAAAGATTAAATACATAAAATATAACAAATCTAGGAATAAACATATATGGTCAATCTTCCACAATATTGCCAAGTTGTTGAAGCAATGGTCTTTAGCAAGTATTTCTGGAGTATTTGAGTATCCACACATTAAAGTGTATGAAGTCCTCTTATGTAGCACCATATAAAAAATTACATTGAAATTGATCAGAAACCTGCAGGTGTTAAAACCATAGATATCAATAAAGCAGATTTTTCAATCTTGTTTTAGGCAAAAATGTATTAGATACACAAGCACTAACCTTGAATTAAAATCTGACTTCAAAACTTAACCACTCTGGTCTTCAACAGAGATTATTACAAAAATGAAGAGCTAGGCCAGAGAACAGAATATTTGTAATACACATAGGTGTTTAGTGACTTGTATCCAGAAATCTTTTTATAAAATCAACAATTCAATTTTTTTTAAACGCAAATCATTTAGAAAGTCACCAAGTTATACAGATGGTCAATAAGAACTACAAACAAGCATTCCTACACAATATTAGTCATCAGGGAAATGCAAGTTAGGCCACTGAGTGAAGACACTGCTGGAATGCTAAAATTTAAAAGATAGTCAGTTAAAAGATAAACAGTATGGGCAGGAAATTGTAGGTGTTTTGATGGAAATGCAAAATGGTATTACTTCTTTGGAAATCATTTGTTTTGTATAAAATTAAGCATATTACCATAAGGTTTAGCTATCCCTTCAGGCCTTTAACCAAGGGAAATGAAAACCTAGATCTACACAAAGACCTGTACATGGACGTTTATAACAACTTTATAATAGCCTAGATGAAAAAACAACCCAACATGTCCAAAACATAGATAGGTTAAGTAGAACAGTGAAAAGAGATTCATCTGGTCACCGAAGGAGGGTGGATAGGATTTACAGCAAAAAAGCAAGAGGAAATTCTTTGCCAATTGAATTGCTCTTTGTCCTCTTGATTGGCATGATGGTTACATGACAGAGTCACAATTCATTGAACTAGATTTTTTAATGAGTAAATTTTACTATGTAAATTACACCTCAGTAAGCCCAATTTAAAAAGGGGTCCCTCAGCTCATCAAGTGAGCATTTGATTAAAGTAAGTTAAGAGACTTAGCTGAAGATCTGAGGCTTTACCTTTCTTTAAATAATTGGGCGATAACTTAGAAAAACTTAACACTACCAAGCTCCATGTGAATAAACTCAAATCAGTAAGCAGGAGCTGCAAGACGACAGATTTTATCTATATATACGGAAAAATGGTCACCAAAACCAAAATAGCTTATTCTAGGAACTGGTGAATGCTCTACCACTAAGAAGCTGGAGCTTTGTCATTTGAGAGGATGCAGAGGGGTTCATCGCGTTGTTTGGCTGGCTTTTGTTAAAGAGTCTAAGGGTCACTCATTTTAGGCTATAAAATCTTCAGGACAGGCATAAAAGATACGGTGTTTTCCCTTTTGTGAGGGAAAAAATAAGTTTTAGTTCCATTTTATATTTTTTAGGGTCTGCAAGTTGATACCAAATTAACTGAAGACGAAGTCATTTTTCTGTAGCCTATATAAAAATAAATTCTAATGTCCCACATTCCTTAACTGAGTGACCAAACATCTGCATTTTCATACAATACATTGGATTATTTGTAACTGTTGTGTAGATGGTGGATTATACCCTGTAGAAGAATTATTTGTGTATCTGGAATGTGGTTGGTTCCCTTCTCCGATAGATTAACATATTTCAGTACTAAATACTTAGTTGTATATGTTCTTTTGCCTCTTAAATTTTGACAAAAGATCACCTAGACACTGCACTTTTGCCAAGATTAAAACAACAACTTATTTTTCTCCAAAGACAATAAACTGTTTGCCTAGAAAATTATGAGTTTATTAGTAAACATCTGCCACATGGCACTGATTAGAACAAATACAAAATTGATTAGAAATCTGCCTTAAAATGTTTTCCATAAAGATTCATAAGGTCTAAAAGGAAATAAGTTGATAAAGAAACTCTGCTGAAATAGTACTTAGCTGAAAATACATGAATATATTCATGAGAAAAATAGGCTATTTAAGTTTCTATCAACACTTCAAAGTTTCAAATTAGGAGTATGCTAATTTTTAAAACACAGGTCATGTAGCTGCAAAACAAAAAACAAAGAGACAATAAAAACAAAAAAACAAAAACAAAAACCCTCCCATGTTTAGATACCTCGAACAGCATGGTATCAGGGAAATTGCAATCAAGAGCTCAGTTTGACAGTAAAAAATGGAAAGATAGAGGGGAGCTAGAAAATGAAGGGGCAGGAAAACAAAGTTCATAAGACACAAAATCAAAATACAGCACCCTTTGAAGACTCAGAAAGCTAAAGAGGCAAATGGTCAGGTCTAAGAAAGAAATGAACTAACAAAGACCAATGGATTGAACTTGCAGCAAGGGCTGCTTGTTCTAAAGATAAATAGGCGTGGAGGTGAGGGAAGAGGAAACAGGTTGAAGTCCACAGATGAAGGATAGTGCCTGCAGAGGTAACATGTTTGTTACTGAAGTAGTTCACAGCACTATAGAAGCCAAAAGTGTATTAAATCATTTAATAGCTTGCCATGAATTATGGAAGAAGACCCATTATTGCAGTATGTTGTTATATAAAACTGCACATTCCAGAAGAGGTATCCAGTCATCTCCAACCTTCCTCAGGGATTTTTCAATCTAGAATTCGCTCATGTGAACTAAATATGAAGTGTCTGAGAAATGACAAATCTTCTATTCTTCAAAATAGTGCAATAAAACAGCCAATCAGATGTATTGATTAATCACTGGATCTATTAGATATAACAACAAAAGAACTTGGGATAGATCCAGATTTAGAGGACAAATGCGGCCCCCACCATCAAAAAAAGGAGTAGCCTTGAAGAATTAAAAGTAATTGCTGAATTACATAAAAAAAAAGTTGGTTTTTCAAAACTTTTCTGAGTTTATTTGAGAGAAAGAAAGAACACAAGCAGGGGGCAGGGAGGGTGGCAGAGACAGAGAGACAGAGAGACAGAGAGACAATATCAATCCTAAGTAGGATCTGCATGGTCAGCTCAGTGCCCAACACGGGCTGGATCTCACAACTGACTGGGAGATCATGACCTGAGCCAAAAATCAAGTGTCAGACACTTAACTGACTGAGCCACCCAGGTGCCCCAAGCTAATCTCTTTTTTAGAGTTAAGGCATATATAACAGGACTATATTTAATTTTTTCAATAAGCATTGATATAGGAATATGTTGACTAGTAATGAATAGCAATTTATACAAAGGAAATAGAAACTGATTATATATTGATTATGTATTAGTATCATTAGAAATGATGATTTGCCTGAAACAACACCATACCCTAGATTCAGGGTTTTGAATTTAGATTTTGGGCTTAAAAAACAAACTCCTATGCTTTATGCACTTGACACCAAGAATAGCATATCAAATTTTGATACATTTTTTATTTAAAACTAGAAACTAATTAGAGTGTGTTTTTAAAATGTGAAATAGTTCTGTGTTGATACACATGGAAAGGGTTAATCATGAAGATTAAACAGGACTCATCACTTTTTAAAATAAATCAGTAAATCAACGATTAAGCAGTAATAAGTTTCTAATGGTTACTAGACAATGAAAGAAATACCAAGAAAAATGCTATTCATATGATCAAAATCTTAGGTGGTAGGTGACCACCATAACTTATTCAGGATTTTTAGATTTTACAACACAGATAAGAATTTGAAGTCTATTTTTCAGAGAAGTTTTAGGCTTAGAGAAGTTTTGCTTCTAAAATCAAAATAGCTAGTATAAATTTACTTAATAAGATTGTGACTTATTACCAATGTTCGCTGAGATTTGCACTAAACATATCTGTTCTGCTATTTTCCCTTTTGTAGAAAAAAAGCTCATTTGGTAGATGGGGTTTTTCCACCGAATTGGGTAGCTTGTGCATAAAGTCATTTACATTTATAAAGTCAGACAAAGGTTTCTATGTACAACCCTAGCATTGGTTTATTATGCTTCAGAACATGTTAAACAAAGCCATTAAGCCTAAGAAATGGGACCCTAATAATTCTATTTTTCATAATTCTTAAGCATATGTATAGACTGTTGCAAAAAGGAGCAAATATAACTTTGATGATTTCTGCTTTCCAGGTGTATATTATTTGATGCACACATTTTTCCTTCACATATACACATACCCACATTTTGTGTGTTTTAAGGAAACCCACAACTAAGCAATTTTGAGATATTGAGATGTTTTTAAATTATCCTAGAGCAATATGTGTACTTATAATTTACTCAGGTTGGATGTTAATCTCAAAAATAGGTTTAATGATGGGCATGGCTCCTTACAAATTTTAGTAGCCACATTAGATTGAGATTAGTGATCTTTTATTTAAAGCCAATCAAGTAAAGTTCCTCATTAAACTCTCCCCAATAGGGTTTTTCCTCTCTTTTCCTCCAGCTCACTGAAGTGCTAGGATTCATTTTAGATATATCAATAATAGATCAATGTTCTTCTCTATAGACTTACCAGCTATAAATAACTTTAAATTTCTAGAGTACATATCACGTATCTATAATTTTAGATTTCATTTTTTTTTAGAACGAAGATTGTCAGTTTTTCTTCAACATTTCCAAAGGCTCAATTTTCCAGATGCATATAGATGTCTAGAAGTTTATCTCTAAGATTTTCAGGCCTCAGGACCAGATTCCTAAATGTATCTTTGAGGTAAAGATAAACAACTTTTTTTTTTTTAAACACCATTCATTTCAGTGGTAGTATCCTATCATAACACCAGAAAGCAGATCTTTGTTCTTGCTAGAAGTTTAATAAATTATAAAAAATTCAAAAGCCATTATTTCAGTCTGATCTTTTGCCTTTTTTTCCCCCCTCCCCGAGAAAAGTTTCCTCCTTGTGGTTTCATGCGTGGTATTTCCCTGCCTAGAGTAGGGATGCCCACTAGAGTTGTTTGAGTAGAAAGAGAATTTTGCTGCCCTCCCCTAGGGTAAAGTAACAGGAATGAACTCACGGTAACATTCCTCCTCCACCTGGAAAAACAGCAGCAACACAAGCTCAAATAGAGAGCATGACCAGTTACCGCTTGATTAATGAAATTGAATTTATTATTTAAAACATTTCCATAAAGAAAACCCCAGGCCCAAATGACTTTAATGGTAAATTCTACGTTCCAAGAAGTAATACTAATTCTATACAAACACTTCCAGGTAATTGAAGAGGAAAGATTTTCTAATCCATTCATTACTTCGGGAGTTTTAAGAAACCATAAATTTCTTCATTAACATAGATGCAAGTTTTACTGTAGTTGACAATGTTACTAGTTTCAGGTGTATGTCATAGTGATTCCCCAAGTCTATGTTACCCTATGCTCACCACAAACATAGTAGCTACTGTATCTGCCACCATACAATGCTATTGACCTACCATGAACTGGGGCACCTGGGTGGCTCAGTCGGTTGGGTGTCCAACTTTGGCTCTGGTCATGAACTCATGGCTTGTGAGTTTGAGCCCCACATCTGTGCTGTCAGCACGGAGCCTGGAGCCTGCTTCAAATTCTGTGTCTCGGTCTCTCTCTGCCCCTCCCCTGCTCACGCTTGCTCTCTCTCTCTCAAAAGTAAAAATTAAAAAAAAAGAAACATACCACGAACTATATTCCCTATACTGTAATTTTACTCCCATGACTGATTCACCCATAACTGGGAGCTTGGATCTCTCACTTTCCTTCACTCATTTTGCCCATTCTCCATTCCCTTCCCTCTGGCAGCTGTTAGTTGTTCTGTCTATGGGTCTGTTTCTACTTTTTGCTTTCATTTATTCATGTTGTCTTTTTTTTTTAGACTCCATATATATATGAAATCATATGGTATTTGTATTTCTCAGTCTAATTTCACTTAGCATAACACCCTATAGGTCCAACCATGTTGTCAACACCAAGTTTTTTAAGGTATAATTGAAGTACAACATCATTAGCTTCAAGTGTACGACACAGTGATTTGACGATACATGCAGGGATGTTAAAATATTGGCATATCAGATACCTCATGACCCTATTGGGTTTATCCCAGGAATGCAAGTCTGGTTTATTATTTGAAAAAATACTCAAAGTCACCACATAATTTAGAAGAAAAAATCACATCCTCTCAATACACACAGAAAAATATTTATTCCTCATAAGACAAAAACAAGTCTGTCATCAAGAAACACAAGGATATTTCCCGAAACTAATGAAGGGCACTTAAAAAAATAATAAAGCACAGCTAACCTCACAATTGTGAGAGTTGAATACTTTCCCCCAACATTAGGAGCAAGACAAGGAAATCTGTTACTATTTATCATCAACATTGTACTGCATTTGTAACCAGTTCAGAACAAAATCAAACAAACAAGACTGAAAAGTAAACTTCTCTTTATTCACAAAGAACACGATTACCTTACCCATGTGAAAAATCTGACGGAATCTACCAAAAAAGCTACCAGAAGTGACGTGAGTTTATGCAGCTTGCAATATTTCAGATTCATAAGGTAAACGTATTCGTACAGGCAGAGACAAAAGGAACCCAAGAAAAGCCTGCTCACCCTAGCCAAAGGATCAGGGAAAGACAGGCCTGGAAGCAAACCTTTGTGACAATACATGCCCATCTCCAGCCAAAGACCAAAGGAAAAATGGTTCCTTCCTCAGCCGAGAGTTAAGTGTCAATCTACCACCAGCTAGTGAGCAGCTTAGGGGGTGGTAGGACCAGGCTGCCAGCTCGCAGCTTTGCAAACTCAGGAGTTCCTGAGTGAAATTTCAAACTGGCCCCAAACCCCAACAGCTAAGAAAAGGGGGGACCTCTCCAGACTAAGTGGTGGATTTAATAAGCAATAGGACTGACTTACCATGCTTGTCTTCGGCAACCAGCAACCGGAAAATAAAAAGATTTCCATCCACGCCCCACCCTCAGCCCAGTACCTTCTGAGTTTATGTAGAGGTACTAATTGGGTTCAGTCATGTATCTTTCCAGATGGTCTCACTGATATGTTAATCTCTCAAAGCTGTGTCACTGAAGTAGCTCCCAGTAGGGGAAGAGTGGGCAAATCATATATTCAGGACAGGTAATGGGGATAAGAAGCCTTTGATTGCTAGGGTCCGACTTGCAGGTCAATAGGAGGTCATGTCCTCTAGATGACCTCCTCCAACAAGGGGAGTCTATAACCATTAAAAAAAAATAAAGTAAATCCACAGTGATTGTGTAGGGCTCAGGGTGAAAGGGGCAATAGGTTGCAAAGGCAAATGGGAAACTTTTCCAGATGTGGGTGATGAATGTTCTTTCTCTTGATTGTGGTAGTGATTACACAGCCGTATACAGTTATCAAAACTCATCAATAGGTATATTTAAAATAAGTACATTTTCCACTCCAATAAAGTTGATTTATAGTAACTTCACTTAAATGTGGGACATTTGAAATGTTGATTTTTTTTTTCTTTAAAAAATCACACTACATTAAGTAGGAAGTTTTAGTTTGTATTTAGCAAACTACAATATTTCTTAGTAAAGATTGTGTTTTGATTTTGCATATTTTTCACAAAATTATATGACGTCATGGCATAGTATTCTTTACCTCATGTTTTATTTGAATATTAAAAAAACAATTTTGCCAAAATGTAAAGTTTTTCATTAAATTTTCTACAAAGCTCTCGAAATAACTGGAAATTCTCTTTAACATACTCTTTTATAATCCTTATAGATTTTTCTCTTCTATAGGTGTTAACAGATATAACACGTTGGATCTTGACAATGGCTTTGTTTTAAAAACTATGATACCCTAACATGATCTTCGACCTAACCAAATCTTTCAATTTCCCCCAAATTTGAAGTAATGTTTTAAATGCTATTTCTATTGTACTATAAGCGGATTAAGAGGTGGAATGAAGTTGATATGGTTAGCAGGAATAAAAGTTAATTTTAAGCAGCATTTTAGTGTGGTCAGTTCATTAGCGAATGCTTTCACATTTGATGACACTCTCTTTCCTAGCTCTGGGGATACGAATTCTGCGGAAACCAGAAATCTATGCTTGAGAACTCAGTGTTGAGGGACCACTTTCTAGCAGGAGTCAGAACACAGGTTCTGTCACTAACAATGTTCACTACATGCCCTCAAATCAATATTACAAACCTGGTCTCACTGTTCTGTTCTCGCAGATACATAGGTATACTCGAAATTTCTTTCCTGTGTGGAAAAACAACCACAAAAACAAACTATATGATAAGAAGTTACCATGAATATGAACTCTTCTTCATTTAAATTGAATAGTATGCTTCCCCGGAAATAACCATTTTTTCCCATCCCCTTTAAACAATGAGAAAGTCTGCCTTGGATTCACCTGCACTGGTCTCCTTTATACTCTAGACTTTCTTCAGTACCTAAAAAATATTTAAATTGTCAACCAATTGATAAAATGATATTCATAACAACTGATACATAGGCCTGCACTAATGCAATACTAGATGTAACAATCAGCACATATTAGCAAAATTGACTGTAAGCCTGAATTAAGGAAACCCACTGCAGAGCCACTAGCCAATGCCTCATGCAGGGCATATTTTAAAGCTCAAGTCATAGGCACAAATCTACTTTTCAAAAAAATAAAATTACAGTTCCATTTGAATTGTGATGAATATAAACAAAGCAAACTCACAAATAAATAGGTATTCATCCAGGACATCTGCTAAACAAATAATAAATATGCAACTTTACTAAGAATTTAGTCATCACATTATTACATATAGACTCTGGATACAAACTCATAATAATGAGAAAGGAAGCTTGTTAGAATTATATTCCCATAAAAAGCCTGGAATTTGGAAAGGTTTTGCAAGCTATATAAGCTATATTGAGATAAAGAAATGAGGTTGATATTCAGGCTTGATTTCAGTTCCTAACATAAATATTTTCAAAATACTTTTCTCATATATTACAAAAGAAAACAAAAAGGTAGGTACAGAGGAGGAAGTTAGGAAACATGCTTAATTCAGAAGATCAGATAAAAATTCCTCTTTCACCCAGGAAGCATTTAGCGATCCCCATCCTGATGAATGCTCTATTTCCTATTGAGGAAAGAAGCTCAGTTAAAAAATGAAATACAATTTAGTTTAATATATACCATGAGCATCTTGGTCAGGAAGGAGGTTATATATTTTACTTCAAATAAGAAGGGCTTCCAGGTTGCTGACTAGAGGCAGAATACAGAAGCAGAATTGTGGTCATACCGCCTTATGACAAATTTCATTAGTATGCAAAGAATTATTCTGTCAGCCTTTTTAGGTAGACATTTAATTGGATTTGTCTTAAAAAACCTTAAGTGACAGGCAGACAGCTGCATACTTACCTTGAAAATGACATTCTACGTTTTCCCTGTAAGCTGAACTGCTGCAGCTGTCTGATAATTTTCACTCTTTTAAGGAAATTATTTGTAAGAACTAGACAAGTGATCAGCTTTGGGCCCATACTGGCTTTTACAGGATTTTGGAAAGGCTGGGCAAAAGAATAAAGGGGAATTTATATCGGTGCTGAAAATTGGTCATGCACTTGTGATTTTTGCTGGTCTGCTTGGATTTCATCATACTGTTAATATCTCTTTTTCTAGAAAAGAAAAAAAATGAGTCAAATTTTGAAGTGTAAATATTTTAGACAAAGGGATAGATTTGGTCTGCCATGTGGTAATTTAAAATTAGCACACTATATTTGTGATATTCTTTTCCTTTCCACTAATGGTTACTTTTCATTCAAATCTATGAATTACTCTGGAGGCACTGGAATATTCACTTGTCCTTGGTTATTTCTGCACAGTCTATAATTTTAGAGGAAATGCATTGATATCTGGAAATCTATTGCTGGAGAGATAGATAGTAACAGCAAAATGAAGACATATATTTTTAAAATTACATTGGTAAATGAAAAATTTATTATTTGTTAAGTCTTTTTGGTGCAGAAAGTTCCAAAGTTAAGCCCAAGAGTTTTATTCAAGACATTTAAAATATAGAATGATATTTAAAGTATGGAATGATTAAATAAATCCTGAGCTCTGGTAGACTTGGAGAGGGTTTAGGGAACTGGTGGTATTGACTGCCTAGGAAGCTTGTAACATGTAGGGACAATTATTCAGAAGAAACCTATGGTAGGTTGAAACAGAAAAGACATAGTAGAGGTGAAGGTCAAAATTTACTAAAAAGGTAGATGAAACACAGGAGGAGAAAAATACGTGTTGATGCACGATTTTTAAAATACAAGAGAAGACTGTCTCTAAAGCTCTTTAGATCTAAGAGATCGGAACAGGCAAGGAGGTACCCAACACTGTCTACCAAACGATTTACTGGAGTAGCTCATTAGTGACTGCTCTGTGACTGCTTTATTCGTCTCATCAGTCTTGAGCCAGGACAATGCTTTTGTTGCAGGATTGCCTGACTATATTCAGTGTATTCCAAGACTATCAACACAACATCCCAGGAATAGCTTTGCAACTCAATGTTTTAAACACATCCTTATTAACAATGTTATGCTTCTGTACTCTCCTATCTGAATTCAAAGCAGCTTAAACAAGAGGAAGGAGAGCTGCCTCAATGAATCTACCATGTGATGAGAAGGGACTTGGGCAATTTCAGAAAAGCAGCATCATGGGATAAAGCCAAAGCTGAGTTGGGCATTCTCACTCAGTTTCCTGTATGTCTTCTCAGTTCAATCAGCCATTCTCACATTAGGAATTACTCTTCTTTAGGGAAGAATCAAGGCTGGAGGGTGGGGCGCGAGGGGTGAGCACAGATGTATTCCTCCCGTATTTTCCCTCACAGGAGATGCCTTTAGGTGCTCCTTCCCCCAACGCTCCCCAGCATCTTGTTTTTTTAACCCACCAGGCTTAACAACTAATCCTGTAGTCAACCAAAGGGAGGCTGGTCAGCATTACATAAGGAAAGTAAGATTTTTGCCTTCAAGAAGCTGTGCTTTCCTATCTCCAATTACATACCTCCATTGTGAATGTTCCCAGTATCACTGACAGGCAGCTCAGCTTTTATCCTTAAGCCTCAAAGCTCTGAAAGGCATTCCGGGCAAAAATATTCACACCCTAGTCTAATTCTTATATCAAATATACCCAGCCATGTGTTCTGAGATGGCTCATGAGTATTATGCAGTGAATCCAAATGCCAATAGAAAATTACTCCAATAGTTAAATGTCAGCATTATTAAAATATGCTAAATTTGAACAATATTTATTCCCTCACATTATCAGATTCCAGTTGAAATTAAAGGCCATAAATCTGATAACTTCCTTCTTTAAATTAAATTATAAAGAAATCAAGGCTAAAATTCTTAAGTCTAAAGATATTAAAATCTAAAAAATCATATTGCTAATATTTCTATTATGCTCAGTCTTAGTCAGATGAATCTCATTATTGGGACTCCTTCACCAACTGCAATCTAGGCTATGATCCAGTGGAATTGGGATAGTCAACCATAGAAACTGAATTATTTTAATAAAAATCCTCTTAATCTAAGGGTGTGGACTTGGCTTAGTCAAATGCCTCAAATTTTCCACCTAGTATTTCAGTGCTCAAACTAGTATTTGTGATTTTTTCTCAAAGTTTCTAAATAACAAAATATATGTCTGGATTCTAAGAGTGCATCCCAAGTACAGAAATAGGACTCAGACATCAGACAAGTGATCATATGTGAACACTAATACTAATAAAAGTTTCATGAGGATACAGTTTAATATGAAGTCCAATGGGCTTCTATTATCTCCCTCTTATATTGAATTTAAGAAACATTGAGCCAAGGAACCCACCTGACCACATGGGAAATAGAGAATATAGGCTTACTGGTCTAGGGAACCAAAAAACAGGGCAGAGCCGAGCAAAACATGTTTAGTATTTTTCTACCAACCCTACCACTTGGATCAATGAATCCTATCTTGAGGAGGTTTCCTTTCATACTTTTTACTTTCCCATGAGAGAAGCAGAGCTTCACTTCCCTCTATGGAAATTTGAGGGTGGAAATTGTTATTTCCTCATTACAATTAGATATACTGGAAAATTGCTAACTAAAAGAAAGATAGGCATTAATTCTAGACATGATTTAAGGACATACCTTTTAAGGTCAAAGTACTTTGTCTTGATAAAGTGTACCATTTATAAGTCTCTGCTTTCTTGGGGCGCCTGGGTGGCTCAGTCAGTTAGCTACTGACTTGGGCTCAGGTCATGATCCTGCGGCTCCTGAATTCCAGTCCCGCATCTTGCTCTGTACTGACAGCTGGGAGACTGGAGCCTGCTTTGGATTCTGTATCTCCCTTTCTCTGCCTCTCTCTCTCTCTCTCTCTCTCTCTCTCAAAAGTAAATAAACATTAAAAAATTATTAAAGTCTCTGGTTTCTTGGGGTGTCTGGGTGGCTCAGTCAAGCATCTAAGTCTTGATTTCCCCTCAGGTCATGATCTCATGGTCTTCATGGGATCCAGCCCCGTGTCGGGCTCCACGCTGGGCATGGAACCTCTCCCTCTCCCTCTATCCCTACCTCACATGTGTGCATGCTCTCTTTGTCAAAAACAAACAAACAAACAAACAAATACAATACAATACAATACAATGAATGTATAACTGTTGAGTTACACATATGTAGAGTTCTCCTTCTTAGCATCATTTTCCTTTTTGGGGAAGCAGAACTTCTCTCTTTTGGCTCAAATGGGCCTAACCCCACCTGCCAGTCTTCTTTGGGCTCAGGGCATGATGGAGACCTACTCTCATTACCTTGAACATCAGAAGCAGTTCAACAATGAGACAGAAAACTACATAAGGACAGTCAAAATCCTTTCTCTGATTTTCTTGCTTGGATGTTTAGAAATAATATCTGTTTCCAATAGGAAATGTCTAGTAAGATGAGCCACAGAGTGATAGTCAATATCATGCTCTCAACATGGAGGCTTGTCCCAGAAATACATTAGACTGACTTGATGACACATTTCAATACCTGATACAATTATAGCTAAAATCAGAAATAGTCAGAATTTTCAGTCACATCATTCAGTAAATTCATCTTTTGTTTAAATAAATTTATATTGAGTTTCAGTCTTTGTTAAAACTCTTTAAGATATCTTTTCTTTTTAAAATTTTTAATGCTTATTTATTTTGAGAGAGAGAGAGAGAGAGTAGAGGGGAGAGACAGAGAGAAGGAGAGAGGTTCTGTGCTGCAGCACAGAGCCCGACATGGGGATTGATCCAAGAACCACAAAATCATGACTGGAACTGAAATTAAGAGTCAGATGCTTAACTAACTGAGTCACCCAGGTGCCCCTGAGTTTCAGTCTTGTATAATAACAAATCAGAGCTGAGGCAAAAATTCTTTTGTACTGAAAGAATACCTAGTGAGATTTAGCCAAGATCTACATTCAAAGTCGCTTATCACAGCAATTACGGAAAATAAACTGCTGAATTTTATTTTCATAAGCTAGTACAAAGGAAAATTATGGGTTTTATATAGAACAATCATCAAATTACATAGTTAAGTGGAAAAAAAGATAGTACAAACACGCACACATATTATAACTAGTTTTGTGTAAATTAAAAGACTTTATTTCAAAATATAAATATATACATATATGTTAGCATATATGTAAAGTTCTGGAATTACAAATACAATTCTTAGTAACAGTTACACTTGAGCAGAGGGAATAGAGATTGAGAAAGAGGGAAATTTGCTAATAATTGTATAACTTTTCTTACCTTGGATTGTTTTCATCATGCATATAGATTAATCTTAAAAAATGTAAATAGAGATTACCTTTCAGTGAGTCATCTTTATTCTTTTTTTATAATTCTGATTTGAAATTACTAATGAATGTTATATATTTTTTAAATGTTTATGAAACTGAAGGTAGCATGGAGCTCTGAAGGATAATATATCTAATCTTCTCAGTAAAATAATAGCTTCTTGAAGAGAAGGATCATAATTTCTTTTTCTTTTTTTCTTGATGGAAGCATATAATAAGTTCTGCCTGACCCTGAGTTGATTTGATACAGAATGAGCCATGTGGTTTGGTGAAATATATTAGGTGACAAGTTCTTCCATTTTCTCTCTTAGAAAAATTATTAGCTTTTTTGAAGACATGATCATTTCATATAATTATCTGAAAAAAGTACAAAATTGAAAATGATATAATCATCTGATCTGTTGTTTGGTCAACTTCACACAGAAAAATGAATTTAAAAGCAGCAGGAATAATGTGATTTTGCAAATGTCAGAGACTTTTCCTCTTATAGTTGTCTTCCAGTGAGTGAGTTTGTTAGGCTTTAGGACAAATTTCAGGGTTCATTCAACCTTGAACATTCAGGACATTTTCATTTTCTTTTAAAGTAAGCACTGGTATGTTGCTTAAATAACTGGCACTCACACATGAATGTAGGGGTCATATATTCAGTGGAAAATCTCAAATTCTGCTATATTGCTACATCTGTAGTTAATGAATAATGTAAACGAAAATTTCAAAATTTTCTACTTATCACTTGTATTTTTATATCTACTCTTTTATGTATGAATACTTATGCCAGCTTATGATTTTTGTATCACTGTTAGTGAAAATGAAAGGTAATTGTAGTATTGTTATAAAATATACGATAGTAACATTTTAGATGATCCTCCAATATTTAGAGTTCAATGTTCTTTATGTCCCCAAAGCTTTTTGTTAAAGTTCAGTTTTTCCTTAAGAGTATAACTGATTTCTAATTTAATAGCAATGTTGGCTCAATGATTTATTTTTACAATGCATTTTAAATATAATAATACATTAAATGATATGTGTACAATAAACACAACTTGAAATGTGATCAACTTTGTCCTATAGCATCCAGGCATGTGAATATTAAAAAATACAGGATTTAGACTTATCTCAAGGTTGATATCTAGTCTCTCTCTTAGTGTTTTTTTTTTAATTTTTTTTTCAACGTTTATTTATTTTTGGGACAGAGAAAGACAGAGCATGAACGGGGTGGGGGGGGGGCAGAGAGAGAGGGAGACACAGAATCGGAAACAGGCTCCAGGCTCCGAGCCATCAGCCCAGAGCCCGACGCGGGGCTTGAACTCACGGACCGCGAGATCGTGACCTGGCTGAAGTCGGACGCTTAACCGACTGCACCACCCAGGCGCCCTCTCTTAGTGTTTTGATGTCAGAACTATATCAACCTAATGGTGACCCTTATATACAACAAAAGTTATTATATTTGGATTCATCCTCCCAAAACATGAAGAAAAATAGTCTCAAAAAACCCCACCTGTTTTATATTGTGAGGCAGTATCCTTTATTTGTCTTCTTTAAATTAGTTCCTATTGATTTGAACTCTCTCATTGAATCTATTGTGCTGAAATGCTACTGCATACTACAATCATCCCTTACTGGTTTTAAAGAAAACCCTGAATATAAGTGACAAATGTTATGCAAATAGATACTTCAATGCATTTAAAGGTCAGTTCCTTTTAATTTTAAAATACGAGATCTTAGGAGTAATACTTCTAAGGCAGGTTTGCCATGCTGGTGTAACTGGATGGATGGATGATTTTCAGGTATCTAAGATTGGGCTATGTTTTTCCCAGGAGTACATTCTGACAAATGTCCAAGTGATTTCAGGCAAAGCTACTATTTTGTAAAGCAGCTTTGAAACAAAGAAAATGTCATGGGACTATGGAACAGCAAATTTCTTGGGCAAATAGTCAAATGGGTTTTCCTTGTCCCATGATTTATAACGTCAAAGACTGCAATTAGTATCGAATTAAAAATTAGTATATGTAGATACTGATGATCTCTGAATAATTACAGCATTAAGAACTTGAATTCACATTATAAATTGTAATGTTTAAATATATTTGCACAGGCTTTATCTTAATTGTATCTTACTGTAAACAAAATATTGAAATTCTATCTTACTATATTTCCTTATAATCTTCATTTTTTAACCTTTTTAATTTTAACAAGTCTTAATGACAGAATGAGTACATTGCACTCTATTAATCAGGTTAATTTCTATGTGGATTTAACCTGTCCACATTTTGTAATGATCTCTTAGCCCAAGGATTGACTATCTATGTCTACCAGAGCAAAACTGGAAACCCAGGTTGACCAAACCTAAAATAAGATAAGTCCCCTTAATTCACACTGCTTTAATCAAGAGGCTTGCCATTCAGTACTGTTCGTTGTCTAGAATATGGTAGTGCTTAGAGAGAAAGTTACAGGTACCAAAGACAGTACTTCAAACACCTTTATATAAACTAACATGTGTTTAGGAAAGGAGACTCCTAAATAATTTAAGAAAAATAATGACAAATGAAACTAAATCAGATTTTAATGTTCTTTTAAAATAATAACAAGATACAATTCAAAACCACATTTGATTTTGGTAAATTGGTAAGTTGAAACCTCCTTGTCAAAACCATTTCATTTCGTTTCATTTCACTTCATTTCATCATGATTAAGTGTAGTCTTTAATCCCCTTCCCCTATTTCCCCCACCCCCCACCCACCTCTCCTCTGGTAACCATCAGTTTGTTCTCTATAGTTAAGGCCTCTTTCTTG
This sequence comes from Prionailurus viverrinus, assembly GCF_022837055.1. Classification (NCBI taxonomy): domain Eukaryota; kingdom Metazoa; phylum Chordata; class Mammalia; order Carnivora; family Felidae; genus Prionailurus; species Prionailurus viverrinus. The sequence goes on from NC_062562.1 coordinate 142,970,667, forward strand.
GTTTCTCTCTCTCTCATTTTCCTTTGCTTTTCAGCTTTGTTTCTTAAATTCCACATATAAGTGAGACCACATGGTGTTTGTCTTTCTCTGACTGACTTATCTTGCTTGGCATTATACTATCTAGCTCTATACATGCTGTTGCAAATGGACATTCTTTTTATGGCTGAATAATATTCCATTCTGTATGTGTGTGTGTGTGTGTGTGTGTGTGTGTGTGTGTATATATATATGACACATATTCTGTATCCATTAATCTATCAATGGACTCTTTGGCTGCTTCCATAATTTGGCTATTGTAAATAATGCTCCTATAAACATAGGGGTGCATGATTCCTTCAAATTAGTGTTTTTGTCTTTAAAAAAAATTTTTTTTGATGTTTATTTATTTTAGAGAGAGAGACACACAGACAGAGACAGAGAGAGAGGGAGACACAGAATACGAAGCAGGCTCCAGGCTCTGAGCTGTCAGCACAGAGCCTGATCTGGGGCTTGAACCCACAAACTGTGAGATCATGACCAGAGCTGAAGTCAGACACTCAACTGAGCCACCCAGGGGACCCAGTGTTTTTGTATTTTCTTGGTAAATACTCAGTAGTGCTATTCCTGGATCATGGTGTAGTTCTATATTTAATTTTTTGAGGAACCTCCGTACTGTTTTCCACAGTGGCTGCACCAATTTACATTCCCACCAACAGTGCAAGAGGGTTCCTTTTTCTCCACATCCTCGCCAACACTTATTGTTTCTTGTGTTGTTGATTTTAGCCATTCTGACAAGTGTGAGGTGATATCTCATTGTGGTTTCGGTTTACATTTTCTTGATGATGACTGATGTTGAGCATTTTTTTCATGTCTGTCGGACATCTGTATGTGTTCTTTGGAGAAACCTCTGTTCGTGTCTTTTGGCTATTTTTTAATTGGACTATTTGTTTTTTGAATATTAAGTTGTATCAGTTCTTTACATGTTTTGGATACTAACCCTTTATTGGATATGTCATTTGCAAATATATTCTTCCATTCAGTAGGTTGCCTTTTATTTTTGTTGGTTGTTTCCTTTGCTGTGCAAAAGCTTTTTATTTTAATGTAGTCCCTATAGTTTATTTTTGCTTTTATTTCACTTTATAAGGAGACATATCTAGAAAAATGTTGCTACAGCTGATGTTAGATTAGTTACTTCCTGTGCTCTCTTTTAGGGTCTTTATGGTTTCAGGTCTCACATTTAGGTCTTTAATCCATTTGAGTTTATTTTTGTGTATGGTATTACAAAGTGGTTCATTTTCATTCTTTTGCATGTGGCTGTCTAGTTTTCCATATACCATTTGTTGAAGAGACTTTTTCCTGTTGTATATTCATTCTGCCTTTGCTGAAGTTTAATTCACCATTTAATTGTGGGTTTGTTTCTGGGTTTTCTATTCTCTTCTACTGATATATGTGTCTATTTTTATGCCAGTACCATACTGTTTTAATTACTACTGCTTTGTAATATACCTTGAAACCTAGAATTGTGATACCTCCAGTTTTTTCTTTTTCAAGATTGCTTTGGGTATTTGGGGTCTTTTGTGGTTCTATACAAATTTTAGGATAATTTTTCTAGTTCTGTGAGAAATTCTCTTAGTATTTAGATAGGCACTGCATTAAGTGTGTAGATTGCTTTCAGTAGTATAGACATTTTAACAATGTTAAATTGCTCTGACCTATGAGCATGTAATTTCTTTCCATTTCTTTGTATCACCTTGAATTTCTTTCATCAGTGCTTTATAGTTTTCAGAGTACAAGTCTTTCACCTCTTTGGTTAAGTTTATTCCTAGATATTTTATTGTTTTTGATGCAATTGTAAATGGGATTGTTTTCTTAATTTTGCTTCCTACTGCTTCATTATTAGTGCATAGGAATGCAACAGATTGCTATACATTGATTTTGTCTCCTGCAACTTTATTGAATTCATTTATCAGTTCTAGTAGATTTTTGATGGAGCCTTTAGGGTTTGCTATATATAGTATCATGTCATTTTTATATATAGTATCATGTCATCTGCATATAGTGAGAGCTTTATTTATTCCTCACCAATCTGGATGTCTTTTATTTCTTCATGTTTTCTAACTGCTATGGCTAGGCCTTCCAGTACTCTGTTGAATAAAAGTGGTGACAGTGGACATCCTTGTCTTGTTCCTGATCTCAAGGTAAAATCTCTATTTTTCACCATTGAATATGAGGTTGACTATAAGTTTTTCATATAAGGCCTGTATTATGTAGAGATATGTTCCCTCTAGACCTACTTTGTTGGTTTTTTTTTTAATCATAATTCAATGTTGTACTTTGTCAAATGCTTTTTCTGCATCTATTGACATGACCATAGAGTTTTTATCCTATCTTTTATTGATGTGATGTGTCACGTTGATTGTTTTGTAAATATTGAACCACTGTTGCATCCTGGGAATAAATCTTACTTGATCTTGGTGTATGATTTTTAAAAGTAAATTGTTGGATTCAGTTTGCTAATATTTTGTTGACTTTTACATCAATATTCATGAAAGATATTGGCCTTTGGTTCTCTTTTTTGTGGTGTTTTTATCTGGTTTTTACCATGATATCATGGTATCATGGTGATACTGGCCTCATAATGAATTTGGAGGTTTTCTTTCCTCTTGTATTTTTTTGGAATAGTTTGAGAAGAATGGGCATCAATTCTTCTTTAAATGTTTGGTAGAATTTGCCTCTGAAGCTGTCTGGTCCAGGACTTTTTTTTTTATTACTGATTCCATTTCATTTTTGGTAATTGGTCTGTTCAATTCTTCTATTTCTTTCTGCTTTAGTTTTGGTACTTTATATGTTTCTAGGAATTTATCCATTTTTTCTAGTTGTCCAGTTTGTTGACATATAGATTTTCATAATATTGTTACTATTGTTTGTGTTTCTGCGGTGTTGGTTGTTATTTCTCCTCTTTCATTAGTAATTTTATTTGGGTCCTCTTTTTTTTTTTTTTTTAATGAGTCTTTTGTTGATCTTTTCAAAGAACCAGCTCTGAATTTCATTAATCTATTCTATGGTTATTTATTTATTTTTTTTAGTTTTTGTATCATTTATTTCTGCTTGAATCTTTATTATTTACTTCCTTTTGCTGGTTTGGGTTCTCTTTGTTCTTTTTTTAGCTCTTTTAGGTGTAAAGTCAGATCTTATATTTGGTATTTTTCTTGCTTCTTGAGATAGGCCAGTATTGCTATAAAGTTCCCTCTTTAAAAAAACTTTTGTTGTATCCCTAAGATTTTGCAGTTGTGTTTTCATTTTCATTTGTTGCATGTAATTTTTTATTTCTTCTTTGATTTCTAGATAAGAGCCATTCATTGTTTAATAGCAGGTTATTTAACCTCCATGTATTTGTGCTCTTTCCAGATTTTTTCTTATGGTTCATTTCTAGTTCCACAGCATTGTGGTCAATGCATGGTGTGACTTCAAATCTCTTTTTATCGATCAAATTTTAATGTTCTTTTAAAACAATAACAAGACACAATTCAAAACATTTGACTTTTGCAAATCGGTAAGTTGGAACCTCATTGTCAAACCATTTTAAAAGACATCCCCAAGTTAACATTTATAGTACTGAAAGCAAATTTTAAAAGTGTCAGAGATTGAAGAATATGGTATTTATAAATGCATTTACATGTTTACATATGTATTATATGTATGTAGATGGCCTTATATGTATTTATATATACACACATACAGATACATGTATAAAGTGATATACTATGCATATGTTTATATGAATAAATATAGAAGGCTATATATATATATATACACACACACACACACACACACACATATATATATGCATGCATTACAAACATATAAAATAAAGTATTCAGGTATCTATGTATATTATAGGTACAATTATTCGTATGTTACTCCTAGAGCAAAAATCTAGGAGAAGAAATGCCAAAAGGACATTGGGCTTGAGGAATGATAAAGTGGCACTATGTATTTTTGTTTCATATACATTTGAATTTTAAGGAAATTTTGCAAAAACAATGTCTTTGTGGATTATTTATTATATAGAGAAAAATCTTAAGAAGAGTGAAAATCATGCCACATCTTTGTAGTAGCTCATTCTGTGTTGGTATTCTGGAATTCTGAATCATGTTAGCTGTAGTTTTCCAGTTACAACATTTATTCTTTAAATATATCTTTTGGAATAACTGTCACAAAATTTTGTTATGAATTTAAATTTTTTAATAAAATACAGAATGACTAATAATTTTGCAAGGTATTTCCAAATGCTAATGGGTATGCATAGGTTTCCTTTTGCTCAGAAAATGTACACTGGTTCAATTATTTATATTCAGTGCTATGCACATACTCTTCAATTATTCCCAGAGCCACTAAGCTAAGAGAATATAAACAAACATTTGCCTGAAGCAAATACATGCAGATTTTCTCTACAGACAAGATTTCCTGAAAACAGAGAACAAAGAGTAAAAAGAAGAGAGATTCTAATGTAAAATATTATTAGCATACTTCTTAATTTCCAGTAAGCTTGTCCTAATTTCCTTCTGATTATGGGCCAGTATTGGCCAGTATTTCCTTTGTTAGCTAATGTGGCCATTTTAAATATTTCCACATTGTAAATGCATTTCTTTTCTTTTTTTTAACTCAATGGATAAAAGGAAAATGTTGTTTGCAATTCTTATTCCAATGTATATTATCAGAAGGAAATGCACAATGGTAATGATATTCTTTCAAGGTTCTGGCTTAATATTTTCCTGAGTTTTACAACTAATTTACTTTTTCCTTTGCTTTCCATCATATTTTCTACTGACAAAAGTTATAAATTTCAAATAGGGTCTTAATATCTATTATTAGATTTATCAGGTTTATGCAATTATAAACCAGTTTCTTAAGGACATAAAAGGAATTCAACATGCTCTGATTACAGAGAACACTGGAATAAATGAAACCTTTTTTAAATGTATTTTTTTTTACCAAACTATTAACAATAATAAAAATAATCATCAAGATTAAGGCCATATGTTTTACTATTTAAAAGTGTTGTTTTACAGATAATATATATTCTGAACAACTAGCTAATAGCCAAAATCCCAGAAAAGGTATTGCTTGCAATTTTCTTACCAAGGTATCTTAAGTTTAAATATAAAAACGTTTATGACTTTCAGTATGCATAGATTAGACCTAGATGATAGTTTGCAACTATTTAATGGGAATATGTACCAAGAATAAAGTGACAGAAATGCAGAATCAAAAGGCAATGCAATATTCAGGTTAAAAATTAAGATATCTAACAAACCAGAAATTAAGTGAACAAAAAATGGTGACAGAAGTCACATAATGGCATACATTTATACTACACGATGAACATGAACTGATCTGTTTTTTTCAAGTCAGAAGGTGTGCAACAATTATTTCTGAGATTTAAAATAAATCTCTAATCTGACACATTTTGTCAGATGCAAGTGATAGGATCCTAGTATAGCCAATAGGCTATAGAATATTATATAACTAAGCAATTTAACTCAGTGTTTACCCCTTTTTTTAAGTTTATAAGATGATATTTAAATGGCAAGGGCTATGATAAAAGTCCAAGTTCACTTTGGAGGTGATATTTACAAAACTATGAAGAATGGTTAATAAAAAGTCATAAAGAATTAGTTCAGTCCACCTAAAATAGTATACATCACTGACACCCAACTAATGATAAATTCTTAGATACATTCAACTGAAAACACTGCTAAATAGACTTATTCTTAAGCTTGTTTTTCATCTAGATATGTTTTTCCTTTAGTTTCCTATTGACTCTCCCACTAATTCCAAGGGTCACTTTACCTGTAGAAGGAAAAGTTAACAAACCATGTCAAAAAGCATGTGGTGACCAGGCAATATATTTATTTAACCTTTATGGAAATGGTAAATTACATATGAATGCATATGAGTGTACATGTGTTTATATACACACTTTGTTTTGGAAAATGATATTTGATAATAATATACACTTACTTCATAGCCATAATATTGAATTTAACTTTATGTGTAATATGAAAGAGTAAGAAAAATGACTTTTAAGATTCAAAAAATGTAAATTACCAACCTGATGATAGAAACTTTTTCCCCTAAATTAAAACAAAATAAAGAGGATATGAATGAATTGACCACAACAAATGGTAAGAATACTTAAATGATTATTCCTTGGGGCGCCTGGGTAGCTCAGTTGGTTAAGCGTCCAACTCTCGATTTCGGCTCAGGTCATGATCTTGTGGTTGTGGGGTTGAGCCCTACATCGGGCTCTGTGTTGACAACGTGGAGCCTGCTTGGGATTCTCTCTCTTTCCTTGTCTCTCTGCCACTCCCCCACTTTCCCTCTCTCTCAAAATAAATAAACCTTTAAAAAATGATTATTCCTTTATACTTCAAAACAATGTTTCCAAAAATTATATTTTGGAAAAATTACTGTAGTCTATTATATTAACACCAAAGACAGTTCCAAATAAAAAGGTGTCCAATTTTTTGTCATTGGGGAAATTCAAGTTACAACTAGATACCACTAAAGGACCACTATAGAGCCAAAAGTTTAAAAAAGAAGGAAAAAAGAGGGATGTGTAGCAGAAGGAATTTTTTTAACCTTGCTGTTGAAAGTACAAATTTGTACAACTACTTTGGAAAAATCTTTGGCCTTACCTAACTATAACTTAATGTTCTTATAATTATGAATCAGCAAAACCTCCTCTCGTCAAGTAACCAACAGAAATGCTGCTTACATTCAATAAAGACATACGCTCTCTTCATAGAGTAATAGTCAAATGTCCCTAAACTGGAAAACAACCTAAATGCCTGTGAATCAAGAATGGATACATAAGTAGTAATATAGTAATGCAATAAGGTAATGTAACTAGAGTTAAACAACTACAAACAAAACTTTTACAAATCTTACAAATACACTATTGAGCAAAAGTTTCCAGACATAAAATAGTAATACTGTATAATCTTATTTCAATGATGTTCAAAAAGAAGTGAAACTTCACTGCATCAGGATGCTTGTTATTGCTGCCGTGGGGAGACAATGACTGGAAATGGGTACAAAGGTGATTTCTTAGTAAGATTATTAATCTGCATGCTGGGCTATATTTAAGATATACAGTCATATATATGTTACACTTCAATCTCAAAAAGCTTAATGGAAAAAAATACAGCGGTGCTTCAAACAATTAGAAGTAAAAAAGAAAGTAGTGCCCTTATTTCCTAGTCATTTAAATAGTTATGATTTAAAACTGACATGACCAACCTATCAGTGATGCCAAAAGCCAGAGATACGAGGTCTTTTATCAACTACAGTGAGTATTTTTGCAATACATTTACCAGCCCAAAGGACCGCCAATCTTGTGGTTCTTCAGGACTCATCAGTATTAGCCCCAAGGAACCCAAACTGGAGACCTGGAGTTCGCTTTCATCATCATGTCTGGGCTTCCTCAAGCAAGTCCATCCACAGGGAAAATTTCCTGAGCTGGACTGAAATAATTCTCTCGTCCTACTCATGATCACAACTGCCTACTCTTCCACCAACACCTATAAAATATTTTTAGTTAAAATGATAAGGGGCTTGGAGAATTTGAAAGGGTGAGGTTGGAAATCACAGAAAATACTAATCCTACTAAACATATGTAAAATCACTTCAGTTTCAAAATTTGTGTTTCAATGCTGGGCCATATAGTGAGTATATGGTAACTGAATGTCTATTGATCCTACATTGGTTTGTAACTAAGTTTTCTCCTTAACAATTCCTTTCTTTCTTTCTTTCTTTAACACAGCAGCTGTTTCTTTCCATTAGTTTTAAAAATTTTTGCAATGTTTTAACATCGTGGTTAATATGCACACTAGCAAGTAATAGAATCTGGTAACTTATAGCTATATGCTTATTTGTTTATTGTGATTTGCCATCTGAATCTATGAAGTTCCATCTGTGTTATACAATTTCTCACAAAGGGCCCAAGAACTGAAGAACTATGAAATAATTTTAATTTCCAAACAAGCCAACAATCACTTACACAAGATTCTGGTAAGACAAAAGAAAGTTACACAGGGAACTGAGTCTCCACATATATTTCAACAAATATTCTGACAATGAAGAATTTACTACAAATCTTTTGGGCTCCCATTGAGCTCAGATTTCAGGAAACATTTTGAATATGAAACTTGTCACAAAATAAATATTTTTTCATGTTTTCTCTTCATAAACACTATAATTACATTGACTTGATTCCTAGATATTTCTAACAGTTTATTTTTTTAAGTTTGTTCATTTATGTATTTATTTATTTATAGTAAACAGGGGAGGGGCAGAGAGAGAAAGAGAGAGAGAGAATCACAAGCATGTTGAGCACTGTCAGCACAGAACCCCAGCACAGGGCTCAGTCTCACAAACCCTGAGATCATGATCCGAGCAGAAAACAAGAGTCAATCTCTTAGGGGACTGAGCCACCCAGGAATCCCTATCTTATCACTTTAAGCATTTGTTGTTGTTATCATGTAGTAAGAAAATACAGGCAACCTCAAAAACAAGAAAAGAAATTGTGTCCTCTGAGTTATACTGTCTAACTAAAGAAGAAGTAAGTTTATGAGAGTCAGTGAGAGTGGTGAATAGGGAAGAGATCAGGGTTCACAAGATTCTCAATAGCAAGAGGTCTCTCAGGTCCTGGGTTGGCCACCCTACCATTAAGAGCCAAACATGTATGTATATAAACCTAAATACTTTCCATGAAGGAAAAGTATTTGCCAATCAATATGGAATAGAACAAATTATTCACTCACATCCCTGAGCCAGTAATCTGTGTAAAACAAAAAAGAATATTATTATGGTTTTAAATTTCCTTTACTTTCTCTCTCTTTCACGAGATAGTGGTCCTTATGCATCTTAGTGAACAGAACCATGAGCTAGAGAAGCGGACAGAAAACAAATGTTACAGTTCTCTGATTAGGGAAAGATTTCTAAGGAATGTAGCAATCAGAAAATATTTCAGATGGAGTCCGAGCAAGAAGAGTAATACACAGGAGAACAAACACCTGCCCTTCAGTATAGAATCATAGGTTTTGAAAGCTCCTTCTGTTTTGGTGTCTGACAGTTGTTAGAGCTGGTGGGTAAGTTCCTTAATTTTTCTGAAATGCAGTTCTGTATGAGAAGTACTCAGATTTTCCCCTTAAATAAAGGAATAAAGGCACTGTGTTTTTATTTTGTTTTGTTTTTTAATTAGAGAATTCGATTATAATGTCACGTTATAATTTCGGAAACATTGCATTTTCACATATTTGGGTATATTTTGTGGCACAAATTAGAATGTAAGAGTGTAAGGTTAGAGACACTCTTAAGAAAATATTATATCTTTGAATCCAGGGTCCAACAGAGCCAAATATCTTGCCTCAACACCATTCAAGGTCACTACACTAAGGAAGAGTGAAGGGACAGAGAGCTAATTTTGCTCCTTTTAGGACAATATTTTGATCTGCTTGCCAAAAAAAAAAATCTACTAATAAATCACCTCTATTATCCTTATACAAATATCATACAAAATTTGCAACTTGTTTTACCTCTCACACCTGATCTTGATCTTTTCTTTCTTCTCTTATTTTCTAAGTTCAACTTTGATGCAAATACGATTATCTAATATAATTTTCACATGCAGTTTTCTGAATAGTTTCTCTGATTCTATTACCTAAGACTTCTCGTCTTCTTTTTTTGCTGTTTTAGATGAAACAGTGCTTAGGATTATAGTTGATCTTATAAAGATCAAAAAGGAGACACAAATCTATATTTTTATTGTTCTCATTTTGAATGAAACATGAAGAGCCAAAGGACACAAATAAGGGAAAGTCATGGCAAATGAGAAAAAAATGTCTAATACTGAATGCAAACAAAATTTAATTTGCATTAATTGTACATCTTTGGTTCAGAGGATGTGAAATGTCATAGCTGTGGTCTCATTTAAGGGGAACATTAAGCTTTAAAAAACACATAGGGCGATTGACACTGGAAGACACTTGTTTTTATCTTTAAGTCTAATTACACTTTTATAGGATTTAAACTATCATTTAGTTATCTTCTTTATGCAATGTCTCATAAGAACTAATTGAGGCCAAGCATAGTAGAATTGGCATTTATTTTCATTTTATCACTATTATTATTGCTATCATTATCTTCCTGTGGTAAGACATTGGCTCTTTGCATCTTTTAGAGGACACAGATTTAAATAGCCAGCTGAATGGGAAGAGATTAAGTCTCCTTTTAAGCCCTTGCTGGTGAATTGTATATGACTGCTTATGGGAATGATTAGATTCAGGTTATCAAAGTTTGGAATTCCAGTTAAATTAATTACGACTTTAATGTTTACAACACACATTTTAGGAAACACCGGTTTAAAAAATTTAACTTACAATGGTGAGCTCCACATTGGTATGTTTACCATTATGACAATTTTGCTCACTACAAGAAAAAGTGGAACCTGGATTTGCTCAACCAGATTCTTGCAGAGTAATAATAACAACCACAGTCGGGCACCTGGGTGGCTCAGGAAGTTAAACACCGGATTCTGGGTTTCACTCTGGTCATGATCTTGCGGTTCCTGGTTCTGTGGTTCGAATCAGACTCTGTGCTGACAGGGCAGAGCCTGCTTGGAATTCTCTCTCCCTCTCTCTCTGTCCCTCCTGTGTGTGCTCTCTCTGTCTCGCAAAATAAATAAACTTAAAAAAATTAAAAATATAATGATAATAACTACCACAGCAACAAATTACTATAACAGACTGTATCAGGCACTAATCTAAGCATTTTACTTAAAATATTATTTCATTTTTACCACTATTAAGGTTTTCAGTATACAAGCAAGGAATACATGTTTCAAAGAGTTTTAAAAGCTTGTCAGTCCACAGCCAGGTAATAAGTGTGCTGTTCTCATTCAAAACTAATTATTTATTTCCCCCAAATTTGTGAACCAGTGCCATTGTTTCCCATATTTTCCAGATGTGGATAACTATGTTTAGAGAGTGAAGTGATTTTCTCAAGACTAACATGGATATCAAACTGCAGAACTAATGATGAACTCAAAATAATACATCAAAATAGAAAATCAGGGGCACGTGGGTGGCTCATTTGGTTAAGTGATGGACTTAATTTCAGCTCAGGTCATGATCTCACAGTTAGTGAGTTCAAGCCCCGCATCGGGCTCTGCACTGATGGCACAAAGCCTGTTTGGGATTCTGTCTCTCCTCTCTGCCCCTCACTTGCTTGTGCACTCTCGCTCTCTCTCAAAATAAATAAATAAACTTTAAAAAAATAGAGAATCAAAGAAATAAACATCATTGAACTAACAGTCATGGAATAAAAGTCTAAAACATCAACATGATTTGCTATATGCATTAACTATATTAACATGTTCACGGCTTATACTTTAATAATTAAGTAATTAAAAACTTATTAATTCAGTTTTTAAAAGTCATATATTGCTCCGTTGGTTAGCAGCAGCCCTACAATATCTTGGTGATCATGCCAAATATCTTTTTTGCTTGTTATTCTTTGAGTTAGTGATCAACTAAAGTAACTGGATCGACAGAGCTTGAAATGAAATGATATTGAATGTCCTGTATTGAAATATCCTGTATTGAAAGCATTTTCCCTCTGAAAACCCTCTACACCTGCAGAATTCAGAATCCTGACTTTACATAACACAAATGCATCCTAGTGAGCCTCTGGGCAAGATAGTAAATAGAGCCATTCCTACTTACTCTCCCGAGTTCTCATATCCAAGTGGTCCACAGGTTACATAGAATAAACAAAACAATGTTTGTTTACTTAGAGTATACACTCATCATGAAGGATGAATCCTATCTTTACAGAGTTTGTTCAACAAGCTGGCATCTCATGGGGCCATTTCATTATTCTAACCAACTGTCAGCTTCTGAGTGGTGCAGCATGGAATAGGTCCAGTTGATCTCACGGGCATGTTCCCATGACTGTGTCTCCCTCTCCTTTTGTGTAAAGTGTCTCTCTTGCTTGGTCCAGTATAATATAGCAAAGGCAAAACCATGAGGACAGAAAACATTTCAGTGGTTGACAGAGTTTAAAAGAGGAGGGAAGGGGGTAGAGGTTTTGCTACAAAGTGACAATATGAGGGGGTTTCTTTGGAATGATGGCACTCTTCTGTATCTTGATTATGGTGGAGGTAACACGATTCTACACATTTGTCAAAACACATAACACACACACACACACACACACATATGCACAAAGAGTTAATTTTACCATATGTATGTAAATTAGAAATTCAATTTTGTAAATGAGTAAGTAATAAAAATTTTAGAACTTTTAATCATTCTCCTTTGTAAGGAGATAACTTCCTCCTGCCCCCCAAATCATGAGACAGCTCACTTCCTTAATGCTGATTACTGCATCTGTTTAAATAAATAGAATTTTGAGCTATTAATAATATCAGCTTAGAGAATGTCAACACTTAAATCTCTTTTCTATTCAGCGTTTTTTAAATTGGTGGATCATCAGTGAATAAAGCAAACTATTCATTCTGCTCTATAATGATCCTGTTTTAATTACTTCGACTGTTTTCTACATGGCACTATTTCCTAAAATCTAAAAGATCACCAATATTTTTTGAACTTGAGACATTAAAAAAGGAGAATTATCTTTATAGCTCAGCTTTTACTCCTTTATTTTCATGCTTTCTTCTCAGAAATCTCTTAATACCTAGCCAATCTTCTAATTAACCAATTATCAGTACTTGTTCTTAAGGTAACTTTATGTTCTGCTAAAACTGCTAAATGTCTTTATTGACTGTCTCTGTTCCTATTTCTAAACTTTTTTTTAACTCTTTATAAACTTTGAGGCAGGAAAGAGAGACTGTATACCTTCCTCTCAAATCACTGTCATCGGTCACAGCTCTTGAATTCTGACCTGCCCAATATCTCCTATCAGCTTCTGGGGTTGGATAATATGAAAATTAAAAGATGCTAAAGAAAAAAGGCAAAGAAAAAGAAAAGATACAGGGAAAATAACATGCAATACATATTCAATAGAGTTCATTCATGTTCAAGTGAAGTCACGTAAGAAAGAATCAGGGATTGATTTCACTTTGACATCTGTTGCCTGAATTACAGATCTCTCTAAGGAATTTCATTTAAAATTCACTTTATCCTTATTATTCTCTAAACAATGCCTAGAGAAGGTGTTTTTCCAGATATTGGCTCTACCAAAGCAAACTGCTTATTTGTAAAATAAACATACCGCATATGATACCCTGTGCAAGTGAACATCAAATACCAAGACTCGCACACACGAGTGAAAAGTAGAGGATTTGGAGGATTTGGTTTGTTTTCTGACCTTCTCTGGTTTGAGGAGCACAGCTATAAATAGTTTCTCAGTGTTTTTTTTTTTTCATTGAATTTTAGCAGAAAGTTACTGACGTAGTAACCTAAGCTGTGGTCTTCAGACCCATTCTACCAATGGCCAAACTAAACAGGCACTTTGACCACTTGATGTTGGCAGAAAAGAAGGGGAGGGAGAGAAGAGTCACAGGAGCAAAAAGAGGAAAGAAAAAAGACTGAAAAGCACTGCAGTGTGGTCTATCTACACTGATAAAGAAATGAGCATGGACTGAAATGATTATGAGTGATATTTATTTTCCTAAAACTTCATATTTTTAAAATTATATTCACATTAATTATTTTACTTGATGCTTCGGGATTCTTCTAAACCAAACAGACCAAGTAAAATTTCTGGCTTTTGTTTGATAAAACTGAGTCTCAGAGGAATCTCTCCACTTGGTTGGGCATCACTACTGGAATCCGTGCCCAATCTTCCAAGCTCAGATCTCTTTTCACAATACTCAGCAGCCTACAAACAAACACAAACCAGAAGTCCTTATCATTTTCTATCCATATTTCAGTTGCTTCTCATTTCCCTCTTTATTCCTAAAAGAACACCAATGTTCTTATTAAGAGCCGCAAGTCTGGGGAGAGGGAATCCCTTAAAGATCCATTTGTTACACTGCTAGTCTCTGATTTCAAAGGCCAAAGTATAATACCTACCATTACATGGTCTCTTCCTCTCTTCATTTTTATTACTATCCTTCTCAAGTCTTTATTGTTAAAATGCCTGATACTTATTTTTATATCTTATCACATTCAGCAATTCTTTGTAGAATAAGGTATGATTATTCTTGATATTTTTCCTGAGCCTTATTGCTAAAGTATTGACTCTTTTCTCATGATGAAATGAGAGCTTCGTGGAATAAGACAATAATGATAAAATGCCTGAACTCCCCACTATGTCAGAAGCATCAGCCCCAATTTTAAGATCAGTCATTACAGCTCATCATGAGTGATTTCTATGCAGTTATTATTCTATTTGTTTAGTTTTATGAGACCCTTTGTTGAGGACTGTGTAATCTTCAGTTCTGGATGTCATGCTGGACCTTTATGTGAGATAATGAAAAAGAAGTTCTGCTACCTGGATCAATGAAAATGTAAAAGTTTCCATTACATCATTCTTCTGAGGAAATATTATTATTGATTACTGTGTAATCTATCTTCAGAGAGCATTAAAAATGATGAATTGTTTTGCTTTGCTTATACCCCAGAAGTCTTGACATTACCAGTTCTAACTTGCAGAATTTGCTACTTAGTAATGTCATTTGCGCCAACAATTTTGAGCAAAACACACTCCACACACACACACACACACACACACACACAAATATATCCTTCTCATGACGTACCTGGATTTAGTTAGTCTTACTTAAGATACTGTGAAACATAGCATGTATATAACTTTTCTGTAACAGATACTATTACCAAACCAGGATATGTTTGTATGCAAAGTGACCTTTCCATAATTCAAAGACCAGTTCAAGTGCTGAATGGTTTAAACCTTTCTCTGAATCCCTAGCTTCAGTTAGTGGCTCTCCGGTTTTTTTCTCATAGCTCTTTGTATATATTTTTACCTGGATATTATATATATATGTAATATGTCTTTCTACCTATCAATGAATCTGTCTACAGATATGCATATACATATATTATACATTTGAAAAAATCAGATAATATTCTGATTTTCATTTTTTAGCTAATAATAAAATTTGTCAAAAGCACTTACTATTTCTTACACCTCTCCTACATTCATAACATCCATTTTAAAGTTGAATGTATTCCAACTGTGAAGAACAGAAAAAACTAAAATACATAAATTTCTATTTAAAGCTATAATGATGTATCTGAAAAATATACTATATAGGAGACACTTCCATACCACATGAAATAAATAAAAGCACATGAGGAATAAAAATTCAAAAATTTTTGTAGTAAATATAGTTAATATTTTAGAAAGTCTTCTTTCCAATTTTGATTCAAGTTTTATCCATGTGTTAAATGTATTTACACACTGATCTCAATACAATAATGCATGTTGATTAATCTTTGTGATCCTTTCAGAATCCTGCCTGTCATCAGATGCCTATAGACATCAATGACACTCCTTTTTAATAATAGAAGAATAGCAAATTATGGAATAATTTAATTTCTTACTATCATGAAGCCCAAATGCACTTTTTTATAAATCATTTCTTAAGTCTTTTTTAAAAATTCTTCTTCCTGGAATATAAATGCCTTTCTCAACAGATGTAATTATATTGTAAGATACCAAAATGAAAACCTCTAAAATAACTATGTCTAGATATACATTGCATATTATTTATATTGTACATTGTATATTATGTACATTACTTAATGTCACAACTTTAACCACTATGATTCTGTAAATCATGTTTCTAATGTGTGACTTTTAATACTAAAAGTTGAAATGAAGTTATAGGTGCATCATGATATATAGTAAAATTGCATTAAGGGGATCAAAATCACTTTCTAACTGTGATTTTGCTAACAAATGAACAAAAAAGTCTCCCAAATCTCCCCATGGTAAAGTTATATGTAATGCCAAAACAAATATGTCATCTCATGACAGGTTCATAAGAAAGCCAGGATACAAGTTTGTTTTATCTTATTTTATTTTTTTTATTATTATTTTTATTTATTTATTTATTTATTTATTAAAAAAATTTTTTTTTAACGTTTATTTATTTTTGAGACAGAGAGAGACAGAGCATGAACGGGGGAGGGTCAAGAGAGAGGGAGACACAGAATCTGAAACAAGCTCCAGACTCTGAGCAGTCAGCACAGAGCCCGATGCGGGGCTCGAACTCATATACCGTGAGATCGTGACCTGAGCCGAAGTCGGACGCTTAACCGACTGGGCCACCCAGGCGCCCCTACAAGTTTGTTTTAAAACTTTAAAAAATATATATTCCCATGGGGAGCCTGGGTGACTCAGTCGGTTGAGCATCCGATTTTGGCCCAGGTCATGATCTCGCAGCTTGTGAGTTCTGGGCTCTGTGCTGACAGCTCAGATCCTGGAGCCTGCTTCAGATTCTATGTCTCTTCCCCTCTCTTCCTCTCCCCTGCTTGCACTCTGTCTCTCAAAAAATGAATAAACTCGGGGCGCCTGGGTGGCTCAGTCGGTTAAACGTCCGACTTCGGCTCAGGTCATGATCTCGCGGTCTGTGAGTTCGAGCCCCGCGTCGGGCTCTGTGCTGACAGCTCAGAGCCTGGAGCCTGTTTCAGATTCTGTGTCTCCCTCTCTCTGACCCTCCCCCATTCATGCTCTGTCTCTCTCTGTCTCAAAAATAAATAAACGTTAAAAAAAATTTAAAAAAAAAAATGAATAAACGCTAAAAAAAAATTAAATATATATATATATTCCCTAAAGAATGTTATTTTTAAGTAATTATTTCCAGGTTAAAATACATTAATGCCCAAATCCATAAAATGCAACATACTCTGAATTTAATAAACTATTTAATTAACATTTCAATCTAACAGGATAGTTTGCTTTGTCAAGAACCGTGTACTTAAGCAGGAGTTACTTGCCCTCTATCAGGTGCCCTTTCTCCCCAAATACAGCCACGTGGTTTGGGAATTGGAGGGTACATAGTTGGATATCTTTTTTCCCCTGTAGGAAACTAAATGTGGAACAAAATAAATTGATATGCGACACTTCCTTAAACTTGTCTGATCCAGTATCAGTCTGATATAAAAGGGAATGAAGGATAATAGTAGTTCCCGAGAGAAAACTTACCATATGGAAAATAGGTCTCCTCAGGTAATCAAATTCAACTTTAGAGCCTGGGATATAGAAATCAAGTGTTGACTCTGCACAGCATGCAGCTAATGCAGAAAGAGCCTTCCCCACTAACAAGAATACAAATCCCCATCTGAGTATTAGTCCCACAATGAGGACTTGAGGAAGGTTAATTATAAAAAGCTAAATCACAAGGGACATCTCTGCTACCCTCACTGAGCATTATACCAAAAAGAGTATCATTCCTCATAGCAAAAGGAGCCATTTTGATCTGCATAAATAGGCACATAGAAGTGAGCGTAATGAGTGAACCGCGGATTTGCAGGGGTAATGGTTTGTCTTCATCTGTTCTGAGAATTAAGCCAGAAAGATGAAGGAAAATGAAACCAGTCACTGTTTCGAGTCTTATCTAATCAGGACCTCTGATTTCCTGGAAGGCTATCTCAGGTGAACACAGGAAGGACTCATTCAATGACAGGTAGAGGTAACCCTGGAGACCCACAGAATTATTTTTGGAATAAACCTTTAGAAAAGGACCAAATTCCACACTAATTTAATAGGTAGAGTTTTACAGATATTTCTTTGATAATAATTAGTATTAGTAATCCTAGCAGTTAGGGCTACTTATGTGTCAGGCATTCTTTTGAAACCTTTACATTAATGTGCCTTTCAACCTTCAAAATCAGTCCATTTAATAGATGGAAAATTGGGGTCCTGAGATATTAAGTAAGGTGCCTAAGCATACACATTTAGTAACAGGTAGAATCACTGTCAGAACTCAAGAAACTGGATTCTAAAACTTTACTTTTAAAACCAGTGCCCTGATAATAGATATTAAAGGAAATGGTCACTTACCAGGAGATAAGGTTAACAGTATCTGGGATATCTGCGTTTCAACTGAACCCCTCTTAAATACTTGAGCTTGTTTGAAGATTATTTAATTTATAACACACAATTTCTTATATCTTCCCTACTAGAAGTTTAGTCATTTTTACCAATGGAGCTTGAAAAACAAATCTCTTTTTTGATAAATAATCATCTTGCTTTCAGCATCTAAAACTTATTACCAGAAATACCTTCTGCCAGACAGACAAATAGTATTATTTCTTATCCCAATGCCATAGGGTATGATAGACATTTTGATTGTTATTATTTTTTATTGTGTTTATTTCTGGAATTTTCTGCATCTTTGAGGTTACTATCCTTGTCATTAGCTGGAAGCTACAATATGACTTTTGCATTCAAATTTCTGTGTTTTTCCTTTGCATGCAAATATAATACTGCTTTCAAATGATAATATAATCTATTCACATTCTTATTGGAAGAACCCAAATATTAACACTTTGTTCTCTTTGAAGATGGTGATCTGAGTTTTACACAGAAAACATTTCAATTGAATTGTTGGTTTGAGAGGAAATATTTTACATTTTGATGAAAGATACTTGACAATGCTTTTGTCAGATTAATGAGGCATAGCTATATTTGTTTTTCAGAGCTTTATTTTGATACATGAACACATAGCTTTATTTTGATTAATGGATAAATTATTTTTAAGAATAAAAGAATTTCTAAATTTCAGGTTTATATTTAAGATGGGTATAAACATGATTCTATTGTTCCAACACATCCACTATCACTGTCTTTATTTATTTTTTTTTTTAAATTTTTTTTTTCAACGTTTATTTATTTTTGGGACAGAGAGAGACAGAGCATGAACGGGGGAGGGGCAGAGAGAGAGGGAGACACAGAATCGGAAACAGGCTCCAGGCTCTGAGCCATCAGCCCAGAGCCTGACGCGGGGCTCGAACTCATGGACCGCGAGATCGTGACCTGGCTGAAGTCGGACGCTTAACCGACTGCGCCACCCAGGCGCCCTACTATCACTGTCTTTAAAAAGGATTTGGATTTATTTTTTTTGAAGTTTCTTTGTATTTTATTTATTTTGAGAGAGAGAGAGAGAGAGAGAGAGAGAGAGAGAGAGAGAGAGATTGAAAGGACATGTGCACGGGACAGGGGCAGAGAGAGGGAGAGAGAGAATCCAAGAGGCTCCACATGGTCAGTGCAGAGCCCGATGTGGTGCTTGATCTCACAAACCATAAGATCATGACCGGAGCTGATATCAAGAGTCAGATGCTTAACTGACTGAGCCACCAAGGTGCCCCAGGGAAGATCTGGATTTAAAAGTTGTGCTATTCCTTTTAATGCTCCTAAAATTTCAGAGTATGAGTGATTATATAAAGAACATCTATAAAAAGCTAAAAAATAGCATTGAATATAAAACAAAAA
This sequence comes from Prionailurus viverrinus, assembly GCF_022837055.1. Classification (NCBI taxonomy): domain Eukaryota; kingdom Metazoa; phylum Chordata; class Mammalia; order Carnivora; family Felidae; genus Prionailurus; species Prionailurus viverrinus. The sequence goes on from NC_062562.1 coordinate 142,990,137, forward strand.
CTTATGTTCACAGGATATTAATGAAAGGAAATTTGGCAATTTGTAAGAGATTTAAAACAACTTTTTCTACAGTAGATGCAATCAATTACTACTGTAACAAAGAAAATTCACTCAACCATGTTTAAGAGAATTGAACACAATCCTTATAAACCCACTGCCTCTGCATTAACAAACCAGCTGAAAGATTAACAAATTCACTGCCTGTTTGGAGATATTTAAAATATCCCAAGTTAATGGTTTAGGAATTACAAGGGAGTTTTTAAAAACAAAATCCTGTGAAAACTTCAATTACGGGAGCTTCTGAAGTCTGAAACCTGCATATGAATAAGATCTGTCTGATATTTTCCACTGCTCTTCAAGATTGGATAAGAGGGGAACACGTAGCATTAAATCACACACCATCTCTTATATGATGTATTTTAGGATAGTCAAGAAAGGAACATCACTTTTGTTTATATTCCCCTTTGTATTTCCTACAGTTTTACTTCTCATCCTTAAGAAGTATTTACTAATGACAGTCTGACTTTGTTTCAGTAAAGGAAGACTGATACACACTAAATCTCCTGCTGGGAACAATTAGAAAATCTAGACACAAACATATACTTGGAGGCATAAAAGCAATAATAAGATGGTGAAGAATAACCAGCCAAGATCCACGGGAAGATGAAAGCCTAGAGAGGCAAATTTAGGGCTTCTTGTAAGTGTTTTCTGACTCAAGAGCAAGATACAGAAAAGCTGAAAGGCTAAAAAACACTTTTAACAGTCCTTCTGTGCCAGAGGACAGAAACTGGAGTTCAGAGATGGTAACCCGGGGACCCATCTTAATTTGAGATAAGTATGATCAATAAGTACACAAAACTCACAAGAACTGAGGCTCAGATTTAAATCTACTCAATCCTTGAAATTTGATTAAGTTGATCCTGGATTGCTAGCATCTCTAAAGTGCCTTCCAGAAACAAATAGGTATTATTTTGAGAGAGAATGACTTCATATGAGACCTGACTATGTCTACAAACAAGTTTGCTGATACAGGTGTAGCACACAATCTTAAAAAAAAAAAAAAAGGCAATATACCTGAGGAGAGAAGATAATAACTACACCGTGCCAACTGAGAGAATCAACAGACAAATAAAAACTCATGAATGAGGTATAATATATAGAAAATATAATAGAAGATACCTTCTTAAATTTGGATTTTAGGTAAACATTAAATATCCCCATACAATTTTTGGGTCATACTTATACTAAAATAGTATTCATTGTTGACCAGTTGATGTGTATCTGAAATTCAAATTCCACTAGGCATTCTGTATTTTATCTGGCTACCCTACCCATAGAGAACTCAACTACTTCCCAGAAATAATCAAATAATTAAAATAGTTAAGCTAACAAATGATCAAGGAGTTAAATATAGGCAAGAGGGAAAAGACCCCATAAAGACACCAGTTACAGGTTTTAGCAGCATTTGCTGGTAGGACAAGCAATGATCAGGCAGACAAGGTACCCTGTTCCTGCACAGATGCCTCTGAATAGCACAGGGACATCATTTGGTTCAAACAATCCTTCCCTTCCCCACAAGAACCCAAGAAGATTCACTCTTCACATACCTTGATCCCATCACTTAAATATGCTGAACTTTTACTTAAAATGAAGAAGTCATCCCGGGGTCCTTGTAAAACAACTCTGTGATTCATTTTAGAGTACATTGAATATGGAAAGTAAAATGTAACCATTTAAGACAGAAGAGGGAGAGATTTGGATAGATGGAAGTTTCTTTATTCCTCATCAGGGTGGGAACCTGGGAGGCAGACCAATCAGCCATAGAGGTAATTTCATCTCCCAGGTACAGTTTTTAAAATTAGCATCAACTCTACTCTTATTTCTCATAATATTTTCTCTTTATCCATTGTTTTGTAATTCATCTCTGTAAATATATCTTCTCCTTCCTCTACATTTTCGTAATGTAGAAGAAACAAAAAATAAGTGAAGCTAATCTGTGTGTGAAGCTGTCAATGCTACCGTGCCTATCCCTAAATACTTGTGTGATTAGCTGTCTACTCCTTTTCCATTTTTATTCTTTCTTCCTTTTATCAGAATTGATTTCTAAAGTTAAGACTTATACTAAAGTCAGCTTTAAAATATTTCAAATAATTTCCTTCAAATTAATATGTTAACATACTCTTCTGGCTGAGATTCCTGACATTTCCTATGAAAGGCACTACTCGGAAATTTCCTTTATCCTGGTTTACCTGAATAGTTTCTATTCCTCTGTCCTACAGAATGTAGAGGGAAAATTAATTAAAAATTGAATTGAGGAGAAGTTATACTATTCTAAGCACCATATTTCACAGATAGTGTAAGACATTATTTACAAAACCTTGACAAGAAACTACAAATAGGATTATAAGTAGATGAAAAGACCACTATTTATCCTGCATATTTTCCCTTTAAAGTAGCTTGTTCTTTGTGTATCTTCCATTGACAACAATAGAAACCTTAAACATTTGAAGAGATAGTCAGAAAATCAATGAAATCTCAGTAGGAATCAAATTATAAAAACCACATAAATGTAATATATAAATATATAATATATACATATAACGTATAAGAGGAAATTTTCTTATAGCATCCTTTAGTAATTTTTACTCAACTGTATATCTCAACCAGTTACTATTTATTAATCTAACAATTTGCTTACTATTTCTACCACTCAGAGGGAGATAAGGAAAACACTTCTATTTAATAATAAATTATAATAAGATATTGCATTTGCTCAATTATGAATATATTAATGAATACATCTTTACAGCTTACACGTCCCCTTTACCCTGACAATTTCTTAGGAACTGGAAAAACGTATATGGTAACTGACATTTCACAGATGAGAAGACTAAAGCCAAAAGAGTTAAAGTTACCAGCTCAAGATCAGACCCTAATTCAGAAGTGGAGGCAGGATTAAGACAGAAAGTTTGGAAGTAAGCACAATGTTCTTTTTGGTACAGTATTCTTCTAACCCTTCTGAAAAGTTTATATTTTATGAGATTGTAGTTCTCTGCTGGGATCTCATCAGAGCATTTGGTATATTTTATATTGGTCTTATTTTTTAACATGGAAAGAAAAGAAAATTAGAACATGCTTTATTTATTGACAGATTTCAATATTCCAGCATTGTTTTAAATGCTATACCTACTTTAACTCCTTTAATCATCCCAAAATGCTATGAAGTGGATGCTACCCTGGGACTTAAGCAGTTTCAGGGCCAATAAGCAGAGTGCGGACCAGACACCCATGCAGACTTAATTTGGTCGGAACATCGTGGTGCTGCTTGGAATAGTATAACTTTTACTTCATTCAGATTTACTTAATTCTCCCTCTCAGTTCTATAGGAGACAGGAATAGAAAATATTGAGGTAGTTCTAGGATAAAGGAAATTTTCTTTCTAAGCAGGGCCTCTGAATTCATTCGAGCTGATTTGCTCCCTGCCTCTAGTTGCCACAGACAGGGTCCATTTCTGTGACAAACACCTGTGGATCAAGGAAAACGTTTGGTCCATTTCTAACCAAAGCCCATTTTTTTTTTTTTTCCAGGTCTCAGACACATTTTGTAAAGTTCAAACGGCCACTGGAGAGGAAATTGCCCGAGCTGATCAACATGTCCATTTTCCTTGGTCACTGCCTAAATACACAAGACCCTGTAATACGTTGTCAATATCACAAGGCCCTGAGTTTCCTTGTCTTTAACCCAGAGCTCAGTACTTTGGCTATCTACAAAAATCTGAACACCATGGCCTCTCAGATTCCTACATCCTTATAAAGGGACTCCCGTCCCCCACGCATGGTCATGTCCTCAGCATTTGCTATTTCACACTACTCCTGAACCTGGGTTTTCCTTAGCATACCATTTCCTTTGTACCCATGTGCATGAAGACTGTTTACAGTCTTCACATAGAAATACATATATATATAAAATCTCCACATGTTTATTAAAAAAATTGACTCTTGGGGGCGCCTGGGTGGCTCAGTCGGTTAAGCGGCCGACTTGCTCAGGTCATGATCTCACAGTCCGTGAGTTCGAGCCCCGCGTCGGGCTCTGTGCTGATGGCTCAGAGCCTAGAGCCTGTTTCGGATTCTGTGTCTCCCTCTCTCTGACCCTCCCCTGTTCATGCTCTGTCTCTCCCTGTCTCAAAAATAAATAAAAATGTTAAAAAAAAAATTAAAAAAAATTGACTCTGGGATAGAGTCAATTTGTTTTTAATAAACATTTCCACTCCTTTAAAGTTAAGTACTTAAGACATTTCAAGAAATACAATAGGTAATATTTTTTACTAAGCACTTACCACATGCCCAAACTCTAAGCATTTTGCATGTATTTGAACAGTAAATCCTCAAAATACCTATGAGAAAGGATTATTTGACTCAAGGTTAACAGATATTATATATCTTAAGTCACACAGCTAGGAAGTGATATTTTAACCCTGATTACTAACATCTGTGCTATACTGCTTCACTGCATTTGCTGTCTTAAAAATACTTTAAAAAATCTTTTTGTCATTCAATATTTACCTTTTCTTATTCCTGTCAAGTATTATTTGATTCTTTTCTTTTCTCTTCCTTCAGTTATATTCTACCATGCATTGCTTGAGTTTTTAATGAGGAAGAATCGTCTTCATTCTTTGTCATTCATTCCTAAAAGGGTCCAGATCCTAATTCTAATTCATAGTGGGGTTTCCCTCTCCCCACCCCCCTCCACCCCTCCCTGTACTAACAACAAGCAATTCTTTGGGACACCAGCTGGATGTCTTACAGTTTGACTCAATTCTGACACTACCTAGAGAGAGCGTCAGATGCCATAGGTTACGAGTTCAGTCCTACAAGATCGCCCCCTCAAAAGCCTCAGACACCAGTCAACAAGACCAGGTTATTACCTGCTCCTGACCAACTGGCTTCAAATTGGAGGTCCCAAAGACTCTCCCTAACACAGGCTGCCCACTGAAGCCCAGGTTTTTACCTGTACTTCTAACTTACTGGCTATAAATCGAACGGTCCCAAGACTTCCTCCTTGGGTTCAATTAATTTGCTAGAGTAGCCTACAGAATTCAGAGGAACATTTTATTTACTAGATTGCCAGTTTACGTTAAATATATAACTCAGGAACAGTCAGATGGAAGAGACACATAGGGCAAGCTTTAGGGAAAGGAGAAGGAGCTTCCATGCCCTCTCCAGGTGCGCCACTCTCCTAGCTCCTTGGCAGGTTCACCAAGCTGGAAGCTGTCCTTCTGTGTTTTTATGGAGGCTTCATTACATAGTTTAGATTGATTAAGGCACTGATCATTGGTGACTGATTCAACCTCCAACCTTTCTCCCCTCCCCAGAGGTAGTGGGGGTAGGACTGAAAGTTCCAACCCTCCAATCAAAGGGTTGAGTGTCCTGGCAACCAGCTGCCATCCTTAGGTGAGGTCCAAAAGTCACTTTTTTTTTTTTTTAGTTTTTTTTTTTTTTAACGCTTATTTATTTTTGAGACAGAGAGAGACAGAGCATGAATGGGGGACGGTCAGAGAGAGAGGGAGACACAGACTCTGAAACAGGCTCCAGGCTCTGAGCGGTCAGCACAGAGCCCGACGCGGGGCTCGAACTCACGGACCGCGAGATTGTGACCTGAGCCGAAGTTGGCCGCTTAACCGACTGAGCCACCCAGGCGCCCCCAAAAGTCACTTTAACATAACAAAAGACAACTATGTCTCTCCTCAGGAAATTCCAAGGATTTTAGGACAAAAACCAAACCAAATATATATTTCTTATTATAAATTATAATTTCACAATTCCTTTAAGGAGACATTCAAGCCGAATTTGAGTAAGAACAATGTTGTTACAATTGCTAGTTTCTTTTTGCTAGATCTTTTATACTTTTCCTATGAGGGAAATGAGCTGTAGATGAGAAGTCTGATGGATCATAAACTCTACTTTTAAAAACTTATTAAATAAGATCCTTAAAGAAGGAAAAGATTTCCAGGGTCCTTTTGTAACAAATCTCCATTTTCTGACTGCAGTAAATGTGATATGGCTGCTCACTAGGTCATGTGCATTAACTGATTTTTAAATCAAATCCACAGGGCATGTCATGACTCAATATGACTGTAATAATTGCTGCACTTGAGCTATTGAACCCACTTTTAAAACCAAAGATAATTTTTAATACATACATGTTTAAGTTCTGTCCTTCTCTCTACAAGCTAAATAATTTGGGGGAAGTCATTAGTACTGTCTAAATAAGCAATGACTTTGTAGCCAGGCTACAGAAATGTATGTTGTTATTTAAACACCCTGAAAAATTATTTTTGAGGAAATAACTATTGGAAATATGCACATAAACTTAGGAAAAGCACCTAGCAGGAAAGAACACTTGTAATTTTTCTATTAGAATTTTAATATAAAATATTAAGCACGTGCCACCAAATCCATGTGCCAACAATGTTTGATAGCAGGAAGTATGACTATTTTTTAAAGGCACAAGACATGAAGCAAGTGTCACAGGACCTCACATAGCTTCCATGACGACCCCTTGGTCTGTATTCTTTTTGCTATATGCTTTTGCATTATGACTTTCTGCCTAAACACATGGAATTCCCACTAGCAACAAACCTTAGCTGAAAATCAAAGAAAGCCTTGAACAAGCATTCGTATATCATACAAATTATTGAAAGAAACTTTGAAATTGACACTGTAGACCTCAGGTTTCTGGATGTATTTGACATCTGGTTTAGTAAGAAAATTAGATTGACTACCATGTAACACTACTTATAAGATACTTTTTTGATTAACTGATATGCTACAGGGTTGATCTTTTTTGTTTCTTTTGTTGTTTATTTTTCTTTTTGGTTATAATTTTTGAAAGATTAAACTTTTTTCCAATTTTAAAGATGTTTTCAGTATCATTAGTATGAAATTATGGTAGCTATGTAATATTTAAAGTCTGTTCACACAGATTTATCTAGTCACTCCCATCCACATGATAATTACTCTTTTGAGAAACAATTATGTACCAGGAGCATGATCCTAGATTCAGAAAATATAACCATAAACAAAATAGACAATCCACAGCTTATATTTTAATGAAGGGAGATAGATAATAAATAAAACAACAAACAGGAAAATAAAAAAGATACCATATGATTATAAATGCTATGCAGAAAATAAAAATGGGTGATGTGCTAAACAGTAACTGAATGGCAACTATAAACTGGACTGTCAGAGATGATCTCTCTGAGGAAATGTGGCAAACACCCTTTGTTGCCAATCTAATGGTCATTCCCATGGCACTTCTTCTTTCTTGAAAGAGTATTTATTGTAGTCATCTATTCACTCTTGTATATAGTGCTCAGAAAGTAATGTAACTTTGAAAAGAAAATAAAGAGAATGAACAGAAAAATTGCACAAGTGCTTTGATATCCCTGGACTTCGTTAGCTAGCATTGTAATAGTCCTCCTTCCAGAATTTTTTTTAATGTTTATTTATTTATCTTGAGAGACAGAGAGAGAAAGCAAGCAAACTTGAGTAGGGCAGGGGCAGAGATAGAGGAAGAGAGCAAGAATCCCAAGTAGGCTCCAAGCTCAGCAGGGAGCCTGACATGAGGCTCATGACTATGAGATCATGACCTGAGTCAAAATCAAGAGTTGGATGTTTAACTGACTGAGTCACCCAAGCACCCCATTCTTCCAGAATTTTTGTAGGTGAAATAATTAAACCCATTATAAAATTACTCTTAAGTGCATCTCTCATTTATTGTAATATACACATATTAACAGATACAAAAGAAGCATTTAAGTTGAGGCAGGAATGACAAAGAGTTCAGCTATCTAAGAGTTTGAAAGCAGCATATTTCAGACGGAGAAAAGAACTGGTCCAAAGAATATGTGGCTGGAATAACCCTTCTGTTAAAGAACATGATGTGTCTGAGGCTAGATGGGAAGGATGACAGGAAACAAAGAGGAGGTTAGAGATGTATCAGGATCAACTTGTGTGGGTCTTTGCTAGTCAGATAAGGTGTCTGGCTTCATCCTAAAAGTATGGGAGCCGTTAGTTTTCTAATCTAGGGATGACACTACCTAGATTAACATTTTAAAGAAATCACACTGGTTCCTATGGATGGAAAGTGGAAAGGCAAAAGTAACACATGGTGATCCATTAACAGAGATTTGTAGAGATCTAGATAATGGTAGTGATATGAATAACAGCAGTGGTGACTAGCACAAGTGAATAGATTTGATATATATTTTGCTAGATCCGTAACACCTAATAATGGATCCGATATATGAGTAAAAGAGAGAAAGGAATAAAGGATGACTATTTAGTTCTTTGGTTGGCTTTTCAACTGAGATGGGCTCAAAAGTTTAGATAAAAGAAGAGTATATAAATATTGCATAAAAATATATATCTAGCATGAAAGTAATTAAACCTCTCCTGATAGAATTAAAACATTTGCACATATAAAAACCTATTATTAAATATCTACTACAAATTAGATTTTGTATCATGATTAGGGATTAAAAATATGTATTCACGAACTTGAGAGATAATTATGTAAATAACTACCTTGAAGTATAATAAGTGTTCTAAAAGAATTATATGTATAACTATACATATAATTATGTATAATAATTATACAATATACAATATTGTACATAATACAATATACAATAAAAACTAACATAGAAAATGTAAAATTCTAGGTATCTTTTTTTTTTTTAATTTTAATTTTTTTTTTAACGTTTATTTATTTTTGGGACAGAGAGAGACAGAGCATGAATGGGGGAGGGGCAGAGAGAGAGGGAGACACAGAATTGGAAACAGGCTCCAGGCTCTGAGCCATCAGCCCAGAGCCTGACGCGGGGCTCGAACTCACGGACCGCGAGATCGTGACCTGGCTGAAGTCGGACGCTTAACCGACTGCGCCACCCAGGCGCCCCAAAATTCTAGGTATCTTTTACTCAACAACTAGATTGGAAAATTCTTTAGAGTAGGATATGTCTTTTACTTCTTTGTTGTTCCTATAGTACCAAGAAAAGTACAAGGCATTCAATGATAGTCCATAATATTCAAGGAAGTTTAGAAGTTCAGATCTGTACAGTTAACCAACGTGCAATTTCCAGTAGACGCATAAAGGGAAATTTTGAGTGATAATTTCTTTGCAGAAGATTCTTTGGTCTTTTGCAAAGACCAAAAAAAACATCTAGAGAAGAATGGCCTCTTTTTCAAGGGATAATCACACAATACAGTAGGTACAGTCAGATACAAGTCTCCACCTATAAAATAAGGTAAATATCTAATTATCAAAGACTAAGAAGGGCAAATTAAGGTCTGTTTAGGTTTTACACTTCTGAGTTAACATTTTCCTTAAATAGTTCTATAATCTAGTTTAACTATGTAAACGGGTTAAAGTAAAGCTGTTTAAGACACTGCCTCTACATCCCACTGAGAGCGGAATCACCAGCGCAGCTGTCCTTCAAAACAAGATTGCAGCCAAGTATGCAAATCCTCTGTGTGCTGAGGGAGGACATGCAAGTGACCTCATCCTCTGGCCAACTGGCAATTGCCATGTTGGTGAAATCACTATTTTTTTTTTTTTTTTTATTTTGGCGAAAGAGAAGATAAGAATATTTTTGTTTAACAAGATTCTGTGTGTGGGTGTGTGTGTGCATGTGTGTCTGTGGGTGTGTGTGTGTAATTGTTTCCTGATGTTCGTGGGAAAAGGCCTAAAGTTAATCAGCTCTGCCCTCATTACTGCAGTCAGTGGAAATCATTACAGTTGGCTGCAGGGGACACAAGGATAATTTGTCCATCCAAAAAAAGAAATTAAATGTTACAAAAACAAAAATCATCACATTATAGCATGATGGTATGAAGAAACTAGCCTTCATAAGTTACATACAAACCTTTTAGGTCTAAACAAGATATGAACCAACTAACATATTCCTAAATTAAATTACAACTTTTCTTGATCTTCCAAAATTCAGGTTTGTTGCTTTGTTAAGAACGATGCCATTTGTTGTGACCTTAAATTTGTGGCTGTAATATTCTCCATATGCCTTTCTTTCTTTTGTCTTAACATTTAAACTCACCCCTCCATACTTCACTTTATATAAAAGACATTTACAAAACAGATACTCTTTGCAGGACTTTCAGACAAGCTCAAAATGCCTGAAGCACGGAACTCCATTTGGTAGATATACAATAGGATGTTTTAATTTCTAACCTGAAGCTGCTCACCCAAAGATTTAAAATGCCATGGGGATCAATCTATTGTCGAAATGTGCTTTTCAGACAGGCCCATTTAAGAATGACCCTGATAAATAAATACAAAGATTTTTGTTGGGTCAATCATGATAAAGCAAATTGCTCTCTTTGCATTGGACCCAACTCTGGTTAAGAATCAGCATTAACCAAACCCCAGTTTTCTTCTACTTAAAAAATGTTCTTCTCCTACTTAAATACAACATTGTCTGATAATTATAACATCATGCTCTTAAGGAATACATTTCTTTCAAATTCATAACTCCTCTCATAGAATAATGTGAATGTAACCAAATAAATAGATTCTGAGATGCTATCATGATAAATAAATTAGGCAGGAACCATAAGTATGAATATCAAAATCATACATGATTTTGTCTAAATTGTCATACATGAATCTTGGGTTAGTCATATTTTACTGTGTTTGGGGCTAAGTCTTGGTTCTGCACCTATCTGGTGTGATAATTCCAGCAAGCCAAGTTCTCTCTCACTTTTAGTTTTCTCATTTTTATTTTCTTTCTTCTTTTTTCTCCTTCCTTCCCTCCCTCATTCTCTCACTTCCTCCATCTCTCCCTACACATTCGAGTGTAGATAGGCGGACAGTGAAATAGACAGCATATCTCATATCATGCTGTGAAGAAAAAATATAGCAGGGAAATATTCCTGGGAAGAAACGGTTGCTATTTTTATACAGGGTGATTAAGGAAGTCATGACTTAGTAAAAGGTGATGATTGAGACAACCTGAAGGAGACAAGGAACCAAACTTATCGGGCTATCTGCCAAAAGGTCATTCCAGGAAGAGGGAAGAGTATGAAAATCTTCAAAGTTAGAGGAAGTGTTGATGTGTTCCATGAAGAGAAAGTCTGCGAAGCTAGAGTGGAATGAGGTGGGTGAAAGTATGAGCTGAAGATGTCAAAAAGTTAAAGGGATATAGAATCAGGTGGTGTGAAATCATATACGTAGCACTGTAGGTTGCTGTGATAACTTTAGGCTATCCAACTGAATTAAAACCCACAGAAAGATTTTACAAAGAGAAGAGACATGCTTTAAGTGGATCACTCTGGCCTCTACAGTGAGAACACCCTGTACGGGAGCAGGACCAAATAATGCGAAAAATGATGGTGGTCTAGGTGAAGGCAGCAGCAGTGGAGGTGATAGGAACTGGATGCATTATATTTTTGTTTTTAAAGTATTTATTTTTTAATTCATAGACTTTACTTTTGGAGCAATTTTATATTTTAAGAAATTGAACAGAAAATATAGTCAGAAATACCATAGCTACTACCACCTAGACCTTTACTTCTACAGCCATATGAAGTAAAAATCAAGAAACTCCAACAAGTTTCCATATAAAATCAGGTGCACCTGCCATCATATGTGACCAAAGATCCAGTCATTGTGCATGCAGCTGCTATCGCAATGCCTTAGTACAGACTCCAAATAGGACTCAAGATTGCAGCCCACGTGAGAAATACTACCTTCAAGTGATTCTGGGTTATAAATATTTAAGTTATCATCCTCCAGAGCAGTGGATTGGATGATGGGCAAGTCAATCTTTGCTTGCCACCTTAAGTCAGAAGAATGGTATGGCTTCAGACACTACCCATATTTTTTTAATTTTTAATTTAATTTAACTTTTTTGAGAGTTAGAGAGCTAGAGTGCAAGCAGAGGGGGTGCAGGGAGAGAAGGAGACACAGATTCTGAAGCAGGCTCCAGGCTCTGAGCTGTCAGTACAGAGCTCAAAGTGGGGCTTGAACTCACAAACTGTGAGATCAAGACCTGAGCTGAGTCAGAGGCTTAACTAACTGAGCCACCCAGGCACTCTTGATACTACTCATATTTTCAAAGTACATGTCATGAGATCATGAGATTAATGACTAATATAAGGTAGAATAAGACATATCAAATGATTATTTAAAATTATTTTCTTATTTATGTGTTCTGAAGTTTCCTAGGTTGTGATTATAAAGTATATCGGTGTATATACTAAATCTGAGTTTTCTATTTCTATGCATTTATCAGCTCACACAAAAGCCCTTCCTTCTGCAACACTTTCCTCAATATTTATGGAAGCTTTTTCAGAGTAAAGAGAAAGCTTCTGTCACCCATTGATCCCATTTTCCACAAGCTGCCCTTCTGCCACTGCCTTCTTCCTCCTGCAAAATACAGATTCCTGAACCCCAACCCAAGGGAACATTTAATATTCCTGTGCTCCAAGGACACAGCAGGCTTTTTAGAAGTGGGAAGACTGGCCCTATCCCAAATGCTTTACATTCCAATTTTGATCAGTTTTAACATCATTTCTGGAAACATTAAATCAAGACATTTTTAGTTTAGTGTGTTTCTTCTCAGGAAACACAGATATCTGTGTTCGGATGGACCCCATTCTAGGACAATGATGTTTGGGCTCAGCTTATTCAGCTTATTTTGTTTGAAACTTCTATCTTATAAAGCATTCCCTCCAGATATACCTGAAACTCCTGCTCCAAGCTGGCATATATCACCTTCCACCTGTGGTCCCCACTACTCTATCAGCCATAGTAACATATGCCTACATCACAAATATAGACACAGATAGGATCTTACCAGCTGTCTCCTTAGATCCCATGTAAGTAGATCCTTTGGAAGGAGAGGGTTACCAGATGTGTTCTAATCTAGATGCTGACTCAGAAGTTTTCCAATTATCTAAACTGGTTTTAGCCACATCATTCCAATTGTTTCTGCCCTACACATAAGCATTACAGATGCAGACCACAATTTATCCATTAACACATTTTATAATGTAAATTTAAATAATTAGTATTTACTGAGCATCTTGTATATATCTAGCACAGATTTCTATTATTTCCATTCAAAGCTCTCTCCTTAGGGGCACCTGGGTGGCTCAGTCATTAAGCATCTGACCAGGTTTCAGTTCAGGTCATGATCTCATGGTTCATGAGTTTGAGCCCCACATCAGGGATTCTCTGGGGATTGGGATTCTCTCTCTCCCTCTATTTATGCCCCCCCCCCCCGAATAAATGAATAAACTTTAAAAAAAAATCTCTCTCTCTAAATGTTCTGTAGTGCATCATTTCTCTTACCATATCCCTTTTCCTGGTTCACTTCCTGTTTGAGACTTATCTAGATACACACGAATAAAAACAATAGTTATTGGTCAGATTTTATTAGTAAAAGAGAGTAAGTTTATAATGCATGTGGAGAAGAAAAGGGAGATTGTTAGAATCTTGTTCAGCTAAAGGGAAAAAAATAATAAGGAATAAATTGGTTTCCCAATCTATTTAATGATAGAATATTTGGAAGTTATACACAAAGACCTGCATTATATTTGTTTTTAAAGTAAATGACTCTTTGGCCTCTAGTTACAAATACACAAAAGTGGCTTTAAACATTAAAAAAAAATTTAAAAAAAAGGGGGGGCACCTGGGTGGCTCAGTCGGTTGAGCGTCCGACTTCGGCTCAGGTCATGATCTCACAGCTCTTGAGTTCGAGCCCCGCGTCAGGCTCTGCGCTGACAGCTCAGAGCCTGGAGCCTGCTTCAGATTCTCTGTCTCCCTCTCTCTCAGCCCCTAACCCACTCACATTCTGTCTCTGTCTCTCTCAAAAATAAATAAACTTAAAAAAAATTTTTTTAAATATACAAAAGTGACTTAATTTATTTCCTCAAGGTTCTCCAAAATCATGTATTACTTATTTCCTTTCTGTATTATTTTCTGGTGATTGACAAATTTGAAATTAGCCTTGTTGAAGGTCTATCAAGTTGTGGGTAACAAGTTATTCATGAGAAAAAAAGCTGAGGACTTTTCTTGGCTATTTGTTTAAAAAAAATTTTTTTTAACGTTTATTTATTTTTGAGACACAGAGAGACAGAGCATGAACGGGGGAGGGTCAGAGAGAGGGAGACACAGAATTTGAAACAGGCTCCAGGCTCTGAGCTGTCAGCACAGAGCCCGACCTTGGGGCTTGAACTCACTGACCTCGAGATCATGACCTGAGCCGCTGAGCCACCCAGGAGCCCCTGGCTATTTGTTTTAAATACCTTCTGGCAATTATGATTCAGTAGGTCTGGGGTAGGGTCCAAATGTTGATGTTTCTTAAATTTCCTTGGGGAATGACAATGCATGTACCCTCCACCCAGAGATCTATTGGTTTCCAGCAAATTAAAGGGGAGGGGAGAATAAAAGCATCCAGGATCTTCTCAACTTATATAGTTAATGTACATTCTCTTACTATATTATAAAAACAAAACAGAAACAGAAATACCCCATGACTTTTACCGGACTGAGAAGAGGAAGTACTCCACAAGTATTTTCTCAAATGAACATTCAATTCCTACTTAATTACTGTTTTTCAAAAATAGGTATTGACATCCCTATTCTTTGCTTTTTTTTTTTTAACTTTACAATAGTTGAGTGTTTTTTTAATACCCTTCATTCCAGCTGTTCTTGAATACCACAGGAAAAGCCAAATGAAGCAATCTATCTTAGGATGGGCAGTCTTCAAAGACAAGCTGTATCCCTGGAACAGGAAAAAAGTTCAAGTATTTCCTGATATCTTTGTCCTTAGCTGTTTTAAGTATTAATTATAGTTGAAATGTTCTCCTTGGGTATTTGACAATGGAATTTATTCAGTATTAAAAGTAAATGAGCTATCAAGCCATGAAAAGACACAAAGGAAACTTAAATGCATATTTCTAAGTAAAAGAAACCAGTCTGAAAGGCTAAATACTACATGATTCCAACTTATGACATTCTGGGAAAGTAAAAACTGTGGAGACAGTAAAAAGATCTGTGGTTGCCAGGGATTGAGGGGGGGAGAAGGATAAATAGGCAGAACACAGAGAATTTTTAGGGCAGTCAGAATGCTTTGTATGATACTGATGAGGGAGTATAAGTCAAGCTGACACCCCACAAACCACCCTCCCAGGTGGGATAAGTGCATATTCAATATGTGCATATTCTTTAGGCATTCCTGGCTGCCCAAGAACAAAAGAAAAGGCAGAAAACAAATGGTTAAACTGATAGTCTCCAGCAGTTTACAAATATCTCATCAATAGCCTAATCTCCAGGAACTCCCTACTATCTTAATGATAATGATAAGGGTGGGGGGCACCCTTAGCTTGACAATAGCTAGGCCTCCAGTAATCTATAAATCCTCTTTAGCATATGGAAATCCCTTTACGAAACTTCCTCTTGACTTTACCTCCCCCAACTCCACAGTATATAAGCAGTCATTCTGCATGATCCCAGTGCAGCTCTTCCTGCCCACAGGTCCTGTTCCCAGGCTTAAAAAGGCTTAAAAAAAATCACCTTTTTGCACTAAAGATGTCTTTAAGAATTCTTTCTTGGCTGTCGGCTCTGAATCCCACTGTCACCCCAAAACCCCATCAATACTATAATGATAGATATATGTCATAATCAATTTGTCAAAATCCATAAAATTACAATACCAAGAATGAGCCATAACATAAACTATGAACTTTGGGTGCTTGTGATGTGCCAATGTAGGTTTATCAATTGTAACAAATGTGCCACTCTGGTGGGAGATGTTGATAATAAGGGGGCTATGCATGTGTGGGGGCAGAGGGTATGTGGGAAATCTCTGTACCTTCTTCTAAATTTTGCCTTGAATATGAAACCTCTCTAAATGAAATATAGCCCTTAAAAAGGAAAGGGAAGCAAGATCCAAGATGGGGATCACTGCATAATAGAAGATTCTGGCACACAGTTCAATAACTGTGTCATCAAAAGAGTTATATCCAGAGAGTAGGTTTAATGAGCTATAATTGTACCAACCAGAAAGTGACAATAAAGATATTTGGAAGTCTGAAACTAAGTTGAGGAAGAAACAGGAAAATGAATTACCTCACATACTTTGCTATTCTGAGACAGATGCCTTTCTTATTTCTTGGATGAATATGCTAATATAGCAGAAGTGTGTGTATTCTTTTCCAACAATGATCATCAGGTTATACAATGATGATCCATTTGCCTAATTTAATGGATACTTCTCTGTCTTCGTCTTCAATTAGCATTTTAAATGTTTTCCATTCCATCTGTCCTGAAACTTGTTTTCTTCTTTGGCTTCTGTAACATTTCTCTCTTGTGGATGTCCTCTATTTGCCTGACTACTTCTGAGTTTCTGTAACAAAATCCTTCTTTATCATCTGGTCTTTAGATATTGTTGCTCCTTAGAGTTTTATCCCCAGCAATTTTTACCTCCACTCCACTTTATGTAAACGCATTACTTCAAATGGTAATAGAACTCAAATCTCTATGTCCAACCAAGACCTTTTTTTCAAGTTTTCTTTTAAAACAACAAACCGGGGCGCCTGGGTGGCGCAGTCGGTTAAGCGTCCGACTTCAGCCAGGTCACGATCTCGCGGTCCGTGAGTTCGAGCCCCGCGTCGGGCTCTGGGCTGACTGCTCAGAGCCTGGAGCCTGTTTCCGATTCTGTGTCTCCCTCTCTCTCTGCCCCTCCCCCGTTCATGCTCTGTCTCTCTCTTTCCCCAAAATAAATAAACGTTGAAAAAAAAAATTTTTTTTAAATAAAAAAAAAAATAAAAAAAAAATAAAACAACAAACCAATGTCTCAGAGTTACTTTGAATTCAAACCTTTCTAAAACAATATCAGTTCTTCTAATTCTTCCAGTTGACTCAAATATGACTATCATATTTGTCACTTATTCAACATTGAATTAAATGGGCAAAACTAGAAAATTGTAAGTCCTTATTATTTTTTTCTTTTCTATACCTCTTCTACAATTAATTTACTGAAAATCTTAATATTTCTTTATTAAAGTATTTCTCATATATGGACCAACATTTCCTTTTTTACATCTTGTGACATCATTTATTTGCAAACTATTGCAGTTACTTAACTGCTTTTTCTGCCTCCGGTTTCAGACCCTTACATCCATAATCCACAACACTGCTAAATTAGTTTCCTGGAAATGCCAAAACAAAGTCCACAAGTTGGGTAGCATAACCTACAGAAACTTATATTATCTAATAATTCTAAAGGCTGGAAAGGCAAAAATCAAGGTGTTAGAGGTCTGTGAGGGAGAATCTGTTCCATGCCTCTGTTTCTAGTAGTCTCAGGCATTTCTTGGCTTCTAGACGTTCTCTCTGTACCTTCACATCGCCCCCCCCCCCACGTAAACATCTGTTTCTGTCTAAATTCCCTCTTTTGATAAGGATACCAGTTATACTGGATTAGGGTGTACTCTAATGATTTCATTTTAACTCAATCATCTGCAAAGAACCTATTTCCAAATAAGTTCACGTTTATAGATACTCAATGTTTTTGGAGGAACACAATTCATTCTACAACAGCTGCCAAAAGGTATCATTATAAAAGAAGTCACAGCATATCCATCCTTTGCTTAGTTCTTCATGACTATTTCATAAAGTCTACTTTTTGGAGATAGAATGAAGGCTTTTTCCATTCTATTCCCAATCTATCTTTTTCATCTCATCTTCTGTTAATGCCTCTCAATGACTCCTTGCTCTAGACGGTATATGCCTAATGCTTTGACTCTTCTAGGTTTTGATGACACTCTACCTGAAATATTTTTCTCTGCCTGTTGAAATTTTACTTAATTTTCACAACCTAAACTCAAATGAAGTATTCTCTAAAGAGCCTCACTTGATTCTCCCAGTCCCAATAAATCATCTGCTGTTCTGTCTGCCCACGGCATTTATTTATTTATTTAAACTTCTTAAAACGTAAGATTTTCAAACCTAACTTCTTGACTTATCTTATGAGTCTTTTTTTTCTCATTTTTAAATGTATTCTATTGTATTCCTTTTAACAGATCAAAATGGAATATGAATAGTAGTCAAGAATATTTGATTTTTTAATGGATCTATGTTCAAAAGTAGATAGATCTGGACTTCCTTAAACATTTAAACCTGATAGAATTGCAGTGCTATTGATGAAAATAAAAAAAAACCTAAATAGAGCAGTCTCTTTGTTGAAATTATGCATTTGACTGATGTTGGATACCTATTGAATATGTCATGGCAGAATTCACATCATCCCACCAAATGTGAGAATTGAATGCATCGTGTAAAATCTCCAAGGGGAGAACATAAAAAAGACTAAACAGAAAGTACTCAGCTTTCGGAAATTCTATGATATGAGCTTGAAGGAGAATTAGATAAAAAAATGAGAAGTCAAAAGAAAGGATGCATCTGGCATAGGATGCAAATTTGATAATTGTTGATTCACATCTTAGTTCTAGATTGTAGAATGTACACACCACAAAACTGGAAATATAGGCTAATATATTTATAGAGGTAGCTAAAAAACTCGTTTGCATAGCAAATGTTCTGATAGGTTTCAGTAAAAAATACACACCCAGGTTTTGTTTGGTTTGGTTTTCCTAAGGAAAGTTGTTTTTTCAACTATCTGCCTTAGAAACTGAAGCAGGATCAAGGAGACCATTCTCCTCAGAATCTTGGCCTATTTTTTCATTTTATCTACTTTAGTTCTCATGTTAAATCATAACATTTAGCTGAACTTTTATGTTCACACTTAACATGAGAACCTAAGATGCACATTTAATGGGAATGAAATTCTTAAATCATACTACTTTATTATGCATGATTTAAGAGTTTCATTCCAATTAAGTGTATGTATAAAGCTATAATTATTGCCAGTCTGCCTTTCTATTTATACTTTACCCCTCCTCAAAAGGCTTAATGAGCTTATTGGATAATTTTGGGAGATAAAATCTAAATTATGCAGCTTCTTTATTTCACTTGAAATTCTAAATGCAATGTTTCACCTTCGGCATTTGGTAACATAATGGATAACACACTTAATCCATCTTCCCCTGATGATAATTCTGGCCTTTACTTAAAAGATATCATAATTTAAGTGCTATAAATCTAACCAGTAGATGATAATTTTGTTTTTCCCTGGGATTATGGCAAAGCAGCATGAGAGTAACTGATGAGTTTCTGCCGCCATCTGCCAAGAGCAGAAGAGCATCCCTCTATGGCTCTCTTCTTAATGGGAAAATGAGCACATTTATGTACATATCTGGCTAATTTGGGGCCAAATACATCTCTTAAGAATCTTTGCTTCCTTTTACAGTGTTAATTCTGAGGCAATTACCATATGACAGGTGGAAAGTGCAAGTGAAGCCACAGCTGCAATCCCTTAAATGATGCCTATAAACAATTGGAAATAACCGAGGATATTTCCATGATCTTACAAGAAGGGGATCAGCAAGTCATTGCTGCTCTGTCCCAAAGGGAATGCCATTAAGGCAGCAGCAAGTGATGTTTTACATGATGCCAAACTACAAAATACAATGTGGTCTTGTTTGCTGTTCCCAGTGACCTGTCCCTGTGGAAACCTCATTTGCTTTTTTTGGGATTGTGTTCAGCATTTTTATTTCTGAAATATGTCACCTTCTCCACTACGCATAGAATCTCATGATTCAGTATATTTTAAAAAGGAAAATGTTCAAAAATTTAGAGAGGTATACAATTTGAAAATAAAAAATACATGTTATATTTAAAATATCTTTATGATCTCATGAAAATAGATGCCACTTAAAATTTTGAATCATACTAAAATTATATATAGGTATGTAAATTATTAAACACATTTCATAGAGTTGTAAGTATCTTGTTTATGACAAAGAAAAATATCTTATAAATTTGAAGAATGGAGAATCCTAAGATATTTGTTTATACATGTATGTGATTACAAACTTTTTTTTTTGGAATTGGAAAATCTGTTTTATAAAGTCTTTAATATCTTGTTAAGGCAAAAAAAAAAATATTTTGTTAAGTCATTCAAGAACCCCTGAACTTTTTGAATGTTTCACAATCATTATCGATATGAACAATAGTTGAAATTTCTGCAAGGATCTAAAAATTATTGTAGTAACATGCCCATTTATGATCTTTTGCTTGATGCTACTTGTTAACCATCAACAATCCTCATTAAATACATTAATAAGATGCTAAACTTCTGCCCTGATTGTTTCTTTGTCATGATTGCAGCTATAGACAAGATGAATTGGGAAACTGGGAGTTGGGGATCGGCCCTGAAAGTCGATCCTGAAAACCTGCTCATTTCAGGTCATTTTTTGAAACAAAGCACATACTCTCGTGATTCAACAGTCTTGCCCTGAGGAATCAGTAATGGAAGGAACATTTTTTCCTTTCTTGTTTGAAAAGATTCTAGCTTCCTTTTTCCAAAATGCTCTTAATTTGCTTACCCAACGGAATCACTTTGCAATAGTAGAAGAGAAGAATTAACAGTGGCTTTGTCAGTTTTCCTCTAGCCTTTCCTTTCTTCTAGCCTCTAGATTTTGACTCTTGGTAACGCAAATAATTGTTAGTAGCTTATGTACACTAAAAACAAGATGAGGACTATGTATCAGAGCATTCATCTATTATCAAGTATCAGCAACTCAAGTTAATAAGGGCTAGTCACACCAGTCATAGGTACATGAGTGGGGGGTTTGTGACCAGCTGCATAAAAGTTACGGCATTCCAGGGAGGATGGTTTTCTTCAAGTAAAGTAGTTTATACACTCTGAGCGAAGCCTATTGTGAATCATGCATTTGATTGTCAGCTCATATTCCAAACCACTGCTGCTAGGGGATGCTGCTGGTGGCAAACAATACTTTAAGATATGGCTTTTTATTTTAAAAAGAATTCATCCACTTTACAAAAACTGCTCACTGTTATATACGTGTTAGTAATTAAAGATACAAAGATGAAGAACATAATCCTTGCCCTCAAAATTATTTCTAGTGAACAGATAAGGAAATTCGGTGCAGCGTAATAAATGTTAATAATAGAAACAGGCACAGGATATTTGGTGGTTATGTGTTCAGGAGTTTACATATATCAGAGTAGGGAAGAGAGATGTGGTCAAACATTGCTCCCCCAAAGAAATACACTAGTTCACAGTGTTCAAGAAACAGGATCCATCTAAGAGTAGCATGAAAGTAGCTCTACTTGTGTGAGGATTAGATTGTTCAAAACACACAGACACACATGCTTTGTTCAAAGAACTGCAATTTAGGATTGAGGAATTTTTAAAAAGAAGAATTAGGGGCTGCAGGCAGCAACTATATTTTTCGCATGTTAAAAAAATTGGGCATTACCATGTAACCAACTGACAGATATTAAATCATTTTAATTAGGTAATAACAATACCATATTTGGAGAAGCTAGGGAAAGAGAAAGTCACCTTCCTTATGAGAAAAGCATAATCAGGAACTCCACTGCAAAACTGCATAAAATAATTATTTAAAAATAAATAGCTTTTTATTAGATTTAAACTAAGCTATTTTACTAGTTTAATGTTTAATCCTATATGTTTGTGCAAGAAAATAATGATGGAATTTTTAGAGTATATAAGGATAAAATGCATATTTTTATTTCTCAGAAATAATACTTTACAACTTCTGTCTATAAATATACAGCTTCTACTTTTTTTTTGTACTCATACTTTGCAGGATATTCATAACTTGAGAGGCACAGAAACAAAAAAGGTTGGTGATGCTCTGTTGTTTTGGAGACTTTATTTTCACTCCTTTTACAAGAGATACACCTCAGGTGTAAACACAAAGTTGAGAATTAAAAGTTGAAAAAATATATAACATGTGGACAATAATCAAAGTTTGCTTGGCTCTGCTAGTATCAGACACAATTGACTTTAATAATAAGCATTGTTAGAGATAAAATGAGGCATTTAAAAATAATGAAAGTATTCACTCACCAGGAATATATAACAATTCTAAATTTGTAGGCATAATGTTAATTACCAGAACTAAAAAGAGAGGTGCAGCTCTCAATGTGTCAATGTGTTTATTTTTTATAAAATGAAAAGATGAAATACCTGCAACCTATAGAAAAATTGGAAAAAATGATTATGAAACATGATCTACATAGCTAATACAGAACAACTCAATAACTTAAGAATATATACTATTTTCAGGTCACCTGGGTGGCTCAGTTGGTTAAGCCTCCGACCTTGGCTCAGGTCATGATTTCACGGCTCATGAGTTCGAGTTCCACGTTGGGCTCAGTGCTGACAGCTAGGAGTCTGAAGCCTGCTTCTAATTCTGTGTGTGTCTCTCTCTCTGCCCCTCCTCTGCTCATATTCTGTCTCTCTCTCTTAAAATAAATAAACATTAAAAAATTAAAAAAAAAAGAATACATGCTATTTTCAAATCCATGTGGGATATTGCCAAAGGTAACCATATACCATGTCATAATTCTGATATCAACAAATTTCAAAGGATTGAAATTAAGCCAAGTCAATAATAAAAATGTATCTAAACAACTCATCAAATATTTAGGAATTAATCAATGCACTTCTAAATAACTCATGGGTCAAAAAAGAAACCACAAATAAAATTAGAAAACATTTTAACTGAATGATAACTAGAAGTATGAGGGGAATCTGGGTGGCTCAGTCGGTTAAGCATCCAACTTCGGCTCCAGGTCATGATCTTGCCATTCGTTGAGTTCAAGTCCCACATCGGGCTCTCTGCTGACAGCCTTGAGCCTGAATGGAGCCTGTTTCAGATTCTGTGTCTCCCTCTCTCTCTACCCCTCACTTGCTCACACTCTGTCTCTCTCTCTCTCAAAAATAAACATTTAAAAATTTTTCAAAAATAATAATTAGAAGTATGATAGAACAGAAATGTAAGTATCACAAATTATTGATAATTTAAATCCAAGATTTTTGGGACACATGGGTGTCTCAGTTAGTTAAGCATCTGACTTTGGCTCAGGTCATGATATCATGGTTTGTGAGTTTGAGCCCTGCATTGAGCCCTGCATCAGCCCAGAGTCTGCTTCAGATCCTCTGTCCTCCTCTCTCTCTGCTGTGCTCTCTTTCCCTCTCTCTTTCAAAAATAAATAATCTTAAAAAAAAAAAAAAGAATTGTGGAGGGGAAATTTACTCTTTAACAATAATCCAAGATTGTATAATAGGAGAATATATCATGATTAACTTGTGTTTATTTCAGGTATGTATTGGTTTTAACAATTCAAAATTAATGCACAAGTTCACATCAATGAAAAAATAAAGGAGAAAAATCATGTAATCTTATTAGCATTCCCTAAAATTCAACATCTTTTCTTCATAAATGTATGTAAAAAACTAATGATTGAGAAAAACTTCCTTAACTTATAAAAGCTTATCTTAATCTTGTAAAGACTATCTATAAAAACATGTACTGCATATATCACATTTCATCTAACTTTGAACACCTTTTCCTGAAAGAATAAAAAGGGTATCTTCTATGACCACTTCTACTGAATAGTGAATTTATAATCATAGCTTAAGCAGTAAGAAAAGAGAAATAAATGTATAATGATTGCAAAGTAAGAAATAAAACCTTCCTTTTTTGCAGACAACATGGAAAGTATGAGAGCACCTAGAGATAAGTATGGAAATTGGTGAGTTCAGCAAAATTACAAGATACAGGTTGATATATGAAAATTAATTATTTTCTACTACTGGCATTAAAAAATGAAAAATTTAAAATATCAACTATAATGACAATCAAAAGAATCAAATAGTTATGAATAAGTCTATGGTAATTTGTGAAAGACCATCACACAGAAAGCTATACAGCTTCTCTTCTTTTTCAGAATTTTATCTTGGCTTCTCTCATTCTTCAACTGCATGCTTAGAAATCAGAAGATACCTAATTCACCTGACTCATTGTTTCTCCTATGCTTTAAAATAGATGTTTGTTTGCTTTGTGTTGAGAGTATTACCCTGTTTTTCTAACTATAATCTAAAAAAGAAATGGTCTACTGAAAGCTAGATTATTACAGTAAGAAACAGAAGTCAAAGTTTATCAAAAACCTTTCATATCAACAGAGTTGGTTCTTTTCTTTATATTCATTATAAAAAGTTATTTAATGCTTGATGTGAGAACATTCAGTAAAGTACTTTGTATTTGTCTTTTAAATAAAGACAGTTAATTGTGGAGTTGATGGATTTTTACTTGATTAAAGGTTACTAAATCATCAATTAAGTGTTTTCATATTCATGCAAATATTTGAATAATACAAACAGTAAGTTTTTATGCAAACCCTTTTTTCACCATGGTATTTCACATGATAACACCTGAAAATACAGAAAATAATAAATTTAAAACCCAATGCTTAGATTTTGAACTAAAATATAATTTGCTATTTTTCCATTATTTTTCACTGTTCTAAACATAAGACCTAGCTTTTATTGATATAACATAACAATCTATTCTAAATGTGTAGATTCTAGATTCTGACTGCTCAAATTCAAACCCTGGCTCTATCACTTACTTAAATTATTTAAAATCCTTATATCTTAATGGTAAAAAGGTCATTAAGACTAACATCTACATCACAGGTTTGTTATGGGGGTTATTTGGGTTGGGGGTTAACTGAAGTAGCACATATAATGATGTACTGACATTATTGCCGGATCACCAGTAAAACGTTGGTGAGCCAATATAAACTGATATTTTCTTTATAATTTAGAGCATTAAATATTTTTATTCTCATTACCAATATATTAAATTATACAGTAGTATTGTTTTTGAAACTGGAAATGTATTCAGAGATTTGAATGGCACCCCAAAGCAGTCTCCCAACTCAGATAATGCCCTGTCAACCACACATGTCTACTTCCTAAATTTAATGAACAAATTAAAAATTTTATGACATAAAGCCTAAGTCCCATACAAGGAGAGGCTTCTCTTGGAATGCTAACATAACGAATTGTCTTTCAATCATAAAAGTTTCCTTTCTTTTACTGTCCTTTCCTTTTGTTCCAATCATATATACTGGATATTGTTTCAGGCAATTGGCATAGAGATATAGAGTCTAATTCCTATTGTCAAGGAAGCCACAAGTTAAAGGGAGGCAAGAGTTAAAACAATTTACAGTGAAGTGTTGACTATGTAATGATAAGGAGATGTAGAGAAAAATACGAAGTGATAGTCGTGATGTTTTCTGCAATGATCACTCTATGTTCACAGGTTTTTTTTATTCCAGTTTGACCTTATTAATAAAAAAAATTTTTTTTAACTAGACAGGAGGAGAAACAAGCTACACTTGAGTAGAACAACAATGAAATGCCTATTGCTTGTCTGGAAAAGGAAATGATTAAAACATAGCATCTTTTTTAAGTAGGGAGAATGAGGCTCCCTGCCAGAGACAATCTGCATTCTAAAATAACTGAAAATAATGAACCTTTTAAATTTATGTTCAATAAAGCAGTTTTTAGGACCTCCTTCCAAAATACTATGAGTGATTTAAAAAGAGTAAAAGTACTTGCCAGTAACCATTATTTGAAACAACATTAAAGTCTGACTAGTAACTAACGTGATTTAATGGATATGCTTAGAATTCATCTTGCTCACTTGGAATAAATTTGTGTGAATACTTCCATGGTATAATTTGCAATAATCTTGTCCTGAACAATGAACATGTGAAAAAAAAAGAGCAACTGAAAATGTGTGGCCTGAGGAGCTCTATCACCCACTCTTTGACTTTTCCACAAGGCCTCAGCTCCTAGGTTCCCAGGAGTCCTGAACATGTCTAATATTTAGTTTTAGAGGACAAAGGAGAATTGGAAGTAAGAATAATATAAGTAAAACATACTCCGAATGAATCTTGGGTAAATCAGAAAGAATAGTTGGAAACTTAAAATACTCCATTGGATAGGCTTTAACATCCCTCTTTCGTTCTATTTCCAGTCTGTCCTTCACTTTACTGATGGTGACAACCTTGCACAAGTCATAGCACCTCCAAATGGGATAAAGATCCAAAAGACTGCCCGGTGGGCCTGTTCTAGCCTGAGGCTAGTCTGGTTATCTGTACACTATGATGTGGGGAAAGCTCTGTATCTCCAAGGCACCCCACAAAAAGGGTACTACCCATTTAGAGTAGTCCCAGGAAGGCCACTGTGAATCACTAAATGACATCAAGACCTTTGTCATGCCTAGGGGAGACAATACCCTACTAGGTATTGAAAAAAGAAAGTCCATTCTGTTCTGAAGTTTGGAGCATCCTCCATCTTCTGCAGAGGCACCAGGTGTCCCCACAGCCCAAAGCCTTATCTATCTATTACTGAGGACCAGATAACTTAACAGCATGCAATTTTGCACACATCCCTCCTTCTGTGCAGTTAATAAAAGGTGTCTCTTCTAAATGAGGTGGAAATATGCCACATAAGAATTCCTCTACTGGCTGGGGCACCTGGATGGCTCAGTTGGTTAAGCGTCTGACTTCAGCTCAGGTCAAGATCTCACAGTTTGTGGGTTCAAGCCCCGCATTGGGCTCTGTGTGGCATCGGGCTCTGTGCTGACAGAGTCTGGAGCTTGCTTTGGATTCTGTGTATCCCCCTCTCGCTGCCCCTCCCCGGCTCATGTTCTGTCTCTCTCAAAAAAGAAAATAAATATTAAACATTTATTTTTTATTTAAAAGAAATTTTTAATCTTTATTTTATTTTTGAGACAGATAGAGACAGAGTGCAAGTTGGGGAGGAACACAGAGAGAGGGAAACATAATATCTGAAGCAGACTCCAGGTTCTGAGCTGTCAGCACAGAGCTGGACATGGGGTTTGAACTCACAAACTGCGAGTTCATGACCTGAGTCAAAGTCCAATGCTTAACTGGCTGAGACACCTAGGCGACCCAAAAAAGTTAAAGAAAAATTCCTGTATTGGCCAACAGACACATGAAAAGATGTTCAACATCACTTATCATCCAGGAAATACAAATCAAAATTACAATAAGATATCACCTCACACCTGTCAGAATGGCTAAAATCAACAACACAAGAAACAGCAGGTGTTGGCAAAGATGTGGAAAAAGGGGAATCCTCTTGCACTGTTGGTGGGAATGAAAACCGGTGCAGCCACTATGGAAAACAGTATGGAGAAAAAACAAATAGAATTACCATATGACCCAGTCATTGCACTGCTGGGTATTTACCCAAGGAATACAAAAACACTAATTCAAAAAGATATATGCACCTGTATGTTTATTTCAGTATTATTTACAATAGCCAAATTATGGAAGCAATCCAAATGTCCACTGGCAGATGGATGGATAAAGAAGGCGAGCCATATACATATTATTCTGCTGTTAAAAAAAGAATGAAATCTTGCCATTTGCAACAACATTTATGAATCTAGAGGCTATACCTCTAGTGAAATAAGTCAGAGAAAGACAAATATCATATGATTTCACTCATGTGTGAAATTTAAGAAACAAAACAAATAAAGAAAAAAGAGACAAACAAAAACCCCAGATTATTAACTATAGAAAACAAACTGGTGGTTACCAGAAGGGAGATGGATAGGGGATGGGTGAAATAGGTGAGGGAGAGTAAGAAAGCACTTGTCATGATGAGCACTGAGTAGTATATAGAACTGTTGAATCACTATATTGCGCATCTGAGACTAATATAACACTGTATGTTAATTATACTGGAATTTAAAAATTTAAAAATAAAAAAAAGAATTCCTGTATTTACTGATTCTGTCTGAATGATACAGTTGAAAACTGCTGAACATGGTTTAATATGGTACTTATTATTCAGAATTATCCATTTGTTTACATAGGCCATGTAACATGAGAAAGAATCTCCATGATACCAAGTGTAGTTATATACTTAATAGATCATAGGACACTCAGCACCTTGTTAATGCTGCCATCATGCATTTTTAAAAGTATAATTCTAGACAAATATCTTATTAAAAACAACAAATGCCTGATATTATGCAACTTATTTATCTTATACTGAAGAGAAATATCAATAGAGACCATTTTCACACAATACAATGCAAAATCTGGACAACTTATGCTTTGTTCTCTAACACCTGCTGTTTTGTATCCTATAGGGAAGCATCTTGCAGCATATAATCTTATAGCTCTTTTATCTACTGTAGATGAGATCCCAGCACAAAACTTAACATTGAGAACATGATTTGGATTTGTGATAGTTTCTGAAGGATTAAGGGAACTAGAAACCAAAAGAAATTTTACTTCTTGATTACTCATTTTGTGAATGCCAGACATTGTTGACATGGTTTATATATTATTGTTTAACTGTAAGCCAGTATTAACAAGTTTAGAAAGCTACAATATGGACCAGATAAAAGTTTACTACTAAGAAAAGTGAAAAGACTATTCCTGCCAAGGAAACCACATTTGGTTTTTTTACAGCAAATTTGAAGCAAAAGCAGATAAAGTTTCTGTTTCTAGGATAATATTATTTAATAGGAAGACCACACACCTATCACCTTATATACCTTATATGCATATATATAATGCCAATTTATACTTTAATAGTCTACTGTCAGAAAATTTTCAGGGTGATTTGAACAATAGAGCATAAAATATGATTAAATATTTGAAATGTAATACCTGTGGCTAAAATGCATTTGGAAAAAATCATAAACTAGTTTTTTTTTAAAGCTATTTTCTTCTTCTTTTTTTATTTCTTGATTTCTTTGCTCTAATTCAAAATTCTTCACTCAGATATATGAAGCACAGAGCTGGAAGAGTAACTCAGAGACTAAAAAAAAAAGTGCACAGTATTATAGACTCAATATGGGAACAGACACCCAGATGCTAAGTTGTTAACATTTCTATACAGTTGACTGGAAAAGGCTAAGGGAAGAATGTTAGCACTTTAAAATGACATAAAATTCTTTACATATTCTGCCTCCCCTCTCTTTAGTTGTATATAACACCAACTCATTATCATATTATGCGCTAGTCAAAGCAAAATAGTCCTTTTCCTCCCGACATGCTACACATATTTTACCTTTATATTTGTTTTGACTCTGCACAGAATGTTGCTCTGCTTGTGTTGTTTCTTCCTTTGTTCATGGTTCAGTGTTGCATACTCATTTAAATTACCCCAGACTTTGTCTGGAGGCAGTGGGTATTAACTAATGTAGCCAGTAACTGACAGGTCAGATCTTAGAAATTAGGGAAGCATATGGAGGTAACTCCAACTTTCAGCTTGCCACTTGCCCTTGGGTTACTTACCAAGTTTTTAGATGAGGAGGCAAAACACTGAGACGTACTTCAAAGAACCTCTGCTAACAAATTAAAAATCCAGCGTACTTGATATCTCTGAGAAACTCAGAAATACTGAGTTTGGGATGGCCAAGGTATCCAAAAGTTGATGAATTAGTTCCCTAAGAAAGGGTAACACAGAAAAATAAAACAAATACTCTACAGGGGATTTTCCCTTAAGACATTTGCCAAGGGTAAGGGACTAAGGAGCCAAGTAGAAATATCTGAAATGCAGAAGAGAGATTTGGGATAATAGTTCATTGTATTGGGAACAAAAAACTTAAGATCCAGAAATCACTAAACAGGAAAGATTTTATACAAATTCCAGAATGCACGTTTGCAACTAATGGAGAGCTACAAGGCAGGAGTGAAGGTATGGGAAGGGGGAGAGAAAGAGAGACAGAGAGAGACAGAGAGAAGGGAAGGAGGGAAGACAGATAAGGAGACGGAGGGAAGAGAGGGAGTAAGGAAGAAAAGAAAAAAGGGACTCTGAAACCTGAAATCAGTAGCTCTGTCTTAAACTGGATTTGGGTGACCTGCTCCTCTGAGCCTGGCAAATGATAGTGTAAACTGTCTTTGGAGAGAAACATAAGAGACATATTGAAGTGTCTAACGTAATGTAACTAGCATCGCAGACTGGAGAAGAGAAAGGGAAAGTAGAAACATTTAAAAAATTAATGGTCAAGAACTTTCCAAAACTGACAAAAGGCATCAAGCTAGAGAATAAAGACATTCTACGAAACCCAAGTAAATAAATAAGAAGACCACACCTAAACACATCATAGTGAAATTGCTGAAAACCAAAGACAGAGAAAAATGTCTTAAAAACAGTCAAGGGCAGGAAAATAAAGTGTTCTCCAAAGGTATGCAATTAAACTAGCAGCTGATAAAATAACATCTTTAAAATGCTAAAAGTCAACTATTGCCAACCTAGAGTTCTAGACCTAATATAAACTTCCATCAATGTGAAGAAAAAACTCCTTTTTCCAAATACAAAAGTTAATAAAATGATTTATTGCCAATATATCAATATTAACAAAACTTCAAGTGTACAATCCATTATCATTACCTATGTAACACACAATATTGTACAGCATATCTTTAGAAATTACTCATCTTGCTTAACTGAAACTTTATGCTCATTTATTATCAATTCCCCATTTTCCTTACCGTCCCCCCCCCCAGCTACTACCAACCACCCACTATTACAAGAAATACTAAAATGAGTTCTTCAGGCAAAAGGATAATGAGTCTAGGGAAAAAAAACATGTAAATTCAGAAAAGAATAAAAACTATCACAAAAGGTAAATATTAGGGTAAATATATATATGAACACTTACCATACAGAATAATTTATCAAAGTGTTACATATATCCACATTTTTCACACTGTGATTTTATACAAAACAAAGCTGAAAAGAGCCTACATGATTAAAAAGAGGAGCAATTACTTTTATTTTTTTTGTAGAATCACTGGCTCTAAAAGCAATGGGTTATGTTCCTCTCTTAGAGCTATGCTGATGAACACTTGTATGGATTACAAAATGGA
This sequence comes from Prionailurus viverrinus, assembly GCF_022837055.1. Classification (NCBI taxonomy): domain Eukaryota; kingdom Metazoa; phylum Chordata; class Mammalia; order Carnivora; family Felidae; genus Prionailurus; species Prionailurus viverrinus. The sequence goes on from NC_062562.1 coordinate 143,021,049, forward strand.
GCATATGGATCTATGTATGAAGATATAATGATATTTGAAAATAATGAGGCTACACAGATTTTGGAGCCACATTATACTCTAATCCAAAAGAAAATATCTTCAAGGTTACTAATAATAACTGTAACTGATAGTTATGGAAAACCCTTCATCCAAGGAGCAGGATATACTGAAGGGTTTACAAATTCTGACAGAGATCACAATACCCATCACTATAATATATACATTATTTCAGATGATATCTCTGCAACAATCTCCCCATTAAAATGTCAAAAAATAAAATATACCTTTATTTCCAAAGGCAATAATAGAGTAATTAAATAAATATACTTTCTTTTTTTATATAATTTTTTTTTACATTTATTTATTTTTGAGAGACAGAGCACAAGTCAGGGAGGGGGAGAGAGAGAGGGAGGCACAGAATCCAAAGCAGGGTCCAGGCTCTGAGCTGTCAGCACAGAGCCCGACGCAGGGCTCCAACTCATGAACGGTGAGATTGTGACCTGAGCAGAAGTCAGGTGCCCCAAATACATATACTTTCTCAAGGTCATAATCAGTTGGTGGCAGAACTGGGATTATGGCCAGATCTCCAGGTATTTTACATATAACACATACTGCATCACTGAAAATTGTTGGTTGCTCTGAATATTTATTTAATATGTTAGAAGACAATAAATACATTTAAATACAGGTAGAGTGTTTCCTACTTGAATATCATTATTGAAACTTACATACAGACCCCTCCTTTAACAGGGCCTTATTGATCATGAAAGAAGGAAACCCACTAAAAGTAAAATCTTTTACAACACAAGACTTATCTGTCAATCTCAGAGTTGCAGTTTTCTCTATAAACAGTGCTTTGTTGGCTTATGATCATACAATACGACATTTTTGGATTTTTGGTAAATAAAAGGGCAAATATAAACTGAACTCTAGATTTGACTTCTTTGACTTCCTATAAAAATACCATTACCTTTCAATCTTACTCCTCACTTCAAAATTCTAAAATCTGTCAATTCATTTAAAAAAATAAATAAATTCACAAATAGCCCAGCAAAATAAAATGACCCCTCTAATAGTTCTGGAGCTTAGAAGATGAAGGTTATGTCTGGGCACTGCTTTTCTTCTTGAGATCAAAGCAATTTTCACTTTAATTCATTACAAAGAAGTTAGTCTGAGCCACATTTCATCATCAGGTGCTATAGCTATGAATGTGATTTCTGACAATGTGTTCATTATAGGTATAATGGAATTTGACTATAATTAAATAGTGCAGTGTTGTTAAAATTGGATTTTACTTTTCTTATTTCACAAAAATATCCTATCAATGCCTTTTTAAAAGATATATAGCAATTATTTTAAAGTTCAAAAATGGTTTCTTTATTCTCTATTTCATAACATCTTGCTCTTATATCATGGATACACTATCTTTTGAAAATTCTCTGAGAAGCTAATTTTGTTTTTCTTTTTGTTTTCTGTCCCTCCTCCTTCTACTACTCCTCCTCTTTTAGATTTCTTCTTTTCTATTTTCTCTGTGTCTTTATGGTCAATTTCATTTTATTTACTTATTTTTCTAACTTTCACCATTATTATCACCATATTTCATATAGCAGGTAAACCTCAGTTTTCTTTTCACACCAAATAAATAAATAATTTCTTAAAAATATCTTTACAACATCTTTGAACATCTTTGAACATCATTCTAACTTTCCATTCAATGACAAAAGCAATTCAGTGGAGGAAAGATGGTGCTGGGAATCTGGAAATGTATAGGCAAAAAATGAATCTTGGCCTAAGTCTCACACCATATGCAAAAGTTAACTCAAAATGGATCATGGTTATAAAAATAAAATGCAAAACTATAAAATTTATAGAAAAAGAAAAACAGGAAAAAATGTTCAGTGTGTAGATCCAGGCAAACAGTTCTCAAACTTAACACCAAAAGTTTGATCCATAAAGGGAAAATCTGATAAATTAGATGTCAAAAATTAAAAATATTTATTCTACTAAAAAAATCTGTAAAGGGAATTAATAGATAAGTTACAGAGTGGGAGAAGATATTGGCAAACTACATATTCAACAAAGGATTAGTACCTAGAACAAAGAAAGAACTCTCAAAACCCAAAAGTAAAAATACAAGCATGTGCAAAAGACTTAGAGACATTTCATCAAAAAAGATACACAGATGGCAAGTTAGCACATGAAAATATATTCAACATGGGGCATCTGGGTGGCTCAGTTGGTTGAGCATCCAGCTTTGGCTCAGGTCATGATCTCACGGTTTGGGATTTCCAGCCCCACGTGGGCTCTGTGCTGACAGCTCAGAGCCTGGAGCCTGTTTCGATTCTGTGTCTCCCTCTCTCTTTGCTCCTCCCCCACTCATGCTCTGTCTCTCTCTCTTTCTCTCAAAAATAAATAAAAATTAAAAAAATTTTTTTTAAGTTTTTTTAAAAAAGAAAATATATTCAACATTATCAGCCATTAGGGAAGTTTAAATTAAAACCACAATGAACTGTCATTACATACCTAACAGAATGGTTAAAATGTAAAAATATCTGTCAATACCAAATGCTGGTGAGGAGGGTATGATTTCTACTGATCCAGTTTTTACTGAATCACTCAAACACTGCTGGTGGGAATATAAAATAGCACAGCAATTCTTAAAAACAATCCATCAGTTTCTTAAAATAACTAAACTTGACTAACATGACCTAGCAATTACGTTCCTAGGCACATATCCCAGAGAAATGAACATTTACATCTACACAAAAGCCTATATATAATATGTACCTGGCTACTTTATTTGTAATAGTCAAAAAGAGGAATAATCAAGAGTCCTTTAGCAGGTGAATTGTTTAAGAAACTTGTCGAGGAATGGGGCCAACATGGCAGAGAAGCAGGGGGAATCCATACTTGTAGCATCTCTCAAACAAAGAAGTGTAGAAGCCAAAGGACTTTGAACACCAGAGCCGGGGAGGAAAAGAGACTGAATCTACTAGGAAGAAAATGGGAAAGCTGGAAAAAAGATAGGTGGGTAACTGTAAACTGGGGGAGATAAAAAAGGCCGCGTGGGCATGAGGGGAGGGACCCCCTTCTGCAGAGAGACAAAGGGAAGAGAAAGATCAGCTAGGGAAGGGCAGGACCATATCTGGACAGGAGAAAGTCCATGGACTGAGACTTGGAGGGATCGAATTTTTAACTGGGGGGGCTTTCTTCGGACTGGAGCTGGCTCCCTGTTCGTGCACCAGGGGAAGAGAGGAGCCAGGCCTGGGTGTAGTTTTAGGTCAGGGGCTCAGTCTGCTGCTAGAGGAAGTGGTTCCCTCCCTGGAGGGCTTCGCAATAGTACAGAACCGGCTTGAGCCCGCCCCTCTCCCTCCCCACCCCCGGGGCACAGTGGCTGGGCTGAGGGCACAGTCTGCAGGAGGAAAAGGCCGCTGTTTCCCTGGAGTGCTGTGGGAAAAGACAAAGGCTGCCTGCATATGCCACCCCCGGAGCTTGCGGCAAGGGCGGGGGCTCAGGCCACAGCAGGAGAAGGCAGTCCTCCCCGAAGTGATGTGGCACAGACAGAGCCAGCTGGGACCACATATCAGTGCACTGAGAGGCGCTTCCCCCCGTGCCAGAGCGCACAGAGCAGGACTTTGAATCCTAGTCAAGCGCAGGGTCAGGGGAGTTGGCAGAGCGAGAAGGACCACCCCATCTGCACCCGTGGCACAGTGAGGACAACTCAAACTGAGCCCACCAGGTCTGGATCCATGGAGAAGAGACTGGGGTATCACCACTCCCCTCCGCCGCCAGCACCACCACCACCACCACCAAGGCAGGGCCTCAGGGATCATTCCTGGGCCCATAGTGGAGGTGGGTTTAGATTACACCAAATCATGCCCCCTTGCACTGCGTAATTGCGTATCCACCAGATCGGGACAGACCCTGCAGACAGCTCCTCCTGACAAGCAATGCAGCATTGCCTGGATTAACTCTAGGTCGATTCTGGATATATAGATATATTCTCTCCTCCTGCCCCCCCCCCCCCCTTTTCTCCTCCTTATCTCTTCCCTCCCCTAGGCTGGTTACTCTGGTTATTAGTCTGTCTAAACAGACATATTTAATCCATTGTCTTGATACATGTTCTACACCTCCTTCTTTACACTCCTTTCTCTCTCTCTGGAATAATCAAGCCATACAGTTTCTCTGTCTGGGTAACTTTATCTTTGTTTCATTTTCCCCGCCTCCTTTTTATTTTCCTTTCTCTCTCTCTGGATTAAGCCTTTTAATCTGTCTAATCAATGTTTATTTTTTCTTCCCCCCCACCACCCCTGCCTCTGCTCCTGTCATTTCTCTCTTTGTATATGCTCTTCCATCAGCACCGTCTCCACCCTCTTCTTTACTTGTAGACAGTGTTTTGGGTTTTTTTGTTTTTAGTCTTTAGGGTTTTGTTTTTGTTTGTTTGTGTTATTTGTGTGTTTGCGTGTTTTTGTCTCCTGTTTGTCTCTGTTTTCCTTTAGAGGGCTACTCTAAGGAACAAATCAAAGCACACTTGGTGGAGGGTCCAAAATATTACTACGAGTAGGGTAATAAAATAACCAAAGTCACAACAGAGAGCAAGTAACAATCCCCGAAAAACACCTCCTGAAGGAACAGGCCCTGGACAGTGTATGACCCTCCTTTAATACAGCAGTGCTCACAGATGCAGAGCACACAAGCTTTTAAAAATCATAAGGGACAGAAAACTAGCTAAAATGATGAAATGGAAGAATTCTCAAAAGAAATTTCAGGAAGTAGCAACAGCTAATGAATTGATCAAAACCGATTTGAGCAATATAATGGAAAAAGAATTTAGAATAATAGTCATAAGATTATGCTGGGCTTGAAAAAAGCATAGAGGACAGCAGAGAATCTATTGCTCCAGAGATCAAGGGACTAAAAAATAGTCATGATGAATTAAAAAATGCTATAAATGAGGTGCAAAATAAAATGGCAGTGGCCACAGTGCAGATTGAGAGGGAGAGGAGAGAATAGGTGAATAAGGAGATAGAATTATGGAAAAAGAGGACGCTGAGAAAAAGAGAGATAAAAAAGTCCAGGAGTATGAGGGGAGAATCAGAGAACTAAGTGATGCAGTCAAACGGAACAATATCCGTATCATAGGAATTCCAGAAGAAGAAGAGAGAGAGAAACGGGCTAAAGATGTACTTGAACAAATGATAGCTGAGAACTTCCCTGATCTGGGGAAGGAAAAAGGCATTGAAACCCAACAGGCACAGAGAACTCCCTTCAGACGTAACTTGAATCAATTTTCTGCACAACATATCATAGTGAAACTGGAAAAATATAAGGTTAAAGAGAGAATTCTGAAAGCAGTTAGGGATAAATGGGCCTTAACATACATAGGTAGACACATAAGAGGACTAGCTGACCTGTCTACTGAAACTTGGCAGGCCAGAAAGGAATGCCAGGAAATCGTCAATGAGATGAACAGAAAAAATATGCAGCCAAGAATCCTTTACCCAGCAAGTCTGTCATTCAGAATAGAAGAAAAGATAAACATTTTCCCAAACAAAAACTGAAGGAATTTATCACCACTAAACCAGCCCTACAGGAGATCCTAAGGGGGACTCTTTGAGTGAAAGGTGCAAGGACCACAAAGTACCAGGGACACCACTACAAGCATGAAACCTACACATATCACAATGACTCTAAACCCATATCTTTCAATAATAACACTGAATGTAAATGGACTAAATTCTCCAACCAAAAGACATAGGGTATCAGAATGGATAAAAAAAACAAGACCCATCTATTTGCTGTCTACAAGAGACTCATTTTAGACCTGAGGACACCTTCAGATCGAAAGTGAGGGGATGGAGAACTATCTATCATGATACTGGAAGTCAAAAGAAAGCTGGAGTACCATACCTATATCAGACAAACCAGACTTTAAATTATAGGCTGTAACAAGAGATGAAGAAGGACATTATATAATAATTACAGGGTCTACCCATCAGGAAGAGCTAACAGTTATAAATATCTAGGCACCAAATTCGGAAGCCCCCCAAAATATAAAACAATCACAAACATAAGCAACCTTATTGATAAGAATGTGGTAATTGCAGAGGACATTAATACTCCACTTACAACAATGGATAGAACATCTAGACAGAGAATAAATAAAGAAACAAGGGCTCTGAGTAATATATTGGATCAGATGGACTTGACAGATATATTTAGAACTCTGCATCCCAAAGCAACAGAATATACTTTCTTCTCGAGTGCACATGGAGCATTCTCCAAGACAGATCACATACTGGGTCACAAACAGCCCTTCACAAGTATACAAGAATTGAGATCATACTATGCACACTTTCAGACCACAATGCTATGAAGCTTGAAATTAACCACAGGAAAAAGTCTGGAAAACCTCCAAAAGCATGGAGGTTAAATAACATCCTACTAAAGAATGAATGGGTCAACCAGGCAATTAGAGAAGAAATTTAAAAATATTTGGAAACAAATGAAGATGAAAATACAACAATCCAAATGCTTTGGGATGCAGCAAACGCAGTCCTGAGAGGAAAATACATTGCAATCCAGGCCTATCTCAAGAAACAAGAAAAATCCCAAATACAAAATCTAACAGCACACCTAAAGGAAATAGAAGCAGAACAGCAAAGACATCCCAAACCCAGCAGAAGAAGAGAAATAATAAAGATCAGAGCAGAAATAAACAGTACAGAATCTTAAAAAACTGTAGAACAGAACAAGGAAACCAAGAGTTGGTTTTTTGAAAAGATAAACAAATTGATAAACCTCTAGCCTGGGTTCTCTAAAAGAAAAGGGAGTGACCAAAATAGATAAAATCATGAATGAAAATGGAATTATTACAACCAATCCCTCAGAAATACAAGTAATTATCAGGGAATACTATGAAAGATTGTATGCCAACAAACTGGACAACCTGGAAGAAATGGACAAATTCCTAAGCACCCACACACTTCCAAAACTCAAGCAGGAAGAAATAGAAAACTTGAACAGACCCATAACCAGCGAAGACATTGAATCAGTTATCAAAGATCTCCCAACAAATAAGAGTCCAGGACCAGATGGCTTCCCTGGGGAATTCTACCAGACATTTAAAGCAGAGATAATACCTATCCTTCTCAAGATGTTCCAAAAAATAGAAAGGGAAGGAAAACTTCCAGATTCATTCTATGAAGCCAGCATTACTTTGATTCCCAAACCAGACAGAGACCCAGCAAAAAAAGAGAACTATAGTCCAATATCCCTGATGAATATGGATGCAAAAAATTCTCAACAAGATACTAGCAAATCGAATTCAATAGCATATAAAAAGAATTATTCACCATGATCAGGTGGGATTCATTCTTGGGCTGCAAGTCTGGTTCAATATTTGCAAATCAATCAATGTGATATATCACATTAGTAAAAGAAAAGATAAGAACCATATGATCCTGTCAATCGATGCAGAAAAAGCATTTGACAAAATTCAGCATCCTTTTTAATAAAAACCCTCGAGAAAGTCGGGATAGAAGGAACATACTTAAACATCATAAAAGCCATTTATGAAAATCCCACAGCTAATATCATCCTCAATGGGAAAAACCTAGAGCTTTCCCCCTAAGATCAGGAACACGACAGGGATGTCCACTCTCACCGCTGTTGTTTAACATAGTGTTGGAAGTTCTAGCATCAGCAATCAGACAACAAAGGAAGTCAAAGGCATCAAAATTGGCAAAGATGAAGTCAAGCTTTTACTTTTTGCAGATGACATGATATTATACATGGAAAATCCAGTAGACTCCACCAAAAGTCTGCTAGAACTGATACATGAATTCAGCAAAGTCGCAGGATACAAAATTAATGTATAGAAATCAGTTGCAGCCTTATATGCTAATAATGAAGCACCAGAAAGCCAAATAAAGAAACTGATCCCCTTCACCACTGCACCAAGAAGCATAAAATAACTAGGAATAAACCTAACCAAAGATGTAAAAGATCTGTATGCTGAAAACTATAGAAAGCTTATGAAGGAAATTGAAGAAGATACAAAGAAATGGAAAAATATTCCGTGCTCATGGATTGGAAGACTAAATATTGCTAAAATGTTAATACTACCCAAAGCTATCTACACATTCAATGCAATCCCAATCAAAATTGCACCAGCATTCTTCTCGAAGCTAGAACAAGAATCCTAAAATTCATATAGAACCACAAAAGACCCCGAATAGCCAAAGTAATTTTGAAGAAGAGGACCAAAGCAGGAGGCATCATAATCCCAGGCTTTAGCCTCTACCATAAAGCTGTAATCATCAAGACAGCATGGTATTGGCACAAAAACAGACACATAGACCAATGGAATAGAATAGAGACTCCAGAATTGGACCCACAAAAGTATGGCCAATTAATCTTTGACAAAGCAGGAAAGAATATCCAATGGAAAAAAGATAGTATCTTTAACAAATGGTACTAGGAGAACTGGACAGCAACATGCAGAAGAATGAAACTAGACCACTTTCTTATACCATTCTCAAAAATAAATTCAAAGTGGATGAAGGACCTGAATGTGAGACAGGAAACCATCAAAACCCTAGAGGAGAAAGCAGGAAAAAAACCTCACTGACCTCAGTCGCAGCAAGTTCTTACTTGGCACATCCCCAAAGGCAAGGGAATTAAAAGCAACAATGAACTATGGGGACCTCATCAAGATAAAAAGCTTCCACACTGCAAAGGGAACAATCAACAAAACTAAAAGGCAACCGGTGGAATGGGAAAATATATTTGCAATGACATATCAGATAAAGGGCTAGTATCCAAAATCTAGAAAGAACTCCCCAAACTCGACACCCAGAAAGCAAACAATTCAGTGAAGAAATGGGCAGAAGACATGAATAGACACTTCTCTGAGGAAGACATCCAGATGGCCAACAGGCACATGAAAAGATGCTCAAAGTTGCTCCGTATCAGGGAAACACAAATCAAAACCACACTCAAATACTGCCTCATGCTGGTCAGAGTGGCTAAAATGAACAAATCAGGAGACTATAGATGCTGGAGAGGATGTGGAAATTGGGACCCCTCTTGCACTGCTGGTGGGAATGCAAACTGGTGCAGTCATTCTGGAAAACAGTGTGGAGGTTCCTCAAAAAATTAAAAATAGATCTACCCTATGACCCAGCAGTAGCACTGCTAGGAATCTGCCCAAGGGATACAGGAGTGCTGATGCATAGGAGCACTTGTACACCAATGTTTATAGCAGCACTTTCAACAATAGCCAAATTATGGAAAGAGCCTAAATGTCCATCAACTGATGAATGGATAAAGAAATTGTGGTTTATATACGCAATGGAATACTATGTGGCAATGAGAAAAAATGAAATCTGGCCATTTGTAGCAACGTGGATGGAACTGGAGAGTGTTACGCTAAGTGAAATAAGTCAGGCAGAAAAAGGCAGATACCATATGTTTTCACTCATATGTGGATGCTGAGAAGCTCAACAGAAGACCAAGGGGGAGGAGAAGGTGGAAAAAAAGAAGTTACAGAGAGGGAAGGAGGCAAACCATAGAGACTCTTAAATACTGAGAATAAACTGAGGGTTGATGGGGGGTGACAGGGAGGGGAATGTGGGTGATGCGCATTGAGGAGGGCACCTGTTGGGATGAGCACTGAATGTCATAAGGAAACCAATTTGACAGTAACTTTCATATTAAAAAACAAACAAACTTGTTGTCCAGTCATACCATGGAACACTATTCCATAAGAAAAAGGAATGAACTGTTGATATGTGCAATAACCTGGATGAATCTCCAGAGAATTATACTGAGTGAAAAAAGCCAAACACAAAAATATTACATATTATATTATTCCATTTATATAACATTCTTTATACAAAAAATTTTAGAAATGGTGAGTTAATTAATGTTTCCCAGAGTTTAAGTATGAAAAGGGGCAAAGGGACAGGGAGGAAAGTGAGTGTGTAGCCTGAGGGATCCTTGTGGTGATGAATATGTTCTGTATATTGATCATATCAATATCATCATTCTGCTGTAAGATATTGTAACATGGTTTGCCAAATATCATCACTGAGGCCACTGGACAAGACTGGACAAAGGATACATAAGCTCTCTCTGCATTATGTCTTCCAACTGCTTATGAATCTACAATTATCTCAAAATTAAAAGTTTAATTTAAAAAAGAAAAGGCATGTAGATGAAAAGACTCCCTGAAGCCTGGAAAGATAGATGAAACAATAATTGGAGATCACACACAGGGCCAGAATAATTCCTGTTCTCATCAGCCAGTGTGTGAAATTTGGGACTTGGATACAGTACTGAGTGTTGTATGTCAGCAGGGAGACAAAATTAGCCCTAAACTAAATGCTAACAAAGCTTAAAAGCAAGACACAAAATTAGCAAACTGTTCCCCAAATAACTGCCTCCCAGAATAAAGCTCAAGAATATTACTAGGAATGTAAAATATCTAGCACCCAACCAGGTAAGTTCTATAGCTACAAACCAAAAATCGCCAGGCATTAAGTTTCTTCTATTTCTTCAGCTTCTTTTCTTCCCGGAATTTTTTGATATCTTTACATCTAATGACTGATGACTTCCTGTATTTTTTTCCAGTTTACTCTGGTTTTAGTGAGATCTTTCTATTCAGACTACCCTATTGAGGTGGATAGCCCCAAGGTAATACCTTCCCTGCATCATGCTGGTATAATTTTTGTCATCTAAGTAACATATGCTTCACCTACCTTAACTTGTGTAAATCACAAATCTGATCAGTATAAGAGATAAGAAGTTTAACTAATAATGTATTAAATGGAGAATTAATACAGATATAAATGGCAATTAATATCAACTAATATTGCTCATAGTTATTAATTCCACATTAAGTTTGATCCATAGTTTTTTAACATTTACATTGTTTTTGTTCTAAGCCTAATCTCTACAGTTGTTGTAAGTTTCAAAGTTGAAAGAGATATTTGCACTTTTGTGAAGTTTAACATCCTCTATATTACTCATGTGTAGTACCCAAGGGTGAAAAATTCTTTAAAGGAGTGTAGATGTAAAGGTAAGTACAGCCTGCTTAATAATGTACTTCCTAAAGAACAATATTTTTAGTTTATCCAAAAATCAATAAGTAGATAGTAGAAAGAGATGATCAGATTTGCATTTTCAAATTACTCTGAGGAGTATACAGGATACATGTTAGCTAATTGAAGATTTCGAGCAAGAATGTTAGTGAAGCAACTATTTGCAACTGTTAAATGGTATTACGACAATATAGGATAGTGGCAGTGGGTACGAATAGAAGAAAACAGAGTAAAGGGGTTTGTAGGATGTAGAACTATATTTTACATGAAAAGTACCTCCAACATTTCCAGCTGAGGCTATGGGGTTGTTCTACAACATAATTAAGAGAGAATCTCACTTAGTGGATTTTGAGATAGGTTTTGTAGCTATTGATTTGAGATGCCTGTGAGACATGCAGATAGGTAGTTTCTGCATATTAATGTCTATAGCATTGGTAAACCAAAGGAAACCCTGCAGTCATATACCCATAGACTTATCATTTCTTCCTCACCTTCCGTCTTTGATTTGCTTTATATTCCCTTGGTATTTGTAGAACACAATATAACATACTTTGTCTTTAGAAAATCTTGCTCCTACTCCTAGAGAACATTCTTGCTGTCTTTTTAGTAAATTTTCAGCAAAAAATGGTAACTTTCAAATATATATATATACATATACATGTTTGAAAGTTACCATTTATATATATATATATATATATATATATATATATACCCATACACAGCTATGAATATTTATTGAGAAAAATATGGAGATAGTTCACAATTTTCCTTGCAACAAAGTGATGTTGAAAAATATTGTTAAAATGTCTATACTACGCAACACAATCTACACACTTAATGCAATCCTTATCAAAATACCACCAGCATTTTTCACAGAGCTAGAACAAACAGTCCTAAAAACAACCTTGAAAAAGAAAAGCAAAGCTGGAAGTGTCACAAATATAGACTTCAAATTATATTACAAAGCTGTAGTGATCAAAATAGTGTGGTACTGGCACAAAAATAGACAAACAGATCAATAGAATAGAGTAGAATACAAGACCCATAATTAAGCCCATAACTATATGGTCAATTAATCTTTGATAAAGGCAGGAAGAATATGCAATAGGAAAAAGATGGTCTCTTCAACAAATGGTGTTGGGAAGACTGGAAAACCACATGCAAAAGAATGAAACTGGACCACTTTCTTACACCACACACAAAAATAAATTCAAAATAGATTAAAGACCTAAATGTGAGGTAGAAAACCATAAAATCTTAGAGTAGAACACAGGAAGTAACCTCTTTGACATTGGCCCTAGCAACTTCTTACTAGATATGTCTCCCGAGGCAAAGGCAACAAAAGCAAAAATAAATTATTGGGACGTCATCAAAATAAAAACTTTTGCACAGCGAAGGAAACAATAAAACTAAAAGTCAACCTATATAATGGAAGAAGAAATTTGCAAATGACACATTTGATAAAGGGTTAGTATCCAAAATATATAAAGAACCTATAAAACTCAATACCTGAAAAACAAATATCCATTTAAAATTGGCAAAATACATGAATAGACATTTTTCCAAAGAGAACATCCGGATGGCCAACAGACACATGAAGAGACACTCAACATCACTATCATTAGGGAAATACAAATCAAAACGACAATGAGATATCACCTCACACCTGTCAGAATGGCTAAAATCAACAACACAAGAAACAGCAGGTGTTGGCAAAGATGTGGTAAAAGGGGAATCCTCTTGCACTGTTGTTGGGAATGCAAACTGGTGCAGCCACTGTGGAAAACAGTACGGAAGTTCCTCAAAAAAACAAATAGAATTACCATATGATCTGAATTACCATATGATCCAGTCATTGCACTGCTGGGTATTTAGCCAAGGAATACAAAAGATTAAATCAAAAAGATATATGCACCTCTATGTTTATTTCAGTATTATTTACAATAGCCAAATTATGGAAGCAACCCAAGTGTCCATCGATAGATGGACAGAGAGATGAATGGATAAAGAAGGTACGCCTTATATATATATATATATATATATATATATATATATATATATGTATGTGTGTGTGTATATATATATACATATATATACATACATACATATATGTATGTATATATGTATGTATACATACATATATACATACATATATACATACATATATGTATGTATGTATATATATGTATATATATATACACACACACACACACACACATACATATATACATATACACATATAATGGAATATTACCCATCCTTAAAAAAAAGAATGAAATCTTGCCATTTGCAATGACATGAATGGAGCTAGAAATTATTATGCTAAGTGAAGTAAGTCAGTCAGAGAAAACAAATATTAAATGATCTCACTCATATGCAGAATTTAAGAAACAAGTCAAAAGATCATAGAGGAAAAAAAGAGAAAGAGGCAAACCAAGAAACAGACTCTTAACTACAGAGAACAAACTGATGGCTACCAGACAGAAGGTTGATGAGGGGGATGGATTAATTAGAGGATGGGGGGGCGCCTGGGTGGCGCAGTCGGTTAAGCCTCCGACTTCAGCCAGGTCACGATCTCGCGGTGCGTGAGTTCAAGCCCCGTGTCAGGCTCTGGGCTGATGGCTCGGAGCCTGGAGCCTGTTTCCGATTCTGTGTCTCCCTCTCTCTCTGCCCCTCCCCCGTTCATGCTCTGTCCCTCTCTGTCCCAAAAATAAATAAACGTTGAAAAAAAAATTTTTAATTAGAGGATGGGGATTAAGGAGTGCACTTGTGGTGATGAGCCCTGGGTGTTGTATGCAAGTGTGGAATCACTAAATTGTACATCTGAAACTAATATTATACTATATGTTACCTGATTGGAATTTAAATAAAAACTTAAAAAAATATTATTGAAAAACTAAGTTGAATAACACCTTTCAGATTTATTCATATATTTTATTAAAATAGCAAACAGTTAAATAGTTAATGAAATTCAAAAGAGTCCATGATAATTGAACACATTTTTTCCTAACTATGCTATTAGTTAAGAAGGCACTAGGGGTGCCTGAGTGGCTCAGTTGGCTAAGCATCGACTTTGGCTCAGGTCATGATCTCACTGTTCCCGAGTTTGAGCCCCATGTCATGCTCTGCTGACAGCTCAGAACCTGCAGCCTGCCTTGGATTCTGTGTCTCCCTTTCTCTCTGCCCCTCCCCCACTTGCACTCTATCTCTCTCTCTCTCAAAATTAAATAAGAAATTAATAATAATAAATAATAAACACTAAAAAAACAATTTTTGAAAAATGTACTAGATCATACTAACGTTCAGCACATATGTCTCAACTGTGTTGATAAGAATAGCATGAAATGCTTGTTAAATGTCTTAATATCAAAAAGCATAATACAGCTTCCATTGTCACATGCTGAGTAATACTATTGTCAAGAAAAATAGCAATGTGGAGCGAGTTGGTCTTAGAGTAATTGCTCACATATAACTTTAATAGTTGGAGCACAGTGGCCAGGCAGGATCCTTTGAAGGTTTTCATCATGTATTACTATGCCAACCCCACATTTTTATTTCAGAAGCATATGTTTCCACTTTTTATTTTAAACTGGTAACTGAAGGCTTATTCTGGCTGGTTTTGAAATGGTACAGCAAAATCTAATTTTCAAAATTTCAATGTTAGAGTCATGGTGCTTTATGGAAAACCCCAAAATGTAATTTTCTACAATGCAAGAAAATAATTTTCTACAATGTATATAAGTGTTACAATAGTGTAACTAAAGGAAGACACTACACAGAGCAGGAGACTTGACATTCTCTCCGCAGGAGAGGCAAACTCTCCTGGACTTTGAGTTTTCATGAAGCCTTCACAGCACCAATGGAATCACCCGATGCTGGTGAGGACCATGAGATTCTACAGAGAGTTTCCTTCATCAATTTCACAAAGGTGTGTTTTTAGCCTAATGATATCTTCCCACTGTCCTGGAGATCCAGAGATGTGCCTTGTGCCTTTCTGCCCAACTGAGTCAAGGAACAGGCACCAACCACAATGGAAAAGCCAAAGGTCAATTTCTTGCGGCCCTCTCTCCAGGTACACTACCTTCTTCAACTTAACCAGTAGGCCTGCCTGAAGACGTACATAACCTACATTGTCCTATTTTACTGGCCAAACCATCTTAGTTTGCGGTCTTGAATCTTCTATTATTCTACCTCCAAATATTTATGTTATTTCAGAATCCATTCAAAAGTCTCCTTTCTTCTCTATGATCTCTGCATTTGATAGCTCCAAAATGAATGTCTGTAGCCAAACCCAGAGCTGCAAACTCTGCATGTCAAACTTGCCATTTAAAATTTCCTCTTGGGAGTCCCACTGTCATATATATTGTAAGTGTCCTAGAAAATAATTTTTCCATCTCTCTAAACACCAATCTTGCATGTATCAGTAGAAACAATACCATACTCACCAAACTGCTTTAAGTTTTTAACTCAAGGAGGCTCTCTATAATCATCTTTTCCCCTAACTATACATGTGTGATGAGTTTTTCTCCATTTGTCTACCTTATTTCTAGTGGATTCCACCAGCATCATGTATCTAGAATACGACAACAGCAATACATCTCTCCTCTTCTATTCACATGTCCCTCAGAAGTATTACCTACAGGACAGCAAGGATATTTTTCTTAAAATTGTTTTACATCAATCTATTCCTCATAACCCTTTGAAAAAGTTTTCTAGGAGTACCTGGGAGGCTCAGTCAATTAAGCATCTAACTCTTGATTTTGGGTCAGGTCATGATCTCACAGTCTGTGAGATCAAGTCCCTGTCAGGCTCTGTACCACCAGCACATTGCTTGGGATTCTCTCTCTCCCCCTCTCTCTGCCCCTCCTCACTTCTCTCTCAAAATAAACCAATAAACTTAAAAAAATGTTTTCCAATTGTCCTTAGAAAAAATCTAACTCTTTATCATGGCTAAAGTTCTCTGGGATCTGTTTGTCCTACCTTGTCTAGTATCTTTCAACAGCCAGAATGATACACTTCAAATCTAAGAAAGATCATTCCAAGGGGCGCCTGGGTGGCTCAGTCGGTTAAGCGGCCGACTTCGGCTCAGGTCATGATCTCACGGTCTGTGAGTTCGAGCCCCGCGTCGGGCTCTGTGCTGACAGCTCAGAGCCTGGAGCCTGTTTCAGATTCTGTGTCTCCCTCTCTCTGACCCTTCCCTGTTCATGCTCTGTCTCTCCCTGTCTCAAAAATAAATAAAACGTTAAAAAAATTAAAATAAAATTAAAAAAAAGAAAGATCATTCCATCCTCTTATTTAAAATCCTTGTTTTTATCTTTAATTTCCTCCTCAGGACTGTACTTATATTTTATTAGGTGAAAGGATAAATCTATCTTAACTGTTGAGGGGATCAAACAAAATTAAATAAACCAATTGCTTGGTATGATGTTTGGCATAGAGTGATGATCAACACTTGCTACCAATTTTGTATATCATGTCATTATAACCTCCATGCCTTTCTTTTTTCTATAAATATAAATATATGAGTTGTTATACTTGTCCTCATAAAGATGAAAGTCAGTGGTACTGGGGATGTTTTAAATAAACAACAATCTACAAAGAGTAAATGTTATTCTAATTTATGAAAAAGTATATTAATATATGCAATATCTTACTTTCTACTGCAGAAAGTTGATACTATGAAGGAGATTTAAGGGGAAATATTTTTTGAAGAATAACATTATCAAATTAGACTAAACGAGCAACACCCATTAGCAGCTTTTTCATGGTTTCCTAAATAGAGGGGGGCTGATCATTGGTATAAAATCAAATTAAACAAATGTTTACAAGATTTTGAACGTGTTTATATCCCATACATTAACCTTGGTGATATCCATCAGCTATCAATCAATAAAATGGATGTTGAAGTCTACACAGTGATTAAAGGGAGAAAGAGAAAGTATTCTGAGAGACTATTATAGTTGAAGGTGCTTAAAAATCACTTTTCATAATTATTAAATACTTTCAGATGACTGATATCTTTTCTCTCTGTTCTCATCCTGCTATGAAACCAACTGGAATAAAGGTAAAGAAGAAACAGAAATATATATATCTTTATTATAGCAGCACATATGTATAACTCTATATGCACTGTGTGAAAAGAGCAACCACCATGTACTATGAAAAGGATGACCACAGAGGAAACAGAACCAGCAGATCTTTCAAATCATTTAGACCAGACATATCTCTAAAATAGAAGCAAAACCAAGGATTTCATGCTTGAAATTCCAAGGTCGTGCTGCATGAGCTTGCTGTGACAGATAGGATCCTTGAAACTTGTTCAGTAGTACTGAAGGACAGGGGCTGGGATGGGGTATCTTTATAAGGAAATGCTCCAACTACTTCTGCAAAAAGCAGGTCGCAGGGGTTGCAAGGCGAAGAAGAAACAGAGTAGTAAAATGCCCTTGACCTGCCCATTGCTGTCATTTGACCAGAATTAAGGGCTAAAGTCATACTAGAAAAAAGTCTACACACAAACATGCAGATGCACACACACATACATATATGAACTGCCACAACTATCACAGTTTCATTGTGAACTAGAGAGATTTCCTACTCACAAAGAGCAACAGAGTCATATCCAAGAATAGAGACTGATGAGGATGCATTTTAATTAAAGTTCTAAAAATTATCCACTGACTGTTGGTTTTCAACATTAGCTACAAATTAGCATCACCAGGAATTTTATAAATAATAACACAGAGTCTCCAACTCAGACAATCAGAACCTTTGGGGGTGAAATCTAGACATCACTGTATTTTTTTTTTTACATTTATTTATTTTTGAGAGACAGAGTGAGACAGAGCACAAGCTGGGGAGGGGCAGAGAGAGAAGGAGACAGAATCTGAAGAAGGCTCCAGGCTCCAAGCAAGTGTTCAGCACAGAGCCCAATGTGGGGCTCGAACCCACAAACCACAAGATCATGACCTGAGCCAAAGTCAGTCACCTAACTGACTGCGCCACCCAGGAGCCCCGATATCCCTGTATTTTAAAAGGCCCTTCCCTCCACACCCCACTCTTGAAAATTCTAACATGAGGCCAGACTTAAATATTATTAAAGAGATACAAAAAACAAGAGGGCCAATCAAAACTAGAATTAGAATGGGAGGGAGGAGAAAATAGAAATTATTAATTATTTATGTCATCTTTATCATTCACACTAAATAACCAACATATAGCATTATAAAAAAGTTTATAGGAGACGGGTCGCCTGGGTGGCGCAGTCGGTTAAGCGTCCGACTTCAGCCAGGTCACAATCTCGCGGTCCGGGAGTTCGAGCCCCGCGTCGGGCTCTGGGCTGATGGCTCAGAGCCTGGAGCCTGTTTCCGATTCTGTGTCTCCCTCTCTCTCTGCCCCTCCCCCATTCATGTTCTGTCTCTCTCTGTCCCAAAAATAAATAAACGTTGAAAAAAAAAATTAAAAAAAAAAGTTTATAGGAGAAACCCATGGGGGAGGGGAAGGAAAAAATAAAAGAGGTTAGAGTGGGAGAGAGCCAAAGCATAAGAGACTCTTAAAAACTGAGAACAAACTGAGGGTTGATAGGGGGTGAGAGGGAGGGGAGGGTGGGTGATGGGTATTGAGAAGGCACCTTTTGGGATGAGCACTGGGTGTTGTATGGAAACCAATTTGACAATAAATTTCATATATTGAAAAAAAAAGTTTATAGGGCATATAAAGAAATAAATATAATCATGAGAAGAACAAAGTCCTAAGTATAAGTCCCCACCCTTGCCTAAATTGTCAGAAGGAAAACACACATACAGAAAAGAAGACAAAGACAATGTAAATCAAAAACTTTAAAGCAAGACTTAAAGGAAGAATTAAATAATGCAAAAAGTATAAAACAAGGTGATATAATTGAAGCCAAATATATCAAGCCAAGTATATACATACATATATACCACACACACACACACACCTATGCACACACATTTGTAATCAGCTGTTCAAAGGGGAAAAAAAATTTGTTAAATATGAGATATAGTTATAATTGATCCAGGAAGTCTGAAAGGAAAAGGAAGGTTGAAGATATATCTGAAAAAGGAAAAGATATATCTGAAAATACGACTGAAAAGAAAATAAGAAGCATAGTCTTGTATCAACAGTTTGAACCTAAGGGGTAAAAAGCTTTCCTCAAGACAAAGAGTAAACTGAAGTATGAAAATCTATCATAAGTATTTTTTATTTCAAATATAAAAATAAAGAGTAAATTGAATCATGAAAATCTATCGTAAGTCTTTTTCTTCCAAATAGCCTGGTATCAATATTAATAAAAATTAATTTAAAACAATAAAAAACCCCTAAAAGTTAAGATAGAATCACAAGAGTTATAATGAGGAGGAGACGTTATGATTTTAAAATCAAACAGAACTTAAATATTCATAAATAAAAACTACAGGAAATGCAAGGAGAAATATACAAACACAGATTAATTAGAAGATAATTTATTTCCATCAGCACATAAAAGTCAAATAGAAAAAATAGATAAATATAAGAGAAATCATACTGATTTTTTAGTCTATACTATAAAAATAGAAAGCAGACTTTCTTTTCTGGGGTACAAAAGAACATCTAAATCACTTGAATACAAAGATAAAGCAAAATATTTTCCAAAACAATAAAACGATCTATTCTGTTCACAGTGAAGTAAAACTAGAAATTTGTAATAAAAATGGAAACAAAACAATGGAAAAGTTTCAAATAGCTTTAAAAATATTTAAGTAAAAAAAAAAACCAAAACTAATAATTCAGAACATCTAGAAAGTATTGATTCCAAAATATTACGTACTAGAATTGATGGATTACACTCTGGGGAGAGAAAATACAGTTTTAAATATTATAATACAAATTAAGAACAGATGCAAATGTACTGACCATTAAACCTGAAAAAAAAATTTTAAAGTACAAAAAAAATAAATCAAGGAAAGTTGGAGGAAGAAATTGAATAACATAAAAGCTGAAATCAATGAATGAGAAAGCAGAAAATCAGAACTAACAAATAAATCAATGATGTGGTTCCTGGAAAGTGCAAATGGGAAAAAATAAAATAGACAAACAACTAGCTAAGCTAATTCAGTGGAAATAAATAACAAAGGAGAATAGAAAAAAAATTAAATCTACAGGGTATATTAGGAAAAGAAAATCACAAAACAATTATTTTGCTAAATACAATATAAATAAAATTTAAACCCTGGCAGGGGTGAAACTGTAGATAGAAGCTAGAATTGAGCCATGGAAGGAACACAAAGGCAGAGTTACAAGTCCTTGAAGGGGAATGAGAGAGACAGGAGGCTACAGGCTAAGGGAGTGATAAATAGGCTACACATTAAAAGCCCGGAGGCACAACATTCTAACCTTGTAGCTTCCAAGATCTTGGGACTGACAGAACTATAGTCACCAGTGCAGAGCAGGTACTCACCTCTTCCACCTCTGCCCCAAGACAACACCTAGACTCAGTAGAATGTATTTGTATTGTGGTTACAGTGCCCCCATGGAGAAGGGCTGCCACCAAGGATCCAGGATCCAGGTATAAACCTTGCAGGGTCAAAAACTTCCCTCCCAACCTGTGGGAGGAGTCGCCCCAAAAGATTGGAAGCAGCCTTCTTAGAGACCACCACACTGTAGCTCCTCCCAGCCCAGAGAGACCCAATAATATCCAATCTCAAAACAACCTAGAGGCTGGTTCCACCTTGGGGGAACCTGCCAGCTCTCAGACCTTGAGACTATTTTCGCTTTAATAAACTGCTTTGTGTTTGCTACTTTCCTCTAGCTGTCTTTATTCCAGCACAGATCCCCATGTAAATCTATCCTCACGTAAATCTTCTGGTGGGGAATCCAGGGACCCAAGACCTCCATTCACACAATGGAGACACTCACCCATAACCAAACTACAACATAAAAGGAATAGATGAACTTCAGTGCAATATAATTTGTTCCAGAGAATAGAGTAGAAATAAGGCAAAATCTTTCTGTAAAGGCAGCATAACATTGATAACACAATTTAATAAATATAGAAAGTAGATTATAAATTAATTTTTGCACTATAAAAACATACCAAATATATTTATAATATGAATACCAGTAGGCTAATTTTCATAGTGAAGAGGGCTATTATGAACCTCTAAGTAAAGACTAATATGAGATGTTTGAATGATTCCAAGGAGAGAAATCACCCAGTCACAAGTTTTGCAAATTGCCATATTAATTAGATATTGGCACATAGATATCTAAAGTGCTCATAACAATTTACCTGGAGTGTATGCAGTTTAACACATTGTTCTCTATATAAATTAATACTGGTATTGTCAGACTCTTCTGGTGTATCAGTTTTGAAATGACATCTCACTGTGGTTTTCATTGTTAACTCACTGATTATTATAAAATCTTATACATTTGGTTATTTTGAGTTCCATTTAAATGAATTATCAGTTTATAACTTTGACTCGTGTTTTATTTTGCATTGCATAGGTCATTGAAAATCTCTTCTAAAAGTTTTTGCATAAAAAATAAAGTTTTTGCATAAATTCAAGTTTATACATCTTTGTGTATATAGATTTATACATTTTACTCACTGTTTAGATTCATATAACATCCATCATTGTCCTGATACAGAACTGTTCTGTCACTACAAAGAGCTCCCTCAAGGTACCCTTTAAAGTCACAACTTCCCCCTTGCCTAATCTGTTAGGGAAGCATAGCAACAGTTGATCTGTTCTCCAATTTTCAAGTCTGTCCTTTTAAGAAACAAATAAATTACAGTATATGGTATGTAACATTTTGAATTTGACTTCTTTTTTTTTCATAGCATAATGCACTGAGATCCATGAGAGTTGTTAAATATATCAATAGTTTGTTCCCTTTTTCTTTTCTTTTCTTTTCTTTTCTTTTCTTTTCTTTTCTTTTCTTTTCTTTCCTTTTCTTTTCTTTTTTTTCTTTTTGAAAGAGTGAGAGAGAGCACATGAGAGAGCATGTGCCAGACAGGGAGGGACAGAAGGAGAAAGACAATCTCAAGCAGGCTCCATGTTCAGCACAAACCCCAGGGCTCAGTCTCACAACCCTGGGATCATGACCTGAATCAAAATTAAGAATCACAGGCTTAACCAACTGAGCCACTCGGGTGCCCCATTCTTTTTCTTCCCTTTCATTCTTTTTTTCTTTCTCTTTTTCTTTTCTTTCTTTCTTTCTTTCTTTCTTTCTTTCTTTCTTTCTTTCTCTCTTTCTCTCTTTCTCTCTTTCTCTTTCTCTCTTTAAAGCTGAGCAGTATTCTATTACAAGGTGGTACCACAGTTTGTTTAACCATTTACCATTGACCATTTACCAAATCTGGGCGATTTCCAGTCCTGGGCTATTACAAATAAAGCTGTTAGCATCATTGTGTAAAGGTATGTTTTTTTAAGCTTCATTGAGGTATAACTGATATACAAAAAAACCCTGCACGTATTTAATGTTTACAATTGGATAAGTTAGGACATATACATATAGCTGTGATACTGTCACCCTGATCAACGTAATAGACCTTGATTATCTAGTATCTCCACGGGTGTCTTTGCATCCCTTTGGAGATGTGTGTGTGTGTGTGTGTGTGTGTGTGTGTGTGGTAAACATTTAAGACCTACTCTCATTAAAATTTTCAGTGCACAATACTGTATTATTACTATATGCTATGCAACATATCTCTAGAACTTACTGTATAATTGTAACTTTATACTCATTGAACAACAATCTTACATCAGCAAACTTTAGGAACTGTCTTATTAGTCCAAGAATTTATCTGAATATTCTTTTATATTTTCATTTATACCAGCAGTTATAAGCTGAGGATGATTCTTCACCCCAGGAACATTTGGCAATAATATCTAGAGACATTTTTTGTTGTCATAAACAGGAGGCTGCTGGCTTCTAATCGGTGAAGATCAATGATGCTATTCAACGTTCTACAATGCTCAGGATACCATGCCACAAAAATATCTTGCCCAAAATGTCAATAGTACCCAGATGTAGACAATGCTATCATTACAAATGAGAGTTTTATTTCTTTCACTTTCCTTGTCACTTCACTTTTATTTCTTTGCCAGATGCCAGCTGCTCCAGTTCTCATGAAATGGATAGCAAACATCAGTACCTTGTTTCTTATTTATTTTAAGTTCTTTTCAATTTTTTTGAAACAACTTTATCCTTATCAAATATTTGAAAAAATAAGGCGCGCCTGGGTGGCTCGGTTGGTTAAGCGTCTGCCTCTTGATTTCAGCTCAGATCATGATCTCATGGTTTGTGAGACTGAGCCCCGCATTGGGCTCTGTACTGAGCCTGGAGCCTGCTTAAGATTCTCTCCTTCCCTCTCCCTCTGCCCCTCCCCTGCTTCTCTCTCTCTCAATTAAAAAAAAAATTTTTTTTTGAGGGGCATCTGGATGGCTCAGTCGGTTAAACATTGGACTTTGGCTGAGGTCATGATCTTGCGGTTTGTGAGTTCGAGTTTAGTGTGGGGCTCTGTGCTGACAGCTCAGAGCCTGGAGCCTGCTTTGGATTTTATGTCTCCCTCTCTCTCTGCCCCTTTCCTTCTCATGATCTGTCTTTCCTATCTTAAAAATATATTAACATTAAACATTTTTTTAAAATTTTTTCTTGCAAAATAACTGAGAGTTTCTTTCCTATTTCAATTTTTAAGATTTTTATCATAAATTAGAAATAACTCAAATATTCATCTGTACATTTTCTTTTTTAAAAAAAAATTTTAACGTTTATTCATTTTTTGAGAGACAGAGAGAGACAGAACATGAGTGGGGGAGGGGCAGACAGAGAGGGAGACACAGAATCCGATGCAGGCTCCAGACTCTGAACTGACAGCACAGAACCCAAAGTGGGGCTCAAACTCATGGACCATGAGATCATGGCCAAAGTTGGATACTTAACTGACTGAGCCACGCAGGCACCCCTATCTGTACATTTTCAATGATTATATGATTTTTCTCTAATTCATGTGCTGTATTTCATTATTACATTTCTAATATTTAAATATTCTTGAATTTACTCAATAAACTCAATTTGTCATTCTATGTATTTTATTGCACTACTAAATTGAAATTGCTAAAATTGTTTTTAAAAAATATTTTTTCACTTATTCATTTGGAAGAATTATCTGTAATATTCTTTTCCCATTTGTACATTTCTCAATTGTTATCCAGGTTATAGGCCTCATAAAATGCATTGTTTTTCTTCTTGAAGTTCATGTAACGTTATTATTCCTATAATTTTTGATAAAATTGTTTCTAAAGCTTTGCACAATGTTTTGTCTGTGTGTGTATGTGTTTGTTTCATGCTACATTTCCCTTGCTGAATGATTTGTATATATCTGTTCAGGCTTTCTATTTCTTCTTGAATCAATTTAAATATGTTATGTTCTCCCAAGAAATTTTATCAAAAATTTAAAATTTAAGGCATACAGTAATTATAACATTGCAATATTTGACTTTTGTTACATTTATAGTTATATCTGTTTGTCTTTTATTAATTTCTGTGCTTATCTTTCTTGTTTTGTTTGTTTTGTTTTGTTTTACCATTTAGAGGCTTATTTTACTATTCTTTCACCAATGTATAAAAGACATTAGTGATTAAGATTATGGCTTTTGTAAGTAGTCTACTTATTTGAAACCTCACTCTGAATTTCCCAGGTTCTGTGTCCTTGTTCGTTATGTAATCTGTCAATGCCTCAGACCCCTCATTTGCAAAATGAGATTATTAATAAGATCTTCCTCAAAAAGTGGCTTGAAAATTTAAAAAGTAGAATCTTCAAGTAGTTTGTTATACTATACAGTCACTATTACTTGTATAATATTTTAAAAATTTGAATGCTTAGCATTCTAACATTTAATCATTATTAGTTACTAATGATTGGTTAATAGTTATTGGTCACTTAAATTTATAAAATTTCCTTTAGGCATTAATTGATCTATGTCCACATACCTTAAGGTGTAGCATGTTTGTTTTTGCTTTTAGATTTTGTCATTTCTACTATTATTCCTTAATGGGCTCTTGTCTTATTTGGAAGTATTTGTTTCTTCTTAGTATACTAATGTGATATATGTTTTTGCTCTTTTATTGTCCTTAATATATGTCTAAATTTTATTGCCTTCAAAAAATGCATTTAATATGATCTCAGATCCCTTGAAAGTTGTTCAGGTTGGTTTTATGGCCCAGTATATGCCAGTATACTCACATATCCTGTGTGTTCTTGGAAAGAATATATATTACATACCTTTGTAATGTAAGGTTCTATATAACTCCATTAAGTAAAACTTAGTTGTAGTATCCTCCCAGTATTTTATGTCCTCAGTTACCTTTTGGCTTCCTTATCTAAATTTCCTGCTATGATTGTAGCAAAAATTTTTTTTATTTCACATACATTACTGAACTATAGATTACCTGGGTTTAAAATTCTATCTTGACAGACATTTGTTGTCACCACTGTAGAGATAATTTTCCATTGTGTTCTGGCTGTTTACTAAAACATATGTAGTTTAACTGATATTCCTTTGTAAGTAGCCTGTATTTTCCTGCCTCTAGTTGGTTTCAATATTTTATCTTTGTCTTCTGAGCTCTGCTGTTTGATTACAATGTTTCTGGTTGTGGGCCTGTATTCATTTAACCTATTTGGGTTTCATTATGTTTTTTATACTGAAAATTTATATTCTCTCAGCTCTGGAACGCTTTCTGGTGTTACTAGCTTTTCTCCCATCAAAGCTATTGTTTCCTTGTTTAACTCTAATTAGAAGTCTATGGACCATAGTCCATCTTCCATGAATTCAACGTTTTTATATTTTTCTGTCATATTTTCTTACTGTGTACATCCTTAGCAATTTGTTTAGATATACTTCCTGTTTACTAAGTCTCTCTATATAATTAATCTTTTGTTAAAAGATCCATTGAGAGTTTTTTTTTATTTCTTATATTACATTTTTAATTTCTCTTTGGTTCTTTTCAAATCTCTTGGTCTTTTAAAATATGGTATCTTTCTTTCTTTCTAGTATTTCTTATTCCCTCTTTTATTTTCTCAGATATTTTTATATTTGTTTTTTATTCTCTATTTCTTATTCTATTATTTGAAATCTTGGAAATCTCATTCTTTGTGTGTTGTTTTTCTAACTCTTGTACAGTGTCATTTTTGTCCTTTTAGGGTTTGAATCTTGAATTTTGAGCTTGTATTTAACAATGTTCTATTTGTGCATATCCTTGTGGGGCCTACTGGAGTTTTTTCCACTTGACATAATTTGCATTTACTTTTCTCACACACACACACAATGGGTCTCCTAACCCTTAGGCGATTATATACTACTATCTTGGCTGACAGTGTTTCAGAGAAATTGGTGGTATAAATTTAAATGCCAAATCCATGTGAAGGAAAGTCTATGGTTCTGAATTTTCAAAAGAGATGATTTTTTAATCTAGTTTTCAAAAAAATGCAAACATTTCCTTGCCTTATCATTTTGCTTGTGAGCAGAATATCATTGATTATGTAAACCTCTGACTGTTCTTAATATATGTGAGGACAAGTAGAATACAACTGCATTCTAATTGGTTTATTTTTTTTTTCTCATAGGATGCAGGCTAGCAATTCTTCAAATAATTTACATGTATTCTAGGTTTAAGCACATAAATAAACAAATTATAAATCATGGGAAACAGATTCCTTGCTATCAGAGAAAAGTTACAGATTAGCAACTGTGAAAGTTCTGATGAACTCACTGTCATTGTATTCTAACGCTCTACTAGGTCTCTACTCTGTAGTCTGAATCTTATATCAGGATTTTTTTATATTAAATATAATTTATTGTCAGATTGGTTTCCATACAACATCCAGTGCTCATCCCAACAGGTGCCCTCCTCAATGGTCATCGCCCACTTTCTTTTATCTGGATTTAACTAGCAATTAAAACACCCAAGTTAGCACTAGGATCTGAAATGAGGCTGAAAATCCTAAGGACACTCATGAAGGGGTAACACTTTTCCAACTTTTCCAGGAAAGCAAAATGGATCCTGAGCCCCCAAGTAGACTTAGAAAATTTTTTCATAGCTCTGATGGTACTTTGAGGCACTCTCTGGGTCTTTAATTCCACCACAGGAGTTGTCTGAACCCTGGAAGGGGCCTGTAATTTTACTAGAAGCTCAGCCAGCTCACTGGCATCCTTGTTTTCAGCAATGCCAATTTTGGGATTCTGAAGTGAGGTAGAAAATTCTGAGATTGTTTGGATGGAGCTGACTTTTTCCCCAGTGTTTCCAGAAAGGCAAGAGAAGTTCCTGGGCTTTTGTGTGGCTCTGGCAACCCAAAGAGTCCTCTCTGGGTCTTCCAAGCCAGTGCAAGAATGTTCTGGATCCTCTGAGGGAACTTTGTAAATTTTTCTATAGGCTCAAGCTGGCTTAGAGCTTCCACCCTGTGGCTACCTCGTTAGCATATGCAAGTCCATGCTTCCAGAGGGGGACTTGAAGTATTTCAGGATTTTCAACCCACAAAGGGGACTGAGCTGTACAGGGGGAGGCTGGGAGCCTTAACGTCTACAAAGGTCTTTGGGGAAAACTGCTTAAAATAGTGTTCTGTAGATTGGACACCTATGAATAGGGAAACTTTACTCAATTTTGTATAAAAACCACAACAAAAGAAATTCATAAGATGTAATAATTAATAAAAAATATTACACAATAATACTTCAGATATTCATTATAATTAACCATAAAAATGATTTAAAAGGCAAAATAAATATGTTTTTCAGATAACTGAAAGCTAAGAGAATTCCTAGAAGATAAACACTACAAAAAAAACAATGCTTGAAGGTAGAAGAATAATTACAAATTAAAGTTTGGATCAAAAAACAAAAACAAAAAACAAATTAAAGTTTGGATCTACACAAAGGGATCAAAAGTCCTAGAAATAGCAAATGTTTGTGTAAACTAAATGCTATTTTCCTCATTTGTTTGTTACTATCTTTAAAATAAAATAGACTTTTAAAAGCAATAATAATAAACTATTATGAGTTTTAGAACATACGCAGGGTGAAAATATGTGATGACAACAGAATAAATGGATGAGTGGGAAGCAATGGAAGCAAATTGTTGTAAGGCTCTCATACTTTAATGAAATGCTATAGTATTATTTGAAAGTAGGCTGAGTTAGAAATATGTATCATCAAACAGGGCAGATGTGCTAAGATTTAGAATTTATCAAATAACCTGGAGGGCTTATTAAATCAACATAGTTTCAGCCCAAACTCCCAGTTTCTGATTCTCCTAGGTCTGGAGTGGGGGCTGAGAATTTGATGGCACTGACAAATGATACTGATTTTAGTGGATCCAAAGACCATATATTGAGAACTTCTGCTTTAGAGAAACCTCTTTGTTTAAAAAAGCATAGCAAGGCATTCATTAGAAAAAAGAAATCTTAAAAAAGGTAAAAGTATTTTTTAAAGATGTGACAGAAAACAACTAGCAAAATGGAAGATTTAAACCCAGTGTTCTTGATATTCAAAACAGATAGAAATGATCTAAATATTCCAGTGAAAAGGTGCATATTGTCAAATTTAATAATAAGGGAACACCCAATTCTATGCTATTTATATGGAAAAATGAACATAAAGATACAGATAGGTTAAACGGATAGAAAATTAAACTAATATAGCTATATCAGATGAAGCAAAATTCAGAACAAACAATATACAAGTCACAAAGAATACAAACACAAGCACTGAATTATAAGAAGAAAGTCAATTCACTAAAAGGGTAGAGAAGAAAGCAGCTGGTCTAATGATTTTGTAATACAGTGTTTTGATTGAATACCCTAAGACTAAAAACCCTAAAGACTAAAAACTATATACAAGGGATTGTATATAAAAACCCAAAACTATATTCTAGTTGGGTTTATTTTTTTCTTGTAGGGTGCAAGCTAGCAATTCTACAAATTATTCACACATATTCTAGGCTTGAACACATAAATAAATTACAAATCATGGAAACAGATTCCTTGCTGTCAGGGAAAAGTTACAGATTAGCAAGGCTGAAAGTTCAGATGTACTCAGTAGCATTATATTAAAATCGGAGACACTAGTATGGCCCATCTTTTTTTTTTTGTTTTTAAACTCTTTTTTTTAACGTTTATTTATTTTTGGGACAGAGAGAGACAGAGCATGAACGGGGGAGGGTCAGAGAGAGGGAGACACAGAATCCAAAACAGGCTCCAGGCTTCGAGCTGTCAGCACAGGGCCCGACACGGGGCTCGAACTCACGGACCGCGAGATCGTGACCTGGCTGAAGTCGGACGCTTAACCGACTATGCCACCCAGGCGCCCCTGGCCCATCTTTATTATATAGAGACAGTGATAGAAATAGGGATGGTAGAGAGAGACAGAGATAGAGATAGATAGATGATTACTAGATAAAAGACATATATATGTGCAGTTTCCTGGATCTGTTCACTGAGAAGGCTAGACGCAGTGATATTCCAGTAGCTATGGATACACCCAGCCTCCATATCTTAGATTCTAAATATCATTTTTCAATAACAGAATTCAGGAACCCCTGAAGAAATGGCTGATGCTATGATGAAAGGAGATAAAATATTACATGAGCCTGGAGCATTCTGTAGACTACAGAAAGGAAGAAAATTCTGAGAGCCAATACTTTGCTATTGTAATGTACACAATACTTTATTATTATTGTTTCTCAAAAGTAATAAGAAGAAGGAGAAGAAGAAGAAGAAAAAGGATAGGATCAGGTCAAAGAGATGCTATATCTACCTGAAAGAGCTTTCAATGACCAAACATGGAACAATTAAAAAACATGTTTATTTATTTATTTTGAAAGAAAGAGCGAGAAAGAGAGAATGAACAGGGGAGGCCAGAGACAGAGAAGCGAGAAAATCCCAAGCAGGCTCTGCGCTATCAGCACAGAGACAGATGCAGGGCTTGATCAAACTGAGATCATGACGTGTACTGAAATCCAGTGTTGGATGCTTAACCGACTGAGCCACCCACGCACCCCAGAAATCTGGAACAATGTAAATAATAATAATAATAACAATAATAATAATTATAGAATTGAATTATAAATCAAAGAATGCAATAAGTGTCTATGAGCTCATACTGATGTAAACAAACAAGTGACTAAGTAAATAAGTAGGGGAGAAGGGACAACTAATGTATTCATTAGAATAATTCTAAGTCATAACAAGAGAAGAAACATTGATAGATAATCATCATTGGGACACCACAGTAATAATTGCTGCAGACAATTCATAGATAAGTTCTGCAATTAGTGATTAAAACTTTAAGGAGAAACATGATCTTTGCATAGCCTCAATTTTTCTTCCCTCAAATAGTCATTGATTACTTTGGAGGCTTTAACATATGTCCACAAATTCCCTGATTATCTTCCCACTAGGAAGTGAAGTTCAACACTTCACTTCCTGAATTGGGCTTGTCTTTGTGAATCACTTCTGGTTAATATAGGGAAGGAAAAAATGATAACTTTATGGCAGAGAATCCTACACCTTAATCAACTGATGAAGGTTCACATGACCAATAATAAATCTTGTTGATACCATGTACTCTTGATATGAGAAGAACACATCACTTTGGTGGTATTATTTGCAAAAATGCATAACCTCAATCTATTCAGGAGAAAACATCAGACAAACCCAAAACAAAGGACATTGTACAAAACACCTGAACAATACTCTGCAAAGATGTTCAAGTCATTAAAAAAACAAAACAAAAAAAACCTGAAACACGGAACTATTGTTACAGACTGAGAGAGACCAAGGAGGCATGATGACTAAAATGCAAAGTGGTATCTCGAGATCTTGGAAAAGATAAAGGACAGCAGAAAAACTGTAAAATGAGACTCAAATCTGTAGTTTAGTTAATACTGTTACAGCAATGTTAATCTCCTAGTTTGTTTGTTTATTTTGTAAACTGTGCTGTTATTTTGGACTTGGATAAAAAAGAGCAATATATTTTTGAAACATTTTGTTCTCTAGTTTTTTGGTGTTCACCTAGAATACAGCTCAGATGCCATAAAGTATTCTGGTGGACGGGCACACACACACACACACCCCTCATCAATCTGAGTTCTTCCTGGGAAGGGTCATATCTGTACATCCCAGTTCCCTGTATGACTAAGTACAGCTGACAGCCAAACTAATAATAAGTATGCTTTTAGGAAGAAGCCAAAATGTTTTGACTAAGGAAGTCTACAACTGAGAATGGTTAACTCTAGAAGTTGTTCTCTTTTCTTTCAGGTCGTATTATACTACTATCATTCTGAAAGGCTCCACAGCTGGTACAGTTTCTATCCCTGAATTTCCTATTTCTGTCAGGTGTTCTCTGTTACTCCACACTAAGGCTTTCCAGCTTTGGGTTGGTTTTCGACACCAAAGGATAACTAAGCCTCTGTCCTGAAGCTAAAAAGATAATTTCATAGTCTTAAAGATTTTATGAAGTCATTATGGTCTCTATGTATTAAAGACATTTGGTACATTTACCAAAACAATGTACAAATGCACATTTGGTACATTTTTCATGTAGTCATCTATTGTAGAAACCTTCTAAGCAACCTATCTTTCTCCATTCTCTCTGGTTAGTATCTGCTTTTACTCATCTTTGTTCATCTTTGCTTATCAAATCTGATGCCCACTGTAATACCATTCTTTTGTCAGTAACACCTATTGGATCCTTTGCATTTACTGAGAGCCGCCTTCTACCTTTTTTTTTTCATTGTAACAGAAAAAACCTGATACTCTTACTAGCGTATTATGTTCCTAGAAACCTTCTCAAGTGATTGACATTCATTTTTCTGCCTCTCTTCTGGATCAGGGTCAGTGGATACATAGTGTTCAGTATTTTCTT
Organism: Prionailurus viverrinus; assembly: GCF_022837055.1. Lineage (NCBI taxonomy): Eukaryota > Metazoa > Chordata > Mammalia > Carnivora > Felidae > Prionailurus > Prionailurus viverrinus. The sequence goes on from NC_062562.1 coordinate 143,053,078, forward strand.
AACTACTTCAAGACCATTGTTTACCAACCCTCCGTTAAGAGCCCTTGTTATTCTCCTAATTTTACTTCTTTTTTAATATGTATTTTTGACAGAGAGAGAGAGAGAGAGAGAGAGAGAGAGAGAGAAAGAGTGGGAGGGAGAATAAGCAGGGGAGGGGCAGAGAGAGAGAGGGAGACACGGAATCTGAAGCAGGCTCCAGTCTCTGAGCTGTCAGCATAGAGCCCAATGTGGGTCTGGAACTCATGAACTGCATGATTATGAGTTGGAAGCTTAACTGACTGAGCCACTCAGGTGCCCCTATTCTCCTACTTTAAATAAGTATACCATGGGTATGTAAAATGTTAAAACTAGAGGAACCTGAATATAAATTATAGATAGCCACAGTGTGTATATATAAATTTACTTAAAAATAAAATTTTAAAATGTCAAGAAGTGCCAAAAGAGACACTATTAAGAAAATTAAAAGGCAAGTCATTGACCAGGACAAAGTATTTGCAAAATATATGTAGGATAAAATTTAGGACATGTAAAAATATTTTGCAACTCAAAAGTTTTAGTAAGACATACATTCCGATAAAAATTGGGCAAAACATTTGGACAAAATTTTACCAAAGGAGATATACATATGGAAAATAAGCACATAAAAATAGTCATTAGGAAAATGCAAATTAAAACCACGAGATTACAGTGCAAACACACTACAATGGCTAAAATGAATGTGGCTGATTATACTAAATGTTGTTGACTATCTGTAGCAATTGAAGCTCTCATATACTGCTTCTAAAAATGCAAAATGTTACAGCCACTTTTTAAAACAGTTTGGCATTTTCATGTAAAGGTATGTATATGTGCACACACTATCTGACCCATCAGTTGACTCTTAGATTAGCTGAAAAATAAAAAGACATGTCCATATAAAGACCTGTGTTGAGATTTCCATGATAGCTTTCTTCATCAGAAACAAATACTGGAGACAACCCAAATGTCTCAGCATTCACTGACTGGTGAATGCTAAATGAATCAACAAATGGAGTATTTCTATTTTTTAAATTTTATTTAAACCCAAGTTAGTTGACATATAGTGTAATAATGGTTTCAGGAGAATTTAATGTTTCAGCACTTACGTATATCACCCAGTGCTCATCTTAACAAGTACCCTCCTTAATGCCCATCATCCATTTAGCCCATCCCCCCACCAGCAACCCTCCAGCAACCCTGTTTGTTCTCTGTATTTAAGAGTCTATATAAAATAATACTAGTTAAACAACCTACCAGTACACACATGATATGGATGAATCTCAAAGGCATTAGGCTAAATGAAAAGCTGATGCAAAAGATTTTGTAGTGAAGTGATTCCGTTCATCTAAAATTCTAGAAGAGGCAAAACCAGTGACAGAAAGCAAGTGGGTGGTTGCCCAAAGACAGTAGGTGGCAGGACTGCCAAAAGGCACAAGGGGCAGATATTTTGGGGAAGATGGAAACAGTCATGATTTCGGTGGTGATTACATGATTACATACATCTGTCGACACTCAGAAAACGGTACAATTAGGTTAGAAAATTTCATTGTGTATAAATTTAGCTCAATAAAAATGATTTCTAAAACCTGGCTACTGGCTTCTCTGCTTTTTCTCAAGAAGAGGTAAATCTGTCTTTTCTTTCTGAGTTAATGTATGCCATATAAATAAGACAGAAACTCCCGACTTGAGAGGATGTTTCTGACTCCTTCAAATCTGTGTAAGAGGTCCCATTAAGTATAAATGATATGAAAGCTGTTGACCTATGATCTGTCTGTGGCTTCTAGTGACAAGCTTACTCCTGCATTGAGAGACAGTCTTAAGTCTCGACTGGAATAATGTACATACAACTCCACCTTTTGTGTTTTTGGAGAGGAGCCATTCAAGGCTGCCCTTCTGATATGAATTAAATCTGTTGGCAATGAGGATACTTCAAACCAAGAAGGGTTGTTTGAGAAAATAACAATTCGCTTGCATCAGTTTATCCATGACGTTATAAACACTGGTGTGCTTTTTTCAAAATAGAGGATCTGAAGTAGCAGTACATCCTGCCTATCACTTTGGGACAGAATACAACAAACTGTAAAAATCAAGAACTCTGCTTTATTAACTTCTCTCATCAACCAAAACACTCCCTCTTTTCTGCTCCTTTACTTACCACTTGATCTTACAAACTCAGAATTAAACCTCCTTAGAGCATGTCCCTTTTCAGTTCTAATTTTCAGTTTTCATTGCTAATATTCACAGCAACGGAGGAAGGGGTTGAGTTATAAAAATACACAAGAGAAGTATCACAGTTGGGATCATACCCGAGAAAAAAAATGCCTGCTGAATTTTTTTAGGCTCACCCCCAAATTGAAAAACACAATTCTAATTTTCCAGAGCCATAATCCTACCAGATTCGAAAGCTAAATAGTCTAGAGATCCGTTTACACAACAATGCGAATATACTTATCACTACTGAAGTGTATGCTCAATAATGATTAAAATGGTACATTTTTTTTTACGAAAATGAGAAAGTTAAATATAGTGGAATACATAGGGTTTAAGGACATATCACAGCGTCTCTGCTTGTAGAATTCTTTATAAATCTTAGTCAATTTTCCTTTCTATTCTATTTTATATGGATATTATATTCATTCTGAAATAAACTTTTTATTTCAGTGGCTAGTGGTCTCTCCATAAAAGTTATATTGTTTTATAATTTATAATGGCCTATTTACGGATAGAAAATATTGAAATATGAGATAATCTGGCTGCAAGAACTGTCACGCAATTAATTATCAGCATTGACTCTGTTGCTTTAGATAACCAGGCAGGTGAAGTCACTTACAATTCTGTACTTCACCAGGCAGGTGAAGTCACTGTACAAGTCTGTACAATTCTGTACAAATCTTTGTCCCAAGATGTACACACCATGATGGAGATGACCTCCTCAGGCACATAGGAGTCAACCCACATTGAAGAATACATGAATACTTAACATTCATGTACTAGGATTTTCCCTACATTTCCAGAAGTCCATTGAAGGTATTGGGCACCCTAAAGTATTTAAGTATTCTTTTATTAGGAGATCTCTGGCATCTATTTTCTAAAAACCAACAAACACAAAAAGAAACAAAAATAATTCTTTACAGAATCAGCAAGACATAGAATTCTCCACACCCACCCCCTCCACACACACCTTTTCATTTTTTTGATCACTCCATGTTACTTGGAATTGTATAAAGTCTAATAGATTAGCTTTCCTTCTGTTAAATGATAACATTTTCTGGCTAATAACTCAGATGAACGAATTCGCTTAATTGTTGACCTAGGAATAGCATAGCACCCTCTTATTTGGGGGAGGGGTTTGTTCCTCTCTTGACACCAACCATGTTGTTGTAAAGGGCATTGCAGTCATTCTATCTGAGAACTCTAATGGTATTTTGGGACACTTGTGCAAAATCAGATTAATGAGTGTATTCTATGACATTTTATTTATTAAAAAAAATTTTTTTTAACGTTTAGTTATTATTGAGAAACAGAGACAGAGCATGAGCATGGGAGGGGCAGAGAGAGGGAGAGACACAGAACCTGAAGCAGGCTCCAGGCTCCGAGCTGTCAGCACAGAGCTCAATGAGGGGCTCAAACTCACAAACTGCGAGATCATGACCTGAGGCGAACTCGTATGCTTAACTGACTGAGCCACCCAGGTGCCCCACCGCTATGACATTTTAAATCTGAGGACTGAAGTATGATGTGCAATGACCCTGGCACAGCAAAAATGAATGTATACTACCCTGAGAGCTGCCAATGCCAAGGAGAATTAGCTAGTCAGCTGTAAGAAGTCTGAATGGTGAGAAAAAATTCCAAGATGAAGATGTGCAGAATGAGCAACACCTTTCAAATCCCTGTTCTCAGTTATTTCTGGGAATAGCTAATGCGTTGTGATTCCTAGTCTGGTTAGGTAAGCCATAAATTCCACTCTCTGAGTAAGTGCATTCCAGTTGGATTTCTGCCATTTACGATCAAAATGAGTCCTGAATGGATATTTTGATGAATATCTAGACTGATTTTTCCCTCACCCATCTACTAAATTTAGTAGCTGCATAGTCTGAGACTGGATTAATACTCATCATAGAGAATCAGGCTTCAAAAGTAGAAGAATTTGCCATCCTTCATATTCTAAATTTTAACAGCTTCTCTTAGATTATTGAAAGACTCAAATACATTTTCACCCTCTAATGTTGGGTCAACATTTTGGCAGCAAAAAACACTTAAGTATACAGGTATGAGTTATAAATACCAAACAAAAATTAAATCATTGCCCAGCAATTTAAATATATTTCTACTTGTCCAAAAAATAATGGTCTTTCCTTTTAACCAGACCTTTTTCTTGTATCATTATGGCCATTTCTACATTCATTCAGAATATATTTGCTAAAAACCCAGTTATGACTCAGGTGCACGCTATTCTACAAACTTTACAATATGATGAAAATCACAGTTCACTACTGTTTTAAAGCTGAATTTGTCAGCCATTGTTTATCTTACTTGGAAAAACAAAACATTATGAAACACTAATAGTCCTTAGCTAACGTTTAGTTTTACATGTCAGCTTGACAGAGCTAAGGGCTGCCCAGATCACTGGTAAAACATTATTTCTAGGTGTTTCATGGAACTTCTCAGCTGCCATCATGTGTAAGCCAGTATCTCACAATAAATCTCTTTCTACATATCTATATATAACCTATTGGCTCTTTTTCTCTGGAGAACTCTAATACATCTTTAGAATAGTTGAGTTAATCAGAACCAGATGAATGAGGTCAGAATCAGCAGGATATTTTCATAGGAGTGGTGAGACAATCAACCTGTTGCCAAAGGTCATCATTTCAAATGAACAGCTTTCCGTAATCCTAAAAGTTCTTTCCTAAAAGAAACATTAAAAACCTCAAGGTTACAAGTTAATTGACCCTGGAAGTATTCAATTTTTAAAATAATATGGAAAAGATCTTTGTCTCTTTTTAGAAAAAAAATATTAAGAATAAAGATACAGATTAGGTATAGATTTCTCTTATTTCATGGTAACTTCCATGTAAATATTTGATAGGCTTCATTATCTTTCTTTGTAAATGAAAGTAATAGATAATCCATTGCTTTGCATGATCAAAAGCACTTGTGTGAACAGCTTCTTAAATAGTGTCATTAAAGTTTTATCACTAAATATTAGCTTGACATTTGTGGCCTCAGGTATCAACTCTAATATTAATCAAAGTTGGATGAAAAATATCTGGATCTTATAACACTATTTAACCCACAAAAGAACAGGGAGTTCAGAATACAGGCCAACATGCAAATATATAAAAATATTACAAAGTAATTCGTTTGGCTCAAGAGTGTTTAAAAAGATGGTGAAAGTACACAGGCTAGAGAAATTCAGTATCCATGTATTGGTGGACTCAGAAAAATCTCTACCAAAGAAATGAAATTTTATCTGGATCCAGGACACATAAGATTTTTCATGGGAGAACGGATAGATAGAGGGTCCATTAGTTTCCTAAGACTGTCGTAACAAGATACCACAGAGTGGTGGTTTAAAACAGTAGAAACATATTCTCTTACAGTTCCTAAGACTAACAGTGCTAAATCAAGGTGTTGGTAGGGTCATGCTCCCCTCAAATCTTCTAGGGAAAGATCCTTCTTAGCCTCTTCCAGGTTCTGCTAGTTCCAGGAATTCCCTGGTTTGTGAAGCCTAACTCCAATCTCTGTCCTCCTATTCCCTTTGTTCTTTAGGAGAGAACAGTTTTTTGGAATTGTGGAAGGGGAGGAATATTGGCCACTGATCAGAATCAACTGAAAAGAGATAACTCTAAGTCAGAGGTTTGTGATGTAAGGGATAGCAATATGACTCATGACATCTTATATGTGGAATTCAAGAAACACGACAGATGAGGGGCGCCTGGGTAGCTCAGTCGGTTAGGCGTCCGACTTCAGCCAGGTCACGATCTCGCAGTCCGGGAGTTCGAGCCCCGCGTCGGGCTCTGGGCTGATGGCTCAGAGCCTGGAGCCTGCTTCCGATTCTGTGTCTCCCTCTCTCTCTGCCCCTCCCCCGTTCATGCTCTGTCTCTCTCTGTCTCAAAAATAAATAAATAAACGTTAAAAAATTTAAAAAAAAAAAAAAAAAAAAAGAAACACGACAGATGAACACAGGGGAAGGGAAGGAAAAATAAGATAAAAACAGAGAGAGAGGCAAACCATAAGAGACTCTTAAAATACAGAGAACAAACAGGGTCGCTGAAGGGGTGTTGAGTGGAGGGATGGGCTAAATGGGTGATGGGCATTAAGGAGGGCACTTGTTGAGATGAGCACTAGGCATAATACGTAAGTGATGAATCACTAATTCTACTCCTGAAACCAATACTACACTATGTTAGCTAACTAGAATTTAAATAAATTTTTAAAAAAGAAGGGAAATACACCCCCTGAGTTGAAGAAAGTAATAAAGTGCATGTGAGCACATTAGAGAATACCACTTTGTGTAATGGCCAGATTCCTCATATTTGCCACACTCTTTTATCTCCTTCCAAGATTATTCTTGAGCAGGTATCTGCCCCTTATTGAGTCACCTCAAATCAAGATATGTAATGATCAGAAAAGAACCAGCAACAGAAAATTAACAGATGAAGAATACATATTAGAATATTTATGATAAAATTTCAGATATATAGCTCTCACAACTCTATTTCTGAGCATAATGCTCTCATAATGAGAAATCAACAAGAAAATTTTGGAATGCCAGTGTGAGGTCAATAAATTAAAGAGACTTAAGCCATTACCTATGTTAACTGAAGGGGAAGAGGAGACTACTGAAAGAACAAAAACAGAATAACCCAGGATGAAGGGGTGAGAACTGTTTGAAGTAAAATAATATTAAAAATTATCTTTCATGTTCTAGTCACCTTCCAAAATGAAAACATGATGTCATTTCCCAAATCAACTTGTGTTGCTAGCTATTTACTGTGCTTTGAACACTTTAAAATTTATTTGCATGGCTTTTAATGTGGTTGCAATCCACTCTTTTCTTCTTTTACCTCTACCATTTTATCTTATTTGTTGATGTTCATAGATGTGCCATGAACTTCTGTGACTTTTATATTTACTTCATTTTGATCTTTCTACCATTCTATTTAAAAGATCCTTCCTCAAATTTTTGGTATTGTTATTGTCAATCTCCTCTAAGAACCAGGTCAAATGTCACCTTCTCTGTGAATTTTCCCTTAGCAGGCAAAAATAATTATTCTTTCATTACTTTGTTTATGCTTCTATCAAAATATAGGACACACTTAGGAACAACATTAATTAGTGGCATTTGAATAATCAATAGTTCTTTTCAACTGGAATTAGAGTTCCAGGTAGAATAGTAATAAGTTTTGGGTCAACTGTTACAGGATAAAGGGAGGAAAGGGTGGGCCTGGCAGTTGTCAGATGAGATTATATAAATTTAGTCTGTGAGGGACCCAGATATATTTGTGGTGATTCTTGGGAGAATGAGCCATTTCTACAAAACATAACCTAACGGGCATGGAAAACAAGAATAAACAGCAAAAAGAAGGAGTAGGTTAATGACAGGGAAACTCAAAGACAGAAGTTACTCAGAATCCATGCCAACAGCCTCTGTCAGAGTTTATCTGCAGCCAAAAATGGCCCTGCTGCCATAGCACCTAGAAATTGGAAAGTTTATGAGGAGAAAACATAAAAGGCAAAAGCAAAACAAGGACCCACAATGGACCAAACATCAAATGGATTACTAAGACAAGAATTCAAACCAAGGGAAACATGAGAGAAGAGTTGTAAGAATTAAACTCACCAGGAGAATGTCAGACTCCTGCACAAGAGAGGCTTGGTACCAAACTCCATTTTTTTTATGATAGAATTTTAACTCATTCCTACCTTAGTTCAGTGATTCTTAAACCTGTAGGATTACCACCATGACTGTTGTCTCTTAAACTACAAATCCAAATTTGTACACTTCCAAAGGCTTAGAACCAATAAATCTGTACTGAAAACAAACACATTAAAAAGACAGATAAGGAAAGTCAGTCTAATATTTTCAGCCTGTTTTTTTCTAGGCTGGAAACATGGCACAATTAGGGTTAGCTCATGTTTTCCCCTTTGTTTCTCTCCATTTATCTCGAGCTTTTAATTTCATCAGTGTTTCTATTGAAAAATTTTCTCATTTGTAGTATCTCACCTGAATTCTTGTTATTTTGTCCCTTGGATATCTTGCTCTAGGTGATGGGTTGTTTTATTTCTGTTTCAAGGAACAGTCCCAGGTGTCTGAAGATGTGTTTTCTTCCACTTTCCCAATAGTTCTCGCCTCAAATTCCTGTTTGTAAGTAAGCTAGTATCTGGTTTTATTTCACTAGCACCAAGACTCTTCTTGACTCAACAGCTTCTACCCTCACATTTTTATCAACAGATTCATCAAGAATATTTGCAATTAATACGCTTATGCTAGGTTTAATGGTATGGTTTCAAAACTATAATTAACACTTCAGTATATAATTAATACTAACATTTCAACCATATATTAGAGCTGACAAATTTCTGATTAAATGAACGAACTGAATAAGTATTCAGCAAACATTTACCTACAACATTACAGCTGACAAATTCTGACTAAATGAACGAACTGAATAAGTATTCAACAAACATTTATCTACAACTACTGTCTCAACCATAGTAATTAGATGAAGACTGGGGGACAATGACAAATCAATTCCAAAAGCAAATTTACAATCTCTTGAAAATGAAAAAAGAAAGCCATAATGGAGCTCTGTTTTGATTTTAATGATTGTAAAATACTAGCACATATGTTAAATGCAGACCATGTATAAAGGGGTGTGTTATTATACCCAATTATATTTTAATGCAGAATAGGGCATTTTTTCCAGTAAAGAGTTACATAATAAATGTTTTCAGATTTGTGGGTCATATTCTGTTGAAGCTATTCAAACCTTCCATTATAATGTGAAAGCAGCCATGAACAAAATATAAAAGAATGGGTGTGGTTGTGCTTCGACAAACTTTGTTTACAAAAACCAGACAGGTGACTGAATTTGATCCCCTATATTATACTTTATTAGTGCCTGTTTTAGTGGACATGATTTGTCCATGGTATGTCACATATTGGTGCAATAAAATACTAAAAGATTCTCTTTTTTAAAAACCCTCCTATATAATATGTACTGAAGATATGACAAACTTTGTATAGAATGTAGCAAGTTATTTCACAATATAAAAGTTCTAGAATTCATATCATCAAATATTTATTACATCCTCTATGCTGCATGATACAAGGAGAAAGGAAAGGGTTTGTTAGTATGAAAATCTTCCTAACAAGTTGTTATGACTTTGTTAAATTCACATTTGTCAAGTGGAGCAAAAGGTGCTGGATGGTTAGGTCGTAGGCTAACAACAGACCACAAAAGAAACTGAAATAGAGAAGTTAATTACTCACAAGTCCAGAAGAAAGCACACAGCACACCTTGAAAAGCTACCACGTAATTATTAGAAACTAGAAGAGGGAAGGAAGGTTCTTCCCTACGGCTTTCAGAGGAGCACAGCATTGTCAACAGTTTGGTTTTAGATTTCTAGCCTCCATAACTATGGAGGAATAAGTTTTTGTTGTTTCAAACCACCACATTTGTGGTGATCTGTTATTGCAGCCCTAAGTGGGATAATACTCAAATATATCAAATATATCTCTCAAAGCTGTGCTGAAGGGATTGTTCTCTGGATCCTCTCAGGTGATCTAGTTAGCCAGTAAGAAAACGGGTGACGTACAAAATCCGCTCCAGCATTCCTACCTCCTTAAGTCTTGGACCCCAAGGACCTTCTGTTATCTCAAATATTTTTATAAATATTGACCTTCGTTGTATCCTAAATACCACACTGGCAATAGGATCATTAATCTCTTTAAGTCTAATTGATCAGATTCCCAACCTTAAGTCTGTCCCCACAGAAACACTGCTGGCATCAAAAAACTTACTAATTTTGATATACTCAAGGGGAACAAAAAGCCACTACAATTTTTCAGGGAAGAGTTTAATAGAGGAATGTGAAGTCCATGTTGGAGAAAGGTCTGGAGTAGTCTTCAAACCAGAGCAGGTGAAGAAGGTGGAGCTCGTGGAGAAGGCTAAGAAGCTGCTACATTTGGGTGCCGCTACCACAAAGAGGGAGATTTCTGGAGGGTTCCTTGGCTACTAGTGTCTTGGCTTCCAGTCGTAATGGCTTCTAAATTTCATCTAAACTCTTCTCGTTGACAAACCCTAACCCAACACCATACATTGAAAAGGAATTTGAGGAAACTAGTTCCCAGTTCTGTCAGCAAGTGATGAGCAGAAGTTAAAGGTGGCTATGACACAGGAACCTTCGATTCCAGTCTAATAACAACTCTCAAATATGCTTTTGCTCGTATCTTTTTCCTTAAAAACTGAGATAAGACACTCCCTTAAAATGTTTCCTTAAATTGTAGTTCTGTTTTGGATGTTTATTGACTCAAGTTAGTTTCTAAGTTTTATATGCCTGTAAGTAGGCAGGAAATTATTAATTTTCTCTAGAGTTGAATTTAGTATAAAGAAGAAATACAGGATTTTAGCAGCCATGTTGATGAGGTTTCAGTGAAACTGGCATTGAGACATCTAACTTAAACATCATGACAAAAACAATATGTTCCAATAGAGATCTCTCATACTTCAAGAAAGTTGATTAGTCTATATTCAATTGATAGCATCACATGACAGAATGTCTCATGTTTTTTTTTTTAAGTGTATTTATTTATTTTGAGAGAGACAGAAACAGCGCAAGGGGTGAGGGGCAGAGAGAGAGGGAGACAGAGAATTCCAAGCAGGCTCCACACTGTCAGCATGGAGCCAGATGTGGGCTGGAACTCACAAAACCATGAGATCATTACCTGAGCTGAAACCAAGAGCTGGATGCTTAACTGAGTGAGCCACCCAGCACCCCCTAGAATGTTTCATGTTTAAGCACAGATTCAATTGTGCATTGTAGTTATTATTTTTCTAATAACAGGCCGGGCCACAAGATAAGGCAATGAGGTAGTATTATATTTTTAGTTACGCCCTTAAAAAGGCAATACACTTCTTATTGATTCTCCTATTTTCAAGAAAATAATATGATGGCATAAAAAATGGATTAATAATTGCAAAATACTCCTAAAATCTTCCACTAATAATTATTTATCCACTTCTGATTATTTTTCTAGCTTTACTGAGAAATAATTAATATATAACATTGTGTGGTGTACAATGTATTAATTTGATACATTTATATATATTACAAAATGATTGCCACCATAGCATTAACTAACACTTCCACCCTCATACCTTTTGTGTGTGTGTGTGTGTGTGTGTGTGTGTGTGTGTGTGTGTTGAGAACAATTAAGATATATCCTCTTAGCAACTGTCAAGTATATAGGACAGTATTACTAGCTATAATCACCATGCTGCATATTAGAATCCCAGAACTTGTTACTCTTATAACTGGAAGTTGGTACCTTTTGACCAGTATCTCTCACTTTCTCCTATCACTATGCCCCTGATAACCACTTTTCTACTTTGTTTCTCTAAGTTCAGCTTTTTCAATTCCACACAGTCATGAAATCATACAGTATTTGTCTTTATCTGTCTGACTTACCTCACTTATCATAATGCCATCAAGGTTCATCCAAGCAAAATGCAGCATTTCTCATAACCAAACAATATTCCACATTATATATGCATCTTCTTTATCCATTCATCATTGATGGACCCTTCGGTTGTTTCTCAATCTTGGCTATTGTGTATGATGCTGCAATGAACATAGTGCCGCAGATATCTCTTTAAGATCCTGTTTTCATTTCCTTTGGATATGTACCCAGAAGTGGGATTGCTGGATTTTATGGTAGTTCTTTTAATTTTTTTAAGAACCTCCATACTATTTTCCATAGTGGGTGCACCAATTTACATTCCCATCAACACCATTATAGGCATTCCCTTTTCTCCACACCCTCTACAACACTCTCCACACCCTCGACCATAAAGACATTTCTTATCTTTTTGATGATTGGCACTCTGACACATGTGAAGTGATATCTCATTGTGGTTTGGATTTGCTTCCTAATGATTAGTGACGTCAAGCGTCTTTTCATGTAGCTGTTTGGGAAAATGTCCATTCAGTTCCATTGCCCATTTAAAAAAAAAATTTTTTTTTGGTTTGTTTTGTTTTGCTATGGAACTATATGAGTTCTTTATGTATTTTGGATATTGATCCTTTATCAGATATAATTTGCAAGTATCTCTTCCCATTCCATAGGTTTTCTTTTAATTTTGTTGGTTTCTTTTGCTGTGCAGAGATTTTCAGTTTCATGTAGTCACAATTGTTTATTTTTTCATTTGTTGCTTGTGTTATTGGTATCATATCCTGAAAATTGTCAAGGGGCTTTATCCCTATGTTATTTTCTAGGAGTTTTATGGTTTTAGGTCTTAGGTTTTAAGACTTTAATCCAGGTCTCTGTTAACTGCAATAGCTCCTGCTGTGTGTCTTCTAGTAACAGCCTCTACTATTCTTCCTTGTTCCTAGCTCTAGACATCTTAGTTTTGCTGATCTGGGTGGGGTGAAAACAAAGCGAGATCTTCATGCAGTGCCCCAAGAGGCTGGAGAAGGTGCTTGCTCACTCTGTTTTTCCTTTCTTGGCAAGAAGAATTCATTCCACCTGGCAAGTAAGTTCCTTCTTGTTGTCCAACATTCCTGGCTTCAGGGATGAGATGCTACAGGCAAACTGAAGTCTTCCTTCTCTTCTATGTGATATTTTCAGTTTTTCCCACTGTATGGCTAACACTTTCTGAGTGCACTCTACAGGTCTCCCAGAGTTGTTTATGTTCATGGATAGTTGATCTTTTCTGGAGAACAGGAAAACTGGGTTCTCCCACATTGCCATGGTTTTGCAACCCTTCCACTAATTTTCAGATGAATGAGATTATTTCATAAAGCAATGGTGTTTAATATGTTTAAGTTAGCAACTAATCAACTTTTTTTTCTTCCTCACTATTATAAAAAAATATAACTCTCTTTTCCTGGTTGTAACAGAATTTCAAAGAGTGAAATTCGGTTTGCTCAAATATTCATACACTGACCATTCATCTTCTTGCTATTTCCTGCAAAGAAGATCAACAGAAACAAAACAAGCCTGGGATTTTGACTATAAGGAGTCCTGGAGTCTCAAAAGAAGAGAAATTAATACCTTAAAAAGAAATGGAGGACCCAAGTTAGAATAAAGGGACTTGTATCCCATATTTGGAGGAACATGTATGTTTGGTAGGTACAGATGTGGTCTCTTCTGATGACCCTTAGGGTTACTGCCACCTCTTCCATAATATGTCCCATGTCTCCATTGTTAGAGACAAACTACAGAATGAAAGAATCATGAGAAAGTACTCTCTTAGGTTCATACATTATTAGTGTATCTTGAGGGTAGTTAACACTGTATGAAATCAGAATTCAGCTTTCACAGGTGGAAAATTCTCAAATCCAGTCATTCAGCAATTATTCTTTTTGATTATCTCCTATTCAGGATACTCTATTAGAAAAAAACAGATAATAGTCAAATTTAAATGCTACCATGATTCTTCTACAACATAATATTCATGTATATTTGGAGAACTTTGGTCTGTCACATTATTTTCAACACATTAGGTTTTAGAATAAGTATAATTTAGGAGAAAAGCCTAAGTAATTACACCTGAATTACATCAAATTTTAAACTGTCAGGTCACTGAGGAGTAGAAATGTAGCATTTTTACGTTTGTGTGCCTGCTGTAATGATATATTCCAGTTAAAGCCGTGAAAGGAGGTCAGTGAAGCTAAAAGGAACATAATTTCCAGAACAATATCATAGCAGTAAAGAGCACAAGGTCTAGCATTAAATGGCTTGATTTGAGACCAGTCTCTAATCGTCCTCAAAAATTCCTCCCATTGAGAACTTTGGGAATTTATATAATTTTGCAGGGCTTGATTTTCTTTTTATAAAAATAATGGTAATGGTAATTCCATCCTCATACATAAAATATGTAAACATTTAAAGTCACAGTATGCCCATGGTAGACATGCAACAGGGTAATTAGTATGGCTTGTTAAAATTTCAAATATAGTTAGTCCAATTAAATGGAAACATGGAATATGCATTTTGGCCTTTAGATATCGAGGTTTCCTCAAGTGCAGGGTCAATTGCTGTATGATTCAGCTGTAGACGTTCTTGCATTTGTAACCTGGATGTACCATATTTTTTCAGGTTTTAAAGTAAAGCTTCCTACTTACGCCTTACCGCAGAAGTAAAGTTTTTGGTTATCTATGTGGTTTTTTACCCTCTCCTTCCTTTCTTTCTTCCCTCCTTTTGTCCTGCCTTCTTCTCTTTTCCTTCCTTCCTTTTTTTTTTTCACTGCATTTATTACTAACAATAATGGTGTTTTTATTTTATTCTTGCCATTCTCAAAAACCATGTTCATTGTTTGATGGATAACCTATTCTGGAATTTATCAGTCTTGAAATTTCGAAATCGATTTAGCACTAACAATATAAAAATATAATAGTAAAAGTAGATGTGCAAATTTATGAATCTCTGTTAAATTATCAAAAAATACATGTTTTTTTAAAAAAGATACATGTTATGTTTTTAGCTTTTGAAATTAAATATTATAAATAGCATCAAATGTTTAAAACATCTTATTGAAAGTTTTTGGTAGTTGAAACCTGATTTTAACTTAAGTAACATATATTTTTTTAATTATAAAAAACACTAATAAAATAAACACATTGAGTAGGCAAAAATGCCCACATTTCAATTTGATGGCAGGCATGCATCACTGATCTATTTTTAGGGGGAGGCTTAGTATATTAGATGCCTATGTCATGATGGTCAAGGTTTGAACACTTGGTAAGGGTGGTCTGACCCTTATATGTTGGTATTGTCAGTCCTGCCGGTTTTTGTTTCAGTGTTATCTTTATCCACCTCAAGGTATATATTTACTTACTCATTTGAATTTCTGGTGCATGAAGTTAAATAAATTTTATATCTTAGTTTATGACATGTCATTTTCATTACAAGATTTTACTTTAATTATTTATGTTTCCCCCTTAACGTTTCACTATCCCTGCCATCCTTTTCCTCCCATAAGCACATAATCTTCAGATTTTGTTACATTTTTGTTTACATAGTATCATCTCACTGAAAGGAAATCTAGAAAAAAATGCCAAGATCAAAGTGAGGATGCAGTGAAGGATCGTGACTGTCACTGTACTTCACAAAGGCCCCTTATTTAAAGTGTTTTCTCAAAACTAAAAACAACAATAATGAAATAGTCAAACTACAAGTATCACTACTTTCAAATGTTTTGCATTTACTACTTTAAGGCAATAGAAAAAAGTTAAAGTGTATATCCTATTCCCCAGAAATAACTGTTCAAAACAGATTTTTCCTACAAGGTTTACATTACTGGTTGAAATTTCTTCCCAACCTTACATTACAGTCCATACATTTTTATTTGTTTAAATGACAATATAGATGTGAGGGACTTTACTATGAGCTGTAGAGGATCTGAATCATAATTATATGATTTTAAGAGGCACGGAAAAACTGACAGCTACTGGTTTACTATAGCTGCCTCTATATGCCTCAGATTTGAATATAGTAAGAGATTACAATGGATGATGGAGAGGGACACAGCGTGAGAGATAAAAATACTCTTCTATATTAATTATAAATTGATGGTGTAAAAACAATGGAGACCCTATTCTCAGTTTTTGACAGAATGCAAAAGTGCCGCTTTTCTTCAGATGGCAGAAGATGGGTGGGAAAAGGGGCGCTGGGACTCCTACATACAATCGCATTCACTACAAATCAATGCCTTATAATCAAATGACAACTGGGATCCCTGCTACACGGGATCAGTTCTGTTTATATAATGAGCAAAACATACTACCTAAAAAAAATAAATTCTACTTTTGTTTTTAACTGCTTTTTCCACATTGGTTTTCCACATTTTTTCTAATATTCTAGCATTTCTGCAGATGGTGATGGCAGCAGTGAAGTAACACTGTAACTCTGATAGAGTGAAAGAATCGAATTAATCATTCCAAATTCTTGAAAGCAAGCATCATACCCTGAACTTGCTTTACATTAATGATGGCTCTTTGCAAGAGAGCACGCAAACTGGAGAACAGTAAGTCTCTATTATGCAATTTTTGATACAAAATCAATTTGTTTGCTTTAGATTAGTAACGACCCTCTCTTTTATATTCATAAAGTCATGAGTATAGCTCTCAGTTATAAGATGAGTTGATGAGAATGAAGGATGGACTTAGCAAAAGTCAATTTTCACCAGACAGCAATAAAGAGACCGTGCATCAAAACTGTACTCTACTGAAACAGAGGACACTAAAATGAGAAATAAAAGTAAGAAGACATAGAAAGTAAAGGTACAATATCAGTTTACAAGTATTTGCAGCCAGAGTTGTCCAAGTCCTAATGAGAAAGGCAGTAACTGGACATTCATCCAGTATCACAGGCAGTCCATAAGTCAGCAAAATATGCGTGGTAATGAAGCAGAGAAAGTAACAAACAGGTATAACAGCTGAAGACGAAAACAATCAGTGAATATTTTATAAGCCCATTAAAACCAGGACATTTTGAAATGGGAAGAATGGTACATTGACGTCAAATGGAAAAGATAATTTGTTACAGATTTGTTATTAGATATCTCTAATACTAATCACCACCGACATCATCATCATAGCTAAAAGTCATTGAGTACCTACCATGAGTCAATCAGCTCCTCCAGGAGCTGTAAGAGTTCCCATAGCCTTACCATGAGATCAAATAATTTGCCTTAAGTTACATAGAATTAGTTTCAAATCTCAGTTTTTCTACTTCATTCATCAGTAGAACTTTGGCAAATAGTTTAAACCCTTTAACCCTTTGCTTAATAATGACATATTACATTAGATCATTTTTGCTGTTTAAAAAAACGTACTTTATTTGCTGTACATCATTTGTATCATTGATGCAGTATTTTACTCTTAAATAAAAGAACACTGTGTTTGCTTATGAATGTTTAAATATAATATCCTTTTATTGAGTTTACTTCTTCTTTGACATTTCTTTTAGGGTTTACATGCAACAGTCATTGTTTATTCTTTCCTAAATACTAAATATTTTACCTCAAATTCACACTTAGCATATCAGTTCTACAAAGAAATGCCTACAAACTGATCTACTGGCTTATGTATAGGATATAGTTGTTGGGTTTTTTTCTAGGATGATTTCTAAAAATATTTTGGCAGGATATCACTAATTTGACAAGCTATCAAGTTGTAAAACTCTGGTAAAAGCAAAATACTATATGGTTTTATTTGCCCATGTTAAAGACTGAAGTCCAGCATATCTCTATAATAAAAAAAAAACCCCAGAAAATATACATTAAGCATCTATATAGCTTACTTCTCATTCCCAAGATTATGTTGGAGTACATAAAATACCCCCAACTTTATACATTTTTCTAACAAAGAGGATACTCATATAGCAAATTTAAATCATAATTTTAATCTTTTATTTCAGCTGTAGAACAAATAATTTAATTTTTTTTTTTTAAATTTTTTTTTCAACGTTTATTTATTTTTGGGACAGAGAGAGACAGAGCATGAACGGGGGAGGGGCAGAGAGAGAGGGAGACACAGAATCGGAAACAGGCTCCAGGCTCTGAGCCATCAGCCCAGAGCCCGACGCGGGGCTCGAACTCCCGGACCGCGAGATCGTGACCCGGCCGAAGTCGGACGCTTAACCGACTGCGCCACCCAGGCGCCCCCAAATAATTTAATTTTAAAGCAGATTTATCTTCCTAAATAGGCTAAAATTTTTGAAATATGGTCAATTGATTAATCAGGTTATTGGATGATTTAAAAGTGCCTAAAAACAGAAAAATAATTCTACTCCACCATTCCATGAGGTAGAATTGGAACAAGTCTTTAAAACTGTATATAATTGTCAGATATAAAAAAAAATGGAAAACTTATAGGATATAATATAGAAAACTTATAGAATATGGCATCTAGATTCAGTTATTCATTCTAATAACTATTATCTAGTTCAGGGAACTTGTATTAATATTGATATTCCTTCCACTCACTGCAGCCTCTTGGATATCAAAGTCATGATACATAGATGCAAAGAGGTTCCCCTACTCCATTTATTCTGAACAGCTTGTTTTTCTCCTTGGTAGTTTTTACAATGAGGGAAAAAGGAGATGACGTATTAGATCTCTCATTCAGTGAAATTTCTGTTTAGCCTACTACTAAAAATTTTACTTTTTTAATAAATTTCTTCTTCCATCCACCTTCAAGATACATGTTTATCTGCCTTTTTCAATTTTGGTACTTTGTTATTCTGATAACAGAGAAGGGTGTGTATTTTAAAGCTGTCATCTGGAAATGAGTCTGTCTATCTATATTTTCTGTATCACTGGCAGGTAGGCCAAAGAGTTTTTCTACCAAATTATATTCCCAGCAGGAGTAGATGTAGACACTCTAACAAACTCTGGGCACAGTGTCATCTGTATCTGTGAAAGGGACCAATCTGCATGCCATCTGGCACCAGAGACTTGAACTACTTGAAGTCATATTGGAGACATTTTGGCTCTGGCAATCAGGGTTACAGCTATGTGGTAAGTTAAATGCTTCCCATAGAGCTTCTGACAGGAGTATTATAACCCTAAAAAAGACAAACTGGGTGGTATCATTGGGCTGGCTAGAATTATGGTAAAAAAATAAAGACAACTAAGTTGGGAATTTCTCTTTTTGTGAAAAATCCAGAAGGGCCTATGTGTCATAATAATTCACAATATTTAAGTTCATCCTTCAAAAATAGACTACTTTTAAAAATAAAGGTATTAGCCTTCAGACTCAATAAAAAAGGACAAGAATGTTATTTCAAGGTGCAGCATACTGTGTCTGTAAGTAACAGCTTGAGAGAAAATTACAGTCATTAGGGTGCAATGGTAAAGAGTTTTATTTCTATTTAATTCAAATTAAATCTGATTCAAAATACACGGGGAACAGGGGTGGTTACTGCCAGGGATGCTATTAAAGCTTCTGTTCAGCACTTCTGCAGTCTCTTTTTAAAAATGAGACTGACAGTATCATCCCCACCATTGCCCTTCTGTTTACTCTCCCTTCACTACTACCCTAAACACAACTGCTTTTGGTTGGAAGTAGTATCAGGGAGACAAGATGAAAGGCAAGAGAAGGAAGGAATGAGTGGAGACAATTAAATATCACTGCTGAGAGAATAAGTTTAAAAAATTTTACTCACCATTTCCAAGACTGGCTGTATTTTTTTTTAATGTTTGTTTATTTATTTATTTATTTATTTATTTAAAATTTTTTTAATGTTTATTTATTTTTGAGACCGAGAGAGACAGAGCATGAATGGGGGAGGGGCAGAGAGAGAGGGAGACACAGAATTGGAAGCAGGCTCCAGGCTCTGAGCCATCAGCCCAGAGCCCGACACGGGGCTCGAACTCACGGACCGCGAGATCGTGACCTGAGCTGAAGTCGGACGCTTAACCGACTGGGCCACCCAGGCGCCCCTGTTTATTTATTTTTGAGAGAGAGAGAATGTAAGCAAGAGAAGGGTTGAGACAAGGACAGAGAGAATCCCAGGTAGGCTCTGCCACTGTTAGAGTTGAGCCCAATGTTGGGCTTGATCTCACGAACCATAAGATCACGACCTGAGCCAAAATCAAGAGTCACATACTTAACCGACTGAGCCTCCCAGATGCCTCCCCACTCAAGACTTTTTTTTCTTCAATTTTTTATAACTTTGTTTTTAATGGGGGCGCCTGGCTGGCTCAGTTGGTTAGGTGTCCAACTTCAGCTCAGGTCATGATCTCATGGTTTGTGAGTTGGAGCCCTGCATCAGGCTCTGTGCTGACAGCTCAGGGCCTAAAGCCTGCTTCGGACTCTGTGTCTCCCTCTGTCTCTGCCCCTCTCCTGTTTGCACTCTGTCTCTCTCTCTCTCTCAAAAATAAATAAAACATTAAAAAAAATTTTTAAATTTGTTTTTGATGTTTGTTTATTTTTGAGAGAGAGAGACAGAGAGAGAGAGAGAGACAGACTGCAAGCAGGGGAGGGGCAGAAAGAGAGGGAGACACAGATTCTGAAACAGGCTCCAGGCCCTGAGCTGTCAGTACAGAGCCCGATGTGGGGCCTGAACCTACAAACCTGAGATCATGACCTGAGCTGAAGTTGGATGCTTAACTGTCTGAGCCACCCAGTGCCTCTAAGACTGGGTTTTTAAAAGAAACTCTGTACTTGGTTTGTGATGCCATCATTTTTAAATGAATTTAGGTATTAATGTAATATCTTTTTTTCTTACAATAACTTGCTCGTGATAAAGTAATTTTCATATAAATGTCTACCAACTTTCAATAAAATAATTAATGTATTTGTTTGAAATTTTGTTCCCAACATTTCAGCTTAGTTTCTGCCCATTATAATTTGCTTAATTCTCTCTATTTAGTTTTTGGCCCTTTTATTCATATCAGCCACAGAAATGTTATCTATAGTAAAGCATTCCTCCTCTTTCCTTCCTTCATTTCTTCCTTCTTCCCTTATTACTATCTTTGTTTCATTATCTTTCACTCATGGAAATAGATTTTATTAGTTTCCTGTGGCTGCTATAACCACAAACTTCGTGATTTAAAATAACACAAACTTAATATAACAAAATTTGACTGACAGTTCTGGAAGTAAGAAGTCTTGAAAATGACCTGTCAGCAGGGCTGTATTCTTTTTGGAGATTCTAAGGGAAAATCCATTCCTTTCCTGTCCTAGCTTCTAAAAGCTATCCATATTTCCTGGCTCATGCTCCCCCCTCCCCATCCCTAATAATGGCACCACAATGACCTCTGCCTCCATTGTCTCCATCTTATAAGGACACTTGTGATTATACTGGGCTCACTTGGAAAATCCAGAATAATTTCTCTATCTCAAAATTATTAATTTAGTCACATCTGCAGTGTTCTCTTCGCCCAGTCAAGTAATGTATCCATAGATTCTGGGGATCAGGACACAGACAACTTTGTAGGGATATTGTTTTGCCTACCACATACATAGAGGGCACCAAGTGATCATATCAGAAGGTAACAATTTCTACCAGTGTTAACTGCCATGTCAGTGTGACAAATGGTGTAATGGTGCTATAATCATCAGTGTGAAAATAAAAGAAATTTCATTTACAATGGATTTGAGAAGGGGTGCCTGGGTGGCTCAGTCAGTTCAGCATCCAACTCTTGATTTTTGGGTTAGATCATGATCTCATGGTCAATGAGATCATGCCCTGTGTCAGGTTCTATGCTGATGGCGCAGAGCCTGCTTCGGATTCTCTCTCTTCCTTTCTCTCTCTCTCTCAAAATGAAAAAATAAAATGGATTTGAGAAGTGCTGAAGGGGGAGCTCTCATGCAGGTTCCATTGCTGTAGCCTGCATAGCCAGCAGGAAGAAAGATAAGAATTATCTTGACAAGGGACGACATTTTTCACATAGAAATTTCATCTACTGCTTTTTGGAAAAAGTAGGAAGATCCCTCTCTGTTACAGCAACAACTCACTAACCGCTGCTCACAGCCAACCAGAGATTGCCATACCTCAAACTCTTGTTCTTCTCCAGTGACCTTGTGTTCAAAGCAACCCTCTCCAATTTCCTCCTAAAACCTAATAAAAGCTGACCTCCCCTTTGTCTATTTGTGCTTGCCTATGGTTCAGCACAGCTTGCATGTCCCTAACTGTAATTTCTCTGCTCTTCCCAAACAAAATCATTCTGCTAGTAAAATAACTGGCCATTTTACTTTTAAGGTTGACATCAGCAATATTCTCTCAGATGGAAGGAAATGGAAGGAAATCACTTGCCTGGCTCTAGAGAATCACTGATTCACTTATATAGGAGTCTTATTGAACAGTCCTGAGGCAATACAAGAAATAATCTCTCTTCTCAAGAAGCTTAAAACCTACTATCAATAAAAAGGTATGCAAGTAGATAATTATAAGAGTAGGCAAAGTGGTTAGTGCCTTAAGAGATGAATCAAACACATCAGCAAACAGAGAAAATACTTCCAATTAGGCTTACTGGTAAAGGCTTTATTTTCATTTATTTATTTAGCAAATAGTTATACAGCTCTTACTTTGTCCCAGACATTATTCTACATATTTTTCACATTTTACTCATTTCAGTCTTATAGCAAGCCTCTGTGAAACACATTAGTATCATCCTAATTTTACAGATGAGAAAGCTCAGACACAAATAGATTAAGAAAGTTAAGTAAAATCACATACTTAGAAAGAAGTCTGAACCCAGGCAGTCTGGCTCCAGATTCCCTTTCTTAACCATTATACTAAGCTACCTTCTAGAGTGAGCCAACAGACCCTCATAAGTTTTGTATTAAAAAGTCTGGGTGGCTCAGTTGGTTAAGCAACTTTGACTCAGGTCACGATTTTGTGGTTCCTGAGTTTGAGCCCCGCATGGGGATCCCTGCTGTCAGCGCAGAGCCTGGGTGATAAAACAGGAAAGCAAAGGACACACCAATTCAGTTGAGTATCATAGCTCAGTTATCTAGAATAGTATGAAATATGTAGCTATATATAATTATGTACCCACACATTTATAGATGAGCAAAATTCCAAACTATTGGATCATTCTAACTATCTAAGAGCATCTTAAAACTCTGAAATTTCCTTAGTCTGAACCTTGAGTTGGGCACAAACATGAAGTCCATAGAATTTTGGTTTGAAGAATTTTGGTTTAGTAGCAATTACCTGTCACGTTATTTAGATTATTTCAAGTCTGAAAATTACTCTCAGTTCTTACAATATATTTTTCTCATCATAAGAATTATTAAATTATATATAACTTCATATAAACATTATACTGGTAAATAGCTTCAGAATCAGACATACCTGGGTTTGGATCAATCACAACTCTGCTACTGCCAGTTGTGTGTAACATATGTGTCTCCTGAGAGCTTCGTTTTTTCGTCTGTAATGTGGGTACAGAAACAATTACTTACTTCTTCGAATGGAAGTTAAATAGTGCATATTGAAACACATAGTGTAGAACCTGGCTGGCACCTATTAATTTCTCAGTAACTTTTAGTTGCTGTTACTACTATAGCCAATTTTTTATAATTTTTATAATGACATAATATGGCAAGGATTGCATTTTAATGTACTAACAACAGAGCAAACTGAAAATTTTCAATGTTTAAGAAAGTGTATTTTTGAACAATGCTAAAGGAAGTGGCAAAGTACAGAAGTTAGTTAAACAAATTTCTGAATAAGATACACTGGGTCCGAACTCTATCTTCATGACTTACTATACTTACATCTGTGTGACTCTGAGTATGCCAATTAGCTTTCTCAGTCTAATCTTGGCATTCAAACAAGGTATGAATAATACCATACATTTAATAAATAATACATATGAAAAATTAATACACTGCCAGAAATATAGTACTCAGTAAAAACTAAATTTTTGTTTAACAATTCTAATTGGACTCCTATTATTTCTTTCTAAGTGTTATTTGTGATAAAATATTTAAAAATGATAACAGAAAGGTAGAAAGATAGCAAATTTTTGGCACATCAGTGTTTGATCAAGAATTTACTAATGATTTTAAGATAACATATTATTTACATCATTTACATTACATATGACCCATATTTTACATTGGGTCATAATAAATTTTGACAAAGATAAATTGTATCTTTATGGTTTTTTTTTTCCCCACTACATAGGTGTATGCCTAAATTAACCCATTTTTTTTTTTATAAAAGCAGTCAAATTCATCACTGTTTTAGGACAACTGTGTTTCCAAAACATACAAGCTGAAAGTAGTATAGTATCCAATTTTGTTGACATTAGATTTTTAGAATTTATTTACACAGTCTAATTAGTAGTTGCTGACTGAATCAAAGAAATCAGTTTGGAAAAATTAGTACATTCCCTGGATCTGTTCTTGGGTCATTATTTACTGAATCTTCACTTTTACAGCAGGAAGGGCAATTATTATAAAGTTAATTGATAAACTAAGTGTTTCCATCAGCAAGAAAGAGTTGATTTTACAACTGCAATGGGTCTGAAAATTTTAAAGAACATATTCAGGCAGTCTCAGATTTATATATAGATCTCCCTCAATTTATGATGGGGTTACATCCTGGTAAGCCTATCATAAATTTGAAATACCATAAATCAAAAATGCATTTAAGACATCTAATTTAGTAAACATCATGGCCTAGCTTAGCCTACCTTACACATGCCTACTAGTTGGGCAAAATCACCTAACACAAAACCTATTTTCTAATAAAGTATTGAATATTTCATGTAATTTACTGAATACTGTGCTGAAAGTGAAAAATAGAATGGTTGTACAGGCATGGAATGGTTTAAGTATAATTGTTATTTACCCTCGTGATCACGTGGCTGACCGAGAGCTGTGGCTGCCATTGTCCAGCATCACGAGAGAGGACTCTCCCACATATCACTAGCACAGGAAAAGGTCAAAATTCAAAGTGCAGTTCCTACTGAATGCTTATTGCTTTTGCACCATCATGAAGACAAATACATCATAGGTTAAACTATCATAAGTTGGGGTTGATCTGTATACAGCCTCCTTAATACCAATAATTTTGGCTAGCACTTCCTGAGAATTTCTAGGGCCACTTTACAAGTACCACATTATCTGACACATTAAAATTTATGTATAGATAATTTACTCCCCACCCTTATTTTTCAGATGAGTAAACTGAGGTTTATCTGAGTTAAAAATTTTGCTCAAGGGGCGCCTGGGTGGCGTGGTCGGTTAAGCGTCCGACTTCAGCCAGGTCATGATCTCGCGGTCCTTGAGTTTGAGCCCCGCGTCAGGCTCTGGGCTGATGGCTCGGAGCCTGGAGCCTGTTTCTGATTCTGTGTCTCCCTCTCTCTCTGCCCCTCCCCCGTTCATGCTCTGTCTCTCTCTGTCCCAAAAATAAATAAAAAACGTTGAAAAAATAAAAAAAATTTTTTTGCTCAAGTCATATCATTGATAAGTGGAAGATCTGGGACTTGAATTCAGGTATGGCCACTTCTAAATCTCATATTTCTAACTATTATATTTTTAATATCTTTACAGATCATCACAGAAAATAATAACTCTAAAGATAATAACAAGAAATATCTGCTTTGGTATGCTGTCAATAAATAATACTTTTATCTTCCAAAGCGCGTCATACAATGTTCTTTACTTCTATCCTTGCCACCTTCTTCATCATTAGGATTCCCTCATCATTGTTGTTGGCTGGGACCCCTGCATTCCTCTCAACTCCCCACCCTCTCAGCAATGGCAGACCCATCCCATTTATCCTCTAGCCTGACCCCCTTTACTCTTTGACTGATTGTCTGCTGTCCTAAATGTCTGGAGTAAGATGTCCTGGGAGAGAACACCAGAATAGGTAATTCTCACTTTCTCCATTGCAAGCGTCAAAACACTAATTTTGGATGCTACATAACAACTTTGATAAAATGATTAGTATGTTCAGTCTGATCATATTAATGGGGTTTTCTGTGAAAAGTATATTAAAATAGTAGATTTCTGTAAAAAGTAGATTAAAAATACATTTATTTCATATATTTACATACTCAAAAAATCTCTGCTTTTTAAGAAATTATTGTTTTTAAAAAAAATTTTAACGTTTATTTATTTTTGAGAGAGAGAGAGAGAGAGAGAGAGAGAGAGGGAGAGAGAGAGAGAGAGAGAGAGAACATGAACGGGGGAGGGTCAGAGATAGAGGGAGACACAGAATCTGAAACAGGCTCCAGGCTCTGAGCTGTCAGCACAGAGCCCGACATGGGGCTTGAACTCACGGACCGCAAGATCATGACCTGAGTCAAAGTCGGATGCCTAACTGACTGAGCCACCCAGGTGCCCCAAGAAATTCTTTTTTAATGCTTATTTATTTATTTTTGAGAGAGCATGCACACATGAGCTGGGGAGGGGCAGAGAGAGAGGGAGGCAGAGAATCCCAACCAGGCTCCGTGCTATCAGCACAGAGCCCCACGTGGGGCTAGAACTCACAAACTGTGAGATCATGACCTGAGAGAAAACCATGAGTCAGACCCTAAACTGACTAAGCCACCCTGGCCCCTTTAATAAATTCTTATCACTTTCAAGGTTAATTCCAACAGATAATTAAAGTCAAATCAAAGGAGGGAGCTTTTAAAATTCTAGCCAGAGTTTTAATATTGAATACAATGTATTTGTAACATATGGATGGAGAGGTTTTAGTGTCAGGCTAGCCTCAAGTTAGCTATTAATCCTGAAAAAAACTGATTAATCTTTTTGTATTTTTAAATCCTTATCAGTAGAATGAGATATTTTTGCAATGGAAGAATTAAGTAGTCTTCTGTTACCTATATTTGGTATACCTAGAATAAGTCAATTTTCAAGATGGAGCAGGAAACAACTCCTAGATAAAAAAATCAAAACTATAACAGAACAAAGAAAATACTTGCAAATAAAAATCAGAAAGAACAAAATAAAAATGTTTAGATTCAGATCATCACTGTGCCACAAAGACTCTCCAAACTTTGAAAAAATAAAACTTACCAGATTTGGCCACATATTTAAAACTCATTGAATATGGTGACTGAGAATCAGATAGGCATACAGAACAATAGATTAGACCAGCAGTTCTCAACTGGGGCCTATTTAAACCTCCAGGGACATTTGGCAATGTCTTGAGACACTTTTAGGGTGTCATCACTGAGAGTTAGAGTGCTAATAGAATCTAGTGGATAGAAGCCAGGCTGCTGCTACACATCTAATAATGCCCAGGACAGTCTTTTCCCACCTAAAACGAATTACACGGCCCCAAATATTAATTGTGCCAAGGATGAGAAATCTTGATAAATATCAAGATAAAATATCCAAATGAGTAAACAGTTTACAAAAAATAGAACTTCTACCATCCAGTGCAATGCAATAAAACCAAGGGCTCCCAAAAGGTTAAAACAGCTAATATTATTTTTAAATTTTAAATTATTATTATTATTATTATTATTATTATTATTATTATTATTATCTGAGAGTGAGTGAGTGAACAAGCAGGAGAGGGGAAGAGGGAAAGGGAGAGAGAGAATATTAAATAGGCTCCATGCCCAGCACAGGGCTCAATGTCACAATTATGGTATCATGAGCTGAGCCAAAATCAAGAGTCAGATGCTCAACCAACTGAGCCTCCCCTGCCCGCCTGCCAAGCTTCCCTATTTTTTAAATTACTTTCCTCTTAGATGGATATAAATTATTTAGGTTACCTGTAGAATTATAATCAAATTGGATTTATCAAACATTTCCACCCCTGTCCTCATCAAATATTTGTAAGTATGGTTTCATTATATATTTTGTTATGAAAGATCAATGACTAAATGGTGGTGGCACAATAAGATGAGATAATAAATTGAATTATGTGAGGAAGGATATATGTGGAGAAATAAAGAGGAAAAAGAAACAAATTAAAGACTAACTGAGGTAAGCAATATGAGAGGCATTGACATTTCAAACAGAAAGAGTAGGGTATCTCCGAGTTTGATTTGTGTGTGTTTACTACTATTAAGTTGCTACTACTTATCCAAATATTTACATATATATTTGGACCAAGAGTAAGATATTTTTATTATGACTATGAACACTAAATAGTAATAGCATGAGCCTCAAGTAGAACTAGTCTCAATATTGTAAGTGCTATTCATTATTATTAGCTATCATGTCATTGTGTCAAATTCTTAATTTACTCAACAGTAACATGGTGCAAATAATATTATGTATTTCATAGGGTTTTTCAGGAATAAATTATATAGTATACAAAAGGTGTTTATTTTAATATTTATCTTATTCTTCATGCTCATTAAATATTAGATAAGTTTAGACAATGGTGTTTATGATAATGACCTATGAGGATGTGGTAGGTATGACACTAAGATGAGCAGAAATGGCCAGTAGGAAGAATGAGTCCAGTCTGACCAGGAAAGCATGTTATATGAAATAGTGGACTAGGCTAGAGAAATAGATGGTTATGACAAGATCGGTATGATATCAAACTTGCAGCAAGTCCAGGAGTCTTCTAAGAAATATTATTAGTTGCTTACCAAAGGACTAGTACCTAAGAGATTATATAATTACAGACTTCATGAGCAAAAATCTCCAAGGTCAGGTCTAAAGAAAAAAAATGCAAGTTTCCTTTATCTTCCCATTGCAACCTCTGCAAACCTATGTGTTAAGGGGATCAAAACACAACTGGTTTACCTTGTTGCTGATTAAAGAACCATCAGAGGAGCCAATGCAATGCTCTTTAGGGACAAAGGAAACATTAGATTTTACTTGTAGGCTAAGAATACTCACACTCATTCTAGAATTACTAGTGGAAAAGAGATATTGAGACATAGAGTGCTGGAGAAAGAATAGGGACCTCGATCATAAAAGAAAGCAAAATAAATTGTTCTATAGTTATTAAAACACTTTTCTATTATGTGATCTAAAAAGGAATTCATGTGTGTGTTGGCAGGAGGTATATGGGAATTCTCTGTACTTTGTTCAATTCTGCTATGAACATAAAACTGCTATGGAAATAAAATCTATTTAAGAAAATGAATCGGTATGATAATATCTATCTGAGAAACCACTTAGGAAGGTGTTTTTTTTTAATTTTTATAAGTTATTTATTTTTTAAAGATTTTTTAAAAGTAATCTCTATACCCAATGTGGGGCTCAAACCCACAACCCAGAGATCAAGTTGCATGCCCCATTGACTGAGCCAGCTAGGCACCCCAGAAACTGTTTTTTTAATATAGAAGAAAAAATAAACTATCTGTCCCATTCATTACTGAAAGTTATCATTACATTGTATGTCTACTATGTGACATTAGTTCTACATACCTTATCCTTAACTTTCACAAAAATCTTGAAATATTGCTAGTATTTCCTTTAACTGATGAAAAACTGGGGATTAAATAGGTTATGGTGACAAAGTTCACATTACTAATATATGTCAGAGCTATAATTAGAACCCAGGTCTCCAAATGCTTTGTTTAATACTTTACTTTAATACTAGACTGTGTTATCTCAATTGGGTCCAATTAATACATCATTTTCTTCAGAAGATGGCAGCAACAGATACATATAGAAAGGGAAGGCTGTTTTCATCTTTTTTTCAATACCCAAAGAACAGAGACAATAGAAAAAGCTCTCTAAGTTTAATAAAGTTGAAAGCACACTAGTATTTTTAATGGAATTTTATATTCTTTATTTTCAACCATTTAAAAATGTAAAAGCCTTTCTTAGCTCAAAGGCTGTGCAAAAACAGGTGGTGAGCTTGATTTGGCATAAGCACTATAGTTTTCCCACTCCTGAATTAAAATATTATGCCAGTACTGACAGTTCTTTAATCCCTCTTATAGTTTTTTTTCACATAATTTACTGAGTTGAAACTTATATAACATAAAATCAATCACTTTAAAGTGGACAAATCAATGGCAGTTAGTATATACATGATGTTGTGCAACCACCACCTCTATCTAGTTCCAAAACATTTCCATTACAACAAAGTAAAACATTTTACCCATCAAGTAATTTCTCCCAATTCCCCTTCTACCTAGTCCCTGCCTACCACCAATCTGTGTTCCATCTCTACATATTTTTCTATTCTGGATAGTGCCTATAAGTAGAATCATACAATATGTGACATTTTATGTCTGGTTCTTTCACTTTGCAAATGTTTTCAAGGTTCATCCATATTGTAGAATGTATCTGAATTTCAGTCTTTCTTTATGGCTGAATAATATTCAATTGTATGTATATACACTATATTATTTACCCATTCATCTGTTGATTCATCTGGGCTGTTTCTACCTTTTTGGCTATTGTGAATAGCACTGCTATGAACATGCATTTACATTTATTTGCCTGAGTGCCTGTTTTCAATTATTTTGGTATATACCTAGGGGCAGAATTGCAGGGTGAAGTGGAAGTTCTAAATTTAACTTTTGGGAGAACCATTAAACTTTTTCAAAGCAGCTGAATCATTTTCAATTCCAACCAGCAACATACAAAGGCTTTAATTTCTCCATATGCTCATCAACTGCTGTTATTTTCTATTTTTACAATTATTGCATACTAGTGAGTGTGAAGTGATGCCTCATTGCAGTTTTGATTTGCATTTCTCTAATGACTAATGATGTTGAGCACCTTTTAGTGTACTTGCTGGTCATTTATATACCTTCTTTTGAAAAATGGCTATTCAAGTCTTTTGCCCAGTTTTTAATTAGGTAGTTTGTTTTTTTGTTGTTCTAAGTGTTCTTTATATATTTTGAATACTTGTTCTTTAACAGGTACTTGAATTGATGTTATTTTCTCTTATTCTGCATACTGTCTTTTCACCTGCTTGGTAATGTCATTTGATACACAAAGGTTTTAATTTTGACGAAGTCTCAGGTATCTATTTTGTCTTCTATTGCCCATGCCTTTGGTGTTCTAGCTAAGGATCCATTGTCAAGTGCAAGATCATGAAGATTTACCCCTGTATTTTCTTTAAAGAGTTTTATGGATTTAACTTTTATATTTAGGTCTTTGATTAAGTTTGAATTAATTTTTGTATATAGTATGAAGGAGGAATTTAACTTCATTATTATGCAAGTGAATATCCAACTGTCCCAGAAGCATTGTTGAAGAAACTATTCTTTCCTCATCAAATAGTCTTCTCATCCATGTCAAAAAAAATTAATCTATTGACCACACATACAGGTTTACACCTGTAATCTAAATTCTATTCCATTGGTCTACTTGTCTATATTCACACATTGTTTTGGTTATTGTAAATTTATAGTGAGTTTTGAAATTGGAAAGGGTGACATGTTTGTTTTTCTTTGCCAAGTTTTGTTTGGCTATTAAGGGTCCCTAGAAATACAAAATAATTTGAAGAGTTTTTCAATTTCTACAGGAAAAGGCTATTGTAATTTTCATGGAAACTGCATTGAACCTGTAGATCACTTTGGGTAGTACGGACATCTTAACAATATTAAGTCATGCAATTCATGAACAGAGAATGGATTTTTATTAAGTGTTTCATTTCTTTCAATAATATTTTTTGGTTTTCATTTAATACATCTTTCACCTACTTAGTAAATTTTTTCTAAATATTTTATTATTTGGATGTACTATAAATTGTTTTCTTAATTTCCTTTTGGACTAGTCATTGCTGATGTAGAAAAACAATTGATTTTTGTGTGTTGATCTTGTACCCTGCAATTTTGCTGTATTTGTTTATTAGCTCTATTTGCTTTCTTTCTTGGGATTTTCTACATATAGAATCATGTCATCTGTGGATACAGGTAGTTTTACTGATTCCTTTCAACTATGGATGCCTTATATTTCCTTTTAATATCTAATCATTCTAGATAGAACTTCCAGTATAATACTGAATTGCAATGGTGCAAAGTGGGCCTCTTTCTCTTGTTTATAATATTAGGGAAGAGCTGCTCTTGCTCCTACACAGTTCTGTACCCTCTTTACACTGTCATAAATTATATCTGGCTCAACAACATAGATTTATCATTATTTTTATGCATTTATTTCTTAACTCATGTAGGAAATATAAAGTGGATTTAACAGCCAAAAACATTGTCACTAATACTAGGTTTTATGTATGCCAATGTAGTTACCTTTACTAGAGACTTTTCTATTTTCATTCAGCTTCCAGGGAACCTCTAGTGTCCTTTGATATGAACCCAAAGTACTCCCTTTAGCATTTCATATAGGGCTGCACTGCTCTGGTAATGAACTCTCCCAGATTTTGTTTATATGAAATATCTTAATTTATCCTTGATTAAAAAAAATTTCCTTGATTTTTGACAATTTTTCCAGACATAGAATTCTTGGTTGACAGTTATCTTTCCTTTCAGCACTTTAAATAATCATCCCATCGCCTTTTGTTCCCCATGGTTTTTAATAAGAAATCAGCTGCTAACCTTACTGAGGATCCCTTGTACATAATGAATTTTCACTTGCTTTCAAAATTATTTTCCTTACCTTTCTACAGTTTGATTATGATGTGTCTTGGTATGAATCTTTGAATTTATCCTATTCAGAGTTTATTGAGTCTTGGATGTGTATATTCATGTACTACATCAAATTTGGAAAGTTTTCAGCCATTATTTCTTCAAATAAACTTTCTGTCACTTTCTCTCTTCTCCTTTTGGGACTCCACAATGCTTTTGTTGATTGGTTTAATAGTACTTAACATTTCCTTAGGCTTTGTTCATTTGTTTCATTCTTTTTTTTTTTCTCCTCAGAACTCAATAATTTCAATTGTCCTATTTTTAAAATGACTGATTCTGTCTTATTTCTGTTCGAATCTATTGTTGAATACCTCTAGTGAATTTTTTTTTCAGATAATTATATCTTCATCTTTAGAATTTCCATTTAGTTCTTTTATAGTTTTTCTTTATGATATTCTCATATTTTCTTTATGATTTCACATCACTTTTTCCTAGTTACCTTTTATTCTTTATAGATGGTATCCTTTAGATTTTTGAGTATATTTAAGGCAAATGATGTAAAGTCTTTGTCCAACAATTCTGATATTGGGCTTCCTTGGGTATGGTTTCTGTTAATTTGCTTTTTTTCCTGTGAATGGGTCACAATTCCCTGTTTGTTTGCAGGCTATATGATTCTTTATTGTTGAAATCTGGGTATTTAAATATCATAATATGGATGTTTCAGCCATATCTTTTGCACCAGGAGGCTGTGGATTTTTCTTTTTTTTTAATTTTAATTTTTTTTTAACATTTATTTATCTTTTGAGACAGAGAGAGCAGGAGCAGGGGAGGGGCAGAGAGAGAGGGAGTCACAGATTCTGAAGCAGGTTCCAGGCTCTGAGCTGTCAGCACAGACCTGACACAGGGCTTGAACCCATGGACTATGAGATCACAACCTGAGCCGAAGTTGTACACTTAAC
Source organism: Prionailurus viverrinus (assembly GCF_022837055.1). Taxonomy (NCBI): domain Eukaryota; kingdom Metazoa; phylum Chordata; class Mammalia; order Carnivora; family Felidae; genus Prionailurus; species Prionailurus viverrinus. Next base: position 143,086,217 of record NC_062562.1, read on the forward strand.
TGACTGAGCCACCCAGGCACCCCTGTGGATTTTTCATTCACTTTAAATTTTTTTTCAAGCAATTTGTGCCACTTTTATACCTGACTAAATTCCATATTAGGCGGAAGAAAGATAACTGCCTTACATAAGTCCTTCAGGTATCCCTGCCAGTAGGTTAGAACGGGCAAACACAATAATTTGTAAATAAGTTTTACATGGTGAGCATTGGGTTTATATGTAAATGATGAATCACTAAATTCTACACCTGAAACCAATGTAACCATATATGTAAACTAACCAGAATGTAAATAAAAACTCGAAAAAAGTCTTTTCTGCTTTTTCCAGAACCAGGGACCAGGGTCCCACACTGGGAATGTGGACCATGGTCATCAGGACCACTGCTGAGCCATGCAGGGGGTGGAGTAAAGGCAATTAAAAACACCACAAACTTTCCTGCCTTTTCTAAGTTGTTTTTTATCCTTATTAGCCTGGGTGATATAAACCTTTGCTTTCCAGAGTTCTAAAAAACTTGATTTTGACCTTTTCTGCATAGTTCTCTATGTTTCTGTGGAAGAAGGTAGTTTGAAGGAGCTTCTTACTCTGCCATGTTGCTGGAATCACTCTTCTAGACTTGGTGTTCTGAAAATAAATTCTCATATACTGCAATCAGGGTAAGATTATATCATTTTTTTTTATTGTTTTTCAAATTCTCTTAAGAGAGCTGGGAACATTGTGGGTAACACTATATACTTATTAATTTCTTTATCATATTTGCCAATACAGATGAGCATGAACATAATTATGTTTACATCAACAATAATTAAATAGTATTAAACATGACGTGACTTTTGGTATAATTCTCTTTATGAAAAAACTTTTTGGCTTTAAATTTTAAATAAACTCCTCATTGTAGTACTCAGCATGGTTTTTCTATGTTCTTCAATTATAGTGCAAAGAACATACCAGAAAATAATTCTATTTAATTATTAATTTTCCCAAGCATGATCATCTCTGACCTACATCTGTTTTTATAAATATTACTAAGAAGTCTTTATTACCTGTTTCTCCTAAGAATAAGAGCTGCTTTAGAGGAGCCTGGGTGGCTCAGTTGGTTGAGCATCCAACTTCGGCTCAGGTCATGATGTTGCAGTTTGTGGTTCAAGCCCCTGGTTGGGCTCCGTGCTGACAGCTCAGAGCCCGGAGCCTGCTTCAAATTCTGTCTCTCTCTCTCTCTCTCTCTCTCTCTCTCTTTCTCTGCTCCTCCCCCACTTGTACTCTGGCTCAAAAACAAATAAACATTAAAAAAAAGCTGCTTTAAATGAAGCAAACAAAAAGATACACTGAAAAAACATATAATGTTTAGGTGTTAATCTAGATATGATTTAATCTGTCTGAATGTTTATAAACGGCATAGTCTTTCCCACCACATCTACATGCCACTATAGCAAAGTTCTAATCAGTCGTTTGAATGATCTGCCACAACTCCAAATCAATTCTTCTGAAAAGCACTAGTAGGAAAGTGGCATATTAGAGCTTAGAGAATAGCAATGCCGATGGTGATGTTCAGTCAGCACATCTTGGGACAAGTGGTTGGGAGAAAGACTAATAAACTTCTTTTTCTTTTTTTTTTTTTTTTAAATTGTTTTTTCAACGTTTATTTATTTTTGGGACAGAGAGAGACAGAGCATGAACGGGGGAGGGGCAGAGAGAGAGGGAGACACAGAATCGGAAACAGGCTCCAGGCTCTGAGCCATCAGCCCAGAGCCTGACGCGGGGCTCGAACTCCCGGACCGCGAGATCGTGACCTGGCTGAAGTCGGACGCTTAACCGACTGCGCCACCCAGGCGCCCCTAAACTTCTTTTTCACACAGGTAAATATATCAGCGTGAACAAAGAAGAGCAAAATCATTTTTTTTCTCTAAGCAATTATAAGACTAAATTTTTGTGAGATTTTAAGTTTACTAAGTTAGAGTATTCAATATTGAGTTTAGTAGATAGAATTGTAGCTTCAAAATGTTATTTTTAGTTTTGGTTCAATATTAGAATAAAGCTCCAAGAGCACATTTGTATGCAGATGAATGTCCCATAGAAGTGTATCACATTTATAAATATCATTATCCTTATATTTTGATATTACACTTTTGAATTTGTCTTTTCAAGAAATTTTCTGAAATTTTACAATACTAAAAAGCCACTTATTGCTATGGGGATAGTACCACTTTCTTCTGCCTTGTGTCTCTCAAAAGTGTTTTTGACTTTCCTAATCATTTAAACAAGAAATTATATTTTTAAGGATTTCTGTATAGATTTATATATGTACATTGGAGCTTTAATCTATATTTAATGGTTTTAATAAAAAGAATTTAATTTTTATAAAGTTTTATTGAGAAGACAGTAAAGCCATTATTTCAGTTCTCATTCCCAGGAGTGTTATTTTCTCTATTTAAGACCTTACAAAATAGTTACAGACTATACATACTTCCCAATTCTATGTGTCTGTGAACACACAGTGACCCATGTTAAGCAGGAGGTAAGTGATGAAATATCTGTCAAAGGCAGCTGTTATGCTTCATGATGGAAAATATCATGTTCTGTAATATTGGAGGAAACTTTTTAACAGACTGATACTTAAACTATTTTGAGAGGGCCAGAGTGGTCTAAATGCCTGGATGTTCATTCTTATATAGGTGAGGCTAAAGGGCTGGGTCAGGCACATGTTATTTAATCATAATTGGTATTTAGACATCCAGTGTAGAAAGTAAACTGTCCTTAGGAGCTGGAGCTTCAAAAGTGTAATTCAAGGATAATAGAATTTCATAAACTCTTGTTGCTACAGCTGTTTTTCTGTGTTTTGAAAAAAAACTACTCTTACGGGGGCACCTGGGTGGCTCAGTCGGTTAAGCATCTAGATGACTCTTGATTTCAGCTCAGGTCATGATCTCATGGTTTGGTTCATGAGATCAAGCCCCACATCTCTTGGGATACTCTCTCCTTCTCTCTATGCCCTTCCCCTGCATGCTCTCTTGTTCTCTCTAAAAATAAACTTAAAAATTTTTTTTAAATTAAAAAAATAACTCTATCTGATTGTACAAAGGTTTTGAGTTACTCTGAAATATGAATTCTATTTACACTTAATGTAAACATATAAGTACTTATACATAAAAAAAACTTACGATATCTGTGTATTATATGCAGCTTAATTTATATAAAATACAAAAAATACCTCAAAGAAGTACAACCCCAAATCTGGATAAATTTAGTAAATTGCTGTGGGAAAGAGCTAGAAAAAAAAATGATAGTATATATATACATACAGGGGTGCATGTGCCCCTATGAATCAACACTTTTGTATCCTTTGGATAAATACCTAGTAGTGCAATTACAATGAACCACTGGATTCTATTCCTGAAGCCAAGACTACACTGAATGTTAACTTGAATTTAAATTAAAATAAAAAATAGAAAAAAGTGATAGTACATAAAGTTTCCTTTTTCTAGGATGACAAGTTTACCTCAAATAGTATTTTTAAAAAGTAGAACTTAGAAACAAGGAAACTAGTAGAGCAAAAGTATGAGGAGGAATACAGAGAATATTGCAGAAAAACAGCTGTAGCACCAAGACAAAACATAAGAGAACTTAAAACATTTTCAAATTCAGGGCGCCTGGGTGGCTCTGTTGGTTAAATGTACAACTTTGGCTCAGTTCATGATCTCACAATTCATGGGTTCAAGCCTTGTGTCGGGCTCTATGTTGACAGCTTGGAGCCTGGAGCCTGGTTCAGATTCTGTGTCTTTCTCTCTCTCTGCCTCTCTCCCACTCGCACTCTGTCTCTCTCTCTCTTTCAAGAATAAATAAGTATTTTAAAAAATTTAAAAAAAATTCAAGTTCACAAAATGGGTGAAAGACCTAAACAGAAGACAGGAAGCTATCAAAATCCTAGAGGAGAAAGCAGGCAAAAACCTCTTTGACCTCGCCTGCAGCAACTTCTTACTCAACATGTCTCCAGAGGCAAAGGAAACAAAAGCAAAAATGAACCATTGGGATCTCATCAGAATAAAAAGCTTCTGCACAGTGAAGGAAACAATCAGCAAAACTAAAAGTCAAACAACGGAATGGGACAAGATATTTGCAAATGACATATCAGACAAAGGGCTAGTATCCAAAATCTATAAAGAATTTATCAATCTCAACACCCAAAATACAAATAATCCAGTGTAGAAATGGGCAAAAGACATGAACAGACATTTTTCTAAAGAAGACATCCAGATGACCAACTGACAGAAGAAAAAATGCTCAACATCACTCATCATCAGGGAAATACAAATCAAAACCACAATGAGATACCACCTCATACCTGTTAGAATGGCTAACATTAACAACACAGACAACAACAGATGTTGGTGAGGATGCGGAGAAAGAGGATATCTTTTGCACTGCTGGTAGGAATGCAAACTTGTGCAGCCACTATGGAAAACAGTATGGAGGTTCCTCAAGAAATCTAAAACAGAACTCTCCTATGACCCAGCAATTGCACAGTATTTATCCAAGGGGCATTTATAGGTATTTATACAGCTGTGCTGTTTCGAAGGGGTACATGCACCCCAATGTTTATAGCAGTACTATTGACAATAGCCCAGGTATGGAAAGAGCCCAAATGTCCATCAATGGATGAATGAATAAAGAAGATGTGGCGTGTGTGTGTGTGTGTGTGTATATATATATATATATATATATATACACACACACACAGATATATATATATACACACAGACATATGTGTGTATGTATGTATATATATATATATATATACACACACACACACACACACATATACACACACACACATACACACACACACACACACATACACTGGAGTATTACTTGGCAATCAAAAAGAATGAAATCTTGCATTTGCAACCACATGGATGGAACTAGAGGGTATTATGCTAAGCAAAATGACTCAGTCAGAGAAAGACAAATATATGACTTCACTCATATGAGTACCTTAAGATATAAAACAGATGAACATAAGGGAAGGGAAGCAAAACTAATACAAAAATAGGGAGATGGAGAAAATATATATTTATTTATATTATTATATATATTAATAATATAATTATATTAGTATACATTATATATATTTATATTACAGTTATATATTACATTATTGCATTATTTATATTGTACTATATTATTTGTTGAAAATATATTATACTGTTCTCTCTTAAATATAGAGAACAAACAGAGGGTTACTGGAGGGGTTGTGGGGGGGATGGGCTAAATGGGTAAGGTGCATTAAGGAATCATTGTTGCACTATATGCTGATTAACTTGGATGTAAATTAAAAAAATAAATAAATTATAAAAAAATTTCAAGTTCAAAATCTATGGAAAAACACTCTTCCCTCCCCCAGTTCTCTGAATTTTCCTTTTTCCACTAACTGCTCCTCTAATTGCTGGGTATTAAAAAATATATATTGACTTTTGAATTCACTTTTAAATTCCAACACAGTTTATGATTAAAACAGAAGCAAAACACAAACAAGCCCTTTGTTTGCAGTGGATTATAATTGGTGTAGGCAGCCCGTTGCTATTTTAAGCAGCAGAGATGGACTATAGAGTTAAATTGTTCCCTAAAAAAAGTCCAACAATATAAATATTTGTTTATAGTTTCATGATTGGTAGTTTATGAGTGTCAAGTGGATTCATATAAAATATCAATTTAATCTTACTCTCCCATCTCTCTTGCCAATCATAGACTAATATATTGTAGTTTAATTATATTCCTCATGGAGCATATAGTAAGTTTTAGATGTGATGATAATACTTCATGTCCATTGCAAGACCCAACAGCTATAAATTTATAGAAAAGAATACAGGCTGTAGAAACAATGAGATCTATTCCTGACTTTTTAAGTAACTAACTCTGATTTATGCTTTTGTGTAATTTATTTAACCCCTTAACCCCAACATATTTCTTTTGTAGTCCCTGTCCTTTCTGAAGATTTCATGGGTCCACAGCGTACTGAGTAACATGAGGGCAACATGGTGATATTTTCATAAACCGCAACAGAATACTGACATTTATCTTTCTAATATTCGTTTTGAGTCAGCCTCTGTCTTACAAAACATTAATGATGATAATAGTTGGCAGGATATTTTTTGCTATTAATGTGCTTTCTTGATACATTTTTTTTTTAAATTAGAGAGAGAGAGAGAGAGAGAGAGAGAGAGAATCTCAGCATGGGGCCCAATCCTACAACCCTGGGATCATGATTCAATCTGAAATCAAGAGTTGGATGCTCAGTGAAGCCACTGAAGTGCCCCTCTTGATACAATTTTAAAAATATGTGAATATTATGTTAGTTTCTCTCTTTTTGCATTCATAAATGTAAACATTTATTCACCTTTATATATACATAAGCATTTCATTTAAACACATGTACCCATCTATATGTGTATGTATATATTTTGTTATATATTTTTGTTTTAGATATATGTATTTATTTTGTTATCATCAAATTCTTGCCACAAATATCTTAGGAAGTCTTTTCACCTTCATTTTGTAAATAAGGAAACTTCTGGTTGGTTTATTAACTTATTTTGGATTTCATTACTTCTACTTTAAATGTTCTTTACATCATAGTACATCTGCCCCTGACTTAAGGCAAATAACTTGAAAAATAATAATTTTTTTAAGCAATGAGACTTTGAAAACTATACAGAAATATTTACTAGATTAACAGATTTTATTCTCAATCACCAATTACCCATTTGCATGGATAATAACATGATGGTTCTAGAAATAATTTGATGATTGATCCCTTCCAGTGTATCAATTCCCCTTGTAACAACATGAATTTTAAAAGGTCACCACCATTCTCGTGAAATAACAGAAGTGCCAGGTAAAGCATATAAATACAGTGGATCATAACAAAAAGGTTTCAGTCTCAAGTTCCCAAGATTTTTCCATTGTTTAGTTTAATTCTGATCATACATCTGCATCCCTTTAAAGGTTTAGTTGGTAGAATCGATTCTGTAAACCAACAGGAGAATGATCAAGTCAATTGCATCCAGAGATGCCTGCCCCTCATTTCTTCTCTGTATTCAAAATTAGGCAATGAATAATCACAATATAAATTGGAGGGTCAGATTTTGCAAAACTGCGACCCTAGTATGGTGTCAATATATCCAACAATCTTTTGCAGTTACTTCAGGAACACCATGAAATGTAAATACTTGAAGAAACCCAAATGACCAGAAAATATCTATTTCATATATTCCATTGTTGATTGGAATATTCCATCATTCCAAGGAAGAGAACTGAAAATACAGTTCATAGAAAATTCAGCTATATCTTTGAAGGTTAAGCAGTGACTAAAGGCGATATAATTATTTTGAAGAATATTGTTCTTGATATTTGATATGCTTCTCTTCTCATACATTTCAAAACACAGCTATTTACAATGCTTCTCATCTTATAGGTGCAGTAAAGTGTGACCTTGAAATATTGTCAGTTTCAACAAATGTATAAACAAATAAGTTAATGTTTATTGGTATTGAGAGCATCAGTAGCTCACTGTGGGTGTGCTTATATTTCCACAAATTATAAAAGGTGTCAAAAAGGTCATATATATAATAAAAACATTTCATACACATTACCCAGCTCATATTATTGTTGAACATCTCTATTTCCTGTTACTTTGCTACTTTTTTTTTATAACTGTTTTGCATGGCAGTCTTGAGGATAAAATAAATTATTTTTAATCAGGACTTCCAGACCCCCGAGAAGTAAAGTAACTGAAAAGTAATAACAAGAGTTAGAAAAAAATGGCATTGTTGGACTTTGATTTCGTTAGTATGTTAATAATGAACATAAATTATTTGTTACTCTTCCTTATGAGAGGTACAGTTTAATTCTGAACTGCCCTTTATTACTTCCTTGGCCAATATAGTCAGACAATGTGATAATGTAACAATGTGATATTCTGAGACTCCTAAAGCTAGGTTATAAAAAGCCTTAGATCTGAGTCTCTTGAGCATTTGTTCTGGAGAAAGCTAACAACCATGTAAGAAGTCTGAAAACTTTATGTTTGAGAAGCCAAGGCATGTGAAAAGGGACCTTGGATAATGTGATGTCAGAAGAAGAGAAAAAGATGGGAAGGGAGCAGATCTTTAAAGTGCCAGATGAGTGAGTGAAGAAGTCATCTTTGAAGTGGAAATTCTAGCCCTATTCACTCCCGCTGGTCACATAGATCAGTGATCAAAATACCAGCTGAGGCCTTCCAAAATTTTGAATCCAAAAATTTGTTAGCAAAATTAAGTGATTATTTTAAGCCACTAGTAGTTTGTTTTGCAGCAATAGGTAACCAGAACAGGCTTCATAATCAAAACCTTATTTGGGTTTCATCCTGGCCTTGCAAACTTGCCAACACTATGGGAGTCATATAAAGTTATATAAAAGGGTGTTTAATGTTCATGTTGTTCAATACTTCATAGATAAGAATGAGATCAAGGTAAGTGAAGTGACTTAAAGATGTCCACACATTTGGTGACAGAGCTGGAGCTAAAACCACAGATTCCTGGGTCTGGCAGACCTACTTCCATTCACTTTATAGAATATCAGATTATTCCTCAAAAAAAAAAAAAAAAGTTCCAGAGTTTTAATGTCTTTTCCCTTCTGAGGACTTCCTGAGAAAATATGTGCAGATTTGAAAAATTACTTTTTTTTTTAAATGATGGGAACTGAATTGGTAAAGTTATATCAACCAGTTTTACTAGTACTTCATTTTAGAGTCACTGTATTTATATTGAAATATTTAGTTATTTTGAAGCAAATCATATGTGCAGGATAATTTTGATAATTAGTGATTAATAATGTGATAAGTAATATTTAAGATGTGACTGTAGAATAAAGAAGGAATTAGCAAATTATCTGTATGGAGGCACCTATGACTTTTTGGAGTAAGGAATATAACTAGGTTTAGTTAAACATGACCAGAAGATAGATGAGAGTGGGCTTGGGGCATCCCTGGCTGACAGAATGGCATATATGAAAGGCAGTCACAAGTCACTAGCTTGGTGTATTCAGAAAATTATAAGACATTTAATATTACTATCTCATATAGTTTAAATAAGGAGAATGGCAAGGTGGGAAGAGGATGGATAATAGATGAGTAGCCTGAAAAGTTTTTAAGCAAAGGACACACACAGTTGGGCTACACTGAGAGACCAACTTTGTGATTAGGTGGAGGAACAGGTAGGAAAGAGGCAAGAGTGGAGAACGGTACTCGACTAGGTAGGTATCAACAGACCGCATTCAAGAGATAATAAAGACCTGAAATGAGGTATGATGATGGGCTACAGAAAGAGAAAACATTTGAAAAATAAGAGGTAGAAATTACAAAGTGACGGTGACCAACCAGGATCAGGAAAAGGAATAAGTTTAGGATGATGCCCAGACTTCTGGTTTAGAAGCTTTGCTGGATGACTGGTTCCCTGAATACTCCTAGAGAATGTAGGAAGGAAGGAAGGAAGGAAAGAAGGAAAGAAGTGAGGAAGGAAAGAAGGAAGCAAGGAAAGAAGGAATGAATGAATAAATATTTAGAAGTAGTTCAGTTTCAGATCTGATTTTTATTTATCTATGGAATAATCATATGGCTATGTTAACTATCACTCCACTCTGAAACCTCTTCTCAATTCTCATCCTCTAAATGGAGCCAAATGCTTCCTCCCTTATAACATCTCTATTTCTCTGCAAACTTCTATTTGTATCCATTAACAATTTTCATGATATATTTTAATTATATTTACATATCAATATTTCCTCGTATATTACCAGTTATTAGCTATTACAGGTTATGTCTCATAGTAGGTAATTTTATAAATCTCTCAGTCTTGGGCTAAAGTAATGCTACACAATAATAGCAAAGTAAATTTTTTCTGGTTTCTCCCCCTACCACTTATGTGGCTCCAACTAGAGGCCTCTAGCTATAAAAATGGGTTTCCGAAACATCTCATAAAAGGCAACCTTTTTCCATTTCCATATGGCCCAGTATGCTCCCAGCATATTTCCATATGCTCCAGGATTTTGCCAGTCATTCTATTTTCTGCCAAGTATCCCATTCCTCTTTACAGCTGCTACCTAGCTACATTTTCTGGGTTACTGGGAAAGATCCACAAGACTAATTCACCTGATTCTCCCTCCACATATATCTCTTGCATTCTCTCTTGCTATCTCAGAGTGAAGGCTTCTCCTGGGAAGAGAGAGCATTATTAGGCTACAGCATATCACACTTTTGGAATATCCTGGTATAGGAGTTTGCTCCTATTTGTTCACAACAGTATAAATAAAGTCCTAACACAGACAAGCTGTAGAATGTGTAAAAGTTGTATCATACATTTTTACCTCTCAAGTTCAAGTTATGGGCAATTTTTATATATCTTTTCTCAAGAGAAAGTTGTTTCAATTGTTACCTAATTAAGTCTATACCTTTAACAGCTACTTCCTATTTCCTGCGCCTATGCAGACATGAGCAAAACTAGCAGAAGCTGCTCATTTCAGAGTAGCAAGGCTCTAAGGAAGCTTTGCTCTCACATGATATCTACACGTCACGTGAAATCTACAAGGTTCATTACTTAACATATGCATTAAACTCTTTTCATTCTTATTATGCGCCTAGTTTATAACCCACTTGGATATTCTCTCTCTCTCTCTTCATTCCATTTACATTTATGACTTGGGCTACCAACAATTAATTCCTATTTGATTACAAGACGACGCCTCTCATACAAATACCCACAGTTTCACATTTGATGACAACTCATGGACCAGTCCCATTACAACAATTATTTTCAATTTACTTCAAAAAATATCATTGTACCAACCATTCCCAATCACTGGTCATTCCTCCCTTATCTCCTCTCCACACTCTGATTTTCCATCTTCAGAAGGTTGCAGGCATATTTTCTGACTTTCTTCATCCATCAATTCCAAAAGAGAATATGGAGGTGTATTTTAAGAGTTTCTTATTATTCATTGTTGTACCCTTAGTTCTAATGCATGTTTAACGTTAAACTAAACGCTTAACAAATCCTAAGTAAATGGTTCATCATCAGGTCAGTCTAACTAGTGGGTCAGCCTGGACTAGATTCTAAAACTGGGCCATTTTCCTTGCCATGTGCCTCAAGGGCTCCACTTTTTACCTTTGTCTTAGATGCTTTCTCTACTTTTCCTGTATCTCTGGATACATATCATTTTCCAGTACTAAACCCTCGTCCACGTAGCAGATATGTTGCTGAATTTACCTGTCTTGACTGGATTTCTTCTTGTCTGCCCCAATCTGAATGTCTGCTTATATTCCTCAACTATAAACAATCAGAAGTCATAATTCATCATACTGGAAGAACCCTCCTATTGTCAGGTACTTGAATGCTTTCTATTTGGCTATCCCACCACAGGAAAGTTGTCACTGTTTCGAACTTCTGTTATTTCCTCCCCATACCATGTCCTGCCTCAATTTATGCCAAATCTTCTAACAACACAGACTCTTACCCTTTGATTTTGAAAATCAGATTTTCGGATAAAAGTCTTACGATCAAACAATAATCTTAGAAGAAAGTTATGGACATATTTTGGGAGACAGTAATTTCCTTTGGATACAATGGGTCAGTGTTCAATCTTTTAACTTTTCCATCTCTCAGCTTCCATAAGGGTAGTTAGTTCATGGACACACAGAAACATCATACATACACATTTTACTTCAAAGCAGAAACAAGGAATCAGTCTGATTGATTCAATGGGTCCTGACTTTGAAAAACACTGTCAATTTTCAGGGTCAAAGGACGGTCTGACTTCCTTGGGCAGTGCTGACCCACAGACGACAGATATTAACTTCTATGACCTCAGAAATTTGAACAAAACACAAATTTATCATTGGTAAACCTTACGAAATGTTTCTCAGCAAACAATGGGGGATACACACACAGGCTGATTTAGACGCTCCAATCTATTCCATTCTATTTTCACTTTGTTTATTGCAGTGCTCCAAATTTAGATAGATTTTCCACAAACTAAACTTAATTATTTGGTTATTGCATATGGACTAATTTTTTAATGAATTGTGAATCTGGGTAAATCATGCAACAATAAAGCCTTTTGTTTCCTTGTAAAATTTGGGAGTGATACTGCCTAAAGTGCAGTGGGGGGGGGGGGGGGAAGGGGGGGGAGTGAAGAAACTCCAGAGGCTATGTTTGAGAAGGTTGGGCAAGGAACCAGGGATTTCTGGAGGAAGTGCCCAAGTTTACATCATGTACTTAATAAACAACTTGGGTCACTTAAGCTAACGTTTTCTATACTGGTTTGTTTTTTTTCTTATTTTTTGTTTTCTTATTTTGTTATTTTATTTTTCTTATTTTGTTTATAACTTCCAAAACGATAGGGGAGGATAAGATTGAGATGTAGTAGGCACCCAGAGGATTGCCTCATGTAAATCATTTCCTGTTTGCTTTTTATGTACGCCACAAAACCCAGATGGAATCATGTTGCTGCCAGAAAGGCAAGGGAGGTGGACGAGCAGCATGAGCTCTCTTGGCTCCCAAGGCTGGTGAGAGCAGCTGCACAGTAAGTGAACACCGAGCCACATCCCCCTGCCTGGAGCCCCACAAAAGAGCAAACCATCCCCTGAAACCCAGACCCTGTTGAGTTGAGAAAAGTGCCAGGAAAGGAAGGACCTGATTAGAAAACGGGGAGAAGCAGAAACGCAGCGAAGACTACATTTAAAGAAGACCAAAGTCCAAGTAAAGCAAAGACCACGACCCCGGAGACCGAACGCTTACCTTCCCGACACAAGTCCGAGAAACTAAGCCGCGGGGCCGCACCCAGCGCCTGTCACGTGACTGCCACGTGGAGGGCGTTTCCGGAAAAGCCAGAGCAACAGCGGCGGCTCCTCACAGCTGCGCGCCTTCGGTGCCCGCCCTTCGGCCGCCTGTGACCGCGCTCCGGTGCGCCCGCACGTGGCGTTGGGCCCGAGCGATGGCAGCAGGCGCCAGGCCACCATGACGGAGCCCCTGCAGCTGGAGCCAGACAGGAGGAAAGTAGGTGCCCAGCTAAGGTCAGACCGTGAGCGCAACCCTGGGCCAGCCGACTCCTGGCATCTCCCCTGTGGCCATTTGGTTTAGCCCCTATCCCTGGTCTCTCTGGCCCTGCATTTAGGATTATGAGCTTTTGTTCCATTTTGGTGGAATGCTGCTTTAGAGAACCGGTGAGGTTTGGAGGCCCTCAAGCCTGAGATCTGTGTTAGCCTTTATTGAATGACTGCTCCGTGCCTGGCACCGTGGTGACTCGAATGTTTATTACGATTCCTTTTTCCAATTGAAGGGACCTCAAGTGGCCTGGGGGGGAAAAAGACCTACAGGTCTTCTCTTTGCCTATAAAGAACATCTAAAATTGTTTGGGTTACTTGGGTGGCTTAGTCAGCTAAGCCTCAGACTTCAGCTCAGATCATGATCTTGTGGTTTGTGGGTTCCAGGCCAGCGTCGGGTTTGGTGCTGAAGGCTCAGAGCCTGGAGCCTGCTTGGGATTCCGAGTCTCCCTCTCTCTCTGCTGGTTCCCACCTCGTGCTCTGACACACACACACACACACACACACACACACACACACACACACACGCACTCTCTCTCTCTCTCTCTTTCTCTCTCTCTCTCTCTCTCTCTCTCAAAAATAAATAAACATTAAAATAAGTAAATAAACGTTAAAACATTTTAAAATAAAATTATTTTAATGTGACAACATCACATAGGGACTCATGTATGCTTGTGGAGAAAAAATGTTTTGTTTTGAATTTTAGTACAAGTTTTTTTCGTGCAGAGTTCACAAGAAAGTATACTTCTTTTGGCTTGTTACATATTTTGAAATGAATATAGCTTTATTGAAAATGGAGGCCATTGTTACATGTTTAGATGCCAGACTTTCTTCTGGGTATATTTATGTCAGTAAACAAACTTAATTAGACTTGGAATATTGTTCTAGATCCAATTTTAACTAAATGTAAAATTTCTAGAAGTATTACCGAGACACAATTATCCAACATCCAATACTAAACAAGCTGCAGCATGTGGAACTTAAGCCAAATAAATAAAAAAAATCATCAGTTATATGTTAATTTAATCTATTGTGTTTTGGCTATAATGTTAGTTAACAATAGTCATTTAAGTATGACAAACCATGTGAATCAGCATTAGGCAGTCTGATCAATAGCTTGGTTACTAGTCTCAATTAATCTGAGAAGAAATATGTTTTATGTCACAGGGATGCCTTGGGTATGCCAATCAAGCTATGAGCTAGTAGATAAATGTTTATTTTAGCTGAAGTTCCTTGATGGATAACATTATCAACTCAAGAACCATTCTAGAAAAGGACATGAAGAAAAATATAAATTAATTTTTTTACTTCTCAATATATAATCTGGTTACTATGGAAACTGACAGCCTGTCCCGGAAGCAATTAATTTTTCAGAAACATATTCCCCAGTCTGGTGGTACATTATCTTTAACAATCATAGTGCCCTAATATTTAGTCATTCATTTAAAATGATTTTTTAAAAATTACCATTTCATAGTATATTTTTTCTAACCTAATATTGTTATGCTAGGTATAGAATATAATTCAGAACCCAGATGAGCTAGACAGTTCAGTGAGAAAACAAACCATTTCTTACCATAATTAAGGCTACATATAACTTAGGTAAATTAAGGAAAAATTAAGCCTTATGGCCACAAAGAGATGCCCTTCAGTGTCATGATTACCTTAAAATTAAACTTGGAGTGGGACACAGGAAAACTGCCCATTCTCTTCTAGTAAATTATTTGTTTATATTACTAATCAATAATAGCAATGTGAGTAATGCACATATTATGTGATTCATATGAGCTACCTAACAACCTTGTCATATAGTTCCAAGGTATGATGGTGATGACCTTCATTTAAAAAAAAATTAATGTTTATTTATTTTTGAGACAGAGGGAGACAGAGCATGAGCAGGGGAGGGGCAGAGAGACAATGGGAGACACAAGCTCCAGGCTCTGAGCTGTCAGCACAGAGTCTGACGCAGGGCTTGAACTCAGTGACTGCGAGATCATACCTGAGCTGAAGTCGGATGCTTAACCAACTGAAGCACCCAGGTGCCTCACTTTCATTTTAAAAGTAATAAAATATGGGGAACCTGGGTGGCTCAGTCAAATGAGCATCCAACTTCTGCTCAGGTCATGATCTTGTGGTTCGTGGGTTCAAGCCCCGCAACAGGCTCTGTGCTGACAGCTTAGCCTGGAGCCTGCCTGGGATTCTGTGTCTCCCTCTCTCTCTGCCCCTCCCCTGCTCACGTTCTCTCTCTCAACAATAAATAAACATTAAAAAATTTTTCTTAAAGTAATAAAATACATTAAATACTTTAAGGTATTTTACCACAAAGTACAACAATGTGTTTAGGAAGAAGCCTAAATACGAAAGTGTCAGAGATAAATTCAATCTGTTTCCTCCTTCCCCATCCCCAACTTCAGTGTATTTATTCAAGAGTGACAGAAACACAGTCTAAACACATTCTATGTGCCTGGAATTGTTTTTGACATTTTTATCTATCTGATTTAATCTTGGGGTAAAAAAGCCTTAAAGCAATTAAATTCAAAGTATAAAATATGTGCAGGTAGTTTTTACTATTTTTCGATAATTGGTAATAGAAAGGGGCAAAATAAAAAAAGGGAATGAAATGCCATAATAATTAATAATAAGCTTGAATTGGGACTTTATATTACATATTGAAAAATTAAAAGTAACAACCTCACGTACAATAAAGTATAGGTTATAAATAACTTGTACTTTATATTATTAAACTGTATGTATAACAAATACATATTTAATAATATAGGTCTTATTTATGTATTTAACTTGGGGCATAATTGTTATGAAGAAATATTTCATGCTGAGATATGTTTAATATCATGATTGATTTGCAAAATAAGACCATAAAGAGAACCTGTTTGCAAAAATATACATAGGAATGTTTTCAGTTTCCTCAAAGTCCTTCCTTAATCCTATGATTTTAAGATAATCTTGTTTTGAAGCACTTATACTATTGTTATTTTTGAGCTGTTTTCTTTTTCAAAATTTATCGTATCTAATGCTGAGACATCCTTCTTTTAATACCTTTGGGTTTAATTTGAGTAGTTCTCAGCTTAATTTTAATCAGATTTATTTTATCCTATAATTTCGGGATCATTAGAAGATTTTCTTTGCAAATTATTTGAATGGATTTTTTTTTATTGCAAGTTACTCAACAATTATTGAGTTCTTACTGCAAACTATATTTCTGGCACTGTTCTAGGTTCAGGAATGAAAAGCATAGTGTCCTTTAACCAGGTAAAGTATATATTTTATTTGGGGAAAGCAAATAAGAAATACATGAATTAATTAATCAGTTTATAAGACAAACTTAAATAATGATGATTGCTATGCAAATGTATTATGGTAATATGATAGGAATTGACTATGGGGTCACTGCTTTAGCTGGCATGTTTAGGAAAGATTTATTGAGTTTACACTAAAATGATGTGAAGGGTCATAGAGGCTATTAAGAAGGGTATTCTGAATGTAGAAACTAGCAGATGGAAAAGTGTTGGATGGGAGGAGTCATGGTGTTTGATGAGCAGGATAAAGATGTGTACGTTGAGAGTGCAGAAGGGAGGTTGGAGAGATTAGGTTGGAGAGTGTAGGCACCTGGTTAGGTAGAATATGATTGGCCATAATAAAGAGTTTGAATTGTATGCTGATTGAAATTAAACAAAAAGTTTTGGGGGATTTTTATAGGGAAAAGATGCAGTCTATTTTTAAAAGGATTTCTTTGGCTGATATGTAGGAGAAAATAATGGTAGCAGGAATGATAATTAGACGACTGTTGTATTAGATTAGAAGTGAGATTATAGCAAAATGGGTAATTGTTGAAGCAGGATACACCACATGATTTGGTTATGATCAGGACATAGTTGAAAAGTAGAGCAAATAGGATATAATAATAGATTATACAGAATGAAAGACATAGAATAATTGAAGACTATTCCTAGGTTTATGGGAAGAGTGACTCACTGCCTGATATTTGCATTTACTGAGGTGAGAAGACTTGGTTATAGGTTAAATCCAGGGCTTAATATTTCTGTTTGACAAAGTTATCTTGGGCATATGTATTACACCTCCAAGCAGAGATGGTTTGCAGATAGTTGGATATGAATGAAGAAGGCTAGAGCTATAAATATGAAATCAGTTACCAGCATGTAGATAACATGTAGATAATGGGAATAAATAATAAGAAATGATCTTCAATGACTGCTAAAATCACTGAGTGATAAGGTTGATTGATAGAGAACCTTTATAATGAATGGATAAGATCTGAAGTTGATCAGTTTTAACTGCCTAAAAAGATAGACATGATGTATCTCTTTATTTGAAATGAATAGCAACTAAAAATAAATGGTACCACCTATGAGATATTCCTGTCGAAAAATTTAACGTGAATCTCATCATATCTTTGGGTCTAATTAAGTTTACAGAAAGAACTGAGGTTGAGTACATATTGGTACTATGGGGGTGCAGTTAGCCAATTTGGAGATGTTAGAAATTTGACAGAACCAAAGACTAGTTTCCTTAAGAAGTGAATTTGAGGGGGAAAAAGATCTGTTCTAGATTAAAAGAAATTTAAAAGACATTGAAAAACCATGTAAAAAAATCTCAATCCATAGGATTTATTAGGATCCTTATTTTAAAAAAGCAATTGTAAAAAGACAATTATTAAAATGGAACAATTAAAGAGATTTTAACACGAATTGGATACAAGAAAAATAAATAATTGTTTTATGACTATACTTAAAAACTTATGGATTATTGAAAGGAGAAATGATACATGCCTAGTTTAAAATGGTCCAGCTTTGGGTGGGCATAATAAATGAACCATGATTCATCATATATTGGTCATTATGAGGCTGGATTATAAAAATATTTATGAATATTTTATCTATGTTTGCACATTCCCATGATAAACATGTTTATACATAAACAAATAAAAGAGTAAATACATAAAATACTAAAATATAAAGCTGTGGAAAATTTAAGGAGAGCATAGAGGAGAGGGTTGAGAAGATCACCTTAGAGGAGCTCCAGTATTTAAGAATTGAAGAGGAGAGTCACAAAGAAGCTGGGGACTGTTCAGGGTTGTTGGAGGAAAGCCCGATAAATGCCACATCATGGGGCGTCTAGAGGTGTGTGTGTGTGTGTGTGTGTGTGTGTGTGTGTGTGTGTGTGTGTGTGTTAAAGAAGATGAAGGTAGTAGTCAAGAATGCAAAATGCTGCTGAGATTTTTATTAAGATGAGAACTGAAATTTCACCATTAGATCTAACAAGATATTGGTAATGTGTTATTTTTAAGACCAGTTTCAGTGTGTTGTAGAAATAAGAACATGAATGCAGTGGTTTGGAAGAGAATGGGAGATAAAAAAGGGGAGGCAGTAATATGGACAACTTTTTAAGGGAATTGAACTGAGAAATGAGGAGGCAACTGGATTGTGACATGTGATCAAGAATTTTTGTTTTTTTAAATTTAGATGATATCAGAGCAAGGTTGTATACCCACAAAATACTGCTATCGAATAGGATGAAACTGCTGATACATTAAAGATGGGGAGAATTACAGGAAAGAGTTTGTTTAGAGGGAAAGGATGGGATCCTGCATATAAATAGTAGTAAGAGCAGAAATACTTATTATGGCTACAGAACAAAAAGGAAGACAGCATAAGTAGGTATAGATTTGGTGGTAGAAATAATAAAATTACTTGAGTCTAATAACGACTTTTTGTCTATGAAGTATGATTGAGCTCTAAACTAGACTTTTCAGGAGAAAAGATGGGAAATTGCTATATCAAAGAAATGAAAAAATCGATTTATAGATAGCAGTGTGATTGTCAGTATTTATTGTCTATTTGAGATTGTTGGCTATAAATTTGAAGCAAACCAGTATGGTCAGTATGGTTTTATTTTCTCCAGAAATACTCAATTGCTTGGTTATAAACATGGGGTAAGCCTGCAGTTTGAATCAAAGAGGTTTGACACTTTTGCCAGGTAACACAATAGTAGAAGAAAGAGGCAAGGAAGTTAGGGATATTTGCAAGGATGTAGTTACCATGTTATAATGGATTAACGGTGTGAGAGAGGTTGGACAGCTGTTGGTATGAGCATACGGTAGTAAGTGAAGGATAGGAGCTGGTGAACAGAAAATGGGATGTCAGAATGTGCAGCTTGAGGGATAGTGCTGCTATGAATATTATTTATATTAATATAAATATGTAATATATAAATAAAATATATAATATATTAATAATAATATATTGATTATAGAAGATAAACTCAATGTACTAAAGAGGTTGATTGAAATTAGATTGAGGAAAATTTGCTTGAGGAATAGGAAACCAAGAAATGAAGGAAACCAAAGAAACTGAAAAACCAGTGTTTTGAGTTTATCATTTATGTGACTATTGATGTAACCGAAAAAGATGATAAAAGTGGTGGTCAAAGAGAAGACATTTTAGTTGAAGACAGCGACGTGTTTTCAAAGTCCTGAGCTTTTTGAAGGAGGAAGAAGAAGGTAAGAAAAGAAAAAAAAATCTTAAAGTAGGAAAAAATAGGGGAACAAGAATGTCATATAACATATAAAACTTCTCTAGACCCTGAGGTAATTGGAGAGAAAAAGATTGCACTTTCCTTTAGCCTACATTTGAGTGGACTGCAAGGGAGCATTTTTTCCTCATTACATAGTAGGTGCTACTGGGAATGAGAAGATGAAGGGAAATCGAAACCCAGTTTAGAGATTTTTGAGAATGTCCTGCAGGGGATTGATGAGGACAGTTTGAATTCCGGAGGGCTTGTTGAAGGAGATTGATAAAATGGGAAGTGTGGCAACTGGGATCAGATACATGTATTGAACAACGTGGGGATGGCTGTCCTGGAAATTGGGAGTCACCCAGCATGATCATGCTTTTGATGGTAAATGAATTGAGACTGAAAGAAAGATATGATGGGATTGGGTCAAGAACTTTTTTTCTCCCCCAAGTGTTTATTCATTTATTTTTGAGAGGGTGAGAGACAGTGAGAGAGAGAGCACACGTGGGGGAGGGGCAGAGAGAGAGAGAGAGAGCGAGAAGGAGAGAGGGAGACACAGAATCTGAAGCAGGCTCCAGGCTCCAAGCTGTCAGTACAGAGCCCAATGTGGGGCTCAAATTCGTGAAACACAAGATTATGACCTGAGCCAAAGTCAGATTGCCAACCGACTGAGCCACTGAGGCACCCCATAGGTCAAGAACTTTATAAAAAGAAAGAGAAATAGCCAAATATATATTGTTGACATGGCTTTTGGTAAAAATAACTTTAAGTAAAAAATAGAAGTTCTCAGGCAGCTGTTCAGTTTTGCAAGGTGTTTTTTTTTTTTTGAGATTGAAAATGAAAGTAAATTTTTTCAAGTTTTTATTTAAATTCAAGTTAGTTAACATACAGTGTAATATTGGTTTCAGGGGTAGAACTTAGTGATTCATCACTTACATGTAACACCCAGTGCTCATCCCAACAAGTGCCCACCTTAATGCCCATCACCTATCTTCCCCCACCTCCCCTCTGGCAACTTTCTGTTTGTTCTCTAGTTAGGAATCTCTCTTATGGTTTGCCTCCCTCTCTCTTTTTACCTTATTTTATTTTTCTTCCCCTTCCCCTGTGTCCATCTGTTTTGTTTCTTAAATTCCACATATGAATGAAATCATATGGTATTTGTCTTTCTCTGACTTATTTCATTTTGCATCCATGTCATTACAAATGGCAAGATTTCATTCTTTTTGATAGCTGAGTAATATTCCATTGTTTATATATAAGCCACATCTTTATCCATTCATTAGTCAATAGACATTTGGGCTCTTTCCATAATTTGGCTATAGTAGATAATGCTGCTAGAAATATTGGGGTGATGTGCCCCTTTGAATCAGTATTTTTGTATTCTTTAGATGAATACCTTATAGTCCAGTTGCTGAGTCATAGGGTAGTTCTATTTTTAACTTTTTGAGGAATCTCCATACTGTTTTCCAGAGTGGCTGCACCAGTTTGCATTCCCGTCAACAGTATAAGAGGGTTCCCCTTTTTCTGCATCGTTGCCAACATCTGTTGTGTTCTGTGTTGTTAATTTTAGCCATTCTGACAGGTGTGAGGTCGTAGCTTATCATGGTTTTGATTTGTATTTCCCTGATGATGAGTGATGTTGAGCATTTTTTCATGTGTCTATTGGCCATCTGTATGTCTTCTGCAAATTAATTTTTTGATTTCTGTATTCTTCATGGCAATTATACTACTAATCTCAGCGAAGCAGTTTATTTATTTGAAACATGTAATTCCTCATTGTTACTTCATTTCTTCTTTTTAGAATTCAATTCTGTTTTTTGTGTTTCACAGCACTGAATCTTGTTTACCTATTGCTTTTCCTTATTTGTCCTATTGCCAGCAAGGTTTTATCACAGCAGACACTGTGATAAACACTGATGTCTGTGTTGTTAAAAAATAGGATCAAATATAGCATCACTCCTATGCTGTTACCTCAGGAGAACTGTGTGATATTCAGTATAAAGAAGGACAAAAGTGTCAAGTGGTAGACCAGGGAGTGTGGTAGGCAGATGTTTTCTAACTTTTCATTTGGCACTAATTCTGGAAGAGGTTCAGATAAATTTGTGCTTTTGATATATATGTATATCAAAATATGTAAGTATATATATATGTATATATATATAGAAATATAGAAATATTTGCTTATGTATATCACATAACTCCAAAAAAATATTTAGGTGACTACCAATAGCATTTACTACATAATAGGATAAAAATGAAATTTGAATCCAATAGTAAATAATTATTAAATATGGATAAATATTTAGCTCTATACTTTATAACATAGAAAGTAGGGGCACCTGGGTGGCTCAGTCGGTTAAGCAGCCGACTTCAGCTTAGGTCATGATCTCGCGGTCTGTGAGTTTGAGCCCTGCGTTGGTCTCTGTGCTGACAGCTCAGAGCCTGGAGCCTGTTTCAGATTCTGTGTCTCCCTCTCTCTCTGACCCTCCCCTGTTCATGCTTTGTCTCTCTCTGTCTCAAAAATAAATAAATTTAGAAAAAAATTAAAAAAAAAAAGAAAATAGTCAAGTGCATTTATTCATATTTATTCATATTATCCTCATAATATGCACTGTAATGAATTTTCACCCCAATGGCTCTTTCTCCTACAAAGGACATAAAGTCACATCATAATTAAATGAAAGCAAAAATAATGAGGTTCAAGTATACATGGTTTTGATGGCCTCATATAATTTATCAATAAATTCTAGATGGTCTATATGAGTACTACACCTTGTTTAAATAGTACTTATATATTTAAGGTAGGTCATATATCCATTTGTAATGTATCTTTAACTTTTGATAAAAATTAAACTTGTCAAATTAAACTTGTTAATTAAATTAGTCATTAATGACTAAAAGACAAATAAAACTATAAATTTTGTAGTGGGTTCTTTATGTCAAAATAACCCTTTATAGTAAGTAAAACAATTCTTTTACCTGTATGAGATTAAATTCATTACAACACACTATTGTCAAACATACATTTTGAGTTATTTTTATCCATAGTCTTGTATCCAGTTCACCATGGATAAGTAAATTATATTGTATAATTGATAGTTTTAGTTTAGAGGTTGATTTTACAGTTATAAAAAGAGATTATGTTTTCTATTCAAAGGTAAACAGTTTATATTTGGTTAAAACTATAATCCAGACTTCTTGCTTCCATTTTCTACCCAACGTAGCTATCATGATCAGGCAAGTTCAGTGTCACATCAGTAAGGAAAGTCACCCAATATAATGTAAATTAGGTAAATAAAATATTTATACATAATTCTACTATGTTAAGAATTCAAAGGGGTGCCTGGGTGGCTCAGTCGGTTAAGCGTCCGACTTTGGCTCAGGTCATGATCTCACGGTCCGTGAGTTCGAGCCCCGCGTCGGGCTCTGTGCTGACAGCTCAGAGCCTGGAGCCTGTTTCGGATTCTGTGTCTCCCTCTCTCTCTGCCCCTCCCCCATTCATGCTCTGTCTCTCTCTGTCTCAAAAATAAATAAACGTTAAAAAAATTTTTTTTAAATAATAAAAAAAAAGAATTCAAAAAATGTATATTTTATTGTATTATAGATGAAAGTAATTGCATCAGTCCAAACTAAAAAGTTGATACATTTTTTTAGTCTCTATAAATTGAGAGAAATATACTTTCTGTGAGCTATAAATATCTTATCGTAGAATAATAATAAAAATGATTTCTTCTTTCAAACTTTGGGAGGGGCTTGCTACAGTACAGAAACAAGGTAAAATGCCAAAATTTATTTAGATGTTATCACAATATTTCAGTTGCTTTTTTAATATTCTTTATAGGAGAACTAATGCCTTTTACGTTTTATTTTACAGAAATACTTTAGTGAAGCTAGCTCATTTTTAAATGAGCTTTGAGCATTCTAAACGTCGTGCTTTGATAGATATTTTTAAATAATTCCAAATATTTCTTAAACCATGTATTGAAATTCTATTACAAGTAATTTTAAATATTTAAAAATATACTGAGAATACATAAAAGTTTAGATTTTCTTACATATAGCAATACAGACATATATCAATTTCAGAGTAAAATCAATAGCTTTAAAATTTTGCTTTCAAAAAAAGGATTTTGTTCTAAGATTGTAAGCAGCCTGTTTAAATCTAAAATGCCCTGAATTTAATGTCCCCAGAACCTTATGAGAATTATAAATAATTAATGAAATTACTTAAAGATTATCTGTTTCCAATATTTTTATGTTTAATCTTTTTTCTGAATGTATATTTTTCCTCTGTAGACCAAAACTATTTATGTGTATTGCAGTTCAGTTGTAAAAGTAGGTCAGATAGTTCCCATATTATTCAAAAAATGCCTTCAGACTCTTGACGGCAGAAATATGGATGAGTACATGAAGTCACAGACTACCTAATTTTTTTCCTATTAGGCTATTTAAAGTGGATTATTTGGGTTATTCCTTTTTCTTAACAGTTCCTGTAGCAACTTATATTCAGAAGGTCTGCACAAAGATTTCCTGGATGAATTATTTAATTCAGTAAACCAATTTTGCTAGATTACCTTAAGGAATATGTTTCCAGCTTTACAATAGACCCAGAGAAGTCATATAGAAGTCAGATGGTCTCTTAACACACTAACTGGAGCTACATACAAATGAAAAAAAAAAAAAAAGATCAATTAAAATGTCTAAACACTGCTTGCTCCAACCACTGAATTAATACAGATTTTAAAACATTCCACTATTGAAGATAGGCTTTCTGGACAACATCTGACCTGTGTTCAAATTCACATGTTCTGGATAGCCTGAAATTTTGACCTTAGGGCTCAGGCAAAATTAAAATGTCTGAGTTACACAAACTAGTTAGATTTGCTAACCATTCTTGTTAGATAATAGATCCTGAAAGCTTACCTGGAAACCAGGAAAGCTGTGGCTGGTTTTATTCCTTACTACCTTATATGAATTTGACTCTTGACATACAGTAGTTCTGAGCTTATTAGACTAAAGCTACATACATATTTTTCTTTAGTAGTCATTACAAAGGAATTGCACATTAATAATTTAGCACCTCTTCTAAATCTTGTCAATCAAAAGGGCACATCAATCTAACAGTTTCTGAAATCAAGTGTCTTTCTGTCTCTCTTTCTCTGTCTTTTTTAAAAAATATTTTTTAACATTTATTTATTTTTGAGAGACAGAGCATGAGCAGGGGAGGAGCAGAAAGGCAGGGAAACACAGAATCTGAAGCAGGCTCCAGGCTCTGAGCTGTCCTTGTATCCTTCCTTAGTATCTTAGTAACACTAACCAATTTGTTGTTTTTTAAATTATATTCTTCTAAGTACTGTTTCTTTATACTCTTTTAATGTAAGTTAAATTCTCTGAAGCTAGTGTTCACATCATAATCATATTTTATTGAGTGCATATTAGGAATTAAAATATTTTCATTAATATTCTCACTCTCAACCACATTAAACCACATACTCCTAAAAGCTTATGTTATAACCTCTCCATTTAAGCAGTAATTCTTTTTTTTGCAAAAAAAAATTTTTAATGTTTAATTTTGAGAGAGAGTGAGAGACCGAGCTCAAGTTGGGGAGGGGCAGAGAGAGAGGGAGACACAGAATCTGAAGCAGACCCCAGGCCCCGAGCTGTCAGCACAGAGCCCGACTCAGTGCTCGAACTCATGAAACATGATATCATGACCCAAATCTAAGTCAGACACTTAACTGACTGAGCCACCCAGCCGCCCCTAAGCAGTAATTCTTGGAAGAAAAAGTATTTGAGAATCAGTGATGAAACTTAGAAACTTAGATAATGAGGGAGTTATTTTAGAATTATGATTAGGGAGACATTTCTATGCAATAATTTTACATAAGTGGCCTCCTTTGGTTACATACTCATAAATACAGTCCAGGTACAATCAACGTATCTTATTAGGCTCTGTTTCAGGGTGTTCTTTAAGTTAGCTTTCTTATCAACTTCCTTTGGGCTTTCCTACAATATTTTTATCCCAACTCCCCTACCCCCCATTTTACTGTTGCCTACTATTAATACTTGCATAACATGACATTTAGGCATGAAAATCATTCCGACTTTCAGCACCCCAATTGCAAAAAGAAAGAAGGGGAATGGGAGCATTATAGCAAATGAAAAATGGATTATTAGTGACTTATAATAAATGTGAAATCAGAATGCCCAGTACATGACCATCTTGCTAAAGGCCTTCTTCTAAGCGTAGTATAACTGACATTGAGTGGTGAAAGAAACTACATGATGAGGATGAGACTATAGTAACTAAAAGAAAAGTCAAGTTTCCAGAAATCTGAAAGACCATTAGTAAAATTAGACTGAAAGGAGTCAAGGAATCAGTGATAAAAGAACTAGTAGTAAGAAAGGGGAAGTAGGCCTGAGAGAATTAGTTAGCATGACTGTTACTGGATTGTAATGTTCTGGAAACTTTTATGCACTCTAAATTCTTTCTCTGTGACTATGTAAATCTTAATGAAGTTAAGGCCCCTGGCATTTCTAAGTACTAGTTAAAAAGAGCAAAATCAAAATCAAAATCAAAATATGCCTTTATGGTATCACTTTACCCTTCCTTGGTGACTCCTTGGATTACCTAACTCCAAACTGTATGTATAACTAAACATAACCATACGTTTGGAATACCTCAACAGATTCGTTAATTTAAGGTCATGGCTTACATTCTACTATAAGTTAATATTTTGTGGGAGATTTAAGTGCAATACTTTGATAAAACCCACCATCTAATTAAGGAAGTAACAGTATATCTGAAGTAAACATTTCAGAATTTTTCTCAGGCTTTTCAGAAACTTCCAAGTGCATATATGTGGGGGTTTGTGTGTGTGGGAATGGTTAACAAAATACTTCTTAGAATCAACGATTTGTGTTTTATCCCTCTCATAATTCCTTGCAGAGGAGACTACTTGAAACAACCCTCCTCCCAACTCTAATTTAAAAATCTTCCTGGGGCACCTGGGTGGGGTCAGTTGGTTAAGCTTCCCACTTCAGCTCAGGTCATATTCTTATACATCGGGCTCTAAGCCAACAGCTAGGGGCCTGGAGCCTGCTTCAGATTCTGTCTCCCACTCTCTTTCTGTCCCTCCCCTGCTTGTGCTCTCTCTCACTTCCTCAAAAATAAATAAATAAACATTTTAAAAAATTAAAAAATAAAAGTCTTCTTGAAATTTCTTAGTTCTTCGCCCCATGACACCCCTCCCATTCTGTGCTATATATCTACTGTTTGAAAAATGCTTTCACCTGCTCCAGTTATCATTGGTTTGGGTATCCAAAATCATTGGATTTTTTTTTTTTGAAGCCACCAGCTTGATTGGCTTAATAAAATGCTCAGCAGTCAAAGGGGTTGATTTCTATTTGAAAGAGGGCATAGGAAGAGGGTACATGCCTGTAAATAATTATTCTTTATATTTTTCTTTTACACATATCAATTTAGAAGTGTAAATTGCTATTCTGTGCTCAGGGTTCTAACTCATTTTAATTATTAAAACTTTTATACCAAGAAATCTTGAAGATATAAGCTAAGTAAACTTTGGTTTAACAGCATTAATTGTGACTCAAAAATTACTCTTTAAAATATATCTTAGTGTCAACTGTCAAAATATTAATTTGCGGATTATATTTTCCTCTGTAGATATTAACCAATTTTTGTCTTTTTTTTTAAACTAATTTCATTAAATACCTCAAAACTGTGGGTTTGATTATAAAGTTGTAATTTTTCATTAATATTTTAACATACATGAAAACAAACTGTGAACTTCCTTCTGGCACCCCAACATACCCCAAGCTCATATTGTATTTGCCCTGCCAGAGCTCTGTAATTAACCACTTCTCCAGTGAGTTCTGGCTCCTTTTGCTAGTAAATGGAATATAAAAACCAAGATCTGGGTACTAGGTGTGCCATAGGAGTTTTATAGGCCCTCTTAGTGGAGAGAACTAGGAAATGTATGTATATTAACTTATGCATATACACACATTTATATTTATTTCAGTGTCTGTAGATGTATCAATACTTTCCAGTAACACATAATGTGAGTTCATGTTGATGCCTGTAACTCAAATTCAGAATCAGAAGACTGACTTTAATGTAATGTTAATTTTGTTGCATATATTATGATATATAGATATAGATACAGACATACATTTTTAAGAATAATCACTGAAAGAACACAGACAAAGCTATAGTTTAAAAATGAATAGGGTAAAAAGTGTGGTGAGAGAGAGTAGAACATATAAAACCTTACTAGTTCAAATGAAGGAGGGAATGAGGAAAACTGAGGAACAAAATACATTTTTCAGAATATCCAATTTATTTTTCATTTTTAATGAAGATTAGAGATAATACCTGAATAAAACAATATCCACTAATGAAACCGAAAATATTTTGTGAATTCTGCTTTTCCTCACAAAAAGGGATATGTAAGAAGCTCGGACAGTCATGCAGATGATTTTATTAACAATTAAAAGAGCAGATGGAGCTTCAGAGCTTCAAAATGTATCTTTTGTAAATAGAAAAATGACATGTAATTACATGACAATAATATGACTTTGGCAACTAATCAAAACATACACTGTAAATTAAATAAATGCGTAAATCAGCCTCACATGGAAAGATTTACCACATCAAACTATAAAAGAGAAAACTAAAATCATATTAAAAGAGTGAAATCCTTACTTTAAAATTCAACACTCATTCATTAAAACAAGCAAAATAAGCACTTAGGAAACAAATAAGAAATTAGAATTTGCCTAACCTTTTAAAAGGTATGTAAAATAAATCTATAGTTTTAAGTCAGAGGACAGTCATGTGAAGCAAGAGTGGGACAGAGAAAGCTTGTTAAAATCAAATGACAGCAGAAAACAGTAAGCAAAATAAAAACATTTTACAAACAACAGGTTAACTTTTTTGAAAAAAAAAATATTTTGGAAGAAGAGATGAAGTACCTAAATAGAGCTTAGTGATAATACCATTCTGTCAGACATGAGAGATACATTTGAAATCCATAGCAATCCTATTCATCAGCAATAACCAGTTGGAAGATATAATTTGAAAAACATTCCTCCTGAAAGCAAAACAGATCTCTAAGATACTTAGAACTGAATCTATGAAAGAATATGCAATATTTCTAGGTAGGAAATTATAAAATATTATCGAATGTCATAAATAGAACCTATTATATAAATAATGATCTAAAGCTCGTGGATGCGAGGGTTTAATACCACAAAAATATCAATTATTCATGAAATAATCTATAAATACTAAGAAATTCCAATGATAACCATACCATATTTTTAGCGTGTGTGCAGATTGAAAAGCTAACCCTAAATTTAAATTGTGTATGTTATATATAAGAATATTTAAGATGCTTGTGCAAAAGGAAAACAAATAGACACCAATATTTCTTAAGTTTAGCGATTAAGCAATGGTGTATTAATAATATCTGATATTTGCTGCACCAAATATACTCTTGACTTCCCTTCACAATTCTTAAATTTATGAACTGCGTTAATGCCTTCCTGGATTCTTATTTTCCAGGTGAATGTAAACAACTGAAGAATTCGCAAGAAATGAGAGGGAGGACGGAGGGTGAGGTAAGGGTATTTATTTCTAGTTACTTTCTTATCAGATTGCCAAAGATCGGCTGTGTTGCTTTACCAAAAGGTGACTCCTCCTGTAACAATAATTGTTCCTTCTGAAGCCAGAAGAGCCCTGGCATGCAAATGACTGCATGTTGCAAGCCCTCACTGTTTCTGCCCTTTGCTAATGCACATTGACTTTCTATGCAGATGAGAAATAAACATTTGCATTACCCCACTGAGAGGGGGTTGTATGTTATTGCAGTTAATCTGTAAAAATTCACTCCTTGTTTAATTGAACTTTCAGAACAATTGACACTGTTGATCACTCCCTCATTGTTAAAACAGTTTTGTTTCTTGGATTCTGGTGGTGATCACTGCTAGGGATCAATGCTGCTTCTGATTACTATCATACTCTTTCTGCCTTAGAAATGCCATAATGTCTCAGGGTTCCATGTACCCCCCTCTCCCATTTTATGATTTTTTCCAGACCCATGGCTTTGAAAACCCTCTATAAACAGATGACACAAATATTTATTTGAAATCGCATTCCTTTTATACCTTGCCATTATTCAGTTGTGGGACATACACATTTTTCTCTGGATATCTAATAGGCATTTCAGACTTCACATATCCAAGTCCAAACTGGTGATTCCCATGTCCTCTCTATGAATCTTTTTCATTGCCCTGTCTTTTCTAAGTGTATGGGACTACCAGTCCATGAGTTGCTCAGACAGAAGATACTGTAATCAGTTTTGACTCTTCTCTCAAATGCTGTATCTAATACGTAAGGAAATTCTTTATACTTTATCTTTGAATTATTTGCCAAACTGAACATAACTATTTCAGCTGTAATCATTGATATTTTAAGCTGAGCCATTTTTATCTCTTGTTTGAACTGATCCAGAACTCTATCAACTAGTCTCTATGATTCCTTTCTTTGCACTTTTTCTCCACAGCCAGACTATTTCTTTAAAAAATAACTGTCATTCTGCTCAGAATCTCTGTATGGCTTTCCAACTGTATTTAGAACAACATCCAAAGTACTTATCGAGGTCCTATAAGGCCCTAGTTGACTTTGGTCCCCGGATAACTCAGACCTCATGTCTGACTTTGCATATTCTTGTTCAAATATTCTGGACTTTTCTTGTCCAAAAATATGCCTATCACATTTCCTTCGGAATTTTACACCTGAGTTCCCCTCAGGTTAGAAAGCTCATGCCCAGATATTCATATGGCTGTACTCACTTAATTCTCTGCTCAAATATTATCTTCGTACTGGCCTTCCCTAACAACCGTATCCAGAAAAGGTATCCCTACTTTTCTAAATCTCTCTCCTTCCATTGTTAATTTTCCTCTGCAGCATGTTTTACTGCTAAAAATCATATAGTACAATTAGCTTTTTAGTTTTTTGTTTTGTTTTGTTTTGTCTCTTTCACTTGAATAAAAAATTCAATAAACTCAGGTGCTTTTTCTGTTCCATTCAGTATTCAATATTGTGTCCTCTAACACTTAGAGCAATGCCTGGGAGCATAAGGCACTAAAAATAAAACAAACAAAACAAAGAAATCCCAACTTTAACAAAATAAGGAGAAGGAAGTTTCCTCAGTTTAATACGGGATGCAAAATAGTAACTTGGGCCGATCTTAATTGAAGAGCTACCTCAAGTATCTGGATTGTCATTAAATAATGAAATCCTTTTCTACATTCATTCTGCTTTACTTGGCAGTGCTATATTTTTTAAGTTCCTCCAGGTTGAAAGTTTTACAGATTTAGAAACCATTTTAGTTCATGAGGAGATTCAGGTTATTTGTGGTGACAGCTAGCCTCTCTAATTCCATTCCCTCTATTACCAGACCATGAGTTGAGCATACATTGTCTTTCACCAGAATCAATATCTTATCTATTCAGCTCCCTGAAATGAGCTTTCATTATCCAGGTGGTTTTAGGTGGATGACTTGCAACTTTTATCACCTTTAGGACTGCCTGCTAGGGTGTCTGGGGGACTTTGTGTAATGGTACAGGCATACATCAGACTGGGTCACCTTGATGTTAAAAAATCGATGGGGAAGAAAATAACAGTTGAGTACTTCTGAGTTTAGCACTCATTCTCAAAGCAACGTAGTATATAACTGGTGACAAAAACAAACACGTGGTGAATTCTCTGAAGCACAGTCCTGAGGTATAGAGCTATGAGCTACACTGTTAGAACCCTTACTGGGATTAATTCATTTATGAGGCCCTTTATAGTTATTTCTGCATCTTTGAAGCTTCTATGGAGTCTTGATGCTCAGTTACACACTTGGGAAAAATTACAGAGACTTATATCGCTGTTTAAATTTGTGAGTCTAAGTTTAGAAAATCTTCACTAAAATAAGAAATCCTTAGTATACAATTACACGAATAATTCTATTAGTTACCCAGAAAAGGCAAATTAGAAAGTAGATTAGGGGTGCCTGGGTGGCTCAGTCGGTTAAGCATCTGACTTTGGCTCAGGTCATGATCTCACAGTGCTTGAGTTCAAGCCCCGCATCAGGCTCTGTGCCAACAGCTCGGAGCCTGGAGCCTGCTTCAGATTCTGTGTCTCCCTCTCCCTAACCCTCCCCCATTCATACTATGTCTCTCTCTGTCTCAAAAATAAATAAACATTAAAAAAATATATAATATTTGGCTAGGGCTGGAAATAAGAATACTAACTAAATGGAAATCTCAGTAAATTTATAAAAAATCATTGACTTGAAGTGGGTAAATTTTACTGCATTTAAATTCTACTACAGTACATTTAAAAATTATATAAATAAAGAATTTTTTGGTAAAGAATCGTGTAAAGGAAATAATAAAATATATTTTATTAAGATTATAAAATATTCTTCCAAAAATGGAACACTAGACTGGATATATTTAGAATCTTGTTAGTTTCTGATCTGTTGAGGGAAAGCTGTTATAGAAGGAAAGACCAAAGAAATATCCCAGCATCCTCCTAGTCACCCTCTAGTCCAAGACAGTAAATCAGAAAGAATATCTTTTCCCAGGAAGAATTGCAGAAGTTAGTGATGCTCTCAAAGTCAGAGGTGATTGTTTCCGTGATCTCTCCATTCAGTCCATCTGTATGGCCCTTTCAAAACACAGGTAAACTATGGTGGTTAATAGTTGATTATTGTAAACCTAAATAGTGATACCACATTGGAAACAGTTTTGCTGGATGTGTTTCTAGAAAAGAAGAATATAAATTCTAGTATTTGGATGCCACTATTGTGCAAGATGCATTCTTTTCAGTATCTATCAATAAAGAGTATCAAAGTAACACCTTTTATTAAGGGAAGAGAATCACTATTCATTCACAGTTTTGTATCAGGGCTACTGTAACTCTCTTGCTCCTAGGACATTATACTTTTTTTAGATGCCTTGGGCATCTTTTATAATTTGGGGCATCACAGTAGTTTGCCATATTGATTTTATTATGCTTTGTAGTTAGTGTTCAACAAGTATTCTAGATCCCCTCATAAGTTTTACGCATCCTAGAAATGGTAAGTTGACTCCTGGAAAGTTATACAGACCTACCACTTCAATGAGGATTTGCTTTCTGAAATAAAGGACAAGTTATTATCCCTCATACACCTACCACTAAGGTAGAGTCACAGGACTAAGTGGGTCTTTCACACTTGGAACTGTTGTATTGCAGTGCCATCTGATTTACTTGCTGGGGCCATGTGAGTCTTAAATTCAGTGGTGTCGGAAGTATCCAGGTTAGCTAAACTTGCTGCATGTATCTCAGGGTCAGGTCATCTGTAGCAGATCGGTAGATCTGTAGCAACATGTTCTTTGAAAACCAGATCTTAATTTGCTACAGAGCCCAGTAGAAATTGAATGCCTCCATGAAGAACATGTGTTGACTGTGCAACCAGAGCATGTCTCTGCAGTGTGGTCAAGCATTTGAAATATAATTTAGTGTATATTTGAAGTGGTGCATTTAGATTTGGGCCTCAGCCCAAATGTCCAGAAGAAACAGTACTTTACATGAAGAAGGATAGTTTTACTTACTCCCTGGAATTGCTTCCCCCTTAGCCCTTAAATATGGCTTCATGGAAGTTTCCCTAAGTTGAGGAAACTAACCTCATGTGTTGGTGCAAATCAAACTGAACGTCTGCTTTACTGTATCCTAACTCAAAGATGGCCCTAAAGACCATTTCTCCAGTGTGGATAGCTGTGAACAACATGTAGGTAAATGTGGTCTGCTTTTATAAACACAGACACTTGAGCGGTCACAAATGGCTGGGCTGGTTGGCCAGGAGTCTGGAAAGAGCAAGACTGGGATGCAAAGGAGAAATAATTAGACCTTTACAGAAGAGGCACAGAAGAGGCACCTAGAGAGATCATCGGTGTAGGCGAAAAGCATGAGAATCTGGGTCTTACATTATTAACTACCTAAGCAATCAAACCTAGAGGAAGCCCTTAACAACAAGAGATTATAAGAGGACTTTTATTTTCGTTTTTTTTTTTTTTTTTTTTTTTTTTTTAGGACAGGGAGCACCTGAGTGGGGGAGAGGGGCAAAGGAAGCGAGAGAGAATCTTAAGCAGGTTTCGTGCTCAGCATGGAGCCCAATGTGGGGCTCAATCCCAGAACCCTGGGAACGTGACCCGAGCCAAAGTCAAGAGTCAGATACTCAACTGACTGAGCCACCCAGGTGCCCCAAGAGGGCTTTTCTTAAGGATAGTAGCCAGAATTTATCCTTACCACTGCTCCCCCACCCCCATGCCTGAGCCCCAGACTCATTTGGATAGTTAACTACCTAAACACATTGAACCAAGAGGAAGCCCTTAACAACAGGAGAAATAAGAGGACTTTTCTTAAGGATATTGGCCAGAATTTGTTATTACTCCCTCCATCCCCCACTGCTTGAGCGCTGGGCCCATGAAGAGGATGGTCCAACAGCAGCGTTTCCCTTTCTCTATGTCAGGTCTAGGTACTGCCACTGCTGCATGTTCAATTTGCCACAAATGGCTGGGCTGGTTGGTCAGGGGTCTGGAAAGAGAAGATTTAATTGCAGTGAAGAAACCATAAGACCTTTACAGAAGAGGCACCTGGAGAGATCATCAGTGTAGTCAAAGAGCATGAGAATCTGGGTCTTACGTTATTAACTACCTACTGGTCTTTTCTAGGACTACCACCATACCAGGGCTTATATAATATCAGATTTACACCATGGCATGCTGTGTAACATTTCCTTAAACCAAAGTGTCTGTATTCTGATTGCAAATACATGAATATTTTTATTATTTAAACTATTATACATTCATCAATTTCATTCATTCATTCATTTCACAAACATGTATTAACCCCTTGTAAACTATTCTGTGTTAAGGCCTTGGAAGCACAAAAATGAATAAACAGTCTGTGCATTTGAGGAATCTCCAGTACCAATAAAGAGACACATAATCTAAAACGAAAATACAACGTAACAGTGTTATTGCACAAATATTTAGTAGGTATTTGTGGTTATACAGTATTGAGTAATGATATCAGGGGAGGTATAAAAGAAAATTTGAGAGGAAAATATAGTTCTGTTAGTATTGATTCTTCAACTGAAAATGGTATTCCAGAAAAATGAATAATATGAAAAGACAAGAGGTGTTAGAAGCCATGGTGGATTCAAACAATGATATGTTTGTTGTTAGCACCAGAGAAGTTTTTTTTAGGAGATAACACATGTAAGGTAATTTAGATTCAGATTTTAATAGGCCATGAAGATAATGTCACCAAGTTTGGATTTTATCCCATAGACGACGTGGTGCCACTGAAAGCTTTTAAGCTGGGAAGTTATAGAACACAATCTATATTTTAGAAACATCAGTCTGCCAGCAGTGTTGAGAACGCATTAAAGGGATATGAGATTAAGTTTTGGTGGTTACTTGAGAGGATATTGACACAGACTTGTTGAGGGAAAGGTTGTTTTAAGAGAGTTAGAATTAAGGTTTTATAAAAACTGGTACAAAAAGCACTAGCAATAAAAGTACCATGTACCCTTATATGTACACTATATAGATATTTTAACATTTTCCTCAAGTGAATACAGTCTTTGATATTAGGAATTGTAACTTACTAGTCTTTGTATTCTATATGTAATGGGGCATTGGGAATTAAAAAGACATTTATAACAATTTGATTAAAAAATTTTACAAGATACTGCAGGAATATTTATTCCAGTCAAGAGTTGATATCATAGAACTTCTTTTTCCCTCTATTCAAGAAGCCAACCAAGTGAAAGGGCAATAAGATGATTCCAGGTAGAGTAAAGTTATGGAGATGTTCAAGAGTATGATGAATTCAGGACACTTTAATAAATTTAGCATGTATGAAATGTGAGGCACATTTGATGTTGAAAGAAAAAAGGGCACATTTTGAGCATGTTTTGTATGCCATGATAAGGACTTTGCATTTTATCCCAAGAGCAGTAAAAAATTATTAAAAGGAATGCAACCATCCATTTGATATTTTTTAAAAGATTATTCTGGCAGAAGTGTGATACATTGATAGATGGGACTACAATGGAGAGAGAGAGAGAGAAGTAGAGGGTGAGGGAGGGGGGATCAGTTGCAATATTGTAATAATAACCTAGAGCAAGACATAATGAGAATCTGAAATAGTTTAAAGGAGAGAGAAATGTTTATTGAGAAGGAAGAGCTAATGTATCTCGATGAAAATTGGACATTAACAGAGGGACAAGAAGACTTTAAGAGAGTCTCCAGGCTTCTGACCTGGGCAACGGAGTTTTTGTTCCATGATTAAAAAACAGGGGTGCCTGGGTGGCTCGGTCAGTTGAGCGTCCGACTTCAGCCAGGTCACGATCTCGCGGTCCGGGAGTTCGAGCCCCGCGTCGGGCTCTGGGCTGATGGCTCAGAGCCTGGAGCCTGTTTCGGAATCTGTGTCTCCCTCTCTCTCTGCCCCTCCCCTGTTCATGCTCTGTCTCTCTCTGTCTCAAAAATAAATAAACGTTAAAAAAAAATTTAAAAAAAAACCAAAAAACAAAACAAGACAAAAAAACACAATATATTTTACATTTATGTGTGTGTGTGTGTTTTGAAAGGAAGGAAGGTCAGATGTTAAAGGTACTGTATTCAACTTAATATATATTGAATGTGGATGAAGTACGTGTGAGATAGTAAATGGGAAGTCCAGATACCTCAAATAACTGTTCTCTAGTCTTCTCACTGTTTCCCAAACATTCTGTGTTTCTTAATACCCTCCCCTCAGTATAGCAGATAACACCACTTATTGAAT
Organism: Prionailurus viverrinus; assembly: GCF_022837055.1. Taxonomy (NCBI): domain Eukaryota; kingdom Metazoa; phylum Chordata; class Mammalia; order Carnivora; family Felidae; genus Prionailurus; species Prionailurus viverrinus. The sequence goes on from NC_062562.1 coordinate 143,122,795, forward strand.
TCTGTGCATCAGCATTTAATCTAATATATCTGTATGTATGTATTTTCCAAAATTGGTATATGGACTATAAATCCAAGCTCCTAATTTTTAAACACCCTTATAATATTTCTCAAAAGTCATACATTGCAAAATAGTTTCCTTGGTGTTTTGATGGAAATATATATAATGAAAGATTTTGTCCATAGATGTCCAATTTATAGAGGTGGAGTGTGCTAGCAACCTGACTCTAGAACATGGGTAAGGGGTTTTTTTGGTTCAATGGACTGAATTGTTGGTTTCTTAACTACAGATTGAGGCAATACCAGATTAGAAGACTTTGGTCTGTTTTGTGGACAGAATCTTCTAGTTCCTCTTCCAACATTTCTGAAATTCTACATATATCAACTGTAGTGAATGGTTACCAAACTTTTGTTGTTTACTTCCCAGTAATTTTTATACTGCTGAAACCCAGGTCTAATAAGAGTCTAATGAAATAACTATTATATGCATCTACATCTTCTCATGGATGTCTGACTTCATGGTTGAATTTGGAGAGTTTTATGAAATTGTTCTCCTGGAGCAACAAGTTTATTAGTATTATAGAGAAATATATGGAAGGCATTTTCTTATGGGCTCAATTACATCTTGGAATACTCAACTGGCATCATAAGCACACATTTTATATACATTTCAGAACATAATGACCATTATTGCAATAATAGCATTCAGATATTGAGTATTATTGATGCATGTTTCAGTAAGTGATACTTTAGAGACATATCACTAATAACATTATTCAAATATTATTATTACAAGATTATTTTAAGTAATTTACATTGTGTGTGCCTACTAAGTACCTTCTGGAGGAAGGCAGGCAGCAGATGGACAGGCAGACAGGAAGGAAGGAAGCAATGGAGATGGCTGGCATTTCCTTCCTCTTTCTTCCCTCTTTCCCTTCCTCTCTCTCTGTCTCTGTCTCTGTCTCTGTCTCTCTCTCTCTCTTACTCTCTTCTTCCCCTTTCCTTCCTTTCTCCCTTCCTGGACAAGGAATCTGGCTGAGATCATAGCTGCACTGGTTTCTAACAGATTAGTGTTTGGAGCACATGGAGACTCTTCCACTTTCAGGAAGGTTAACATAATGGTTCAGCTTTGAATTTGAAACCTAATATGCCACACATTAAGGCTGGCAGCTAATTAACTGTTACAACTTGAAACCAGAGTATTTAAGGACACCAGCAGACACATCTACAGCGAAGAATAATAAGAAATGAAATTTAAACATACCACAATTGCTCAAGCAGTCTGTGAGCAAACATCCCTTCACTGCTAATCCCCAGGGACAGAACAGGCATGAGTGGAGAAGGAGCAGTGGGATAGGCCAACTAGACTTCAGGTTCCCTTGCTCTCCACCACAAGTGGCTCTTGGTTGTAGCAAGCAAGTCTAGACTTGAGATTTGTTTCTTTGTTTCCCTTTGCATTAGCAGGCAGTCAACCTGTGTAGGGTGACACCACAATAAGTAACTCAGTTCCATACATGTACACTCAGGGGTGAGCACGTGACTTCATACACAAATTTAGGAGCTCTCTTTTTCCATCTCCCTTCTCTCCTTAGGATTCCTCACATCCTGTGGTTCCTAGACTGCTTTTTATGGCTCTCTGGCTAAAAGTGTGGTGTTTTAACCTCCTTGTGTTGTCACACATTCCTTTAAATGGGTATGCTTTGGGGGCCAAGCAAAGAGAGAAGGATAACAAAAATTTCCCACACAAATTTCAGATCATAGGGACATCCATTTTCTAGTTCCTCTGCCCAAACAGAAATATTTTATCTAAAATTTTAGGCACCTTTTTGGGCTTTGCCATTACTTGCCAGCGGCAAGGAGGGAAAAACAAAACAAAACAAAACAAAACAAAACAAAAAAACCCAAACAAAACAGAATTACTCCCACAGACTCCCTTCCTGGACCTCTGTCAAGAAAGAAATAGGATTTCTCTTGAAGACTTTTTGTCTGTGCTTGCTGCTGTTTTGGAATAGCAGCCATCATAGGGTCTAAACCTGAATGAATGAAACAGCAACAAGAAAAAAGCTAGTGTCATCATATCACCTATTATCTGGGTTTAGATTTCCCTTCCAATCCACCTGCCGTTGTATGTATTTTAGAGTCTGAACAGATAGATCTTTATTTTTTTCCAGGGATTTTAGTTGTGATCAGTGGAAGCTTTAGAACTGCAATGAGTAATCCATTTTAGCCAGACCTGAAAACTATCTTGGAATTTAAAAAATTATCTTGCTAATTAGAGAATTTTGAATTGATAGTTGTGTGTGTGTATGTGCACGAGTGAGTGAGTGTACATGTGCATGTGTGTTTAGTATTTTAGCATTATAAGTCATTTCCCTGTGGCTTCAGACACACGTGGCTTCACGTGGTTTCTGATGAAAAATCTGTAGTTCCTATCTGTGTTCCTGCCCATGTAATGTGTCATTTTCACCTGCTTTCAAGATTTTCTCTTTACATTTTGTTTTCCACAGTTTGCATATGATACACCTAGGTGTTAATGTTTGTTGGTTTAAAGGAAACTTTTTTAGGGGCCCCTGGAGTCAGTCAGTTAAGTGTCTGACTCTTGATTTCAAGTCAGGATATGATCTCATGTTTCATGGGGCCAAGTCGCACGTCAGGCTCTGAGCCTCCCAAAATGAATGAACTTAAAAAAAAAAAGAAACCTTTTCTATTTTAGAAATGTTTAGGTTTACAGAAAAATTGTAGGGATAATATGGTTTCCATATATCCCACTCCCATTTTTCCCTGTTATCAATAATTTAAATTAGGGTGGTACATAAGTTGCAATTAATAAACAAATATTAATACATCATTTTTAACTAGGGTCCATACTTTATTCAGATTTCCTTACTTTGTACATAATATCCCTTTGGAGGATCCCATCCAGCAGACATTATATTTACTAGTTTCCTTAGCCTCCTCTTGGATAGACTTGGAGATCTGAATTTCTATATTATTTTTCTTCTGCCTGAAGGACATCTTTTATTATTTCTTGCAGGTCAGATCTGCTGGTCATGAAATTGCTCTGTTTTTATTTATCTGAGAAAGTTGTTATATCACCTTCATTTTTGTTTCTTTAATTTTTTTTAATATTTATTTTTGAGAGAGAGAGAGCACGAGTGGAGGAGGGGCAGAGAGAGACAGAGACACCAAATCTGAAGCAGGCTCCAGGCTCTGAGCTGTCAGCACAGAGCCCAACGCAGGGTTCGAACCTCTGAACTGTGAGATTATGACCTGAGCTGAAGTCAGATGCTTAACCGACTGAGCCACCTGGGCGCCCCTCACCTTCACTTTTAAAGGATAATTCACTAGACATGGAAGTCTAAGTTACTGGTTATTTTTTTCCAACATTTCAAATATTTTACTTTATTTTCTTCTTGTATGGATTCTGATGAGGTGTCTGTTGTAAATCTTATCCTTTATTCCTCTATAGGTAAGATTAAATAAGATTTTTTTGCTGCTTCTTCTGGTTTCTTTTATGATGTTCTGTTTGTCTTTGATACGGTTTGAATATTATATGCCTGCGTGTTAGGGTTTTGTTTTGTTTTGTTATCCTTATCCTGCTTGGTATTCTCTGGAGTTTCTAAATCTGTGGTTTGGGATCTCTGTCAGTGTTTTTAGAAGGTCTTGGCCAGTGTTATTTTATGTATTTCTTCTATTCTCTTACTCTTTTTCTAGTATTTCAGTCTCACTTATGTTACAATGTTTGAAATTGTCCCATATTTCATGGATAGTCTGTTCTGATGTGCATGTGTGTGGTGGGGTGTTTCATTTTTTTTTTTTTTTTGCATTTCAGTTTGAGAAGTTTCAAGTTCATAGATTTTTTACTTAGCCATGTCCAGTCTGCTGATGAACTCATCAAGGCTCTCTTCATTTCTGTCACAGGGTGTTTTATGTCTAACATTTTAATTCTTTCTTAGAGTTTCTAGCTGTCTGTTTACCTACTCACTTATTCTTATATGACATTTAGTTCTTTAACCAATGTAGCCCACAACATAGTAACCCCATTTACCTTGAATTCCCAACATCTGTGTTGTATCTGAGTCTAATGTTAACGCTTTCTTTGTATCTTTAGACTGTATTTTTACTTGCCTTTTGGCATGGCTTATAACTTTTAATTGAAAGCCAGATATGGGTTATTGGGTAATGTTTATCTGACTAGCAGTTGACTGTGTTTACTATTTGATACCAGGGGCCTCAAATTCATCTAGTGTCTGTTTTTGCCTCCTCTCTTAAGTTTGGGCCTCCCTAAAAAGGTGTGGGGGAAGGGAAACATTCTGTAATATATTATTAAATTTCAGTCTTTTAGTGAGCAGAAGACTTGCGGCCTTGGCCTTCACCCATATTTCCCAGTGGTGTAGCTTCCTCCTCATACAACCTTAGGTGAGACAAGAATGCTAGAGGGCACTGGAGTGCAGTAAATGTCCACCTTGGATAAGGCTTCGCTAAAAAATCTCCACTCCCCTTCCCGCCACCCCTGAAAACCTAACAGGAGTCCGGGAGGAGGTAAAACCCATGACAATTTTATACAAGTTTACCCTGAAGACTGTGGCCCCCAGAAGTTCCTTACTTTCATACTAGCACACACTGAGCCACCCACAGTGTATCAGTTACCTTTGAAATATCTTTACCAGTTTGTGGCTGCAGCGGCTTCTTTTTCAGGTAACTAAATCTCAACTGTGACCTCGATTTGCCTGTCTTTCCAGGAAACAGGGTGCCAGTTTGCCCCACAACCTTAGTTCTCTGGTGTATTGATTTTTAGTTCTCTGAGCATTTCTTGCTCTAAGGATAGAAGTGGCAACTTCTAAGCTCTCCAGATGTTAAAGCTGAAACTGCAAGTCCCAAATGTTATTTTGTGGGTATTCATTCTTCTTTGGGTTCTCTGAGCTTTTTTTGGATATGTGTTTGCTGTCTGTTATTAATTTAAAAAATACTGAGTCGCTGTTTCTTAAAATATTTCTTCCACCACATTCTTTAACTCTTCTTCTGGGATTTCAATTACACTTATAGTAGACCATTGGATATTGTACCACAGCTCTTGGATGCTCTGTTCTGTTTTATTTGCTTTTTTGTCTCTTTATGTTTCAGTCTGGGTAATTTGCATTAACCTATGTGAAATTTGCTGATTCTACTCACAGGTATATTTAAACTTGCTGGCAAGCCTTTCAAAGGCCTTCTTCATTTTGCTTTTTATTCCTAGCATTTGATTCTATTTGATAGTTTTTATATTTCTGCTAAAATTACTCATCTGATGCTGCATGTTTTCTGCCTTTTCCTTTAGAGTCTTTTGCATACTAATCATAGTTACTTTCAGTTCCCTGTGAGATAGATCCAACCTTCCTGTCATATCTCATTCTGGCTCTGTTAATTTTTTGTTTCTTGGCAGTGTGTTGTTTCTTTCTTGCTTCTTAGATACCTCATACTTTCTTTTGTTGAAAGCCATAAATGTTACATAAAACAGTGGAGAATGGAGTAGAGTTTATGCCTGGAAATGGGCCTACCTTTTCTTCTGCTAGACCTTTAGTGTGGGATTTACATTAATGTTCTCAGAAGTTGAGGCGGACTTAGATTTTTAGTTTGCTGTGATTGCCCTAAGTGCACCACACATTTCAAATTCCTTTATAATACCTTGTTTTTGTGGTCTGGATGGTCTGATAGGAGGTCTGTATCGTGTCTGCTCTCCTCTCAGTGTAGGCGTTCCCTTTGTGCTTTGCCTCAGTTAGGGTCTGTCTCTACACTCTTCCCACTCTCCCGGCATTTTTCCCATTAAGGTGTCACACGACACTTGTTAGCCTGGTGGTGGCCGAGCAGAGGAGTATTCTCCGTTGTGCCTGTGTAGCCTCAGCCTTAGCCACTGTCTCTCTGTGTCCCAGAGGTGTAACCTTTTTGCTGACCCTGCACCCTTTCACCTCTGGTTCTGCACCCAAAATATATTTCCGCCTCTCCCGAAGGGATTTTTCTTTTCGGTTACCCCATCTGCGGTGGGGTTTTCTCCAGTGCCCTAAGAGTGGCAGTGTTCGTTCCCCTTCTTTTCACAGAATAAGGCTTTAATTCTGTAATGGAGATAAGGAAGTTTCAGGTGGACTTTCCTATTCCTCCTACACAGACTCTTCTTCTCCCCCAGTCACGCATCATGAAAGAGACTTTCTCAGGGCTCTCAACAGTGTCTTGGTCTTCATCTTTGTCTTCTTCTTTTCTTCTTCCCCCTTTCCTTCCCTTTCTCCTTCCCCTCCTTCTTCCTCACTTTCTTCTTTATGGTTGTATAGTGTGGATAGTGGGTAATAGCCTACAAAAGGATGTAAAATCTCCCTATTTCTGAGACCCCCAGGGGCTCCTCCACACCCTTGCCAGTCCTCATTCAGCATCTGGTAATTCATGAACTTTTGTAGCTAATTTAGTTTGTCTCAGGTTAGCAAGTGCTTATGTCCCATCTTTCCCTGCCGGAGTCCGTCTCATTAGGTTTGTAGGTAGTTGGTTGCCCTGTGCCCTCAGCTCTCTGAGAGTGAAATAGGATTCATAAACTTGCATTTCTTCCAAGATTTGGTGTTATCGTAAGTCTAGGAGGTATGTTTTTTTCCAGTTATCTACATCCTGGGCAGAATCCAAAAGTTGATTTCTTTATTTTTGATTAATTTATCTAATTTGTTGAGTTTGAATTGTCTTAGGTAAGAGCCAACTACTTATTTAGTTTAATGGCATTTCTTATATTACAAACACCCCAAAGCTTTTGTGGAATTAAGTATTGTTGTTGTTGTTGTTGTGAAGCTGAACTAAAACATTTTTAAAAGCAAAGCAAGAGCAAAGAAGAATGAAAAGACAGAGAACAGAGTTTTGTGTTCACATGAGATTTACAAACAGTTGGAAACTAGATGAGACTGAGAGATAGAGAAAGAATTACCTTTAATCAAAGGGTTTCCCCTTTGGTTGTATTCTAAGTCCCATGATGAATGTTATGGCAGTTTCTCTATTACCAAAATCTAGTTTACAGGTTCACATATCACAGTTTGCCTTGTTTTCACTAGACACTACTTAAATAACTCTCATATTTGTTCTTAGACTTCCTCATAGATCATTTTCCTTTGTCTTTCAAGATGCGTTAGGTACTAAAATTACATTCTGTGTGAGTTAAAAGCCCAATTCATAACCTCCTTTACTTTCAATAGTGATTAAACTGAACGTACTATCTTCCCTTTTCAATTATTGGAATGTTTTTTGCCCCATGGCACTTTCCTTTAGAAAATCTAGTTTCTTTTGCTTCATCACAGCAAATTACTTTAATTCAAGCTGATCCAATGTCTTTCTTCTGTATTCATTTTAACCTATAATATGTTTGCATTACAACCAGCTTTTCCATGTGTATTTTTATTAAATAAAAATCCAGATAATTTATTGAATGATTAGTATGTATTGGTTGATGTAGTAACCCAGGCTTGGTCCTCAACTTTTATCAATTCCCATGAATACTTTACCCCTTGTTTTATAGCTGCCCTTACTTTGGGTTGACTGATAAATCTAAATACACAGTTATAACTGTGTATCTTGACAGAAAAAAAATCAGCTGGTGTGGTGATTTGCTCACAACTCAAGTTTTGTATGTTTAATTGATTTTTTTTTTACGCATGTGACCAGAAACTCCCTGTTCCATTCTTTTGGGAGAGGAAAGTTGACTCGTCATGAAAGAGCTAATATTTTGTTCCTTGGATCCCAGAACATACAAGGCTTTGTGGTTTTTTTTTAATTTCAAGGGCTTCATTAATGCTAGCAAAGGAAGATAAACCATAATATGAATGACACTTTCTTGATGGGTCAAACATTCCTATTTTACATAAAGCAAACAAAATGAGCTTTCTTTTATTAATTAAAGGAATAGAGGAAAAGGTCATAACTCAGAGAAGAGAAATTATGAGAAGAAAAAAAAAGTTAGTTGGAGTTAGGAATTCAAATGCTATAGATCAAATCTGACAGCTTGAGGCCACTTGTTTTGCATTCTGATATTTGTGGCCCCGGAAACACTGAAGTTAGTATTTAGGGGAAGGACTATTTTGCATAGAGTTGAAGGCTTATCCTGCACTGAAGGTCAACAGTGACCTTCCAGGGAAGGCCAACATGTTGTTCTACTGCCCAGTAACTCCCAAATAAATCCTAAATTCAAGGACTTTTGGACATCTAATGGATGGAGGACCTCTGATGCCTGCATTCTAGGGAACAGATAAGGTGTCTCTGTACACATTGAGTCTAATTCCAAGGAAATACTAACCCTATTACAAAATATATTGTAAAGACTCTATAAAATGGACTAGTTAACAGTATGTGATATCTTTCTGAGGTAGATAGGAAGGAGTAAAATGGAATTCTATATGATTATTTTTTATTGAAGTTCTCCTTTTTAAAATCTCCAAAATGTCAGGTGATGAAAAAATTATTGCTGAAGACCAAATTCAAACAGCTTTGATTATTTAAATTCTATCATTTTAATTATAAAATGTACTAAATTCTGCTACAGATTTTTTATATAAAATTATAAACTGTTGCAGCTTTTAAAAAGAATTTTAGAATTTTTTGAATTTAAAGCATTAAGTTTTTACCTGATTAATTATACCTACATTCTGATAAACTCTCTAGTTTGACAACTACAGTCTCATAAACTCTCCAGTTTGACACATTCCATGAAAAATCCATACATTCACATTTTTTCTCTAGTTTTACTCAGTCTTTCAGTTTTCTAATACTTCTAGTAAATTTTATATAACATATACAATATATTTACTCATGTAGATACCTGATTTTTCTTTATGTAGTACTGTGTTTATTTTAGTAAAGTTTCAATTCAATTTATTTTTTTATTGACTCCATATATTCTCATTATTAGAGAGCAAACACAACTCTTATAGTTTCAGTGAGGCCACTGTATTGTATTGCCTGTGATTTTATTTTCTAGTCATAAGTAAGGAGACATTTCAGATATTTTGAGAATAGTAATTTATATTCTTCAGTGATAAACTAAAATATGCATTGTATTTAAATATTTATTCACATTACTCTTTGAAAGACATATTGTATGCAAAATCAACATTTCAGTTGATTTCACTATAACAAATTTTCTTTGAACAAATACGTAATGCCTACCTTGAGTTAGGCATAGTGGGGTTCAAAAATGTATATTCCACAGGCAATGATCTCAAATAGTTTAACAACATGTATTTATATTACAAAAGTCAATCTAGTTAAGCATGTTTTAGATACATGATAAAATTATGTACTGTGTAGATAGATATTTGTGTATATGCAGTCTCACAAAGAATCAACTAATTTAAAACAAATATGTGAATCTTTTCAAAATGTTGAAAAGGTTTTAATGTTGCTTTTAAAATGTGACTTAAACTACCCTAAAAGTGTGTATACACTCCAGTTCTGAAACAGAGACAGTTATGAATTAAGAAAAATATTTCAAAACATGTATTATTGGTCTCTAATATTAGAAATTCATGGAGTTCTTTCCTTAATTTTATTTTTTATGATTGAAGAACAGTTGGATTACAGTGACGTATGGCTTGCAAAATAGGTTAGATTCATTTTATCATGCATTCCCTTACAAATTCTATTATTACTATATATTACTTAGCTAAATTCTTTTTGCTACTTGTTTTCCTGTGATTACTTAATGGTTGCCTTAATTTTAGGAAAAAAATTGTGTTGATGGGGGTTTGAATTTATGATACAAAACATTTGTCCATTACCTGGGAAGTTATGAGGTCCTGAATCTACCATATTCTTTCATTTTGTACATGTATTACAAATATCTAAACAGAATCCTTCCATTAATTAGGTAAAGTGAATCAAGTGGAATAGATGACATTCTGAGGTAAAAGATGTGTATGTTTCGTTTTTGATTTAGTAAATAATTAACTGTGCCATCTGGTTGAACATTAAGTAGTATATGCCACAGATTTGTTTTCTTTACAAAACCTGTGATAGGATAGCTTTTCCAGAATATTTATAAAATCCTCCAATTCTTGACCAGGACATGACCTTCACTAAGAGATTTGCTGATGCTTTGGGAGGAGTATTGTGTGAATAGAAATCTTTGTAAATATGTCTTTAATAGACCTTAAAACCAGAGGCCAGAATAAAGAAAACAAACATAGTGTCTTCAAAAGGAAAACAAAAAGTAGATCAATCCTTGCCAAAGTACTGTAGTAATTATCTGTCTGCAATTGGTCTTACTGTACCTTTTTTAGGAAAAAAGTAAGTACAATTTAGACTAAACAATGACAAAAATTAATTGGTTTTTACAGGAAGAGAATTCCTAAGGTAAGTAATGAAACTGCCAATCTCCATTTTATGCAGCTGAACAACAGGGCACATTGCCCTTTTTAAGAGATGAATCATTCTAACTTTATTAACCCTGATGTTTTGCATTGTAAGCCTAGCACTTGCACATCAGCACACATTTAAAAAGCATCCACATGTACAGCCAACTAATCTTCCACAAGGTAGGAAAGAATATCTAATGGAAAAAAGACAGTCTTTTCAGCAAATGGTGTTGGGAAAACTGGACATGCAGAAGAATGAATCTTGACCACTTTCTTACACCGTACACAAAAATAACTCAAAATGGATGGAGCACCCAAATGTAAGCTGGAAACCATCAAAATCCTAGAGGAAAAGACCGGCAGCAACCTTTTTGACCTTGGCTGCAGCAACTTCTTACTAGACATGTCTCAGGAGGCAAGGGAAACAAAAGCAAAAATGAACTATTGGGACCTCATGAAGATAAAAAGATTCTGGACAGTGAAGGAAACAATCAACAAAACTAAAAGGCAACTGACAGAAATGGAAGAAGATATTTGAAAATGACCTATCAGATAAAGGAATAGTATCTAAAACCTATAAAGCACTCCTTAAACTCAACACCCAAAAAACAAATTATCCAGTGAAGAAATGGGTAAAAGACAGAACAGACATTTTTCTAAAGAAGACATGCAGATGGCTAACAGACACATGAAAAGATGTTCAACATCACTCATCATCAGGGAAATACAAATCAAAACCACAATGCGATACCACCTCACACCTGTCAGAGTGACTAATCTCAACTCAGGTAACAACAGATGTTGGTGAGGATACAGAGCAAGAAAACCCTTTTGCACTGCTGGTGAGAATGCAGACTGGTGCAGCCACTGTGGAAAACAGTATGGAGGTTCTGCAAAAAATTAAAAATAGAACTACCCTGTGACCCAGCAACTGCACTACAAGGTATTTATCCAAAATATAAACATGCTGATTTGAAGGGGCACATGCACCCTAATGTTTTTAGCAGTGCTATCAACAATAGCCAAATTATGGAAAGAGCTCAAATGTCCATCAGCTGAGGAGTGGATAAAGAATATGTGCAATGGAATATTACTCAGAGATCAAAAAGAATGAAATCTTGCCATTTGCAAAAATGTGGATGGAACTAGAAATAAGCAAAATAAGTCAGAGAAGGAAACATAATCATGTTATTTCACTAATATGTGGAATTTAAGAAACAAAATAGATGAACACAGGAGAAGGGAAGGAAAAATAAGATAAAAACAGAGAGGGAGGCAAACCATAAGAGGCTCTTAAGACAGAGAACAATCAGGGTTGCTGGAGCAGTGTTGGGTGGGGGGATGGGCTAAATGGGTGATGGGCATTAAGGAGGGCACTTGTTGGGAAGCACTGGGTGTTATATGTAAGTGATGAATCACTAAGTTCTACTTCTGAAGCCATTATTACACTGTATGTTAACTATGTATGGATTTAAATAAATTAAAAAAAAATACATTGTGCCACTAAAAAAAAAATTATCCAAATTATCATATTACATGTCATATTTGGAGTACATAATCAGAGGGAAAAATAGCCAGCACTTTTATTCTAGTGGGATAGATGGAGAGATGATTCTGGTATTGATCTCCTATCTGGGAGTTCAAAGGAATCCTTCAATAAGGCTTTATAGCAAAGGTAATAAGACAGGCCATGCTCAGTATGAGACTTGCACACATCTTGCAACCCACAATTTAATTCAGATTAGTCTGTTCATGTTATTTCATTATCTCATTCTAATTTCAGTACCACAGATGTTATCTTATAGTACAATGCATGAATCTTTTTTTTTTCAAAGTACCTTCCATATAACATTGTGAGTCTTTGTGTGTGTGCTTTGTGTTTCTCCATTCTCACAATGAAGTAAAGGAAGCTTGATTTCTCTGTGGCAGAATTATAGATCCCTAAAACTGCTGCCAACAGAATATATTTCACTGTCAGTTTAAGTGATAAAGTGAGACCGAAGTATGAACTCTTTTTACGTTTGCCACCATCTGATTTAATGTGTATGATTTTTGTTGGTTTTGCTGTATACCCATGCTGTGGTCTAAATGTGTCTCTTCCAAATTTATGTGCTAACATCCTAACTCTCAAAAGTGATCATTTTAGGGCTTTTGGGAGGTGCTAAGTTAGGAATGTGGAACCTCATGAATAGGATTAGTGCTTTATTAAAAGAGACTTTAGAGAGATCTGTGATTCCTCGTGCTATGTGAGGATACAATGAGAAGGCTAAGACTCAGAAGAGAGCTCTCACCCAGCCGTGCTAGCACCTGATCTCAGATTTCCATCCTTCAGAACTCTGTGCAGTAAGTTTCTGGTTTTTTTTTTTTTTGTTGTTGTTGTTGTTTTTTTTTTTTTTTTTGAGAGAAAGAACGGAGCATGTGTGCGCATGGAGGAGAGTCAGCAGGCTTAAAGCTGTCAGGGCAGAGGCTGATACGAGGCTCAATCCCATGAAGCACGAGATCTGACATGAGCCGAAATCAAGAGTTGGATGCTTAACCAACTGAGCCACCCAGACACCCCAAGTTTCTGTTCTTTATAAGCTCATCTGTGGTATTTAATTATTAGCAGCCCAGATGGATTCAGACAACCCATTTATGAAAATGCAGGTAGTCAATCTGACATCCTATAAAATTCAAGAGATGTGTCAATTAGAATGTGGTAGGGCATGTGAAACATGCTGAATTCTGTGTCAAATTAAAAAAAAATGAATTCCAAACAACAAAATCTAATAAAATTGAATTCCATTAAATTTATCTCTGTTATAAAGCCTAAATAACAGATTCTCAGCCAGGCTATTACTCTTATGGAGAAGGAATTGCTTTTCATCAGCAGGTGAATTGTTTTATGCTTTGGAGTAAAAACAAAAAACAGAAACAACAAAACAAAACAAAACACTAGGTTTAAGGACAGACTCTAAGAGGTTTCAGAGAGTGATTGTAATCCTGTTCAACTTCTACATCGGTACATATATTTGGGTAACCGACCTCAAAGGAGAGACTGAAAACAGATGGTTATATTTAATTGTTCTTTACAATTACATGGCTTTTCCTGTTTATTTGACATAGTTTTTAATTCCTGATAACAAACATTCTGTGACTCTCAGAGAGAATGGCTGTTTGGCTACAGATCAATTAATTCAGAGACTGGATAGGACCAGGACTAGGGAAAAGCAATGCACTTCCACAGAGGAGTTCTGCTATATTGTCCTATTTTCCATTGTATGCAGGAGTGGATATAATCCCATAAGATTTTACTGAAAGAAATCAGACCTATTTCTAATAATCAGGTAATAACCAGATTTCCTTTGCTAGATTTAAAACTGTTTCTAGCGCACAACATATTTTCAGAATATTTGAATATCTAAAATCACCAAATTTACATAAATTTACGCACCAGTTGTGCCATTTCCACATATCCATTCATCAGTTTTTTGGGTTTTAACATAATTATCACATAAGAATATATCAGAAAAAAATGAACCAAAGAGACTTGAATGATTTTAATAAAAAGCCCATAATCCAATTTAGCTTCTTCAATTGACATAAGGAAAATACCCCTCAACCTTGCCATATAAAATAATAGACAATCGAAATATTGTACAATGTAGAAGTTTTAAGTTTTTAAAATATTTTTATGAATATGTTACTTACACGAAGTGATCCATGGGGGTGGGTCTTTCTTGAATGAATTGAAAGTAATGATTCATGTTTTTATTATTTTTTCAATTATTTCAGCAATACCACATATGGAGTTGAGGTAAGATGACTCTCTTGTTATTTAATTATTTTAGTTTATTTTTGTCTGTAGTAAACAAGAGATTTATAGCTTTCTCCCTCCCAGAGAAGACTTTGAGGTTAAGAAGAAAAGCTCTGCCCCAAAACAATTTTATCAGTGTTATCTATGTTGTAACAGTGCCTTGGAACTGAAAGATATTGCCTCTTCAGATATTGAATCTCTGCTTTTCTTTCCATGGATTGAAAAGTGATGGTCCAAGTTACTGTTACAATGTCCAAAGAGGAGAAGGAAAAGGAAAGAAAACCAGACTATCAGTAACAAATCCTGCAGGTTTACAGAATAATCTTGAACAAGAAAGGACAGTGTAGAGAAAATTGGCTCTACTTCAAAAGGGCCCCTTCCTTAGAAGCATAATAGAACCATTAGCATTAGAAAACAGAGAAGCAGACTCCATACAGTGTTACTTAAGAGAAATCTGAATACTACCATGTTCTCAAGTAATTTTAAGAATAGTTTTAACAAGCCTAATTCATCTTTGGGATAAGGCAATAAATTCCACTATTCAAATTCCAGTGGTGGGAAAGTTAATTAATTCACTCTACAATATATTTTTTAAAATTTGCTTTATTAAAAAATATTTCAATCTTACAGGAAATTACAGATTTAAAAATATGTTATGTGAATAAATAATAAGTTTGGCAAGTAATTATTTGCTTCATGTTATGTACCAGGCAGTTTGTTAGCACCTGAACTTTCAGGGTTTGAAGAGGGACAGAACAGTCTTTACCTTCAATGGCCTTTAATTTTTATAATAGAGACTTGTGCACATAGCTCACTATAGTAAAAGATTGATGGTGGCAAATGCTATGGAATAATTATGCACACAATACCATAGGAAAATGAAAATATGCAATAATGTGAGAAGAAGGGGAAGCAGACTTTCAGTCCAAATCTGTTGAGATGATAGTATAGCACTAGTGAGCAGAAGAGTGTTGAGCAGAGGTTACATGAGAGTGGGTGCCTCCGTGTGCATTTCCGTTGTGCCCTCACACATATCAGCTGTCGTCTGTTAGGGGGAAATACGAGGAAATAGGAGTACTAGCAAATACACATAAAAGGGATGGGAGACGTTTTAGCAGTAAAGAAGGTGCTGTTTATATAGGGTAGTCAGATAAAACCTGTCTGATAAAATTACATATGAGGGGGAAGCTAATGGAAAAGAGCTAGCTCTGTGAGTGGCTATCTGACCATGGGGGTGGGTATTGAATCTTCCTGACAGAAAAGCAGTACAAAGGCTGAGTCTGGAGAGTAACTGCTGAATTACAGGAATGGGTGGGTGGCTAGAGCAGAGGGAGTAAAGGTATGGAGTGTGGGTAGTAAGACAAGTGAGCTAAGAGGTAGCAGATGGGTTGTACTGAAAATTCAGGAATGTTCCACGGACCTTCTAGAGTACCCAGAAGAGGTCAACACTGGCAAACGGTTTTGATTAATTTGCCTAATAATCTTTTAAATGATTAAGATTAGAAAGATGGCTATTTTTACCACACACTTTATCTTATGATTAATTATTTCCCTTTCCTCCCCTAAACTGACTTCCCCATAACCACGTGTGGAGCATGGATCATTTGATAAATAATAGAAGACTTCAATTCTTAAAATTCTGAGACTTGGAAATTATTTTACCAGATGGACTGAAGTTTGTATCTTACCATAATATGTTTTTCCTTAATGTTTGTTTATTTTGAGAGAGAGAGAGAAAGAGAGAGAATGCATGCAAATGCACATGAGCAGGAGAGGGACAGAGAAAGAGCAGGATAGAGAGAATCCCAAGCAGGCCCCTCACTGTCAGCACAGAGCAGGATGCTGGGCTAATGAGCTGCGAGATCATGACCTGAGCCTAAGTGAAGAATACGATGCTTAAATGATTGAGCCACCCAGGCGCCCCTGTATCTTGCCTTATTTTTTCTTAGGTGGTATTACCAATTAACTGCTGAGTAGAAGTGACAACTGGAAATTCCACTGAGAAAAAGATGGTAGTTTTTTTCCTTTTCCTTTTTGTACCTTTGGACATTGTATCAGTACCCTAGCCCAACACTTTTCTCTTATGGAAAGAGATCAGAAAAGATTCAACATCGGAAGAGGTAGTATCTTTCTTTCAATCCCAAGTCAGTGTTACAATATAGATAATATTAATAAAATTTCTCTTGGGGCAGAACTATTTTTCTTAACCCTGAAGTTTTCTCCATGAGGGAAGAGAAATCTATAAATCACTTGTTTACTTCAGGGAAAAAAAAATAGCCAAAAGAATAAAATATATAACAAAAGATTTGTATTATCTTAAACTTCAAAGAAAGTGGATCTTTAATTTCAGTGGACTTGCTAGATATTTATATGTCTGCAGCTTGCCCTGAGAAAGGTAAAAATAGCAATGAAGATAATTAGAAAACTGTGATGTTACTTTTTTATAGTAAGCCAGGGAGGAGATTGTAAGGGCAAATACACAGTAAAAGTAAGAAGCTTAATTCTCCCTGTTGAAAATAAGAGAAAATACTTTATCCCTTCATATTTCTTAGAGCATTTACTTCAGAAAATTTGTAATTTTAAGTTCTTTCTATCTCTTTGAAATGTATATAAATTTGTTAAAAAGCAAAATAGTTTCTTGCCAGCATTAAGCTCCAGGAATGTCTGTTTAAAGGTGTTGGGGATAATATCTGGTATGTAATCAAGGAAGATAGCCACCCTGTCTCCCAGTTTCTGTAGAAAGAAGGGAAGAGGCCTAACTTGGGCGAGCAGCCCTCTTGAAGTTGCAAAACTACCTCTTGTTATAAAGATAGAAGTTTACTTTTCCTTTGGATAACCTAATTAGCAAACTCAAATGACCACTTCAATTACTGAGAATGAACCCTGGGTGACAGATGGTGCTATCTAGTCCTCTTACCTGAGACCCAGTTGTTGTTTACGAGAGCATGTTGTAATGGGTTGTATCTGCTTGTCTTTTTATAAAGGGTGAGATTTCTTTCTGTCTGTGCAGTGTTTTAACAGATTACCTGTGATGCACAACACATTCTGGTTTAATGTTTATTCAGTAGCAAAATTGTTTTCTTTCGTTTCTACCTTTGTGAGAAGTTTTTTGAATTAGGAGATTAAAAAAAATCTATTTCCCCAATGCATGTAATGTATTTAATATGCCTCGTTTTGCTAGACTCTAAGCTCCATGAGTGCAGGGTTTTATCTGGTGTTTTTCTGCATCTCTAGTATCTAGAATAAATAAATATATCAATCAATAAATTAACTAGAATTTATCATGTAATTTTGTCACCAAATACTTCTTTGATAAAATGTCATTTCTACTTTCCAGTGGTTCCAAAGCCCTAGTTCCATGTTGTAAGTTAGTGCCTAAAGCATAAAGGCCCAAACTTTTAAAATATGAACATACTCAGTAATGGAGCCCTCAGTTATTCAGACATCTTTAAATCTTATTCAGGACAGTAGGAATGTAGGGATAAAACAAAAATTGCCTTAGTCTCCATTCCTGTCTGGTACCTTTTTCATTACATAAGGAAGGGAATAAACCATTGAACCCTGATATCAGAACTTCTTATGTTCTGGTATCAAAATTGCAATATATATGCAGATTTAGCCATAATGTCCTTTTGCAAGTCATAAAATATTTTTTCTCTGGCTTACACAACATCATTAGGAACCTCAGATAGGACTGTTCTCTTTTTAGAATACTAACATAAATATTGTTCCCTTGTATAAGAGGATACTTAAAGACTTTTGTAAAAGATGTATATATATATATACCTATGTTCACAAAAACCTGAGACTTGAAATATACTAACATCCCAGTTTGTCTGAAGAAAAAAAGATATGTAACAGCTGCTATCCACAGGTCTCTGCACCCAGTGATAATGATATAATAGAGAGGAAGGTTGCAGAATTTAAATTAGGCATGATAGATACATTTTAGATGATGTTATATGGAGCAATCCAGCATTAGTAAGGTAATATATATGAATCCTTAATAGTTTATCCTACAGAATGACTTTTGTATATTTTATGCTGAGGAAAACATTGCTTAGATCCTCAAAAATAAACTCCCACAAAATTTCCCTATAAACTCCATGGTTCTGAGAATTACTTATTACTGCTTCTCTGTTGCAGATTAAGAATATGGGGAAGAAAAGTAGGAGAGTGTGATCATTTTAATACAGTGATGATAGCTTTAGTTTCAGGATATTCTGAAAACGAAAATGCTTAAAGCCTTTAGTGAGCCTTCGGGCAATTCAGCAGCTCTTTTCTCCTGCTGCTTCAAAAACCATTTATAAGACAAACCCTATTGGACTTCTTGACATCCTCCTTCCAGGAATCCACATTCAAATCTGATTGTACCTTAGAGGTGAGGGATGCCTCAGGCCTAAATTCCACGTGGGTAAACATTCAAAAGATCCACTGAAGCTATGCCGTGTCATTTGCATAGTTATGTCTGCACAGCCAAAGCTTCTACCAATTCCAGAAATAAAAGGAAGAATTATGGTAGAGGAAGGACTCCAGGTAATACAAGAACTTCTGTCTGCTATATTTGTTCTCATGAATTATGCCAACATATTAAACATATAATTTCTTGTTGTAATCAAGTGGACATCTTTAAAAAGTTAAGGAAAATGGGGTGCCTGGGTGGCTCAGTCAGTTAAGTATCTGACTTCAGCTCAGGTCATGACCTGATCTCAGGTCATGAACAGTTTGTGGGTTCGAGTCCCACATCGGGCTCTGTGCTGACAGCGCAGAGCCTGGAGCCTGCTTCAGATTCTGTGTCTCCGTCTCTCTCTGCCCCTCCCTCGCTCACACTCTGTCTCTCTCTCTCAAAAATAAACTTAAAAAAAGTAAAAGAATATAAAATTAAGGAAAAGTATTTATTATTATCTTAAGTATAAGAAAGAAAAGTTATTCCATTAGAGTTAATTTATGTCTGAAAATTTCTCAGATCATTTTGGCACTTGTTGCAGCTGGAGTGTATAATTTCATTGGGTATGGAAGTCTTTTTTTTGTTTCTTTTTTTGCATAATGTTTCTCACAGAGGCAGATTTGCTTGACAATCCACAGACTTACAGGAGGATTTCAGAAGAAATGTTTTCATTTGCTGGGGGAAAAATCTGTTGCTAGCATTGACTTCCAGGAAGAGACTATGCTCTTAATGTAAAGAGCTTTATTATCACAATTAAACAGACATATGCCATTAACATAAACAATTCAGTGTATTTTATGCCATTTATGTCGTTATGGACCGAATGTACCCCCCTGCCCCACCAATTAATATGTTGAAGCCCTAGCCCCGAACAAGATTATATTTGGAGACAAGGAATTTAAGGAGACAGTTAAGGTTAAATGAGGCATAGAATGAGGCCTAATCCAACAGGCCTGGTGGTCACAGGCAGACAGCAAGAGACACCAGGAGTGTTTGTGCTCAGAGGAAAGGCTGTGTGAGGACAGAGCAAGAAGGTGGCTTACTGTCTGCAAGCCAAAAAGAGAGTTTTCACCAGAAACCAACCCAGTCGGCAGCTTGATCTGGGACATCCAGCATCCAGAACTGTAAGAAAATGAATTTCTGTTGTTTAAGCCTCCCAGTTTGTGGTATTTTGTTATGACAGCCCTCTCAGACTAGTACATAATGCTAATGCCAATTTCTTCTTTTTTTTTAGGTTTATTTTGAGAGCGAAACACTCTCATGAGTGGGGAAGGGCAGAAAGAGAGAGGGAGAGAGAGAGTCCCAAGCGAGTTCTGGACTGTTAGTGTGCAGAGCCCAACATGGGCCTGGAACCCACGAACCATGAGATCATGACCTGAGCCGAAATCAAGAGTCAGATGCTTAACCAACTGAGTTACCCAGGTGCTCTGCCAATTTCTTTTAGATATGGAATTCCAGAAATGGCAAAAGTGACTCAACCAGGGCTGCTATTGTGCCTTACTGTTCTTGAGGTGACAAATATGGTGAAATATTATGAGTTTTGGACATACCAAAACCAGGCTCTAACTATGGGAACAGATAGGGTTGGACTGAATAAAATGATTGAACTTTCCTAGTAAGTCTTATTGTTGGGCATTTTATTCAATAATTGTCAACTGCAATAATGGACTAAGTGCAGAAGTACTTTATTTCCATTTCAATATAAAACTATGCTTATAGATTAATGTGTCCTTATGGGCTTTGATCCAATAACAAGTCTCAGACAAACTTTCAGAAACAGACTTAACAATTTTTTCAAACTCTTAAGTTTATAAGTGGCTGATTTTGACAGGGCAGGTCACAGAAATGATCACTTTGGTCATATGAAGCTCCTTAGGGGCTTCAGCTGAAAACACTTTATATTGATTCCTAGGTAAATAATAGAATGACTTGAAGGGACTTTTTTCATCTGATTCTTTCAGCTCACTTATTTTGTATTTTTCTCATGCAAGTTTCCATTAATTTCTTATTGTTCCTCCCTAGCCAACTCACTATCCCCCAAATTTAACAAATACTTTCTCTGGTCACCTCATACCTGTATGCTGAATTCACTCTTTTACTTTTAGATAACTGCTTCCTTTCTGTCTAGCATTTATGATGCATTTCTCTCAATTGGTTCTCCTCTTAAATAATCTCATCTCCCCAAATATATCACTTCCCCAATAGTCTCACTGCAACTTACTGTGAATTTCATCTTCTGTCCAATTTCTCTTCTGCTTTTGTGTTTAAATTTACTGATTACATAGACTTTATTTACCTGTTGTACATCTATATTTAGCACCCTTAATGGCATATACCCCCTTGACGTCCACAGAAGACTGAGATGGTTTTTTGAGAGTGTTATATCAGCAGACACACTTGCAGCTTGGACTGAAGGAGGAGGGGCAGAGAGAGGGCAAAATGAAGGAAAACTGACAGACTTCTGGGATTCCATAGGCAGGAAATGGACTGATGCCAGAATTACTCAGCTGCAAACATGTACTATTCTAGAAAAGAAGGACATCTGGGTGGCTCAGTTGTGAAGCATCTGACTTCAGCTCAGGTCTTGATCTCATGGCTTGTGAGTTTGAGCCCTGCATTGGTTGAACTCAAGCCCTGCTTCGGGTGAGAGTGAGCCCCATCTGTCTGTCTCTCTCTTTTTCTCTCTCCCTCTCTCTCCTGCCCCTCCTGGATTCGCTCTATCTGCACTTGCTCACTTTTGCCCTCTCTCTCTCTCTCTCTCTCAAAAACAAAAAACAAAGAAGACAAAAACAAAAACAAAAACGGAATGATTTCTGGGTCAAAGTGCAGATGCAGACTCAGAGGCTAACACAGCCCAGAGGTTGGGCCTGCAGGGCTACCACAGGCCTATAGGGCAGATCAAGCCACAAAGAATTATACGCAGGTCTTAAAACCTATTGGAAATTGCCCTGCTTCAGAGCCTTCAAAGGGAGCTTGACCCTGCCAGCACTTCCATTTCAAACCTCTGGCCTCCAGAACCAGGAGAGAGTTTATTTCTGTTGTCTTAAGTCATCTCATTTGTGGTAACTTGTTATGATATCCGTATGAGACCAGTAGAGCTTACAGAACAGTTGACAACTAAATACTTACTTAATTGTGTTATTTGTAACTTACACTTCCTCTAATGCTAAACAAATACTACTTACATAAGTCAAGGTGTATGTGGACTTCAAACACTGACTTGCTCACTATACTAGGTTGTAAATGAAGTGAGGTATGCCTAAAAGTTATAACCTGTTTCAAAGTAAAAGTAATACGTGCAACATTACACTGAGAAAAGAATCCTAACTTTTTATTATATTTATTATATTTATTTATTATATTTATTATATTTATTATTATTTATTATATTGTTAAAGAGCAGCTATTATGAATTTAGAATGTCTTTTTGGCAATTTCTTTTTTCCTCACCTCACTTCACCCCCTCCTCTTCCTCCTCTCTTTTCTTCTCCTTTAATTCCTCCCAACTTGATACTTCTAATATATCAGTAAGTTATCATATTCTTTAAAGTAATTGAAATGTATTTAAAGTCTCTTTAATGATGAAATGAAAAAAAAATTCTAGTTCTGGACCAAAGAGAGCTTGATTTTAGTTGGCTAATACTTACAACTCCATATTATTGCTTATATATATGAGCATTTATAATTTATAAGTCACAATATGAGCATATAGAATAGGAAAGTTCTAATCTCATTAGGATTTTTAACAGCCTGGTGGTAAAAATAGTTGTAGTTGTTTGAAATAGAGTCACAGGATTTACTTAGGAGATCTTAATAGTTTTAATGCTGTTTGAAAATGTATTGTAATTTTAGTCAACCAGAACAATTGTCTTAATCTATAAGTTACAAATATATTCACTGTTCAAATGAAAAAAAATCATCAATTAATTACTTACCATGCACTTTTTATTCTTATGAAAAATTCATAGGATAAAAGCCCCACTGCAGGTAATTAGAGCACATTATGTATAATCACTTGCCAAATTCCATGTTTTAAATCAATCATTTTTTGTGTTCATATGTTTGAAGTAATTTCAGAAGTAAATAATCACAGAGCCCAACAAATGAGATAAAATGGTAAAACAAATATAGCAAAGTATATTAAGAAAGCAATGGAATGAAGCAGAATCTCTTCTGTGAGCAAACAACCAGGCATCTTTATAGCAGCTGTAGGTATTGGGAAAACAGAATTTGAGAGGAGTGATCTCCTCTGAGCCCACCGGTGTGAAATAAACTTCCTCCTGCCTTCCAAGATGTCTGAGTGCCACTTGGTTTTTCCACCAGTGATCCAGCCTGTTTCTGTAACATTGCCATGGAAATATCTTTCTCTCCTGACTGAAAAGATGTGGTTTAGTGGATAGAGTTCAGATGAAGTCAAACGTATACCTTGTGGCTAGTTTATAGAGTGGTTTATTTCAGGTTATTAAATGGCTTACAGGATTATTTGAAAAAGTAAATAAACCTTAAGGAACTTTTCAGAAGAATTCTAAAAGCTGCATTTCAAAAGTAACCACCAGGGAGTTGTTCCCTCTTTTAAAATTAGGATGTTGGGGGCGCCTGAGTGGCTCAGTCGGTTGGGCGGGTGATTTCAGCTCAGGTCATGATCTCACGGTTTGTAAGTTCGAGCCCTGCGCTGGGCTCTGTGCTGACAGCTCGGAGCCTGGAGCCTGCTTCCTATTCTGTGTCTCCCCCTCTCTCTGCCCCTCCCCTGCTCATGGTCTGTCTCTCTCTCTCAATAACGAATAAACGTTAAAAAAAAATTGAATATCCAGTTGCCTTTCCCACAGGACCACTTTACACAACTGAAGCTCAACATGACCCAAACTCGAAAACCTGCTTTAAAAATAAATAAATAAAATAAAATTAGGATGTTGTCTTCTGCAAAGGAAAGCTTTGATAAATTCCACACTGCTATTGTTGCAATTATTAGGAAGCCACCACATTCAAGAAATTGCCACATCAGAACTTTGTACTGCTTCAAATTCTAAAACCTTGCCATATCAGCTCTGATCACATAAATGATCACATAAATACAGTGGAATCCCTCAACCAGATGCTCTTAGTAGTCAAAATGGTCAATATCAAGTATTGCTTCTTTCAATAAATTTCTACAGTTTTCAGAAAAATCAGTTCCACTCAGTATCTCTATTGAATTCTATATATAACACCATATTAGCATGCATTCCAATACCCTGTGATTATTTATGTGTCTGATTTTCATTGCTACTTCTGACTTAGAACAATAGTTCCTTTTTTTAATTAAAAATTTTTTTTTTGTTTTATTTATTTTTGAGAGAGACAGAGACAGAGTGCGAGCAGAGGCTGTCAGCACTGAGTTTGCTGTGGGGCCTGAACCCACAAACTGTGAGATCATGACCTGAGCCAAAGTCAGACACTTAACTGACGGAGCCACCCAGGCGCCCCTAGAACAATAGTTCTCAACTTTTTGCTCTAAAGTTGCCTTTCTAGTCTTAAAATTATCAAATCCTTCAAACAGGTCTTGTTTATGCAGTAATGCCTATTGGTACTTATCACTTTAAAAATTAAAACTGAAAAAATTTAAGGCATAAGAATTCACAACCACTTATTAGCCATCAAAGCAGTAATGTCATCAAACGTATGTCGCCTCTGTAGACACTCATTAGAGAATGAGAGTAAAACAGGTGCAAATATCTTAACGGTATGAAAATAGCTTTGACTACATTGATCCCAGAGAAGGTCCCCAGAACTCCCAGGGGTCCTGAGAACCTGTTTTAAGGAAGTAGTAGTTTAGAGGAATTTGAACTCTCCTTGCAGTGTCATAGGCTCAGACCATGAAATTTATGTGAATAAGAAACATAGTCATTAGTGTTTGGGGAACCAAGTTGGAGATTAATGTGGAAGCTCTGAATTTAAGACTTTATTTTCTGGAGAAAATAAACTGTTTACATGATTATATTTCTATCTGTCTATAAGGCAGAAAGATATGAGGTTATTACTTTCAGATATGAAACACTAAACACTAGAAATATGGTCCTAACTACACAGGGTACTCTTTAATTAAGTGAAAAAGTGAAAATATAATATAGATACACTTTTACTTATAGTACACTTCACTGTTACCTAAACTGGATATGCCATGGATCACATATTCAAATCGATTTCTACCATGATGGAAATCTGTGTATCATGTTTATTTTTGAGTAGAGGTTTGTCTTATTTCCACACTAGTGTTACAAATAAATTTATGTCTGCTTTGGAGTTTTCAAAGCTAACAAATACCTCTAATCAAATATGGGAGAAGTTTTGCCAACTTTCAGTCTTGGAACTCATGGACAGTGAGTTCTAATCCCGATTTTGTCAGTGACTCATTCTGTGGCATTGAACATGTCATTTTACTTTTCTGTCTCAGTTCTGTCATCTGTGAAGTAGAGATAATATTGTTCAGTTGAGCACATTGTTCTAGCCTGTATCCTCTGGATGACTTCACAAAAGAAATTCTGCATATGAATTTGAATATATGCCAAGAAAATTATAACAAGTTATCTACCTCAAAAACATGCAAGAAAGAGCCAATGGAAATAATTTTAAAAATACACCATATGCATTTTTAAAAGTAGAACAGATACCATCCTAGGAAATCCTTTGCCATATTTGTACAAATTTAAGAGATAATTGTTTTTTTCTCTTATTATAGAAGAAAGTCAGACATCACAGTACAACTTGTCTTTTTTGGAACGGTTGTAATCTCATCACAATCATTTAACTAACCTATTAATCACAGTTGGTGCTAGCTGATTTACTGGAAAAACTGTTCAAACAATGACAGAAAAATGGAGAAAAATAAATCTTTTTGCTCTTTGTACAGTTAAGTAATCAGCCCTTTCAGCCTCATGAAACTTCTGTATTGCTAGTTTAAAAAATAAGGTTACTGAGGTATAATGTCCATTTTTCTTGAAACTAGTAGCCATGACAGAGAAAAAGGAATGTTGAAAAAAAATTTTTAAACTTATATACATGTCTTTACATTCGTAAGACATGTTACGTACATTCATAACTGAATTACTTTCAGTTTACTTTTGGACATCCCTGACACTTTACATTGTTGGTAATATTAATTGCTTGCTGCTTTTCCAAGAATCATGCATAGTATCTTCCAGGTGCACTTTAATTAATAATTATGATCATAGGGTCTGGAATCAAAGAGACTTGGGTTTGAATTCACTTTTTCCATTTACAATTTATAGAGATTTTTTAATTTATAATTTCAAAAGTTACTTATTGCAGTGAATGTATAATTGTACCGAACATTAAACTATATGCTTGGTTATAAATGAATAAACACTTGCTTTAGAAAATTAAAAGAGAATCTATTATGTGAGAAACACTTTTTGAATAGCGTGAACTGTGATTTATATTATAAATGTTAAGAGTTGTATTTTCTTGGGGCACCTGGGTGGCTCAGTAGGTTAAGCATCTGATTTCGGCTCAGGTCATGATCTCACAGCTCTTGTGTTCAAGCCCCACTTCGGGTTCTGTGCTGACAGCCCAGAGGGTGGAGCCTGCTTCACATTCTGTGTCTCCCTGTCTCTCTGCCCCTCTCCTGCTCATGCTCTCTCTCCTTCAAAAATAAATAAACCTTAAAAAAAATTTTTTTTTAAAGAGTTGCATTATCTTGCAGATACATAAATTCAATATAACAATATCTTAAAGAAGTTTGGAGGAAAACAGGCAAATATGAATAGTGGTCATATTTACTCCTGGAGCATAGAGCTCGTATGTTAAATATTTCTTTAGACCATTCTGGATTTTCTGAATGTTCTGTGATTAGTATGTCTAACTTCTACAGTGCTTTCTGTTTATCCTATTGGCAAGTTTTGTTCCATTCTTGGGTTTTGGTTTTCTTATCATTAAAACAAAAAATAGTAGTGGTACTGTCTTTCATAAATAATGACATATAAACACAGAATTGATGAAAAAATACTATACCACTTTTCAGATCCATTGAGATCACTGTATCTCCTCCAAACCTTCTCCCATATAACTTTTTCAATTTTTCAGATTTGTACCTTTAATTCCTAACTATGAGAACAGAATCCAGCAACTTTAAAACAAATCTAGATATTTAAAAATTTTTTTTTAATTTATATATATATATATATATATATATATATATATTTTTTTTTTTTTTTTTTTTGAGACAGAGAGAGACAGAGCATGAAAGAGGGAGCAAGGGAGAGGCAGAGAGAGAGGGAGACACAGAATCTGAAGCAGACCCCCGGCTCTGAGCTGTCAGCACAGAGCCTGATGCGGGGCTTGAAGTTATCAACTGTGAGATCATGACCTGAGCCGAAGTGGGATCAACTGACTGAGCCACCCAGGTGCCCCAAAACGAATCTAGATATTTTAGTGATACTGGCCTGGGGTTGATTAGATTACTTGGGTGGAGCACAGTATAGAAGGATAAAGGCTCTGGGTTCAATTCCCACTGTTGTCAGTTCCCATTGTTTCAGATGGGAAGTCATTAATCTTGTCTTTATTCTGTTTGTAATGAAATTTTCTTATCTGGCTGTTTTTAAGATTTTTTCTTTATCATGGTTTTCATCAATTTGATTGTAATGTGTTTGTGTTTTCTCTTTGGGGTTCATGGAGCTTCTTGAATATTTTACTATGTAGTGATTTTGTGATGCATCTCTCAGGAATATGGATGTAAAAGTCAGGATCCTCTCCTTCAAAAATACATTGACTTACTTCCTTCCCCCAGTTCAGTTCCTTCTCAGTTAGATCTTGTATTTTATTTAAAAAAAATATATATATATTTTTGGCATGGAGGGAGTAATTATGTACCATAAGAGTACTCAAGGATGTCGGTCATCAAGCTGATATAAATGACCACTTCAAAGAACAAACACTCTGACTTAGTTACTACTTTTCACCCCCCAAGTCAGGTTTTCACATTATGATTGAATTTATGCTTACTAAAAATAGATTTTAAATGGCAAACCACTGGCTTCTTCAAAGCCATTGAAATATTTAAAGCTAACCAGTGGGATTTATTCTATGTAATACATTCGTTTCTAAAAATTTACAGTTAGGAGGGTGAAGATGAAGTTAGGGGCTCATTCCCTGCGAGGAACAAACATGATAACAGTTTGGGTAGGAGAAATGGGCTGAGTGCCACCTGAAATGAATGATGGCAGCAGGAAGGTTGAGACTGAGTTTGTCTTCATCTCCCAAGCTGTGTAGCTTTGGGCAAGTTATTTAACACTTTGGAATCTCAGTTACTTTACGTATAAAATGGGAGCAGTGATACCCCAGAGTACTCTAGAAGAATTAAATAAGAAGACAGGGGCACATGGGTGTCTCAGTTGGTTAAGCATCTGACTTCTGCTCAGGTTTGGTCTTGTGTTTTGTGAGTTTGGGTCCTGTCAGCTCAGAGCCTGCTTCGGACTCTGTGTCTCCTTCTCTCTCTGCCCCTCCCCTGCTCATGCTCTGTCTCTCTCTCAAAAATAAAAACATTAAAACAATTTTTTTTAAAAGAACAGATATATGATGTGTAACTTGGGACATGATGCATGCATAACGTACAAGAAAGTATAGTTACTATAATTTTACTTACTGTTAGGATCAGAATTTCATAGGCCCATAATATGACAAACTAGTAAGATAACTTTTTTAGCTAGTAACTTTGATTTTCCAAAGATATATGCTTGCATTCTAACTTTCATAATACAGCAGATTATAATAAGAAACACCAGAAAACATTTAACTATGGATTAGGTGTCTAGTAGGTCTAATTAACAAACCTAATCTTTGGCGTTCTATGTTATTTGCACACTGCTATTTAGACTATAAAGAATAAAATTATGTAAAGACATTTTGTATGGCTCTCAACTATATGAATTTCTCCTTTCTTTGGGTGATTGTATAAATGCCTTCACATACGCAAGTTATTTTTATTTAGGATCATGGAACCAAATAAAAAGAACAATTGAATAAAATAGAGTGGGGAAGCTTTACATATGGAAGTTTCAGGGCATGTAAAGAGTTTTTTGGACATATGGGACAAACTTATTTTGATGGAAGAAATTCAGATCTCAATATGTTTAAAGTAAATGAAATTATTAAAACAAAAAATTATAACTTGAACACATAATTTAAGCCTGTTGTTTCTATTTGATGGTCTTGCTCTCTCTGGAGTTCTATGAGATCAAATTCAGCTGAATTTGAATTTGAATCAAAATCTTTTTTAAAGAAGGATGAGCAAGCAACTCCTTAAAATTTTACTCCAGTGTGCTGCCTTTGGCCTGAATTAGGATTGTTAGTGCAAAATGCTTCTTTGTTCTGCACCCAGACTTGATTCAGTGCTTCTCTTTTTACTTCTCCCCCTCTCCCCCCTGAAATTCTTTCCTCATGATCTGGTCAAAAATATCCCAAACATATTCTAATGCAGTGCTTTTAATTTTATACTTTTTTAAAAATCACATTCATATTCTTTTCACACATATTCCAAAAAACATACAGATTAACAAGTTAAAGAA
This sequence comes from Prionailurus viverrinus, assembly GCF_022837055.1. Taxonomy (NCBI): domain Eukaryota; kingdom Metazoa; phylum Chordata; class Mammalia; order Carnivora; family Felidae; genus Prionailurus; species Prionailurus viverrinus. Next base: position 143,151,945 of record NC_062562.1, read on the forward strand.
GTAAAACCACACATAATTCATGCTAAGAAAGCTAATATGACACACACATGCACACATATACACACTTCAATTTACTTGTAAGTAGAAAGATCTACAACTTAGCAAGCTAACTTGTGGGAGAGAATGGTAGGGCAAAACCTTTTTTGGGAAAGAGATAAATACACCCTCAGAGCAAATTCTACCTATTGAAAACAAATCAAAGTCCTGAAATCATAAAAGAACCTTGGATGGGATGGTAATGTTGGAAAATCATCACTTATGCAGCAAAAAGGAGGGAGTTTTGGAGGTATTCCCCAGATGGTTTGTTGTGAATGTAAAGGAGGGAAGGAAGAGGAAAATGAGTCTTCTAGAGAAAAATAAGAGGGAGAAGAAGAAGGGGAAGAAAAAGAACCACAGAAGCAAAAGACAGTGTTCCCCCTCCCGCAAAATTAAGCTGCCATTATGGAAAGTACACTTCTCTGTAACAACAAAGAGGGCGAACTTGAACTAAACAATTTAATAAATAGCCCAAACCTCTCATCCCTACTTGGTATTGTTGTGGATTTTGTAAAATAGGAGACATTTCCCAGTGGACAGAAAACTGCTCGCAAAACACATACCACAATAAGAAGAAAATATAAAATGAAAATGACAAGAGTTTAGCTAATGACTTATTCTTAAACAAAACAAAACAAAACACAAAAAAAAACCTGGGGAACATATCAATCTGTATTAAACATTCTTAAACAATTATGTGGATGAACATATTAAAAGAAATTGCTTCAAATAAGACATCCAAAAACTCAGATTAGAAATGAATAATAAAAGTAGGAAATAAGAGTTGGCAAACTCATGAAAGACATTGAAGAAAAATACAAAATCATTTCACGAATGAAGAATAAATTAGAGTGCATGCACAAATAGCCTGGATTCAACTGAAAACATATGAAAAGTCATTTAATAAAGATAGGAAGAGAACCAGAAGAAATAAAAGTAAAGAAGCAAATACCATTAGAGAGGGAGCAGTAGAGAAGATAGGCATGGAATATCCAACATATATGTACATTGAGTCCCTGTAAAGAAAAGACAAAATAATGAAATAAAAAATAATATTGAGAAGTATATTCCAAGAGACCATTTCAGAACTAAAAGACCTACTACATTCCCATTTCGATAAGGCCTGCCATATAGTTTAGAAAATTGACCTACAGTGGCCACATCGGAGATTTATCATGATAAAAAACTAGTAGACTTTAAAGATGAAAAAAAAAATCTGAATCTCCATGGAAAAAAATGTTACCAGGAAATAAAATAAAAAAACAATCATAAATATTTCTACTCGTTGCTGTCCTTAAGGCACCAACTCCTTCAGCCTCACATAATTTCTTTTATAATATAAGCTCTTTAAATATAAGAACACAAGATTGAAAGCAACACATATCTGCAAACAGTAAAACCAAAGAAGACAGTGATTGCTGTATTAATATCAAAGTAAATTGAATATAAAAAGTAAAGGAAACATATATTTCATAATAACAAAATGTGAAGTTTATAAAGAAGACATAATAAGAGTAAATTAGTAAAGCCCCTAAATATTATATGAATTAACTTGGTATAGTTTGTGAAATGGACAAACTCCTTGAAAAATACACCAAAAACTGAAGAGCAAAGAAGTAATGAATATCCTATATCTGTAAAATAAGTTAATCTGTAAGAAAATGCTTTCTACAAAGAATACTCCAATTCTACATAGGTTCATTGTTCAAGTTTTCTATGTATTTAAGAAAAAAAAATACAAATCTTATCAAAATAATCTAGGGAATAGAAAAAAAAGGAACACTTCTAAACTAGTTTTATGAGTGAACATAATTTTAATATCAAATCTTCCATAAGAGCATTATAAGAAAAACAGAAAAACAAAAGCAATACTGTATCTCTCACAAATATAGATGCAAAAGTAAATTGAAGTCATCAGTACATAAAAACAACTATACATTATGACAAAATGAGGTTTATTTTAGGAGTGCCTGATTTGTTTAACATTGGAAAGTTAATAAATTTTATTCAAAACCTCAAGATAACAAGAAGAAAAGCCTATCTTCTCTGTAGTCAAAGAACTTTTTTTTTTACCAAGTTCAACATAGACTTGATTTTAAAAGCCACTTAAGCTAAAAATTTTTTTTCATTTTTTAAAAATTGTTTGTTTATTTTTGAGAAGGAGAGCGAGAGAGACAGAGCGTAAGCAGGGGAGGGACAGAGAGAGAGGGAGACACAGAACCTGAAGCAGGCTCCAGGCTCTGAGCTGTCAGCACAGATGCTGGTCTCCAACTCACTCAGGAACTGTGAGATCATGACCTGAGCCAAAGTCAGACTCTTAATCCACTAAGCCACCCAGGCACCCCTAAAAATTTTTTTTTAAACTATAAACTGGGAACAGTACAGAATTTATTTTTCAGGTGATGAAGTGCATCTGGGAAAAACCTACAACCCATTATATAATGATGAAATATTAAGGCATTCCCACTGAATTAAGGAAAAAGTCAAAATTTTCTATTGTACTCAATATTGTATTGGAAATTCTAGCCAGTGGTTTAAGGCAAGTTAAAAGGGACAATTATTATAGCAGCACCTGGCGGGGCTCAGTCGGTTAAACATCCAACTTTGGCTCAGGCCATGATCCCATTATTCATGAGTTTCAGCCCCGAGTCAGGCCCTGTGCTGACAGCTCAGAGCCTGGATCCTGCTTCGGAATCTGTGTCTCCCTCTCTCTTGGCCCCTCCCCTGCTTATACTCTGTCTCTCCCTCTGTCTCTCTCTCAAAAATAAAAACACATAAAAAAATGTTTTAAAAAGGACTCATAAACATTACAGGAAAAAAATGGAAACCATCATTATACACAGAAATTTCAGAACATGCAACAGATAAGCTATTACAAATCATCAAGGAATATAGCATAGTTGCTGGATAAGTAGTCAATTTAAAAGTAAAGTATGTTTTATATATGAGCAAAAACCAAATTTAAAATCATCTCATTTATAATCACAAAATGCATACAATACCTAGATCGAAATGTGGGCAAAATCTTTATTTTGTACATCTCTATTGCAGTATTATTGACATAATAAAATAAATTTTACATTTGAATGTATCCAAATTGATTAGTTTTGACATACCTATATACCATGAAACCCTCACAAATATAAAGTATCTTTCCTCATTAAAAATGCATTTAAGACATTTATAGGTAAAATAAGTTTAAAAAATTGCTTTGAAATACTTAAAAATAGCATGGCATGGTGCTGTATATAAAATAATGATGGAATGTTGATAATTGCTGATACTCATGATAGATATGTGAAAATTTATTATATCATTTTCTCTATTCCTGTATATCATTGAACATTTTTTTAAGGGAGGAAAGGCATAGGAATGAGATCAATAATGATCAAACCAAATAATCAATAAGGCATTCAAACACAAAGTGTGTGTAATAAGTAAGATTTTAAGAATAAATGCCTAGATAGAATGGGACAGTTTTCAAAATTTGTATTTCCTCAAACTATTATAACTCTCACAAATTTCAACTCACAAATTCAAGAATATCATGTTTTAAAATTCACCATTAAACCTCAACCTCAGATACAGATTTCCTTCTCCAGCATATCCAGATTCTGAAACTTAAGGCATCTTTCTGATCAAAAGACCCTCAAATGATCTGACTAGTCAGTAATCATCTTCTAATTGCTATGGGCTTTCTTTTCTCAGCCTGACATTTCTTTGTATTATATGTGTGTTATCATGCTGGCTATCTTCTGAATGTCATACAGAAAAACTGCCAAGATGAAGCTAAAGATATATTTTCTCTATTTTCTAGCCATGTCTTCTCCCTTTTCCTGTGTTGTCTTACAGTAATTTCTATGTGTAAGAAGTACAAAGCTATGCAATTGTTTTCCAGCCAAAACAAATGATTTTTTTTCTTTAAAAAGACCAAGCATGTTTCCTGAAATATATATTTCTAGATGCTGGCTCTCCACTGTATTGCAAATGCAGTGACTACTATAGTGTTGATATTTAAAATTACCTCTAATAATAATGTTTTTGAAATACCATGTATTTTTGCTGCAAAATATCAAAATTTTAATATATTAAAGCAAGATTGAATATTTTAAGAATTCTAGCACTTGATAACCGTTTTAATATATGTTTACTAGCAAAGGAACAACTTAAGTTTACCTGGTCAAATGTTTAGCTACAGAGAATTTGTTAATGAATAAGTAAATAAAATTATTATTTATGTAGATATCAGTATGATAAGTGATAAAATAATGTAAAATGCTAATGAAATATGTTTTTATTAGATATGTTTACTTGACAATTTTACAAAATACATGAAATTAATAAGAAGAAAATTAACAGAGGCAACAGAAAAAAGGCAGAGGACAGAAGGAAAGGAAAAATAAAATGGAACCAAAGAATGCATGAGGCTACTGGAAGCTAGGAGCAAGGCCTGCAAACAGATCCTTCTATAAAGATCCTAGTGTCTTGAGGCACCTGGGTGACTCAGTAGGTTAAGCTTCCAACTTTGGCTCGGGTCATGATCTCACAGTTCATGGGTTTCAACCCTTTGTTGGGCTCTGTGGTGACAGCTCAAAGCCTGGAGCCTGCTTCAGATTCTGTGTCTCCCTCTCTCTGTGCCCCTCTATCTCTCTCAAAAATAAATAGACATTAAAAAAATTTTAAATAAATAAAGACCCTGGTGTCTTTAGAGGGAATATGTCTTTGCCAACATTTTAGGATTCTGTTTTCCAGAAACGTGAGACAGTAAATATGTATTGTTTAAAGCTGTGTACTTTGTGGTATTTCATTATTGCAGCTCTACATAGGAAACTAAGAGATGGGGGAAAATTGCATATTTCTTTTGAGTAATTTCAGCTCAGATTTAAACTTTTCTTCCATTAACAATACAGGTCACACTCAATAATATTATTTGCAATTCCTGAGACTTGCCAATAGAAAACATAGATGTCTTTATATTGTTAGTGTTGTTGGGGTGTTGGAGATACCTCTAGGTAATATTGATTATCCTCATTACTTTATTTAGAGTAGTTATTAGAACCAAAGCTAAATTTTGTTAGATTAAATAATAAAGAACACTATTAATATGGAATAATAGTATATTAGATATATTAATGATATGATATATTAGTAGATATATTAGTATATCATAATTTTGTTAATATGTTAACTATTTCAATGTAATTGGTACTGTCTATAACTATGTAATTTGTAATGCACATTTTAAAAGATTAATCTGAGAAGAGGTTTAGAGATTCATAAGGTTGTCACAAAAGTATTCAGAATCTTGTTACAAAGGAAATTCAAAATGATAATAGCTGAGATTTTCTGAAGGAATAAATGACATCAAGCCACAGACTTAAGAATCACAAGAACCCAAGGAATCTGATCTGCAAAAGCACACGTAGACACCTCTTGATTAAATTTCTGATTAAGAGAAACACAAAAAGGTATCTTATAAGCAGAAAGAACAATGGTAGATTATCTTCAAAAGAACAACCAACTTCTCAATAGTATCAGTGGAAGTCTAAAACCAAGGATCCAGGGCCTTCTGGGTGGTTCAGTTGGTTAAGCATCTAACTCTTAATTTTGGCTTGGGTCATGATCTCAGGGTTGGGAGATTGAGCCCGGCATTGGGCTTTGCACTGGGCATGAGCCTGCTTAGGATTCTCTCCCTTCCTCTGTCTTTGCCCCTCCCCCACTTGCATGTGCATGCTCTCTCAAAATAAATAAATAAATAAAATAAAATAAAACCAAAGATCCACCGGAGAGTATCGGAAAAATACATGGTGTTTTTAGGGGGATAAGGATAGTTCCACTTTTCATTAGCCTGGATGGAAATTATATTCATAAACATTAGGTAGAGTACTCAAAAAAGGCTTACCTAAGTAGGCCTAAATTCAATGACATGCTGCTCCATAAAATAAAGCCTAAAAGAAACGAACATGAAAAAAAAAACCCTGAAGAAATAAACTGTTCATAACTAAACTGTTTCCCAGAACCAATCTCCAAAATATTTATAAGAATACAAAAATAACCAGCACCAAACTAAGTAAAACCTTAATGTGTAGCATTCATTCAATAATTGTCATGCATGTCAAGAAGCAAGATAATTTTACCCATTATAAAAATAACTAACGAAAACCACACCAGAAATGGCACAGATACTAGAATTGGTAGAAGAGGATGTTGCAACATTTGTTATAACAATATGACATATGTCAGGAATCTAAAGCAGGGATCAGCAAAAGTTTTATGTCAGGAGCGAGATTGAAACTTTTGTGGACCAAAGTTTCTATCACATTCACATTTGCTGTTGTAGCATGAAAGCTACTATAGACAATCTATAAATAAATAAATAAGAAAGAAAGAAAGAAAGAAAGAAAGAAAGAAAGAAAGAAAGAAAGCTGTGTTCCAACAAAACTTACTTTGAAAAAGAGGCTGCAGGTTCTGTTCATTCTATAAACTGTGGTTTCCTGAACTCTGATCTAGAAAAAAAATTGGGTATTTTAAGGTTAATGGAAGATATGAAAAAGACACACACTTTAGAGATAAGAACTAGAATACCTAAGGCATAAAACATACTGTATGAAATTAATACCAGATTAGACATTGCAGAAGAAAATATTAGTGAACTTGAAAACACATCTAGAGCAATTATGTAAAATGAATCACACAAAGGAAAACAAACTGGAAACGACCCCACAATAGTCTGTGACAGTTTTAATAATTTAATATGTATGAAATTGGAGTGCTCAAATTTTTTTGAGGGGGCAAACATTATTTGAAGTGCTAATCATTTACAGTTTATCTAAATTTGATGAAAACTGAAAACATACTGATTCCAAGAAATTCTAAGAAATTTAAGCAATAGAAACATAAGCTAAATAAAAGATGAAACTTTAAAGCTCTTGGAAGAAAAGATAGGAGAATGTCTTTGTGACTGAGGAATAGGGCAAAGATTTGTAGACTGACAGAAAATAGAATACTTGAAACAAAAAGAAAAAAATGATTACCTGGACTTCATTAAATTTATAAGTTTCTGTTCCTCAAAAGATACTGTTAAAAATGAGAAATCAGGTCATAGGCTGGGAGATAATGTTCACAATGTATTTGAAAAAAATATTTAAATTTAGAGTATAAACATATAAATAATAATAAATAAATAACAAAAATGGTTCAGTTAAAATGGAAAAAAGACTTTAACATGCAGTATCTACGAGGACCTGTGGATGTACGACAGTGTAAGGTGATATTCAATATTATTAGTCATCAGAAAAAATGCAACTTAAAACTGAAATGAAATACCACAGTGGTTTCCTTTAGACTGGCTAAAATTGAAAACTCTAAATATTGGCATGCAAGGTAAATATATCTGTCATATGTTACAGTTGATAGTGTAAAATGGTGCTATCATGTTGCACAGATTCAGTTTTTATTTTTGTTTTTTATAATGGTGGACCTATGACTTCCTTAAGATAAAACTGACAGTTGCTGATCCACTGCTCAAAATTGATTTTCACAAAGACTAACATAGTAATATCCACTAATATTTTATTTATAATTCAATAGATGAAGAGATAAGTAGATAAGCAACCAATTATACAGGAGAATGAATGAACGTATTTTGTCACATTCATACAATGGGATGCTATTTAGCAATAGAACAGAATGAACAATTTATGTGTACTACAACATGTGACAGTATTTAAAAAATTATGCTACATATAAGAAGGCAGATATAAGAATATATATTATTATTTTATTTATATGTTGATACATAACAGATAAAATGGATCTATGGGGAAAAATTCAAAATAGTGAATACTTCTGGGTGGTGTAGGGAATATTATGAAAAATTTACAAAACAACTTTCTGTATCTTGGTGGTTGTTTTGATTACACAGCTACATACATAAATTTGTCAACACTCATTAAGATATACAAATGAGAGCTCTGCGCTTTACTGAATATATATTTATCTCAGTAAAAATTAAATTAATATAAAACACGAAATGAAATGCCAATCTCATTTTAAAATTTAGATTAAAAAAACAAATGAGTTTTTGGTAAATTGTACCTATCTATATGTAAGATGAATAATTACTATCAAGTTGATCTTTATTCCAGGAATAGAAGTTTTATTTAGTATTTGGAAATAAATCAACTTAATTCACTTTGTAAATGATAAAAGGGATGGCCATTTTTCTAGTATATGTGCTGCCGAAGCGAGCACAAGATGGCCATTTTTCTAAAACAAGAAAACCATTCTATGAAATTAAGGGCTATTTGGGATAAAAGCCCTTAGAAAATCTGGAGTAGAGGATATTTGTTAATCTGGTGAAAGGGGCAACTGTAAGAAATCATAGTTAATTTTCAAATTAAAATGTTGATGTTGAGATAGGGAACAAGATAACAGAGTATCTACTGTCACTACTTACATTTAACACTGTACAGTTCATAGCCAGTGCAATAAAGACAAGTATGTAATGACAGTTAGTAAATAGAAAAGAAGAATAGACCTGACATCATTCCTAGATGATATGGCTGTGAATTTGGAAAAGTACAAAAGAGTCTTCAGATAAACTACTAAGTTGATTATACAGGTTGCCACATTAAGTTTTACGTCTATATATAGAAAATAATCTCATATTTTAATTATAAAAGGTTATAATTAAAATAATAAGTGTAACAAAACATACACAGTAAAACCTTGGTTTGAGAGGAGTTACGATGGCAGAGCAGCCTGGAGACACTGAGCCTCTCTCGTCCCTGAAATGCAGACAGATCAGTACCAAACCATTTTGAACACCTAGGAAATTGACCTGAGGATTAACACAACAATCTGTATAACTTGAGCCACAGAACTCGACAGATACACTGTGCGGAGAGGTGAACTGGGGGAGAGAAAAGCTGTGGAGGGTAAGGAGCTGCTTTTGAGGAGAGAGGACAGAGAAAGGGAAAGGGGGAGGGTGTGGTGCACTGAGATTGTGCAAGAAAAGCACTCCCCCGTGTAAACACTCCCCAAGTGAAAACACTCTCAGGGAACTAAATAAAAAAATATTCCCCAAAACCATTGACGGGCAGAAGGGAGAGGGTTTCAATATTAACAGAATTCTATAAATAGTGGAGCACAGGGTCTGAAGTTTTGGAACTCATTGCCTGGCAGTGCTCTGATGAGGAATTAGGGCAAATCCGTAGGAGCAGGCAAGCAGGGTCTAAAGGGGTATGTGTGCTACATGGGGAGAAGCGGTTCCACTGCTTGGAGTGCACTTAGTAGAGGCGATATGGCCTCCCCGCAAGAAAAAGTCCCAGCAGACCCTGGAGAGCAGCCACTTTGCTGGTATTGGGACAAAGAAGCCAGAGTGTGATGAAACCTGGCGTCAGCTGTGTGCTGTGGTTTGCCATAATCTCTGAACTGCAGCTGCGCGATCCCATGAAAATTTTCTGGGGAAGGCTGGCACCTGGCTATTGCTCACTGATAACTGTCCCCTAGAGAGTTGGCGTGTGTCCAAGCAGCAGAGGTCGCTGAAATGTGGGGTTTTGAAACACAAACATATCTGAGATAAAACTCTGGAGGAAGGTGCTGCCTGGCAGGTGCACAGCTTGGACACAGACAGGGTTAGGGGTGGGGAGTAGATGGAAGCCTGAGACAAATGAGAGGGGCTTAATGGAGGGTCAGTGAGCACGAAGTTCCTGTGCCAGAGACTAGGGAGCTGAGTGAAGCTGTTTACGCCTATCCTGAGCACTTGCATCCATGTCCCACTGATCCACTCCAGTAAGCTAAGTAGCACCACCTAGTGGAGGATGGAGCCATTACACCAAGCCTTGCCCACCTGCACCCTCCAAGCACATTCCCTAGAAGACCAGCACAAGTCACTCCACCTGCTTAGTGTACAGACTACAGAATGTTTCATAGTTTCAGTTCCAGGGGAAACTAGATACAACTTAATTCAGGTTTCATTCTGCTTGCTGGTTCATTTATATGTTCGTTTTCTTCTGTTTTTGCTTAAACTGTTTACTTTCTTCTTTTTTTTTTCTTCCTCATTCTTGGATACAGAAAGAAAAAAATTTATTTTATTTTTTTACTTTAGTTTTTTATTTTTTAAAGTTTGTTATTACATTGCACATTATTTCATTTTCTATTTTATTATATGAAATGTTTTTTTTAATTTTTTATTTTTTTTCTTACATTTTTTTTCTTTCCTTTTTTTCTCTATTCTATCAAGCTTCTTTCAACAAGCAGACCAAAACACACCTAGGATCTAGCTTCCTTTATTTGCGTTTATTGTGTTCAGTACTCACTCTAAATGTCAATGGATTAAACAATCAAAGAAGATAAGGTATCAGAATGGATAAGAAAACAAGACCCATTCATACGTTGCTTAGAAGAGACTCATTTTCGGCCTAAAGGCACCTGAAGATTGAAAGTGAGGGGATGGGCAGCCATCTATCACTGCTAATGGTTGTCGAAAGAAAGCAGGTGTAGCCATACTTGTATCAGACAAACTAGATTTTAAAATAAAGATTGTAACAAGAGATGAAGAAGGGCATTATATTATAATTAAGGGGTCTATCCACCAAGAAGATCTAACAATTGTAAATATTTATTCCCCCAACATGGAAGAACCCCAATAGATAAATCAATCACAAACATAAAGAAACTCATTGATAATAATACCATAATGGTAGGGGACTTCAACACCCCACTTATAGCAATGGACAGATCATCTAAACAGAAAATCAACAAGGAAAGAATGGCTATCAATGACACACTGGACCAGATGGACTTAACAGATATATTCAGAATATTTCATTCTTCTCCAGTGCACATGAATCATTCTCCAGAATTGATCAGATATTGGGTCACAAACCCAGTGGCTTATGGTTTTCAGACCACAATGCTATGAAACTCGAAATCAACCACAAGAAAAAATTTGGAAAGACCATGAATACTTGGAGATTAAAGAGCATCCTATTAAAGAATGAATGGGTTAACTGAGAAATTAAAGGAAAATTAAAAAGTACATGGAAGCCAATGAAAATGAAAACACGGCAGCCCAAAACCTCTGGGATGCAGCAAAGGTAGTCATAAGAGGCAAATATATAGCAAATCCAAGCCTTCCTAAAGAAGGGAGAAAGGTCTCAAATATGCCACGTAATCTTACACCTAAAAGAGCTGGAAAAAGAACAGTTAATAAAGTCCCAAACCAGCAGAAGAATGGAAATAGTAAAGATTAGAGCAGAAATAAATGATATCAAAATTAAAAACAACAACAACAACAACAACAACAACAACAACAACAGCAAAACACAGTAGAACACATCAATGAAAACCAGGAGCTGATTCTTTGAAAGAATTAACAAAATTGATAAACCCCTAGCCAATTTGATCAAAAAGAAAAAGGAAAGGATCGAGTAAATAACAAACGAAAGAGAAATCACAACCAATACCACAGAAATACAAACAATAAGAGAATATTATGAGCAATTATATGCCAACAAATTGGGCAATCTGGAAGAAATGGGCAAATTCCTAGAAACGTATAAACTACCAAAACTGAAACAGGAAGAAGTAGAAAATTTGACCATAACCACTAAAGAAATTGAATCCGTAGTCAAAAATCTCCCAGCAGACAAGAGTCTAGGGCCGGATGGCTTTCTAGGGGAATTCTATCAAACGTTTAAAGAAGAGTTAATACCCATTCTGTTGAAGCTGCTTCAAAAAAAAAGAAATGGAAGGAAACCTTTCAAACTCATTCTATGAGGCCAGCATTACCTTGATTCCAAAAGCCAGACAAAGATCCCACTAAAAAGGAGAAATACAGACCAATTTCCCTGATGAACATGTGTGCAAAAATTCTCAACAAGATACTAGTAAATTGGATCCAACAACACATTAAAAGAATTATTCACTGGGGTGCCTGGGTGGCTCCATCGATTGGGCGTCTGACTTCAGCTCAGGTCATGATCTCGCGGTCTGTGAGTTCGAGCCCCACATTGGGCTCTGTGCTGACAGCTCACAGCCTGGAGCCTGTTTCAGATTCTGTATCTCCCACTCTCTCTGACCCTCCCCCATTCATGGTCTGTCTCTGTCTCAAAAATAAATAAACATTAAAAAAATTAAAAAAAAAGAATTATTTACCATGATCAAGTGAGATTTATTCCTGGGATGCAGGGCTGGTTCAATATCCACAAATCAATCAATGTGATATGTCACATTAATAGAAGAAAGGACAAGAACCACATGATCCTCTCAATAGATGCTGAAAAAGCATTTGACAAAATACAGCATCCTTTCTTGATAAAAATTCTCAAGAAAGTAGGGATAGAAGGATCATCTCTGAAGATCATAAAGGCCATATACAAAACCGCTAATATCATCCTCAGTGGGGAAAAACTGAGACCTTTCCCCCTAAGGTCAGGAACATGACAGGGATGTCTACTCTCACCACTGTTTTCAACATAGTGTTGCAAGTCCTAGCCTCAGCAATCAAAAAACAACACAAAGAAATAAAAGGCATCCAAATTGGCAGAGAGGAAATCAAATGTTCACCCTTCAGAGACAACATAATATTCTATGTGGAAAACCCGAAGACTCCACCAAAAAACTGTTAGAAGTGATATGTGAATTCAGCCAAGTCACAGGATATAAAAACAATGCACAGAAATTGGTTGCATTTCTATTCACAAGTAAGGAAGCAACAGAAAGAGAAATCAAGGACTTGATCCTATTTACAATTGTGCCAAAACCCATAAAATAACTAGGAATGAACCTAACCAAAGAGGTCATAAATCTATACACTGAACTATGGAAAACTTAGGAAAGAAATTGAAGAGGACACAAAAAAATAGATAAACATTCCATGTTCATGGATTGGAAGAACAAATATTGTTAAAATGTCGATACTACCCAATGAAGTCTACATATTCAATGCAATCCCTATCAAAATAACACCAGCGTCCTTCACAGAGCTAGAATAAACAATGCTAAAATTTGTATGGAACCAGAAAAGACTCCAAATAGCCAAAGCAATCCTGAAAGAGCCCTGCATCGGGCTCTGCACTGACAGCGTGGAGTCTGCTAGGGATTCTCTATCTCCCCCTCTCTCTTTCTGCTCCTCCCCTGCTTATGCTCTCTCTCTCTCTGTTTCTCTCTGAAAATAAATGAACATTAAAAAAAAAGAGGGTTGTTGATGAAAATGTGAAAGTAAATCAATATACCTTCTAGAAGATAATACAGGGCAGTATCCCTGTGAGGTCAGGAAAATCTGTCTGTCTTTCTTTTTATTTATTTTTTTACTGTTTATTTGTTTTTGAGAGAGTGGGTGAGAGAACGTGAGCAGGGGAGAAGCAGAGAGAGGAGGAGACAGAGGATCGGAAGCGGAACTGGGCTCTGCACTGACAGCAGGGAACCCCATGTGAGACCCATGCAAGCCCCATGTGAGCCTCACCAACCATGAGATCATGACCTGAGCCGAAGTTGAACGATCAACCACCTGAGCAACCTAGGAACCCCAGGAAGATTTCTTAAACAGGACCCAAAATGCACATTCTAAAACCAAATACAAAAAGGAACTAATGAAATTAACTATAAATCAAATTTATAACAACTAACAATAGCAAGATAAAAATAATTTCCTCAAATAAACTTTGAAGGTTGTATCCTAACTATATATCATAGGATTTTCTTGAAAACAGAAATGTGAATATGAATTGTCTTTAATAATTTAAACAGAACACATAAAAGTCAACAGTTTTAATATTGTCTTAATTTTGCTGCTAAATCATAATTAGAAATTTTCTTTCAGGGGCCCCTGGGTGGCTCAGTTAAGTGTCAGCCTCTTGATTTAAGCTCAGGTCATGATCTCGAGGTTTGTGGATTTGAGCCGCACGTCCATGTGGAGCCTGCTTGGGATTCTCTCTCTCTCCCCCTCTCTCTTCCCCCTCCCCCACTTCTCTCTCAAAATAAATAAACTTAAAAACACAAAAAAGAAATTTTCTTCTAGAAGAACACATGCAGAAATACTACTACTCTGGAATTTTCATGTAATATTTTAGTTCATTCATGTTTTTAACAAATACCTAAAAATGCAAACCAGATATTAAGATTATAGCTACCCAAGTAATAAACAGAAATCATGGGAAGGCAGTGTATCCATTTTATTTTGCCACAGTAAAGTCCCACTGTGAACTACAAAATCTCAGTCACATTAATTCATTTGGTTTATGAGTTTGTGGGTTAGCATCGGTCATCTGGACATGGCTAAATGTCTGTGATTCAAGGGATGGATCTGGGTGGGCTTTCTCTAGAGGAAGTTTGGGCACATGTGTTCTCTGCATGTGTTGTATGTGTGTTCATTCTGTGGTTCTAGCTGAGGAGCAGAAACTATCCAGAGAAGGTCTTACATAAACATGGCAGAATTGCATGGGTCATAGCCCAGTTGCACACATATTTTTAGTACCTGATAACATCCCATTGGCCACAGCAAGTCACGTGGTTGAACTCAAAGACAAGGTGTGGAAAGCATATACCACCCACTTAGTGGGAGGGACATCAAAATCACATAAAAGATACAAAGGGATGATTAAAGAATTGAGGCAATCTAGGCAATCTACTTTAGGCGATTTGACCACATAATATTACACACATAATTGTAACACGAACCACTGTATGGCAGCATGACTCCAATGTTTGTGTAGCCAAACTTATATTTAAGTGTTTTTAGGAATAAGGATTTATTAGCCAATGAATTAGGGCACTAGTTGTACTTAAAAAAAAATTATAAGGTAGTTTGCCAAAACTTTATCCTGTGAGAACCCATGGAAAATTGTATGTGTAGTATTTTTTATAAAGTTTTTAATTTTTTTAAGTTATTTATTTACTTTGAAAGACAGACAGTGCAAGTGGGGGAGGGACAGAGAGAGAGAAGGGAGGAGAGAGAGAATGCCAGCAGGTTCTGCACTGTCAGCTCCAGTGCCCAATGAGCAGCTCAAACTCACGAACCCTGAGATCATGACTTGAGCCGAAATCAAGAGTTGGATGCCTAACCGACTGAGCTACCTGGGCGCTCCTTACAATTATGTTTAAAACTAACTGTTTAATATTTGGCAATGGCCACTCCAATGTATCCATTTCCTTTTCAGCTATCTTTGATGACTCACAATATCTCTCTTAAGCTATCACATGATTTTACTTCAAAACCAGATAATAACCTAATTGTCTTCAAAATTCCTTTTTTAGGTGTAATTTATTTTTTTTCATCCAAACTATTTCTATCACCACTGACTAAAAACCAGCACAAATATTAAATATTTACCAAGATCATAAAATAATCAAGGCAATCAAATTGGCATATGGCCATTGAAGGAGTGCCAAGCATCTCAGTAGTCTTTCCTTAGGGCTTTTGAAACAGATTAAATATCCAATAGATCTGGGGCTGCTGTGTTTTTTGTTTTTTGTCTTTTTTAAAATATAATCTTGCCTGAAGGCTGGAGAATGGATTAGATGAGGTACATGGCTACAGTGGTTCATGACAATACAGTGATGGATGAGAACTGATAGTTTACAACTTTTTTTTAAATTATCATAAAAAAAATAACTGGAAGTCACTGTCTAGCATGGCTGCCAAGCCAGTAAAAGCAGCAGGCAAAACATTAACGAAAACAGATGACAAATTCCCTGTGGAAATGCGCTTGCTTGGCAGCTACTCCAGGTAATGTTGATGAACAGGCAAAGTGGGAATAGGAGTCTGCGGGAGGGATTCACGTGAGTGGATTCCCTTACTTACTGTCATCTGATAGGCGTCTCTTCAGTCATGATATAGTTTAGACATAAATTATATCATAAAAAAACATAAAATAGTAGCAAACTACTGTTATTTAGATAAAACTTACTCAAAACATTTAGGTCTTTGTTTTTACTTTGAAGCAGGGTTAAAAAATTTTTTTTAATGTTTTTGTTTACTTTTGAGACAGAGAGCATGAGCACGGGAGGGGCAGAGAGAGAAGGAGACACAGAATCCAAAGCAGGCTCCAGGCTCTGAGCTGTTAGCACAGAGCCTGACGCAGGGCTCAAACTCACGGACTGTGAAATCATGACCTGAGCTGAAGTCGGATGCTTAACCGACTGAACCACCCATGCACCCCTAGAAAAAAGCAGGTTTAAATAATTCGTTTGCCTCTCCTTCCCTCTAGGCTATGTCATTTCCATCGTTACCACATTCTGTTAAATGTCATTGACAATAAAAGAACATGGTATGTTATGTTAAATTCAAAACAACTTTGTCATTAGGAATGAAGATAGTTAAAATAGACAATTACTGCATAGACAAATACTTCTCACCCCATTACTTTAAAAATAAAAATTTTAAATTAACACATTCTAGTTTTGGTTAATCATTAGATATATTAATAGGCCTTCAGAAATAAAGTAAGTATCCTATAAATATATTGTGGCAATTGTCATTTACATACCAAGTACATTCAAAATTTAAGTGAATTTGACTTTAGGCAAGGTACTGTGCTGCAGTTCCTTCTTTCATAAAAGTCGCTAGTAGTTTGTATCTCAGACATTTGTGGTGAGAAGTAAAGGACACAATATATGAAAACCACTGGCATGAAGTATGTATTCAGTATTTATTTTTAAATGCTGTTATTAGTACAATTATTATTATATATATATTATTACATACTGTAATAAGTATCATGTCCCTTTTTTAGATTCGGAATTTTATAATTATAGTAATCAAATTTCACAATGGATTAATCAATACTGGGTAGTAGCTACTTCTATGGAACACATCTAAATCAGGAAATAAGATTAATGATTATGCCTTTTAAAGAAATGTTTTTATATGTGCCACCTGCCCTGACAAATTTCAGTAAAGCTATGGAACATACAGACACACTTTTGCTATTTTGTATATTTTTACAATTTATTTTAGTCTTTATCTTGTTAGTAATCTTTAGTATTCTTTTGGTATTTCTCACCTCTCTACCAGTTGTAAGTACATAAAGGAAATCATGGAGTTGGAGGAGCTTTATACCCCCTGAAAAATATGATTCTTTGAGATGTCAGATTGGGACGATAGAGAAGTGGGAAGATACTAAATGTGTATTTATTATCTTATAGTTATGTAGGTCAGAAGTCTAAAATGGATCATCAGGACTGTATTCTTTGTGGAAGCTCTAGGGGAGAATCTCTTCCCGATCTTTTCCAGCTTCTTAGAGGCCCTCTACATTTCTTGGTTCATGTTCCCTTCCTCATTTTTTAAAGCTGGCACCATAGCATCTTCTCTCATCTCTGATGTTAGCTTCCATCCTTACATTTTCTTTCTCTGACTCTGATTCTCCTGCTTTCCTCTTACAATAACTATTGTGATTACATTGGACCTATGCAGATCACCCAGTATTATCTTCCTATCTCAAGATGCTTAATTTGACTATATCTACAAAGTCTTTTTAACATGGAAGGTGACATATTCCCAAGTTCTGGGATTTAAGATATGGACATCTTTGGGAGTATTATTCATGTTATCACAATGTTACATACTTTATGGGCCACCATAGAAAGCAAAAACTTAAAAATAAAAACACTTAAAATGTTCTCTTTATTCAAGCTCAGACTTAGTGAGGACAGTCTGGAGAATAAACTTTGAGTAAAGCCGTTTCTATTTAGAGAGAAAGAAAGGGATGAAGGGATGAAGCAGAGAAACATTAAAAATCTCTGCTGTGCAAAAACAGTAGCAAGACAAATTGAGAAAAACTGTAATATGTGGAGAATATTTGAGAATTTGAGCAATTTTCTGAGAACTTGCTGTAGATATTTAATTTAGAGAATGTGGGCAATATTAGAGAACTTGCTATGGCACATCTACTTTTACTGTTAACTGATATTTTTCCTTGCATAAATTATACTTGCAAATATGACAATATAAAGGCCTAGTACCTTTATTTTATAGAGAGCTTGCCGTTCCCAATATGAGCAATTTGAAGACCTAGAGTGGATTAGTTAATGCTTTAACTCCCTTGGGTCATATACCATCATCCCAGTGCAGCACATCAAGATAGAACATGAAAATGATGCACTAGGAATACACGCACGTGCGCACACACACACACACACACACACACATACACAAAACTAGCCACAAGTTTTCATGTGCAAAAAGAAATGTATAGCTAAAACAAAGTTTTATGAAGGGGCCATTATTGAACATAATGACTTATATTGCTAATCTAAAAGAAAATGTCCAATGTAAATATGGCAATACAATTCTGTTTTCTGAAATTGATATTTTCAAGTGAATGGTATTCACTAAGAGGTTTTAAATGGTGAAGACAGTCCAGTGTCATATGGAGATTAAAAGAGGGCCAAATACTGTTTTCTGATAGAATATTATGACAAAAGAAATGACTTTGTTAATGAGAATACATTGTCTTATTTTCTATAAAAATAACTGAAATTTGACATCAGTTACGTGCCAAACTCTATTAGAACAAAATTAAACACAACGCAGGAAATTACAATCATGTAAAAGCAAAATATTGTACCCCCAGATTAGTAGATGCTCCACATGTTTGAGAAAAAGTGATCACATCGAGTGATTTACTTGTATTTGTTCTTTTCAAGAAACTGCAGAATTTTACACTATTGAGCATATTCATGAATAAAATAAACTTTTAAAAATGTTTTTAGGGGCGCCTGGGTGGCGCAGTCGGTTAAGCGTCCGACTTCAGCCAGGTCACGATCTCGCGGTCTGTGAGTTCGAGCCCCGCGTCAGGCTCTGAGCTGATGGCTCAGAGCCTGGAGCCTGTTTCCGATTCTGTGCCTCCATCTCTCTCTGCCTCTCCCCCGTTCATGCTCTGTCTCTCTCCGTCCCAAAAATAAATAAACGTTGAAAAAAAAATGTTTTTATCATTATGTCATTATGCTCATATCCTGCCCTCAAAACCAAACAAATGTGGCTCAGTAATCATTGGGTATACTTAGGATCAGGATTTCATGAAGAGCTTAGACACCTAGTTTTTCCCTACATCTAATTTTTCATCTGAAACAAAGTTTGGTCTCATAAATTAGAGAAGACACATTATGAAATAAGTCATTTCACTAGAAGATCCTGAAAGGTCATTATATAAAAACCTCATATATGTAATATTTCTCTTTCCAGAGCATTCACATCATAATATACCAAATAATTGATGAATATAATAAAATAAAACAGGTGACACCAAAACTTACTAAAGTAATAGCTAAAATGAATATACTAAATTTTTATGATGGTATAGTTGATATAACATTATATTAACTTCAGTTATTCAGTGTGATGATTCAATATTTGTATATTTTGCAAAATGATCACTACAGTAATTAACATCCCCCCAGTTACCATCCATCACAATACAGTTACACAATTTTTTTCTTGTGATGAGAACTTTCAAGATTTGCTCTGCTAGCTACTCTCAAATATGCAATACAGTATTATAGTTACCCTGCTGTACATTGTGTACCCATGACTTATTACCTGGTAATTTTGTACCTTTTGACTCACTTCACCCATTTCACCTACCTCCTACCCCCTGCTTCAAACAACCAACCACCAACCTGTTTTCTATATTTATATCCAAATTAATGTTTAATAGCATATCAAGTGCTTTGTGTATACAGATGGATTCATGATCAAAGGTACTGCTTTCTTTTGATCAACACAAGCAACCCTCAGTCATGTAATTTCCCAGAGATACACGTAAGAGAAAGTAGTAATGTTTGTACACTCAGTGTTCCTTTTACATTTTTGGCATTTCTTAAGGGCTTCAGATATATTAACTCATGTAATCCCCATAACAAACCTATAAGGTAAGTATATCACTATCCCCATTTTGCATTTGAGAATAATAGTCAATAGAGGATAAGTAACTTGGTCAAAATCGTGTAAGTGGTTGAAGTTAGTCGGCTTCCAGGATCCATGCAGTTAGCTATCATTCTATATAGCCTATCCATTATAGTACACATATGCATAGATGAAAAACAGTAAGAAAGTTTTTATTGTTTACTTATGAATATTGTCATTATATGCAATAGCAGTTACTTTGAGATCAAAGTTAAGAATATATGAAAACATAAAAATTACCTAATGTCAATGCTGCGTTTACCAATGTTATCTGAATAGGGAGGCTGTAGTGAATTTTCTAGTCAGACGTATTGCTTATTGTATCATGCATTTCTCTTTTCTATTCCTGCTTTTCCAATCTTGGATTCTGTCAGGTCAGTTGTGGAATTTAAACAATTTCAAGGTGTGGTGAACCATGAACTAAATTTCCATAAATATTCTAGATGGAAGACAGGTAAAATAAAGATGTCTCTAAAACTGAGTGCATGTGAACATACTCATTTTAAAACCTCTCTCTGTAACTATGCTTCCTTTTGGGTATAAACCATATCTTAGTTATCAGGCTATCATAGCATAGTATTTTCATCAGTTGTTGCTAACAGTATACCACATAATAATAAGCACTGTGATAGGAATAAAAATGATAGTTCTGAGGTGTACCTAGATATGGGCTTCTAATTTTTTTTTTCACCATAAACCATATTCTATGTTCCTCCCTTCTCTTCGGTGGTGAAAGGAAATACAATTCCTTTTCTAATACTCTTAGCAGAAGCCTCCCTCCCTACAGACATCTGAGATGTATGTACTGAAATGATTTAACATTCTCGGATTACCCGTGATGAAAAAAAAAAAAAAACAGTTCCTATGAAAAAAAATCATTCTTAATATGAGTTTATTCACACTGTGGATTGGAAAGGGTTATTCCAAGATGTGACACATATGCTTTGCAATCAGTTTACATTTAGGGAAAAAATGCTTTATTTATAACATATTTGTAGGTACCATTAAGAGGGAACCATCAATTTTAAAGGTTGAAATGGCTTCTTTAAATATCTAGCATACATTGTGATATCCTTCCTGTGAATGATGCCTCATATAATATGTAAGATTTTGTGTACCCGTTAGAGTAGATATAAAATACTTCTCACTTTCCTCTAAAACCTTGAATTTATTTACAAAGCTCTATCACATCCTGTTGACTTGAGGAAGTGAATTAAAGTGTTTACTAATGCCATTAATGAAAATGAGGTCGTGATAAATGGAGATGCTTGTGACATGGATCATTGTGTTAATGATCAATATCCATAGGTTTGTAGAAGTTACAGCTCTTACAAAAGAAAATTAGCTAATGCCGATTACAATTTATCAAGGTGCCATTGTTAGCTAGTGTGCTGTAAATGCATTAATAATAGCTTACAACAGGTTTGAATGTAAAAAGGTCCAAATAGCCAATTTTGCAAATGGTATGCTAAATTTGAATTTAAAGTTCTATGCAAATAACATGTGAAATAGGAGTTTGAGATGAATAGTTAATATGTTTTTTCTTTCCGTTAATCAGCTGACACCAGTTCTTTCAGAATGATTTTGTCAGATAAAGTCAATTCTGTAAGTTTGGGACTTATCCAGAGATAAATATATACTAATAATTAAGATTAGACATTTGTAAAGAAGAAACCTGATGTTAAATGTTTTCCAATGGAATTCCTTAGAAATCAAGATTTTGAGTCATTGCTTTATGAGACAAGGCATAAAAATCTGTAAAATCTTGAAATATTATCAGAAAGTCCACTTAAAAATGTTCTAAATAAGCCTATATAATATTCCTGAAAATGGATAAAAAAAATCTAAGTTCAATGACAGTTCAGGTAATTGGATTTATTGATGGATATGCTCCTATGTCCCTTGCTTGGTTCCCAATGTTTCCATAATATATACAACCAATTCCCTAGGTTAGAGTGAGTCTGTTTTAATACTCAAGTTGATTTCTGTTTTCTAGTTATATCCCGAGTTCCTGTCAGGTTCTGCTTTCAGAAATAGTCCCAGAGAACAGTACTCATGCTGTGATTCCTTTTTTTAAAAACATTTTTGAAGCATTTTTTATTATATTTATTTATTCATCATGTTAAATTACTCTTTCATCTCCATTTGTTATTTCATCCATGACTCCACTGACCTCCCCTCTGGTAACCATCAATTTGTTGTCTATAGTTAAGAGTCTGTTTCTTGGTTTGTTTCTCTCTCTCTTCTTTCCTTCTTTGTGTATTTTTTTTCTTAAATTCCACATATGAGTGAAATCATATGGTATTTCTCTTCCTCTGACTGACTTATTTCACTCAGTGTTATACTCTCTAGTTCTATCCATGTTGTTGCAAATGGCAAGATTTCATTCTTTTTTTTATGGCTGAATAATATTCCTTTGTTTATATATATCACATCTTTATCCATGTATCAGTGGATACTTGGGTTGCTTCCATAGTTTGGCTACTATAAATAATGCTGCAATAAACATAGGCATGCATGTATCTCTTGAAATTAGTTTTGAATTTGGAGGGGTAAATACCAAGTACTGTGATTCCTGGATCATAAGTTAGTTCTGTTTCTAATTTTTAAAGGAATGTCCACGTGGTTTTCCACAATGGCTGCACCAGTTTGCAATTCTACCAGCAGTGCAAGAGGTTTTCTTTTTCTCCACAATCTAGCCAACACTTGTTGTTTCTTGTGTTGTTGATTTTAGCCATTCTGACATTGTAATTTTGATTTGCTGATGATGACTTATGTTGAGCATCTTTTCATGTGTCTGTTGGCCATCTGTATGTCTTTGGGAAATGTCTGTTTATGTCTTCTGCCCATTTTTAAATCAGGTTATTTGGTTTTTGGGTGTTGAGTTGTATCAATTGTTTATATATTTTGGGCACTAGCCCTTTGTTAGATATGTCATTTGCACATATCTTCTCCCATTCGATAGGTTGCCTTCTCGTTTTGTTGGTTGTTTCCTTCACTGTGCAGAAACTTTTTATTTTGATGTAGTCAGAAGAGCTTATTTTTGCATTTATTTCCCTTGCCTCAGTAGACATACCTAGAAAAATGTTGCCATGGCTGATGTCAGAGAAATTACTGTGTTCTCTTCTAGGATTTTTGTGGTTTCAAATCTCAAATGTAACTCTAATTCATTTTGAGTTTATTTTTGTGCATATAAGAAAGTGGTCCAGTTTCATTCTTTTGAATGTAGGTGTCCAGTTTTCCTAACACCATCTGTTGAAGAGATGTCTTTTTCCCATTGCATATTCATTCCTTCTTTGTTGAATATTAATTGTCTGTATAACTTTGGTTTTATTTCTGGGTCTTCTATTCTATTTCATTGATACATGTCTATTTTTATGCTGGGATTCTTGTGTTGGGTTGTTCATAATGTGTAAAAAACACAATGATAACCTCCTTATAAGTAAAAAAAAATACGTCAGCTTCTGTCACAGTCTTCTGTAGTACTTATTCCTGCTGTGTTTTTCACCATTGTTCTATCTACACATGTTATCGTGAGATGTACTTTGACAGGTTGACAGAGAAAGATAGGAAGCCTGGTTTACAACAGGTGTGCATGATATGTTAGAATCAGGCAGAAGAGAAATACTGCTCTAGTTCAGATCCATTCATAATGTGGTTCTGAAGGAAGGAAAATCTTTTAATGGGTAAGACTTCAGGCAATATACCTGATTGTGGAAGAGAAGTATGTAGATAGACATATATTGATTAATTGACAGAGGTTTGACATGTGCATCAGAACTTGAGAAAAACAAGACTGGTAGAAAGCCAGTGAGAGGGACTTGCTTCAGCATCACTTAAAATATGCCCTGATGGCTTTTCTTCATAATCCAAGGCTGGTGGTAGTAGAGGCTGTGACATACCTAGGCTCACTGAAAGTAATGAGAATAATAGAACTTGGAATCTTTAGAGGCCAGGGGACAGTGCTTAATTAATGGAAGCTTTGTGGGGACCATTATGTAGAGAAAGAAAGGATCAGGGTGGCAGCCAATGGGGCAGACTCACAGAAAAGTTGTGAAAATGATTGATAGAACACAGTAGTCAAGGGAAAAAAGATATGGCCATCCAACAAGAGTGCACCTAATCTTACACTGTAGGAAGATGTCAGTGATGGGATTTCAGGAGCCTGAGGGGAGTTGCTCCAAAAAAACATCACTATCTCTTTCCCAGTTTCCTTTCCTAAGATAGTTTTCACATTGGGAACTCACTGAATGAAGAGGAAGCCTTTTCTCCAGGGAAAAGGAACCTGTAATACCTCAGTAATTATAAATGGTAATGATTTCCTCAGCTTTTCCCCAAAGATCTCTGTGGCCATTAACTTGGGTAACTGTACACTGGGGAAGGAGAAATACCCAAACATTTCAGGGACCTCTACATACAGGGTCCAAATTGAAACCCAGAGAACCAAAGTGTCATCATGGCTACCTATTATAATGGAAGCATGTGAGTTTCAGCTATAGATTGAATCCTGGCCTATGTTAAGCTTATTATAAAGCACCCAAAAGATACATACACTCATGTGTTAGTATTGATGCAATCCCAGAATGTATATTTGTTTTTGATACACTTGGTACCTAAGTTGTGGAGATGAGCTATCATGCTTGGGAAGGCCAAGGGGGAACCTCTAAAACTATCCGTCTTCCCCAGCCAAGGTAATAAATCAAAAATAATATTGTAGGGAGAAGCATGGAGGAGATTAGATCTTTCTTTCCTGAAAGATCTAAAGATGCAAGGAAAATAGTCCCCATCAGACCTCCAGTTTTTTCTCCATTTAATACATCATTATGGCCACTGCAGAAGTCATATAGATCTTGGAGGATGAAAGTAGACTTCTACATACTCTATCAAGTAGTAGCCTTAATTGCAACTGCCGTTCCAGATGTGTTATCTTTGTTAGAGCAATTTGACATTGCATTTGGCAGATGTATTGAGGAATGCATTCTTTTCTACTCTGATCAGAAAAGACAATCAGAAACAGTTCATATTGCAGACAACAATATAGGTTTAATATTTTGCAATACCTTTCAGGTATTGACTTCCTTGCCCTCTGTCATAGTATATTTCAAAGAGATCTAGTTCAGAGGTCAGCAAACTTTGGCCTGCCACTTTTTGTAGCATATGTGTGTGAAGAGTAGTTTTTACATTTTCAAATGTAATGTACATTTTTAAAAACGCTGTCAGCTTTTGAGTGAGAACAGTTGCTCATTTTTCCCTGTTTACCTACAAAGTCTAAAATATTTACTCACTGGCTCTTTACAGAGAATTCTGGCCAACCCCTGATCTAAGCTATCTTATCCTGCAGAGTAAGGATCAGTGACATCAAAGATATGCTAATTGAATCAGATGAATAAGGCTTTATACTTTACAGAAAAGTAACATTAAAAGTATACAAAAAGTAACCATTGTAAAACTCTATGTAGGGCAAAGTTAACTAAGAATATTTTTTCATCTTGGTTTCAAAGTTTTATTTACTGAAGAGGTAGATGCTAACTTTTCTAATAATACTAGGTCTGGTTTGCAAACTTGTATCTTTGAAAGCTTCTGAAAGTATTGTGGCCAAACATATTCTGGAAAAATGATGTATTCCCCTGTTTAGAAGTTTTAATAAAGTGTTTTGTTTTGTTCTTATCCTAATTTTAAGATTTTTAACCCATTTTTGTCTTTTTCACTTTTCCCAAAACATTTACATTTTAGTTTCCATTTCTTTTGTGAGAACTTGATTCTCCAATTGTGTTATTTTGCTCAGTGGAGGGGCACTATAATTGATGCAACCAACTTTTTTAGTTTTCATTTTAGCGTAAGCATATACAAGCCATCTTATTTTCTTCTTTTCTTAAAAAAATATTTATTTATTTATTTTGAAAGAAAGAGAGAGATGGTGAGAGAGAACCCCAAGTAGGCTCCATGCTGTCAGTGCAGAGTCTAATGTGGGACTTGATTCCAGGAGCGGTGAGATCATGACCTGAGCCAAAATCCAGACTTGGACTCTTAAATGACTGAGTCACCCAGGTGACCTCTTTTCTTAAGTACCTTTCATTATTATCTTCCTATTGTCTTAAAATTTTCCTGACCTTATTATTATTTTTACAAGTTGTAATATAGAGGAAGGTTTGGCACAAATTTTTTTCAAAATTTTTTTGCGATTTTTTGGTTGCAAATTAAGACATCCATGTATATGTATATACACATACATTTATAACATTTATTAGTTATCTTAGTTGAGCCTTTAATTTTTTTTTCTTTGGTAAGCCTTGCTAATGCATACATAGGTACACACACATATGTAAATATAAATGTGTACACACACATATAACATGTTTATTAGTTTTCTTAGTTCACTCTGCATCATGAAGAAAAGAGTATACTCTGTTTTAATTAGTGTGCCTCAGGATATTTCAAATTACATTCCCCTAGCCAGATTGCTTTGCTTCCCAATTACGTATCCCTAGCTCTTAGTCTCAGATGATTTTTTAAAATTTTATTTAAATTCAAGTTATTTAATATAGTATAATAATAATTTCAGGAATAGAATTTAGTGATTCATCACTTATATATAACACCCAGTGCTCATCCCAACAAGTGCCCTCCTTAATGCCCTTCACCCATTTAGCCCCTCCCCCCACCCACCGCCCCTCTAGCAACCTTCAGTTTGTTCTCTGTATTTAAGAGTCTCTTATGGCTTGCCTCCCCCTCTTTTTTTATCTTATTTTTGCTTCCCTTCCCCTATGTTTATCTGTTTTGTTTCTTAAATTCCATATATGAGTGAAATCATATGATGTTTGTCTTTCTCTGACTTCTTTCACTTAGCATAACACACTCTAGTTCCATCCATATTGTTACAAATAGCAAGATTTTCTTTTTCATTGTCAAATAATATTCCCCTGTGTGGTGTGTGTGTGTGTGTGTGTGTGTGTGTGTGTGTGTGTCTATACACACCACATCTTCTTTATCCATTCATCAGTCGATGGACATTTGGGCTCTTTCCACAATTTGGCTATTGTTGATAGTGTTGCTATAAACATTGGGGTGCATATGCCTCTTCAGATAAGCACTTTTGTATCCTTTGGATAAATATCTAGTAGTGCAATTGTGGGTCAGAGGGAGCTCTATTTTTAATTTTTTGAGAAACCTCCATACTTTTTCCAGAGTAGCTGCAACAGTTTGTATTCCACCAGCAGTGTAAAAGTGTTCCTCTTTCTCCGCATCCTTGCCAATATCTGTTGTTGTCTGAGTTGTTAATTTTAGCCTCAGATGATTCTTATAATATTGCCCTAAATAATAATGCCCTAAATAATACTGAAAATATACTGGTAATTTTTTGACTTGCATAAATTTTGTCATTGGAGTCAACTTAATAAATTTAAAATTCATTAATAAATTTGCAGCTGGTAAGCAAATGAATTTAAGACAGCACAAAGCGTAAAATATTGGATTCAGTAAACAAGGATGACTTTAAATGAGGAATTAATATAATGAAAATCATATACTATTTTCAAAACATAAATAAAACCATTCAGAGAAAACTAATTTAGCAAATAATCAATATAAGGCAGGTATTACGATTATCCATTATCAGAGCAAAACGGACACCTCAGATTGAAACGCATAATGAAGGAATACAAAGTTCTGGATGACTTTATCAGAAAATAAACAAATATGGAAGTAAATATTTGCTATAAGCTGATTCTTATGTCTTAGTTATTTTTACTCTATGCTACCAATAAATAAATAGGAATTTTAAAAAATTATTACTGCAACAGGTGTCCTTGCTGCATAACTGTAGAAAAAAAATTTATTGAGACTGTCGGTGCAGCTCTAAAGACGTCAACAATTTCTTCCAACAGTACTCACTTTTTTATATTGACCACCATTTTAAAAAGCATCATTTGTAAAGCACAGCAAGAATTTTGAAAAATGGAGAATTTATGTGACTTGCTTTAGTGGGAAATACGAAAAAAATATGTTTTAGCCTATCCACCATAACTTTTTCAGGGGTAGTAAAAGAAACTAGGGAAGAGCAAGGGGAGACTTCAACCTAGAGTAATTTTTAAAAGTTGGCAAATTCTTTCCTGGAAATTAAAAAGTATAAAATTAGGCAGAATAGTTGAAAACAGCCTTATTGTGTTCTCTGGAAATGATCAAACAAATAAATTGAGAGGCATACATTTTTAGAAACTGCCAGAAGTTGTGGGAAGAGTACTGAAGTCTATTCTGTTTTTTCCTGATACTGCTTCAGTCAACCCGGCCCCTCTGAGGCAATTAGAATGTTACCAGGGTGGACTGGCCATGAAAATGAGCAATCATGTTGGTAAAGGGAGTAGATTCTATTTGGAGCCAATAAGTGGAAAACTAACATTAGTGACAATATCAGTAAAATTTGCCAGCTTTTAGGAAACAGAGATGAAACTCATATATCTGCTAGTCATAAGTTGCAGTCACAGTTGGGTCAGACCTGCCTGAAGTTTAATGAGGAATGCTTAAACTTGAGAAGTACATACATAAGCCATCCAAACCTGGCTGATATAGAAAACTACACACATATGCAAGGAGAACTGAGAAATTCTGGTGTATAGTTAAAGCCAAGACAGATTGGAAAACTGGCTGAGGTTTAAATGAACTCTCCAGTAGACACATAGGGTCTGAGGGTTTTGAGCACATTATCTGCCCAAATCATTAGCTGACCACTAAAATATAAAATAGAATAATGTAAAATAAATGGCTGATACTGAGAAAAGAAAAGGCAACTCCATGAGACATCTATTTCTCTAAATTTATTGCTTTCTTCCAAGAAATTAGAAAAGCCCTTGATATTATATACTAAATGTTTCACTAAATTCTTATTGAATCCATGAATGAACACATAGTATATTATATTCTTGTTTTGCTTTCTCTTATTGTTCTTCTTTTCCTTTAGTTTTTCCTTTTTCTTCTTTAAAATGACAAAAGGTGAAATTCATAGGGAACTGGTAGATGGCCTATGTTAAAGCATGAACACCTCCCTGGCCCTGGTTTCCTTTAGCTGTTAGTGACTTCTTTCATGTACCACCCCCTCCAAATCTTCTATTGCAGAGTTAGAGGATTCTTTTATTTTAAAGAATAATTAATCCCCGATAAAGGTTTTTCAACTCTAACCTAAAACTCACAGCTTGGTGGAGCTACAAAGGAAAATTTTTCCTCCAAAGGCAACTCAGCACTTGTGAAAAATATTGTTTTATCTCATTAAATACTGATCATCTGTATGTGATAAAAGATGTGTGATTAAAATTCATGGTCTCTTCTGTAAAAAGCAAAACTATAGGGATGGCGAACAGAACAATGTTTCCTGGGCTGAGAGTAGGGGGGAGAGTGTACTACAAAGGAACAACATGAGGGAATTTTTTGTATCTTGATGGTAGTAAAAGATAACAAGACTGTGCACTCATCAAAATTCATCAATTGTCCATCAAAATAAATGAATTTTACTCAATTTATATTAAAAGAAAATCATGGTCTATAATATTTTTGACACCCTCACTGTTGGCAAAGTCTCCTAGTCAGTTTGAAAAAAAAAATGGTGGAAATTATTAACTAAGGTCAACTCAGTGAAATCTCTCAGGTTCAGACAAAAGCCAAAAGCCTTGTTACATAGTAACAGGCATTTTGAATATCTTCTGTATATAGTGCCACCATTAATACGGATATTTTAAATTGGACTGAATGTATTCTCCCTTAACTTATTTTGATGTTCTTCCTTTCACCGTACCTGTCATTGAGAACCATAGTTAGAACAGTTAAAAACGAGCAGATAACTCCCTCACTTCTAACAATGGCATTCAGCTTTATCTCAGCTTCATTTCTCTTTTAAGAATAACTGTTTTTCCTAATTATAATTCCAGGAGATTAGACGATTAGAGACATTCTGAAGCCAACCTTTAGTGATTTATATCTGTCTCTGTCTCTATCTGCATCACTCTCAATCTGTCTCTCTATAAAGACCAAACAACCACAAAATTCATAAAGTATCACTTCAAGCTAAACTCAGAGAAAGTCACTTAAAAAAAACAAACAGAAAAAAAAACACTGTTAAACTAAGATCTGTTGATAAGCACCTTACAGTTTTTAAGTGGAATTATAATAGATCCCAAAGGGACACACTGGTATTTAGCTGTCAAGCCCAATAAGGACTGCAGTTTTGGTGATACTATCACACATGCTATGACTTCTAATAAGAGACATCGTAAAAGCATAAATCTTTAGATATGAAGGTTTTTTTTCCTTTTTAGTCCTATGATAATCTTTTTTATTTCATAGTTATAAGATTTCCATAAGCTAGAGCTCTCTAACCACAGATGTAAAATACTTGGGACAACTACTGCTGAAAGGTGTTTCAGGCAGAGATGCTGCACATTCTGATTTACTTAGATCCTTTCCTGAGAAAACTTTCTCAACTATTTTTAAATTCATTAATAATGATTCAGTTATCTGTTGCTGCATAAAAACTGTCTCACAAGTTAGCAGTTCATGATGTCTCTCAATTAGTCTTTGTAATCAATTAGCCTTTTTGATTAAATCAGCAAATGAGTTTTAGTCATTACTACTTCTAAATGTATTATTTAAGTGTACTCTCTCTGTGCTGAGATTATTATTTTTGGCTAATCTAACTTAAATGCTATTTTGTGTCAAACATTTGGTGTGGGAAGCTCACTAATGGCCGTGAGAGATAAATACTATCATTTCTATTTCACAGTTGGAGAGAAACTGAGGATTAGAGGTGTTAACATCTCCAGATGGGCATACATAGAGGTCTTGCTGTTTTCCAAGTCCATGCTTTACAAAATAATATAATAATATACTGCCACATCGTAAGTGAGAATATTGCTTTCACAAGTTGATCTATCATCAGTCTCCAACTTCATAGTCAAGATCACTGTAAATACAAACCTTAATGTTGATGCCTCCCTTTAATTATTCATGCTACTTTGTAATAACTCAAAAATAAGTACCCAGTACATAAAATAGTTGCTGGTACCGGAAAAGCTAATTCCGTGTGAGCATAAATTTTTCCAGTATGGTGGCTAAGAGGAGCACTTCTTGGAGAGATCCCTAAAAAACAGAAAAAGCACTGGGAGAGACAAAGTCAAAAGACTTCAACTTAGAAGCCACAGAGAAGGTAGAAGAATAGAGTTGAAATGAAAAGAACCAAAAGGAAAGGCAAATCAAGAGCCAAAGGTCTAGGAAGACTGGAACAAAGGGAAAAACATTGTTTTTGAAGGAGATCTAGATATTAAGATGGTTTGTGGAATTTCTAAAAACTCAGGTATTTAAGCCAGAGATTGAGTCACAGCAAGGAAGAGAGATGGCCTAGTGACTTCTATGAAAATTGAAGTTTCTTTGGAGATGAAGTAACTTTCTTTAGTACCATTCTTAGGACACTCCCTTCCATAGAAAAAGACAGGGACATTATTACCATTAAAGGCTTAGTTGCATACTATGTTTTATTTGTGTGTTTTGTGTTAAGAATCTTCCACTGCTTTGGGGCGCCTGGGTGGCTCAGTTGGTTAGGCGTCCGACTTCAGCTCAAGTCATGATCTCATGGTTTGTGAGTTTGAGCCCCACATCGGGCTCTGTGCTGACAGCTCAGAGCCTGGAGCCTGCTTCAGATTCTGTGTCTTGCTCTCTCTCTACCCCTACCCCGCTCATGCTCTGTCTCTCTCTCTTAAAATGGAATAAAGGGTAAAAAAAAAAAAAAATATATATATATATATATATAATATATATATATCATCCATTGCTTCAAGAATGGATACTGACAAAGAAATATTAAGGAATCCTGAAAGAACTGAACAACTGTATGGTTGACACAACCCTAAAAGGCTCTTAGGAGAAGCTTGGATACCTTAAACCCTATGGTATTTTTCAGGACAGCACAGCAATAGGTTCCTCATTGCAGGTCTTTCGAAGCTGATTTTGGCAGTAAATACTGTTGTTTATGAACCTTGAGTCTAACCCAGCAATGGTGTTCCTTTATCCAGCATGGGATCTACTGGCCAACTAGTGTATAAGTTCTCAGTAAAAAATGACCCAGAAAAGATATTCCTACTATTGAAAATCAAAGACATATGTTTGTAATATATGGCTACATAGACTACAAATGAGTAATGTACTCAGTGGATATTGGTTAATATGATTTGGTCATAGAGATCTTATGCAGATGGTCCAGGGTGTGTGTTATACTTTACTAACAAGGCAAGTAGGACTGACCCAAGACTCTACTTTTCTACATTTTATGCATTGGGAAATGAAGGGAAGTATATGGGTCAGGGTTATTTATATTCTTTATTTGAGAGAGGTGGTATTGTTTCTGTTTTCTTTAGATGGTATGTTTAAGTTTTGTTAAACCATCCTTTAACATGTATGTAAAAATGTGTTAGAAAATCAGTTGTTGTTGTCGTTATGTTTTAAATTCCCAAACTTGGCTGAATATATTGGTGGCCACTTCTTTGGAAAGTGAAGGAGGTACAAAACCATTTTCTCATCTTTAGTCAGATGTGTGCGATTTTAAAATCATAGTACTGAAGCATTTGTAATCTGAGATTGCGACCTTCATGTATATATTGCATATATCAGTATATTGCATATATATCTATAATGGATAGATACAGTTATATAATGGACCTATAGATATATTTATCTCCTATATTTATCAAGGATTGAAACCAAAGCCCTAAGGTGACTTCAGGAAAAAATCTTGAGAAATGTGAAAAAACTAATTTCTGCTGGTGTTTTGATGATCGCGTCCTCAGCAGTGCTGCCATGGGATAGGAGATTGAAATCCAGGAAAGGTCTTTGGCAGCATCAGGTAGGAATCAATTGCACCCTGTGTCTCAGGAAAGCAGTCGGGGCTCCCACTTCACTGAGCAAAGGTTAACCCATTTCCACTTGCTCTGGGTTGTTTCTGAATGAGACTTCGGGGCACAAGACATTCTCAGGTGTCCTTCTGAATTTACTTCCTACCACCTGGACTGATAATTCTTCTTTCTCTGAAGTCAGAGTCCCCTTGGCTAGCTAAGAACAAGCAGCATTGTATGCCAGATCACAAAGTGACACTGTTCTTCCCACCGCTCTGCCCTCTTCCTCCTTCATAAAATCAGACCAGTTTTTTTATGTTAGAGTAAAAATGTCTTTTTAACCCACGGGAGTGTTTAAACACTAGGCAGGTGCTTAAATGAATATATAAAACTGCCAGGTGTAAAATCTTAGGAGTAGTGAGTCCTTTTGCCAAGTGTGGAGTGTGTGTAAATCTTGTGTTTTTTGGCTCATATGCTACTTTTGTTGTTTTTGTTCTTGAGTTGTTATTTATTAGGAAAGTAAAAAAAAAAAAAACAAAACAAAACCTGACAACAGGCTGTTACTGCACATGGGTCAAGAATTAGAAACCCATCTCTAATTGATTGAAAAAGATCTTTCATAATGTGTCAAGAATAAAATGTATCCGGATGAGTCATTAGCTCATGAAAGTATCAACAAGTGATATTCTGTGGAAGACGATAATATCTATGATTCTAAACTAAGTTTTTAGAGTAAATCTTGAAACAAGTATTCATCTGTAAATATATTGTTTCATCCGAAACCTGTGCTTCTCCATGAGAGGAGGCTGTCGTACAATAGTGATTTTTTTGCATTTATCTTCCACTGTGAAATAATCCTTTTATTTTCCTTTCAGGTTTATTTTAGGAGGAATTTTTTTTAAATTTTTTTTCCAACGTTTATTTATTTTTTTTGGGACAGAGAGAGACAGAGCATGAACGGGGGAGGGGCAGAGAGAGAGGGAGACACAGAATCAGAAACAGGCTCCAGGCTCTGAGCCATCAGCCCAGAGCCTGACGCGGGGCTCGACCTCCCGGACCGCGAGATCGTGACCTGGCTGAAGTCGGACGCTTAACCGACTGCGCCACCCAGGCGCCCCATATTTTAGGAGGAATTTTTAAGTATTTTACTTCAGTTCCCATTCTATTTTTTCATTTCTCTCGTGGCATCCATACCCTGTTCACGTTGTTTATACAATGCTTTAAGCTTCAAGTCTTTTCAGTGGAACAAGAAGAATCATTCCACTCTTTCAGTTTAGAGGGCATTGTACCTCTGCTTCCTACTGTAGAAAAGGAATAATCATAGCATTTACCTTGCAGGATTAAGTTATATTATTAAAAGAGAGCCTGCATAACATCCTTACAGAAGTGTGTGACACATGCATAGTTTGAGTCCAAAATTATTGGTTGTCATCATTATCATTATCTCAGAGCCTGTTCACCCACAAAATCCATCTAGACCGGTTGGGAAGGGTTGTGTTACTCCACTTTGAAGTACTGACAGCCTGGTTGTTAATTCTGTAAAAACTTGCTAATTTTTGCCAGTCCTACTAGCTTACATTGATCAACCCTGAGTCACAAATTCTGAGAAAAGGCCATAGTTATACTTCTGTCAGTGGTGTGTGATGCCTTCCATTTCTCTAGTACCTCCAAGTGGATCTAAAAAGTAGTACCATCCCTAATGAAATAAAAACTAAGAAAACATATCCATGCAGTCAACCTAACCTGGCAAAGGGTGTAAATAAACACAAGCTGTTTTCTTTATTCAAAGGAAGCCAATAAAAGTGCTTTAGAATTAGGTAAATACTTCAAAATCTAAAGAGCCATTTAATATTAACCCCATGAAGGGAGGGTGTGTGTGTGTGTGTGTGTGTGTGTGTGTGTGTGTGTGTGTAGCTGTATTAAGGGGTAAAGGTGGGAGAGACTGGAACTCAGAGGTAAGGCCAACCAAGCACATGGGGCTTTTACTGATGTGTTCAGACCATCCTGGAGGAGACAGTCCATCTTGCCATGCCTCCTGCCATGCTTCCTTTTATGCTTAAAGCATAGCATAATGGGCAGCTAGTGATTTTCTTGACACATTCTGTTCCTAGGAACCACTCAATCTCTGGGGATAAATTCACTCATATGCTTTCTATTTTTGTTAAATCTGTTAAGAATTTTTTTCTTGGGAAAAAAAACTGCCTGCAGCAGAGCTGTATTTCACAGCTGGCATATTGATTTTAGTGTGAAGTTCCTAAGGATGCCTACTCTATAAATGGTTATTGTGTTCTATTATAAAATAATGCCACTGGCTACAGACATCTCTCTCTCTCTCTTCCTACCTCTCATTCTTCCTTGCTGGGTTCTCTCTGTCTTTTTCCAACTCATACTCAATTCTCTTAGCTCACTTACTAAGATAAAGGTTGGGTGATGCCATCCCCCAAACCCCCATGTCAGATGTGCAAAGGTACAATAGCATGGGTGGGACAGATCAAGCAGAAGTGTAGGACTCTATTGCTTCTAGGTGCTTCTAGGTGGGGTGGGAAGGAAAATAAAAACACATTATCAGTATAGACATAAAAAGAATTTTTAATTTACATTCATTAATTTTTCCTTTCATCGTTTCTATAGCTACAGCTACAATGTCATTGCTGAAGAGCAATGGAAATGAAAGCCAATTTATTTGTCTACCACATCCAGGACTGCAAACGGTCTTTCAAAGCAACGTCATTGCAACACAATTAAGTAGCATAATTCTTCTGTTGTGTATTATTTTTTCTGTTGTCCTCAGGTCATATATACTTCTTCAAGACAACAGTCTTACTTCTGCTAAGTTTATTATATGTCATGGTTTATATCTTGAGGGCTGCTCATAAAAATAATTGATTATGTAGGTGTTGTCAATCTGTTGTCAAAGGATAAGTAACTTTTTTTAACTAATGGATACTGCCTTCTCCTGGAAATGTCGAGCATATCAAACTGTTTGTAAAACATGGCTAAATAATTGTGTTTATCATCAGTGAGGGCAATGTAGTATATATATATATACATATATATATATATATATATATACATATATATATACACACACACATATATATACACATATATATGTGTGTGTGTGTGTGTGTGTGTATATACACACACACACACATATATATGTGTATATATATATATACACACACACACACATATATATATAACCTTTTGATAGTTTAATAGTATTTCTTAATACTGTTTCAATAAGGTGAGACTGTTGAACAGATAAATAGAAAAGGCTATTTTTGACATACCGAGACATTGTAGGAGATTAGAGAGAGAGACAGATATAGAAAGATCATGTCACCTCAGCATCTTTCATGTGATAGTCACCATGGTATACATCTTACATTCAGTGTTTACATTTCATTATTTATGATCTTGTCTTCAATATATCATTCTCTTTGTATTATAGATACATTAACTGTGACACAGAAAGATTAAAAGCAGCCAGGAAAATTCAGTGCTGATCATATACACAATAAGATGGCTTGGTGGGCAGATCAAGCAAGACCACACACTCCGGGACTAATTGAGGGCCATATAAACTAAATAATGGATCTACAGGGAGATCTCAGGCCTTTGTCCCATGGTCCAATTATTTCTTTATGCTTACATATCATATCTTTATCTGTACTACTTTTTAGCATGTCTGGCAACAAGAGATTTAAAATAAATTTGGTATTGAGATCGATATAGATGTATGAAAAATTTGAGTTAAATATACAATATGATAAAGTGCTATCAGCGTAGCAGAGATAAAGCCTTAGACTGTTAAAAGTTTTAGTCCTGGCTACAAGTGCATTTGGTTTAATTTTATTAGTGGGAGGAATAGTTTAATAGTTTATATAAGAGCAGTTTATCTAATGGGTATCATAATTGGGCATTTGCCATAACATATATATGTTGGATATTAAGTGGTAGAGTTCACACATGTATACCTTGCATAAATGTTGTGCGGTGATGTGTCATGTCTGTACTGAAGCACACTGAGGTGTGGATGAAGTGTGGTATGATTCAGCAGTGGCTTAGAACCTGCAGAATTGCCTCACAAGATTGTGTAAGGGGTTAAATGACATATTAACTGAGAGAATGCATACAAGACATTTTATAAACTATGATATGTGACACAAACCACAGGTGCTATTTCATTTCTTCTCTAGAACTTATGTTAAGTGAGTTTTACAATTCTGGGCTTCAAGCTGTATTACAAAGCTGTAATATTCAAATAGTATGGTACTGGCACAAAGACACATAGATCAATGGAACGGAATAGAGAACCCAGAAATTGTGGGTCCCCACAACTGTGTGGTCAACTAATCTTCAACAAAGCAGGAAAGAATATCCAATGGAAAAAATACATTCTATATAATTTCATTTTGTTATATTGAGCAATACATGTTCACTATTTTATGACTATTATAAATTCTTTTTTATGGATGAGGAAACTAAGGTTCAAAGAGGTAAAATAAGTTTTCAGAAATCAAATAACATAAAGCCAGGACACAGATATATAGACATAGATATCTGTCTGATTCCAAGCTGTGCTCAGTAAGTGAAATAACCTGTTTAAAACCTTCTCTTGACATTTCTAATGATCAGCAGATTCGGGGGTTTTGGAATAGGTAGTGGACTAAGTAATTTCTAGACTAACCTTAAGCCCCTAAATTACATAATTTAAAGTTTACTTTTGGAGAAAATATAAGCCAGTGTTATTTGCCTAATATGCTTTTTATCTTGTTTTTTTTTAAATTGAGATGCAATTCACATACGACTTTATATTATATGCTTTTAACAGAAATTAGACACTGAATCTCCATCGTTAATATTGTAAACAAATTTAAAAGATGGATTCTGTAAACTAAAGATGTTCAGTTTCCATGAACATTAACTGAACATTTACTGTGTACTTATCTACTCAATAAAGGTTTTCCTCCATTGATTTGGGATTTCCCTGTTGTCTTTACCTTGAAGTCTAAGGCTCAAAGCTAAGTCTGAAGAAAACTGGTAACCATTATGCATGGACTCCTTATCTCAGACTTTCTAAGAGACAAAAGAATTGTGATAGCAAACTCTGTAATCATCTATTCCAGTTTTCTCCCTAAGGCTGTGTTAGCGAGAGACTGGAGGAGGAGTGGGAAGGGATTTATGGGTATCTTTGGCTTTGGGGAGAGTTGCAGTCCTTGCGGTGAGACATCATACTTTTTTTTCCCTTCCTTTATAAAGAAAGGAAAAGGGTTCTCTTCCACTCTTTTTTACCTTTGGCTTGGTGAGCAGAGGAATTAAAAAAAAATATTTTCAAAACTGTAAGTATTTTCAAGAAAGCGAGTCTGAGATTCCACGTGAGAGATTTCTGGTGAGCTGGTTAAGTAAAAATTTGAGAGAAGTAAACAGAGAAAGGAGTTGTATTGTTGCTTAGCTTGGACCGCACTGTTTGCAGTGGCAAAAGGGGATGTACGTATCCCAGGGATCAAGTGGACAAAGGGAAGAACAAGTGAATTTGAAGTTCTTTCTGTTTTTTCCACTTTTGAGGGCTGAGTGAGAAGAACTCAGCAGTCAGATGTTAGAATGTGTACTTCCAGGATAAGCAGCCAAACAAGATGTGGAAAAGGTAGAATTGAAGCGGGTTTCCCAAATCAAGAAACAAAAATGTGAGGAGGCCTCACTGAGGCTTCTTAAGACACACACATGCCCAGGGTCACTGGTAGTTCACAGGAGGACTTTGTAAAAATTAGAAAAGATACCCTTCTGTGAAGTTACAGCTCAGTGGCAGCACACACAACTTGTTGACCAGAGCACAGACTGAACATCAAACTCCCTTCACTCCAGTAAAATACTGTGTATATCTTATGCAGATCATAGCCTGCACAGCTTCACGTAGCCTCCTGGTGGATGAGCTCCTAAAAATGTTGGCATCAATGACCCAAAATTGTTGGCCCTATCACAGAGACATCCAGCAGAGAAAAGTTAACATTTATAATCTTTTAAAAAGTCACATGACCCTGCTCTTCTCCCCTTTCCTTGCACATCACACTGGAGAAGGTATTCCTGGGAGGAATAGAGGATGTCTTTTAAGGGTAGTTCATGCCATGATATCCTAAATAACTCTGTGTTCCGAACAGTTGGGGTCCCAGCACATGTGCACTAATTGAAAGGAGGGTGAGAAGAAAGTGGAAGAGGAAATGCAAATGGAAGTTCTCCAAAACTGTGGAATCTACCTGACATGTTAAGATGAGAGAGAGATTGAGAAAAAGCACATATGCCACACTGTGCTTACATACTTTCCTTTTGAGAATTTTCAGTAAACTTACTTCTCCATCGTCATCATCATCATCATCTTCACATTCTTAGTACAAATTGTTAAATAAGGTATGAATATCTCCACTTTGCATATGAGGAGGCAGAGCTCTGAGAGTTACATATTCCGATGTAATGGCTAGATTCTAAATATAGGTCTGACTTGAAGTCCATTTATGAAAACAATCCTTCAAATGATACTTCCACCCTTTCCCAGAGTTTGACAATGAAAACTAAGCCTTGTCGGAAAGCCTTGACAAGTCCCATATCTTTTTTACTGTTTCTTAGGTATTAACCTGAAGGTTTTATGGAAATATGTTCTTGAAATTCCTAATTTTTGCCTTTGACTGAGCATACTGAAGTTTTTACATTGTGATGAACACCCATCTGCCACACCAGTAAGATTTAGACCCTCACAATTTTTAAGTAATGTAGTCCTAAGTTATGAAGTGCTGACTCATAATTAAAGAGTGCCAAGTGGGTTATAACCCATGAGCATTAATTAATGCTCATGTATTACACCAGAAACCGTTTGAACAAACAGAAGTAATTGTCAGTGCACAGAGAAAATATATTATAGTCTTTGCTTCTAGAAAGTCATTACTAATGTCTGGAGGAATTTTCTTTTTTCGTTTGGCACACCAACATCTGAAACACCTTCCCATATTAGAGGAATGCTCCATCTTTTGTCGACAGTCTCCTTTCTCACTGTAGAAGCTGAAATCTCCGCATTCTTTCCCAGTTTCCCTAGAAGGTGCAGCCTGAGCATCAGATATATGCTGCACTGGTCAGACAGATCTGCGCTGGAGGGTGAATCTGGATTTAAAGACATGAGGAAGGCTAGATCATGCAGAACTTGTTGTGCTATTTTGTCCTAATAGCTCTAACAGTTTTCCAGAACCAGTGGACAGCATCTCTCATGGAGAATACAGTCCCCAGTGTTAAGGTACAGGTGGCAGTGTCTGGTTTGTATGTTTCAAGGCTCTGGTGTTTTTATTCGGTTAGTTTCTTGCATATGATTGGTTATTTCCTCCTAACCTTGATTTTCTGGCCGTTGTGAATAGGCTATAAGCCAAAGACACCCCAGAAGCAAATTCTTAAATCACATAATCAGAAGCCTAACTAATGAAAGTTCAGTTATGGGATGGGTAGGAAAATATAGGTTATTCAATATCCATCATGCAAAATGGTATAGATTTCATGCTTGTTAAATACCTGTTTCTTCACTGATACGGGGTTGAGATGAAGAAAACCTCGTTTCTAAAATTGATTGCCAGAATGTACATTATATTTAGAAAGAATTTATATTTTATGTATAATTTTATATTTAGAGACAAAGGATGCAGTTTTGAATGAAGTATATCAAATGCTCCAAAATCATTTGAAATGTCTCTATGTGGTTACTTTTTATGCAATATTAAAGTATTGAAAGCACTTATGGATTTGAAGTATATTTGTACACAAAATTATCTTAGATTTTTTTGTCTTAACAGTTAAATTAAAAATTTCAAAGTCCCTGAGGATATCTACATAAAATTATCACTATTGTATTATTTGCTAAGGCGATAACCCTAGCAAACAGTTGGTATGAAGGGTTTCATCATAGATGTTCAGTAGATGTGAGCTTACATAATTTATACTCTCACTGCTAGTTGCCCGAGACTATCTACAAATTCCAACCAGTAAAAGGAATAGGAAAAAACTAAGACACAAATGATAGTAATGGCACGTGGAGGTAATTGCCAAAGCATTAGTGTCCCACTTATAATTTTAAGGTAGTTGATTGTAACCTTTTCCATATCCATCTTCAGTGTGCATATGGGTGACAACTTCTATGATGGAAACAAAATTAAGCAAAGCAAAGCAAAAGAAAAAGCAAAAGGAAGTCCCCTCATAAAAACACACGAACAAACAAAAAAGTTCTAGGCCAGAGCCCAGTTGTTCTCTAGGACCCGTTTCTTTTTTAATTTTATTTAACTTTTTTTAATGTTTATTTATTTTTGAGAGAGAGAGAGAGACAGAGTGTGAGCAGGGCAGAGAGAGAGGGAGACACAGCATGCACCGTCAGCACAGAGCTCTATGCAGGGCACAAACCCATGAACCGTGAGATCATAATTTAAGTCGAAGTTGGATGCCCAACCGACTGAGCCACTCAGGCGCCCCATCTAGGACCCATTTTTATATGCATTGCTTCATATTATGGGGGATGTATTGAAGGGTGGAGTCCTGAGTCACTCCAGTCTTGGAAGAAGCACAGTTGTGCACACTGCCGTACTTCTTCGTGTTGTGCACACTGCCGTACTTCTTCGTGTTGTGCACACCGTCCTTCCCTTGCCGGTCAGAATAAAGCTAGAATTTCACTGGTTCCTCTCCACTTAAGGCTTTGGGCATTTGGGTGGTTTCCAGGGTTTGGCCATGAGACTGCCATGAACATTTATTTGTATACAAGTTTTTGTTCGGATACATGCTTTCATTTCTCTTGGTCAGCTAGTCTCTTTTGAAATACTCTCTCTCTGCCTATTATGACATCCTTCTCTGATTTTGTTTCTATTTGTTTCTTGCTTTGCTTTCTAATT
The DNA here is from genome assembly GCF_022837055.1 of Prionailurus viverrinus. Lineage (NCBI taxonomy): Eukaryota > Metazoa > Chordata > Mammalia > Carnivora > Felidae > Prionailurus > Prionailurus viverrinus. The sequence goes on from NC_062562.1 coordinate 143,193,668, forward strand.
TCATTATTCTCTCTGCAGACATTATGTGCTAAAGGTTATCACATCCCAATCTTGGGTCTCCTCTCACACTTAAGCAGTTCATGCATCTTGGTTTTAATTATCTCTTGTATGCAGTTAACTCTGATTTGTATCTCCAGCCTAGAATTTTTAAACACAGAGCTGTATATTTAACTGTCTATTTGACATCAGCTGTCGGCCTTCTCTGAGGCATCTTAAAATCATCATGTGCAGTAGTTTTATGACTGTTCACCCCATTAAAACCTGGGCCTTTCCCATTTCCCCCCAAGCTATACAATTAGATCATAATAAGTGATCTTTAACACCATCTTTGTGTGTGTTAGAGAGATCATCTCTTCTGAGTAGCATCTGAAAGGACTACCCCTTTCTAGTTTTTCTTTACACAGCTGAGGCATCACCTTTTCAAAACAAATCTGATCACATCAGTTCCTCATTTTCCATTTTCTGCTTAGATTATTGGCTTTAAGTTACTTATGCTAAAAACCAGATTTCTTAATATGTCTTATAAAGTTTGATATAGAAAAGTCCCTACTAAGTTTATTCAGACTCATTTTGAAAGTTTCCAATCTCACATTTCACACCAGTGTACAAGCCAGAACACTGTCTTCTGTTAGTATCTCAAACCTAATATGTCCCTCTGACCACTAAACCTTTTGCATATGTTCTTCCCTCTCCTGAAATACTCTAAACCCCCTTCATCTATTCATGCCCTATTTTCCCTTAAGTTTTGAGGACAATGCACCACTTTCTAAGTTGTTTTTTTTAATCACTAAGAACACTAAGGACCTCTCCTTCATATACTTGTGGTATAACTGCAGTTGTTTTTTGAGATTACTTGAGTAATGTCTGTCTGTCTCTCAAACTAGTCCATAAAATCCACTGATGTCAGGGATTATGCAGATTTAGCTTATCCTTCCATATCATCATATATCAAAGTCCAGCATGTGTCAGGTACTTAAGAATTGTCTGAATGAGTAAAAAGAATAGATTTAATAGGATTAGATGAATGTGTGAACTTGAGAAGGTGATCTTGAGGACTGTTTCAAGTTTTCTGGTTTAAGATAATGAGGAAGAATAAGAAATCACCAATGGAGACAAGTAATAGAGGAGAAATAATAGGTTTAGAGAATTAGAAAATGAGTACTATTCCCTTGTCTCACATCTTAAATGGCACAACATTCTTTGAAATAATATTTCCTATTAAATAATGAAGTACGTACCTTACATGAAGAAATTCTCTTATATAGCAGATGTTTGGAGTTTGCTTCCCAGAAGTAGCTTAAGACTGCTTTTACATAAATTTTCATCACTCTCTTCTATCTCTACTACTCAGTATTTTCATGATATTAAAAAATTTACATTAAGCACGTGGAACTTCTCAGAAGAAGGTCACCATTAAATAAAGAAATAATTAATACATGATACAAATAACTGACAAGCAAGGCACCAGAAATAAGTGAAACGTCAAAGAGAAGACAATATTTAAAGGCCTTTGAGAAGTCAGTAAACAGTATCAATCATATCCCTGTCGCCTTTGGTGAAAAATAAGAAGGGGTTGATCAGCAGAGAGCAATTTTGCAAGAATACATGAGACCTGATGTTGAAAAGTCTTAGTGTCCTATGTATGCTTTGAAACATTTAAGGCAGTAGTTCCCAGTGGAGGTTTCCTTGCTCAGGTGCAATATAGTTTGAAGAGTCTGTGCTGCTTGTTGAAGCATCACAAATGGCATGCTTTGACAGCTGGGGTACCTGTTGAATAATTTCTCTGTCAAACATTCAAAACAAAATGGCACAGATGTTAAGGTGCATGCATATACAGTGAAAATATCCTACTGAAGGGCAACAAAAAGCTTTTCACCATTCAAAAGTTTGAAGGATTAGAATGCCTTCTTCTGAAATGTAACAATTGTTATATTTAAAAATCTTGCTTATCTATAGTCCTGTTAATAACCCTTTTATAGCAAATATCTATTAAAATTGAAAGACATGATGACATTATAATTATAAATAATGAAATAAAGAGTGGAAGTTTTGCTAAATCTATAATTTTAACTAAAATCTAGCAAAAATATATTAAGTATGTAAAATGTCCCACCTTACTAGTGGAGGGAATGGTGAATCAGACATAATACTTTCCTTTAATCATCTTTTAAATTAGATGATTAGAAAGAGAGATGAAAAGGAAATATCAATTCAGGTTTGCAATAACTGTGCTAGGGATAGACTCCTCACTTGGTGGGTACACAGGAGGAGTAGTCGACACAACCTTGAGGGATCAAGGATGGATAATTCATAAATAATATTGAAACTAAACTGAAACAGAATAAGGAGTTAAAAAAATAATCTTGGAGAAAGAAGAGGAAGGGTTGAGAGAACATCATTTAAAGACCCAAATGTTGAAAAACACAAAACACTAGAAGGCTTTAAGTAACGAGGCATTGTTGTATTTAAAAATTGAGAGAATTGCCTCCTAAAAGGGTGCCAGAGAACAAATCAGTTTCCAGGTTAAAAAGTGTTCACCGTACCACATTAGACATTTGGATTCTAATCTTGAGATAATTAGAAGTCTTTTAGAGGGGCGCCTGGGTGGCTCAGTCAGTTAAGCATCTGACTTCAGCTCAGGTCATGATCTCACACTTGTGAGTTCGAGGCCTGTGTCAGGCTCTGTGCTAACAGTTCAGAGACTGGAACCTGCTTCAGATTCTGTGTCTCCATCTCTGCCCCTCCCCTGCTCATGCCTCTCTCTCTCTCTCTTTAACTCAAAAGTAAATAAAAATTTAAAAAAGAAGTCTTTTAGAGATTCTAATAGGAAGAGTGACATGATGAGATTATTCTAGTCTATCATATGGCAAATAGAATTAAATGGATATAGTGATTAGTATTTAGTACAGCTGTATGTAACAGGAACCAGGCCATACTGGCTCAAACTCCTGAAGGTCTTCTACTGCAAATATATGTGTGTGTGTGTGTGTGTGTGTGTGTGTGTGTGTGTGCAATAGGAAAAAATATGTATAATTACATTTTAGATTTCTAAGATGGCTATTGGAATTCTTGCCAAGATAACATCTTTTGAAACATCAGGGAAGAAGAAGAAAGTGAACCTCTCATCAGCAAGACTTCCTAGAAGTTTCCCTACAACATTTTCTTACCTCATATTGGCCAGAAATTTGTCACATGGTATCTGAAACTGAATGAGAGAACAGACAGATTGCCACACAGAAAAACTGAGGCAAAGACAGGAAGTGCAGCAAGTGGGGAATAGATTTTTGGGTAGACACCTAGACTCTTCTTACAGGGGATAATCCTAGAAAATAGAAGAGCAGTTAAATTACCTTTTTTTTTTTTTTTTTTTTTGTTAAGGTGGAGTAGTATAGACTCAGACAATTAGAAGGATATTTAAAGATATTTATGGTGTATGATTATGATGGTTAAGTGATTTTTTTTTGAATGTGGGGAAAGGATGAATAAGAAAGGAGATGCCAGGATAATTTGAGTTTCAATTTTGAGTAATTGAGTTAGGGAGTAGCTGAAGGAACTAGTTTGGCTAAAAATGATTAATTCAGTTTAAACAAGATAGTGGCTGATTGGAACTAATTGTAATATTTAGCAAGTAATTACAAACACAGGTCTGGAGAGGTAAATAGAAGGTGAGAGAGTAATATGAGTATTGATGTCATTTTGGAGAAAGTTGAATGGTACTGAAAGAAAAATATATAAAATTTCTGAAGAGAAACAAATTGGACTAATTTTCTTATTCTTATTTATGAAATATTGAGGAAGGGATAATTGAAGATTTTTGGCAGAAAGGAAGACACTGAAATATAATGAATAACCAGAGGAGTCACTCTTGCAAAAAGGAAAGATATGGTAATTTGGACTGTATGAGGGAAACCTCTCTCATTTTAATGGAAAGTGGGAGGAAAGACAGTAAATAAAAACAAACAAAAAATATCTGTAGTCATGGGACATAGAGTACAATCATTCATTGTTGGTTTCTGTTTTCTCAGTGACAGAATATGTGATCACTAGTGATAATGATACATGGATCACGGAGAATTTTAGCATAACAGATTAAAAAAAATTGTCATCCTAAATGGTATGAAATTGAATATTCTACCCTTGATGTTAGAAACAAGGCAAAGAAAGCCATCTTGCCACTTCTATTCAACATTGTATTGGAGGTTCTAGCCATTGCATTAAGGCAAGAAAAAGAAATAAAGGCCATAAAGATGAGAAAGGAAAAAATAGAAGCATTTCTATTTACAGAAAGCATAATTGTTTACTGGAAAACACTAAGTGCTGTGGACTGAATCATGTCCCCCTTAAATTCATACATTGAAGCCTTAACTCCTCAATGTAATTGTATTTGATCATGAAGCCTTTGAGAAGTTATAAGGTTTAGATGAAGTTATGAGGGTGGGATTAGTGCCCTTATAAAAGACATCAGGGAATTTGCTTCCTTTGTGTTTCTTCACCATGTGAGGACACAGCAAACATGTGGCTGCAAGCCAGGAAGGGGCCTTCATCCCTGGGGAACCATATTGGCCAACACCTTGATCTTGACTTTACAGCCTCAAAAACTGTGAGAAATAAATTCCTGTTGTTTAAGCCACCCAGTCTATGGTATCTTGTTATTTCATGCATCCCATGAAAACTAATATACTAAACTACGTGAAAATCAATATCTGGGACTAATCAGGTAAAAAAAAATACTGTATTTTTACATTTTAGTATCATGTAATTAAAATAACATTTAAATAAATATAAATAAAATTTGATAAAAATAGTATAGCATCAAAAACATCATTTAGGAATAGATTTTGCAAAAGTCATACAAGAACTCTTCACAGTAATCTATATCACTTTGCTCAGAAAATTTATAAGTCTATAATTTAGAGCTTTATAATCTTTGTGAATCGGGGGATTTGATATTTCTAAGATGTCAGGTGCCTCCAAATTTTTCTATGGATTCAACATAATGCAAATTATGATCACAGAAGTCTTATTTTTTTAGTAGAAATTGACAAAATAATTCTGAATTTATATGGATGTGCAGAGGACCAAGAAGTATCTAAATAATTTTGAAGGCCAATATAAATAAAGAATAATACTAATAATAAATGATAAGAATAATAAAGAAGACCAAAAGTTGAAGGAGTTACATTACTTAATTTCAAGATGTATTATAAGTAAACAGTGATAAAGCCATCCTTATTCTAACTTTTAGGATCCCATTCTTTCCCAGTTAACATCCTGTGAGTTTGGGAATTCATTTTCTGTTGTACTTCAGACACTCACAAGATGATATTCTGAGTTTGGGTTTTATCCATCTCAGCTCTGTGACCATAAGAGCGAAAGGGTCTCTTTCTAGGCAGATATAGCAGCTCTCAAGCCATTTATTCAGTGCTTGTGCTGGGAGTTTGAATTTATGAGATTATATTTTGTTTTATTTTGTTTTGTTTTGTTCCCCACCTTGTTCAGTGACATTAGGAAGAACTAGCCAACTTTATCATATTCATTAGTTTGGCAAAGATATTCTTAAGTATCATATAGATGGTCATTCAGATCCTTGCCTCTTATAAGTGTTGGATTAAGAGTATCCAGTGGATGTATTATGTGTATTTTTATTGCCAGATCATGCCACAGACTCTCATTGCTGTGCTGAAAATGGAGTCATTTGTTGTCTTTACATGTAGTCAGATTAAACAGGGAGCCAATTAAACATATGCCTACGTTTTGACAGAGCCATTCCACTTGTACACATTTACTCCAGAAAAATGAATACATATGTCCACCAAAAGACTTGTAGAAGAATGCTCGTAGCAGCTTTATTTGTAATAGCTCCATATTGGAAACAACTTGAATGCCATCAACTGAAGAAAGTGTAAACGAATTGTAGTATATTTATTGAATTAAATAAAAGGGAATGAATATATAGGCAACAATATGGATGAATCTAACAGTTATAATGCTGATTGAAAGAAAGTAGTTTTTCATTATAAAGCTAGTGAACCTAATCTGATCTAATCTATGTAAAAATTAATGTATTGGGGGTGGGGGTGGAATCCCAGAACACTAGTTACCTCTGTAGAGAGGGGATTGAGTAGGAAGAGACATAAGAGAACTTTCTGTTCTGAAAGAAATGTTTTATATCTTGAAATGGGTGTGAATTACATGGATATTCATTTGCCAAAATTGAACTGCTAAGGTTTGTGTTTTTTAATATATGGAAATTTCATTTAAAGAACTAAGAACTAGGGACCTACTGAGTGCAGAGTTTAAAACAAACAAACGTGGCAGGTGATTGATGTTTGTTAATGGGGATGATAGGTGTTCATTGTGGTATTTGGTTTACTTCTTATATATTTGGAATTCCCCGCGATATGAATTTAAAACAATTTTTAGAGGTGCGGGAAAGTGAAAAGCCAAAGGGCCCTTGCAGGCACCATTGAGGTTCAAATGAGTTGGCTTCCAGGGTTGTAGAATATTTCTGATCAGTTTAAATGGAGGTTTGATTGAAGAGTGACAGTGGAATTCAACCAACACTCAAGTTTTTGTCCAGTAATTGACTAAATTATAGAAGATCATGGAATATAGGCTGGAAGAGGAAGAATATTAGCTTCCATGGGGCCAATAGGTTGAGAATAAACACGGAGGTGTTTTTGTGAGACCAAAGGACCCATTTATGGGGAGAAGCTGAGTGAGAGAGCTGGAATTAAATGATACTGTGGTTAGAAATAAGGTAACTTTTTATTATTTTATTTATGTTATTAAGTTATTTATGGTATTTATAGTTATTAAGGTAACTATTACTTTATTCATTCATTTATGAGTTTATTAATTTATCATAAATGATAAATTCAGGTACATATTTATTTGTAAATACAAAATTGTGTTCCAAATTGAGATACGCAAATTTGAAAAAAATTACCCTGTTTCAACCGTTCCTCTTTAAAATATAAAGAGAGAGTCATTAAATAGGTTGATGAAGAAAATCTAAGAGGAAGTTCTTGTCTGACAACTACTATTAGAAATTCCTAGGATATATAGTTGTAAAGAAACAGTTTTATGGATGATGGAGTATTGGCAGATCATAAATCATGTAAAATGCTGCTGTCAGTTCGTAGAAAGTTTAACTTATTCTGCTTTTCAGAGCTAAGCTCCAGTGCATATCAGATGGCAGAATTTGGCCTCTAGTACTATTCAGTCTTTTTCTGTGTGGTCAGTAATTCAGATTGTCACACAGAAAGTGCCCTTGGCAGAGATGGTAAATCACATGGGTATGGAAAAAAGAAATGAGGCACAAGAATTCTATTTGGTTTTCAACTTTTTAGGTACCATATGGGATGGATGGCAACAGTTTAACCAGCACTAATTAATTACAATATGCAGAAGAAAAATTACCAATCCTTGTGAAGTGGCTATGTATAGAAATCCCATATATATTATCTCACTTAACTCTTAAAATACTCTTGTGAGATTATCTTTATCATCCTTATTTTGAGATGAGTACTTAATAATTCAGAAACCTTAAGTGATTTTATAAAGGTCAAAATATTAGTGACAGAGCTGTGATATAAATCTCAGTTTTTCAGGTTCCAAAATCCTTGCACATTCCTTTATGGGAGGATTAAAATAGATGTCCTAAATATTATTGGTAAGAGCGAATCTGAGTACTAAGCAGGAGAAGAGTTCTTGTGGGAATTTAAAGATTGGTTTGACTTTCATACATTTTACCTTTGTTCTCCTAGAAATACTTACAGTTTTATCTCTGTATTTTCATTTTTTCTGAAAAATTCCAGTAATTGTCTTGGCTTAGATAATTTTACAGGCTTCTTTTAGCGTGAAGCTATAATTAGGGCTTTAATTTTTTTTTGACGTTTATTTATTTTTGAGAGACACAGAGAGACAGAACGTGAGTGGGGGAGGGGCAGAGAGAGAGGGAGACACAGAATCCGAGGCAGGCTCCAGGCTCTGAGCTATCAGCACAGAGCCTGACACAGGCTTGAACCCACAAACCCTGAGATCATGACTTGAGCTGAAGTAGAACACTTAACCGACTGAGCCACCCAGGCCCCCCAATGGATTTAAAACTGGGAAGGATTACCTTTACCCAGTTTGTTTCACAGGATGTCAAGCAAACAGCAGACCATGATTTAGGGTATTTTCTATTACAATTGATTTAGTAAATAACATGCAAGAATTATAGAGCATAGGCTAGAACTGTGAAGGAGAAGTCCTGCAGCTGCAAGAAGCATGTGGTCACTAGTTCTTTCAGCATCTTACAGTGATGTGTACTTCGCTTGGAGTGGAACTAAGACATTGTTTGGGCTGTATAAGACGGATCTCACACTCTATCATTTTGTATATATATGGATTTTCCATAAACATAGTCTTGCAAAGTAGAGGGGAAGTCTGAGTAGGAATGTTGCTTAGGAAAGTTGAATTCCAATTCTTGTATGTCAACTGCAATTATAGGTAGCTAGAAAGATAGGACTATAACAGCCCTTCCACCTATGGTGAGAAGTATTTGATTCTGACTCATTCATTGGCAGCCAACCAGAGAGCTACCAGTGGAGTAATTCAGTGGACAATTCTATTTGTCTCCCCAAAGATGCATTTATGTAATTTTGACACTTGACTTGTGTATAGTGCTTGGATGCTGAGTGTTGGGAAGAATATCTATGAATGTAGACAGTGTATCATCTGTGTCAAAACTTGGAGAGCAAATTTTGAAAATTAATGTATGAATACCAGGTGTCCACCAGAAGAATACAAGAGCAACAGGTGGTACAAAAAGAGAAACATCAAAATACTTTTTTTTGCTATCTCATTATAAAGAACTATATTGCTTATAACAGGATATAATTGAAAAGTGGATAAACTAAAATTTGATAAGGAAATATGTTTCCATGTAGAGAGTCGTTTTACTTATTAGCTTAACATTTTATAAATGATTACTTCTTTAAGCTGGATTTGTTTTTGTTATATTACATTTATGATGATACTGGCTGTAATGTATCATGATGTTAATTAAGTTTCTTATAATAGTTACCAGCAAGTATGGCAATAATTTTGTTTGGGAGACAAGATGAAATATCTGTGAAGTCCAGCTGCAAGTAAGGGTCGTTCTAATCAAGCAGACTGTAACTGTATTTTTGATAATTGATTATACAACTGATTGTATAATTTATGCTTACAGTGTGAAATCTAAGTGCTAACCTGGTATTTGAGCACAGAGGTCAAAATTACATAGCATATACAAAGGATTGCTAGTGATAGTGATGATAAGTTGGGACACTTTGAAATAAGTGAGGGTGGGACAGGAGCATTACACTACAAAGAAATGAACCAGAGAATGGGAAGGAGAAGTGGAGTTTATTTATGATTTATTATGATTTAAGGACTTAGCTTTCAGTACCTATGTTACCTTAGTCACAACTCACAAATGATTTTGTAAGGCAAATTAAAAGGTACAGGAAAAAAAAGCCCACAGTTCTGTTTAGTCACTTGCTCCTACTACATTGGGTGAATAACAGAATAAGCAGTGCAATCCATTTGATCAATAGACTGCTGATGTTCTCTCTTTGGACTAATTTGACACATTCTGTGGTTCTGAATGACTATTCATTTTCCATACCAGTGGATTTAGAATAAGAGACCATTGTCTCTTTGTAGTTAAGCTATCTGAAACAGCAGTAAATTGAGAGCATAGAGACTATAGTTTTAATTCTATTATTAATTTATAAAGGTTAGATTTTGATTGCTTCACTGAAAAACAAGGAAGACTTTGTTGTCTTAAACAATGCAGAAATCAGTTTTATATTATTAAATTTTCCATCTCTCATACTGGTTAATAGGATTGATAAGACATGGATAATGGCTCCAAAGTAGTGATGGCTGAAGTTTTAATAGTTACTTCCAATACGTACCTTAAACACACACACACACACACACACACACACACACACACACACACACAAATCATATCTCAAAATATGTCTAGTGTATTACACTGACATGATAAAGAGTATACCTTTTCAATAAAAAAGGAAAGATAAAATAAGAAAATGAGTTTAAAATCTTTGAATATTATCTTATTAATTGCTTATAGAGTCTTAGATACTCATTGTTCTTCAAATATAAAACTCTTGTACCTAAGAATAATTAATTGCCTCTATAGTATGATACAGTGGTAGGAATATAACAAGGGAGTAGGTGTGATTGATAAGCATATAAACATTTGGGATTTTAGACTTAAATAATTTAAAATATACCCCTAATCCAGTCAGCCCGAATAAATATAGTCAAAGACACTTTTTTTCCAGTACAAGAGGGGCTATCATGCATTTATTGTATATCTTTTAAAGTCCACTATGTTTATACTTATACCTACATTCGCATATATGAATTATTGAGCATAATAAACATTATTTCTGTGTTTTAAAATTTCATAATTAAATTCTTCTCATGCCTTGGCAAATGCTTACCCAATGTTACATTTCTATATTCTGTTTAAATAGATATGCATGTTTCTAACACATTAATTTTAACTATGATAATAGTTCCTTTCCCATCCTCATTTTGTAATTGGCCATTCCACTTTGTGTGTCATTTATTTTTTTCCAAAAAGGACTATAAAAAGAATTTTTGTAAATTGTCTCCTTTTTCACATGTAGAAGATGGTTCAGCTTGTACATGCATTGCATAATTGCTTAGTCTGCTATTGGGGTATGGATATGGGCTTTACTAGCTGCTAATGTACAGTTGCTCTGACAAGTTATACTATGAATAATAGTATGTGAGTTACCATTTCTCCAGACACTTCTTAATACTTGATATAGCAAGACTGTAGTAGTCTTGTAAATTTAATATTTATGAAATAAAGTTTTATTTTTAGTTTAATATGTGTATCTTCGATTATTAGTAAAGTTAATACTTATTTTATATTTGTAATACTTATGAAAAAGTGAAATCCAATGTGGTACATTGTTAAAATTTTTTTAATGTTTATTTATTTAATTTTTAAATGTTTTTATTTTTGAGAGACAGAGAGAGAGACAGAATGCAAATGGGGAAGGGGCAGAGAGAGGGAGACACAGAATCCAAAGCAGGCTCCAGGATCTGAGTTGTCAGCACAGAACACGATGTGGGACTCGAATGCACAGACCGTGAAATCATGACTGAGCAGAAGTAGGATGCTTAACCAAGGTGCCCCCAGTATGGTGCACTGTTAAAGCAATTTTATTCTTTCCTTTCAAGTGCCCATAAAACACCCAAATATTGGCTCCTTCTCCCAAATCTGTGGATAAAATCTAAGGCAAGCCCCATGTTCTTGTAGGTCATGCTCATATAATAAATGTATATAATGTAGCTGTCTCTTCTAGTTTCAAAACACTCTCATATCAGTAATTCTGCTTCATAGTAGAGGAAGGACAGTAAGAAACGTGGTTTGCCTGAATAAAACTTCATTGATTTGGTGGTGGTTTAAATCTATCTCATGAGGTTCCTCCCAGTATCCTGAAAGATGTGTTGCTGCCGCTGAGCATCTCTCACCTTTGGTTATCCTTGGTAACGTTTCTTCCAGTTGGCAGCTTATGACTTGACTCAGCTTTTGATTCTGGGTGACACATTTAGCATAATCTCTTTGTTGGGGTACAATGCTCCTCTCAATGACCATCTCAGTTCCAATTTTCATACTCATGTTTTTACCCTGACAAAATTTAGAGTTCCAGGAGCTCCCTGAAGTAATACCCTTTTCTGCAACTGCTGTCAAAGCAGCTAACCAGCTATAGTCTTTCATTTTTCTAGGCATTGGTGCTCCTCAAACTATGAAAGTGCTCTGTAGGCTTGAATCCCAAGGCACCACTTTCAGCAAATTGTTCCTTTCTAATTTCCACTTGCCCTGTTTTTTATTAGCATCAAGGTTTTTATAACCTTGTGAGTGATAGCCTAAAGGTCACAAGTAAAGGTTTTCCTTCACACTATTTTCAAAACCTACTTTGATGTTTATTTTTTTAATATTTTTTACAGTGTAGTTTCTTTTTTAAAGTTTTTATTTAAATTCCAGTTAGTTAACATATAGTGTAATATTAGTTACAGGTGTACAATTTAGTGATTCAACACTTTCATACAAAACTCTTCACAAGTGTACTCCTTAATCCCCATCACCTGTTTAACCTGCTTTAGAATGTTAATTTGGGGGGCGCCTGGGTGGCGCAGTGGGTTAAGCGTCCGACTTCAGCCAGGTCATGATCTCGCGGTCCGTGAGTTCGAGCCCCGCGTCAGGCTCTGGGCTGATGGCTCGGAGCCTGGAGCCTGTTTCCAATTCTGTGTCTCCCTCTCTCTCTGCCCCTCCCCCGTTCATGCTCTGTCTCTCTCTGTCCCAAAAATAAATAAAAAACGTTGAAAAAAAATTAAAAAAAAAAGAATGTTAATTTGGCATCTATTGCCTGGGAACCTTGTTTAAAACTATGGATGGGTAAAAGAGTTCATTAAAAAAATTCTGTTAGAAGATTCGGGTTTCTTCTGTGAACTGTCTGTTCATTGGGTTGTTCATATTTTTCTCTTGGATTTGAAATAATCCAAGAAATATGTTGAAATATGTTGATAAATTTGCTGTAGTTTTTATCCATCAAATCATAAACATTCAGAGACATATTCTCATGATGCAAAAGGTTTAAAGTACATTTGGAGTGGTTCATTTTTGAATTGTTCTTAAAAGTTTATTGAGAACTTCCAACCATAAACCTTAAAAACCATAAACCTTAAAAAGTTTAGTCACTGTTTAAATATAGACTTCACTAAAATGAGGGTTGATATGGAAGAGAAATACACATAAGTATGTCTTTATTATTTACATCAAGAAGACTATTAGGATATATATCTTAAATGTTGTCTTGACTAATTATTAAGTTTTTCGTTCAATTTTTTTTAATCCAGCTTTTTATTCTGGATAAAAAGATAGTTCATCGCTATCCTTTCAACTCTTCAATTTGTCTATGTGGCATCTCAAAGTAACGGCTGTGCTCCAGGGGAAAGACAAACGGAATAAAGAAGCACTTCATGTATTTTTTTTTAAAGATTTTTGGCTTAATTTACAACTTAATAACAGTCTTCTCAGTATTTTTGATGTTACCTTGCCTGAACTGATAATAATCTACAAGATTTTTTTTTTCAAAGATCGATCTCTGCTCAGTTGCCAGGACTTTTTATTTGTTAATTGTAAAAAAGAAAAATACTTGTGTGTTTATGTGACGGGGGCAAGTTGGATGGAATATTTGTGTAATATACGTTTAGAGTCAGAGAGACAGTTTTCAGAATTGGAGTGAATTTCCTGAAACTAATGACTCAGATTGGCATCCTTGTCAAGTATTAGAACATTTAGTTGTCACAGCTTTTATTACTTTTCCTGACAATACCACTTCTATGTTTCTGTGATGTCATGGGTTCCACACAGGAGTATAGGCATCATCAGCCATTCTCACTCAAAACTGTACAGCTACATAGTAAGGTACCTAGGACTGCTGAAAAAAATAATTCTCCTTTAAAAAGATAAAATGATTAGGGGCACTTGGGTGGCTCAGTCAGTTAAGTGTCTGACTTCAGGTCAGGTCATGATCTGACGGCTTGTGAGTTTGAACCTACCTCAGGTTCTCTGCTGTCAGCATGGAGCCTGCTTCAGAACCTCTGTCCCCCTCTCTCTTCCTCTCCCCTGCTTGCTCTCTCTCACAAATATTAATAAACAGCATAAAAATACAAAAAGATAAAATGCTAACAACCTGTAACAGAGATGGCTGTGGTCTTAAATATAAAATATATGTGTGGGACATTGAAATGGGAATGAGAAGTGAGAATAAAAAAGTAGATGTTGAACTACAACTCTTTAAGTATAGAATTTTGTGTACCAAGGACTATAATGGAATGCCATTTGTCAGAATCACCTAGGTCTGCTATTTTAAAACAAGGGCTTATTTTGAGTAAAAGCAAAAATCAAATACTGTAAAAATAAAATAACTTTCTAAGCATACCTTACATTCATGATAAGGTATGAAAATAGAAGTAGGGATGAGTGAAGAATACTGTTAGGGTGAAAAGACAAGACTGAAACAGAGGAATAGGGAAGCTCTCTCATACCTGTTTTATCTGTAATATCATCTCTTCAGGTGACCATTACTTAAACTTTCAAGTCTGCTTCTTTTTAAAAATGAAAATGTATAATATACTTGGTGTTACATATATATTAATGAATGAATAAATGTATAATCATCAAATATTTTTTTCTGGGTGTGAAATTAGAAGAAAATATCTAGAGGAAATAAGAGCAGAATTTTAGGTAATTAAGAGCAAAGGTGTACATAAGAGGGACAAGTTGTTACATAAGGTGGAAAAATTTAGAAAAAGGCAAACACATTTGCCTAAAAAAAGTTATATTCCGAGGTAGTGACATTAATACTGGAGAACTGTTCCTTTTTCTCTGTCTCTTCTTCACTCTCTCCTTCTCTCTTGCCCGTTTACTTGAAATATAGTATTTTTTAAATTTTTTTAAATCTTTATTTATTTTTGAAAGAGAGAGAGAGACAGAGTGCGAGCAGGGGAGGAACAGAGAGAGAGGGAGACACAGAATCTGAAGCAGGCTCCAGGCTCTGAGCTGTCAGTACAGAGCCTGATGTGGGGCTCGAACCCACATCACATGAGATCATGACCCAAGCTGAAGTCGGAGGCTTAACCGACTAAACCACCCAGGCGCCCCGAAATAAGGTATTATTGAAGTGAAAATTGGCTAAGATCCTAGATAAAGTATCCAATCAGGGACATCCCAAGGAGGTTTAGATAAAGGGTGAGACAGACAGTGAAACACATTTTTATGCCTTTTTTTTTTTTTTTTTTTTTTTTTTTTTTTTTTTTTTACTGGTGATCAATAATGAAGAAGACCCTGAAATGGTGGTGGCACTCTGGTGTCAAATGGTTCCTTGGGGAGAAGGCTATAGGCAGGGTAACTCCAGCTTTTGAAGAGCAATATATATTGCATAAAAGAAACGTCTGGCAGGGGCACCTGGGTGGCTCAGTTGGATGAGTGTCCAACTCTTGATTCCTGCTCAGATCTTGATCTCTGGGTCCTGAAATATGTCCTGAGCATGGAGCCCGCTTGAGATTCTCTCTCTCTCTCTCTCTCTCTCTCTCTCTCTCTCTCTCTTTCTGTCTCTCTCTCTCTCTTTCTGCCTCTCTCTCTCTTTGTCTCCCTCCCACCCCCACTTCTGCTTCTCTCTCTCTCTCTCTCTCTCTCTCATTAAAATAAAAAAAATAAGCCTGGCATTTTGTGTGGATTTATTTTTGGTAAATCAGGCATATTCATTCATTTGGTTAATTTCATGTTTTTTTCCATTGTCATTAGAAATAATATACAAGTAAATGATGTGTTTTTTATTTAGATATTTGTGCTTGTGTTCATAATTGATTCAGGACATATATGTAGAATTTAAATTCAGATAGCTGAATGCTCTGAGATGTAATTTCCAGAATTCTGCTAGTGTTAATTACAGCAGTACAGCTTGGGGCACCTGGGTGGCTCAGTCAGTCAAGCATCTGATGCTTGGTTTCATCTCAGGTCATGATCTTAAGGTCATGAAATCAAGCCTCACATAAGGCTCTCCCCGCTCACAGCACGGAGCCTCTCTTTCTCAGCCCCTCCCCAACTTGCATTCTCTGTCTCTCTTAAAATAATAACTTAAAAAAATAATTCATTAAAACACTATAGCTAATGTATCATATCATACATCAAAGTTAGATTAGACTCCATGGTGTGTAATTATGGCAAAGAATAAAAAGGTATTTGTTAAAGATTTGAGGTTATATTTGCTGGTGATTATGCTTGAGGGGAAAATGATAGATAGATAGATAGACAGATAGTAAATAATAAACTTATTTAATGACTGAATGCTTGAAATCTTGATGCCAGGAAAATACCTCTGGGGAATTTAGGTTTACAAAGCATTAGAGTGGCACGTGAAAAAAATATCCAATTCAAGGCTGCATATAATCAGTAATTAGTTTTCACATGCAAACACAGCACTTTGAAATCACAAAACTAATTAGCCACTTTATGATCCAATAATATTTTGTGTGTTTATTAAGCCCATAGGATTCTTTTTTTATTAGAAATGAATAGCTATTATAATAGTACCTATTCAATGGCTTCCATTTTTCAGAATATATTTTATGTACAGATTCTGTTTTATTGCATGTATTAAATCTTGAACTGAGGTTAATATATTCAAAATATTTTTTTTGCATAAAAATCCAAGTACTTTTTATCACTTCATTATCTAAAATTTCTAGAATTTATAGTAAAAAAGCAATTATTAAATATCTAATGGGCAGATTAACTTGACATTGTGTTAGGTCAATGGTGCACTCAGTTTTGGTCGTCTTCTTGTCCAGGGAAATGCAGAATTGGGTTAAGACTGTGTGTGTGCGTGTGTGCATGGGGTGGGGGCGGTATATGTGAAAAGGAGGAAGAAAGAGAAGATGATGGAGGAGGAGGGAAAGAAGAGAAGAAGAAAAGGGGATAGGAAAGAGAAGGTGAGAGAGAGAAGACCTGGGTGGTTTGTAACAAGTTAGTTAATGTTCTTAGCTTTGTTTATGCAGATCTCTAAGTTTCCTAAGTAAATTAGGATACTTTCATCTACAACTAACAGAAGTGCCAACTAAAAGTGGTTAAATCAATAAGTAACTTATTTTTCTTATGACAAAAGCACAAAGAAGGGATGATTCTATGGCTCATTAATTTATGACTCAGTGATACTACCAAAGACCTAAGTTCTTCTGTCTCTTTTGTCTACATCTTGAAGTGTTTTTGTTTGTATATTTGTTTTTCTTTTAGGGTAGATTTCTTCCTAATTCAGTGTAATGCCTCGTTTCCAGGCACCACATCCTTGCTTAGTCCTCTTCAGAGTTAAAAAAGAGAAATTTTCCTCATGTTTCTGACTGAAAAGCTAAGATACTCTTTCCTAGAAGCTCTTCAGTAATCTTCCCCTTCTTAATTAAAATTACATCACATGTGAACCCAAAATACTGACATGTAAGGAAAACAGAATTTCCAGGATGGCTTATGCTATTCACTAGTCACCCACTTGTTAATAAGTGAACAGATGACTAAATGGTCAGAGAGCAACTGAAAAAATAAAGGGAAACTCTCCCAGCCGCCAAGAAGGGAGTAGCTTTTGAGTTCACAGCCCCTTCTAATTTTTAAGAATCCATATTTCTAAATTTATATTAAAATAGTTAACACTCACTTTCTTTAGGCAAACACCATGTCTGTGTCATGTTTTTGTTTTTGTTTTCCTTCTCAGTCTCTTTTAGATTTACTTATTTCAGTGAACCAATTATGAGAAAAGGTTAAGTGAAGGCTTAATGTGTGCACGTGTGTGTGTGTGTATGTGTGTGTGGGGGGGTGTATGTGTGGGTTAGAGAGGGAGGGAGGGAGATAGGGAGGAAGAGTGAGAAGCATATTCCTTGTTATATGATCAGAGGGAGAAAGGGGGAAATTATTGACTATTAGTAGTTTGCGAGTATCTTGTTTGTAATGCGCTAATGGCTTCATGTGACAATGGATCCAATGCACCATGCAGACTTTGAACCTACAGTTTTTGTGCATTCATCTGTAAGAAAACCCCGGCAAGAATGACTGTCACCAATAGTTAAGCAACACTTAAGCAGTAGTATAGTATGTGTATAAGTAGCAACAAGAGAAAAAAGTTATAGTTTTGATGATTTGGATGGGTAGTGATGGAATATACTGACAGGGCACTTGTTGGGATGTGGAATCCAATGTTCTTTAGGCTTGTTCAGTTTAACATGATTTTTTTAATACAGGCTGAGATTTTAAATAGGCAGTTGGATACATGCATCTAGATTTCAGGAGAAGTCTGGTGTCTAGAGTCATTTATTTGAGATTAATTGGTATTTACTTAGTCTTTCATGCTGTGGGACTGAATGTGATCACTCTGTTATACAGAAGAAAAGGGAGCCCAGGGCCAAATTCTGGAGAGTTAAAAGTAAAGGTGGAAAAGTCAGAGTCAGGAAAGGAAAGGAAAGGAAAAGAGAGGAGAGGAGAGGAGAGGAGAGGAGAGGAGAGGAGAGGGGAGGGGAGGGGAGGGGGGAGGGGAGGGGAAGGGGGAGGGGAGGGGAGGGGAAGGGAAGGAAAGGAGGAAGGAAGGAAGGAAGGAAGGAAGAAAGAAAGAAAGAAAGAAAGAAAGAAAGAAAGGAAAGACCAAACAAGACTGTGAGTAGCAGAAAATCCTGCAAAATATGTTGTCATGAACAATAAGAGAGATGCTTATTTGTGTTGTTTGGCAATGGGCATAATAGAATGACAATAGATTAAAGGCCTTTTCATAGGATAATAAGAGACAATTTGTTATATTTGCTTACCCCTGTACAATTTATAGTCATGTGGAGAAAAAAAAAGGCCACAGATTCTTCAGCATTTCTCTAATTACGATGTGTGCCTTTGTCCCCTGTCCTTTGTATCTGGGAAACTTGTGTGCTTAATTTGTAACCAAAACAATTCAGGAGAAGTTATGTTTCATGGCTTCCCAAACTAGGTTATAAAAGTTAATGCAGCTCTGTCCTTCTGCTTGGATTGCTTGCGCCTGGAGCCCTGAGCCATCATCTAGAAAGTGAACTTCTCCGAGGCTGCCATGCTGTGAGGAGGCTCAGGCCACATGGAGTGGCCACTTGTAAGTGCTTTAGTGAACAGCCTCAACTGAATTCCCGCTGAGATCCAGAATTAACTGCAAGCCTTGTGAATAAGCCAAAATGGCAATTATCTGGGAATTAGCTAGAGCAAACCAGAGCACCTGCATGTAGCCTGAGCTTCCTCAGAGCATGGTGGCCTCAGGATAGACGAATTTTGTACATGGAGTGTCAGGACTCCAAAGGACTATTCCAGCAAACAAAGTAGAGTATTTAGGTAATTACAGTCCCAGCCACCAGCTGATTATAGCCACAGAGAGACCCCAATCAAGAACTTCCCTCTGAGCCTTTTCATAATTAATTCCTAACCCACAGAATATATAGCCTAATAAAATGGATGTTTATGCCAGTAAATGGTTTGTTATTCAGTAATAGCAACTGTAATAATCTCACACTCATTCTAAAAATAAATGTGATAAACACTTAGATATTTTTAATTCCATTTTATAGTTGATAAAGTGAGGGTCACATAGTTTAAGCAGCTTTTCATAGGTCACACATCAAAGATATACACATGGATTAGAAGCCAGATCATTTGTTGTATTTATATGTTCATATTACATTGTATCTTATTGTTTCTCTATGGAATAGATGCACAAGTGTTTTAAAACAGCATTCTTTTGTTCAGTAAATATGCCAAACACGGTGATAGGTATTGATAATAAAGAAATGATAGGAATTGATTTTTCTCTATAAGATATTTATAGTCTAGAAGGAAGACAGAAATTTAATGCTATGAATGTAACACGATCTAATAGATTTTATAATGTATGTTTGCATGAAGGATGAAATAATTATGGGAATAGCATAGAGATTAGATTAAACGACCAAGATGTGTGTCAGGATGTGAGGGGAGGTGGTAACTGGAGGCACAGAAAACAGTAACAAAATAATAACCATAAGAGCGTAATTAAAATACCTGAATTAGTCTATTGGAAGGATGTGGCAAGAAGTTAGAATCTATAGGTTGAGTTGTGTGTTTTTCAATAGCTGGATGGTGGTGCTTAGTATAAGTTTCCACATTAGGGAAAGAATATGAGCAAGCAAAGTAAGGAATAATCACTTAAAGCAAAAAATATTCAGTTAAGTTTTCAGAAAGAAACAGAAAAAAAGAAAAAGAAAAGGAGGGAATGGGTTGTACATTTATTAAGCACCCAATCATATGACAGATAGAAAAAGAAAAAAAAATACTCCAAAAGAAGTGAAAAAAAACCCACAAAACTCCATCACTCATTTTTTCTCATTTCTTCGTGTCTATTTACTTCACTCTTAAATGTAGGTAGAGAGAAAGGGGGAAGAAGTCATCTTCATACTGTATGAAGATTATCTGGGAGGGCCCTAAATCTAATGACAAGTGCCCTTGTAAGAAATAAGTCAGTCAGAGAAGGACAGATGTCGTATGTTTTCAGTCATATGTGGATCTTGAGAAACTGAACAGAAGACAATGGGGGAAGAAAAGGGGGGTAAATAGATACAAACAGAGAGGGAGGGAGGGAGGCAAACCACAGAGACTTTTAAATACAGACAACAAACTAATGGATGGATGGATGGGGGGATGGGGGAAAGGAAAATGAGTGATGGGCATTGAGGAGGGCACTTGTTAGAATGAGCACTGGGTGTTATATGTAAGCCAATTTGACAATAAATTATATTCATTAAAAAAGTGAAGCAGAGGGAGATTACAGAGAGAAGAGAATACTTCTCTGCTTCTCCACTTCTCTAAGGCACCCTCTCTTCCCTTTCTGTCACATCTAGCATGGTAACGTGAATGATCAAAGCTTCAGGAAGAAAAGGGCCAGAGATTTGAGTTGTAGGCACTTTTCTTCTTTAGGCTCCTTAACAAAACACTCCCTGAAGGCAAGGCATTTAACAGCTCTGCCACATTTCTGAAGTTAAAGAGGAAAAACTACATGGGCAAAAATTTAGTGTCTGAAGCAAGATGATTGTGGACATTTCTTGTTATATTAGGAATACACTTTGAATTCACTATGTAAGCCATTTACTTCTTGGAATTCTATATTCTCCATTGGAAATAGAAGGTAATTCAGAACCCTATGTGCTTGAATGTTCTTCGTATGTAATAGGGTAGATTCGCCTTACACTGACCCAGCAATGCTTTCTAACAGCATCCTCTAGGTGTACATATTTGGGAAGAAGAGTTGGATGTTATTTCCCCCCACCCAGCATCCAGTACCTCTTCCTGTGCAAGCCTCGTCTTCCTAATTTCACGGACTTACTTCTCAGCTGTGTGACTTCCCTTGGCCAATGGGATGGCAGATGGGACATCCCACTTTCCAGAGAAGTTTTAAGGGCTAATTTGTGATTCCATTTCCCTTCTACTACAGCCCAATATTGTCCCGGATACAGGCTGCTTCTTGGGACTCCATTCTAGCGTGAAGAGGAACAGGGTTCCTGACTGAACTCTGGCTGAACAGGGTTGCAGCCAAACCATAGTTGACATTTAACCTGGCTCAGAGATCAAGCATGTGCCGTCTGCCGTTGCTATTCTGTGTGTGTTTTCTTATACAACATAATTTAGCTTACTTGGTTGGTACAGAATTCCTATCGTTAAGAAATCAAAGAAATCAAAGAAATCTATTAGTGTTAACAATATACAGTAAACATGCAGACAGCACAAAATATGACCCATAAAAGTAACATTATTTTAACATTAAACAAATTTATCATTCTCTGTCCATCTCTGAACAGATCTTTATTGGTTTTGAGGAGATGATATAATTGAAGGCTCAATATCTCCTTCTTGTTTTCACTCACTCTTAGTGAGACTTGATGCATTGGAAGGATGAGGGCTGAATATCCTGGTTACAAGACTTTCAAACATATTGTGCTGGAGTCATTTTATCAGAAATATCTCAGACAACTAGAGAACTGAGGGAGGATTTATTTTTGAGTGGTGTCTATACTTTGATATAGCAAGCTTTGCCCGAGAGACAGCTCTTCCCTGGGGTGAGACAGGAGGAGATAGAGCCTGGAACGGATGGATGGTCAGGAGTCATGGGGAACATAGAGTGGCTTGTGTCTATGACCATGTTCTTCTTTTCCTGATTAAGAACAGTCGGTCAAGACACCATAAAAATTACCTGGAAGATAAAAATCAATAGAACAAACATTCTCTAAATGGTCTGCTTGGATGGAACATCACTTAATCACTTATCTTTTCTCCTTCATTTTTTATTTTTCTTTTATATTTAGGATTGATGAAATTGGGAAGGGAGCTAACAATTGCTGACTTTCTTTATTTAAGCACAGGATAGAAGTTAAGGTTATGGGCTATGGAGATGTGCTGTTTACATTTAGATCTAAACTCCACCACTAAATAGTTAAGCAACACTTGGATATTTGTTTACCGCTGTACAGAGCAATGTCTTCATATGTCAGATAGGGATAACACTGTATTTTGGAGGATTTTAATAAAAGCTAGTATTAAATGAGTCAATATGCAGGAAGTGCTTAGAATAGTTCCTGATATACAGTAAACTTAAATATGTGTTATATATTCATTTTTTATTAAAATCTCTTAAAAAGCCCATGAGTTTGGTGGTGGTATGCAGTTTTACAGCTGAAAAAACTGAAGCACAGAATGTTTAACCAATTTTATGAAGGTCATTCAGTTAGCAAATTGTTAATTACACAGCATAAATGTGTCTATCTTACAACATAAATGTCCATGTTCGATGAGATGGGCGGTGGGTGGCTTACTTAAATGAAAGGAAGAGTGGAGCATTGATTAGAGGTGTGATGAACTGTTCTAAAATGAATTGTGGGAAAACAAATGTTTAAAATGCTGATTCAAATAAAAAATAAAGAAATTGGGGAAAAGATCAGTGATCCAGGCAAAAAAACAATCTTTTTCCGTTTAGTCCTCCAATCCTTTGTTTGTTTGTTTGTTTTAACCAAAAGTGAGGGATGCATAAGGAATTATTCAAAAGTTCATTATGTTGTGCTCCCAATCTGGAACCTTCCACTAACTTTATCGGAGCTACAACCCTTTAGGGACCACTGATTTTCAAGTCAGGTCTAGCATGTCTGGGCTCGTTTTGCACTGGTCCATAACGCTCATGAGAACTCTGTTTAATTTTTAATTTCTTGCATATTCATTGTAAGGAGATTGACTTAGGAAGTGCAGCTTCTTCAGGTGACCAGGTATCTTCAGGGATGATCCAGACTGAACCTGTGAAACCTGCCCAACTTGTACATCTGGGCAATAAAGAAAAATATCAGAACAACTCTGATGCTTTGAAAATAAGATTATTATCATTGCAGGGAATTCTGACTCCTAATTGGTTAGGATATACAACTGAAATGAAGGGACAGTTTAGATAAACATTCCATGTTTTACATTAACCCGCAGTGTCTTATACTTGTAGGGGAACCATATTTTGGGGAGGTTTCATTGTAAAAACCCACAGCTGGTACCTCTTCCCTGTCAGCTAGCAATTTGTTTACTGAGATGCAAAAAGGACTTGAGACATTCATTCTTTTTCTTGTTCACATTCATTATTTTAGATGTTGGATTTGTGTTAAACTTGCAGTGTTGCAAATAGATTATTTCTAGCACAGTCTTCTATACAATTAAGTACTCAGTAGGTGAAATTTTATTAATGGGAGTAGCTTCAAGGAAAGATTGTGTTTGTTGCATCTCAATGTCCTCTCACTCTGGAACGGCACCCAGCATTTATTCTGACAGCTATCTTACAATTTTCACACTTGGGTTCTTGACAGTATTAAGGATTTTATTCATGTTCACACTGAGGGATGGCTACATCTCAGCATTTTATAATTATTTGACTTTACCTCCTGTGTCCTGGGGTCATTTGTGTTGTGTTCTCCTAGTCTGCTCAGGAATATTGCAAATCTAGTGTACTTCATGCCATTGACCCTCGGAATCTAAGCAGCTGAGAGATAACTAAAATCCCAGCTGCCAGTAGGAAAGGGCAAATAAGAGGCGGGGCATGTTAGAACAGTCTGAGAGCAGAGGAGGGTTTTTCCTCTTCTGGTCTGTGGAATGACAGGGGTCATTCAGCAAAATAGAATTATGCTGCAGTTTCTTACTCTTCAACAAAGGTTAATAAATGTGCCTTCTCTGTCTCTGAAAAAAAAAAGTGGTTAATTAGATAACAATAATGAAACTCTTTAGTGACTTGGAGAAATTCTCAATGCATGTGAATGGCATATCAGGAGGGGTTTTTCTTGTCTACAACTTTGAAGAGTAGTCAGAACCATTGAGACATGTTTTCTATATCTTGTCATAAATGTAATCTTTGAAACGTGGGCCCAATGACAGTTATTGTGGAATACTGAATGAAGTAGTAGTTCTGTGTGCCTGATATAAAGGAAAAATCTTTCCATTTAGAATATTTAATGTATATGGTGGGGAATTCCTTTCTGAGGCTGTAAATGCATACTACATAAAATGTAAAACTTCTGGGTGACTAAAAAGGAGCCCATTAAAATAAAGACAGGTAACAAACTGGGAGGAGGTATAATCTAAAATGATAAAGGATTAATACCTTTACTTTTAAAAATTCTCTTTACAAATCAGTAAGAAAGCCCCCAAAATGTTACAGGTAAAATAGCTTAGAATGTAAATCTACAAAATTTGAAAAAGAAATAGAAGCCAAACACGATATGAAAAATATATTCACACATACTAGTAATCAAAAAAAATGCAAAGAAAAACAATAATCGAATGTAGTTTTTCCCATCTTTCCACTTGACAAAGTTTAAAATAGCCAGTAACAAATATCTTTGTGCTCGTTTGCAATACACTGCAAAATTTTGTCATTAGGTACCAAAACTTAAAAAAAATTAAGTTCTTGACCCCAAATTCTATATTTGAAATGTATTCTAAGAGGAAATAAGATAAGTTGACTAAAATATATGAAAGAGCATGTATATTAAAACATTTTTTATTATATTAGTAGCCTTTAATACAGGTTTAAATAAATTATGCTGCTATAAAAAAGTAGCAGGTAGCCACTAAATAGAGATAGATAATAAATAAGCAGGCAGACAGAGGGCTGGAGAAAATTCATGTTAAACTGCACTATACACACTCACAAGCACACACATGTATACAAACACACATATACTAATTTGTCTGTAAACACGATATATGTTATGTGAAATCAGAAGAGAAAAAAGGTTGTGGCAGTCAGCAAATAAAATTTAAGTAAACATTAATATCCAAATCCAAACTCAGGAGCAAGGCAAGGTACACATTATTGATAATGATTTTAAGAGTTGCAAGCAAGATTCAGAAAATCTCTTTCGTATCATCCCTTGAATCAAATCTAGCATCAAATTCTATAATTTCTAAAATGACCAGAACCTGTGAGAAGGTGGCCTATAATGTAATCTTACATTTGGTAGTTAATCTTACCAAATGGATGAAGGAAACTATCGATGAATATATACTACATGCGTTTTTATATATGAGGTCTGTGCTGACCTATGCCAAATTGCAGAATAGTTATCCCTGGCTTTCCAGTTATAAACCTTTATTCTTACTTCAGTCATATTTTATACCTTTGAAAAACTATCCTCAAGAAAAGCTCTGAAACCCGTTAGCAGGAAAATATAAATTGTAACCTGATTCAAGAGTATTTGTATTTCATCTTTAGAATTATCTACAACAACATTTTCAGATTTAGGGAGCCTGGGGAGAGGCATTAAGAAATCTCCCTTTCTGCCAAAACACACTGGGTTAGTGGTTTTCTCCTCCATCTCGGTTTCCTGAGGGGCCCTGGCATGCAGTGATATCTAGGGAGGTGGCCAGACTGCTTAGAGGCCTTGAGCAAAGAGTCAGTTTCAAATTATCCTATCAGTCTGGGGACAACAAGAGAGAATTCAGCTTGCCTTCCAAGTCCAGAATGACCGTGGAAATAGGAGAGAGGATTCTTTGGTAAAACTGAATTCACTTCTCTTACTGACTTTCAGATTTGCTGGCATCTGCTCGGACTTCAGCTGTGGCTCAGATGCCCTGTAGTCTGTTCACTCGGTTTAAGTTTTGAGTGAAACAGTAATGCCAGCTCAGATCTGTGAAGATCTTATGTTTCTCTGCTCTTCTAAATTATTTGCATATGTTAATTCATAAATCCTTACAACAACCTTATGAGGCTGGAATCATTACTTCATTTTCATTTTACAGATTAAAAAAAAAAAACTGAGGAAGAGAGAGGAAAATGTTCCTTTGGTTTTGTGGCTTTTTTTTTTTTAAGAGAGAAAGAGAGTGAGTAGGGGAAGGGCAGAGAGAGGGGGAGAGAGAAAGAATCCCAAACAAGCTCCTCACTGTCGGCACAGAGTCCGATGTGGGGCTTGAACTCAAGAACCATGAGATCGTGACCTGAGCCAAAGTCAAGAGTCAGACGAGTAACTGACTGAGCCACCCAGGTGCCTGGCTTTGTGGCTTTTTATGTAAAAAACAGAATTTCAGTCCAAGCAGTTTAATGCCAAGAATCTGTATTCTTGAACGAATTTTATGGTGTCACATATTATAGTAATACTACTTAAATATTATGCTACTTGTCTTTTAGACTCACAACTGCTAAGATCCCATAGCCTTATTTGTTTTTTATGTGTAGTGTGTATTTCTTTTGACTTAATCTTCATGAGAAAGTTTAATAATGAATAAATTAAATAAAATATTTTGAAGGCAGAAAGAGAGGGGCACCTGGGTGGCTCAGTGGTTAAACATCTGACTTTGGCTTAGGTCATGATCTCGTGGTTTGTGGGTTTGAGACCCGCGTCGGGCTCTGTGCTGATAGCTCAGAACCTGGAGCCTGCTTAGATTCTGTGTCTCCCTCTCTCTCTGCCCCTCCCTGCTCACACACTCTCTCTCTCTCTCTCAAAAATAAATAAACACTTAAAAATTTTTAAAAAAAGAAGGCAGAGAGAGAAATAAAAACTGCTATCTTGCACCCCATCAAATTCCTCTGATGTAAACATTAATAAACATCTGCTGTTATGCTTATGTATCATCTTTCAGTACATACATGCATTGATTCATTTAAAAATCGTTTGAATTATCTGAAGGAACATAACTGTGTTTTTGTTTTTAAAAAATGGAATCACAATGTACATATTACTTTGCCACTTATATTTTTTCACTGAGATACACACATACATGTATCTGCATATATGTATATGCACGCACACACACATATATATAGTGGGTATCTCCACTGTCAGGGAATGTATTTTACCATTTCTGTATTTATTATATCATAAGCTAATGAGTGTCTCCTTCTAGATCACCCTGTCTTCACATTTCAACTCTTTAATTATGTTTTCTCTAATCTTCTTCATTCTTCATTTCCTACTCATTATGTGTTGATTAAGTCTTCATTAACAAACATTTCCTAAACCCTTTCCATGTGCTGGGTACTGTTTTAGGTGCTTAAAGTAGAGGTATTTAGATTTGTGCCTGCCATCTTGGAACTTAACATTCCTACTATTGTCAGGTAATATTTCCACTTGATCTTTCAGAACATCTATTTTTTATTTAATCTTTTCATGTAAAAACTCATGTTTTTCTTTATTTTAAAGACTGGAAAACTTTTTGCACTGTAATTTCATGTCACTGGGAGTTTCTATTATTAACTAATTAATAATTAATTAATTAAGATTGCTGTGTTTTCCATTGTTACAATTCTGTTGGGGCCATTGATTTTATATTTTCAGCTGGATCTTCCTCTTTCAGGTTGGTGGCCCTCCTTCAATGAGCTGATATGTATTATTATTTTTTTTTAATTACACTTTGTGTTTTTTCATTAGGTGTACAATAGGATCACTTGGGTAATGGCAGACCGGTACTAGTGGATGCTGTGGTGATATCTGCCTGAGTTAAAACTAGCTGGTAAAGTATCACCCAGCAGTTGAGATGCAGAGAGAAGTTCACTAACTTTGTTAGGACTTCAGGGTAGAATATATAGCCTTCTCCTCTAATATCATTTTCCCAGCTCTTGCCTAATGCCTGGAGGATAGATCTCTTCACTTGTCCTCTCCTCCAGAGATCTCTTTGAAATCATGACCTTGAAGGTTGTTTACTCCAGGCTTTGTGAATGTGTACAATTATTCTTTTAACATAGATAGACAGGGTGCCGCAATAATATTTCAGGGGCATAAGTTCACTCTTATAATTCTGTTTGTTGCATCTTTCTTATCTGTAGAAAAGAAACATTAAAGCAAATGATCAGAGTTAGTGAAATATTCCCATATCACAGTGATCTGAAATATATAATTTGATTGGTATTACTAATTTTCATCTAATATGTCCACTGATTATGGTTTAGTATTTTTCCCCTGTTGTATATATATGTAAGTCTTTACTTTAAAAATTTATAAAAAAGCATCAGAGAACAAAGTCAGTCCTACTAGCTGATACCCAGAGGCCACATCTTTAATAACATAATTTGTGAAAGCGCATCTCTGCATATCTGTGAGAGCAGCCTTGCATGTGTACTGCTTAGGGGGGAAACACCAACTGATACTTCATTGTATTCTTTTCACATTAGCACAGATCACAGCTGGAAGAAAGGTATTGGCTTTTTAGATATTTTTTTTGAGGTCCTTACACCAGTTAGATAATAAAATGGGCAGATATTAAAGTATCAGGTTGGCTTATAGGAACTGAAAGCAAAATGTCATTTCATGATGAATGAGAAAATTCAGCTGAAACTTTCTTCCTTTAGGGGCTTGTTCTAGTAAGAACAGAGCACAACTAAATGGTGTTTCTTGCTCAAAGGAATATTTTCCTATATGGTAGACAGCATCATTCTACTCGCTTGTGTTGCTTGTATTTTCAAAAACTATTGTATTTTACATTGCCTAAATATTAAAACAAAACATGCTACAATTTGCTCTAAACTTTGAGACCAACATTCCCTGTTTTCTGTTATTATTTATATTTTTTATTTTAGCGAGCTGAAATCTTTATGCTCTTTACTAAAGAGAGAGTATACATAGAATAAGAGTTTTATAGTTGTATAATTCATGACACCAATTTTGAATAAATGTGATAATTTTATATATGCATACGAAATATATTCTACATCCCAGTATGAGTTTCTTCTGTCTTCCATACTAGCATATATATTAGTTTATGGTTTTAAGGGCTAGAAAGAAACAATAGGACTTTTAAAAATTAAATATGTAGGGGTACCTGAGTGGCTCATTTGGTTAAGCGTCCAACTCTTGATATCGGTTCAGGTCATGATCTCAAGGTTTGCGGTATCGAGCCCTGTATTGGGCTCTGAGTTGACAACACAGAGACTGCTTCAGACTCACTCGCTCTCTCTCTCCCTCTCTCTCTGTCCCTCCCTGCTTGTGCTCCCTCTCTCTCTCTCTTTCTCAAAATAAACATTTAAAAATAAAAATTAAATATTTAAACTAAGCAAGGTAAATGAGATAATGAGATCTCATGCCAAAGACTATTAATACTTTGTTTCAAACCTGAATGCCTATGCAAATCCGGAGAGGGACTATAGGAAATGTACCAAATATTTGATTCATTCACCTTGTATGCATGTGGAGGAACTTGTTCTATATGCATTTTGCAATTGATGGTAATTTTACCATTTGCAATTGATGTAATTACAGGCTTGCTGTGTAGTTCTTTTCTTATATGCTATATTGCAAGCAATCAGTTATAACTGCTGGGTTTTAAAATTTCCTGTGAAATATTTATGTAAAAGTAATACATTATTAAAAATTACAAATTAATTTTCTATTTGCACTTATATGTTTATTTTTTATATATTTATATTTTTTATTTGACTGATGATGTGAATTGAATGGTTATGAAAATATGCTCCTTCACCTTCAGAGAGTCTGATGAGTTACACATTTGCACACATAGGCACACACACACACACACATAATCGTAACAAATAAAGCAAAATATATGAAAAATAATATCGATCTCTAAATTCACTCTGCTTCCTATTGTTTATCCACACACCTTTGAGCTCTTTGGTTCATCTACCAAATGGAAAATTATTTACTTCCTATACATGCTGTGAAAAACAAACTATTTCACGCACCATAAAATATATTTGCAACAAATGTTTTTCACACCCTCCTGAGAAGCTACCTGTCTTTAAACATGGTAATTGAGTTACACTCAACTGACCTAATTTTATTGGGGCAGATGAGTATGATCATACTGGCCTAAAGCTACAAATGAACCACAAATCTTTCCTAACATTTTAACTTTTGATTTAAAAACTGTGTTCTATCAGTTCTATTAGTTTTCCTTCATTTTGGAAACCACACAATCATTTGAGTTTATGACTGTAACTGTTCCCAGCTGTGTTGTAGGAATGCATTAAATGAGAATGCGAAATATAAAAACAAATCTCATCTCATTCAGTGCTATCAAATAAACCAATACTTAAATGAAACCATATCACTGTTGAGGGTACGGAAAACAAAGATTTTCAATGTGAAGAGATTCAATGTAAATCTGGACTAACATAATTTCACTTATTTCACTTATAATGTGGTAGATTACAGTAGACAATGCATCATGTATTCTTGTTAAGGACCCCCAAGTTTTACCTAATTATGCAGTAGGTATGAACAGTGTTGAGATTTTATAGAGATATATAGTATGTAACATGATGTGATATAACAACATAATGTGATATGATATAATATGGGTAAATGACTAAATCCGATGGAGAAATAAATGAGGTAAAATTTTTTGAGATAGCATATGGAAAAGGCTAATCAGTTGCCACTCGGCTATTTGGAATAACCAATTCTCTACAGAAACCCAAGTGTAAGTCTTAAATGTTTTAATGTTTGAAGGATCAATTAAGAATTGTGTGACTCTAGTGATTGAAATGAATAGAAAAAGACATTTTGGAGTCTAGTTAAATGGGTAAAACATGGACTTGACATAAAGGCTTACATTTGAAGTTATATATAGGAGAAAACCTATATTTCATGTAGTACTTCAATGTTCAGTTTAATTTGATATGCCTAAATTGTGAATCCCATATTTTCACCCATTATATTACATGGATAACAAAAGATACAGTTCTGTTAGAAATCAGCTTGACAAAAGTAGTAAGAAAGCATTGCTTTCCTAATATACATTTCCATATACCTAATGCAATTTAAAACTCTAATTTTAAGTGTGTAAGTAAAAAATTGTTCTCATTTACCTAGTCATTGATATTAACGTAATCATCAATGCAAAAAATGTAACTGAGTTAACTCTTGTGTATAGTGTGTGTGTGTGTGTGTGTGTGTGTGTGTGTGTGTGTGTGTATGTGTGTGTGTGTGTTTAGGAAAAAAAGGAAGAAAGAGGGAATTAGCTCTGAAGAGAGAAGAAATTAGTTCTAGAAAAAGGTACCTCAAATTCTTATAACAAACACAAAATAGATATTTTATTCTCTACAATAAAATTGCTGAAAAAATTGAAGCTCATTTATCCAAGGAGTCAGTCAGTCAACATTACTAAATACCATTACATTACTAAATACCAAGTAATATTCTTGGTATTAATAACACAATTGTGAAAATGGCAGGTAAGGTCTCTTATTTTTATTGAGCATGTATTTAAATAAGTGAAGGCCGACAAAAACCTACACATTAAAACAAGGTGATCTAATAGTGCTTCCATGATAGTAAAAAAGAAACTCTTTACCAAGGCAAATATAAAAATCTTCTGCATTTCAAAATATAATTTTCATGTATTTGGTTTTATGCATTAAATTTGGATGCATCCATAGGTACTAAATTTGTATAGTGCTGTAATCAGTTGGTACACATTTAGTGACTTCTGTTAATTTACCCTTACTGATAATGTATATAATGAGCTGTGCCTTCTCAACCTAGTCCAAACCTTTACTCCTTTTTTCTTCCTTATATAGTCCTAGAAATCTGTGGTGCCTTTGTGATAATTTCCAAGGTAGTGTGTATGTCTCTGATATAAATAACTGCTGTGTTTAAACCTTCAATACATTATTTTATGTTTCTTGATAACATCAGTTTTATTTTATTTTTAAAAAGTTTTTATTTAAATTCCAGCTAACATACACGGTAATGTAGTACACCTAGTACAATATAGTTTTAAATTTGCATGATGGCAATGGTACAAACATTTAAATTATGCAATTACCCCTTAGCTTGTTTAATTTATGTATTTATGTAACTGTACATATGCATGCTCATCTAAGTCAAAACTTTGACCTTTTTTTTTTCTTGTTGGCAAACCTATCCTCCTTTTATTGAGCTTCCCTTTACATGTTTTGTCCTTAAATCTGACTGGCACTGTTACAAAGCATGCTGAACTTTGACTTAGAAACCTAGATCCTGGAACCAATGAAAACATTTGTACTGGTGGCATTTTCCTTTATTCTAACAAATCTATAATAAAAGCATATGTTTTACAAATTGACAACTAATATGTGTTCTGGTAATATTAACATATCTAGCTAAATAAGGTATCTAATTAAACATCTATTACCCTTTTTTATATTAGTGATGCATAAAATACTAATTGGTCCTTAGTGATCTAACCAAAGGACCCTTATATTGGCTGGCTTAGGAATGAAACCAGCTCCTATTCTGTTCTTTACCGAAGCTGAATTTTCAACACAGCTGTCCCCAGGGATTCTACTTGATATACTTCACTATCAATTCGATCAGTACATGTTAAAAACCAATTTCATGATGTAACCCAATTCTTTTTGCCTCTTAACATCTTTGGGTATAGATTATCACCAATCTCCCTTATTCCCAAATTTGGAAATGTGGAATCACAGGAACGATCTTTCACGGTACATCCATTACACAGAAGCGTACACTGTGGCTCCAAGAGTGATTTGCCCAAATCCAATCAGGTATCCAAAGTAACAAATCTCGATGGTCCAACTCTTTAGTTCTTTCTGCTTGACTCATTTACCTCCTTCACCCACCACATGCATGTATTAAATCATAAAGGTTTTTCCTTGCAGTTTTTGCTTTTGTTCATCCTGCATAAAACCATTTTTATGATGGTGGCCTGATTGTTAAATGTTCAATGTGTCAGCTTGTCTCATGCTTCTCATAGTTCTATTTAAATACACACCATAATGAACATTTGCCATGTTTTGCCTCCCCTTTATCTAAATACACTTCCTAGTTTGGAGTAGTTTTCAACCATATGAGTGATTGTGGGTGGTGAAATCCACATCCCCACCCAGAACTTAAACTTACTAACCTAAACTTTACTAATGTCTCTGAAAACTAGGACAGAGAGGTAAGTGACCTAGGTTCAGCCAAAGACTTTGAAGTTAAAGGTAGTGGTCAGACTTTTTCCCTAGCAATAGAGTGGGTTAACTACCCTGAAATCATACCACCTCACCCTATAATAGGTGCTTTTTGCCAGACTGCATCACCTGTCTCTAGTTGTAGTTGAAAATTTTATGCTCAGCCACCCACAATATCTATCATGTTCAAGCTTAAAACTCACAGTGTGTATATAAAATATTTGGCCAGTGGTGTATATCACAGAACAAAGTAAGTATAATAAACACAGATGAGATAAAAGCCAAACTACTTTATTGGAAACTGAGCTAACAAAGCAGTGGCAGTGCTTAATATTTATAATAAATCCTTGATTCTGAGCATGGCCTGAGGCTTTAAATACTCTGTCTCTGTCTAACTCCTGAGCCTCATCTCGTATCTCCCTCTACTTTCAGACCAGTGTCCTTGTCACACTTACAGTCCTGCAGCCTCACACATAGGGCCTCTTATTTTTTCCTACAACATGTCAAGCTTATTCCAATTTCATATGTTTGTTATTGCATGAATATATGTATGTACTTTCCCCTGGCAAGCTACCAGCTCTACTAGATGGGTATAATGTAATTTGCATCTGTGCATACTGAAATGATACTGTTTTCCCCATACCCATAAATAGTATTTTGGCAGGCTAAAGAATAAATGTTGCAATGACAAATCTGATGCAATTGTAATTTATTATTTTTATTCATAAATAACCTTTCTGTCTGAATATTTGTATAATATTCTCTTTATTCTAAGGGTTAAAATATTTAAGGAGGAAATATTTTGGAGGTGCCTGGGTGTCTTAGTCAGTCAAGCGTCTGGCTCTTGATATCGGCTCAGGTCATGATCTCATGGTTCGTGAGATCAAGCCCATTGCCAGGCTCTGTGCTGACAGCATGGAGCCTGCTTGGGATTTTCTCTCTCCCTCTCTCTGCCCTTCTCCTACTCTCTCTCTCTCTCTCTCTCTCTCTGAAAATACATAAAGAAACTTTAAAAAAAAGGAGGAAATATTTTGGGGATACCTCTTTATTTTGAAAAAATTGCTTAGCATACAGGGAAGTCTTGGGAAAAGAGTACAAGGTACAATTGTGTCTTTCCTTCTTTCCATTTTCTAGACACTCTGTTATTTGAATAGTTGATCTCCTGGATCTATCTCAAGTAAATTTTACTTCACTTTAATCATTTTTACTCCCTTTTTTCAAGCTTTAATTATAATTTTTATAGTATTTATCTTGTGAATCATGATATATATTTTTAAATTT
Organism: Prionailurus viverrinus; assembly: GCF_022837055.1. NCBI lineage: Eukaryota > Metazoa > Chordata > Mammalia > Carnivora > Felidae > Prionailurus > Prionailurus viverrinus. The sequence goes on from NC_062562.1 coordinate 143,228,005, forward strand.
TATTTTTAATGTATATCTTTCTAGTTTTTTATATTACCCACTTCAAAACCGCTCAGTTTCAAATTCTCACTTAAAAGTGACTTTTTAAAAGTCTTCTTGTATTTATTATATCTGTTTAAATTGGAGCTGTTAGGGTTTATTATGTTCTATCATGACTTTAAATTAGTTCTATCAAAAATGCTCAGTGTAAATTCATTTTTTATTTTCTCCCCAAATGTACAGGAGCAGACCAATGATTATTGTTAGTATAGTGTATTTTTTCAGGTACTCAGCCAGAGATGACTGGCAGGCAAGTAGCAAAAGGAGACGTCTCTTTCATAGTAATTTGGTATCTGAAAGGTGTAACCTCTATTTTAATAGTGAAAGACGGAATTCTGAGCTCAGAGTTGTTGCATTTTGAGAGCACATAGACCACTTCTTTCTATTTGAGGAGAACAGTTGATATCAGGAGTTTGAGGACAGTCTGCATTAGAAGACAGATGTGGTGGGAAAACATTCAAGAATAATTAAAATTCTCCTAGACATTGGGGCGCCTGGGTGGCTCAGTCGGTTGAGCGACTGACTTCGGCTCAGGTCATGATCTCATAGCTCACGAGTTCAAGCCCAGCATCCGGCTCTGTGCGGCCAGCTCAGAGCCTGGAGCCTGCTTCAGATTCTGTCTCCGTCTCTCTCTGCCTCTCCCCCGCTCATTCTCTAAATAAATAAATAAATAAATAAATAAATAAATATTTAAATAATAAGTAAGTAAGTAAATAAATAAATAAACTCCCCCCTAGGCATACTAAAGAAATTTTCTAAACTCAGTGTAATTTACTGGCCCATTCAGAGAACACAAGAAATATCTCATTTCATGCGTACAGTAGACCCCTTTCTGCTGGCTTTGTGAGTTTACCACCACTGTGTCAAGCCCCATTACACAGTGATACGTGGCAGCTGCCTTCCCTTGCACTCTTAATTTGCACTTACCAGGAGGTGGGCTTTCTTTAACATGTCAAATATGGCCTTCAAATATGGTCTTTGTTGAATAGTTGAGTTGTCATTAAAGGACCTGGGGAACAGTGATAATCTTCAGTATGTTATTAAGCTTTTATCTTTCAAAAAACAACTGTAAGAAATATTTTACAAAGCACACCCTTATTTTTGGAACTAAACCTACCAAGAACTTGTATATTTTGCTCCTTTACAACATCAGAGATAAATAAATAGACAAATAAATAATCTCTCTTTTCCTTTCTATTAGAGTAGATTGTCAAACACACTCCAACCTAGACCCTCTAAATCTGGAACTATAGTGTTTTGGGGAATAATTTGTATTTTTGAAAGCTATATAGGTAATTACTGATAGGCTCATGAACCACTGATGACAGTTAACAGTCTCCCAAGTTGATTTCCTGCCTGATGATTGGAAATGGTCTTCCTCTACTCAAAGCAGCTCAAAGTCTAAGAGTTCAGAGTTCCTTCCTCTTCCATCAGTAATGGTGCCTCAAGTATCAGCTACAAGATTCACCTGATATTTATACTTAAAGTTTTAAGAAATATTAAAAATCTCTCTGAAGTATTGAGAGTGTCATTTGTACTGTTCCTGCTTCCACTATAGTTGAAATATAAAATCAAGTTGAATATGATATAAAAATCAATTTGTAGGGAGAGTGGGATTCAAATAAATACATATGGATAACTTAAATTGAGAGAAAAACAGAGATACATAGATATGGGTGTATAGAGAGACATTGTTCATAATTAGAAAAGACTTAGAGTCACTAATGAAAAAAACTGTTTTCCAGTAGAGAGATTGCTTGACATAGAAGAAAATGTGTTAATTAAACTCAGAGCAAACAATACACTATCAAATTATTAAATAGCCTTAAAAGTCATGAGATTAAAACCATTTTTAAAAGTGGAAAGAAATTATAATGATTTTTTTAAATTTTCCAAACCAAAAAGTAGCTTAATAAATCTCTTAATGAAATTTAAGAATTTCTTAATGAATTTCTGCTTTTTACCTCAAAAGCTAAAATGAAATTCTAAAGTATTTTTAAAAGGTATGACAGAAATGGAAAATCTTCACTTGATACCATATCTTTAAAACAGATGATGTCTTAAGGCAAATGCTTTTTGAAATGCTGTTTCAGTTGTTTGTACCTTGATATTTAGAGAGATGAGCACATTTAAGAGATTTGACATAATGGAAATAATCAATACAGTTTTTGTTTTAAGATGCTTTGGAAAATAAATAGTTAAGCATTTGTAAACTTTCTCAAAAGAGAAAAAAAAGCAAAAAAAAAAGGGGGGGGACCCGAAAATCTTGGAAAACACACAAAGCTGCCTTGAGTATGCCTTAGCCAGTCTTAGCTTCCTGTAGAGGCACCTTGGAAGTAAATAAAAGCCACCACATTTCCTTTGATTTTTTTCATACCTTCTTCCATCTTCCCTGTTCTGCTTTTTGTTGGTTCACATGCTTTTGGTTTTGTGGTCACTCTTTTAAGTTTCAGAATTTGACTCTTCTGCTCTTTTCCATTGGATCTTTCCCCCAGATTTAGAATTACCCTTTTCAACTCTCATCCCAAATATGACTACTAATTTTATGCACTTTTAATAATATTGAGAGAAAACCTATGCAGCTTAGGACTTGGCCCTTGTCCCAGTAGACAGGAGATGCAACTCAAATTATCAGAACCTAGACACTTTGGGCAATCTATACAGCTTGTTCTATTGATACTTCTTAACAGAACCGTATAGTTTTGATGAATCCCCTCCACCTGGGTGTTAGATAGGAGAGTACAACTTGACTCAATTTCCTGACAGATGTGGATCAATTGGTTAAAAGTAAAGCATCAAATTCCCCAGAGTTCAAATGGGAGATGTTAAACTATTTGCATTAGAGGTCTCAAAAACAAATCAATGACACTTCTTCAATCAATACTTAGCCTATGTCTTTGAAAAGACAGGAGGTTGATCAGAGAGAGTGAGCGAGAATTCCTTTGAAGAGAATTGTCAGAATGATTTATGCATCATTATGCCTCTGTGGGAAAGGTAGGTGAGGTGCTTCAAGGGAGTATTTATGAGAAGTGCAGAATAACATCTTAATCCCAGAACAGTTATTGCTGATCTTTTTTTAAATTTTTTTTTCAACGTTTATTAATTTTTGGGACAGAGAGAGACAGAGCATGAACGGGGGAGGGGCAGAGAGAGAGGGAGACACAGAATCGGAAACAGGCTCCAGGCTCTGAGCCATCAGCCCAGAGCCTGACGCGGGGCTCGAACTCCCGAACCGCGAGATCGTGACCTGGCTGAAGTCGGACGCTTAACCAACTGCGCCACCCAGGCGCCCCAGTTATTGCTGATCTTTAAAATAGCTTAATCACAGTTGCATTGCTACAAAAGTGAAATGAGTAAGAACATTCTTGAAAGAAATTGTTCTACGTTTCCTAGACTTAAACAGAATAAAGACCCCAGTTTTCAGTCTTACCTGGAAAAGCCAAAAAAGTGAGTGTGGCTAACGGTGTTTGTGATAGCAGAGAAGGGTTAAAGACAGAATAGGAGCACCCTGGGCTTCTAAAAATGGGGCAAGAGGTGAGTGAAGGTAGAAAAGCTATAACCACTTTCAAATACTATTTCAGAGTGAGGCACCCATTGAGATAGAGAGACCCCAGAAGTTGAACCCATTGTATGATGAACTATAAGAACTGGAAGAGCCAGGGGCACCTGGATGACTCAGCTGGTTGTGTCCGACTTCAGCCCAGGTTATGATCTCTTGGTTTGTGGGTTTGAACCCCACATTAGGTTCTGTGCTGACAGCTCGGAGCCTGGAGCCTGCTTCGGATTCTGTCTGTTTGTCTGTCTCTCTCTCTGCTCTTCCCTCACTCCATTCTGACACCTGTCTCCTTACTTCATCTTCCTTCATCAGTCCAAGTGTAGAGGAATTTGTAACAGCATGATGAGCAGAGGAGTAAAGTACAAAACAAGATGAAAATAGGAAAAGGGAAGACTGTATCCGATTTCTCTATTGCAAATGTTCCTGACATCTGAGCTGTATAGAGGGGAGAGGGAGAAAATTTAAACTGGAAAATGAACTTGAAATTTGGGTACAGGTCACTGGGATTAAAATACATAATGAAGGAAGTGTTCTAATGCCCAGTTCTGCCTGGAAAACTATAGTATTTGCCTTCAATATCATCCAGATGTGGAAAGGAATATTTTACAATGCAGTCTTAAAGGTAGTAATTAAAAAGAATAAGTGAATTGTGCATATAACTGAAGGAGGCCCATCCATTTGATAACCTATTTACACTTGATCTTTTTAACTCAGGTAGTTTTAGTAACCTCAAGAAATCTCATGGGTAGATCAAAATTCTAGTATCAAGAAACAAAATCAGCTGGAAAAAAAATCTACAAATTGATAGAGAATGTTCAAAATTTAAGAGAATATAGGACCTTAAAAAATACTGTGTAACTCCTAGTAACAAAAAAAGTAGTGTTTCTCAAAGTGTGATGTATGATATACCTGGATAGAATCATAGACATAGAGGGGGAGTGAAAGTTAAAGGTATAAATATCTGTATCACATTCCAGATTTATTTAATCAGAATCTCTGTGTGCTGAGCCCAGGTATTTCACAATGTGTTTATATGGTACTTATCCAACAAAAATTTGAGACTCTTCTAGACAAAAGAATAAAGAGAAAAGGTAGCATAAAGAGAATAAAATCAATTTGAGACTCATAAAAGACAAATACTGTTTTGTTGAATTATCTTTAACCAGGTACTTCTTTTCAAGATCTTTGATTTATATACTTTATGGAAAACATTGTCATAATAATTTCACACTAAAAGGGTACAGAATGGAAAATGTTCAGGATATCTGGAATTTCTTCCTTTGCTCTGTTCTCAACTTGAAGTTTTAGTTCTGTCTAATCACTAAAACTGTAGTTGGCTTATTAATCTACTATCCTTAATCACAGTGAATGTTAATAATTTAATTATCAACTAAAAGATTAAAATTTAGCTTGGCTATTTGAGAGACTGTAAGATGTTGAGATTACACTATTTGGTAATTTTGGCTTTACATAAATGAGTATTTTCTATCATTTTTGAAATTACTACTCTAAAATATTTTATAGATTTTCCTTGTGTTATGAGTTGAATTATGTCCCCCCAATATATATATCGATATCTATCTATCTATCTATCTATCTATCTATATTGAAGTCCTACCCTAAGGACCTCATAATGTGACCTTATTTGGAAATAGGGTTAATTAGTTGTAATTAATTGAGATGAATTTATCTGAAGAATGGGCCCTATATGACTCCGGTACTTATAAGAAAAGAAAACACAGGAACAGAGACACAAAGAGAAAAATGTGGCCATATGAGAAAGGAGTCAGAGATTAGAATGATTCATCTACAAAACAAAGAATGCCAAGGATTACCAGCAAAAACCAGAAGCTAGCTGAGGAAGGGGTAGGCTTTTGTCCTATTGGTTTGAGAGAGAGCATGACCCTGCTGACACTTTGATTCTGAACTTGTAGCCTCCAAGACTGTGAGACAATACGTTTCTGTTGTTTTAAGCCCCCCCACTTTGTGGTGCTTTATTATAGCAGCTCTAGGAAATGAATATAGGTTGTACAGTACAAATAATAATAAACAAATAAATTAAGGGCAATATTTCCAAAAGAGGAAAATTTACAAATTCTTTTTCATAAAAGGAAATTGTGTTTTCAATATGTTAACTCATAAGTGTTTGACTATTATAGACATGTTGAGACAATGAGTAACAGAGCTCCTTACATTTTGACAATTTGTGTAAACTTATTAAATGTAACTTTGAACTTCTCTGCAAGTAAGCTCAATATGTCAATATTAAGGAAATAATATAAGATTTTTGTAACATTTGAAAGAATATTTACAGATACATTGGTGAAGGTAATAGAAGCTATCTTAGAGATTGAAATGGCTTACCTGACAGAAATATGTGTGATATATGAACATGTGAACATGTGTTTCTCTAAGTTACTCAGGCATTGGGTATTTTTATTTCATTTGTTCACATTTTTAAATTATCTTCTTGAGAAAGGGCTTAACTCATATCTTTACTACAATTCCATTAATATAATTGTAAAAAATGGACAAAGCAGTATGCATCCATAACAGTCCTAAGTAGGGGCATATTTGGTGTTCATGAGGGCACCATAGTTTTAACGAAATAACTAAATAAATGAATTCATATTCAACACAGCTGAATACAAACTTTTAAGATTTTTAAAATGTATCTTAGTGTATGTTTCATATGACTTATGAAACAAAACAATCTCTACTATCTATAACCACACATATTATGGTAAAATTAATGAATCTGGCAAAGAGAAAAACTATAACATCTAAGAAGAAAAGAGGCATCTAGATTCATGAGGACAGATATCAGAAATTATAATATTTTAATTTCTGAGACAAAAATGATGTTAAACACATAGATCAATGAAACAGAATAGAAAGTCCAGAAATAAACCCACAATTATATGGTCAACTAATCTTCAAAAAGGAAGCAAGAATATGCAATGAGAAAAAGACAGTCTCTTCAACAAAACTTGTCAGCTACATGTGAAAGAATGAAACTGGACCACTTTCTTTCACCATCCACAAAGTAAACTCAAAATGAATTAAAGATGTAAATGTGAGAATTGAAACCCTAAAAATCCTGAAGAAAGCACAGGCAGTAATTTCTCTGACATCAGCTATAACATCTTTCTAGATATGTCTCCTGAGGCAAGGGACACAAAAGCAAAAATAAACTATTAGGACTACATCAAAATAAAGAGCTTCTGCACAGCAAAGGAAACAACCAAAAAAAAAAAAAAACTAAACTAAACTAAAAGGCAACCTTCTGAATGGGAGAAGGTATTTGCAAATGCGTATCTGATATAGGGTTAGTATCCAAAATATATAAAGAACTGATACAACTCAACACCCAAAAAACAATAATCCAGTTAAAATTGGCAGAAGACATGAACAGACATTTCTCCAAAGAAGATATACAGATGGCCAACAGACACATGAAAAGATGCCTAACATCACTCATCATCAGGGAAATGCAAATCAAAACCACAACAAGATACCACCTCACACCTGCCAGAATGACTAAAAGCAACAACACAAGAAACAACAAGTATTGGCAAGGATGTGGAGAAAAAGGAACCCTTTTGCACTCTTGGTGGGAATACAAACTGGTGCAGCCACTGTAGAAGATGTTATGGAGGTTTCTTAAACAGTTTAAAATAGAATATCCTATGATCCAGTAATGGCAACTGGGCATTTGACCAAAGAATATGAAAACCCTAATTTTAAGGGATATATGGTACCCTCTGTTCATTGCAGCATTATTTACACTGCCAATATATAGCAGCCTAATTGTCCATCAGCAGATGAATGGACACAGAAGATATGATATATATCTCTTTATATCTCTATTTAAGTGATACACATGCATGCACACATGTGTGTGTGTACACATGCACAATGAAATATTATCTAGCCATAAAAAGGAATGGAGGTCTTGGCATATGCAATAATATGGATGGATTTAGAGAGTATTATGCTAAGTGAAACAAGCCAGTCAGAGAAAGACAAATACCATATGATTTCACTCATATGTGGGATTTAAGAAACAAAACAAGTGAACAAAGGGGATAAAAACAGAGGGATACAAACCAAAAAACAGACTCTTAACTATAGAGAACAAACAGATGGTTACCAGAGAAGAGGTAGGTAGAGTGATGGGTGAAATAGGTGAAGGAGATTAAGAGTTACACTTACCTTGATGAGCACTTGGTAATTTATGAAATTGTTGGATCACTATATTGTACACCTGAAACTAATGTAACACTGTATGTTAACTACATTGGAATTAAAAATTTTTGAAAATGGTGTTGAAACTTGAATCCTATATCCTAATAAGTTGCCAATTATATGTTAGGACAGTTCAAGATAATTTTAGGCACAGGAAATCCTAATTTATTTTCTCATTGTGTTTTGTGGCATGACTACTCTTTACATTTATAAAAATACTACATCAAAAGAAAAAAAATCACAAGAAAGAGAAAGATACGGGTTCAAGAAAGAGTAGAACTAACTTAAAGGGTAATAAGAAACCATAGAGTGAAGCTACACATTTGACCCAAAACTTATCAAATTAGAAACTAACTTATCAAATTAGAACAGCAATCAGTAGACTTCTAAAGCAAATAAATCTGTATGCACACAAAAGGGAATTCCAGTCAAGAAATAAGTGGTGAAGGATTAAGAAAACTTTGACAATAAGGTTTAAAAATACTTAAAAATAGGGGCGCCTGGGTGGCTCAGTCGGTTAAGTGGCCGACTTCGGCTCAGGTCACGATCTCACAGTCTGTGAGTTCGAGCCCCGCGACGGGCTCTGTGCTGACCGCTCGGAGCCTGGAGCCTGTTTCAGATTCTGTGTCTCCCTCTCTCTCTGACCCTCCCCCATTCATGCTTTGTCTCTCTCTGTCTCAAAAATAAATAAACGTTAAAAAAAATTAAAAAAAAAAACTTAAAAAGTTAGTACAAATTCCAAGAAGTTATCAATAAAAACTGAAAGACCCAAAAATATTGGTGTGATTTTAAAAATCATATAGCTTATAAGAATAAAGTCAACTTGATTTTAATGTTTGAACCATTCTGTCTTAAACATCACAAAATTAGAACCATTGTGATTAATAAAATTCAATACACTTTTATATTTTGTAGCGATAGTTACGAGCTCATAGTAATTGATTAATATTAAAGGCATCTAAAAATTGGAAAGCAATGAGAATGTTATGGGCTAAGATCCTATTAAGAAAAGACCATCTCTCTGGTAAGTCCAACATTATAAAACTACTTGCCAGTTCACAAAGAACATGTAGCACATGACTGAGAAGCTGAGAAGACACAGAGAGCAGCAATTGAGAAATCTTTTGGTAATCTCCTAAGACTGGAGAGAGACGAATTTAGAGTTCTGAGATGGCAAGGTAGCCATGCCTTGAGGAATCAGGATCCTTAAGAGAAATGAGGCATGGAGAATTAAGCCTCCTACACTGGACTACTCCTCTCCTTGAGTCACTTGCACATACGTAAATGCTGCAGGGTGAAAGGATAAAAAGGATGCAGACAGCTTAAGGTAAGCACAGCTTCTGGCAGTCTCATGTTTCTAGAGATAAAAATATTTTTCAGGACCTCCCCAGGATGTAGAGCTCTTATCAACATTCCAGACCCTCACCTGGAACAAGTGAAGGGATATCACCTAGGATTAAGAGCAGATAGAGAAAGGCCTGAAAACACAAGCTTGGATTCAGTTTCTGATTTAATTTAAGGCACTCTACATCAAAACCTACTGATAGTCATAAACTAAACTATTTCCAGATGTACATAAGATTATCTAGAGATTTTTAAATTTTGCGAACAAAATATTCGGTGTTTAATGAAAAATCACCATACTTAAAAAGAAACAGAATCAGTGGAAACAAAAAAAGAGATTTGCATTGTTATTCACATGTAGATTATAAGAAATATAAACTGCAAACAAAACCTTGTAATTATTATTTTTAGCAAAATAATGATTCCAGAGGACAAAAATTTCAGAGAATTGGGATCCATAAAAAATACAGTGGCAACTCTAGAGTCAAAAAATATAATACCTGTAATTAAGAGCTCAGTAGATGAGTTTAACATCAGAAAGAAGAGACTAAGGAGATGAATAGTGTATTGAAAAAATGGGCCAATAGAAAATACCTAATCTTTAACATAGAAAGTCACACAAATGGAAAATACAGAAAATAAAACAACAGACAGGTGATAGTTGAAAGAATTTTAACCTAAGTATAATCAGAGTTCTAAAAGCTGTGGGGAGAATGAGACATTCAACCAGATTCAGGATAAACTAAGAACTCCAATAATGTAAAGAAAACCTACCAGACTTCTTTATTGTTGTGATGACTATATGATGGTTTGCATAAATAATACTGAGTTATGTATGTATGTTTATTTTTTTCTGGTGTCATATTTAATGCTACTCTTTCCCTCCTAGAAGTTTCCAAATTGGAAAAGTGCATTTACAGTTAAATGATTAATAGTCATAATAGTCAATCTAATGAAAACATTTTCTAATTAGGGACATTAAAGCTTACTGTTGAGTTCTCAAAAGAAACAAAGGGAGCCAAAAGAAAATGGATTGACATCTTTGAAGGTCTGAAAGAAACTGCTAGCCCTGAAAATTAAACCTAGCAAACACATGTTTGAAAAATGAGGACAAAGTAAAGATCTTCTCAGAGTCAAAAATTGAGAGAATATGCCACCAACTTGGCTTTTTGTTCAGGAATAAATTAATGAGAAAGAATAGAAAACCCAAAAAAGAATTATGAACATGTGGTTGTAGTTTATGACACAGGTGAAACTACAGTGCAGTGAAGAAAAAAAAAGTAAAAGGTACTGGATGAATTGAATATTTATTAGAAAAAAAAAGAAATTTGGGGGTGCCTGGGTGGCTCGGTCGGTTGGTTGTCCGACTTTGGCTCAGGTCATGATCTTGCAGTTTGTGAGTTTGAGCCCTGCGTCAGGCTCTGTGCTGACAGCTCAGAGCCTGGAGCCTCCTTCGGATTCTGTCTGTCTGTCTGTCTGTCTGTCTCTGTCTTTCTCTGCCCCTCTCCAACTCATGCTCTACTCTCTGTCTCTCCCTGCCCCTCCTCCACTCATGCTCTGACTCTCTCTCCTTCGGAAATAAATAAATATTAAAAAATTATAAAAAAACGAAAAAAAAGCAATTTTGAATTGTAAAGTTAAAATTGCCAGTTGCTCGCTTTAAAGATCTAAAAACAAAACAGAGAGTGGATTCTGAGGGCTAATGAGGTTCTACTTCTTGACCTAAGAGTGGTTACCCAGGTCTACTCCTTTTGAGAAAATTTAGGAAGCTGTACAATTCTGATGATATACTTTTCTGGCATTAAGTCATGCTTCAAAAATGTTTACTTACAAAAACCAAATGACAAACTAGAAAATATATTTTCAGCATATGTATATTAATACCTGTATTAGTATTCTCAGGCTATCATGAAAATGTAACACAAACTGGGTGGCTTAGACAGCAAAATTTATTTTCTCACAATTCTGGAGGTTGGAGGTCCAAAACCAAGGTGTTTTCCGAGTTGGTTTCTTCTGAGGCCTCTCCATTTGGCTTGTAGATGTTCATTTTCTCCCTGTATCTTCACATGATTTTACCTCTGTTCATGTCTGTGTCTTTCTTATAACACCAGTCGTGTTGGATTAAGGCCCATCCCAATGACCTCACTTTAACTTAATCACCTCTTTCAAAGACCCTATCTCCAGAAACAGTCACACTCTGATGGACTGGGGATTAAGAATTCAACATATAAATTTGGTGTGGAGGGGATACAATTCAGTCCATAATAACCTCATTAAATAAAATTAAAATAAGACCATATAAAGGTAATAATTTGATAAGTAATGCTTTTCACAAAATGAAAAAAAAATTATAAATGGCTGAAAACATAATGGTAACTTTAAGTTATAATTTTAAAAGAAAGTATACTTTAATGTGATTATGTTATTCCCCCCATTTTGGCTAAAGTGAGAGAGAGAGAGAGAGAAGGAGGAGGAGGAGGATAAAGAAAAGGAGGAGGAGAAGGGAAGAGAAAAGAGTGAGAAAATAATTCATGAGAGTGAAATAATATGGCCATTTTGATAGTTCTTTGAGCATATAAAATGGTACCTTTTTTTAGAGTGTAAATTTACAATATTAGTGTTTATGTGTATCTTCACACTTATGTAGTGTTTATATGTATAAATATGTACATGTATATTTAAAAGTGAAAATACAAACACATAAGATATATATGTACACATAGATATTTGTAAATATGTGTATATACATACATATGTGTATATAGTATAGGATAATACACAGAATTACATAAAAATCTTAAGATAAATGCTCATTGCTGCACAATGTATATTTTAATGGCATTCTGACTGTTTTTATTTCTTTGTATTTTTACCCCAGAATTTTCAATAATAATTATATGTTATAATAAGAAACAAAAACAATCTTCTAAAACATTTTTCCTCTTACTTCTTTTGAGATTTCTGAAATATAACAAATGATTTTCAGTCATAACAGGGATTTAGTAAATGAATTTACATGCTGGTTGAAGGGAAATATCATGGATTTCTTGAGGGGAAAACACTAAGCGAGTCTATGGGAGCTTCAAAATTTCATTGAGTATATTGCTGGTTTTGATAGCTATGGGTCTGTATTCTTAATTGAAGTACCACCACACAGCTGTGGAGCAAATGAGAAGCAGGCTACCTGGGAAGTTGAGAAGAAAAGCCCCAAGGAATAAAACTCTCAGATGTTAGAGTTGGACCTTTGGGGCAATAAAGGAATCCTAAATCAGCCTCACCAGAGGACCATGTTAGATGTGAAAAATAATATATCTGTAATCACTTCTTGGTGGAAAGTGATGAGTAGAATTAATAGAATAACTGTTTCCAAGGAAAAGGAGATAAACAGCAGATAGGTAAATAGATGTATCTGTATTATAGAGAGAGACATTGTATACAGATACATATATTTTTTATAGTTATTTTTACCTGAACAATACAGAAATATGTAAACTGTGTCTTTTACTACCAGACCCCCAAGTTAACCAATATACATAATTTAGCAGATACATTTCTAATGATCTTTCTAATCTTTATATTTATATGGTAATATAATAACAAAAAAGTTACCATAAGAACGAGCATTCTAGCATTTCCTGTGTGCCAAGCACTGTGAAAAGTATTTCGTAATATCTTCCTAACAACTCCTATGATAAATACTACTGTTTTCTTAATTTTATAGATGAATGAATTAAACCACAGAGAAGTTAAGTAAGTTTCCTTATATCACACAGCTACAAATTGGCTTAACAAGGATTTGAACCCAAACATCTGGCACCAGATCGCTCATTCTTAACCATTAGGAGAGGTGATTAGTAATTTACTTATTCAGTAAACATTGTTGAGCAGTACTATGTTCCAGGCACAGTTTTAGACACATGGGAATATAGCAGTGAGTTCTCTGCCTTCATGGAATTCATGAATTAGTGGGAATTCAATTAGTAAGCAAGACAACTGGGACATATAAAGAAACAAATGGTAAAGGATTAGGGTCAGAGTACACATAAAAATAGGATAGCCATAGAAGAGTTCATTAAGAAAGTGAAATTTTAATGAAGACCTTTAAGAATTGAGGAAGTTAAGCAAGATGTTATGATGGGAAAGATTATTCTAGGCAGTGGGAATAGCAAGTGTATATACCCTGAGGTGGGAAGATGATTTGCCCATCTCTAAGGCAAATTGCACAAGTGAGTAAATTAGCATGATTGGGCTAGACCCAAGTTCTATATTCACTCGGGTAAATCTTTTTCTTAGTCTTTCTAAAAAAACATAGTCATTTACCAAAGTGGTTGTACACTAAGAATGTGAACATACTTAGACTTTATGGAGATGACTGGGCTCTGCTCTGAATTTACACTAATCTAATGTGCAACAGATGTTCACCTTTCAGAATGGGAGCGCTTATAAAGATCAATTGATAAGTTTAAATTTGACTAGATTTACTCACATATAGCTATGTGAATCTGTGACCCACAAATACTTATTTTGCCAGCTTCTGACCTCTTAGGTAGAATGTACAACCTCCATTCAACCTTTCAAAAAACCACTTCACCCTCATGACCTGGAAGAAGGACCATTAATACAAGAAGTGTTAAAAGAAACCTTTATATTATTTCCTCCTATCAAAATAGTGTTACATACATGTTCATGTAGGAATTCATTTTTACATGATTAGAGAAAAACCTTCAGGCTGCCTCACCATTAAATATGAAAACAGGGGAAATTCTTTTTGTATTTAGTAACTGTATCACCTGATATAGTGTTGTTGGTGTTTTTTTTTTTCTTTTTTGGTGGTATATGTATTTCCTTTTTAAAATAATGAGAATTATGTACTGAGAGAAATTGAAAATATACCAAAATATTTAGAATGCAATTAATAGTACTGAGAAGGACATTTATGGGACTATGTGTTTAATTTTTTTTTTCAACGTTTATTTATTTTTGGGACAGAGAGAGACAGAGCATGAACGGGGGAGGGGCAGAGAGAGAGGGAGACACAGAATCGGAAACAGGCTCCAGGCTCTGAGCCATCAGCCCAGAGCCTGGCACGGGGCTCGAACTCACGGACCGCGAGATCATGACCTGGCTGAAGTCGGACGCTTAACCGACTGCGCCACTCAGGCGCCCCGGGACTATGTGTTTAAACAGAAGAGAGGACAGGTTTCAAGTCCTTAAGTTCCTACCTTAAGAAAACAGAAAAAGAAGAGCAAAATAAACCCAAAATAGGAAGAATGAAGGAAATAATAAAGTCAGAACTCAATAGAATTGAAACAAGAAAACAGTAGAGAAAAATGAACAAAACCAAAAGCTACTTCTATTTATTTATTTATTTATTTATTTATTTATTTATTTATTTATTTTTTGAGAGAGGGAGAGAGAGAGCATGCTAACGTGAGTGGGGAGGGGCAGCGAGAGACAGAGAATCCCAAGCAAGCTCTGTGAAATTAGCTTAGAGCCCAACGTTGGGCTTTCAGTCTCACGGTTCCTAAGATCATGGCCTGAGCTAAAATCAAGAGTCAGACACTTAATGGACTGAGCCACCCAGGCACCCAAAACCAGAAGCTTCTTCTTTGAAATAACAAATAAAATTAACAAACCCCTAGCTAGGCTACCCAACAGCTCTATATCTCTCTTTGCCTCTCTGTCTGTCTCTATCCATTGATCACACAAATAACTAATATCAGAAATGAAAGGTGATCACCACTACTAACCCCATGGACATTAAAATTAAAATATAAAATGAGAAACTCTATGCCCAGAAATTTGATAATTTAAAAAAAAATTTTTAACGTTTATTTATTTTTGACACAGAGAGAGACAGAGCATGAGTGGGGGAGGGTCAGAGAGAGAGGGAGACATAGAATCCGAAACAGGCTCCAGGCTCTGAGCGGTCAGCACAGAGTCCGACGCGGGGCTTGAACTCACGGACCGCGAGATCATGACCTGAGCTGAAGTCGGGCGCTTAACCGACTGAGCCACCCAGGCGCCCCTAGAAATTTGATAATTTAGATGAAATAGGCCAATTCCTTGAAAGATACAATCTACCAAAATTCATGCAATGAGAAATGGATAATATAAATTCACCTACATAGATTAATAAATAATTGAATCAATAATTACTAATCTTCCAAAAAAAAGAAAATACTAAGAAAAGATGGGTTCACGCGTTAGTTTTGCTAACTTTTGAGGAAGAAATGATACCAATTCTCTACATTCTTTTCCAGAAGAGATTTTAACTCATTTGATGAGGCCAGAATTACCATAAAACTAAAATGAGATAAATTAAGAGAATAGAAAATTAAAAACCAGTTATTTCTCATGAACATAGATAAAAATTGTCAACAAAATAATTATCAAATCAAATCCAACAATGTATAAAAATAATTATGTATTATTATCAAGTGGGATTTATTACAATTATGTAAGTCTGGTTTAACATTTGAAAATCAACTAATAAAATCCACAGTATCAATAGTGTAAACAAGAAAAATTATTTTAAAATATCAGTAGATGCAGAAAAGTATTTGACAAAGTCCAGTACCCCTTCATGAATAAAAACTCTAAGTGCTAGGAATAGAATGGGACTTTCTTGACTTGAAAAAGAACATGTACAAAAACCTTCAGCAATAGAATGCTTCATTGTTAAAAGTTGAATGTTTTCCCTTTAAGACTGGTAATGAGACAAGAATGTTTGTTCTCACCATACTTATTCAAAATGGTGCTGGAAATTCTAACCAGCACAATAGGGCAAGGCAATAAAAAGTGTAAAAAACATACAAATTGCATAGGATGAAATAAAACTGTTCTCATTTGCAAAGGACATTATAGTCTACATATAAAACCCTGAGTAATATTCAGAGGAACTCCTACAACTAAGTGAATTCAGCAAGGTCTCAGGATACAAGATTAACACAGACAAATCAATCTTATTTCTACATATTAATAATGAATATATGGGTACCAAAATTAAAAAAAAAACTTTTACAGTGGATACAATGAAAATTAAATGCTTGGATATATCTAACAAAACATTTAGGAACTATATGTTGAAGATTACAAAATCCTCATGAAAGATATCAAAAAAGACCTAAATAAATGGAGTGAAATACCGTGTTCATGGATTAGAAGACTCAATGTTGGTAAACTGTCAGTTCTCTCCAAATTGATCTATAGGCTTAATTCAATTTCTATTAAAATCTTAGCAAGTGTGCCTGGGTGGCTCAGTTGGTTAGGTGTCTGACTTTGGCTCAGGTCATGATCTCATGGTTAGTGGATTCGAGCCCCACGTCGGGCCTGTGCCTGGAGCCTGCTTTGGATTCTGTGTCTCCCTCTCTCTCTACTTGTCCCTCCTCCCCTACTTGTGCTCTAGCTCTTTCTCTTTTAAAATAATAAAATAAACATTAAAAAAAAATTTTTGAAAAGAAAAATTTTAGCAAGTTCTTTGTAGACATTTTAGGTATATTCTAAAAATTATATGGACAAGAACAAGACCTATTATAGATATAACAATTTTGGATAAAAGTAATGAAGTAAGATTAATCACTCTACCAATGTTAAGGTGTACTGGTTACAATAATCAGCGAATTTTGGTACCAGAAGAGGGATAGATAGATCATTGAAATAGCTCAATGGAAAAGAATAGAAAACCCAGAAGTAGTTTTGCACAAATATGCCCTACTGATTTTTTACTAAACAAAATTGATGAAACAAGATTGGCGCAACAACAGTCTATCCAATGGAGGAAGAATAGCATTTTCCAAAAATTGGACATGCATAGACTATACCCCCACCCCTTCCAAAAAACCCTCAGACTTTATACTTTATACCAAAATTAACTCAAAGCTGATCATGGAGTTAATCGTAAGCATGAAAATATAAAACATTTACAAAAAGTAAAAAAGAAGAAAATTTATGGCTAGGCAAAATGTTCTTAGACTTCCTTAGCCTTAAATGCATGATCTGTATGTATGAAAAATTGATAAATTGCCCTTTTTGAAATTAAAAACTTTTACTCTATGGAAAACCCTATTAAAAAGATGACTAGATAAACTAAAGATTTGGAGAAAATGTTTGCAAACCACATTTCTGACAAAGGACTGGTATCTAGAATATATGAAGAACTCCCTAAAGTCAATAGAAAAATGTAAAAAAAAAATCAATTAGAAAATGAGCAAAATACATGACTAGACATTTAACTGTAAGGTAAATACGGGAAGTAAATATATTCACTAAATATGTTAAACATCATTACTCATTAGGGAAAAGTAAATCAAAACCACAGCTAACACTATCTGCCTATCAGATTGGCTAAAATTAAGAATAATAATACCAGATTGTGGTGAGGTTACAGAAAAATTGGATCACTTATACACACTACTAGTGGAAATGTAAAATAGTATACCCAGTCTGGAAGATTATAATAGTTTCTTAACCAATTAAACATATAATTACCATGTGTCCTGGTAAATTTAATCCTGGGCATTTGTCCCAAAGACCTGAGAACTTATATTCATACAAAACCTATAACAAATGCTTATAGTAGCTCTGTTTATAATATCCCCCAGATGAAAGCAACCCAGATGTCCTTAGATAGGTGAATGGTAAAACAATCTGTGGCAAATCTATACCATGGAATACTACTTGGAAAAAAAAAAAGTATTGATAACACAAAACTTATTTGAATCTCCAGAGAATTGTGGTAAGTAAAAAAAAGGCCAATCTGAAAATACAGTATGATTAAATTTATATAACACTCTTGAAATGATTGGATTATAGAGCCATACAACAAAGTTAGTGATTGGTAGGGGTTACAAAGAAGAGGGAGAGAGGTGGATGTGGCTTATAAAAGGGTAGCATAAGGCATCCTTGTGATGAAACTGTTACTTTGAATGGGATGATAGTCATATGATTCTACCTATAAAATAAAGTGGCACAGAACTCAATACACACACACACGTATGCACACACAAATTAAAATTGCTGAAATGCAAACATGGATGGTGGATTGTATCAATGTCAGTTTTCTGGTTGTGTTTTCTTACTCTAGCTATGCAAGATGTATTATTCTCTGTATTATGTCTTAGAACTGAATGTGAATTTACAATGATCTCAAATTAAATACTTTTAAAAGGACTTAAACATTAAAAGGAAAGCTTTTATAATTTAAAACTTTTAATATCTTTAAAAACAAAATGAAGACTACAAAATATTCCAGATTAGAGCATAGATAATTATATATAATTCAACTTTACACAAAGCTTCAATTTATAATATCTTAATTACTAAACCGTTATTTTAAGTTCTATTTTATAATGTCAGTGAAGAAAAAAATTGAAGATAATTTTTGTATGTCTGAATTCTTTTAAATATCTACCAGAAAATGATGAAAATGTGACATTTTGCTCCTAAGAGGGCCATCTATTTGTACCTCAAGCAAATTGCAAACATGTGAAACTCTTCCTAATTGAATTGTTTTATTAGGGTAGTTGTGAAAGTTTAATTCATGCAAGTGACATTTAGTAAAATATGTTTTCCCATTCGTTAGCTTGTTTATCCTTACTCAACGGTGTACTACAACAAATTTACCACAAAGAGTAACTTGAACGGTTGCTTGTTTTTAAGGACATTTTTATTTGCTGTTTTTACATTTATAAATGTCTTAATGCTGGCTCTAGTAATTTTTCATTAGAAAAATGAATCTCTTAGATAAGCGATTAAACAAGACAGTCGGTAGTGTCTTTAACTGCTAGCCATATGTAGTTCTGTTTATTTTGCAATCACCTAGCACATAATCATATTCAGCTATATTACCAATGGCAATAAAAATGCACTTAGAATGTACATGCTAAATGCTGCTTCTGTTATCTCCTGGTTTAGAATCAGAAAAGAAACAACCTGAAGTCATTGATATTCATTTCAGTGCACTCAAAAGACATTAATATTTGAGGTGCCTAATAAAGTAACTGAATTATAAAGAATTAAGACAAGTTTGTATAAATAGACTTTCTTCCAAACTCTTATAATTGGGTCTAGTGTGTCAAGAGGAGTATATAGCATTGATATACCCAGGTAGAATGACCTGTGAGGACCATGTACAGATCACAAACTTACCAATCCATATTCCGACTTCTTTCCCCTAAATTTCCCTTATTTTGTTGAGAAGGTCAGAACCTTGGGTCACCATTAGGCCTCTGATAGCCATCTTGGAGCTCTGATGTCAAGCTATGAAGGCAGTTTTTCTGGCTTTAGCATTTGCCTATTGGCAGGCTCCCCAGGAAGCTGTGCTGAAGATTATAACTTGCCCTTGGGCTAGTCATACAATTTATCTTCCAGAAGCCAGGGTTGAATGGCTATTTTATTTTCTTTCATTCACTTTCTTTTTATTCTTTATTATTTCCCCTAAATTTTATTCTATTTATGTAGAGGTAAATGCAAATCACCATCAATGGCAAAGACCCTTTTTATTGCTATGCTTATACTTACATGATCCAACTTTTCATTTATTTTCATTAATGAATGTAAACTCTCCCTCAAATCACCCATTCTTCCTTTGAAATACACTTATAAAGAATGAAAATCATAATATTCTCCATGAAATTCATTTGATTTTTCCTAGTTTTCCAAAATACTGTAGTGTATAACTGAGGAAAAATAATTTGTACCAGTATTGTTATTGAATCATGTTTGGAATGTTACTGGGACATAAATGAAATTTCCAGTTCACTCTGTTTACTTCACAAAGACTAAATACACTTGAATTTGTGATAATTTTTTCATAAGAGATGTTGTCTAGGGTTAGGCAAAATCTATTAGTTATTCAAAGTATAAAAATATATGTTGAAAAATTAACTTGCATGAAAGTGACATACTTTACTAAAATGGGAATGTGTGGAATTCAATGTTAATAAGTTTAATCAATATCTTAAAAAAATTTTTAACATTTGTTTATTTTTGAGAGAAACAGAGACAGAGTATGAGCGGGAGAGGGGCAGAGAGAAAGGGAGACAGAATCTGGAGTAGGCTCCAGGCTCTGAGCAAGCTGTCAGCACAGAGCCCCACGCGGGGCTCGAACCCACAAACTGAAAGATCATTACCTGAGCCGAAGTCAGACACTTAACCAACTGAGCCACCCAGGCACCCCAATCGATAACCTTTAAAGGAGTGTAAAGTTTTATTGGATGAGTTTCCATACACTTAAATCATTTTTGAATTCTAAAACTGTATTTCACGTGTTTGAATATGAAAATGGAAGTGCTTTGTACAAATTTTAATAGCCAATGTAATTTTATTTTAGTTGCTTTAATGTGTTTAACATTTAATACTGTTTTGAACTAGAGACTTTTTTTTCATGTTAGTAGCCCCAGACTATTCTTCAGCAAATCTTGTGTACTAGAGCAACTCCTCATTAAACAGAGATGGCTTCTGACCATTTGTCTTCTCTTAAACTATAACTTTTTACAAGCCTTAGATATGGTGTCATTTTTTTCATTTAGAAGATTTAAGTGTTTTCTTATATATCTAAACAATCAAAAACTTACAAAAACAAGAGATAGAGATAGAAAAATTATTCCTGAGTTATTTGACAACAAGTTATTAACTTAATGCCCATCATCCCTGAATACTTCAGGGTGTATTTTCTACATAAAAGGACATTCCCCTACATAACTGCAGTGGGACCAATATAATAAATAAATTTACATTGATACGTTACTATCATCTGATCTTTACAGCCTGTTCCATTTTACCAATTGCCTCTCCATTATTTGTTAATAGAGAAGGTGTCAACCTCAGAATCTTAATTTAGATGTCATACATCTTTAATCTCCTTCATTCTGGAGCTGTTTCTCAGCCTTTCCTTGACTTTCAGTAGCTTAATACATTTGAAAATTACAGCTTAATTGTGATACTCCCTTAGGATTATATGCAGGCTGAACTTTTTGACGAGAATATCACAGATATGTGTTGCATGGTCTTCATTGCATCCTATCAAGTAGCACAAGATTTCCGTTTGTATCATGATCGATGATGTTCACTTTGATTATTGATTAATGTGTTGTCTGCCAGACTTCAACACTGAAAACTTATTTTTGCTCCTTTGTAAATGTGACTTAGAGAAAGGCACTTTAAAAATATATAAATATCTTTACTCATTAAACTTTCAACTTATTTATTTATTCTTACATCTGTATTATGGGTGACGGAAAAAAACAAATCCCAGTTTGCCCAGGATTGAAGGGTTTCTCAACATGCAGGGCTTTCAGTACTAAAAGTCAAACTGTATTGGGCATATGTACTTGTCTTTATATTGAAAAATGTTCCTATTTATATGGAGTAAATACATAGACGTGAAATGCCTGGGAATGATGATAATTATATGCTTAATATTTTATGAGACTTCCAAGTATTTTTCCGAAGTAGCTGTTCTATTTTAAGTTCCTACCAACAATGTATTACATTTTAGCAGCATCACATCTACTACAAAACTTTGTATAGACAGTTCTTAAAAAGAAAAGTTTGTTTATTTTGAGAGAGACAGAGACAGAGAACGAGTGTGGGAGGGGCAGAGGAGAGGGAGAGAAAGCATCCCAAGCAGGCTTCATTCTCAGCACACAGAGCCAGACTTGGCTCAAGATCATGACTTGAGCCAATATTGAGCCAGATGCTCAACTGACAGAGCCACCCAAGCACCTCTGTATAGACAATTCTTAACTTTTTAACCATTTTAATAAAAGTGTAATAATGTGAAGTTACGATTTTGATTTGCATTCCCTTGATGACAAATGATGTTAAACACTTTTTTATGTGTTTATTGGTCAATTTATCTGTCCAAATATTTGTACTTTTTTAATGGACTGTTTGCCCTCTTATAAATGGTTCATAAGATTTCTTGATATATTCTGGCTACAAATATGTCACAAATATGTACTGAAACTATTCCCATTTGGCGGCTTGAATTTTTGTTTCCTTAATGGCATCTTTTGAAGATAAAGTGTTCCTATTTTGAGACTCCAATTTCCTAATTTTTCAATTAGGACTTGCATTTCTTGTGTCTTACCTAAGAAATCTTTGCCTATCGAAGGCAATAAAAATGTTCTTTTATGTTTTCTTTAAGAAGTTTTTATAATATTAACTTTTAATTTTAGTCTCTGATCTGTTTCAAGTTAATTTTTGTGTGTGTTCATTTTTCTCCTAAATATAAAACCAAATGGTTCTGGCATGAGTTTTTGCAAAAACTTTTCTTTTGTCATTGAATTGCCTTAACATCTTTGTCGAAAATCAATTGAAAACTTATGGTTGGGTCTGTTTCTGAATTCTGTTCTGTTCCATGTATCTGTTCCATATATCTCCATTCTTTCACCTATATCATACTGTTTGATGATTATACATTTATATTATATTATGCCTTAAAATTCAGTAGTGTAATCAGACCACTGGATACTTGTTTTTCACAACCTCTTTGGCTCTAGTGGGTCATTTATTTCTATAAAATTTTAGAATCACCATTAATTTCTCCAAAAGTATCTGTAGTAATTTTGATAGTTATTGTCTTGAATCCATAAAGTGATTTATTTTCCCAAAATATAATGAGATGCGTTCAATATTAGTGTCCTTCAATTTGAGTTGGCAGTGTTCTGTAGATTTTGGTGTGGAGATACTGCATGGCTTTTTTGAATTTATTCCTAAGTGAATTCATTTCTTCTATAGTGAATGAAACTTTTAAGTTTTATTTTTCAGTTCTCTGCTATTTTAAAAAGTATACACTTCTTACAAGCAAAATATATATATTCTAACTTTTGATATCCCTTTCTATTAATTATATCATCTGTATCATACTTGGGTCAATTTTTATTATTTGTCTTATTGTAATCAGGAGTCCTATTTTCTGCTTCTTTGCCTACCAGTTTTTTTTAGTAGGAGGCCTGAGATCATAGATTTTCCTTATGGGTGCTGGATATTTCTGCATGCTATAAATATTCTTGAGTTTGTCCTTGGATGCTATTAATGTCTTCAGAAGCACTGTAAAATGTTAGGTCTTGCTTTTAAGCTTCTCAGTGGGGCCAGTGCATTTACTTCATCTAAGATTGTTTACCCTCCCATCTGAGACAAAACCCGTCTGAGTATTCGAGCCAATGTCTCATGCAGTGCGAGGTTTTCTAATCTGGCTTTTGTGAACAAACATTATTCTTGGTAGTTTGTGAGCTGGGATTGCTTTTCCCTTTAATCCTTTCAGATAACTCTTATTGTTCCATTGTCTGAAAATGTCTTTACTTCATATTCATTCTTGAAAAGTAATGTCATTGAATATAGAATTCTGAATTGGCACATTTATTTCCTTTTTATTTCAGCACTGCAAAGATATTATTTCACTGTCTTTTGACCTCCATGGTATCTGTTAAGAGGTAAGTGATCATTCCCATTATGTTTCATGTTTCTATAGTATATAATTTTTATATGAATTTTTTTATTGCTCCTCCTTTCCTAAGATCTTTCTGCTTTCGTTCACTCTCCATAGCTCTCACTTGAGGTTCCCTCCAAGATTTTATAACTATTATTTGCTGCAGAATCAGCTTATTGAGAATTTGCATCCCATTGGAGGTACCTCCTTTTGTACTTAGGCAGGGAGATAATAGAGGGCGGGGAGATGACATATTTAAAGTATTTTAACAAATAAAATAATAAAAATAAATAAAAAAGACTATCAACCAAGAAATCTATTTCACAAAAACCATCATTCAAAAATGAAAGAATAATCAAGACATTACTAAACAAAAACTAAGAGAATCCAGTGTTTGTATATCTGCCCTATTAGAAATACTAATGGGAGTTTTTCAGGCTGAACTGAAAGGACAATAGATAATGACTCACAACTGCATGGAGAAATACAGAGTGGTGAAGATGATGACACATTTAAGTATTAATGTTAAAATGTATATAATCTTGTTTGAAACTCTTCTGTATTCTCATTTAAAAGACAAGTGCATAAAACACTATAAGGCTGTATTGATGGGCTATGATGTATAAAGATGCAATTGGTGTGACAATAGTATTACAAAGGAGGGTGGAAGGAAGGGAACTCTACTGGAGGAAAGACTTTGTGTACTAATAAAATTAAGTTGATATTAATTAAATGATGTTGTTTTAAATGTTGGAAGTTAATTGGGATCCCAAGGGCAACTACTAAGAAAAGAACTCCAAAAAAAAAGACAGAGAAGAAACAACACAGGAACTAGAATGATATATGAGAAAACATCTACTTAAAATAAACATCTATGTAAAATCAGAAGTTGCTAGAATTGGTTTTTAAAACCCTGACTCACTGTATCTTATTCAGATTCCAAGAGAGCTGGAGTGGTAATCCTAATATCAGATGAAATATATATTAAGAAAATATTACTAGAGAAAGAAAAGACATTTTATAATGGCAAATGGTTCAATAAATTAAGAAGATGTAGCAGTTAAAAAAAAGATGTAACTATAATAGCCATATATGAACGTAATAGCAGACCACAAAACATGAAGCAAAACTGATAATTGAAAAATACATAATTAAACAACATCCCTGTATTGCAAAAGGCGAAAAGATTTTAAATCAATCATCTAAACTTCCACGTTAAGAAAATACAAAAAAAAAAAAAAAAGCCAAGTTATACACTAAGTAAACAAAGGAAAGGAAATAATAAAGACTAGAATGGAAGTAAATAAAACAAAGAAGAAAATAGTGGTGGAGAAAATAATCAAAACTAAAGATCTTCAAAAATATTAACAAATTTAACAAATCTTTAGTTAGACTGGCAAAGAAAAAGAAGAGAGAAGACCCAAATTACTAAAATAGAAAATGAAAGAACATTACTCCTGACATTACAGAAATAGAAAGGTCATAAGGGAGTAATGTCAAGAATAGTATATCAATAAATTAGGTAACTTAGATGTGCCAGTTTTTTTTCTGTGATGTTTGGCAGGAGCAGAATAGCTTTCATTGAAAAGTTTTTTCATCTTGTTAAGCATCCTCTTTTCTTGTCCTTTGGCTAAGAAATAACAGGTTTGTTGTTGTTGTTGTTGTTGTTGTTGCTGCTGTTGTTTGGGTCTGCAGTCAGTTGATATTTCCAGATTGCCTTCTTCAGCTCCAGTGCTGAGATATATGAAATAAAAAGAAACCCCGAGGGAACTCTGTGCCATTTCTTGTGTCCCAATGTCCCTAGCGGATCTGTCTTCTCTTTACACTTTAGATTTTTTTTTCTGCTTTGTATGTAATCCTCAAGATTCTTAGTTAATCATAAATTAAGTATTATAGATGGTTAAATAAGTGATTTGGATTAAGGAGTGGATTTGGATTAAGTATGGAAGTGTTGAATCATTGAAACTAATATTATGCTGTATGGTAACTAACTGGAGTTTAAATAAAAACTTCAAAAAAGTATTAGAAATATGTCTCTTCCATCTTTCTGGAGGTGTAAGCTTCCCTCAGTTTTAAATACAATGTTAGAACCACCTGTTTGTTTTTAATATTTCTGATTTATTATTATTATAAAACTTTACCCATGCCATATTACTATTTAGAAATTCTAAAGACTTTCTGACCTCAAACATATTCATTTTTTGTAAGTGATTCATGTGTGATCGACAGAATTGGTTAATGTCACACTTAGGGTATCTCTCTAGATATCTATTAGATAAAGTTTGTTAACTGGTTTATTGGAATCCTATATATTTTTATAATTAAAAAAAATTAATTTATATTTTAATCTAATGATTAGAGGGTTATACAGTAAAACCATGGATTGCGGTGGCTTGTTTTGTTAGTGTTCTGAAAGACAAGCAAACATTTCTAATAAATTTTAACTTTATAAACAAGCAATGCCTTGCAATGTGAGTTGTACATGATGCCAAACGTCATATGATCACAACTAAGCAGTGGTTCTTCTCTCTCTCTCTCTCTCTCTCTCTCTCTCTCTCTCTCTGCGGGATTGTGGGTGATCGTCCCCCATGCTCAGATGCTCGCTTTCAGGCCACGGTGTTTGGCAGAAATCAGTCAGAACATTGGACAGTGCCCACAACTGGTACTAGTGTATTTTTTGTCACTTAAAAACACCTGTGAACAGTCCTTTGCTTTTCCATACAAGAGTAAGCTTAGGAATGCTTTGCTTCATTCTAGGTCAGGCTGCCTGCAGATATAGACCCTTTCCTCTGCTGTCTTATTGCCAGTTACGTTAAATACGGTATATGGCAAGAATTTATTAATACTGTACCATAGTCAACATTTGTGTGAGCTCATACAGTGGCCCCCATGGAGAAAAAGATTCCATTGAGCCAATAGATAGCAGTGACTCAGTTAGTGATAGTGAAAGTCTTCCTACATAATAACCCTCCTCTCTCTTGTCTCTGTCTCACAAGCCATGAAGGTTTTCAAAGGTGAGTGCAGGTTAACTTGTTTATTTTTCTTTGTATTTAGTATTTTCTTTATTATTTTGTATTACAGTATTGTAATCATTTTTATATGAATATTTTTGGATTGTGGAATGAATCAGCTGAGTTTCCATCATTTCTTATGGGGAAATTAGCTTTGATATATGAGTGCTTTGGATTACAAGCATGTTTCTGGAAGGGATTATGCTCGCAAACCAAGGTTTTCTGTATTACAATGTCACTATCAGATTCTAGGTCAATTTGCTTCTCCTTAGTATTCGGTTCTTAATTTTTCTTTATAGATTTCAAGTTTTGTTGTTAGGCTAATACAACATCTTAGTTTTTATCTTTAGTTTTGAACATTGTTCCTTTTATAGTGATATACTATACCTTGGTATTACTCTCATTAGTACTTGTACATGAGTATCTGTTTCTTCTGATAGCAATATTTCTTTTACAAATTTACCCATTTTTTATTCTTGGAGTTTCAAGCCACTTAATATTAGCGTTTCCTTGCATTTTTTTCATTTTATTTGATTTTGTGTATTTTAGGTGAATTTAATCCATGTTAAATCGACGTATTTAAACTAATTTGCACTATGCTTGTTGTGTTTTTTATTTGCCATAAATTGTCTTATACTTTCTCATTTATGACCTTCCTTTCTTGTCACAGTGTGTTTTTTCATTTGGTAGATTAACTTTCTTTGTAATGGTTAACTTAACATTCTAACACTGTATATCACTCATAAGGTAATTAAAGTTATTAAGCATATCTGTCTTCCTCACAAACAAGACAATTACCTTGGTATGCTTAAACTACTCATTGAAATATTTCCCATATTCCTTGTTACTGCCTGTAGTTTCCTCTGTAGCTATTAGTTAAACACAAAATAATTTCACATAGTGTCTATTTTTATAGGAAATTCTGATTTATGTACATTAACATGCATATTTTATTTTACAAATTTATTTTTCAGATTCCATTTTGACAGCCCAAGCACCATTTTATTCTAAAGCCTAGCTAAGGTGTTTTGTCGCATATGAAGTGACACAGGGTTTCTCCAACTAAACAGTGAACATCTAGACTCTACTAGGTTTAGATCTGCAACTTTTATTCTGTAAATGGTATAAAACACCACTACCCACGCCACCTCTCCAAACATGTCCTAATCGACTTCTGCTTTTGTCTCATCTGTTTCTCTTGTTTTTCAGTTCAGCTTTATGTTTTTATCATGTTTACAATATTTTTTTTTCTGTTGCTGGCCTGTTATTGATGGAGTTTCTTTTGAAATCATACCACCATCAAGGGGAATTTGAGAATTTTAACTTTATTCTGCCATTTTCCTTTTAACTAGTGCTTCATCAGTTACCTGGTGATATTGTTAAAAGTTAGTGGATCTGGGTGGAGCCTAGGATTGTGCACTTCTAGCAAGCTCTCAGGTTTTGCCCCTGCAGCTGGTCGAAGGACCACACTTTGAGTAATAAAGCTTTATTTATTTCCACTGTTTTCTTGCAGAGATGAGATTGACAATTACAATATTCTGCTTACTTTGATCATGTTTGACCAAGAGCTCAATATAAGCTCTTTGTTCTTTGGGACTAGTCAAGTTTGCCCCTGCCTTGGAATTAGCCTTTTTAGGAAAGAGAGTAGGCTTTCAATCATTTAAAAATTAATTTTGAGACATTTGATGACAGGTGCACTTCCATCTCTGTTCTCTTACGTTTAAAACAAATAACTTGTCTAAATGACAAAATGTGTCAGTTTACTACTTGTAACCGATCTATACAAATTATCTCGGAAAATTAACTGGAAATTGGGATTTGTGGATAAAATATAGTAGTAGTTCATGACCAGCACATGCTCTATAAGAAAGCATTTCTTTATTTTTCAGTTATTGACTTGACAGATATCTTTAATGTCAGTCAGGGAAATAGAATTGTTCTATCTGTTTCTGTAGATTTACAACAAAAATTTGTGTACAAAAGCATAACTAATTCTAAGATTTGTGAAACTTTGAATAATACATTTTTGCTAAGTCTCTGTAGTAATGTGATAATGAAACCAATGCCTGACATTCATATAAAACCCTTAAAAACACATTTATGTTTCAAAGCAAAAGTCACCCTTGTCATCCTTGGCATTCAGATTTTCTCAGTTTGTGGACATTTGCTGATATTTTACCCATTCTTCAAATAACCCAAGGCTGTTCTGCCTTTTTAGTTGTCTTATTTATATGGTAGTGTCATAACAATAAAGTTCTTATTAAAGCAACTGATTTTAATTGCGCAATGAATACTAAAAGAATGGAATCAGTGAAGTTGTGACTGCTTACATTTCATGCACATGGTACTCCGGTGGAAAAAAATTGCTGCCAGGTGGCTAGTAAATGATGAGTTTACATCATAAGTTTCTGATAGAGACCAAAATATATTAATTCATGAGTAAGAGTAAGGATTTTTAGCAGATTGTCTTTTCTTATTAGGAAAAGTCCAATTTTTCCTAAGGAGTAATATTTTACATAATCAAATGGCCTTGAGGAATTCCACCAATGTCATTTGTAGGTACAAACAAGCCTTCCTCTAGCATTAGTCATACACTGACATTGAAAACTCTTTGGCTTATATAAACATATTCATTGTATTCATTAAAGTAAAATTCCATTCCCTTTTGCTTTCAGTTCCATATGTCTCTAGTCCACTACCAAGTCAGTGATGCAGCACAAGAATCTTGCCCCAAACACACATTTGCTTATTTTGGATCCTTTCTTGCACTGTGTCATAGAACAGCTGGTCAAGGATAGCTACGTTCTGTGGCTGTAATCCTAGTGCTTGGGGATAGTTCCTTCTATTTTAATATGAAAAAAGAAATACTGTTTTCTTTTAGACTACTAGAATAATCTTATATCATTAAATTGTTACTATAAAATAATTAGGGAGATTATGAGAATTAGAAAACATCACTAGACCAGACTGTTGAATAGATAATGTCATGACAACATTGAAAATGGGCTTGCTTTCTCTGTTCAGAATTAATATTTGTCAGCTATCATTTCAAAATGCCAAGTTGAAAATTCCACTGACTATTTTTTTGAAATAATTAGGATTATTTAATTATAAGTAATATATATGCTGTTGATTCAGAAATAATGCATTAGAATTCCAGTATTTGTCCGTAAGAAAAATATTGACAGATTGGAAGTGAGGAGTAAAATAAAGACAGAAATGTTATTTGTGAAGAGCTGGGCCTATTTAAATATTTAATAGAGTCTATTTTAGAATTTTTGTATTGTGTTTCTTAGCTAAATATAATTGCTATTTGCATAATTTGCTGGAGGCAATTTTGAGTTTGTTGTGTAGGGACCAAAATAAATATTTCTAGTACTATTTTGGAAGCTAATTTCTTTGACTCCCACACCCCTCTTGCCTAATACAGGGTATTTTATTTACATTAAAACTACGATTTTCTAAAAGCCAGCTATAACGTGAAAATTTTAGAGGTGCAAAAAACGAAATTAAATCAGGTAACGTTAGCCTAAAATCAATAACATTTAGATTATATGCCAAACAAAATTTGTATTTTCTTTTCAAAGCGTTGATATTTCAAAATATATACCATTTTAGTATTCTATTTACTGTTTACAGGACTACAACAACAGATCATTGCTGCAGTTTATGTAAAGTAGGCCAACTGAAATGATGGTTACCAGCCTTTTAAACTACAGGGCATTGAAAAATGCCTGGGGTTTTGTCTTTTAATAATATTTGTGAAAACTGGGCTGTTTTGAAGAGAGATACATAATCCTTCTCTATGCTTGGCACAGCTTGCTAAACCGAATCTAATGAAAAGAGAAAAGAAAGAGGAAGAGATAGTGAAAGGACCACATAAGCCAAAATTCTGTAAAACTCTGTGTGATGCCTCTGGAATAAATCTAGTACAGGAAACCTATGTTCAAGCACCCTGCAGAAACAGCCCTTGTTGATTTATGACCATATAGTATACACATAAAAATAACTGAAATATCGTTATAGGACACAGATAAATAAGAGTAGAGATTGTTGCACACCAGTATTTCTTGGGAAGAAACATGATTAGAGCACTGAAAACAATCCAGCATGTTGAACTATAAAAAATTAAAGTTGAATCAAAAGCATCAGAGTAGGCAGCATCACAAACTCATTCTTTTTGTTTGAAGGTATAAGTTTGGGCAACTTTTGTGAAAATTCTTGAATTAGAGAGTTCTAAAAGTGTTTTTCTGGGTACAGTATGTCAAACAATATTTTTAATATCAACCAACTTTTCATAGAAGTTATGCAGGAAAAAGTATTTGTTTCAGTGAAGAACGATTTTCCCCCCAGGCATAAGAAGTGAAAATCAGAAATGTAATAATTAAATCTCCAAATTCAGGGGCTCCTTATTCTCTTTTCATTTAGCTACATTGGAAGAAAAAAAGAATGAAAATAATTTGAAAAAGTGAAAAGAGAAAAAGATAACAGAGGAAGGCATAAAAGGTAGTAGTTTTCCCCCCTATAGAAATGGGAAAGTGGACTCAAAGCCACCAGAAGAGGGCGTAACCTCACCTGAAGCAATCAGTCTCAGAAAAATGAGTTATAATAGATTTCTAATAATATATATCCAATATATATTACAATTTTGGAAACATTTTATAGATTTATCTTCTTAAATAAATGTTTTAATGATATTTACACTAAAGTGAACACAATTACTTTTCATATCTTCCTTTTCACTGTAGACCTCTGTTCTTCAATATGGTAACCACTAGCTATATATTGCTTTTGAGTACTTTAAACGTAGCCGGTTTGAATTGATATGTGTAATTGTAAAGGGCCCCATATCAAAGAGTTAGGATAAAAAATGTAAAATATCTTATTAGCAATTTATATTGATTACATTGCAAAATTATAATATTTTCAATATATTGGTTTAAATAGAATATATTAAAATTAATTTTACCTGTTTATTTAACTCCTATAATGTAGTTAATAGAAAATTTAAAATTATACACATGGCTAACATTTGTGGTACCAGTTATATTTGTATTGGACAGCTCTGGTGTTCTGACCAAGATCATCACATATGAAAGTGGGATCCATACCCAAAATCTGATAGAATTCAGTTCCTTTATAGAGACATGATATAATCATGCATGTACACTTACCTCTCAGGGACAGGGACACTTCCTTTTTTCAAACCAATCAAAATTTTAATAGATAATTATTATTTACTTTATCAGTATGAAAAAGGCGTTGTTAAGCAGTTGGGTTAGTAGGTGACAAAAGAAAGACACAGACCTTCCAGTCATGATGTGTGTATTTTAGAGGAGGAGACAGAAAGTAAACAACATGAATTACAGAAATCAGCTCTCAGGTGTTACGGAGAAGCACAGTTTCTGCTTTGGATATGAAGGGGACATAAACTAGTCAATATGTCTCTCCTGTTCCCAGGTACACCACTCTGAATATAAAAGATACTAATTTTTTAATGGAAATAAGGAAAGTGGTTATTTTATTTTTAATATTATCAGAAAATTGTGGTTAGCCATTAAGTTACATTTTAAAAATTATTTAATGTTCATTTATTTTGAGAGAAAAAGAGAGCAAGGGAGGGGCAGAGAGAGAGGGAGAGAGTGAGAGAGAGAATCCCAACCAAGTAGGCTCCACGCTGTCAGCACAGAGCCCAACACGGGACTCAAACTCATGGACCTGAGAGATCATGACCTGAGCCGAAATCAAAAGTCGATGCTTAATGGTGTGAGCCACCCAGGTACTGCGGGGTAACTTACCCTGTAAGTTACATTTTTGAGTTAATATATCACATTTCAGGAAGTTTAAAATTTTAAAAACTGTATGTCAATGAAACTGTATATAGTCAAGACTTAATATAATCTGATTTTGTCTTTGAATAGTGGCCATACAATCTAGAAAATAAATGGTATCATTATATTTCTTTGTAGATTAGGCACTTTCATTATGCCTTTTAGGCTATGCTAAAGTTGAACTTTTTTCAGGTAAAAATCAGAGACATTTTGTCTAGGGAAGTGTATCACAGATTCATTTGCTGAGATTGATAGAACTGCTGTATTAATGAACTACATTCATTTCAATTTTGCAAAGCACATTGAAGTATGCATTGCTAGTGAGGGGCAACACATTGTAAATATCATGTATTGTGATTTATGTCAATAAACCGTTTCCCATGTCTGTTACTGTGTGTTTTCACATGTTGTCTACTGGCTTATGTTTCCAAACGTTGTAACCATCTTGTCCCTATCCAACTAGTGTAGTCTCTACTCTTCAGAAACCCTTAAGGCTTATATCTATATAGATTTTCTTATAGGTGTGCTTCTACCATACATTATACTTTTATATTTGTTTACCTTTTCTTACTATACCCTAATATGCATGAAATGGCAGTTTATGAGCTTAATAGATCAGTGTCTTAATATATATCATTATTGCATAGAAACAGTGGTTTTCAGTACATGTTTATTGCGTAAGTGACTAAAGATTCATTTAAAAATAATGAAAATTTAGTTTTTAGCAGGCATTTTTCTAGGCATTGAATATAAAAGTAAAAAGAGAAGCAAAAATATAAAATCTCAGTGATGTAAAAAGGTTTATATAGTCAGTGTATGTGAAAGCATTAATAAATATAGATATCATAGAGGAATTTAATACATAATATATATTCATATTGAAACTTCCAGGAAAACAAGGAGCTAAATGTTCTCTTGCATAATAGGTTTATTCTTTGTCTTGTAGAGAAGAGA
Organism: Prionailurus viverrinus; assembly: GCF_022837055.1. Lineage (NCBI taxonomy): Eukaryota > Metazoa > Chordata > Mammalia > Carnivora > Felidae > Prionailurus > Prionailurus viverrinus. Next base: position 143,261,422 of record NC_062562.1, read on the forward strand.
AAGTATTTAATAACTTTATTGATCTTGGTTATGGCAAATAACTTTTAAAACATACTGTTGGACAGGACTGTTGTTAAAGGTATGTGCATAAACTCGAACTTTATTTGATGCTGAAATAATGTTATTCTGGATATGTCTGTAAGTGTTTTTATAGAACGTGATAGAAATAATCCTTTACAAGTCAATGAAACAACGAAAAATCTATTGAAAGAATTTGCTGCTTGTAATTTATTAAGTGGGTTCTAGTTTTCAGGTACTAAAATGAAATAAATCATTCCATTTGTCTTAGCAGAGTAAGAGAACTCAGCAATTATTAAAGAATAAAAACATGAATTGATAAGTTGGAGATGTTTAGCGGGACTTGTAACTCAATATTTTTGCTATATTTATTAATAGTAAGGAAAGCATGTGAAGAGACTGAGAGTGAAAGTTTAGACTCAGATGAGCCAAGAAATAAAAATAAAACAGTGAAAATTTAAAAAGGTAAAAGTTTGCAAAAAGTATTCTTTGTCAGTGGAAAGTTACCCTTTTTCCAGCTTTTTATTTTCTTAACTTTTATTAAAGCACACCTTTATAGTTTTATTTCTGTTCTGCCCCAATGTACTTATTTAAGAAATATATAATGAGTAGCTAGTTCAGTAAGTAATATGGGCACTTGTGATGTGTCAGACACATGATAAAATATAATATCATTTAATAGTCAACCATATATTATAAGTATAGATACCCCCTGTCCCTTATATAGGTTGGGATGCTGAATTCCAGAGAGATTAAATACCTTGCGTGTGGTCACATGATAGTGGTAGAAATGAGAGTGAGAAAAAGATCATTTTACCACCCCAAAACTCTCATTCTCAGATGTTATACATAGATTATAACTTGTTTCAGGCATTGAACTAGAAGCTGGGTCTATAATGTCTTTATCTGTTTGTTTATTTTTTGCCTCCCTTCATCCAAAGGTAAATTCTTGATTCCCAATGCTTAAAATAATGACTGGCAATGTGGACAGTGTGAAATAATAATAATAATAATAATAATAATAATAATAATAATAAAAGAAAGAAAGATATGAGGGCTGGAAGGAAAGAAGGAGGAAGGGGGAAAAGGATAGGAAGGAGAGAAAAAAGGAGAAAAGGAAAGAAGGAAGGAAGGAAAGGTTCTGAATGTGTCTGCGTGTTCCCCTCCTCTCTCACACTTGTTCCGCTCACTACACCTCACTGAGTATCACAGGCCTGGCAAGGGACAACCTAATTATTTTGTTTGTCTTATTTTGTATGCTTGTGAGATGTACAGTTTGAGCACTTTGAAATTTTTATCTGACCATTTTATTCTCTCACTTAAAAGCGAACTCTCATTGCCTAGAAGATATAATCCTAGCTTTAACAGTGACTCATAGACAAATCGCTTTACAATTTGGTTCTAATTATCTCATTCCTCTCAGCCCACATCATTCCTCTCAGCCCAGTTTCAGTTAAGTTTAAGATTCTGAACTCTCATAGCTGACTATTACAAAATGATGACACACACTGTGACATTTATACGATATTCCTTTGCTTGGAATGCCGTTTTCTGCCCTTTCTTCCTGAAAAGCTTCCGCTCACCCTTCAATATCACCTTCCTTGGAAACCTCATAGCAGAATGCTGCACACTCAGCTCTCTGGTCTGGAGACCCTGACCCAGCAGCCCATCCTTATATTTTTATATCCTTTAACACATTGTATGGTCGTAATTGTTTACATGTATGAGATGAAAAGTCTAAAATGTTGAGGATCATGTCTTCTTCATCTTTAAAAATGCCATAGCTGAGTGTTTGACACATGGAGTGGGTTCAATATATTTTTGTCAATTATATGAATAAATTGTCTACTGGATTTCAAAATGGGCACGATAGGATGAAATGTAAAAGCCTTGCTAGGGTTATACTTAACAAATCATTGTTCATCATGAAACCCAAATGACAGAGGAAAAGAGGCCTATCTTTTTTTCAAAAGAGAAAAACTTACTGTAATGAATATTAAATCAGACTATCGGTATTATTCAACAAAGCCCTATTGCAATAAATTTTGTGTTCTAACACTGTCCAAAAGAATGTTTTTATAGTCTCTTTTATGTACTTATAATATATATGCTATTTCTATCAGGGATGTTGTGCTCATTTATTTATCCATTCATCAATTTATGAAACAGTGTTATTGGGTGACAGGGTGTTACGGTGTGGAATATAAACCACATCAGATATTGATTGCTCTTTGTGTGAGAAGGCCTTGAAGCTGGTGTGAGCGGAGTAAAGGTCTTGTGTGGCTGTAACGGAGTGAGCAAAGGAGGTGTGAATAAAAACAGTGAAAATTGCTGAGAGTAGATTTTAAACACTGTCAAAACAACAAAAAAGGAGCTAACTATGTGAGGTAATGGATGTGTTTAATATCTTAATCTTGGTATAACCATTCTATAATGTATATATACATTCTATAATGTACATCCAGTCTTCAAGATGTACGTTTTAAGTATGTGTAAATATGTGTCTGCGTGTTCCCCTCCTCTCTCACACTTGTTCCACTCACTACACCTCACTGAGTATCACAGGGCTGGCAAGGGACAACCTTATTATCTAACCATTTCCTTTCTCACTTAAAAGTGGACTCTCACTACTTAGAAGATACAATTCTAGGGGCACCTGGGGGGCTTGTTTGGGCGTCCGACTTCGGCTTAGGTCATGATCTCACACTTCATGAGTTCGAGCCCCATGTCAGGCTTTGTGCTAACAGCTCAGAGCCTGGAGCCTGCTTCTGATTCTGTGTCTCCCTCTCTCTCTGCCCCTCCCCTGCTCATGCTCTGTCTCCCTCAAAAATAAAAAAAAAACATTAAAAAAAGTTTTAAAAAAAAAGAAGGTATAATTCTACCTTAACAATGTCTTTAGACAAGTCACTTTACAACTTGGTCCTAATTATCTCATTCTAAATATCTCATTCCTCTCAGCCCACATATAGAATGTGTGTATACATGCTATAATGTATATCCAATCTTCAAGACTTATATTTTAAGTATATGTAATTATTTGTCAATTTGGTTTGAGAGAAAAAAAGAATTTCAGAAGAAAATTGTGGACATTGGTCATTAAACTAGTAAGCAAAGCATTAAAAATAATTATAATTAGTTTATGAGATATGTAAATGTTTCAGGTTTTTACCCTAATAGTAGCAAGATTATAAGATATTTTAAGCATGTTGGTGGTAGTCCATTTTTTAAGATATATATTTGTTTGGATAATGAATATGAATGAAGGAACACTAAGACTTTTGAGACCAGTTAGGTACTACAGTAATTTAGGCAAGCAATGATGATGGTTTTGACTAATGATATGGCAATGAAGAGGAAAGAAGTAAGATTTAGGAGATGAAGCTGCCAGAACTTACTGATAGATTGGATGCAAAGCATATAAGAGAAAGTTAGTGTTTAGAAGAATAATGTAATTAATGTGGAATTAAAGACAGGAGAGGAGAGAGAGTATCAGCTGTACTACATTTTAAACTAAATTAACTTTATACCATGTTTAAATCAATTAAATATTATAGCAGCAAGTAGAATTTCAAAAATGCTTTTGCCATGCACATAGTAATAAGCACCAATTTGGTGATTATTATTTGATTAGCTTCTGCTAAAAGATATCTATTATTATATTCTTAAATTTTGCCAAGACCAATTCCACCATAACCTGTAAGAACTATCTACAGTTAAAATATAAATTTTCCTTGCCTTGGAATTCACGTTGGCTAGCTATCTTGTTCTCCAACAATCAGTGGAGTTGGAAGAATATTCTTTTGCTGCCATAAGCTAGAAAGCTAAAATTCCTGGAGATTATGATACCTCTGGATGTTTTACTGTCACTCTTCCATGGTATAATCTCAGTATGTTGTGTCAGGAAAGTATCTCAGGCACAATCATTAAAACTCTGTAATGCTTACAAATGTCAGCCATCCATCTAAGCTGTGTCATATTCGTGTAATAATGTGCAGTTTGTAAAGCTGTACTTATGATTTCTTTTGCCTCAAGTTAAACCACTGTACTCAGTTAGTAAGCAATTCCGATTCTTATCTTCACCATGTGCACCTTTCAACATTGCCATTGTGATGCCCCTAACTGATGTATTTGGATTAGGCAACTCCCTCAAACCTCAGCTATCACCAGCAGCCAGTTATTGAAATATGTATGCCAGAAATCAGAGAAAAACTTAGCTTTTTCCATGGACTTGCTTACTTAATTTTATTTTTTATTTTTTCATCGTGGCAAAACGCACATAACATAAAGTTGACCATCTTAACTATTTTTAGGTTCATAGTAAAGTGGCACTAAATACATTCATAATGTGCAATCATAACCACCATTAATATCTGTAACTCATCTTGTAAAACTCTTGAAACTTGACAGTTTCAACGTCTTGAAACATCTGGAAACCATACACCCCTAAACAATACCGCCCCCTCCTCTCTACCCGCAAGTCCCTGGCAACCACCATTCCACTTCCTGACCTCTATAATTTTGACTATGCTAAGTAGCTCATATAAATGGAATCCTACAGTGTTTGTCTTTTTCTGTTACTGTCTTATTTTACTTATTGCAATTGGACTTGCTTATTTTAGACTGCTGCATGATGCAGAAGAAAAGGCTGTTGCTGTAGCACCTCATTGTCACACCAAAATTCTGCTTGCCCTCTGTCCCTTCAGTCACAGTCTTTGAAGTAGCAGACCTTGCACTCTCTACCCTTTACCCAGGAAACTTAAGTAAATGAAAAGTCTCCAACTACTCCAGATTCTTCATTATACAATGTGCTTCTTTCCCAGTATTCCTTTGGTGGTCTTGTGATTTCTTAGTGGCTAATTTTATTATGTCAACAAGAGAAGATGAGAATCATTTAGCAGTTTTGTCATGATTACGGTATCCGCCATAAAATCTTGGTATTTTGGTGCCTTTGCACAAGTAATGTTCTTGCTTATTTTCTTTTTTTAAACATAATTTAGGGTTAGTCAACATTTTGGATTAAAACGTTGTTTCAGAAGACAAAATTACACGTGTCTGATGATGTTATAAAGGTTAATTCCAGTTTTACATAACATACCAAAAGGTTTGACAGATTTTCAACTTAACTGTATCTTGCCTCGCCTTGATTGTGGGAATGCAGATATCTGTAGCAGGGCATTTTAAGCTCAAGAGATCTGATTGTAGATTGAAAGGATTAACCCAGAAGTAATGCTGCCATTACTATTACCTGGCATTTTTAGTAAGATCATCATTTCAGATTCTGAAATATTTTAACTCCCTGCCTGACTGATTGCATTTGAATATTGTGACCCTGAAATTATTGTGCAGTAATTAGAAACATGTTCCGTGGTTTAAATTGGCAAATCACTCTGTATTATTAACTGCTGCTCTATTTGTTATGTAAATACTTCAGGCTGCTGCCTTGTACAATGCATGAATTTCTGAAGGGATAAATAATTTACTTTCAAGACAGATGACTGCCACTATCCAAGCTAACTCCAAGTCAACTCCAAGTATTGATATACCTTAACTGATTCTTTGAGTTCTTTGAACTTGTCAGCGCTTTCTTCAGTAAGCATTTTGGTTAATTCTTATGTTAATCTGTGTCTATAAAAGTACAGAAAATTATTCTCCTTGAACAAGTAGAAAGTGTACATGAGATTGGGAGTCCAAGGGAGGAGATAAAAGGCCTGTGTCTCTGCCTTGTGTTCATTTGGTATTTATATATATTCTTTTATTTGCATGAATTTTTTTACCGTGTGTGAAGATTTTATTTCTACTGTGTTATTCGTAACCCAATTTGACTTATGTGATCACACTAAGATTTGACATGAGAAAGATGCTTCCTCAACAATTTGATTAATGCATCTGTTTTGCCAACTTATTCACCCTTCTACTATTGAACTGATATTTGTAATGATATAAAAATACTATAATACAGCTTCTCCAGGTTTTCTGTGAAGTAAATACATGTCAGTGTTTCCATAAAGATTTCTCTAATTCTTCCTCAGGTAGATGCTACTGTATGCTAGAAGAAAGGCATCCCAAAGCAAAGATGCCTAGAGGGATCTGTCCTAAACGTAATGGGGTTTATTTTTGGTATGAAAAGCTGAACGTAACGCCCATCCTATGACATAGTGATTCCAATTCTAAGGATATAGCTAAAAGAAATGCGTGCATATATTTACCAAAAGATATGCTGAAGTGTGTTTATAGCGGCACCATTCAAACGGGTAAAAACTGTAAACTACCCAAATGTCCATCTACAATAGAAACATATATGTGGATTATGGTAGACATTCCATGAAGCGGAATACTATATGGGAACGAAAGTGAACAAACTAAAACTACATGCAGCAAATTCTGTGAACCTCATACACATAGTGTTAAATAGGCATAAATAAGTATATATGTTATTATTTTATTTATAGGAAGTTCAAAAGCAGACAAAAACCCACATTTGGTAACCAAAGTCATATGGTGCGTATCTTGAAGAGGTAGGAGTTAAGTGGTTTGAAATGAGCATGAGAAGAGTTTTTGGAGTGCTGGTAATGCTATTTATTGATCAGAATACTTAGTACACAGGTGTGTTCAGTTGAGGAAAAGTCATTGGGCTATATATGTATGATTCGGTCCCATTTCTTTTTAGATTTTATGATTTGATTAAAAGATTCCTCCCCTTTCCCTTAAAAAGAGAAAACTGACATATCAAAAAGTAACAATAGTTACAGTGGGAGGCTTTAACAATTCAGCCTATCTTGAGATGACTTAGACAGAAATTTGTTAATGTTATAAAAATGTGATGAAGCATAATCAATATTTGACCTAATTTCTCTCTCTGTCTCCATCTCCATTTCCATCTCTCTCTCTTTCCCTCTCTCTCTCTCTCTCTCTCTCCCTCTCCCTCTCCATTATTTGGGTTTTCTAGAGAAACAAAACCAGTAGATTATATACACATACATATTATATATATTTATGATAATACATATATATGTATATATATACACACACACATACACAAAGATATTTATTATAAGGAATTGGCTTATGCTGTTATGCAGTCCAAGAGGTCCCACAGTCTGCTGTTGGCAAGCTCGAGAACCGAGAAAGCCAGTGGTATCAGTTGCACACCAAGTCTGAAGTCCTGAGAACTAGGAGAACCAGTGCTGTAAGACCCAGTCAGAGGACAGAAGAAGAGCATGAGTCAGGTAGAAAGAACAAATTGTTATATATAATATAATATATGGTATACATATTTTCGCTTTACTCAATAATGACAAGCATTAATCCTGGAAATTTTTTTCAGACATGTTTTTATTCACTAATTCACTATTCAGCAATGTCAAATATGTTACTTCTTTCCCATATTGCGTTTCTAATTTTGACTATTATATATTAAAATCTTAGTTTGCCTTCAAAAAATTTTTTGTTCAGTTTTTATGAATCATTACTTTTTCATTATAATTTCAATACCTCCTTTATATTTTAAGAATATTACAAGTAAAACTGATAATATGTAACTAACAATTATCACTACTCTTATCTTTTGGCATTCTGGATCATTAATATGTTTAATTATTTTTTAAATATTATGTCCTCATATTTTTAAATTTTAATTGGTAGGAATTCCTAGAGGTTGTCATTTGAAGATTGTATTTTCCGTATATTTGTTTCTGTCAGGCACCTAAGAGCACTATGAATTCGGAGCTACACTAAAATTAAATATTAACACAGATAGTATGAATTCATGGACCAGATTCAGGTTGATATGAGCATATGGTTAGCTATTCTTAAGGGATGCTTATTTTATTTTGTCTGTTCTGCTGTAAGTAGAATTTGAGAAAGGCATATATTCTCTCTCTATATAATGTGATTTTTCTCTGCAAAATGTTGTCCTTTGGGGTTCTAAGTTTCATGAGAGGTAGAAGTGGAGTGTCTAACATGACCCAAAAGTATTGGCAATATTCGTGCTGTGTCTCTTGTACTTCTAAGCCAGACACCTGTTAAAACTTAGGCTTTATCCTACCAGAAACCCCTAAGGAAAAATGCCAGGGGCAGATCTCACCCCTATCTTTGTAATAAAACTCTCTTAACATTTGTGTAATTGATTTTCCTGCCATTCCACCCAAGGAATAAAAAAAATTGTAACATATTTTATGAAGAAATTATTCAGAGTGTTGGATGGAGAAGGTTTCCTCAGAAAATTCAGTCAGCATTTGCTACAAATTTAAGCAAGCAATCTTTCTAAATTTTAAATGTGATTATTTGACTTAGGTGAGTGAAATCTTTCAGTGGATCACTTTGATTTTGGGATAAATTATGAAGTACAGAACCTGGTGTCTAAACCTATTTCTCCTGGGGCGCCTGGGTGGCTCAGTCGGTTAAGCGTCCAACTTTGACTCAGGTCATGATCTCACAATTCGTGAGTTCAAGCCCCGCATCGGGCTCTGTGCTGACAGCTCAGAGCCTGGAGCCTGCTTCGGATTCTGTGTCTCCTCCTCTCCCATGCTCATGCTCTGTCTCTCTCTGTCTCAATAAATAAACGTTAAAAAAAAAAGTGAAAAAAATAAATAAACTTATTTCTCCTGCTTAATCTCGTTACACCCCAACTCATGCCCTTGATATCAGCAAGTTTTACTTTTGCTTTTGCATTGCTCTAAGTATGCCTTGGTCTCTCATGACTGCACTTTGATAGTGCTGCATAATAAAAGACCTTAAAATACTGGTAGCTTAAGAAAGTTCATATTTATTCTTTTTATGCATGGATCTGCATATCTGCTTCAGTGTGGGCAGATATTTTGATTCTGGGTTCGACCTGGTTTGATTCCAGGTTCAACTTGGCCTGATTTCAGGCTTTAGATTTAGGCATTGCTCTATTTTTCTTCATTCTGGGCCTTAGATTGAAGGAGAAATGCCTCCTAGAGCATTCCTTTTTCTTGCTTGTAATCAGAAACTCAAGAGAACAGAGCAGGAACACACAACGCCTCTTAAGGGCTTGGCTCAGAACTGGCACACTGTTATTTCTGCCTGCAAGCAGAGACATGGTCTAGCATAACATCACTGGTGGGGCAGAAGGGTCCTGACTACAGTGAATTATGGCAGGGCAGAGGAGTTACATGTGGAGAAAATTATACAACATAACAAATCTCTATAAAATGATATTATGGCCTTAAAATATCCATTAAAAACTATAAGGAAATAAAAAGGGGAAGTTTCTACCAGCATGTTAGAAATTATGTTTATGATATTACTCATTATCTTATCCACAGAGGTGGTTATGTTTAATTTAATTGATTTTGTTATATACCTTATAACAATAAATTTTGAGGTTTTAGAAATTAGTTGATTTACTTCATTTTTAACAGATTTTATACTCTTAATATGTTGTATACAACATAATAATAATCAGCAATGTGTTATTTCTTATTACCCTTGCTTGAAAATAATGTTTTCTGGAACTCCATATTTGTAAAATTTTCATCTCTTGTTTTCTGTTTTTCTAAACCTGAAAATCAATCTACCATGGGATTTCTCCTAATTGCTTCTTTTTTTATTTCTTAACTATTGGTAACATGTTTTGTTAAATATAGTTATTGGGGGAAACCAAAATTAAAAAGGAATATAACACAATATATATCAAGATCAAGGTCTGGATATCTACTAAAGCAACTTCAATGGTATGTAAAGAATACTTGATTGCCTTTCATAGGAAACAGTGTATAATTGCCTTAGCAATGTTAGACTAATATTTGTCAGTTAAAAGAAAGCTGTTTGCCATAGAATGAATGTTTGTGTCTTCTCAAAATTCGTATGTTGAAGCCCTAATCCAAAAAGCGATGGTATTTGGAGGTGGGACTTTAGGGAGGTAATTAGATCATGAGGATTGAGCCTTCATGAATGGGATTAGTACCTTTATTAGAGATATGAAAATTATCTCTCTCTCTGCCATGTATGGGTACAGCAATAAGTTAACAATATCTTATACAGAAATAAGATAACTAGTTTCACCAGAACCCAACCATGGCTTGCATATTGATCTTGAACTTCTCAGATTCCAGATTTATGAGAAAATTTTGTTGTTTAAGCCACCTGGTCTGTGGTATTTCCTGAGCGCAGCCTGAAATGTGATGTTACTTCATAAGAACAGAAACCTAAAATTTATTTTAAGATAAGGAAAAGAGGTGGCCAGAATTAAATATATATAAGTCACAGGAGGATTAATTGTTCTTATTTCAATATTCATTTGATTAGTCAGTTTAGGCAATTATTTTTCTAACCAATTAGTTGTTTAATTTGAAATAATTGGTTATATAACTAAGAGTACCATTCAACTTAAATAAAATAGGTGAGATAATCTCTGTGTATAGATATAATTTAAGAGGTATGTTGTCTTCTTGCTAAAAGAATTACATGACCTACTGATTTCTTAAAGTATTTTTCACTTTTTAACATGTATAGCTACCTCTGAGGCTCCCTTCAGGTCTCTTCTTCTTATCTGAGAAAACTATTTTCATCATAAAACTACTACTGAATTATTATGTAAATAGCATAATGAAAAATGGGAGATATAATCTGATAAAATATTTGGACATTGTTTTGAACTAACTTCAGACTGCATAAAGCTTCAAAATAAGATAAGAAAACAAAACAAAACAAAACACATGCATGTTTAATAGGTATTAATTGTGACAGCAGCTTCAATGACAGTAATATAATTTCTACAGAAGATAGCGTCATTTTAGATCAGAAACAGTATGAATATTGTGGCTGTAGCCTAGAGGCAGTTTTTTATATATGTGTTGTAGAACTAACACTCTCTTTCACAGAACTGAAACTGATCTTGTCCTCAAGTCTCTCTTGTGTTCTTTAGATGTCGTTAATGGGAAATATGACTAGATACTCCTGAGAAATTCTGAGAGGAAATAAAGAAAATCAGGATTTTTTTTTATGAAGTTACCAAGATGCACTACCAAAAACATGAAATTCTCATGTCCATTTGCTGAAATCTTTAAAAGCCTGCCACTCCGGGTTTGGTTGTCTCATATCAACAGATTGTGCCTCTTTAGAACTAGTAAAACAATATAAATAGTAATTACACAAGTTTCTACCATCTACCTAGAGTAATGGTTACACCCAGCATGCTGTCTTCCAAATAAAGATCACCATAATGGTTACCCCTGGTTTTAGCCCTAAGACCACTGGGGGAAAAAAAAACTATAGTCTGTATTTTTCATGAATGTCTGAATGAGTATCTCCCAAAATGATTTCCAAATAACCCAGTATCTAAGGAAATGTCTTCAATAATTACTAATTTTTCTCCTGAATTTAAGAGTTTTAATCATCTTTCTCAATTGCCTGTTGATTAAATACATAATGATTTTTAGCATTGCTGAAATAATTTCTTAAGTAATAATAATGTTCATAGTTATACAAAAGAATCTGTTAGCTGCCTGAATACCTTCAAATTTAAGCTGTAATGAGAAAACAAATTAAATATTAAGAATAGGGATAATGAAGTATCAGCATTTTAGAAAGTATCTAATTTTAATTCATCTTCAAATAATATCTTACTGACATATCTCCTAAAGAGATTTTTAAAGCATGCATTTTCCTCAACATCTTGTGTATTTTCTTCAACATCTAGTTACAAAATATACACTAGTTACCTAATGAATGCTAGTCACCTTTCTTAAGCAGTAATATGCTTTAAAGCCTTTTTAGAGTTAAGGTATTCCTTATAATTAATTTGTTTTAAAAGATGGTAAAAATGTTTTGCTACTCTAAGCTTCAGGACTTCATTTCATTTGGATTCTCTTCATTATACAACTTACATGTAGGTAAACAAATTAAATTAAAAAACTATCTTGCCAGAGAGCAAGATTGCACACACACACACACACACACACACACACACACACACACACACACAAATTTTTCTTATCACTCTTCATCTAAAATCGGAGTACAAAGAAGGGCTGAGATAAACCCTGTAAAAACTTTTAGGCTAAGAGTGGAATGGAACTGAGAATTATTCTCCCAGATAATCTCCACTTTCACCTAAGGAAGACAGGGGAAGGGCCATAATCAGAAAACGTGAAACAGTGAAGTAAGGCTAAACAATCTGTGTGGAGGCTCAGAAATCAGTGAGTGATATGGAGAGCAAAGAAAATTCTACAGCCATCACAAATACATGAAGCAGATCTAGAAATCAAGGAGATATTTCCCACTTCTGAAAGTTTATAGCTCACCCTGGAAGCATAAACAGATCTTCAGAATCTCACCAGGGTTTATTTAGATCCCAGACTCTGCTAAAGAGAAAGTTGTTTGGGGAGTGGGAGGGGGTGGGTGAAGGGGGGAGAAAGAAAAAGTTGTGAGTCCCTCCTCAAAATATTAAAGTTGGTGTGAACTGATTCTAGCTAAAAGTCAAGTAAGCTCAGAATTAAGTAAACTATCAATACATTCTATATAAGAAAAAGCAAAACCCTCTCTGGGGGTAAATATTGTTTATTTCTTTATCATTCTTTTTTATTTTTGCAGAGAGAGAGAGAGAGAGAGAGAGAGAGAGAGAGAGACAGAGAGAGAATGTGTGTACAAGCAGGGGAGGGACGGGGACGGAGCAGAGAGAGAGAGAGAGAGAGAGAGAGAGAGAGAGAGAGAGAATCCTAAGTAGAATCCAGGCTCAGTACCTGGCCCATAAGGGACTCAATCCCATGATTTTGGGATTGTGGCTTAAGTTGAAATCAAGAGTCAGGCACTCAACCAACTGAGCCACCCAAGCACCCAATACATCTAGATTATTCTTAATGTAATAAAATCAGCATGTAATAAAAAATTATAATGAACATACAAAAAAATCAGGAAAATATGGACCATGGTAAGAGCAGCAGTGATCATTACAGACACTGAGATGTCATAGATTTGGGATTATCACTTAGTTTGAAATGACTATAATGGAAGTGAAAAAGAATTTTGTGTAAAAGGGATGAAGAATTAACAAAGATATGGGAATTTTAACAGAAATATGAGAACTACATAAAAGAAAAGATAGAAATTCTATAAATTATATATATGTGTGTGTGTGACACATCAGAAATAAAGAATTCATTTAATGAACTTAACATAAGATTTGATATAACAGAGGAAATGATCATTAAAAAGTATATATACAAACAAAAATAAAAATATAAAAAAGGAAGAAGTAATAGAGCATCATCCAGGATATGTGAGAAAATATCAAGCAATCTAACATATACGTACTTGGAGTCTCTAAAGGACAAAAGTAAGAGAATGGGAAAGAATACATATTTACAGAGATAACAACCAAGAAAACCTTTGCAAATTTATTAAAAAAATACCAACCCAGAGCTCCAAGAAGTTCAGAGAATGCCCCAAGGAGTATAAACAGACAAATGCAAAATATGTAGGCTCACTCACATATGCAGACACACACACATCATAGCCAAACTGCTAAAAACTAAAGATAAAATCATATTCTTAAAAGGAGAAATTAGGGGAAAGAACCCTCTTATATGACACTAATAAAGATTGACTTCACACAGGAAATAATAGATAATGGAATATTTTTTATATATTAAAAAAGGAAATATAACTCTCGAATTAGAGTTCTAATTTTAGTGAAATGACCTTCACAAAATCATCCTCACACAGAAAAAGCTAAGTGATTTTGTCCTTAGTAGATCTTGACTAGAAGAATGTTGAAAGAAGTACTGCTTGCTGAAGTAAAGTTATGAAATACCACATCTGTCAGAATGGGGCACCTGGGTGACTCATTTGGTTAAACGTCCAATTCTTGATTTCAGCTCAGGTCATGATTTGCAGCTTGTGGACTTGAGCCCCATATCCGGCTCCCCATTGACAGCACAAAGCCTGCTTGGGATTCTCTCTGTCTCTCTGTCTCTCTGTCGTCTCTGTCTCTGTCTCTCTCTCTCTCTCTCTATTTCCCTCTCCCTCTCCCTCTCCCTCTCCCTCTCCCTCTCCCTCTCCCTCTCCCTCTCCCTCTCCCTCTCCTTCTCCCTCTCCCTCTCTCTCTGTTGCTCACCTGATTGTGTGTTCTCTCTCTCTCTCTCTCTCTTTCTCTCTCTCTCTCTCTCTCTCTCAAAATAAATAAACTGAAAAAAGAATGAATGAAGAGTACAGGAAATGGAAAATAAGTGGTACTATACCAATGTACTTGTTTTCCTTAGTTTTCTGAAAGATTACTAAGTGACGGGGCACCTGGGTGACTCAGTCATTTAAGCTTCCAAATCTTGGTTTCAGTTCAGGTCGCAATCTCACAGTTTCTCATGGTTTCATGAGTTCAGCCCTGCATTAGGCTCTGTGCTGGCAGCCTGGACCTTGCTTGGGATTCTCTCTTTCTCCCATTCTCTCCTTTCCTCCCCAGTCACACTGTCTCTCTCAAATAAATAAATAAACATAAAGATTAATAAGTGATTAAAGCAATCATGTTACCATAATGTGGCATTAATAGCATACATAAAAAACTAATAAAATAATATGATAATAAAAACTTGAATAAGTTTTTTACACTGTGGATGAAGTAGCATATTGTTTGAAGCTACGATGTTACGACATAAAAACTGCATAACAAGGGGTTAGTATCCAAAATATATAAAGAAGTTACACAACTCAACATACACAAAACCCCAAATAATCGAATTAAAAATGGGTAGAAGACATGAACAGACATTTTTCCAAAGAAGATATACAGATGGCCAACAGACACATGAAAAGATGCTCAGCATTACCACTAATCATCAAGGAAATGCAAATCAAAACCACAATAAGATATTATGTCATACCTGTCAGAATGGCTAAAATCAAAGAAGCAGTAAGTAATGATGAGGATGTGAAGAAACATGAATCCTCACGCACCGTGGGTGGGAGTGCATACCAGTGCAGCCACTATGGAAAACAGTATGGAGGTTTCTCAAAAAGTTAAAAGCAGAATTACCATATGATCTAGTCATTCCACTACTGGGTATTTACCCAAAGAATATGAACACACTTCATTCAAAAAGATATATGCACCCCTATGTTTATTGCAGCATTGTTGACAATACCCCAGTTATGGAAGCAACCCCAAGTGTTCATTGATAGATGAATGGATAGAGAAGAAATGGTATGTGTATATATGTATATACACACGTGTGTGTGTGTGTGTGTGTGTGTGTGTGTGTATATATATATATATATATATGTATAATGGAATATTATTCAGTCAGAAGTAAGAATGAAATCTTGCCATTTTCAATGACATGGATAGAGCTAGAGAGTGTAATTCTAAGTGAAATAAGTCAGAGAAAGACAAATATGATTTCACTCATATGTGGAATGTAGAAACAAGTGAACAAAGGAAAAGAGAAAGAGACAAACCAAGAAACAAAGTCTTAACTATAGAGAACAAAGTGATGGTTATCAGAGGGGAGGTGGGTAAGGGTATGGGTGAAATAGGTGATGGGGATTAAAGAGCACACTTATCGTGATGAGCACTGAGTAATATATAGAATTGTTGAGTCACTATATTATACACCTAAAACGAATACAACACTTAATTATACTGGAATTAAAACAAATAAATTTTTTTAAATGCATGTGGTAATATCTATGGAAATGACTGAAAATAGCAAAAGTAGACATAGCTATAATATCAATATAGGAGATAAAATCAAATATTTCAATATTTACAGTTCACTCACCAGAAGGTAGAAAATAAAGAACAAAGAACAGATGACTAAATATCAAACAAATGTAAAAATGGGAAACTCATTATTTTATTAATTTTTATATTAAAATATTTTAATGTTTATTTTTGAGAGAGAGAGGGAAAAAGAGTGTGTGTGGGGGGGGGGAGGGACAGAGAGAGAGGGAGACACAGAATTCAAAGCAGGCTCCAGGCTCTGAGCTGTCAGCACAGAGCCCAACATGGGTCTCAAACTCACAAACCACAAGATCATGGCCTGAGCCAAAGTCGGAAGCTTTACCCACTGAGCCACCCAGGTGCCCTGGGAAACTCATTTTAACAGGCTGTTTGTGTCCCCAGAATTCATATGTTAGAAGCCTAACTCCAGGTATTAATAGTAGAAGGTGGGGCCATTGGGGGGGTCCCATGAGGGTGGAGCCCTCACAAATGGGGTTAGTGATCTTAGAAGAGAGACTGCACAGAGCTCCCTTGTCACTTTCACCATATGAGGACACCATGAGAGTTGGGCAGTCTGGTGGCACCCCTCATTTGACCATGCTGGCACCTGATCTTAGACTTATAACCTCCAGAATTGTTTAATAATTGTTTAATAATAAATTTATTATTATTATAAAATTATTAATTATAAAAATTAATAATTGTTTAATAATAAATTTCTGTTGTTTATAAGTAAGCTGGTCTATGGTGTTTTGTTATAGGAGCCTGAACAAACTATGACACAATTCTTGTATCAAAACATGGAAGATAACAGGAGGAAAAAGTTACAAAATACTATTCCTCTTGAATATAGATACAAAATTTCTGAAAATATTAGCAAATCAAAATCAGTAATGAAATATATAATAAGTAAACTGTGTTATCCCAGAAATTTAAGTTTGGCTTCATTATAGAAAATTAATAACTATAATACATCAAATTAGCATAATAAATGAGAAATTATGTAATTATCTCAATAACTGCCCCCCAAAACTTGAAAAAATACCCACCTGTTGTTTAAAAAATAATACAATAAAACTGTCAGCAAGCCTGGAATACAAGAGAACCTCATCAATCTGATAATGAGTATTTATAAAAATCCTACAGTTAACAACACCCATAAAGTTGAAACATTAAACACTTTCTTTCTAAGTTCAGAGAGATGGTAAGGATGTCTGTTCTTGCCACTTCTATTGAACATTACCGACAGATTTTAACCCATGCAGTAAGGCAAGATAAAGAAACAAAACTATATATGTTAGAAAACAAGAGGCAACTCTTCTCATTCACAAAGGACATTTTTGTCAATGTTTAAAATAAAAGATTTCTTGGAGAACTTGGGTGGTTCATTCAGTTGAGCACCCCACTCTTGATTTCGGCCCATGGATTTCATGGTTCGTGGGATTTAGCCCCACGCTGGGCTCTGTGCTGACATTGTGAAGCCTTCTTGGGATTCTCTTTCTCTTCCCTCTCCCACTCATTCTCTCAAAATAAATAACCATTAAAAAAAAAAGAAAAATTCTCTTTACAAACCATTAAAATGTATAAGGGATTTAATAAGGTCACAAGACAGTATACAGTAATCTATTTTGTTTCTATATAATTGTGATGAAATCTTTTAAATGTAAAATATGGTAGCATAAAAATCAAATGTCTAGTAATCATTTTTTTTAATGTTTATTTATTTTTGAGAGAGAGAGAGCGTGAGCAGGGAAGGGGCAGAGAGAGAGGGAGACAGAATCTGAAGCAGGCTCCAGGCTCCAAGCTGTCAGCACAGAGCCTGATGCAGGGCTGGAACTCACAGACTGAGATCATGACCTGAGCTGAAGTCGGATGCTTAATCGACTGAGCCACCCAGGCGCCCCTAGTAATAATTTTTTTAATGTGAAATTACTTTAATTTGGAAGCTATAAATCATTACTGAAAGAAATTGATAAATATCTAAATTAATGTGGAGAAATATCAAGCTTAAGAATTAGAAGAGTTGGGGCGCCTGGGTGGCGCAGTCGGTTAAGCGTCCGACTTCAGCCAGGTCACGATCTCGCGGTCCGTGAGTTCGAGCCCCGCGTCAGGCTCTGGGCTGATGGCTCGGAGCCTGGAGCCTGTTTCCGATTCTGTGTCTCCCTCTCTCTCTGCCCCTCCCCCGTTCATGCTCTGCCTCTCTCTGTCCCAAAAATAAATAAACGTTGAAAAAAAAAATTAAAAAAAAAAAAGAATTAGAAGAGTTGATAACTGTAAAGATGACGTTTCTTCTAAAATTGATACGTTGATTCAGGCTGTTTGTTCTGAAGAAAAAGACATGATAATTCTAAAACTTACATGGAAGTAATGAGGATACAGAATAGCTAATTCTGCCTTCTTTAAACTGATCAGCTTTTTTTTTAACTTGAAAAAAATTTAAGGACTTAATTACTTGATTTCAAGAATTACTGTAAAATTATAGACTTAAGAGAGTGTTATAATGGCATATGGAATTATATAAATGTAATTAAGTAGACTGTTAAAAATAGACTCTCACATATTCAATAAACTGATTTTGACAAAGATGCTAAATACAATAGGGAAAGAAACGTCTTTTTAAGAATTGTTGAAATATTAGATATCCATATTCAAAATAAATGAAAATCATTTTTAACCCTTCAGAACATCAAAATACCTAGTATCATAAAGCTTTTGGATGAGAAAATAGGAGTATATTTTCTTGGACAGGAAACAAAACACAAAGTATAAAACAAAATAAGTTAAAAGTTAGTCAACATCAAAAATTTATATATATTCAGCCAAAGAAACCATTAATAAAATGAATACCCAAGCCAGAATACTGGTGGACATAGATCACAACATGTAGTTCTGACTAAAAGCATTCATCCAAAATATATATCTTATATAAATCAATAATAAAATGATTAATAACTGAATAAAAATGGATAAAATGCTTGAGTACATCCTTCATAAGTTAATACATGCAAATGACCTATAAGCACCTGAAAATATGCTCTAAATAGCCAATATGCACATCTAAATTAAATCCATAATGAAATATCAGTTTAGTGCACCAGAATGTCTGCACCAAAACAATAATGGCAAAACAAAATGTTGATAAGGATCCTTTCATCTATCTGTTGCTGGTTGGAGTATAAAAATTCTTAAAGCACTTCGGAGAACTAAGCAACTTCTTATAAGTTGAACACATATTTACTATTTAACACAGTAATTTAATTCCTAGGTACTTACAGAAAAGGAAAAAAGAGTATATGCTCAAATAGACTAATACAAGAACGATAAGCCTTCTTTATAATGTGCAAATAGAAACAATCAAAATGCCCAAAAGCAGAAAAATCAAATCATGGCATATGTTCATCTAATGAAATACTATTAAGCAACAAAGTCCAAACGAACAATAAAACTAAATGCATACACGTGTTCACTTATACAGATGTTACAAATGTCATAGATGAATCTTGATCGACTAATTGACACATCATTAGATTAATCTCAAAAATTTTATGATAAGAGGGGCACCTGGGTGGCTTAGTCAGTTAAGTGTCCTACTTCAGCTCAGGTCATGATCTCATGGTTTGTGACTTTGAGACCCACGTTGGGCTCTGTGCTGACAGCTCAGAGCCTGGATCATGCTTCACATTCTGTGTCTCCCTCTCTCTCTGCCCCACCCCTGCTCACTCTCTCTCTCTCTCTCTCTCTCTCAAATAAATAAATAAACAAACAAACAAACAGTTAAAAAAATTGAAAAAAATTTATAAGAGAAAAAAAGCCAGAAAAAATAAGTTATAGTATATTGTATGAACCCGTCAAAATTAATTCCTGGTGATTGAAACCAGATAATATCATGGGGAGGAATTGACTGGAAAGAGGCACAGGGGATCTCTCTGTGGGAAAGAGTGAAAATGTACTACAATTTGTTTTGGGTGATAGTGTCATAGGTTTTTTGAAACTCATCCCAAGGACTGCTTAAAATCTCTGTGTTTCACTTAGCAATAATTAAGAAGAAAACTTGAATTTCTAAATACATAGAAGCAGAAACAATATAAAAACATATGCAGGGAATAGGAAAGTTTTATACTGCTGGGTCACTCTCATTTGGTGGATAGAATGTCAACAAAAATAATGAAACATTTGCTTTGAAAAATTAGTTTTCTTATCTGATATGGTACAAAAATTCTTGCCACAGGATACTGAAATGATATTTTGTATAAAAACAGTGATAAAGACTGAATTTCCACTGACTTGCCCCGAAACAGACACTTGTAAAAACATTTCTCAACATATTTATTTGTTGTTTGAATAAAACATGTTTAAAAAATAAATGTACTTTATCTGTTATCAAGTTAATAAGGTTAGTTAACCTCCTCAGTCAATAAAGGTTTTTTTTTGTTTGTTTTTTAAACTGATAACTTAAGAGGGTGTGTAAGATGAAACTCATCTGGTTATTAATTGCACCACAATGTGGTTTTCCCAACAGGGTGTCTCTTCTAAGTAGCACTCTACCATCTGCAAGCCTTAGGCAATAAATTCTGAAGATTGATGTAATAGCAGTTTGCAAACAGGACTTTTCAAACTGAGAGATGTTATTATTCTTTCCAGTATTCTGGTATTTGTGTGGTAAGGCTATGTATCTATCATGCTTTAATTCCTAGGTAATTATACCTTAGACCTGATGCTTGAAATCATAATGAACCAAAAACCCGAGTTCCTGATAAAATTGGAGGCCACACTGTGGTGCTAACAAGTAGCACTGTGGTTTTAAACTATGACTACCTATTATAATCAGCTGAGGTTTAAGATAAGTAAATAAAGAGCTTGAGTTCCATCCCAGAAGAAGTTCATTGTGATTTAGGAAGTCATGCTAAGGCATCAGTAATTTTCAAAACCTTACCAGTTGATTTTATTGTGCAAGAAGGATGTAGATTTGCTGGTAAATACTACATATTGATGCCTGAACATATCAGAGGAAACAATTGGGGAGCAGACAGGTGGGCCTAAAACCCAATTATCACTAAACCCAGCACACCTGAGCAATAATCAGCTGACAGCTATGACTGGCAACCTAGAAAAAAATATGGGTTGCAGTGCACTACGGAAGGATAACAACTGAAGAAAGTTACAGTGGTCTATAATTTGATGTGGTGCACTTTTTTAATGATTTTGCTCTTCTGCCTAAAGTGAGATTTGAAGCATGAGGAATTTTGGGAGTTGTGGTTCTCATCTGCATGAAAATCACCTCATATAAGTTATAAAATAGGTCTTAGCACTAGAAGTTCTTTCAAGTTGTTCTTTGGTAGGACTCCTGAATCTGTTTTTTAAATCCTATTTATCTTGATGCAGTTGGTCCACAGTTTGCATTTAGTTAAATAAGGGCTGAAGATGTCCTGGACAGAATAAATTGTGTGGTCTAAAAAGGAAATGAGAGCAATATCAAGAAAAAGACAATGCGACACAGAGAAGAAAGGAAATAAGAAACTCTATCATTTGATCAGTCAAGCCTTTTCATGGGGGGGGAAAAAAACAACCAATTATCTTTATTACAGAAAAATAAGGAGGACTGACAGGCAATGTCAGCTATAATCAGTAAGAAATAAACAAGATTGCATCTAACATCAGCTACAACACTAACATTCTATGAAACAGTTATCTTTGGGTGATGTGTAGGATTAACCATATATTTGGAAAAATGTTTCCTGTTTGTTTATATGTGAGTGATGAGGGAGTGTGGGGCAAGCTGAGGGCAAAATACAGGCTGGCACTCCCCCACCCCCCTCCCCCCGCCCCTGGTGGAATATGTGTGATATTCCTCAGACACTCCTAGCTACCCAAAAACAAAGGAAAGGGGTTTAAGAGCTTGCCATGGTAATGTGGGAAACTAAGGCAAATGGAAAATTAAATTCCCTTACTGCCGACAGCCCGCTTACAAGTCCTTGAAACCTGCAGTGACCTCCCTGCTCAGCTGCCTCCATAATGACACTTTGCCAGGGGCAAAAGAGAACCTTAGCTTAACATTATCCCAACCTTGAGAATCCTGTAGGTCTGCTTCCTTTACCTCAACTGCCCCAAGATATATGCTGGTGATCATACTCCAAGCTTATGTATGGCCCCATCTGAAGGGTCTCATGACTGAGGTTTTATTAAACGGTAGTAAGCGGCGTTTCCCTAGCAACAGCTAGCCCCTCAAGGTCCTGGAAACCTTGCTTCCAAAATACCTTAGAGTCTTACTCTATCCCTGAACCCCTCCCAGCCTGAGGGTATATAATGAGTTACCCTGCAAGATCCCATGGCTCTTCCTGCCCATG
Organism: Prionailurus viverrinus; assembly: GCF_022837055.1. Taxonomy (NCBI): domain Eukaryota; kingdom Metazoa; phylum Chordata; class Mammalia; order Carnivora; family Felidae; genus Prionailurus; species Prionailurus viverrinus. The sequence continues at coordinate 143,283,460 of NC_062562.1, forward strand.
GGTTCTGTCCCCATGCTTTGATAAACTCACCTTTTTGCACGAAAGATGTCTTCAAGAATTCTTTCTTGGCCATCAGCTGTAGACCCCACAAACCCCCCATCACTGCAAAACTTCATCAGTGAGGCCCAATTGATTGATTCTGACTCCACGTGATTTAATTCTTGATTCAAGTGAATATTTGTTTTCTCTAGTTTCTATGTTGCTAGTGATCAAATGTGACTGCAATTAGAATCATTTGGGGAATCTTTCTAAAAACACTCGTATTTGGATCTCAAGTTTAGGGATATACCAGGGTAGAGCTTGGGCATTGAAAAGTTTTTAAAGTTCTTCCAATGATTATTAATGTGCGTCAGATTGAGAATGACTGCCTTAGGTTACCGGTGGCTTGTTAACATTATCATTCAACTGAGAATTACATGTTAAGCATTGCTTTAAAAGACCTGAACTACTAAATGAGTCTCAGCTTTATAATATTGACCGATCACTGTAATAGGGATAAACTGAATCTTTCTTGGAGAAAAAAATGGAGTAATTTAAACCATTCCAGAATTATAGTTGGAATTTTGCACATTCTACCCTGCTTCCCTGTTTTTTCTCTACCCAGCCTAATAAGTATACCTGAAGCCAATACCAGCACGTATGTTTGTTTCATTTTTCAACAGAAATATTTATACTGACCTACCTAGCACTTCTTTATAGGAAGTTTATAATAAAATATTTCAAAGGCATTCACAGATCTGAATTTATGTGTCAGTGATAAATAATAATTACCCTTTGTGTTTGACTGCCTCCTCATTGATCGTATTGCAGGTCTATTAAGATCTTTTGACCTCAGAACCTATTCATTTGTGAAATATTTTAATAAAGGACATCGCTAAGGAAGCATAACTGCACATAATCATGCTATTTCATTTTATAGCTGTGGCCATAAAAAATATTTTGTTCCTGCAAAATGACAAATATATTATGACTAATCCAAATAGGTAATATATTTTTTGTTTTTGTGATGTTTTAAACACAAAAACTAGAATTTTCTTTTAAATTTAGTCACTTTATAAAGATCTTTGCTGTGACCCTATGCTTTACCTTTGATATGAGGTGGATGCTATATATATTAGTTTGGGGTTATGAACTATTTTCCTATAGTTTGAAGATTAGTATTATTTTTTAAAATCATGCTATGAGTTATTAAAAATATAAAACTCAAAGTAAAATGCAAGTAAAATCCCAATAAAAACTCCAAAGTGTCTATCCATTATAAGTTTATCTATTAGTAATAAAAGCTCAAATTAGGCAAAATTATAAATATGAAACTGCAGAGTAATTGCCAATTTTTAATTATTAAAAAGGTGGGTTTTACATTTATATCCTTTCTCAACTAAAATATTTTAAATGATATGCAACATGCATGTAAGGCAGTACAGTAAACTACATTAAACTTGTAACACAGCTGGAAATATGTTATTTTGCATGTGTGTCATAAGAAAGAGGTTGGTTATGATAGATACATATCATAAACCACCTAAGGTAACATAATAACAATACTCCTGTCTACTCACTGGAAAAAAAAAAGTGTAACACTGTCAGAAAAAGTCTTTAAAAGTATATTTTAATAAGAAATGCATTAAAAAAGGATGATAATATTGAGAGCCAAGGAAATAAGAAATTTAAAAGTCATCTTTTTCCCCAAAATTTTCTAGAAAAATTTTCAAAATTTGTTTAAAGAAACACTGTTCATGAACAGCACATATTTACTTCACACACTTACTTTCTTCCTAATCAAACATCTTTGATAAATATCCAGGTATCCTAAAGCATACAGATAAGACACAGTTGAGATGAAACTAGATAAAATATTGGTATTGTTTTAAAGAAGAACTCAAGTTTTTGACTGTCCAAATAAGCAAAATAAAAATAAAATGTCACAGTATAAATTATAATTAAATCAAAAGAAATATTTGTGTAACAGGAAACAAAGAAACAATACATTAAGCCAGAGCTCCTTAATAGCATGTCACACATATTTAAGTGATATACCATTTAAGGAAATAATTTAATTCAAATATAAGAAAAGAGTAAAATTATCTTCTTTAAAATACTCACTTTCAATATCATTCATTTAAATAAAAACATAATTTTAATAATTTGTGAAATGTTGCAATTATCATACTCCTGTTTTTATAAAGCCATGCAATGGCTTTATAAAGCCATACAATACAATGAAGCCAATAAATACAATTTTTTGGTTTGTCTCTCCTTTTGATTCCAGACATATTCACTGTAACACCAAGTTTTGGTTTTTGATATAGTCTCCACAATAAAAAAAGCTTAAAAGTAATGTATAATGTGGAGGCAATGAGAGCAAGAGACTGGATAAGAGAAAGGAAAAAGAGCAGTTCTGAAATTCTTGGCTCTCTTTTAAATGAATTTCTAGCTGTCTCACACCTTGCTGGCACAGATACCTCCCCGCTTACGTGTCCTTTATTAGGCTGTGAAAATGACTAAACTGAGAAAAAAGACAACTTCTCCAGGAGGCAGTTGTGGTAGCTATTGCAACGTGGACCATCCCTACCCACTGGCTTTGGCAGTGCTCACAGGAGAATCGTGAGGGAAGTCCAGCTGGCTAATTGATCTTGGTGTTTCTAGAAGTGAAGTAGATGGCCCGGAAAATTCTTATGTGATCTGGATAAGCAGAAAAGTTTTAGGTCTGGGTCAAGTGAACAAAAGTGTAACATGAATCATCATAAAAACAGAAAGTCAAAATCACTCAATCAGTTAAAGATTTGAGACAGGGGCGCCTGGGTGGCGTAGTCAGTTAAGCGTCCGACTTCAGCCAGGTCACGATCTCGCGGTCCGTGAGTTCGAGCCCCGTGTCAGGCTCTGGGCTGATGGCTCAGAGCCTGGAGCCTGTTTCCGATTCTGTGTCTCCCTCTCTCTCTGCCCCTCCCCCATTCATGCTCTGTCTCTCTCTGTCCCAAAAATAAATAAATAAACGTTGGAAAAAAAAAAGATTTGAGACCATTTACAGACCCAGAAGCTCTTGAATGAAGGGGAAGCTGGGTCTCCTCAAGAAAAGACACCAGCACACTACAAATAATTTATATTGTTACTTACTCTCCTAACTTTCCCTAAAGGTACCTATGGCTTTTTACTGGGGTAACAATACATTGGGAAAAGAAAATAATGAGGCCTTTCAGTGACTACTGGACACTGGTTCTGAACTGACACTAATTCTAGGGAGACCCAAAACATCACTGTGGTCATCACTGTGCTTCTGGAGATCAGGTGATCAATTAGTTTTAGCCCAGGTCCATCTCACAGTGGGCCCAGGGGCTCCACAATCCTATTCTGTGGTTATTGACACAGTTTCAGAATGCATAATTAGAATAGATGTACTCGGAAACTGGCAGACCAAGTTCCCTGACCTATGTTGTTAGCGCTATTATGGAGGAAAAGGCTAAGTGGAAGTCGTTAGGACACTCTCTAGGAAAGTAGTAAATGGAAGGAATACCATGTTCCTGGAGTGATTGCAGAGATTAGTGACACAAGAAAGGAGCTTAAAGTTTGCAGGGGTGGTGATTTCCACCATATCCCCATTCAACTTGCCTGTTTGGTCTGTACAGAAGACAAATGGATCTTGGAGAATTACAGTGGATTATCATAGACCGAGCCAGGTGGTAACTCCAATTGCAGCAGCTATGACAGATGTGGTTTAATTGTTTGAGCAAATTAACACACCCCCTGATTACCTGGTATGTAGCTATTGAGCTGGCAAATGCCTTTTTCTCCATCCCTGTCAATAAGGTCCACCAGAAGCCGTTTGTTTTCAGGTGGCAAGGCCAACAAAACACCTTTAGTGTCCTATCTCAGGGATATATCAACTGTACTGCCATATGTCATAATTTAGTTTGCAGAGATCTTGACCACTTTCCCTTTACATAAGATATCACATTGGTCCATTATTATACTGAATGATATTATACTGAATGGACCTAGTGAGCAAGAAGTAGTAATTACTGTAGACTTATTGGTAAGACATTTGAGAGCTGGAGGGTAGGAGATAACTAGTTTAAAAAATTAAAGGAGCCTTCTATCTCAGTGAAATTTCTAGGGATCCAGTGGTATGGGGCATGCTGAAATACCCCTTCTAAGGCAAAGGGTAAGTTGTTGCATCAGGCCCCTCCAAAGCTAAAAAAGAGGTGCAAAGCCTCATGGGTATCTGGATTTTATGGACAATATATTCCTTCATTGAGACAACATTCTTCAATGGCCATTTAACCACGCACCACTAAGTTACTATGTGACCTAAGGTGCCCATTATAAGCTAGGTGTTACTTGATCCACCAAGCCATAAGTTGGGTATGCACAGCCAAACCCCATCATACATTGAAGTGGAATGTAAGTGATTGAACCCCACAGGCCCTCAGGACATAAATAAGGTGGTGTGAAGAAGTAGTTCAAATGCCCATTTTCCCACTCCTGCTACACCCTTTTATCTCCCAGGCTGCATGTATGGCTTCACAAGGAGTTCCTTCTGAGGAAGGAAGAGACCCATGACTGGTCTACAGATAATTCTGTACAATGTGTGGGCACCAGTCAAAAGTGGACAGCTGTAGCACCATGGCCCTTTTCTGGGATAAAGTAAATCCTCCCAATAAGAAGAACTTCAGGCAGTGCACCTGGTTGTTCACTTGGCTTGGAAGGAGAAAAAGTCATACATGTGTTTATGTATCAATTTAAGGGCTATGGCAAGTGGTTTGGCTAGATGGTCAGGGACTTAGAATGAACATGATTAGGATATTGATTACAAGGAAAGTTTGGAAAGAACTATGTGGATATGCCTCTATGTAAGGGAAAAAATGAAGAATTTGTTTTATATGTGAATGCTTAGCAAAGTGTAACCTCAGTAGAGGAAGAATTTTAATTAAGTGGATAGGATGACCTATTCTGTGGATACCAGTCCACTCATGAATAAAGTTGTCATGGTAGCAGAGAGAGAGGTTATGCATGGGTTCAACAATATGGACTTCCAATCACCAAGGCCATTGTGGCTATGACCACTGCTGAGTGCTCACTTGGCTAGCAGCAAAGACCAACACTGAATCCCCAGTAAGGCACCATTCTCACTAGGGTGATCAGCCAGCTACCTGCTGACTGGTTCATTATGCTGAACTCCTTCCATCATGGAAGTGGCAGGGTTTTTTTCTTACTGGAATGGAGACTTACTTACTCTGGATATGGACTTGCCTTCCCTGAATGCAATGCTTCTGCCAAAATTGACATCCATGGACTTACAGAATGCATTGTCCATTGTCGTGGTATTCCACACAGCATTGCCCCTCATCTAGGACTCACTACACAGCAAAAAGGGTATGGCAGTTGGCCTTTCTCTTGGAATCCACTAGTCTTACAATGTTCCCCACCATCCGGAGGCAGCTTGAAACAGTGGAAAAGCCTTTTGAAGACTAATTACAACACCAGGTAGATGGCAATACCTTGCAAGACTGGGACAGTGTTCTCCAGAAGAGTATGTGTATTCTGAATCAGCATCCAATATATGATATTCTTTCTTTCATAGCCAGGTTTCACAAGTTCACTAGCAAAATTTTTGCTTTCTATTCCTGTGACCATATGCTTTCCTGCCCTAAAGATTCCAAAGGAAGGAACATTTCCACCAGGAGACTCAACAGTGACTCCACTGAACTGAAAGTTAGGACTGCTGCCCAGCCACTTTGGACTTTACATCTTCTGAATCAGTAGGCAAAGAAGAGAGTTGCTGTGTTTACTGGGGTGATTTATCCTGATTACCAAGGGGAAATTGGACTCCTACTCCACAATAGACCTGAGGAATAGTATGACTAGAGTACTGGAGGTCCCTTAGGCTGTCTTAGTCCTACTATGCCCTGTGAACGAGGTCAGTGGAAACTACAACAACCCAGTCCAGGTGGAACTACAAATGACCCAAGCTTGTCAAGAATGAAGGTTTGGGTCACCCCATTAGGGAAAAACGATGAACAACTGACGTGCTTTCTGAAGGTAAAGGAAATACGGTCTGGGTACTGGAAGAATGTTGTTACAAATACTAGCTATAACCACATGACCAGTTATAGAAATGAGGACTGTAATTATCATGAGTATTTCTCCTTATTTGGTTCTGAGTATATGTGAATAGATATAAAATATTTTTTTCTTGCTTTTATCCTCTTACCATATAACATAAGATGTATTGAATTTTATGTCACACTATTTGAGTATTATTAATACTGCATCATAGTATTTAAATTATGGGATATCAAGGAGAAGAGTAAATAGCACCCATAGACTTTTCCTTCTCTTCTAGAGAAGTTTTAGTGTGTTTCAGTTGTATGCAGAACAGTTGTATTATGTGAGGTGAAACTATTATTGCCATTATTTAGAGATTATAGTTTAAGGAGATGTGCTGGATTGACAAGGTATAGACATGTGATGGTTAATTTTATATATAAACTTGAGGAGCCACAGGATCCCCAGGTATCTGGCTAAACATTATGTCTTAGTGTGTTTATGAAAATATTTCCTGAAGAGATTAGAATTTGAACTGGCAGACTGAGTAAAGTAGATTGCCCTCCCCAATATAGACTGACCTCCCCATTCCAATTCATAGAGGGCCTGAATAGAAAAAAAATGGTGAAGGAAGAGAGAATTTTCTCTCTCTCTGTCTCCCTCCCTCCCTCCATCCTCCCCTTTCTCTGTGTCTCCTTGTCTCTCTCTGACTCTATTAGCTAGAATATCAGTCTTATCCTGCCCTCACTATTCCTGCTTCTCAGGGCTTCAGACTTGGACTGGAATTTATACCATTGGCTCCTGGTTCTTAGGTGTTTGAATTGTACCACCTGCTTTTCTGGGCCCCCAGACAATAGAAGGCAGATCAAATTGTGGGACTTTGCAGCCTCCATAGTCATATGTGCACGTTCCTTATAATAAATCTCATTTTTGATATAGAGCCTATTAGTCTCTTTTTCTGGAGAACTCTAATACAAGTGTGTAACCATTCTTAACTCTTTGATCTTTATCCTTTGAGTTATTTTTCTTATTAAACAGAACAATCCTAGCATCCTCTTCCCACCAGCTCCTGTCTTGAAGGAACCCCTGCATCATGCTGCTGTAATCATGCTGCTTGCCTTAGAGCTAAGAATGCTCTGACTCAAACTGACAGATGGGTGAAAGAGATATGCTCTCCTTTTGCATTTTCTCCTAATGCAGTGTCAAAGTAGTTATCTGATTCTGCCTCTTGTGTTTTTTTTTTAAGTTTTTGTTTATTTGATTTTTTACAAATGTGCAATATTTCTGGACATTTTCTTTACAGTGTGTTTTCATGAACAGAGCATTCTGAACATTCTAATTATTTTAAAACCATTTTTGTTTAACATTTATATATATATATGCTTATGAAAATATAATTTTCTAAGGAAATAAAACATTTAAAAATGGAATAAATTTACCACCCCTCATTTCAGAGAGTTTGCTACTGGACTGCAACTTAAAGTTGATGTCCCTTACAATGCTGGGATGCAGAGCCAATAGAACTATTATGAATGATGTAACTATTTAAAATAGTGATCTTTAAACACAGACATTGTTACAAATAGAGAAGAAGTCAGAGACAATTTTAAATGTGTGGGAGCACAGAAGACTGAGGAAAGTGTCAGTCATGAGTGCCATCAAGAATTATCTTTTAACCAGGAGACTGATGTCATTTATTTTTCTCATTTGTGTTTCAGTCTTCTACTGAACCAAGGAGATTTTTATGACCTTCTCAAAACTAGTTTCTTTCATAAATCCAAATCTTATTTTCAAAGTTTCACTTTATTACTTCATTTCCTTTCCTTTTCCTGGCAAGTGAACCAAATCCACAGAACTGCTAATGGAACTTTCTGAGGTCTTACGTGAAGTGTGATGAATTTAGTTCAACTCCTGTTACAACAAAAGAAAAACTTGGGAAAAAATGTGGATAAAATAAAACCTAGCCTCCCCAAAATATAGTGTCGATGCAAACATAATTTAAGAATCAAAGTAGTTATCCTATCTTGGCAGTGTTGGATAAGTAACATTTCACCAAATCCTTGTATCTGGGCAGTGAAGGCAGGAGTTTAGGAAATAATGCCAGTTATTTAAAATATATCATCAAACTCAGTAAAGCATTGGGGTAAAAATGGGTTTTACTGAAAACAGTATTTAAATAATTCAAGTGGTTGACAGGCTGGTAGATGTGTTCTCTCTCTCTCTCTCTTTTAATGATGTTAGCATACAAGAAACTCTATCAATAGGATACATGTTTTGGGCTTTATTCAAGAAATGAAGGTGATTTTTCTTGATTAAAGAATGGAAGAAGAAAGAGGAAGAGTAAGGAACATTATTTATTTTTCAAACCAGAATCTGTGTACTAGATCAGAATCACCTGGAGGTCTTCTTAGACTACAGATTGTTGGGCCAACCACCAAAGTTTCTGATTTAGTAGGTTTTGGATGAGGCCAGATACTCTAAATATCAAACAAGGTTCCAGGAAGTGATGATGTGGAGATAACATTCTGAGAACTACTGCAATAGAGTGTCATGGAAGATAAGTGGAAATTTCCAAGAAGATAAGATGGTCCTGTTCTAGCATATTTGATTTCTTTAATTATCCTATAAATGAGTTAGAATTCAGAAAACTTAATTAATGACATAAACAGCATTAAAATAAGTTGCAAGCATATGCATATGACTAGGAAATTAATGCAGTAAATATAAATTGACTAAATGATTGATGGCGAAGTAGGCTTTGAAAGGATAGGTAAGGGTTTTTTAGTGTCTTTTATCCTGGGTCTCCCAAGATAATGAACAAAATGATCATTTTTTTTCCCAGGCTACAGAGATAATATGGAGAAAATGTTATCTTCCTAGTACTGGTAGGAATTTCATTATAAAGAGAGATGAGCTTTATAGGACTTTCCAGAAGCTGCAGGTTAGCTCTCCACACTTTATGCAGAGGAATTTACTATAATAAAAGAGAACGAAGGAAGAAAAAAGAGTAAAGACCTCACAAAACTCAACACCCAAATAACAATCCAGTTAAAAAATGGGAAGAAGACATGAAGAGACATTTTTCCAAAGAAGACATCCAGATGGCTAACAGACACATGAAAAGATGCTCAGCATCACTCATCATCAGGGGAATAGAAATCAAAACCTCAATGAGGTATCACCTCAAACCTGTCAGAATTGCTAAAATTAACAACACAGGAAACAATAGATGTTGTCGAGCATTCGGAGAAAGGGGAACCCCTGCTGACACTGTGGTGGGAATGTAAACTGGTGCAGCCACTCTGGAGAAAAGTATGGAGTTTCCTCAAGAAGTTAAAAATAGAACTACCCTATGATCCAATAATTGTGCTACTAAGTATTTACCCAAATGATACAAAAACTGATTTGAAGGGATACATGCACCTTGACACGGCACTATCAGCAATAACCAAATTCTGCAAAGAGCCCAAATCAGCTGACACATGGGTAAAGAAGAAGTTGATTTATATATATATACATATACATATATATATAAACGTGGGAATATATATATATTCGTTTATATATATATATTTATTTACATATATATATAAATTTCATTTCATTATATATATATAAATTTCATTTCATTATGTATATATAATGAAATGTATACATATATATATATATATATATATATATATATATAATGAAATGTTACTCAGCCATAAAAAAGAATGGAATCTTGCATTTTTCATGACATATATTGAGCTAGAGAATATTATGCTAAGTGAAGTAAGTCAGTCAGTGAAAGACAAATACCTTATGATTTCACTCTTATGTGGAATTTAAGAAACAAAATAGATGAACATGGGGCGGGGGGTAGGGAGAGGCAAAACAGGAAATAGACTCTCTTCATTATAGAGAACAAACTGAGGGTTACTGGAGGGGAGTTGGGGAGGATGGGATAAATAGGTGATGGATATCAAGGAGGGCAGGTGTGATGAGCACTGGGTGTTGTTTGTAAGTGATGAATCACTAAATTCTCTTCCTGAAGTATTACTGTGTATGTTAACTAACTGGAATTTAAATGGAAAGAGGCTGAAGAGAACTGTGAGAAGTGACCTAGTGGCCTGGGGCCAGGGAAAGAGTCACATCTACTGGAGAGCTTCCAGTGAAATTCTATGGGGATGTTATTGGACTTATATAGCAGATATAACTGGGCTTCTTGTGGAAGCCAATGAAAAAGCTAACCTGTGTGTGTAGATTTTAGCGCAGGTCCAAGAGCACTTACAGCTAATTTACATTGATGTGCTAATTCAATAATTAAAATAACCTCCTTGTTCTCCTAATTTTCATGTGATAATTTAAACATAAAATTGGAAACTTCACAGTGATTAAAAAGTTTAATCTTCACTATTTGAGCATTTTCCATGAAAAATAAAATTTCTAGTATCTTCAGAAAAATCAGGATATTTTCACTGAAGAGAACCTAATGGAAAGCTCTGATTAAAAAAAGAAAAAAAGATTTCTACATGTTGTATCCAAATCCATCTCTTCCTAACTTCAAACTACTGGCTTTGATCTGCTAGTTTTTCCTTGTGGATTAGCATACATAAATGTAAATCTCTTCTGTCTGATTTTGTTATAGATAGGTTAGATATTTTTGTTTGTGGTTTCAATTTCATCTAGTGTTTTGGCACATAGTGTTTATTCAGTCATTGTTTGTGGAGGTAGGCTTCGGTTTCATGTGATGAAGGTACTCATCTATGATCACTGAAATTTGCCATGTTGCTTTTCTTACACTGTGGTATGGGGAGCTGGACATGTTTCAGACAATGCTGGATTATAGTCAACACCTTTGGGGATTTTTGCCTTACCATTCCTTCTTTCAGTACCAGAATTTTCTTGGGGGCATCTCCCTTCCATCAGTAACTTTATATATGGTTTAGGGGCACTTGCAACCATCTGTGATCACACAGTAGCTTATCTGACCCTGTCGTAACAAACAGAGCATCACATCATCTGGTGATAGTGGCTGGTCGAGGATAGGCAGTTGATCCAGGCTGATCAAATGCAGTTTAATCCTGGGGCTCTTTGGAAATATTGAGAGGAGAGGTCTCTCTTCCCATGAATTTGGAGCTGTGTTGACTTAAGTCTGAGTTGCTGGGGGGAAACCATGTGGAGAAAGCCTGCCTGCAAATGAAACCAACACAAAGGAAAGCAGAGTCAAAAGAGACTAGTTAACGATGACATCCTTTGAGTCTTTGAAGCCCAAGAGGGCATGAAGGCAGCTCAGCTATAAGAAATCATATATTCTCTCTTTCAACCTAAGCCAATTTTGGATGAATTTTTTTTAGTCCTAATTTAAACAGGAGTTAGTGGGATCAGCATAGGGTGATGAATGCTGGAGGCATAAAGCTGGAGTCCTGTTTCTAATTCTAAAATTTTCAGGATGGTAAACTTCCAGTGGAGTTCGTTAATAATTGCATTCTTATAGACTGGTTGTTACTCAGAGTGTAGGCAGTGTAGCAATTACACAGCCCCCTTACCTCGCAGTTTATTAGAAATGCAGAATCTCAGCCTGCCCTCTCCCTATACCTACTGAATCAGAATCTGCATTTTTAAAAGATACCCCACAAATTTGTATGCCTGTTACCATTATTTGAGAATCCTTGCTGTGGATCTGTTAGATCTTGCCTGGCCTGCTTCTGCTTTGGGGCCTTCACATGGCTATTGTTTCTACCTAGAGTAATTTTCCCTCGGGTTTCCCGAGGCATAGCTAAGCCTCTTACAAGTTTTTCTAAAATTTCACCTTTCCAATGAATGCTGTTTGTTTTTTTTTTCTACCTTCCTCCAAGAGAATGTGAATTCCTTGAAGTGAAGAGGTTTTGGCTGCTCTCTTTTGTGATATCCTCCAAACATCTAATGCAGGTGTCTGATACATAGTACTTAGTAAATATTTGTTGGACAATATTTAGCTATCACCTTATATTACTCTCTCCCCTTCTCCCACCCCCCCGCTTTTCATTTTTCATTCTGGTTTAGATATACTGTTTTCTTTTTTCTTCTTTAAATATACCAAGCTAGTGCTGTTCAGGGACTTTCCACTTGATTTTTCTTTATTCCTGCACATTTCTTTTTTTAAATATTTTTTAATGTTTATTTATCTTTAAATTTTTTTTTCTTCAACGTTTTTATTTATTTTTGGGACAGAGAAAGACAGTGCATGAACGGGGGAGGGGCAGAGAGAGAGGGAGACACAGAATCGGAAACAGGCTCCAGGCTCCGAGCCATCAGCCCAGAGCCTGACGCGGGGCTCGAACTCACGGACCGCGAGATCGTGACCTGGCTGAAGTCGGACGCTTAACCGACTGCGCCACCCAGGCGCCCCTAATGTTTATTTATCTTTAAAAGAGAAGAGAGTGAGTGGGGGAGGGACAGAGAGAGAGGGAGACACAGAATCTGAAGCAGGCTCCAGGCTCCAAACTATCAGCACAGGGCCCAACACGGAGCTCGAACCCACGAACCGCAAGATCATGACCTTGAGCCGAAGTCAGATGCCCAACCGACTGAGCCACCCAGGCGCCCCTACTCCTGCACATTCTTTATTCAGATCTTCACATGTTTTTCTCCTGTTCATCATTCAGGTCGCAGATCACAGTTCATCTCCTCAGAGATGCCTTCTCTGACAGACTTCAACCAAAGTTACCATCTCCCCACAAACCATCCCTCTGTATAATAGCGCTGTCCAATAGGGAGTCACTGTTGTAGTTATTTAAGTGTTTCGTTTTATCAACAGCTTTATTGAGATATAATTCACATACCACAGAATTCATCCTTTTAAATTGCAAATTTCAACGTGGTCTTTTATATTCACAGAACTGTTCAGTGATCACTATCAATTTTAGAGCCTTTTCATTACTCCTAAAAAACACCTGTACCCATTAGCAGTCCCTCCCTATTTTTCCCTTTCCCCAGCCCCTGGCAAACTATTCCTTATTTTGATTTGCCTTTTATGAATTTTTTATTTAAATACCAATATGATATGTGGACTTCTGTGATTGCCTTCTTTTATTTAACATAACATTTTTAAGGTTCATCCATGTTGCAATGTATGTCAGTACCTCTTGTTTTTATGACTATATTCCACTGTACGGATATTCCACATTTTTTTTATCCATTCATCAGTTGATGGACATATGGGATATTTTCACTTTTTAAATATCAAGACTAAAACAGTCTGAATAGTCTTGTACAAGATTTTGTATGAATATGTTTTCAATTTTTGGACGTATATATCTAGGAGTAGAATTGCTGGGTCATGTGCAAGTATGTTTAACAGTTTGAGAAACCACCAGACTATTTTCCAGAGTCTTCAAATAATGTATAAGAATTCCAATTTCTCCATCACCACTAATATTTATTATTCTGTCTTTTTAATTATAGCCTTTGTAATATGTGTGAGATGGTATCTGATGGTAGTTTTCATTTCTATTTCCCTAATGACTAGTGATGCAGTTATTGAACATTTGTGTATCTTCCTTAGAGAAGTGGCTATATAAATATTTGATATTATTCAATTGGGTTATTTGTCTTTGCATTATTGAGTTTAAGAGTTCTTTATATATTCTAATTAGATACATGATTTTAAAATATTTTTTGTCATTATGTGCATTGTCTTTAACATTCTTGATAATGTCCTTTGAAACACAAAATTTTTACTTTTGGTGAAATCCAATTTACTTATTCTTTTGCCATTTGTACTTTTAGTGTCATATATAAAAATCATTGTTGAGTCCAAGGTCATGAATATCTACCCCCCTTTGTTTTCTTCTAATAATTGTATAGTTTTGGTTCTAACATTTAAGTCTATGATCCACTTAAAGTTACTATTTCTATATCATATAAATTAGGGATCCAGCTTCATCTTTTTGCATGTGAACTCAATTGTGCCAGATCACTTTGTTGAGGAGACTAATCTTTTTTTATTTATTTTTATTTTTTTTAATGTTTATTTATTTTTGAGAGAGAGAGAGAGAGAGACAGAGCATGGGAGGGGCAGAGAGAGAGGGAGACACTAGCAGGGGAGGGGCAGAGAGAGAGGGAGACACAGAATCTGAAATAGGCTCCAGGCTCTGAGCTCTCAGCACACAGCCCGATATAGGGCTCAAATTCAGGTACAGTGAGATCATGAACTGAGCTGAAGTTGGATACTTAACTGACCATGCACGTACCCTGAGACTAATCTTTTTAAAATTTACTTATTTTGAGAAAGAGAGTGTGCACACAAACTGGGGAGGGGCAGAGAGAGAGAGAGAGAGAGAGAGAGAGGGAGAGAGAATCCCAAGCAGACTCCAAACTGTCAATACAGAGACCTACATGGGTCTCAATCTCATGAACCATGAGATGATGACTTGAGCTGAAATCAAAAGTTGGATGCTTAACCGAATGAGCCACCCAGGCGCCCCAGAGAAGACTAATCTTTTCTTATTGATTCGTCTTATTCTATTCAAAATTCAATTGACCATAATGTGAAGACTTGTTTCTGGACTCTCAATTCTATTCCGTTGGTCTGTATGTCACCCCTTTTGCCATATTGTCTTGATTATTTTTGCTTTGTAGTATTTTTGAAATTGGGATGTATGAGTGCCCCAACTTTATCCCATTTTTCAAGACTGTTTTTTGCTGGTCTGGGTCCCTTACATTTGCATATGAATTCCAGCATCAGTTTGTCAGTTTATACACACACACAAACACACACACACACACAAACATACCTAGGATTTTGATAGAGACTGTGTTGAATCTGTAGATCAATATTGGGATTATGGCCATTTTAACATTATTAAGTGTTCCAATCTGTGGATAAAGAATTTATTTCTTTTCCATTTATTTAGACTTTCTTTCATTTCCATAATTTTGGAAGATTTCTATGTACAAATCTTGGGCTTCTTAATATATTGTTATGTATATATTATTTCTTTCTGATGCTATTATAAATTAGATTGTTTTCTTAATATCATTTCCTTATTGTTCATTGCTGATATGTAGAAATACAACTGATATTTGTGTATGGATCTTGTATCCTTAAACTTTGATCAACTGATTTATTAGTTATGATAGTTTAGTGGATATATATTGGCTTGAGAACATACTTTGCCATTATTTTTGTTGAAGATTCCTTTTATGTGATATATCACTTTCTCTTTCTGTTTTTAATAGTCTTTGTTTTAAGCTTTGAGCAGTTTTACTCTGATGCATCCAAATGTATTTCCCTTTGAGTTTTTCGTACATGGAGTTTATTGAATTTGTTGGATGTGTAGATTAATGTTATTCATTAGAATTAGAAATTTTTCAGCTATTTTTCTTCAAATATCCTTTCTGCCTGCCTTCCTTTCTGGGACTCCCATTGTGTACATGATGGTATACTTGATTATGTCTCATACTTCTCTAAGGCTCTGTTCATTTTTCTTTTTTTTTAAGGGGAGAGGGTGTTGGAGAATCGTTATTCGGTCTGAGTAATGGCAATTGACCTTTTTTCAGATTCACTGATTCTTTCTTCAGTCAGCTGATATCTGTTCTTGAAATTCTTTACTGAATTTTTCTTTCAGTTATTGTATTTTTTATTCCAGAACTTTTGTTTTTCTTTTATTGATATTCCCTATGTAATTCCCATACTTTCCTTTAATTCTTTAGATATGGCTTCCTTTAGTTCTTTAAGCATATTCCTTTTTCTGTGCATTGCACACACTTTCCTGTTTCTTTGCAAGCATAGTAATTTTAAAATTTAAATTAATATGGGTGCCTGGGTGACTCAGTCAGTTAAGTGTTCAACTTCGACTCAGGTTATCACGACTCAAATCATGATCTCACGATTTGTGAGTTCAAGCCCCACATAGGGCTCTGTGCCAACAGTGCAGAGCCTGCTTGGAATTCTCTATTTCTCTCTGTCTCCCTCTCTCTCTCTCTACCCCTCCCCCACTTGCACTTTCTCTCTATATCAAAATAAGTAAATACACTTTAAAAATAATAAAAAATAAAATTTAAATTAATGTTGCAACCCTGGAAATCAAATCCCCCCTCTTCCCAGGGTTTATTGTTGTTACCATTTATTGTTGCTGCTGCTGGTGATGTTAGTTTAGTGACCTTCTGGTACTAACTAATTTTTTAAAGTCTGTATTCCTTATCTTGTGTATCCACTGATATCTCTGCTCAGTTAGCTTAGAGGTCTGCTAATAATTGGACAGAAATTTTTCTCAAATGCCTTTAAATAAATACTTATTTGAGAAGTGCCTGGATGGCTCAGTTGGTTCAGCATCTGACTTCAGCTCAGGTCATGATCTCATAGTTCATGAGTTCAAGCCCCACATGGAACTCTGTGCTGACACCTCAGAGCCTGGAGCCTGCTTTGGATTCTGTGTCTCCCCCTATCTCTGCCCCTCCCCTACTTGTTCTCTCTCTCTCTCTCTCTCTCTCTCTCTCTTTCTCTTTCTCACTCTCACTCTCTCTCTCTCCCCTTCTGTCTCAAAAGCAAATACACATTAAAAAATTTTTAAATATAGTTATTTGAGACTGACCATTCCTGTGGTGTTAAATACAATTTTAATGTTTTATCAAACAGTTTGTAACTTCGCTTTAGCTTTTACTTCCTGCTTACACAGGGCTCACAGTCAGCCTGAGATAAGAGATTAGGTTTTCTGAGATCTCTCCTAGGGATGGGAAACCTGTGAATATATGTATTCCTTCTAGGTTCCCAGAAACGTATTGAAATTTTCAAAAGCTCCTACAGACATCTCATTCCCCAGTTTTTTATTTTAAGTTTTTTGATCAACCTATTTTAGGCCCAACTAGTATCTTCACCTCAATTTGATGCAATATTAAACAATTGCTGCTGATTGTTTACACCAAACATTATGGAAACATGGCTGTCTGTTCAGTATGAACTCTCAGTTGAGTCAAACAAAGGCAAATCCTGCTTTTCCAGGGAGCTGCCAGAGAGATTAAACAGTGACAGTTTTCTGGGGATGGGGCTTTGTGGGAGATCAAACACATTCTGACCTCCTTGTTGCAGCTATACATTATTTTTACAATTATCATGGGTTTGATGTTGATGTTGTTTTTCAGGGCTACCTCAGAGCTGAGTAGAGGGTATGGTAATATTTCAAGTTAAAACACAGCAAAGTTCGTTGATCTTACTGACATTCAGCTAGTTTTCTTGAATAAACACTCATGTGATTGTTGCAAACTTTAGTTAATTGACAGAGTTCTGAAAAAATTGATTTTGACTTTGTTTTCATTTCTTGTTGTTTTATGGAGGAGTGGATTTTCACAGTTCTTTCCTCTGCTGTTCTAGACATATGTCGTTGGCTATTTAATTTATATTTGAGTTAAATGTAATTAAAATTTCAGTGTCTTGGTTTTACTAATTTTTTTAAGTTTATCTATTTTGAGAGAGACAGAGAGAGTGTGAGTGGGGAAGGGGCAGAGAGAGAATCCCAAGCAGTTTCCATGCATAACCGGCATGCAGAGTCCAATGTGGGTCTCAAACTCACAAAACTGTGAGATTGTGACATGAGCCGAAATCAAGAGTTGGTCACTTAACCAATTGAGACGCCCAGGTGCCCCTACACTAATAAAATGCTCAGCAGTCATATGGGGCTGGTGGCTGGCTACCTTATTAGGCAGTGATGTCAACGGGTCATTTTAATAACCACCAACTCTTTTATTAGGGCAGTTCAAAAATATTACTTTGTTGCCCATCATTTAATTGTTTGGATAGTAAAACTGTTAGTTCTTTGTGGGTACTTATTTATTCCTCTGACCTGTCAAGTCTACTAATATCTGGGTTTCTCAGTTGTTTGGTCAGGGCAACCATACAACTGTTTCTGACAAGCAGAAGGCTTACAATGTAAGTGATAGCATGGGAAAATCCCAGAATTACTTTGTAATTTGGCTACCTTTGAGCATTGACATTACTGTAGTCCTGAAGTAAAATTATAAAAGTGAATTGAATCTTAATTTTAGAAGGCCTTAAATGCAGAAATTAGGAGCTCAGGCATGTAATTCCCATTTGCCGATTTATGATAGGTAACCATTAGTGGTCACCTATTGTATTGTGTTCAAAGAGAATCTCAGGCTACATTAAGGCTTTGTAGAATATTTCCTGATTCATAGATATTTTCTTTGTGCACAGGAAGTGTAAGTGGTGTTGTATTTGCTACTTGTTAGTTATATTCAAAGTCTGCTGTACACAGGTGGGAGAAATCACAGGGTTCTCTTAAATTTTCAGAGGCTTTTCATATTAATGATCTCATTTTATCTTCACAGCAACATTGATAACTGGTTGTATTATCTGTAATTTTACATGTGGACACTGACAGAGAGGTTAATTAGCTAGCCCATGAACATAGAGTTACATAGGGGAGGCGTTGTTTTGTAGCATACGTTAGCTAGCTTCCAGCCTTTAAAATATAAAAGATAGCACACTGTGTAATTTGCTACATGCATGTCAGAATAACATGTCACTTGGTTCTAAGCTGTTGTATAATCAAATACCCACCATTTTTTAGTAACAATATCTCTCAGTTTACTTTTAAAAACTTACAATCCTTATTCAATTACTTGTAAGATACACCCAGATTTCAGAAACAAAAAGAATGTGAAAATATAAAGTGCTAGCAATTTTCAAAGCCAAAGAAGATAATAGATGCTTTCTTTTCTAATTGGGATAAAAATTGTATATTCATGTTGTGACAGTTGAGTTCTCTGGGAAATACACAGGAACCTTTTTTTAAGAATTCAGACTTTTACTGGATAGTAACACCTATGAAATAAAACAGGAGGAAGCACAACTGGGCAGGAAGAGTCATCATGTCATTACACAGACATAATGAACTCTGTGAGCTCCTTGAGGATCTCTAAGACTTGCTTTGGGTGGAAATGACTAGGGCTTTGTGGCATCACCTTGATTAGTCATTAGCTGGGGCGACATCCTTGGGAAAGTGTAACCTTAATTCCAAAACTGGAGCCAACTATGAAAAAGCTAACAGCTAGAGACTGCCCAGTAGCCACATTCCTGGAAACTGGACAGTGAAGGAGAATCTTGAAGGACCATATGAGTGATGTATGTTCATGTCTGCCACATAAATCTACCACAAAATCCTATTTTTAAGCATACATAAATCATTATACTATGGAATTTGTATATTCTATATAGTCACAGATATTCAAGCAATTCATCACAATATGTGCTTCTATGATTACAGTTAACAAAAATGAGTTATTTTCTGGCAAGGATTTCTGCAAACTCAAAATTAAGTAGATAGGTGTTTATGCATTTACAATCTGATTTTAACTACCTAAATGTTTGAATCTTCTCAACTTTGGTCACAGAATTTAATTTATAGTCAGTAGATCATATTCCCTAATAAAAATTGGAGACAAAGTAGCAAAAATTAACATATTACAGTGAACGTAAGCCATTCCTAATTGTAAGATGCAGCACTATTACTAAAGGAAATTCCCAAGTAAGCAAGGATATAATTGTATCTTATGACATTTATTATAAGATGTAACGAGATTTCAGAGATCTCAAAATGAGAAAAAATACATATATTGCAGAATCATAGATATGTGACTTTTTGTTATATTCCCATTGGTGGCTTTGTCTCAGAAAGGACCAGTAATCATTCATTCTTCTGCCTAGAAGAAACTCAATGATATATTGGAGATTCTAGCTTCTATACACTCTTACCTCCTTTTGCTCCTACTACACTTGCTGTGGCCCTTCTCTTATTTTCTTGCTTCCCATTTTGTAAAATCTTGGCCACTAAATATTTCTGCTCTGCTATTAGTCAGCATAAGCTAATCATAGCTTATTAAAGATTTATTTTTTGGGGGGGTGCCTGGGTGGCGCAGTCGGTTAAGCGTCCGACTTCAGCCAGGTCACGATCTCGCGGTCCGTGAGTTCGAGCCCCGCGTCAGGCTCTGGGCTGATGGCTCGGAGCCTGGAGCCTGTTTCCGATTCTGTGTCTCCCTCTCTCTCTGCCTCTCCCCCGTTCATGCTCTGTCTCTCTCTGTCCCAAAAATAAATAAACGTTGAAAAAAAAATTAAAAAAAAAAAGAAATTTCAACATTGTAATGTTGTACAAAATTGTTGGTGTACAACATTGTAATTTGACATCTGTATACTACAAAGTGATCACACCCAAAAGTCTAGTTACTCTTAACCAGTAAGCACCAGTGACTGAAACTCCAACCACTAAAGAAAACAGAAATAAAACCATAATTAGAAATATTAAATCTTTATTCATTTACTCTAAAATGTTTTAATAAGAAAAGCTCTTGGAAGCAAGGGGCCTTTTTATTTGAATACTCTGTCCACATATTGGTGAATTGAAGCATAATGAGTTATAAAGGCAAACATATCTAGTTTCAAATTTTGGATCTCAGAGTTGTGTCATTTAGGAAAGTTACTTGATTTCTTTATTTCTTCTAGTTTTCATACCTTTTAATGTGTAGTGTGAATAAGACCTAACTGTAAAGAGTCTATGAAGATAATTTGGATATTTTTTGAAAAAGAAATAGTGGCACAAAATCAGTTTGGATAAACTTCCCTTTCTTGCCCTGCATTCTATATTGGGATTTGGAATTTATACCTAGGTCATAATTCTGTAGCACTTGCATCTCTGGGACACTCTAGAGAAAGAAAAGACATGTGGTGGGTCTTCAGACATATAATAAATGTAAATAAAAGTTGGCAAAGGTTGTCTAACTCAAAAAAGAATCATGTGAAAAAAAAGAGCCTTACAAATTCAGCACCGATGAAATAAGCCAAATGCTATGGTCTCATTATTATTTGAGCTTTCCTAACTATTGCTCAGATTTATTGGTGTTTACTAGAAATGCTGCTATGTATAAATGAAATTATATACTTGTAAACCTATAAAATTTTATAAAACTATGCAAGACTTTTAACTTCTTGTGCAGAAATGTCCATTCATGTCATTCACAGTTCTACAAATATTCATTGAGCACTTTGGTTCCAGGTAAACAAACTAAACTTTTTTTTTTAATGTTTATTTATGACTTGAGAGAGAGAGAGAGACAGAGAGAGAGACAGAGAGAGAGACAGAGAGAGAGAGTGGGTGAGGGGAAGAGAGAGAGGAAGAGAGAGAATCCCAAGCAGACTCCTTTGCTGTTAGCAAGGAGCCTAATGTGGGACTCGATCTCAGCCTGGAAGATCATGACCTAGCCAAAAATAAGAGTTGTTTGCTTAACCGATTGAGGTACCCAGACACACCAAAATATTGCCATTAGATGTTAGAAGGTTGAATGATTATTGTTTCAAAACTATTAGCTTCAGACAGTGATTCTTGAGGACTGCAAAAAAAAAAAAAATCATTCATTGTTCCCTTTAGCAATTCATTTTATCTAAAGGAGTGTTATTATATCATGGCCACCTACTTACATCTGATTTATGAGTAGTAGGAAAATGGCAAAGGTTTTTGTGCCTGTAGTTAATGTGAACACTTATGAAGTATATCTTTGAGTTCTACTATGCCTGTATTTAGTATAATATTTGTAACAAATTGCAATAGTAACCTGACTCATTTAAAAATTAAGTTGTGGGTTTGGGGTGCCTGGGTGGCTCAGTCAGTTGAGCATCCGACTTCGGCTCAGGTCATGATCTCGCAGTTTGTGAGTTCGAGCCCCACGTCTGGCTCTGTGCTGACGGCTTGGAGCCTGCTTCTGATTCTGTGTCTCCCTGTCTCTCTGCTCCTCCCCTGTTCACGCTCTGTCTCTCTCTCTCAAAAATAAACTCACAAAAAAATTCGGTTGTGGTTTTACTAAACCTTGAAATTAAATTAAACAACAGATTGAATAAAATAGTTTAACTGTCTAAGAAAAGCATATCTTGAAAAACCCTGATTCTTCAATGTCAAGTAACTTAAATATTTACTTGTTTAGAAAAGATATATTCACATGGACCTTATTTTATCTGTGCTAGAAAGCATTACAGTATAGTTCTTGAGAGCACAGTTTTAATTTGGCTTGGTAGAACAGAATTCAGTTCTGGAGCATGTTGCTTAAATTAACTATCAGTTTTCTCATCTTTAAAATGCAACTATTTAAACATTTTTGTGGAAATCAACTTATATAATTGATTCAAGATGTATAACATGTTATCTGGAACACATTTGGTAAGGAATAGATAAGCAATAGCTTTTGATGCTTTTATCAAGCATTTCATATTGTCAGTTATTTTATATTATTAATTTAGTTTTCAACCCATCGGGCAACACTACTGCATTGGTATTAGAAATTGTTTCTGTAGGGGCGCCTGGGTGGCGCAGTCGGTTAAGCGTCTGACTTCAGCCAGGTCACGATCTCGCGGTCCGTGAGTTCGAGCCCCGCGTCGGGCTCTGGGCTGATGGCTCAGAGCCTGGAGCCCGTTTCTGATTCTGTGTCTCCCTCTCTCTCTGCCCCTCCCCCGTTCATGCTTGGTCTCTCTCTGTCCCAAAAATAAATAAAAAATTAAAAAAAAAAAAAAAAGAAATTGTTTCTGTAAAAGAGTAAAGGTGATAATTATCATTGCAGTATATTCTTTTTTTTTAAATTTTTTTTAACGTTTATTTATTTTTGAGACAGAGCGAGACAGAGCATGAATGGGGGAGGGGCAGAGAGAGAGGGAGACACAGAATCAGAAGCAGGCTCCAGGCTCTGAGCTGATTCTGCCTAGAGCCCGATGCGGGGTTCGAACTCACTAACCGTGAGATCGTGACCTGAACTCACTAACCGTGAGATCGTGACCTGAGCTGAAGTCGGACGCTTAACCGACTGAGCCACCCAGGCGCCCCGTGCAGTATATTCTTAAATGTGGTCATTGTGCCCATTTACCTCAGATGAGACATAATTACTTTTTTATTTGTTCTTTTTTTTTCCATTAGCAAACTTTATTAGACAAAGAAATTGATGCCTCCTTAGGACAGGATTTAGAAGTACTGTATTTATATTTTTACATACAAAATAAGGGAAATTGAACTTCTCATCCATTTCATTTTCTATTTGTTTGTAGTATTTTCTACACTCAATCAGCTTTTATTACATGAGGAAAAGGATTAAAAATGCAAACTCATTACAATTATATTCAGAGGCCTATAACTTCCTGCTCTACACTGCTTAAATTCCTCTTTATCCAAAATAAATAAGTAAATAAAAGTTTTGTCCTTCTCCTATGGCCCCGGCATTCACTGGAAATCATATTTTCTCTCTAGAGAGGTACCTGAGATCCCCTAGACTAGATGACTCTACTTGACAAAAGTCTATCTCTTACAGCATTTAGCAGACCTGTAGCAGCAACATGACTCTGTACCTTGAATCCATTGACTTTAGACACAAGAGAGCATTTTGAATAGATAGTAAAAGTGATTGATTCATCTCATAGTATTTAACTTCATGATAGAATGCCAAGAGCTCCAACAGTCAAAATTTCCCTTCCCTGCCTGGCGAGTAATTTGCTGAGTTGACTCAGCAAATTACATGTTATGAGTCTGAAACTCTGGATTCAAGGGAAGAGTTTCTAATGAGATGTCCTCCTAAAATATAAGGAAAGGAAGGAGGGATTTGAATAAATAAGACGAAGATGACTGCTACTGAGTGTTAATTCTCTGAGTTGTTATAATGCATTTCATGCTATCGGTGATAAATAACTTCTGTAGTTATAAAATATCTTGAGTCCTAATTCCAGATATTGGTGAAGTGTTTTAGTTATGTAGATGAGTGCAATTCAGCTGTAGTGTGACATTAATAAGTTTGGAAAGCCATGTTTTTGAATGAACAGATGAAATATTAAATATTTGGAAAGCTATTAACAAGAAAATACATGCTGTACTTCCATATTAGAAGCGTGAAATGCATGAACAAAAAATGTACTGTAGACATTTTCTACACAGAATAATATTACTTGTCAAATATTACAAAGTAGCAATTTCCTACAGAGGGAGATCTCCGATTTTTAAAGTAATGATTATTATCCTTAGAATATTAACACTTGCCCATTATGTAAGAATCAAAAAGAGAAAAGAGATCGCATGCTTTAAAAAATGTACTAGAATAATGAGATTTCTCAATTTCTATTTTATTCATCTAAGATGACAAATGTTGCCTATCACAGATAAATCTATAGAAGACTAAGGAAGAATGATCTCATGTGAACTATGATGGCTGTTTTGAGAATGAAAAAAGTACTAGATATTGCAATTATGTTTAAAAGGAGAAATATTTACTTAGGGGAATAATATTAAGGAAGATTTTTAAAAAGATAAGACATTCTGAACCCCACTACAAAGTATCTGAAAAGACTGACATAGTTTTTCAATTACGAGATAAACTCCAAGAACTATTTTATAGTACTGTGCAAAGGGAAAAAAAAAAATGAAGGAGCTGGATAGGTTTATTTTAAACTATTTCTGTTACACCATTTACTCATTTGCAAGTATTAGCGATCATGATAATTTTGAACAAATGCAAGATTTTATCATTTCTTGCATTTTGAATGGTGCTGCCTTTTCATGAATCAAAAGATAGAACAACTAAGTAGTCAAAAGCCAAAAAACAAAGGCCGTCTTGGAGGAATTTCCATATAGCAACTATCAAAGATGGTAAACCAAGTGTGATTTAGAAATGAGTCCAAATGAAGTTAGCGTAGGATGGGTATAAAAAGCTATGGGTTCCTTGAAAACTTGAAACCCTTTTTAGAATGACAAATGCAGTTAGTTCACACAGAGATAAATAGGACTGACTAAATTGTGGAAGGCATTAATGACACCCATGTTGTATGCTGGTAGCAGAGAATTATACGTATTGTAATTTCACAAACCCAAATTTTGAAATAGTCTTTCACAAAAGTTTATATAAACCAATCCACCCTTTTACACTTTAATATATTTTATAATTCTCAATTCAGTTTTTCCCTCTTCCATGATAACTCTCATAAGGAAGTGATACAAAAAAAGAACATGCATTGACGTTTGTTGTCAAGGGTGTCGTCTTGGGATCCAGTTTTCCTCTCCTGAACCTTTCTACACACCCAGTTAACACATCTAAGAAGGCGCCTCAGAAGGCTGGGGGAAACAGATTCTGCTAAGTGTCATAAATTCAAAAACCCACATCTGTCTGTTATTGGTGGGTCCAATATCAATTTTACAAAAATCCTACATGGCAAATATGCACAAGGTGAAAATTTCCCATTTGAACTATCTCACTAAAGGTATGTCCTAAAATGAAAATAAAATGTTAATATCTTTTTCAAAAATTTTTTTAATGTCTATTTATTTTTGAGAGAGAGAGAGAGAGAGAGAGAGAGAGAGAGGCAGCATGATCAGGGGAGGGACAGAGAGAGGGGGAGACACAGAATCTAAAGCAGGGTTAGATACTTTAAATACTTCCCACAATGAAAAGTCAATAGTTCCAGCAATGACTATAGTGTAAAAAATCTTGAACATTAAAACATTTGAAAGACACAGTTATTTGCTTTGGTCTTCACAGAGGAAATATGAGGACAGTCCCACTAAGAAATTATTTAAACATATGAATGATTCCTGCATAGAGACATAATTAGCTAATACCATATTTGTGACCAATAAAAAGACCTCTGGTATCTTAGACCAGTTGTTTTTATAAACTTATCTGACAGAATAGAAGTAGATAAATTATTGGGAATAATTTAGGCAAATGACTCTTGTCCTAAGATGTTTGAAAGCATCCCAAGAGGAAACGTTACAGCTGTTAATAAATTGTGTAATATGTTAACACATCATATGGCATAACTGGTGGACTGACTGCCTGTATGATTTCTAATGAAGCATATTAGACTGCGAGAACTATCAAACTAATAATCTCCCTTCCATACTTACAAACGTGATATCACTATGATATATTATATATTATATATTCCCCACCTACAGGAGGTTGATGGTAGGGGTTGAGGATTGGAAGAATATTCAGGGCAGTATTCTATGACTATAAATCTATGAGGATTGTATTAGACAGGATTAAAGGATTAACTAGTAAATATGATCTGTTTCTTAAAAATAAATTTATACAACAAAGTTTAATTTAAAAATTAAGGATTAATTGGGGTGCCTGAGTGGCTCAGTAGATTAAGTGTCTGAGTCTTGATGTTGGCTCGGGTCATGATCTCACAGCCTGTGAGTTCGAGCCCCATGTTAGACTCTGCACTGACAGTGTGGAACCTGCTTGGAATTCTCGGTCTCTCTCCCCTCCTCTAAAGTAAATACATAAACATTATAAAAAATAAACAAATATTAAGGATTCATGAGCTAGAAGAACTTCCTTTTCCGGACTTAGTCTTTGAATCAAGAAGCCCAGGGCATGAGTTCACTTAATCAGTGTTTATTAAACATGCTACTACATCCCTGCCATTGTGGCAGACACAAAATATACAAATAGGATTTAAGATCTTACTCTCAGTAACCTCAAAGTTTTTTTTTTAAAAATAATGTAAATATGAAAAAACAATAGAGTATGTCAATATACTACAATTGTTATATATACAAAGTTACCAATGGAAGATGGAGGTGGTTGTTGGTCATAGCGTGTTCTGGACAAGGAGCAGCTTCACAGAAGTGGTGGAATGCGGAAGATGGATGGCATTCTCCAGTTAGGAAAATTAAAGGAAGCAGGTATTAAAGGCAGAGAAAAATTTATACACAGAAGATACAAAGGGTTTAGAAAAAGTTGTATATGTCTAGTATTAGCATATAATTAAGATGGGATGAGTATCAGTTTAGAATCTGTTATATAAATCACAAGTTGAAGTTCTTAAAGGCCATTATAAATGTTGTTTTCTACTTTTAACAATCAGTGATGAGCCTTTGAAACCTTTAAATATTTGAAGTAATAAAATTAGATCGGTGCTTTAGGAGGATAAATCTTGAACAGTGTAAAGTGTAGCATGTGGCTGAGTCAAGGACAAGAGGGTAGCTAGACCTGGAAAATGGAAGTGGAGAGACTGGCAGCTGTTTGAATGTGCAGGAAAAGAGAGACAGGGGTCAAGAGCACCGTTTTAACGAGTAGCTGGGTGACGACAATGGTCATGAGCTATTACAAAATCTGGAAACAGTAAAAGTGATTTCTGAGAATCTCATATGTGTGTGTGCTTAATCTCACAACATTAAAGATGATGTGGGATTAAAAATAAGTTTGATTTTTTGTAAACTGACAGGAAAGAAAATATTAAATATCCCAGTATACATGTTAGTAAATTAAGAGTACTACCCACCTCTGGTGGTCAGGAATAAGTTCTGGGTAGAAGACATGAATTACATAAGTTTATCAATTTATTAAAGTCCTATGAGTAAGTAAGTTCATTTAAAAAATGTCTGTAGAGACTAAACTCAAACCAATTAAGTGACAAGGACATTTGTCTTGCATAATGAGTCAGAAAGTGATGTTACAGATCTGGTACTTCAGATCTCTAAATCCATTTTGCTATGATTGTCTTGTCTCAGTTCCCCTTAAAGAGGTTGTTTTATTCTCAGCTGGCTCTCTTCCTCACACACAGCCACTGGCAGGAGCTGAGGCACCCCGCTTCCTTACTCAAATCTGAGCTAGAAAGAGTGGGAGTGAAGGAGAGAAATGTCATCCCAAAGCGTGAAATGAAAATTCTTTGATTCAATTATAATGGGCCATCTTAGTTCCCATGCTCATTCCTGAGCCAGTAGTGTTGGTGGCAGTGTGCCATATGTGGAATCACTTAATAATGAAATAACCACGGAGGTAGGGATGGGGTTAGTTTTGCCTGAGTGTAAAGTAGAAGAGAAGCCTTAACCTGACAAAACCAGATTCTGATAGGAATAAAGGGATAAATACTTGGTAGGCAGCTAATAATGCATACTGTAGATAAGGAAATTGAAGTTTGGCTGAGAGAAACCTCAGCAGTATCAAAGTGAAAGGAATTGCAAAGAAGAAGGAATTTCTTAGTTAATTCTGAGAAGAAAAAGTTAGAAATGGGCATGTAGGGGAAGAGGAGAAACAAGAGGTATTCTGGAATCTAATGGAGAAGAGATTTTTTTTTTTTAATTTTAGAGAGAGAGAGGGAGGGAGGGAGGGAATCTTAAGCAGGCTCTACGCTCAGCATGGACCCCGACATGGGGCACAATCTCACGAACCGTGAGATTATGACCTGATCCGAAATCAGGAATCAGATACTCAACCACCTGAGCCACCCAGGTGCCCTGAGCAGAGTTATTTTATGAGGAGAATGAGACACAAAAATTTTGGAGACTGTGCAGCTGGGATCATAATTATTAAGTGTTTCAAAATACCTACCCAAAGGTAAGTATTTTATAATTTAGATTTTGTTTCTCATTATAGAATTTTCCAACATTCATATAAACCAAGGAAACATAAATCTCTAGTGACCTTCAAGATTACAGTCTTCTCTAAAATCCAGTGCTTCTACAACATAGCTAATAACTAAAACCATACAAAGTGTTTGTTAAAGTATTGATCCTCAATCTCTGGAGATTGTGTTTCAGCAGTTCCGAGTACGACTCAGGAACCTGTAGCTGTGATGCACCCACAAAGTTCCAGGTGATTAGTCAAGTTTTGAAAACTCTGCCCTACATCATGAAAACTTATTACTTATTGAATAGTTACCAGTAAATATTTTAAGCACCTTAAGAGAGTGAGGATGAACACAATATTGACCAATATAATAAGGTAATCTTTCTATAAAAATAATTTTTCTATGTATATAATATGTAGACTCTATAATCTTTTATAAACCATTTTTTTATAACCTGGCAAAAGGTAAGTAGGTTCAAAATATCCATTTCAATGTGCTACAATATTTAGAAAGAAAAAAAAAAGGTGACCATAGGGGTCAGTTAAGCGTCTAACTTCGGCTCCTGTCATGATCTCATGGTTTGCAGGTTCGAGTGCTGCGTCAGGCTCTGAGCACAGTTCGGAGCCTGGAACCTGCTTTGGATTCTATGTCTCCCTCTCTCTCTGCCCCTCTCCTGCCTTTGCACTCTCTCTCTCTCTCTCTCTCTCTCTCTCTCTCTCTCAAAAATAAATAAACATTTTTTTTAAAAAAAGGATGACCATAGATATTGACCACCATCAAAAACTTACTGAAAATAATGACAGTGTTTTGTGTTTTTTTGTTTTGTTTTTTTTGTTTTTTTTGAACTTTGCACATTACCAAGATAAAGCTGCACCTGGCATGCTATTTGGATCTTATCAATCAAAGTACACAGAATGTATCTGGAAAGTATATGGAGGTGATAAACAAAAATCAAGAAGAGCACAGTAGAAATGCAAAGGAGGTGACTGCTCAGTGAGGACAGGGTGAAAGGTTAGGACTCTCGCGTCTTGAGATAGTGCAATAGAAATGTGGTTGGATCAGATAGTATAAAAGAATTAAGAGATTGGACCTTAAAACATGAAAGAATCTAAGACCTCAAACTGGAAGCAGTATATTACACACGAGGTAGTATACTCAAGAAAACCCTTTACTCAAGAGAATGGTATGCATCGAAGTTATAGTTACAGGATGAAAGGTTTAGGAACTTTGAGGATGAAAGATCTAGTGTGAATTCACACTGCTAATATGGAGAAAATACCCTCATTCTGACCTAAAACCAAAGCCTCTACTTGTCCTACACCCCATTTCCTTATTCCCTCAGGTCAGAGGCATTCTAAATATTTGTCCTCCTTTCTCTCTCAGCATTTTTTCCCACAATATGTATTT
Source organism: Prionailurus viverrinus (assembly GCF_022837055.1). NCBI lineage: Eukaryota > Metazoa > Chordata > Mammalia > Carnivora > Felidae > Prionailurus > Prionailurus viverrinus. Next base: position 143,313,263 of record NC_062562.1, read on the forward strand.
CATTTCTATCAACATGTGACCAGGTTATTATTTTGCTTATGTTAAAAAACCACTTTTCTGCATATTAACTTCCTATAGACTATTGTTCCATTTTTGTATGTCCCTTAACAGAAAACTTTTAGAGAAGAATTAATAAGAAGTAAAGATGGTAGGAAGAAACTTTTGGAGGTGATGCATATATTTATGCCCTTGACTGTGGTGGATTCAACCTTGTACTCTTCTCTCCAATCCCATCAAGTTTATACATTAAAGTTCTATGCAGGTCTTTGAATGTCAATTGTACTTCAATAAAGTGGTTTAAAGAAAGGAAAAAAAAAAGAATTGTCTAAATTCACTGTCATTCTTCACTTTTTCATTCTCTCAATTTTTAAAATAAACATTTTAATTAAGGTATATGCACAGAAAACTGCACGCATCATGAGTGTCCAGCCCAATCACTGATTTTCACAAAGTGAACATGGAAGAATTCTAACCACTACTCAGGTTAGGTAGGCAAGACAAAAAAGTCCTACCTCAGCCTGCAAAACCGCACTCCTGTACCGTGCTAGGCACAATCCACTCTCCCTTCCTTTAAATTACTGTGTATTCTGTGAATAAGCTTTCCTGTTTATAAATATCGTATATACACGGAATATTATAGCAATTGTGTTTTTTTATTTTTTTAATTTTTTTTTAATTTTTTTAACGTTTATTTATTTTTGAGACAGAGAGAGACAGAGCATGAACGGGGGAGGGGCAGAGAGAGAGGGAGACACAGAATCGGAAGGAGGCTCCAGGCTCTGAGCCATCAGCCCAGAGCCTGACGCGGGGCTCGAACTCACGGAACACGAGATCGTGACCTGAGCTGAAGTCGGACGCTCAACCGACTGAGCCACCCAGGCGCCCCAACAATTGTTTTTTTTTAATTTAGCAATTCTAGAGATGTGTGGTGATACATCATTGAGGTGGAACTTTACATCTTCATGGCAGAAGTCTAGAGACTTTTCTTAATTGCATTGGCCATTTGAATATCTTCTTTTGTGAAGTACTTAGTTAACTAGGTCTTACTCATTTGTAATGACAGCTTATTTTCTGTTTGTTGAGCTGTAGGCATTTCTATATATTCTGGATACAAGTTTTTTGTCAATCATTTGATTGCAGATATCTTCTCTAATCTGTGGCTTGCCTTTTAACTCTCTTAATGGTATGTTTGAATAAATAAAACTCTTGAATTTTATTAGGCTCATGTCCCAAGCAAGTATTTAGAATCCTCTTAAAACAGCTGGTTATAAAGACACTTGCTTATGTTATCTTCTGTAATCTTTATTGTTTTACCTTTCACATATAAATATACCTCGAATTGAGAGCAGCTCAAGATTATTTTTTAATGGCTATTTAACTCAGTTCAATTTACTGAAATGACTGTCATTCTCTCATTGCTGTGTGGGACCAACTTTGGCAGAAATCTTGTGTGTGTGTATGTGTAGGTCTGTTTCTGAACTCTATGCTGGTTATAACTCTGTACAGCCTTGTGACATTAGTAAAATGACACAACTAAAATTTTGTAAGACATCTTGATATCTGATTGGAAAAGCCCTCTAGTTTTGTTCTTTTTTTTCTTTTCATTATCTTACTGTGTAGTCTTGGCCCATTCCATTTGCATATAAATTTTAGATTTGATGTGTCAGTTTCTTTAAAAAAACAAAACCTTCAACTTTTCAATTTTTAAAAAAAAACCTTCTAAAATTGAGGTTGAGATTACATTAATCTGTAGACCAGTTTGAGAGGAATTCTTTATACAATTGGGTCTTCAATGCATAAATATGAACTATTTAGGTCTTACCTTTTGCTCAATAACATTATACAGTTGCCTGTGTAGAGATGTACACGACTTTTACTATATTCCTTTCTACAAAATTTATGGGTTTTCTATGGTATATTTTTATTTGAAATAAATTTTATTCCTTAATTGCTTGTTGCTAGTAAATGGAACTGCACATTTTTTTTGTATACTTCATTATCTGTATTGACATAAATCTCCTGGAGGCTAAGGCTTTTATGAGCTGACAGTAGTATTTGTCTGTGGAGGAAAAAGTCTCTTGGAGGAGACAGATTCCATCCAGAGAGAAACCAGACAGTTGTTTCATCATTTTGTCTCTGATTCTTCTTTCAGTTGCCCATTTCTCAAAGTCATTTTAGTATTTCATTGTACACATTAAGAACAACTCTTAGTTTGGCCCATATAACAACCCTCTTACAGACATCAAAAGCAGAGAACGCTGTTTTATGAGATGCTGCCACTGATTAATTTTAATCCTTCTGAATTGCTAGTGCCTTTTTTCATTAACACACAATAGAGACTCAATGTCTGTGCAAATTGTGAAGCAGTTTAGGTTGCAGTGGAATAATATTTACTAATGAAGATTCCTGACGAAGAAGACCCCTTGATGTGGAATTCAGAGATGACTGCTGGAAATTGCTCTATTCTGTGAGATGCATACTTAAACACAAATTGTGCTATTGTGTTTTGGTTATGCGTGGTATTATGTCATGCAGACTTAAGAGTGGAAAATGAAATGTATAAAATTATACATAAAATGAGAGAAAAATCTAATTTATATGGGCAGCAAAAACGGATCGTGCTGTACAGTCACTGCTGTTGGTATTGAAATAGCCAGAGAAAAGCCCTGCCATTCCAGCAAGAAATGAGCAAGCAGCTATTAAAAATTGAGTGTGAATCCCCTCCAAGATGCAACAGTCTAATTCAGTCTCTGGTGGCCTCTACTGAAGAGAAGCCAGACAATTACAAAGGAAATTGGAAAGGAAAACAAAAGAACCATGGAATAATTAAAATATTTTGAAGAAACACATGGAAAAACAATACCCTATTCCTACTTTGAAGAAATAAAATAAGGGGGGCCTGGGCGGCTGAGTCGGTTGAGCATCGGACTTCAACTCAGGTTATGATCTCACAACTCGTGAGCCCGAGCCCCACGTCGGGCTCTGTGCTGATAGCTCAGAGCCTGGATCCTGCTTCAGATTCTGTGTCTCCCTGTCTCTCTGCCTCTCCCCTGCTCGTGCTCTCTCTTGCTGTCAAAAATAAATAAACACAAAAAACTTAAAAAAAATAATATAAAAAAACACTTCTAGGTATGCAGATACAGTTTTAACAAATTGTGTCAATTGCTTTAAATCTCTAGTACTTGTTTGTAGTGTGTACATATTTGCCTATTATAAGTCAGAAAAATGTAAGAAGTATTATGTTTGGATAGAGAGATACATTTGGGAGTTTATAGAAGAAAGTTAGAGTGGAAGCAGAAACAATAGGATTTTGTTAATTTAGTATCATCATTGTGTACTTAGTATGTGGCTGGCTCTTGGATACTTGGATTTAATCTCTACACAAATCCTTTGATTGTGCATTTTCATCCCATCGAGCATATGAGCATACTGATATTCAGTGATGTTAAGTGATAAAATGGTCATGTTCATTAGGTAATGAAAGTCAAATTCCATCCACATTTCTGAAATCGTATTTTCTTTTTCCACAATACAGAAACATGTTGTATTGTTCTTTCTTCAAAAGGTAAATGTTATTATATAAACACAGGCCCCATACTACCAAATACTTTTATAAACCTGGAACAGGATTTGGAGGAGGAAGAGTCTTTTTACATGAGCAATATTATTAATGGTAAAGTCCTAATCGATTTAGTCCCTTTATTCAGTGTAAATGAAGGGTCACATGTGTTGTAGCATGCAATAAATCAGGAATGAAATGTGTCCCTGAGTCACTTCTGGAATTATACTGGCAGTAAGATAAAATCTTTTGTAAATGAAAAGAGATGCAATTTTCAGGATGTGCTTTATAGTAATAATTCTTGGGTTGACATACAGAAAACATGTGGCATTTCACTTTGTGCCTATTTTCCTACAACTCTTGTGCCCTTCTGTCAAAACATTTTAGTATTCACCTTTGCAAATCATGTCACAAATGATGTAAAGAAATACCCAAGATGTATTGTAAGAAGAGTGTTGAATACTGAAACAAATTTTCCTCTACTATCATTGTTTCCATATTAAACCACAGTGGTCAACAAACTATGTAAAGTCATCACCATTAGATAATTTTATATGAAGAGGATTTTATTTCTTAATTTTAAAACCAGTCACTTAGCCACACTTGTATGTAGTCCTAATCTCTTATTGCTGAAGGAAGTCGTATAAAGTGCCAGCATGGTTGCTTTGAGATTAATCTGTTAGGAATCTCACTGACTTGCTGAGTTTTTTTTCTTTAATATTGAAAAGAGAAGAGGGAGAATTTAAACAGAGTCGATCATAAGTGATTGTTTACTAAACCCTCTGATACTTTAAAAGTCACTGATCCATTATAAGAAATAATATGAAAAAAAAATCCAAACAAACAAGTAATTATTGGAACATCTTCAGTGTCTAGGATGTAATTAGTGAACTGGCGACTGGCCTCAACAGCCAGAGCCATATATATATATATATATTTTTTTTTTGGGTGGTCCTATAATCTCTTCTCTTCGGAAGCATCAGCAAAACTTATGAGTTTTAGTCCTGATAATTTCCTGAATGTCTAATGGGTTAATTCAAACCTGAGCTTCAATTCTATGATGTTAATGAAACCATTTAATAATCTTAAAAATAAATACAAAAGGAAGATGCGGTTTAAGTGTGACAACAAGAACAAATCTAATCCAATCCATTTTCCATTAAGAAAAATGACACTGAAATTCAGAGTCCTAGTTACATAGCTAGTCAGTGGTAACATTTGGGTTGGGATATTTATTTTTCAAATCTCACTCTCAAGTTATTTCATCTGTTTATTTTGTAGATTGGATATGATACAACCTGAAAAATACTAGCATGTTATAAATTAAAGCAATATAATAATTAGCTATAGTCTATAATGCATTAACGTGTTTAAAGGTGGGAATAAAGTAAGACTAATTTTATAGTAATTCATGATAAATACAACGATGACTTAAAATAGGGGTGTGGCAATGGGGAGTGGTTCTTAGGTTTAACAGGGTTCAATGTATTGGACATGAACAGCAGTTATGGGGATAAAGAGACCATATGGGTTTTCAGGCAATTGGGAAGACATTAGCATAATCGTTAACAGATTCAGAATACAGGAGGAAGTTTGGTAGGAAATGATTCATTTTGTATCTGCACTTGAGATACATATGTAGGTAACCAAGAACATTTGGAAATTTGTATCTGAAGCTGAGGGAGAGAGTTGTGGGTGGGAGATTAAACTCAGATTGAATTGGTATATGAATTATAATTGAACCCAGAGATTAGAAGGATGAGATGATGACCATCTGAGACACATCAGTTATGCAGTTGAGTGAGAAGCAGATATCAACAAAAAGATTCACAAGATTTAAAGTTCAAAAACAAGCAAAGAAATGAAAGTGAAAAAAAAATCTTTCAAAAGAAGATTGTATTCAACAGTTTGAACGCGGCTTAACAAAAGAGCTGAAAAGTATGCATTTGGCTTAACAACAAGAATATATTGGCGAATTTCACGAGAACATTTTCTTTTTTTAAATGATGTTTTTTTTTTAATTTTTTTTCAACGTTTATTTATTTTTGGGACAGAGAGAGACAGAGCATGAATGGGGGAGGGGCAGAGAGAGAGGGAGACACAGAATCGGAAACAGGCTCCAGGCTCTGAGCCATCAGCCCAGAGCCTGACGCGGGGCTCAAACTCACAGACCGCGAGATCGTGACCTGGCTGAAGTCGGACGCTTAACCGACTGCTCCACCCAGGCGCCCCTTCACGAGAACATTTTCTATGACATGGTTAAGTAGAAGCCAAGGTGAGGAAGGTTGAGGTACTGGTATGAGGTAAAGAAGTAGAGAATGGAGAGAACTTGTTCAAGGAATATGTGCCTGAAGATGAAGAGAGAAATAAGGTAGTAGCTGACTGGTAATGCAGAGTTGAGTGTGGCACCCATGAGAATGCAACCTCCTACTACCTGGAGCATAATTGACAAAGGGCTCCAGCCACTGTGCTTTAAAATCCATTACAACGTTTACACCATGGTGACACTTCGTGTAAGCTTGATCTTACCAACACGAGTCTGTCAGAAATACTGAAGTAAATCATTTCTGGGAGATGGGGGCAGACAGGCGTAAGGACCCCTTGATGACTTTGTTGAACATTTCTCAAATTGTACAACTTGCACCCTTCCTTGTCTCCATCTCTTCTTCACGAAAGGTCATATTGCATCACTTTCAGCCTTCTCTGGCTCTTTTCCTATTTCCTTTCACATTGGCTTTTCCCTTAAAAAAATCTTTGCATGCTTATTCCTTGTAAGCATCTCAGAGGACCTGAAAAACACATCAAGTATTAAGGGCTGTGGGGGAAGGTGCTAAGTTTTCAAATTTATTTCAAAGACTGTTTAAGGGGAAGAATTAGAACATAAGGGATGTCTGTGTTATCAACGGAGAGTTCCAGAAAACAAAGTTGCTAGTTTTGAGAGGATGAGCAGCTAGGGAAGATGAGGAGGCTATTTTTGCAAGAAGATGCATTGCAGCCCACATGGTGAGAAACTTCTGAGGAAGAGTAAGCAGGAGGCTTACTTATTAGGCTGTGATGAAGGAGATGAAGTTCAGAGGGTTTAAGTTTTAATTAGATTTTAGTATTAGTATTAATTCTTGTTGTTGTTGTTGTTGTTGTTGTTGTTATGGTAAGAACATTTGATATGAGATCCACCCTCTTAACACATTATTAATTGCACAACACAACATTGGTAACTGTAGGCACAATGCTGTCCAGTGAATCTCTCGAATTTATTCTTGTGTATTTGAAACCATATAGTTGAACAGAAACTTGCTATTTTCCCCTCCCTTTAGCCTCTAGGAACCACCATTTTACTCTCTATTTCTGTAAGTGATTATTTTAGATACCTCATATAAGGGGAATCAGGCAGTATTTATTCTTCTATGGCTGGCTTATTTCTCTTGGCATAATGTCCTCTGGGTTCATGCATATTGACACATATAGCATTATGCTTTGATAGACCTACTTCCAGCCATCTCCTAGTGGATGTAGGTTTGTAGGTTTGTAGGAAGCTGTCGGATGCTTGCTATCTTTGCCATTCTGGCAAAGATCCTGGTCATCAGTTTCCTTCTTGTACAAAGCAGAGGTTTGTATGGTCAAATGCCTGGTCGAGGATCTGATAATGGTATGGAAATGACCATGGTAGACTCCAGATGCAAGGTGCAAATGGGGGCAGAATCCTAGTGGTGGAATCTCATTGACCAGAAGAGGTACAAATGCAGGCCTGTGTCTGTAGTTTTATTAAATATTTTAACCCATTTTCATTAATGTCAATACAATGTAATAAGCAACTCAAAGTATATAAAAGGAGGTCTTGTCTTATTTGTGTGGATTTGCGAGAAAGCAGCAAAATATTCTAACTTAGATTAAAATATATCTTAAAATAAGCTTTTAAATAAATGACACTTTTTTTAAGGGAATTTTAGACTTCCTTGGTCAGAGAGTGGATACTAGAGAATCAACGCTTTTGTTGAAAACTCTATCAGATTGTGATGAATCAGCTGCTTTACCATTACTAGCCCTAAAAGTGAGCCATGTTTAGAAAGATCAATATATAAAAACTCCAGACTTAGCCATTTTAAAGCAAATACTTGTGTTGAATTTTGTGCTAGAGGCTGTCAGGATGTGGCATGCATTCTAGAAGCATGTGAATCAGCAGTCTTCTGCTTCCAGATCTAGAATTAGGAAAACTATGAAAAACTAAATAGTAAAAATAAAGCATAATTTCATATCATAAATGAGTGTTTAAGTCATCAACTCTGAAATAGCATCACTCGGTGACAGAAAGTAGTGACTGTGCATTTGAGATGAGGGGAAAATTCAAATAAATAATTGCCATCCAGCTCTCGGTTTGATTTGAAGGGATTCAGTGATTTCTTTTTATTTACTTAGAGTTATTTTGAAGTTCCAACATTCTTTGACTTCAGAGTTGCTGATGGTTTTTGCGTAGTTGCATTTTTTAAAATTGTTTGGAAGAGCTAATTATTAAATGTGAAAGCAAGTAGCCACATTGTCTTTAATTACATAGAAATTCCCTCTTTCCACTTCATTTTATTGTTGATTATTTTTGGCATGCAGGAAACCTTTTGATTTTTCTATGTTGAACATTTATCTAGCGACCTACTTGGTTTCCAAGTGTATAAAACTACTTGTCCATTGTTCTTGTGTTTTAATTATATTGTGTATGATTAGTGTGGCCAGCATGATTTCTGGCCTTGCAGATTTACATCTGGCTTGAAGCAAAGTCATATTCTTTAATTTAGAAAGAGTTGATAGGTCCTTTAAGGGACTGTTATGCACAGAGATTAACACTCACAAATTTTATGTTAAATAAAAATTTATTAAATGTGTATGTATAATAATTAAAGTTATAAAACTCAGTTTTTCTTAAAGATTTATCATTTATCTTAATCATATTCCCTAAAATTGGTACTGCAATGGTATCTCATAACTGATTTTTAAAAACGAAAGCTTCTCATATAGAGCACAAAGCATGCATAATAAGAACATTCTATACCTTATTATTAAAAGTTATTTTAAACATATCAACATAAATATATTAATAAAATTAATTAATACTTGTATAATTCTAGGTGATGCTTAGGATTTTTGTTATCCCCACTTTTATATATTCCTAATGTTCTAATGTATCACTTTGCTATCTTACAGTGTCTGCAGCTAGTTTACCAGACCTAAAAGTAAAAGACTATATTCTTAGCTCACATAAATTCACAGTATCTTGGTTTTCAATTGATTACTTTTCAAAATAAAACAGGTTTGGCCATTTATGTAAAGGTGATTCAAAACTAAATCACTGATCATCAGGATAAGCTTCTCTTTTATAGATAAACTTCAGTTGAACAATCAATAACATTTATTTCTAAGTGTATTTCCTTTTCCATAGGCTTTAATTGTTTGAAATTTTTGTCTTCCCCCCCCCCCAAAAAGTGATATACTTTTATTATATAACCTGTCATCCTTTAATTGGGATATATTGACCAAACCTGTTACCATTATTAAAAATATATGTGTCTTATTATTGTTCCATTATAATTCATAGGTTATCTATAGTATTCATTTCCTGGGATATAGGAAATCAGTTACTGGCTTCTCTTGGGTATATCTGGCAATTCATCACCATGGAACTTACTGCTGAATCTTTTTTGGGTCATTAAGTGTGACACTGAGTTGATTACTCCTTCTTATTCATGGTATTTTTCTTTTACTTCCTAAGCTAGACTGACCTACTCATTTTCCCATTTTTTAAATTTTTTTCCAGCTTACGCAGATGGTAGGTGTTGATGAAACTTGTTTCAGAGAATCGGAAGATAGAGGTCAAATTATGCAGTAGTAAATATTTAGTAAAAGTCCATCTGTAATTCCTGGGAAAGCACATATTAAACTTGTATTAAGTTCATGAGAAAGTATGTGAACAGTATGTTAGCATTGTGATTTTGTTGTGTTTTTTGATGCACTTAGCATGTGCTACAAGAGAGAGGAGCCATTTACAAGCAGAGAAAACAGCGATAGTGATTCCAGAAATGTGCGAAATTCAGGGTAGAAATAAACAACTGTTTCTTAACTGAAAACAGTAAAGAAAATGAGGAAAGTGACAAATTTATGTAAAGGTGACTAAATAAATGCTGATTTAATCAGAGTTGTATGAGGAGACAGTGACGATTAAAGAGTATGGAAAGAATATTGATCAGAAGATAGAGGTCGAGAGTTTGTGGAGAGTTGTGGAGGTTTTGTTTAAACCAGGTCGGGAAGGGGAAGTAGGTCACTTCACTGCCAGCTACATTGTATCATGTTACCTTGTCATGAAGACCTCAGGAGAAGTTGTGAAATTCAAAACCCCTCTGTGACAAAGAGGAATAGAAAAGAGGTTTGGTGAACACATAGTTATCTCTATCATACTACCCTTTTTGTACTTTTCGCCTAATTCAAAATGCTTTCTGAAGGGGACCTATTAACACCTCCAAATGACATTATAGATTTTTCAGATTCTCCTTGTATTTCATTCAGTATCTCCTGTATGCATTTTAAAAGTGATGTTTGGGCCATATAAACTTATCACTCTAAAGTCTTATGGTGAATTTTATTCATTTCAAATATTACATGTTTCCCATTTATACTATTTTTAAACTTACATTTATTTAAAAATCACTTTCTCTGATTTCTGATTTATATAACTATTATATCTTATTCTATTTCTTTTTTTCATCTTCCTCTGTCATTTTGCTTTGATTGAATTTATTTTATGGAACAGAGTTGGGTTTTTAGAAATTTTTTATCCCAGCCAAGTTTATCTCATTTTAGTGATGTCAAACATTAATACTGATTGTGGTTTATATTTAATTTTATGTTTGACCTTCACTGCTTCTACTTAATTTTATATTTTCTATATAAGTTGAAATTTCCACTTTTCATTCTGGGCTGAAGTTCAAGCTCACATAGATGTATAAAATTTAAGTTTCTGTAGGATTCATCTGAGCTCACAAATATCATATACAATTTAAAAATATCATTTAGAATGCAACTTGCATGACTCACAATATAGATAATCAATTAGGAACAATGTACGTTTTAATAGAATGATATAAACCTCAGGCACTAGCTAGTGAGTCACAAACTCTTACATGATTTTGTAGTGTAACTAGGAATATAAATGAACAAATAAGGGTAACTGAATCAAAATGCTGCATATTAAGTTTCTTCATTCAATCAGCAATTGTTCTTTTACAAGTTTACAAAGTAAATAAATGTATTTATTGATTACTGCAAAGGTTTGCCTTTTAATATGGCTAAAGAATAAATTTATAATTATTAATTATTAGTACTATAACTAAAATTATAGTTAATAACTAACACAGAGAAGCAATGTTGAAAACTGAGACAATCCGTTGAAGCCAAAGTTAAAAGCCTGAGTAGTTTTAATAAAATGCTATTTATAGTAACATGGGTTTTTTTTTAATTAACATTGATCTAAAAATATTCCTTTAAGGGATGCCTGGGTGGCTCAGTTGGTTGAGAGGCTGACTTCGGCTCAGGTCATGATCTCGCAGTCTATTAGTTCGAGCCCCACGTCAGGCTCTGTGCTGACAGCTCAGAGCCTGGAGCCTGCTTCTGTTTCTGTGTCTCCCTCTCTCTCTGCCCCTCCCCCATTCATGCTCAGTCTCTCTCTGCCTTTCAAAAATGAATAAATGTTAAAAAAAATTTTTTTAATATTCCTTTAAAATAACTCCAACAACTTTGTAAAAAAAAAAAAACTCCACATTGTCTCTTTCTGTATTTTATTATAGTAGACATGATGCCAGCCTATTAAGAGCAAGCATGATTTTGTGTACTAAGAATTTGAAATTAAAGTTAAGAACACAAATATGGAGACACATAAAAATTAAAAATCAACAAAAACCCTGAATTAGCACTGAAGAAAATCAGTGTCTTTACTCTAAATCTCCCACAGATCTCCCTTTGCATCTTTCTTAGAATCTTTCTTATCATTCATTTGCTACTGTTTAAATTTTGACTACATTTTAAATTCCTAGAAGTTAAAACCTATGTTTGATTTATCCAGTATAGGGTAATGATCAAAGAAAACATTCAGGGGCTAAGCAAATATTTGTCTGTTAAGTGACTGATTTGTAAGTAAAGGAAGTTACACCCCTGGTGGGAAATGAAAGATGTAAGTCACGGGAACTTAAGATTTATGTACAAAGATACACAAATTTTCTTTCTTATTTTTTACTTCGTTTCCTATTTTTGAAGGTCTGAAGGAGAAACTTTAGTTTTATTGGATTCAGTTTAAGAAAGGACACAGTGTTTGGATGAGGACAGAAACATGTTTGCGTGGAAGAAAGAGAAGACACACAAAATGGTGATTAGGAAAGGAAAACCTGGGCACCTTAAGGGCACCCTGGTGGAGGGTTGAGGCATATAGTAACAAGAGCTGTAAATAAAATGAAAAACTATAAACTGAAAAAAAGTAAAGATAAGGACTGAAGGTGGCTTTTTGTGCAATAATAGTAACAACTAAGGTGTTGTGCTAGGATCTCCAAGACCACCCTCAAACTCAATGATTCATGAGAAGGACTCACAAGACTCAAAAGCCGTTACACTCGTAGTTAGATTTTACTACAGGAAGAAGATAGAGACTAAAATCAGCAAAGGGAAGGACTCTGAAGTGAAGTCCAGGAGAAAGGAGGCACAAGCTTCTAGGCATCCTCGCCCAGTGGAGTCACATGGACCCATTTAATCTAGCAGCAATGATATGTAACAACCTGTGTGAAGTGTTACCAACCACGGAAGCTTACCTGAGTCTTGTGTCCAGGGTTGTTGTTTTTCTGTTTGTTTGTTTGTTTGTTTGTTTTTTACTGGGGTTAGTCATGCAAGAATGCAGCACCTGCATGACTAACCTCAGCTATTGAGACTCTAGCCCTCTCAGAGCAAAAACAGGTGTTACCATAAATTACATTGTTAATATAACCTGTGTGATCAAACTGGTACAGCATGGCCCATGTCCTTGGGCATATAAAAACAAGCACTCGCTATAGATTACATTGTTAGCATAAATTATTTCGTCAAGTTGAACAACATGGGCCACAGTCTCAGGCATACAAAAATATTTTTATAAGGCAGAATATTCCAAGGGCTCAGAGTTCATCATCTAAGAGCTAGCCAAGGGCCAGTCTTGAAGACAAGCATTTCTTGGGAATGTACAGGATTTGAGCAACCCAAACCTGCAGAGCTACCTCTTTCATGCACAGGTGTCTTAAAGAGTCTAAAATAATATGAGCTATCGTGACATAGTATCTGCTATTAATAATAAAATAATTGGTACCAGATGTTGTACTGTTATTTAGTTCTGAAATTTGAAACACTGGGCACGTCCTAACCTACAAAAGAGGAAAAACGTAAATTTGGAGGTAATGAAGAAAAAAATGGCAATCTCAAGGTCATAAGGTAGTTTGTGATATAGCTGAGGAACAGAATATAGTACTACAGTATCTCAACTTGCAGAATAATTAAGTAAATCAAAACTCTAATGTCTTCATATATCATATCTAATGAATATGACATCATTAATACATAATGACAAAATAAAAGCAGAGCATGCCATAATCAACAAAAAGTGTAATCCACATGCTTAAGAAAATTGTTTAGCATCTTGAATCTTTGATCTTCTGTTTCATCATTGAAAAACATTATTGAACTAATTTGAAGAAAAGCTATAATTTGTAACCTGCAAGTTGTAGGAAATTAAAAATAGACTTTTGCCTTACCATAAATGTTAGTAGCTTTCTTAATATTAAGATAATATTACAGAAATTCATTAATTATTTTATCAAGTCTTTATTAAATGGCAAACACAATACTAAGTTTTAGGGAATGCACAAACTATACACAAAGTTATTTGCATCAAAGAATTCACAGTCTGGGGGAAACATGTATCCTTTTATTATTTGAGCTAACCTCAAAAGGATAATGATTACAGGTGTCCAAACTGTTGTTAAATTCATTTAAAGTTTTTTTTGTTGTTGTTGTTATAAAAGAGATCTGCCTGGGTCTGTGGAGTGCATTGATGAAGAAGACCCCCCCCCCAAAAAAAAAGGAAATTAATCTGATAAAAGGGTTGACCTCACCAAAAAGGATAGTCAGATCTCTCACGCAAAGTGTTCAGAAATTTGTAGGAAATTTTGGACTTGTGTGAGGGTTTTTATACATTCCACTGTAGAGTCTGAGAAAATGTGATTCGTAGAGTCGAACATGGAAAAGAAAGGCTTAGGTGACCGTGGACACAGAATACTAGGGAATACTAGGGTATATTGATATAGAATACTAGGGTATATAGCTAGTTATGTCAGAAGGTTCCACCATTGCATGTGAAAATAAGAGAAATAGAGTCCATTTGCCATGACACAGAGCTCCAGGGACCATTTCAAAAATGCCTAAGATCAATGGGGCAACTGAAGGGTTACACAAAATACAAAAAAGAAATCCAGTCACAGAGAGCATAGAACAAATATGGTAGGCAATCAAAGAAAGCTGCTATCCAAAAGGTGCCCAAACTCTACCCCAGACAAAATCAGTTGTGAATCAGTGCTAAGATGTTGATGTAGTAGTACAGTTTTCCTCTGCTCTGCCATTCACCCTGCGGCTGTATTGACTAAGGACATGGAAGTGAAGGGCTGGTGATTATAGCTCATCAGTTGTGTCCAAATGTAAAGGCAATCATTTCAATTAAGTAATTTGCTGACTATGGTATTGCCCTATTAACACTATGAAAATCAAAAGGGGTATCCTGATAAATTCAGGAAAAACATTAAGTTGCCTTTATCTATTTGAGTATTGTTCCTATTAAAAACTTCCCCTGAGCTGTAAGTACTTCACTGAAATATGCCTAATGCAAGAGGAATGTTCTGAATTAATTCTACTTGGAGTAATTTGAATTTCTGTTTTTCTTTCATTGCTGTCTCTGCACTAAAACATTTTAAATGATGTGCTTTAGTTATTAGTTTTAAAGCTAAATATACATATTTGTGGGTGCTATTACAGTAAAAACCGTGCAGGGTAACTAACCCTTTGGCACTATTTCCTTCCATTACTTATCAGATCTGAGATTCCCTCCAAAAAAGCAAGAATTAAACCACATTAATTCTTAATGATGACAAATGCAATTTTGTTTTCAAAATTTTAATCCTAATATTTGAAAGAAAGAGACGTGTGAAATGTGCAGAGGTGATGGTCTCATGAATAACTTTGGAAGGCAGGGAATAGTGCTGTTATTTGCCATTACTCCATCAGGTCCATATCTGTATGTCCTTTACTATCTCCACACCTAGATGATGGCCTGGACGCATAGGTATCATGAATCCTGAATGCATTTCACATTCCCAAGTACACAGATTTATTTGATTAGTTAAGCATCTTGAGACCTAGGTTTGTACCCAGAAATATTGTTATGCTTATAACAAAACAGAATTTGCTTCTACATTGTGAGACATAATTTATTTGGGGTCAGTTGTTCTATTTAAGGGTATCTACTGATTTACACATTCATTTTATTGTCTCTGCTGCTGCTGCAGCTGTAATACAATACTGATACTAAATGTTCTGAATACAAAAGTAACCAGCTAAAAAGTTATTTTAATTCAGTTGTTAGCCCCAAACTTTTGATTTTTATTTAGACCATCTAATTACTCATTTATTCATTCAGCAAGAATTTTTAAGCACATACCATGTGCCAGGAATGGTTAGATGGAGAAATGCTACAATAAAAAGTAAATATAACATGATTCTTTCTCTCTGAACATGTTAAATAATAAGAAGAAAAATTAATTAAAATGAAAGCAGTAAATCCTTGCAAGCACTCTGATAGATGGAAGTTTTTATGATACACAGTGGGTCTCCAAAAGAGGTCATTGTGATTTGCATTTCCAGTTTATAAAAGGGTTCCTAGAGGATGTATCCCTAATTGCAAATTATTTTTTCCAAAAATTGTGGCGTACATATTTTAATGTTTTAATTTTAATACCATGGCCATTTAGGAGCCTGTGGGTGGCTCAGCTGGTTAACCATCTGACTCTTGATTTTGGTTCAGGTCATGATCTCACGGCTCATGGGTCCAAGCCCTGTATCAGACTCTGTGCTGACCATGCAGAGCCTGTTTGGGATTCTCTTACTCCCTCTTTCTCTGCTCCTACCCCCGACCCTCAAAAATAAAAAAATAAACATTGAAAACAAAATGAATATCATAGCCATTTATACTTGCCAGATTTTTCATTTCTTCTTCTTAAACTACTCTATATTTAAGAGTTTGAATAATTAACAATTATATTTACAAAAGCCTACAGTTTGTTTGGCTTACTCTGTCTTTCTGTCCTCTACCCATCCCCAAGAAGATTGACCCTTGCAGCCTTCATCAAGAAGCCCACTTGGCTTTTGAGTCCACTATTGAGAGACACTTGCAAAAGAATCAGGGGAGATAGGCGGATGGTGGATCTGGAAGGAAAAGCAGAAAAAAATTGAGAACTCTTTGAATAAAAAAAAATCCCAGAAATGTGTGCTCTTTAATACATGGTGATGTATTTATTTACTGCCTGCTCATTTCAATTCAGTTAGTACCACTGCACTAGTTTGTTAGGGACATGCTTCATTAGGAACAATACAGAAAACAGAATAGTCTATGAGTTTCTAGAAACAATGTTTTCTTCTCTCTGTGATGGCTGTCACACTTTTTTTTTGCTTACCAGGCACTGAGCAAATACTTGCCTTTTTTTTTTTTTTCTATTTTGCCTTTGTTGGAGGTGCCTGAAAGAGGAAATTTTGTGTATAAGCATTTGCTAAATGTGTTGATTTCCTCTGCTGGGGATTTAGATATTTGTTTTATGAAGTATTTGAGCTTTGTTCTTTTGTCTTAAAGTAAATCCATCAAAGTGTACATAACGTCACCAATGAAAACAAACAAAATATCTTGGAGCACTTTTTATGATAATCCATACACCTTACCAAAAAAGATTAACCTATATATATATATATGTATATGTATATACATATATATATATATGTATATGTATATATATGTATATGTGTATATATATATGTATATATATATATCAAAAGCCAAATGCTAAAGTTTTTCAAGAGCATTGATTAATAAATACTGCTATTATATAGCTATATGGCAATTACACATCTACAGTGAAGTCCCCCCTAGAATTTAATTTCTGAAAAAGAACTATAAGAATTCTTTAAAGCACTTGACCAAAAAAACCATCTAGTTGATTCCCACTTGGTCAGAAAATATTAATTGAGTGGATAGTATGTAGGAAGCTTTGTGCTAGGCTGTGTACATATAACAATGAATCACTTCAAGGTAGGTAGAGGAATGAAAAGGCATTTTCAAAACAAAGTGTAATGGAGTTAAAATACAGAATGCTATGGGAGCCATGAAAAGGTGAGTGATATATCAAACTTGAGTTTTGAAGGGAAAAAAGGAATTATCCAAGGCAAAGAGAACAATTTGAGGGGAGAAATGTCGAGGCATAGGCAGAGGACTAGGAATTGGGAGGGAGGGAGCTCAGTGCTTTTAAGCAGGGGTAGAAGGAGCTTGGTATGTCTGGAACTTGGGTACAATACCCAGAGGTTGGATGAGAGGCGGGTAAGCTAGAGAGGGAGGTGGTAACTCATGAAAAGTTTCCATTTAATATTAAATTGGGATTTATCTGCAAAGATGTTTGCTCTCAAAAAGAATTTTAAGTGGAAATGGAAACAATTACATTTTTGAATAGCTATTCCAGAAGCTATGTGAAAATGTGTTTATTGTGAGGGAATTTATATCACCTTTTGTTGCTTGGTATCATTATGCTTTTTTCTATTTGCTTCATTCTCATCAGAATCTTCACTTACTTAGTCATAATGCATAACTTCCTCCCACCTCCTTTGTTGGCATGGAAGTATTCTTACTTGGCATATTTGTGTATGGAGGGTGAGCCCTAGGAATGAGGCAGTTAGATATGTATGTACCCTTTCCCCCTTTGTGCCATTTTATCATTCTTTTGTTAAATTAAAGAGAATGGCAGATTAGTATGGCTGCCTTTGTATCTGTTTTTACATGGTTGTTCAGTAGAGTATTGTTTGTTCTCCTGTGGACTATATATCCATATGTGTTTGAGATTAAGAAACTCTTTCCAGATGTGCCTCACTACTTATTCTATATTCTGTATTAGTTGTCCTCAAGAAACTGGTATCTTAAGTTGCTTTAAAATATGACAATGTGCTAAAGTTTTAGTTAGACATTAAACAAATTCTATATGGCTTGGCTCCTGGCTTGTGCCAGGAGTCTATGTACAGAATGAGAAGCAGACAATCCCAGGCTCTTGCTAAGGAAATACACTTCTGGGTTTAAGGGAGACTTTACCAAGTCAAGGCATGCAAAAAGTGGTGGAAAAAGTCAAAAGCTCAGTTGAGTAAATGTGAAGGGTAGAGGGGTTTGTTGGGTGCAACTGAAGAAGGAAAAGAGATCTATACATGACCTAGAAAAGAGTCGACCAGTCTATAACCTGTCCAAGACAGTAAGCTATTTGGCTTATCTCCAATATCTAAAAGTAGAAGATCAGAGTTACTAAGTCAGTAGGTTAGGCACTGCAATGGAAAAGTCACAGGATTCTAGCTGAAATACACAGTTCTCTGATGATAACAAAGAACCCAGCAACAGTTATAATGTTGGAATTGGTCCAAGATATCCATCATTGTGCAATCACATCTGCTGCCTTTTCCACTTGCACAATTCGTGAAATTAAAAAAAAAAAATCTTACTCTTGCAATGAAAGAGCAGGGAGTCTGTACTGTTTGGAGGTGCTCCATCATTGTTCTCAAATTGAGCTTTCTTTTTTAGTCATCTCTAACCCATTGGGTAAATATATATATGAACTTCTTTCCTAGAGCAAATGTCTCTTTTCTCTTTTGGATTCAAGGATTACCGACAAAAGCAAGTAAGTTACTTTTGTCTTAGATTTTTTCCCAGTGATTCCTGCTTCACAAGCTTTGTTTCTGTTAGCAGTTTTTTGAATTTCAACTTTGTTTCAACTGTAAAGCTCTTTGAATGGGAATCCTAGAGCCCCTCCATACTAACATGCCATCAGGATCCAATATATATGTTAGTAATATTAAGTAAGAATTTCAGCTGTGCATTCCAAAATCTATTAACCTGAAATAAGGTAAGCAATTAATAAGAGCGAAACTGCTTTTGGACACAAAATTCTGTATGAATTGAAATCTAACAACTACAAAAACCAGGGGCACCTACGTGGCTCAATCGGTGGAGCATCCAAGTCTTGATTTTGGCTCATGTCTTGATCTGAGGGTTGTGGGATTGAACCCCGCATCAAGCCCTGTGTAGGGCTCCACACTGTGCATGGAGTCTGCTTACGATTCTGTCTCCCCCTCTGCCCCGCTCCCCTGTTTGCACGTGCTCTCTCTCTTTCTCTCTCTCAAAATAATAATTAGAAACCCACATAAATAATTACCAACAGAACTAATCACTGAAGTTATTATTAATGGATAATTCTATTGTTTAACTGTATGCATTATGTGTAGAAAAAATGATTTTTTTCTTGTTTTTGTATAATGTTACCAGGAGAATTTCACAAAGATGTTGAACACACACATATTTGCACACACGCACACACACACACAAATTTATAGTGAATGCCCATAAGTTTGAGTTAAATCTGTGAACAGCTTTACTCTAATAAAATCCCTTTGGGACTTTGATTCATACTTGGAAAGTGGCTCTCAGTTGGATGCTATGAAACTGAATTTCAGAAAAACTGGCAATATTTTCCTTTGAAAGCTTGATTATCTTTTCTGTGGCAATACCTCTTTTGAATTATCTGATAATTTCTCTCTCATTTTCTTCCTATTATTCCTCCCTCCTTTAAGTAAAGACAGACAACTACACATACTTCCACAACCTCACACCCAATGCAAAGAATACTTAACTTCCAATTTTATTTCATCTGGTTTTGTTTGCACGTCAGATCAATATTTGGGGCCCTGACCATTTTATGTATTCTCCTGTGAGTTACTCCCACTTTTCTCTTCATCTTGTATGTGTGTGGGCATGTGTGTGTGCTCAGTGAGGCTTAGAATTAAAGACTCTATTCTGCACAATGCATCCACTCTATCAAGAGCCAAATTCTTATCTTGCTTTGAACCCTCAGGGATCATTGACTTCAAAAGAATATATTATGTTCCAAAGTGGCTCCATACAGCTGTAGAGGAAGGCATAAAATTGGTCCCGAGAGACTAGTTCCTCAATTCAATGTGATGTTATTCTGCTGCATACATAAGTAGCTCTGTCTTTCTCTCTGGTGCATGAATGTCTGTGTGTTTGTGATCAAGTGTACTTGGCCAAAAGAGAATTCTGGTACCCCTTCTGTTAATATTCTCAAGTAATAGCAGAGATAATATCAAAATAAAAACTCATTAATATTTTGAACTAATATTTTGAACTGTTGTTGTTTTATGGTGTATGTTATCTTTGAAGTGTAAATAAGCAATAAGTCAGGTTAAAAATGAACAACAACAGATCCATGGTGCATAAATGGCCAATTCTGTAGGTGTCTCCCAAACCAAAAGGTTTCAGAATATCAGTTTACTTGTGGAATTGCAATTATTATGAGAGGGTCTCAGATATCAAATAAAAATCACATAGAAAATGAAAGGAACGTGTATGATCACTATATGTGTGAATCACTGTGTATGTGTGTGAATGCCACCTGACACACACACACACACACACACACACACACACACACACACAGATATATATCAGTTTGCTTTTATGTAATTTCATAGTTTAGCCTGTTTTCAAAGAAACCTGAATTCCTACCTAGAGATGTATCTCTTTGAAACTTTCCCCTGCACAGTGTAAGTGTACAAAATCACTTGGTATTTATATTTTTCTGTAGCACTTTTTTTTTCACAAAGTGTATATTATGTTTTAAAAGTGTTGAACAAAAAGATAAAACAAGGTTCTAAGGTCAGATACATTTGGGAACTTTGGGAATAAAAAAATGCTAACCAAATTTCTTTTGTTTAGTACTTTGTAAACCTTCACTGTGCCACATTGTGCTGCAAAATAGGGTAAGGAGTATTCATCATTCTCAGAGAGTATTTGACCACAGAACCAAAGCCACTCCACTATCCCAGCCCTGCCTCAGTATTAGTTGGCCATTTTGCAGGGATTTTTGAACTTCTAGGTATACCATTACATTTAGTAAGGAGAATTTCATTTGATTCTTTTATAAATTTACCCTTCCACGTTTTTGAATCGTTTTGTTACTCAAAAATGAGCACCGCTATTTACTGTCAAATGCACCCACAGTTTTGCATTATTTGACAGTTTGGATTTGTGCTGGTGCATCAAGTTGGTGTTTTAGCCAATAGATAAAAAAGGAAGGCTTTCCAGCTCTAGACATTTAAACTTCTCTGGAATATTATGTATGGGCATAGCTAATGAAGCTAAACGTTGGCAGCCTCGGTTGTAAATATAAGAGCAATATTTTCTGGATATATTGAAAGACATTGATATTTTTATTTGTGCCCTTATAATTAGATGTTAGATTTTAACTATCATTACCTATTCCTTCTTCTGTTGGCAGTATATGTGGGTATCCTATTAAATGTTGCTATTAGGTGAATTATAATCTTATTATCTAGCCATGTTGGAATTTATAGTACACAAACCATTTTTTGGCACAGGTTGGATTGGTATGTAGAGAAAACACATTGCAGTGAGACAAAGATAGTTGTTAGTCCCAACTTTCTTCAGCTTTATGAATTAGGCATTAGTTGTATTGTCATTGCTCTTTACCAGTGTTTTTCTAAAGTACTGAAGAAACAATAGGATAGCAGAGCAAATAAAGTTCTTTTAGTGGGTCAGATAATAATTATGAGACTTCTGCATCGAATTTCCAAATGTATACTTTGTAACTTCCTGGATTCAAAGTGAGCAAAAAAGCAGTTTTATGTTTCTTTCCTGGAAAAAAAAAAACAGTGCAATATGAAACACCATATGAAAATGACTTGCAAAGCACTTTTCCTACCTTCTGATTATGATTTAAAAGAAGTTACATAATGGTGCACCTGGGTGGCTCAGTCAGTTAAGCATCTGACTTCAGCTCAGGTCATAATCCTAAGGTTCGTAAATTTGGGCCCTGCATTGGGCTCTGTGCTGACAGTTCACAGCCTGGAGCCTACTTCAGATTCTGTGTCTTTGTCTCTCTCTGCCCCTCCCCTGCTCATGCTCTGTCTCTCTCAAAAATAAACACTAAAAAAAATCCTTTTAGGTTGTTACATAAGCACTAATTTTTGATAGAACAGAATCCTATTTATTGGAATATATTTGCATGGAGACATGCAAAAAGACTTAATTCTGAATCTTGGAGGTTTTTTGAACAGTATGGGCAGAAATTTTATATGTGAAATATCTAGTGTAAATATTTCTCCATGTTTATTAAATTATACTTCATTATTATAGTGTTTCAAGTCTGTAAATTTTGTTAAATTATATATATTGTCACACTAAAAGAGGACTCATACCAGAAAACAAAAATAAATTAATTAAAAGAAGCCTAATTTTTTACGCTCTTATATAATTCCACAACTTTTATCATTTCAGTCAATACATTAATAATAAGACATGTTAATGGGTGCCTGGAAATCCATAAAGTAAGCAAAGATAAAGACAAAAGTTGGGTGCTGTGCTAACGTACAGACACAACTTAAGAGTAAGAGAAATGGTTTCAAAATACACCTTTCCTATGTTTTTTGCTAATTCCACAGTATATTTCTGGAAAAAAATTGAGCATTTGCTTGAATTTTACAGTTTCTGTTTTACATTTCTTTCAGGAAAATAATGGCAGCACATGAAAACATACTTTTAAATTTGTTGAAAGAAACTTAGAGATTACAGACAAATTACCTAAATTAGAAATTGGTGAAATGAAATTTTAAAAAGCATTTAGCAGAGCATATCAAGTAAGTGTGCTGTGTTACTATGAATGTCTGCATATTTGATTTGAAGACTAAGATGAATATTTTATACTGATGCCTGTGGTTTGGAATTTTGTGCAAAATAATTGTTATTTTTGTTACCATCAGAGTAATTCTCTACTAGTAGTTGTAGCACTAATATAGTAGTGATATCACCAACATTACTATTATTTGTCATAAAACTTATGTGAGAACTCTTTTGAAGATCAGGAAGTTTTTTTTTTTAATATTAGAGCCCATAAAGCCAAATTAAGAGATACTTAAATGACCATGTTTGAAATCCAGATAGATTGTGATTTAACTATGTGAATAATCTCACATTTTAAGATCTCTTTTAGCCATAGCTCTGTCGTGGCGGCATAAATCTATTGCAAAACAAATTAGGCAACGAAGTCCAAAGTATAGCAGCACCTTTTTCTTATTATACGTCCCTCCAAAGGTATTAAGAACCTACTTAGAACAGAAGAGTAAGTCCCTCTATGTTGTATGATTGCATGAGAGGACTTTAATAATATGATATTCTACATAATATATGCTGTAGTTATATTCCCATTTTAAGGACCAGTGCTTTTCCTTTAAAGACCTTCACACCCCGTGGGATGTGCCAATAGCCATTTTTCACTGTCTGCTGTGTTGAAGTCCAAATACATGTTAATCTGTCATTTATTTCCATAAACTCACAGGTGAAATCAGTTAGCATTTTATCTTAGAAATATATAACTATCATGTTTTACTTAAAGGGGATAACTGCAGTCTATAGAGCACACAATCTGTTCTGTTTTCCCAAATTTCTCAAGAACATGATAAAAATAAGAGAAAAACACTCGAGGCGCCTGAGTGGTCCAGTCAGTTAAGCGTCAGACTTCATCTCAGGTCATGATCTCATGGTTCATGAGTTTGATCCTCGCATCAGGCTCTGGGCTGACAGCTGTGGAGCCTGCTTTGGATTATGTGTCTCCCTGTCTCTCTGTCCCTCCCCTGCTCATTCTCTCTCTCTCTCTCTCTCTCACTCTCTCAAAAATAAACATTAAAAAAAAGACAAAGGGACACTCTCTTTATGGATACCCATATTTTTGTAATAGCATCAAGGGGATAACTTTTAAAATTTAGAATAATTATTTTCTTATGACAAAAATTTTCTCCAGGGGATTACTTTTAGTAACAACCCAAATAGAGTATTTGAGATATAATTACATTAATAAAATATTAATTTATAACAATTATTATAAGAGAATACTTGATGTATTTATAGACATAAATCTTAAATTCTCATTTTATCTCATTTAAATTGTTAGTTTAAAATAGAATCTCATAAATATCTAATCACTATGTTTTTTACAAGATAAGTCAGAAAGTTTTTCTTTAAGATACCCTGACTGGGGACGCCTGGATGGCTCAGTCTGTTAGGTGTTCGACTTCAGCTCAGGTCATAATCTCACGGTTCGTGGGTTCGAGCCCCACGTTGGGCTCTGCTGGCAGCTCAGAGCCTGAAGCCTGCTTCAAATTCTGTTTCCCCCGCTCTCTGCCCCTCCCTGGCTTGTGCTCTGTCACTTTCTCTCTCAAAAATAAATAAAAATTTAAAAAAAATTAAGATACCCTGACTGCATGCAGTAACTATAAACAACTTCATCTACTCAGTATTTGAAAACAGCCCATTAGGAAAATATATATATGAAGAAAAAAGAATAAGACTAGATTTAAGCAACAATTCACAGCCAATTGAAAACAGCATTATTGACATCTTATGACTTCTCATTAAGTTACCACGGAGAAAATATTTAGAAGTCCATCCCACAATCTATAATATTATCTCCTTCACTGAGCTAGAACCTCAGTGCAGTTTTAGAAAATAAAGTGCAAAATAGTCGCAAACAAATAGACTTTTAAGCTGTGAGACACACACATACACACACACACATGCACACACACAGAAATTCTTTTGTAAATTTTATTCAGACTATTTCAATGGTGGAAGCTGGTGAAAATCAATATCCTTTTGTTAATTAGGAATGTTTGCTACAGCATTATAAAGGAAACTGAACTAGAGCTCAGTGTCTTTATTCTTTACCTGTGCCTGAACACGCTGAGTTGCAAGGGATATATGAACTCCTTAAAATGTATTTTTTTAAATTTTTTTTTCAACGTTTATCCATCTTTGGGACAGAGAGAGACAGAGCATGAACGGGGGAGGGGTAGAGAGAGAGGGAGACACAGAATCGGAAACAGGCTCCAGGCTCTGAGCCATCAGCCCAGAGCCCGACGCGGGGCTCGAACTCCCGGACCGCGAGATGGTGACCTGGCTGAAGTCGGACGCTTAACCGACTGCGCCACCCAGGCGCCCCATTAAAATGTATTTTTTAAAAAAGGTGTATAATACATTATCTGGATTGGCCATAAAATTTTTAAACATGTCTTTGTAATCTCTAAATTAAGCACCACTTTTCAGGCCACATAATCTTACTGCACTGATAACATCAGCAATATGGCTTCGTTCCCTACAGACAATATGGGACAAGGTGGTTGGTAACAGGCTGTAGTAACTTGAACTCTTGGCCCTGAAGAAGCACGGGTTTCTACCCAGACTTCATAGATTTCCTAAACCATGGATTTATTTTTCTTCATAACACTTATCATACCTCACGTATTATAATTTATGTTTGTTTATTGTGTCCACTAGAATAAAATTTTTAGAGAAAGACACTTCTTTTTTGTTGTTGTTGTTTAATTGCACTATCTCCAGTATCTAGAAAAGTGCTTGATACATGGTTGGTGTGCAGTAAATCATTGTTCAATGAGGGCAGGAATCTCTATTCAAGAAAGTTTACTGGAGAACACAACATGGTAATTCATGATCACAAATAGCTTGTAACAACATGATGTTGCAAAACTTCTTTAAAATCAAAGTATTTTAAAACATATTGCAAAGGAAAAAGCCAGTAATAACTGAAGGCCCATTATCTACAGAGGCAATAACATACAAGGGAAATTCTGACTGCGATATATCTGGAAACAGTTCTGTGGTAGCTTGTCTTCAATATGGCCATCATCAATTCCTTTTCTTCCTGTACGTGTGTGTGTATATGCATTCCCCCATCCAGCGCTAGAGTCTGTTCTTCCTTACCTTGAATCCAGGATGTAATTTGATTGACCAGTAGAATGGGCAAGACTAATATCCTGGGGCTTCTGAGGCTGGATTATTAGAAGCCTTGCATCTTTTACCGAGACATATTACAATAAGTCTTGCTCTGGAGAAAGCAAACCAATGTGTAAGAAATCCAACTACCCTGAAACCACCATGTGGTGATAATCACAAGCTACATGGGCAGACTCAATATATTAAGATGCCATGTGGAGAGAAAGAGAGACCAAGAAGTATTGGGGAACCAGACATTTGAATGAAGAGGTCATTTTGGAATTGTGTCTTCTAGCCCCAGGTGCCCAGCTGACACTGTCAGGGATCGGAAACAAACTACTCAGCCAAGATCTTCCTGAATTCCTGACCCACATATCAAAAGCAAATAAAATACTTATTTCGAGTCTCAGAATCTTGAGGTAGTGTGTTACCCACAAGGAGATAAATGGAGCAAGTTCCAATACCGTTACTAGAAAGCAGAAAAACCAACACTCTGAGCTTCCAACACAGAAGAGGTCGGTGTATTTCATTCAGGTTCCATTATGCAGCATGTGCTAACTATACTGGAATTTTTGACACAGATTTAACTGAGACCGTTCTGATTCAAAGAGCAAACTACAAAGAAATGACTGAAATAGTTGGATTATTGGGTCAGGGAATGCATCATAGACTCAGATATTGCTTTGACATATATTTTTATCTTGTTGTCTTATTTTCCTGCATCATTTAGATATAATATTCATAAAAGAGGCCCATTGCCCTGTACTGACTCTGCTAATGTTTTATTTATGATACAAAGGTCTCTCTTTGCCTTTTAGGTGGGCACTACAGGGATATTTCAATGAATTTTTAATCTTCATTTTTACCCTCCCTTAAAGCGGAGCTACAAGTGTCTCACAGACAGCTATGCTGAGCAACCAGGTATTTGTCAGACTGCCACATGAGTCATTTTTTTCAATGACAAAGCAGGTGGATGCCCTGGAGGAGAACATAAAAGGAATCTCAGTAATCATGTCCTACTTGAGTTGCCTATATACTGCTGACTCAACAGCTGGCTCTATCCAGAAGAAAACAAGGCAGGAGATAAAATATAAACTAAAAACAAACAAATGAAAAGAAATGTAATAAAACCACCACTGAAACAATAACCACTTATTTCCTTTCAAAGAATGATTTCTTATAATGCATGCTTTACATGAAAATGTATAAAATAAATTACAACAGAAATCTTTATACTTTACAGGACATTGAATCTGGTGTTTCATCAACAAAAGCTGCTGGGGAAAATGCAGTCACATAGTCCTCAACTCCTTTCTTATTTACTGAATGGAATAAGCCCAAAACAGTTCTAAAAGTTTTGAATTGGATCTTGGTCCAAGATCTACATCAGGAGTTTCCAGGCCTCATATTTACCACATGATTTGCTGATGGCATCATTACATAAAAGAAAATGTAATTTCTGAAAATACCTGCAATTAGATACTGAGCAGACACATGTCATTCTCTTCTTCAATCCAACGGTAGACAAGAAAAGTCCCCCTAGTGGCATGTGGGGGCTTCTTAACAATCACCAGTGCCTGTGAACTTGTCAGTAGGCTTCTTCAACAGAATCGTTTTGTTTCTAATAAGATGAGACACACATTCTTAAGAAGAAAAAAAAAGCTATGTAATTATATGAAAAAGTTGGAATTCCTGGATAGGTAATAATATATGGAGAGATTCAGAGATCTCCTCTTCCATAGATCACCAAAGTAAAGGAAAAAGAACCATTGCGTTAGTGGAGACCATTGATAGGATTACATCCCCACCTGAAACTAGGAAATAAACCTATGGGTATGCTGAAGACCTTCTCTTTGGGAGTTACCACCAGAAAATCTTTGACATTATGAGACAAGAAAACAAGTAATAGGTACCAGGGAGGAAGAGTGAGGGCGAATAAGGGAAGGGGGCACCAGGACCATGAATAAAAGGCAAAATGAGAGTTGCCTCAGAAAGCATACCTGCAAGATAACGGAATAATTTTGAAGTTCCCATGATAGAGTTATCAATGCCTGACAAAGTAGTTTTCAGACCTGATCATGAATCCTGAATCTTCACATTATCCTATGTTTTTATTGTATAAATAGGTATACAACTTGATACGGGTATACATTGTAAAATAATAAGCACCATCAAGCTAATCAATACATATATCACCTCACATGGTTACTTTGGGGGGGTGCTGCATAAAAGCACTTAGGAGCCATTCTGCCAGAAAATTTCAAGTATAGAGTACAGTAATGTTCCTTGTAGTCACCACACTCTACGTTAGATCTCCAGAACTTACTCATCTTGCATACCTAAAATTTTGTACCTCTTGACCAACATCTCCTCATTTTTCCCTCCTCCCAGTCTCTAGTAACCAGCATTCTGCTTCTGTGAGTTTGATAGTTTGCCATCACTTCTGAAACTAAATCAATCCTTACTGCTTAGATAAGAGTTTGCTTTTCTTTACCCAGCCTTCTACTGTTGCTTCTACAAACCAGCCATACTGGCCACCTCAACACCAGCTGATTTTCAGTCTCCTGCTGCTTCACTACATATACATATATTTACTATTCATTACACCTAGAACACCTGTCTGGTGTCCCATTCCTGCTTAATTTTGTCAGTGCCCCACATACACAACTTTACCTGTGTAAATTTGTTTCCTTTTTCGGTTTTCAAAGCATCAAGTAAAGTCATTCCGTCAGGGGAAACTTCACCAACCCTCCCAGAAGAGGTTAGCAACCTATTCAAATGTTTATATTTAAATTCTTGGCTGTGTGTTAGTTTTCTCACAATGTGGGCCAGCTCCTTCCCACATACTGCTAGGTTCCTTCCTTTTGGGGCAAATGTCTGAACATAGCACTCTTTGCATTTCTGTGTATATATTTAAGCTTTGTCAACATACCATTGATTAGGGAAGGTTGTAGCTCTGTATTAGGGCTTATTAAAATTCAGTACAGCACATGTCTGCTCATGTAAAAATGTAGAAGTAATATCCATATACAGAACCCAAATGCCATGCTCAATTAAATACCAAGCACAATCCCAGCGCATCTGCTCGGTACATGCTCTGGTCACAGCCTAATAGTCAATTGTACGATGACAAATAAATGCAGAATATATCATGTTAAGATAATTTTGTATTTTAGAAAATCTTAGTTTTAAATTTTGAGCCTTTGTGCTTGGATTTTTTTTTTTTTATCATGGAGAGTAATCAGCAATTCCTTTGATATCGTTAGTGATCTAACTTGAAACGAAAAAGTCTTATTATTCTTTTAAGCTGCTTTATCATTTTAATTAAAGAGTACAAACATAAGCCATTAAAAACGCAACTTCTTAACCTGTGAATCAGAATTTCTCCATGGTCTATAAACCAAGAAGAACCAATCCATTATATTACTTTTTCTATCATCTTTAAGCCTGGATCTACATTTTTATGTATAGCTAAAGAATCTCATTTCTCTTGATAAACTCTTCTGTGTGTAAATACTTTGCCTTTAAATTTATAAACCAGATTTACAAAATATCACTTTAAATGTATAAACCATATTTATTTATCAAAATACAACGATTCCAATTTGTGGTGAATATGAACTTTTCCCTCCAACCTGGGATATAAAAATGACATATCTCTCTTTTTTCTTTAAAATTATATTAAAAAAATTTTTTTTAATGTTTATTTATTTCTGAGACAGAGAGAGACAGAGCATGAGTGGGGGGGATGGGGGCAGAGAGAGAGGGAGACACAGAACCAGAAGCAGGCTCCAAGCTCTGAGCTGTCATCACAGAGCCTGACACAGGGCTCAAACTCATGAACCGTGAGATCATGACCTGAGCCGAAGTCGGTCGCTCAACCGACTGAGCCACCCAGGCGCCCCAGCTTTAAAATTATATTTTAAACAAAATTATGTTTAATCTGTTTTATGTCTCCAAACCCCTGATGGGAGGAAATTAGATTTCAGTCACTATTGGGCTTCTCTCCTCTGTAGAGTCAAACATCCTGAAGTTATTGTCACTATTGATATACTTATGGTCCATGTGGTTCTCTAAAGGGAGACAGGTCCACTGCCTACCCAGGAAATCTGCTGAGATTAAGACTGGCCTCCTGGGGCGCCTGGGTGGCGCAGTCGGTTAAGCGTCCGACTTCAGCCAGGTCACGATCTCGCGGTCCCTGAGTTCGAGCCCCGCGTCAGGCTCTGGGCTGATGGCTCATAGCCTGGAGCCTGTTTCTGATTCTGTGTCTCCCTCTCTCTCGGCTCCTCCCCCATTCATGCTCTGTCTCTCTCTGTCGCAAAAATAAAAATAAACGTTGAAAAAAAAAATTTAAAAAAAAAAAAAAAAAGAAAGACTGGCCTCCTTAGGGTGTCATGCCACCTTTCCCCTAACAGAGAACAAGCAGGAGGAAGCACAAAACTGCTTATGGAACCCACAAAATCCTGTCCCTTTCACCGCCTGGGTTGAGTTTCTCAAATGCTCACTGAAATTTGTCCTCAGATTTTTTGTTTTTTTAAGACTCAGGGGTGAAATGTTTAAAGGATCCCTTTCCCCAAAACCAACAATAAAACTGGATAAAATTGTTGATAATAATTGAGGGCTCTTGAAGCTGACTAAATATAAACAATACATTGAGAAGTATTTTTTTCAAGAAAAATGACTCACCTTTGAGTAAGAACAGTGGGAATCAGGAGCCTTCTTGCCAGGGGCTGCTTTCACCAACCACTTTCCCCGCCCAGTGTCCAGATCAGTAGGCACAGTGCCGCCACCAGGATGAGACAGCCCGTGGAAATCTGTTGCTTCACTGAGAGGGGGCAGACTTGATTTTGTGCAAAGGGCAGAGAAGTCATGCCCCGTAGTGTTTGTGAGTAAAAATGGCAAAATTGGTAGGAAACGGACAAGGAAAGCTGACAATGCTTCTAAAATGAGATAATAGTTGTCCTTAGAGTGAGCAGTAAACTGACAGAGCCGGAAACTGAACACACAAATCCTAGAAATGAGAAGAAACAGCCACAGAGGGCTGCATACCAGCTTTCCACATATCCATGGCTGACTTGGGGAAGCTAGTACATATACGGAAAGGAGATATGGACTTTGAAATACCCAAAGTCATGATTAAAAAGAAGAATAAAGAAGAACTATGAATAATTTAGACCCCTATCTAACACCATCTACAAAAATCAAATAGAAAACGTATCTTAGGTTAAATGTTAGGGTCAAAACTATATTACTTCTCATAGCAAACAGAAGAAAAAAATGAGACTTTGGATTACACAAAGATTTCTAAGATTTCTTAGAAATAAAAAGACAATCCGTAAAAAGACCCAAAAAATGGGCCTCATTAAAATTTTTGTTCTTCAAGAAACACTGTTATGCAGGTAAAATATAAGGTACAAACTGGGAGAAATATTTGCAAATCATGTATCTGATAAAGGATGTATATTCGTGGCACCTGGGTGGCTCAGTTGGTTGAGCCACTGATTCTTGATTTCCACTCGGATCATGTTCCCAGGGTCTTGGGATCAAACCTCGTGTCAGGCTCTATGCTGAGCATGGAGACTGCTTAAAATTCTCCCTCTCTCTCCCTCTGCCCCTCTCCCTTGCTCATGCTCTCTTTCTCTAAAATAAAGCAAAAAGGATGTATATTCATAATATGAAAGAAACTTTACAATTCACTAAGATGACAAGCAATCCAGTTTAAAAACGGGCAAAATATTTTATAACACATTTCACGTAAGGGGATATATAAATGGCTAATAAACACATGTAAAGGTGTTCAATGTAGTCAATACTCATTTTGTCATTTTGCCCAAAAATTCATTAATAAAATTCTAATGAAATACTACTAGACATCCACTGGAATAGTTAACATCAAAAAGTCTGATGGTAGCAAGTGTTGGCAAAAACATAGAGAAAATGGAACTTTACACAATCCTGGTGGGGATGTAAAATGGTACAGATGGCTTTGGAAAAGATTTTGGCAATTTCTTAACAAGTTAAAAAGGGGCGCCTGGGTGGCGCAGTCGGTTAAGCGTCCGACTTCAGCCAGGTCACGATCTCGCGGTCCGTGAGTTCGAGCCCCGCGTCGGGCTCTGGGCTGATGGCTCAGAGCCTGGAGCCTGTTTCCGATTCTGTGTCTCCCTCTCTCTCTGCCCCTCCCCCATTCATGCTCTGTCTCTCTCTGTCCCAAAAATAAATAAACGTTGAAAAAAAAAGTTAAATTAATAATAAGCTTAATTCCATTCTTAAGAGTATGAGTTATCAAAACATATATCTAAACAAAGTCTTCTACGCAAATGCTCATAGCAACATTTTTCTGAATCACTAAAAACTGGAAACAATCCGGGGCGCCTGGGTGGCTTAGTCGGTTGAGCCTCCGACTTCAGCTCAGGTCATGGTCTCACGGTCTGTGAGTTCCAGCCCCGCGTCGGGCTCTCTGCTGACAGCTCAGAGCCTGGAGCCTGCTTCCGATTCTGTGTCTCCCTCTCTCTCTGCCCCTCCCCTGTTCACACTCTGTCTCTCTCTATCTCAAAAATAAATAAACGTTAAAATAAAAAAAAAAAAAAACGAAACAACCCCAAAATCTATCAATTAGTGACTAGATAAAGAAAATGTGGTATATCTATACACAATGAAATTTAATTCTGCAATAAAAAGAACAAATTGTTGGTACATGTTACAACATGAAAGAACCTAGAAACATTATGCTAAGTGAAAGAAGTCCGGCACAGAAGACCATATACTGTGGTTCCATTTGCATAAAATTTTCAGAAAAGGCAAATCCCTAGAGGTAAAAGTAGATTAGTGGTTGCCTGGAGCTGAGGAAGGAATGGAGGTTCTGCAAATGACTACAAAGGAACTTTCTGAGTGATGGAATGGTCTACAACCTTACAGTATTTTTGCAACAATTGCAACTATAAATTTTGCTAAAAATATTGAATTGTGCATTTGAAATGGATATATTCTATAGTATTTGAGCTATAGTAAAAAAAAAATCTGATAAAAAAAACTAACTTCACTTCTCAATGTTCTTTAGAAAAGCAGATACTTGAGTCTTTTAAGGAAGTTGCTGATACTAAGATTAGTTAGAATATTCTGATCTCCTTTTGTATTACGTGTTACATTTATGTGAAATTGGCTTATGCTATTTAAAAAGGATGGAAACTAAATTAATTATAATTTATTTTTCAGTTTATGTTTTTAAACCTATTAACACTTATCTATAATAGTTCAGTGATGTATTTTTGAAAAATGGAAATATTTTTGCTTTTGAAAAGAGAAGTAAATCATTTGGAAAACTTTCCAGAAAGGATTATCTATGCCTGACTTGACTAACACTTAAAATTAGGTTTTTGTTTTTAGTAGATTAAATCAACAAAACAAACTGCCTGTTTTCTTCAAGTCATAGAAAATGACGAATTTGTTAACATAAATTGTAGGTGTATTTATTAATAAAGCTAATACAATTAGTATTTTCCTAGAATCCTCCACATTGAGAGTGTATGAATTGGTCTTAATTGTCGCATTGGAGAAACATCAAATCATTAAGCTCTTCCTTCAGGGCTTTTAGTGAAGGTGAGGTAATCTCCCTGCTTACTGATGAGGTCCTCCAGCTCTTTCCCCGACACCCCCAGCTTCCTCCCCTGCTTCTCCCTCTAAGGCCACACAGGTCCTCAGCTACATAATCTGCTCTCCTTACTTAAACTCCTAGACTCAGAACTGTGCTGTTGTTCTATACAATTCCTAAAATTACACTATTCCTGAGTTACACTATTGTGACATTGAAAATATTCTGATCTATTTTTTCATCATTGACTATGCTGAAATAGAGAACTACCTTCAATATTCATTCATTTAATCCTTTTTTACTAGGTTATAAAGCATGCCTTCCTTTCTTGTTTGTTGTTTTGTTTTGTCAGATAGTCACTATTAGAATACTCAACCCCAGCTTTCAGATAGCAGCCAAACAAAATAACCTAGTGTGTCATTCTCAATATCGTCCTCTCCTTTATTAGTCAAGTTTCCCCCACTGGTTAGCAAACTACTTATATTGTTAGAGACTTACAAGTTAAAAAAAAAATGTTTATTTTTCTTGCTCATGGATCCAGAGGTGAAAGAGTGACTCTGCTTCTTCAGGCTTTTAGGTTTGTTCAGGTCTGCTTCCTGTGTCTTCATGATTCTGGGTCCAGTGGTTACTATGGAATAAGTTTCTCATTGATGATCGTAAGAGAGCAGGACAGAAGACCAAACCAGGAAAGCGTTTTTAAAATCTCTCCCTGCATCATATCAACCGGCTAAATCCATCTCGATGTGATGGGAATGTGTTTTCCATCCAGATGGGGATACATTGCAAATTTCCATGACTGAAAAGTAGGAGTGTACTGCACAGATTAATAATTGGAACAGCAAATCCAGTGTATCACGAATCCCTTCGGCGGGAATCTATTAGCTCAGAACCAAGTGTGTGTATATGTATATATAATGATAATATAATGTATATTATATTTATTTATTTATTTTGAGGGGGAGAAAGAGAGAGCAAATGGGGAGGGGCAAAGGGAGAGGGTGAGTGAAAGAATCCCAAGCAGGCCCCACACTGTCAGCACAGAGCCTGATACAGGCTTGATCTCACGAACCACAAGATCACGGCCTGAGCCCAATCAAGAGTCGGACCCTTACCCGGCTGAGCCATGCAGGTGTCCCCAAGTGTGTATATCTTTACTTTCATCCTTCTCTTCCTTACAGAAGTTTATGTCTATAAAAATACTTTGTCAGTCCTGTTCTATCAGTTACCTATTGCTGCTTTATGTTTTGTATGTAATCACAGCCATCTCAGTGCCGTGCAACAGTAAACATGTATTTCTCACCTACGTGTTTGCACTTGGCTGGGACAGCTCTGCCTCAGGCTGTCCTGTCCCTCAGTGGGACAGCTAGGGTGGCTCTCTTTATATATTTCATTCTTGAATCAAGAGGGAGAGGCGGTGTCTACCTTCAATGTGTTTTTCTTATGGCATAGCAGTTGGGCAAGAAGGCAACCGAACTGCACAAGCAATACCAGCTTCCGCCCATATTATGTTGCTAACATCTCATTTGCCAAAGCATCACATAGCCAAGCTAGGGTGAAAGGGAGGAAAAAAGTACATCTGATGCCACATGAAGCCATAGTCGGCTGCCTTAGTCACACTTAGTCGTTTCCTTAACATATACCCTAAGGCTGTGCCACTTTCTTTTGATTTAGCATGCTATAGTTTTATTTAAAAACACTGAAATTTCTGGACCTCTGTATTCCCTCTAAGTTGCCCGTAAATTGGCCAGTTCTTTTTTGTGCTCATCTTCCTTCTGTTTTAACTTTCATGGTAGCTAGCTCATGCTTTCAAATCTTTGCATCCAGACTTTCTTGCCCAGTGTAGCAAGTTTATGGGTATATTGTCTGACTGCAGTTTACCACATAGTTTGCCGCTACAGAATAGAGATTATAATTTTTGCAGCCTCTGGCAGAAGGGTTCTGTTTGTTTGTTTGTTTGTTTTTTGCCAAAATCCAATGCACTTATTTTAGGTTTTGTTATGACACCACCCCTATCCACACACTAAAATTGAAATTGGTCAAGGTTTGGTCAGGAAAACAGAAACCATTCTATATATTCTGATTTAATACAAAACTTAATACAGAATTAAGTTGAAAGAGCACAGAGGTCAGAGAGACTCAATGTGGGTCAGAGGATTTGACACTGAACCAGTTGGGAGCTGGTTCTCACAAGCTAACCAGGCCATGTCTCTGTTTATTTATCCACCCACATTGCCTAGCTGCAGCCTCTTCCAGAGAACAATGGGTTCTGCTTTTCATCTGCCTTCCAAACCTTACATGAATTCCTCCTTTGAGCAAAGAAACTGGAAAAATCAAGAGGATTCTGGGAAACATAATAATCAGCCTTACAATTTGGTGGAACTGAGTTGACATCAGAAAATCCAGTTTGGTCATGTTTTCACAAATGGACACGTGGATCTGTGAGATTTAAATGTTGAGTTTCTCACTTGGAAATCTCTAGGCACTCTAAATTAAATCACAGTGTTTATGCATGTACACCAAGGATTTAGGACATCAATTTGGAATGAAAGGGCCTACAGAAGAAATTATGGGATCCATAGATACACATTTTAAAATGACTGTTTTCTCTCTTGAGAAGGCTTTTACTGAAGCCATTATATCAGTTACCTAATATATGAGTCCCATCTTTTAATAACAGTGAAAAAATCAAACATCACTACCAGTGTACCAAAGATATCTTTGAATGGGTTTATTTCCTATTCTCTTTCTGTCTTGTTTAAATATAATATTTAAATTTAAGAACCAATGTGAAAGTATTATTTGGGATAAGTATACCATTAATCAACATAAAACACGTTTATTTGTATGAGCTTGAAGATATTTCCTGATGAGAAAATTTGATTGTGAAATTCCTTAAAAAAATATATTTCTGTAGGGTTAGTATTGATAATCTTGAAACTCATAACTGGAAATTTGGGAAACAAGAATAAAAATGGAAAATTAGGGACTTTATGAGCATCCTGTATACTTCATGCCTCGTAGTGACAAATAAAAGTGATTATAGGTATTAAATATTGGTTTATACTGAGGGATAGGAGAAGAAGTTTCAAACTAAATACTAAAACATGTGAATTTTGGTGTTTTTTTTCACTAAATGTGTCATTTGTAGTAGTTGGTTAACCTAAGACTTGCTTTCCTAAATTTTTAAAATAAAAGATTGAGACTAAAATGACAATTTTCTATTTCAAATCTATAGTTATGAAATACTAAAAATATTTAAGGATATAATTTAAGTTAGGAAACGATTAAAGGTAATCCAAATATTTCTATTTTTTATTACTATCTGAAAATTATCCCCACACTTAACTATTTAAAACAACAAACAAACATTCCTTATTTCTCACTATCTTAGGGTTCAATAGAGCAGTGTTTTTTAAGTTTATTTATTTATTTTGAAAGAGAGAGAGAGCAGGGGAGGGACAGAGAGAGAGAGAGGGGGGGGGGGGAGAGAGAAAGAGACTCCCAAGCAGGCTCTGCACCATCATCACAGGCTCCAACTCATAAACTGTGAAATCATGACCTGATCTGAAACCAGAAGTTGGGTGCTTAACTAACTGAGCCACCCAGGCACCCAGCAGAGCAGTTCTTCAGGTCTGGGCTGGTTTGTCTATGATGGCATCCATTGCTTGTTTGGTAGTGAAAGGCTTGTTGGTTTGGGGGACAAGTTGACTCAGGTGAGATGGTTTAGTTCTATTGCACATGGCTCTCGTTCTCCAGTATGTCAGCCCAGGCTTTTTCATGCAGCAGTCATAAAGTTCAAATATCAGCAACAGAAGGCAATGCCAAATGAGTGTTCTTTTTTTTTTTTTTTAATTTTTTTTTCAACGTTTATTTATTTTTGGGACAGAGAGAGACAGAGCATGAACGGGGGAGGGGCAGAGAAAGAGGGAGACACAGAATCGGAAACAGGCTCCAGGCTCTGAGCCATCAGCCCAGAGCCTGACGCGGGGCTCGAACTCACAGACCGCAAGATCATGACCTGGCTGAAGTCGGACGCTTAACCGACTGCGCCACCCAGGCGCCCCGCCAAATGAGTGTTCTTCAAGCCTCTGCTGGTATCAGATTTGCTATTTTCTTATTGACCAAAGCATATCATACAGTCAAGCCTACTTCCAGACATGTAGAAATGGATTCCCCTTCTTAGTGGAGGGAGTGGCAAAATCACACTGCAATAAGAATATGAATACATGAATGGGAAGAATTTGTGACCCATTTTGCAATCTCCCATCCATCCTATTCTCTAGCCAAACTGAGCTATATAATTTTTTATATATAATTCATGAAATCTTCCAAGTTTTGGTTCATTCATATATTTCTGTGCCTCTAAAACTTTCTCTTGCATGTATAAATTCTTGCCGTTCTTACCTCTTGTAGAGTATGGAGTTACTTAGCAACTTCCAGGTTTTTATTGGCATGAATAGAGAAAATAAAAAAGATGAGACAGAGCCTGGATTTTGCAGGCGTTGAGCAGGCTTCACAAGAGAAGACCTATGCTAAAGGGTAACAAGAATGCTAGATCCAGAGAGCTCATGAGAGTATCTTGAGGCAAATGATAGGCACAGGAAAAAAATGTGCAAAAATAAGCTATTTTCTTCTTAATTTTATTGAGACATAGTCTTTTCTTTTACAATGCAGTTGAGGAATGAGACTACCACATCAAGAACTGTGTGTGTTAGAATTTTAACACATAGACATTAAAAGATTTGTTGGAGACACGTGGTGTGCTCTTATATTTAAAACTTTGTGGAAAGAAGTCATTTCATAACAGAGTTATGAAAATACAGGAGTCTATAAAAGGGAAATAGCTTAACCTACAGGATGCTTGTTAGTTTGAACCAATAAGGTCATGAAATGCAATCCAAATTTTACAAAATCATTACATTTTTGTGCTCTTAAGGACAGAGTTTATGTTTGTTTGTTTATATTTCTGAATGTGTGAACCCACGAAACTAGAAAAGACATTTGGAAAAACAGTAAGACCTTCAGTTTCCTAAAATACTGTCAGTTTTGTAAATGATATTAAAAGCATGTATAAATCCTATTTATTTTTAAATATTTACATTATGCAAATATGAATACTTTGCAGATTACCTTCAGCCTAGGTTTTATGTTTACTTTGATTAGACAATTTTAAATGATCTTCAAAGTCACTTTGATTTGTAATTTTCTACACTCCTCAAAACTTAATAAAACTTTCTTTGGCTTTAGGGCTACTCAAACACATTATTTAGACTACCAATTAAATATGCAAATATTTAATCAAATATATTATTATTAACCCAAAGTTTTAATCCAGATCACTTAAATAATGTCCTATTCATTCAAGGATTTTATAAAAAGTATACTGTCCATCACATGGAATATATAAAATTTCAAAACTATTGCTCATAAAAATTAGAGAAGAATATCAGGGAATAGTTAAAATTTTAGGTGCTCAAGTGTTTGGATACCTTTGTATATGTGATTGCCTATATGACTTCTAAATATTTAAAAGTCGTGTAGTAGAAACAACATGTGCTTTTTACCAACTACAAGTAAGTGGCGACTCCACCACATAATAGATGTTTGATTTTAGGCAAAGTATCACTTCTTTAAACGTTAGTATCCTTTTTTTTTTTTTTTTTTTTTTTTTTTCCCTCTGACAGAGTGTTAGCGGGGAGGGGCAGAGAGACAGAGAGGAAGATACAGAATTCAAAGCAGGCTCCAGGCTCTGAGCTGTCAGCACAGAGCCTGGGGGCTCAAACTCAGGAACCATGAGATCATGACCTGAGCAGAAGTCAGATGCTTAACCGACTGAGCCATCCAGATGCCCCTAAACTTTAGTATCCTTAAATTATATGAAGACTGTAGTAATACTAGCATTCAGAAAGTTTTTTTTTCTGAATGAAATAATTTAATACATGGTAAAGCTCTTTGAAATTGTACACAAATACATAATTTTAGCTCTACTCTGTATATCTATACTATATGAAGAAAACCTAATTTTTAAATGCCCATAGTAATATTCAATAATAATTGTAAGTATCATTTATTTTATGCTAACTTTGGTCCAGACACTGAACAAAGGCTTTAAAATTATCTTTAATCTTCATCATGTCCTTATAAGTAATCTTTACACATTTTACAGTTGAAGAAATAGAATTACTTATCACTTGTGGAACTAGATTTTATTTCAAACTCTGCCACGTTCATGTATCTGATTTTGACCATTATGTCAGCTTTTCCAATGTCTAGTCTTGGAATAAATGGGTAAATACAGTTTTAAAGCACTCTAACCTATGTTTTTTAAAATTGTATAATATATTAAAGTTTCTGAGACACTAAAGTTTCTGAGATATGTTGTAATAAATGTTATTTAAGTGTATTTGAACCTGAAATTCCCGAATGAATTGATTAAATTATTCTTTTATCGCGTTCACTTCAGCTTGTCATTTCTTCGTGCGTGGGTGCATGGTTATGTACCCATGTGTGTATTACTGCAAGGGAGGGCTTCTATGTCATACTATATTCAAACCTCATGATTTGAAGTTCTAATTATAAAATTTAAATATTTATATTTAATCTGGATGTTCAAGTTATTTGCTTCTAATCTAGTGTCTTCCTTGGTATATGCATGTGGCTTTAATCATTGCATAGTACCATGTGTAAACTTTTCCCCAAATTTGCATTTGAAGATCATTCCTATGAGACTGTAGCTAAAAATGCACTTCCTTTAAGAAAGATGTGTTAGATTTGTCAAGAAACCCTGTAATGTGTGTGTGTGTATGTATATATATATATATATTTTTTTTTGTTTGTTTGTTTGTTTGTTTTGTTTTGTTTTTTTCCCCCATGAAGAAATTTTTGGTGAGCCCATTTTGATACTTGATGTTTTTTACTTACTTATTTTTTTATGAAGTTGCTTCATGATTTTAGTACTGGCAGTTTTATTCTGAAATATCACTGTTTCATCTACACTTGGGTTTCTGACCTTTGTCAGTAATGCCTTTTAAGTAGCAGTCTTGATATGGTTGGATGGGAGAGGACAGAAAGTGGCATATCTGGAGGATTGCAGATGGAAAGTAGTCTGTAGGGTTTGATCAAAGCTGATGGGTGGAGATTGACTGGCAGACTTCAAAAGAGGTAATAAAGTTGTTTTGGGCAATAATACAACACTGAATGGATATAACACTTCCTTCATATCTTTGTTACATAAAAAAAGAAAGTTTGATTCTACTATTATGTTTTTCACTCCAGCAATACCACTCTCCTTAAATTATTACACATTTATATCTTGCTATCTGATAGAATACATTTCAATATTCCTTTGGAAAATTTCTTGGCTATTCTTTCATTACTTTTTGCCTATATACGTTTGAAAACCTATCTGAAAATTTCATGGTAAATGTGATTGTATTGTATTAATAAATTAGTTTAGGAAGAACCAATATTTTTCTACTGTGGGATATTACCATTCTAATGTTATATTTATATACATCTCATATTTGATATATTTTAATGTATTTTCTAATGAAATTTTTAGGATTTAAAATTGAAACTAGTGAAAACTAGTGAAACTAGTGAAACTAGTGAAACTAGATTATCTCAATTATTCATAAGCATATGTGTCATAAACGAGATCTATTGCATGGTGACAATTATGTTTATGCACTTTCCTGTATTTACATTGCTTCTCTTATTTCATTTAACATTAGGATTTTTTACACAGGCAGTCGTATTTACGCAAATGATTACATGTTTTTGCTTTTTCTCTGTCTCTCCATTATTTATACCTTTATTTCTTTTTCTTTTCTTATTACTTAACTACCTCATAGTTCAACAATAATAATAATACAATGGTAAGAATTTATGACTTATACTTGACTTGATAGATAATGTTTCTAATATTTAATTACTAATTTCTATGGAATTCCAGTAATTTTTCTTTATCAAGTTGTGTGTGTACGTGTGTATGTATCTGCTAGTTAATTTCTCCTTTGCTGTCTTTTTAGGAGTTTGGTATCAGTTGTAAAAGATACCATTATATTTCTTCTGTTGATACTATTCATATTTTTATTTCTTCTTGATTTTAACTTAAAAGAAATAATAACAAAACCATTTATTACATGTAGTTTTTTAAATTACTACAAAGAATGATAAATACAATTACTTTAGAATTATTTATTCTATGTAGGGATATAAACTATTTATAATATTCTGTCTCTTCATTTATTTTTCAGATTTACCAAGGTAGTCTATTTTGTTAACCTTTTAAAGGAATTCCTTTTAAATTTAATCTACTGAATTTAATATAATTGAATGCTGTTTTTTGTTTCATATACTTTTTATTTTATTTTTTTTAATATACAAGATTTATTGTCAAATTGGTTTCCATACAACACCCAGTGCTCATCCCAAAAGATGCCCTCTTCAATAGCCATCACCCACCCTCCCCTCCCTCCCACCCCCTCCCCCATCAACCCTCAGTTTGTTCTCAGTTTTTAAGAGTCTCTTATGCTTTGGCTCTCTCCCACTCTAACCTCTTTTTTTTTTCCTTCCCCTCCCCCATGGGTTTCTGTTAAGTTTCTCAGGATCCACATAGAGTGAAAACATATGGTATTTATCTTTCTCTGTATGGCTTATTTCACTTAGCATAACACTCTCCAGTTCCATCCACGTTGCTACAAAGGGCCATATTTCATTATTTCCCATTGCAACATAGTACTCCATTGTGTATATAAACCACAATTTCTTTATCCATTCATCAGTTGATGGACATTTAGGCTCTTTCCATAATTTGGCTATTGTTGAGAGTGCTGCTATAAACATTGGGGTACAACTGCCCCTATGTATCACCACTGCTGTATCCCTTGGGTACATTCCTAGCAGTGCTACTGCTGGATCATAGGGTAGGTCTATTTTTAACTTTTTGAGGAAACTCCACACTGTTTTCCAGAGTGGCTGCACCAGTTTGCATTCCCACCAACAGTGCAAGAGCGTTCCCGTTTCTCCACATCCTCTCCACCATCTATAGTCTCCTGATTTGTTCATTTTGGCCACTCTGACTGGCGTGAGGTGATATCTGAGTATGGTTTTGATTTGTATTTCCCTGATGAGGAGCGACGTTGAGCATCTTTTCATGTGCCTGTTGGCCATCTGGTTGTCTTCTTTAGAGAAGTGTCTATTCATGTTTTCTGCCCATTTCTTCGCTGGATTCTTTGTTTTTAGGATGTGGAGTTTGGTGAGCTCTTTATACATTTTGGATACTAGCCCTTTATCCCATATGTCATTTGCAAATATCTTTTCCCATTCTGTTGGTTGACTTTTAGTTTTGTTGATTGTTTCCTTTGCTGTGCAGAAGCTTTTTATCTTCATGAGGTCCCAATAATTCATTTTTGCTTTTAATTCCCTTGCCTTTGGGGATGTGTCAAGTAAGAAATTGCTACGGCTGAGGTCAGAGAGGTCTTTTCCTGCTTTCTCCTCTAGGGTTTTGATGGTTTCCTGTCTCACATTTAGGTCCTTTATCCATTTTGAGTTTATTTTTGTGAATAGTGTGAGAAAGTGGTCTAGTTTCAACCTTCTGCATGTTGCTGTCCAGTTCTCCCAGCACCATTTGTTAAAGAGACTGTCTTTTCTCCATTGGATATTCTTTCCTGCTTTGTCAAAGATGAGTTGGCCATATGTTTGTGGGTCTCGTTCTGGGGTTTCTGTTCTATTCCATTGGTCTGTGTGTCTGTTTTTGTGCCAATACCATGCTGTCTTGATGATGACAGCTTTGTAGTAGAGGCTAAAGTCTGGGATTGTGATGCCTCCTGCTTTGGTCTTCTTCTTCCAAATTACGTTGGCTATTCGGGGCCTTTTGTGGTTCCATATGAATTTTAGGATTGCTTGTTATAGTTTCGAGAAGAATGGTGGTGCAATTTTGATTGGGATTGCATTGAATGTGTAGATAGCTTTGGGTAGTATTGACATTTTGACAATATTTATTCTTCCAATCCATGAGCACAGAATGTTTTTCCATTTCTTTATATTTTCTTCAATTTCCTTCATAAGCTTTCTATAGTTTGCAGCATACACATCTTTTACATCTTTGTAAAATCTTTAGATTTATTCCTAGGTATTTTATGCTTCTTGGTGCAATTGTGAATGGGATCAATTTCTTTATTTGTCTTTCTGTTGCTTCATTGTTAGTGTATAAGAATGCAACTGATTTCTGTACATTGATTTTGTATCCTGCAACTTTGCTGAATTCCTGTATCAGTTCTAGCAGACTTTTGGTGGAGTCTATCGGATTTTCCAGGTATAATATCATGTCATCTGCAAAAAGTGAAAGCTTAACTTCATCTTTTCCAATTTTGATACCTTTGATTCCCTTTTGTTGTCTGATTGCTGATGCTAGAACTTCCAACACTGTTAAACAGTGGTGAGAGTGGACATCCCTGTCATGTTCCTGATCTCAGGGAAAAAGCTCTCAGTTT
This sequence comes from Prionailurus viverrinus, assembly GCF_022837055.1. NCBI lineage: Eukaryota > Metazoa > Chordata > Mammalia > Carnivora > Felidae > Prionailurus > Prionailurus viverrinus. The sequence continues at coordinate 143,357,119 of NC_062562.1, forward strand.
TTCCCCATTGAGGATGATGTTAGCTGTGGGCTTTTCATAAATGGCTTTTATGATGTTTAAGTATGTTCCTTCTATCCCAACTTTCTCGAGGGTTTTTAATAAGAAAGGATGCTGAATTTTGCAAATGCTTTTTCTGCATCGATTGACAGGATCATATGGTTCTTATTTTTTCTTTTATTAATGTGATGTATCACATTGATTGATTTGAGAATATTGAACCAGCCCTGCATCCCAGGAATGAATCCCACTTGATCATGATGAATAATTCTTTTTATATGCTGTTGAATTCGATTTGCTAGTATCTTGTTAAGAATTTTTACATCCATATTCATCAGGGATATTGGCCTGTAGTTCTCTTTCTTTACTGGGTCTCTGTCTGGTTTAGGAATCAAAGTAATACTGGCTTCATAGAATGAGTCTGGAAGTTTTCCTTCCCTTTCTATTTCTTGGAAGAGCTTGAGAAGGATAGGTGTTATCTCTGCTTTAAATGTCTGGTAGAACTCCCCTGGGAAGCCATCTGGTCCTGGACTCTTATTTGTTGGGAGATTTTTGATAACCGATTCAATTTATTCGCTGGTTATGGGTCTGTTCAAGCTTTCTATTTCCTCCTGAGTGAGTTTTGGAAGTGTGTGGGTGTTCAGGAATTTGTCCATTTCTTCCAGGTTGTCCAATTTGTTGGCATATAATTTTTCATAGTATTCCCTGATAATTGTTTGTATCTCTGAGGGATTGGTTGTAATAATTCCATATTCATTCATGATTTTATCTATTTGGGTCATCTCCCTTTTCTTTTTGAGAAGCCTGGCTAGAGGTTTGTCAATTTTGTTTGTTTTTTCAAAAAACCAACTCTTGGTTTCGTTGATCTGCTCTACAGTTTTTTTAGATTCTATATTGTTTATTTCTGCTCTGATCTTTATTATTTCTCTTCTTCTGCTGGGTTTAGGCTGCCTTTGCTGTTCTGCTTCTAGTTCCTTTAGGTGTGCTGTTAGATTTTTATTTGGGGTTTTTCTTGTTTCTTGAGATAGGCCTGGATTGCAATGTATTTTCCTCTCAGGACTGCCTTCGCTGCGTCCCAAAGCGTTTGGATTGTTGTATTTTCATTTTCATTTGTTTCCATATATTTTTTAATTTCTTCTCTAATTGCTTGGTTGACCCACTCATTCGTTAGTAGGGTGTTCTTTAACCTCCATGCTTTTGGAGGTTTTCCAGACTTTTTCCTGTGGTTGATTTCAAGCTTCATAGCATTGTGGTCTGAAAGTATGCATGGTATGATCTCAATTCTTGTATACTTATGAAGGGCTGTTTTGTGACCCAATATGTGATCTATCTTGGAGAATGTTCCATGTGCACTCGAGAAGAAAGTATATTCTGTTGCTTTGGGATGCAGAGTTCTAAATATATCTGTCAAGTCCATCTGATCCAATGTGTCATTCAGGGCCCTTGATTCTTTATTGACCGTGTGTCTAGATGATCTATCCATCATTGTAAGTGGGGTATTAAAGTCCCCTGCAATTACCACATTCTTATCAATAAGGTTGCTTATGTTTGTGAGTGATTGTTTTATATATTTGGGGGCTCCTGTATTCGGCGCATAGACATTTATAATTGTTAGCTCTTCCTGATGGATAGACCCTGTAATTATTATATAATGTCCTTCTTCATCTCTTGTTACAGCCTTTAAGTTAAAGTCTAGTTTGTCTGATATAAGTATGGCTACTCCAGCTTTCTTTTGACTTCCAGTGGCATGATAAATAGTTCTCTATCCCCTCACTTTCAATCTGAACGTGTCCTCAGGTCTAAAATGAGTCTCTTGTAGACAGCAAATAGATGGTTCTTGTTTTTTTTCCCATTCTGATACCCTATGTCTTTTGGTTGGTGCATTTAGAACATTTACATTCAGTGTTATTATAGAAAGATATGGGTTTAGAGTCATTGTGATGTCTGTAGGTTTCATGCTTGTAGTGAAGTCTCTGGTACTTTGTCTCACAGGATCCCCTTTAGGATCTGTTGTAGGGCTGGTTTAGTGGTGATGAATTCCTTCAGTTCTTGTTTGTTTAGGAAGACCTTTATCTCTCCTTCTCTTCTAAATGACAGATTTGCTGGAAAAAGGATTCTCGGCTGCGTATTTTTTCTGTTCATCACATTGAAGATTTCCTGCCACTTCTTTCCGGCCTGCCAGGTTTCAGTAGAGAGATCCGTCATGAGTCTTATCAGTCTCCCTTTATATATTACAGCACGTTTATCCCTAGCTGCTTTCAGAATTTTCTCTTTATCCTTGTATTTTGCCAGTTTCACTATGATATGTCATGCGGAAATCGATTCAAGTTACGTTTGAAGGGAGTTCTCTGTGCCTCTTGGATTTCAGTGCCTTTTTCGTTCCCCAGATCAGGGAAGTTCTCAGCTATGATTTCTTCAAGTACACCTTCAGCACCTTTCCCTCTCTCTTCCTCCTTTGGAATACCAATTAAGTGTACATTATTTCTCTTTAGTGCATCACTTAGTTCTCTAATTTTCCCCTCATACTCCTGGATTTTTTTTATCTCTCTTTTTCTCAGCTTCTTCTTTTTCCATAATTTTATCTTCTAGTTCACCTATTCTCTCCTCTGCCTCTTCAATCTGAGCTGTTGTCATCTCCATTTTATTTTGCTTCTCATTAATAACATTTTTTAGCTCCTCCTGGCTGTTCCTTAGTCCCTTGATCTCTATAGCAAGAGATTCTCTGCTGTCCTTTATACTGTTTTCAAGCCCAGCGATTAATTTTATGACTATTATTCTAAACTCACTTTCCGTTATATTGTTTAAATCGTTTTTGATCAGTTCGTTAGCTGTCGCTATTTCCTGGAGATTCTTTTGAGGGGAATTCTTCCGTTTTGTCATTTTGGATAGTCCCTGGAGTGGTGCAAAACTGCAGGGCACTTCCCCTGTGCTGTCTTGAATAATTTGTGTTGGTAGGAAGGGCCGCAGTCAGACCTGATGTCTGCCCCCAGACCACCTCTGGGGCCACAGTCAGACTGGTGTGTACCTTCTCTTCCCCTCTCCTAGGGGTGGGATTCACTGTGGGGTGGGGTGGTCCCTGTGTGGGCTACTTGCACACTGCCAGGCTTGTGGTGCTGGGGATCTGGCATATTAGCTGGGGTGGATAGGCAAGGTGCACAGGGGCGGGAGCGGCAGGCTCAGCTAGCTTTTCCTTTGGTGATACGCTTTGGGAGGGGCCCTGCAGCACCAGGAGGGAGTCAGACCCGCCACCGGAGGGATGGAACCGCAGCAGCACAGCATTGGGTGTTTGCACGGTGCAAGCAAGTTCCTTGACAGGAACTGGTTCCCTTTGGGATTTTGGCTGGGGAATGGGGGAGAGAGATGGCACTGGTGAGCAACTTTGTTCCCTGCCAAGCTGCGCTCTGTCCTCCGGGGCTCAACAACTCTCCCTCCCGTTGTCCTCCAGCCCTCCCGCTCTCCGAGCAGAGCTGTTAACTTATAACCTTCCAGATGGTAAGTCCTGCTTGCTATCCAAACACACTCCGTCTGGCCCCTCCACTTTTGCAAGCCAGACTTGGGGGCTCTGCTTTGCCGGCGGGCTGCCCCTCGCCCTGGCTCCCCCTGCCAGTCCGTGTAGCACGCACTGCCTCTCTGCTCTTCCTACCCTCTTCTGTGGGCCTCTCCTCTACGCGTGGCTCTGGAGAATCCATTCTGCTAGTCTTCTTGCGGTTTTCTGGGTTATTTAGGCAGGTGTGGGTGGAATCTACGTGATCAGCAGGACGCGGTGAGCCCAGCATCCTCCTACGCCGCCATCTTCCTCCATCCCTCCTGCCTTTATTTTATTGTTTTTTAAGATTTTCTTTTGGTTTGCTATTTTTTTCTCTTTTCCTGAAATGGATCATATATTCGTTTACTTCCAATATTTCTTATTTGCTAATAAATTTATTTATAGCAAAACTTTGGCTTTGAACTTCTCTGGGCTTTAAATTTACTGGCTTAAAACCATCATTTAGGGGCGCCTGGGTGGCTCAGTTGGTTAAGCCTCTGACTCTTGGTTTCTGCTCAGGTCATGATCTCATGGTTTCATGGGTTTCCAGCCCCCAGTGTAAGGGCTCTGCTATAGAGGGGAGCCTTCTTAGGTTTCTGTCTCCTCTCTCTGCCACTCCCCCACTTGCTATCTCTCTCTCAAAATAAATAAAAATAAACTTAAAGTGATCACTTAATTTAGTCATGTTTTTGTTGGTCAGAAATTTACTGAGGGTTCAGCTGAAGGGTTGCTTTCAAAATAGTTTCTGTACTCATGACTGGCAATTTAGTCTCTTTCTTTCCATGTGGCATCTTCTCCCCTAAGACCTCTCCATGTTTTGTGGTCTTCCCATAATGATTGTCTTAGGTAGGGAGTCTTATGTGGAGCTTGGCCTCCCTAACAGGGAATATTCCAAGTGATATCCAGTCAAAAAAGCAAGCTGGCAAAAAGGCTTCATTTCTACATTGTTCTTTTGGTTAAAGCAATCAGATTTGTAACGACTTCTTGTTGGGAGAATGTCCAGTTGTTTGTGGCTTTCTTTATTTCACCACACCCTCTTCATCTCTGTATCCTAGCTCTTTATTTTATGTTTCTAAATAATTTATTGTTTCAGGTCTCTTGTTAACAAGTTACTTTGGAATATACTTAGTCTTGTCTTTTCTTTCTTTCTTTTCCCTCCCTCTCTTTCTTCCTCTTTCTCTCTCTCTCACTCTTTCTCTCCCTTTCTCTTCCTCTCTCTCCCTCTCTCTCTCTTTTATAAATGTTCACGCTATCATTTAAAAATATTTTCTAGTCTTCCTTCTGTTGGACAAAATATGGCCAAAATAAATTTGATTTTTTAAGTTTAATTGAGACTTTCTTTGTGACCTACTATATACTTATTTTTTAATACTTCCTGAAGGAACTTGGTTTATTGAACTATTCAAATTAGTTTCACTATGATTTTATTTATTTCCCTTTATTTTAGCTATGCATTTTAAATTCTTCCAATTGATGTGAAATGTATCTGATTTATTTTATATTTGTTACAGTTCATGCCTTGTATATACCAAAGTTTTTAGGTTTATAAAGATGCTTAATATCTAATTTGTACCTTGACAACTTTTATTATAAAGCAGTATTGCTATTGTGTAATACATTATTAGTCTGTTGTATCTAATAATAATACTAGCATCTATTCATCACATCATTCTTTTCTTATATGCTCTATATAAAGGTAACTGTTGTGTTTTCTATAAAGAATTCTTAATCGCATAAGTTGAACTCCATTTAAAGGTTAACTATGTATCCCCCTAATGTGACAGGAAAAAATCCATATTTTGAAGGGAACAGAAGCTTTTTAACTTAAATAGCTAAACTTGCTTGCTTCAGTAATTTTTTTTAATATCCTTTGAATTTGTGGAAGTCAGTCCTAGTGCTCCTGAAGTAATCACACAAGGGAAGTCTCATCTGTTGGTAGTCAGTCACAATTCAAGGAGAGACTTGTATAATCTCGTTTTAGGATGGCAGAGTTTCCACATAGCAAATTTCAGAAAATGTCCCAAGAGGCAGCTTAGCAATAGCCACCAGCCGCAAGTCTATACAACAGTCAGCAAAGAAAGTACAAGCTGTCACATAGAATTGCTTTCAAAAAGCTCTTTACTTGTTTGATAGACAGACTTGGGATGCTTTGTTCTCTTTTGTTTCTTCAGAGCAAACCCCTTTTTCTTAGATTTTGGCGTTCAGTTGTCACAGTAAATGCCTTAGTAAACTCCTTTCTCAATACCCTTTGACATAGTTTAATTTCATAGAATACTTAATTAATCAAATTATATTTGATTATTGTGAGAATAATTATCTGGTTCAATATGACCATATGATTCTAAAATCAAGTATCAGTATATGTGGTTATGCATTTTCAGCTTATTATGCCCTCCTTAATCTAACCCCATTAAATGGGGGCTCCTGGGTGGCTCAGTTAGTTAAGAGTCAGACTCTTGATTTCGACTCAGGTCATGATCTCATGATCATTGGATCGATCCCCACGTCTGGCTCTGTGCTGACACTGTGGAGCCTGCTTGGGATTTTTCTCTCCTTCTCTCTCTCTGCCCCTCCCCCACTCATCCCCCCCCACCTCTGTCTCTCAAAATAAATAAATAAATAAATAAATATTAGATGTTTCCATTAAATGGAAACATTAAAAGTAGTAACTCAGATAAAACAGCACTAGAAATAATCAGGTTCCCAAATTAACTGAGTTTCTCACATTTGGGGGGAAAAATTTAAATAAATAGTAATTTTATTTTAATTTTCTCACATATAATTCTCTACATAGTATGTAATTATCCTACATATGATAATATACTTAATATAATTTACTTTTGTATGAGACTTTTTGACAACATTTACTCTCAAGTGTATGAAATAAAGTTCAGATTTTTCCAGTTTATATTTAATATACTTGGTGGACACATTTAGAATATGGAATGAAACTATTTTACACCACCTGGTGGTGGACAGCCCTATATTTATATTCAATAGTAACAGTATTACATCATTATATTTATATCAGTATGTATGCTTTTATAATGTAGTTTCTGCTCACTCCATGATGTGTTGTGCTAATCACACATTGTGTGATGAGCTTCTACTGTAGTTTGAATTCTAGAGCAAAATATTTTAGTCATGATGAATAGATAAATTCTTAAATGCTATTTGAACGTCAGTGGGTTTTATGCATAGCTCTGCAATGTGGCTGTGATGTCAGAACACGCATCATTGCCTATTCTTTGATCTCCCCGAGTACTCCAAGATGTTAAGCTTTGAGTAATTTCATAATTTACTGACCTCAAATACGGGTTTTGCCCATTAATTTCCCTACTTCACGTAGATGAGAAAAATAGTATTTTCATTCATTGGAAATTATTTAAGTACTGTGTTCTCAGATGAAGAAATTTGTTGGAACAGCTGAGAAATAAGATCCGTGTTTCTTTCTGGTGGCTCCTGTGGCTTCAGCGAAGGGCGGAATCAACAGTGTGGGTATTAGATGGATGGGAGAGAAGAATAAATCAACAGTGGAGTTAAACATGACACAAAATAAGTGTCCAGTTTAAGAATATATCAAATACAATTATTCAGTTTGGAATCCAGAAAAATAATATCTGTATTTGAATATCAGTAATGTGCCACTGAATGTATTAACAGATCTCAGCACATCTCAAGATTTTGGTGCCTTGAAGTAATGAAGCAATAACATTTTTTCAAGGTGCATGTGTGTTCAGTTGAATACCGTAGATAGATACTAGATTGCTACGCTTTCAGAGAAATCTATTACATTGGCAGCTTATATATTTTTTTAACACCTCAAACTTGAATTTGCAATAGCATTTTAATTGTACAAAATGAGAACATTTAAAAATAGGGGTTTGGGAGCATGTATGATGTGTATGTAGGGAGAGGGAGAGGCACTGTGGAAACAGCTTAAAGCAGGAAAGTACTCAAGGGATACTGCAGTGTTTTGTATGATATGACTGAGCAGACGCCAGGCAAGCTTGGAAGCTATCACCACGAATACCTTGATTTAAGTACTAATGAAATCATGTTGTTTTAAATTCAGTCTGGGATTCAAAATGTGAAAAGAAAATCCCTATGTGCAGTTTAAAAAATTACTGAAATGGATTTTGAGAGAATCCTATCCTGTGGTTTTCAAGGATTCATAAATCATTCTCAGTTCTCACATGGTTTTGATGTAATTTGTCCTTTATAAATCACTGTAGACTGTGGACCTTCATTCATGGGGTTAAAAGGCCATACACTCACAATGACACAGTGGTTTGTTTAAGATCAAGTTTCACCCACTGAGTGCCAGAGTCTAGCACTCGCCTCTCCCCTGCTGCTCCATGAATATTCAACTAAGTGAACCAAAGCTAAACACAGGAGTTATTTCACAGTCAGAAATTGGGGAAAAATCATATGCTTCAACTAGTGAAATTTTAAAAGCTTAGGAGAGAAAAAAGGAATATGTAAAAAGTATGTGGGGTAAAGACAAGGTTTCTAAAGCAGACTACTTTTGCTGTCACTGTTTTCAACATATAAATTATTACAGTAAAGTGGATTCTCCATAACATCTGTGTTTGGTATATACCATTTGATGTTTTATAAATAGTATTTCCTGGTAAGGACATTGTTTTATGAATTAACAACAGATTTCCTAAAATGTTTAAAACGTTTACTATGGGGAATTAAAATGTATACAAGAACATTGAGAAAAGCAAAATAATCTCCCATATAACCATCACCAATTTAAACAATTGTGCATTTTAGTTGTTAATTGTTTCCTTCTCAGTGCAGAAGTCTTTTGTCTTGATGAAGTCCCAATAGCTCATTTTTGCTTTTGTTTCCCTTGCCTCCAGAGACATGTCTAGTAAGAAGTTGCTAAGTGCTGGGGAGGTAGGCTGGGCAGAAATGGGCATAAGGGTGATGGGCATTAAGGAGGGTGCTTGTGATGAGCACTGGGAGTTATATGTAAGTGATGAATCACTAAATTCTACTCCTGAAACTAATATTATACTATATGTTAACTAACGAGAATTTAAATAAAAACTTGAAACATAAAAACAAAAAACAACTATGTCACAGTGACCTTTCTTATTCACTGATAGCCTACCTTGTAAATCCCTTGGAACATTGTAAGCAAGGCCTAATGTCAGATAAGTTTAACTGCAAATACTTCCACATATATCTGTAAAAGAGAATTATTATTTTTAAATAATACTAGGTTGCTAAAAACATATACATAATAATCCCTTAAAGTCTTTAAATATCTAGTCAGTGTTGGCATGTCTTCAATTGTCCTAAAAAAGTGTTTTGTTTTATTGTTGGATTTTTAGTATCTTGATCTCGATAAGGTTCATATATTGTTAGCTTTGTCTAACATTTTTAACATTTAGGTTCTCTATAACATTTGAGAGTTAAGTTACAAACTTGAAACCTCATTCCTACATTATAATTCAAATAAGAAAATTACATTGAGAGAATATTATTACATAGTGTACCAACTTTTCTTTATAGGAATACCAAAATTCTGGCCAGGATCCAAACCAGTAGAACATATCACATTGAATTGTCTCCTTTAACCTGGAGTGCTCTCCTTTAATCTGGAATGCCCTTTTTGTCCTTCATAAATTTGAAATTTGGAGGAGTATAGACCAGGTTTTTCTTTCTTTTCCTTCCTTCTTTCCTTCTTTCCTTCCTTCCTTCCTTCCTTCCTTCCTTCCTTCTTTCCTTCCTTCCTTCCTTCCTTGTAAAAAGTCACTTAATTTGGGTTTGTATGATGTTTCCTCATGAATAGGAAAAGATCATCACCTGTTCTGAGTAAGAATATCCAGAAATGATGTTTTATGCTTCTTAGTGCATCATCTTGGGAAGTATATGATTTGTGGATTGTCCCATGACTAATTTTGATTATTTGGTTAATATGGAGTCTGTGACTTTTCAATTATAGCATTACAATTTTTCACTTTCTAATCAGTGAGGAATTGTGAGAAGGAACTTGAGACTATATAAAATGCTATTTCAGATCAAACATTACCCACTAGTTTTAGCATCACTAATGTCTCTTCTGTAATTCAATTATTACTATGATGTTTGAATTTCCAATTTTTTCAAGATGGAGTTAGGGATGCTGGTAATCAATATATGTGACATTTTGGGTTGATATTCTGTTATGAGGAAGAGCTTCTATCCCTCCTAATTTATTTATTTAAACAAAATTTTTTGTTTATATGTGAATTTATGGATTTTGTTTTTATTCAATATACTAATAGCATTATTTTCTTTCTGTCTAAACTCTAAGATTTAATCTTTAGACTGGTGGATTTAACTAGTAGGAGACCCTACAAATGCGATCCTTTTGTAGGGATTTTTAATTGCTGACATAAAATGATATTCTAGTCTCATTTAATACTTCCCTGTTGTAGCCCCAGCTTAAGTCATCTCTCCAAGAAGCCCCAAGTCCATGTAAATATAAATTGATGATTACCAGAGGGGGAGGAGGGGGAGGCCTGGGCAAAATGAGGGTTGGAGATACAGACTTCCAGTCATGGAATGAATAAGTCACAGGAACAAAAGGCACAGTGTAGGGAATATATAATGATATCATAATAGCATTGTATGGTGACACATGGTCGCTTCACTTGCGGTGAGCATAGTATAATGTATAGACTCGTCATATCACTACTTGTACACCTGAAACTAGTGTGACGTTGTGTGTGAATTATACTCAAATTTTAAAAAATTATAAAAAAAGCCTCGGGTACTTTAGTAAAATATGTTATGAAAAAATAAATATATATGCATACATATTTATGCATAGACACAAATATATTTATATAGTTTGCATGCTAGGTAGGATTATTTTCTACTGTGTATCATTATTTTTGTTCCTTCTCAGCATACATAGCTAGAAAATGTGTTTATGTCTAATCAGTATTTATTAGACCAGCCATGAATTAATTCTAATCTGACACCATAGGTTTTATTCTAATTTCCCTTTTCTCTCTATTTGAAACAACCATCTCAACATATTTAATTATTAGCTGAGTTAAATACAGAAACTAACCTCAAACCTGCTAACTCACACTGCTCAAAATCAAAACCAAAACAACCCCTACTATTTAGAGCCCAGTGTTCATTTATAGATTTCTTTTGGCCTAGTGGTGGTATATAGGCACAATACGTTGTCACAAATTATTTGGGTTCCTGAATTTCATCCCTTTTCACCTTCTTGAGAACTTTGTTCCTGCAATTATCCTGTTGTACCTACATATCAGTTTTACCTTGTTCATTTCCATCAGCATACAAGGGTGCTTTATTGTCACTCATCTTAAAAATAAAAAAATGAAAAACTTCCTTTGACCCTTTCACCCATTTCTCTGCTTTCTTTATAGAGAAGCTTCTCAAAGTAGTTAATTATATTCACTAATTCCACTTTCTCAGCTTTTGTTCATTTTCTCCTCAACCTACTCTTTTTGGGCTCTATATACAGCCACACTATAAAAACAGATGTTGTTGAGGTCATCACTGATCATTTAACATACTTAAACTTTACTTCCCACTTAAAACATTTCTCTATACTTCTATGGCTATACTGATCTTATTTTCCTTGCACCTCATCGTACCCTCTTTCTCAGTGTTTGCCTAACCTCTGTATCTTGGCCAGAGCTATAAATTTAGGAATGTCCTTTCCTCTATTCTTCCTAGAATTTCTTCTTCAAAAGTGATCTCAGCCACCTCCAAGGCTTAAAATAACATCTATACACTGATGACTTGACCCATAAATCCACAATGCTAACTACCACCTCTCCCGCGGAGCCTAAGGTACATATATGCACATAAATACTTGCTATTTCAACTTGCATGTCTAACAGACACTTCAAGCTTCCCAAGGCTGGAACAGAACTATTCCCTTCCTATCTCTCTCTCTCTCTCTCTCTCTCTCTCTCTCTCTCTCCAATTCCTTCCAGGTTTCTCCATCTCAGTAAATTGCCTACTATCAATTCATTATAAATCAGTTATAAATTTAGTAAACCTTGGGGTTCTGTAAATTTCTGTCTCACTTCCATCTCTCTCAACATCCCGTGTATCACTAAATCCTGATGGCTGTAACTCTGAAATATATTCCAAATGAGCCACTGATTGCCATCTCTACTACTGTATTTCTAGCAAAGCCACAAATAGAGTTCACCTCTCCTGCAGCACTCTTTCAGCAGGTCTTTCTTTTTCTCTCTTACCTTTTCATGTTCAACTATTAACAAAGCAGGAGTAGTTTGGTGTACATCAGTTGATATCATTCCAGTTTAAGACTTTCCAGTGTTTTCTTTTTCTTCTTGAAACCTAAACAAACTAGAATTCCATTCCATAAACTGCAAGTTACTGTTTGACTTGCTTTCTGCTTCCTTTATGACCTCATTCCACCAACTTCTACCTTTCCAATTATCAAACTTTTCCATTTGATGCTAGGTGATAAGTGAGTTCAATTCAGGGGGAGAGAGTAGAAACTCTTTTATTAGCTTCAAAAACAAGACAATCTCTAGAATCCAGCTTTCATATTCTAAGTAATAAAATTGTCATTGCATTTTAATTTCTGTGTTTAATTATGTTTAAGTGGAGGAGGAAAGAGCAATTTTACTACTCAAAATCTCCAAAATATAAATAGCAAATATATATGTAAGGATTTGTGACATATTTACATTAATTTTAAAGTTACATCTTTACAGTATTGACTTATATGTGGTATATATTTCCTAGTTTAAAGCTTTATTAAAGTAGGTCCCCTACTTCTGATTTACAGTTACGTTATAAGATTATAGCTCACAAGTAATGAGCATTTACTATATGCCAGGCATGGTGTTAAATAGTTTACATTAGTTATCTCATGCTTTTCATTTATCTTTCTATACTTCTCTTGTTAAATATAACTCCTACTTGTTTTATAGTCCCCTAATTAATAAAAGGAATATAATTGTTTTCCAGAATTTATTTTTACATTTAAAGTTTCTCTTATATAGTTTATAGTTTATATGAGTTACAACTCAGCATATATTTTAAGTGCTCAACTTGATTCCATTTACATTTCTTACCATAAAATTGTGATTGATCTCATATCTGTCATTTTTGTATGTTTCAACTGCAGTGCTTGCTTGAGATTTTCTCAGTATTCCATAAATTTTCATTGTGGTTTGTGTTTTATTTCCTCTTTCAGGAAAATGGGGAACACATTTATAATTTGTCTACTGAAAAGCCTAGTTTTATTGGAGAAAAAAAAAGTCTGTTATAATTGCATTATAATTATCTTTTTCCGTATTTACTGTTATTGACTTATTACATGTAAATTTTATTGTGGTTTGTAACTGTATCATTATGACAATTAACCACTTCCATTTCTAATATTTCAGTGTTCATCTGAAAGTCTTGAATGCAATAATTTTCCTACTTCTGTGCTACCTTGCTTCTTATTTTGGTGAACAATAGGTCTTCTTTTATATATCCTTTCATTCTTTATGGATGATACAGGACCTTCTTCAAGTAAATTGTTAGGAATGGTTTATACATAACCTCTGTCCTTCCAAATTAATGGAATCGGTTTGATTTGCAAGAAATCCCTCCAACTGTTTCAATATTATATTACCTTCCTAGGAAGGAGAATAATGTGTGAATTCTTGCTGTCCTCCACCATTTCTTTTTCTAATCTACATAGTATTTAGAAGATTTTTTTTTCCAGTGGTGGTTAACACCATTCCTACTCTTTCCACTTCAACACTAATTGAGGCCAATTTATGATCCCATCTACAATTCTGCTTCTTTTTGGTCACTTTAGTCAACTTCTATAGGATGAGTTGGAAGCATACTTGACTCTACCTTATTTTTCAGAGATCAGTGCTTCAGTTTGTGTGTGTGTGTTATTTTTTTCTCTCTTAAGTTTGAATTCAAACATTTGAATTTTTGGATGTCCATTTTATGGTATTCCCATTTACCAGAATCCCACCAACAGTCAAGATAAAATAGACTATCACATTATCTAATTGACCATTCAGTTGACATGAATAGTTAATTTCAAAGAAAAGAAAAAGAAATGTCAAAAAGTTAATTTCTTTATGCTTCTTCAAAAAAGTCATGTTTTTAGCCTAACAGGGTTTTAATATCAGTTTACGTTAGGTGTTTAGTCTATATTGTGGATGGACATGTTTTATTTTCTCTATACATCTATGTCTTTGCACTTTTATGCTTTTGGCTTTTTTATAGCCTTTATTTGTTCTAGGCCCATTATGAGATTGTTTTGTTTTGTTTCACTACTGTGGGGAAAAATAACTTGTATTTAAAAAATAACTTTGATTTGGGTGATAGTTATATGGGACTATATATTTGTCAGAAGGCATTGACCTACACACTTGACATCCATGCATTTCACTTATGAAACTAGAAATACAGTTTAGAATTACTAGGATTCTTGGAATAAAGAATGAGCTACTGATATATCAATCTGGCTGAAGCTCAAAAAAAAAAGTATTATATTGAATGAAAGAAGCCAGACACAAAAGATTACATCCTTTATGGTTCTATTTATAAGACTTTCAAAAACATGAAAAACTAATTTATGGTGATAGAAATTAGTACACACATATACACACAAAAAGAAATTAGAACACTAGTTTATCAGGAGAAGTGATGGGGGCATCTGACTGGGCCCATGAGAGAACATTCTGAAAGATGGGTATATTTTATAACTTGGTTGGAGTGTTAACAAAACATCAATCTGTGCACTAAAATCTGTACATTTAATTATACCTAAATTTTACCTTAAAAGTTAATAATAAAGCTTTGTAGAGCAGAAGAAATATGTATGATGGTTGATAGTGGGAAATTGATTTTCTCTTCCTCTTACTCTGTGGAAATTGTAAAAATATCATGTCCCTTACTGTGAGGAAGCCAAAGCCCCCAGGTTTTTGGATAGCCAATAGTCATCATTGTAGAGGACTCCTTAACCATCATTTCCTATTCTGATAGCTCATTTCTACTCAACTTTGTATTTATAGAAGCTGTAATCAGTATATTACCAACTCCTCTTTTCAGTAAAATAAGCCCCATCTACCAGAAATATACAACGGAAGGAATAAAATTGTCATTCTTTTAGAGTAACCCATGAATTAAAAATTGAACTGTAACAACGATCTGTTGAAAATAGATCAAGGATAAAGCCCCACATTCAAGCCCCAGAATGAACTAAATGAGGGCTAATTAAATATTAGTTAAGGGTTTTTTTTCCTATTAAGACTAAGTACTCAAGAAAATGTTGAAAAGTTATCTTTATTAAGAACAGACTAAAAAGTTTGTATTGTCTGATCTCGGTTCCTTTAGGATTCATTTTATTATTCTCCAACTTCTTGAGATATTAAGGAGTTATTAAGATAGGTAGCAATCCATAAGCTCAATTTAGGTTCAGTTAGTAACAGGACTGTTAGCAAACACTACTCTCACTATTTTTTTTTTCTTAAAATCCTCCAGAGATCAACTAGCAACAGACAAAACAAAAAATAAACAATGGAAACTTACAGATAATACCACATCTATCTCTCTGTTAAAGTACATTGTGGCTGGGAAGAAAAAAACACAAAAAATACCAATTTACAATTAGCAGAAATGCCACAAGATACTTAACTTGAAAATTATGTACACACTCTCTTCAAAGTAAAACACAACAAACAAGCAACAAAGATATTCTCTTTATTGCTGTGGAAAGTCTGTCTAGCCCAGTATAATTTGTGAACTCAGCTGTTTTCTGCTCCTGTACCTTCTCTACTTAGTCACTCTTCATTCATTGGACAGACTATTACAGAAATAAAGTCAAGGAGAAAGAGAAAAAGGGACAATACATATGCACTATAGACAGGAACACGTCACTCTAACAGAAGGAGAACCAAAAACCACAATGTTCTGCTGTAATCTCTGACATTGTTTTTGATAATTACTGATTGGATCAATGTATTTTCTGTATGGGTATGTGTGTAGTAAAATTTAATACATACATATGTATTGAAAACATCCTGCTCTGTTCAAAAGACATACCCAAAGAGGAAAATATCTAGTGATTTATGTTTTGTATTGTGTAGTGTTTCTTTTTTCTCTGGTAAAACGTTTGAGCACACTATAGCATTCATATTTGTGAATTTCTGTTTGAACTCATGCCATGTGGCAATTTACAGCACAAATCTCCCTCACTTTGAATTGCTCTAAGCTTCATATATGGGAATGCAAGTCTGGGAAACTACTACCACTGAATATACCTGTTGGTTATTCTTAATTGTTCATTGACAAAGCTTAAATATTTCTGTTACTAAAAACAGACCTTTAGTAGGACAATAGTTAACTATTTAATCTCTGAAAAAAGTGGCAGAGTGCTGTAGGATTTAGTTACAAAAAAAATAATAATGATAATTTCTCTCCGAGAATGAGTGGTTCAGGCCGAGTAACCAGCCTTCCTGGTGCCTTTTATCATTACGTAGGAATTGATTAGTATGAAATACATAGGCTATTATCAGATCACACATACAAAGTTACATGGGCTTAAAACAACATGTGACTTATATTTATATTTTTTCATTATTATTTAGTATAATTCATTATATTGTTTTGTTCATAGCATGATATAACAACACAGATTTCCACCACAGCATCTGAAAGTTTCTTACCATGAGGGATTGATGAGCATTTCACCTTAGCCATGATGTCTTATGTATATCTCAAAAGATGCTTATTCTCTATTAATGATATTTATTTATTTATTTATTTATTTATTTATTTATTTATTATGCTTTATTCAAACATGTTCACAAGTACAAAGATAAACTGGGAGGGAGAGGGGTGGTTTGAAATGTCTACTCGACTTACTCAAAACCTCACATCATATCACATATATCTAGAACAATTTGTCTTATCTATATTTAGCATGAATTATAAGGCATGTTTTTTTTATTTCTCTTTGTTAAAACACATCTATCTTTCTGGTTCAAAATACTTAGTAATAATATGTTCTCCTAAAAGACAGTTTTTGAAATTTTACTTCTTAATGTCACTGATAGCTGTGTCAGAAAGTCTCAAGTCAGCTTCTCCTCCCTTCAGTTCCTACAGACCTTGCCACTATGTACATAACTTCCTCTAGAAATTGAAACTGAGAGTTTATGTCATGAAAGGGTCTTGAATTTTACCAAACACTTTTTCTGCATCTATTGAAATGACCTTGCAATTTTGAACCCTTGTTTAATATGGTGTATCACATACTTGATTTTCATAGGTCTAATTATCTCTGCATCCCAGGAATAAATCCTACTTGGTCATGGTGTTTGATTTATTTAATGTATTGTTGAATTTAGTTTGCTAGTATTTTGTTGAGAATTTTTACAACTGTGTTCATCAGAGACATTGGTCTGTAATTTTCTGGGTTTTTTTTAGTGTATTTGTCTGATTTTGTCATAAAATGAGTTTGGAAGTGTTCCCTCTTCTTCACATTTTTGGAAGAGTTTAAGGATTAGTTTTAATTATTTTTCAAAAGTTTGGTAGAATTCAGTAGTGAAGTTGTTTGGTTTTGGGATTTTCTGTGTTGGGAGGTTTTTGGTTACTGATTCAACCTTCTCATTTGTTATTGGTCTGTTCAGTTTTTCTGTTTCTTCATGATTCAGTCTTAGTAGGTTGTATGTTTCTAGAAATTTATCCATTTCTTACTGGTTATCCAGTTTGTGGTGTATATATTATGCATAGTAGTCTCTTATGATGCTTTTATTCTTGTGGCATCAGTGTAATGTCTCTTTCATTTTTCATTCAGTTTATTTGAGTCCTATTTTTTCTTAATTATTCTAGCTAAAGATTTTTCAATTTTGTTTATCTTTTCAAAAAACACAACTGTTACTTTCATTGAGCTTTTCCTATTGTTTTTCCTTTTTTCTATTTAATTTATTTCTATTATAATTTATTATTTCCTTCCTTCTGCTAATTTTTTTTGTTTGTTTTTTGTTTTTTGTTTTTTGTTTTTTTTGCTAAATCCTTGAGGGTAAGGTAAAGTTGAATTAAGGACTCGGATAGATATTTCTCAAAAGAAGACATGCAAAGGCCCTACAGGTATATAAAAGAATTTCAAAGTCACTAATCATCAGTGAAATGCAAATAGAACCACAATGAAATATCTTCTTGCATCTGTTAGAATGGCCATGAAAAAAAAAAAAAAAGAACAGTAAATGTTGGCAACGATGTGGAGAAATTGGCACCCTGGTACACTGTTGGTGGGAATGCAAAATGGTGCTGCCACTCTGGAAAACAGTATGGAAGTTCTTCAAAAAATTGGAAATATTACTACCTTTTGATCCAGCAATCTCACTTTTGGATAATTATCCGAAAGAATTGAAATTATATATTGAAGGCATATTAAAATTCCCACATTCATTGCAGCACTACCCAAGATGTAAAACAACCAAGATGTAAAAACAACCTAAAAATTAATCAGTAGATGAATGGATTTTAAAAAGTGGTATATATATTATATGCACTGGAATATTATTCGAAATAAGCCATACAGAGAAAGACAGATACCATATGGTTTCACTCTTATGTGGATCCTGAGAAACTTAACAGGAACCCATGGGGGAGGGGAAGGAAAAAAAAAAAAAAAGGTTAGAATGGGAGAGAGCCAAAGCATAAGAGACTGTTAAAAACTGAGAACAAACTGAGGGTTGATGGGGGGTGGGAGGGAGGAGAGGGTGGGTGATGGGTATTGAGGAGGGCACCTTTTGGGATGAGCACTGGGTGTTGTATGGAAACCAATTTGTCAATAAATTTCATTAAAAAAAAAGGCAGGAAATCCTTTGACATACAACAACATATATGAACTTTGAGGACATTATGCTAAATGAAGTAACTCACAGAAGGACAAGAGTTGCATGATTCCACCTATATGAGGTATCTAAAATAGTCAAATTCATAGAAGCCAAAAATAGAACAGTGGTTGCCAAGGGCTGGAGGGAGTGGGGAGTGGGAACTTGCTAATCAACAGGTATAAAATTTATGCAAGATGGATAAGTTATAGAGATCTACCATACAACATTGTACCTATGAATAATAATCCTGTATTATATTCTTAAAAATTTGTTAAAAGTATAGAACACATGAAGAGAATAGAAAAGGAAAGAAACCACAGCTATTCTTTCTGTGGGTTAATGGGAAAGGTACTGGTATCTTAGTTCATGTTAAAGACCTACCTTGCCTTCCAGTATTTAGCCATTAAAATGAAAATTACTTTAAGGGTAACTGTGCCTTAAAACACATGGTTACTTTTTCTGTATATCTGAAAATTTCCACACACACAAAAGGTTTTCTAAGGGAAACTATTGTAACTATGTGGCAAAAGGAAGAAAAATTAAAAATTTTAAAGGCCCTGATTATTGGCAATTATTGTGCAGTGAACTCAGTTGCTCAATTTTTATATTTGTCTGATTTTTTAAATTTATAAATGAAAGATAATAAACGCTCAGAACGAAATCTAAGCAAACACAGAACATACAAAAATCTTGGTTAGCACAACTTAGGTAAGGCATACAGACCTTTGTCTCAGAGAATGGTGCTTCAAGTTCCTGGCCCAATTGGAGGACTTGTCCTCCTAGGTCTCCTGAGGTGTATAAACTGTGCAACTAACTAGCCTTCATGAGATGAACAGTTCTGTAATTGGTGCAGGAAGGGGTTAAGTCTGGGCCAATGACCTAGGAAGGTGGCAGCGCTTTGTATGTTGGGTGGGGTTGGGGGTACAGTTGCAGGCTAGTTGTGCATGTTTGACAGTGTCCTGGGGAAGACAATGACTTCAGCATTATCACTAATGCACATTGTGCGTGAGTTATTAGGACACCTTGAATCTAAGAAAGATAGCAGACCTCCTAGCCACTGGTTGCCATACTCTGGCCTTTGACAGTGTCTCTGTCCTTGTTATTATATTTCATAAAATGAAATCTGGAAACTTAAATGCTAGGTTTTACTTTATGTAAAATTTCTGAATTTCTCATTACAGCGATAAAATTAGATAAACCTAGCATGCCACATAAACCTATCTATGCATTATTCAGTGGAAACTCATATACACCGTTCTTTTTAAGCTCAAAAGCCTTATCAACTTTGTTTCCTTAGAAAAGCATTTAAGGTTCCCAAATTGATGGAATAGTTTGAGAGCAGCCTAAACACCACCTTGGAGATTTTAACACCATTGTCATAGCAAGAAATGAAAAGTAGAGTGTTTAGTGAGGAGGGATAGTGGCAGCTTGTCAACTCAGAAAGTGCTTCTCCTGAAATATCACTCTTCAAGGTAGCGTTTCCAAATGGGTTTGAGAAAGAAAAAAAAAAAAAAAACTCCCTGAGAATATACTTTGGTGAATAAGCAAAGGCTTGTTTCAATCAAAATCTTCTCTGAGAGATGTTCTTTTTCCCTTCTCAAATAATTTTTTTAATGTACCTTGCTTATTTGCATTTTTAGATTCAAGAAGAAAAATGGGAGTAAATTGACACACCTAGTTTGAAAAGAAATGGCAAACACATAGTGACATCTCAAGTTAGTTCTTTGAAAGAGAAAAATGCGGTTTTAATTGTTTACTGTGGTTTTCCAAATTAGATGCTTTTATCTCAGTTTGTAGAGTTCCCAAATGAATTTACTTATCAAATTCCATTCCAATGTATAAAGATATGAAATACATTCCTCCTAGTCAGTGATTAGCTTTCTTAATCATTTTTTAAAATTATAGATCAGGGGGTGCCTGGGTGGCTCAGTCAGTTGAGCATCCAACTTGGATCTCGCGGTTTGTGAGTTCGAGCACCGCCTTGGTTCTGTGCTGACAGCTTAAAGCCTGGAGCCTGCTTTGGATTCTGTGTCTCCTCCTCTCTCTCCCCTTCCCCTGCTCATGCTCTGTCTCTCTGTCTCTCTGTCTCTCTGTCTCTCTCTCTCAATAATAAATAAATGTTAAAATTTTTTTTTGATAAAATTATAGATCAGGAAGTATAGCTTTTTGGGTTTTTATTATTTTTATTTTATTTATTTATTTTTTTTTTTGAGAGAGAGCGCGCGAGCATGAGCAGGGGAGGGGCAGAGAGGGAGGGAGACACAAAATCCAAAGCAGGCTCCAGGCTCTGAGCTGTCAGCACAGAGCCTGAGACAGGGCTCAAACTCTTGAACTGTGAGATCATGACCTGAGCCAAAGTCAGCTGCTTAACCAACTGAGCCACCCCGGCACCCCAGCTTTTTGTTAATAAAATGTAACTGTGTTACAAATCTCCATGTTTATAACTGTATGCTAGAGCTTTTTCTATTTTTCCCTCAGTTCCATTATCCTCTCTGGTAATCATTATACTACTTTTTAATTGCCTGTGGCCCAAGTTTTCCAAAACCAAATTCCATAAATGGGTCACCAAATTTCT
Organism: Prionailurus viverrinus; assembly: GCF_022837055.1. Taxonomy (NCBI): domain Eukaryota; kingdom Metazoa; phylum Chordata; class Mammalia; order Carnivora; family Felidae; genus Prionailurus; species Prionailurus viverrinus. The sequence continues at coordinate 143,378,096 of NC_062562.1, forward strand.
GGACATGAGTTTGAAATTAAGTAATTTAAAATTCAGATTATATTTTCAACAAATAAGGAAATAAAGAATGCCTCCTAAAAATTTTGTGTGTACCTTTGTTATGTACCTAAAATTTTATTTTAATGAGCAATTGATTAGATAATAAAAATCAATAATGTCAGAGATAAATTTTGGATTCCAGACACCACTACAATTTGTTCAGGATAGAAGTTGCTATTAGGAAAATAGCCGCCAGGCCTCAGTGCTGAGAGATATCTAGAGCTAAATTCTGATTTTCCCTGGTAATAGAGAAGAGGCAAAGATCATCTCTCATTCGTCACTTTATACCTACCTATTATTTGTTGAACTTTTTTTTCTAGAGAGAAAGCGATAAGACATGGTTAAAGAATTATTGGGCATTGTTGGAGCAGTGGTCTGAGCAGACACACAGTGATCTGGTTTATATGTTGTCTTGCCCAAGATGGGTTGGGTGAGGAGGCAAGGTGGCTAGCCAAATGGAGGAAAGAGGAATAGCACTAATGTGTATTAAGACAAACTCTATACTAGACATTTTGCATATATTATCTCATTTTCTTCTATCTATAACCTTGCAAAGTAAGTTTACTTCATGAACCTATATCATGTTTTAGTTCCCACACAAGAGAGGTAGATGTCAGAACTGGAATGTAAACCAAAGACTGAATTCTTTTCATTAAACCAGACTGCCTCCTTTAAGTTAAAAGGTCATGATCTACAGAAATACACTCATATTCTCTGAATGAAGAACTCTGCACTGTCAGTGTGAATATAATAAGCAAATCAGATAGACATGTTAAATCACTGTATACTGAGAGGCTATAGGATGTGTATGCCCTGGATTAGAAGTTCAGGTCTTAAAGTCCAAAGACTAAGGTTTATTCCCTGCTTTATCATTAACTGTATGCACTTACACAAATCAGCTTCACTGACTATCCCTTCCTTTAGCTCCACACTCTTTTCATGGCAGTTTTGTGAGGATCAAATGAGATGCTGTGTTTAATGGAATTTTTAAACCATAAAGCATTGCACACATCTTTATTATGAACAAAGAAGTATTGTTAGAGTGGTAGTTTCATACTCAAATACCTACAGCCCAGGTATTATAATGTCACCTTAAATTTTATTATCTCAACTCTGGATGTTTTAAACTTGAGTATTAAATACATAGGGATATTCTCCATTTACAAAGGGATATATGGTTTCCTTCAACTTTTTTTAGAATCATCCTATGCTTTAGGTGTATTTTTATTTTATATTTTCTGATAGAGATTTGTTTGTTGTGCAGGAAATGTTTTTTCTTTCCTCTTTATTTTCCTATGAGGGAAATGGCAGCATAAGTATAAAGAATGAAAATTGGCATCTGATACCTGTTCTCAGAGTTAGGACACCGTAGGGAAGGCTTGACACACTGGCAGCCTAAAAAAGCACATGTCCTGTGTCTATATGAGAAGATAGATCCAGTGTAGACACATTTCTCAATTTTTATTTTTATTTTTTTTAAGTTTTTATTTATTTATTTTGAGAGAGAGAGAGAGAGAAAGAGACAGTACGAATGGGGGAGAGGCAGAGAGGGAGAGGGAGAGGGAGAGACTCCCAAGCGGGCTCCTCATTGGCAGTGCAGAACCCAGCACGAACCCACAAATAGTGAGATCATGACCTAAGCTGAGATGAAGAGTTGGATGCTCAACCGACTGAGCCATCCAGGCACCCCCAAATTTCTTACCTTTTAAAAAGGAGTCTCTGATCCAGAATGTTTGCAATTAAATCTAAAGACTAAAGACTATCAACTAATCATATATATGTCTATATATATGCATATATGTATATATAATATTACTTATTGGGTATAATATTAATATATAATATACTAACATTAATATATAATAATATATGCATATATATGGTTCATATATGTATTCATATATTCACATTTAGATTTGTATATACGTATGTGTGTATGTGTGTGTGTGTATATATATATATATATATACACACATATGTGTGTGTGTGTGTGTGTGTGTGTGTGTGTGTATATATATAGGGAGAGAGAGAGAGAGAAACATATAAAATCATTGTGAAGGACAGGCCGTGGCAGTGATGGGAGGTCCAGGCCAAAGTTTCAGGAATAATCTCACAGCCCCTACACTGAAGTGAGAAGAGTCAAGAAAGGAAGAAGCACATGGATTTAAGATATCTTATTCCAGAAGAACTAATATAATTGACTGAAAAATTCAGGGGTGAAGAAAAAGAAGCATTAAGAAATGACTGTAAGGGGCGCCTGGGTGGCGCAGTCGGTTAAGCGTCCGACTTCAGCCAGGTCACGATCTCGCGGTCCGGGAGTTCGAGCCCCGCGTGGGGCTCTGGGCTGATGGCTCAGAGCCTGGAGCCTGTTTCCGATTCTGTGTCTCCCTCTCTCTCTGCCCCTCCCCCGTTCATGCTCTGTCTCTCTCTGTCCCAAAAATAAAAATAAAACGTTGAAGAAAAAAATTAAAAAAAAAAAAGAAATGACTGTAAGGTTTTTAGCTTAAGCATCTGGATAGATAGTGCTTCATTTTTACCAACTTGAGGAATATTGAGGTGGAGCTAATGTAGAGCAGTGGGAAACAGCTATTTGTTCGGGGTGTGTTAAATTTAAATGCGTGTTGTTAAATGTTGTTTAAATGCAAATGTTAAATGTTGTTATGCAATTGCAGATTCCAAATATATATGTATATGTACGTATGTGGATGTGTGCATGTGTGTGTTTGTAGTAAGTACCAAAAATGTCCTCTAACACCCAACCTGAAAAAATTTTCTGCCACTATTCTGTTAAGGACAGAAAATGTCATTTTATAGCATTGGTTTGTAAGTCCAGTTTTCAAGTCTGAGCTCTTTGGCATCACCGAGCCTTAATTTAAGATGGTTACAGAGCTCTGTATGGGTTTCAGAGGCTCAGTTGTATGTTTAATGATTGTAAGAACCAGGCACTTTTTGGCATTTGTTTGGCCAGTGGGAGCTCTGCATGAGAACATGTTTTTCTTGCCTGCCAAAGGGTGTTTGAGTGTTTGAGTGGCCTGTTGAGCAGTCTCTCCAGGAGTATGATCAGAAACCACGTGGCCAACAAAAATCTCCCTGTTTCAAACAAATGAAGACTACAGAGAATATTTAGCCAGGAAAGAATGAAAAAGGAATGGGCTACAGGTGGGCATATGCTTTTAGTTAAGGGGTCAGAGAAGACTTCTTTGATTTCGTGTCAGAGAAGAATTACACTTCTTTGATTTGGTGGCTGCTTATAAACTGAATGTGTTCCCCCCAAATTCATTGGAAGCTAACCCCAATGTGATGGTATTAGAAAGTGGGGCCTTTGGGAGGTGATTAGTTCTTCCAGATAAATAGGATTAGTGTCCCTATGAAAGAGACCCCTTAGAGCTCCCTTGCTCGTTTCTTCCACGTGAAGACACAGAGAACAGACTATATTAGTGAACCAGGAAGCAAGTTCTCAGCAGACATCGAATCTGCAGATGCCTTGATTTGGGGCTTTTAGTCTTCAGAGCAGAGAGAAATAAATTTCTGTTATTTATAAGCCACTCAGTCTATGGTATTTTATTATAAAAGCCCAAATAGACTAAAACAGTGACTTTTTTATATATATGTTGCAAATATTTTCTCCCCATCTTCTATTTTTCTTTGAACTTTATCATGAGATTTTATATAAATATAATCATTTTGATATTGTGTAACAAATCAGTTTTTATAGATTTGTTTTAAAGAATTTATATGCTTTAACATCATAAATGTATTCTACTCTATATTTTTATATTTTTTGTGGACGGTAAAGTGTAGTAGAAATGTAACTTCTTTGGGAGCTGATCATTTTTTCCAAATTATTTGTCCAAATAATTTCCAAAATATTTCTTAATTAGTCAACACTTCCCCACATATTTTAAATGCCACCTTAATCATACTAAATTCACATATGCACATATATCTTTAATACATTCCTTGTCAAGCTTGGAATAAGGAGTGGGAAGGCATTGAAGATGAAGAGTACTGACCCTTACAGGACCATGTTATTATTTGAGGCCATATTTGATTATTTAGTGTAAATCGTTGCTAGTAATTACTCTTTTCAGAGTTGAGTATCATTATAATGTCTTGGCATTTCTGGAACCAGTATGCTCCTTTAAAAATATATCTCCTTTGGGACCTGGGTGGCTCAGTTGGCTAAGTGTCTGACTTTGCTTCAGGTCATGGTCTCGCAGTTCATGAGTTCAAGCCCCATGTCGGGCTCTGTGCTGACTAGCTCAGATCCTGGAGCTTGCTTCGGATTCTGTCTCTTCGCTCTCTGCCCCTCCCCCACTCACACTCTGGTCTCTTCCTCTCTCTCTCTCTCTCTCAAAAAAAGAGTAAGCATTGGGGCGCCTGGGTGGCGCAGTCGGTTAAGCGTCCGACTTCAGCCAGGTCACGATCTCGCGGTCCGGGAGCTCGAGCCCCGCGTCAGGCTCTGGGCTGATGGCTCGGAGCCTGGAGCCTGTTTCTGATTCTGTGTCTCCCTCTCTCTCTGCCCCTCCCCTGTTCATGCTCTGTCTCTCTCTGTCCCAAAAATAAATAAACATTGAAAAAAAATTTAAAAAAAAAAAAGAGTAAGCATTAAAATTTTTTTTCATATCTCCCTTCATTGGCAATGTAAATTTTATAATTAATCATATATCTTTTTTCTTTTGCCCACAAGAAAGTACTGAACCAAATGTGTAGCCCAATTTTAAAAATTTTGTTTGAGTCATATCTATATATTTGCTTAATTCACTTTTATTCCCTATAATTATGTATCCTTTGCTGTGATTATTTTATTGAGTGTAATCTAAGAAAACTGCCTCAAATTTTCTGTGAAATTTATCTGAAGAAGGTTATACTTATGACATATCTAGACAGCTTAAAACACAAACAGCACAACAATATAAACAATTGTGGAAATAGCGGTGAAGTGTATTAATGGTAACAGAAATAAAATGAAGCCAGGGATGAAGCACATGCCATAAGGTCCTTCACACTTGTTAGAATTGGGCCACAAATTTGCTCTGAAGTTCTAGCAATCACAGTCAAGGGAGAAAGATCTTCAGTTACATGATTCACAGTGCCCAAAGTTGAGAAAAAAGTTAGGGGAGTGTAACTATTCCCATTTCTAAGACCTCAGTGAATCTTGTCCTGTGAATCCTCATAAGAACAATACATTGTGGCGTGTAGAATGCTATCATCAACAATGTCCCTACAATAAACAACCCTAATATTTCTTCTCTGACAAGTACCCACAGAGCAGAGATTTTGTCACTAATTCAGAGAATCCCATACGGTTTAATAGTAAAGTCATAGTGGACAGGGTTAATTCTCTTTTGTGAAAGCTGAGACACCAAATGGAGACTCATGTCTGAATGACAGGCTGCTCTACCTACATATAATTAGAGTGGATGACATGAACATATAAATAAACAAACAATTATTAATTCCAGTGTTAGTAATAAGTACAATGTTCTCTTTAGAGACAATGTTTTAGTGAGTTTACATGTGCATTGCCTTGCAGAGTGGGGACATATCCAGTATATTAGTATTCTATATACAGTAGAGCAAGGTGTTTTATAATAATGTTTAACCATGATTTGAACTGAACAAGACACTTAAGTTTTTCTAAATGAATAATATGGGTGCCTGGGTGGCTCAGTCAGTTGAGCATCCGACTTTTGGTTTAGGCTCAGGTCATGAGCTCACGGATCGTGAGTTCAAGCCTTATGTCAGGCTCTGAGCAGGCAGTGCAGAACCTGCTTAGGATTTTCTCTCTCTCCCTCTCCCTCCCTTCCTCTCTCTCTCACTCTCTCTCTCTCTCTCTGCTCCTCTCCCACTCGCTTTCTCTCAAAATAAATAAATGCACTTAACATTTTTTTCAATTAAACAAATAAGTAAATAATAGAATTGATAGCACTTAACCTTCAGGGATATTATAAAATAAGTGTAATGAGTGTTTGAGAGGCACTGCACATGTACTTTCTATAAACATTCTCAGAAGTGCGTGTATTCCATGTAAAGCAATAATATTGACAAATTATTGTAAAATTTCTAGTATTCTGTTTAATGACTCAGCTTTTGTATTACAGTGCATATTTATTATGCTTTTAAAATTGTATGTTGGGGCACCTGGGTGGAGTCTGACCGGCTTAGGTCATGATCTCACAGTTCATGAGTTTGAGCCCCACATAGGGCTCTGTGCTGGCAGCTCAGAGCCTGGAGCCTGCTTCCCATTCTGTGCCTCCCTCTCTCTTTCTTCCTCTCTCTCTCTCTCTCTCTCTCTCTCTCTCTCTCTCTGTGTCTCTCTCTCTCTCAAAATAAAAACACTAAAAAAATAAATAAAAATAAAATAAATAAAATAAAATAAAATTGCATCTTGGGCTTTAAGAATGCCTTTTAACCAAGGCCTTGTAAAACATAATAAAACTACTAAAGACTCCAACAACCATAGAAATCACATATCATATAACACCATTTTAAGAAGCAGATATGTCTTACTGCTGCCTTGCCTGAGTAACACTTACATGAATGTACATTTTGCACATCAAGTTTTAAAGCTTTTTTTCTCCAGCTTAAAGCTGTCTTTAGACTTAGCATAGGAAATGAATTGGTATGAAAGAATATTATTCTGTACTCAAGATGCACCTGCATATAAGATCATTGAACTGTGGTGATATCACCAGTAATCCAGCATACACATATTTTGAGATATTTTCATAAAGTCTGTTTTGCTTTGATACAACCACTTCTTTCTCATGGCTAATGGAACATACAGGCAAGCTCGTTAAGTTTGATTTTATGTAACCAATGAAATAGGAAATAAACTATACTATTACCTTAGTTTGATTAGCACTATAATATACTCAACCTATGTAGTCAGGCCGAAGGACAAAATATAACTTAGGTAAAATAAAACTCTGCCAGAAGAAAATACTACTGTATCTCTGGATTTCTTTTTTGGGAAAGTGTGTAATTTTCCATAATTTGCATTATAAGAATCTGTAGTCCTTAATACCCTTAATATCCAAAGTTTAATCATTTTGTCTGTTTTTTATAAAGTTAATGATAAAAGTCTATTTTAAGGGGCATCTGGGTGGGTCGGTCAGTTAAGAGTCTGACTAGTTTGGCTAAGGTCACAATCTCACAGTTTGTGAGATGGAGCCCCCAAGTCGGGCTCTGCGCTGACAGAGTGAAGCCTGTTTAGGATTCTTTTTTTCCTCTGTCTCTGGTCCTCCCCACTCTCAAAATAAATAAATAAACTTTAAAAAATTTTTCCAAAGAAATTCAGTTTCATTGTTCTGATATGGGAAATTTTTACTATATTTCTATTTATCTTATATCACTTAAGTGCTGTGTCATTTCTAATGTTATTTCAAATGTGAGTTTTTGTGAGAAGAACTCTTTAAAATCATTTTCACTTCAGTTGAAGAATTCTTATTTTTATTTTATTGTATTTATTATGTTTTAGAGAGAGAGTGGGGGATGGGGCAGAGGGAGAGAGAGAGACAGAGAGAGAGAGAAAAAAATCTTAAGCAGGCTCCACACTCAGCATGGAGCCTGATGCAGAGCTCGAGCCCACGACCCTGGGATCATGACCTTGTCTGAACTCAAGAGTCAGACACTCAACTGACTAAGCTACTCAGGCATCCCTTATATTTTTATATAATACAATTTGTTTGGAAAGTAAAAGTCATTAATTTTTTTTTAATTTGAAAGAAAAATAGGACTCAGCTTTATATCAGAAGAATACATCCTTTTGAAGTTTTGCTTTTACATTTTAATAAACTGCATTTTTAAATGACTTATTTTTATCTCTCCCATAATTAATGTATTTTATCTGGTCTTAGTCTTTGGTAGATGCAAGGAATTCAACTAGTAAAACCAATAATTCTTACTTTGTCAAAACAAAAACTGATAGAGAACTCTGTTTAAAGCTTAGAAAATTTTTAATTACTTCAATGTGGTTTTGATGCTTAACTTTTGTTCCCAAGAAAGATAAATACCACCTGTAATTGTGTGAAGGATTATCAACATTCTGTTGTCAAAGTCTGGAATGGTCACAAAAGGGTTTGTGAATATGGCATGTGAGAATCCTCACTCTTTCACTAACAAATTTTTATTGTATTTAAGTAATATATTCTGAGTGGATAGTATGTTCCAGAAAGATACAAAAGGATTGGTCTTGTAAGATTATATTAACCATAGTAAAGACTATGTACACTAAGTGAATATCCTAAGATATGCACTTGGAAACTATTGACTTTCTTTTGAGGGAAGTAATAAAATTTGCATTTTAGAATGATCCTTCTGATTGAAGGGGGAAAACTCATTTGAAGAAAAGCGAGTCTGGATAAGTTGCTATTTATTACATCATTCATTATCCATCTCATCTCATCTCATCTATGTCTAGTTTTCTGTTAAATCTATTCATTGCATTCTCAATTTAATATAAAAGTTATAGAATATCTATACAATTTTTTGTACATTCCCATCTCTATCAAGTATCTTCATCTTTTCATTTATCTGAGCCATCTTTTCATGTTTTATTTACCATATTTATTATACTTATTCTAAAATCCTTGTATGCAAACTACTAGATCTGGATTATTTGTGTGTCTCCTGTTTTGTTTTGTTTTGTTTTGTTTTGTTTTGTTTTTTAAGCAGACTTCACACCCAGTGTGGAACCCGATGCGGGGGCTTGAACTCATGACCCTGAGATCAAGACCTGAGCTGAGATCAAGAGTTGGACGCTTAACTGACTGAACACCTGGGCACCCCACCTTTTGTTTTTAATCTTGGTTATCCGTTATATTTTTTTGCCTCTTTGCAAATTTAGTCTTTAGTATTTTTGTTGTTTTTTATTGTTGTTGTTTTTTGGACACCAGACATTTGTAAGTAAAGCAAAATTTTGGTGAAAATCAGTGCCCTTCTACACAATCTTAGACCCAGCAAAAAAATATTCTTTGGGCAAGCCAACTGTATAATTGAACATTCTTGATTTCCAATGCTTTTCACTTTACTTCCTCTCTTTCACAAAAAAAAGCTTTGGGATTTTCTCTTTACCACAGCATAGGCTTTTGAGTCCAAGCCAGAGTATCAGCCCATACCAAGGACTAACACTTGTCCTCAGGAAGGAAAGAGATGGATGGCAATTGTCAACATTACCATTTCACTTTAGAAAGTCTTCTCTTTTTGAAATTTCATTTATCCTATTCCTCATTGATTCCATAGCCCATGAGTGCTGTCTAAACTGTGGGACATTTTAAACTTAGTTGGCTTTTTTTCCTGTTGTTTTAGCTAGTTAATTGGCCAGTGGCAACCCATTTTACCTCAAAGTAGAATACCCAGGAGTCTTGGGTTTTAATGGTTAAGTGGGGAATAGAAGCAAAGACATGAGTAAGGACAAGCCTAAACACACACACACACACACACACACACACACACAAATCCTGTATTCTTTCAATGTAAAGACACATTAAAATGTAGGCATCGAAGGGAGATACCAATGTTTTCCCCCTTGTGCTTTAAAAGGGGGTGACAAAATTTTTGGCTTAATCTGTAAATTAACACAAATTGTACTTGGATTAATAGTATGTCTAGCAAAAGAAAACACAAACATAAATTATCCTCCTTATTTGGAGGATAGACTACTAGAATCGTGACATGTGGGATATCATGATTACCTAAATTATCACCAGTGAGGGTACAAAATGAAGTATAGATAGAGAACAAGATATTGGGTGATCAAGGAGCTTTTTATATTTAGTTGCTTTGGTGAAAAATGGTGATTACAAAGATGAAAGCATTTTGTGTTAACTTCTGACAGCACTGGAAAATTTACATGGGGAAAAGAAAAATCAAAGTCTTGAATTCCCAACTAATATCTTAATTAGGAAGAAGATAGTCTTCATTTCATATTTGAAGGGGTTTGTGTCTCCTTTAAGTTTAGGTCAGATAAGACTGAGGATTGAGACAACAAAACAGAATTTTATGGAGCTACAAAGATTATAATATATGTATATTTACTGAACTGCTATGGAGTCATTGTAAATTTTAAATTTACATACGGGGTACCTGAGTGGCTCAGTCGGGTAAGTTTCCGACCTCGCCCCAGGTCATGATTTCTTGATCTGTGGGTTCGAGCCCCACGTGGGACTCTGTGCTGATAGCCCGCAGCCTGCTTTGGCTTCTGTGTCTCCCTTGCTCTCTGCCCCTCTCCAATCTGTGCTCTGTCTCTCAAAAATAAATAAATGTTAAAAAAAATTTTTTTAAAAATTTACATCCAAGTTAGTTAGCATATAGTGCAATATTGATTTCAGGAGTAGAATCACAGTGATTCACCCCTATATATAACACCCAGTGCTCATCTCAACAAGTGTCCTCCTCGCCCATTTAGCCCATACCTCCCCCCCCCCAACAACGCCTCCAGCACCCCTCAGTTTGTATTCTGTATTTAAGAGTCTCTTATGTTTTGTGGTCAGTCGATTAAGTGTCCAACTTGAGCTCAGGTCATGATCTCGCAGTTCATGAATTTGAGCCCCACATAGGGCTTACTGCCATCAGAACGGAGCCTGCTTTGGATCCTCTGTCTCTTCTCTCTGCCCTTCCCCTGCCTACACTCTCTCTCTCAAAAATAAATGAAACATTAAAAAAAAAGAGTAACAGAGTATATTTTTAATGGAATGAGGAAGTCATAATATAAAAGAATATATACAGTATGCCATCATTTGCTTAAATAAAAGTAAATAATATATATGCCTTTTCTTATTTTTGTAAAAATAATGGACCAAAAACTAGTCAAATTGATTATCTATGGTGGATGAAACTGATAAGACAGGAAATGAGGTTTTTCAGCCTATACCTTCTGTTTTACATATTAAAAAATAAACTTAATTCAGTAAAGATTCAAGTTTCTAGATGTCATCGTCCTAATCTAGTACAGCTGAGAAGAGAAAAGAATGATAGCATGGGGAAAATTTGCTTAATGGGCAGGGAGGGGGAGATAATCCTATCATGGAGATAAGGAGCCAGACAAAAAGTCATTGGCCAGACATTGGCCAACTAATGGGATGGAAATCAAGGGAAGAAGGGTACTTTCCATTCAATGCCACAGAGAGGGAAAATAATGAATACTAGAATGATCCATTGGATTTGGCAATTAGGAAATAGTTAGCTGAAAGATAGAAAGGAATTGGGGGATAGGCAAATGTGGAAGGGAAAACTGTAAATCAAATAAGGAGCTCAAAATATTCCTCAATGGCAAGTGTTTCTTCACCATTTGCCCAAGGCTCTCTCCAAAATTAATATATTTGATGAACTGGTTTAATTCTTCAATGTTAATACGAGAGTGGGAGGGAAAAGTAAAGTAAAAATAAAACAAAACAAAAACAAAAATGAAAGAAAGCACAAGAAACCCTCAGATGATAGTTTGAATTAATCTCTTAACAACAGGATTTGTTTCAGTTTTTCTTTGTTTCTCGATGTTCAAATCCGAGTCTTTTGCAGGGAAGCATGTCCAAGGCTACAACAATCCTCCAAAGGCCCTGCACTGGAAACCCTTTCAGGATGTTTTAGTCATTTTTCCATACACAGTATGCTTTGCCTCTGAGCCCATTGTTCAAAATGTCTATTGCTCTTCAGGTCACAGAGGAGCAAATCTTTTAAAATGGCCATGCTAGCTTAGCCCGTGGAGAGGAAAGTCAACATATAAGAAGTTCAATTACTGTGAATTTAAAACAAACAAACAAAAAATACATCTTTCTGAAGTCACGGTTATGTTCAACTACAATGTGTCCACATTTCAAAAATGGTATTTTTCTGTTTTAAATTTGCCATCATTGCAATCCTGCTGCTCTCCCAGGGGCTAAGCCGGTGCTACCAATCGCACTGCTCTATTCTGCTGTGACCAGAATAGTCAAGGTCACTTCACATGGACTTTCCATAAGTAGAGCCACACCTGTACAAACAAAAAGCTCTTCGTATATGAACACCAAAATAAAGGCTGCTGATGAGGATATAGAGAAAATAGATGATAGATTGATATGTGCAGCACACATGGATGGACAGACAGGAGGGAGAGAATTAATGCTATTGGAAGCCCTCATAAGAGTGGAAACTATAAGGTTTGTTTTTTCTTTTTCTTTTCTCATGAAATGGAGGAAGCAAAAACCTAGAAGTCATGTTCCATTCAGAGCTCAAGCATGGTCCCCACACTTGTGACATTTCAGGAAACTATAAAATCTCTAGTTTCTAGTGCCATCGTCCCAAACAGTTTTATAGTTCTGTATCAAATCTTTGGCATTCCCAAGAATCTTAACAGTAGCTCTGTGATATTCACAGAAAGAAGCATAAGTACAAAAATTTGGTCTTTCCTGAATTTCAGTCATTCTATGCAAGTTTTAAGTAGTTAGAATGCTCATGTAACTTATCTCACAAATTGAGCCACTTTTGAGAAAGAATGAACTGCAGGGAACAATTGCTAAAATAGGCAGGATTCTGGAAAGACAAAGATAAATCTGAACTGTCCTAGGTAAACCAGAATATATAGTTACATAATCTATAGTCTGATCTGTGCACACAAACTCAACTGGGAAGAGTCTTAAAAAATTTAATTTTCTAACTGTGTTTTACCATATCTAAAGCATGTTTGGGGGTTGGGTAGAAATCTGCCTGTATCTATTGTCCGTATTTTCAGAGTTTCATTTAAGATTTTCAGTATCTTATAGAGCTTTTTTATTTATTCTTGTGGCAGTTCAAATTACAACATCTTGTTTGAAAACAATAATTTTCAAATTCTTCTAATTTCCATTTCTTCTTTGAGCCTCCAGCATTTGTGTGTGTTTGTGTATGTGAGAAACACCTTAAATTCTAACCCATGGTAGCTATAGTCCCTACCTCTTCCAGAGGAGGAATTGCTTAGACCATTAAAGTCTCTGTCTGTGATAAGGATTCTTTTTGTCCCTAAATGTTCAAAGGAAGTATCTCCATTAGTAGATCAGTGAAATGAAACTTAAAATGTGCCTTACGTGTATATCCCCGCAGTTCAAGGAGGACATCATAAACCTTTCAAAAGAATATCTTTGTTAGGAAACTTGAATATAACAGAATATAAATAGAATGTCTTTTTGGTAGTTTTTTTGTTGTTGTTGTGTTTTGCTTTGCTTTGCTTTCTGTCCCGTTTCTTCTGTTCCTTTTCTTCTCCTGCCCTCTCCTTCATAATCTGTTAAGGTTCAATAAATATCTATCTTTCCTATTTTGGTAATATCTGTTTTTCTTTTTTTTTTTTAATTTTTTTTTTCAACGTTGATTTATTTTTGGGACAGAGAGGTACAGAGCATGAACGGGTGAGGGGCAGAGAGAGAGGGAGACACAGAATCAGAAACAGGCTCCAGGCTCTGAGCCATCAGCCCAGAGCCCCACGCGGGGCTCGAACTCACGGACCGCGAGATCGTGACCTGGCTGAAGTCGGACGCTTAACCGACTGCGCCACCCAGGCGCCCCTATCTGTTTTTCTTTTTACTTAATATTATATCACCTTAACGTTCTCTCTGTAGTGCTTTGAATATTGCATGTTGATTTTCTCTATATTTTTCTCTTGAAACTACCAAATTTCTTCTATTTGGTTTGTCTGTTCAGATCTACAAGAACTGTTAATTGAGTGTACATGTTTTTGACACTCTTTCTCCAAAATTAAAAGGTATATCTCAATAGCTTACTGGATTGCAGCTTCTTCTTTTAAAAAATATTGTTTTTAAATTTAATGTTTATTTATTTTGAGACAGAGAGCGCTAGAGCACGAGCAGGGGAGAGGCAGAGAGAGAGGGAAATGCAGAATCTGAAACAGGCTCCAGGCGCTGAGCTGTCAGCACAGAGCCTGACGCGGGGCTAGAACTCAGGAGGCCGTGAGATCATGACCTGAGCCTAAATTGGATGCTCAACCGACTGAGCCACCCAGGCGCCTCTCTTGCTCCTTCTAGAAGAGCAATATCAGGATGAGCTCTTAGATACTGTCTCTTTCCCTCTTTCAACTGTAATCTGCTCTCTGCCATTGTAAAAGACAGGACCACCATAGAAAATAGGTATCAGGCTCAAATTACGATAACATAATAATAATTTACAAGGGATGATCTATAAACACTTTAGGCACAAAGTGTACCATGAAGGACAGTTCAGGACCCCAGGACTAATAACAGTGGACAGTTACACATTTAAACCTAAATGGATGAGGAGACAGAGTGACTAATAGAAATTAGAATAATAGAGTGTACTGTTAATACTCCAAAGCCCAAATTAATGAAGGCAGAATCATATGGAGAGGGCCAACTTGAGAGAGGGCCAAACTGTGACCTTCAGCAAAAGGATAGAGCCAACCTAAGGAGAGCAAAAGAGAAGAAATCAGGATTTTATACAATCTTATATCACTCAGTAATTATTCTCCTTCCCTCTGCTCTCTTTGTGGGGCTCGCTATTGACTGAATTAGAACTGAAACCAGACAACACAGAAGCCCTTTCATATAGCCTACACAAGTCAGTCTCCCAAGACAGAGAGCAAAATGGAAAAAGGTGGGAAGTGGTTCTGAGGGACAAATGGAAGATGATTGCAACCATCTATGCCTTTTACCCTTCAGTAATCACCCTCTCCTTTGTGTAGCAAAACATTTGTGTCTCAGTCACAGATGAATCACAAATTACCATCAAGATATAACATCATCTTTATTGTAATAAATAATGCATTTATTATAATGTATTATAATTTTAAAAAACTGAGATAGAAAGCATTAGTCACAGCAGGTATTCTTACTTCCTTTTTTCAAAAAGCATGTCTTCTGGTCAAAGGCACTATTATAAGAGATGCCATGGCTGTGTCTAAAGCATTCATAAGTGAAAGAAAAAGTAGTACTCATAGAACCACTACAGAGAGCAAATCCATACCCGGAATATATATATGTGTGTGTTCTGGTAACAGTAAAGTGCCACGTTTCTGTGAGAGAAGGCGTAAAACCTAACACATCTGCCATTGTCAAGCACTTGTTTTCCCCCAGAGAATGGTGATAGAGAAGGAGTCAGCATTTGCCTCTGCTACTGAAGGGTTGAGTACTCAAGCAGATTCTTCTTTCACGTTAAATGACCAACTGTATTTACCACCAAAATTGTGCCAACTGGGAAATTTTCCCTTCCAAGTTTTAGTATAAGATCACTGCTACGTCGAGGGGTAATACGAAAGCCATCGACCTCGGCGTGGGCCAGAATATCAGGAAGGTTTACCCGTAAACCGTGCCGCTGCTTTTTTATGTGTTAACTGACCATGAGATTAGTAAAGTAGTAACTCTGGGAGTCTATGTTCGAATTCTTTGAGGCTTTCTAGATGTTCCTACAGTATATCTCTTTGCCTTAGATCTTCCAGTATTTTTGGATCCAAGTGGTAAGGTATCTTGACCACAATCTGGACCTGCTGCAGAAATCTGTGCTCCGGGTTTCAATCATAATTGTCCTCCATGGGGTTGCTTAAAATATAGGCAGAGAAGGATAACCAGATGTAGAATTTTCTGTTTCTGAAACCTGAGAGGTCTCATGGAACACTGTGCCTCCTTCTTTTGATGGGTGATGTAAAGTGAAGCAACTTTAATAGGCAACATCCCTAAATACTCTATACCATGGATCTCTAGACACTTCACCAATAGGGTAAGTCTTAAATTTTTGAGGGTTTATTTACCACACTCTTGGAAACATCTAACAGTAAAACATGTAGGATTCCTGCTACTTACTAAGTTACTGGATCCAACTAACATAAAGCAATGTAATGGATCAGCAAGTTGTTATGAGGGATGTCAAGAAGACTAAAAGTCCTCTACATAATATTATAAGACCAAGACAATAAAGATGGCCTATTGTCATTGCTACATAATGGAAACTGCTTCTGATTTTCTTTACTTATGGTAACATAATCAATAGCATTTGGCTGGTCGGTCACTACATACCAGGTGCCAGGGCTCTGAGTATTGTCCCCAATAAAATATTGTATCCAGTATGGCAGCTGCAATTGGCATTACTATCTCATTAAGTTTATGAAAACCTACTCTGAACTTCCCAAACACATTGGACTTTACACAGGCCAGGCAGGTGATGTAAATGGATTCACCATCCCTGCATCTTTCAGATATTTTTATTTTGACTTACTATTTTGACAAGGGTTGGTGGTAGTTCCAGAGATTTTACTTGTCCCTGTCTGCCATAATGACTCTCACTTCACAAGCCAGGAAAACAATACAAGGAATCTGTCAGTTAAAACCTATTTCCTCCATTCATTTTGAAATAACCACAGGCTGGGTTCAAAATGACTGTCTCTTCTTGAAGCTGGTTATGACAGGAACTGTGGTACCCACAGCCATAGATGACCTCCAGTGCCCTTGTATAATTTCCTACCCTTGAATGATGGTGGAATCTGTAACTTGAATCTCTAAGCAATTGAATATGGCAAAGATGATGGGATACCACTGTCATGTTTTATGGTAAAGGAGAAGGGATTTTATAGGTGCAGTTAAGGTCCCCAATCATTTCTTGACTTCAAGTTATACTCTCTTAACTTAGTGAGTCCTTTATAAGAGGGCACAGGGCTTCCTTAAAGCTAGGACTCAAAGAAGAAAAGGTGTTCTCTCTCCCTCCCTCTCTCTCTCTCTTTCTGCCCTTCTCCTTCTCTCCTCCCCTTTCCCTCCTTCCCTCCCTCCATCTTTGCCATGGATTCTATAGCCATTATTAAATGTATTCTGCCAACAACCTGAGGGATCTTGGAAGCTTGGAGCTTGGCAGTTAAGCCACCACCTTGATTCCAGTCTTGTGAAACTCTGAGCAGGAAATGAAGAACCCAGCTAATCCACGTCCAGACTTTTAATCTATAGAAACTGAGATAATAGATATTGTTTTATTGTTTTAAGCTTCTGTTAGTGGTAAATCATTTCACAGCATGGAAAACTAACATAGGAACTCCTACTATGGTTGTATAGGATTTCTCACATTTTTGGCCAGATCTTGTCCGGGATTGTCCTATGCCATTGTAAGATGTTTAGAAACATCTCTGGCCTCTATTAATTAGATTATAGTAGCACCTGCCTTCCCAGTGTGATAGCAAAAAATGTCTGTAGACATTGCCAAATGTCCACCAGGGGACAAAAGTCACCCAGTTTCCAAAACACTGGTATAGAAGCAACAAGAAGTGATAGGAATTGGTTCTTAACAGAATCAGGATGCTCCTGTGAAGTTGTGCAACAATCATCAAAAATGCAATTATTAGAAGGATTTTATAGGTAGATAATATAAAGTGTTGCCTCCACTAGCAAATAAGTCAGGGAAATGTAAAATTTCAAAGTTTTTCATCTTGTTCATATCTTTCCATAAGACTCTATTCCTTGGGATCATACAGCTTCGCCAACAATGCCTTTACTTCAGGCTTAGAAGACTTTTGGTCTTCCCATCCAATCAGATTTTATAGAGCATTTGAGAAAATTAAAAACAATGATATCACAACTGCTTTCTTTCTTGAATATTTTATATACAAATTTAATATCAAATTTCTTTTTTTTTTCACTTTAAACTATGTATTTATTAGAAAGCTATCAGGAAAAAAAAAAGTTAATCTCCTTATCAAAAATGCAAATATATTTGGGTGTCTAGGTGGCTTAGTTGGTTGAGCATCTGATTTCAGCTCAGGTCATGATCCAGGGTCACAGGATCGAGCTCTACATCAGACTCCATACTAAGCCTGATGAAAAGGTATTTTGAAAATGAAAAGGTATTTTGTTCAGAGTGAAATGGTAAAATTTTTCTGGAAAATAGTTTGACAACCCACCTCAAGAGCCTTAGAAATATCTTTATCTTCTCACTCCTAATTTTATTTCTTTTTTTTTAATATATGAAATTTATTGTCAAATTGGTTTCCATACAACACCCAGTGCTCATCCCAAAAGGTGCCCTCCTCAATACCCATCACCCACCCGCCCCTCCCTCCCACCCCCCATCAACCCTCAGTTTGTTCTCAGTTTTTAACAGTCTCTTATGCTTTGGCTCTCTTCCACTCTAACCTCTTTTTTTTTTTCCTTCCCCTCCCCCATGGGTTTCTGTTAAGTTTCTCAGGATCCACATAAGAGTGAAACCATATGGTCTCTGTCTTTCTCTGTATGGCTTATTTCACTTAGCATCACACTCTCCAGTTCCATCCACATTGCTACAAAAGGCCATATTTCATTATTTCTCATTGCCACGTAGTATTCCATTGTGTATATAAACCACAATTTCTTTATCCATTCATCAGTTGATGGACATTTAGGCTCTTTCCATAATTTGGCTATTGTTGAGAGTGCTGCTATAAACATTGGGGTACAAGTGCCCTATGCATCAGTTCTCCTGTATCCCTTGGATAAATTCCTAGCAGTGCTATTGCTGGGTCATAGGGTAGGTCTATTTTTAATTTTCTGAGGAACCTCCACACTGCTTTCCAGAGCAGCTGCACCAATTTGCATTCCCACCAACAATGCAAGAGGGTTCCCATTTCTCCACATCCTCTCCAACATCTATAGTCTCCTGATTTGTTCATTTTGGCCACTCTGACTGGCGTGAGGTGATATCTGAGTGTGGTTTTGATTTGTATTTCCCTGATAAGGAGCGACGTTGAACATCTTTTCATGTGCCTTTGGCCATCCGGATGTCTTCTTTAGAGAAGTGTCTATTCATGTTTTCTGCCCATTTCTTCACTGGGTTATTTGTTTTTCGGGTGTGGAGTTTGGTGAGCTCTTTATAGATTTTGGATACTAGCCCTTTGTCCGATATGTCATTTGCGAATATCTTTTCCCATTCCGTTGGTTGCCTTTTAGTTTTGTTGGTTGTTTCCTTTGCTGTGCAGAAGCTTTTTATCTTCATAAGGTCCCAGTAATTCACTTTTGCTTTTAATTCCCTTGCCTTTGGGGATATGTCGAGTAAGAGATTGCTACGGCTGAGGTCAGAGAGGTCTTTTCCTGCTTTCTCCTCTAAGGTTTTGATGGTTTCCTGTCTCACATTTAGGTCCTTTATCCATTTTGAGTTTATTTTTGTGGATGGTGTGAGAAAGTGGTCTAGTTTCAACCTTCTGCATGTTGCTGTCCAGTTCTCCCAGCACCATTTGTTAAAGAGACTGTCTTTTTTCCATTGGATGTTCTTTCCTGCTTTGTCAAAGATGAGTTGGCCATACGTTTGTGGGTCTTCTTCTGGGGTTTCTATTCTATTCCATTGGTCTATGTGTCTGTTTTTGTGCCAATACCATGCTGTCTTGATGATGACAGCTTTGTAGTAGAGGCTAAAGTCTGGGATTGTGATGCCTCCTGCTTTGGTCTTCTTCTTCAAAATTCCTTTGGCTATTCGGGGCCTTTTGTGGTTCCATATGAATTTTAGGATTGCTTGTTCTAGTTTTGAGAAGAATGGTGGTGCAATTTTGATTGGGATTGCATTGAATGTGTAGATAGCTTTGGGTAGTATTGACATTTTGACAATATTTATTCTTCCAATCCATGAGCAGGGAATGTCTTTCCATTTCTTTATATCTTCTTCAATTACCTTCATAAGTTTTCTATAGTTTTCAGCATACAGATCTTTTACATCTTTGGTTAGATTTATTCCTAGGTATTTTATGCTTCTTGGTGCAATTGTGAATGGGATCAGTTTCTTTATTTGTCTTTCTGTTGCTTCATTGTTAGTGTATAAGAATGCAACTGATTTCTGTACACTGATTTTGTATCCTGCAACTTTGCTGAATTCATGTATCAGTTCTAGCAGACTTTTGGTGGAGTCTACTGGATTTTCCATGTATAATATCATGTCATCTGCAAAAAGCGAAAGCTTGACTTCATCTTTGCCAATTTTGATGCCTTTGATTTCCTTTTGTTGTCTGATTGCTGATGCTAGAACTTCCAGCACTATGTTGAACAACAGCGGTGAGAGTGGGCATCCCTGTCATGTTCCTGATCTCAGGGGAAAAGCTCTCAGTTTTTCCCCGTTGAGGATGATGTTAGCTGTGGGCTTTTCATAAATGGTTTTTATGATCTTTACATATGTTCCTTCTATCCCGACTTTCTCAAGGTTTTTATTAAGAAAGGGTGCTGGATTTTGTCAAAGGCCTTTTCTGCATCGATTGACAGGATCATATGGTTCTTCTCTTTTTTTTTTGTTAATGTGATGTATCACGTTGATTGATTTGCGAATGTTGAACCAGCCCTGCATCCCAGGAATGAATCCCACTTGGTCATGGTGAATAATTCTTTTTATATGCCGTTGAATTCGATTTGCTAGTATCTTATTGAGAATTTTTGCATCCATATTCATCAGGGATATTGGCCTGTAGTTCTCTTTTTTTACTGGGTCTCTGTCTGGTTTAGGAATCAAAGTAATACTGGCTTCATAGAATGAGTCTGGAAGTTTTCCTTCCCCTTCTATTTCTTGGAATAGCTTGAGAAGGATAAGTATTATCTCTGCTTTAAACGTCTGGGAAATTTAATATCAAATTTCATTGAGTTCTGAAAAGATCATGCTAATCAGTTAGAATAAGTTTTACTTCCAAACTTTATCAAAATATCATAAATGTTTTACATTTTTAAGTAGTTTGACAAGCAGTACTATCTGAGGATGACCCAGGAATATAATGTTACCTGAACAATGGGCCAACTGCAACCTGGGACCCACTTCTTAAAGAAGCAGATATACCCAAACTCTGCTTCTCTCCAAGGTCTAGTGTCTTCCTTCTCCTGGTTGGAGGTGCTGTTCGTGAACCCAACTTCCCATGGGTCCCAAAGCACTCCAGGTAATGGGTAGATGTCTTTGCCAGGCAACAACTCTAAACATCTGGAATTACATTGAGACTGCTTGGAGCCCCAGTAATCTTATCATTCCCAACTGAAAAAGTTGTCTTCTAAGAAGGTAAAGGTCATAGGATACCCCTTTCTACTATGAAAAGTGAAATGCAATGAAGTCACTGCATATCCAAAAGTTCCTTGATCTTGTATGCTTTTCAATGTGACTAATGAGAGGATTGGGAAAAATGTACCTTCTCTTCTTATTGAATACCTGCATTTAGCATTCCCCCTGGTAAAATCAGTTCTTTATTTCATACTGTGTGTTGTGAATTGGCCTGATATATAACAGGGGGTGACCACAAAAAGATCCACTTTGCACAACATTTAGGTAAATATCCAAAATAATTTCCAATACTTTATAAACAGATAAAATAAATCCTTCTTTATTCAGATTGGAAATATGACTTAAGTTCAACAGGTTCTCTCTATATATTGTCAGTAATAAAATGTTCAAGCAGCTCTTCCTGTAAGTGACCAGAGGTGATCTCTGAAAATGGTTTGCTATTCGCCTGACCCAGAAAATCCTACAAAATCATGCAAATCAAGAGGTTCACATCTTTGTGTTCACTTTAAGAACACACTTGAAACTTCCCAGGCCATCAAGGGTATATGCATATCCAAAAAGCCGCTAAGTATCCGAAGGATGTCACTTTGCAGAAGCAATGTGTACCATTCTGTCGCTACAATGGTGGAATTGATAGGTGTGCCTAGGCTGAACAGTCGAGCTGGACACGGGGTCGGTGGCCAAAAGAGTGCTGAATTTTTACTGCACATGATTAAAAATGCAGAGAGTAATGATTACTTAAGGGTTTAGATGTAGATTCTCTGGTCACTGAGTACATCCAAGTGAACAAAGCCCCCAAGATGTGGCATAGAATTTATAGGGCTCATAGTCAGATTAACCCATACATGAGCTCTCCCTGCCACGCTGAGATGATCCTTACTGAAAAAGAGCAGATGATTCCTAAATTAGAAGAGGAGGTTGCACAGAAGAAAAAGATATCCCCGAAGAAATTGGAGAAACAAAAACTTACAGCCTGAGAGTAAATTCTGTATAAAATAAATGCAAATAAAAGTAAACACGGAAAAAACATGTTCAAGCAAACCCTTATGATTTTTCACTGAATTGTAAACTCTCCAGTGAAAATATACATGGTATGTACAAATAAAGAGTGTAGTGTATTCTCATACTCTGTACTCCATATATGACGTATATATATTACATTATTTGTTTACATTATAAATACACTGCAATATGGAGATATTTTATATAGATATCTTAACAGACTAAGCTATGGAAACAGCTTTAACTTTGCTGGTATATTATTGACAAATCAGAAATATAATTGCCTTTCTACAGTTTCTGATCTTAGCAACTTAAACATAAATTGTTCTCTATTCAGTGATGGAAAATGAACTCTAATAAGTGAATTGTACAGGCATTACAGATTGGCAAAAGCAAGTATCGTTTTTGCTATGTCAACTCTATTCTGTGTCTTTGTATAAACAGCAAGAGGCAGGCTTGAATATTTTACTTTCATTTGAAATCAAACAGTGATTTCATGTTATTCATTCCCTGGTGCCAAGACCAGCCACACTGCTACAACACGTTTGTCTGTCTGTTTGTTTGTTTGTATTTTAATTTATACTGTGGCAATGTTTCACAGGTTTGTGTATAATTATCTCCATTTCAAGCAGGAGGTACAGGGAATAAATGAAAAGAGAGAAATCAGAGCCACCCTACAAAACTATTTCATAATTCCCATCTTAGCCTTGAAGCATAAGTTCTTGAAAATTCCAATATTAAGCTCACACTCTGTTATTTATGTCTTCAACTATAACAAGTATTTACCCCATATAATCCCAGAGGACCCTTTTTTTTATTGCTTATACACAGCTGTTGTTTCATATGGTCCATGAACAGAGGAATGAATGAATATTGATAATATATTTATACTTGCAAAATTGTTTTAGGTATCTGCTACTTTTTTTTTGTCTTCTCCACCTCGTTTCTATTGGGACTGCCCTTCCTGAACAAGTACTAAAACACTTGACCTACACCAGTCAATTAGAGCACACCATATTCCTGGACCAAGGTTTTGGTGCAGGAGTATGCATGTGGCTCAAGTATGTTGAATAAGGTATCTTTTGAGCAGATTAATATAAAAGATGGGAGATACAGTGTCTGTTTCCTTTTCAGATGGTGTGCTGTATGGACCATGTAAGCCTGAGTGGCTGAAGAATTATTTCCAGCAATGGAGAGAGTTCTCACTAGAGAATGAAGCCAAATAACTGAAAACAGAGGTGAAAGGGTAAGAAACACAGTGACACCATTTGATAGCAAAGAGAGCCAATAGATTTCATTTTTTATTTTGTTTTTGTCTTATTGTGGTTTTAAAAGTCATTTTGAGTTGTTTTATGACATTTGGAACTGAAAGACTTCTGATTAATATAACTGTGCTATATAATTTAGTATAAATTTCCTCCCTGCAAATCAGAATTCCATTTGGACCTAGTTCGTCTTTTAAGAGATAGAGTGTATTAGTTAGGTTCCTGGCAGGAAACAGATCCCATTCTCAATGGGTAAATTGAAAATAATTATTGAAGAGACTACTTACAGAAGTGGACAAGGTCAGAAAAAAACAACAAAATATGATGAAGCTAAAATAAAAATATCCTGAATTTCTAATATCTTAAAGATCAGCATAATTCTTCAGCATATGCAAGAAATATTTTAATTTGGGGCCTTTTCCCTCACACTAGTGAAAATTTTATAGAAAGAAGGTAATGATAAGCTTTTTAGTACAATTTTGTAGACCCTTCCTAAAATTTCATTTGCAATAAATTGAAACACTGAATGAAAAACATTTTTTCCTCTGGAGACAATGCATTTGCCAAATCTAGAAAAAAGAAGTAGAACAATAGCCAAGATGTATGGCACTCCTTAGCCAAATTAGTATCTTTCAACATAAGTAATATTTCTCTTCACAGTAGCTGCCCAGAAAGAATAAGTAAATATTTAGAAAGTTTTTATGGAGACATAATAACATAACTTCAGACAGGTTTATTAGACAATGAAAGAATTGCCAAATTTTCCTGAAGTCTACTAGAAATCTCTGCTGTAGCTTACATGAAAAAAGAATGCTCTCAGTTAAATAATATTCAGTTATTTTAGGTACACAAATGGTTGAATCATTGAGGGAAAATACACAATTAAAACAAATCACGAAAGCCGTTCTGTAAATAAAATGATTTATTTTGTCATAAGTTATATTTGTAACTTGATAACTAGCTTGGGATGGAAATAGTCTCAACTAGCCTTAAGTAATTTTTAAAGATATATGCTTAGAAAACAGGAAACAACAATTATATTACATGTGTTTTCTAAATATGCAGAATATACTAGATTCACATTTTAATCACCTTAGAAGAGCAACTTTTGCATTATTAGAATACTTGTTTGGCTTCATTTGCTTTATTCACTCAGTTTTCCCAAATGAAAAGCAATAGTGCTATCTAATAATAACAAAGTGATGACTATCCAGAAACTTGGTTCAGCATATTGGAGTATTGCTATTTAGTGTGTTAATGTCAAAGTGGATTCTTATTGTGGCCACGTGTATTCCTGGGGTACGGTTAGTTCTGAGTTCTATGTGAAGATTAGAATTAGGTAGTATCAGAATTAAGTAAAAACTAGGAGACTGCCTAATTTTAATATTTACTCAACTGAAGTCCAGATAGTTTAAGGAACTTGTTTAAGAGCACATAGGTACTTCAGAATAACCCAGGACTATAATCCAGTTATGAATTAGGAGTGTGTCTTTGGATTCTTGGTGGAGACTTCACAAAAAAATATTTACAGCTGTTACAGTGCAAACTGCTTGATCACTATCGTTAACAATAAGCTGAGAATCATTAGGTTTTTGTAGTTTTCCCTTGTAAATTTTATCATTTGTATTAGTCTTAGTCTCAATATGCTGGTTTTAAGAATGTGCCATGCATGATGCACATCTAGGGTTCCTCTAGGACCTAAGATAGTGTTTTATACCTCCAAGTATTGAATAAGAAGTTACACTTTGCACCAATGTTAGCTTTCCCCAAGCTCGTAAGTCATGGCTGTAATGGTTAGGTCCATTTTTACCATGATCTCTATCACTGAGGCACAGCTATTGAATCTCAAAGTTAACTCTACCTAATAAAATGAGGATTCCATCACAGGTAGATGATAACTTAATTTGCCAGGGCATGATTTCTAAATACTTTGAACCGTGATTTTCTAACATAGTTAGAACTATGTTTCTAACAGTAGTGAATATATTTTTTAGATGGCCATGAAAATTTAATTATGTTTATGAGAAGGATTTCATTCATAGTGGTAATAAAATGAATATTTCAAAGTATAAGCTGGAAATTCTTAGTCGAGGTGATGCAGTAATTCATATTGCTGATAATTTTGAAATTGCTAGAATAAAGCTTCAGCTTTTCTAAAACGCTCTTTGGAAATTGGTGAACTGAAAGTCACCTATTCACCTACTGATTCTTGTGCAGTAGGAAATTTGGTTGATGGCTTGAATTAAGCTTTTTTTTTTGTTTTTCACATAAAGAGAATAGAGATTCAATCAAGTTGTAAAATATAGATATACTTCCTGCATTTTGCTAAATGCTGGGGAGCAGAGGATCTCCTAGGGAAAATTCAGTATAAAACTAATTTCAGAAAAAGCTTCTCAGTCATGATGAGGAAATTGTTGAATTATTTAAACTGCATAGGATTGAGATGTAAAAGCAATAATAGATATGGTAATACACAAAAATGATTGTTTAATGAGGACTGGGTCATCAGGAAGTGTTTCAAGAAAAGATAGGATTGAAGCTGTTATTTGAGGAATAGTTATAATTTGAATTTGGTTTGGTTTAGGATCTACTTGCTAGAAAAATATTTTACTATAATCCTTTCATTTAGCCTAGAACAAGCATCCAATTTATATCTGTCTTTTTTTTTTTTTAGCTTTAGGATTACTTAGGCATTATCAGTGGAAAACAAATTAAGCAACACTTATTTAAGCAAGAAGTAGTTAAGTATATTTTCTTCTAAAGTTAAACATAGCTTGCAGGATTTTGACCCAAAGCACTTCCTAAGTCCTCAGGCCAGTAATATGAAGGATTAGCTTCTGGACCAGTTCTATTTAATGAACTACTTAGTAGGTATCATTTTTGGCTCTTATATTAAAATCAAAATGATTTTATGTCACTAAGCTAGAATACGATTTTAAGAGCCTGTGGAATATGCCCAAGGACATCTACTCGGTCATCTATTGCTGTCAAGTAAGGAAATCCACCTAATTGACTTCTATTGCAGGATATTTGAAAATAAAGACTGAGTGAAATGATTAACCAGGCTGTTTGGCTTCTGTGAGAAAAGCTAATATGTCTTTAAAGAAGGATTATATTTGCTTAGAGGATTGAAACCTCGTTTACCTCTTATGACAGTATTCAGCTTAGAAATATTCAGTGATGCTTCCCCTCTCTATTTTGGGAGCTGCATACAGTTATGACTGATGCATTTGGTTCTCCATAATGTTTCTAATAATATAGCCGACTCAAAAACAACAGAGCATGAACTGGCCACTGGAGCTGGAGAACAAAGCATTTGGTTCGATCATGCTTAAAAGGAGCAGTAACTTTTTGTAAAACCCCAGAGCCCTCAACATGGCTTCATTTCACATTCTTTTCTGTATGTACTGTTCTCAGCATGAAGCAGTTCCAAAAGACATTAGAATTGTAAGTTTCAGGAAACCTTTGGATCAAATAATTACCATTTCCTTCATTATATATTAATTCAGGATGGTTTCCCTTTTGTTTCTTAAGCATAAATGGTGCTGTATTTTTTTTCTGAAACAGTTGGAATGTGTTTCTGCTCAAGGTGATCTGCAGCTGCTTAGGCAACCAATATTTTTTTTTCTTGAATAAATACTGAAAGACATTATTTGGGATGAGAAGATAGATAGGAGCAGGTGATTGCCAAATGTTCTTCCACTCAAGAATGTCATATGTTATTTCAACATATTTTTAGAAAACAGATATTCAGTACTCCATCTTTCACATAATGTTTCCCACAAGGTCACGATAATATAATAAAACATGTGCACACATACACATACATATGTACATATGTTTCTCACAGAGGACAATAGAGCAAAAACTCACATGATTGCGGGTCATATTTGGTCATGCTAGCTTTTCACCAATAATAATAATAATATTTATAGTGTATGATATAGGCAGTCAGCACACATGCTTGACTGTG
The DNA here is from genome assembly GCF_022837055.1 of Prionailurus viverrinus. Lineage (NCBI taxonomy): Eukaryota > Metazoa > Chordata > Mammalia > Carnivora > Felidae > Prionailurus > Prionailurus viverrinus. The sequence goes on from NC_062562.1 coordinate 143,405,324, forward strand.
TAGTATGGCTATATTATTGTGCCTCTGTGTGAGGAATTAGGAAAGGATACAAATAAAAAGGCAAAAATCCCTGTTCTTGAGGATCTTGAGGAATCCAGTTTGTGAGAAAGATAAGTAAACACAGTCAAAACACAATGAGGTGAATGCTGCAGTGGAGGCACGCAGGAAAGTGTAACTGGCACTCTAAGAGACAAGTGGATTGTAAACTATACCTTGAAGAATTGGTAAGAATTCCTTTATCTGACAAGGAGGAGAGATTAGATAAAGCTACCAGCACATGCAAAGTCCTATAGATATGAGAAAAATGGGCTGCAGGTAACAGAAGGACATTGCTTTGAAAGAAATATCAGACAAGTAGACCTCAGAAAGGGGAAAGTAAGGAAAGTAAGCACTGATTAAACATAGGAGAGGTGATTTGGGATGTTTTTTAAAATAAGAACAACTAGGGGCGCCTGGGTGGCGCAGTCGGTTAAGCGTCCGACTTCAGCCAGGTCACGATCTCGCAGTCCGGGAGTTCGAGCCCCGCGTCAGGCTCTGGGCTGATGGCTCAGAGCCTGGAGCCAGTTTCCGATTCTGTGTCTCCCTCTCTCTCTGCCCCTCCCCTGTTCATGCTCTGTCTCTCTCTGTCCCAAAAAATAAATAAACGTTGAAAAAAAAATTAAAAAAATAAATAAATAAAATAAAATAAGAACAACTATAGTTAGAATTTTAGAAGATAAAAACAGATTTGGGTACAGACCACAGAGATATGCATCCCAGCATTCAAGTATGGAATTTTCTAAAACAGAGCCAGAATAAAAACCTGTGGGAGAGGTAACTTAACAATAAACTATGGAAGCATAAGGTCTAGTACTCTTCATTTACTGGGCCCTTACTTGAATCAACAAAGGAAAATGTTGGAACATACCTTAACATCATAAAAGCCATATATGAACGACCCACAGCAAATATCATCCTCAATGGGGAAAAACTGAGAGCTTTCCCCCTGAGATCAGGAACATGACAGGGATGTCCACTCTCACCACTATTGTTTAACAGTGTGGGAAGTCTTAGCCTCAGCAATCAGACAACAAAACGAAATAAAAGGCATCCAAACTGGCAAAGAAGAAGTCAAACTTTCACTCTTCACAGATGACATGATACTCTACATAGAAAACCCAAAAGACTCCATAAAAAGCTACGAGAGCTGATACAGGAATTCAGTAAAGTTGCGGGATATAAAATCAATGTACAGAAATTGGTTTCATTTCTGTGCACCAATAATGTAGCAACAGAAGGAGCTATCAGGGAATTGATCCCATTTACAGTTGCATCAAAAACCATAAAATTCCTAGGAATAAACCTAACCAAATAAAAAAATCTGTACACTGAAAACTATAGACACCTTATGGCAGAAATTGAAGAAGACACAAAGAAATGGAAAAACATTCCGTGCTCATGGATTGGAAGAATAAATATTGTTAAAGTGTCAATACTACCCAAAGCAATCTACACATTCAATTCAATCCCAATCAAAATAGCACCAGCATTCCTCACAGAGCTAGAACTCCTAAAATTTGTATGGAACTGCAAAAGATCCCAAATAGCCAAAATAATGTTGAAAAAGAAAACCAAAGCTGGAGTCATCACAATCTCAGCCTTTAACCTGTATTACAAAGCTGTCATACAGACAGCATGGTATTGGCACAAAAACAGACACACATATCAATGGAATAGAATAGAGAACCCAGAAATTGACCCAAAATATATAGCCAACTAATCTTCGACAAAGCTGGAAAGAGTATCCAATGGAAAAAAGACAGTGTCTTTAGCAAATGGTGCTGTGAGAACTGGATGGCAACATGCAGAAGAATGAAAATGTGGTCATTCTGAAGAAAGCTTCACTTGCATACCTAATTTTGCATTTGTAATTTTGTGATATACATTTTTAGAGAGTGCCTCCAGATGATATAAACTTTGGGCCCAACAAATCCTGGATACCCCTTGCCTAGAGGGTAAGTCCCTGATAGTGCTAAAAAAGTAATAACTAGAAATCAGAGTGTCAAAGTAACTGGCTTAATTTTGTAAACTAAGTAATAAAAATTTAAAAAAAAAGGATTATTGCTTAGGCATACACGGACATAGCTTAGCCATACATGGACAAAATAGAGATATGTGTTCATCCTCACTTCCAAACAGGAAGTGTTTTGTTTTGTTTTGTTGTGTTTCATTTTGTTTTGTTTTTCTCACCAGTAGGGATTTACATTTTGTCCTCAACCACCCAACCCAGCCCCCACTTGGACAGAAGTCTGCCACAAGAACTCCCATTCCCTGATTCCTCAGAGATGTAGTGTGAACAGGTTAAAGAAAATTAAAGCACGGAATTCTGATACGTGGTTCATGACAGAATTATGTAAAGCGTAGAGGAAGGAAGCAAAATCCATTAACAAAGTCTCTACCCTACTATTGGAAAACTGCATCAACAGGGATCAGTTTAGTGAGAATGGCTTGAAGAACTGGAGATACTACTGTACAATCGACCACGTGAGATAATAACGAGACGCCAATAAACAGGAGAACAAAATCAGATGACCCCAAGAAGGTCAGGATCCAGATGCCAGGGAATTGAACCGATCATGTGAAGCAGATTTTTTTAAATATTCTATTCTGTGTTCTTAGTTTTCTATATTTATAAGTGTTTATTGGATTTAATTATTAAAATAAACTTTTCCACAGCTGGAATAATCTTACCTATTGAATCTTGTGTGTGAAACAAGTGAGGACCCCTACCATCTAACAAATCATAACATACATACAGATTAGTGGCATATATGTCTTCACATATAAAGTGCTAAAAAAGTAATAACTAGAAGTCATAGTGTCAAAGTAACTGGCTTACTTTTGTAAACTAAGAAATATAAAAAAAATAATTATTGCTTAAGCATACACAAAGTGCACTTTTTAAACTCAGTTAATTTTCATAATGTGGATATCTCTGTGTAATCAGAATTCACATTAAAAAGAGAGTAACACTAACACCTCCTAACACCTACTTTCTACCCAAAGTAATTACTACCCTTACTAGTTAGAACATCTGGAGAGAAGTTTTGTCTGCTTTTGAATCAGATAGTACTATTCTTTTATATCTGATTTCTTTGCCTAATAGTATTTCAGGAAGATTCATCCCTGGTATTGAATATAGCAGTGGTTTATTCATGTTCATTGCTATATTGAATTCCATTCTATGAACAAATATTTCAATATGTAATCTTGTCCACTGTTGACTAACATGTGGGTTGTTTTCAATTCGGAGCTATATGAAAGTTCTGCTATGAATATTCTGGGTTATGAATCTTAGTGAATATCTCTAGCATTTGCATTGGGTTTATAACTAGCAGTGGAACTGCTGGATCACAAAGTAAACACATATTCCATTTTGGTAAATAATGCCAAACAGAGTGCTTGTCAAATTTATACTCCTGGTGACACTGTGTAAGAATTCTAGCTTGCTCTACCTATCTTTAATTATTGCCATTCTGTTTGTTTAATAGTATCTCACTGTTAGAATTTTTATTCCCCTGATAATTAATGAGATTGAATCCATATCCATATGCTAACTAATAATTTGTATGTTCTCTTTTTTGAAGTGCCTGCAATTAGTATTGGGTCATCTGTTTTCCTTTCCTTTTTGATTTGAAGGACCCTTTATATATTCTGGATCAAACACTTTGTCAAATAAGTGATAGCAAGTATCTTTTTCCACTTGGAGTCTTGGGTTTTTACTCAGAAATACCATCTAATGAATAAATGCTTTTAATTTTAATATAGTGTACTTATGTTTCTCTGATTTTTGTAACCTTCAAATAAACATTTTGTTTTAGGTAAAGGATATGTTTTCCTGTATGCATAATATATCAGTGAATTCTATTTAGACAGTGACCCCCTTAAAAAAGAAACAAGTAACTTGTAGTCAAGAGAAAATGTTTTGGTTCCATATGGCAAAAAAAGTAGAAAAGTAAACATATTTTTGTTAGACAATTTAAATTCTTCCTACATAACATCATTAATTGTTATTTAGGAGTAGGAGCAAACTATGGAGACAAATGATTTTCTTTACCATGTATATCTCTGCATACTCTATTTTTTATTTACTTTTATAATGTGTTATCTATGCACATATATATAAGATATATATCTGTTACTTGTGAGAGATAGTTCTCTTCAATTCAGTTTTTTGACTGGACATAAAGTGATGTTGAAACTCTAAGTAAATTTCCAATTATATCTATACTTAGGTAAAATTGAACTGGTTTATCAGTAGTTACCTAAATAAACATTAACACAGTAAGAATGAAATTTTAAGAAAAGTAAGTTAACTCAACAGCATTTACTTTTTGGTGTATACATGATAGAAATGCCAAAAAGAAAAAACAAAACAAAACAAAACAAAGAAGACAGAAGAAAATCAAGAAATAAGGGGAAAAGTGTATAACTCTCTTGATTTGAGAAATAGGAAAAACGGTGTTTGTACAATTATGGTAATCCTTTCCCTATAGTGAAGTAGGCATATTATCATAAAAAATGTATTCAACCATCTGCTAGACGACTAGAGATATGTGTTTGATCCACAGCTGCTGCAATAAATGCTATTTATAAGTTGAATTAGACTGGTTGTATTGTTCTCGAATTTAAATACATATTTCCCCATGACATGTGCCACGTTATGGACATGTGGCAGAAATATTAAGTAATTACATGGCAGAATGTTATCTCCAAGCTTTTCTTCTACCATTCATAAACATAATGCCTTCACATCCATACCTTAAATAATCAATCCAAGACCAATCCCCTAAGAACTCTGGCTTTCATATGATGTAGGGAGTATGCTTAGAATCTCTGTTCTGTTCTTATAATGACAGATAGTGGAATATGTTAATTAGCTTGATTGTGGTGACCATTACACAATATATATGTGCATTGAAACATCAAGTTGTACACCTTAAATATATACAATTTTTACATGTTAATTATATCCCAATAAGGCTATTAAAAAAAAAAGGAAATTTCATCAAATCCTAACATTGTCCGTAAAGCAGATCAGTGACTAAATTACCAAGTCAGAGAATTGTCACTCTATATTTAATGAACTCTAGGAATAGATCCCCTCAAGCTTTCTCAGTAGAACTTCCAGTTTTTTATTTCACTTATCATCTAAGATGGCTTTTTCTAGTGTTTAACAGAAATGACTGACTGTAGTATTAAATTTCATGGGTGTAGTTATGTATTCATAAGATCCTCTATTTGTAGCCGTCAATTAAGTTAGTCCATAGTCTTTTTAAAAATTTTCCTTCCTTTAAGCTAAATAGATTTACGTGATGTGATCTTTTTTTTTTTTTTTTTTATAAATGTGAATTCCATTTCTTTGGTCATTTTTCTTTAGTATTTGTGAATCATCATTATCACCATTATCTTTTCTGGATTAGCCACAATATTTTCATTATTTTCTGAAACCTATTGGTTTTCTCTAGAACCTTCAAAGAATCTATTACCGAAGTAAGAAAAATGCAGTTTTACTAAAAAGAATTCTCATACTCAATACTCCCTCTATTATTTACCATTATAAAACATAGTTTTATAGTCATCAGCATTCAAGTAGTCTCTCACCATTGGCTTCATTTTCATTTTCACCATGGGTCCACTTTCAAACTCCTTATATTGAATTTAACTCCTTAAATGATAAATAAAGTGAGTATATGTGAATGTAGATGTTTTATTTTCAAGTTTGATAGCTGAAAAAAGTTTCTAGCAATAATTAGGCAAGGGTCAAGAGTCAAAATGCTATGTGTGTTCTAAAATGATCCTTACTAAATTCTATTTCTCCTTACCTGTGTTAAGAAAAGGTCCAATTATCTTCCATTCAAGAAGATACCCCACAACTCAGGGAGTTCTAGATAAGTTACCCTCCCCCCAGGCCTCTAGACATCCAGGTTAGTCCTCTCTATTACTGCAGTCTTCATACCTTCATGGCCTTTGTCCCTAGCAAAAACCCTACACCAATAAGGTCAACTCCACAATAACCAACAATTTCTGTGATGCTAAGGACTATTGTTATAAGACTTCTATTTCTGTTTATATATGTGCACCCCAAGAAGACAAGAACTCTCACCTACTCTTCCCTCATTCTCTGATTCTAATCTATATTAAGTTCGTGTTGCCATTAAGTAATGCTTACACCATACCTTATCACAATTCTCTCCTTTATTTCTGTAAATAGCATTTATCAGCTCAACATGGTATATGTTTCACTTAATTATTTGCTTTTCTCCCTTTACTTGATTGTAAGTTCTAAGAGGGCTGATATTCTTGTCCATTTTATTCAATGATGCATCTCAAACAACTAGTATAATGCCCAACATTTAGAGGATAAATATATGTTAAATTTTAGGTATGTTAAATGAATATATAAATGCAAATATATTTTAAATAAACACTTATGTATGTATAAATATATAAAAAGTGAAAGGCCTGAGTCACTGTCATATACAAAATACAATACAATTTTTGTATTATTTTGTATTTGTATTATAATACAATTTTTGTATTGTTTTCTTGTATTGAATTGTTATGCAGCAATCGAAGACAACTATAAAATCTTTAAGAAGCATGTTGTTTCATCTAGTAGAAGGAAAAATGTGGATTTGCCTAAATGAATACATGTATTCCAAAAAAAATGTAAATTTCAGAATAGTTCTTCTACCTAAAGGGAAATATTTCACAATATATTAATAGTAATTTTTTTCCATAGAACAAGATGTATGATCTCATAGTAGGAACATATAATCCTCCTGTTAACGTAGTTTATATTCTATTTCTTACTAAGAAAACTCCTGGATTTTATGATAATCTTCTGGGAAGGTTTCCATTTTAAAATACCTCCTATAGGGGCGCCTGGGTGGCGCAGTCGGTTGGGCGTCCGACTTCAGCCAGGTCACGATCTTGCGGTTCGTGAGTTCGAGCCCCGCGTCGGGCTCTGGGCTGATGGCTCAGAGCCTGGAGCCTGTTTCCAATTCTGTGTCTCCCTCTCTCTCTGCCCCTCCCCTGTTCATGCTCTGTCTCTCTCTGTCCCAAAAATAAACGTTGAAAAAAAAAAAAATTTAAAAAAAAAAAAAAAAAAAAAAAAAATACCTCCTATAGCCAAGAGTATGTCTGCTTGAACCATTGCCAGACAGTGGCACCATTCTAGAATCTTTTTGTTTGATCCCCATATTGAAAGAGAAGGGAAACTGAGAAGATGAGCGAGGGAGGGAAAGAGAGGGAAAAGGGTAAGTACAGAGAGAGAAGGAAAAGGAGACAGAAGGAAAAAAAAGTAAGAGGAAGAGAAGATAGAGGTGGAGAAAGAAGAGAAACAAGAGGAGCAGTGATATGGCATGAATGGTTACACTGGGTGAAATAGATTAATAATTTCTGTGTAGCACTTCTGCGTATTTGATTGGGTTCTTATCTTGTTTTTCTTCAATTCCATGTTTTTATTCGTAAGAAGAAAAAATGCCTAAAGGAAAAAATAATAGCACCATGCTCAACTGGAATCAGAACAGAAGGAGAGACATGCTGGTATTTAGAGTACTTACTGCCACAGAAACTAGCAATTTATCTTGATTTTCATAGTGTTTGGGGATTTCTTATAAAGAATTTAAACACTCTCAACTACCATCATGGTTCAGTCCTAAGAAATATGACTGATAGATTAAAGATGGGATTGGGATGATGAGAGCCGGATTATAATAAAGGACAACAGCGATCCAAAAGGTAGAATGAGTAAACATTAAGGAATAAGTCATGATCTAAGAGATCCAGCATTTTCTACTGAAATGAATACACAAAGGGAAAAACACAAGGGGAAGTCTGAAGTTGGTAGAGACTGAGCAGATGAAGGAGATGGTACTTCTAAGCTGTTGGAGATAGAAATTAAAAACAAATAGGAAGGGGAAAAATGCAGAGTACAAAGCTAACTACATGAACCATATATAGAGGACCATATAGATCATACTAAGGATTTTTGAAACATTATGGAATGGTTTCATGAAAATGTGAGACAGTCTGATTTGTGTTTTATGAAGATTTTCTAACAACAGGGAGATAGTGGGGAGAAGAAGAAGAAAAATGAATACCAGGGGACCAGTTTGGAAGTTCCCAAGGTAAGAAGGCATGCAGGACCTTGCCTTAAACTTATGTGATGGTGATGGAGATTGAAAGATGTACATGTTTAGATAATAAAATAATTTCTAACATCATGGTCTTATCCTTTTATGCCATGATTTAGTCAGATTGCCATGGTTTTATTGTATTGCTCATACTCAAGAATAGTTTAACCCTAAGTTATGATAGTGGTGAACTTTTATATTTTTAAATTTGACTTGGTTGTCACTTTCCAAGTCAATCTTTTCCCTTTATTTTTATAGGAGGGCCGTAAAAAATACCAATTTGAATGTCCTTGTAGCTATTATTCAAGCAAATAATATACAGTGTTAGAATTACACAGTACATATTTTATGATAGCCTTTATCAGTGTCCACAGGGCAAGAATGCTTCAGTATTTATTGGTTTCATACACCTCTTCACAAATTGTGCACAGTGTTGTTCTTCACCTCTTTAACCACTTCGCTTTTCCTGTCTTCCCTTGTGCCAAGAAAACAGAACAAGAAAAACTAACTGTTACATTTAATTCAGTGACCATTTATGTAACTGATCTCATGTGCAAGGGAGATATGATAAGTTAGAAATCCAGACTTTATGTGAAAGGTTAACTTTATGCAGGCCTGCCAATTGTAACACACAGGTAAGGTGCCAGTGTGTAAATTTTGGGTCAGAATGTGGCGAGAGCTAGATTAGTGATGTGGAGTGCTTTGAGAACGCATAGACAAGGCAATACTGTGTTTATTGGGGGGGGGGGGCGGTTGATGAAAGGAAACTTCCTAGCATAGAAAGCATTTCCATTTTATCTTGAGAACCACATCAGCTTGGGGAAGTAGAATTACTATATCATGAAAACAAACTTCCTGTCCAAGTGGGGAGGGCAGTAAGAAATAAGAACAAGAGCAGGAAAGAGGAAACTGCTAAGTATGGAGAGAAAACTGAAAGCAGTCCAGTGGGTTGGGAAAAGAAAATCTATGGAATTTCATGCAACTATTCTTTGGAAATAGAATATTTCCAAATATTTTAGAAACCAAATCATGCAGTGCCTTCAAACTGAGGTCAAGATATCTGGATGTTAGTTTCTTAGAAACAAGGAAAGTGAAGTTGCCCTATTTCTCATTGAGATAGAAGAAACAGGGATAGAATCACCAAAACTATACTCACAATTGGGGGTAGTAGTGAGGAAACAGAAATTACAGAGAAAACAAATTGTAAGCTACAGTTTGGAAGGGCCGACTTTGTGTGGATGGTGGGTATGTATATAAAGAAAATGAATTTCACTTCACTTGTGCTATGTTTGAAGTTCCTGGAGCATCCATAATTCAGGAGAGATTTCTTGGGAGAAATATGTAAAAAGATAGTTATTCCCAGCTATAGTAAATAGGTTTCATTACAACTTCTTTTTTAATTCCTCCCATACAAGAGTAAAATGTTAGATGGCAAAGAATTGAAAATGCCAGATTTTTTTAAAGGCCAGATTAAAAATCTTATTCCGAGTTTCTAAGTGATGAGAGAAAATCATGCTGTTGCAGCATAACCCACAAATTCTAGTCAAGCCCAGCATTTTGTTTACAAATTCATTTACAGATGACAGGCCTCTGAAAAGATCTCTCACCTTCAACTATCTGCCCCCATCTGAGCTCATTGTTGTATCCTGAAATTCTCCACTGAGATAAAGCTTACACGATTTGTATATGTATTCAAAATTTAACAAATTTCTGAAAAGATAAATCCTTGAGTTATTAGCGTTACTACATATTACTTTTCCCTTATTTTTCTTTTAAAAAATGTATAGAATATTTTATATACATAATTATATGACAGAAATCAAGTATCCACCACATAGATTAAGCAGTAAACAATTAAATATTAAAAATAGCTAAATCTTTCTATGCATCCCTACCTAATCATACACTCTTTCATGTCTTCCCCCACCACACATACACCCTTTGGGAAACATCTTTGTTTGATTTCATAGTAGTCATATCATGAGTGTTTTTACACTTTGATGAGGTAGATATGTATTCCCACACAATATGTACAGTAATCTTTTACATGTTTATGCTTTTTCAATGTAATAAATGATATCTCATTGATCTTATACTTCTTTCATTTTTCAGTATATTTGTCAACATCATACTCAATGATAAATTGGTACTAGCAAATTTTTATCAGTTCTAACATTTCATTACGTGATTTTACTAAAATTATTTACTGATTTTACTTCTAATTAACACAGAAGTGATTTCCAGTTGTTACTACTGCACATTACACTAGTGTGGACACTTCTGTGCATGTTACCATGCACACCTATGTGAGCATTTAGATATCTAGGTATATACACAGGAATGGAATTGATGAATCTGAGATACTGCCAAATTGCTCTCAAAAACTTTTATATCAAATGACATTCTTATTGGCAATGTATAAGAATTCACATTATTCCACACTTAAAAAGTCTAAATATTTGTTTACCATGTGAGAGTATAATAGGGTAGCTCTTTGTGATCTTTATTTTGCTTACACAAGTAAGGTAACATGTTTTTGTATACAGTTCATGAATTTTAACAGATTTATAGATTCGCGTAACCCTCGTCTCAATAAGGATACACAATAATGCCATCATTCCCCCAAGTTCTTTCATGCACCCTCCACATGGCCAAACTCTCCTCTTACCTCAACACCCAACAGCCAGATATGTTCTCTGTCCCTCAACTTTTTCCTTTTAAAAACTTGCATATAAATGGTATTATACAGTGTGTATACTTTTGTGACATACCTCTCACTTAATATGTCTTTGAGATTTACCCATATTGTTTGGCTATATATAGCCTATTCCTGGGTGTGCTATATAGTTTGTTTAGCCATTGACCCATTGAAGGGCATTGAAGTTGTTTGAGTTAGGGCAATTATTAATAAAGCCGCTTATAAAAAATCATGCACAAGAATGTGCAAGAATACAAGCTGCCTTTTCTCCAGGGAAGATACCTAGGAATGTGATTGTTAAGTATTATGTTATGTTTAGCTTGCCAAGAAATTACCAAACTACTCTTCAAAGAAGCTGTGTCATTTTTGCATTCCCACCGGTAGACCGTGAGAGTTCCAGTTATCTTACATTGTTGCTAGCACTTGGTATTGTCATTATAGCCATTCTTTTTATTTTTTTTTTTTTTTGAATTCATTTGTTTTTGAGAGAGGGAGAGAGAGAGCAGGGAAGGGGCAGAGAGAGAAAAAGAGAGAGATTCCCAAGCAGGCTCTGCACTGTCAGCACAGAGCCCATTGTGGGGCTCAAACTCATGAACCATGAGATCATGAACTGAGCCAAAATCAAGGGTTTGATGCTTACCCGACTGAGTCACCTAGGTGCCCCCATTATAGTCATTTTAACAAATGTGTGATGGCTGTTATCTCCTTTTGATTTCAACTTAAATTTTCTTGGGAATATTATGGTGAACATCTTTCCAGAACATACTTGTCATCTGCATATCTTGGGTGAAATGGCTATTCAAATATTTTGTCCATTTTTAAAGTTGGATTTTTTTTATTGTTTTGTTAAGGTCCAACCTTTTTGTGAATTTTGCTTTTGTTCTCATTTTTAAGAACTTTTTGCATAATGCAAAATCACTGAGATTTGCTCCTGTGTTTTCTTTAAATAGTTGATAATTTTATACCACACCTTTAGACACAGGATCCATTTTGAATTACTTTTTGTAAAAGTGTAAAGAATAGGTTGAGATTTATGTTCATGTTTATATCCAGTTTTTCAAACAAACATTATTTGCTGAAGACACTGTTCTTTCTCCATTGAATTTCCTTTGCACATTTGTCAAAAATCAATTGGTGGTATTTGTGTGGCAGTATTAATTCTTTCTCATTAATCTCTGGGTCTATCTTTGTTCTAATACCACAAAAGTCTTCATTATTGTAGCTATATTGTAATCCTTAAAATCATATAGTGTAAGTTCTAGGTTTATTTTTTATTATCAAAATCGTTTTGACTATAATTTGCATTTTCTTACAAATTCGTTGTTGTTTGCATTTTCTTATAAATTTTAGAACAGCTTCTCCATACATACAAAAAAAAAAAATTACTGCTATGGAGCACCTGGGTGGCTCAGTCGGTTGAGCAGCTGACTGGCTTAAGTCATGATCTCATGGTTCATGAGTTTGGGCCCCATATTGGGCTTGCTGTTGTCAGCACAGAGCCCACTTCGGATCCTCTGTCCCCCCCTCTCTCTGCCCACCCCTGCTCTCTCTCCAAAAAAATAAATAAACATTAAAAAAATACTTTTAAAAAATATTGCTGGAATAGTTTTGGGGTATTATCTACTTATTTGGTAGTATGGTAATATATTTTAATAAGGTAAATTGAGTTGCTTTGTTTATCCATTACCCACTGAAGAGCATTTAAGTTGTTTGAGTTAGGGCAATTATTAATAAAGCTGCTTATAAAAAATCATGCACAGGCATGTGCAAGAATACAGTATTCTTGCAATTGCAATATTCTTGCAGTGTAATTATTTGCTTGAAGTTTTGCCCTGGAGGTTATATTTTGGTTGCATTTCCACATTCTTTGAATTGCATTAAATCTATACATAAACTTGGAGGATTGCCATCAGAACTATGCTGGGTCTTTAAATTCATGAGCTTTCTATATCTTCAATAGTAAATCTTCCATTCTTTTTATCTGCATTTTTTAATTTTAACATCTAATAAAACATGTATTATTAGATTTATACATTAGTATTTTGATATTTTGGGGATACAGTAAATGGTATGATAGATAAATTGGCTCCCAATTGATTTTCTTTGCTTTTTTTGTTTTTTGTTTTTGTTTTTTGTTTTTGTTTTGCTTATTACTTGATTTGTTAGATCTCTTCAATGTAAAAAGAAAGAGGGCTTGTAGGGATGGGGAGTGGGGTGCAGGGCTGCATATGTTATTTGGGCCAGCAGTGGCTGCAAAACTATATACAGAGATATAATTGATTTTTGCACGATAACTTTGTACTCTGAAACATTCTGAACTCATCCGGTTTGAAGAAACTTCCTGTAGATCTTTTGGGATTTTTTTACTTAATCATTTGTCTGCAAATAGGGACAGTTTTTTGTTTTTTCTTTTTTGTTTTACTTTATTTCTAATATTCCTGACTTTATTTTTCAACAATGGTCATTGGCCAGGACTCTGGTTCAATGTTGAATAGGAGCAATGTTCCCAGTTTTTACGGGAAATGATTATGACATTCACAATTAAGAATAATGTTAGGGTTAGGTAGATACCATTTACAGCCACTTCAGTATGGCAGAGTTTTTAACATAAATTACGTTGAATTTTGCAACTGCATTTTACACAATTGTTATGTCTGTGTTTTTTCTGCTTTACTTCCTTACAATGGTGAATTATGTTGATTTCTTTTCAAGTGATAAACCATCACTTCATTCTTGGGCTAAACTCCAGTTGGTCATGATGTGTTTTCTACTTTTTGTTTGTTTGGTTGTTTGTTTTAACTAGTATACATCACAAACTTAAATTTGTCTACTAATATGTATTTCTCTGTCCTAGCATTAGAAGGACATAAGCTTTCGAATGCAAGAATCCTAGAGGACTTTTTCCAAAATATTTTACATACTATAGTTAGCCCAGTACTTGGCACATACTTGGCAGTCCACACATTTCCAAAGGAAAGGAAAAAGGAATAAAAGAAGAAATAGCAAAGTAATTTGTGTTTCCATGACAGTATATTTCCAATCATGTGACAAACATTTGTTCCCTAAATTGCATGCAAATACCACCAGCCAGAAGTTAAGTTAAAGTTCAATCAATTTAAATAATTGTTTAAAATTGTGATAGCTTAGGAGCACCTGGATGGCTCAGTTGGTTGAGCGTCTGACTTTGGCTCAGGTCGTGACCTCGCAGTTCATCGATTCAGGTTCACATTGGGCTCTGCACTGACAGGTTGGAGCCTGGAGCCTGCTTCAGATTCTCTCTGCCCCTCCCTGCTTACTTGCTCTCTCTTTCAAAAATAAATAAACATTGAAAAAACTTGTGATATCTTACAATACAACAATAGCTGAATATCACAAATAATCATATTCTAAGACATAAACAATGTCTTGGGGAAAAAAATCTCATACACATTTTCCAGGAGAATATCATGTACTCAACAAAATAAGAATGTGAAATAAGTAAATGATATGAAATTCATACTCTTTCTCTTCTTTCCTAATTAAAAAAGATACAGAGGAATAAACTGAGTAGTTAATAAAATATAATACATTATTAATTCCTCAGTGAAGTGTTATTTGCCATTGTCGTCAAAGATGATGTCACATAGATTTATTCACACATATATTACATACATAGTATGAGTGTAACTGTGAAGTTCAAACCATGTTATGAATGTTGGTTATTAATCATTAGTTGTTAATTACTGTAAACATGGTGCTACATTACTATAAATCTATCGTATTAATCTTAGATTCATACTCCTACCTTCTCTTTCATGATTATATAAAACTTTGAACTGAAGTGTGGAAATGTTCTGACACGGAAAAAACTCTCCCCGTCTTATGTAATGATCATATCTACACTGCATCCAATTTTTCATATGTTCTCCAATCTCACCTGATTATCCTTTATCATAAAAGAAAAAAAAACTGCTGTCCATTATTAAAGAACAGTCTCTCCTTTATACAAAATCATATAAACACCAGTGACATTTAACTAAATTTATTTTCATCTGTTACAGAATTTAATCAACCTAATGTTTTTAAAGCTTTGAACACTAGAACAGTATAGTAGGAAATTTTCTGTTTCAGAAAAGTCAAAATACGGAGAATGCCCTCTGGATCTGTAATGCCACCCTCAACTTAATTGCTAGGAATTAAAATGCCATGATTAGAACTTTGTTTCTTTGGTTATAGGCTCTTTCTATAAATGAAAATATTCAGTGAAAGAATGCATTAAATATTTTCTATCATTTATGTAACAGAATAGACTAATGGATAAAATCTTCACCTGAAAGAAATTATGAAAATTGGAAAGGACCAGAAAGGTCACTGAAACTTGAGCCAAGTTCACTGCCATAAAATGGTTTTGGAGCTTGCTAAGTATAACTGTTTTTGTGTCAAAATTAGGTCTTATCCAGGGTGGCAGGTGGCACAAGTGTTCATAATGGGGTAATAACTGGAATCCAGCATTGCTAGAATCTTACAGAATTCCTTTGTGCAGTGTTAAAGTTCAGTTTTGAGAATCTTCTCACTGCAATTTTTAGATGAAAAGTTGTGGGTGACTTTCCTTTTTCCACTTGGGACCAGATGGAATGGTATTCACTCTTTAAAACCATCTGTCATGCAGCACCTTAATCTTCTTACATCAAGTAAAGGAGAATAAGAACATCTGACTTTACAGAGATAAAGTTAACACGACAAGATGTCAACCAGACTCTTTTATATGGTGCTTCCAATATTTTGTCAAGTCACTTTGAGATCTTTTCAGTTAGCTGTCCTATGGGCTTAAGAAAGCAGAGAACACAATGCCTATTTTAGAAGCTGGTAAATGTCATTACTTCCTTGCCAATATGTTTTTTTAATTCATTTAATTCTGCAGAAGGTCAGCCTGAGCTGAATCTCCCCACCCTCTTGGAGGTGACATTGCCTAGACTATATTTATTAAAGCATCATCAACTATAAAGCTTACCATAAATAATATTTTATTGGTATCAAGTACAAATGTTTTCTCTAAAAAGAAAGTTAGGCAAGACTAAGTATAGAAGAGGTAGACCACGATCATCTTTTTATCCTTTACTTGAAACATTTGTATACTTTAGGGTTCCCAAAGAAAATAGCTAGTACAACCGTCGTAATTGAGGGCAATTTAATGAAGGGACAACTTTATTTACAAAGATAAAAGTAGAATTATAAGGAAATATAAAAGTAAACAACCCAAAGGTAGTCTTGAAGAAACTAAGGGAGGGGTAGGCTTCTAGAATGCAGTGAGAGCTAAAGCTGAGTTAAAAGGACCATTTGACCCTGAAAAGGAACTGTGTGACCTTAGGGAGAGAAAAGTTCCCACTTCCAGTTTAAGCCTATCATGAAAGAAACTAGGGGAAAATATACTCCAACCTTTTCCTTTCTCCTCTCTTATCATACTGTTGCCCCCCACTAGCTAAAACCACACAGAAACTAGAGGACAAGCAGCCTAATTGATGCAGCCCAAATAAGTCAGCCTCCTGAAACATATTAAATTATAAAGAATGGTAGACAGTGGTCCTTTAGTGAGAATTAGAAAATATCTAACACAGTAATCTACTGCAGATATTTTATTACCTTATCACCTTTACACTCACCAAAATATTGAGGACAGAGTGCAGGGAATTATTTAGTCAGCCATTTAACAACTGGATTACTGGGAAAAAATAATCGTATAGATGTCTACAGAGAAGAGCCATCAAAATCTCAATTTTGAGAATACTGCTACTACAATTTTTTAAATGTAACATCAATATATAGGTAGGTGTTCATTGGGTTTATACTAGATTACAAATATTAAGCTTTATATTTTGATGATATAGGAGATAGAAGACATAAGATTTGCCCTCAAGATGTTTTATCTAATTGGAAAAAAATTTTAAAAAAAACATACATCAAAAATAACAAAGGATACAAGAACAAGTACAGATCAATCTTTTTCTGCTTGGTCTAGACTTACAGTATTATAAATATTAAGAAGAGACAAATAAGATATAGTAGTAGAAAACACTGAAACATTTATGTTTCTAACGAAACTTAGACTGTGTCAAGAAAAGAAGACATTCCAGAAAATTTTAAGAAGCCAATATCAAATATATGTAATTGGGATTTGAAATAGATTGCTCTGTCTCTCAAAAATGAATAAATGTTAAAAAATTAAAAAAAAAAAGAAATAGATTGAATCAAACATGTTGAGGAATTTTGGAAAAATGCTTTTAGGTAAGTTGTTTAAGGTCATATATCAAGAAAAATTATAGGGGCGCCTGGGTGGCTCAGTTGGTTAAGCATCCAGCTTCAGCTCAGGTCATGATCTCACAGTTTGTGAGTTCGAGCCCCACATCAGTCCCTGTGCTGACGGCTCAGAGCCTGGAGCCTGCTTCGGATTCTGTGTCTCCCTCTCTCTCTGCTCCTCCCCCACTCATACTCTGTCTCTCTCAAAAATGAATAAACATTAAAAAAATTTCTAAAAGGTATAAAGGCAGATTTATATTTTATTGCTTATTATCTGGAAATATTTAGCTCTTTATGACAATCTTTTTAAAAGCCTAATATATATTAATGGAGAGGGGAACTGAAAGAGATATTTGTCAAATAGAAGAAAAGTACTGTTCCCTGACAATGGAAGATCTACATGAAAATAAACAAAGAAAATACATCACCAAAATAATGCAAATATGTTTTTGAAGCTCATATCATTCCCAGAGAATCTGTATCTGAGCTTGTGTCAACTATTCAAAAAAAATTTAAGGAGAATCTCAATTAAGCAATGAACAAATTACTACCTCAAGTATTATCAATCATCAAGTCTCTCTTCTTGATGATATGCATGTCATTATAAATATAAATTATAGTAGTGGATCAATCGTGATGTGCCAGATAGTGACTTTCCATAAATAGGAATTATTTTGGGGATACCTGGGTGGTTCAGTCAGTTGAGCGCCCGACTTTGACTCAGGTCATGATCTCATGGGTTCGTGGGTTCCAGCCCCCTATCAGGCTCTTGCTGACAGCTCAGAGCTTGGAGCCTGCTTGGGATTTTGTGTCTCCCTCTCTCTCTGCCCCCACTCATGCTCTGTCTCTCTCTCTCAAAAATAAACATTAAAAAAATATTTGTTTTTCTGTCCAGACTGACCATGAAGCTATAATGTTGTCTATTTATATATTAATCAGATTTTTAGGTAAAGGTGTCCAGACATCTAAAATCCACGAGCTTAGAGGCACCTGGGTAGCTCAGTCAGTTAAGCAACTGACTTTGACTGAGGTCATGATCTCGCAGTTCCTGAGTTCGAATCCAGCATCAGGCTCTGTGCTGACAGCTCAGAGCCTAGTGCCTGCTTCAGATTCTGTCTCCCTTTCTCTCTACCCCTCCCCCACTCTCACTCTGTCTCTCTCAAAAATAAATAAACATTAAAAAAATTATAAATTCAGAAACCTTAAATGTAAGATTGGTTTTATTTAATCTTAATCTTCAAGAGAAGTTATCAATAAAATAAAATGTGAAAATGGCTATTATCTGGCAGTGTTTGACATCTGAGTTAGTAGGCTGCAACTAAGTATCAGAAAAATGAAAGTATGTATAAAAAAAGGGATGGGGGAGAGTTACTGATGAGGCTATTGTCAAATCTTCACAGTGTTCAGTCACTTTTATTTCTTTCTTTTTTTTTTTTCCTTTTTTTTTGGCCAAACGTTGTAAATTTGAAGTTAGAAAAGTAGATCTACACCAGGGGGACTCAACAGATGTAACAATAATTTCAGCCTATGTTATATATTATTTCTTCCATGTAAATTATTAGCTGTATTAGCTGTATTAAAATAAGATGTGAAAAGAAACTGATATAGAAGAGCAATAATATATGTAATTATCATTTTACTAGAAATACATAAAAGTATCACTTTTAATATGTAAAAGTCCCAGAAAACCAGCTAAAATTGTGAATTATAATTGGCAAGCCACTTTAGAATAAATATACAATGGAATATTACTCTGCCATAAAAAAGAATGTAATCTTGCCATTTGCTATGATATGAATGGAGCTAGATAGAATTATGATAAGTAAATAAGTGTCAGAGAAAGACAAATACCATATAATTTCACTCACATGTGGAATTTAAAAACAAGCATAGGGGAAAAAAGAAAAAGAAAGGCACACCAAGAAGCAGATTCTTAACACTAGAGAACAAACAAATAGTTACCAGAGGAGAGGTGGGTGTGGGGATGTGTTAAATAGGTGATATGCATTAAGGAGTGAACTTGTGATGTACACCAAGTGTTGTATGGAAGTGTTGAATCACTAAATTGTACACCTGAACCTAATTTTTTTTTAAGTAGAAAAAAAATAAATATACAAATCTCAAAATCCTTTCATGTTTTTTCTGCTTTGGTACCAATAGTTGTACTGAACAATTAGTTCACTAAAATAAACTAATCAGTTGCCTTTCAATTTGTTTATTTATTTGAGCTTATTCCCAATTATTTTCCATATAATATGGGAAGTGAAACAAAATAATAAACTCTGGATAACAATATATGCTATCAAATAAGTCAGGGATAATAACCTAATACTATGTGTATAAAATTGTTTATAAGCCAGATGGTAAGATATATTTTATTTTATTTTATTTATTTATTTATTTTTAACGTTTATCCACTTTTGAGACAGAGAGAGACAGAGCATGAACGGGGGAGGGGCAGAGAGAGAGGGAGACACAGAATCAGAAGCAGGCTCCAGGCTCTGAGCCATCAGCCCAGAGCCCGACTCAGGGCTCGAACTCTCGGACTCACGGACCGTGAGATCGTGACCTGAGCTGAAGTCGGACGCTTAACCGACTGAGCCACCCAGGCGCCCCAAGATATATTTTAAATAACTGGAAATACTGCTGTTGTTTAATATTGTTTTTGATACATCTATCGTCAAGATTAATGAAGTATACACAGTTGAGATGTAAATGTATATTCCTAGTAGATTGATGGTATCAACATTTCAAAATATCCCTTTACTCACTGGTAATTTTATAACAGATATATCACTCTACCCTTCTTATGTTTATAGTTTACATGGTTTATCTTTTAATGTGCATTTATTTTCAGCCAATCTACATATCTATATTCATTGTATATCCTTGTAGACAGCACATAGTTGAGTATTCTTTTTTAACCATTCTGGTGGTCCTTTAACCACAGTATTTATGCCATTAACATTTAATATAATTTTATATATATATATATATATATATATATATATATATATATATAGTTATGTAAAATGGATCTATCATCTTATTTGTTTCCTGTTGGTCCCCTGAATTTTTCCTCTGTTGTTTCTATCTTGCCTTCTCTTTAATTATTGAATATTGTTTACAATTCCATTGTAATTTATATATAAAATTTGTAAATATTCCTGTTTGCCTTTATATTTTTAGTGATTATTCTAGTGATTACACTATATATTTTTAACATTTTACACTAAGAGTTGATGTTGTAGATGAGGCTGCAAGTTCCTTCTAGATCTTTAGATATTTTAGGGTGTTAACTCTCAACAGGTTTAGGTCATCTTGAAAGGATGATCAGAGCATTGTAACTATCATTTGCATGAACACAGAGGATAGGATTTTGGTGCCTTCGTCAGACTTGCTCCAAGACAAAGATACTTTTATTTTGATAGTGCAAGACTCTGAGACTCTGGTAATAAAATTGGCCATATGCTTACAGAAAGTCCAAGTTTGTGGGACTGGGTTCCTTTTACTTTGTGAAAGCTGCTACTGTACAGAAAGATTTTGATTTAGTAGTTTGTTTTTAATTGTCTTGTATTTATTTTTATTTGGTAAGACCTGCAACAAAAGCTGTTCTTTCCAGCTGTAAAGCACTGTGTTCTGTTGGAATCTGATTTCATTCATTGATGCATTTTAGTTACAGGTGGAGTTTTTGAGTTTTATTGTATTTGAAAATGTCTTTATATTTTCTTTATTCTTGAAAAACCTGCATATGTGTATGTTGACAGATTTTCTTTTCATGGTTCCTGATAAGAACTGAGTAAGCAGTGAAATAGTTTGTGCCTGACATGCACTGTGTCCTATTGGTCTGTTTTCAAGATTTTCTAATTTTTGTTTTCATTAGTTTGGTTATAATGCTCCTATTTATGATTTTCTTTATATTCCCCTAAAATTTTGAATTTGTGAGCTTATATTTTTTTACCAAATTTGGCAAATTTTGGACCTCATATCCTCAAATGTATTCTTCCCTATTCTCTCTATCCTCTTTATTTGACTGCAGTCATACATACATTAGACCTTTTCATGTTCCACATGTCCCAGAGGCTTTGTCCATATTTCCTTTAATATTTTCCTTTCTATTCTTCAGATAAAATAAATTCTGTTAATCTGATCTCAAATTTACTGATTTGTTTTTGTCATCTTTTTTCTTGCTAATCTCATGAAGATACTTTTTGCTTAAGATATTTTATTATTTAGCTCTAGATTTTACACTTTTTAAAATTTATATATTCTGCTGAAATTTTCTGTCTTTTTATTCATTGATAGCATACTTTAATTTACTTTATCAGCTGTAGTTGTAATAGCTACTTTAAATTTTTTGGGGCGCCTGGGTGGCTCAGTCGGTTAAGCGGCCGACTTCAGCTCAGGTCACGATCTCGCGGTCCATGAGTTCGAGCCCCGTGTTGGGCTCTGGGCTGATGGCTCAGAGTCTGGAGCCTGCTTCTGATTCTGTGTCTCTCTCTCTCTCTGCCCCTCCCCCGTTCATGCTCTGTCTCTCTCTGTCTCAAAAATAAATAAAATGTTAAAAAAAATTTTTTTTTAAATAAATAAATTTTTGCCTACTAATTTTCACATCTGGGTAAACCTTGAAGATAATCTTGACTTAATTGTCTTTTCTTAGTGGGTCATGTTTGCCTGGAATTTCATTTGGATTCATCCTGGGCATTGGGGTGACATTTTTTGGAAGATGTGGATTTGTTATGCTACTCTTAGGAGTATTGACATTTTTGATGTAGGAATCAATTAGATGAGACTCAAACTCCAATCTGTATTTCTAGATTCATAACCCAAATAACATTACACTTACACAAACACAAATTACACACATTGAATTTAACTGTGGTTCTTTGAGTTTCCTTATACATTTGTGAGTCATGAGTTAGCCAGTTGCTCAGGTACATTTCATGCACAGCATTTGACTGAAAGGCTAACTGTGAGAGCCAAAGAATCTTTTTGGGAGCTTAAGTAGAATCCCTCATATTACTGTATCATTCAGTGGAAGAGCAGCTGAGCATTAGACTGAGGATATGATAGAGTCAAAGAGCTATAGAGATGCTGAACTGCTTTATCGAAGGATAGTGTGTTCATTAAAGCAAGTGTGTTATATTAAGTTCAGAGCCCTGATTGAGAAAATGGAACCCTCAAACATGGCTTGGGGACATCTAGATGGATGCCCCAAATTATATGTGCCTTTTATGTGGTTAAGACCCCTCTTAACCAACAGTTTGCCAAAGTGTTCCACTCTTCCCTAGTAAGATGTAATATTTTCACTACAGTAGAAAATTCTGAAAAAGCCTCACCCTCATAAGGCAATAGATGCCCTTCAGAAGTTTCTCCTGTCTCCTCGTTTGGATGTCATAGTGATAATTAAGATTAAATCTAAGCATATACTGGCTGCATTTGATAAGGGAAGAAAAGATATACACTAAAAGAGCCATAAGAATAAACTACCTTATACTGTCAGGAAGAGGGACATTATCCCTGGAATTGGAGGAGGCCACTTGATCAAGGAGGTTGAAATATAATACTGGATAAGCAAAGATTCACTGGATTTGGGTATGTCTTAAGACACAGAGGTTAATATCCATTTACAGAAAATAGAGCAAATTTGCTGGGAAGATGGCTCTTAGAAACCTGGTGATAATTGTAGCCACTGGTGAAATAAGTTAAATGCCTGAGTTTCCTGGAATGTAGTAATGGAAAGTATAAAGTGGCTGTGAGAAGTAGCCATATTGAATGTAATGGAATATGAGTCCAGAAAAAACAACCAAGGGATTGTTTCTTACAGGAGGATGCAGAAAACAATCCACTAAGGCCATAAGAGTTGTTCTATTCAGAAGGGAAGCAGCATAAGAAGTTCACAAGAAGCTCTCCTCTGTAGGCTAAGGTAGATAGTAGGAGAGGCTATAATAGAATTGTACTCCTTAACCACAGAGATGATGGGACTTCAAAAATAATAATGAACTTGGGGCGCCTGGGTGGCTCAGTCGGTTAAGCATCCAACTTCAGCTCAGGTCATGATCTCAAGTATGTGAGTTCGAGCCCCGCGTCGGGCTCTGTGCTGACAGCTGAAAGCCTGGAGCCTGTTTCAGATTCTGTGTTTCCCTCTCTCTCTGCCCCTCCCCTGTTCATGCTCTGTCTCTCTCTGTCTCAAAAATAAATAAACATTAAAAAAATTTTTTTAAAATAATAATGAACTTCTAAGAGGCCACAATTATCATAATGACCAGCAAGTTGGAGGGGTATCCAAGGGCACATGGTCCAGTGGGAGTGGTGGGAATGGCTTGTAGGGCATGACACTCCTAACACAAAATAGATGGGCAGGAAGCAAAAAGGAGCTACTTAACGTATACAACTAGAAAAACAAGAATGGATAATGGGATGATGAAAATTGTCACCCAAGTAAAAAGTCATAACCCTTTGCACAGTTCTTAAGACAGAAGCCAATTTTGGGGGCACCTTGGTGGCTGAGTTGGTTAAGCATCTGGTTCTTGATCTCGTCTCAAGTCATGATCTCAAGGTTCGTGGGATCAAGCCCCATGCCAGGCTCTGTGCTGACAGCATGGAGCCTGCTTGGGATTCTCTCTCTCTCTTTGCCCCTCCCCTGCGCAATCTCTCTCTCTGTCTCAAAATAAATAAATAAACTTTTAAAAAAGAAAAAGAAGCCAATTTTTTAAACCACCAAAGAAGTGGCTACATCCTAGGAAAAAGGACACTGCAATACCACATTGGGTATATACTATAATGATAAAACCAATTTTACCTTATTACAAAATTATGTCTGCATACTAGACTATAAAAGTGGTAAAAGATAATATCAAGACACATTGAAGACTTTTGAACACAGAATCTGAGGTGATATTGGTATTCAGATAACCAAAGAATTATCATACAAACCATTTTAAAATTAAGGTTTATTGAGGTCAGCTGAATAAAGAATCCTAGCCAAAGTCCACCTTACAGTGTGACCATTGGTTCAAAGTAGTGATACCCAGCAGTTGTATCTTCAGTCTTTGCTTGTATAATTAGAATTAGACCCTTAGGCTGTAGAGTGAAGTCTATCATAGTGGGAAGAGCCAAGAAGAAGCCTCTGAAACAGTCCCTGCCATTTTAAGGAAGTAAACGCCAAATATTTTAAGGAAGTAATTGCCAAATTGCATGTCATGGGGGCTGGTAAGGATTAGTAGTCATTAAAAACCTAAAAGATGCAGAGTTAGTGTTCCCTATCATTTGTCCCTTTAATTTATCAGTACAACCCTGAAGAGACCAAATGAACACTTCCTGAAGAATGACTGTCCACCCCTGCAAGCTCAATTAAGTTGTGGCCTGCAGCATAGGTAGTCAGCCAGATATGGTCATTTTTTGCTAGAACAGATTAATAAGGGAATGGCTACATGGAGATAGTAATTTATTTGGTAAATTCACTTTTTCTGTTCTGGTTAGAAAAAGGATCACAAGCAGTTTATATTCATGTTGGAAGGACCGCAGTATTCATCTATACTTTGCCTCAGGGCAATGTTAACTCTGCTGCCCTCTGCTCAAGATATAGCCTAAAGAGATCTGGACTGTCTGAACAACCCATGAACATTACACTGATATACATCGACAACATCACGCTATGTAGACAGGATAAATAAGATGTGTAGATAGTATGCTGGAGGCCTTGATACAATCCATGCACTCCACAGGAGAGAAAGAGACTGCCACTTCACTGAAATGGGTAGGGATCTAGTGGTCAGGGATATGCCTTCCAAAGTGAATGTCAAATTGATTCATGTAACCTCCACTACCACAAAGAAGGAAGTGCAGCATGTGGTAGCCTCTGTAGGTTCTGGGAGCAACACATTCCACTCCTAAGAAAATTCTTCCATCTCTTGTATCCAGTGATATGGAAGGCTGAAAGTTCGGAGTTAAGAGTTAGAGTAATAAAGGGGTCTACAGTAGATTAAAGCTATGGTGTAAGAAATACTTTTGACGGGCACCTGGGTGGCTCAGTTGGTTAAGCATCCCACTTTGGCTCAAGTCCTGATCTAATGGTTTGTGAGTTCGAGCCCTGCCTCAGGCTCTGAGCAGACAGTTCAGAGCCTGGACCCTACTTTGGATTCTGTGTCTCCCTCTCTACCCTCCCCACTCACATTCTGTCTCTCTCTTTCAAAAATAAATTAACATTAATAAAATTTAAAAAAAGAACTATTTGTGAAATATTTTACGAATAGATTGCAATTTTATAGTTCACAAAACATTTATATCAACCACAAGTTTTTTCCATGCCTATTACCATGCTCACTGGTAATGTATCATAATGGCAAAATTCCCACAACACAATTATTGATAATAATTACTATCTTACCCTCAAAGGAGATTGATAAAAATATACTTAGATAATCATACACGTTAAGAATTGGGCCAAAGATTGATGGAAGTTAATGTGGTATTTTGCATTGATATCATTATTAACCAATAAGAATCTGAGCTATTCCTTTTAGGTTTCAGAAGATGGTTTTACTTTCATATTCTCCCACCCATTTCAGAATTCTATTAATGTTGATATATTTTAATTACTTCTAGACAAGAAAGAACTAATATTTCTTCCATTGCTGTCTTCTGAAAAGAATTCAGTACACATCCATTAGAAGGTTTCTTAGACTAAGTCATGAATTGTATCATGATTTAGTGATTTAAACATAATAATATGATAAAGTTGGCAGGAGGGAGGAAGTAATTGTTCATCTTATGCAGGGGAAACTGAAAATTTTTATCTGAGCCTTATAATTTGTAAATAGATATTTTAAAATATGAATTGAACTTATAAAAATAACCTCTAAATATATTTTAATATCTTTATAGATAAAATAATAATTTAAGTAAAAATCATGAGAAGGAGGGGGAGAGAATGTATATGGTAGTGAAAGTACTGTAAATTTTTCAGCTTTCACATAGGCAATAATAGATGCTAATGTTTTCAAGCCGAAGATAAATGTATGCATTTAATATTTAGACTTATAGTTGATACTGTAGTTATACTAGAACAGAAATAGATGAAAGTGGTTAATTCTGGGAAGGAAGACTGACATACATGGAGAAATAATTTTATTTTGCATTTTATGCCTGTGTTTCATTTATTCCACCATGTACTTACATTAATTTTATGCTTTAAGATGTATGATTTTTAAAAGAAAATGCTTTCTGTAAAGAAAAACCTATATACTTTATATATATATATAAACTTCTTAATTAAAACAAAGGATACAATTTATATTTTACATAGAACAATCGATTTTATTTATCACAAGAAAAAAAAAGGAGTACTATCCCAAAGTTGGAGAAGGAACGTATCTTTGAAAATCCTGAGTATTTATTTATTTTATTTTTTAATATTTATTTGAGTATAGTTGGCATGAAATGTTACATTAGTTTTAGGTATACAACATAGTTATTCAACAACTCTATGCTTAACACAAGTGTAGCTACCATCTGTCACAATACAACGATATTACAAGCCATTCACTATATCACTATGCTGTATCTTTTATCCCTGTGACTTATTCCATAACTGGAAACCTATGGGTCCCACTCCCCTTCCCCCATTTTGTCCATCCCCCCTTCCCTCTCTTTTGGCAACCATCAGTTTGTTCCCTGTATTTATAGGTCTGATTCTGCTTTTCTTGTTGAAAATTTTAAGTATTTAAATATGTTGTATACCTAAAACTAATGTAACATTTCATGCCAACTATACTCAATCTTTGCCCATTTCAAAGTCGCAAATATGTTGTTTTCCTGTAGAAATTTTATACCTTGAGAATATACTTTTTTATTGTTAATATATTTAAATGACTATCTCTGTATTGCATGATGTAAAGATCAAGTGTCATTTTTCTAATCAAATATTCAATTGCTCCAGCACCTTTATTGAAAATACTGTCTTTCCATTTTGAGTTAGCTTGTAAGCCTTATTACCAATAGGTTAATTAAATTAGTGTAGGTCAATTTTAGGACTTTCTGTTTGGTTCCATTGATCTTTAGGTCTTTCATTAGGCTAATTCTACATTACAATAATTGCTATGGTTTTATATTAAAAAACAAGTAACAAAAATTTTATAATCATGTCTTTCTTTTTCAGATTTGTTTTGGTAATCCTTTGCATTTCCATATAGCTTTTAGAATCAGCTTATTAATTCTAAAGAAAAATCTGATGTATTTTCAACTGGGAGTGGTCTGTCTGGATCTACACATAAATTTGGTGATTATTGACATCTTAATATTGAGTCTTCTAGTTCAAGAATATATTTCTTATTAATGCAGGTCTTTAATTTCTCTCAATAATGTTTTGCTGCTTTCATTAGATAAAACTGAAATATATTCCTTAAATTTATTTATAATCACTTCCTATTTTTTAGGTTTTTACCTAAATTTCAGTTAGTTAAAATGAAGTGCAATATTAATTTTAAGTGTACAATGTAGTGATTCAGCACTTCCATGCATCACCCAGTGCTCATCACAAGTGCTGTCCTTGATCCCCATCACCAATTTAACCTTATCACCTCACCCACCTCCCCTTTGGTAACCATTAGTTTATTCTCTAGTGTTAAGAATCTGTTTCTTGATATGTCTCCCTCCCGATCTCTCTCTCTCTCTCGCTATGCACATTTGTTTTGTTTCTTAAATTCCACACATGAATGAAAGTATATGGTATTTGTCTTTCTCTGTCTTATTTCACATAGCATAACACTCCCTAACTTTACCCATGTCACTGCAGATGGCAAGATTATTTTCTATTTTATGGCTGAGTTGATATTCTATTATATATGTGTATTGTGTGGAGATATATATCAGATCTTTATCCATTCATCATTCAGTGGACACTTGGGCTGTTTCCATAATTTGGCTATTGTTGATAATGCTGCTATAAACATCAAGGTGCATTTGCCCCTTCAAATCAGTATTTTTGTATCCTTTGGGTAAATACTTAGTAGTACAATTGCTGGATCCTAGAGTCATTCTATTTTTAACTTTTTGAGGAACCTCCATCCTGTTTTCCGAGTGGCTACACCTGTTTGAATTCCCACCAACAGTGTAAGAGGGTTCCCCTTTCTCTACATTCTCACCAGTATCTGTTGTTTCCTGAGTTGTTAAGTTTAGCCATTCTGACAGGTGTGAGGTGATAATCTCATTGGAGTTTTGATTTGTATTTCCCTAATGATCAGTTATGTGGAGGATCTCTTTATGCATCTGTTGGCCATTTGTAGGTATTCTTTGGAAAATATCTATTCATATCTTCTGCCCATTTTTTATTGGATTATTCATTTTTGGGGTGTTGAGTTTTATAAGTGCTTTATAGGTTTTGGATACCGATCCTTAACAGATATGTCATTTGCAAATATCTTCTCCCATTCTGTAAGCTGCCTTTTAGTTTTGTTAGTTGCTTCCTTCACTGTGCAGAAGCTTCTTATTTTGAGGAAGTCCCAGCAGTTTATTTTTGCTTTTGTTTCTCTTGCCTGAGAAGACATATTCTGGAAAGAAGTTGCTATGACCAATGTCAAAGAGGTTCCTCCTGTAGGAATTTTTATGGTTTCAGGTCTCATATTTAGGTCTTTAATCCACTTTGAACTTATTTTTGTGTTTGGTGTAAGAAAGTGGTCAATTTCATTCTTTTGCTTATAGCTGTCCAGTTCTCCCAGCACCATTTTTAAAAAAATTTTTTAATCTTTATTTATTTTTGAGAAAGAGAGAGAGAGAGAGTGTGAGTGGGGGAGGAACAGAGAGAAGGAGACACAGAATCCGAAGCAGGCTTTAGGCTCCGAGCTGTCAGCACAGAGCCTGATGCGGAGCTCGAACTCAAAAACCGTGAGATCATGACCTGAGCCAAAATCGGATGCTTAACTGACTGAGCCACCCAGGCACCCCCCAGCACCATTTTTTGAAAAGACTGTTTTTTTTTTCATGCTTTGTCAAGATTAATTGGCCATATAGTTGTGGGTTCATTTCGGGGTTTTCTATTGTGTTCTGTTGATCTATGTGCCTATTTTTGTGTCACTACCATACTGTTTTGATTACTACAGCTTTGTAATATAAAACTTGAAGTCCAGAATTGTGATACCTCCAGCGTTGCTTGTCTTTTATAAGATTGCTTTGGCTATTTAGAGTCTTCTGTGGCTCCACATAAATTTTAGGTTTGTTCTAGCTCTGTGAAAACTGCTATTGGTATTTTGATAGGGATTGCATTAAATTTGTAGATTGCTTTGGGTAGTATAGACATTTTAACAATATTTGTTTTTCCAATCTATGAGCATGAAATGTCTTTCTGTTTCTTTGTGTAATCTTCAATGTCTTTAAGATTGTGTTTTATAGTTTTCAGAGTACAGGCCCTTCACCTCTTTGGTTACATTTATTCCTAGGTATCTTATTATTTTTGGTGCAGTTATAAATGGGATTGATTTTTAATATTTTTCTGCTGCCTCATTATTGGTGGATAGAAATGCAACAGATTTCTGTCAGTTTTGGGGGGGGGAGTCTTTCAGATTTTCTATATAGAGTATCATATCACATGCAAATAGTGAAAGCTTTACTTCTTCCTTTCCATCGTGTATGCCTTTTATTTCTTTTTGTTGTCTGAAGCTAGGACTTCCAGTACTATTAAATGACAGTGGTAAGAGTGAACATCCCTGTCTGGTTCCTGAATGTAGAGGAAAAGCTGTCAGTTTTTCCCCATTGAGG
Source organism: Prionailurus viverrinus (assembly GCF_022837055.1). Taxonomy (NCBI): domain Eukaryota; kingdom Metazoa; phylum Chordata; class Mammalia; order Carnivora; family Felidae; genus Prionailurus; species Prionailurus viverrinus. Next base: position 143,435,228 of record NC_062562.1, read on the forward strand.
ATGATATGAGTTGTGGATTTTTCATAGATGGTCTTAATTATATTGAGGCATGCTCCTTCTAAACGTAATTTGTTGAGGACTTTTATCATGAATGGATGTTGTACTTTTCAAATACTTTTTCTACATCTGTTAAAATGATCATATGGTACTTATTTTTTCTTTTATGAATGTGGTGTATAATATTGATTGATTTGTGAATATGGAACCACCCTGGCCACTCAGGAATAAATTCCACTTGATCATGGTGAATTATTTTTTTAAATGTGTTATTGGATTTTGTCTGCTAGTATTGAGAATTTTTGTCTCCATCTTCATCTGGGACATTGGCCTGTAGTTCTCTTTTTTTAGTGGAGTCTTTGTCTGGTTTTGGTACCAGGGTAATCCTGGCTGGCCTCACAATTATGTTGGAAGTTTTCTTTCCTTATGTATTTTTTCAGAATAGTTTGGAAAAAAAAATAGGTATCAACTCTTCTTTAAATGTTTGGTATAATTTCCCTGTGAAGCCATCTGGTCCTGGACTTTTGTTTGTTGTGAGGTTTTTTGTTTGTTTTTTGATTACTGATTCGGTATAATTGCAATCTGTAATTATAACTGTAATCAGTCTGTTCAAGTCTTCTATTTCTTCCTGTTTCAGTTTTGGTATTTGTATGTTTCTAGGAATTTATTTATTTCTTCCAGGTTGTCCAACTTGTTGGCATATAGCTTTTCATAATATTCTCTTATAATTGTTTGCGTTTCTGTGGTGTTGTTTTTTAAAATGTTTATTTATTTATTTTGAAAGAGAGAGAGAGAGCATGAGCTCATGTGAAGAGGCAGAGAGAGAGAGAGAGAATCTCAAGCAGGCCCTGCTGAAAGCACAGAGACTGATGTGGGCTTTTATCCCATGAACCGTGAGATCATGACTTGAGCCAAAATCAAGAGTCATATGCTTAACCAACTGAACCAACAGGCACCCCTGTGGTTGTTATTCTTTTCTCTCATTTGTGATTTTATTTATTTCGATTCTGTCTCTTTTATTTTTGATAAGTCTGGCTACAGGTTTATCAACTTTTTAAAATCTTTTCAGAAAACCAGCTCCTAGTTTCATTGGTCTGTTCTATTGTTTTATTTTTAGTTTCTGTATCGTTTGTTTTTATTCTAATCTTTGTATTTCCTTCTTTCTGCTGGTTTTAGGCTTCATTTGTTGTTCTTTTTCTAGCTTCTTTAAGTGTAAGGTTAGGTTGTTTATTTGAGTTCTTCTTGTTTCTTGAGGTAGGCTTATATTATATACTTCCCTCTTAGGACCACTTTTTCTGCATTTCAAAACTTTTGGACCTTCGTGTTATAATTCTCATTTGATTTCATGTATTTTATTTCTTCTTTTATTTCCTAGCTGACCCATTCATTGTTTAGTAGCATTCTGTTTAACCTTCATATGTTTGTGTCTTTCCAAACTTTTGCTTATGGTTAACTTCTAGTTTCATAGCATTTTGGTCAGAAAATGTGCATGGTATAATTTCAATCTATTTGTTGAGGCATGTTTTGTGACCTAATATGTGATCTATTCTGGAAAATATTCCATATACATTTGAAAATAATATGTATTCTGCTGTTTTAGGATGCAATGTTCTGAATATGATATGTCCACCTGGTCTAATGTGCCATTCAAAGCCATTGTTTCCTTGTTTATTTTGTTTAAATAATCTTTCTTTTTTTTTAATGTATTTATTTTATTTTTTTTTAATTTACATCCAAATTAGTTAGCGTATAGTGCCACAATGATTTCAGGAGTAGATTTCTTAATGCCCCTTACCCATTTAGCCCATCCCCCCTCCCACAACCCCTCCAGTAACCCTCTGTTTGTTCTCTATATTTAAGAGTCTCTTATGTTTTGTCCCCCTCCCTGTTTTTATATTATTTTTGCTGCCCTTCCCTTATGTTCATCTGTTCTGTCTTAAAGTCCTCATATGAGTGAAGTCATATGATATTTGTCTTTCTCTGACTAATTTCGCTTAGCATAATATCCTCTAGTTCCATCCACATAGTTGCAAGTGGCAAGATTTCATTCTTTTTGATTGCCGAGCAATACTTCATTGTATATCTATACCACATCTTCTTTATCCATTCACCCATCAATGGACATTTGGGCTCTTTCCATACTTTGGCTATTGTTGATAGTGCTGCTATAAACATGGGGGTGCATGTGTCCCTTCAAAACAGCATGCCTGTATCCCTTGTATAAATACCTAGTAGTGCAATTGCTGGGCCATAGGGTAGTTCTATTTTTAATTTTTTGAGGAACGTCCATACTGTTTTCCAGAGTGGCTGCACCAGCTTGCATTCCCACCAACAATGCAAAAGAGATCCTCTTTCTCCGCATCCTCGCTGACATCTGTTGTTGCCTGAGTTGTTCATGTTAGCCATTCTGACAGGTGTAAGGTGGTATCTCATTGTGGTTTTGATTTGTATTTCCCTGATGATGAGTGATGTTGAGCATTTTTTCATGTGTCGGTTGGCCATGTGGATGTCTTCTTTGGAGAAGTGTCTATTCATGTCTTTTGCCCATTTCTTCACAGGATTATTTGTTTTTTGGGTGTTGAATTTGATAAGTTCTTTATAGATTTTGGATACTAACCCTTTATCTGATATGTCGTTAGCAAATATCTTCTCCCATTCTGTCATTTGCCTTTTAGTTTTGCTGATTGTTTTCTTTGCTGTGCAGAAGATTTTTATTTTGATGAGGTCCCAGTAGTTCATTTTTGCTTTTGTTTCCCTTGCCTCCGGAGACGTGTTGAGTGAGAAGTTGCTGCGGCCAAGATCAAAGAGGTTTTTGCCTGCTCTCTCCTCCAGGATTTTGATGGCTTCCTGTCTTACATTGAGGTCTTTCATCCATTTTGAGTTTATTTTTGTGTCTGGTGTAAGGAAGTAGCCCAGGTTCATTCTTCTGCATGTCACTGTCCAGTTTTCCCAGAACCACTTGCTGAAGAGACTGTCTTTATTCCACTGGATATTCTTTCCTGCTTTGTCAAAGATTAGTTGGCCATATGTTTGTGGGCCCATTTCTGGGTTCTCTATTCTGTTTCATTGATCTGAGTGTCTGTTCTTGTGCTAGTACCATATTGTCTTGATGATTACAGCTTTGTAGAACAGCTTGAAGTCCGTCCTTGGTTAATTTTAATCGATATCGATACTACATCTTTGAGGTATAGCTTGAAGTCTGGGATTGTGATGCCTCCTGCTTTGGTTTTCTTTTTTAAGATTTCTTTGGCTATTAGGGGTCTTTTTTGGTTCCATACAAATTTTAGGATTATTTGTTCTAGTTCTGTGAAGAATGTTGGTGTTATTTTGATGGATATTGCATTGAATGTGTACATTGCTTTGGGTAGTATCAACATTTTAACAATATTTGTTCTTCCTATCCAGGAGCATGGAATCTTTTTCAATTTTTTTTGTGTCTTCAATTTCTTTATAAGATTTCTATAATTTTCAGTGTATAGATTTTTCACCTCTTTGGTTACATTTATTCCTAGGTATTTTGTGGGTTTTGGTGCAACTGTAAATGGGATCGATTCCTTAATTTCTCTTTCTGTAGCTTCATTATTGGTGTATAGGAATGCAACCGATTTCTGTGCATTGATTTTATATCCTGCAACTTTGCTGAATTCATGAATCAGTTCTAGCAGTTTTTGGTGGAATCATTAGGGTTTTCCATATAGAGTATCATGTCGTCTGCAAAGAGTGAAAGTTTGACCTCCTCCTGGCCGATTTGGATGCCTTTTATTTTTGTATTGTCTGATTGCAGAGGCTAAGACTTCCAATACTATGTTGAATAACAGTGGTGAGAGTGGACATCCCTGTCTTGTTCCTGACCTTAGGGGGAAAGCTCTCAGTTTTTCCCCATTAAGGATGATATTAGCATTGGGTTGTTCATATATGTTTTTTATTAAGTTGAGGTATGATCCTTCTATCTCTACTTTCCTGAGGGTTTTTATCAAGAAAGGATGCTGTATTTTGTCAAAAAGCTTTCTCTGTATGTATTGAGAGGATCATAGGGTTCTTGTCCTTTCTTTTATTGATGTGATGAATCACGTTAAATGTTTTGCGGATATTGAACCAACCTTGCATCCCAGGTATAAATCGCACTTGGTCGTGGTGAATAATTCTTTTAATGTATTGCTGGAGCCCATTGGCTAATATCTTGTTGAGGATTTTTGCATCCATGTTCATCAGGGAAATTGGTCTATAGTTCTCCTTTTTAGTAGGGTCTCTGTCTGGTTTTGTAATCAAGGTAATGCTGGCTTCATAGAATGAGTTTGGAAGGTTTCCTTCCATTTCTATTTTTTGGAACAGCTTCAAGAGAATAGGTGTTAACTCTTCTTTAAATGTTTGGTAGAATTCCCCTGGAAAGCCATCTTCCCCTGGACTCTTGTTTTTTGGGAGATTTTTGATTGCTAATTCAATTTCCTTACTGGTTATGGGTCTGTTCAAATTTTCTATTTCTTCCTGTTTCAGTTTTGGTAGTGTATATGTTTCTAGGAATTTGCCCATTTCTTCCAGATTGCCCATTTTATTGGCATACAATTGCTCATAATATTCTCTTATTATTGTTTGTATTTCTGCTGTGTTGGTTGTGATCTCTCCTCTTTCATTCTTGATTTTATTTATTTGGGTCCTTTCCTTATTCTTTTTGATCAAACTGGCTAGTGGTTTATCAATTTTGTTAATTCTTTCAAAGAACCAGCTTCTGGTTTCATTGATCTGTTGTACTGTTTTTTGTTGTTGTTATTGTTGTTTTGTTTTTATTGGTTTTGATAGCATTAATTTCTGCTGTAATCTTTATTATTTCCTGTCTTGTGCTGGTTTTGGGTTTTATTTGCTGTTCTTTTTCCAATTCTTTAAGGTGTCAGGTTAGGTTGTGTATCTGAGATCTTTCTTCCTTCTTTAAGAAGGCCTGGATTGCTATATACTTTCCTCTTATGACTGCCTTTGCTGCATCCCAGAGGTTTGGTGTTGTGGTGTTATCCTTTTAATTGGCTTCCATATACTTTTTAATTTCCTCTTTAACATCTTGGTTAGCCCAGTCATTCTTTAGTAGGATGTTCTTCAGTCTCCAAGTATTTGTTACCTTTCCAAATTTCTTCTAGTGGTTGATTTTGAGTTTCATAGCATTGTGGTCTGAAAATATGCATGGTATGATCTTGATCTTTTTGTACTTGCTGAGGGATGATTTGTGTCCCAGTATGTGGACTATTCTGGAGAACATTCCATGTGCACTGGAGAAGAATGTATTCTTCTGCTGCTTTAGGATGGAAATGTTCTGAATGTATGTGTTAAGTCCGTCTGTTCCAGTGTGTCATTCAAAGCCATTGTTTTCTTGTTAATTTTTTTATTAGATATCTGTCCATTGCTGTGAGTGGGGTGTTGAAGTCTCCTACTATTACGGTATTACGATCAATGAGTTTCTTTATGTTTGTGATTAATTGATTTATATATTTGGGTGCTTTCACATTTGGTGCATAAATGTTTACAATTATTAGGTCTTATTGGTGGATAGACCCCTTAATTATTATATAATTTCCTTCTGCATCTCTTGATACAGTCTTTATTTTAAAGTCAAGATTGTCTGATGTAAGTATGGCTACTTTCACTTTCTTTTGTTGACTATTAGCATGATAGATGATTCTCCATCCCCTTACTTTCAATCTGAAGGTGTCCTTAGGTCTAAAGTGGGTCTCTTGTAAACAGCATATAGATGGATCTTGTTTTCTTATCCATTCTGTTACCCTATGTCTCTTGATTGGAGCATTGAGTCCATTGATGTTTAGGGTGAGTACTGAAAGATATGAAGTTATGTTGCTTGTAGAGTTGGAGTTTCTGGTGGTGTTCTCTGTTCCTTTCTAATCTTTATTGCTTTTGGTGTTTATTTATTTATTCATCTTTTCTCCCCTCAAAAAGTCCCCCTTAAAATTTCTTGCAGGGCTGATGTAGTGGTCACAAACTCCTTTAATTTTTGTTTGTCTGGAGACTTTTTATCTCTCCTTCTATTTTGAATGACAGCCTTGCTGGGTAGAGAATTCTTGGCTGCATAGTTTTCTGATTCAGCATACTGAATATATCCTGCCACTCCTTTCTGGCCTGCCAAGTGTCTGTGGATAGGTCTGCTGCAAACCTGCTATGTCTTCCCTTGTAGGTTAAGGAATTTTTCCCTTGTTGCTTTCATGATTCTCTCTTTGAGTATTTTGTCAATTTGACTATGATATGCCTTGTTGATGGTCGGTTTTTGTTGAATCTAAGGGGAGTCCTCTGTGTTTCCTAGATTTTGATGTCTGTGTCTTTCCCCAGGTTAGGAAAGTTTCCCACTATGATTTTCTCACATGACCCTTCGACCCCTATTTCTCTCTCTTCCTCTTCTGGGACCCCTATGATTCTGATGTTCCTTTTTAATGAGTCACTAATTTCTCTAATTCTTAAATTGTGCTCTTTTGCCTTAATTTCCCTCTTTTTTTTTCTGCTTCCTTATTCTCCATAAGTGTGTCCACTATATTGCTGATTCTCTATTCTACCTCATCCATCCTTGCTGCCACAGTATCCATTCGTGATTGCAGCTCAGTTGTAGCATTTTTTATTTCATTCTGACTAGTTTTTACTTCTTTTATCTCCGCAGAAAGGGATTCTAATCTATTTTCGACTCCAGCTAGTATTCTTATTATTGTGATTCTAAATTCTGGTTCTGACATCTTGCTTGTGTCTGTGTCGGTTAAGTCCCTGGCTGTCATTTCTTTGTGCTCTTTCTTTTGGGGTGAATTCCTTCATTTCATCATTTTGAAGGGAGAAAAAGAATTAATGAGGTAGCAAAAATTAAAATTAAAAAAACTTAAAATAAAAAAATGTTAAAATTAAAAAATTAAAAACACACAAACAAAAAAAATCGAATAAATGATACTAGATCCTAGGTGTATTTTGGTCTGAGTGTTGAAAGTGACTTGATAGATTCGAGAAAAAAGGGGAAAGAAAAAAAAAGGAAAATTTGAAAAATTTGAAAAATTTGAAAATTTGAAAAAATGAATACACTGAAGTAGACTAAAATGAAATGATGGAATTAAACTAGAATTTGAAAACATTTACACAAAAGTAAAAAATATAGTAGAAAAAAGTTAAAGAAAAATATTTTTAATAAAAATTAAAAATAAAAATGAATTTTTTCTGTTTCTGTACTCAAGAAAAAGAAAAGAAATGAAAAAAGAGAAAAAAAGAAAAAAGAAAGAAAATTGAATAGATGGACCTGCTAACATTCTGAAATACAACTGAAATTACTTCATTATTCCCCTAGAAGTCAGACTATGAAGCACTTTATAGTCCATAAACTAAGTAGTCAGTGAGGCTTCTGTTCTTGAAGAGCAAGATTGGCCCAGTTGGGAGGGGCTTAGTGTAACAGCTCCATTCTCCAGTAGATGGCGCTGCTATCCTACTGGGGTGGATTGTTGTGGCACTTGTAGGTGCGTATGCACATGCGTGGGAGCAGTGAAAATGGCGTCACCCAGCTACCCAGTCTCTAGTATCAGAACTCTTTTCTCCCCAATCAGCAATCGCGCACCTGTCCCTTGTCTTCAGCTTTCACCCACTCCCCACTTTTACACTGTCCGTGACCAAACCCCAGGTAGTACCTCTCTCCGGAGTTTTGTCTCAGATGTGGCTGTTTTCCCCAGCCCCTTACTTCTGAGGGACTGTGGCTTTGACCTGTTCCACCCCTCTGCAGAGGGTTTCACCTAGCAATGTCCGAATGCTGGTCGCACCCAGGAAATTTCGCATCAGTGTGCTGTTGCTGAAGCCCAGAGACTGCAGCCAGGTGCCAGCCCACCCCAGAAAAAGTTCGTGAGACAGTGTAGCAACATCATTTCAGGGATTATGGAAAATCACAACACACATGTGGCACCAGGGTTCACTCTTAACGACCTTGTTCCAGCACCAGCCAATGTGGCCATTCTCTGGGGTCTCCTGGGCCCAGGTTGCCTCAGAGCCTCTATCAAATATCCTTCCAGCAGTGGAAGAGCTTCTTCCCTTGTGGCCCAAGCACCTCCCGGACCCCACTCTGCTCCTGGAGATTTGCCCTTCCCACCAGAGCACCACCAGGTATCAAGCTGTGGAGTTGCAGACTCTGTGCTCCCCCTGTTTACAGTCTTAATGGAATTTAAATCTTCTCCTTTCTCCTTTCTCCATTTTTAGGTCAGTCCCTGCAGCTATTTCCAATTTTCCACTTTCTCTACAGCTGCTTTTGGAGAGGGGTGCTTTTCCTGTATTCTTCCCCCCTCCCCAGTCTCCGCCCTCTCTCCCCACACAAAAGCACTTCCCTGCCCTTCACAGCTTCTCTCTCCCTAAGTTCACCTCCCCGTGCCACGTACCTACTGAATTCTGTGGTTCAGGTTGTGCAGATTGTTGTGTTAATCCTCATCAGTTTTCTAGGTTTGCAGGATGGTTTAGTGTTGGTCTGTCTGTATTTTATGGACCCAAGACACACAAAAAACGTCCATGCTGTTCCGCCATCTTGGCTCCCTCTCCCTAAATGATCTTTCCATTGATGTAATGGGATACCTACTATTATTGTGTTACTGTAAATTAGTTCCTTTACTTTGTTATTGTTTCATATATTTATGTGCTTTCATATTGGGTGCATAAATGTTTACAGTTGTTATATCTTGTTACATTATCCCCTTTATGATTATATAATGCCCTTTTTTGTGTCTTTTTACAGCCATTGTTTTAAAGTCTAGTCTGTCCATTATAAATACTGCTTTCTTTTCACATCCATGATAAATGTTTCTCCACTTCCTCACTTTCAATCTGCAGGTGTCTTTAGGTATAAAATTAGTCTTTTGTAGGTAGCATACAGAAGAGTCTTGTTTTTTTAAAATATATTCTGACACTCTATATCTTTTGATTGGAGCATTTAGTCCATTTGCATTCAAAGTAATTATTGATATATATGTTGTCATTGCCATTTTATTACTTGTTTTTTTCATTGTTTTTGGAGATTTTCTCTGTTCCTGTCTTGTCTTTTGTCACTTTTGGTTACTCCCTCACACTCAGAGGGTCCTTTTTAATATTTATTCCAGAGTCAGTTTAGTAGTCCTGAAATTCTTTAGTTTTTGTTTGTCTGGGAAACTCTTTATCTCTACTTCCATTCTAAATAATATCCTTGCTGAATAGGGTATTATAGGTGGCAGGTTTTCCCATTCAACACTTTGAATATATCATGCCACTTTCTTCTGGATTGCAAGTTCCTGTGGGGAAATATAGAACTAGCCTTATGGGTTTTCCTTTGCCTGTTAAGACCTTTTGTCTTGCTGCTTTTAAGATTTTTTTTCTTTATCACTGTATTTGGAAAATGTAATTACAATATGTCTTGTTGTTGATCTGCCTTTGTGTTTCGATGGGAGTTCTCTGCGCCTCCTGGATCTGGATGTGTTTCCTTTTCCAGATTAAGGAAGTTGTCTGCTATTATTTTTTGAAATAAGTTTCCTGCCCCCTTTTCTGTCTCTTTTTCTTCTGGGACTTGTATAATATGAATGTTTCTATGTTTGATGGAGTCACTGAGTTTCCTAAGTCTTTTCCTTATGTTTTACTCTTCTTTCTCTCTTGTTCAGTTTCATTATTTTATATTATTTTATCTTCTAGGTTACTAATTCATTCCTCTGCTTCTTTCAGCCTTGTGATCATTGTACCAAGCCTGTTTTCAATCTTGCTTATTGCATTCTTCATCTCTGATTGATTCTTTTTAACTCTTTTATCTCTGTGGTAATGATCTCACTAATGTTTTCTATTCTTTTCTCAAGCCCAGTAAGTGTCCTTATGATTGTTACTTTAAATTCTCCATCCAGATGTGTTACTTATATTGGGTTTCACTTAGATCTCTAGTCATTTCCTTATCTTGTTCTTTCATTTGGGATAAAATCCTTCACCTTGGCATTTTGTCTAAGTCTCTGCCTTCTCTGTGTTACAAAAGCCAGTTATGTCTCCTGCTCCTGAGAGTAATGGCCTTATGAAGAAGAGGTCATCTAGTGCCCAGAGGTCATCTAGTGCATTTCAGGGAGTGTCTGTGGTGTGTGCTGTGTGCATTCTGCTGTTGTGTTTTGTCTGCTCTATCTTCCAGGCTAGTCCTCTTCAGAGGATTGCTGTAGGCAGTGTTTGGTACCTGGCCTCAATGTGGCAAGTTTTGACTAGGTGTGCTCTGGCCTGCTTGTGAAATGAGACCTGGCACCAACTCCACCAGAATTGAGGCCCTGAAGAACTCTGGTCTGGAGATGTGGTGTGGGCAAGGATTTGTGCTAGTCTTCTGGGAGAGAAACCTGCTGCTCTGGGACTGAGGCAATCTTGGCTGGGAAGGGCACTCCTGCCAGAGTACAGAGAGGTGGGGCTTGATGTAAACAAGTTAGGCATCCAGTGTTGACACTGCACTGCTTCCTGCAGGTGGCTCTATGTTTATGCTGATGGGCAGGGGAGGGAAATGGTGTCACCCAGCTCCTTTGTTGCTGGAGAGGCACCTGTGTGAAATATACCCATCAGGCACATGCTCTGAGAAGAGCTGATAGTCTTCCCATTGTGTGCCCCCAGCGCTCTTGAGATCTCTGTTTATACACTATCTGTCCCCAGACTATTTGCCTGCCTTTTTTTTAGGAGCAGAGCAATACCCTCGGGGCTCTATTCCAGCCAAGCCCACTGACCTTTAAAATTCTAGGCTTTAAGTGCCACTGGTTGCAAGAACTCAAAAATTCCAGACTCTCTAGTTTTCTAAGCCAATGTTCTTGAGGAAGCATTCTCCTTGTGTGTTCCCCTGTGTGTTCCTCTCTCTCTTCTCTCTGTCTCTCTCTCTCTCCCTGCCCCTTCTCCGTGACCATGACTCATTCCCCTCTGCAGCACTTGTGATCTGTTTCTACCCTAAACCACATCTCCACACTTCCTACCTTCTTCACTGTCACTTCTTATCACCTTTTAGTTGTATAGTTTGTGCTGTCAGTCTTCAGGTTGATTTCTGGAGTATTTATGATGATTAGATAATTATCTAGCTGTGTTTGTGGGACTAGATGAGCCTAGGGTGCTCCTACTCTGCTGCCATATTCCTCTCTTTTAAACATTTCCTTTTTTGTTACTATAAACAGTATTGTTTTTGTTTGAAGTTCCAATTGTACATTGATAACATATAGAAATCAGAATAATTTTTTATATTAACTTTGTATCCTCCAGCTTTCCTATATTCACTTACTAGTTTTAGAAATTTTTTATAGATTCCATATGCTTTTCTATATAGATGAATAGACCATCTTCAGATAAGGAGAATATTACTTCTTTCTTATCTGTATATTTTAAACTCTTATTTCTTGCCTTATTGCATTGGCTGGGACCTCTACTATATTTTTGAATGGAAGTAGTATGATAGAACTTGTTCCCAGTTTAAGGTGATAGCATTTAGTTTTCTTTCTTTGAATATGATGCTAATTATAAGTTTTTCATAGGCATCCTTTCTTAGGTTGGTAAAGTACTCTAATTTGATGAGAATTATTAAAATGAAAATATAGAGTTGTATCTTTGTTCTTCTATATGTAATATGTCCTTTTTCTTTATGGATGCTTTTTAATATTTTCTCTCACCGCTTTCCAGGAATATAGCTTGATATGACATTTTAATGTTTGTCATTGAGCTTCTTAAATATTTGGGTTTATAATTTTAGTTGAATCTCTGATAATTTTAGCCTTTATTTCCACTTCCAACAAACTCTAGTATAATATGTTTAATATGATATTATAGTTCACTGAGGCTGTATTTACTTTTTTCACCTTTTTTAATGTGCTTGATTACAATGTCTTCAAATTCATTGATCTCTTCCTTTAAGTGCCCAATATGTTGTTAAAATATCTATTGATATTTTAATTACAGATGCTGTGTTTTTTATGGCTAGATGTTAAATTTTGGTTCTTTGTTGTAACTTTAATTTTATTCTTTATTATATATATATATTTATTTATTATAGTTTTACTCTTTACTCTATATATATTCTTTCTTTTACATCCTTGATTTTATGGACAGATTTATAATAGCTGTTTTAAAATCTTGGTCTTATAATTCTATCATCCCTGTAACTTATGGGGTCTGTTGCTATTGATTGACTTACTTTCTAATTTTATGTAAAATTTTTCCTTTTAAGGGTCAATCAGGTTTTGGTGGGGTGACAGATATTTTGAATTTTACAAATTTAAATTTGAAATTTATTTTCTGGATTTTTTTTTGTATTCCTTCAAAAAATGTTAGTCTTTATTCTGAGCCAAATAAGATACCTTTGGATGAAATTTTGTTTGTTTTCTTTTTGAGTATTGCTTTTAAATCTTTTTAAGGTGGCTCTAGCTCTAAAGATTTCTAACATCCAGTTGTTCTGACCTGTTAAATACCTTTATGTTCAATGTGCTCACTCAATTATATCTAGTTAGAACTTGAACATTTCCTACCATTTTATGAGCTATGGGAATTCTTACTGTGCCCATGTAATTTTTCTGTTCCTGGCAATTTTTTTTTCAGCTTTGTAGTCTTTTATCCTACTCATTCAGATGTTGATATCAAACCAAGGAATAACTCAAGGGGATCACTCTGCTAATTTCTAGGACTTTTACTCTGCACAGGTACCTTCTTTTGGATACTCTACCCTGCAAATTATGTCTCTAATCTCTAATCATCATCAATCTCTAATCTCTGAATACTGGAATTAGCAGGAATGCTGGACTATACTTGTATCCTTTATCTTTCCTTAAATCACAGTCCCAGATTAAAGAAATTGACACCCCCAACCCCTTTTCTTTAAGTTTCAAAGTTATTAGAGTAACTTGGTTATTGAGTTAAAGCAAGCCTAGAACAGAGAATGCTCTAGGTAATGATCAACAAGTTTCCTGTGGCAAAATTCACCAGAAAGTGAGAAGAACTAATCTAAAAGTCTGTCCTCCACACAGGGACCAAGAATTTGAGGGACATGTGGTTTCTGGTTTGTGAAACAGCTTGTAGAGAATTTGCTGTTGTTGTGGAAGCTCTACATTCTAAAGTTACCATGTGACTTAATGTAGAGCTTTAAGTGTGAATTCTATTGATATTGTATTTTCCTTCCAGGTGTTTCTCTAACTTTTTATATGCCATGATAATAATACATTAGTTCCTCGCTTTAGGCATTTTTTTTTACAAAATATGAATGAAAATTAAAAACATTCTGAACATGAGAAGAGTTTCATGGTGGAATGTTTCATTGAAGAAAGGGATAATGTGAATATTAATTATATTTTATGTTTTGCTACTTTCTGGTTTTTCAAGGAAATGTCATCTTATTATAAGAAGAAACTCTTTTAGAAAGCAAACAAATACAAAGTTCCAAAAGACAATAACAACAAAAAACAATGTTAGCCAGTGTTGACTTCAGGAAAAAAAACAAAACAAAACAAAACAGGAAAACAAAAAAACAACAATTCCAATCAATAATTAGTTTTACTCTGAGCAAAAAACTCTTCTTACATAGCATATCTCCAATGATTTTAGGCCCATGTCTAGTTTAGTTTCACTAAATAATTAAGGAACAAAGTCACAAGCACTATGAGGAATTGTACTCAGCTTACTCCCATTGGTCTGCAATTAATTTTTTGTGCTCTTGCCCTGCAATTTTTGGTTCTATCATGTACTTTAGAAAATCACATCTGTTTAGAACTCCTAGAATAAAAGGTCTTTTCTAAAATCCAAAAGTCCAATAATAATATGGCAAAACACCAACATGAAATGAAGATACATTTTACTGATAAATCATTGTCTAATCAAAGAGGGAGCAGATTAACACACAATTTATCATATTACTGAACATTCTAGATGAGGTAACTTAAAATCTGGACCAAAGAAACCAGATGGTTGCAAAGAGAGAATTAGGCAGCTTAAGTTAAATCTTCAGAAAACTAAGAGATCCCCAGGAAGGAGAAAATGATAAAGATTAATAAAGTTCTTAAGTTTATCCAAAACTGTAAATAGCCACCATTTTATTTATTGTATAGCTAGAACTGTGGGTAACATCCAGGGGCATATGTAGTACATTATATGGGAAGAATCGGGCCATTTTAATTTCTCTTTTAATATTCTTAATATTAATGATAGATTGCTAAACTGTAAAGTGCATGCAGTTTGCAACTTTATATCCCTAGTTCCTGGTCTTTAGCACAAAGCAGCTTTTCAGCACATATTTGGTGAATGTAAGAATGAATGAATGAATTGATGGAAATATCTACATTTACAGATTTTTAAGAGTATATATTACTCATGCAATTATTATGTTGATATTACAAAATGAGAACAAATCTTCCTTTTGCCAGATTTATAGAAAATTTTGTTTCATATTTTAGTGGAAGCTTTAGATTATTTCTTTAGCTCTTCGGTGTATTTATCTTTTCAGAATCTGTACATGTTCCAAAAATATTGTGTGTATTTCTCACGTAGTTCAAAGAATTTGTTCTTCAGCTTTCCAATTTTAGCCAGTCTTCAAAAAATAAAATGTGAAACCTGCATTAATTTCAGTGAAATATTTTTCAGTGTAAACTGTAGAAGTAGTGGTATGGCATTCGTTACTAGACTATAACAAATGAATGTATTGACCAGTAAGTATCACTGGAGACACTACTCTACCCCCTCTCTTCCACTGGACTCCTCAGATCAACCAACCCAGGAATTTGCTGCATATATCCTCATTACCAAATACTAGATGATCTATAAACAAGTATTTAAATCCATCACAAATTGGCCACCCAATGAGATCTTTAAAAAAAGAAAACAAACAAATTATTTTTGTGTGTAAAAAATTATTCCTCTGTATGTTTAAGTAGAAATTTTTGTAATGATGGATTTATAGTAATGTTTGCATTAATAGTGTGATGACAAAGACCAGTGATGAATTTAGCAATACCAGTGAAAATATGTAGGTAATCTTCTTGGCTTTACTAAAAGAGAAAAAATGGTTTTGGTTTTGTTTTTCCTCAATTGCTCCTTGATTCAAACCCTCAGCTCATTTCTAAATTTTGGATATAGATCAAAACACGATTTTATATTTTATTTATTAAAATTTTTTTAATGTTTATTTATTTTTGAGAGAGAGAGAAATACAGAGTGCAACTTGGGGAGGGACAGAAGGAGAGAGAGACAGAGAATTGGAAGCATGTTCCAGACTGCTGAGATCATGACCTGAACTTAAGTTGGATACTTAATCGACTGAGCCACCCAGGCACCTCCAAGTTTGTATTTTAAAATGTGTGCATAAATTATTTCAACCTTAAGAAACAATTTTTATGTTTCATATTATCTACAATTGGTATACATTTATATAATGCAAATTCTGTTTATTTTCAGTATCTCATAAAGAAAATCAAAAAAACAAAAAAGTCCTGTTTACTTGCCAATAAAATAGAAAGAGCCTTTTTAAATTACAAGACAGTCACTGCAATAGAACATCAGCGTTCATATTCTGGAGTACAGGCGGTAATGTCTTAGAAAATGTATGTAAATAAAGTAGGGATTTCAAAGTCCATGGTTGGCTGAGATTCTGCTCCTTCATGGTATGGTTTATACTAAATCTTGTTTAATGTAAGTGATTCTTAAACTCTTACCTCAGATATGGTTTAAACAACTAGAATGTGCAGTAACCCATATAAAGAGAATCATTAAGAAAAAAGTATGGCCTGTCTAAAATTAAACTTTATGGGCAAGTTTTCAGCGGTTACCTTAATAATATCAATTCTTCCTACACATAATATACTGCTATTCAAGAATTTCAGAGACCAAAACCACATAATAATACGCACAACTCACTCCTCTATGTAAACATTCCATTAGGATGTCTGATGATACTGTGAAACCCATTGCTATCACAGTTCTATTTTCCCCCATAATATCTACACCAAAATCTTAATCTTGCAATAACAAACAAGTATTAAAGAACGGGGGGTACTGAAAGCACAGTCAACGAAGCCAGTTTTACACTATTCCACATAATGAAAATTCTTATAATCATTTTTAATATTAGTTTGCTAGGGCTGTCATAACAAAGTACCATAGACTGTGTGGCTTAAACAACAAAATTTCTCGTCCTATGGTTCTGGAGGCTGGAGTCTGAAATCAAGATATTGACAGGGTTGTTTCCTTTGGAGGGCTGTGAGGGAGAATCTGTTCTAGGCCTCTTTTTTTGGTTTATAAGTGGTCTTTTCCCTACGTCTGTTCACATTGTCTTCTGTCTATAGGTGCTTCTTTGTCTAACTTACTTCTTTTTATAAGGACATCAGTCATACAGGATTAGGGTCCACCATAACTTGACTTTAACTTGTCTACTTCCATAAAGATCCTATCTCCAAATAAGGTCGCATTTTGAGGTACTGGCTGTTAAGACTTTAACACATGAATTTTGGGTAGACACATTTAACCCATAACAGTCCTTCATATGAAAAAGACAATAATTTACTCTACCATTAAATGATTAGCTTAGTGGTTAAGAGCAAAGCCTCTGGATTCAAAGTTTATGGGTATATATTCTGGCTCTAACTGGATCTTCTACTTTCTGCAAGTATATATAAGCTGTTTGTGCCTCAAATTCTTATCTATAAAATAGAGATCATGTTAATACTTCTTTGGGTTGTTCATAAAATTGATTGTACACAGACAGACACGCACACACACCTGAATATGTATTTTTGGCAAATAAAGTAATTTAGAAGTTTTTGCAAGTATTACTATAAATTTTGTATTAATTTTGTCTTCTCAAATAAATTAAGGGTAATGCTATGTTTTAACCTTTGTTCTACTCTTTTGATACCTGTGTTACATATAAAAGAAATAGTGCCAACATACAATTATTGTCAGGTACACAATTCTTTTTCTAAAATAACCTGGTGCACCTGGGTGGCTCAGTCTGTTCAGCGTCCGACCTCAGCCCAGGTCATGATCTCACGGTTTGTGAGTTTGAGTCCTGCTTTGCTCTGTGCTAACAGCTCAGAGCTTGGAGCCTGCTTTGGATTCTGTGTTTCCCTCTCTCTCTGCCCCTCCCCAGCTCATGCTCTGTCTCTGTCTCTCAAAAATAAATAAATGTTAAAAAAAAATTTTTTTAATAACCTCTTCAAATAGGGCATGGTGCCAGAGGTATTCAGGAGGGTAAGATGTTCAAATTTAATCACTTAAATAGTTAAATAAAACTCATGTGTCTTCAACTACTGGTAGGGTACAAAAAAAGAAGACATTGATATAGATACAAGCTGAATAAGGCAGTATAAAGTACAAGTTTCAGAGTGTAGACTTTGAGTAAAACAAATGTTCTTTCCACCTTTTCCTGTTTGAGAGTTACTAATCTTTACTTAACCTTTTGAAGTCTTAGTTTCTCATGTATAAAGTGAAGTGAATAAAACTAAATCATTATGTGGTGGTAAGCATTAAATAAGATAACATGTAAGGCATCTAGCAAACATGCTCTCCCACTGTAAGTTCTCAGTAAGTTGTTACTAAATATATAATCTTGGGCAAAATATGAAATTTCTGACCCTGAAGTCCCTAATATGTAAAATGAGGAATATTGAAATGTAACATCTCAGACCTTATCACACTAAAATTTCAGTTTTTTCAGTTTATAAAACAATCTCAGGCACATAGGAATCACTCAATGAAAATTGAATTTTCCTTTTTCATTCAAATAATATTACTAAATTCTACTTTTTAAATAAAATGATAAAGATGGTATTTGATTTTTCACTTAGTGTAATGTCTTTAAACCTCATCGATGTTGTAGCATATACAGAATTTCCTTCCTTTTTTACTGAATAATGTTCTATTGTGTGTGTGTATATATATGTATACATATGCATACATATGTATACATATAAATATAAATATATATATGTATGTATATACGTATATACATATATATGTATGTATGTGTATGTATATATGTATATGTATGTATATATGTATATGTAAAATACATTTGTTGTTCATTCATCCATCAGTGGACACTTGGGTTGCTTTCACCTCTTGACTATTGTGAATAATTCTGCTATGATCATGAGTGTACAAATACATCATTTCCCTAAGAAGTCAGCTTTATAAATGTAAAAATTGCACTAGATCAAGACTCATGGAGTCTGAGTTTTTATTTCTACTCTGCCAACCACTAAGTATATTGTGACTGATGGCAAATCACATTTAGTACTGAGCCTCAATTTCCCCTTGTGTTATCTCGTGTTACTGAAAGGATAGATAATCAGAATAAGAAATAAAAAGTTTTTGAAAACTTAAAATATTATAAATTATCATAAAGGAAAATGCAATACATATGATGTCTTGTTTCATTATTCATTTGATCATATTTTTATTGTTGAGCAAAATAATCATTAAGCAATGAGTTACTAAATTACACTGGGGGATGGGGAGTTAATTTTTCAAAACGTCTAATGATTCTGGTCTTTCTACAGTTAAAATTGGTTACTAGAAAATTCTAAGTTAGCTAAAGGCATGAAGCAGAACTATAGTAATCATCACAAGGTCCAAACATTGTGGCCATTCAGTAAATATTTGTTGGACCACCATTAATTGGAAATACTAAATATTTGTATTGGTATAGCATGCAAGTAACTATCTTTGGGGTGCATAATTATACAACTGTTTTTGCTTTTGTAGACATAGCAGTGATGCAAAATAGTGTGATGGAAAAAGCACAAGAGTTGATGTCATAGAGATTTATTTGAATCTGCTTCTTTTCCAAAACCTGTGACATGAGCAAATGATTAATATCTTTAGTTCTCACTTATATACTAAAAGAAGAAATAATAGCATTATATTTAGAAAAAAAAGGAGATATAGTATTATCAAAACTACTAATTGAAAGTACTCACCACTTTTTTATATCTTGAAGAAAAAATTTTGATAAGAGAGAGGGGCAATGGATATATTAATTTGGAGTATATCAGTAGACACGATGTTCTCCTATGGAGGTTTTGGTATTGCTAATAATCTAATAATGTGTTTTATTGGAAATGGTATTTAATATGAATGGCAAATGTATTTCAAATAAATGTTTAAACTAAAAAGTCCAAAACTAGTATTAGATCTTTTTCTTATTTTAAAAATGACCTTTTTGGAACCACAGAAAACCCTGAACAGCCAAAGCACTTTTAAGAAAGAAGAATAAAGCTGAAACCTAATGCTTCCCGATTTCATACTATATTATTATAAATGTATAGTAAACAAAACTGTATGGTACTAGCATAAATACATACATATATCAGTGGAACAGAATACAACCCAGAAATAAACCCACATATACATTAATTTACTACAAAGGAGCCAAGAATATACAATGGAGATAGGACAGTTTCTTCAATAAATAATTTTTGGGGGCACCTGGGTAGCTCAATCAGTTGAGCTTCTGATTCTTGGTGTTGGCTCAGGTCATGATCCCAGGGCTGTGGGATCCAGCCCCAGGTCAGGCTTTGTGCTAAATGTGGAGCCTGCTTGGGATTCTCTCTCTCTCTCTCTCTCTCTCTCTCTCTCTCTCTCTCTCTCCCTCTCTCAAGTTAAAAAAAAATAGTGTTAGGAAAACTGGACAACTATATCCAAAAAAAAAGGAAAGAAAGAAAGAAAGAAAGAAAGAAAGAAAGAAAGAAAGAAAATAGAAATTGGACCATTTGCTTTAACATCGTACACAAAAATTATCTCAAAATGGATTACAGACTTGAACATAAGCTCTGAAACAATAAAACTGTTAGAAAGCGTTTCTTATTACTTTGTCATCACCATGCTCATGTTTTTCTCTAGCTATTTAAATATATGTAGTGTGTTGATGATAGTTATATTAAATGTCCTATTCTAACTCTATTAAATCTATAATTTTTATTTGTTTTTCCTTCCAAATCATGAATTATATTTTCCTGTCCATTTCCATGCACAATGTGAGAGAGAGAAACTCTTTTTTTAGTACAAACTGCTTTTATTTATTTATTTTTATATTAAATATAATTTATTGTCAAGAGAAACTCTCAAGGTGACCCTCATGATCACCACCTACAAATGTTCATTCTTTTGTGTGATCTCGTCCCTGTGAGTGTGGACGGGTGATGTGGTTTCTTGCTTCTAACCAGTAGAATACAGCAAAAGTAACAGGATGTGCATTATTATTTGTATGTAATTATGTTACATAAGATTGTAACTCTTTTGTCAACATAAAAAAATTTCTAAAAAGAGGGTGCTTGGGTGGCTCAGTTGGTTAAGCATCTGACTTCAGCTCAGGTCATGAGCTCACAGTTCATGAGTTCAAGCTCCACGTCAGGCTCTGTACTGATAGCTCAGAGCCTGGAGCCTGCTTTGGATTCTGTGTCTCCCTCTCTCTCTGCCTCTCCCCCACTTTCACTCTCTCTCTCTCAAAAATAAATAAATTAAAAACATTTTTTTGAAGATTGTAAATCTTTTGTTGAGTTCTCTCTCTCTCTCACTCATTATCTGTCTCCTTCCCTCCTTCCCTCCCTTTCCCTTTCTACCTCTTATTCTTTGTGTGTGTGTGTGTGTGTGTGTGTGTGTGTGTGTGTGTGCAGGCACACGCAAATGCCTCTTTCTATTTGTAAGGAAGCATGCAGCCGTGCTAGGAAACCCAGCATAGTAAGAAACTACAGCCAAGCCATCAGTACACAGCTGCGAGGAACTGAATGTTGCCAGCCACCACTTAAGTGTGGACATGACTTCTCCATTTGAGCCCAGATGAGAAACTAGCCCTCATGTCACTAGCCCTAGTGACACCTTAACTGCAACCCTGTGGGGGACCCAGATTAGTTAAATCTGGACTTCTGACTCAGAGAAACAGTGAGAAAATAAATGTGTTTTAAATAAGTATATTATCACTAAGTTTGTGGTAATATGTTATGCAGCAGTAGATAATTAATATAGATTTTGGAGTTGATTTGGTGGGAGGCAACAACCACACATCTTGTTAGTGATCGATTGCCTCACTCTGTTGATGTAAAGCAGCAGCTGAGTTCTCAATTACTTTCCCCTCCCTCTGGATATTCCTTCAATTTCTCTGGTTCCTGGCCCAGTATGTGTGCTTTCAGCTCTGGGGATGAATGGTCCTGGTTTATGCAAAATGTGCTTGTGCTTGTCACCAAGGTCAGAAGCAACAAGAATGGGCACAAGTGTCATTCTTACCTCATGGGATCCCAGCTGGTGCTCTCAAGTTCCTAGACAACTTGTGAGCTTCTCTTTCTGACTGCCAATGGAATTTTGGGCTCCAGCATTATATATAGAGACAAACTTGCAGAAACTGTGTAGCCAGATCCCATAATTGTATAATCTAATCCCCTGTAAAATATATGTTTATTACATATATTAATATATTAATAAATGTTTATATATTATATAATGATATATATGTATATTCTAGGTTATATAATAATACATATCATGCAGCTTGACTTCCTAATGTCTCTACTCCGCTGGTGGAACACTGACTCTGACTGAGACATCTGATAATTGATGATTCAGTGCTAAACATTTTGCATCTTACACTTAGATGATGGATTTTGTTGTATTCCTTTAAATAGTGTTGAATTTTTACCTGGAATGGATTAAGTTATTTAGATCAGTTGAATCCTTTCAAGGCTTGCTTTAAAATTTGTTAGAATGAATACAGAGCAGCTATGACTTGGGACATAATTAACACCCATTATTAATTCGATATCCATGCAAATTCTCTGGGTTAGGAGGTCTTTCTGTTGTAGCTGATGAGAAGATAAGTTCTTCTCAACCCTGTGTGAGCTCCTGGAATTGATAAGCCTACTACTTCAAATGATTCTCTCCATGTGTTTATGTAATTTCCTTTTGTGTATGCTCACATCAGTACTCAGCTAAAACTTGAGCAGGCCTTTCTGTGTAGCTCCCTTTTTTCTAGTATTCTTCCCCTCCCAAATTATAGCTGTACTAGCCTACATGAATTCTGGTACTTATTCATTGCAGAGTGAGATTTCTGGATTCCGTCTACGTTTGCCTGCATGCACAAGGCTCATCCCTGCTGTTTCTCTTGACTCAGAGATCACAGACTTCTCTTATCTGTTGTCACACATGTGAAAATCATTATTTCATACATTCTGTTCACTTTTCTAGTGAAACGTCAGACAATCCAATCCCTGTTACTCCATCACAGTTGGAAGCAAAAGTCTTACCACTGAATCTGTTATGCGTTTCCTCTTTTCTTTTCCTCTTATGTACCACCATTTATTATTACAGGTAATTAACTCCTTGTGATGATAATTGTGCTGCCTAACCTATTCATATTTACAGAAGATAGGGTAAACAGATAAAGACTCCTCATAATTTTCTTTTTTGTCCAGTGTGAAATCCTGAAATAGAAAGCACTTCCTATGACTGTCTACATATTTGTAATTGACTGTCACAAACTGACATAAGCCAGTTTTTCATTAGGTAAATGACAGGTTCTTTTGGTAAATAAAGCTTTTGATAATTGGATGCAGGTGGGGTCTGAAGGTACTTATCTCTGAATGCTGCTAGTTGGTTGTGCATCACAATGAAAGGAAGTGCATATTTTGCAGTTCTGCCAAGAGAGCAGGGAAATACAGTTTTGCACTTTGTCTGCAATTCAAGATGATCTCTCTCTCCCTTTCTTTTACCTCAGAATCACAGAGTAGCACCTCAAATGATATGACAATGTTTGTATACTAGGGACAGCATTGTAGTTGAACTGGATGACATACTCTTCTATGAAGTAGAGACATTAGGGACCAATCCGGTCTGGACACAAGAGCTGAAATAATAGAATGTTTGGTTTCAGTTACATTATGACTAATTTAAATCACACTAATTTCACCAACCAGAAGCTACTTTTATCATTTTTCATGATAAATTTATGCAAGACTATACTGTTAATACAAATTTGAGTCAAATTGTTTACTCGAATACACAGCTTTTAAGTACTCATACTGAGTTGTTTGCAAATAAATCACCATCATTAAAATATATCATTGCCCTATCACAAACTAAAAAAATATAGTGATATTCTGGGGTGCCCAGCAGACTGAGTTGGTGGAGCATGCAACTCTTGATCTCGGGGTTGTGAGTTCAAGCCCCACTATGGATGTAAAGTTTACTTTAAAAAAATTTTTTTAAGAAAAATATTAGTGATATTTTTACATTACATGAATTTTATCACTCAAAATATTTTTTCAGTAAAATTATTTACTGAACTGAAATGTATGGATTTGGCATTCTGACTTATTTTCTTTCTCTGTGATTTTTCAAAAATTAAAAAATTAGCTGTGCATGTTCCTTCTTGGAATGATTTATGTAAGTATATTTTTGCTAAATTTTACTTATTTTTATTTTACTTATATTTGGGAATTAAGATTTTGTAATTTGTATTTACTTTGCTGTCCTATCCTGGGAATTAGTGATGAACTATGTTGTTTGCTAAACAAGAGTGATTTTCTCTGATACAAATATTTTATATTTCTCTGGTATAAATCTCATCTTATTAAACAAACAAAAAAGTGAAATTACTGTACTTGCATTGCCTTTGCAGAACCTCTACATCTAAGACATATGCATATCATACAGTTTAAGCAGTGAACCTTAGAAGATATAAATGGGATTCTGGGAATATTTTTTCTCCTAAATTAAAGAAATACTGAAGTGAAGAAATATACTTACTTTAAAATCAATATCTTTATCATAAACCCAATTATGTAGAATTTTATGAATGCTTAAATACAATTACTGCATGCGTTTTCAAAAGATTATACACCTTTTTTTTTTTTAATTCTCCAGTCAGTCTTGCTTTTTTTATCCTCTTCAGGCCCTATCACTGAGTTAATATCAATTAGGATTCCTTTAAAAAAATAAAAAAAAAGAACAACTGTGAGTGACATAAAAGCAGAGAATTATTATAGGGATTGGACCTCTTACAATTGTGGGAGCTGGTGAAGAAGCCCATGAATGACTATTGCCTCTGTGTTTGGTCGTATGAAGTCACCGGAGGTCAGCAAGGTTGTCACTCAGGAAGTAAAGCTGGGTATGAAGTGATGGAGAGCATGGAGAAAGGTGAAACCATGATAAAAAGCTGAAGACTTGTTGACAACCTGGAGTCCATGTCTGACCTCATCATATCCAACCTCAATAGTACAGATAATCATCTAGAAGAGCTGTCCTCCTTCACCACAGAGCAGCAAATGTGCTTGGCTACGGACTTGGAAAGAAAAATTGGAGTATACCAAATGGTTTTAATCTTAAATGTGCTAGAAAGCAAATCAGCCTTTGCCCCATAATGTGATACCAGCCATGCTGTCTTTCCCTGAGCAGTTACTCTGAGGTATAATCTCTCCCCTCTCCTTTGTGTTCCCTTGCACTTTTTCAGCCTTGAAGACAGAGAAGACTTTGTTCATCCACGCAGAAACTCCACTTTGGAGGTCCTGAAGACCTGACATTTACATGTGTCTGATATTAGCTTTCCCCATTGTACTCTTGAGGGAAGTCTAAAATGCCAAGTTTCTAAAAGAATTTTCTATTATTTTTTGTCATTCATCACAGTGATATTCTTAACCAGAAACTTGCACAGACTACATAAGAAGTGCTATAGGTTGAATGTTTATTTCCCCCCCAAATTCATATGTTGAAATCCTAACCGCCAATGTGATGGTATTAGGAGGTGGAATCCTGATTTCCTGTATTATTTCTACCCTGGCCTATCCTTTGCAAAATTCTAATTTGTTCCAACTTTAGAGGGGTGATTGACAGATGAACATTGTATGTATTTAAGGTGTAAAAAAAAATTGTCGCGCCTCTTCCTCTCTCCTCTCCTCTTTAGTTCTCCATTTCATGTAGGTTGGTTCACTTGAAGCTGTTCCACAGGTCTCTGAGTCTCTGTGGATCTTTTCCCATTCTTTTTTCTCTAAAGCTTGGAAACTGCTTTGGCAGTAAGCTGAGGCACATGTGAGGTTCACTTCTTTTGTTCTTTTTCCTTCCAGAATTCACTACCCTTTTCCCAATGACAGAAAACTATCATTTCATCATTTCACATATGTCATTTCATTTTCTATATGTGGATAGTGAGAAGATAGTTTTTATAGCAGTTAGTAATACTTAGGCCCATTTTTTTATTATGTGAATATTCTATATTTATATCCCTGTTTATGCATTCCAAAACAAGGTAACTACATTATTTCAACTATGAATAAAAAACTATATGTTAGGTTCTAGCGGTTCCTAGAAATTTGGAAAAGAACATCTGCATTTAAAACAAATACATAATCTAACATTAATAGAAATAAGGATTTTATATGTAATTTCAGTGAATTTTTAACTTCCTTATGGAAAATTAAAGGTATGAATATTATAAAAAGGCAAAATTGGTACCTGTGCAATAGGCCGATTCAAATTTCATTTTAGCACTTCGAATGTAAAATACACATAAAGAATAACTGGTGCAGATAATATGGTTTTTTTCTAATGATTTGTGATCCTGTGGCTTCATTGATTTTCCTACCATCTGATGTTAACTACTCACTAACATAACCCACCTACCATAATAGTGTTGGTAATAATTATATCCCACTGGCTTCTCTTATAATGCTTTCATATAGCTAGTATTTTATTGTTATTTCTTGCTGAGTTCTTTCTAACACTTTAAATTCCCCACTGCCTTTATTTAAAGTTACTGAAGCATATAAACAAAAATACGCTTTCTTTGAAAAATAGCTTTTTGAGGCTAGTAGAAATTCCAAATGTCTCACTCATTTTTTGGAAGAAAACTTAAAGTAACTCAATATTATTAGCAAAAATCTAACAAAAGACTTGTTCATAGTTTGAAGGACTTACATTGTGGGTAAAATATCGTTATCTGGAGCACAATAGAATAGCTTAGGATATTTGCACAACAATAAAACAATTACTGAATTTAAATCTAACTTTGGTGATTTTTATACTTATATTCTTCTTAAAACAAAATATTGTCTGTAAGGAAGCACAAATCACAAAAGGCCTTAAGTCCTTTTGAAGATATTCCTTTGAAAAGAAAGGATAACTTACAGTAGAATTATATTTAAGAACCAGAGAACTTTGTTCTTAAGAGATATTTGGAGATATTACTAGAACATGAGCAGACATATATAATAATTACATTTATCCCTAAAATGTGATATTTGAACAATAGTAATATTTAAGTATTCTACTTTTTATAACAGTTTCATTGAGATATAATTCACATAACATAGCTTGCCTCTTTAAAGTATACAGTTCTGATGGGAACCCTCTTGCAATGTTGGTGGGAATGCAAATTGGTGCAGCCGCTCTGGAAAGCAGTGTGGAGGTTCCTCAGAAAATTAAAAATAGACCTACCCTATGACCCAGCAATAGCACTGCTAGGAATTTATCCAAGGGATACAGGAGTACTGATGCATAGGGGCACTTGTACCCCAATGTTCATAGCAGCACTCTCAACAATAGCCAAATTATGGAAAGAGCCTAAATGTCCATCAACTGATGAATGGATAAAGAAATTGTGGTTTATATACACAATGGAATATTACGTGGCAATGAGAAAAAATGAAATATGGCCTTTTGTAGCAACGTGGATGGAACTGGAGAGTGTGATGCTAAGTGAAATAAGCCATACAGAGAAAGACAGATACCATATGGTTTCACTCTTATGTGGATCCTGAGAAACTTAACAGGAACCCATGGGGGAGGGGAAGGAAAAAAAAAAAAAAAGAGGTTAGAATGGGAGAGAGCCAAAGCATAAGAGACTGTTAAAAACTGAGAACAAACTGAGGATTGATGGGTGATGGGAGGGAGGAGAGGGTGGGTGATGGGTATTGAGGAGGGCACCTTTTGGGATGAGCACTGGGTGTTGTATGGAAACCAATTTGACAATAAATTTCATATATTAAAAAAATAATAATAAAAAAATAAAGTATACAGTTCTGTGTTCTTTAGTATAATCACAAAGTTGTGCATCATCACCACCATGTAAATTTAGAATAATCACCCCAAAGAGAAATCCCATACCCATTAGCAGTCACCCTTCATATCCTCCTCCCCCATTGCCACTGGAAATGATTCATCTTTCTATGGATTTTCCTATTTTGGTAGTTTCATACAAATGGAATCATACAGTATGGTCTATTGTGTCTGGACTCTTACTTCCAATCCATCCCAGTATCACAGAACTACCTCCAAAGTACTCCTCCAGTATATTCATGTGTCTCTAAATACTACTATTGGAAATCTATTTCAAGCCATCACAATTTGTTATATAATTTGCTATATCCATCTACTATATTTATATTATCTTTGTTTATAGTCAGTCTGAAATACTTCTCAGTAAGCTCAGTGAGAGAGAGTAGGGGAAGGAGAGAAAGAGAAGAAACAGAGAGAAAATGAATGCTTGTTTTGTTTTTTAATTTACCTTCATCAGGAGTTACATTGACCTACTCATTAGAGGTGATAAAAACATGTTTTGAATACGTATATGAGTGGATGAATGAATGAATGGTTGCATGCATGACTGGAGGGATATAACTAGGCTTGCTGTCCTGTAGTCTGTTCCCATAGTGATTTTTTTCAATACCATTGACTATATTCTGTATGCATAAGTGACTTTTCTAAATGTAAATCTACCCATGTCACTCTCAAGCTTAAAACCATTTACTCCATGGCCTTAAGCATGAAGTTCATATGATATGGGTTTTAAGAACATCTGCTGCATCAGTTTTACCAGCCTTCCACATAACCAGTATTTAGCTTACACTCAATCCTTACATTTTTGTCCTTCTATGAAAACACCATTTTACTGATCTCTCTGCCTTTATGTAGAATACTCCTAGAGCACTTTAGACATTCACTTCCTAAAGGAAGTTGAACACATTGCTTACCTCTATCACCAAGTGAAGCTCCTGAGTTCAATTATGATTTTTGGTTCAGTATTTTCTGACTTGGCTTTCCTTTAGGTGACCCTTTCCAGGTAACAATAGACGCTTTGTATCCACAGGGTCTTTTAGACTCTCCTGCACTATATAGACAAGTAATATATACTACTGAATTAAAAAAAAATTAATGAGCTAGGACACACACAAAAGTTGTGCTGGTGTATTGTGGCATTTGCACAAGGGTTAGTTTGGCCTAGATATCATTAAATTAAAGGCCCTTCTCTTCCCTCCCCTTCTCTCCCCTTCTCTTCCCTTCCCTTCTTCTTCAGGTATCTAGGCAATTGAATTTTCAACTTAGAGTAAGAGAGCTAATGAATGAGACCTGGGGAAGTTGGGAATTGATATTTCTGCCTTGATATATATTGACAAATAAAAATTATGGGAATTTCCAACAAAGTTTGGGGAAAACATGGCTACAAAGTTTTCTAAGAAATTGGTACTCATATTTTTTAATATGCATATCTTACTCAAAAAGCAATACTGGAAATTTGAGATATATATTCAAACTTAGTATCCCTATTTTATAGTCACAGAAGTTGAGGCTCTGAGATGTTAATTGTTCAATTTCATACAGATGAAAAGAGAAAATATCAGAGTGGCCAAATTCTTCTATATTCTTTTAGACCCAGAATAATGGGACAGCCACTATCTTGAATTTTGATGGTCTCTATAACACAAAGAAAAGTGAGATGTCTGGAGACTCTTACACCAACAAGTAAAAGTGTTCCCTGGGAAGAATTCTTGTTACTTCCATTAACAACTCATTGACTGGAATAAACACATGGCCATGTTTAGAAGTATGTATGTTTATAATTGTTATGCTTTCCTGAAGATTTGACTCTTTTATCATGGTAAAATCTCCTTCATCTTTCCTAGTAACAATTCTTTCATAAATTTTATGTTATCAGTAAAGTCTGATATTAATATAGTCATGCCAGCCCTCTTTTGATTACTATTTGCATGGTATATCTTTGTCCTTCTTATTACTCTCAATCTGTGTGTCTTTGTATATAAAGTTTGTCTCTGGAAGACATCATAGTTGTATAATGGAGTTTTCTTTAATCATTCTGCCAATCTCCAGCCTATACTTGGAGTGTTTACTCTACTTACACTTAATTACTAAAAAAGCAGTTTCATGTCATATATTTGCTATGTGTTTTCTACATGCTATCATCAGTTTTGTTCCTCTATTTTTCCAAAAGTAACTTCTTCTGTGTTAGGTAGATGTTTAATAGTATATCTGTGTGATAAAGAATTACCTTTATTCAAAGAGCGATCTGGCCTTTGCCATATTCCTGGGACATAATATAATAGCCCTTGGTATATTTTGCCTGATGAGCTTCTTTGGTTGTATGAGGTCTTTGAGCCACAGCAGATAGTAACAATGTGATTTATTGTATTTTGGGTCATAAAGTATATGTGTGATCTCTGGAGGGGCTGAAGGGTAAGAGGGACTAAACGGTAAGATCAGCAACACATATGGTCAGCCATAGCTACATTAGAATGCACCAATAAAAACTCTGGGCACCTAGACTCCAGTGATCTTCCCTGGGTAACAATGATCAATGCATATTGACACACACTGTTACCAGGAGGAGTCAACACTCTCCATTACTCTACAGGGAGAGGACAACTGGAAGTTCCACATTTGTAACTGCCCTGGACTCTGCCCAGTGTTCTCTTTCATTGGCTTTTTTTTTTCCTGGACTCTGCCCGATGTTCTTTTTCATTGGCTTTTTTTTTCCTGGACTCTGCCTGATGTTCTCTTTCATTGGCTTTTTTTTTTAATTTGTGTCCAAGTTAGTTAGCTTATAGTACAACAATGATTTCAATAGTAGATTTCTTAATGCCCCTTACCCATTTGGCCCATCCCCCCTCCCACAACCCCTCCAGTAACCCTCTGTTCACCATATTTAAGAGTCTCTTATGTTTTGTCCCCCTCCCTGTCTTTATATTATTTTTGCTTCCCTTCTCTTATGTTCATCTGTTTTGTATCTTAAAGTCCTCATATGAGTGAAGTCATATCATATTTGTCTTTCTCTGACTAATTTCGTTTAGCATAATACCCTCTAGTTCCATCCACATAGTTGCAAATGGCAAGATTTCATTCTTTTTGATTGCCAAGTAATACTCCATTGTGTGTGTGTGTGTGTGTGTGTGTATATATATATATATATATATATATATATATATCCATCTTCTTTATCCATTCATCCATCAGTGGATAAGTGGATATCTGGGCTCTTTCCATACTTTGACTATTGTTGATAGTGCTGCTATAAACATTGTGGTGCATGTGCTGCTTCGAAACAGCACACCTGTATACCTTGGATAAATACCTAGTAGTGCAATTGCTGGGTCATAGGGTAGTTCTATTTTTAATTTTTTGAGAAACCTCCATACTGTTTTCCAGAGTGGCTTCACCAGCTTGCATTCCCACAAGCAGAGCAAAAGAGATCCTCTTTCTCTGCATCCACACCAACATCTGTTGTTGCCTCAGTTGTTAATGTTAGCCATTCTGACAGGTATGTTAGCCATTAATTGTGGTTTTGATTTGTATTTCTCTGATGGTGAGTGATGTTGAGCATTTTTTCATGTGTCAGTTGGCCATATGGATGTTTTCTTTGGAGAAGTGTCTATTTGTGTCTTTTGCCCATTTGGGTGTTGTGTTTGATAAGTTCTTCATAGATTTTGGATATTAACCCTTTATCTGATATGTTGTTTGTAAATATCTTCTCCCATTCCATCAGTTGCCTTTTAGTTTTGCTGGTTGTTGCCTTCACTGTGCAGAAGCTTTTTATTTTGATAAGGTCCCAATAGTTCATTTTTGTTTTTGTTTCCCTTTCCTCTGGAGACATGTTGAGTAAGAAGTTGCTGCAGCCAAGGTCAAAGAGGTTTTTGCCTGCTTTCTCCTTGAGGATTTGGATGGCTTTCTGTCTTACGTTTAGGTCTTTCATCCATTTTGAGTTTATATTTGTGTATGATGTAAGAAAGTGGTCCAGGTTCATTTTTCTGCATGTTGCTGTCTAGTTTTCCCAGCATCACTTGCTGAAGAAACTGCTTTTATTCCATTGGATATTCTTTCCTGCTTTGTCAAAGATAGTTGACCATATGCTTGTGGGTCCATTTCTGGGTTCTCTGTTCTGTTCCATTGATCTGAATGTCTGTTTTTGTGCCAGTACCATACTGTCTTGATGATTACAGATTTGTAATACAGCTTGAAGTCCGTCCTTGGTTAATTTTAATCGATATCTGTTCATTATAACAAACTGTAACCATGAGTATAATAGCATCAGTGAGTTCTGTGAGTCCTTCTAGTTTAATGATGGATTGACTCTGAGAGTAGTCTTGTGAATCCCTGAATTTGCAATTGATGTCAGAGTGAGGCTGGTCTTGTGGCCTGCTTTCTGACTTTACAATACCATTTAAAATTTTTGTTGTTTTCCTCTTAACTTAAAGCAATCTAGTTTGAATTAATGTCAACTTACTTTCAATAGTATAAACTGTTTTGCTGTAATATAGCTCTGCTCCACCCTTTTATGCTATTATTGTCATGCAACTTACATCTTTATACATTATAAAGCCATTAACTCAGTTTTATATTTATAGCTTTATATAATTGTCTTTATATCAGAGGAAAAGAGAATTACAAACAAAATGTTCATACTCTTTTTAATAACTACTTGTGTAGTTACCTTCACCAATGCTCTTTTGGTATAGATTTGAATTATGGTTTACTGTTCTTTTTAATTTTTTTTTTTAATTTATTTATTTGACAGAGAGAACATGAATGGAGGAGGGGAAGAGAGAGGCAGATAAAAGGAGTGAGAAAATCTAAAGCAGGCTCCACGTTCAGCATGGAGCACATTGTGAGGCTTGATCTCACAACTATGAGATCATGACTTGAACTGAAATCAAGAGTTGGATGCTTAACTAAGCCACACAGGTGCCCCCCCCTTTTTTTAAATTCATACTAAGGGACTCTCTTTATTACCTATTATAGAAAATTTCTGGTAGTGACAGTTTCTTTCATTTATTGTTGAACTGTAAATAGTTTAATTTCTCCTTCACGCTTGAAAAATAGTATTGCCAGATATAGAATTCTTGGTTTACAGTCTGGTTTACAGTCTTCAACACTTTCACTATGCCATCCAACTACTTTAGGTCTCCATAAGTTCTGAAAAAAGTTCAACTGTTAATCTTATTAAAGATCCCTTATACATAACAAGTCACTTTCTCCTGCTTCTTTGGAGATTCTCTGTCTATAGTTTTTGGCAGTTCAACTCTGATGTGATTAGGTATATAATTCTTTGAGTTTATCCCAGCTGGAGTCTGTTAAGATTTGTGAATTTGCAGATTAATTATATTTGCTAAATTTGAAACTTTCTTGGCTATAATTTTTTCAAATAAATTTTCTGCTTCTTTCTCTTCTCTCTTTTGAGACTCTCATTGTACATGTTGGCATGCATGATGGTGTCCCTTACATTTCTGACATTCTGTTTATTTGCCTTTATCTTTTTTTTACTTTTGTGTTCAACTGGATAATTTCAATTTATCTTCATGTTAGCTGATTCTTTCTACTGCCAATTCAAATCTGCTGATGAGTTCCTCTAACGAATCCTTCATTTCAGTTATTATACTTTCAACTCCAAAAATTCTATATTATTCTTTCTTTTAGTTGTATATCTTTATTGCTATTTGTTACTTGTTGAGAAACTCTTCTACTCTTTTAACTTTCTAGATATGTTTTCTTGTTATTTGTACATATTATTAGTAGTTCATTTAAAATCTATCTTTAATGGTGCCTAGGTGGCTCATTTGATTAAGCATCTGACTCTTGATTTCAGCTCAGGTCATGATCTCACATTGGTGGGATTGAGCCCTGCATTGGGCTCTGTGCTGACAGTGCAGAGCCTAGATGGTCTTCTCTCTCTCTCTGTGTCTTTCTCCCTCTCCCCCATTCATATTTTCTCTCTCTCTTTCTTTCTCTCTCTCTCAAAATAATTAAATAAACATTAAAAAAGCAAATAAAAATAAACTCTTTCTTTAATAAGTTCTACATCTAGACTTCCACAGAAACTGTTTTCTTTTTTCTTTTCCTTTTCTTTTTTTTTGTTTGTGTGTAGGTCATAATTTCCTGTTTCCTTATGTGCCTCATGATTTTTTGTTGAAAACTGGACATTTTAAATAATAAAATATGGTATCCCTGGAAATCAGATTTTACTTAATTTGTTTGGGTTTGTAGTTGTTGCTAGTTGTTGTCATTATAGTGGTTGTTGATGATTATTCTTTGTTTAGCACTTTTCCTGGACTAATTCTTTATAGCTTGTATTCTTTGTCAAGTGTAGCCACTAAAGTCTCTGCTTCGGAAATAGGCGAAGATGGCGGCTTAGGAAGACGCTGGGCTCACCGCACGTCCTGCTGATCACTTAGATTCCATCTACACCTACCTAAATAACCCAGAAAACCACCAGAGGATTAGCAGAACGGAGTCGCCGGAGCCAAATGCAGACCAGAGGCCCACGGAAGAGGGTAGGAAGGGCGGCGAGGCGGTGCGCGCTCCACGGACTGGTAGGAGGGAGCCGGGGCGGAGGGGCGGCTCCCCGGCCAAGCAGAGCCCCCGAGTCTGGCTTGCAAAAGCGGAGGGGCCTGACGGACTGTGTTCCGACAGCAAGCGCGACTTAGCCTCTGGGAGGTCATAAGTTAACAGATCTGCTCGGAAAGCAGGAAGGCTGGAGGACAAAGGGAGGGAGAGCTGCTGAGCCCCCTGACGACAGAGCTCAGTTTGGTGGGGAACAAAGGCGCTCGCCAGCGCCATCTCCCCCGCCCATCCCCCAACCAAAATCCCAAAGAGAACCAGTTCCTGCCAGGGAACTTGCTCGCTCCGCTCAAATACCCAACTCTGCGCTTCTGCGGAACCAAACCTCCGGCAGCGGATCTGATTCCCTCCCGCTGCCACAGGGCCCCTCCTGAAGTGGATCACCTAAGGAGAAGCGATCTAAGCCTGCCCCTCCTGCCCCCGTGCACCTTGCCTACCCACCCCAGCTAATACGCCAGATCCCCAGCATCACAAGCCTGGCAGGGTGCAAGTAGCCCAGACGAGCCACACCACCCCACAGTGAATCCCGCCCCTAGGAGAGGAGAAGAGAAGGCACACACCAGTCTGACTGTGGCCCCAGCGGTGGGCTGGGGGCAGACATCAGGTCTGACTGCGGCCCCGTCCACCAACTCCAGTTATACACCACAGCACAGGGGAAGTGCCCTGCAGGTCCTCACCACGCCAGGGACTATCCAAAATGACCAAGCGGAAGAATTCCCCTCAGAAGAATCTCCAGGAAATAACAACAGCTAATGAGCTGATCAAAAAGGATTTAAATAATATAACAGAAAGTGAATTTAGAATAATAGTCATAAGATTAATCGCTGGGCTTGAAAACAGTATAGAGGACAGCAGAGAATCTCTTGCTACAGAGATCAAGGGACTAAGGAACAGTCACGAGGAGCTGAAAAACGCTTTAAACGAAATGCATAACAAAATGGAAACCACCACAGCTCGGCTTGAAGAGGCAGAGGAGAGAATAGGTGAACTAGAAGATAAAGTTATGGAAAAAGAGGAAGCTGAGAAAAAGATAAAAAAATCCAGGAGTATGAGGGGAAAATTAGAGAACTAAGTGATACACTAAAAAGAAATATTATACGCATAATTGGTATCCCAGAGGAGGAAGAGAGAGGGAAAGGGGCTGAAGGGGTACTTGAAGAAATAATAGCTGAGAACTTCCCTGAACTGGGGAAGGAAAAAGGCATTGAAATCCAAGAGGCACAGAGAACTCCCTTCAGACGTAACTTGAATCGATCTTCTGCACGACATATCATAGTGAAACTGGCAAAATACAAGGATAAAGAGAAAATTCTGAAAGCAGCAAGGGGTAAACGTGCCCTCACATATAAAGGGAGACCTATAAGACTCGTGACTGATCTCTCTTTTGAAACTTGGCAGGCCAGAAAGAATTGGCACGAGATTTTCAGGGTGCTAGACAGAAAAAATATGCAGCCAAGAATCCTTTATCCAGCAAGTCTGTCATTTAGAATAGAAGGAGAGATAAAGGTCTTCCCAAACAAACAAAAACTGAAGGAATTTGTCACCACTAAACCAGCCCTACAAGAGATCCTAAGGGGGACCCTGTGAGACAAAGTCCCAGAGACATCACTACAAGCATAAAACATACAGACATCACAATGACTCTAAACCCATATCTTTCTATAATAACACTGAATGTAAATGGATTAAATGCGCCAACCAAAAGACATAGGGTATCAGAATGGATAAAAAAACAAGACCCATCTATTTGCTGTCTACAAGAGACTCATTTTAGAC
Source organism: Prionailurus viverrinus (assembly GCF_022837055.1). Taxonomy (NCBI): domain Eukaryota; kingdom Metazoa; phylum Chordata; class Mammalia; order Carnivora; family Felidae; genus Prionailurus; species Prionailurus viverrinus. The sequence continues at coordinate 143,470,595 of NC_062562.1, forward strand.
CTGAGGACACCTTTAGATTGAGAGTGAGGGGATGGAGAACTATTTATCATGCGACTGGAAGCCAAAAGAAAGCTGGAGTAGCCATACTTATATCAGACAAACTAGACTTTAAATTAAAGGCTGTAACAAGAGATGAAGAAGGCCATTATATAATAATTACAGGGTCTATCCATCAAGAAGAACTAACAATTATAAACGTCTATGCGCCGAATACCGGAGCCCCCAAATATATAAAACAATTACTCATAAACATAAGCAACCTTATTGATAAGAATGTGGTAATTGCAGGGGACTTTAACACCCCACTTACAGAAATGGATAGATCATCTAGACACACGGTCAATAAAGAAACAAGGGCCCTGAATGAGACATTGGATCAGATGGACTTGACAGATATATTTAGAACTCTGCATCCCAAAGCAACAGAATATACTTTCTTCTCGAGTGCACATGGAACATTCTCCAAGATAGATCATATACTGGGTCACAAAACAGCCCTTCATAAGTTTACAAGAATTGAAATTATACCATGCTTACTTTCAGACCACAATGCTATGAAGCTTGAAATCAACCACAGAAAAAAGTCTGGAAACCTCCAAAAGCATGGAGGTTAAAGAACACCCTACTAACGAATGAGTGGGTCAAACAGGCAATTAGAGAAGAAATTAAAAAAATATGGAAACAAACGAAAATGAAAATACAACAATCCAAACGCTTTGGGACGCAGCAAAGGCAGTCCTGAGAGGAAAATACATTGCAATCCAGGCCTATCTCAAGAAACAAGAAAAACCCCAAATACAAAATCTAACAGCACACCTAAAGGAACTAGAAGCAGAACAGCAAAGGCAGCATAAACCCAGCAGAAGAAGAGAAATAATAAAGATCAGAGCAGAAATAAACAATATAGAATCTAAAAAAACTGTAGAGCAGATCAACGAAACCAAGAGTTGGTTTTTTGAAAAAATAAACAAAATTGACAAACCTCTAGCCAGGCTTCTCAAAAAGAAAAGGGAGATGACCCAAATAGATAAAATCATGAATGAAAATGGAATTATTACAACCAATCCCTCAGAGATACAAACAATTATCAGGGAATACTATGAAAACTTATATGCCAACAAATTGGACAACCTGGAAGAAATGGACAAATTCCTGAACACCCACACTCTTCCAAAACTCAATCAGGAGGAAATAGAAAGCTTGAACAGACCCATAACCAGCGAAGAAATTGAATCGGTTATCAAAAATCTCCCAACAAATAAGAGTCCAGGACCAGATGGCTTCCCAGGGGAGTTCTACCAGACGTTTAAAGCAGAGATCATACCTATCCTTCTCAAGCTATTCCAAGAAATAGAAAGGGAAGGAAAACTTCCAGACTCATTCTATGAAGCCAGTATTCCTTTGATTCCTAAACCAGACAGAGACCCAGTAAAAAAAGAGAACTACAGGCCAATATCCCTGATGAATATGGATGCAAAAATTCTCAAGAAGATACTAGCAAATCGAATTCAACGGCATATAAAAAGAATTATTCACCATGATCAAGTGGGATTCATTCCTGGGATGCAGGGCTGGTTCAACATTCGCAAATCAATCAACGTGATACATCACATTAACAAAAAAAAAGAGAACCATATGATCCTGTCAATCGATGCAGAAAAGGCCTTCGACAAAATCCAGCACCCTTTCTTAATAAAAACCCTTGAGAAAGTCGGGATAGAAGGAACATACTTAAAGATCATAAAAACCATTTATGAAAAGCCCACAGCTAACATCATCCTCAACGGGGAAAAACTGAGAGCTTTTCCCCTGAGATCAGGAACACGACAAGGATGCCCACTCTCACCGCTGCTGTTTAACATAGTGCTGGAAGTTCTAGCATCAGCAATCAGACAACAAAAGGAAATCAAAGGCATCAAACTTGGCAAAGATGAAGTCAAGCTTTCGCTTTTTGCAGATGACATGATATTATACATGGAAAATCCGACAGACTCCACCAAAAATCTGCTAGAACTGATACATGAATTCAGCAAAGTTGCAGGATACAAAATCAATGTACAGAAATCAGTTGCATTCTTATACACTAACAATGAAGCAACAGAAAGACAAATAAAGAAACTGATCCCATTCACAATTGCACCAAGAAGCATAAAATACCTAGGATTAAATCTAACCAAAGATGTAAAGGATCTGTATGCTGAAAACTATAGAAAGCTTATGAAGGAAATTGAAGAAGATTTAAAGAAATGGAAAGACATTCCCTGCTCATGGATTGGAAAAATAAATATTGTCAAAATGTCAATACTACCCAAAGCTATCTACACATTCAATGCAATCCCAATCAAAATTGCACCAGCATTCTTCTCGAAACTAGAACAAGCAATCCTAAAATTCATATGGAACCACAAAAGGCCCCGAATAGCCAAAGGAATTTTGAAGAAGAAGACCAAAGCAGGAGGCATCACAATCCCAGACTTTAGCCTCTACTACAAAGCTGTCATCATCAAGACAGCATGGTATTGGCACAAAAACAGACACATAGACCAATGGAATAGAATAGAAACCCCAGAACTAGACCCACAAACGTATGGCCAACTCATCTTTGACAAAGCAGGAAAGAACATCCAATGGAAAAAAGACAGCCTCTTTAACAAATGGTGCTGGGAGAATTGGACAGCAACATGCAGAAGGTTGAAACTAGACCACTTTCTCACACCATTCACAAAAATAAACTCAAAATGGATAAAGGACCTAAATGTGAGACAGGAAACCATCAAAACCTTAGAGGAGAAAGCAGGAAAAGACCTCTCTGACCTCAGCCGTAGCAATCTCTTACTCGACACATCCCCAAAGGCAAGGGAATTAAAAGCAAAAGTGAATTACTGGGACCTTATGAAGATAAAAAGCTTCTGCACAGCAAAGGAAACAACCAACAAAACTAAAAGGCAACCAACGGAATGGGAAAAGATATTTGCAAATGACATATCGGACAAAGGGCTAGTATCCAAAATCTATAAAGAGCTCACCAAACTCCACACCCGAAAAACAAATAACCCAGTGAAGAAATGGGCAGAAAACATGAATAGACACTTCTCTAAAGAAGACATCCGGATGGCCAACAGGCACATGAAAAGATGTTCAGCGTCGCTCCGTATCAGGGAAATACAAATCAAAACCACACTCAGGTATCACCTCACGCCAGTCAGAGTGGCCAAAATGAACAAATCAGGAGACTATAGATGCTGGCGAGGATGTGGAGAAACGGGAACCCTCTTGCACTGTTGGTGGGAATGCAAATTGGTGCAGCCGCTCTGGAAAGCAGTGTGGAGGTTCCTCAGAAAATTGAAAATAGACCTACCCTATGACCCAGCAATAGCACTGCTAGGAATTTATCCAAGGGATACAGGAGTACTGATGCATAGGGCCACTTGTACCACAATGTTCATAGCAGCACTCTCAACAATAGCCAAATTATGGAAAGAACCTAAATGTCCATCCACTGATGAATGGATAAAGAAATTGTGGTTTATATACACAATGGAATATTACGTGGCAATGAGAAAAAATGAAATATGGCCTTTTGTAGCAACGTGGATGGAACTGGAGAGTGTGATGCTAAGTGAAATAAGCCATACAGAGAAAGACAGATACCATATGGTTTCACTCTTATGTGGATCCTGAGAAACTTAACAGGAACCCATGGGGGAGGGGAAGGAAAAAGAAAAAAAAAAGAGGTTAGAATGGGAGAGAGCCAAAGCATAAGAGACTGTTAAAAACTGAGAACAAACTGAGGGTTGATGGGGGGTGGGAGGGAGGGGAGGGTGGGTGATGGGTATTGAGGAGGGCACCTTTTGGGATGAGAACTGGGTGTTGTATGGAAACCAATTTGTTAATAAATTTCATAAAAGAAAAAAAAATAAAAAAAAAATAAAGTCTCTGCTTCATTAACTCCATGGTCAGATGATTAGACAGAGATATCGTTAAATACTTTGAACCAGTCTTTGCCTGAGGACTCTGATGCTGTGGGGAGTGATTTTAATGCTCCATTCAGAAGTTTGTAATTCTAACTTAGACTTCACTTAACTCTTGCACAGCCCCTGAAGTCAGCCACGGGTGAGAATTTATACCTTCCCAAGTCTTTGCTGTACACGGTATTGCACCCACATGTGACCTTTCTAACCCTAAGAATGCATCAGATCTTTGCCAGGATATCCATGTAAATCTCTTCCTCAGTTAGACGTTTTAAGACTTTGGTCAGATTTTTGTTATCCTCAACTTAAAACACCATGTCCAGGGGCGCCTGGGTGGTGCAGTCGGTTAAGCGACTTCAGCCAGGTCACGATCTCGCGGTCCGTGAGTTCGAGCCCCGCGTCAGGCTCTGGGCTGATGGCTCAGAGCCTGGAGCCTGTTTCCGATTCTGTGTCTCCCTCTCTCTCTGCCCCTCCCCCGTTCATGCTGTGTCTCTCTCTGTCCCAAAAATAAATAAACATTGAAAAAAAAAAACACCATGTCCATCAGCAGTGATGTTAAATCACTGCTGCTAATTGTTATCAATAAATGTCCTAAAGATGGGCTGTTCACAGGGTCATTTCTGAATCAGATGAAGTAAAAACAAATTCTGGTAATGAAACTTGTTAAGAAACTTCCAGACACATCATAGTGACCATTCTGTCCAAACCACTTTGTTATTTGTGGTGACTGCTAGGTTTCTGATTTTTCATAGCTGCCTTCCTTGTAAGGCTATTGGTTTTAAGGCTACCACAGAGATAAGAAGAAAAGTATGAGAATAGGATAAGTGAAAACATCACAAAGCTCATTTTTCTTACCAAGATCAACCATTTTTCTGGAATAAACTCTCCTTGGAGTGTTATCAGCTTTTGGTTTATTTCCAAAGTTCTGAAAAATGTTGATTTTGACAACTGTTGCCAGTGTTATTGTATTTATGGAGGGATGCACTTTCAGAGGGCCTATCTCCATCATTCTGAGAGTGCTTTCCTCCAGAGCAAACTATTTTTAATTGAATAATTTTGCATATAAAACAATTTGATCCAAATATGAAACATGAGATTTACGTCAAATACTATGATGCAGAGTGGGAAAAATTAAAACAGGAAAAACAAGAGAACAGTCAGAATCTGATGGCTCATTTTAATGTTTATCACCAATTTCAAAATGAATGAGTAAATGAATGTGTGTGTGTGTGTGTGTGTGTGTGTGTGTGATTGTGTGTGTGTGTGTGTGTGTGTGTATTTGATTCACCAGGCTTTGGACCTGACTGTGTGAAACATGTTCTGAAGAAAAGTAAAATTAATATCTTCTATGATTTCATTATCCTGAACCTTTCAGAGGTTAATGAGATATGTTTTATAAGAAACCATTTTGGTCATATTTATATTGACCCATATAATATCTGCTAGTCTAATGGAAACACACAACACAGGTTGTCCTGTAGTTTACCAACAGCTAGCAAGGCAGTAGAATTTCAATTAGTCAGTGACAGTCAATTGCAACCCTAGAGGAATGAAATCAGATAATGTGCAGGATGATATCTGAAAAGTTTAATTATGAACACCATTCATTTATTTGGTTGCGGTATTATTAGTGTAGATGCTGCTTGTTGGTGAATTCTGGACATCTCCTTTTCTTCCCCTGGATATTTTAGTGACCTTGCAACTCAGATTGTGATTTAAACAGCCCAGGATTCTGTTGGAAGTGAGAGAGAAAAAAAAGAATAGGCAAAAACTGTCTTATGCCAGCAATTTTGAGGCTCTTCAGGGAAAGAAGTCCCCTTTCATTTCCTACACAATAGCTGTGACTTTCATTTGATCACAAGTGGTATTTAATTCATCTGGTGGTTCCTGCTCTAATCCAATCTTGACTAAACTACCAAATTTATAAGGTGAGGTGGAAGGGGTTAGGGGGAAACAAAACACCTGAGATCACTATAATTTATGAATGTTTAATTTGAGAAGTCTCAAAGAGGAATTTATTTTTCTTTTTCTCAAAGGAGAGGCATAGTTAATTATGGTGACTTTGATGTTTTTAAAAATAATGTGTGCTTTGCCTACATTTGATGCTATGTGCTAAATGAAGATAAATGCTACAGCTATGTATAATTATATTATGTTCTCTCTACTTGCCCCAAGTAGTTTTGATGAATTTACATTTATCATTATATTACCTTAAGATAGAAATACGTATGTGAAAATGTAACCAAATAATTTAGATTTATAGAGATTGATTTTCAGTGGCTCTGCTTTGAGAATCCTAATATTTCTTTCATGTCTAAATTAAATCAGACACATTTTAGCAATGCCATGTGTGCCAGTAGTGGTGGTGATAAAGTTCTCAAAGTGGAAATCCAAAGCTCTTTATTTCAAAATAGGTTGTTTTATCTAATTAAAAGTAAAATGATGTTGAAATAAGTAGCATAAGACACCTGCCGGTAACAACATTTGGGAGTTTTAGCTAGCTCTACCTATATTATCATTTACCAGTTACGAGGTTGTTGCCCATGGTTTCTTCAGATCTTTTACTTGAACTTGTGATGTGACCATGTTGAACTTAAAAATATTGACCTTGCATAATAGCTTTGAAGAATAACTAACATTATTAAATGCATTACTGAAATTAACTTAGAAAATAACTAATTTTAACAAAAACCCGTAAAGCTGACTCCTTCTTCTAAGATCCATTTAATGGTATATCTTATAATTTTTTTACAGTTACTAAATAACTGAAGTTACTAAATAACAAAGTGTGCTTTATTCATTACCTTGCTTGTGTAGTGTGTAAGGGTACATTTACATTTTTGTGTGCATATATGTATTGTTAAATTTGGCATTACTTAAGTAATTTCCCAGACATTCTATGATGATTTTTAGAGTTATGTTTATTTCTTTACTTTAATTAGTAAATAAATTAGACACATGTTTAAGAAAGTCTACAATTATTTAGTTACAATTACCTTATAATTGAGTAGTTTAATAAGAAATTGTTAGTTCCAAACAACCATAATTAAATTTGATTTTATATATGTACATATATAATCTCAATATATATTCCTCTAAATTATCCACACATAAATTTTAGAGATTATCAAATTCCTGAAAAATTTTTTAAACTTATGACAATAAATTTTGCGTATGGGATTTATGATCTAAAAACAAAAATAAACATTTAAAATATTTTTCTTTTTCTGCCAGTGCATATGCTACCTAAGTCACTTTTGTAGCATGATACAACTTTAAAGTTTCTCTATTTGTTTAAGTAACAATGAATATAATAGACATTTCTAACATTGTGTTGTACAGCAAATTTTATTTGCACTGTTAAGATACTTGATTAGGTATTATATCATACAAAGTTCTCTAGAGAAACAGAATCAATAGGATATTAGTGTGTGTGTATATTCATAACATATATATGCTATGCATATCTATCTGTTCAAAACATATTGATATATAGGTATGTTTTGACTGATAGAATATATATTACACACTTTTGAAAAAAAATTTTTAATGTTTATTTTTGACAGAGAGAGAGCATGAGTGGGGGAGGGGCAGAGAGAGAGGGAGACACAGAATCGGAAGCAGGCTCCAGGCTCCGAGCTGTCAGCACAGAGCCCGATGCAGGTCTCAAACTCACCGACCCCGAGATCATGACCTGAGCCGCAGTCGGACGCTTAACCGACTGAGCCACCCAGGCGCCCCTATATTATAGACTTTTTTTTAATGTTTATTTATTTTTGAGAGAGAGAGAGACAGAGAGACAGAGCACGAGTGGGGGAGGAGCAGAGAGAGAGGGAGACACAGAATCCTAAACAGGCTCTAGGCTCTGAGCTGTCAGGACAGAGCCCAATGCGGGGCTCTAACTCACAAACCATGAGATCATGACCTGAGCTGAAGCTGGACGCTCAACCGACTGAGCCACCCAGGCGCCCCTATTATAGACTTTTTTATATGTGTGTTTTAGTATAAGTCATCCTATACATATCTATTCATCTTCTACAGATCCAAATATGGTTATAAATATAGATTGATTTTAAGGAATTACCTGCATAGTGGTAGCTGATGAGTCTCAAATTTATAGGTCAGGTTAGTAGCCTAGAAATTCAGGTAGGAATTGATGTTGCAGTCTTGTGGCAAAATTTCTTTCCTCCTGAAAATTTCAGATTTTGCTCTTGAGACTTTTAATTGGTTGGATGAGGACCACCTGTATTACTGAGGGTACTATTCTTTACTCAAAATCAACTGATTTCATTAGCACACAACCCATGTTAACCACATCAACAAACAACCTTCACTGTAATGCCTGTATTAGTGCCTGATTACATTACTGGATATTATTACAATATGACCAAGTTGACACATAAAGCTAACTACCACAGGTACATATCTGTGAATGTAGCTAATCAAGGTCTAATTGCTTAGGTATATATATTTTTTTCAATCTCGCTAAATTACACCTATTAGGTGCTACGTATTCTCTGCAATAAAAGCCACTAAGTGCACAGAAGAAAACAGTAGTAGTTAATGAGTGGATACCTGCTTTTTCAGATATCAGAATTGCATATAAAGCATAATATCAAAAGTTTTGAATCAGGAGTTCAAAAGTCAGTTCTGCCACTTAGTAATGTAGCTTTGAACAATTTGTGTAATCTCTCTCTGAGTTCAATAAGCTTCAGCTGGAAGATAGAGTTAAGAATACGTATGACACATAATATGTCTGGCACATAGTATGTCGAGCACATCATTAGCACTTCCTAGAAAATGAGTTCTATATGGGAAGATAGTTTGGTTTTTCAGTTGTATTTAAGATCAACAAAAAGATGTTTTTGTTATTTATAATTCATAATCTTTCTATTACTCAACCATCACCCCCCCCGCCAAACACACACACTCTGTCTTTTCTAAGTGGTGTGGATTTTAAATAATTGGAACATTTTGTTTCCTGAGCACAAACTTATTCTTGGTATAAAGAACTTTCACATTTTTAGAGGAAATTAACTGCTGGTTTTGAAAGAGCCAGAACTAAATAAATTTACATGCAAAACAAAAGACCAAGAATAAAGTGTTTGAGGAGGCTGAAGGCTGGAGCCAAAAGGCTGGAGGCTGGGAAAGTTGAGAATCTGAAAGAAAAAGAATTAGATGCAAGCAATTTTAGTAAAGAGAAATATTTACTATGAATTGTTAAACATTATTACCCAATATTGCCCCTCCCTCTAAAACACATTTTCAGTAAAATTCACACTTTCCACTTTGTCTTCTGGAATATATTTTATTTATAAGGAATAAAGATACTTGTTGAATTCTTCCCCAGATTTGATGCCAGGTAATAATGATGGTCATAATAACAGCTGCTCCTGAAAAAGAGCCATACTCGGATTTTTATGAGAATCATTTAGTCCTGGGATGAGAAGAATAAGGGTAACCAATAAAAAAAAAAGAGAGTGTCTAAAAATAAACTTAAGATTATGTATACAGAAATAGTATATGTGATAGGAGGCATTTCAAATACATGGAGGAAAGCTGGGTTTGTTCAATACTGCCTGATGAAATGGTGAACTCTTTGGGGAGGATGAAGACATTACACCAGACAATTTCTACATAGGTTATAATTGTCAATAGTTCTGAGCCATAATTATACCAGGAGATAATTCAAACACTAGAAAGGCAGGAATTTTTTTTTTTATGTCATGTTTATCGATGTTCCTCCTCATTCCTGAAAAAACATCAGGCACATGTTTGGTATTTAGCAAATATATATTAAATGAATGAAAAACACTGTGATAAACATCTTAAAGCATAATTGTTTTAGTTTGTCAGATTCTTTATCCTAAAATAGATTCTACTGCATTAATTCTTTATAATAGTTCCAGGTATAAAATAAGTGGCCATTGACTAAAAACATTTCAATAGTTAGAGCCCACCTATTTACCTAGAAATAATACTTCTTACTGTCATGATCAATACCTCTAAATAATCCTGAGTAAGCATATGCTCTTCAGTAAAACCTAAAGAAACAGTCCAAAATGTATGGACTGCCGAGGGAATTTTTTTGTTAACCTGTGGACAATCTAGACATTTAATTAATATCATACTCCTTTCCCGTAGAGCTGGTCTAACTGTTAGTGCAAACTTAATAAATGTCTTTAAAATAAAAAGATAGTTCAGAGTGGATGCAATCTTCCAGGGTGTATTTCATGGAGGTGGCAGATTGCAGGTCTCAAAGAAAATGAGACTGTCGTTGGCAGAGAGAAGAGAGTAGAGCTTTTCAACTCATGGCAGTGAAATGAGAAATGGATAATTAAGGATTGAGTTAAAGTTAGGACTTTGTGGCATCACGGGGGGCTTCAGTGGAGGAAGTAATGCTGAGCCCTCAAGGCCTGATATCACTTACCAGGAGCCTCAGGAACCCAGCTGACACTCAGGCCGCGGCAACAGCGGTTTGGCTGTCGCCACCGAGAGATGAAACAGTGTTCGGAGTGTGTTGGGAACCAGGGTGACCTCAACGCTTTGTGAGGGTTTCAGCAATGTGCTAAAAGAGTGCAGATTTACAAATGGATTAGCCTGATCAAGAAGTTCAAATGGAAAGAAATGAAAAATCGTCTCTCATGTCCAAGTTAATTTAGCATAAAAATATAATTGATAGTGAAAGTATGCAGTTAAAACCATCAGTTAAACCTCTCCTCCATCATTAATAGCTTCCCTGCTGCAGAACTGCAATCCAAGGGAGTGTTCTTACTTACATAGGAATTCATTGAAATGGTAGTTTGGGGCTAAAGAATATTTGTGTGTCCTCTTTAAACTAGCTTTTGTGATGTTTTTGTTTGCAAATTAATTAGATGAAAGTGACTTCCTTCCTCTCTCCTCCCCACCAAAAAAACCATTGTGAGTTGGTTTGCTTGTCTCAGCGTATTTATAAGAGAGCTTCTTGTTATTAGAATCATATGGAATGTCTATGTCATTCATAAATAACTTATTTGATTTTTTTGTAAATTGTATATATTCACAATTATAAATATTATGAATTAACTTATGGAGAATTTTGAACCTTAAGATTTTTTAAATAATATACTATGAGTAACACATAAGACCAAAACAACTAAAAGTCTTCAGAGAATCATTTATGACAATGTTCCATACTGGCGAGAAGATCCTCTCCAACACACTAGAGCAAGAGAAATTGCTAGCACATTGCAACAAATAGGTCAAATAATGTCTATGTGATTTCATAAAAAATACACATATAGCTATTTGTATCATTTTAATATATCTAATATTCTAATATAAAATGCCACTTTAAAAATCACTAGAATCACAAGAACATACTGAATTTCAATTTGCATTATGTTTTAGAAATAATAGATTGCCATACCTCCTTTTTATCTTTCTCAGTTTTATATACATGTTTTTTTTTAATGTTTATTTATTTTTGACAGAGAGAGAGAGAGAGAGAGAGAGAGAGAGAGAGAGCATCAGCGGGGGAGGGGCAGAGAGAGAGGGAGACACAGAATCCGAAGCAGGCTCCAGGCTCTGAGCCGTCAGCACAGAGCCCGACGCGGGGCTCGAACTCACAGACCGTGAGATCATGACCTGAGCCGAAGTCGGATGTTCAACCGACTGAGCCACCCAGGCGCCCCTATATACATGTTTTTTAAACGAAATTTCTTTGGCTATTCCTTCAAGAAGCTATAATTAATCTTTCATATTCTCTTGGTTCTGGAGACTATCATCCTCTATGAATTTATTTTGTTGTCTCCTACTCTCACTTAGTTTTCTGTTGATGAAACTGAACATTTCCCCCCAGGGCAGCATGCTTACTAGTGATTTTATTTTCACTTGATATTATCATACCAAATCCAGTATTTCAAAAGAACTGAGATAATTGCAAAATCAAATACTTTTACTCCTAAGAAATTGTGTAGTAGCCATAGAAGTTTTGTCAAGACCACACAGAAATTGTAATGTCTATTTTAATTTTTTGTTTTAATTATGAAAAAATTCATGAATGTAAAAGAAGACATCATATATGGTAATTATAAATATTAACAAAGACACAAACACCCAGTTAACCCAACAGCAAGCTTAGGATAGAACATCTCTCTAGTATTTTGAAGATTTCAGGATCCATTCTAGTATACTGTCAACCTCCCACAGATGAATATCTCTAATTTGAATTTACTATCCAATAATTGTATATATCCCTGTGATATAGTATTAGCTTTCTCTGTGATTGAATTTTATATTCATGAACCCTACTATGTTTGGGTATGACGTTATGTTATATTAGTGTTTATCTTGCTATTTAACAAATTTACATTTTTTATGGAAAAGTTTTTCTGACAACTTTAGCATTGATCTAAATCAATGCTAGTGTTTGGAGAAAATTTTCTCATTAGTCCACACAAACATTTGCCAAAGTATATTTGGTGGCATGGGATGGTATCCCAAGTCTTTAGTCTAAGGACATCTTGCGTTTTACAGTTTTTAATTCTTTTGAGTTATACTTTAGTTCTTTTCAAGTTATATATAAGAAAATAGTAAGTTTATTTAGAGGTAAACTGTAACCCACACTGAGGGGTAAAGGAAAGTAAGAGGTAATGAGAAATATCTCGGCCCTAGTATGAATGAATCAGATGGCGATTCTACATTTTCTGTGATAAAATGAATTGGCTAAAATAAGTTAAATTCTGCAACTGTCAGCTATCTTAACATGAAAGTTTTTATTTTTTTTATTTTATTTATTAAGATAACTGATTTTATTACAGCATTGAATTTAATTTGAATTTTTAGGCATTTTAATATTTATATATTAAATATATATATATATATTTAATGTTTATTCTTGAGATAGAGAAAGACAGCATGAGCAGGGGAGGGGCAGAGAGAGAGGGAAACACAGAATCTGAAGCAGGCTCCAGGCTCCAAGCTGTCAGCACAGAGCCCGATGCGGGGCTCGAACTCACAAATCGTGAGGTCATGACCTGAGCTGAAGTTGGATGCTTAACCACTGACTGAGCCATCCAGGCGCCCACTGTGTCTTAATATCTTTTGAGTGCTAGGTCCTACGGTAGGCACTGGGCAATCAAATATGAGCCTGAGCCAAAAAGAGAGTTTGTCATAAAATCTTGCGACCTAGTATTAGAGAAAGAAATTAATCAAGCAATTATGTAAATGATTTTATGTATATAAACTGTGATTGGGTTCTGAATAAAATCTGATTTGAGGTTGTGATGCAGGAATATAATGTGTATCACTGAAGATGGACATTGAGAGCAAAAAAACCATACTATCTTCTTCCACTGGTAACATAAGGTATACAAAAGTAAAGTTAGCCTTTGATTCTAATCAGGAGTTTTCTTAGCCATCAAAACTCAAACAAAAAATACCTCAAAATAGCCATCTAGTCTCAATTATTTCTTGGGATTTAAAACCCAAATTACAAGAATATTTATTATCTAATACATTCAAAAGAAAAAGAAAAAGAGAAAGAAAAAGAAGGCAGCTCTTAAGTCCTGGTCAGAAATAAAAGGAAATTAAAAAACATACATTCAAAAGAAAAAGAGAAAGAAAAAGAAAAAGAAGGCAGCTCTTAAGTCCTGGTCAGAAATAAAAGGAAATTAAAAAACAACAACAACCAACTTTGTTGTTGGTTGTTGTTGTTAATTATTATGTCACTCAACACCAAATTTTTATTTAGTCTTGCACTTCTTTTTAAAAAAAAAATTTAATGTTTATTTATCTTTGAGAGAGACAGAATGTGAGTGTGTTAAGGGCAGAGAGAGGGGTAGATGCAGAAGCTGGAGCTGTGAGATCATGACCTGAGAGGAAGTCGGGTGCTTAACCGACTGAGCCACCCAGGCACCCCTAGTCTTGCACTTCTAATAAACTTCCATTTAACAAATGTCTATCTAACTACACATTATGTAGTGTGAAAAATCATGTGGGAACCTGTAATTTGGAGATAATGATGATAATGAATAAATTATGTTTAGTAGGACAATACTGATTGTAGACTTGGTAGATGCAATTTCTTTTTTTTTTTTTCTTAACGTTTTATTTATTTTTGAGACAGGGAGAGACAGAGCATGAACGGGGAGGGTCAGAGAGAGAGGGAGACACAGAATCTGAAACAGGCTCCAGGCTCCGAGCCATCAGCCCAGAGCCCGACGCGGGGCTCGAACTCCCGGACAGTGAGATCATGACCTGAGCCGAAGTCAGACGCTTAACCGACTGAGCCACCCAGGCACCCCTAGATGCAATTTCTTAATATCAGCTGAAAGCTGGACTACAATATTTTCATAAACTGAAAACAGTTTACAGACTCCTCAGGCTATAATCAACGTTCTAGGAATTATCTTTTTGTCCCATTTTTCCAATATTTTCTTTTCTTGCTCCATATTAGAGAAGATCCTATAAGCATTCAACTATTAAGCCATCTTTTTCAATTACCACAGAATGATTTATACATGTACTATTTCCTTTTTTGTATTAAATGAAATCAAAGAAGCATGTTGTTCTCTTGCAGATTCTAATGATAATTGGTCAGATGACTTCAGTATCAGAATGTTACATTTCATCAACTTTCAGAAGGATAACTATAAGACTTTTTTTATTTTAGCATTCCACAGTCAATTCTCAATGTTCTCTATTCTAAAGCAGAAGTAAATTTAGAAAAACTCAAATGAAGACAACCAGGATTCAGGTTTCTGAGTATTTAAAAGTACACTTTTAAATGTATACTTCTGAATATATTAAACATCGATAACATGAAATATTACTTCTAGGATATGTCTGTCTGATTACACTGATGGTAGTCAGAACAAGAAAGATGTTTATGTATCTAATTCTTGCCCTGTAGATGAAAAAGAGAGTTTCTTTAAAGTATATGGGTTGATAATATTCTGGACATTTTAAAATAGTAACAATAACAGTAAACTAAAAAAGATAAGTGCAATCAAAGGGTATTTCCTAATAGCTTTCTCAGATTGCCGGCAGAAGTGTTCTCTGGGTGATAAAAAGGAAAGTATATAAACAATGGTTGGCCTTACCTGCTGTAATAAATAGGTAGTCTCTACCCACAAAAGTAAACAGAATGGACTGCAATTATACATACTAAAGGCAATACAGACCTATAACTTGAATTAATATCTGTATGAAATACTGGAGCCACACGTATCAGTCACACCATAGGAAAATTTGTTTTAGTGTAAATCAATTCCAGAACCCGATGGTTCTGGGAATTCTGCATTTTTTTGAATCAGGATTTAGTTGAGAAAAAATATTTGTCAACTATCTACTATGTGAAAGATAACCAAACCAAGAACTGTAAAAAGAAAACCACAAAATTCAAGTATATTTCTACAAGCAGCCTATAATTTGGTATACATGAATAAATAAAATTTGGATTTGGGAGTTAAATATGGACAGGAAGATCAGAATACATGAATACAAATTTCCTGTTGTTCAAGATTTTATTCTATGAAGTCAGGTAAAGTGTTTTTATAATGCATTATATTTATTGTCAACATATTTCTTATTTCATAAGCATTAACTGCATGTTATTTGAAAATGAAAACATATAATTAGGGAACTAAAAGAAAAATGTTATCACTGTACTATTTAATGGTAAAAAACAAAAGTTAGAGTAAAAAATACTTCCATTTTTCATTAATAAAGATAATTGTATATCATGAAACAGAAGTTCTGTTTAAGAGAGGACGAGCAGGGGTTCCTGGATGGCTCAGCTGGTTAAGCGTTCGACTTCAGGTCAGGCCATGATCTGGCGGTTTGTGAGTTCAAACCGCATCAGGCTCTGCTTCAGGTTCCTTTTCAGTCTTCCTCTCTCTGCCCCACCCCCATTCGCGTTCTCTCTCTGTCTCTCTCTCTCTTAAAAATAAATAAACATTAATTTAAAAAAAAGAATGAGCAGAAAAGTGCAATATAGGCTTAATAAGCTATTCTATATATAAAAGACTGAGAACAGAGTATATAGGAAATATAAGAATAAAATGAGTGGCAAGAATTACATTGTTCACATTGGTTGTGCTGTATTCAACAAAATTATTCTTAAGAATAAATAGATGGTGAAGTGAAAATAAACAAATCAGATCAAAGGGGAATGCAGAGATGAAGGGAATTAATAAATGTAACTAGACAAAGTTTTAAATGTTTAACATTAAGTAAGTTGCTTCAGGTTTCAGCTCTGACATGTAAAGAAATTGGAAGTCATCAACTTCATCCTTACAATAATAAAAATCTGAACAGACTGAAAATCAATGACCTTCCTTGGATTTATCAGTGCACTGAGGTCACAAGGCAAACTACCATTCCAATATCTGAAGACACAGGTGCAGCTAGAGGGATGCAGCCCAGACCTGTTTAAGTGGAGCAAACTCCCCTAGAGCGTAGGGGATGTGTGAAGGATAGTTGCCGGGAATGTTTGAAGGATAATTTTGATGAATTTGCTGGAGACAGTGTAGACCTACCATGCGAGGGAGAAAATCCCGGAGGCCTGTCGCCTAAGGGGAATTTCCACAATTTTGTGGGTTTTTCTTCCAGGAGTCTTACTAGGTTCCCAAACTAAAGATAATAAAAACACCCCTTCAGGGTTCTGGTAGGAGATTGTGAAAAGAGAAAGTTGCTCTATACCAAGGGGTACATACCTTTTACTAACAACGAAACCATTACATGGTATAACTGTAGACTTCTCTGTGTGCATCTCTCAGCAGTCTCCTCTAGTCTGTGTGTGGCCACCCCTTCCTATTATTTTCCCTTTTTATGATTTACCTTTTACTACTATTTTAATTTGTTGGAGATTCTGAAGAGATGGCAAGTAAGCATTTATGCTCATTTGCCATTTTGAACTGGGAGCCCAGTTGTTATTCTTTAAAATGTAATTGTGTTGGCAGATACACGTATAGAAACTTGTCAAAACCTATAAAATTATATACTTGAAGTAGGTGCACTTTGTAGTATATAAGTTACATTTCAATAAATGTTATTAAAATAATGAGGTAACAATAGGCTTAGTAAGATGATTATTATTAGGCTTTTATGATAATCAATTCACCAATATGAATAAATTGGTTTGGAAATAAGTCTGATAAAATAATCACCTTTATCTAACTTCTCCAAAAGTCCAGAGTGTTGCGTAAAAAAGAGCTCTCTCCTTCTCTTTCAGATTTAATAAAGAATTTTCTCTTTGAGGTCTGCACAAGAATAATAACTGATCCCTTAGATTATGCATGGTCACTCATCTATCACAGAACTCAACATCGTAAGGCTCCGCCAGTGTGACTCAGTAAGGAATCAGTAAAAGAAATAAACCAGTCTGCTGTATTAAAGAAACATAATCCAACATGCAATGCTCTAACTTCAAATAGGTAATTTTGCATTGCCTGTGAAGAGGAATTCTTTATTAAATTAAAACTTTCCACAGCCTATCAATAGAAAAAGTATTTATCCTTCAAAATATATGATTCTTTCACAAAAATTATAAAATCTTCCCTGAGTTTATTTTATAACAGAAACGCCTTCCTGTTTCACTTGATATCAGAATCCTCTTTTTTAATACACAGCACGTTCAATATTGTTTGATTGGAATTGATGCTTTCATCCACAAGGGAATGTACATGACTTAGACTTGGCCAGTTATAATACAGCATCTTAATAGCCACCTTTGCCACCAATTTGAAGATACCGGATTGAAAAGCAGAGAAAAAGATGGGAAAACAGAATGATTTCTTACCCTATCATTTGCACTCCTCAATCATGACTGCCTGAAAGCCCCCAGAACTTCCCAGTTAAATGATTAATACATCTCTACCTCTTTAATCTAATCTGAGTCAGGTTACTTCCAAATAACAACAACAACAAAAATAGCATAGATACAATTGCTTTCTTTCTTTTTTTTTTTAAGTTTATTTATTTTGAGGGAGGCAGAGAGACAGAGAGAGAGAGAGAGAGCATGCGTGTGAGTGGGGGAGGGGCAGAGAGAGAGGGAGAGACAGAATCCCAAGCAGGCTCTGCGCTGAGCCTGGAGCCCACACGGGGCTCTGTCTGTGATACCATGACCTGCTCCAAAATCTAGAGTCGGAAGCTCAACAGACTGAGCCACCCAGGCACCCCATGGTTTCTTTATTAAATAACATTGTGAAAGGTGTGTATAATGTAACCATTTGGAATATTCAGAGTAAACACATCAGAAACTATTTGAGCAATCAGCTGCATTTTGTTTTATCCAAAACAACTTTTTTGTTTGATCGGAAAATTACCCCGCCTCTTCCCCCCCTCCAAAAACATTTGTATGTATCTTACAAAGCTAGTTTTTTATCTAACATTCTTTCATAAATAATAGCTTTTAATATTAATTAATAGTCTTTAATGTAGCTAGGGACAAGAAAATTTTATAGAATGAAGTAAACACTTTATTCTAATAGTATTAATTGAAGGAGTGGAATGAAAAGTTAACTACTGTAGCTGAATTCTTCTCAGTGCCCAGCTATGTCTCCCCAGTTAAGCGGTCATATCTGCCTCACCTTGCAGGTGATTGTCCCTTATATTTTGGGCCAGTTGTTTGCCCTCCATCCTTGGCTCTCAGAAACTATACACTGATTTGTATTTTAAAATGCAGAAAAGTCTACATAAACATAAAGTAAGACTACTAAGTGTTATTTAATAGTCCAATTTTTAAAAACAAGTTGTTAGATTGATACTCACTCTTTCATGAATGGGGGGAGGGTGTTCTTTGCTAGCTCCAAATAATATAAAAATATGAGTTTTACTTTTCCATTTTTTATTGTTATTATATGATCAAAAAACTTTTTTGTACTCTTCTACATTCTAACTGGAAGTTAAAGTCGAAATTCCTTTAAAAGGCACAAACAGCTGACTAATTATGCTAGATGGTTGCTAGCGAGATACTGAATTAACTTTTTCTGATTCCTTGGAAAGTGCTTTTTTCATCAGATTTCTTGGCCAGTACTTTTTTCGTCAGAACCACTGATGCTTTTAAAATAAACAACTTCATGAACCCCAGATACATTCACAACCAAAACAGCATTTTGATCAATGAGAGCTGAGCAAAAATATCTGAGTGCTACCTCTTTCAGAATTTGATTTCTTACCTGTGTGTAGAGAACCGAACATACTAAGTGAGGACTCTAAACTTCCTTCAATTACCTCAGAACTCTTTGACATGCTTAGCTGGTTGTCACCTCAGTTCACAATGAATACTGTTGTAAACCAAAACAGACTGGTTTTAAATTCTCTCTTTAGACATTGCTAATAAGGGGAATTGTAGAAAAGCAGGCTCTAGATAACAGATATCTCTATTTTGTCCTGAAAGAAAGAATCTGTCCTTTCATAAAGAACCTTTCAGAAAGAACATGTAGGTATATCTCAGACCTATAGCTCTTCATAGTCTACTTGACAATTTAAGACGGGTGAATGGAAATTAATTCTTTCAGGATTGCTCATTTGGAACACAATTTAGAATATGATATTACTGCTGCAATTAACTGATCTTTCACTTTGAGGGGCAAAATAAATGTACCACTGATTTGTATAGCATTCGTATCCTCAGTACTATTTAGACAATGGCTCTCATCCACTTACCGAATTCACTGAGATAAAATGGAAATATGTTCTGTGCCGAATGCTACTAACATTACATAAAGAGAAGTAGATTTGACTACCAGAGTAAAATATAGGGTGTTTTAGAGGTCAAAATTTAGAAATTTAGAAAGCTCTTTGTTTCTTATATACCCGAAAGAAAGAAAAATTCTTGCTCTTTTAGAAACTTACATTATCTAGGTTAAATACCCTGGGGGTGGAGAATAGGGAAAAATAAGTGATTTATTAATAAGTTGTTATTATTTTTTTTACTTTTTTAACATTTTTAAAGAAGTAATATTTGATTACTCTGGACTATTCTAGAGTTCAGTGTTTTGGAAAAGAAATTAAGCAGTCAAGTTATGGGTCAAATTTAACAGTTATCATTTATTAGTTTTCACTATGTACCAGACACCGTTTGAAGGGTTTTATTTGCATTATTTCATTTATGTAAAATGTGTAATATCTTTTAATCACTTTTCAAAGTGCTAGGGTCTTGGTAAAAAACGTTATGACAATAGGGAGAGAACATCAATAATAAGTAGGTTTGAAGATAGATGTTGAGAAGTCCAGCACTCTTTTAAGGAATTCATTTTTTTCTTTTTATATAAAAATGTGGATTGCTAGGGGAAATTATCACCACATGAAAGAAAAGGATACTTCTTTAAAAAACAATTGCACTAAGAACCTAAGGTAAAACAAATTCTCAAGTATTTTGAAAAATAAATAAATAAAATGTATGACTTTCACATAAATTACTTTAAACAACTAAGAGCTTGATTTCAACTCTAGTATCTTTTTTTTAATGGAACAAATTCAGATAAAGAAAACGTCATTTTGTGATACAGGAAAGTATCATGAAAGTACTCTAGCTTCTTTTGAACAAACTCATCACTTCCTTGAGGGGAATTTTGATGAGTTCTGAGGGGTTACAAACAGTGATCTCAAGAAGCTGATGTTTAGGTTGGGAGGACAGAACTTCACATGATGAATTTATAAAACATTCCATAACTACTCAAGGTATGTTACAAGTGAGAATATAAGAGACAACTGAGTGCAAATGTCTGAGAAGAGAGTGCTTTGGGTTCTGGACCAGCCAGTAGGTACTTCACAGTGTGAGGAGTCAAAGTACATTTCAAGGGTAGACAGGAGGACAAAGAGAAAGGGATTAGCCGGTGCGAGGGACCCTGGGGAGGATATAAGTTTACAGTATTATATTTTGGTTTTCTTAAGGTTCTTGGTTATAGTAAACATATCTAAAAATTTGTAAGCTCTTAAATGTATTTGAAAATTAAATTGAGCTATGTAAATTTACTATGGATTTCATTTGATTTTAAATAAATAACTTTCTGCTATATCTCATCATATCTGAAGGATTATTTTGTTTTGTAAAAAAACAATTAGGAGAAAGCACAATTTAAACTACACCAGTTTTCTTGTTTTAAAAGAAAAGTGATATTTATATACAAGGTACAGAGTTTGGCAATTACCTTTGGTCTTTAATATTTATAATAGTCCATAAAATTTCACCCACCATTCTTATCCCTTGAATACATTTTTAAGATTTCCAGCTCTTATTATTAATTGTTTTGTTAAACTTCCACTTAATATTCTAGAACTGCATAAAACCCAAAGTTTGAAATAGTGTCTTAAAGTAGGAAAATTCCTTTATCTATAAAGTGTACATACTGTTTGAGCAGAACAAAAAGACTTTATTAAGGGAGCGCCTGGGTGGCTCAGTCAGTTAAGCATCTGACTCTTGATTTCTGTTCAAGTCATGATCTTGCAGTTTATGGGATTGAGCCCCTCTTTGGGCTCTGCACTGATAGCCTGGAGCCTGCGTGGGATTCTCTCTCTCCCTCTTTCTCTGCTCCTCTTCCATGCATGTGCATTCTCTCTCTCTCTCTTCCTCTCTCTCTCTCTCTCTCTCTCTCTCTCTCAAAACAAGTAAATAAACTTAAAAAAAAAAAGACTCTATTAAGGATATACCCAGACTGATTCATAGGCACACAAGACATAAAAGTTCTGTCCGATTAGGGGAAGAAACTGTATGTATACGTTTTTGTTCATTTTTGCAGTCCCTTGGACATCAGAACCATCCCATATGTAATAGAGAACTATTTTTTTCTGACTCTGTTTCCCTTTTAGAAATTTAGAATGGATGGAGATTAAGAGAAATACCTGCATAGTGCATATCAGCAAGGAGAGAAAACAAATGAATAAAATCATAGTTTCCTTATAAAATTAACCAAGTCACATTGGAATGCCAACCAAAATTCCATACTTCTGAATTAGCTAGTAAAATGATAAATGTAAAAAAAGGAAATAATATGCAATCCAATTTTACTTTCCCAGAGCAAGGAGCCAAAGCTGATACAAAGTAAGAGTATTGGACTTAGGTTTAGAGACTGGTTTTACCATGTACTGGTTTTCCTTTGTCACTGAATGGCTCTGAGTTTTTCTCATTTGCATAATTACACATCTCATCACTTGATACCTTCTTAATAATTTCATTGCAGTTATTAAATGAGATAATGTATGTAAAGTAAAAATGTTAGGTATTCAAACAGAAAGAAGCTTCTTTAACTCATTGGTGTAGGTAAGTGAGCATCATCTCTTTGTATTTCTCATATTATTAAAATTCATCTTTGATTTTCAAAGCTCTTATCTCCAGCCGTCAGAGTCTGAGTATAGTATTTTGTTGGGTTTATCTTTTTCTCTTATTTTTTGTGTGATTTATTTATTCATTACATTGTTTTCCTCTCAAGATTTACAAACTTAGCTAGTGAAAAGTTCAATACAAGTAATACATCTATAATGATTAATTTTTGCACTGATGGCAAGATGTGACTTACCACTTCCTCTTTGAAAGATGATTTGGCATCCTCATACCACGTCCATATTAACTATGGTTGTACTCAGCAAGTGAAATAAAAGTATGAATGGTTTTGAAAGGCCCTGGGAATGCACCTGAGGATGGGAAGAAATGACATGTGAATGCATTGCTTTTAAATTATGTTTTTCTGTTTTCTTAAACATTTTTCCATCTGCATGTTACTTTGGCCAAAAAAAATTAAAAATAGGAATAAACTAAAAAAAAAGGTTTTCCTATTAGAGAACATGACACCAGTGATCAGATAAGTTGGACCCGGGACTTAAAATATTATGTTATGAAAAGGTCAGTATTCCAAGACACTTGGTGTGTTTTGGGAGGAAGGAAAGCAAATTTGTTTTGGGCATTTATTTACAAAAGGGCAAAAACTGTTGTGGAGCTTTTGCTGTTTTGGTCTTAACTTTTCTTATCCTTAATCTATTCAGAAATAGGCACTGGGCACCTGGGTGGCTCAGTCAGTTAAGTGTCTGACTTAGGCTCAGGTCATGGTTTCATGGTTCGTGAGTTCGAGCCCCGCGTCAGGCTCTGTGCTGACAGCTCAGAGCCTGGAGCCTGCTTCCAATTCTGTGTGTGTCTCTCTCTGCCCCTTCCCTGTTCGTGCTCTCTCTCTCTCTCTCTCTCTCTCAAGTATAAGTAAATGTTAAAAAAAAAATTTTAAAGAAATAGGCAAAGGTGGAAGGATAGAGAGAGAAACTTAACTCAGTTCAACAAATGATATATTTATTACCTACTATATGTTGTGTGTTGTATTGCACAGGACATTAGGGATACAAAGATGAAAAGTCAAGGTCCGTGCCCTGTAGGAACTTGATAGAGAAATATATGAGGAACTATACAAGTTGTCAATTTTTCATCTGTATTTCACATTACCTTCGGAATCCCACATAAATTTTAACTTCCACATGATAGAAAGAGTGGAGCAGAGGGAAACTGCAAATAGATGAGGCAGTCACATAAAGGAGAGAACAGGCATTAGGGAGCTGAGTAATACCTGAAGAATGAGAAACTGACAGCCATATAAAGGACTAAGGGAAGTATTGAGAACAGGAAGGACAGAGGCCCTCGTTCAGTAACAATTTTGACATATTCGGGGGGGAGGGGGGAAAGAAGAGCAGCATAGGAAGTGGACAGTCAGCCAAGAGTGGTGTGAGAGGAAGTCTGAGAGGGAGACAGAGGCCAGGCTTTGCAGGACTGTGGAGGCCATGAAAAGAGTTTGGATAGTATTCTAGAGGCAATGGACAGTTGCTGGGGGAGAAGGGGCTAAAGTTTAGCATTCTTGGAAAAGATGATACTAACTGTAGTGAGGGGAATGGATGGTGTGAGAAGGTGTGAAAGCAGGGGGGTACGCTGAAGGCATACTGCCTTTAGTCTGTTGTGGGGTCAGGACCAGCGGAGCCTGTTGTAACAAACACCACTGACATCGCAGTGATTCACAGCAACAAAGATGCACTTTTTACCACACATCATTTCTGTTGTGGGTTGCTAAGCTCTCTGCTCTGTGCCATCACCATGCTCAGGTTGGGATCCAAGCTGATGGTGTGTGTATTCTCTGGAACACTGTCACTTACTGTTTCAGAGAGAAAAAGACTGGGTGAAGTATAGTGATCTTTGAATTTTTCTACTAGTAAGTGGCAAGTCTCACCTCTGCTCACATTTCATTCGCTAAAGCAACCGTATGGCCAGACCTGATTCAGTGGGACGGGATATAAAATTCTGTCAGGTTAGGGAAATGGATATTGATGAATAGCAGTGCTGTCTACTACACCAAACAGGAGATGATGGTGGCTTTCATTAATGTAATGACAGTAGAAATAAGTGGAAATATGTAAGATACATATTTGGGGCTAGAGGTAACAGGACTTGATGATGAATATGAGAGTACAAGGAATGTGGTGACTCAAGGATGAGTTTTTTGGCTTGAACTCCCATGTGGATGGCAGTAGGTACCTTAACTAAGATGAGGAAACATGAGGGGGGCAAGATTTGGAGAAGGCAGAAAACACGAGTTAGATTCCAGCATGTCCATAAGACATATAACTGGAAAGACCATCAGATAGATAGATAGATAGATAATCTGATCTCTTCCCTAGTTCCACATTTAATCTTACTATATATATATATACACACACACACACACACACATATGTGTGTGCACGTGTGTATACACACACATACACACAAACATTGATAGCATATTATCATGATTCACACATACATGCACACACTGATAGCATATTATCATGAAATGATATATGTCATATTATCTATCCATCTATCTATCTATCAATCTATCTATATCATTGGAATATAACATTTAGGCCATGAGGCTGGATGAGCTCACTAAAGAAGACAATTCATATTGATAAGTGAAGAGGGCTCAGAAAAAATATCCCAAAGCATGCATAATGTACTGGTAAGGTACAGGAAGAAAAGAAAGCTAAATTGCAGCCATCAGATGAAAGGATGAAAGTCCACGTCCAGCTTGGTGACTATAGTTAATACCTTATTGCATATCTGAAAGTTTCTAAGAGGGTAAACCTTAAAGGCTCTCATCAGAAGAAAACAAAGTTGTAACTGTATATGGTGACAGATGTTAACTAGACTTATTGTGGTGATCATTCAACAATACATACAAATATCAAATTATCATGTTTTATACCTGAAACTAATATAATGTTATAGATCAATCATATCTCAATTTTTTTAAAGTATGGAAGGCAAAAGAAAACCAAGAGGAAAGAATGTCAAAAATAAAGGCTAAGGCCACTAAGTGAAAATGAGGCTATGACCCCACAAAGGTGAGAACAGAAAAGAAACTGCTGCATTTGGCAGCACAGTCGTTGTTAACAGCCATGACAGAAGCAATATCAGTCATTTGGAGGGAAAAGTTTGATGTAGTTAATGTGGATGGATACACTAGATGTTAGTGAAATAAACCCAGGCAATATTTGAATCCATGACATTAGATTCATTCATCCATTAAAAATGTTTAAAGAGCGAGGGCAAATGGAGCAGAGTTTAGAAAGCTATGAAATGCCAATATTTAAGAGGAAAGAAGAGGAAGACAAAGAGACAAACAACATGAAAATAGAAGATAGGAAAGAATTAAGGAAAATAAAATAATACACTATTATAGAAACCAAAGGAGTAGAAAATTTCAACAAAAACAGAACAAATCAAAGTGTCAGAAGTGAGCTCAATCAAATAATGAATAGAACTGATTATCAATGCCATCTCACCTGGCGAGGAGTTTCAGTAATGAGGCACAGGCCTGCATTGGCCATTTGAGGAGTAGGATTAGAGCCAGCTCTCAGTGCAGACAAACCAGATGAAGTAGGCCAGCAACAGCTAGCTTAATATTAGCCAGTGCAGGAATATACAGTGGTAAGGTTGAGGGTGAGACTAACATCAGATGTCAAAATAAGTTTAAAACACAAACAAACAAAAACCACAGCCTGAGTAGTGACATTAAAGATGCCAACATTAAAGATCAATTGTGGGATGGCGGGACAAATGAGTTTACAGAAAAAAAATGCAAGGTTAGAGTAAGGTAACTGCTGAGTCAGAGTACTTCTTATCTACGGAAATGTCTTAATATTCTGGTCCTGCTACTGCTCAAAACTGGTCTCCCCCACAGTACTCCATTCCCTGCCTTTCTCTGCTCATCCTATACTGCATCTTTGACCTTCCTAGGATGAGTCTTAACACATCTGGTAGCTCACTGAATTCCACCTGGACTAGGGCAGAGGATTGCAGAGGATTGGGCTGTAATTGCAAATAGAAAATTGAGGCCATCTTGTAAAAAGCACAGAAGAAATAAGCAAAAAGGTATTGATTTGAGGTATTAAGTGTGTCCCAGGTGGGTAGGAGAAAGATGTCTTCAGCATCCCAGGAAAGATTTAAATATAAAGGTAACAGAGAAGGAATTAAATAAAGGCTAACTATAATGAGAGATAAAGGTAAAAAGTATAGATAGAAGTTAAAGAGTAAATCAAATTTTCAATCAACTGAAGTTGAATATAAATGTTAAGGGATAGACCTTGAAATATGTATGTGTGTGGTTAGGTACAGAAAGTACACGAAGAGAGAACAGGGGAGTGTAAGTATAGTTATTACAAAAATATTAATATATACCATGATATGGTTTATAACAAATACAAAATGTTTTAAGAAAGTAACTTAGGTAAAAGGATGAAAAATGTAGCAGAAAACTTTAAGAGCCTTCGTTGGTTAAAAACCCAGTTTAATTCAGTTTCACCAAATGGTTATCTAATGGGAAATGATTGTGAATAAATGTCCATATAATAAATAATCTAGTATTTTAAGCTTTTAATAAAAATCTATTCTCAAATTTCAAAGCAAGTACTTTGCTGACAAGGATTTTTTTTTGTCATAAAACATACTTCAAAGATTAAATCTGATAGTGCATACTGTTACTATTCTCCCCCCGGGCTCTTTCTTCATGCTGTATTCCATGTGCTAAAATTCCTTGATGTCAGAATAAAGCTAAATGGATACTAAAATGATATTGAAGCATTCAGCTAACTTCTCTTGAAATATATGGTGCTTTTTGTTGCCTGAAGTATTGATATTGACAACAGAGTACAGCCCACAGTCCCTTTCCTGCACAGGTGGAATTATGTGCTGCTACCCACCCCTCTCACTTCAGCTGTTCATTATGAAAAATAAATGGTTTAAATAGTCAGTTTGTGAAAAGTCAAAGGCCAGGGAATGGAACCAAACAAATTAGTTTTCATGGAGAGTAAATGCATGCTTTTATTTACCTTTTGGTGTAATCTCACTAAATGAGCCACATAATTATTTATTTGAGGTAGGGTCCTATAACTAGCCCAGGTCCAGAACGATGAAGCATAACTATGAAACGGAAATTGATTCAGAATACTTTTTTTGATCCATTTACATAAAATGTCATAGAAGTAATGACAATCTCATGAATAATTGGGAATATATTATTTGAGCACACTAGAAAGTCATTAAATAAATTATTGTATTCTGAAACTTGGTGCACTAAATTCTATTAGAGCACAGAGGTCAGATAGTTTCTCAGAGTAAATGACAAATAAAACAAAATATTTATTTAACTACCTCAGTACTTTGCTTATATAAAAAATGGAAACTAAGCCAATTAAAATTTATTTTATTTGAAAGTGATGTACAGGAAAAAGGAGACGGGAAATAACAATCATGTTTGTTAAACAATAATAGAATGTAAACTTTTTTTTGAAATATTTTTATTCCCATTTAGTCGTCAATAAAGATTAGTATTTTGGGCTCTGCACCCAATTCCAATGTGTAGAATAGGTGTTTTCTCCCCACACCACCAAGCAATGTATAGGACACCAGCCAAGTGTCCTATAAATCAATTCAATTCTGATACTATCTACCTGGAGATAGTATCATGTTCCACAGGTACAAGGCTCAGTCCCACAAGGCCGCTCTTCACTTCCAACTCCAATCACAAGTCCAGGTTATTAGCTGTGCTTCTGACTGACTGGCTATAAATCAGAGGTTCCCAAGACCCCCTCTTTGTGTTCAATTAATTTGCTAAAGTGGCTCACAGAATTCAAGAAACCTGTTTACTCGGCAGATTATTGATTCATTAAAAAAGGATGTTAAAAGATATGAATCAACAGCTAGATAAAGAGACACATAGGGTTAGGTCTTGAACAAAGGTATCTCTGTCCTCGTGGAGTTTGGTACAGCATGATAGCACAATGAAGAATTCTGGTTCACCAACGAAGCATTCTGGTTCCCTAACGTGTAAGCTCTCCAAACTTCCTCCTTTTGGGTTTTCATGGAGCTTTCATTACATACATTTGATTGATTAACTCATTGGTCGTTGGTGATTGATTCAACTTCTAGCCCCTCTCCCTTCCCTGGAAATCAGGAGCTGAGACTGAATGTCCACCCCTCTATTCAGGATTGGTTTCCCTGGCAACAAGCCCCCATCCTTAAGTGCCTTCCAAAAGTCACCTCATTAATGTAAACCCCATTGTGGAAAGGGGCTTATTATGAATAAGAGGATACTCATTTCACTCTTATGACCCTGAAGCATTTCCAGGAAATGAGGGCAAGAGACAAAATATTGTAAGAAACTATGCTCCCATTGCTCCTGTCACTCAGAAAATTCCAAGGGTTTGGGGAACTATGAGCCAGGAACTGTGGATGAAAAGCAAATATATGGGAGGAATATATATTTTAGTCACTTAAGTAACCAGGTATATATTTCTTACAGATCACAATATCACAATTAGTTAATTTTTTAAGTTTTTTTACATATAAATATATTTGATACATGTATATGTATATACACACATATACATATTTATAACACCTTCGATTAGATTCAGAAGTTAGAGGACATTTCTGTAAGAGCTAAACTATGTCCAAGTGTTTATTCAGAATCTGTGAAGTGCTTGATGCATACGGCTTCCACTGTACAATTTTGGTATTGCCTGAAGTCTGAGTTCCTCTGATGCAAATAGGAAAAAGAAAACAGGTCAGGGGTATTGAAAGTTCTATGATTCCTGCCCTTGTCTTTCAGCTGTTGTGCTGTATCTAATGTGGACCCTACATACCCATAGTTCAGAAATAGCTCAGAACTGTAAACCATGTCACTAATAAGTAAGCAAACCTTGCAATATTATTTTGGTGAGACCATGGCTTTGGCAAATGGGTTCTGTCTCTCAAAATGCATCGATTTCCATATAATACAATACTTCTGTCATCTTATTTTGCAGCATGGTGTCCAGTGTTTCAACCCCTGCTATTTCAATGAAAAATGAGTATATTATCTGCACAAGAATTCTCATTTTCAAAGCAAGCAAACCTCACCTAGCTAAAACCAATCCCTTCATTTACCAGAAACCACCAGAGAATAAAACTAAAAAAGGATAGAAGGGATGATTTGATATTTTGACATCCTACTTTACTCAAGATCCAAAATGACTAAAGATCTGACAGGAAATAAAACAGTTTTGAAAAGTTGGATAAGGTGACAAAATTGAATCAGATGATAACATTTATAGAAAGTAGCACCTTCTGTGAATGACCATTTATCAGAATGGATTGACTAAGTTTAGTGAGCATGTTCAGAATATAAAACAATGAAAAAGTAGCAAATGCACAGACACAAAATTCTTATGAAGAAAACATGGGACAGTTTTCAAACATATTTTTCAATACACTATTTCTTTTATCATGTGGGGAAAGGAATATATCAGGAGCAAACATCAACATGGTCACTACTTAAAAAAACAGTGATTGAATTTTTTCTTTTATTTGCCACAGTGTGCAGTTGCTGGAAAATACGGCAGTTCCCCCCTTATCCATGGTTTCTCTCTCTCCACAGTTTGAGTTACTGGTAACCAGCTGTGGTCCAGAAGCAGGTGATCCTCCTTGTGATGTATCATCAGAAGGCCAAAATAGCCTAATGCTGTATCACAATGCATGTGTCTTTTACCTCACTTCATCAGGTAGGCATTTTATCATCTCGCATCATCACAAGAAGAAGGGTGAGTAGGGTACAACAAGATATTTTGGGAGAAAGACCACATTTACATAACTTTTATTACACTGTAGTTATAATTATTCTATTATTATTTATTGTTGTTATTGTTCTTACTGTGCCTAATTTATAAATTAAACTTTATCATAGTATTTATTATGTATAGGAAGAACCATAGTATATGTAGGGTTTGATATTATCTGCTGTTTCAGGCAACCACTGGAGGTCCCAGAATATATCTTCTGCGGTTAAGGGATGACTACTGTATATTTCATTTTGCATTTTACCTTCCAACTGACAGAACCGTAACCATTTGTTCCAAATTTATAAGACTTATGTCTTTAGTCAGTAAGTTCTTGTTATACAGGCACTGTGCGCCCAACAGGGAAGCAAACGCACAAAGAGTAAAACCTTAGTTAACTGGAATGTGGGTATTAATAAAAGTAACTCCCCCCAAATACTTAAAGTTTTCTTTAGCAGAGATTTCTGTATTGCTAAAGGGTGACTTCTCTAAATACCAACTTTTACAATTCTAGGAAAGTAAATATGTAAGTTGATTTGATGGTATAGAACTTCTAGTGACTGAACACATTGTTTTACATACTCCTTTCTTTCTTATAATACAAAATAGGAAAAAGACTACGATAAAATTTGCTAAGCTCTGTCCAAACCAAATTGAGAAAATTGGGGCAGTTCTTCAAGAAATTTGTAATTTGCACAAAGAAAATAAAGAAAAGCATGGACAGTAGAAAAACTATACAGAAGCAGAAATGGTTTCCCAGAAAAATGCATAGTTGTTGACAATTACTCTTGGCTCTCTGGAACCCATTTTATTTTTCTTTATATGCTTCCTATCCTTCCCTTTTTTTTAATCAATAGAAATTGGGTTTTTCATGTTTTATTCTAAAACCGTTTTCAGTTGACTGTGATATTACAAGAACAGAAGGTAAGACTCCTGAGTGTGTTTGCATTAAGTAAAAATGCCTTAAAAAGATTAAAACTCTTCTGGAACCACCAGAATAAAACAACAACACTGAAGGAATGAAAAGATATGATACAAATTCAGGAACAGGGAGTCCTGCCTCTGATCTCTTCAAATCACACTCCAATTACATCTGTTGTTAGGACAGATTCTATTAGGAAATAATCTCTAGCAAGGTAGAAAGTGAGGTGAAGTAGTTGTTAAATGTAATGAGAATTTAGAGAATAAATAAATCCTATATTTGCAATGCATAGGAAAAACCTCATGAGTACTTGGAATATAAAGAGCGTCCACTTGTGCCTTCATCTCAGCAAATCAAAATGATGCTCTCCTTGGCTTCTGAGTACCTGAAACAGGAATAGCTCTGATCTCCATTTGCTGTGCCGGAGAGTTTGACCTAAGGCAAAGGCCACATATCCTGCCTCTTCTGAGCTTTTTAAGAAACTGTGTGAGATCTTCTGTGGCCTGCAGAAGGATCTTGAAGAAATGTTTTGAGTGCTATGAAAGACTATAGAAGTTAAAGAGAAATGTATCAGGAACTTTAACAAAAAGGAAGCGAGAGTAATTGAAACATGATGACAAAGAAGAAAGTTTTTATGATCACGTGAATGACAAGTTCCAAACCCATTAGAGGGATCTCATTGTGCAAATGGCCTCCACATCCTCGATATCAGGGGCAGGAGGCCAAAAATGATACAAAATATAGAGAAAACAGAGAATAAGCATACAAATGGATTTTGGTCTTAAAGGCTCTGTCAGCCTGAATGGGCCTCCCAGATAATTTTGTGGTCCAGTCAGCAAGCCATTGAAAAAGACTGGGCTCAGGTTTACGAAAGGTAGGACAAGTAAGTTGATAACTTCTACTCTTATCTTCTGAAGCTGGTCACCTGAGGGGCCTTATTTATTATGAATTCTATCCCTAGCATTGAGCTATATGTCATTGAGTAAAGTCATATGTCCACATCTCATCCCTGCCTTGACCAGGAAGGTGTTAAGGAATTAAGGCAAAAAGAACATGGGTTCACAGCCTGGAGGCTCACTATAGAGCAAGAAGCATAGGACAATGGACAAGTAGTAGGAATTCATTACATATAAAATAGTGCCCGACAAGGTAACAAAGACTATGTTCATGCATCTCAAGGAGAAGGAGAAGGAGAGAAAGAGGAAGAGGTGGAAATAAAAGGAGGAAGGGGGACAAGGGAATGAAGGAGGAGGAGGAGGTGAGAATTGGCTGTCAGAGGAAAGAAAGTTACAAGTGTAAGCCAGGCACCGATGTTGTGCAAACAGTGTATATGTGGGGGAGAGCATAATGATTTCCTTAATGAAGAATGGCAACTCAAATTGGGGAGCAGAGCAAAGGCTTCGGTCTCTGTGCTGTTAATAAAGCTATTCATTAAGATTTCCTGAGTAAGAAGTCGTGTGATAAGTGCATATGAGAGTCATAGATAATAGCTTCTCAGTGCGCATTGGGAACTTAGAGGCCAACAAGTTTAACCTCTTGTTAGATGCTATGTACCTATCAGAGATTAGTCTTGCAGCTTAGTTATTAGAATGAAGAAAAACCTGTGATTATTAATATTAATTGCTTAATGATTAATTTAACAAAATGATTTAATCAAACAAAAGAAGGCTCCTCCCTTGTGAAAGCCTCAAGTTTCATAAATTAGAAATATCATGGTAAAATGAGAAACATTTGATCAAGTTCTGTGCCCATCTAAATAATGAAGATCTCATTCACTATTCATGAGGTTGATTTTTTTATGAATTATCTTCACATAAAATTCACATATCGCCACTCCAAACTAAATGATCATTCAGAGAAACCCTAACTCGACATAACATGTGAATTAGCAGTGCTTTGGAAAGGTATTTCTCACTAGGCTGGAGATGTGCTTCTACAATGTAGATTAATTAAAGGAGAATACTGAAGCCGAACAAATCATGCGGCAGTGACACAAAAGGGAAAGTGGCAGACTTAATTCTCAATATTATTTAGAATACCATGGGAATAGAATTTAAATTCTGCTGTGAGAATTTAAACCTTACAAGAGAACATCATTTTGAAGTTAATACCATCAAATATCAGTTAAAATTTAGCTGAAGATAGTTATGTTGGGGGGAATTTTCTCAAGGATACTTAATACATCCGTTCTGCTTCTACTGTCTGCTTCTGCTATCCCCCGTGGATTGGTAAAACACAAGAGCAGGTGCTGTACTTCAACATTGTTTAATTGGCCCCAACTTGCCATGTCCCATTCCAAGGATACCCTAGCCAGGTACACACATTCAAGTGCACACACACACCAACATCCACATGCTACATGCACTCAGTTGCTTTACTGATTGTACTTTGGTATGAGGACATGAGGACATTAAGGACTACAATGCATCATGGTGCTAGAACTTGCAAAGGCACTGAAGTTGAAGTGTGTATGATAGTTACGAAGATTCTTGGGAGAAACTTCTTTATGACTCAGTGTCATGAATATGTGTGCCTTTTACAATTAATTAATTTGCTTTCTGTTGTGGACACTGATTTATATAGCTGATCACCTTTCTCTCTCAGCATTGCCAAGAGTAAGCTTGAGGTTTAACAGGGTTCTACTCTTAGCAAATATAAAGTTGTCTTCGTATGCATCAATTCTAATTCCATGGTATTCCACAGGATCTCAGCCTGTGTCTGTTCCCCACCTCATCCTTCTCATCTGTTTTCAGTGTTTGGCATCTTGCATCATTTTATCTACATTAAACACTGTTGTAAATCCACTTTTATCAAAAGCGTTTTTTAACTAAAATGAGAGATGGAAAGAAGGCAACTTTTCTAAAGGAAAATTTTTGTTTTTCAACAACCAAGTATTTGAAGAGAAAGGTTAGGAATAATACTTAACACAATATCACCATGTCAGTATATAGCACTATCAATAGGAAACACATTCAAAAAAGCAAAATATAAAGTCAGTTGAGAGCTTTCCATTTTTTCATAAAGAAAGTGGAGAACACAGAGAACAGTTTCTGTCAACAAAGCACTTTTGAAATCTGGTTTTTACTCAATATAATTGAATTAGAAGTAAACCTATAGACCTAGTTAATATAAGGCTGTACCTATTTTTTTGAATGTTTATTTATTTTTGAGAGTGAGAGAGACAGAGCATGAGCAGGGAAGGGGCAGAGAGAGAGGGAGACAAAGAATCTGAAGCAGGCTCCAGACTCCAAGCTATCAGCACAGAGACCGATGTGGGGCTTGAACTCATGAGCCATGAGATCATGACCTGAGCTGTCGTGACCTGAGCCAAAGTCGGACGCTCAGCTGACTCAGCCACCCAGGCACCCCAAGGCTATACCTATTTTTAACAATTTAGATACAATTTAATAAAAGCCCA
Organism: Prionailurus viverrinus; assembly: GCF_022837055.1. NCBI lineage: Eukaryota > Metazoa > Chordata > Mammalia > Carnivora > Felidae > Prionailurus > Prionailurus viverrinus. The sequence goes on from NC_062562.1 coordinate 143,504,997, forward strand.
AATATTTTCTTCTATCCAAAACCCTGATCAAATCCATTAGGAGCTGTGGTTCTCCTTTCTTCATTTTGATTACACACAAAGACCAAGTGTACATTTCTTCTATAACAGGCTTGCTTTTAAAAAGTACTAGATAATATGAAATACTAGTATACTAATGTTTGATGCTATTATTATTATCATATTATCTGAATAGAATGAATTTCAAATGATATTAGAGAAAACCTACGTTGAATCTAGTCCTCCTCTGGTTATATTGATCATACCCATTTTCTACTTTCATCAGAGCTATCTTCATTACATTCCCTAAAAGGAGTTAAAATATCTATTTTAAAGGATAATTTAAAAATATATTTTAAGGAAAAAAGTATGAGGATAATGAGGTATCATCACATTGTAAGGTAAAGTATCTACCAGTAATTGAAGAGATTTTGAAGATAAAGGAGGAAATGAACTCTCTAGTGATAATCCATCAACCAGCCCTAAGAGTCAGATAGTGTAGTGAATTGTCATTTGGTAGCCTATCACCTCTCAACTATGAGGACACCATTTATACATTTTATTAAACTAAGAAACATACTCAGACCTTATTAATCATATATAATGAAAGTATTTATTGTATACCTTTTGGGCTTTAAACTTAGCTTGACCCATGAGAAAAAGCCAATAGGAACCCTCCTTCTATCTCACATAAGTGAGCTGTGGCAGTAATTTCATGAATTTTTACCAAGGAGAAATGGAAGATATTTATACATCTATTAATTGTTCCCTTGCTATGCCAATAGTCCCGTATGAAACACAAAAATTTAAAACTTTTAGCTTTCTAATTTTCTGCAAAAGACTTCTTGTAGATATGATCTAGCTGAGGTTACTTTGCTTACCACATTCTCCACCCTTGATAAGAGTGAAATGATTGTATGACCCTATGGGATGATGTCTTAAAGACAAATTGTTTCTAAAATATTACTGTTATTATTATATGGCAGCTATGACTTTCTAAAATTACTTTTTCAAACTTAAAATACCTGGATTTGGAATCTGGCCAGCAGTTAATTCTAGCCAAGATAATAAAAAGAGAGAACAGCAGACTTGTGCTCTAAGACCAGGATTGGAATAGTTTTCATTTACTACAGAATCTGCCAGTACAATAATCTGTGCATTTCAGATTCCCCCAACTCTTTTTTTTTTCTGGAATTGCACTTGCTCTTTGAAAGGACCTGTTTCACTTGTTGAAATATCTATCAATAATTATTTGATCAGTAGGCAAAATTTCTAAGAAAGATATACCCAAAAGTTCAGAGTTGACATAATATGAAAATTATAATAATATATGCAGATATGTTAGGATTTCATATTGAAATAGCATTATAAACTCTTAGAATATTATGACAGGTGAGAAAAAATAAATAAGCTCATCTATGAATAATAATATAAAGCAATCAAAAGGAACATGATGTAAGCAATAGATCTTAAAAATCAGTGAAATAAGGAAAAAGGAAGTCGAGTTCTGGAATGTAGCAGAAATTGGCAGTTTACCTCAACTCCTTAAATTGCCTCAATTTCCCCAAGTCATACTGATAAGGTGAACAAATTCTTAGAATTCCAATACTACTACATTCCTTTCATTTGGCTGATGTAACAAAATACCACAAAATACCGCATGTGGCTTAAAACAACAGAAATTCATTATTTCACAGTTCTGGAGGGCAGAAGTCTGAATTCGGTAGCACTAGCCTGAAGTCAAGGTGTCAGCAGAGCCAGTCCCCCCTATGGAGGCTCCAGGGAGAATCCATTCCAGCTTTTTCCAGCTTCTAGTGTCTGATGACATTCCTTGGCTAATGGTAGCATCACTCCAATCTCTGCTGTCTCCTCACGTCTTACATCTTCTTTTCCTCTTCTGTCTGTGTGAACTCTTTTGCTTTTCTCTTACAAGGACACTTGTGATGGCATTTAGGGCACAAATTGATAATCAGGATAGTCTCCCTATCACAAAAAGCCTTATTAACTTAATCACATTTGCAAAGACCTTTTTTTCCAAATAAGGTAGCATTTACATGTTCTAGGGGTTAAGACCTCATATCTTTAAGGGCCCACTATTCAGCCACATACCATGACTATGAAATTGAAAAGAAGAAAATTCGAATATTTTTTAGAAGAATAAGAAATGATTACTAGGGAGACACTGATGAAATGTGGAAAATAAACATGTCGAACAGACGTGCAGTTCAGTGACTATATATTGGATTAAGGAGATGTCCCACAGCCTAAAGGCTTCAGAGGTGTTGCTATACCTCTCTGAACCAGATGTAGTAAATCCTGGTACATGACACAATTGGCAAATACCTCAGAAGAGAGCAGGGCCTGGGCTTTTCATAGGCAATTACACTCCAACTCGTTAAGCTCTTTCCACCTCTGCACTGTCTTCTACACTACCATCCCACCAAGCTACAGAAAGACGTAAAGGACTCAGATTTTTCAGCCCTCCATCTAAGAAGAGGAAACAAATTGTTCTAAATATAATGAAAAGAGATACAAGAGTCACTCATGTTTTATCATATTTAATAGAATGGCCCAAATTTAGCAAGTTAAAATAAAATACCTTTGCAAATGTTGTAATAAAGGAAAGAAGGAAAGGGTAAAGGGAGGGAGGGAGAGAGAGAGAGGATGGAGAGGACGGGAGGAACTAAAACAACAAATAGTTCCTACTAGCAGGAAAAACACTGTTATTAAAAGATGAAGCTTCACGTGTTCTGTCAAAAAATTAAACCCAACTGCTATTTACAAGACAAAAATTACAGAAATATAAATGAAATGACACAAAAATGAAGCTAAAAAATAGGCCACTACACATTAAGTATACAATAACCAGCAATCCAGTTATATATCAGCATTAATTAGAAAAACAACAAAATCTTGCCATTTGCAACAATGCAGATGGAACTGGAGGGTATTATGCTAAGTGAAATAAGTCAATCAGAGAAAGACAAATATATGATTTCACTCATGTGGAATTTAAGAAACACAACAGGTTAACATAGGGGAAGGGAAGGAAAAATAAGATGAAAACAGAGAGGGAGGCAAACCATAAGAGACATACAGAGAACAAACTGAGGGTTGCTGGAGGCCAGGTGAGTGGGGGGATGGGTTAAATGGGTGATGGGCATTAAGGAGGGCACTTTTAGGGGTGAGCACTGGGTGTCATATGTAACAGATGAATCACTGAGTTCTCCTAAAACCACAACGATACTGTATGTTAACTAACATGAATTTAAATTAAAAAAAAAAAGAGAATATAACAGACATAAGCTATTCCTGTTATAGCAGTATAAAATGACTAAGAATAAGCCTAATAACAATTGTGTAAGAGATATCTGAAAAGTGTACATAAATATTAACATATACTGAAAGCATTTACAGTAGCTAATAAAATGTTAAACGTTGCTTTTGACTAAGGATGGTATCATGAGAGGAGACTTTTTCTGCATGTCTACCCTTTCTAATGTTGAATTTCTGGTTTGTTTGAAAAAATACATAACCCTCCACCTCGATGATGAGTAATTACTACAATATTGTAGGTAAATCTAAGGAAATGAGCTAAGAAAAAAAAACACATAAATAGGAATATAGAAAAGTTGATATTTATATAAGATCAAAATATATTTTGTGACCATGTTGTAAAATATTATTTTGTTAATTATGAGAAAACAGTTGATTTTATTTTATTTTTTTTTCAACGTTTATTTTATTTTTGGGACAGAGAGAGACAGAGCATGAACGGGGGAGGGGCAGAGAGAGAGGGAGACACAGAATCGGAAACAGGCTCCAGGCTCTGAGCCATCAGCCCAGAGCCCGACGCGGGGCTCAAACTCCCGGACCGCGAGATCGTGACCTGGCTGAAGTCGGACGCTTAACCAACTGCACCACCCAGGTGCCCCAGTAAACAGTTGATTTTATAAAGCGTAAATTGAGTTGGGTCCAGTTAACTTTTGTTTTAATAAGTTTACAACCTAATACATCAAGAAACTGTCATAGGGAATCCAAACATTCAGTTAAGACATTAGAAAGACACTGTTGAGGAGCGTCTGGGTGGCTCAGTTGGTTAAGCATCTAACTTCGGCTCAGATCATGATCTCGCAGTCTGTGACTTTGAGCCCCACATCAGGCTCTGTGCTGACAGCTCAGAGCCTGGAGTCTGCTTCACATTCTGTGTCTCTGTCCCTCTCTGCCTCTCCCCAGCTCATGCTCTGTCTCTCTCTGTCTCTCTCTGTCTCTCTCTCTCTCTCTCAAAAGTAAATAAACACTAAAAAAATTTGTTTTTAATAAAAACTAAATAAAAAAAAAAAGAAAGGCTTATTGTTGTGTATTAATGAACACAGTGGAGGACTGTTAAACAGACCATTACTTAAGTGTATGGATTCATATATTTTGATGACCATACCTGAAAAAAATTATTTGATTATTTGATGTTATACTAAAGTCTCTTTGGGTAGAGTGAAGAAGTCTATTCTTTCTAGTCCTTTTGTTCAAAATTTTAATATTCCACTCAAATAAATATGTAGAAGTCTTTTTATCAACATATATCAGAAATACAATCTCATAATCTTCATCAAAAATAATCTTTGATCAAATTTAATTTCTGATCCAACAATTATTTTGAAATTAAATATGACGTGAAGTATATTATTCTTGTGTTGATGTCAACATTTGGAATAATGGGAAACTTAACTAGTACTGCCCATATAGTCAGCTCTAAACATAAGTTTTGATGTAGGGGATTCTCCAATCTTCCTGAGATGTGTGGTTGTCTAATTTAATAATTTATAGAGATATATTTGTCATAGAATTCCTGTATGTACCATAACAGGCAGCATAGCATAGCTGTAAATAAGAAAGGGCATGAAATTATAGAGATTTATTTTATTTTATTTTATAATTGAATTTTTTAAATTTTTTATTGAAATCTATTTGACATATAACATTGTATAAATTTAAAGTGTACATGTTAATTTGTTACATTTATATATTGTAATATGATTGCCTTTGTAGCAATAATTGGCATCTCTCACATTACATAATTATCCTCTTAGAAGAAAGGTTTTATTTATTTTAAAAATTTTTTTAATGTTTATTTTTGAGAGAGCGAGTGAGAGAGAGACAGAGAGACAGAGTATGAGTGGGGAAGGGGCAGAGAGAGGGGGAGACACAGAATTCAAAGCAGGCTCCAGGCTCTGAGCTGTCAGCACAGAGCTCCACACGGGGCTCGAACCCACAGATGGTGAAATCACGACCTTAGCCAAAGTCGGATGCTTAACCAACCAAGCCACCCAGGCATCCCGAGAAAGATTTTAGATGGAAGACAGGAAGGCACCACTAACAAGGTTTCACCAATAGTGTTGTTTGCCTTCTTTTGGTAATTTGACTACCATTATTTAAAAGACATTAGCTAAGATTTCATTCATTTGGTCTGGGCAGTTGCTGGAATCAAACAATGTTTGCAAATACCTGTATCTCACAAATGTTTATAATATATATGTTCACAACAGAATAATTTTGATGTAGTTTTTACAATATAATATTCACAATAATTTATGATTCATATATCTGACAAAAGATTTATATCCAGAGTATATAAAGAGCTGTTCCATTTCAATAAAAAGCAACAAATTATCCAAAAATGAACCTAGTGTTTGAAAACACATTTAACAAAAGAACACATAGAATAGGATATAAGCATATCAGTTTATATTCAACATCATTAGTAATGAGGGAATTTCACATTAAAACTTCAATGAATGACTAAAATCAAACTCATCAGAAAGATTTAGTTAAAAAAACAATACCAAATGTCAATTTAATTTAAAAAAAAACTGACAATATATTAAATGTTGATGAGGAGCAAGTAGAAATTTCGTGCATTTATGTTAAAAATGTAAAATGATATAACTGTTTTGGAAGTTGGATAGTTCTTCATATAGTTAAACATATTCATACCATATGACCCAGTCATTCTACTACTAGATTTGTAACCAAGAGAAATTAAAAGCTATGAACAATCTTGCGTAGGACTGTCCATAACACATGTATCTATCATGGCCCAAAACTGGAAACAACCCTGGTGAACAGCAACAAGTGAATGGATGATTACACTATGAGATTCATATAATGGGATACTATTCAGTGATAAAAAGAACAAACTGCCAATACACATAACAAAATGGAACAATGTCAAAAACATTACCCCCGAGCAAAGTAAGCCAGACACAAAAGAGTAGCTACTGTGTTCTTTCATTTACGTGAAACTAGAGAAGAAAGATTTAAAGTATCAGTAATCAGATTACTAGTTGCTCAGGCCTAGGAGTTGGAGTGTTGACTGAAAGATGACACAAGTGAACATTGTGGGGTGATGAAAATGTTTTCTTTCTTGTGGTTGTAGTTATGTGCGGTATAAATTTGTCAAAACTCATTGAAATGCATCTAAAATGTATTTTATGCTATGTAAAATATAGACAAAGTTGATATAAAACACCTTTTATAATAGCATCAAAACCATAAAATACTTAGGGAGAAATTTAACACAAGATGTACAAGACTCCTACACTGAACACTTAAAAACATTGTTGAAAGAAACTTAATGAAGAGCAAAATGGGAAAAACACCATGTTAATGTTTTAGAAGGCTCAGTATTGTTAAGGTTTATACATTTTTTTCAAACTGATCTACAGATTCAATATAATCCAAAACAAGAACTAACGTGATTTTTGGTAGAAATTGACAAGCTGGTGTTAAAATTCAAATGGGAATGCAGAAACCTTGGAATAACCACTCCATGCAATCATTAACAAAGAACAATGTTGGATAACTTGTACTACCTGTTTTCAAGATGTACTATATAGCTATAATAATTAAGAAAGTGTGATAATGGCCAAAAAGAAATAGAACAATGAAAATAACTTGAATTCACAAATAGACCCATGTGTAATACAGTTCTCTGATTTTTTTTTTACACTGAACTAATTAATAGGGAAAAGAATAGTCCTGCATTCAGTTCAAAAAATGATGTTGAAACAACCAGATATTCATATGAGGGTAAAATGAATCTTTATTTTTCTTTCTCACATCATATATAAATTTTAATTTGTAAAATCATACATGTAAAGCTAAAAGCTAAAACTAAATCTATAAAGCTTCTACCAGAAAACACAGGAGAATATCTTAGAGATTTTGTATAAGGCAAACCTCTTTTTTGTTTCTTTACATAAGATGAAGAACTAAGCATAAAAGAAATAATTGATTAATTAGAGTTTATCAGAATTAAAAATCTCTGCTCATCAAAAGTCACTATTTAGAAAATGAATAGGAAAGCCATAATGAGAGAAGATTTTGCTATAAATATATCTGACCTTGAACTTGTACTCCTAAGATAAGGGACTTTTTCAACTCAACTCAGCAATATAAAAGAAATGATCCAATTTAAAAATGGGCAAAATACATGAACACATATGTCACATGAATGATGAGCCTGCACATGAAAAGTATTCAACATTTGTTATCAGGTAAAATGCAAATTAAAATCACAATGAGATACCTTTATACAGCTACTAGAGTGTCTAAAACTTGAAAAAAACAGGTAACACCAAATGTCAGCATGGATGTGGAATAACCCAAAGTTCTGATGAGTTCCAGGAGTGTAAAATGCTTTAACCATCTTGGAAAACTGTCAAGTTCTTATCAAGTTAAACATACATTAACCTTGCAATGTAGCAATTCCACTCCTAGGTATCTGCCCAAGATAAATGAAAACCTGTGCCCGAAAAATATCTTGTCCAAGAATGTCCTTAGCAGCCTTAATCATAGCCAAACTGAAAACAATTCAGTATTCATCAACAGGAGAATAATGTAGTCTTGAAATGTAATACAACTCATCAGTATATAAAGGAAGAAACTATTAAGTGCAGCCACAGGATGTCTCTCACAGACAACATGCTGGGTAAAAGAAACTACACAAAAACCATATAATATATAATTGCATTTATGAATTTCAGTAACAGATAAAACTAATCTGTGATGATAGAAATCAGAAAACCGGTTCTCTTAGAAGCAAAACTGTGGGTTTGGAAAAGAACACAGGCAGCTTTGGAGGTAAAGTAATATTCCAGCTCTTAATTGGGATGTAGTTAGATGAATGCATCTATTTATCAGAATTCATAAAGCCATACTTTTAATGTCTATGTAATTTCATTGTCATTTATACACTTCTTCTTTTAAAAATAAGGCAGTGCTTAAGCACTGTTCCTTTGGATTCAGTTCCTTTGGATTAGGCAATTGCTGGAGACTAACAATAGCATGGAATTTATATGTGAAATATCAGCCATAAGGGGAGCTGGAGCGGCCACACTACTGGTAATGATGTTGTAACAAAGGAACACTATAGAACTGCTTCAGAGTTGCCGCGTGGCTCAGGACAGCCAGGAAACAGCACCAGCAGGCAGGGCACCCTGATGTGCAGTAATCAGAGGCGAGATGGTTCATTTCTAACATGGAGCTGAAAAGTAACCCTCAATAAATTTTTGCTGAATTGAAATAACTTTTTAACTGACTATGAAGAGCAGTAAAGCTCTTCAGTGAAGACTTTAGAAAAGCTACCGTATACATGAAATGAACATTTGTGGTAAGAAGACACATAAAACTTTTCAGCCTTCAACTAATTTATAGTTAGTAATAATTACATTGAAATATTGTTGATTTTTGTTATATAAACAAATATTCATTTGTTCTTCCACAATAAATGTTAATAGAGGTACATAAAATCATGCATTGAATCATTAAGATCATTGTTACAACATGGCTTAGGTGAGGGCAGAAATAGTACTCTGTATTTTGCTTGGGATTATTTTAATTCTGTTTACCAACTTCTGAAAGTGTATAAATCTTTTAGAGTGCCCATATTTCATTACTTTACAATATTTTTGTATCTAGATTCCATTTCCTTTTTAAGTTTATTTATTTTGAGAGGGAGAGAATATCCCAAGAAGGCTCTGCTCCAGCAGCTCAGAACTGGATACTGGGCTGGAACAGGACTCAGATAGTTAACAGACTGAGCCACCCAGATGCCCCATATATTCCATCTCTGTTTTTATAACTGGAATAAAAGTCACTGGAGCTAAGACTTAGTGAGGGACAAAAATTATTTCTGATGCCTGAGGTCTGTTTATTATTACCTCCCTATCCAATCTCTTAATTTTCCTATTATTTGCCTTTTTCTCCTTACTCTTTTATTTAGGTTTGTTTATTTATTTTTGAGAGAGAGATTGTGTGGGGGAGGAGCAGAGAGAGAGGGAGAGAGAGAGAATCCCAAGCAGGCTCTACACCATCAGCACAGAGCCCTATGTGGGGCTCGAACCATTGAACTGTGAGATCATGACCTGATCCGAAATCAAGATGGCTCAGTCAGTTGAGCATCCAACCTTCAGCTCAAATCATGACCTCATGGTTCATGAATTCAAGCACCACATCAGGATCTCCACTCTCAATGCAGAACCTGCTTAGGATCTTGTGTCTTCCCCTCTCTCTGCCCCTACCCTGCTCATACTTTCTTCTTATGAAAAATAAACTCTTAAAAATTAAACAAACAAACAAAAAAAAAGAGTTGGACGCTTAGCTGACTGAGCCACCCAGCCGCCTCACTTCCTCTACTCTTTTAAAGCTGATTTCTAAAACTGATTTCTCTTAGTTCTCATTTCATATATGAAGCATTAATAAGTTCCCGAGACACACGCTATTGATTCAATTTCTTCCTCCCAACAATACGGATAATCTCAGGTACATAGTGATGATTTTAAATGTACACTGTTGATGAAAGAATCTAGCTAAATTGCACTTGTATGCCATAATCTCACTGGAGCAGAGGGGGGTGTGGGGACTGTGCTGAACTAACAAACTTTGTAAAACAGTGCTTTGACTAGAAACTGAAGATAAAGGGACTAAAATAAAAGGAACTTTATATTTACAAATAAGCTATCTGGCAAAGTTGTTTCCCATGTGAGCAAGGGTTTCACCATCGTAATACCATTATACATTCATATAAAGGAATTGAACAATTAAGTATACAGATGGCAGAGTGTGGGAGCCAGGTTTTCAACGTTGGAGTGGCAAATTACAGATAGGCAAAGAGAATAGTGTAGAATGACCCATGTAATAATAGGATTAGATTTGGAAACAGTGTGAATTCATGTTTATCTTAATATAGATTTAGATGATTACATATAGAAACATATATACATATGTCTATACATAAAGTTGCTCTGTTAACTGAGAGGGTCTAGAAGTGACAGTAGATAGTAGCAATGAACATACCTACCATCCAGATCTTGGCTGCTAACATTATTCTCCGATAAAAAGAATCAAGATTCCTTATAGAAAGATGGACTCTAGGAATGGAGCAGGAAATATATGAACCTTGAGCCTCTTCTTGTGCCAGAAAATAATTAATTCCTATCATCATCATCATTATCCACTAAAAAGTATAATGAGGGGCATGTCAAAGGGACACAGGAATCAACTGAAATAGCTCTCAGTGGCCAAAGCTAGAAAAATTTGGACAAAATGAATAAAGCAATATTGGATTATAACCCAAAGTGTAAAAGAAATATGCATGAGTGCATGCTTATATGAATAGATGATTAAATATATAAATAAATGATTGAATAAATAAATAGGGGGAGGGGAGAGGCAAATCCAAATAATTTGTATAGATACTCTGCCCTCAGGAAGAAGAAGCCTAACTCCCTAATCTTCAAGTGTGGACTGCACATAGAGACTTCCCTACAAAGAGAACAGTAGGGAAAGGGGGGAAAAGTAACTTTACAGAGAAGAAAGATGACAAACACTCTTCAGCCAGATGATCAAGGTTAACATCATAGTGCTGAATCATGTTGATAGTATGTACCCTTGTTATGATGTGATGAAAATGAGACTTCACCACTGTGGTCTTCCTCCCAAGAAAACATAACCTCAGTCTAATTTGATGCAAAGTGGACAAATCCCAAATAAGATGTGTTCTTACAGTATACCTGCCCAGTACTCAAAACTGCCTAGGTCATCAAAAAAAGGAAAGTCTGAGAAACTGTCAAAGACAAGATGAGCCTAAGAACACACGACAACTAATATAATATATCCTGGATGGGATCCTGGAATTTACAAAGAATATTAGGTCAAAAAGGAAATCTAAATAAAGTATGGACTTCAATAATAGTGTGCCAACATTCATTCATTCATTGAAACAAATGCGACTTACTAATGTAAGACAATAAGGGAGGAAAATGGGTGTGGAGTATAGTGAGTATATCTGTACTATCTTTGTAGTTTTTCTACAAATCTAAAACTGCCTTCACATAAGCTTATTTCAGAACAAAATACAGGGAGAGCTGCTTCAGTGAGAGCTACGTCAAACGCTTGTCATTTTTCAATGTTCCTCTTTTGGTTTCGCAGTGGGTTGGTTTGTTTGCTTGCTGATTGATTGGTTTGGGCCAGCTGTGGTTCAGTGGTAATTGCTCAGGATCAGGTTTTGTGTGTAATATGCAACTTATGTGCTTTTCTCAATTGCTGAAACAGCCTTTAAGCAGAGGTTTAATTCAAAGTCCATGAGTAATCAGTTGCATTCTTATACACTAACAATGAAGCAACAGAAAGACAAATAAAGAAACTGATCCCATTCACAATTGCACCAAGAAGCATAAAATACCTAGGAATAAATCTAACCAAAGATGTAAAGGATCTGTATGCTGAAAACTATAGAAAGCTTATGAAGGAAATTGAAGAAGATTTAAAGAAATGGAAAGACATTCCCTGCTCATGGATTGGAAAAATAAATATTGTCAAAATGTCAATACTACCCAAAGCTATCTACACATTCAATGCAATCCCAATCAAAATTGCACCAGCATTCTTCTCGAAACTAGAACAAGCAATCCTAAAATTCATATGGAACCACAAAAGGCCCCGAATAGCCAAAGGAATTTTGAAGAAGAAGACCAAAGCAGGAGGCATCACATTCCCAGACTTTAGCCTCTACTACAAAGCTGTCATCATCAAGACAGCATGGTATTGGCACCAAAACAGACACATAGACCAATGGAATAGAATAGAAACCCCAGAACTAGACCCACAAACGTATGGCCAACTCATCTTTGACAAAGCAGGAAAGAACATCCAATGGAAAAAAGACAGCCTCTTTAACAAATGGTGCTGGGAGAACTGGACAGCAACATGCAGAAGGTTGAAACTAGACCACTTTCTCACACCATTCACAAAAATAAACTCAAAATGGATAAAGGACCTAAATGTGAGACAGGAAACCATCAAAACCCTAGAGGAGAAAGCAGGAAAAGACCTCTCTGACCTCAGCCGTAGCAATCTCTTACTCGACACATCCCCAAAGGCAAGGGAATTAAAAGCAAAAGTGAATTACTGGGACCTTATGAAGATAAAAAGCTTCTGCACAGCAAAGGAAACAACCAACAAAACTAAAAGGCAACCAACGGAATGGGAAAAGATATTCGCAAATGACATATCGGACAAAGGGCTAGTATCCAAAATCTATAAAGAGCTCACCAAACTCCACACCCGAAAAACAAATAACCCAGTGAAGAAATGGGCAGAAAACATGAATAGACACTTCTCTAAAGAAGACATCCGGATGGCCAACAGGCACATGAAAAGATGTTCAGCGTCGCTCCGTATCAGGGAAATACAAATCAAAACCACACTCAGGTATCACCTCACGCCAGTCAGAGTGGCCAAAATGAACAAATCAGGAGACTATAGATGCTGGAGAGGATGTGGAGAAACGGGAACCCTCTTGCACTGTTGGTGGGAATGCAAATTGGTGCAGCCGCTCTGGAAAGCAGTGTGGAGGTTCCTCAGAAAATTAAAAATAGACCTACCCTATGACCCAGCAATAGCACTGCTAGGAATTTATCCAAGGGATACAGGAGCACTGATGCATAGGGCCACTTGTACCCCAATGTTCATAGCAGCACTCTCAACAATAGCCAAATTATGGAAAGAGCCTAAATGTCCATCCACTGATGAATGGATAAAGAAATTGTGGTTTATATACACAATGGAATATTACGTGGCAATGAGAAAAAATGAAATATGGCCTTTTGTAGCAACGTGGATGGAACTGGAGAGTGTGATGCTAAGTGAAATAAGCCATACAGAGAAAGACAGATACCATATGGTTTCACTCTTATGTGGATCCTGAGAAACTTAACAGGAACCCATGGGGGAGGGGAAGGAAAAAAAATAAAGAGGTTAGAATGGGAGAGAGCCAAAGCATAAGAGACTGTTAAAAACTGAGAACAAACTGAGGGTTGATGGGGGGTGGGAGGGAGGAGAGGGTGGGTGATGGGTATTGAGGAGGGCACCTTTTGGGATGAGCACTGGGTGTTGTATGGAAACCAATTTGTCAACAAATTTCATTAAAAAAAAAAATTAAAAAAAAAATTAAAAAAAAAAAAAGTCCATGAGTAGTATAGGTTTTCAGTGTCCAAACTGAAAGAATTCAGCTCATGCATAAGCACATTAAATGTTCCCTGGCATTTTATTAATGATCACTGCATGTCTAGTGTTTGTGGAGTAAAAAAGTGTATGTATGTATGTATGTATATGTAAGGAGTGTATGTATGTATGTATGTATGTATGTATATGTAAGGAGTAAATTCATTTTAGGTACTGAAGGAGTTGTGCAGCTCAAGAGTGCACAAGGGATTAGACCATATTAACCTATTTCATATTGAAAGAGACCTTGCACTTGGGGAAATTCTTCCCTGTGGCCAGGTTCCCTCTGGGGAGGCTCTGCCTGCTATGCTTGCTGAGAAAACGGGTGTCATGGTTTGTGGTAGCAGGAGAACCAGGAGGAGAGGTAGCCATGAGAACTTCATGCCTACTCAGGATGCAACTCACTTTTGTTGCCAACCGAATTCTTTATATGAAAATGAGTGGTGTGAATTCACATACCTGCTCAGTCCTTACATTAGTAGGTAAAGTTTCTCTGAATCTCTACTTTTCATCCAAATCTCCATGAAACCAAAATTATTTATTTAGAATAAACAGAGCCTTTTAACCCTGCCTGCATATTGGAATCCTCTCTGGAGCTTCTAAAAGTGCCAGTGACTGGACCCCGCCCAAGGCTAATCAGAATCTGTAGGGGTGCTCACCAAACTCCACACCTGAAAAACAAATAACCCAGTGAAGAAATGGGCAGAAAACATGAATAGACACTTCTCTAAAGAAGACATCCGGATGGCCAACAGGCACATGAAAAGATGTTCAGCATCGCTCCTTATCAGGGAAATACAAATCAAAACCACACTCAGGTATCACCTCACGCCAGTCAGAGTGGCCAAAATGAACAAATCAGGAGACTATAGATGCTGGAGAGGATGTGGAGAAACGGGAACCCTCTTGCACTGTTGGTGGGAATGCAAATTGGTGCAACCCCTCTGGAAAGCAGTGTGGAGTTTCCTCAGAAAATTAAAAATAGACCTACCCTATGACCCAGCAATAGCACTGCTAGGAATTTATCCAAGGGATACAGGAGCACTGATGCATAGGGCCACTTGTACCCCAATGTTCATAGCAGCACTCTCAACAATAGCCAAATTATGGAAAGAGCCTAAATGTCCATCAACTGATGAATGGATAAAGAAATTGTGGTTTATATACACAATGGAATACTACGTGGCAATGAGAAAAAATGAAATCTGGCCCTTTGTAGCAACGTGGATGGAACTGGAGAGTGTGATGCTAAGTGAAATAAGCCATACAGAGAAAGACAGATACCATATGGTTTCACTCTTATGTGGATCCTGAGAAACTTAACAGAAACCCATGGGGGAGGGGAAGGAAAAAAAAAAAGAGGTTAGAGTGGAAGAGAGCCAAAGCATAAGAGACTGTTAAAAACTGAGAACAAACTGAGGGTTGATGGGGGGTGGGAGGGAGGAGAGGGTGGGTGATGGGTATTGAGGAGGGCACCTTTTGGGATGAGCACTGGGTGTTGTATGGAAACCAATTTGACAATAAATTTCATATATTAAAAAAAAAAAGAATCTGTAGGGGTAAGGTGTTGGTGGTACAAGAGTCAGGAGTTCTGGAAATCCTCCAGGGATTCTAATGTGCATGCAGGATTGAGAGCAATTGGGGTAGATCAAGCTTTAAACCCCTATGAACCTTAACCTTCCAGAAGTGAAGCTGCTTGTATGGGAGATGCTTATAGAATTTCCCCTGGTCCTAATTTTAAGCTTTTACAACTTTCAATTTAAAAAGAAAAAAAAATGGAAAAGAAGTAAAAACAACAAATACAAATGAAAACTAGAGAAAATGCTCTGGGGACATTCTTACATCTAGGGAAGAATGACTTTAAAAATGCTTATATTTAAAATTCTCTGTCTCTGTCTTTCTTTTGTTTGCGTTTCTTGACATAATTAGGCAGAAGCATATTTCTGACTTCTAAAGAGTAAAAAATCAATCATGACTAGAGCTACAGAGCCAGAAGAGAATGTGAGGAAGTAAAAGGGACAGCATGCCTGCTTCTTTAGATCAGACAGACCAGAGCATACCCCTCAGGCATTCTATGTATCTCCCGGGAAGTCCCACATCCTTGACATCACTTTGTTTCTAAATGTAAAAATTACACATCAATTAGGAATCTAAAAAAAAAGCCTCAAGTACAGGGTGCCAGGAACCACTAAGCAGTACTGAGGTTATTCGATCTAAGTAGTAATGAAACAAACTCTCCAGGACAATTGGCATTCAAGCAGGAAAAGAGGTGATTTATGATGATGTTCAACTTTAAGCAGTTAAAAATAAAAAAATTTAAATATTTTTATAATCCTTCGCCAGTGTGACAGTTTGATTCTACACATTTTATTTCACTGTTTTAATCCAGAGAGGACTTGTTTCTGTTATTTCTGTGATCTTAGAGAAATGAGTATCCTTGAATAAACAATGACTAAAGGCATTACATGAACCTGTATTCTTAAAGACTGCTTACAGATGAGAGCAAAGCTTGTAGATATATGTACATGTTAGTATACAAACTGCTTTTTAAATTTTTTAATGTTTATTCATTTATGAGAGACAGAGAGAGACAGAGCATGAATGGGGGAGGGGCAGAGAGAAGAGGGAGACAAAAGAATCCAAAGCGGGCTCCAGGCTCTGAGCTGTCAGCACAGAGCCCAATGTGGGGCTCAAACTCACATACCATGAAATCATGACTTGAGCTGAAGTCTGACGCTTAACTGACTGAGCCACCCAGGCGCCCCCTGCTTTTTAAGACAAATAGAATTAGGTTATCACAACCCACATCTGCCTTTAAGCAGAGGTTTGATTCGAAGTCCACAAGTGGTAGTTTTTCAGTATCCAAACTGAAAGAATTCTGATTGTGGATTAGCATATTAAAATTTGAAATGTGTTCGCTTAATAATGTTCAGAACTCACTAAATTGGGCTGGACATTGCAAACATTTTGTCAAACTAGTGAATCTTCTAGCACTGTGAAAGATTCACTGATTCTTTAAATGCGGCCTAAGAGAGTGTGTTTGGCCAAGAAGAGAACCACTAATTATCTGTAAATGCACAATGATCTTTAAACTTTCAAAGTAAATGCTTCTCAGGGGGACACTTGCCCTTCTAACTCCAGATGCTCTAAAAAACTACAACAAACTGTGAGTAGTCAGGTGACTCCTGAGAAATACGATAAATTTGGATTCATATCAGTTTAGGATAAATCTCAGTGGGAATATCTCTTCTCTCATAGATGCCAATTATATTTGATCAGTTATAAAATATCTAGAAAAATAAGATACTTTTTCTCTCTCCTTGGTAAGTTACACTGTGAATTTTTTTCTTCCCCGAAATATACCACACACCTTGCCCACCAGCCACCCAGTGACGAGTAACGCTCAATAAATATTTTATGAATTAGTGAATAATTACAAAAATGAATATATTGCTATTCGGATCTTAAATAATCTTAACCCAAACTCAGCAGTTGAACACTAAACAGGGATAAAATACCTACTGAATACCAGGCACCGTCCTGGGTTCTAGGGATACAGAGTTGAATAAAGTTCTTTAACACATTTCAGAAAAGAAACTGTGTGTCCTAAGATATTCACAATATTTCACAATGACTAATAGCTGATGGCAAGTGAATATTTCATATGCCTAATTTCAGTCGAAGCCCAATTTATTTCTGCCTACCTCAGAAAAGTACAATTGAGAAAATATTAGAACCGCTTCTGAGCAGTCCATTGCCAATGTCAGCAGAATGTGCTGCTTAAGGGTAACCCTCTGAGGTTAGATTCTGACTCCTTTGCTAACTGTGGTTTTGATCAATGTCTTAATATTTTGAAACTGTAATTTCCTACTCTGTAAAGTGGGGAAATAATAATGATAGTCACAGGGTCATTGTGACAATGAAATGGGATCATCTATATCTGGAACAAATTAAACACTTAGTAAAAGCTACTGCTGCTGTATTCAGTAGTCGAGCTAGGTTTTCAAAACAGGAAGACTCCAGGGTGGCGATTTGTTTGCAGGTAGATGAAATCATTTTGAGGTTGTGTTTATAGAGCAATTTACATGAGATCGAGAAAATGTCCTTAAACATGTCAGAATGAGGGAGAAAACTGATGGAGCTTAATGGGTGTCTAAAGCTCCACCAGGCTCTTGGCTGCTGTCACCATTATTATTTATTACTTTATGTTACCACTTCATGAGGAGTGAAGAAAGAAACGTCATGCTAAATGCTGATAGTAGCCAAAAACTTTCCATTTTTTTTTTTTAGTGTAGTAGAAAGAGAAGTGATGATGAACATAAAAACAACCCTCTCATACTCATGACTGATTTAAATGAGAATTCTACGGAATATGAGAAGCCTCAGTAGGAAATCCCCCTGCCAGCACTCACTCACTCATTCGCCTATTCACTCACCCGTTTGTTCATTCATAAATAAAAGAGCAGTACTAGTAATGTCTGTGAGGACCAATGAGAAGCACACATTTCTGTCTCACACTGGTGCTATTATAATGACCAGATTAAAACCTAACTTATGAAAAAAACCACACAGCTTTTTTTAAACCTCCTGCTGGGACAGGAAGGAAGGGAAGGTTGCTGAGTATGTTGTTTCCCCGGAAAAAGGAAAAAGAGGATGTCTGTGACAGTGAACGGGTAATTCCATCAAAGACTTGGTGTGATCACAAGCAGTGGGGAGAGGTAGCAGGATAGAATTTTAAATTAAACTTAAGTTGATTTCCTTGAACAGTTTTAGAACGCTGTCCATAATTAAATAGAAATGATGAAGAGGATGGGAAGGGCAAAAACTAACAGAAACTACAAATGGCAATTTATAATTATTAACTAACTGCATTGCAGGGTCAGACGTGGCCCATGTAAGTGTCTCTTGGCATTAGCATAGGAATGTCTCTTGAAGTCACATTGCTGCAACAAAACTCTTTTCACTCTATAGTTGTAGAATTATTATACACACACACACACACACACACACACACACACATTTATTTAATTATAACCTGCCAGCATGGCCTTGTCATTCATTTCTGAGTCCTATCACTCAGGCAATAAGTTGTGAAGAATTGCCAGCTTAGCCACCATCACCAACCACTAGAGTTCCCTGAGTTTCCCAGACATTCTAAGCTCTGTACCCTTCTGGGGACACATTTGCACTGTGGGGTCCTCACTTTGAAATGACAAGCTCTGAACACAAATGGAGCAGCCTTTGTAAACCGCTACCTTCTCCTGCGATGATTTTTCCCTATTGTCTGTGCATCTTGTTAGTGCCATGCTTGAATCCACACCATTAGAGCCGTAACACAGCTGCTGTCGTTCTCAGTTATGTAGGGCTCTGGCAAAGACAGATCAACTCTGAAAAAAATCCTCTTGCCCCCCATTTTATCACCCAGAGTCAGAAACTTAAATACATAACAACAAATTATTTGAAGTCTTCCCAAGGCTCATAGGATAGGGCCAATTGCCCTTCCAAACTCAGAAAAAGAGCTGAAATAAGGAGGATAGGACAGGTCAGGACTGATCAAAACTAACATTCAGACAGGAAGGACCAATTAGGATGACGGCTGGAAGGGAATGCAAGACACCAGAGAAGCAGGTGTTTTTGATTATTTTTTCTTTTTAATTTGAGAGAATATTACAAGTAAAAATTCCATTAATATCCACAGTTCAGTGAGTTTTTGTTATAATTTTAAACATATGTCTTTTTTTTATCACTTCAGGCAACAAAGCAAAGATTATGCCTAATGTGTGCAATGAATGAAATTGTGAAGAGAATGTATTTAAATTAGCAAGGAAAAGATGAAAATCTCTTTCATGGATTTAACTACATTTTGATTTATATAAGACTTTTTAGCTAGTTTGGAGGCTAGTTTCTTTTATGAGATGGGGTTTTTTAATGTATTTTATTTTATTTGTTTTGAGAGAGAGAGAGAGAGAGAGACAGAATGTGAGTGGGGGAGGGGCAGAGAGAGAGGGAGACACAGAATCTGAAACAGGCTTCAGACTTCAAGCTGTCAGCACAGAGCCCAACTCGGGGCTTGAACTCAGGGACCATGATATCATGACTTGAGCCCAAGTCAGACACTTAACTGACTGAGCCACCCAGGCGCCCTGAGATGGGTTTTGAGATTAAAGACAATTTGAATGTTTAAATATGGGTAAGGAAAGATTTGACAATGGGTAAATTGTACTCTAAACATTAGCTGTCAAACATGGCTGCATTTTGGAATCAGTGGGGAGCTTTAAAAATTCGTTTATGCCTGTATAAGACTGAAAACACTGCCAATTAAATTATCACTCTTCATAAATTGTATGATGCACCCCTAATATGAGAGATAATAGTGAGGTCTACAACTGATAATAATTGTAATGTTGGCTTTGGAGGTTAACAGCCCTGGGAAATAATCTAATCAAATTTTCCCTAGCTTTGGGAAAATGGTACAGGAATAGTGAATATAAAGCCAAAATAACCATGAAGAAGTTTACTTTTTTCTCTGTGAGGGTTTAAAGGAAAATACTGATATTAAACTTTCTCAGAAACTTTCTTTGCAGATCTCAGTGTGCCCATATGGCTTTGTTAGCCAATTAATAACAAAGTAGGCACAATTATTTTTATTTGTTTAATGTTTATTTATTTATTTTGAGAGAGAGAGACAGAATCTCAAGCAGGCTCTGCACTGACAATGCAGGAGCCCAACATGGGGCTCGATCCCAGGAACCATGAGATCAGGAACTGAGCTGAATTCAAGAGTGCAACAATGCTCAATGGACTGAGCTACCCAGGTGCCCCCGGGGAGGATTACTGTTAAACCAAGCCATGAGTATTGTCATATTTATCTGAAAAGAAAGGTCTCGCAGAAAAAGAGTGGATTCCTGGACATAATTATGAGTCTTTTAAAAAAGCAGATGGGAGAATGGATGTTGGGTAGGAAAAACAGTGTCCACTACAAGGAATGATCATGGCACCAGGATTTGTATTAATTAAAAATTGCAAACAACTTATATGCTCATGAAAGGAGGTTTCGAAAAGTATCTTATATCTTATATATAGATATAGATATAATGTCTATAATAACATGACTATTAGATGCTAAATAAAAAACAACATTGTTTTTATATGTATATTGTTTGTATATGTTTTTATATAAAGCATGTCTATGCATGTGTATGATATCTACACATACACATATGCAAAGAGAAATACATTGATATTTAGGGATTCAATAAATGATATTTTTAAAATATAAGTAAGAATAATGGACATACCTTAGGGTGAAAAATCTCCTAGTAATTCATGTGTTAAAATATACATTGGGTTATTAATCTTAGTTGTACATTTAATGTTGAAAAACTAAAATGTTGTGGTAATTTAATTATAAAAGCTATTAATTTGTCTGAAAATGATTAGTACTAAAATAGCTAAATAGAGAAATAGATAGCTAGTATGAATGATTATTATGATGCTTATTCATGATTTTGGAGATTTCCTTCTTTATAATCAAAATCTTCTATTGAATTAAACAACTAGATGTTAAATACAGCTTCTAAGAGTTATATGTTTAGTAATACAACATTTATGGAAACATGTAACATTTCAACAAAATAGAATTATGATATCAAATACCTATTTTGGGGAATTATATTACTATTAAATAATTTAAACAGATATATTGACTTGAAAGGGATATTATGTTCTTTCTAAAGTTATCTAGTAAAGATGCTTCTGTGACATTCATATTAGAATGTCACAGCAAGTATTAGAAAAAAAATGAGATTATTCCCACGCCTATGAAAATATTTCACTTCTAACATTGGTAAAACTGAGCCTCTGTTTAGCTATATACATTGATATATAAGGACTACAGGATTACTCTTGCACAGAATAGTGCCAAGACTTTATTGTTCCAGCATTACAATTTTAAATTTGAAATGTGTATAACTAAAAATTTTAGTAATACAGTTAGAATAATTATTTTAAGTAAAATATCAGATTTATCCTCATATTTTAGAAGTTCATTCACTAAATAGTGATGATATTTTACTTTGCTCTTGGTTTTAGCTAAATATTTATGCTAATATTTGACCATCTCACATCAGATCAAATGGTTCTTAGAGGGACCTCTATTAAGTGTGTATGTCTGTGTATGTATGCATGTACAAAAATGTATATATTTATTTATAAATGTGTATATGTACGTATATCTTTGCATATGGTGTGTGCTTATGTGTACACATATGTATGTGAAATACACATATATATTATAGAGTGGGGGGAGAAGGAGGTGAGCAAGAGAGAAAAGAAATTATGGAAAGATTTGTAAATTTTTAATGGTAAATATCTCTGTGAGGTGTCATCAATAGAACTTTTATTTCCAGCACACATATTTCTATTTGGAGTGTTTTATTTTTAACATTCATTACATCTCTGATGAGGTAACTTCAGTGAAGGGAAAGCACAGCCGACTTTGGTTTTAGAAGGTAAATGCTAACTTCTCAGGGAGCTTATTAGAGTATGTTCACACTGGAGCAATCATCTCAATTAAGACTGAGAGTAAGGTTAAATCCCATTAGGGCAATTATTCAGTTAATTACTCTGGTGTGAACATAGCCTTAGTTTAAGAGATGTAGAACATGAGCCTGTATCTAAAGGGGAAGAAGGTCAGGGCCATCTCCCCAGCAAACCAATTTAGAAGATTTAAGTGAGCTGTTCCATAAGCCAAGAAGGAATCACTTTTTGAGAAATTAGCGTTTAAAAAGAGAGTACACTTAATTAGTACTGGACACAAACCCCAGACACACACTTATCACCAGAGAGAAATGTCAAAAGTGGAATATTTTTACAGTAGGATGACCATTGGGCAGTTCAGCATCCTTAAGCACAAATTCTTTGCTACATTATTCATTCATTTACTCCTTTATTCACTATGTAAATATTTATTGAGTGTCCAATGATGCACATTCAAAATTTGTCTTCTATTTTAATGTTCAGGGAAGGCATGAGGGAAGAATCAGAGAAGCCAAGAAATGGAATGAGTTATTTTCTACAGCCATGTGTTCTGTTAGGATCTAAAATGCAACTTGGAGTCATGGATTCACAACCCATCTTGAGTAATGACCAACAATCTCTTCCTTTATTCCAAGGACTTTTATTTTGCTGTGTTTGTATCATCTTAGCTATTAAATAGCATCTTTATGATGCCCAGCTCTGGTCCTTTATAATGCAAAACCAAGCCACTACTCAATCATGATGCAAAAATCCAGATATTTTTTCTTATTTAGCGCAGGTAGGATTATAAGCGAAGCTTTAGGGATATTTGCTTTGCTTCTATAGTGACATCAAACCCCAAAACAAATCAAATATACTATTTTTGCATTCTTTTTCCACCTTCCCTTCCCCAGCCTCCTTAGTCTGGCATTGGATTTTTAAGGATAAGCAGATGAAGACTTTTTTTTTTTTGTCTTGCATTTTCTGCATCACTGAAAAGTCCATGGGATGAAATGGATCTGTTTCCCAAAAGGGGAAAATCAGAACACTTTGTTTTCCTGCACTTGGGAACTTGCTCAAGGGTGAAGCTCTTATTGACTGTGTGTCTACCATTTGAAAAGAGATTCTGGGCTTATTATAGCTTCTTGGGATACAGAACAGGGAAAGAAATGTGCTGTCTGTTAAACTAAACTACATGAGTGATTCATTTTTTTAGCCACTATAATAATTGTTCTTATAGATTGAAATTAATTTTTTTCAAACGTACATAATACAATTTATAAGAATATAGGTTTTTAATAGCATTAATTTTTTTAAATGTTATTGTTTTCAGCTAGAAAGTACTACTACACTGAAGTTTTGTCATTATATTATTTTCTTAAGAACCAAAAGCTGTTTAAGTCTTTCCTGGGATTTTGAATAAAGGAAATTACTAATAAATCAAGAGGTTCTGTATTGATCTACTTAATTCCATGCCTCTGAATCCTGTGGAATATTTAATGTCTCCCAGAATTTTGGTCCTGCCCCAAATGCTGGAAGCAATGCTGTTCCTAGACAGGAAGAATAGTAAGACCGTTTTATCGGTAATCCAGATCAGAATTGTTTTTCATACTCTGATGTTTTAACGTCTTTCTTGTAAATGGTCTCCTGCCTCATTCACCTGTGTCACAGTTATTTAAACCTCATTTTCAATAATACTCTTGTCTTCCTTATCTCCTTTTATCTAGTAGATTAGAACATCATATATACTATTAGTTCATGTAATTTTGATTATGTGTGATTTTACAAAGGAACCTAGGGGCACCTGGGTGGCTCAGTTGGTTAAGCAGCCCACTCTTGATTTTGGTCCAAGTCACAATCTTGTAGTTTGCTGGATCAGGCCCTATGTTGGGCTGTGTACTGAAAGCATGGAGCTTGCTTGGGATTCTCCTTCTCCCTCTCTCTCTCTCTGTCCCTCCCTGACTCATGTGCAGATTCTCTCTCTCTCTCTCTCTCTCTCTCTCTCTCTCTCTCTCTTAAAATAAACTTGAGGGGCTCCTGGGTGGCTCAGTCAATTAAGCCTCCGACTTCAGGTCATGATCTCACAGCCTGTGAGTTTGAGCCCCGCAACGGGCTCTGTGCTGATAGCTCGGAGCCTGGAGCCTGCTTTGGATTCTGTGTCTCCCTCTCTCTCTCCTAACCCACTCGCATTCTGTCAGCATCTCTCTCAAAAATAAATAAACATTAAAATTTTTTTTTAACTTTAAAAAAGAGAGCCTAATTTTTTTATGTACTTTTCATGTATATACTACATATGATGGGTGTGCTGTATATTATTCTACATATTATGTATTTATAGATAAAGATTAATATACAGGATTATATAAGCCAGATCATGTTCATTATATTTTATGGGCCATATATGGGGCGCCTGGGTGGCGCAGTCGGTTAAGCGTCCGACTTCAGCCAGGTCATGATCTCGCGGTCCGTGAGTTCGAGCCCCGCGTCGGGCTCTGGGCTGATGGCTCAGAGCCTGGAGCCTGTTTCCCATTCTGTGTCTCCCTCTCTCTCTGCCCCTCCCCCGTTCATGCTCTGTCTCTCTCTGTCCCAAAAATAAATAAACGTTGAAAAAAAAAATTAAAAAAAAATATTTTATGGGCCATATAAATTATTGTCAAACTCAATGTTGACTAATTGAATTCACCTTGTGTGTTGAATTTAGAGCCTAATTTCTAACATACATCTACTGTATTAAGTTTCTATTGTTGTTATAATTAATTACCACAAAGTTAAATAGCTTAAGAACAACATGAATTTTCTGTCATATCATTCTGTAGGTCAAAAGCATGGCAAGGGCCTCATCAGGCTAAAATAAGTGTTTTCAGGGCTGTATTCCTATCAGTATGTTGTGGGTGGGATCCATTTCCTTGCCTTTTCCTGCTTCTAGAGGTTACCTACCTTCTTTGGCTCACAGCCTCTTTATATCTTCAAAGTGAGCAATGACAGCTCAAGTCTTTCTCACATTGCATCCCTCTGGCCTTCTTTGCCATAGCCCTCTTCTACTTTTAAGGAGCATTGCAATTACATTGGGCCCGCCCACATAATGAATGATCAACTCCTTATCTCAAGGTCCATACCTTTAATTATGTCTGCAAAGTCCCTTTTGCCATCTAACAATGGCATCTAAGGTAACATATTCACAGGTTCTGGGAATTACAACATGGATCCTTTCCCACCAACCTGAACTGGCCTGAAGTTTGCTGCTCAGAATTCCTTAGATCACTGGTGCTGCCCCAGAGGTGTAACAGGACTTGACATGTCCAGCATGGTAACAAATCTCCACTATACCTTCAGTTATTCTCTTGGAAACTTCTATAATATGTATTTTATCCAATACATTTCCCCATTATCATAGTGGTTACTCCAAACCTTCTCCATCAAGCTCAAGCCTCTATTTCATGTCACGTCTGTCATGGTCATTGCAACATGCCCCAATTCCTTTGCAAGGTAGGACTTGTAGCCCAGGTGCTGGGAGGGAGTGTGGTCAGCAAACAACATTTAGTTGTCAGAGCCCTAATACCACTGCCTGTCCTAGTAGGATTGCTCCCTCTTGGGGTGGCCCTTATGCAGATGACTGATTGATATGAAGGGTATAAAGGTGTGCTTATCTCTGTCTAACTCAGAGCAAACCTGAAAGTCTGCTCTATTTCCAGAGCTCCCTATGGGGTAGGCCAAGACTATAATTGGACCTCCATCACACTTGAATTTCACCCCCTATTCTATTCTGCTCTCCTCTTTTGCTTCCTTCAGGTCTGGCCCCAAGAGCACCCCTTAATAAACGTTCTGTGAGCTAATCCCTATTTTAGAGCTGGCTTTACAGAGAACTCAACTTGCAACACCCTTTCAGAAAATGAGTTGTCTTCCAAACTACCTAAATATATTTCTGTTGCCCTCATATGTTTAAACCAGAATATCCTCTTCTCTTTAAGGTGTTTTGTAACCCTTCCAGGAAAACTGAGTTTTTCTTTCTATGCTCCTCCATATTCTAGAACATAAGACCTCTATCATAAGAAGTTAGATACTACATTGGTAAATATAATTATTCCTCTTTACCTTCACAACATGTGTTCTCTGAGAATGTCTTGTAGTTTGCTGGATCCGGCCCTATGTTGGGCTGTGTACTGAACATTAAAAAATTAAATTAATTAAAAAACATAAAAGCAGTATGTCTCTTTTGTGTTAGCCCTCTAATATCTAACAGAGCTTGGCATAAAGATGCTTAATAAATGTTTTTAACAATTGTGTGAATGAGAAGATGGTCTCTTCTGCATCCATTGAAATCCCAATTTAGTTATGATTCATCATATTACTATTTATACAGAGTTGGCACAACATATCTACTCTTCTTTGCACTAAATGTGTACTTGACTCATGCCCTACCCCCATCTAATCATGCTTTCTACACAATTTAGGAAAATAAAGAGTCCACGGGCCACATCAGGTAGACTGAATTTCTACCATTTAGAATGCTTTTTGCAATTCTTCTACCCAGTTGTTTTCTTACAGGTTACTCCTCATGTCTCAATCACATTATCTTTCCTGCCCATCTATCTATATAGGTTACACCTAGCCTGCTTCCAGTTATCGGAGATGATCAACATCTGTAACAAAAAATCTATAATAAAAAATGACAGTAGCATTACCTATCTATGAGTTGAACTGGAATTTTTTACATTCTTAATGGCCTTGGAGAGGAATAGTCTGTATTCAATTAGAAAGAACAGAACACCAGAGATAAATCATCTTGCCCTCTTAAAAAAAGTTCTCAAGCATCTAGTTCACAACTATTTTTTTCTTTATTTCAATTGCTTAAGAATTAGGAATTTCTTTCTATTATATTATATAACAGTTGACAATGCACACCAAACAACCACAGGAAAAAACCTAGTGTAACTGATCACGGAGATATAATTCTTCCTTTCTTACCATGTATATCCCCACATTTTCTATTCTGCCACATTACTTATTTCTCTCTCCTGGAAATTGTTATCTTATTATCTGTTTTCCACAGCATGTTAACACTTTAATGCACATACCTGCTTTTTGTGATCTTTAAAAGGTGAGTGTTCTGGGACCAGGAAAGTGCAGAAACAGCTTTAGATTTCACAGTGTCTGATAACTTAAAAATTCTGGTATCCATACCAACTCTTTCTTCATTCATGATTCCAGCTTTGTAACTTCTTCTCCAGGTTAGGATTTGATCATGCTGCCCTCCCAGTTGTGCATATTTAATCTTGAACATCTAAAAAATATCAATACCAGATTCAGAAACATATCTAGGAAGTATATGCTTCATGGACGCTCATGTCAATGGTAGCACTGCCATAATGTGGTCAACCTGATATTTACCTAGATTGTCGGTGATTATATGGAGACTAAACTTCAATTCCAGCCAAAGTGATTGCATTTTTCTCTTCACATTTTCCCCAAAGTTCAAGAATGTTGTTTTTTAAATTTATGTGTATGATGGCATATTTTGACATGTAAAATATCAAACTAAGCGAGTCATAAAAATGAGGCAGAAAAAATATGTATTGGGTAATTCATATAGCATGAAGATAAAAATGTGATTTACAAATATTGTGGGACTTTCTTATTTGTATAACTTATTTGTTGAATTGAAATATTACTCTATAAATAAAATAAAGTCTGAAGTCAGAGCTAGAGAGATAAACAAGTATAAAACTTGATAATCAGACTTTCTAATAATGGAATTGAATTAGACAGAAAAACACTGAATTCTTAAGAGAACTGGTAATGAGTACCAATTTACAAGATCGAGAATCCCTCTAGTTGGACATGAAATTATCGCTGTAACATTCATAGAATGTTGGGACAGAGAAACAATCCGGTGGAATGAGACAGAGATGACGATGAGGCTGGTGATGAATGAGGTGGAGAAATCATATTTTTCCACTTAAAGATGGTGCTACCGATGGTATTACTGACTTCTGAATATAATAATGAATATCAAAAATAAGAATTGGTGAACTACAGTTCTTTCTACGCTGAGTAAAAAATCTGTCTTACCAATTCAGTCTGTTCATAAACACCTTGCTATTGGTAGCTTTCTCTTTGGGACTCAGAGGCTACACGACACGTCTCTAAAGCAGGCACCTCATTTATGAATTATGCACCTTAGAGTCATCCACTCATAGCTATTCCTGAAGTACTTCCCCAAGGATGTTCAAGGAAAACTAGACTAGTTATCAGGATAACTAAAATTTTTGAGAAAACAAGTGTAGCCTCATAATTGTTTTTTGTTTCCTTATATCATCTGAACTGAACACATGTGGTCAGGTTTACTAGAACACATCAACTTACTGTTGATTTAAAGTAATTTAACACAACCAACCTTATTTGGGAATAGCCTAGTTAACTGTATCTTTCTTAGTTGTTCAAAAACGAACATCTTGAGAAACAATATTTACAGTGAGCAGTCTTGGGAAATCACAACATTTAAAGATTTTAGAAACAAATTGAGTATTTACTTTGAAAGACTTGCATCTTTTTATGGTATCCTCTTAGAATAATAACAAGCAGTGGAAATTTAAAATCAAATGATATGTGAAATGTTTGGCATAGAATAGGTGCCAAGAAATAATAGTTCTCTTCCCTTCAGGGTCTCAAAGCAGCTAACATTTGTAATTGAAGAGGTGCAATTTATATCACACTTAACAGTATCAAAACATACATGGATCATTATCATTTAATTGGAAATTACAGGCCAGAATCAAGATATGAAATTGCCCCATTCATTTGCATAAGAAGAAGAAGAGAAAACTCCAAGTCTAGTCTAGGATGGAGGCAGAAATTAAAGACCCCAGTATGATGACCATACGGTAAAAAATACTTTCCAATGTTAGTTTTTTAACCAAATTCTCTAGAAATTGCCAAGAAACATTCTAATCATAGACACTATAGTTTCAAATTATGGAAACTAGTTTTGATTAAGGAAATTATGGATATATATTTTAGTATAGGTTTTTTTTTAATCTAAGAGATGCAAAGGCAACAAAAGATTTAGATTTTTTATCATTTCCCAAATTATTATCAAGCCTTACCTAGATCTCTTTTTCTGATTTACCTCTTACTTTTATTTATAGTCAAATTTAATTATTAAATAAAGCTACTTCTCACAGACTCCTAAACCTTTTCCCCATGTGAAATTTTAGAGAGCGCAGTCTCCACTTTACTTATGTTCTGTTTTAATAAAATCACTGGACATAATTTTGAGCTTATATCTCTCTGTAGTCCCATTCACTCTCAGCCAATGAAAGTGTCCTAAGCACTATCCAAGTTCTAGGGGCACTGCAAAGCACAGGAAGTAAATTAATGAATGGAGTCCTTCTAGTCAAGCAGCTTCAACTATGTAAAAGGATTATTGATACCTGAGAGTGGACAGTTAAGTTACTAGAGATATATTTGTTCAAAAAATGGATAAATATCTGGTGAAGTGTTATGTTTTAAAATGAATACTGAAAACATCAATCTGGGGTGCCTGGGTGGCTCAGTCAGTTAAGCATCCAACTCTTGATTTCAGCTCAGGTCATGATTTCGTGGTCCATGAGTTCAAGCTCTCCATTGGGCTCTATGCTGACAGTGTGGAGCCTGCTTGGGATTCTCTTTCTCATTCTGTCTCTGCCCCCACCCCCACTCGCACTCTTTCTCAAAATAAATACACTTAAAAAAAAAAAGAAAACATCAGTTCATGTGCTTGCATACATTAAAGAAGTTTAGCCATGATGATTGGACCTTTACTAGCTTTTGGGTACTTGACTTAGATTATCTCTATTATTCATTATATAACATATTGTAAGTTTGCCTTTATTATCCTCATTTCTCACATTAAAAACAAAACAAAACAAAAACAACTGAGCCTCAGGGTTTCGGCAATGCATCCAAGGTTAAACTGCTAATAAGTAGTAATGTTATCATATGTTATCATATACTCTTTCCTCCATGTAGAATTTGCTAGTTTTCATTTGAAACCATTGATGAATCTAACAATTTCACTGTGTGGGTGCTTTAATTGTCATATTGTAGTGTATTTCCTCACCCTCACCTAATCTCTACACTTACTGTCCTTAATGAATACTAGATAATGACTAGAATCATGATCTTAGAGCATTTCCTGAACAATGAAACATTTTCAGTGAGGCTCAGAGGTGTAAGCTGTCAACACAAACTAGACCTATGGTGAGGTAAATGAATATAGTATATACAAATTAATAACACTGGAAATCGCAAGATAAAATTAAGATTGGTTCATTTTGTGATTTCAATTGAAAACACTAAGGAGATTTTAATATCACCAAGGATCAAGAAATAGAGTGATGAAGGGGCGCCTGGGTAGTTCAGTCGGTTAAGTGCCTGACTCTTGATCTCAGCTCAGGTCTTGATCTCAGGGTCTTGAGTTCAAACCCCGCATTGAGCTCCATGCTGGGTGTGGAGCCTACTTAAAGAAAAAAAAAACAGAGTAAGGAAAAAAGGAATGCAGTAATAGAAGAATAAAATTTTAATGCTATATACATTTCATTAACCTACTCATTCTATACTTACTGAAAGTTCCTAAGAAAAGGTTTGGACATAATAACATCATCGTTCTCTTTTTAAAAAAAAAAAAAGCATTATAGGCTATTAAGTGAAATGGCACAGATACACTGATAAAGAGAGAGAAACAGGGATACAAAGGAAGTAAAGGAGATAAGCATAGTGAAGGAAATCCTCCTGGATGCTTCATGGCATTTTCACATATCCTTGAACAATATGTATTATTTTAACATACAAAGATGAAGGGCATGTCAACTAGAGGACACAACACAAATCAAAGCATTAAGCATGTTCAGAGAAAAAACCAAGGAATGTGATATTGGGACAGAATACATGAAATGTAGCCTTATAAAATGAGACAGTTTAGCATCACATTTTTCAAGAGCTTTGAATGAGTCTAGACAGCATGTGTTATAAAACAGAGAATTGCTGAAGATTTATGAAAGGTGGTTGGATATATATTATCAGAATGGTAATTTCTTAAATTTCCTGAAAGTGTGGCTAATCAGTGAATGGACAGAAGAACAAAGGACCATGTCACAACAATCCTGGTGTCACAACAGGAATCACAAGTCAAGGATTAATGCAGAGCATGGGTAAATTTGGCATACATATTAAAAATAAATAAAACATGACTTGCAATTCACTGGATTTAGGGGTTAGTGCAAAGAGGGAAGACGTATCAGTGAGTCATATAAGTTTTCAAGAACAATGATAATTATATAATGTAGAAGCCACAGGAGGAGTTGCTTTACAACTGAAATCTAAGCAGTATTCAATATTCAATAGGCAGTTTTCAGTATGTGGCTTGAACTTGGGAGGGAGGTTGGGAATGAAAGTGCTGATTTAGGGGCGCCTGGGTGGCGCAGTCGGTTAGGCGTCCGACTTCAGCCAGGTCACGATCTCGCGGTCCGTGAGTTCGAGCCCCGCGTCAGGCTCTGGGCTGATGGCTCGGAGCCTGGAGCCTGTTTCCGATTCTGTGTCTCCCTCTCTCTCTGCCCCTCCCCCGTTCATGCTTGGTCTCTCTCTGTCCCAAAAATAAATAAACGTTGAAAAAAAAAGTTTATAAAAAAAAAAAAAGAAAGTACTGATTTAGGAATTTAAAGAGAGTTGGTGACTAGAGTCAACCCACTTATAACAACAGCAATAAAACAGCCCACAGAGAGTGGGAAAATGACCTCAGTCGAGGTAAGAACAGTAGCTTGGGAGGGAAGAAGAAGATAGAGAAATCAAAGAGGTATAAAGAAGACCTAACTAAGCATTGTATCAAGTTGGAAAAGTGCTCTTCAGGGTGACCCAGTGAATAATAATAACATACTGTGCACATAAAGAAAGGTACAGCTAGAGCAAGGGGCACAGTTCAACAACCTTAGCAGTCTGTGTGCACTCTGCCTCGATTCCAGAACCACTTTATTCCCTCCACGCTGAGACTATGCACTGTCTTCCGGTGTCAGCATTTCCCTCGTGCCTACTCCCAAACCCAGCCTCCGTTACCAGATACAAACAGTTTAGAGATCATAAGACCAGGTTTTAAGCCAGGCAAGAACAGGCATACGTTTTTTTCCCCTCTCCGTGTGGAAATATTATCACATTATTCCAAATACATAAAAGGAATTATTTCCTTTCTCATATCCAAGTGGGCTATATGCCCTTTCTTAACCTATTGTTGCTTTGATATTGTAAGATCAACACAGAGTTGTCTACCAAATAATGGAATACACAATAAAAGGCCACTCTGGTAATTAAAAGAGGACTTTTCAGGATAAGGAAAAAAAAAAGATCTAGATTTCTCAAGAGACCGTAAATTTAGAGATCTTTTTGTTTGTCTGTCTTTGCAGGAGGTAATCTTGCAAGATATTTAATTATAGTCAAATTCATAATGAGCAATGGCAGTACACATTATAAAGTACTCTGGCATTTCTAAGTATTTAAATACGTTCTTTTTTTTCCTGTAAGTCCCAGGGTTAACTTCTATTGGTATGCAGGAGAGATTGTATCTAAGTGCATGCTTGAGAGAGGAGAGTGTGTGTGTGTGTGTGTGTGTGTGTGAGAGAGAGAGAGAGAGAGAGAGAGAGAACATACAAGAGCAAGACTGAGAGAGCAGGAAGTATATAGAGACCAAAGAGAATAAGAGAGTGAAAAAAGAGAGAAGGAGGAGTGAGGTGCTTTGTTTTTACTCTGATGTGCTTATTTCAAAGTGTTGTAATTCTAATAATTAGAAGAACTGTAGTATCTTAAAGTATCCTCATCCTTACAATTTATCTTTGTATTGAAAGGAAAAGAAAACACTTCTAACAGGGTTTGTTGTCCCAATATCCACAGAAGGGCAGCTATTCATTTTGCTGTCTCTTTCCTTCAACATATTTTGTAATAAAATTAGGCAAAGGAAGTGGCTGGTCTCTGACACTTGGGTTGCCCTCCTGGGTGCTTTTTTCCTGTCTCAATTTGATTCCAGACTACTGCTCTGAGTCACTGCTCTTCCTCCTCCCCTGTTTCCTGGTTTTCACTGAGTAGTGATCAGTGACCAGATAAAAAGCTGCATTTCTTCTGGCTTGTGAAAAGATCATTTATTCATTCATTTAATCACCATTTTTTTAAGTCATATAATTGGATGAAGACAAACAAAAGTCTGAACAAGGTACTTACACGAGGCTCTAAATATAATTATTTATCATCTCTTGATTACAGCTGTTCTTTTCCTATCTACATTGTATCCCTTCTTTTCTATTGGCCTGACACACAAAAGAAATTAAATTACATCTCAGATAATTGATCTCTCTACTTATTTGGCGAAAGAAGGAGGACATTTTATTTATCTCATTATAATGTAAAAAAAGAATGTAATATGATTGAGAATGTGGAAACTATCTCATCTTAGCTTTCTGTAACTATTCTGATGACCTGGAAGTCTGTTATTAAAAGCATTCTCTCATTCAAAATGCACACACGTATTCATACTTCCAAGAATTTTATATCCTGTACTATTTACCCAGTTGTCATAAGCACAGAAAATTAAAGCACGATGTTATTATTAGTTATCAGAATAATTCAATTTCTGATGGAAAAACTCAGAACTCAGTGTGAGATTAAATGATGCTAGGCAGTGCTCATGAGACAGATTCTGGGGTTTCATGAAGTGTAAATCCTAGAATAAGATATCTATGCTATAGAGCTGCAGTTGACTGCATTCCTTAACTTTATATGCTTTCCCTGACCTAATGGTAGCACATCAGGGATGTATTCTTTCATCGGTGTTAGATGTCTTCTGGTTGTATCCAACTTTACAGGCAGGAAGCATTGAATGCATGTTTTGAGAAATAATGGTTTTCAAATGGAAAATTTTTTCTAATTAAAAGTGAACAGCTCCTTAAGATTTCTGAAAGTTCTGGTATTTTAGATCCTATCCTTGGGATTACAGCTTCCTATAAATATAGAGTTAGAGGTATGGATTAAATAATGGATTGGGGCATGGGAGACAGGACTTTAAATTTCATCTTTACCAGGGAAGCTCACTATATGCCTTAAAACAAGCCACTTAAACAATCACCTGTATCAATGCTAAGTACTTTATGAACACTTTCCCACCTTACCAAAGTAGAAGCCCAGATTTGCCTCCCTGGCCTTGCTTGGAGATACAGTGTAGGCATGTGACTTAGTTCCCTTCAAATTGTCATTCAGAAGAAAAGTAATAGGAGGATGGTGACATTGAGCAGACTCCTTGTTGCTGGAAAGGATGGTGCTATGCTGTAGAAAAATGAAAAGCTTTCCACAATAGTGCCAGAGGCCCAGCAACGCCTTGCAAACGTTGTGACTCTACCTGCTGTGGGGTCTGTTAGAGCAGCAGAAAAAAGCCTCTTGGGCAGCACAAGGCTGTTGTTTTTGGCTGTAGAGCTTCCCAGCCAGATTTTCTTTACTCCTCTAACAGTTTATGTAAACTATCCACTATCCTTTATCAAATTGCTTTTGCTAAATTTGTTAGAGCTGGTTCAGACATTTATGAATAAGAACCCTAACTGAAATACGTATGAAGGAACTTGCAGTTCCTTACGCCTGTAGGCTAGCATTCAAATCTCAAATGCCAATGAGACTGGTCTTCTAAGTAAAGCAAACCAGTATAATCCACTAGTGAATGGCAAGGAACTTGATGATGGGAGCTTAGAGGCCACAGCTGTACCCAGCTCTAGCTGTTGGGTCATACTAATACACTGACTCAAGGGTACTAGCTTCTAATCTATGAAAGAAGCTAGACATCTATTTTAGTACTTACAATCTTCCAACTTTATAAATATTGGCAATTAATAAAAATGTTGTAAAGTGTAGTGGATTCAGAGAAAATGTATCTCTATTCTGGGTGGGGCCTTTGAGCTTTCAATTTATGAACTTAAAATTATTTCTCGTGCTGGCTCCCTTTCTCTGGGGTAGTAAGTTGAAATAACTCCTCTAAGAAGTATTTACTGATCATCACCCCATTTTGCACAGCAGGCGGTGGGTAGGGAGGTGTGACAGGAAGAATAATCAGACACAGGGTTATGGAGAAGGATATGGAGAAGCTATGTGCTTACGTACGAGAAGCCTCTTATTGGAAGATAAATTGTAATTTTGGTTTAGGAACCACTAGACTTTATAAACATGAAAAATGAAAAGTCTGGGTCATAGTAAGCTTTTATTTTTTTTTTACATGTAAACACAAAAGTGACAAGAAAAAATCCCTTGAAGATATATATGCATATATACACATACATGCCAGGGTAGGAAGCAGGAGTGTTTCCTCTAGGATTGAAGATAGATATTGGAGAAAAAATAAATCTATTATTTTCTTATATTTCAAAGAGCACATTAATAAAGAAATAGAATCCATATTTCTCATTGACCACCGCATCCTTCGTGCTCTAGCTGAGTAGAAACCCAGTACGTGTTAAATCAATTATCATGTACTTATGTGTATGCTCTTCAGAATAAAATGTGCACACTTTACTGGAAGAACTATTTCTTTGGGTAGAATTATTGAACTGTAGTCATTCAGAACCAGAAAAAAATTTCAGATATAATCCAGAACAGCTGTATCAGTTTACCTATAAGAAAGAGTCATCATGAAATAAATCAGTTTGCCAAAGTCACAAACATTCCCACAGCAGAGCTATAACAAAGCCCCTGAGACCCTAGATCATAACCCTGACACAGCTATAGAGCTAGAGTTTGTAATATACTCTATAAGAAAATAAGCTATTTTTTTAACAAGCTTATATTTGTAGCTCAAAACTTAATGGCTTCTAATGGAAAGTATATAAATCTAGGTACTTCAGATATGGGCAATATACTGAAATATACATATGCATAATCATATGTCTCAGATTTGGTTTCACTCCATTAAATTTACATCAATTTTGAAAATATTTTGTAGACCAAAGATAACCTGTTGGTGAGAACATATTACAGATTTTCTGGAATGCTCTTTAGTTGTGCTTCCGTGTCAGCATTTTCACAGTTTTAGATGTGCTCTCCTATTGATTGCTTTCCTTCCAGATGAAAGGAAGCAATTTCCAGCCTTGCATTTACTACACACTTAACTATGAAACAGTGATACACACGAAGGGCCAGTGATTATTATGCAAGTGATTTTATGGTATGAGTTCCCATAGTCCTCAGTCTCTCTAGAAACCATACACTATCTGCCATACCCATTATTTTCACATAAATTTTACAACTTCGTTTTAAATTGTATATTTTACATTTTTTCCTACATTGTTAAAATCTAGAAAAATGCCTTAATTTAAAAGTAAGCACAGATTATTTATTCAAGAAGTTTGTTAAAAAGATATCATGTTTTATGACTACTTGCTGCTAAAACCAGTGAAGAAATAATATAAACCATAGGGTTTACATTTAAAAGTGGTTTGAAATTCCAATGACTATTACCTTGAGCAAATTAATTAATGCTACTCAATAAGACTGTGTTCCCATTTGTACGATGTTGACAATGGTAGCAGTTTTACTAGGTTGCTAAGATTTTGTGAATAGATTAATTTAAAATGTTTAATGCGTGAACGGTTTTCAATTTTATTTTTTTTTTTTAGTTTAAATAAATGAATTTAAAAAATAAAGTGGTTCTAGATATTGGAACTTTTACTTTGGAAAATCTTGTTCCCCTATGTCCACAAGGAAAATTCCTCTCTAATCCCATGAGGAACTATACTGGGTAAAATTCTAGTCTCTCGCTTCATCCTCATAAAAAAAAAAAAAAAAAGAAACAAACAAAAAAACAAAACACAGAAATAAATGTTTAATAAATGTCATTGTATTCTTGTAACATTTTTCTTTAAGATCAGCTATGTGACAATTATACCCCTATATTATATCAGTTTTCTTCTACAACTATAGTGGCTTGCATCCCCAGCATCCATTATACTCTGTCCCTATTACACAGCAGCCCGTGTAGAGGTATTGATCTGTCATGAGCTCCTGGGATTCTGACCTCACCCCTCCTTGACACAGTGGACTGGTTCAGGGAGAAACAAGTTGAGTTGTTCTAATTAAAGCCCTAGACTTTAACAATTAGAGGAAGAGAGATTCTGTCTACTTTTGGCTGTTATTAACATGAATAGAGGGGAAAGCAAAAACATAGAGGAAAACCTATGCAAGACAAGAACAGGTATAATTTTTAGTATATTGTTGGTAAACATTTTAAATCAGTGCATAACATTGAATTGAGACAATAGACTTCAAGATATTTAATCATGTTTATGTTATTCAGCGTTTATACTTTTTCTTAATTTTTGGGTTTAAAAAAGATTCTGAAACATGTATTTTGCCTCTATTTTTTTTTTATTGTTTCTTTGAGATTGTTTCACAGGAGAATTATTGGACCAAACAACATGAGTTGTGTTTAGAGTCTTGTCACTGCTTCCACAGTACTTTCCAAAGCTGTGGTGACCATTTATTCTCCTTCTCTTCATTGACTTGTGAGAAAGCTTGTTACTCTGCATTTTGCCCACAGTTAGGAATTATTGTTAACATTTGTTTTCTAAAATTGATAGGCAAGAACTGTTCCCAAATCAAATATTGGTTGATGATTCCTTAAGTGTTGATTAGTTGAATTTGTTCAGTATGCTTAATAATCATGGTATTCTTTTCTTATGAAAGGTCTTTTCCAGATTTTCGAACAGTATTTTAATTCAATGATAAAATTAAAGACAAAAGAAAGAATGCATATATCAAATAATTGCAACTATGTAAAAAAATGTCATAGAAAAAAAATATTAGAAGCCAACAGAATTGGGTCCTGTTTTTTGCCCTTAAATTGCTGTATATGAAACTTCCTTAAGCTAACTACATGCCATTCATAAAAGATTTTCAATTAAGTGAAGCGAAATGAAACTTTAAAAATAAATGTTAACAAATACTGGGTTTTACATAATTCATAGGGCAGTTATGAACTTCTTTGTAAAGCACAAAGTACCCTAACAATATTAGGTTTTAATATTGCTATTATTAATAACAATGTTAATACTATTACTAATATTAGTATTAATAATAATAACTTGGTGCTAGAATAGTTGCTAAACAATTATGACATAAAAAACCTAAGATTGAAAACTTCCAGTCAAGTACCTCACACAATGTAAAGGAAAAAATATTATCTGAAGATTGCTTGCAGATGAAGTACATAAATATACAGATGAGTTATGAGATAATCGTAGCTGAATAATCATTTAGTCTAATATTGTATATTAAGCATGCATTAAGATGCTTCAAAAAGTAGCCAAAGAATAAATTTGAAGATATTTGAGAACATTTTAATATTGAAACATTAAATCTTTATTTATTCTCTCTGAAGTGTGTGTGCTAATCATAATATCATATTTAATTTCCTCGACAAAATCCAGCTGTTGCCATAAAATGCCCACTCCTGTCTATAACCAAAGGTAACAGAACTTACATTTTCTCTTCATTTTTAGGAATGTCATGTGACCAACTTAGTCATTCCCTTAAAATAAATTTAATGGAATATAGGTTTAATTCTAAAATTGTTACTTCTGAATTTTATGAGGAAGCTCTCTCTCCCTCACTCTCACTCTTGCCCTTGCACTTTCTCTTCTAAAATAGAACTGATTATAAGAGAATTTAAATTGCATGAATTCGTATTTGCCAAACCCCCCACAGCTGAAAGATGGGAGATTTCTGGCAGGACAGAGAGCAGATTCTGAGAAGGCAGAGTAATGAAGTGCATTCTTGTTAGTGTTAATGACTGCACATGGATTGTTGATCTCAAAACTGGAGAGACAGCAGTGGTTTCAAGCAAACCTGCACAGAGCCTGATTTCAATGGTTATTTTCAGAAGATCTCTTAACTCTGTCTTGTCGGGACTGATATCGCAGCTCCCCTTCTGCATCACAGATCAGAACACTGAGTTGTCCTTTGTTTGAAGGGGAGAACAAGAGATCTATTTGCTAATAGAACTTGTTGTCATATACTCTCCCGGAGACCTTAGTTTTTCTGTTTTTCCATTATGCATAAGAGGCCCATATGTTCTGAACGAGAACACATTGAAAACTCAAAGAATATCAAAATATTCCACATTTTGCACCCTTGTTCTAAAGATAACATTTCCCTTGAGCGAGTTTACAAACTTGAAATGATTGGGATGGAGCCAGTCCAATTCTAATTAGCAACATAAACTTCTGTTAAGGTTTTATTTCATGGATTGCTTCTAATTCTTTATATGATGCATTTCCTATGTAACATTAAGGAGAATGCACTGCTGTCTGATTTTGGCCAATTAAGGGAGTAAATAACTTACAGACATGAGTCCAAATTATAGATATATATTTATTAAATCATAAAATAATATTGCTTAGGACCACTTTAATCATATCCAAATAATAATCACAAATAACCATAAACTATACAGATTTACTTTTTCTTTATATATGCAGTATGAGAGGTAAGTGTATGTATCATGCCCAAAACAAATGTGCACCACCATGTGATGAGAAAAGAAATCATTTAGAAAGAGAAAACTAACAGGAAAGAATACCAAAGAAACTAAATCTAGCCTAATTTGCCGAGTCTATAGCAAATGACCAGTGATAAATAAACATATGGAGAAGAGACTAGAGAAGAGAAAGAAATGTCACAAGAATAGTGCTCAACTTGCACTCTGAAAAGTAAAACACAATCATGTCCTTTCAAATTTGTAATGACTTCATTCAAAATGCATGAAAAACTTCACACATAGAACGCAACAACAGTATGGTTCAGGGTTTTGTTTTTTTGGTAAGTATGATATATTTGATACTGATATTTTTGAAGTACACTTTATTAGTGAAAATACTGCCAATTCTATGGTAACATCTTCTATTCACTTTGTCCATGAAGAAAAATAGCTCCTACCAAAGAAAAGCAGAGACACAGAATTGTTTTAAGGTTAAATTTACTCATTGTAATAATCATCCCGAAAATGAATTTTTACTCATCCTTTTATTTTTTTTCCACTTGAGTTTGCCACCTTCTACACCACTAAAAGACTTTGTGTTTAATGGCTCTGGAATTTTTGGTGTATTATTTGAAATAAATCCCCATCTGAGTTGATCATTAAAATTAAAAATATTTCTAGATTTAATGTCTTGTATTATATGTGACCTTATTTCTTCATCAGAATAATAGCAGAAAAAATTATTTTCTGTATTTCATTCGATGCAAACACGAACTCACTTAGAACACATATCGTCATCCTGTCTTTAATATTTCTGAATGTCAAAATGTAAAAGCATGTCACTATTTTTTTCTGGCCCTAGGAAATTTCTAAATGATGTCTTAATCCCAGTTGACAGAAAGATCACTAGACTCAC
This sequence comes from Prionailurus viverrinus, assembly GCF_022837055.1. NCBI lineage: Eukaryota > Metazoa > Chordata > Mammalia > Carnivora > Felidae > Prionailurus > Prionailurus viverrinus. The sequence goes on from NC_062562.1 coordinate 143,545,511, forward strand.
TTAATCTAATAATTTTGTAAATACTGTATTTTCGCTGGATCAGTTTTCCATTTTAAATTTATTTAAAAACTGGGGCACCTGGGTGGCTCAGTCAGTTAAGCATCCATATTTGCCTCAGGTCATGATCTCGCAGTTTGTGAGTTTGAGCCCTGTGTTGGGCTGTGTGCTGACAGCTCAGAGCCTGGAGCCTGCTTTGGATTCTGTGTCTGTCTCCTCCCTCTCTCTGACGCCCCCCCACTCACACTCTGTGTGTGTGTGTCTCTCTCTGTCTCTCAAAAATAAATAAACGTTAAAAAAATTTTTAACTTATTTAAAAACTGAAAAAACTAAGTGGGTATCTTAATGATGTAGGAAAATTCTTGTGGCTCTTTTCTGTGCAGTTAAGAGGGGATTATTGAAACATTAAATAACTCATTATGGTCAAAACTCCTTTATAAAAGTTGAAAGGAAAGGAAACTTTCTTATTCTTTTGTATCTCGGGGTTCATTTTACTTAATTCAAAAATATATCACAATTACCATGCTTAATCTGCCATATGTATGTCTGTGTATGTATATATACATACACATACATATTCCATTTTATATAAATTTTTATGTAACTGAATTGCAAAATAACTACTCAAATATGACAAGAGGCTTAGCTACCAGCAATCTAAAATACCTTATTTCTTATGTAATGTACATATGCATATACATACACACAGGTACGAAATCCAGACTACCTTTCTGAACCGGAATTTTAGAACCTCAAAGGTAAATTCACAGATGATTATGCCTTCCAGTAGCATGATAAATAGTTCTCCATCCCCTCACTCTCAATCTAAAGGTGTCCTCAGGTCTAAAATGAGTCTCTTGTAGACAGCAAATAGATGGGTCTTGTTTTTTTATCCATTCTGATACCCTATGTCTTTTGGTTGGCGCATTTAATCCACTTACATTCAGTGTTATTATAGAAATATACGGGTTTAGAGTCATTGTGATGTCTGTATGTTTTATGCTTGTAGTGATGTCTCTGGGACTTTGTCTCACAGGGTCCCCCTTAGGATCTCTTGTAGGGCTGGTTTAGTGGTGACAAATTCCTTCAGTTTTTGTTTGTTTGGGAAGACCTTTATCTCTCCTTCTATTCTAAATGACAGACTTGCTGGATAAAGGATTCTTGGCTGCATATTTTTTCTGTCTAGCACCCTGAAAATCTCGTGCCAATTCTTTCTGGCCTGCCAAGTTTCAAAAGAGAGATCAGTCACGAGTGTTATAGGTCTCCCTTTATATGTGAGGGCACGTTTACCCCTTGCTGCTTTCAGAATTTTCTCTTTATCCTTGTATTTTGCCAGTTTCACTATGATATGTCGTGCAGAAGATCGATTCAAGTTACGTCTGAAGGGAGTTCTCTGTGCCTCTTGGATTTCAATGCCTTTTTCCTTCCCCAGTTCAGGGAAGTTCTCAGCTATGATTTCTTCAAGTACCCCTTCAGCACCTTTCCCTCTCTCGTCCTCCTCTGGGATACCAATTATGCGTATATTATTTCTTTTTAGTGTATCACTTAGTTCTCTAATTTTCCCCTCATACTCCTGGATTTTTTTATCTCTCTTTTTCTCAGCTTCCTCTTTTTCCATAACTTTATCTTCTAGTTCACCTATTCTCTCCTCTGCCTCTTCAAGCCAAGCTGTGGTGGTTTCCATTTTGTTATGCATTTCGTTTAAAGCGTTTTTCAGCTCCTCGTGACTGTTCCTTAGTCCCTTGATCTCTGTAGCAAGAGATTCTCTGCTGTCCTGTACACTGTTTTCAAGCCCAGCGATTCATTTTATGACTATTATTCTAAATTCACTTTCTGTTATGTTATTTAAGTCCTTTTTGATCAGCTCATTAGCTGTTTATATTTCCTGGAGATTCTTCTGAGGGGAATTCTTCCGCTTGGTCATTTTGGATAGTCCCTGGCGTGGTGAGGACCTGCAGGGCACTTCCCCTGTGCTGTGGTGTATAACTGGAGTTGGTGGGCGGGGCCGCAGTCAGACCTGATGTCTGCCCCCAGCCCACCGCTGGGGCCACAGTCAGACTGGTGTGTGCCTTCTCTTCCCCTCTCCTAGGGGTGGGATTCACTGTGGGGTGGTGTGGCTCGTCTGGGCTACTTGCACCCTGCCAGGCTTGTGATGCTGGGGATCTGGCGTATTAGCTGGGGTGGGTAGGCAAGGTGCACGGGGGCAGGAGGGGCAGGCTTAGATCGCTTCTCCTTAGGTGATCCACTTCAGGAGGGGCCCTGTGGCAGTGGGAGGGAATCAGATCCGCTGCCGGAGGTTTGGCTCTGCAGAAGCGCAGAGTTGGGTGTTTGCGCGGAGCGAGCAAGTTCCCTGGCAGGAACCGGTTCCCTTTGGGATTTCGGCTGGGGGATGGGTGGGGGAGATGGCGCTGGCGAGCGCCTTTGTTCCCCGCCAAACTGAGCTCTGTCGTCCGGGGGCTCAGCAGCTCTCCCTCCCTTTGTCCTCCAGCCTTCCCGCTTTCCGAGCAGAGCTGTTAACTTATGACCTCCCAGACGCTAAGTCGCGCTTGCTGTTGGAACACAGTCCGTCAGGCTCCTCCGCTTTTGCCAGCCAGACTCGGGGGCTCTGCTTGGCCGGGGAGCCGCCCCTCCGCCCCGGCTCCCTCCCGCCAGTCCGTGGAGCGCGCACCGCCTCGCCGCCCTTCCTACCCTCTTCCGTGGGCCTCTCGTCTGCGCTTGGCTCCGGCGACTCCGTTCTGCTAATCCTCTGGCGGTTTTCTGGGTTATTTAGGCAGGTGTAGATGGAATCTAAGTGAACAGCAGGACGTGCAGTGAGCCCAGCGTCCTCCTAAGCCGCCATCTTGCCGCCCATCTCCGATAGTCTCATCTTTTATCTCACAGATGATTATGCCTAGTAGAGTATAAGAGAAACAAAAAAATTCCAAATGTGTGATATTCTAAATCTGTGATTATTCAAAAAAATCAAAAAGAACCTCAGGGATATGTTTACCATAATTAACTACAGTACAGAACACTAGAAATTAAAATGGTTAAACTCATAGACAAAAAAAAAATGATAGTGAAATACTCTTAGTCATAATTAACATCAACCTTTTGGGATACATAGCATGGTTTATATGTAGTCATGAGTGAGAAAAGGAACCTCTAACGTCTGGAAGCTGACGTGGCACTCACAGATAGACTTTGATGGTCTTCTGAGAAAGATAGACAACTTTACAAAACATCAGCATCACCCAAGGCTACTCACTGAGTATTATGGATGAAGATAAAAACAAAACACTTCAGAAATCACATTTAATCACAGAAAAAGAAAAAAAAAACACGAGCAATGTTCATACCAAAAAGAACATGTATTCTATCTTGGCAAATATGAGTGACTGCTGTTTCTTTACCAATACAACGTTAGTCTCACTCTATTCTTTTCTCCTTCTCGAAAAAATTTATTAAGATAATCAGTCATAGAATAATTCCTGCTTCCTAATATCATCCAATTCAGAGCAAAGCCCCACTTCCTTAGCCCCTCCTCTAAATTACCAACACAGGCTCAAATCCTATAATAATCCCTCTTTAACACTCCATTTACTGAAACATTTAATGATTCCCCACGGAATGTGTTCTCCATCAATGCAGTGATGAATAAGCACTTGTTCAACTGGTGATCTTTGGCTAGGGGGCATTAAGGAAAATCATCAGATAGATATTTTCATTTATCAGTGATTATACCTGATGTCAACTTTATTATTTATTAATGCTCTTGCTATTTATTTTTCACTATATATTTTAGGGTGCTAAAAATATAAAAGTATCCGTAATATAGCCTACTATTTTTGGTTGAAAAGCGGTTGCATCATAATTATTCACATAGATCTGTTAAGCTGAATGCAAACAGGTTTAGGGTGTAAATGTATAAAACCACATGCTATAACTGGAGTTAGAAAAAACTAAATGATTATTGTTTGTATGTGGCACGTCAACCTAAATAATTAACATTACGAACAAATGTTCGGTAATTTAGAAATCTCAATAGAATCACTGGAATCTGTTAGAATTAATTAAATAATTCAAAGTATTAGAGACAGAGCAAACATTAAAAAAATCAACATTCTCCTATGTACCCAAGACACTAGGTAATAGAACAGTATCCCATATGCAGCAATAACAATAACAAATAAGTAGGAAAAACTCAGCAAAAAATATCTGGAACATACTTTACGGAAATTAAAAAATTTTATACACACATATTTAAAAAAATTGAATGGAAATATGTGTGTGGAAGGGTTGTTAGTTCCTCTTCAATTTATTTATAGGATCTACACAATTCAAATTAAATATCTAAAGAATTTTTCTTGAACTTAATTAGTTCTAAAGCAGTTTCTAAAATAAATAAATACCAAGAACATTTTGAAAGACAGAACTTATGAGGACACCCTAGGACTGCCAGAGAGTAAAGAATAAAATAAATCAGCAAAATTCAGCATGATATTATAGCAAGAGTAGATATAAGAGACCAGCAGAATAGAATGAAAGCCTCAGTGATAGATCATAGTATGCAAAAATGTTTAACAGAATGTAGTTGACAGAGAAGTCAACTACAGAGTAGTGTCCCCATTCCCAGAGGTGTCTGTAATGTCTATGATAAACATGTTAACCTTAGATTGCAAAAGAGACTTTGCAGATATGAATCGAATTGTGGAATTTGACAAGGGAAAATTACCCCAAATTATCCATGAGGATTCAATCTAATCACATGAGTCCTCAAAAGCAGAGAACCTTTCCTGGCTGTGGAGATAAAGAGAATCAGTGATAGGAGGATCAGATCAAAGAGACATGAGAAGACCTTGACTCACAGTTGCTGGCTTTGAAGGTGGAAGAAAGAAGCAAGGAAACAAGAAATGTGGGCACCCTCTAGAAGCTGGAAAAGACGAGGATACAGCTTACTCCCTAGAGAACCCAGAAATGAATGCAGCCTTGCAGATACCTTGATGTTAGCCCAGTGAGACCTATGTTGGATTTCTGATTTACAAAAGTGTAAGATAACAAGTGGATGTCAATTTAATCCATTAAATGTGTAGTCACTTTAAAAAAATTTTTTTTAATGTTTTTATTTTATTTTTGAGAGAGAGGGACAGAGTGTGAGTTAGGGAGGGCAGAGACAGAATCTGAAGCAGGCTCCAGGCTCTGAGCTGTCAGCACAGAGCCCGACAACGGGGCTTGAACTCACAGACTGTGAGATCATGACCTAAGCAAAGTTGGATGCCCAACCGACTGAGCCACCCAGGCGCCCCATGTGGTAAATTCTTTTTTTTTTTCAACGTTTTTTATTTATTTTTGGGACAGAGAGAGACAAAGCATGAACGGGGGAGGAGTAGAGAGAGAGGGAGACACAGAATCGGAAACAGGCTCCAGGCTCCGAGCCATCAGCCCAGAGCCTGACGCGGGGCTCGAACTCACGGACCACCAGAGCGTGACCTGGCTGAAGTCGGACGCTTAACCCACTGTGCCACCCAGGCGCCCCCCATGTGGTAAATTCTTATAGCAGCAAAAGAGAAGTGAAGCACAGAAGATATTACGGTTTTATAATTCCATATAGCAGAAGTATTATCCAATAAGTGACACCAAGACAATGAGCTTAATTATTTTAAAGGAGGAAAAATCATAGATTTTCATCTCATAACTTACAATGACAAAATCTATATTAATAATGAAATTGAATAAGAAAAAAGAAGCCACACCAATTAGAAGAAAATGGAGAGCCCATTCATTTCTTTATAGGTTGGATAGGTTTTTTTAAAGCACAACAGAAACTGAAAAAGTGATAAAAGGATGGAACAGTAGTCCACAAAAGGTATAATGGTTGGACATGAAGAAACACTCTGAGGAATACTAAAAGGCAAAGAAATCACTAGAGGAAAATAACTTTAAAATAAATATAACAGTGAGTTAGCCTCTTTAATAGGCAAAGAGATTATATGAATGAATAACATCAATATTCCTAGTTTAATATGGTCAGAGCTGTGAACAATGAATTTGAAAAAGAAAAAGAAATGCATTATGAAAAACAGTTAATCCTTATGGCTTGGCAATTCCATATTTGTGACTTCACCTACTTGTTAAAATTTATTTATGACCCTTAACTGATATTTGGGGCACTTTCAAAGTCAGTCACAGACACCCACCAGATGCACACATTCTCAGCTGAGGTCAAACACGATGAAGCTCTGCCTTCTCTTTGCAGTTATCATCCTATAAACAAGTGCCCTTTTGTGGTCTATTCATTGCCACATTTTTTGTACTTTTGTGCTTTTTGTTGGTGACTCTGCTATTCAAAATGGCCCCCAAGCATAAAATGGCCCCAAGAACTGAAGTGCCATCCAGTGTTTCTAACTGAAAGAAGACTGTATGTGCCTTATACAGAAAAAAAAAAAAAATACATGTGTTAAATAAGCTTAATTAAGGCATGGGTTGTAGCGCTATTAGCCACTTTGAGTTCAGTGTTAATGAATCAACAGTTATATATAATGTCTTTAAATAGAAACATGCATTAAAAAGATTATGTCATGATCAGTTGATGAAATGTGTTAACCACAGGCCGTCAGAACCTAATTCTGTATTTCCCCTAGGAGGAAAGGTTCAGTATCCACTATTTCAGTGTTTACAACAACTTTATACAATTAACTACCATGAACAATGAGAATCAACTACAATTAACACTGTGGAAAATAGTCACTCTTGCTAGTAAAGGAAAAAATGCAATTAATACAAGTAAAAGATTTCTTTTCAATTTCTAAATAGATGAGCTTATCCTTTCTTAAAACAAACTTAATGAAAAAAGATAGATAAGATATGCAAACATACACTGTGTAGGGTGGTAGAAATTAGTAAAATAATTCCATTAAAAAAAGATGGCCTTAAATCTTTATGCACCTTGATATACAAATCCTATTTCTAGTAATTAATTCTAAAGATGGAATCAGAGATACAGATTTATATAGGCTCCTCTTTATGCCAACAATATTTATACAAGTAAAATTACAACATAAATATATATTTTACAATAAGGCAGTATGGTACATCTATATATCATAGATTTTAAAAAATAATGGAAAATGTCCATTTTATTATATTAGAAAAGCAAAGTGTAAAACTGTAAATTGTTAAACATACATGTGATGTATACATGTTATATATATTTATTATACATTTTTATATATAACCTAAAAAAAGAAAATATCAGAAATAATAATACTTTAAAATTAATAGTGTGTATCACTAAAGTGCTTATGAGTGATTCTGTATTCTTCTTTCTAAAAGTCTTTATTTTCTATATTTTTTTGCATATATTTTGGAGGGCATTTTATAAGGCGTATCCAGTCTTTAATAAGCTGAAGAATCAGCTGTCATAGCATTGATCTGGAAATATATTACAGTCCTGTGACACTTGCAAGGTGCATCACACTCTGAATCTGTCACATTTTTGACCTGTTCCAAGAACTGAAACATCTTAAGTGATGGTATCTATACTGTTTTCCTCATTTAAGTATTTTGGGTAAAATTCCAAATCTATGGATTGTTTTTGTTTTCTTCATTGTTGCTTTTTGCCCATCTCTGTATTTTCAGTCTTAGGGAATACTTTGGTTTAGGTATATATGCCACATAGAAGTGGTTTTGCTTTGTCAGCAACCTTGAAAATTATTTTTCTCTTAATAGGCAAGCTTAATACATACATTTATTAATATAACTGGCAATTTTCTGATCATTAATGTTATTTGACGTGTTTTCTGTTTTTGTTTTGCATAAATCTTCATACAGGCAAGAAGTTTTATATATATTTTTAGTTGTTACTTTATTGTGTTATTTGAGCCCTTTCCTTTTAGACATGTCTATCTCTTGCCTGTTATGCACATTATTATGAATTTAACCTGTTTTTTTCCTCCCTTTCCCCTCCTTCACATCCAGTTTAATCAATGGTATTATTTTTCTTCATGTTTATCTTTGTACTGTTAATGTGCTTCTATCTCTACAACTAGATTTGTGAGCTATCACATCTGAGGCAATCCGTGAGATTATTTTCCTCACTACCTTCTTGCCCCGACTCCATGCCCAACCCCCACTGATAGTATTTGTGCTATCTCTATACTTGCTGGATATATAACATCTACATTATATTCAGTTGCCCTTATGGGCACCTTTGTTTTGTCTTAAATATGCAGTAAAATGCATTTGGACCTTTTGCTAAGATTTCCCTCGGTGACTTCTTGTTTCAAGTTTATCATCTAGTTGTTTCCTAAGAAGAGTTCGTGCTAATTGTACATCCCATGAGGTCTTACATGTTCGAATCTCTTTCGTTGTAGCTTTCATGTTGTAAGCACTACTTGACTTGATATGAAATGCTTGGCTCACACATAGCTTTCCTTGAGTATATCCTAAGTGTTCTCCTCTATTTTGATTGTTTGTTGTTAAGTGTAGAGAGAGACTCTGATCTATGTTGCCTACAGCTGTTATCACAGGCTGTGTGCAGAAGATTTTAATTTAATAAATTTTATGCTCAAAATAAGGAACTATCTCTAATAGGAGAAAAGTCACAAAGAAAAACTATGCCTCTAATAAGACTATTGCCCCTCAAGCCTATTCTTCTCTAAAGAATAGCTTCACACTAAGCTAACAAAAACCATACAATAGAAGCATTCACAGGATGTTAATTAAAATCATGTTTGATTCTTTTGTATTTAGGTATTTAGCATGAAAAGGCATTATCAAAGAATCTCAGTTGAAAAATTTGGCCAGAAAGTGTAAATTCTGGTTGTATCATCATGTGAAATATGTCTTAAATATAATACACCAGCAACAAATATTTCCTCTGTAGCAAATAAGATGTTGAATTATTTTTGTGGCATCATACGTTCAAATAAAAATTAAAGGTTTCTGTTAGGAACATCTGTTTATGTAGATAAATTGACAGGCCAGTTGACATCTACCCAAGAGTTTTGAAAGAACTCAAGGGTAAAATTAGGAAACCACCAGCCAAAATGCACAAACTGTAATTATAAACAACTATATTATTGGGGAAATAGATGATTTTTTAATCAGATTTTTCATACACAGCAAGGATGCAAAAACCACCTTAGAGGATTGCAGTGACTCTTTTACTAATCTCCTTGCTTCTAGATGGCATTCCTATAATTGAGCCCATACACACCACAGGAATTCTATTTCTCAAATATCATTTTGTATATCAATGCCTGGCTCAAAAACCACTTACTGAATAAAATATAGATTCCTTAGTATTTAACACCCTACTCAGTATGATACCAATCTATTCCTCCAATAAAATCCCTCATCGTTTTTCTCTTAGATTAGACCTCTTCAAAAGGTCTAATCATTGCTCATGGAACATATAAAATACAGTTCTGTCTCTCCTTATTTCCTTTCCTATTTCCTATCCCTAAATTATCCTTTCAGATTTCATGCCATCTCCTCCTCCCCTTCTGTCTGTGAATATCCATCATTTCATTGATCAGCCAGTACAAATCTTACAATTTCTGTGAAGCTTCGCCCAAGTTTGGCACTCTCCCTTGAAATTCCAGAAGTCCTTTTGCAATGGAGGTAGTAGATGCTAGAATTGGAAGAGAATTATTAAAAGTAGGGGATACTAACATTATACCTTGGACTTACATCTTATATCTTTAAATTTTAGAGCAAAAGAAAGACAATAAAATTTCCAAGGCTCTGAACTTGTCAATTTAGCACCATATTAGTCAAATAATGACCAGCTAAGGTTTAAGAACCAAAGGATATTTAAATTAGGAAATCACTGTTTATATTTTACTACTTCAACAGGTCAAAGGACAAATTAGTTTTATCCAGAGATACGAAAATATTTGATAAACATATAATTTCTGATAATAGCTCTTAATAAACTAGGAATAGAAGTCTACTTCATCAGCATTTACCTCAAAGCAACTGTAGATAATAAAATCATTGGAGATTTTTCTGCAGCTGTTTCTGGTAGGTGAGGGACAAGATAAGAATGCTGCCAGCACAACTCTTTTTTTCAATATATGAAATTTATTGTCAAATTGGTTTCCATACAACACCCAGTGTTCATCCCAAAAGGCAGCACAACTCTTAAAAACATTTTTTGGAAGACCCAGACAATAATATAAAAAGGATAAAAATAAGAAATGTATCCTAAAGGAGATATTAAACATAATTATTTGCAGGTGATAGAATTTTCTGCCTAGGAATCTCAAGAATATTACTAAAAATATACTATATATTAAAAATAGATAAGCAAAATGTAACAGCTCTCTTTTGTATTAGTGAAAAAAATAGTTGCAAAATATAGGTTAAAATTATAATATGATAATAATTTAATGCAATTGAAATAAAAATCAGTAAGGAAACAGGAAAGGCTCCAGTAGCTGTGATGGCATGAAGATACCCACTTACTCAAGTAACAGAACATCAGTGTAAGCAAAGAAATGCCATTGTTTTGCCTAGAGGGTATAAATAAAAGTAATTATTTTTAATTAGTATTAAAATTAATTATTTTTAAAAATAAATATTCTGCATTTCCCAGTGCAGAAATAAACAAAGACCACCAAGTGAGAATAAGCAAAGTCTGTTTATTCAGAGTTGTACAGCAAGAGCGTCAGCCACCATCACTTGGACTTGGCAGAGACTCAAAGGCAGGCAGAGGAATTGCGAAAGGTTTGTGGTGGAAAAAAGGGAAAGCTTCAGGTGTGGCCTGCCTGGAGGCTGTTGGCGTGGGGGAGCTGCAGGCTGGCTAACTAGAAGCAGGGCTTCTCCTGTCACTCATTAGGGATACATATTTGGTTCTCTCTGGTTCATCCTAAATTGAAAGCAGGGGCAAAAATCAGAGAAGCTGAAAGTTATTTATCAAGTCCTGGTCACTTGGGGCCAATTGTTAACAGGGGTTGTTGTTTGACTTCCTAGACTCATCCTTAGACAAAGTGGTCTGACTTCCTACATGTCTGACTTGTTGATAGTAGGCTGGCTTCCTGGGGTGATGGCTGCATCTTGTGGGTCAGGATTCTATTTTTCTATATTGTCTGGATGTTGTTGTCTGATTGTATGTTTAGTCTCTCACCAGTGTCACAATGTTTTACTAGAAATAAGAGACACAGACACTATCAGCAGGTGTGCAAATCAATAACATTTCAGGAAGACAATTTGGTATTTCCATGGTGAACCTTAAAGGCTTGCATATATTTTGGCATGGTAATCTCAGATCAGAATTATGCTAAAGAAATTATTGATGATGCGCCTATAGGGATACTTATTGCAGCATTATTTAAAATAATCAAAAAATAAGAAGGAAAAGCTAATGCCAATCAATGGAGAGAGGAGAAGGATGTGTTGAATAAATTAAGTTAATCTATAATTAAAATACCATTCATTACTAAAAATCATGTAAAATTATTTATTGGCAAGAGAGTATTTTAAAGAGCATAAACTTTATAAACAGTCTAAAAATGCAAACCACAAAATGTCATTATAAATAAAAAAGTCAAGAAAGGGAAGGAAGGAAGGAAGGAAGGAAGGAGAGAGAGGGAGGAAGGGAGGAAGGAGATTAAAATAGATTCTAGAAGGAAAAGTTATAACCTTTGGGCACTAATAGTTAAAACAGAGTTTTACTATTTACCAGAACTCTCCTAAGAATTTTACTGCTATGAGCTCACTTGATTTTCATCACAGCCTTACAAGGAAGTTTCTCATTTTATAGATGAGGAATCTCAGATCCAGGAAGATTTAAAAACTTGCTAAAATTACAGAACAAGTTAACAGTGTAGTTGGATTTTGAATTTTTGTTGTCTGAGTCTAGATCCCAGAACCTAATTTTCTCCTGGATGCTTGTTGATGTTGAACAAGTGTTTTGCGGCTATTAGTGTCATGCTTCCTTAGAGGATATTTTTGGACTGAACATAAAGGCTTTTCTCATTTCAAATATATGATATTAATGTTCTTCCCATTTATTTCCAGTGAATAGGGTCTCTCTAGAAATATACATTTCCAGATTGCTCTGTGCCTTTAGTATAAATACTAGCAGTAAAATGGGAGCATTTATGGAATTCGCATTTAATAATTGTACATGTGTTTAAATTTAAAGGACATTGTCCCTAGTACACAGCAAGTCCTCTAAGACTGTAAAAGATAAATAAGGATTAAATAATAAAAGAATAAGTTGGAGTATCAATAATAGTTAACTAATAAACCAATGCCTAAAGAATTCCTATCAATAACATACGATGTTATTGATATTTGCAACTTCTGGTGACACTTTGAAGTGTAAATTATCATAACATACACATATACAATGCTCTATCCTCAGCAAAATTTTAAAAAGAGAGAGAGGCACAGCAGCGACTTGTCCTTGTACTATTTTGTAGATACATTGGACAACTGAGGAATGACTAGCAAAACCCTTTTTCGTGTATGCTAATTTTACTTAACCATAGACATTTTATGCCATCATCTAAAGATATAAAGTTATTTTTTTACAGTTTTTTCACTAATAGCAAAGATAGGATTGTAAAGACATATTACTGCATGCTCTGGGAATTGTAAAATGGTTAGAAAAATATAACACATGATGAAATAATTACTCTCAAAAATTGATAGCATTGTGGGAAGAGGGAAAACATGCATCTCAAATACATTTGTAAGTACATATTTAAGTTTGTGATCTCCATAGTTTAAGTTACCTTAATATATTAATATTTTATAAACTGATAAAATTTATATAATTCAAAATTTATTGTTATGTTACCCAATAAAGCTCAAGGGAGTAAAATTTTTAACTAAAAGATGTTTATACTGGAGAAATCATTTAATTTAAAAAATGAAGTACTATAAAATTGAAAGAATTTTATTTTTTATTTATTTATTTTTAAATTTTTTTTAACATTTATTTATTTTTGAGACAGAGAGAGACAGAGCATGAACGGGGGAGGGTCAGAGAGAGAGGGAGACACAGAATCTGAAACAGGCTCTGGGCTCTGAGCAGTCAGCACAGAGCCCAACGCGGGGCTCGAACTCATGGACAATGAGATCGTGACCTGAGCCAAAGTCGGATGCTTAACCAACTGAGCCACCCAGGCACCCCAAAATTGAAAGAATTTTAATAGAAAATAATATAAAGAACTATCCAAAGAAAGTGAGCAGTTTAAATACGAGTACGCAATGCCAATTCACAATTACAATCGTGTCTTACTAATAGAGGATTTCATGACAAAAATTGGACATAAATTGGATTTTTAAATTAATTTTGAAATAAATAAGTCAATGATGCTAGAAATAATGCACCACTTATTATTTCAAATCACATAAAAATTGCTACAGTAGGTCTTGGCAAATCTTAGTCCATAAATATAGATTTATAAAATATCTTGACTCTTAGCTCCTCTCCCATCCAAGTGGAAGGAAATCCCATTTTCTGCTGTTTAGTGTTCTCTATGATTATGGGGATCATGTGGTCCGAGAAAATAGTGAAGGCAAGTAATACAGTATTTTTCAAGCTTTTTGGACAAATGTAAAATAAAATATTTATGAAAAAAATATTTATTTGACTAGAATTGTTAAAGTCTGTTAATTTATTTTAACTTTTTCTAGTTTAATGAAAAATTCTGCTTACAACCCACATATGCAATGCATAGGACCTGTTAAATGTTCGTGACCCACAATTTGAAAATCGATGCTCAGACAGTCAGATTCCCCCCAGTGATCTCGCCAACATCTTAACCCACAGTGATCCCTTGACATCTTACAGCAGTTAGGCTTCCTTTACTTTTGTTGGGTGAAAGAATATTGACCAAAGCAAGAATCCCCTGTGCTTAAGGTTTGTTCACCCGAGATATATCATGTAACTAACATACCTGATTTCCTACTTCCTAATTTCTTAGAAAGCTAATCAAATAATATTTTATGTCATTTCCTCACCAGACTGGGGAAGTGATTTTCCTTAGCCTCCCACCTCTCATACTCAGCCATTCTTCACCATATGTTTATGCAGTCTACAGGTTCAAAAACACCCTCTTTTAGGGGGTGTTTTGGTGTCTTTTACAAAACATTTGAAACATATGAGTTTCACATGTGCAAATGATTGAGCCAACTCATTATAAAGTACCTTTCCTTCCAAAAGAAGGGTTGCAAGAAAATATGTGAATGAACTATTTTGAAGATATCAATCAGAATTTGAGCAATTCAGTCATGAGAATTTTCTAGGACTAGGACTAATCTCCACTTTCATTATGAGCTTGGTGAACTCTGTAATAATCCAATCTAGCAATTTGGATGAGTCTAACATTTTGAGTAGCTGAAAGCCATATATATATATATATATATATATATATATATATATATAGTTCCATTTATTCATATAATGAATAATGATTAAATAACAGCTAAAAACACTCATAATTTATAGAATCAACCATAATTCACATGAAATCTTATTACCGTCCCTGTAACTTTGAGCCAGTTACTTAGACATACTGTTGCTTGATTTTGTATATATAAGTTGGGAAAATACACCTATGCCAAGGGGGTAATAATTTAGAAGATTAAATAATATATATAAGATTCCTGCTGCAGTATTTGTGAACCAAATGAATGATAACCTCCTCCTCCTCCTGCTCATCACCATAGTTATCATTACCCTCATCATAATCATAAACATTACTATCCATTTATATAATCAACATACATTTATTTTCTTCTAACACATATCAAGAATGGTACTGGGTTAATAATATTAGTGGTTAAGATGTGAATGAAATTATACCTAAAAGCCAAATCCACAATCACAAGTCAAAATATCGGTCTGTCTAGGAAAGATAAACTACATTGGAATGCCTGATTAACACCTTAAGCCTAAAATCAATTATTTAAAGAATTTACTGTCAGGATCGAACTTCTCTGAAGATCAGGCCAGAAGCCTGGATCACCATTTTCCAAATTGTGTTTAAAGGACCTATAGTCACAAAAGATGTACCTGGGGAAACAGCAGGATACCATGATAAAATAAATTGGGAAACACTTCATTATATCTCCTTTGGAAATTCATAATGCTTAGTAGTATATAACATCCCTGAGAAAATTTTCAGTGAAAAATGATTTAACAGCATTATAAGAACTATTTGACCTTGGAAATCTTTATGTTACCACTTTTGACATCCTTTGGAGCCAATGTTATGTAAAGAGACCTAATCGTTACCCAGTAAATGATTAGTAAAATAAATTAGACAAATCTGTGTAAGAACTATACAAATTTTAAAACATTAAGTCACTAAAGAAGTTTCACAAAGTCATATCAGTGGGCATGTGTGTGTATGTGTATGTATATACATACATCAAACTTGTAAATCAGTTATTTTTGGAAAGTGGGATGACTGGTGATTTTATTTTTAAAATGCTTTTTTCAGGAATTCTGATTTTCAATACTGAGTAAACATTTCTTAAATAATCAGGAAAATTAACAAATATGAACTTACTATAATTTATCTGATTACCAATTAAAGTCTAATCTTAGTAATTATACATGTGTTATAAGTGTTCTTAGATAACACATAGATACACTTAGATAACACATGTGTTATAAGTGTTCTTAGATAACACATAGATACGCTTAGACAACACATAGGTACACTTAGATACACTAAGATACACTTAGATAGTATAAGTGTTCTTAGATAACACAATATGAATTTTATGAGTGAGTAACAATCACCTAAATATTTAGTATTTGCATAATTAAAAATTGATGACTTCCAAGGTCTGTAACTCATATAAAGACATCAGTAATTTTCTAGTGATTTCCCACATTCTGGACACTATATAGTTTGAAGCCAACTTAAAGTATTGATCCATGGGTATCAGGTAGTTACTAATTAACTGTAACACTGGCTTAATAACATGCAATAAAGTTGAAAACTTAAATATGACACAACCATGAGGTACACATATGACAATAAAATGAACACATTGACTATATGATTACTAAAATTTAAGCACATTTGAGTTCCTTGTATGCCAGAAAAAACAAACAGGAAATCATTCACGTTTATATTAACTAAGATTTAACTCATTAAAAACCCATTTGATTCAATTTTATTTTAATTAGCCTTGTGGTATTATTTATCTTTAGTAGAGATTAAATAGCACTGGTTATTTTTCCCTGGAAAAGAAAATTTACATCAACTTTGTGGTACTTAAACATAAAAATAATAAAACATTAACTGTAATAAAAAAGATTTAAATGTAATCTATCTTTTTATATAGCTCAGTAAATCAAATGAGATGGACCGTGTTGCCAGCAATTGATAGAAATTCACTCTCTACTCATAATCAACAATATTTATGGAGTGCCCAGAATTTTGCATTTTCCAGAAGTGAATAGGACAATAGCAATGTTTATATTTATTTTCTTGTAATTCTTTCACATTTTCTTTCTTTAAGGCATATAATCATTCTAGGAAGCATATGAGATTTTAGACAGCTGTTCAGATCATACACACACACACACACACACACACACACAAAACCTAGAAGCAAAATTCAGTTCTTTAACACAGGCATAAAAATATGTCTTAAGAATTAAGATACTCAAGAATTTTGCACTGATATTCTTAATCAGTGGGTGCTTTTTACCTCAGTAGTCTGTTAGCTCTTTTCATCACTGCCTTGAAACTGAAGGAAAGTCAAAGGAAAAAATGGCACTCTGCTCCTCTGATAATTCTTAGAATTGCCATTAATAGAGAAAGATATTTGAGAAAGTTGTCTTCCACTACTCTTCTTTTCTCCAGTATATAAGGTTAAGTGAGTCACTTTGTGTGTGTGTGTGTGTGTGTGTGTGTGTGTGTGTGTGTACATGTGTCACCATGTGGGAAGGAAGTCAGGATGCATCATTCCTGCAACACAAGAATCAGAATCAGTCTTCTTTGTGAGGGACTTGAACTTTGGACTAAAGTGTAAGTCAACATTGAACAAAAATAATTGAAATCCAAGAAGTGAAGTAATTTTGCAAGACCACTTCCCTGCTCTAAATGAGTTTAAGTTCCACTGCCAAAAGAAATTTACTCCAGGGCATTTGTAGTAATATACAGATGAAGAGATGTCAGTTACTCTTAAGAAATCATAAACTTTCACAAGATTAGAGCCAGAGAAAAATTTTAATTTATAGGAAGAATAAAAAGATGGGCTCTGAAAAGGAACAAGCTAATGAGATTTGCTGCTAATTAGGGGTAAGATTTAATTATTTTTTCACTGTGGTAAGAGCAGTTAACATGAAATTTACCATCTTAACAAAATTTAAAGTGCACAGTAACGTATTGATAACTATACACACAGTGTTATAGCACAGATCTTTAAGACACATTCATCTTGTATAACTGAAACTAAGATTTTAAAATGAACTAGTGGGGCGCCTGGGTGGTTCAGTCAGTTGAGCATCCTACTCTTGATTTTGGCTCAGGTCATGATCCCAGGGTCGTGGGATAGACCCTTGCATTGGGCTCTGTGCTGAGATGGATCTCTCTCTCTCTCTCTCTCTCTCTCTTTCTCTCTGCCCTTCTGTACTCTCTCTCTCTCTCAAATTAATTAATTAATTAAATGAATTAGTAAAATGATAAGTTGTGAGCACTTTGAAAGCAGTACAATTCATGAAGAACAAGGAACATATTCACAAGGAACAAGTAACTTCAGAAGAGGCTTATTACATCTTTTTGCCAGGGTTTGTAGATTAATACATCAAAGAACTATAGTAAGAACAGTTTAAATTTCGTATGATCAAATTTCATATGATTTTTTACATAAGGGAGAAGATTTAGTGAATAACCCTTTCAGAGAGGTAGATTAACAGACTGATTTACTTAGAAAAGAGGCATCTTTGGGCATTATATATGGGCTCAGTCTCAGCTCTTTCTTGATTCATTATCAAGCAGACATTTATCACATGACTGCTATATGCCAACCAATATGCTAAACACTTTTAAAAAAAGGTGTCTACCATCAAGTGTGAGAGACTTGGCCATAATCAGGAAATTACAGTGTTGGAGGTGTCTACAGATGAAAGTGGGAAGTATTCAAAAACCAGTCTACAGAAAATCAGCTCCTGAACTGAGTCATTGAGTAAAAGCAAAGTTAAGATTACTTCGAAACTAAGAAGAGTGCTAAAGGGAGAGCAGTTATCAAGTACAGATGAAATAGGACGAGAGGATTTACAGGTCACTCAGAAAATTACAAGGAAAGTTGAAAGCAACGGAGAACATGGTAAAGATATGAGCCTAATATTGTAATAACGATTGAGAAGAAAACATGAAACCTAAGCCAAGCTGAGAAGTTCACATTTCATCTTAAAAGCCATAAGAAAATATTTAAAAGATGATAAAGAAGGGGCATAAAGATGGGAAGTAGGAGAAGAGTAAAGAATGTGTTGCAGTCAGGCATTCAGGTAGGAATTAAAGTCATAGCTTTGAGGATAAAGGAAAGGAGACATCTTGTTAAAAGAGTAGTTGGTGATTTCTTCAGTAGCTATTGAGCATGTACCATGTGTACTGGGCTAGGCACTAGGACTTCAGTATATCACTGAATGTTACTGATTCAATTTCTGCCAGGTAATGAGTGCATGTCAGGTGCCAGGCACTGTGCTGAGGGCACATTCACACGTTATCAAATTCTATTTTAGTTCTCATGCCACCCAGTGAGGCACATAGTATAACCCTCAGACACTGAGATGAGGAAAAAGAGGCTCGTAGTTGTAAGGGATTTGTCCGAGATCACCAATGATGTAGACATGAGGCAAATCTGGCTCCAAAGATCCTATCTATTTTTTTAATCATTGAGGAAAGTTTGAGAGATGCTAATGCAATGATTTTACGAATCAGGTTTTCAGTCAGTGAAAGGAAATCGGACATTCCATTTAGTTAAATGCACAGATAACAAATTGGTTTAAAAGGTGATCGAGAAGCATAGAGGACAGAAAATGAATGGGAGCAGTCCAGAGGTTAGCCAGAATTGCAAGAAACTATTACCACTCCCAGAACTGAGGTCCTCTATAGAGAGGAGGGACTCTTGCCCTTTGGAAGCTGGAGCTGCAGAGCAGTCACAGCCATTTTAAAGACTAAGGAAGCAGTGTTTCTCCCCTGGTTTCTCTCTGTCTTCTAACTTTCCTACAGTCCTCGTCCCACCAATGTCTTCCAAGGGCTGAACCAAGCCAGAGCAGACACAAGCCAGTAAGACAAGCAGAGAAAAGGAGTATACAGGATCCTCCACCCTCCCAAGAGAGAAACTTGTGTGTTTCTTCATGCAGCTTGACCTTTATCCATAGGTGTCTGAAAATGTACTAATTTTCCTAAAATGTGAAAAATAGATTAAGATTTATGTTTTATGTATATCGCATTCCATGTGCAGCATGGGTAAAGGAATTGGAGATAGCAAGACTGAAACCAGAGAAGCCAGCTAGAAGACTTTTGTGTTAGTTCTGAAAAGACAGAGGATTTGCATGCTGTGGGACAGCATTAATCCAGAAAGGGAACAAGGGAGCAGGAGCAGATTAGGCTGAGGAGAGAAGGTCATTGATTTGGAAAATACTAAATTTAAGGTGTTCCAAAGGAGAACTGTGGAGTAGGGAGTCTGTAGCTTAAGTGTCGTCAGAGGGAACATTTATTCTTGAAAGCCATTGGTTAATATAGCTAGTATTTGAAACCATGGGTGTGGTTGAGACACTTTAGAGGGAAAAGAGAAATATAATGTCAAGATGTCCCCAGAATTATATCATCAATTCTAACTAGTGTAAGAAAAATCAAGTAATAAACCTCTTTGTAACATTTTGTAGAAATACAGCTTATACGGATCAATGGGCACAGAGCAATGGAGGTGAGCTAAGTGGTCTGTGAAGGGTCCTCTTTTGTCCATTTAGTGCCACTAATGTGCAGTGAGCCAAGTAAAAGCAAGAAACCCGAAGAAACTGGATAAACCTCTGCCTTTTAAACAGATATAGGGTAGTTATCAAATGTGAAGAGGGTGTAAAATATCGATTCTAAAAAATAAATTCCCCTCTGAAATTTCAGATTTTAATATTATTCAACAGATTTGTATTTCTTTATATAAAGTAAATAATATCTGTACTTTGTCCTGCAGATAATGAACATGTTATGTAGAGGTGTTTTAATTCATATCTTGATAGAATCAGTTGATACAAACCAAGAATTTATCTATCAAAGAGATTATGCATATAAACATGTGTTAATATATGTGCATACAAATATACACCATTAAAGAAGTTTGCCTAGAAGAATAATAGGTACTGATTTGAAATGCCCCACAATAATCTGAAGCAGATATATGCAATAAGTTATAAAGAGAACATTTCTGTTCAAAACACTTTAAATATCTCATACAAGCAATACCTGAAAATTACTTAAAAAAATATAGAAAGCTGTATATTTACAATCACAATAGTAAAAAACAGAAATTTATCTGATTACTTGATGAATCACAGAACATTTTAAAAATAACTGGGAAATCATCGGCCAAAGAAAACACCCTTTTCCATCAGAACAATTTTGAAATACACTAATATGCAAGTTATTTATACACGCTCACCCATACATATATTTTAAGAACTACTCAATATCTTAAAAGCAATCACAAAATCAGTCTTTAGCTTAATCCTCATCTGCATTTTAATGATTTCAAAATATAGCCACATTATAGGGCTTGAGGTTGCATATTGCTACATTACTAGTTTCATAGCATTGTGACTTTCCATCTTGGTAGCAATAAATTCTAGTAAACAGAGCCATTAACAGCATTTTTATAGGGTCAAATGGAGCTATGGTACTGGAAGTGTGGTGCTAAGTAAAATTTGAAGGCTACTATGTTACACTCAACTATTTATTAAGGCATTAAAATCAGGTCTTCTCAGGGATGTTTGAATGTTTTTCATGATCTTTTCCTCCCCTTGACAGCTCTAGCTTTTATGTGACAATTGGGGGGGGGGGGGGAGGGTAGGGGGATGAGTAAGATTTCACAAAGTTTGAAGTTCTTATGAAAATACGAGCTTTGTAAAAGAATATGGCACTCTAAATAAAAGTAATTAAAACTGATGAGTAAAAATACTCATCATTATATTTAGAAATAGCTGTGTTACATTAATAATTTGAATAAAGGGAGTAATAATTTTGAGTTATGCATAGCGTATGGGGCATCTTCGATTAATACAATGCAACAAAACTGGGATTCCCTACTTCTCCAAGAATGTATTAAAGATTAGTTTTGTCTTAAAATGAAATACCAGTACGATACTACACTATAAAACCATCCTTTAGTTAAGAAAATATTCTTTATTCACCTATGCATCTTTTTAGGTTGCAAAAGCATAGAAAGTTCTATTATACACATGTCATTCTATAAGAACATAAAAATGAAAAAGTTATATAAATTTAAATTTTCTTTTTTTTAAATTTTTTTAATGTTTATTTATTTCTGAGGCAGAGAGAGACAGAGCATGAGTGGGGAAGGGTCAGAGAGAGAGGGAGACACAGAATCAGAAGCAGGCTCCAGGCTCTGAGCTGGCAGCACAAAGCCTGACACGGGGCTCGAACTCACAAACCGTGAGATCATGACCTGAGCCAAAGTCGGATGCTTAACCAACTGAGCCACCCAGGCGCCCCTAAATTTAAATTTTCTATTTTGACTTTTACTTTGAGTCATAAAAATAACATTCTCTGAAATAATAGATTACATAATTATATCCTAAATATCTAACAATATCAATTAGGTTTTAACATAATTCTGATATATACTAGTATTGAAAACAAATCTGGTTCTGTATCACTAGTGATATGGAAGATTATTTTAGTTGTTCATAGGGAAACATGTTTTATATAAGCAACATGTTTTTATTTCAATGAAAATTAGAAAAAAAAGAGTCAAGTGCTCGCTTTGGCAGCACATATACTAAAAAATTGGAACAATATAGAGAAGATTAGCATGGCCCTGGGCAAGGATGACACACAAATTCATGAAGTGTTCCACATATTTAAAAAAAAAGAGAAAGAGACAAATTTTATACACATGACTCGTAAGTTTTGGAAACTGAGTTGACTTACAGTGATATTCATTAAATGGTGGCAAAACTGGCACAGATATGATAAAAATCTTGCAAGTAATATGTGAACAACTGATATTGGAGAAGCATGCATGTAGTCCATTCCCTCTGCATTATTATAAAAGAAACTAAGGCCCAGAGAGATGAAACGATTCACACAATTTGACAATACTCTTAAGTACAAGAGCAAGTCTGAATACTTGCCTCCTCATACCTGCTATGCTAGGATAAACCACCTCCGCCGACCACCCCCTTGACAGTTGCATTAATTGGAATAGAATTGAGTGTACAAATTGTAAGTGCACTCATATAATTATTTTAAGAAAATTTTAGATAACCCTTGAAGCAATCAACTCAAAATAAAACTGCCCATCGGTACAAAGATGCATACCGTAACACTTTCTAGAAACAAAGGGAATGATACATTGTCTTAAATCACCTAGGTAGTTTTTATTATGAGAGAGGATATTCATTATTCATTTTTTACTCAATTTTGACAAAATTGTTCTTGTATTAATTTTCTTACTAAATTAAAGTGTTAAATAAACATTTATTTAAAATCTGACTTACCATCTTTTCACTTTTGTTTTGATACCTTTGTATGCCATTCCATACATAAATATTTCAAATAATGGTCTACTTGAATATAATTTACATACACTTATTCTTTAAACGTTATCACTTAAGCAGAGTGATTTTGGTTCTGCTTACATTATCGATAGGTATTCTCTTAAAACGAATGCAAGACTAAAAATTCAATAGCTGGCTGATAGCATTTGTCCTGCATTTTCTATAAAGCTTTTCCCCGTGGATCCTAGAGAAATTCTTTATGAGATAATTCAAAAGTATTTTGCACTTTGTATTCTCTTCTGGAGGATTTATAATGAGCTATGCTTTCGTTAAGATTCTCTCAGGATGTTCAAGCCTTTTACGTAACCATAAGTTTTGATAATTCATTCCCATATAGTAGAAATTAGTGGATTTTAATATAAATAAAATGTTCTCTTTTTAAAAGTCCATTAAACTAGAAACTGTTAGTGGGTGTCCTTTTATGTGTCCATCTATGAAGTCTTCTCCAAGATCTGTTCCTTAAGTCTGTTGCCTTATTGTCAGGGGAAAATACTCTTGTTTGAATAAGTTATATTTATATAAAGAAAATCTACAACCTACTTGACAATTGCCTATATACTCAAAATCCAACTATATAAATTTTTATTGTGAAAGTCCTACTCTTTCTCCCCCTCCCTCAGTATTTATAACCATTTTATGTAGGGCCCATGCATAGCAGTGGAAAAAAAGAGAAATGGGATAAAAACTTCCATCTTACTATTTGATTACTGATCAACATAGCATTTAATAAACTTTTCACAATGAAAATGAAGGATTTCAATATAACATTTTCATGTATGGCCATCATCAGCCTCTTTCAGGAGGCCAATTAAAATTTTATTATAGCTAATTAAAACCATAGGATAGTACCACATATATTTCAGAACGGTTTTTCAGTATCTTGTGAAGTGAAACTTACACTTACCCATGACCCAGAAATTCCATTTGTACTTGTTTACTGAAGCAAAAAGAAAATTTCCTCTACACAAAAACATTGTGTGAATGGTTACAGCATATAACCTCAACTTAGGAATGGATAAACATTTGTATAAACACCCAGTGATGGGAGTACTACTCAGCAATAACAAAGGGTGTACTAATATCATACCAATAATGTGGATGGATATCAAATATTAATTAGGTGAAAGATATCAGCCTCAAAGTCTAGGTTTTAATAATTTTAATAATTGTCACAACATAGGTTTATTATGAGAATGAAAATCACCTCACAGATGTGAAGGTGCCTAAAATGAAAGAAGTACTCAATGAATTGGAGTTCCTAAAATAATATTAGGGTAATGAAAGCTCTACCATTGTCTGGATCCATTAAATACAAAGAACTCCAATGTTTCAACAAAAATGATGGCAACCAATAATTAGTGTTTGGGTGGAATCGCCTACACTTTTTTCAGTAGTACTAACTACATGAACCAACCCTAAATAGAACTAGCAAAGAAAGTTAGGAGTGGCAGTGTATCTTAGGCTTAGACTAAAACTAACTTAAAAGGATTTGATTTTTTTATTGCAGAAAACAGTCTTCCTTTGTGTTCCCACAAAATCTGGCACATAATGTTTCAGAATATTTCACATCGTGTTCAGAAAGAAGTATCTTCTATTCTTACCTGCTACATGGAAATTTGCACAATTTACTAAGTGATTTGTCATTAAATAAATGAATTGGACATTAATTTAAATTTTTAAGTGCATTGCATGTTGGCCTTTAAATCTTCGTATTTATGTCAGTGTCTGCATTTGTGAAGCCATCCATTCCACCCCACCATGCTTAGAGAGAAACTTAAAGCTGCCTTTGAGTCTATTGTTCTGAACTTGCTACAACAAAACATTTTTGTTACTGTCCTGAAGCAGGAGTGTGCATTTCACCACATACCATGTGATCTTCCACTGGATGAAATACCTGTGATTCTTATACTGAATTTAATATTGAGCAAGTAAAATGTATTACAGCTGTAATATCAAGTGAGCTAATGTAGCCAAGGTAACATCTTGGTTTCTCTAGATATTTTAAAGTTATCTTAAATCTCACAGTGATATAATTTTACCACTCTAAGTCTTTTCATTGTTGTTCTAAACCAAAGTGTTGCCATACATCTAATAAATGTATTTGGCAGTTTCATGGGACACAGGTTCAATGTATAAAATCTATTGTATTTCTGTATTCTAACAATAGTTTAGAAACTGAAATTTTTTAAAAACCAGTACCATATAAAAAACATTAAAATGAAAATTTTTAAAAGAGTAACTTTAACGAAATTTGTACCAGACTTGTTCAATAAAATACACAAAATACTTCTGAGAGAAAATTTTAAAGGTATAACTAAATGGAGGTATATTAAAAAAAAAACATAGATCAAAGACTCAGTATTGTTAAGGTAATAGTTCTTCCCAGAGTTAACTATGGATTCAACAAATCCTAATTAAAATCACTTTTTTTTTGTAGACATACACAAACTAATTAAGACTTTAAATACAAAGGATCTAAAATAGGCCAGATAATTGTGAAAAACAACAAAGTTAAAAAATTTACAGTATATGATTTTAAGAGTTACTACAAAGCTACTGTAACTGAGGCAATGTGTTTGATGTAAAGAAAACATATAGATCAATGGAACAGAAGAAAGAATCCATAAATAGACCATATATATATAGAGAGAGAGATTAGATATAGATACAGACATAAATATAGATATAACACACACACACACACACACACACACACACACACAAAACCAATTAATTTTCAACAAAGGTGCTAAGGCAAATAAATAGGGAAAGAATTGCCTTTTCGAAAAACAGTGTTGAATTAACTGGATAACCATATGCAAAAATATAAATACTAATCCTTATCACATGGTGTTAAAAATTTAACTCCAAATAGATTAAAGACCTAAAAAAAAAAAAAGAAAAGAAAACAAGGAAAACAACACAACTTCTTGAACAGGATATTGGAACAAATATAATTGGCTTTGGGTGAGCAAATATTTCTTAAGTAGAATACAAAAAAAGTAAATTAGACTTCATTAAAATTTAAAACTGGTGTTCTCCAAAGACATCTTAAGAAAAAGAAATAGCAAACTACATAGTAGGAGAAAGTATTTGCAAATTATATATCTAGTAAAGGACTTACATCCAAAATATATAAATAACCCTTACCTTACAACTCAATAATAATAATTCAAGGACTCTAACACAAAATGTTGCTTTAAAGAGACTCTTTGGTAAAGAGTCATCAAAGAACATATAGAAATGGCAAATAAACACAAAAAGATATTCAGTGTCCTTAGTTATCAGGGAAACACAAATTTGAAACAAATATACACACTAGAAAGGCTAAAATTTAGAAACACTATGGGAGAAGATATTCGCAAATGACATATCTGATAAAGGGTTGGTATTCAAAATCTATAAAGAACTTATCAAACTCAACACACCAAAAAACAAATAAGCCAGTTAAGAAATGGGAAGAAGATATGAATAGAGACTTTTCCAAAGAAGACATCCAGATGGCCAACAGACACATGAAAAAATACTCAACATCACTCATCATCAGGGAAGTACAAATCAAAACCATGATGAGATACCCTCATACCTGTCAGAATGGCTAAAATTAACATAAGAACCAACAAGTGTTGACAAGGATGCAAAGAAAGGGGAACCCTCTTGCGCTGTTGGTGGGAATGCAAATTGGTACAGCTACTATGGAGAACAGTATGGAGGTTCCTCAAGAAACTAAAAATAGAACAACCCAGAATCCAACGCTTGCACTATTAGGTATTTACCCAAAGGACACAAAAATACAGATTTGAAGGGGTAGATATACCCCGATGTTTATATCAGCATTATCAACAATAGCCAAACTATGGAGAAAGCCCAAATATCCATAGACTGATGAATGGATGAAGAAGATATGGTATATATATATATATATATATATATATATATATGTGTATATATATATATATATATATATACACACACACACATATATATATATATATATATATATGATGGAATATAACTCAGCCATCAAAAAGAATGAAATCTTGCCACTTGCAATGATGTGGATAGAGCTAGACTATGTAATGCTAAGTGAAATAAGTCAATCAGAGAAAGACAATACCATATGATTTCACTCATATGTGGAATTTAAGAAAAAAAACAGATAAACATAATGGGAAGGGAGGGAAAAAAGAGAAGAGAGGAAGCAAACCACAAGAGACTTAACGATAGAGAACAAACCATGGGTTGATGGAGTGGGAAATGGGTGGGAGATGGACTAGATTGGTGACGGGTACTACGAAGGGCACTTGTGATGAGAAGCAAGTGTGTAAGTGATGAATCACTGAATTCTACTCCTGAAACCAATATTGCACTGTAAGTTAACTAAAATTTAAATTAAAAAAGTAGTAGTAAATTAAACAATGTTTTTAAAAGAATACAAATTGTGTAGTCACTTTGGAAAATATTTTCAAAATTTCTTATAATGTTAAAACATTTACTTACCATATGTTCCAGAAATTCCACTGTTAGGCTTTCAACTGAGAAGGAAAATATATTTTCACACAAAGATGTGCGCATGAATGTGGGAACATTACTCTAAATAGCCAAAGACTAGGAAAAACTCAATTGCCCATGATCTGACATATGTATAATCAAGTTATGATATATCTGAACACTAGAACATTATTCAGCAATAAAAACTATTAATAGATGCGACAATATGGATGAATTTCAAAAGTATTCTAAGTGAAAGGGACCAGATGCAAAGACTGTAAACTATATGATTCCATTTGTATGAACTTCTAAAAAAAGGCAAAACTATAGGATATAGAGCATATTAGTGTTTGCTAAGGTGGTTGGCTGGAGGAGGCATGATTGCAAAGTGCTGAGAGAATTTTTGGGAGTGATGGAAATGTTCTGTGTCCTGATTGTGATAATGATTACACAACAGTACTCATTTGGCAAAATTATATGGCTAAAATTGATAGATTTTAGTTTTGTAAATTATTTCAAAAAAAAAAAACTCAGAAAAAGAAAACAAAAAAATATCAAAGACCCAAAATTGCTTTGGTCTTCATGGGCTATATCTATTGATATTAAGAGCATTGTAAATTAATACTGTAAAAATATTTAAAATATGTATTAATTTATTTAAAAACAAAATTCTGTAAACTTAAATATATCCTATTAATTAAAAATATGTTATATACTATTATTATGAAAATAGGCTAAAACATATTTTACTACCTTTCAAACACGTGTAAATCCATTGCATATTTTATGACAAAAACTGCATTTTTAAAGCAAAATAAACTCCCTGAAAAGACTAGTATTGTGTTTTATTTTTTTTAAATCTGTTCAATGTCTGGCTTAATAGGAGACAGCTGGATTCTCGTATCCACTTCTGTATTTAATTTGTTATTAAAATCTAGCTTCACAGACATATATGTTTTGAATGGGGGTATATTTCATAGCCTTTTCAAGTGGTAGTGTCTTTAAAGTGGGTTGCAGTGTGGAATATGGAACCCTATAAATCCTTCTTCTACTGTTGATTGCATTTTAAAAGGATCTGTAACCCATGCATTCAGTACCAAACATTGGCTAAGATTTGAAGCAATAAAATCTAATAAGCATTGCTGCTGGGAGAAAAAAAAAAGTGATTCACACACAAGGGAAACAATTTGACATTATCTTTCAAAACTGAACAGATATAGATCTTTTTAAAATGTCCACACCTATGCCCATACAGGTATGAAAATATTCATAGGAGTATTGTTTGGAATACCAAGAAATTGGAAACCTTCTAAATGTCCATCAGAAAATAATGTATAAATAAATTATAGCATAATCACACAGTAGAATATAATTATATAGCACTGACCAAGATCGAGAAAAAGCTACATTAGGTAACATGTACGAATTTTAGAAAAGTACTGTTGCCTGAATAAAAATAAATTGCTTAAGAACATACATTGTATAAACCATGTTTAAAAACAGGTAAAACTGGATAAAATCTTGTTTAAGGATATATGCATATTTGACAACTGATAATTACAGCAAGTAAATGATAAGGAAACAATGAAAAAGCAGGAGTACTCCTGAGGGACGGCGTGAACAAAAGGTAATGTTTTATTTCTAAAATTGATGTTTGTTTTATTATTAACTATTATTAGGATTCATAACATATACATTCTGCATATTTTGTATGTTATCTATGTACATGGTATAGGAGTCTTTTAACAGGATTTCCAAAGACTTTTGAGTAGAAGACTTTCCATCTTCTTCAGAGTCTGTTGAGATTACATATGGTCCCACTTGTATAAAGGGGGGGAATAACATAAAACAGCATGATATATGATAAAATTTTCCTGATAGTATGATCAGAGAAAAATTCATATTATGACCATGCAGATCATTTTGTTCAAAAATCAACATAATATGCACAAATGTAAATATACACTACACAGTGTCTTATGACTCTTAACACAGTTAAATTGAGACCGAATCATTGAACCTAGTTTTTCTTTCCATTCTTCCATTAATTTCTATTCTAAGCAAACACAAGCAATGCCTTACATGAAATATGTCCAGAAATTGCATCACAAACATCCAGTCTTGTGAAACGAATGAAAATCAGAAGCAAACCAAATAAAATTTCTTATTCTACTCATACTTCTCTCATTTTGGCTTCTGGGTGGTTTTTTTTAGAGCTACGCAGATTTATTTAAGCTCTAGTGATGCAATACGGCATTTATTTTCATGACTTTCCCATCAAAATTAACAATCAGGCAGTAACAAGAGACTATATATTTTCATGGCATTTTTTCAGGAAATTGAAGTGTAATAACTTTGAATTCTGACCTTATTTTTCAAGGTCAGATATACAGTTCATGAAAACAGTGTATTTATGGTTCTGTAATAGAATATTCGATGTTATGCGGGAAAAATATTCTCTGTAGGATTTTATAAGGAACTGTCACAGATGTATTTATTTAATGATACCCATTGTTGGGTATAGAATGATGTCAGGAAGACTATTATTTGATACACAGCCTCAGTGGAATGGTCACAATTACTAGGTGAGCAACATTAGTGATGTTCGTTTCTTTTTTTCCTTTTGTGATTATCTTGCCCTTACTTTTAGTTTTTATTGGCTTTGATGTCTTTCGGGCTAAAGACAGCTTTGTAGAAGAATTAATGCACTCTGTCCTCATTATAAAGGTGCCTTTAGGAGTCATAGATTTTGATTGTAATAAGCAGGTTGTGTTATGTTAAGATAATTATCATTGACAAATTAACACATTTAGAAGCCAATAAAGAGCCACTGGTTTTATATAATTACAAATGCTCTAAAAGGAAACGAATATGTGATCTTTAATTGATAATACAACTTTTATTTCTTGAGTCTAAACAATAAAATAAAACCAAAAGGATTATAGATTATAATGTATTGGGGTTTTTTATCATTTTAAAAGATTTCCTTTTTTTCCTTTTTTTACATGCCATCAGTAGAATAAACCCACTACCTATGATAAATCTGTTATTGCTTTTTATGTATACATAATTAAAACAAAGGAGGTATATGTAAAATATCAATTTTATATCAAAACACCATAATTGAAACACTATATCATTAAGAAGAATACTATTCTTTTCAAGCATAATTAACATACAGTGTTATATTAGTTTCAAATGTATAATATAGTGATTCCACAATTCTATACATTTCCCAGTGTTCATCAAGCTAAGTGTACTTTTAATCCCTTTTTTATCTATTTCACCCACCTCCCTAATTACCTCCCATCTGGCAACCACCCGTTTATTCTCTGTATTTAAGAATTTTTTTTGTCTCTTTTTTTTCTTTCTTCGCTCATTTGTTTCTCATGTTACACATAGGAGTGAAATCCAGTGATATTTGTCTTTCTGTGACCAACTTATTTCATTCAGCATTATTTGTTCTTTTTTATGGCTGAGTAACATTCCATTGTATGTATGTGGGTATGTGTATATATATATATATACCACAACTTTATCCTTCATCAACGGACACTTGAGTTACTTCCATAAGTTGGCTATTGTAAACAATTCTATAATAAACATAGGGATACATATATCTTTTCAAGTTAGTGCTTTCATTTTCTTTGGGTAAATACCCAGTGACGGAATTACTGGATTATATAGTAAAGAAGAATACCAGTCTTGATTATAGGATATCCACAGTTTTATCTTATCCTCATGGATATAGATAGTAATAACAAGTGATGGATTACTTTTGTGTTTTCCATACTCAAAATAGTCACCATATATATAAAATGTCTCTAATACTAATTTTTAAGCATTATTAAATTGTGGCCCCTTTGGACTTAATACTCATAGGCCATAAACTAGAAAACTAGGGAATCTCTTAAAGTCATGGATGCCTGACTATATTATATAATCCTGGTTCAAGAAGAAAGTTATAAAAATAACCTATCCACATATATTACAATTATCTCAATTAAGGAAAGTTCAAAAACACAACCACACTGAGAGACTAAAAATGGTAGAGAATGATGGATCTTTTTTACCAGTACAACCAATAATCTCAGTACTTTCAAATTAGGGATACTTGAAATATGTTCCTTAGTTCTTCCATGATGTCTGTAGAGTTCTTCATGAAAACTGATTTGTAATCCCTGAGCTTGTTGAAATGCTGGACTTAACCCAAGCACTGGTGTGCACTGGTCATATAGATGACAATCTGGAAGTTACACTGTAGAAGTTCTTTCCCAAAGTTACATAAACTAAAACGAAATTGGAGAGGATGAGAAACATCAAGGTTGGAGAAGAAAATGACCTATCACCAGAAGTTTTAAACTTATGCCTGTTACAATTATTCTAAGTTTAAGTGAAATACCTGACTTGTGCCTCAAAAGTGTTATCTAAATAATACATTTTCATTTACTAAAAATATGCACACAATTAAAAAATGAATATTTCGTTGTGCATTTTACTAATTGGTATTTCTAATTTGAATAAAGTAAGAGACTAGTGTATATAATGCCAAGTACAAAAGTTTTATCTGATCTCAATTGAAAAATAAAAAGATTTTAGAATAAAGACAATAAAAAGATATTTTCCTGGATTTTTGGCTTCTTAATTATAACCTTTATTCATCACCTTCCTCTCTCTGTCCTGATTCTCCACACTTGTCAGGTGATAGAACAAACAACCATAAACTTTTAAGACTTTTCTACAAGTAAAATGGTGCACAAAAGTGAGGTAAGGCTTAAGAAGTAACCATCATCTGTGTCTTCAAATAATTCTTACTGGCCAGCACAGCAAGCTTAACATCAGGCATGTAGTCCTAGTGCATACAGAAAATTATTTCCAAAGTAGCTGAAACATACTTCTAAATAAACTTTTAGATAATATGAAAATAAATAAGGAGCATGGCATAGGGAGAAAAAAAAAAAAACATGTCCAACTCTTCTCTAATTTTTTAATTTTTACTTTACAAACTAAATACACTTCAAAAATTCTATTTAAGGGGTGCCTGGATGGCTCAGTCAGTTAAGCATCTAACTTTGGTTTCTGCTCAGGCCATGGTGTCACAATTAGATGGAGCACCTCATGGGGAAGGCTTCATGCTGACAGCACAGCAGGGAGCCTGCTTGGGACTCTCTCTGCCTTCCCTTGGCTCTTGCCTTCCCTGTCTCTCTCTCAAAACAAATAAAAATAAGCTTAAAAATTATACTTAAAAAAAGAAATCAGAATTTTAAATAATGTCAAAAAGTACCTGTTTTGTTAGAAATTTCCTAAATTTGAAGGCTTACATGATGCTGCTTCATCTACCCATTTTTGTGCCACTTCTAGAAGAGCATAGACTTGGAAGAGTTAAGAGCATCTCATGAAAAAGTAAATAAGGTACATCCCAATTTTATAATACGTAATTATGAATAAAAGAGTAAAATCACAGGATAAAAAACCATGTGTCTAAAAAGCCTTGTTGTAAAAGTCATTCATGACAGTTACTAAAAATTTAAGAAATAAACAAAACAAACTTGGATCTCCTTGTCTTTTACATATGAATTAATCAAATTCATCTGATAATTGACCACACCACATTAAGTTTTTCTGGAGGAATATATATAAAATTTGGCCCAGAAAGATTTTCTTAATCCCAAGACACACCTAAAATAAAGTTTCATACATCAGTAGAACACATTTTCCATTGTACTTCCTATATTTCCCTTAAGATAATGAACACTTTTGTAGCTTAAATCCAAAGACTGGGATGAGATCCAGAATGGGAGGATATAGAAAGGCAAGATGTAGGACAAATGTCTTTGTAGGTTAATATCATGCCAAAATCCTACAGAACTGTCTCATGGGGTTTTAGTGCATCAGAGCCAGTTCTCCTGAAGCTGACAGAAATCTCTATATCTAATTGTTGTATAATTGTAGAGGAATAATATCACCCTGCTTGGATTTAGCAAATGGAATTTTTTCCAGCAAACTCTATATCAAGGTTCAGTTGAAACAGCTGTGCAGCTCTTGCATGAACCAAACAAAGGCAGACCTTTAAAGGATAGACAAAATTCCATGCTTTCTAAGCTGCTTTGAAACAGAAAAGAAGCACTTTCTTTCCAATATGAATAATGTGGTGTCCTCACAAGGTCATTTTCAATAGAACCAAAAATCAAGTTACAGCAAGATTTTTCCACTTTTCTTTTATGATAATCAGAATATATGACTAAAACTGAACAGAAAACACTAGCATCTCTGGTGTTGAAACCACACCCATTCTGCCCCCACAGTGCCTCTTGTATTACCCATTTCTGAAGCCATTTGTCATGTAATACAGACCCTTATAGAGAGAAGCCCTTAGTAAATATGTGTTGAATTATTCTTGGGTTTTCTTTTCTCCTCTTTTCTTTTTTCTTTTCTTTTCTTGTCACATTTGCTGAACTAATTTTTAGCATAAGTAAGAATTATCTTTTTACATACATTTTGGATGGTATTGAATGACTCTTGATATATACAATGGAAAATATTAGCACTCATATTCCCTACCTAATGTCTCTGGGCTTCTTGATTTTTAATTATATTTTTAGTATTAAAATTATGTCTTGATTAAATAAGAACACACACAACAAGTTGTTAACAAAAATGGATATAATGGATCCCTTAAGCTCAAAGAGTCTCAGGTGGAAGAGAACAAATAGATCACAACATAAAAACGATAAGGATTAGATGAGGTAGTGCAGGGCCGGTCAGCTTATAGAATGGGTAAGACTTTCCATCAAGAGATACAGAATGCTGTGTTATAATGGCAAGTAGGACCACATACTCCTAATTGTTGATATGAAATGAGAATATGTTAAAACTAACCTGTACTCTTTTTGAGGCCTTGTCTCTCAGCTTTGGGATTTCCATCCTGCCTATAAATTTTTTAAGAAGACTTTATAAAGAACTTGGAAACTGATAGTACAGGGTTCAAATGGAGAATATATTTTGAGTCCGTCGTGTCTACAGATGTAGAATTCATCCCCACAAATGTCTACTTGCATGGGATTCTTTGGCCAAAGGATACCCACAAGGAGGAAGTTCTCTATCCAGCTGGGAGACAGGGAATTAGAATGTGCTATATGATGGATGATTTTTCCACTTCTGTATAGAATAAAGAACCCTCTAGGATTTAATGTCAATGAAAGCACAGCAGTGGTGAGCCTGGGGAGAAGGAATGCCCACTGAAGGGTAGCAGTGCTTTTTTGTTAAATATCAGTAGTTTCTAGTAAAAGTGACCTTGTTTAGGAGCACCTGGGTGGCTCAGTCGGTTCGGCGTCTGACTCTTGATTTCAATTCAGGTCAGGATCTCCTGGTTGTGAGATGGAACCCTGCATGGGACTCTGCACTGAGCATGGAGCCTGCTTGGGATTCTCTCTCTCCTTCTCTTTCTGCCCCACCCCCATGGGCTTGTGTGCCCCCCTCAAAATAAATTAAAAAAAAAATTTAAGTGACCTTGTTCGAAGGAATGTGTGAGAATACTCAATCATTCTTGTGAGTGGGATGGATAGGAAAATTTTTCTAGTGACCAAAATCCTAGAGTTGAGCTGGTTAGGAGAATGAGCTAAGAAGATAATTGTCTAAAGGTAAACGTAACTTCATTTGTAACCGCAGGCTAGTGGTAGCTGGGGAAATTCAAGTTACTTTAGAGAGATTCAGGTAAAACTTTATTTCTTTCATCAATTTACCCAGGGACTTAATTAGGTGACTAAAAAATGCAGTTGCCTAAAATCATATTTGAATACCAAAGGGAGTACAAGTGGTCTCACTTCACTAACTCCAGGGAGCTGCCAAGAGAATGCTTTCCAGAAATAAATATGTATGGAAGTATCAGCCAAAGAATCAATAAAGTACCTTGAAAATTAATTTTTACTCCTTTTGTTTTAGGAAGCACAATAAATAACTGTCATAATTCCTTCAACTGGTGGACCTAGATTTTGCAGTTAAAAGGACTTTTCTCTCTTATCTCTCTTCAAATTAAGACTTTAGCTGCAATGGGTATCATATGTTCACAGTACAGCTTTTTCTTGATATTTTCTTAAAACAGACTTCACAGTCATGAAAAACATTATAGAAATTAGGACAACCTGAAAGGTTTTTATTTTACTCAAAAGATAGTTCTGCAACTAATAAAAAAGTTAATATACTTAGGGAATTCAAATTATCATATATGAATAGAAGGGGAATTAAGACAAATTATGATGTAGTGCATTCCTCATCAAAAATCCAAAACCAGGGTGCCTGACTAGCTCAGTCAGTAGACCATGTGACTCTTGATCTCGGGGTTGTGAGTTCAAGCTCCACATTGGGTGTACAGATTACTTACAAATAAAATTCTTTAAAAAAAATATACTTGTGGCACCTGGGTGGCTCAGTCTGTTGAGCATCCGGCTCTTGATTTTGGCTCAGGTCATGATCCCAGGGTCATAAGGGATTAAGATCCATGTCAGACTCCATGCTGAGTGTGCCTGGAGTCTGCTTAAGATTCTCTCTCTCTCTCTCTCTCTCTCTCTCTCTCTCTTGCACTCTTGCACCTCTCTCTCTTCTGCTTGCACTCTCTCTCTCTCTCTCAAATAATAAAAATTAAAAAAACTACAAAACCAGTTTGTCATGCACAAAACTGGAGCCATACACAATGTGGCACTAGCAAGTTTTTCCAGTCACACTGAGGGATAGGCACAGAAGTATTTGCAAGGAATCCGAGGCCACATCTTGGAGCATTCTGACATTTGAACATCTCTTTGATAGCTTGACTGTGAGAGCAGATCCTTAGAACAGTTTAGATAGTAATATCAGTTCAAATGTATTCTTCTCTATGTTTACATCACCTACAGCCTTATGCACCTTTTAACAACTCCTCTCAAGAGCACCGGAGATAGCAGGTTGCCAGAAGAATCCATTCACAGGAGAACCATTCAGCTTTTGTAGCTCTAAGGTATTGACTTTGCAGTTGTACCAAAACAGCATTGCTTGAGGAAAAGTATGAAACATATAAAATATATGCCATTTTCACTCATTCCCTTACAGTCAGAGAAAGGGTGTACTAAGAAATAAATGGAAGCTTAAAAAGAGAGAAATAAAGACATATAACCTTTCTTACAAAGAGGAAAAATCGCTTTTGTTCTGAATACATGATCAAATTGTTATACGTATCAGGTTTGTGATGTGGGATAGAGGAGGCACGACAAAAAAGCTTCCAAACTTCTGCTATTGAAGATTCATTAAAATCCTCTGCCCATGTCTGTTTATTTTTTGTCATGAAAGGAATTTCAAATGTATTTTCCTTATAGAAATGGCAGTCTCAGAACACCTTCAGAGAACCAGAAGAAGTTTTTTTAAGTATCCAAAATAAAAACTACTAGTCAATTATTGTGTTGTTTTGTTACCAGTCACTCCTCCCTGAGGAAGGAAGGAGATCAGTATTTATTTAAGACAATTGGAAATTACACCTGGCAAAATATTTGAATGCTTTCAAGTAGCAAAGATATAAAGACAAAACGGTCTAGTGTAGTAAAAAGCCAATGAAGATCAATAGAAGTTGTCTTTAGGAAAAATAAATCACATGTAAAATCTCCCTTTTCCTTCTCTCCCTTGAAGATTTTTTATGAGTATTTCACTGAATTTAAACAGAAGGATTTGTGCATATAGGTGATGACATTGTTTAACAACTATATACTTACAGAAGAGCAATTGACAGTTTTTTGAAATAACTTTAATATCGTGGAGGGAATTAAGGGTAAGAGAGAACTTCTATTGCTTGTATAATAAAGAATCGGGAGAAGTTTTGAAGGGACAACCTTTTTAAAAATTAATGGGTAAATATGGTCTAAGTTACATTATGCATTGCTCGGGGATAAAATATATTTAAAAGAAACTGAGTGCTGGGTGGAGATGACATTCTATCATAGAAAGTGATAATTATTCACTGGTCTAGGTACATCTGTCAAAATGGCCCTGCAAATGAGCTCATAATCAGAGGTGTACCTCTTTCCAGGTACAGAAATATCATGTGCTGTGCAATTGAGATCCTCATCAATATCACTCTCTCCTTGTATCTCCTCCTCCTCATCATAATAGCTACGATTTTTAAATTTTAAAATGGACTAGCACCATATGCAAGAGTTATAAATCATTTCAGTTTATCTTCACAATATTATACTGATACCATCATCTTCAAAACTCCCTTTTCTTAATTTCCTCCAAAGATAATAGTGCTGGTCATTGGAGCAGCATGGCTCTTATAAGGTTAAACCTATAGACTGACTTAGAATGACAAATGGACATCCTGCATCTCATAGCCAGGTAAAATCTGACTAAACACTGGCAGTTCAGTATATTCCAAGTTAGCCAAACAAGACATGGCCTTGGAGATTTATATTTAGACTTTTTATATAGTCAGGTAAGATTCCAAAAACCAGAATGCCTGATACATATTGATGACTTCCATTGTTTTAGCTTTAAAACATTATTGATATTTTCAGGCTTGAAAATACATTGTTTAGGTAAGGAATAGAGAAACAAAAACTATCCCTAATTCTCTAGGCAGAACCTATATGACTAGAAATGTAGTATGTTGCTTAGTTGGTAGACACTAGCCATTCATGCCTACTGAGCTATTGAAATATGGCCAGCCTAAATTGAGATGCACAGCAAGGCTTTGTATAGTCTGTATACTTTTTAGGTGGTATTCCCAGCAGCAGTTGCCTCTGGCCTTCATTCGTGATTCCTTACACATTATAGCCTGTCGTCAATCTGCCATTTCACACACATATGTCTTGATCAAGAAAAAGGGCCAAAGTGAAAAACTACAAACGTAAAATAAGATCTGAAATATATGTATATATGTGTATATACACATATAATTTATTAATTATGCATTTATTATTTATTAAATATATAATGCATGTAAAAATATGTAATGTGAATGTATATTTATGTTTTAATATTTATTTATTTATTTATTTAGACTTGCTTCAGTTATAATAAATTTGTGTACCTTATGAAAGAGCTTGGATTTTACCATGTCAACAATAAGGAGGACACTGAAGGACTTAAAAACAGCAGTGGCATGATCAGATTTTTGTTTTATAACGATCACCATTGCAAAATGCTGTCTTCTAGGTTTATGGTTCTCTATGAAGACAATATTTTGCAATGGTGATTTGCGTAGATAAAAACTAGATCAGAAGAGAAACATTTTCCCTACTCACACCTGTGTAAATTTCCTCTAGTTTATAATATGAAATTGGTAATGTGCTAAATGTGGAATCACTCGTTAAAACTTTTTTTTTTAATTTTTTTTTCAACGTTTATTTCTTTTTGGGACAGAGAGAGACAGAGCATGAACGGGGGAGGGGCAGAGAGAGAGGGAGACACAGAATCGGAAACAGGCTCCAGGCTCTGAGCCGTCATCCCAGAGCCCGATGCGGGGCTCGAACTCACGGACCACGAGATCGTGACCTGGCTGAAGTCAGATGCTTAACCGACTGCACCACCCAGGCGCCCCTAAAACTTTTTATTCACACAGGGTGACTACTGCAGTCTGACAAAATGGACATTCCTGTTCTGGGAGAGTTCTAGTATCAACTAAGGTGGACTCCGTCTCTCCAATGTTCTCTTCCTTCATATTCCCAGAACAGTGTGCACGTCAAATCTGTTCTGATTTATTCTTGCACAGAAGTTTTCCTTTTTTCATTATTCCTGTAATTGTTGGCTGCAGAGTAGAAGTCAAAACTCAAGTGCAGGAGGTAAAGAATGTGGATTTTAAGATCCACTTTACCCCATGTGGCTTTTTAGAAGTCACATAAGCTCTCTGTAGCTTAGTTTCTAACCTCTGAAAAACGGGATTAAAAATGGTACCAGGAAATGCAAATCAAAACCACAGTGACTTACTGCCTCCCATCAATTAGGATGGCTATTACTAAAAATTAAATAAATGAAAATAAAAAGTGTTGATGAGGATGTGGTGAAATGGAAACCCTGTGCATCGCTGGTGGAAATGTAAAATGGTGCAGCCACTATGGAAAATAGTATGGCAGTTCGTAAAAAAATTTTTAAATAGAATTACCATATGATCTAGCAAATCCATTTCTGGTTATATATCCAAAAGAATTGAAAGCAGCATCTTGAAGAGATATTTGCTCACCTATATTTATTACAGCACTGTTCAGAGGTGGAAGCAACTGGGGTGTTTTATCAACTAATGAATGAACAAAATGTAGTGTGTGTGTGTGTGTGTGTGTGTGTGTACACACAGTGCAATATTACTCAGCCTTAAAAGAGAAATTCAGAAACATGTTACAACATGGATGAACCTTGAAGATATTATGCTAAATGAAAGAAGTCAGCCACAAAAAAAACAAATATTGTATGATTCCTCCCATATGAGGTATCTAGAGAAGCCAAATGCATAGAAACAGGAAGAAGAATGGTGTTTGCCAGGGCCTGAGGGAGGGAGAAATTTACTGTTTAATAGGTATAGAATTTCAGTTTGGCTAGTTGAGAAAGTTTTGGAGATTGGTTGGCCAACATTATGAATATAATTAACACAACTAAAATGGTTAGATGGTAAATTTTATGTTATATGGTTTTTACCACAGTGAAAAGATAAGTTTAAAAAATAGTATCCAGCTCGAGGCTACTGTGAATGTTAAATAACATATGTAAAGTGCTATGTCAAAGAACAATGCCTGAAACATTACAAGTATTTAATAATTGTCAGCTATTATTACTACTTTGTTAGTGCTATGGCTGGCAGATGGCTGTTGAGGCAATGGATGAATTTCATACAAATTTGCTTTTATAACAGAAGAGTGCTTCAGGGTTCACTCCATCCAGGATATAAACGCATAGTAGATAGAACTCATGGCCTCCTTCCCACTATTAGGAACTTCTAGCTCTCCCACACTCGAATTTTTGCTGTATAACCATTTCATTTCTTTTACATATAGGCTACAGAAACCCATCTAAACTAAATAAACAGATAACTCATAACACATACTGACTGTGTGTTATTTTTCAAAACTGCACAGTTCAGGATGGGACTTAAATAGTCACTTTCAGTAAAATTATCTGAATATTATTATTTATGCAGGAGTTGTTTTTTTTTCCTTTAATCTCCACTGAGACATATGATTCTTGACCACCTCTTTTTCCTCACTTATAATTTATGGGAAAAATGGATAAAATCAAAGTTAAGGTGCTTTTCATGTTTGTCTAGATTTAAAAAAAAAATTGCAACCATCAAATATAGCTACGATTTCTATCATCTGCTATTTTTTATATGTAATGGTAGAATTTGTAGTTTTGTCTTGTTTGCAAGCTTACCAAGATTATGTTTTGCATATGATTGAGAATTGCTTTGCAATCCATTCCTGTGTTACCATATCCATAAAAGTATGTACTAGCCTGTTGTCACTCTCCAGCCTGTTGCCACAAAATATATACATTGCTCTAAGACATAAATCTCCATCTTCAATGGTGTAATGGATATAGATGAGTAGTCTAAGTTTTTAAGATGAAAAAGCAAGTAAAAACCTATTCCACAAAATGTCACAACATGCTATATACCTGAAAAAGAACTCTTATGGAGCCCCCTTCGTCATTGTAGCAGCTGTGATTGTAATCACTTTTAAATGATGGGTCCCACTGAAAGGAGTTGATCACATATTTTATGCAAAGTTAGAGTACCCAAATACAACTCCTTGTCCTGTTTTGTCATCAGATGAATGAAAGCTTATCTGTTGCCCTTTATAAAATCTAAAAAAAATCCTATACAACTCATCAGTGTAAAACAGTGTCTACCCTTGAAGCCTAGCCCTGAATTACTCAGCTGATATCCATCTGTTTGATGTGTTCTGTAAGAGTAACAAACTAAAATACATGTAAAATACATGTAAATGACACATATATGTGTGTGTGTGTTTATATATGTATATATGTAGCTGTCTCTCTCTGTCTCAAAAATAAATATTAAAAAAAATTTTTAAGTGTTCATACACTTAACCATGAATACAGGATCCACTCCCATAAGAATGGTCCACACTTTGGCCTAGAGAAGATTAAGTGTGTCTACCTCTGAGTTTTAGCACTTCCTATATTCAACCAACCACCTAGGTTATCATGTGTCTGTCTTTAACCACATTTCTTAGGACATCTGATCCTCCTAGAAATACCAAAATACCATCCTCAAGTACCTGTGGCTTTCCTTTTTATCATCTACCATAGCCTCTTTGGATGGAACTCAGAACGGCCACTAACTTTTGTCTTTTTCCTTCTCTGTGATTTGAATTCTGATTTGAATTTGCTTTCTATTCACTCTTGATCTCCAACTCTCCATTGGCAAATACTGGTGGGAAAATCCATGTAAGACAATTATCAGTCACAAAACTCTCAAACAACTGTCACCTAAATTGCCAACTAAACCTTGCTTACATACTTTGCATATCACAGATAGATCCCTATGTGTTAAATTGCCTGGCTCTGCTCTTCTTTTGGTGTGCTTCTGAATCTGGATAATTTATTCCAGATCTGTTCCTAGAGGCAGGTTTTTCTGATCATCCCTTCTCCCTGATGCAGTTGCATTGATATAAGTTCCCTCCATACCTCATGCTTACACCTGACTGGTGACATGAGCCTTTGGAATAACGCATTGGAACTGGACTCTAAATGAATGGTTTTAACATGTGTTTTATGCACATAAACAGGGGTATTTTGCTAAGCATTATTCACATATATTTATCATACACTTCATTTTTTAAAAATAATTATTGTAAAACACATGTTAATAAAGCAATGAATAGCCAAATTCCCAACTAATAACATGGATGCTTACTGTTTTTGTTTGTATAACTACATAGTAAAATTGTTATGGATATTCTTCTTATAAATGAAATCTTTAAATCCTTTATAGTAAGTTTGAGCTTTCAGCAAAGGCCTCCATCTAACTAGCCTAATTTAGATACAAACTCCATTTTGTCCCCTTCAGAATGGTCTGCTTTCTGTCATTTTTGACTTCTCCGAATATATTTCATTGTTTTCTTGTGATGTTAGCTTACCTATTATTAGAATCATAGAGCCATCATTTATTAAATATAAACTTGGTAACACTGTAATCTTATTTTATTTTCATACCTTTAAGAGATAAGTATTTAAAATGTTATTATATAACATGAAGAAGTTATAAAATTAGAGACAAAAATTTTTTGTCCTAAATTACCAGGCCCGACTGCAAAGATCATGCTCTTACATCTCTGCAGTCTCCTTTTTTAATAAAGCTGGGCACTTTATCCCTTTTTATCCCGTTCTACATCTCTCACATTTATTCCTGGAGTGACAATTGCTTCAAATCTATTTAAGAGCTTATCTAGTTATTTACATATGAGAGAGCATGTGAGTGGGATTATAAGACAAGAGCCAGGCAACACAAACAGAAAGGCTTAATCTTGTGCTTCCCAAAATATCACTCACCTATTGTATTGTTGGGACCTCTTCAATCATCATCACAGTTCTGAGCTTTCACTTTGTGTCAGTGCCTCCAATATTTATAGAATGAGGGAACACATGGCTGAAATCAAGAATGTACTCCATAGGGGCGCCTGGGTGGCGCAGTCGGTTAAGCGTCCGACTTCAGCCAGGTCACGATCTCGCGGTCCTTGAGTTCGAGCCCCGCGTCGGGCTCTGGGCTGATGGCTCAGAGCCTGGAGCCTGTTTCCGATTCTGTGTCTCCCTCTCTCTCTGCCCCTCCCCCGTTCATGCTCTGTCTCTCTCTGTCCCAAAAATAAATAAATGTTGAAAAAAAAAAATTAAAAAAAAAAAATTAAAAAAAAAAAAAAAAAAGAATGTACTCCATTACATCTTTTTGTGTTTTTATCGTAGTAATCTAACTAGGATATACACACTCTAAAAGTTCGTATGTATTGATATATGAATTATGTACATTATAAACACTATAATTATATACGTTAAAATGTATATCGCAAACACATTTTAATTTACATATTGCATACATAGAACATGTAACAAATTATATATAATTAGTAGACATCAGTATATATTTATATGTATACATTAAGATGCTTTTTGAATTTTTTAAAGTATTTATTTAATTTTTTTTTGAGAGAAAGACAGAGCGTGAGAGGGGGAGGGCCAGAGAGAAATGGAGACAGAATCCATCTGAAGCAGGTTCCAGGCTCTGAGCTGTCAGCACAGAGCCCAACCTGGGGTTTGAACTCACAAGCTTTGCGATCTTGACCTGAGCCAAAGTCGGATGC
Organism: Prionailurus viverrinus; assembly: GCF_022837055.1. Taxonomy (NCBI): domain Eukaryota; kingdom Metazoa; phylum Chordata; class Mammalia; order Carnivora; family Felidae; genus Prionailurus; species Prionailurus viverrinus. The sequence goes on from NC_062562.1 coordinate 143,589,083, forward strand.
TTAACTGACTGAGCCACCCAGGTGCCCCGTTAAGATGTTTTTAAAAATTCTGTTGCCAATGGGGAGGTGTGGGAGAGGGAAAAATGGGTAGTGGGCATTGAGGGGGGTACTTGTTGGGATGAGCACTGGGTGCTGTATGTAAGCGATGAATCACGGGAATCTACCCCCAAAACCAAGAGCACACTTTATACACTGTAGGTTAGCTAACTTGACAATAAATTATATTTTTTAAAAATCTGTTGCCAATATTGAATTTGCATAACACTCAAAAGAATATTGTCTTCTCCTTTCTCCCAAACCCATATTTTTAGCGTGCATGCACACACGCACGCAAAAACACACACACCAAGTACAGAAAGGGCAAGCCAAAGTATGTTTTCTCTGAGGAATAACCACTTGGTTAAACTGTAGGTTTATTTTCTTTAATGATTCTTATGTTGTTTTCTCCTAGAGTCTATATTATTTATGTATATTTGTATATGTTAAATGCATCGGACCAGCTAGGATCTATAAGCTCTAAATAAAGAAAATTTCCTTTATAAATGGCTAAAAGAAATATTAAACTGATTGCCTCAAAAACATTAGGACACTATTCAGAAAAAAATAACAGAATCAGAATCTCTACAATTTAACATCAACCAACCAGGTGCAGGAAGAATCTACCTCATCCTTATTCAGGACTGGTTATTTAAGCCTTAAACTAGTATCATATTCACCTGTGAAAGACTAAATGCTTTCTAACTAAGAAAAGGAACAAGGCAACAATATCTATTCTCACTTATTCTATTTAACGCTTTTGAGAATGAGGGATGTGGTCTATGATGAGGTTTTGGGGTGACAGTGGGGTTTGTGGGGTCCGGAGCCAACGACCAAGAAAGAATTCTTAGACATCTTTGGTGCAAAAAGGTGGTTTTATTAAAGCATGGGGACAGGACCCGTGGGCAGAAAGAGTTGCCCCAAGACCGTGAAGAGAGACTGGTTATATACTATGGCATTGGGAGTGAGGTCAAGTCCAGGGGAAGTTTCCCATGAGACTTTCATATGCTAAAGAAGACTCCCGGCATACTGGAGGCCTAGCTATTGTCAAGCTAGAAATGTTTTTCCTTCTAGCAAAGTATTAGCCTTAAGACGGTAAGGAGTTCCTGGAGAAGCGTTTTACTCCCCCAGCCTCAAGTATTTGTCAGTGGGCTGCAGGTTATTAGGAAATTAGGCTATTGATAAGCTTGCCTTTTTCTTGTGATTTACTAAGATATTTGTAAATAGATGGAAATTCAGGTCCTGTGTGACTATGATCTCTATCAGTTAACTCTTTGTTTTTCCCCTTTGTTCTTGGGCAGCCAGGAGAGCCCAAGGAATATCTCCTATCTCCCACCTGGGGGTGGGGGTGGAGTGTTTGCGGCCTGTCAGCTTGCCTTATTTATGCTCCCTCGTAGATCTATATCTTGCTTGTGGTGGTTACTACAAACTAAGGTTACCACACTTAAATGGATTTTATTGTAAATATATTTAATACTTAAATTTTGAAATGACAAAATGGGGATACAAATATAAATGAGGGAAACAGATATGATAGTTATGTTGAAAGTAGCATGATTTTTTTAATCTAAAAGTTATGTTGTTGTTTTTTTTTCAGGTTTTTTTTTTTTTTTTTGGTGTGACAGAGTTTGAATGGGGAAGGTAAGTCTTTTTTAAATCCTCCCTTATTTGAAAATTCAGTGTCTCAGAAACTACTCAGGAATGGTAAATAACATTATCATTGAATATAAACTGCTCAGGAATGGTAAAGATCATTAAATAACATTATGGTGAGAGGCATAAATCACACAAAGATACAGGAAATGCCACTGTGATGTTGTGATTTATAACAAAACTATATATTTGGTTTTTGCCCACGTTTCAGGCACAGAGCTCCTATAAGCCTTAAAATTCCCTAAGTGATGAGAGCTGTGAAGGTGTCTTTTGTAATGTTAACGGTGACTTTTGGAAGTCCAGAGGGGTGGAGGCTTGTTACCAGGGTAGCTAAACCTGTAATTAGAGATTTGAAACTCAGTTCCACCTCCAAGGAGGGGATAGGAGCTGGTTGAACCAATGGCCAGTGGCCAATGATTATTAAAAAAGTTTTCATAAACATCCAAAAGGAAAAGGTTCAGAGAGCTTCTGAATTGGTGGACACGTGGAGAGTGATGCATTCATAGAGGACAGGGAAACTTCCCTCTCCTTCCCACATACCTTTCCTTATGCTGCTCTTCTGTCCAGCTATTGCTTCATATTCTTTAATATCCTTTATAATAAACTGGTAATCTGGTGAGTAAACTGGTTTCCTCAGACCTGTAAGCCGTGCTAGCGAATCAGTGGAGCCCAAGGCATGCAGACATCTGATTTATAGCCAGTTGGTCAGAAGTACAGTAACAACTTGGACTTGAAACTGACATATGAAGCAGAGGGTGATCTTGTGGGCTTGAGCCCTTAACCCATGGGATCTGGTGTTATCTCTGAGTAGTGTCAGAAATGAGTTGAATTATTAGACCCAGAAATTTGCATGGTGATGTGGGAAAAAATACACCCCCATACCGGTCGGTAGGCAAGAGATTTCACTCATGCCCCTTTCTGGGAAATTTAACCTCCTCCAGAGGCAACTGCTTTCAGACTTCACATGTTTTTGAGATACAGATGTGTTAGTGTGTATGTATGCATGTTCCATTTTTTTTTATTCACCATAATGTTACAGAAATTCTTCCATTGCTATGTGCATCACCAATACATTCCTTTTCATTGCTGAGTATCGTTTCATTGTGTGAATATGACATAATTTGTTATCTTCTGATTGATGGATATTCATGTTGTGTTTAATTTTTGGCTACTATAAATAAGACTTGTATATCCTTTCTTGTACAAGACTTTGAAAACCATTCTCATTTCTCTTGGGTAAATACCTAGAGGTGGATGTGTAATTATTATAGAAATGTGTTCCATTTTCAAGAAATTTCCAGTTTTTAAAAAATGGTGTGCCATTTTATGCTGTGTACAGGGCTGTAGCTACTCCATTTTCGTCATCACTTGCTATGGGCAGTCTTTTATTTTAGCCACTTTCGTGTATTTTAATTTGCTTTCCCTAATTAATTAACACCCTTTTTCATGTGACTGCTGGCTTTTTCTATACCTTCTTTTAAAAAACATCTACACAAATGAAAAATGAAAAAAAGACACACACACAAAGAAACCCATCCACACAATTCTAGTGCCTATGCCAAAGTTGGGGGTGGTGATTAGTTTTCCTTTTTAATGTTGATCTGTAAGAGTTCATTATACAGACTAGATACAAATCCTTTGTCAGATAAATGTAGTGTGAGTCTTTCCAGTCTGTGGTTTGTCTATTTTCTTAATGGCGTACTTTAATTAAATTGCTTACTTTATTTCTGAAAGCTTGGTTCAGATTTTTCCCGTGGAGTATTACATAGTGCGAAGATCTTGACAGTTTCTCGGAAACAGGAAGGGCAGATGAGGGCAGCCTGAGCATGGGTTCATTCCTGATGGATCCTGGAGGTATAGAATCCCTTCCATTCAAGCTGCCATGGCCTTGAAGTAGGTGCTGACCTCCTAGGACTGCCAAAGACCCTCAGCATTACCCAGAAATGTGCATACCTTTATTTCACTCTTGAAATACTAAAACTTACTAGTTTTAAAGCACTGTTTATGAAATTGCAGTATTAAGCATTAATTGTTTGTTACAACCACACACTATATATTCAAAATAAATAAAATGATGTGGAAGTTTGTTTTTCAGTGAGCATATTCCTTTCTTATAAATAATCAAAATGAATAAAGGAATGTTAGATGTGTACTAGCAAGTGGTTGGGTTTTTGTGAGATTAGCTTTAGCCATAGGAGTGATTTTTTTTTTTAATCACTAAACTTTTTCTTATATATAGTCCTGGTCACAGCTGAATTTGCCCTTTGTGTCCTCCAAGCTGGACTACTGTGAGGAATTCTAATCAAGCATTTCTTGAAGAGCTTCTCATACGTTTCCCGAGTTGCAACCTGGGGAGAACACAGCATAGAGCTTGTTAACTGCCTCTGATTGCTAACAATGTGTGCCCTGAGGGAACAGTGAGGAGTTCTGCCTCTGAATAATGCCTCCAGCTATGTAAACCTCCCAAGGTGCTTCATTTGATATTAATGGCTGAATCAAACTCTTATTTACTGGAAATCCTCTTTCAGTCACTTAAAGATGGAGAATTTAAAAACTTTTTTTAAAAAGCCCCTACCATGTCTAGGGCTTTTCCATTTTCCATCTTTTATCCATTTCAATTTGAAAGTCAGGTTCAGGTCAGCCTGAAATGGAAAATGTAAGCCTCCATATCTCTCTTTCCCTCTCTGTCTCCCTCTCTCACTAAAGCAGAGTGACTGCTTAGTATTTATGTTACTCTGAAGACAAAACAAACATACGCTCTTAGAAAATTAACCCTAAATAGCCATCTCTTTGAAGTCTGTATGAAGTATATACATACTTATGCTTATATAGAATATATAAATATATGTCATCTTATATACATATAAATGGCATAGATTTAACAGTTAAAATTGTAGCCCAACTGGCAGAAATTACTGACGTTAGTTATAATACATTTTGGCATAGCTATCCCTCTGAAGCCATTTGATGTCATAGTACACAGCCATAAAGTTAAATATTTATAGCCTATGCCTTTCTTAGCCCTTCCTTACATGAGGAAAGGATAACTGCAAAAGTAAAGTGTGCTCCCCAGCAAATATTTTACAGGGTTGCTAACAAGAAGTCACATATAGAATGAGGTTTTATCTCCACTCACGTCCCTCCCTGACACTCACACTCTGATGCTAATGAGAACTGCAGTGGCCAAAATGTCAGTAGCAAGGGCCAGGAGAGTAAGGCACTGGGGTCCTAGATGATGGAAAAATTTGAATAAATGGTTCTTGACCACTCAAATTGTTGCTGTAGATTGTTGCATGAGCTATATTCTGTCTGCAACAAAGAATGTAGCTCAAGTTAACAAGGTAGTTTATTAATCCAAATTCACAAGGCCATTAATCTCGTTTTGCTTCTGTAGTAAACAAAACATTCTAGCCCACTCAGAGACTACTAACTAAATAGTACATCTTTGATACTTTATATTCGTAAAACACATCCACATACAGAATGCTAATTTAATATATTTTACAATATATAATTGAGGAACCTGAGGCTTGGGGAAGTTCTGTAGTCCTAAATTTTACAAAACTAGTAAGTATTAGGTAATTGATTCAAACATCCTTTTAATGTATACTTACACTAACTCTAATATAAATGAATTCTGTTTATACCACCCATTTAGTGATAGTGGTAAAAATTGGGTCTTTAATAGTTAAGATATTGGCAGAGGGAAAATAACAGTGGTTTGGGGGTTAAAAGAACAGTCTGTACAGTCATGCTGGAGAAGCGTGACAAGTGGACATATATTCCTGGATCTGGTCTGACAGCCCTGTAACTGGAATTTCTAAGAAATTGTGCATCATTGAAGTATACTGGATAACAGCATCATGGAGCAGGACTAGACTCTTGGGAAGAAAGTGTGAAGGAGTGGAGAAGATCGGTAACTAGGGCTTCATCACATGTTTTGGTCCTCAGGCCAGGTTTCAGCCAAAATTGGTATTGAAAAAAATCAGTAGCCAATTCATATGAGAGCTGACAGTGAACAGAAGGTACTCCACATGCTTAGGTCCATATAGTTGGGAAATGAGAAAGGATGGAATTTCATATATACTGATGTGGTAGAGACACATCACATGGATATTTGGTTCTCAATTGTTGACTCTTCAAAAAGGCCAGAAAAACTTGTTGATCAAAGTTAAATTTATTAGCTTTACCACAATGAGGAAGAACACAACCTTGGCCAAGTCTTAATAGTCTCAAAATGAGAAATTAAGGCAAGGTGTTTGTAGAGTTTTAGGGGACTGAACTGCATGATTTTAAGGGGATATTTCTCAACTAGTAATTAGTCGGAATTTGGTAGCATTTAAGACATCATAACTTTATTGGTGGGGCCATACAATCAAGGGTCTTAAAGCAAGTCTTGATCAAGAAAGAGTTAGCCTTGATAAGTAATCCATTTAGTTGGCTCATACTCTTATCTTCTAGAAGCAGGTATTTCCTGGAGCAAGCAACTAAATTAATTTTGCTTAGTTCCAGCATAGTTTAATACAAGGACAGGGATTTATCTTGGGTTCAGTTCCATAGCCTAGAAGAATTGAATTACAGTGGCACTGTGTGTGACTGTGTGTGTGTGTGTGTGTGTGTGTGTGTGTGTGTGTTTGAGAGAGAGAGAGAGAGAGAGAGCGAGAGAGAGAGAGAGAGAGAGGTCTCCAAGCCTTGGGGAGTGGCTGAAAGAGAGACTTAGAGAAAATTATAATTTAATGAATGTGGATACTTACCATCCTCCTAATTGTTCCTGAGAGGTACTGAGATGGAAAACGTAATTCTAATATTCCTTCGGTTATCTCAGTCCTGTATGCTGAGAATATGATTCATATATCTAAAATATTTTCTCACAAATTATGAGGTACAAACATAACTAAATTGATGTATCTGGTGCTTGAATAAAGAAATGGAAAGATCCTTCAAATCTGGGAGGTTTAGGGAATTTTCCAAGATCAATTTCCTCTTAGAGGTTTTCACGGTACATGTTGGCCATAGAACCTCATTCTGCATTAAAGTGTATGGCATTGGGCTTCTGTGTGCTGCCTGCTGTATTCAAAGAAGTCAAGGAAGGAAGCAGGCATGAGTCTGTGGGTATCTGGCCTTAGGGACTCCAACTAATGACAGATGGAGGAGCAGGGGACACCTTAATATTTATAACCATTACCAAATCTTTGCAAGAAGGCAGAAGAGGTAAGGAGAAACATGACTTACAGGCAGGCAGATTTAACTGCATTTAAAACAGAGGCTTCAGGCACATTAAAACAACAATATATTTGATAGCCTCACCCATCTCTCTGGATGCCTTTGCTTTTTGCCTGAAATATATTTGAGTAAATTTATGGGAAAGTGTAAGAAACCCCAGCAAAGTGCTTTGTAGACGACTATGATGATTCAATATCTCTATCGAGTATTTTGATACTTCTCTGCTAATTGCCCAGGGGGGAAAAAAGAATTAATCAAATATTTAAAGCATTATAAAAGTTTGTATCCACAGTTTCTTCATATGCCCCTAAAAGGCATATCATCAGATTATTTTCTGACAAAAATAAGCTTTACATACACTCCCAATTAAGAAAACTAGTAACTGGTAATATATTAAATTTTATTCTGAAAAAAGAAGTCCTGGATTGCATTCTTTTTGTATAATTTCCCATGGAATAGTCAACCTACAAGGTTATATTCAGAAGCATTTGTATTATAATTAAAAATACTGAATTTTTAAAATTAGAACTGTGTGATAGAATAGATAGATAGAATATAGATAGAAAGATAGAATATAACTGCTTTGTGAAATGTTGATTTTAATTGTCAGTAGAACTAATAAAGAATTTTGTGAATGTCTGACTCAGAGTCAACCAGGAAGGAATTTCTACATTGGAAGAACAGGAAGATTAGATGACATTTAAAATTGTTAGACTTTCCCAAAGAGGATTAATATAAAAACTAGCTCAAAATCCTGTTAAATAACTTCATATGACATCACACTTCAAAATAGCTTCATACCAACCAAGGTGATCTTAAGTTTTCCCTCAGCTTGACCAAACTTCAGAGAGAGTTCTTCCTCCTTCTAGGTCCTTGACCTCTTTTTCTTTAGAGCATTTATGTTGGAAAACTAGTACTTGTCAATTCTGCCCCTTTGAGATATAAAAGTTTTTAAAGCTCATGTCAGTTTTACAATCCAGGACTATCTTTCTCAAGGACCTAGAGGTATCCCTTTGAAATATGACCATCAAGGAAAATAGTGTCCCTATCCCCCTGTCTCTGGAAGGCTAGGAGCCTCACTCCAGTGGTAGACTGACTATAGGAGGCACCTTTGGATAAGGCTAATTTGCAAATACAGATGGCTTAAGATTTCCTCCATTCTAGTTCTTAACAATTCTCCAGCTCTTTGTTTCTTTTTCTCAAAAAGTGAAAAAGGTAAAGTTATTCTTTTCCTCACTTGTTCACTGATTTATTCATTCAACAAATAATTTAATGTAAGCCTTCCTTGAAGGCACTAAAGGGATACAAAGATGAGTATAAGTGTTTTCTGAACGAGATCAGTTTATCAGGAGATATAAATATATAAACAAGGATAATACCAGGGGAAAAATTAAAGATAGATAGAAATAAAGTAGTCTGAAGTATTAGGAGAGGTGAAATGATTTGTACCTGGTTGGTGACAGAGATGGGTTATTCAGAGAAGGATTCATGGAAGAGCAAGTGTTTGAGCAGGGCCTCTAACAATGGCAAGGAATAGTGGGCTTTGGATCCTCCGAGAAGGATACTTTAAGGAGGAGGCTTTCAAGGCAAAGGCAAGAGGACAGACAGAGCTATAAGTCTCCCCAGAGACTTATCAGTGGTGTAGAGTAACCAAGACAAGGTTCCTTAGGGGAAATAAAACCAGAAAATTAGGTTGACCTAGATCTTGAAGTGTCTTGAGAACCAGTCCAAGGATTTGGGATTTTATTCTATGAATGATGAGAAGCTATTGGTGTATTTTAAACTAGAGTGGCAAGTGACCAGATTTGCAAGCTAAGAGGTGCATTTGGCAATGTTGCAGTAGTTCTCAAACATATTTGCTCCTATATTACTTTAAAATATTTTGAAAAAATATATAGCAACTCTTTATAATGTTTTCCCAAAACTATCGCTAACCTGGCATCTTGTGAAGAGGACATGGCAAAGAAGAACCAGCATGACGCCTTGATTGCAGGAGCATTCTCATGCAGGTCACTTTTAGGACAGAGCACCCATGGAAATGGAGGATGTGCAACAGGATTCCCTTACAATGATCAGGTCCCATGTATTTCGCGGCAAACCTTTACCACTTCTATAGCCATGCATATAGATGTGGTATTTTGATGAGTGCGGAGAGACAATGCAATGGAGAATATGAAGACTGAAGACAGAGTTAACAACAGAATATTTTTATTTTTGGTCCAGGCACAAGTTGTTTAGTGCACAAAATAGGGCAGTGGAAGTGAGTTTTAGCTGCTGCTGCATAACAAGTTACTGCACATTTATTGGCTTAAAGTAACAGCCATTTGTAGTTGCTTGTGAATGCGATAAAGTGAACAGTATCATCTGACCATGGATTGACTCACTCATGCATCTGTGATGTGCTACCTAGCAGGTAGGCTGGGGTCTCCGTAGGCTAGGATGGCCTCATTCACATGTATTGCGTGCCTGTCGATTGAAGAAATGAGGGCAACTGAGCCACATGTATCTCCTTACCCATCAAGCTAATCTAAGTGTGATAATATGGAGGTGACAGAGTTCCAAGAGGGAGCTGAAGCAAACAAGACATTTGGAAGCCTACACTTGGAACTGGCACTTTACACCTGCTACATTCTATAAACAAGTATGTTGCAAGAGCAGCACAGAATCAAGGGGTCAAGATGTAGACTCTAACCTCTTTCTGAAAATTGTTGCAAAGTCATATTACAAGACACATGCACACACAGAAAGGAAGAATTGTGGTCACTTTTGCAATCAGCCACAATGGTAATATAGAAGGCCTCTGAGATTTTAGAGTTGGACTGCTTTAAAAAGAATAGTCTTGCAGGAGCAAGTAGGTTGTATCAATGAAAAGGCAGTCTAGAGTGTGAAGATGAATGAAATAGCTGAAGTTTACTTAGTCTAGTGCAATAAAATAGATGTAGTAAAGAAAGAGTAGTAGTAAAAGAAGAAAGCATGTACATGATTGGGTAAATTACTGGTCAGAGGAAGAGTAAAGTTCTTACTAGAATTAATTGTAGCTGAATTGTATTTAAATATGGAGTTAATTAAAATTCATTTTAATTGGGTCAATCAATCTAATATAAACTTGGCCAACTTTATGTGGATGCAGAGAAGCACTGAATATTAATTAGTCCTTGACAAAGCTTTCAAGTCCATCTAATCCAGTCCCCTCCTTAACATATGAGAAAATAGAATGTATCATTCAATAATACATAGAAAATGATGTCATTTTAACCCATAAAAAAGAGCATTTGGCATAACACAGTTGAGTCCAGAACTAGTGATAACAGAGACCAAGTAACTCAATTATGTGTTCTGAGAAGTATTGTCAAGTAAAAGACAAGTAAAAGACATCTACAGGTGATGTAAAATTCAATTTTCATCATTAACTTCAACCACTTTCCAAGTCTTTAATAACTGATCTGCATGTTGTCCTAAATCATAATATTTGAGAATGAAGAAACCTTGGAAAAAACCTAGTCCAGTTGTTTTAAAGCAGTATTTTAAAGCACATGGTGGTCTAGTTCAACACACTTTTCGTAAAAGGATATTGAACAAAAGTGTAAGTAAAGTCACTTGCTGAAGGCACTAGAACAAGTTGTTGGCAAAGCCAGCTGAAGGATCTATTTTCTCAGACTCCCCCACTAGCTGTCTTCTTCCCCTGCTTTGAAGCAGGCAGAGGAGGAGTTTCAGCCAAAGGAGGAAAGTAATGAATGGTATGCAGAGGCAGAACATGAATCCCAGCTGATGACCTGAGAAACATGGAAATGACTGCAAATAGAATGTACATTTGCTATGTAGATGGAATGATAGGTGCTATCATAAACAAATACATGTATACGTGTATGTCACTGATCATTGAGTGCTCTCATCATAAGGTCCAGATCTGCGGACTCACAGATACATGAAAAGAATCCATCTTTTCGTCTTTTAACTTACCCATTTGTGCCTCATTTTCTTCCACAGATAGGATCAAAGGGTGGCTAATCAGTGTTCTGTTTAATCAGGTATTCTGATTAATAGTAGCTGTACATATTTTATAGATAATTAAATTCCCAAACATTAGGATTCAAGTAAATATCTTTGACATTAAGTCTATACCTGGCAAAATATATTTTTTCTTTGTTGAACCAACAACCTAATAGTTCAGGGTTATTATGATGAGTTTCATTATCATTTTATTGCTGAATTGCAAAAGGGCCTATCCACTGAGCTCCCTAAGCTACAAAATACCACACAATAGGCAAATTGCGCATAACAGAGGAAGACAGAGAAAGAAATTTCTCTTTGTGTACAACCTGCTTAGAGTTTCCTGTTGCTGTTGATAAATTTTACACATTTACAAATGTTCATTTTGGATTGTAAATAAAGACTGAGAAAGAAGCAGCCAGTAGCATCTTGGTAGTTACGACAGATGGCGTTAACCACGTGGGAATGCTTAGAATACAGAAAAATAAATTGTTACAAGTGAGGGCTCTGTCTGACACAAATGTTTGATATAATGCAAATCAATTAATTCTTATAGTATTTTAAAACAATATCTAATGAAAACTTCACTTACGAAGAATTAAGGAATAGTATAACAAAATTAAGTAATAAGCAAATGAAATTAAGTATTCATTCCAGATGTAAACAAAATAACACAATTCAGTAATTTTGTCTTTAAATAGCTTTTCAAACTGAATTTAAAAAGGCAATGTGATTTCCAAAGCAGACAAGTTTTATTAAAACAATAATTTTATTCAAAAAAACAAAATTTCCCTATGATTAGAATATAAGCTGCTAGGAAAACCTCAAGGCAAAAATATTTTTCAAAACCAGTTTCTACCACACTTACTCCTCCCCTCCCCGCCCCCCCCCCCCGAAACTGTATAACTTGTCCTGTGGGCTCATACTGCACCTTCCAGCTTCTTGGGAAACCCCACACTACACTCACCCAGACCAGGCTTCCACTTGACCCACAGCACCTGCCATAGTGTTAAAAAGAAGTGATTAATGGGGAGCCTGGGTGGCTCAGTCGGTTAAGCGGCCGACTTCGGCTCAGGTCACGATCTCGCGGTCTGTGAGTTCGAGCCCCGCGTCGGGCTCGGTGCTGACAGCTCAGAGCCTGGAGCCTGTTTCCGATTCTGTGTCTCCCTCTCTCTCTGCCCCTCCCCTGTTCATGCTCTGTCTCTCTCTGTCTCAAAAATAAATAAACGTTAAGTTTTTTTTTTTTTAAAGAAGTGATTATTTCCTGATGCAGGGGCTGAAGGAGCCAGTTCCTCCGTCACAGGTTAAAAAAAAAAAAGTTGCAAAAATGTAATTTCTTTAGAACTGCAAAGAATGTGTCCAATCTCCCCTATAAACCACAACCAACCACAATACCACCATCAGAGAATTGACACCCACCATCAAACATTTTTAAACATACATGCAAGGTTTCTCTTAGTTGTCAGAAATTTTACATTATTTCTTCTTCTCCTTTAACTCGTATTTCCATTCCAATTCCTTCACAGATTTAATGTAATATTTTTTTTAATTTTTTTTTCAACGTTTATTTATTTTTGGGACAGAGAGAGACAGAGCATGAACGGGGGAGGGGCAGAGAGAGAGGGAGATACAGAATCGGAAACAGGCTCCAGGCTCTGTGCCATCAGCCCAGAGCCTGACGCGGGGCTCGAACTCCGGACTGCGAGATCATGACCTGGCTGAAGTTGGACGCTTAACCGACTGCGCCACCCAGGCGCCCCAGATTTAATGTAATATTAATGCGGTATATTTTTACTCTTCGACGTTTTTCATTGATCACCCTATCAGGACACTGTGTTGTCTAATCCCAGGAGGCATTATTTACATAATACATATTATTTGTTAATTCTCTGAATATAAAGTATATTAATTTAAATTTATTTTCTTTAAATTTTCCAATTTCCCATGACCATAAGGTCCTAAGATTTATAAAAATTTCTTTGGAGGTCAAGTTACAATTACAGCAATGACTAGTACATGGTAAAAGCAATTATATTACCTATTAATGATAATTGTAAAATAAGAACAATAAAATGTTACTGAAAATTCATTTAAGGTAGCTGGTCCTTCTTTTATAGTTAAATAATGTGCCATCAATTAATACCATTAACTGCTAGAATGTGAAAGTCATTCAGTGGGTACTCTATTCTTCCCTAGTTTTTACCTTCAAATGTAAGATCTGAAAAATCTTGTTTGTATAAATAAATGGACAGATCTGGAAAGAGTTTGCAGCTAAACTCTCTGAACTACTGATATATATGTCAAGTATCACGGAGATATCTTTCATCAAATTTTATTTGTATTCTGTTAGTGGATAGTTCGATCAGTTCCCCTTTTGATTTTGTAGGAAAGGATGAAGTAAAAATACCTGATTTGGAACATGGTTATCAGCCACCATTAGATTCATTAATTTTTTTTTTCAAAACCAATGCTTACTTTAATGCCCCAAGATTCTTTTTTATTTCTTGAGAGACATCTCTATATTTTGCACAGAACGAGATGAATACCCCAGTTTGAAGACTAGTAGACTAGTCTATCTATCTCTGCCCTATTTCCTATGGAAATATTGAGAATGTATTGCTGTACAGACGCCATGAACCTCATCCCTCTCAATATGTGCAAAGATGGTGAGGATATGAGAGACGACAGAAGAAATCCAGGTGTTTTCAGAGAATGATGAATGTTACATGAGATAAACAGGATAAAACACTCCATGATAGGAACCATCATGAAAGGCAAAGTACAGATCATTCAAGAAATGACTTGTACTTCATTTAAAAATAACTAGGGACAAAATGTTTAAACTCTTCTTTAGTAATTTAGAAACTGTGAATAATCTTTCAGAACTTAAACCACTATTAAGTAGAAACGTTTTTGTGTCCCCAAAGAAGTAATAGAAAGTAGGAAATAACGAACTTTTCACTAATAGTCAGTGCCTCTTATTTCTAGTATTGTCTCTTCAGTAATCTGAACTAGAAAAAATAACTTAGATACTAGCTAATGGACTTCTACCATTTCTCAAACTTAAATCTTAATGCTAACCAGTACCAATAACTTCCAAGCACCTAACAACTTGTGTGAGAGAAGAAAGAAAATAAGCTGGCTTAAACAATGCCCAGTTAGATAGACTTGGGCTCAGCATTTTCCACCTGCCACGAGAGTGTAGAGAAAGACTCTGAGGTCACCATACTCATCTATGGCATCATTTAATATGGAATAACCCTGCCAACATAAAGTTGATACAACAAGTGTCCAGAATATGACTAAATCAGGTATTTCATCCTATTAACTAGGATTGAGAACATGTAGGGAGAATCTCTCCTCTTAATTCAAAACAGTATATTGATATAAGTGCAAAGAATCACCAGCCTCTTCCCATTCCAGGCATTACATATGGCTGCCCAATATGGGAACCTATAATCAAATTGTTGTTATTTAAATTAGTTAAAAATAAATAAAACTAAATTTTCAGGTTTTGAGCCATACTAAGCTCATTTCAGGTGCTTAATAGCTGCAGGTGCCTCATGGGTATCACACTGGACAGTGCAGATATGAAACGTGCCCATCATTGCAGGATGTTGTGATTGCTTGCACCAAACAAGTAGAAAGCCAATTTCAATTTTTTGTTTAACAGACACATGGGTTCTTTGTAATATAAATACTATATGGTTAATATACATACATATATAATATGACTCATCCCAAATAGACATAAACAATTTATTTTAATGGATGTTTTAATGTATATTAGCATCTTTAAAATCATGTGAATATCATTTGATATATGGAAAGATGAGATTTGTAACTGTACTCCAGTGGCCTGCAGATTAATAAGCTTCCAAAATTGAGCAATTTACACCTTTACAAATAAGAAAAGGTCAAGTCTCTAGTATTTAAACCACTCTCATTATGTAAAAAATGATACTAAGCCACTCATCTAATATTGAGAAAGAGACAATTAAAGTAAATCATTGTATATGTAGTAATTTTAATCTTGATTTTAAGGCTTTAAAACAAATATATCATGCTTATTGTATTGTGATATAGATGTACGTGTGTGTGTGTGTGTGTGTGTGTGTGTGTTTAATCAAACTTTATGCTTTATGTACTCATCCATTTTAAATGCATAGATTGGTGAATTTTGGCAAATAGATGGCTAGGTAACCATACCAGAGTTAGGTTGTAAAAGGTTCCTATCATCCCCAAAGTTCTATTGAGCCCTTTTGCAGCCACCAGAACCTGGAGACAACTGATCTACTTTGCATCACTATAGATTAAATATGTCTTTTCTGAAATTTCAGATAAATGGAATTATACAGTATGTACCTTTTGTGTCTATTTTCTTTCAGTATAATATTTTAAAGAGTAAATCATGTTGTTTTGTATATTTATAAACAATGCATTTGATACTGAATATTATTACATTCTATACCCTTATATACCATAATTTGTTTAATAATTGACGAGATGATTGATTGACAAAAGGTTGTCTCTACTTTTTGACTATTATGAATAAAACTGTTATGAACATTAGCACATAAGTGGACAGATGTGTGAACATTAAGTGGACAGATGTTTTCATAACTTGTGGGTGAATACTTGAGAGTGAAATATCAGGATTCTATGATAACTTTAATTTTAAAGACTAGTCCAAGCTATTTTAAAAATCACTTGTCCCGTTTTCATTTTCAATAGCAATATAAGAGACTTCTGTGTAGTGGCATTTCTTCTAGTTTTAATCCTTATTTCCCTAATGACAATAGAAGCATACTTTCAAGTACTTATTGTTTGTTTACCTTATATGAAGTATGTTTGAAATTTCTTATCAAGTCTTTTGTCTTATTATTTAGTCATAAATATTCTTTATATATTCTGGATACAAATAAGATACATTCATACATTCATAGTGTAAACATTTTCTCCCAGTCTGTGGCCTGTTTTTTGTTTTTTGTTTTTTTGTTTTTTTTGTTTTTTTTTTCATTTTCTGGAAAGTGTCTTTCAAAGAGCAGACTGAGTAATCAGCCTGGTACCCACCTTGCTCCTTGAGGATGCTGGATAGGGGCAGAGACTCAGCTTACTGCTAGTACCTAACATCATCTTGGGGAGATATTGGAGCATTGTCTGCTTCTGCCAGAATGCAAATGGATGTCAGTTCCTTGTTTAGCCCAGGAGAGACCACCCCATAGGGGAATCTGTGAGTATGAGTATGCTACCTACTTCTACCTTAGGGACAAGGCAGGAATGGTGTGGAAAATCAACTTTCTGTTGGATCCACGTTGGGTGAGGGGTAGGGGTACAAATATTTTGTAAGTGCTTAGCTGAATTAGAGTGGATATTGCCAAAATATGGGCCACACTTTTTCTATCATTTGGCTGGAGGAAACAGGCTTTTCTTGGAAATTTATCTGTGCCTGTTGACAGTTCTAGGCTCCAGGAATGTACTATTTGGGATTGGTGGGAAAACCAAGGAACTCACTGCCTTGCATTTCACAAGTCCCAAGGTTCCTAGTAAACACACTTTCTTCCTTCTACCTTTAAGAGACTTTCTACACCTATCAGTTGTGTTTCAAGGGGTTTTCAGTTGTAAAGAGAAGCTACTATTTCTAGTGGCCAGGAAAAAAAATACATATATATATATATATATATATATATATATATATAATTTTTAATCTCATTTATAATAGAACGAAAATAGCAAATACCTAAGAACTATTTAATCTAATGACTGATTTTCATAGAATACAAGGTAAGACTTTATTTTAAAATCTACAAATTTGAGGGTGCCTGGGTGGCTCAGTTTGTTAAGCATCCGACTTCAGCTCAGGTCATGATTTCATGGTTCGTGGGTTCAAGCCCCATGTCAGGCTCTGTGCTGACAGCTTAGAACCTGGAACCTCCTTCCGATTCTGTCTCCCTCTCTCTCTGCCCTCCCCTGCTCACACTGTGTCTGTCTGTGTCCCTCAAAAATAAATAAAAACATTAAAAAAATAAAAATAAATAAAAATAATAAAAATAAAATCTACAAACTTTAGAATAAATTAAAGACATAAATCTAAAGAAATACCTTGCTTATGGATTTAAAAAGTCAATATTGGAAAACATCATTTTTTTTCTAAAATGAATTTATAGATTAAATACAATCCCAATCAAAGCCCTAAATGTATTTTCTGGACATGGACAAGCTGATTATGTACAATGAACTTCTATGATCAACTAACCCACTCAGTGTTATATTCCCTGAGAGATATTTGGTAAAATCGGAAAATCAGTGTGTGAGAGCAAACAATATATTTAACTTCATTAACATTAACCAGGAATTAGGACAGAGATACCAAGGTCATTGCCTTCCCTAGTAATTATTAGAATCATTCTGAGTAAATTGTATCTTAGACTACATAAATATTCTCAATATCTGTTGAGAAACAATTATAACAAATGTTTCATTAATTCTCTCTAAAACAAAATAGTTCTGTAAGTACTATTTCTCATTCAATTTCCTGAATTTTCGTAATTAAATAGAACTTTCTATATATTTTTAAGCCAGTAAATTTTCATAATTGGGTCAATCTCATAGTTCTTCATTACACGAGAATTGTGAGTGACTTAGAAACTTACCAGTAGGGACATTATACAATATGATGGCTCTGAAAACTATTGGATTTTCAGTAGGATACAGCAGGCGCTAGATTTTAAACATCCCTTAATATACACAAAAGCACAATAACAACTTAACAAAATAATGTAGTTGTTCTCAGACTTGTTAAAATACAAGTCGCAGTACAATGTCTTGTAAATATTTGCAGAGCATCAGTTTATAAGGATGGGCATACTCTATAACTGTTCAACTTCATTAAGAAGATGTAAAGGTCTCTTTTGTAGAAGTAATTAAATTCAGTTCTTACTTGCATACATTTCTTTTGCAAGATTGATTAAGATTTGATAACAGAAATGCTTTTTGGTTAGGCTTGATCAATTCTAACTGGTCACCAAGGGACAAGACCCTGAGCACACATGAGCAAAATCAATAGCTCCCCATCTTGTGTGGTTTGAAATGCTCAGAGAAATCAGCACATACCAACCCCGCCCCCAGTGACTACCAGCAGGTTTGCAGTCCAGATACTACTCACATATTCAGTTAAAAAGTGGAAGCTCTTTGTGTAAAATACCCTGAGAGGGTATCATTTTAAGTCAATTTTCAGCCATCTAGTTATTATTACATTTATTAACTAAACTCTTGGCAAAACCTCAGAGGCTTGGTCTTAGGAGTGGTATTTTGGTAGGGGTAGAATAGGTCCGGAGTATAGTGTAACATTGCAGCCATGAAGGCTGAGCAGTCACAGGTGATTGTGAAGACCTATCAGGCAGACAGCAGAAAGTAGGATACGGAGGATAGAAATGGGGGCTTGAAAGTAAATTCCTCATGCTTCAAAGCTGGAACATATTTTGCCACTACACAGATGTTGCAGAATCTTTTTAGAGATGTTTATGGGTTCATCTCTTCAGGCTCTATTTATGCAGGTTAAGAGTTGAGCAGTTTGATGTGGCATATGCATGCTTCCATCATATTTGATGTAGCATTTATCCCACACTTAAAGCTATGAGATTGCCAGATCACAGGAGAGATCCCAGTTTGCTCTTTTCACACAACAGGCTGGCTGCCCAAACTGCTGGAGAGAGGAGCCTCTTGACACGTCTGTCTCTATTGCACAGGTATTCCTAAGTGCTTGATATCAATTAACACAGACATAGGAGACCGTATGGAACTTATCCTTTTTTGTGACATGCATGTGGTGAAGAAGAATAAGACACGAGTCCAAATTTTGTCTTTAGCAGCATTTGTGTTTTTTTCCAACCAAATAATTTCTTCCTTTGCACGCACTACAGAAAGTTAGAAATGTGGCCTCTGAGCCAAAGGAGAGGCAAGGAGAAGCTGCCATGTCTGTCTCATCTCCATTCTCAGTGTGGCTGAGAAGAGACTCAAACCATATCGACTGCTGCCAGCACGGCCCAGGGCAAAATAATTTCATTAAGAGCATTAACATGCATAAGCTGACTGCTCAACATTCATTCCTAGCCACGTCTTTTCTAGGCATGGTAAAATCAAAGCAATTTAAGTCACTATGGTGCACACAAAGTATGTGTTGCAGTGATGACCAGTTTGTCTCCTGGCAGCATTGCAAAAAATCCATTAAGCCATGAATTCAGGACTGGGGGAAGGAGTCGTTCTTTGGATGATTCAATGATGATATCGATTATTCTTATAGTTTCATATGGATTGTGAAGCCATTTACTACTTGAACTGTATCACACAGTCAGAAAGTCAAAGAAGGATGGTTTCCACCTTCTGTTGCTGAAGGCAGACTTTTATCTGCAGAGTGAGTCGTGGAGACTACGAAGCCCTAAATCACTGGAAGAGACATGGATAACTGAAGGAAATTTGTTAATCTGTAGATGCTTTCTAAAGTACCCATGCAAGCTACTGTTGTTTACAAACTTCAAACAAAAAAGCCGAAACCGTACTCTGCTCAGCCTGAGTATGCAGTTTTCCGAATCTGGGAGTTTTCTTTCAGGATGGGGCCCTAAATCAACAAAGCAAATGTTATTCATCGAACAAGGACAACAAAAAGCTGTTAGCTATACAAGAAAAACTTGATGCCAATAAAGCTGCCAGGCTATCTGCCAATGAATATTTATTTAGACAATACCCTCTGGAAACCCTTATTGAGTGTTGTAACTCTCAAGATGCTGTAAACTCACAGACATTGCCACTGTGCTCAAAACCTGATCCCCATAGACTCTCTACTACATCTTGACGTGAAGTTATCAGTCCGATTGCAAGAGTCTGCCAGTAGATAAATGTCTCCTGTCTGTTCATTGGTCTTCCTTTCTATATAGCAGTCTTCTGTCTACTTAACAGAGCTGCCAAATTTTATTGTTACTATTTTTATTTTGTACTCATCATGTAATGTTTTGCTCTAGAGTTTACATTTATTACTATATTAATTGTCATAACAATCTTATTAGATAAATATGGTTGATGAGCTCACTTTATAGGGGAGGGGGATGAACAATGACTGAATAACTAATTTCCTCCAGGTCACACAGTTTATAAGTTTGAATCTCAGTATAGAACCAAGGATTATTTGATCTAAACTACCGAGTTTTGCTGCCTCTCTGGTACTGGCCCGTGATGGATCAAAGATGTGTGAAAAGCTGAAATATGAGTGTAGTACATTCTAAGATCCTTACTGAATATGACTGTTATTTATTTACTTGATAACATACTTAAAAGATATGTCTAACAGAGACTCTGCCTGAAAAGGAATAAATATTGTGTTTCTCAGGGATGAAAACGTCACAACGTTTTTCCCAGTAAGGACCCAAATAGAATAGATTCTCAAAAAATTACTTTGAATGCAAAAAAAAAAAAAATGAATGAATAGGTTTCCATGCCAGCACATAAGAAGCTGGAATGTTACCACTTCATCCTAACAATAAGTAAAAAGCTTAACAAACTAAGAAAAAGAAATCAGCATTTCTTCTTAAATGTGTAAGAAGTGAAACCATAGGGCAACCCATAGGTGAATGTGGGGAGTCAAAACTGACCAGCACAGAAACCAAGATCTGGAACCAGTGCTGGGATAGAGAAACCTGAACTGTATTGATGAATACTGTTGAACATGAATAGGAATATAAACCTAAATATGAATTCCTGGAAGCTCATTGTAAATATCTTAGATTTAAAAACCACAGGAGCACTCAATCATAGGATATCCCATACTTTTGATAGTTTTACCTCCAGGATCTCTTCTAGGTCTTTATGGGGAATAGAGGAAAACAATCCCCTTGTACTTCTGCTAGGAGAAGGGGAGAAGGAACATCTTTGAATATGCCAGAATATTCTATTCTTTCAAATAAGCTCTGCCCTCAGAGAAACTATTTGACCAGAGCCTCGCTAACATGGAAGAAGGTAAACACTCAAATCCAGCCAGATCTAGCTTTCCTGTTCCACCTAAGGGGCAGGGGGACTGATAAGCACATGTGAGGTGCCCAGTCCAGAAGCACAGCCTCACTAAAAGACAAGAGACCTACTCGTAGGTCTGTGGAATAATTCCCCTCCCCACACCTTACTACCACATAACTAAAGCCTATTTATAACAGTTCCTTTTACCTACATCATGCCCAGCTATTTTTTTTTTAATTTTTTTTTCAACATTTATTTATTTTTGGGACAGAGCGAGACAGAGCATGAACGGGGGAGGGGCAGAGAGAGAGGGAGATACAGAATCGGAAACAGGCTCCAGGCTCCGAGCCATCAGCCCAGAACCTGATGCGGGGCTCGAACTCACGGACCGAGAGATCGTGACCTGGCTGAAGTCGGACGCTTAACTGACTGCGCCACCCAGGCGCCCCAGCATGCCCAGCTATTAAGAAAAATTACAAGACATATTTAAAGGCAAAAAATAAATTTGAACAGACAGAGAAAACATTAGAACTGAATTTGGATATGGCCAGAATGTTGGAATTATTGGAGCAGGAATTAAAACAACTATGGTGGATATGTGAAAGGCTCTGATAGATAAAGTTGGCAGCATGCAAGAACAGACAGATGATGGAAATTCTGAGAAAAAAAACAAAAGGAAGTGTTAGAGACCAAAACTGCTGGAAAAGAAATGAATTGGCCTCAATGGGCTTATTAAACTGGGAATGGCTGGGAGCAGAATGTATGAATTTGAGGATATCTCAATAGACATCTCCAAAACTGAAAGCAAACAGAAAAAAAAAGACAAAAAAAACCCCAGAATATTTAAGAACTGTGGGACAGCAGAAAAATGTGTAACATACATGTGGTAAGAATACCAGGTAGAGGAAAGAAAGGAACAGAAGAAATATTTGACAAAATAATGACTATTTCCCCAAATGAATGTCAAACATCCAACCACAGATCCAGGATGCCAATCAGGGTGAACTCAATCAGAGGTGAATAACAATCGGGGGAACTCAATCAGGGTGAATAACAAAAACAAATAAACCAAACAAAAACCAAACAAACAAACAAAACACTAAATGTAGGTATATCATTTTCAAACTACAGAAAATGAAAGGTAAAGAAAAAAATCCTGAAAGAAACCAGAGAGAAAAACACTTCACCTATAGAGGAGAAAAGATGATAAGAATTACATCCAACTTCTCAGAAACCATGCAAATAAGGGAGTGGAGTGAAATATTTAAAGTTTAGAGAGAAAAAAGACACCAGGCTAGAATCCTCTACCCTGTGAAATTACCTTCCAAAAGTTAAAACTTTCCAGACAAACAAGAATTGAGGGAATTTGTTGCCAGTGGACCTAGCTTGCAAGAAATGTTAAAAGAAGATCTTTAGAGACAAGGAAAATGATATTGGTTGGAAACTCAGCTCTTCATAAAGAAAGGAAGAACATCAAACAAGGAATAAGTTAAAGTAAAAAGACAAAATTAAAACTTTAATTTTTCTTATATTTGACTGGGCTAACTGATAACAGTTAAGCCATGGAGAGCAAGCTTCAGAGGAAATGAAATTGAAAATGAAATGGAAAAGAACACAGAGGTTGAAAAGATTAGATTGATAATAATGGAGACCCAGATGACAGATAGCCAACTTATACATAACAGGTGTCTCTACAGAAGAAAACTAAACAAGTGGAAGAAAAAAACTATTCAAAGGCACAATTATATAAAATTGATCAGATTTAGAAAATTGAAAGTATGCTCCCTGTCCAAAGAAAAAATAATACAGTCAAATCAAACCAAGGTACAAATTAATAAAGATACAGAGTTTCAGAGATTTAAAAAAATCTTTGGACATCTAGACAAAAATATTAAATCACCTAATGGGAAAATAATCAGATTTTTGTAAGGAAATGGAAAATGGTATGTTAATTATTTCTAAGTCCTCAAGGAAAGAAAGTATGAACCCTTTAGACTTTTATACCCAGTCAATGGCCATACCACCCTGAACGCACCTGACCTCATCTGATCCTAGAATTTTATATACATATAGTAAGGGAAAGAACAAGGGACAATATCTTTATTCATTCAAGATGCCATGAATTCTCCTTGAAAAGACCCAGCTGAGTAGGAGATGAATAGGAAAGCTGTGCCAAAGCAGTCAACGGGAGCATTGAATTCATTCAAATATAGGGTTCAACCTAAATATCAGTGGGAATTTTTCTTACATAACAGAAAATTTTATACTTTATGAATTTTATGACATTTACAGTTTATGCTCTGAAAATATAGAAAGGGTGAGGGGGATGAACTATAAGAACAGAGTAGCAAATGTGACATTTAAAGTTGACAAACTGAGCATTATAAATGTAATTATGTATTTTCAATAAAAATGGAAACTGCTAGACAACGAAAAATGTAACAGGAAGTTACAGCAAGGGGGAGGAGACGGAGGTGGAAGGTGGTGGCAGTACACTAATTATATCATATAGAGTGGAGAAGCAACACAGACTCTAAAAATGAATTAGGCACTATAATATTAGTGTTGTAAAGTTAGCCACAAAAAAGGACAAACCAAAATTTTCTGAAAGAGCATGTACACACAAAACAACACAAAGCAAACACAATCTTTTTTAAAAAAAATTTTAGCATGTTATTCATTTTTTTGAAACAGAGTGGGGGGGGCAGAGAGAGAGGGGGAGACACATCCAAAGCAGGTTCCAGACTCTGAGCTGTCAGCACAGAGCCCGACACGGGGCTAGAACTCATGGACTGCAAGGTCATGACCTGAGCTGAAGTCAAATGCTTAACCGACTGAGCCTCCCAGGTGCCCCCAAAGCAAACACAATCTTATGGTGAAAGCAGAAAGGAAAAGCAAAGAACGAAGAGAAAGGGGAAGAAAAACAACAGGAGCACAAAAAAGGAAAGCAGAAAGATCATAATACTTAGATCAAATGCATCTACAATATAAATAAATAAATAAATAAATAAATAAACAAACAAATAAGGCATTTAAAAAAATGTTTATTTATTTTTGAGACAGAGAGAGAGACAGAGCAAGTTGGGGAGTGAAAGAGAGAGAGGGAGACACAGAATCCGAAGCAGGCTCCAGGCTCTGAGCTGTCAGCACAGAGCCTGACGTGGGGGTTGAACCCATGAACTGTGATATCATAACCTGAGCTCAAGTCGTTCGCTTATCTGATTGAGCCACCCAGGTACCATTAAATAAGGCATTCTTTAAAGTTTACTTATTTATTTTGAGACAGACAGAGACAAAACAAGCAGGGGAGGGACAGAGAAAAAGGGGGAGAGAGAGAGAATCCCAAGCAGTCTCCACACTGTCAGCACAGAGTGCGACTCAGGGCTTGACCTCATGAACCATTGAAATCATGACTTCAGCCAACATCAAGAGGCAGACACTTAGCCAACCGAGCCACCCAGACACCCCAATAAGGCAATTTTATTATCATAATGGATAAATGCCCAGATTAAGTTTAGCTCACATTGCATAGCCAGGCTATGTGTTTATGCAGGAGGGAGTGTCATGATATGGGAGTGGACACACCATCCTAGCCCTACATTCTGTTCATGTAAAATAAAATATGAATTGCTGGGAAGAAACAATGTGCATTGGGCCTCATCCTCTTGGCATACCGTGGCAAGGAATACATCTGTATCGGACTCACCAAGGAGAGGGTTTCAGGAGAGGAAGCTTGCCCCATAATGCTTTCGTATTTATAGAGAAAGTAGGAAGAAATAAGGGAGCTTACGTTCAAGGAGGTGGCCTTCTTATTGAGGGGCCTTATTGAGATCTCTACCCTGACATCAACTTGTTGGCTCAGTCAGATAAATTATTGGAAAATATAAATATGTATTTTAATTCAGATTAAAAAGCTCAGATCTGCTGAGCCAGCTTCTAATTTAGCTACCTCAGTGTGGAAAGGGATGAGCTTTCAGAGTATCTGGGTCTGTCTCCCCTCAAATGTATCTAAAGCAAAATTAAACAAGACAGTTAAACATAAAAGCATGGGCCTACTGAACAGATACTGAGGGCCAGGGCAAATACCTCAAACCTTGGTGTAATACCAAGGTTTAAACTCAAGACAAAATACATTAGAAAATACTTTATAGAATATATAATAATAAAAGTATAATTTACAATATTCCTAACACTTATGTTCAGGTTTCCTAAAAAATTCACAAAAAGCAACCTCATATTAAGGTATAAGTAAGTCATCAGTTGATTGGTTTACCAAAGTAGAAATAGTATAAATGGCATTATGTGCTCATTGTTTAAGGACACTGGAAATTAATAACACAATTATAGATCAAAATAAATAAACAAACATGTAAAAACCCTACCATCTGGGAATAACAATGATGATAAACCTTGAAAATTACAATTTAGAAACTTTGCCTCAGTTGGGTGTATGAATTTTATGTAAGGAAATACAGGTCAAATACTCAAAAAATGCCTGGGATTTAATGAAAACATAGGGTATTTGTCTTTCTCTGACTGACTTATTTTGCTAGGCGTAATACTCTCTAGCTCCATCCGTATCACTGCAAATGGCAAGATTTCATTCTTTTTTATAGCTGAGTGATATTCCATTGTGTATATATACCACAACTTTTTCTGTTGTTTAAGTAGGCTTCATGCCCATTGTGGAGCCCAACAGGGAGCTTGAACTAACAACCCTGAGATCAAGACCTGAGCTGAGATCACGAGTTGGATGCTTCACCGACTGAGCCACCCCAGGCCTCCAGATATACCTCAACTTCTTTACCCATTCATCAGTTGATGGGCATTTGGGCTCCTTCCATAACTTGGCTATTGTTGGTAATGGTGCTATACCATCAGCGGGCATGCATCCCTTCAGATCAGTATTTTTGTATCCTTTGGGTAAATATCTAGCAGTGCAATTGCTTGTTCATAGGGTAGTTCTATTTTTAACTTTTTGAGAAACCTCCATACTGTTTTCCAGAGTAGCTACACGAGCTGGCATTCCCACTGATAGTGCAGGAGGGTTTCCCTTCCCCATATCTTCATATCCTCACCAAAATGTGTTGTTTCCTGTGTTAATTTCAGCTATTCTGACAGGTGTGAGGTGATATCTCATTATAGCTTTGATTTGTATTTCCCTGATGATGGGTGATGTTGAGCGTCTTTTCATGTGCCTGTTAGCCATCTGTATTGTATGTCTTCTTTGGAAAAATGTCTATTCATGTCTTCTGCCCATTTTTTAACTGGATTATTTGGGGGGGGTGTTTAGTTTTATAAGTTCTTTATATGTTTTGGGTACTAACCCTTTATCAGATATGTCATTTTCAAATACCTTCTCCCATTCCAAAGGTTGCCTTTTAAATTGTTGATTGTTTCCTTTGCTATGCAGAAGCTTTTTATATGGATGAAGCTCTAATGGTTCATTTTTGCTTAATTTCCCTTGCCTCCATTGAAATATCTAGTAAAAATTGTTACAGCTGATTTCAAAGAGGTAACTGCTTGTGTTCTTCTCTGGGATTTTGATGGTTTCCTGTCTCACATTTAGATCTTTCAACCATTTTGAATTTATTTTTGTATATGGTGTAAGAGAGTGGTCCAGTTTCATTCTTTTGCATGTTTCTGTCCATTTTTCCCATGCAGAATTTAAGAAACAAAACAGATGAACATAAGGGGGAAAGAAAGGAGGGGGAAAGAAAGGAAAGGCAATCCAGAACAGAAAACAGACTCTTAACTATAGAGAACAAACTGAGGGTTGTTGGAGGGGAGGTGGGCTGGGGGATGGGTTAATGGATGATGGGTATTAAGGACGGCACTTGTTATGATGAGCACTGGGTGTTGGATGTAAGTGATGAGTCACTAAATTATACACTTGAAACTAATATCACACTGTATGTTAGCTAACTAGAATTTAAATAAAACTTTAAAAAATGCCTGGAATTTAGTAATTTCTCTGTAACTGCTAGTTTTATTATGCATTGATGATGATATTGATGATTATCACTGTGAGAGGGTTGACAGTCTCTTATGAATTTTGGATTGGCAGCTCCTTTTGCAATTTTTCATCATTCTTAGGTATCAGAAGTATTTAGATGATTTTTCTAGAATCTCGAAATTACCCAGGAACAGAGTCAGCCTAGAGTTGATCAACAACGTATGGGCTGAAAGAAAGTAATTGGCAGTAAATTAAATTTTCCTCCTTCATTGTATTCTAATTGCCTAATCAAAATATGTTTCAGTTATGCATGCATATCATTTTAGGTATGAGTTTGTGCTTTAAATGAGCTCCATGAGAGCAAAGACAGTTTATTTTTAATCTTTTCCTCTCCCAAAGCTAACCCAGCATCCAGTCAGTAAGAAAGAAATGTTACATGTACAATAAATAACAAATAACAGATTTTAATAACAAGAATAACTCTTGAGAAAATCATTTGCTGTCCATAAAGAAGATACTGACTTATGTTTGTTCTGTTGGTTCCAACTCTGCAAGAAATCCCATGTGGGGAAAAATGGGGCAGTAATCACCATAGGTATAAGTCCAGACTCCCGGTGCTCAGCCCCACCATACCGTATGTAGTGAGCCAGGAAGATTCAAAAGGCCAAATGGCTTCAGGTGTTGTCCTGGCCTTTTCAACTAGAACAGTGCTAGGGACCTAACAAGAACTTAGCAAATACTAATATAAACAAATTTAAAAAAGGAATAAATGCTGATAGTGATATACACATTCCAGTTCTCAGGTCTCAAAATGGTTTCTATGTCATTGACTCCTTTACATAAAAGCTAGCTTTCTAATTAACCCAGTTTGAGAAATATAATAAGTTTTATTATATTTATTTTATTATGTGAAATTTTACATTAGGCCCATAATAAAATAATTTTTCAATCTCCCTTTACCTACTATAAAACCAACCTGTTTGTTTGAATTATCCCTCTCCTTTAGACGGCTTAATACTTCCCTAATGCCCTTGCCCCCTGACTTGGCCCCAAAGGTGATCCTATGAGGGGGCTTCTGCTCATCTCTCTGGCTTCTGTCTGCTTCCCAAGCTCACCTTCCGTCCTTGCAACTGGTGATCTCTCTGGCTGGAATTAAAACAAGTATTTGTTGGGGCACCTGGGTGGCGCAGTCGGTTAAGCGTCTGACTTCAGCCAGGTCACGATCTCGCGGTCCGGGAGTTCAAGCCCCGTGTCGGGCTCTGGGCTGATGGCTCGGAGCCTGGAGCCTGTTTCCGATTCTGTGTCTCCCTCTCTCTCTGCCCCTCGCCCGTTCATGCTCTGTCTCTCTCTGTCCCAAAAATAAATAAACGTTGAAAAAAAAAATTTTAAAACAAGTATTTGTTGAATGAGTGAATGAATGAATTGACCGCTAAGAATTCAATTCTGTTTAAAAAGTGAAATTGGTTGTTTTCTAGGTTTTTAAAATGTCTATCTTTTGAAATTTGCTTATTAACTATTTCATTATACATGAACTAACTTAAAATTTCTTGTCTTTTAAGGTTAACATTGCAAACCCTAGTTCTAGTCCATGATAGCACAATGCAATTACCTTTCTTCTTCACAGCCTTACACTATATATAAGTGAGTGATATTTCAATGCAATTATCAGGAAATGTGTGGAAAAGATAACCATCTGATTGGGCAGCAGTGTGAGATGGAAGGGGTCTCTTGGGATAGTGACTGTGACAACCCTGTGGAATGCTGCTCTGGTCACATTGCAAAAGACTTAATCGCACAGCTTTCTCCAGTGTTTTGAGGGCAGAAATATGTGAATAATTAGGACACCAAAATACTGAAACAGAAACATTTTGACTTAAACCTCCCACTTAGGAGTAGAAATGAGTTAATTTTGCAAAACACTGGAATGCATTTTTTGGCATTTATTGAGATAAATGCCCTTAATTAAAGCTTGAAATATAGAATACTTTCTTAATTGCCATAAATTAAAGCAAATTGTCTGCATTTTTATTGTGATAAAATACTCAGCAAGTGCCAATCTCAAGGAAGTGACCTCAGATTGTAATACAATGAGCTTACTTTTGCTTGTTTCACTTTAATTGCTATTCTAATTGTAAGAAATAAATGTAGTGTATACAGATAATGCCAAAGAACATGTATTAGTTCATGCTTAGGTTATAGAACCCAAAGCATATGCTACTAAATAATTAAGCACTAGGATGAGGTAGGAATGTATTTTCTGTATATAATTGTTTCAACTTGATCAGACAGAGACATTTAATAACTGTCTGAACAGCAAAACCTCACAGGTACTGGTTTTATCAAAGTGTGGATCTTACTCTACCTCAGATTCCACTTACTCATGTATTAGTAAAACTAACAGGCTATTTGCACTGAAAATCATCAAAGCTATTTTTCTTTCTGGCTATAATAAGCAGATCAGCAAGTTCAGATGATAGTGTAGCAACAGTTCATTTTTATTGAGCACTCACCATGTTGCCGCCTTTCTAAGAATTTTACATTTTCTAACTTAGTTCTTCCGTTACGTTATTCTCACAACAAGCCCTTGAAGTATATATTTTTACCCTTCTTTCCAGATGAAGAACTGTCTCTGAATTTGCCCAAGGTCATGTAGCTATTAAGTAGATGGGATATTAATACACAGTCAGACTTAAGAGCCAGCCCTCTTACCCACCATCTATTTAATTGTATCCGTGTATTTGTGTGTGAAATGGCCACGAGAAGCTAACTTGCTATAGGCAAACTCATGAGAGAATGACTCATAATCCAGGTGCTAATTCATTATTTGGTAACTTGCCAGCAAACGGATAATTTCATCTGCACATGGCTCCCAAATTAGCTCAGATCTTAACTTTTTTGTGAATATACTTAAGAGTCAGATAAGAGAGGCTAAATATTATATTTCTATCAAGTTTCCATAATATTGTGAATGTCATTCAACCTTTGGGGTATTTTTAAAAGAAAAGTGTTATTAATCTATAATTATTTCCAGGTAATACTCTTTTTCTAGACATCATAATATTTTCCCCCTGGACAAGTGATGCATTTGTCACTTCTGACTTCTATAAAATAAATGATGAAAGTTTTTTTTTTCTTTTGTCATTGAAAACTTTCCACTTCTGTTAACAGAATATGAATTCATTTTTATTAACGATAGTTTTAAGTATCATTATCCTTGAATCTAATCTTGATAGTACAAAACACTCAAGTTATACTCCTTTATGCCTTAGAAAGTCAATGTAATTCTGTAGATTGTGGCTGAAATCAGAAAATACTAAATCTGAAGAATAGAATGAAAATTTTCCTGAAATACAAAATTAAACATTTGTTAATGACTTAGTCTCTGAACTTACTTCAAAAGTTAATAACAGAAATTATGGGAATGCAAAATTACTAGAAGAGTCAGAAATTCAGACAATTCTGTTTAGTGGAATAAATCAGATTACATAAAGACCTTATTACAGTTTAAAATCCCATGCCAAATTCTGAGTCACTTATGACATAGAGAGCATGTGGTCTCTTAAGAGGAAAAGGAAAAACAACCAGAGAAGGGCAAAGTTAGGTATCAATGAGGTTATCATGAATTTTTTTCTTCCAAATTTAGATAACATTTTTCAGAAGAATGTGGGCTTCCATGAGCATCTGTGAATAATTCTGTCTATTCCCTACAAGTCCTCTCAACTGTGGCTTCTAGTCATTAACTTTCACATATTTTACTATCATTATCAAGATTGCAGTATTTAAATCAACATTTTTTCATGTTATAAAAAGAACAATATATATCCATGGTCTAAAACAAGATTGGTTTGGAAATTTTTAAAGTGAAAAATGTAAAGCACTCATATTTCTTTAACCAACATAAAACAGATTTACTTTTGATATATTTCTTCCCTTTTATATTAAGTTAATGCTTGGTTTATAGGTTATATATCATTAAATAGCTTGCTATTTTTCATTTTAACATTATTTTCTGAGTAATTTTCTACACTACAAATCTGCACAATCTGTATAATAGCAGCATGAGGTTCTCATTGAATGGAAAGCTCTTTCTTTGAGCATTTTCATATTGTTGGAAATTTTTGGTTGAGTAAAATTTTTATATATGTAATAATACAGTGATTTCTTTTTATATCTATATTTGTACATATCTCAGATTTTTATTTTAGAATAGATTATTAGAGATATAACTATAGGGATAAAGGCTATGCACATCCTGTTTTTTAGTATTATATGAAAGTTGCTTTATTTTACCCTTCCTGCATTGTATAAAGATAACCAATTTGTTACACTGTCACTACCATTGAAAATCTATCTACCTATCTAAAGGGAGACATAGACAGAGACAGAGACAAGAGAGGCAGAGAATGAGAGAGAGATTTATTACAAGGAACTGGTTTATGTGATTATGGAAGCTGAGAAGTCCTAGGATCTGCCATTTTCGAATTGGAGGCCCAGGAAAGCCAGTGGTGTAGCTCTTGTCTAAGTCCCAGTCTCAATCTGGGGCAAGAGAATACCAATGATCTAACTCAGTCAGGCAGAGACGGAGTTCTATTTAGGCCTTCAACAGATTGGATGATGCCCATCTGCAGTGGAGAAGGCCATTTGCTTTACTCAATCTATCAATTAAAATGCTACCCTCATCTGGGACCACCCTCACAGATACACCCAGAAATAATTACCCCATGTTCCAGTCAAGTTGTTACATAAAATTAACCATCACAGCATTATTGTTTTTATTTTTCTCTTTTCCAACTTCATAGATGAAAACTGGTATTCTGTTGTTTTCACTTGATTTTCTTTTATCACTTACAGTGTTTTAAATATTTATCAGCAATAAATATTTTTCTCTTCTTATTTCAGCCTAGACTCTTTTCTCCTATTGAGGTGTTAGTGTTCTGCTTATTTTTATTAATTTTTTACATTCTGGAGATAACATACATTTATGCATATTTATAATTTTTTTAATGCTTATTAATTTTTGAGAGAGACAGAGAGTGAACAGGGGAGGAGCAGAGAGATAGGGAGAAAGAATCAGAAACAGGCTCCAGGCTCTGAGGTGTCAGCACAGAGCCCGACATGGGGCTCGAACTCACAAGCCGCAAGATAATGACCTGAGCTAAAGTCAGAGGCTTAACCGACTGAGCCACCTAAGCGCCCCTACATTTATGCGTATTTAAATATTACTTTTAGTTTAACATGTCTAATTTTTTTTATTATTTACATTTTAGTTAACATACAGTGCAATATTGGTTTCAGGAGTAGAATTCAGTTTCATTACTTACATACAATACCCAGTGCTCATCACAACAAGCACCCTTTTTAATACCCATCACCCACCTAGCCCATCTCCCACCCGCCTCCATCAACCCTAAGTTTATTGTCTCTTGTGGTTTGTTTCCCTCTCTTCTCTTTTCTGTCTCTTCCCATATGTTCCTCTGTTTTATTTCTTAAATTCCACATATGAGTTAAATCATATGGTTTGATTAACTTATTTTACTTAGCATAATACATTGTAGCTCTATCCATGTTGTTGCAAATAGCAAGATTTCATTCTTTTTTATGGCTGAGTAATATTCTATAATATGTATATGTGTGTGTTTATATAGGTATTACCACAGCTTTATCTATTCATCAGTCGATGGACATTTGGGCTGTGTCCATAGTTTATTGTTGATAATGCTGCTATAAACATTGGGTGTGTGAACCCCTTCGGATCTGAATTTTTGTATCCTTTGTGTAAATACCTAATAATTTTTACATGTAATTTTTTTATTATGTTTTAAGGATGTCTGTCCCCAGGGAAGAAAGTCATCTTCATTTCATCTGAACATTGTAGAATGAGTAATGCCTAACAACTTGTGACAGTAGTTAACTCTTCATAGAGTATGGTTCTGAGTTAGTTTCAGTGTTAATTTATGGCGTTTGTTGACATTGTTGTTACATTTTTTTCATTCAGTTCTTTTATGCTTTTGGTTCCCTGTTTATATTCTATGGGATCCATATTAGACAAGTTACTTTCACAGTACACAGAGTCAATAAAAACAAAGAAAATATTCACAAACGAAAGTGTATAGAATAAAAAAGGATGCTCTTGGGTGAATGTGGACTAATGAAACTTGGCAAAGGACTAACTAATATGAGGGTAATTTAACCTCCTTCTTAGAAATGATTCCTTGGCAAACTAAGACTGTTAACTTACGCTCTACTCCATTATCCTGACTTCTCATCACATAGTTCTTCTACTAAAGGAACGGTCAGAAGTTATCTCAAAATAACATGTGTCTTTATCTCATTGCAAAGAATTTACATAGGAAAAAAAACATGATAATCTGTATATTATGGAAGAAAATTAAAGCTTGTGCCTGAGAGAACAAGTGAACTACTGTAACATTACCGAAAGAAATAAAACACAGATCAGTCACTATTCCACCTAACGACAAGCTCTAAGTTTCCCCACGTATAAATATGTTTGGGGCTTTCCATTTTTCCCACTGTTTGGTTGTCTGTCCACATAGGTGTAATTTGTTGTTCTTGTAGCTCCTGGCATGGACTGGCAGACTGTGTTTATTTAACTCCCGTGTGTAGTGGGTGAGACATCACTAGAATTGTCATAAAAATGGCCAGTGCTACTTGGTATTTATCCTATTCATTTTCCACAGCTTGCACTGAACTCTGTGGATTTGCTGGAGAGGCAACATTTTTCACAGCAGGGAAGGATGGTTCTTGCCCAGGCACCAAAGACACCTGATCTCAGGGGACCTGTAAACTTACAGGACAGGTACCTGTAGAATTTTATCTTAGAGGAAGGAAAGAAAATCTTGTAAATGAGTGTTAATTTTCTCTTTATTTTAAATATTTGAGTTTTCTTACAGAAAATTATATAAAATACTCCATGGTTGTTTAAATCAATTGCTAATGCTCTTTAAACAATTCATTGAGACAGAATCCTTCCCATAATGTATCTGAAAGCAATACACAAGAAACCTTTTTTTTTTATTTAGTAGATATTCCAAGAAAAAATTTTGTTTACATTGATGTTTAAAATAACAAAGCCAATTGCCAAGCCGTCGGGCTTTAATGTTTGTATGTGGACATAGACTTAACTGTAGGAAAGCCAGTATTTCAAATGAGAGATGACTTATGTGGTGTGAATTGATGCTATCAGGAAATGATCTTGCAATAATGCTTTCCCCGTTCTACTAATGCTTGACACTTCACTATTAGACCTCTGTGGAGTTTTGGTTTTGCTTTTTGTTTTTGTTGTTAAGTTTAGATGAAGAAGCTTCCTGCTGTCTTCAAGTAAAGTTCAAATACTTTGCGTTGGCATATAATGTACCCATAATATAGTCCCCACCCATGTCTTTAACCTCATCATGTATCTCTCTCACATTTTTTTTATGCTTTATAATCATAAAATAGAGTGTCCAAACCCAGACATTTGGGACCACAAGTTAGTACTGTTACTAATTATGCCAGGATAACAGATGCAAACTAGGATGACTCCAGAAAATTCAGAATATATTGTCATCATGTCACTTATTCCAAACTTCATGGATCTCTTATAATTTCCCAAATGCGTCCCAATGTCCTCACCTCATCGCTGATCAGGCTCCTTCTTCTGACTGAATCACAAACCTCTTCCCCCAATTCAGTACACCAATATGGCAAATGTGCTTCAAGTCCTGGTTCAAGTGAAGCCCTTTGTGTGTGTGTGTGTGTGTGTGTATGTGTGTACCACTGTGCCCAGCACATGATCACTCAACACACACATGGTATGGAGACAAGATTGTACAGCATTTGTCCAATAAATAGAGTTTGTATAGAGATGCCCAATAAACAAATGGATGGTAAATACTCCAAGCATTTAGAATTGTGAGTCATCTATCTCAGAGTATTGATAAATTTGTCTGATCTTCCTGAGAGATTATTTTAATGAAGAGAAGGCATTTTAATGAAGACATGTGGGTACTGGGTGCATGCAGGAAAAGGGGAAGGGAGCATCATTTTAACATGGAAAAGCATCCAGTAAAACTGCCTTCTTCACAGTTTTACAAAGGTCCAGCCCCATCTGAAGCTAATCGCTAGGTTTCAGGAGTTGGTTTGTTCTTAAAATGAAGTATTTTGTTTTAATTGAATGAGCCTAGTACTCATTTTGCATTTAGAATAGATTTCTAAATTAATTTTTTCACTCCCTCTTGTCATCTGAAAGCATCTAAGGTAACACAATTTCCAACAATTTAAAAACAAATGGCTTCAATTCAACTGGCCTATATTTTATGCCTTTTAAAAAATTAACTGTTATCACAGCTCAATGTGCCAAGTGTCGACCTTATCAAATTTCTCAGTGCCCAAGAAAATGAATGTAATTGCTTCCTCTCTATGATATATGGTACATAATTGGCTTCCTATCACAAAGCAGCTGGGAAATATTCACAAATTCTGAAAGAAGTCTGCATTTGCATGCAGATCATGGTCTCAAATGTGTATTTTCACTTTAATGTTAGTTGTGACAAAAGCAAAAATAAAGTTTTGTTGATATAAGGAAACTAACAACAACTAGAAAAATCCATCAATATTTTTTAAGAGTTTAATAAATATATAGACATAAATACCCTATTCTGGTCAACTCTATAATGTCTCTTTGATATTTTGTATTCCTATTTATGTCATTGTAATTGCCTGTCGCTTCAAATGTTTTAGCACAAATAGGAGTGATAGTATTGAGATTTAGATATTTTCTGTGCCACTTAGAAACCCATATGGAACATTGATGCCAATCGTGATGTTTATTCAACTATAATTTATGAGGCACCCTTGTGGTTTGCCGAGTCTTTTGAGTGAGAGCCCATATCCCTTATTTGCTTGACTTTACCCCCATCATGTTGATAACTAGCATGCTTGAGGTACCTGAGATAGTGACACAGGGTAACCAGACAAACTTACCTGTGTTAAACGTACCACTTATCTGCTCCTGGGAGCAGAGTTGACTAACAGACCCAGCTGCTATCCTCTGGATTCATCACTACATTTGTTCCAAGGCCATACTTCTCATTGGATTCTTCCAGTCGATGTAAAAACATAGCAGGGGTACCAAAGAGGTCCATTGTTGCCCAACCTGGAACTTTCCTCGTAGACGACTTTGGCTCATGGACTCTCACTGGCTATGTTTTCTTAGAACTCTGCTGCAGTCTGGCATTCTTTGTACACAATCCTTCATTCTTCTCCTTCCTTCACAGGTGTCAGACCTCATCACTTCCCATGAGCTCTCTCCACGTTCTCCTGCTCCCTCTCATTTTTCTTTTACTGGCACTTCTCCTAAGAATGTCTTAAATGTGTATTTCCATCTTGGCCTGTGTTCTCTAAAGCCTTGAAAACGCATTGTTTACTGCTACCTTGAGGATTTATATCCCAAGTACCATCTGTTTTCAGGCTCTATTGAGTGGAACAAACCAGGTACAAACTTTGCAACTCATACGTATCCCTTTACCTAGAACCCCATCATGTTTGAGCAAATACAAGCCATGTATTTCTGCTCCTTACCAGTTCAGTGGTCCATCAACTGTTTGGGTGTCAGTGGTCTCTTTGAGAAGCTAATGAAATATATAGGCTCTTCCCCAGAGAAAAGAATAAATGGACACAAATACAAAATATAGTGTACTTTTTCAGAAGTCTTATGTATTGTTAAGAACCCATACTGAATGTGAATCTTCTAAGGAAAGAAATGGCAGTCATAATTATACTTAACTATAAGTATAAATTGACAGAACATTATTGCGATAATTGGTGAAGTCTGAACAAGTATATGAATTAGATAATAGTATTGTATCAATGCTAATTTCCCAATTTTGATAATTACACTGCAGTTATGTGAGATAATATTTTAGTTTACAAGAAGACAAAGAAGTATTTAGGAGTTTGAGGACATCATGTCTGCAACTTACTCTCAAAAAGCTCAGAAAAAAATAGATATACATAATAGACAAGAGAAAGAGAAAGCAAGAGAGAGACAGATACAGTAAAAATTTTTAAATGTTAACATTTGGGGAATCCAGTGTCCATGGGAATTATTAGTAATCTCACAGCTTTCTATAGGTCTCTCTCAAAATAAAAAGTCTAGACAACAATTAATCCCAAATAATAGCCAAAAACATATTTTCTTAGTATTTTATTTGAGGCACAGGGACCAATCACCTTCATTCATTACTTGAGCCAAAAATACACATTATAACAGTGTTACTATTGTATTCTAGACCTTAATAAATGAGTCAATAACTAAAAAATAATAACTAAAAAATAATTATTAACTCTTAAAAATTATGAACTCTAAAAATAGTAATTATAATTTAAAAAATTAAATAAGTAAATCCACAAATAAAAAAGTTGCTATTGGTAATTATGTTCAAATAAATCTAGATTATAACTAAGAGACTAGTCTTAGGTCAGTAAGCATATACAGATGTGGGTGATTTTGTGTGTGTGTGTGTGTGTGTGTGTGTGTGTGTGCATGTGTATGTGTATGTGTGTGTGTGCATGTGTGTGTGTGTGTGTGTGTGTGTTGAATATAATAGAAACAGAGACTTTGTGACTAAACCCTAGCATTTATCTCTATCTTCTCTTTACAAGCTTTTGTTCTTTGAGCTTTCAACAATATCTCTTAGCATCATGGGGATATCACTGGGATCTTTTCCCATTTCTGGCATCCACAAAACAGATGACTATCAATATTTAATGTATATAAGTTAAAATCACAAAAAGAGGGAAATTTAAATTATGTAAGAAAAAGATCACAAATTTTGATCAGCATATTATTTGATAAATAAATGACCTAATATAGGAGAATATAGAAGAAATGCATGGAGAGAAGGTCAGACTTCAGATTTCTTCCCGTTAATTGGGGAAGACAAAGGACTCTTAAAATTCTGAGGTCAGTCTCAAGTAGCCAAAACATGTCTATAAATTCCATGGAGAAAATTGCATGGCCGACACACTGCTCCATGCCCCAAATATATCATCAGTTCTCAGTACGTATGCTCATACAGATGTGAGGCTTCACTGAAATTATGCATGGACTCATGGGATGACTAAAACAGGGAAACAATTTTTTGGTTGTCTTCAATGTGTAGAATATATGGCAGTGTATGAAAATAATTACATTATGTAATTACAAATTATCACATAGTTTGTGATATGGGATTAAAAAGAGGGAAGTCTCTATAGAAGTAATAATCCAAGTGAGAGAAGTTGATTGCGGATCCCCCACATAAGCAGTATGGACCAGGTGTCCTAGTGGATGCTGTGTACTGCCACCTAGATCCTCTTCAAGGATCTTTGACTTTCCCCAAAGAAACACACTCTCCTTGGAGGCATGACTTGTTGATGTGGGTGTATAAAAGTCCTTGCTGTGTCATGAGACAACCCTAATAAGTCAGTCCAACTTCAAGTTTCCTGCGAGTCAGCTGAGGAGTGACTGCACTGCACTGTGGCCCAATTTCTACTCTGTTCATTTCTGCTGTCTTCTGTTTCTACACAGATTGTTTCCAACAGCACTCATCAGTGGACTTCTTGCATGTTAATGTGTGTCTTAGGGTCTATTTTCCTGAAAACCCTACCTGCTGTAGTTGGTACTTGAAGTAGATAAGGAAAGCAGATCTAAGATTTTGGAGCTGGATTACACAGCACCCATCTAGCAATGAGAACTCCATCACTGGCAGTAGATGAAGTATCGATATACCCTGGAACAAGGTAGTGGTGTAATTCTTAAAATTATCATGAATAGTAAACTTGGATGGTATCCTGATGGAAGGAGATGCACTGGTGGGTAAAATGGATCAGGTGGTTGAAAAGCAGTATAAGAGGGTCAGAGATGAGCTGAATCTGCCAAGGGAGGAAGGGGACTAGATGCTGAAGGAGTTGTGGGACCCAGCCACCTTGTAAGGACAGGAATCAGAAGGGTATATATGGGCCTGGAGTCTGAAGGGACTGGAGTAAGAGGCTCAAGAAGAAGGCAAAGTTATTAGATAGGGAGAGTTTATCAAGATGCAAACACTCCCCTAAGATGTGGGTTTAATATCCTGACGTAGACCCTAGAAGACATTGCAAACATGCTGCGAGAATGGCCCCTGGAAGCTCGAAGAGAGTGATGGCCACCCCAAGCAAAGAACAGATGCCAGAACTGCCATGGCAGACAATGGAAAAACCTGACCAATCTCTGCCTTTTCTTCTTCTGGTTGCTCAAGTACTCGAAGATGCCATGAATCCTGTAAAGACAATTCAGAGTTAATTTAGTCTAACTTCCTCTCAAGTGAAGGTATTGTATATACATCACAAACAATTGTTACTGAGAATCTACAGGACAATAAAATTACAAAGTAGTATTTATCCTGAAATTCATGTGTTACAGTAAAACCAAACCAACTTCTGTCTGAAAAAAAAAGTTGTTATTAGAATATATGTTAGGAATCATTTGATAAGTCAGATAATTAACCAACACTAATATATTTAAATCAAGATTTACCGCTGATACACACACACACACACACACACACACACACGTGCGCGCGTGCACTGCAAGGGTGCTTCTAAGAGGTTAAGTCAGTTATTCTTTTGGAGAAAAATTGTACAGTGTTCCTGTGGCAAATTGCCCTTTTCTTGTAGTTTGCCAGCCAGAAAGTAATATATGTTATTCTTTTCTTACTGCAAGATTAAGGTGAAACACAAACAGAACTGAGGGTTCTCCATTTCCTCCACACATTCATGTATCTTATCTTCATGACATTTTGGAACCCTTCAGTAAGAGCTTTGAATGTGAACATGGAGGTGATGATTGAAGGGCCAAAGTACAATGATGGTGCCATACATATAAAGGAAAGCCTCAGAGTGAAGATGATAAGGAATTCAGAGAGAGTTATATCCCTCACCTCTAACAGCTTACTGGACAGAAATACAATCAACCGTCAGAATTGTCAGAAATTTGTTCAGGCCAATGGCTGGAGAAGCCTTGTGAGAATCATCAGATCTGACTTGGCTTAAAGAGTTACATAGCCAATGCACTTCACCTCCAACAATCATACATGCACACATGCACACATGCACACACATCTATCACATCTCTCCAACTATAGGAAGGTGGATGGTTACTACTTGGAGTAAATAACTATCAGTCCTCCATTGCTAAACACCTGATGTATTAGAATCTTCATCTTTCTTGATTTTCTTTAATGTACTTAAATTTCTTATTTTGAGAAATGTGTCTTTCTACCTAAAAGAAGATATAAGTATTTTTAAGTCTTAATGATATAGATATATGTATAGCATCTTTCTAGACAAAATCCCTCACTATCTATATCTAAACAATTTGGAAATACTGAGGCTAACTTCAGTAATTAAGCATATCTAATCCAGAGATGCAGGGAATAAGAAAAGAGTAGATCATTGGTAAAGAGTTTAGTGACATTTGGTAGTCTGGCAATCAGCCGGCTCAGTTTTAGTGTTGTCATCTGAACTTGAGTTTTTCATTTATTACTTGAATTAACCTTTTGCTATAATGCATCGATAATAGTTCATTTAAACAGTGTGCAGGATAGGACTATTTTAATGAAGTGCTTCACTATTTTAGATAGAAATCTTTCCCTAAAACTTCATGTAACACTGATTTGAAAGAAATGTTTGGTGCTTTGGTGAAGAGATCTGTAGTCTAGCGGATGATGGCATAGATGAGATGGGACAGTCAGACTCCAATTGTCTGAGTTTCAACTTCAGGTACATTAATACAACTCTACATTACTCAGTTACTTTGACTATATATTAAAAAAAGATAACAATAGTTCCTATTTCATAAAGTTATTATAAGAATTAAATGGGTTAATGTGATGTAATTAATGTAATTAATGGATTATGAAAGCACTTAACCCAGTGCCTGAAACATAGTAAGTTTCCAATAAATGTTATCTCTAATTCCTCAGTTTAAAGAATGTGAAAATTAAAGAGCATGTTCGTATCTGTTCAATAGGAAGGAACAAATAATCATTGAAACGTCATTGTGTATTTAAACTCTACCCCTCTTTCTTCTATATTCAAGATTCATTAGTTCTTTCACACAGACAAAGAAACATAACTATAGCAGCTCAGGAATCTGCCAGAGTATCACAGACAGGAGATAGAACAGTGGGGATTTAAACCCAGGTCTTTCATACTGCAAAAGTCCTACCTTTTCACCATCTCCCGTTGCTTTTTAAATTATGTTTGAAGGATGATGCCTTTTAAATTATGTATGGAGATGAAAATTACCATAGACTGAGAATATTTAAGTGCTATATTTTCTTGGACATGAATTTAAAAGTCATGAATATGGTTCTTTATGTCCTTTCCATGGCAGAGAGTTTTACCCCAAGGATCAATTAAGATAGAATCCAGATCCAAGGTAGAAATTTTGTGGCTTCTTTAATGTATCATTATTATTTCTTCCCCTTCTTACCCTTTTTTACCCCAGACGAAAACATTAAGAGCAGAAATATGGACCAGGGAGGAGGTAGAAGGATAAAGAATCTGCAGCTTACTCTCTGCTGGTGGTGGAGAAAGACAGCCTTCACCAGGGGTGGCTGGACACAGGACAATGCCAGACTCGTGGGAAGAGGGTGGGATGCTAGAATCCTCCTTAGGGAACTTCATAATAAAAACGGTTTCTAAAACTGCTTCCTCCTCTGGAGGCTTTGTAAGGCATTGGAGTCACTTGGATTTAGTCCTTCTCTGCTTAGTGAAAATCCTCAGTTTATCTGATCTCCTGTGTCCTTGGGAATTCCCCAACCATCTTCTCCATAATCTGGATTCCTGCATGGACGGATGGTTCTTGTTGTCCTCACATCCATCTACTAGGATTGAGCACTTTATACAAATTAGTTGAATAAACAAATAATGAGTGATATAATTGATGTATTTTGTGAATGTACACAGGCACACACATACACAGACCTTCACTGAGAACATCAAAAAAGGCATAAATATATGAATACATTTGTAAAGATTATATCAGTGTGTCATTTGGAACTCTTTTTCCAAACATTACCAACTGGAATGGTGTTCTGAAAAATTCTTTGTACTTTTTTTGGGTTTCAGGTATAATGAAATATATCCCCAAAGTGAAAACAAAATTAAAAATTAAATGTCTGTTGTTGTTGTTTTTTTTTTCAGTTGTTGGATCAACTTGAAACATCTGGATAGATAATTACCAAATTTGCATGATGTGTTTATAGAATCAGACATGTAGGGTGCTCATGATTCTGTTTCAGGTTATCCTACTGGGCACCTCAGAGAAATAAGCAGTAAAGCAGACCCATAAATACAGAGAACAAACTGGTGCTTGTCACAAGGGAGGCAGGTGGGGGCATGGGCAAAATGGGTGAAGGGAAGTATGAAGCACAGGCTTTCAGTTCTGGAATAAATAAATCATGGGGATGAAAGCTACTGCATAGGAAATACAGTCAGTGGTATTGTAATAAGGTTGTATGATGACAACCCTTGGCTTCTGGTGAGCACAGCATAATGTATAGAGTTGTCGAGTCACTGTGTTACTCATCTGAAACTAATGTAACATTGTGTATCATCTACTTTTTTAGAAAAAAGAAAAGAAGAAGAAAAATATGCTACCATGGTATACCTCCTGACCTAGAGTGACATCCTTATAAATCATGACATCATGAACAGAAAACTAGCAGTGGTTTCAACTCCAAACTCCAAACTGGAAGTCTTGTAGCTGATCCTCTACACTTGGCTGCTGATTTGTAATTGAGCTGCTTCTCACATGGACAATTATATATACATTGTGCTCCACAGGTTGAGAGACTTGCTTATTTAATGATGGTTAATAATGTTCTCAAGGAGGGGCGCCTGGGTGGCGCAGTCGGTTGAGCGTCCGACTTTGGCCAGGTCACGATCTCGCGGTCCGTGAGTTCGAGCCCCGCGTCAGGCTCTGGGCTGATGGCTCGGAGCCTGGAGCCTGTTTCCGATTCTGTGTCTCCCTCTCTCTCTGCCCCTCCCCCGTTCATGCTCTGTCTCTCTCTGTCCCAAAAATAAATAAACGTTGAAAAAAAAAAAATTTAAAAAAAAATAATGTTCTCAAGGAAAACCAGGGATTCCAAGTAAGTGGATGATAAAATTAAATTTTAAATAAAACAGATCATGGTATTTATCTTCCATCCAATGTAAAATATCATTTTTTGTCTGACATTTTTCTTAAGTCAATAATTAACTCCCTCTTCATTTCTCTTAGGATGAATGTCTGGTTTGCCTATTTCATAGAGGATACTGTTGAGAAAATACTGATCAGGAAGGAGTGAGGGAATCTCTGCATACAGGTATAGTTTGTGATTCTGTGGTGATAAACAAAATTAAGGCACTATCCAACTCCCTTCCTGGCCTAGAACTTTACAGTTTTGCATTAATAAAACAAGAGTTACTGACTCCTCCAGAATCCTAGACAATTTGTGAGTAATACTTCAGATTTTTAATGTAGATTTTCTCAAAGGTGCAACATATACTTGAGAAGAAAACTGAAAACTCCTGTTTTAACATTTCTCCTCTGAAGTTTTCTGCTAATTGTACCTGCTTAAAATTACTCATGATATCTCCCTTCTTTCAGCACTGTTGTCTCAAATATGGACTGTTCTGATGTGCTCTCCCTCGTTCTCTGCACCTTCAGTAAGCACATAGTCCGTATCCTTAGCTCCTTGGGAAGACTCTTCTCTCGGGATAATATGAGAGAACTGTATCTCTTGATTATCAATCTTCTGCTGTTGAACCACTTGTCCCCACCTGCCTGCCTTGGAGTTTCTACTTTCAAAGCCCTAAGCAACATTTCTCTTTACACCTCTTGAGCTGGTTGGGTTATGAAGAAAAAGTTCTTGGAATGCATATCTATCCTGCTGTCCCCTCCCTCCCTTTCTTTTTTTCTTTCTTTCTTTCTTTCTTTCTTTCTTTCTTTCTTTCTTTCTTTCTTTCCTCTTAACAGTATAGAGACACCTTATATTTTTGTGCATCATTCATTACATTTATTTACTCAGCAAATGTTTATTGAGTGCCAAGTATGTGCCTGCCACGTTTAAGGATTTGGAAATACATGAGTGAAAATAACAAAAATCTCTGCCTTTGTGGAGCTTCCATTCTATTGGGGAAAATGGAAGGGAAGGCCAGTAATAAAAGGGGTATTTACAGTATGTTAGAAGGTGATAGATGCTTTGGGGGGGAAATGTAAATTAGAATTAGGCAAGGGTGGAGATTTACAGTTTTAATTAGGGTAGTTAGGGCAGCTTTACTGAGAAAATGTCATTTTAGCGACAATTTGAAGGTGATGAGGGAAATCTCTGGGGGGATCATATTATAGATAGAAATAACAACGGGTGTGAAGTCCTAAGGCAAGACCCTGTTTCAGAGACAACTTAGAGGCTAGTGTGACTGGTGCAGGGCAGCAAGAAGAAGGTAAGGAATGTGATCAGAGAAGAAACATGGCAGGGGTAAAGTCTGGGGTGGGGGAGGGGTGCACATTATAGGTCTTATAGGTCTTTTCTTTTTTAATATATGAAGTTTATTGTCAAATTGGTTTCCATACAACACCCAGTGCTCATCCCAAAAGGTGCCCTCCTCAATACCCATCACCCACCCTCCCCTCCCTCCCACCCCCCATCAACCCTCAGTTTGTTCTCAGTTTTTAAGAGTCTCTTATGCTTTGGCTCTCTTCCAGTCTAACCTCTTTTTTTTTTTTCCTTCCCCTCCCCCATGAGTTTCTGTTAAGTTTCTCAGGATGCACATAAGAGTGAAACCATATGGTATCTGTCTTTCTCTGTATGGCTTATTTCACTTAGCATCACACTCTCCAGTTCCATCCACGTTGCTACAAAGGGCCATATTTCATTCTCTCTCATTGCCACGTAGTACTCCATTGTGTATATAAACCACATCTTCTTTATCCATT
This sequence comes from Prionailurus viverrinus, assembly GCF_022837055.1. Classification (NCBI taxonomy): domain Eukaryota; kingdom Metazoa; phylum Chordata; class Mammalia; order Carnivora; family Felidae; genus Prionailurus; species Prionailurus viverrinus. Next base: position 143,633,944 of record NC_062562.1, read on the forward strand.
CGTCAGTTGATGGACCTTTAGGCTCTTTGCATAATTTGGCTATTGTTGAGAGTGCTGCTATAAACATTGGGGTACAAGTGCCCCTATGCATCAGCACTCCTGTATCCCTTGGGTAAATTCCTAGCAGTGCTATTGCTGGATCATAGGGTAGGTCTATTTTTACTTTTTTGAGGAACCTCCACACTGTTTTCCAGAGCGGCTGCACCAATTTGCATTCCCACCAACAGTGCAAGAGGGTTCCGTTTCTCCACGTCCTCGCCAGCATCTATAGTCTCCTGATTTGTTCATTTTGGCCACTCTGACTGGCGTGAGGTGATACCTGAGTGTGGTTTTGATTTGTATTTCCCTGATGAGGAGCGACGTTGAGCATCTTTTCATGTGCCTGTTGGCCATCTGGATACCTTCTTTAGAGAAGTGTCTATTCATGTTTTCTGCCCATTTCTTCACTGGGTTATTTGTTTTTCAGGTGTGGAGTTTGGTGAGCTCTTTATAGATTTTGGATACTAACCCTTTGTCCGATATGTCATTTGCAAATATCTTTTCCCATTCCATTGGTTGCCTTTTAGTTTTGTTGATTGCTTCCTTTGCTATGCAGAAGCTTTTTATCTTCATAAGGTCCCAGTAGTTCACTTTTGCTTTTAATTCCCTTGCCTTTGGGGATGTGTCAAGTAAGAAATTGCTACGGCTGAGGTCAGAGAGGTCTTTTCCTGCTTTCTCCTCTAGGGTTTTGATGGTTTCCTGTCTCACATTCAGGTCCTTTATCCATTTTGAGTTTATTTTTGTGAATGGTGTGAGAAAGTGGTCTAGTTTCAATCTTCTGCATGTTGCTGTCCACTTCTCCCAGCACCATTTGTCAAAGAGACTGTCTTTTCCATTGGATGTTCTTTCCTGCTTTGTCAAAGATGAGTTGGCCATACGTTTATGGGTCTCATTCTGGGGTTTCTATTCTATTCCATTGGTCTATGTGTCTGTTTTTCTGCCAATACCATGCTGTCTTGGTGATTACAGCTTTGTAGTAGAGGCTAAAGTCTGAGATTGTGATGCCTCCTGCTTTGGTCTTCTTCTTCAAAATTACTTTGGCTATTCGGGGCCTTTTGTGGTTCCATATGAATTTTAGGATTTCTTGTTCTAGTTTTGAGAAGAATGGTGGTGCAATTTTGATTGGGATTGCATTGAATGTGTAGATAGCTTTGGGTAGTATTGACATTTTAACAATATTTATTCTTCCAATCCATGAGCACGGAATGTTTTTCCATTTCTTTATATCTTCTTCAATTTCCTTCATAAGCTTTCTATAGTTTTCAGCATACAGATCTTTTACATCTTTGGTTAGATTTATTCCTAGGTATTTTATGCTTCTTGGTGCAATTGTGGATGAGATCAGTTTCTTTATTTGTCTTTCTGTTGCTTCATTATTAGTGTAAGAATGCAACTGATTTCTGTACATTGATTTTGTATCCTGCAACTTTGCTAAATTCATGTATCAGTTCTAGCAGACTTCTGGTGGAGTCTATCGGATTTTCCAGGTATAATATCATGTCATCTACAAAAAGTGAAAGCTTAACTTCATCTTTGCCAATTTTGATGCCTTTGATTTCCTTTTGTTGTCTGATTGCCGATGCTAGAACTTCCAACACTATGTTAAACAACAGCGGTGAGAGTGGACATCCCTGTCATGTTCCTGATCTCAGGGAAAAAGCTCTCAGTTTTTCCCCATTGAGGATGATGTTAGCTGTGGGCTTTTCATAAATGGCTTTTATGATCTTTAAGTATGTTCCTTCTATCCCAACTTTCTCGAGGGTTTTTATTAAGAAAGGTTGCTGAATTTTATCAAAGGCCTTTTCTGCATTGATTGACAGGATCCTATGGTTCTTATCTTTGCTTTTATTAATGTGATGTATCACGTTGATTGATTTGCGCATGTTGAACCAGCCCTGCATCCCAGGAATGAATCCCAATTGATCATGGTGAATAATTCCTTTTATATGCTGTTGAATTCGATTTGCTAGTATCTTATTGAGAATTTTTGCATCCATATTCATCAGGGATATTGGCCTGTAGTTCTCTTTTTTTTACTGGGTCTCTGTCTGGTTTAGGAATCAAAGTAATATGGCTTCATAGAATGAGTCTGGAAGTTTTCCTTCCCTTTCTATTTTTTGGAATAGCTTGAGAAGGATAAGTATTATCTCTGCTTTAAATGTCTGGTAGAACTCCCCTGGGAAGCCATCTGGTCCTGGACTCTTATTTGTTGGGAGATTTTTGATGACTGATTCAATTTCTTCGCTGGTTATGGGTCTGTTCAAGTTTTGTATTTCCTCCTGATTGAGTTTGGAAAGAGTGTGGGTGTTTAGGAATTTGTCCATTTCTTCCAAGTTGTCCAGTTTGTTGGCATATAATTTTTCATAGTATTCCCTGATAATTGCTTGTATCTCTGAGGGATTGGTTGTAATAATTCCATTTTCATTCATGATTTTATCTATTTGGGTCATCTCCCTTTTCTTTTTGAGAAGCCTGGCTAGAGGTTTATCAATTTTGTTTTTTTTTTTTTTTCAAAAAACCAACTCTTGGTTTCGTTGATCTGCTCTGCAGTTTTTTTAGATTCTCTACTGTTTATTTCTGCTCTGATCTTTATTATTTCTATTCTTCTGCTGGACTTAAGCTGTCTTTGTTGTTCTGCTTCTAGTTCCTTTAGGTGTGCTGTTAGATTTTGTATTTGGGATTTTTCTTGTTTCTTGATATAGGCCTGGATTGCAATGTATTTTCCTCTCAGGACTGCCTTCGCTGCATCCCAAAGCGTTTGAATTGTTGTATTTTCATTTTCATGTGTTTCCATATAGTTTTTAATTTCTTCTCTAATTGCCTTGTTGACCCATTCATTCTTTAATAGGGTGTTCTTTAACCTCCATGCTTTTGGAGGTTTTCCAGACTTTTTCCTGTGGTTGATTTCAAGCTTCATAGCATTGTGGTCTGAAAGTATGCATGGTATGATTTCAATTATTGTATACTTATGAAGGGCTGTTTTGTGACCCAGTATGTGATCTATGTTGGAGAATGTTTCATGGGCACTCGAGAAGAAAGTATATTCTGTTGCTTTGGGATGCAGAGTTCTAAATATATCTGTCAAGTCCATCTGATCCAATGTATCATTCAGGGCCCTTGTTTCTTTATTGACCATGTGTCTAGATGATCTATCCATTTCTGTAAGTGGAGTGTTAAAGTCCCCTGCAATTACCACAGTCTTATCAATAAGGTTGCTTATGTTTGTGAGTAATTGTTTTATATATTTGGGGGCTCCGGTATTTGGCGCAGAGACATTTATAATTGTTAGCTCTTCCTGATGGATAGACCTTGTGATTCTTATATAATGCCCTTCTTCATCTCTTGTTACAGCCTTTAATTTAAAGTCTAGTTTGTCTGGTATAAGTATGGCTACTCCAGCTTTCTTTTGACTTCCAGTGGCATGATAAATAGTTCTCCATCCCCTCACTCTCAATCTGAAGGTGTCCTCAGGTCTAAAATGAGTCTCTTGTAGACAGCAAATAGATGGGTCTTGTTTTTTAATCCATTCTGCTACCCTTTGTCTTTTGGTTGGCGCATTTAGTCCATTTACATTCAGTGTTATTATAGAAAGATATGGGTTTAGAGTCATTGTGATGTCCGTAGGTTTCATGCTTGTAGGGATGTCTCTGGTACTTTGTCTCACAGGATCCCTTTAGGATCTCTTGTAGGGCTGGTTTAGTGGTGACGAATTCCTTCAGTTTTTGTTTGTTTGGGAAGACCTTTATCTCTCCTTCTATTCTAAATGACAGACTTGCTGGATAAAGGATTCTCGGCTGCATAATTTTTTTCTGTTCAATACATTGAAGATCTCCTGCCATTCCTTTCTGGCCTGCCAAGTTTCAGTAGAGAGATCAGTCATGAGTCTTATAGGTCTCCCTTTATATGTTAGAGCACGTTTATCTTTAGCTGCTTTCAGAATTTTCTCTTTATCCTTGTATTTTGCCAGTTTCACTATGATATGTCGTGTAGAAGATCAATTCAAGTTACGTCTGAAGGGAGTTCTCTGTGCCTCTTGGATTTCAATGCCTTTTTCCTTCCCCAGATCAGGGAAGTTCTCAGCTATGATTTCTTCAAGTACACCTTCAGCACCTTTCCCTCTCTTTTCCTCCTCTGGAATACCAATTATGCGTATATTATTTCTCTTTAGTGCATCACTTAGTTCTCTTATTTTCCCCTCATACTCCTGGATTTTTTTATCTTTTTCTCAGCTTCTTCTTTTTCCATAATTTTATCTTCTAGTTCACCTATTCTCTCCTCTGCCTCTTCAATCCGAGCCGTAGTTGTCTCCATTTTATTTTGCAGTTCATTGGTAGCATTTTTTAGCTCCTCCTGACTGTTCCTTAGTCCCTTGATCTCTGTAGCAATAGATTCTCTGCTGTCCTTTATACTGTTTTCAAACTCAGCGATTAATTTTATGACTATTATTCTAAACTCACTTTCCGTTATATTGTTAAAATCATTTTTGATCAGTTCGTTAGCTGTTGTTATTTCCTGGACGTTTTTCTGAGGGGAATTCTTCCGTGTCGTCATTTTGGATAGTCCCTGGAGTGGTGAGGGACTTCGGGGCACTTCCCCTGTGCTGTCTTGAATAACTTGTGTTGGTGGGCGGGGCCTCAGTCAGACCTGATGTCTGGCCCCAGCCCACCTTGGGGCCACAGTAAGACTGGTGTATGCCTTCTCTTCCCCTTTCCTAGGGGCGGGATTCACTGTGGGGTGGCGTGGCCAGTCTGGGCTACTTGCACACTGCCAGGCTTGTGGTGCTGGGGATCTGGTGTATTAGCCGGGGTGGATTGGCAAGTAGGAGGCAGGAGGAGCAGGCTCAGCTCGCTTTTCCATCGGAGATCTGCTTTGGGAGGGGCCCTGCAGCACTGGGAGGGAGTCAGACCTGTCGGAGGGATGGATCCGAAGCACAGTGTTGGGTGTTTGTGCAGTGCAAGCAAGTTCCCTGGCAGGAAATGGTTCCCTTTGGGATTTTGGCTGGGGATGGGCGAGAGAGATGGCGCTGGTGAGCGCCTTTGTTCCCAGCCAAGCTGAGCTCTGTTGTCCGGGGCTCAACAACTCTCCTTCCTGTTGTCCTCCAGCTCTCTGGTTCTCTGAGCAGAGCTGTCAGCTTATAACCTTCCAGATGTCAAGTCCCGCTTGCTGTCGGAACACACTCCTCCGGCCCCTCTGCTTTTGCAAGCCAGACTCCGGGGCTCTGCTTGGCCGGCGGGCTGTCCCTCCGCCCGGCTCCCTCCTGCCAGTCCATGTAGCGCGCACCGCCTCGCCGCCCTTCCTACCCTCTTCCCTGGGGCTCTCGTCTGCACTTGGCTCCGGAGACTCTGTTCTGCTAGTCTTCTGGTGGTTTTCTGGGTTATTTAGGCAGGTGTAGGTGGAATCTAAGTGATCAGCAGGATGTGCAGTGAGCCCAGCATCCTCCTACGCCGCCATCTTCCCAGGATTCCTCTCAGACCTTATAGGTCTTTAGAGAGACTTTGATTTTTACTCTGAGTGAACTGGAAAGCCACTGATTGGTTCTTAGGAAAACTCACAGGATATGATTTCTGTTTCATCTAAGTCACTTTGGCTGCTGGTTTGAGAAGAGACTCTGGAGGCAAGTAGCAAGAGTGCAACTTGTGAGCTCAGTTGAGATTCTTAGAATAATTAATGTGAGGGATGGAGATGATGGCGACAGGATCAAGGTGGTAGCAGTAGAGGAAATCAAGAGAGATCTGATTCTCTATGCATTTTGCTGGTAAAGCCGACAGGAATTGCTGACATGTTGGATTTGAAGTATGAAAAGAAGAGAGGAGTCAGGGATGGGTCTATGGCTCTGGATCTCAGAAGCAGGGAAGGACGCAGTTGTCATGAGCTAAGATGGGAATCACTGCAGGTAGAGCAAGTTTTCCAGAAACCCAGGAGTTCAGTTTTGGAACTCTTATATACAGTGTCCTCTCTTCCTGTGGTAATGTGGGACTACAAACTGACCATGTAAGCATTTAAAAGCTCTCTTACTCTATAAACATATAGGGAAATGAAAAAGCAAAAATAATATTCAAGATACTATAATTTAAAACATTAGAAACACTGAAAATTAAGATGTTTATTTCCTATGGAAAAGAAACTTTGAACAGTGCTTGCTTTTTCCTTCTCATATAGCTTACAATATGGAGCAAGCATCTTTCTGTGACTTGGAAAACCGTCATAAATCTTTCCAAGTTTGGATCCTTTGAGCTTCCAATGTTGTGAAATTTCTGGAAGCTTTTTAATGTGACTTTCTTCACTGGCATCATTTCCTCTGGGACATGTTCACCTTTCCCATTACAACCACTTTCCTCATTTATGTCAGTACATTTGCCTTCAGTAAGCTCCTCTGGCTGCATATCTGGAGTGTCTCAAAAGGGGATAATGTTAACATTCACAAGATCAGCTCTTTCTTCTATAACTTCATGTCCGTTCTGTTCTAATTGCACTTCTAATGTTATCAGCTATCACTTTTTGATTCATTGCTGCACTTTCTTCTTTGTTAGCCAATATCCTCTCTCGATTGTCCTGTTTTGTAAAATATAAGGTGGATTTATTACTGGGAGACAAGGAGGTAACACAACTACATGCTTTGCTGTCTGTGCAGATACACTGAATTAACTGAATAACAAAAATGCAGCACCCATTCACCAGCAGACTTTGAGAGAAGGGACATGATTGATCAATGATGATAAAACGTATCTGTTATTTATGTAGCAATTTGGGAACTAACAACGTAGCGGTAAAGGCTGTATTTTTATGCAGTTACTTAGAGTTAATGTGCTGTGGTAACTGGAATTTGAACTGTGTTTTTGGAAGACTGATGTAATATAACTACACTGGTGACTAGAATTTGTGGATAATGGGACCAAGCAGAGCAAGAACTGCCTTATTTAAAATGTCTTTTAGAGTCTCATGGAGATGTTGAAATAAGCAAGCCTGAAACCCAGGGAAATAATCTTGGAAGGGAACCAAGATTTGGAGTCATTGAAAACAGGAAGCAGACAAAAGTTCTGGAGTAACCTTATAATTTTCTGTCATGTTTACACTGCATTCCAAATGCATAAACCTGATGTTTTATTCCCATCATTGGATACCAGGGGGTCTTTATGTAACTTAGAAACTGTCACTTCCCAGCTTACATATTCTATAGAGCACTTAGTGATTTCCAGCCAAGCTGTTAATGGTAAGCCTGGATTTGTACGTTCTAAATTGATTAGACCATAGAACACTCTATGATTGGTTAAGGCGATACAGATATGAAATAAGTGTTAACTTGTATTGGGTCACTTTATTTTTTGGTATAACACTTCATTTGAAGAAATTCCATTTAGTTTATTTATGCAAAGAAAATTAAAGAACTTACTGAAATACTCCAAAAACTTTTTGAGAATAAAACCTTCCAATCTCAATAGTGTATTAGTTCCAGGAAACATGAACCCAAACTTGAGCTTGAGCTACCTGTGTATGCGCTGTAGTTTCCACAAGAATGCTTTAATGGAAAAAAGTAAAACCAGATTTAAAAAACCACTTGGCCTTAATGTCTGGTGGGCACGGCTATTTAAAACTTTCCATTATATTCTCTGATTCAAAAATTAGAAGTAAATCTCCTTTAGGCATGTTGATATTAAGCTCTGATGGTTTCTTTATGAAATAAACATTGAAATATAGCCTTAATCTTACACCAAGAAACTTGCCTTGATTTTATCTTAATAACTTAATATTAAGGATCGGAATATATCTAGAGCATGCTCTGTAAGACCTTGAATTAGAAAAAAAAAATATTCTGGGTTTTAGACAGTGAACTTTGTTATGCTTTCTATCTACTTACCCCATTTATGGGGCATATTGATTCTGGGCCCCAGTGTCAAATACACCTCAGCACCCTCCGACTTCGAGTTTTACCATCCATCTTTCCTCATCATGGTGCTTCTTTCCCTTGGATTCCCTAAGATCCATGTAAACTGCCCCCTGTCTGACAGTTCTCCCTGCAAAGCTGCATCTGATCTTTTCTTCACCAGTCAGATTTACCATGTTCTAGATCTTCCCTCCTTCATTTGTTCACTTCAAGATGTAGCTGGTTTGTCCCAACACTAGAAAATTGATGTAATCAATTGTTAATAGCTAACGATAGATTAGTACTTCTATGGAGATTTACATTTTAATCAGAAACCACTATATATGCAATCCTATCAGAAGGAATTTTGCTGTAATGGTGGTATTTCTGCCACCATGGCTAACTACTTGGGAAGATATTACTGATTAATAACCTGAATCACTATGCAGTCGGTTTCCTTAGCAACCACTGCAGTAGGTTCTTCCTTAAAGTTTTTTTTTTCTTTTCTTACCCCCCCCCCCACTCCCCACCCCCAGTCTAAATTCTGACAGGGATCTCGACAGAGATCTTGAGCAAAATTGGCTTTTATAAGGATATTGGTGGGATTTTCCCCTGAATTTGAAATCATAAATCTCAGAGTTTAAAGGCAACTTCAAGGTCACTCAGCCCAATGCTTTCTTTATTTTTTTCTTTAAGTTTATTTATTGATTTTTGAGAGAGGGAGAGAGAGCACAAGCGAGGGAGGGGCAGAGAGAGAGAGAGGTAGACAGAATCCGAAACAGGCTCCAGGCTCCGAGCTGTCAGCACAGAGCCCCACGCTGGGCTCAAACCCACGAACCGCGAGATCATGGCCTGAGCCGAAGACATAGGCTTAACCGACTGAGCCACCAGGGCGCCCCTTAGCCCGACACTTTAATTTTATAGTTACAGGATCTGAGACCCAGATAGGTTAGATGACTTAGGCAGAGCCCTAGGATTTCTTGGCAGAACTGCTTCTTCCACACTTAGTCTCTCTTCCATGCCTTATGAAGTGTACAAAGGATGCAAAACGTGGTTTAAACAGCAGAGCTTGAAGCACTGCCTGCACAATCGCCAGCGGAGGACTGAAGGCTGTGATCCCTCCACAGGTGCCCGCTGAGCAGTTCCCGCTGGACTGCAGCTTCAGTCCTGGCTTGGGTTGCGTTGCCGTTGCAGCGGAATGCTGCCATCATCACTCATCACTGCTTTAAGCTGCACCATGAGGAAAATACTTCAGTTGGAGTCTGAATTTTTGACAGTCAATAGCCTGAACTCTCTCTGTAACCAAAAAGTATAGGAGACGAGTAGACTAAGGCTAAGGTCCTGAAGGGGGAGAAAGACACTGAAAGCAGGTTGGTATTTGGACCAGTAGCCCATGACTTTCTTCCACACAAAGAATAGTTGTAAGCACCTTCCTAGACATGACATTGAGCCATGAAAGATGAGGACTATTTATTTCCTTATGCACAAAGATGCTCAGGGTATTTGTAGTATGTGAACACAATTATGAATTGTTTAGGCTACAACTTGTTAACTCAGAGCACTCCACGCAACTAATGAGGCCAAGGCCACAAGTTTATTCATTTGAGGACAAGTTTAACTTCACTCTGTTCACGCCCTCTGACTGCAGCCTCCTACAGCTCTTAGGGAACAAGAGGAGCTTTCTCCTACTGGAAAAACAACTTGAGACCATGTTCTTCTGTCAGAAAAAACACAAGATCATTTATATATTGGCACTGGGTTCATTCTTCTCCTGATTGAGTCACTTAATTTGTACTCAAACTCATGGGAATAGGTTGGTTTAGTTTCACTTCGTTTTAGACAATTAGCCTAGTTGTATAATGTAAACCGCATGTAATAATTAGAAGAAAAAATCAAATTCTAGATTTTAAGACGAAACAAAATACATAGGCATTTATATATTCCTTCTGACTCCAGGATCACCTTAATACCTGTGTTTGACCCATCAAAAATGCAGTCAAGTGACATTTTGCAACTGGATTTAGCAAATGTTTTACCTCTTTTTTTAAATCAGTGGCTAAAGGAGAAGAAAGAGGATTGGAATCAAAATGAGAAGGGGGTGAGAATAGAAAGAAGATGTGAGAGTCCCAAATAAGTTCTTTTACATTTTCTCTTCTTAACTTCATAGTTTTATCTTAGGTGTCCATACAGTTCATCTTAAAGTGTGTTGAATCTAGTGTCTTCTTGTGTCAGTGTTAGGTGGGAATTCCGGGAGAGTTAGTGAATCCATTCCGCATCAACATCTAGTAAGCACTCCTGCTAAATTTTTAGTTAGTTGTTCATGTACCTTTATTCTTCCATGTATATTTTATAATAGGTTTATCAAATTTCACAAAACAACCTTAGTGAAAAATTTACAAATTAATTTTATGAAAACAGACATCTTTATAAAATCAGTTTATACCTTCCAAGAGCATGATGTGTCCCTGCATTTATTCAGATCATCTCCTATGCCCTTCATTATAATTTTATAAGTTTCCTTCATTCTCTGTTAACGTAATTCCTGTGGTTTGCTTTATACTAATATTTAGGCTTTAATATTTTAATATGAAAATACATTTTCTGTCACCTTTAAATTGCTTTCCAAACTCCTGCACACTGTTGGTATAATGATTAAGCCAAACAAACTTGGAACATTCTTTGAATAATTATTTAGGGCCTTACTATATAGATGGAGCCCAAAAGTAGAGTACAACCCCTGAGACATGAATTCAGTACAAAATCTTGAAGCCTTTACTGAGCCTGCCAATTTGCTTTGCATTTGAGAGGTGCAACAAATCCCTGGTTTGGGTGGACACATTATTACCAAATGAAGAACAAATATAGTTCCTGATAAAATTAGCATAATATAAGCCTGCATGCATGTGTACGACTGATGTGAGGATGGCTGATTATAGGTTTACATTGAGGAAAACATATCCATCTAAGTATATCAGAAACCATACAAATAGAGATAACCAAATTGTAAATTCAGTCAGAGAATTGAAAGGCAAGTGCTTGTTCTAAAACCTACATTGATACTTTAATACTTTTAAGAAGTATGGGGCGCCTGGGTGACTCAGTCAGTTGTGTGTCTGACTTTGGCTCAGGTCATGATCTTGTGGTCCGGTTCGATCCCCACATGGGGCTCTGTGCTGACAGCTTGGAGCCTGGGGCCTGCTCCAGATTCTGTGTCTCCCTCTCTCTCTGCCCCTCCCCTGCTCATACTCTGTCTCTCAAAGATAAATAAACGCTAAAAAATTTTAATGAAAAAAATACTTTTTTAAGAAGTGAACTGACAAAAATCTGTTAATTGTAGTTGGGAACAAAAAAATAAGGATATTTAAAAAAAAAAACAGTTCTACTAAATCTCTGAGGTAGTAAGTCTGAAATGAGAAGGAGACATATTTCAGTAGCTTTTAAAGTGGTATTATAAGGTAAGCAACATAAATTATTACTGAAATTGAAATAAAGTGAAACAATAAATTAAAAATACTGAAGATATGTTTTGTGAGGTAAATAAAATAATTATATAGATGTTAGCCTTGAAATCTCCAGACTTCTAAGATGCTTTTTTTTTATTTATAATTTTCTTTGTTGCCCTTGTTTTCTTCCATTGAGTTTTCTAATTAACTCCTACAGTTTTTTTTAAAATCAGGTATCAGTTCATCTAAGAATTCTTATTAAAAATTCTCACTTGATGGCCAAGCTTCAGTTTTGCTGAATGATGAATGAAAGAATGGGTGAATAGATGAATACCAAGAAATGGAAAGCATAGGAACTGACTCATATCTTTCTTTCTCTCCCCTTCCTTCTACATTTCTCTTATCAATCCCCAAATCAAATTATCTGGTACTATGATTGATCTCATCCAAGTTATGTAAAGACTATTTTATAAAAATAATTCACTACCTTACTCTCATTTTTTAAACTCCATTGTGAAACATGGAAAAATTATGAATGTAACACATCCTTCACCTTTTAAAGGTATGTCAGAGCTCAGAAGAAAGCAATAGCTATATAAAGATAAATGGAAAAATGGAAGGCAAGCAGAAAGTAAGCATGACAAAGTGGGAATGATATTTCAGTTGATTACTTGCCAATCTCAGTAAGAAGGAGCTTTGGTTTTAACATGAATTAAGAGACAGGAGACAAGTTTGGGGCTAATTCAAGTTAGAAAGTGGGATGAGTTGTACACAGAAAGCCTGTATTCTCAAATGGTAACTATCTCAATAAAAGGGTAAACTAGAAATAAACAGTTTTAAAAATCTGCTTATGGAAGTGGAAGGAATGGAAGGGATGTTGGTCAAAGGAGACAAGTTATAGTTGTGCAGGATAAATATGTTCTAGAAATCTAATGGATAGTATGGTGACTATAGTTGATAATACTATATTGTATAGTTCAAATTTGCTAAGAGAGTAGATCTTAAGTTTTCCCACCACACACACAAATGCTAATTATGTGAGGTGATGGACATGTTAATTAACTTGACTGTAGTAATCATTTCACCATGCATATGTGTATCAAAATATCACATTGTATACCTTAAACATATACAATTTTCATTTGTCAGTTATACATCAATAAAGCCAGGAAAAAAGGATAGGAAAAAATGAGAAACAATGAGGCTTCTGGAAGGAAATTCTTCCCTTTCATCTTGAAGTTTCTAGGCCTCTGTGATTTCTTAGCAAGGTGTAAATGTACAGTTTGCTACATAGGTTTTATTTATTTATTTATTTATTAAAATTTTTCTAAATTTTATTTTTCATTTTTTTTTAATTTACATCCAAATTAGTTAGCATGTAGTGCAACAATAATTTCAGGAGTGGATTCCTTGATGCCCTTTACCCATTTAGCCCATTCCCCCTCGCACACCCCTCCAGTAACCCTCAGTTTGTTCTCCATATTTATGAGTCTCTTCTGTTTTGTCCCCCTCCCTGTTTTTATATACTCTTTGCTTCCCTTCCCTTATGTTTATCTGTGTATTAAAGTCCTCATATGAGTGAAGTCATATGATGTTTGTCTTTCTCTGACTAACTAATCTCACTTAGCATAATACCCTCCAGTTCCATCCACGTAGTTGCCAATGGCAAGATTTCATTCTTTTTGATTGCCGAGTAATACTCCATTGTATATATATACCACTTCTTCTTTATCCATTCATCCGTCGATGGACATTTGGGTTCTTTCCATACTTTGGCTATTGTCGATAGTGCTGCTATAAACATGGAGGTGCATGAGGCCCTTCGAAACAGCACACCTGTATCCCTTGGTTAAATGCCTAGTAGTGCAATTGCTGGGTCGTAGGGTAGTTCTGCTTTTAGTTTTTTGAGGAACCTCCATACTGTTTTCCAGAGAGGCTGCACCAGCTTGCATTCCCATGCTACATATGTTTTTTTTTAAAAAAGGTTACATATTCTAATAAAAGACAAATGAGGTTTTTTATTTGCTATTCAGTACAGAGAGACTTTAATCTTTTGAGATGAAGTCTTGGAGTAAAAATGAAAGTTTGCCCTGAGAATTCTTAATTTAGGTTTAAGGCTTACAGTTTTAATAACAGCTTAGCACCCAAACTACAAATTATAAAATAAAATAAAATAAAATAAAATAAAATAAAATAAAAAACAAACAAAAACCTTAAAGCATTTGAAATAGAAAAAAACTTCCTAAAGCTGATAAGGAATATCTGTAAAAAGCTATTAACAAATATCATATTTAAGGGTTAAACAATAGAAGTAAAAATTCTAGAGAAATATTAAAATGTCCATTGTCATTACTTCTATCTGATATTGTACTTGTGGTTTTGGCAATGTAGTGTGACAAGAAAAACAACTGTATTAAAGAGAGAAATGTAGAAAGGAAATGCCATGTTGAAAACCTGTAAGATTACCTTTGTAGGAAATTCAAGTCTCTACCAATGAATTACTTGAGCTGATAAGTGTGTCAACAATCTCCCTGGATATATGGTTAATATACAAAAATAAGATCATTCTTGTATATCTATAACAAAGCATTAGAAAATGTAACCAGAAACAGAATATAAATAATACTAGCAATAACATACAGAATACACTTGAGAATAATTATAGCAAAAGATATTTAAGACCATTAAATAAAAGATATTTAAAGATATTTATTGTGTAAGGAAATTTTTAAATAAAATCAAAAGACACATTCTCCAAAAAGTTTTAAGTAAAAGGAGATATGTCTACTTTTATTGATAAGTAAATTCAATATTATTAAGAAACTTATTTCATCCAAATCAATCTATAAATTCAGTTGAATTACAATAAAAATGCTGGAAGTTGGGGCACCTGGGTGGCTCATTTGGTTAAACATCTGACTTCAGCTCAGGTCATGATTTCACGGTTCCTGAGTTTGAGCCCAGTGTCAGGCTCTGTGCTGACAGCTCAGAGCCTGGAACCTGCTTCAGATTCTGTGTCTTCCTCTCTCTTTGTACCTCTCCCATTCAAGCTTTCTCTCTCTCTCTCTGTCTGTCTCTCTCAAAAATAAATAAACATTTAAAAAATGCTGATAGTTTGTTTTGTAGAATTTAACGAGGTGATTCTAACTTTATATGCATGCAGCGAAGGACCAAGGAAAAAGGAAATATCCGAAGTATCCATCAATAGAAAACTGGACAAATAAAAATGTGATTTAGACAATGAAATAATTTGCAGCAACCAAAATGAACAAATCGACATGTATCATTTTGGATAATGCCATAAATATAAACATTATCAAAAAGAAAAACAAGTCTCAGGAAGAATAATAGTAAAGTATAATTTCTATAAAGTGTTAATAATTTATAAACCATATAATATATTTGGAAAAGGGGATAAATACACATGCATGTATGCATTAAAAAGATAAACAGTAGGGGCGCCTGGGTGGCTCAGTCGGTTAGGCGGCCGGCTTCGGCTCCGGTCATGATCTCGCGGTCATGGTTTCAAGCCCCGCTTCGGGCTCTGTGCTGACAGCTCGGAGCCTGGAGCCTGCTTCGGATTCTGTGTCTCCCTCTCTCTGACCCTCCCTCGTTCATGCTCTGTCTCTCTCTGTCTCAAAAATAAACATAAAAAAAAATTTTTTTTAATAAAAAAAAAAAGATAAACAGTAACATCAGGATAAAGTGGTCATTATTGCTGTTCACCAGTATTTCTGGTTCCTGTGCCTTCTAAGCACATGGTAGCTCTACACTTTCTCATGCCTTTGGGTTATTGGGAACCAGGTGATTTATTCCAGCCAATAATATGTTAGTTGGAAGCAATATTTCTACTCAGGTAATGCATTTAGTTGTTAGTGTGAGACTCCCCAGAAATCTCACTTTTCTTGCTAGCATGGAGGTATTGTAGTTCAAAATGGTGGCTCTGCCCCTGAGTGTCTGCCTATATGGACTTTTACCATGAGTTGAGAAATAAACTGTTGCTATTTTGCATGACTATGGTTTGGGAGATAGTTTGTTATCTAGCCTATCCTGACTGATATACAGGTGTAATCAGCTCTGATGTGATTGTGGAGAGATAGTAAGATTCGCTATAATTTTAATGTTTTAGTTCTTAAGTGGAATTATGAATACAGTTTTCATTATTTCTCAGTTTTATTTGGTTTGATTGACACACTAATCGCAAAACGGCAAAATGAAATACTCAGTAGACTTTACCTTTAAAAAAAAGTTGACAAGATTTAGGTTGTATAGTAAAGTAGAGAATGTCCGTGTGTTTGGAATTAGCATTTCTGACATAGTTTAGAACTTCCTCCTACCTTTTCCTTCTTCTCCTTTTTCTTTCTCATTTAGTCCCTTCACTTCCTTCCCCACACCATCTCTTAGACTCAAGAAAATACAGAGTAAGCATTATTCTGCATTATGAAGCAGCATGTTTTGTCCACAGCTCCTTGTTCAGGAATATGGGGTCAACTACTAAATTGGAATCCACACAATTTCAAAAAAATGAAAACCCATTACAAGGTAGATGGATGATGATGATGACGATGATGATGATGCTAATGCTGATGATTCACAAACAGTAATCCAACTGAAAGAAATTGCAAATGATAAAGTTTGTAGTGTACCTCAGGGAGATCTTAAGGAGATATTAGGCCTATTCTTGAATAACATTACATAACTATTTCCATTATCATGGGTAGAAAAATAACCAGTTTAAAAGTGCTTCAAGAAATAACAAAAGCAGAGAAATTTGTTAATAATACGACTACATTTCAGAAGATGAATATGTTTAAAAACCAAACGAGCTTTTAAGTCATGAAACACTCCTTCACTCTGTGGAACACAGCTGAAGTAATGTTAATTACTTGCTTTCTACTCAGAATACTTCAATTTATTTTTATGGTATTACATTATTGTGGTATCTGAACTGAATAAATAATAGAATATTAGTTCCCCATAGTAAATTAAGAAAGAAATCAGTATAATAACCCTCTTCAAGGAGAGGAGATAAAAGCACTTATACAATCCATTCATGAATCATATTTATTAGCTTCTCAGGAGGGACCTCTACTTAAAAATCAATACTTTCTTCCCAATATGCACAATTACCTAGAAATTAGGTATATTGTGCATGGAAGGTTTTGTCATAGAAGTTTTGCTATAATGTAGTAGTTAAGGACATAACTTTGGAACCTGACTCACCTGTATACTAATCCCATCACTTGCTTACTATAAAATCTGAGGCAATTATCTTTTTATACTCACATAAGGAAGATAATATTTCGTTCGGGTGTTTTGGGAATTAAATAGGTCACAAAAGTGCTTATCATAGAAACTTGCACATGGTAATTGTTAAATAATTGACATTAACATCATCATCTCCACCACCACCACCATCACTGACTTTGTGAATTAGATGTTATTATTACTGGTTCACATTCAAGGAAACTGAGGGTCTGAGAAGTTAATTAACTGATCAAATTTCATATAGTTGTAAGGAGAAAACACTACAATTGTCAAAATGTTCTACACTCTTGTAGAGCCAGATTATTAGTTTGTAATTTGAATATGCATCTAAAACTGTCAGAACTTTTGAATAATATATGCAAAAATCAAATACATACAAGGGAGTGCAGTAAATACTATTTTCTGAGGGAAAAAATGTGACCACATTATCCCAAACTTTGGAGAAACCTATAATTTTTATTTACCAATCTAAATCAAGGTTCAAATATTAAGTTTCAACTTCCTTAAGTCTTAGCTATCAGCTTCCTTACTTAAATAACTGGGTACCAGAAAGAAAAGAGAATACCTTCCATCCAATGATGGATGTCCACCCCAAATTGAACCTTGTCCAAGAGCCTGAATGCACCAGTGCACCTTTTGTTGTGTGTGTTATAGTTCATTCATTTTCCCCCCATTCACTAAATATATATTATATGACAATTAAAAGCAGGGAAGTGTATAAAACCCTGGGCACACAAAGATTCTATCCTTACCTTGGAGGGGCTCACCTTCCAAAATGGCTGGGCAATATTGAACCAAAAATCACAGTAGACTTAGTAGGCCTGAGATAAACAGTGTGTTCAACTTCCTTCTTGAAGTAAATGTCTAAAGATTGCTGTGGATGAATCTGAACAAAAAGAATATTGTGCTTGAAGATACAGAAATGAGAAACAAAATAGTGTTTTCAGAGAAGGGCGAACAGTCAAATGGTTGAGGGTGAGCTGTACACCAGGTATGTGAAAGAATGGTAAAAATTGGCATAAAAGATGTTCTTAAATCCCACATCAGGTAGACTTCATATTTAAGGCAAAGAGTAAAAAATAAAAATCAAAGATGGAAGTGAAATGTTTAGATTTACATTTTGAGGGGTCATTATGTCTATAGCTTACAGGATGGTAAGCTGAATACTTTTTTTCCGTGATGCATGCAACCCTTCATTCATTCAGTCAGTCATATGCTTCTTCTTCAAATATATGTTTTGCTTACTTACTGCATGTCGAACAATGTAGCACATGATGGAAGTAAGTAAAGAACAAAACAAGCATTCATTCTCTTTCTGCCCATGGCTCCCAGTCCCCCCTTTCCTCTCTCTCACAAAGCTTATTGAGAAGTGTCAGAGACTGATGGTAAACAAAGATTGGATAGTAAACAAAATACTCTGGTAGATGAATATAGTAAATCATGTAAGAAACGATGAGGATTTGAAATGAATCTCTAGTGGTAGAATTCTAAAGGTATGAATAAATATAAGTATTTAGAAGGTAGAATTTATGGGACATGGAGACAGATTGGAAGTAAGAAACAGAAGAGAGAAAAGTTAAAAAGAACTGTAAGGTATCAATACTGACTTTGTGATGAAACCAAGCCACTGGCCTTCTGTATTCCTTTCACTGGGGAGGCTAAGTCAAATTATTTGGTACAACTTGAGGCACCCATTCTGAGTTTCAAATATTTATTTACAGGTAGTCTTTCATTCATTTGGCAGGATTAGAATCATTAACTTACGCTATCTGCCAATGCTTACACAGGGACATGTAGAAAGAAAATGGATGTGTTTGAGTTTCTTGTACCAACGCTCAATGGCTCACACTCAGCTAAGCTATAATGGACCCAGCACACAGCCTGCAAGTCTGAGACCACTACCGCCCCTGGCCCGAGGTGAGATAACCAGATTGTTAGGTCTGGATCAAATCTGTTGGTTGGAGGGAGTGGAGAGGGTGGGAATTACAGAACATTTAAGAACATCCGGTAGGTGAAGAAAGGATGTAACAGTGGAGGCCCAGGGCATGGTCTGTGTACACAGCCTTGCCTACCGGTGTGGGTTTATGTGGAAGAGATTTCTTTTTAAATCCTAGAAGCCAGGAATCTTCAAATCATCCCAGATGCTCATATATGTTAGTAAATATGTGAGATGTGAATAGCAAACTCTTCGATGTGGTGTCACACCCATTCTTAGGTGGTAGCCCTAAAACCAGAAACAACTTATGACTTTCTAATTCCCTTTATAACTTGGACTGTAAATTTTTTTCATGAGAAAATCTTTCCTACTCAGCCAAACCCAAAATCTTTGACAAAATCAAATTTTGGACAAATCTTCCATCCTTTTAATAACTCTGTGGCTTTCAAATTAGCTGCTTTCTCCAAAGCCAAAAAAATCAGAGATATTTTTGCAGATTTCCTTTCTTATTTTGCAGATTTCCTTTCCCTTACTATTCACTTCCTATTCATTTCTCCCTCTCCCTGAGACTACCTTAGGTAAAGTTCACCATTCTGACATCTGTGTAGATACAGAAGAGAGGAGGAGTGAAAATGTGCTTGACTCTTGTTTGGGGTCAGTAATTCCACTTTGAATGGTATACACTGCTCCAGAATGCATTGTCTATTTATCATAGTTTTCTCCTCTTACTTCACTACCCCCCTTTTTCTTTCAGCCACTTCTGTCTTCCCCAAAGCCTTATGTAACAGGCTGCCATTAGGGAGGCAAGGGGGATACCACTACATTGGTATCCCACATATTGTGAAATTCATTCCCCTTAACCTTCCTCTCTGAGGAAGATCAGATGGCCATCTGCCTCTCAATTCTTTGTCATGTTGACTTGTGGGAGGACAAGTTGCTACAGCAGTATCAGGATAGATTGTTCAAAGTTTGGCCACTATTTCTGAATGGTTTGGAAAGTCCTTAAAAAGAAAAAAAAATGGTGACAGAAATGTTGAAGAATAAGATAAGACAGTCCCCAATTTTTGAACTTGAGAAATAGAAGAATCTTTCTGGAGAGACAAATTGACTTCATAGCCCAAATGAGGGATAGATAGATGCCGAGATCATATATGCAAATATAAACAGGAAATGTAACTTTTATAGATTCATTCTAGCTCTGATAATTAATACCCTCAAGGTAAGTTGCAATGAGTATGAGAACTAATTTCCTAAATGGAATTTTGGAAATAACTAATCTACACTTGCCATAAAAATGTTTTATTTATTTATTCAGGTTCAGTGCATCACTTTTCTACTTTTGTAACCTGTATAATATGTAGTCATTGATAGCCAAACTCCATAAGGCAAGGTGACCAAATACTAAGAAAGTGAGAACACCAGACAGAGTCTACAGGAGGTATTATTTCCATAAGGCATCCCCTGCTTTATTCCAGACCTGACTAATGTTTCAGGCAAGCCAGGGTTGCTTGAATCACAGCAATTAAGTTAATTAACAAAAGCTAATGCAGCCTTTCAAACATATGAAAATAATATATCAACTCAGAACATTTTGCTTCGCTCTGGAAGCAGAAAGAAAGCACAAAAGTAAAACAATTATTGCATAGCTGGTGGGTGAAGGCCTCTTTGCTAACTTATCATCTACTTGGTACCACTCTTTAAAGTGAACCTAACTCGGGGCGCCTGGGTGGCGCAGTCGGTTGGGCGTCCGACTTCAGCCAGGTCGTGATCTCGCGGTCCATGAGTTTGAGCCCCACGTCGGGCTCTGGGCTGATGGCTCAGAGCCTGGAGCCTGTTTCCGATTCTGTGTCTCCCTCTCTCTCTGCCCCTCCCCTGTTCATGCTGTGTCTCTCTCTGTCCCCAAAATAAATAAACGTTGAAAAATAAATAAATAAATAAAGTGAACCTAACTCTAAATAAGGCTTGCATGTTTCTGTTTGTCTTCAAAGTAAATGTAAAAATAATTGTCTAAAACAATTCCTGAATCATTTTAATTCATAGAACTCCTGTTAGGAACTCCTATAATTCCGTATGGGTATGTATTTATTTAATACTCATATAGAGGGAATCTACTTTATTAACAGCACAATGCATTAGGGTTGGGTTAAGGAGCGTACACATGTAGATTCATTCAGTAAGCATTTCTTTCACGTGTACTAATAAATGTTTGCCAACACCAACAAACGTGTGAACTAAAGAAGAGATAGGCACTTAATGCAAATTAATAATATAAAATAAAATTTAAGAAACATAATAAGGCATTTGTTTAAATGGTGATCTAGGAAATAAATTCAGAGAAGGAGACACTGAAGCAGAAGAGGGCAGTTGAGAAAGTTTGAATCAACAAATATATTCCAAATTTGAAACATTGAGTGTAAGGGATCATGCCGGGTAACATTGATAATAGAAAATATACCAGTAGCTCAGTTTTGTGCAGGATATAATCAGTGTCAATGAACAAAAGTGCAATTAATGTGTGATAAATGCCCAATGAGTATGAGAGAAGCAAGTTCTACAAACATTTAGAAGAAGCAAATTACCTGTTATAATAATGAAAGTTTTTATGTAGGAGGTAAGATTTGGATCAAGCTTTTGATAAAGGGTAAAATTTGATAGAAATGGAACATTTTAGTTAGAAGAACTATTTTCAGCAGAAGTCTGTTTTATTTCAATGTAAGGTTTCCAAAGTTAGCACTTGACTTGGAGAGATGATACCAGAGTCTAGGGCCTAGGATTGGTTCCACATGCTCAGAAATTTGATTTTGTCAGCATTCCAAGAGTGTGTCAATTGCTGAGGTTGAGACTCACATTAATCAAGTTCACAGAGCCTGAAGTATAAATGAGAATATCAATTTATTAATTTACAACACAAGCAGAAGTACTTGGGAGGCAGACGTATAAGAAGTTTGCCTGGTGAACAAGAAACCAGAGCAAGAATGTAAAAGGATTTTTCTGTAAATATTCAATATCAGGTTATGTTAATCACTTAACACCGCCTTCAGAAAAATTCCTGACGCAAGTTTTTTTTGTCTGCAGGTCAGTCATATGGCCGGGGTGGGGGTGGGGGGGGCGGAGGCAGGGGTGGGGGTAATATTTGTGCAATCATATGGATAGGCCATGTTAATATTTGTCTTACTCGGTCCTGTTTATCTATGCCTGCGCCTCATGTCTGCTCAGTTGTCTACTGAAACATATTCTTTACTGGGGAGGGAATGTGTCTAATTTTATTCCAAATTTGATATTGCTAGTAAATCCAGTAACTGTGAAATATTGCAGCATTGAATTCACCACAAGGTAGTCTTTATTTAAAAGTAATATATGGCCATTATAGAACATTGCAGAAGATCTTGAAGTGTTCAAAACAAAAAATGAAAATCTCCTTCCTCTACTCATGGCTGTCTTCGTTTCTTCCCTTAGCTGTAACTATTGTTAGCAAGTTGGGGTGTATTTTTCCAGCACATATTCGCATGCATATGCAAATAAAAAAGGCATGTGCATATGATGTTTTAATGTAATCAGATGACATACACTGATCTTAACTTGTTTCTTTCTCTTAAAAATATAATTATGCATGGGACATCTGGGTTGCTCAGTCAGTTAAGCATCTCACTTCGGCTCAGGTCATGATCTCATGGTTCATGAGTTTGAGTCCCACTTCTGGCTCACTACTATGAGCGCAGAGCCTGCTTTGAATCCTCTGTCCCCCCCTCTCTCTGTCCCTTCCCTGTTTGTACTCTCTCTCTCAAAAATAAATAAAATAAGTGTGTATATAGATATATATATGTGTATAGATATATATATGTGTATAGATATATATATGTGTATATATATATGTATGTGTATATATATGTATATGTATATATATGATTATGCATAATCTTCCTATAACAAAACTCACAGCTATAACTCACTCTTCATTAATAGCTCCATAGTGTTGCACTGGAAGTATGTAGCCCATGTATGCACGCAATTCAGCACCCTCTTTTATTGTGGTGAACATTTAAGGAGCACTTGGGTGAGTAAATCTTATTACAGACTAAATTCCAAATGACATATATATTTTATATTTTGAAATTTTGCACTTTACCTACAAAAATCAGTATAAAGCATCTGTAAACTTCTGGCAAAGGGGGATGATAGTACAAATTTCCTTGTGCTTTCAATAACATGGAATTTTATAAATGTTTACGATGTTTGCTAGTCTAGTTTGCAAAAAAACAGCTAAATTTTGTTTTAATTGGCATATTATAATTAAGTGAGATAAGCTATTATGTATATTATTAGTCATTTATATAAGTGTGTGTAAAGCAGAGAGAGAGAACTGACTGTTCAAATCTTTTGACCATTTTATGCAGTTGCTTTTTAAAAAAAAATAAATCATTAATACTTATTTATAGATTAAGGAAATTTTGCCATATGTACTACATTTTTCAGAGTTTATTGTTTAGTTTTTATTTTTTTAATTTTTTAATTTTTTTAAAAATTTTTTAACATTTATTTATTTTTAAGACAGAGAGAGACAGAGCATGAACGGGGGAGGGGCAGAGAGAGAGGGAGACAGAATCGGAAGCAAGCTCCAGGCTCTGAGCCATCAGCCCAGAGCCTGATGCGGGGTGCGAACTCAGGGACCACGAGATGGTGACCTGAGTCGGACACTCAACAGACTGAGCCACCCAGGCGCCCCTATTGTTTAGTTTTTAAATTTTGTTGACAGTGAATCATTTGGAATTTGTTTTGTTCAGGAAAGTAAGAGCCCAGTTCTTTTTCCTCAAAATATAACTGGTTACCTTAATCCAATTTATTGAGTAATGTGTTTTTCCATCACTGGGTTTTGAAAACCTATATTTATCATGTACTAAATATCCCATACACATGGTTCTATTTTTGTCCTCTTTTCTATTCCATTGATTTGTCAACCCCTAAGCTATTATTTCATGGTTTAATTAGCACAGCTTAGTATATACTTAACAAGAATAGTTCTCTACCATTAAAAAAATCTTCTTTGACTTTTCCTTCTTATGCTTCCACATTAATTTATACACATAAATTTTATCAAGTTTTTCTTTTAAGATTGAAATCAAGAAGTAGAATGAGGAAGGGGGGGAAGAGATGAGAATCATAATAGTAATTGATTTAGATATATTTAATTTATATTTGAATTTACAATGAATTAATGTCACTATTTCTATGCAAGCACAAGGCATCACTGGTTATTAAAGATTTTTGTGTCTTTTTTTAATGTTTATTTATTTACTTTAAGAGAGAGAGGGAGAGCGTGCGTGCAAGCACGTGCACATGTACGCTTGGGTTGGGGAGGGGCAGAGGGAGGGAGAGAGAGAATCCCAAGCAGGCTCCATGCTGTCAGCCCGGAGCCTGATTGGTGGCTCGATCCCACAAACCATGAGATCATGATCTGAGCTGAAATCAAGAGTTGGACACTTAACTGACTGAACCACCCAGGGGCCCCTCTTTCATGTCTTAATACAAATTTAAATTGTGTTTACATATATCCTGCAAATTTCCTGCTAGGTTCTTCCTAAGTTTTTTTGTACTTTCTTGTCATTTGGAAAGGCTTTTGTTTCTATACAGGAAAGCTGCTTTTTGGTTAATTTTTAATTTGACCTGGTCACAGGACTGATTGCTTTTAGCTAATGGTCATCATTAACCTCACTCTTTACCCTTTTTTCCCAAATCCGGGCATCTGTCAGTGCTCTCGTTAATGCTTCCTAAATACCAAGAACATTCAAATCTATTCTATCTTCTCTGTTGCTATAAATCATGCCCAATTTCAAACTTGTTATCGTGTATTCCCTAGGCTACAACATGCTCAGTTTCATCCTTTACTAAGGTATGAATCTGTATATTTCACTTCCATATGTAAAACTCCTCAGTGATTTCCTGTAACAAACATAAAAGAGAAGGAAAAAAGTCTAGGTTTCCTAAACTTGCACCAGTGTCCTCCAATCCTCATTTCTGCCTCTCCCTAATTCACATTTCATAGCCCATAAACACCCAGTCAGGCTCCCTAATGTTTCTGCCTCTGTACTTTGAATACACCCTCAGTCATCTCTCCCTTTCCTTGAATAGCTCTGATCACCCCCTCTGGAGTAAGCAGCATGACTTCCTCAAAGCTACTCTAGCCCCAGACTGAATTGTATACATTTGCTCAGTGTCCCCATAAATCACTGTGTATAAACCTGTTTCATATTATACTTTGCATTATAATTGTTTGCTTAAACAGTTGTTGGCCAAATATATGAAGTCTTTAAAAGCAGATTCTGTTTTTAAAAACAGACTTCTGTTAGAATTCTTTGCATATAAATTTGTTTAGGCAAATGGGTGAATGAATGTAAAGATGAAATATTATTAAAGGATTATTTTGTGTCAGACACATAATTTTAGGTGCTGTATATACAGCAGTGAACAAAACACAAAAATACTTGCCTTCACTGATGTCACACTCTAGTGGATAAAGTCAGTCAATCAAAATAACTAAATAAATATGTAGTATATCAAGAATTTGTAAAACTGAAATAAGTGGAGAATATAGTATGTCACAGGCAGAAAGTTTCACTTTTGTAATGATAGAATCATCTCAAAACTGATAGTAGATTTTGTTTTAAAAATTCAAGTTTTATTTTCAGAATTGAGAACTTGATTCTCTTTATTTCATAGTAAAAATAAAATGTAACGAAAATTTCAAATGTGGTAGAATTAATGGATTGAAGATCTCAGTGGGGTCGAAAAATGTGTTTTTGTAAAGTTAGTAGAGGGAGTGAGTGACCTGAAAAAGGGCATAAAACATAAATTCAATTTATTATTATTATTAGATTTAATGAATATGAAAAGCAAACATATCGATTTGCTAAAAAAAAAAAAGCATGTAAGTAAATGGTTACTTCCAGTTTCTGCTCTTACCTCACTGTAGATGAGGCAAATATGGCAGTGAGGTAAGATATCAACTCATCCTGGTTTGCCTAGACTTTCCCAGTAGTCAGAGAATGGGGTAATTAGATTGGTAATGACAAGTTTTAGAATACGTCCACAGACTTGGAAGTCTCACGAAGATCAAGAACAGGATTATTAAAGGTCAAATATCTGAGAGTCCAGGTTATTGGGAAAAATCACCCAAATGGATATTAAAATCACCAAGAATCATGACAGAAGCAATTTTGGAGAAAATAACAGTGAACCAGTGGGTAAAGTCTTTCAAGGATGAGGAAGAACAATCTGAGGTTATGTGACGAAGTGTTCCTCCTAACGTGGTCCATAACTTGTTACTCATCCATAGTGAGGTAAGAGCAGAAATTGAGGGTAGCCATTTACACACTTTCTTAGCGAAGCGATAGCCTTGTTTTAAATATCCCTTAAATCTAATAATAATAAAAAATTGAACTTATGTTTTATGCCCATTTTATTTCATTGTCTGTAATTTAATTTTTATTGTATTTATTGACCTGAAATAGATCGGGAAGGGGAAAAAAAAAAGACTGGCCCTTCCCTAGGGCCAGTTTGATAGTTCGATAGTTTGATAATCACTGGTATAGTTAACTGTATCAAGAAGGGGTTACCAGTAATATTCCAGGATGACATGAGAAAGCCGGTAGCCTATATGAAGAATAGAGAATGGTCGAAAAGTGGCAGTGAGATGGTCAAGAGTTGGTCAACTCTTCCAAGTTTGCCTGGGACTTTCCTGGTTTTAACACTGAAAATCCCAAGTCCGAGGAAACTCTTAGGTCCCAGGCAAACCAGGACAACAGCAGAGAGGACGTCTACTCCACCTCCACAGCTCAGTGGGACTGTTGTGAGGTGGAAAGCAGGCCATCCCTTTCCAACCTTCTAATGGTGGTATGGAGGTCAGTGGTGGGGATAGTCTCATCTGGAGAACCAGTAATTGTGTTGACTCTTTTCAATCCCAGAGCACAAACATTTCCATATTGCACCATAGAAACAGTAGGGAAAATGACTTCCCCCACGACATCTGGAGCACCCACCTCCCTCCCCACTGTTGCCAAGGGCAGGGTGGAAGCAGAGGAAGTGCAGTTTTACCTGGAGTATGCACATCATATTTTCTTTCCTAAAGATGGCACAAATCAAGTGCAGTAATTAGCAATTCAGTTCTACACTATTACTAGCCAAAAAATAGTTGAATTGGTTAAACAGTTAATGTTGATTATTTTAGGTCAGCTCTTTTGTAATGTTGAAACTTGATCACAGCCACTCCTCATCCAAGGTCTAGTGTCTTATTTTAGCAATTCCCAAATCTTTAGGTCAGCGTGAAAGAGATTAACACCACCTAAATTTGCCCAAAGAGATTTGCAACAGAAAGCCGTTTAAATAATTTATTAACAAAGACTGGATTTACATACCATCTGGTAAATACATCTTATGTTGGGAAACTGACCTGAGAAGGTGAATTAAAATAAGAAAAGTTGGCCAGCTGAATTTGGGATTGGAACATAGGTAGTAAAGTTGCTTTAAGCAACCATTCATTAAGCCCTAGAGGTTTGGTAAGACATTGTCTGTTCTAAATAGATATAGTTGTCCAATGGAGGGAATATTTCTGGCGATTGGTGATGACACCTTCTCTTCTGGATGGTGCTATAGAAACAATGACTGATTCTTACTAGCTATCACTTTTCTAGACTCCATGGGGACTATCAACTTTCCGTTTGCATTTGTTATTATAGCATTATCCGTCCCACATGTCAACCTACAATTTCCAAGTTAGTAGATTATTTTTCATCGATGACATTTTAGGATGCTGCTTCATGATGACACAAAGAGAGGCATCTTTATCTTACCTCTAACATCTTAAAGCAGCACGAGGGTATCAGCTCCCTCAGACAAGATTTTCAGTAGACAGAATTGAACCTCAGGGATTGGCAGCTAATTCCACACAGGCAGTACACAAGCAGTCTTATAAATTCCTGTCATAGAGAGTGGTGCTGTCTGATGTGTCCCTAAATTGAATGTCCTATCTTAATACTAATGTAATTACCTTTCTATAAATAATAAATCCCCGTATACCTAATTCGTTCCCCCAGTTCATCTTGTTAAATTGGAAGTAAAGCTGTAACATTCTATTTCAGGTGGCACCCCACAGTACTTTATGGGTGATAGGTTGGCAGTGCTTCTCAAGCTTTACTTTGTATGTGAATTATCTGGAGATCTTATGCAGATTCAGAAGATCTGTTATAATGCAGATTCAGCAGGAATGGGCTGAGCCCTGAGATTCCACACTTATAACAAGCATTAGTATTGCTGGTCTAGAGACTACACTTTGAGTAGCAAATGTCTAGGGGCTTTGTAACTAGCATCATCTCTCAGTGATGCTTTTTGCAGGTTTCATAATAGCAATTGCTCCCATCATCAGAGAATTTTTACTATTGATAGCTCTTGGCTTAGTCTCTCTGCAATAGACCCTACTATGGGATTTCAGTCAGGTTCTTGGTGTCTCTTGCCTCTTTGAAAAGTTCCCTTGAGCAGGTGGGTAGCTCAGGGCAGCACAGTTGTTGAGAGCCTGGGCACTGCCATTTAAATGCAAAGTGGCTCTAGGCAATTTTCTTAATATGTGTAAAGTCAGTTTCCTTACTTGTGAAGTAGATGAAATAATAATGATGATAATAATAATAAATATAATATCATATAATTCCTAAGAGTGTTATCAGGATAAGTGAGATGATACATATAAAATTATAAAAATGTATAATAAATACATTTGATTGTTGTTACTATTGATATCGTTATTATTGTCTGATTTCATACTATCTCATGGAATCAATACCATACCTGCCTCTTGATACTTTTTTGAATTCTGAGGCATCTTGCTCTTAGCTTAGCTTAAGGTGAGATTTCATTCCCTCATGAGGCTATACAAAAGGCTTACACTGTAGTATCTGTCAGTACCTGTGGGTAATATCTGAATGCAGACCTCAGTGAAACTTAGAACAAGCTCCAGCATCTTATTGATATTCTCACCCCACTCAAAAGCTGAGGGTACCCATATGTATTAAATTTGAGAAATCCAATATTTTTTTTAAATAACACTAATATATTTTGAGTTACTTAGGGAAAACACAATCCTTTACTTAGAATAGAATCTGTTATTCAGAGTACATGTTTGGCAGCTGCAAGGAGGCTGCTGGATGTTAAGTGAGAGAGATGAGTTAGCATGAGACAATTCTATTTCTCAGAGCGTTTGTCTGATTCTGCTGATTTTTTTCTGTGTTTAGCAACTACAAAAGAACTTTAGGAATGGCTTAATTAATCCTTGAATCATGTCAATTTTACTCTCCACTGGATAGGCACTAAGAATTTGTATTTAAGAAAACTCTTCTTCTCTTGTATCACCTGCTGATTTCTGTGGGAGACCTCCCTAGCCCAGTAATTTGTATTCCTATTTTTAAATTATGTATAACCAACGTCTAGGTGACTCCTATTAATAGATGTCTCCAGGTGCAGGAACAAAGAGCTGTCTTTCTGTGAAGTGACAATGCACACTTCTGCTTGCACCACAGGCAATCTGAGGTTCACTGATTTGCTTATCTGTGTACTTTCTGAAGATCTTCCCCTTTATTCTAGGAAAGGACTATCATTTGGAATCAGAGCATTTTAAATAGCATAGCATAATATTTTGTTTTGTTTTGTTTTAAATCCTTTTTTTTTTGTCACAGCTGTTCCAGGTAAGTATAGTAGTCATTTTCCTAAATAAACAATAAATTTTTGGAAACTCTGAGATATTCTACATCATCTAAATTAATAACCTACATTGTATTTCTTTGCTTTCTAAGGCAAATGGAAGAAATGAATACTATTAAATAAGAGATTTTTAGAATTTAGAAGGGAGAGGTAAGATTGGCTTGATTCATGGTGTAATTAAGGCACTCCTAATGCATATGGCTCAACTGTCACAGGTTCTCTCTCAGACTTTCTGGGCAAGTGATGAAATACAGAAAGGTGTCAACTCAATCACAGGTAAGCAGTCCGAAAAATCATTCACATGTAAGAAAAAGTACCCTTGATTCTGTTCTCACCTCCCAGACAAATTTATACTCAAATTAGTCCAGCAAATGAACCCATGGAGAAGAATTTTATGGAGGTGGTACTGTTCGGTCATAGCCAATACTACTCTCAATATGCAAACGTGAACCTATGTCTGGATCTTTCCAGTATCCCCATCTTCTGTCAATAGCAGGGAAAATTGGAGGCTAATCCTGGTCCCAAACTGCTGCCACTGTATTTTCTCAATTCTGTGCCTGTAACTTCCAACCCACAGACCTCATCAATGCTACTTTATTTACTAAAGAAATTTTGGAATCATTTTAGAACAACACAAAACAAGTACCACATTTATCACAGTTAGTCAACATATAAAAATGAATGGTTTTTGAACCAAAATGCTCTTACTTAAAATAGCTCTTTATTGTAGATTTATTGTAGATTTCTAATAATTTAACTGCCTGCACATTTCTTCATAGAAATATTACTGAATTTTAGTATGTTTTGGCCAGCATTTCTTTTTAAGTCCACTATAAATATCAGGATTAACTCCCAGAGAGATATGAACCTAGCATCACTGAAAAAAATCTCAGTCACGCCTGTGATTGTGTAGGTACACACACAGACCAGCTGACTTTTTTTTGACAGACTTGTCTGCTGTAAGAATTCAGAATGATCCAGCTGGTGCAGTTGTCAACATGGGCTGTGTATCAAATGTTGTCAGGCTCAGTTGAAAACGAGTGTACTTTCTTAGCATCACTAACAGCTATCTTAATAAAGCTGCCAACATTGCCAAATATAGCTGCTGGTATCTAAGACGTCGAAGTCATGTAAGAACTTATGGTACACATCTAGAAACAACTAGAGAAGTACCACACAGTATATGAATTGAATGTGCTCTTTTCTTATTTGATGCTTGGTAAACAAGTTGTATCTTCAGTGTTTGTTCTACACTCAATAACCAAAATTATGGGAAAGAAGTTTGTAATATCCTCGTAAGGGGTGAGTGTGTGTGTGTGTGTGTGTGTGTGTGTATCTGTGTATGTGTGTGTTCAGCCCTTTGGAATTACAAGTTGTGCTTTCCTGAGTTCTTCCTATGTGAATTGTATAATTCACATGTTTGTTTGTTCTTTTCAAAGTACACACACACACACACACACACACACACATTTGCCTTAGGTGAGAGTATTTTGTTTGATAAAACAGTTTCTCCCAAGTCTAATAACACATTGTTTAGCACTTAGTGTTCAGTATTTTTAGCATTTTAAATTGTACTTGCTCGTGTACTGTCTTTTACATTTTCTCTAACTATTTCAAATATCTGTTTTTCTTATTGACAGCATAATTAAAAGTCAGTGGTAATAACTGTCTTCCACATTCTTTTATATTTCCAAAGCATTGAAAAATGTGCTGAGCAAGGAGGAATTGTGAGCTCAGTAAATAGTACATAAATGCAAATATATTGGGGCACCTGGGTTGGTTTGTAGGTAGAGTGTCCAACTCTTGATTTTGGCTCAGGTCAGGACCCCAGGGTCATGGGATTGAGCCCCGAGTTAGGTTACACACTGAGGCACTGAGTGGAAAGCCTGCTTAAGAATTTCTCTCTCTCTTTCTCTGTCTGCCCCTCTCCCCTACTTCTTCACTCTAAGTAAATAAATAAATAAATAAATAAATGCAAACATATTTATTAAATGTTCCTCTGTGTCATGTATGGACATATATATCTTCAAAGGTAACTACTTTTAATGATTTCCTACATATTCTTTCAGAACACTCACACACGCACACACATATAACACACACACATTCTTATAAAAAATTGTCTAACAAGACCATTTAATATATACAGTTATGTTTCTTTATTGAACTAAATGGATCATCTTCGCATGTCACTACATACATATCAATAACCTCATTTTATTTAGTGGCTGCAGAGTAATATTATATGAATGTGCTATAACGAATTTAGCCAGTGTCTGGTCAATGGTCATTATTTCCCGGTATTTTTGCTATAAGAAACAAAACTATAATGAAGATCCTTGAACATATATCGTGGCATAATTTTGCAAGTGTATCTGTAGAGATACTTCCTATCCATAGACCTGCTGCCTCAAAGACGGTACCATTTTTCAATCTGAGGAATATCGACTATTTGCCCTCCACAACATTTGTACAAATAAAAAAAATTTTTTTAGTGTTTATTTATTTTTGAGAGAGACAGAGACAGAGTGTGATCGGGGAAGGGACAAAGAGAGAGGGAGACACAGAATCTGAAGCAGGCTCCAGGCTCTGAGCTGTCAGCACAGAGCCTGACGCGGGGCTCAAACTCCCTTAAGATCGTGACCTGAGCCGAAGTCAGATGCCCAACCCACTGAGCCACCCAGGTGCCCCATACTAATTTAAGTGTTCATGGTGTCTACACTCCCCATGAAGCTCATACTGTTATTAACGGTAGCCCAGCTGATACATTAAAATTGTTAAGGAATTTCTCTCAAGATATTTCTGGATAGTTCAAATCAGGATCTGAAAGAGAAACCCACAACCAAAGGTTTTGTAACTCTAGGTCCATGAGCCCTGGAAACTGTGTTTATTTGGGCACCTTCATTTTTCCCTATGGGAAAAGTCCATATTTTTTTAATGATATTTTCAAAGGAATATGTGGCCCACTCCCACCTATGTTCACAAAAATCTACCCATTTCCAGAATAAGGTTTAAGAAATGCAGTTATTGGGGTGCCTGCCTGGGTGGCCTAGTAGATTACGTGTCTGACTTCGGCTCAGGTTATGATCATGAGTTCAAGCCCTGCATCGGGCTGTCTGCTGCCAGTGCAGAGCCTGCTTGGGATTCTTTGTCTCCCTCTTTCTCTGCCCTTCCCCTGCTCTCTGTCTCTCAAAAATAAATATTAAGAAAATATTTTCAAAAAAAAATGCAATTATTTGTTTTATATCTTTTTACTAATTTAATCTAATAGTGAAAGTCAGATTTCATTTTTCTAAATTCTTTTAGAAAAAGATTTTTTTAGTCTTACTGATAGGAAAAAAAAAAACACATCCCAAATAAAAGCATGTGATATCACTGCGATTATTATTTAAGTTTTTTTTTTATCTTAAGAAATGTATTACTGATCCCAACCACACCTAAACCAAGATTGAATAGTCAACATTCTTTTCTCTCTTTCCTATTTCTCCATCCCTATGACAGCCTCTTTTTTACAATCTCCTATTTTATATCTTCAGCCTTTGTAGCAATGCTGCTTATGCTATTTGCACCTATTCACTTTTTTTTTTTATCAAAGGAAGTGTAAGTCTATAAAGTGGGCCATCGTCTCTTTAGCATGACTTTAGGGTGATCCTGAATTAGTCAGGATAGGTGGCTTTATGCTGCAGTCACAATAACCCTAAAGTCTCAACTGTTAGAAAACACAGCATTCATTCAGGCTGCTTGAGTCCCAAGGCTCTTCTGTTTTAACATATGCCTTGTGGTCTCTGTGGCAAGAGAACAGAGAGCTTGGAGAATCCACTACTAGCTCTTTCATGATAGCCTGTTTCTTAGAATTCATTGTATGTCCCTGTCTAACTGTAAAGGTAGTGGGAAATTTAAAAAGCAAATGCAATATTTGAGAATAAATACTGTCTCTGCCACAAATATCCATCCAAGAACTTTTTAGTTATAAATACCTAACAGTTATGGTTGGCATCTTTCAGACACTGTTCTAAGAGACTTACATGTATTATCTCATTTAATCCTCATGCAAATCCTATCTTAAATTCAGAAATTGAGTCACAAAGAGGTTATATAACTTGCTCAATATTATCCAGAGAGTTAGTGGAAGATATAAGAATCAAAACTCACCAGTATGCCTCCAGAGCTCCTGGTTTTACCCACTGTCCACACTGCCCTTTTCATCTTTCCTGGTCTTCCACAAGTACACCTGTGGTGTACATCATACTGCAACGTGAGCTAATGATGTAGCCGATTTTGGTCCTGGGGTGCTTATAGCCCTAGGAGGGACACAGGTCAATGGAGGGTGGGATGAATTCAAGGTTAGGAGCCTGGTATATGCAAAGGTAAAGAGATGTGAGGGTGTGTGCTGGGTTAGGAGAGACTGGGGTGTAGGCTATGAGGAGCAGTCGCAAGCCATGTGACTGGGAAGATAGGCAGGGACCAGAACTGTAAGAGCTGCTGATGCCTGAATACAGATAATGAAATGGGAAACATTAGTCTCATTTTGCATTGCAATGTGAAAGTCAAACTCCCCTAGAGGAGTAACCTCCTCTAGGAAGATCATGTTGACTGCTTCCTCTTTGGTGGGTCCCCCCTCCTATGGTAGTATCCTGGCACCTTCCCTAGGGAAACTCCTTCACAGTGTTCCTGCGTGATTTTTGGAAACTCATCGCTCTCTTCCACTAGACTGTGATGATTGAGGGATGCATGTGGTTGTGTTCAAGTTTGAATCCCTAACAGGAAGGTCCATGGGCCATGAAAGCATTTATCACTTTATTTTTACTCTCTCTGTTCTCTTGAATAACAGAATATTTCCCAAAGCCTTGGTTGCCTTAGTGCAATTATAGAATACTGTTTTATAAAACAAAACAAACAAACACTTTCTTGCTTGCCGTTAGAATTTGGTTTTGCAGAAAGTTCATGAGTAAAAACTCCCCAATTATGAAAAGAAAGAAAAGATAGAGGCCAAGAAAATGCCTACCGGAAATACCTATCTCTGAATTTATTCAGATTTTTCTTACTCTTCATCTAAAGGAAAGCATTCTTGTCAAGCTATAAATCAAATAAGTATTTTGTAAGAAAACTGAGGTTGTAGCTGCTTTTCTAAAAGATCATTTCCTGGTACCTCACTAACTGGTTGTCTCTTTTACATTTCATCAATTCTTAAACTGAGTACCTTATTCCAAATAATTGCTGTAAGGAGAGAGAGATTCTCCCCTTAGATATCAGCATCTGCTATGTTGGAAAATATCAATAAGATCTCAGATAAGTTCAAAGTTGCAGTTTGAATTTGCCTACCTTGTCTGTCAGCCAGAATGAGTGATCACATTCTTGGGTACTATGAACAAATACAATGTTGAGGTGTCTTCTTTTGCCTTTCAGGTTTGACTTAATTTACTTCTCCAGTGTATTTATTAAACCACCAAAGACCTAAAGATAATTCTAGTGCACTGTCTTCTACTTCCCTTTATGAAAAACATATGGGGCAATTTGAACTTTCAGTGTTCTTGATGCTTTCCTCTGTGGCCTTTGATGATCATGTCGCAAGGATGAGTCTTAAATCATTCGTAGTCTGTGCGCGTCTTAGCTGAACTTCAGGCTCTGAGACATCTCTGTGGAACAGAAACCTGAATTGTATTTAGCCTGTTACCTCCAGCTGAGTTTTGTGTTGGCTTGACATATCCTGCCTGTTATATTGTGTTATTTTTCCTGTTTCTATTGAACTATGTAAGAAGGAAATCTGGTTCCCCCGGCATTTTTT
Source organism: Prionailurus viverrinus (assembly GCF_022837055.1). Classification (NCBI taxonomy): domain Eukaryota; kingdom Metazoa; phylum Chordata; class Mammalia; order Carnivora; family Felidae; genus Prionailurus; species Prionailurus viverrinus. The sequence goes on from NC_062562.1 coordinate 143,669,016, forward strand.
TGCCTCCTTCTTCGGGAGAATAAATGTAACCACAGTGTTGGCACTTTGTGTCTCTGAGTCCCACTTCAGTTCATCTGGTGGGTGTATATCTGCCCGACCTTTACCATTTCTCATTTGTATTCTTCTACCTTTATAATACCCAATAAAGATATTCTGTTCTATGTTACCCCCCCAAGGGCCTGCCAAGAAGGGTCTTAAGTGATAAAATGCTGCAAACTTGAGTATGACTTGTTTTACTGATGTATTTCTCCAGCTTTAAGAAGCTATCTCAAAATCTTAGCACTGGAAAGGGCTAGCAAACATGTGGAAACAGCACCCACATTTTATAGAGAGCTGAACAATGGCCTGGAGAGTAAGGATAATTTATACAAAGTCACATAGTGATTCAGGAAAAGCTATGAACAAGAGCCCAAGAAGCCAGAGTCACTTCTACCCTCACACCATACAAGATCCCTCTTCTGGAACTGCTTCTAAGGAGTATTTGACTTTTGGGATGACCAGGGTCCATAATCCACATAATATGTGTGGAAATCCAAAGAAAAGAGGCAGATCCACTCCCCCATATAGAAGCAAGAAAGGCTTAAGATTCTTTTCCCCTTTGAGTCCTATGTGACCTGAGCGTGACCCCGTTTGATTCCTGAGGGAGTGAAGGATTTCTGATGGTCCCTGCAGTAGAGTGCAGAGCCCAGTGCTGTGGTGACAGGAGTCACAAGTACTGCAGCCCAGCAACAAAAGGATAAGCAGAGTGGTGCCAGTTGCAGAAGCAGAGGTTGATGACAGGTGATACCCGGGTTGTCTTGGCTCTGTCTTGCTTGGCTCTTGCCTTAACCGGTATCTGGCCTTCTTGTAGGCTCTGTGAGAACCCCCCTGCAATTCTAACCCTCTCATTTTCTGTTTAAATCAACCAGAGTCCATTTCCTTTATTTGTGACTAATAGAGTAGCTATAATAAACCCATTAGGGATGCTGCTACTAATTTCCCTGGCACAAAGGCAATTTCTCTTCCTTCTAGTCTATTGTCAGATCTTGCTTTCTGTTTTTATTCGAATTAAATCTTCTATCTATTTCACAGCACCTGATATTATAGTAGTACCAAAACAGGAATTGTAGCAGGAGAAATGAAAGAAACAAAAAAGGGAGGAAGGAAAGAAAGGTTGAGAGAGGGAAATGGAAGGAAGGAAATAGGGAAGAAGGCAGGATCTTCCATGTTTTCCCTTTTCTGAGGCTAATCCTTCAGTAAAAATCAGCAGCTCTGATCCGGTATTTCCTGATTGTTTAGGATCATTCCTCATCCTATATTCTTTTATTATCTTAAACTCTTGCTTCATTCGTTCCTTCCCTATAAAATTCACGTGGATTCAGGCTTTTTTTCTCCCTATTCTTAAAAACCAACAAGCAAAGCTTTACCTAGCTTGTCTCTTTCTTAAATTTCCACTTTATTATTATTTTTCTCCATTTCAAGTATGAAGTCTTGAAATATTAACATTTCAAATATTTCTGACATAGCCATCAATCCTATACAAATTGCCTTTTATTTCTGCTATTCATCCATTCTTTCATTTACTCAACATATATTTATTGGGTATTTACTGTACTTTAGACATTGTTTTAGACACGGGGACACAATATCACTGTTTTGTTTTTTTTTAATAGGTTACACTGAGTGGAGAGAATAAAAAAGCAAAAGAAAAAATACCAACAATAAACAAGAAAATGCAATGGCTACACAGAGAAATAAAACTGCATGACCACTCCTGACTGAGTGGTCAGAAAAGGTCTGTGTGATGTGATGATCCATAAGCCATGTGTGCAGTGAGTGATGGGGAAGTGCCTTATGGAGAATCATTTGCGGAAGCTGTAAAAATATGTATAAGGCTATGGAAGTCATCTGTGCAAGATATTGTGGGTTTTTTGCACAAGGAGGATAGAACTTGGGATGGTGGGTAGTAAAGGAATTTAGGATATATTTCAGAAATAAAAGCCTGTTAAGATCCCCTTAATGATCTATTGGATGACATAAAACAGGAAAGAATGAAATCAAAATTACTCCTGGACATGGCTTGAGGAATTGAGTGGCTATTGGCTGGATGTTAACTAAGGCAGGGAAGAGTGGGTGGCACACAGAGTACAAACAAATTCTGTTTGGGATATGACAAGTTTGAGATGCCTATTAGCCATCCATCTAGCTCTATCAAGTTAGTAATTCGGTAACTATATTGTAGATACAACTTAGAATGATCAGCACATAAATGACACTCCAAACCCAAGGTACTAGGCAATATTATCTAAGGATAAAGAGTAACCATAACTGGAAAGTGGACAAGATCAAATCCTGGGTACATTCCTACATTCCTATTTCGAGTAAAGGAAGGAGGTCCCATAAAGAAGACTGAGAAAGAACAGGCAGTGAGGTAGGAGAAATCAGAAGAGTGTGGGGTCACCAAAGCCAAGAGAAGAAAAAAGTAGCTGTGTTGAAGGACAGTCAAAATTCAAATAAGGAAGGACAGAGAAATAACCATTGCATTTGTCAACACCCATAATACTGGTGGTCTTCATTCGCATAGACAGTAATGGACTTCATCAGTAGATTCTCAGTGGAGTGGTGTAGAGGAAAGCCTGATCAGAGTGGGTTGAGGAGAGATTAATAGATAAATAAATAGGAGTAGCAACTATGGGCAACTCTTTCAAGGTATGTTTGTGCAGAGAAAATAAAGTAGGGCAGTAACCACAAGCAGTTGTGGGAGTGTTAATCTACCCCCTTCGGGAGAGTTCTTTGTTGTCCTCCTAACCTCGTCTAAGTCTTGTCTCATCACTTCATTGCCAGTGTACCCAATATTTTATTTGCAGACTCTTTTTTTAAATTTTGTTTTTAATGTTTATTTATTTTTGAGAGAGAGAGAGAGACAGAGTGCAAGAGAGGGAGGGGCAGAGAGAGAAGGAGACACAGAATCTGAAGCAGGCTCCAGGCTCTGAGCTGTCAGCACAGAGGCCGACACAGGGCTTGAACCCACGGACCGCGAAATCATGACCTGAGCCAAAGTCAGACACCCAACCGACTGAGCCACCCAGCTGCCCCAATTGGCAGACTTTTAATGAATGATTTCACTCATTTCCATTGCTTTGATGAATTCATATACTTAATTCATACACTTAATTCCAACTGCCTTCTTTCATCCAAACACCAAAGTCTCACAAGCCCCTTAAATGGAAGAGCCTGTTTCAAGGCAGCCTCAGACTGCTCTCTTTCATACTCACAGGAAACACTCAAACCCTTTGCTCTGACAAATCCTGGGAGTAAACTGATGACTCATTCCTAACTCAGCAATTTCTCCTTTGTCCTGCTGTTTATAGTTAGTGAGTGTATCTGTCATCTCTACATGTAATGGGAATAAGACAACAGTCTATCAAGTGTACCACCACCTCCACCTTCAGGAGACATCTATCAAATTTGCCTCTCCACAGTCTTGAGATGAGGAGCTGGAACTTACCACATACAACATATTTCCCTCTTTAGTGGTACTGACAAGGGGTTAGGGGTAGGGGCTAAAACACATTTTAAAAATCATTCTCATAAATGTTCTTTCCCAACAGTCTCTGGAGTTTTTATACCTAAGATATGGGGAATGTATGCAAGAACCATGAAACTTTTTTTTTTTAATTTTAGCTAAAGCCTTAGAAATGTATGACTCCGGTACCTTTCTTGGATGTCTCTCTATTGTATCTTGGTACCTCAACCAATATTTGCTTTAACATTCTTCCATATCCTGTTTTATAAAGCCAAATGGCTCATTTCTCAGAGGAGTCCTGGGACTTCTCTGAGTCTTGTGGTGCTTACTGGGTGACAAGCAGTAGAAGCTGAGAGATAAGACAACACATAACCCCCAAGAGGAAGCCTGATTCTATTGGGGCTCTCCTTACTTTCTTAGCCCTCACACACAATTAGCTACCAAAGTTAAACATTTTTCCTGGAATATATTTCTCAAATCTGCCCCATCCCCTTTTATCCAATCACATTGCCCTTCAACTGGACCACTGAGATCCTCTTTGACTGCTTCCTCTAGTGTCTGCCCACCAAACCACTGCAATTAGCTTTCAGAATCACATACCTGGACCTGTCTCTGAATCGTCTGAAAATATTTCCATGGCATCCAGTTGCCTACTGTGTGAACTCTAAACTCCTTCACAAATTGGTCTCTAATTCCTTCTCCAGAATTATTTCTTGCCAGCTCACGTATTATCTCCAGTGAAATTGAACTGTGATCTGCAGGGCATGTCTCAAATGGTTGGAAATAAAGGAAGTAAAATTATCCTCTCATAGTTAAACTATACAATCATACCACAGTGAAAAAGAGCAGAGATATGCAAATTCACCTTAAAGAGAGCATATGATTTCTATTATTGTGAGCTTATCATGCCAGCAGACCGGAAGAGAAGGAACAGAATTACTGCCACCAGTAGTTGACCCTGATTTCCATGAGGAGGTAGACTTGCTGCTATGTAATGGAGGCTGTGTGGAGAATAGAACTCAGGGATTGATTCCTTCAGAGGATCTTGGTGCTTTTATAAGTGGTGATAACCATGGCTGGCCAACTGCAGCAACACCTTACCAACAGAATGCTAATCAAAGCCTCAGACTCCTCAGAGATAAAGATCTGAGGACTGGAGGAAAATGATGGTTGGTAGAGAAGGAAGATGATAAACATCAATTCCTCAGGAGAAACTGTAGGTGCAGGTATATCTTATCTGACTACAGTTCCTTTGTAAGTCTTTTTCTCCCCCTGCCCTTTTTCTTCCAGAAATAATGAGTGACCACCAATTTCAAACATCACTGATGGGACAGATTGAATTTAACATGGGTCAGAATTGGATCTGAAGTGGTCCAATGAGTTTATCTTCTCTGCCATCAGTGCTTCAACTGTCACTGCTACCCCAGGGCTCATAGAGTGCCTAATTAGTGACATTTGATCTTACATAATGTAGTCTTGGATTAATGAACCCATTTCATTTTGGAGGCAGGATACAACAGTGGGCACATGACCAGAGAATCCACCAATGCTACCCTATATCCAGGAAATTCCCATCCAGCAGAACACTGGAATTTCCCCTTAAAAGTAGAGTTGAGATGCTAGCTTTGGAATTATACATGATCAGTCAAGATGAGACTATACCTTGAACCAACCATGATTAGAAGACGTGGGTTTGGAGTCAAAAGGGTAGGCATAAGAGGAAATCTCATTATTCTTCCTACTGACTCCTTTGGGAAGTTTGTGCTTTCCTCTTCCACGACTTTAGTTTTCACCAGACTAGAGTTCCAGGGATGGAAATGCTTCTACCACAGAGCATAAAATGTTTCTTGGTATATAAACATGAGATGGCATTCTGAACCACACCCATCTAGTGTTCCCATCCCAAGTCTCAGAGTCCTAAATTGAGCAGAGAAGACTAACAAGGACTCTGAATTCAGACTTGTTTGAAAATCCACTAATGTCATAAAACTATCTGAAATTTAGGTTTCAACCCATACTTCTCTCCGGTTGTAAAGATAAGAATCTCTTTAAAGGGTGCCCAAAGACCCTCTGGCTTTCCCACTATGCCTTGGATTGGGCGTTGACTGACTTTAGCCTGCTATTTTTTGTTTGTTTGTTTGTTTCAGTGACACTTAACAACCACGTATTTCACACTTCTTAAAATTGCCATTACCCCAGTATTTCTCAAATACTACAAATACTATATAAGCAATGCATCACTTCAACCTGTACCCAGCACAGTTCAGCATGGGTGAGTATCTTAATAACTGTGATGCTACAGGATGGCCACTTACTATCATTAGTGCTGGCATCCCATCCTGAGGATTTGGCTACGAGGAACTGGACCCTAACCTAGCTGCAGGAACTCTAAGAGCCAGTGTAGAACACTCTTCTCAGGGTTGTCCCACTATACAGGCAAGGGTGTAAAAGTATTTTAACACCAACTACTGAGAGCATTGGATAAGCAGTGAACTCAGGAAGCAGTAATTCCCCAGCCTTTCTGACCTACTGTACCCTGGCAAAGCAGGCTTCAGGGACAAAAGGGCCCTGCAACATAGAAATAGTGCTGAAAACTAGCACCCTTTCAATGGACAGGGCAGTGGATATAAGCAAGGCAGATGCTACTGGAGTCAAGGCCTAGAAATCTTGAAGTTTTCAAGATATTTGCTCTTTATCACTCAACTCCCCTCCCAACAAACTCATGACATTCAGAAACTCTTCATTTCAAATTCAAGTAGAACTATTGGAATTTTCCTGATGCCTCCACCAAATTAACCGCTCTATGCCTTTGTACACAGCATGTATTAGAATGTCCTGACTATTCATCATTCCAGAGAGTTTAGATTTCCCCTTTTCTCTAAAACATTATCTGTTTCTCTGGTTACTTCTGTTAATGAGTCATTCCTTCCTTTCTACTTTCTACTTTGATGGGACTTCATGCTTCTCTCTATTATGGTTCTCATCATACTGCGTTGCAACCCAGTATGTATTCCCAGCCATGCAGGAGGTTTTTTATGACCTAATGTCTTAGCCTAATGTCTGGTGCATTCTAGACAGTTATATTGTGAATTAAAGAGATTAAAGAAACCCATTAACTGTAAGATGCATTTTCTCCTTTGGTTTAGGTATCTTAATGAAAAGATGGGAAGATAGATAAGATTCAGAAACAATCAGAAGTTAAATTCATTAGAAGCCAATACTAAGTCATCATCATATATTACAGACACTTTTTAAAAATGGTATATGAAATCAAATTACAACAAAATACACAGAATTGGTTTATCAAGAGGGAAATCTGATACAAGTGTACTTGTGGGCTTGATCTTTTAAGAACAACATAATTAAATTGGGTATCCGTTACTGTATCCCCCCCCCCAAACCTCCCATGTTCTATAACCCTTCTCTAACCCTTTCATTTTATTTTTCTCATAGATCTTATAACTGCATCATCTGAGCCACAACTAGAACATCGGCTTCATCAGGATAAGGTTTTTTTATGTTTTTGTTTTGTTTATTATTGACTTTATCAATGCTTAGAAAAATCACTGACTCATAGTAGGAACTCAAAAAATTATTAAAAGACTGAATAAATTTAAAATTTTAAGCAAGGGGCGCCTGGGTGGCGCAGTCGGTTAAGCATCCGACTTCAGCCAGGTCACCATCTCGCGGTCCGGGAGTTCGAGCCCCGCGTCGGGCTCTGGGCTGATGGCTCAGAGCCTGGAGCCTGTTTCTGATTCTGTGTCTCCCTCTCTCTCTCTCTGCCCCTCCCCCGTTCATGCTCTGTCTCTCTCTGTCCCAAAAATAAATAAAATGTTGAAAAAAAAATTAAAATTTTAAGCAATATTCATGTGATGTATTACTTTGATTTAATTTTTGGTTAAAAAAAGGAGGAACACAAAAATTAAAAGTTTAAAAAATGGTGCTGTTGAAGACAACATATAATTTGTGCATTCAAGGTAAAAATTTGAGTTATTTTTAAATTAAAATGTATATTAATGCAATTTTTAAAATACAAACTAATACTTGAGGAAGTTATTTTGGGGTGAAACTTTTTAAAGCACCAAGGAAATTTAATTGGGACTATCTGTACTATGGAATGTGATAAAGAATTACTATACACCCACATGCACATAATAAAATTAGAACTATTATAGCATAGATTGAATTTCTCATTATTACAGAATTATTGAAATCTTTAACCAAAAGTGACTAAGGGAAATGTATATTCCCATTGTTTTTCTCTGTCAACTGTGCACCATATTGTTATATGTATCATTTCATCTATAACAAGGTGGCCACATTGAGTTAGAACTTTCTATTCATAGAAGTATCAGTCTCCTATCTACCAGTGCTCAAAGAGCATATTTAAATTATAATCTTCAACAGCTATCTATGTGCCACTTTATTGATGTTTCTAATTTATCACCAATTAATTGATATACTATTACCCTTCTTTTAAGTCATGATTCTTCAAAAAGAAAAGAAAGGTTTGGTGCAGGCATCTGTTAGTGGAAGAAAAATTTATCTTTCTAAGCTATAGCTCTGGTGTGTGAATGCTATCCCTGACCAACTTGATTCTGCTCTGAGCGGCAGGAATGGCATGGAGAACATTCAGTTCCTTGGCTTATGACATTAATATTTTTAAGTCGGAATCCCCCTGAAGTTATCACTCCTACAATGTTTCCTCTGTCACAGCCCTCCATGTTGGAGCCCAGGATTTTCCAATTAATCACCAGGTATGGATTCCATAATTGTTGCTTTATCATCTTTTAGTTAGAAAATAGTGAGGCAAGTTTTATTCCAGCTTTATGTCCCTTTTATGAATGAAGGGGCTTGGGTCTACTGCTTGGAAACATGATGAGTTTTGAAGTAAATTCTCTGACTTAAAACAAGAGAAAGAAATCTGGAAGAGGCTTCGGAATTTATCTTATAGAAAGACAGGAACTATTAGACTCTGGAGAAAATAAATACCAGCTACAGAATGTATGGAGGACTCTAGGTAGGATTAGAGATGTCAGAAATAACTAAGGTGTTCATTTAAGGGCGACTAAAGGAAAATAAAAGGATTTGAGTGGTTTGTCTTAGCTGAAAGCACTTTAAATGGAAAAAGGCAACTGCAGCACTTATTTATAAGCTTAGGTAAAGAGTTAAATTGAATTTCATTGGGTTCTGTGATAGCTCTTTCCATGGACTTAGCCTGTATTTTATTGGATTTCACTCTAAGACCATCCTTTGACCAAATGAGGTTTTCCAGAATAAAACATTTTTAAAGTAGCATCAGATCTACCTTTCTCTAAAAGATGTTTATTCCTGTTCACTACCATAATGAACAGATACATCTTTCATCTTCTCCTTGGGAATAGAGTCAGATCACTTAGTTACATAATAATATTTTTATTTCTTGAATTCCCATGTGCTACGCACTATAGATGCATTCTATCACTTAATCTTCACAAACATTTGGGAAAGAGGCAGTATTTTTTCTGGCTTATTAGTGAGGATCATGATGGTTAAGGAACTTGTCTGTGGATAGAAAACTTATGGGTGGCAAAGCTAACCCTTAAAGTCAACTTTTTGACTCATTGTGATAAGCACTCAACAGTAAGAATTAGCATGTCGATCAGAATCGTATGAGAGGTTTTCCAAAATGCATAGCTCAGGTTCCAGCCAGAGTTTGTAACAGGACTTTTGAATAAGCTGTGTGGATAACTAAAATCTTCTGCTTTAGAGAAGGAATACAACTCTCATCCCTCTAGTGTCCCCATTCTCAAATAATGCTGAAAGCAGTACTCCAGGTTATGTACACTTACATAGGATACATGCAGGACTTCTGGCTAGAGTTCTTATCACTGTTCAGTGCCTCATGGGTATAAATAAGTTCAGGAACTATTGTCTTTACCACTGAGCAGTAGGTGGGGCCAAAGGGTTGGGACCCAGTTATATTTACTCTATCCAGGAAGAAAATCAACATTTCTGGGCAAACGGAGAGTTCTAAGAGAGATGAGAAAAGTCATTTTCTTGAATAATGTTCTGGGAAACCAGAAGATGCTAAGCTCATGTTTCTTCCTGGCAATTGTGGCTTCTAATTAAAGTAGCCCAGGATGGCTTGGACAGCATGGTCCAATTGCCCTGAGCAATGGAGGGAGGACACAACAAAAAGAAGGCAGTGAATCACATCAATAGGAAGAGCCATGGAGTTGAAATCTCCCAGGGTGTACTGCTAATAGCAAAGAATGGTTTGAAAAATTACTTAAGCAAAAGGTAATGAGTCGTCTCTGCTAGCTTCTCCCACAGGAAATAGTTCCAACTAGGGGTTGTTTATGCATCTATTTATTTATTAAACAAACATTTACCAAGTATCTTCTCTGTACTTGTACTAGGTCCCTAAGATGCAAAGTTGATAAATTGGCCTAGTTTTCAGGGAGAGAAAAAACCCTTCAAACAAATGGGTGTGGCCAGCTTTTGAAATGCTAATAATTCATCGTATATTTTGTGTTTTTTTACTTTAGAAAGAAGCTTTTTTGCCCATTCCTGGAAGTGTCATTATCAGGAAGTAACAAAATAATGCCTACTCTTATCCAGGATGGGAGGAAATCTTTCTACCTCCTAGAACTGCATGATTAAGGTTTTGTGCTCTAAAAGCTAAAGTCTCCTTATGATGGTTGATCAAGGTTTTATGGATGAATCATCAAGCTCAATTAATGAAAGGGAAGGGAAGGAACGGAATTATGGAAGAAAGTTTCTCCCCCCGCTTTGTTCTGATAATATACTGGAAAGAAGTGACAGGGAAGAGAAACTTGGGTTCTGGAGTTTGCATACCTGGCTTTCATTGCCATGATAGCTCAGGCCATCTGGGAGTGAGCTCAGGAATAGCTTACCTGGATGATGAATTACTTTCAGTGACTAGGCCAAGACAAATTATATTTTTAAATGTGTGTCTAGAGTGGTAAGATACCATGATTGTCAGTACAATCAGACCAGAACTAGAACAGGGAGAATAGGAACCATTTCTCGAAGAAAGAGCTGTAGGACAGATATGGGCACTTTGTAAATTGGTGTTAGCTGAACGGCCAACCCAGTTGGGGTCTACTATATCTCTTTCCAAGATATGTGAAATTATCTATCCAGTCATAAAAATACAGAACATATATTAGTCCTTTATAAGAGCTTAATAAATATTAATGCAATTAATGTAAATTGAAGCTAAAATCTTTTAGGTGTAGGCAATATGTCTATTTTTAAACGTGAAAACTTTGATTTAAAGGAAATTGATTTTTAAAAATCATATTAAAAGCCAACGTGTAGTATTCAATAAGTGGTGTTAGAACAACTCGATAGCCTTCTGGAAGAAAGTAAAAGTAAAGTTTTTTCATCACTTGCATCATAAAAAAATAAGTGAAAGATGTCAATTTTGAAATCATAAAAATACTAAATAATCCATGGAGGTGTAAAGAAGTTATATTGCTGAAGATTTTTTAACAAATATGAAATAAAACCACAAATCTAAGAAAATTAAATAACCTATTCATAAATTTGATGACATACATTTAAAAAAAATTAAGTTTATTTATTGAGAGAGAGAACATGGGTGGAAGGCCAGAGAGAGACAGAAAGAGAGAGAGAGAGAATCCCAAGCAGGTCTGTACTGACAGTGTGTAGCCCAGTACGGGGCTCAGACTCCCAAACAGTGAGATCATGACCTGAGTTGAGATCAAGAATCAGACACTTAACCAACAGAGCCATGTAGGCACCCCTGAGGACATACATTAAAAAAACAAACAAACAAAAGCCTGCATTGATAAAACTTCCAAAAGCAAAGCCAAAAGAAAAAGAATTTGTTTCTTTAGGAGATATAAAGCATTGATATGTCAATAAGGAAACATCCATCAACCTTGCAGGAAAAAAAAACAGGCAAACAGAAAGAAGAAAGGTTAGAAGGAAGGAAGGGGGGGAGGGAGGGAGGGAAAAAGGAAGGGAGGGAGAGAAGAAGGGAGGGAGGGAGGAAGGAAGAAGAAGGGGGAGATTCATAGAACAGGAGATAAAAATAACTTTTAAACATATGAAAAGATTCTCATCCCACCTCACCCCAAGAGATAAGTGCATTTAAACTAGGTTTCTGTTTATCTGCTATCAAGTAGATCAATATAAATATTCAGTAACATACTGTAATAGTAAAGGTATGTAGAAACAGGACATAGAATGTAAATTGAAACAACCTTTAAGGAGTCTAACTTGGAAATATTAATCAAAGTAGAAAAATGTGCATTCCCATTGAATGGTTAATTCCATTTCTTAAGTTTTGCTCTCTCTAATAACTGATATGTGTAAGAATAGGGACTTACACAAGGATATGCCACTGCTGTCCTATTTGGAATAGCAGAAGAGACTTGACTGGCCTTCAGTACCTGTGATGGTGGTTTAATGATATGATGGGATATTATGCACCTGTGGGGGGAAAAATTTAAGCTGAGTGAGTTCTTTATGTACTGATATGGAATGAATTTAGTTTTTCGAAATGGAAAAAAAAATCCACAAGGTAAATGTGTTATGGTAGCTTTCTGTTCCCGCTGCCATAACAAATGAATATAAACCTAGAGGCTTAAAACAAAACAAATACATGATCTCACATTTCTATAGGTCATACAGAGGGCTGGGTCCTCCCTGGGTAACTCAGGCTGTTTTCCTTGTATTCTTTGCTGGAGGCCCAAGAGAGAATCTGTTGCCTTGCGTTTGCCGACTTCCAGAGGTCACCTGTGTTCCTTGGCTCATGGTTCCCTTCCTTGCTCTTGAAAAGCAGCAACCTCACACCACTCTGAATCTTCCTCTGTGGGCATGCCTCTCTCTGACCACAACTGGGAAGGGTTCTCTGCTTTAAAGTGTTCAAGTGATCATATTGTACCCGTCTGGATAATCCAAATAATATCTCCATCTCCAGGTACATACCCGTAATCACATCTGTAACGTCCCTTTTTCCGTGTTAAGAACATAGTCACAGGTTCCAAGGATTAGGGATGAACATCTTTGGGGGCCATTATTCTGCCCACCGCAATACATATCCATGTGAATATCACGCTAATGTCTCTTTAAAAATGAAGAGATTCAGGGTCTCTGGGTGCCTCAGTCAGCTGAGTGTCCAACTCTTGATTTTGGCTCAGGTCATGATCTCACAGTTCATGTGATCGAGCCCCATGTGGGGCTCTGCGCTGACAGCATGGTGCTTGCTTGAAGATTCTCTCTCTCCCTCTCTCTTTGGCCCTCCCACGCTTGTGTGCTCTCTCTTTATCACTTTCTCCCTCAAAATAAATTTTAAAAAATGAAAAGATTATATATATGATAAGAAATAAAAATAGGGCTACAGTTACATGTAAAACCATTAATACTGGTTGCCTGAGGAAGAGGGATGACATAGAAGTGAGAGGCAGCATTTTCCTTGTACCTTGTGAATTTTGAATCATGTAAATTATTATCATTACAAAACCTACATGTTTTTAAGGGATAAAATCAAACCTCTTTGCAAAATGTAAAAGGAAGATACATGTAGATTGATTTCATTCCAGTCAGGGACTGTGAACCCTAGTATTTGATGAATAATAAATGTAGCTTAGAAACACCCCAGGGCCCTTGTGGAGGAGAACCCAGTGGTGAATGAGCCAAGGGGAACAGTAATAGAACGTGGCCACCAATACAAGATGGGAAGAGCGGGAGGTAGGTGCCTCGTTGACCTGCCCCTGCTGCTAGGAACTCCCTGTATTTTTATGTCAGCAATTCCACAGAGCCCAAAGAGAAACTTGTGTTACAACCAGCCACAGGGGAAAAATAAAGGGTGGGGAGGGAGGATCCCTTCATTTTATTGGCATTATTCCTTTCAGACTCTGCACTGATGGATGCTCTGGTTTTAAAAGACAGATGACAGAAGCAAAATTGGAAACGTTGGCCCCTCACTCATGTTTTAAACACTTGAACAGGCTACCGTTCATACACTGCTCTCACAAAAGAAAAACAGGCTATGTGTTAGTAAAATAAGAATTGTTCGTTCTTTAATTAGAAACATTTGTGTTCTATTTTGCTTTGGTGCTAGTAATCTTGTTTAAAAAAACAGTTTTCCACTTATATTAATCTCTGTTCATACAAAGGGAAGTTTCAGGGGTGATGAGCTTTAGTAGTGTCTATATGCAAACACATTAAAGTAGTCTCAGTGCTGTTACATGTATCACTTCGACAGTGACTGGATTCAGTATTTTTCCTGAAAGCTTGGTGGACTGAAACTCTAGAGTTTATCAAAGTTATGGTGCCAAATTCTCTTTGATGTTTTTCACATGTGTTGTAAAATAACAATTTTTCTCTTACTGGTAAATACATTTTCCCCTAATATGTGAGAAACATAGTAAGCTTTAAAAAAAAAACAAACTAGCCTGGAGACTCAGGTTTTTAGGTAGGAGGCTAAATACCACTGATAGATTAGCAAAAGTTCTTCCTGTGGAGATTTAATCAGTTAATATTGACTAGAGATTTTTTTTTTTTTTTTTTTTGGAGAGAGAGAGCACCTGCGTGCATGCGCCTGTGCAAGCAGGAAGGGAGAGGGAGAGGGAGAATCTCAAGTAGGGTCCACACCCAGCCCAGAGCCAGACATACTGGGGCTCCGCCTCACGACTGTGAGATAATGATGTGAGCTGAGATCCAGAGTGAGCTGAGATCAAGAGTCGATGCTTAACTGACTGAGCCGCCCAGATGCCCCTGGGGTTATTTTTAAAGTAAAGAATTCAGTCCCTTCGTTCAATCATTAAGACAATGACAAGTAATTGAATTGAAAATCAGGCAAAGATCGGGGCGCCTGGGTGGCGCAGTCGGTTAAGCGTCCGACTTCAGCCAGGTCACAATCTCGCGGTCCGTGAGTTCGAGCCCCGCGTCAGGCTCTGGGCTGATGGCTCAGAGCCTGGAGCCTGTTTCCGATTCTGTGTCTCCCTCTCTCTCTGCCCCTCCCCCGTTCATGCTCTGTCTCTCTCTGTCCCAAATAAATAAATAAACGTTGAAAAAAAAATTAAAAAAAAAAATCAGGCAAAGATACCGGCAGGAAATTCAAAGATGCAGAAGTCTAAATGGCTAAAAACATATGAAATATTTAGCAGCTATGTTAGTGAAAATTAAATGCAAATCACGGTAAGAAAAAAAAACCCCACCATCTCACATTTAATAGATGGGCAATTTTTAAAACATGGCACCGCCAACTGTTGCCATAGATGCGAAGAACTTTTAACTCTATAGTACAATTTGGCAAAAATTAGTAAAGATGGACACATACATACACTACAATATAGAAATTCCACCACCAACTGTGCACCGATGACATTGTCATTTGTCCACAAAAAGATGCATAAGATTGTTCAAAACAGCATGGGTTTTTATATGAAAATAATAGAAGCCATGTAAATGACCATCAAAGTAAAAATAAATGAATTACAATATAGTCTCTAATGCAGTACTGCATCACAAGGAAAAGTGAATGAACAAGAGTAAAGAATATCATCATGGATTAGTCTCTCCAAGAAGCAGTCTTTCAGGCAACTTGCAGAAGACTACATTCTGGTGCCTGTCTTAGTCGGCCTGGGCTGTCCTAACAACACACCATAGACCGAGTGGCTTAAACAACAGACAGTGGCTTAAACAACACGCAATTCTGCAGGCTGGGAAGTCCAGGATGGAGCTGCTGGCAAATTCAGTTCTTGGTGAGTACCTTCCTCCTGACTTTCCAACAGCACCTTCTCATTGTGTCCTCACAGGGTGGAGAAAGAAAGAGTGGAAGCAAACTCTCAGGGGTCTCTTTTTAAGAGCACTAATCTCATGGTGAGCCACGAAGAGGTTTTTTGGGGGGTGACAGTGGTGTTCGTGGGGTCCAGAGCTGATGGCCAAGAAAGAGTTCTTGAAGATGTCTTTGGTGCAAAAAGGTGATTTTATTGAAGCACAGGGACAGACGGGCAGGAAGAGCTGCCCCAGGACCCTGAGGAGAGACTGGTTATATACTATGGAGTTGGGGGCGGGGAGAAGTCCAGGGGAAGTTTCCAGTGAGATTTTCATATGCTAAAAAAGACTCCCAAGATACTGGAGGCCTAGCTATTGTCAAGCTAAGGTTGTTTTTCCCTCTAGGAAAGCATTAACATTAAGACAGCAGGGAGTTCCTGGAGAAACCTTTTACTCTGCCAGCCTCAAGTATTTGTCAATGGGCTGCAGGTTACAAGGAAATTTAGTTCTATCTAACATTTCCTTCTGCCTGTGTTTCCCACATCACTGTGGAGGGGTGATGGAGACTTTTAGGTCCTTCAGGACTGCGATCTCTATCAGTTAACCATTTGTTTTCCCCCTTTCCTTTGTTCTCTGGCAGTCAGGAGTGCCAGAGGAATATCACACATCTCCCACCTGGGGTGCGGGGGGGTGGGGGGGCAGGTTTTGGCCTGTCAGCTTGCCTTTCCTTCCCTCATCGAGCCCCACCCTCTTGAACTCATCTAAACTTAATTACCTCCTAAAGATCCCACCTGTAAATACCATAACACTAGGGATTAGAGTTTCAACATATGAATGGGGGTGCAGGGAGGCACAATTCAGACTATGGTAGTACCTTATATATTAAATTTTAAAATCTGAAAAAAAATGTATTTTCAACCTTTGTAGTAAAAGTGTGAACATCATAAGTCAGAATAGTTTTTCCCCTGGGAGATGAGAGAGAAGAAAGAGATCAGTGAGAGAGAGATACCTGCTGAGTCTCACTTTCACCTTCATGAGTTATAAGTTTAGAATATTTTGCATAAATTGTAAGTTTAGAACATTTTTATTTGTGTCCAAATGAAAGTTTATAAACAGAGTAAAATGTGTTCATTAAGAACAAATGCAAATTCTGAGAAATAATACACCCAAGGTACTTAGGCCAACTCCTCTTCCCCCCCCCCCCTTGGAATAATTTTATTTGAGTCCAACTTCTTACTTAAAAGTCAACTCCTTTCTTTAAAAGAAATACATTACCTGGTTCTTGGAAAATTTACTTACTACATAAGCTACTGACTTCTCAGTATGCATGATTCTTTCATGCTACAAATCCGAGGCCCAAGGGTGAACATCAGACTCACTCTTATAATATGTCACTTTGAGTCCATACTTCAGAGAATGTTTTTGCTCCGAATCTAACTCTTAAGTGTGAACAGCTCAATCATTATTACACTGGGAACTTTACATTGTCCTTGCCCTTCCTCCAAATCCCATCACTTCTTCTTCTTCTTCTTCTTCTTCTTCTTCTTCTTTTAATGTTTAGTTATTTTTTTTAGATAGTGAGCTTGAGCAGGGGAGGGACAGAGAGGGAAGACAGAGGATCCAAAGCAGGCTCTGTGCTGACGGCAGAGAGATCATGACCTGAGCTGAAGTCAGAAGCTTCACTGACTGAGCCATCCAAGTGCTCCACCACCCCCCCATCCGTTCTTTAAGAGATCTCAGTTTGTTAGATATATAAAGGTTTAGCACTTTGATTTGGAAAATCAATCTCAAATTTTAAAAACAAAATCATTTCTGAATTAAGAATAATATGTCATCCAAATAAGTAATGTAAACCAACCCATCCTGGAGCTAGATTTCTGAGATTCTAAGCTCTGATCCTCACTTCACACAATTACTTAGCTTCTCTAAACCTCAGTGACCTTATTTGCAATTGGGAATAATGTTAAGGCTTACCTCATGGAGTTTTGCACTTCTCAAATGAGACAGTGCGGGTGAAGAACTATTCAGAATCATTGCATTTTTGATGCAGGAGCTGATGTATATATGTCATTCACTGCGTTCTCCCCAAAATTCTCTTAAGTGCTTGGATAACCCCCACTTTACACGTGAAGAATGAGAAGCACAAAGAGTTACACAGTGTGTATGCAAATCGTAAGGTTATGGTGCAGGCATCTCCAGGGGAACGTTATTCTATCTACCACACGTACCAAAGATGGAGTGCTAGTACTCGGTGACTGACAAGGAAGAAGGGAGTAAGAGTGGTGGGGGAGGATTCATAGGTCTATAGGTGGTGGAAACAGATAAGTAGGTTATAACAAGTGTCTGAAGTGTGACACGTAGAGCTATGAGCAAAGGGCAGTAATGTCTCAGAGTGAGAAACCTAACTGCTGGTGAAAATTGGAGAAAAGTTTTCCAGAAGAAATGTAAATTGCCCTGCATCTTACTATAAAAGAAGCTTACCAGGCAGGGAAGTGTGGGAAGGACACATTAGAAACCAACTGGGTGATGCCAAGAAACGTAATGCAAGGAACCAATCCCTATGCAATTCTAATTTTTTGTTTAATCTGGTTATTGGTGAGCTCTGCTAAAATGGAGTTTAGCTGGATCTTGAATTCAAACCATGGCAAATAGTGAGCTTCCAGGGATACTAAGACCAACGTCACACATTCCATATGCTCCATTTCACTACAAATGAGCAGCTTTACGACCTGACTCCCTTGAGAGTCTTCAAATAGAGATTTAATTAGAAAGCATTAAAGAAACTCATCCTGAAATAACAAAGGCAGTGGTAGCCATAGGAAGACATTACCCCAGTGAGAAGTTGGGGCACTCACTGAAGATTCTATTAAGCAAACGGACAAATGAGAAGACTGTCCCCTAGGACAGTAATTATGCAATATCACAAAAGGTATTGACATACATAAACTTGTCTTAGGATGATAAACATTTTTAAAATGTGTTTCATTCATTAAAACTAGTTTATTAATTTCTGCATTATCCATGGAAACACATCAGAGAGAAGATTGTAAAAGATACAGCAAAACAGAAAAGAGCTTTCTGAAAATGGTGATAGCTTTTTTGTAATTATGATTTTATTATAATTAAAAATTTGCATTATATTAAGTTACTAGTGTTTATACTAGATATTTATAAACATGATCTAAGTTTTTTTGATTGACAAATGACTGATAGAGCTATTGGTGATTTGTCCTTATTTTAATACTATTGATATAATTTTCTAAGTTTATGTGATCTCTTCAGAGCCAAGTATTCATTATGCAAACAGTGCTAAAATACATATATGCATGAGGTTGTAATTACTATCTATTCCAGAATCATAGATAAGCTCTATTTTGGGAATAACTGATTTTTGTGTAACAGAAGACATGAGGGATAATTAATTGTCTTAAATCACGTATCCTCATTTATATGGTGGAACGTACCTGTGGGCCATACTGTTTTGTAATCCTTGTTCTGAACAGCTCTTGCCAAGAGCTCTTAATTCCTAAGCATATTTATGTGAATGTCTGAGGCTGACATAGCCCATACTTGAAGTGAAAGTATTTCTCACCCACTTGCCCAGCAATAAACCTTAAGGTTTGTAGGAGAGCTAATAGGGACATGGTAAGAAATATGGTAAGGGAAAGTGCTTCTTAAGATGCATGATCATAATGAAAAGTAAAGGAAAAAGAAAAGGAAGAGAAGGAGAAAAGTAGCATTGGTGTGCAGGAGCACATGCGTGTGCACACACACACACACACACAGACATGCACGCAAGACCTATTAATAATTAGGAGTTATAAATTATCTTTCATCATATTAAACAAATATTTGAACATCTGCTATGTGCCAGGCACTGAGGATGCAGTGAGCATATGCCCGGCATTCACGGTGCTTAGAATTCCACTGTGGGGAGACAGGCAATAACCAGAGGAAATTAGTATTAGGAGATAAACAACCCAGATAAGGATCATAGAGAAGTGAGAAGGGAGCAGCCGTGGTCATGGAAACTCTCACTGATGAGGGGATGTGTCAGCAAAGATGTAAAGTAGTAATAGCAACTCAGTAGGATATTTGAGGAAAGAGCATTTTGGCAGAAAGAATAGCTACCACAAAGTTCCCGAGATGCCTGCTGTGTTCCATGAAGAGTGGGAAAGCTGGAGGGTGGGAACGGTAGAAACAAGGTCACAGGATTTATGGGAGAGGCTAGACCGTGTGGGTCATGCTGATTGTACTAATGACCTTAGACCTGTGCTGTGTAGTACTGTAGTCACGGACCAAATGTTGCTCTTGAGCACTTGAAATGTGGCTGGTGTGACTGAATTCTAATTTGATTTAATTTAAATTAAAATTTTTTAATTGATACTCAGTTCAGTTATTGGGAAACTTCTCAATATGTTTCGAACAACTTGAGTATGTGAATATATTTTAATTGTAAATTTAATTGAATCTAAACATGAATCAAGTATCCAATTAAAATTCAGTGCCTGAATTGAAACATGGTAGATGTAAAAAATACACACTGACTCAAAGATTGAGTAAGAAAAAGGACTTCAAAGTATCTCAAATTTTGTATTGATTATATGCTGAAATGACAATATGTATAAGCTGATCATAAACCATCCTAATAGGCAGAGGAGTATTAATGTGTGAGAAATGAATGCTGATAGACTTCTATTAGGAGTATACATTAAAGCACTTTGTGGGAAATATTTTTGAGAAAATACAGCAAAAAACTAAAACTTATTTATCAGGCAATTCTACATGTGGAAATATATCATACAGAAGTAAATATCACAAAAATGAAGCTATAAACATGCCCCTTGCAACTTACTTAAAATAAAACCAAACTAAATAGTCCTACATGGGGGACACATTAAATTAATTATGATATATTCATTCAACAAAATACTAGGAAGTCATTTAAGTTATAAATGTATGTGTATCATTATGTAAGGGCAGTCATCAATTATTAAGCTGAAGAAGCAGCTTGTATATATTAACACCATATTATAAAATTTGATAAACTATAAATAATTCCTAGAAACACATATTTAACTTAATTTCTATACATTTTTCCTGAGAGGTACACACCCAAATTGTAACACTTTTTCTTACATTTTATAATAATATAGATGACTTTTATTTTCTATAGTTTCCTATATTCTAAAATTGCATACATTCTATGACATAAGGATGTTAGGACTGCAATGATAATAATGTGAAAAACTAAGCATTGCTCTTATTTTCTTCACTGAGGGACTTTAAGAGTACAATTTGAAAAATAATGCAGGTATGTTTCAAAATCATAGATCATTGTTGACGTTTAATGATCTCCTTTCAGTCACGGAGATGAAATTTTAATAGATGCTATCACTGGTAATGATCCCATTTTTTATAGCTGAATGAGTTTTAAAACACATTTTGTTAAATAACCTTTGCATATGTGCCAATGAAGGACTAAGAAAACATTCCTAACATGGTAATATAGGTTATATTTTTTAAAAAATCAAAATAACAGAAGAAAACAGTTTTTAGTTCGGAAGATACCATGGTGTCATGAGCTCGACCTTAAGTGAATATAAGTGCTGCCAGAACTCTGCTTTATTTATGGCCCATTTTGTTAATTTTTCTAGCTGCACTAACTCCAATTTTTAGGTGAATACAATACCATTATGATATCTTTAGTGGGATAGAAAAGGGAAAATTCATTCAAAGTATGAAGAATATTATTAAAGATTAGAGGGGCAGAAATGAGCAGAGTACCAGGGAATGACACTGATGTGGCCTGCCTGACAGTCTAGAGAGACAAAGGGTACGCAGGTAAAAAGTGGGAACAGTTAATGGAGATCCTTGAGAACCAGCACTGATGGGATAAGTCTGAGAAGACCACTCTACAAGCCTGTGTAGGCTCCATCCAGATCAGGGAAAGAGTATTCACCATCTTTCTGATAGTCTTCAGAGATTGAAACTCCCACTCCTACCTAGGGTCATTGAAATTAACATGACCTAAAGACCTCTTTTAGACCTTGGAGTCTACATTTTTATGTATCAACGTATGGGCACATGCTCCTGCTTTATCCAGCTTCACCAACCCAGCAACTTTACAATTGATAAGGCAGGGGTTAAACAAAATGCTTTTTTTTTTCCTTTAATTTGCAGTAAAGCCTTTCTGTTGTGCTGATGATTTAGGTCAAGGATCATAAATGCAATATAGGACTTCCATAAAAGAAATACATATTTTGTATACACAGAGTTTATACAGTTGACCTTCAGCTTAGCCCAAACAAGACGGTGAGATTGCTTATATTAGGATATATCTTTCTGATTTTCCTTAGGTAAACACTAATGTCCATCTTCTAAAGAAAATCCTTCAAGATTTTACTTAAGCCCTCTTGATCTCCTTTACCTGAGTGATCTTTTAAGAATAATCACTCTCTGTGAGCCACTCCCAGGGAGTTATATAAACCACATTTAGCGTGTAGGACCCGATACAGAATGTATGGATGACACTAAGAACACATCTTCATCTCTCAGTTTACTGAATTATTAAGATTAATAGCATAGATTCCAGTCAAACTAGGAAGAATGTTTAATCAAAAAGAGCACATATTTTAAACTTTAGTCTTGTTCCATGAAATATTTCTCCATTTCTTATGAGGCAGAAGAGAAGAAAGAAAAAGACAGAATTGGGCTTTTCAGTCTGGAATATATTTACGTCGTTTGCATGTAAAATGAAGAATAAGCTTGGAGTTTAAAAAGTAAAAGTATTTGCAGTAGTTTTTGTTATGACATGATGAGGCATCAAAATAAATGACTTTGCTCAAAGACTGGATGAGCCACAGCATGATCCTCATAACAGAAAACACAACAAATTACCCAGTCAAAAGACTCAAGCACCAGAGATCACCTAAAGGAAAGGCAGTCTTCAGGAAAGCTAAGGAGATGCTTCCATTTTTAGTCTCTAGTATTAAAAACCATCTCTGTCCTCGCAAGCTCCAAAAAGCTGTGGACCCAGTTCTGTGAAAGAATAACTTTATTAGCCACTTGACAAAGTCAGAATTCTCACCTAGTTCACCATTAACTTTTGTTGCCACTGTATCAACTTAGTGGTGATTAAAAGGACTCAAAAGACCTGTTAACAGAAAATTAAGATAATGAGTTTTTTATTTTCCACGTTGAGGTAGTTCCTAATCCATTCTCTCAGCTGTGACCACTCAATCATAATATAGTTTAAAATAGATAGGCTGTCTCATTCTTAGCAAATGGGAGCTCAAATGAACTCTATTCCTGTTTGGACGATTAATAACAATAAGTCCACTGCAACGTGAGAGACTTTATATAGATCTCGTGGAGGACCCCAGTGCACTTTACATTCATTGAAAAACATATCAGCGAAGTTTGCTCAGAGATAGCTAAGAGGCCAATATCAACGATGCATTGCTCAACATAATTATTTCATATATACATTCTCTCTATTATTCATCTCATTTAGTGCCTTTATTTCTGAGCATGGCAAATATATTCTCCATATCAACTTTACTCAGCTTGTTCTCACATGAAATTTTATTCAGTATTATTTATCAATGCATATGGAGTCTTTTATTCCTTTTCCTCCCACCCTGAGAAGTTCTGATATAGTCTATTAGAGGACTATGCCTCCTGTATACGAATCACTTCTATGTGGAATCTGAAAAAAAGCCAAACTCATAGAAACAGAGTAGAAGGGTGAATGCCAGGAGTTGGGGGGCAAGGGAAGAATGAGGGAGATGTTAGTCGAAGTGTACAAACTTCTAGTAAGAAGATAAATAAGTTTTGGGGATCTCATGCACAACATTGTGATCATAGGTCACAGTACTATATTGTATACCTGGAAATTGCTGACAGTAGATTTTAAGTGTTCTCACTACCCCCCCCCCCCACAAAAAAGATAATTATGTGATAGAGATAATCATATTGTGATATATAAGTAACACTACAGTGGTAATCATGTTGCAATATGTAAGTGTATCAAATCAATATGTTGTACACCTTAAACTTACACACTAATGCATGTCAATTATTATCTCAGTAAGGTTGGAAGAAAAAAATCATACTTGCATATCTACCATATCTGGTCCTTCCCTCCAACTCAAGTGCTTTAAGTCTGCCAGAATCACCAGTATCTCTTTAAACTAAATTCTTCACTCTCACCTCTAATTTTTCCTCCTTCGATTCCTTCCCACTAGATTTAGTAAGGTTCTTCACGTACTTTGTAAACATTTTGATCCTGAGTATAACTTCCTTCCTGCTCTCGGTTCCCCCAGTGAATTCTGTCCTGCACTTGCTCCTTGTGTGCTTCCACCGCTGCTGAGAGCTGAGTGCCCTCCAGCGTCCCCTTGTGGTTGGACCAGCACACAAACCCATTTAGAATATTCCATTAATTCTTGATAATTTCAGCAGTTTTACGCTTGAAGTCTTCTGACTTTCAGTCAGGCAATCGTTTCTCTGAACAGTTTTAAGTACAGATTCCCAAGGAATAATAACTAAAAACACCCAAACTGCTTCACTGGCTCACATATAATTGGCAATGTGATATAACCTCCAAATTTTAGGGAAAATAGGTGCTCACTTTGAAGATACCCGAATACGAATACTTTATTCTATCTTTATATCTAACTAGGATTCTATAAATTTATCCATAAATATAAAATACCTTATTTTTTGGGAGTGCATAGGACTAAAAATGTCAGATATATTTAAAGGCAAGTAGTCTTGTTGCTAAAGCAACAATATTATTCAAGGCACACAGGATGTTTGCTTGTTTCAAAATACACTAGTTCGACAACATAGTAGTCCCCCTTTATCTGTCGTTTCAGCTACCCAAGGTCAACCATGATCCAGAAGCAGGTGATCCTTCTTCGAACCTAGCAGCCTAATGCTACGTCAGTCACGGTGCCTACGTCATTCACCTTACTTCCTCTCTGCCCGTAGGCATGTTACCATCTCACATCATCGCAAGAAGAAGGGTGTGTACGGTACAGTAAGATATTTAGATATTTTGAGAGAGAAAGACTACATTCACATTACTTTTATTGCAGTGTAGTTTCATTATAATTGTTCTATCTTATTATTAGTTATTGTTGTTAATCTCTTACTGTGCCTAACTTTTAAACTTTTTCATAGGTATATGAGTATAGGAAAACATAGTATATATAGGGTTTCTTCTTTTTTTTTTAAGTGTTTATTTTTGAGAGAGAGAGACACACACTGAGAGCAGGGGAGGGGCAGACAGAGAGGGAGACACAGAATCAGAAGCAGGCTCCAGGCTCTGAGCTGTCAGCACAGAGCCCGACGCGGGGCTCGAACTCACGGACCGTGAGATCATGACCTGAGCCGAAGTTGGACGCTTAACCAGCTAAGCCCCCCAGATGCCCCTATGTAGGGTTTAGTTCTATTTGTGGTTTCAGGCATCTGGTGGGGGACGGACAAGGGGGAAAACAACTGTATTTTAATACATATGTCACATACATATACTTGAATAAATATGATGGGCTATTCAGGCCTCCCCGAATAGGTACTGAACATTTTTTAAAAACTTATTGTCAAGTGTCCTCTGGTATTCTCACCCATTTCCTAACTTCCAAGTACATACAAATTATTGAGACTAAGCTTCTTACAGATGTATGTGTTACAAGAATACGTATTGAGGAAGCAGAGAAAAGTCCATAAAATACAGATTTTTTTTCTTATGGAAAAGAATAGAAACTATAAAATAATTTTTGTTTTGTTTGTTACATAGTTTTGAGAGTTGTATCACACAGTGTAGCTGTTGAATGGGATTCAGTTAGAGTTAGTATCTTTATATGATACTTGGAGATGTTTATCAACTCAGGGCAGACCCACTCGTAGTTACAATTCAGCCTTCTCTAACATGGCACTCCATGTTGCCCACATGGCAACAAGGCATTATTCAGTTGTGTTAACCATCACATTAGCCTAAAGTTCATCTGCTTAATTAAGAGAGTGTCTTTTTAAGAGTTTTCTTCCTTTTTTTTTAAACTTTTTTTCTTGGGGAACCTGGGTGGCTCAGTCAGTTAAGCGTCTGACTTCAGCTCACAGCTCAAGAGTTCAAACCCCATATCGGCTCTGTGCTGACAGCTCAGAGCCTGGAGCCTGCAGTCTCTGCCTGTCTCTCTGCCCCTCCCCTGCTCATGCTCTGGCTCTTTCTCTCTCTCAAAAATAAATAAGCATTAAAAAATTGTTTTTTTAAACTTTTTTTCTTGCTATCAGCATAAATCTCATAATATAGAAGCATGTTCTCAGTACAATGAAAGCAAATTTCCTATGATAGAAAATGGGAAATGATTTATATAATGATTTTATTCCTCTTTATTAATATAACACATTACACCTTACTTGTGTCTGGGTAAATCCTGTTAAGTCATTTCAGAGTGCTTTCATGAACGTGGAGGGAAAGTTCACAGTGCCTCCCTCAGCTTCTCGGGGTTTTCAGTATTCCTTGGCTTATGCCCGCATCTCTGCCTCTGTTGTCACAATGCCTTCTTCATCTGTGTGTGTGTGTGTGTGTGTGTGTGTGTGTGTATTCTCCCTCTGCTCCAGTCTGACAGAGATTTAGGACTTAGGGCATTTAGAGCCCACCTGAATAATACATTATCATCTCCTATCTCAACATTCTTAACTTAATCATACCTACTAAGGTCCTTTTCTTTTTTGACATATCAGGGTCCAAGGATTAGAATGTGCATATCTTTGGGAAGTGGAGGTTCAATTTTCAGCTCACCGCAGAGATATATGTTGTTTGGGGTATTCCCCCAATTCCATGCAGAACCATAAGCTCTTTGTTTCTGTTCTTGAATCTTAGTTGTTTATTTCCCCGGTGTTCCCGTCTCCCTGCAGCAGCCATTCTGAGTTCCTCTAGTAGAAAGAGGGAAGGGATAAACCACCGTAGTTGTCTTCTGTAATTAGGACAAAAGAGGTATGATAGATGCAGAGTTGCATACCTGATATGCACCTCCCCTACTTTGCTAAAAGAATCCCATTTGATTCTTCAGGTGATGCACCTGGTCCCAGACAGAGGCTCAGGATATGTTGAAGCCAAGCACGGGGCTGCTGTCCACCCCCCTTCCCCAGACTTCATGCTGCCACTTCTGGCCAGTGATGTAAAGGAAGTCTGTGACAGTCTCTCCAAGAAAGGACTGTGCTTTTCTAATAACAACTTCAAGTACAACATGCACATATCAGGGGAGACAAGAGGTAGGCAAAGGGAGAGTGTCTGTAGTCTCACCCTTTTGACCCAATTGTGGCTTTTCACGGGTTAACACTTTTGAAGTGTATGGTTTAAGGGTGTATGATCAAGACGTTGCCAATTAATTTCTTTTGCTTGTGTTTCTAATTAGGTGAGTTTTATTAGGCCTTTGAATTAAGAGATTTTATGATCTTAGCTTTACTCCTCCACATTTAGCTAGGATATTCTGTCTTGGTTTTATTTTTTTTATTTTTATTTTTAAAAATTTTTTTTTCAACGTTTATTTATTTTTGGGACAGAGAGAGACAGAGCATGAACGGGGGAGGGGCAGAGAGAGAGGGAGACACAGAATCGGAAACAGGCTCCAGGCTCTGAGCCATCAGCCCAGAGCCTGATGCGGGGCTCGAACTCACGGACCGCGAGATCGTGACCTGGCTGAAGTCGGAGGTTTAACCGACTGCACCACCCAGGTGCCCCTCTGTCTTGGTTTTAAATAAAGTTTTAAATGTGTTTGCTACTGCATATATTAAAGGAAGTACACACACACGCACGCACGCACGCACACACACACATGTATGTGGTTTTATACCTCAGCCAGCTTTGGAATTATGCCTCAACACATATAACCATGATCTATGACAAAGGGCATAAAACAATTTGATTTTGAAGCTCAGAGAGTTTTTTAAATATTACATCTTATTAAGAATCTAAAGATATGGCTAAAAATGGAAATACTGACCAAACAAAAAGCTATATTTCTAAATAATGATATAATGTCAGGACATTCATAGAGAAATGTCTTCTGAATTGTCAACATCAGGAATAAAAATCAAACAATAGTGAACTAAAAGGTAAACATGAAGTTAAATGCTGTAATGGAACAATATGCAGGTGACTTAAAAGGTGTGCCTCTGTAGACTCTTCTCATGTTGTGCTCCAAAACTGGATCAAAATTTAGATCAAAAAATAATCAGATGAAAAATGCAATTATTTCGTATTATCCATCCCCAATAGGAAAGTCTTAGTAGTGATCTGGAATGGTGCTGTTGAAACAGACGTGCCCTAGTTGTGTGACACTGAAGAACCGTGCCTAATTGAACATGCCTGTTTTAGTTTCTATTTCCTTTAAGACAATAAAAATCTCTGAGAACTGTCCCTAATGGCAGAAAATCAAATGATGCTGATAAAGCAAAGCTGAAATGACTGGGGAAGTCCAGAAATTGCAAGTGAAATTCAAAAGGATTTGCATTTGCTGTGTAAGTTGGCTGATGTGGCAAATCACATTTAATGCTGACAACTGTTAAAAAATAATGATAAATGGAGACCAAAAATAAGCAGATAAATGAAGCAAGCAAACCAGAGCCGCTGAGTTCCTAATAGATGACAAAAAGTTCTGACATAGGTTGAAATCCTTTGAATGGTAAGAAATGTGGAGAATGGAGGAAACTGATTTACAAACCTCAGGAGTTTCAATCCTGAGTGTGTATATTGTTTCCACATTAATATTTTATCCATCCAGTCGGCCTCGAGTCACGGCTAAAGTGGTATTAAAATGTGGATCATATGCTTCTTTACATTAAGGCACGTTCAAATTTATAAACTCATAGACAAAAACTAGTGTGAAAAGGAAATGGTTCAGTTGTGTTTTTAAAAAATAAGTTTTGTTGCAAAGCTTCCAAAATAATTGGCAGATCTCAGTACTATCCACTTTATCTGAAACTGCCTAATGTTGACAAATATTGAAGTTAGCACTCTCATAGGGCTTAAGATGAAAAGAGCATTCGAAGCCTGTGTCATTTGGAGAGTACTCCTGTACCTGGTCCAAACATTGTCTTCATATATATGGCAAAAATAAAGATTTGGGGGGAGCAAATAATGGTTTTCTGAGTCAGGCGTTATCATAGGAATTAACTATAGTTTTTTTCAATCAGTTCTAAGTCAGCTGTGTTGCAAGGAGAGTGTATCGGATGACAGGTGTACATGTGCATTTATGCAGGTCTATTAAATAGAAACTTCACTGGAGATGACTGTCTATTTCTACCTGCTAGATAAAATGCCTATTAAATGCCTATGAAAGCACTCTGTAAGCTTTAGGTTGGTTTGTCAATATGAGAAAGTGTATGCCACAGATGATTCTGGGCTTGTTCCCTCCTGCCAGGAATAGCCTTGTGCACTTGCTCCAGGTTGCTAAGCAAGTATTATTATTTCTATATATGCCATGATTTCAGAAGTGGGGAAACAACAGATCATCTAATATAAGACTGCGAAACAGATTGGTTTCATCAACAAAATACTGAGCAGCAAGTCCAAGATTTGGTTGAGAGTACAAGGTTGGTCATTGCTGCTAATAGGTATCAACATAATTAATTTTTCTATTTTGATTGTATATGCAGCCAACTTCCCACACTTGTTCATATTAATTATGTTCTGTACCTGAACATTTTGTTTTAACGAAAAGAATTTTATCATATGTGATAATGGACAGTTTTGACAGTCTTGTTTTTTCCTTGACTGACCATATATCTTTTTTTGTTTGTCTGTTTAACTTATATTGCTATGTTTGTTGACGTGCCCAGTAAAATAGTGAGGAGATGCAGTGATAGTTGATATCTTTGCTTGTCCCTGATTGAACGAGAAAACTTTCAATAGTAAACATATTTCTACTGTAGAATAATTTAATGTAGATAATTTAACAGGGGAAAGAAATTCCTTTTCTTCCTAAATTACTAATTATTTTTTTATCAAGAATAGGTGCTGTGGGGCGCCTTGGTTAGGCGTCCAACTTCAGCTCATGATCTCACGGTTCGTGGGTTGGAGCCCCGCATCAGGCTCGGTGCCGACAGCCCAGAGCCTGGAGCCTGCTTTGGATTCTGTGTGTGTGTCTCTCTCTCTACCTCTCCCCCAATTGTGTTCTGTCTCTATCTCTCAAAAGTAAATAAATGTTAAAAATTTTTTTTAAAAGAATAGGTGCTGAAATATATCAAATACTTTTTCTATACCTTTTGAGGTAACAGATGATTTTCATTTTATCTGTTACCATGATGAATGTCATTTATAGTATTTTTAAAAATAACCACCTTTGTATTCCTGTAATATATCACTCAGTGATGATACTTGATTTTGTTTTGTGTAAGTTCCTAAGTTTGTTGTTTTCGTATTTTGCTAAAGAGGTTACAAATAAGTGGAGATCTATACTGCTTACCTTTCATACATCGTCCTTGCTTGGTTTTAAGGTTTTAGGTTAAGCCAGCTCACAACTGAATACTGTTTTCTCTATTTTCAATATTCTGCAAGCATCTATGATACCAATCTCTGGGATTTCATAAGGCTTGCTTTATAAATAAGTGCATGCTCAATTTTTATGTGTGCTTCCTGCATGCTTGAGAAGACTATGGGTTCTCTAATTGTTCCGTGCAGGGATCTGTATAGGTCTATTAAATTAAACTTACTGATTGTTCTGTTCAAATATTCAATTTCTTCACCAATATGTGCTGTTGCTTTTAAGGTGATTCTTGGCACGACCATGGTCATGAATTTGGCAACTTCTCTTTAAAGTTTTATCAAGATTAGCTTTATATATTTTGATTTTACTAGATGTATTCAACTCTAGAATTTTTTTTTAAGTTTATTTATTTATTTATTTTGAGAGAGAGAGAGAGAGAGTGCACACGCAAGCGGGAGAGGGGCAGAGAGAGAAGGAGACAGAGAATCCAATTCATAAATCATGAGATCATGACCTGAACTGAAACCAAGAGTTGGACACTTAACTGACTGACCGACCCAGGTGCCTCTCACATTTAGAATGTTTATATTATTCTGATAAGTTGAAGGTTTTATCATTATACAGTGTATCTCTTACTCATACAAAGTCCATTGCAGATTAGGTCTCCTGCTTGGAGATAGAGATCACTACAGTATTGTAGCAACAACTTCTTAATATATGGCCCATTATTATTCTTGAAGAAGTAACAGAGAGAGTAAGAGAAGACTCACTGTTCTCAGCCTAGAAGGGATGTGCCATTTCTGCTCATATTTCATTGGCCAGAATGAGTCACATGGCCATTAAGGGTCAATAAGGGGACTGCCCATGTCATTTTTTCTGTAACAAGCACAGGGAAAGCTCCATCTCTGAGCTTCTTTGATTGTGAAGGTATAGAAAGGGAAGAGGGAAAATTAAATATTGACTTTTAAAGTTTTCATCTGGAAATAGCACATATTATTTCACATTTTATTGGCCAAAGAAAGTCCCATGGCTCTGCCTAACTTTAAATAGGGTGGAAAATACATTCTTGATATACCCTGGGAAGCAGACAGTTCAAAATACTTAGTGAATATAGCTGTTAATTAGCATATTAGTTAAGAAGTGATGTTTATATGGACTGAGGAAGTGGCAGAGATAGACATAAATAACTTTATTTTAATATATTTACATACACAAGCAACAGAATTTGCTCAGTGATTAGGTAATGGAATAAGTGACCCTTCTAGCATCCCAGCTGAATAGGTAACAGTGTCAATATTATGTGGAAGGATAGGGAGATTGGTTTTGTTCTCGTTGAGGCAGAGGAGAGAATCAACTTTATCTTTTTTAAAAAACTTGTTTTTAATTTTATTTAACTCCAAGTTAGTTAACATGTATAATAATGATTTCCAGAGTAGAATTTAGTGATTTATCACTTACATGTAACACCCAGTGCTCATCCCAACAAGTGCCCTCCTTAATGTTCATCACTCATTTAGTCCATCCACCCACCCGACACCCCTCCAGTTTTTTCTCTGTGGAACTAGAATGAATTATGCTAAGTGAAATAAGTCGGTAAGAGAAAGATAAATATCATGTGATTTCATTCATATGTGGAATTTAAGAAATAAAATAGATGAACATAGACAGGGGAAGGGAAGGAAAAATAATATAAAAACAGAGGGGGAGGCAAATCATCAACCTTATCTTTAAAGTATAGTTAAAATAATGTGGTATATAACATTGTATCTTTCATTCTTTACTGTCATTGAGGCAAAGGAAAATTAGGTTCATCTTTAATTATAGAAAGTAAAGCCAAAATAATAGGTTGTATAACTCTATGCATGCTTTTAGTTCATTGCCTCTGCCTTTCGAGTTTGGATACCTGAAGCTCTCTAAGAAGCTATAAATAAGAGGGGGAAAAAAAGCAACAACCTAGTTCCTTAAGTAGACACATGAGAAAGAAGATGTTTTAAAAAGGAAAATTTCCCCTGTTGTGCCCAAGGCCACACCAGTGTCTATTGGTTGCACTCCTAGTTCCAAGTCCACTTTTTATATGGCTCTTTTAAAAGGCTCTTGTCAGTTTAGATTTCTTGGCTGTCAGGTACAATGTGATGTGTTTCATCTGGCTGTGTCAAGCACATCACTCTCTTCCTGTTCACAATGAAAAGATTTCAACTGGAAAGTCCTGCTTTGGGGAAGACTTCAAGCCAACTAAAAGCCAAACTTACCTTTTAATAAGAGTCAGATTCAGTTTGACATGAAGTGTGGCATTCTGGACCATTCATATTGCAATTAACTTTGACAATCTTCAATCGATTACACCTTCCATTGTGATTATAGAGACTATATTGCATATTAAAACTTTCAGGATGTTAGCTCTCCGAAATTTAGGTCTCCTTTATCTCTAACTGCAGAAGTATATAATTTGACATTTGTCATAAAAAAAGAATTTGTTCCTCACACAGAAAATCATAGATGTCTCCATAATGCTTAGAAACAAACTTTTAGTAAATTTTCACAAGTATTCATCTTTTTGGCTAAAACCTTACTTTTTAGCCTATTTTCTTCCAAACTACCACACAGACAGACACATACCCACATACAAACCTTCTGAATTTCAATTTAATGAGGCTTAAAAAAACAAATAGGTTCAGGGCTCCAACTGCATATTTCTATCTTCCTTTTAGCAATTCCCTCCTCAGGGGCACTCTAATCAAGCTACTCATGGTAACACTGCAACATGGAAGCATACTATCCAGAAGAGAAACATCTCTTCCAGTAGTTCGTATAGAAAGATATGAAGCTCACATAAGCCACATTTCCAGAAAACATCTTCCTTAGTCTATTTTACCAAACTGGGCTGTTTATATACGAACCACTCTCTGGGATTGGAGTATGAGTGTTTGGCTTTATCCAATTAAAATCACTGTCAAGAATATAGAGTAGGGGCAATTGAGGTCAATCTGTATCAAATATTAATAAAGAAAAAGAGGTAGACATATTTGAAGAAATTATGGTCAAAAGCTTCCCCAAATTAATGAAAAACATTAACGTACACATCTAAGAAGCTCAACAAATTCCAAGTAAAATGAACTCAGAGAGATCCACACGCATCATAATCAAATTGCTATAAACCAATGACAAAGAATAAAGTCTTGAAAATATCAAGAGAGAAGGAACTCATCATATACAGGGATCCCCAATAAAATTAACAGCTGATTTCTCATTAAAATCATAGTAACCTGAAGGTAGTTGTCTTAGTCAGTTCAGGCTGCTATAACAGAATACCGTAGCCTGGTTGGCTTACAAACAACAGAAGTTTCTTTCTCACAGTTCTGAAGGCTGGAAAGTCCAAGATCAAGGTGATAACAGATTTGGTGTCTGGTGAGAGACTGCTTCCTGGTTCATAGATAGCCATCTTCTCACTATGTCCTCATAGGGTGAAAAGAGGGAGAGAGCTCTCTTGGGTCTTGTTTATAAGGGCACTAAGCACATTCATGGCCTAACTGATTTCAGACAATTTTAGATATTAGAAAATTTATACAAATTATCCCCATTTAATGGGGAAAGAAGTTTTATAACAAATGGCACTGGAACAATTAGATATCCATGCTCAAAATAATGAATCTGTACCCTTACCTCACATCATATGCAAAAGTGAACTCAAAGTGGATGAAAGGCTAAATATAAGCTCTAAATCTATAAAACTCTTAGAAGGAAACATACACATAAATTTGGGGGACTTTGGATTAGGCAATGGTTTCTTAAACATGATACCAAAACCACAAGAATATATATATATTTTTAATGTTTACTTTTGAGAGAGAGAAACAGAGTACGAGTGGGGGAGGGGCAGAAAGAGAGGGAGACACAGAATCTGAAGCAGGCTCCAGGCTCTGAGCTGTCAGCACAGATTCCGACATGGAGCTCAAACCCACGAACCATGAGATCATCACCTGAACTGAAGTCCGGCACTTAACCGACTGAACCACCCAGGCAACCCAACCACAAGGATATTAAAAAACAACCCATGGATGGGAGAAAATGTTTTCAAATCATATATCTGGGAAGGGCCAAGAATCCCAAATATATAGAGTATTCGTACAGCATAACAATAAAAAGACAAATACCTGATTTAAATTGGAAAAAGGATTTAAACAGACATTTCTCCAAAAAAGATATGTAATGGCTGATAAGCACATGAATTGATGCTATGAAGAAGGAGGAGGAGAAGAAGAAGACGAAGAAGAAGAAGAAGAAGAAGAAGAAGGAGAAAGGGAAAAAAATAACAAGTGTTGGTAATGTTGGTGAGAATGTGGAGAAAGTAAAATTCTCAGTCATCGCTGATGGAAATGCAAAATGGGCAGCAATGTGGAAAACAACGTGGGGGTTCCTCACTAAGTTAAATACAGAATTACCATATGACCCAGCAGTATTAATCCTAGATATATACCAAAGATAACTGAAAACATATGCCACACAGAAACTTGTTAATAGCACTATTCACAGTAGCCCAAAAGTGAAAACAATTTAGATGTCCATCAGCTGTTGTACCAAAATGTGGTACATCTGTACCACGGAATATTTTTCAGCCATAAAAAGGAAAGAAAGTACTGATGCATACTACAGCATGGATGAACCTTGATAACATTATCTAAATGAAAGAAGCCAGACACAAAAAAATCATACATTGCATGATTCAGTTTACATGAAATATCCAGAATAGACAAATCCACAGACATAGACAGTAGATTAGTGGTTGCCAGGGGATGAGGTGAAGGATGAATTGGGAGGTTTAGTGTTTCTTTTGGGGGTGTTGGATGGTGTCTAAAATGAGCTAGTCATGGTGGTTTCACAACATTGTGAATATTCTAGAAATCACTGAGTTGTATACCTTAAGATGGTAAACAAACAAACAAACAAACAACCTCTTCTCATGATTACCATCCTGCATCCCCTGAAATGCAATTTTCACAGTCTGATCGTTGGGAAATATCCCTGTCCAGAAGGATCCCATTGCAATGAAAGATGCCCCCATATATGCTGGCCCATTAAGTCCCAGCATTGTAAATATAATTAATCAACTGCCCAGAGAAAGGCACCTGTATGACAGCAGCTGTGAGGATAGAGAAATGACAGCGCGGTCAGCTCCCAGACACATATTTTAACCTCTGTATGAGGAAAGCATCGCGTAAATGCAGGAACAGAGGCAAAGTCAAAATAACCACCACGAGAAGGCTTTTTTGTAGAAGCAGCATTTTAGGGGAACCTTGAAGTTTAAGTGAAATGTAATTATGAAGTAAGGAAAGAAGGACGTTAAAAGAGAAGGCAGCAGCATGAACCAACACAGAAGAAGGAAATGGTGTGACTGAGGATAGGTTACAAAGAACACGCCGTATCCTGAGATGAAGCAGGGTAGGTGCAGCTTCTCAGAAGGGATTGGGAATTTGTAGGAACATAAAAAGACTCAACCCATAAATTTAGATTAAGTTCCTTATGACCTTTGCTGTTGTTATTTTAGGCAAAGAATACAAAATACTTGTACAGTGGCTTTACTACCCTCGCAGAATGCCACCCTTGTCCCCAGGGTGCGGTGGGGATGACAATCAGCCGCCAGTGACTCTGTACAAGAAGAGTAGGAATTTTTCAGATCTGAAAATATTAAATTTTTGCTGTATCCCAGTACATTTATAATTTGGATTCTCATCAGTTTTCAGGAAAAATGTATTCAATCATTTTATGCTTTCAATAGAAAAAATTACAGACAGCTGGGCTTTCTTACCCTATGCTCTACTTAACATTGACAAGATCATATTCTATTTTAGGGAAAAAGCAATTTCAATGCCTGGCATCCTTTGTTTCCTTTCTCCACTCCCCAGCTGTCCAACTTTCCAGAAAATTATTTACCTTCAAAATCAGGATGAAGCCAAATAACTGAATACCTTGAAAGTTACCCTAAGAAGTTAAATTCCTTACATAACAACATTCAAGAAGGTTGAAGAGGAAGGAAGTGATATGATTCTACATGTGGATCTGGGCATATTGACTTTTTAAAAAAATTTTTTAATGTTAATTTTTTTTTGAGAAAGAGAGAGCAGGAGAGGGGCAGAGAGAGCAGGAGAAGGCCAGAGAATCACAAGTAGGCTCCTCTCTGCCAGTGCAGAGCCCAATACAGGGCTTGAACTCATGAACTGTGAGATCATGATCTGAGCTGATATCAGCAGTCAGGACTCTTAACCAACTGTGCCACCCAGGTGACTCTGGGTATACTGACTTTTAAAACAGCTTTATCAAATACATGTTTCCGATGGAGTCCAAAACCACATGATATTACAGACTTTGCCATGGTTTTGATCCTTATAATGAAATCATTGTGAGTAAGTACTTTGCGACTTTGATTGTCACTACCATCA
The DNA here is from genome assembly GCF_022837055.1 of Prionailurus viverrinus. Lineage (NCBI taxonomy): Eukaryota > Metazoa > Chordata > Mammalia > Carnivora > Felidae > Prionailurus > Prionailurus viverrinus. The sequence goes on from NC_062562.1 coordinate 143,705,204, forward strand.
ACTGCTTGGATTCAGGGACATTGGAAATGTAGATATACCTAAAGCAAGTTCATCAGCTGAAAGGCATTTTAAGTCTTTTTCAACGCAAAAATATTGCCTCACTATTTTTATATCTGCTCATCATAAAAATCAAATTTTGTTAGATCAGGTACTTTAGATCACATTATTAGAAGATCATGTTACAACACAAACTGGTCATTTTGGGATGGAGGAAGTAAATTACATTGTAATTCAATGAAGGCTGACAGGTTTTAGATCAAAGAGTGGTTCCTGGCAATATTTGTAATTAAGAAATATCTATAAACATGAGGCTTGCAATACTTAATTTGATTCAGCATGGACCACTTTTTCCTGGTGCATATAGAAATGTGTCATTTACTTTTAAATGAATAAATATGACTTTAGTAACTTGGTTCTTGCATTAAAGATAACATGCTGATAATTCTTTTAAAAGAATTTCAGTAAGTTTGCTTGGTTAGATCTTGGTGTTCATGAGGGTCAGGCAGTTAGTTTCCCTTTGCTTCATGGTTTCAGACACTATGCCTAAGCTTGGCTTGTCATTGCAAATAATTATGACTAATCCCAAGGAGGAATGGGCTAAAACTTTATATCCTTTCATGCAGACTCAACCCTTTGAAAAAGAAGAGAAAGCCAAGTCTACTATGGAAAACAATTTATGTCCTTAACCCAGATAAAGTTCTCCTATTGCCCTATCATGTTTTACGTGTTTGGTTTTCATGCTGTTTTGTAATGGGAATTTAACCAACAGGCCACTGTGAAATGTTGCTCTGGGAAAGGAGGGTTTTTTCTTCCTTATGTGTACTTTAATCAGAACAAATACTTTGGAGCTAGGTTAAAGAAAGTCATGCCCCAGTTCCCATTTTGTCCATCTGGGAAATATAGTATCAGCAATTTCCTGAGATGCTGGTATCCAGACCAATTTTTGCCCTCTTCTATAACACTAACAAATGCCAAAGGGACATGCACAGTGTCAGTAATCATCCAAAGTCATTCTTATTGGGCATCTAGTAGACAGTGATTTAGGCTACTGAGAAGAAAGCATCTGTAAGGAATGTATTTGCAATCAATACAAATGTTTAATCAATAAAAATGTTTATTTTTTTAGACAACAGACTATGACCTCAGAGAGATTGTGATGCTCAGTTGAAGGATTAATTAACAAGGGGCAAAATGGCAGTTTTGGATGGCTTTTGGCTTAACGTAGAGAAGGGACTACAGAAGTTGGGAGAACACAAAGCTGAAAAAAGTGAGGAAATCTGCAAAGAACATGGTGACAGGGCCCCGTAGTTTGTGTATCTCCCTAAAACTCTTTGTAATAACAGAACCACCAGAGAAAATCCCCCAAATTAATGCACATATACAGTTAACTAGGTGAAACAGTGTCTTCCATGCATTCCAAAGTACAAGTGGAAGGGAAAACATCACCAGCAGACTCAAAATGGGCATTGTGTTAGCATCCATGTGGGAAGAAGCAGGGGTACGTGAGGGGTCTCAGAACAGGAGAACTAATAGCCGACATGGTTGCACTAGAAAGCACATCAGGCAGGTTACTGAGGAGGAGCATAGATAGGTCCAATATTCTCATTGTGATATATGGGAAATAAAAGAAAAGAAGAAAATATTTATCGTGCATTACCAATGTTACTGGATTCCAAATTAATAGTTGAAGGAGAGCCTCTATGTATAGAATTATGCCAGTCAATAAATGAAAAATAAATGATAACAGGAGAATATCACTGTTTTACAACACCCATCAAATTAATGGATCTAGGTCATGACATTCACAGCTACTAATATTAAAAAAAAAAGAAGGGCAACCAAACTACATATGCCTCCTAATAAAAGAACACAATACAACTTGTAGTGTTGCCAAAGAGACCTAGCCTGAGTCTAATCAGACATCTACATCATCTGCCAAGTTGCAGGAAATACACAGGACAGAGGAATATTCAAAACTATAGGTCAAATGGACCTAGTTCTTCAAAAAATAAATTGTCAGGAAAATAAGGGATGGAAGGAAAAACTGTAGAGTAATAGTGACATAAGAGACACATCCACCAATCACCAAAAAAGAAAAAAAAAAGGAAAGAAAAGAAAGAGAAAAGAAAGAAAAGAAAAAAACCTCAAAAACCTAAAAATGGGTGAGATGAAATATAGTTTTGGAGGATGCACACTTGAGAATGCACCATCAGGGACTTAAATTGTTTAAGAACTTACTGAATTCATGCAACTTGCAAGGCTTTGTTCTAGTCGCTTGAATATTTAGGTGATAAAACTATAAAGAAATGCAAATATGTGATTATTTTAAAGAAAGTGGCAACTTTTGTGGAGAGGGAAGTGATAGTGATGGGTGAGGCATATAGAGGGCTTCTGAGGTTCTGGGCATAATTCTGCTTCTCAACTTAGTGGGGGTAGTAGGGTGTTGATCTTATTAGACTCATTGAACTGTATATTTGTTTATATATGTTTTTGTACCTGTGCTTACACTTCAGAAGTTAAAAAAACAAAAAGAAAGAAAGTTTGGAAAAGTAAATCTATGGTCAGATCAAGAAATAAAGAAGGAAACTGTCATTTTTATTTCCTTGACCTTTTCTATCCCAGCTGACATGGTCACCTTGCATGCAGGTGCCCAGAACTGAGCTCTCATTTCCAGATTGATTACCTGCTTTAGTTTTCCTCTTGTAACTCTAGAGATCAGAACAGAGACTAGCACAGAGTAGGTGCTCAATAAATATCTATTGAATGAATTAGTAACTAGGTTCGAAGTTTTTGACATCTCATAACATTTTTAAATCTAAAAAAAGAATGCTCTTTTAATGCTAGCTAAAAAAATAAATAAATAAACTGTTCTTTGCAAGATTTAAGAGAAGCTGGCCTTGTAATCTGAGCTCTTTATCATAATAAGATAGCCATTAAGATGTTTTCATGAATGTACAAGTGAAAAAAAGGCTAAATCATCGCTTTTGTAAAAGTTAGGTATACCAAAGGAATCATGGTACAAGATGTCCCTGATTCAAAGCTAAAGAAATTACAGTTGAAATCCTGGCAAATGACAGGGTCATAAAACAACATTAAGCCAATGATCTATGGTGTATAATTATCTAATTAAAAATTTATAAATGCCTTATTTATTTTCAATTTTATTCACTGTCAAATCATTTTTTGTTACCAATTTCCAATATCATATCATATAAAAAACTTTTACATAGATATGAGCTTCCTTATTCAGGTGGCATTAGGATTATAGCCACAATTCCCAGGCTATTAAAAGTAAATAAAAACAAAGGGCAACATACCATTGGTAAACATTAAGTTTTTCCCTTTATATTTCCACAATGAAGCCTACATCTAGAATAAAATGGTAAAGAATTTTCAGTGGAAGTACATACACTTTTAATACCCTTGATCGTATTCAAAATTTTGATTCCCCACCTCCTAGAAATAATAGAACAAGATCATAAATGGAAAGTAAATGAAAAGAAAAAAATCGAAGCAAATGTCAGAAGCATCTTTCCATAAAAGATTAGAAACACACACACACACACACACAAAGGAAAGAAAGAAAGAAAACTGTACAAGCAAGGTTGTTAAAATCACAAGAGCTATTTAAAACACAATTATACTAGTTGGCATCTGGAGGGGCTTGGGGGATCTAAGCACTAAAAAATAAGCCTCTATAGGTGGGCTGATCCTCACATATTAAGCCTTTCCTTGTTCTCCCAAAGGTTCATTTGTATTTAGATATTGGTTACTATGTGTCAGCCCACTGATTAGGTAAATTTTGCTTTCTCCAGTGAAAAGTACATGGCAAAGGAAAATAATTAAAGCTTACATAAAAGCCTTAAAATGGCTTTGATTACTTGTAGTTGCTAAAAGAGTAGGAAGGGGTGAGGCCAAGACTGTGACTTCTTTGAGTAGTTGGTAGCCTTTGATTTTTCATCCTAAGAGAACATTCTCTTGGAATTTGTCTCCCCTGGAAGTGTCATAAAAATGAGAGGCCTCCAGAATGACAGAACTAGAAAGAACCATTTAAGTACCTCCTGGCTGGATCCACTTAGTAGGTTTCAGCTCTTTGTGCAAGGTTATGCAACTTCTGAGGTAGAAAGACCCTCTCAGTCTCCCCAGGTACCCAACTGTTCCAAATCTATTAGAGTCTCAATTTTTCTGATGCCTCTTAGGCATAATTCCAGTAGCAATATGATCTGTTTTCAAATGTGTCCTCCATGACTAGACTGTAACTTTTTTTTTTTTTCTTTTTTTCAACGTTTTATTTATTTTTGGGACAGAGAGAGACAGAGCATGAACGGGGGAGGGGCAGAGAGAGAGGGAGACACAGAATCGGAAACTGGCCCCAGGCTCTGAGCCATCAGCCCAGAGCCTGACGCGGGGCTCGAACTCCCGGACCGCGAGATCGTGACCTGGCCGAAGTCGGACGCTCAACCGACTGCGCCACCCAGGTGCCCCTAGACTGTAACTTCTGATTGAAGGCATTTAGAGATGCTAGTTTAGTAACTACTAGCAATATTGCATTAGGTGTCACTCTCTAATGATTTCTTTCTGGATTCTGTGTTTATTTACAAAATAAATATCAGAATTCTCCCCGTTCATGCTCTGTCTCTCTCTGTCGCAAAAATAAATAAACGTTGAAAAAAAAAATTAAAAAAAAAAAAAAAGAAAAAAAAAGGGGCGCTTGGGTGGCGCAGTCGGTTAAGCGTCCGACTTCAGCCAGGTCACGATCTTGCGGTCCGTGAGCTCGAGCCCCGCGTCAGGCTCTGGGCTGATGGCTCAGAGCCTGGAGCCTGTTTCCGATTCTGTGTCTCCCTCTCTCTCTGCCCCTCCCCCGTTCATGCTCTGTCTCTCTCTGTCCCAAAAATAAATAAACGTTGAAAAAAAAATTTAAAATAAATATTATCAGAATTCTATTTCAAAAATCATTAATGTGCTTTCTTTACTGCATTTCTCTTCGAGCTTAACCTAAGCATCTATCTTTCTGGGGCTTCATTAGGGTTTTCTAGGAATACCTAGAGTAAGAAATGAAACAATATTTCACTTTTGGCATTCAAATTAGGATTTTCTAGTGAGACAATGGCCCTGCAAACAAAGACATTTTCTTGAGAGAAGAGTGTCCAGCCTCTTCTATTATATTCAATACATGAAAGGTTAAAGCTGGAGGACTCCGTTCACAGAGTCTCCCAGTAATGAAGTGGTGGGTTGGGAGTATGAGGTCCCCAGACCTGCTGATCAAAGGCAGGAGGAGGCTAAGGCATAGGTGAAAGGAGAAGAAGATAAAATGGACTGTTTATCCCTGGCCCTAAGGCACAGCATAGTGAGAGGTTAAAGAGGCAGGTGTGAGAGAGATACGCACTTATCACACACACCTGGCTTTGGTTTGGACAGGGAGAAGTAACAAATAACAGAGGAAAGCAGGAGTTTTGACCCTGCTCCCCTTTTAGAACCTTGATAGGAGGCTGTCCTCATCAACCAGAGGTTCAGGTTGAAGTTGAACATACAGTAAATTCTATCTCTGTCTTTTCCACCCATTTACTGGCTAAGCCTCGGGTCAGGCGCAAACCCTGACAACTGATTATACTCTGATCCGATAGCTCGAGGCAAGTATTATAAGATCTCTGAGTTTCAACTTCTAGATTGGTGAAAAATCCTTTCTAATATCTCCTGCAGATTTAAAATCTTATGATAGGTTTACTTTTTTAAAAAAATTCTGTGGCCACAGTTTGCTATTCAAAAAGATGTTTCTGCTTAGCCTATATATTTCTTTTCTCTTGTATCCCCTATTACTTGTACTTAATCTTTTAACAAACAGTGGGAGTTAGTTGGATATATTGAACTATAGTTTCATTTTGTAAGAAAAAGGATTTATGAAAGTTACAGAATCACAATTTATAGTAATAAAGCAAACAACATTTCTTTAAGAATCTTATAAAGTACAACAGTAGAGATGAGTCAACAAATCACACAGATTGCAAGGAAAATAAAGTAAGATCTGAGCAAAAACTATCTAGATTAACAAAGTTATAAATGTGAATGTCTAAACATATTTATGAATTACTGTCAGAAATGGTTGTCCTCTATGAACCACATAATCTATCCATTTGGGGGGTAATTTCTCTTACAGGAGCTTTATGACCATAGGAGGGAAAAGTTGGGTTCCTTTTCTTAATATTACTCTCTACATGTTCATGCAAACAAGGGAAATAGGAAAATAAAATGCTATAAGATATCGGGTTACTTCTCCCCAGTCTAATACAATATCTTAGCGAAAGAAGCAATTGCCTTTTTTTCTTAAATTTCTGCATGATTGGATTGTCATGAGTCTACCTCATAATCTACTCAACAAAATATATTTCAACAAAATCTAAAGGGTTTCTACACAAATATCTCATTTTCATTTAATGTTATTTAAACACTTGACTTATCTTATTATCATCACAGCCACAAATGACTTTCCTGATGGCCACTCAAATGAATTTGAAGAACAACTTTGACCTTGCCTCTACTATGAAGGAATAACTCTCATTTTAATTACTTCATTTGTCCTTCTCTTGGTCCTTGGACTGTCAAGGAGGAAAAAAAAAAGATATAACATTCCTGGGGCTACAGTTATCTGACTCATACTTACTTAAAATAGCACTGTTATCCACCACTTGTCCTGGTCACAGCAAACATTGATAGAGATATACTTAATGGAAGGAATTGCAAGCTAATTAAGATAAATGTGTAGACAAAGTAAATGAAAAATATATGGAGAAGATAAAGTGAGATTTAAGAAAGGAAAATCAAGGTCACAATCTGTGGTTGGTTATCACTGAACTTACTTATAACAACATGATGAAGAAAGGGGAAAAACATCAGGTAATTGAAGTGATACAGATTTTATGGGGAAAATCACCTCACAAGAACAATTTTTGGATGACCACCAACAAAGGCAGGACATATGGTAGAAAACCTTCAGAAATTAGAAACTTAAAGAGAAAAAAATTAAGTAAGTCAAGAGAAGTCATTCATACAAGCAGAGCAAAATAGCTAATTCAATTATTTGAATGATTAAGAACAATTACAGACAAAAATACTTGCTGTTGAGAAAAAGAAAATGATTTTCCGAGTATTATCCAGGTTGACTGATTACATTAATCTAATTCATTGGATTGATTAATCACTTAGCTTTGTTCTTATCAGCACAGCCTTGGTGTCCTAAAGCCTTAAGCCCATGGGGTATATAGTTAGTCTCATTCTCTTCAAACTGAATCTTTGAACTGATTAATCACAGAATGTTTACTTATTGTGCTTCAAGTAGATGTATCTCAAAAATAATATCATTAGTAGTTAAAATGTATTTTTCACATAAAGCTGTATGTCGAAGCTCAACAAGATTATTTTTTAAAAACAGTTTAGCTCAGTAAACAATATCTATTAAATGTCAACTAACTATACACTAGCTCTTTATTCATTTCAGCAATGACCTTTTTAACCAGATATTCCTGCAAACCCACCTTCAGGTTCTCCAGCCTTTCTAGATCATCCTTCTTTGATACCCACATTGCCTCTGGCTTGGTCAGAGGAAGCCAAGTCTTTGCCTCTTTCTGTTTTTGAGAAATCCAGATGAATGCATTTGTGTTTTACGCATCTTGATGGTCACTTATTCCTCCTCTGCCTTCATAGGCTGCCAAGCCAATTTCAGATACCGCCTGTCTCCCAGACTGTGTCATCCTAAAGGACAACATCAAAGCCTGTCTTAGTTTTCCAAAGACATTGTCACACTTCACTCTCACTTTTAGCAAAAACTCACCAAAATCTTGGAGATGATGGAAAGATAAAGAAATACAAAAGTGGATTAAGAAAACCAACCAACAAACAAAGGATATTCCTAGTCGTGTACCTCTACAGGTTCTACTGGGTGGCTATGTTCTCAACACCAAGCCTACTATAATTTCAAGAAGCCAGTTCACCAACCACAGAGGAGTGGACTCCCTCTCTCTGGCTACCTTGCCTGAAGTCTAGACTCTCACCCTTTATGAAGTTCTTGGTGAGGAAACAAAAGCTTTCTTCCATTGTTTTATGTTATTTCATTGTGTTTATTTCCCTGAATGTAAACCATAGCAAAGCTGCAACTTAATCTAAAAGAAAGCAAACTTTTCATTATTATGCATATTTTTGTTAATATTTGGCTTTTTCCTTACCTCTAAATATTCCCTTACAGACTGAAATATTGACTTTTACTTTAGTGGGGTGGGGGGAGCCGTATAAAAGCTGTTCCTTTCTCTCCCAAAGTTAAAGTGCAATCTGCTTTCAAAATTGAATCCAAAATGTGATAGTCTAGAGAATATGGGGAAAAAATTGACAGCTTTGAAGCTGCTGTTTTTCCTTTACAACTAACCATTTAGGCTTCAATAAATACTTGGATCTCATCCCAGCTAGAGTACTCTTACTACATTAGAAATTATTTACTAGCTAGTTAGTATCCAGTTATTCCTAAAATTAATAGTTGTGTGAAGGAAATCAGCAGAGAATATCTAAACCGATTTGCATATGGAGTTCAGTAATATGTCTGAGTTATGGATGACAGTGTCCTTTCTTAGCCCCATATGTTAGAAACAAAAAACACAGGATGCATAAACTGACTTCAGTTGAATATGGCTGGTATGGAGCTATTAGTCAGCTCATTTATTATCTAACTGAATTTCACCTTTAAAGCTCCATGTGGGAATTGTTCAGAGCACCTTAATTATCTTAAAGAATAGAAAAAAAAAAAACTCTAAACACTTAAAACATTGAATTGTTCATTTAATATCCTTTCTCCTAAAAGAGAAAAAGAAATCATTCACAACTTCCCATGTAGGACAGAGAATTCTTAAAACCCTTAGATACTTTTGGAAAAGAGCCAAATATTTTGTCTCGTTTTCTAGAAATACACCCATCCCACACAATATTACATTTTCTAACTTACTTGAAAATGAAGTATGGATTATTCAGTGGGAAAATGCAGAATCTAATTGGGTTCTAATCCAAAATTTGAAAATAATTTTTGGTTTGAAATTCTACAATTAGCATAGAATATGATGGCCAAGCCATCAAAACTGAATAAAATATCTATGATTTGTAAAAGCCCTGATTAGATCAAGTACAAAGCTATAGGACAGTATTTACAGAACACTTGCTTTCTGTAACATGACTGTTAGAAATTTATTAAGAACCAGATTGGGAGGTGCCTGGGTGGCTTAGTCGGTTGAGTGCCCAGCTTTGGTTCAGGTCATGATCTCACAGTACGTGAGTTCAAGCCCCACATCGGGTTCACTGCTGTCAGCTCAGAGCCTGCTTTGGGTCCTCTGCCCCCCTCTCTCTCTGCCCTTTCCCTACTTGTGCTGTCTCTCTCTCAAAAATAAATAAACATTAAAAAAAAAAGAACCAGATTGGGAAAACAAAGAGACTAAAGATATTAATAACAAAAAGGACAACTGCACAAAGAACAACTTATTTTAATGGTGAAGAGCTAAAAATGTTTGTTTTCTAAATACTCATATGTACCTTCCAAATATCCACTTACTTGTTTTAACCAATTTCCTCAGACTAGTTTGTGTCTGCAGAGTCCGGCTCAAGCTTTTCTTCTCCAGCAATCTGTTGTAGATTTATGATGGATTTATAATTTTTCTCTCCACGGCTAGTCCTTTCATCAACTCATACCCAAATTTCCCTGGAAAATAATTATCCAACCTTGCCCAAACCTCATACATCTTTAATAGTTTATTATTCTATAGAAGACATGCTGGGGTTATAGCTAGCATGGTGACAGGGGGCAAGCTTCTGCCACAACCATTTATTTTCTTCATGCATACATTTATTTATTCACTCAACAAAAGTTTAATGAATGAGAATGATAGTACTGTTGGATTTATTTTCTGCACTCAGAAAATAAACATGAAAAGAACAAGACCATATCTCCTTGATAAGAGGCATCATTTACCAAGGGATTCTTACTGGTCTAAATTTTGAAATTTTTATGTGTTAATTGTACTGAAAATATTAACATTCTATTATTAAAGATGCTAATAATATAACTAGTTAATGGGACACATTAAATCATTCCTGTTTCTAGAAATTATGATTTTCTGATATTTTATTATAACTAAAATAGATTACAACAAATAGGTAGACAGACATGACTACTAGGTACCTGTATTCCATTATGGCAGATGAAAAACTCAGTATCTAGCTGAGATAATCAAACTGTCCTATGCTGTGAAAACACTGTATTAACCTATTAATTGGAAGGTTTACATCTTCTGTGATCTTTAAGTTTTCTAATGAAAATTTTTTATTGGGTCAAAAATACATCCAGAATTCACTGGATATAGGGATGAAGTATTATATCCTGTATTCTGGATTGCATGGCACATGCTTAAAAGCTATTTAAAATAATAATGCAAAAACCTTCATTTGAGAGTCATATTTAATTCCAGTTAAAAGAATGAAATGTAAAATCGTTCAAAGGATGAAATCTACTTAGTACAAAATGTTCAGAATCACAAAGCAGCATCACCCACTGAGATCAGCCACTTTGTATTGAAAGGAAGACACCAAAGATTTGACCCTAAATAGCGCCATTTTGATAGGGTAGTCTTTTGAATGAGCTCAGTTTTCTAAATTACACAATAGTGAAGAAAAAAGAAATGGGGAACTAATTATAAAATGATAAAATGTTATATGTGTAAGGTTAAATGTATGAAAAATGTTTCTCTGAGATCTGGATGGAATATTGGATATAAGTCACTTCACTATCAAGAACACTGTCATAGTCCAGAGCCAGCTAGTTACTCAGACTCAGGGGTAGTTAGGTTTCTGTAGAGTGGGTAAGAATCCATGAGCTCTTGAAATCGAAACTTCTCATCCCACATTGTTAACACTCTCATGTTAAAGGAGAGGAAAATCATAGCGTATATATGAGTAGTACAAAGATTTGTGTGATCGTGGAATTTAATTGTGTGTTTAATTTTTTTTATGATTTGCTTTATGAACTCCACAACCAGGGATGTTTTATTTAAACTTTTAAAATGTTGAAATATAGACTCAGACGTACAAGAAGATGCAAAAATAGTGCTGAGAGGTCTTATGTACCCATCACCCAGCTGCTCCAACAGTGACACCTCACGTAGCTATAGAACATTATCAGCTGCAGGAAATTAATTAAAACAGTGTAATTAACTAAACTACAGACCTTACTCAGGTGTCACCATTTTTTGTACTCATTTTTGGTACATCTGTGTAATTCATTCTATGACAGTCTATCACATGTATAGATTCATATAACTATCCTTACTATAATGAAGATACAGAACTGTTCCAGCACTAGAGAGTACTTGCCTGCTATCCATCCTCCTCTTCCCTAACCCCTGGCAGCACTAATCTGTTTTCCATCTCTTTAATTTGCCATTTCATGAATGCTATCTAAATGGAATCATACAGTATGTTTACCTTTGAGGCTGGCTTTTTTCTGGCAGCATAATGCCCTTAAGAGTGAACCAATTTGTCTCATGCATCAATAGTTCATTTATTTTTATTTCCAAATAGTATTATGCCATTATCTGGATGCACACAATTTGTTTAATCATTGACAGTGAAGGACATTTGGGTCATTTCCAGTTTTTGGCTATTTTAAATAAAGCTGTTATGAATATTCATGCACAGATTTTTGTATGAACATAAGTTTCCCTTTTCTAAGATAAATGCCCAGAAGTGCAAGTGCTGGGTTATATGGCAAGTATATGTTTAGCATATTGCCAGACAAATTTGCCAGACAAATTTTCTGAGTGGCTGTATCATTTACATTTCCACCACCAATGTATGAGAGATCTAGTTTTTTTTTCCACAACCTCACCAGCATTTGATATTATCAATATGTTTTTTTTTAATTTTATCCATTTTAACAAATATGTAGTGCTGTTTCATGGTGGTTTATTTTGCATTTCCTAATGACTAATATTGTTGAACATCCTTTCCTGTTTTTATTTGCCATCTGTATATATTCTTTGATGATATGTCTGTTGAAATCTTTTGCTTCTTTTCTAATTGGATTGTTTGGTTTCTTACTGTTGAGTTTAGAGAATTCTTTATGTATTCTGCATATGATTCATATATCTGAAATGTGATTTGCAAATGTTTTCTGCAAATCAGTGACTCGTCTTTTCATCTTCTTAACATGATTTTCCACAAAGCAAAACTATTTCATTTGTATGGAGTCCAATCATTGAGTTTTTCTTTTAAGGATCATGCCTTTAAGAACTTGTCGCTTGACCTTAGGCCATAAAGATTTTCTCTTATATTTTTAAAAAAAAATTTTATAATTTTAATATTTTACATTTGTATGTATGATCCATTTTGAGTGAAATTTTTGTGTAAAGTGGGGGCTTTAGGTCAATGTTCATATCTTTTTTAAATTGATGCCGATGGTTAAGAAGACTCTTTTTTCATCCAGTTGTTTTTTCTCCATCAGAAATCAGCTGGGCAAATTTATTTTCATATCTGTTTTTTAACCAGAGGAAAAGTAAAAAAGAGAAGAGAAGGTTCATGCTCATACCAGCTACATGGAGATAGGAAATATGGTCTTTATTTCAGGTGAGCATGTGTCCAGCTAAAAACTGGGGTGTCTATTACTATATAAGAGGAAGATAATGAATATTCAGGGACATTTAGAAGTCTACCAAAACAGTTGTCATTTGAAAACAAAAACAAAACATGAATCAGCAGTTGGGCAGATTTTCCCTCTCATCAGAGTCTGGCAGGGAATGATATAGTTGACCTCTTTGGGTCTGAAGGTCCCCAGGCGCTTTCTGCCGTGCCTCACTAAGAAAGCTTGGTATTTAATACAATCCTTTGCCTTCCTCTCTTCTTAATTATATGCAGACTGTAGTATTCCACTCTTGATTTCTTTTAGATGATTGTTTTATTTGTGGTTCGTGATCTTTCTACTTCTGACTCAATTCTAGTCAAGTTTAGATGGCCAATCACTTGTCCCCAAAGTTCAATATTTTCAGATCTTGAGATTTTCTTGATTCAGATAAAACATAGTAAAACTATGCAAATGGAAGAGCCATATCTCCTGTCTTCGAACACTGAAAGTTACAAGGGAGAAACGAGTGACATAGTTGGCGAGTGAAGCTCGCTTCAGTCTCAGGGAAAGTACACTTTTCTACTATGAAATCTCAGGCCCAAGCTGTGAAGGCTGAGCAAGGACATGCCCTTTCTCATCTTCACTGGTAGTGCTGGTGTACTGCTTGATATTTAAATGGTGCCTAAGTGATCCCTGACATTGTTCACCTGGATGAGGAACAACTGAACGTTATTAGAAATTCTTCCCTGTTTAATCACATGTTGAGTTCTTTCTGGTTCCAAGAGAGAATTAGGCTGGTCAGCATCCAGTTTATTTGGCACCAAGGTGCAGCTGGAATGGGAGCTTGGCTAGAACAAGGAATGAACGTTGTCAAAAGATGAACCTGATTGCCTAGGACCCATGGTGTGAAAAATTGACAGTCCTGTTACTTTATTATTTTTTTCCCTTTGAAAGGTGTTAAATTTTGTAAATGTGCACTAGGCTTTCACACGAGTGATAGACGGGTAGACTGATAACTTAGCATTCTCAAGGTGCCCTGGAAAGATGACTGTAGCTCTATTTTTAGTATTGCAATATGAATATTTATAGTCCCAAATCCTTTTGAAATTGCAGAAGACTGAGAAGTAGATCAACCAACAATAACTCTGTTAGCTTTTATGCTAGTTTATATGAATATGTCAAAAAAATTCACAGAACTACCAGCATCAGGTATTAAATCTTATCATTAATGGCAGATGTATTAGACACATTTATCATTGAGCTTTGACATATTTCCAGAGAAGGTGTTTAACAATCAACTTTGACTTACATTTCCCTGTACTGGAAAGATGAGTATTAGGTAAAGGGAAGCATCACACTCTTGGGTGATAAATGGTTAAGAGTGAGCTCTTTGAAGTCAGACATCTCGGCACTACTATTTTTTAAAAGGTGATAACTTGGGGCGCCTGGGTGGCTCAGTCGGTTGAGCGTCCGACTTCAGCTCAGGTCATGATCTCACCGTTCGTGGGTTCGAGCCCCACATCGGGCTCTGTGCTGACAGCTCAGAGCCTGGACCCTGCTTTGGATTCTGTGTCTCCGTCTCTCTGCCCCTCCCCTACTCGACTCTATCCCTCTCTCAAAAATACCTAAGCATTAAAAATAATTGAAAAAACAAATAAAAGGTGATAACTTTAAGTGAATTACTTAATTGTAGCAGGATTCTCACACAAAAAGTGGTGATACCGAGGCCTTTCTTCCTAGGAAGGAACTTTATTCCTGCCGGCACCGCTCAGTTGGGTTCCTACCCAAAGAACTGAGCCCCAAATGCCACATGGCTTAGTTTTTTATATGATTTTTACTTCTCTGTCTCCCAAAGATGGTAACACACCAACATGTAGCCTGATTAAGTGGTCTCATGTTACAAGGTCATGAGGGATGTTGTCATGTACAGGTACACGTATAGCCAGGTTGCCTTGAGGTTTTTTTCCTTTACTTGGGGAGGGGACCCTACCACATAATCATCTGTGCCTTGGGTTTTTTTCACATGCAAATGAGGGTAATATTATTAAATACCAAATATGATAGTTATATTAAAGGAGACAGTTCATATAAATTGTTTGAACAAATAAAATATTTTATTCTTATCACATACTTCAATATTTTGTAAGTATTTATTCATTTATTTACTCATTCAACAAATCCTTAGGTTACCTAAGTAACTGCCATGTACTTATTGTTCTAGTTTAGAATTTATTGGTGAATAAAACAGAAGAAAATCTTTGCCCTTGGGAAGTTTTGTGGGTTCTTTTGGTTTTTTTGTTTGTTTGTTTTATGCTTGGAGTTCCACTGAGTACCCAAAATTTTGCTTAATCGATTTCATTGATTTATTTTAAAATGGCTCATTTTTATTGCATCTGAAAATTTTGAACTTCAACTTCCACATCATCATTAATTCTAATCATGGTGTTGTCTCATCGGAGATTATCCAGAGAAGTTGGTCTCAGTTCCAGTACTGATTTGATTTCATCAAACACCCCTCTTACAAAAGAGGGCCTGCGGAAGGGTGCTTGTCTTTGGACAGACACAGATGTAACACCGACTTTTAGTCCATAGGCTATGGCTCTACAGTTAACTGTTTTCTCCATTCAGCATGTTTTTAAAGAGAAGGGGACAGTTTGTCACTAGCCACATTCTGTGCTGTCACTTATGCCGGCGGAGAGTAAATCAACTTGCGTTTTTTCTTAAAGAAAATAAGAGCAATAATTACTTAAGGAAGAATAAGATTAAAAGCCCTCAAATGTACAGTGTTAACTACATAGAACAGTTTTTCTTTGAAACCTAGTTTTAAGGAAAACCATGTTTTATTTTTGGTAGAAACGATCCTTTTTTTAGAACTATTTAATTGTACTGGCAAAATTTGGCAACTGTATAGGACTTTGATTTTTTTTTTACATTTTTTAAATGTTTATTTTTTTTAAGAGAGAGAGAGAGACAGACAGAGCATGAGTGGGGGAGGGTCAGAGAGAGAGGGAGACACAGAATCCGAAGCTGTCAGCATAGAGCCCAACATGGGACTTGAACTCACAAAATGTGAGATCATGACCTGAGCCGAAGTCAAAGGCTTAACCTACTGAGCTACCCAGGCACCCCAGGATGATTTGATTTCTATAGTACCATCTTAGTTTCCCTTTATATATATATGTGTATATATATATATATATATATATATACACACATACATATATGTGTATGTGTACATATACATATACATATATACATATATATACACACATATATTTATTTTATATTATATACATTTATATTATATATATTTTTATATTATAAAAATAAAATATATACTTATTTTATATAAAAATATATATTATATATTATATATTTTTATATATTTTGTATATTTTAAAATATAGATATTTTAAAAATATGTTTAAATATGTGTATTTAAAATATATATTTTAAAAATATATATTTTTATATTATAATATGTAATATATATTATATATATCATTTTTATCACCATAGTTTTCATGTATTACTATAAGATTCAGCACACCTTAAATCACTGTTTCTTACCATAAAGATTTTTCAATGGCCCATTCAAATGCTCAAAATCATTGCCAGGAAATTCCTCTCTCTCTATTGTTCTTGAACTGCATGCATATTTTGAAATGGGGTGAAAAATGCAGAAATTACTTTTAAGGTCTTATTATAATGTCTCAGTTTCTCCAGATAGAATAAAATCATTCAAAGATGCTCCTCACTTTTGTTAGTTCTCCTGACACATCTATTCTCACTACATTTTTTCCTTCTTTCTCTTTTTCCCTTGCCTCCCTGCTGCCCACACTATAGATATAGTAAGAAATGAAGAGCTGCCACACTTAATGTAGGCAGAATCAGGAGAAAGCCTCATTTTCCTTTTATCTCAGGCCCGGAAAGCAGACATATATGTGACCATCAATCAATTTTAATATTGTTTCATAAAGTACTCAACTACTTAGCTTTTTGATCTTAGTGATATGCTGGCCAACACATAAACTACCTCCTACAATCATTCATTCAGAATTTGCACAGCCATTTCTCCACAGATAGCTAGAAGAATCGTGTCTGTTCCCAAAAGCAATGTAATGTTTTGCCTTTCACTAGCTAAGGAAAGCAGAATCTACTGAATTCACAATAATCCAATTCATGAATTCAGGTATTTTTGATCCAAAACTTTTATTTTTCTGCCTGCCCCATCTAGATTGACTGAATCCATAGCTGAGAGATCGCTAGGAAATTGGGCAGCCCTCTGTTTTGACAGAGTCAATATTGACAGTGTTGGCATCGCTGAGTTCCAAGATGTTTTATCTTGGCAGGGGACAGAAAAGTTGGGGGATCAGTGGAGTCTGTAATTTATTGCTCATTCAGATTGCCAAAATATTTTCACTGAAGTCAGATCATTTAGTCTTAACACAATCATACCAATCTCCCTCCATATTGTCCTCTGTCATAGATCAACAGGGAGTAAGCTGACGTATGTGGTTGACGTCATCAGATCAGATTTTGTAGGTTATGAGCTGCCTTCAGCATTTTGAGCTGCTTCTTTAATTTAGAAAGCAACTTAGAAGGAAAGATGGTCAGGCAACCCACTGCTACATTTTAACAGCAAGATGATTTTGCATAGCAATATTCTCCTTTAGGTTTGAAAATATTGTTATTGTTCTGATGTGAGTGGTAGCCAAAGAAGGGTTTTAACCAAAATATTTGAGTCATTGTGATCATCTTTTTGGCCTGGTCTCCTACTGCTGCTGCTCAGTTCAACCCAAGCCCAAGACACAGGTGTCTTATTTAGTGAATTCATCATAGTTAAGTAGCTAAATCTCAAATTTGTTAGCATCTATCGTACAGTTCTTCTTCATGAACTTTTAAGTACTTCCTGTTATAATGAGCCTCCAGTTAGGATTTCATGATAAATATATTTTAAATTTATCAAATGTATGCAAATGTGTTTGAATTTTATCATTTGAAAAAGTAAAGCAAAAATAGACTTTAACAAATCTTTTTCCTTTTAGAAAACAAAGGCACATACCTTTGACAAATACTATTAAGTGATACTAATATGAAGAGAAATATATAGTCCATTTTAGGTGAATTTAGTTTGATCTTGCTATTTTATGCAGTGTTTTTGTTTGTTTGCTTGTTTGTTTATTCATTTGTTTCTGTTTTTGGTCATTTGCCATTTTCAGGAAACAGTTCATTTTCTTCAGCAAAGAGATTCTGAGAAGCAGTCATTCCAAACAATCTCCAGAACACAATTTCAAGCTACTGGTCCAAAGTATTTGGCACTTTAGGCAATAATTTATAATCCTCCATTAGACCTTGCCATTTGAAATAATCACAGCTTTGTTATTTTATCTTGAAAATTGTGTTCTCAGGGGCTGCCATTCAAAGAAAAATATACCAAAATGTAGATAAAACCAATCATTCTGTCATTCCCTGTTGTGCATTTTAGTGGAGATGATGGTGACAGATGAAAATTCTTTGAAAGAAGGATTGCCTCTGTGATTCAGCTCAAACGTAACTTGTTTTGCATTGTCAGATAACAATGCTGACTGGGGCAATGGAAAAATAAACACAGACGGGGCAGTAGTGGAAAAGTCCATCACTCAGTTTCTACCAATAATAAATAAATGGAGAAAAATATATATTCATTACATGGTTGAAAGACCCGAAGCCCATAACATTTAGAAATGCAATTTCCAAACATCCTGTGAACATTTTCAGAAGCTGTAGTTGAATATCAATAGGATATTTGTTCATCCCCAAAGTCATGTTCGTATTCTTTTTTTCTTCCCCATGTTTCAGTCTGGCATACTTCCTTGAATGACGCAGCTGAACATAAACCTTGATCAAGTGTGGGTGGGGGCTGCTGTAAAGTTGACAAGCATATGGAAGAAGAGAAACTGGTGAAACAGTGTCTGTCATGGAGAGACCACCCACAATGAGGTTAGAGCATTTTTTGAACCTTCCTAATTAAAAGAAGTTTTATTGTTGGTCAGCTGACATGGTCATTAAGGCAGAGTTCCAAAATTTTGCAGCCATTTTAACAAGATGCACTGAAGTGTCCTGCGTTGATGAAGGTCAGATTAAAAGTCATAAAATCACTAGAAATGCTGCTCTGTATTTTGAGGATTGTATTCTGAATCTAAATATAGATACTAACTGAATTGTTTGACTGATGACTGGACTGACCAGTTGATCCTCAGACCAACAACTGAAATGGAGAAGACAGCCTTTGTGAATTGGATCCAGTCTTCTCCAAAATCTGGCACTTGAGTGACACATGAAAGCCGAATATTTAATAGACAGTGGGTACCCTTTCAATTGTTATCTATAATGGATTTATTTTCTCTACCTACTGTTTCATTTTCCTCAAAATGAAAACTGTCACCTGACTTTCAGGATATCCATTGAGTATGTAACTTTTCCAATCTTAATGTTTACAGTATCATTTCTACTCCTTCCCTGTTTTATTACATGGAGCAAAAGAAAAAAGTGTAAGCTCCAGAGAAGTCTTTTTAATCGAGAAATTAGTCAAGATGCTGCTTTTCTGCTCTCTGGCTTTTGTTTATAAGTCCTCCCACCATGCTGGACAACGGAACTCCACCTCCCACCAGTATTGAAAGAATTCAATATTATGAGAGTATGACAAGTTCCACAGATCACCTGCCATGAAGATTTTTGTGGGAAATGCATATTTAGGAGTGGTCTTTGGCTTCCCATCTTGTTCTTGCCACAACTTATCTCAATGTGTCAATGGCAAAACAAGTGGAATTGAGAGTATTACAGAATTTTTGCGTGTTGTGTCCTTGAGGTATAAAATTAAAAGACCAATATGAAAGATTTCAGGTTGATATACAAGTTATCATGACCAGAAAATTTTTCAGTCTCTTTAGTGATAGAAAGCAAAATAAAAAGAATTTTGCTCTGTTTTTGGTTTGAAGAAATAGCAACTCAGTTCGGTAAGAAATGGACTCTAATCCCTAAATTTCTTTGGATTAATGCCACATGTTGTGCACAGATTGCAAGGAAACTACAACTGTGTGTGTAACAGCAGAGGTTGAAGAAGGAAAGACCCTCAGATTGGAGAGGTTTGGAACCACTCACTGGAGGTTAAAGGGGTTGTAAAACAGTGACCTGACACAGAGCCAGACCTCAACCATGTCTTATCCCTCAGGTACACACATTGGAGACATTTAGTCAGAGAAGAATGGGATTAATTCCAATTCCGTTAATGTGAAATGTGATCATTTGACCTGGTCTTTTTGTATTTCTCTATTTACTCTCTTTCAAAAAGCAAAACGTAAAGAACATTATAGAAAATATGTTTAACCTAGTTGAAAGGACAGTATTTCACTATTTTATCACATTAGTTTATGTAACTAAACACTACTGCTTGCAATCATGGGCTGGGATCCTGGAAAGATCCTGAACAGCCGTCTGGGTTAGCCCTCTGGTCGTAACCAATCAAACACTCCTGTATTCATTTTGCAGTAAAAATCTGCTGATGAAGAGAGGCCAGCCGGTACCTGGAGCTCTCTTGTGAGTAATTTTGTTGTCATCGATATTACTGGTGCTCTGAGTGTAACAAGACCACATTCTTAAAGTATAATTCAGATTTTCTTCCCAGATTTGATTACCTTGTGTCCCCATTAGTACAATATGGAGGAGTCTTACTATGTTTGTGCCTGTCTTTACTCAATTTTTACACACAGATTTAGACCCTAACTTGTAGAAGTTGTTATTGTATTTTGTTTATTACATTTAAAAACTGTAGCCAATTATTATTTTGTTAATGATCAAGGCCTTCTAATTCTTATTCGACATATTCCTGTTAAATTGTATTGTACTCTGTATGAATGGCAAGGAATGTAAATCTGACATCGAGAATACATGTGTATTTACAAGATACAGCTATAAGTTAATGAGATTGGGTGTGTGATTTGGGAGTTCAGTTTTATAATTTTATAACCACTCCTTATATGATTATGGATTTCATTTTTCCTAAAATAGTTAATATTTACAGGGAGTGCTGCCCTTCAATCTTTTCAGAAACAGAGTTGCTGATAAGCAAATTCAGAAATATAGCATGGCATAATGCTTTGCAATCATCTTATTCCAGGAGCGGATCACTTAAATTGGACTGGACTGGTAGAGCTCATAAAGGCCTTCAAGCCAAATAAGCAAAGGAAGAAAAAAAAGCTGCCAGGGAAGCTACTGGTATTTGCTAAATGATTTTCACTTACTAGTCTACTTATAAAATTGACTCCCTCACTCAGTCTACTCTCCTACTGCTGTGCTCATCTAGGGGAAGGGTTGGGAAGAAACTTGGAAGATCTGTTGACCTTCCATTCCTATTGGATAAATGGCTCCTTCTTTCTCCAAAGTGAATCCATACAGTGACCAGGGAAAGAGAGAGGATAAGAAGTACAATAAGCTTGAGGTAAATAGGAATATCAGGCTGTTACCTACTTATGTTTGTTTAACTGAGTTCACCTGTGGGCAGGGTCTTGGATTACAAAGTAAAGGAATTATGTAGGGTAGCGTAGGAAGTAGGGTTGGTTGAGAAAGAGTCAGAGGCTCTGCTGGGTGATAAGGCAGAAGAACTCTGCGACATAGAGAAGCTGTTCATCATGGAGGATTCTGTGGTTATAAAGCCGTGTCCCTGAAACACTTCAGGCTCAGGATGCAGAATTCCTTTTCCCCTGTACTGGACCTTTAACTCAGGAGCGTCTGTTCTGTGCTGAAAACACTAGCTACCATCTGTATGTTGTAGCGTCACTTCCCTGGTATGGGGCTTCTTCTTGTTAACATTAGATTCTCGCCACACCGCAGCTGTAGCTCCCCTCCTGAACCTGCAGCTACATAATGATGTTCTACGTCTGCACTGCCTGTATTGTAGCCACTGGCCACACGTGGCTGCTGAGCACTTGGAATATGTCTGGTACAACTGAGGAACTGAATTTCTAATTAATTTAAAATTGAATAGCCACCTGTGGCTGTGACTTGGCAATATCATTGGCTTGGCAATGTCACAAGTTACATGACTTTGAGCAATTTACTACGGTGGGTTGAACCTCCCTTTCCTCTCCAGGGCATGACTGGCAAGAGGTGTCGCCCTATGAGAATTGGCATCTGAGTACATAAGAGGTGCACACCTCTAGGGGGAGCCCAAGACCTTCTCTGAGTACTTCTCACTTCATGCTGCAGAGGAAACCAATTCCTAGTTAGGCCCTTCCTACCCAGTGAGATCAAGTGTTACTCAGGGTGGAGAGTACAGATTAAAGTACTGTCAGTGAATATGGAGCACAAAGATAATGCTTGTAAATATCCACAAACTTGAATGGTGAGAAGGCAATAAATGCCTGATGCCCAAAAGGGAGAAGACTTGCTGGCTAGCTCTCATAATCTCCCGGAGTGCCGTCTCTCCCTTCTTCCTTCCCACCTCTATTCTAGGACAAGATTAAGATATTTAGAAGCCCTACATTCTTAATTAAAGATTATGGTGTTTCATTCACCTATCATTATAAATGCAAACAACATAGAGAGTAAAATAAATGTAAAGAAAACCAACAAAGTTTTTTCCAAAAATGCCGTACCACCCAGCACAATGGTGAGTCTGCCTTTTAGGGTATCAGGGAATTCCCTGTCTCCGCCCCAAGCATGGTTGTGTCAATTCAACAGCTATTGCCCTGTTTTGGAAAAGACTTCCTGGTCTTTGGGGCTGGCGGCCCACACCGATAGCCTCTAAATGCAGTGAAGTAAATGCTTTCTCTTACTCTCCTGTTCCTGTTCCTCTGACTCTGCAGCTGCCTCTTCCACCATTTGGAATTAAAAACAAAAGATCTGAGATAGATTTTGGAGAAAGCAGGGATGGAAGATCCCAGTGGCCGTTTTTATTGTTCCTTAAATCAGTGGTTCTTAAACTTGAGCAGCACAGCGGAATAATCTGGAGGGCTTGTTAAACTACAGACTGAATGGCCCCATTCCAGAATGTGAGACTTGGTAGGTTTGGGTGGGGTCTGAGAATTTGCACTTATTTTCTTTCTTTTTTTTAAGTTTATTTATTTATTTTGAGAGAGAAAGAGAGCACTCTCAGGGCAAGAGGAGGAGAGAGAGAATCCCAGGCAGGCTCTGCACTGACAGCACAGATCGCAAGACTGACCTGAACCGAAATCAAAAGACGCTTCAACAAATGAGCCACCCAGGTGCTCCAATTTGCTTTTCTGATAAGCTTCCAGATGATTCTTATAATGCTTGTCTGAGGACCACACTTTGAGAACAATTGCTTTAGGTCTTGCTTTGGAATTTAGGGGTCCAAACTCCAGTTGGTAAAAATAAGTTGTCTTGGCTTCTTTGCCAGCTCAGTAGTGTGTGTGTGTGTGTGTGTGTGTGTGTGTCTGTGTGTCTGTGTGTCTGTGTGTCTGTGTGTGTGTATTCCCAGGGAAGTCTTAGAGGAGCAGCTGTGGCCAAGGGCAAGATCCAGCATTTCCTAGTCTCCTAACCAAATGCAGCCTTTAAAATAATCCCTAAATGGTTCCCAAGAACAGGACCCAAATACTGCTTCTATTTTTTTTTTTATTCTCTCGTCTTTCTATGTTGCCATTGATTTATAAATTCTATTCTCCCTTGGCGATCTTATGACTTCATTTTCTGAGCCGTATTTCAGACTCAGGGATTTTGGCTAAGACAGAAACAAGTCAACCAAACACTTTTGTTTTACTGTGCCCATAAGAGATAACAAAACAGAACTGTCCCCCATGACATTGCCATTTTCCCCATGCCTGTGGGAGAGGCAGAGCCTGAAAGGGTTGTTTCTGGGCCAATGACTGGTCTATCCAAGCAAACTTCCTTCCTTGGCATGGACGAGTTGAGGTTGAATTGGAAGTCTTAAGAGGTTGTGGAGAAAGATATGAGGTTGCCTAAGATTATTTTCTGAACACAGGGGGAGTTAACTTTGAGAACCTGATAATCACCTGCTGCAGTAGAGCTCATGTGAAAATGAGCCGCTCATCAGTCTGCTGTGGGGCCTTCTCAAAATACAGCAGCCTGGGCCTCGCTCCCAGAGTTTGATTCATAGGTCTCATTTCATAAATGAGGAACCTGCCATTGATTTCATATCACACATACTGCTATAGTTGAGTTTGAAATGCAGTTGCCTGAAACAACATGTGCTGTTTCTACATTGGCCACTTCTGTCTAAATTAGGTGACATTGATGATACTCCCCCCAAAGAGAAAAAGCCACCTCCATCCTCTCACGTAAACATGACAGCATTGCTGGTGGCTGACACTGCAAGGGAAAAGGAATTTTAGCTTTTTGACACTACCACACATTCAAAAGCTGTAGGGACGGGAAGAGTGCATTATGCTTACTTTTTCTACCAGAGCACTTTTGTAAATAGTCCACATATCTTAAGGCTCCAAACACACACTTTATAAAGGTCCAGATGTTCACAGACACTCTGCAATCAATTTTAACCTTGGGTAATTGCACTCTTCCTATCCAAGGGCAGTTTCAACAGGATGTGATATATTTTGTTTTTGGTTGCTGTAAGTACCAATAGTTCAAGAAGTGCTGTTATAATAACCCACTTTATCCCAGCTAGTGGCGGATCTCCAAGGAGCTCAAAATGTTTTATTAGTTATCAAAATTGAGGCCTTCTGAAGGAGATAGAAAGTCTTATTACTTCCATTTTACAGATAAAGCAGTCAAGGCCCAAAGGCTAAATGATTGTTTTGTAGTCTCACAAAATCCAGAGCCTTTGTGTTTCTGGGGTCAAGGGTCTGAGATCTAGAAATAAAAGCAAAATTCTGCCATATGAAATATCTGTCTTGTCATCTCCCAACCTAAAAGAGACTTCAACTTACTTTCTGGCAAATTCATCATAACGTATACTTGACTCATGGAATAACAAAACATTTTTTCTTTCTCCTCTCATTTTTTTTTGCAGTTTAAAGTAGACGTAGGCATGAGATATTAAATATCAACTTAGAAAAAGTTTAATGTATATTTTTCTTTTGTATAAATAATCAGCTATATTCAGAAAAGTCTCCCTGGATTTGGAACTTCGTGAAGGCAGACATGGTACTTAGAAACTGCTTTGCCACGCATTTCATCTTTAAGCTGTGCTATCTTTATGACAAGTGTGGTTGTATTCAAATACTAACAGTCTGTAGGAGGAAGAAGCAACTTTAAGTTAGGCACCTCCTCGTTTCCAGATCTCCCCGTACTCGCTTCTAACATAATGCCCATCCCAGCACTATGGAGTTAACTATTCACTTGTCTGATTGCCGAAGGGCAGAAACTCTTCCCTTTACCATTGTACCCCAACTACATAGAAGACAGCCTTGTAACTACTGGGCATGTGTGCCTGATCTATTCCATTTGCCTCTCTAGAAGCACTTTCTATCTGTATGCACTCTGTTCTGTGGCTCGTATTGTAGACTAAACCCCATGGAAGCCATTGAGGAGCTCCCTTGAGTTCAGCCAATAAGGAGACATCCACAGGAAATTTAGGGCAGAAGGAGAGTGGGATTAGGGTAGGGCTTCCTCTATCTCCCTCGTGCCTGGGTTGTCATGGGTTAGCTTAGCACTATCCATCTACTAAAAGTCACGTGACGGTATTCAAAAACATTTCATGATGCTTTGCTCAGAAATGACAGATGGACTTAAAAACAATGAAAAGAAAAGAAAAGAATAGCAAACCATTTGGAGGTGACCCTCTCCAGAGACCTGAAACTTACACTAACTAGGCTGAGTGTCAGAAAAGTATTTAAGGTAATCGATATGGTTTGCTGTTAAAATTTAAACCAGTGAGACCTTCTAATAGGTTCTAATGTGCTCATATTTGCATTTTTACAATGTTTATTTTTATTTATTGGTGAATTATGCACACATGTACCTGAAAGAGACCCACTTCAGGCTGGTATATGATTAGTCATTGAGCAGATAATTTTTAAATTGTTCTTCAAAAACACCTTACACTCTTCTGTACACACCATATCAGTCTCTGTTATCAGGGTTACTTGTTCAAGAGTAGGGGACTTCTCTGATACCTAGGATGATTTGATTCCAGGTTATTTAGAGTTGGCAAACTTTAATCGTTGTTTTATCTTAATCAGTGTCACAATGGTAACCACCTGGTGCATCTCAAAAGTGACACCCAAATCAGAGATTCTTAGAGATGAAATATTTCTCCATTTTGAAACCTCATAGGATTCCTCTAAACTCCATCACTATTGAGAATATAGATGTCTTTCTTCCTCTGTGCTCTTTGCAGCCCTTGGCAGGGTGATTGGTACTATATAGATGTTTAGCTCATAATTGCTAGAATAATCTAAGGGGCCATCTAGTCACACTTTATGATATAAGACAAGAAATTTCTGCACATAATTTCTTAGGGATGGCCATATAGCTTCCATCTGAAACTTTGCTACACACAGCAAGGCAGTTTACATCTGCTTTGATACTTCGACCAGATTCACTTCTAAGGACAATCTGTATCTGAAGTCAGTCTTCTTGCTTTTTACTTAGAAGTCTGTTCTTTTAACTTAACCCACTTTTTTTTTCTTTTTCAGAATTTCCTATGGTATAATGGTTTCAGTTCATGTTCATCTGATTATACTCGTTTGTCACTATCTCTGTGTCCCCAAATACTAAATGATAGATTTGGTCTGATTACTACAGGATATGAAACTCCTCTTCTCATGGTCTGAATGAACATAGTGCTTATTTTAATGCTGAATGAGATTCCATTGCCTCCAAAGAGTGAGTTATGCATTATAATCACCAAAATGAAAAAGTAACGGTTGGTGTTTTTGAGAAAAGAAAGTGGTATGCCAAACCACACACCATTCTCCAACTATTCAACTAGAAAAGAGGTCCCTCTTCAAAAGGGTTTACTGAAGTTTGACTTCTCCATAGAGGGAGCTTCTGTTGTCTAAACAACTCTTATCCTGTGTCAAAGAGAGGCAGAGTGCTGGAAAAAACACAGTATGAGTATATACATTTCTTTTTATTTGTGCAAAAATCATTCCACAGACCATGGAAAAAAGTTTGGTAACATGAGGCAATAATGTGGACAAAGAAGAGAGAGGATACATTAAACCTAGGTTTGCACACAGCTCAACATTTTTGGAATTCTTAAAGAATAATTTGTAATTCCCATAAAGTGGTCTCACAGTATAGCCAATAGTTAGAATTGAACATATTTGGCCATTCCATATTTACTCCTTAGGAAGCCACAACATGATAAACTGTATTTAATTTTTACTCCTTGCTTGAGATACAAGACCAAACTATTGGTGGGACAATGACCCCTATTATTCATTGAGTGTTTAAGTGTAATTCTACTGTCTGGGGTGGGAAGGGGGTGTAGAGTAAGATTAGATGAAAGCCTTCTCTAGTTTGCCAGACTGAAAAGTAGATGTTATTGGCCCTAGAATTTATTAGAGAAAAGTAAATCACTACTGTATGGTAAAGACTTTTCATTTAGACCAAGGAAAAAGCCAAGACAGAGCTTTCATGTCATATAGGAACCATAAATGGTCATGGCCATTGAAAACTCTACTATAATTTCATAGTTAAAACCTTCATACACTTATAAGTAATTAGAGTGTAGTACAAAGAACCTATAGAAGTTGGGCTAAAAAATAGTAAAATTTGACAACAAAAACTGTACTTAAAATGAATTGTGTTCATGGGCCATTTATAGGATAAAGGTTCCTCCAACTCATCCAACCCAGTGGTCATCAAACTTACTGAACACTAGATGCTCAGAGGTACACATTTAAAATGCAGATTCTCAAACCCCATACCCTGAAATTCTAATTCAGCAGATCTTAAACAGGACTTCATAATCGACCTTTTATTTTATTTTATTTTTTATTTTTTAAAATTTATTCATTTATGAGAGACAGCACAAGCAGGGTAGGGACAGAGAAAGAGGGAGACACAGAATTGAAGCAGGCTCCCGGCTCCGAGCTGTCAGCACAGAGCCTGACGCGGGGCTTGACCTCACAGGCTGTGAGATCATGACCTGAGCAGAAGTCAGACACTTAACCGACTGAGCCACTCAGGCGCCCCATAATCGACATTTTAAACCACATCCCTGTTGCCCCTGATGCAGTGGTGTTCTGCTCAGTCTTGGAGAAACACTGGATAAAAACCATCCATAAAGTGTTTTCATTTTAATTGGTTTATGAAATATCTGTGCCCCAGTTTACCCTCAAAGGAAACTTCTGGAACTCATGAGTACTCATCAAAGAAGAGAGGTGAGGCAGATTTATGGATTTTTAAAAACTTTTATTTTGAAGTAATTTTAGACTTACAGATTTATAGATTATTTTAAAAGGCCTAGTTCTTAAATGGTCCTTTGATAGTGCCCAGCATGGTGAGATGTTAATGTACGTGTGTGGTAGAAACATGAGAACTGAGCTCTCTGTTAGCTTCTTGCCTATCCTGTAAAATGACATACCCATATATATTTATATAGTCTCTCTCTCTCTCTCTCTCTCTCTCTCTCTCTCTCTGTGTGTGTGTGTATACATACATACATATATATTTAAAGAATAAATGCTTTTATTTTTTAAAGTTTATTTATTTTGAGAGAGGGAGCATGTGCATGCATGAGGGAAGGCCAGACAGAGAAAGAGAATTCCAAGCAGACTCTGTGCTCTCAGCGTGGAGCTCACTGGACACAGGGATCAAACCCACAAACCGTGAGATCATGACCTGAGCTGAAATCAAGAATCAGGTGCTTAACCAACTGAGCCACCCAGACACCCTGGCTTTATATATTTTCATTTACAAAATCTTCATCATATGAAGTGTATACTCTTCTTTTCCTTATATTTTTATGCTTAAAAAAATGATGCCAGCCAGCTTGGTAGGTCAAGGGACTATGTCATACTCATAGTATTTAAATTATGCCTTAAAAATCATACAATTTTATGGGACGCCTGGGTGGTTCAGTCGGTTAAGCGTCCGACTTCAGTTCAGGTCATGATCTCGTGATCTGTTGAGTTCGAGCCCCACATCGGGCTCTGTGCCGACAGCTCAGAGCCTGGAGCCTGCTTCAGATTCTGTGTTTCCCTCTCTCTTTGACCCTCCTCCGCTCATGCTCTCTTTCTGTCTCTCAAAAATAAACGTTTAAAAAAAAGTCATACAATTTTAGAGAATACTCCAAATATTTACTGCTAAATTTTTCACTGAAAAGAAGTATGTATAGTCTATGTGATAATAATTGGATTTTATCCAGCTATTAAAAGTTCAAAAAAATTTTTTTTCAGCATGTAGGAATGCTAGTGACCTGTGTAGAACCTCTAAACAAAATCCCTCCACTAAATATTTCAGTTCCATGGTTGAATTTTGTCATTCTTGCATGTTCAAAGTGATTTAAAAATATTTATTTAGTTTAATTCAGCATGACTCACTTCCTCCTGGATTTTAATACTAACCTCAGAACATATAATGATTGAAAGGAGGAATCATTATTATGTATTAATGGTGAAAATTAAATTAAAACATATTTGAACACACTTCCTAAAGCTGACAGCAATAAGGAATATACCAAGAAGACATTTTCTCTTTATTATTCATATTAAACATGTCACTTTTATATTCTGTAGGCAGAATGAGACCCATAAATATGGTAATTATATTTGAATACTATGCAGTCAATATACTTAGAAATTAAATATGTCGAAGCAGTCAAATTCTTCTCTTATTGGTTATGAGTAAAAAAAAATATCTCCTTAGTGGGGGACAGCTGTTACTGTTAGTTAAAAATCCATCCCTACTGTGTAAATTGGTATTTAGGTACATTCCGAAGAGTGAGGTTTTTGCTACAATAGACTTTATAGCTTCTTCCTAATGGTTAAGGCCTATCACATAAACCCTTCTGTGTTCTGGTTCACTGACCTACTCCATAAAGTCATTATGGACTATTGTGCCCATCCAGCAGCCCCAGGGATCCATTAAAGATCTATTTCACATCTCAGATTCCTGCTGATAGAAGACATATGTTCTAAAATCCAGCTACAATCCATAAATTGGTATAACGATTTTTGAATTTGAAATTTCCATTTTACATAACTCAAACTGGGTCTAGTTTTTGCTTCTTAAAAAACATCATGTATGTAGGAGAGAGAGAGTAGTGCAGAGGATATGTGGGAGAGGACTGGATGGATTCAGACTGTTACAACTTGAAAACACCTGGAAAACCTTTTTCCCAAATTGATTACCGAATCCAGTATAGTACGAGCAAAGGTAATTGGCAGCTGAGTATGCAGACACTTCCCTCTTCCTTCTTACCTGGAAGAATAAGAAAGCAATCATCCAATAAGAAAACAGCAAGGATTCTGTCTTTTTGCTTTGCCACGAGTTTCCACTCTAATAGACTTCAAGAACGTAGACACCTGGGGTGCCTGGTTGGCTCAGCTGGTTGAGCATCTGACTCTTGATTGCTGCTCAGGTCATGATCCCAGGGTCGTGGGATCAAGCCCTGTGTTGCGCTCTGCACTGTGGAGCCTGCTTAAGATTCTCTCTCACTCTCCCTCTGCCCCTCTCCCCAGCTCACACACGCTCTCTAAAATTTAAAAAAAAAATAAAGAAGAATGTAAACATCTTCTGCTAATGATACTAAGGTTGTGGGCCCAGGAAATAGCTCTTAGGTAATAACAGCGTTAAAGGCAGAATGATGAAATCTGGGTCCATGTGGTCTAAGAGAGGGGGGTATTAGCCCAGCATTGTGGACTGTGTTCTTTTCTTGGCTCAATTACTGGTGGATGATTTGACACTGAACTTTAGCAATCTTCAACTGTGATCTTTCTATCTGAAAGACGTTATGATAATGTATATCTTATGAAGGAGATCATGCACTAGTTACCCAAGAAACTACTTGTGCATGAAAGAAACAATCATGGCTTGCCATCCTAATGGTATAATAACACATTTGCAAATTATTTGAATGAACTTTCTGAATAAAGTTACTTTAAATATAGCAAACTATAAAACTAAGTTGACAGGTGAACTTAACCCTAAGTTGTAAATAAATCCCCCAAGTAGTCTTGTCATTTTTTTTCCTGATTTCTTTCATAGTATTTGAAATTTTTTTAACAAGAGGAATCATGAACCATGAGAAAATAGGGCTACATTCCATATCTGGTCTTGTGATGTGCATGGATAACTTTAAGAACTGCACATTAAAGCAACTCAATAAAAACAAAAACTCCTAATCAAATAAAAAATGTTGCCGTTAACTTGAATTTATCCAAAGGGTATCCCTCCCTCTAAATATATTTCCCAAAGCTAAGAAGGTTGGATAGCTCTCCTAGAATAGGTTGTAGCATACAGCATATTGATATCTGAAATCAAATCAGAGGATTCCAGGAACTTCTGTCATAGACTTATGCCTAATTTTCCCAGCTGACCCCTATTACGTCCTCTCAGCCGACACATGCTGTCTGATACTATACAGCTCTATGCAAGCTCTGCACCTATATGCTATTTAATCTCCAGCAAATTAGATAATCAACCTTTGTCTCCATCACATCATCCATAAACAGGAGTAATAACACCCATACCACAAGGCTGTTGCAGGATTTATTCTAGTATAGCATTTAGCAAGCTGTCTGACATAAACTAGGAGCATCCTAATCTTACCTATTATAATAACAATTATTGTAATTATTGTAATTATCATTATGAGGTATCTTACCATCCCTCCAGCTAGTAAGGTTTTGCATCTCTACACAGGAATATAGGACTTTTCTCATTGTTCTTATTGGAAGAGTGAATAAGTGAATGATTGAATGAATGAACTAATAAATAAAAAAAAAAAGGCAAGCCCTTGAAATTAGGAAGCTTGTATCCTAGAAGACAACATAACCAAAGTAGTATACTCCTGCAGCCCTTCATGTTTATAATTTCAGCCACTCTCCCCTTATTTACTTATCCTGTGCTCCAGGCAGAAAGTTATGCTTCTCGAGAAGGCGGTTGACCTTCCTGGACAAAGAAAGAGTCTTGATTAGGATAAAAGATTGGGGGTAAAGGATACTTTTCCTGTACTAGATCCTGAGGAGCACCATTCATTTTTAAATAACCAGAAGCCAAGGAAATAGAAAGGGATTGAAAGCTGACACAATAGCTTACACTCCATTCCTTGGAGAAAACAACACAATATCGAAAACTACAACAATAATCAAATTTGAAAATAACCACAATAGAACTGGAATACAAAAGGCCTGTAGAGGGAAGCTAGGAAGAAGAAAAAAATCAGTTCAGGATTTAGTCTGAGATGGGGAGCTGAGAGAAGAGAATAGGGTTTGGTGACATCAGAAGAGGATCTGAAACCCTGCTGAAAATATCTCAGAGGGAACACATAGTATTTCTTGCCTTCAAATTTATCCCAGGATTTCTAGACCTATTCTAATTAATGATCCAGGCCTCTTTAAAAATGCAAATTAAGGAGCTATATTTCCCTCAAATCATTTTTCTCAAATCTCCCCCATTTCAGTGTAAAGCAATAGCACTCTTTCAGCAACTCAGGTCAGAAGCCCTGGAATGGCCTTTCTCTCTCTAATCCATCAACCCATTCGTAAGATCTGTCAAAATATACATGGCATTGAGGCACTGTTCCTTACCTCCAGTACTCTGCTCTGCCCCACCCTAGAGCATCCCTACCTGGGATCATCCAACAGTCTTCTAACTGGTGTCTGTACTTCTGCTATTGCCTCTTTGAGGCTAACCTCCTCTCAATAGTCAGAAAGACTCAATTAGGGACACTTGGGTGGCTCAGTTGGTTAAGGTTAAGAGTCCGACTTCTCAGGTCATTATCTCCTGGTTCATGAGTTCAGGCCCTGCATCAGGCTCTCTGCTGTCAGCACAGAGTCTGCTTTGGATCCTCTGTCTCCCTCTCTCTCTGCCCCTCCCCAACTTGCTCGCACCCACATGTGCCTGCTCACACACTCTCTCTCAAAAATAAACATAAAAATTTTTTTTTTAAATACTCAAAATTAGGACCCGTTATGTCGCTCCTTTGCTCAAAACTCTGTAAACACTCCTGTCACTCAGTGTAAAAGTTAGTTTTTTGGTAACCTACAAGGCCCCACAAGATCTTGTAATGCACCCCACCCCCCACCCTTCACCTTGCCCTGGTTTAGACCTGCTCCTGCTTCAGGACCTGTCACCTTGCTGCCCCCCTCTGCCTAGAATTCTCTTCCCCCAAGACACTGCTCACATCAGTCCCTCATTTTCTTCAGGCCTTTAATCAATGTCACCTTCCTCAGCCACTCAACCTAAAGTTTCAACCCTGTGCTCTACAAATGCTACTACCTAACCTATTTCCTATCCACTTTCTTGGATTTTCTTCTCAGCATTATCACTATCTAACACATCCTATATTTATATATTTATCTTATATTTATATTGTTCACTCCTTATCTCTCCCACAGAAATATAAATGCCTTGAGAGTTAGGGTTGTTTTTGTTGTTTTGTTTTGTTTTTTAATTCACTGTTCTGTTCTCAGCACCTATAACACTGGCTACATAGCACATCCTCAGTAAGGAGTTTCTAAAGAAAATGAATAAATGGTTTTAATTATATTTTAAGTCATTGCTTAAAATCCAGCTACAGTAGCTTCCCTGGGGGCCTCCAATATGCCTCTTTGATGTGCCTCTTTGACTAGAAAAGTAATTTGGGATTGAGGCACTGGAGCACAGGAAAATATTAGTGAGTCTAAAGATGGAAAGTGAGAAAAGGGGATCTCTGAGTACCTAGGAGATACACTGAGGATATTGGTCACCTGGGTGACGTTGTCAAGAGGTATAAAGAAGTTCAAGAACGTTATAAGAAAAAACAACAGAAAAACAGAAAAAAATCAATAAACCACATTTCATCTATTTCATAATTTTGCCTCATACGACCCCCTCTCTTCCTTCTCCCAGGATATTAGTAAAGATCCATAAAAGGGACCACTGAGTGCCAATGTTTTTAGTACTACATTCAGAAACTGGGTTCCATATACGGAGAGAGTCCCTACACCCACCGTTAACCTGCTCTGCAGAGCCCAGAGCACCAGAGGGAAGCGAGGGGGTAGATGGGGTGCTTAAATTCTAGGATATTTTGGAAAAGCAGAGCTCTCTTCATACACCTGTCCTCTCTCCACTCCCACCCTTTAACTGAGGAGATTTCATTCTTGCTGCCTGGAAGAGGCCAGTGGATCCTCAAAGAGTCTTTGTCAGGATAGGCCAGATTTAATAGCCAAAAACAAATAGGAGGTAGGCATGGAGACACAGTAGATTATCCGTGATTTGTCATCTTCAGAAATACTGTTGAAAAGCACATTTCCCCTTTTAGGGTAATATACTACAGAAAGGGAGGGGAAATGCTCACTAGAGATGACAGCACCCAGGGGGCAAAAGGAAGAAGTCGCACGTTCACAGATTATTTGTAGAACTGTCAGGGAACTGTTAGCTGAAGGCAGCCACACACTTATTCACATTTATCCTCCATATCATCTAATTCTATCCAGCCTCTGAATTACTCTGTCTCCAAAGAGTAAAGACAGGAAAGAATAATTAAAACACAGCCTCATTCCAGAGCTCTTCCGTTACTCACTTAGATCATTCTTAATATGATTTTAGGTGTGTATGGGATCTTTATCATACAAAGACTGGCAACATAATGCTTGGAACTAGGGGAAGTAAAACACTGAAATATGACTCATCAGAAAATCCAAAACTTGGAAATAGGCAAAGGCTATTAACGGTTATTCTTTCAGTGCAGCACTAGATTTGTCAGTGTGGTCACTTCCCAGCTCTGAGGTACAGGGGTTAATTTGTTGATTTTTATTGAGTAGGTTCAAATAGTATCTGTCCAATGAAATAGAAAACCTCAATGTTTATAGTTTATTGTACTATATGAGACACGAAACTAGTTTTGTATCCAGCTCTTCGACTTACCACCTGTATATTCAGATAGGTGTCTGTGTTACTAGCTTCTCAAATGCTCTTTCAACTAATTTTTTTTTAATTTTTTTAACGTTTATTTATTTTTGAGACAGAGAGAGACAGAGCATGAACGGGGGAGGGGCAGAGAGAGAGGGAGACACAGAATCGGAAGCAGGCTCCAGGCTCTGAGCCATCAGCCCAGAGCCCGACGCGGGGCTCGAACTCCCGGACCGCGAGATCGTGACCTGAGCTGAAGTCGGACGCTTAACCGACTGAGCCACCCAGGCACCCCTCTTTCAACTAATTTTAACATCTTACTGGTTCCCTCATTTGTTAATGAGTTGAGTAAAATCCTTGACTTTTTTTTTTATTTTACCTCCATATTAGAGTTATATTTTTAACTTTCAAAATTATGCTTTAATATCCTAAGTTTCTTCATTAGCTCTCAAACGCCATTCTGTGTTCTAGTAAGCTTACTTAATGGGACTTATAATTCATTGGTAAATAATTTTACACTTACTTCGAAAGTGGAAATATTACATTTGTCATTTATCTTTCCTGCTTTTTATAACCACATCACCCCTACCTCCCACCCAAGTCATAACACAGTCCATTCTTGTTTCTTCATAGTTCCTAGTCTCTGCTTGACTTTCATGACTGTGTAACAAGTATTTGTCAAAGTTAGCTCTGCCTAAGCTACTTAAACAGTAGGCAATTAGAAAAAAAATTTTTTGCAGATTGTTTTTTTTCTCTGCCCTTATCACTCCAAAAGCAGATATGTACGTCAAAATCTGATACTTTACACCGAGCTCAACAGAGAGAACAATATTCTGAATGTCCTACTGAAGTATTAAATTAAATGAGAAACAATGGCAGCCACAGGTAGCAACATCATCAAAGGTTATACTGCAAAAATTTTAAAGAGGAGAAAACTGAAATAGAATAGTCACAGGAAATACATTTTAAAAACAATTATTGTTATGCTTTGTGCCGCTGTGCCTTTAATGTAGCACTTCCCAACAGTGACCGCCAGCAAGTTTCTAAACGTTCACAGACATAATTTCTTAAGGAAATCTTTTCTTCTAGCTATGGTCAAGTTGTTCTTCATTATTCATATCTTGATCAAAGGGGAACCATAATCAGAGCAAAAGAAACATTTCGAAAGATGATTACGTATGATTAGCATATTCTATTTGGTATTATTTCTCGCTCATCCTTTCATACAACTTCATTGTTGTTTTTAGCAATTCTATTCCCACGATTGGATGACATTGTTATTTTTAGCAATTTTATTCCAAAAGATGGACATTAAAGGAAATTAAATAAATGCAATGAGAGATTGGCAAGTTTCATAATAGACATTAAGAATGCTGTTCCTTCCCCTTGCTGACTGAATAAATATCAGGGTCAGCTAATGTAATCTTGAAGATTTTTAATAGTTTTTCGACACTGTCATCAGTAAATAATAGAGAATATACAGTCAAGAGGAGAAGAAAATATAGAAGATACAAACTTCTGTTCCTAGTGAGATTTCCTATATTATGGTAATTTAAATTAAAAAAAGTAAAATCATGTTCATCTGAAATGACAATGCTTTTGGTAAATTTTTTTTTTAATTCTAAAAATTAAGTTAGCCATTCAGTTCCTATTCATGTTCATAATGATCATCCTTCAAGTTTAAATTTATGAGTAGTTGTTCTTACAAAGAAAAGTAGTTTGGGACAGATCAACTGTCAGTGATTTAGACACATTAAAATATCAACTAGTATGAGCTAAATTTTTTTGTTTTAAATGGAGGTCAGATTTGGCCCAAGGTCACACTAATATATTGCTCACTGTCTAGTGACATTTGCTGAATATTACCTTGGGCTACATTTTTAGCATTCCCTCTGGCATGCTGAGATTAGATGTGACGTTTCTTGGCCAGAATAAAACACAAGGTCGATTCTGAAGAATATAATACTGTTTTTTCCATGCAACTTTGCATTTGCTTATCTATAGTACACAGGCAGTTCATTTTAAAGCATAGGACTTATGAACCACTACTAGCACATGCTAAATCCTTCCTCTTACAGGATGCCTTCCTACGTTGTTCCAGCCTATAGGACTGCCTCCTGAGCCCTCAGCGAAATCCCTGAGAAAGAAAAAAAAAACACAGTGGAGGTCAGAATTCTCCAGCTCCTGCTATAATGTGGGTATTTATCCTCCCAGTGCCTGGGGAGGGTGATCATTTTCATCAGGAAGGAAAATTTCCTCCAAGGTAATCTGTAAGGGATGATTGAGATATATACATTTCTAAGAACTATTATTCAACTCTGTTGTGAGTTAAGATTTTGTAGAACACCAAACACGTATCAATTATTTATAAAAGTACCTAGAAAAAATAAGCCATTGGTAAGTTTGTAATAGGAAGAACAATTTTGAAATGTCATGAATTATGCTTATTTTTTTTTCCTCAAGCCCTTAAAAAAATAATAACCGACCTTTGGCCTGAGAGCCAGCTCTGCTCTCATAATTACCCTGTTGCATCCACTTACCGAGATTAGAGTCAATTAGTAAGTGAAAACATACTTGAATTTTGCTCTCTGAAAGAAATGCTAGACTTGTAACATTCAAGCATTTTTCTCAACCAAACATATGGATCCTTACTAATTAAAATTAAGTCAAAAATCTTTAAAAACCACTAATAATCTTCAGTACAAAGGAAAGTGTCAATTTAAGAATTAAAATACAGCTACAGTTACTTTTCTTGGTATGGCTATTGGTTCTCAGCTACATGGCACAATAATATATACTAAATGTGAGTATATGATTTTTTTTTCAGTTATGTTTATCTAGAAAGGCACACCTAGAGGTGGGTTTAGGATCCTGATTACAGGATTGTATTTATCAGTAACTCAGATTATCTGCAATTTTGAAAATAATGCTCTCACTCCTTGATTTAAATATCGTCTACAAATAAATACTATTAGGAGAAAACCAAAGGTCAGTAAGTATACTTTTCCTTCTGTATGCAGCTTTCCGTCTGTGTAGGTATCTAGGAAATGTTACTACCTGGTGAAAGAGGCTGAGCTATGCTACTTCAAGTCTCTATTAAATAAAGTGACTATCAATATCTGGGTTGAAGGTACAGAGCATAGATCGTTCTTTGTATCTATTAGGAGTGCAATGAGCCATCCAAGCTAAGTCAGCAGAGAGAACATTTACTAACAAAATGATTGTAGAGACCCATTGACTTGATGGATGTCTGGGATTGTATAGAACTGAGAAGCCCCTGACGAAAGTGGTAACAGATTTGAAAGACTTTAACAGGCTTCTTTTACCCATCCTAGCATGGTTTATTAGCAGGACATAGGCTTCCTGTTTTCTGTCTTTAATGATACTGTTCTATGAACCAATGAATGTTTTCATTTGGAAAATAAGAAAGCATTGACATGTTATCTGAACTGTGGTTTCTTTAGTGATGCCAAGGGAATAAATATGCTAATTCTGTGCTTTGAGGAATGTACTGAGTAAGGCCCATTACTTCACAGATTTCAATGCATACCAGGCTCAGGTAAGAGCCTGATTATAACCCTTCGTTATGCGAAAGGTTTGACTTAGAAAATGGAGAATTTCAGTGCCTCTACCATATGCTTTTAGATGGTGATTTTCAAATTACATTCTCCGTAGTGAAGTTTAACTCCTCATTCGTTAATTATAATACTTGAGGCAATTTACCTCAAGCTATTGATTGATTATTCATAAAAAAGCAATTACTATGTAAAGTTACCACATCGATTTTGAAACATTCGCAAAATCTTACACAAATAATGCTTTTTAATAGAGGAATAAAAGACAATCTTCTTCATGTACACATGAAAGTACAAAATCACAGTCCTTGAGGGAGTTCTATTACCATGGAGTACTAAGGCTTCTACCTCAGGAGCTAACAGCAGAAATGCCCACTGGAAAGAGTGTTCCTTGTCTTTAAAACTGGAACGAAACAACTCTCAACATTTGCAAAACATTCCTTTATTATTAGAAATAAATTATTTGTATAAAAAAAGTGCATGCGTCAACCATTGCATTTATTTTTAGCACAACCCAGGGCTTCAATCCGGTCAGCCATTACAAGAAACAGATTCATTGTCTTATACAAGTTGAACAAGGTGGGACAGGAACGGGAGTTCTCACAATCACAGAAAAATACTTACAAGAATAACATCAGACATGGTTTATTTCAACAGCATTTTTTTTTCACAAGCTAACATTAGTTTTCCTTTTGTGATTTTTTTTAAACTGCTTATGAGTAAGCAATATTTTAGCTTGACACTCATTGGTTGTACTGTATAAAATGTTTTTTTTTTTCACTCTGTTTATTGATACTTTTGGCTCATGGCTACTTTTTGTTCCTTACAAGATTGACTATTGATTTGATTGATTGTAGTCTACAGAGATCTCCAGGAGTGGGTTTTGGTGGTGTCATGTTTATTAAGATCACGTACCAGATTTCTTCATATTCTACCATTTTCCTGTTTCAGATTGAATGATTGCTGTAGCTGATATATGTTGTCTTAGTAGAGGAAGCTGTTAAGACAAAGTAAGACAAATTAATAGTATATAGTAATAAATTATTTTGCTAAAATGATTTTAAAATTCGCATCCTATAATCATCACTTTTATGATATTTGGTTTTTACACGTTACTTTTTAAATCATATAGTAGGAAATCGGTGATCACAGGAATAATAATGCAGCAGCAATTTTAATCTGTAAAACCACTGGTCTTATTTATAGTATAAGTGTTTAGCAGAAAACTAAAAATGGAAAAGTCCTAATCTTTAATAAATTTAGGTGAAATTCAATTTAAATGTGTGTTTTGAGTAACAAAGATATACAATATGAAAAATGAAATAACACATAAATTATCTGTCCTGCAAAAGACAAAAAAAGTTTACAAACCTAAGTAAAAGACACCAAGTCTTTGAGTCTGATTTGATGACCAAAACCAGGTAAGTGTAACTAGTGCTTTGAGAATGAGTATTTTCCACTTAAAAAGAAATAATGCTTTTAGACTGTAGAAGAGAACATAGTAAAATATAAAGTACATGGAATATTTGTAAATATTAAAGTAAATATGTGCATTGCCAATACATATTTATGCTCTGGTTCCAACAAAGGATACAAATGGAGATGCTTAAAAATAAAAAAGGCTCAAAGAAGGAAATAAATATTTAATTGTTCTGGTACCAGCTCACTATGAAGTAAAACCTATTATTGTAGGATTATTAGAAAAATATGAATAACAAAGTATTCTAATTCAAATTTATACTCATGCCTACATTTTCAGAGAATATCAACTTAAATCCAAATAATTCCTTTGGTTTTTTGAAAGATGTGATGGAATAAATCTCTGTTCTAAATTTCAAATGTGATGTCCTATTTTTCCGTGGGATTCTGGAATGCAGAATCATAAGAGGAAAGATATGAAATGATGCTAAACATGTGTATGTTTCACTACATCAATCCAATTCAGGATGAAACATATTTTTAGAGAATTATTTAGTTCTTGAATATTAAATAAGCACATTATAAAGCTCCTCCTTTGAAACAACTGGCAATCAGACTCATTCCACTTTCATTTACATCAATATCATAATTGACCAGACAAGTTCTTACCAGAGACTGAGATCAAAGTTCACCATCAGAAAAAAATAAATTCAGAGAGTCTAAGGAAGTGCTAAGCATACATGTTTTTTTTAATAATTTTTTTTAATATTTATTTTTTCTTTGCGAGAGAGAGACAGAGCATGAGTGGGAGAGGGCAGAGAGGGAGGGATACACAGAATCCAAAGCAGGCTCCAGGTTCTGAGCTGGCAGCACAGAGCCCAACGTGGGGCTCTAACTCACGAACTGTGAGATCATGACCTGAACCAAAGTCGGTCACTCAACCAACTGAGCCACTCAAGAGCCCCAAAGCATACGTGTTTTTACTGTTTTTTATTTCATTGAATATTATGAGATTCGTGCCCAACTTAGCTGTCACATCTGCTTCTCTCATCTCCATTGCTCACACTTCTAGGTTATTGTGGCACATGGAAAGGAAGGAGGTTTTAGACCTGGTTTTAAAATACATTCTGTTCCTTATAAAATGAGCTTAAAAAGATCAGTGAACCAAGTCACTGGGCCTCCGTTTCATCACTGTTCCAAAACCCACAACTCTGGGTTTTTGTGAGGATGGAGGTGAAGTAGGTTTGTGGAGAAGCGGCTGGCTGCCGCGCGGGAGAATGACTATGCAATCCTACTTTCCTACTCACCCCTTCCAAAAGACTACATGTCTGTTACATTGGGTTTGGCATGAAGGGAAATACGATGATTTTCATGCTTGTGCACTTAAATTTTTTTCATTTCTTTTTTTTTTAAAGTTTACTTATTTTTAGAGAGAGAGTGTGTGCACAAGTGGAGAAGGGAGAGAGAGAGAGAGGGAGAGAGAGAATCTGAGTCTCTGCACTGATGGTGCAGATAAGGGGCTAAAACTCACAAACTGCGACATGATCTGAGCCGAAGTCAGATGCTTAACTGACTGAGCCACCCAGGTGCCCCTATTTCTAAATACATAATGCTCTCATATATCTCTAAATTTCCTGTAAGAAACACAAACACAAAAATCTGTACTTCAACTGTGTTTGTGAAGGACTTTCATATAGTCTTTGAAGAAAGATGAAGAAAAATTGTCATAAGACTTAGAAAAATAACCCTCAAAATGCTTGTTCAACTTCCTGTCCTCTTCAATATCCTCAACAGTAGCTAAAAATGTAGGAAATATTTATCAAGTGTGTAGATAGCTGCAAAGAAAAATTATGGCCAAAATAGAGGAACAAGAGCCAAAAAGACCTTGAAGAAGATGGTATTCAGAAGATGTTAATTTAACAGAAAGTGATTTGGATCAGACCATTCAAGGACCATTCCAACTTTGAGACTCATACTTCATTTTTTGAACTCTTTGAAGTTATCTCCAGGGGAAAAGATGGTAGAATTCTACTGAGAAATGAGACTGTAATTTACAAAAGGAAAGTCATCTTAATTTTTCTAATGGTTAGATAAAAGGCTGTGGACATGGATGATTTAGTCAACTTGAAAACAATGATGAGGGACAGAGTGTGGAAGGCAGAAGTCTTGTGAGAATCTTTATCCTGGAAGTATTACAGAGTGAAATGGATCGGAGATGTACATGTGAGTTACTAGGGAGTTTTTACAGTGGCAGTGACTAAGCTTATATGACAATTGGTTTGGGGATACAGCAATAGTGAATTGCCTTGTGGACACCACACTGTGCTCATAAGTTACAGAAAGCAGTTCCACCTCCAGCAGCAGCTGTGCTCATGAATTATTCATGAACATAGCTTAAGGAATACCATGTTAACAGCATTTGTTAATTGGGTACAGTTGATAAATTCATACAAGTCAACTTTGTTTCTAACTCCCTTCCCACACGCTTTTATGGAACACTTGACCTTCTTTGTGAAATGTAGTACTCTGCAAATTCAGTAATTAACATGGACTCATTGGTCTCCCTTCACGCTTCACATTACTTATACTTACTCTGCATAGCTTTGGAAGCTTTAAGACCTTAATTATGTGGCCAGAATTTCTGGCATTAACAAATAATCTTTACCATGAAGTTTCTAAGTGTAATGGATTTATAGACTGCATGGACACGAAGGAAAAGCGTTATCAAAAAAAATTTTTTTTAATGTTTATTTATTTTTGAGACAGAGACAGAGCATGAGTAGGGGAGGGGCAGAAAACTAGGGAGACACAGAATCTGAAACAGGCTCCAGGCTGAGCTATCAGCGCAGAGCCCAATGCAGGGCTCGAACTCACGGACCATGAGATCATGACCTGAGCCGAAGTTGGATGCTTAACCAACTGAGCCACCCAGGCGCCCCAGAAGGAAAAGCATTATTGCATGTACATCATAAATACATTGGTAATTAGAAAAAAAAAAATCTCAACAGTGGGATAGTAGCCATAATTGTCAAAATCCTCCACATGTTAAAAAGAAGAAAGAGGAATGCTAAAATAGTAGTTTTTGATTTTTAAGTCTTTTCTATTAATGACAGAGCAATCTACATTTTCAATGCAGCAATGACATGTCTACCTTGCTTATATGGTGATTTGTAGTTTACAAGATACTTTCTCATGTGTCACTATCACCTCACTGTAGTAATGGTGACTTATCACAAGTCTCATAGCAAAAAGTATGAGAATGCAGCAACATGGATACTGTTCCAGTGGATTAATTAGCCCTTGATTTGAGACCTGAGAATGGACTCCACCCATCTCAAGAGAAGCTATTTTAAATCTGAGGAGGTATGGTCCTAGTTACAGGGAGTTGAAGGACAAAGGCTTTTCCAATATTAAATTCTACTTCTAAAGACATGAGACACACTTTTAGAAGAGAAGCGCTGCATTTAAGTGATTAGGGTTATTGATACTTGTAGAGAATGTGATTTTAGAAGACTTTTGCCTCAATTAAAACCACTAGGACATGTAGTAAAGGTAATGGGAACACATGGAGTCCATGAAAGTTTCTTATGCAAGTGAACAAAGGTCAACAATGGTTACCCGGAGAGGGATTGTGAAGTTTTCACACACTGTCTCTCCTGAATGTATACACTATAATCACATCATCTGGACCCAATTTATCAAAATCCAAACTACTATACAAGATGAATATACTAAAGTCACAAAGTACAGTTTAACCATCTTTCAGGTAACAATTGGCTTTACCTTGATTCACCTTTTGTACTTTCTTTTACCTTCCCAAAGTGAGCACCTGACTCCTCCAGAATTGTACAGGCTTACTTTCCATACAGCCCCTACATTTAAAACCTTTCATTCTTATTTCAGAGAAAATAGGGAAATGCATGCTTGCTACATAATTTCCATTTCAACATCAACAGAAAATAACAGAAGGACAACGAAACATATGAGACTTACTTCAATTATATATGGGATGAATCTTTATCAGAGCTTGGAATATTCCTCTTCAGGGAACCTATTTATTTTTTAAAAGTGTGGAAAAAGTTTATTGACTTTTTTTCTCCCACCACTTTCCAGAAGTCCGTCTGGGGTAACCAATTTTATTTCAGTGTATGTTTGGTTGTTCCCATTTGCAACCATATTATATAAAGTTTTCTGGATTATTGCTAAAAAATAAGTCCAACTATAGATGGTGATGAGT
The DNA here is from genome assembly GCF_022837055.1 of Prionailurus viverrinus. Lineage (NCBI taxonomy): Eukaryota > Metazoa > Chordata > Mammalia > Carnivora > Felidae > Prionailurus > Prionailurus viverrinus. The sequence goes on from NC_062562.1 coordinate 143,749,062, forward strand.
TATAGTAGGAAATGCCAACAGCTGGCCAATAGAAGTCTCCTGGCATCCTACAATGAGTTTTAACTTGCTGCACTGATGCTTTCAAGGTAGAAAAACACAGGTAAAATCCTGTCCTCAAATCGCAAGCATTGAACTCTGACGTTTTTGATAGTAGTTATAGTGCATCTTTTGCTAAAAGACCAAATAGGCCCATTATTACTAAATTGCTTACCTATAATCAAAGATGATTATAACCATTTGTTACAAAAACCCATCGTTATCATGACTTCTCTTGCAGTTTCTTAGGGTTTCATGTTTGCAGAAAGGTGAATACATGGGGAATGTTTGTGGAATTCTTACAAGGCTTCTTTATTTACAAGAAGACTAAATTTAGTTATTAGTGAGCTGAAGGCAATCTTCCCAGAAAATCTGACCAATAATTCCAAAAAGACTTGGAATTATTGTAGCCAATAAGCCTAATTGATCCATATTTATCTTTTAAGCCCATTTATGCATGTGGGGCAATAGAGTGGACGATGTTTAGTTGCAAATCTTGATGTAAGGAAAGGCTTATAAATCTAGTGCAGACTCTGTGTTGTTAGAATCACTAAATCAAATAAGATCCACACTTAATCTTCTCTGTATTTCATATCAGAAGTACAGAGAATAGGGAATACAGCCCCCTGGAAGAATCTGAGAGGAAGAGAGTATTTTTGCATAGGGTTTTATCCTTCATTGTTAGATACGTATGTTGTATTTCCAAAAGACAGGAAATCTAAGGTCTAATGCAAGAACCTTAGCTTTTATATTTTTTGATCCATCATAGAAATGTAATATAAAGATTATATATATATTTTTAGCTATACTCAGCTATCTGGTATTTTATAATACAGATCTTCAACCTATTTGCTACTCTTCCATAGATACCAAGATGGACCAGTTAAACTCTACTGGGTTAGCTTGGTACTGGTGTATCATTACCATGTGCTTCTTCAGGGGTGATTACACAGAAGAGGAAGGTAGGTGAGGGAAGGACAAATGGAATGGAGGCTGCAGAAAGGATTTTCAGGGTCATGAGGCTTTCAGAGAAGAGCTCTAATTATCTTAATATGTCCAAGAAGGGGCCATTTGGGGAAAATAAGTATTAACTATAATTTAACCTAACATGCTGGCTCACTGGTTGTTTCATTTCCCTAAATACCTACATAGCATATAACTTACTTGCGTAAGATCTTTAAGCAACCAATAAACCCATAAAGAGCAACCAATATTGAACTAACAAAGACTGGAAGGTAGTTCCTAAGTGCTAAAAGGTAATTCAATAAGTGGAAGATAGTTCTAGGCTTCAGATGCTTGGTAATGCCTCAAAAGGGAGACATGAGTATCATGCTTTGAAAAAGAGATTTTGTGTGCATGGTTATGCTCTCAAGAAGGGCCACTCGCCTTAAAATCATTTGGTTCTAACCAAACGGTTCTAACTGCTGTTGTGGTCTTATGGTGTGCAAGTACCATCATGCTCCTGGAACCTTGCAGCACAGTCCCCAAGACTAGAAGAAGAAGATGTTCAACGTACATCTATTAGGAAGTGCTCCCGCTCTTGACCATCGGAAAGTCTACGGATGACTTACTGTTGGTTTCAAGACTCTCACAGAGTTCGCTTTTCACTTCTCCATTTGGTCTGTCATTTCCTTTTTGGATCAGTTTGCTTTGCATGGTGGCAGCTGTCACCACAGCCTTGAAGCTCCTCTTGCGTTTTTGAACATTCTGCTCTGGATGAAAAATTATAATATAAACCTTGGGCATATACAGCATGCCCAGAGACACTGAAGCACTTAAACTCATGGAGACAGTAAGTGTTGTTGTCTGGATGTACATCTGAGGGGAGGAAAAACAGAAAGAATCAATGTCGGTAAGCCGGATATAAGATAAAGCAAATAGCACAACCATCTTCTGTAATTATTCCAGCTTCTCTGGTCAGGGTACTCTAGAAGGTACTTATAGAAATTGCTCTTAATAATATTCAAACAATTCATTATCCCCCTCCCTGCAAGTATGGGTAAAGTTGTATTGTTTATGAAGCCTAATTCTTTAAAACAAACAAGCTGATGAAGTTTAGCTGCCTTATTAGATTATAATTAAACATATATAATAAAGGGAACAAAGCCATTCTGGCCAAAGATTAACATTTTATGCTACACATCCCTTCTTCAGAGAGGTTATTATAGGGCCAAGGGGTCAAGTGTAATTCTTTTAACAACAAACTTAACCTAGAAAGTTATGGTGGAAGTGAGTGGGAGTGGAATATTCCAGAACATCACTGTTGTCCACCAGTGCTTGAATAATGCTAGCATTTGCATCTTCACATCATGACTTAATTCCAGCCATCAAACCTGATAAATCATGAGCATGCCTTAAGGGCTGATTTTTAATAGCCCCCTTAAAGTACAATTCCGGAGCGTTTCTCAATGATGGCATCATATCAAAATAAACGTGGGTGCTCTTACAAAATACATAAGACACCTTCCTCCAAGATTTAAATATGTCCTTTGGGGATAGCATCCTGCATTTTGAAAATTCTCCTATGTTCATTCTTTACACTTATTCCAGTGAAATTAACTGCTCTGGTACTCTGGTAGATTCTTCTTCCTATGATCTAGAGGTCAACAAGCTGAAAAATCCAAAACTAACATCATTGCTTTTGGTTTTTTCATTACGGTATGAAAACAGACATGATAGTATTTTAATCTTTGTTTTTTTATATCTCAGGATTACTGAGTTATAACTGAAAAACAGAAACTGTGTATGTAGGGTGTACAACTTGATGTTTTGATAAACATATATACTGTGAAATGATCTTTGCAATCAAGTAATTAACATATCCATCACCTCACCAAGTTATGATTTTTTTTCTTTCATTCTTTCTTTCTAAGTTTTTGTGGTGAGGGTAGGATCTACCCTCTTAGTGAATTTCAAGTGCATACTGCAGTACTGTAAACTATAGTTGCCATGTTGCCTATTAGATGCCCAGAACTTACTCATCTTGCATAACTGAAACTGTGTGTGTTTTGACCAACATCTCTCCCCTTCCCCTCTGCCTGGCAACCACTGTTCCATCCTCTGCTTTGATGCATCTGACTATTTAAGATTCTATATAAGTGGACCGTTAGTATTTGTCTTTCTGTGTCTGGCTAATTTCATGTAGCATTATGTCCTCTAGATTCATCCACATTGATGCAAATGGCAGGATTTCCTTCTTTTTAAAGAATGAATAATATTCCACTGTAGGTATATATCACATCTTTAAAAATAAAACCCTTTCATCTACTTCCGGTTTTCATGTCCTGAGCTCAAAATAGAATTTCCCCCAAATAACTTGGAATACTGAAGCCACAAAGAGGCTCTTAGAGGGCCCCTTTTTCATATATATGATCCTCATTAATATCTGTTCACTCTAAAAATGCCTCTGAAAATGTAAAGTTGTCATTGTATATCAGGCAATCCCCAGGAGCCCAAGTAATTGTGTCCTTTTTAATAAAAGATCAAAAAACATTTGCCTTCAAAGGCAAGTGGCTGAATCAGTACTTCTCTCAACAGATGACAAATCTGTGAGGTAAAGAACTGTCCAAACTATGAGGAGAACTTAGGCACCAGTACTAAGAGACTATCCCTGTGTGTGAAATCACACCATGCAGCTTACTGAGTTTACTGTTCAATCCATCTACCACTAAGGTTGTCCTTTGCCTAAGATCTCATTGTGAGTATGGTATACCCTTGAACAAGGGGATATAGATGGGTTTGTTTCAAATTGACTTCCTCCAAGAAGTCCTCCATGACAAATCTTAATTGTAATGTTATAATTTTTTCTTCCTTTTCTTTAAAAAAATGTTTTTAATGTTTATTTTTGAGAGAGAGAGAGGGAGAGGGAGAGAGACAGAAAGTGTGAGTGGGGGAGGGGCAGAGAGAAAGGGAGACAGAATCTGAAACAGGCTCCAGGCTTCCAGGTCCAAACCCACGGACTGTGAGATCATGACCTGAGCTGAAGTTGGACGCTTAACCAACTGAGCCACCCGGGCACCCCTATAATATTTGCTTATTTTACTTCAAAGCATTAGTGCGTTGAAAAATGAATAAAATGGAACACTTACTAATGCATAACTATGTAATTATAACTATGTGATTTATGTGAACTTTGTAGGAAATTATATGAAATGCATAACTAGGGTATAAACTTCCTTAGAGACTGTAGCCTACATTTTTCCCCTTATAAGCCTCTAAGAAATTATACAAGATTCTACACACAAAAGTTCCTGAGAAACTTCTCATTGTTCTTAGGTATATAACCTGATTAAGAAGATCAGGTTTATACAAGATCTGATTTACACAAATCATACAGAATATGCCTTCCAAATTTTCCCACTCCATCAAATGGACATCAGCCATGGCTACAACCCATGGTTGAAGACCTTTTAAGTAAAAAACTCAGAGTGATGGGATGAATCCAGATTCTAGGTTGGGCTCATACACATCAGCCTCAATAGAGACGTGATTCAAATACATTCTTCAGCAAAGTGATAAATTACTATACTTCATGACCTCTCTTGCCAATAAGTGAAGTCCCATGTTAAATTTGAGATCCCAAAGATCTACTACAATCAAGAAGGTCCTAATAAAATGTGGATATTTGCCTTCAAACCTTATAAATCTCCCTATGCTTTGCCACCTACTTTTTTTTTTTAATTTATTTTTGAGCGACAGAGAGAGACAGAGCACAAGCAGGGAAGGGGCAGAGAGAGAGGGAGACATAGAATCCAAAGCAGTGTTTTGCCACCTACTTTTAAGCAACTTATCATTTTCAATACTCTTAAACTTCAAAATGTTGGTTAATCCTCTCTAAATTTCTACTTATTCTCTAGTTAGCATTGCTTCAAAAAGCCTATACAGAAAATAGGCTATAGAGAGAGGACATAAAAATAGGGAAACTATATCGCCAAATGCAAACCACAGACATAAATATCCCAAAGCCACTTAAATAAGTAACCATCAAGTTTTGTGCCAGTTGGACCCTGCCAACTCAATTTAGCTTAAAAAAATAAACAAGAAACCAACAAAAAACCCCTAGAGGTCAAACAGACATGAAATGATGAGAATACTCACACTGATAAGCTGGATTCTTTTAACATGTCTTACTATGTTGGTCTTACTAAAATGTATACTACTAGCCTAAATAATACATAAATACCTTTCTATTTTGAAAGCGTTGTAAATTTTCTCTGCTACCATACATATAAATGGTAATTTTCTTCCTTTATTCAGAATGATTTCTATAATAAAGAATAAATTTAATCTTGCTAAATATTAGGCAGGAAGAAGATTCTGGATGTTAGTTTCCATACTGAATATATTACTGCGGTGTATCCTTTTACCAAACCAAAATTCTTAGTGTCCAAGCTCTCTATCAGACACTGTGCTTTGAAATTACACCAGAATGCTGATCTTACTTATGTTTTCTCTTAAAACAGCTTCTGAAAAATTTTAATGTGAGTTTACTACAGAAAAAGCATCTATACAAAACTGTACTCTAAAATCCACAACCTTACAGTGGCCTACCATTTGTTACAGCTCATTGCACTGTGAGTAAACTGTTTTTGAACTTCATCTTTGAGTATTTAATGAAATGAAAACATCAAATATACATAACCCAAAGCAACAACAGCAAAACACACAAAGAAATAAAAATGCCACCTTCTCTCATTCTAGAGAAACTCGGTCTTCAACATCATGGGTTATTGGATTCCAAATATCTACCATATTTAAGAAGCAATGGAGAAATTAGATTATAATATTGGAAATGAGCATTTGATTCCAAAAAACTCCTACATTTTTGTATAGCTATAGAAAATTCTAATTATCTGAGCCATGTAAGAAAGGAAGACCACCACTTACAGTTTTTGTCCTTGTTTTTAAGATAAAGACATTTACAGAAAACTCTGGAGTTGCCTTGTGGGTGGGAAAAGCTGCAAGTCAGTCGACCAGGTGACCATCCAAACTCTAATATAACTTCCCTGACAATTGGACAGCTGTGTGATCTTATTTTCCTCTCTGACCTTTAATTTCTTACCTATGAAGTTGGGGGGGGGTGGGAATGATACTTTTCTCATAGAAGGGTTACAGTGTGGAACGACATAATCTTTACAAAATGTCTCAAAGGTGCAAAATAGCAGCAGCTGAACAAAGATCATTTGCCCTACAACTTTGAATCTAATAGGACATTGACAAAGCATCCTTCCAGGTATACAGGATAAGAGAGGGGCCTGTGAGTCAGTTATCCAAAGCAGTTTTGTTTAGTGAATAGTTGACAGCTATGCTTTAACTATATAATGTCAAGGAAAAGGCTTTTGTAATCTTACTTCAAAGCAGGCAGAATAAAATTTTGCCCAAAAGTCAACTCTATTTGCTGATGCCAAGGCCATATTCACTGTCTGTGCTACAGTCTTAGAATAACACACTGTCTCCCTGTATCAAAGTTACAGCTCGCCAGAAAGCAGAAGGGAACAATGTTAACTTTCTATAACCAACATAAATCCATTGAGAGATGCTGACAATGGTATGGGCTTCTTTTTTCCATGCCCCACCTTCTGCCCCCTGTCACTCCAAAATATTAATACCTGGAGGAAAGGGAGTGTCTTTCTGTTACATCCACTGATAGCCTGTCATTTCCTCTGCCTCCACACCCCATGGACATTTTGAACCTGAAAAAGTCAGATGCACTGAAGCAGATTTAAATGATCTCAGGATAAGCCAGGGAGAACTGGTACAATGGGGCACAGTAACATGACACCTTTTTCTGGGACCTAGTATAGTAACTCTTCATTCTCTAAAGGGGTCATTTGTGCACATGCAGTGTCTACTGAATGTAGGTCATGACCTGGAATTATTAGCAACCCCAGGAAAAATTGAGGAGGGGGATTATATTACTTCAAGAAAAAGGTCAGTCTTCTGCCTGCACACAGAACTCCATAGACTCAGATATCCCACCTGGTATGTTTTGAACCCCTTAGCAACTAAGGTGACCTAAAACCCAAGGCAAGTTTGTGCCATGTGATAAGAAACAAATTCATTATTTATTCCTGAATATTTCTGCCTTGGGATGGTTTAATTGCACTTTTTGCTACAGTCGGCCAGATTCTACTTGGCTGCTTTGTACACAGTCTGACCAGTTGGGAAGATACGTTAACAGTAAAAGCCTGCCTTTCTCTGCTTTTGTTATCTTCTCCCTCATCCACGCGCCCCCTTCCAGAGTGCACCTGAATCCAGAAATGGATTTTCTGGTGGCACCTGGGTGGTTCAGTCATTTAAGTGTCCAACTCTTGATTTCAGCTTATTAGGTCATGTTCCGAGCCCTGCGTCTGGCTGTGTGCTGACAGTACAGAGCCTGCTTGGGATTCTCTTTCTCCCTGTCTTTCTGTCCCTCCCCCACACTCTCTCTCTCTCACAAAATAAATAAACATTTTTAAAAAATGGATTTTCTTCTGCTGAAAAGCAAGGCTTCAGTCAATGGATCTCAAAGTCTCATTACTGAAAGTTATTTAAAAATAATTTTTAGGGGCACCTGGGTAGTTCAGTCGGTTAAGTGTCCTCTTGATCTCGGCTCAGGTCATGATCTCACAGTTTGTGAGATTGAGCCCCATGTGGGGCTCTGCACTAATAGGATGGAGCCTGCTCGTGATTCTGTCTTCCTCTCCCAAACCCTCCCTGGCTCATTCTCTCTCTCTCTCTCTCTCTCTCTCTCTCTCTCTCAAATAATAAATAAACTTAAAAATATTTTAAAAAATTTAAACAGGCAAATTTACAAAGAATTTTGTAAAGGTTTGCCTTGTGGTGGTAAAAGCCCTAAATCAACCAATCCATGCAACATCCAAACACTAATAACACTGCCCTGGCAACCGGGCACAGCAAGTGCCAGAGACAAGAATTCAACTCTTCTGGCCGAGCTTGGATGCTGGTAAATGATCACCAGCCTCTGTCAAACATTTTACCATTGTTTCTGTTCTGTTTAGTTCAAATACCTTGCTGGTTTCTTCTATTCAGCCAATTCTGAGGGATCTTTCTTGTCTGTGTCATTTTTATATTGACACCCCAGACCTCAGTCCTTAGGTATCTCTTTCTGTCTCTCTCCACATTGCTCTATTGATCATCATATTTGGCATTATGGCCTTAAACCAGGACTGGCTTCCTGACTGTACCACCTGCATGCAAGCCCCTTCACTCAGAAGTCCCTTCATACTTGATTTCATGCTCTGCTGTCACTGTTTTGAAATTCTTAATAATCTTTGAACAAGTAGACCTGCATTTTCAAATTTCACCAGGTCCTACAAGTAATATAGGTAGCTCTGCCTTAACAAACCACTTACGTACTGATGAATTCCAGGATTCTCTCAGGAAATCTAATTGCCTTCTGGGTCCTCCCCTTGGATATCTGATGTATACATAAAACTAACAAGCATCCGAACCCATCCTAAACCTGCTTTTTGGGTCATGAATTAATCCAGGGGAGTCCATCATGAATTTTCCAAGGGACAAAGCCCTTGAAATTGTTCCTGACTCGTCTTATACACTCTTACTCTACCTATGAAGAATTCTATTGATTCCATTTTCAAAATTTGCTCAGAAAGGTCATTTTCTGTTACTCCCACTGCAACTCCATTGGTCCTAGCCAAACCCATGTCTTATTTGGATTATCACTAGAGCTGTCCTGTTGACTTCTCTTATTCTCTTGCTCTCTTCCATCTGATCATTGGATTGATCTTAACACAGCAGACAGAATAATCCCATTATTCACAAGTCAGGTTAAGTCACTCTACTCTCAAAACTTCATGATGACTTCCCATTGATGGTGTGCCTACAATGGCCTACAAGTTCCTCTGAACAGACCTGGCTTTACTTTTTCCCTCATGCATTCTCTTCCCACCATTCTGGCCTCCTGGCTAATCCTGGAACATACCAACCATGCTTCTGCTTTGGGGTTTTTACATTTGAAGACTTGCTCTTTCATTTACTTTAGGTCTTTCCTGAACTGTTCTTTCCAGTGACAAGTTTCCTAAACACTGGTAAACACTATAACTCCCACCCTCCACCAGAAATCCCCAGCTTTATTTTACTTCTCAGAATCTAACATTTTCTAGCACAAAAGTCTCTATATTTTACTAATTTAATTTATGTATTGTCTGTTTCCCTTAATTAGAACAAAAATTACATGAGTAAAAGGATTTTTACCCATTTTGTTCACTGTATAAACTCAATACCAAGAACACTTGGTTGGCATACATTTGCATATTCTTACTCTTGATTTTGGCAGTTAAAGGAAACAACTAATGTAGTTTCAAGAAGGGATCAGTAAATCAGATTTGAAATCTGGAAAATGGAAAATTTGAGGGTTCCATCCCCTCTCAAATCAACATCTAGGCTGGGACGGCAACTCTTGGATGGTTCTTTTAAACTGTAAGTATGACAATATTGTTCTCAACAACAGACAATATAAATTAAAAGTCAGTGGTCTACATCTGGGAATATGAGAATCTACATCTGGGAATCTACATCTGGATTCAGCTCTGGATCCCTCTCCCATGTAAAACATTATAACTGAGGGTAATTCACTCCCAGGATTTATAAGCTTCCATAGACCTAACTTATAGGAGACAATGGATGTAAAATATTGGCACAACACCCAGCATATAGTATCAATAAGCTATACCTATTAGTGTCATAACTTAACCTTGACCCTGTCCTCCATTCATCCTCCTCCATTCCTCACACAGTAAGATTTAACAGTACTGCTCTCTCAAAATTAGCCTCACAATTTTTAACCTTTTAAATAAAGAACACACACATGTACACACACAAGATACAGGCATAAAATACCTATTCATATGGAAATATGCCTATGCTTGTGGTAAACTCTAGGGTTAGCACATTCAAAGACTCATAGTCTAGTTTCATTCTGAGAAAAAGCACCATCCTGAGTTGTTGTGCTTCTCCTGTCAGGTAGAAATCAGTGTTGTTGACCCACCCACAAGTCAGAGACATTACCCTGTGTTTTCATTAGAGGAAAGGAACATGGGTTTGCTCTGACCCATTTGTAGTCTCTCATCACATCCCCTTTTGGTCCCGACACATGTTAAAATGACGAGTCAAATCAAAGGGCAAAGCCTCTGGATGCAGAAATGAGTTGGTTCACACATGAGGTCTGAATCCTTAACCTTGGACTTATTGGGAATGGTGGGAACGAGATGCACAGAATAATAAAGTGTCAACCAATAAGTAATAGATTAGCTCTGCCAAGGGTAGAAAAGGACAAGTGGAAGGAAACTCATGATCCTCTAAAGAGGAAGAACAGATATTGGATTTATAATGAGTGTTTATAATTAAATATACATGATATTTAATATTGGGTTAGTAAATACAGTAATTTATTCTTTATTAAAGTCTGATAGACATGTTATAATGTAGATGTTTTCAAGTAGAGTGTTATTAAATAAAATGTAGTCTTTAATTTTCAATTATTCTACATAGTATTATTCATAGACACATAATAAAAATAATTTCTCAAACAATGATGTTGCATTTTCTACTGTGATATATGCAAATGAATATGAGGCATCTACTTGTTGTGTGTTTATTGGCTTCTCTTTTACAGGGATTTTTCTCTATATTTCCCTCCATGGACTCCTGTCTTCATGCTGCCTTTTATCGTTTAGCCTTTTATCATTTTGCAACAGCATGATCAGAACTGAGAATAACAGTAAGGGAGATACCTTTAATTATAATGATTTGAACAGTATCTATTTGAACAAATACAAATATAATAAATATAATATTAACAAATAAACAACAGTTTAAAACTCTTTAGAAAGAAGGGACAGGAAACAATTACTGCAAGAACAAACTTTATCTATGAACTATGTAATCACACACACACACACACACACACACACACACATATATATGTTAATCCTTTGCTGGAATTTAAGTTTTAGGAGAAATTTGTTATTTAGGTTGCATTACTGAAGGAAATTTGGTAACAGTATGGAAGTGGTTCAACTATAATTTTGTAAAAGGTGCTAAATCTTGGTTCAACTAGATACTTCCCATATAACCTTTTATAAAGCCAAAAGAATTAAATCAGTACCTCAGTGCAGGAACTTTTGTGAAGACATAAGATATTATAGAAATACTATTGATTTTTCCTAGTGATATTAATATAGTAACTAAGAACCAAGAGGAATGGTGTTATGGCTGAATTGTGTCCTCCCCAAAATTCATTTGTCAAATTCCTAACCTTAAGTGATTGTATTTGGAGATAGAATCTTTAAAGAGGTAATTAAGTTAAAATGAGGTCTTCAGGGTGGTCCCTAATTCAATCTGACTGGTGTCCTTATAAGAAGAGGAGATAAGGACACACAAATCACACCAGGGATGTGTGTGCACAGAGGAAAAGAGCAACTGAGGACATGGAAAGAAGGTGGCCATCTGAAAGGCCCTGACAGGCCTCAGAAGAAACCAGGACTGTTGACACTTTGATCTGTGACTTCTAGTCTCCAGATCTATGAGAAAATAAATTTATATTAAGCCCCCCAGTCTACGGTACTTTGTTATGGCAGCCCTAGCATGTTAACACAAGTGGAGAATTAATATCACTCAAAGAGTTCTAAAAGTTCTGTCATTATAATTAGTTTGTGCTTAAACATACTAATAACATCTCAAAGATTTCTGGTGATTAAACAGGTTAATTTAGGAACTACACAACAATTACAACCACAATAGCTATTAGTTGTTGAGGATAAGATATCAGCATTAAGCCAAATATTTTATGCCTATTACTCCCTCACAATAATTTTATTAATTTAAGAGTGGGTCTATTTTGGATAACTTAAATACTATTATCAAAGTCACACAACTCATGAAGATAAAGGTGAGGCTTAAACTGAGGTTTGTCTCACTTGAAAGCCCATATCCTCACCACACACAATGGCTCCGATCAATACACAGAGATGTGAAAGAGCAGGAATAATATGGTTTGAATCTTCACCACATCAAATCAGAAAATCATCCTTTTTCTAATAGAGCTGTTCCAAATTTCTTAAAAATTAAGAAACTCCATTAAAGCACTTGACTTAATACCTAACTGAACATTTAGAGGTGTGGGTTTTTTTTTTAAGACTGCTATTATCAGCCAGCTACTTTCCTCATAAGAAACTTCACTGCTGATCCTAGAAGAGCTCTTTCTTATGATTAGATCTTGTTGAACTTAACAGAACCATCAAGCTGGAAATATGAACCAAAAGAGCTGGATTAATTAATCTTTTTAAAGAGTTTGCAGTGGCCAGAGCAGAGAAGTAGCTGTTGGAACCACGACCACCAAAAGGGACAAGGATTCCCTTCCTTCAGGAGACACTGTTCCGGCACAGACACCACTCCATCTCACAGCCAGCAGACACAGGCTATGGACAACACAGTAGTCAGACAACTGGGAATCAGTTGTACAGAAGAACAGACAGCCAAGAATTAGAAATTTTTATGGAGAACCAACACTATGAAAAAGAAGCATCAAGCTCCACAAACAGAATAATAAACACCCAAGGAAATAGATTCGATAGAGTTAATACAAGAACAGTTTAGAAGTAAAAATAATTATCCTTGAAAAGTTTTGAAAGAATAATGTATCCAGAAAAAGTATCAAATCAATATCATAAAAGTTAACATTTTTATCATTAAAATTAAAATTTCTATAGGTGAAGGACTTCTGATTCTGATTATGAAGGAGCAGCTATAATCAAACCAAGCCACTCACTAAGAATAACTATAAAAGAATCATAAAGTTAAAAAAAATAAGAAAGAATATGTTTGGAGGCATCAGAGAAGAACCAAGGCAGCCAGGACTCAAGGGGCCAAGATCCTAGGAAGTAAAAAAAAACAAAACACCACAAACCTTGATGTGAGCCAGGAATTCTCCACTGCTTTTATCCATAAGAAATGTGCTGATTCAATGTATGAGTGTTCGAGGGCAGAAATCTTTAGAAAGACCTTTCAGCAGTCTCATGGGGCTGGGGAGACAAAAACTGGAATTCAGGGTTACCAATGCAGCCAGACTTGAGCACCCAAGACTCCAGGGTACCACAGAGAGATGAACCTGATATTTTACACCGATTTTTTTTCTTGAGACTTTGCTGAACCCCAACAGGCTAAAAAAATCAAACATAATTCAGATTCAGAGGCTAAAAAGCTATACAGACTATGAAACCATATCATGGTGCAAGGGAAATAAAAGTTGGAATTCAAGTCCATTAATTAGGATGGGTAATCATGAGCATCCTGGACTTTTAGCTAATATATCTGAGGAGATATCTTCCAGGATAAAAGAAAAATAAAAAATAGACAAACCCATAGAAAGACCAAAACGTAGCCTCAAATTATCCTGGTCCCAGATTATAACAAGGTGAAATGCCTCTATTTTAATTGCTGACTAATAAAGAGTTGAAGCTTCTCTGGAAGAAAAAGAAACATCTATAACATCTACATTGTTTTTAATGCAGAGTGTCAGGTATTCATTTAAAGATTACCAACCAGGCATGCCAGGATACAGGAAGAAATGACCAAAACCAAGGGGGAAAAATCTCAAGGTAGTAATGATGCCACAGGTGATCTAGATACTAAACTTCTCAGACAAAAGTTTACAAAAACTTGAACATAAATATATTGAAAACAACACATAACTGGAATATGTATATTTAAAAACTGAAATATATACATATGTATTTTAAGAGTCAAAGAATGATGGGACTTTAAAATGTAAAAATTGAATTTTATAGATGAGTTTAACAATGGGTCACATACAGTAGAGAACATGACTAGTGAACTGAAAGATAGCTCAGTAGAAAATGTCCATATTGAAGCAAAGAGATTATAATTAAAATTTTAAAATACAGAAAATATTATTAGAGATATATAAAAGAAGATACAAAATCTGAATGTAGATGAATTTGGGGTCCCAGAAAAGAGAGATACAGTAGGTAAAAAGAAAAAAACTTAAAGAGATAATGGTCAAGAATTTTTCAAAGACTAACAAAAGATAGTCTATTAAATTGCACAGAGGAAATTTACCACAGGACCATATTCTGGGTAGTCTTTTAACAAATTTCAAAGTTTTGATACAGAGTATGTTAATCTGACTAACATGGAATTAGGGTAAAAGAAGAATTAGGGTAGAGATAAATAACAAAAGATAAAAGAAAAGCACCGAATGATTGCAAATTAAACAACACATTTCAAAATCACTTGTAGGTCAAAGAAGAACGTACGCTGAAAATTAGAAAATATTTTGCACTGAATAATAATGACGATGCAACATATCAAAAGTTGTGAGATACAGCTAAAACAGACTTAATATATATTAGAAACGGAGACATGAATAGACACTTTCCCAAAGGAGGCATCTAGATGGCTAACAGAGACATGAAAAGATGTTCAACATCACTCATCAGAGAAATACAAATCAAAACTACAGTGAGATACCACCTCACACCTGTCAGAATGGCTAAAATTAACAACTCAGGCAACAACAGATGTTGGTGAGGATACAGGGAAAGAGGAACACTTCAGCACTATTGGTGGGAATGCAAACTGGTGCAGCCACTCTGGAAAACATTATGGAGGTTTGTCAAAAGATTAAAAATAAGACTACCCTCCAACCCAGCCATTGCACTACTAGGTATCTGGATAGAGGAGTGCTGATTCGAAGGGGCACATGCATCCTAATATTTATAGCAGTACTATTGACAATAGCCAAATTATGGAAAGAGCCCAAATGTCCATCAACTGATGAATGGATAAAGAAGATGTGATACACACACACACACACACACACACACACACACCCCAAGTGGAATACCACTCGGCAATCAAAAAGAATGAATCTTGCCATTTGCAATGGCATGGATAGAACTAGAGTGTATCATGCTAAGTGAAATAAGTCAGTCAGAGAAAGGCAAATATCATATTCATTCATATGTGGAATTTAAGAACCACAACAGATGAACATAGGGGAAGGAAGAAAAAATAGGATAAAAACAGAGAGAGAGGCAAATCATATCTTGTGATAGGTAGTGCCTAAGAATTTAGGAAGTGCTGTCCCTTTCAGATTAGAGATCCAAGTTCTCAGGAAATGTAGTGGCAGAAACAGTTTTCCTGATATCCCATATCCCCTTCTAATCTATCGTGTCTCCCTGCTGTTTGGAAAGGAGGAAAATGGTGATGAGCACCCTTCTCCAGAGAGCTGAAGAGACTAATTACAGTTGCAGAGCAGGGTCTTCACTCACCCCTTATCTATGGACTGTCTCTGAAGAGCCTGAATATTTTTTTTTAAATTTTTTTAACGTTTATTTATTTTTGAGACAGAGAGAGACAGAGCATGAATGGTGGAGGGGCAGAGAGAGAGGGAGACACAGAATCGGAAGCAGGCTCCAGGCTCTGAGCCATCAGCCCAGAGCCCGACGCGGGGCTCGAACTCACGGACCGCGAGATCTTGACCTGAGCTGAAGTCGGATGCTTAACCGACGGAGCCACCCAGGCGCCCCATGAAGAGCCTGAATATTAAGATTGGCTGCTTTACTAAGATGAGCCTTAAGACAGGTGAGTTGGGGAAAGGATAAATATAGCCCTCTCTGAAAGGGTTATGACTCCATATGGGACTTAGCCTCAAAGACTCAAACCTTCCCTGTGTCCCAAGCTCTGATGAATGGCATCTTCCGTAACTCTGGGATGATGGCTTCTCTGCTCCAGCAATATTTTTGCCTACTTTTGTCATGTACATGCCCAATGCCTATGTTCTGTTTGTTCTGACCTCATCATATCACCATTTCTGGGACGATCCAGAGAGGAGTGTCTTTCAGTGTAAGGAAATCTTGTACCTAGAACTGACGCCTCCAGAAGATACAGATGAATGTCAAAGTAGCCAGATTTCCTTTCTTTTCTTTTTTCTTTTCTTTTCTTTTCTTTTTTTCTTTTCTTTTCTTTTCTTCTTTCCTTTTCTTTTCTTTTCTTTTATTTTCTCTTTTTTTTTTTTTTTTGAGAGCGAGAGAGAGGGCACAAGTGAACGAATGGCACAGAGAGAGAGAGAGAGAGAGAGAAGTGGGGCTCACCCAGGGCTCATGCTCACCTGATGCAAGGCTTGTACTCATCCGGAGTGGGACATGAGCTCACCCGAAGCAGGGCTCAAGCTTACCCAAAGCAGGACTTGAACTCACCAACTATGAGATCATGACCTGAGCAGAAGTCAGATGCTTAACAAGGAGCCACCCAGGTGTCCTAGACAGATTTCTATGGAGGAAATACTTCAGATCTAATATTGTTTTATACTTTGTATTACTGCCTATCATGCCTGACACAGACACGTGGATCTGCCTGAATGCCAGCAATGGCAGAAGCATTCAGGAAAACCAGAACTTTACCAATACATATGATGACCTCCCCAAGTCTTCATGCCTAGCCATGGTGAAGTCATGCTACTAATATCAGACCAGTGATCTGCTTCACTGTGTACTGAGCACACAAATTGGCACTAAGTACCTCATGTTGGAAGCTCAGTTATTTGTAGTGATGACAGCTTTCAGGAAAAGAGAATTATTTCAAATGGGTCTCAGACATTGACCCACCCAACAATCACAGCCTAAAGAAGTTGTGGCTATCAAATAACAACCAGTGAAAGGTGGAGAATGTTTTCAGAAGGCTTACACTTTTCTATCACAGTTAAAAGTTCCTCTTCCTACAGATTATTCCATAAACTCTATGGTGTGAAAGAGAGCTTGGTTGTTCTACAATCCCATTAAAGCTGAAAAACCTTGTCCAGCTTTAGCAGAGGCATATACTTAGAATGAAGTTTCTAGAAACTAACTCAAGGTCCCTTCCACAGTAGTTTCAACCAGCCACCAGGATTATTTCTTGACATTCATATTATCCTATGCATAGTCCTGCAAATGAGGTAAGTTAGAAGAAGACATTGTGAAGTATGAGCTAGAACCATGAAATTTGTAGAGCATATTCTAGAGCCATCAATCCATCAGAAATCTCAAGCATGTAACTCTCCTGGGATACTGAACCCAGAATTTATCTCAGATTTCTCCCCTTCCAGAAAGCATGGTTCCAGAATTGGCTTCATTGATACGCTGCATGCAGATTATTCATTTTGACTGATCAACTGAACCACTGCTTAGGTCCTGAATGGCCTGACTCACTGGCATCTAACTGAGTCTTCTCCTGGGGGCCTATGTTGCTTTGTTGAGAGTAAAATCACCAAATTACTCTTCTAGTTGTCAGTCAGCATCCAAAATGATGAGCTCTGACATTAAATATTCTGCTGAACCATCGAGCAGAATACTGGAACTTTCTTGAAACTCACTCAGCTCTTTACCCTACCCTCACCTGTAACCAACTTTACAGTGCTCTGTAATGCCACTCTCCAACAAACTCCTCCATAGCCCCAGTCTCTTCTCCCTGCCTCTACCCTGCAGCCTTCACTGAAACTTCTCTCCTCCTAAAAATATTGTTTCTCTTCCAGTCTCTCAAGTGATGGTTGTTTTTATTTCCTTGATCCATATCCCTCAGGGAAGACAATAGGTTAGGGCATTCCATACTCCCCTTTGCTGTTTCTGGATCATTACAGACTCATCCTTTCCCTCAAATATCTTGCCTTATTAACTGTCATAACATTCAACCGTATACCCTCTCTCTTCTTGTTTCTATACTTGCCATCATTTGCCCTCTTTCATTGATTCATTCATCCTCTTACTCTTACAAGCAATGCGGTTATTTTGGATAAATTCCACATCCATGTACATGTCTGTCCCATCCCCCGATATATTACTTAGATTATTTTCCTCATCCTCCTCCTTTGCAATGATGTTGTCCTTTACTCCATCCATCTTAGCCACTCATACTCATGATCACAGCCAGAATCTTAAATAGTCTTTTTAGTTTCTTGGAATAAAAGTTGTAAAAAACACTTGTGGCTTAATATATTGGTTTTGGGTAAGAGATTATTTACATTAGCCTGTATTTTTCTTTAAGTCACTCTATTTTTCACTTAGAATAAATACAGAGTTGTGTTCACAGGCTTCAGTGATGTGAGCACTGTTGCCCAGGTATGACAAGTATCTAATATCCAGAAGGGATGGGCATTTCTCATTTCTCATAATGCATGTTTCTGTAAGGAAATGGCTTGCCAGACAGCCTGTTAAGGTACCAGGATTAATGTAAATGTGTTCAGGAATCTTTTGCGATAAAACTGATTATGACTGGTTCCAAGTGTTTTAAAATCAAGGCTGTTAACTTTGATCATACGTCACCATGATAGAATGTGGACTTCTCCAAGTGTGAAAATACCTGGATTATCCTAAATAATAAAGTACTGCAACTTGTATTTTTCTAAATAATAAAAAAGTAAACCGAGCTAATATCAAATAAAGTATGCATAGTTATAATAGCTGTTTTCTACATTATAGTGTCAACATTTTAATGAAATATTTTATATTCAGAAAATGACTTTACATGTGTAGGCTTTTATGTTAATTACCAACAACAATATTTGCTATAGTTTTCATTGCCAAGGTCCTATTAGATGATAGATTAAATAAACTTTTATGGATGGCATAAAGACAACTGTCATATGTACCATTGTGTGTATAAAATAATATCTCAAAGACCACAAGCCAACTATAAACAGAATTTTGAAACAAACTATTTTTAAGTTGGAGGACCATCTGGAAGCTATTATTAAAACTGTGTTCCTAAGAGCAGGCATGGAGAATTACGTGGACAAATTATCCCATTGGTAAATCTGATAGACTGATTTCCAAATATGTTCAAACTATTGATGCTTCAGACTTCGGAATAACTACACCCCAGTGAAACCTTTAATTGCCATGGAGGAAACGGCTCTCAGTACTCTCTCTTTTAATGTTATGGAAAAAAACAGTCCTGTACCTTTTTTTTTCTTTTATTACTCTTACCAAGAAGCTTTAGGTGCAAAGTTATAAATATGGTAGCTTAACAAGGAAAACATTTTGAGGCAAAAAACACATAGTTTAAATTGGGATAATGGGGGTAACATAGGTATCAAAATGTGTGCTCCTCCTTCTATTTTATGGAATTGTTTCTTGGAAGTTCCTGATCAGGCAGGCGCAACTCTGGCTAGAAACAGTGTGACCTTTTAACTAGTTTTCAACCAATATCATGTGAAAATAAAGGACAAATGTCATAAAAGTGTTTTTATAGAATGTACTATGAGAAACCAAGAGGTATGGGTACTTTCTCCGCAGCCCTTTCCCCTTTCGCCTTTTCGCTGTGTATGCTAAGGAGGTACTGGAGGACGGTAAGACTGTAAAACTGAATAAACAGCGATTCCTGAATGACCACATGGAGGAGAGCAGCCAGAAAGCCAGAAACAGCTTCATATTGTTATGTGAGTGGGAACCAGTGGGTACTCAGAGCATCACTCTGTGTTAGTTCTCTGCAGGTGGTGGATTTGTACTGACCAAATGGTCAGCCAGCCCCTCTGGCTAATGTGTGATGGCTGAGCTGAGTGAAGGATACTGTCTATGGCTATGTCAGAAAAATGAATTAACAATATCCTCAGATGGATTGTAATGATCGACCTTGAGAACATCATTACCATGTTCTAACAAAGTGTCTAGTCTATCAGTATAATCCCAAGCCATGAAATTTATTCCTAGGTTCAGTGACCTTGCTCTTTGGTTACTGAAAGAATGAACCAAGCTAGGTTTTCTATTAAATTTTCAAGGAAGAATCATTTCAGGCACTTTATATAGGTTTCAGTACCTGAGGGAGTTTATAGGAAAGTAAACCTATATAACTCAGCACTTCCAAAAGGAAGTTGGACCGTCAAATTAATCGTCTAAAATTCCAAAGTCAGCAACTTAGCACCTGTGCCTGATGTACAGCTCTCTCTTTTGACCTCTTTCCCTCAGCTAGTCCACATCTGACACTACCTCTAACCAACTTCCTTGTCACTGGAAACAACTATTGCCAATCTCTGAAAATTAAAAAAAAAAACAAAACTACAGAATTATGGAGAAATCTTCCCTCACACAGTAAACTTTGTCCAAGTTTTATAACTTACTTCTTTTTTTAACATTTATACTTTGTTTCTATTGCATAGACTTCCCTCTGTGTCCTTTTTAATTCATGATTTTCTTTTAGATATTATTGCCCTTAACTATTTACTCCACTCTTCCCCATAATGATTACACATCTTTGCTTATTGTCGTATTTTTGAACCACTCCTCAGGGAAGGATTTCTTTCTCCATCTCATCTTTATCAAGGCTCATCATGTGATATGTTTTCAACAATAAGTTGTGAGCAGATACAATGTACATCATGCCTGAGCAGAGGAAGCTTTAAGCATCGAGTGGTTGGTTCCTGCTGTTCTCTCTGCCAAGAGAATCTATATTCCAGATGGAGGCTGTCCTTCAGCAGTGCAACTATAAATCCCTGACAAGCAATGCAGCTGACAAATAAACCACTGTTGCTTTTTTTTTTTTTTGAGTTGTTTATTACAGCAGCATTCACTAGCAAAGCCTAACTAATATATTCTGGAGACTCAATTTGGTGCAGTTGAAAGGCGATCCTATGAAGAGAGTCAGAAAGCCAAAGTTAAAATGCGTGACTTTGCCACCCCTGGTTACGATAACTCCGAGCCAATAAATTAACTTCTATGAGTCTTTTTTTCCTATGTAAAACAGGAAAAATTATTCCTGACCTGATAAGCTAACAGGGTTGATTATGTATACCATATAAAAAAGCATTCTGAAAGTACTGAAATCACATACAATGGTTGGCTGTTAATGGTATTCAGTACCAATATATTCCCTCAAGTATTCCTGCCTTCAGCTTTTCTGTTAAATATAAGGAATTTAGGAACATCTGGCTTTCACAAAGGGTTGATCAGGGGCAGTATGACTGAAACAATACAACCAAGCCAAAGAGGTAATTAGAGGTAAAGATCAGGTCATCCTGCGGAAATCATGATTCAGTGGGGAACTCAGAAAACCCTAGTCAGGGTGGAGAAAGCGAGCCTTACTAACTGGAACAAAACCAAAGAGAGTACTAGTAGGCAGAGAGCTCCCCCAAACCTAGGATAATAATAAATATTTACAATAGTGTTTATTATGTGCCAGGCTCTTTATAAGCACTTCTCATGCATTTTCGCTTTATAGGAATTCTCACAGCTCTCTGAAGGAGGTACAATGCTTATCCACACTTCGCAGATGAAGAAATGAGGTGCAGAGTATTAGGACACTTGCCCAAGGTCACAGGGCTAGTGAGTGCCACAGCTGGGATCCCTTTGACCAGATCAGTGATTCTATAGCTCTAAGAAAGGAAAAGGAGCAAAGTTTCATAAATTCTAAAAAACAAAAACAAAACCCACTGTATTCAAGGGGAAAACATAAAATTGATAATCAACTAGGGTAAACCTATCCATTCCTTGCTAAGAAAAGTTATTACTATCAATACTTAAAATAGCAGGAAAAAAATGAAAAATATTAACTTGATTCTCTGTTGTTTCCAAGACAGTAATTTCTCATTAGGAATACATTCTGCTTAAAATAAAATCACCTTTGCTCTTCCTGCCCCCTGCCCCTCTGTCTTTTCTGCACTGGGAGCAACTCTCCTGCCAAAGTCCCTTAGTGCAAAGTTAGTCTGCCCCTTCTTGGTCAGGAGCACCTCTCAGCTGCTGAGCCAGTCACTGCAGTGTCGCTAAAACCACTGGAGACACTGACAGATGGAGCCTTGGCAGCTTGGCAGTCCCACACCCCCCGACCTCACGTATTCCCAGCCGCAGCTTCCGAACCAGCGCCATTTCAAGGGACAGGGCACAGCAGCCAAGTGCATTGGGGCTGGGGCTGCCACGGTAGGGGTGGCTGGCTCCAGGGCTGGGACAGGGACTGCATTTGGGAGCCTCATCATTGGTTATGCCAGGAGCCCCTCCCTGAACAGCTCTTCTCCTACACCATTCTGGGCTTTGCCCTCCCGGAGGCCATGGGACTCTTTTGCATGGTGATGGCCTTTCTCGTCCTCTTCTCCATGTGACAGAGCTGTCTCCACTTCCCATAGGTCTTTTTCCAGTGTCTCCTCTGCCCTGTTTGCTCCTTTTCCTATATCTCCCCAGGCAGTCTGGGGAACGTGGCTGGCTCAGGGTTTGACAGAGGGAAGACAAATAAATACTGTATCAATAAGAAAAAACAAAATAAACAAAATCATATATGTGAACAAAGACTTATTTACAAAGATGATAATTAGTAATTATTATTAAAATTTTTTAAGTGGCATAACCCAATGACCAAAAATAGAAGAATACATAAATAATGGCATAGCCATGGGAAACAATCTAAAGAATAACATATGTCGAGACAGATCTGAATCTATGCTACCATCTCAAGACATTTACCTCTAAGACCAAAGTTAGAAAGAAACCAAAACATTAGCCCTCACTATTCATGAGCAATAGAGTCATGGGTAATATTTCTTTCTTTCTGGTTTTTTGGTCTAAATTTTTAAAATTTTCTACACTGTGTATAAATTGCTTTTACAAACTAAACAAAGGAGAAACTAAACAAAGGAGATATGCCCTTCATTTTGCAGGTACATGAATGTATATGTGTGTGTTTTATTAAAACAACAAAGAGAATAACTAATGAAAGGATATAAATGAGACCACCTTTTAGAGCTCCCTCTTGCCACTGAGGAAGTGGATAAAGTGAACGAGTAAGCCATATCCCTTGTTGACCAGACAAATTTATAGAAATATGATTGTAGTGGGGTTTGCATGACTCTTCGAACATGACAATGAGTAAAGTTAATTGCCCTCATAGAGAATTACTCCTGTCTTTGAAGTAGGGATTATCTTAATGAATTAGAAAATAAAAATTTAAAACTATCAGTTTTTTTTTTTATTTAGGAACATAATAATTGAGTAGCTCTTTGCAAATATATGCTTACGGACTATTTATTTACTGTTGATTTTGCAACCCTTTTGAACACTAGTTTGTATTTATCAATGTATTTACACAAGGCCAATAAGAAATTCTTTATAAACTTTATCTTACTTCAAAAGAACTATACATTATATGCATTCAGTCCATTGATAACTCAGAGTTCTACAGTATGCAGTTTTTGGTGAATTTTGGTGTGTCAAAAGACATACAATGTGTTACCGTATATTTTCTTTTTACTCTAGGAAATTGTGATCTTTGTATGAGGCTAATTTCCCTTTTAGAAAGTTAACTCATTTGTAACAAAAGCTTTCAGTTGTTACATTTTATATGGTAAATTATGTTTTTATATTATATTTAAATGAACATACATTTGACATAATTAGAATACTGCAAATATTCAGTATTTGGCAACATTCAAAAGCACTTCTTAGATAATTCCCATGTTTCTTAATCAAATTTTAATAGCTGCATAATTTCAATCCTGTTGACAACAAATTAAATTAATATCCTGGTGTTATATATTTAGATTTTTGTTTCTATTTGGGGCCATATTATCTAAAATTACTTTCCTCATCACTCCTTATCTGTATTTCAAAGCCTGAACTTTTAGTCCCTCATTTATCTCCCATTTACTACATATTTTCTACTTCCACCACATCTTTATGGATATCTTTTGCTCAGGTATTTTTACTTTGATTATAATACTTCTTTAGAATTACTACTAGAAATGGATTTATTTAAACAAAAACATTTATAGATCATATCAGTCAGGATTCAACCAGAGAAGCAGAACCAACTTCTAAGACTAGATAGATAGATAGATAGATAATAGATAGATGATGGATAGACAGGTAAATGGATAGATAGATGGTGACAGATTAATAGATGATAAATATCCTTGGATACCCTTTGTCCTTTACAATTCCAATTCAATTTTCATACACATACACATACATGCACACACACCTACTGGAATTTTGATTGGGATTGCATTAGTATATAGATCAATTTGCATATTTGATATCTTTGCAAATTAAGTCTTCCCATCTGGGAATGTTTTATGTACTTCCATTCATTTAGTTCCTCTTGTTAATATATTTCCATATTATTTAATAGTTTCAGTATAGAGATCATGTGCTTATTTTGTCAGATTTATTTCTAGGTATTTGGTATTTATGTTATTAGAAATTCTTTATAAAATTTCATCTTTATGTGTTCATTTTCTATATAGAAATACAACTAATTATATATATTGGCTTATATCCAGTGACCTTGTTACGTTTACTTATTAATTCTAACAGCTTAGCCGTAGGGTCCTTTAGAATATCTATATTCACAATTCATGTCATTTGTAAATAATGAGAGTTTTTTTCCTTTTTAAACTTTATGCCTTTTATTTGTCTGTCTTGGCATGTTACACTGGGTAAGAATACGATCATGACACTGAGTAACAGTGATAATGGGTATCTTTGTTTTTCCCCCTGAATTCAGGGAGAAAATTTTCAATAATGTACCATTAAGTAGGATTTTCGCTGCATTTTATTTAACTATTCGCTATCAAATTAAGAGAGTTTTTTTCTTTTATTTCTTTTTTTTTTTAATTTTTTATTTATTTTTGAGAGAGAAAGAGACAGCGTGAGTAGGGGAGGAGCAGAGAGAGAGGGAGACACAAAATCTGAAGCAGGCTCCAGGCTCTGAGCCGTCAGCACAAAGCCTGGTGGTGGGGCTTGAACTCTTGAACCGTAAGATCATGATCCGAGCCAAAGTTGGGCGCTTAATTGACTAAGCCACCCAGGTGTCCCTAAGAAAGTTTTTTTTTCTATTCCTAATTTGATAACAGTGATTTTTAAGATATAGGATATTAATTTTAATGAATTTTGGTTACTTTAAGAATTGGCTTTTTACATTGTTTCAGTCTTCCTGTCTAAAGAATGCATACTTTTTTCAAATCTTGTTTTCATTCTTTGAACGGAATCCTGTAATTTTCTTGTTAGAATTATTATCCTATATTATATTTTTATTAGAAGCTAGATTTTATTGGGGCGCCTGGGTGGCTCAGTCGGTTAAGCGTCCGACTTTGGCTCAGGTCATGATCTTGCGGTCCATGAGTTCGAGCCCCGCGTCGGGCTCTGTGATGACAGCTCAGATCCTGGAGCCCATTTCAGATTCTGTGTCTCCCTCTCTCTCTGCCCCTCCCCTGTTCATGCTCTGTCTCTCTCTGTCTCAAAAATAAATAAACGTTAAAAAAATTTAAAAAAAGAAGTTAGATTTTATTATATTTTCTTATTAGAATTATTCTTGGAATTTAATGATTCCATTATTAATGGAGTATTTTTTTTACCCATTACATTTTCTAACTGGTAGGATAGAAGAAAGATGTTGATTTTTTCTTTGCTATTTATAATGTATGTGGTCATTGTATTGTGCCCTAAAATTTCTTATTAATGTAAGAAGCATTTATTTGATGTCTTTTGATATTCTAGGGATATGGTAGGTGGAAAGAAAGATACTTTTCCCTCTTCCTTGTCAAGAACTGGGACTCTTAATTCTGCTTAATGTCTCATTGCACTAGCCTAAATTTCTGGACAAATTCTAAATAAAACTGATGCAAATAAACATCCTTCTTTTGTTGCTGATTTTGTCAAGAATCCCTCTGGAATCTCATCATTATGAATGATGCTAAATTTTTAAGATGCATACACTTCATTATAAAATGGGAACATCTCTCTATTATTATTTTTCTCAAAGATATTTTTGTCTTTTAAAAAATAACAGGTATTGAAAGTTTCATGGGTTGTCTTTTTGTTTGTTTTGTTTTGTTTTTGTTTTACATGGTCCACTGATAGGATCTTAAGGCTTTTATGATTTGACCAGTTAACTAGATACCCTGGTATATTTATTATCGTCTCCATTTGTAAGTGTTTTAATGTTCTGTTGAATTGCTGCTTCCAGTATTTTACTTACTTTTATATCTTTATTCATAAGAATGGTTAGTGTAGCACCTGTTAAGTAATATGTACATTCTTAATAACATATTGCCTTATAATAACCAAGGCATCTTAAGAATACTATAAGTTCTTAAAAAATAAAAACATTCAGTGTTTAAGGAAAGGACAGAAAAAAAAATCAAAGTATATTTTATCACCAAACTGAAGTGTGTCTTAGAATTTAAAAATAATACATTTTCTTAGCATAAATTCTCATTGCATAAAAATGTTCATGCAAAGGCCAGGCTTTTATAAAACCATCAAAGGATGAGATAAATCTATTTGGTTTTGATATTTAATAAATTTCTTCCATTTTAACACTCTCAAAACATATCAATGTGGAATGTATTCCCACGGAAAGTCTGTCATTTCCTAGCCATACCAACTTTGGCAAATGATTTAATATCATCAAACTTCAATTTCCTCATCTATAAAACTGTTACAACAATACCATCTCTAATTGTCTCACTAGATAACTATGAAAATAAAATGAGATAATGCATGTGAAATCGTCTCATAAACCATAAAGACCATAAAGTGCTGTAGGACATTTTGGATATGTGGTATTGACCATAAAATTTCAATATCTGCCCATGTCACATGCCTAAAATCAGACACAACTGCTACAAACAAAATCAAAATGCTGAATAACAAGAAAGGAGACAAAGTACCATTTATGTAATATTGAAGATTTATCAGACTAATTATTTCTCTCTCTCCCACTATTGTCGATACCAGTATCTAAATCTACATTGGTCCAATTCCATGGCCTCTTCAGTTTCTTGCATCCCTTGCTTGCAATAATTGTGCTCTTCGTCCCATTTGCCTTCATAATAACTGCACGTTTGCCAAAGTCCCAGCTTACAGCATTTTGAGCTCTGACCACCGTCCTACTCTTTCAAACGTCTTCCTTCTGTATGTACCAGTGCTAATCATTCTTCAACCTGACTTTTTCCAACAATACACCAGTATTTAAGCCCTCTCCCATTCCTCTAGTCCTTCCTTATGTCTTGGATTTCATTGGCTGCCATTAAAAACATTGCTTGGCAAACATCCTCCACTCCCTTATTCCTCTCTCCTGTCATTGCTCATTCCAGAAAACTGAATCCCAAGCCTGTTTAAATATAACTCGCTGCGGCTTTTATGCCTGCACCCACTGGAAAGCTAAAAGTGAGCTTGTTGTAAATTGGCCTCATTTTAAATTATTGATGGTAGGCCTCAACTAGGCCTCCTTCAATGCTATTAGCTTCTTGTGAAATCGCTGCCCCACTTCTCAAGAACATGGCTAATTTACATCTCCTTCCTCAAAATGCAACACCCACTCTTCTCACCTTTATCTGATAACTGGTTGTTATTTCACTGAGAAAACAGAAAAGACAGAGAACTTCCACATACTTCTGAACCACATTTGAATCTACTGGCTTCCGTAACAATTATTTCTGTCTTTTCTATTATCACGATCTAAGGCCAACTCACCATTTGTGAGCAAGAGTCCATTTCTTTTACCTGTTAAGGGACAGCACTTCTGATGATTTCCCTTTCTAATTCCCAACCATTAAAAATCTTCATTTTCGTCATCTTGCTGTAAAATTCAGTGAAATTGTTATCTCTGCGTGCTGAATCCACTTGCCTTTCTCCCAGTGTCTGTTGAACCCATTCCCGTCAGGCTCTATGAAAACTGCACTTAACTTCACCTTCGTGTTGGCAAATCCAAATGACCGTTGCTCAGTCCTTCCCTCTCAGCAACGTCAAACACATTTAATCCGTTTCAGTTGCTCTCCTAAGACGATTTGGAATGTTCTATTTTCCACCTTCCCAAGTGAAATGTAGTCCTCCAACTGAACAGACTTTTCAAAGGAGCCATTCGAACATTGCATATATTATTAACCGTTAGCTGACCTTCCATCTTCATCCTCAACAGATTTTCTGATCCACCAAAGGGACTACAACAACCGCGAGTGTGACCCCACCCCATATCTGAAAAACATTTGGTCCACAGTGTAGATAACTGCAGCTCATTATCTGTTTATCACATTTTCATTTTCCCCAAACCCTTTTATACAGACCTGAGCATCAGCCACCACAATTTTTATCTCGGGTTCTTTAGAGCCGTGCTCTGCCTCAACGATAATTATTCTATCTGAAGGCCTCAATTTATAAAGTGTCTGCTTACCTAGTGCTTATGACGTAAATGTCACAGTTCAAGTACTTGATGGAGAAAAATATTAAATGAAGTGCACTTGTTTTGAAGATAATTTCATTTAACATCTCCAAAGCAGGGCACAATTAAGTTCTTCTGTCATACAAAGTGATGGAAGCTTTAAATAAGTAACAGCTGGTTACCCCAATGATGGAGCCACAGCAGGGCAGCCCTGGGCAAAAAAGCTGAGGAAACTCAACCCAGGCAGTATGCTAATAGGCACTCATGATGACGAAGGTAATAGCTTAAATAGAAAGACACCTGGAAAAGCGATTAAACAAGTACCTGTTGCTCCTTGCATGCAGTCCAATAGCATTAATGTGTAGAAATATGAATGATAAGCACTTATCTATCAGTCCTGCAGTCAAATGCCCTTTCTGTGTCCAGATAAAAGTAAAGTTGCCTCTTTGTAGGTCGGTGAGCACTTAGAAAGTGCTCATTGTAAAATGTAACTACTATTTAAAGACCACATTTAATTCAAATAAGAAATTAAATTTAGCTTATTCGTTAATTTAATATTAGCATAGTGGTTGAAACAGTCATGATCTCTATAACAAGTCAATATGTTAAAACTCTATATTAAAAACTCTTGCACAGATTTTCATGAAATCAAATTTGCAACAATGACCTTAAAATGCCAGAGTTAGCCTTTGTAAAATAAATATGTTATTAAAGATATTAAATAATTGCCTCCTTCTTTGGAAAGCTGAGTAAAGTTGTGTTTGCATGAATTTATTGTTAAAGATTTTTTTTTTACAAAACTAAGTTACTTAAGCTGCGCGTCAACGAGGAGAAAAAGAAAGTTTGAGTTATGCACTTTGTTCATCAGAATTGTTCTTAAGTCATATTGTTGATCCTCTTGACTTAAAATCATTTTGAAGGCTGTTACACGATTAACTCTCCTAATTAGCATTTTATTATATCATTTTAAAGCAATAATTTATTATCAATTATTAAGCATTATTAAGCAAGAAAATTTAAAGCAAGCAAGCATTTTAAAGTGACAGCAATGTATTAGTCACCAGGCCTGTGTCCTCAAGAAGTTTATTAATCACAAGAGAAAACAGATACAGAAGCAAAAATGCCACAGTGATATGTTAAATGCTAAAATTGAGATATAGAAGCACAAAGAAAGAGCACGGAACCCTGATTGTGAGTTCAGTTACAGTTTCCTGAAGGAGATGTGCCCAAAATAGATCTTGATAGACAAGTTAAAGATAGGAAGGGTGGGGGGGGGCGGGGGGGGGGGGATGAAGAGTTTTCCAGGCAAGGGGAAGAACGGGAGCAAAGGCACGAGGGTGTGTAATAGCATAGCAGAGTTTGCCCTTCATCTCCGTAAGTAATTGTAATACACAAAATGGTTAGTGGTGTCTGGGGAAGAAAGCTAAGGGATTTTCATTGGGGCTTTTATATGAAACGAATGTTAAAGAGCTTGGTCTTTAAGAAGATTTAAAAAGGAATTAAAACCACAGCTCCCTACTGTAGTATAAAGTCTGGGTGTACGTAAGACAAAACTGAAGTTTCAAAAATCTTTCATGGTTACCTTTCTGCCCAAGTAGCAATTCTCAACCTTTTTGGATTCAAGATTTTAAAATCTTACAAATTATTGAGGGTACCTAAGTGCTTTTGTTTATGTGGGTTCTAGCTGTCAATATTTGCAGTATTTGAAATTAAAAGAGAAATTTAAAAGAATATGTATTTATGAAATTAAAAAAAAATGTTTAGCCCATTATATGTTTCAAAAGTAAACATATTTTTTGAAAAGTATTTATTCAAAATATCATAAATAAATACACAAGTAAATTTGTTTGTATATTACTTAAGAACATTGAGCAGTGGCTTTTGTTTTCTTTTGTTTTCCATTTTTGCAAATAGCATTATTTCCCAGATTAATAGAAGACAACTGGATTCTATTTTCTTCTATATGCTGTGTATGGTTCTATGTTGTTTTGGTTAAAGTATATAAAGAAAACTCAGTCTCACATAGATAATACAGTTGGAAAATGGAGGAGTATTTTAATAACCTTTACAGATAATTATCGATATTCTTCTTTGATATTACCCTATTACTCAACCATAGTAGTTTCTTAAAGGTTAGTTGTAACACAGAATCTGAAACTATGTCAATAAACTTTTCATATACTATTACATTAAAATCTGGGGCGCCTGGGTGGCGCAGTCGGTTAAGCGTCCGACTTCAGCCAGGTCACCATCTCGCGGTCCGTGGGTTCCAGCCCCGCGTCGGGCTCTGGGCTGATGGCTAGGAGCCTGGAGCCTGTTTCTGATTTTGTGTCTCCCTCTCTCTCTGCCCCTCCCCCGTTCATGCTCTGTCTCTCTCTGTCCCAAAAATAAATAAAAAGGTGGAAAAAAAATTAAAAAAAAATCCATTCATCTCTTTTGCATTTTGAATGGATCTTTCATCCCTGTATGATTTTGTAACATCGTGTATTTATTACTGGGTAAAACTTTGCTCACCAAGCTATACTAGTCTTTCATTTTGACACATTTCATTATACATTATTAAAAAATTGCATTTGTTAACAACACCATTTGTCTCGTCAGAAAATTCTTTATGAATTGAAAAGCTATCAAGCTCACGGTGATAGTACGTGTTTTCCAAAATTCTACTTTTTGCTTGAAACCTCAAATGTTACTATTGGCAACAAATAACATCAGTCGTTTTAAGTAACAAGCTTACTCCATTCGTTTTTGAGGAAATATCTGCCATATACCCAAGTTTGAATAACCATAATTTATCTGTCAGCCATTTTTCCAAGTAAAAATGGCATTCCATGAAAAAAAGCAGCTAGTTCAGCTTGCAACTCAATCTCATAAGAGTTTTCCTTGAGACAACCATCTAACTTTGGAAGTTTAGAAGTGCTTCGTTTTTTGTCATGTAGAAACCTGGTAAGTCGAGATTTAATGAAATTAGGAATTCTGACTACTTCATCAATAGCAATCAACTGAGATTGCTTACCCCCACCCCAAATATAAGTGAAGAATATAATGACTAATAGCACAGTTTTGGTGTCAGCGTCTTGATTCATGTTAAGGAATGAGCACTTTTACCCACAAGTGCTTTTGCATCAATAGTGCAAAGGTCAACCCAGTGAAAAAGAAGATATTTTTGTATTATTATAAAAATAGTTTTTACTTCACAGCTATGTAAAATATTTGGGCGGACCCCCAGGTATCCTCAGGCCACACTTGGAAAAATGTTCTGCCAAAGCCTCATGTATGAATCTGCTTCCATCCTACCACTGAATTAAACTAATTTTATCACTTTGAAAAACCACCTTTTTTCTCACTTCTTAATTCCATGTCCTTTCCCTGTCTTCATTATATGTAAACCTTTCCACCTTTCAACATCGAGTCTAATTCATTTCCATTCCACATTTCTGAATGTATTTCTGTATTATTGGATTAGACAAATAATTGTATGCTGGAGTCAATTTTATGTGTCCACTTGACAGGCTAAGGGATGACCAGATAAACGTTATTTTGGGGTATGTCTGTGAGTGTGCATCTGAGAGAGATTGTCATTTGAATCAGTAGACCATGTAAAGAAGATGCCCCTAACCAATATGGGTGGGCATCAGCCAATATATTTAGGGCCTGAATAGAATAAAAGGGCAGAAGAACTACAAATTTTATGTCTTTGCTCAAGCCGGGATATCTATCTTCTCTTGCCCTTGGACATCAATGCTCCTGGTTCTTAGGCCTAAGAATTCAGACCAGGATTTATACCACCCTGTGCTCCCCAGCCCCCCAATTCTTGGGCTTTTGGATTCAGTCTTATACCACTGCCCCCCCCCCCCCCGGTTCTTTGGATTGGAACTGACCTTCCTGGCTCTCCAGCTTGTAGATGGAAGATCATGGGACTTCTTAGTCTCCATAATTGGGTTAGGCAATTCCTATAATAAATCCCTTTGTAGACCTATAGGTCTAGATCTAGGTCTAGACACTTTATTACTCCTCCTACTTCACTATAGTATGCGGCCCAGAGTTGAGCACATAATAAATAAAGATATTAATAATATTTTGAATTTTATAACTCAATATTTTTAGGGTAGATCACAAATACATATATGTATTATACATGGTATGTACACTATGTATGTGTCTTTATGCAAAAAAAATTTAATATGAATTATTTTTGAAATATGTTCTTTGGGTAATCAAGGAATATCAGAGATGTACTTAGCTGATATGGAATATCAATTTATAAAGCAATGTAGAGGACATGGCATACAAATATTATGATAACGTAGCTATGTATAGTGGAAAGAAAACTGCATTGGGAGATAGAAAATCTACCTTTAAGAGTCCACACATAATGGACTGAGGAAACCATAGGGACTTAGAGCAGCCACAAAACTTGGGTCCCAGTATCTTTAACAGCAAAATGCTCCCCTTCACTGTGATATTTAAATGAGAAATTTTATGAGAATTTTTTTCTTATAAGCAAAGTAGCATTCAAATGCAATCTTTTGGTGTTAACTATTACCCTGAGACTTGCACATTAATTGCAAATTAGTATCAGGTATAAGATGACTAGACACACATCCTCCTATAGGAGGACTTGACACATCAGTGAGATATCTTTGAGTGTTCAGTCCAAAAACAGCTGAAGTACACAATACTCCACTTAGAAGACGACTTGAATATTGGTTAAGAACTACATATGTACACAGCTCACACATAACCCATATAAAGCAGAGAGCCTTTACTTTGAAAGCCTTCAGGAATGACAAGGCTCTGAAGAGATGATACAGATTTATACAGAGCACCACACACAAAGATATCATAAAAATCATCAGATTTATCTTTTCTCCTTTAAAGTTTTACCCTCATCCTCTACAACCCCCAGCTCTCTCTAAAAGCATTCTGTGTCCTCTTTCTTACCATACTCAGGTTCTCTAATGTGACCACCCCCTTCACTTCATCCAGGTCCCTACTAAGAGCACTTTCCCCCATTCTGACTACTGTCCTCTTGAAGATGACAGCAGTAGCCTGTTGAATAAAGGGTTCCATCTTGTACACAAAATCCTGAAGACTAAACAGTGGAAAATAGTTTTTGTGGTCATAAACACACACTTAGACCAAAAAAAGTATAAGCATGTGAGTTCTTAAAATGAAGTTGGGAAAAAAATATCTTTAGAGAATATGAACTATGCCAGTAGACAAGTGCTCTGACCTTCCTTTTAAGCAAATGGATAAGCAGGAGAGGTAGTTTGCATTTTCAGAGGTCTTGGTGGGAATGGGTCGTCATGGACTCTACACATACTCTACTCCGCTTCCTTGCCTGTCTCAATCACCATGTTCCCTCATTCCTACACTCCCTGGTATTTCTCCTCAAATAAACTGCCTGCACTCAAGTCTTTGTCTCAGGTTCTGCTTTCAGGGAAACCCACACTCAGACAATCACCAGCTTTTATGAAACATGCACTACATTCCAGAATCTTCACACAAATGACATCAAATCCTGAAATAATGCTGGTAGAGTCCTCATCTTAAAGATGAGGAAATGATGTTTTAGACAGATTAATATGCCCAAAGCCACATAGCTAATGTACAACAGACTTGGATGTGGGTATCTTTGGACCATTCAACTCCAAAGTTATACTATTTCTTCTACACGACACCAATTTTGTCAATAGTCACAAACATAAATTGAAGAACTCCTATATGCAATACCCTTGGGAATAATAGTTCAAGTGATTAAGGAAGTTTTTTAATCTATGTGCATCCTATCCATTGTGAGGTCTGAGGTTGGAAGTTTCTAACCAGATTAGTTCACTTTGAGGGTCCAAAAGTAAGCATTGTTCTAGAAGTACTAGCATCATTTTATGGGTTTCATAAAATTACATACCATTTCACAGAAACATAATTTCCCTCTCCATAGACCATAGACAATTTTCCCAATGTAGCCCATCTTCTTGTTTTATTTTACCAAAACCTAATTCAGCACTATTATAAATGTTCAAAAAGAAACAAGTCTTAAAATAGTGTGTTTCTATTATCTTCGTTTTACAGGCAAGTACAATGGAATGTATATTGTTGTTTGTCATTTAAATTATCATAAATACTTTATGTGCTTTTTCAAGAAGCTTCAGTTTAGGAAAGGGATGACTCACAAATTTAGAGAGCTTGCATTTCATAAGTATGTAAATGTAAATGTACAGAACTTAGTAACTTTTACGAAGTTTCATACTGTTAGAAGTAATGGGGCATCATACAAACAACGGTCAACTGGAAATGAAAAGCATGTGGATTCTTATTATTATTCCTTTCCTACGGAGTCCATAAACATTTGGTCAACTTATTTTATGTATCCTTAGCTACAAATGTCTTATTTGTAGAATAAAGTTAACAATCAGAAGAACCATTGATAGAATAAAATAATGATTGGTAATAACTTCAGAAATATAAGAAGATAATAAATCGGTTGATATGAAAAGATTCTGTTTCTAGTCTAGCCTTCAGTAAATTTCAGAACATTTTAATCATGTGTCCAGATTATATGTTTCCACAAGACCCACTTCCTCGTTTGTTTGTCTCTTTGAATTGATGTCTAAATAGAGAAGTTGGGGGCACCTGAGTGGCTCAGTTGGTTGAGTGACTTTAGCTCAGGTTGTGATCTCAAGGTTCAGGAGGTCAAGCCCCACATTGGGCCGGCTGCTGCCAGTGCAGAGCAAGCTTTGAATCCTCTATCCCCCTCCCTCTGCCCCTCTCCCACTTGAGCTCTCACCAAAAAAAAAAAAAAAAAAAAGTTTTTTAAAAAAAAATAAATAAATAAGTTGGCTTTAGAGAAGAATAACAAAACAAACTGGCATTTCTTTCATTGTATCGTATTAATTATGCCAGATCTCCACAAGCCTTAAAAATACAATAATTGCAAATTAACATTTATAAAGCACTTTTTTTGTGTGCCAGGAACAATACTAAAACTTTACATTCATTATCTTCTTTTAGTTTAATCCTAACACAACCAACAAGTCAGGTCTTATAATTCACATGTTATACCTGGTGAAATTTGAGCTATAAAGGGGAGAGCTGACTTACACAAAGCAAGCGTCACACAGCGAATCTTACCAGTCAGCCTCCACCCCAGGTTTCCTGCTCCTGAAGCTTTGCTCTTGCTACTTCTTTATTAATATGATTGGGTCTTAGCAACTACATGGCAATATTTAACTAAATAAAATTATTTTCTTAACCATTAGACTTAACCAATATTGAACCTAGGAAGTTTTATGACAAATCATTGATTTTATAGATCAAGATATAGACAGACTTACAGATAGGTATTCCTTATACATAAATCTCAAAATTGAGAATTCTGTCAGGTGGACCTCTTTTCCTTGGCAAAGCTGACATACAAACTAGAATTCTGAGTATCTGTTGAGCCAAAATATTAGCAATCAGAAATTACAAATGAGTGATTTTAATGATAAATCCATTTGAACACTGCCTGAAATGCTTCTTAACATCCATAAAGATATTTTTGCTAGCATAAATGTAAAGTGTGTCTGAAAAGGACCGGTCTGTATGAGAAGAAGGAAGTATTGGGAAGTTCTGTTTGTTTACTGATTTTCTGGAGAAGGTCGTTGAGGGTTTTTTCTTTGTTTCTTTTCTTTTTATTAGAAAGTGGATAAAATATTTTCATCTGATAAAATTGTTCTACGATATGGGGCACCTGGGTGGCGCAGTCGGTTAAGCGTCCGACTTCAGCCAGGTCACGATCTCGCGGTCCGTGAGTTCGAGCCCCGTGTCGGGCTCTGGGCTGATGGCTCAGAGCCTGGAGCCTGCTTCCGATTCTGTGTCTCCCTTTCTCTCTTCCCCTCCCCCGTTCATGCTCTGTCTCTCTCTGTCCCAAAAAAATAAATTAAAACGTTGAAAAAAAATTAAAAAAAATTGTTCTACGATAAAATCCACTCTCCTCCCCAAGAAAAAGGGGGTTAAAAAGCATAGGACTTTAAGAAACCAGGGGCTATGTTACAAAATCCACCAGTAAGACTAACACCAGGAGAGACTGGGGGCCGCAGTCCAGGTATAGAACACAGAATGTCTGCCACATGGTGCAAGGCCAGAGGAGCAGAGGGGCAGAGGAGAACAGTGACCAGAAGACTAGGGAGACACTGGGTCAGAGACATTGAGTGAAGTTTCTCCCAGGCAAGGAAAAGAGTAGCATGTACCAACAAAATTAATAGGGATGTGCTAAGAGAGCAATGATCATCTTTCTCTGAAGAACAGATTTTAGCAGAAGGTGGGTCTGAGCCATTGAAAAAAATCCTACGGCAGCCTCTGTGTGAGAAGAAAATGAACAGATGTGTGCGTTAGCACAGGTTTCTAGCTGTGCTGCTTTTTAAAATTTAATTTGTTTTGTTTTTTATTATTTTTCTTTTGTAATTAAAGTATAATTAACATACAGTGTTATATTAGTTTCAGATATACAATATGATTCAATAATTCTATACATTGCTCAGTGCTCATCAAGATAAGTGTACTCTTAATCCCCTTTACCTATTTCACCCCTCACCCCCACATCTCCCACTGGTAACCACCAGTTTGTTCTCTGTATTTAAGTCTTTTTTGGTCTCTTTTTTTCTTTGTTTTGTTTCTTAAATTACACATATGAGTGAAATCATATGGTAATTGCCTTTGTCTGACTGACTTATTTCACTTAGCATTATACCCTCTAAGTCCATTCATCCCTATAGATGCAAATGGCAAGAGCTTATTCTTTTTTATGGCTTAATAATATTCCATTGTATATAATACAATGTGTTATTACTTGAGTTAGCAACTTAAGTGTCTCTCTCTCTCTCTATATATATATATATACATACATATATATAGCTTAATAACATTCCATTGTATTATATACATTATATTATATACAGTGGAATATTATTAAGCTATATGCATATAAAGACACTTAAGTTGCTTCCATATCTTGGCTATTGTAAATAATGCCTCAATAAACACAATACAATGCATATATGGTGGGGGTTTTTTCTTTTTTTTAATTTAAATTCAAGTTAGTTAACATATAGTGTAGTCCTAGCTTCAGGAGTAGAACCCAGTGATTCAGCACTTACATATAACACCTAGTGCTCATCCCAACAAGTGCCCTCCTTAATGCCCATCACCCATTTAGCCCCTCCCCCTACCCACCGCCCCTCCAGCAACCCTCAGTTTGTTCTCTGTATTTAAGAGTCTCTTATGGTTTGCCTCCTTCTCTGTTTTTATCTTATTTTTCCTTCCCTTCCCCTATGTTCATCTGTTGTGTTTCTCAAATTCCACATATGACAGATCATATGACATTTGTCTTTCTCTGACTTATTTCACTTAGCATAATATGCTCTAGTATCATCCCATTGTTGCAAATGCTAAGATTTTATTCTTTTTTATCACTGAGTAGTATTCCATTGTGCATATTCATATATATATAATATAATATATATTTATATATGTCACTATATATAAATATATATTATGTTATATTATTATATTATATTATATTATATTATGTTCTATTATATCTTCTTTATCCATTCATTAGATGATGGATGTTTGGAGGTACATAAATCTTTTCAAATTAGTGTTTTCATTTTCTTTGGGTAAATACCCAGTAGTAAAATTACTGGGTCATATGGTAATTCTATTTTTAATTTTTTGAGGAACCTCCATACTGTTTTCCACAGTGGCTGTATCAGTTTGGATTCCCACCAACAGTGCACGAGAATTTCTTTTTCTCCACATCCTCACCACCACTTGTTATTCCTTGTCTTTTTGATACCAGCCATTCTGACAGGTATAAAAGGATATCTCATTGTGGTTTTGATTTTCATTTCCCTGATGATTAGTAATGTTTGTGTGCTGCTTTTGACTAAGGCAGCTATCAGGCTGCTTTTTCATTTTCTAAGTTAGAATAATAAAGGACACCTTGGAGTTTTTAACTACTAACTCTACATGGAGGTCTCCCTAATCTATCTCTCTTTAACCCAGATACCTCCCCTACGTCTCCCTCTGAAAGACGGAGTAATTTATCTGATCGATAAGATTAGGCAAAAGCACTAAGAATGCACAGCTCAGCTACTTTCAGGCTCTCTTTTTGGAATCAGTTGGCTGTAGGAGGCACATTCTTCTCTCTGTGACTGCTGTCATGAGGAATGTCTTCCTACAGCATGACTGGCAGGGGAAATCTCAGCTCTGCAGACCTGCCCGCTGTCTTATAATGAGTCTCCAGAACCAGACTTGGCCACTGGGGAAGGGAAGGATATTAGGAAGCCAGCATTCAGCTCTCAGATCCAAGCTGCATTCTGTAACCCATATTTACTAGTAATGAAGACGATAATTTTCTTATTTATTTATAACTCTGTACTAATCTTGCAACTGGTTTAGTATCTATAGGAAGAGAGGAACATAGTTGTGATTCTCATACATTTATAAGTCTTTTGATGTAAAGTATCGTAAGTTGTCATAATTTTTTAAAGAAGCAATCTAAACATTAGGTCAGATAGATAGGCACGGTACTTAGTATTGTGTAATCTAAATATCATTTCAAACACTCTCAGAGACTGTCTGCTAATTAATCACATGTAGCATGTCAATGTCATACACTTGAGTCTAATGATTTTCAGGGTACCTTTAATAGCCCATCCATCTACCACATCATAAATACTCAAGCCTTTGTGTTCATAATTTATACTGGTATCTCTTCAAACAAACAAAATCAGCAAGATATAAACTGATAGTACAGTAGCATAGGAATTGTTTGCAGGCACTTAGATAAGCCCTCCTTAAGAAAATGCCTGGGGAAGACAGGTAAATGTGTACTATACTTTGTTTTCCTTTCATGTCAAAGAGCCCTTAGTACATTTTGTAATGCATCACCAAAAAAAAAAAAAAATTAAGAAAGAGAGAGAGAGAGAGAGAGAGAGAGAGAGAGAGAGAGGAGGGAGGGAGGGAGAGGAGGAAGAAGGAGGAAGGAAGGAAGGAAGGAAGGAAGGAAGGGACTGAAGTCTTCCAAAACAGAATTGCTATACATTTGAATGCCACTGCCAATGATTGAAAGTACAGAATTTAAAACTACACATCTCTTGAAAACATGTTGCTACTCTGCTGGCCTAGGTTACTAAAATCACAAAATGAAATGTTTAAGAATGTACAAAATCCAGTTCCTGAATATTCAGCAAACCAAAAACTGGGAAATACTATCCACTTGGTTAAAATAGGTGACTGTTCAATTAAGTTCACAGCATAAATAATTTCCAGTGAGCATTTATAATGGACCTTTTAGAATAACAAAAACACTAAGTTACAAATCCATTAAACAAACAGAAAAATGCAGCCTTTATATATGAAATAAGTGTTTATTCTTTCAAGTGGATGTGGACCATTAACAATAAAAACATTTGCAAACTGTGCCACAGCACTGGGGCAGAGACTGTGGCTCTTGCCAAAAGGTCAGGAAAGAAGTGAGAATATGACAGTCTCACAGCAGGACTCAGTGAGCCATCTGAAAACATGTGGTCTCCAAAGCAGAGGTCAGTCGGTAGAGGGCTGTAGAACAGAAAGCTGGGTTAGAGCTAGGTTAGCAAGCTAAAGTCTGCTCGTAACTAAATGGCAAAATTAGAGACTGGAAATTTAAGTAGGAATGGAGAAGATCCAAATATTTTAGAACTAAGTGAGGTTGATAGATTGAAATCTATTAATCAGGAGACACCATTAAAGCTGCAGTAATGATAGTGATCAGAATAGATTTGACACATCAAAAAGGATTACAGTTCTTGATAATTTTTATTCTAAGTTTGGTAATCGACTGTATTTGGAGTAGAAACCAAGTATCCAGGAACTCAAAAGTAGGATAAGAGTTGGGATCTCCAAGTTGAAGAAGGGATTGTATGAATACACAGGGCTTGCTGAGTAATAAAAATTTTAAATTAATTTCTCATTCAGTTATCTTTATTAGGGATTCTTTTTTTCTTATTTTTTTTAATACTTATTTATTTTTGAGAGAGAGAGAGAGAGAGAGAGAGAGAGAGAGAGAGAGCGCATGAGCAGGGCTTGAGAGCATGAACAGAGAGAAAGACACAGAATCCAAAGCAGGCTCCAGGCTTTCAGCTGCTCAATGCAGGGCTTGAACTCATGACCTGTGAGATCATGACCTGAGCTGAAATCAGACACTTAACCGACTGAGCCACCCAGGCGCCCCAATTAGGGATTCTTAAAGTACCAAAAGTTGTGTTAGCAAAGACAGCAACCATCAGCTAAATCATGATACTGAGAACTAATGGGTGAAGATTAGTCCAGCCCATTCATGTGACAATTATTGGCAAATATCCTGTTAATGGATATCAGCAAATGTACTTCTGTCTTTCTGCTCCATTGAGAATGCATTAAATAAGACAATACTAAATACCAGGTACATAGAAGGAATTTAATGAGTAGTGAGAATAGTGATAATGGCCAATTTCAGTGTAAGGATAGAATAAAGAACAGCATAGTGTCAACAATACCCCCAAATTAAAAAAAAATGTAGCAGCACATGGGAAGAAGACAGAGGCACGAAGGTAGGAAATGTTCCTAATTACATAACTGTGTACTAGGCTAGCAGTGCTCTGAATTTTACATTTGCTACCTCATTCATTTTTGTAAGAATCTTATAAAACTCTTTAAAGATGAGGAAACCTGGTGCAGTCAATATAAATGGGATTCTTAATGTAAAACAGTAGATGAAGGGACCATCCTTTAAACCTAGGTATGTTGATCTCCCAAATCCAGACCCTTTTCCTTAGCACACTGCCTCCTAACTTGGCATTTTCAAGCTGCATCAGCCTGAATTTACTCATTTACAAAGAGAGGGTAAGCAGCTCTTCTCATCAGACAGGCCCAGTTAGAACTGCCTCTCCTGGGGTGTCTCCTTAGCTTTGATGTCCCTGCTCCATTTCAATCATTTCAACAACTCGGAAATTGGTTTAAAATCTTAAAATTCTTCTGGGTGGGATATTTTCTATCCCTTCTGAAGAAATCACAATATATCTATAATTGGTGTATGTGAGAGTTTCTACCAGAATGTGGGGTTAAATCTGTATGTACGGAAGTAGAAATAAGAGTCTTCAATGATAGGCAGTTGTAACCTTTGGTACTGAGAGTGACTATCAAAGAGGAAGGGCAGACCTGCAATCAGATTAGTCATGAGAGACAACCCCCAAGTGGGCATTTGTTAGTAGAGTTTAGGTAGGAACCTCCTATCATTGAGAGGAACACGAAGTTCAAGGAAATGATCAGAGCACAATGCAACAGATATCTAGATGAGGGCCAGGAAATCAAGGCTAAGACAAAGAAGTCCTTTGACCTTGTAATGTGTCCTAGAGAAGATAAGAGACAGATTCTGTAAATTTAAAGAAGTTAGACACAGAGGGTTACAGGATTTCATAATGAGAGGTGGGTTCTGAGGCCATAAACATTCTCAGGCTTTACCACAGGACAGGAGAGAGCTGAGTACAGGGAGGGACAGCTTTGCATACTGAAGCTGCAGCTACTTTGAGAAACTCAGTTTTGGGGGGGGGGGCACCTGGGTGGCTCAGTCGGTTAAGCACCTGACTCTTGGTTTCAGCTCAGGTCATGATCTCATGGTTTCATGAGATTGAGCCCCACAGAACTTGCTTGGGATTCTCTCTCTCTCCCTCTCTCTCTGCCTCTCCCCTATCAATGCTGTCTCTGTTTCTTTCAAGTAAATAAATAATCTTTAAAAAAGAAAAAAGAAACTCATTTTTTTCTGATGCTTCTGATTCTTGCCGGGGATGTTTTCTAAAAACAAAACAAAGCCTTAACTGTGCAGGTCTGCTGAACTGTGTTGGATGCAATAAAAGAAAGATGGAATCCCGGGCCAAAGAGAAGCCCGGTCTTGGGGTCAAGACCACAATGGCAGAGTTATTAGCATCTTGACCTCTGAGCATT
The DNA here is from genome assembly GCF_022837055.1 of Prionailurus viverrinus. Lineage (NCBI taxonomy): Eukaryota > Metazoa > Chordata > Mammalia > Carnivora > Felidae > Prionailurus > Prionailurus viverrinus. The sequence continues at coordinate 143,791,260 of NC_062562.1, forward strand.
GGTGGGGGCCTCAGGTGATCAGCTTCCAGCAGGAGTGCCTGGTTTCCAGGGCCCCACTGAATTAGACCTCATCTTAAGAAGCCCCTTTCTGGCTCACTGCCAGAGAAACTAAAAACCGTTCTGCAGAAAACACTCATCCACACAGGAGACACCATGTCTCCAGGAAAGTGGGGGTAAATGGCACTGTTGGCTGGCTCTACGGTTTTTGGCTGATTAATGAGTTGGCAATTAATATTAAATAATTTATAGAATAATTTACTTCTCTTTTTCCACCTTCTGCCCTGTTTTACACTAATACACACATGCTTCACTTTGGCAATCCCTATAAAATACGAGCTCTAATGGACATAATGTAGCTATGGTGTCAAATTAGGCCTTTTATTACATGAAATTTGATTATGGGTCATAAATTATGTATTTATCTTGCATTAAGTGATGAAGGTAACTTGCTAATTAGACGAAATCAAAGTTATTGACCTATAGTGAATCTCTTCTACATTTACTGTTGGCATAAAATAGGATATCATGACATGAATACAAATGCATATATATTTATTTTGTTACTAGATATATATCTTCTTTTTTGTCAGTTTCTGGGAAAACAAATGTAGACCTCTCCATTTTGAGAGAATTTAGGGGAGATTTATTCAGAATTCAGATTTATACCTTTTCAGGTTATGAAGTTGTCTCCCAGCCACAAACCCACCCTTCTATAACTGGTCGGTGATGCTGGAGCAACTTTGTAAACTCTATTTCTCCTTGTTCTGGATTTCTGATTGGCTGTGCCAACAGCGGGTATGGGAAGGGGACTGGAAAACAAGGTGAGAGAAGAGGGGACTTCCTCCTTCCTGAGAGTGACCAGCAGTGACCTTTACCAACAGCAACATTTGGCTTGGTCTCCATTTCTCATCTTCGCTTCTAGAGTCATCTTGTGTATTCCCTATAAGAATTAGCCAGCTGGGCACCACTCTTCCTCAAAAGAATGAGTTCTAAGTCCAGGGAGCTCTTCTCCAAGCTCCTGAGGTACCCGCAGCAATGGGGCATGGCTCCTTTCTCAGAGATCTGAGTTCCAGCTCTGAAGGACCGAACTCCTCTGAGTCCTGAGGAGTCTGAACCACCAAGTAGCAAACCCAAACCGTGAATCATAAATCCACAGGGCCCCTCCCCCAGCTTCTAGTCTCTGAAAACCCTAGTTTTTTCCCCTTTATTTCTCCAGCCCCAGGGAGTAGAAGCCCCTTCTTGAATGTATTATTCTATTTCTTTAGTGTTCCCTCTCACTTTTTATTGCCCGAACATCTTTGTAACCAGCTCTCTTTTTAAAATTTTCTTTGCCACTTAGTGTTGTTTCTATTTTCTTTCTTTGGACCCAGACTGAGCATAGTATGCATATAACAAAAAACTCCCTCTAAGATAATTAGGTAAACAATGCCCCAAATTAACAACTTTGATTTACCTAATATTTAACAGCTTTGTTGTTGTTGCTTTTATTGTTGTTTTAATTTTTTTTTAACATTTATTCACTTTTTGAGACAGAGAGAGAGAGTGTGAGTGGAGGAGGGGCAGAGAGAGAGGTAGACAGAATCTGAAGCAGGCTCCAGGCTCTGAGCTGTCAGCACAGAGCCCTATGCGGGGCTTGAACTCACGCTGTGAGATCATGACCTGAGCCGAAGTCAGATGCTAAACTGACTGAGCCACCCAGGCACCCCATAATTTGACCATTTTAAATAAAAATTATAACTGATATGACTGCTTTTCCCACCCCATATAAGTTAAACAACTTTATTGGTATCTTTTTAAAAATTAATTAATTAATTTATTTTGAGAGAGAGACAGCACGAGTGGGAGAGGGGCAGAGAGAAAGGGAGAGAGAGAATTACAAGTAGGTTCCATGCTGCCAGTACAGAGCCCCATGTGGGGCTTGAACTCAGAAAACTGTAAGATCATGACCCGAGCCAAAACCAACTGAGCCACCCAGGTGCCCCCAACTTTGTTGGTATCTTATGGCCACAGTGTTTAGGTACAACAAATTGTGTTAGAAAGGGAAATAATGAAACACCATCCATTCTTTTACTCAGGAAAAACTTTTAAAACTTCTTTTTTGTGCTTAGCATCTGGTTAAATATTAAGGTTATCAAGATGAATCCAACATGGTCTTTGCACTGAGTGTAGCTTCAGCCAAGTGGCAAATATATGCACCTAAGTTTGGTACAGTTTAATTTTGATAGGGATAAGAAAAAGGAAAAAAAAAAAAGAAAAGAAAGAGGCTAGAGGGCCATAAATTTGGTGTTTTCCAGGCAAGAAGAATAGGGAACATGTCTTTTAGAAAAAGCATGTTCAGGAGCAATAAAAAATTTAGAATGGCTGGTGCCTCAAGAGAGATGTGGACTTGGGAGAGACAGCACTAGGAAGTTTGGACCCCAGGAAATCCATAAAGATTTTTAATACATAAGGCTTTCTTTTTCTCTTTCTTTCTTCTTTTGTTTTATTTTTAAGAAAGGAACACTGGATGTGGAGTGGATGACAGACTTTAGAGGCAAAGGGAGTTAGTGGTCAGGAGATGGATAGATTTTTGTTAGTTTAGGTGAGAGATAAAGAAGCCTTGAACCTACCGGACGCAGCCAAAATGAAGAAATAAGCCCATATTTAAGAGGTTTCTGGAGAATTTTGGAACTCAGAGATTCTGGTAACATAATCAATGTGGAGAATGGAGGAGACAGAGGAGTTAAGGGTCCCTGGGGTCAGCGGGTGGGCCATTAGCAGAGATTAGAAACTGAAGGACAGCAATGATTTCCATTTTTGATTCGTTCTTCCTGAAATACCCTCTAAACATATGAGTGGATATGTTCAGTGGCAACTGAAGATGCACTTCTGGTGCTTAAAGGGAAGGTCAGAGATCAAAATAATACATTTAGGAAACAACATCAGGAAGGAGGAAAAAAAAAACCCAAGCAAAGAATATTGAGTTAGAAAAGTAGAGAACTTAGAAGGAAGCACACCAAAATTTAAGACTAAGGAAAAGAGAGAAGAGCCAGCAAAAGTCACAGAGAAGAATGTTCATAGAAGCTGGAGAAGAACCTCTAAAGCATGATGTTTTTTTTTTCAACGTTTATTTTTTATTTTTGGGACAGAGAGAGACAGAGCATGAATGGGGGAGGGGCAGAGAGAGAGGGAGACACAGAATCGGAAACAGGCTCCAGGCTCTGAGCCATCAGCCCAGAGCCTGACACGGGGCTCGAACTCACGGACCGCAAGATCGTGACCTGGCTGAAGTTGGACGCTTAACCGACTGCGCCACCCAGGCGCCCCTAAAGCATGATGTTTTATGTTATACAGAGGCAGTATGGCTGGATGATTAAGAGCGTGGATCCTGGAGACAGACAACTTGGGTTTGATTCCATTAGTTACCACCTAAGATTGTGTGACCCTGGACCAGTTGCACTCAGATTCCTCAGGGTAAAATGGCATAATGGTAACTACTTTCTAGGGGAATTGTGAGGAATCAGTACGTTAATGCATGAAAAATACTCAGAACAGCATTTGGCACATAGTAATAAGTGCAAGTAAGCATTAGCAATTGTTATATACTAGAAGCTCAGTTTTTGCTATTCATCTCAGAAGGTCTTCCTTATATAGCTTTTAATGCATTATAATATAAATTATGAGGTACTATATCAACCCAAAGGGGATTAGACTTAATTTAATTGCATTATATCAAAGTACCATTGTGTGAATATTTGCTTATTTTGTAAACCATTAAGTTATTGGTCATCTGTTATGCCTCGTTAGTTGTTGTTTATCAAACCATATTTAATTTTTCTAACCTTTAAAAAATAAATCATTTTTAGTACTGTACTCTATTCTTATGATTCCTTTCTGAATGCTTTCTATTCTGTTTACATCCAACTGGTAGTAATATACTTATTTGAATAATGGTAAGACTTTGTACTCACATCACATTCTTTATGAAAGGATTTCCAAAAGTTTTCCATGAATTATTTATTTTGACTGTGGGATAGTTAGAAAAGTAAATGCTTAGTATTTCCATTTTACAGATTCTAAAAAAACGAGTACAGAGTTGGAAAAGGGTGTTTTAAAACTCATAGAGCAGTTGAAGGAACATGGCTTCATTATATGGAGGTGCACTGAAAAGTTGGCTATCCAAAAATCAACCTTCCAAAGCCTTAGAATTCCGAAGCCTTCTTAGGCTTCCAAAGCCTCAGAAAAAGAAATCGTTTTGAAGGGAAACAAAAGGATTCATCACATATCAGACCACACATATGATTACAGCTGAGAACTGAGACCCTAAAAGTAACACTTGGTACACTGAAATTAGTTAACCTATGAAGCCCAAGAAGCACAAGAAAGGAATGATGGGAAATCATTGGGAAAATGTTGGGAAGTCAATGGGAAAAACATAAATAGGAAAACCAAAAAAAGGAAGAAGGGAAGGCCGACAGGTCAGCAGCAGTGGCAGAGATAATATGTGTTAGAAAACAGTAAGTAAAAGGCAGATTCAATGAAAAAACAAGCACTTGTCATCCTGGGGTCTGGATGACTCAGACCAGGTTAGATCAGGTTGGGAAAGTTCTAGAGACCCAGTGACCTAATCAGGAGATCCAAATACCAAGCGAGGAAGCAGGTGAGGCAGGCTGGGAGTGTGTATCACAGTGTGACAATTAATGAAGAAGGGAGCGTGCTGCATCAGTGAGGTCTGGGATGGGTTGATCTTAGGTCTGGGCAAGAAATAGTCGGCAGTCTGGACTTGGATCAGCTGGGAAGACCAGGGCGCAGTGGCAGGGTGCCTGTGACAGGGGTGATCAATTTGTGGAAAATAACAGAGGCTCCTAAAGTGTTTTCAGGATTTGATGACTAGAACTGGTTTACTTTTAGAGCAAGTCCAGTAGCAAGGCTGGACTGATGTTACCATATAACCTGTTGGGATTAATTATCAACTCTTTGTCTTAATGATGAAGAAGCTGCCATTATAAGAGTAAGTGACTGCCTTTAAATATTTGGGCAGCCGGGGCTGCGAATGTTCCTCCCAAGAATGAAAGAAAGAAAAAAGAACAGATTCATAATTTCATGATCAGTGGGGAATGGGAGAAAATGGAAAAGAGCTAACTGCCCTTTCTTTAATGCCTTGGCAGTGAAAGGCACAGTCTACCTCTATAAGCTAAGTGATAACATAGTATGGAAGCCTGTTCATCAGGTAGGCAAGGGCAGTCTAGCAAAGCAAATGCTGCTTAGAAGCCTTCCTACAGGATTTGTGTAAGGGAGAGAGAAGGGAGTTTCCAAAAGTATCCACTTAAAGGTGTCAGAGATAGAACTCATTGCAAACATTCTCTTTCTAGTACATAAAACACTACAGCCTATACCAAAAAACTCCCATTTTAAAGGGAAAAAATGAATATTTGTACTTGATTTAAAAAAGAAAGTTTGGTAAAATGTTGACAGAAGAAGAAAACATTGGTTCATGTACTAAGACCGTTTTTAGTAAAACCCTTTGCAGATTCTTAGTGTTCTAAAATTATTACATATAATTATATATGTACTTATATTTTCTATATTTTATAATTTATATAAGGCATATAAATTATAATTATAATATATGTAACAGCCAAAAATAGGCCTTCAGATTCTTATTCCTTGTGAGTTATTCTTCATAAATAATTTGAGAATGCTCTTATCCCCAATTTGATGCTTATTTAATATATTTTAAAAATTAAAGACATAGAAATGCTATTTGAATGTATACTTTATAACAGGTAGTTTGGGGTGTCTGACATAAACACAGAGTTAGAAGAGTAGATGTAGTTATCACACATGATGCAGAAGACGTAGGTTGAAGAGTCCTACTCGTTCCTCTGGGCACAGTTCCCTGATCTGCATTCTAGGTTTGCACATCACGGCAAAGGCCCTTTGGGGCCATCTACCACAGGCATCATCATGGGCCCCAAATCCTTCGTTAGGTCTGCATTCTTCTGGCAAATGAAACTGGTTAAGAGTTAGGGAGTGAGACTCAAGCAGAAACAGTCAGGGTGATACCCAGAAGCTGGTATAGTGTTCTCAGAGAAAGAATATCTCCTTCTGCTGGACTTGGTAAACTAAGACGGTGTGATCTGGGATTACTAGCCTTTTCTCCTTCATAAAAAGAAAGCATATCTGCAGCTAAAAATGAAGCCCACACGCAAAAGAAAGCAAGAAAACAACAAAGAGAGGGACAAGATGGAGGAAGGGGAGCCAGAGTACAAGAATATAAGATAAACATGAGCTAGGGCTCTGACCAACTGACCAGATATGAGACTGTTCATATAACTAATTAGCCTACTGTCGCCTTAATGGAAGTTGAGAAAGCAAAAGATGTCGATCACATTACTAATTACAACACCAAATACTGACACAGGCATGCTGTTAGAAAGCTAGAAATACCTGGAGAGAAAATAATGACCAAATCATACTTTTTTATTTTCATAGAAGCCTTCTTTTTAGCAACCAAATATGATGGCCCTTTATCCATAAGTATTCCACACCTGGCATATTTACAGACTAGAGTTTAAAATCTTTTAGCTTGATATATACTTCTGATAGGAACTATGTATTAAAGTGGGGGGAAAACCACTATACATTAAGGAATTGTAAAATTAACCACTATGGCAAGATAGTTACTACTCACCAAACAGTGCTGTGGTCGCCCACCTTCCCCAGGCTCCCTGCAGAGAGGGGACAATATGACTAGGTGAGACTGCTGATGGGAACAGAAGTGGCATGTATCACTTCCGTGCTGAAGCATTTGGGAACTAGCGCTTGACCTTCCAGCTCTCTCTTCCTCTGCCACAGTGACTGTGGAGGTAACACGCTGAGATAGCAGATCACCTGGTGGAGGCATTTTTCATTGCTGAGTGACCAATGGAGGAGGGTGGCTCTCAAGGGTCACCGCAGGCTTTGCAGGACTGAAAACTAAAACTCTGTTCTGAGAAGCCACTGAAATTTGGGGGTTGTTTTGTTACCACAATGTACCTTAGCCTCTCTTCACTAGTATTTCCCTTTATCATTTCCCATTTCATTTTGCTCATGGGGTTTCGTTCGACACTATCTGAGTAAGGCATCTCCAAAAAGAAAAGGCCCAAAAACTTTTGACCTGAGTACCATTTTGGAAACGTAGATGTGATTTATGGAAATTCTATTTTCAAGGAATCATATAGATGTTTATGGTTGTCAGTGCTTCATAATTAATTAGTGGTCAATCTCTTCATACTACATCTTAACCAGGCACACCTTATTACATTTAAAATGAAACATTTTGACATTCACTATAAATTTTCCGTTTTCATCTTAATCCAGGTTTGCTTTTGGTAGTATGAGTCAAATTTTTCCTTTCTTGGAACATGAACTTTGTTCCTACTGATTTATTTTTTCCTGTTCACGACATTCAGAATGATGATAGGTCTACACAACAGCATCGGTGTACTGATGACTTTGCAGCCAATAACTATTTTAATTTTTTATGTCTCAGTAGACATATAAAGCTTTATGCTGCTCATCAATCATTTCACCAATTATTTTCCAATTATTCTGCTAAAATTATACGTGTATGTAATAAAAATGAATTAACTATGGCATCAGTTGATTGTTCCTGGTTAATTTGTCCCAATAAAACATTTACCAGCATTTACAAAGGAGACGGGATTTTGTGCCTGAAATTTTGCAAAAGTGTGCTGGAAGGGGCTTCTTGCTCACTGATTTCCAGATAACTAAGTTTTTGTTACTAAATATAGTGCAAAAATATCAAATTCACAAGCTGGCAAGTAATGATAACTGGTAGTAGAGCCAAATTATAGAGGTCTTTCGCGTGAAGAAGGAAAAATAAAGGTCTTCAGCTGTGTAGCTGGAGTAATTTTTCAGTTTCAAATTTCCAAAGTGGAATAAGGAATAGGAGAAGCAACCCTTGTAACCCGTTAGGTTTTCAGGTTGACGGATGTAAGCAGACCCTGACTAGGACTGAAATGGATTTGTTGTATAACCAGACTCGCAGACATATAAAAAACACAGCCATTCTGTTTTCCTTCTGTCATCACCTAAATTTCTCCTAGTGTCTTAATGGTGTAGGGTTACTAATTAATCTAACCACTAATCAACATGCACATTGACTAGAGGGGCCCCAATTCAACACATTCAGTACCTTCTTGAATAGACAGGCTGCAGATATTTCCATGAAATTCCTTAATAGAATTTATATGCTGTTAGGTTTTCCCCACACATCCCCAATCTAAAGCTGGCTCAAAGGCAGTCCAGGATTATAGTGGCTTGGGAACCCTTCAGAACCTTGGACAAGACCAGTGTTCCCCAAGATAAATGGAGCAAGAGAGGGGCAGTTTCTAAACCTTTGCAAATTGTATTTAATCTGTAGGTGAAGATAAGTAGAGTCAAGCCAGGAAAACTTAAGTAAACAGAGCTTTACCGTCTCAATCTGTTTCTTTTCTGTGCCCCTTGTCCCACTTTATGATGCTTCTTTCAAATGTGTCCCTTGCAAAATCTTTGCTTTGGCAATGTTATTTCAATTTTTTTAATTATTTATTTTTGACAGAGAGAGAGAGAGAGAGAGAGAGAGAGAGAGAGAGAGAGAGAGCGCAGGGGGAGGGTCAGAGAGAGAGGGAAAGAGAAAATCCCAAACTCAAATTTGGGGCTCAAACTCACAAACCATGAGATCATGACCTGAGCCAAAATCAAGAGTCGGATGCTTAAACGACTGAGCAACCTGGTTCCCCAGCAATATAGATTTTAGATCTTCTGACTGTTCTGACTGAAAACTCCCAGAAGGGACTCTTCTTTCCCAATAAGCTCTTTTCTACCTCTGAAAACCATACTTGTCTTTTAAAGCCTCACTAATTTGTTTATTGGAAGAACCAGTTCCTGAATGTTTTTCTGTGTGGCCTCTACTAACAAGGATGTTAACAAGGATGAATAAAGGAAAAGCAATTCCTCCCTTCAAGGAAATAACAATCGAGTGGTGAAGACAGGCACAAACCAGTATGTAAAATATAATGCAGTATATTACATGGGCAAGACATACAAAAGACATCACAGAAGCACAGGAGAGGGAGCTAGTCCAATCCTAACAGGTTCTCAATGGAGTCTTCCAAATCACCCAAGATCAAATAAGTCCTTCTCCCGCCTCTAATTTCCCCACACGATTTTCCTCATGGCAGACTGCACTGTGATTAAGAAACTGATTCTGAAGCCAGCCAGCATGGCTTCAGATCCCAGCTCTGCCACTTACCTAGCTTCGCCCCTTCCTCTCTACATGTCAATTTCTTTACCCATCTCATCTTATAATATGGAATAATAACAGCACACATCTTATGGCAGCAGTGTGAGGATGCATTGGGTTAATACATTTAGAACATTTTGTTACATCAGTGCCTGGCATACTCAATAAATATTGGCTATAGATATATCCTTTTTTCTTACATGATTAGAGATTGTTGTTAGTGACTATAACCTTGAATACATTGTAATTTCCTTTGGGGAACTTCTCTGAGTCGCCCAAATGCAAATAGCAGGGGGTCAATAACTGCTTCTCGATCAGTACTTTCTCTGCCTACCCTCCTGCATTCTTCTCTTTTTGAAATCCGATTTATTTACATTTTCCCTCCATTCCTGGCAGTATTTAAGTATCAACTTTCCTTTGACCAGGTTCCGAATGATAGCCACGGCCTGAATGAAGCATCTGCTCCTGGTAACAGTTCCTTCTGTGGGGGCATGCCTCTCTTTGCAAGAAACATTGCTGTACCTAACCGCTCCCCCTTTATGACTCTACTTGGTGTGTGATTCACCCCCAAATTTTCCAAGTTTACAATATGTTCAACAATAACCCCAGTTTTATCAATCCAGATACCTTTTCTGGGCTCTGGGTCCTCCCTCTCTCCGTTGTCACTCTTCAGTAGGAAATCTCCTTCATTGTTATTGTTTTAATCATTGTTGAAAAGTATCTGTACAGGAAGGGCAAGTATAGGACTGCAACACGTAAGCATGTTTAATAAACCCTCACCTTAGGGTATCCATTAGTTGTAATTGAGGAAGAACACATTTCTAACTTCAGCTCTTGGCCTAAATTTCATGTTTCATTATATCTTTGTATACATGCATTTTTTTTGGTATTATAAATGAATGAGATTTGTTTACTGTCATCAACTAGAGAGGTTATGTTGGTTAAATCAAATGAGTTGTCTCTCAAATAAATGATCTAGCATGTGTTTTGAAGAATGGATGACATCTATAGGGAAAATTTAAAGAAATTTTGTGGGGTGCATGGGTAGCTCAGTTGGCCGACTTCAGCTCAGGTCATGATCTCGTGGTTTGTGAGTTCCAGCCCTGTGTCAGGCTCTGTGCTGACAGCTCAGAGCCTGGAGCCTGCTTTGGATTCTGTGTCTCCCTCTCTCTGTCCCTCCTCCACTCATGCTATGTCTCTCACTCTCTCAAATAAATATTAAAAAAAAAAATAGGGGCACCTGGGTGGCTCAGTCAGATAAGCGTCCAACTTCGGCTCAGGTCATGATCTCGTGGCTCGTTTGAGGTTTGAGTCCCATGTTGGGCTCTATGCTGACAGCTCAGAGCCTGGAGCCTGCTTCATATTCTGTGTCTCCTTCTTTCTCTGACCCTCCCTGCTCACACTCTGTCTCTCTCTCTCTAATATAATTAACATTGAAAAGTTAAAAGAAATTTTGTGATCCTAGAATGACATGAACTATATGGAATTCTGTTCTATTAAGTGAATCAGTACTATTAGTAAATAAATATCAGACAAGAATTGTGTTTGCACACATCAAAACCATATGAGTGGAGGGAACCAATGCAAGTGGCTCTACACAGACCTGACCAAGGTGATCTATATATGGTTGTCTCTTCATGACACAAACCTACATGTGGGGACTTAACAAATTAACTAATTGCTACTGACTCCTAATTATCTTGGGGAGGGTGGGGTGGGGAGACAAATGATGACTTCAGAATAAACTTGGGAAGCATATTGGGACACAGAAAACAGGGGCAAGAAAATAAATATTTGAGAAAAAACGTTATTTTTAATGATTTTTTTCTTATAATTTATGGTTACAATATTAGAATAGATACATGACTGGTTAGAGAATGGCTAGCTGCATAGCTAACGTGATATTACAGGATTTTTATTTCTGAGATGTTGCTTATGCTACCAGAAAGATAGACTCTTGAGGAGACAGAGTATATCATTTTGTGAGATTCACAAAGTGTGTATTTGTCCACAGAATGGCTAATATGATCATAAATAATTTAAACGGGACATACAAGGGGGAGTTGAATAAAACCCCACATTAAGTTGTGAAATCAATTACAAATTGAGGACATTATGAAGTTAAATGCAGTGTGGAAACCACAATATAACCAAGTAATACTAAAAGTAAGTATTATTGCCATTAATTGAGTGCTTAATATTTCCCAGCCACTTGAAAGATATCTAATTCAATGTTCCACATCCCTTTGAGGTAGATAATTATTGCCTCCAATACACAGGTCATTTTAAATGAGGTCTAATTGATTTACATCACTTACTAAAACTCTCATAGCTAGCAAATGGTGGAGACAGAATTTGTTTTAGGGAAAAAAAAAGAACAACTTGCTATTGAATGAATGCGTGCAGTCCCCATCCTGAAGCTTTGGGTCATTTTCTCCATGAGGAACCCTGACACCTGTCTGGGAGGCATCAAAACAGGAAGCTCCACATGGGTTGTTCTGTCAAAGCCTGAGGAAACTCAGAATACCCAAACTCAAAAGCTTTGACTTCCCATCACTGGCTTTACCAGCCTCATTTCAGGTTTAGTATTTTTATTTTATTTTATTTTATTTTATTTTATTTTATTTTTTTATTTTTTTATTTTTTTATTTTTTTACAGAGAGAAAGACACAGAGAAAGAACACGTGTGCGAGCAGGGGAGGGGCAGAGTGAGAGAGAGAATCTCAAGAGGGCTCCATGTGCAGGGCAGAGCCCTCTGTGGGGCTAAATCCGGTCACCTGGGATCAGGATCTGAGCCAAAATCAAGAGTTGGATGTTCAATTGACCAAGTCATCCAGGCGCTGCAAGGTTTAGTATTTCTTAAACCAGGACTTCTCAGGGAAGTTCAGGGCTGGGAATGACAGAACTGAACCATGCAGCTAGGAACTGCAGGTTCCCAGAACTGCTTCCCAGTCTGCACTAACACTGTCAGTATAATGTTCACCTCCAGTCCCTCAACTGACCGGCACTATCAGGTCACGGTCTGTGCTTTCCTTGATCACCACCTCTCTTCTCTTCTCTCTGCTTTTATCCTTAGACAAATGGGTCTGAACTCAGGTGGAACCTGTTTTCTGGGTGATAAAATAAAGAAAAAGAATGAAAACACTGAGAAACCAGGTAGTGAGAGGAAGGAGGTTTAGAGGCCGGTAGGTCCACGATGAATTCTCAATCAACCTAAATAGATTACATACCATGCCAAATCCATCACAGTCAGAGGTGTGTATTATGAAATGTAAACTCTCTTCATAAATGAAAAGTGCCCATGTACAGTGTTTTTCAACATTCTCTCAGGGTGTGTTGAGAACACTATTTCCGTGATCAGGTTCTAAAAAGAAACAACATGGGGAGAATAGAGTTGGCCTTGTTCATGCACTTATGCACTGGTTCATTACTTCCACAAAAATGACCTGCCTATCTACTATGTGACAAGCACTGTGCTGGGTACAGGGAACACAGAGATAAAGAGAAGAGGATGCCAGGCCTCAAGGAGCTCAGTAGTTAGTCATTTAAACAGCAGTGCTGCAGAGGAGTTTGTGGTCCATCTGATTGTGTTTCTCTGGTTGACTTGGAATTGCAATACCAACAAGCCATAGGACTTCACCCCCTGTGGTGTAAGGTGTATTTCCATTTCTGTGTGGTTTTATAGTTGCCCGCTTCAATGAAGGTGTAGAGGATGCTTAAAAGGAAGGTGTACAATAGAGTTTAAACAATTCGGACTTCGGAAACTTTAGGCTTCAAAGCCAGATCTGCATACCCAAAGTCAATACTATATATACAAAGGCTTTTAAGAATGCACCAAATCTGTAACTTTCTTTAGTGTTGATACCAGTTTGAATTAGTATCACTAATTTATGAATTAGCTTGAGAAAGAACATTATGATCCATAAAATTGCCCTATTGTTTTATTCTATAATTATTTAAGGAACTTATCCTGAAGTAACAATGAAAATTGTAGAAAATCATATTTAGATAAGGAATTTGTTTCCAATGTATTTATAATAGTGAAAATTCAAAGGAAGTAATGTCTACTATCAGGAAAAAATTTAAATATACCTGGTATATTACTGGATCCATAGATGCTATATTACATAATCTTCTTTCAAAAGTGTTTAAAACCTACTTTTGGAAGAAAATGTTCTCTCAGATTACAGCAATTACTTTAGATGGTAGGATTTAAGCGCCTTTGCTTTTCTTTTTTCCATTTTTCCATTTCCTATAAGGTGGGTGTTTTATATTTATAACTAAAATATATACTTTGTGGGGCACATGGGTGGCTCAGTCAGTTAAGCCTTGGACTTCAGCTCAGGTCATCATCTTGTGGTCAGTGAGTTCGAGCCCCACATCGGGCTGCTGACAGCTCAGAGCCTGGAGCCTGCTTCAGATTCTGTGTCTCCCTCTCTCTCTGCTCCTCCTCCACTCACACTCTGTCTCTCTCTGTCTCTCAAAAATGAATAAACGTTAACAAAATTAAAAAAAATAAAGTATATACTTTGTTTTAAAAAAGGGAGACTATCACACAAATGAACTTAGAAGATATGGAAGGCAATTCATATTTCATTGCCCTTTTCTTTTTATTGTTATATACATTTGTGGAATAAACACATTTTTTAAATTTAGTATTTCTTTACTACTCAAGAAAAAGTGCCAGTAAAGAATATAAGCCAATCTTGTATGTGCCAAATAAATAAGATATTTAAATATGAAAAAGAATGCAAAGATAAAGCAGCTTCACTCACTATGCACATGCATTTATGTAAATTAAAATGTTTAGGGGCGCCTGGGTGGCGTAGTCGGTTAAGCGTCCGACTTCAGCCAGGTCACGATCTCGCGGCCCGTGAGTTCGAGCCCCGCGTAGGGCTCTGGGCTGATGGCTCGGAGCCTGGAGCCTGTTTCCGTTTCTGTGTCTCCCTCTCTCTCTGCCCCTCGCCCGTTCATGCTCTGTCTCTCTCTGTCCCAAAATATAAATAAACGTTGAAAAAAAAAATTAAAAAAAAAATGTTTAATGTACAGCGTATCAGCTTAATATACTATGTTTCAAAGTGTGCATCCCTATACTTTAAAAATATTTTAATATTAAACATACCTACATATTCATTATAAGAAAATTGGTTTTAAGGAATGGTATGCCATGTCTGAAAAGAGCAGAAAATCACCCAAGGAGTCACCGACTATACATAATATTTACCTACTGTATTAGTTTCCTATTGCTGTGTGACGAATTATCACAAACCCAGTAATTTAAAATAACATAAATTGATGCTGCAGTTCTGGCAGTCAAAAGATAGAAATGGGTCTCCCTGGGCTAAAATCAAGATGTCAGCAGGGTTGCTTTCTTTCTGGAGGTCTCTCACTGTCTTCTCCAGCCTCTAGAGGCTGCCTGCATTCTTTGGCTCAGGGTCCCCTTCCATCCTGAAAGCCAGCAATGGCCAGTGGAACCTTTGTCAGGTGGCATTACTGACACCATCTCCCTCTCCGTATTTAAGGACCCTTTTGGTTACATTGGACCCACTTAGATAACCCAGGATAATTTACCTATTCTAAAGTCAGTCAATTAGCAAGCTTAATTCCCCTTTGCCATGTAACATAACACACTCATGGGTTCCAACGATTAGAATGTCCACGTCTGTGGGAGGCCTTTGTTCCAATCACCACAACTATTAGTCATCAAGCTTTAAAGTCACCTATCCAAGGAACACTGGTTTTATGTACTTTTTCTTGTAACTTAAACTCATATTTGCACTGTTAATTAATGTTCTTGTGCCTTAAATATACACATAAAGCTTTACTAAATTCTTACAGCAAATAATTTGAAGATTTTAACTTCGTGTTTATTTATCTTTGTTTCATAAATCTAGTCTAATCAACCTAGTATAGAGTTGCCTGACAAAATACAGGACACCTAATTGAATTTTAATCTCAGCTAAAAATAAATAATATTTTGGGATGTCAAAATATTGCACAGGACATATTTATACAAAATAATTATTCATTGTTTATTTGAAATTAAAATTTAACTGACTATCTGAATTTTTATTTAATTAATCTGACAACCCTATCTTATATTTTTTTTAAAAAAAGTAAGTTTAGGAAATGACTTAATATATACTGAGCTGAGATATAAAATGGAATAGATATATTTTTTGCTTATCAGCACTCCATACAGAAACAGATATTTTAATATGATAAGTATTTATAATTTTCCTTCTATACATATAAAATTTTCCAAATTTGCTTTACTATTCGAAGGCATTGAGATTTCAGGATGTTATGGTAAAATTATATTTTAAAATACAGGTATGTAGCTCTTCTTTTATTGTTATTATATGTGTGATTTCATTTCAGCAGTGGGAGAGATTAGTTGAAATGGACAAACTATTCCAAAACGAAGGTAAAATATTGAAACTGTGGAATAAAATATGAAAAAGGGAATTTAAGCTATTCAGAGAAATAGAATCCCTTTGTAAGCTACGGTTTGCTAAAAAAGCACTGATAAAAGAAACTCTGGACATTGTTCCCCTGGAGAACTGAGAGAGAATTTGTGGAATCATCTGGTAAGACCTCTTACAGGAAACTAAAACCCAAATATGAATGCAATTGATGATATTGGAATGGTTTCAAATAAAAGCTGGAGTTTGTTCAGATTTTAAAGGACTGAAAATCAATATTTGGTTAACAGGAAGCAGAAGGAAGCATGCTTCTTTGGCATACGAGACTAACCTAAGCAAGCATCCATGCCTTCCTAACACACAGTAGGAAACCAGTAGTGAAGTGGTAAGAAAAAGGACCCTTTGGTATAATACCAGATCATACAGAAGGGTTTTAAATTACCGTAATATTCTGAAAAAGAGAATGTGAAGCAATTTGAAAAAGAAGTAATGCTTAAGGAATTTATAACATGAGGGTTGTAAATTCAAAAATGGTTTGATCTTTATATACTTTATCTAGGAATTATATCAAAGTGAATTTCACTATCAAGGTATTTTCCATTGACTGACATTAAATTGAGGCTGTTTTCCTCCATAAAATATATCATTCATGCTTTTAATCATATATTACAAATAGAGCAATTTTCTTTTTATTAAAAACTTTTTTCAATGTTTTTATTTATTTTTGAGACAGAGAGAGGCAGAGCATGAGCAAGGGAGGGGCAGAGAGGGAGACACAGAATCTGAAGCAGGCTCCAGGCTCTGAGCTGTCAGCACAGAGCCTGATGTGGGGCTCGAACTCACAGACAGTGAGATCATGACCTGAGCCAAAGTCGGATGCTTAACTGACTGAGCCACCCAGGCACCCCTCAATTTTCTTTTTAAATCACACAGTTAATGAGTATCTCCTGATAGAATATATTATTAAAGAGTGGGGAATAGGACCAAAACAAACAAACAAAAACAAAAATAAAAACAACTTATAAACAAACTTGTAACATCTCCTCTAGTACTATTTAGAGTCATATTGCAGTCATAAAAATAATTTGACTTTAAATACAAAATCATGAAATAATTGGTATTGAATAATTAGGCCCAATCTATTAAACCAGATGAAAATATGAAACATTTATTATCTGCTTGGACTAGGTCTACACTAAAAGGATAGGGTGCTATAGTTAGGGCAGATTTGCATAATAAGAATATAAACTTAAAATGTCCCAAGCACCCAAATGCATTAGCACAAAATGTAGAGAAGGAAGAAGATGCAGAATGTCAAAGCAAGACTTGTATGTAACCACCATACCATGCTGCCCCCATGCAACTAGACTGAATGCAATTTAATTTCTCAGGATGTTACTTAAATTAGCGCCCAATTTCTAACTATTACACATTGTGGTTAGTTAGAATTGACTTTAAAATATTTTCTGCACTAGAAATATGTCCTTTATGTTTCAAGACAAATATATATATATTTCTCTGTTGGTCTTATAAGATTCACCACCAATAGGAAGAAAACTCTTGTCACCTACATGGTTTCCATACTTGAATTAAGTCTTTAAACTATCATAAATTACTTTTCAAGAGAATAAGAGCTTTTATATTTTTCAGTTACAAAAGAACTTGAAAGCATCAGCTTTCTTCCACTGTCCACAGGATGAGTGAAATTAGGGGAAAAAAATAAAATGGGGAAAAAAATTCACAGGTATACAAGGAAACTTAACTGACTCTTGCTACCAACGCTATAATTTGTCACAAGAGGGCTGCTTAGTAGACATAATTTCCTTCTCTCTTCCTAAGGCATTGTGGCAGAGGGATTTATGATACTGCATTGACTAGAAGTACAAAGAAAATGTGGTAGAAGGGGATAAGGAACTCACTAATGTGAGGTGAAATCAAAATCAATCTCTAACAAGAGATTACTTCACACATTAACTTCTCTGGGGTCACATCAAAGTCTTCCAGCCAGTGGCTCATGTATTT
This sequence comes from Prionailurus viverrinus, assembly GCF_022837055.1. NCBI lineage: Eukaryota > Metazoa > Chordata > Mammalia > Carnivora > Felidae > Prionailurus > Prionailurus viverrinus. The sequence goes on from NC_062562.1 coordinate 143,808,975, forward strand.
CTAGCTGGGGAAATGATTTGAATGATAAACAAGGAGTAATGATGAATAGAATGTGCCAAAGAAAAGGTACATAAAAGCTAAACTAGCAAAATCAGATGAACTAGAAGATGTCTACTGTCGGCTGTGTCTTATAGCTCTCCCTTCTTGTTTGTTTTTTCAACTAGAGAGCAAAGAAATTTATAAATTAATGTGGAATATTGAGTTTTGAGTTGCCTTTTTCATTTTCTTGCCTAAGATATCTCAGTAAAACTGAAAGAAACATATGGTGTGAGTACATGCCCCATAGGGCTTTTTGGAAAAGTAATTCAGATTCTGGATCATACTTCTGTATCGTGCTATGTTGATGTGAATGCACTTGATTAAGGTTTGTGAGACCGATGGCTGCCTCAAGCACATTTGTTTTCTGAAATGCTTCATGCATTAATCTGCATCCTTCACTACATATACATAATAATTTTCACATGCATTTGCTTAAAAATTAGGTCACTCCTCCAAGTGCTTGGCCATTTCTTATGTAACTGGCAATTTCCTTTTATAATGAGAGCATCTTAGAATTAGGGACCTCAGAGAAATGTGAGAAAATCCTGGAGGCAGTTATTCCCTAGGCTCTAACATTCCAAATGAGGTTGGAAGAGTGGTCGCCTAGTCAAGCCCTCATTTTATAGATGAGGAGACTGAGTTTCAGGGAGATAACTTGCTTTATCAAGGCTACAGAGATGTGAAGGAGATAAGAACCATTCAGCCCAAATATATCCCCACTTTTGTCTAACTCACTTTCTGGCACATACTGACTCAGAATTGGCTTGAAAATGTGTATCATTTTCCTGTTCGTCTAATTCAACAACAACCTTTTAGCTGACAACTATTTGCAACTTACTTTGACAGCCATTGTGGGGCTAGCAAGAAGTGAGAATCAGGAAGAACACAAAAGAATTATGCTTATTCTCTCTGCCCAGAGGGTTTGTGGAATACAATCAAACATACAACCATAGATGCATAAATGCTCCAAGAACACAGAACACAAATTTGGAAACGTAAAATAATGGATACCCAGAGAGAGTCCATATATGCTCAGAATCTGTAATGTTTTGTAAGTTAGAGAAGATTTTTATGAATTGGTTGATTTGGTAAGAACACTGGTTTCATTGAAATGAAAGGCTGTAGTAGAAAGACAAGATTTGAAAAGTTAATGGTCAATAGGAAATAATTTTAGTTTAGGAATCCTTCATAGCCCAGTTCTGGGACCTAGAAGTCAAACTGTAAACTGCTTGTGATTATGGATGACTTTGCTTTTTGCTTTTTGTGTTTTTTAGTTTCCTTTTATGCACATGTTAACTTTAAAAAAAAAAAAGAACCCTTCCTAGCATCTTTGGTAACAACTGTAACAATTTTTATTTAGTAACTATTCTATAATTACCGGTTTAAAAGGGGTCTCCCCTATTAGATGCATGAAGGTAGGCCACATCCCTCAATGTTCTCAGCATTGAGCAGAATAAAGGCGTTAAGTAAAATTGGCTGACTGAGTAAATATTTTTTTAAAGAGTGACAAAGCAGAAGAAGCATATGGAATAACATCAGATGGCAGAAATCTAGAAGTCACTCTCAAGGTACAAGTCCAGAAGGTCAGCTTATGTCACTGAAGAAGTTTTAGACTAAGGATTTGACCTTACAAGTGGAAAGGAAAGAATGGATCTAGGAGCAGTTTCAAAGGAGTAATATAATTTGTTGACAGAGTATAAATGAGAAAAGGGAAGAGGAAATCTTGTGCTAGCTCTCAAGTTTGGAGCTCTGAAAAACAGATAATGTTGATACAAGAGGGGAATAAACATGAAGATTACGCATAATGGAGAATATAAAGCAGCAGCTAAAATCATGAGACTTGTAGTCAAACACAATAGGTTCAGCCTCAGGCACACCTCATGGTCGCAAAAATTCTTAACTTCTCTGCTTCTCTTAGAGATGAAAGGAGATCATTTATACATAAAGCGCTTAGCCTGGTTTTTGGCACATAGGAGGCATTCACCAAATAGCGATTGTTTCAAACATGATAAATTTGGGTTTTAGACATCTTAATTTCACAATTTGGGTTTTGGATTGCTTTCAGATTCTGGTTTGGGATTGTTTAATTTAACATTTGCGTGCATGTAAAAGAGCAGGCACTAAGAAAGCCGTTCAAAAACAGGAGTGTAGCTTTTATAGCAGAAGCCATGTGAATGACGAGTGCTCCATGGGAATGGTGCCTGGGAGAAAGGCCAAAATCAGGGGCAAGTTGAGCAGAAGGAAGATGAGATCAAGGAGGCAAAGAAACACAAAGAGATTCCAAGCGATAGGGCTTCCCAGAGTGCAGGGGAGGGGATAGAATATCAGATGGTGGTATCATTGCAATCACAAATGTTTGCGTGCTCTCTCTATAAATGCGCTATAAAATAATAAGTGTGGTAGAAGTAGTTTGAGAGCTTTCTTTGGAGATATATTCTTTATGATGCTATGGTATGGACTGTCTCTAGTCATTGCTGTTTTTCTTGCCACCTTCTACACATATTTTTCTTTTTCATTCCAAATATAATTCTTGATTTCATGCTTTCAGTTCCTAACCAAATGTTCAATACATTGCAGTTTGATTGGACATCTTAACACGGGGAAAGTGTTGTGTTGAAGAAAGGACAGTGCTACGGTGATAAGCTGCTGATGTAAACACTTTATGGTTTTATGACAGGCTCACAATCCACCAATACTATTTTCAATTCAATTCAATTTGTGTGGATGAGAATTTTAGAGAAAAACAGCTGGTAGGAGAAACATACGACATTTAATCTTGCCTGAGAACATGAAATCTTCTACAAAGCTGTGTGTATATGGTGTGTGAAATCTGTGTGTTGGTATACACTCACAAAGGTTATACTAGGAGCTGTATTCTACAGGATTTGGGCCAACGGACAGATGAAAACATTACAGTCCTTGGTACTTTTCTGGAGATAACTTGACTGAGCAAATAGTGAGTCTAAAATTCCGATGAGAACATTCAACTGATTGCAATTTTTGAACTAAGAAGATTTTTTTTTTCAAAATGAGAACAACCTCCAGTCATCCTTAACAAACAAACACACAAATAAACTTACAGTTAGTGGTGTAGGTTTTGATTGGTTCAAAATCACTCCCTGTGAACAAGATTTAGAACACTGCTGCAATGTAGAACCTTGCAGATTGCCACATGGATTCACCACATCACATTTTAGAATGATGTTAGAGAGAAAAAAATATAATTGAAATTTGGCTTCTTCAGATTTTTGTATGCAAGGTGCCCAAAGTTATACAAAAAGGGGATATACAGTAAAGGAAAAACTACTGACTGAATCTGGTCACAACCATGACAAACAGAAAATCAAAATTACCCTAAAATTTGCCCAAGATTACTGGAATATAAAAATCCATTTAGCACCCAAATTTACATAATGACAAAAGTGATGATATATTTAAATTGATTAATAGTCATTTAGAAATGATTTAACTTTTATTTCTAACAAATTTGCTTTTTCATTTCAACTATCAAAATTCATTTGAATGTTGTAGCAGATTTGGTTACTGAAAATCATAGTCCACCAGAGATTTTTTTCCTTGTATCCTTACCTTTGCCTTTGTCCCCACAAACTGATTTTTTACCCAACTTCACTATTTTGGCCCAAATATCCTTCTCCATACTTGGTTAGATGCAGTCATTAGCAATCGAAAAGAATTGCTTTCTCTCCTTTAGCTCAGACCAGAGGAAAAACCACAGACTCTTGCTTTAAGTTTTTTTAGACAGAGTCCTACTGGCAGCCACAGAGAATGTTAGGAATCACAAGACCAAACAGTGCCAACGCTTCACCTCCTACTCTGTCTTCCTCCGTTCCCAATTCAATTGGAAATGAGTCTCTCCTATTTTCCCCTGCCACATGTCAAGCCCCCAATATATCTTGCCTAGATTTCTTCAATAATCTTGCGATTGTCTTTTCTCTTATCCTTGCACACTACAGTTCATCTGACTCACCACTGGGCAGACAAATCTCACAAAATGGAATTGTGCTGAGAATACATCCATGCTCAGAAACATTCAAATATACTTCAGTTCCTAGCAAATGCAGTACAAACTTGGCCTAAGTCCCACCACAAAATGGCTGCCAGTTATCTGATCGTATTTTATGAGTAACAATATAATTTAGTGCCCAAAATACTTTTTCAGAGTAACAGGAGTGATATTAACAACAGGGCACGTTGGGATGGATAGGTCACCCACCTCTCCCTGTGACTATGGTGAACACTCCCTTCAGTCACAGGTTTTACACACAACCTGTTTCATTTCCACCTCCTTCATGCAGACTTTTTTGATCCCTCAAAAGGATATGCTACCTTCCTCCTTCTCTGTCTGTGGCCCCAAGACCTCAGAGTAGGCACTTTGCCTCAATTTATGTTATTCTGCCCTGTATTGGTCATCCATGTGCTTGGTTTGGCCCCCTTCTTGACCCTAAACAACTTGATAGCAAACTTCTTACTCATCTTTACTTTTCTTAAACACAAAGCAAAGGTCCCTTCATATAGCAGTTAACACATATTTGTAAGTCAATTTTTTTTAACATTTATTCACCTTTGAGAGACAGAGAGAGACAGAGTAAGTGGGAAAGTAGCAGAGAAAGAAGGAGACACAGAATCTGAAGCAGGATTCAGGCTCTGAGCTCTCAGCACAGAGCCTGATGCGGGGGCTCAAACCCACAAACCATGAGATCATGATCTGAGCCGAAGTCGGATGCTTAGCCGACTTAGCCACCCAGGCACTCCATTTAACAAATATTTCTAACCAAATGTAATCACTGACTGTAAACAAATATTTAAATTGTGGCCCTTAAAAATATTTATTTAGTAATGGCATTACTAAATCCTAAAAAAGAGGGAATTTATAAACTGTGACAGTCAAAAAATCTCACGTCATTTTACAAATTCAAAATCCCTCACTCGTTTCTGCATCTGAAAGATTTTTCACAAAATACACATTACATACCAAAAGCCCCAATATGAGAATATGCATTCATGTTGTCTTAGAAAGGTTTTTCCTGAGACTTTCACTTAAACCTTTCTCTATGCAGTCAATTCTATGTTTATCAAGTACATTTATTAAATGAAATAAAATCTAAGTATTTCTCAAATAAAAACCCTCCATCACCCAACTTCCCATATCCTGATGCTATTCTAGAGAATTAACACATTTTAGGATGTTTTTTGTTTTGTTTTGTTTTGTTTTTTCTTGTGGTTTAAGTCATGCACTTATCTCTTGGGTTATCAATTTGGATTGTATCTGTTGACTGCTCTCAGTAAAGGTGAGTGACTTAATATGCCTACACAACTTCTCTATTGCCCCTCTTTAGTCATCACCCAAGTTTTTAAAGTTGTGTTAATATTTTTAACTTAACAGGGCTTACACTGTTAATATTCACTTCCATATTTCTGTATTTCGTTTCCAGATTTCTTCTAACAAAGTAAGTGATTTTTGTATATGGCTACTGAATGTTATTCCCTTCAGATTCATCCAGGTAGCAAGACCGGGCTTGCAGAGAAGGAATAACCATAATTACTAAAACTCTTCCTTTTAAAGGGTAATTAGACACTAGGGTCCAATAGATCCTTTTATAATCCCTTTTTAAATACCTTCGTTTCTTTGAGGTTATATGAAATGCCACTGTTACTCATCTCATATCAGATATGCTTTTCTTATTTTGTTGGATAACATCTAGAATAATTCATATATGAGATATGTAGGCATCAGATTTTCTGAGCCACATACATTTTTAGCCTCACATTGATTGATAGTTTGGCTGGCTATACAATTGTAAGTTTAAAATACTTTCCCTTAGAAAGTCTTTGCTCATTGCCTTCTAGAATCCAGGGAGGCATATGAGGCCTGGTTTTCATATCTTGTATGTATCTTTTCTCCCTTCAAAAAGTTCTTAGAATTTTCCCTCAATTAATGCAATTTTACTGAGATGTGTGGGCCTTTCAATTTTAAAAATTGTCTTTCTTCAATTTGTGAAACTTCTAGTTTTTTATTTTATTTTATTTTATCTGGCCATTTCTTTCCTTTCTTTGTCTGTTTCTTCTTCTCAATGCTTATTAGATATATTTTAGAATCCTGCATCCATTCTCACAGTGTGCTTTTTAAAAAAAATTTTTTTTAATGTTTATTTCTGAGACAGAGAGAGACAGAGCATGAGTGGGGGAGGGGCAGAGAGAGAGGGAGACACAGAATCAGAAGCAGGCTCCAGGCTCCGAGCTGTCAGCATGGAGCCCGACGCGGGGCTTGAACTCATGAACTATGAGATCATGACCTGAGCCGAAGTCGGCTGCTCAACGACTGAGCCGCCAAGGCACCCCACGGTGTGCTAACTTTTGCTCAGATTTCCTTTTTTCACTTTCCTCCTTTTCTTCTTGGTTCTTCCTCTGATTTCACCCTTCAGATCTCCACTCTTAACCCCAGCTATCGCGTATTTACATTCAACAGTTCAGCTTTTTATTTTCACATTCATATTTTAATTTCTAGGATCATTTTCTTATTTTCTGATTGATCTTTTCCACAGCAACCTATGCATGTGTGTATGTTCAATATTCTCTGGATTCTCTCTGGAACACTCATTAAAATTCTATTGTTAAAAATTCTCTTGCGTTTTCTGAATTACCTCTGGTTTTGTTGTGTGTATGTGTGTGTTTGTATGTGTGTATGTGTCTTTTTAAACAACGACATTGGGTCTTCAGTTACCATGACACCTTGGCTGTTGTATGATTATGATGTAGGGCCAGGTTGGTTGGTAAGGATTATTGGTGGGGTCCATTTTCCTTGGATGGGAGGGCTGACCACACACCTGTGTACGTTGGTGACAGTTGTACCCAGCTGGCTTCTCTTGAAGATGCATGGATAAAGGCACACAAAAGGACCTACCACAGGAGGAACTTTATCTAAGAGCTGAGACCTTTATCATATCTCTATCTTGTATAGAAGATGTATTTCTTATTGCCCACCTGTTCATGTCTGTCTGAAATAAAGTTACTTCAAATTCTGCGTAGTTTCTTTCTCAGTACCTTATACCCACACAAGTAGACTAACATAATCCTACCATCAGATAATTCCCATTCTTGAGAGTAGAATTCTCTAATACCTGTAATCTTTCTCCTTGTTAAATTGGAGCAAAAAGGAGGGGACTCCTGGGTGGCTCAGTCAGTTAAGCATCTGACCCTCGGTTTCAGCTCAGGGTTCATGAATTTGAGTCCTCATTAGGATTCTCTGTCTCCCTCTCTCTCTGCCCCTCCCTTGCTCACTTTCCAAAATCAATAAAATAAATAAATACATAAACATAAAAAAAATAAATAAACATTAAAATAAATAAACAAAATAAACATTAAAAAAACTTTTTAAATGCTTATTTAAAATGTTGGTTTACAAAAAAAACCTTTTTAAATGTTTATTTCTGAGACAGAGAGAGACAGAGCATGAGTGGGGGAGGGCAGAGAGAGAAGGAGACACATATCCTAAGCAGGCTCCAGGCTCTGAGCTGTCCGCACAGAGCCCGACACGGAGCTCGAACTCACAAGCCGTGAGATCATGACCTGACTGAAGTCGGTCGCCCAACCAACTGAGCCACCCAGGCACCCCAATAAATAAACATTTTTTAAAAGTTGGAACAGAAAGGGAAAGTGAGAAGCTCACTTGGACTAGCTATTTTGAAATGTAGCTTTTAAATAATTTTGCTGATGGTCACTCCCATGCCCATGTCAGGTCTTTATGCTGACTCCAGGGTTAGAAATTATTTGGAACTGTCATGGTAAGAACCATTTGTGTCTCTTGGGTTGTGCTTTCCTTCTTTTAATTTCTCTATAAATCATACCCATTTGACTTTTGTTTTTCAGACTTTTCCCAAATTGTTCTACCTTATCTTGGCTCTAAAAATATAATGGCTTCTTCCCATTTTCTCTCTCTTTCCTGTCCTCTTTTTCTTCCTTTTTTCTTTTTTCTTTTCTTTCGTTCTTTTTTTCTTTCTTATTTTTTAAATTTCACTGTTGCCTTAGAGGGAAGGGATATATATGTTCATGCCAGCCCATATTGTGAACCAGAAGCCAGACTAAATTTCTTCTTTTATATTTCTTTTAATGATGCCAATAACTCTGCTTTGCATTTATTTTTGATAACCTGGAATTTATACTAATATTTGGTTAAATATTTTCTACACTTTTGGGGTGGGTGGTACTAACCCATATGATGCTGTATTTAGAGATTTAAAAAATAATTTCATAACATACAAATGTGATATGGTTACAGCCAAAAGGAACTATTTGCTTGCAATCTGCTCTCCCTGGCACCCTGTGTGCTCCATAAGATATAAGCCACTACTGAATCACGGAAAATGCAATCTGAAGTTATACAAGTAAATTAGTCACTGCATTCTGTACTATCAACAGTCTGGGGTATCATTAAAGTTCTGTCTATATAGAAGAAAAATTAAGTCTATTTGTATGGCATGCCCCCAGAACATTTCTGAAATAAGGTCATGGTCACTATGACTGAAAAAATTCACACTTTAGTCTTAATCAAATCTAGTAGTCTAGATTTTTAAACATATTAAGAAAGCTAAACCATTTTAATGAGATGAGTTAGCTGTAGGACTAAGTTCCCAGGTTGATTATCTAATTGTATAGTTGATTAAATTATTATAATTTGGGCATAGAAAATTCAAACCCTTTGCAAATTCAATTTCAATTAAAAAAAAAAGATGAATGTGTAAATACCACAGTCTCACTAACAGCCAAATGTTTAAATTAAGTAGCCCGAGGCCTCACAGCATCCTCAGAGCCCAAAAAAGTAGGATCATGGAATCTAAGCAAGGTTCATTGAGCAAATATTTCTTTATGCTGTCAGATAAGATAGGCATCCCCAAAAGAATTGCCCTAAATGTGTAAGTTGGCAATTTTCTGCAGTGGTAATATGGAGCACAACCGGAAAAAAAGTAATAAGCCTGGCTAAGGCAGCCTTCTCTAGGAGAGCCACTTAACAGGCTTGCCTACGCTGTGCCCTAGAATCTTCTTATTTCATTTTTTCCTTCTGTGTCTTCACAAGCATATCATTTTAACTGAGTGAGTAAATGAGATTACATAAATGTTTTCTTTTCTGGTTGCTTTTCCTTTTCCCTTTTCTATTCAGTTTTCCCCTTCTGGAGTTGACTGCAACTCTGGTTTGGTATGCTAGTGTGGTATGACTCATCTCGTCTGGACACAATCTTCCACCATACCTGAAATAGGTGTCACAATAATAGATGCCATGAAACCGCGGCATCTATTTGAAGCCTTCAAAGGCATCTGCTTCAAATGACAGTACATTGACTAGCAAAGAAAAAATCTATCCTGTTTCCACTTCCTTCCTGTCGAAGGAAATGAAGCAATGCTGAGAGACAGGTGTGGCTGGAGAACTACTCTGGTCTGATCTATTCCAAAAATCACTTCCATCGTCGTTTAGGTGATATTGACAGTGTTCTCAGGCTCTTCTTTTCTCATCTCAACTTTTCCCTACAGCAGTAATTTTATCATTCTTTTCAGAACTACCTTTCACAACTCTTGTTAGAGTTACTCACTTTTCAAATTTAACATATTTCAGCAATTGATTTCTGATGACACTTTCCAGTATTTCTGGCTAAATATAGGAAGTCAGTTACGCATTGCCGCAGGAACAATCCTCTCTTCCCATTCGCTGGGTCCTACAGATCTTGTTGCCTTCTTTAATTTACTTAATATGGATGATATACACCCTGGTGTAAATCTCTAATATTTTATAAATTTTTTTAACGTTTATTTATTTTTGAGACAGAGAGAGACAGAGCATGAACAGGGGAGGGGCAGAGAGAGAGGGAGACACAGAATCAGAAACAGGCTCCAGGCTCTGAGCCATCAGCCCAGAGCCTGACGCGGGGCTCGAACTCACAGACCACGAGATCGTGACCTGGCTGAAGTCGGACGCTTAACCGACTGAGCCACCCAGGCGCCCCTCTAATATTTTAGAAAACACATGGAGTGGGGGTGCTGCACAGACATGGTCTAAAAGGCTGGAGAAATTGAGACAACTATCTGGATAAATATGAATGTATTCAGTCATTAAACACATTTTTTTTGAGACTCTATGCTGGCCCAGTCCTCAACTAGGTGATGAGGATATAATGGTGAGCAAAACCAAATAAGATCCCTGTCCTCATAAATTATAGCCTAATAATAGTAACAGCCAACAAGGAATGAACTTATTACATGCTAAACACCTGTCATGACTCATATCATGTCATTCTCAGCAAAACTACCCTGAGGTATCTATTAGTACCAAAAACCACACCATAATGAGACAAAAGAAGCATTTGTTTTTATTGAAGTCACCCATCTTCCTGCCCTTTCTAGAGGATATGAGCTCAAGTCTGCTTGAGTTCGAGATTAGGGCTGGGTACAGATGGCAAGTGACCGCTTTATATTGCTTTCCATGTGAATTTGTATTCTCCAGGAGAATTTATTACAACCTTCAGAAGTATAGCCCTTGCCGACATTTTCCCAGCCAATTTAGCAGAGTCAGGATTTGAACCCAAATCCACCTTCTCCAGAGCTTAAGCTCTCCCTTACTCCCATTATCCGTCTCTGTACCCCCCCACTCTTCTGCCCTTCAACAGACAGATGCAGTAAAAGAACGAGGGAAGGATGATAAGACAAAAGTATTTGATTAATTGCACCAAATCCCATTTGTTCTCTGTATTCTAGACAGAACTAAGACAACTATAATAATTCCTTTTTGCCTTTCTCCCTACGTATTTAGCAGCCCTATTTCAGAATAAGTGATGACAACATTTTTTAAAAGAAATGCATATGGCCCATCATTAGAATGAGAAAACTTGTTTTCCAGAAAAAAAAAAGTTGTTGTAATGGGGATCACAATAAGATGAAGATATAAGATTCCCATTGTATCACAGTCTAATTGAAATCATAAATAAGCATTACAGTATTATATTAGATCGCTATTGTGCAAGGCACTCTGTGGACAATTGAGTAGGCATTCACTGAGGAGGTACTACATGAAAGCCTCTATGTTAAGAGACATATTCACTCAGATATACATTAAATGGATACTCTTTCCCCTCAGGAATTTTTCAAGGATGACACCTGCAGGTGAGAGGAAGAAATAAAAGAGTGGGAGAGTGCTGAGGGAGGAGTCTAAGACAATTCCCAGGTTTCTGACTTGAGCTACTGGACCATGATGCACCAAGGGAAGAAAGGTTGCTTTAGCATATAGGGGTTGTTGAAATTTTTGAGTTTTGCTTTCTTTTCTGCTTTGAGGGTGTTTTGTTTGTTTTCCACCCAATGATCTGGTTGAAGCACTGTGCTCTTTGGAGCTTGGCAATGTCATAACCCTTGTCTGATTACCTTGGCTTTGTGAGTGCAATTAGAGGTGGTAAAATACGTATTCAAGAGATTTCTGCCATCCTAACAGCCCCTCACCATCCCTGAGGATTCTTTTCCTGTCTATTTCACTAATTCTATTTCATTATTTTTGTCTTTTCAGTACAATTATGAGAGTTTGCACGAGTCCATGACCATGCCTCAGTGTGTCAACCCTTCCTTCACACCACTTTTCTATAGGAAAAGAAAATTCCACTAGGAATTAGTGGAATGCAGCCATAGGTACAAATCTAATAAATGATGTCATTAATTTCTATTGGAAAAACATGATTCAACTTGATTTCAAAATCTGAAAAAAAAAAGGTGGGGAAATTAAATGGTGTTTTATCATTGAATAAAGACTTACTTCACAGAGCTGTCTGTCTTTATGAATGCTAAAATGTACCTTTATAATTTGATTTTACCCAGGGGTTTTCCAAAACATCTGTCTAAATTATTCAACTAATTTTAGCTTTTATTCCTACTTCTGTTATAATTTCAGAGAGACCTGTATGGTTAGATGAGTTTTCTTTTGTAGATTACTCTAAGAAGCATAATTAAATGCATACCGAAAGAAATTCTGCTCTTCTGCTGTCTCCTGTGTTATGAATTCTGTGTCACTGACATACAGTTACAGGATGCATAGCTCTCTTGTTTGCTTTCTCATCTCGGATCTGACTCCTCACCATCTTCCCCTGCCCTTGAGCCTCATCTTCTCCTGCCTTTGAGCCTGGCACCTTGCTCGTGCTGGCAGGCGTCAGGCAGGCATCGGCCGGGAGCCAGACTGAGCCTTACAAGGAAGGCTCGGGGAAGCGGACTGACACGGGCTCAATAATTAGCACAATACTGGACACAATGCTCAATAAGGATCTACTGAATTAATGGATGTGTGTACTGCCTGCTACAAACACTTCAAGCTGATAACGTGGGCTAATTGGCTGAGCATTAGAAATGAGAATGGAGGACTGACCAGCTCTTTGGTCCTCCAAGTCAATAACACTTATATAAAGCCTTTTTTTTTAGAGATAGAGAATTTTATTCACTTTTAATATCAGTGTCAACTATTTTAGCAACGTGAAAAAGAAATCTTCTCGTGCATTTTGTGTACTGTTTTGAATAGTAAAGATATTTTGACAGAGAATAGCAAGCAGGTAGCAAATTTTATGTGAAGGCTTAGGACGACACATAATTGTATTCTATAAAATACCTCAGTAGCCAAATCTTAGCTTCTTACAGCTCTTGATGCAGAGCCGGTCTAAATTCAGTAGCTCCTAAGACTGACTAAATAATCTAAGGACATTACAATGCTCTGAAGATTCCCACAATTTGTGTTTCTTACTGAGTTCTTCAGTCTTTTCCACATTCCATTATATCACAAAAACAAAATAAATCCACTTAACACATTTTCTAATTTGTCTCACAATGTGCTTCTCTGACTTCCTTTGATTCCACAAAGCTAAGAAAGAAAAAAATGAACTGTGTCTAGCATTCAGTCAGACCTCTGTAGGCATGGGAATGTCTGTCCCTGAAAACATACACACAAACTCCAGGTCTCAGACACGTGTTCAGCGGCAATTAGGGCGCGGTGGCACCAGCCGTCTCTCCCCGCCCTCGGCGTATTCTCCTGCCCATTTTACCCTGAAACTCTTCCTTCCTCCGGCACTGCTGCTGAGGGACAGCCCCAGTTTAGCAGGATTCTAGTTCGGAGAGACAATGGTCACCTTTTTTCGACTACCTTAAGAATGCTTATTCGTATAATGCATGCTTGCACTGCTGTGATGATACTATCTAATTGCTTAATGTCATACCATGATTTTGTTTATTCTAAAAGTTGAGGCACTGAAAGACTTATGCAAATAGACGTATCATCTTATTTGTATTTGTTCTACCCCCACTGCCCTTGAAAGTCACAATGTGAAAAGTAAGAGTAGAGGATCATTTATAAAATGTAAAGCAAGAGAGAGAAAAAGAAAAGGAAGTTAGATGTCAGAACTCAGGAGATTTTGTCTGGGTAAGTATTCATTACCCAGAAAGCAAAATAAACTACTTATGGCCCCTTTTCAGATAAAACAGTATATTTAAAAAGGCAGTCCTAGGTTCAAATACAAATACAAGTACCACTTAATGTTATTAATAATTCACCTAATGCAGACATTTCCAGACTCTGAAGAATATTGTTTTGCCCTGACTAGTTCAACTAACTATATCAAAACAGACCCAACAGACATTGAGAGATTTATTTTCCAGCTCATGAATTCTCTCCTAAGTCAAATTTACAAGTTTGATCCTAATAAATTCCTATCTACATATGTCAAAATATAATGTTTATTGGGTTTAGAGCGTCAAACTGCCTTACTTTATTTTCCTGCCATGTGCTTGGTCCTACATAAAATATTCATGGACTTCTATCAGACCATCTCACTCATGAAAGGTCACAGGTCTGGAACCCATGGTAAGTTTTTTCTATTCAGCAGCAAGTTTGCTGAAGTACATTTTTTTTTTTGTCCAAACATGGTTGAAAGCCACATTGATCTAGTAAGGGATGAATGCTCATACTAATGAGCTCTCTGTGCCCTTGTTGAGTACTTTTTCCTCTGAATTAGTTGGGATTTTAAGAGTCATGCATGACCTCACTTGGAATGTTAGAGACTAGGGAATGTAATTGCCCCCAGGATGCTTGATTTCCTCCTAACTTCTGATGACAGAGAGTGGAAGAATCTTTAAACCCTCATTCTGAGAGAATAACTTTTTCATATGCACATTAGGGCTGAAGGACTATTCATTCAGAAAGATAGCATTTGCCTTTGTTTTATAAAACAGCTTGTCTCCGTTAAACTACCCAAAGCTTGGAATTCATGTTTAACTTTAGTTCTCTGCTTTTCTGGACATAAACTACATGTATCCAGTTCAGCACGTATTCCCTTTCATATAGATGTTCTTTACTTGCAGTGACTTATGTGAGAAAGGTTAATTGGAGATTCGTGGCAAAAGAAAATTATTTTAAGAGATTTAATTGATCTTCACCTTCTGAAAAATTAGAAACTGCTTTTTGTAAAACTGCCCATTGCTATCTTTTTTAAAATCCTTCAACATCACCTTTCACATATGAAAAGTGATAAGAATGGAGGCTGAAGGGAAGTAGCAAGATGGCACAGATCGAACTAAGCCATTTCAGCTTTTTTTTGTAGTGGTTGTTGCTCTACTATAAGCTCTGCCTCCATAACTAAAACCATCATAATTATTAAGGAATAGCTGATTCCCAGAGTCACAGTACAACCAGAAAAGGAGGCATTTGTCATGCAATGGGATATCTCTGGGATAGCTCATCCCTATGAATTATGTCTGACTTTCTTTTCTCCCATTCATTTTTAATTAACTTTAGGAAAAAAAAAAAACCAGTCATCTTAGTAGATAACAGACCTGGGAAGAGAAACCCAGAAAGTAATGTGAGATCTTTCAGTTTTCAGTTCTGCCAAGGTGGACACATGAAAGCATTCTTCATGGAAAATCAACCTTAGTCAACACATATTCAAAGTTAAGTGACCTTGAGGGATTTCATAATTATATGTGTATATATATATATATATATATATATATATATATATATGAATATAAGAATAAGAATAAAATAGACTGAATCATCTTGAGAGAATATAAGTAAGCCAAAAGAAAAGTGGGAAAGCATCCTAAAGAAAGAAGTTAAATCCATAGAAGGGTTGGCATATGCATTCTTGTACTTACCTTTTCTGCAGACTGGGCTGTTCCAAAAAAGATGGGAATGAAAGCTAACCAAATGATGCAGGTGGTATACATGGTAAATCCAATAGGTTTGGCTTCATTGAAAGTCTCTGGGACACCTCTCGTTTTAATGGCATACACAGTACAAGTGACCATCAAGAGGATACTGTACCCCAGTGAACAAATGAGCGAGAGATCAGAAATGTCACACTTGAGCACTCCCCTGGCATTCTCTGGGTCTAGAGTCCGCTGTTCTCCATAGTCAATGATGATGTGGGGGGGGTCCACAACAAACCAGACACACACTCCCAGGAGCTGGACGGAGATGAGGCTGAAAGTGATCACCAGCTGGGATGCTGGACTAATAAACTTGGGCGCTGTGACCGATTTCTTGCCCTGCTCAAATATTCGGTGGATTCTGTTGGTTTTGGTAAGAAGGGCTGCATAGCTGAAACACATGCCAAGTCCTAGAAAGATCCGGCGGAAGGAACATATGATTGTATCTGGTGCTGCAATCATTAAAAAGGTGATTGAATAACAGAGAAAAATCCCTGTCAGGAGCACATAGCTAAGTTCTCGTCCCGAAGCCCTTACAATAGGTGTGTCATTATAGCGGACAAAGGTCACGATCACAAAGGTGGTGGCGATGATTCCCAATATTGCAACGAACACAGGCACCACAGCCCAGGGAGAATGCCATTCTAGTTTGATGATGGGAATAAGCTGGCAGCCTGTGCGGTTGATGTTTGGTCTCTGATCCAAAGGGCAAAGTTCACAGGAGAGCTCATCCACCTGGTAGTTGTAACCTTCACAGCGCTCACAGTGCCAACAGCAAGGGACTCCTTTCACTGTTTTCTTCCTCTCCCCAGGCTTACAGGGCAGACTGCAGACAGACGCCGGGTGAGTGTGTTCTCTATTAGCCCACTGCATGTCTTCCACCTGTGGGGATAAAAAATTAATGAGCTTTCCATTTCCCCCCCCCCATTTATAATATCCTAATCCTAGCCACAGGTTTGTAATAAATCATTGAGTGCTGGCAGCGCAAATACAGTTTACCATAATAAGAGCCCCATTTCTTTCCCCAATATTGACTTTTTGAAAGTGTTAAATGATTGGGTCCAATAAATCATTCATATCATCAACTTGATGAGTGTCATTAGTTTCCATTTACCTCCTCAATGTTGACCAATCTGACATTCGTAGAAAGATTTATTGGCCCAAACAGTTGTGAAACTCAAGAAAGAAAGAAAGAAAGAAAGAAAGAAAGAAAGAGAGAAAGAGAAAAAGGGAAAGGAATAAAAAAGCCCCAATGGAAATAGGTTTTAGAGTTAATCACAAATATAAATGCCAGAGTCCCTGAAACACTGGCTTAGGATATAAACATACATATAAAAGAGTGATCCAAGGCTCTTCACCATATTTAGGGAAATTCAAATCACATTGTGTCAGTTTTGAAAGGAAATGGGAAAATTCACTACTTTAATCTCTGATAATCCTCATGTTCTCGTGGTGATAACTATATTAATGTTTTTGCCTCCATTTAAGCATGAAATAGACTTTTATTTCCCCCAGTTTTGCACTTCCACGCTGTGAAAAAGACCACGCTGAATGAGATAGCTTGATGGCAATGTTTCTAATCGAACAAAAGTAGTCTTATAAGTGGCTTAAAGCAGTGAAACTGGTATAAATGAGAAAGTCACCCTAAGGTGCTTAGTATCTACTCAGTCTTCAGGTTCCACCTTCCTCTTTTGGATTAAATCACAGAATACCTCTACTAAAATAAAATATTATTTTAAGGGTATTCTGCCAATCATTGACCTCTTCTTTGATTGTTTACTAAAGGCTCTGGACCCAGTTTCAACATGTATGGGGTAGGGAAGAGGAGGTTTCCCATACCACCAAGCAATCTTAGACCCCTGCCGGGCATCCTATAAGTTAACTCAATTCTGACACTAGCTATCGGGCAATAGCATCAGATCCCACAGGTTAAGGGCTCGGGCTGCAGGACTGCCCCCTCCACTTCAGATATCAGCTATAAGTCCAGGTTGTTACATGTGCAGATTCTGAAAGACCTATAGATTGAAGGTTCCAACAACACCGGCCTTGGGTTCAATTAGTGTTCCAGAGCGGCTCACAGAACTAGGACACACGTTACTTACTAGATTACCAGTTTATTATAAAAAGGATATACCTCAGGAACAGCCACATGGAAGAGATGCATAGCGGAAGGTGTGAAAAGGGCACAGAACTCCAATGCTTTCTGATTATGCCACTCCCCTCAAATCTCCACCTGTTCACCAACTTTTAAACTCTCTGAACTCCCACCTTTTGCGACTTGATGGAGACTTTATCACATAAGCATGATTAATTGAATTAGTGGCCATTGGCATCGATTCAACCTTTAGCCCCTCTCCCTTCCCAAAAGTCTGGCGTGGGACTGAAATTTCTAATCTCCTACTCACATGGTTGATTCCTCTGACAACCAGCCCCCAACGGTAGGTTATCTAGAGGGTTTCCAAAAGTCACCTCATCAACATAATTAAGACACCTTTATTGCTCTTATCACAGAAAATTCCAAAGGTTTTAGGAGTTTGTGTCAGGAATAAGGTCAAAGACCATATGTTTCTTATTATAAATCATAATACCACATTTGCTTTATTAGAAACACAATCATTTTAGCAGGACACTAATAGTACACACTGGAATTATAGATCATAGGAGAGAACTTCTTACGAAAAGTAGCTACTATAAATGGTAAGTTCTATGAACAGTGATTGACACACAATTTGCCCTCAAATATTTGCTGAATTTGTGAGAAAGAAGGACAGTGTACAAAAGAAAACCAAAGGTCCCAAATGGCATCGTGTAGGTTAAAGCCCCAAGTCTTAAACTGGTGTTTACTACCTAGATCTAACTGCAGTTTCAACCTTCCCCAGTAATGTAGTCTTAACCAGGTCAGTCAGGAATTTTCTGATGGATGAAAGGAGTCTGCCAATGGGCCTTCTCCATTCCCCAAAGGAAGATGAGGTAATCTGAAAGATAAGACCTTCTCTTCCCCCTAAGGGAAGGTGACTTTGCCTGGAACAATCCTTTCTTTTCTTTTGCTTACAATTTTTTGCCTGACCCTCCTTCTGATATAAATCTTCCATTTTGCACAACTCCTTGGAACACACCTCTACTTGCTAGATGAGATGCTGCCTGATTCATGAATCATTGAATAAAGCCAATGAAATCTTCTAATTTACTCATCTGAATTTTGTTTGTTAACAATAGGAAGCACACCACAGCAGACCCCGGAGGAAGAAGGGGTCAACTTGATAGTACTGGGACCCAGTAACAGAAGGTTGCTCAAAGAAGCACAGAAATGGGAGCCCAAAGAACATTTAAAAAACAAAACAAAACAATACACAACTTATTTTCCCCAAGACCAGCTCTATTAACAACCCAAAAGAAGAATTACCATATCCTATGGTGGTCTGGCTCCAAAATGGCTCCCAATAATCTCACCTCCTAGAATTCGCGAACTCATGTATTTCCCCTCCAACTGTGAATAGGGTTGATTTATGTAAACAAAAGTACATACCAGAAATTATTACATGTGATTTCTGAGACTATTCTGAGATTTCTGAGAATATTTCTGAAAAAATATTCTGGTTTCTGCCCTGCTGTCTCTTGGATCACTCACCCCAAGGGAAGAACCACAGTGTCATGAGAACTTCTCAAGAAGCCCAATGTAAAGAACTCAGGCCACCTGCCGACAACCGGCACCAACTTGTCATGCATGTGAGGGAACCACCTACAAAACAACCTGTCTGGCTGCACTCAAGCCTTCAGATGACTGCAGCCCCAGATGATACCTTGACTGCAACCTCATGAGAAATACTGAGCCAGAAACACTCAGCTAATAAGCTGCTTCTGAATAGATACTGTGTAAGATAACAAATGTTTTACTGTCTTAGGGTGTTAAATTTTATAGTTATTTGTTACACAGCAATAGAAAACTAATACTACTCAAAATAAGCTTATCCCCCCATTCTGTGACCACCACCAGTGTAACGTTCTATTGAAATTCTACTCAGAAGGCAGTGACGCCTGTCATTTACCAAAAATATGCCCCAAACTGGCTCATTTTGGCAATATAATTTCATCACCTTATGGTTCCCTCTCTTTGGGAACATGCAACTGAGACTATTCTCATGAATAGATTTATCACTTAAGGATGTTTTCTTTTCTTGAATGTGGGGTGAGTGATTGAGGATAGAGAGCTATAATCTCCAAGCTCAATACTTGCAGAGGTTGATTTATGTAAACAATAGTACATACCAGAAACGATTACATGTAATTTCTGAGATGAGGTCATAAACAGTATCTTGGCTTCTGCCTTACTCGAGGTGGAATAGAAAATTCATGCCTGTTTAATTTCAAATGTTCTCCTTTGAGAAAATAGTGGTACTTGATGTGTCATAAGGGCACTCAAAACCATTAGCTCTTACCCTGTCTTTTCACCACAAAGGTAAAGCAATCTATCACAACCCAGCTAATTTTCTATTAGGTTTTAAAGATTTAGAAAAGCTATTTTATTTATGTATAGAATTCCATTAGGGAAGAAAAAAAAGTTAAATTGGAAACATACAGTGGTTTCTCTTGAAAATATTGAGAAAAATGAAATGCTCCACAGAATGGCAAAAGTATTGATTTTATACCCTAATGGACTCCTAAAAGATAATAAAATACTTTTGTGAAGGTTATATTTCAAAGCTAATTATTGTAAAACGAAAATTGCATTTTGTTTGGGGTTTCTATAGACATATGAGGTTATTGAAGAAAAAAAGGCAGCCAAATATCTCAAAAACATTAAACTTCAAGACTGGTAGAGACTTTAAAGGTCAGCTTTCTAACCACATGTATAATTCTTTAATTCTTAATACATTTCATTTTCCACAAGGAAATAAGATTTGTTAACAAAGAGATACACTTATATAAGATAAGCCTCAATACATAGGATAAATATTTATCATTATGAGCCAAATATTAAATTTTCCATGATCAATTTCTGTGTACTGAACGAATAGAAAATTATTTTTCATAAATAAAAAATAAAGTTATAAGATAATGGGAAATACTGCAATACTTTAAATAAGAATTTTAAGAAAAACACCCACAGTCAAACACTACATATGACTTTTCTTAATATATTAATTATATTTTTGTAATTATATATTATATTTATTTTATATAATTATATATTAATTATATTATATATCATAATTATAATATATAATATATTATATATTATATATTATATATAATTGTATTATATATTAATTATATTTTTGTAAACGTGATACATACACATGACTCCATTTTCATCAAGTAATCTATTTATATATAACTGCACTGTGTTTTGATGCCATAGTTGAAGTCTGGGAACCAACCAATACCTCAGGGAAGGATAAATAGCAAATAGTTGAATCATGATCTTATAAATACTTTAATATTTGAGATAAATAATTTATTTTGCATATGTTAAACAGTGATTAAAAACAATACTACTAATTTACTGAGAGTAAATTAAACAACCTCTAATTTTCACAGCTGTACTATAAAGCATAAATAAAGATCATTCAGCCCTTTTGCGCAACTTTATTAACAGATTATACCATCTTTCTTATGAGTGTCCATGCATTTTTAAAATTTGTCTTCCTTGTCTTTGACATTATTCTGATATTAGATTAGGGTTTCTTTCTAAAATATATAGTCTAACAAATGGATGATAGTTATATAGACAGACCTCCGGGGACAAAACCATAACCCATTCCTGTCTTGACAATGTTTACCAACAGTGATTCATTCTGTACGTTCCAAGCCAGTACATCTCATAGAATATGAGCCATCAACTGGTTTCTGCTGTCAAATCCAATTATTACTGCAGACAAATACACCAACAGCCAAAAACCCAAAACTTTCTGAGTGTGTTTCTTCTTCTTCTTTTTTTTAGAGAGAGATAAAGAGTGCAGGTAGGGTAGGGGCAGAGGAAGAGGGAGAGAGAGAATAATCTCAAGCAGGCTCCATGCTCAGCACAGAGCCCGCCACGGGGCTCTATCTCACGACTGTGAGATCATGACCTGAGCTGAAATCAAGAGTCAGATGCTCAACTGACTGAGCTACCCAGGCATCCCTTGTGCTTCTATTTTTTAACCTTCAATCTTTTCAGACCAATCAACCTAGAGTAATTATTCATAAATTCTTTAAATAGACATTATTTTTTCAGAACAATTTTCTTCTGTGTAGTTTTAGTATCTCTCAAAAAACAAAAAGACTATGTTTCCAAATTAAAGGCTCCATTATAATTAATAATTTCCAGTATTCATTATAAAATCCTTACTCAATATACCTCTATTATAGTATTTTCCCCATATTTTAAGTGGTATCTTCACTGATGTGATTACTATACATGTGGGAACATTTTAAATACTAACAGATAAGTGATATAACCAGTCATACCATTCTGAATTACCTCTTTTCCTTTTGCTCTATACAGAAGCACAGTATCGATAATCATTTTGTTGACTAGTTTGCCACCCCAGTATTCAAACACCCAACTCTTCATATGACTTTATGTCATATCTGCAAATATTTCCAGTGAAACTGGGCATTTTAAAAAAGCTTTAATTACTAATTTCCACATAATCTGTAGCTTTAACAAGTGCACTAATTAGCCTAAGTATTTAAAATGTCAAACTTGGGGCGCCTGGGTGGCGCAGTCGGTTGGGCGTCCGACTTCAGCCAGGTCACGATCTTGCGGTCCGTGAGTTCGAGCCCCGCGTCGGGCTCTGGGCTGATGGCTCAGAGCCTGGAGCCTGTTTCCGATTCTGTGTCTCCCTCTCTCTCTGCCCCTCCCCCGTTCATGCTCTGTCTCTCTCTCTGTCCCAAAAATAAATAAACGTTGAAAAAAAAAAAAATTTAAAAAAAAAAAAAAAAAAAAAAAAAAAAAATAAAATGTCAAACTTTCATGTATTTTGTGAATCATGATTCACATATGAGTGAATACATGTTCCATAGTTAACCTGATAATACAACTCAAAATAAAGTTTCTCAGTATATTGGTATATATATTAATACATGAATATATATTGCTTCCTTAATATTCATCCATTTCCTTTGGGTCACACATAGCTTTCTACTCATTTTCAAAGTGGTGAGTACTATTAGGGTCCTTTGAAAATCTAATACTTACATGTGAGACGATCCCTATATTAAAGTGATGATTTTGGGGCGCCTGGGTGGCTCAGTCGGTTAAGCGTCCGACTTCAGCCAGGTCACGATCTCGCGGTCCTTGAGTTCGAGCCCCGCGTCAGGCTCTGGGCTGATGGCTCAGAGCCTGGAGCCTGTTTCTGATTCTGTGTCTCCCTCTCTCTCTGCCCCTCCCCCGTTCATGCTCTGTCTCTCTCTGTCCCAAAAATAAATAAACGTTGAAAAAAAAAAAATAAAAAAAAAAAGTGATGATTTTATATAATATTACATATCCATATAACTTTTAAAAATGCAGACTTCTCAGGGCACCTGGGTGGCTCAGTTGGTTAAGCAACGGACTTAGGCTCAGGTCATGGTCTTGTGGTTTGTGGATTTGAGCCCTGCGTCAGGCTCTGTGCTGATGGCTCAGATCCCGGAGCCTACTTTGGATTCTGTGTCTCCCTCTCTCTCTGCCCCTCCTCCGCTCATGATCTCTCTCTCTCTCTCTCAAAAATAAATAAACATTTAAAAATGCAGATTTATCCTATTTAGAAGGACAATTTAAAATAAAGTTCATAAAATTTTATCATCAAAAAAGTAAAATACTTCAGAATAAGCAAGTAAAGTGCAAACTTTTTTTCACCAAAACCTATAAAATATCATTTTAAAAAATGAAAGAAGACCTAAATAAGTGAAAAGAAACCCCATGTCCATGGATAAGATGCTAAGACAGAAACATTCCCTAAACATTAATTGACAGATCCAACATGATCTCTATCAAAATCCCATCTGGCCTCTGCAGAAATTGACAAGCTGATCCTAAAATCCATTCGGAAATGTCAGGGACCCAGAATAGACAAAGCAATCTTGACAGTGAAAAATAAAGTTGGAGAATTCACACTTCCTGATTTTAAAACTTACTACCAAGCTATAGTAATCAAGACAGCATGATACTGGCATAAAGATGGACCAATCAATGAAATAAAATTAAGGACCCAGAAATAATGTCTCACATGTATGGGCAATTGATTGTTAACAAAGATGCCAAGAAAATTCAATGAGGAAAAATAGTCTTTTCAACAAAAGGTGCTGGGACAAGACATGACACCAAAACCTTAAGAAACAAAATAGAAATAGATGAATTGGACTTTATCAATAGTAAGTCCTTTTGTGATTCAAAAGATGCCTTTATGAGAGTGAAAAGACAACCCACAGAGTGGGCAATATTATTTCCAAATTGTGTATCTGATAAGAACATATATATATCATGAGATGAAATTTAAATTTTACTTTTTTTTTAAGGCATCTGAGTATATATTGAATTTTTTTCAAATTCTTAAATTCCAGTTAGTTAACATATAGTGTAATATTTGTTTTAGGAGTAGAATTTAGTGATTCATGGGACACCAGGATGGCTCAGTTGGTTAAGTGTCTGACTTCAGCTCAGGTCGTGATCTCATGGTTCATGGGTTCGAGCCCTGCGTTGGGCTCTGTGCTGACAGTGTGGAGCCTGGAGCCTGCTTTGGATTCTGTGTCTCCCTCTCTCTCTGCCTCACCCACCTCTAACTCTGTCTCTGAGCTCTCAAAAATAAAGAAACATTAAAAAAATTTTAAAAAAAGAATTTAGTGATTCATCACTTACATGTAACACCCAGTACTCATCACAAGTGTCCTCTTTAATACTTATCACCCATATATTTTTATAGACCACATATATATATATATATATATATGTATATATATATATATATATATATTAAAAACTCTTAGAATTAAACAGTTAAAAGACAAATAATCCAAGCAAAAATGAGTTAAAGAATTGAAGAGACATTTCTCCAAAGAAGATGTATGAATGGCCAATATGCATATGAAAAGTACCCAACATCATTAGTCATCAGGGAAATGCAAATACAACCAAAGGATCCACTAGGATGGTTATAAGAAAAAGTGCAGACAGTATCAAGTGTTATTGAAGATGTGAAAAAATTAAAACCCTTTACATTGCTTATGGGAATTTAAAATGGTTCAGTTATTTTGGAAAACAGTTTGGCAGTTCCTTGAAAAGTTAAACATAGAGTTGCCATATGACCCAGCAATTCTACTTCTAAACAATTCCAATCCAAGAAAACTGAAGGCATATGTTCGCATAAAAATCTATATAAGAATGTTCAGGGTAGCATTATTATAATAGCCAAAAAGCAGAAACAACCCAAATGTCCATAAACTGATGAATGGATAAACAAAATGTGCTATATCTATACAACCAAATATTAAAAATAAAAAAGGAATACAGTATAAAAAATAAATAAAAGAATAAAGTACTAATGTAGGCTATAACATGGATGAACACTGAAAATATGTTAAGTGAGAAAAATTAACGACAAAGACCACCTATTGTGTGATTTTACTTTATAGGAAATGTCCAGAAGAGGCAAATCCCTAGACAGACAATAGACTGATGACTGCCAGGGGTTAAAGGGAGAAGGGAAAAGAGTGAGTGCTCAAGGGTACAGAATTTCTTGGGTGGTGATGGAAGTGGCTAAAATTAGGTAGTGGTGATAGATGCACAACTCTGTGAATATACTGAAAAATACTGAATTATGCACTTTAAAAGGATACATTTCATAGCCTGTGAGTGATCTCGGTAAAGCTGTTATTTTTTAAAATATGCAAATTATTTAACTTGATACATTCAGGTACTATTAACGCTGGGTATTATTTGTTGCATAAAAAAACATGTTGCAGATTCACTCTGTTTGAAACACAGGTTCAATGTGGGGATCCACCAGTGACAAGGACATGGTCCCCGACCTCCAGAGACAGTGTAGGTAGGGAAAGAGATACACAAAGAGCAAGTCACAGCTCCATATGAGACTCCCTAAAAAGGGGTGAGGAAATGGTGCTGCTAGAAGAGCATCCTGCAGGGTCAGAAAGAAAGAAAAAGGTCATTAAGACCCAGGGGCAAGAAGTCACATCAATCGGAGAAACTAAAGGTACAAAAAATGTCAGGCATGTAGATTAAAGCATGGGGTGGAGTGGCAAAGAAGATGTGAGATCATGAAGGACATGAGCCACCAAGAAGAGTTTGGATGCTATCTTACAGGTGGTCAAGGGATCCTTTGGAGGATTCTATCAAAGACAGGGGTAGTGAGTTTCATCGTTTAGAAGAATCGTGGGCTGCAGAGTGGAGGGAAGACTGATGGAGTCCAGGACTCGAGACAGACCAGTCACACTGAGGCTGCTGCAGAATTCCAGGTGACAGGTGGGGGCAACAGGAATCTGAGGGTGCAGAGTGGCCAGGAAGGGCTCTGTAAGCAGGTTTTCAGACTTTACTCTCCAGGCCATAGACAGCGATTAAAGGATTTTAAGCAAATAATGGCATGATTTTATATATATATATATATATATATATATATATATACACACACACACACATATATGTATATATATATTTATATATATTATATTTGTATGGCATTATATACATTATATACATATATAATGTATATGTATATACATATATAATGTATATGTATATAATATATACATAATGTGTATGTATATAATGTATATACACATTATATATATCATATATATGTATATGTACATATATATGTATATAATGTATATATGTTATATACATTATATGCATATATACATATATATATTTATATATATTATATTTGTATGGCATTATATACATACATATATGGCATCCAGACACCCAATTTGAGAGTCATTCTTAGCATTCTCTGGTGTGTGTGTGTATATATATATAATATTTATATGGCATTATATACATACATATATGTCATCCAGACACCCAATTTGAAAGTCATTCTTACTATTCACTGATATATATATATATGTATTTATATATTTATATTTATATGGCATTATATACATACATATATTATATGGCATCCAGGCATCTAATTTAAGAGTCATTCTTAGCATTCGCTGACTCCCACCCCTCATGTCTAATCAATCACCAGCCACAGGGCCTTGCATGATCTTGCCCCTAACTCCCAGGTAATGACTGACCATTACGTATCAATCCTCCTGACTCCCCTATTACACATTCACACAGCATCTTGTAGTCTCTTTCAGTGGAAGCTTATAGTATGTAATTATGTATTTATTTGTTTGGTTTTCTTTTTATTTAAATAAGTGGTTTTATAAATGTTAGGTTATGTTCCTCAGAATCGCTTAAGGGGTTTACTTAAAATATGGATCCCCGGGCCCCAGTTCTTAAAGATTACAATTCAGTAAGTCTGGGAAGGAACCTCAGGTTGGGATTTTTAAAAGCCCTTCTTCCTGTGATTCTGACAGATGTAATTAGTAAACCATACTTTGCTAAGCAGTAATTTAAAATTTATTTTCCTCAGAAGAGTAAAAGCCAAGTCTGTTTTTCTACTGTTGCATCTCAGAGCCAATTGTGGTGACTAACTCCCAATAGGCATGAAAAAATATAGTTGAGTGAAGGAAGAAGGAACGAAAGAATGAGCAGGTGATGGTCCCTTTCATTGAATAGGGGCATCCAAGGGAATGACTGGTTTTAAAAGGTAGATCATGACTTGGTTCTCTAGGAGCTCAAAATCCCAGTGAGGTTTCCAAGCCAAGAAACACACAAATCAGATGAACACTTCAGCTGTATTCATGAGTCAGGTTTGCAGGAGGTAAAGATTTCAAAGGCACAGTCATGTGCAAGGCAGTTGAGACCATGAATATTTATTAGTGAATTCTCATCCACAGAAACAGGGATAACGTGAAGGGAAGATAGCACAAAAGGAGCCCTGGAAAGAGCAACTAACTTTTAAGGAGCAGACTCAGCAAGATCAGTAAAGGAGGATGAAACAACATGGCCAGATGGAAACTAGGTAAGAATATAGTCCAAGGTCCATGAAACCAAATAGATAATTTAACGAATGAAGACGTGGTTAGTGATGTCCAAAGACACAAATTTCCTGAGGATAGGATTTGAAAAGGGAATGTCCCTAGTTACCTTCATGAGAGAAAATTCAACTTTTGTGTAAAGTCTTCTCTTATCTAATCCATACCAGGCAGGTAGGTATGTTTCTCCCTTGTATTTCATTATAATTCATTATGTATTTTATCATAACTCTTTGAGATTATATTGTGATTATCTGTTCATGTGTCCATTTCCCCACTAAACTGAGAGCACAATAATCTAAGGTCGGGTATTTTTTATCTCCTTTTAGTTTTAAGACCTAGTAGTCAATAGAAAGTTAATGTTTCATAATACATAAATTGATTAATAAATAGAATGTACAATAAATACAGCTATGATTATAATTACTCTCCATTCAGTGTTTTGAATAGGCATGGCTTTAGGCAGTAGGCAGATGTGGGTAGTAAATTTATTCTTTCCTCAATCTGTGTGGTGTCTATTTCATCCATACCCCTAGAGAAGCTAATTTGGGGGAATTATGCACTCTGACACATACCTCACAGGCATATTGGAAAGATCTAATGAGTTAGTATCTGTGAAAGTGTTTTGTGAACAGAAAATGTAAAAGACAGGTGGAAACCCCACATACATTTCAATTTAAGACTGAGAGGCAGCACTGGAAAAAGGTCCTCATTCTCTACCTATAATTAAATATAGCTGCTCTGTCCAAAAATTATGTTAGCAGCAACAAACAAAAAGCCACCATATCTGGATTTCATCCAGATATGCTATTTCTTGCTTTTATTTTCCCACAATCTCAACTCTTTTTTTTAAGTTTATTTATTTATTTTGAGAGAAAGAGCACAACTAGGTGAAGTGCAGAAAGAGAGAGAGAGAGAGAGAGAGAGAGAGAGAGAGAGAGAGATTCCCAAGCAGGTTCTGTACTGTGAATGCAGAGCCTGATGGGGGGTCTGGAACTCAAGAACCATGAAATCATGACCTGAGCCCAAATCAAGAGTCAGACACTTAACGGATTGAGCCACCTAGGCACCCCCCACCCACAATCTCAACTCTTAATGGCAGTTCCTGGTAACTGCCACATGAGATGCCCATCTTTCACCCATCTCTATGCAGAGAAAACCAGCCAGGTGAGTGCTTTCTGTCCTGGGCTCTGAGCTTGGAGAGGATGGCATCTTTAAGTGTGCATGTTGGGGTGTGTGTTGTGGAATGAATGGTTTCAGGGAAGAGTATAGGAAGTCAGACCCACAATACTTTGGATGAATAAGATACACTAACCCTATGACAGAGTTTCACCCCTCCATAGTGCATATGCAAATATACAGGTAGAATGTGGTATTTGTAGCAATAGTATTGAACAATTTTTTTTCTTAGTTTTAAATTTGTGATAAAAATTTTACTTTGACTTCTATGGTTTAATCATAAACCATGGACCTACAACTATGTGTTACTATGTTTATAATTATATTTTAGATGACCAGAATTAGTTTCAAATAATTTTCTTAGGTTTCTCTTCATATAGGACTAATTCACCTGAATGTTTACATAAATGACTATTTGAACTCCTCAGATGATTTGGTATGTTAGTTCTTTTCTTAGTATTATTTAAAACCGTTCATACTATTAATGTAAAAGTTAGCAAGATCTTAAAATGTGACTTAGATGTCATATGTAGATAGCCACATTAAATACATTATGCCAATACTTTGTGATGACTAAATTCAATTAAGCAGATCCTTCATTGCCAATACTAAGTAGAAGTAAATACGATGAAAATCAGCTCAGGAATAAAACTCTCTATGAGCAATTTTGTAAACTTGAAGAATATTCCTTTAATTATTTACATTTCTTATTTTTCCTACACTAAGCTGATTATTAATGCATGCAGCAACTAAGATAATTTATTACAAAGCATTTTGCAATAGTTTGAACAATATAATAGATGTTCAGTACAAAACATTTCTCTATTTCCATCTTAGCCCATATCACTCAATGTATATTTAACTCAACCAATGGAAAGTTCCAGGAAGTAAATGTCTTCAGAATGTGAAGGGTTTGAAGTGAATTATTTTCAGTGATACACCATTTCATGTTGCTAAGCAAAAGAAACACAAAAGTGATAATTATGAGGGGCACCTGGGTGGCTCAGTAGGTTGAGTATCCACATCTTGATTTAAGCTCAGGTCATGATCCCAGGGTAGTGGGACTGAGCCCCGTGTTAGACTCTGCATTGAGCGTGGAGCCTGCTTAAGATTCTCTCTCTCTCCCTCTCTCTCTTTCCCTCTGACCCTCTCCCCCACTTGCACTCTATAAAAAAAAAGTGGTGGTGATGATGATGATGATGGTGACAATGATAGCTAACATTTATTGAGAGAATACTATGTGCCAGAACCATCCTAAGCAATTAAATGTTTAATGTTAGGTATCCCATTTTGTTTAAGTTGTCACGGAGTGATAGGTAACTGGCCTCACCCACATTATAGTTATTAAATGATGGAGGGGGCCTGAAACCACACATTCAATCACAGCATTTTATTACCTCCACATTTATTACCTCCAAGGGCAGTGTTTGAAATAATAGTCCACGTGGAAGGAATATGGCACATAGACAGAAGAGGCCCTAGACAAGAAGAGGAGATGAATGAGCAAAACCAGGGCCGTCAGTTTACTGGAAATAGAAAAGAAAACGTGAGTCTAAATCAGACTGAGAAAAAAAGAGGCAAAAGTATTTGGTGATAATTTAAAGCATTTGTTCACACCATACCAATGCAAAGACCTTGGGATAAGATAAACCTTTGTTTTGGGGCACCTGGGCAGCTTAGTTGGCTGAACATCCAACTCTTGGATTTGGCTCAGGTCATGATCTCACAAGTTCCTGAGTTTGAGGCCCAGGCCGAGGTCCATGCTGTCAGCATGGAGGCTGCTTGGGATGCTCTGTCTCCCTCTCTCTTTGCCCCTCCCCAACTCAAGTGTGCACGCTCTCTCTCTCTCTCAAAAATAAACATTAAGAAAAGATAAACATTTGTCTCATGGTTTAACTATACTTAATCCTACTGAATCGTACCCCTCAGAATCATTACAGTGAAACACTATCTCCAGCTATTTCATTCCAAAGAAGAGCATCATAAAATTTATTTTATCAGTTTAGCATACTTTATTCAAACTACTTATACAGTACTCTTCCTGCCTGAAAGGTGCGTATAATATAGTCCATAAATATATGCACAATTTGGTCATTTATTTGAATTAAAAACGGAAGACAACACTTAAAAACATTACTATTCCACATCAAATTCTTAGGGATTGCATGGCTCTTTCTATATTCTACCCTCATAGAGATAGACATGAAACTGCTAAACATCAACAAAAAAAGGCTCCTGCAGCCAGAGAGAAATAGAGCTATCACAACTGAGACACAGTATAAAAATAAATGACTTCTGAAAAATGGAGAGAACCTGATGTTGCCTTTCAGCCCCAAACCTAGAGGCAAAAGGTTCTTCCTGAGGAGTGCGGAGGAGAATGCAAAGACTGAGAGAGATTAAGACAGAGTTCACTTGGACTCAGCAGGAGCAGAGTGACCAAGCAGAAAAGAACAGAAATGAAAGAGAAATTGAATGGTAGAACAGGAGACTATGGATGGCATATTTGGGGAATATGACTCACAACGGCACACTTTAATGTTTTCCAGAATTGTTTGTATCTGTGCTGCAGTTAATAGGATCAAGCGGTAACTACAGCTTTTGAAATACAATGTAAAGACTTGTTTAGAATGTGAACTCTGAATAACAGCAGACATAAAAACTGAATTATCTGAAAGTTGTAGGAAAGGCCGACATGATATTAAGACATGCTTATTCCAACACCGAGTGACAAACAATAGATGTGAATTAAGGCAACATAATAAGAAAAGGGGCTCTGTGACATCAGAAGAGAAACATTTCCAACCAGCCCTATCTAGCTAAGGGTTTCCTCAATTTACAAAGTAATAATTTATTCACTTATTCAAAAATGTGAATTTCAATAACAATATAATCAACAGAGTAGGCACTAGGAATGTAAAAATGAATGAAGCAACATTTATGCACACAAAGAGCCAATTTAAAAGGGATTAGAATTCAACACTAAAACCATGTGATCAAATATTTGATGTTTGTGAAGCTGGGCTACTTTCTTTCCCCCGAACTTGGCAGAAGACTCAAGATTTACTCTCTGAAGAAGGTAAAACATAGGGTCTCTTGGATACAGGACACCTGGCACAACGAATCCGGTACCACATTTGGGGCGCCTGAGTGGCCGGTGAAAACAGGAATATTGAATCATGAGTTTTCCAATCCTGCTCCCCTACCTGGCTCACCGAGTACTGCCAGCCTAGCTTACATGCTCCAATCAGAGGCTTTAAAAGATCCATCTTCGGGAGACTTTTAGATCCATCAGTCTAAAAGATCTAAACATTCTGACACTAGGTGATTTCCCAGTGATGTCCACTGTTGGCAAACATACTCTTGTGCAGAGTTTTTAATCAGCCTTTTAATGCACCCTTAATTATGAGTGGAATTCAAGGGTCACTGGGCACGAAAAATTTTCTACCATGTAAAATAGACATGTAATCAAACAAATAGGAGGAAAAAAAAACCCAATTTGAGAAAATAGAGGCTATGCCTGGAAAGAAGACCATCTAAAACTTAAAAGCTTCAGAGATTTTTTTTAATGCTATGAGTAAAACAAAAAGTTGTTTCTGTAAGGAAAAAAGGAACATTCAGAGGGTATAAAAACTCTCATACATCAACTATAATAGTTATTATAGAAATATACTTACATTAATTATAATTCATAGTTGCTTATAATTAATTATGATTATATAAAATACAATTATAATTCTGAATTATAATTTCAGAAATGGAAGGCAACAGAAGAATTAGAAGGTGAAGGTAATCTCCTAGAGAGTGATCAAAAAGACATAGAGAAAGAAATCAGGAGAGAATTAAAAGATCAATCCAGGACCCCTAAGATCTAAGATCTAAATAATAAGAAATCCAGGAAAAGAAAATGGGGAGTTGGGATTATGAAACAAAACATTTTCCTAGAAGGAAATGGTATGTGAAATCCTAGATTAGAAGGTCCTACCAAGTTCCCAGCACAATAAATAAAATATACACATATTAGGGTATATCCTGTTGAGCTTCAGAATAATGAGGACAAATAGGAAACCTTAAAAGATTCTGTACATGAAAAAAAAAAGGAAAAGAGAAAAAGTTACAAAGAATCAAAAGATCAGAATGGCCTGAGAGGAAGGAAAAATGAAGTAGTGCCTTCAAATTCTAAAGTAAAATGATTTCCAACCTAGATTTTGGCAACATGTTGTTTAAGCACAATGTTAAAATAAAGATATTTTTATATATGCAAGTTCTCCAAAATATATGACTTCCATTGTCAGCCTCAAGAAGCTATCGGTTGATGTGCTAAACCTAAACAAGACAAGTAAAGAAGGCAGGGAGCAGTTGGGTTACAGAAAACAGGACACACAACACAAAAGAAATGTGAGGAAAATCACCAGAACTATGATAAAGGGATATTCAGAGATGCAAACTATGCTGTACTCTTAGGTATCCATCTGAATTCCAGAAGCAGGAGAGACGTCTTTAAGAGCATGTATGTAGCTAACCACGTGTCCTCTGGAGAAAAGTTTGGGAATGAACTGGTCTTAAGTATATAAAAAGCAGCACACACAATAAAAACCCCAAATGCTAAGGAACTAAACAATTTTAAAATGATGATTATTAGCTACAAGGACAACAAAAACTTTTTCCAGGAAAGCAAAAGCACTCAAGGCATATAGACAGCATACACATTATGGTATAAATATATTGGGAAGATGATAGAACAGGAAGTGTTCTATGGCAGAAGACGTAGAAAGGAGATAACTCCTTTTTTAAAATTTTATTTTAAGGAGATAATTCCTCCTATCCCATAATGAGAAGTCAGTAAAGTGACTTGGCAGAAAAATAAGAAGTAGAAATTAAATGTAAGCATGTTATTTAGAAATACAAAGTAAAACATATCAAGGAACAGTGAAAGTGTTGAATGTAGCTCCTTTGGTCATCTAAACATAGGAGCAGTATATTGGGGGGATGCTGTAATATAAATAAGACTTGTAAGACCAATGGACTTTAAAAAAAATCCTGTGTACAAGAAAAGTTTAATAAACATTTTAACTAAGAACAAGTTGAATGAAAAGTTAACAAACCTAACTGTAAAAAAAAAAAAAAAAAGTGGATGAGAAACAGAGAAGCAGAGGAGAGCTAAAAATGAAATGCCAACTTCAGGTCACAATCTCACAATCTGTGAGATCGAACCCTGTGTCAGTCTTTGGCTGACAGTGTGTGGCCTGCTTGGGATTCTCTCTCTCCTTCTCTCTGCTCACATGTGCACACACGCTCTCTCTCTCTCTCTTTCTCTCTTCTCTCTCAAAAGCAAACAAACAAACAAACAAACAAACAATGAAATGCCAACAGAATAGGAACACTGACGTAAAGGGTATAATTTGCACAAAATCAAATTATGACATAGAGAACAACGTGTAAAACTCCCGAAACCACTGAAGAAAAAAAAAATAGAGAGATAGAAACAATGCTAGAAAATATGGAAGAAAAGAGAAGACAGAATGTATGAGAAAATTATAGGTAACTAACATATCTACTGGAGAAACCAAAACAATTGTTATGCTAAAATATAATCAAAGGTATGAGGAAGGAAAAGATTTCTCTGCTCAAGAGACCTCTATGTGAATAAATTGAAAGGAAAACTAATGCAAAGGACACTGATTAAACATAAGCCATTTAGGAAGGAGGTACAAGATTAAAGAAAAGCCCAAAACAAATCAAACAAGACTAAAAAAGCTTATCTAGTAAAAAATAAAAATGAGAATGTTCTCAAACATTTCCACCACAACACAAATGCAGAATAAAAAAAGCATAATATTTTTAGGAGAAACTTATGATCATATAATTAATAACCTGCAAAGTTTTCTTCCACATTTTAGAACTAGAGGAAAATTTTGTTAGATATATTATCACTGAGAAAGCATGGCATTTTAATAAATACTTCATTGGAAAACTTATGCTTGATATGTAATCCAGTCTGCGGAAAATTAGAACAAACTTGATAAGTTCAGAAAGGGAATCATAATATAAAAGACGTTGCCCTGACTATTGAAGCATTTGAGAAATCTACAAAAATGTGAGTAAATCTAGTTATAAAACTGGATACAACTGTTCAGCTTTAAAAAACATAAGAGTGTAAACCAAAAAATACAATTACAATAATATGGACCCCAAACCCCCATATTTCAATGAAAATATAACACAGACATACTTTTATGGGCAACAAAGCAAACAACGACAAGAAAAAGAAATGTTAGGAAAATGGCAGATTGATAAATTCTAGAGCTCAGAAGACATGTATTTATTTATTATTTTTTTTTTATGAAATTTATTGACAAATTGGTTTCCATACAACACCCAGAAGACATGTATTTAAAAATGACTTATCAGTTTGTTCTCCACAGTTAATAGTCTGTTTCTTAGTTTGCCTCTCTTTTTCCCTCCCTTGGTTTATTTCTTTTCTTTTTTTTTAATTTTTAAAAAGTATTTATTTATTGTTAATTAATTAATTAATTTATTATTGTTATTTTTTAAATCTTTATTTTTGAGAGAGAGAAAGAGAGACAAAGTGTGAGTGGGGGAGGAACAGAGAGAGAGGGAGACACAGAATCCAAAGCAGGCTCCAGGCTGCGAGCTGTCAGCACAGAGCCTGAGGTGGGGCTCAAACTCACAAATAGTGAGATCATAACCTGAGCCGAACTTGGATGCTCAACCAACTGAGCCACCCAGGCACCCCTATTTATTTATTTTGATAGAAAGGGAGAATGTGTGTGACTGGGAGGGGGCCAGGGGGGCAGAGAAAGGGGGAGACACAATCCCAGGCAGGCTCCTCTCTGTTAGAGCAGAGCCCAACACGGGGCTTGAACTCATGAACCATGAGATCATGACCTGACCCAAGATCAAGAGTTAGATGCTGAACCGACTGAGCCACCCAGGTGCCTCTCATCTGTTTTGTTTCTTAAAAAAATATGTGGTTTGCTTTCTACATATGAGTGAAATGATATGGTATTTGTCTTTCTCTGACATATTTCATGTAGCATTATACCCTGTAGCTCCATCTGTGTCATTGAAAATGGCAAAATTTCATTCTTTTTTATGGCTGAATAATATTCCATTGTATGTATATATACCATTCTTCTTTATCCACTCATGTCACCAGTCAATGGACATTTGGGCTGCTTCCATACAAACTGATGGTTACCAGAGGGAAGAAGGGTGGGGGGATGGGTTAGGTGATGGGGATTAAGGAGAGCACTTGTGATGAGCACTGGGTGTTGCAGTGAAGTGTGAATCACTATATTATACACTTGAAACTAATATTACACTGTATGTAAACTAACTGGAATTTAAATAAAAACTTTAAAAAATTAGTCATAAATAAACTCTTAATAGGTTAAGAGAAAAGACCTTGTTTAGATCACATTTTCTGATGACAGTTTCTAGCAAAATTAGAGATAAAGTCATAAACATGAATGCAACCACTTAGAAATGAAACAATAACTCTCTTCAAAAAGTCAAGTCAAAACTGCAATTAGGGCCATTTAGAAATAAAAGAGAGTGAGAATGCTGCATACAGTGTTTTGTACTTAAAACAAAAATTTGTATTCTTCAATGTTTTTATTATAAAATAAGAAATAATAAAAATAAATGAACTTAGTATTCAACTCTAAAAGCTAAGCAAAAATAGCAACATAAAACTAAGAAAAGTAGAGTGGAGAATTAATAACAATAAAAGCACACATTAAAGACTTAGAAGACAGAATAATGGTGAATTAATTAAAACCAACATCTAAGAACAGATTTTTTATGGGATAGCCAATAAAATTTACAGATAGCTGGCAAGCCTAAATTTTGGGGAAAAACAAAAGGAAAAATCTTAAATACACAGTCTTAATTCCGAGATTACAGATGTAATCAAAGAAACCAAAGGGGGGGGGGTGATAAGAAAATACTATAGTTAATATATAATATAGTAACATATAGTATAATATAACATAATATAACACTATACTGCTTTATAAACATACTCTGATCTCCCAGACCTTGAAAATAGTCTGTGACATAGCTGTATTCTCCAGCTGCTGTGTTCTTTCTCTCCTTTCTCTCTTGATTAATCTTGTACAATGTTTTATGCCCTGTGCACCATCATCCCCAGGCAAACCAGCCTTCGCGATGTACTCACCTTAAACACTACATGAGAAAACATCAGCATTCAAGTCCACTGACCTCTCCTCAACCCATCTCTTTTTGGAAACCCTCCTTTCTTGACATCTTGAACACTATTTCTATTGTTTCTCTCATTGTCATAAATGTTGGTTCTCTGTCTTTGTTGCTTCCCTTAACCCTGTCCAAAGTTCTATCCTTAAAGTTTTCCAACTTATCTTTCTCTATCAGATGCCCCCCCCCCAACCCCATTCTTCCCCTGGCTTCAAATATCTTATTGTTCTACTTCAGTCCTGAGCTTGCTCCTTGCCAGCTACTGCATTTCCAATAGCCTGCTGACCAATCGCCGTGAGAGAATAGAAGCATGGGACATAAAGCTTATCATGTCTGAAACTGTAATCTTCAGCTGGCCTAAGGAATTTCCTTCTTGATTTCTTTAAATTTGTCAGTTGAGTTTCATCTCCAGCATCAGCCACTATGTATTTTTTTTTCTTTTACACACCCATTGTTTTGTCCAGCCCTACACAGTCATTTATCATAATGTCATTTCCTGACCACCATAATAGGCTTGCAACTAGCCATCCTTTGTCTCGTGATCCATCTTCCACATATGAATCAGGGCCAAGTAATAATACCCTAAACATCCTTTTTTACTTTTTTCCTTCCTTGATAGAAAACTACAATGACTGTTCACTGACACAAAGCAAAAATAAAAATTGGTAACCCAACTTTAAGCCCCCAAACCGTCTGTCCCAATCTACCTTTTGAGTGTTACATAAAAGGCCCATTCAGGAATTGGATGCCTCACTCAATTTTTGTATTCATTTTTCTTGAAAATATATTTTGGCTTTCTTTCTCTATTTAGTCCTGTTTTGTCTCTGCCTAGAATACTATCTTTCCATTTTGGGCTATCAAAATACTACTATTCAGTTCTACATGTAAGGAGCTTGGAAGTTACCACTCCATCCTAACAATAAATAAAAAGCTTAACAGACTGAGCAATCAACAATGCTTCTAAGAAGGGTGAGGACACAGGGCATATTACTGTCCTCGAGACTGGAGTGACAAAAAGGCAAACAGAGAAAATTCACAGCTTATGGTACCAGAGACACCCCCACAGAAACCACACTGGGGACTAGTACTGAAGTAGAGAAACCTGAACTATAATTGCTACAGATTGAGGGCGGACAACTCTAAGAGTTAAAACTCAGCGGCACCCAGTCTTAGGGGGAATTTTGTGAGATTTATTTCCAAGATCTCAACGAGGTTCTCACAGTAAATAGCAGAGAAAAAATCCTCTCTGAAGGGAGAAGGGGAAAAGGAACCATTTTTAAATATGCCAGAATACTGTTTTTTTGTTTTTGCTTTTGTTTTAACAAGGCTTGCCCTGACGGAAACTGTCAACCAGTTTAGCTAACCAGAGCCTAACCTGCTGGGGTATTATCAGAGCCTAACTGGCCTGGAGGAAGGGGAGTACCCACCTGCAGCCCACTCTAGCCATTTTGTCACACTAAAAGGCTCTTGGGGGCACTGAGAAACATTTGTAAAATTCACAATCCAGAGGCACAGGCTCTTTAAAAGACTGGGCCCTAATCCTGAAACCATACAACGCTTCCCCTCCCCACACCCTACTACCACATTACTAAAAGCCTATTTATAGCAGCAACTTTGACCCAGAACATCTTGTCCCGCTATCAAGAAAATATTACCAGGCACACCAAAAGGCAACGCAACTTGAAGAGACAGAACAAGTACAAAAACCAGACACGGCAGAGATGTTGAAATTATCACATCCCACACCAGGATTTGGAATCAGATCAGGATTAAAACCTCTGTGTTATAATTTACTAAACATAGTTCTCTGAGCCTCAGTTTCCCCATTTGTGAAAACAGGTCAATAATACCTTACTTCAATTGACCTTAAGTTCATCGACACCACCTCCAAGTTTGGCCATGGCTGATTCTGGACTGTGGAGAAGAAAGCATTCATGGACCAAATTGCAAAGGAAGAAGAAGCTTAATGTCAGGAGCAGATTGTGCAGCTGGTGGGATGTCAATAAAAATGATTTTCCATCAGAAAAAATAACCTTACTTGAAGTGATGTTGTGAGGACTGACTATGAATACCCACAGAAGTCCTAAAATAGGGTAAGTCTCATGGGCACGGTGAGCACCATCACCAACTACCGTCATCAGTCACCCTCTTCAAGTATCTATTTGCTCCGCCCGTCGCTGTGGCTGCTGCCACTCCTCTTTCTCGAATCTATTTCATATCTCCCCTACTTCCTGCTTGAATGAGATGTTCTATTTTATATGTCCTACTCTAAAATAACTATAAAAAACAACAGACAAATTATTGGGAAAAAACTCAAATGTTCCATCCTCTGCATAAATTTTCTCTTCCAGAATATGTATATAGCTCTGGCATATCACTGCTCTAGACTCACTACTGTGTGACTGACAAATCCTATGGCTGTTTTCTTTTTGGTGATATTAATTAAATAAGCACAATGATACTGGTACTTGATGTCAAACAGCTTCAGTGATTCAGAGATCTCTGTACACTTGTTAAACCAGCGATGCATTTCTACAAATATATCCTTTTTGTCATTTCAAAAGTGGATATAGAATATTAAAATGTCAGCTTTGTTACCCTGTGTTCCCTGAAACAATATTTTGTTTGATCAAAAGTAATTCTGAAAGGTGAATTTCCCATATAAATGAATGAATCTCACTGTGGTACTTTGCTTTCTGTGGATTACAATGTGTGTCTATCTCCCAAAGCCTGACACGGACTCTCTCATACATCAGCCCAGCCTAGCAATCTGAACCCAGACTCAAATATTAAGCTCTTAGAGGTTAACCCAACTGTATTGATTACAATATAAATATGACTCCATCACATTCCAACATACAAGCTTGTTTTACTATCTCCAGAGGTTTGCTAGGTGATAATGTTCCTGAAAATTGCACACATGTAACTATGGCTATGGCTGGAAAGCAAATCAATGACAGCTTATCAATAAAAATATAAGAATTACACATAAACTCAAGATAGAAGCTGAATGCATCCTGGATTGCCAATGGCAGGGCAATTAGCTCCATTACTCACTGAACCACAGAGGATGTGAAAAAGGTGTTCCTTTCCTGTTCCCAGATCTCATGGTACATTTTGGTTGTTGATTTTTTTTTCAATTTCAAAGCTTATCTTGGGCATCCCCATGTACAATAATTTGACAATGTTTTATATTTACGTAAGCATACATATATCTTCTCTCAAATAAGATTTAAAATGAATTGAATTTAAAAATGCCTAGCTTTTTGGTTTCAGTTTGAAGGAATAGAGTTGCGTCCCTGTAATCAGTAATGTATGAGTGCAGGCATAAGGATATAAAAAATTTTGTAGATAAAAATAAAAGCATGTAAAGTTAAGTTTTGGGGAAACCACTAAAGAATAAATCGAAGGAGTGACATAGGAGAAAAGAACAACAGTAACAACAAAAAGACAAAGCACAAGTTGTATAAAACAACTTGGAAATAGGTCTCTACTTTAAAGAGGAAATCAGAATAGAAAATAGAGTTAATTAAAATTATTTTTATGAGTCTTCAGAAGTAGTTTTTCATTTGTCTCTTTTCTGACTTTTTTTCAGTCTTTACTGTCATATGGATTATTTTCCAAGGCACTGAATTATATAATTTTGTTTAGAATACTAGAAGAACATTCCATGCTTAATATCTGACTTTCTTAAACAAT
This sequence comes from Prionailurus viverrinus, assembly GCF_022837055.1. Taxonomy (NCBI): domain Eukaryota; kingdom Metazoa; phylum Chordata; class Mammalia; order Carnivora; family Felidae; genus Prionailurus; species Prionailurus viverrinus. The sequence goes on from NC_062562.1 coordinate 143,849,427, forward strand.
TCTCTATTTCCTGTTTCAAGAATAATAAAATAGATGCAAGAGGAAAAGACTAAATTGGAATTTGAGGTTCCAATTTGTGGACATAGATCACTCTTATTCTTAGAAGAGCATCATGGAAATGAAGAATGCATTATCTATAACTCAAAATGAAGGGGTAGGAGCAGTTAGAATAAATTATGATCTCAAAGCTCAAGGAAACACCCCAAATCCAAACAAATACAATGAATATAAATAAAATTATTTAGAACAGAAACACCAATAGAATAAAACAGATGCAGTTTATCTTCTTGGTAGATTTAAAGGAAGCTTAATCTGGTCCATGTGAATAAAACAGAGTAAGGAACAATTTACAGCCTCATCCCCCAATGCTGTGCCAAGTTGCAAACAGGGTATTCATAGCTAGCTGCTAAGGAGCCAAGTATGTAAATGACGAAAGAAACTTCAGGCCAAGAGATGATCTTCACAGCCTGGGTTAAGAGCTAGGCAGAATCCCACAGGATCTGGCTAGATTTACCCTACTTCATTACTATCAGCTTATACAATGCTGGGAACATCAAAAGACCAGAATCCCTGCCTTGTCACACATAAACCACTCTAAAGGACTATGACCATTAATTATTAGAAATGAATAATGATTGGGGCGCCTGGGTGGCTCAGTCGGTTGAGTGTCCGACTTCAGCTCAGGTCATGATCTCCCAGTTCGTGAGTTCAAGCTCCGAGTCGGGCTCTGTGCTGATGGCTTGGAGCCTGGAGCCTGCCTCAGATTCTGTGTCTCCCTCTCTCTCTCTGCCCCTTCCCCACTGGTGCTCTGACTGTCTCACTCTCAAAAATAAATAATAAAATATTCAAAAAATTTTTTAAAAGAAATGAATAATGATCACAACACCAGCATTTACCACACTTGCTATGTTCCATATCTTGTCAATGCTTCAAATGATCAGTTTATTGTTTATAATTTTTCTAATTATTATAATTATTACAATAATTTGAAGGCAAATAATTTATTCTGAGGGTTTTAATATTCGGCACTTTGGGTCATTAAATGAGTCCCTACTAGCAGTTTGTTAACGATTGTTCAGCTTTTGTAGTTTTGCTTTGTTTTTATGTTTGATGTTTGTTTATTTGCACAGCTGTAAATGCCCAGATACTTTCTTCCTCTTAGAGTAAAATAAGGGTGGAATACAAATGCTCTCAAGAAATGCATTCCACTTGGAACACTACATTTGAATCCTCTCTGCTTAAAATTTGGTAATGCCCATGAAAAGCAATTTGATTTGCTGTAAAAGGACATGCCAAGGAAAAGTCATATCTCAGAATATGAAAATAAAATACAATGGCTCTGTCTATAAGGAACCAAACACATCCATTTGAAAAGTGAGCATAACTCTCATCTTGGAAATGCCACACACACACACACACACACACACACACACACAACCCAGCTTGAGTGCTTTCTTACCCTTTCTTCTCCAAGTAATAAATTATTTTTGCGTTAGATACATACAGCTGGAGAAATAACACCCTTTGTCTAAAGTCACTTGAATGAGAAACAAAACACTTTGTATCCATGAAACAAAATTATTCATGAGAGCAGATGCATGTTTGAATAATTTCAGTTCTCAAAGTGAGGCAAGCAGTTAAGAACAAAGTTACTGTTTTGTGGTTTTCAGATTGGCACCTGGATTGTAAAGCTTCAAAACAGGTCTCAGGGAGGACAATGCAGCTGGAGTTACAGGGGAGAAGCAATTCTCTCAAAAAGAAAAAAAGTGTACATGCTTTTTATAAGTTTTAGTGAGAAACTTTTCCTCAATTTCAGAGGGAACTTCCAGTCTTGCAAACATCACTCATGCTTGAGAAGAAAGAAAGAAAAGAAACAAAGAAAGAAAGAAAGAAAGAAAGAAAGAAAGAAAGAAAGAAAGACTCTAATGTAATGTGTTTTGTTGCTGTTGTTGTTCCAAAAAAGCATTTGTCTCTAAAGAGAGTGTCAGTTCCATTGCATTCCCCTTAGTTTCTTTCTCTAATCAGGTATAAATGCCAAGGCTGCTTCATTGGGGTCTTTAGCTTTATTTAGAATCCATATATATATATATATATATATATATATATATATATATATATATGAAAAAAAAAAGGATACAAAAATAGGTATTGTTTTGAAGAGACCGGGTTAGAGGACAGCATAAAGAAGAAGTACAAAGAGAAAGACAAAACAGAGCCCTGTGCTTGTCCTGATAAATGAGCTGCCTGCAGGGAGGCTGCGTCCTAGAGAAGGGATCACAGATCTCTTCCTGTGACATTCGCTATCTCTAGACAGAGTGGCAAGCACAGTAGACTACGGCAATGCCTCACTGGTGATCTCCTCCGTGTTAGGATGTTTTGAAGAAGAAAAGTTTGAAATCTGAAGACAGCCACAACAGCTGTATTTGGGGGAGACTAGGTAATGCCCAGAGTCCAGTGTCACAAGGACAGCAAATATGTAAAAAAAAAAAAAAAAATCTAACATGTGTGACAAAGCCAGGCTCAGATGCCCTGTTGCCACCTTTGTAAAGAGGGAATGGTACTGATGCAAGGCCCCCTTACAGGCATTTTGCCAGAGCAAATCATGGCGGGTAAGTGGTATGAGTCGTGCTCACAAAGGAACGGGCTGCAGATAGCTGGAAAGGCAAAGTCAGTCCCATACTGATCTTGAAGCAAGTGTCAGTTACTAGTAATTTCAACACCAGTTGAAGATTCAAACCCCATCTCAATTACTGTCATGCTGGATAATTCTTGAATGGATCAAATTGTCTGGTTGTGCCTCAGTTCCTTCTCAAATGCCATTTCAGTGGCTTAAAAACTTATAATGAGACAAGAGTGGGGTGAGGGAATGTGGTTAGCATCAGAACTAAAAAATGCTCAAATGATTTGGTGATTCTCCCAATGGTACAGGAATGTTTGAGGATACACATCAGGGTTCCACATGGTAGGAGTGTAAACCATTATTTTAAAGTGGAACTGAAAATTTTGGTCTTAGTTTTTCTGTTGCATAGCCTCCATGTAGGAGTAGTGAGTTTAATGCCTCTGACACTGACATGTGCCTCCACTTGCAATTGGATATATTATGCTTTTCTTTGAAATTTTGGATAGTCGTGAATAGCATCATCTGTGATCATGTCAACAGACATGATCATTTTATGATCTGAGAGAGCTAAAGCAACAAATGTATTGCCACTTGGAATCTAACCCAAAGATAGAAAGTTGCATTGTCAGAGGTTAAAGCTAATCTGCACTTACGTTATCAGCAGCAACTTACATCCTTCTCTGCCTTTGTTTCCTTTTTAAAGGCATGACTGAACTTCTATTTCAGATGAAAGAACATAAAAATGTTGGGCAGTGAAGTTTTCAAACCCATATAATTTTTAGCCTATATTAGTGATTATGCAAGTCATTGATTTGTAACTAGACGTCAAGTTAGTAGCAAAGCTTCTAATTATAATGAGTTGCTAGGATTCCATCTCGTTTAAAAAGTCCCCAAATAATATTGATCTATTTAATGCAAAGGTAGAAATAGAGAAAAAATTATATAAAACTATCGCATTCTTGATTCACACATTTTAGAAAGATGTTTGTTTACATCTCAAGATCTCAAACGGCAGAAGTACTTTCAGCCAGCTTCTGTTGTTACTTATAAATGAGTCAATAAACAAATGGAAATAATTCTCTGCATAGAGATGAAATGAACCAGCAAAATATCAAAGAGTACAGTGTCAAAAAACAAATAGCATGGAGCGGATTTATTGGTCAAAATATGTCCTCGTTGGATAAAAACAACATGATGCCTAGTTAGGTCTTATATAGTGAATAGATTTCTTTCTCACAGGTTTCTTCAAGGAAACCACAAATAAGCACTGAAATAATTCTATAGGTACCATTTTGAAGTATCAACATTCCAGTTTCGAAAACAGTATTAAACAATGTTGAGGTTGATAGTATTTAGGAACAGGATGAAGACAGTGTGATATTCAATGAGGATGGATAAACTGTGCATTTGCCAAGTTTGTTAAATAAACACATTAACAAAATACATCAACAAATGGTAATTTTGTGTTTAACTTAATTATTATAGTGGTCAATGAAGTTATGAGAGCTTCCCCAGCTCCTCTCCTTAATGTGAGTTTCAATACTAGAATTCAGCCCCATCTAAAACTTTATTAGTCAACTTTCCTCCTCTTGACAGACGCATTGCATGATCTACTGATCCCACCATTTGTCCACACATTGGAGTATATATTCCATGATTTCACCTGGTCCACCATAATTTCTATTATTGGCGTCTTCCATCTTGTACCTCCTTAGGGGAAAAAAAAAACTACAAAAGTAGTAAAACAAAACCCAAATCAGGATGTTCTACCATATCACTAGCAAAATGATAATATAAATATTCTGGTCAAGAGCAATGTTGATAAATTCTCCTATCCGTGGATTTTCTTTCATTCTTCTTTAAAATTGGTGTATAATGTATAAGGCATTTTCTTTTACACTTTTAAATAATATAGTCAATTGATTTAGCATTACAAAAAATATTTCTCAAAGCCCTGAAACTGGGCAATATGATCCACAAAGTGCATATAAAAAAGTTGATAATAGGGGCGCCTGGGTGGCGCAGTCGGTTAAGCGTCCGACTTCAGCCAGGTCACGATCTCGCGGTCCGTGAGTTCGAGCCCCGCGTCGGGCTCTGGGCTGATGGCTCAGAGCCTGGAGCCTGTTTCCGATTCTGTGTCTCCCTCTCTCTCTGCCCCTCCCCCGTTCATGCTCTGTCTCTCTCTGTCCCAAAAATAAATAAACGTTGAAAAAAAATTAAAAAAAAAAAGTTGATAATAAAGCCATAAACTGTCAAACTGGATGGGTCCTGAAAAAAAAAAAAAAACTAAACTAAAGTTGAGAGGTAAAGTGTCTTGCTGTCCAAAGATACAGAAGTATTTATAATTCTTGATAATTAAAAATGAGAAAAGATTCTATTTGTGTCAAAGGCATCACTATGACTTTGTCATTTTCTTGTGATAAAAGGAACATGCTCACTTCCAGTTTATCTCAAACTACTTTGGGTGACTGGTTATGGCTGGTTAGCTTTCTAATCAATTGTTTAAGTCTTGATTGGCCAGAGAGTCCTGGCATGTGGAACATTTACTGCATTGAGTTTCATTCAAAGAAATGCAATACCAAGTGTTTATTGCTGAAGAAATGCTCAGTAAAAGTAAACTAAAGTTTCCACATGGCACAAAACTTAAGAATCTAAATTAGGAAATAAAATTTAGGTATAACTTATCTTAAAAATAAGCAAAATCTGGGGCGCCTGGGTGGCTCAGTTGGTTGCGCATCCGACTTGGCTCAGGTCATGATCTCGCAGTCCATGAGTTCGAGCCCCGCATTGGGCTCTGGGCTGACAGCTCAGAGCCTGGAGCCTGTTTCGGATTCTGTGTCTCCCTCTCTCTCTGACCCTCCCCTGCTCATGCTCTGTGTCTCTCTGTCTCAAAAATAAATAAATGTTAAAAATTTTTTTTTTTAAAAAATAAGCAAAATCTTAAAATGAATGAGCTCTAAATCTCAAAAAGATGATCAAAACAAAGAATTACTAAAGAAATGTATGGTTAAGTAAGTGGCTAACAAATATTCAAAATGTTACAGCACTTCCCAGGGTGCAATGCATGGGCATGTTGCTTTTAGGCTTAAAAGCCCTTTATAATTAATGTGGCAGTCCTATAGCCCTCTGGTCACTTATGTGTACTTCCTTTTGTTATAATGCAGTTAATAAGGCATCTGGCCCTGTAGAGTACACAGGCATTGCACTCCACCCTCAGTTAATTATGACACCAATGAGTGGTATTTTAAAATTCTTGATATTTTGAGCCATTGTCTTAAGTCTCTTATTTATAATAGCAGAATTTCAGGGGCACCTGGATGGCTCAGTCAGTTGAGCGTCCAGCTTAGGCTCAGGTCATGATCTTGTGGTCTGTGAGTTCGAGCCCCATGTCAGGCTCTGTGCTGACGGCTCAGAGCCTGAAGCCTGCTTTGGATTCTGTGCCTCCCAACTCATGCTATGTCTCTCCCTGTCTCTCAAAAATAAACATTAAAAATTTTTTATAATATCAGAATTTCTGCTTTCCCTATGAAGTTAAAAGGAGCATATTTAGCCAGCAACATTCATTGCCTCTCATGCCACAAGTGAAAAGACTAAGAAATCATATTGTAACAGAATATTGGATGCAACTTTTTCTTTACCCCAGAAATCCAAGACCTGAAGCTGAAAGGTCCAAGAAGAGTTGCCCCCAAATTGCCTTTGATTTACATTCAAGAGTCAGTGAGCTATCTTGAAGATCAACCAAGATGCTCCAGAAGCACCCCACTTTAAGGAAGAATGCCCCTACTTCATCCCTAACCATAAACCTTTTATCTTCATAAGGGGAAAAAAATTGGTGGGGAGGGCACCCATCTGAGACTCACCAGCTTTCGAGAGAAAGGCAATATGCACAGTAGAGGCTACTGGCTCCCCTCCTCAGAATAAGGGTTTGCCAACCAAACCACTTGTAGAGACTACTGGTATCTGCATGAATATATGTTCTGAGTGGATGCTCACTGAGCAACAGATCTGACAGGTACACCTGGGTTTACCACTAGAAAGAAGGATGGTGTGGTAGGTTTTTGGAATCTTTTGATGTATGTCCCAACAAATGTGATACGTATGTCAACAGAGAGAATGCTTACTGCTAGAAATTTCTAAGGCTGGAGGCTTGCTGGAGGAGCCTGAACAAATGGGATAAAAAATATAGTAACAGAGTATCTCATCCAGTTCAGAGTAAAAAGTTAGGGCGATGATTATGGTTATATTTAGAGATAGTGGGTGGCTTCCAAGACCTTGGAGATGGAGAAAAGGACTTACTAGTTCAAATGGCTTCACTTTTATGTGAAAAAAAATACATACAGACGTTAGATAATAGGCAGGAACCATAGGCTTTTCCAGTAGCCTCTGAGTCACACAATGAGTCCAAGTCGCATCTTTCCTGGTCAAAGAGTTTTGATTGGAGATTTTGATCAATAACAAGGAGGAAGGGATATTATGGCTGCTGTTTTCTAAAAGGCTCCTCATGAAAGAAGATGTGAGAGGTCAAGGCTGAACTCAACTCAAGGAAATCATACATACCACTGATTTGGAAACTGTCAGCCAACATCACTAGCGAATGGAACCAAACTGAACCAGAGTGAGAACAAGGGTATTTCCCCACTACTGATGGACCTCCAGTTAGATAAGATGAACTCAGTCTCACCTATTGCTCCTTCCTGCCCCCAATCAGCTGTAGAGAGAGGGAAATCAGATGTCCAAAAGGAGAACAGCAACCTGTACGCACAAACCTGCTCCAATCCCTGCCCACAAGCCCTCACTCACACTAAAGTTGACCAAAATAACAGCTCTAGCCTACACTGGAAATGTGAGGGGTAGAGCTTTGAATAGGATGTGAACTGCATTCCAAATGATGCTGAGTTCATTTTGGTAGACAAAAATGATCAGAAAGCTATGAATTGGTACTCAACTTTTCTAAAGGACAAAAAAAGAAGTAAACAATGTTTTATTTATAACACCATAAATCAAAATTATTTAGTAAACCATTTATAATAACAAGAAAGGAAGAAATTTGGCTGCTGTTGTATATCAGTTTGAGGGTCTCAAAATTAGAACAAGGAAACAGAACAGAGATGACCTAAAAGGCAAAAAAAGAATGAAGCTTCAAAACAGTATTATCTTCTCCTGACTCAGATCTTTCCAACATGAGTTCATGACTCTGTTTAAGATTTTGTGAATTGTCATAACATCAATACATTATTCATACTTACACTGATAAAAAAAAAGATACATTCCAATAAATAAAATGTTTCTAAATGATTTCATTTTTTTAATTGAAAAAAATTCTGTTAATTTAGGTGATTCAGTGCTGATGTCAATTTTAAAAACAAAACAGTTTAGGGTTATCTGATCAGCATACAAAACATACAGTTCTCTGGTTTACATTTCCCCATGAAAACTGCATGGCTCTCTCTCTTGTCCCTCTGTGGACTATCATTTTAACTTCATATAATTACAAATTTTTGAAGATTTTTAAATGAAAAGTCGACTTTGGGGTAAATGATAACTCCCCTAAATTCATATGAAGATCATGGATCTGTTGCCTACTAAAAAACTGTTATAAAAATTTCCCTCGTTTCAGTTAATAATGGCTACCCTGAAGTTAAAAATGTTGATCAGGTTAAGAAGTAAATGGAACCATTCTTCCATAGGGTTTTTATAGCATTAAAATTAAATCTTAAAAAGGGTAATACTAGAGCCTATCTGGTGGCTTCAGTATTATGACGATTGTTTGTAGCTCTTTAATCAGTTGGAAATCATGACAAAGGGGTTTGGATCTAGCTCGATGAAACATGCGAAGCAAATGTAAAATCTCTGTCAAGGTTGACAGTATTGAAAGGGAAATCAGGGAGAAGAGCAAATCAAGACGTGTAATCCCTGAAAATAAACCAGAGAACAATGCTTTTGCAAATTAGCTGTGAAACAGCCGTGATTCAGCACCTTACTCATGATTCTTCAAAATGCCACTCTATCATACTTTTCAAAATTATTCTTTTTTCATTTATGCCTCAAATGTTAGCTGCTCCAAATGAACACATAAAAGAGTCACAAGAACCTAATAAGGAAAATGCTGTTTCTTCTCTCAAAACAGTGGGTCATCTAAAGATTGAGTCGTTTCTTAATCTAGTTCTATTTTTTGTTTTACATAATGTAGCCACAAGCCACCCTGTCCCTAATTTGCTCCCCACAATGAAGCAGGCAAAAGTACCAAGTAACTATTGTTTGCAACGGGGTGCTTTCCAGTTTAGGTATTTAATACTCCTGACAGGTTCCATGGAATGAAACTTTTGTTCTCCCAAGATATACTGAATTGGTTCAAAAAGAGACAAAACTGCTGAAAGTGAATTTTATTTTTAATTTTATTGTACTGCAAGAAGAAAGGAGCACTTTGCAGTCAGCTCAGAGATGCCAGTCAAATACTGACAGGCCACTAAGTTGAATGAAACCAGGTGGAGGAAGCTTTCTTTAGTTAGTGACAGTCCATTCTGCTGCGTGACGATGGCACGGGCCAAGTGGTTTCTCCCGCTAATCCCTGGTAAAGTGTGTCTTCTATAGTCCTCTGACAATGTAAGTTATCCCAAAACACAGCCTATCCATTTAGAAAGGAATATCTACTCTATTATTGACTGCAAAGTTTTAGGACTCCAAGCTGAATACAGAAAGGGAAATTATAGGCACCCAAATCAGTCCCAGGTTGTCCAGGTTTCCAGATCTAAACAACATCAATCCTAGAAATTATCCTTTTTTAAAATTCCAGTCCTTAAAAATGCTTCCAGTTTTCAATCAGGGCTCTAAGAACAACTCCCCACACCCCCACTCCCACCCCCACACACACATGATAAAATGTTCTCTCTCTAGTCACCTGAAATGTGAGTTTATTGCTTATTTACTTGGATTTCAAGACCAGAAAATTCTGATTTTCCCCTTAACCCTTTCCTGGCTCCAGACTGTATCACATTTTTCCAATCTCCTTGATTCCTAAAGTTAACCTGATATTTCTTTTGGTTTCTATTTGCTCCCCCCACCCTGCCACCCACAGCTTCTTCCCCATCTCATTTCTTTTCAATCAGCACTTTGTCTCATGCTTACTCTCTACATCACATATTTATATTTTCTGGCCTTTAGTTATCTTATATTTGATTAGCGTTCACCTGCATTCCCCCTCTGGGAGACAGTATAGAATAATGTTGGATAAAAAGTCTTTGCATCAGTGAGTATGGAGTGAGATATGGGTCCTAAACATCTGTCAGGTAGGATATTTCTTGAATTATAACTTCAGGGCTCAAAGCATTAAGCCACTCCAGCTGCAATAGCCAACTTCATTGTATGAATATAAAACAAACTAGAAATTAGAAATTCAAAATATCTTCTACACTCCTAGGAAGCAATCTGCCCACTGTCAAAGACTAGAAGTCTCTAAAGAAGTTTTATAAGTGGTAATGAATAATTTAATCTAGAACTATTCCTATTATCCATGTATTGGAAGGTTAAAGAGCTCTTGAAAAACATCTTCTTTTCCCTGAATGCCACTGATGCTAAATTATAAAGCTACATATCCCCTTCCATAAGTTACCACTTCTTCTGGCTACCTCATCCTAGGAAAACCAGGCATTTGGAAGAGCAAAAACACAATCCAGCACTCTTTTTGGAAAGCAGGTGTCCAGTTAATTCATATATTCATTCATGAATATCCCAACAAAATCTTGTCTTAACAACACATATTTAGACTGTTGGCCGCTTAAGTTATGACCAGATTTAAATATCACTCCTGTGATGTCTGTCATTTCTTTTCCAAATCTAATAACCTACACAACTAATAGACAATCATCTCTTCACAACTAAGACAACATTTCATGAGGTTGCTTTCAAATCACATTCATACTGCTGGACTAGGATAAGGAGTGGGCCATGAATTTGCAATCCATCACTCCAGGAGCCCTCTGCAGGATCCCTCTGGATATGCAAGAAAAAATAAAGTCATTGGAGACTATGTAATCTCACAAAACGTAAAGAGAGTTTTCACCAACAGAGGACATTTTAAATAAATACCAGAAATATAGAAAATGGAAGTTGATTGGTTGATAGATAAAAATAAGCGGAGAATTCACAACCTAAGATATACTGCTAGGGTGCTTCAAAGAAAACCAACTTGCTCAAAGGAAACTCCATGAAGATATCACACCCAGATACAGCAAGTCATTTGAATTTTATAAGAGTTAAATGATATTAAAACACTGTGCTGAAAATAGTAGATGTGCAGCATCACTGACGGTCTATGTTACAGAACCAGGATAAGATGTCCATTCCATTCCACTGGCAACTACTTATAGGCAAGAAACCAGAGGGCTCTCCTTAAAGAAACCAAACAAACATCCGGGAATACTAAGACTTCTAGTGTGTGCGCTGGCCCTTCTCAGGAGAAAAAACCCTCTTCAACTACAGAGATATTCTGCCCCCCCCTCCCCCCGGCCCTTCTCACCTGCACAGAACTCCTGATCTGACTTCTTCAGATCAGAGATTCAGGAGGAGGAAAGTCAATCTTCTTTCACAGCAGCAGAGGAAACTCATTCCAATTATCAAGAAATTTCCTAAACCAGCTATCACCAAATAGCAGAAAAGGGAAAGAGAGAACAGAACATAAACAAACTGAAAAGTCTCTGTGTGATCTTGGAGGAAAGGGAGGAATTCCACAGAATGAAAAGGAAGTTTAAAAAACTGTAAATAGTGTATTTATAGAGATTCAAGAGGAAAATTCACCCATGAATACAAAATAGGATGCTATTAAAAGAGAATACCAGGGATCAAAAATGCTTTTATTACAGATAATAGTATCATTGCTGAAATTAAAAGTTGGAAAGACTGGAAGATAAAATTGAGAACATGTAGAATGCATAAAGCAAAAAGATAAATATGAGAGAAAATGTAAGAGCAATAAAGGGTCATCCCACTGGGTACGATGTTTGGTTAACAGAATTGCAAAAAGAAAAATCAGAGAAGATTGAGGGGTGGTATAATATCTAATAAGTAATACAAAGAAATGTTCTGGTGCTGAGGATATGAATCTTCATATTGCACGGGTGCACCGAGTCCCTATACAAGGAATGACAGATGACACCAAATCACCCCAGGTATTTCTTATTGGCAATAATGAATATTAGAAACAACCAAGTAATTCCTTCAAAATTCTGATGGAAAATAATTTTCTATCAATGCTTCCGGATATAACCAAGCCATCAATTAAGTACAAGGCAGAATAAAACTATTTTTTAGACATTTACTGAGAGTTTTCTTCCCTTGGACCCTAGCATGGGAATTTATTTGAAGACATATCCTAAAAATGTAGGAAGTAAATTATGTGAGAGGAAAACATGAAATTCATGAGATGATATTCTATCCAAGAAGGGAATTCAGGGGAGGGCAGTTATACAGCAAACTTAGAAAGTAACCAGTAAAGCTGGGAACAGGGAGACAGAGAAGTCCATAAGGGAAATCTCTAAGGTGGTTGAAGAAAGACTCATGATTTTAATGTAGAGAGAGGGAGGGAGGAAGGGGGAAAGTGGGAAAGAGAGAGAAGGAGAGAGGGGGGAAGAGAGAGAACAATGTGCAAGAGAAAACAAGCAAAATGGTGATTGGAAAAGCAGGACAATTATTTTTTGAAGTCTAAATATAAAGCAAATAACAATACATTTGAGTGTTAAGCAATAGACTGAGCATAAGAAAAGAGGACCCATCTGACCTTGATGCCAGAACATTCTGCTCCAGGTGGCCCAGCTTTATGGCACCTTTCGGAGGAGGAAATGGAGTCTTAATATGTACAGGGTCATAATAATGTAAATGTTTATTCCTTTTCTACTTTTGGAGTCAATCTAGGGACAAAGAAAGAGGAGCAGTGGTTGTCCTCACAGAACAGATTGTCAATATTAACAACTTAATGATGTGAAAGTGAAAGGGGGGCCCCCCCAAAAAATGGTTTGTATACAAGAGAAGAAAAAGCATAACGAAGGGTGTACGTTTTAATATATTTTTCTTATAAAGCAGAAAGTTGAGATTTGTGTCATAAGATATACCTCAAAAGACTGGAGCCAGAAATAGAGGCTTAAGTATATTTTTCCATGGTTATAAAATTTACCAGAAGAAAAACCAGAATCTCAACAGAATACCATAACAACACAGGGAGAAGGAGAGAGAGTGAAGGGTAGCAAAAGTGAACTGAGTCCTTACCTTTCTTATCCTAATGTATAGATAACTTTATAAATGAAGGATTTAAGATATAAAAATAATATTTGGAGTTGTCACAGACACACACAGAAAAACCCCAAAAAACAAAAACAAGAGCAAACGCAAAGAACTGGTCAACACCTAGAAGAGATTGTCTCTTTACACTGGGTCCAAGGTCTGGAGAGGTACAATCAGATACTCTTACTTCCCACTTCAAGCAGTTTTCTAAAACAGAAACTTCAAAATAAATTTAAAAGCCAAACTTAAAACACCATTTCAAATGGCATCCCCATCATCACCAAATACCTGGCAACTAAATTCATAATTCTGGGTTCAGACAATGATGCTGTTCAGTGCGCTAACACCAAATAGTAACTATTGGTTTAATAAATAAACCATTACATCAAAAATATGACTATTGTTACTGGCAGAATATTAAACATCTCATCATTGCCGGACATAAGCAAACTCACGGATTTCAGATGGAGTATAGAGCTCTTTAGCAGATAACCACAGAGTTTATCATGATCAAGTGAAGGCATGGCAGGAAGTCAAGGAACTCTGAGCACAGAACGAGGCGATTTAAGAAAAGGATGTGATAAATTTGGAAAGCCACGTATTCACCATGAATACATTCTGATGCCGGATGTAAAAGTGCCTTTTCTTAGGGGCACTTTCTTAGGATTTTCCCACCTATCGCATGTTCAGTGATAAAGCTGTACCTTCCTTCAGGCCTGGCCTTTGTTTGAAATCAACTACCTGAATCTTCAGATGTGTTTTCTAACTCTGTTTTTTCCCCTTGCTTTTTTTTTTTTAACCTTGCCTTTTTTTTTTCCTACGCAGTGAAGTCTTTGTGTGGTGACCTGAAATTCCTCAGGACAACTAGAACTCCATTTCTTTCATTTTCATTTTCTTTCCTTCTTTCTTTCTTTTTAATTAGACACTCACAAAGTGCAGTGCACTTTTTTTTGTTTGTTTGTTTCAAGCAGCCTCCTTTTTTTTGAACTGTTCTGCTGGCTGGCCCAGAGACTACATCTATTGTCTGATGTTATCGATTGCCCTGGCTGTTAAGGCGTGGAATCGGCACTTCCTGTGCAGAGGTTCCCTGATGAATACTGACTCGATTAGGCCAGGATAGCATAACATGACTCACTGTCTTCTGTCAGCCCTATTGAATTCCAAGCTGTCTCAGAACCAGCTTACTTGCTATCCTCTTAAATTCTCTGGTGGTTCTTTTCCCCCCAGTTGGTTGTGAGCTACCACACACTGTAAGGAGAGAAAGCAGACACTTTCGGGATTGAAACAAAATCTGCTACCTGACCCATGAGTCTTGTTTTCAAAGCTGAGGAAAGAAAGAAAAATATTAACCAAACCACCCTGACTGACTAATCAAATATCAATGTGAGACTCAGGAACATTATATTTGCTTAAATACATACACTATATTTTTTATTATGATACTTCTACATTTTTTGAAGTTTATTTTTTTATTTTGAGAGAGAGAGAGAAAATGAGCAGAGGAAGGGCAGAGAGAGAGGGAGAGAGAATCCCAAGCAGGCTCTGCACTGTCATGAGATCATGACCTGAGCCAAAACCAAGAGTTGGACGCTCACCTGACTGAGCCATCCAGGGGCCCCATGATACCCTTACATTTCTGACTATGAAAGTCTTACATTTATGAGGCACCAACCCCTTTAAAGATCATTCTATGTCTTAAGGCAGTAAGGTAAGTTTTCTTTTCTTTTCTTGTATTTATGTCTCTCTTACTCTGGCACCTTAATTGCCGTGTGGAATTTTAGGTCTTGCACCAAATATATTTCTCTCATCACCCAACCATTAGCCCTTCATCTCCAGGCCTCCACCTACTTTTCTCCTAGAGTGGTTAATAATAAGACACATGACAGAGGCCAATGGGGGTAGCCACTGTACAACATAAGCTGCTGGAATCTTGGTCAAGGGCTATAGCTAAAGACTCATGAGTAAGTCATTTTTACTTCCTGAGCCTCAGTTTCCTCTGCTCTAAATATCCTTAACAGTTGCAAAGTCAATGCACCATGTGAATTGGGTCCAATACTATGTAATTTTTAAAACCTAATTTCCACCAAAATAATGAAAAGTGATTGAGATATGTATTGATGTCACTCACAAGTACTAAAAGAGGGCTGAATTCATAACATGGAGCACAATGTATGAGGTCATCTTTCCCCAGTTTTTAATGTCTCTCGTGCTTGCAACTATCTCTAAGTCTCTTCCTTCTTTTAAAAACTTTTTAGAAATTCCTCAAACATCAGCCCACACTATTTCTTGTCTCTATTTCTCTGCTCCCACCTTTTTTTGATATTTTTAACATTTTTTTATTCCTTAAAAACTCAGTGAAGATTCTGACTGTACAGGCCCAGGGTATAAATTCCCTCCAGTCTGAATGGATGGTAGAGACATCAATACTTATTATCAAAGCCTAATTACAAGTTAATCCCACCCCCAGCCCCCACTGACTCTGCAGCTCCCTTTCTAGATCAGCAGGACAGTCTTCTTCAGAAGCATAGGTTGTGCAGTCTTTGAATCCAGGAAAATATCCTAGAGCCAAATCCTGTAGTTGCCGGCTCTATGGCATCCATGGCTTACCATAACTGTACTATTTCAGTAGGAAACCTCCCCATAACTCAGAGGCCTATTTTTCTGCCCTTGGCCATCAAGGACAGAAAGGATCCCTACTATCTCTAGTGGTATCCAAGTCTAACTCCTCCGAGTACAGACTCAGTGGTGCAGGTCTTTAAGCCATAAGCCAATCCACACTTGGCTGCCAGACCTCCTGCATCCATTCTAAACGGTCTCTCATTTCTTAAGGTATTTGGTATCTTATGAGGTGAGGTTAAAGAGCTAATTTCCAATCTGAAACTACCTAAAGGAACTTCTTATGCTGTCTCAATTTAGTGAATTTACTTAATACTGAGTCAAAAAAAAAAAAAAAAAGAAAGAAAAGAAAACAACAACAACAACAACAACAAAACAAAAACAAAGCAAAACAAAAAGAATCCACACAGTAGTCCAAAGCCAAACAGCAGATTACCATCCCAAACCATTATTCTAATATCAGAGAAGGAGTTCAAGTTTCCTTCTAGGTGTTCCAGGACAACAACAAATGACATCTAATCGTTTGGAAATTTCTCTGAAATTTCCAAGCTGTAAAACACTGAAATCCTATTCCAATCTACCTTCTAGGTAATGATTTACTCTAAAAAACACTAGGCAAGACACTTTACATTCAAAGACTATCACCACAGAAAACTCAGCTGCCTCATGGCACTACAGCATAGTGACTAAATATCCAAAAAATAATTTGGAAGCAACTTAAAGATTTATGGAAGTTTCTCAGCAATTCCAAAAGATGAATCTCTATGTAACACATCTAACCAAGCACAATTTCTTAAAATCCTTTTGTACCCCCTTAAGCATGCTTTCTGCTACAGGTTTCTTGATCTCAAACACTCATTCACTCTCTCTCTCTGCCTTGTCCCTCTCCCTCCCTCCCACCCTTCTCTGTCTCTCTGTGGATGTACTTTTCACATTTAGCAGCTACTCAAAAAACTCTCTTATTCTTTTTTAACTTTCAAATCTCCCACCAAACCAGCCCGTGCTCCGTTCTTTATTCCTCTACCTCTCATGTGCTAGATACATTCATTTCTTTCTCTGGTTTCTCGATATAAGTCAATCAAGCTTATTTCAATGATTCCCTGCTTCCCCCCTCATTCACAGACCTGATTATGGACAGAAAAATGATTCTCCTTAAAGAGAAGACTAGAGTGAAAAACTCTTAATCGTCTTCTATTCCTACTGTTTCTGTTACATAAAAAGAAGCAATGTCATCACAGCGGATTGGCTTGAAGCTACATGACATGAGGTATTTACATATATTTCTGACACAGGAAGAATTTTTGATTCAAAGAAAATAAAAGGAGCAACACGAAAAGCAGAATACAGTTTGGCCCGAATCCCACACCACTCTGGGCACAGCCCCTCAGTCTCCTGACCCCATTCCCACTTAGCATCCTGCAGGAGGAACGGGAACAAGAGACAGGAGAAGGATAAAGGATGGCAGAGAAGAGGTTTGTGGTTTGCATGAGGAGTGAGCTTGGAGAGGACTACAGCCCGCCTTAGTGCATCTCCTGCTCCAAGAGCCGAGCTGCAGATCTGCTCGGTGAGGAGCAGGGCAGAAGCAGCCACAAAGCTCCAGAACAGCTGCTCCTTTCTCTTCTTCCACTCAACATTTAGACAACCGGGCAGTTTAGGGCAGCCGCTAGGGAGCAGCGGCAGATGGCCGCCATGCTCCAGAGGTGTGCTCCTGAACGGTGAGGGCTCCCTTACAAAGGGCAGCTATTTCTTACATGCCAATAAATATGATTTGCTGAAAGGCTGCAAAAAGGCACATTCGTGAACAATTACTGTTTTTAACTTTGGTCTTTAATTTAGCTCTCTGATGTTACGAGTATTTTATTTTATATATCGGCTATAGAACAATTAGTAAGCTTAAAACAAAAAGAAAATTTAAAAAAATGTATTTGTTTTCTTTCCATCTGGCCTTACCCACATGAAGTAAGGGAGAAATGGCAAAGTGACAAACCTACAATGAAATTTTTCAGATTCAACCCACATTTACTGAGAACCTACTCTGTGTGCCAGTTGCAGTACCAGAATTTTCCGTGGGCCCTGGAGTAAAAGACTGAACTACACACACACACACACACACACACACACACACAAAAGAGGCACAAAAACTGGAAGAAACTAAATATTAGAAGTTCAGTTCTGTTGAAGTCTATGCAAATCCAATTCTGACTAAATTTATGCGTACCTCAATATATGTCAAAAATTCTTCCAAATGAGAAAGTGACAAAGTTGAAATTAAAAAAAAATTTTTAATGTTGATTTTAATGTTTCATTTTGAGAGAGAGAGAGAGAGAGAGAGAGAGAGAGCATGAGCAGGGGAGGGGCAGAGAGAGAAGGAGACACAGAATCCGAAGCAGGCTCCAGACTCTGAGCTGCCGGCACAGAGCTCCACACGGGGCTCGAACCCACAGATGGTGAAATCATGACCTGAGCCGAAGTTGGAAGCCTAACTGACTGAGCCACCCAGACGCCCCCCAAATTGACTTTGTGTGACTGTTATCCTCTACACAAAACGATTATGGTCCTCACAAATAAGAGCTAATGATTCTATAGCACTTTGAAGTTTACAAGGCATTTTCACATACAAAACCTTTTTGACCTGTAAAAAGATTCAGTAAAATAGGATCTGGTACATAATAGAGGCCTCCGCTTCCCAGATGAGGAAAGGTTTCAGAGCTGTTATTGTGCTGACTGGGTCAGCGCCTATCCTGGAGCAGCGACATTTTATTAAGCATACGGCAAGCAATGGACATTACAACAAGGCTTTGCTCTGATGTTGGTGGAATGTTTCATCATTGGCCAACTAGATTTTTTGGAATTTTGTGTGGAAAAGGCAAAATCAGTTGGTATTCTAGCAAAAGAAATTTTACTTGTCTATTTTCTGGGATGCCACAGGAGGGTCTATAATTTGTCAACTGCACTAAAATCTCAGCCACACTGTCTCCCGAGTTTGTTCACTGTACTATTCACTTACATATGCTAAAAAGGCAGGAATTCATAAAAATTAAACTATAAGATATCTGCTTAGTACTCTGTTATCAACCAACATTATAGAAATACTTATTAACCTGCTTAGCCCACTTGAGAAACTACAAAGAAAGCTGTGGTTAGAATAAAGGCTAATTTTCTTTTTGTGGCCAATAAGCCCTAAATCTAAAGTGTGCCTATGTACTAAAAATGTAAATGGTCAAGTGGCATTGTTAAATTACAATTGTCACTGAAAGCCACCTTTTTTTTTGTAGACTGATGGCATTTAATCTTCTTAATGCCCAAGTGTGATCAGGTCATTTTCTTCCAGTGACTGATGACACCCACACTCAAAAGCTGAGATCCAAATTGAAAATTCGCTTTTAAAATAGATCTTCTATGATTCCCCTTCCTATTTCCTCTGTTCTATTTTTTTTTAAGTTTACTTATTGAGGGGGGGAGGGGCAGAAAGAGAAGGAGAGAGAGAATCCCAAGCAGCCTCTGAACTGTGATCAGGAGCCCAATGTGCTCAAACTCACTAACAGTGAGATCATGACCTGAACTGAAATCAAGAGTCAGATGCCTAAAAGACCTAGCCACCCAGAGGCCCCCGTTGTCTCTGTTCTTTATGAAAATTCCTAGACTCCCCCTCTCTGCCTATGTGCAGTCTACCCCCTCCCCATGTTGTGCCTTCCTTCATGTCCCATGCCCAGAACATTCAAGCTCCAAGTAGATTCAGGGTGACTTCCTCCTTGAAGCTTTCTCCTATGGCAGCCTTATCCCTAAAATCTTTCTCCTGCATTTTCATTTGCTTCAGAGGCATCATGAGTCCACCTTTCCCTGGTTTCCCATATGTCCAATCATTCACCATGTCATCTTGATTCTCCTTCAGTATTCCTAAAAGCCCTCACACTGGAGTAGGCTGTGTGTGCCCGTGAATTTCACTTACATTTCTGCTAGCTGAGCGAACTTCATTATAGCCCCTGATTGTTAATCTTAAGTTTTCTCTTCTAAAAATGGTCATTCTACCAGTAACTTAACTCATAGGGTTATGATAAGGATTAAATGAGTTAATAAATGTAAATGTCGACTTAGGTGGAAAATTCATCTTAAGCCAACATTTCTCAAAGTGAGCTTCAAGGAATATTAGTTCCACAAAATGTTCTTCAAATAAAAAAGGGATTCACGGTCAAATCAATTTATTCAACAGTACATTCGATGCCTCCTTCTCAGTCAGCCATAATGTGCATTAGCATATTAAAGGCTCCACAAGTATTGCAGGAAAACAAAACAAAACAAAAACAGTTGTCCTAATGTTCCCTAAACTTATTTGACCAGAGAGCCTTTGTGTGCATATATAGCAGCTATTTAAAATCCTGTGGAACCAGTGTTCCAGGAAGGCATTTGAGAAAACGCTGACTTGGACAAGACCCACAGTTATCATTTTGGAAGTTGTTTCAGCCTCAAGTTTCCAACACTTTTAGAAAAAAAATTATTATTTTTTTATTTTTTGTAAGAGACTATCTTTTAATTTTCAGAGTCACCAGAAAACTCCAGAAAAATGAGCCAATTGTCCGGTGGGAGGCT
This sequence comes from Prionailurus viverrinus, assembly GCF_022837055.1. NCBI lineage: Eukaryota > Metazoa > Chordata > Mammalia > Carnivora > Felidae > Prionailurus > Prionailurus viverrinus. Next base: position 143,869,522 of record NC_062562.1, read on the forward strand.
GTGTCACAAGGATAGTAGAATGGAATTAACTTTCTAAGGCCAATTATTTCTTAAGCATCTCTTAAAGGATATGAAAAAATTTTTCATGCAATGCCTAGTAATTGCTTATCCAGCTAGTAACAGATGCGAAACTTCATCTCAGGAGAAAAGTTGAACATACAAATAGTGAAAACCTGATAAAGAGTGGGAAGAAGTCCAGGGAGACCCAGGAAATGGATAAACAGGCACAAAGGCAGAATGGAGACATGATCACTGTGCCTGAGTCCCGATACATCTACCTCTAAACTGGGAGCAAAAATAAGCCTAGCTCCCATCTATCGCTCAGATGTGGCCTGTTCCTCTCTACTGTGACGTCCCCTAATTCTTCACAGAGAACTTAGCTCTCTTTTATCTTTGCTGAAAAGTGCTTTCCAAATAAACAAGCATTTCTCAAATCACATTAGTTACTTCTACTTAGCCCTGTTTGATTTTTGGTCCATTCAATAGAATAAACTTAGCTTCCCTATAGCACAGTTCTATTTTTCAAGCATATTATAAAAACGTGTATCTGCAAAATCAAAAGACAATGAGTATCATTAATTAATATCATTAATTAATTAGTAATATTTACATTTTTATTAAAACAAAGGTAACCTTTCCCATTTCTGTTATAGTTTTTGTAGGCTGTAAGCAGCCATGCTTCTTTAAATAAGTACCCCAAATTGAAAATAATCACATAGGACCTCTGATTAGTGAGGTTTACACTGTAGAATCACTTCTATATAGATGAATGATTGAGGCCTTACACCTTTTTACAGTACATTTATCTCTTTCTTTCTTTCTTTCTTTCTTTCTTTCTTTCTTTCTTTCTTTCTTTCTTTCTTTCGTTAAGCTTTATGCCCAGCGTGGAGCCCAACATGGGGCTTGAAATCAGGACCCTGAGGTCAAGACCTGAGCTGAGATCAACAGTCAGTTGCTTGAGCAAGTAAGCCACCCAGGTGCCCCTACAGTACTTTTTTCATCTAAAAAACAATCAGTAAATAAACAGGAAAATACATATAACATTACATTCACACTCTGAAGTATTCAATTAGAAAGTAATAGATCTGGAAGAAATTTTAGTGAAAAGCTATATTTAATTCATAATTTTATAAACATGGAAACTGAGGCCCCAAACATTAAGTCATAAAGCACAAATCTGTCTCAGGATTAGTAAGAGTCCAGGTTAAAAACCAGTCTCCTAAACTCTGGTGATACATCCTGTATTGTCATGGGGCATGGCAGGGTCTGTTCTTCAAGTCCATTTGTGCCTTGGACAACATGAAATCACACCCCTATAGAATATTTTATAGCTACCATTTATAAAAATCAACTGGTTCTTTGATTAACTAATATTAAGGATAGGGTAATTCATTGCACAAATTTAAAAAACTTAATTCACACACACCAAAGCTCAAAGTATATTTGTAGTAAGAGATTTCCATTATAATCTGTCCCTTTGGGTTCCCTCTGAACATTTTCACAAGAGTTTAGATCAGTAGTCTTGAAGATCATAAAATAGCTTAATCCAGAAGTCATGTCTGATATTTGGAATCTAAAAACACGGCATGAATGCAGAGAAATGCATATACCAATTGACCTGATAGCTACAAAGCAGTCAAATGAGAACTAATACAGCAAAGCCTACCAGAGTGTTAAAACAACTTGAGAAACAGAGAGCAGGGGCAACTTTGAAATTCTTGGAAACTCTAAGAGTTTCATTTTAGTGCCACAGACAGCAACACAACACAACAGACAGGGATGGAAAGTAGAAGCAGGAGAAGAAAGCATACAGGTCTGTTTTCACACACGACTATGTTAACAGGAGCTAGACCTATGTGGCATTGTTTTTAAACGAGAACTTTTTCTTCTTAGGTACGTTTACTGCAATTGTGGTAGGTTTACCACGTCTAAGACATCACTATCCCAGGTATAAGGATAAGGTGTCATGTTCCCTTTCTTATTTTCAAGAAATATTCTATGTTAAAGGGTTAACTATAAGTCTAAAACTGTCATATAAAAATGAATTTCATTCAGTTCCGAGATAAGATATCACTCTTCCTTGTTTCTCTCTACATAAAATAACAAATATTCATAGCAGATTTATTTATAATTATTTTGCAGGTATCCTTCAAAGGGTGAGTGGTTAAACAAACTTGGTATATCCATACCATGGAATAATACTGAACAACAAAAAGGGACACACAACTTGGATAAATTTTGAGGGAATTATGTTGAATGAAAAAAGCTGAAACTCAAAGGATTACATACAGGATAATTCCATTTATTTGCAATGACAAATTTGTAGAAATAGAGAACATTTGAGTTGTTGCCAGGTACTGGGGGGAGGTGTATGGGAGGGAAATGGATCTGGCAATAAAAGGGCAACATGGGGATCCTTGTGGTGATGAAAATGTCCTGTATCTTGACTATAGTGGTAGAAGCAAGGACCAAGACAGGTAACAAAATTGCACAGAACTACCCCCTCACACACTAGATGAGTGAAAATAAAACTGAGGAGATTTGAACAAAATTGCTGGACCATATAAATGTCCATGTCCTGGTTGTAATATTACACTATAGTTTTCAAGATGTTATTGTTGGGGAGAAATAGGCAAAGGGGACATGAGATCTTTCCTTATTATGTGTTACAACTGCATGTGAATCTGCAATCATCTTAAAATAAGTTTAATTAAGAATGATTTTAGGGGCACCTGGGTGGCTCCGTTGGTTAAACGCCTGACTTCAGCTCACATCATGATCTCACGGTTCGTGGGTTCAAGCCCCACATTGGGCTCTGTTCTGACAGCTCAGAGCCTGGAGCCTGCTTTGGATTCTGTGTCTCCCTCTCTCTCTGCCCCACCCCCCCATTCTCTGTCTCTGTCTCAAATATAAATAAAACATTAAAAAATTTTTTTAAAAAAATTAAAAAATGATTTTAGAACAAACAAAAGCAATCAAAGAATAGTAAAATTTGGTACTTTTATGTGTCTTTGTTGTATCCCTCTGTCATTTATTTATGGATTGATGTCTCAAACTCCGAGTTGATATAGAACTGTACATTTCTAGAACTTCATTTGGTGATAATGATCAATAACTTCAGTAAAATGGCATAGGGACTTTGGGGAAGATCCAGGTTCTGTCTCTATTTTCCTTCCTTAAATAGTGGCAATTTTGAGGAAAGATGCCATGCTAAACTTTTGATTCAGTCAACAGACACACTGACTTTATTCTTTTTAGTTTCATGCCCTTACCAGCTACTGACCTCTATCTATATCTGGGGGCAACATATTTTATTCATATATAATACTTTTCAGTTCTTACTTGTAATACTCTTGCACATTGTAGATTTTTAAATAACACTGATGTGTCCATTGAGCTTTTTAAAAGTACCCTTGCATACAGGGTTCACATATATTTTAGCAAATTTACCATAAGAAAATTACTTTTTTTTTTACCAGTTATTCCTCTATTCTATATTATCATTTTATGTTTATAACCTTATTTTAACCTTTCCTATTCTACTCATCATGTTAAAATTGTACTTACTTTACTCCTCCCAAGGCTAGAATAGGGATTAAAATGCCATTTATTATAATTTTTATTACCTTATTATCCCCATAAAAGTCTAGAATCACCATCTTCCTTTGCCCATCTTTGGTGTTGGTATAAAGAAGCATTTTGTATTTTATGTTATGTCCTTCTTTGACTTGCATCATATTTTTTTTATTTTCCTTTTCTAATTTGATCTCTATCATTTTGTTTAGTTTTCATTTCCTTTTCTGTGTCATTGTCACAATTATTTATAAAAATAGCTATTTAAGTGCTTGTGACTTCTTCTATTTTTCATCAATAATGATAGACCTTTTAATACTCTACTTATATTTCCCTGATAAACTACTAGATTCCCTGGATACTATTAGGTTACTCCAGGAATCTGCCTCCAACAAGATTGAGATAACTGATTCCAGCATCTCAAATCTTAATCTGATTAAACCATATTTTATATGGCATATATTTGTGTATTCTTAAAAAATCACAACAATGGCACATTGGAGACACTTTATTTGGGAAACTATATTTTTATATGGCATAATTTTGTTCTTAAAATATCAGCATAACTATTTCTTATTCTACTGAGCAGCCTAGGTGAATCTATTGGTTGTAATTACTGACGAGGAAATCAAAGTTGACTACTAACTAAAATTTATTAACTCTCTTTATTCTTCCTTCGTAATTTCCTGGTTTGTTTGTCTATCCTACTATGTAATGTATCTTATCACATCCTTTTAAATATCTTATGGAACAAGGCTCAAACCATGTACATGGACAGATAAGGCAGAGATAATCTGTCAGACAGGCAGCAATGGATATTGTCCCTTCAAGGTAAGCATTGAAGCCACTAAGCAACACTGAGGTCCTACAGGCTATAGGAAGTTCTGCAAATGGCACGGCAGGAATAAAAGCCAATGGTAATAGTAACAGTAAGTCCTTCAGAATTTTATGTGGGCCCCCTATTCACACTCCTCTTGCTCTTGTGTGTGACTTTGGATTTTCCCTTCTTCTTTATGGGGCTCAATTAGATGTACCCTGAACTAGATTTTCCATTCTGGCTTTTGTATCTGACTTCACTCCTGATTACTATTACGGCTCTGAATTCTACCCTTACCCCATGTGCTCTAGGTTATACCTTATCTCCAGATTAGTACTTTATGGTTAGCTCACCTTTATGGTCTTGTAAAAATAACACTACTTTTATTTTTGAGTTCCTTAATTTATTTCATGAATATTGAGCGAGACTCACATTGTGGTAATTTTTAAACATTCAAAGACAAGTACAACATGCTCTTTGCCCTAAATTATCAGTGCTTCTCTGAGGACAAATGGTAGGGGCCTTCTGAAGTCAGGTTTCTCTCATCAGGCCATCCAAGTACTAGGGTCTTCCCAACTTGTCTCCATGGGGATATCGCAAACCAGTTGGATCAAAACAGTTCCCAATTTCCCAGTCTCCAGACCAAGACAGAATGTTTCTCAGTGAACACTAATCCTACTTTACCAGTAAGAATGTGTGCTCAAGATAGACAAGAATAAAGGAACATGGATGGATGCATTGTGGACTCATGAACTCATGAATCCATTTCCTTGGATTCTGCTCCTACTTAGTGCTACCAGTTTAGGGGTGACCCTATGAACTGAATCTTACATACCTCTATATCATTACAGCACCTAGCACAGCAGTGGCACGTTGGAGGCACTTTATTCTGGAATGGATGGATGAATGAATGGTTGGAGATGGACGGATGCTTTTTCCATGGACTGTACACTCTCGCAACCATTTCTGGCCACCAAAGTAACTGAAGATCAGTTTGAATCTCATGTATCAAGAAACTGTATCCTCCTTGGAGTTGGAAGTAATCATTACACCTTCTGAATTCATAGTTTGTTCTTTAATCTGTTCCTAGTTATGCTTCTATTGTAGTTACTCAAGCATATAGTTGCCTTTAATGAATTGCGAATCTTTTAATATCTGGAAGTTTATTTTATTGAACCTGGTACTGCTCAACAGCTTAGCATCCTGCCTGGCAGGGAGCAGCCACTGAATAAATAAACTGTGTACAAGTCTACTTCCTAATCAATAATCTCGGATCATTGTCCCATATTCAGTCAGTATTTAGAAAATATCAGCATATTATTCATGACATTTAACAAATACTTACTGAGCACCTACCCTGGGCTAGCAAGAACATAGTTAAAATTTAATTACCTTGGCATTTGCTCAACATGTCAAAAACATGAATTTACCAAATGCTTGTTTTCTCATAAACAGAGATATAACTACTGACCCCAAAATGACTTTTTTAAAAAAGAATATATTTGAATCTAATAAACAAAAATATAGTTTTGACCACTAGTCATCTTGTTGTACAGAATGGGAGCAGAATAGTTTTTCCGAATGGAGTATAAATACAGGAACTACAGTGGCATTTAAAGTTCTGTCAGAATGTAGTGAAAGATCTCAGAGAATTGACTCTACATTCATGGTTGTGGGAAAGGGAGAGCTGGCCTCACAGGTGAGCTATCTTTCATAAGCACTGACAGTGATATGAAAGAGCATTTCTAAATGTAGGCAACTTTGTAAATGGAGAAATCGAGGCAAAGAGAAAATGCATGGCTTCTCAGAGCCCAAGCAAACAAAGGGTCAAGTCTCCCCTCAAACACTGTTCCAACTCCATTCAATCCATCTTTACTTCAAGACTATTTCAATAACCTTCACTATAGAAAAGCTGTTCCTCTATTTAATGAATCTAATGGTTTTGGTTAAAAACTTGTAATGTTTATCCAAAACAGCATACCCACAAGGCAAATGAGGACACTGAGGAATTCTTTCTATCTGTATTCCAAGAAAGTGGAGGAAACTCCAGTACAGCATGTAACTGACTAACCATCTACAGGCAAATAGATATACATATAATTAAATATTATATTAAAATATATTTAAATTAAAATATTATATTATAAATGATATATATTACATGTCCATAGGAAAGACAGATTTAATTGGGCTAAACACCAAAAATTTTGCTCAAGTTTCTGGTTGTCCCCAAAGCATGCAGCCCATTTTTTTAATACTAAAGTAAACATTTTGGATTTATTGTACAGGCACAGAAAAGTTATCATGATGTATGTACTTCTTCTTAAGTTAATCCCTACTCAAAACATCAAAATAAAGTCAAAAAAGACTTTGCATGTATGGAATTTTAGATTGAAACTATAGGTCCTCAGTAGTAGACTAGCTATTGTGGCAAAACAAAACAAATTATTATTACCATATTCACTTAACATTGACTATGTGGCAAGCAATGTTCTACGATCTTTGTGTATGTGATTAATCCTTTAATTATCTCAAGAACTCTGTGAAGTAGTTATGATTGTTTCCATGCAGATGAAGAATCTGAGACTAAAAGAGCTAAAATAATATGCGCAGGGCTCTAAGACTCATGAATGGAAGGTTGGAATTCAAACCTTTTTCTGACTTTGAAGTCTCGTTCTTCACCACTATATTCTAATGCATTCAATCTTCATAATGCCTATTTATTATCCCCACTTAACAGATGAGATAACTGAGGAACAGGATTCAGTGCCTTGTGAAGAGTTACATTCTTCTATGGAGTGACCCACTCAAAATTAAATCAGTGTCAATGAAGCCATTCTTCAAATCACCCTTCCCAATTGACACGGTGCCACTAATAATTGTGGTTGAGACACTCTAATAGAGTTGCTATCCTTTACTACTATTATTTATCTCCAAATTATTTAATTGAATAAAAACAGAAGAAAACAGAACAATAAAACAAGCAAAACCATCTGCCTCATTCCCACCATAATCAAAAAATAAACAATACAAAATAAATAAAAACCAGTAAGCTCTGGTTGGAAGTATAAAAAAGTGAGCCCTGAGTTAGAGTTATTTTAGGTACATCCATTAACCTCCATATACCTTCTCCCCATGGACTTACAGCAGCATATGGCCGTTCCCCCCGCAGTTCAGGCTCTGCTGTTTACTCGGAACCTCGAGGTTACAATATGTTTTGTAATCACTAATAAGGACCACCTGCCTCTTGAGACATTCAGTCTAACAAAATGGAGAGACCTAATTGTTCAAATTCGTTCTCAGACAACACGCCCTTCACGCACGGACTGAGGCAACTGAATAGAAAGCCTAAATCAAACTAAACAATTGTACTCGCTGATTGTAGTTGCTACATTAAGAACATATGTTAGTTCCATCATAAAGAAAAAGAAGCAATAATATTTGGAACAATAAAGACAATGCTTTTGAGGAAATAAAACACCTCATAATTTTCCAGGAAAAATAAAAAAAAATAACCTACTTGTTTAAAAAATTCTTTCACTCCACTAAGGTACATTCAGGGCAAATCTGTCACATTCATACATGCTTCATCGTACACAGGCTGTGTACAAAATCATCCCATGCTTGAATTCAGCCAGAAAAACTGGCTCCTTGAAGCAGAATTCCATCCAATAACTGGCTGATAAATGCTTACCGCTCAGAGTGTAAAATCTACTGTAAATCTGGTTTAACAGATTAAGGAGAGATGGGAGGACACAGGGGAGAGTATCCTCCCCTGGCCCTCAACACAACTGTCATCGGCAGCCAGGCCGGATTAGGAAAGTCTCTCTGGGCTGCTGCTGGAGACACTGCACACACCTTCATCCATGCACCTGCCTCACTACGCTGGCATTGTTGGTTTGAGTGCTGGTCTATCCTTCCAGGCTATGAGCACCCTGAGAACTACCTATTCACTCTAGTCCCAAAACTTAGCCCAGTGTATGTGCACAGAATGAATTTATCAAGTCCATTCAAAAAACAATTGCTTAGCTGACATTACCTGGTCATATGCTACCATATAGAAAGTTTGTATTTATCTCATTTAAAGGTTACTTTTTAAGTGTAGATAGATTTTCTAAGGTATTAAGGCCAATAATAAATATAAGAAGAAACACTGGGCTATGGAGACAAATGGTCAGCATTTTGATGAAGAGATTCTCTCATAACTTTCTAAAGCAAATTCAAGTGCCTCTGTAATGAGCAGTGTTTTACTCACATCGATTACCATATCTCCCACTGGCCATGTAGAGTCACGAGACACTGGATTAAGAATAGGTAATGTTTATGGATTTCATGTGTGCCAAGTCCTGAACTAAATGCTTCATTATATTATTTCATTTAATTCTTATTACAGCCATACAAAACAGGGGCTACTAATGTGTTCATTTTACAGATGATAAAACTGAAGCAAAGCATTTGTTTGATGCCTTGACTAATGTCCAAGCAGGACTTTAATAAACTGGTCACTTTCCAAGCACCCCCTACTCGGCCTTCAAACAGGTCACTGATCCAAGGGGAAACAATTTGTCCTGCTATACTCCAGAAGTCAACCCTGACTTACAAGCTCTCCCCACAGTCTAATTTACTTACTTTTCTTCTCAGAGATACATTCTCTCTGTTTCAGTAAAGCTGGTACTCCTATCTAGTTATAAATGGTCACAATCATGCATAAGAAATAACTCTTACAAATTGTTTTGATATATTTTATGAATAGTTACACAATAATAAACATAAAACTCTCATGCACTGTTAAATGTACATTGAAGAACAGCTTGAGATTCAGTATGAAGTTTTATAACAAATATATCATGCACATATATAGAGAGATGTGTGTGTATATATACTTTTTGTGTAAATGTTTTAGGTATCTTAGTATAGTGGACGTATTTTTCAACCACTGAACTTTGCTATGTACATCCTTAGTCATAAGAATGTAATAGGCAGTTTAGCATTAATAAATATCAGATAAAAAGTAGCTAACCTATTTTAACCCATATCAAATTTTCTTTGTCATGTTTAATTATTTTATTTCACATAGGTTTACTTTCAAAAGACCTTTTGACAAAACTCTGTTGATTTTCAGATTGGCATTAATGACTTGTAGACTTATAAAAACTATGCTTCAATATATGTTAATTTGGGTTACAGAACAGTAGATAAGGTTTCTTCAGGCTGCTACATGTAGTTAACTGCAGATACGTGGTCTTACAAAGCACAACAATAGTTAGAAATATAAGCTGTCTTTGTGCATTATTGAATGCTGAACCATGATAATTATCAGCAAGTCATTTCAGAGACAGTAGATCATAAATATCCTAGTTTTATTATTTCTCATCATCTGCTTCCTTTTTGAAAACTTTGGTGACTGATGCTGCATAAGCATGCCACTTAAGGAGCTCTCTTTGGAGATACAGAAGTAAAAAGCTGTATTAAAAATTACCAACTCGATGTCTTTTGAGTGGGTTCAAACACAAGAAAGCACATGTGAACATGTTACACACATATAGACAAGAATGATCTCCACCCTTGTGTACATCATAAGCTTTTACCTTCTAGCTAGGATAAGGGATGGCTAGGAAATGAACTTAATTGTTCATTTAAGAAATAAACTCAATTCTCACAGTGTTATGATGGCTTTGAGGATCAAGAAGAGATACTTTCATTATGGGAAAGAATGAAATACATATTAGAACAATAAGACAGTACATGAATATGTTTCCAGTTTATGTGAGGCATTTACAAAGCCCCTGACTGTCTACAGAGGAAATGCTAAGTCCCTGTAAATAGTCCTATATTACACTTGTCAAAGACATGCTGAATGAATGAATGCCAATCCTTAGCTGAGACTATAGGGCACGTTCCTTATTTCTCTATACTGGAAGAAGCCAATGCACTGCTATCACATCATGGCTGTTAAAATGTGAAATAATTCTTTACCTAGTGGTAAACAGATGCTATTCCAATCACCCCAACACCCTCCCCATGCGACCACTAACAGTCCTGCTCCCTTTCTGGGCCCCCCTTATCTCTCAGGTTCAGGATTGGCTTCCTACTCCAGAGCCCCTTATAATTGGTGGGTGCTGGCACCACATAGCTCTCTCCAATGTCCCTGCAGACCCTTCCCCTAGGAAAGCCCCTCTGAAGGGCTGCCACCAGCCAGGCAAAACTGATGAAGCTCCTGCACCCCACAGCCATCCTGCACGCTGCCCCCACCAGATCCCCACCAGACCCAGCAGGAGGAGACAGAGCCCCCTGTGTTGGTGACACCAGGGCAGGCAAATGCCCAGCCACCTTCGGCACCACCCCCAGGCCCTGGGACCCTGCTTAAGCTGAGTTCTTCAAGTTTTCCTCACATGGCCACTTCTAGGAAATGCCAAATCTGTGGGCATTGGGCCTTGATAGCACGCCAGGTAGGTAGGGACAGCAGGCAGCCCAAAAGGCTGTTAAAGGATCTGACCATCACCTGTAGGTACATTAACTTTCTCTGATGTTGTGATTCAAAGAGGTAATGTAAATATAGGTCATGATTCACTTCCATCAATCAGACACGGTCATAAGGTCTCAATATCTGATGTGGCAAAGGTAAAATACACTTATTTTTAAGCCTAAACTTATTCATGGCACACTGTCATTCCTCCCCCCCACAACACACACACACACACACACACACACACACACACACACACAGTGTACCAACACGTAAACAAGTGAGTCTTTCAAAAAAGGACAAAATTTCCCTAATACAGTCACTTAAAAGGAAATGAGATCTTTCGTTAAATCCCTATAGATACTAGATTTCTCTACAGACATTTAAGATTTTCCATAACATTTCAAAGTTGAAGGAAGGATAAAATCACACATTTTCTGAAAACTTAATTATAAGAATCAATTCTAACAAAATTTGTATTATAAACTTAAAAATAAAGCCTGTCTATCTGAGAATTATATCCATTAATGCAAATTTATATTGATACTTACTTTTAGATGAAGCTGATTGGTCCAGTGCCCAATGATTTTGTATTCTGCACTTTTGTTGGTTATTTGATACTGGAAGATATCATAACGTCCAGGAGCATCTCCATTTTCATTAAAAGTGACAGGTGTCCCAGCACTACCTATAAATGTTTAGAAAACAATGTTAATAAAGTTTTAGTAAGATAGCCCACTGAGCTTATTTTTCTCTAAGAAAGAATGGTAGATAAAAATATATTGTGTGTAGTAAGAGATACGAAGATTGTAATCCATACAAGGTCATTCTTGATAGCATAATATCTTCTACACAAAAAGAAGCCCAGACGTACATACAGGGAGAAGACATGCTTTATTATGCACATTAGAAAGTAAATGGTGAGTATCCAAGTTAGGCAATGTACATAACAGTTAAATAAATAGAAGTTGATAGGCTGAATATTCCATCCTCGCTACAGAGAATGACAGTCAATAGAGAAGAGTGTAAATGTCCTGAAGCATAACACCTACTATATAACATGAACTACAAACAGCCACTCAAACTCTGGCAGGAAAACGTCCTAGCCAAATTCCCTGGAGTTTTGCTTCAGTCTGGCCTGAACTCTCGGAAGCAGTTCCCCATTCAATTTCTCTTCTAAGCTTCTGCTTCTGCTACCTCTGCCCAAGAGTATATCAGTGTGGGCCATCGTTGGGAACCTCTCAATGGGCAAGACAGTGATGGCTGGCAAGTTCTGGATCGTAAAAGTTCCCCCAATTCACTGGGGCAGGGTAGCAGGACTTAAGAGATCTAGTATATTCTAAACTCTCATTTCTCTAAGCTTTCAACTTTTCTCTTAATAGCTTCTGCTCACTTTTCCTTTTCCACTTATTAAGTGTTACATAATCACAGGTTTTAAGAGGAGAAAGGTGGGGCGCCTGGGCAGGTGAGTCAGTTAAGCAGCCGACTCTTGGTTTCGGCTCCAGTCATGATCTCACGATTCATGAGATTGAGCCACACCTGGGTCTCTGCCCTGGCAGCACAGAGCCTGCTTGGAATTCTCTCTCTCCTCCTCTTTCTCCCCCTCCTCCACTCATGCTCTCTCTAGCTCGCTCGCTCTCTCTCTCTCTCTCTCTCTCTCTCTCTCTCTCTCAAAATAAATAAATAAGTGTTTAAAAAAAAACAGTAGAAAGGGATTGCTACTGCTATGTCTTATTCTGCGTAGCCTCACAATCTGAATAGAACTTCCTGTTCTGTAACAGCTTTTAGCTTCGCCCATTTCCCTGCTTCATCTTGTTGGATTACTCGTTGCTATCTCAACAAATTCACCTAACACCAATCCCTTTTCTTTGTGCCTGTCTTCTCTCCCTGAATTGCTTGTCATAGCATATTGGATTTAATTTCTATGCTGTGCTAGAAAGTGTCTCCTTCTCGCTATCTCTTTTCCTATTCTCTCCCAAAATATACACTACGAATAATTACATATATCAACTCTCTACGCTCCCATTTTATAATGAGTTCTTTACCTGCAGAATTTTTAACAAATGCCAGTAATCACAAAATTCTAAAACATTTAACGTATCAAACAACATGGATGACTTAAGACAATAAGTTGCAAATAAATACAACCACAGTCACACAGCAGCGATTAGGGTACTTTCCAAGTATTTAATGGAAAGATGTCCAATTTCCTGTTCTCTGGAATGTTTATAAAATTGGACACAGCATGAAATCTCTGATAGGATCACAGATACCTAGCATCTGCAAAACTGCTAAGGCCACAAGAAATGGTATAGCATGGAGGAGAGAGCACTAGTCTGAGAATCAAGAGCTGCATGACCATGCGAACTCCACCTCCCCATTTATTTCCAAGACTTTGTATCTCTCTTTCTATTCAGTGTCACGTGGGGACTCAACAATGAACATGAGCATGTGTTGAAGTCCTAGAAGAGCTGTATGCATTTAAATTATTATTATTAATTCATATGGGAAATGGCTTTATATATAAATCAAGAAAGAAATGACGAATTGGGGAATAAAATAGGAGCTGTCCAATCAACTGGTACTATCTTAGCTACTCCTCAGACACTCAAGCAGAAACCCATTTGCCATGCCTCACAAAACAGAACTCCTAGTGACCTCAAGTCACCAAAACAGAACTCCTAGTGACCTTGAGCAGGTTAACCCTTAAATCCTAGTGTCCTCACCTGAAAAATGGAGGTGATAGTGACACTTTTCTCATAGAGGTGTTGTAAGAATTAAATGAACAAATACCTGTCAAGTGCACAGAACAATGCATGGGGTAATGAGGTACTATTAGTACGATTACTATTCACCCCATCAGTATTTCCAGTATGCACCAATGCAGAGGAATAGATAGGATGCTGAAAATTCTTTAAGTGATATCTAGACAGAGAATAATGGAAATTCAAATGGGAAAGAGATTCTTGGATGGAAAAATACGTATCTGTATGGATTTCACACTAACGTCATCAACAATTCCTGACATCTATATACCACGTCAAAAAGTTATCATGCCGTATTCTTCATGAATAAAGGACTATTTGACTTCTCTAACTAAAATCCCCAATGTTACACCCCTTACTGAATGACCTCCAATCTTCTACAACAGCAGTCTCAATCTTTTTAACCATGATGATACCAAAGGTAGAAGGAAGCCACTCATGTAACACGTTCTCATGAATGTACTCTGAGTTGCATATAATTCCTGGTGCGTCAGCTGTTTCTACATCTCTTTTCTCCAACCTGAGAAAGTCTATCAGAAAGCAAATAAATGAGAGCTGCATTATCACAAAAATAATAATTGACTAACTGAAATACTTCAAATACCATTAACAACAACCCACACTGAACTTGACATTGTATTAAGAGGTAATATACTAAAATGGCTAGGAGTGCTGGGTTTGGAGCCAGATCACTGAGTTCAAACCTCAGCTCCGTCACTTATTAATTAGATGTAGGATCTCAGGTAAGTTACTTAATTTCCCTGTATTTCATGTGTCTCATTTTTAAAATGGCTAATAGTACTTCCTATCTCAGAGGACTCTATGCCGATTAAGTGAGTTAAAATATGTAAAATATTTAGTACACAGTATTATATAAGTATTAATTATTATCTCCTTTATGGTTTTATGGCAATGCTGTGTATGAGATCCAGTGCCCATATGAAAACATAGGAACTTCTCAGTGATCATATATGGCTTTCCTCAAGTCACCCTCACTAATCTTCATTCTCCTTTTTCTTTTTATTTTAAATTTTTTAAGTTCATTTATTTATTTTGAGAGAGAGAGAGAGAGAGTCAGAGAGAAGGAGCGATAGAATCCCAAGCAGTCTCTGCACCATCAGTGCAGAGCCTGATGTGGGGCTTGAACTCACAAATCACGAGATCATGACCTGAGCTGAGGTCAAGAGTTGGACAATTAACTGACTGCGCTACTGGGTGCCCCACTAGTTCTCCTCTTTCAGCAGAATGCCACCTATACCTAAAACCCAGTTCTCTAAATTCACCATGCTCCTGCTTACCATCCTGTCTTTGTACATGTTATTATTCATAAATTCACTTCCTCCTTCCTCCTATACCTTCTCTATATAATTCCTTCCAAGATGTGGCTCAAAGGTCACACCTAAAGAAGCTTGATCTTCTAAACCTGGAGCAAAAGCCCAAGTGCCTCTTTGCATGCTATCCTGCTCTAACATATCACTCGCTACACTCCACACACTTTTACTATTCACCCTCATACCCACTCAAAACATTTATTCGACATATATTTACTGAGAGCCTATTATGTGCTCAACACTGGGTAGACCCTCTGCCTTCCTTACAAAGGAGGTCTCCTTAACAAAGGCAGAGTGTGTCTCTAATCTTTGTAGGCTCTGAACCAAATACAGTGCTTCATACTGAGTGAGCAATCAATAAATTACAGTAAAGCGTAAATCAGACCCTCACTAATGATCCCAAGTAAATCCATACTTACTCTCTTCATACCATTATGAAATGCATGTATGTCACTTCTCATCTTTTATAGTCACTAAGGAAGGGGCCAAATGAGTCCCTTTCACATTGTTATCAGTCTGATGTTAGAAAACACTCTTGCAACTTGTTCTACTAATCTGATTTCTGATCTGGGGCTAGGCTTGCAGTTGAATTACTTCAACCCTTTCACAGAAAGAATGATTCCATTACACATTGGCTCGTCTCAAATGATTACCCTGGTTCTGTGGTTTATGTAACCAACAACACCTTTGATAGCTACAAGGGGCCATGCTGTTTACTAATTTCTATAAGAAGAAATTTAAAATATCCTTTGTATGAATCCAACCACCCCTGAAACAGCTGATTTTGTCCAGAAGAAAATTTTAAATGACAAATACATTGATCTCAATACATCAATCACTTTATTATGATTTACCAACAACACAGGTAAGAAATATATTTAGATATACATGTATTTAGATATATATCTCCCAGACTTCATCCCCTAGACTTAGTTATTTCAGAAAATTTTAAGTGTATTAATTTTTTAAAAAACGTTTTAAGTGATGTGCACTAGCAGAGAAATGGAAACAAACAATGTGGAGCTGTGAGGTAACTTTTACTTGTCAGGTACCACTCTCAGAGTCTTTATATCTCCTGGAATATTTTCTGCTCAATAAGAAATGCATTGGAAAAAACTATCTATTTTTATTACTAGGCATATCAAGCACTTCGATATGTTTTTGTAGGAAAAAAATGATACATCCAATGAAGATTTTATTTGCAAATGTTGGCTCTGTTGAACATTGTTCTGGGGAAGACTATAAGCTTGGGATTCAGGGACTGAGTTTGATTTCTGGCTCTGCCAATTACCTGCGTGATCTGGGCAAGTTACCCTCACTGAATCTGTTTTCTCAACCATCAAGGGAGCATAATAACCTCCACCTCCCTGGGTTATTACGAGGGTTACATGAGATGATGTATGTAAAGCACTTAATGCGTGGCTGGCACACGATAGGTGTGCAATAAATGGAAGCCATCATCATCATTATCCGTTCCTTTTCCTACACTTATGCTTCCTTGATCTACATTAGCTGATTTCCACAATGCAAAATGCAATGCAAGAATAATTCATTCGTCTTTATGGGCAAATATTATAAATATATTTATAAGTGTAAGCCACTCAGCTTATTGTCATGTTTATTACTTTCCTTCCTCCCTCTTGCTACAAAACTTTATCCATTTTCCTTCTCATAACAACCTACACTACCGGGTAAGCACGAAAAAAATGAGAAAGTGAAAAATGAAATCAGTTGATTTAGTGAGCTTTGGCTCCCTTAAAAGAATGCATATGTGAGACGTAAGTCATTGACCAAAATGCCATAGGAAATAGCAATTTTCAACAGAATCTCAATTATTCATGCTCACCTTTTCTTTATCCGATTTATTTTGTCAAGTATTTATTACAATCAATAAACAGACCTATGCCTTTGAATTAGAATCATATTATATGTTAATTATTTAGGAATCAGTCATATTACTCTTACATATATCAATTAGTCAGCCTTTATTCATTGAAGACTTTAGATCTGACTCCGTATCCTTTTCCATCCCTATTCTTGTTATCATTCTTGGTGGTCTGGTCATCCACCTGGATGACTCAACATCCTGGCCTCTGCATTAGCGGAGGCATTCCTCACTTCCACTGGTCATCCCTGTCATGTATCTCACCACCCGCTATCATGATCACAGTCTACAAGTTGTCCTTGCCAGGAACTGCATCATCTCCCAACTTTCACTCACTCCCTGGATACCACCTTCCACCCCCACTGCGACAATTCTATGATCCCCTAAATTTAGTGATTCATTTATCAACCCAATTTGTCATTATACTCCCCCCCCATGATAGTTTCCCTTCCTTCTTATTCTCACACAGGTTCTATGATCTCCTTCCAACCAATTTTATTCCTCTGCCGAATCACAATCATGATTGAACTCAATTGTATAACTTCTTCGCCTATATTCAAGCAGCTGAATATTGTTTGAGAAAATCATAAAGTTTTAATGTCTGGCAAGGCCACGACTAGACTGAGGCAGGTCAGGAGCCTCAAGCACAACTATGAGAGTGAGTGCCTCCCTAAATGCTGCACATTAGGCACCTCACTTGCTTCATCTAGTCCCAAACTGCTGTCTGGTCTTACTTTAAATTTGTGACCTCAGATCCGAAGTGTGCAGTCAACATTGTTCTGCAATCCTTCCACACTTTGCCAGTGAGTCCACTTCCCTGCTCTGGATGACAGACTGTTTCATGCCTCCCATACCCAACACCTCCCTCCCCCTGTCACTTCAGCTGGTCTCATACTTTCTCACTGAGGAAAAGCAGCAGTCAGACAAAAACTCCCTCATAACTCCACCACAAAACCTATGAGGTACCTGCATCTACACTCGTATTAACCTCCCTCCTACTGAGGACACATCCCTCCAGTCACAGGCATGCCTTGCTCCTGGTGCAAGGACCTCACGGCTCACTCTCCATGCACCTTCGCGTACACAGATATCTTTTCTTCCTTTGACATCAACAGATTTAGACTGTCCATAGTATTCCATTCAGTTTACAAATGAGTTCTAATAGCTCTCATCTTAAAAAAAAAAAAAGGCAAGCAAAAACTCCATTATTGACGTTATTGCCTCATTTATCCACTCTCCTTAACTGTAAAACAGAAATTTTTAGCTGAGTTGTCTTCACTCTCTCCATTGTCTTATTTCCTGCTAACTCTTCACACCATTTTTTAAGTTTATTTATTTATTTTGAGAGAGAGAGAGAGAGGGATAGAGAGAGAGGGAGAAAGAGAACTCCCAAGAACTCCACACTGTCAGCACAGGGCTGGACGTTGGGCTCAATCTCATGAACCATGAGATCATGACCTCAGCCGAAATCAAGAGTCTGATGCTTAACTGACTGAGCTACCGAGGCACCCCTTCACATCATTTTAATTTGAAATTTAACCTCATACCTCCACTGATGAGTCTCAAATTTATACATCTATCCCTGACTGCAGACTTATCCAACTCCATTGATTGTTTGATAATAATCCTAAACTTCATGCATCTAGACACATTTGATTCTTTTTCATCCAAACATATCCTTCACAGTCTTTCCTCTCCTAGTAAGTAGCTAACAACTGCCCATCTATTCAATCAAGCCAAAACCTAAGTTAAAACCCTTACCTAACTGTAAAACAGAAGGAATGAATGTATGGGCTCTCATTAATAACAATGTATCATTAGTGGTTTATTAATTGTAACAAATGTACAATACTAATACAAAATGTTAATAATTGGAGAAACCGGGGGCCTCTGGGTGGCTCAGTCGGTTGAGCATTCGACTTCGGCTCAGGTCATGATCTCACAGTTCATGAGCCCCGCGTCGGGCTCTGTGCTGACAGCTCAGAGCCTGGAACCTGCTTCAGATTCTGTGTCTCCCTCTCTCTTCACCCCTTCCCCACTCATGCTCTGTCTCTCTCTGTCTCTGTCTCAAAAATAATAATAATAACAATAAAATAACAACAATTGGAGCAACTGTGTATAGGGGAGGCTGAAATATGAGAACCATCTATACTATCTGCCCAGTGTTTCTGGAAATCTAAAGCTGTTCTTTAAAGAAGTTTTAAAAAAGTAGAAGAAAAATGATGAGATTATT
Organism: Prionailurus viverrinus; assembly: GCF_022837055.1. Taxonomy (NCBI): domain Eukaryota; kingdom Metazoa; phylum Chordata; class Mammalia; order Carnivora; family Felidae; genus Prionailurus; species Prionailurus viverrinus. Next base: position 143,888,592 of record NC_062562.1, read on the forward strand.
TTCAGTCATACATTTTGTGTAACCCAATATATGCAAAATAATATGATGTCAAAATGTAACCAATATAAAGAATATTAATGAGGTATTTCACATTTTTTTACATAGCAAATCATCAAAACTCTGTGTATACCTTATACCTACAGATCATTGTAATTCAGACTAGTCATATTTCAAGTGTTCCATAGCCATCCATATCAAACAGGAGAGTTTTAAAAGACAAGTCATTTCAGCAGGCATGCCCTAACTCGAAGCTTTGGAGAAGTACACTGCTGAACTCTTCTGATCTCCATTTCAACTTCAAATGCACTGAACCCTGCTCGCCTCCACTTGAACTAAACTGAACCCCCTTGACTAGTTTCTCCCCTAAGGAGGCATGGATCCACCAAAGTCTGGCTCAGTGGATGCCAGATCTGGAGATAAAATCCTAAAATAAGATCCAAAATGCTTTGGTAGTAAAAACAAACAAAAGCTTAACAGGTTCTATCTCCAAAACATATCCAGGATTTCAAACAACCCAGTCTCTGCCTGGCAGCCAGAGTGATGATATTCTGAAACACAAATCATATCATATAGCTCCTCTTAAAATCATGTAGTGGCTTCCCATTTCACTTAGAGTATAACACAAAATGTTTACCATGGCTTTGAAGGCCTTATTATTTCTCCAATCTTACTCACTTCTATACTTCATCCACATTGGGTTTTCTGTCCAAACACATGAAGTTTGCTTTAGTTCGGGACTTTTGTGTTTTCTCTCTTTCTTTCTCTCTCAGTATCTCACCCTCTCTCTTTTTCTCTTTCTCCAATATTATTCCCACTTGAATCTTTACACGACTGGTTCCTTCTCATCATTTATATCCCAGATCAAATATCACATCAAGATGTTCTGTCAGATCACCACACCCCAATTAGCCTGTTTCCTCTCCCTATCACTCACTCTTACACACTTTATTTCCTTCAAAGCTCTTACAAATATCAGAAATATGTGGTTTGTTTAACTTACATATTGTTAGATTGTAAGCTTCATGATTGTGGAGCATTTTTACATTATATTCACTACTATATGTGTAGCACTGACTGTTGGCTGAGCGCCCACATCCATTTTCTCTTTTTCTTGGGAACATAGCTTGGCTACATTTCCACTCTTCCCTGTAGTTAGGTATGGCCAAATGATTAGCTCCAGCCAATGGAATGTGAACACAAGTGATACTTCTGGCCTCTCATTAAAAGCCTCTGGAGTGGTCTTCTGTGATCTTTTCACCCTCTGACTGGCTAGAATGGAAATACCATGCCGGGCAACCGGGAAAGCTACAGGTTAAAGGTGGCAGAGCTTGCAACAGCCTGGATTCCTGCATGGGTTCTTGGAGAAGGTCTGCACTAGTAACCCATTCATCCAGCTAAAAAACAAACCTCTCTCCTTTTTGAGCCATTACAGTGCGTGAGTCTATTTCTTATAGCAATTATAAATATACCATTTCTAGAAAAGTGGGTTATCAGTCAATAGTTATTAAATGAATAACTAATGCTATGTTAAATGTGGAAATAAATGCTTCCCTTCATATCACTACAAAAGCTTTAAGGACAATACAGATTTTTACAACTGAATATCAAAGGTATTGGCATGGATGAGTAACTTGTTTCAGATTCTCCTTTAGAGTTAATATTGATTAATGCAGTGTGCACATGTGTAATATTAAGGTGGAATCCAGAATGTGTAGCCATACTCCAGATTTTCATTGTATAGCCTCCATGTTCATTTACCTTGGCTAAAGTACTCACTCAATTGGATGGTTTCATAAAAACTAAATAGAAAAGTATGAAAAATACATGCCTACTTTCAATTTTTTGTGTTGAAAATTATTTTCTTTAACTAATTATTTTGGTGTATGAAATAAATAGGACAAGAAACATGGCTGAATAGCATTTCTAAGTCTCTCAGCCAAACCTTCCTTCTTGATTTTTCATTAAGAAATTAAACTGACAACGGCACTTTCTCTTGTGGAAATGTCTTTAAGATCCTTGCATTAAAGGTGCTTTAAGAATGCAAAGTGTCATTATCATTAATGAACACTATTTGAGAAATAGAAATACAATCTATAATTGCTTTGGTAGTCTTCAAATAAGCTTATTGAACTTTCAGAATAAGAAAAGATCCATTATTTAGAGATACTCACCTCAGGGAAGCAGACAAATTAGGAAGTTTAAATAAAATCTCTTTAAAAAAAGTGGCCAGAAACTATTAAAATATCAAACGTTTGATTAAAGGGAAAAGATGAAAAGGATAATGTAATAATTAGGCAAGATAAATGCATCTTAAGGGGAATTTGGGAACAAACCAGTGTATTGCAATATTCTGAATTCAGTATATTTTCATTCTGACGCAGAAAACCTTTCTTTACCTTGAGCAACTGAAGATCTTTATTGTTTCTTTTCAGGAGTATTTAATACCTTATATATACTTATTTGTACACATAAATCCCATTATGTTATTAATTAATCATTGTATCTCTAACAGTGATGAAGACATTTATGAAAGAGAAGTTTTTGAGTACATACAGTCCTGCCTGTTCAAATTTGCTGTGCTAGGAGGAGGTCTCTGACTGTCTAGTCCAATGTTGCCGGAAAAGAAAGATACTTTTGCCATCTAGATTCAAAATTTGCAAATTTGTCAATTTTTAAGATAATGTCTACTAAGACTTCTAAAATTTTGTTTCTCACATTTGCATTGTTAATCCACCCATAGATGATTGGTGGGGTGAAGCTGGAAATGTCACTTTTCCCGTATATTGATAATCAGTTTCCAGCAATACTCTCCTTTTCCAATTGACTGGATATACCTAAGTTACATGGAGAAGTGGGTCTCTTTCTGGTCCGTCTCTCCTCCTCCATTAATTCATCTGTCTGTCTTGACCTAATATCATACTATATAAATGACTAAAGTTTCATAATAAGACTGATGCTGGTGTGGCGGGTCGGCACTCCTTATTCTCTCTTCTCAGAAGTGTTCTGACATCTCCTCTGCATACAATTTAGAACCATCTTAAGTTCCAAGAACAATTCTGGTTAGATTTTTGGAAAGTATGTGGAATCTAGAAATCAACGGGGGAAAATTTAGTATCTCTAGAATACTTTCCTACCCATGAACATGAGTTGTCTCTTAGTTGTTTAGGTCTTCTTTTGTATATTTTAACATAGCCTTATCATTTCCCTTTCATAGCACTTAACCATCTTTTGTAGATCTCCTCCTACGTAATTAATATTCTATGATACCGCTAAATTTATATTATCTACTGCTTTGCTGTTAGTATATATGAGGCAGCTGATTTTTTTTTTCTGTATTAGTCTCATATCTTGCCCAGAGGTTCTCAACTGAAGGCATTTGGCAATGTCTGGAGACATTTTTGGTTGTTGCAGTTGGAGGAGAGGTGCTACGGGTGACAGCTGGAAGAGACCAGGGTTGCTACTAAACATCCTACAATGCACAGCACAGCCACCTAGAATCAAGAACGATCCAGTTCAAAATGTTAAAATAGTTTTAAGGTTGAAAAACCTCTGAAAAACTCTGTTTTTATACTTAAGGATTTATAGCTAAATTAAAAAAAATTCTATGTGAAGTATTATGTTATCTGCAAACAGTTATAATTTCCTTTTTCCCTTAACAATTCTTATACTTCCAACTCTGCCCCACCCTTTTCTTATTGCACTACCTGGGATCTTCAAAACAATTTTGACATGAAGTGACAATAGTGAACATTCTTGTACTTCTAATTTTTTTTTTTTTTGGTAAGAGGTTTTTTTTTTTATGTTTATTTTTGAGAGAGAGAGGGAGATTGAGAGAGAGGGAGGGGCAGAGTGAGAGGGAGACACAGAATTTGAAGCAGGCTCCAGGCTCTGAGCTGTCTGCACAGAGCATGAAGCGGGGCTCAAACCTATGAACCCTGAGGTCATGACTTGAGCCAGAGTCAGACGCTTAACCAACTGAGCCACCCAGGTGCCCAGTACTTCTCCCATTTTTTAAAGAATATTTCTCACATTATTCATTTAAGATTATGTTTGATCTAGGCATTTTATAGGTGCTTCTTATCAGTTTAAGAAATTTCCTTTCATTATAATAAATGTATTAATAATTTTATCACGAATGCACTTTTAATGTTAGGCATGTCTTTTGTGCATCTTTTGTGATAATCTTTTTTTTCTTTTAATTTGTTACTGTAATGAGTTACATGTATATATATTCAACATTATGTCATGGAAACTTGGTACAGATACAACTTGATTTCAATTTTTTTTTCCAAACTGTTGAATTCAATCAGCGAATATTTTGTTTAGAATCCTTACATGCATACTCATGAGTGAGATGAAGCTGTAATTTTTTTTCTTAGAACATCCTTTTTAGTTTGATTTCAGGTTTATATTGGCCACAGAGAATAAACTAGAAAATATTCCCTTTTTCTCTATTCTCTGCAAGAGTTTATATAAAATTGTAAGAATGTCTTCCTTGAATGTTTTGTAGAACTCACCTGGAATCACCCCAGATACCCTCAAGAAAGTGAATGAATTGTGGTCTATGGAATATTCACACAATGGAAAATAATACTACAGTCAAAATGAATGAACTACAGAGACGATCATAAATATGGATGGACTTTGGCAAAATAATATTAAGTGGAAAAAGTAAGTACCAAAAATATATTTTACAAAGGTATAAATGATTAAAACTTAAAATTTTGTGCTATTTGGGAATATATAAGCAAGACAAACCCATTTTAAAAGGTAGAAATATTGATTGTTCAGGAGGGATGGGGGTGTGGGATAAGTTGGTGACGGTAATATATGTTTAAGTGTAGCTTTTTGCCAAAATCCTAGCTTGGGGGGGGGGGGGCGGGGCAGTATTTTCATAAATGCTTATTACTTCCCTTGAAATAGCCAGCAACTAACTAAATAAATGAAAATGGACCTTGCATAGATTAATAATGAGCATGTATCATGAATCAGGGAGCCAAAAGGAAGAAAGAGAAAAAGAGAGAAGAGAGAGAGGGAGGAAAACAGGGAGTAAGGGAGCAGAAGGAAGGACAGGTAGAAGTAATAGATAAAAGAATGAAAGAAAAGAAAAAGGAGAGATTCACATTTAAAAATATCTTTAAAGGAAGGGTCTATTGAAAGGGCTTCAACTGTTGTGTAATTCTGTGAATGAGCTGAATGCTATACTTAGCCTTGTTATTATGCCCTTGGGGAATATGAATCCTGCCTATAGGTTTATGTACCCAAACAAAATGGGTCATATACAGAATTGCCTCAACCCAGTTCTCCAAAGCAGCTTTTCTGTATATTTTTAGATTTTATATTAGTCAAACTTCTGTCAGAATTCCCAGTTTATAAGCTATAACTGTCTGGGATTAGGATCACATATTTTTAAGCCAAGAAGCTTATTCAGTTTTTCATCATGAAGATTTTTTGGAGGAGTAAAATAAGGCTAAAATTCACCTCTTACCAGATGAGTCACTACTTCATTTCTTGCTCACTGTCAAATTGTTCTTTTATCTCGGGTTTTAGTCTGAAATATCATTAATGTACCACCTTTCCATGTATTTCAGAATTAATATTTTGTTAATATTTGCAGAATTACTATGAGCCAATCAAATACAGACAACTCTATAGGAACAGACGTCTAAGTGCTTAAAAAATGGATAAAATATCAAATTAGGAGAGGGCTACTCACTTTTGACAATAATTTGTGTATTGAATTAAAGAAAGGATACCACATCATTTATGTATAATGGACCTGATTTTCTCTAATTACACAAACTGTCAATGTATATTAGGCCACTGTGATAGATGTGAATTGTCTACGTTACCATGGTGATTAGAGGTGTTTCCATTTGATGCTGCATGCATAACAATTTGGAGCATAATTAAAAGAAACAGTAAAACATATAAGTAAATAAAAAACTCATAAATTTAAAAAGTATGGTCTGACTTTCATATATCCCTTTCCGAAGCTGACCTATCAAACAGATAAAAACAATAACTATTAAATAAGATATTGTACATTCAAATACATATGAAACATTTACAACAGTATTATTTCTGCCCAAAATAAAATATGGATAATTATCATAAATCTTAATTCACATTCTCTAACTACTATTCAATAAAACTTAAAATCCTTAGCAACAGCTTTAAAAAGATTGAAAAGTTAAAACAACACCAAGGAAGATAAAAATTAAAAAAATTCCTAGAGATTTAGAAAAAAACAATTAAGCACTCATGTTAACTAACTCTTCAGATAAAGAGAAAACTAAAACTAAAATTATAGAGTAGTACATACAGGTAGCAATATATTTCAAAACCTGAAGTGTATAGCCAAGGCTGCCGTCAGAGGGAAATTTAGAGAACGAAAAGTTTTTATCATTACACAAAAAATTGTATTACATAAAAAATTCCATTACATAAAAAATTATAATCTTGAAATGAATAAATGGTCTTTTAAGCATGACATCATATTTAAAATATTAAGGAAATAATTGATAATTTTAATAACCTAAAAATTTCTGAATTTCAAACAGTTTTTAAAAGAATCAATTTATAGAAATGTAATAAGGGATTAATATTCTTAATATGCAAGCAGCTCTTGCATATAAGAAAAATTTAACACTGTGGCACAACTGGGAGAATACAAACAGTTGTGATATAAACCATTACAGTGAGAATATATGCAATGTTCCATCTAAGTAGTAATAAAAGACATTAATGGGATAATAATGCTCCCATTTGGTCCAAGAATAAATATTATAGATGAAGGTAGGATAAAATTGACACTTTCATGTTCTGCTGATAAAAATTTAAGTCGATACAACCATGCTGGAAGCAAATTTTCAAGATTTAAAGTACATTTATTATTTGATCCAATAATAGAAATTTATGCTATAAATTTGGGCAGGTGATATATTATATGGGCAGGCATATTATAAACATGTCAACTGTACTATTGTTTCTGTATTCAAATAATGGAAAAAAGTTGATAACCTAAATGGACACAAATATATGAATCTTTAGTCCAGTGTTCTCTATTATAGGAAAAATGAAAACAATATGAGATTATTTCAATCAGGGCAAGGATAAATAATGACCCATGGATACAATGGAATACAATGTAGCCATTAAAATTATAATAGAAAGGCATACTATTAATTTAGATTCAACAGCATATTTTTAAGCTTTAAAAAGGATTATACAAAGCCACTAGGATGAGTATATTTTTAAAAATGGAAAATAACAAATGTTGGTCAGTTTTTGGAGAAACTGGAGCCTTCATATGTTGCCAGTGGGAATGTAAAATGGTGTAGCTGCTGTGAAAGAGAATTTGCCAATTCCTCAAAAAGTTAAAATAGAGTTACCATATGATTCAGCAATTCTACTCCTAGGTATATATCTAAGAGAATTGAAAGCATTTGTTCACACAAAAACTTGAACATACGTGTTTATAGCAGCATTATTCACAATAGCCAAAGAGTGGAAACAACCCTAATGGACATTATGATGAATGGATAAATGAATTGTGATATATTCATACAATACTCAACCATGAAAAGGACAGTAGATGCTACAATCTGCATGAACCCTGAAATCACTGGAAGTGAAGAAAACAGTCACAAAAGGCCACATATTGTATGATCTGTTTATGTACAATATCCACAAGTGGTAAATCTATAGAGTCTAAGTGTTTATCAGGGGCTGGAGGGGGCAGAGAATGGGGAGGAACTGTTAAAAGGCATAAGGTTTCTTTTTGGGGTGATGAAATATTCTGGAATTAGGTATTGATGATGGTCACACAATCCTATGGATAAGCTAAAAACTTCTAAATCGTATAGTTTAAACTGGTGAATTATATGGAGTGTGAATTATGTCTTAATTTTTAAAAAGTTACAGATTAAGAGAATATGAAAACACTCATTTGAAAAGATACATCCATTCCTCTGTTTATTGAAGCATTATTTACAATAGCCAGATTATGGAAGCAGCCCAAGTGTCCATGGACAGATGAGTGGATAAAGAAGAGATTATATATCTATCTATCTATAATTATAATTATATAATATAATATATTATATATATTATTATATTATATATACACACATACATATATGGAATATTACTCAGACATAAAAAAAATAATGAAATCTTGCCATTTGCAACAACATGGATGAATCTAGAGAGTATAATGCTGAGTGAAATATGTCAGAGAAAGATGAATACCACATGATTTCATTCATATGTGGAATTTCGGAAACAAAACAAATAAGCAAAGGGAAAAAAGAGAGTGACAAATCAAGAAAACAGACTCTTAACTATAGAGAACAAACTGATGGCTACCACAGAGGAGGTGTGGGGGAAGGGGTGAAACAGGTGATGGGGATTAAAGAGTACACTTATCACGATGAGCACTGAGTAATGCATAGAATTGTTGAATCATTATATTGGACAGGGGAAACTAATATAACACCGTATGTTAGCTATACTGGAATTAATTTTTTTTTAGTTACAGGTTAACTTATCATCTTGCTTTATCCTATATATGTGTAATATAGGTAGATGAATAGATGGATGGATGAGAGACTGATGATGAATATACAGATAGAATAGACTATATATATATATATTTTTTTGAAACAAAAGCACTAAAAAAAGTTATCTTTGGTTAGTGAAAAGAATACCGATCTACCTGTTCTTCTTTACTATTTTCTTCATTTCCTGTCCAAATGTCTTATTTTTATAAAAAAACAAACAAAAAAAAAACCTGTTTTCCTTAAAATATGGGAAATACAGAAGACCTGGAGAAAAGAAATAAAGGCATTTTTTGGTAAATACTACACTTCATATCAATGGCTAACATACACAGATATTAGCAGATAAAAGTAGCAGCTCTCAGGAGCACCTGGGTGGCTCAGTCAGTTAAGTGTCCGTTCGTGAGTTTGAGCCCCGTGTCAGGCTCTGTGCTGATGGCTCAGAGCCTGGAGCCTGCTTCGGATTCTGTGTCTCCCTCACTCTCTATCCCTCCCCAACTAGTGCTCTGTCTCTCTCTGTCTCTCAAAAATAAATAAATGTAAAAAAAAAAAAAAGTAGCAGCTCTCAGAGCCTGCTGACACTAATGTTCTCTCCTACACAGTTGAAAAGAAATAATGGAAAGTCTAGTTCGGTTACTCTGGTTCTCTAAAAAATAAAAATTAAAAAAAAGCAATTCACCATCAGGTCATTCAGATAGCTTATTTCTGAGAAGACCCCCAATATTATTGCCTTATTTTTGTCTAAAAGATGTTAGCACCTGAAAAAAAATAATGATAACTAGCACTGATGTTCCTGGGTCTTCTATTATATTCTCTGGGTCTGCAAATATAAGCTACTTGAACACCTGAATGACAAAATCTTTCTGATTAAAATAAAAACAACTTTTGAACCAATAACTATATGGTACATGTAGTATATCCATATTATTCAGGGATTTGTGTCTCCATTTTATAAATAGCCCAGTTTAGCATTTATGTCAATTACAAAAGAATAAATTTCTCATATTTTCTAGTGTGTTTATTACAAGTATAGAAATGGGTAACTCTTTTACCTTAAAACAGAAATGTAGGCTTTAAAGCTATGTTTATAGAGTTTTTTCCTGCCAGTATATTATTTATTATAGTCTTACACTGGAATGCTATAATTAGGAATTGCTTTAATTAGAAATAAATTCTTTGGTTCCATTCAAAAAGAGAAGAGGGTGTATTATTCATGACCATTAGAAAAACAACGTGTTACCATTCTAAAATTCTGTTTTATGGAAAGACACTGGATTGAAAACTAATTAAGGAATCAAGAACAAGTAAAGTGTTTTAAAGTGGTTCTGAATATGTCTGGGGAAATAAAAAGTCAGTTCTATGCCCAGGCCATTATCACCTGTCTCTCTTTTTAACTGCACCTAGCATTTCCATATCCAAGTCCAGAGCACCACAAAAAATAAGTCACGAGGAATATCTGACCCCCGCCTTGGAAATTTCTCTAGACTGCCTATTTCCTCTTTCTCATTCATCAACTGGAATGGGTTTCCTAATCCTACAGACTGAGAATCTTGACATCTCATTTCCTTTGTTCCCTTTGTGTTTCAAAACTCAGCTCCAGACTATTAATCTCAGTGTTGACTTAAAGCTCCATAGAGATCTGCCTCTCATATTTACTACTGAGTATAAGCTCAAAATTAGTATAGGACAGTGTTTTATAACCTAGCCTGGTTCTTCTAGATAGCTAGAACCAGGTGCATGTCAAGCTTCTTCCTTTGGCCTTCCTGCCCATCCAGAGAGACTGCACATTATCATCAGCTCCATTGACATCATCACTTATTAATTGCTTGACATTGTAGATATGCACAAACATAAGGCTATCCTTTACTTAAGATGATCCCTGAGATATTAGTGATTTTATCTTTAAGGCAGTGATGTTAATGTTGACTTTTCATGACAGAATGTTAAATGATAAATATGATGGTCATGACCAAAGAGCTATCTGAAGGAAGAAGGGTATAGTGTTAGAAACAACAAAGACTTTGGATCAAACATGCCACAGCCATGAGATCTCTGAGAAACTATCACTGTGCATGTTCCCTCTTCTGAATGAAGTATCATCTACATCATAAGGTGGCTGAAAGATTAGAAAATATAACATTTGAAAAACATAGTATGTTGTCAATAATCGTTATAGTTTCATTCCTCAGTGCCATGTCTATGAATGTAAAATAGATCAATAATGTTGTTCAGCCAAATTACTAATTAACTAAAAAAATTATCTTTCCCCTCCATTGATTTAATCAAGGGTGTGAAAAATTTAATCGCATTGGTATTTCATTTTCTCCAATATGAATTCCCATTTGAAAAGAGTTAATGACTTATAGCTATTTATGTTCATATTGACAATTAACATCAAATTTCTGCATTTCACTCTGTATTTAGATAATTGAGAAACTGATCTGTTGAATCCCACCAAATTGAAGAAAATGTAATAATCAAAAGCATTAAGCCCACTTGACCCTTTACTTTGGGCTTTATTGCCTTATGTTGAGGCCCAACTTTGTTCCTATGAATAAAACTAAAATTTCTGTACATGACAGAATATATTCCTTCAAAACCAGAAAAAAATTTACATTGGATAAACTATGAGGAAAATATATATTTTTTAATTTCCTGTTATGAATCTCACGTTTTAAAAATACCTCTACCTAAGAACTCTGGCACATTACCAGAATTAGCACAGTAGGTAAAGTCGCATATCCAAATATTTAACACCTGTGACGTATCTGTTCATCCCTTCACACATAGGGAAGAGACCTGATCCCTCACATTGTACTGGCTGACACTGGAATCACAGACACACCTGACAGAGCATCATACTAATGCCATTCAGCTCAATCATGAGTTGTCCACTCACTCTAATAATAAGATTAGGAAATAATTAAGTTTCTGCTTTATTGAAATAACGTTAGATTTCCTAAATACATAAAAGCATTTACATATCATAAACTCAGAAACAAGAGAGCTGAACAGTGGTTTTTAAGGGCTGGAGGGAGGCAGAACTGGGGAGGTACTGGTCAAACAGTATAAAGTTTCAGTTATGCAAGATAAATAGGTTCTAGAGATCTACTGTACAACATGTAGCCTACGGTAACAATGTGGCATTGCATACTTAAAAATCTGCTAAGAGGGTAGCTCTTATGAGTGCTTTTACCATAAAAGAAAAAAGAACTTAAAAAAAAAAAGAAAAAAGAAGCATGAAAAGCAGCAAGAGGAAACTTTCAGAGGTGATGGGTAGGTTTATGACCTTGATTACTGTGATGGTTTCACTGGCATATACTTATCTCCAAACTCATCAGGTTGTATACATTAAATATGTACAGCTTTTTGTATCTTAATCATACCTTGATGAAGTGGTTTAAAAAACTCACCACTGAAACCATAAACATTTCCTCTTTTAGAAAGCTGATTCCAGGTTAATGGTAATGGCATTCCCCAATTTTGTTTAATTCATAAGGAAAAGTTCTATATGTTCCAAAACAAATGTCTGAAAAGAACAATAACAAAAATGGTCTTTGGAAATTTTATGAAGCTCTGTTTTGCTTCCCTTGAAATTGCTAAATGCTTTTATGCTTTCGGATTTAAATGTCTTCTGAAATTGAGCTCTAAGAAGTTGATAGAAGCACTTAACTTTATGACTAAAATACCCTCAGAAACTTAGATATATACAATATATATTTTGCATTTTAAACCTTGAGAATAGCCTAGGAGAATAGTGTATATAATATATACTAGACAGCAAGATCCTGCAAGTCCCTTTTATCTAAAGAAAAAATCAGAAAGTATACTTCTCCTTTCCCTATCATCTGAAGGCATCTAGAAACTCTATCTGTACCTGTTAGCTACCTTATAATGAATTAATTTGTTCTTTATACCCTAATTAAATTCAAATACAAACTGGGAGGTTAGAAAAATATAACAAAAGCCTAATAACTGAAAGTAGCTTTCAAAAACTGGGTGCCTTATGATTTTTTATCTTCAACAATATGTAACTTTTGTAACTACATTTCTGTGCTTTCATTTTCCATTACATTTAACTTCTGCCACACTAGTTTCTAAAGTTCCTCACTATCTCAGTGATAATGACATTACTGATACAGTTATACCAAATCTAAAGGGTAGGTTGCAATGCTATTTTGCAACAACCAATAATCAGATTTCATTGGGAAAGGGGAAAAAATTAATGCTTACATTTTCTTGGTCCGTAGCATATTCTGTTGTGGTATCAACAGAAGGAAACTATACCCAAGGGCCAATATCCAGTAAGACATCTTCACCTATTTATTGCCCTTTAAAAACCAAACTCCTGGGGTGCCTGGGTGGCTCAGTCAGTTAAGCGTCTGACTTTGGCTCAGGTCATGATCTCGCGGTCCGTGAGTTCGAGCCCCGCGTCGGGCTCTGTGCTGACCGCTCGGAGCCTGGAGCCTGTTTCAGATTCTGTGTCTCCCTCTCTCTCTGCCCCTCCCCTGTTCACGCTCTGTCTCTCTCTGTCTCAAAAATAAATAAACGTTAAAAATAAAATAAAATAAAAACTCCTGTAACTGTCCACCTTTGTCATCACAAATAGGAGGAAGCAGTACATCATCATATATCAGATGAAAAGAATTGAATATTTGTCTTAGAAAACACTGCTGATGTTTTTACTTTTTAACTTGAAATATTCATTATAGAGATATTCGTACTCTAAAGAAAATTTTAAAGTAGGGATAAGCAAAAGAAAGAAAAAGAGGAGAAAAAAAAGGAAATATTTGCCCATTTAGTGACCTATCACCAGTTAGTGACAACCATGGCTTATTGTTTGATCTACATTCTTTCTCAATATGTTGACAGATATTGAAAAAAACAATCACTGGGGCGCCTGGGTGGCTCAGTCAGTTGAGCGTCCTACTTCAGCTCAGGTCATGATCTTGCAGTTCATGAATTTGAGCCCTGCATTGGGCCCTGTGCTGATAGCTCAGAGCCTGGAGTCTGCTTCAGATTCTGTGTCTCCCTCTCTTTCTGTTCCTCCCCTACTCTCACTCTGTCTCTCCCTCAAAAATAAACATTAACATTTTTTTTAAAGAAAAAGAAAAAAAACAATCAGGTCATACTATCTATCTATGCAGTTTTAAATCTTTCCTTTCCTCAATTAACAATAATTATGGAAAATTCTTTATGTCAATGCATATGACAATGCAATGACAAATATATGTCAATACATAAAGACCACTAATATAACTTCATTGCCTATACATTTATTATGCCCATATATTATGAATTTACTTAACCAATTGCATACTGATGGATACTTACATCATTGCCAATTATTTGGTCATAAAATCTCATGCTTATTTCTTTGCATACTAGTCTGTTTTAAAATTTTCTTCATCTGGATTTACTGTGTGAAAGGGCACACATATCTCAAATTCTGATGGAAATAACTTCCTTTTAGGAAGTTTACATTTAAACCAACTGTCTATGAATAACCACTAATATTTTTATAATATGCAAAAGCCCCAAGATTTATTCTAGGATGCAAACACACACACACACACACACACACACGCGCGCACACACACACACACACACACACACACACACACACACACACACTTTATTCTCTCCCCTCCTTGCATACACTGCTTAATGTGCACACAAATGACCTTGGGATATTTTTAAGAGGCAGATTCTAACTCAGAGGGTCTGGACTGTACTTTAAGTATCTGCATTTCTAACAAGCTCCCAGGTGATGAAAATTTTGCTGATCTGAAGACCATGCTCTGTGCAGCAAGAGCCTACAAGTCTAACAATGTATTGTTATAATATCAACAAGGAAAGTTTGCACCTTCACATCTACACATCACGGATAGTCACCTAAATTCCGTAGTCTCTTGAGGGGTCTATAAATGAGCTTTATGGAATTTTTACACCACCTATAATAGTAAACAGTGTGCATGTGGAAATGCATCATTCTGGAGGAAATAAATACTTTAATTCAAAACTCATAGGAATCATGACACTAAAATTCTTGTTGATGGTATTTTATTGTGCTTTATGGAATGAATAGACAGACTGATCAAGTTGTGCTCTGTTTTCCCATCTACATGCTAGATCCTTCCTCCAAAAGTCTTTTCCAAAGGAATACCATGGGAGTTGACTCACTGCCCTAGTCTATGCTCACTTTATGGGGCACAACACAGATTATCTAAAGATAGATGTTTACTGGCTTAGGAAATAAACTAATTTTAAAAACATTTGGGAGAATTAAAATTGCTCGAAAAGTAGCCTCCTCTGAAGCTGCTGTGAAGCAGAAGGATGTCAGCTCAACACTGTTGAGTAGAAATTGCCAGAATTATAACTAGCTCATAATTAAAGCATTGGCAGCACAATCCTAAAGAAGCCATGCATTCCTGTGTTTTTCAAATCAGGGTCAGTTCTATCGAGAATGGTGGGATGTATGATTTATGTTTCTCTCAGGAAGATGTATCTCCTGAGAGAAACACATTTTGAATTGAAAATCTATTTATTTTTGAGTAGGCTTCACTCCCAGGGCAGAGCCCAACACGGGGCTTGAACTCACGACCCTGAGATCAAGACCTGAACTGAGATCAAGAGTCAGATGCTTAACAGCCTGAGCTACCCAGGTGCCCGGAGAACCTATTTTTGAAGCAGTCACAAAATCCAGGGTGGGGGAAAGACTGTGATTACCAAAAAAGCAAAATAAGAAAGAAAAAAAAAAAGAAAGAAAACCATAGTTCCTTAAATATACATGATCATGCAAACATAAATGACTATGGAACAAAAGAAAGGACTCTTTCTGGAAATGGATGGTGATGATGGTCACACAACTATGCACATGTGCTTAATGTCACTGTTCACTTATAAGTGATGAAAATGATAAATTTTGTTATGTATATTTTATCACAATTTTAAACAAACAAAAAAAATAAACAAATAAATAAACAAGGACTTTGGACATTTCCAGAAACCAAACAGCCAAAAAGCAATACAATAATGGCTTAGAAATTGTTGCTTTCTTCAAAAAGGCCTGTTTTTCCTTGTATAGAAAATTACGACATAGAACATTAATGTCTCCCTGAAATGTGTGGCAAGAAAAGAGGCATTAGCCTGTTGTTTAGGCCAAATTTAATTTGGGTAATTATGTTCTAGCTGCCTCAAAGTCCCCTAAAGTCTCTCATAATCCATGTCACTTCTATGCTTAATCTGTTTACAGCAGTCTATGCTCTTTCAAGTGGTCATTACTGTCTGCCCCTAAGGTGGCTGCATTTCAGCAGGAGAGGACATGATTCCTCTATTACAAAAGTATCCAACATGAACAATTATTCCCCTGAAGTTTGATGATGCAAATTTACCTGGAAGCACCTGTGAAAGAAATGGAAAATCTTTATAAAAGTAGGTCATGGTTAGCAGTTATAATATTAGCCCCTTCTTCCTCCTATCTCCTCATGTTTGGTTTAATCAACACTTTTGCCCGACGGAAGTACACATTGAAAAAAGTGAAGCATTTTACATCACACTCCTTTTTGTAACATGAATATGTGCTTTTTATAGAAACGAATATGTTATTTTAAAAGAAATGATACATTTACCATTTTGAAAATAAGCTATTAACGGGTGCTAAAATATATTTGTTTGTTTTGTGATCCTGGATTGCCTAAATACCACTGTTCGATTTTACTCATACTTTCCTTTCCCTCAGTTATGTCTCTATAAAGAGCCAACTCCATTCATAAACAAAAGAGATGATGCACCTTATATGACCCAGACTCTTCCAGTTATCTTCCTACTGCTCCAGCACAAGGTAGAAAATTCCCACGAGTGGCATCATTATTTGGATTAAGCAGAAGGTTACATGTAAAGTGCAGTAGGACTTCTCTGAGAGGCTAACCTACGAACTTGTTGATCAGCACATGTAATTTTACCTTTAAAAAAAAATGTTTATTTATTTTGAGAGAGGCCGAGAGAAAGAGGGAGAGAGAGAATCCCAAGCAGGCTTTCACGTTCACTGCAGAGCCCAGTGCAGGGCTCAGTTCCACAACCGTGCAATCATGACCTGAGCCGAAATCAAGAGTGGACACTTGACAAAATGAGCTACCCAGGCGCCCCTGGATAATTATCTTTAATTAGCTCAGTGAAGGATTCTGGCGGTGTGGTGCATATGGACAGTCAGTTTCTTTAAATTTTTTTAATGTTTATTTTTGAGAGAGACAGAGAGAGACAGAGAGAGAGAGAGAGAGAGAGAGAGAGGAGGAGGGCAGAGAGAGAGACACACACACAGAATCCAAAGCAGACTCCAGGCTCTGAGCTGTTAGAGCAGAGCCCCATATGGGGCTCGAATTCACGAACTGTGAGATCATGACCTGAGCCAATGTCAGACGCTTAACCAACTGAGCCACCCAGGTGCCCCAATAGTCAGTTTTCCCGGAAAGGTAGTTCAGAGTATTAAAAGGGCAGCCTGGGTGGGCAAGAAGGCACTACAAAATGACATGGGAAACCATAAATAGTGCCAGCAGGACCAAAGAGCAATTGTGAAGTACTGACCATTAGCATCTGCCTAAGATGACATTTACCTGCCTCATAACTCTGCTTCTCTGCTATATTTATAGGTGGCACTACAGAATGTCCACAACATTCCAGTCTAGATACTCTGGAATTATTCTCCTTCTTTCTCTGAATATTCATCTCACTTTCTTCATGAAGCGTGATCTTCAACTTCTGAAAATTCTCTCATATATCTTTCCTTCTTTCCAATACCTTGACTACAGCCTTTGAAACTTCATCTAGCACATGAACTTTCTAATTGGCCACTGTGGCCCGCCATCCTCCACCAACCAGAGTGATGCCTCTGAAACACTACTCAGATCATGCTACTCAAAACTTCCAAAGCCTCCCTACTGCCAATAGGAGGAAGGCAGTTTTGTTTACCCGACATCGCAAGCACCCCCATGCGCACCTTTGTACTCTAGGCTGACCTCACTGTCCCTTCCGCCTCACTTGTCATTGAGTCTCACGCACAATGTCCTCTAGCCACACTGTCCATTCGGACTACACACTAGAGTCCCCAGGCAGAGGATCCAGTCTCCCAAACTCGCTCAAGCTCTTCAAACAGCCTGAAATCTACATCTGTCTTTTCTTCTATTACCAAACTCCGAATCATCTTTCAAGTTCTTGTACACATGCCATTTTAGCACTTTGCTTGCATCTCTATCACATCAATTTTTATTTTGCATGGAAGTACATCTACTGACCAGGTAGTACATCTGTGTCTCCCACATTATGAACTGTACGAAGTAAGGATATATTCCCCTTGTCACATAGCATAGTGCCTTACACAAGCAGATGCTTAATAGCCATTTATTGAATTTATTGCTAGCAGTGTGTGGTCCAAAGGCCCAGTGAAGAGTAATCTGAGAAGAGTATAGGAGAAATAGAAAGGACTTAGAGACAATGTATCACAGGTATTTCACAGGCTTATCTCTTGGCTTCAATGTACATCCCACGATAGTTTTCTGAATAGCCTCATTACCTTAGTAGGGGGTCCATAAACCTTCTGCAGGTCATTCTCCAAAAGGACTAGCTCATTTTGGAGTTATAGCCAAGCAAGAGGAAGCACTGGCAGGGGGCATTCCTTTCCCTCTGAGCCTAGCAAGGTTGGTGTTCCAAAAGCAAAAGATAAAACTAGGCTAAAATAAGATAGCATGACAAGGGCACAAACAGGAGACAATAATCTTAACACCAATCATGGCAAAATTAATAATGTAGCAATACCTGCATTTTCATTAGCCCATTCCTCCTGTAATAATTTTGCATTGAGCAGTCTCAGAAGCTGTGATATGAACGCGACCTTCCGCCAGGAACCCAGGGCTCTCTGGTTGGATGATGTGAAGGATCATTAACCACATCTTGCTGAAGAACATTATAGGTTATAAAAATGTCATCTAGACCATGCCGACAAGCCCATCTGTATTTAAGGCTGAATCCCTTTGAGATAAAAGCACTCCATGTGGCTCAAATGGGGCTGTGATTTCAGATGTCAGAAAACTATTAACACATAACCAGAGCACACAGGCTGTAATAGAGCAGTTGAAGAAATGTGGGATATGAAATCTTTCCAATTGCCTCACTTAGAGCCTAAGTACTCATCAGAAAAGTACAACTGAGACAGAAAAAATTTTAAAGAATTTCATAATGTATCAATAAAATTGATCAGAACCTAAGATAGCCTTTTGTGCCATTAATGGCTGAGATTCTAGTGTACAGGACGGTGAGGAAGAGAGGTGAAAAATATTTACTATGGCACTGGAGTCCATCTGCCATGGGGGGAAAAGTGTTTATTGAGAATCTTGTGAGAACCAGGAAAACCAAGAAGAAAATATTATTTCAAACTGGGATTAAAGCAAGTTAGTCTATTTTCTAGAATCACATCAATGGGGTAAACTGATACCTGAGAAGAAATAAACTATTCTGATATCTATGCATATTAAGTATAAAGTTGTGTATTTGTATTATGTGTCTGTCTGTCTGTTTCTCTATGTCTTCCTCTCAGTGTGGACATAAGAGGATAGGTATTAAGACGTGCACACATATTTTTTCTGTAGTTTTTGAGCCTAAAGGAAATCAATAGTAAAACTCTCTGAATTGAATTCTCTCCAGTGTGTCTACTCCCCTCTTTTCTTTTTTCTTTTTACTTAATTTTTCAAGTTTATTTATCTATTTATTCTGAGAGTGAGAGAGAATGGATGGGGCAGGGGCAGAGAAAGAGAGGGAGACAGAGAAGTCCAAACAGGCTCCATGCTGTCAGCGCAGACCCCACCACGGGGCTTGATGATCTTATGGTTCGTGAGATCGTGACCCGAGCTGAAACCAAGAGTCGGAAGCTTAACCAACTGAGCCACCCAGGCACCCCTCCTACTCCCCACTATTCACTCTCTTTGCCATCCCGGTCATCTCTTGAAACTGGGAAGTTGTTCTGGAACAACGTTCCCACACAGCTTTCCCCCTTCCCTTTTTTCCTTCTCCCTCTCTCCTGCGCTCACCATCCTTACCTCAGGTATATACAGGTGGGGAAAGCTCATGAGGAAAAGAAAGGCCCCAAGTTATATTTTAATTCCCTTCTTCTCATGTCAACTTCGTAATAACTACAACATACTGCCGCCGAATGTGTCATCATAAAGTTTAATCACTTCTAACCAAGAGGGTTTTTCATTGTCTAGTGTGGACCAATACATTGTATTATTATTATTATTATTATTATTATTATTAATTTTTAAAGAAAATTGATGTAAATGCACATAAAATGTCATATCAGCTGCTTTATTCCTGATTACCCTTGTCACTGCAGAAGGACTGTATAGTCAACATCAATTTGTAGTTAATTCTCAATCATACTTTTACAGCGCTCTGTTAGTATTGGAAATACTTTATCAGAGTTTCTCTAGCTTAGATCTGTTCACTTGCTCTCTTTGTCCCTAGAGCAATGATCTGTGACTATTCAATAAAACCTTTTAAGGGGCACCTGGGTGGCTCAGTCAGTTAAGCTTCTGACTTCCACTCAGGTCATGATCTCACGGTTCGTGAGTTTGAGCCCTGCATCTGGCTCTGTGCTGACAGCTCAGAGCCTGGAGCCTGCTTCTGTGTCTCCCTCTTTCTGCCCCTACCCTGCTTGTGCTCGCGCTCTCTCTCTCTCTCTCTCTCTCTCTCTCAGAAATAATAAACTTTTTAAAAAACTTTAAGCATTTTAATGTTTAAAACAATAAAAAATTTTTTTAACATTTTAAACTGACCATCTACTATTCTGAACCCCAAACAAATGATGATAGGTCTGCAAATCTGTGAAATAAATTCAAGTTGGGTTGTATGCACAATCGCCCTCTCTGTCTCTCTCTCTCTCTCTATGTATATATGCTCTATATGTGTGCTTATGTGTGTATATATATTATGTGTATATGTATACATATATACATATTGTCACTATTATTATTTTGAACAAAGTATCACTTAGATCAATTAACAATAAGAAAAATAAAAGTTATTTTGCTTTCACTTTGCCTGTTTCTCCAATTGAGGGCCCCATGTTGTGCAATGCCCCCCTCTCTCTTATGGATTATAGAAACACTGTTGATTTTATGTCTGTTCATGTTTTTACTTAGTGTTAGGACAGAGTTCTGGCTTCCAATCTCCTTATATGTGGAACTGGAAACCGGAAGTCTCACAACAATATTTTTAGTTCAATAAAAACATAAATACTATGAGCGAGGAGGGCCTGTGCCTTCAAGAAGCATCCTCTATTTGGTAAAGAAAACACAGATGCTATTAATCAAAATAAAGAAAAAAAATAATAAGAGACAAGGAATAAGCATGGTGCAGAGAAGCCCTGGGGGAGAAAGAGCTCAATACATGGGAAAGCTTCTTGGAGAAGCTGCTTTTTGTGCCAGGTACCATATGAGGCAGTTTTCAGACATTATTCCATTTAATTCTCACATCCTTGACAAATAAATAGTTTTAATCCCCATTTTTCTGGTGAGAAAAAAACCAAAGCTTAGCAAGATTAATTGATTTGGAAAAACATACCCTGGTCACTTGCTCACGGGGGCACTTTCCACTATGACCTGAGATCCTGTAGCAGAGGCTGGAAGGTAGGTGAGTTTTGGGGAGGTGAAATAAACATCAGCATGAACTGATGCACAAAGGTAAGAGAATCTGAGACTTGTTCTAGGATGTAGAATGTATGTCTACCGTGGCAAAATTGTTCCTTTTTATATGGAGAAAATAAATCTTCCCCAGGCTTAAACCTCCTGACTCCTAGCTATATTTCATTGGTCTGAACTGTCACATGACCCTTCTAGCTGGAAGCTGTGAGCACATTGTTATCTCAAAGGTAAACTGGGTTACATGAAAATGGACCAGATGAGTGGATTCTGGGTAGGCAGTGGCATTATGTGCCATGCATAGAAAGCACTGAATAAATGGTAGCTCTTAATTATTATTACTGTGTTTTGTTGCATCTAAGACACACATTTCCCACACATTAACATTCCTTAAATCAGTAGATGTCCTACAATTGGTGTTAAGAGAAACTTATATACCTTGGCTTTGTGTTAAAAGTATTTGATACTCATCCATTTGTCACCACAGTCAAGTTGTTTTCATTGGTAGCACCATGCACACTTGAACTTAAATTTAAATTTTTATTTCTAGTTGTGACTTAAAATGTCAACAAAGAGATGATGTAATGATAACCACTCAAGCAAATCACTGTTATACCAAACAAGACAGAGAGAGAGAGTTGAAGGAAGTACATTTTCTTTAAGAAGCAGTAGTGTTAGTGGTCAAGAATACAGGTGCTAGATTCCGAAGCATGTTTTGATTCCCCCACTCAGGAGCCATGTGATGTTGGGAAACTTATTTTATTCCCTGTGGCTCATCTGTAAACTGCGGGTGACAATAAGGTCTGTGTGAGGATTAAATGAGTTAATGTTGATAGAGAGCTAAGGTATCCAGCACATAACAAGTGCTCAATAAATGGTAGCTGTCATTACTATTAACATTGTTTGAAGCAATGCCTCACTGTTGGGGAGTAAATGTACTCTCACGTTATCTTTTAAGTCCAAAATCAAGTGCTTTCTAATTTCTAAGAAAAAAAAGATATACACAGGTAAATAAAACTGTGTATCTATGTACATGCATATACCTACATATGTATATGAATAGTTGTTCAAAGAAAATCAGTAATATACATGAGGAAGGATAATTAAAGACAACAGAAATTGTCTAATATCTTGGAATATACCATAAGACTTCAAAAACGAAGAGAAGCTCTAGATACCCATAGAATTTCATCAGAGACAAAAACTCAGTAACCATCTAAAGCTTCTGGCAGATATTCAAGAGAAACTGTTTAATATCCAGCAATACATACTTCTATTAGAAAAAAATCGAAACCGTGAGTACAACTAATAGGAAATGCAAACAAAACCTGGTGTTCTTCAGTATGCTTCAAAATTATTCTGTCAGTCCTAAGGCAAGTAAAGAGATCAAGATCATAAGCATCGGTTTTGGAGAGAAGCTCATCACTGTGCTGTCCAAGGCCAAAGATCATGCAGAATATTTAGGCTGTGAATATGATGAAGGCTTAGACTCAAATGTTAATTGTGATACAGAAGAATCAAGTCAAATAAAATCATGTGCATGAATGAACAGAAAAGTGAGATAAGTTAAAAAACATAATGTACATTTAGCATAGTGGTTCTTCTTTCCCAGAAATAGGATTATTAAGTCAATTGTAGATCTTACATTAGGTGGTATCTTAGATCAATGTTATAATTCCAAAATTTGTCCTTAAGGGTTCACTGTGAATAACTTTATTTTTAGAAAAAATTCCAATATTAATACACATTTATGTTGTGAATTAAAACTTTTTTTAATGTTTATTTTTTGAGAGAGAGAGAGAGAGAGAGAGAGAGAGACAGAGTGTGAGTGGGGGAGGGGTAGAGAGAGAGGGAGACACACAATCCAAAGCAGGCTCCAGGCTCTGAGCTGGCAGCACAGAGCCCAATGTGGGGCTCAACCCATAAACTGTGAGATCATGAACTGAGCCAAAGTCGGATGCTTAACCAACTGGGCCACCCAGGCACCCCTTGAATTCAAAATTTTTAATCATAAATTGCTCTGATTAGTATATATCAACAGCAGCCTCATTCTTCACTAATTAATGTTCTTTATTTTTCATCATAATCTGATTGAGTTTTTGGAAGAAATGCAGACAAAGTGTGAGAATTCACTTCATCCCTTGGCTTTTCTACTTCAAGATCTAATTTTCGAAGATTAAAAATGTCTGATGCCATGGCCATATGGCAATGCTTCCCGTGGACAGAAACGATACATCCCCAAGCACCTAAATCATGCTGCAAAAGAGCATGATTTTTCTCCCCTTGAAAATTAGTCTATTCAATCAAAATCTCATGGAAACAATTATTGGTTTTCTGTGTGTAGCTCACTCCACTTGGAGTCAACTACTGCCTGAATCGTCCTTATTCTGCAAAGCTGTATATACAAATATTATATGTTGCAGCCAATATCCAAATGCCTTCTAACTCCCACAGTGGTGAAAGACAAATTGGTAACACAGTGAATTATTTCAGTTTAACGTTCAGTTCTCAAGACAAACTGCTGGTCATTAAAGGCAAGCATTATGCACTGATGATGATCCTTCGTGAACGAAAATGTGAACAGATTTCACAAATATTTTCAGGTTCAGAGGTACTTTATAGGGTTTTTTTTTCTGATTCTAAACACTTAAATCAAAGCAAAATGTCTTGTTTAATTATCCTCGGGAAAGGGAAAATAACACAATGGAAATATTTGCTTATTTTTCTTACTTCTCCGCTAAGGATATTAGCTGACACTATTTATTTAACCAAATGTTTACATTACACTGAATACCAAGTACTTAATGTACTTTTAAAATATACCTCTATACATGCAAAGTAAATGAATTACTCAAAGTGATGAGAGAACTAGCCTGGATGATTGGCTAAGGGGTGTATGTCAGTAGATAGATGCTGAAGTAAATGGGGGAAGAATTCACAAAGAAAACTCCCCAAGCTCTCTCCAGTGAGTACATTTCATTTAATGCACTATAATTGCCTGTGTATGTTCCTGTTTTGCCACTTAATTGGGAGAATCTATCTCAGTGTCTGAACCATATGTTCTGTACAATGATAGCCATGACCAGGGTCCACTGGATCACACCCAGACAATGTCGTAATAAATCGCCATTTTCCCAAAGCAGAGAGTTACTCTCTATGAAGATGGTGATATCTCTCTGCTGTGAGCCTTACTCAGTCCCCAGTCCATTCACCACACTCTACCCAGAATTACAGCTTTTAAATCTCTTTCTGGGGGGAGAGGGATAAAACAACTTTTCTGATTAGTTTCACTTTAATTTCATGACCAGAACATTCAAAAGACTTCACCACTGCCTGGAAACCTCCGTACATTTCTGTCAGCTGGCTCTCTCTCATTGTGTTCAACAATTGTTGCCTGTGTTCTCCCCTCTACTAAGTCCCCAACTATCCCCACCTTCCTCTTGCCTCAGTTGATGATCTTACCCTATACTTCACTGGAAAACAACAACAACAAAAACAAAACTCATAAAGCTTAGCTGCCACTTTTATTCCACAGATAAATTTTCCCTTTATTTCTCTCTAGCTAAAAGAGAGAAAGTGTGTGTTCCATTAGAGGTCAACTCCACTCTACGTACTCTGATCATTACCTCCTCCATATGCTGCAGAGCCTCTTCATAGGTCCTCACATCACTTACTACCTCCTTAAACCTCTTCTTTATTACAGAGGCTTTATTATTATCAGCATTCAACTGTACATTAGTTCATTAAGAGAGGAAAAGGGAGGAGGAAAGAAGAAAAAGTGTCTTCCTTTCATACCCTGATCCTTCTTCAGCTATGACCTTATCTTTCCACTTCTCTTCTTAGCCAAAATTCTCAAGTTGCCTAAAAAGTCTCTCTCCATTCACTATCCTATCTTCCTTTACTCTTCAGCCCTCTGTAGCTATTTCTGTCCCCCGGTATTGAAGCTTCTCTTTCAAAAGTCAAGAAATTGCATCCACATTGCCTAACCAAGATCCTTACCAGTTCTTACTTTCTATGGCCTCTCAGCTGTTTGATAACACCCACCGTGCTTCAGAAAATGAGTTCAGAGTTTTATGTAAATTGGAATCACAGTTCTACCACATACTGGATGGGTCACCCTTTTAAACTTCCTAATCCATAAATAAGGATAGCAATTATTTCCCTCTAATGGTGTGTGTGTGTGTGTGTGTGTGTGTGTGTGTGTGTGTGTGTGTGTGTTGATTACATGATATACATGTAATATATGATATACATGATACAATGATATGTATATACAATGATATACATATTACATGTGAAGTGCTTGATCTCATACCTGGCATATAGCAAAAAATTGTCAGTTTTTATAATTGGCTTTATTATTGGTGTTAATTCTTCCTTAGTCATTCTCTTACTTTGTACTTCAGGAAAAAACACTTGACAGAGGAAAAAAGACTGTTGCTTAGTCCCCTGCATGCATATACAGGCTGGTACTACCCATGTCACAAGCCACCATGACTTTGTCCCAGGTGAAAGTATTGCTGTCTTTCCTAGACAACTTTTGCAGGGTGGTTTTGGGGGCTGTTGCCAAAGGGTACACCTAGAAAGTCTGTGAACTTTCCCCTATCCTTTAAATTAATCTCTTTTTGGGTGAATTAGCCTAGCCATGTTTGACTTTTGTTGCTGCAACTAAAAGTTTTGATAAAACAGTCAAATTTCTAACTCAACTTATTCTTCTCTCAAATTTCAGATTCATATATTCAGCTATGCCCTTGTCATTCTCACTTGGATATTTCAGAGCCACCTCAAATTTAACATGTGCAGAACTGAACTACTGATCTCCCTCTCCCCCATCCCAAACGGCTTGCATCACAGCATATGGCAACAAATCCAGAACCTGGAAGCTGTAACTGCATATTCTCTTTGTTACCCTCCACAGTTTCTAAGTGGTCAGTTTTGCCTACAAAATACATCTTGAATTTGTCTACTCATTTCTATTCCTATCTGTTACCACCCTAAATCAATTGCTACTATCTCACAAATGAACCAAAACATCTGATTTTAAAATTTCTCACCCTTTCCCACTTTGATTTCTTTCAAAGCATTCTCCTCATAGCAAAGTAAATTTCTCAGAACAAAAGTAATGTCGCTCCCTTGCTGAAAAGGTGTTAACAGTGTCTCATTGCTTACACATGGGAAAAAATTCAAAACCCTTACTATCACTTCCAAAGCCCTGAACGATTTGGATTCTGGTTACCTCTCTAACTGTATCATATGCCTACTCTGCCATTTATTTCACCAGGGCCTGAACTCTCTGACCTCACTTCACCTCTTTAAAATCTAGTTATTTTCTCAGATTACTCAATGCCTTTGGATCAGGGAGGAATTTGTTTGGTGGATACCAACAAGTTGGGTATTTCAAACCCCGTTATCTAAAACATACAGATAATGTCTTAGATGGAAAAGAATTACTGTCACTTAAACACTATCTTTATATTAACAAATGTTGCATAATGACTGTGATGTTCAAAACCTGATTATTAGGATGATGTAATCCTTCGAAGGAAAACACAGGGAAACTCTGTATTCCCACCATAGTTACTGGAATATTTTATTCCTGTCTTATACCTACAGTGACAATATAAATCTGGGACTTCATCTGCAAATTACTTACAAAATGGTTGTGGGAAGACACCCTCAGGGTGATAGGCTTTTAGAAGCCATGTTAACATGTTAATTTGGTGCCTTTCTTTATTCCTTCCTTCCTTCCTTCCTTCCTTTCTTCCTTCCTCTTTCTCTCAATCTCTCTCTAAGTTCATCTATTTATTTTGAGAGAGAAAGAGGGAGGGAGGGAGACAGTATGCACCTGGGCACATGTGCACTTGCATACAGGCAGGGGAGGGGCAGATAAAGAGAGGGAGAGAGAGAATCCCAAACAGGCTCCTGGCTCTTTCCTGAGATCTTGACCTGAGCCAAAATCAAGAGTTGGATGCTTAAATGACTGAGTCACTCAGGCGCCCCTTGGTGCATTTCTTATGTAAGTAAATCATTACTATTTTCATTTACATTATAAATGTGAGTCCTAAATGTGAATATCTGGATGTGATGACAGAGACAAAGGAAGGAGAACTACTTAAGAGGGCTTACATTCTTACTCTTACAGGTTTAAGGTCAGTCCTTTGTAACTCCTTCTTCCCAATGTCAGGAATCACTTCACTTTGAAGAACAGCTTTCCTCGGTGACACATGCATCTCAGTTAGTGATTAGTCACAGGAACACTGACCTCAGCCCCAGTGCAGTGGGGGTTCTCAAGGACACTAAGAACTCTCTGAGGAATAGAAAGTTGGGCTCTCCAGGGATAATTCTTAATATGTGTAAGGATCAAAAGGGTTTAAAAGTGGTCAGGAGAGGCAAGGGATGCCAATGTGGTTTTATTACATCTCTCTCCACTGCAACCCCTTGCAATCACGCATTGTGGGCGTGTGTATGGGAAGTGGAGGGGTGAATCTGACCAAAATAGGGCATTCAATTGGGGTAAAAGCCATTCAAATCACTAATTTGACCAAAATGGCCAATTAAGTGGCCTTGTCAAGAAGATAGAACTCTTTTCCAATTGCATCAAAATAACTGATTTCACCTCAAATTACATTAAATAAGGTAACTCCAACAGAAATAAGAAGACAACTGTAACGATTATATAGATAAGAACCTCAGTTTCTACAAGCATGAAATCTTACCATAGAATGTACTTACTCATATCAAAGTGGCTCACTTTCAGCTGCCTCTATGGCTCACAATAAGAAGTGGCTTATCTGATATATGGAAACCTCATAAGCCACAAGACAAACAAAAATAATAGTCTAGGGCAAATAATCTGTAACAAGGATACCCATGAATATTCTTGGTATTTATTTTAATATGGTTCAGTTCAATAGGGTTGTTTGCTTTCTAATCAAACAGCAATCTGTATTTTTTATTTATCTTCCTCAGAAAGAGCAACAGAACTTATCTTGGTAGTAACCATCGTGGGTATGAAGGGGGAAATAATTGGACCCAGGGATATCTCATAATGATACAAAATATATCCTTTGATAATTCTCAGTAAATCTTATAACACAGACTATAAACAACTGCTAGATTTAAAAGTCACAATGGCATAGTCCTAGAGTTCATATTGCAGGATTGTAAGAAGGTTACAACTTCCCCTAGAATCAAGATAAAATGCCATCCATTAGAATTAAAGTGAACTCTCTTCATAACCATTTCTAGAAATAACCAGAGCCCTATGCAGGTGCACGTGCATTCTAATGCTTCTTCTATATCTGGACTTGAGTTAATGTGAGGTGACAAGGGTAATTTTCAGATCAATTGGCATGACTACATGGTTTATGGTAAAGTGAACATCCCTGGTGACCGATGTGTAAACAGACCCCAAAACAGCCAAATCCCTAGGTTCTGGTCTGGCTTTGCTACTACCTGCTTCTGCAAATTTAACCTCTCTTGGCTTTAGTTTCTATAAATTGAAGAAAAATGGAATGCTTTGTCCATAAGATCAACCTCCAGTTCCAAATTCTTAATCAGAAAACTTATGGCAGGTTTAAGAAAATAATTAATGGTCTACAGAATTAAAATCAGAGACTTGCTGAGGTAAGCAACAAAATTTTCAAAGGACAATGTAAGGTTCATTTCCTTCTAGACTGGGTAAACTTGTACCCGGTATTTATGTGGACTTGAAAATTATAAGTGTTTTAAATAAATTAATTCCAAAATGAAGGCATTTAAAATTATTAGCTGCTTATCAGCATGAAACACAAAGAACACTGAAGTGTGAAATTTTTCCAGCCAAACTCATCATTAAACTTTCACTAACAATGCCATCATCTCCTTTCCCCTCTGTGATCACACCATCTCCCAGGTACAATTTTAGGTTTAACAGTCTTAAAACTAGGCAAGACCAGGAAAGCTGAGCAGGCAAATCAAATGATTAAGTTTTTAAAAGTTTTACAGGTATTTAAGCCTTGAGAAAGCTTAATTAAAGTTAATGAAGAATTTAAAATAGGAGTGAAAATTAAAGCAGTAGGAAATGTTAAAGGAAAAAATTACTATTCAGTTGAAAAAAAAAATCCAGGAAGAGCCACAGGGACTGATGCTAAATCATCATCGATTGAAGGAACTGACTCTGGCAAGCGCAGGGAGTGACTCAGAGAAACCGAGCTCTGGAAACATGGGCAGGAAAGGAAAAGTGGGGGAGCTATGTCATATGGAGGAAGCAATGGGGCACCTGGGCGGCTCAGTCAGTTAAGGGCCTGACTTCAGCTCAGGTCACAATCTCACAATTCATGAGTCCAAGTCCCGCATCGGGCTCTGTGCTGACAGTGCAGAGCCTGCTTCGGGTTCTGTGTCTGTCTCTCTCTATGCCCTGTCCCTGCTCATGCTCGCACTCTCTCTCAAAAATAAATAAAGAAAGAAACATTAAAAAAATGCAGGATGCAATGAAGATTTTATTTTTCAAGCGGAATATTGATTCTGCTTAAATGTACTTCTCCTAACTTTCATATCATCATAAAGACAACTGGAATATCCATAGATCTTCAAATTCACTCACTCAGTCATTCATTCAACATTATATTTGGATCTCAGTTTGTCAGAACACCTGGTATAGTTCTGTACCACTAAATTCACTACCCACCTACCCTATGAGACTAGATTGCAACTGCATCTCATATTTGCATGAAATAAAATGTAAAATTTAAAACCTCATCCTTCTGGGTCCCACTTACTGGCTACTCATCCTGAACCAGGATTACCCCTGACCGATTCTATCAATAAATGAACACATAATATAACATTTTCTGGAATATATTATTGTGAATATATACCAGGCATTTGAATCAGTGGTGTTGTTTTAATTTATCAAATGATATCTGAGATGAACAGGGACTAGAAATCAAGTAGCTGGTCCAAATCTAAAAAAGCCACTTTCTTTTGCTCAGTCACAATAAGAATGATCACATCGAGGGGACACCTGGGTGGCTCAGTTGGTTAAGCATCCAACTTCAGCCGAGGTCATGATCTCGCGGTTCGTGAGTTTGAGCCCCACGTTGGGCTCTGTGCTGACAGCTCAGAGCCTGGAGCCTGCTTCATATTTTGTGTCTTCTTCTTTCTCTGCCCCTCCCATGCTAATGCTCTGTCCCTCTATCTTTCTCAAAAATAAACATTAAAAAAATTAAAATTAAAAAAAGAATAATATCAAGAATTATTACATGTGATTTAATTGAATCCCAAATTGATACATTTCCAAAGCATGGCACATGGGAGAAATACAGCATTAAAAGCACCTAACAGAGTAACTGTATTTACAGAAATGCACAGAAATGGGCTAACCTTGGTACTCTCTCCTATTACAGGCCATAAATATTGTGTTCAACCATTTCTTTATGGTTGGCAGTATGACATAAATAATAAAAGCTATCTTGAATAGTCTACCAGTTATCAAAATCAGGGAACTGCCCACTAAACTTTTATTATTGGCTTCCTTTTTAGGAGGGAGGTGGGGGTCCCAAATTCAAACTAGAAATAATAATCATAAAATAATATGAATGGGTACTAAATGCCCACATTTGGGGGATTTGGAGAGTGACATAAAGTTAATGACAACCATGAGAGTCAGACCGGGTTGCCTAGGAACTGTACCCCCATACCTTAATCTCTGCTGGCACTCAAAACAGTGAGGAATATGAAAGAGGGGCATAGTCAAAGGCCAGCATAATCTCCTGGGGGCATCAACTGACATGCCAATTAATGAGAGATCTAAGAACTGTGATCCTTTCCTCATGTCACCATCTAGGAAGCAAGACCCACCAGGCAGAATAGCAGCCACGAGAAGGGGCTGACAGTTAATAGGTGGAACCGAGGAGGGATATCTTTGGTTGTTGGAGGTGCTTTGCTTTCATGGACAAGCTGTGTTTTTCTATTTAAAAAATTAAAATGTGCTGGTTCTCATCAGTAAGCATTGCGTTTGGAGGCTACATGTACTTAGGGAAACAAATTCATCCACATCTGACATCGGTTGCAGTGTCTAACCTTTGGCATTAACAGATTAATGCATTAGCCAGGAACCCAAGTGAAAAGTGCTTATGCACACAGTGCGATGGCTATGATTTAGTAATGTTCATGCAGCAATTTATATTTTACCAAGTGCTACAGTGCTTTCCATTATTTTTTCTTCAGGACAGATCCCTGAGGTGTGATCTCCATTTTTTTTTTTTTTTTTTTTTTAGGTGAGGAAGATAAGCCATTGAATAGTTACTATGGAATCATGGAGATTTAGTTAAGCTATGTCTGTACACACAGAAACAACCTTTTGGAAAATAAAAATGAGTCTAAAATGCTTGCTTGACATTAAACAGACTAGTGATACTGAAATATTTTCTTAGTAGTAAAACCCCACTTTTTTCTCCCAAATGTTACAATTCCAATTTGTAAACAAGATAATAACTATGTTGTATTTGCAAAAAAAATTTAAGTATAAATTTCTAACATTTATTATTAGGGTAATTAAATGTTTTTATGAATATAAGATATAAAATCAGAAGGCATGAAAACATAGTTTCAGGCTCTATTACCCTCAGCAACTGGGAATTTCAGAACCCCTGAACTCCACAGACCTAGGACCACTGGGTAGAGGGGGGAAATGTTTACTTAACCTAGCCGTGAAAAATTATAAATTCAATACAACTGTTACACACGCATCAACATGCGATAATGTGTGAGGTGGGAATGCGTCGGAACATTTCAGTTCAATCACTTAGCCAACTGTCCAGTCTGAGGTGGAGTGAGACGAGGAGAACCACGAGCAGAGACAGCTATGAAGTGTGATTGAAAGGGGGCAGGAAAGAAGACCTGTGGCTTATGGAAAAGCTCCTTCTTCATCCTCTTTATAGATCTGTCCTCTTTCCAGCAGGAAACAACCAACTACAATTAAGTAAAGAGATGTTAACAGTTATGTTAATTTTTTAAGAAGAAGCAATAGCCTGAAGCTGATGACCTGGAGCCTGGAACTGTCTCCTCTGCTGTGAAAGGATTTAATGGAACTAGAGGAAAACCTAGAGAAAAGCAGGCAGAAAGATCAGGTGAGATTCAGCCCGTTGTCTTTGATGGCATGTGTGTGCTGAGACCATACAATTTCCGAGGCTGAGACGTGGGTCACCGAGTCACAGAAGCACTTCTCAACAGAAGTTAAATGTGGTGAACCAGATCCCAGAAAAGATAAGGTCATGTCTCTCCAGGGACAAAAGGAAATCTGAAGAGAATTGCCTGGCCTTGGACAAGAGAGAGGAAGTAAAATGAATTCGAAAAAAGGACAGGAACTAGTGAGTGGAACCAACGAGCAGGACTGGATGAGTAGAGAACAGGGTTTCAAACTGTCAGACTTGAAAGGGACCTGAGAGCATCCTCTAATCTGAGAAGTTTGAGGCACACCGGTTGCCTATCAGCTCTGTCCACAGTCTCCTCAATGCTTCAAACCTGGGCTAAAGTCAACAGTATGGCACTGAGTTACCAAGCTATTCTGTGTGAAGGCTGCTTTTTTAGATCAACTGTAGTAAAATCCTTTGGTTCTTCCCAAAAGGGAATCTGTGGAGGATGTGTGCTAATATTGGAAGGGAGGGATCCATTTTAAACAAAGAAGGAGACCAGAAACTCTAATAAGGGATTCTTTGAAAAAGAACTCTCTTATTCCCCAAATCTATGGAACAGAAAATTAAGCTTTTACATACAAATGGCAGCGGGAACCTACTTGGGGTAGCATTTCTGTTAATATATGTGATCGATCTCTGTAAACTAAAAGGAGCTAGAAAAGGGAAATAATACTGAGGTGGCCCTGGATTTTAGCCATTATTTCATAAACTGTACACAAACTGTATGTGTGTGTGTATGTATATATGTATATGTGTGTGTGTGAATATGTGTGTGTATGTGTGTGTATATATATATATATATATATATATATATATATATATATATATATATATATATATGTTTTCCTGAATATAAATGTGGCAGCTGTACATTACTGAGTATTTGGAAAATGGAAAGATAAAAACAAAAGTGAAATATTCAATCTTAAAGTTTCCACTTAGACACAACCACTGTTAACAGTTTGGTGTGTTACATACCAGACTTTATGGATATGTACATCTGCGCCTTGCTTATAAATAAAATTGGGACCTAAATGCTTTCTTTTTTTACTTGTCATTACTTGCACATTTGTATACAAGATTTACAAGATTTCAGACTGTAATCCTAAAACATTATTTTATAGTCTATTGGAAATTCTATTACTTTTAATAAATCCCCTGAAGTTAAAAAATTGGGTCTTGAAATTACCACTATTCCAAATAAAGTTGTGGATTAAGGTCTTTGGTTTTACTTGCATTTGTTTGGTTACTGGTAAGATTCATCATGTTGCATGTTTTGGGCCGTTTGCATTTGTTTTGTGTATTGCCTTCAAGTCTCCTGTCCATTTTTCTCCTGAGGTACTAAGCTTTTTGAAACAGCTCTCTATGTATTAACTATATTAAGCCATCCTCTGCCATAGCTATTTAAAATACCATTAATTTGTCTTATTTCATTTATGGTACTTTCTTACATACAGGAGGCTTTAAATTTTTATAGAGTTAAATGTTTTCCCTCATGGTTTCTGGTTTCGGTGTCAAGTTTTGAAAGATCTCCTGCATGCTACAACCACACATACATATTCACCAGTAGTTTTTTCTAGTTCTCTCAAGGTGTAATGAGCTTGGGGCTTAGAGGCTGGAAGCCATTCCTAATCCGCATGTTAACCCAGTGCTATATTCTGCCCCCACTGATCTGAGGGTTAATTTGATCTATGCTTTAATTTCATCATAAAATATGATTAATATTAGTATCTACCTGGTAGGACAGCTAAAAGTAATAAATGGGGTAATCCATGTAAAGTACATGGCATAGTGCCTAGCATATAATAAATACTAAATAAACCCTAGAGATCATTTAACTCCCTACTACAAATAATATAATCTTGTAGAATACAATAAAACAAACCTAAATTTAAATTTTTCCAAATTTGCCTGAACACTATATTTTGAAAAATACCTATTGTGTCCCACTAATTTGAAATGCCGCCACTATGCACTAAGTGACTATACGTGTTTGGATACATTTCTAGACTTTTCATTGACATCCACTGATCTGCCCGGCTAGTAATACAACACTGCTACAATATTAAAATCAGTATGGCTGAATACTGTTTTAATTACTATCAGTGCAACCATCCCACCAGAATAATTCTTTTTTTCAGAAAATGCCCTTGACTAATCAGGTTGCCAGAACTCCTGGCTAAAGTTGCAAGAGGGAATTAGCAAAAGTATATGAAAATGTCATTCTTTTAAAGAGCACTCCAAGTGTTCCCTGCAAATACTTGTAGAGAAAGTCCAAGATGAACTTTTCGGTCTAAATCCTATCTTAACCCTAATCACTGTCCAGTAGAGTATAAGTGTTCAGCACCAAATGTCAGAAAGAAAGAAAGAAAGAAAGAAAGAAAGAAAGAAAGAAAGAAAGAAAAGAAGGAAGAAAGAAAGGAAGGAAGGAAGAAGAAAAGAAGAAAAGAAAAGCAGGTGTTTAAACCTTCTTTGTGAAGACCACATTGATAAATACTTTGAGCCTCCCTAAATCATTCCCTAAACCTAGCCCCCCAGACCCGTGAGACCCTGATTCATCACAGGATGATGGTCAGTCCACCCATGCAAACCCTGCTTCATCCATTAATTACCACAGGAGGAAGGAACCATACCCCTCTAGAAGCTGAGAATGGTAGTCAAATGCCAACAACTATTCCCCATAGCGCCTCTGCCCTGCAGTGGATGGCTTGGTGGCCAGGAGGTTCCTACCTGTCTCACCCAGTCAGTCATCATTCCTGTCCAGTAGGAAGCTAAGTGAGTGGGAAGACCGAGATACCAAAAGTGCTACTGTTATACCACTCTTTCCAACAGAGTAGAAAGCCCCTCATAGAAATAGAAGGAAAAAAGGAGTTCCTTAACAACTTGTTTCAAATCAATAGATACCACTTTAATGACAGAAAGTTGCCATACCTTCACAGTGGCCTGATTTCTGGCCCATCCCCTATTTAATGATTCTGTGTGCAAAGTATATGTTTTGATAGATCGCTGGAAAGCCTTGTCATTAACTATTAAAATACCGTGTTCATGTTCCTACCTTACTGGGTTTTTATTTCACAGTAAATACCTTAAGGAAATTACTCTAAATTTACATTTTGTAACAGGTTCCTTGGGTGCTTTTACTTTCTCCAGGGATTGGGAGGCTTGAAGGAAAATAAAACTAAAAAGGGATCTCTTAATACAAATGTGTAAATTATGCTGAAGATAGAATAAGCAATGAGGAAAACTGCTATTTTTCAAATTAATTCTGGCCATCAAGTAGATTGGGAGTGTGAATGTGACAAAAACCATATGAAAATGTGTCTATGACATTTTAAGGCTCAGGAGAGCTGACGACAGGGATGGTAAGTTTAATCAGCAGCACAGAAGTCAAGAGGGGAGACTTCAGAAAGTCCTGATAAAGGGAAGGATGAAATCACAGCTGAGATTCTAAAATGGAGGGAAGCTGAAGGGATTCATTAGGCTATTCAGGAAGAAATTTCAGTTTTCCTTCTGCGAAGAATTCACAAAACAAAGAAAAAGGCAGGAAGAAGAAAGAAGACATATCTAAAGAGATCAACAGGAATCTGCAATGACCTCCAATTTCATGAGCATTAGTGCACACGACAGAAGGACAAATAGTAAAAAGAAGAATGTTTGTAAAATACAGACTCAGGAAAGCTAAAGCACATAAAAGGCTAAGACTTGGAAAAATATATGTGGCAGGAAATACCTTCTCCTTCCCATCTGCCTCCTCTTCCTCCTCCACTTTCTTCTTACTTTTAAAGTACCATCCAGTTCAAGAAGGGCCAGAAAAGCAAATGTCCTGTGCTCCTCATAGAGGGCATGATTCATGAGTGTTTGTGGGTGGAGTGCTGTTTTACTTCCCATTCCCTTCTGGAGTGGGAGACAACTGTCAATTAAAGATGGTTAGGGTCACCATTGGCATGAAGCTAGCTGGCAGAGGAGACAGTAAAAGGCTCTTTCTAATTCTGAATGCATCAAAGACTCTCAGTCATGTTCATTTTTGGGTGACCATACATCCTGGTTTCCCTGATACAGTCCCATTTATGCCTGCCTTTCTGGCATACTTATTAATAGACCTCCCTTCTCTTTTAAAAAATATATTTATTGGAATGATAAATTATATGGTCATCTCGCACATATATCAGAATGCCAAGGGTATTTCACATTTAATTGTTTTCAATAACTTTTGAGAATCTGTGGAGAACAGAAGTGGTGCTGTGAAGTTGAGATGAGCAGGTGTTCTCATTTTCAAAAGTGGGAAGAAGGGATATGTTATTATATCTAAAGAATAGACCAGACTTGATAATCTGAGGGACAGATTATTGTACAGATTTCTGTGATGACTTTGAGAGAGAGAAAGCAGCCACTGAGAGGGAACATGAATTTATAAAGACTAAGTTAGGTGAACTCCACCTTAATTCCTTCTTTATTCAAGCGACTGCAGTGCATGTCATGGGATTTCTGTAGACAGATCAAATGTGGATTTTAACAGGACCTCAGACAAAGTTCTTCTTGATATTCTTAGAGGCGAGGATAGAAATATGAATTGCCATACAGTTTGTTGAATTTTAATTGGTCAAATGACTATTCCAAATAATGTTGACTAATGGTCACTAATGACCAACATTAACTCTGCCCTTGGCACTGTCCTTTTCAATATTTTTCTCACCAAATTGGATTAAGACCTGCTGATCAAAGTTACATCTGATGCATGGCAATAGCAGAGACTGAGACGGCAGAGTCAGAATCCAAAATTATCTCATCAGACTGGGAAAATGAGCCAACACATAATATTAAATTTCATGGGGAGAAACAATTTCACAGGGAGAAATTTATTTTCCAAAGGCAAGTTGCACAAAAACAAGAAAGGACATGGGATTATATAGTAGCACATGTGAAAAAGAAATAAAGGTTTTGTTGGCTAAAAATCATATTGTGGTGAGTTGGCCACAAACACATTAATATCAAAATCAAGAGGGTAACACAGCAATTCTACATTGAGCCCAGCGTATCACACCCAAAATAATATGTTTCAATCTGGGTACCTCAAGCTTAAGCAACATAGTGACAAACTGGGAACCATGCAGAGAACAACCAGGAGAGTGAATTGTAACAGTCATTTTTTTAATTAAAATTTTTTAATT
This sequence comes from Prionailurus viverrinus, assembly GCF_022837055.1. Lineage (NCBI taxonomy): Eukaryota > Metazoa > Chordata > Mammalia > Carnivora > Felidae > Prionailurus > Prionailurus viverrinus. The sequence continues at coordinate 143,926,187 of NC_062562.1, forward strand.
GATTTGTTTAATGTTTATTTATCTTGGTGAAGGAGAAATAGAGAGACAGAGACAGAACGCAAGCAGGGGAGGGACAGAAAGAGAGGGAGACACAGAATCCGAAGCAGGCGCGAGGCTCTGAGCTGTCAGCACAGAGCCTGATGCAGGGCTCGAATGCACAAACCACGAGATCATGACCTGAGCTGAAGTCAGCTTAACCGACTGAGCCACCAAGGCACCCCTATTGCTATTATACAATAGCAATAATAACACAGATTTGCAATCCTTTATCTACATTCTGAAACCCAAAAAGCTAGAAAACCAAAAAATGTTTAATTTGTTGCCAAATCCTGACCTGAAATAAAAAGGGAAGGCTAGTTATAGTCTTTATCTATTCCAACTTCACATGAATATTCATATATTTATCTGAAGAAATATTAATGTACTTGTTATGGTATTCTGCCCTATGTCCCACTGGGAATATTACATTATCTTTCCATGTATCTCCATATTGCCTTTAAAATAAAACTCCAGGGGCTCCTGGGTGGCGCAGTCGGTTAAGCGTCCGACTTCAGCCAGGTCACAATCTCGCGGTCCGTGAGTTCGAGCCCCGCGTCGAGCTCTGGGCTGATGGCTTGGAGCCTGGAGCCTGTTTCCGATTCTGTGTCTCCCTCTCTCTCTGCCCCTCCCCCGTTCATGCTGTGTCTCTCTCTGTCCCAAAAATAAATAAACGTTGAAAAAAAAAATTTAAAAAAAAAAATTTAAAATAAAACTCCAATAATAGGAACGTAGAAATATTTTCAAAACATTCAAAATCTATTCAAAGACTTAGGTTAAAGAACTGTGAACTAATAATAATGATAATGATAAATAACAATTATCATAATTATTGATATAATAGTTATTATATTAATGGAATATATAATAGTATATATTACATAATATACCATTAAAATAATAACGATAACAATAATAACAATAGCAATAGCTAATATGTGAACAGTGCTACGTCTACAGCATCCAGACCAGCAAAGATATCACCATAGCAGAGGTCAGGGCCCAAGTGCAACATGTGGCCGTGAAAAGCAATAAAAAGACAGTTAGACTTCTGCCTCTCTCTTCACCTGCGGCTGGAAACAGAATTCATGTCATCTGTAGACTGTGCACCCCCTACATCCTTGGACAACGTAGGGAAAAGACCTCGAATGGGAGGTAACGGACTTCTAGGACATTCAGGGATGTTTTGCAAGGTGGATCCCTCTGAGTAGGCTTCACTGGGTGGGGGAAGGGGAAACTTACAAAGAAAGGATCAGAAGAGGACATAGGACTCTCCTCCTCCTATTGTCTTCATAGAAACGTATGTGGGGCTTGAGTGAACTGCTAGATATAGTGTGGGGGGCTTTTCTTTGCCTTTTAAAGGGCAAGCTTATATGCTTGTCAAATTTGTCAGGGTAGATGCTGAGTTTTAATAACTGCTAACTTATCAGTTATTATTTTGAGTGCTTTAATTCCTTTGAATGTGCTGTTCTGGATTCTAACATTCAGAAGTATGTCTTGAACATAAAAGTTTAAAGAGACATTAGTGGGGAGAGTAGACTATATGACCTCTAAGATACTTTCCAACTCAGAGCGTCTTTGGTTTTACTAGATGCTCTGGAGAAGTATTCTGTATTATTAATATTTCCTCTAATCTTAGTTGGCATTCTATTAGCGTTCTTCACTGATACTGCACAGCGAATAGAGGACTTAAATGTATCAATATAGACCTTTGTCCTCAATTCTATTAACTGATTCAATGTAATATAAACTGCACTCAGGTTGAACATCATTTCTACCTAACTCAAACACTATAATTCAATCTTTTCTGATTCTCATTCCATCTTTCAACCTGCCAGCCTCTTCCCATCTATTTCCTTCCCCTACTTGTGCTTCAGACTCAACAAAATCCATATTCCAGCTCTACTGTACTGCTTACCAGAGATTTGATAATCCCCAAATAGCAACTAGGTAGATTTATAGTTGTCTGTGTCATAACAACTGAGGGATATAAAAGGCAGTGTGTTTTTCCCTAGTCATAATCCTTAAATGCAGGTGATAACATCTTCTGTGATCTATTTGGGATTCTTTCTCCCTTAAATAGGAGGGTATATTGTCTTCTGGCAGTGGGTGTTCACACCCTCTAATCTGTATCTACAGAAATGCTCACTCTAAGCATCTCAGTGCTGCTAGCTTCACATTAGCTATGTTCAGTCAGACTCTGGAGTGGGTCAAACTTAGATTTCTAGAAAATCTACTAGGTGTTATGCACTGTGTTAGATAATGGGAAAATAATTAGATGTAGTTCCTGGCCCCCAAGAGCTCACAATATAAAATACAAAATAACTATAATTTAATGTAATAAGTATAATAAAGAAGGAAGGTACGATTGGCCAGCCCAAGAGGGTCATGTGATCCCCAGACAGGAGGAGACATCATTTGAGCAAGTTACCATGGCAACGAGAACAGCTGCTGACCATTTAGCCAAATTACATAGGTGAAAGTCATCTAAGCAATTGTCATTAGGTTTCTACATACCTGAGCACAAAACCTGGGTCATGAAAAATAATTGAAAAAATAAATAAATAACCGGAGTTCTGGTCACACTTCCAGCCAGAGATCTAAAGTAGACTGATGTACCATAAGTGAAAAGATTGATGTGGGTCAGTCCTTTCATCTTCAGGGTGGTGGTACCAGGACAGGAAAGAAACTTCCAGGTCAAGCACCTCAGGCTCAAGCAGCCTTTCTTCTTCCTTCCCTCCCTCCCTCCCTCCCTCCCTCCTTCCCTTCCTTCCTTCCTTCCTTCCTTCCTTCCTTCCTTCCTTCTTTCCTTTCCTTCCTTCTTTCTTCCTTCCTTCCTTCCTTCCTTCCTTCCTTCCTTCCTTCCTTTCTTTTTTTACGTCATCATTTTTTACATGTGCCATGACAGAAATGTGGGAAATAGAAGGCACTGGAAGAATAAGTCATAGACTTTTAGGAATGATTAAAATTAAACTGGTTAGTTGATTGACTGATTTTTTTTCCTTGATAAAGAGATCAGTGGATGTCATTGGTTTGAAGCAGCAACATTGATGAAACCCAAACATGAGCAACACTAAGATTTGGTATGTAACTTTGTGATTTGTTCATTTCTTTTTGAAAACTGCTTTTGGGGATAAGATTTATGTAGATCTTTTAAAAAAAGATGTTGAATTCTACTCTTTACATGTATTTGAAATGTTTATTTATTTATTTTCAGAGAGAGAGAGAGAGAGAGAGAGAGAGAGAGAGAGAGAGAAAGCATGCAAGTGAGCAGTGAAGGGGCAGAGAGAGAATCCCAAGTAGGCTTCCAGCGTGAAGCCGACTCAGGGTTTGATCCCACAACCACAAAATCATGACCCAAGCCCAAAACAAGGGTCAGACACTTAGCCAACTGAGCCATCCAGGCACCCCTATATATATATATTTTTTAATTCAAGATATGTCTGTTCTAGATTAGTGTCCTGAATTCAAGGAAGAAAAATCAAATAATATGGTGGAGGAATCTGATTTTGAATTCTCTTTGCAACTGTTGAGTAGCTGAATTTAAGCTTTTCCACCCTAAATTGCCATGGAGTGTTACATTTGTGTGAAGCTGGGAATCTTCTGAAAGATTCTCCAGGCAAGCCAAAGAAAAATAACAATGTAGCAAAAGGGAAATATCTTTAGCTGAGCTGCATGAAGCACTTTTAAAGAGGTAGTTCCCCTCTTTCTGATAAACTAAGAGCACTACTCAGAAGTATTCTATATAAACAAACAAAAAAACAAAAACAAAATACAAAAAACCCCAACAACTTCTATCGTGTAAATGATCTTTCAGTAAGAGGCACTCCACTACCTGGAAAATGTCATTCGTCTTCCCTGTGCTTGCTGCTGCCTTCTTTCTGACTGATACCCTGGGTCACCCCTCTGGTTGCAAAGTGTCTCGATTTCAGGAAGAGAGTGAGTTTTTATAAACTGACTCATGGTGAGGATTGGAGAGGCCTCCAATCCAACACTAGGTTTCCTCCGCTGTTGTAAATTTAGATGATACAAATATTATTGTAACAATTTGAAAACTTTTTAAATTCAGAGATGTCTTTGAAACTCTGTAAACCATTCTTATTAAAGCTTCCCAGATGAGCACCTTTCTCTAAAATCCTGTTTTCTGGGGAGCCTGGGTGGCTCAGTGAGTTGAGTGTCTGACTTCTGCTCAGGTCATAATCTCACGGTTCGTGGGTTTGAGCCCCGATCGGGCTCTGTGCTGACAGCTCAGAGCCTGGAGCCTGCTTCAGATTCTGTGTCTCCCTCTCTCTCTCTCTCTGCACCCCCCTCCTCGCACTCTGTCTCTCTCTCTCAAAAATAAATAGAACTTTAAAAAGGAAAGATTTGAGGCGCCTGGGTGGCTCAATCAGTTAAGCATCCAACTTCAGCTCAGGTCATGACCTCCCTGTTCCTGAGTTTGAGCCCTCATCAGGATTGCTGGTGTCAGCTCTGAGCCCACTACAGGTCCTCTGTCCCCGTCTCTCTCTGCTCCTCCCCTGCTTTCTCTCTCTCTCTCTGTCTCTCTAGAAAACAAACATTAAACAAATAATAATAAAATCCTGTTTTTCTCTCAAATTCCTGAGGCTTCTGTCCACAAAGTTCTCCATTACACTGTTTCTTCCTATTTTCCTATGATTCTGTTCATTCAGTCTCCCTTGTTAGTTCAATAAAAATTGAGTGCCAGGGTCCATGCTAGGTACTAGAATTAAAAAGATGGCTCCTCCCCTCGAGAGGCTTATAGTCCAAGGGAGAATACTCTGCTAGTCCATTTTTTTTTAATTAGTTCAAAACTTAATTTTCACACCTCTGAAACTTTCACAGAAAATCTCTCCCAAACTGATATTCTACCTACTATTATTTTTGAATGCATGGACAAACAATTTACAATTAAAACCTAGAATTTCCTCCGATATAGAATTTTAAATGAGGATACATTAAAATAAAATTAATCACAGAGTTTTAGAGCAGGAAGGGCTCTGTAGAGATCTTTTAGTGTAATGTTCTCATCTTCCTAATGAAACACCCGTGCCTAGAGAGTGAAATAGTTTCATTTGCTCAATAAATATAATTGGAGCATCAACCATATGCCAGGCACTGAGGTAGAAGCTAGAAATACAGTAATGAATGAGATCCACACTACTTGACTATGCAGTTTATAAATAATTACACACATAATTTAATTATCATTGCACTTGCTATAAATGAGAAGCAGGAGATGCTGAAAAAAAACACAAAATGGGGTGATGAAACCCAATCTGTACCTCCCGAGGCTACTTCCTCAAGAAGGTCTCATTAAAGGTGGGACTTAATGAGCAGGAGGCTCACCCAGGTTGCATAGCTAGTGAGATGCACCCTGGAACTGAAACTAAAGTCTTTTACAGCATGAGTGGACTATCCCTCCGCTATAAATTGGCAAGTCTTCTACTGAGTGGTTATCTATTGAACATTGACAATGGGATTGTCGGTTGAAGATTGTCTGTTTTGTTTATAAGCTTCCCTCGCTCCTGCCTGACCGTCTGCTCATCTTTCAACAACAGTGTTGACAACATATATATAAACCCCATTTCTTGGATCAAGAAGCACTTATTGCCACATTTTCAAGTTTCCAGATAAGTGGAACTTGCTTTTTAGTTATTTTGTATCTTTAACGCCATTTTTATATATAGAAAAATGATCATTAAATCAAATTTAATTTGATTGAATTAATTTAATTAATTTGCAGGAGATGATAACAGAATTGAGGAAATGCAGTATATACACACACATTAAATATTGGTACGTGTATTTTTCCAATAATTTGTTTCTGATAGTGAGGTCGTGCCCCTCTGTGCCATGCAACACAATCCATTTAACATTGCAAAGGAAGGAAGGAGCATTTCAGATTTATAACTCCTATAAATAACCTATTTATCACTAATACACCCATTTTATCATTGTCTATCTGCCCTGGCATACTGCTGACTAACATTATTAGTAGTGTGCTTTGCTTAGGAGGATGCGAAGATAGCCCACTTTGTGCTGTTCACCCAGATATATTTGTTACCTCCAACTTTTGGGTGAAATTCAGTATCATTTGTGATAATAAGCAACGCCCTCAGTGCTTGTCAAAAGAGGCCAGTCATCTGACACCTGAAATGTGTGTTCCTTTTTATGCTATCAATTTGCTTTTATTAATTCCTACACACACACACACACACACACACACACACACACACAGTTGTATGAGTTACACTACCATCTTTTCCCTTTTTTCCCTGTATGGTTGCTTAAGATAAGAAAAAAATATATATTTATTTTTATAATTTAGAATTTAGAATGAATAAGTACTTTAGAAATATTTGAAGGAACAGTGAGCATATAGAGAAAATAAATGAGTTAGGCAACCAATTCACTGACTCTTTAATCCCTATATTTTCTATGCCTTATCTTCAGCTGATTCTTCTGCAAAACAGCAAACTCCAACAAGTTGCCCTCCCCTTATTATTTTAGGACTCCCCACCAGGTGTCTCATTATTTAACAGAAGTTGCTCTTCACCGCTCTGTGGCAGCAGCCTTGGCATCATCACCAGCTCTGGCCCCCTTCAGAGAGTAGTCTGTCCTCTATGTCCACAACCCCCTGAGATCTGTCCACCACTTCCAGTCATCTGCCCATTGCAAGAGCTGAATCTACAAAGGTGCTCTTCCAATGACCCCGAAGCTGCAGGTGCTACTCCCTGACAATGACACATGAGCATAAGACTGCAAAGTATCCAGAACATATGGTGCATACATTTTATCCCAGCACCTATTCCTTATCAAGGAAAAGAAAAACTAGGCTGACACTCAAAGCTGTGCAGGTCTGAGAAGTTTCCTCCAAATGGAACCGACCAATCACCTATGACAGAGTAGGGATCTTGCCTCATTCTGAGGATATAAATTCCCAGGTGTCACACTGACTTGTATTTTCTTTCAGTTGCTAGATACATATTTTTAGAGGCAGATGTAGGAATATCCTTCTCAAATGGTAAGTTAGCTTGAATGATCACCCCTTCCCCAAATCCGTATTTCTACTCGTAAATGATTATGTATCCAGATAGATATTCCACAAAGACACAATTATTTTTTTTTTCACTCTGGAGATAATTTTTTCCTTTCTCCATTATTTACCATGTTCATTGTTTTTAGTAAATTCTCATGGATAATTTTACCCCTGCTTTATTAATGTGTTTTACTTTGATTTTATGAGCTATCCCAAACCCAATATCTAGAAATAAATCAGTAAATACTCCAACTATAAAGAGCATCATTCAAATCCAGGAAGCTTCAAGACTAAGCTGGATACACCCTTACTAATTCCCAAAACACTTTTGAATTATACCGTCTTTCTTAGCACTGATTGCCTTACCCTGTAAGTACCTGTGCATATGTCCATTTCCCCTCCTATCTTATGTGATTTCTCAAATCCTGGATAGACATTATCTATTGCTGTATCCCAACCTTACCATATGCCTGATTCATAATAGGCATTCACTAAATACCTGTCGAAGGACCAACTGAATGACTGAATGAACGAATGAATGAGTGAATGACTAACAACAATAGTCTCCCTTTATTGAAAACATAATATGCATCAGGCACTGTGTTAGATGATTTTTATCAATGATTGGATTTAATTCTCATAATACTATAAAATAGGCGTTATTGTCCCCAATTTGAGAAAACTTCTGCTTAGAGAGGGTAAGTAACTCGGCAAAGGTTACAGATCTCATAAATGGCAGATTTAACTTGAACTCTAGGCTATCTGAAAGCCTGTATTCTTATTCATTAGGATGGGGTTCAGCCAGGTGTAATCTGCACTCCTTTTCCTGCTGGTTTTAGCACATGAAGTTTTGTTGCAACACAGCCTCACCCGTCCCTTTACATTTTACTTCTGGCTGCTTTGGGGCTATGGGGCAAATGTCGAGTAGTCCCAATGGAAACTGTCTAGCCTGTAAGACTAAGTGATTTAATACCTGGTCCTTTAGGGAAGTGTGTGCTCCCTGCCCCTGTGAGAGACACAGTTTCCACATTCACCGAATCCACAATTTTCTCCCACTCTCCACTCAACCATAACTGGCCTATTGTGGGGCTTGCACAACTCCCAGCAAGGCCCTAATTTAAATTCAACCAGGCTTAGGTTAACGTTTGTCCTGTCTGTTCTGCTACCGCCTTATCTCATATCCCGCCATGTTTGGTGCAATGGCTAACTGAAACCTCCGATATTTCAAGAGGACAGCAGTAGAGAGCTGAAACTCTTGTTAAACAATTAATTAGACTTTCAAAGGGCAGCGATAAGGTAATCACATTCTTCAGTTCTCAGTGTGAAGTGTGAAGACATTTCAGAACTTAGTAAGCCTTTCTCTTCTCTTCTTTCCTCCTGGGTGTCTCTTTCTCCCTTATATCTTGTCTTCCCTCCCCCCATATCTCCACTTACCTGTTCATATACACATCTTATTGACTGTCAAGTATTTGTTGTATTAACTAAATAAAAGCCAATGCTCCTTTCTTGATATTAAACCAAGCTTTAAATATATTACATTGGACATAAGTTGCACAGACAAAATAGATATATTTGCCCAGGCAAGGGTCTAGAGGTTACTTGCTTCTGTTGGAAAGACATGGTCTTCAGATGATGGGTAGCTCCTTCTCTCCCACTGCTCTTTTTATTTATGAATGATGAGTTAGTAGTAGATTAAAGGCCCCCTGGGAGAAAATACATTTGGACTGCATTCTCTTTTCTGTAAAATAATTATTAAAACATTTCTGAGATTTTTAGATAACCCAAAATAAGGTCAAAAGGGAGGAAACTGTGACCTCCATGCAATAAAGGAGGCATTGAATTTTTTCACTCCTGTATTCTACATTACCTAGTGCAGTGCCTGGCATGTAAATATTTGTGGACGAAAGAAAGGCGAGCGGGAGGGAGGAAACGGCCCATTTTGTGTATTATCGCCCTTGGTTCCCAGTAACTTTTGCTACACCTTGTTTCTTTCTGACATGACCCTACGCAAGAGAATACTCTAGTTCACATTTTGATAGATGAAGTTTTAGGCAGAGTGGCAGAACTCTGCACAAGCGGCGGACGTGTCCTCTAGCAACACACTGAAGTTATCAGAGGACGGCTTGGTTGTCCCCCGTATCTGTAGGCCTATCAGACTAACTGCACGGGGACACCATCAGAGGCAGCAAAACTAGTAAGTGGCCTGCCCAGATGCAGCATGTGAAGAGTCTGGCCTGGAGAGGCTTTGCTGCTTTCTAGCACATGGAAGCGGATCTGTGACAAGAGGAACAGATTCACAGTAAAACATGACCAATACTGTGGATTCTCAGGATTATCTGGCTAGGGAGTCTGGGAAAAGCCTGGGTGTTCTACTAGTTTGAGAATTGGGAGCCCATGCACCTTGTGCTCTGTGCATTTTGTGAGCCTTATTGTGTTAGTCACAGGTTGTTAAGTCGAAAAGCTTGGCACTTTCACATCATCCTCACTTGCCTTTCTACATAGGATCTCAGTGGAAAACAATGTACCAACATCCCAACGAATCTATTGTCAATTCCTTCAGCTCAAAGGTATGTGACAAACCAGCCAGAAATCATTGGTTTGTCTTGTCCCCATCAAGAATTACACCCCTATAATTCTAATAGCTCACCTCTACCTGTTTTTATCTATATGTAATATATAGATAAATATAATAGATATATTATCTATATATAATACTGTCTATATATTATAGATAAATATAATAGATATATATAGTTAAGTATAAATAATATGTATTTACTATGAAATATAAGACACACAGAGAAAACTGAACAAAACCTAATCATACACGTTAATGAATTACAAAATAGACATCTGTGTAACCACCACATGGGTTGGGAGATAGAACAGAACACTGTTGGCATTTTCAGATGACCACTGTGCACCCCATGGACCCTCATGGATCCTCCTATGCTCTCCCCAGTCGCAACTCTCTCCTCTTGTCTAAAGAGAAGCACTCTTACTTTTAAGATAATATGTTCCTTTACTTACATTTTATCATTTCTACCTAAGTGTGTATCCCTAAGCCTTTTTGTTTAATTTTTCCTGTTTTTAAACTTCATGTAAATAAAATCAAACTTTTTTTTTCCTATTTGAACTTTATCCAATGGAATCAGTTTATCTGTTTGGCTACTTTTGATTTGGCTACTTTGATTTTCACTGTTATGGTTATATGTACTTCATTTCTTTTCATTGCTTAATAGTATTCCATTTTATAGACACACTGTAATTTGTGTATCTATTCCAGTATTGATGAACATATGGGTTATTTCTAGTTTGGTTTTATGCACATCACTACTATAAACATTATTCTTTTAAATATGTCTGATACAAAGAGATGTGTATTCCATTAAGTATGTAACTAAGAATAGAATTGGTACGTCAGTTGGTATGCCTGTCTTCAGAGATAATAGGTAATGCCTGTCTGGTTTACAGGGTGGCTGAGCCAATCACACTCCTACCAGCAGTATATAAGAATCCTTATAGCTTCAGAACCTTGCCAATACTTGATATTCTCAGTTTTATTTATAGATAGATATAGATATATTCTTATAGATAGATATTGCTATCTTATTGTGGCTTTAATTTGTATTTCCTAGATTATTAATGGTATTTAAAATTATTGTGAAATATACATTCAAATTACATGCTTATTTTTTTCTATTGGCTTGTCTGCCTTTTTCTCAACGATCTGTCAAATTCTGTTCTTAATAGGTATTCCAGACTATATACAGGCACTTCTCTTGTTATATATATTGCAAGGCAACCCACACTCTGGCTTGCCTTTTCACTTTTCCTAAGTCCAGTAGGAGGAGACTTATGTTAAAGCCCTTGTGGCAGGTTCTCTGATAGATATATTCAGAGTACCACTGAACACAGAGCAGGAATTGTTAATTTACCTAGGAGAAATGGGAACTCAGAAAAGGTCATGTAAAGGTAAATTGTGAATATACGTTCATTTTTTTTCCAGGAAATTAAGGGGTCTTCCAATGAACAGAATGAAATAACAAGGCTACATATCAATCAAAACTTGACAGATCATACATTGGAAATAAATGAGATTGTGAAGGAAGAATGGGTAATAGAAGAGGATCAAACTTTGATAGCCATATTTAGAGCAGCTGTTCAAAAAATATATATAGAAAAATGAGATAAAATGTTGAAGAGTGGTTCCTGAAGCAGGAAACTCAGATCAAGAGAGTATCATTAATGATCTCAATGGCAGAACCATTGAGAACCATAACAGATGTGACGTTTAATTTCATGTGTCAGTTTGGCTAACCTATGGGGTCCAGTTGTTTGGTCAAACACTGATATAGATGTTGCTGTGACATATTTTTTAGTTGTGATTAACATTTAAATCAGTAGACTTTGAATAAAGCAGATTATGTCTCATGATGTGAATAGGTCGCATCCAATCAGTTGAAGGCTTTAAAGGAAACACTGAGACCCCCAGAAAACAAAGAAATTCTGCCTCCAGACTGGCTTTGGATGCCAGACCACAATATTAGCCCTTTCCAGCTTGCCGGGTCTGTTGTTCACTGGCCCACTCTGCAGATTTTGGATTCACTAGCCCCTATAATTGTATGAGCCAATTCATTAAGGTATATATATCTCTCTACACATTATTGGTTTTGTTTCTCTGAAGAACACTTTTCACCTTCCTTAAATAGGAGACCAATACACCAGATGACCCAGAGTTTCTAAATATAGCCTGGCAACATATGGCTGAATAGAGGTGGAAACAAAGTTTATTTGGAATTAACGAAATTGAGTAACTATGATGCTTCTATTAATTTCAGAATCATTGAGGATAATGAGAGAAATCATGTGGTTTATCATTGAAGTTACTGGGAAAAATAAGTACTCTAAAAGGAAATAAATGATGCCAATAAGACCTGGGTGAGAGTGCTATAGAAGGAGGGCATGGACCTTCCAAGAAGAGTAATTGTTGAATGATGGTAGTGGGAAAGGGTCTCAATGGAAACAAATACAGAGGCTCCTCTTTCTTACTAATAAAGCTGAGAGAGCACTATTCTTGACAGAAGAAAGTTTTCAAGAAAGGTGGCTCAGTCAGTTAAGTATCTGACTCTTGATTTTGGCTTCAGTTGTGATCTTATACCTAGGGTTCTACTGATCACTGAATAGGTACAATTAAGGAAAGGTAAAAGATTTAGAATCATATTTTCACTTAAAATAAATATTCCCTGTGGTTTAAGGAAAAGCTTAAGGACAGAAATGTGGTTGTCTTGTGGTGGAGTAGAGCTGAACAGGATGTCAATAAAAGTGGGTTTTGGAAGTTGTGTACAGAAAGGAAGAAAATAGAAGCTTGACAGATCCTATAGGGGGCCCTGGGTGGCTCAGTTGGTTAAGCATCCGACTCTTGATTTTGTCTCGGGTCATGATCTCATGGTTCATGGGTTGAGGCCTGTGTCAGGCTCTGCACTGATGGTGCAAAACCTGCTTGGGATTCTCTCTTCTCTCTCTGACCCTCCCCCATTCTCTCTCTACAATAAATAGCTGACAACTAAATGCAGAATGTCATCCAAAAAAATCAATTTGCACTGCCTTGACAGGTTGTTCATTCCCCATCCCCTTAAAAAGAGAGAGCAGTTAGGGGCAATGTTCCTCCAATAGAACATAAGCCCACTATGTATCCAGCAGAGGGCTGGCCTTTTATCCACGTCTCTAGTGGGATGTTGAAAGACTCTGGGAATGTATACCTCTCTTACTGACATTAGCAAGTAAGATTCCCCAATAAGCCCTGTTCCTTGCCCGTGTGATTCTACAGACTCCACCTGTAGCACAACAGTGATCCAAGACAGGTAACAACCATCTTTAGCTTTCATACCCTAATCTGTAAAATAGGAATTGTGCCAACTACAATAATGAGTTATTGTGAAGACTGAGGAAGATAATGTGTTTAAGATGCTTACCACAGGGCTTATTTTAGACAGCTAATAGAAGAAAATTTAGTTATGGCTGAAATAATTAAAACCAAGTAGACTCAATTTCCCAAATAAACAATAATGCCATGGTTTGGGCCTCAACCAAAATCACCCTTTATATAACTGAATAGAAAGTGCCATGGGGGGAGGGGAATGTTGATCAGAGGTAGGGTGGCTGGAATGGATGTTAGCAAAAAGGGAGGGCCTGGCCACAGGTATATCTACCTCTGCAAATTTATCCCACTAACAATTGTAGATTGCATTTTTACTGGTAAAAATAACCCAACAGCTACTTTCTTTATGTTTGCATACACACACACACACACACACACACACACACACACACAAACACACACAAACACATACACAATTTATGAATATACCAAATGTATGAGTAGATGTCTCTGAGTGATCATGGATAAACCTGTTGCTGTACGTCTGAACTCTGAAATAATGTATCTGTCTGTAACAGTTGTGGATTGATTAAATATTGGGGAGGTGGGGATCTGTCTCCTTCTGTTTATGGTGACAGGGAGAGAGAACTGTGAGCTGGGAAAGTAACTGGTTATTGTAAGGAAGCTGTCCAGAGGAAAATATAAAGGATACACCCTAATTGTATAAAGTAGTCAAGGCAGGGGCCAATTCTTGTGTTGGATAGATATGCTTCTGAATTTATTGCCACTGCTACTAGCGCTGGCCAGAAGGACCAAAACTTCAGATATGGGTAAGACAACAGTAGAGAAATGAGACTTCACGTGGTCACACAGTGATGCAGTCTGTGCACCTGTAGGGACGAGCCCAGGGCCCAGCAAGGAGGAAAGCAAGCATGTGAGCAGGAGAGTGAATGGGGCTTATCAGCTTCTACATCATGCTGCCCTTGTTCAAGAACAGAGCTGGCTAAGGAGGAAGAGGCACTAGCCCCTGAAATACTCTCTACAGGCAACTCAAAGAATTCCACTCAATGGGAATTTAATCCTTTAGACTACTCAGATCTTTGGGGCTTTTTAAATGCAAATACAACCAAGAATGACCGAAATCTTCTAAATTAACCGATATTTAGCTCTACATGTAAAGGAGTGTGTAAAGCCTTTTCTCAGTGGTAGTTGTGGAGTAGGTAGTGTAGAGAGACCAGAGCTCTGGAATTCTGAGATGGCGGTGGGGGATGGGGAGGAGATGGGACTGGAACACAACGTTGCCTAATCACAACATGGAGGAGTCAGGCTTCTCCTATGAGGGGGACCTTGACATAGGAGTGGGACAGCTAACACTCTCTGAACAGTGGTCAGATCTGACATTTGATGGGAATGTCTACTGTGTATCACTGAAGTCAGGAAAACACTCCAAGTACCAGAATTTAATTTTCACACCACAACCTTTGAAGTTCTTCTATAATTGGGTCAAACTCTGGAATAATGGCAAATATACAGACTTGCTATAGAATCAAGAGTTAAAAAGAACGGTGAGGAAGTGTCCAATTGTTGCATCCCAAAGGCCTCTACACGTCATCCACCAAGGATAGTGACTGCAAAGGCCACTCTCTATGGCCTTGCTGTCAACATGAGGTGACATGTGTCAAAGGTGTTGAGAAGGGAGGTGTCTGTCTTCAGGGCACAGTATTACTTCTCCACTTGGAAGGTGTGTTCAATATGCCATCCTGGGAAGATTGAACTCTTCCAGCAGCACATAATGGAAAAATACTATGGCACTGAGCAGTAAACTGAGAATATTTCAGAATCTCAAAGACTACACTCAATATTGCTTCTCTGAACTGCAGAGTATAGAATTTCACACTGCTCTAACTGGAAACAAAACAAAACAAAACTGCAATTTTTCTCCATTCCCTACCATGGAAGAGTTCCTTACTAACTTTGAATTTAGTTAAGGTTACTTTAACGGGGTTATTCCTTCAGGAGTTGATTCCCATCAAATGTCAAATCCTGAAAAACTAAAATAATCATCTTCTAAATATCATCTTGTAAAACAGATACAAGATCAGAAAATTAGTAGGTCATACTTTATGGATGAATTCCTTTTACAGCCTAATGCTTTGTTTATTCAACTATTCTCATTAATTTATTTTAGCACAGAGAATGGTGTCCCCCTCCCCCTACCTCAGCATCCAAACCCTCAACAAGGAAGAGCTGACGGGAAAAGTAAATAACTTAATAATCACCTCAAACCTCATTAACATTAATTAGACATGCCACCTCCCTTAAAGAACACAACAGCCATTTACTGGAATAACAAATGACAAAACAGAAAAACAAGTTGTCAACACAAGTACAAAAAATATGCTAATTTATTGGAGGCTGGTGGATAATAGTGAGGGTTATAGTAACATTATTCCTTTGTGATCCATTTTTGACCAAATCTTTTCATTAGCAATGCTCATTTTCCGAATTTGAAAAAGTAATAAACATCCCTTTTGAAAAACCAAGGAGATAGAGAAAAATACAAGAAGACAATAATAATTAACAATAAAGCTACCAGCCATATTGTGCTCATTGTAATGCATCAACATTTCTCTTTCAGTGTCTGGGTATATAGAAGTACTACACATACCCCACATTCATGCTTTGCATTCTATACTTACAAGGATGCTCTCTGCTCATTAAATTATTGTAACCTTAATGCCTGCATTACATTCCAATTTATTGCCACCGGTGTATCCCTTTTTTCTAACATAAAAAGCTTTAAGAAGAATCTTTATGCACAAATACTTTTTAATTTCAGGTTACTTGTTAAAGTAAAATTCCTGGAAGCAGTATTTCTGAACCAAAAGGCAAAAAGAGAATAGCTGACGAGTTATTTTCCGGAAAGTTTTCTTTATTTTAGAAACTACTTCATCTTTTGCCAGGCATCGAAAAGGGGGCTCTCATCTCTGTACCTGTTCGTCAACCCAAAATATTTCTTCTGGGTATATTTTCTAATTCCATAGGTGAAAAATGGTGTCTCAAGTTATAATATGTTTGATTGATTACTTCTAAAACTTAAAAGCTTTCATAAATAGTCCTGTAGCTTCTTTCATGAACCCCTTGAATATGTTCTTTGTTGATTGATATTTTGGGATTTTGAGACAGGTTGGCCATTGTAAAAATTCAATATATTAATTTTTTCTCTTATTTCAAGCAATATTTCTCCTAGGTATTTTTTTCTTAACTTTGTTCATAGTGTTTAAACTTCTTATTTAATTAAAACTGTTATTTTTCTCAGTTCCTTTAAGTTTATAAAACTTCCTTCCCTTCTACAGATTAGAAATGCACAACCTCTATTTTTTTTAATAGTTGATTTATGGTTTGTTATTGCACATAAGACCCTGATCTGATACCGCTGGAATTACACTGGTTTATGGCTTGAGGTGAGAGTGAAGCTTGAGCCTTTTTCAAATAGGAAAATACATTATTTCCACACAAGTTTGTGATACTACTTTTTTTTTTTTCAGAAATTCAATTCTAGTATATTCCAGGATCTATTCCTGTATAAGCCAGTCTAATTTTACTTTTAATGTTGTCTACAGAGTGAAAAATGTATAATACTTGCTTTTTAATTGTTATTGTTAAAATTAAATGAAACTGAAACTTGTTAATGAAATTAGCTAACAAAATTTTCCACTGCTGACCAGATATTATAAAAAAAAACATTGAACCTATCATATTTAATGGTGCATAGATTTTCCCAAGCTGGATAACTGTGAAATAGAGTGTAACCAATGATTTGAGTGTAACTATGATTAAACTTTCCAATGTTGGAAGACACTTTTAATGGGAGCTATTATCTGTATTTATAGCAGTTTCGTTTTTTACTTCAGCTGTTTCTTACGCAGTTTTTTTCCTCCTTTTTTTTTGCAAAGTATTCCATTAATTGTCTCATAACTGTCATAGTTACAGAAAATTCTTAGCATGCCTTAAAGGGATCAAGAAAGCTCTTGAGTGTTGAAATGTATTAAGTCTTATTTTAGATCTCTGTTTCTCATCCAGGTTCTGCTTATGCAAACCTGGTTAGATTTAATGACGCTATCATGCATTTGCTAGCAAATTATATTAGTCTGGGTCAATCAGATCCTTGAGATATGTCTGTCCCTCTAGATTCCTTACCTGAACTAGAGGTCCATACAATTCCTGTCTAGCTCCAAAGTCCAGCCAGAAGCATTTCAACTGACCAACAATGGTCTCTTGCCTTGACAATGGCATGTGTCTAGAGGTCTAAGCTTAAAACTGAGAAACAATCTGTGTGGCCCTATCTAATGCTGAACTCTAGCCTTTGCCTGCATCGCAAGTCTTGCCTCATGGATCTCCTCCGAAAAAGTTATGATTTTTAAGGATCTCGTTCCATTCCTACTAGATTCTATTGCCTGAATGGGGTGACTTTTCCAGGAGCAGCAAGGGTGGGGTAGGGAGGAGAGGGGTTGAGATGACTTTATCCAAGAATAACAAGTTCTAGGTAGAGAGACACAGCATGACGCATTACAATAGTAATGCATGAAAATATTGCTATATTATGTAAAGTATATTATCATTTAAATGAAATAAGAAAAAAAAACAATACCCAGACTGATATCTTCTATAATTTGGGAGATACGTACTCTGTGCCAAGATTTGTGCTATATTATGTACTAGAGACACAAGGTTAAAAGATATAGCCTCTGTTCCCAAGCAGCACCTAGCATGATGAGCAGACTGACCAGGAAGCAGTGTAAGAGCCACACTGAATGATAGGAGCAGATGGAATGAATGCCTCGCTCAGACTGTAAACATCTGGAAGACTTCCTGGCGATTGTGAGCTATGAACTGAATGTTAAGGGAAGAGAATTGGAAACAGATGAACTAGCACATTAGAAAGCTCAAAACTGTGAGGAAAATAGCCCATTAAGGGCCCTGCAAATATTCCAGCGAAGGTCTTAATTGGTCAGTGGCAAGATGGGAAAATGAAGGGCTTAACAGGGTCAAATGATTAAGGTTCTTATATGTCTTGCTAAGGAGTTTGGGTTCATTCTGGGCCAATGGGAAGTACTGAAGGATTTTAAGTAGTCAAAGAGTATGCTCAGATTTGCATTTTAGAACGATTTCTCTGGCTGCAACCTTGTCATTGAAGAAGGATGGGGGACACACAGGCAAAAAAAGAATAAAGGACTATTCTAGCAACTCAGAAAAGAAATGATCTTACTCTGAAACAAGCTACTGAAGAACTAAAGGAGGCAAAATCTGATTGTAGATTTTGCGGTTAAGGAGACAGGGAGAAGGGAAAGAGTGAAGGCACGTCTAGGATTTCCCAGATTTCTGGCTTTGGCAGCCAGGTAAAATGGGATGGCATTCACAGTGTGAGGGAGATTTGATTGAAGATAGATATAATTAGTTTGAGTGACCTGCCAAATGTTCAAGCGGACATGCAGGGCTGGGACTGGAGTGAGGTGAATGAGGTGGACTCTCAATTGGATGCAAATACTAAAGGGCAAAAAAAAAAAAAATCGGTCACCAGGATAAATACTACTTTAATGAAATTTTTTAAAAAAATCAAAATTCCATGAACAAAATATCAAAATGTTAAATAAAAGCAGGATCAGTAACAGTATCATGCCACCATGAGGAGAAAAAGGAAAACTGGGAACACCTATTTCAGCATCTGGTGCAGCAGAGACAGCAGAAGGTGGCTGAAGCCCCCATCCCTTAAAGATAACTGTGACTGAGAAAGGTCAGACAGTACCCAGGTAGGCAGGAGGCTTAAAGAAGGGGTGCGTGTGTGTGTGTGTGTGTGTGTGTGTGTGTGTGTGTGTGTGTTTAGCTTTTGAGATATCATTGAGAAATTAAAACTGTAAGATACTTAAAGTGTACATCGTGTACATTGTGAAAAAATTCTTCCCGTCTAGTGAATTAAACCAAAGGAGGTGTTTTTATTTATTTTCTACTTTTCTTTTATGAGAGAAGAAACTTGAGCACATTTATTTTCTGAGGTCAAAAAGAGCTGATAATGGAGGAAGGGCGTTGACAGCAAGAAGAGAAGCCAGGGGTGGGAGGCTGGGGGCTCACGGAAGCAGGTGGTGACTGACTGGGACGGACTAACTGTAGCTGAGCTAGTGAGGAAAGGTCTGCAGAACTAAGGGGATTTCCACTTAAGAACTAAACATGAAGAAAAGTGCTTTTGTTGTCTGGATAATGCATTGGCACATCTCCCCTCTGCAGGTCATTTTTTTTTCTTTTGAAACGTTTATAACATTTACTCACACCTTTCTCCCCATCCCCAAATTTAGAGGAATTAGTAGGCAATACTTATCTCCCTGCAATCTCCCTCTCTTTTGAGCATCAATCAGTAGTTACTAATGGGAAGCTTTAACAAGGGAGGAACCAAGAAGCATTACAAACACTGTTTGATGAAAATAATAGAAACGGTGCTTAAGTGCCGCTCACATCGCTTCAAAAGTGCTCTTACCCAACCTTGGGGTGGAAATTATACTCAAGGCTGCAATGGCTGGATCCCTGAGATCACCATGGTCTACACCTCAGAGCAATTTTTCCATAAAACAGTTCTTTTATTTTAGTAATAAAATACCTACTAACAAAGGTGACAAACAATGCAGGCAAATGCAGTAAATGTTTGTTATTCAGGGAAGCAAGTTATTCCTCTGTGCACAGCTATTGTTTGAGCTAAATTCCAGAGGTTTATACTAATGTAACAGAATGGAGAACTACCCCCAGAGAACTACTTCGCCAACATGCTAAGTATCCAGCCTGTCAAGTTAGAGTCTCCGAGGCTGGTCCTTTTTTGGTCATTTTTAATCAGGCAATACTCTGGTGAAACCCTCACAATTAATCTAAAGAGCTGTTTTTCTCCTACAGTTAACGGAAGGGGAATTTTTCAAGTATATGTAGTGGCTTGGTCTTTGTTACCATGTTTTTAGAAGAGTATGTTAGAACGATTGAAATGTAATAAAACTGTTCTGGAAAAAGTTTTTAAAAACTAAGCAAACACAAGAAACACTAAACAAACAAGCATAAATTTGCAGGGAAATTAACAAGGGAATGCTTATCCTTTATAATATAGTGTTTTATTAATATTTAACCTATTTAACTTATCAATATGTGACTTATAATTGTTTTTCAGTTGCATTTGTGTCACAAAACACTCCAGGCCTATCTGTGTATATACTAATAACTAAACATATACTAAGCTTTTCTATATGTGAGATTTATCTCGGAGAGAGTCATATTTTTCCTTATACCTGAATGACCCAGGCTTCTCTGCATATTAATACTCTATCCAGCTGATGCTACTGCAACATTAAACCTTTCCTGACAAAACTCTTTTTTTTTCAATGTAATAATTACTGACTACCATAAATCAATGACTAAAACAATGAAGCAATGAATTAATCGATAACTGTAGACAGTCTATGAGCCACATATCTTTGGAACACAAACGGAGCCTATTGTAGCTCCTGGAACATTAGCAGGTCAAATAAATATTGAAATATTAATTATATGTGTAGTGCACAAATACATGAAATGAAATACATGCATGAAATACATTTACATTTACTTCAAGAAATTCTCTCTAAATAGGGGCACCTGAGTGGCTCAGTTGCTTAAGGGTCTGACTTCGGCTCAAGTCATGATCTCACGGTTTGAGTTCGAGCCCTGCATCAGGCTCTGTGCTGACAGCTCAGAGTCTGGAGCCTGCTTCAGATTCTGTGTCTCCCTCTCTCTCTGCCCTTCTCCTGCTCATGTGCTTGCTCGCTCTCTTTCTCTCTCTGTCTCTCTGTCGTAAAAATAAATAAACATTAAATAAGTTTAAAAAACAAGAAATTCTCTCTGAATCATAATGTCATCTTCTGAAGAGAAAAGCATATTTTGGGCAACTACTCTTTAATATCTTCATAGGCATTTTTTTTTTCTGTAAAGGTAATAAACTTTCTTTTGAACGTGATGGAAGAAACTTGTGGATGATTTCTGGATGTCTGATTTTATAATAAGGCAGGTCACCGTCCTCAGGGTTTAGTAATCACTAGAACCCGAGGGACTTTTATCTAATCTTAACCCTGCACCTGACCACCAAGCAGAGCTAATCACTTAACTTCCAGTGAATTAATGGGTTCATCTGTAAAACGCGATTGCCATCAAAGGACTTGAGAGGAAAAGACTAATGATAGAATGACCGGAATGACAGGAGATTTAAAGATTCAACAATGCTATCAAAATTCATGGTGAAGCCATTTTTCCATACTTTCCCTCATGTAACTGTACTGCTTTTATGACGATTGAATTCAATAAAAATAAGCTTATGAGAGCTCTGTAGTTGCGATTTTGTATCTGCTGGGTTGATGCCAAATGTAAATCCCCTTGCTTTCAAAAACATAAATTGTGAAGCACTTTGCAAATCCACGATGATTTCATTAGATGCCCAAGGAATCTGGACGCTGATAGACAACCTCCCCCCGCCATGATTTTGATAAAACTGCAAAATAAAGAGCAATTCATCCATTTCTTGTTATCACCTTCTTCCTCTTCTATTTCCTCTTTCATTTTTCTGTTACATTTTGAATTTGACTTTTATGGTTCTGCATCTTTGTATTTTTCCATCCCTAAAGCAATTGGAAGGTTTTTGCAGGCCCCAGGGTGCCATTTTCAGTGTCTGCTGAGCTTCTCCCTTCTGTGTACATCAAACAATCATTTGCAGGCTCCAGATAAAGAGCCAGCGTGCCCCAGAAATGCTGTAAGCCCACTGGGGGCTTGCCTGCCCGAGCTGTACCCTCCTAACTGACATGCATGTTTCTCAGGGCAATGATGAATACTGGCTCAAAGTAGTGTGATGGAAAGTATACCTAAAAGACATTAGGTCTAGGTCTATTGAAAAACTGATTTTTTTCCCCAGGCACTGTAACATCTGTTCAAAGTAAGTAAGCATCACTCACAAGGGGGTGGAGGATGTTAACTGAACCGATGTTGGGTCCACAGTGAGACAGAAGAACATCAGAATCAAGATACACATTTGTTAAGATAGTTAGTAGGGTAATTTTGATCATCCAATTTAACTTTACATACATGGCGATTACAGTATGTAGGAGGCTGGTGTATAGAGCATGGAACAAGTGGAAATTCATAATTTCTAGATCCCTAATAACATAAAAAGCTGTTTCATGTATCAGTATCTGAAATAAACCATGTTGGATCTAAAGGAAATCAAGAATTCAATTTAATTAAAATGAGGCTTAAGACTATAAAATTGAATATAGCATGCCTCTACATTCTAGCAATTAATGATTGATTTTTAAGAAAACTTCTTTCTGCAAGAATGCCAAGTAATCGTTTTATATCTCACTTGTAAATAATTCTTACCACTTTCTCATTCATTTGCTCACTTGAATCTCTTAACAACCTTATAATAAAAAAAGTTACTATGATCTATATTTTAGAGTTTAAAAAGTTAAGAGAAATAAATTACATAATTTGATAAGTGTGGTGAAGAGGCCTCTAGAACCCCAGTCCTGATTTAGTTCACCCTGCCCAAGGCCGTTCTCACATCAAGCTATAACAGTATTTGATAAAATAAAAATGTCTATTGCATTTATTTTTAAGTTATCTTCAGTCAAAAAAGAAACTACCTAAGCTCTCAGATGCCTGAAAAACATTCCAATAAAATTTAATTTTTTGGCCAGTCATAAAACAACAGAGGACATAATACCATCTTCTTCCCAAGAGACTTTAAGTGTTTATCTTCCTAAGTAAAAACTGCATCCTAACCTAAGAATAGTACACTTGTTTCTACGTTACATTTTCCACACTATTTCTTTACTAGATCCCTTCTTTCCTTCCTTCCTTCTTTTCCTTCTCTTTCTCCCTCCTTCCCTTCCTTTTTTTTAGTAACCATGTATGTATCACTAGTAATTATCAAGCACTTGCAGTGCACTGGGCAGTGTGGAAGGCTCTCCATTGCAAACATTTTGAAGTATAATAAGAGAAACAGGAAGCAACGAAATGAGTCAGCTATTTTGGGGATCAGCTTAGTCACAGCTGATCCCAGCTGCAGGCCCAGAATGTTGGGTTGGGCCACCTTGTATTGCAACCACATGCAAACCACTTAGGAGCACGGTGACCTGTCAATTCCCACTGCTGGCCCATTTATAGCTTTTACCTTAGTTAATGCCAGTGACTATATATGTAAAAGGTACTTATTAATCCTTGTACCACATATGGAAAGTACCTCAGAGACTTCTAGTCTCATGGTTCTCAAATCTCCACCGGCATGGGTCATTCTTATAATGAATGGCTTCTTGAGCTCTACCATGGAAATCAGTATGTTTAGGAAGGAAGTTTAAAAAAATCTGTTTTGGGGAGCCTGGGCAGCTCAGTCAGTTGAGTGTCTGACTTCGGCTCAGATCACGATCTCACAGTTTGTGAGTTCAAGCCCCGTGTCAGGCTCTGTGCTGACAGCTCAGAGCCTGGAGCCTTCTTCAGATTCCATGTCTCCCTCTCTCTCTGCCCTCCACTGCTCGTGCTCTGTTTCTCTCTCTCTCAACAATAAACATTTTTTAAAAATCTTCTTTTTTTAGTAAACTCTCCCAGTGATTGATGAGTAGCCTGTTTAAAATGGCATTGGAAATCTTAAGACTATAACCTTGCTTTTTGTATTATTTCAAGATCTAAAATCAAGCCCAAATAGTCAAGTTTTATGAAAAATTGTTTACTCATAGAAATGCCACCAGAAGTAGAGAATTGCTATTCTAGTCCCCCTAACCAAAACCCCTTCCCAGGAGACTGGAAGGCGACAGAAGTAAACAAGAGTATACCAGGGTAGAGACATCTAGAACTCTCTGAGGCAACCTAAGAAGATAAATCTGTCAGAGAATAGTGATCATAGCAAATACAGGGCTGACTGTATGCCCTGGTTTCTTTTGGCTAGTCCCATTCCTTCCCCTGCTAGTGATTATGGTCATGCAATCCTAAAGCTACGAATTGTGACAGTGGCTTCCTGATGTTGCAGATCTGGTGGGCCAGTTCTGGGATGGTGTTCTTGGAGTCACTTCTGAAGGCCTAACCTGGAGCTTCCTTTCCCAAGCCCTTCCAAAAATACTGTAAGCACTAATTTATCATGTTAGATTCCTTTCTGCTAAACATGGAGTATTTTCTATTGTCTGTCAAAGACTGCTAAGTGATAAACACCTGAAGGATGAAAAGGAGCCATGTGATAAATCTGGAAAAAAGAATTCTAGGCAGGAGAAAACAGGAGGTGAAGAGGGTAGTGAGGCTGGAAAAGGGCTTAACATGGTCAAAGAATAAAACAGTGGCTGCTGGGGGAGCAGAGTGAACTGGTGGAACAGAAAGTACGATGTGGGGTGGGAGACAGATCAGATCAGGGCTATGTCAGTGAGATCAAGTTCAGATTTTTTCCTAAGCATACCAGAAAGTCAATGAAGAGTTTCAATCAGGCATGATTGAATAATGGGAGTATTATTCTGAATTCCTTGTCAAAAAGAAAGCAGGAAGACTAGTTACAGAGCTGTTGGAGGAGAAAGAGGACAAAAAGAGGACAAAGAGGAAGAGGAGGAGGAGTGAAGTAAAGGAGAAATTAAAGGTGAGTGCACAGCTTTTAGCTGAATCAAAGAATAGTTATGGTACAGTTCATTGAAATGGGGACTCCTGGGATAGAATAAGTTTGTGTTCAAGGTATCAAGATTTTTTTTTTCACAGCTGAATTTGAAATGCTAACTGGATATCCAAGGGGCTATGTCAAGGAAAAGTTGTAAATAAGAGTCTATAAAAGAACAGTTTTCCATCTAGAAACCCTCATCTGAACCAGGTCAAATTGTTTTAGCACAAGAGTCAAGGAAAAAACCCTCTGAGCACAGTGCATCCAAGCACTTATTTGTTATGTTGGCTATTATCAAAGACCATTGGCAGTTCTACTCTATTAACCTCACAACCATGGCCCCTATGCTTTCCCCAGGATTCATGAACACTTCCCTAGGACCCAGTAAAGTCTAGACCTCCCCTGCCTAGATATCACCAACAAATAACTAAATCAGACAGTCTGGTCATCCACAAACCTTCTGCTCTGTATTTACTCCATACTCCCAACCCAGACCAGTAACCCTGAGGTGATCAGCTCCAGTCTTCTCAACTTGCTATTATAACCACCTAGAGAAGCCAGGTTGCGCTTCTTTATAAACACATTTACAATATCACTAGACACCATGTACCCCTATGGCAACCTCCTTGCTGCTGTATAAACTTGCCAGGTCCATTCCCTTTGCAACTTTTGTCACCATAACCATCGACATTGTTGCAGCAGTGGTTGTTTTTATGATTACTACATATTGGAAACTGGCTATATCAGTCATTCTCTGAACATATACTTTATCTCCACCTAAATATATTTGTGTGCCTGAAATCTTTACAGAGAGAATACACATAGATATATGTGTTGCCACACCTATCGCTATATTTATATGTACATATATAGATATTTGTGCACATGCCTAAACAAATATATATACACATATACATATAAATGTTATACTAAAATTTTGTCATGAATGTATTATTTGAATTCATAGGCATTGAAACATGTGAAACTCTTAAGATTTCACTAATGGAAAATATTGGAGAGCCTCAAAATATTTAAACATTGAGACTTTAAGATGAAATTGTTTATTTTAAGAAAGAAAATAAATGTCTTGGCATATTTATTTAGGAATGGCAGTAACTGAGGGGCTTTTTCCTTTAGGAATTTTCATTAGATTAACTTCAAACTATTTATTATTGTACAGGTTGTCCAGCTTGTTAAAATCTAATGCAAATAAAGAAAAGCCAAGTAATCATTAAATATATCACTAGAAAATGAATTTAAATAAAAGTTCTGTTATTTTAAGATAGGAGAAAACACATAATTGCAAGGGTTGATATTAATTTTAAGTTTGCTAATATTTAGTACAAAGAAGACTCATGCAAGTAACATTTGGATGGTGTTTCTTTTTGTTTTGATATTCATGTGGATCTGACAGAAATCGCCTATTGCATTAGGAAAATCTATAAAGTAGGTGAATCAAGGTTCTCCATAGAAACAGAACCAATAGGATGTTTGTACACATGCGCACACACACAGGATGTGTGTATAAATACACATATATATGTATTTCAATATACATATTGAAAGTGATTTATTATAAGGAATTGGCTCATGCATTATGGAGGCTGACAAGTCCCAAGATTGGCAGAGTGAGTCAGTAAGCTAGAGACCCAAGAAAGCCAATGGGGTAGTTCCAGTCTAAGTTTAAAAACCAGAGAAGAAGGAGAACTGATGGTCTAGCTCCAGTTCAAAGGTTGGCAGGCTCATGACACAGGAAGAGTCAATATTTCAGTTCAAGTCTGGAGGCAGAAAAAAGCCAATGTCCCAATTTTAAGGTAGTCAGGCAGGAGAAATCCTCTCTTACTTGGGGGAAGGTCAGCATTTTTGTTCAATTCAACCCTTCAACTGATTGGATGAGGCCCATCCACATTAGTGGGGGTAATCTACTTTACTCAGTCTACTGATTTAAATGTTCATCTCATCCAAAAACACCTTCACAGCAACACCCAGAATAATGGTGGACCAGTTATGGGCACATCGTGGCCCAGTTAACACATAAAACTGATCATCACAGTAGGCCAATATTTTTTTCAGAATCTATCCTTACTCAAACTCCATGCTAAAGAAAAAAGTGAACATGAATAGTAACTGCCTTAGAGAGCATAAACTACTCTAAGTCTGGTTTTCCAAAAAGTATCATATGCATTCTCCTCATACCCTTATTTCCAATGGCTCCCACTATTCAATATGTTCAATCCATTCCCAATATCTTCCATGTCTACTGCAAATGTAAATAAAATGCTCAAGACCTTGGTCCTTGTTATATCATGCCTACCTGACAGACCTATTATCAATCTCTTCATAACAATCAATTTCTATGCAATTAGTAGATAAATCTTCACGACCATACCTTCATAACCCTCCCCAACCAGGAACCTAGAGTAGGTGGCCCACCAGGGCAGCAAAGGCAGATTAATTTTCATCCCTACAAAGAGACTATAGTCATGCTGTATTAGACATTTTTTTAAAAAAATAAGAGTTAAAGTCCTTATACTCTCAGAATTTTAAGTATGAGTCAAAATTGTAAGCAAACTGGAAGCGATAGGAGTGTTCTAATGGTACATAGGGGGTGCATTCAAAGCACCAAAGGTAGTTCAACAATGGCAGTACCCACTTAGTGCTGACTTTGTGCCAGACAATGTGCTCAGCACTTTACATATATCAAGTCATTCCATTTTCACAGTAGCCCTATCAGGTAGGTTCTCTCATGATGTCCATTGTATACAAGAAAAAAATCTAAGGGACAGAAAAACTGAATAATTTCCTCAAAGTAACTCACTAAATCGTGTAACCAGGCTTTGAACCCAAACAGTCTGGCCCCAGAGCCTATGCTTTTGACCATGAAATTCTACTGTGAAATGTACTATAGAAAGGTTTGCCCAGAAGTGTTTGGGGTCCCGAGTAAAGAGTGTCCTAGAAAGTAACTTTGAAGATAAGATAACTCTCTTTTTAAAGTATTTGTTTGCCTCCATTTGTATTTCCCCAATACCAATATTCAAATCTAATGACAACAGGCCGCTATCCATATGCCCACAGCTGAAAACTGGATCTCCCAGGCCGACACGCAATAGCTCTTCTCTTTTCTAATACTCTTCCTACCCCCTCCATTGGCTTTTCTTTTCCATTTCCTTTATGGATAATTCCAGCCAACACTGATTTTCTCTCTTCTGACCACTCTTTCAGGTTATTAACTGAGCATATATTTTCACAGTTGATTATGCTTCAACTCTGTTCTCTAATTTTTTCATGTGCCTAAATCCTACCACCTGAAACAGATCACTTTGTCATAATTATATTTGCATTTTCTAAATAGCTAGACACATAGTGGGTCTTTAAAAATAATCTGACACCATTGAATTGGATTAAGAAACATTTAAATTTAGACATGCAAATTTAATAAACATATTTTTGTTTCCTTCCTAAAAGGCTAGCCTGATTTCTTTTTCAAAACAGATTTTTTTTTCCTCTTTCTTATATATAGTCAGTCTTAGACTCCTGACTGTTCAGTCTAATTGGCCTAATTTAAAAATCAAGTTGGCAGCAACATTTTCCATAACTATCTGGAGTTATGAAGCAGTTAGCCAGAGAAGTGTATCTGACAACTAAGTTACTTCTCTATAGAAATGCACTGAAATCTAGAAAGAGATCAGTTAGGATTGTAATACATACTATTTTTCTATAATTCCCTTTGCTCCCTGTGGCATCTGCTTATGCTATTCTCCCAGAGTCCCAAAGGTGCGTGCTGCTAGAAAGTATGATTTCACGATGCATCAAGCCCAACATTCCGATAATCCTTCCCTAGGTGCCCCTGTTTCCTTGGTTCTCACCTCTACCCTCCGTCACACACCCTTTGTTGTTCAAAACTTCTACTACAACTTCCATTCCATTTGTGCCTGTCCCCAGACACTTCAAGAGCCAAGAATCTTCATTCTCCCTCTCATGCATAGACAGAGTATTTGAGAATATTTGTAGGCAGAGGATAAAGTATTAGTGAAGAGGGAGAGACCAAAGAGATGGGGGCAATTGAGAGACAAAAGCATGGAAGAGAAGAGGCAGGGACATAAACATGAGTGGAAGGGTTATTCTCCAAACAAGGCCAGTGAGCTCTTCCTCCATTGGTGAAGAGAAATAAACATGTCAAGGGGAGCAGGAAGAAGATAAGAGTTTCTTACTTTTTTTTTTTTTTTTGAGGTGGAGAAAAGTAACTGCGGGAAAGATGACCCTAGAGAGGCTAAACATTTTCCTTAAAGAAGTAGGGAGTAAGATCATCGGCTTGGGAGTGCAGCAGGTTATGAAAAAGGTTTAAGGCCACCTCTGTGAGAAATGTCTTTGGGTATTGATAAAAACGTAACGACTGTGGTGAGAGATTGAATGAAAATGCATGATGGCACAGAGATAATGGTGTAGTCCCTGGAACCTTGTGGCTGTCATGTAATTCTGAATGGGGAACAGGTACAAAGCCTGGACAACAGAGCTGATCCCGGGGGGCACATGATTTTAGAGACTGGAAGTGGAAAGCATTCATGTGATTAACTAAGAGGTCCAGGCTTGGTGGGATGGGGGAGAAGCAGGAGCCTCCTGGGCTGCACAGAACTGCGAGTGAGCCATCCAGGGACATGAGCGATAGGAGTGACAGAGCTCAGTGGGCACAGCCATCCATTGTCCTCCTTTATGCAATGAACAAGTTTTCCTAAAAAGAGATAATTAATAAAAATGAAGTAGGTCAAAAGCCATGCATTCCCTACATACAATTTTGAGGAGTTATCCTTTTCAATGTAGCTTTTATTTCCACTTGAAAGGATTGTGACATCTAATGTTTGAAAATACACATTACCCCGCACTACATATTACCAATTTACATATTTATTAAAAAATTTACAAAGCAATTATTTAATAAAAATAATAATAGATCTTAAGTTACCAGTTCCTTTAGTTAATATCTGGATAATTTCATGGAAATCTCTATTTACTTAGAAATCAGGGGCACCTGGGTGGCTCAGTCAGTTAAGTGTCCAACTTCAGCTCAGGTCATGATCTCATGGTTCGGGGTTTCGAGCCCCGCTTCAGGCTCTGTGCTGACAGCTCAGAGTTTGGAGCCTGCTTTGGATTCTGTCTCCCTCACTGCCTCTCCCCGACTCACACTCTTTCAAAAATAAATAACCATTAAAAAATTAAAAAAAAAGAAATCATGTTGAGAAAATAAATTTAAGATATCTATTTTCTTATTTCTAGAAGTAACTCTTTTATAAGAACATAATTCACTAGATCCCTTAATTTGAATAGTGATGCCTTTCAGAATTGTAGTGGGTTATTTGTACTTTCTCATTTTTCCACAAAGAAGGCTAAGCTTGGGGTGCCTGGGTGGCGCAGTCGGTTAAGCATCCGACTTCAGCCAGGTCACGATCTCACGGTCCGTGAGTTCGAGCCCCACGTCGGGCTCTGGGCTGATGGCTCGGAGCCTGGAACCTGTTTCCGATTCTGTGTCTCCCTCTCTCTCTGCCCCTCCCCCGTTCACGCTCTGTCTCTCTCTGTCCCAGAAATAAATAAAAACGTTGAAAAAAAAAAAAAGAAGGCTAAGCTTGTTCCATATTAGGAAGTATAAAAAAAATGCATTCTTCTGAGACCAGTTGTGTTTATACTTGAATATTTCAGGATCAGTTTCTGAAATAGGGAAAAAAATTGTTTTTTCTTGGTTTTTTTTTGAATTTTTATTTAAATTTCACTTACTTAACATACAGTGTAATATTAATTTCATATGTACAATATTCAACACATCCACACAACACCTGGTGCTCATCACAACAAGTGTATTCTTAATCCTCATTACCTATTTCACCTGTTCTCCCACCCACCTCCCTCTGGTAACTACCAGTTTCTTCTCTAAAGAATATCTTTGTGTGGTTTTCTGTTTTTTTCCCTTTGCTCATTTGGTTTGTTTCTTAAATTCCACATATGAGTGAAATCATATGGTATTTGTCTTTCTCTGACTGACTTATTTTGTTTAACATTATACTCTCTAGTTTCATCCACATCATTGCAAATGGCAAGATTTAATTCTTTTTTATGGCTTGGTAATATTCCATTGTATAGATATAACACATCTTCTTTATCCATTCACCATTCAGTGGACACTTGGGCTGTTTGCATAGTTTTGTTATTGTAGATAATGCTGCTATAAGCATTGGGGGCATGTATCCCTTTAAATTAGTATTTTTGTATTCTTCAGGTAAATACTTATTAGTGCAATGGCTGGATTATAGGGCAGTTCTATTTTTAAGTTTTTGAGGAAAGCCCATACTGTTTTCCAAAATAGCGGCACCGGTTTGCATTCCCAAGAACAGTGCTAGAGGGTCCCCTTTTCTCCACATCCTTGCCAACACCTGTTGTTTCCTGTGTTGTTAATTTTAGCCATTCTGACAGGTGTAAGGTGATAGCTCATTGTAGTTTTGATTTGCATTTCCCTGGTGATCAGTAACGTTGAGCATCTTTTCTTTTAAAAAAAATTTTTAATATTAATTTATTTTGGAGAAAGAGAGACAGAGTGTGAGCAGGGGAGGGGCAGAGAGAGAGGGATACACAGAGTCCAAAGCAGGCTCTGAGGTGTCAGCACAGAACTTGATGTGGGGCTCAAACCTACAAACCACAAGAGCATGACCTGAGCCAAAGTCGGACACTTAACCGACTGAGCGACCCGGGCACCCCATGTTGAACATCTTCTCATATGTCTGTTGGCCATTGTATGTCTTCTTTGGAAAAATGTCTATTCATGTCTTCTACTCATTTTTTAATCAGATTATTCATGTTTGGGGGGCATTAAGTTTTAAAAGTTCTCTATACATTTTGGATATTAACCTTTTATCATATATTTCGTTAGCAAATATCTTCTCATATTCTGTAGGTTGCCTTTTCGTTGTGCTGATGATTTCCTTTGCTGTTCAGAAGCTTTTTATTTTGATGAAGTTCCAATAGTTTATTTTTCCTTTTGTCTCCTTTGCCTCAGGAAACATATCTAGAAAGTAGTTTCTATGACTGATGTCAAAGAGGTTGCTGCCTATGTTTTCCTGTAGGATTTTTTTGTGGTTTCTGGCCTCAAATTTAGGTCTTTAATCCATTTTTAATTTATTTTTGTGTATGGTGTAAGAAAGTGGTCTAGTTTCATTCTTTTGAATGTTGCTATCCAGTTTTACCAAGACCACTTGTTGAAGAGATTGTCTTTTTCCCATTGGATATTCTTTCCTATTTTGTCAAAGATTAACTGATCATATAGCTGTGCATTCACTTCTGTGTTTTCTGTTCTGCTCTATTGATCTGTGTGTCTACTCTTGTGCTAGTACCATACTGTTTTGATCATCGCAGCTTTGTAATATAACTTGAAGCCTGGAATTGTGCTGCCTCCAGTTTTGCTTTTCTTTTTCAAGGTTGCGTTGGCTATTTGGGGTCTTTTGCAGTTCCATACACATTTTAGTATTATTTGTTCTAGCTCTGTGAAAAATACTTTTGGTATTTGGGTAGCCTAGACATTTTGACAATATTTATTCTTCCAATGGACTGTCTTTCCATGAGCATGGACTGTCTTTCTATTTCTTCATGTCATCTTCAATTTCTTTCATCAGTGTATTATAGTCTTCAGAGTATAAAGCTTTCATCTCCTTGGTTAGGTTTATTCCTCTTGTTATTTTTGGTGTAATTGGAAATGGGATTGATTCCTTAATTTCTCTTTCTGCTGCTCCATTTTTGGTGTATAGAAATGCGACAGATTTCTGTGCATTGATTTTGTACCCTGAAACCTTACTGAATTCATGTATCAGTGCTAGCAAGTTTATTTTGGTGGAATCTTTTGAGTTTTCTATATAGAGTATCACGTCATCTGCAAATAGTGAAAGTTTACTTCTTCCTTGTCAATCGGGATGACTTATTTCTTTCTGTTGTCTGATTGCTGTGGCCCCAGTACCATGTGAAATAACAGCAGTGAGAGTCAACATCAACTGGGGGAAATATTTGATTCACAGAGGTTTTGGCTTTTGATTTAGAAATTCCAAAGCCTGGAGTGGGTCAGGTAAAAGAATGTGCAGTGATGAGATGTGCCCCTTTGCCTGTGAATTCCTTTGCTGGTTTGAGGTGGAGGCCAGGACTCATCTGGGTAGTGTCTCCTCTGCTCCTTTGCAAGAGCATCATGTTCCAGTGAGAGTCAGAAGTAGATGCAACAAGATGCAAACTTTAGATCTTCCATTTCCAGTCTCCAGAATCATTTGCCTCTGGGATCAGCTCCATTGTCCATGCTTTGTGCCTGCTTCCTGTCCAGAATTACATGACAGCTACAGGGTTCCAGTGACTACAACATTATATCTTTGTGCCATCATCCACTTTCATTTGGGCTCTCACCACAGTTATTAACTTTTTATAGATGCCCAAAGACATTTCTCACGGAGGTGGCCTTAAGCCTTTTTCATAACCTGCTTCACTTAACCACACAGATGATTTTACTCCCTACCTCTTTTAAAGAAAATGTTTAGCCTCTCCGGATAATCTTTCCTGCAGTTACTTTTCTGTGCCTCAAAAGAAAATTAATATATAGTAGATACTATCCATTGTGAGAGAATGAAAATACCTGGCTTTTGGAGTCAAACAGACATAAGTCCAATTCCTAGATTAGCCACTTAAGAGGTAGGAGGTTTTAGGAAAGTTATTTAATCTCTGTGAAACTTGGAATTTTTACCTATAAGGTGGGTAATATGTATTTTACAAAGTTATTGTAAAGAATAAATCAATAAATAATATATTTAAGCATTTTGAATAATTCTTGGCACACAATTCAATAAACTGTCACAGTATGCATTGCTCATTTTTAACTTACTGGAACCTTTCAATATATAAGCATATTTTAACAGTCAGTCTTAATGCAAAGTAAACATAGATTTCATTTTCTATACTTTATGAATTGGTCAAAGTTGAAATCTTTACTCAATGAAGCGTTCATGTGTATGAATAGTTTTAAACCTGTAGAAATTCTGCTGCAATCAAATACAGGTGACTTAAGTGGCATAGTTCAGGTATTGTACTAAAAGGAGTCATAAAGTAGGTTGTAAATGATTTCATCAAGGCTTCAGTCCATTCCCATGAAAGTACACTATTGTAGTCTGTGACAGTCAACATGTGTGAAAGATGACAATACCTTAGAACCACTGAGATACCTTACAGAGGTGTATTATTGAAAAGCCCGGTGATAGCTGAAGTTTACCCAGGCTGCAATACACTACAGATTTTAGCTGGGCAATCTTTCTCTGGAAAAATGCCACACAATTCACCAGGCCTCCAGGGAGCTGGGAAATTACAAATAGATAGAGACTTGAGGAGTGGGTGGATTTTTTTTTTTCTTCAAAGCAGCAGCTGTTAGGATAAAAGGCAATCTTGAATCTTTAAAAAAGAAATCAAGAAATACAAGGTGTTTACTGATTTCTACAGCAAGTTCTATTTTTTTTCTCTTCCTTTACTTCTTCTCTCTAAATTCCAATATTATATTTTTAAAGCAACATTCATAATTTCTACTTCTCCCTAATTTATGGTGCCCCTAGAAAATCAGAGTTTTTGTCTATTCCTCATGAACATACCCTTTCTTACACTGTCCTCCCTCCTTCTCTCTCCCTCCCTTTTTTCCTTTCTGTCTTCTTTTCCTTCCTTCCTTCCATCTATTTAACTCATCTGATCCTCAAATATTATCACTGAAATAAGCAAGTGGTTATTAGTGCCGACGTCATTCTCCTGATAGCTTCCCTCCCTGACAGGGCACTTTATTTCAATACAAAGAAAGTTTAAGGTTTTTTTAATGTTTATTTATTTTGACAGAGAGAGAGAGAGCAGGGAAGGGGTAGAGAGAGAGAGGGAGAGAGAGAATTCCAAGAAGGCCCATCACTGTTAGCATGAGCCCAACATGGGGCTCAAACTCACAAAC
This sequence comes from Prionailurus viverrinus, assembly GCF_022837055.1. Taxonomy (NCBI): domain Eukaryota; kingdom Metazoa; phylum Chordata; class Mammalia; order Carnivora; family Felidae; genus Prionailurus; species Prionailurus viverrinus. The sequence continues at coordinate 143,960,814 of NC_062562.1, forward strand.
CATGATATCAAGACTGGAGCCGAAATCGAGTCTGATGCTTAAATGACTGAGCCACTCAGAAAGTTTAAGTATTAATCATAACTCTTGCTGTGTGATTATTTAGGAAATGGCACAGAATAACTAAATGGCTTCTAAGATTCACCACCCTTGTTAAAACGCCAAGATTTCATAATTCTAATTATAAGGATTAATATAAACATTTTAATGGTTATAAAACAAATCAGGGAAAACATATTATAGATATATAATAAAAATGGAATTTAACATAATATAGTAATGCTGCCTCAACCAAAGATATGTCCTTATAATTCTTGCCTCATTTTTACAAATGAGGGAAAAGAACACTTTCACTGGAAGGGGATGGACTTTTCATTGGCATCTCTAAGAAGAGTCTGAGGAGACTCAAAGCTTACATACAGATGGCTTTTTGGTAAACTGCTTTGTGTTTGTTTTGCTGCCTTCCTTCACTTTCCCCTCTAGCAAACACAGGGATTAAAGATCAGTGTGTTGGTCATTCCACTGTCATCAAAACATAAAATGTTTTCTGCTCTCTTGAGCTGCCATCTCATCAGCACTAACAGCTTGACCTTGCACCTCAATGGTATATAGGATATACCTGCCTTTAAAATGTGTGAACCGAATTTTATCTGCAGTGATTTTTCTCTTTATCCTTTGATCTGTCACTATTTCTTCACAATGTCAAAAGCCTCAGAGCTTGCTTGAATGGTGATCAAACTCAAAGGCACACAATTTGGGGTCTGATCCTGAATCTACACAATCAAAAATCTTTTAAATTCAGACTTAAACCCTGCACTCTGCCTTATAATAGTGAAGTGCAGCCATCACTAAAGCACTGCTTTGTCCTTTAAGCTTTTAAAAAATGAACATAATGAGGCTATAAAGAAATGAGACGGATTTCTTGTACCAAGTGTACTGTATTATACATGCATTTAATGAAACATGTCCTTTTGTGACCCTTTGGGAGTTTAAACACTTTCTTGGTGCTGTTCTCATTGCCCAGAACACTATTTTGGAATTCCTCCTTGGAAGTGACTTTGAACACAGTTTTCCTGGATCCATCAGAAAATCAACATCACCAGTTTATTGTCACAGGACATTCAACTGGCCTAAAGTGTTTTCTTTTTCTCATTCTCTTTTTCTGTCTCCCTCTACTTAGCCTTGTCCTCTCGTGCACTCCTCTGCCTGTTGATTCACTTTCATTTAATGAACATTCATGTAAGATAAGTTCCATCTGTGAGCAGGGTGTCCCTACACCTGTGTTAAATTGTCCTGTCATGTGCTTCCTCTTTCTACCTCTACCCTACTCTCCAATTTCTGAAGAGAAAATACTAGCAATAGAGCCTCTTTTCTAGGTCCAATCCTCACCTAGTTTTATGTATCTTATTGTTGTTTTGATTTTTTTTTTCCTGTTTGCTTTTCTGAGAAAGGGCTAGGCCCAAACCTCTACAATCCTAGATGTGAAAGAATGAATTATACCAATGGACACCTAGGGAGAACCAAATCAGGAGATGGTCAGTCGACACATGTGTCTGACAATATCCCACCCCTGATGGGGTATCATGAATCAGAAGGCACCAGATCATCAAATCTTCATTTAAACTATATTTCTTTAACTTTGCTCCTGAGCGCCATGTTTATTTATTTCATTTTCAACTGGACTTCTCCCTGAATGGCCCATGGCCCATTGGGAATTTAACTCAACGTATCCAAAACAAAAGTCTTTATCTCTAGAAAGCTATTATTCCTTCTATATTTATTTTTAACACTTCCATGTCCTAACAAAACAAAACAAAACAACAAAAAACAAGTTACTCTAGAACCTATTTTGTTTCTCTTTTGTCTAGCTAAGCATTACCAACTGCCAGAGAATCTCTCGTACATAGTTCTTGAACGTGCCCCACACTCTGTCTCTAGCGCCACTCTCTCATCATCAGTCACTGGATGTTTGTCAAAGTGTTTTAGATCTCCCTACTTCTAGTCTTATCTCTGTCTAACCAACCCTCCAGGGGCTATAAGAATGATCCTTCTAAAAGACAAACTATTTGTGCCACTCTATACTCTAAAAAGTCTTTGTTTGTTGCTTCTCATGGCCTTCAAGATAATTCTCACACTCTTCTTGCCATTGCTTATATTTAGCTAATCCAACCCTTTCTCACTAAATCAACCAAGCTTAACCAAGAATGAATCCATGACAATATCTTCTCTCTTCTTGACCTCAGTCTGTTTTCAATGGTCTTCTTATGTATTACAATAAATTCTGATTCATTTCTATCACAGTATTATCATTCCATAGTTGTTCTTTTGTGGAGACTTTACAATCATTAAGGACATGGCTATCATCCAGGTACTTTTGGTACAGGACTTGTGGTAGACAGAACAGTTGTATCCTCCCAAAGATGTCCATGTCCTAATTCCCAGAAACTATGAATATATTATATCACATGGCAAAGAGCAATTAAAGTAGCAGATGGAATTAAGGAAGCTAATCAACTGAGAGACTATCTTGGATTATCCAGGTGGGTTCAGTGTAATCACAGGGTACTTAAAATACAGAAGGAGGGCAGATATGGAGATCAGAGTGATTCAGTATGAAAGGGATTCCATCGTTGCTAGCTTTGAATATGGAGGGAGAGGGCCTTGAGCCAAGGAATGTACATGGCTTCCAAGACTGATAAAAGACAAGATAACAGAATTTTTCTTAGAGCCTCCAGAAAGTAACGTGGCTCTATTGACACCTTGATTTTAATCCATTGAGACTCATTTTGGATTTCAGGCCTCAGGAACTGTAAATAATAAATTTGTGTGGTTTTAATCACTAAATTTGTGGTTACTTGTTACAACATCCATAAACAACACATACGTCACTCATCTACCCCATTGGTTCAGATAATAATATGTATTACTAATGCTAATTAATAATTAATAAATGCAAGTAAAAATGCATATATAAAAATATATGCCACAACTGCACATTTTTGCATGAATAACATTTTAAGTTTGTTCATTTTGTAAATTTCAGATTCTCATAAGGCATAGACATCAGAGATAAGATAGATAGATATAAGATTCAAGAGTAGAGGGGTGCCTGGGTGGCTCAGTTAGTTAAATGTCCGACTTAGCTCAGGTCATGATCTTGCAGTTTGTGAGTTCAAGCCCCGCATCAGCAGAACTGTGCTGACAGTTCAGAGCCTGGAGCCTGTTTTCGGATTCTGTGTCTCCCTCTCTCTCTCTCTGCCCCTCTTCTGCTTGCACTCTCTCCATCTCTCTCTCTCTCTCTCTCTCTCAAAAGTAAATAAACATTAAAATTTTTTTAAAAAAAGATTCAAGAGTAGAAATGTTTAAAATACATTTCTCAGTGATTTTTTTTAAGTTTTAAGTAGTTAGCCATACCACATGGGCAAGAAATAAAGAAGACAAACACAAAGAAAGAATAAATGGTGGCATGAAAATGGATCACAAGTTATATGTCTACTTAATCACTTCAATTCCTAAGAAGTAAATCCATGACAGACTTGAAGCCTACCCAAGACCGGATTGAACCAAAATTACCTTTACTGGATAGTTCTAGAAGAAACAGCTACAGTTAATCTAGGCTATTTCCTGGTATCAAAATCACCAAATTAAGCCCAGTCCAATCCTTCTGAATTAATTAAGATAGGCCAGACTGAAATAAAATAAACCTCAAAATTCCTTTGTCTTAAAGAACAAGAACAATTTTTCCTCATGTAATTGTTTAGGGCCAGAGTTTAGAGTAATGGGGAAGCTCTCACAGTCATCCAGGGACCCAGAATGATGATTCTTTGCCTGCTTCATTATGTGGCTCCAAGGTCATCTGGTGTTCAGTAGGCAAGTCAGCCAGAAGGAGAAAAAGCATGAAGAAAAGCATGAGAGAAGTTTGTATGCTGGGCTTCGGTGGCATGTACTCACTTCCACTGAAGGTAAACTGAGGCAGGGGCACACTTACATACAAGGGAGGCTGGGAAACAGAGTGTAGCCTGTGGCCATAAAGAAGAAAAAATTAGCTGACAGCTAGTGATCCCTGATACAGCATGAAAGAACAGATCAAGGACAGGGACTGATGGGGGAGATGACGCTCTAAAGAAACTGAAATGATGGAGGACTTCCTAAAATTAGTTCCAGGAAGAATGAGGTAACTAATTCTTGACTAATGAATTAGTGACTAATCATGACTGGCAGCTCTCTGAAGATCCTTGGAGCATGTAGGGGCTGGACTTCCTCCAATTTCCAGCAAATGGCTCTAATCCACATGTATGAAGAGTCAGGTCTCCTTTTTTGTTTTTAAATTTATTTTGAGAGACACACAGAGCCAGCATGAGAGGAGGAGGGGCAAAGAGAGGGAGAGAGAGAATCTCAAGGGGGCTCTGTGCTGTCAGTGCAGAGCCAGACTCCGGGCTCGATCTCACAAACCATGAGATCATGACCTAAGCTGAAACCAAGAGTCAGGCATTTAACTGACTGAGCCACCCAGGGGCCCCTTAAGGTGTCCATTTCACAAGAATACTTCCCCTGGATATAAGATCTGAAACTGGGATGATGACACGTGGATACGTAAAGTTAGGTCAGGCTGCCCCTCTTACAGTGCTCTCCTTGGAGAGCACTTGCCCTTTTATCAGAAAAGGTTCCCTTGTTTCCACAGAAAGACATAGAAATTGAAAGACTGTAAGAGCTCTCCTTTCCCTGCTCCCATTTCTAGAGCTGGGGATGTGTTACATGAAAGGTCTAACAGAACACTGCTGGTGGCAGTCAAGAATACGATGTGAAGGGGTACAGGAATTATCTTCACAATTATGCCTCCTTCATGAAGCCGCCTACATTTCTCCTCTCCACTTTTTTTTTTTTTTAATTCTGTCAATTAGCAATTTTCTTTTGCTGTTAACTGTTGGCTTCAATTGAAAAGCTACTCTAGATCTGGCTGGTGGCCAGCAGCATAGGCTAGGAGTGGGAAATGGGAGCCCCTCAAACTAATCTGGATTAAAGAATGAGTGGGACACCTCGTTGGCTCAGTTGGTTAAGCATCTGACTTCGGCTCAGGTCATGATCTCACAGCCCTGCGTGAGGCTCTGTGCTGACAGCTCAGAGCCTGGAGCTACTTTGGATTCTGAGTCTTCCTCTGTCTCTGCTCCTCCCCCACTCTCTCTCTCAAAAATAGATAAACATTTTAAGAATGAGTAAGGCACGCATTAGAGAGCCCCATGGATACTAGAAATCAGAAGGCCGTGGAATCAGAACACAGGCCCAGGAATTTGTAGTTATTAATGCTCAGAGGCAAACCGAAAGAGCTTCACTTTAGACAAGTGGATACCAACAGATCAAGGGAATCAGCATTTGTATCAACAGCCACACTGTGTGCAGCCTTGGGTTTACAGAGACGGGCAAGTGAAAGTGCAGTTGCCCTGAAAACAGTGATCTGCAGGGGCACTTGGAACACGTCTGAACGAGGAATAAGAACATGAATGTCAGCAGGATTTTACATCTGTGAGTTTACGAGAATTTTACAATTAACCAAAGTGCCTTTCTCCTAACACCTACCTACGTTCAGCCACCCTTGACAGTAGGGAAAAATGTGAGAACGCTGAAGAAATCAGAGTCAGGATGAAAAATACAAGTGATTAGAAATGGTGATGAGAAGGAAAAAAAAAAACAAGAACTGTTAATTTTACTAAAAGTAGGGCCTCTAGACACGATGCTACCTCTGGCCTCTAAGCATTCACATTTACATGAAGGGAATACATGTTTACACAGGTATCTATGTGAGGTGATTAAGGAAATATGTTCTATATCCCTCCTTCACAAGAGACCTACCTTCCGGGGTTAGAGGATGGGAACCAAGTCAGCCACTAGGATGAGTTCTCTTTAATGAGACATATCGCACTAGCTTATTCACTAAACTGTATCTCTTTTCTTCCTGGGCTGGCAGCTACATTTCCCAGTATCCCTTGCAGCTATGTGCAGCCATGACTGAGTTCTAGTCAGTGAAATGTGAGAAGTGCTGCATGACCCTTCCAGCCCCACCTCTGAAAGACATCCTGCTGGATCTCCCATGTGCTCTTCCCTTACTGTCTTCCCTTATTGACTAGCCAGGTGCAAAGATCCAGCAGAGCACTGAGAAGCCCTAGCAGATGGCGAAGTCACTGTGAGAAAGGAATCCGAGTCCCCGAATGGCTGACTCCATGGGGCAAATGGTCCTTCCTTAGCCTCACTAACCTGCACTGTACTGCGATGTTTATGAAGAAATCAACCTTTATCATGTGAATCCACTGAGCAATTGTGTCAATGCTTATTACAACAATTGGCCATCCTGACAACTACGGGTATCTTAGGGATGCCTCATGATGATCCTCTTACGTTGCCTCCTTTACGGGTGTGTATGTGTATAACTTAGAGACATATTTGCTCAAAGCACATCTTAAAATAATGTGCCTGAAAAGGAGAAGCTAGAAATATGCACATATGCAGAATAAGCTTCTATTTTAGAAAAAAAAAATGATTTGGGATTCTGATTGTTTTAATACAAGTCTCTGATAATAGTCTTCAAAACTGATTTTCAGCAGCACTTTAAAAAGAAATGAAAAATCATTGGCAGCTTATAATGGGGCTTGGGGAAGAGAATAAACGAAATAAAAAGATATCCAAAGTTACTTAAATTGATGCACATTCTTACATGTTGCTAGAAATGGATAGTACCTCATGTCAGCCTTTATAGTCTGTGGGTTCTCTCAGATGAGGTAACATGCTGTGAAAAAGAATTGCAAAGGAAATGACAAGAGCAGATGTTTGCTCAAGACAACTGGAGATTTTGTGAAAGCATCAAAGCACACAGTCTACAAGTTATCAACAGCCAGGCGGATTGTAGCTAGTCACAAACCTCTAGATTTGCATCTTGAACAAAGTTGGTCCCTTCAAGAGTAATCTCATTATACTCGATCATGAAAGAAAGTTATCTGCTCTCTGTGCCACCTTTAACTTAGATCGTGAATTATCACAGGCATAAATACATATGATGCATGCATATTTCAGTCTAAGGCAACTTTCTTTACAAAGCACATGCAACAGTCAGGCCCCTGATTGTGAGGCTCAGGACCCCACAGATAATAGCAGGAAGCCCTGTTAGTCCCTTCTGAGGCTTACCCCACCCCTGCTAAAGGTCCACAATCTCTATGTTGCTTAATAATATGGCTAAGAGTAGGGGGAATACAGAAGAATTCAATGTGGTTCGTTCCTAGTTTAATGCACTGACTGCAGCAGAAGATCCACTGGCTGCTGGATAGACACAGGGGATGACCTGGAAGTCAGAATATAAGTTGAGGAGGCCAACTCATCCAACTACTATGCTGCGCCTTTAAACATGCCTCTCTGTGCCTCAATTTCTTCACCTTTTAAATGGACATACTTTCTCACGGCATATTTATGAGAAGTAATATAATTAATGAATATTAAGCACTTTCAAAAGACCACCTGACACAAAGTAAACCCTATGCCAGCCGCTATCATCATCATCATCGTCATCATTGGCAGATCAAGTTTAAAAAAAAAAGTAGGAGATGAGCCCGCTCCTGATTTTGGTGGCTATCATGGATCCTTTGGTCTGTGGTTCCTTGAGGGTAGGTTTCAGTGCCTTACCTGCTAGACCGGACCGGTTACTTGGAGCCAACAGTTCTTTGATAGTCCAAAGCCTTTCACAGGCGTAGGGATCCAGACTCCAGAGGGCCTGTTGCATCTCTGTGTCTGTCTACACGAGCACTTCCTACTCTGCCAATATTCTGAGTTGCAGGGCTTTCCCCCAGGCAGGGCGGTCCCCCAACCAGCTCTTTACATCATTTACTCTCCCTTCTGTCCCAGAACCAGGCTTGGGCTCCAGTCCTAATTGTTCTATTGTCCTAACCTTCCAGGGAACTCCGTTCAGGAATCCCATGCCCTTTCCTGCCTCTGGGCCTGAGTCCATTCTATTTCAGAATACAGTGGAGGCGTTGGAAAGTATCTCTCCTACCTCCCAGAAAAAATTCTCAGGTTTTCATGAAAATCGATATATCCCACACCAGAGCTATACAACTATGAAATAAGTTTAAAACAAAACTGTAAGTGTAAGCCAGACAAACCTCCCATTCTGAAGAAAATACTGATGAAATCAGGACTGGCCACCCAAGAATCTGCTCCAAGAGGGTTAGACATAACTTGTTTCTGGCTTGCATGAGTAATGGGTCTTCACTCATAAAATACATTGTTAAGCACTTGAAAATATAAATTTATATATTCTGCATGTATCATTTTCCTTTTTAACAAAATAATATTTCCTCCAAGTATATCACAGTATTTAATTATCTATGTTCAATTTACTATATAATATAAAATCTATAAAACATTATTTAAATATATGTACTATTAGTAAACATACACACATATTTTAATATATTTAGTATTTTATTTAGTAATATAACTACACAAATATACACATACTTATATGTAATTATTGAATCACAAAAGTGAAATAATTTTAGCTAGCATCTAAATGTATTCAAGTAAAATATTGTAATATGAAATTCATTATGATACATACAAAGTATATTCCCATATTAATGAATATCAACACGTAAGTTCAATAAGACAGTATTTTTTTCTTAAAATTTATTTATTTATTTTGAGAGAGACAGAGACAGCACGAGTGGGGGAGGGGTAGAGAGAAAGGAAGAGTGAAAATCGCAAGCAGGCTCGCACTGCCAGCGCACAGCCCGACGCAGTCTGGAACTGGTGAAACCGTGAGATCATGCCCTGAGCCAAAACCAAGAGTCAGACACTAAACCAAACGGGCCACTCAGGTGCCCCTAAGATGACAGAATTTAAAATATTCTATAAACTTCTGGGGATTGGGGTATGAGGTATATAAGTAGATCGACAACATACTTTAAAAAAAAACAAACTTCTAATCACTGATATTCATAAATTAATATATGAGAGCTATAAAATACAGGAACAATATCTGATTCAGCATTTTATTGCCTCAGAATAATATAGGTTTTTAAATACGGTTTTTGAAACTAAAGCACTTTAAATAAAAACTAGTTTTATTGAATTGGCACAGTGAGATTAAAAAAAAAAATTCAGTGAGATAAACTGCCATCTAGGCAGATGTCTCCGATATGGGCCTTTCCAATTTCCCACTAAAACAAGTATGAACACTAAAAAACATAAAAGTAAAAAAAAAAAATGAAAAACAAATAATATCAGCTAACGAAAGTACTTACGGTAAGTTAAGTCTAGGATCTGGAGAGAATTTTTAAATGGCTTAACGTGGCCTTAAAAGTATACCCAGTGGAATGCCCGTGAAATACATCTACTCACCTGAAATGCTGCCAAAATGACCGTTGGTCCTCCCTCTGCTGTTTGCCTTCCTAGACCCCATATATGCCCCCCACTACCTTGAAGACATGACAGATTTTTGACAACGTAAAAACTGAGTGTCTGGGCATTGAGGCCAGCTGTGAGGTAAGAAACGTGTGGTTTCTTATTAATATTCTTTTATATATATTTGAGTACAATTACATCTAAGATTACATGAGTGCTTGCATTCTGTTATGATTTACTAATTTGGAAAGGGGTAGAGTTACCTCTAGCGCATTAGGAAATGCACAAACCCCTACAGACCCACAGGGAAGTGGGTCGTGCTCATGAACACCATCGCATTCTACAAAATGCCAGGAAGAAAATAACTGTTGAGAAGCTGTCTGCTGCACAGCCACTGCCTTTTGAGGCAGCAGAAGTAATCTCTGTCCACCACTACTGCCCTGCACACCCCCACGCCCGTGCCCCTCTTCACAGATCCAGGGCCCTGCCACAGAACTCCTCCTCTCTGTGCCTTTGCCTACAGCACCGCCCAGGATGCCATCTGTGCATAACCACTAATTTCCCTTTACTTCCTGAAGAAATATGGACCCCAGCTGGCTCGCTCATAGTGGGGAGCAGAAGAAAAGATCCCACTGCAGAGCAGTAATGTTGCAGAAAAGGAAAGCCTTCTAGATATGAGGAACCGGGCTCGGAGCTTTGTGTATTCCCCTGTCGTACTCTCTGGCTGTGAAAGGCCAAACAAAGGAGTAGAGAGAAAAGCAACACACCCGTCCTGGCTCTGGAGAGGTTGTCCCTGTTACACAAATGTACAAACAAGAAAATAAAAACACACAGTGCCTCTGGAAAACACTCCAAAACAAGGAAAAAAGAACTTGATTCTGAAAAGTCATAGGAAGAGAAGAGCTTTGAAAACATTTCGACAGCGGTACTAGACGAACATCTTAGAAAACTGATGTACTCAACAGGAAACAGAAAGAACAGCATTAGTGATGTAGGAGCTTAAAACACAGGAAGTTTTACACAGGCATCTGAGCCCTACAAGATAAGGCCCCTGGCTACCTGTCATTCTTCCCTGTACTCACCCTGCTCCAGCGACCCCGCTCTCCTTGCTGTATCTTAAATACGCTTACTTAAATATGCCACTCTCCACACTGTACGGTTCTCTCCTGAGGTATCCTGAGGTCCTGAGGCTCATGTCCCACTTTGAGCACGGCTCTGTACACAGATGCCCTCTTCAGAAAGGCTCTTCCTGTTGAACAGCAGCTTCCTTCACTCTTTATTGCCCTTTATTGCCCATGCTTTAAAATAGGCATAATCTTAACAGCACTTGAGCACAAGGGCAGTGTATCACGGTGATTAAAGGCCTGACTTCACATCCTGGATCTACCACCTCTCCTGGCTGTGTGAGTTTAAGCAAGTTACTTACTCTCTCTTTGCTTTATTTTTCTCATTCAGTAGTAAATGTAGCTGATGTGATTAGCATCCCAATGCCTCAGCATGCACCATTCTTGCACCATCAGATGGCTTCACGCTGCAGCACCTACACTCTTCAGCCTGAAAGTGTCCTCTGGCCTAGAGAAAGTAAGTGTTCAACCTTTGTGCAGGGTAGGCCAGAGGTGCCAAGTAGTTAAAACTCCACACTATAATGAGTGAAAATCTGAAGATAAATATGTCCACTTAGTCACCCCTTGGGCAGAACATTGAAGCCATCTCTATACCAGAGGTTTGCCCATAGTCTACACACCCTGTCAAGGCTCTCTTTCCTTCCTTTCCTTCTCCACCTCTGTCTGCCACTCCCTTACCAGTCCTCCCTGAGATCCCTTCCCACTTGAAGTGTCTGCACACAAATGCTTCTCTCAGGGTTTGCCTCTGACAATCTATGAAACCTACATTATAGGGTAATGGGGTACATTAAATGAGTTGATATACGCAAGTACTTAAAACAGTACCTGGAATAGACCAAGCATTCAGCAAGTATTAATTTCAGGAATTCATTGTTATATTTCAGGGTCTACAACAATGCCTGGTAAAAGATACATGCCTAATGAACACTTTGTGGAGTGAATAAAAAGAGGATAAAAGGACAATAGTATGAGAGAAAGAGATGAGAGAAATAAAAAACTGTAAGAAAAAAATAATATGTGTCCGCACTATTATAATTCAAATTAGAGGGTAGTGAGGGCCTGAAAGGGCAGGAAAAGAAACCATGTTAAGAATATAGAAGCAGACTTGAGAGGCTATTTCTGAATAGAAAGAAAAGAGACAAAAGTGCTGGAAGTGACTAGAATGAATATGATGAATGGGGAGGGCAAAGAACAAAAATCAAAGCTAAAAATGTTTGGAGTTCCTAAGGAAGAAATCAAAAGTTCTCTTTAAGTATCGTGATAATTACCAATGGAAGAATAGGCTAAATATTGTTTTTAAAAGTGTGATGGGGAGGGAGTCTAAATATGCAAGAGGTCATTTCTACTTTAAAAAATGTTTATTTATTTACTTTGAGAGAGAGTGAGCATGCATGGGGCAGAAAGGGAGTGAGAGAGAGAATTCCCAGTGGGGCTCCATCTCATGAACCATGAGATCATGACCTGAGCCGAAATCAAGAGTCACATGTTTAACGGACTGAGCCACCCAGCTGCCCCCATTTCTACTTTTTTCATCTACTTCATAGCTCTCCACAAAAAAGTAAGCACTCCCTGGTTTGGATGGAGCCCAGGACATTCTTTGGCACATTTTACTGATGGGAAAAGGCGGTTGGTTCCTGCTCTTCAAAAGAGAGGAAGCCTACCAAATGCTCATTTCCCATTCCCATGTAGTGGGAGATTCCTGGAGCTTGGCCCTCTGTGGAAGCTGCTATCGTCTGTGTGGCTGGCTGGGTATGTGGACTCTGGTAAGCAGATAACTTCACTAAGTCCCACAGTATAAGCTGTGTTTCCCAGTTTAGAAATCCCACATTTGGAGGATATTGAGTACTGGAGAAGTCCTAAATAAAGTGATGCATCACTTTGCATGTGATTGCCTTATTTTATCTGTGATTTCTCCCCACCCAAGATCTCAGAAACAAGAATTCAAGCCCTGAAATCCCACAGAACCTCTAACATCTTACACCTAAACAAACTGGCAATTATTTTTAGAATTACAGGGATAAGAAAGTAAATCTTTCAAGCTTTGAGGCAAAACAAAAGACCTTAACTCTCTAGTTAAGAAAAATCAGACTCTACTGCATTAAATGTCAGAAGACAATGTAACAAGTCTAACCAATTCAGAAGCAAAAGTCCAAGACCCATGGGTTTATACCCAGCTAAGCGAAGGGAACAGAAATACAATCTCAGATCCATAAGAGTTTAGAAAGACTACCTTTCTACTAAAAAAGTTCAATAGGAGAAACAAAATGGAACATACAGACCAAATGAGAGAAGAGTCAAAAGCAAAGGCTTATTAGAAGCAGTAATGTAAGAGCAATGTTTGAGTCTTTTCTATTCAGTTCAAATCATGATCTGACACTCGTGGAAATTATTGAGAAGCAATAGATCTACACATAGACCATATTTATGTCAAAGAAACGGTATTGGCAATGCACTGATTTAGAAGCAGGAAGAAGTTGCGATCAAAATGAAGGCTGGATAGCTTGACCAGAGGTTTGGAAATAAAAGATGAAGACTTACATGGATAGAAAATACAAAATAAGAACACTTTTGAAGTTGGAAAATGCATGAGCAATGATTCAAGATATGGGATGAAGGAAAATTTGTGCAACAATAAATATACTAGTTGGATTGGAATTATAAAAATCACCCTAGCGATGTTAGAAAGTAAATTTGGAAAAGTGAATTGGGGGTACATCATGGGGAACCCTGGATGTCAGTCCAGGAAATTGATAAACCTTTTCGTCAGTAATGAAGAACTGAATGAAAACTTTTGAGCATAAAAAATGAAGTAGCTAAGGGGCATTAACCTGTGTTATCCATATAAAAGGGAGGCAAAATGGAAAGCTATCACAATAGTTTTAAAAGGAGAGAAGGGAAAATGGCAAGAAATAGTGTGGTGGAAAATGCAATAGTTGGTAACTGTTTAAATGTGAGACTCAATATGGAGAAAGATACTATTCTGAAGTATCAAAAGTAGGGTAATGTTGGGGCGCCTGGGTGGCTCAGTCAGTTAAGTGTCTGACTTTGGCTCAGGTCATGATCTCACAGTTCCTTAGCTCAAGTCCCACATTGGGCTCTCTACTGGCAGCACAGAGCCCTCTTAAATCCTCTGTCCCCCTCTCTCTCTGCCCCTCCCCTGCTTGCACTTTCTCTCTCTCAAACATAAACATTAAAAAAATAAGGTAATGTTGAGGTTATTAATTAAATGATAAAATTAAGGAAACAGTATATTTTAGGCACGGAGCACAGAAAAACTGATGTTATCTACTAACTATGTACATTTGACGGTAATAGCTATGTAGTTAATTTAGTTACCAAATTCATCTTTTGATGATTACATATAATGTCTCTTGTCTTGAATATAATCACTTAATAAACACTATAATATTTTATTAATAAACACTATTAAAAGTTATAATTTAAATTATACATCTATGCTTATATTAAAAATATTCTTTTTAGAATACATTTATTTGCTTAAAGGGACCCCAAAGAACGGAGGTTTTAGATTATTTTTTAATATTAAACCAAATTTGCCAACTGGAAACACTTGTAAAAGTAAAAATGTTTTCATCATTCTTTAACCTGTGCTCTCCTAACATTCTGCTGGCAAGGCTTATTACTGATTAATTACATTGAGATCACATTTGATTAGGTCTGATGCCTTGGCCATTATGAGTAGGATATGAAAAAAACCATTAGACCTCCTGAGAACTTATTGTAGAACTGAGTTAAGTGCAGACCCAAATTTGACCTAAATATTTACCCCTGAGCTTGAATGATCTCAGAAATATGAAGAATCGCTTTATGGGTTTCCTGATTTCTATTTCTACCTGCTACCTTGCAATATTTCTTTAATCCTTAATTTCTAAACTTTTAATAAGAAGAAATGAAAGGAATATTGCCTGGATATTCCCGATGGTAGTAAACAGAGGAGAAATAAATTCCATTCCAGAAATTTCTCATTTGAACTTAGGCATTCTCTGACATTTTATTATCAATATAGACTATTTCTAGGTATTCCAATATTCTACTTAAGATTTCTTTATTTCATACATAGTATTCTCATATTCCACAATTTCATACCAGTAATAGGTCATTGGAAGCACTCAAATTTAGATTATTTTATTTCACTAAGAATAGGCACCATCATTATATAATCATGGTATTATGATAAATGCGTATATACTCATATAAAACATGAATACAAGTATTTTCCCAAACTCAGTGAGAATACATTATTTTCTCATTTTTTCTAATAAATATTTGTAAAAATAAAATAACTCTAATCAATTAGGTATATCATTTGTATTGTTAAAAATGGAGTGTTTTCTTTTTAAATGAGGGATTCTTAGTGCAATACTGTAAAAGCTTTCTCTGCATAAGAGGTAATATACATTTCATATTTGGGACCTAACTTCATTTGACATTAGAAAAAATGCCGTAAGGTATAAAGTCTAGGAAGCTACTATAAGGACTAACCCTCATACTAAAAGTACCAAAACCCTAATTAGTTAAGTGTGTCAGAAGTTATTCCTTTTATACAGTCATTAACCAAATTTAGTAGGTAGCCAGAATAAGTACCATCATGTTTTTTCACCATATTAGATGTTTAATATAATTTAAAATAAACTAATTTAAAGTGTAACTGAATAACTGTAGGTAGGTTATTAAGGATGATAAAAGACCAATTATAAAAAAATGTGTTGTAAAAATTAAAAGCTCCATTAAGAAATCTAAGAAATTATATAATTAAATCTTCTGTATCTTTTCAGAGCAACAGCAACTATCTCTAAGTTATCAAAGAAAAATTCAATCTTTAATGAACAAATTCTACTTATTATCTTGAATTTTACATCTTGTATGAGTTTCAGTTTAAAAGTTAGTAGTAAAATCTACTCATATCCCAATTCAAAGGAAGATATATTAATGAAGCCATCCTCTCTAGGCTATCTATAATGGCCTAAATCATGAAGGAAGAAAACATTTTTCTTTTGTTTTATCAAAAATATCACTATAGTATGTAGAGAGCTTTTTTATAAAATACAATTTTAAAATTTATCCATCTCACTTTGTGCAGTTCATTTGAATTAGTATTTCTGCTTAGTTGGAAGCTTGATCAAATGTATCATAACTTAGCTACACACGCAAAGTAGTGATATGAGTAAAGTACCTTTATTGCTTTATCATTGTTAATTGTTTTAAATGAGGAATTATTGCCTTTTTACATAGCAGCTTTCTACTTTCCATTGAATCATTGTCTTCCATATCAAAGGGTCAAGAGATGAAAAATAGGAATTTTCTTAAGAGTAATTAAGCAGTGAAGAATAAGCCAGTTTATTTTAAAGGCATATGCCAGATAAATCAGTAATGTTTGAATTACCTTAGTGATTGTCTTTTTTCTTCTTCTTCACCCATAAAGGGCAATGTCCTTTCTAATAAAGTGAAATGAAAACATCAGAATTATTAAAAAACATTTTTTCACTGATTTGGCTGAGTGGAAGTGTAACAAAAGAAAGATTAACAAAGCACATATTTTTCTTGCTTTTACTTTGTTAAATTATTTCCTTCACTTTATTATATATAATACACATGAAATTGACATCATAATATAATGTATTTTAATGTCAGGCTATACGTTTTGCGATGAGCTATGTTTTCTTTTTTTCTTCCTAGCTAAAAAAAAATGACTTGTTAGGAAAAAGGTTTTATTTTTTTTTTAATTTTATTTTTAAGTAATCTCTAAACTCAACACAGAGCTCAAATTTACAACCCCGACATCAAGAATCAAGTGCCCCAGGAAAAAGATTTAAAAAAAAAGAGTCATGGGGAGCCCAGGTTGTTCAGTGGGTTAAGCGTCCGACTTCAGTTCAGGTTGTGATCACACTGTTCATGGGTTCAAGCCCCATGTTGGGCTCTGTGCTGACAGTTCAGAGCCTGGAGCCTGCTTCAGATTCTGCATCTCCCTCTCTCTCTGCTCCTCTCCCATTCCCACTCTGTCTCTCTCTCTCTCTCTCTCTCTCTCAAAAATAAATAAACATTAAAAAAGTTCCTACAACTAGATCTCACTTATGAATATTAATGTATAAAATTCTCACTAAAATACTAAATATTAAAAATACTAAATATTAAGTAATCATTAGATCTAGCATTATAATAAAAGAACAATATACCATACATATCTAAAGAGTTTTTATTATGCAAAAAGACACAAAGGAAAAAATTACTTTAATAAGTTCATTAATAAAGTATAAGTGAAAATATACACTGTTTTGTAAGTCAGTGACACAAAGGTCATTTGACAAAATTCATATGGATAATGTTTTCAGAAATAGTTTAAATTAGAAATTGTTTTTGGCCTAGTCAACAGTAACTATCAGAGATCAAAAACAAGCTTTATATCCCCCTAAAATGTAATATTAGAGTCATTCTCATTATGTCAGGGTCAAAACAAAGATGCCCAGTATTACAATCAGTGTTGCATGCCATTCTGGATGTCCTAACCAATGCAACAAGACAAATAAAAGAACTAAAATAATATAAATAAGGAAGAGACTAAATTATCCCCATTTTCTAACGTGAATTTTGACTTGAAAAGATAATTGAATCATCTGAAATTCCATTAGAAGCACTTAGATAGTAAATAAAAGTGCCACTTACAAAATCCTTATGTAAAAAAAATTAATAACTTTCTAATACACTTATAATAATCACCTTAAAATACTATGGGGAAGAGATCCCTTTAATAATAACATCAGCAAATATAAAATGCTCATAAATAAACTTATTGAGAATTTTCCAGAACTATATCAAAAACTGGTAATATATTATTGAGAGCCCCACATAAGTTGAATAAAAAGAATTTGCATTACTACCTAGTACAGATCCAGTATTCTCCCCAAGCCGATTTGTAAATTCAGCCTATTTCTTTTTTTAAAAAAATGTTTATTTATTTATCTTGAGAGAGAGGGGGAGGGACAGAGAGAGAAAGAGAAAAAGAATCCCAAGCAGGCTCTGCTCCTCCAGCAGAGTCTGATGCAGAACTCAAACTCATGAACTGCGAGATCATGACCTGAGCCAAAACCAAGTCAGATGCTTAATCAACTGAACCACCCAGGCACCCCGATTCAACCTATTTCTAAAGAAAATCTTAATACAGTTTTTTGTAGCAACTTTATGCAATGTACCTAATTATATAAGAAAAAGCCAAGAAAATCTTGAAACTCATCCTAATGACAACTCATTCTACCAGATATTAACATACATAAATTCAACTATAATATTTAAAACAGCAGTTGTACTAGCACAAAAAAAAAAAAATGAATAGTCAGATCAGTGGGACAGAAAATTTATAAACAGATCCAGAAAATGTAATAAGACAGAATTTGATTAAAATGGCCTTTTCAAATCACTGAAAAACTTGATGGCTTTTTCTATAAACGATGTTGACTATACATAAATTAAAAAGTTAGATGTCTACTTCATATCTTACAATATAAAACGAGGATGAATTCAACACTTTATTATAAAAGAATGAATCGGGGCGCCTGGGTGGCGCAGTCGGTTAAGCGTCCAACTTCAGCCAGGTCACGATCTCGCGGTCCGTGAGTTCGAGCCCCGCGTCAGGCTCTGGGCTGATGGCTCAGAGCCTGGAGCCTGTTTCCGATTCTGTGTCTCCCTCTCTCTCTGCCCCTCCCCCGTTCATGCTCTGTTTCTCTCTCTCCCAAAAAAGATAAATAAACGTTGAAAAAAAAAATTAAAAAAAATAAATAAAAGAATGAATCATGAAAAAGCTACAAGAAAAAATATATTTTTTGATAATTCTGAAAATAGATAGACTTAGTCTAGTTTAAAACTAATTTCCTAGTTGAAAGATCTCAGTGTGAACAAGACATGATGGAGACTATAAACCCATCAGATATGAGTAAAACAAAAGGACATATTGAGATCTGCACCCCTAGGGGCAGCGGTGGGAGTCTCCAGCCTCAGCAAAGAGAAAGATTTTTGATAGTCTTCAAGCAGTGATTGCTGTATATGAGCTGGAGAATGTAGAAAAACAGGAATGGAGTACAAGTAGGTACAAGGTTGTTGTACATCTAGGAGAAAGGCCGGGTTCATCTCACTAGATGAGACGAGAAATAGCATTCCAGAATTGTGATGGCAGAGATCAGAATACACGCATGTGTGTACCCATGCATGCATGTGTACATGTATGTTTCTGTTGGTCCCAGAAAGAAGAGCAGAGAGCTATTTCCCTGCCTCCTGGAATTAACTCAGAGTAGCCATGCCTCCTATAAGCGATCAAACATTCACAGGCTGGCCCCTACATGTACAAGTGATGGACAATCCTCTGAAACCGTTCCACTAAAATCTAATTCTAATCCAAAATAACACTGATCTTAATTCAAACTAGAGTACTACAATAAATTCGCATCATTTGACTTACAATTTGAGGTACTCAGATTACAAATAATTTAGTTGAGAGTTTGGAGTACAAAAAGAAAAGCCTCATTGAAAGATAATATTTTTGGAGAACCCAGGCCTCTCCCAGGAGATTTTCCTTAGGACTGTCAAAACACATTTCTAGGCATAACACAAAGACAGAAAGTAGAGAAAAAAATCTTGATGGAGGTTACCTTATAATTTGTTTAAAGTGCTGTCGGGCAAGTTACACCATACATGAAAGAATGAACTACAGAAATAAAGTTGTAAAATATATGCCAGATGAAGGGTTAATGTACTCAGTCCAAAAGAGATTCTTACCGATCAATAGGAAACAGGGGAATACCCCCCAAAATAGGCAAAGTAATGAACAAGCAATTTGCAAAATAATAAATACAATTGGCTAATTAGTATATAAAAACCTTCAAGCTCATAAGGAATGAAAGATATGCAAACTAAAACAATAAAATAAATTTTATATCTGGTATTTAAAAAAAATTTAAGGTTTATTTATTTTTGAGAGAGAGAGAGAGAGAGAGAGAGAGAGAGAGAGAGAGGAGAGGAGGACACAGAATCAAAAGCAGCCTCCAGGCTCCAAGCTGTCAGCACAGAACCGGATGCAGGGCTCAAACTAACCGCAAGATCAGGACCTAAGCTGAAGTCGGATGCTTAAACGACTGAGCCACCCAGGCGCCCCAACGTCTGGTATTGATAAAGATAAAAAATAATAATACTTAGTTTTGATAATGTACAAAAAGATAGGTCAACTTACCCACCACTATTGTGTGTATAACAACGTAGGACAATTTGATAACATCTATCAAGAATCTTAAAAGCAGTGATTACATGTCTAAGAATTTTTCCTAAGAAAATAATTGATTAAGTAAACAGACTGTTGTCATCTTCTTCATATACAGAGGACACCATATTATTACCAAGATTCTAATGAATTATTTATATTTCAGAATGAAACCTGTTCAGTATTGTAAAGCCCCACCCTCACAACGTACTCAAATCAAGAAATAGCAAAGATTCTTTTTTAGATGGCACCCACAATTCAAAAACTCTAGTCACAAGAACAAAGAAAGACACAGAATAAAAGACACAGATGGAGACAATGTGAGTCCCATTTGTGCACCTGCGGGGAAATGCATTCTCCGGAACACTAAAAAGCTTGAGGCAGAAACAGGGACACCTGGGCACTAACTGTCTTTCTTTCCCTGGATGGGAATGAAGCCTTGCTAATGCTAAATCTGATTCAAGAACCAGAAGATCCCAATATTTGTATACAATACCTTAAACAGAAGTGCACAGATTGTTAATGTTCAGTTCTTCCAGAAGGCTGATGTAAGCTCTGGGTACAAAAGACTTGTGGCTCAGCACAAATTGAGCATGTTCACACATGGAGCACCACTCTGCTTACTTTGGGCAATATGAACAGGAATTCTGTGATCTCTTTGGGAACCAGGGTCCAGGAAGGCCTCCACCAAAATGTGCCATGGTAAATCAAAAACAACCTAATGTACAACATGTGTGTGCACGTGTGGGCTCTTCTCATTAATTGGAAATGTGTAACACCTTTACAGCCATACACCTATTGGAATTCTAGCTTATCTTCAATTGCTTAAATGATGTGTAAACATAACCCCCCAAAACAGGATTCAAAAATGTCCTAGACTTTGTAAACATAGCCCACTGAACCAAGCAAAAGCATTTCCATTTACTGTGTTTGATATATTCAGTCCATCCTGTAATTTGGACAAGGTCATTCATGAATTATGTGTGTCAATGTTATGAGTCTATAATTGCAATCTGGATGTTTTTATGTCCTCCCATTATATTTAGGGGATAAAGTGTCCTAAATAATTCTAACCTTTGCTACTCTTTATCTCTGAGGCTACATGATGTCAAAATATCTTAACAGAAACGAAAAAGTGCAATCCATCACTACTCTAAATAGCTTTTCTATAGGAAAACAAATATGTTCATATTTACAAATATCCAAAGATTCGTCTGATTGGGAAATGTTGTCATTACAGCAATGCTGTCAAGTTTCTTAGAGATTCATAATTATGTTCCAACTTAGTACCACTTCAATAAAATATAGTCTTTCTCATTTCCCTCTAAAGATAACCACTCACATGATATTAAATTTAACACTAAATATTCACTAGCATGAAATTTCTCCATTCCCTTCTTGACCAATTGCCAGACTTACAAAACAGTCATTCCCAATGCCCATTAATTTTTTCACTCATTTAGCAAACATTTATTGGATAGTACTTATGAAGCAGTAAACCAAACCATGGGATATAAAGTCAAATAATTCATGATTCCTATCCTCAAGAAAACTAGAGTCTAGGAAGAGGCAAACAAGTAAATTTGCAATTCAACTGCTGCAGAGTGAGTGTACCCTACTGATTAAGGGACATGGAAGAGGAACACTGAAATCAGACTAATGCAAATGAGGATGAGCCCAAGTCAGGAAAGGCTTTCTAGAGATGACCCTTGAACTGAATTTGGAAATGAGGAGGAAAAGGTAACACGTCAAAGACAGGAGAATTCTCTTTTAAATAATGGGGGGGTGGGGGGAGGGGCGGGGACAACATATAAGTGATCACAAAGATGTGATATAACATGATTAATCTACAGAATCACAGTCCAGCATCCTCAGAGTGAGGGGCACTTGTGGAAAAAGAATAAAAGAACCTTTTCAGGGAGGATGTGATGTGCGAGCCAAGGATTTGGGACAGGATGCTAAAAGCTGTTGGGAGCCATTTAGTGACTTTAAGCAAGAGAAAACTGTGATGAGATAAATGTTTTGAAAACAAGCCCTCTGGCTGCTCTATGGAGAATACACTGACAAGAGAGCCAACTTGAAATAGGGAAATGAGATGTTATTGCAATAATCCAGGCAAGAAATTTTAATAGCTTCAGTTAAGGTGGGAGAGATCTATGGGAGAGAACAGATTTAGAATATATTTCAGTACTGGTGAAACACTGCATGTAGGGAATGGGATCTAAACTGGTTCAAGATTTCTGATTTAGACGACTAGGCGGATGCTGTAGATGGGAAATTTGAGCAAAGGAATAGGTTTGGAGTGAGAAGTTATAAACTTAATTTTGAACTTGATGGGTTCAAGATCTAAGTGGATCTGTGCAGAATACAGCAGCTAGATAAGAGAATGGTCTAGGTCAGAGATACAGGACTTAACTATATAGAAGAGGTAACTGAAGCCATGGGAATGGTCAAGGTTACGGTGGGGGTAGGGTGGGGATGTTATATAGAAAGAACAGAGGTACTGGCATAGAATCCTGCGAAACCCTAAACTGAGGGGAGAGCAGTAGGCAAACCACAAAAAATTGCTAGAGGAACAGATGAGGAAAAGGAGGAAGAGGGAGAGAAGAGGAGATCCAAAGAAATTGATGAAGAGAAACACCAAAGAAAGTTAAGCATTTCAAATACTTCAAAGAGGTCATTCTGGATGAGCAAGACAAACGTTCATAGCCTCTAGCAATGTGGAAATCAGATCTGAAGGAAACAGTGGTAGGAAATGAAAGGAAAGGAGAAGTAACCAGATTCTAGGCACTAAGGAGGGAAATAGAGAGTGTGGACACAGTGTATACCAATTTTCCAAAGAGTCTGTCAAGGGAAGGTAAGAAGGATTAGGACATGCTCCATATCAACCACTAATTTTAAAATGACTCATTATTAATGCATATTTTGGCAACTTCCTTTTCAAACAGAAATGAAGTCTTTTAGTGGTGCCTGGGTGGCTCAGTCAGTTATGTGTCCCATTGCAGCTCAGGTCATGATCTTACGGGTTCCTGAGTTCAAGCCCCACATCAGGCTCTCTGCTGTCAGCACAGAGCCTGCTTCAGATCCTCTGTCTCCTTCTCTCCACCCCCTCTCCCGACTTGCACCCTTGAGCTCGTGCTCTCTCTCTCTCTCAAAAATAAACAAAAAAAGAAAAAAGAAAAAAGAAAAAGAAATGATGTCTTTTGGAAACAGTTTTATTGAAACAGAAGATATATTATCCCCCACTCCCCTTTCTATTCTGATGCCACAAGTTGTAATAAAATATTGGCAATAGCAGCAGCTGTTGGGAATTGTACTGAATCCCCTTGAAGTTTACTTCCAAAGTTACTCAAAATCATGTTGCACATACATGCCATTCATGAAAACACAATGTGTCCTACTAGAGTGTAAATATGTAATATTCACCCCATTGTATCTTACATTTCTTTTA
This sequence comes from Prionailurus viverrinus, assembly GCF_022837055.1. Lineage (NCBI taxonomy): Eukaryota > Metazoa > Chordata > Mammalia > Carnivora > Felidae > Prionailurus > Prionailurus viverrinus. The sequence goes on from NC_062562.1 coordinate 143,984,032, forward strand.
AGATCATGGTGTCCTGCTTAGTCACCTAATATTTAACACTGGTGTTTTAGAGTAATTCTTCCCAAGAGATTTAAACTATCACTCTTGGGGCACCTGTGTAGCTCAGTTAGTCAAGCATCTGACTTCAGATCAGGTCATGATCTCACTACTCGTGGGTTTGAGCCCCACATCGGGCTCTGTGCTGACAGCTCAGGGCATGGAGCCTGCTCCGGATTCTGTGTCTCCCTCTCTCTGCCCGCCCCTCAAAAATAAATAAACATTAAAAATTTTTTAAACTATTTCTCTCAATTTTTCTAGTGAAATCACCTCTCACCATTGCCTTTTCAGACTGTTAATTCTCCCACTACTGCTTTATATAATCACTTTATATAATTACTTGTAGTTTTTATTGATGTTTGTTTCTAACTCTAGTTTAATATGACCTACACATTTTTAATAATTATGGTGACTTACATTTATACAGCATTGTTCACCCTGAGAGATCCCAAAGCACCTTTCCAAACTATACACTGCTCACATAAATAAATGCCAGGCAACGTTAAGGATGATGAAAACAACCAGTCACACAATTAACATGCTGTTTACCTAACTCCTGAACAATAAAGATGCTTCCCAAGACCTGAGCTGATATCAATCATAGGAGATGCTTCACTGAACACCATGCCACAGGCTGATATCATCATCTCTGACTATTAACATAGGCCATTTTTTATTCACTAGGATATAACTCCTATCAAGTCAAATTGAATTAGTTTTGCCAAAAAGATCAATGGCTGTTTACAAATGTTTGAATAAAATGCAGGTACTTTATGCATACTTAAAAAAAAAAAGTCTTTCTTTCTTAAACTAAGCTTTTACTGTTAAACAGGGAACTCCGTGCTTAATATCTGACACTAATGGTGGTTCCCAGGTCACAAGTCCAGACTCAAATAAGCACTTCTTCCATGACCTTGAACAAATCATTTATACTGCCTATCTTAGTCTGATAGGTTTGGAAGGAAAACTCTATTATCTCTGACTCAAGCTCAGCGATTCCTGATTTGAAAGATCAGGAAAAGGTGCTGAAAGATTCCTGTTGCCACAGGTGAGTTTTGCAGAGTAGATTTGTCCTGATGCCTCCTGTTACGGCAGGTAGGTACACTGACCAGCTATCACACTTGGTCACTTAAAATTTCAAGCAGCGATGCTGTTGTAGTGAAAATACCAAACTTTGTAATTGGCCACCAATAAAGCAACAGTTAGATAAAACTGAATTTTTTTCAAGAAAATTCTAAGGACAATACTAAGGCTAAACATTTACCACTCTAACATCTCCCTATAGTGAAGGGTGCTTTAACTTTTACTATGAAAATGAGAAATTGAAAGTGGGGGAAGTTATGAGTTAGTTTAGTGAGGAAACTAATAAGGGCAGTTGCTAAATGATAGCAAATATAAACTTTATACTTGCCTATACGGTAAAATTTATTTGTACAGATTAAATAGAGAAATAATAATTATTATTATTGATGAAAGGTATATACTAGACAATGTGCTAAATGTATATTTTTTTATCTCATGATCCTCATAACTATCAGGTAGTTATAGTGGTTACATTTTTTAGCAATATATTCCAATACTTTTCCAAATTGCTACATTTTCAAATATGGAAATTTGTGGGCAGGCTTCTGGTTTCTAAAACCACATCATGTTTAATTCAATTGTTTCCTGCGTGTATCTTCACAGTATAACCTAAATTTCAATTTGCACTCAAGCTTGATTTTCTTTGAGTTATTTTGCAAAGATGACAGCATTTACTGAAACAGTTTCAGGAATCACTTCCTTTAGTTTCTGCATATGGAACTTATGGCAGAATCAGTCATATCTTGGATCTGAACCAGTATAGAATTTGATATTCTACTCTTTAATACATGCCAACCTTCTCTATCTGCTACGGAACATGACTTTATTAGATCTCCTCTCATTTCTCTTCTTTTCCATCATCACCACCAGTTGACTTTCTTTTCAAGCTTATTTTTAAATAAACATATAGAGATTTTTATAGTTTCAAAAGAAAATCTGCAGAGTTGATTATGCTCAGTCATTAGCTAAGGAATTCACTTCTCTGAAGTGCATGGTTTGCTACACATCATGGAACTTGGAAGTTGCTCTCATATATAGGAACATACAAATGCTACACCCATGAATAACAAGGGTGAATTTTATTGTAATCTACAGTTACAGAGGAGAAAGCTGAAGCTCAGAAAAGCAAAGTTATGTACCCTGCCACACGTCTAGTAAATGAGAGAGCCTTTCAACCGAGGTCTGAAAAACTCCAAGCCTGTTTTCTTTCTTCTACAACACAGCATCTCCCAGCCAGTCTGGCAGAGTGAATGGTCTGAATTGTTGGAACTACTTTAATAAAAACTAATTTTACTATAATATTGATTAGAACAAAAAATTTTAAAGTCTGACTCCTAGCCTTGATTTGGCAACTAACCAGTTGTGAGGTTTTATATAGTCATCTTAACCTTTCTGGTATTCAATTTCTTCACTATAGAAATGAACCACTTGTCAGGTTTTAATGAGCTCCAAGGTCCTATAGTCTATAAAAGCATTGCTAAATAGATTCGCTGCCAGGAAAAGCTGTGTGTGTAATTGCATACAAGTATATGCTGCAAGGTAATTAAGAATTGTTGTTGTGTTGTTTTTCATTTAATTCGGTCAAATGCCCCTCATGCAGTTGGATTGCAATATTAATGTGCTTACTAAGCACTTGTGTTGTAAGCATCTTAAGAATGAACTTCAGTTTATTCTACACCTAAATCACCCTGATTTTAATTTGATAGAGCTAAACTTAAGCTGCTTTACTATAGTATTTGAACAATGAATACTGAATATAAGTGGGCTCTGCAACAGCACTGGGTATATTCAGTTATAGTTCTTTCTCTTCACATAACCAGGGAAGAATACTTCAAGTTCACGCAATTTCCTCACCCACCTCTTGATATCCATCTAAATTATCATATCTTCTAGACCTGTGTTTCTCAAACCCTGCTGCACATAACAACCACAGTATGTAGGGAACTCAAATATAGATGGTGCATTGAAGCACAGACAGACTACCTAACTTGCCAAAGTTATATAGCTGGGAATAAAGCTAATTAGATCTGGCTCTAAGACCAGCTTTTTACTGCTACACTATACCGCCTCAACCAAGAAGCTTTTAGAAAATAGATTACTGGGCACCACCTGGTACCTGCAAAATCACAATTCCAGGAACATGTCTGTGTGTGTGTCAGTGTGTGTGTTCAATGTTCCCAAGTTGCTCTAATGGGGCTGCTTTCAATGCATGGAAATCACTAAACTAGACTACCAAAAAAAAGAAAAGAAAAGAAAAGAAAAGAAAAGAAAAGAAAAGAAAAGAAAAGAAAAGGGAAGGGAAGGGAAGGGAAGGGAAGGGAAGGGAAGGGAAGGGAAGGAAAGAAAGAAAGAAAGAAAGAAAGAAAGAAAGAAAGAAAGAAAGAAAAAAGAAAAAACTCTGATTCTGATTGCAAATGGAAGAAATCAATGTCCAAGCATTTGGTCTTCTGATGAGAGACCTATCATACAATAGCTTTGTGTAATTCAGAGATGAACTTAATATACAATTTGTGTATTTGTACAATTTGTAAGCATCAATTGCTTTTCTGTGAACCCTGAGAAAAAGCCAGGATTTTTCTTATGACTGTAGTTTCATATGTGGGAGAACTGAAATGTCCTCAGGAAGTAAGACGAGTCCAACACAAGCTGACAGTATAATGTCATGAAAAGAACAAAGGCTTTGCAGGCACAGCAAACAGAAGCTAAAATCCTAGCTTTGCCACTTGTGAAAGCATATGAAACAGGCAAATTATTTAAATCTCCCTGTACCTTAGTTTCCTTATTTATCAACAGAGGATATAATAATAGGAACCACTTCCACAAGACTATAGGAAGCAGTATGGCATGAGAGCTAGGAGTGGATTTAAATCTCAGCTCTGCCACCTACTTCTCTGAGATGAAGTTCCTCCCTCATCTTTGAAAAGAGGATTCCAAGACTGTCCACAATAGATAGAGGTAAGGAGTAAATGAGATAGTGCATGCATTATTACCAGTAGTATTAGGATCGCTGTGGTGATTAGATCAAACCTTTGTAATGAAACTAACCCAAGAAAAAAAATTTTTAATATTACTTTCTCATTTTTTAACCTTATATCTGGATAGAAAGCATCCACACTGGATGTGCTCAGAAACCCATATACCATCAGAGATTGAAAAGCCAAGACAGACGAGAATTTTGAAGGCATGTTTCATAACTGTAAAATAATCCTAAAATATCCAGTGTCCCTACAGTTGGTATTTTTTAAATGCCTAGGTAGAAAACAATATAAGGTATTTCAAAAAATTAAAAATAAAGCTCTTATATGATCCAGCAATTCCATTTCTGGGTATATATCTGAAGGATATGAAATCACTATATCAGAGAGATACACTCCCATGTTCATTGCAGCATTATTTATAATAGTCAAGACATGGAAACAACCCTAAGCATCCACTGATGGATAAATGCATAGAGAAAACATGGTATGTATATAATATATAATATATAATATATAATATATAATATATAATATATAAGGGAATATTATTCAACTTTAAAAAAGAAGGGGATCCTGCCATTTATAACCCTGGATGAAACTTGATGTTAAGTGAAATAAGTCAGAGAAAGAAAGACAAATGTTGTATCATCTTACTTGTATGTGGCATCTGGAAAAAACAAAATTCAGAAACAGAGTAGATTGGTGCTTGCTGGAGGCAGAGGAGGGAATGGATGAAGGTGATCTAAAGGGTACAAATATCCAGTTATAAGATAAGTTCTTTTTATTTATTTATTTATTTTTGAGAGAGAGAGAGAGAGAGAGAGAGAGAGAGAGAGCGAGCATGCATGTGAGCAAGGGACAGGAGGGGGGTGGGGATGGGGAAGGGCAGAGAAAAAGGGAGACAGAGAATCCCAGGCAGGCTCTGAGCTGTCAGCCCAGAGCCTGATATGGGGCTCAAGGTCACAAACCATGAGATCCTAAGCATCCTGAGCAGAAATCAAGAGTCAGAAGCTTAATAGACTAAGCTGCCCTGTGCCCCAAGATGTTGTTTATGCATAGCCATGTGACCAAGTTAACAATAGTGTATTGAATATTTGAAAGTTTCTAAGAGAGATCTTCAAAGTTCTACACACACACACACACACACACACACACACACACACACAAAACTGGTGTTAACTAATCTTACAATGGTCTTCACCTTGAAATACATACATATATCAAATCTTCATGTTGTACACCTTAAATGTACACAATTATATCTCAATAAATCTGGAGAAACAAAAAAAGATCTAGGGTGAACATTTCAAGGATTAACCTCTGCTCATTATCATCACCCCTACCAGAACCACACATGCCACTACTTAAAAGACCACCCTCTCAACTACCTCTCCCACTGTGTCCCACTGTGTCCCACTGACAACTTGCCATTACCAAACATGCCAAGTATTTTGCTTCTCTGTGCCTACACTCCTGCTCTCTTTTTCTGCCTAGAATTTAACCCACAAACCCGATCTTCACCCAGTGAAATCTAACTTGCTCCTATAAAACCTGGCCAAATGCTATTTCTCCTTTCCCTAAATTTCCCAGTCAGAATGCATCATTCCCTCCACTGGGCTCCCACAGAACAATTATCTGTGTATACTTCTATTACTAATCCTAGTCACTAATTCATTCTGATATATCTTGATAATTGGCAATTTTTAGTGGTTGACTTTCCACTAGGTTTCAAGCTGCCTGGTGGGAGGGAATTTATCTTATTTTCTCACATTTTATCTTCATTTTTTTCTCACAGAGACTGAACTGCCCTCTTGCATGCAGTGGATATTCAACACAAATTTGTTGAAACAATATGTATACACTGCAGATCACCATGGCCATGGATAGAGCCCAAAACAAAACCCACTTCAAACATGTGATGCGTGTCATGACACCCTTAACTCAGTTTGTGGCACACACTAAATGAAAATATACTCTCAAAAATGAAGTGTAAAATCTTTAGTATCTGAAAAATAGACTAGTGCAAAACTGAGTCTAGGCCATATGTAGTAAGATTTTAGTGGACAGATGCAACTGATTGGCAGTTTAAAAAGCCATTCTCCCATATAAAGATTTTATAGTTTAATGTATTGTAATGCAGATCCAATAAAATGTCTACCATTTTAATTAAAAAAATTTTTTTAATGTTTTCTTTTATTTTTTGAGAGATAGAGCATGAGCAGGGGAGAGGCAGAGAGAGAGGGAGACACAGAATCCAAAGCAGGCTCCAGGCTCTGAGCTGTTAGCACAGAGCCCAACGCAGGGCTCGAACCCACGAACTGCGAGATCATGACCTGAGCCAAAGTCAGATACTTAACGGATTGAGCCACCCAGACACCCCTACCATTTTCATTTTTTAATATTTGAAGACATACAGGGTAATATCCCAGGACAGAGACTAATTTTTCAGTGCAGGTGCTGTGAAAATTATCCACTTTTCATATGATACCTTACACTGACCCTTTGGACAAGGTTTTAAAATTATACATAACTAGATTTCAATCACAAACAAAAAGGGGAAGGGGAAGGGAAAGGGAAAGGGGAAGGGGAAGGGGAAGGGGAAGGGGAAGGGGAAGGGGAAGGGGAAGGGAAGGGAAGGGAAGAAACCTGGTGTGAAAATGAAGAGGAAATCCAACCATGGCTAAACATAACATCTTCTCTACCTTGATATTCCTTTAAGAAATTATATGATGAAATAATGTTTGAGCTGCTTCTCTAACAGTAGCATTTACTTACTTACTTGCACAATACTTTTTTCTTCCTCTTACATACAATAATACTTATGCAGAGATACTTCCTCATACAATACTTCCTCATACAATAATACTTATGCAGAGATATTATTTAGACGAATGCCTCTCAGGGTCCCCTTTCAGGCGATCCACTAGGTAGAAACTATTTTCTTAGCATTATTAAAGCTGTATTTGCCTCTTCTACTATATTGATATTTGCACTGATGGTTAAAATAAAAGGGAAAAAAAGGCAATGGAGGGTAAAACTGCTGATATCTTAGTATGAAGAAGGCAGTGGAGCCAAGCTATACTAGTTGTCGGTATATTCCTCTTTGCTACACACTTGCAGTAAAAAAAAAAAACAAAAACACAAACAAAAACAAAACCAAAAAACCAAAAAACAGTTTCGCTGAGGAATAGCTTTGATGAAGCAGTAAAATTTATTGATTTTTAATGTCTTGACTGGAATAAAAATCTTCATAATAACTTGCATGATGAAATGTAAAGTACACATAGAGCATTTCTGTCACAGACAGGATGATGTTTGACTCCAGGAAGGTGAGGTGACGGGGGCACCAATGTGATCATTCCAGTTGGGAGTGAAACTAGGCACCTTGTAAATGGCACAGCATTTTTACTTGGAAAACTACTGACAGATTAACCACAATTACAGGACTTGGGTATTTGGAAGTTTTTTCTCAAAAATGAACAAAGTAAACCTGTTAGAAATTTTGGCCGATGATAAATCTTGAGCTTTCAAGTAAAAATCAGTATCCCCCACAACTCTTATCAGACTTATTTATGATCAGACTTTCTGATTACATTGATGGTGATATTAACAAATATAATGTTGGGGCACTGAGTGGATCAGTCAGTTAAGTGTCAGACTCTTGATTTTGGCTCAGGTCATGATCTCATGGTTCGTGGGTTCGAACCCTGCGTCAGGTTCTGCACTGGGTGGTGTTCTCTCTCTCCCTCTCTCTCTGCCCCTCCCCTGTTCATGCTCTATCAACATAAATAAATAAACTTTATTTAAAAAAAACAAATATAATGTTTTGGTATTATGTAATAAAGTGTTCCAACAGTTGAAACAGATGTGTAACTCAGTGAGCCAATGTTATCGAAAAATTTCAAAATCTTTCATAGTTAAAGGATTCATTCAAAGCACAACATAGACCAATAGATTTTAAGTTGAATGATATAGTCTCAGATTCTAAATTGGAACTAACCCTTATGAAATAATATTTGTCAAATTGTGGTATGGTATCAATGATAATTTAAAAAAGCTATTAACATACTTTTCTCTTTCGGGGCATTTGGGTGGCACAGTCAGTTGAGCACCTGACTTTGGTTCAGGTCATGACCTCACTGTTCATGAGTTTGAGCTCTGTGTCAGGCTTGGGGCTGTCAGTCCAGAACCTGCTTTGGATCCTCTATCCCCCTCTCTTTCTGCCCTTCTAGGGCTCATGCTTTCTCAAAAAATAAATAAACATTAAAAAAATAATAAAAAGCATACTCTTCCCTTTCACTACGTATCTGTGAGAGACCAGATTTTTTTTCAATATTCTTCACTTAGAATTTCAAATTGCATCTACTACAAAGCTGTCATCATCAAGACAGCATGGTATTGGCACCAAAACAGACACATAGACCAATGGAATAGAATAGAAACCCCAGAACTAGACCCACAAACGTATGGCCAACTCATCTTTGACAAAGCAGGAAAGAACATCCAATGGAAAAAAGACAGCCTCTTTAACAAATGGTGCTGGGAGAACTGGACAGCAACATGCAGAAGGATGAAACTAGACCACTTTCTCACACCATTCACAAAAATAAACTCAAAATGGATAAAGGACCTGAATGTGAGACAGGAAACCATCAAAACCTTAGAGGAGAAAGCAGGAAAAGACCTCTCTGACCTCAGCCGTAGCAATCTCTTACTCGACACATCCCCAAAGGCAAGGGAATTAAAAGCAAAAGTGAATTACTGGGACCTTATGAAGATAAAAAGCTTCTGCACAGCAAAGGAAACAACCAACAAAACTAAAAGGCAACCAACGGAATGGGAAAAGATATTCGCAAATGACATATCGGACAAAGGGCTAGTATCCAAAATCTATAAAGAGCTCACCAAACTCCACACCCAAAAAACAAATAACCCAGTGAAGAAATGGGCAGAAAACATGAATAGACACTTCTCTAAAGAAGACATCCGGATGGCCAATAGGCACATGAAAAGATGTTCAGCGTCGCTCCTTATCAGGGAAATACAAATCAAAACCACACTCAGGTATCACCTCACGCCAGTCAGAGTGGCCAAAATGAACAAATCAGGAGACTATAGATGCTGGAGAGGATGTGGAGAAACAGGAACCCTCTTGCACTGTTGGTGGGAATGCAAATTGGTGCAGCCACTCTGGAAAGCAGTGTGGAGGTTCCTCAGAAAATTAAAAATAGACCTACCCTATGACCCAGCAATAGCACTGCTAGGAATTTATCCAAGGGATACAGGAGCACTGATGCATAGGGCCACTTGTACCCCAATGTTCATAGCAGCACTCTCAGCAATAGCCAAATTATGGAAAGAGCCTAAATGTCCATCAACTGATGAATGGATAAAGAAATTGTGGTTTATATACACAATGGAATATTACGTGGCAATGAGAAAAAATGAAATATGGCCTTTTGTAGCAACGTGGATGGAACTGGAGAGTGTGATGCTAAGTGAAATAAGCCATACAGAGAAAGACAGATACCATATGGTTTCACTCTTATGTGGATCCTAGAAACTTAACAGGAACCCATGGGGGAGGGGAAGGAAAAAAAAAAAAAAAGGAGGTTAGAATGGGAGAGAGCCAAAGCATAAGAGACTTAAAAACTGAGAACAAACTGAGGGTTGATGGGGGGTGGGAGGGAGGAGAGGGTGGGTGATGGGTATTGAGGAGGGCACCTTTTGGGATGAGCACTGGGTGTTGTATGGAAACTAATTTGTCAATAAATTTCATAAAAAAAAAAATTAAAAAAAAAAAAAAAGAATTTCAAATTGCAACATATTGAATGCAATAGAAATGAGAATGCAAGCTCTATTCTATTAGTCCACACATTAAAGAGATTTGTAAAGGTGTCAAAAATACTGTTCTTCTCATAAAACTTTTTCTTCTTGTAAAATAACCATTTTCATTGAAACATTATTTATATCAAAATGTAGTTGGTTTATTATGATTTTCAGTGAATTAATAAACAAATATTTTAAATTTTATCATTTTCAAGTTCTAGTGTGGATAATCAATACATATAATACATAAAAACAAAGGCTTTTGGGGGTTCTTAATAATTTTATGTGTAAAAGTGCTAGGACCAAAATGTTTGCAAACTTCTGATTTAGAAAATATATGTTAGGAATCTACATAACTTGATAGAAAAGAGACAAATTCTCTGGCAATGCTATTTCTCTTTCTGTTGAGTAGGAATCTTGCTATACAGATTCAAGGATCTATATGCCATTTATTCAACAACTATTTCTCAGTCCTCCTATGGGCCAGGTGCAATAGGGAAAAATAAAAACATAAGACATGGGTCCTGTCATCAGAACACTCAGTTTCCAGCACTATCCATATAATGATATATCTTTCTATATATTCCCATTTCTCTTCCACATTGAAAGATGTGTGTTTGACTTTGTGTCTGTGTGCCTGAGTGTATTTGGTAGCTGCCTCCTATACATCTTCACTTGGATGATCCTCAGAGAGCTCTAATATGTCCAAAATTGAAACCATTCACTAAATTGCATATGCTCAATTAATGGTGATTATTGCCCTTATGCTCTGCTTTTTCCCCTAACATTAACACTAGGTAAATGTAAAACATGAAGAGCTTTTTTTTTTTTAACTTTTGTGATGGCAAATCATAGCTGTGAAATTTCATTCCTTTTGATTTTATTCCATGGTACAACCTCTGTTTGTAAACCTATTCTCCCTAACACATGATTATTGAATTTCTTCCTGTACACCGAATTTTCATAAATTGTTGCTCTTATCTTCTACTTCTCTCCTTCCAAATATTAAATTAAATGTCATCCTCACAATAAAAAGCAATTCTGACTATATTCCATATATTCAGTATATACTCTACTTAAGACTTCATTGTAATTCATTAGCAAAACTAAGAAACAGATAGATTGTACATTTGTATCTTCTGAAAATTCTCTTATTGATTTGCACACATTCATCTCCCTAAAGAAAGCTAAGAGAGGACTGCTTCTTAAAATGGTAAAGAGGCCCTTATCATAAAATGCTATAATCAGAGTTCTAATGTGGTTATTTAAAATAGACGAGGTACATATATTTTTAAACTTACCATGGAAAACCTCAAAAGGAAAATCTAGAAGAATTGAGTCATATTTTAAATACTACGCTCCCTGTGAATTAGACAAAAATAATAAAAACTAAACTTTGAAGTATGTCCATAGCCACAGAAATACTTCCCTATTTTAACACAGCATTCACATTACAAAAATTATATCAATAAATCATAAGAGTTATTAATGTTACCTAAGATTATACATTTTTCAGAATGGAAAGCTATAGATTTATCAATAACAAGGAAATTCACTCAGTGTTGCATGGAATAAACAATGAAATTTTCTGATTTAGATATTATTGCTTTACTGAGACATCATAACTACTGCCCTAAAAGTTAAAAATTTTATAATTAGTAACAGAAAGTTAAATTAACATTTTTAACATCTAAAATTCTCAATAAAACACGAAATACATTGATGAGCAGTTAATCTTTCACACAAGGTATACATAATCAAAATTGTGTTTCTATTTTCTAGTTCTGTACTTGTACATATTTTGTAACAAAGAATATAAAGGAAACATAGAACACATATGTTTATTCATACTAGTTTGTTTTGCTTGTTAAGTTTTAATGCCTATATTTTTAACTCCTAATTGAAATATAAGCTTTTATAGAGCACCGTGCTAGTCGAATCATATCTTTGAACACCAATGTGTGTGTTCACTGTTCTCCACACAGTACACATTCAGCATGATTAAATGTCAAATCACACTTCAGTTTACCTCGGAATGCTTGGTAACAAAAGATAGTCGTATGTATTGATGTTACTTTTACAGAGACAGATGACTTGTGTATGATACGCTCTTACTGTCTTCATTATAACTCCCTCTGCAAGAATATTTTGTTGGGCAAACAAAACATTTACATTTGAATTTAAAAATGTTGAAAGGCATACATTTGCTAGCTACTAGCCCCATCTTCTGTGGTCTTAATCTCCTTCCAATTTTATACATTTAAGTGAACTGTTCAGCTAGTCCCTCTAAAAAGATCAGATTCCTTGGTTCAGATAAAGATTTACAATCAGGACCAAATAATTCATTTGATGATAACTTACTAGAAATATAATCCTCATAACACAGCAAGAAACTACAACGACTGTCTTTTGCTTACAGTAGCAGATCTAAATTACTCTACTTGTTTTTCACTAATATCCATATTCTCATGCCAACATATTAGTCAATCTTATTTCTCATTACTCACCAAAAAAAAAAAAAAATACAATATCCTGTCCAGTTTTTTCATGCTTACATTTCTTATGATACTAATTACATGCCTATAAAGTTCTTCCTATTTTCTCCAATTATGGAAACACTACTTGTTCTTTTCTCTTCCCTTTAGTTTTGTTTCAAGTGAAAAAAAAAGAAAGAAATACAAATGCAATTGAAGAATAGTGAACTTTTTCCAGCCCCTCTCCTCTCCTCTCCTCTTTGCTTCCCAGAGATAACCACCATCCTAGGTATTTATCACTCCTATGTATGTTTTAATTCATTTTATACATGTGTCTATCTGTATAGAAATATATCCTATGTATTAATGTTTATATAATTATAGTTTTATTGTATCATATGTCACACTATACTGCAGCTAGTTTATATAGCTCATGTTTTCTAGATTTATCCAGGTTGGTATGTCATACCAAATGGTAAAAGATGGAATTATTTCAGACAAAGATAAAGAAAAGCAAGGATGCTTGATTTTGCTACCGTTATTCAACATTGTACTAGAGGTCCTAGTCAGTATTACAAAGCAGAAATAAAAACTGAACAGCACACATATATGAAAGGAAAAAGTTATACTGTCCTTATTTACAGACAACATGATTGTTTATGTAGAAAAGCCTATGGAAACTAAAAAAAAATAGCTAAAATGTAAGTTAATAATGATTGCTTCATAGAAAGTGAGAATACAAAAATTAATATTTCTACTAGCAACAAGAATTTAGACATGGAAATTTAAAAAACTAATTGCATTTACAAGAAAGACTATCAAGCATATGAAATTATTGGTGTAAATTTAACAAAATATGTGCAACATCTTTACACTGAAAACTACACCATAGAGAGAAATTTAAAAATATCTAAATAAATGGAAAGATACACCATGTGCATAGATGAAAAGATTCAGTGTTTTTAAGATGTCAGTTTTCTCCAAATTGAGCTACAGATTCAGTTCTATCCCAATTAAAATCATAGAGGTCTTTTTTTACAAATTGACAAATTCTAAAATTGATATGTAGATGTAAAAGACAGACTAGCAAAGTAATTTTTAAAAATAAAAAAATTTACTACCCGACTTCAAAACCTAATCTAAAGCTATTGTAATCAAGACAGTGTGAAATTATCATAAGCATAAACATATAAACATATGGAACAAGATAGCAAGTCCAGACATATACTCACACATACGTGTTCAAATGATTTTCAGCAAAAGGATATTCAATGGGAAATGGGCAGTCTGTTCAAAAAATGGTGGCAGAACAACAGGATGAGTATATTTTAAGACATGAACCCCAAACCTTACTTTATACCATATTCAAAAATTACCTTTCTATTGATCATAGACGTAAATGTAAGAGGTAAAACTATAAAACTTTCGGGAGAAACTTTTGTAATCTTGAGTTAGACACAAATTTCTTAGCTAGGACAAAAAAGGTAAGATGCATAAAATAAAAGGTTGATAAACTGGCCTTCACCAAAATTAAAAATGTTTGTCAAATGACACCATTATAAAAATGAAAAGAAAAAATATTTGTGTGAAATATATATATATATATATTTGTGTATATTTCTATAAAATAAAAGACTCATTTCTAGAATAAAGAACTTTTACAATTCAATAACAAGAAATTAATTCAGGGGTGCCTGGGTTGCTCAGTTGGTTAAGCCCTGGACTCTTGACTTTGGCTCAGGTCATGACCTCACGGCTGGTTCATGGGTTTGAGACCTGTGTCGGTCTCTGCACTGCCTTCTTGGGGTTCTCTCTCTCTCTCTCTCTCTCTCTCTCTCTCCTCTCTCTGCCCCTCTCTCTTTCTCTCTCTCTCAAAATAAATAAACTTTAAAAAAATAAATCAAATCAGTTTTTAAAATGAGTAAGAGATTTGAAGAAACAATCAAAGAAGATAGAGAAATGGCAAATTAGCATATGGAAAAATACATAAGACAATTAGTAATCAGAGAAATGAGCACATGCAGGGTAGATTCACAGTGAGACATCACTATACACCCACTAGTATGCCTAAAATTAAAATGACTGACATTATCAAGTGTTGGAGAAGAGTGCAGCAACTGGAACAGTCATACATTGCTGTTAGGAATGCAAAATGGAACAGTCACTTCAGAAAAACAGTTTGACAGTTTCTGATAAAGTTAAATATATTCTTCCCATACATTCCAGCAATGCCACTCCAAACTATGTACCCAGGAGAAACAAAAGCATATGTCCATACAAAAGTTGTACTTGTGTGTTTGTAGAAGCTTTATTCATAATGGAGAAAGCTGAAAATAATCCAGATTCCATCCACCAGTTAATTGAAACACAAATTGTGATATATTCATGAAAAAAAAAGGCAATGAACTATTGACAGACACAACACAGGTAAACTGCAAAAGCTTTATGCTAAGTAGAAGAAGCCAGATACAAAAAATTGCAAAATGTGTAATTCCATTTGTATTAATTTTTGAAAAGGCAAAAATATACTGACAGAAAGCAGATCAGTGGTTTCCAGGGAGGGATGAACTGAAAGAGGCAGGAAGGACCATCAAGAGTGATGAATATGTTCAATAACATGATTGTGGGGGTGGTTATCCAATTGTATTCATTCATAAAAAACACATCAAATTGTACACTTAAAACTAGTTGGCTTCATTGTATGTGCATTTTACAGCAATGAAGCTTATAGGGTAAAAATTACTGGGCTGGAAGGAACCTTAATGCCCATTTCTCAGCCTCAGTAAAGTCATGGATATTAATATCCAAGACTCATAAATGACTGTAATGAACTTCCAAAAGATTTACCTTGACTTCACATTTATTTTATTCATTGTCTTCCAACTCTTGGAAACAACGTTTGTTGGTTTTTAATTTATTTTTTAATGTAATCTCCACCAATGTGGGGCTTGAACTCACAACCCCAAGATCAAGAGTCACCTGCTGTACCAACTCAGCCAGCCAGGGGTCCCAGAAATGACCTTTTTTGGTTTTGGTTACCTTCAGTCAGTTTTCATTTTGTCTCACGTCACCTGCATAGCCACAGAGAACTAATCTGACTCCATGAGTCCCACTGTTCTATTGAAACTACAAATGTTCTTTGTTTTTTCTTTTAAATACACAGTTTTTTCACTAATAAGTTTCCCTCTGTTTCTACAATAGCAGTTATCATTACAGGTGGTACCATAGTAATTACCATAACCACCACAGTCATTAGCCATGCACCTCTAGGCTAAGTAAGTCTCCCAGGGCTCAAGTCCTGGCTGTACCACTTTACTCGGTAGGTAAACTAGAGCCTATACTTCAGTTTCCTCATCTGCACAAATAGGGATAAAAATTGTTCCTACTTCATCAGATTATTTTGAGGATTAAATGGGGTAATACACAAAAGATGCTTAAAAATATACCTGGCACATCATAAGGACTCAATAAATGTTAGTATTTCTATTAGCCTATTTTTCCACTGGAAATTTCGGGAGAAATAAGAAAAATGCTATTGAATAAAATACAAAACTCAGATTTTAAATCCAGGAGTTATACTTTACTATAACTTTAAAAGTCAACAGAGTATGGAGCACCTGGGTGGCTCAGTTGGTTGAGCATCTGACTTCGGCTCAGGTCATGATCTTACGGTCTGTGAATTCAAGCCCTGCGTCAGGCTCTGTGCTGACAGCTCAGAGCCTGGACCCTGCTTCAGATTCTGTCTCCCTTTCTCTCTGCCCCTCCCCTGCTCATGCTCTGTCTCTCTCTGTCTCAACAATAAATAAAAACATTTAAAAATTTTTTTTAAAAAGTCAACAGAGTCATCCTCTACTTCTCAGTTTTGTAAGGCTTCTTTATTTTTTGTTATTGCTGTATTCTTAATTTCCTGGTTTATGTTACAATGGAGAGAGATAAATTAAACATTATGTTAGAAGGATATTTCTTATATCTATTACAAACTTCTATATCATGTATCTATGTTTGCATTATGCATGGGTGTATGTATTTTAATTTCTCTTAACCTAAATTTAGTTCGAGATTCTTTAAAGGACTTGCATTGAAGAGATTATTTGGATAGGAAAACTGGGAATACACAAGGTCTGCCTTGGCTTAACCTATCCTCCTCCTATAAAGGACTCCAAGGAAACATGAATAAAGTATACAAAAGAAGTCACTTATTATTATTAGATTGGATTGGATTAGATTAGACTGCATTATTAGCTATGACGTTGGCCACAAACTCCATGGTGGAACCTCACAAACTAGGGAAGACAATATGATATGGAGGAATCCTTGTCCATATGTTAGTCGAGAAAATGAACCAGCTACACAAGCAAGGTCTGGTTTGCCTTGAAGGAGGCCAACCTGCCCCTATCCTTCTCAGACCAGGATGGTGATCTTTTGTCAATAGCAAGAAAACACATCTACAGAATGAAAGCTAGATGGCTGTGGCCTGTTTAGAGAGATCATCCCAGCACCTCATTATCACTGCTCTTCCAGGGAACCCTCCACTGAGAGCCCTGTTTACTGCTTTTGGCCAGAGGATGACTCCACCCAGGAACACAGCATCAAAGTTCAGATCTGATCCATCCAAACCAACCTCTTTCTCCTTGGGCACATGGGACTCAATGATGACACAGAGTGCAGACAGTTTACTTTCCATATAAGCTCACAGCAGTTGTTGAAATTGCTGTGAAAATTAACATGTGACTAATCATTACCAGATAGAGTTTGCTATAGCATACTTGCCAACCACTGATATTATCATCTGGGAAATATTTGCAAGACAAAATATTTCCTCACTCTTCAGTAGTAGCATGTTCACAGTGTGAACTTTAAAGAAAACACGTTTAAAATCAGTACTTCCCAACTTCAGTGGAATGGAGTGCAAGCTCAGTAGAGCACATGCTTACACCCTGGGAGGCCTTCCTGAGTTTCTACTAAGTGTTTACACTACATGTGCCACTTTGAGAATTTGGGGGAGGTAACATATTTTCTAGCAAAAAGGATCTGAGTCCATTGACAGAAGAATTCAGCATGGTAGTGACAAAAAGTCTCTTTTCTGCCTTAAGACTTTTATATTAGTTTTTTCCTAGCTTCTTGTCTTTTTCAGAATTCATGTCTCAGTTTAAGTACCACCACTTTCGTGATGATGTCATCAAGTCACCGACTTCTCTATCTAATCAGCCATGCCCTCCTCCTCCCAAGATAGTCTCTAGGTCAGCACCCTAATACTTCACATTTTGTAGTTATTTGTAAACAACTGCTTGCCCCACTGAACTGCATCCTCCTGAGGGCAGGGACTGCCCTGTTCGTGCCACTGCTGGTGATGATCCTAATAAAGATAGTACAGAGTAGGCATTCATTAGCAATCTGTTGAATAAATAACCTGGTAAATGAATGAAGAATGAGCAATTTTAATAGGCTGCCTTGAGAACAATGACCTATTTCAGTTCCTTTGATATCTGGAAGATTAAACATAGAATTGAAAATTCTCAGTCTAGTCCCAATTCCTTAACTTCCTATCTGCAAGTTTTGAATATTTAACTTAACTTTTATACATTTATGTTATCAAATGGCATAAGAACACCCACTTACTTTTCCTCCCACATATGACTGTTAGGGCTAATGAGAGATGTGTGTGTGTGTGTGTGTGTGTGTGTGTGTGTGTGTGTGTGTATCCTGTTCGTATGTATACAAAAGTACTTTAAGATAAAAAGCATTAAGATGCCTAGGATTATTATTATATTTCAACTCAAAGTAATTAGCCCTAAAAAAACTCAATATGGATAAACTTAAAATTTATCATCAAAAGAAAACTTCCACTGAGATACAAAATAAAACATCAGAAATTATTGTTACGGGCTTATCATCTTTACACATATACATTTGTTTGAATATAAATCTCAAATGCAAAAATTATTTTTCACCTCCAAAAACTAATAGAATTTTGGTGATTTAAAGTCCCTGATGACAGAAAATATGCTAAAGTTTTAAGCATTTAAATTGTTTTTCCCTAACCAGTACATAGCTCACTTTATTTGACCCCTACTACTCTACATTTCAAGTGATCTGAACCCATGCTGGAATTAATCAATTTTATGTCTCTGTGACATTGTCTTTGCCAGGAAACCATGAAAAGTCTTTTTAACCACAGTGATTAAGAAATCATATTCCTTGATTCACAAAAGGAAGTATTTGAAACCTTAGGAAATATCACTGGAGAACACCATGGCATTCAACATCTGATTCCTAATTCATATCAAATGACAGAGATGGAGAAGCTAATCAGGTATTATGATTTCAAAGAACTCTTGCATGTGCAGGGTTAATTTTTTATGTTAGGTTGAATTTCTAAGCGTGGTGCCTCGTACTATCAAATGAGGCCACAGATCACCTAAGCTGAACATATGGGCCATTAAGAATGAAGTATCTAAAATCTGCAGTAAATCGCTAAAATTTTCGAATAGTGCATTACACTCATCTACAAACACATCATGCCTAAGTTATGACACTTTAAAAATGTAGTAAAGAAGATGAATGTTGATCACAACACTCTGAACATTTCTGATTCTTAGCATTGTCAATTCTTAAGATTAACAAAAAATAATAAAATAGGTAGTGAAATGGCTCTGGAAGCATTTTTTTTGTAAATGCCAGACAAAGTTAACACAAGCTCAAATGTCATTTGATTGATCTGAGTCCTTGTTCAAAGATATGAACCAATTAAAAAATTCTACTCTTCCTCAACCTCCATGGAGTTAGAAAGTTTATTTTGACAATGGCAAGGAAACATATCCTTTATTTTTCCACCATGTCACTTTATTATTTTTTTATTATTTTCTTTATTTCTATGTAAAGAGGAGTGTGTGTATGTATGTGCGTGTGTGCATGTGTGTGTGTGTGTGTATGTGTGTGTGTGTGTGTGTAGTCCACTGTAAACTTAGAAACTTTTGGGATTAGAAATTTACTTTCTAGTTATATCTGTTGCAGAACTTAAAGCTATTCAGCTGAAACCATCCTTGAGTTTGCTAAAGGTGGTATTTAATTTTCATAAACATTTGTGCGTGGAGGTTACTAGAAAATTTATGGACTGGTTATTTTCTGCTTCAATACCAGTGAAGCACATTGCTATCATGCTCAAAAGCCAAAAGATGACTTCAAGTAATGCTTTAAAAAAATCCAACAGGAAATGGTGTTTGTTTACTCATATATTAGCATATAATTGTCCAAAGAAGTATTATTTAAATTACGCATCTGCTGCTCACTTTAAAGGCTCAGATGGTTCAAACTGATGAAGCACACAACCTGTAAAGGTATAAAAAGAAAATATTATGCAAACATTGCAATAAAAATCTCATTATTTTTGAACAATATCTGATAGTTTGTGCCCATATACAGCGTGTTTAAAAAGAAAGGAAAATCTTTCTCTCCCAAATCTACTAGTTAATTGCAGACTTTAATAGTGGGAAAATGCCATTCCCCTGCCTTATCCCAAATACTTCGTGTATAAAAAGTGTCAGTTCTAGGGGCGCCTGGGTGGCGCAGTCGGTTAAGCGTCCGACTTCAGCCAGGTCACGATCTCACGGTCCGTGAGTTCGAGCCCCGCGTCAGGCTCTGGGCTGATGGCTCAGAGCCTGGAGCCTGTTTCCGATGCTGTGTCTCCCTCTCTCTCTGCCCCTCCCCCGTTCATGCTCTGTCTCTCTCTGTCCCAAAAATAAATAAACGTTGAAAAAAAAATTAAAAAAAAAAACTGTCAGTTCTCTTTTTGGTTTTGGTTGAAGTATATTGAGTAGGATCAAAAAGATATGCCGAACTAATACTAATTTAACTACTACAGGGAAACAAATGTCCTGAAACGTAGTCTGACGCTTTTTTACAGAGGACCAGTGTCGTTTTAAAGGATAAACACGGGGATAGAAAAATCAGAGAGCACTTATTTCCAGAAATGTGTACAATGTGCAAAGCACTGAAAGTTTTCTCAAATGCCTCTTAGCATTCTAGAATACAATGATTCTCGAATTTGTGACAATTCTGACATGTTGTCATTAACAGCTAAATCAGGAAAAGAAATGTGCTTTCTTCCCCGGTAAAACAAAAGCATTACACACTAAAGAAAAAAAATTGCTAGGCCCTACATTGATGTTCTGTATATTTTGAAATTATCCTAGAGAAGTAGCTGGAAGAGTATAATTTCCTTCTCTCCACTTGCCAGGGTAGAGATGGATGGAGTTAGGCAACTGAGGAGTATTTTTTTCATGATCCTGATTAAAATTGAAACAGTCATGAGAATGCTGTTTCCTGGAAGGTGAAATGTACTTCAGGAGTCACAGTTAATATCCATATTCTTTATTCAAATGCCCAACATCTGAACAGTGTATAAGTCCTATGTATCAATATTTTCACTGGGTAGTTTCTCAATTCAATTTTACTGATTTTATTTCTTTCACCATTTTTTAAATATTATATTTGTGTCCCTTCAGCCCCAATAATCACAGAAACAACCATAACAATAATAACATACACAATTACATTTGGGCCACAAAGAATGTTTGACTTTACTTCTAATGACATTTAAACAATTGAGTATGAACAAAAATCTTCAAGGAGTCAGCTGAAACTGTTTTCTATAATAATTTCTGAGATTAATTAAAAAATAATATTTTAGAACCATGATTTTGGCTGATGCCAATACAAAAATATGACCTCTAACCAAATTTAAAAAAAAAGTAAGTTCAACAAACAGTACTGGAACAACCAGACATCTACATGCAAAAAAATAAATCTAGACACAGACCTTATACCCTTCAGAAAAAAAAAAACTCAAATTCAAAATAAAATTAAAACTATAAAACTCGTTCACAGGAGAAAACCCAGATGATCCTGTATATGGTGATGACCTTTTAGATATAACACCAAAGGCATAATCCATAAAAGAAATAATTGATAAGATGGACTTCATTACAATTAAAACTTCCTGTCTGCAGAAGACAACACCAAGAGAATGAGAACACAAGTCAGACTAGGAGAAAATATTTACAAAAGATACATCTGATAAAGGACTATTATCCAAAATACATAAAGAATTCTTAAAAGTAAACAATAGGAAAATGAACAACCCAAATAAACCTGGACAAGAGGCCTGAAAAGATACCTCAACAACGAAGATCTACAGATGGAAAATAATCTTATAAAAGATGCTTAACATTACAAGCCATTACAAATTAAGGCCACCGCATACCTATTAGAATATCTAGAATACAGAACACTGACAACAATCAATGCTGGCAAGGCATGTGAAGCAACAGGAACTCCCATTCATTGCTGGTAGATATCAAAGCTAGTACAGCCACTTTGGAAGATAGTTTGGCAGCTCCTTACAAAACTAAATGTAATCTTACTATATGATCTGGCAATCCTGTTCTTTGGTATTGAACCAAATAATTAAAAAAACCTAGATCCACACAAAAACCTGCGCATAAATGTTTATAGCAGCTTGGATCATAATTGCCAAAACTTGGAAGCAACCAAGATGTCCCTTAATAGATGAATAGATAAAAACACTGTAGTAGATCCAGACAATGGAATATTATTCAGTGCTAAAAAGAAATGAGCAATCAAATGATGAAAAGACAAGCTTAAATGCATATTATTAAGTGAAATAAGCCAATCTGAAAAGCCTACATACTGTCTAATTTCAACTATATGACATTCTGGAAAAGGCAAAACTATGGAAATAGTAAAAAGATTGGTGGTTGCCATTGGTTGGGGGAAGAGAAGAATGAACAGGCAAAGCACAGAGGATTTTTAAGGCAGTGAAACCATTCTGTATGACATTATATTGGCAGATACGTGTTATTATACATTTGTCAAAACCCATAGAATACACATCAAGAATGAACTCTACATGTATTTTGATAACTGTACATAATAGCCTAAAGGTGAATCACTATTCTTGAGTTGATAACTGGGAACAAAATGTAGCTTCTATCTACAGAGTTATATTTACATACCCAAACACATACAAACATTTTTGTCACAGAGATTTAACTAAGCAAACAATATGGGGTTGGGGGGTGGGCAATTACAAAAGTTCAGCTCCTTTCCAAAAGGAATGAAAATTTAAAAAATGAAAAAAAAGGAATCTTTTTTAACAACTTGTTACATATGCTATTTTTAGTTTCGATTTCAGTTGTGTATAAAACTATTCCAGGAGCAAAAGATATTTCCTTAATAGAGAAATTCACTCTGCTGGATATTTCCTGTTATCCTTCCAAAATACCCCTCATCCTGCTTTGGACCTGGGAGGCAAAAGTTTTATAGACCGTGTCAACTGGGCTCTTGATTTCTGTTTGTCTACAACAAAGATTTCTTGATTTCTGTTCTGTTTGTCTACAACAAGAGAGAAGAGCAAAAGGTAGATAGGTAGGAAGAGAGGAGAGAGAAGTATTTCTTCTGCTTCCTTCATTGTGTGGTCTGAGCAGTTGACTACATTCTTCAACTAAATGCCACAGATTTTACCTGGCAACCCTCACCTATAGGTATATCTGGTTTCTTCAGATTCTAGTAACCACTTCTTACCCTGTTCCTTTAGGTCTAGGGTGGTAAATCTCCCCACTGTTATGAGCCCGGGAGGATAGCACCTTTCCTTGTTGGTTTCCCTAAGCTCTGAAATATAACCTTTACTACACATTTCTCTGTTAGAAAAAAAATGAACTCTGCAAACTTCAGATGACAATGTGTCAATGTAAGTTCATCGACTGTAACGAATATAGCACTCTGTTCCAGATATTGATAATGAGGGAAGCTGTGTATGGGTGAGCGCAAAAGGCAAAATGGGAACGCTTTGTACTTTCCACTCTGTTTTGCCATGAACCTAACTTCTGGAAGTCCACTATTTCAAAAAATTATGAGAACATGACCAACATAAGATTCTTGAATGTAATATTTTCTTTACCACTTTCTAGGAGATTATAGGTATTGTACTAAAATTTTAATTTTTCATATATTTTAAACCTCATTAATAGATATCAAATGTTATTATTTTATAAAATAATTCTTTGGGCTTTAAAAATTAAATACTGAATATATTACAAAGTAAATTTAAATAACTGAATCTAATGTTAATAGAGAGAAATAATGATAGGTATGTGCTTTACTTCCTCTTTATTAAAAATTGCAGTGAAATGAAGCCAAATGTGAAAGAGTACAGATTACATAATTTCATTTATAGGAGTATAAAGGCAGGTAACCTTTGTCTATGCTGTTAGAAGTCAGGAAAGTGACTAAAGGGAGCACAGGAGGGTTTTGAGGGACCAGTGGAGGATTCTGGGGTTTGGCTGGGTGTTCTGGATATTGGTCTGGGTGTTCTCAGTTTGTGAAAATTCATGGAGCTGTAGACTTTTTGCTATGCCTTTTCAAAAGTCAAAAAAAGAAGGCAGTAAACTTAGTTCTTCATTAAGTTTTGATAGAAGCAAAGAGGGGATAGAAATGAGGGTACAGAAATGTTTACATAAGACTGCAGTTAGTGTAAGGATAGAGATCTAAAAGGAAATTAAGAGAGCTCCAAGGACCCGGGAGGAATGGCCTTTTGGATGTATCACTCAACAGGCTAGAATTTCTTAGTGTTACTCATGAGCTAGGATAAATCACAGGGACACCTATGTAAGCTAGACATCCAGCAAGGAAAACAGAAGATCTGGGGAGTGTTAGAGCTTTCTTAAACAGGATGAAGAGTAAGGTAGAAATTAGCAAATATCTTTCTGGGAGACTTTTACCAGACCCCTACTACCTGCCAAAATGTGCATTTTCATTCCTGTTTGAATTACTATTAAAAGTGAATAGGGCTTCTGAGTTTTAACTAATTCTATAATGTGAAGTCCATCCTTCTGTGTTTTGTGGGCACAGACAACAGAATGGTTTGTTCACTGTACAACAGTTCTTTCTAGTGGAGTTGAGTGTGCCCAATGACCTCCAGCTAAATTTTTTGCACAGGTCATACGTGTCTCCTTTACAGCCTATGTCAAAGCGAGTTTCTGAAGAGTTTCTTAACATAGGAGGTATATTCCCGAACACATTCTCTGAACACAATTTCATGCAACAGCCTCCACCCCTTTACCTATTATGTCGTTTTGCTCTGCACAAAATGGACTAGTATGGGCTTTTTGTCCTCTTTTTCCTATACCTCACCCTATGGTGCTAATAAGAAATGATGGACTCAGAAGGTAACTCCAAGAGAAGAGACAAAAGGTAAACTAAAAAACCTAACAATCCTTAAAAATAGGTTAATTAAGCCCTGAAGAAATAAGAAGTTAATTAATTTCAGACAACGCAGTATTACTGACTATAAGAGAGTTACCAGATGCTTTGAAATCTAAAGTGTGGGGGAATGTGTATGAATGGGTGTGACCTGAGGGGTGTTAAAGCGTGTATGGTTGAAAATCAGCGAACATATTCAGAGGCTTTATTCTTGTCAGGTGATGGAAGGAAAAAATAATAGTTATGACTTGTTGATTATTCACAAGGTGCCAGGCATTGTGCCGAGCCCTTAAGGGTGAATTCTCTCATTAAATGGTCACAGTAACACTACAAGGTAGGTATGATTATTATTCCCATCCAAAGATGAGAATATAAGGGTTTATAAAATATAAATGACTTACCCAAGGATTTACCACCTAAGTGGGAGAGCTAGAATTTTAGCTCATCTCTCTCTCAACTCAAAAGCTCATGCTCCTAGCCACTTGTCACTATATTGATTAGTGAATGATCACAAGAGCAAATAGAGAATTATTGTGATGAAAAGAGGATAAAAGGAGTGGGAAAGAAGTTTAAGATACAAAGGAAAATGAAGAAAGGAAAAGAAGAAGTGAAAAATGGAAGAGGGACAAAATACAAATAGCATAGTTCAGGTATATAATTGACACTCAATGAACACTCATGTGTATGACATTTTCAAATAAATGTAATTAATATACACTCCATAAATATTTTTTTTTAAATTTTTTTTCAACGTTTATTTATTTTGGGGACAGAGAGAGACAGAGCATGAACAGGGGAGGGGCAGAGAGAGAGGGAGACACAGAATCAGAAACAGGCTCCAGGCTCCGAGCCATCAGCCCAGAGCCCGACGCGGGGCTCGAACTCACGGACCGCGAGATCGTGACCTGGCTGAAGTCGGACGCTTAACCGACTGCGCCACCCAGGCGCCCCCATAAATATTTTTTAAATAAAATTTGGCAATTGTTCCCTTAGCTACAGTCAAAGGTGTTTATATGGTCCAAAAGACAAGATATTTTATAGTTGTGGTTTTCAAATACATTCCAAAGACAGAAAACCCAAATCCCAAAAGTGTTAACAATTAGGCACCCGAATTAAAAAGAATTTTCTCATTCATATCCTTCACTTTCAAACTAACTTCTTGATTAAACTTTAATGTAATCATAAGAGTTAATAACCTTAAAGAGAAAAATAATCAAGTCTCCATTATAATTTTCGGGTAGATTCTTTCTGAAGCAAAATACCACTAGAAAATAATTACCCTTAATAACATGGGAGCTATCCCATTAAGTTCTTTCCTTCATTAAAAAAATACATAATTTTAAAGGAAACAGAAGAAATAATGAGAGAATGAGCCCCATTTGATCCACTCTATACTCATCAGATGCCCATATCAGTAGTAAAGCACTTTCCCATCTACTTTGAGAATGTTGTGAGCACAATCACATTTCTGTTCCTATATCAAAGAAGCTGACACTGCTGGGGAAACCTTGTTGATTGATGCCATGGTGAGAAGCATCATTTCCATCTGTCTTGTTCATTCCCATAATGATCCTTGTATGTAGTGCTTTTTAATTCTGTCTCTTTCTGAAGATTCCCAAGTGCTCAGTCCCAAGCCACCCACCTCATCATCCTCATAAGATGACCTAAGTACTAATCATTATATCTCTATTGATAACATATCCTTCATATATAATACATTATATCTGTCTCTTTATTAGGCACTTTCTATGTACTATTACCCTACCTTTAGATTTCACAGGAACCCTGAAAAATATTATCACCCCCATTTATTGATGAGGTAACAAAGATTTAAAGAGATTTTGCTCCTTGACCAAGATCACAAAGTAATGAGAGGTGTGACACTGGATTCAAATTGTGTACAAAGCTTGTGCTTCTAATCACTATGTAAAATACAAACTGTCAAGTATAAACTTTCTGCTGCTCCAAATCCTTCCTGCTCCTTCATCTACTTTTTTATTCTTCATTCAAGAATTATTGTAGATCCCTGTTTAGACCCAAGACCAGACCTTAATCCTCAATTGCTAAGCCCACAGCATCTCATCTCTTTCTCGGATTTACTTATCATTTATTTGTAATTTTTTTGCACATGATGAAGAAGTTCAGGAACTATAAGAACAAAGAATGAGTAAAAGAAGCCCGGTGCAGTGGGTGAAGCTATGGAGGACCATAGGAAAAACAAAGGCAATGCTATTGATTTGTCTCAAGCTTTTATTAGATGCTGGCTCCATCTTGGCCCCCATTTAACGCTTTATACATTGAGGGAAGAAATGTGAGATTAATAAACCTTGTTCTTTATGGCTATAAAAGGCTTATCAAACCTTATTCAGTTAGAAAACACAGGCAGGTACATTTACACTGTTAAGTTTCATGATGACTTAACTTGTAGGATTAATAATATTTTATAACCAGTCTAAAATTTCCTTAATCAGAAATTGAAAAATTACCTAATTTCAAATAAGTCTGTTTATTTTTACATGTTCAATTCTTTAAAAAATATACAGTATTATATCACCTCACGCCAGTCAGAGTGGCCAAAATGAACAAATCAGGAGACTATAGATGCTGGAGAGGATGTGGAGAAACGGGAACCCTCTTGCACTGTTGGTGGGAATGCAAATTGGTGCAGCCACTCTGGAAAACAGTGTGGAGGTTCCTCAAAAAATTAAAAATAGACCTACCCTATGACCCAGCAGTAGCACTGCTAGGAATTTACCCAAGGGATACAGGAGTACCGATGCATAGGGGCACTTGTACCCCAATGTTTATAGCAGCACTCTCAACAATAGCCAAATTATGGAAAGAGCCTAAATGTCCATCAACTGATGAATGGATAAAGAAATTGTGGTTTAGGGGCGCCTGGGTGGCGCAGTCGGTTAAGCCTCAGGCTTCAGCCAGGTCACGATCTTGCGGTCAGTGAGTTCGAGCCCCACGTCAGGCTCTGGGCTGATGGCTCAGAGCCTGGAGCCTGTTTCCAATTCTGTGTCTCCCTCTCTCTCTGCCCCTCCCCCATTCATGCTCTGTTGTCTCTCTCTGTCCCAAAAATAAATAAACGTTAAAAAAAAAAAAAAAAAAAAAAAAAAAAAAAAAAGAAATTGTGGTTTATATACACAATGGAGTACTACATGGCAATGAGAAAGAACGAAATATGGCCCTTTGTAGCAACGTGGATGGAACTGGAGAGTGTGATGCTAAGTGAAATAAGCCATACAGAGAAAGACAGATACCATATGTTTTCACTCTTATGTGGATCCTGAGAAACTTAACAGAAACCCATGGGGGAGGGGAAGGAAAAAAAAAAGAGGTTAGAGTAGGAGAGAGCCAAAACATAAGAGACTCTTAAAAACTGAGAACAAACTGAGGGTTGATGGGGGGTGGGAGGGAGGGGAGGGTGGGTGATAGGTATTGAGGAAGGTACCTTTGGGGATGAGCACTGGGTGTTGTGTGGAAACCAATTTGACAATAAATTTCATATATTGAAAAAAATATATACAGTGTTTCCAGGAATACTTTACTACCTGCAAACTTTCACCTTCAAAAATAAATTATATAAAGTACTTCAAAATTATTAATACAGTAAAACCTTGGTTTGCAAGCATAATTCATTCTGGGGTACTACTCATATTGCAAGACATCTCTCGTTTATCAACTTAAAATTTATTAGAAAGGTTTGCTCATCTTGTGGAATACTTGTAGACAAGTTACTCGCAATCCATGCTTTTACAGTAGTTATTTTCTTAATTTTATTTAAAATGAGGTAATCATCAAAAAGGATATTTATATTTAAGATAAACACACTTGACTTTCATCATGTTTGACTTTGTTTTATCTCTATTTACTAAATAAATAATATTTAATCACAAGGACATTGTGTGGTAAAGCTTCTAGAGATGGCATTTCATGTCAGTTTTTCCACATAGTGACATGTTATATATCTCATTTTTTACTTACAGAAATAGATAAAAAGCCAGTATTATCAATAACATATATACTAAAATACTACATTAACTACAGTAATGCAATTATTACAGTTACAAAGAAAGATCATTTGGGGAGGTTAATATATCTCTAAAAATCTCTTGGTTTTTAGTCAAAGTACAGTGCCTAGAACAGAGACAGCCTTCAAATAATTCTATGTTCCTTTCCTCCCTCTTCCCCCTCTTTCCATTTCATTTGTGTCTTCATTTTCCCATTTCAGGTACTGTTCTCTCATAGGGACTACTCGAACTGTCTCCTAACCTAACCACCCCTGTCTTCAATCTCACTTCCTCAAGTCTGCAAATTGTTGCCAAGGTTATTTTTCTAAAACAGAAATTTTAGCACTTCACTGTCCTCTTCAAAAAGCTTCAGGTTCCTATTGCCTGCTGTGTCACCTTCAAACACTAGAATGACAGAGATTTCTAAACAAGAGCAAGCTCATCTGGTCATTTCCAGGCTGCTCTCATGCCACACTCTTGAATTCTTACACTGTAGATGCTCAGCTTTTTTAGAATGCATGTTTTTCCTACCTTCTATTTTGTCTGTTTTGTTTCCACATATGAGTGAAATCATATGGTATTTGTCTTTCTATAACTGACTTATTTTTGCTTAGCATAATGCTCTCTAGCTCTATCTATATCATTACAAATGGCAAGATTTCATTCTTCTTTATGGATGAGTAATATTTTATATATATATCTAACATCTTTACCCATTTATCAGTTGATGGACTGCCATGAATGCCTTCTCCCCATCTTGTCCACCTAAGAAATGTCACTTTCCATCTGTGTTTAAATTTAAACCAGATGTGTTGTATTCTTTGAGGCTCTCCTTATATATTTTCCTAATCTCAGCTTTACATTGGGTTCTTATATGCTCATGCCTCTATCATATCACTTATCAAATTGAATTTTTGTTGGTAACATGTTTGTTTCCCTCCTCTGTTACATTATGACATCTGAGAACATATAGAACCATGTTTCATTAGTCTTTGTATTCTTTTTTGTTGTTGTTGTTAACTTACCTATTTATCTTTGACAGAGACTAGTGAAGAGCAGGGGAAGGGCAGAGAGAGACACACACAGAATCTGAAGCAGGCTCTAGGCTCTGAGCTGTCAGCACAGAGCCCAATGTGGGGCTTGAACCCACAAACTGTGAGATCATGACCTGAGTTGAAGTCGGACACTTAATTGACCGAGCCACCGAGGCACCTCTTAGTCTTTGTTTGTATTCTTGATGTCTAACACAGAACTCTTTTATTAGAAACCTTATAAGATTACCAATAAAATATAGGTGAATAAATAAATGATTCATAAAGATGAAAATGAGTATACGTGATAACAAAAAAAGACAACAATAAGAACACTGATAGGCATCTGTGTTTTAAAAATATACCTTTACCTTTAAAAGAGTATGTAGAGAATTTAGAGCTGGAAGAGATTTCAAAGATTAGAATATTTTAGGATAATCCTTCTATTTAAAAGGTGAAGCTAAGAGGTCAAGATAAGTTCACAACACAGAAGAAAAGTGAATGGCAGAGCTCAGATAAAAGCCTGGGAATATGACAGGAATATGACTCTATGTGACATATTGTTGGTGGATTCAATTAGAAACAGAACAAAAGTGTGATTTGGCTTTCTTGTTTTTTAATAAATTCTTGTAAATACAATTATTTCAAATATTTTCCTTAGAATGTATTTCTAGAAGTAATGATATGTGCTGAGCAAATACTCTCTGAAAAACAATTACACTAATACCACCCTCACCAAGCATATTTGGAAGAACCAATATAATTACCTTTTGATAATTACTATTATAATTTTCAAGTCTTTGTAAACTTGATAGGTAGAAAACAATATTTTATTGTTGATTAAATGTTATTTATTTGATTGCTAGTGAAAGTTAACATTTCTTCAAATGTTTACTAATGTTTACGAGTTTTGCCAACTGACTTCTTCAAGATGTCATCATTGGTGGCTCTTTTTATATCTGTGATATTATCCTTTGACACAATAACCCAAATATATGCCTTACTTTATATTCTGTTTTAAAACTGTGTTTATAATCATTTTTAACATCTGACAGTGTTAAAATGTTACTAAATCAAACATGTCTATTTTCCTGTTATAATTTCCTTCACTGTCCAACTCAAAAAGCTTCCCCATTCAAATCTAATGGACTGTCTTCTATTTTTTTTTTCTTTTGCTTCTTTTTCACTGAAGTCTAAAATAAATCCTGGGGTTCCTGGGTGGCTCAGTCAGTTAAGCATCCAACTCTTGATTTCGGCTCAGGTCATGATCTCACAACCATGAGACTGAGCCCCAGGTCAGGCTCTGTACTGGACGTGGAGCCTACTTAAGATTCTCTCCCTCCCTCTCCCTCTGTTCCTCACCTTCTTGCGCACAAACATGCACATGTGTGAGCTCTCTCTCTCAAAAGTAAATTATAAACATTTTAAAAAATAAAAAATAAAATAAGTTCCAAGTGGATAATACTCTTATGTGGAGGAATCATCTCACTTGATCTTACTGTAAATTGATACTCAATGAATAAAATGTCCTTTCCCTTTTTCATCTTTATCACATCATAAATTCATATGTAAATATGTACATATATATGTGTAAACTGATTTATTTATTATCATTATATATTTCTGGTTATTTCTGTCTGGTTCCATATACCATAAGCCTATTCAGCACTCGGTCCATACTGGATTGATTATTATAGCTTATCATTACGGTTAAATATGAAATGTTTGGTAGAAATAAATTTCTCTTCAAAATCATTTCAGTTATTTTTATTAATTTATTCTCACAATTAAAATTTTAAATATTATTTCAAATTCCAGAAAATACTCCTTTGTCATTTTGGTTGAAATTATACTAAGCCTGAATACAGATTACTCAGAAAAGTTTAACATTATTCTTATAATTAGTTTTTCTGTCTACAAACAAGGAATGTCTTTCAATAAAGTTGTCTTCATATAGGTCTTTCATATTTTTTGGTTCAATTTATTGCAAAGTATTTTAAATATTTTTGCAAAGGAAGCAGAGTTTCATTTCCCACATATTAGTCAATGATTTCTTACTAGTATAAAGGAATGCTCTTCAGGTTTTTAATATTAATTTTTTATTTGATCATCTTCCTGAAGTAAGTACCTCTAATACATTTTTCAGTGTCTTGCCTTGAGATCGAATCATTTGAAAATAATCATACTACTACTTTTTCATTTTTAGTAGTCATCTCTGTTATTTTTGTTTCATGTTTTATCACTTTGGTAAAAATTTATAGAATATTAATTATAGTGGTAATAGGAATAATCCATTTCTTTAATAGTAATAACAACTATAAGTATATAATTGGTTGAAGTCTAAGAGTCTAACTTTATCATGTTAAACATTTATTCCATTACTAGTTAATGTTTTTGTGTTTCTTACAGAAATGAGGGATGTATCTTAATTAAATAGCTTTACAGAATCTTAGGAGATATTCATCATTGTCTTATTTAACCTATTAGTGTGTTTATAGTACACTTCCTAATATTAAGTCATACTTATTTCTTTTAGATAGTTTAAAGGTATTTTATGCAAACAAATTTGCTTCAGAATCAGACTACAGTGTTCAGCGACACTCAACATTGTAGTAGATATTTGCATTAAGTACCTGAAATCAATAAGGTTTCTAAAAAAGAAATAAGACGCTGGTAAATTCCACCTCTATCCTAGTCTCTGTAATCAGGCAAGTGTTCACGTATTTTCCTTAGAATATTGAGCACTGAAATGGTTAGACCACCATCTCAGTGGTGAGTTCAGAGAAGCTGACCATTCTTCTTCATGTCAGGAAATCCAACCACAGTACAAAGACTAGCATTACAAAATTCCAGAGTCGATTCCTCTCTCAGATTCTCACAGATTCTATGTGATTCTTAATTGTGTCTCCTCTAGCCTAACAAAAAAACACACCCTTAAAGAAGCAATGAGATTCTGAGATCGTAGTGGCATCACCGCTATCAGGTTTTCAACTCTCTGCTCACTTTGCTCAACTTTTCCCCATAAGTCACTTATAGAAAGTTCCCAAATGTCCCTTTCAACCACGGGGAGTGTCCCATGACAACCACGTCTGCACTACTTGCTCCTTGCCACTGATAATTGGGAACCAATCTGACATCCAACCTAAGTTTGGCTAATGAGATTCAAGGTTCCAAGAAGTTATAACTGGGATTTAGAAATAAGTATTTCAACCACGGAGAGTGCCCCAGGACAACCAAGTCTGTCCTACTTGCTCCTTGATAATTTGGAACCAATCTGACATCCAACCTAAGTATGGCTAATGAGATTCAAGGTTCCAAGAAGTTAGAATTGGGACTTAGAAATATGTACATGTTAATTTTAGCAGGTGCCCTGAAGAAATAGCTGCTAAATTCTAGAAATGTAGATGGCCTTCAGCTACCTACCCTATGGACCTAAAAATGGGGAAGACCAACATAAACAGAATGAAACAAAGCAGACAGAGAGATGTTAGGATTTCTGGCCAGTTTTTAGTTCTTATAACCAGTCCTTTCCTTAGGCCCTGTTGTATTCAGCCATGGGGTTTCTTGACATACCTTCATAAACTCTTTCTTTTAATTTTTTTTAATGTTTATTCATTTTTTTTGATAGAGACAGAGCGTGAGTGGGGGAGGGGCAGAGAGAGAGGGAGACACAGAATCTGAAGCAGGCTCCAGGCTCTGAACTGACAGCACAGAGCCTGATGCAGAGCTAGAACTCACAGACTGTGAGATCATGACCTGAGCTGAAGTCAGACGCTTAACCGGCTGAGCCACCCAGGTGCCCCATAAATTCTTTCTTTTAGCTTACGCAAGTTTAAGGGGCTTCTGTTACCTACAATCAAAGATTCCTGATTAGTAAGCCGCTGTGCCTGCCCTGCCCCTGATGTGAGCTCAAATACAGAGAAAAGGAGTTAGGAGATACCACTGGAATTCTATCGAACACTTTTTCTTTATGATAAATAAGGTTCTCATGGCAACAGAAAAATCCCTGATTCTATACAAGATGTAAGTATCAATATTTTATTGCCTATAGACCAGACGGAAGGAATTGACATCGTTGCTTAAGTTCCTGAAAAATCTGAACTCCTCTCTTTATTTTGTGTTTTTCTTTTGATAAATCTTTGGATTTAAAAATTTATAGAAACAGTGTTTTGTTCAAATGGTAGCAATAAAAGTAATCCAAAAGGCAGATCTTTGTTTCCCTCTGGCTCCCTGAGTACAGAGGATAGGTTGAGAAAAGTTGTAACGACCACATGAGTAATTACAGATATGCTATGACTCAGAATGTACTTAAAATACACATGCAGAATATAGTTCAGGTTTTCTATTGATGAGAAAATATCAGTTTGAGTGATTAAATTCAATTAAACCACCATTGTTGTTTAAGTCTTTGATGGAAATAGTACTTTGTAGTTTAATAGTTTTACTAAGGGTTTTCACCCTTAACTAGTTGTGTTTAGAATCATTCTGGCCTGAAATACTAATCATTCATCATTCGAAA
Source organism: Prionailurus viverrinus (assembly GCF_022837055.1). Classification (NCBI taxonomy): domain Eukaryota; kingdom Metazoa; phylum Chordata; class Mammalia; order Carnivora; family Felidae; genus Prionailurus; species Prionailurus viverrinus. Next base: position 144,018,277 of record NC_062562.1, read on the forward strand.
TTCCAAGATGATTGTTATGTTCTCAGTTAACAATAGACTGGAAGAAGCATGACCTTTTAAACCAAGTATCTTTAAACCATTGCTTAATTAGGCATACCACACACAAGGTTACAATCTCAGCAAGACTGAGTTTTAAACAGTTCCCTTTAATTTTATACCAATGGTCTGTGCAGCATCCAGCTGTTCTGGGTCCTTCACCTCCTGCTATTACAACTGGAAGAAGAGTCTCCCTTCATACCAATGACAGTGTTTTACAGTCTCAATTAAAAGGAACCAGGAAAAGCAACTTGCCTTAATATCTCATTAATGCCAGAAAGAACCAGTTTAACAACAATTTTATTTTCTACTCAGCAATTACACTTTAGGGTAGACATTATCCAATATTGAAAGGGGCATTACTAAATAATTCCATCCAATGGGTCAGTTTTTTAAATAACTTGAGAGTACATTTTGTAGCTCAGTGATCCTGACAGAAAACCTGGAAGGCTACACTAGACAAAATTGACAGTTGCCTTACAAAGCTCATTCTTTGACAACTGGTAATAGCTATGCTAAGAAAACTTTTATTATGTAGTAATTTTTTGTTGTCATGTATAGTAAGCAGTTCTGGGTCTAGTCAAGTACATTCTCAACTCTTCAGAATATTCAAAACTGATCTCAAGGAACCTGGGGTTTGGCCAAGGTTCCCCTCCTACTTCCAGGCTTTGGGAAGTGAGTTGGCTATCTCACTAGGTGAGAACACTGACCATCACTAACACAAACCACTCAGTCAGCGTTAGGTAATAGTTGTTAGCTAAGTTCCCAGCACACATTCTAGGTGTCTACTTTCAGTTTCTATGAAAGCCCTGTGAAGAAAAAGGATATTTCAGTCTGTGGATTTGATGTGCACTCCATGTAGCTATTGGTACATTTCAAAGTACCTCTAGGACAGGCAGGTAGCACTAGGGGAAGTGGAGAGTCCAAGATTATGGCTTCTCCTTCAACCCCGTGGTTCTTATTTTGACTGGCTGAAATGTTAGACTTCTGAGTAGCATTCTTTTGAAGACAGAGTTTGAAAAGCAGATTATAAGGGAAAAGCTCTTCACTTATTCTTAATAGAATATGGTAATCCCCATATCATCTGAGCTTGAAAGAATTGCAAATCTAGATCAAAGATTATCTCCCTCCTCCTGAAAACTCTTTTAATAAAATACCCTTCAGTGTTAGAAGCATTACATTCTTGGCTTTGATTGTGGGTATACGTACAAAACAGCCAAAGAGAAAGCTTCTGCTTTTGCAGTAAAATTTTGTTAAATAACATTGTTTATGAGGCTGTTAAAATCCCATATGATACATTTCATTTAGAAATAGTTTCCAAGAGAATTAATTCTCTCTTAAAAAAATAGGTAGGCTTGTTTCCATCACATAATGAAAGTTACATATCCCACTGAATGTCTCTTTACATTTTGGCTGCTTTGGAAACTCAGAACCTGATGTAGTCCTATCTTCTGATTACCATACTTCTTTCTTCCTCCTTAAAGGGGATAGATAGATAGATAGATAGATAGATAGATAGTATACTTCTATTTGAACCACCTTGTATATCTTTTTTATCATAAACAGGATGGGAATTAATAATTAGTGAACACTAACAGATAAGCCAATAATGAAATTTAAAAATTGATGAACTCCTGGGGCACCTGGGTGGCTCAGTTGGTTGAGCGTCTGACTTCGGCTCAGGTCATGATCTCACAGGCTGTGAGTTTGAGCCCTGAATCAGGCTCTGTGCTGACAGCTAGAGCCTGGAGCCTGTTTTCAGATTCTGTGCCTCCCTCTCTCTCTGCCCCTGCCCCACTCACAGTCTGTCTCTGTCTTTCAAAAAAAAATAAATAAATGTTAAAAAAAATTTTTTTTGATGAACTCCCTGAAAAGTACTAAAGCTCAGAAGGATTATATAATCCATGATAATCTGTTTATGCTCAAGTCTCTTACCTTGTATCATCAGTTATTGGAATACCGACAAGTTTCAAGCCATTAGCAAAATAAATCTCCAGGGAGCTCAAAGAGATTCTATTTTAAGTTCATACACTAAAATTCATGTATTTTATGTGATCCTCACATCTGGATCCACATGTGATCCTCACATCCTCACTTACTCTTGTATCGGACACAATTCTATTATGCTTCAGTCGGCTCCTGTTGCTTCAAGATGAAGAACAAATCTCACGAATGGCCTATAAGGGGCGCCTGGGTGGCTCAGTCGGTTGAGCGGCCGACTTCGGCTCAGGTCATGATCTCGCGGTCTGTGAGTTCGAGCCCCGCGTCGGGCTCTGTGCTGACAGCTCGGAGCCCAGAGCCTGTTTCAGGTTCTGTGTCTCCCTCTCTCTGACCCTCCCCCGTTCATGCTCTGTCTCTCTCTGTCTCAAAAATAAATAAACGTTAAAAAAAATTAAAAAAAAAAAGAATGGCCTATAAGACCTCTCATGCTCTATCTTACTCTTCTGACACTCATTTCCTTCAGATTCACCTGTCCCCAACTCCCTAGAGTAGGGAGGGATGTTTCCCTATTACAAACCCTCAGTTCAGCACACCTCTACTTTTAGCCCTCATTACAGATTATATTACTATCCCTTTGTGTGCTTTTCTGATTCACATCTAAATTCCCCCAAGAAATTCTAAATCTCATATCTGCTTTGACTACTAGTAGTGTATCTTTAGCACCTATCAGAATGCTTAACACAGTCTACATGCTCAATGAATACATCTCGACTAAATTAATGAAATTTTATATGTACTTCTCTGTCCGTAGTGGGTTGAAAGAAGCAAATTATGGAAGAGACCAGCCCCCAAAACAATCACAAAAACAGCACTTTGGTAAGGTGAAAGGGGGAAAAAGACTAAAAAGTGGACAGAAGAACTCAGAAATCACTGAAGTCTAGAGGCAAATTGTCTTAATAATCATTAGGCTTTAAGATGTTTTTAATAGTCTTTAATAGCATCATTATATTACAGTATGGTATAATAATAGAAGTCATCAAGGAAGGGTTTGGCTTTTATCTATGATTAAGATAAGAGAGAAACTGGTAATTTACCTTTGAAATACTTTAATCTGGTATTTCTTTAAAGATTTTCCCATCGTCTGGAGGTGAGCTTCAGTTATTGAGGAAAACATTCATTTGCGTTCCTCTTCACACGTCCTAACTACATGGATAAATGGAGTGTTCCCAACCTCATATAAGGATAAATAACCTTGCATTATAATACCCCTCCTTTGCTCAGTTTTATAATTGCAAGAAAATTATTTTCAAATTCCCTTAATATTTATATTCATAACAAAAGGATGGTTATGTAATGTCTCACAAAAATTCTGCTGAAAACGAGGATACTCTGTGTTGAATGTAAACCAAATTTTGCCTCATGTTGCCTGCACAAAGCAAAAGAAGAAGTTTCCACTTGAATTCTAAATTGAAGATGACCTTGTGCTTTTTTGAGAAAGGCTGGCAGCTGAGGTCACTGGAGTGTATTATGATGGACAGTGCAGCGCCATGCATGGCTCGGAGGCATGTCCATTGTGTGGATTACAGCCAAACAGAAAGAATTAGACAGCTCAGAGCATTCTAACATTTCATTTGAAAATAATGGTCAAAATCATGGGCAGCAACCATTACAACTTTCATGAAAGAGCAGCAGCATTCAATAATTCCATCACTTCAGACAGGCATTTGGCTATTCTTAGCCGAATACTATGGGTCCAGCATATTCTGTATCAGTTTCTGTGACACTTACAGAAAGCAGCATTTCTGCTTCAGCAGGAGGCAAATCCCATATACCCTGCGTTGTATGTGGTTCTATCTTACACAATGCAGCTCATTGCTTTAAATTGACCAAATCATTGAAAGTGATACAAGGAAAGAGAAAATGCAGAAACTTAACATGGCACTTTTAGAATGTAAACGTATAGCCACTCCAAATCATCTACTTTCCTCAGGTCAACTTACTGTTTAAAAAGCTTAAAATCAGTTTCAAAACAAAATATCTACAATTCCTTCTCTAATAATGACACAAACAAAACATTTTAAAAGAAATCTAATCTGTTGTCAATGGTTCCAAATGAGTCTCCTAAGTTATTTCTGAAATAGTGATATTTAAGTAGAATATTTTGATTGATAGAGGCTTATTTTTAACTTCTGCTTCTTTCAGGAGCAGATTAATGTTTCTTTCAGGAGCACAGAAAATATGTTTGAGATTTAAAAGCAGGTGGAAAAACTCACACTTCTGATTAAAAGGGGAACTGCTTCTAATCCTGTGCTTTCCACTCTGTTTGTGTGTCTTCTATAGTTAGTGGGGGGAGGGGACAGATTCTGTCACTTCTAAAGTATTTAATGACAAAAAAAAAAAAAGTTGTAACTTACCATTGAAATTGACAGCCCGAATGTAACCAAGTAGCTCTTTCCCGTCCACCGTACTCATTCGTGGGCAGAGACCAATGTATCCAGGGCAGAGATCTTTGTGCATGTTGTGCAGGGCATAAGCCATGGAATATACTGCATCAATTACAAATTGGACCTTTCCTTCCTGTTCATAAGATGAATCCCTCGCAATTCTCTCCAGCCCTGCAAAAATTAAAAAAAAACCAAAACCATCAATTGGTGTTAGATCCACTAAAATATGGCATTAGGGCTAAGATTTCCACATATGAGGCACACTTAATGAGACACAACTATTTGATTTTACTCCCAATTATTTTAATCCTATACTTACTGAGTCAGGCTTTTAAACTGGGTATTGAATTTTTTATTTGTAAAGAACAAAAACTATTCCATTAGCAACAAAAAGATATTAACTAAATAAAAACATATAGTTTCATTATCTTTATTTCCACCTTATTGAGTCCTATTACATTGTACATTCTAATAATTACATAACATTCTGGTTGTGACTTGATCTTTTAAGTAAAATGTGCAGACTTTGTCCTTTTCATCTACTTCAATTCTAGGATCATCATTTAATTAGTGTCTCAAAGTAAGGTCTTTTTTCCCTCCTCCCATATCTATTCTTGTATTGAATGTGCTTCATTTACTTGGGCGCCCTTTTTGTATATATTAAATGACAGTATTTCCTTAAGTAACCCAGCTATCTTTAGCAGAATCATTCGACTTAACTTTTTTTCTTGAACTCAGTTCAAGAAGAAATGATTACTAGAATAAGGTTATTTAACATATCTACTACCTAATAGACTAACCTTTTATTCCCTTGTTTTTTCCTTTCCTTTTCTTTCCTTCATAGGAACTTTCAAGTATACAATACAGTATTGCTAACCATAGTGACCATGCTGTACATTAAATCCTCATCAATTTCCTATTTTAATTTTCTGTTAAAACGATGTAGAGCTCTCAAATTAATTGTCATTCAAAATAATTGTACCTGTGTTTGGGCATATTTAAGGCTGAGAATTGGCTTTGGGGATTGCCTTTAGCATGGCGTTTATCATTTAATATTTAATAAAAGCTTACAATTTAAAATGGAATGTAAATTTGATATTAAAATCAGATAATGTATAATTAGTTATAATCCAACATTCTCATTTTGAAGATGAGGAAACTGAGACTCATGGAGGAGGAGAAGTTCACTTTGGGCACAGAGGGCAGGTATGGAAGCCTTCCCAGGTCTCAGACTTGGAGCCCAATATTCATTCATTCCCCTGAAAAGTATGGTGAATGGCAAGAATGTGCACAAGAAAAAATTACAGAAATGATATTGAGGTCAGAACCAAAAAGGATCTCCCAGCACTTCCACACCCTACCAAACTTTATACATCCACTAACGCTTGGAGAGACCTAAAGCAAACACTTGAAACTTTCCCATGGAGGTCACTTGGTAACCTTTAAAAAATAAGTAGTCTTTAAGTTCAACAAATATTTTTCTTAAGACTAATTAGTCAGCTGAATTAAAATGGCTGTTTTATATTTGGGTTTTTCTTTATCTTTTTAGAGTTATTTATTTATTTTGAAATAGAGCGAGAGAGAAAGAGCATGAGCAGGAGAGGGAGGGAGGGAGGGAGGGAGGGGGAGAGAGAGAGAGAGAGAGAGAGAGAGAGAGAGAGAGAGAATCCCAACCAGGTTCCATGCTGTCAGCATAGAGCCTGATTTGGGGCTCCACGTAGGGTTCGAACTTACGAACCATGAACCATGAGATCATGACCTGAGCTGAAATCAAGAGCTAGATGCTTAACCAACTGAGCCACCCAAGCGCCCCTCTATTTGGGTTTTTATAGTCTGATAAAACCACTGATTTTCTTGTAGATAAATGTGACAGTCAATTCCTTCATTCTATCCATCTAATCACTGAACATCTTTTCTTCTGGTCTTAATCACTTGTTACATGCTGATCCTTTAGGTGCTGCTGGTTGGTTCCCTATTCTCTGCAGTCTGTCATAATGCTGAATTCTGTTCCTCCTTTTTAGACAAGTCTGTTCAGATTTTTTTGATGACTCAATTTTCCATTCCCCAAGATTGAGTCCCCTTTTTCTGTCCAACCTCATAATCCATTCATTTTCTTTTTTTTTTTTTTTTTAATTTTTTTTTAACGTTTTTATTTATTTTTGAGACAGAGAGAGACAGAGCATGAACGGGGGAGGGGCAAAGAGAGAGGGAGACACAGAATCGGAAGCAGGCTCCAGGCTCTGAGCCATCAGCCCAGAGCCCGACGCGGGGCTCGAACTCCCGGACCGTGAGATCGTGACCTGGCTGAAGTCGGACGCTCAACCGACTGCGCCACCCAGGCGCCCCAATCCATTCATTTTCAACACCTTAACTATTACTATTTCTATGGTCTAGACATATATATTTGAATTCAAAAAGGTTGGTTTTAGAGTCCAAAACATTAGATCAACTCATAGTAATCAATTTAATTCATAATAGACTCTAGCAGTCTGATAAATTAGTTTTCTAGGACTTTCCTGTCAACTAACTGCTAGCCCACATTTCCAATTGCCTATCATATTTCTATGTAGTCTGTTTCTATGTCAATCTCAATAGATCTAAAACCAGGCTATCATTATAGGGAATTACTTCATTTCCCTAAAACCTCCAATTGAGGGTTATATAAGTTTGGAAGCAGTGAGGAAAGATCAGTTCTCACAAAGAGCACGTACAAGGTGCCAAAAGGTATATTGATTCCTTCAACCTGCATTAGCTGTATGATCTAAAGTAAGATCCGTGCAGGTGTGGGAGCACTATCTTCTCCCTGTCTCTGTGTGGCACTTTGTCTCCTGGGTACTAGGACAGCACTGCTATGTCCAGAATGTCATTAAGTGACCTATGAAAACAGCCCTTTCAGCTTCTGCTAAAAATTTCTCTCCTGTAGTTTTAACCACAAAGTAGACAATTCATAAATAAATATTGAAGAATGGTCACAGGAACCAAAAAAAAAAAAAATGCAGTTGTTTCTTTAATGATCTTATCTGGTGACCAGCCGCTCTGGTTAGTCCAGAATTGAGGTTGGTCTCAGGATACAGGACCAAACCCTAGATAGTCCTATGTAGACCAGCATGGTTGCTTTTGAAAAAAAGAGGCAAAATGACACAGAAACGTAATGATACAAGATGGAAAAAAACTACTTTGAGGGTAGGTCCTTAGGTCTATCCCAGTTTCATTTATTTTGCATCACTGATTTAATAACTGGAAATGAAGATATGCATCCAGAGCAGTTGTTCACTTTTTGATTATCTTCTTACGTGCAGATTCCTTAGGGTCACTCCAGATTTACCAAATCAGCATCTCCCAATGTGGGGACATGACTAATCTGTAGTTTGCAAATACAGACATCTAACTGCCTTAGTACAAGCTGCAATAACAATACCAAAGACCAGGTGGCTTATAAACAACAGAATTTACTTCTCATAATTCTTGAGGCTAGAAGTTCAGACTCAGGGTAACAGCCGGTGAAGGGTGTCTTCTGGGTTGCAGGCAGCCATTTTCCATTTTCTTATTATACCCTTACATGGAAGAGAACAGACTTCTGTTGACTTTTTTTTTTTTGAGAGAGAGAGAGAGAGAGAGAGAGAAAGTGCATGTGCATGTGAGCAAATAAGTGGGGGAGGGGCAGAGAGCGATGGGGAGAGAGAATCTTAAGCAGGCTCCATGCTCAGCCTGACACAGGGCTCAATCTCATGACCCTGAGATCACGACCCTGAGCTGAAATCAAGAGCATGGCTCAACAAACTGAGCCACCAGGCATCCCTCTGGTGACTTCTTTTAAGGGTACTAATCCCATTTATGAGGGCTCTATCTTCAAAACTTCATCTAATCTTAATTACCTCCCAAAGGCCCCACATTCTAATACCATCATATTAGGGGGCAGAATTTCAATATATAAATTTGGAAGGGACACATTAAGTCTGTAACATTAAATTTCCAGGTTATGTTTTTTGTAATTCTGCTCTGTAAATCCCTCTGCTACACACACACACACACACACACACACACACACACACACACCACACTTCTGTGAATATTGTTTTTCTGATTTGTTTTCTTTTGTGTACTTTAAAGAAAAGAGAGAATTTCTTTATCTCTATTACCACTGGGTGGAGTATGAACAGCAGGCATAGAAATGGCAAAAATGCCCAAGCCAAATTGATTCAAAGAAAGAAATGGCTGTGAGAACATTAAAGAATTTGGAAAATTTTCACAATCCATGCAATACATGTAAGAGATAGTTGTATACGAATGTTTTATATTTTTAAATTTACTCTATTCCAAAGAGTTCTGGATTTAACATATTATGATTTTATTTTAATGCTACTGCAACCTCACTACCAATTTATAAAGATATTTCTCAACATTCAATAATTGGGATAAAGTTATATACAATACTTTCCTGATAAATTTTAATGGAGATACCCTAATTTATTAGCATATTCTTGCTTGATTTTTCCTAAAACAATTTCAACCTCATACATAATGGATTTATAATTAATTCTCAAATACCATGCATATTATGAAAGGGACGTATTTAAGTTTTCACTTGTCAAACTATTTATCCTTAACTAGTTATAAATGAGTAGTATGGGTGGAGATTAAATATGTCCAACTTTGCACTTCTTTTTTTTAATAAAAGTTCGGAAGGCTGTCTAGCGACCATTGTCAAGGGAGTCAACGAACATTGTAAGACTCCATCAATCTATGTAAGTACATGGTGACAAACTAAAAGACTGAACATTATCACCATTTCTAAATTTTAAAAGAAATAATTTTATTTATTTCTGGGCCATTTAGACAATATATTTTTTTATTCCCTAACATTTCAACTTCATGACGACACTTAAAGATTTTACAAGAGCTACAGTGTGCTCCTTGCATCCTGTATTTGCTTTTTTTATTCATCTTAAAGAGGAATTTAAGAGGCTGACAGTGACTCATCAACTTAATTGGCTGTAAAGTTTCATTATGCTATAGTTTCTAAAGTTAGCACTAATGTATTGCTATAAAGTGCTAAATATTGTCAAAGGCTCTATGTCAGCCATCTATTTAAAACATTGTAAAGTTGTGATGTGCTTTAGTGTGTAGCTTAAAATTAACAGCATATAGCAAAGTTTTGGCATGGTGAGAGATGAAGTCAGCCTCATAAATTTTATAGCAAGATTGTTTTATGTTTTCATTAATGAAATCTAAAACATCTGACTGTATCTCATGATCCTGGACAACAGAGTAAGTCCTTACTGGTCTAAGCAGTACCACATGCACCTCAATTAAGGTCTTTTAAACATCACCGTGTATTTTCTTGGTTTTGAAAAGGCAAGTCTGCTCGCATTTGCAAAGTGTGTATCTATGACAATGTGAGTTCCTAAGATGAGCTTGACATGAATTTTAAATTCTTTGACTGACAGATAGCTGTTGAGCTTGGTTTTCTAAAAATTTCTCATTTCTCAGGGTATGGTTTAGTTTTACAGATTGAAATTAGGGTTATTTTCATTTTCTTGAAAGTATGTTAATGTAATGATGAGCCAATAAACCAGTCGATTCAATGAAGAAAGAAAAAAAAAAGGAAGTCCTCTCAGTTGTTTTATTCCTGAGAACCCAAATATCCAATTGGTTCATCTTTTACTATAGTCCTAGCAGAAATAATCCCACATTCTAAACTTGCAGGTTAAAAAGTATTTATTTAGTTTCTCCCTTGACTTTTTCTTAAGTATGCAGGAACTATCTTAAAGAATTAAATTGTTTTCTTGCAGTCACTGTTGAGAGGATGCCGGGAGGAAAAAGAGAATCTGTGAGCTGCTAAGAACACATTTATGCACCTAGGACCAGATTTACAAGTCATTCTGAATTCCACAACAATCCCATATGCCTCGCTACCTGATGCACCAGAAAAAAGACTGTCATGTCCTACATCAAGCTTTCCTAATACCTCACACGTATGTACTAACTGCACAGTGGGTGATTGAAATCAGTGAACCACACCAGGGACAATCAGCGAGAACCAGAAAGAACGGCACAAGGAGTCCCTATCAAGTCAGCCAACATAAGACACCTTTTACTGAATTTAAACTGACTTGGTTTCAAGGATACAATGGGGGAAGGATGGGCTAGAAACACAAGCATATTCAATTATACGGGAATATCTCCAAAGCAGTAGGATTCACAGATGTAGTGTGTGCAACCCCAGACTGCAGGAGATGAGAACATGGGCCCCGTGGTGAGACAGAAAGACAAACTGACTGAGAGAGGCAGCTGGCTACGGAGAAAGAAGACCGGCCAGTGGGGCAGACCTAGATTCAGGTTCCAGCTAAATGGCTCAAGGCAATTGGCCTTGGGCACATTCCTGAACTTCACGAAGCCTGGGCCTTCATCTGGGAAAGTTGCCCTAGGGACCTCTGGGATGGGACACCCCATCTTTCCAGCTTCCTCTGCTTGTACCACCCTGCCTCTCCCAGCTCCACTGTAGGTCCTTGAATGTAACATAATTTTCCCACCGCTGGACTCACTTAGATGTTCACTCTGTAACTCTCTTCACTCCTTCCTGGATGCCTCTTTCTCATCCTCCAAACTTCAGGTAAGCTGTCAAACCAAATTAGGCTGGAGCACTGATATGTAATTTTTAAAAATATAGCATTCCAGATCAAATCCTAGAGGATCTTTAATGCCATGCTTAAATACTGAATATTGTTCAGTTGGAAACAGAGAGCCATGACCAATATTTAAAATGTTTCTGGGAGTATGTGTGTAATAAATTGAAGCAAATGTAATTTGAAGGCAGACATACAAGCTGGGAGGCAGGGCAGATATAAGTTGAAACAGGAGGGGAAAAAATAATGAGAGAAAATATATTTCAGATGTCAAACTGACAGTATTTGGGCACCTGATTAAATATGGGAGTAAGGGTTGAAGGCAATCAACAACCCAGGGGTTTTGAGGCTAGGTAGTAGAACACTGGCAGCATTAACAGAATTTGGAAAATCAGGTTAACAAGGTTTGTTTCTGACAGTTCTCCTACTGTATCAAGACCTCAGTTAAAATAACTGATTTTTAATACTCTGCAGTATTTATTATATCCTCTAACGGAGTATATAGACTTTATATAAATTTGTTGAATTATTTAAAGAGCAAAAGATCCAAATGTTTAGAGTAATCATGTAACAGTAATATGGCTGATCATTTATTTATGACATTGCAAGAATTTAAGTTGCTTTGGAGTAAAGTACCATTTGCAGCACTGTCTTGAGACCAATGGTATGAGAAGTCAAAGACCTGCAATCCAGTTCTGAGAGAATGACCCGCTGACTTTGTGTCCGTGGTCAAGTTATGAACTGTCTGGCATTTGTTTACTTCTCAGTAGAAATTAGATGACTGAACGAGATAATCAATCAGGGTCCCTTCAGTTCTAAGGTTCTGGATTCTAGGGTATGTTCTCTTATTTGTTTCTTTTTATACTCACTAAGATCACTGCAAGATTGCATAATGGTATGAGTGAAAAAATACCAGTAAAAATGATTCAAAACAGTTTGGGATATCAAGTAACTGGGCTCCCACTGAGACCTGGAAATTCCACATTAACAAAATACCAAACGTCAGCCTGGATTTCTTTTCCTGTATTGTCAGTCTGGTTAACTGAGTCACTACATTTTCATTCCTCTTAGACTTAAGCTATATATCAAATCTATTTCCTCATGAAGGAGAAAAGTATCAGTTCTTTTGATCCAATGGTTAAAGAAACCAATTATGGGAAATAAGGTCAGAATAGTAAAAGGATGCAAATAATTAAGATGGACAGGGTCCTTCACAAATAGCATCTCATTCATCCTAAATTATTATTACTCCTTTTTTTAATAAAGGAACTAAGCCTCAAAAAGCTGAATAATTCACCCAAGATCACACAGTTACGGCAGTAAATGATAGTCAAGTCTGACTCAAAACCTTGGCCATTTACTATTACACCTCCTCCTTCTTTGTGAAATTTTGTTTCTTCCAACTGGGGCTTAACTTTCCCTTCTCTGCTTAACTTCTAGCCATTAAACCCATGATTGATTTGTATCCTATGTGAAGCAGCAGGGAGAGGTTGTGTGTGTGTGTGTGTGTGTATGTGTGTGTACCTTTAAAGAGTAGTGAACAGGAATTAAAGAATATTATAAAATAATATACACTTTTACAGAAATACTAATAAATATTAAAATATGGCAATATTTATATTAAAATATGTGAAAAGGGGAAATACATTTATATAACATTATTTTTCTGAAGTATAAACAATTCATCTTGCTTATAGATTTCAGCCATACACATGAGATAAAATCGGCATAATACAACTGAAATTCATAAGCAAGAGATTAGATATTTGCGGTGAAAACCAAAGCTAATAAAACTTATAAATTAATATTATAAAAATTAATAGAATATTTTAGCTCTGAAGGTGGGAGTGTATATCCATGGACGTGTCTGCCAGATTCTCCGAGAAAGTAACATCAAGCTCAAAAGAGAATTCTACACCTAAGATTCTGCTTTGTACATTCTGCAGCAGGCTTTGTCAAGGACCTGTATAAACAGATGTATTGGACTAATGAACTAATTTGAGCCAATACCTTATCTATTTACAAACGGCAGAGAAAATGAGAAGATAAGGGTCCTCTGCTGAAAGTCACTTGCACTCTATTTCTTCTGTAATTTAAATATAGTCCCAAGAACTGAAGGCTCTTAGCTGCCTGAGGACACATCCGAGACACTTGTAAATCAACCCCTGAAGAGTGCTCCAGCAGCCCACAATGACTTCTCTCCTTTGTGTGCCAGGCAGGAAATGGAAAGTGCTTCAGGCACATGCCAGGTGTCCCCTTCAGGTGTTAAATTTTCCATGCAATGCCCTAAGGTTTTTAAAACCCTGAAAAACCTAAGGTAAGAGGCAACTAAGATTAAGAGTGTATCTTCAGGCAAAACAACCAGTTTTTAAAAAAGATGCTCAGAAGAGGAAATTATTTCATAGATATATCCCTAAGTCCCCAAACAAAGAAAAGGCATTTGATTAAATTCAGATAGTTGCATTTCTCTACATAATTATCTTAGATCCTGCATATCAGAAACACATTTTGATTCAAGAGTGTACAAGATTATTGACAGAGTTAACTCAATAGTTAGTAGCAGAGTTTCTCTCTTGAAAGCATATTAAAACTCTCCCATAGAAGAATCCAATTTTCCCTCCATAAATCTCCTTTAGCAGACAGGACTTATAATGCCCCCTCCCACCCCAAAATATGTTATATAGTCATTGCAGACCTTAAAATGTGGCTTAGAATCCTTCTTAAATTTTTTTTTCTGATTTCAAAAGCTAATCAGTATTAGTAGAAATGTGAGAAAAAAGTATCATGAAGAAAATAAAGAATATTTATTAGCCCACCATGTTAACCACGATTTGCATAATGATCTATGTCCTTAGCAGGATTTCTCTATTTTCCCTCTTTATTTTTAAAAATTAAGAAGATTCTGTGTATATATATTTAATATGCTATATTCACTTCACCCATAGTGAGAATTTCCGGGTATTGTAGGAACTTGATACTTGCATTGATACTTGTTTTGATACTTGCATTGTAGTTTGTTCAATGGATTCAAGTTTTGCATTTAACTGTTTTCTGATACTCAATGTGATATTTGGTGCAAAGTAGGGATCTAACATTGTTTTCCAAATTATGAGCCAATTCTTCCACACTATTTATTGAATGAATATTCTTTTCCCCATTAATTTATATAAGTCACTTTTAACACATATCAAACTCTTATACCTTCTTGGATATGTGGCTGGAGTTTCTGCTCTAGGCCACTTGTCTGTTGACATGCCAATACAGTACTACCTTTTTGTTACAATTACTGTAATTTTATAATAAGCTCTACCATCTGTTCATGAAAGTTCTATCAATACTCTTATTTTTTTGAAATTCTTGATAGTTCTCACAAATAAACTTTAGAATTATTTAAGCTACTTCCAAAAAACCTGGAGCTTTTATTAGAATTGTATTGGTTTTTAAAATTAATTGCAGAAGACTTGAAATAGCTGCAATATTAAGTATCCCATTTGGGAACACAGTGTCTCCATTTATTCAAATCTCCTTTTGGAATCCTATGTCATTCATGCATTTCTTTTTAAAACCCCTCGATATTTTGTGTTTTCTAGCTTTATGAAACAATTTATTTTTTCATTTTATTTTTAACTGGTTAATCTTGGTATAATTAAATTTCAGTTCATTCTTAATACTCAACATTTTCTTCTCCCCTTATTTAAACTCTATGCAACATAGAAGGCCCAGATTAAATTCTATCTCTCACAAAGAAATACAAGAAAAACGCAAAAAAAAAGCATGAGTTCTGATATCAACAGATCAAGACTTGAGATCCTTCCTGAATCTCCTATTCTTTACTCACAGAATGGGAATTTATACCTATGATGCATGGCTGTAGTGAGAATTAAGTGAGAAAATGCAGGGCATCTAGCTCATTATATAGTGAATAAACACAACTATTTGTTCTGTGGGGCTACAACATACTTAAGCTTCTACAGCGTGCAATACTCTTCCAATTACACAAACAAAAGAAATCCCAACATGAACCCAGGATATATATTCATATACTCATTCAATAAATATGAAAGAGGCAACTTAGTTCAATGATTAGCAACAACCACTCTGCAGTCAGTCTGCCTGGGTTCAAATCCATAACACCATGTACTAGTTATGGGACTTAAAGTCTCTAATCTCTTATGCCTCAGTTTCCTTATCTGTCAAATGGGAATAATAAGTACCTCTCCCATAGGATTGTTGTCATAAGTGAGTTAATTGTATAAGGCAGTCTGAAGAGTGTGCTGAAAACAGTAAATACTGTATAAGGGGATGTTGTTATTATTACCTTATTATCATCATTCAGTAAGCTTGTGTGATATATTAAGCATGAGCTAGATACAATAGTAAACTAAAACTCACCTCATCGCTGATGTCATGGAGTGACACTTGGGGCTAAGATCTAATGGAAAAATGGTTGTGAATTAGGGGATAAAGGGAAGCAGGGGGAGCACAAGAGGCAGGGTGATAGCACTGGCAAAGACCTAGTGATAAAAGGGGTAAGAAGAGTACGAGGGGCTGAAATAATGCCCAGGTAGCTGGAGCTGGGCAGGAAGGAGTGTGGCCTTCCTGATGAGGCCTGAGGCGGGTAGAGCAGATTAAGGGACTTTGCAGGCTACCTGGAATCAATCTGTCTTCTTCCTATGCGCAGTGGGAGGCCATTGGAAGGTGAAATAATTGGGTTTCCAGTTCAAAAAGAGCACTGGATCAGGAGACAGGAAGGAAGAAAGAGTAGTTAGAGTGGGCTGGTTGGGAGGTTGTTTCATAATCTGAACAAAGGGCATATGGTGGCACGGGCTAAGGTGATGATGAAGATGGAGAAGTATAAATGCATTTGAGACATTAGGAGACATAATTAAAAGGATTTGGATGGAGCTAAAGAAAGGGGTGCTGCCAAGAGTGACTTCTAGGTTTCTGGCTTATGTATCTGGGCAGACCCTGCTGCTCAGTGAGACCAACGATGCTGTCTAGGCCAGAAATATATTGTCCCTCCCACCAGATAATCACATTTTTGCCTAATGGGTGATGAAGATGGTGGATTTGTTCTTGTTAAGATAGGCCAGGGAAACCCCACTAGCCTGCACCTGAAAATTCTGTCTGCTCCCTTAGTGCATCAGGAATGTACCCTGCCTGATTTGTGGCATTTGTAAGTCCAGGTCAAGGTTTCTCCTGGGGTTCATTATATCTATTATTATTTACAAACTCCCTAGGATGTGAACTACAACCCAGGAACTGGGAAAAGAGATGGCCCAGGAATTATTTCCAAGACTATGTTACCGGTCAGCAACTGGCTTCAGTCATTCTATTTGCAAGTCATTAATCATATTCTCTCAGACATTCTCTTTGGGAAAAAAAAAAAAAAGATGAACAGTAAATAAGACAGTCTGCACTAAGCATGCACACAGGAAAACAGAACTTTCCCCCTTTCCACTCTCTCTAGTTCCACCTTCCCACTCCCCTACTCTCTCACTCTTAAAATTTTGTCAACAATGACATAATGCCACTATAAGAACACATACAATGAGACCCGAAAACTTGCAATTAATAAAATAGGAATGCTCGCATTAAAACAATCTTCAAAATGATCCTGTCTGCTCTTTTTATACTTCATGACGTGACCTATCAGTGGTTTTAAAATCACTGTAGTGGATCACAAACAGCATATTTTTAGAAAACAGAAATCCGTGTATTGCACATAGTAACAGGAAGCGTTGTTTCTTGAAACTCTCATTACAGTTGCAAAGGCACCTATGTACGGGGTTACCATACACAATAAATCACTAATCAAAAAGAGTTTGAAACTCACTGACCTAGTCCAGTCTTCTTATTTTACAAATGTTGAAACTGAGGCAGAGGAACATTGAGGGATTTTTCAGGTCTGACATATCATGAAGAGGCGCAGCTAGAAACAGAACCCTACCACCGAACTCCACGATTCTTCCCTTTATATCATGTTGCCTTTTTCAGCTGCATTTTCTCTCCCTTTGTAACTAAGTTCCATCGAGGATAAGTAAACCTTGAGGGTATCTCAAAGTGGCTTTGTCCATGAGGAATGGAAAGCCTTGAAAGAGATTAATTAAATCAATTATGAGAAGAAGTGAATAACAAGAAGGTGTGGGTTACCGTAACGTTCTCTCATGCCACCATAAAAACGATTATCGGTGAAAACCAACAACATTCAAAGAACCATGTTTTTTGGCTGAAAGTGTCAAAAATAGAAAAGCAAAGGGCTTTATAACAGGGATTTCAATTTAAAAAAGAAAACCAGGAATACCGTAAGTATAAGATGCATATTCTTCAAATGAAAATTTTAGGGCATCTGTGTGTAATACTGGAGCACCCAGATGAAAAAGGAAAACAATCATTGCCTCTGTGCAATGTGGTCAATCCTCTGGGTGACTGACTGGGTCTTTCACTTTTCTTCCCAATTTTAAGGGTCACAGCACAGGCGTGGGTATAATGCCAGTGGCTGATTAAAGCAGGTCACAATCTGTCTGGGAGAGTTTCTATGCCATCCTTCATAGGGACAGGGACCAGACAAGATGACCTCTCTTGTTGCCTTCCAATTAATTCAATCAGCCTCTGCTTCTATCAGACATCTTCACGGATGCAGACCGTCCACTCATTTCAAGTCTTCATCAGGAATCGGTAAACACAGAGGCTGCAGACTGCATTTAGTGAATCAGCAGGATTCATTTTTCAGTCATCATTTTTGATTTACAACTTGTTTCTAAATATTATTTTCTCTCTCAATCATCTGAAACCTCATGAAGGACAGGGGCTGGCTCTGCATCCTCTGAGTACCCACTGGGCATAGCATGGTGCCCAAATCTGTCTTAGGTTAACATCAATGTTTGTTAAACCAATCTGAACTGAGTTTCGTTCCAAAGAAGGACATATCCATAAGATAATCCCAATTAGCTGTGCATAAAGCCTTCCCTTTTTAACATTTTGTGAAGTGCCACTCTAGGAAACTATATGGGATATAATAAAGTACAACTGGGAAAACTTTTTTTCAAATAAACAAAAGCTATGCCTTCTATTTTTATGTTCAAATAAATGTGCATAAAAGGTAGATATCGGTAAGGGTGTTTTGCTTCTTGCTTCTCTCCACATGGGCTGGTAGGATAATTTCCATAATAGAGAAAACAGACCATCTGAGACTAACTGCATCAATGTTAAAACAGCAGATCCAAGATGAGGTAAGTACTCATTTCAAAACCCTCATAAATCAGGAAACTGTGGCTGTACTTCATCACTCCCTAAACAATAAAATATCAGTATTTATTAAGCAGAACTCCTACACACTGTTGCCTAAGATAAAAAAAAATGTAGCTTTTGACTAGGAACTTACCTTACGGTGGAAAAGGAGTAGATCTGTTTGACAAGTCTTTATTTTTTTTTAATCTAACTAATATAAAGTGTATTGTCCTTAAGCATTACATATAAACTAAATTGTCACTCATGATTTAGTGTGAGTCCTATCTAGACCTAGAAACTTTCCAAAACAGAAGTGGAATTCTGGCCCCATAAGGAGCAAATTAACCACCAAGGGTCTGTTCTGGCCACAAGCCCTGGTCTCACCTTGAGAGATAGAGCATGACCTTTTGGAATCTCTCATTATTACTCCTGTATACGAATGCCAAAAAAAATTTTTTTGAAAATATTTTCATCTTTAAACCTTCAATACATGCAAATGCAAAAAAGAATTGAAAATATTTTCATCTTTAAACTTTTATCACATGCTTTGAATATCAAAACACATTTTGTGCGAAAAATTATAAATAGAAATTTGATATATTTAGAACCAATGTGAAAATCATAGCCTGAGATGCTCTTTAAATTTAGTTCTAACAAATCTGCTTTTTGGATTCTGTTCTCAGTGGTTTATTTTTACTCCCCAAATTATGTTACTACCATCAAGGACTTGGATAGAAACAGGGAGCTATGATAAAGGAAACATTTAGACATAATGGCTCAAGTGTATAAATGTTCATAAACAGTCTTCTTTTTAGAAGCAGAGAGGAAGAGACCTAACATTTCTCATTTCTATTATGAGCCAACCACCATGCTAGACAAATTGGATATGTTCTTACATAATTCTTGCAATAACTCCATGAGGCAAGTTATATTATTCCCATTGTTTTTTCCAGAAAAGAAAACTGAGTCTCAAGTTTAAAAGGCCTGCCCATTGTCACAGACAGTAAGTTGTAAAGCCAACACTCCAAACTGTGTCTTGCTTTATAGTCTTACTCAAACTGTCTTGCATTACAATTCAGGTCTAAACAAAAAAAGAATGTGCCCAGGTACAACATAATGAATTTATATTAAGATATAAACCTGTTGCCAGATCCTTGGATAGGCCTATCTCATTTAACATGACTCTAAGCACTTGGTAAACATCTGGCCTTTGACTTTCTATGACAGTCCTGTGTGCTCATCTTCTGTATGAAGTAGTCATTTTTAATATGAGTTTTATGATAGTCTTTCAATCAAATGCTTTTACGAATGAGACAGACTCAGGTATGGGAGTCATTTGGTAAACCACCATCTCTTTCAGAGCCAACCTTTTCTTAGAAGAGCATTTTGGCTTCTACTCTCTCATTGCCATTCACATCTTGACTTCTATTTGTCTTCTAGCCCAACCACACATCAACGCTGTCTGGGAAGAGACCATTGGCTGTACCTCAGTACTAATTCACCACTTTTTCCACAGTATTAGAATTCATGATTTTTAGTAGGCATGTGGCTGACCAGAATAGACTTAATTTTCCAAACTCCTTTGTGTCTAAAAAGAGCTGCCAATAGGATTGTAAACAAATGTACAGGGTGGTAACTTTCAGGAACATTTTTTAAAAGACATGGATATGAACCCTTTGTCTCTATTATTTTCATCCTTTTCTCCATCTGGCCACTTAAAAGGCAAATGTGGTTCTGCAGTTCTACCTGCCTTCTGGAACCAGGAAAAACACCCTAGAGATAACAGAGTAGTATTAAAAAGCATAGGTACCTTAGGCCAGAGTAAAGAAGAGCCATTGCACCATTCCTGGACTGCCTCCTCTGGATTTTATCAGACAGAAAAATAAAGTTCTGTCTTGTTTAAACAAGTGCTATTTTCCCTGTTACTTATAGCTGGACATAATCCTAAATGATATACAACCATGATCTCTTTGTGTCTAAACTCAAGGACAATAACCCACTCACCACATTTTGAATTTTGATTATACTGGTCTTTATGAGGTAGTATGAAACAGTAGGAAAAATATGAAATTTATGATAGAAATCCCTCTACTTACTAGCTCTGTTAACTACAGCAAATGAGTTAACCTCTGTTGGTCTCAGCGTCTATATTGGTGAATAAGAGGAAATGACCTCCTACCTCAGAGTGTTGTTACAAGCAGTCAAATGAAAACTACAATCTGTGTCCCCTTTTATAGATGCAGGTAATTTAGGATTACAGATTTTACACCTTTGACTTTAAAATACCTTTTAACCCAAGTACACCTTTTCTAGTTTCACCTACTCACGGAATTAATGAATATTCCGATGTTCTTCAAATAAATCAATTGTTGTTTATAAAATAAACAAGGGGGAAAAAAACTTTCAAGGCATTCTCCTCTTTGTGGTTTTTAAAATCATCTCTGTATCCTATCTGATTTTAAGACAATGTCATTAATGGTCTGCAAGAGCAGGGACCAGTTTATTTTCATTTGTCATTTTATTTCCATGTGCCCGGTAACATCTCAGTATATGTTAGTGTCCTCTATCCACTTTTCCATGCTAGTCATTCCCATAGCAAAGGGTCTTTCCCGGGGCCATGAAAAGTTATGAGTAGATTTAGGCCCTACCTCTACAAGCCACTTCTTGCGGCAGCCTCTTGTCCTTTGCTTTGTAAGTACAAACCTACAGCCAATTATGTTCCTTGATAAAGACTAATTATTCCATTCCACACTTGTATAGCCTAATAATAAATATAATAAATGAATGGACTCAAGAGCTCACTAAAGTTATTATAATTAACATGTATAGACATTTTGTCAATCAACTGGATATATTGGTCTAATTTAGAAGATCAGATTAACCTGACAAAGTGTTTTTGATCTGCATGTCTGTTTTTCATTTTTTTTCTCAGTTAAGTTCACAGAGTAGTTTTCAGTGCTGTATCTTTCTTATTTTGCAAATGTTATTCTCCTCACACTATTGGCTCTTTCTGCTCGCATAGTTAGGACTCTAACCAACTTATGAAGGAGACTAAGTTAGTATCCAGTGCCTCAAGCCTCTGCGGGCTTCTAGATCATTTTTTTTCCTTTAAATAACCATCCTTTCCCCTCATCCCTGTCCAACAAGTGCCCAGCATCAGCAAGATAAATTGGTTTGCAAAGAGATATTAAATAGTTGATAATGTTCAAGGTGTTCCACCCTGAGTGGACTTTGTTTACATGCCTTCATTTCTTTAATGTAAATCATCAGTAGGTTGTAGGTTGGAAACAATCACCTAATTTAGATAACCATTTATTTCAATTATCCCAATGATGACCCTCTTCTCAGATTTCCAGGAGTCCAAAAAAAGAGTGGACGGAGTAATAATAACTCTGACCGAATTTTACAATACTCCTTTTTGATACACATTTGAAATTTAATGTGTAAGCACATTTAACTTTTAAAAAAATCCCCTACATATTATTTTATTAATAAAAATTCTACCTTTCTTCAGAAGTAAAAATTCACTATTACAAAATAAGTACAGAAAAAAATATCAAGTCAATTACTGTCTTTTCTTCATAATCTAATTGAAAGAAATGCCCTTCAAGATCTTTTATTCCTATTATATTTGCAAAATGATAAAGAGAAATTTCCATTCTCTGTGATCAATTTTCCAAGTGGTATTTCATCTTCTTTCCTAATTACTTTGCTATTTATTGGTTTTGCTCTTTTTTTTAACTTCTTCATAATCATCCCTGGCTTTTACATGCTGTGGCACATACTTGTGTGCTTTATTAAGTTGGTAGATATCTTAGTTCTATTTTTGGATATTTGATCTCTTCTGCTTATTTTGTAGATCATCATACCCCAAATATGCAACTTATTCAACTGAGGTAAATTCTACTCAAATATAATTTTTAGTAGCTTCACTAATTTTCAGAGAAATTCCCCAAAATTTTATTTTGCTATCAATTTCATTCTCTTAAACAAAGGATATCAGCTGAAAATCAAATGAAATTGACTAAGGATGAGGGGGAAATATTGATCTAATTCTTTCTATTTGAAAGTATCAGATTAGAAAATGCACTTGCTCTATTTACTGTCTTCAGTGACTCTTTGGTCAAATCTATAAAAAGGAGCAAAAGCCATCTGAAAAGTGTATAATTACTCTATCATTAAAAAATCTCTTTCAAGATAAGGTGCATTCAGGGTGGCTACCCTACGACCCAACAATTGTACTACCAGGTATTTACCCAAAGGTTACAAAACTACTGATTAGAAAGAGCACATGAACCCCCAGTGGTTATAGCAGCATTATCAACAATAGCAAAATTATGGAAAGAGCCCAAATGTCCGTTGACCGATGAATTGATAAAGAAGATGTGGGGTGTGTGTGTGTGTGTGTGTGTGTGTGTGTGTGTGTAATGGAATATCACTCAGCCATCAAAAAGAATGAAATCTTGCCATTGCCACAACGTGGATGGAGCTACAGTGTATTATGTGAAGTGAAATAAGTCAGTCAAAGACAAATACCATGGTTTCACTCATATATGTAATTTAAGACATAAAACAGATGAACATAGGGGAAGGGGGAAAAAGAGAAGGAAGCAAACTATAAGAGACTCTTAACTGTAGAGAACAGACTGAGGGTTGCTGGAGGGGAGGTGGGTGGGGGGATGGGTTAAAGGGGTGATGGGCATTAAGGAGCACACTTATTGGGATGAGCCCTGGGTGTTATACCTAAGTGATGAATCACTAAATTGTGCTCCTGAAACCAATACTACACTATTGTTAACTAACGAAAATTTAAAGAAAATTTGGAAAAAAAACTCAGAAAAACAAAAAAAAAAATTTAAATCTTTCAGATATTCTTTATATATGTCATTCCTGGTTCCCAAAACTTTATATGCTTTTTGACATTTCCTAATGGACTTATACTACATTGTCCTGAATATTCCTATTTCAGAGTCACTCAAATATTTCCTATGCTCTAGAATGGGGAAAAATTGTTTTATCCCTGTCTATTGCAATGATAAAATAAAATACAATTACATTAAAGGACATGAAGAATGAATTCTATTTTACGCTTCAAATGGGCTCTATCATAACTAAACAGTTAAGCATATAATTAGTAGCAAACCAAGAAAGCATTTAGACTAATTAGGCCTAGAGTCTAGGAGATGAGTTCACAGATTATGTCTGTTAGACAGCAATCAGGTCGATGCGGTCAATTTAAAACAAAACAAAAAAATAAGTAAATAAATCAACTCATAGACCAAAAAACCTGCCAATAGTTTTCCTTTTTAGCTGATGTAAATGCAGCCTTGAAGATAAGCTGTTCTTTACATAAAAATAGAAATCATATTGTCCAGATCATATTCAAAATCTTGTAACATATGGCATTCTAACTTTGAAACAGCCTTTTCTGAACTACCTATGTGATCAAGGAAGAGAGAGAGAAGAGCATCAGATGTGGTTCAAACAACTACAGACAGGAAAACAAAACGTCTTGTTTCTAGTACACACTTAGTTTCTCACAATATGATTTAGAACATACAATAAGGTATCACTATAAATATCTTACATACGTTGCACTTATTTTGCATTTCCTGCTTTCCAGAAGCCATACTGAAATCTAAGATAGCCTAATAATGTTCAAAAGACTAACAACAACCAAAAAAATGGCAATGAAACACAATAAACAGACTAATTACTATTCAGTGGGGAGAACAATGGAAGCATTTTTTCTCTAGCTGTAATCAGTTTATAATTGTGGCCCTGCAAACACGGCAACACATAAAGAAACAGCAAGAAACTCCCAGTCAGCTTCTGTGTTATAAATGTAAGGGATCGTCAAGCTTTTTATCTGCACATCCCTGACAGATGATGGAGACCCCATGGTTCTTAGGTGGCTGCTCCCTTCATCAGCACCGGCATCCAGACCAGGTGTATAGGTTATTGTTCCATAGAAGCTAATTTATTTTTCTAAATGTTAAAATCCCATAGAGCATGATAAATAACACAGGCTTAAAACAACTAAAGCTAAGCATTAGGAAAAGGTACCTTCTTATTTACAATGAATAACAAGCCTAAAGAAACATAAAAATATGAAAACGGCTCTAAGCTATGTGGATATTATCTGATATCATGACTTGTTGGAATGATTTCATTTAGTGGGATAGAAAGTGTGAGTTGCTTTCTGCTACTTCAGCCATTTACATTTTCTATATAGTAACTTTCTAGAGAAGATCTGCTATATAGATTATGTCGCACAGCCTCAGAGATCAATTTATCAGGAAAAGGCAAAAGATGAAGGCTCTCTTTTAATTTGGCCAAAGAGTTAAATAACTAACCTGTTTCCTAACTTGAAGTCTGGAGTATAGAATGCACTGTGCGGAGGAGAATATCCTTAAACACATTGTTAATGATGTTCTACCTTTTTTTAAAAAAGGTAGATGACTGACAACATCAAAGTGCGTACTGAAATTTACTTTTATTTAATAAATATGGAAATACTGTCCTTCCTAAAGAGGAATCTACCTTTCCATGGCTTCATAAAGATGTAATAGATAATATATCCAGTCATAGCAACATTTTAAATTAAATGTTGGATATTTGGGTTGGCATTAGTATTTATTCATGTAGTCGTATTAGTCATTGTACTAAATCGTTGTATCACTATTTTATTTAAAAGACTGTTTTCCATTGAAAATTATGATTATATACCCTAGAGGTGAATCAGCTATATTTTCAGATGGTTGTGCCAAGGCAATCACAGGGTAAAGAGAAACTGCCAAGTCAGAGACCACCTCTGGAGCCAGGCCTGCACTAATGGTGGTGGGAACATATGGTAAGAATGGTCCAGAGTCCAAACGGGCGAAGGTGAATGGGGAAGAGCAGCAGTGATGCCCTTCAGGTGTAGATGCAAAGAGGAAGACAGGCATGACCGGTGACTTGGTAGGTGAGGATCTGGGGCTCTGAGGAGAACGATCCGATGTGAATGTCAGGGGTTCCAACTGCTTTGCTAGACTGCAGAATGTGAGTCAGATGCCTTTCCTGTGGGGAAGTAAGTACGAAATTTGAGATTCTCATTAACTCTTTGAGATCACTAGGGTGCCATTTGATAAATGACAGTGTCAGTGTTCTAAAAGGAGCTCAAGCATCTGTTGGAATAAATGTGCATCCTAAAGTGCCCTGCTTCTTCATGTTGAGTGTTATCCCTATCCAAAGAATGTGTCTGAATATCAATGACTCCTACATCTCATACAAGCAGTTATTACGTTAAAGAGAGAGAGAAGCAGAGAAAGGGGGGGGGGGAGAGAGAGAGAGAGAAAGAGAGGGAGAGAGAGAGAGAAAGAAAGAGAGAATAGAGAGAAAAAGAGAGAGAGAGAGAGAGAGAGAGAGAGAGAGAGAGAGAGGAGACCTATTTAGTACAGCAAACAGTTCATAAGAATACTATGACATTCTTAATTTAAAAAAAATACTTAGTTTGAGATGCCACCTTTAGATAATGGAATATCCTCACTTGCTACCAGCTTTCTTTGTCCACATTTTCTTTGACTTACATTCTCTACACAGACCTTCTTTTTTAGGGTTATTATTACCTTTCTACGTTCTGGTTTTAATGCAAAACACTGACTGTATTGCTTCATATGAGGCAGCTCTCCCAGACCAGCCTTTTTTAAAGTACTGCTGTAACAAGGGAGGTTGCCAACTCAAGGTGGTAACTCAGTGTTGAGGTCTGAATACACTCAATTTAAGCACAGAGTCAAGGAAGAGACATTCTCTCTCCTTGCTTAGGAGCTCAAGGGGAGAAACCAACCTGTAATGTCTACTGTCAGTTCACAGCATTGTGTTTAAAATCATAGCCTGAAATGATCTTTCAAACTGTTTTTTTCTTTCTCTTATTTATTTATTTATTTATTTATTTATTTATTTATAATATGAAATTTATTGTCAAATTGGTTTCCATACAACACTCAGTGCTCATCCCAACCAGTGCCCTCCTCAATACCCATCACCCACCCTCCCCTCCCTCCCACCCCCCATCAGCCCTCAGTTTGTTCCAGTTTTTAAGAGTCTCTTATGGTTTGGCTCTCTCCCTCTCTTTTTTTTCCCCTCCCCCTCCCCCATGGTCTTCTGTTAAGTTTCTCAGGATCCACATAAGAGTGAAAACATGGTATCTGTCTTTCTCTGCCTGACCTATTTCACTTAGCATCACACTCTCCAGATCCATCCACGTTGCTACAAAGGGCCATATTTCATTCTTTCTCATTGCCAAGTAGTATTCCATTGTGTATATAAACCACAATGTCTTTATCCATTCGTCAGTTGATCAAACTGTTTTGTTCATAATTATTATTTGTTGCCATCAGGTGAAAAATAGTCCCTCGGGCATAGCTCATGGGCAGAAGAACTATAGGGGTGGTTAACTGAATTCCATAAAGAAAAAAAAAAGACTCTAAAGGTAAACCTCAATTTTAATCAGGCTATTAATCAGTATGCTGAAATTGAACACGTAATTTCAGGGAAATCATTTTTTTTTTTTTGGAAAGATGGAGAGACGGATCCAGAGGTACTGCATAGGCACACCTGAGGATTGTGCATTCTTTCTCAGTGCAAGCACAGGCTTGCTGATGCTGGGTTCACTGCAGAAATCAGGAATGCCTCGTATTCACAAATATACTTTCCAAGGAGCTTGCAGATTACAAGTGAAATGTTTCCAAAGTGGTGACTTAGAAGATCTGTGTGGAAAATGCTGCTCTTTTTTCCAGTGTCTGGCCGTATGCTGTTCTGGAGGGCCAAGGTCATGGCCACAGTGTGCTCCTCTGTAACAAGGAACAAAGGAAGGCCTAAATGGGGATCTCAGGTTGTTCCAGTCCTGACAGGCTCTCCACATCTGAACCGTATCTGTTTTCTTGATAGGAATTAAAAAAAATTTTTTTACAGTGAATGGTTGTTCTCTTTTAACCAATATCCACTGCCCCTGCAAGCCCAAAGTAATCAAAGCAATGCTCAAACGGTTTACAAAGTATGATCCCTGGACCACCATGGCAGCACCACTTGTCAGGGAAGGTAATAGAAAGTTTCAGCCCAGTTGTATAGAATCAGAAACTCTGGGCTCAGCCTGGCAATCTGTGTTTTAGCAAAGTGATTCTGATTCACTGAAAAGTTAGAGTTTCCCATTTACACTGACAGCATCTAAAAGTTATTCGATGTTACTCTCAAGTCTTAATCATTAATTACTCTGAACCTGATTGTCTGCCCTGACTTTACTACCACAACCTTTAGAGTTCAAGCCCTTTCAACCTGAAACACATCCACAGTCCTAGAAAATAAAGCCATTTTTCTGATTTCTTTTTTCAAAGCCCTGTATGTAAGTTATCAGGTGATGTTTCCGTTCAGGCTACGAACAGCATATTCATTCTGTCTAAGCCATTCCAGTGACTGAGGGAAACAGAACAATATCCACCAATTGTCAATATAATGTCCAGTCACAGACTGGGCCCACTTTTTCTTTGGCCCATTCTGTACTGACCTTTGGCCACAGCAGATACAAGTTCTTTCCTCGTTCCTCATTCTTCCATCTTCTTTCCTACTGAGGTCCACTCTATAGAATTTACATCATGTTACTCCCTGCAGTATAATTTGAATACAGAACACTCTTTCATGTTCATGTTAATCCACGAGTACCCTTTTTTTGCCTCCCAGAAACAGAAGGGAGTTGGGAAGAGTGTACTGTACATAATCACGCCATGTGAAGCTTTGTTGAGGCAGTTTTCCCATCAGCTAGCTTTTAAATCTTTACTTGATTGTTTCCTTTTTCTACTTATGATAAAAAGTGTCCTCTTCTTCTACTTCCTTTCTGATCCATACTTTAAAAATTAAAGTAACCGTTTCCTTGGTAACAGCTCTCCACTGCCCTTTTATAGTCTTTTGCCTAGTTTGGTCTGTTCTAATAATATGGTAGAGTGGAAAGGTCACTGGAGGTTAGAGGGACTGTGTTCAAGGGACAATGCTAGCACTTACAGGCTTATCAGCGCTTGCCAGGTAAAACTCTGAGTCATAGTCTCCTGATCTAGAAAACAGGATTAATAATTACCTCTTCCCTGTGCACTCCCTATTACTCTTTTTTTTAATGTTTATTTATTTATTTTGAGAAAGGGAGAGAGAGAGGGAGCAAGCAGGGGAAGGGGCAGAGAGAGAGGGAGAGAGGGAGAGAGGGAGAGAGAGGGAGAGAGAGGGAGAGAGAATCCCAAGCAGGCTCCACACTGTCAGTGCAGAGCCTGACATGAGGCTCAGTCTCGAAGGTGAGATCATGACCTGAGCTGAAATCAAGAGTCAGTCACTTAAGCAGCTGAACCACGTAGGCAACCCTCCATACAACTCTTGAAAAGACTAAATTAAAAAAAAAATGTATGTAAAGTCATCATGAACACTGTACAGAGCTGTAAAATGTGAGTTATTAGCATCAGTGAGAGAACTTACCAGACTCAAAGTGAATGCAAACAAAACTGGGACCCAAAAACCATCACAAGTCTCCTTAGAATAATAGTGACCTTAGGGGTGCCTAGGTGGCTCAGTCAGTTAAGCATCTGACTCTTGATTTTGGCTCAGGTCATGATCTCACAATCCATGAGTTCAAGCCCTACATCAGGCTCTGCACTGACAGTGTGGAGCCTGCTTGGGATTCTCCCTCCCTCTCTCTCTCTCTCTCTCTCTCTCTCTCTCTGCCCCTGTCCAGCTTGCTCTCTCTCTCTCAAAAATAAACAAACAAACAAACAAACAAAAAGAATAACAGTAGCCTTTTAATCCGCAGAGTCAGAATGCCACAATTTAGAAAGGCTGAGCTGAGTAGCTAGTAAATGTTTGTAATAAAAAGCAACTAATAACTGTTCAGTTTTGCTAAAATAGTTCAAAGTAGAGAAACTTAGAAAATATAATCTAAGATATTTCCATATTTGGAAGAAAGCTGGGGGAAAAAGGAGTCAACCTACCAAAGACCACAGTACTTAAAAGAACCATGGAAAGTGACTGGGGGTCAATCCTATATGAAAATGCTCACTAATATAAAATAGGTTTTGAGGTTAATCAATAATGCATTAAGAGATTATGAGGGGAAAATCACACCCATAGGAAATAATTTGGATCATTAACAGCAGCATAGATTTACATCAGTTTATATAGTCCTTGAAAACATGATATTTATTTCCCTGGGTTTTCTTTAAGTCTTAGGAAAAAAATATCAATTTGGAACTCAGAAATCACCAAAACAAAGAAGGTAAAATAAGGCAGAATGTCTCCGCTCTTTTATTACTGAAACTACCTAAGAAATGAAAAATACAGCCCTTGGCACCAGCAGTGTTAATTATCTACATTATTTTTCCTTGTATGTAATCTTGAAAATATCAGCCTATTAACCTTGTAGAGTGCATTTTCATAGACATTTTGCTCAGCATGAGTTTACAACCAATCCCAAATTGTTAGTGTCAGTTCCTCGGGTTCAGAGTATCCTAAGGTCATTTTTTCCAGTTAGCAAAGATTAGAGTCCTTTAGCAAAGCAGACTCTTTAAGGTTAACATATTGTCGTCACAAAGACTTATTTTCCAATTTAGAAGATAATTGTTTTTTATTTGTTACATAAGAAATGATAGCAAACAGAACACAATTCACATTGATTTTTATTTTTCTTCTGAGAAACACCTTTCTAATCCATATCACTTATTCTAATATATAAAGAGTGTCCATTTGTAACCAGTATATTATGCGTACCCTGAAACTTTGTTATTATGAGATTTTTCTTTAAAAAAATGTTACACTCTTATATTAGGAAAAAGAAATATCAGTGCTTGCTAATATGCCCTTAAACAGTGTTTTTCAATGTGTGGTCCACAAACCACCTGCAACAGAACTAGCTAGGATACTTGTTAAAGTACCTCAACTCCGTCCTAGTGAATCAGACTGGAGGGGAATTGAGAAGTTGCATTTTCACAAAGACTGCCGTGGACTCTTATTCCCACTGCAGTCTGTGAAACACTGTTTATCTTAGCCAATAGTTCCCAAGTTGGCTGTAAATTATGTTCAGTTGGAGAATGTATAAAAACACCAATGGCCAGACCTCACCCCAAGCCCATTAAACCAACATGTATGAGCTATGGGAAAGGTTGCCAGATAAAATACAGGACATGCTTATTTAACAAACTTATACTAAACTATTTGTTGTTTATCTGAAATTTAAATTTAATTGGGTATCTTCTATTTTTGTTTATTAAATCTGGCAGTCCAAGGGATGAGGCCCAGGCATAAGAATTTTTAAAAGCTTCCTTCTTTGAGGGACACCTGGGTGGCTCAGTCGGTTAAGCATCCGACTCTGGCTCAGGTCATGATCTCAAGGTTCGTGGGTTTGTGCCCCATATCGGACTCTGTGCTGACAGCTCTGAGCCTGAAGCCTGCTTCTGATTCTGTCTCCCTCCCTCTCTCTCTGCCCCTCCTCTGCTCACACTCTGTCTCTCTCTCTCAAAAATAAATAAATATTAAAAAATTATTAAAAAAAAAAAAAGCTCCCCTCTGAGTCAATTGAGCAGTTGAGGTTCAAAACAATGGATTCTAAATGAAGGCTTAAAAGACATTGTAATAGGGAACTATAGAAGCACTCAAACAGGGGCAGAGTTGAGATTCTCTAGCTCAAAAGCAGGCACATTAAGTGACATATCTGTTTCACACTGACTCATTTGTTTTCCCAAAAAAATTCACAGGAATTGACTAATTTTAAATTAGGTACACAATAAATGAAAAGCATCAACATAAAACTTGGGTTTTATTTATGGAACAATCTACATTTTTAAGATGGAATTTCCTGTAAGAAAACACTTAGAAAATATTAAATAAAATGCGGGGCCCTAAAACTTGGTTTCCATGGTCAGCTAAACTCTTTCGTAATTGGTAAGTTGTTTTCTGAAGTCACAAACTCCTCTCTGGATCCCCATGATTCCCAGCAGGAGGGAAGTCAGAAATAACGGCCACATCTCTCACTGATACCACTCTAACTTGGAGCGTTTATAAAGTAGCAGAAAAATTAATGCCATTTGCTCCTCAAAAAAAAAAAAAAAAGAGCTGGAAGCCTTCAGAATTTCCCAGTTGTCCAAATAAATGGGGATCCAGATGGAATAAACACAGATACCAAATTATCTGTATTTGTAACAGGGTTACAGAGTGAGGAGGAAGATGAAGGTTACTGATGATATATGTTGCTATAGCTGGTGAAGTTGGAACAATAAAGGCTGATAAAGAACAATCCCAAAATTTCTGGAAAGGTAGAATTCCCTCATTGCAGTCACTCTAAATTTAAAACGCCAACATAATCCACAAATAACAATAATTTAAAATAAAATAAAATAAAATAATGAATATATCATTAATCTGATGACATTATCTTAAAAATAATTTCAGCTTGCAAGTTTTCTCAACATGAGTGAGTTAATATTGTAAAGACTGAAATTTACACAAAGCTGAATTCTAATCAAATAACTGATTTCAGGGGCTAAGTAAATTTTATCAGACCATATCTTTGTTATATACTTTTGTAAATGAAGGAAGAAATTGCCAAATGGATGAGTGGAAAGGCATATGATCATTTTAAGCTTTTTTCCTTATAATTTATAAGACTGCCCCATATATCAAATTTCATGGAAATGTTATTAAAAAGTAGAGGTCCAGCAAACACTTATCAGCAGTCATCTCAGTTCCCACAACAAAAATGGAATTTTAAAGTTATTTTTATATCTGTTATAATAGCTCCAGATTTGGTAATAATCTGCCCATGTCTTCAAAATGTAGTGTTTACCAAAGGAGGAAACATAAATGACCAGAAGATGATTGAAATGCCCTTCACTAAGTTGGGTCTGTGACAATAATAATACACTGGGGAAGCCAGTCATCACATTGACCTACATGTCTCCCAGGATTTGGTGGTATTTATAATGGTAGTATTTAAGATGATTACATATCAAAGCTCCTGGTAAACTATTTCCCACTAATAATTACAACACACTGTCTAATAGAAACTTGCTGACTTAGTTTATACACCAAACAACTAAGTTGAAAAAAAAAAAAAACAAACAACAACTATATGTAAGATGCCACCTCATTTCAGGTTCACAGTGTGCCCCTTTCTCCATTTTGGGTCCAGGAGAGCATTAACATGGTGATCTCTGGGAATACATAGCATAAAACCAGTTAGCTAACATTCTCCTTTTAAAGTGCTCTTCAAAAATAGTAACTCCCCTCTCATGGGCATTATATTCATTAGTAGCAAATAAACATTCAATTCACATTCCAACAAACATTTTTGGAAGTTCAGTTGGGGTATAGCTCATCTCTACTCGGTCCTGCCATGAGTTCACCATCTTGCCACTCTTCAAGGCATACCTTCATAAAAGGAAGTGCTGTGTTCTCTCTTAGTGGGAGAGATGACTTGGACATTTT
Source organism: Prionailurus viverrinus (assembly GCF_022837055.1). NCBI lineage: Eukaryota > Metazoa > Chordata > Mammalia > Carnivora > Felidae > Prionailurus > Prionailurus viverrinus. Next base: position 144,051,041 of record NC_062562.1, read on the forward strand.
AAAATTACAATTTGTCTGCTGAAAAAAAAAATTCAAATGGAACTGTAAACTACAGAAAAATGGTCATTAAATCTGAAGGTTTCCTATCCCCCATCCTATCAGTTATTATCAGAATTATAGTTCATTAACTTTTAGATATTCACAGTCTATAATTCCCTTAACTTTTCTATCAGTATAAAGGTTAGAATTTAATCAGAGTTACCATGCTAAACCTCTTAATTTTTATAAATACTTCATCTGTGTTGTGATTAGCATTAGTAAATATGGCTTAAGCTGAATGGCCTAAGAACATCATTCGTGATTTATAATTTATTATTTACATTTTCACATTTAATCTGGAATTAAAATGACAATGGCACATATTCTTAATTTGCAATTATTTATTTTAAATATTCAGTCATAAATAACATTCCCAGCTCAATTTAATTTTTTTTAAAGAATCACATTTTGGATTCTTCTAAATACCAAGCCATGCACCATGGTCCATGAATATATTCATGAGGTCTGCAGCCAGTGGTGTGAAAATTTATCAATAACTCGCAAGTAACAGAACTGAAAGACTGCTCCAATTTGAAGTCTACTGACAACTCTCTGAAGCTAAAACCTTTCAGTCTATCAAGCATGGATTTATTCATGATTTTTGACCTTAAGAGATTCTGGGGAAAAGTGCTGAAAAATTGAAGGTCTAATCATTGGATAAAAACTACTCCTAGAACATGAAATATTATTCCAAAATCTATAACTAGCACTAAGATAGTGTAAAACAACAAAGCAACTCAAAATTTACTGCCCTTTCTCTTCTCCCTTAACACCAACATGAACTTTTGTCTGCTTAAGCCCAATACTATCTCAGGATACATTTTTATGCCCACATTAAAAGGAGGAATAAGGAGATAACAAATACTGGACAAGTCTATTTCATGCATAAAAGTATATCTAAACACTAACAGCATTTGAAATAGATTCAGGATTGCCTTATCTGGAGATAAGTTTACATCCCCAAAAACAATATAAGAAGAAAATGCCTCTATGAGAACAAATGACATCATTGTACTCTAAGCTCTGCATTAAAGAATGTCTCAGAATTTTTCTCCAGATTTACATAGTGCCAAGTTCAACTTGTTATGCGTTATGTTGAGATTAATATTTTAGAGCATTTTCTCCCATTGTGTGGTGTTCATCACCTTCATAGATGCAAAAGGAATGGCCAAGGACAAATTCAAAGTGTATAACAAGGGATTAAGAAAAAGGACTTTGGTGTTTGCCTCTCACCAAGACAGAACAAAGACATGAAGAAAAGTCCTGATGGACAAAATACAGATCCAGATTAGTTGATCTGGAACTATAAAACAAAGGAAAACTGGGTAAAAGTATGAATATTTTCCTTTACTTTGGGGAGAGGGGCACATTAGTTATGCCTGTCTCATATTGATTGGTCATTTCTGTATGTCCTCCATGCCCCACTCCTAGGATTAATTTGAATGACAAGTTCAAGTTAGAGGTAACTACAGAGATGGGCATCCTATGCATCAGCAGGGATGATAAAGAGAGCTTTGGCTTTAGAAATATGGCTGAACTGGCTCTGTGTCAACCTTGGCTCCTGCCTAGTAGCAACTGTGTGGAGACCAAGGGACAATAAGCAGTTCACTTCAACAAGACTAGCTATACCTAACTGAATTCCTCATTTATCCGAGTGTGAAATTGTATAATTGTTGCCCCAAGAGCAGACAATTGGAATTCCTAGAGAAGGTTGGGGAACTTCAGAGGCCTGGGGCTATTGAAAAGAACCTTACCCATGAGGTGAGAGTGGGAAGGTCTTCCAAGAAGGATCTGGTTTTGTTTGATGGAGATCAGAAAGAACAGCAGTGATGAGAACTTGAAGCAAAAGTTCAATCTGTCTAGTATTATTGGAGAACATTTGAGAGACTGATTTGACTGCCTCAGAGATGCCAGGTGGGGAGGAAGAAGAAGTCATAAAGAGAGCTGAAAAGGGGTCAAGTACACAGAAGGCCCAAAATGCCAGAATAACTAGTTTAGACAATCTAGCCGTTTGCTACCCAAAGTGTGATCGGGGTACCAGAAGCAGCAACACCATACGGGAGCTCACAGATATGCAGTTTCAGGTCCCCCTCGGACCTCTTATGTCAGAATCTGCATTTTGACAAACTCTATGATTCTTGTAGACACTGATGTTGGAGAAGTACTGCCCCAGTATTTAATTGAATCACCTGGGATGCTAAAGCTGAAGGTGAGCTCAGGAATCTCCATTTTCAACAAACATCCCAGATAAGACAAATAAGAGGAATGCAAATACTGAGGCAGTGGTGTGGGAACATTAATCTGATGAAAATGAGTAAGATGGATATAAGGGTAAAGGAACAAGAAGCAGTAACAATAACAATGATGTAGTCATGATTATACCCATGCAGTAGGGTCATCCAAACCTAATTAAAAGTACCTCTTTGATTCCCAGTTTGGCACACAAGAAAAAAGGATGGTAAAGTAACAAGGAGACTTCTTTGTACTTAGGAAATGCATTCCAAAGGTAGTACCTCCATCCCTTCTTCCTCCTTCCTGGACTGCAGGAGGCATATTCCCCAGGTAGGAGACTCAGCTACTAGGAACTGTACTGTTGCTTATGTAGAATAGAACATTGTCGTTTAGTAGGTGTTCCATAACTGTGGTTGTTGTTATTATATTAGGAATAATTATTACTAATACCTTCATCGTGCCTCCTCACCTATCCAAACTGCTCCCTGTAGGCTGGGTTTCCTTAACTCCGTGAGACTTAAGAACCTGCGTGAGGCAGATCAGAATTTGAGACAAACCAGCCCAAAGCTGCAGAAGCCAGTCTTCTCCTCCTTCCCAACCCAGGGAAATAGAAGCCAAGGTAAGGAGCAGATTGAACCCTGATGTCTCTTCCAAAGATATACCCAGAATTGGAAGAATCATTTCATATGGTACAAAATCAGAAAATAAAGTCATATTCCTTTTTTAGGTTCAATGACATGGTCATCCTCAAATACAAGCTCTAACTTTCAAATTGTTTCCATTTTTCTTTTTTTTTTTTTTTTGTACATGATGGCAATGACGATAACGATGACTAACGCTGCTGAAAATATTCTGCCTTACCAAATTACTTTGTGGTACCTTAAAAACCATAAGCTCTACAGATCTCATCATATCCTAATGCATTGCTTTGTACAGACCCAGGAAGGAGACCAGCCTCTGTCATTCATCAAAGTGTCCTTCCTAATGCACTCGAGGTTCCCCTTAGAAGTCCCTCAATCTACTCACCAGGCAGACTTCTTTCTCACTCCTCTGCTATGAAATCACTGCCTTTAGATTTCCCCCCGTTTTTCTTATTTAAATATTTATAAGTGTAACGCAGCCATGCCCTGGTTCATCAATAGTAATTCCTCTTATATTTAAAGACAGAGAAATGTAGAACATTAAATACTGAGTTAATGTTTCTGTCTCTCTTACTACATGCCGATTTGTTGCTTTAGCTGGCCTCTGGGCTTGCTGTTCGCATCATCCCTAATCTGCCACCAGAGTATAGTTAATACTTGGAGGGCCTGAAGCCTTACAGAATATCCAGCTTTCTGGGATCATTTAAGTGGTGTTCAAGCTAATGATTTAAGGAGAAAAAGTGTTACATCCTTCTCTCAAATGTACACCAAAATAAATTCTAGATGAATTAATGATTTTAATGTAAAAAATAAATTTAAGAAAAACAGAGTGCTAATATAACCCTGACTTGAGGGAGAACCTTTTTAAAAAAATTTTTTTTAATGTTTATTTATTCTTGAGAGAGAGAGAGAGAGAGAGAGAGAGAGAGAGAGAATGAGCAGGGGAGAGCCAGAGTGAGAGAGGGACACAGAATGTGAAGCAGGCTCCAGGCTCTGAGCTGTCAGCACAGAGCTCAATGCGGGGCTTGAACTCACGAGCCATGAGATCATGACCTGAGCCAAAGTCAGATGCTTAACCAACTGAGCCACCCAGGTGCCCCAGGGAGAACCTTTTAAAGCATTATGCCAAAGTCAGAAACTTTAAAAGGAATAATTGATATATTTACCTGAATATAAAACTTGTAAAATGCAAAAAAGCCACATTTATCAGCAGCATTAAAAGGCAAATAAAAATCTGGGGTAAATATTTGCAACATATGATGAGGAAAAGATATAACATTATCTATGGAAAAAGCTGAAATAAAAAAATTAGAAAGGTCTGAAATAAATTTTTAGAGATTTAATGGCAAAAGTTATGAAAAGATGTTCGAAAAGAAATACATTCACCCAATATGTTTACAAAACGTGCTCAACCTCACATATGTCAAATACAATTCAAAGCCACACTTAAACCTATATTATTCCCCTATTAATATCCCATACAATGCTAATGGTCTTTCATATGCTTCACCTAGCAATGCCACCTGTAAAAATATATCTTAATCAGATATAAAGTTGTTGTTTATTAAAGCAACCAAAAATAGAGGACACAGTATAATGGAATTCTTCGTGGCCATGAAAATTTATGAGCTACATCTATAATTACTAACTTAAAGGTAGTTCATGATATATTGCTATATTAGAATAAAATAGGTTAACGCATAATATTTTTCTTATAGTTTTATGTAAAATGAACATAACAATATGCTTATGTTTGCATAGGACACTAGAATATTCAGAATAACATTTGGGTGGCATTTAATGGGATATTAAATTTTTCTTGTCTGTATTATATAATTTCATATAATATGTATGTGTTAGTAATTATAACACACGTTAGTTAAATTTTTAAAGCAATAAATATTTACATGGTGGGGGGAATGGGAGCCAGCATACAAAGTGTTAAAAAGAGGCCCCCTCTCTTTTTGTTAGGTAGACAGGACCCACTAACAGAGGGAGGAAAGACAGGCAACAGTGGTATCATTTCCTTTGCTCTGACTCTGATTCCATTGCTTGGTCCACTTTCTCAACTATTCAAGGAAATACAGACAATTAAATGTCAACATGGGTTGTAACTGACTTCTAGCAAGTAAGTTTCCTAATGGTTTATTTGGCTAACATAAGCAATATATGTCAATATACTATTTATGTAAGGTTTCAAAGGACTGTGATATTTCTGAGTTTCCCTTGTTATGTTAGAAGAACTTTTGAGTGAGCCTCACCCCTGTGGTTTCTCTGGCCAACCTCTTCACTTGGCCTGCCAGAGCACCTGAACCCCTTCAAACTACAGCTACTCCTAAATGTGGCCATTCTCCTCCAAAGCTGGAGCAGAAACAACAGCATCACTGGAAGGCGTGCTGCAAACCAGGATAGAATCATAAAATTAAAATTTTTAATTAGAAAAGAAAAACCTTGTGTCATTTGAAATCACAAAGGTCAAAATGTGCAGAGACTATAATGGTGACTATAACTACTCCCTTCAAGGAAGAATAGTGCTCATTCATATAATCGAAGCATCATGTGAATTAAACTCATGGACTGTGGACCATGAACTTGGTGAACAGGAATAAATTTTCAGGTAGTTCTTGGCAGAATTTACTGACCTTGAACAGGAGATCCAGACAGATATTTATAGAGGCAGGTCAAAGAGACAGGTTTCCAAATGGCCAATTCCCTGCTACTAAGTGAAAATCTTCGAATAAGTTGGTGGTTGTCTTGGTGCCCAGGAGGCCCAAAATTATTTTGGCTTTTCATTGTGAATTTTTTGGGGTGTCATGATTTGCTTCTCTTTAAGATGCCATCCCTGGAGTGCCCACTAAATAGTAAGGACCCTGGAACCTTGTGTCTGCAGTTCAGGGAAGTTACCAGCAGATGGCAACATTGGTTTAATGAGTAATCTCGCAGGTAAGTGTCCCTAGACAGACTGCAGGTACCCCCATAGATATTCTCCTTATGACGTCTAGTTTAATTCTTTCTAAACACAAAAACAATCTGTGAAGATACCATCACTTAGAGGAAAGAAGGGACTTCTAACAATAAGTGCGTATAAGTACCATAGGAAGTTGATTAGACGTGAGGTTCCAAATTGGTGGTTTCCAGATGGGGGAAGGCAGAGAGGATGGGCAAAATGGGGGAAGGGGAGTAAGAGATACAGGCTTCCAGTTGTGGAATGAATAAGTCATGAGGGTAAAAGGTACAGCATAAGGAATACAGTCAATGGTATTTTAATAACATTGTATGGTGACAGACAATAGCTACACCTGTGGTGAGTACAACATAATGCGTCGACTTGTCAAATCACTGTGTTGTACACCTGAAACTAAAATCACATTGTGTGTCAAACTATTCTTCAATAAAAAAAGTGAGGTTGCATTTTTCAAGTAAAAATCAAAGTTGAAAAAAAATCTATAGGTATTTTTGAGTTTCCCAGTTACCCAATACCTTATTTTCAACTAATATTTTTTATAAATTCTATAACCAGAATTTATATTCTTCTACATCCTAAAACTCAGCCTTTTTTAATCACCTTACTTCCAACCCCACATGTTCTAGTTATTAATATTTAAGCATCATTCTATGGCCACCACAGCCGTGTAAGCCAATGTCCTTAATTATCCCTCAGTGAAGATGCCGACCAACTGTGATCAAGAGCTATGTTCTTGGAGTTGAAAAGCCACAGGTTTAAATCGTTTACCATTTACTTGGGCAGATTATTTAATGTCTTGAAACTACAGTATCTCCATCTGTAAAATTGTATTTACAATATACCTGACTCAGGATTAAATGAGAGAATATGTGTTTGAAGCGCTAAATGTAAAGCACTGTGTCAGCACATAGTAAGCCCTCAGGAATGCTATGTATTGTCATTACTCAAAATAAGCCCTTGATTGGGCACCTTTTCCTCCATGTGAACATTCAGATGGGAAAATGGCAGCAGCAGACCCACCTTACCTTCCCAACCTAATCACACCTCTGTGTCCTTGCAGGACAAGGCTATCCCATTAGCAAGGGGACAACTTCTCCCTTTTACAACTGATTTCAACTTCATCCCTGCCCTCTCAGTCAGCACTCTGCAGTTACAGCTCTTGACTGTGTTGTTTTCCATTGGCCTGGTTTACCAACCCCATGGCTTTTCCTGCACTGTTGGGCAGATTAGTGTCCCCTCTCCCCCCGTTCCATATCTAATACTTTAAGGAAATTTTTACCTAGTGGGGTCATTTTCTCTTTTAGTTATCTTTCCAAACATATGCCAAACATGACCAAAACATACTGAAATGACTGTACACGAGCATTTTGTGTTCTACAAATCCTCTCCAACTCTATTCCATTTCATTGCCTCCTTCCTCCATTTACTGTCCTACCATAGATGGCTGGGTTAGTTAGCCAGTTGAAGTAACAGTTATATCATTAACCTACTGATCTCAGAACCCTACCACCCTTTTTTAAAAAAAAAGTTTATTTATTTATCTTGTGTGTGAGAGAGAGAGATCATGAACAGGACAGGGGTGGAGAGAGAGGGAGGGAGGGAGGGAGGGAGGGAGAGAGAGAGAGAGAGAGAGAGAGAGAGAGAGAATCCCAAGCAGGCTCTGCACTGTCAGCACAGAGTCTGATGTGTTTAAACTCATGAACTGTGAGATCATGACCTAAGCCAAAGTTAGATGTTTAACTGGCTGAGCCACCCTGGTGCCCTATCCACCCCTTTATGTAATGGTCCCAGCTTATAGGAAACTTAGATGTAATTCCATTTCACAATCCATTTAACAAAAATGCCTGCATCTTATCTTCATTGTAAATGTGCTGTTCTGTTTTAGAAGCCAACAACATCACAGTCTGAACTAGAAACAGTGACCCTCTCTCTTTAGGGGAGCACTGCAACAACCTGGCTGTTGTAGCTGAATTGCCTCCATGTATTTATACAAGGGAGAGAAGACAGAATTGGCTTAGTCAAGTTTCCATCAAGATCTACTCTACACATGCTAAGGTCTATTAACAGTTTTTAGGTCTTTAGGAAACTTACCCAGCTCTATCCTGCTCTGCTAGAAATTATTCTATAAGGACCCACCCCAAATAGATAGATGACAAGAGGGGATTCTTTGCAATATGGGCAAAGATTCTTTGCCCATATTGCAAAGAATCCCCTTGCTATTCTACAATAAACCTATTCTGGTACTCTTCAATCTGAGAACCTGAGTACACAAACAGACAATGGCCAGACCATAAATGACAACAGAACTCTGATCCACAAGCCCTATAGTAATCAGCCTGGGAAGCTAAACCACACCTTATGCAGGAATTGGTCCAGAAAGGTCAGAACTTGACCAAGTTAATGACTGGGGTGCCTATTAATTTTTTTATTTTTTGGTCCCTGCTCTGCTTTCAACTCAGGACCAATCAAGTGAAAGCCAAATATGTTCCCTAAACCAAGCACACAAAATGCCCTGCCTCTAGTTAGCCTATTTTCAGCTTCTCCATGCTAATAATGCCCAATCAGGGCCTAACTAGAAACACCTTTTTTTTTTTTTTTTTAGTATAAAGCTTTCTCATTCCCCTCCCTATCTTTGAGTCTCTGACAAAAAAACATATAAGTGATTATGGCTGACACCCTTGCTGGAGCAAATCCTGAATAAATACTTCTGTTTGTTCACATTTGGACAGTCTTTTGTCATTTCCACAGAACTCCTGGAGGGTCCACTGAGATACCACCTGCACTGCTTGTTGCTGCTGACCCTAGGTTTTCTTCAGGGGCGGTACCCATGGATATCCCTTGTGCCTTGCTGCTTCTGGTTTATTGACTACAGACAAATGTGGTAAGTTAGCCCAAGCTCTGAACTCTGCTCTCTTTGCATTGAGTTCCTCAGCTATTTGTTGTGTTTGGTATCCAAGTTTTTTTATTAGTTCCCATTTGTTTGACATCTTTGGCAGGTCATTACTATTCATGCCTTTCTACTTTCTTTTGTGCTTCTTGTGTTGTGCCATCTTAAAATGTTTCTCTAAAAGTGTTGTTTATCATAAACTCTTAACAACATTACAACAACATCACATCATCCCGTGAAGGAGAATCACAGGGCAGAACACAAGCATACACCTTAGAAGTCTATTATTTGAGCAAGCATCATAGACCAGAAAGTTTTAGGTTTTCATTAGACCAGCTTCCATCAGGACAAACTTTGCTGTGGGTCACTGATAAAACTGGATGAGGTCCTGCTTCCATTTCAGTTTTTTGTCCTGAGAGCTTGGCTTTCATCCACAGAGGGTGTTCTGTCTGCTTTTCTGACTGCCAGGAGGCAAAGACTTTCAGGTCTGCTTTTAAAGGCAGCCAACAGGTCGGGGGCCTGAGACATGAAGTACACAAGCCTAGCTTTTGAGCAAATCTAAATCCTCTCCTCTAAGAAAAACTTCTGCTTCATCCATGTGCTCTCTTTATGATCCTAATTCTTGGGCATATCTCTTTAAGTGGCATAACTTCACCAAGGATTATTTGGGCCTTCAGAGGACTTTCTAGGGAAACTTTGACTTGAACAGAATTGTTCATCTGAGAAGTGACTTAGGAAAAAGGAGTTAAAATTTCTCAAGCTCAATGAGAAGGATTTCTTGAATGGTGTGCAGAGGCCTCCAAATAAAATTCTGTTTCAAAAATTGCTTCTTTAAAAGATTCTCTGGAGAGAATGAATGAGTAATTTGACAGACTTAAGCAATACGCTAGACTCATTTCCTGGTAAATCCTTGTCCTCCATTGCCTCTCTATATCTAGGTTTCCTTCTTCCTCCTTATTCTTCTCTCTCCTTCAATTCCTGTGTCCTCTCCTCCCTCCTGTTCCCCTTATCCAGAGGCCCTCACTTTCCCAATGCTTCACCTAAGATCCTAAAATGCAGGTTGCCTCTAAAGATCTACCCCTTTCAGAGCTAGGTATGCAGGCAACCCTAGAAATTTTATGTCAAATAGGAGCTGAATTAAAAGCAATTTCATTAAGGAGTTCCCTAAACCCAGACAAGACCAGAAATTATTCATAGAATAATTTAGAATTTTTTGAGTATGACCCATGGATATTTGACCTATATCATTTTAAAAACATGTCAGTCAGAACCTCCCTCAGATGCTAAATCCTAAGTGGCAAAAGCTGATTGGACTGACCCAAAAAGGAACCAAGAGGATCTCTCTTTCCACAGCAAACCTGAAAGTCAAAAAGGATGAAAAAATAGGGCGAAGACTCATGATAGCCATACCTGAACATTTCCAATAAGATATGATGGACCATAATTTAATCATGTGAACAGAGAAAAGATGAAACTTAGGACATTTTCAGGATAAACTAGAAAATATCTTTGACAACATTTGAGAGTTTAAAAAAAGATGCAGATATAACATCAATCTTTTCATGTAATTTTGTCAATGGAGTTACACCTGAAATTGGAGATAGAGACACCTGAATTACAATATCCCACAGAACACTTCGAAAGGGTTAAGAGCAAAAACGACACAAGATCCAAATAAACTTATGGTCCTGAAGATCAAAGAGCTAGGTAGCCCACTTTCTGATTGATCACCCACTGACAAGGACACTGAGAAAAAGATTGTCCCATCTTCTAAAAGAAACAACAAGTCAAAGAATAATCCCTCAATTCAGATAAGTGAGGATGCCCTGAAGAAGGAAAAAGTACCCAACATTCTGCCTTACCTTTTAAACACTCAAGATGAATTAACTGTAAATATGTATGGTCAACCTCCCAATGGATACAAGAGCTACTATTTTTTTTATTTTTTAAATGTTTATTTATTTTTGAAAGAGAAAGACAGAGAGTGAGCAGGGGAAAGGCAGAGATAAGGACACACAGAATCTGAAGCAGGCTCCAGGCTCTGAGCTGTCAGCACAGAGCCCGACACGGGGCTCAAACCCATGAACTGTGAGATCATGACCTAAGCTGAAGCTGGATGCTTAACCGATGGAGCCACCCAGGTATCCCAAACTACTCTTTATAAAACCCCACCACCTTTGCTCAACCTCTTCCTCAGAGTAAATACACCACGCAGGTGGTAGATATTTCAACAAATGCATAGGCTTTCCTTATCTTTCAGTCTTTAGCTGTAACCCTTGGGCCTTTGAATGAATAACATTTCTTCCTGCTTTGCAAAACTACCTCTCCAAATTTAAAAGAAGAGACTTACTTTGAAAATGAAATTATAATATTAAATGGAAACCAGAGTGGGTATTTCATGAGGTTCCAGAGGACTCCTCTATTTATAATCAAGCTGTGTCTACTCTAGATGTATCTTTGACTCCTCCATTGTATTTGATGCACAGCTCCAGATAAAGGTCTTGACACATGCATTATTTCAATTTCCAATTACTGCTGTAACATATTACCGCAAGCTTAAAACAATATACATTTATTATTTTACAGTTCTGTTTTTTTTCCAAAAGGGGTCTTCCTTCAAATCAAAGTGTTGGCAGAGGGTCCTAGGGGAGAATCCATTGCCTTGTATTTTCCAGCTTTTAGAGGTTACCTGAATTCCTTGGCTCATGGCCCCTTCCTCCACCTTTAAAAGAAGAAATGCAGCATCTTCAAATCTCTTTCTTCTACTCATAAGGACTTTTGTGATTACACTGGTAGCACCTGGATAATCTCAGCTACCCTCATCACCAGACTAGATAATTAGCAACCTTAATTCTACCTGCAAACTTAACTCCCCATTGCCATATAGTGCAAAATATTCACAGGTGCCAGAGATGAGGATGCAGCCATCTTAGGGGACCTATTATTCTACCTATGACAATCTGGTGCCTGACACTGTATGGGTGAAAATTTCCACTGACACAGGAAAAATTATTGGGGGAGAACCTACTGAAGCTCAGACGGACTCAACCACACAGTTATCCGAATTTCCTCAATATCCCTTGGAGCCAGAAGCAAAGACAGGCCTCAAGTCTACAGAAAAAAGTCTTACACACAAAGGCCTTCTCACATACTGCACTAGCCTTTGTAACACTTGTCCTGCCAGTAAAGAAATAAAACAAGACAGGATATTGATCTGTTCAAGACCTCAGGGCCATCAACAAAATTATTATCCTTTACTTTCCATTAGTACATAACCCAAATACCATCCTATTATCAATTCCAAATGAAAACACTTGCTTCACTGAGGGTGGCTCTCTGCTCTACCTTTTCTAGTGTGCCTCGAGACCAGTAAAGTCAATACTTTTCTGACTTCACATGCAGAGGATAACAAAACACCTGGGCAGTTCTTCACCAAACCCCCTCCTATTTTTCCAGATTCTCAAGTAAGACTTTAAAGACCTAAATTCCTCTTGTAATTCAGTTCTGACACAGTATGTAGATGATCTCCTACTTTTTTCAGAGGACAATGAAGTCTATAAAAAGGGATACATTTTACTTGCTCTCAGTCTTAGCAGAAAAGGACATAACATTTCAAAAGATAAATTACAGTTTGGTCAAAACAGAGTCCATTATTTAGGGTATAAGTTACCTATGAAGGGAAAACTCTCCTGATGGACTAAAGACTATGCAAGCTTACATTAGCCCCCACACAAAAATGACAATTTAGAAGATTTCTAGGTTTAACTGATGCTGCAGATAATAAGTTTCAAATTTTTCTGGGATTGCAGTAACTCTCTATGAATTGACGAAGGCCTCTGAAACAGATCCTCTCCTTTGAGAAGCCAAACACAAATAAGCCTTGTTTAAAATCCTTAAAACAAGGTTCTTTAAAATCCTCTTTCCCTAGGTATTCTTTACTACTAAAATATCTTTTATCTATTTGTTCATGAGAGATCTGGACAAGTTGAGACTTCAACTCAACTTTATGAGAACCATCAAAGGTCTACCCTTGATCTGGTGGCAAAGGCTTAACCCCCTTGTCTCAGGACAATATCTGCCAGTGCATAACTTGCCAATGCTTCTGCTGAATTACTTCCAGGTTTCTCTCTTGACCTTGTGGTTCCTGACACAACAGGCCTTGCTACTGACAGAGAGCAAACCATACTTTTTAGCCAATTAACTGCTGATGAAATTGTTACTCTTTCTCACATTACTATTCACCACTATAATATCCTAATCCTGCCACTCTCTTGCACCCACCAGAAGAGAAACTTTATGATTATCTTATCTAAGGTAAGGAACTTCCTATATCTTACTCAAATTTAGTAGAGACTCCCATGGAGAACCCTGACCTATTATTATTTATTGATGGATTATATCTCAAAACGAAAACTGGAGGTTATCAAGGAGATGTTGTGACTAATTTAAATTCTCCTTTAGAATATAATCTTCCAACCAACATAAAATAAACTGTGGTGGTAGAACTCGTTATGTTTACTAGAGCCTGTCATCCAGGCAAAGACCAGAAAATAAACACATATACAGAGAATAATTTGGAATAATATATGACTTTTGAATGCTTTGGACCAAACGGGTTTCTCACTTCTGCTGGAACTTCATCATAAATGGACAAGTTAGGGAACTTTTAGATGCTTCCTAGAGAGGTGGCTATTATAAAAGTTGAGGCCAATGCAAAGACAGATAATATGGAAGCTAAAGGAAATACCGTAATAGATCATTCTACCAAACAGGCAGCCTTCACCAAGGCTATGATCCTAATTAAACCCTCAAAGGATAAGTCCCTCGAGGGACTCAAAAAGGCCATTGTGAAATATCAATGTTAAAAGTCCCTAAAAAAGAATAAAGGAAAAATCTGGTTGTACCTCTCACTCACTGGCACTCCCCATATAGGTGCTTGGAGGCACAAAATAATTTCAAATGGATGTTAGCTAAATTTCCGTATGAAACTACTCATTAAGGTAGAGACAAATTGGTTACTATCTTAAATCAACATTGTTGGAGAAAATTTATAAAGGCAGTTGAGGATATTTTCAGGTCATGTGTCACCTGTTAACAACACAATCCTGGAGAAACTATAAAGGTAGGATACAACTAATCCTCCGTCCATCCTCCATGAGATTGGGATATACTGTAGTTAATGTACGTTTATTTTTAGCATAGGCCAAAACATGTCCTTGCTAAAAAGCTACAATCTTTAAAGTCACTGAAAAGCTCCTTTATTATGTGTTTATAACCTGGAGCATACCAACTTTTACATAAGTGACCAAGGCATATGCTTTATGGGAACCATTTTAAAAGAAATCTGTAAGGCATTATCCCCTTACTCAAAAACTGCATTGCCCTTACCACCACAAACTTCTAAAAAGGTTGAAAAAATGACATCTTTAAATTATAATTAACAAAATTTTCAGGAACCCACGAGCCTCCTTTGGGAAGCCAAAGTTACTTCCACTAGCATTTATGGCTTTATGGTCCAGCCCCTTCAGGGACATATCACTTTCCACCTGTGAATTGACAACTTAAAGACCCATTCACTTAGGGGCCTATGATACTAAGACCTGTTGCACAAAGAAAGGACAAAACATTGCAGGTGACTCATGACAACAAACCCAGCCTTATCACCAACAAGTTAAAGCTATCTTCCTACAACATTTTCCTAAACAGCCTCTTCATGATCTTCCGCCAGGAGATTCTGACTACTGGAACAGACAATGAGAAGAAAATGCTCTTGATACTCATCAGGAGGGATCTTATCAGATACTCTTAACAAAAAATAGTGAAACACCAGGAAGTCAATCTTTGGGTTCATGCTTAACAACAAAAGAAACAGTTCTTAGTGCTTCTAAGCAACACAATTGGAAGGCTACTCCAATGGGGGTTCTTAATCTGAAGATTCTCAAAGATCTCATGGAAGCAGCCAGTCTTGAGTTGGAAACAGCTGACCCAAAACCTTAATAAAAAGGACATGACCTCAAATTAGACATGAACTCTGTCTAATTCTTGTTTTGTTTTGTTTCACCTTCTTGCCTATAACCATTCTTCTTCTCATTTTTCATAGTCCCCTGTTTGTCATCCATGCACAATGGCCCTCTATATCCTTTTTGTCTCTTTACTAAACTTGCTATTAAAATTATAATGAAATTTGGTAAGTCAAACATAATCATTTTATTGACATTCTTAGATTCTCCCAAACGGTAGGCACTACCCTAAATCTTACAGATTACCAGATGAGTCATCTATAATAAGATCCCCTGATACAAACCTCTGAGCAATTAAATGAGACCATAAGGAATTATAGCTGATGGCACTTGTATTTGTACCCACATGGACAAATGACCTTAAATCAACCTATGACTTGGCTATTGTCCCTCTATCCAGAAAAGGAACCAATCATTATCATCTGCTGATCAAACCCTAGATAAGTCTAAGTTTGAACCTCATAGTCTTCACTGTATGATAAGCCAACTACTTGCTACCTGGAAGAGAGCAATAGGGATTCAGGGCTGTAACCCAGCTAACATAAGGTCTTGGTTCCATCCTGATGCAATGAAAAAATCTTTTTTTTTTCATGGTTCTTCACATACTCCTGCTGTTACTACTTCATTTGTTTTTGTTGTTGTTGTTGTTTTGTTTGTTTTTTTAAAATTTTTTTGATGTTTTTATTTATTTTTTTGACAGAGAGAGAGAGAGACAGACAGACAGACAGAGCATGAGTGGGGGAGGGGCAGAGAGAGAGGCAGACACAGAATCTGAAGCAGGCTCCAGGCTCTGAGCTGTCAGCACAGAGCCCGATGCGGGGCTCAACTCACAGACCGCCAGATCATGACCTGAGCCGAAGTCGGACGCTCAACCAACTGAGCCACCCAGGCGCCCCTGTTACTACTTCATTTGTGACCATGGTTCTGTTTGCCTCAGACCAACACCTTGTATACTTTCAGAACAGTATGCCTAGACTTTTCTGTACATGGAGGATCTAATTCTAAAAACCACTAAGGCTTAAAATTTCAACTCAAACACTAGCTTCAAAATGAGGCCACCTTTGATTATTCAAGCACTCTACCTAGGAGAATCACTGACTCACTGTTTAGATGAACAATCAGGGCATTGCTCCCCAAAGTAGAAATTCTACAAATAGCAAAGAAAGTAAGAAACTTAACATTAACTCTAGAAGAAGTTATTACAATATCACCTTTGCCCTAGATAGAATACACATCAGTCTCAACTCATTGGAAGAAGTAGTAATGAACAATTTCATTGCTTTAGATTTCTTATTTCTAGTCACGGTGGTCTCTAAGCCATTGCTAATCCTTCATGCTGTACATAGGTCACTGAAGCAGGCAAGGTAGACAGCCTATACTTTGTCTTAAGGGATATGTACCTGGATCTCTAATGTGATGCTAATGTCTTACAGAATCTTTTGTCATGGCTTGACTTGGGCAATCAAAGTTCCCAGTCCCAAAACATCTCACAGGAATTATTGTTTTTGTTTTTGTCAGAGTGATCATGATGCTGTTCTATTGCATTCTACCTAGAGTCTTAAATGTTTCTCTGCATTAAATCATTAAATGATATTCATAATGATACAGAAACAAAAAGTTAAAGATCTTGGGATACGATGACTATAGGAATGGCCAATCCCTGAATGATGAAAATCTGGATCTCTAGCTCTCCCCAAATTTGTCAACTGCTTGTATGTGAGAGAATAACCCAAAGCAGGGGCTGAAGGGCTGAATATACAAATGGACAATGATCAGACCATAATGACAACAGAACCCTGACCTACAATGTCTGCAGCAAGCCTCAGCCAGCTTCCCTGTTTTTGTTCTCACTTCCAACTCAGGGCCAACCAGAAAAAAGCCAGATCTGCTCCTGAAACCAATCACATCAGATACTCCACTTCTAGTTACCCTACCCCCAGTTTCTCCATGCCAACAATGTCCAATCAGAAATTACCTAGAGCCCTCGCTTTTCTTTTTTTCAGTATAAAGTTTAACTATCTCTGAATCTCTGACAAAGACAAGTGGTGGTGGCTCAAGCCATAACCAGCTCTGAATAAATAGCCTGTTTGTTCTCATTTGGGTGGTTTTCATTTATTTTCACACACTCGTACACTGTCCACAGGCAATCCAGCACCCCAAACTTTAGCAAGTATACTTGCAATGTAGAAAATGCAATAATAGCTTAGGAACTATTTGTTCAGCCCTTTAGGATATCTGTATTCTTGGAGGAGTTAAATATCTTTAAGCCTCAGTTTTCTCATCTGGAAAGTGAGCATAACATTATTACCTAAATAGATATAGTGTGATGATTAAATCTGATAAAACAGAACATGTCTGTCCCATGGTCTGGCACAAGGGTGTCCAATGAGCACTGATATGATGATAATGAAGACGATGGCTTTTGTACTTGCTATACTCTGCAATCCAGATTGTAATCATATCTTGCTATTTGCTACCTCACATTGATGTTAAGAAACTACATCTACAGTGGAATATATATAACACATTCACACTCCACTGCAAATGCCGTTTCTTAACATCAGTGTACACACACACACACAATTTCAAGCGTATACAGAGTATGATGAATCCGTGTATTTATCACCAAGTTTCACCAACTATCAACTCATGCACAATCTTCTTCAGCCAGAGTCCTACAATTCTCCCTCCCATATTATTTTACTTGAAGCAAATCCCAAACATCTGTCATTTCATTTTTAATATTCCATTATGCATCATTAAAGAGTAAAGACTCTTCTATAAAATATAACCATAATACCATTATCACTGCTAAAGAATTCCTTAATATTATATAATACTACTTGCTTGTACTTCAAATCTAATATGGTGAGAAGTTCAACATTGATTTATACACACTTCAAGTGTTGCCAAACGTTTATGGCTCATTTTTTCATTTTTACTTTTGTTTAAAATGGTGTTCATAAAAATGGATGGTCAGTAATTGAATTCTATATTTTTGTCAAGAGGGAAGATTTGAAATAGGTCAGAATTTTGTCTCTATTAATACCTATCTTCACTGCCTTAGGTGAGTTTTCTTTACAATTTCTTAATATCCAAACAACCCAGAGTAGACTGTATAATATTTGCTATTTAGTTCATTTTAATACAGTAAAAGAATTATA
This sequence comes from Prionailurus viverrinus, assembly GCF_022837055.1. Taxonomy (NCBI): domain Eukaryota; kingdom Metazoa; phylum Chordata; class Mammalia; order Carnivora; family Felidae; genus Prionailurus; species Prionailurus viverrinus. The sequence continues at coordinate 144,068,989 of NC_062562.1, forward strand.
GCAAAATGATACCACAGAGAATATGTATGAGGGTTCACTTAATCAGTGCCGTAAATATACGTTTAAATATTTTCAAAATATTTACCAGTTCCCTCAGAAATAATTTACCCAAGGGATGATGAATTTTTGCTTGTCTGATTCATTTGTAAGGTTCAGTTTATTTACTGAAGATTATCGATGTACAGTTACCCGTAAATTGAGAAAATATCCTGTAGGTTGCATATTTACGAAAAGTCCTTCCCTATCATTTATCATCCTCTAAACACATCCTGACCACTTTTGCCATCATCAGTTTTGAGCAATTGATTTTCAGAAGCAAACATTTGAGGGGAGTGGATGAAGGGAACTCGTCTGAGCATTCCTGTTTTTATGAGTCAATAATTCACCTCAATGAAAAAGATTTAATTTCACCAAGGTAAGTAAAATGTCCTTTTAAAAGGATAAAAAGAAAGTATCTTAGATTCATTCTATATACGTATTTCATCAGATTTTTTTCTCTATGTTCTTCTTGACACCCCTTTTTTTTCCTCCCAAACTACAGTAAATCCCACAGCATCCCAAAATCTTCACAAGCCTTATGGGGAAAAAAACCCCACTTTAGAACCAGAGGTCATTCAACTAGTGAATCATAGTCTCTAATTCTTTCTGGGAAATAACAGCAATGATGAAATGAAACAAAAAATCCTTAAGAAAATTTTGTTTTCCTCTCAGAAATAAAAAGATAGTAAAAGAGAAGAATGTTCTAAAAATGTGACTTTTAAAAAGTGTTTATTTTAATTCCATCACCCAGTGCTCATCACAAGTGCACTCCTTAATCCCTATCACCTATTTCACCTCTGGTAACCATCTTTTTGTTCCCCAAAACTATGACATTTTAAATTTCTTCATAGAAAATATATTAGTCAAATGTCAAATATAATTATTAATAGAAATATCTTATTTTCACCTGAAAAATAATAAAATTGGCTTCTAGATATTTTCCTCCCACAAATCTTAGGAGACATAATTTAAGACCCTTAGTGTAAGCATGCCCTAAAACCAGTTAAATCTAAATTTAAATTTCTGGGTTACTGACTTAGAATTTGATTATCTTCTTTAAGTGAATAACATCAACTGTTCTGTTAAATATTTTCCAGGAAGAAAAACCAGAAGATGTAAGTGAAGGCTGAAAAGATAATCTTTTCTGGCTTGTTGTCATTAAACTAACTTTTAGACCCTTACTGACAATGGAAAATATCAAATGTCAAATCTTTGAACTATAACAATACCATTCTTCTTAGTTTATTCGGCCTGCCTCAAATAAATTCTATAAAAGATTCTCTCAGTCATCCAAAATGTTAAAAGTTGTAAATTTTCATAACTCTTATCAGAATTCATATTGGCACTATGATGAACCAAAGTAAGTAAATTTTTCTCTAGCATTAAGATACTCTTACAAGCTAAATTCCAACTATATTCAAATTGAAGGAAATCATATTCAGGTATTGAGAACTCTGACAAGGAAATGACACTAATAAGGTGAATGGCATATTGCCTAATATTCAGCTTCCTCATGTCAGGAAACTGGCTCATTTTTGGCAGAATCTGAGGCAAGCTTTACTCTAGTCTACAGGTATATCTTGGAATATCACTCAATCAGGGATTCCCTCCACATCCTATTATTACTAGCTCCTGTCACTTCAACCTCCTAAAAGTCTCTGTAATCTGCCCTGTTACTAACACCTTAGTTCAGGCCCTCCTCAACTCTCAGCAGAATTTTAACTGGAGTAGTGGTCTGAGGGAGTTCCCTTGCTTCTGTGCCCACCTACCGAATAACTGATCCTTCACTGAACAACCAGGAGATCCATCCTCCTGGGGAACAAATGTCAGGATGGCTGACAAGCTAGTGTCACATACAGAATACTTCACAATATAGTTTCCCCACATTTTACCAGCTTCTCTCCCCTTAGTCTTCCTGCACTTTCCCATCCTCCTCCTCCCTACTCACGCACACATCACATCACATTAATCCTAATCTCCTCCCAACTTCCCAAACACATAGCCCACTTTAACTACCTTTGCGACTACACTTGGATAGTATTATCATAGTACTATTAATATTTATTATTAATAAATAGTATTATGGCCCACTTTAACAACCTTTGTAACTACACTGAGTTTTATTTCCCATTCCTATGAACAAACTCACATAGTATTATAAATATTTATTCTGTCAACTACCTCTGTGTTAAACTATTTATCATGTCTAGTCTTAATCATATTAATCTCCTTGATAAATATTCACTGATGTGAAATTGATTCTGACAGACAAATCAATGTAATATAATAGAGATCCAATAAATAAACCACAAATATATAAGTATTCATTAAATGATACAGATGTCATTTAAACTTCATTTAACTTTATTGGGATTTGTAGCCAAAAATTTGAAGAAAATATGGGTTAGACCTTACTTCATACAATACAGTAATATATATTGCAGAACATATTAGCAATGTCAATGTACTTTTAAACTATAGAAATACGAGACAAAAATAAAAATCGACATTTATATTATATTGGAGGATAGAAAAGATTTTTCCAAGTATACCTCCAAAGGCAGGCCTCAATCAGGAAAGCAGAGCTAGCTTTTCCAATTAAAAAAATCTATAGCAGTGCCGTTCAATATAACTTTCAGCACTGATGGAAATGTTCCATAGCTACACTGTCCAATACAGAAGCCACCAGCCACACATAGTTACAGCACACAAGGACACTAAAAATTTACCTAGTGAGACTACAGGATTAAATTTTTTTTATTTTCATTAACTTAAATTCAAATTGCGTTTAAATTTAGTAGTCACTTGTAGCTATTGGCTGCTATTTTGGGCAGCATGGATCTATAGGTTTAAATAAAATCCTATAGAAAGAAAACAAAAATATAAGCCACAAAATTGAAAGAAATACATCTGTTGATTGAATAACTACATTATACTCTTAAAACATACATTGATCTTACATAATAGTAAAAACAAAGTCCCTATTGGAAAAAAAGATAGCATGCAAAAAGAAATAGAAAACAGCCAATAAATATATGAAAGCCATTCATCACTGACTAGTTACTGGAAAAATGCAAACGTTTGAAACATACTGACAACAACTCTATTCTCCCTCTCAGCCCTCTCCTATTTTCACCTCATTCCCATTAGACAGATTTGTGTATATTCATTCTTTCTTTTTTTTCTTTTTAAAAGTTTTTATTAGAGTATAATTAACATACAGTGTAAATTAGTGTTATATTAGTTTCAGGTGTACAATACAATGATTCAACAATTCTATACATTTCTCAGTGCTCATCAAGATGAATGTACTCTTTTTTTTTTTATTTTGATAGAGAGAGAGAGAGAGGGAATGCAAGACAGCACGAGCTGGGGAGAGGGGGAGAGAGAATCTTGATCAGGCTCCACACAAAGCGTGGAGCTGGATGTGGGGCTTGATCTCACGACCAAGAGATCATGACCAGAGCTGAAATCAAGAGTTGGACACAATTGACTGAGCCACCCAGGTGACCCGAGATGAATGTACCTTTTTTTTTTCCTCACAGATAAATTTGACTTTAATGTATCTTCCTCTTCCTTGATCAATTAGTTTTGTGGCACCCACCTGGCTAAAAACTCAGTCTTGGATAAATTCAACAGTCCACAGCACAGACTACAGAACATGTCACAGAAAGCTGGACCCTTGCAGAGAAGGTGGACCCCTGGGTGTGGGGTCTCACTGGCTCATTCTCAGCACACCCTGGCCATCCTGCTTGTGCCCTTTACCAGTGCCCCCCCCCTTATTTCTTTCTACACTGGGTGTCTTAAAAAGTTTCCACTATTTCCAAATTCCAACCTTGCCATCTCTGACCTATCAGCCTCTGGTCTCAGCTCCTACTTCACAAAAGAAATTAAAGACCATCCAACAATAACTGTCCCAATCTCCAGTCAGTATAACCTACACATTTACTCCTTTTCTACCTATCCGTTATGCTTCCACTATTATTACCACGGATTCCTCAAGATCCAAGTCTATATTCCACCCACATTCTGGATTTCACCCTCTATTTTATATCCATTCTTTCTCTTGCCTTTTCTATTTCTCCCCATATAATAGCATCTCTCCCTGACGCATTCAAACACACCAAATTCACTCTGATTTTTTAGAGAACATATAATGCATTGCCTTATGAAATCAGCTCCAAATCTCAGCTCTGCCACTCACTGCTGTATGATCATGATCAAACTCATTCATGTCTCTTTCTCCTTACCTGTAAAGTCTATCGATAGTATAGTCATAAACACTGAATGAAAGAAATTTCCACAAAGCACTTAGCATGGTGCTCAGCATATGCTAAGCTCTTAGAAAATATCAGTTATTTTCACCACACTGCTAATTATTTTAACTCTCCTTGGCATCATATTCTTTCCAGCCATCCCCCATCTCTCTCCTTCTATTTAGAGCAAAACTTCTAAAACTCTTTCTCTGAACTAATTTTAGACTTACAGAGAAGTTGCAGAGGTAGTACAGAGCCCCCGTGTAACCTCTGCCTAATTTCCCCTAATGTCAGCCACATTGCATAACCACAGCTCAATGATCAAAACCGGGAAATTATTATTGGTGCAACACTATTAACCTACAGCCTTTATACAAGTTTCGCCAGTTTTTCCACTAATGGTGTTTTTCTGCGCCAGGATCCAATCTGGGATCCCACCATGCAACTAGATGTATTTTTCCTTGGTCTCCTGGAATCTTCCTTTATCTTTGCGAGTCATGACCTTAACACTCTGGAAGACAATTAAGTTACTTTGTAGAATTTTGTGTCCTTCAGTTTGGGTATGTCTGATGTTTTCTAATGCTACAATTTGAAAAACTCTTGCATTTTTAGTAAAATTCCACAGAAATGACAGTGTCCTTCTCAGGACATATCAAGAGATTCATGATATCGGTACATCAGAGAAAAAAATTGTAAGAATTATCTCCTCTCACTGCTCCCACTTCGTCTCTTTTAACCTGCTTCTCAATCCACTGTTCACTGACTTCAGTCTCCATCAGTCTGTTGAAACTACTCTTATCAAGGACACCAACAACTCTTCAGCGGTTTGATTTAAAAAAAAAAAAACTTCTCGGTCCTTCACTCTTAAGCCCCACGGTAGCCTCAACATTGCCAAGTGCTCTCTCCTTCTCAGCACATGCATTCAGCTGCCACAATGCCACGCTTGCCTGATTTATCACTGACCTTCCTGAGTGCTTTTCTCAGTCCCCTTTCCTGGCTCCTCTGCTGTTACCCTTCCTCTCAATGTCAGAGTGCTTAGTAATAACTAGACACTTTCCCTGGAGGAAGGCATCTATGTCTCTGGTATTACTTGCCATCCTTATACAGACAATTCCCACATTTATACCTTCAACGCATTTCTCTCTCCTCATTTTCATTCCTACAAATACAACTGTATTCCAGATATCTCCATAGGATATCCTACAGGAACCATAAACTGAACATATCCCCCAACCAATCCTAAAGCTTAGCCTCGTGAAATATGATTTGTTTTACGTTTCAGAAAACCCCCTCAAACCTACTAAGCCACTATAGATATAAACTCAGAAAAGTAGAGAGTAGGTCAAGAATGTTACATGTCCTTTGAAGTAAATTTTTATTAATGTAGTCTAAGATGCCATTAGATTTTGTGGTGGCCACACCACATAATTGACATATATTGAGCTGACTACAAAAGAAAAATCTCCATGTTTTTTATATAAACATACTGCTGTGGCTCATTCCCCAGTTCTATAGTAGTACAGATAAAATTTAGGACACACTACGTCACTCTGTTGAATCTGGCCCATCACTCAAGTCTGATATATTCTGGGATCCAAACACAGTAATTCAATTATTCCTTAAATCAAGATACACTGAGCAAGCATTAAATACATTTTGTGAGACATTTTGTGAGACACTGGAAGTGCAGTAGTGAGACAGACTTTTAGTTGTAACCTCAATCCATTCTTCTATTCTTGCACAGTATTACAGTTTAACCTGGGCTCCTGGCCATCAGCTGGATGCAACACTGCCCAACGGAAATACAATGAGGACCACATGTGTGATTTTTGGATTTTTAGTTTCCATGTTAAATGAAGTAAAAAGAGGTAAAATTCATTTTAATCACATATTTTATTTAGCCCAATATATCTAAAGTATCATAATTTTAACCTGTAATTAATATAGAGTATTAATGAGATAGCAGGTGTCCTTTTCTCATTCTCAGTTCTTGAAGTCAATGTGAATGCTACCCTCAGAGCCTATCTCAGTTCAGACCAGCCACATTTCAAGAGTTCAGTAGCCTCGAATGGCCATCGCTACTGTACTGGGTAGTCAAGAGGTAGAAGAGGTGTAACCATGTTCCTGTAAGTGGAGTGTGAATACAAGTCGCACTTGCAATTTACTCATTTGCTTAAAAGAAAATGACTTGTATATCAGAGTCTCTGGTTCAGCAGCTTAAGCCTTTACCTAAAAAACACAAGATTTGAACAAGCAACCACATCTTGGCCCTGAGTTTGGCATCCCTCCCACATGCAAATTCAATGAGAATGTTTTCTTAATCTTCATCTACATCAGGGACCCAAATACAATGAAAAAGTAGGAAAAAACAGGATAGAGCTCTGTGACACACAACTGGAAGCTTACATACATAGGTTATAACAATCCGTTAGTCAGCAGCCTGCTAGTACAGTCATTCAACTAGTTACTCATCTTCTTAATTGTCTTTGCATCCAACCTACAGTTCATTCTGTCCTGTCATAATGGCTGAGGAATTAGGAGATTTTTGTTTGGACCCACAGCCTCTCTAGTACATCTCCAACATTTCTGGGCTTATTCTGCCACCTATTAAGGAATCAATGCCCAAAAATCCCTTGACAGTGTTTTTGATATTACATTGTACCTTCTGCCCTCATCTAAGAAAATCTAATAGTGCCTAAACAATTGAGTCACTGTCATGACTACTTACAGTATGGCAGAAATTAAGAATGCCAGTTTTTTTTTATCACTAGTGATTGGTGGATTTCCAAGATTTCTGTAGAATGTATTTATGTCATGTGTGTGTGTGTGTGTGTGTGTGTGTGTGTGTGTGTGTGAGAGAGAGAGAGAGAGAGAGAGAGAGAGAGAGAGGAAAGGAGAGTGTAAAACAGCAGGGTGTAAGGGATACACAAGGGAACCTGTCTTAACTCTCTATTTGCATAAAAAGAATACAGTTCTTTGTTTAGGTTCTATCTGACAAATAAAAAAATAAGGTTTCTAAAAATACTTCCATTCATTTTTACATAAAACAAGAAATTCCATTTGTATTAAAATGATATTATCATTATTACCATTATTATGTTCTAGGTTGGGATAGCCAGTGCTCATCCCTCAGTGAGTCACTTCACATTTTCCAGTGGTAGAAAATCTATGTGAGTTAATAACAAGAGATGTTGCAGAGTTTGTTTCAATCATTGCCTTAGTTTCAATCATTGCCATCTATATCTATATCTATATATATCTATATCTATATCTATATCTATATCTATATCTATCTATCTATTTATCTATCTATCTATCTATATATATATATATAGAGAGAGAGAGAGAGAAAGAAAGAAAGAAAGAAAGAAAGAAAGAAAGAATCAATCAGTGGCCAAAGTCAATGGGCAGATAAGAAATCAATAAATAAAACATACTCTACTCTAAAAATTCACTGACTTATTTTCCAGACAGTCACTGCTGTCTAAAGATGGCAGCTCTCTCTTTTACCTCCCCCTTGTTGATTAGGAGAAAGGTGCCATGTAAATGGGAGGAGAGGACTCATTGGCATCCCAATATGTCTCATTAAAGGGCTATATCAGCCACAGATTGTGGCTTAGCCTCTGACAGGCTTGAAGGGGTGGGTCATTCATTTACTCTTTCTGTTTGGCATGTCACAATAATGACTGCTGTGGCACCTGTCCCAAATGTATAGAATTCTTTTTTTTTTTTTAATTTATTTTGAGAGAGAGAAAGAGCACTCGAGCACACATATGAATGTGCAAGCAGGGGAGGGGCAGAAAGAGAAGGAGGGAGAGGAAGGGAGAGGAAGAGAGAGAGAGAGAGAGAGAGAATATCCCAAGCAGGCTGTGCTCTGTCAGTGTGGGCCCTACACAGGGCTCGAACTCACAAAACATGAGATCATGACCTGAGCCATAATCAAGAGTCGAACACTTAACTGACTGAGCCACCCAGGAGCCCCATAGGATCCTTTATAACTTGAGATACGAGTGGGAGTATCTTTTTTAGGAAAAAAACAGGAATACAAGGTGTTCTATTTTCTTTACTTTCTTGTATAGTAAGAAATATTTTGAAATATTTCAGCCTTCATCAACTCTTAGCAATCCCATTATATTGGATCGTTCCTCCCTAAACCATATGTAGTTAAATTAAAGAAGATAGCAAAGCTGGCTGAATGAGCATTAGGAATAAAGATTCATAGAAACTTTTCTGCTACAGAACACTTTCAAAGAAGTCCTTCCTCCTCAGGACAGCATTTAAAAAACAGCATTATTTAGGATGATCACTGTGTTACTGCATCAGAGTTTACAAAGTGATTACCTAAACAGGACTTTATTTAAAATGTACAGTAGTTCAATAGGGTGCTATTATTTTCTTTATTATTATTATTATGCCTAATAAATAGGAAACCTAAGATTTAGAGATATTAAACAACCTGTCCAGACTCAAACAGCTAATAACTGGCAGATTATCCTATGTCTCAATTCAAATCCAGAGTTCTTGCCACAAATGACCTCAGAAGATTGCAAAAATGCTATGCTCTTAGAAGTCTACTTAAATACACAGGACCTGGTAAAATAAGAGAACTATGTTAAAAAACAAACTCTGACTTTGTACCATTAAGTGACAACTTATAAACATTAATTTAAAAATTCAAAACTTTGAAATTGTTACACTGAAATGAAATGTTCATAGATAAAATAAGCCCTTGGCTATTACACATTTGGTTGGTTGAACTTAGCCTCTATTTCATTTTGAGAGTCTGTATCTCTGGAAGTTTAGTAGATTAAATGTTCTATATTCATTTACAGATGAGAAAGCCATCTCAGTAAGTGCAGATTTGTATAACTGCACAAATTCATGTTCAAGCATTTGTCATGTACCTCTTATGTGCCAAAAGCCTGGTGAACCTGAAGCCTGGGGCATAGTCACGACTAGAACCCAGATCATTACTTCTCTTTTATCCAGAAGCTGGTACACACACCGTGCTGTCTTCCCAAAAATTTCCATAGTGAGTGGATCATATCCCTGGCCCACTCAGACCTGTGTTCTGTCATGATAATGGTACACATTGGAAAGGATGATTGCCATAGCCTATCAACCTTATAAAACTAGGAAGAGGCAGCCAAACACCTTCCACCTACCTTAACAATTTGTAATAAAGGCATTTTCCTTGAATTTATTTAGGTCATTCTTTTTTTGTAATTGTCTGTTTATTCATTCTGAGAGACAGGGAGTGAGCACAGGGGAGAGGCAGAGAGAGAGAATCCCAAACATGCTCAGTGCTGTCAGCACATAGCCCGACGCAGGGCTCAAACTCACAAACCATTAAGATGGTGACCTAAGCTGAAATCAAGAAGCGATGCTCAACCAAGCGAGCCACCCAGGTGCCCCTATTTAGGTCATTCTAAAACCTATTTGTATATTCGGTATCTAAATTCAATCCCTATTCGGTTAAAGCAAAAAGAAACATAACTATATATACTAAACATTATAAAGCTTTTGAAATAGCAAGCTATTTTTCTTTACTGACACTTAAATAACTGTTTTGCCTACATCTTTTTATTTTTTCACCTAGATTTACATGTCATGTAATTAGATATAACCATAACATTAACTAAGAAGCTATTCAATATGAAACCTTTATTATAAAAAGGGATATGAAAGTGGCTGTGGACTTTCAATTTCCTAAACACACAACTATCCTTCACAAAAAACTTAGGAAAAAATATGCACTTTTGGTACTTTCATTTTATAAAAAACCTTCTTCTAGCAGTGCTTCTTCTCAAACACTTTGCAGTGATCCCCTAGCTAATGGTAATAACCAAAAATTAAAAGCTACAGCATATGTTGAATGTCTATATCACCCCATAAATCATATTTACTGCCATTTGTTAACATGCTGCTTTAATTTTAGAAAATTCAATGACAGTTCATGAATTTTGCAGAATCTCAAAAAAATATGCCACAATTTTGTGTTGAAAACTAAAGGAATGTTGTTAATTTTAATGTATACTGGGAGGTCATGTGATATTCTCAAATTTAATGGTAAAGTAAATTCAGTTAACTCTGCAGAAACATAAGGATTCTTACACAATTAGTCTCTTGGCTGCCCAAAGACAGATTAGGAATCAGGAAACATTTAGGAGCTCAAATCCCACCTAAGATGTGCTTTGAAAACATTTTACACCAAGTGCAGCTGGTGAAAGGAGCAGTTTAAGAGGTAATAAAGGAGGGGTATGAAGACACCTGATAATAACAATAGCTACCATGAAAACTTGACACAACTACTATACGCAAAAACTAATCTCTGAGTAATCATTCTTTGTACTCCAAATCTTCATCCTCATTCTAAAGGATAAAGCTACCCAAATGTCCAGATAAAGGAAATTTCCCCTAGGACACGGGTTGTCTTCATTTGCTTGGTCTACTGTTACTAAATACCATAGACTGGGTGGCTTAAACAACAGGCATTTATTTCTCACAGTTCTGGAGACTGGGAAGTTAGAGACAGGGTGCCAGTATGATCTGAGTCTGGAGAGGGTCCTCTTCCTGGCTGGCAGATGGCTGTCTTTTTGTTGAATCCTCACATGACAGTGAGAGAAAGCTCTGGTGTCTAGGCCTCTTATAAGGGTACTAATGCCACTTTGGGGGCTCTACCCTCATGACCTCATCTAAACCTAATTACATCCCAAAAAATCTTACCTCTTAACCCATCACACTGGGGTTTATGGGTACAATATATGAATTTGGGTGTGACATAAATATTCAGTCTGTAATTCTGGTCATCAAACTTTTTTTTTTTTAATTTTTTTTTTTTAATGTTTATTTATTTTTGAGACAGAGAGAGACAGAGCATGAATGGGGGAGGGTCAGAGAGAGGGAGACACAGAATCCGAAACAGGCTCCAGGCTCTGAGCTGTCAGCACAGAGCCCGACGCGGGGCTCAAACTCACGGACCGCGAGATCGTGACCTGAGCCGAAGTCGGCCGCTTAACCGACTGAGCCGCCCAGGCGCCCCAAACTTTAATGTGCCTAAGAATTACTATGGGATATGAGGGAAATACTCAGATCACCCGTCCTACAACATTTGAGGTTCTGATTCATTCTATCTGGGAGGTGACCAAGGAAAACTTTTAAAAGCAGGCCAAGGAATTCTGATGCAAGGGGCCACTGACCACACTGTGGTTACCTTAGATGGAAGGGATTGCTTACAAGTCCCTGTGCCGTGCCTCAAGGAGTGAGCGGAAATGTTCTGAGATCAGACAGACTGTCTTATGGATGCTAAGTGCCAGAGCCAGGAAACACCAACATAGACCCATCTGCATAAATGCAAAATGCTGTTTGATTTGATTAAAGTATATGTATTCATTGTCCAATCTCCACAACCACCTATATTTCCATGACCTTTGGAAAACTATTTTTGAGCCAAGGGAAATAAAAAAGAATAAACTTAGATCATATCCTCATATCCAATCTAAAGATGAGTTTTTAAGATGGATTTCAAGAGGAGCAGTAGATGGGAACTGACTGCCAGTTGGGTAAATACAGCTGTGTGTAGGCTAATGGGGTCAGTCTAGTCAAAGAGCTCACTCTGAGCAAGAAATCATATCCTTTACAGTATGATACCATGAAAAATTCTCTTAAAAGAGAAACAATAATAAAAAACTTGTGAGGATTATATTTAAGAACATGTGATTTTTTTTTATTTACTAATTTACTTTGTCTTCTCAGCTAAACATGAAGGGAAAGCTATAGTCATAAGTGGTTCAAACAAACAAACAAACAAACAAACAAAAGATAACATGCAGAAAAAAAGTCACAAGGAGAACTGCTCATTCAACTGTCCTAAAGATAATGTGGTATGATCAGGTAAAAATCCTGAATAGACAAGCCTTTAAAAGATTTAACTGCTGGAGCTGAATTTTTAAAACATTGAAATCATAACCTTAACAGCTTCAAAGTATTTTGCAACACCCATATTATGATGATTTTTAAAACGATTATTGTTCACAAGCATAAGAGGGAAGGACCAAAAAAAAAAAAACAGAATTATAATGCTGAGAAAATTAACTTTACTTTTAGTTTATTGTATATTTCCCTACAAAAGTTCAAGTTGTCCTTATTGATGTTTCAAGTAAAAGGAAAATGAATGCCTTTGGAATGCTGCTTATTATTAAATCATTTACTGGATCTACTCAAGCTATGTTTAGTAAAAGAACAGCCAGTAAAATAATGAACTATAATTCCTACAGACAACTCCTGTTTAGAAGTAAAGACCTCCTCGTAACATCCATTAGTGATAAAAACTCCAAACAAAGAAACATATCTCAACATAATAAAGGGCATTTCTGACAAGCCCCCAGGTAACATCATACTTAATGGTGAAAGGTTAAAAGTTTTTCCTCTAAGATCAGAAACAAGACAAGGGTGCCATTCTTACCACTTCTATTAAATACGGTATTGGAAGTCCTAGCTAGAGCAATCAAGCAAGAAAAAATAATAACAAAAAGGTCTCAGAATTGGAAAGGATGAAGTAAAATTGTATCTATCTATAGATGACATAATTTTATATGTAGCAAATCCTATGGAGCCAACCAAAAAAACTGTTAAATCTACAATAAATTCAGCAAAGTTGCAAGATACAAAATTAACACACAAAATTCAGTAGCATTTCTATACACAAACAACATAATTTTTTGAAAAAAATAAAGAAATCAATCCCATTTACAAGAGCATCAAAAATAATTAAATACATAGGAATAAATTCAACTAAGGAGGTGAAGGATATCTATACTAAAAACTACAAGAAATTAATGAAAGAAATTGAAAAAGGTACATATAAATAGAAAGGTATCTCACGTTCATAGACTGGAAGAATTAATTTTTAAATGTCAATACTACCAAAGTCCAAATATAAATTCAATGCAATCCATATCAAGATGGCATTTTTTTACAGAAGTAAAAAAACACTCATAAAATATATATGGAATCACAAAACCCCTGAATAGCCAAATAAATCCTGAGAAAGAAAAACAAAGCAGGAGGCATCACACTTCCTGCTATCAAGTGATACTATAAAACCATAGTCATCAAAACAGTACAATCTAGCACAAAAACAGACAAATAGTCCAATTGAACAGAATCAAGAGCCTAGAAATAAACACAAGCATATGTGGTCAACTAATATTTCAGAAGGGAGCCAAAAATACTCAATGGAGAAAAGATCATCTCTTCAGTAAATGGTGCTGGGATAATTGTATTCACATGTAAAAGAGTAAAACTGGATCAATATCTTATACCACTCACAAAAATTAAATCAAAATTAAGTCTTACAGTTGAAGATTTAAATATAAGCTGAAACCATGAAGCTCCTAGAAGAAAACACAGGAATAAAGCTCCTTGACCTTGGTCTTGGTAATGATGTTTTGGATATGACATCTAAACCATAAACAACAAAATCAAAAATAAACAAATAGAACTACATCAAACTAAAAAACTTCTGCACAGCAAAAGAAATCATTAAAAAAGTAAAAAGACAACCTATGGAATGAAAACAAATATTTGCAAACCATATATCTGATAAGGAATTAATATCCAAAATATACAAAGAACTCATACAATTCAATAGCAAAAAAACAACCCAGTTTAAAAAATGGACAGAGAACCTGATTAGACATGTCTGCAAATAATATATACGAAAGGCCAACAGATACATGAAAAGATATTCAACATCACGAGTCACTAGGGAAATGCAAATTAAAACCACAATGACATATCACCTCACATCTGTTATAATGGCAATCATCAAAAAGACAAGAGATAAGAAATACTGGTATGGATGTGGAGAAAAGAGAATCCTTGTGCACCATTGGTAGGATTACAAATTGGTACAGCCACTGTGGAAAACAGTATGCAGGATCCTCAAAAAATTAAAAATAGAACCACTATATAATCCAGCAATTCCACTTCTGAGAATATAGCCAAAGGAAACAAAAACACTAATTTGAAAAGATACCTGCACCCCATACTCACAGAAGCATTATTTACAACATTCAAAACATGGAAACCACATAGGTGTCCATCAGTGGGTGAATGGATAAAGAAGTTGTGGTATATAAATACAGTGGAATATTATTCAGCCATTAAAAAGCAAGGAAATCCTACCATTTGCAAGAACATGGATGCACCTTGAAGGCATTACACTAAGTAAAATAAGTCCGACAGAGAAAGACAAATACTGTATGATCTGATCTAACTTATGTGTGGAATCATAAAAAAAAAATCAAACTTATAAAAAAAGAGATCAGACTTGTTATTAGAGGCAAAGGGTGGGAGGAGGGGGAAATGGAAGAAGGTTATCAAAAGATACAAACTTCCAGTTAGAAGATAAATAAGTACTAGGGATGTAATATACAACATGATGACTATAGCTAACACTACTAAACTATGCATATACAGGGAAGTTAAGAGTAAATCCTAACAGTTCTCATCACAAGGAGAAATTTTGTTTTCCTTTTTTCTTCTTTTCTTTTTATTGTATCTATATAAGAAGATGGGTGTTAGCTAAACCTACTGTATGTATTTACCATTTCATAATACGTTTAAATCAAACCATCGTTCTGTATGCCTTAAAGCTATACAATGATATATGTCAATGACTTTTCAATAAAACCAGAAAAAAAGTAAAGTACTCCTAAATACCAACCTAAATTGCTCCTATTGATGATTCTAGCAAAATGTTCTAAGATAAAGGTAGGACTCAGGTAATACAATAAAAATTTATTACCCAAGTTGTAGGTGCCTAGGAACTTGCTATCACCGGCATATTGGCGGGGGCGGGGAGGGGGGAAAAGTTTGATAAACATAAAAAATGTTTGCAATCATAAATTATTGTTGAAATTAAACTGAATATTTATATCTTTAAATTTTTATTTAATTTCTTTGAAAATGTGAAGTTTTCCAAACATTTAGATTTATTTTGGATTTTGGTCCCAGGTTATTTGTAAGTACTGGTCTCAAAATGTCATAAGGCACAGAGACAGATTCCCTCAGGAAAACAAAAATTAGGTGGATGATCCCATCTATGAGTCCTAAATGTCTCTTTAAAACTTTAGGAAATTAATTCAAAGGACAAAAATTTGGTTGCTTTAAAGCAAACAACTTCAAAGTGAACACAATGCACTTCTCTGCTTTAAAACACACACATAAACTCATTTCTAAAAGGATTGGGCGATCTTCCAGGCCAGAATACTTGTTCAACATCTAGATACAGGCTGTTAAGACTGATGAATGAGAGTGGAGGCAAAAGATAAAGCTCACAACCACTCAAGGGCATCATCCCATGGCTTTAAAAACATTCCTTCTTTGGTCAGCTTATTCCATTTTGATCCAAAGCATTATACAACCATTTGTTTAATATAATGAAAGAATGATATCAAAATCTAAGCTGAATTCCACATTACTGAAGTTCACAGAGAATGAAAGATAGCCTCCCTAGAACCTTATATTAATTTCCTAGCCAGAATTATGTCCCTGCAAGAGTTTTTTTTTAACTGCAGAAACCACCAATAATGAGAGCCAATATATCAAACTCCCATATACTGATTGTATATTAAAAAAATAGTATAAACATTAGGCAAATAAAGACAAGAAAACAAGAATTCCATTGGGGCACTACAAAAGAAAGATGTATGATGAAAACATCCACTAAACTTTGAAGCAGAATTTCTAATTCAAGTTTGATCATGGCATTCCCCCTGCTTCCTGTGTAACTTACAATGAAATTAAAAGTCCAGGACATGTATCACATTGCCCTACATGAGCTTTTTGCTCCCTTCTTCTACCTCAAACTTGTGCAAGCCACCTCCCCAGCCTGGGCACCCATTGGCTCCCTCTATCATGTGACCCAGACCACACAGCTGTCACTCCTTAAATTTAGTCTTGCCTAAGCCACATAATCAGGCACCCACTTTCTTTCAGAGCATGCCTTACTTCTCCTTTGAAACATTTATTAGCATGTGTGATTATACATTTGTGTAATTATTTAATTTTTCTCTTCCTGAGGGCTTACATATGGTGAGTAGCATAAACACTTAATAAATGATGTTAAATTAATGAAATCCCAGGTCTGACACTTAATAGTGTTGTTATTTTAGACAAGTCATCTAACTTCTCTGAGCTTCAGTTTTCTTATCTATAAATATGGGCAATGACACCATAACCTCTCCATCTTTTATCTGGGCTATATTTACACAGACATTTTGCAAAATTGGAAAGTGCCATTCAAATTTAAGTCATTATTACTTTTATGACATTGAGATCATAACCCAAAGAACTGTTTAATTGACCATTATAGTCTTCATTTAGCTGCTAAACACTGTATAGACATATCCAGAAAGGCCTCATATTTAGTACTAATAAAGCTTGGTATTTAAGGAATATTATAGACTGTGAATAAAAACCAATGATTCTTTGTAATTTATATCTAAAGTTGATATCACATTAGGTATCTCAAAACCTTGATTAACTTTATTTCCCTTAATACAATTCTTTTCTTTAAAAAGAAATCAATTGGTTTTACTTAAATTTCTATTTATGTGGATTATTTCACCAGCTTAGAAAACAATATAGGGTGCATGCCGCTCTATAATTCAAATAAACCTTTACATGAACAACTATTTGAATGAACATGAAAATTATACATATACTTTACATATCAAAATGATATGACTGGCCAATCATAAATAGACTGGCCGATCATAAGTCTGTGCTGTTTTTCTAAGAGTGGAGATTGACTTATGCTGATCTATGCACAATTCTCACCTCATCCCCTCTTCAAATGGCAAGGTAAGAGGATCTATGGTCATAGGGCACTTCTATCAGAGTGAAGGGAGCCAACAAGTGCCAGATGGAACATGACCATGGTCTCATCTTTTCTATACCTCAACCCACTGGCCTAATAGCCCCAGACAGCAAAAGATTTGTGATGCTAAAAGAATTTACTCCTGCCTGGATATTTTGGGGATTTGACTCCTGTCAGGTATTGCAACAAAGTCAAGTGATTTCAATTTACCAAGCAAGGACAAGAAATGGTTTCAGGAAAAACCAAGGTGATGAACTATTGAGCATTCAGTTCATTAGCTGTCATCTGTCTTGACATCTTCATCTTTCAAGCAGGACTGCAGAAAATCAAAGACTTGTACTGCCTCCTTAAAAAAAATCCAAGAAGGAAACCATATCCTCTTAAAGTTAAAGGGACCGTGAAGGCTATTTCAAATGGATTATGAAAGATAACCATTGCTGCAAAAGTGAAAAATTTGATAGATACTCAATCATAAATACTACCTGTACCCTTAAACAGACAATCTTAAAAATAATATCATTAAAAATATGTACTGAGTGAATTGCTGGAGTAATTTTTAGCTT
The DNA here is from genome assembly GCF_022837055.1 of Prionailurus viverrinus. NCBI lineage: Eukaryota > Metazoa > Chordata > Mammalia > Carnivora > Felidae > Prionailurus > Prionailurus viverrinus. Next base: position 144,086,733 of record NC_062562.1, read on the forward strand.
ATTCTAATTTGATGCAGTCTGCATTCTAAAATGCAATAGTAGTGATATGCCAAATAACTGACCTTTTAGAAATAGCATCTTGGAAAAAAGGCCCAAGAGAAAAAAATGTTTTCCTGAAAAATCAGCCAATAAAATGTGGGCAGTAAGACTCCAGTGACACGGCCAAGTATTGGTAATATCACCTCTCTTCTTTTGTTTCTCTGCTTTGCTTGTTCAGCACTGAGGCACCGAAACTCCAGTTTTTTCTGCACTTGTAAGAATTTCCTGGAATTACAGAGTAATGGAAGCAACCAAAGACATTTAAAAAGTGGTTCATAACCTTCCCCAGCCACTATCTCTTACCAAGGGGAAAGAAACTGCTCCATTTCAAGTTCTTAGAGATCGCTAGAGATAAAGGTGAGATGAACATCATACTGTACTTCTATTTTCCACATACAATTGTGTTAACACCAGAGCCATTGTAATAATGCACTTTCCTTAAATATCTCTCTTTCCTTAAATATTCAAAAAATAGTGCTCCTACCCTATAGATACTAATAAACAAAATAAAACAAAACCCTCTCCCAAGCTTCCCTCTTCTGAAATCTCCACTCAAAACATCTAAGTCAAGCTGTGAAAGAAAATGTTAACTCAGCTGGCATTTTGTATTGACTAGACCACAGAGCCTAAAACATGGATTCTCAGAAAGCCCTATGGTCTTGAGTCATTGGAGTACTGAGCAACTACCCAGGTGGTGCTCTGTCCCTCAGGAAAAGCCCAAGGTTCAGGTGTTTTTGGCAGGCTGCCCTGAAGACAGTGTTCAGCATCCAAGTAAGTGTCTACATCTGAAAATTATTTCCAAGGTCTTCAGCCTGAAATATGTCTCCAACATATTATTAAAACTCTTATAATCATCATAGTAGTATCACTACTCCTTCCCACCCTGATATACTGCATAAGTCTTGGCCAAGCACAATGTACCAGGCACATTATGTAAAGCAAATCATATAACACCTGCAATAACCATATGAGTTTGACATTATCTTCAATTGATAGATGGGAAAACAGAGGCAGGGAACATGCTCTTAGGTTTTTGCAACTTAAACCATGGTCCATGGAAAAGCAGGTATACCACCACCTCTCAACTTGTTGGAAAAGCAGAATCTCCAGTCCAACCCAGAAACTGAATGAGAATAGGATTTTAAAAATTTTTCCAGATAATTTATATGCATGTGAATATTGAGAAGAATTTCTCTAGATAAACAGAATCACTGAGATTGAAAGATACAGAAAGCAAGTAGGGGAGGGACAGAGAGAGAAGGAGACAGACCCCAAGTAGACTCCATGTTGTCAGTGCAGAGCCTGATGTGGAGCTCAAACTCATGATCTGTGGTATTGTGCCCCCTGAGCCAATATCAAGAGTCAGCGGCTTAACCAACTGAGCCACCTAGGCGCCCCCCAAAAATCCAGATATTAAAATAGTCTCCTCTTGAGGCATCTGGGTGGCTCTGTCAGTTAAGCCTCAGACTCTTGATTTTGGCTCAGGTCATGATCTCAGGGTCATGAGATCAATCCCCCCATTGGGCTCCACCCTGAGTGTGGAGCCTGCTTAAGATTCTCTCGCTCCATCTCGCTCTGCCCGTGCCCCCCTCAAAAAATTTAAAGTAGTCTCTTCTTGATGATGCAATTACAGCTAAAGGATTAAAAGCATGGAGTACATTTACACTTAGGCATGATATTTTCATTAGCTGACAAAACTTGATACTGAGAATTATAAATTCTGGAGGAGAAAAGGATAACTGGGAAATCATAGAGACAGTAGATACCCTTGGGTAGGGGAGTACAAGAGAATCACTGGGAAAGCTCACTGGGCTAAAAGCACACTTTGTCCACTTCACAGTTTGGCTAAGGACTAAAGGCTGACTCTTTTAGTAAAACTTCCAGCTCACCTAAAGTGATCTCTGACATCGAATAACTCTAATAAGAAGCTCAAGCAGCCCTTAATTCAATTATGCACAGAATCACTTTCTCATAAACCAAGTCACTCTATAGCCTGTGCATAAGAATCCAGAGACATTCCTTGGCTTAATGTACATACTTACTGTTCAGATTCTTACATCAGACAATCAGTCCAACATTGAGCTTTCTAGAGATACCAACTACTTCATGATATCTGATAAATGGAAATATCTGTATGAGCGGGAAATTTTTTAAAATGCAATTTTAGTTTTTCCACTATGTATAGTAAATCAAACTATACGAACCAATCAAGCATCCATCTGGGATCTGCTGTGATGGAATTCAAGGCTAAGAAGTAATCAACATATGCTATTTTTATGTGACTGAGCAACTGCTCTTAAAAAAATGTCCCTTAAACTTAAGTTCGTTACGCATTCCTGCTGTAGTCTTATATTATCAAACTTTCTAAGCAAATCTTTTTATTTCCAAGAATAGAAAGGTATATTGTAGGCATCCACAATTCAAGTTATCATAATTAGCATTATCTCTATTGCCTTTTCATTAAAAACTAGACCCTATTATCTTTCCTTCCTCTTGAACTAGAATATTTAGTGACTTTTATAGTACCTAATTTCTTTAACACTTTAATGAGACAATATTTTTATTTTTTCTTGGAGGAGAATTTAGTACTATTTTTTAAGTGCATTTTTCTTGTTCATTACATTGTGTTATTGTAACCACATATTTCAAAGAGACACCTGTATTGTATCAATATCTATACCTTTGAGCTTATTTAAAAATGAAATTTTGGTTACACAGCTTTTCACTATGAAAATTTTTCCAAATACCACATATATTTTTAATATAAATGAAACACAATACTGGGCAACTCATTTTTGAAAGGAAAATTATAATTTTTCACCATACTCTCATTCTAACAGTGGAAAGTATACACTAATTTTATGTCACAAATGAGATCAGAGCAGATGAGATTAGAGCTTCTGTTTATATAATCAATATTCACTCTCACTCCTATCAGGAAGATCTGAAAATTTAATAAATACGATATATTTCATTTGGGGTAAGTATCTGTGTATGTGAAGATTAAAGGCATTGGCAGTGCCTGCAAATGAAGTCCTTTATTTTCTGTAATAGAACAACGCATGCATTGATTGGCATTATGACTGCTTTAAAATCTCATAGCATGAGCCTTAGCATGTACTGTGTGGTTAACTTTCAGACCCAGAAGGCCATTGGGTACTATTCTGGTCATCCCCTACTACATAACAAACCACTCCCAAAGTCTCATGGCTTATAACAATCTTTTTATCATCTCTTATGCTTTCATAGGTCAAGAATTTAGGAAGGGCCCATCTGAGCAATTCATCTGTGCCATGAGACACAGACAGAAGTCACTGGATGGTATTCAGATGTTGGCTGGCCTGCTCCAGAGAGGTCGAACCAGCTTCACGTACATTTCTGGAATCTTGGTAGAAATGGCTAGAGGAGCAGGCTGAGCTGGACAGTTGACTGCAGCATCTACATGAGGCCTCTCCAATGTGGTGGTCTCAGAGTAATCAGGTGTCTTACTTAGCAGGCTAGGGTTCCCAGAGAAAATGTCCTAAGAGTGTACAGAAGAGTGGCCTACAGAAAATGTCCTAAGAGTGGACAGAAAGTGTACGCCTCAGAATGGCCTCAGAATTCCCAGAATGCTATTTCCACTACATTTATTGGTTAAACAGGTCACTAAAGTCAGGTCAAATTCAAAGGGAATGAATTTAAACTCCACTCCTCAATAATAGGAGTAGCAACACCTGTGCAGACGTCTTTAATTTACCACAGGTAACCACTTAGATCTTTATGCCCTTCTTTGTCGAACTTAATAAGTGGAGTCGGATGTGTAGCTAAATAAAGAAAACTGAAGATATTATATATATGCATACATATATACATAGTACATATAGAAAGACAGACAAGGGGAGTACAAATATAAATACAGATATACACCCACATATAACAGAGTAAATCTCTAATTTATTATGATTTAAAGTAGGCCCAGGGCACCTGGGGGACTCAGTCTGTTAAGTGCCCCACTCTTGATATCGGCTCAAGTTGTGATCTCACAGTCGTGGGATCAAGCCCCTCATCAGGCTCTGTGCTGACAGCATGGAGACTGCTTGGGATTCTGTCTCCCTCTCTCTCTGCCCCTCCCCCTCTTGCTAGTGCATTCTCTTCCTCTCTCTCTCCTTGTCAAAATAAAGAAACTTTAAAAAAACCTTTTTTTAATTAAAAAAAAATTAAGTAGCCCCCACTTTCCTAAATGTAAGTCCCTCATTGAGTCCAGGCCAGGAAAATGAGTTGAATAAGTAATACAGAATAGAAAATTGATTATCCCCAAACTAATCATCCATGTTAAAAGCATATATATCACCACCACTATCCATTTTTAGTTTACTTCTCTTCTTTTGGCCATTTGTAGCTGCTTAGCACATCTTTCAGATGCTGCTAAGGAAGATAACAATGAGATGCTATACCCTATCTATTAGAATAGCTAAAAAAAAACCTTACAATATCAATTGTTGGCAAGGATGTGAAGTAACAGAAACTCTCATTCATTACTAGTGAGAATGCAAAATTATAAAATCACTTTGGAAGACAGTTTTGTGCTTTATTATAATGCTAAAAATAATCTAAGGATATGATTTGGCAATTGCTGGATTTAATATGATGATTTGAAAACTATGTACATAAAAACATACATACAAATATATGTTTATAATAGCTTCATTCATAATCACCCAAAACTGGAAATACCCAAGATGTCTTTCAAAAGGTAATGGGTAAATAAACTTTAGTACATCCACACAATGGACTACTCTCCAGAGATAAAAAGAAATGAATTATCAATCCACACAACAACCTTGATGAATGTTAAATGCACATTGCTAAATGAAAAATGCTAGTCTGAAAAAGCTATGTATTGTATGACTCAATTTACATGACACTTGGAAAGTCTATCAGTGGTTACCAGAGGTTTGGAGAGGAGGAAGTGTTCAATAAACAAAACACAGGAGGTATTTTTGGTGCTGTGAAACTATTGTGTATGATATTGAGGTGACAGACACATGACACTATTCATTTGTCAAAACCACAGAACTTTATAGCATTAAAGAGTAAACTTTAATGTATGAATTAAAAAAGAAAAAAAAAAGGAGGTCGGGGATCCCAGTATGGAATGCAGACTGTAACAAGAGAATCTAATTGTATTACAACTATATAGGCTCCCTGAAGAGGGTGAGGTTAACTGATGGTGATAACAGTAACTTTGGAAATTACTAAAGAAAAAAGGAACTGTACCTAAACACTGTATTCTAGGTGATAAAGTTGTTTTTCATGGGGTACAGGTTAACAATTCTGAAATCATTATACATGGATGACGGATGGTGTGAGCTCACTGTTGGAGTAGAAAGTTATAGATAAGCAAGGAGAGGAGGCTAGAATGATCCATGTGATGATAGACTGAAGTTTGAGACATCAATATGAACTCATGTTCAGTTTAATATAGATGCAGATGGCTAAATATAGAAATAAATATAGATACATGTATGTACAGAGATTTGCATATATCCATATATTTCCAAGCTCGGTCCACTGACTAAGAGGGTTAGAACGATACCCCCAGTAGCAGTGGGCACCCCTAATACCAGAACTTGGTTTTAAATTTCATTCTCCAATGAAAATAACCAGAGCTCTTCAGAGAAATTACTGATTCTAGTGATGTTGGGAATGGCACTTAACTTCCATGGTCTCCCTCTCAAAAACCCATAACCCCAGACTAATCATAAAGAAACATCAGGAAAACACAAATTGAGGGACACTCTCCAAAATACCTTACCAGTATTCATCAAATTGTCAAGGTCATCGAAAATAAGTCAAGTCTGAGAAACTGTTGCCATCTAGAAGAGGACATGACAACTATATTTAATGTAGAGGTCAGGAGAGAAAATGGATACTATGTAAAACCAAAGAACTATGAATGAAATGTGGCCTTTAGTTTAAAAAGAAATGTTGCTGGGGGGAATAGATAATTACTATAAGAAGGAAGCTTACACACCTACGTTGACAGAAAAATTTAGGTATGACCAGCAAATTGTTTAACCATTAAACCTTTTTGTGATTTATTGCTAAAAAGAAAGAACACAATAATTTGAAGAAAAAAATGGAAATGTAGTTTTATATGCCTATATTGAAATGGGATAGAGAAAAGAACACTCTCTAGAGAGAACAAAAGGTTCTAAAAGGCAAGGAGAGGCTACAAAGGCACAGCAACAGACCCAGTGTGGGGGTGGGGGTGGGGGTGTGGAACCAGGACAGCCTCATGCAGAAAGAGAAACCGAGGATAAAAGTCATCAAAAAGGTATTTAAGAGGTTATAGGTTACTGAAAACCAGGATGGGCCTTTATCCAAACTATCTATCTAACCCTGGAAGCAGATGATTTCAAGTCACAAACTGCTGAGAAGAGGCACGCCCACCCAAAACAATACAATGAAAGGAAAAAGACTTAGTAAATAACACTTAACCTCTGAAAGCAAACAGAGAGAGAGAGAGAGAGAGAGAGAGAGAGAGAGAGAGAGGATGAAAGTAAATCACATATTGTGGTTAGAAGAATAATGGTCCCCCCAAAGATGTCCACACCCCAATCCCTGGAAATTGTGAATATATTACACTACATAGGAAAACCTGGTCATAGCTGGAACTAAAATTGCTAACCAGCTGAATTTTAAGAAGGAAATTATCCTGGATTATCTGGGTGGACCTAATATAATCACAAGTGTCCTTAAGAGGGGAAGAGGGAAGCAGAAGAACCAGAAGCAGGGAGATGGTGTATTAGTCTACTCAGGCTATCATAATAGAACACCCCAGTCTGGGTGTCTTCGATGGAATTTATTTCTCACAGTTCTGGAGGTTGCAGTCCAAGATCAAGGTGCCAGCATGGCTGGTGTCTCGTGAGAGCTCTCTCTTTGGGTTGCAGATAGCCAGCTTCTTGCTATGTATTTACATGGCCTTTCCTCCTTGCATGCAAGTAGAGAGAGATTGAGAGAGAAGGAAAGAGAGAGAGAAGAAGCAAGCTCTCTGGTGTCTTTTTTGATAGGGACACTAAACCTATAATATCAAGGCCCTCCCTTACAACTTCATTTAACCTTATTTCCTAAGAGGCTCCATCTCTAAATACAGTCACATTGGAGGCTAGGTCTTCAACATGTGAATTTTGGGTGACATAAACATTCAGTCATAACAGATGGTATCATAAGAAAGACTTGATTGGTCATTGCAAGATGCAAGGGGGCCATGAACAAAGGAATGCAAGCAGCCTATAAGAAGTAGGAAAAGGCAAAAAAAAAAAAAGAAGAAGAAAGTAAAAAACTAGATTCTCCCTTGAAGCCTCCAAAAAGAAATGCAGTCCTGATGGCACATTTTAGCCCAATGAGACTGATTTCAGACTTCTGAACCCCAGAAATGTAAGATAATGCATTTGTGCTGTTTTAAGTCACCAAGTAGTGGTAATGTGTTACAGCAGCAATAGGACACTAATACAATTATGAAAAATGGATGGGCAACTTGAAAGAGAAAAATAAAAGCATTTAATTTGCAAACAGTTGTTTAAGGAGGACAAAAGTGATATTGAAACTTACAGATATAAAAGAAGGTAACTGTCCATAACACATAATGCTTGACATAACCATATCAAGTGCATAACAAATATGCTCCAGGTATTGTTTGGAATATCAACCCTCCTCCTATTTTGTTAATGTTGATTCTGGCAGATGTGAACTTCAGTAACTAGCACAGCGTCTGATACAGAGTAGAAGCTCAATAAAAAATAAACCCATTATATTATATAAACTAAATGGGGCTATAAAATAACAAAGCTCACTATCACATATGGCATGTGAGATTGGGTACATTAGTAAAGGAAGGAAGAGAGAAGGAAGCTAAAATTAATTGGAATAAAAATAGAAGTAAAATTGAAATCCAAGTGGAAATGCTAATACATTCTTAGTGAGACTTTTTTTTTCAATATATGAAATTTATTCTTAGTGAGACATTTTTAACCATTGACAAAGCTTCTGAGTTTCTGTTGGGTCTTCACAACGTCTTGCAAAAATGCATGGCAAAGAGACAGCTGAACACCCACCAGCTAAAGCTGGGCTATGATTGTTCTGGCAAACACATAACCCAGAGTAAATATTGTCTTGCATGAAGATGTGAGGAGGTGGATTAGGCATTGTAATTACCATTTGCTGGGTATTCTTTTTAAAGATTTAATCATTTAGATGAGACTCAGCATCACTAAAAAAGAAGTCAATATTTCTGTGAGCCAGGGAGGGAACAGTACTGATGTTTTTCTTCTGTTCAGCCTACCAAAAGTCAACTTCACCTGCTAGTGATTTATTCAATACAGCACAGATAAAGAATCATGAGCAATAACTTCTTTCAGTTCATTTTCTTGAACACACTATGTTCTCATATAATATTGATCAAAAATGTGATATTAAATAGGGTAACAATTTATAAAATTACATAGTAATCTTGCTATATTATCTTAATTAATTTTATAACCAGCACTCAACCACTGTCCTTCATGGCTTATCTAAAGTATTCACGAGTAGATTAACAATAGCAAAGGCAGACTCTGAGAGCAGTTTTCCCAGAATATGACTTCTGTTAATCTTCTCTCTGTCAACTGGCATCTATGACATAGATTCCTCTAATCTGAGTTCCTGACATTAAGCATTTGTAGAACAACATCTTGAGACTCTGATTAGCATACCACTCTTTTGAGTTGATAGCCCTAAAGTTTAGTATACAGAAGATCACCCGGGACTCTGGATTCCTGGGCCCCATCGCAGAGATTTTAATTCTCTAGGTCCAGTATGGGGTTCAGGAACCTATATTTTTTAACAAGCATTCTGGGTGACTCTGATCCGCCAGATTGGGTATATGTAACTAGATCTGTTTTGCAATCGTATAAAAATATGTACAATTATATTATTGCTCAAACTCCTTTCTTCCTTCCTTTAAACTTCCAAGCCCTTATGTACTTACTTTTTACAGTTCTCATAATAATCTTGTGATTTAGGTATTTTTATTATCCTCACTCTGATGAAGAGGTAAATGGTTAAGTCACTTGCTGTATTAGTCTACTCAGGCTACCATTTCAAAATACCATGAACTGGGTGGCTTAACAACAGAAATCTATTTTCTCACAGTTCTGGAGGCTGGAGGCCAGAGATCAGGATGCCAGCACAGTCTGCTTTTAGTACCAGGTTAGAGCTGTCTTCCTGACTTGCAGGTAGCTGCTTTCTTACTATGTGCTCAAATGGCCTTCCCTCAAGTGTGTTCAGGAAGAGAGAAAGATCTCTCTCTCTTCCTCTTCTAATAAGGCCACTGATCCTATCAGATGTAGACCCTATCCTTATAATCTCACTAAAAGCCCTATCTCCAAATAAGTCATGTTGGGGGTTAGGACTTCAACATAAGAATTTGCAAATTTGGTGGGAAGGGGGGTTAAGAGAGGAGATAAAATTCAGTCCACAGCACTTGCTTATTATAACTATTAACTGGGATCCAAAGTTTGCACCCAAAGTGGCCTGACTTCACAGGCCACACCATTTCTACCCAACTTTGACACTTTTGCCTTCCATCTGGGCCATTGGCAAGAAATCGTGACTGGAACTCTCAGCGATAGGAGTATGGGAGCTAACAAGGATGAATAATCAGATATCAATTACCTGAAAGTTGATTTTATTTTTAAAAATTTTTTTTTCAACGTTTATTTATTTTTGGGACAGAGAGAGACAGAGCATGAACGGGGGAGGGGCAGAAAGAGAGGGAGACACAGAATCGGAAACAGGCTCCAGGCTCCGAGCCATCAGCCCAGAGCCGGACGCGGGGCTCGAACTCCCGGACCGCGAGATCGTGACCTGGCTGAAGTCGGACGCTTAACCGACTGCGCCACCCAGGCGCCCCTGAAAGTTGATTTTAACACAATCTACATTATTTCATTAAGCTTTGAAGACCACATTGTATCTTCTGGCCATGACTACTTTATTCCTGCTAATTTATCATTAGTGAAGTATCTGTTCTCATGGAAAACATTTAGACTTCAAAATATCATGAAAGAGTAGGCATGCATTGGATAGAGGTTTATGCTAAGGGTTGAGGCCCATATAGGGAGGGAGATGGGAAGAAAAAGTGCAGAGTGGATGGGTATAGGGCAGGGTAGATTATTATCACTGACTCTACTATTCTTCCTATGAAAAAAAATAATTATTAATTTTAACTCCTAATATATGGCCAGCTCAATATAATATTAAACATTCCCTACATAAAAGATGTGATACATAAAAAATATATTTTATATATGTATTATATATCTCCATAAAAATATTGACTGTTGTATAGATAATTAGGGCTCAGGAAGATCAGTTAAGTTGCCCAAGTCATATAGATATTAAATATGGAACCAGGAATCACAGAAAACCATGGAGAAGTGAGGCATGATATTTAACATTCAGGAATTTATCAAGGAAACTTTGCAAACCTATTAAAACTCAAACTTCACATGAAGTTCCTTCACTCAAGAACTTAACTACATAAGAGATAACTCAGAGACAAGGACATTTACCAATAACAAATGTAGAAAGGTGTTCTCCTAGTATTTCACTGAAAATTCTCACTCAGACAGACAAAATCATTTCCTCCCCCAAATAATCACATAGTGTTAACTTAAGCATAATGGCATCTTATCTTTAAACTGTGTGTCTAAGCAACGTAACAGAAGGAAAAGTTTGGCTACTGAAATATATAGCCTACAGGGAGAACAGTATGTTCTTCAAAGGAAATAACAAAAATTTTCTATAATAAAATTTCTGGTATAGAGCATAGACCTCTATAGTCCTGGGGTTGAACAGGCTCATTTTTACATGTTTGACATTCATAAATTCAATCAGAGATCATATTTTATCAACATCAACATCAGAAATTTGACTCCCCAATTATTTCTTAATCAAAAACATCAAAAGCATAGGTGTGCTATATAGAGACATAAAAAGGGGAAAGAAAAAAAAAAGAAAGGAGGAAGAAAAAAATAAAAAAGAGTAGAGTAAGATAAGGGCCATAGTAGTTTAGTTCATAAAGGGAGGGAGAGCTGTATACATTGTTAAGTCCATTCTCTCAAGGGCCATGCATGGCAAAGCCAGGACCACATACGTATCAAAAACACAATCCTTATTCTGGTGTTTTTTCTTACTGCACCACATATTAAAATGCAATAAACCCATATTCTGTATTTATTAAATATTAACCTAAAAAAATAAATGCATGGTTTGTAACTATTCCCAAAATGATATTTATATAACTAGCATACTGCTTTCATTTTTAAAAACGATTCTATTAAACACAACAATCCAAATGCTTTGGAATGCAGCAAAGGCAGTCCTGAGAGGAAAATACATTGCAATCCAGGCCTATCTCAAGAAACAAGAGAAGTCCCAAATACAAAATCTAACAGCACACCTAAAGGAAATAGAAGCAGAACAGCAAAGACACCCCAAACCCAGCAGAGGAAGAGAAATAATAAAGAGCAGAGCAGAAATAAACAATATAGAATCTAAAAAAGGTGTAGAGCAGATCAATGAAACCAAGAGTTGTTTTTTTGAAAAAATGAACAAAATTGATAAACCTCTAGCCAGGCTTCTCAAAAAGAAAAGGGAGATGACCCAAATACATAAAATCATGAATGAAAATAGAATTATTACAACCAATCCCTCAGAAATACAAGCAATTATCAGGGAATACTATGAAAAATTATATGCCAACAAACTGGACAACCTGGAAGAAATGGACAAATTCCTAAACACTCACACACCCCCGAAACTCAAACAGGAAGAAATAGAAAGCTTGAACAGACCCATAACCAGTGAAGAGATTGAATCAGTTATCAAAAATCTCCCAACAAATAAGAGTCCAGGACCAGATGGCTTCCCAGGGGAATTCTACCAGACATTTAAAGCAGAAATAATACCTATCCTTCTCCAGCTATTCCAAAAAATAGAAAGGGAAGGAAAACTTCCAGACTCATTCTATAAAGCCAGCATTACTTTGATTCCTAAACCAGACAGAGACCCAGTAAAAAAAGAGAACTATAGGCCAATATCCCTGATGAATATGGATGCAAAAATTCTCAATAAGATACTACCAAATCGAATTCAACAGCATATAAAAAGAATTATTCACCATGATCAAGTGGGATTCATTCCTGGGATGCAGGGCTGGTTCAACATTAGCAAATCAATCAATGTGATACATCACATTAATAAAAGAAAAGAGAAGAACCATATGATCCTGTCAATCGATGCAGAAAAAGGATTTGACAAAATTCAGCATCCTTTCTTAATAAAAACCCTCGAGAAAGTCGGGATAGAAGGAACATACTTAAACATCATAAAAGCCATTTATGAAAAGCCCACAGCTAATATGATCCTCAACGGGGAAAAACTGAGAGCTTTCTCCCTGAGATCAGGAACACGACAGGGACGTCCATTCTCACTGCTGTTGTTTAACATAGTGTTGGAAGTTCTAGCATCAGCAATCAGATGACAAAAGGAAATCAAAGGCATCAAAATTGGCAAAGATGAGGGGCGCCTGGGTGGCGCAGTCGGTTAACCGTCCGACTTCAGCCAGGTCACGATCTCGCGGTCCGTGAGTTCGAGCCCCGCGTCAGGCTCTGGGCTAATGGCTCAGAGCCTGGAGCCTGTTTCCAATTCTGTGTCTCCCTCTCTCTGCCCCTCCCCCGTTCATGCTCTGTCTCTTTCTGTCCCAAAAATAAATAAACGTTGAAAAAAAAATTAAAAAAAAATTGGCAAAGATGAAGTTAAGCTTTCACTTTTTGCAGATGACATGATATTATACATGGAAAATCTGATAGACTCCACCAAAAGTCTGCTAGAACTGATACATGAATTCAGCAAAGTCGCAGGATACAAAATCAATGTACAGAAATCAGTTGCATTCTTATACACTAATAATGAAGCAACAGAAAGACAAATAAAGAAACTGATCCCATTCACAATTGAACCAAGAAGCATAAAATACCTAGGAATAAATCTAACCAAAGATGTACAAGATCTGTATGCTGAAAACTATAGAAAGCTTATGAAGGAAATTGAAGAAGATATAAAGAAATGGAAAAACATTCCGTGCTCATGGATTGGAAGAATAAATATTGTTAAAATGTCAATACTACCCAAAGCTATCTACACATTCAATGCAATCCCAATCAAAATTGCACCAGCATTCTTCTCAAAGCTAGAACAAGCAATCCTAAAATTTGTATGGAACCACAAAAGGCCCCGAATAGCCAAAGTAATTTGGAAGAAGAATACCAAAGCAGGAGGCATCGTAATCCCAGACTTTAGCCTCTACTACAAAGCTGTAATCATCAAGACAGCATGGTATTGGCACAAAAACAAGACACATAGACCAATGGAATAGAATAGAAACCCCAGAACTTGACCTACAAAAGTATGGCCAACTAATCTTTGACAAAGCAGGAAAGAATATCCAATGGAAAAAAGACAGTCTCTTCAACAAATGGTGCTGGGAGAACTGGACAGCAACATGCAGAAGGTTAAAACTAGACCACTTTCTTACATCATTCACAAAAACAAACTCAAAATGGATAAAGGACCTGAATGTGAGACAGGAAACCATCAAAAGCCTAGAGGAGAAAGCAGGAAAAGACCTCTCTGACCTCAGCCGCAGCAATTTCTTACTCGACACATCCCCAAAGGCAAGGGAATTAAAAGCAAAAATGAACTATTGGGACCTCATGAAGATAAAAAGCTGCTGCACAGCAAAGGAAACAATCAACAAAACTAAAAGGCAACCAACGGAATGGGAAAAGACATTTGCAAACGACATATCAGACAAAGGGCTAGTATCCAAAATCTATAAAGAGCTCACCAAACTCTACACCCGAAAAATAAATAATCCAGTGAAGAAATGGGCAGAAAACATGAATAGACACTTCTCTCAAGAAGACATCCAGATGGCCAACAGGCACATGAAAAGATGCTCAACGTCGCTCCTCATCAGGGAAATACAAATCAAAACCACACTCAGATATCACCTCACGCCAGTCAGAGTGGCTAAAATGAACAAATCAGGAGACTATAGATGCTGGAGAGGATGTGGAGAAACGGGAACCCTCTTGCATTGTTGGCGGGAATGCAAACTGGTGCAGCTGCTCTGGAAAACAGTGTGGAGGTTCCTCAAAAAGTTAAAAATATACCTACCCTATGACCCAGCAATAGCACTGCTAGGAATTTACCCAAGGGATACAGGAGTGCTGATGCATGTACCCCAATGTTTATAGCAGCACTCTCAACAATAGCCAAATTATGGAAAGAGCCTAAATGTCCATCAGCTGATGAATGGATAAAGAAATTGTGGTTTCTTTTTTTTTTTTTTTTAACGTTTTTTTTTATTTATTTTTGAGACAGAGAGAGACAGAGCATGAACAGGGGAGGGGCAGAGAGAGAGGGAGACACAGAATCGGAAACAGGCTCCGAGCCATCAGCCCAGAGCCTGACGCGGGGCTCGAACTCACGGACCGCGAGATCGTGACCTGGCCGAAGTCGGACGCTTAACCGACTGCGCCACCCAGGCGCCCCAGAAATTGTGGTTTCTATACACAATGGAATACTACGTGGCAATGAGAAAGAATGAAATATGGCGTTTTGTAGAAACGTGGATGGAACTGGAGAGTGTTATGTTAAGGGAAATAAGTCATACAGAGAAAGACAGATACCATATGTTTTCACTCTTATGTGGATCCTGAGAAACTTAACAGAAGTCTATGGGGGAGGGGAAGAAAAAAAAAAAGAGATTAGAGAGGGAGAGAGCCAAAGCATAAGAGACTCTTAAAAACTGAGAACAAACTGAGGGTTTATGGGGGGTCGGAGGGGGGGAGGGTGGGTGATGGGTATTGAGGAGGGTACCTTTTGGGATGAGCACTGGGTGTTGTATGGAAACCAATTTGACAATAAATTTCATATTAAAAAAAAAGAAAACAGGATTCTATTTAGGATAGAAGGTTGGTTGAAGTCAATAATATAAAATTGATGGTATCTTTCACACTTGGCATTCACTGGAGAATCTTCCCTTGCTTTGCCTAATATACCCTAATTCTCATTTTCTATGCAGTATAAGTAAGGGAATAGAATGGGGGGTGGGGCGGGGACAGACAACTGTTAAGGCAGGTTGGTGATATAGAAAGGTTAAAAGTGAGAGGTGACAGGAAAAGTGTTCCAGATATCTAATGCTATGTAACAAACTCCCCAAACTTAGAGGTTAAAGGCAACAGCAAAATTTATTCTGCTTGAGTCTGTAATCTGTGTACAACTTGAAGGGGACACCTCATCCCTGTTTAACTTGGCATGAGGTAGGACACTCTGAGGTGTGGGGCTGGTGTTATCTGAAGTCCTCAAAGTAGGACTGAAACAGCTGGGATCCTTGGGCATCTCTACCTCTGTGCAGTCTCTCCACACGATCTCTCCTGCATAGTTGCTTCAGGATAGCTGGACTTTTTACATTTTGGCTCAGGACTCTCAAGACATGTGTCCAAGACAGAGGTAGGACGAAGCCATATCGCTTTTATTACCTAGGTCAAAAACTATGCCTTGCTTCTGTTGTGTTTATAAGCTTTCCCAATTTCAAGGGAGAGAACATGGACTTCACTTCTACATGGAGAAGTATCAAATTTACATTGTAGGAAGAGCATGTGTGATAGGATATATTGGTGGGCTCATCTTTGGAAACTATAACCTGGACAGATATCCTTCCAGCAACTCTTAGGGAACAGGGACAAAGGCACAATGAGATGTGGTCAAACCTGGGAACTGCTTGTTTCCTGCCCACCATAATGCTCACTGAACCAGAAAGGTATTACAGCAGACATAATGTCTCCCAGTTCCTTTCTTGAGAAGTATCCACATCTCCTTCTCCAATCTTCTTACCAATGTCTACACATCAGCTCCATCTTAACAGCTGTAAGGCCCTGACAGTTCTGTTTGTTTGCCTAATCAGCCACAGCCCCAGATTATGGACAAGCATGGGTGCCTACTCAACCAGAAGAGTAAAAGTCCATTCTTTTTTATTACAACATGGTAAAGCATTTTATGAAGGAGACAAAGCGAAGAAGAGAAGGGCAAGGGGAAAGGCAAATGACAGACAGCAGATAAAGAGAAGGGAATAAGAGAAAACAGAAGTACCACCTGCTGGTGCACTGCCTCTGGTTCTTGCCCATTCCTGAGCCCAGTGCCCTCCTTAAGCTCAATATACCACCACTGTATCCTTACACTAAACTCCCTTTTTTGTTGAAGCTACTAGAGACCCACCAAGGCACAATGATATCAGTTTAAATATATATGATCTCGTGTCAAAGATTACTTGTGTCGACGGACCATGCATTAAAGTGACTGGTCACCTTTTAAGTTTTTTCTGAATCCAGAATGAGTTCTAACAGTTAGTAACAGGCTTCCTTTCTTTGAAAGTGGGTCTCTGCACACCTCACATTTTCTTTCTGTGATCTGAGGTCTCTTAAGATACACACCAGGCAGGTAAAAACTGACCACGGTAAGGAAAGGGAACAGAGTTAAAAGGAAAAAAAATCCATCTGTTATTACATATTATAGATCAAACGATGCACCGGTAACTGATGATGAAGAGAAAAACTTATGGCAAATGCAGCATGCACTGTCTGCAGTGATCAGAACCTTAAGGCCTCTCAGGCCAGTCAAGTGACATTACTGTTAACCTAAAACAGCTGAAGGAAACAGAGGTGGCAGGAAGTATTGGTACTCCTCCAGGTGATTCATTCTTTTTCAGAAACCTCTACTTGAGGCCTACACTCACAAAATGTTCCAACTATTGGAGCAGTTTCCTCTTGATATTTTGACTTGGAAAAAAAAATGCAGATGTTAGCGAAGTCAATCAGTTTACTTCTAAGCTGTTTAGAGAAACATTAGGTCATCTGAACTAAATTTAAAACCGATCAATCATTATCGGGATCAATCCAAAGCTTAAAAATACTCATTGAGGTGGAATTTTATCTAATTTTTTATGAACGTAAATGTTTAAATATACAAATGCAGAAATATAAATATATAAAATAAATATAGAAATATATAGAAGTATGATCACATAACACACATATAGCCTGATTCAAAGATTAGGTAAAGTAGCTGGACTGTGTGAGGGATAAATCACATGACACTGGATTTTGCAAACACAACAGCTGAAAATTCTTTTAAAGAAAGTACTCTCAGTACGCTTTTAGATTTCTAAAAAGTTTTATTTTTTAAAAAATGTTTACTTATTTTTGAGAGAGTGCATGCGAGCAAGTCAGGGAGGGGTGGAGAGAGAGGAAGACAGAGGATCCGAAGGGGGCTCCGTGCTGACAGCAGAGAGCCCAGTGCAGGGCTCAAACTCACGAACTGCGAGATCATGACCTGAGCCAAAGTCAGACACTTAACCAACTGAGCCACTCAGGCACCCCTAAAAAGTTTTATTAAATGTCACAATTTAGAACAAAAGTAAGGCCTGATCTTTCTAGTTTGGTTCTATAAATCTATTTACTTTAAGCTCTTTTCACTTTTTTCCTTTTGTTAATGAGAAACTAGGACAATTTAGTGTGAGCGGGGGGAAAAAGAGATCAGAGAGTAGCGCTTACTCGGTGCCATCCTGCCCCTGCGGCCCTGTAAGCTACTGACAGAGGAACTACTACCACCTTAGTTAGATGCACCTCGCCCCACCCTCACTCAATCGTACATTCTGCCATTTCCCTAGTTCAACTTCAGTCTAATGACACCTAGGAAAGGAAACACAGAATGCCATATGCTGATGTCTAGTTCAAAGGAAAACATTATGGGTCATGCAAAGCCATGCTGCCTAGGGTCTGTGACAGTCAAAAGCAAGCACACAGAATGGCCAGAGCAGGCCACTTTCCAGAGCAGGTGGGGAGGAGTGACTCAGAAGGATAGGCTTCCACTGGCCTAGAGCATACACCAGAGGTAGGGAACTGCATCCACAAACAAGGACGAAACCGGAAAGGGGATGTGTTGCCACCCACAGCATCACACCTGTGAGTATTTAACATCAGTACCTCCAGCCTGTGGAGGGGTGGCTCAGCAGAATCTTCCAGCTTGCCATACTCCTTTCTCTAGCTGCCCCCAGTGTCCACCATCCCTGGGATGTCAATACAGCAGTCATGCAATAAATATTGAGCGCTGTCTATACAGCAGTAATCAAAACAAACAAAAATGAGGAAGTAATACATGGAGATAGTTGGGAGAAGGACATTCCAGGCAGAAGAGACAATCACGAAGGCCTGAACAATAAATGGGTGATTCTCTAGTGTGTTCAAAGGACAGCAAGGAAGCCAGTGTAGCTGAAGGGTGCAAGAGTGGGGGCAGGAGAAAATGAGGTCAGATAGAAGGTCCACATTACGCCTGTCACAGAAAGGATCTTGCCATTTACTCCTGGCAGCTGAGGGGAGAGATGAGAATGATCAGCTGTGTCAAGCACTTTTGAGTAAGCTGAGAACTGAGAACTGACCAACAGATCTGGCAAGTTGAGAGTTATCAGGGACCTTGGTAAGGGCAGCTGAATGGTGGAAATCATGATTGTTGCAGATTCGGGAGACAATAAGAAAAGGAAATTAGAAGCAGCATGCACAGTCAACACTTTCAAGATATTCTGATGTGAAGGGAAGAAGATAAAAAGGGGCAATAACTGGAGAATAAGGTGGGACCAAAGGGAAACCTTTTAAGATGGGAGAAATACCACTCTTTCTGCATTACCGGGAAGGATTCAGTAGAAAGTGGAAAATTACGATGCAGGAGACAAATGAACTGCTGGAGCCATGTCCTGCGTGAGGGGGCTGTAGCCTAGGCTGGCTAGCAGGAGCATGGACGATTCCTCCTCAGGAAAGGGACAAGAGACAGCTATTGGGGTGTGCAGACCAAAGGATGTGAGTGGGGATGAAGCCTGGGGGAAGGGATTCTTTCTCTCCTGATTACTTCTGGTTCTCACTGAAAGGGGAAGAAAGATCATCAGCAGACAGCTCACAGTGAGGCTGGGACATAAAAACTTGGAGGTCAGAGGTTTGAAGAGAGAGAGAGAAGGAACAGTTGTCTAGAAGAATGAAAGTTAATGAGGGTCTAAGGACACAAAGTATGATTGCTGAACAGCATGAAGAGTTCACTTGAAGTAAGTAAACATTCATTAATCCATTCATTTATCCATGTACTTATTCCTTCAGCAAAAAAGTTACATAAATATAACATCATATTAGTAAATGTAGGAGAGGAAGCTATGAACGCCTCTGCCCCTTAACTGCCTACTCCTGTCGTCTGTAATTGAGAATTCCCTAAGATTCTCTCCACAGGTGCCCTTCTTTACCCCTTGAAATTCTCTTCCTTTGGGATGTCATCCAATCACATGCGTTCAAGTACATTACAGACTTAGGGTAAACTACCCCTAAACACATACTCTCTCACGGAAACAGGGCACCAACTGACCAGTAGCATCACAATGAGAAAAACAGGTGTCACTGAAGGCTTTCTAGAAGTCCATTAGTAAAAGTAAAAAGACATGAGATAAAATTAATTTTAATATACTTTATTTAACCCAATATACCTAAAATATTATTTCAAAAATAATGTAAAAGTCATTGAGATATTTTACATTTTTGGTGCTAAGTCTTCAAAGTTTTATACTGACAGCACATCATTCAGTGTGTATGTTATACTTGCAGCACGTACTTACAGCCACACTTCAAGTGCTCAAGCCATATGTGGTTTTATTGGACAGAGCAGCTCTAGGCTCATTTTTAATTGACCCCTGGAGACCTCTACCTCAATATCTACAAGGACAACTTAAAATTTCCAAAACCAGGGGCACCTAGGTGGCACAGTCAGTTGAGCATCCAACTTGGGCTCAGGTCATGATCTCACGGTTCGTGAATTTGACCCTCACATCGGGCTTTCTGCTATCAGCTGGCTTCTGTACAGATTTTCTGTCCACCTCTCTCTACCCCTCCCCCACTCGTGCTCTATCTCTCTCTCAAAAATAAAATAAACATTTAAAAAATTTTCCAAAACCCAATTAATGATATCCACTCATATCTGTTCCCTTTACTGTATTCATTTAATTTGTATTTTACTTCCCTCTCTCTATTATTCACCATTGTGAAAAGGGTCAGAACAGGTTCTCCCTGGAGTCCCTTCCATTTCTGTTTTCACACTAGTTCTCACCATAATCCATCTCTACCAGGACAAATGCAGTCACCTCCCAAGTGGTCTCTCCATTTGTAATCTCTTCTTCATCCTATCCTCTGCTTTCAGGAAAAACTCTTGATTTCAAGTTTGATGTCACTCTCCTTATCAGTACTCAATGGCTCCCCCATGCTAATAAAGCCAGAACTCCAAAGCATTAACACTAATGTTCTAAATAACTCTAATCTACATTATATCTACCTTTTTCTTTCACTATTGCCCCTCTTATACCATAAAGCCCAGAAAAATAAAGGTATCTCCCATCTCTGAAATGGCTTTATGTTAGAAAGTGGAAGAGGAACAGTAAAGAAAGTATCCTCCAAGCTGAGAAGGCACTTTGAGACCAAGAAGAAGAAGAAGAAGAAGAAGAAGAAGAAGAAGAAGAAGAAGAAGAAGAAGAAAGCAAGCCACTCCATACCACATACACAGTTTTATTCAGGGTAACTTAATGACAAGGGGAATCATGTGGGCGACGATCCAGGTGCTAAGCACATACCCTCTGCAAAGTCCAGAACTTAATCCACAGATTTTATAAAGCAAGGAGGTGAGGGAATATGCAGAGGTCACTGTGGTGAGATCAAAGGGTTTAACATTTAACACACCCGTTGCCCCATCTGTGTGCCAGAGGAGAGGGAGGGGAAGAAATTATGTTACCTCTACTAGTTATCTAACCATTATAGGAAAGGTCAGAACAAGCTTTACTACATTCTGGGCAGGGCATACATTAACCTCCAAGGGGCCTGGAACACACAGCCCTGAGGGAGGCCATTTTGAGGAAATGAATAAGATGGAGGGCCAAAGATGGAGTCACTATTGTCAACACTCCTACACTTTATCTTTCCTACCTTATTTTCACCGGAGTAGTTTAATCCAATGGTTTTCAATTTTAGCATGCACCAGAATCATCTGAAAAACTTATTAAAACACAGATCACTGGAACCACTCCCAGAATTTGTAATTTAGTAGATCTGGGATAGAGACCAAAATTTTACACTGATAACAGATTCCCCGGTGCTGCTGCTGAGGTTGCTGGTCCTGGGTCACACTTGGAGAATCTCTGGCTTAATCTTTCAGGAATGCTCTTCTACTCATTCATCTATATTTATGCAAATGCCATACTTACTTCATTCTTAAGTGCTGTCTTGTGAAGTCTTCCCTAGTTGTTAATCTAAAAGCAATTTCTCTCTCCTCTAGGCTTCTGAAGCTAGCCAGAGTTCTCTCAGACCATTGCTTTAGAGCTAATCTCTAAGTGAATATTCCTTAAGAATATTCCTTATGTTTGCATCTCCCATAGTGCATATTTTTAATTGAATTAAAGATGCAATGACCTCAAGAAATTTAAAACATTTCAGAACAAGAGAATGAAGAATCTTCCTTTAAATGAGAAAAATGGTCTTAAAGATTAAGAAGCATGGACTTTCTCCAGTTTTTTTTTTAAATTTGTTCCTAAATATTACTAAAATCTACCAAAAGTAAATTTCCTCTCAGTTTTTTTTTTTTTCTGAACTCAAATAATTAATGAGAGGGGCGCCTGGGTGGCGCAGTCAGTTAAGCGTCCGACTTCAACCAGGTCACGGTCTCGCGATCCGTGAGTTCAAGCCCCGCGTCAGGCTCTGGGCTGATGGCTCGGAACCTGGAGCCTGTTTCCGATTCTGTGTCTCCCTCTCTCTCTGCCCCTCCCCCGTTCATGCTCTGTCTCTCTCTGTCCCAAAAATAAATAAACGTTGAAAAAAAAATTAAAAAAAAAATTAATGAGAGATCAGGCTAATATACAGAATGTAACAGCTATGGGCCTTACTGGTTTGAGTAATTACTTCAAGAAATATCATATCTTAAAATATTTTCAGCCAGTGCATCCTTTTTATTAGCACTCTATAAATTTGCTGTCACTGTGATATCCGTAGGGAATGCCTGTAAATTAAAAAATCAAATAATGAAAATAACATTGCCACAATTTTTTTCAGCTATCCGTTCTAATGGATCTGAGTAGATGCAGTTGAAATATGGAATTGGAGCGCAGTGATCAGAACTCAGAGGAAAATAGTGCTATTTCTGCTTGCCTCTCTTTTGCATTTATTTGTTATTCTCCTAATCTTGTCTGGGGTAGCTTCAGGGATGAGTTCTGTTATGTGATGATATCTTCCTTTATACAACTAAGTGTAGAAAGTCAATCACAACAGTGAATAAACTCGTTATGCCTAGCCCCATGATGTAGATGAAACTAGAAACATTTTAGTTAATTCACTGGAGGGTGGTTTCTTTATGCAAAAATTTGGAAATAGGAGCAAATACAAATGCTCGGTCACCACCTAAACCACGCAGTGATGAAATTCTAAAACCCTCAGATCAGGGAGAAGTTGTAAAATTTCATACTGCTGTGTGATTCTTGTTGTGGGAAACACCCATCAAACATGACATATTAGCTTCTATAAGATCCATGCATTCTTTCATTCTGTCCTATAGGAGGTATTCTTAGTTGGGTCAATTAGCTCTTGTCTTATGGTATTTGGGGAATAAGAATGCTTTTTTCCTCTCCTTTGGAAAAGTTCTCTCTGACTAGATTTCTGATGCACAGGTCTTAATGATAAGCTAGTCCTTTGTAATTGCATGGTACATCTACTCTCGGGCAAAAGCAAAGTAAACTTTCTTGAACGGGGAGATCTTGACTCAAAGGATCTTGAAAATTTACCTAATATTCACCAAAGAGAAACTATGCCTTTTCTACAAGAGACAAGAGAGAATATAAATAATAGGAAAACTTCTTTGGCTACCACAACCCAACCACATCGGATGGTATCTGCTTCTGTTGGTGCCTGGAGAAGTGTGTCTAAGCTTTATATAGCCTCTGAACCAAACGGTGCTATTGCCTGTGATTCTGCAGGCAGAGGTGGCAGCTGAATTTATAAGTCACCATTTCTACTTAGTTACCCAGGTAAGAAGAGTCAAGATGTTGAGTTTGTAAGATACTTAGCAGGAAAAAAAAAAAGGAGGTGTAATGTATGACCCACTGATAAAAGAAATTCCTCAATTCTGATAAGAGTAGTGAGCCATTTTCCCTTAGCACCATTATTTACTCCCTAAAATCTGGTCATTTCCATACTCCTACAAAAATGTTCTTATACAGTTCACCTAAACAACAACAACAACAACAACACCTTCCAGGCTTGACCTAACACCTACTTCTACCCACAACATCATTTCTACTTTCCTTCAGAGCAAAACTCATCAGGTGAGAGGCACTATGCAGGCCCTCTTTGCTTCTATGCCTTATTAGTCCCATGTTTTCAATCAAACTGTATATTGTTGATTCTCAATTTTCATCTGCAGGTCATACATTTCCTCTGCACCTTAGTTTCCTATATTAAACTCTGTCACTACATGGATGTCTAGTAGGTATCTACAACTTAATATATGCAAAACAGAATTTCCCACCCTCCACAGACTCAAATCTGAGTCTTCCTAGTCTTTTCCATTAAAGAAAATAGTACTCCCAATCGCCTAGCTATTAAAGCCAAAAACCTGATAATTAACACTTTCCCTCAGCCCTCACTGTCAAAGATGAAGCTGGATCTGTTACATATTTGGTGGTGA
Source organism: Prionailurus viverrinus (assembly GCF_022837055.1). Lineage (NCBI taxonomy): Eukaryota > Metazoa > Chordata > Mammalia > Carnivora > Felidae > Prionailurus > Prionailurus viverrinus. Next base: position 144,110,664 of record NC_062562.1, read on the forward strand.
TAGATCTTACATGATATCTTGGTCTCCCTACACCTACTATTGGCTATTTATAATAGTTACTCCATTTCCTACAGAGCACTACAAGTCACAGTTTCAACACTTAAATCAGGTCATTCCTCTATCAAGAATTCTTTAATTCTTTCCTATTAGCCATATAGCAAAACCCAAATTCCTAATCCTGGCCTATAAGTATCTGCATTCTCTGGCTCTGGCTTGCCCCTCAAAACTCACCTCTTCCCTGTCTCTCTGTCACTCAGGATGCTTAAGACACACTGGCTCCTTTCTGTTCTTTGTGTCATATACTTTCCCCCTTAGTCAAGGCCTCTGTCATGTCCTCTGCCTTGGGTGTGCTTCCCTGTTCTTACATGGCATATAAGGCCCCCTCTCCCTGACACCACATCATAAGTAGCCTCTCCTACAACAGCTCAGTTGGTTTCCATCATGGCACACATACCTTTCCCAAAAACACAGTTCTGCCACCCAACAACTCCCCCACACCTATGATTTAAAATCTTCTTGGTTTGTTGGTTTCCTTTCTCTCTGATACACAGCAGCCCCAGGCCTAGCACAGATGTCTGGCACAGAGTGGGTTTTTAAATAAAATTTATTAAATACATGAATAAAAGCTGGGCTTGTCCTGACCAAATTGGACAAAATGAAACCAGTTCCATGTCATAAGCCCTTTATCATGTCACATCACACTCCCAGTGAATTAACTCATGCCTAAGACTAATTGCCCTGCCTAAGTCATACTTGCACTTTAATGGTGGAAAGGACAGAGAAACGGGTTTTTTTTTAATGTATGTGCAATTAACATTAGTTAATTGGAATGGAAACCTGAATTTATCCTGATGTGAAAGGTATCACAGATTTTCCTCAATAGAACATTCTTTATTTTATAAAGGACATTCCATTCATGTTTAAGAGCCAGTGCACATTAATATTTTAGGAGATCAGGGGTTCTTTGACAGTCTGAAGCACGTTTGGATGGAAACATCTGGAAAAAAATTACATATGCAAAAAAAATTTTTTTGTACAATTTGAGTGAGGTCTACCCATTATGCACTCTGAAGACTATGGATCCAAAATAAATACATAAATCCTTTATTTACCACATGGATAATAAGATTCTATTGTCTCCCATCATAAATCCTGGATCATTGTTGGTTTTGCTTATAATTCTCCCTTAAGTAATATGAATTTCCCCATTGCCCTTACAAATTGAGGAGAAAGAATATGTAAACTGGGAGGAACGAAAGGAAGTAATACATGTATTGGACACTATTAAAGTCCAGCTGTGGTATAAAGCCCTGACAGATGGGCTTTCCCTTTTTTTGTAATGCAAGTACATGACCTAGGCTTCCATTGCCAGGCATCCACTTCAAAGATAGCTGTCTCTCAAATAAACACACTGCCAGCCACACACTAGATAAAGAGCCAGGCCACACTGCTCCCCTCACCCCAGACTCCTTTGTTTTAGTGATCTTGGTTGGTGTCAATAACTGACCAGTTTAGGCCTTGGGTTTTGTTTTGTTTTTTTCTTCCTGAGCGTTAAATTCCCAGTCTTATGTTTTAAATTTACCAACAAAAAGTGAGCCTGAGGAACCCTAGGCCCCAACCTTGACCACAATAAAAGCACAAACTCAGACACCTCCCTCTCTCTTGGTCTCTCTCTCTCCCCTCCCTGTGTGGCCCTAGATGTGCCATGGATTTAGAGGGCTTTAGGGTAAGTAATAAAAACCTTTTACTTTTGCCAAGTTTCCTAAGAGCGATTACTACAAGGTGACTTATACTCACTGTAAGAACCACAAGGGCTAGTCCAGCCACAACACTGGGTGGTGACAGGCTGAGACTGGCACCTAACACCAGCACTCTGAAATATTTTCTGTGGATTACTGCACTGAATTCTCAAAACAACCCTGTGAGGTCAATGAGCTCCATTTCTGCAGACTGGAAACAGGAAAAATGAGGTTAAGTTACTTCCATGTAAGAAGTCCATGATGAAGCCTAGATTCATAACCAAATTATAAATTCCCATCTCTCTGTATTGTGCCATCTATTCTTATTTTTAAAACGGTTCACTCACTATTTCATTTGACTACTGATCTGGACACTCCCTTAACCCTCTAACTTCATTTTCTGTTCTCTTCCTTTGCTTGCTTCATGCAAGGCACATGAGCTTTCTTGCTATTCTTTAAACTAAGTGCCTTAAATAAAAATCAGCTATGAAAGCAATTAATAGACTTGGTAGTACTACTGTGAAATATAATTATTTATATGTATAATTAAGAATCTATTCCTTCTTAAGACATGTATTTTGGTAAAAGTTTTATTTAGAAGAGGATTACTTCAACTAAGATACTTGTAATATAGATGTAGTTCTGAAATTAAAGTGTATATCAATTATGGATAAATAATCACAGACTAAAATGACTACAGAACAAATATTGTTATAACAGAAATATAAACATAACCTCATTAAAAAATGTACTAATATTTTATCCAGTTTGTAGATATTAACTCCAATTCTTTTAAACTGCAATGGATTTATTTATGGAAATTAGAAGCATACTGAGTTCAAATATTCTACTCCATTCTACAGAACACATTTACTGGCCAACACATGTAACTTAAGTTGGGAATACTGGGACAATGCTATACTTTTAAAAATATATTGGTGCTCTTTTGCTTTTTTAACTGTATTTTTTTAATATATTGATATCTTTTGCTTTTCTGAAAATAAAATCACTTACAGTCTTCATGACCTGTGAATATTAGTATATAACTAAAAAGACTTATAAATAATGAAGAATCCATTTGATATGGTAGACATGTTAAGATTGCTCTATGGCTTGTGACTGCAGCAATTATTATAAATCTTTTATCGGTGAATTTTCCTCCATGGCCTTCAGCCATGCTCAGACATGTCTTTCTCATTTCACACCAGCCAGCTATTTTCCTGCTGTTTGATCTTAGCAGCTCATAAGGACGCCACACTGGCTGGGACTTCGCTAATGCAAAAAATTTTTAACATGCAAAAATATAGAGAGAAGGTTATATGAATACTCACATACCCACCACCATGCATTTACAATCCCCTTTTGTCCTCCCCCAGATATAAACACAGTATTGAAGTTGCTATATATCCTTCCCCATCCGTATTTTTATTTTCCTTCATATGTATCTACTCATAATATATATACTCATGATACATGGTATGTATCATGCCATACTTTTACTTTTCCTATCACCATTATGCTTTCAAGATTTGGCCAATACATGAAGATCTAGTTCATTTACCTGAGTCTTATGCAATATACCGCAAGTTATTTTTCCTTTCCCCCATACATGCTCATTTATTTTGTTTCTAATTTCTCACTATTAAAATCAATGTAGCAATGAATATCCATGGGCACTTATATGAGAATTTCCCTATATTGTATGCCTAGAAGAATTATTAGCGCTAGTATGGAATGCAAATATTCAACATTACCGGATATTGCTAAATTGCCTTCTAACGTGGTTTTGCCAATGTATTCTCCCACCAATGGTGTATGAGGGTTTCCAATTCCCTACAACCTCTCCTGTCTTTGTTATTGCCAATACTAAAAAAAAATTCTTATCTGATGGGTACAGAAGTACATGTCCTTGATTATTAAAAATCCGTATTATCTTGATTACTGGTGAACTTGAGCATTTACATGTTCACTGGCCACTTATTTATCCATGTTTATTAACTGCTGGCTCCTATTTTTGTCTTTTTATTCTACTGAGTGAGTTGTTTTTCATTTCCTACTGATTTTTGGAGTTATTTATATAGACTGGAACCTAGTCTTTCTTTTTTTTTTTTTTGTTTCGTTTGTTGTATAAAAAGATTCAAATATATATAATGCAACTATCATTTCTTGGCCTGTTGCTGGCCTTTTAACTGTTCATTTTTTTTATAAATATTTATTTATTTTCAGAGAGAGAGCTAGCAAGGAAGAGGCAGAGAGACAGGGAAAGAGAGAACCCCAAGCAGGCTCCACATGCCCAATCTTAGGACTGAGAGATGTCCGTGAGATCACCACCCGAGCCAAAATCAAGATTCTGACACTTAACCGATTGAGCCACCCAGGCATCCCTGTTTCTTTTAATACACAGTACTTTTTAAGTAGTTTTGCTGTTCTCAAATCCATCCATCTTCTCCCTTTTGGTTTGTGTCCTTTTTTGGGGGGGTGACAGATGTTTTCAAATAAATCACTTACTACTCCAAGGCAGGGATATGTGTGTGTGTGTGTGTGTGTGTGTGTGTGTGTACTTTTTTTTCCTACAAAATTTGCTTAAATGTTGTTTCCAAATGTATATCTCTAAATTTGTCTGGATTTCAGTTTTAAAATATGAGGTATGAACCTAATTAATTTGTCCATTTATATATCAAATTACTTCAAAATAATCAATAATCTATTCTTGCTTCACTGATTTTTAATACCATCCTATTCATTTAATTTCCCATATGGTCAGTTCCTGAGATCTCTAATCTGTTCTACAATAAAGATTAAAAAATAAATTAATAAGTAGGTATCTTATAAGCAACTCATATCTATCATTGCCATTTTGAAGTTTTTAATGTAATGATATTTGTTTCTATAGTATAAAAAGATTCTTAAATAATTCTTATACCCAACAAAATTACTACTTCTAAAATCTGCCAGGAAATGCTCTTGGATTTTCTTACATATACACTTATATTCTGTAAACAATAATCTTATTACTTATTTTCTAATCCCTCTATGTTCTTTTATATTCTAATCTGTATCTGTTCCTTTTGTCTCATTGTATAGGCTAGGACCTAGCTATAATAAACAACTGACAGCATGCATCCTTAAAGAAGAGGACAGCATATTTACCATCAATGTTTTAAACTGTTACTAGTATATTCAGATTTTCTTTTTTCCTCTGTTGATATTGAAAATTTATACTTTCTTAGAAAAGTGTTCAGTCAATCTAAGATAGCATGTTATTTAAGTTATTTGGCATAGCATGTTCAGAATGTTCTCTGAAGATTTAAAAATCTTTACTAGATGGGAAATTTATCATTTTTAATGCTCCTAGTGCTATATGTGTTTACGTATGCTCTGTTTTTCATTGATCAATTTTGCCATGGTCTTGTCTATTTTAACCCCCTTTTCAAAAAACCATCTTTTGGATTTTACTAATGATTTCTGTAGTGTTTTTGTTTGCTATTTTATTACTTTGTGCTCCTTTTCATATGATTTCCCTCTTTCCATTTCTTTGTAGGTTCTCTGCTGTTTCTTTTCTAGCTGCTTAAGTTAAATCTGCATTAGTTTATTTTCAAATGACTTATTTTCTAATATATACATTTATAACCGGAAACCTTCCTTTAAGTGATTACCGCATCCCAGGAGTTATTATATGTACTACGTTCACTGTCATTCAATTATAAATATTGTATGATATCTACTTTACTTTCTTCATTAACTCATGAATTATTTAGAAGTCTATTTTTCAATTTCCAGCTATATGAGAGAGTTTGAGCTATTTTTTTTATAGTTGGTGACTAATTTTACTGAATTTATTTCATGGAATTTTGTGGGTTTTTTGAGACCTTGTATAATAATGATACCAACATTAGTCAAATATTCACCATGTGTTAGGCACTATTCTAAACAGTTCACCATGTTTTAACTTGTTAAAGCTCACAAAAGTCCTAAGTATTATTATTACCTATAATTTGCAAATCAGGAATCTGAGCCATAGCAAAACAAAGTAACTTAACCACCTTGCACACCTAGTATGTTGTGGTGTTAAGACTCAAACTTAGTCAAATTCCAGAATCTGCACTTATAACCTCCAAAACAGATTGCCTTGAATGCAGCATGTTCAAAGAGAACAGATGTTCACATTAGTTGAATGTGCAATTAAATATACACCTATGAGATCAATCTTGTTAACTGAGTTATTCAAATCTTCTACATACTTTGGTCTAATTAATATATTAACTTCTGAGAGATGTGTTAACATCTCTTACTTAGATTATAGTTTTTTTTAATTTCATCTTACTGTGCTTTTTTACTTTCTAAGTTCATTTCAGTTCAAAATTGCCTTATCTTTTGATGAATTATTTTTTATTAATTTATATTTCTCTTTATCTCTACTAATACTTTACAATAAATTCTACTTTTTTTAAAGTAGGCCTCACACCCAGTGTGGAGCCCAAAGTAGGGCTGGAACTCATAACCCTGAGATCAAGACCTGAGCTGAGATCAAGAGTCGAACACTTAACCAAATGAGCCACTGAGGCACCCCAATAAATTCTCTTTTTTTGCTTTTACTATACCATCTTTCATTTTCTTTTTGTTCAAACTGGTAGCAAATCACTTTTCATTTTCATACATGTATATGTATGTGTACATACATATACATATATGTGTGTGCATGTATTTCTGTAATACACTGCTTTTTTGTTGGGTTTTACATTTTACACAATCTGAGATTTTCTATGTTTTAATGGCTGAGTTTTACTGTAACTATTGATATTTTATACTTATTTCTACCAACTTATTTTGTATTCTTTATTTCCATCCTTTTGGTTGTTTCTAGTTTTTCTCCTTTTCTGTTTTTCATCAGCTTGATCAACTTTTTAGTATAGCACACTCTTTTTTGCTTCTAGTGATTTATGAGCTATGGATTGTACTTGTATTCTTTTAACTGTTGACCTTAATTTTTTAACATACACAATTATATAATGACAAGTTAAGTAAATTATTATTATTATATTTATTTTGAGCAATGCAAAGAATTTAGGAAGCCACTCAAATACATCCTTAATTCCACATAATTCCAAGCACTCAAATACATCCTTGTTGTCTACAGCTTTATTTCCACTTTATTTAAAACCAATGCTAGCCACTTTTTGAAAAGCATTGGTTCTTACAATTTATTGCTTATTTCTAGAATCAATTTCCTTCTTTTAAAGTTAGTAGTTCCTTCAGGAAGAGTCTGTAAGAAGCAAACTCTAACTCTTTATATGATATAAAATATCTTCATTTTTTTATTCCTAAATGATAGTTTGAGAATAGACTTATAACTATTGTTATTTTTCCCTCAACATTTAAAAAGTTTTTTTTCTGTCTTCTTGCATCTATTTGACTAATTAGAACTCTGCCAGTAACTTTATTGCTGTATCATCATGGATAATGTCTTTTCTCTTTGGTATCTTTAAAGATTTTCTTCTGTCTTTGCATTTCATAGCTTTCCTGTGATGTGTCTAAGTGGACCTGGTTGTTCCTTCAGTCTAAGGGCCCATTTTGTTCTATATAGCTATATTTTTCTATTCTCTCATTCTGTAACTCCTGCTTTAGAGTTTTACAGTTTTAGAGCTTACATTTAAGTCCTTGTTCATTTTGAATTACTTTTTCATATGTTATAGGCATAGTAGTATTAAGGCGGCTACCACCTGGAAAGTTCTTCTCTGAGCATGAATGATCTGACAAAACAAAACAAAACAAAACAAAACAAAACAAAACAGAAACAGAAAAAGACAGATCTGGGGTTACTATTCATAATTGCTATCATAGCAATATTAGATGATGTGATTACCAGGCTCCTTGATATTTTGATCTCTCTAAAAAGAATGGAATTATAAAATCTTAGTTCAGAAATACTGATTCTTTTACATATTTCCAGGTGTGTATGTTTTTCTATGGTCAACAGAACTAAAAGTAGCTATCATGACTCCAATTTTGAGACAAGATAAGGAGGCAGTCCAGAAGCACCAGGAACTACAAAGTTCCATAAGCTTTAACCAACTTGAGTCACTAGATGGGTCCTGAGGAAATAAAAAGCTCATTTACATAGGCTGATTTCTTACACTGTCCTGATGCAGCCTTGTTCCAAACTCACTGACATTATTTGCAAGAAATGAAGGAAACTAATAAATTGGACACTTTCTTACCAAAACCACTGGAGGTTTATTTGAAATTTAGATGTATTGACCGGAGACATTTATGAATTTCTGGAAATTGATGTCAATATTTTCAAGTAATGAATCCCTGACAAAGGAGAAAGGATGAAATTTTTTCATAACATGGTAAATCCTCATAATTCTTCTTTGCATTTCTCTCTATATTGCAATATGGGGGGGGGGTGGGAAATGAGAGATTTAAGGGGTGAGACAAAAGACCATTTCTAAAAGGTCAATCAATGGGGGCAAAAAATGGTAAGAATGTTAACGGAGAAATGAGAGGAGAGAAAGGAAGTGAAGAAAACCAGAGAATAGAGATATGGGGACTTGGAAACTGAGGTGAAGGAAGAAGCAAAGATAAGGAACGGGTCGGGGTGGGGGGGCACCACACAAGACACAAATATTATTATGCCCCTGTATTAAAATGGATGCAGTTTGCCAACCAGGCACACAATCTTAAATGGAATTCAAGAGTAGGAATCAATCAGCAATACATCTGGAAGTATTTATAAAGGGTCTCAATCTTAGAACAGTTTGCAGCACAAAATCCTACCATCAGGACTCAGGTACTTACCATCTGAAAATGTTCATTAGAGAAAGAAGGAAATGTGAAAACAAAAGTGTTCTGGCAGAGAGTGTGGTTAATTAGCGCAGTGCAGCCAGAGGGCAGGCCCAGGCCCTGAGGCAGCAGCACCCCACCCTCCTCCCGGGACCCCCCTGGGACCTAGCCCTTATGAACCTGAGGCCTCTGTCTTCTGGGCCCCAGCTTTGCCTGCAGCCGCAGGTCACCCAAGCCCCCCACCGGCCTTGAGGAAATGGCACCTCCCTCACGGGGCATGCCTGGCCAAGAGGAATGGCCACTGGGCCTTGAGAGCTCAGCCACCTCAGCCTCCTCAGCCTCAGACCACAGAGGCACGCAGATCCGGGACCTGGGGCGATCCCAGTGTCCCTAGTGAAGAAGAAGCCACCCTGACCAGCTCCCCAGACAAGGGGAGGGGAAGAAGCACAGCTCAAGAGCCAGACTGTTCCATTAGACCTGACACGGGAAAAGAGAAGTGGTAAGACAGCCAACCACATTTGGCCAACAGGGGGTGCCCACCACCCTTTGGGAACAATTACAGGCTATCTATATCTATACCTATATCTATATCTATATCTATATCTATATCTATGTCTATGTCTATGTCTATGTATATGTATATGTATATTTCTATATCTATAAAATGTTCCACATAATATATATATGGTCTGTATATATTCATTATATATATATATAAAATGAATATGAAACAGCTGTTCTCAGGTTTCCCCTGTATTAAAAAAAACCCATTGTAATGTATAACTGAAACTTGCTAAGAGAGTAGAATTTGTGTTTTCACCAATATGTGTGTGTGTGTAAGTGTGTGTGTGTGTATAGTGATGGATGTGTTAATTAACTCAATGGGAGGAACCCTTTAACAATGTATGGATATATCAAACCATCACTATATATACTTTAAATATCTTACAATTTTATTTGTCAATTATACCTCTATAAAGCTGACATTTTTTTTGATAGACCCTTATTTTGCAATATCTGGGCCTTTAAATGTATATGTAAGTGATGAATCACTAAATTCTACTCCTGAAACAAGTATTACCCTATATGTCAACTAACTAGAGTTTAAATAAAAACTTGAAACAACAACAAAAGAGAAATTTATACACACAAGCTTTATATTCCCCAGCCCAAGATATATGTAACTGTCAAATAAAATTTAATGGTGGGTTTTTTGTTTTGTTTTGTTTTGTTTTGTTTAAAAAAAAAAGGCGGGGCACCTGGGTGACTCAGTGAGCTAAGCCTCTGCCTCTGTTTTGGCTCAGGTCATGGTCTCACAGTTTCGTGGGTTAGAGCCCCGAGTGGAACTCTGTCCTGGCAATGCAGAGCCTGCTTGGCATTCTCTCTCTCTCTCTCTCTCTCTCTCTCTGTCTCTCTCTATCTATCTCTATCTTTCCCCTACTCACACTGTCTCTGTCTCTCTCAAAATAAATAAACAAACTTTAAAAAATTAAAAAAAAGAGACATTCTGATGGATGGTAGAAAAAAATCCCACATCTTAAAAATGCCCTTTTGAAAGTATAAAAAGTAAGAAGAAATCATGGAAAAGCAATGTCTTCTCAAACTGACTTTTGGAAATGGAATTTTTGGACCAGTTCTACAAGAGATGCCAGGAGCCACACAGGTCCACATTTGTTCAGTAGGTTAGAGGTGATGAAGCCAAAGACAATGGAGAGGAATAATACGGTTCACTATGCCATTCTTGTCATACTTAGGAAGCACTCTCATATTTTTCTCATCATTCTGCATGTGCATTTTATTCCTCACAACTGTCCAGTTAACAATACTAAGTACTTTTTTGAAACAACTAATCACTCTAGATGTTCTGAAGTGCCTGATTTATGTTTAAAGTAGAGATCATGAAATAACGCATTTTATAAATACCCTTTTGTTAAAATTCATATGAAATGTGTCTTTTGAAAATGGAATGACCAAACCAGCTCTTTGAGCAGTATGCACTGTGTGTGTGCACTGACTCAGCGGACAAGGGAGGAGAAGCGAGTGCAAAGGGCTCTGTGCCAATGGTTTTATGGTAAGACAAGTAACCACTGTTCTATATGTTCTATCCATTTTGCTTCACTTTGTGGTGTATATAATGGACAACCAAGTCCTAATATTACAACATCTAGTTTTTCTAGATGTTAAAGATGTTGCCAGTATATGATAAAAGAAGAGTTACTAAATTATTTTGCTTGTTTTGTGTTACAGTTTATAAGAAAGATGGTTCTAAAAACTACTTGTAAAAGTGAAATTAAATTCATCTCTAAATATTATAGATACTTAACACTTGTCCATGCAGTAAGCACTAGAAGTGTTCAATAAAAGGGGAAGCGTTAAACAGAAGAGACAATTTTGCAGTTGATCATGATAAACTAAAACACTCATACATATGATTCATAAGATGTGTTCATGGATCTACATTATCCTTTACGCTCTATTCTTTGCATGAATCATTTACCATCACTGTCAGCTCAGACCAAAGGACATTCATATGGTAAACTTGTATAGGTCTTAAGTGACCTGGGTGCTTGGTCTGTGACTTGGCATGAAAACCTGCTTCTGTTCATGGTCTTGGTGTTTGTTTGCATAGGATGGAGGGAAGAAAAGTGGTGCTGCTATTTTGGGAAACTTCAACTCCCTGTCCTTAGGTTTGAAGACAAGCAAACTCTTCTAAGTGTTGTTCAGCCCCATTTCTTCTTCCTACTTTCCTTTTCTTTCCCTTTTCATTCTGAAATGTCAAAGTGGTTTGGGAAAGAAGAGATCACATGGTTAGGATCATGGAGGACAAAAGTCATTCCCATTCTGTTGCCTCTTTAGTCTAGACCCACCTTATCTTCCACAGAGGCCGTTTCTCAGCACCAAAGGAAATATTAGGAGCATTAACTCTTTTTACTGCTAAGACTCTGTTTAGGTCACCCGAAGCAGCAGTACTGTAAAGGACCCTCTGTTTTAAAATTAAGGATTCCAGTGCCTAAACCTGTTTAGTACAGTGTTATTAAAGTTATATGGAAAGAAAAAGGAAGACCCTCATCTTCTTTTGAAACCACATTAACATTTTGAAACTGCATTATTCTTCTCAGCAGATAAAACATTTAAGGTCAGAACTGTGCTAGAATATCCAGATTCCCTGCAGTTGGTTTTCTGCCACTGAAACCTCAAAACTAGATATTCTCAGCAGTGCACTGCATATATTACACAGGTGCATCAAAGATTTATAACTCTTCTTGGTCCACCTCCGGGGAGCATTTCATCATCGAAGAAAATAACTAAACTCATTTGAGCCCCTCTTTAATTTTTAAAATGAAAATCTATATCCATCAGGCATATGTCAGAGATTTTAGAGGGAGAAAACTAAGATAACTTTTCCAAAATTCTTTTTTTAAACACAATTACAAAGTACTCAGATTATAAAAAATTTTCAGAGTAATAAAAAGAATCTACCAAGTAGTTACCAAGTGCCTACTATCATGCTCTATATTTAGACTCTCTACTATGGTTTAAAACACACACACACACACACACACACACACACACACACGCACACACAGAGTTTGAGAGATAATTTTTCCTCTTCTGACATATATTACTATTGTTTCACCTGTGATAACTTTCATTGAGGAGCACTTTCAACCTAAATTGTGTCTGCATAGTGCACTCAATTTGGCTTTTTGATGAAAATGACAAGTCAATTCAAAAACAACCTGCATTTTTTTTTCCCTTATCTGAGCAAATCTACTGAGCGTTATTAGTTTCCTTTAAGACAGAGAAACCTCTATTATATCTTAGCTTAATAAAAGCAAAACTGACGTTAATAACTGAGTGAGAAAACCAGCTGATGGTTATAAACTGCATTATCAAGTATTAGCCCAAATGTTTTGTATATATTACTTAACTCCCACAAACCCTTATAAGGTAGTACTATTATCTCTGTTTCCCATTTGGGGAAACTAACATTCAGAGAGTAAAGTAACTTTCTCAAAGTTACAAAGCTAGGATCTGAATGCCAGAAGTCCAGACCCAGAGTCAAATGCCCAACCAATGTAATACACACTTAAGCCTAAGACACACTTACATGAGTATGAGCAGAGAACTATCATTAATTCAACCTAATGGGATGTAACTAAGGGTAAATAAGCCAACAATGTGAATATGTCAGTTCCTGACCTCACCTTTTCCAGAGCCGTGTTTTGTCTTAAGCAGCTGTCTCTATGTCCAGGTTCTCAACGTAACAACCTCTCTGAGACAAAAAAAAATTCTTCCATTCTCTCAAAAAATAATTGGCTTCACCTATTCCAAATATGTCAAACATTTGCCAACTATCATCACAAATATATGAAAATTCAAATAGTTTTCAAAGCTTTACATTTCTTCTAAGTCAATAGTTTGTAAAAATTCTGCAATTAACAAACAGTCTTATTTGGGCACTGATTTATAATGGGTTAGCCCTGTTAGGATAATTAGAAAATAAATGAATAAATAAATATAAATGTAAAATTTGCCTGCATACTTTTTTTGTTTGTTTGCTTCTGATGAAGTGTCAGTCACTTTCATTCCTTAAATATCATTTGTATTGTTAAATTATCTTCTTGTAAGCTCTGACAGTCACATGGAATTCTTTAGCTGGATAGCTAGCATGCTTTCAAAATTAACATGTCACCATTCTTGAAGCTTTTAAATCTGTTCAGATTAAATACATTTCAGTGCCCATACAGGAATGTGTGACTCAGGGTAAAATACAACTTTTGAAATAATACATTTTCTGGGGTCCCTGGGTGGCTCAGTCAGTTAAATTTCTGACTATTGATTTCGGCTCAGGTCATGATCTCATGGTTCCTGAGATTGAGCCCTGAATAGGGCTCTGTGCTGACTGTGCAAAGCCTGCCTGGGATTCTCTCTTTCTCCCTCTCTCTGTCTCTCCCCTGCTCGCTCGCTCTCTCCCTCTCTCAAAATAAATAAATAAACATTAAAAAATTTAAAAATAAATGATACATTTTCTGACAAAAATCCAGATGTGACTCCTTTTACTCATCAAATCCTAACCCCAATCATCAAATTTAGAAGTCACCCAACCCACCTGCTTAATTTTACTGTTAAAGGGCTCAGACCCTGAGAAAAAACATGACTTGTCCAACTAGAATCTTGAATCCTGATTTTTTTGTAATTGCTGTTATTTTTATACTGAGCATACTATGAGCCAGCCACCATAGCAAGTGTTTTACTTGTATCATCTCATTTAATCCTCAAAACAATCCTGTAAGGTAAGCATTATCCCACAAATGAGGAAAGTGAAGCTCAGGGTGGCAAACCCATTCATCTAGGTTTATGCACTGAAAGCGTGAGAATCCCAACACATGCCTTCTTCACTCTGAATTCCCTGGTTTTAGTCAGCTTCTCTAGAGCAATGCTCTTGCTATGTCACTCACTTTCCTCCTATGAATGCAAACTGTATAAACATAGAAATACATTTGACCATTTTAACTATTAAATACTTCATGTTATAGTGCTTTCCACAACAGAATTAATGTATTAAAATGTTTAACAACCACATACTTTGCAGAAATGCTTTGAATCCTTAAATAGTTCCAACTTGTAAACTATATCTACAAATCATAAGGTAGCCATGCACTTTGTTATGCTTTGTGTTCGATGTGTCAGTAATTGGATTCCATGTATTTGGATTCTATCAAAATGTTTATTAAGTTGTCTGGTATCTCTTTTCCTGAATCACCACAGATATTATCACTATAAACCAGCACCTTTCAAAATTTGTTTCAAATATTTTAGTAGGTGTCAAAAAATCTCAAAAATAATTCATTTATTTCATTTTTATTTTGGAAATCTGCATGTTCTGTATATTAATTTAAATTTGTGATGGGTTAAAAAGAGCTGTAAAGTAAGTTTTAAAATAGAATAGTATTACAACTATAAGTAACCACAGAGGGTAAAACCAACAGGAAAAAGCATTAAAGGGCCAGAATACTAGGAAGAACTTAAAGGTAGTAAGCAATATGAACTTCCTCACCTACGTAAAATCAAAGAATTTGAGATAACCACAGAGGCAGCTGTGTAAACCTCAATAGTTCCTCCATGTTGATGTAGCCCTAATATTAGAAACCTTGCCCAAGAGCACTCCAATTTAAGTCGTGACTATAGCTATGAACAAACAATTATATGTTCCTCATCATGGCCAAAATGCATCATGTGGGCCATCTACACAATCAATTGTTCAGCAATCCAATTCATCTCAATAAGACAGCATTAATAAAGAATTAGGTCAACTATTGTCTGGTTATATCATGCATAATAAATCATCAACTATTTCTCAAAAATGTCTCCATCTTTTCCTCTGTGGATATTGCCCTAGGTCAGACAATGCCACCTCTCACCTCAATTATTGTATTTTAATGGGTCTCCCTATCTCCAATCTCATCAACCCCACATTACACTTTAATGACTTTTCATCACCTTGAGAATAACTAGAAACTCCTTTCTGTGCTTGGCCATTGCCTCCATCTCCAGTTACGTTGGCCACTCTCTCATGGGAGGCCTACTTTCCAGCCATGTGAATTGAATGCTCCCAGATCCAACACACTCTCCTCCCTTTTTGTGTGATGTTTCCCCTGAACAGAATGTTCCTCTTTCCTCCTCCATTTGGAGGACTTCTCCTTTGACACTCTACTCATACTTTATCTACCCTCCCCCCGCCAAGTAAAACTTTCCATGACCTTCCTTCCCCAGGCTGAGTTGCTCCTCCTCTGTGCTCCCTTTGCAATACTACCAAACCACTTAGTCTATAATAGCATTTGCTATCTCCCCAACAGGACAATTTCATAAGGCCAGAGACTGTCTTATTCATCTTTATGTCCCAGTATCTGGCTCAATGCCTGCCACATGGAAAATGCTCAATCAATGTTTGTTGAAATGGTGAATAAATGAAATACATTAGTATTTCCCCAAAGTGCCTGAACTTAAGAATCACTTGGGTCCTAATTAAAAATGCAGATCCCTAAACTAATCCCTTAGAGATTCATATTGATCAGTTTGGAATGGGGCAAAAGATTTTGAATGTTTATCAAGTATTCCAAGTGATATTCATGAGGATAAATGAGGAAATGAGAGAATTATTGTAGTCATTTAATCATGAGAAATAAGAAAATCTATGTCTTTCACAAAATAGATCTGTCCTTGGTTTGCCTCTTTTTGAAATATCCATGGGAACATACCTCCCCATTTACCTGGTACCTATCTGTGTTGGGCAAGTTGAAAAAATAAGTTTTTCATCATACAAAATTAAGGGCATGAGAATAATCTATCCTTAGTTCAAAATATAAGCTCAGCAGGGGGCTTGATTATGATTTCAACACTGTTTGTATTCTTTCAGCCAGTGTTTTCAATGTGGCCTAAAAATGTCATGACTTAGAGTAGTTATTTGTAGAATTGCTTTAAAATTTTATCTAAACCACTGTAATTTCACACCTGGCATTGAAACTACCTAGTTTGCCTGCATGAACTCCACTTACTTGATGATTATACAGTACTTGCTGAAACTAACTTAGTGTGCAATGTTTTACTCTTTAACACTAGGAACATAAACTTGTTCAAAGAGAAGACTATGCTCCATATTGTCACCTACTCAGCATACTTAACTCCTTAATCCTTGCAATAATCTTTTCACCTCCACCACATAAAAGAAACTTTTCTTTTAAAGATCACTAATAATCTCTGAATTGTCAAATCTAACAAACTTAGCAGTACCAGTTTGCCTCTGAACTAACAGTGCAAGGCAAGTCTTTCTTCAACATTCATTCCTGGTTTTCCCACTCAGCTACTTTTGCGTCTGCTTTGCTATTTTTTATTTATTTATTTATTTATTCATTCATTCATTCATTCATTCATTCATTCATTCATTGCTTCTCCTGCTTCTAAATATGTTTGATTCCATTTTAGAATCTAAACTTGTTTGTCTGGAAGTTCTTCCAAATTTGCAAGCTGTTTGGATCTTCCCACACAATACTCCTCTCCATGTGTTCTATGGTCTAGATGAGCACTAGTTCCATGCAGATTTTAAATTAATAAATACTGAAAGAAATTAGAAATTCAATTCCTCAGCCACATGATCCACATGTCAAGTGTTCAATAACCATATATAGCCAGTGGCTACCATATTGTATGACACATTTATAGAACATTTGCATTATGACAAGAAGTTCTATCTGGCAATGCTAATTTAGGCAGCTGGACTACTTGTCTCTCTCACCTCTAAGTTTTAGTTCATTCCTCTCCCTCTACCTGGAATGCTGTCCACCCACTCTATCACTTCCTAGTCAAATAAGACCCCTTCTTTAAGATTCACGCTAAATATTTGCCTGTCCAAAATCTTTACCAATCACTCCAGCTGAAGGTGCTACGGCTCTATTACAAACGTTCTTTGTACCACTCTTGCCCATGTTGCTTTGTTCTATTGTTATTGGTGTGAACGTCTGCTCTCCCTGATTAAAGATTAAAATGTCTGAAGAGTTGATATTTGCCAACTGTCACTGAGTACTTTTCATGTACTAAAGCTAAGTGCTTGATGTTTCTCAGATCCTTACAACTCCCCTGTGAAATAGTGTTTACCATATTAACGTTAAGGAATTGGATTTAAGATGATGATGTCATTGGCCAAATGAAAGTTTGAGACGGGAGGTCACAGGGTGATGAGCTCTGAATCACTCCATGTCCATGCTGTCTAACTTCAAAGTCCATACCCTTGATCACTGGGACACACTGCTTCCTCCATCTCATTCACCATATCAATGCCCACCCCATATGCTTAATATTAGGCATAGCTCCATTGGTGAGTGAGTGAATACATGAATAAATGCCTTAAGTGTATAAGGTAATTTATAGTTCATAAAACTTGTTGATAGGCATAATTCATTTCCATCTGATTTCCCCCAACAGCTCTGAGGCTGCTCTACAGGAAACATTAGCTCCATTTCACAGAGGCTGAAAGAGTTCAGAGACTTCCTAAAGTTCACATTGCTATTTAGTGACAGGGATAGGACCTCAGCCCTATCTGGAACCCTTCTGCCTCCAAGTTCTATTAACCTTTCTTTCGAACCCCCTGAGGTTTCAAAACTCATCAATAATCACCAAAGATTCAAAGCGTCAGATCTCAATCTACTATTTTCTACTTGCCCTTTTTATTCTTTAAAAAACATGATAATGAGGCTTAATTGTTTATGTCTATGAGAGGGGGATAGGCAGTTTAGTTAAGTTTTCAGTGTTGGTTAAATAGCCACATATTTAGATATTTATCATATTGTTTTTGCCCTAACCCCATTAAAATAACTTGCTTGTATTAAACAAAAATTCTGGGAATGTTAATTAGCAATTTAGCTATGAATATGCATGATTATTTTTAAGTCCACTAATAATATGCATGGGTCTTATCTGTAATTATATCTGCATGTTCTTTTTTCCCCCCTCTCTTTCCTTCAGGAAAGCCATTTAAAGTGCATTTGGGAAATGTTTGAAAAATTAATTCTATTACGCTTATTTTCCAGAATTTTCTTAAATGTTTTATGGCTATAATTATTTTTTCCTTCTCAAGGCAAAGCAATATATCACAACATACAGTATCATATTTGTTGACAAAATGTGAGATTCAAGGAATTAATTTTATACCAGTTAGACAACAGAAGAAAAAGTTACATTGTATTTTATTATATTAATTTTCTAATATACTTAAACAGTTTTCCATCTTGTCTTGTGTTTGCAATTACACTTAAGAGTGAGTATCATACTTCCATTTATTTATTAATTTATCTATCTTGGAGCCTCATGTATTTTTGTGTATATATAAAGTTAAATTAGGGGTAAGATATAGAAGGATTACATTCACCTATTTTGAATGCCTTTTCTTTGTCATGATGCAGATTCTTTATAAAAATTATCTTACATAACCCAAAAAGGAGTCTTAAAAATAATTTGTCCAAGACAACCCTGCCAGAAAATGGCAAAGGTCAGTTTCAAATCCAGGCCTGCCTAATTCCAAAGTCTATAACCTTTTCAGTATAAATGACCAAATGATTGAATGGATGAATATTAAATGAAAGTCCTCTTGTGTAAAACATAAATGTGCCTGATATCTATTCACTAAAATTTTTATTAAGTGAATGAATGAATGAATGGCTAGAATTTAACACATATTAGTTCATTTACCACCCCCCCCCCCCAAAAGAGAACAGTTTCAAATAAACATTCAGAAGGAATACACGATTAGGAAAACATTTCAGCAATGATAGGGCTTTTATAGGATTACTCTCCCAAGTTCAATAGTCTTAATGCAGAAGCAATTTGCTTGAAGCCTATAGTGCCCTTGGATTTCAAGTTGAGGAGTCTGATTATCTGGAAACAGAAAATTAAGTATCTAAAATATTGTTAAACAAATAGATTGAACTGAAATTAGCCTCTGAGGACTTTAAGTGCTTCCACATAAAATCCAAGAGATAGAAAGAAGAATGATGTTCACTACAACAAAATATTACCTTAATTCCAAATTTAACTTCTGCAATTTGATCTAATTTTACATCAAGGCATATGGGCCCTCCACATGTGAAGAGCTTACACTAACTTAAAGCAAATGCATCATATGGACAAGAATGCAAACTCAAATACTAGTGATATTTCTTTTGCTATTTTTCTTTCCTTGTTTCCCATACCTGCAGCCACAATGCAAATCTAGCTCCAGTCACTTTACCACTGGCTTATTTTAAAAGCCTTGTAACTCTTCTCCCTGCCATCAACTTTTCTTCCCACTTCCACTCTTCCTGCAAATGGCTGCTAGAAAAATCTTCCCCAAAGACAGCTTTTATCACAAGTTCAAAACCTATCACAATTCCCTAAAGCCTGGTATATAAACAGACTCTTAAAGTCTTCCTCCTCTCACCACCCTAGTCTCTCATGTCTCCTTGGGGTGGATTCTACATTAGTTAATAAAAGAAAAAAATCAAATTTCTTGTCTGTGCCTTTTGACACGGTAGTGATCCTAATTTAGAGCTGCTAAACCTGCTTTGCAAATTATCTTTGACATATTTTCATCTGGGTATACTATCAGTCTGTGTATTAGTCAGGGTCCCAGAAGGAGCCAAAATTCATCCCAGATGGTTCAAATGAAGAGATATTAATGAAGGAGCTGTTTACCAAATTGTAGACAGAGTTAAGGAACAAACAAGATGGTGAAGCATCCAGAGACCAGCAACAGTGAGATGACAATACTACTGACAGGGGTGAGAGACAAGGAAAGGAGGTAGCATTTCCCCAGGAGCTGGGGAAGCAGGAAGCATGGAAAAGGGTGGCCTAGAGAGAATGATAGCCTGAAAGGGCACCACCACAGCCAGGGCACAGGGTCAAAGCAGGACATAGATAGGAAACATCCCACATCTATCTCCTTTCACCTTCCAATATCCTTCTAGTGCCTTCCATTGGCCAAACCCAAGATAAAGACAAAGGAAAGAGAATCTTGGTCATGCAGTCTTCAAAGGTCAGCTTCCCAGGACTCAGAGAGGACACAGAAAGGTGGCAAATGGGTGGGAACAATTCAGGTGGAGAACTTGCATGCTCTCCAGCTAAGCTGTCGCCTGCTGAAGGGTGGCAATTTCTGAGATCACCAGCATCCAGAGTGAGGAAACAGCTACAAACCTCATTGAAATTGCAGCTATGTGTTGCTTTGAGCAATTTCATTTACTTAGAGGTTCAGCTTCCTTATCTCTAATATGAGAATAATACTCCATTTATAGAATTATTCTGAATATTAAAATAAAAATGTATAAAAAATACAGAGTACAATAAGCACTAAATAAATGGTAACTACTATTACTGACTAAATGAAAACTAGTCAGTATAATAAAACTGACTCATAAAACCTCTCATAATAAAAGAATGAACCATCAAAGATAAGAATCAATGCATGTTAGTGGTCACCTTTGTAGCTCACCTCCACCCTGCATTATCTTGCCTTAAAAAATATGGCAGGACATCTTTAGAACTTGGCAAGCAGACTATTTTATTTTACACTAGTGACTTGGATGCCATTTCTTTTCCTCCGCTCAGTAACAGACGGTGCCCTGGACAGAAGACAGCAGTGACATCTGCAGCCCCAAGGGAGAAGGGTCAGCACAAATTTTAATTTTGTTTTTGGTTTGGGGCTTTAAGTACACAAACAGATTTTTTTTCCTCCCTGTCAGTTTGCATCTAGCTTTGTATCTGACATTTTTAATGCTTTATGTATTTGGATTAACCCAGAAATTTACAGCTCTAGGTTTTTGCTTATTTTGCTTTATGTCTCTAATTCAACCTCCTTGATTTAAAAAAAAAAGGCACAAGAAAATGTGCAAAAGTATTCTGGCTGTCATTTCTGTATCACTAAACATGTTAGGAAGAAGCCATTCTGCTTTTTGAACTTCTTCTGATTACAAATTGTTAGCATTTGAATATTTTAAATAATAAGATATAAGAATACTAGGAATAGCCTATAAAAATCTATGGGCAATTTGACTCCACTAGAAAAAGGAACTTAAAAGCTGAGAGGAGAACATTTATAAAGATTGTATGTTATATTTAGTAGAAAGGAACAAGAATCTACACTGATCTCTGCTATAAGAAGTATTAATAAACAAACAAGCAAATAAATAAATAAATAAATAAATAAATAAATAGGAAAAGAGAGAAAGAGAGAGGGAGGGAAGGAGAAAGGAAGTTAGGAAAGAAGGAAAGAGAAAGAAACACGGAGAGAAGGAGGGAGGGAAGGAGGGAAGGAAGAATGCAGGAAGGCAGGAAGGGAGGGAGGGAGGAAGGAAGGGAAGATGGAAGGGAGGGAGGGAGGGAGGGAGGGAGGGAGGAAGGAAGGAAGGAAGGAAGGAAGGAAGGAAGGAAGGAAAAGGTTTTATTTTTAGAAGGTCAAGTATCTGTACTGGGAACAATTTGATCCTTCTGTGTTCAATTTCAGGAGAATTTCTGTAATAGGAGACTTTACTGATGTTTGAATGTTGTGGCTACGTTTGGGAATAAAAATTTCCTACTCAGGCATCCCACAGAGAAAAAGCATCTATCCTTAAGAATATAAAACAGTATCCTCATTACTGAGAAACTGTCCAATCTCAGTGGTATTTGTAGTTTCTCTATGCCCTGGGGCAGTCTTCAAAGGTCAAAGAGAACACTAAAGGCTATGTCCATAAGATAATTAGATCAAAAT
The DNA here is from genome assembly GCF_022837055.1 of Prionailurus viverrinus. NCBI lineage: Eukaryota > Metazoa > Chordata > Mammalia > Carnivora > Felidae > Prionailurus > Prionailurus viverrinus. Next base: position 144,132,465 of record NC_062562.1, read on the forward strand.
AGACCCGAAGGCTGGCCTCAGGTAGCATTTCTAATGAGAGTCAGTCACAGGGCAATAAAAACTACATGTCATGCCCAAATGTTCTCCTTGGTCAAGAAGGGACTGACTAGATAGAATCAGAACCCAAGGGTCATTTCTGATTGGCCTGAATCCAAAACACCACAACAAAACTCAAGAAGCTTCATAGACAAATAATTACACAGCTAATTTAGGTGTTTGGATTAGATAGATGATTCAAAGTCCCCTTCATCTTCTTAGATGTGATTATTCTAACCGAGATAAATATTCTGAATTTACAATAGAATATTAAGCCTCACTTCAACCGTGGAATGGATAAAAGAAAGTAAACAAACTGGGCCTTCTTTTATTTTGAAGGCAGAAAGACAAATAGAATGGTATGCCTACATCATTCAGACTAGTAGACCACATTAACAGCAATATACAGTAAGATACGGAGATAGATGGGATTTCTGGTCCTGGTTCCTTTCTCTGGCCCTTAGACAAATTACTTATTCCAACTGATTCCAGTTTCCTAACCTGTAAAAAATGGATACTGGATAAATAATCTGTTATATTTCTTCCAAATCTACAAAAAAGTTAGTGTTTTATGTACCAAGAAGGATAATTGCAGACCTATATTCTGATGAGGCTGCATTTCAGGTGGATTTGCAGCAGCCAAATGAGTACACAAAAATTCTAACACCAGATAAAAGAAGGACTCAGCCAGAATCATGCCAAGTCGAAGAAGCCAACTCAGAGAGACAAAAGAAATTCTTTGACAAAAAATAAATCATGTCTGAAATTATATTGTTGATGTATTCCACACCTATCTGTTGGATATATGTCCAAAAACTTGGTTGAGAGAGAGAGAGAGAGAGAGAGAGAGAGAGAGAGAATCAATAGAGATATGGAAAGGTAAGACATTTTTCAACCATATATTCTAAAAATCCAATTGTATGAAAATATGTATATCTAATGAAAAAATAAAAATCAGATTAAAGACAATATAGACAGTTTAGCAAGAAAGATCAAGTGTGTCTGTCATAAGATTCTACACAGCAAGAAAATAAGCTATGATTTTTATACTCCACTCCCTAGAATTTGGTTAAAAATCATCATCCTCATAAGCACTGGTTAACAATATGGAAGCAGTCATTTACTAATGCAATATATTAAGAACAAAATGCACATACACAAAAACTGTATCTAAATTGACTGAGTCATATAGGAATATGTCCTTAAAAGATGGATACGTGGGAACACTTTGCACAACCAACCCTGAATGCCATCACCAGTGGATTAAATAAAGAAAATTAAAGAAAAAAAAAACTGAGTAGGCAGATTGATAGGTCAAAGATAGAAATACTTATATAGGAAATTCATAAATAAATAAAAACTAAGCAACCTAAATACTTTTTCAACCAACCACTGGATATCAGTAGCTAAATAAATGTTTCACTTTTTCTTTTGTCTTTCTTCATCATTTTAAATAAAGGAAAATGGGGGCACCTGGGTGGCTCAGTTGGCCAGGTGTCCAACCTGATTTCGGCTCAGGTCATAATCTCGAGGTTCCTGAGACTGAGCCCTGCATCACACTCTGTGCTGACAGTACAGACCCTGCTTGGGATTCTCTCTCCCTGTCTCTCTGCCCCTCACCCACTCATGTTTGCTTTCTCTCAAAAATAAGCAAACTTAAAAAAAATTAAAATTAGGGTGCCTGGGTGACTCAGTCAGTTACACTTCTGACTCTTGACTTTGGCTCAGGTCATGATCTCACAGTTTGTGAGTTTGAACCCTGCTTTGGGCTCTGTGCTGACAGTGCAGAACCTGCTTGGGATATTCATTCATTCATATTCTCTCTCTCTCTCTCTCTCTCTCTCTCTCTCTCTCTCTCTCTTTCTCCCTCAAAATAAATAAATAAACTTTAAAAATATTTAAAATAAAAATAAAAGTTCCTAACAAGAGGTAGCCATCAACATGGAAAGGAGTACAAAATAAGTCCTAGATTACTCCCCAATCCCACCCTGCTCCTTCCTGTCCTCTGTACCCTTAGAATATCCAGAGGAGCAAGTACCCTAGCCCTAACTGTCTTAATCAGCACTTAAATATCTTTCACAGATCTAGGAGATAAAGAGCTAGAAAAAGAGCCCAACTCTTTCAAGATAAGCAGGGGAATCTGTTGCTGTCTTCCATAGCAGGAAATCATGGGACATTTAAGCATAAGAAACAGAGAGCAAACTTAGCCTTAATAGAGAAATTAGGTGATGATTTCATAAGCAAATTGGATTTAATTTTTAATTATAGAATACATTTACTAATTCAAGAATGGTTTTAAACCCTCAGGGATTAGGAGTGGCATGGGGGTGTGGGGGCATTTCTAGCTATCATCTATCTTCAAATATAGCTTTTCTGAAACACAATGAGGAAACCTAATTTGTAATAATAATAAAGGTTCTTACATGAAACCAAAGGCAAGCTTGTTTTTTTTTCCCTTGGAAATGTAAGCTTTTGAAGGGCAGGGGGCTGCATTTTCTTATCCTTTGTGGCACTTGGCACAATATCATTTCTCTCAAGGTGCCTTATAAATAGCATGGGGTGATTATAATGGTACAGTCTTCATCCTACTCTTTATAACCACAAGTAACCCTGTTCAGGTACAATGATGTTCTGCTTTACGTAAGTTGTATCATTCCAAAACAGGGTCTCTATCTATCATGAAGCCACAGCAGATGTTGTAACACAGAGACATTGATGATAGGGTCATACTGCATGTTAACATAAATTGTAAAATTAAATCTGAGCTTCTCCACATTATTGACAAGAATTACATATACCCTTTGTGATACCCATTAGTTCCTCCTAAGATCAGTTAAGTACTCACACCAACAAATGAAGAAAACAGAGCAGTAAAATGCCAGATTATACTTCTCAGAGAAGTATAATTTTATACTTCTTAGAGAAAAATATGTAGTATAAACAAATTTCATTAATTTCTGAGTAGTCCACATGAATTCATTAATGCCTACAGAATGATAGCATGGTAACATAGGTGCAAAGTCACTGAATATTTATTTTTCTAAAAAAAACTTCATAGTTTGTCTTACAGAGTCAAAAGTTTGTTATCCAAAAATACATATATATTACATATGGAGACTTTTTTGAGTAACACCCTCCCATCTCTAGGTTACTACAGTTTGTATGCTGCCAGTTTCCTAGGTAATAAAATACATAAAATGTGAAGTTAAACTTTGATGTTTGCCTAGCATTTATTCTGAGTGGCAATGAATGAGTGTCCCAGAGAAGTAGAGAAAAGGGCCAAAGGCATTCAAGAGATCTGGATGCTAAGAGCCTAGTGGATTAAGACTATTTGGGTGTCTCCAAAAAGAAGCTTTCAATCTGGACCCTGAAATGAGGATGGGATATACCTGAAAATCAATCCAAGAGAGACTACTTTTTTAAGGAAAAAAAAATCAACTGGAGATAGATACCTAAAACTTAGGAAGTAAAACCTGTAGCCTTACAACTTATTCTATAAGGACAGACTGAATAACAGGATTATGTGTACTTTACAAACATATACAGTGTTTGCCTGGAGATCTCCTTGAGGTAAACTGACTCTAGACTTACACTCGGCATGTGAAAGATAATAAGTACTGAGCTTCCCAGAGAATCCTCAGGGGGCAAAGTTCCCTGGCCACAGAGTTGTGGTCCTTGAGGAACACTGGAGCTCTTGTGTGGGTAGAAAGTCACCAATGACAGAACACACTCCGTGTGTCCATCTTTGAGAGGGAGAGGAGGGGGTGGCGATGAGAAACTATGCTGAGTTTGCCTCTCTTTTGACAAATCTTAGTCTCTGCTGATATATCAAAACTATTATCATCATTGGAGTGCCTGGATGGCTCAGTCAGTTAAGCGTCTGACTTTGGCTCAGATCGTGATCTTGCTGTTCGTGGGTTCAAGCCCCACGTTGGGCTCTGTGCTGACAGCTCAGATCCTGGAGCCTGCTTCAGATTCTGTGTCTCCCTCTCTCTCTGCCTCTCCCCTGCTCGCACTCTGTCTCTATCTCTCAAAATGAATAAATGTAAAAAAAATTAAAAATAAACAAAAAGTATGATCATCATCGTGACCCTCATCTACAATGATACCTGAGTATTCACACACTTCCTAACTCTGTCTATACTTACCCCAAATACATAGTAAAGTTATTAAGAGTTGGAAGAACAAATTGTTTGCCCTTCCTCATAATCATCTGTCCTAAAAGGTCATTTAAACGTTTAATCAAACCTGAGGCCCTTCAGGAAAGGATGTGAGTCATGCAGCCAGCATAGCGGGCTGTAGTGGGCTTTGTGTCAGTCTTAGGGATGATGTAGCCTGATCCCACCAAAAAAAAAAAAAAAGAAAGAAAAAAATCGGTAGCAGGGACATTTTCTGTCAAGAGGCCCAGGAGAAAAAGCTAAACAGTTTTCTGGATTGCACTGAATAAAACCTTCATACCAATTAATAAAAATCCTCTGGGAAGCAAGCAGCCTAAATTCCCAGAATGCTGGCCATGTATTGAAATGTACACTAATGCTCCTGAAGAAAGAGGGGGTAGGTGGACATCCTAAACCAATATGAATTATTTGTTTTCCTGCTACTGCGAATCAGCTACACCACTGCTCCCTTTCATAGGTACAAATACACAAAAGACGGCTTTTGTTTCCATAAAAGTAGCTCAGACAAATGACACTGTTCAGTGTGCTGAACCCAAAGCTGGCAACCAGCCCATTCTCCGCACTCCGATCTGCTGGTACATTTCACTTTCACAGCTATCAGGCTGCTTCAGACCTGCACCCTCACTCTGACTAGGGACAAAGAGAAGATCACGATGGAAATCCTTCTATGTGCTGCTAATAAGCCTATTTAGAGTCACTGAGAAAGCCTCATTTTGCACCAATAAAAGCCTTCATGAGTTCTACTGAATCAGTAAAACCCAAGTGTTTCTATGCACTCCCTGTCCTCATTTTACATCACTATGAGAGGTGAAGCTCAGCAAAATGTTGGATACAATGACCTCTAAGTTTCCTTCCTTCTCTAAGGTCCCCTGATTCTCTGTTGGCTGGTGGGATTTGAATTTTATTTAAATTATCACATACTCTGATGGATTCCTGAGCCTTTCTTCCGTTTTAGATAATCTCACTGTGGTCTGCTGAATCGGCATGTTTGGAATCCTGGATCTCTCTTGGCAAAGAACTGAATATTGCTCCTGTCTCACTGCTTAGCTAATATTGCCTATATTCTTTCTGAAAAAGATCTGGGTAAGAAACAGATGTAGAGCTACTTTTTTAAGGAAAAAAAAATCAAAAAACCTCTCATAGCAAAGAAAGCTAGGGAAAGCTTTGGTGTTTCATGAACCATGAACAAAAGGGAAATTCAAACCAACATTTTAATGCCCTTAATGAAAGATATTAATCATTTTCCCAAATGAAAATCTACAATTCTAACCATTGATCAGTGATGTAAGCAAATGAACCCATAGCTGAAAGGTTCTGTATGGGTCAATGGTTTAATGGAAAGTAATACAGGGGTGAAATGACATCACTGTTGGTTAGAATACTACCTCCCTTCCCAGCAAACAGCCAAGTCAGCTCACTGTTGGGACACAGTGGAGAGGTGTATAAAGAAAAGAATTTTCTAAAAACAATACAAGTTCTACATGTAAGCTCAATGTTTTAGCTATAAAGCATTTTGGTAACGTAAGAGAGAACCAGAGCCATAGGAATGGACTTCATAAAAGGTCCACTGATAACAACCACCACTAGAGGCGGTAAAATTCCTATCTAGAGACAGGGAAAATTAGCATTCAGCAAGAATTTTTAGAGGTTAAATTACTTGCCCAAGATCACACAGCTAAGATGCAGTGCTTGAGTGTCTACCAATGGGGCTGAGAATTTTACTGGACACAGAAAACATAATAGAACATCTACTTCCTCTTAGGTCTTATGATTTAGTTGATAAAGTTGCAAGCCCTTTGAACAGGTTTTCACTTACACTGCAAAGAAAAATCTTTGCTAAAGTACTGTCTGTCTGGATGGCAAGTAGCACACCACCACCATCTGTAAGATAATATTTTTGTAGACTAGAGAGCATGTTGCTTAAAGGAACTCAGAGGCGAATTATTTTGATAAATTAAGGAGCATTCTCATAGAAATATGTTGGTGAAATATTGCTGAAAAGCTGTGTATCATTTTAATTTTAATAAATCAAATCACAAGTCACTGACTGGGAAGTTAGTATTTAAGAAACCTGTGGTGAATCCACTTAATATAAACAATTTGTCTGTATTACAAATATTAACCTCCTGATTTTAGCATTTTAATTTTTTTCATATCTTCTTCAAATGAGGGATGTTCATGTCATGTTAAATAAATCATTTTCACTTATTGATAATACATTATATTTGTTAGGATGCTTTCAGATGCAAATAATAGAAAATCCAATGCAAAATAGCTTTAAAATTGAAAGGATTTATTATTATCTCCTATCACAAGAATGGAAGGGCATTCCAGGGCTGGCCAATTCCGATGTTCAAAGATGTCAGCAGTGATGAGGCTCTATTTTCCTACTGTGCTATCATCAACATGATTTTCCTTCTGCACGCCCAGGCACCAATTGGTTATAACAATAACCAGAACAAAAGGACTTCTCTGCTCCTACTCCCTGAAGGGTCCTGGAAGACTTCCCCTTCTATTTCCTTGACCAAAATCATATTACAAGTTACTCTTTCAAGCAAGCACTGGCAAGCAAGATAGGACCATCATAATTAGACCAGGCCAGTCAGAATAAACTGGGCTACATGGAGTTACACTAAAACAAAATTGTTGCTCTATACGTCTGTCAATCTAAACCTCTACTGTCTGATATGACAGAGACTAGCCACCGGTGGCTATTGACATTTAAATGTAAATCAAATAAAATTAAATAAAGTGTAAAATTCATTTTTTTTAGTTGCACTAGCCATATTTCAAGTAACCAGTGGTCACATGTAGCTAGTGGCTATCCCTTTGGACAACACAGATATAGAAAACTGCTCTCATCACAGAAAGGTCTACTGGATGGTGCTATTCTAGGAGAAAGGGAAACTGCTCTTGGATAAGTAAGCAACAGTACCTGCTGCACTTGATATGTAGTAGGTAGTGAACTTTATGCATACGATCTCCTCATATCTTCCCCCATATTATTACCATATGCTAGTCTGCACGCTGGTTTTGCTAAGTAAGGATGGGGAAACTCAATTAGAGGCATCTTGAACTAGCTCACATACCTGCAGGAAGGGCACAGTTAAAGTCTTGATCACAGTCAGAACTCTTTCCATTTGTCATCTCTGTTCTGTCTACATGCCAGTATCATTCTCCCGGAACAACTTTCTCCTCAAGGTGACGATCTCCCCAGCTTCATATCTCAGAGCACTGCCTCCTACCATTCTCTCAAGAGGCACTGAGCTTCCTTCAGTTCCAGTTTTAAATAACTCTTGGAAGGACTCTGATGGTCCAGATTGAGTCAGGCATCCAACCTTAAACCAATCAATTGTAGCTACAGAGACACTGGGGAAGGAATTAGTGTTGTAGATCAGAGATATGTCCTAAGGGGGTCTACCTATAGAGTCTGAGAACAATTACCAGAAAACCTGGAATTTTAGGGTCGTTTCTTCAACACAACTCTAAAGGCCGAGTCCTTTGACTTCCAACTCCAGCCTTCTACAATTTGCTCTCCAGATACTTGCTGGGTCTGTTTCACCCAGTCTTATTTAAAGGCTAATAGTCCCAACTTTCTCATTACAACAAGACCTCTTTTCTCACCTTCAGCCTCACATAACCAACTAATTAGATATCTTTTATGTCCATCCACTTCTCTCCATCCCCAGTGCAGTGTGGCCACCATAACCTGGGCCATTCTCATCTCTAGAGGAAGTACTATAATATCTAACTGGTTTCCCTTGCTCAGTGCTATGCCTCACCAGCATTAGGCTAAAACCAGAATAATCTTTATAAAGTGGGAATCTGATTATTTCACTGATATGATTTAAATCTTTTAGTGCCATGGGGCACCTGGATGGCTCAGTTGGTTAAGTGTCCAAGTTTGGCTCAGGTCATGATCTCATGGTTTGTGACTTCAAGCCCTGCATCAGGCTCCACACTGATAGTGCAGAGCCTGCTTGGGATTCTCTGTCTCCCTTTCTCTCTGCCCCTGTCCCACTCTTGCTCTCTATCAAAATAAACAAATAAACTTTAAAAAATTAAAAAAAAAAACTTTTAGGGCCTACTCATTGCTTCTCAAAACAAACCTCAACTCCCTCATGAGGCATATAAAATCTTACCTGACCAGTCCCTTGGCTAGGTCCCTATCCTTCTCTCTTACTATTTTCCCACCCTACTTTCTACCACAGCCATACTGAACTTGTCATTTCCTCAGACTACTATCCTTTCTCTTGTGTGCTGACCTTTGTACTTCCCTCTATTTGAAACAACAATCTTATTGATCACCTCTTCATCTTGTCTAAATTCTGCTCATGTTCTATTCTCAACTTAAATGACACCATCTTCTCTACACTACATTAGGTCTCCCTGATATATCCACTCCATTCACCAACCACAACACATGTCATTGCAGGGACATGATTCAATTATTTACTTTCTCAATTAAATTGTAAGCCCCATGAGGGCAAAGACCATTTCTGTGTTGTTCACCAACTGCCCTGGACATCTACTAGACAGTGTCTGACAAAGAGTAGATAATACATAAGCTGAATTGAATTCATTCTTCATTCAACAAATACCCTAAGGAAGCCCTATTTTTTCCAGATGCCATCCTATGCACTGGGATGCAACAGAGAAAAAACAAAATCCTTGCTTTCATGAAGCCTGTGTTCTTGTGGAGAAAGAAAACCAACACACTAATAAACTAATAAATATGATTACATTGAATAAACAAATGTATTCTCAACTGACATTCTCTATCATGTTTTCCAAATTATCTTTTTTCTGTTACCTTATCGGAAGTAATACACATACACAATATTTCCCCCCACATAATATAAATGTAGTTTTTAAACATATTCATTTATTATTTATTTTTGAGAGAGAGAGAGAAAGAGGGACAGAGAGAGGAAGACAGGGAATCCCAAGCAGGCTCTTTGAGACATAGGTCCCAAACTCATGAATGGAGAGTTAAATTTATTCTTAAATTATGGTAAAGACCCTTTTAATATATCCATTTGAATTGAATTTTTTGTTTCATTAAAAATACATAAAAATTAATTCCAACAATTAAAATATTTGCCAGCCAAATGTATACCAAATTAGGCCTCAGCAACATGTCTACATGAATGTAGAGCAAGAGAACAATTTGACCATCATTTCTGACCATTTAACTAATTTAACAAATGTTTAATGCTAAGCATATTCTTAGTCCTGAGGATACAGGCCCTGTCTACTAAAAATTTATAGATTAATCACTTAATATTTTCATTATCTTTTTATAAGATATAAACTCTTTGAGGAGAGGGAGGGAGATTTTTAGTATGATACAGTTTTAATAAATGCCACAACTAACCAAAAATAAGACTCTCTAGGAAGTCTTCTCAATGAGCCTTAGTAAACTCTGATCACACCTCATTTTATGTCTCTTTTGTCTTAATGTATCCAATTTATCATTCAGCTAGATAGTTCTTCTTGATTGGATGTGTTCCTAGGAGTTTATGGTAAATCTCTTCTATCTCATCAAGTCATAACAGCCATGTGATTCCCTCAAATCCCATGGGTTTAAAGGAATCCCAAGGTAAAGCTTCTTGGAAAATATTCCTTTTATAATACAAATAATTAGCCCCTTTCATGTAACTGTTTTGTACTCTTTTCAGGGAGCAGGGGGAAAGACATTAAATTCTCCTAATGTTGAGCCATCTGTATATCCTTTCTTTTTTTGCTTTGTTGTAATGAATTGTTTCCCTCAACTGAAGTTTCTTTTTTTTTATTTTAGGTTTATTTTTGAGAGGGAGAGAGAGAGAGAGAGAGAGAGAGAGGTGAGTGGGAGAGGGGCAGGGAGAGAAGGTGACAAAATCCAAAGAGGCTCCAGGCTCTGAGCTGTCAGCACAGAGCCCAATGCGGGGCTTGAACCCACAAACCATGAGATCATGACCTGAGCTGAAGTCAGATGCTTAACCAACTGAGCCACCTAAGTGACCCTCAACTGAAGTTTAATAATCATTGAGGGAAAGATCATTTCTTCTAATGTTTTCTGTGTTTTTCTCCCCCTCCCTCAGCTTCACTGACCCAAGTCTTACTGTAATGTTTCAAATAATTGGTTCTCAAAAGCGCTTAACTGTCCCTTGATTGTTTATATTTTATTTTCCATTTCTGAGTCCTTCAGGGCAGTATTCCAGAGATCATGTTCATCCAGATTTGTGTGACTCTCAACTGATCAAGCTAAGGTCAGAGTCCATTGTATGCTTTGCAGAAAGGGTTTCCTAGACTTCTAAATTCATTTTGGCTCTGTAGAATGGGTGTTTCTCTGTCTTAAGTTATTACCTGAAAAATGTGAGAGTTGATGTGCCCTTGAAGTTTACTCTAATCAGAGGGTACTTGTTACACTTTTATAGAAGTTATAGAAATTCCAGTAGTATTGGTGCTTCTCAGACCAAGAGTATCAGTCTGAGCTCCTTAGTAGTCAAGGAGCTTCACAAAGAGGAAATACTTAAGCTTCAGTGATCACTGGGGAAACATTTAGGCTACTATACCAGGAAAAATAGTGGACTGGATCTGTACAACCCAGACCCTCACTAGGAAAGGCGTTCTGAGCAGGAGAGGATTGAGGAAAGAAACAAGTGTCAAATGGATTTAAGTCCTACCATCACCTACAGGTAGCTATAGGGCTTTGGACAACTCACTTAGACCAGATGGGCCTCAATTTCCTTCTCTTTTCTGAAAAAAAAATAATTGGGTAAAATGATCTGTATGGACCTTTCCAACTCCTTTACTCTACGTGCATTTATAACTGACAGTATAATTTCTTTAAGTTTTCAGAGTATTTTTGGCAAACTGATTTGGCAAACTTTGCAATCTACACTACAGATTTTGGAGATACAGGTGCATCTGTGTACATTTCTTTAAATTTAGTAATTAAGCTTTCCACTTTCAAATTTCCTAATGAGGACACACACACACACACACACACACACACTTCTAATATGGAAGCTCAGAAGTGGTATAAATAAGTCATTCTGGGATTTCTGCTATTTTACTCAGTAAGAACAAGAGCATATGGGCTAACAGCCACCTCATGGTGCTAATGTAAAGACATTGCCACCCAAAGAGTTTTCCTCTAAGCAAGGGGCATACAAGGGTGGCAGAACATATTTTGACACAGGGAAAGTTATCTTAGTTTCCCTTCACTCTGGGTCACCAAATCAAATTGTCTAAATCCATCCTTCGTCTTAACCACCCAACTCACTCACATGGTCTCCATGAGTCCTGGGTGAATGGGTAAAAGCTTCCACCTTCTATAGCCTCTCAAAGCAAATACAGGACTGTGGAGAGGTAGTTACACCTGAAAAGTTACCTAGTTAGTTATTCTGGCACTAGAAAATAAATTGAAAAAAAAAGGAAAAGAAATTGACAGGCCTTTCAGGGAGCTAATTATTGAGCCTGCTATTTGGTTCACTGACAGAATTGCTTGTTTGTGGGAAGAAACATATTTATGCATTGCTTTTTCCATTACCACTATTTCTATCATCATAAATAAGAATCAATAGGCCATTTCAAGTAGCATATGTTCACCACCATTTAGCATTGGAGTGTCAGCCATATGCAGGCTAGGCAGCAGTGCCCCAACCTCCTGGCTAAGGATTAAAACCCAACAGACAAGGAAAGCACTTCAAATGCCGGGAGACAGTGTGAATGTCTGTGCGAGCAATTTGAGGGCAAAAGCGGTCCTTTCTTTGTCTCTGTATCTGTAGCACAGCGTCTGGCACAAGACAGGTCATCCAAAATGAATAAACAAGTGAATGAAGGGGTGAGTGAGGCAAAAGAAGGTTTGAAGATGCTACATGGAGCCCACTGGATTTATTGGCCTGGTCACGGATGTTGTTTTGATAAGGGCAGAGAGAGCTATCCACAATTCACAGTGAAGAAATGAAGGCCAGAACACAGTATGAGCCAAGAGGGAGCCTGCCTTTGGGGAGCAGCTCGACTGTACGTACTCCGGTCCCTGCAATATTCACTGTCAGGCCTCACTATGAAGATGAGAAATCAGAATGACAGCCATAAAAAAAAGTCAAGCAAGACCTCAAAAGAAAAACTCCCCACTGCCCATGAACTTCTTGCTGGACCAAAAAAAGGCAGATTGGGGACTAAGCAGAGAGAAGATAAGAAAAAGAAAAAAGTGAGGTGTTGGAGGGGAAAGTGGAAGAGGAGCTTAGGCAGAGGCCAGAGTGGGGTAACGGGGATGTGAAACCCAGGGCAAGGACAGGCAGAGATGATGAAGACCCACATTTTTGCAGGGAGGCTGTGGGCATCTGGGTTGTGAGGAGTGAAGAGGCATTAAAACTGAGAGTCGAAGAAGAGAGGGAGGAGGAAAAGGAGAGAGAGGTCAGATAAACGTCTATAAAACAACACCCATCACCACTGAGAACAAGTACAAAAGAATCCTTTTTTTCTTCTTGAGAAAGACAAAGGGAATTTTAAGTAGGATTAAGTAGTAGTAGCTTTCCGAACTCAGCAGCTCCCAGAAGCAATAATAACCACATAAATAGCTAAGTGGATGGTAGGAATCGCTTCACTTTGGAATCTGGCCAGCATATCAAAGTTAACAGTAATATCACATCTTTCTGAAAGCTTTCCTGAGATTCTAGGGGGGAAAATCATCTCAGAAAACTGTTTGCACCAAGTTAATTTTAGGAAGAGGATGCTCCTCACTGCTTGAAGACATTCTATCTCCTGAAAATTGATAAGACAGAAGCCCTACCCTGCTGGGAAGCACTCTTTTATCCATGTAAATACATTGCCAGTATCACCCCCAATGGAAGCGAATAATTACGTTCACAGATTATCATTGCCTAATGTAAAATTTTACTCAGAATATAACCCACAAATGATACCCTAAATGCAGCAAAAAGTCCCTCATAGATATCCTTTTTCACACAGTTCTCTAACTTTTTGACTCACTGTGGATGGTTAAACACGAACTCTGTAAAGGCCAAATTTTGAAACACAGATATCTGTATACATTCATTTCTGAATTTGGTGGGATTGGACAAATTGGAAATATAAATAATTTTCGAACCCTGGACACCTCTACTCCGTGAATACCCATAGATTTTCCTTCTTAATTTGACCACTGACGTGTTAGATCATCTTTCCTCCCCCAAAACAGATGAAAACTGCGTTTTGATGGTAATTTGGGGCACAAACATCTTCTCTCAACATCTGGAAATATTCACGTGTTACCACTTCAAGAAAATTAACTTAGAACGTTGCATAATTTATTTCTTTCCCACCCAGAGACAAGTTATTTCAGTATCACTCACAATGGAATTTGCAGGAAAATCTGTTTACTGATCCTGTTTCCTAAGGGTGCACTTGCCCTAGCACTTGGAGTAAACACCATTTTAAAGGAACTGGACATAGGTCTTACTGACAGACTTTTACAATTTTAGCCAAATAAATAAAAGGAATATGAAGCAGACATGCCATCAAGTGTGGACTATACCACAAACTCAGTCAGTATTATGCCTGAAATAAGTATCAGATATACACCATCTACAGATGCTAAAAGGATGTCAACAAACATCAACTTTGTTTTTTATTTATTTTTATTTTTTTAACGTTTGTTTATTTATTTATTTATTTATTTATTTTTAATTTTTTTTTAACATTTATTTATTTTTGAGACAGAGAGAGACAGAGCATGAATGGTGGAGGGTCAGAGAGAGGGAGACACAGAATCTGAAACAGGCTCCAGGCTCTGAACTGTCAGCACAGAGCCCGACGCGGGGCTCGAACTCACAGACCGCGAGATTATGGCCTGAGCCGAAGTCGGCCGCTTAACCAACTGAGCCACCCAGGCGCCCCTAATGTTTATTTATTTTTAAGAGAGAGAGAGAACAGGGGAGGGGCAGAGAGAGGGAGACACAGAATCCGAAGCAGTCTCCCAGCTCTGAGCACAGAGACGGACGTGGGGCTGGAACCCACAGACTGAGATCATGACCTGAGCCAAAGTTGGACGCTTAACTGGCTGAGCCACCCAGGTACCCCTCAAACCCCTAATAAGAGTTTAGAGAAACTTGTTATTCTGAAAACAAGTCTATTAAAAAGTTATGATTACTTTATAACTAATTTCCTAGTTATTAGTTATAAATACATAAAACGAAGTTCATCCACTTCATTACTTCATTGAATGGTAGACTTTCATTAGTATGATCTAAATGATAGGATGTGACTGCACACAGACAGTAACATTCAGAAGTCAGAATTAAGCACAGTGTAAAATATACCTGAATGAAAACACAGAAGGTACTCCATAAACTCCCCTTTCAAATCCTTCTATAAACTGGACCTTCTTTATTTTCCGTTATTCCTTAACATGCACCCTTCTTTCCAGTAAGCCGGACCTCTTCACTGTCCTTCGTACACATCTCCATGGCCTGTGCTACTCTGTGCCTTTGCCCTGCTGCTGGCCCATCTTCTCCCTCATCTTGATGTTCTCTCTTAAATCTTTCTTATCAAACTCTCACCTCTTCTGTGAAGTTTTGAATTTTCCAACATGAACTTACAGTCATACATCTTCTGAAGTTCCACAATATCTATGTCCAAATTTAGCTTTTAATGATGGGATTTTTCCTCCTCTGCTCATATACGATTTTACATGTACCTTTTTTTCCCCCTAACTAAATCACATTATTTAAAGGTAACACCTCCCTCTTGATGCCTCTCCTAAAGTTTCTGTCAAGATCCTATCCCACAGCTAATTTTTACTCCTTCTGATTGCTATTTTTATCTGACAAGATGCTCAAATGTGCCCAATCCTAAACGAAACATCTGTAACCCCACTTCTTTCTTTCTGAAGGGTTTTACCATACCTTTCTTTCCTTGCCAAACTTTTTAAATTTTTTTTTCAACGTTTATTTATTTTTGGGACAGAGAGAGACAGAGCATGAACGGGGGAGGGGCAGAGAGAGAGGGAGACACAGAATCGGAAACAGGCTCCAGGCTCTGAGCCATCAGCCCAGAGCCTGACGCGGGGCTCGAACTCACGGACCGCGAGATCGTGACCTGGCTGAAGTCGGACGCTTAACCGACTGCGCCACCCAGGCGCCCCAATCCTTGCCAAACTTTTAAAAAAAAATCCTTCTTTCCTCCCCTTCCTCTATTCCAGCTCTATCTCAGAACCTCACGATCTGAGTCTGTCACACTCCTGATTCCTCAGCCATACCTCTCAGCAGCACTGAAACTGCACGCACCCCATCTTTTCTCCTGCACGCTGGGAGGGCATGTCCTTCCCCAAACCCATCATGTTCTGCTGCCCTTCCTGATTCTTCTCCTAGAATCTTCAGTTATCATCCCTCAGCTCTGCTCCAAAAAGTTCTGGCAACTGCATCCCTGCCCTTGCCTTTAACTTCCAAGTCTCCATCTGCCACACACGAACCTGTATTATTAGTGCTGAATTCTCTGTGGGGTCTCAGACCTTATGCTGCCACCTGCTGGACAGTTCCATGGGGCTATCTCAAAAACAAATTCAAGTTTGTCCCCTCCCAACCTACCATTCATTGTCTTCTCTGCGAACTAATTATATTACCTTTTTCCTAGTCCTAGCTGGTAGAGATTTTACATTCAGAATCTCCATTGCTTACCCCCACCCCACTGTTAGTCACTCACCATATACTTGCTGTAAATACTACTTTCCAGGACTTTTTTCCTCTGTGTTCTGCCCTGATTTGCACATCCTTGTTTAGGCTGTGACTGCCTATCACCAGGACTACCGGAAGGGCCCTGACTAATCTTTCACCTTCCTCTCTCCTGGTCTGCAATCCTCCTCATACTTATGCCAGAAAAATCTGTTTGAAACAGGTATCTGAGCAACGCCCTAGACAAAAAGCCTCGAATAATTCTATTCTATAGGTAGAATAAAACCCAAACTCCCCAGCTCTGGGGTTTCTGGAAAGAACTTGAAGAACTTGCATGACACAACCCCAGCCACTCTCCCTCTTACTTACTATCCTCCCTCACTCACTCCAACCGCCTCACTCACTCCAGCCCCCACTCCAGTGGGGGATTTTTATCCCCCACTATGGCTTGAACAAGAGCCTTGCCCTAGATCCTGGAATGGCTTGCCATCATATCTTCACATGGCTGACAACATCTTGCCATTCAGGTCTCATCTCAATGTCACCTCCTTAGAGAAGCATTCTCTGACTGCACAGCCTAATGGCCACCCTCCCTGCCGACACCACCTGGTCAGCCCTTCGCATTTATCCCCCTTGTATTTCCCATAAGCACATCTCAGCATCTGGAAGTATCTCTTCATTTATATGTTTACTTCTTTACTGTCTGTCTCCTCACACTGGAATGTAAGCCCCATGAGCACAGACCTCATCTCTGTTGCAGATCCTGGAAGGGGGCCTGGCACACAGGAAACCTAAAGTCAGACTCTCCACAGCATGCCGCCTACTTTTCACATCCCCAGCCTCATTCTATGTCTGCTCTAGCACTTATCATATTAACTCTTCTACTGAGCAGCTATTGCCAAATGAAATAATCAGAGGGAAAGGAGGATATATCAAAACATGAGAACAAGGAGTAGGTGAGGGAGGGGTATATAGTTACAAAATGCTCATTCAAGTTTTGTAGTATTCAGTGCAGAAAATTTATGCATCTTTGTTAAAATTATCCCTAATCTTTTATGGTTTTTGATCCTGCTATTCACAGTATTATTTAAATTTCATTTTCCACATATTAGTTTCTATAAAAAAAACTATAGACAGCTAGATAGATATAGATATAGATATAGATATATAAAAAGGTTTTTTATATTGACCTTGTATCTGTGGTTTGGTTAAAATGACTAAGTTCTAAATAATTTTTAAAATTCCATAGGTGGTTCTATGTACACAATCATGTTATCTAAAAATTTAAAAAAATATTTCATTCTTACATTCAAAATATGCGCATTTAATATCACTAATATTTTTAAGCACAAGATACAGAAGGTAAAGCATAAAAAAAATCATAGCTGCAAGACCTATGCAGGATATGGGGGACAATCGTATTACAGGGGACATGGATTGAAATAGTGCAGGAAAACCGCTGTCTTAGAGCAATGTATTATGATCTTCATCTTAACTACATGTTAAGTTCCTGGAGACCACTATTGTTTCTTGATTTTTTTGTCTATATCCCACCAAGCCTATTAAAGTGCTTTGCCCGTAGTAGAAACTCAATAAATGTTTCTAAATAGAATTCAAACACACCAGTGTTGGACACGTTGCATGTGATCAAGAAATACTTGTTGACTGTAAGAACCAATGAACACACATAAGTTGGTTGAATGATCAGTGTATGCTCAATCCTGCTGAGAAACTGATAAGAAACTTGAAGAAATAGAGATACTCTGATCATTGTCCATATAGAAAAATTTCATTTTTCAGTTAATGATAAAACAAATGCACGAAGGGAAACATTTCACTGGTTACCTGTGCATTTCTTTATATGAGTGTTCCTTTTTCCATGTGATCCTAACTTGCATCCAAAATTCTCCTCCCAAAATTCTGCGAACCACACATTTCTTCGATTATTGGCAAGAGTTCGGCTTCTAAAGTAGCGATCAAACCCTATTTTAGAGAGAAAAGGTATGATTTTAATATTCTTTCAAAATCAAAACCAAATACTGTCAGCGCTTTTGAATGGCTATTATGTCAGACATTTGAATGAATATGTTGTGATTACTGCATGAAAAAAAAACCTAAAACGTATTAACAAATGGGGAAGAACCAATAGCCCAGAAATTAGTCTTCCCATATGGTAAAAGCCAAGGGTAATCAACAGATAATATCATCACCCTCACTCTTCACCATTGAGTCACCTGGCTGTATAGATGAACATAACAGGAGGGCCTGTTAATGTCATCATCACAACCTCCCCCTCTCCTCTACATCACAGTGACCAGCGACATTCTGCTATATATTCAGAACCAAGTCAGACTTTTCTCATTCTTCTCTCTCTCTCCTAACAGGAGTCAATGTTCCAGGTTGCTATGCTTCTTCCTGACTCTAAGTGTATCTGTCCTAGATGTTCCATTTTTCAGCTAATCCAATAAACTAACCAGCTCTGATGTAGTCTTATGCAGTCATGGGTAATGGGCTAATGTGTTAGTCTGCTCGGGTGACACCTCATAAAAGAGAGATCACCTGGAACTAATGTTTTACTCCAAAAGATAATGGGGAAGGTAGGAATTTCAGTCACTGCTAAGACGATTGGAAATGATATCTTGGAGATAAACTTCCTCTCAGGGAAGCTCCATATCTTTGCTGTTGCATTTACTTATCTATAGGGTCAGCCCAGTCTCACATCTCCATTTTATAGAAAGCAAATACTCTCCCCCATGACAATGCTGTAGCCATCATCTATGCCATGGAAATGCGCAAGCTTAGAGGGCAACATCATGGAAAGGGCTAACATCATAGAAATATCTAAGGCCAACTATAACTCCCTTTTTTAAAGAAGAAATCTAATGGGTATTCTTTTCTAATGAAAAATATATATTGAGTTAAATAGTTACTGTCTTAGCATTTCTACCATCAGAATTACAAATTCTATCCAGAATCATCAACCATGGGTACATTTCATCATATGCTGATATTCTGGTTTTGCCTTGGAGTTTTGATTCAATTGGAATGAAACAAATTTTCTATGGCTTGTCCTTACCATCAATTGATGCCCTTTTGGGCAGAATCGTCACTGCTCCTTCTGCAATCTCCTCCTGCTGATAAACAGGTGCTATTTTGGATCCCCAACTATCTGAGCCAATCCAGAGAAAATGACCACTTTGGTTTAATTTTTTCGCTGCTTCCAATATCCTCCTACAGGAATAAAAAGAAATAAAACATACCATATTTCTCAAGAAACACTACACTTATGAATGTTATAAGACCAGATATATTGAATTATATACACTCAGTAGGTCAGTGTTAAACAATTAGTCAATCACTAACTGCCTGAGTCTTATCATTTCTAAAGGAAACATATTGACACCTGCTAGTTAGCCTTATCCTTAACCTCATTCACATTATTCTGTCTATCATCCTTACTTGTCTCATTTCTTTCAGCCCCCAAGTTTTACTTTATAGACATTTCAGACTTAGGAACTAGAAGGCTGTTGTGTCTCTGTGCAGCAGAAGGCAATCTGTAATTGCATGAGAACGCTGCAATTCCTGTGAAATATCACAAGATTTTACACTGAATATGAAATATGTTAAAAAAAAAAGGATGTGGATTGCACATCTGATCCAACATCAAGAAGAAAATTAATCCGCACCTGATGTCATCTTCATTGGCAAACATAATCACTGCCCGAGCATTAGGTGTTTCTAGCAGGCGTTTGATAATTTTTTCAAATTCTCCAGGTCTTGGTTCACGTGGGATTTTCTGTGATTGAGCAATGCAAACACCACCTATTTTAAAAAGAGAGAGTGACTCAGAAATGGCACTTATTTAATTAACCAATTTAATGAGGTTAGCTATTTTATAAAAACGAATGATTCAATGCAGTATGTTTTTCAAAACTTTCATTCTCACCTATTAAAAGCAATCATGTTTGTTGCATTACAATATATATATCAAATAAATGACATCAATTATTTAATCATACATCAGGGTTATTGCTTTATTTTACAAGCTTAAAGATTATTTTTGTGGATGTCTATAATAAAGCTAAAGTGTACAAAATGTGTAATGACAGTCAAGGAGTGCAAAGAAGAATGGCTGTTTTGATTCATTTGATGTTAAGTTGAAAAACAAGTGCCTGGATTAATAAAAAGTGTGAGTATGTCTTATAGGTGAGACCACCTATTAAGTAAAAGGATCCTTTTGCTATTTTATCTATTTGTAGATCTGCTTTAAAGGTAATTTCATTTTACAGCTCATAGTATTACAGCAAAAGTTTTATGTATCAGCAAAATGATATGTTATGAAACAAGCAGTCTTCAAAACTATTTGAGACACAGGCAAGTTCCAAAGATGCAGACCCTCAGTTGACATTATGTCTCCACCAAGAAAATCAAAATGGCAGCAATCCCATCCCTCTATCACAGAAGGAAGGAAGGAAGGAAGGAAGGAAGGAAGGAAGGAAGGAAGAGGGGAAGGGGACAGGAAGAGAGGGGAGGGAGGGGAGGGGAGAGGAGGGGAGGGAAGGGGAGGGCAGGGAAGGCAAGGAGAGGCGAGGCGAGGAGGAAGGAAGGAAGGAAGGAAGGAAGGAAGGAAGGAAGGAAGGGAGGGAGGAAGAAAGAAAAAAAGAGTTCTTCCTTTGGTCTCTCCTTCTAAGGCAATGAGAAACCAAAGAGAAAAGTTTAGAAATGACCTCTGCCACCTGTCAGGGTTCCTCAATTACAGTAGAGTAGAAAGTGAACATATTCTAATATTAGAAGAAAAATGAATATTAGCAATATGGTTCAGTTGCATTATGGCTTACATAGGCTTTTTTTGAGTCAGATGAGAAAGCACCATTTATAACATTGCTTCAGTAGGTAATGACATTTTTACTTCCAAACAATTGCCAATACATTCAGTCACCCAAACATTATTATGTTCCACTATATGGTTATGTATTGGGCTGGACACTGGGGATACACAATCTAATCCAGGAGTTATACCATCTAGTCTGGGAGATAGTCATTCCAATAAATTATCATAGAATATGAGGTAAATTTTACAATTAAGAGGATATACCTACATAATGGGAACACAGAGGAAGAAGTAATTAAAGTGCTTAAGAGATTTTAAAGAGCAAATATACATCCATCTAGGAACAAAAGTGGGACATTTCTGGTATAGGCAAAAGTATGAAAGAACCTTGTTTGATCATGGCCTATGGTCAAGACTGGCTGGGGCTGAGGTTGGAAAGAATGGCCAGGCCCAGCTTGAGAATGACTTTGTTAGACATGCCAAATAATTTGGACTTTATCTTGAAAACAATGGGAACCCACTGAATATTCAGAAGCAGGAGAATTACATGATGAGTTGTATGCCTTGGGAAGAAACCTCAGGTAGCCAAACAAAGAAGAAATGTCTGGTAGCCAGACAACAGCCATTGTGGACAGACTTACCATGTGTAGCAATAATGTATGCTAACAGTGTTAGAGTACTGAAGGTTATATTTCTTATAAGTTAGAGCATGGTCTAAGTTATCCCTATGATAGCAATGCTCTTACTAAACTCTTCAGGAGTAGGAATTGCCCATAATCCACAGACAGAGCCTGTAGATAGCTAGCCTACTAATATGCCATTAATAGTTGTGATTGATTCATTGTTTCATTAAATATTCATTGCATGCCCCTACTGTACAGGGGCTGTGGATGCAATGGTGAATATAATAGATGCAGTTTATGCCTTCAGAGTGTAGAAACATTGTGGGTAAAACAGGCTTAAATGCAAACAACAACAACAACAAAAGTAAGTATATAATTATAAATTATGGTGAGTTCTATGAGAAAGACCAAGGGCATTTAATTTACATGGAGGAGTGTTCAGGAAAAGTCTCCCTAAAGTGTTGTTGAAGTCAGAAAGAAGACACAATGGGTGAAAACAGCATGTGAAAGGGCAGGAAAGAGCCATCCGAGCTAATGAATGACAGAGAGAGAGAGAAATGTGAGACAAAGATGAGAGGTAGACAGGGGCCACGTCATGCATAGTTTGTGCAGGTCCTGTGGAAGATTATGAATAATTAAAGTGATTAACTACCTCACTTAATGTTTCTCTTTCTTCACCTTTTAAGAAGCCCATAGAAATAGGTCTCATCTGTGAACACTGCCTTTCATGGAGGAAAAATGGATGAGGGTCACTTATGCAGAGGACAAACCGGAGTGGAAAGAACAGGAGGTATTGAGCCCCATTAAGAAGTTACTGGAAGAGGCCACAGAGAATGATGCCTGAGACAATGCTACTGGTGCCAAGGAGGAGTAGACAGAGATGTTAGAATCTGAGTTAGAATCAATGAAGCTTCAAACTATTTTTTCCAGCTTTATTGAGGGAGGATTTACAAATAAAAATTGTATATATTTAGACTGTACTGATTTTATCTAAGCAGTGAGGTTGTGGGAAACCACTAAGCATGACACTAAGGTTTTGGCCTTTGTGACCAGTTTGTGTGATGCCACCATTAAACAAGCAGGCAATACAGGAGGGTGAGAAGGTACATAGAAGAGAAAAGAATGATTCTGATTCAGGACAGGTTGTCTTTGAAGTACCCATGGAACATCAAATTGAAGACGTTGGTTTGGAACTAAAGAGAGATGGAAAATGTAATTACAGTTTTGTCAGGTGCTGATGCAGTAGGTAGTTGAAGTGTCAGGAATGAACAGGTCACTCAGAGGGAATATTTAAATCAACAACAGGTGAAAAGGTGAATGACGGAGCTCTGAAAAACCACTAGCATTGGAGAGGGAACTAGCAAATGTGAATGGAAAGGAGTGACCACATATTTGGAGGAGAAAACTTTTAGGACAAAGTCTAGTGGTAAGTTGAAGACTGCATAATGTTTTTAAAAATAAAAAAACAAATAAACAAAAAACTGTGATGAATGGAAGGATTAGGTAGCTGTAGGAATGTGAAAACAAAACTGTAACACTCTAGGGAACAATAGCTGTTTTAAAACATGACTGCCCTTTTAATTAAATTGCTGTGATTACTTAAGCATCCCATTAAAGACATGTCATACCCTAAGTATCATTTGAGATTACTACTGACTCCATAGCCAGAAGAAATGAAGACTAAAAAAAATTTTATTATGACTATTTCAGATGAGACAAACAGGCAATCCAGACATAGTTTAGTCTGAATTCATTGATTTATTCATTCACTAAGGATCTATTAAACTTTTTGTTCGAAAAAAGCTGAGTTAGGTTGGATTCTTACATAGTCTAAATTCATTTCATATTTTTTATGTCTCTGCCTTGTATTTGTCAGCCTGGTCAATTTGTTTTCCTGGAAAGAGGGACCACACAATTAATTTATTTCAGCTGAACAAATACTTATAAGGAAACTGCTCCACATGGCATTTTGCTGTTTGATGCCTTATGGATATTTTATTAAATTGTGGACTGTATTACTTCCCAAGTGATTGCATTTAGAAGATTGGGATTCTTTTCTTAGCTCTGAAACTCATTCACACTTTCTATCTTCACATCAGTCAAAAAGCCCGACAGTTAATCCATTCATAAGCACTCAAGGTCTACTATGTTTCATGAGCTACAGACATTCAAAGATTGTCTGTCTTCAGCATCTTGTAATATAATTGAACGACAAGATGTACACATAAGAAAAGCCAGATAAGAATATAAAATTATCTAATGATGAAAAACAATTGCATAGGTTATATCAAAAGGCAGTAGTAATTATCGTCACCCCTCAAAACAGGCCTATGATTTCGTAAGAAGTCATTATATACTGTTGAGAGTTTGGTCAAATACCAGTGAAATTTAGTCAAACATTCAGGCTTAGTGAAAGATATGTTTTCCTACAATCAATACCTGTACCTATAATACCTACAATACCTTTCCTACATTATCTAATGTTTTAATATTTAAAGAGACTCTCAGACTTGACTTAGACTCCTGGCATGAGCAGGAGAAAGAGGAGTTGCCCTCCATCAAAGAATATGTCTATTACATCTATTTTTCCATATCTTACCCTGAGAGAATTCTGACTGCATGCAATTCAAGGGACACCAACTTTCCTGTTCTGCAGGTGTGCTCAGTTCTGCATGAAATAATTTCTAAAGCTTAGCACTTTCCTGAAGTGTAGGAAAATAATGCTGCATGGAGGAATTTATAATTGGTTGTTTTCTGGAATTTGCTGTTTGATTTCCTTGCCTGTGTAATTTTTTCTTTTGATTATTTAATAATAATTGGAAGATCATTTGTAGAATTGAATGCTTTACATACACTTTGTAACATACACAACCGTTCTTTCTCAGTCTCATTCACTGATACCTCACTAGTCCTAATGGCAGCACTCTAAGGTTGGTATTATCACCGTATTTTTGACGAGGACAATGAGAAACAGGGGTGTAAACAGCCAGTAAGAGGCTGGAGCGCAGGTTCAGATCCTGGTCTGTCTGACTCCAAGTCTAGACTTTTCCCATCATCTTGCTTATCCAGAATTAACTATACATGTTGCTTAATGGTTTAGTAGATACAAATGATTGATGAATAAAATAAAGCAAATTTAAAGACTCATTAAGAAACCCAGAAACCCAGCAGGTTGCCCCTTATAAGTCAATTTATAGCTACATAAATGCAGTACTTCTATTGAGTATTAAGAACTTAAGATACTGGGGTGCCTGAGTGGCTCAGTCGGTTAAGCATCCGACTTGGGCTCAGGTCATGATCTCGTGGTTTGTGAGCTCGAGCCCCACATCAGGCTCTGTGCTGACAGCTCAGAGCCTGGAGCCTGCTTCAGATTCTGTGTCTCCCTCTCTCTCTGCCCCTCCCCTGGTCACACTCTGTCTCTCTCTTTCAATAATAAATGTTAAAAAAATTAAAAAAAAATAGGACTTAAGATACTTAGAATCTATACAGATTTCTTAGAACTGACTTAATCTTCTTTAGTATATAACCAGTCCACCCTCAAAACCTTCCAATTATCCCTGCAAATGCCTGTCTTCAGAAAGACTTTGCTGATGTCCTTTGTATTCCATTTCTCCTTTGCATTGCAGTAATTGTATTCTTTTATTTTGTTATTTTTTCTCATCTTAGAATATAAACTCCATGCGTACTGAACCTTGTCTTTCACATTTACCACCATATCCTTATCACCTATCACTATGTTTGGTACATAGAGACTTCAACAAATATTTGTTCAATGAATAGATGGAAGATTTGTAATAGGCACTGATGGTATAGAGAAAGACAATGAGATAGTTCTGCCTGCAAACATCTCTCAGCCAAGTCAGGAAACAAAAGGATGCATGTAAATATATGCTTAAAAATAAGTGACATAAAAGAAGTTAAAAACGTGGACCATGATAATTCAGAGCAAGTTGCCACTGAAATGGGTCTGTTTCCCAAAACCATTTTTATGAGGGTTCCAAGAATTAGAATACCATGTTAACTTTAGTGTATTCATCTGTAGGGTGGCACAATAATTTGCTCTCCTTGATTCAAGGGCAAGTTTGTAAATAATTCCATTTCATAAGTTTTATCTCTTTATTTCATGGGTGAGTAGCTTGATGTCTCAGGTTTGAGAGATGAAAGGTACATTCATGAGTTGATTCACCAGTGCAGGAAGATATTGGAGTGAGGAAGAAAACAGACTTAGCATCAGAAGGCCTAAGAGTGGATTCTGTGTGACCTGAGACAAAGCTCTCATCTCTCAGTTCCCTCATTTCTGTAATAAGGTTCATAAAAACCATCTCCCAGAGATATCAAGAGAACCAAATTTAAAAACGCAATCTAACAAGGGTCTATACAGATGTGGTACATTATTAGTGTTGTTAATAATCCTCATCATCATGACCAGATAAGCACCATCACTGAACCTGACAGTGGAGACAGTTGATATTCAGACTTAAAATATGGGATTGTCAACCAATCACATTCTTGAATCCTTTCCACTCTTTGTATAATATTATCAGATATCCTAAATTCTGAGAAATGATACTTGTCCATTTGTCTATGCCAATAGATAAGATGGCTACATTTCACCTTTCACCTATTATTGGTCAACACAATGTGACTGGGGCAATTTCAACGTGAGAGAATGGGAAAAGTTACTCACATTTTCCTTTTCAAACCCCCAGTTCCCACCCTATTGATCCAAGTCTCTTTTCAAAGAGAGTCTATAAGTATTTTGAAGACCTGGGTTGAAAATTAGAGTTTAACTCTTTAAAAGAATAACACAGTAGTAAAAACTATGTAACTATTAGTGGTAGCAACTATTAAGAAGCAAAGGTTGCTATGGAAACAACCACATTTTCACTTAACATTTGCCTATAGATTGTTGAGAGGCTGGAATCTAAAGTGTCTGAGACAGTGTTTTCACAGGTTGGGTTCCCCAGGAAGCAGACCCTTAGAAGGAGCTTGAAATGCATATTTGCTCTTGGCCTCCACTCTATGGAGGGCCCAACAAGGAAGCAGCACTGAGCAGAGAAGTCCAGGTGGCGATGGCCCAGTGACAAGCTCCCAACATCACAGGGAGTTCCGAGGCTAGAATGGCTCCCAGGGTTGTTTTAAATTAGAGCAGGAAGGCCAAGGCATTATACTTTCACATGAATCAGTTGTTGAATGTGGGCCCTGTCCTGAAGTGGTGGAGGTAGGGGTAGGGTTAGAAAATTGGGCAGGGCAGCTCTCTACAGCCAGGCAATCTTCAAGGGCCAGTATAGCCCTCCCAATGGCAAGGTCAGCAGGCCTTTGCTAAGTGGGGATTTGAAGGGGCATTCACCATTTATACAAATTAAAATTTACAGAGAAACGAAGATATTGCATCTCTAAAATGATAGTATATGTCAAATAATTAATAAATGTTATTGTTTAATTTCAAAACTCCTCTTCAAAGAGACTGTATTGCACAAAGAAATGTACTGCACAAAGGCAATCTATATAAATAGCACAAAACTGGAATTATAGGCCAACTTAGACAACAGAACTAGGATCATAAAACTCCCTGGTATTTCAATAGAGAAGTTTTGTGAAAGCGATCTGAAAGGATAAAGTATCACATTTTCAGTTGTTGCTTATTTTTAAGAACAAAATCTCTATTAATAATGTGGAAGGAGAAAAATAAAACAAGAAACAATGTCACAGCACTAACTTCCAACTGTGATGAAAATCGAGGAGGATTAAATTATTAGGAATGAAATTACTTACAAAGCTGTGTACAGAATATAAAATGTGATTTCTTTTAAACAACATGATTATTACCAGTATTGGTTGGTTCACAATTTCTGTCAAGTTAAGTTCTAAGCAAATTAGGTCAAGTCTCTGGTTGTCTAACCTGTTAGATCTGCATGACAGACTTCAGTTTGGCGCATAAACAAATCAACAAAATTACCATTTTTTTAACTGTCAGAGAGAATGACTAGACTCTCGGTAAAAATTGACTGGTCAAAATTTTTGATTGAGCATAAAAAATTGCCTGTAATTGACCATTTTGGGTCAAATAAAAATGTGACATAGTAAACTATTACATAATTATTTCTTATGAATGTGCCTCCAGATAATGGCAAAGAACAAAACCAAATAACCAATTTTTGTTTTTTCCTTAAAGACAATAAAAACACATAAACTCTCCAAAGTGTCCAGATCCCAGTTTCAATTCCTGAGAGGGGAGGAGTCTCCATTCTCTGGAATCCATTCTCTGGAAGCCAACTGGTTATCTGACAGTTCAACCCAATTCTGATGCTATCTACCCAGAGACAGCATCAGATCCCACAGGTGTAGATCCAGTCCTCTAAGACTGCTCTCCCACCTCGCTTTAGGCACCAGTCACAATCTGGATTGTTACTTCTACTTCAGACCAACTGGCTATAAATCAGAGGTCCCTGAGACCCCTCCTTGGGTTCAGTTAATTTGCTTGAGCAATTTACAGAACTCAGAGAATCATTGCACTTACTAGATCACCAGTTTTATAAGACTACAGCCAGATGAAGGAGATGCATAGGGCAAGATATGGAAAAAGAGTACGAACATGTGTTTGACCCTCCAGAAACACTCACAGCCTAAAGAGAAGAACGAGTTGCCATTGAAAGGAGTACATGATGCTCAGGGATAGATGCCATGCAGTTTCTGGATCCAGCTGATAAAGATATCAAGGCAACTGATAGCATGAGTCACTTGAACAATCGATACTTCTTCAAATACTGGTTCACTTCTTCTTTGGGGTAGGGATGGAGCGCAATGCAAGTGGCGATATTCTCTGGCTGCTCCAGCCACAGCATGTGGTCAATGTTGCTCTGTTGCAGGGTCTCAGCCAGCTCCTTCAGGGTGCTTTCATCTGCAGCTTTTCACACAGGCCCCCGTCCGGCCAAAGTAAAGCTCCCGGGGCCATCGCTCAAGTCTCGGCAACCTTCCCAAACCTTACTTAGAAGACCTCTCTGACCGTGCCACTCTCCCCCAATCTGCAGGTGTTCACCAACCCAGAAGCTCTCCAAATCCTGCCCTTTTGGGTTTTTCTGGAGGCTTCATTACATAGGCCTGATTGGTTAAGTCATTGGCCATTGGTGATTGAATTCTATCTCCAGCCCCTCTCTCTTTCCTGGAGGTGGAGGAATGTGACTAAAAGTTCCAACCCACTAATCACACTGTCAGTTCTCCCAGAAACTAGCCCCAGTCCTCAGGTGACCTAAGGGCTTTCCCAGAGTTACCTCATTAACATAATGAAAGACACCTCTATTACTTTCATCACTTAGAAGATTCCATGATTCTTAGGAGTTCTGTCCCCAAAATAGGAGAAAAACCAAATACATATTTATTATAAATCATACTATCACAAGTCTCCACCCTAATTACCCTTGGTATCATTTCTTTCCATCTTTCTGGAGATATAAGTAAAATAGCAACTTGGTCTAATGTAATTGGTCCTTTAGTGATAGTTGACTAAAATTTGTTCTGAGGTTCAAATAAGTGTAATCACACTTTTTGTAACAATATTTTCACCTCCATATGTGGTGCACAACTGGGACTTCGCAGAAAAGTGCACAGTATGATCTGAGTGTGTACGTTTGTCAGCTTAAAGTGCACTTTGGGAAAGAGAAGATTTATCTCACACATCACAGTAAAGAAAAAGTGTTATTTTTAACAACATGGATTAAAACAGCAAAACTGTACTTAAATCTGTGCTCATTCTATCTTTTTCTCCTTCTCTTTCTCTCTGTAAAACATTTTATCCCTTTTCCTATATCAAATGCCATGTAGACTCTTAAAGGGACTCTGAGAAGCAATGAAATAAGGGAATGAAACTTCTGGTACAAAAAAGGCATGAGCCAAATACTACTTCCTATGTGTCCCATCGAGGTTAGCAACAGGGACAAGCCACTCTGAAAAAGACTGGCACAGATAGCCATCTCCTGCCCACCTCCTGCCTGTCTATGGTATCTCAGAGACACTGATGCTCAGGAGGACTGGGCTGAGAGAGTCTAACACGGTCAGTGACCATACATACTTGGCTTTCTAACTCAGCCACGACTCAACACAGATCCCAATATTTGCTCAAAGGAACACAGTGGTACAGTGGTTATGAATCTCTTCTCTGGGGCTAGATTTCCTGGCTCTAAATCCTGGCATATATCTTACTGACTAGTGATTCTGGGTAAGTTATGTAACATTTCTGTGCCTCTGTCCCTCACCTGAACATCGTGGGGATGCTACTATCTTCCAAATGCATTACTATGAGTAAATAAGGAATTGAATAAGCACTCAACAGATTAATTTTTGTCACAGAAAACACATCAGTTTTATATTTTTTAAATCAAAATTGACAAACCCCAAACAGAAATGGTAACTCATTTTCATCAAGCAATATTTACCTATAACATTATTCCAAAACACCTCAAACTTCACTCCCCAAATGTACACAGAATAATAACTCTTACCTGAGATTCTAGTTGATGGGCTGTGAACTGTAGAAAGTCTTACAGTCAGAAAGGAAACTCATGCCCATCACAAGCTAGACCTAAACTTCTTATGTGTTCTTTTCCTACTCCTAAAAGCTGTAAATATCTAAGGCAATATAGGTACAGTATGTGGGAAACATTCAGAGAAAGAAAGAAAGAAAGAAAGAAAGAAAGAAAGAAAGAAAGAAAGAAAGAAAGAAAGAACGAACGAACCAGGAAGTAGAGGCAGTTAGAAGAGAAATGACATGGGGAGTGAGGGGGAAGGGAAGAAGAGAGAGAACAGGAGAAGAACCCAGGGAGACCAGAGAGCACACCCTCCAGGCTGGAAGGATCTCTGGAGCTAGGCAAAAAAAGGATTTTTTTGTAGGGTCAAAAAAGCAAATGTAGGGTTAGAAACAGTTGAAGGAGGACTCGACTAGTTTTAAATAAGTTTTACTAATGAGTTGTACACATTTGTATTTCTTTGGATTATTTTCTTAGTACTATTTTTGGAGTGTTTGGGCATTTTTATTTTATCTGTTTGTTTTTGCTTTTTAAAGTAGATGACAAGATATTGGGGCCAACAATATGACAAGAAGGTTTCAAAAGATAAAACTACCTCCCTGTAAATGCTCAAAGGTACAATACGAACAGACTCTATGAGAGAAGAGAATTTCATATTTTCCAGGCCATTTCCTGGAAAAACATTTAGGCCAAAATTACTGGAATCAAAGCAAGCACTGTTTAAATTTCTCACCCATTCTGGACTAGGAAAAAAAATAGTATTGGACTGTGAATTAAGCCCATTACAGTTAAATTAGAAACTAGTCATTCAGTTATAGATTAGGAATTCATTACAGAATTACAGCTATTAAATTTAATTACTGAGGGGGGAGGAGGAACATCAGTGGTATCCACTCTACTTCAATTATTCAACAAATATTTATTGAACACTTGTTACTTGTCAGATGCTTTTTACACATAGAGTACACAGTAGTAAACAAGACAGAGAAGGCCCCTGACTTCACAGAGCTTACATTTCATTATATCTCTAGGGTCCAGTAAAGCCTGAAATGTGTGGGCACTCATTGGATGCGTGATTGAATAAGTGAGTGAACAAGAAGCTCCTATTTCATAAGGTAGTGGAGTGATCTAATAAAGAGATAATCATATTTATTAAAAATACCATCATTTGCAAAACATCTCTGCATCTATATGTGTATATAGCGTAAAGTCATTTCCAAATAGCTTCTGCCAATAGTACACTCTCAAAAGTATCTCAAGAGCAGCTATCAGAACTTGCAAACCATGAGCATTCTTCTATCAAGTACCCAAGTAATATCCTATTCTACTTATTAGCATACTTGAATTGTATTATGTATTGGCTTTTTTTTTAAGTTTATTTATTTATTTTGAGAGACAGAGACAGCACGAGTAGAGGAGGGGCAGAGAGAGAATCCCAAGCAGGGTCCACGCTGCTAGTGCACGAGTTTCGAACTCATGAAAGCACGAAATCATGATCTGAGCCAAAACCAAGAGTCAGACACTTAACTGACTGAGCCACCCAGGCATCCCTGGTATTGGCTTTTAATCAGTGGTCTTTACTCAAAGCAGCATTTTCAACAAATATTCAAAGGGGGATAACATTCTCTATTTAAGGAAGAAGGAACTGAAAGCTCTATTGTCATTATTTTAGCTAAATAACTCCTTAGAGCAAGAGTTTTACCACAACCAATGTACAGTAGTGACTAAACTAAGAAATGGCCTTCTGAGAACAAAAATAAGCACCAAAAGCATTTAGAAACCCACTCTTTAAGCAAATGCAAGAACTTGTATTGTTTCTCTAGGTAATAGAAGATTATTTTCCAGAGCAGGATTTGATCTATGTGTTTGAGTTATAAAAAGGTTAAAAATATAGTTATATATTTAACTTCTTGGATTCAAATAGGACTACAAAGAGAGGAGAAGGAATATGCATGTTCTTGATAGCAAGCCATTTACATTTTAATTTTTTAAAGGACTCTCTTTTAAAAAGTTTAACAGCATCACTGAAGTATAGTTGATACACAGTATACAGAAGAACTGTATATGTTTAATGCACACAATTTGATAAGTCTAGACGTAAGTATATAACTGTGATACTATCACCAAAATCAGGATAATAATACTTATCCATTATCTTCAAATGTTTCCTTTTGTTCCCCCACACACACACCTTTTTTTGTAGTTAGAACACTTAAGTAACATGAGATCTACTGTCTCAACAAAGTTTTAAGTGCACAATACTGTGTTGTTAACTATAGGCACGATATTGTGTAGCAGGTCTCTAGAATGTATTCATCTTTTATAACTGAAACTTTATACCCATTGAACAATTCCCTATTTCTTCTTCTACCCAGCCCCTGGAAATCACCATTCCACTCTCTGCTTCTACAAGTTTGACTATTTTAGACACTTCGTTTAAGCAGAATCATATAGGATTTGTCCTTCGGAGACTAGCTTATTTCATTGAACATGGTATTCTCCAGGTTAGTCCCTGTTGTCGCAAACAGTAGAATTTCCTTCTGTTTTAAGACTGAATAATATTCCACTGCATGTATATTACACATTTTGATGATTCACTTATCTGTCAATAGGCATTCAGGTTGTTTCCGCTATTGTGAATAATGCTGCAATGAACATGGGACAGACATCTCTCTGAGATCCTAATTTCAACTCTTGGATAAATACCCAGAAATGACACTCCTCAATTATATGGTAGTTCTAGTTTTAATATTTTTGAGGAAGCTACACACAGTTTTAAATAATGGCTGTACCACTTTACATTCCCACTAACAATGTACAAGTTCCCAATTTCTCCAAATCCTTGCCAACATTTGCTATACTTTGTTGTTTGGTTTTTTTTGTTTTGTTTTGTGATAATTGCCATGCTAACAGGTGTGAATTAATATTTCATTGTAGTAGTGATTTGCATTTTTCTGATAATCAGTGATGTTGAGCATCTTTTCTGTATACACAGTAGCCATTTGTATGTTTTCTTGGGAGGAATATCTATTCAAGTTATTTGACTTTAAATTGGGTTATTTGGGTTTTTTTGCTATTGAGTTGTAAAAGCTTAAAGCACTTTTGTTAAATTTTGGACTAGATTTTCCTAAAATAGAGGACAATTAGTAACTTGCGATCCAAGATTCCCCCATACACAAATGAAATCAATTACTACTTTTTCCTTAATGAAAAATACATTTTATTTATTTTTTAAGTTTATTTATTTTGAGAGAGAGAGTACACACGCACGTGTACACAAGTGGGAGAGAGGCAGAGAGAGGGAGAGACAGAATCCCAAGCAGGCTCCATGCTGTCAGCACAGAGCTCTATGTGGGGCTCAAACTCAGGAACCATGAGATCATAACCTGAACCAAAATCAAGAGTCAGATGCTTAACTGACTGAGTCACCCAGGTGCCCCAAAAAATCCGTTTTAGTATAGAAAATAATAATAATGACTCACTGAACACTAGTTCACCATGTTTTAATATTTCATTTCACCCTCATAATATCCCAGTGCTATTGAATAAGGTAAACATTAGAAACTTCTTTTTATATTGAAGGAACTGTCCCTAAGATCACACAGCTAGGAAGCTCGAGTGAAGACCTCATAAACCTAATTCTAATAGCTAAGTATACTTACTGTACTTTGCAATTGTCTCTCAATAATTGTCTTCTTGGTCATTAAATCTCAATATATATAACTAAACACAGCATCAATAGGTAAGGTAGTATAATCAAAATGAAAATTCCAATGTTTGATACTATCAGGACTGAGTAATTTAGAATTTGGTCTGGTTTAGGTCAGGCAGAAATTTCATTCATTAACACCCTCTCAAAAAAGTATCCTTCATGCATCTATTCCCCACAAACCCAGCCATGTCTGCTGTCATTCACAGAGAATTAACTGAGCCCTTACTACGTACTGAGTGATCTGTTGGAATCTGGAGTTACAAAAATGAATAAGACACGGTCCCTGGTCTTAACATACTTACAGTAAATAACACAATATAAAAACAAAAATTACAATTTGATTTGAGAAATACAGGGTGTGTATATATATATTTTTATATAATTATATAAATATATATAATATATATAATATATAAATATTATATATATAATATAATATATTTATTAAATATAAATATATAATCTATAATATATATAAACATATATATTATATATAATTATATATATAAATTATATAAAAATATATATATAAATACAGGGTAACCTCGGGACACAGGACCAAGAGAATGGAATCTAGTAACTCTGAATAAGATTCACTGGCTCCTTCAAGTGACCATGGGAATAGACGGTCAGAGAAGTGTAAAGAGTAGTTGTATAGCACATCGATACACACCGGGATCAGCAAGTCAGAAAACATTTCAGAAGTGAGCTTATGATTGATTTAGCTCCCCAGAAACCAGTAAAATCTATTTCTAATGAACACTACCTATCAGCAGAAAAGTTTGGTATTTCCCATGAAAATGTGATTGTCGTTAATAATTTAAATATGATGTGATAAACACCCCATATTTATGTACAAAAGGGGATTTAATTTCACTTTTCCACAATAAGAAACAGACAACTCATCTTGGGGTGGAAAGAATACAGCAAAAAATAAATAAATAACAATTAAAATGGCCCCTTGAAGGGGAAATAGCAAAGCCTCAATCCTAAGAACAAAGGATTTCAGCTGGGTTCAATAAATTTTAATCAAAACTAATCAAATTGCTAAATACATGGCATTATTTATTTCAATGTCAAAACATGTCAGAACTTGTAAGAATAGTTTTCTAAACATTTTATTCTTATTATTGCAAACTATGAAAATGTACAAGCCAGGGCAAAGTTATATCGTTTAGGGATTCACTAACGGTCTTTCACTGAAACTAAAAAACTTCTATATCCTCAGTCTTATAAAGAAAATTTGGCAGGGGTGTTATAACATTTTGCATTAAATTATATCATTTATCTATGGGGGTTCTTAGAAAAGAACATTAAGCCTTCAATAGTCCCAACATCTTCCAAGCACAAAAATGAAAACCAATCAGAACCATAAATGACAAAAGGATAACAATTTGTTCCCTCATAAATTTCTGTGATATAATTTCTACAATTTCTGTTCAGGCAATGACTCCCAGCTAAAACTCATGCTCTTTACAAATGCATTATTTTTCAACCATATATAGCATGTGAAATCTATAAAATGAAAAGCAGTTTGACTTGTGAACAGAAAGTCCTGATATATGAACAGTATGACAGAAGACCTGATTCTATCATAATAACAAGTTCACTCATGACGTGATACAGTTTTCCCATCCCTATTTTGGACCGTGCCTACATTCCCTCTGTAGTTGACCCTGGGCAGTCACTTAGCCCCTCTGGATATCAGTTTCCTCATTCGTAAAAAGAAAGGTGCTCAACAGGATGATCTCAAGATTCCTTTGAATTTTGGTATTTTGTGTTTCTATGAATATACCACATACACTGCCTCTCCTGAGTACTGTGAATTATGTAAGTTCCAATACAGGAATAGAACATCATGTAAAATACAATAAATCACTTTGTTAAAAGCCTACAAGAGAAAGACTAGAGGATACACAAAACTTGTTCAAATAAAAACTATGAAGCCTAGCGTTATGAGTCAGGGCATGACTGGGTAACTTAACATGGATGGAACTGGAGAGTGTTACGCTAAGTGAAATAAGTCACACAGAGAAAGACAGATACCATATGTTTTCACTCTTATGTGGATCCAGAGAAACTTAACAGAAGACCATGGGGGAGGGGAAGCAGAAAAAAAAGAAAGTTGGAGAGGGAGGGAACCAAACCATAAGAAACTCCTAAAAACTGAGAACAAACTGAGGGTTGATGGGGGTGGGAGGGAGGAGAGGGTGGGTAATGGGTATTGAGGAGGGCACCTGTTGGGATGAGCACCAGGTGTCGCATGGAAACCAATTTGACAATGAATTTCATATTAAAAAAAAAGAGAGAGAGATGCTAAGCCAAAAAAACAAAACAAAACAAAACAAAACAAAACAAAACAAAACACTGAGTATTTTACAAAAGTATTAGAGCCTTAGTCAGGTGCTTGGGGTCTGTAGGCCATTCATGGAAGCACTACAATTCCTTGTCAGTTCAATAAGAATGAAATCAGAGTGGGGGTTAGGCCTAGTCATGAAGAAGATGGAGACATCTTTCTGCTGATTTGTCCATTCACCTATCACTATTTAGTGATAGCTAACTCTTCTCTCATGTTTTCATTCTCCTCTCGTATTTCTTTACCATACTCCACTTTCCTTTCCTTTCTCTCCTTTTCTCTTCTCTTACTCCACCCTCTCCCCTTTCAAAAACCAGAAAATTGTGCCAGGTCAGTGGATACATGCCCTTCCACTGTTGCTAACCCGACTCACTAAAGGACAGCAGTAGCAGCACAGAACTGTTGTGTGGCCTGGCATCTGGTTAAGTATGAACACAGAACATGTTCGTTTGAGCTCCACTTCCTCCAACTCCAAATATCCAACTAAGTTTTTGAGTATAAAATGAGGAAAACAAATGTCATCAGTGTTATGAAAGTAAAAAGTAGATGATGGCCAAGTCCTAATTGACTTACCAAAGCAGAAAAAATGAAACAAAAGCCCACAATGCATGGGGATGGGGCCGATGCCAACAGAAACAAAGCTGTCACTCTACCCAAGATGAGAAAGGCCCTGAAAATAGAGGGTCCAGAGACTCCAGAGGTGGGGTTGAAAATCAAATCAGGGGGCGCCTGGGTGGCGCAGTCGGTTAAGCGTCCGACTTCAGCCAGGTCACGATCTCGCGGTCCATGAGTTCAAGCCCCGCGTCAGGCTCTGGGCTGATGGCTCAGAGCCTGGAGCCTGTTTCCGATTCTGTGTCTCCCTCTCTCTCTGCCCCTCCCCCGTTCATGCTCTGTCTCTCTCTGTCCCAAAAAAATAAATAAACGTTGGAAAAAAAATTTTTTTTAAAAAATCAGGTGAAATAGTTGCAAGACCCTTTTTTTTAAATTCCAGTCCCTCTGCACAGAAGATAAGAGTGTCACTTTCTATAGAGGATGAACTCAGGGACACCAGACACAGCTGAGGACTGAGCAAGTTGCTATAAAGTGAAAGCCTGCAGGCTGAATGGGGAGCCCCTGGGCCTCTATCCCTGCTGGGCACTCAGACTTCAGAAGCTTAATGTTCATCTCCAGGCAGAAAATTGGAGGAATCTTCTCTGGTGAAACTGGCCAAAAGGTAACAACACACTGACACTCATTTGGATGTCTTCTCACCAAATAACCATGTCTAACAGCTTACTTTACAGTAAGGCCACCAGTCAGCAAACCTTGCCACACTTCCTAAGCTTCCAAACAGCAAGGCAGCACCACATTCTTAACATCTCACCAAACAGAACAGAAGAACTCGGAGAACACAGAAACAAAACACAAGCAGAAGATGACTTCAAGAATATTAATGTCGTCAGGGGTGCCTGGGTGGCTCAGTTGGTTAAGCGACCGACTTTGGCTCAGGTCATGATCTCACGGTTGGTGAGTTCAAGCCCTGTGTTGGGCTCTGTGCTGACAGCTCAGAGCTTGGAGCCTACTTCAGATTCTATGTCTCCCCCTCTCTCTACCTGTCGCCTGCTCACGCTCTGTGTCTCTCTGTCTCTCAATAATAAATAAAAACGTTAAAAACATTAAAAAAAAGAACATTAATGTTGTCAGAAGGAGATCCTAGCAATTAAAAGGATAAGTGAGATAGAAATATTTTAATAAATGAGATGTAAGAGAAAGTTGAGGAAATATTTAGAAAGTAAAACAAATGAAAAAAATAATCATGACATAAGAGAATTCATTTAGAAGATTCAACATTCAAATGTTGAAGTCTCAAAAAGGAAATAAAGGGAAGCCATTACCAAAAAAATAAAAGAATGTTTCTGAGAATTAAAGAACAGGAGTTTTTTAATTAAAAACACCAACTACCTAACCAAAAGAAAAAAGAAGAAAGATAAAGGGAGAAAACCTACGTAAAGGAACATTAGCACAAATTTTAAAGCACTTATGAGTAAAAACACAGTGCAGAAAAAGGATTAAGGCTCAGAATGGCTTCTGGATTCCCTGTGGCAGTACTACTCGTCAGAAGAAAACAAAGCAACACTGTCAGAATCATGAGGAAGATGAGTTTTATTCAAGATGAACACAGAACAACCCAAGCTATATTTTGGTAAAACAAACCTTATTTTGGACATGGAGAAACCTCAAAAAAAATTTACTTCCTGTGTACCCTTTCAAGGAAGCTTCTGGAGGATGTACACTAGCCAAACAAGGAAGAAACAAGAAAGAAGATGATTCCAAATCCAGGTAACAGGTACTCGAACACAGGAAAGTTAAAAGGATTTCTCAAAGTTATGAAGAAGTTGTTCAGATCAACTGGTCTATAGATCATCCAGTCCAGATTAGAGCAGAAAGATGGAAGACTCCAGAAGTATCTCCAAGAAAAAAGAAATAATTGATGGACTGTTAGATGTGTTTGACTGTACAGAAAGAATATGTACAGCTCTGCTAGAGTTTGAGGGTGGATTCATAATAAATATATAAAAAACCAAGTTTATGGCAAAGCAAAGAATTATTAATTCCAGGAAAAACAACATACGTGGAAAAAGAGACATGTTATTTTAGTACCCTATCTAGATCAATTGTGACATCATGTGTACAGTCATGATGGCATAAACACTGAATATTAATTGGACCAAAATTATGACACAATCCTACTGGAAGAATTAGAGAAATGTATGTATGTCTACATGCACATTCACATGCAATCTATGTGTTGGGGCTGGGCGTTAAGTCAGCATCTTCCATAGTAGGGAGACAATAAAATGAAAACTAAAAAATGAAGATAGTAGCATATGGAAATATGGAGACAAATACAAGAGAAACAACCAAAGGAGTTGAAAACAAATCTTCTACAAGATCAAGATTCAAAAGTGGGAGGGGAGTAGCTGTTGATTTTTGTTAAGCCTAGCTGCACTACATATGATATCATTTAGATAAAATACATGCTTGGGGCTCTGCTTTTTAAGGTCATCAAGTAGGAAGAAAAAACGGTTGAAGATGGCAAGATGATTTCAATCATACCTGTTAAAGGAAGCATCTTCTGTAACTGGGTTTCTCTTCAAAATGTTTCTGCATCTTTATACGTATGCCTGCATCATCTTACTTACTTGGAGTTTGGTTTGTCTGTTTTGTTTGCTTTTGGTGAAATAACAGATGCTTGTTTCCTCTTCTTAGGACCAAAACTTACACAATAATGCACATTGACAAAAATAATAGCTAATGAGAATATGACAAGCCACGCTGCCAGGGTTTAAAGCATCAGCCTCCACCTCAGTCAGAGCTAACGTGTCCGTAAGTTCTGTTTCCTACCCAAATTCCAAAGATTCTTCTCAGATACAGCACTAGCTGTTTTTAATGACATAAAGGACCTGTCATTTAAACAAAACCACAACTGGGGTGCCTGGGTGGCTCAGTCAGTTAAGGGTCTGACTCTTGGTTTCAGCTCAGGTCATGATCTCATAGTTTGTTGAGTTTGAGCCGCGCATCAGGTTCTGTGCTTGGGATTCTGTCTCCCTCTTTCTCTGCCCCTCCCCCACTCATGATCTCTCTTTCTCCCCCCCCCCAAAAATAAATAAGACATTTTTTTAAAAAAAATAAACAAAACCACAACTAACACTTTATCTGGATCCTATTAGCAATTTAATATGTTTGTTGTTATGATAAAGAAAATGAATTCTCTCAAATAAGGACATAATTATCACTCAGGTAATCTTATTTGACTATTTCAAGGACTACAAAGGAATTAAACTCTATGGGCAAAGTGGCTACAGTGTAGAGGGGAACACAGGAAGACCCAGAGGTTGTTATTTGTAGCTGTGGGCATTGGTGGGGGTTCCACTAGTATTCCAGCTATCAGGTACATGGGTTTATAATAACTTTGGTGGCTGTTCAATAGTATTTCATAAGAGAGGAGGGTAGGAATAAAAATCATACCAGTGGCTGTCCTCCAAACTCCTCTAATAGGGTTTGAAGCCCTCAAAAAGTTGCTTTCGGGAAGAGATGAGAAGGTATGAAGGAGCTTCCTGGCAAAATTTTAGCTAATCTATCCAGAATTGAAATTTTATGAATCCTATGTGGGAAATAAGTCACAGATTTCAATAATCTGTGACTCAAATACATGTATGTGTGTCTTTAAAATATATGTTAGGCATTGAAGCACTGGGAATTAATTTGTATCTCAGTTCTTCAGAAAAGATTTGCAGTGATTTCTTTTCCAACAGAAATGGGTTGCCTACCTTTAGACTACATGGTGCATGAAGAGGCCCCTCGCTCTAGCACTCACACTGGAAGAAGGCAGATCAAACATCAGCAATGGGGAGAAACGTCTGGTGTTGAGTACTGTGCACCAGGAATGGGGCATGGGAAACCAGACCCTGATTTTCAGAGAATTTGAGACCTAAGGGGTGAAATAAATAAAAAGAACTGGATTCATCATTCTTTCATTTTAATATCAAATAATAAATATTCATTTTAAATCTCATGGATTTTGTACCAACTGACTT
Source organism: Prionailurus viverrinus (assembly GCF_022837055.1). NCBI lineage: Eukaryota > Metazoa > Chordata > Mammalia > Carnivora > Felidae > Prionailurus > Prionailurus viverrinus. Next base: position 144,172,960 of record NC_062562.1, read on the forward strand.
GGGCATAAAATTGGGAACATCATGTAACTCAAAAATGTGAAATTCTTTCCCTGCATTATGTCACTGTACAATGGGGATTATTCTATGGAATCCTTACAGGTCTCCTGGGTGTCCCAGATACAGTAATTTAGTGTAATCAGGTTGTTACACTGTTTTCTAGTAACAGGCTTTTCTCACTCTACCAAGGAATATCCATAACCCTCACATACTAATTCCTTCCCTCCCTCCCTCTCTTCCTTCCTTCCCTCTTTTCTTCCTTCCTTCCCTCCCTCTCTCCCTCCCTCCTTCCTTTTTGTCCCATTGAATTGAATCTGTGTATCTTTTTTTTTTTTTTAAGAAAAAAAATCACTTATCTTCTTAGACACTGATAGTGTTAGTAGAACCAGGTTCTTATCAGGCTCTAATTGGACACAGCATTGTGCAAAGGAAATTAATGAACACGGGAGCCTCTCAAAGCTTACAATTTATGTGAGAAGTTTAATGAGGAAAAAGAGGTCAATGCCTTTCATGAGGACCAAATCCATATCCAAATAAATACTACTTCACAGTGCTCCAGGAAAATAAGTCTCCAGCAAATGTCTTTGGACTCAGGCAAGATCACAATTTATGTGAGAAATGGGAAAAAGTGGGCAAAGAAGAGAGAAGGAAAGAAAAGAGGCATGGAAGCATCTGAAGGAAAAGGAGATTGTTCTTAATACCTGCAGGTGGTATGCGACATAGGACAACAGCAAGACCTCAAATACAGGAATATTTTTCTTTCTGTTTTACATTTATTAACAAGCATGAAAAATATCCAAAAATAACACTTGGTTTGTCATTTTTGGAACTCATCGCACACATTTTGTCTATTTTTCTGCAGAACAGTTAGCATTCCATTTAATTTTGCATGGGTGCTAGAGCACAACATGGGCATAAAACTGTGAAAAACTAAATAGCTCAAAAAGTGTAGGTGGGCTTCTGTGAAGTTTGTGCTGAATGAATTTTTAGAAAGCAGAATGCGGTACTAGAATTGCTGCACATGTGTTCTATTATTAAATACCCAACTCTTCTAAATTGGGAAGGATAATAACAAGCAATCTTGTGGAAAAGCTGAAGACCTAAACAGTACAATTCTGAAACCAAAATAAAACTGTTTTGTTATTTTTCTTTACTGTTCTAGTATCATTGTGGCATCATAGCATGAAAACCAAAAGAGCAAAGTTTACAGGAAAAAAAACGCAAGGGAATACTGCCCATCACCTTACCATCCTAGCATTATAAAAACTCATGATTTATTTCAGTCTTAATCCACATAAATCCATAATCATCATTTTTTACAAATGTGCCTATACTTCTTGTGTTTGGTTTCCCATGGAGCATTGTACTGTGAGTATTCCTGCAGACTATTTTAAGAACAGTGGCAGCAAGAACACCAGTTTTTGAGCAAGAAGATGTGGTTTCGGTGTTAGCACACATTAGTTTCTTGGGTGGTCAGGATAGTCATTATTTTCTTAGTTATCCAATTCCCCACAGAATTGACAAAACCAATTTCACTCACTCTTCTTGTTCCTGGACATTTAGGTCATGACCAATATTTCACAGTCTAAACACCACTGCAATACACGCTACTTTGATATAGCTCTTTTCATCTTTTGAAGAATATTCTTGATATGACTTCATGGCAAAGTGGACATATTTATATATGCTTTATACCTTTTGGTATATATGGCTAAGTTGTTTTCCAAAAGATGTATACCAACATATACTGTTACCAGCAATGTATGATTGCACAGCAGCCTTGCCAATATTAAATATTGTATTTAATGTTTTGCTAGCAAAATACCTGAAAAAGAATATCCCACCATACTACTAAAGTGTTATATTTATATTTTATGATAATTAATAAGAGTTGTCAGAGTCCTGAAAGTTAATAAAATTTTAAATTATGACCAATAGTCCTATAAAGGACTATCGATATAATTTCACCTCTTTTTTCATCCATGAAGAACTTTTTGCAAAATCTTTGATTATCCTCAACTCCTCACTGTGCTTAATTGCCCTCATTCAATGTTTTACTAAGTCCTTCAAATCCCAAGCCCTTCTTAAATCTGCCCCAAATCCTTTCAAACCCCAAATCCTTCTTAAGTCTGCCCACTCTTCTCTGTCTCCCCTGCATGGCCTTAGTTCAAGCCCTCCGTAGACCTTACCTGGATGACAACAATAACTTCTCCAGTATCTCTGCCTCTAGTTCAATGGTTGGCATTGTGTATGTCTAAAATATCAATGTGATGATGGATGTTACTCCTCTGCCTACATACTCCAATAGTGTGCCATTTTTTTTTCCAAGACAAAATTTGAACTTGGTGACATAGCATACATACAAGGCTCTTCACAATCTAGCTCAACCTTTAGTCTCCTGTCTCACCATTAACCCCACACCCATTCAACACCCAAATGTCATTTGGTTGAAGGTCTTTACCTAGATATCTACCATCTTGTAAGACTCATGTAAGGGGACCACTTCCCTAACCCTACATCCTGTCAGTATTGGTTGGTCATTCATAATCTCATTAACAGATTGGAAACCTCAAGTCAGAGCATTTATTCCACTGTATTATGATTACCTATTTAGCTATTTATTTTCCCAAGTAGCCTATTGACTCCTTAAGGTTAAGATGTGCCTTTAAGGGGCGCCTGGGTGGCTCAGTCGGTTGAGTGTCCGACCTCGGCTCAGGTCCTGATCTCACGGTCCTTGAGATCGAGCCCCGCGTCGGGCTCTGTGCTGACAGCGCGGAGCCTGGAGCCTGTTTCAGATTCTGTGTCTCCCTCTCTCTCTCTGACCCTCCCCCATTCATGCTCTGTCTCTGTCTCAAAAATAAGTAAACATTAAAAAAAAAAAAAAAAAAGATGTGCCTTTAAGTGATCCTCAGGGCCCTGCAACAGGGAGTTGTTAGTGATGGTGAATTTGTGTCTGTTGGACAAATAAACAAATGAATGAATGGTCCAGTCTGTGCTCAGTGTCTTCCAGTGATAGTACCTATCAAAAAGTCCATTCTGTTTGTTGTGACCTTTAAAAGCTAGAGAGCTATTATGAAATTTCTGCTGCATACGACTGGGCAAAGGGCCTATTAAATATCTAAGATACTGCTAAAGTATTTGGTGGCCTGAAACATCCATGAAACTGGTGATTTTGAGTGATTTACTGAATAGAATACTGGATACTATCTCTGTCGTGTACATTAAATGTGAGGTCCATTCTAATAATAGACAAATACATAGCAAACAAAAAAAAAACCAAGAAAAAGAAAGAAAAAAAAAGTGTGAATGCCTTTGAGGAAAAATTGAATTTGAGGGTGGTGCAGAGCCTCAGGTCCAATCTGCCCATCTCAGAGGGTCCTCCTGCGGTCAGGAAAGGCTGTCTGAAGGAAGCAAGTCTGCAAGGAGGCTGCCCAGAGGCAAAGGTGTTGACACACTTAATGGGCTCTGGCACTTGTTTTCACACATATTCACAATGGAAGAATGAGTTGAAACAAGAGACACAGAGAAAAAGAGGAAAGTGACCAAGTGTATTTATTTAAGGGAAGAAGTAAGCAAGAGAAGTGAAGGGAAGAGATATCATATCCTCTTTATTCTATAAGCATGAAGACAACGATTAAAAAATAAGATGGTCCAATATTAAAGTGATAGAAGTACTCTGTTGCTTCATTAGAAAAGGAAACACTACCTTTTGTAATCTGTCTAGTGCCACCCAGTAGAACTTTCTTCACTGATGGACACGTTCTATTGCTGCACTGCCACTAGCAACGTGTGTAACTGAGTATGTGAGATGTGGCTAGTGTGACTGAGAAACCCCATTTTTCATTGTGTATAATTTCAATTTCAATAGCCACATGTGGCTAGTGCCCTTCAGGGCTGGGCAGATTCTATACCCCTACAGCTTTAAAAAAATAAAACTTAAATTTAAGGAGGAAGAGGACTTAAGGAGCAAGTTTACCTGTTTGGGAGATAATGAAATAATACTGTCATTGTTCTTCACAATTTATAACACACTTTTATATATTTTAACAAGAGTATAAAAGCTAAAGATGAATGTGGACTCTCTGTTGACAGAAGCAGTATGAAAGGAATCAGGGCCCTGTGTTCTCACCTACTTAGCACGTGACTCGTGTGGAGCAAAGACCCTACTGGGCTATGTTGGACAGACAGGAGAAAATAGTGATTAGGAATACAGATTCTGCAGCCCAATTGCCCAGTTATGATTTACTGGCTGTTTGACCTTAGTCAAATTACTTAACTTCTCTGTGTCTCATTTTTCCTTCTCAACTTAATGGGAACTTATAGTATTGACCTCGTAGAATTGATACAAGTTAACATAGGCAAATCATTTAGAACAATGCCTGGCATATATAGAAAATAATCTGCTCATAATGGGTTAGCAATTCTCCCAGGGATCAGCAGTCTCCAAGTACATGGAGAAATCTCTTCTGAAAGGACACACTGCTCTAGTATTGACCAGTCCTTCTTATCACTGTGATATATGTCTTTGCCTCATGAGTATCAGATGAGGTCTCAGATGAGGTCCCAGACTAGGAAAGTGCAATATTAAATGATAATAGATGGTCTTCAACCAAGTTTTCACTCCATCCTGATAAGCCAATTCTATCACTCTATCATCCTAATTGTTATTCTATCTTGTTTGCATGGCTACTTTCCCTTCAAAATTCTAATAGGTTACAAACTATAGTTGAGATTAGGAGCTGAGAGGCGCCTGAGTGGCTCAGTCAGTTGAGCATCCAGCTTGATTTCTGCTCAGGTCATGATCTTACAGTTCATGAGATCGAGGCCCTGTGTAGGGCTCTGTGTTGACAGCACAGAGTCGGCTTGGGATTCTCTCTCTCCTCCTCTCTCTGCTCCTGCTCCCCTCAACATGTGTATGTGCTTATTCTCTCTCTCTTTCTCTCTCTCCCTCTAAAATGAATAAACATTTTTTTAAAAAAAGATTCTGAGTTGATCACTAACAATTATTGAATGTTTTCATGTGAACAGAGCATTATAAATGATATTCATAGTCAGAATTCCTAAAGGTCTCCTACTTTTCAACTGGCAACTGGGCTTTGTCTTAAACTCCTAATCTTGCTCTTGGTGACACTCTGGCCTGTTTCTGAACTTCTCTGCCCTTCTAAGCCTCCACTGTCCCCTTCTATCTGTCACTCATATACCCCTCACCTCTCCTTCCTCATCTCTCCTGCCAGCTCATTGCTTGGAGAGGTTGTTAGAAGCTTTTAAAGTTTTCTGGAAAGCTCTCCAGAGCAAGAGAATAATTTGTCTGTAAGTAGAGCTGATGTTGAACACATTAGAATGCTGGTGAAATTTAGAATACATAGGAAGAAAAGCATTAAACTGGAGAATAATATAAATAAATGAAAAATAAATAAATAAATAAATACAATTTTGGGGAGTGATATGAAATAAAGTAAAGATTTTCCAAGTTATTACAGAGGTAACAAGCCACAGAAGATGACAAGGGTTCCTATATAATTGCTAGGAAGGAAAATGCAAGAATATTTTTTATTCTCCTCCAAATAACAAATTCAATGATGTGCTTTGAATCAGCAGAAGAAAACACTCAGGTTGTGAAGATGCTATGAAAAATGGTCATCTCCAGGGGCTTTATGAATTAATCCTTACCTGAGGTATGCTTTTGCATGCTCCGTGTGAATTATTCTTTGTAAAATTATATTGAGGAGAATAGAAAATGCAGCTTGTAACTAGGTTAACAAACAATAGATTAATAGCATTTCATGTCAGCCATAGATAACCAAAAAGTCAAAAGCCCAAATATATATTTATCAAGAGTTCATAAAACATTTGTCTTAAATAGGAGCCATGTTCTGTCCTTCTTTTTTTACACTTGAAAAACACTGGTGATTATCCCAATAATTTCAGAGGGCAGAAGTCTCACCAGGATACTTGAATAATATGTCTTTACAATTCTTCATTTTCCGGTTTGAAATTGAAAAACTCATAAAAAGGAAAACACAGACTCCTGCAACAATCTGAGATACTAATGAGTCCATTGCTTTTCAGACAATCTTGTGCAATATGTAGCCAAATGCTTCTGCCAGCACTGTTTAGTGACATCAGCTCACAATGCAATATATTATTCCCTGATGTGGGTAATAAATTACAGATACTTAATAATTTATCATGGTTGCTTTGAAAGCATCACACAGCACTTAGCATCTAACACAACAGAAAATAACTATTGACCTCCTCACAACAAATTCCAAAGACCTCATTTTTATACTCACTTAGTTAACATTCCTTTTAACCCTCTTCTTTAATTTCTCTTCTAAATTTTAAAATAGCATCTTAGTTGGAAATAAACTTCAGGGTTATTTAGGGTCAACCCTCCCAATGTAGGAATCTCTTTAGCATCTCCAACAGAGAGCTATAAATGATTTTTCTATTTTCCTCAGCATCTCTGATGCACTAGGTCAGCTATTTGGTTGAGCTTTATTGTGAGTCTTTTCTTAAGGATCTGTTCTGTTCATGGCAGCATTTGGACTTTTAAAGGCAGTGCAAATCCAAAGTATGTAAAGGTTAACACTCTTCAATGCCAACACCACAGACTGGAAGGTAAGAAAGTCAATCAATGAATAAACTGCTTATTCTTAGTTAATACCAAATCAAGGGTGATTTTTAGCTGACAAACTAAAGTCAAGGTTGGCACCATGCAGAGCAAATCACAGACAACTGATAAAGAATTAATATAATATCTGTTGTTAGGAAATCTTTTTCAGTATTCACAGTTGGTCAACACACAGTACTCTGTGGAAGAATTATAAAGAAAAGGCATAGTTCTCACCCTTGAAGAGTACATAATCCAGCTAGGGAGCATAACAGGCATGTGTATAAAGGTAGATTACTGAGTTCAAAGGATATTATGTAAATAGCATACAAGAGTGCCTAGAGACATAATGAAGTTTAATGAATTGGGTTAATCAAAGAAGATTTTCTTGAAGAGGTATAAGCCTTAAATATTAGGACATATTTTTTAAAAGAATGACAATGCCCTGTGTCCAGAAAGGAAGGAATATTGTAAGGTCATATAATGGAGAAAAATTCAAAAGGACTATCAAAAATGAATTCCTACAATTGAGATTGGAGAGGCAAGAAGAGGAAGAGATGGATCCTACGAATATTTGACTAAAACTAGATTTGCTATGAAATGAATTAAAGAAAGAGTCCAGGTACTGGAGTTGTATAATAGTAAAAAACAATAAATGAAGAGGTCTGTCACAATTGTGGGAACCCCTTTTTCTATCCAGAAAAGAGTTTGCCACCAGGGTGAAGACAGTTCTAATCATGAAAAACCCAAGGTTCTTTCCCTAAGGAACTAGGTCCTGTGACCTCTTTAGAAAGACCCATTCTCTCACAGTTACAGGGATGAGAACCTCAGAATCAAACCTGGACGGCAAGTTGGACACCAGTACAGCTGCAACATGGATTAACTCCCAGCAGGATGCAAGTAATGAAAACATACTTCTCTACCTCTTCCCAAGAAAACACTGTAAAGGAGTCAGGCTTCAAAAGCTTTTAATGTAGTTTTTTTGGGGAGGTGTTTTTTTGTGTGTTTTTCTGGGGGTTTCTTGGTTTTTTGTTTTGTTTGTTTGTTTTGAGAGAGAGAGAGACATAGCGTGAACAGGGGAGGAGCAGAGAAAGACAGAAACACAGAATATGAAGCAGGCACCAGGCTCTGAGCTGTCAGCACAGAGCCCAACATGGGGCTCAAACTCGCGAACCGTGAGACCATGACCTGAGTTGAAGTCGGCCACTTAACCAACTGAGCCACCCAGGCACCCCAGCAAAGCTTTTAAATGAAAGAAAGTAGTGGGCTCAGTTGAGTTGTAATCATATGTGTTAAGGGCAATGTAAGAAAATACAGATCATCTTCACTTACAATAAAGTTATATCTCAATAAACACATCAAATATTGAAAATATCCTGGGGTACCTGGGTGGCTCAGTTGGTTAAGCATCTGACTTGGGCTCAGGTCATGATCTCACAGCTCGTGAGTTCACGCCCCACGTTGGGCTCTGTGCTGACAGCTCAGAGCCTGGAGCCTGCCTTAGATTCTTTGTCCTCCTCTCTCTCTGTCCCTCCCCTGCTTGTGCTCTCTTTCTCTCCCTCTCTCGAAAATAAATAAACATTAAAAAAATTAAAAAAAAAAAAAAAAAGAAAACATCCTAAGTCAAAAAGGCATTTAATAGACCTAACCTGCTGAACACTGTAGCTTAGCCAGGCCTACCTTAAACCTGCTGAGAACACTTACATTAGTCTACAGTTGAGCAAACTCATCTAATACAATGCCTGTTTTATAATAATGTGTTGAATATCTCATGTAATTTATCGAATACTGTACTGAAAATGAAAAACAACAGTTTGGGAGCAGAATGATTATAAGGGTACTGGTTGTTTATCCTCATGACTGCATTGCTTACTGGGAGTTGTGGCTCATTGCCACTGCCCAGCATCTTGAGAGAGTATAGTACGGCATATCGCCAGTCCAGGAAAATATCAAAATTCAAGATTCAAAGCATGGTTTCCACTGAATGTGTATTGTTTTTGCACCATCATAAAGTCAACAATTATAAGTCAAACTGTTGTAAGTCAGGGACTGTCTGTAGTGCCTCCTGAAAATAATTAAAAGCATAGAGATTAATGATTGGATCAAGGTTATCTGGAGAACGACCCTAGTGGTGAAAGCACAGCTGAACACACCATACTCTTACCTGGCCAGTCTCTCTTCCATTCATACCTCAGTGGCAACTTTTAACCATTCTTCATGTATTCTTCTCTAAATCCACATCCCTTACTACTCCCAGTTAGCATTTGGTACTCTTCTTTCTTAACACTTATCATAGTTTATAGGCTGATAACATTGTCCATACTGGCTGATTATGTAAGAGGACAGTGTGAAGTCAAGACATTGCTCTATGGAAATAGTTGCTATGGCTCAAACCTTGGTTCCAACACTAAATAGTTATAAATAAATATATTCCATTCCTCACAAAGGTTACCGTAAAGATAAGAAAGAATGAAATCTGGCTATTTGCAGCAACATGGATGGAACTGGAGGGCATTACGTTAAGTGAAATGTCAGTCAGAGAAAGATAGATACCATATGTTTTCACTCATAGGTGGACCTTGAGAAACTTAACAGAAGACCATGGGGGAGGGGAAGGGGAAAAAAAAGTTACCGAGAGGGAGGGAGGCAAACCATAAGAGACTCTTAAATACTGAGAACAAACTGAGGGGTAATGGGGGGTGGGGGAGAGGGGAAAGTGGGTGATGGGCATTGAGGAGGGCACCTGTTGGGATGAGCACTGGGTGTTGTATGGAAACCAATTTGACAATAAATTATATTAATAAACAAATATTAATAAATAAAAATAACAGACATTCCTAAAAGAAAAAAGATTAATACTTAGTATATGTGAAGGTGGCAGAGCAATGTCTGCCATGGAATAACTCTTTGATAAATATGGAGTAACCCCCACCAGGTTCATGAGAGCAGGGACCTTGTCTATTTTATCCATTATAATTTTTCTGGTCACTGCACAGTGTTTGAGATATAGGAGGAGCTTGGTGAATATATGTGGAGTGAATGAGTAAAAAAAAAATCACTCTAACCCTTTTACTCATTAAGCCCTTGATATATATGTCAACACATGCTCATTCTGTCCCCTTGTTCTCAAGTACTAGGAGAAAGACATATTCCCTTTGTTTGATGATCATACTTACACTTAACCAGGTACCTTCCCAATACTTAAGAAGCCAAATTTAGAGAACTGTGGGTGGAGGCAAAATCCCCCAGAGGTCTCAACTATGCTATCAAAATGCTTTTACATTATAAATGTATAACAAATTCATAATTTAAGAAAGGCATAGAAATGTTCAATCCCTCTATCTAATCAACTGAGGGTCTTTGGGCCACAAAATGTAATTATTTAGCCCTTCTCTAAATCATTCATAAAAAATATTTAGTGATGGGTCTCCACAGCATGCTTGTGACTTTTTAAAATTGATTTTTATAATGGTATACACAGAGGTTAAACCACTGAGTTAAAAATGAATGTGCAAGTAATTTCTAGGCCAGAGAAAGTAGCAATACCAAAAATTTTGAAAAGTAAATAAATAAAATATATCTTCTATTGACAGGATATATTAAAGTCAACAGACCACTAAATAATATGAGGTTATTCTTGGGACTTAGATAAAGAGATCTCAGGTCCCTTGTGTCTGTAGTTAGGGTCAGGAAGGAGGCAATTACACTTACATGGGCCACACAAGACATGGGAAGAGACTAGAATTGGTTGAACTGAATCTGAGACATCTTTTCTGTGGTATGATTCCTAGGCTTCTGAAAGAGCCTTGACCTTCACAATAGGCAAGATATGGAAGCGACCTAAATATCTGTCAAGTATGAATAAAGATACACACACACATACACACACACACACACACACACACACACACACACACACAATGGAATATTATTCAACCTTATAAAAGGAACAAATCCTGCCATTTGTGAATACATGAATGAACCAGAAGAACATCATGTTAAGTGGTATAAGCCAGTTACAGAAAGACAAATACTGAATGATCTCACTTATGTATGGAACCTAAAATCGTCAAACTCATAGACACAGAGAGTAGAACAGTGGTTGCCAGGGGCTGAGAGGAGGGGGAAACAGGGAGAAGTTGGTCAAAGGGTACAAAGTTTCAGTTATGCAAGTTCTGGAGATCTAATGTACAGCAAGGTGAGTATAGGTAATAATACTATACTATATACTTGGAATTTGCTAAGAGGATAGCTCTCAAATGTTCTCACAACAAAAACGTAAATAAATAAATAGAAAGAAAGAAAAAGAAAATAGTAACTGTGAGATGATATGTTAATTAGCTTGATTGTGGTTAACTATTTCACAATGTATGTGTATAATCAAAACATATACCTTGAATATATACAGTTTTCATTTTTAATTTATACTTAATTTTTACTTATCAATCATACGTCAGTAAAGCTGAAAAAATAAAAAATAAGATATAATAAAAAAATATATCCCTGAACTTATGTCCCTGAACTCATATCAAATTTCTTTGATGAAGAAAATATGTGCTCCTCAAACTATAATACTTTTTGATTCCATGGAGGTTTGGAGCCATGTGACAAAAGACTGTGCAAAGCCATAGGATAAATATGGCTTATTTTCCTGCAAATTAAGTTCTACTTGAACATTTGAGGCAGAGGGAGACAAATGTTTTAACTGGTAATAATTTAAATTATTTGTTTACTTAAACAAATGGATAAACTCAGATGTAGAATGCAAGATTTGCATGCATGTTAAAAACAAAACATTTAACAACAAAGAAGTATTATGCTCATGGGAGATCATCTTAAACCACACAGGGTTTGTGCTGGAGAGGAACACTTGACTGGGAAAGATTCAGAAAGAAGAGGAAAGGGAAGAGGGGTCATAAAGGCACAGTTCACGATCTAGCTGAGACCCATCCCTGCTTAGAAGCAAGGGAATCTCAGAAACCCAGACATACTGGAACAAGGAATCCTCAACACCTAAGCAGGAAGACAGCAACTAAAACTGACAAAAAATTAGCAAAGTATATCATCAGAGCCAAGGAGATGTGGTGTGGGAATAGAGAAGAGATTAATTTCCAGGTTGGGGTGGGACAAGGGCCAGAGCATCAGAAGTGCAATTACTTGTTGACTCAGTGAATGAAGAGAGGAAAGCAAAGGCTCATATATGCACACTCATAAAGATCCAGAAACAAATCTTGACAATTGTGTGTGTGTAGGGGAGGAAAACAGAATTCCACTAGGGTAAAGAGAAAATTGCTTACAGGCATCTAGATGGATTTACCATATCAGAAAACAATACATGTGTATAACTTACAACTTTCTAGGTACTACGAGTCTTCTGTGCTTTCCTTTTCCTCTGAGCTTAAATAAATCTTGTTCCCCAATATAAACTTAGAAAGCAGTTTTATCTATAGGTTCAGTGTTTTCAGGGGCAACAGAGATTCAGACTGAGTAAGCTGGCCACCTAGCTCATTATTTTTACATCTTCATGCAACAGAATATAAGCATGTTTGCTTTCGTGCACATATGACTACTACCAAGTCTGAATCACTCCTTGGGGGTTGGCAACAATGTCAGCATTAAAAAAAGATGAAAAAAACATACACAAACACACACACACACACACACACACACACACACACACACACACCTAAATCATGCTACTATAATTATGACCGCACCTTTCCAGACACATGAATAAGTTTCAGTGATGGAATTACAATGTGGTTGGCTGGAAGGAATTCAACAAATGATGGATATTTGAACTGAAAACAGTTGATTACCTACCCTATGGTATTTTTTCCTTAACACTCAATTCACATAATATTTGTAAAAACACAGAGAGAGATATGAATGAATAAGAAGACCAGGAGGACATTTTTCTTTCCTATCATTTTCCACAATGGATAGATTCCTCATGAAGGAGAAAGTATCTAAGAGCATGCCAGAAGTTTGGCCACATTTTATTTTTGTTTCATATTTACCAGGATCCTAGTAGAGATTCTTTGACTCTCTAGGATCCATTCTTTCCTTATCCTGCTCATTATAGAATCCTCTGAATTTTATTTAGGGGAATCTTTTTTCCCATCCTCCTTAGCCCAGGTTTCCAAATCCTCTCCCATTTTTACATATCCTAGAGGCATGCATTTAAAACATAAAGTAAATTTCAACTCATCTCATATTTTAAAGGAGTAGAACTTTAATTCTGGCTAGCAGCACCAACACAGGGGCTTAAAGTGTATTTCATTTTACACAGTTGATAACACTGCACTGTATAACTGAAATTTGTTAAGAGAGTAGAACTTAAATGCTCTCACATAAGGATTTTTATAAAGATAAATATTTGAGGTGAGGGATATACTAATTAATGGGAAGAATCCATATACGGATATATATATGTACTTTAAATCTCTTATAACTTTGTCAATTATGCCTCAATAAAGAAATTTTAAAAAGTATATTTCATTTTATACATATTATGCATTTGTATTCAAAAGGCAGAATCTTTAAAAAAAAATCCAGAAATAAAAAAAATAGTAGCTGCCTTGCTAGAAACTATCACCCTACCCTGCTCTCCCCAGCCTCCTTTGCATCTAGGTATGGCCACAGGACTAAGTTTTTGGCCAATGAGTTGTAACTGGGAAGGATCATGTAACTCCAGTACATGTTTCCATCAGAACATTGTTTACCTCCATTTTATGTCCCACTCTCCCACCTCCTGAAGTCTGAAATGGGGATGAATGGTGTGTGCCAGCTTCAGTGTGGTAGCTGAGAGCAACCCCTTGGGACAGGGCAGAGAAACAAACAGAATGACCTAGGTGTCTAATCCATGTTGTAGAGCAGAAATACTGACCCATCCTGGACTACCGGCCAACCTTGAGACCATTAAGTGAAAATGAAATAAACTTGTATCTTGTCTATATTTTGGGTCTCTTTATTATAGTATCTTAGCTTGTACCCTAATAGAGAGTTGCTACCTAGACATGGGGTACTATCATAACAAAACTGAAAATAACTGGCAGCGGCTTAGTGACCAGGCAGCAGGTAGTGTGGACACAGATACTGAAAGCTGAAAAGCTAGTGACCGACCCCTGATAGTAAAGTCAACTGCTTCTCTTCTCCAAGTAGTAGAAGATAAGATTGTCATTCAAAGTCTACTTCAAGAAACTCCACACAATGGGAGCTGACCCAGCCACAAAGATTCAAATGGTGTAGGTGTAGCTTTCCAACTCAAGCCCATTGCATCAGATGATCTCACAGCAGCAGCCCCAAACTGAGGGGGAGAGCTAAAATGAGCTGTGCACTGGAGCCAGTAAATAAAAAGGTAGAATCTGTAAGCTTAAGAGCTACAGCCAAAGGTGCTTTCACATGGAACACATTGGAAGCAAATGACTGGAATATTTGAGGAAACTGCACTGCTAAAGAAAACAAAAGCTTACCTGACAAAGCCAGTGATTGTTTACTATATCAAATCTCAGGTCCCCAAATCTGCACCCATAGAAAGCAGGCTGTAAAACGAGAACATCTCCCAATGAAGGGATACTCTCCAACACTCACCACAGATGTGGCCACAAAAGACAGGGCCACCAAAAACAAAGGACAGAGGGGCTGCTCCCAAAGAGCAAGGTGGGGGTGGCCAAGAAGGCCTAACAAGGACTGCCAAGCTAAATGTGGTACTTGCTATGAACTAGACTCAGCTAGGTACTTCTCGTTCTGTCCTTTCCAACTGAGGATTGTGTAGCAGATAACTCATCTTTTAATGCAGGGCTCACCAGATCCACATCTGAACTGACAGGGAGGCTGAACCTATCCCAGAGTTCCTGGATTCTCAGCTGAGTACAGTAATTGGATGGACTTTGGTTTGTCTCCTTTGGGAAGGAAGTAAGTATGTCTTCCAATGGGAAGAAGAGTGAGAAGGGGTACCTGGATGCTAGCAGGCAAACTATGGCAGAGACCATTAATTACCTCCAGTGTCCCTTCTTTTCTTGTCCTTTTAGGTTGGGAACTCCCAGAGAGCTGTGAACCCTCTCAGCTTGAGCCTACACTGCCCCAGACCTTCTTGTGGCTGACAAGGCATGGCCACGTGACTAGATTTCAGCTAGTGGGATGTGACTTGTGACCAATGGAGTACAGTGCCCTGGAGGTGCAGAGCAGCAAGACAGAAAGAATCTGGGTCTCTGGATGACTTTTTGGAGCCATGTGGAGCCTTCTACTCTTTCTGTACTGCCTTCCTAAACAATGTCTATACTGTTGAGGCACTGTTAAAATAATAGTCTTGTTTTTATAGCAGCAAAGCCTGTATCCTAATTAATCTAGTGGAAAATTGGGAATCAGAGTGATTTGAGTACAAAGTATAAACTGTGTATCCATATGCATGAGCTAAGAGTGAAGAAATGGTAACTGTTATTTTAAAAAGAAGAGGTCCTAAGATGAAGTAGGGAGTATACTGAAACCTAGTAGCCTTCATCAGAGTACAACTAACAAAATCCATGTGAATAAGTGAAACCACGGTTTGACAATACTCTACCTACAGAAATGAAAGGAATTATAAAATTAAGTCATTCGTTTTTATTTCAATAAGTTAAAGATAATAATAGAAGGCCATTTGATCTATTCAAGAAGAAATTCCATTCAAAAAAAAAGGTGGAGGTAACTTACTTAAAAAATGAATTTTGTCCCAATATTTGGCACAAAATATCAGAAAGGAAAATCACATACCAGGAAGGCAGTAACCTTTATAGTTAAGAGGTCTGCTCCTGAAGATAAAAAGATCAGTTATGCATCCTAACTCCCCAATAGCTAGCTCTCTGACCTTGAGCTCTAACCTAGACTCCCCAAGCCTCAGCTGCCTGTGTCTCAGTTTCCTGTGAATAAAAAGAAACAATACACAAAGCACTTGTGTTTATACTCAGTTCATTGTAAGACTGCAATAGACATGGTCTAAATTAATTACCACCTGATTGTGAAAAGGTCACAATTACAAGCCAGGCATCTTAACCTTCGGTCTTCTGTGAGACTGACTTCCTTTTCAGGTTGGCAAGCCACAAATGTGCCTTAGGTTTCAAGGAAAAGCAGTAATTCAATCAGTAATTTATTTGTATTATATTTTACTTATACTTATTTACCAAGTGTTTTTATATCTTAGCATGGCATGTATGATCAATGTATTACAATATACTGATAAAAAATCAGGTTCACAGGTTTTCTTAAAAACAGCTTCTAGGTTTGAGAAGCAAACTCTCATTTCTCTACGTTTGCAACCACCTAAATAAGAAACATCAGGTCTTTGAACTGTTGTTTCCTATTTGTGTGATATTGGCTAAGTCCCCAGACATCTTTGAGTCTAGGTTTTCCCACCTGTAACCTGGAGACAGTAATTTCTACCTCATGGATTGCCATCAGTATTAAATGAGATAATAATCATAAGATGTTCACTACAATGCCTAGCACAGAGGAAGCATAGACAATGCAAACTTTATTATTGGTTTACATATTGCTACAATATATAAAATAGAAAAATACTTTCCATATCATAAAACAATGGCACCCTCACATGAGTTTGAGACCCACTGATTATGGGGCACACATTTCGTGCTATGTTTTTATCATGTTAATGGGTCACACTGATCACCCAAGCACGTTCCCTCCCAATATCCATTAATGCCAAAACATTTTTTTTTGCAAGTCTCTTGTCCAGGGATGGGATGCATTTGTGAAACACAGATACTCCCCTCTGCAAAGCTAAATGCCTCACATGAAACTGTATCTGCAATGTTGTTTCTTATTAGTGCCACAGTCTATAGCTGACCACTCCAAGTTTGGCTAAGTAGTAATTACAGCAGTCTGTGTCACCCAGCAGCCTCCAAGACGTAATGATTTCACAAAACTAAAATTAAGTTTGCAGAGAAAACGGCCTCTTAGCCTTCAGAGAACCGAATAGGACAATTAGTGTCATCGGCCAACCCAACATCCAGGGTGGAGTGGGGTCCTTATCTTCCACCCGTAACATGGAGATAAACCTAAAATTACAAAGCATGTTTGAAGAAAAAAATGAGATTTTTCTTTTCTGGATTAAAATAGAACCTTTCTTCACCCACCTATAATTCCAATTCCTCATCCCATTTCCATCAGCACAGAAGATATTTAGCATCGCTTCTTTTCATCCATTGTTTCATCTTTATTTTTAAAACAATCAATCTTGCCCAGGGAAACATGTTTATAGTGTTTCTTCTTGCAGGTTTCTGATTATAGCCACCACTCAGTCTGACCCAATTTTCTAAGCTGATTTTGCTCCTCTGTGGAGCTGCTTGCTGAGTGGCTTCACAGTTCATCTGCTTCCGTTTCCTAATGCCATTGTCCCTAGAACCACCTTGTCTGCATGTGGTGGGCACTTCATGAAACGGTCAATACTGGTGCCCTTCTTCACTCAGACCCCAGGGCAGCGTATGGACCCAGGTCACACTCCTTAGTGGGAGAAAAATTAAGACCAGAATCCATCATCTTTGTTGTCACCATGCAGACAAGAGCCCTTGATCCACAGTATATCAAAACAGAAATTAAAGAAGAACTTCAATTAAAGTGTTCTACTGGGTGGCCTTATGTAGGCACAGTCTTATTCTAGGACTTCTGTCTATGCTGGAATATCCCCTTATAAAGTCTTGTCTGTCTTCTATGATTGTCATTTGGGGTCTTATTTTTTTTTTCCCTCTCTCTTCCTTTGAGGATGTCTTCGACTTTGTCCAGTTGGATTGTTTGCTGCTTGGCTGGTTGTCACGGCTAGGAGCCCAGGCTAGAGCCAGTGCCCACTGTGTAATCATTGCAGATTATGTGATTGAAAGGGGGCTTTGTATATCATTATTTGCTTGCTTGGCCAGTTTTCAGGCTATTTGTTTGCATTTACCTTGAAACAAAGGCAATGATAATGAGGCGCAGAGTTTCACACATTTTAGTTCACCATCTCCGCAGGAGATTTTTATATAGGAATGTGATCCATGTTCAAATTCTACCTATCCATCCAAACCAAGTCTACTTGTCCCTGCTCCACTGAGCCTTCCCTCAATCCCTCACTCCTGTTTCCTTCTTTGAAAAGCCACAGCACTTCTCCCTATATCTCCCATGCCAGTTATTTCTAACCATGTATTAAAATGGTTCACATCATGTTATGTCTCACTCACAACCTCTTTGCCTGATTCACTGGTGAAACTTTCCCAGGCCCTGCACTGTCTTCACCATATGCTCAGGAGACACTGGACCAAAGGACACACAATAGGGATTCAGTGGATCTCTTCAACCTGAGCAGGACCAATTCTAATTCTTCAGTCTCTAAAAAAACAGTCTTTCTATAACCAAAGCAAGTAAACTAAAGCCCTTCCTAGAAAGGGCCCTTATTTATGTTTATATGAATCTTTATTATTACCAGGACAAATTCATATAATTTTTTTAAATCATTAATTTTTACTTCCAGAAAAGTAGCAAACAAGATAACATTCAAATGTGACTGTGGTGACAGAAGTTATAAACTCCAAAGTTTGTTGGATTTATAAATAATCAATATTAAAAATGAAAATTACATCTACCTAGAAACATTTATTTAAAAAAAACAGTTATTAAGTTCCTTCCCTCATATCAGATAAGACATAGATTTTTCTCCTAAATACAGAGGATAAGTGAAAAACTTCCCTTTCTTTAAAAACTGAAATTTGATTTACAATTAAAATGCACTTTGTCATATCTTTCTGCAATACTTCTCATCTGGATTGGAATAAAAAATGGAGGCAATTAGTAAAGCCTGTTAATTTCACGAATTGTTTTCTAGGTAGTGACATTGAGATCCCTCTAGACTTTAAAAATTTTTTATGTTGGAAAACTACTTTCTGGATAGCTTGATTACATGAGCAAACAAATCTTTAAACATCCACATTCCCAACTGAGGACAATAGCCTTGAGATCCATCATTATTCTATTTAGAATATGTCTATTTTTAAAAATCCAAAATTTCTTGATAATGAAATAGTCACCATGTGGTCAAGATAACCACCTTGCAGGCCTATATGCTTTTTTTTTCATTCTACATGCCTTTTGTCCTTCTTTCCTTATATCCTTTCCCCATTTCAGACTGCAAAAGTCGCCTAAAGGCTGAGACCATATTGCCAATAGTTCACTTTAATTGGAAGCAGTAGGTGCTTAGGCACTCATTACTTGATGAGGAACATTGCAATAGCAAGCTTAGTTTATAGGTCAGTACTAAGAAGGCCAAGGTCTTGGACCTGACACAGGTGGATGTTTGCTGTGCTCTATGACAATAAGCCAAATGCCTGGGTCTGTGCTGTTGCTCAACCATTATATTGGGAGGAAGGGGTGAAGAGTATGGACCACGAAGAGAATGTGAATATTCTAGTGCAAGTCCTTATTGCAATCAGGGCTGGGGAGGTACAATCAAATATTGTTAAACTGAGAAGAATCAGATTGTGGTAAAGGTCAGAAGCACATACAGTGAAGATCAGACTCTTTAGTTCTCACTTCTGTTTCTTTCACACATTCAGGTGGGAGCCATGCTTCCATCAAGAACACGGACTCGTGACATTGATCATCAAACCGAGAGTACACTCACTGGGCAGGTGAAGGGGGCTATCCCCATCATTTTGTGGGGTTCATATTTTGAAAAAAAGGACCCTCTTAGATAATTATACCCAGGTACTGAACTGAAATTAAGTCAACTGAAGTAGTGTATATGATGCATTTTGGATCTCATTAAAATACAATTTCTGATTCACTAGGTCTGGGGAGGGACCTGAGATTCTGCATTGGCAATAAACTCACAAGTTATGTCAACAATGCTGGGTCCTTGGTCCTCACTTTAAGTAGCAAGATTTGAGAGATTCTCAGGTTGGTATGTGCATAGGAATCCTGAACCTTGAACACTTAAATGGTCAGGAAAGTTTTGAAGAAACTGACAAATACTAGCAGTCAGGGTCATCAAATTGTCAGGAATCCAGATATCAGGCAACTGACAACCACTCAGAAGGAATGTCAAAAGTAAGTCTCAACAAATACTGAAAGCTCTGAGTCAGGTGCTCCTCTGTCTGCTTCTAGAGCACGCAGCCAAAAGCTATGGGATACAGAGCAGGAGCCTGGTCTCATGGGCACTGGCAGAGAGAAGTCACTGCCGCTGATCTTAAGCAGAAAGGTGTGGTGGTATTGATGAGGCAAGGAAGTAAAATGTACTCAAATCTCAGATCCCCGCTGTAAGGATAAGACCAGAATTATACAGCTATTGGTCAAAGTCAGGCACAAACCTTACAGATCATTTTACCCAAAAGTTGTTGGATACTTATGGCTTTGCAGTTTTCTCCATCTCAAATACATTAAACCATTGCCCTGGGCTGCATTTGACTTTAACAGGGTGGAATCATTCTTGGGGAAATCCAAGGTGAAATCTTATCCACCTTTCTCCTCTCTAGTTGAGGTCTCTTTATAAAAGGTTGTGGGGCAGCTGAAATTAGGCTTACAGAGTCATGTTCACAGTAAGTGCCACAAGCAAGTGTGCATCAACTGTGAGCTCAACAGAGTAAATAGACAAACTCATACGCACATATGCATTGATTTAGACATTACTCAAATATCTGCCAAAGGAGATTTTCCCTTGTCTATGGAAGGCACTTTTCTCTCTAAAGGACTCATTTCAATAGTGAGCTTAACAAAAGTTTAAAGATTAAACGTCTAAGCTGAAAAGGTACATTACCGCTTTCTGTATCTTTCCAGGTTAGCTCAGTGGATCCCCTTCCTGGGCTAAATACTATTAGCATGCCAATAAAACTGAGGTCCTTAGGTTAGTATTGTATCCACAAAACACTAAAAGCCCCCATCAGAATCATGAAGCCTCTCCAGAGAACACCCAGCAACATGATGACAGACTAAGCTGACATGGACCTTCTGATTACAAACACATGGAGAGTTGTATCAGACATAACCTAAATGAATATTATAGCATCATCTGAACTTGAAGGAAAGATAGAAGATTCTCAGGACTCATAAACAAACAGGGAAGTCAAATTCAGGGCTGTGAGCTAGAGCTGTGGCTGGAAAGGTGAAAAGTGTATCCTGGGTTCGAAAGGTCAGGCCTAGAGTCCTGGCCTTGGATGTTGACCCAGTGGAGAACCAGAACTGAGCACCTGGCCCACCAGGTCTTCCCCTGTCTTGAAGAAAAGACAGGAAAAACTACACCCCTGCCCATGCATGCTGAAGTAAAGCTTAGTTTCCACTCTAAATAGATTTAAATTATTAAAGATGTTAAAACAATAGAAAAGGAAATTCAGAAGTGACATTTGCCATTACTATCTTAAATTCCAACTATTCCAGCAAACAGAAAAAAAAAATTAGTCAAGCTTTTTATGATCTTGATACCCAAAGGATAACACAAACAAAGCTAAAAGACAAACCACAGACTGAAAGAGGATAAGTGAATGTATATAAAATACAGACAGTATCAAGAATATACAAAGGACTTACAAAATCAATAAGAAAAAGCCAAATGAGATACGTGCTGGTATTTCACCAAAAGTAAGACCCCCAAATTCCATTAAGTATATTGGAATTGGCTCAACTTCAATAATAATTTAAAAAAGGTAAAATGACTAGCAACATGACATTTCACATCTATCATGATGATAAATATTAAAAAGTCTGATACCAATTGTGGGTTAAGATAGGGAAAATTTTAATACACTGCTGGTGAAAGACAAATTTGGTACCAACCCTTTGGGGAACAAATTAAGAATATATAATACAGATGAATATGCACATGACCTAAAAGCCAGCAATTGCACACCCAGGCGTTGACCCTAGAGAAACTCTGACACATGTACACGGACATGTGACTAGGATGTTCCCTGCAGAAATGTTTGCAACAGTGAACAGTGAAAAACAGAAAACCTAAATGTTGGAGAAAGCAATAAATAAATGTTGGTATGTTCTATCTGCAGTATTTTATTTCTTTCCCTTTATGATAAAAGAGCACAGAGCCCAACGTGGGACTCGAACTCACAAACCACGAGATCATGACCTGAGCCAAAGTCAACTGACTGAGCCACCCAGGCACCCCTCTTACAATTAACTTTTAAATAAAAGTGTATTATAAAGTCTATTCAGAGCTACACATACTGTTAATGGAGTATATATATCCCTAAAACATAATCAAGCTTATGACCAACAAATAAATTACATAAAAAAATAGTTATACTCTTAATAATTTTGTATAGGGTATATACACTATGTGTTACACTATGTATATGTACACACACTGTATGCATATGTATATATAGTATATTATATATGATATACACACATCCAAGCCTGGAAGAATACAGAGAATTTTTAATAGTGTTAACCCTGGGGAGAAAATAGACTGGAAAAAGAGGATCAAGAGGGATTTTTTTCTGTATTACTCTACTGGATTTTGTGCTGTTCATATATTTATGAATAGGTACTCACATGTTCTAGTATATTGATTGCATTGATTCCCCAGTGAATGATATTTCTTCATCCATAGCCTTTTCCTATAACTTTGAGGTTTCCTTCCACCTGACTCTGGCTGGGCTTGCGACTCACTTTGGCTTATAGAATGCAAAGGAAATGATGACGTGCCAAGTACAAGATTAGGTCTCAAGAGACTGTCACATTTATTTTTTTTTTAATTTTTTTTAACGTTTATTTATTTTTGAGACAGAGCATGAATGGGGGAGGGTCAGAGAGAGAGGGAGACACAGTATCTGAAACAGGCTCCAGGCTCCGAGCTGTCAGCACAGAGCCCAACTTGGGACTCGAACTCACAAACTGTGAGATCATGACCTGAGCCTAAGTCAGACACTCAACTGACTGAGCCACCCAGGCGCCCCAAGACTGTCATACTTCTTGATCTTACTCTTGTGTGGTTGGGCTTGCATTCTTGTAAAAAGCCTTGACTAGACTGTTGGAGGATGATTAACCAGGTGGAGGAGAGTCTAGTTATCCCAACCAAAAGTTTTCTACACCTGTCCACAGATGGTTAATTCCCCAAACATATAAGAGTACCAAATCAAAATCAGAAATTTGCCTACTGGACTCACAGTGAATACAGAAGCTTGAGACCAGAAGAAATGTCCAGCTGACCCATAAACTCATGAACAATAATAAATGTTTATTTTCTTAAGCCACTGACATTTGCAGTGGTTTGGACATGCCTTAATAGTGAATACATACATTCACTATATATGAGATTTTTAGGAATGGAATAAAAGTCCATCCATTCTAGCAAAAGTAACCTGCTGATTCATATCTAGACACAACATGTAACAACTCCAATGATATTATTAATGTCATTATTGGGGTGTGACATCAGGATTTGTTCTATTTTTCCCACAAACTATCCAGCTTCTTATTTAGAAGATGTTCACATTATCTTCCATGAAGCTGGAGCCCCACCAATGTAGCCTCAAGTGGAATTTTGTAGCATATCATCTAGCATAGTGTGTTATATGCCTTCGTTTGCCCTTCATGAAGTTTCTCTAACTGATACAAACAACAGATTGTTCATAAACATGTGCTGTTTTTGGCAGTAAAGTCTGAGCCAACATGAAAAGAAAGAGAAATCAAGTCATTAAGTCTGCTCCAAACTGAGTCAACTACAGCACAGAGCCCTTCTTAGCAAACAGTATTATTCTGCATCTTATTTGCCTACATAGATCAAGTGATTGGTGTGACGGAGGGTACCTGAGAATCCAGGGGATACATTCTGTTACAAACTCCTGCTATGACTTTGGGCAAGTTATTTGAACTCTCTAGGTCTTAATTTTTTCTTTCCTTCCTCCTTTCCTCTATCCTTCCTTCTTCCCTTCCTTCCTTCCTTCCTTCCTACATAAAGAGGTTGAATGACTTATCTTTTAGGTTTCTCCCAATTTAAATGTCCCATGATCCTCTGACAGTGAAACAAACCCCGAGGCCTTCCAATCATAAAAGTAACCTTTTTGTTCCTCCTTAGTCCCCATAGATTTTGGTGTCCTTTCTCTCAATCCAAATCACTCATTTGAAAAATTTGGACTGAGATGAAGATTTTAGCCAAAAGCAAACTGAAAAGAAGTTGCCATCAGAAACTCCTTTATTCTTCATTGTTAAACTGGCAATATTGTATGTTCTCCAAGGAAGAGATGTTGTAATTATGGTCAACATCTTCACCTCATAGATGAGGAAACTAAGGCCCTGAAAGCTCCTATAATTTACCAAAAGCCATACAAAGTCTTCTCAGGCAGCCTAAGTTCTAATTTTATGTTTTCTAATTCCTGGTCTATCCATGAATCCATTCAAAAAAGACTTATTGAACACTCATTAGATACTATGCTAGGCACTAAGGACCCAAGGAATCCTAAGACAAACTCATTGCCCTCATGGGGCCCACCATCTGGTGCAAGTGAAGGATGAAAGAATCTGTCACACGTGCTAAGGCAAAGGTGTTTGTGGGATGCTCTGAGAATCCAGAGAAAATAATATCTATTTGAAGAGACATGTAAAGCTTCATGGAGGAGGAGACAAGTAAGATGCATTTTTAAAAATAAAGAGTTTAGGCATACAGAGCAGAGAAGGATAGAGCAGAGAATATAGCATATGCAAAGGCATCTAAAACGCACACACACAGGGGCACAGGGCTCAGTTAGCTAAGCATCTGACTTTGGCTCGGGTCATGATCTCACAGTTCGTGGGTTCGAGTCCTGCATCAGGCTCTGTTCTGACAGTTCAGAGCCTGGAGCCTGATTCTGATTCTGTGTCTCCCTCTCTGTCTGTTCCTCTCCCACTCCTGCTCTGTCTCTCAAAATAAATAAAAACATTAAAAAAAATTAAACACACACACACATACACCCCATACCCACACACATATACACACCAACATACATCACACATATGCGCATACACCCCCCCCCCGACACACACACACACACGTTTGGGAGACTGTAAGCAGCTGGACAAGCTTGAACCTAGGATACCGGTCAGTAATGTCAGGAGATATGAGAGAAGAAATAGGCAAGAATAGATCATGCCAAGGAAAGAGGCTATGGCTTTTGCGTAAGGAGGTAAGGAGTGAGCCAATAAAAGACCAAAACAGGTAAAGGACATAGTTATCCTTGCTTTCGACCAAGAGCATGATCCTAACAAAGAGGAGACAAGCAGATCCAGCTAATGAGTTAGAGAAACAATTGATTAGGAAAGGAATGAGAGCAGTGGGAGACTAACACATGTCTACTGCTCTTTCCACTTGTCTCTGCTGGATTTTGTTTCCTCAAGCTCCAAAGTACCATTTACCATCCAAAACCTGACCCCATGGGGAAGGTGTTGGAGATTCTCAGGGTTCTCAGCAGGGCCAAGCCTAAGGCCAGAGCCCTCTGCCGCTCACAGCTGGATCTGTGAGGAAAAGCTGTGCTGATCCTAAAAGAAGCATGGCCTAGGGAATCCCTGAGACCCATAAGACTAATCATACGTAGCACTGAAATAGTAAAGAGTCCAACAAGCCTGGGTGAAATCTTAGCTAGTGCTATACTAATTTAATAGCCATGTGACTTTGACAAGATTATTTGACTTCTCCAAGACTCAGGTAACTGCCTCCTGTCATGGATATATATTAAATGAAATGATGCATGTGAGGCACCCAGCACAGATCTGGCACATGGCAGGCACTCAATAATCCATAACTATGATTATTATCATTTAGTGTCATGAAATCAAGCACCTTGTCTATTCCTAAAGAAGTCTGGAACCTGACAGATGGTCCTAGAAGCATTCTTCTTGGTATCTCACCCCCTTCCTTCCCCTCTTAGAGACCTCAAATGATAAAATCTTAAACTTAAAGGCCCTCTCCTCTGCTCCATAGCAGCATTTCTTACATTCTTATGAAGCAGATTTAGTCTAACCTCAATAAAGGGTCAGATCTACCCTTGGAGTAGCTAATAAAATTTTAAAAAATTATTTTCTTCCTTCTACCAAGTAGACCCTCTTTTAAAATGTTAAGCAACACTAGAATCAAAATACATGCATGTATTTCATATGGAAAAAATAATATATCTGCCACCATTCCTCCTACCTCATGGTGGTTTTGAAAGAGCTAAGAGATGGGGTTACGAATGTCCCTTTAGATGGGAACTTTGCTGAATTTTTATCCACTCATTTCTTGTCTTCATAAATAAAAAAAAAAGATGAAAGTAAAGCTAAATCTTCTACGTTGCTGGAAATCTTCATAGACCTGCAATACTTCTTATATAATGGAGACAGGAATAAGGATGGGTGGGAAAAGAGGAACAGAGCAGAGGGGAGTTAAGGGAAGGAGGGACTTTTACCTAAATAATTCTTCCTCAAAACTCTGAAACTTGACTTACAACTTTTAAAAACTATAGTTGTGATGGAAGTGCTTCTTTTAGAACTGCAACCTTAAAGGAAGCCTGGAGGCTTCGGTCAAGCTTTTAAGATCAAAGGCGTGGGTTTAAAGTTGAGGTTAATTCCACTATGTAATACCACTAAAATTAACATCACAAACATTTAAAAAGCAAGGGATTGATTCATTGAATTTAACTATATCTTTTATAGGTAAGTATTTGGCAAATGTTACATTTATGAAAATACAGACTTGGTTGAATTGAGGGCCAGGTATTTCAGACATCCAAATTTACTGAGCTTTTATGTATGTATGTATGTATGTATGTATGTATGTATGTATTTTCTGGTTAGTTTTCCCCCTACTTGTTCTATTTTGTTTCACATTCAATTGATGAGATGTTAGAAAGAAGTGACAGAATGATCTGGTCAAATCTTCTGATAAGAAGAATAATACTACGGAAAAATATTCACAATAAAATTTTAAATGATGAAAGACACAAGTATTCCTATGGAGTACAATACCAGTTTGGTTAAAATATACATATCTTTACCAAAAGACACTGTGTACATAAGCATAGACAATTATCTGGAGGCATTTATACTAAGGTTGTAGCAGTAATTTTCTCTGTTTAGTAGCATTAAGAATAACTTCATTTTTCCAATGTATTCTCTCTCTCTCTGCCTTTCCTTCTCCCTTCCCTCCTCTTTCTTGCCCTCTCTTGGCATAAAAATAGCTATTAACTACTAAAAGATACCTAGTGTTACCAGCTGTGTATATAAACCAAACCATTAAGAACTTCGGCTTAGAGCATAAATCAGTATAACAAATAAGAGCAATTAGCAACACAGTAATGGTTATCATTCCCAGTTTTTGGCTCACCATGCTCCATATGCTGTACTGTTTCCCATGGTTTAACTTTAACTCTGGGAGGTGGTCATTCTTATATTCTTATTCTACAGATAAGAGAAACATATCTACAGATAAGATATGAGGATATTAAATAACTTCATACAAAATGAAGTTCATAGCAAACTTCATACCAAACTTCATAACAAATTTATGTCTCCAGTTAATTGTAAAAGTCTAAAACTTTTGATGGTCCAAACAAAAATGGCAGAGATTGTTCTTAATCATCATGCTAAGGTGCAAACAAAAAGTCACAGACACATGCAAAGACACCTCTAATAATAATGTTAAACTAGTAAACTATTATTACTTCTGCTTTGTCCCACTTGGGTTGATATAAATACAGCAGTTATATTTACCAACTTTGCCCAGTTTGCTCCATTTTAAAGTTTTTTTAAGCTTTCCCTTTTCATGTCTTGTTGTTATAATATTAAGCCTCCTTAACCCTGTTAACTGGCATTCCTTTCTCCTACAGAAAGTGGTACACAAAGAAGATATTGTCATATAGCTATACAATGAAGCACAACACAGCTGTAAAAAATATTAAGGAAGATCTCTATGCATTGATATGGAGCAATTTCCAGGATATACTGTTAAATGAAAAATCAAAGTACAAGAGAATATCTCTACTATAGTACCTTTTGTGAAAGAAATAAGTTATTATAAGAAAATACATGTGAAAGTACCCATTTGTACAAAGGAAATGTGGAAAAGATTAACCTGAAAGTAAGGAGATTGGTTATATACAGGGAGTATGAAAGGATTGGAAAGAAGGGAGAATGGGTATAGGATAGCAGGAACAAGGATAGAGTGACACTTCTCTGGTTATATCATTTTCTAAAGCTCTGGCTCCAAGAATCATAGTTATGGTTCATATTTTTCACAAACCCCGAAGCAATAAAAATTGAAACTTGGATGAGGAGCAAAATGCAATGCAAAAATACAAAACTTAACAAATGAATGTAACTCCATCACAAATGAATCACAAAACCACACTCAAGGGGTACGGAATAATAAAACTAATCTAAATAACTGGAAAACAGTGTCTTGGCTGGATACTGTAAGGCTAAAGACAAAATAACTAAATAAATACCATAATGTAGTCAGTAAGTGTGTTTCTTACATGGGTATAGTTCAACAGTTTTGAAATGATTTTATGTGTGCACTAGAATTAAATAAGTAAATGTATTATAGAAAACAAGAACCAGATTTCTCACTATTGGAGAAAGAAGTTACAAATAAAGGGGGAAGACAAAAGTGAACCCTGAGGTAACAGTAAAAATGCATGTTAATATTGGATTATAGCCCATAGAAATATTCATCATGTATATAAATAATCAGTTACCTAGATAGATGGGAGAGAAAGCTGTTCCTTGCTACAGAATTCCAATAAATAAATATCAAAGTAAAGAGAGAAATGGAAAATAACCATGAAGCAAATAGCATAGTAACAATGGATACAGAACCAAGATCCACCATTGCATGCTAAAATCAGTGTGTGAAAGTTTGAAGAGAAAAAAGGATTTCCATAGTCTCAAAGCATTTCCCCCACGATATTTGTTAATAACAAGGGAAAAGGTCGTAACTGTCAAGTGAAGAAACCCAGCAGAAACCATCTCAACCAAGTAATCAATGTCAACACTACCAATGACAAGACATAATGACATCATGAACCCCATGATACAATGCACTGAGAAGGACACAACATCATTTCTGCCATATTCTTGAGAAAAATAATCTCAAACCAATCTTGGGAAAACACTATATAAATCCAAATCAAGGGACATTTGGCAAAATAACTGATCTACTATGCTCATCAAAAAGTAAAGGTCAAGGAAAGGTGAAGTACTGTTACAGATTTTAGGGGACCATAGAGAAGAAAAGCAATAAATGCAATGTGGATACTGAATGGAATCCCAGAAAAACAAGATTAGTGAAAAACCTGGTAAACTTGAATGTGGTCTTTATTTTAGCTATTGGTGTTACACCAGTGTTACTTCCTTGATTCTGACTATGGTTAAGGAAGGTTTTAACTTTGTGGGAGGCTAGGGCAGGGATACATGGAAACTCTGTACTAGTTTTGCAACTTTTCTGTAAGTTTAAAGACAGTTCAATATCAAAAGTTACAAGAAAAGATACTGTCTTTTCTCCAACAGAATTGAAAATGCTTTTGAAGAAGTAAATCTATTTTGAGGAGAAAGACCAAATTTGCAGGGAGTGGGGGGACACTCTAATGTGAAAATAATAGCAGGAAAATTACATTTGGTCCAAAATTCCTACTTTTTGGCAGTTATAACTTAATCAACAATTCTGCCCCTTGTATTCAACAAGCTTAAGAGATTTATTCCTCAACTATGATCAATCTTAATATTCCAGTTTCAGCAGAGTTATCTTTCCCCTTCCCAAAGATGGGACCTCAAGAAGCTCTTTGTCATCTCTTAGCTGTTTACAGCTCCAGCTACGAAAAGCCCCTATTAACATTTGATTTGGGGCCCAAAGGAATCTTATGGCTAAGACGGACAACTAGGGGCAGCTCATTTCACTTCCATCTGCTGAGATGTTGCACTTATTTGCTTTCTCACATCATGAAAAAGCCAGGTTTGATTTTTGTTTTTTTTCTTTTTTCTACTCCTCTATCCCATCTCCCCTACTTAACAGTGTCTGTCAGAAGGAGAGCTATCAAGAGGCAGCTATGCAAGTTAATCAGTCAGGGCCCAAGTGCCCAGGAACTGTTTGTTACAACAGCAAAGGGAATGAAGCATATATAATGAAGCCTCCAAGCAACAGACTAATTAATACCTCTCTCTTCTTTGAAGAAAATGACCCAATATTGAACTCCAGTGGATTATACAACATTTTAATTTACTATCTGCTAAAAGGAAGACTACTTTATAAAATGCATTCCTATTTATTCATTCTCTGATAACACTAGTAGTCATTTAAATTGGACCCCCCTGGCCAAGGTCTTAAAAGAAACTTGACTAGGACAAGTAGATATTTAATATATGCCATTATACTCATGCCTCTTGTTTCTACTGAAGCAGATACCATATGGAAAGAATCTTGTGTGTTACTGGCACACAGGGGCAGCCAGTAACTTCTACTTGTTGCTTCCTCCTTCCTTGCCTTCACTTTTGCTCATGTTATTATTGGCAAAGTGTTTGCAAAGATTTGCTTTTCAGACAACAATTCAGAATAAAAGACAGGAGATAAAACACTCTTCGAAACAACAGAGGAAATCTCCCTTGGTAGTCAAATTAAGAACTTGTAAGGAATTAAGAGAGGCAGCGTGGCAAAGTCCTAAACCTCACTTTGTTGCCAGGCATGGGAATATGAAAATCTTGACCTGTATACTAAGACACTGGAGCTAGATGGCCTTGAATGAACTTTCCAGCTCAAAAATGACTTTGCAGGGGCGCCTGGGTGGCGCAGTCGGTTAAGCGTCCGACTTCAGCCAGGTCACGATCTCGCGGTCTGTGAGTTCGAGCCCCGCGTCGGGCTCTGGGCTGATGGCTCGGAGCCTGGAGCCTGTTTCCGATTCTGTGTCTCCCTCTCTCTGCCCCTCCCCCGTTCATGCTCTGTCTCTCTCTGTCCCAAAAATAAATAAACGTTGAAAAAAAAAAAAAAAAATTAAAAAAATAAAAAAAAAAAAAAAAAAAAAAAAAATGACTTTGCAGTCATGTGTTCCTAGTGTTGCCAGATTTAACAAATAAAAATACAGGATGTCCATGCTCATGCAATATTTGAGATACACCTACCCTAAAAATTATTCATTGCTTAGCTGGAATTCTATCTGCCAACTCCCCTTCCCCCTTCTGAGAAATGAATAAATGATTCTATAATTTAACTTCCAGGCCTGGATTTTTCCATAGATACACCACTTCCTCACTGTGGTGCTCAAGCAATTTATTTAATTTCTCTAATTCTGTTTCCTCATCTATAAAATGGGATAATAATAATTACAACTTTCTCATAGGGGTGTTGTGGGGAGTAAATATATCTATACAGTACCTAGCACAGTACTATGCATCCAATAAATGCTTACTCTTATTATTGTAATACTTTATTATTATGTTCACATTGAGTAAAGTATTTTTTGAAAGAGCAAACAAGTCAAAAAGCAAAGTTTGGTTTTATCAGAAAGATAGAAAATGTCTTTGCTAAGCAAGGTAGAGGGAGAAGAAGAGTCTGTGAATAAATTGAGAATCCCTAAATTACACTGTAAGATTTTCCTGTAATGCCTTAATAATAATTACTGTCAGGTTTCAGAATGAGGAGCACTTACAGAATTTTCTTCCAATGTTTTATACATTTCATTTTTCATTTCAATTCAGAATAAAAGGCAAAAGAATTGGAGTGAAACAAGTGAGATAAGCCCAAACAAAAATGAGGAAAAGGAAAGTATGTAAATTAAGAACACACTTATCACTAGTCCTTAAAAAAAAAAAAAAAAGAATTGACAGGGACCTCTAGTGAAATATTTCTGTCTAGAGGCTGGTTTACAATCACTTCCAAGATTACCTGTGCCTGGACAGCAGCCAATATTTAAGCTCTTCTCTTCAAAGTGTCCTATCTGCCCCTTCCACCTTCATGTTCTCCAGAAGTCTCTCCTAAGAACCCATCAACAACAATACAAAGGCTGTAAAATAACATTTTCCTCTTGGCTGGATACAAAAACCAGAACAGCAGAAAGGTTCTCAACAAAAATTGCGTGAATCACTATCAACTCATTCTGCTGACTAGATGGGTAAAAAAATTAATAAATAAAGGGGGCTTTAAGTCTCCAGTTACACCAGCACTATCCAAAGACCATCCCTTTTTTCCCTGGAGCCAGGATCAACATAAATGACTCATTGTCTTTATAGCTGGTATTCATAGGTATTTGAGGGTGTTCCCAGACTCAGATGAGTTCTTTTTCTTTATCTGGCCTCCAGAGATTAATTATTCCTGTCAATGCAAGTCTGTCTTCCCGTTACCAACTCTCAGTGGGTCCTTTTCCCTAGTCAAACATATAAACTCCAGATTCCAACATTTTAAGGAACTTTTTTTTCTGCATTACATTGCTGCTTAATTGTGCCACCTCTAAAAAATATGTGACTCTCTGTAGGGTCTTCAATTTTCCCTCCTAGTTTCCTTAATAAGAGACCAGCCTGGCAACTTCATCAACTTCAAAAGTATACACTAATGTCTGTTGTAGGAGATTCCCAGTAATTACAGGAACTCTGTTCTAGTCATCACACTCCCATTTTAATAAGATCTTTCAAAGGAACCTGAGGCAGTCAAGTTGAGAGCTGAGTAGATTAAACAGCAGCCTTTGCACATGTATATGTGATCTGCTCAGCAGAGAGAAGTAAGTTCAGACAATTTTGTGATATTATCAATAATCTAAGAACAAAAATGCCACCTTAAAACTATGGGAACAAATATGTGCATATGAAAATAGTTTATAAAATTTAAGCTTTATCACTATAAAATTAGGGTATTATTAGTTTTATTTAGAGAAGAAAGAGGAGAAAGATACATGGACAGCCACCTTTGAGGTTTCAAAGTCTCTAAAAAGGAACTATGATGAGAGAAAAAACAATGTATTGTAGAGTTAAGAGGACTCCACTCTTCTACTATTTTTTTATCTCTCTGAGTCTCAGTTTCATTTACAAAAGGCAAATGATGATGCTTACCCCAGAGTTTCTTATTTGATTAAACATAATAGTGTATATAACACTACCAAAAATAGTGTCTGACAGTTAGTAGATGTTCAATAAATGCTAATTTCCATTGTGCTCTTCAGCATTCATTCCCTTTTGAAAAGAAAATATAACTCAAGGGGCCACATCGTGATTCCTTTATTAAACCCTACAGGAACCTGCACAGGGAAAATGACAAGCACATCGTAGGAAGGATCAATAACTGATGAGGAGAGATGAATCATGTTAGACATCTTCATAGAAAATACTAGGAGCAAAGTATATTCTTAGGCTTAACTAAACTTGCAAAGTTTATCTTTTCCTCTCTTATAATGGAATTCTTCACTCAAGGCAGAGTTTACTATCACTGTGAAAATGAATCATGATGATAGATCTGGAAAAAGAAAAATAATCTATGCAATGGAAGACCATCCAATGAAGACATGCATCTCTGTCAGTCCTGGGTAACAAATCACAGAACAGAGGCACAGGGGAGGAACTATTGTGTGGCCACTTTTTAAACATTCCACAGATGATGCTGGTGCCTAAGAAGGATTAGACTACCGCATTGATGTAGAGGGAGCTTGTGCCTAGAAGGTAAGGAAGTTCTTAGAGAGCTGAACAAAATTAGTAAGCACTGAAACATATGAGCTGAAAATAAAAAGTAGAAAACCTAGAAGAGTCCCCTCCACTTCCTGCAAAGAATTGGATAACCATGGGATCTCTTCTCTTAAAGAAGAATCTACATGGGGAAGAGCCATTGTCTATAGCATTGAAGGTTTTCTCTACCTATCCCCACCCTCAACTCCATGCACTAAAATACCAAATATTTAGCATATGACCCAGTTTATTTCACAAAGTACATTCAGTAAAGCTGTCTAATGTCATCAAAACTGTGAAGGAGTGGCCTACATGGAGAATACACTTACACTCAAAATTTACTTTATCGACTCCTCAACAAGCTTCCAAAACACGGTGAAATTTAACGTGGGCAGATGGAAGGAGAAAGCTGGAAGATGAAAGGTGATGGGGGCAGTGAGCTTGTAGGAATAACCCTGGGAAGAGACTTTGAAGGAGAGTGGAGACTGTGGGCTCTAATTCACAGAGCTGTAAGGACTGGCTTGATCTGATCTTAGTTGAGAGAAAAATGCCACAATGATAAGAAGCAATAAGGACAGACTACAGAGAATGATGCCAGCTGCTAGAAGGAAAACTACAACTGACCAGACCAGAGATGGAAAGTTCCCAAGCAAAGCCATTTCAGAGGCCTGGAAGAGAAGGAATGATGGAGTGTTTACAGGCAAAATTTGACAAAAGTGAACTTGAAGAACAAAGGAAATCATTGAAAGACTATTTTCAATTCCTCGTTTAAAAGATGACAACACTGTCCTGAGCTTGGGAGAAAGTC
Organism: Prionailurus viverrinus; assembly: GCF_022837055.1. Taxonomy (NCBI): domain Eukaryota; kingdom Metazoa; phylum Chordata; class Mammalia; order Carnivora; family Felidae; genus Prionailurus; species Prionailurus viverrinus. Next base: position 144,206,997 of record NC_062562.1, read on the forward strand.
ATAGAAACTTATATTTCCATTATATTCCATCTGAACTAATGGGCATGGAACCCAAATTCTGGAGGGAAAAGGTATACTTCCTGGGGCTGAAAGATCCAGAGATTTCCAGCAAAAGGGAAAAACCTAAAAATTGCTTGCAATTGTTACATCTTTTTCCTCTAGAGGACTCTAAACTTGTGGTCTTTGCATACTCCATGGTGCCTAGTAAAGTACTTGGCTCAAATATCTTGAGCTTAATTTGATCATAAATCATAATTTGATCAGAAGCCATCTGGTCTGAGTTCTAAAGTCAGATAAACCTAGGTTGAAATCAACTTCATCACTCATTAGCTGAGTGACATTGAATAAATTAATTATTTCTAAACTCAGCTTCCTCATCTGTAAGATGCAATTGTTAAGAAGACTGAAAGCGACAATGTGTCTAAAGCACTTGCCACAGTACCTAGAAAATTGGAGCATTTAACAAATGATAGTCCTTATAAAAATTTTTATTACTGAGCTCTTTATTTTTTCTTCTCACACAGATAATCTGTGGTATCTGATGCTACACATACATCAGTCAGCCAGAAACCCAAGTAAATCAATGAATAAGAAAAGGACACCAATCAATCTTCCAATTTTTCTACCCTGACAAGAACCTGGCAACCGGTGGTGAGGAAAAAAAATCTGCTGCAGGGATGCATCATCTTTGCTTTCAGAACAGAGTGAGATGGTGTCACAGTTAACAGAAGTCTTTACAAATAAAGACAACTCTACTAATACAATGCTATGTCATTCAGCTTCTTCAGGGATTCAAGCAAAAAGTAAATAAATAAATGAAAAACTCCTCCTAAAAAAATTGAGATCCCTTTGCTTTTGAAGAAACGCATACATAAACCAGAAAGCATAGCTTTAGTTATCAAAAGTAAACAATTTTTTATTAGACTAGGAATGGAAAAAATTAATTAATTAAAAACAGTATTCTTGTCGAAAGACAACACTGTTCTTAGAATGCTGGTTTAGGGAGCACCTGGGTGGCTCAGTCGGTTAAGCCTCTGACTCTTGATTTGGGCTCTGGTCATGACCTCAGGGTCATGGTGGTAACCAGCCCTGCATTGGGCTTTGCACTGAGCATGGAGCCTGCTTGGAATTCTCTCTCTCCTTCTCTCTCTCTGTCCCTCCCCTGATCCTGCTCGCTCGCTCTCTCTCTCTCTCTCTCTCTCAAAATAAACAAATAAACATTTAAAAAAGAATGCTGGTTCAGAATTAAAAATGAAATTATTTTATAGTTACTGAAGTTACATATTCTAAGATGACTAGAAGCAATCATCTTAATATATTCTGGGAAGACCCAAGAAAATGTTAGAGCTTTACACTGGGACCTAAATTTGGCTTTGTTCTAGACACAGAAAAATTATTTGTGTATGATATTTCCCAGATACATATAAAAAAAGAAATTGAAATATATAAATGCATTGGACTATGTCACTTCTGAGCAGATAAATTTTAAAATCAAAACTATTCTTATTTTGAAAATAGTACCATTTAACTTTGTTCTTTTCCTGCTGCTCCCACTTTTTATATGAATTGAGTGATACTCCAAATCCCCCTCTTAAATGGTTTAGCAATACTTAAAATTCAGCAAAGAACATTCCCACCTCCAGGAGATACCTCTCCTTCATTATTATGGATGACGGACACATAAACAAATGTGATGCCTAGAATTGGAGCCAGTTCTTCTCTTGCAAATATTCACACATCAAACAATTCTTTCCTCATTTTCATAAAGACAGTTCTGACCATATTATCATAGCTAAAGGACAAAGTATATAGCTCTCAAAACTCAATTGATCTTAGTTATCTAAGTCTTGCTTTAAATGAAGATAACAGAAATCCTTTCTCTATGTAAAAAGGTTAAGCTCAGAAAAAAAAAGTGAAAGATTTTCTGGTTCATCCTAAATAGGCTTTGGAGAAAGAATCGCTAAGTGTGAAACTCCTCACCTACTGAATTTCATTGATCAAAGCATTTTGTAAAACAAGCAAATGCAGAATTTTGAGAGGCATTTAAAGGGCTTGTCTTTTAGAAGTTAATACCCTTTGCTTAATTTATCATTGATTTCCATTCTCTTTTCCTCTCTTACACCATCACCATGTGTAAGGGAATACAACAAGATTCTCATTTGTCTAGAATTTAGCTTGAATTGTTCATGCTTCAGAACTCATGGGGGCTGTAAAGTGCATGATGTGTGCATTCATTCAGATTCTATCAACATTTACGGCATCCCTACTACGTGCCAGACTCTGGGTAAGCAGGCTGGTGCTGGCTTTACCCCTGCCTCTGAACACCACACAGCAGGTGCTTCCTGACATGTCTCAAACTCTGAAAATCACAAGGATGAATGCTTTGTAATGTTTGCTCACAAACTATCCATCAGGGAGCACATTAATAGAATCCCAGGAACCTGAAGGAAAACACTTGTCCCTAGGCTGGTAGGAGGGGAAGGAGAAGTACCCCCAGCTACAAGCCCTTTTTGCTTGGGCATCTGCTAATCAAGCATTGCTAGACTCAGCTGCCTGGTCACCAGAGGATCACCCAGCTCTGCTCTACCTCCTCACTCAACTGTTGCGGTCTCAAATATTCCTCTGTATCCACCATAGAGGATATTCAACTCCCCAGTGTCCAACTACAAATGGAGAAGTTTTCTTGCTGATGCCAGGTGCCTTCTTTCTCCCTTCTCAACCCTTCTCTACACCCCTCCTCTCCTCCTTCCAAACTCTGGGGGATAGAAGTAGAAATAAGGTTGTTGACATATAAAATACTAACTTTAATTATAATTTTTAAATGTCTATTTTTGAGAGAGAGACAGAGTGCAAGCAGGAGAGGGGCAGAGAGAGAGGGAGACACAGAATCTGAAGTAGGCTCCAAGTTATCAGCATAGAGCCAGACATAGGGTTTAAACTCACGAACTGCAAGATCATGACCTGAGCCGAAGTCGGAGCAGGTCCTTAACCAACTGAACCACCCAGGCACCCCTTAATTACAATTTTTAACTATACAAAACTATCCTTCTCAAAATGCTTTTCAACCTTGCAATAACAACTATAGTATTTATAAAGACTTGCCATATGGTAGGTGATGCATTTTACATTACCTCTCCTAAATGGCCCTGTAAAGTAGGTATTAAGGTCAAGGAAATTAAGGGTTGTGTAGGTCAACCCATGATTTAACCAAAGTCAAACAGCAAGTGATAGAGACAATATTCAAACCAGGTCACTTTAGATGCCAAAGGCTGGCTTTTTAAAACACCCCACGCTGCTCCATAAGGTCAGAATGTGAGAAGCAAAGCAAAAATAAGATTATAGCCCTAGGAATTTGTTGAATACAAATTTGTTACCCTTCAAGCTTATCAAAAACCAAACCAAAAGAAGTATTTAATTTCTTTCAACAAAATACAAACACTGTAGAACAAGTTAAAGTAGTCTAAACTTTTGATTTGTACTACTGTGAATAGAACATACAGTAGTTTATGTTTAAATGAATGCTGGCAATGGACTAGAATATAATGCACCACAATTGATTTATGAATACTGTGTCTCTTAATAACTCACAGTTAGCAATTTCCAATTTTAACCAATCCCCTTCAATAAGAGCCTGCTCAAAACACTTAACATAGTTTACTCTGAATACCTGGGGCTAGAGCAAATGTTGCCCACCATGATAACCCGATCATCTAAGCCTGCAGTAAATGTGTTATTCCAACAACGCACATGTTTGCTCTGTCCAGTGGTTTGCCCTATAGGTCAAATTGTCCCTTTGTACTCTCCCCCAAAACTGAGTTTCATGCCCAATACTCAAGATAGTTATGGTGTCTAAGGTCTCAATTCTATAGCCATCTATCTACTCCTGAAAACTTTGGACATCTCTGACTTTAACTTCTTTTCCCGTATACAGCTTTCAAAACTTTGTAAACATACATAAATGTTTGCATATGTTTATGTATAATTTATTCATCTTTCCTGTATGTAAACTAAATAACTCACTCAGGGTTTTGTTGTTGTTTATTTTAAACATCAGATTCCAGTTTAGGAAGAATAGTTTTACGTGTAATGACACAATGGTAATAACAAAAATAGCACTCTATATTCTCAATTCCCCCTAATTTTGTTCAGTTTCAAATGACTATCTCATTTTCAACAACTCTGTTTCATTTTTACACTGTGATACCATAGAATCCCTAGTTTATTTCCATTTCAATCACAAGCATTATTTCTCTTCTCAGCACAGTAATTTCTACAACTCACACAATCAATACTATCAATTGACTGAATTACTTTAAATATATATAGTTAGAAAGAGGAACTGTTGTACCAAAAATTGTACAAACCATGAACACTATCAATTAACTTGCCAGAAACCATTTATTAACTATGTATTTTGTTAAACATCTCTGTTCCTTCCACTTAAAAAACTTATCATACAGGGGTGCCTGGGTGATTCAGTCGGTTAAGCGTCCAACTTCAGTTCAGGTCTGTTCACTTCAGTTCAGTTCAGTTCAGATTCATGAGTTTGAGCCCCGCATAGGGCTCTGTGTTGACAGCTCAGAGACTAGAGCCTGCTTCAGATTCTGTGTCTCCCTCTCTCTCTGCCCCTCCCCTGCTCACACTGTCTCTCTCTCAAAAATAAACATTAAAAAAATTAAAAAAAAAGAAACTTCTCATACAGCTCAGCACTGCTCAATAGAAAAATGATACAATTCACATATGTAATTTTACATTTTCTAGTAAAGGTAAAAGAAACAGGTGAAATTAAATTAATGTTATCATTATTACTAATTAAAGTGTTAATATAAATTAGGGGTCCTTGGGTGGCTTTATTGGTTAAGCGTCCAACTCTTGATGATCTCATGGTCATGAGATTGAGCTTTGCATGGGGCTCCACGCTAAGCATGGGGCCTGTTTAAGATTATCTCTCTGGGGTGCCTGGTGGCTCAGTGGGTTAAGCATCAGACTTCGACTCAGGTCATGATCTTGCAGTTCGTGAGTTTGAGCCCCATGATGGGCTCTGTGCTGACAGCTCAGAGCCTGGAACTTGCTTCAGATTCTGTGTCTCCCTCTCTCTCAGCCCCACCCCTGCTCACACTCTGTCTCTCTCTGTGTCTCAATAATAAATAAACATTAAAAAAATTTTTTTAAAGATTATCTCTCTCTCTCTGCCCCTCTCCCCTGCTCATGCTCTCTCAAGAAAAAAAATATATATATATGTATTTATTTTTATATATTTATTTTATATATTTATTATATATATATTTATATTATTAATATAAATTAAATGAATTTTATTTAAGCCAACATATCTGAAATATTATCAATCCCATTATGTCATCATATATTGATATATCTTATACCTTTGTATTCAATCTTCAAAATCTGGTGTATGTATTTATACTTACACTCAATTCAGACAAGCCACATTTCAAGCTTTCAATGCCACATGTGGCTACTGGCTACTGTATTGGACAGCACAGGACTAGATCAGTGGTTCTTAACCTCACTGCACAGTGGAGTCACCTAGGTAGCTTTTAAAAGTGTGGATGCTCAGGACACCTCCAGACCAATGACTCAGAATCTCTGGGAGTTAAGACCCAAACATCAATATTTTTTAAAGCCCCCTGGTGATCTCAATGAGCAGCCAAAGTTGACAACAACTTATCAAAAACAGTACTGAGAATGTTAACAAACATGAAATGTTGCCATTTGTTCATTTGAATGTTGGATGCAACAATAAATAACATCGCAAAGCTCACAACTTGTATGAGAGGGGGAGAGACATTACAACAAGTATGCATAATGCTGTGATAAGTGCTCAAATAAAAATGTGGACAAAATGCTGCAGAATAACAGAGATGGGAAGAACAACAATCAGTAGCCTGATAAAGAGGTACTATTCATGTGCTAGCTGGTAGAGGTTGTTAAATATCGTCAGATCAAGACTGGAGAGTATTTTTTGAATGGGGCAATTAAGCAGTTTTCAGTGACCTGAGCAAAGGTATTTTAGTTGATACCATGAAAACCTCATTAATCAGAACCTAATTCACTCTCAACAATAGCCAAATTATGGAAAGAGCCTAAATGTCCATCAACTGATGAATGGATAAAGAAATTGTGGTTTATATACACAATGGAATACTACGTGGCAATGAGAAAAAATGAAATATGGCCTTTTGTAGCAACGTGGATGGAACTAGAGAGTGTGATGCTAAGTGAAATAAGCCATACAAAGAAAGACAGATACCATATGGTTTCACTCGTATGTGGATCCTGAGAAACTTAACAGAAACCCATGGGGGAGGGGAAGGAAAAAAAAAAAAAAAGAGGTTAGAGTCGGAGAGAGCCAAAGCATAAGAGACTGTTAAAAACTGAGAACAAACTGAGGGTTGATGGGGGGTGGGAAGGAGGGGAGGGTGGGTGATGGGTATTGAGGAGGGCATGTTTTGGGATGAGCACTGGGTGTTGTATGGAAACCAATTTGACAATAAATTTCATATATTAAAAAATAAATAAATAAATAAAAATGCATTCTCTGCCCCCCCCCAAAAAAAACAACAACAGAATTTAGAATTTCTAATAGATGCTGAGCCACAATTTGCTTTTGCTCTATGTATAGGGGGGAGTCTACTAAAGAAAAGAAGATTTTAACAGAAAATTTTAAATTCTTAATACATTGTCTAAATAAATAAAAATTACTGACATATTCATAAGTGAAGTTCTCTTAATCTGTTAGCTTAATGCACTGTATATATTAAAATGTTTTCCTAGTTATTCAATTATATTTGTGGAGAAAAGCGTAGTAATTCAGACTTATTCCAAGTTTATGAGTCTTTTTGTGATATGAGTACAAATGCTCTTGAATCTGTTTTTCTAGTGTTGAATATACTTCTTAGTATGAAAACTTTCGAGGAAGTTTTTTCCTACTTATCTACTATAGTTGTAAAATAAGAATAGGCCTCCAGGACCCCCCATCTTAAGTTGTTTTTCTAACTAATATATCCTCGTTCCCTTATTTGCTCAAAATGAGCTCAGAATGGTCCTCCTTCATGAAGCCCTTCCTGACAATCCCCCAAGGGTCTTCTGTCTGTGTTACCTGGTGAATTGAGGACATGTTTCTCATTACACTTACTCTTATAGACAATTAAGCACAAAAAGGTAATCTTCTTCTTGTAGTACTGTGAGCTGCTTTCAGGCAGCTTCATGTCTTTTGGTTTCCTCTCTCCAGACCCAGCACAATGTGTGGCACATAGTAAGTACTCCAAATAATCTTCAAGTTAAATTAAAACAGGAAATGGCACTTTGTAGGACCAAAGAGCCAAAATATATTTCCACAAGAATAAAAGAAAAGATTAATGCACTAAAAAAAGAAAGAAAGAAGATTTATGCATTAAGTAAGGATGCACAGAGATTTCTTAAAACTGTGATTATTTCACCTTAAAAGGAAAGCGAAACAGCAGGTATCTGCTTGTACGCTGGAAATCTTCCTACAAAGTAATATTATGATTACCTCCCCTTGAAAGAGAGAAACATATATATCATGAGTGCTACACTGAGGATTTAGGAGTGAACGTGTTTTGTTCAAATAGCAAAATAATTGGAGATACTAATATATTTGACTGAGCCAGGAAATTTTTGATTTGCTAAACTTATCTTCCTAAGTAAAAGAAGCTAATTGGGCCAATAGACATGATAATGTGCTGCCCAAGGCCCTCCCTAGATCTTCAGAAAGAATAAATTGATGAGAAATAAATTGCCTTTGAGAGAGACAGACCAGTGTGGCTCTGGTCTGCTCTGAAGAACAAGAGTGATGGGCCAAGGACAAGAGTTGGAAGTAGTGGTGAAGGACCCATTGTTCACAAACCAGAGCTGTTAAGTGTCTATTGTAATGTTTTAATGTCACTTCTACGGTCCAACCCTACCACCCTGATCTCCTCCAGGACAGAAAAAAATAGGGGCTTACAGAGTGGAGCCCTGCTCCATGATTCTCCTTCACACTACATTTGCTGTTGGATTGATTCATCCTGAAACACAGAATGTCTGGACCATAAGCATACCTTACACTGGGGCCATGGGTGAGATAGATGTCTGGGAGGTATTGGTATTGCCTCATTTATTCACAATGCTCAAGATATTTGAGATTTCACACACACTCTCACACACACATACACACACGTATAACACATATATAACCCATATATAACCATTCATGTTCAATAAAACATGAATTCTACAAATTCAACAAATAACAGTAACCTATGCCAGAGTAAGAACTCCACAAGCTAAGGTTATCTGCAAACCGTTTAAATCTATCTTCCTTGGGAAAAATAAAAAATAGCAATCTCAGACACACTACATGGGCCTTCTTCATTTTCTCTTTATTTAGAAAATCATTTCTTCCTCTTTTCCCAGATACAAATGCATCCCTAAAAATGCCTAAAGACATCTTAACATGCTTATTCACAAAACAGAAAACAACCTTCATGTTTAGAAACTTACAGTATTTCATATACTATTTCTTTAATCCAATGCATAGTCTTACATAGGTCCAAATTCACATATAGTCCTAATAAGCTTTGAAATAATAGTCTTCTCTTCAGAGACAACAGTACTGTTAATATATAACTGGTTAAGGTTAAACTAATAAATCATAATCAAGCAAAAGTAGGTCTTGAAGAAACTGCCTTAAGCCTCCATGACTTTACAATTTCATATTCAGCACTCATAATAAATCCCAATTCATGTGTGTGAATATATAAATATTCATGTATTGTTAAATGTGCACCTATAAATGCACAGGATACATATGCAGATGTAAATGTGTTTTATGACTTCAGCTTATGAAAATGTCTTATAGACATATATTGGTCTTGGAGAAACTACCACTTTGATATCCATTAGATGTAATATATGAGTTTACCATTGTGTCATCATCATGGTATAAAACCATTGTCTAAGATTTATCTATTAGATAACTCAGAAGTTTGTAAATGCTCTAGAAATAAAAATAAAATTGTGAAGCCATTAAATCATGTTCAATAAAACAGTTCTGTATCCATCATAATCTAATCACCCAACTCCATTAAGTTTTAGTTGCAATGACTTCCAAATCCATTTACCACTTTTGGGTCGTCCTCTGCATCCTTTTTATACTGATGACAAATTGCTTAGATTGGCTGACTGCTGTTGCAATATCAAGCCAAAGCCAACCTTTGAAAACCCAAACCAATGATTAAATCAATAGAGTTGCCCAAATTAAGAAGCAGGCAAGACTCCACAGTAAATAGTTAAGCTTTAGTATTCCTGAGTTCTACTATTTACTCAACCCAGGAAGCCAGAACAATGGAATTAAACATTTGGACTGTGTTGCAATTCCTCCCACAAAGGTTCTCAAAGAATTTTAGAAGAAAATCTCCTAAAATATTTTTCATATTGTACAGACTGAGGAAACCATTTGATTCAATGGCTCAATGCAGATAACCCTTACTTGCCGCCAATAAATTTTTCTAAAAAATTATTTGATCTATGCTAAATCTGCATTGGCCTCTCAATGGCAGATTGTGGAAGGTTGTGGGATAGGGATAGCCAAGACTAGTCAACAGGATAGAAATCATGGCCAGCAACCAGTTTATATAAATGGGGACTGGGTGGTAACAATGCTAAAAACAAATAACCAAGGGGTAGGGAAAAAATCCATAATACTAATGGGAAATATGCATTGAACTCTTAATTGATGTATTAGACTTTGCTAAGTGTCTTAAATACATTATTCTATTTTCATCCGCATTCATTCATCCAAATGCATTCATAGATACACATATGTATGAATATATACACACACACACACACACACACACACTACTGGCAATGAAGTAGATGAGGAAACAGGCCCAGAGTGGAGTTACTCCAGATCTCAAAATTAGCAAATTGCCAATAGGAGCCTCAGTTATAGGCCAGCTGTAGCACATGCACTAACCAGTATACCACACTGCTCCCTCTCCCCCATAAGTCTATGAAAAGGGCTAATTTCCAAGAGGTTGCTCAAACTGGAGGTTGTAGGCAACATTCAAGGCTTGGGCAGGTGTTCTGGACTGCCAGTGCTGAGATCCAAACTGAGCAGAAGCACAGGCAGCCACAGGATCAGGGTATACAGGGCAGGGATCTAGAGATTTAAGGCAGAAAAAGGAGGAACCTCACAATGAGCAGGAGGAAACAGCTCTTGGGTTTAAATCAAGGTGTACGTTGAGATTCAAGTCTCACATTAGAGAAAAGTGAGAAACAGATATAAAAAAGGAAACATTTCAGAATCTGAACCAAAGCTCTGGATCCTTTGGCCCTACTTATAAGGCACCAATCCGTGCTAATTAAGTGCATATCAGCCCGTGGAGGCAGCAACAGGTCACTGCAGCTAAACACCAGGTCTTCTAGGCTGAGGACCACTCATGCTTCTAAAATCTCCACTACAAAGTTACAAATGCTGTGCTTTTCTCTTTCCTCTTTTCCAATTATCATTATCCTCATCCCCATATTAGAGGAAAAAAATACAAAAGCAAAAAAAAAAAACCCAACAAAAAACAAAACCAACAACAGTAAGACATCTACTTAGTTCAGTCATCTGGGAAATACCATGGATAATACAGTATTATGGGTCAAACAATGCATTCAAGAGCCAGTCAATTTAGTGGAAAAAGAAAAATTAAATTGCTTATTTTGCATCATGCAGAGCAAAAAAAAAAATTACTATTTGAATGTTGTGCTTTTCAAATAGTTGTATTGATGTTGGGCATACATAATCATATTCACCAGGCATCTCCATACTTTGTCGCTTTGGCATATTATTTTTTAAACTGCCTTTGCTTCTTGGAATCAAATTTATTTATCCTTTTGGGATACTTAATTCCTTAATGTCAATCAATTTTTTTTCACTATGCAAGCAAGTTCTTTGTTTTTCAACTAAATTCTTTAATCAGCTTTTGTTCAGAAACTGTTTATTTCTATCTGCATTACAAATGCTAGATTTAACCAATCTATCAACCCAAGATAATACAAGGAGGAATCTTGTCAGTTCCTCCTTTCCTCTCTGGAACAAGATACTGTGTTCTGTACTTTTGAAGAAAAGAAATAATAGGATTAGACTAAGATTGAGGACATGAGGATGTCAGACCAAAGAAAAGGCATGTGGTCCTTCTACAGTCTTCCCATCATATATGGGGAATTGTAATCCATTAGTGCTAAATGCTTTGAGTATGCTCATTATGCAAAAAACATTAGAGCCTAGTATATTTTGTTACCATAGTTCTGCCTACTGGGAACTATAATTAAAGCACATTTAAGCAAATGCAATTTTATTTGTTATTAAGCAACTAAGAGCTTAGTCAACCTTGCAAATATGGCATTATCTTAGGATTACAATATGAGCCAGTCAGCTATCCAGTAAACTTTATTAGGTCCTATCTTTATTAGCAATGCCTACTCCGTTTGTATGAGACTTCTGTACTATATAACAGTGGTTCTCAAACGTTAGGATGCATCAGAATAACGTAGAGGGCTTGTTAAAACACAGTGCTGAACCAGCTCCCAGAGTTTCTCATTCCTTAAGTCTGGGATAGGGCTCCAAACTTTGCATGTCTAATATGGCCCTAGGGCATGCTCATAATGCAGGTCTGCAGACCACACTTTAAGAACCTCATACAATGTATTTGTTAGAGCTTTGGAGTCAAACCCTCCTGGGTTCCTATCATGGCTCTCTTACTAATATCTCTATGTCCTTCGGCAGCTTATTTCATCTTTTTAAGCCTCAGTTTCTTGATCCACTTAGTGGACATAATAATACCTATCCAATAGGTTTATTGTGAGAATTAAATGTGATAAAAATATGGAAAGTGCTTAGCCCAGTGCCTGGCAGGAGGAAAAATCAATACATGACAATGATAAGTTTATTATTATTAGTATTATTAGTATTATTATTGTTGTTGTTGTTATTGGATAAATGTTATGAGCTAGTTCAAAGTATTTATAGCTAACAGTGTGTATCAGACTTAGCTGATAAACAGGTAAAATTTCTGTTTAAATTCACACAATGAGCTACTGTCCCCCTCAGAGATTCTGATATCAGAATATAAGATACCACTAATGTAAGATGGGCCATTATTTTATGTACTAAGAAAGAAATTTTGCAATTATACCATGACTAAGATAATAGAAAGTACATCCGTATTATGGAAATGAGAAAATGTGAAAAAATGTACATCCTGGAAGTGATAAAATACATTAGGTACAGATGTGAATTTGGGCTGCTTCCCAGACTACTGTGATGTGCGATTATGGTTAAAACACACTGACCTAGTTGGGGTACCTGGGTAACTGAGTCTGTTAAGTGTTCACTGTTGGCTCAGGTCATGATCTCACAGTTCCTGAGTTTGAGCCCCCACATTGGCCTCTCTGCTGTGTGTGCAGAGCCCACTTCAGATCCTCTGTCCCCCTCTCTCTCTGCCCCCTCCCTCCCACTTGTGCTCTCTCTCTCTCTTTCAAAAATAAATAAATACTTAAAAAAAAAAAAAACACTGACCTAGTCAGTATGATAGCTGCAGAGGGAACTCAAAATTCAGATGCCTCAAAGCTAAGAGACCCCACAGTTGGAAGCCCTGGATCTATAACACAGTTATATCATGACCCATCATATAATTCCATTGGCTATTATTAATGAAACAAAAATATTGCCACTTGGTTTGATGAAACAAAAATATTGCCACTTGATATTACCCTCCTTCTCCCACTGAATAGCAGTTACTCACATGACGAAAACAAAGCAATCCATTGGTAGGGCCAATCAGATCAGAAGAGACTATAGTACAGTCTGCAAGAAGGTATCAGGCCAAGAGAGACTTTTCTTCATAAACATAAATTCCATTCCTGAGATTTAAGGAGTATAGGGGAGAGTTTCAAGAAAGACAAAACATGACACACATTTGGGAGAGAAGGAAAGGTGGTCAAGGTCCCACACATTACTGGGACTTGCTGTAGTAAGTTTTTATTTTCCATCTTGATTTTTAAATTGTACTTTGTAAAGTATTGAGGAAAAGAGGCTGGTTTTGTATAATCTGATTGTTTAATCATATTTATGGTAATTGCAATTTCCCTTCACTCTAAAAACCTAGGATGAAAAATTAGTAGCATATGACCTCCTTCAACTTTATACTAATGCTCTCACCCACAGGAAATGCATTCATACTGCAACATAACATAGAACAGGGAAAAATCTTCTAGCATTTTTATTTGGGAGCTTACAATTTCTTTCTTTCTATATATATTTGAGAGAGAGAGACAGCAGGGGAGAGGGGCAGAGGGAGAGAGAGAGAGAGAAAGAATCTTAGGCAGGCTCCATGCTCAGCACAGAGCCCGGGGCAGGGCTCAATCTCAAAACCCTGGGACCATGACCTGAGCTGAAATCAAGAGTTGGACGTTCAACCCACTGAGTCACCCAGGTGCTCTGAGAGCTTACAATTTCTAATAACTTTAGTAAATGGTCTCTAGTAGTCTCCATGCACGAGTAAATTATAACAATAAAATAAAATAGTATTAATTTAGCTCCTGAAAATTCTAAGAATGTAAATCTCTAATGAAATGTTGAAATAAAACCATAGCTGTATTTGCAAATTTTCAACCATGAAAATTTCATTTTAACTCTTTCCTGTCTTATGACTACCCAGTGTCTCCTTAAATGAATGGGATCACCAAAACTATTAATTTTCTAATTAGGACTCAATCCAGATACACAAACATACATAAGACGTATAAGTCAGGGAGTACAAAGGACATTTTTTAAAGGTCCAAATAGTAACAAACTACAGCAATCATAACTGCAATTGAAAAATACATGAGTTTGGATGATTTTTCTCATTTTCTCACTGTATTGGAACCACACACACACACACACACACACACACACACAATCAATGAAATCTATATTTCCAAAAATACTTTTTTGTACCTTGAAAACCTCTCTTGGCCCTGGCCCATATTGTTATATATTAAATATTTACCAAAATAATGTTTTTAAAACTGTGATGTTCTTAAAGTTTCATGTTTCTAGTTACAGAATAGGATATCATGAAACAACAAAAATGCCTACATAATTTAAATAATTGCACATGTAAAATATAATTTAATATGAAACTCAGCCACCTGAATGACATCTTAGACACAAGTCACACTGGTTATTGACAATATCTGTCAATGTAAGAGGGGAGGAAGCAGTAATATCTTTATAGGAGATTAGTTTCTGTTTTACTATAAATCTAGAAGACAGTATTTTTTAACTGATTCTGTCTTAAAGGTTTAGTTGCACAATGAATGCAACTCCTATTTTCCATACAAGAAAACAAAGATTGATCTTGTAATTCTTCAATTCCATCTACCAGCTGTAATATCCAACTGACTCATTTGACCTTTCCACAGGATTTATCATTACTGAGGGAATCTTTGTGCACCTCATCTATTTTTCTCAAAACGTGTATAAACTTCCTGAAGCTTCATGTCATTGGTGTATTTGCTGACTTTAAATATTTTCAGTTCTTTGGAAGACATAAGAAAAGTCTTAAGAACTAAGCATTGGCAACGGCTTGGAGGTTCTGATTTGTTTTAACAAAAACAGCAATTATTTCAAATCCTCTGCTGATTAGAAAGTAGAGGATCTCACTTGATACGCCAAAGCATTTTGATATTATGTTTTACACTCCCATAAAATGCCATTACCATCTCTAATAATTATCTGAGTGTTCAACTTTTCCCAATATCCTTCTCTCAGTCTTTTGTGTCTGTTAGGGTATTGCTAGCCTAAGAAAAATATGCTACAAAGAGGCCAACACAACAATTTCAGAAGGAAAGAATAACAGCCAAATGACCTTTCCTTCTTTAGTATAATTTCTAGGTTTACAGAAAATGTAGGCACTTAGCACACATCACCTTTAGACAGACTTTTAGAAGATCTTTCAACTTATCCTTGTGGACAGAATGGAGTAGGTAAAATGAGTGCATGAATACAAAGGCAGATTAGTCACAAACATTTTCAACAGCTATACCTAGAAGGGTGTTAATTAATGGAGGAACATCAATTTGGTTCTAGGTTTTGAGCATCATAGGATTCTTTCCTAGTTTCCATCTGTTTTGACATTTTACTGCATGTCCTGGGTGAGAATATAAAGAGAACATCATAAAATTTGTAGAAGCAAAAGGGACCACATTAGATGACTCAAATAGGCTAGAAAAAGAAGCTGACAGGTTAGAAGCAAGCACTAAATCTAATAAGATGAAAAGTAATCAAAATAAATTTTAAATGAGGTGATTAAGTCAAAAAGGACAGTTGTTTTGTACAGAATGAACAGTAGCAATGGTTTAGTAGCAATCCATGCTTATAGATTTTAGTCTATAGAAAGGTTAATATGAATCAACAGTAGATGGAATGTTTATTGAATGAATGAATAAAGGGAGTACGGAATCAGTGGAAAAGGAGAAGAAAGTAGGGAAGGGTAGGAGAGGGAAAAAGAAAGAAGGGGAGGAAGAGGGAACATGAAGAGGGAACAGAAGAGGGAACATACTGCATGAAAAGCAGCAAAAGCCCCACTTGCCTCTGTGTAGTCCAGACCACTTCTGAAGTACTACAGTATAAGTATGGACAAACTGGGTACATTCTGGGGTGACCTGAGATGTACAAACAGTCAAATCAACAAATCAGTAACAGCTAAGAAATTCTTCAAGAAATCAGGTATATTTAGCCGTGGAGATCTGATAATCATGTTCAAATATCCTGAGAAATTTAATGGGAAAAAATATTAGAAGGTAAGTAAATAAGCCGAGTGCATGAATATTAAGGAAGATTAGTCATAAACAGTTTCAACTGCTATCCCCAGAGAGAGGGTGCTAACTAATGGAGCAACATCAGTCTGGTACTAAGTTCTAAGCATCATAGATTCTTTCCTATGTTCTGTTTTAACATTTTACTCAACGTCCTGGGTGAGACTACAGAGAGGTCATCATAAAATTTGTTACAAATAGGGGACACTTGTGTGGCCCAGTCGATTGAGTGTCCGACTCTTGATTTCAGCTCAGGTCATGATCCCAGGGTTGTGGGATCAAGCCCCACATTGGGCTCCACACTGAGCTTGGAGATGCTTAAGATTCTCTCTCTTAAAAAGAAAGAAAGAAAGAAAGAAAGAAAGAAAGAAAGAAAGAAAGAAAGAAAGAAAGAAAGAAAGAAAGAAAGAAAGAAAGAAAAGAAAAGAAAAAAGAAAAATGTTACAAGTAGGACAAATGAAGGGAAGGCACATAGCAACACAGCAGCAGAATAGATTCTGTAAAAGCAATTCAATGTCAAAGTTCCCCAGAGATGGAATGGCTCAATTCTCAAAGGATGGAGCTACTGACCACCTTCTCCAGGAGATGTTAAAGCCCTGATTGGAAGACCTTGGCACAGCTTGTACAAAATTAACTCACGCATAAATCGGTGATAGGACTAGATAATCTTTGAAAGTCCTTCTCAACCTCAAGATTCCAATATTCAAACATTTTTCTGTGGTGCAAAGTAGGTTCTTGCAAAAGATTTTCCCTTATAAAAACAATGAAAACAAATGGTTAGCCTCAGGAGGTGATCCAAGTTTTCAGGAAACCCTAAGAGAATCTTCTATTTTGTTGCATGTTTGCTCTTTAGAGAACTAATCTCCTTCCCCAGGAATGTATTAATATCTGTTTGTCCTCTGCGATACTGGCTGACTTTGGGAATTTGTGCACAGCACACTTTATCTTACTAAATATAATAGTATGCCCAGCATTCTTCCTTTATGAGAAATCCCTATTCACTTTCATAAATTATGTGAATGGATCTGAAGTGTACTCTCCTTTCTTCAATAGAAACTATTCCCAAAAGTAGCCTGAAAACATGCCAAACATCTGCTCCTACACACAGTTCAATACATGATATTGATATGTATTATTATTGGGTGAATTCTGAATACAAGGCAAATTTAACACATTCCTGAGCAAATCCTTCCTCCTCCCACAGCCCAGTCACAGGAAGCTCAAGGAAATCAGAATAATTCTAATGCTTGCCTAAGCAAGCTGTAACTAACCAGGTAGATCCACTAAAACGAAAACCACAGAACATTCAAAAATCTAATATAAATTAGATATAGTATAATAAATATTTCTCTGATTTAATAAATATTTTAAAATATATAAGTATTTTTTAGTATCTGTTGTACCTTAATATTCAGAAATGTTGCTTTCCCTAAGTTGTTAATTTTTGCCATTCTGACAGGTGAGAGGTGATATCTCATTGTGGTTTTGATTTGTATTTCCCTGATGATGAGTGATGTTGAGCATCTTTTCATGTGTCCATTAGCCATCCTGTGCTTTCACTCATATGTGGTATTTGAGAAACTCAACATATGAACATAGAGTAAAGGAAGGAAAAACAAGATGAAAGCAGAGAGGGGAGGCAAACCATAAGAGACTCTTAAATACAGAGAACAAAATTAGGGTTGCTGGAGGGGGCAAGGGTTGGGTTAAACGAGTGAAGGGCACTTTCCAGAATGAGTACTGGGTGTCATACGTAAGAGATGAATCACTGGGTTCTACTCCTGAAGCCAAGACTACACTGTATGTTAACTAACTTGAATATAATTTTTTTTAATGTTGCTTTCCATACTGTGAGTTCTTGAATGTCTGAGTGTTTGCTTTGAGTTTATTATGTACACCTAGCCCATATTTTAATGATCAAATGACATTAATGTTTACTGTGGTACAAAGAAAGATGACCAAAATCCCTAAATCCTGAATTCTTTTCAGCCATATACAGAAGTCTCTACCATGCACAGCATGTTCCCTAACAGATGCATTCATAAAGATCGTTACAGTAAACCCAACTTTATTATTTAACTAGGGCTTTGGCCCTAAATACCCACCTGGTCTCCTTCCCTGGTGAACTGGCCTGGACCTCATATGAGCTTGGAAGACTCCTCTTGTCCCTTGGGCTACAGATTAATAAAAATAGCCCCAACAGCTAGTTCTTGATTCTTTTTCCAAGTCTCAGTCTGATTCTAGCCCCTGACAAAGCCTCTGTTCTGGCAGGTGGCAGGTTTTCCTAGCTGGTAAAGTTTTGCTATACACCTGTGTTGTCCAAAACAATAGTCACTGTTCATATATGGCTTTCTATACACCTGTACTATCTAAAACAATAGCCACTATTCACTTAACACATTAAGTTAAAGTTAAATAAAATTTAAAATTCAGCTCCTTATTGTACTGCCACATGTGGCCAGTGGTTAGTGTATAGAACATTTTCATCATGCTGTATTGGACAGCGCTACTCTAGGATCCCATTTTGTTCTTAGGCAAACCTTGGTTTTGAAATTAAGCAGACTTTATCTTTTGCTAAAGGTCTGAGTGTGTAATTGTTTACTCATTTATTCATTCAATGAATATTTATCATTCCTTTCCTAGCTGCTTGGTATATAATCCTGAACAAACAGACATGGTACTGCTCTCATGGAGCTTATGTTCTAGTGGGAAAACCAATAATAAACAAGTAAACAGCAAATAGAAAAGATTATTTGTTATGAATTTCAGTGCTAGTGTATCTCTCTTTTAGCCTCAAAGTAACAAGGTACTTTTGTTTCATTGAAGTGAGCCCATCCCTTCAGCAGTTGGCCTTTCTCTTCACATTCTTCAGATGGCAAACACTGATGGTTTTAGGATATACTTAAGTCTAGTGGGTTTTTTTGTTTGTTTTGGTCTTTTTTTTCTGTAGAATTTCTGCCCACAGCTTAATTCTTGCCCATGTCCTTGATTCCCTCACCAAGGGTTCTCCAGGCTTTATACTTTCAGTTATCACATTTTTGGTGTGACTGCTCTTAACTATCTATATTCCCAAATAGTACAACAAACTACTACACATCCCCTCTTGGAAGACTCCACTCCCAACTTCCTAAATATTGCCATTAGATCTTCAGAATGTCTCTTGAACTAATGTATCTCTTCTATTTCCAGTGGGACATACAATCTAAACTGTCATTACTCATACCTGAATTATTAAAACAGCCTCGCCGAAATATGTCTCAATTTCCCTTCCTTGCAATTAATCATTCACACTAAATCATGATTAATCATAAAATAGCCTGTGATTTCCCCTCTCTGTTTTCTCTGCACTGGATAACAGCTCTCTTGCCATGGCCCCCACCTTTAAAAATGTATGCCTATGCCAAGTTCATCTTCTTCTCCCTGGTTGGGATCATCTCCCAGTTACTGAGACTACCTACTCCTGGTGCTAAAAGAACTAACAACGACAAATGAGAGCCTCCGCAGCCTGGCAGCCCCATCTTCCCCAATCTCACTTATCTCCAGTAGCAACTTCCAAAATGGCACCATTTCAAGGGACACTGACCCAGCAGCTAAATATACTGGGGTTGGAGCTGCCATGGTCAGAGGTGCTGGATTATAGGGCTGGGATTGGGACTGTGTCTGAGAGCTTCACCATTGGTTATGCCCAGAACCCTTCTCTGAAGCAACAGTTTCTCTCCTATGCCATTCTGGAGGCCCTGAGGGTCTTTTCATAGCATTTCTCATCCTCTTTGCCATTGGAGGAGCCATCTCTACCTCCCATACTTCTTTCTTCCACATCTCCCATGCCATGTGAATTCTTTTTCCTATACCTCCCCAAACAGCCTAGGAAAAGTGGTTGGCTCAGCGTTCAATAGAAGAAAGACAAATAAATACTATATGAATAACAAAAATAATGACCAGCAATTACTCCACTCAAGAATTCACACTATGGGGCGCCTGGGTGGCGCAGTCGGTTAAGCGTCCGACTGCAGCCAGGTGACAATCTCGCGGTCCGTGAGTTCGAGCCCCGCGTCGGGCTCTGGGCTGATGGCTCAGAGCCTGGAGCCTGTTTTCGATTCTGTGTCTCCCTCTCTCTCTGCCCCTCCCCCGTTCATGCTCTGTCTCTCTCTGTCCCAAAAATAAATAAAACGTTGAAAAAAAAAAGAACTCTCTTAAGAATTCACACTGGCTCCCTATTGGCTGTAGAATCAAGTTTCTTTTTCATGAACTTATTACTTTGAAAAGATAAGGCTAAAACTGAAGATTCATTTGGGAGTAAGAATTGTAACCTGTTTAATCTCTGAAAATGATATTAGGTTTTTTAGGCTGACATACCACTCAGCTCCTATGACATATTACATTCCTGCCTATGTCTCTTTGTTTTACCTACTTAAAACTTTCCTAATCATTTTCCTCTCGCAGTACCCACAAACTCTTCTTTCACCACACACACACACACACACACACACACACACACACACACCCCGCGGGGAGCGGAGGAAGCTTTTAGAGATAATTTACTGAGTTCACTGAACAAATGGTAATTTTAAGAAGCACAAGCAAACTATTTCAGCATTATTTTGGCCAATTTCATATACCTTTCTCATATCCTTGCCACCCACATGAAGTAAAGTCTACACTGTGTCTTTTTCCATCAGGTCCCAAGCTCAAAGCTTAAGTCACTGAATGACTTTCTGCAGGCAAATTTTGGATCAACATCCACAAACCAAAATCATCTCAGCTTTTAACCAAAGGATCTAGTGGTGATTAGTAATTTCACCACTAGCTAGGATGCTATAAAATAGAAAGATCAAACTCTTTATAATAAAGAGGTATAATTGACATATAACATTATATTCATTTCAGGTGTACAACATAATGATTCAATAATTATATACACTGGGAAATGATCACCACACTAAGTCTAGTTACTATCTGTCACCATACAAAGCTACAATTTTTTTTTCTTATGGTGAGAACTTTTGCAGGGCACCTGGGTGCCTCAGTTGGTTAAGCGTCCAACTTCAGCTCAGATCATGATCTCACAGTTCATGGGTTTGAGCCCCATGTCAGCCTCTGTGCTGACAGTTCAGAGCGTGGAGTCTGCTTTGGATTCTGTGTCTCCCTCTCTCTGTCCCTGCCCTGCTTGCACTCTCTCTCTCTCTCTCAAAAATGAATAAACGTTAAAAAAATTTTTTTAATTTATTCTTTTGGCAACTTTCAAATATGCAGTACACTATTATTAACTGTAGTTACTGTGCTTAGCATTACATGCCCACAACCTGCTTATTTTATAGTTTGAAGTTTTTACCTCTAGACCCCCTGCACCCATCCTGACCATTCCCCAGCCTCTCTTCCCTCTAGCAACCTCTGTTCTGTTCTCTGTACCTGTGAGATAAGTTCTGTTTTGTTTTGTTTGTCCATTTGTTTTCTTTTTTATATTCCACATATAAGTAAAATCATACAGCATTTGTCTTTCTCTGACTTATTTCATTTAGCATAATTCCCTCCAGGTCCATCCATGTTGTTGCAAATGGCAAGATTTCCTTCTTTTATATGGCTGAGTAGCATTCCCTTGTATATAAGTATGACATCTTCCTTATCCATTCATCTATCAATGGACATTTAGGTTGTTTTCATATCTTGGCTATTTTAAATAATGTTACAGTGAGCATAGGGGTACATACATCTTTGCAAATCAGTGTTTTCATTTTCTTCAGATAAATACCTAGTAGTAGAATTGCTGGATCATCTGGCAGTTCCATTCTTTTTAGAAACCTCCATACCATTTTCATAGTAGCTGCTTCAATTTACATTTCTACCAGCAGTGCACAGGAGTCCCCTTTTCTCCACATCCTTGCCAACACCTGTTATTTGTCTTTTTGATGATAGTCATTGTAACAAGCATGAGGTGGTATCTTATTGTATTTTGACTTGCATTTTCCTATAATTAGTGATACTCAACATCTTTTCATGTGCCTATTGGACATCCATAGGTCTACTTTGGAAAAAGGTCTACTCAGGTCCTTTGCCATTTTTAACTGGATTCTTTGATTTTTTGTTATTGAGTTATATGAGTTCTTTATATATTTTGGATGTTAACCCCTTTTCAGATATTAGACTTGCAAATATTTTCTCCCATTCAATAGGTTGACTTTTTATTTTGTTGATGATTTTCTTTGCTGTACAGAAGCTTGTTAGTTTCATTTGTTTATTTTTGCTCTTTTTGCTTTTGCAGCCAGGTCCAAAAAATCACTGCCAAGACCAATATAATGGAGTTTACCTCCTATGTTTTCTTCTAGGAATTTTATGGTTTCAGGTCTCACATTCGAGTCTTTAACCCACTACTTTATTGTAATCTCAAATGAAATACTTATCTTCTATGTATTTTAAACTTCCAAACAGCAAAACTGGGATTTGAGTAGAAAGAAAGATTCCTTATTAGAATGTTCTAGTCACCTTTCAGAAATACCTATTTCCTTTTTTATGAGGGTTAAATGTGTAAAAGAAAAGTCAAGTCTCATTTATTATTATCATAACCTGCTCTAGCAATCAAGGAAAATGAAGTGTTTTTTTTAATCTTTCTATCTTATGTTTCTATCATATGTTATTGCAGTTGAATAATTCTTATAGTTATATATAGTATGTCCTTACAACTATACTATAGTTAACCATGCTAGCTAACTGATGCTTAAAGTTACTAAAACTCTGGGCACCTGGGTGGCTTCATTGGTTAAGCATCTGACTCTTGATTTCAGTCCAGGTCATGATCTCACAAGATCAAGTGCCATGTCAGGCTCATGTAATATACCACAAGACAGCACAGAGCCTGCTTGGGATTTTCTCTCCCTCTCTCTGCCCCTCCCCACCACATGTGCAGTCTCTCTCAAAATAAATAAATAAACATATTTTAAAAATAAAGTTACTAAAACCCTTTCTTTTTACTTTTTTCTGCATAACAATTACTGTTCCTGTTATCATAAATGTACTAGTCTCTGAGAAGCTACATAGACTTTCATATTTGCTACTCAGATCCCTTGAAAAATGTTCAAAATTATTAATATACACCCATGTATATACAACATAATATAAATTAATATAAACAATTTTCCTAAACAATACTAGATCAGAGCAACGCAATGTTTCACCCATTTCCCAATACCATTTTACAGGAGCTTCAGGTCATCGGAATTAATTGCATTGACTTAGGAGAAAAAAGAAGACGTATGTTCTATCACAGGTCACAGGCAAAGCCTTAATTGTGCTTAAACGCTTCTGTATCTGTATGACAGTATTTATTTAACAAACACATATAACACTTGCTATGCCAGGCACTGTTCTAAGTCTTTTATAAATGCTAATTCATTTGATCCTCATAAACACCTTGTGAATTAAGTAATACCATTATCCCCATTTTACAAACGGGGAAATTCAACATAAGAGACGTTAAGTGTCTTGCTCAAGTCCCTAGAGCTAGTAAATGGCAAAGTCAGAATTTGAACCTAGAAATATTGTGGCTGTTCCCACGCAAACACCAAAGGTCTCCTTGTTCCCCCACGCCCTGGCTTGAAGGTACCTTCCTACTGTGTACCCACCCAGCTTTGAGCCTTCTATGGCTGTACCTACCATGATTTCTGCATGTTAAATATTAAGTTCTTTAAGGGCAAGGAATATGTCTTGTTCACAGTTGCAGCTCCAACATGTACCTCGAGCTGATACAGCATTGTTATAAATCCTCCAGCAGACAAAGAGTTAAACTGATTTCTTATCAAGTTATGGCACCTATAATAAATTTCTTCTCTTTACCCATAGGAGTAGGCATACATTCCAATTTCAAAATAGCCAAGTGTGTTGAAATTGGCTTGTGATTTAAAGGGAATGATACTGCAGAAAAATAAGTTAATGGATGGTTCACCCCCATGTTGGCATAGAGCTTTCAAAATTTGGGGTGTTTGAAACTTAAAGACACTAAAGTCCCTCATCTGAACAACTGCCAGAACAACTGCACTGAGCATGTCAAGCTCAAAGGCAAAGACTATATACCAAGCTACTATAACAAAACACTTCCATCAAAACCTGGCAGCAAGAAAACAATTGCCAGCTAGCACATGGCTCTCCATGAGGAATGACGTTATGTCATTTTGTGCAAAGGACCTCAAAACACCTTGTCAGTTTAACAGGATTTCGATACACCATGAGAAACCTTTCACATACCACTTTGTTTCCAGGAAAATTCCCTTAGAAGTTCTCAAGGTACAATAATTTGAACCTAACTAGCCTTATTAATGAACACAAACTAGGGGCGCCTGGGTGGCGCAGTCGGTTAAGCGTCCGACTTCAGCCAGGTCACGATCTCGCGGTCCGTGAGTTCGAGCCCCACGTCGGGCTCTGGGCTGATGGCTCAGAGCCTGGAGCCTGTTTCCGATTCTGTGTCTCCCTCTCTCTCTGCCCCTCCCCCGTTCATGCTCTGTCTCTCTCTGTCCCAAAAATAAATAAAAAAAAAAAGTTGAAAAATGAACACAAACTATAACTTTTCTAAAATGTTTACCTCTTTATAAGTGGGTGAATTTCTTAGAAAAGTCCTACTACTCTTGGAAAATACAGTTCTACAGAGAAAAAATGATGTATTTTCATTCAGCAACATTTACTTGACAAATTGTTAATTATTTACCTATTATGTGCTAGGTCCTCTATTGATTATACTTATATGAGTCCTTTTTCTGGCAATAAAACTGAATTTTTTAAATTGAGTTAGTAATTTCCAGATATTTTTGCCAAATTTAACAGCATTAGGCAGTAATGTATGCATGGGAAGGAAGAACAGAATTAGAGTTGACATAAATAATTCTATATCTTAGCTTGGATAGCAAGAGCATACATAGGTATATGTCAGTTTAAACATGCAGTATGAATGTTCTGATTAACTGTTCATTTTTCATTTTTTGCCTAATTTGAGCATCAATTCACTGAAATAGTCAAATGGACTTTGGCATAGGGCTGGCCATAGGTCCATAAAATGAGAAGCTGCATAGTCATTAGAAGACCAACTCCTTCCTAAACTACAAGCTCCTAAAGAAAAGAACCATGAATCCTGTAGCTCTGGGGCTGATATATTTCCTTGCATTGACTTTGCATCAATATATGATTGTTTGATGAATGAATGACCCCAGGTAACTCTCTAACACATAAAACTATATCTTATAGGGGCGCCTGGGTGGCGCAGTCGGTTAAGCGACCGACTTCAGCCAGGTCACGATCTCACGGTCCGTGAGTTTGAGCCCCGCATCGGGCTCTGGGCTGATGGCTCAGAGCCTGGAGCCTGTTTCCAATTCTGTGTCTCCCTCTCTCTCTGCCCCTCCCCCGTTCATGCGCTGTCTCTCTCTGTCCCCAAAATAAATAAACGTTGAAAAAAAAAATTAAAAAAAAATTTTAAAAAAAAAACTATATCTTATATTTCATTTATAAAAATTTCCAGAGGTATAGACATGAAGATGGGCATTTGGTTACTACCCTTATAATATTAAGTGAATTTCTTAAATGAAGGGATTATATTGAGGGTCTTAATGCAAAAAATTTAAAGCTAACTAGATCAATTAACCAAGAGAGGCTATAACTTTACTAATAGCTATTAATTTCAGTGAAATTTCCTTAACTGCCTTAACTTTTCCTGACTGATTCTTTTTTTAACAATTTTTTATTTACGAAGTTTTTATTTTAATTCCAGTATAGTTAACATACAGTGCTATATTAGTTTCAAGTATATAATATAGTGATTTGACAATTCTATACATTACTCAGTGCTCATTATGATAAGTAATCCCCATCACCTATTTTTTATTTAATCCCCATCACCTATTTCACCCATCCTACCACCCACCACCCCTCTAGTAACCAGAGGTTTGTTCTCTATAGTTAAGAGTTTCTTTCTCCTCTCTCTCTCTCTCCTCTCTCTCTTCCCTGCTCCACCCCTTTTTTTTTTCTTTTGCTCATTGGTTTTGTTTCTTAAATTCCACATAGGAGGGAAATCATATGGTATTTGTCTTTTCTGACTGATTCTGTTTTTTTGTTTTTACATTTTGTTATCTTTTAGGCTATTTTGATTTTTTTTAATTTTTTATGTTTTTTTATTTGTTTTTGAGAGAGGGAGAGGGAGACAGAGAGAGAGAGAGAGAGAGAGAGAGAGAGAGAGAGGGAAAGAGCAGGGGAGGGACACTGAGAGAGGGAGACACAGAATCTGAGGACAGTCTCCAGGCTCTGAGCTAGCTGTAGACACAGAGCCAGACATGGGGCTCAAACTCACGAACTGTGAAATCATGACCTGAGCCAAAGTTGGACACTTAATCAACTGAGCCACCCAGGTGCCCGTAGGCTATTCTGATGATTAAGTTAGAGGTTAACAAAATGATAAATTACAACTCTGCTTCTTTGTTACCATCTTAAATTCTATTAACAATGTATGCTTATTCAAGCTTATTCCCTATTTATACCTTTGATAATATTAAAATATGAGATCTCCACCTCCAATCATGCTTCATGGTATCCTTTCTACTATAATACATGTCTGCCTCGTCTCCCAACCATATTGTAAGCCAGTATTAAAGACCTAAATGTGAGACCTGAAACCATAAAAATCCAAGAAGAAAGTACAGGCAATAACTTCTCTGTCATCGGTTATAGCAACTTTTTTCTAGATAGATCCCCTGAGGCAAGGGAAACAAAAGCAAAAATAAACTATTGTGACTAAATCAAGATTAAAAGCTTCTGCACAGTGACAGAAACAGTCCACAAAACTAAAAGGCAACCTACGGAATGGAAGAAGATATTTTTAAACAAAATATCAAATAAAGGGTTAGTATCCAAAATATATAAAGAGCTGATACAACTCAATACCCCCCAAACCAAATAATTGTATTTAAAAATGGATAGAAGACATGAACAAACATTTCTTCAAAGAAGACATACGGATAGCCAACAAACATATGAAAAGATGCCCATCATCACTTATTGTCAGGAAAATGCAAATCAAAACTACAATGAGATACCACCTCACACACATCAGAATGGCTAAAATCAAAAACACAAGAACCAACAAGTGTTGGCAAGGATGTAGAGAAAAAGGAACCTCTTGCACTGCTGGTGGGAATGCAAATTGGAAAACAGTATGGAGGTTCCTCAAAAAATTAAAAATAGAACTACCCTGGGATCTAGTAATCACACTACTGGGCATTTACCCAAAGAATTAAAAAATACTAATTCAAATGGATACGCTCACCCCTATGTTTATGGCAACATTATTTACAATAGCCAAGATATGGAAGTAGCCCAAGTGTCCATTGACTGATGAATGGATAAAGAAGATGTGAGATTATATATATATATATATATATATATATATATATATATATATACACACACACACACACACACACGCACACACATATAATGGTATATTATTCAGCCATAAAAAAGAATGGAATCTTGCCATTTGCAATGGATGGATACAGCTAGAAAGTATAATGCTAAGCTAAATAAGAGAGTCAGAGAAAGACAAATACCATCTGATTTCACTCACTTGTGGAATTTAAGAACAAAACTAATGAGCAAAGGGAAAAAGAGAGAGAGAAACCAAGAAACAGCCCCTTAACTACAGGGAACAAAGTAATGGTTACCAGAGGAGAGTTGGTAGGGGGGAATGGGTGAAACAGGTGATGGGGATTAAGGAGTGCACTTGTCATGATAAGTACTGGGTGATATATGGAATTGTTGAATCACTGTATTATATGCCTGAAACTAATATAACACGTATATATCAATTAACTGGAATGAAAATAAAAACTTTTTTTAAAAAAAGAACTTACTATATTTAAAAGGTTTCAACTAATCTGTAAAAATAAAATGTGATATAATTTTAAATAAATAAATAAATAAATAAATAAATAAATAAACAAACAAACAAACAAACAAACAAACTATAAGCCAGAGCAGGGGCCAGGTTCCCACCCCTTTCTTGCTGCTCTCATACCCTGGCAGGATACCCACTTCTATATCTACTGGAAGGGCATGTTTAGGAGAGATAATATAGTACTGTAAAAATGGGGGACAGGAGGCAGAGAAAAGTATCCCAAAGCCCTCTGCTGGAAAATTGAATTAAAACTTCCAGTGAAATACTCTTCTTTATCTCTTTAAAATGTATACATAATCAAATTCCACTAGTGCTAATCTGACAGTACTGGCATCATGTAATATTCATTGTGTCACTGTTGTTTGGCCAACCAAAGAGGCATTCTCAGGCCCCAGCCACCTTCTTCTGCAGTTAGGAATACTAAAGGTATTTTAGTATTTCCTGCCTCTCTTCGAGCTGAGGGTGTCCATGTGACACAATGTGGCTAGCATTGCCACATCCCCCTTTTTCCTATCCTGAACATATGATGCCTGGAACTGCATGGTACATTTTGTGAAGCAAAAAGTATGAACACGAAAAGTCAACTTACCAAGGACAGTGCAACAGACGATAAATAATAGCATTATTGAGCAACTAAACCAATGCAAGCAATCACCTACCTTCATATAGCTTGATGTGAGGGGGGTAAAAAAAAAAAGGTTTTGTTAAATGCTTTCCAACCATTGTGGTTGAAATGGTTGAAACCCTGGTTCTGCCCCTTTCTAATAACAACATTTGTCAATTTTCTAACTATCTCTAAGCTCAGTTTCTCATCTGTAAAATGGGCATAAGTATAATTGCTCCCACAGAACTGTTGTGAATTATGGTTTTAAAAAATACGAAACGGGGCGCCTGGGTGGCTCAGTCGGTTAAGCATCCGACTTCAGCCTGGGTCACGATCTCACAGTCTGTGAGTTCAAGCCCCGCATCGGGCTCTGGACTGATGGCTCAGAGCCTAGAGCCTGCTTCCGATTCTGTGTCTCCCTCTCTCTCTGCCCCTCCCCCGTTCATGCTCTGCCTCTCTCTGTCTCAAGAATAAATAAAAACGTTAAAAAAAATAAAATAAAATAAAAAATAAAAAATACGAAACAATGCATGTAAAGTAACTGGATTGCACTTGGCACACAGTCTTACTCTCAAACATTAAAAGCACACTTCAATACTATAATATACATACCCAGGAATTTTTTATTTATTTATTTATTTTAAATATATGAAATTTATTGTCAAATTGGTTTCCATACAATACCCAGGGCTCATCCCAACAGATGTCCTCCTCAATACCCATCACCCACCCTCCCCTCCCTCCCACCCCCCATCAGCCCCCAGGAATGTTTTTAAAATAAAAGTTGTGGGGCACCTGGCTGGCTCAGTTGGTAGAGTGTGCAACTCTCAATATCAGGGTTGTGAGTTTGAGCCCCACACTGGGTGTAGGATTACTTTTAAAAAAATTTTTAAAGTAAAAGTTGCTTGTTTTCTCCCAAATAATTGCATACAAAAATTAAATATTTAGGGTGTCAGAGAATTCAATTCTTTATAATCCTCATTCTGTTACATCTCTTAGGTCAAGACATCTACAATTAGCATTAAAATGCACAAATAATACTCATGTGTGATTAAAGTAAGTGGTACAAATATCAACTAATAATAATTATAATTTAAATTTTTGTCACAGAAAAGTAAACTATTTTCCTCAGGACAAGGATAGATTGAAATGGCCTGCGGTTCCCCCATAACTTTCTCTTACCACATCACCCAGAAACCCGAGGCATTTTGAATCTTTAGTGTCTCATTATTCGGTTATTTTCAGGACATTCAACCATGTGTCTGGGATCACTGAAGAAAACAGCAGGTCTCTGGTGTTTGCTTTGTTTTGTTTTAGTCATAAGCATTTTTAGCTTCACTTCAACATGATCATCATTCCAACTGTTTCTTTGGAAGCTTATCTCGCCAAGCCAGTAAAAGACTGTGTTCCCAAGCCTAGAGACTTTCCATTTATAGCTTTCCATTAAGCCTCTTAAAGGTAGGTATTTATTCTAATTAAATATTTAAAAGGTAGGTTCTTTTATGAAATGGCTTTTTCGTTAATTCAAAAAGAGATAATTATTATACTTCGAAATCCTTTCTAATAGGATTTGGGTTGACCTACAACAAAAGACATAAATAGATTAAGATTGTTAAAAAAATCAAAACATATCAAAGCCCTGGAAGAGATGATGCAAATATGAAAATCACTGTGATTATGCACAAAATTTATCCCTGAGCTTCCATGAGACTAAGGCAAAAATGAAAATATAATTGATTAAGCAATTTTCATTACTTTATAAAGCAGATCTGTAATATTTCTATATACTAATTCTAAGTGTGGTCTTGGTACTAAATTCCAGTAGGAATTTATCTTTTGAGCCTTTCTTCAAGGAAAATTGAGTTTCATAATACACAGTATTTTCATCAATGAGGTTCAGTGGCTGCTTTGAACTTCAATAAAAGTCAATAGCATGACATTATGCCAGTAATTTTAAAATTATTTTTAGCCGTGAAACCTGGAAAATAAAATATTATACAGCAGCTCAATATATAAAATACATAAATAAGAATTTCTCTAACTGAAACTGAGTTAAGGGGCCTGAAGCTACCATAATCACTGATTACAGAATCTGGGTAAGGAAAAGGCCTATGTAGCCAATAAGCTGATCATATTAGCTACAAATATAAAAATGCAAATCAATGTCCTACAGCTAATATAACACTTAATAGTAAAAGACTGCATGGTCTTTCCATAAGACGGGGGACAAGACAAAGATATCTATCTACTCACATCAGGTCTCAGCCAGTGCAATAAAGCACAGGGGTGGGGAAGGAACATAAAGCAAACAGATAAGAAAGGAAAAAGCAAAGCTATCTTTATTCACAAACAACCTGATTGGCTGTATAGAAAATCTTAAGAATAATAATTTTTTAAAAAGCCACCAGAACAAGTAAGTTAATTCAGTAAGATTGCAGCATATCAGATCAACTGACAACTTGATTTGTTTTTATATACAAACAACAAACAATCGAAAATAAGACAAAAAAATACATTTAAAACAGCACCTAAAAACCATGACATACTAAGAAACAAATTTAACAAAATGTGTGCATAGGTAGTACACGTAAAACTACAAAATATTACTGAGGAAAATTAAACAAGATTTAGATGCAGAGATTGCTGAAGACTGAATTGTATCTCACTAAAATTCATGTGTTGAAGCCCTAATTCCCAAAGTAATGGTATTTGAAGATGTGACCTTTGAGAGGCAATTAGGTTATATGAAATCATGCATGTGGGACTCTCCTGATGAAATTGGTGCCCTTAAAAGAGGGGACATAAGAGAGCTTGTTTCTCTCCATACACAAAGAAGAGGTCATGTGAGCACACAGTAAGATGGTGGCTGCCTCCAAGTCAAGAGAGAAGAAGCCTCACCATGAAATATACTCTGCTAGCACCTTGGCCTTGAACTCCCCAGCCTCCAGAACTGTAAGAAAATTCATTTCTTTTTTTAAGCCATCTAGTCTATGATATTTTGTTATGACAGTCCAAGCCAAGACAGAGATATACCATGTTCCTGGATCAGAAGACTCAAAGCTGTTAAGATTAAGATATCAATTCATTCCAAATTGTTCTACAAATTCAGCATAATTTCAATTAAAATCCCAGCAGGCCCACATGGCCCAGAAATTCCACTCCTAGATATAGGCCTAAAATAATTGAAAACAGGGATTCAGACAGATATGTGTATGCCAATGTCTACTGCAGCATTATTAAGAACAGTCAAAAGGTAGAAACAAGTTAAGTGTCCTTCAACAGATCAATGGATGAACAAAATATGCTGTATACATACAATGGAATACTATTCGGCCATAAAAAGAATGAAATTCTGACACATGCTACAATATGAATGAATCTTGAAAACACTATTACTAAGTGAAATAAACCAGACACAAAAGGACAAATATGGTATGATTATATTTATATGAAATATTTAGGGTAAGCAAATTCATAGAGACAGAAAGTAGATTAGAGATTACCAGGAGCTGGGAAGTATTGGGTATTACTGCTTAGTGGGTACAGAGTTTTTGTTTGAAGTCACGGAAATTTTTGGAAATACTGGTGATGGCTGTACAACACTGTAAATATAACTAATGCCACCGAATTAAATACTTAAAAATGGGCAAGATGGGGGCACCTGGGTGGTTCAGTCAGTTAAGTGTCCGACTTCGGCTCAGGTCATGATCTCGCGGTTTGTGAGTTTGAGCCCCGCGTTGGGTTCTATGCTGACAGCTCAGAGCCTGGAGCGTGCTTCAGATTCTGTGTCTCCCTCTCTCTCTGCCCCTCCCCTGCTCACACTCTGTGTCTCTATCTCTCTCAAAAATAAACACTTAATTTTTTTTTTAAATGGGAAAAATGGCAAACTTTATGTTATATATATATATCTACTACTATAAAGAAAACTATTTCCAAAAAGAATTCTAGGAAGCCCTTCCATAGAAATCTACAAGTTGATTGTAAAATATACATAAAAATGTAAAAAAAAAAAAAAAAAAGACCTAGAATAGCCAGAATCATTTTGAAAAGAAGTTGTTGGAGAGCTTACATTACCTGACCTAAAGATTCACTATAATGCTCCAACAGTTAAGACAGTGTAGTATTTCTGTAAGAGTGGATATAGGAACAGTGGAAGAGAACAAAGTGTACAGAAATAGAGTCATATTTTATCAATTAATTTTCAACAAAGTGCCAAGGTAATTCAATAGGGAGAGAAATCTTTCAATGAATGGTGTAAAACATCTGTATATGAACTTTGATCTTTCCTCACATCACACACAAAATTAACTCAAAATGGATCATAGACCTATGGTTGTAAAAATTGTAAAAACCAAAACTGTAAGTCTCCTAAATAGATTAATTTTCAAAACTCCAAAATTGAGTAGTTGAACTACACATAAATTAAAATATGATCTTCACAATTAAGAAAATGAAAAGATAAGCCACAAACCAGGAGGAACTGGGATTAAATATTTATCTATATTTTTATATATTTACATATATACATATATAATTTATCCATATTTAATACATATTTTTATTTTATTATAGCTCATATTATATATATAATATACATATGCACACACATATGAATACATACACATATATAAAGTGGTGTGGAGTATGTGTATGTGGGGATACAAGAACTTGTATCCAGAATTTAATAACCTACAACCTAACAAGAAGACAAAAATTCATTTTAAAAATTGTTGGGGCACCTAGGTGACTCAGTCAGTTAAGCGTCTGAGTGTTGGTTTTAGCTCAGGTCATGATCTCATGGTTTGTGTGTTGGAGCCCCATGTAGGGCTCCACACTGACAGCACACAGAGCCTGCTTGAGATTTCTCTCTCCCTCTCTCTGCCCCTCCACCACTCATGCACACTCTCTTACTCTCTTCCAAAGTAAATAAATAAACTTTTTTTAAAAATTGGGCAGCTAAGTCGATTAAGCGTCTGATTCTTGATTTTGTCTCAGGTCATGATTTCTTGGTTGGTGAGTTTGAGCCCCGCATCAGACTCTGTGTTCACTGTAGACACTGCTTGGGATTCTCTCTCTCCTTACTCTCTGTCTGTCCCCTCCTTCATGCACTCTCTCTCTCACTCACACTCTCTCTCTCTTTCTCTCTCTCAAAATAAATAAACATTTTTCTAAAATTAAAAACATAAAAATTGTCAAGTGATTTGAACACACTTTGTAAAAGAAGATCCACAAATGGCCACTAAGTACAACAAAGAATATAAAACTACACTAGTCAACAGGAAAATGCAAATTTAAATCACAGTAAGATATCATTACAAACCCACTAGAATGACTAAAAATAAAAATACTAGAGCAGGTGAAAATCTCACACCATACTGGTGTGAAAGCAAAATGTTGTAATGGCTTTTTAAGGCAGTTTGGTAGATTCTTATAAAGTTAAACATGTATCTGTCATATTACCCCACAATCCCAAGAGGAATTAAATCCCATAATTATAGCTGATTTATTCATAATAGCCCAAAACCCTGGAAAACAACCTAACTACCCAGCAATAAGGGAATACATAACCAAATTGTGATATATCCGTTCAATGGGCTACTACTCAGCAATAAGAAGAAATAGGCCATTTTACCATTGATACATGCAATTCAATGGATAAATATCAAAAACATTTTACTGAGCAAAAGAATATATGCATACTGTATTGTTCCATTTACATGGAAATCTGAAAAAAAATCTATAATGACAGAAAACTGATCAGTGGTTGCCCAAAGCTGTGGCTGGAAAAAGAGGGGGGTGACTGCAAAGTGGCATGAGGGAACCTTTTTGGGTAATGAAAATATTCCATGTCTTGATTGTGGTGGTAGTTACATAAATGTATTCACTTGTCAAAACCCATCTAATTCTATACTTAGAATAGGTGCATTTTATTGTAAATCACACCTCAACAAAAGTCTGAAAAGTGGAAATAAATACCTACAACCATTGCTAAACCCACAGCATGTACTTGCCAAGGCTGTGACAAAATGGACTGTCAAAGCAACATAGTCAAGCACACCCACAGGTAAGCTGAAGTGTGGGTGTAAATTCAGTGTGAGGATAAACAGAATTCTGAGTCACTGGCAGCACCAGGGGCAATCTCTTCCTCATGCCCAGCTGGGAAATATTCGCATTTTTTTCCTACCATCAGTGTACGTATTCCAGGTAAAGAGCTCAACAGCCAGGAGAATATCTATGCAGTATCTTCCTCCTGAAAGAAGACAGGTATTCTTTGCATGTGGTCCTTGAAACAGGACTCAGAAAGCCGATACCATGGACAGCTCTCCAGAAGATACAGTATTTAGTATAAATTATCATCTGTGGGTGATGTTTGTGTATTTTTGTCACTTGCATTGCTTCCCTAACCAGGACAGAGTACTAATTCTTAATAACCCCCTCCAAGATAGTCCCTTAGGAATTTGTTCAAAACCTTGGGTTTTAACCAGAAATGATTTGAAAACATAGAAAAGCATAACTAAAGTGGTGGTTTATGTTTTGTTCTTTGTGCAGATAAAAATTCATCCCAAAACTTTTCTAAATTTCTTAATAAAGTCCATTTTCTCGGATGATCTTGCTATGGTTCTCAAACACTTCATGATCTTAGCCCAAATCCTGGATCGGCTTGGAATTAGAGTCTAAGGATATGCCTTTTAACACCTTCCTGATGATTCCAGTACAGATAACTTTCAAACATGGTTTGAGAAATACTGCTCTAATGGATTCACTGTTTCATTGCTCTGCCAGAGACACTTTTTTTTTAGTTCTCCAATTAGTTTGAAGTGGGTTGACAGACAGGCTGATAATAATAAAATACATAATCAAATTCAACTTAGTCACTATATACGTTCTTCAAACTGTCCCTCATGAGTATGGGACAATTTATAACTGGTTGTTGACCTTGCTTCTGTTAAATACATTTTAAATACAAGTGGCATTGATTCTATAAACAGTTAACATCCAAGAAAAGCAACCCATAAAGAATCTTTACACTTAACTCCTGGAGAATGGAGACTCAGATTGCTTAAAAGAACATGAAATAGTTTGCTGTTATAGATTAAATTTCTTCTGAGAAAAGGTGTAAACTCTTACATGTGGCATCCAGATGGAAAATTAGTCCCTTCCCACCCACGCAAAGAAGGTCTTTAAAACTCTTCCACAATGTAAAGAAAGGGAAGACATTTTGTGGCAAGAAATCTTGCAACTTGTACATTGAAAGAGTACTGCAAATCTTGGGAGCAATCTCTAATGTGTGGAACGGCATAGTGTCAAATAGAACAGATAACTGAACTACAGAAATTGAGCTGATGGAGAAGTAATATATCAGAGTCTAAATGTTCAACAATGGTAGACAGACTGACAATTTTTCACAACTATATCTGGTTTTGGTCTTGAAAATGACCAATCTAACATAAGTTTGTATGGGTCAGCATGAGATGCAAGAAAGGATCAGTCTTTGCTAGGGAACTGGGAGACTAACAGGAGGGTCAACCACAACCAGCCAGAAATACCCTCTTAGCTTCTCTTGATTAAGGGTTTCACCAATGCCTTAATGAGTGGACTTGACAGTTAATCCCAGAATACATTGTGGTTATATCTGTATAATGTTTATTTATAGCTTTTTCTCTATATATATGCCAAAGTTAATTAACTATTTAGTTGAGTTTAAACAATTTGTTTTGAGGGTATGACTCCTCATTCTCAGTAAATATTTTTAGGGATTTAAAAGGTATTCAAACTAGGTGAATCCAATCAACAATTGCAATTACAATATGAGCACCTCTTTTTATTAGTGGCTCTTAATTTTTAAGAAAGATTTTTCAGAAAATTCACTGTGAGTACTTTATGCTATAAAATAAATTATCTTAATATGAATTCAATTAAACAAGCTCAAGAACCGAACGATGGAACAACAAAATGAAACAAAAAGATTGCAGAAGTAAGGAAACAAAGTGAGGGTCAAAAGAACACGGCTAACAAAATAACAAATAAATTAGTAAGATCAAAGAGCTGAATAGATAAAGTTGAAAACTGAATTACTCACTAGAGGAAACATTTGAGAAAATCACAGTGAATGCAGAGGAAAAAAAATACAGAAACTAAACCAATTATAAGAGAAGTAACATAAATAGAAGGCTTAGAAAAGGTAGATAACACAATAAATGCACCAAAACAGTATTCAAGGATATAGTACAAACTTCTCTTGTATTAAGAAAATAAAGGGCACATGAAATTAAAAAAGGTAAACATTTTCTCACATTTTATTTTCACAAAAGCAATACAGCTTCATTAATATGAAGAAAAAAAAGGAAGGGACAGAGGGAAGGAGAAAGGGACTATGGATATGCCAAGATACTATTTTATCATTTTCCTAGTGACCTAATCAATACAAAAGAAGCAGGAAGAGGAAGAAGAGAGAGAAAAATCACCATCCATTTGTATTGATCACAAATCAGATACCTGAATTCTTGAGTATATTTGCTAATACCTGATATATGGGAATTTTACTGTCAGTGATTTTGCCTGATATTTGTCTCTAATTTGAAGTATTTGAAAGAGAACTTCATATTTGCAGAGGCCCAACTGTGCTACTGATTAAAAAAGGTCTGTGTTCCATAAATATTTACATCCTGCTCCACAAGAGCAGGGAAACAACTTAGTGTGCCTGTTGCTTTCCCACTTAAATATACTCTACTCAACAAATATACTTTACTCAACAAAACAATTGTGGATCATTTTCTACATATAATTATCTTTTCTGCCAGAACACTGTTAGTAGAATGTCAATTCTCCAAAGACATAGACTGTACTTTCTCTTTCCTCCAGATAATGTGTGGCTTTGCACAGTGTAAGTACTAATAATAAACAATGAAACTGTAAGCTAATTGATGGTTATAATGATATTGCTTTAAACCCCCTAAGGCCAGGCTGTGAACTCTCTTGACCAGACATAATTTCCACTAAGTTGCAGATCTAAGTGACTTTGCCAAGTACAATTGTATTTGCAATGAGTCTCTTACAATTATCTACTCTCTTCTCAATCACTCCCTTGCATTTCATTAGGATTTTAGCAACTGGCTCACTGTGAACTTCTCAGCCACTACTCCAGGCACTATTTTTAGCAATTCAAATACTCCTTGTTCTTTTTCTCCACTGTATTCACCTAGCAAAACCCAAACTGTTTAAAACCCAAGTTTCTATCTACTTCCTGCTTCACCCTGACAGCCAAAGTGGCTGGAGAACACTCACCTGAGTTACCCAATCTCAAATAAATGTTTTAAGGAAGAATTTTAAGAAAATTCTTCATTTTCTTAAAGTAAACTTATGATCACAAATCTCAAGAAAGATCTCATCACCACTGAGCAGTTTTATATCTTTCCATGGTAAATTCATTTTTCCACTCTGCCAAAATTTTGCCTTACATATTTTCCTCTCACCTCAAACCCTCAAAACTCCCTCCTCCCTCTGATTCTCAGTCTTGGCTGATGACCTTGACTTCTATTTTACTAAAAACTAAGAACAATCAGAAAAAAAAGTGTTCATTTTCCCATCACTGAATCTTCTAACCAAACTGCATCTGGCCCATCCACTTTGTCTTTCCCCCAGATTCAACAGCCAACCTTTCTTTGGCCCATTTAAACCAACCCTCCACAGTGCACCAGATTCTGTCTTTCTTACCCACTCAGAATTTTGCTCCTGGAATTCTTCTCTTTTTCCACTCCCTCCTCAGTTTTACCCTCTCAACTGGATCATTTTCATTAGCATGTAAACATGCTATTTAAAAAGTCTCTTAACTTGAAAAGCAAACAAACAAAACAAACTTCCTTGATTTGTCCCTTCAACTTCTCCCTACTTCTCTGCTTCTCCTTTGGGAAAAGAATGTCTCTACTTGTTCCTGTTCACTCTTAATTTACTCCAATCAAGCTCTGTCTCCACCACTCCCATGAAACTTCTCAAATCATGATCATCTACAATCTTCTTCTTGCCCCATCTGTCTCCAGATTACTCAACCTCTCAAAAGTATTAACTTACTGGATAATAGCCTTGTTCTTGAAATACTTCACTTGTAAGTATTACTTTACTTACTTCACTTCAGAGTGAAGAGCACTTTACTGGCTTTCCTCTTAATTCTCTGGCACTTTTTCTCAGTTTCCATTGCTAACTCCTCCTGCTCCCAAAGTTAGCATTCTCTGGAGTTCAGTCCTTAGCTGCCCTATTTTCTTTATGTTTATTTCTTCCTGGATAATCTTACCTAGTTCCATGGTATTATATAATTAACAATATGCTGATTATTCCCAAACCATATAAATATTATATAGTCTTTATAGTCCATATTCTAACCTTTGTATTCCATTTCCAGGCTCTCATCTGTGTCCTAAGCTCATAACTCTTGATATCCTACTACTGGCTATTTAATATTTCTAGTAGTTGTCTAATAGATTTCTTAAACTAATGGCCAAAGAAAAACTGTATTTCTATCTTCAATAAATTTGAATGTCTCCCAATCACCCTCATCACAGTTACAAGTAGTACCATTTACTGTTTTTCAGAACAAAAAATTTAAGTGTAATTTTTGATTACTTATAATTTTGATAATCAAATAGCTTTAATTATCCCTTTTCTTCAACCTGATCTGAATTATGAGAAAGTCCTATGGGCTTTACCTTCAAAATATTGCAAATCCAATATTTATCGTCATTTCCAATGGTTAAATTTACATGTCAACTTGACTGTGTCCCAGGGTGTCTAAATATTTAGTTAAACATGATTCTGGGTGTGACTGTGAAGGTATTTCTGAATTAAACTGACGTTTTAATTGATAGACTGAGTAACACAGATTGCCCTTCCCAATGTGGGTAAGCCTCATCCAGTGCACTGAAGGCCTGAAAGCATCAAAAGACTGGGCAAGAGAGAATTTTCTCTCTGCCTGGCATACTTGAGCTGGAAGTTACACCATAAGACTCTCATGCTTCTCAGACTGCAGCTGTTCTCTTGCAGACCTTCAGACTGCAAATCTTGGGACTTTTCAGCTTCCATAATCATTTTGTGAGCCAATCCCTTACATTAAATCTATCTACCTATATGTCTCTCTATCTACCATTTCATTGTGTTTGGCCAGCTTAAGTCAAGTAGAGTAGGATCTTTGGTATCAGGTAGATCCCTAAGATTTTATCTCAGACAGAAACAATTCCAACTCCTTTTTCTAGCAAATATGGAGAGCTATAAATTCTTTATCTTCTTTTTTTCTTTATCCTCTTATTTTAAGGACTATCACTTTCCCCAAATGATCTCAAAGCTATTTGTATATGAAATTAATACAAATTATGGGTTTATGTGGTAGATATAGCAATTGTTTTCACTTAAGAGAATGGATTGCCATTTTTAATTATCGCTCACACTTTTTAAAAAATACAGAATACAGTGATCACTCATGACTATAAGAGAGATTTTATCTCAATATGGGTGGTAAAAATATGAAGGTTTCTAGTGCTATTTTATGCTTATTTCTTAAAAAAAATGTTAATCCTCCCACAAGAAAACATTTTATCCCTTAAGGAAGAATCCATGATTCCTCCCATCACTCTGCTTTACTTATATTAATAACTTTTTTCATTAATTTTACTATTAACTTTTGACTTCTAGCAATGTTTTATCACTAGTGAATTCTTTCAGACAACCACAGGGTAATATGGTAAGGATTAACATCTTAATAAAGGAGAATAACTTTTTTTGCATTCTTAGAAAGTTCCAGGCCAAGATAATTTTCTTATAATCATAGTTCAGAAAAGCTTTCTTATGGTTATTATAAAGATGCCAAATGAAACTATATCTTAAAATATGTTATCAAATATCTCCTTAACAGAAATCCATACACATAGCTATTGCTCAAGCAACTCCAAAAATAATACAGGACTCAAGTCAAAGATGTCCCAATAGAGAATTCATTATAACAGAGCTATTGTTAAAGTTTCTAACTTCCAGTAGCTTCTGCAGATTTAACAAAGAATTTTCAGAGCATTGCCAGGCTTCTACATTGCCATAAAACATGTTTTTACACCTAAAGGAGTGACTTCACCAAATTCTTTTAAATTTATAGTAGGCACCCAATTTTTGAAGATCACCCACACTGCTTGTCAAGATTAATTGTTTCTTTGGATTTTATCTGAAATATAAAGACAAAGAAGCAAAGAAAGACAAGCAAGCAAAGAAAGTCAAACTAAGAGGTACAGTTTCTATTGTGTTTTCCATTTTTATCTTTCAGGCAGAGGCTTTAAAGATGCATTTGATTGTATGGTATAAAGAGTAAATGGCTTCTTTCTGGAACTACTCACATAGGCACAAATATCTAGGTAGGGTTAAACATAACCTGTTAACATTAAAATGACAGATAAGAAGAATTTTAACTGTAAACCTCATCTTGCTCCATGTTACATCTGACTGATTCAAATAATAAGCTTCCTTCTAGAAACTCTTAGAAACACTGGACATGAGGATATGAAGGAAGAAGATAAACAGGCCAAAATTTCAACTATCTACATACTAAAACAAATTCATGCTTACAGTTTTGGCATTATTAAAATTCTCCCTCATTTCTCAGGAACTGGGTACTAAATTGTGATGTATTTTTTTTTTAATGTTTGTTTATTTTTGAGAAAGAGTGAGACAGAGCATGAGCAGAGGAGGGGCAGATAGAAAGGGAGACACAGGGGGCGCCTGGGTGGCTCAGTCGGTTAACGGTCCGACTTTGGCTCAGGTCATGATCTCGTGGTCCGTGGGTTTGAACCCCGCGTTGGGCTCTGTGCTGACAGCTCAGAGCCTAGAGCCTGCTAAAGATTCTGTGTCTCCCTCTCTCTCTGACCCTCCCCCATTCATGCTTTGTCTCTCTCTGTCTCAAAAATGAATAAACGTTAAAAAAAGAAAAAGAAAAAGAAAAAGAGAAAGAAAAAGAAAAAGAAAGGGAGACACAGAATCTGACCCAGGCTCCAGGGTCTGAGCTGTTAGCACGGAGCCTGACGCAGGGCTCAAACCCACAAACCATGAGATCATGACCTGAGCTAAAGTCAGATGTGTAGCTGACTGAGCCACCCAGGAGCCCTGTTTGTGAAAACTATGTGCTGCTGTTCTCTAAATTATTTAAAACTATTTACATTTTATGTTGAAATTTAATTTCTCAGTGTTTGCTCTGATTAACTCTTAAAAGTAAAACATTTACCTAACCCTTGTTTTTGTCTTATAATAGCATTTGTGCTTGATATAAATTTCATTTGTTAGTTTTCAGTCTGTTAATAGTGCAAAATAATACTTAAAAATTCCAAGACGACTTTAAAAACAGCCTCTGTTACCAGTTACTATAAAGCATCAATCATTGGTCATAAGAGTATTCCCCATACATTTGTAGGATATCTTTCATGTAGCATAGGTAGAGTATTTTATCGCTCGTCCA
The DNA here is from genome assembly GCF_022837055.1 of Prionailurus viverrinus. Classification (NCBI taxonomy): domain Eukaryota; kingdom Metazoa; phylum Chordata; class Mammalia; order Carnivora; family Felidae; genus Prionailurus; species Prionailurus viverrinus. The sequence continues at coordinate 144,248,880 of NC_062562.1, forward strand.
AAAAAAAAGCAATTGAAAATCAACTGTTTTGACTTTTTCAGAATTCCAAACATATTTCTACATGCATCAGATAAATCATTTATGCAACTCTCATTAGAAAGCATTACATAACACATGTCACCATCATATCTGAGATTTCTAAATCACATCTTTCATTTGCCTTCTTCCTTATTTAAATTTTCCAGGCCGAGTTTTGAGCCACATAGCTTTTCTTGAAGTGACAGGAGAGATCAACAACACAGAACTTACAAGTTTTCTTTTCCATCTCTGCACAAAATCATTTTGACTTTGATTAAAGTGACTGACCACCAGGGGGTTGACTGAATTGACAGTCTATTACTTTACCTGTTAAGAAATCAATTGATTCAATCCAGAGGGCAATCTGATTGTTTTTTAGATACAACCTAAAATGATCTTTATCAATGTTGAGATAACCAGTCCGAAGCAATCACTAAAGAATAAAGTATTTCAAAACCTATATATTAAAATTCATTACCGATGACTGCATTAATTTGGAATTTTGGTCATTTAGACCTATTCTCTGTTGGGCGAGTTCCATATGATACTAAAGTATTGATAAAATTTTACTCTCCCAAACATCATAATTTCATGGGCACTACCTAGAATGGCATGGCCTATGAAATACCAATGATACAGGAAGCATAAACCTAACTCAGCACATGGTACCTTCACAGAAAACCTAAACATTACTAATATGACCAGGAAAAAAATCATGGAAGGAAAATGGAAGCTTCACTATAAAATTATATCCTTATTTTTTTTGTATTAAGTCAAATGTTTTAAAAGAAATTTAAAATGAAGAGAATATTTTAACTTTATCACAGAAGTTGTATTGTACTAAAATTTCACAAATTACAGCCCCACTAATTTGGAATTATGAAAAATCTGACTTTTTTTATTTCTTGAAGTTTATATTTGACCCAATGTAGAGAGAAGTTATTCTTCTCTGGATTGTTTTTCAATCCTTATAAATAACATGGCCACAAAGTCTCAGTTCAGTGCCTATATGTCTCTAAAACTTCTCTAACATTTGACAACTCTCTTTTTAAGAAAATTTATCCCAAGCAACAGGCGCTTTCTCCAGGCAACAGGAGCTGACCATAATTTAATAATGTAATTTTCATCACATTATATTTATTTTTATAGTTGCCTTCTGTTTTCAGCAGAGAATGCTGGTTTTCTATTCACAGCACTAATATAAAGTTTTCTCTTTAAGTAAATTTAGAATACAAAGTGAACCAATTTAAAGAAAATATTGAGTAATAACTGTACAGGTGGTAAGCAAGTATGTCTAAAAATCATGACAGTGGTAAAAATGGCTAGGTGTTGGGAAGTAAATATATATAAAACCAATACATAAAAAATTAAATACAAAACTATAATAGGAAAACCATCTACTTGGGTGAACAAATTAGTTTCAATCCCTTTCCTAGTATTTATTTGCATATCATTGTGTCAATTCTAAATGACTCCTCTTTATTTATTGAGGTGATTCCATCGAAACCTTAACTCAACAATATTTTGACAGCTTCTTGTTCAGTACAATACAAGCCTGAAAGTTATAAGACTAAATCCCTTAGAGAAAAATAAGTCCATAATTCAAAAACTTCATTCAACAAATGAATCAATCATTCTGTACATCCGCCATGGTGAGCCAGATTTGGAAAAGGATAAAAAGACCTAAGTATCCACTCATTATTCAAAAGCTATTTCTTGAGTAGCTATGATATGCAAAGCCACTTGCTGTGTAGGATTTAATTAAAGGAAGAGAAGAAGGAGAAAAAGGAAGACGAATAGGAGGAGGAAGAGAAAGATAGGGAGGGAAATAATTATTAAACAAAGATTCTGAACTGAAGGAGATTATCCTCTGGTTATTATTACTTAATATTGTCCTTGAGTTTTACTTACAGTCCTAGATACTGTTTCATTTTCTCATATATTGCCTTTTCAGGAAAAGGCAATGTATTATTCAGTAAGAGGTAATATTTAAGAGACATTTCCTTTGAGTGTCAGGTTCTATGAAACTCAATAACAAATTCATGGAATACAGAACAGCACAACCTTAAACCCATAGCAATGTTTATAAAATTCTGCAGACTTGGCCTCTCACATATTCTTTGTGATAGAGGTGATGCTGCTCCAGAAAGGAAAGAATTCCAAATCTGTAAAATAAAGTCACAGTACTACCACAGTACTAACTTGAACACTTGCATTTAATATAAAAGCATAACTTGAAGTTTAATTATATAAATTAAAATTGTTGGAAGGAAGCTGCAATCCTTCACATAGATGGTGCCTCTTATCTTTACTAGATGTGTATATCTCCCTTAGGATGAGTAGAGTAGTGAAACTGTAATATACTTAGTAAACGATCTGCATTTATATTCTTCTTCCTCTTTACTCTATGACTGAAGTCTAGGAGGACTTCTACAGAAAAAGACAAAATCTATTGTGCTCCAAGAAAGGGTCATTTCTTGATATGAAAATGGATTTTGATGTTCAACACTTCATTTCTGATACACTGAAGGCTGATTTCCAAAAAAAGTTTTGTACCATATGTACTCACACATCCCATATCATTTTTCATTTAAAAAACCAAAAATCTTACAGAAAGATTACAAGACTTTCTTTGTACTCTACATCCTATGTAGTGGCATTTTCTGTACCACCTTGGCATGGGAGGCCTCCCCAATGCATTTGAAGCTGATGGTACAGCGGGCATAAACGCTATGGCAGCCCTCTAACCCAGCCTTCCACTTGTATGGACTGCTCCCTCTTCTCAAAAGGATTACGAAATAGCTGATGAGGCCAGGAAATACAAATATCAGTCACCCAGGAATCAACTTCTTTTTTTTATTTTTATTTTCATTTTTATTTTAGAGAGAGGGTGCGTATTCAGGGGAGAGGGGCAGAGGGAGGAGGAGAGAGAGAGAAAGAAAGAGAAGTGGGGGAGGTCGTAAGCAGGCTCCAGGCTCAGCATGGAGCCCGATGTGGGACTTGATCCCACAACCCTGGGATCATGCCCTGAGCCAAAATCAAGAGCCAGGTGCTCAACCAGTTGAGCCACCCAGGCTTCCCAGACCCTGGGAATCAACTTTAATTGGTTCATTACTTCATTTCCACCAGTAGTAGGGGAGGAAAAGTAATATTTGGTGTCAAAGAGATAAAGCCAGAAAGCTGGCCCTACAAAGGAAGTGGGGATAGTGATCCATCCCTGACATCCTCTGCCTTCATGGTTATTTCACCAGATTCTGGGGCCAATCCTGCTCCTCCTGCAGCAAATGAGGCAAATACAGGTCCAAACAACTGCAACCCCCCCAACTCCATCTGAAGCCTATCTACCTCAGCTCTGATAATCATGCCTGGTCTCCTTCTGCCATGGCCAATCCCCACTTAGTACCATAGTTACTATCTACATCCTTCCTTGTCTTTTCTTCTCAGTCAACACTCAAATGGTATGTCAGGCACTGTGTTAGCAATGGAAAACAAAAAAGAACAAATCCTTTAGGGCAGGGGTGCTCACTAATTCCTATGATTTTAGATATCCTGTCCCATGTGGCAGCTTCATCTGATTTTGCTTCCCATAAAAGTAAAAACCTTTTTAATGTGAAAAAACTTGCAATATTACATAATTGCAGCCATTTGAGTCACCAATTCCACTTAAATAGCATTTTACTGTCTCAAATGTTATAATGAAAGCTTTTGCTTATTCTTCTTGCAGTGTATTTCCTTGAGTTCTTACTACAGCTTCTATGATGGTCTTGGGTTGCTGGCTTCCTTAATTAACTTCTCATCACATAGAATCACTAGAATTTCTTGCTAATTGGAAATGAATACCTCAAAATTATTTTTACTGTTAGGCTCTTTTTAATATTCCATAAGATGTGCCATTTCCTTCTTATTCCTTAAACCCTTTATTTAAGGCAAAAGCAGAAGAAAGGGGGGCTTTCTATCACAAATCCAGGATGTTCTTGAAGGTTTGGGTGGTTAATTAGTTTCCTATTGTTCAGATCTATCAAAGCCTCCTTGTAGACAAAAGGGGAACATTACTCACACTGAGGGTGGCAGAGAAGAAAAACAAAACAAGATCATCAAGGCCATTGATAAGACTGGGCCTCTTATTTCCAGACTTTCTACTAAGTAAAGAATAACAATCCCTGTGGTTTAGACCACTTTTAATCAGGAATTCTTTTACCTACAACGCAAAGCATTCTGTTACAGTCTCTGAGACCCCTATTACCACAGCTAGATCAGTTTACTGGTTCAATCAAAGATGAATGGAGAGAGTCACAGGCTGGAGCAGGGAAGGAGACAGACCTCTGGTGAAGCCTATTCTGAGCTTCCTGACCAAGTTTTCTCTGACAGTTTCCTATAGTTTGATTTTCTACAGTGAACATAAACTGTCATCTTCTGCTCAGAGTCTCAGGAAAGCAAAGACGTGGAGACCAATCTCCATGTGACTTCACCTCTACCTTCTCCCCAGGGGCCATGGCCATTAGCTTAATCCACAAAGCAGAAATTGGGACAGCTGCCTGTGGACCAAAGGAATGGTTGTACACAGAGGTCTCAAGGTAAATGGGCTCTCTTGCAGGTGAGAGTGGATGGAGGGAAGCCCTAATACGCAGTCTGCCAATTTTCATAGTATAAATAATCTCACCATAGATTTCAAACTACTAACAACTTAACAACTGGCTAACAAAATTCCTCAGTATTTAACAATCAACTCAGGGGGTGGCTGGGTGGCTCAGTTGGTTAAGTGTCCAATTCTTGGTTTCAGCTCAGGTCCTGATCTCACAGTTCATGGGTTCGAGCCCTGCACTGGGCTCTGCAGAATCAGCATGGAGTCTGCTTGGGATTCTCTCTCTCCCTCCTTCTCTGCCCCTCTCCCGCTTGCTCTCTCTCTCTCAAAATAAATAAATAAACCTAAAAATTAAAAAAAAAACCTCTGGAAAGCCAGTGCCAGTTCCACATCACTAAAAGTAACTGTATGTTTCCTTGTTTCAGATATTAACTTAATAAAGTTATCTTTTTTGTACCAATAGGACACATTGCTAAAGGAAAGTCAAGCACATAAAATTCATAATCAACTCTTCTCTTCATGGAGCTTGTACTCCTGTGGTAAGTTCAGGAGCCTTTGCAACATAGAACCAAAAATCACTCCTAGGGCAACACACTTACAAATGCAAATTAACCTAAAGCAAATTGACATCTAAGTACCTAAGACATAAGGAAAATGAGTACAGTAGCCATCACATAGGGTGGTTTAAAGGCCCAAATGAGATCATGGATGAGAAGACTTTTGGTGAGTTATAGGCCTCTACAGAAATGTAAAGGATCATTCTTCATAGAGTGGAGTGAGGCTAATCAGACAAGGCAACATCTGGATTCTCAGAACATGGTAATTGATAATGACAAGGTCAAAAATGGAAAGACACGATGCCTAGGGATACTAGAAGACAGAACAGCAAACAGAGACCACTGACCTCAAGACAATGGAGTGAATTTTGTTCACATGGCCAAATTATTTTTTACTACACCACCACCACCTTTTTCATCCCATTTATTATACAACCATTAGTACAGTTGTAATTCCTCTAATGTCTCAAAAGCTGCATCTGCAAAACTATCCTCTAAGCATTGTTTTTAGGATATTCAGGACAAAGACCTAAATGGTCTTCAGAATAGGATCCCCCAAATTCAAGGTCTAGTATGACTTGGTAGGTTAAAAGTATGGCCTCTGGGACAGAATTCTGACTTGAACACTTGGTAGCTCTATGCCTTATACAAGTAATTTAAATGCTTCATGTCTTTGGAGTGCCTGGGTGACACAGCTGGTTAAGCATCCAACTCTTGATCTTGGCTCAGGTCATGATCTCACAGTTCGTAAGTTCAAGCCCTGCATTGGGCTCTACACTGATGTTGTGGAGCCTGCTTAGGATTCTGTCTCTCCTTCTCTCTGGCCCTCCCTGACTTGTACTCTTTCTTTCAAAATAAATAAATAAACTTAAAAAAAATTTAAACGTCATGCCTCAGTTTCCTCATCTGCAAATTGAAATGCCTCAGTTTCCTCATCTGCATATTAACTTATAATATGATTTTTCAGATTAAATAAATTAAAACATATAAACTATTTAGTACAATGCCTGGCACGTAGTTATAACTCAATAGCTGATGATGTTATTATTATTAATTTGAAAAGTTTTCCATTCAAAATTTGGATTAAAAGTCTTAAGGGCACCTGGGTGGCTCAGTTGGTTGAGCATCCAACTTCAGCTCAGGTCATGATCTCGCAGTCAGAAAGTTCGAGCCCAGCATCGGGCTCTGTGCTGACAGCTCAGAGCCTGGAGCCTGCTTCTGATTCTGTGTCTCCCTCGCTCTCTGCCCCTCCCCCACTCATGCTCTGTCTCTGTCTCAGAAATAAACATTAAAAAAATTTTTTTTAAGTCTTCTTAAATATATAGTAAAGAAATATATTTCCCTGATGATGAGTGATGTTAAGCATCTTTTCATGTGTCTGTTGGCCATATGGATGTCTTTGGAAATGTGTTCATTCATGTCTTCTGCTCATTTCTTAACTGGATTATTTGGTTTTGGGTGTTGAGTGTAGTAAGTTCTTCATAGATTTTGGATATTAATCCTTTATCCGATATTGCAAATATCTTCTTCCATTTCATTGGTTGCCTTTTAGTTTTGTTGATTGTTTCCTTTGCTGTGCCACCTCACAATGGTCAGAATGGCTAAAATCAACAACTCAGGAAACAACATATGTTGGTGAGGATGTGGAGAAATGGGCATGCTCTTGCACTATTGGTGGGAATGCAAACTGGTGTAGCCACTCTGGAAAACAGTGTGAAGTTTCCTCAAAAAATTAAAAATAGAATTATCCTACAACCTAGCAACAGCACTAATAGGAATTTATCCCGAGGATAGAGGAGTGTTGATTAATAGGGGCCCATGTACCCCAATGTTTATAGCAGTGCTATCAACAATAGCCAAATTATGGAAAGAACCCAAATGCCATCAACTGATGAATGACTAAAGATGTGATTTATATATACAATGGAATACTACTTGGCAATGAGAAAGAATGAAATCCTTCCATTTGCAACTGGAAGGTATTATGCTAAGTGAAATAAGTCAGTCAGAGGAAGACAGATACCATACGTTTTCACTCATATGTGGAATTTGAGAAATTTAACAGAGGACCATGGGGGAAGTGATGGGGGAAAAATAGTTTCAAACAGAGAGGGAGGCAAACTGTAAGAGACTCTTAAATACAGAGAACAAATTGAGGATTGATGGGGGAGACAGGGGAAAGGAGAAAATGGGTGATGGGTATTGAGGAGGGCATTTGTTGGGATGAGCACTGGGTATTGTATGTAAGCAATGAAGCATGGGAATCTATTCCTGAAGCCAAGAGCACACTGTATACACTGTATGTTAGCTAACCTGAGAATAAATTATATTAAAAGAAAAGAAATTATAGGCCATTAAATTAGTTTTACCACCTGTTTTTAAATAAGATGATTTTTAAATCAGCTAAATGCTTTTTTTTTTGACCACTTAAGTGTCAACTTCACCTTATGACTGGCCTTCTTATGATTCAAAGTCCATTGAACAGTATAAGAAAGCTGTTAAATACCTCATATACATCTAACATGGAAGGGAAGGATGGAAATGGATAGAGAGAGGGAGAGCTGGACAGAGGGAGAGCTGGACAGAGGGAGAGAGAGGGAGAGAGAAACCAGAGGAGAGATCATGTCTCCTATCAACTCACATGATCATCCTCACACCAATTACTGTGGCCAGAGGATTGGGATATGCTGATTGGATGGCGCTGGGATGTTTGGGGAATTAGAGATCTGGGTGAGAAGAAAGGAGGTAGATACTAGGTGGGTAATCTACAAATGGACCCTATAGTTTCAAAAACAATTTCCTCTCATTTGTTGACCTCAAACTATAAGAAATGGGTTATTCAGCAATAGACATGATTTAAATTTTGATTGCTTATAATTCTGGTACTGGTAAGTACCATATTACATTTCAAAGATCATATTGGCTGTTATTTACTCTTACCCTTGGATATTCCACCTCCATAAAAACAGTAGGGAAAACTCTTTATAAACAGAATGTTTTACTAGCTTCAGTATTGGTTGCTACTGTATTTTTTTTGATAGAGCCAATTTTCCTGTTTCACGTAGGAAATATTTATAGATTTCCTATGGTGACATATATCAAGGTAGAGAAGGTTAGCTGTGAATATAAAAAAAAAACAGCCCAACAAGCTAAAAAGGGAAGAATTTACTCAAGCAATTTTATTGCCAAATAATGACAACCAATTTGCATGACTGTAGCTGAATTGACTGACTGAATTATAACCAGTTGTTTTGAGACATTCATGAAGGTGAGGTCCAAAGAAAAAAATTAGGCACCTCTTACAAGGCTTTTATTCACTGTTTTTTGTCATACAAACAAGCTTAGATTTTGACTTAACACTGCCCAGTTCTCAAACAGCAAGCTTCTCCTTATGACAGTAGCTTTCTATTATTATGATGGATGAAACTCCAAATAATATTTACTCTATCCTAGTGGAAAAAAACATGAAAATGTCCAGAGGACAAAAATCTCTAAAAGTAATAAATGAAATACATTCACCAATAAAGGGGAATAGAATCTTGGTCCCTGGTCTCCTTTTCAAGTACTACTCCTCCGATGGGAGTAAGACTATGGCAGGAATCTGAGCATGGTTTTAATTCGTACATTCCAATGCTAGTTTCTTGAAAAGAACCAGAATCAGCTGAAATAAACCTTAAAGAAAACAAATGTTTCACGGATCCCATGTATAATACATTTCTCTACATGAAATCCCTATAATCAGATGGATACTTGAATGGCAAAGCAAGGGAAAAGGTATAAAGTCAGGGAAATTAAGAGTGATGTGAGCCTGTTATTGATACCAGCTATGCCTCTTTGCCTCCATGCCCTATATATCTACACCTCTATCTATCAAAAGAACATATCCTAAAGAACAACATGGTGACAGAGATGAATTTCAATCTGACAAATGCAGTGAACTAAAAAATGAACCATATCATACATTGCTCTTTCTCAATCCAAACTGGAAAAAAAAATCCTAAAGAAACTTACATTCTCAAGGAAATTGGTAGGGTAATGTGGAAAGTGTTCACTAAATTTCTAAAATACTGCATGAGTAATCAATCTAAAGCCATGAAAGTTTAGCAAAATGCTTTCCCAAGTTTCATGTTAACCTGTGGCTTTGTTTTCTCATTGGTGTTTCATATACTATTTTTGCTCCCCAACAACAGTCACAGTTTTAGACTGCAAAGGCTAAATAAAAATTTTGTCAAAATTCTTCCGTTTGAACCAATTATTTTGGCATCATAGAAACACTGCCATATTCATTCATTCATCCAATCCATCCACATGATTCACTACTTTTCTGTAAAAGAAAAATGCACATCTTGATTAATGAGATAATCTGTAAAGCAATTGTGCTAACTTTTCTAAATTTCATACCTATTAATTTCAATAAATTTCCACTAATTTCTGCATTATGAAATTGATTGAGTGGGAACGTCTAATCTGTCTTTACAAAATCCTTTTACCACAACTACATTTCTGCAGCTTTTTAATATCATTTTGTGATCTTTCATCAATACTGCTGAAGTTGTCTATACCTATCATCCTAAAATGTACCACCTATTTTAAGTAGCTAAATCCACTCAAATTTTATTTCAGAGTAATCTCAGGTTATCAAATTGTTTGTGCCATGAGGCATGAGCACCAGAACACGGTGCTTAAATGCATACACTGCAATGTGAGCTGGCAAAAGCCTCCACTCTGCCCCATGCTTGTTGGGGAGCATTTGGTCAATTGATTCCTGTCACCTTTGACATGCCCTCTCACATGTACTAGTAACCACAAGCCTACACAATGTGCACCAGGGCAGCAGCAGTGAGAATAGAGAACAGCTAGAGCTATTTGCCCAGGTAAAGAAAACAGCAACATAATGATATAAATAAATGATGCCACAAGTGACACCAAGATTTCAAGCTTCAGTAACTAGATGAAGGGGTCATCACTTTCCAAATGTAGAAAATTGAGATGGGGAGCTGATGAGTGTCATTTGGAATTTGTTGAGTGTGGGGTGACGGAGAGGCATTCCAGTTAAACAGTAGTAGGCAATTGGATGTGGGATACTGAGATCTGAGTAAAAGGACTGGCACACATGCAGAGTTGTGAGTAAAGAGAACATCCCTGAGAGAGAGGGAGAAGAATCCAGAGACAGAGGCAGGGACAGACAAAAAGAAGTATCGATGAATGGGTAAATGTGAATGAGAGTAGTTATAGTACACTTAAAATTAGAACTGGAGGATGACGACAAAAAAAAGATGCATTTAAAAAAAGGAACAGCAGCAGGTCAAAGAAGGGCCTTGAAATCTATTCATTTGTTACTAACTTATTGTATTAATGTAATGAATATTTATTGAGCATCTACTCTGTGCTAGACATTGAAGGAGGGGAAGGGGGTATCCAGGTACAAAATAAATTTGGCCTGTGCCCTCATGGAGTTTACAGTCTAGTAGAGAGAAGAACAAGACATTGGACAGATAGCATGACCCTCTCTTACCCTACATCCCCCCTCCAACTCCACAAATACAAATAATTGTGATAAAGCTCCAAAAAGAAGAAAACAACAAGGTCCAGATGCTGGGAATATACAAAAAAAAAAAAAAAAAGGAGCTGTGTAATGTTGTACGAAGTGTTAGGGAAGGTTGCCCTGAGAAAATGACATTACCTGGCAAATGAGTAATAAAAAAAGAAAGAAAAGTGATCACCTAAGTCAGAGGGAGTGAAGATGTCACACACTAAGGAAGAGAAGAATAAGACACACAGTGCGGGGCAATAAGATACCCTGGCAATCTGGAGAGGAGACTCCTTTCCTTCTCTCCTGCTCTTTCCACTCGAATCCCAAAGCCAAGTGTAAGCAGGCAGTTCAGGGTGGGATTTGGGGTTGGAGACTCTGCTAATGAATGGTTTACCCAATATCCATTCACTACTTCTGCCTTACTAAATAGAACCTTAAGTTTTTTAGGATAGCAATGAGTCCAGCTAAAATACTAACTTTGCCAGCCTGCCTTGCAGCTAGGGGTAACTTTACGACAATTCTGACATAAGCAGAATGCTGCTGGGGCTTTCTGGAAAGTTTTGGTTTCCAATTAGCAGCACAGCTTCTTCATGTGGGCACCTGGTTTTCTCTTCCCTACCTTGACTGGCACTGTGAGGCCGGAAGTGAAGCAGCCATGTCATCTTGTAATGTAGGGCAACCATAAGAACGAAAGCCACATACTAAGGGTGACAGAACCAAAAGCTAAAGGGTGACTGGAACTTCAGTGACATCCTGGAGCCACTGCACCCATTCCAGACCCTCTACCTGTGGGCGTTGTATTATGAGAGAAAGCTACATCCCATACGATTAAGCTAGTGTAGACTAGTTTCAGTTACTTGCAGTCAAATGTAATCCCTAATAGGTACAGGAATGGAGTGGAGGAGAGGGAAGTTATCAACGTCAAGGATGATCAAAGTAGAGATGACACTGACAGAAATAGGGATATAAGACCATTTCTAGTCCCTTTTTACAGAATGGATATTGTTATTGCCCCAAATAGGTGGGATAGTCAAGCTATACAAAGAAATAAGTGCTTCATGATTTAGGATAATGCTTTGGAACTGTAAAAATTATCCCCTGGAAGTTGTTTCTGTAAACCACAGAAAACTGGTATATTTAAAGACATCTAGTTGTCACATCATAACATTTTCTTGAAAAAAAATTTTTTCTCCATCGTTGTACTTTAATCAAGACCATGTGAGGAAGTAATGGAAGTGTTGTTCTGACAACTCAGCCATGTGCTGTAGCAGGTGGTGGACATTTAAATGGCATTATTTATCATAAGTAGCATATAAAGGAGGATCTTAGAGTCTCTGGTTCCAAAAATGTATGTCAATTTGGCAGAAGACCAGTGCTTTTTTAGTTATTAAAGCATGGATTGGTTTTGAACATTTTCCTTTTCCTAATTATACACATTGATTTGTCATGACACTCCCACTTTGAAGCATATGTGAAGTCAGCTCTGGCCAGCTTGACCAAGAATCATTACACTGGCACATTCTACAGTGTTGTCCACTATAGCACAGAATTCACTGTAAAGTGTGTCCAGTCTACGATTTGAATCCTGCTCTATCACATGCTAATTGTATTACCTAAAGCAAGTTACCCAATCTAAGCTTTAGTTTCCTGAATACCTACATTGTGTATTATGCGAGATCCTTTATAAACAAACACAGTGTACACAAAGGCCTTCACTGCTGTAAGCTCTCTACAAACATTACCTCCTTTCTCTTTTGCCCAGATCCTATAGTGAACTGCATTTGAGGAATTTTCATTAAAGGGAACAGAAGCAAAAGCTAGTAAAATCTGTTCCTACAGAAAAGATCCTGACCTAATTAAGTGCAACATGAAGAGAAGGTTTCTACTTAAATTCCAAAGCAAGGCTTATAAACATAGAGAGGATGGTAAAAAATCAATCGCAGCCATTATTGGAACATCATGCAGACTATATAAAAAATATTTTAAGGACTGTTCCCATTTTCAAAAGGCTAAGCTAGTATTACATAATCATAAAGCGTAAATCACAGTTCACAGAAAAGAAATTTGAGGACTCACTTTCTTTGTCCTATAGACATGGGGTGGAGGATATTTCTGGGCACAGCCCTGAACAGAGAATGCTAAGGATGAGGGTATCGATACTTCCTGATGAATCCCCCTGCTCTCATCTTCCTGTGACCCTTACATTCACAGCTGTCTGCCCCTCAGCTGTCTGTCTCCCTCTGCTTGAACCAGCACTGCAAAAATCTCCCCTGGGAGACCAGAGGGGAGTCCCTTACCAAGCATCACCTCCCTGATGAGTCTGATGAGCTGTCTCTCTGATTATCTCACTCCTTTCAGGGCAATCTGGCAGATAAGGGACAGTGAGAGTAAAACAATTGTAAGTAGGATCCTAGTGCTGAAACAGTAATACTATTTATGGATACTGAGAATTTTTTTTCTTGAAATAACTATGAATGGTAGCATTTCCTTGGTCAGTCTCAAAACATCAATCCATTTGTTAGTCTAAACGTGCTGCTTCTTTGGTTCTCTCCTAAGAAGGTGGCAGGGAGAGGGAGGAGAACCATCATTATCGCCTTGTAATTATTCAGAGGATGTTTCATTTTATTTTATGTTAGAGTGGCCAAATTTGTATTATTCCTCTGTTGCCCTAATCATCATTATAAATCAGGAAACAAGAATCTCAATGTCCAATTACCATTCAGAGGAGATACAGGAAGGAAATTAAAGCTCCCTTTCTAAGTGGAAGAAAGGGCAATTCCACTGAGCTTCCTAAGGGAATGTATGCTGTGCTGAACAGTACATTATCGAAAAAGAGATAAGCAATTGTGTGATGTACAATTGCCAACACTTTCTAGTCTTTCAACTTCAGTTCTAAATGCTTACAAGGAATAATATCTTCATATTTTTCAAAAGGCTGCTATAGGCAAAAGCCACTTACCCTCACTTACATTCACAAGTATTGCAAATGCAGCAGTTATTATTTAAAGAAGAGAGACAGAGACAGAGCCAAAGCCAGAGACTAAGAGAAACAGAGAGACTGAAGTCTTGGCTTCCACACTGTAGAGCACCATGGCCAGGAATGTTTTCCAACAAAACCCTGCCCTCATCACCAGTCTAAAAGCCCCACACCTCACCAACTACTTCCTTCAAGGACCTGAAAGCAGAGAAGTACTACAAAGACAGGTTTAGGTGTTTTTGGTTTTTTTTTTTTTAACAGAAATGAACTTCTAAGAAATATAATAAGCTCAGACCTAAACTATTAAATTATTTCCTCTCCTTGGCAATTTTTCTACTAATAAAGGTGAAAACAAAGTGAGGCAAACCTCCAGAGTGTCAACTAAATACTATTGGTCAATTTAGTCACTATAGCTATATAGTGGTGGTATAAAAGAAAAAAGCGAATCAATCTAATTGTTAACAATCCAGTTCAATCAACAAGTCAAAGTGGTAGATCTTCTAAATCTGTGAAATTATACCAAAATTAAATATCCCTAAGTAGAATTTACTTAGAGAAAGGCAATATTGGGGCACCTGGGTGGTTCAGTCAGTTAAGAGTCCAACTCCTGGTTTCTGCTCAGGTCATGATTGCATGGTTCATGAGTTTGAGCCTGCACTGGGCTCTACACTGAAGCATGGAGCCTGCTTAGGATTCTTTCTCTCCCTATCTTTCTTCCCCCCTCCCTCTTGCTCTCTCTCTCAAAATAAATAAATAAACTTTAAAAAAAAAATTTTTTAAATAAATGAAAAAGGCAATACTCATCCATAATGTCACTAGAAAACCTACCACTTTGCAGGTATTATAACACAGGGACCTCAGTCACACAAAAACATTTTTAGAAAATAGATGAATTTAGCCACATTAATTCCTACTTATTAAGTTTGTTGAACCAAATTCGACCATTTTGACGTTGTAAATACATTACAAGATTAGATTCAGATTAAAAAGAACACTTCAAAATACAACAAAAAAATATAGGCAATTTTTATAAAACTCTCTGGTTTTTATATACCTTGTTTCCTTCTATACCAGCTTTATAATTGAGTTGAATTTTGGTGAAACAATATGTCATCTGAACCTAAGTCCTATGCTTTAGGCCTTTAATAAGTGACAACAATATTAAAATTGTACTTAGCAGTTCCAACTTTTTTTGTCCAAGAACTAGCTGGCTCAGAGCCCAAACATGATAGTAATTCATAGATAATACTATGTTTGGATCTTCTTGGAACAGTATCACTTATTATCTTTCTCTGTTTTGATGGTATTTCTTTTTTTTCAACAAATTTTTTTGTGGCTGTATGGATTACTGCATGGTAAATATCAAAATTTTAAGCAATCTTTGAAGTAGTAGTTCTTCAAACTACTATACGGTTCCACTGTATATTATAAGGATTGTCTAGATGTTTGGGGGATCAGTCCAAACTTTAATTCATTAAAAAATGGATAGTCAAGTATATAATAAAGTTTCTACTGCAAATGTCAATTTCTAATATAAAACACAAAAATTTTTAAAATTCTAATGACCATCATGGCTATCCAACCCAAATCTCCTCAGACTGCTCCCTGCATCCTTCCTTGGCAGGAGAAGAGAGATGAAGAGGCTTTGCGGAGTGAGAGAGATAGAGGGAGAGCAAAAGATTCAGTCACTGACAAAAAGGCAACTAAGAACAGAACGAGCCTGGTTTTCAAGATCATTTCTTCTAAAAGGAAGCATGTAAACCAGGAAAGAAAGAAGATATCAGTGACTAAGAATCTTTTTTATTAGTTAATAAAATCCCATTGATTTTAACGGCAGAATATTATACCTCTCTATACATTTTATTTCACCAACCACCCAAATTTCATAGCTTTTTACAGCACCTAAAAAGCAGTGCAGTATAGTGACCTGAGTTCAAAACCTAAGTCTCCCACTTAATGTTTCATCTATACACTGGGGATAATAATATCTATATTATGATAACATATTTTGCAGTACCTTGAAAAAAGCCCACCACAAGGTAGGCACTCAATTTATGGTAATAACATATTAGACATAAAAGTTACTCACTGACTTTCTAGAAACGCATCTGTGTCCCTTGCTCTTGAATGTGCTACCATTTATACGTGACTGCACCCCTCTGCTTCAAGGGTACGTTTTCTCTCTAATACTCAGAAGGAATACTTCTTTATGTTTCCAGTAGTGCATTGGCTTTCCAAGCCATTTCCTTCATAACAGGCTTTCTATGCTTTTATCATGATGTTCTTTATTTAGAATGAAATCAAAATGTTTATGAATTTTATTTATTCATCCATTATTTATAGTTTCTTATTATGGCATAACGTATTTCTTAAGTTTTCATTATCAATTAGTGCCAACAACCTTCACACTGTCGGTTGAACCACACAGATCTATGCAAAAGGAACAAACACGAAAGACTTTCACCTGTAGAGAAAAGAGGTTAATTTCTAAACCTGGAAACTTGTTTTTAAGGAGGAATTGCTTTTTCCAAATATTCACAACTGGCTATATTCTGAAACCTAAAACTATGATTATTTCTCCTTTAAGTTTTAAACTATTAATTTTACATTTCAAAGGGATGTTAGCTCAGAAGCAAAAGGCTTTGATCATTTCATCAAGTAAAAACTGTAAAATTGAATTCATAGAGACAGACCAAAAAAAAAAATCTCCTTGACTGACAAAAATTTCCAATTTTAAATCCATGGTCATCCTTCATTCAGTGTTTGCACAGCTCCATGAGATCTTGTTTGTTCATTAAAGTGAGACCCTCTATAAATAGTGAGCTTCAATGTGGGTTTTCTACATACAAAATTTCAGAATATTAAAAACCATAACATCTGAAGGGCATTTTAGAAAATGATTTGGTAATTTTTCTGAGATGTATTCCTGACAATGCCTGTGACTTCAAAATATCTCTGCATCTAGAGAAGAATATTTCAAGTGTTCCTTTTGATATGAAAGTCTTTTCTCCAAGGCTAAGCCTGTAAATAAAGTCATTTTTAGAAAAGATGGAATTTAGTCAAATATGGAATTGGTTTCAAATCACTGCATGGTTAATCATTTGCTTGACTAAATTGATAGCTTGTCAAGTCTTATATTTGATTATTAACAGCTGCCACCTCCTCCACAGCATTTCTGGTGCATATTCTTGTGAGGATTCAATAAGGTAAGATGAATTAACATGCCGAGCACAAGGTGTGGCACATAGTAACCACTCAAAATGTGGCAGATGTTATTATTTTAATAGCAGTTATTTTACAGTTAAACAGAGGGACAGAGAAAATTATCTATCCATCAGTAGCCAGCAGGAGTTTCCACTGTTTTCCTGGGGCTCTTCTCTATTCATCATTAATGATGACACTAGCAATTGAGATTTAATACTTTTTTCTCTATTTTAATTGAGAAAATAGAGCTAGTGGCTGTCGAATTAGTCTCCCTATTTCTACTCTTGCCCTCATTCTCTCTGTTCTCCACACAGCACTCAAATCATCTACCACATACATCAGACCATGTCCCTCTCCTGAGTGAACCCTCCAAAGACTTAACTTCACACTGAAAAGAAGTCCAACTTCGTCTTATGGCCTTCGAGGCCTCCCAGGAACCAATCCATCATATCATTCTATGGGATGTCTTCCCTCCTCCTCATCACACCAGTCTTGTTTATGTTCTCTGCCCTTGGCCGAACCTGTTCCCACTTAAGGGCCTTGGCGCCTCTGTCTATAGAGCTCACCACTTGCGTCTTCACAGGGCTGGGTCCTTGTTTCCACAAAGATTTCAGCCCAGAGACTACTTCCTCAGGGAAATCTCTCCCATACCTTTCCCTAGAAAGCTCCATCTTTCCATCCATTGTTCCCTCATTATACTCTATTACCCATTCTATTTCATTTCCTTCACTTCTCCCTATGACTTCATTTTTTATGTAACCTATTTGTGGAGAAATCACCACTTATTGGGACACAAACATGAAACACTGCCCCTAACAATACCATGTCAGTCTTCCTTTCTTGAGAGGAAACTGGTACCATATGGCATCCTAGCCAAACTCCACTTGTGCCACATTTCAAACTCTACTTTTCAGCCACTTGTGACTAAGAGCAGTCTCATTTCAGTATTTAGGACTCAAATCTCTTCATTTCAAATATCCACCACAAAGTTAATTCAAAGCCACTCTCTTCCCCTTCCCCATCACAGGCTAGACATAGTGTCTTACAGTGGAAAATAGAGTGAAATCCATTCTTTTTACACATTTCTCCACTTCTTCCCTCCTTCTCCCCTCAGACACTGGACTCTCCTGGAACCTCAGTCTCACCCTCTACACCCAGGACAAGAGCTTCTGTACAAATAAAGAGACTCTCTCTCTCCTTTATTCTATTCCAGTTGACTATTGGGATATGACCATGTTTTTCTTCCATCCTCCTCCCCACTAAAGTGTGGTGTTTTAGTTCCATCATGAGCTGGTTTAGGGATCAAGAGCTGCCCCTTTTAGTTCACTACGTCATTTGCACATTCATTCATATGAGCCGCCATGCACTAGGAGCTCAGTACATGCCAGGCACTATGGAGGCACATGTTTGTGCATTTCTTGGAGTTCTTTTATCTGCAACATTTACTTATTTTTTCTCTTGCAAGTCATGTATGACTCACTGGCAGTCAATATCCTGTTCAAAGACAGTCCACAAGATAGTTGGCCAGAAGTGAACTCTGTTATCTCTGTTTAGCTAAATCTTTATCATTCTGAAAAATACAGGAGCTAGCCTTGCTCCAGTAGAAACAGCTATAGCTGCTTTCGTTTAACAATTAAAATCATATCAATTCTAGACAACCTTGAGAGAGAGGAAGCCTCCTTGTCAGATAAGCTATCATTTTTTTTTTATAAATTTTTTTTTCAACGTTTTATTTTTGGGACAGAGAGAGACAGAGCATGAACGGGGGAGGGGCAGAGAGAGAGGGACACACAGAATCGGAAACAGGCTCCAGGCTCTGAGCCGTCAGCACAGAGCCTGACGCGGGGCTCGAACTCCCGGACCGCGAGATTGTGACCTGGCTGAATTCGGACGCTTAACCGACTGCGCCACCCAGGCGCCCCAAGCTATCATTTTTTAATAGACTTTATTTCTTAGAGCAGTTTTAGGTTCACAGCAAAATTGAGCGGAAAGAACAGAGAGTTCCCATACGCCCCTGCCCACACACATGCACAACCTTCCCCACTATTTTCACAAAATCTTTTTATGTGTCTGAACACACACTGGTGGTAAAAAAGTTTTGTGTCTTTTTCTTATTTAAGGTGAATTATGAACCTGCTGAAAAGGGGTATGATATTTTTGAGGGAAGCACCCTCTCCTTTACCTTTCCAAGATAGCAGCCCTGACACCTTGTCTTTCTCCAAGTCAAGAGCCCCGAGACATGGTCCAGATCCTGCATTTGGCTACTCTCCAGATGACTATAAGCGGAGCCACCCTAACACCTGCAGTCCTCTTGCACACACACCACCACCACCCTGCCACCTAGAAGGTTACCACTAACGAGGATGGAGTAAACACTGCTCCATCTTTCCAGGCACATCACTCACCCCTGTCCTGGGTTCTGCCAGTGGACTTCCAGAGTCTATCTTTAGACATAGCCCCCCCTTAATCTTCAGAAGTGTGTGACAAATACCCACTTTTTCTTCTCTTTAGAGAGGGATCAGGGGTGGAAAAGAACAGCAAGCTTTACTACTAGGCTCCAAGACTACTCTCCAAAATTCTTCTCCTCTGCCACTCTACTCCAGTGGCAGCAAAGAAAGGTTTACAGATTCTTCCAGGAAATGAGATGCTAGTCTATGATTCTGGCAGCACCCCCAATATTGGTTCACGTCCCACTCACTTGGCTCCAAGGAGGGCAAAGGACTTTTCTCATCGCACGAGGAAAAAGGGAATATGCACTCCCTAAAATGCTGACTCCCATCCTTTCAGTCATCTTCTTATGTTGACTGGGTTTAGTGGCCAAGCTCATTCTTACTTGATGCCTCTCAGGACTTACTGCAGAAGGGCTGTTGCAGTGGTCAGCAGCACCTTGAACTTGGAGGTGCACTTAGTTCTTCAGGTCCTCAGCTTTGAGCTGAAACCCTAATTCCAAGGCTAAGGGGGAAAATAACATTGCCATGTATTGGTTTACTCTCTGTCAAGCTCCACTCATTCTTTTCTTAATCTCCACCATCCCAGTCTACCTTCAGCACCTATAGAAGTGTTTGACACATAATAGGTGCTCATTAAAGATTTGTTAAATGAATTCTGTTTTGAAACCTACTTACTAAATGAGAACTTAACTATATCATAATGAAGCCCACAGCAGGCTGAATAGCCTTAGTAGTTCAAAATCAAAGAATCTCATTGTAAGTTAGTTAAAATATATATCCATTTTACTGTATTGCTCCCCAATACAACAGACAACTATTTTTTTTCTACATGGCATCCTTTTTAAATGTTCCCTGATAGAGATGATGACCCTGACTCCTTCCTTTCCTTCTCCAGGATTCTCATGACACATGGTTTCCAGACCCCTTAACCATCTTGGCTGCCCTTCTTCAAAGCACTAATGTTACTTTTAGGATGTGGTCTAGCAGTGACAAGCAGTGGGACTATAGCTTCCTGAGAGCTAGATACTCTTTTTCTGTTAAAACAGCTTACACTTGCATTGAGATCTGAGCACTTGTTGTATGGGGTTAATTTTTTCAGTGAAGGAACCACATAGTTGGCTCGCATTAAATGTGCAGCCAACAAACTTCAGATTTTCTTTATATATACTGCTGTCAAGTCAGGCCTTCACCTCCTACACTGGCTTAAGTGGCTTTTTCAAACATAAATGTTGAAACGTACATTTAGCTCTATTACATTTCTTCCTTTTGTTCTAGTTTCTAGAGGTTTTTAAATTTTTTTAATGTTTATGTATTTTTGAGAGACAAAGAGAGACAGAGCATGAGTGGGGGAGGGGTAGACAAAGAGAGGGAGACACAGAATCCGAAGCAGGCTCCAGGCCCTGAGCTGTCCACACAGACCATGATGCGGGGCTCAAACCTATGAACCCTGAGGTCATGACCTGAGCCGGAGTCAGATGCTTAACCAACTGAGCCACCCAGGCGCCCTAGAGGTTTTTAAAACCTTGAAAGTATATTGAGATATTCAATTTGTCATTATTTGCAAATCTGACAAACATATTTTCTATCTTCATTTAAGCCACATTTTCCCCCAGCGACTTACAGAGAAGGGAGCCAATCAGAGAGCCCTAGGGGGTTCTTCCCTTTCTGAACTGGCACTTTGTGAATATGGCTGCTTATCCAACTGCAAATCTACCTAAATCTGCCTAATGGTACCCTCATGCAGCCCACATTCTAATTCATTCTCTCTCTCTCTCTCCCCTCCCCTTCTCTGTTGTTGCAAAACTGGAGCTTTTAAGAAATGCTCTAGAGAAATTAAAAAATGGTACATCTACAACAGTTCCATGATCTATCAGTAAGATCACCTTGGGGCACCTAGGTAGCTTGGTGAAGTGTCCCACTCTTGAGCTAGGCTCAGGTCATAATCTCAGCATTCTCAAGATGGAGCCCTGCATCAGCCTCTTCTCCCTTGCTCTCTCTCTCTGCCCCCTCCCCTGCTCATTCTCGCTCTCTTTCATACTCTCTCTCTCTCTTAAAATAAATAAATAAACTTAAAATAAAAGAGTTATCATTTATTCTTCAACAGGTCTCACACTTTCTGCTTTGGCATTTTCCCTAATCATGTATCACTATTTACCCCAGAATTTCTGCCCTGCAACTCTGTCACATTCAGCTCATTTCCACTGGTGGCTGTCTGGCTGCTAGCAGCACTTCAGAAAGGGCAATGCTTCACCTCTGCCCTTCACCCACCCAGGATATACTTTCCGGGACACCTGAGTTCTATAAGCTACCGCCAAAAAAAGACTGTCCCTACCATCTTTCTAGCAACGCTCCTTAAAGAAAATTGAAGCCCTGTACTTTGTAAAGGTTCATTTACTGCCTCAATTTGGGGTACTTAAAAAAATCAATAGCAATCTTAATTCCCACTGGAGATAAATAGCCCAAATCTTTAACTATGCATGAACATAGGAAATTTAAGAAAATATAAAAAGACTGTTTAGCCTTCAAATCATCTGTTCCCTTCTTAGAACTCCACTTTTCCCAATCTGGATGGCATCCAGATCTGGGAATGAGAGAGGATGAGAGAAAGAGCTTGTGTTTTTTTTTATAAGATAAGGAAGATAAGAGTTTTCTATTTTTAAATTTTGATTTTTTTTCTTTTTTATTGTTGTTTTATTTCTACTGAAGGCTGAATTGGGGATGATCCTTTGCTATGCAATCTGGAGAGCTTTTATTCAAAATTTCTCTCAAAGGCCATTCTAAGTATCAGTGGGTTTCTAGAAATTACCTTAAGCCTTCCTTCACTTGATTTTTGCCAATATGGTATCTTTTTTTTAATTAAAAAAAATTAATGTTTATTTTTGACAGAGAGAGAGAGAGAGAGAGAGAGAGAGAGAGAGAGCACAAGCAGGGCAGGGGCAGAGAGAGAGAGAGAGAGACATAGAATCTGAAGCAGGCTCCAGGCTCTGAGCTGTCAGCAGAGCCCAATGTGGGGCTCGAACCTACAAGCCGTGAGATCGTGATCTGAGCCAAAATCAAGAGTCAGATCTTAACCAACTGAGCCATACAGGCGCCCCGATTTTTGCCAAGATGGTATCTTGTAATTATATTTTCTTGACCACAGTGAGGTTAAACATCTTTTTACGTATGAACTGCCTCAATATATTTTTGTGCTTTTATTCATTGGATATTGTTTATTAATTGAATGTAAAGATAGTTTATTTATGTACAGTATCCTCTGTTTGGTTTCTGTGTTATGCTTTTTGTCTCCTAGTCTATTGGCTTGTCTTTTAATTTTTTATGATGTCTTCCCTACTCAAAAATTGTAAAAATATTTATGTCAACTTCTAATTCTTTTAGCCCATAGAATACCATATGCTTTGGTCAGATTGAAAAGCAATGTTCTCTTTCTTCAGCCTTATCTTCTCTGGTCTAAAAATCTTAAATTTTTTTTCCAGTTTTTCCCAAGGTTCTATATTTTAAGACTTATATATCCTTGAGACTTACTCCAAATAGTCTCCATGGGCTTTTATCAGATTTCAACAGCTATATCACTAATAATATTAATTATAATTGTAATAATAGCAATATCTAAATATTTATTGAATTCTTATGGACCATGGACTGATCTAGTTATTTATCTGTACGATCTCATTTAAGCCTTACAAAAACACCAAATTATAGATAAGGAAGCTGAAGATTAAGGAGGTTAAATAATTTGTTCACAGTATTCTAAGTCAGAAATGCTAGAAGCAGAATTCAAACTTGGGAAGTTGGGTTTTCTGCTCTAAATCCCATATGCATAATCATGGCATTTTATTGACTATAAAAAAAATTATGCACATTTCTCCCACAGACCTCTAGCTACAAGGGACTTCCTAAACATTAAATCACAACCTCTAGGTTTTAAAATATATAGCAATGATGACCCACAGAACAATCCTCTCTGATATAAATTCTTTACACATACATTAAAAAGAATACACTCATTAATAATGAAAGCTAAGATCACATGTATAAACACATTGCTTTTAATCTATTCAATTATTTCCCCATAAGCACTAACTGTGCATCACAAATTATGCTGTCTAGAAGACATACAACAAAACTTACAGCTTGGAAGATTCATTGCCATGGTCTAATGGAATAGTTTTCTGAGAGAATGAAAATTCTGAATCTCCAAGATGGAATATCCCTATCCACTGTTTCCTCATTTCGTTAATCAAATTAGAGATGGACACAGAAGGCAAACTACACATGAACACCACTGCATAATTAATTTGCACATCTCCTCACCAGTGAAATATAAATATATTTTCTTGTCACGCACTTTAATTCAGGACTTGCAAACTGGTAATGCTCAGTGGCCAAAATCAGCCTGCAGAAAAGTCTTCATTGTTCCACACAAATGAGTATCTGCTCCCCAGTTTGCCAAAGGCAATACTATTCCCTGTTGTACTGTGTCACACCTGGCCTGATGTGATACATTTATGTAATCTGGCCCCGCCTCTATAGGCATTTGAGTTTACGGTCCCTTAATAGATCTAGTGTGATCACAAAGACAGTAAGACAAAACCCCCTAGTAGAGACCCTATAACCTGAGCCTACCACACATTGCCCCCCAAAGAAACTTAAGAGATAAAGCCACTATCCTACTGTACAATCAACCAACAGTCACTCTGCTATCCTAACCCTCATTCTCCCTGTGCCTTCTTTCCCTTTCCATACCAACCCTAAATGATAAGCTGTCTAGTTGTGCTTGTTGTTCACTCCGGAGTGACTAGGAGGCTGCACATTACAAAATCGGTTACACAATCTACATCATAGGGGTACACTTGTGACCTTCTACAAATCCACTGTTTTCACTGTATGGTACAAGCTCCAGGGAATAAAACAAAATTGCACTCATTCTATCCCTCAAATAACCTTGCACACTGCTGTAGAGTGGATCATGGAGACAAAATTGTTTTTTGTTTTTTGTTTGTTTGTTTTTCGATAAAGAAAAGAACTGAATATCCTGCTTTCTATCCTAAAAATAGCACTACTGTAGGAAAGCCCATAAAACTCGGAGCTTTCACTCAAGTCATTTTAAAAGTCCTTGGTTAGGGTGGACATGGAAAAAAAATATATCTGCTGAGCTTTAAAAGCAGAACCTAGGAAGGTGGTTACGGTCATAAACTAAAGCAGCTCGGTTTAGATCAGTTCCCAATGAACAACCAGGCAAAGAATTCTTGCCTTCAAAAAAAGATTTCAACTCCAACTTTTTAAATCATAGAAATAATGTCAGTGTTGGAAATATTTGCAGAGCTGTATTTTAGACAGTGTATGATACTCCATAAAAAATAATTCTCTTCTCACCATGGGGCAGAAAGTCAAAATAAGACCAGACAACTCTAGGAGCTCAGATTCATTGGAAAGTCCTACCAAATCATTTCAAAGGCAAGGGATTATAATAACATTTGCATTGTTAAGGCTATGTCTATATGATGCCAGCAAACAGTTGATTAGGTTGATGCGCTCAAGTAGTCAGTCAATTTAGTGAAACATTTACTCAAGCCCATGTTGTTTGCCTACATTAACCAAGTGATTGACTGACTTGTTTGATTGGCTGGTCACTTTGCTGGACACTGCATTCCCATATCCTCTTTGGCCACCTGGAGCAGTCATCCACAGCACTCACTTCCCATTTCTATACTCTGCAGGATAATTACTTACTTACAAATCTATTCTCTCTCACTAAACACCAAGCTTCTCAAAAGGGAGGGGCAGCCTCCTACCCATCTTCTACTTTGTTCAGTGTCAAGGTCTGGATAGTGTGGGCAATCAGTTAACGGCATGGCTCCTGGCAAGTTGCCTTTGTGGTGTGATGGGAATTTTTCACATTTCTTAATTTCTAAATGTTACTTGTTTCATCCTGTCTGGAGGGCCCTATAAATAAGGTTAGTTAAGTGCCTCCCCCAAAGGAGCCAGTTTCCCATGTCTACACTGCTATGCCTACCTATCAGACAGCTTCTCTACTCTGCTCTCTCCACTGGAGCCTTTTCCACTTCCAATTCATATGCCACACCTTCCATGAAGCATTCCCTGACAACTTGACAGTTATTTCCCTCTTCTAACTTCCTCTGTGGTTTATGCCAGATATTGGAGCATTAAATTACAAACTGCTGGCTTGTTCTGTATTTATCAGTATATATTTTGTATCACTACTACAAAGATTATTAAACTCTTTGAGATTTCGGCCAATACATTTGTTAAGCTGTGTCCAACTGGGTTTTTTTGTGATCAACTAAATAAGAAATGATATCTACCAGTTGTCCAGTGTTCTATGCTTTGTTTCACTCAGTATAGCAACAGTTCTAATACCTACATCTAACATATTAGAAACCTCAGGCCTAGAGAAGTTAAGGAACTTACTTATGATGACACAAACAGAAAGTCTTTCTTGGATCCCTCAGAGTGGTTTAGATTTCTGTCTAGGCACATATTCTAACAAAGCTTCCTCGGTTTTCCTAAGAAGATGTTTACCTTTTCCCCAGCATTATTGTTAAAGTATGTGAGTCTTAACATAGAATCTATAATCTTAATGTGAATCTATAGCTACCCAATAGGGTAGCCACCCATCAACCAGGTGGAAGGAATCCTTTATCTGACAGGACTGCTTGAAGCATATATACACTTTATATGCTAGAAAATATACTCCCACTGTACAAGCAAGAGCAGCAAAGAACTGGGCAGTTGGACCCCCCCCCATCGTACTGGCCCACTATAGAGCCACAAAGTTGGCTCTCTTATTGATCAAGCCAAATGGGAACTTGACAAATAGCCAGATCTGTGGGATTCAACTATGGGTCCACAGTTAAGAAGAGGTGAAGACACTGTTACGTTGCCAAGTTCCCTTCATTGAAGATTCTTGGGGGAGAATCCTGTCTGGTCTTAGTACCAAGGACAGAATTTTTCCAAAGCAATTGTTCTATCTTTTCCTATGGACCCTATGGCATTTTTAGCTAACAAGCTTTTTTTTTTTTTTTTGGATTAGAACTGAATTTGTGACCTATCCTGAGTGACAAATTTTATAGTCATCTTTATCTTGTTCCAGATCCTACTTAATGACCCACATTTACTATATTATTTTCCCCCTCCTTTTTTAAAAACTCTTTTTTAACTTTTATTTATTTTTGAGAGACAAAGTATGAATGAGGGAGGAGCAGAGAGAGAGGGAAATACAGAACCCAAAGCAGGCTTCAGGCTCTGAGCTGTCAGCACAGAGGCCAATGTGGGACTCGAACCCACGAACTGTGAGATCATGACCTGAGCCGAAGTCAGACGTTTAACTGACTGAGCCACCCAGGTGCCCCTCCCCCTGCTTTTAATTTAAAATAGATAAATGAAAGGATAAACTGACAGAGAGGAGCTTCTCTCAACCTCTCCATTCCAAATATTTGTGCTTTCATACCTTCCCCCACCCCTCCCCCAGCATCATCTGCTCAAAAATGGATTTTGAAAACTCATTTTACATGATAGTGAAATGATTCTTAAGCATTTCTTAGGTCGTAGATCCCCTTTGGTAAAGATCTTCTCTCCAGAAAAATATACACTCCCATCTAACATGTTTGAGTACATATCTAGGAGCTCTTAAATATCTGAAGATGGACTACGGTCCATGGATTACAGGGAACAAACCCTTGTTCGAGTAAATGCACAAGGCCCCTGGAGCTGCATCCCAGGACTTGCTGCAAGCCCAGCAGAATGAGAAGTCACTGAGTTTTCCAAACCCCTGTCACGAAGGCAGAGGCCCAGGCCTTGTGCCCATCTGAGTCCCCCCACCCACACCCCCACTTCTTCCCTCTCTGCCCAAAGACTGTGAAATAATGGTCTTTTCAGTCCCCCTTGCTATGTCTGTGCCCCACTTCATGCCACAACCTTAACTGGCATCCTAATCAACCCCCCCACTCCTACCCCCACCTCCTTTTTTTTCAAAGTATAACTTTCTGCTGCATCCACCAGCCCAAGCCTCAGCTTCAAGGTTTTATGCCCCACAACTTCAATAGTGGGCAGAAGTGATCAAGGAGCAGGAACGATCAGGACCTTACAAATGAGGGGACAGAAAGGCAGACTGAGGAGCTTCCAGAAGCAAGGTCTGAAGCAGTAGTACTTCAGCCCATCAGGGCACAAATATCCCAAGGAACCATGGATAGACAGATGCTGAATTCCAGCTGTGTGTGTGTGTGTCTGTGTGTTTAAAATTGCACTATATATAATATCAGCAAAAAAAACCCTGCCAACTCTGATGCTTTTAATATAGACCTAAGAATTAATGAAGAAAAGAAAAACTGAAAACATGGTTTGACTATATAAAAGAAATGGCTATTACAGTTATATATGAAATATATTTACCATTTATGACTAATTACCATATACAAAATAACTAGCATGCTATTATATATATATATATATATATATATATATATATATATATATAACTTTATTATAAATTGCATTTGATTTGCATGCTAAAAATTGGTTCCTGTCAGTTGGGCCTCAAGATTTGCTGCTTACAATTTCCAACATTAAGGGAGACATTGACAGGAACCATATCTTATACTCCTTTTGTTTTTTCCTTATCATCTAAATAACAAAGCAAGAGATGCCTGGAAATTGATAATCTCACTATGAGGACCAGAGTTTGCACACATATCTGAAACCACTTGAAAAAAAATCCAAGACAATATGTAAGAAGATTACAGTACACATGATTTATAGAAAGATGAGGGGATTTGCAACAACAATAAGCCAAAATAAGAAGGCTAAATTAAGAAAGTGGGTTTTGAACTTGGCCTTAAAGAAAATTTAGAATATGAATTTGGTGGAAGGGCATTCCAGTCCAGGCAGAAAAATGGTTTTCTGTGATATAGAAGATATTCAAGTTTTTAAAGAACTCTTTATTTCATATTAATGTACCTATTACATTATAATGAAATAAGACAAGCTTTGAATGAACTCTTACAAAAAAGAACTTTAAAACGTTATTTTTATTTATTTACCTACAGAAATATATATTCATATCTTGACTGTTGGTTTTTAAGAAAGCAAAGGAAAAATTCAGAAACCATAAAGCTGCATATACAGCTTAAGTAATAAAAATGATTTATTGTAAAAATAGAACAATGAAATCACCAACAGTGGATGACACAACCAAACTTTATATTCCTTGCTCAAATAGAGTACTTAAGTTAAGGAGAGGTATTTCTTCACCTTCTTGGTTTGAGCCTACTAAAATAATGACTATGCTTGATCAGATGACAACTAAAATAGTGACAGTTGTTAGTAAATTCATATAATTACAATAACCATAGGTGAAACTTGCCATATTGTATATGGTGAAAGCAAGTGAAATGTTTGAAAGTCTGAGTTAAAGGTAAAGACTTTGGGAACTCACCCAAACAGCTACTGGGCAAGGAAAGCCCTCACTGCACTTGCTTCAGTGCTCCACAGGATTAACAAACTCACTGCATTGCAATCTGAACTCTGTGAGACCAGATAGGGAGTCTGGGTGTGTTGGTCCATGCCCCCAAACACCAAAGTAGGATTAAAAGTGAAAGACATTTATTAGGTGTTGAGGGCTGAATTGTGTTCCCCCCCACCACCAAGTTCATATATTAAAGTCCTAATGTTTATTACCTCACAATGTGAATGCATTTGGAGATAGGGTCTTTAAAGACGTTAAAAAGTTGTAAAGAGGTTAGAGGTTCTCTCAGTTAAAATGGGGTCATCAGGGTGGGTCCTAATCCAATGTGAGCAATGTCCTTATAAAAAGGGGAAACCAGGGGCACCTGGGTGGCTCAGTCGGTTAAATGTCAGACTTCAACTCAGTTCATAATCTCACTGCTTGTGAGTTGGAGCCCTGCTTTGGGCTCTGTGCTGACAGCTCAGAGCCTGGAGACTGCTTCACATTCTGTGTCTCCCTCTCTCTCTGCCCCTCCCCCACTCGTGCGCGAACGCACGCGCGCGCTCTCTCTCTCTCTCTCTCTCTCTCTCTCTCTCTCAAAAATAATAAACATTAAAAAAAATTTTTTTAAAGAGGAAACCAGAACACAGACACAGAAGACCACATGAAGACCCAGGGAGAAGATGGCCATCTCCTAGTCAAGGAGAGAGGGCTCAAGTAAAAGCAACCTTTCCTAGACCTTGGTCTTGGACTGCCAGCCACCAAAATTATGAGAAAATAAATTGCTGTCGTTTAAGCCACTCAGTCTGTAGTATTGGTTATGGCAGCCCTAGCAAACTCATACATTCTAGGAAACTCCTATAAAAGGAAATGAAGAGGGAGCTGGGAGAACCATGAACCCACAAAACTGGTCTGATCCTGAGTAAAGGATAAAGGGAAGGAAGGAAGGAAGGAAGGAAGGAAGGAAGGAAGGAAGGAGAGAGGAAAGATGGAAAATCTGAAACAGTAGTACAAGTCTAAGGCAAGTTTGGCAAGGTCATAGAAGAGTACTATATCCCCCCCAAAATGGGATGCTTTGGTACCCCTGCCATCTTCAGTCACTGGCTGAGAACTGCTCATGAGAGCATTAGTGTTGGATTTCACAGCACAGCAGTTGGATTTGTCAGTTTATTACATTCCTTACATCTGGAAATCTGTGAAGTGAATTTCATGGCTGTCCATACTGGAAGACCTCCACAGCTCTAAACAGTTCTGGAAGGACTTTACTTCAGATAACATAAATGCCCACAGGAATTTCCCACTGAATGAACCAGTTTTGCAGTTTGGTTACTGTGTGAAGCTCTAGGACATTCTTGTTCCCCCTCAGACACAAATATTGTTCTATGCTCTGTAAAGTAAAAATCAATGAAGTCAGACCCCATTGACTGAAGAATTCTGGTCACATGGAAGAGAACTGTCCTGCAAATTACTACTGAAGTTTTTGTGGAAAGAAAAAACATGTTAACTACCCAAGTTAAAAATCTTAAAAAAAGATCATGATGATCCTGCTAAGAAGCTTCCAAAGGAAGGAGCTACAGGTGGTACAACCTAGTTAGGCTGACCCTGGAGTGGGGAGATCAAAGGTGTTTCTTTGGGCTTTGGACCCAAGATTACATAGACTCACTCAGCCCATACCTTTTGAGCTTGCCTTCCTCTGGATAGAGGATCAAAATGCCTGTTTGTTTGTTTGTTTGCTTGTTTAAAGCTATGAGATGTCTATGTGAGAAACAGAACACAAAAAAACAAGTGTGCATGAATACAGAATTTGTCGGATTCAAATCAAAACCAAAATGCAACCAAATTAATCTGCCATGCAAATCCAACCTTTGCATCTTCATTACCAAGCACAGTGACTGAGAGTAGATGTTCAGTTCATGTTACAGAAATAAATAATTGCACACGTATTGAGTTATAGAGTTTCATGGTGGTTAATAATAAATGGAAGTAGTTCCTGTAAATGACTGTAATTAGCATGTCTATGGTCATGTAAGGAGGGAGTAAGTTACCCAGAGGAGAAAGTCACAATGAGGCTCTTCTGAAGTCCCCAGAATCCAGAGTGAACCCCAAAAGCAAGGAAAGGAAATGGGGCACAGAGGGCTGGGATCAGCAGGTTTCAGGACAAGGTTGCTCTGTAAGAAGGAGAAGCATGAGGCATTTCATTTCACTTCCATTTACAATACCAGTACAGTGCAGTATTTAGAAAGAGAGAGCTGAAATATATGACACACAGACTCCCCCAAACCAGCATCATCTCAGTTCAGAATTTATCACTGTTTACCTGATACTGATAAAATGGAAGTTTCTGTTCTCTCATTATTCATTCATTCACTCATTCATTCATTCAGTGCCCAAAGTTGAGCACTATGCCACCTGCTGGAGAAACACAAATTAATAAAACATATTCTCTACTATTGAAGAGGAAGTTAAATGCATCAACAGGCAATCATAGCACAATGTGTGAGATGTAGTAATAGAGGTTATGTATAAAGAGCTTCCAGAGCAGAGCCAGAGAAGAATAAGTGGCTGCAGGGTAAGTAATGGGATCACAACAAGTTGGAGCCTGGCCAAGTGAAGCACCAGAAAGCAAGGAAGCATATTCTATCCAGACGGAAGAGCAAAGAAATAGCAAGTGCAAAGACACAGGGGCAACAGGTTTGTTTGAGATAAAATGCAAAGGTACAAGGGGCAATAGGGTTGTGGAAAGGGAAAGAAGAAAATAATTTTAAAGATAAAATCTATTACAAATAGGTGGCTCTGGAGTCATTTCGAAAAGACTCCAGGTAATGTGGGGCACAGTGAGGCACTGGGATTCTGGAAGAACAGTGGCCAAAAGCTGCAAGAGAAGAGGCACAGCATTCTGAAAGGGGAGTTGGAAGATATGAAAGAGAAACTTGATTTCCTTTCATTACCTTTTTCATATGTCATGTTAAATGTATTTTTTTAACTCTCTTCTTAAAACCTGTTTCTCAAGCCAGGCCCAACCCCTTGTTCAGGCATGGAGAGGCACACAGTGGTTCTGTGATGACGTGATGGCATTGTGGGGAGGGGAAATTCAGAACTCACCAACAGCACCTGCAGAGGAAGGCATCTGTTCCCAGAGTCATTGACATACCTCTGAAATTACCTCCTGGGTTGCCATGCTCACACAGACACACAGACACACACACACACACACACACACACACACACACACACAAAACTACATCTCTGAAGCAGAAGTCATGCTCACATTGACACACACACACACACACACACACACACACACACACACACAACTACATCTCTGAAGCAGAAGCAAGCTCAAGAGTTGAAGATTTCCCATTCCCCAGTATCCAGAGGGCAGCCTACCCTCCATCCAACTCCACCTGCCTACAAGAGATCAGTCTGGATGGTTTGACAAGCTTTGCCCTAGAGTAAGCAAGCTTAGAAAGACATATTTACCTCTCCATGTGGGACTTTACATGGAGTCTATTTAAAAGTCCTAGTAGAATTTAGATATTAAAAGTAATTAAAAGAAATTCTTTACTAGCAATTTACCTAAATTATGCATGAGAACTAGAATTTAGCTAAAAACCAAGCAGTTGTCATGGAATTTAATTTAACTAACAAAGTTAGGCTCAAAACTCCAAATCCCTCCCTGTCAAGTAGCACAGCAGAGCTAATGCAGTGGCCAAATCCAGCCAGGACTGGAGTCAGGCAGGCTGAGGTCTAAGGCTGCTGTGGGCCATGAGGGAGAGAGAACCACTACAGCAATGACAGCAGCAATGGCTAGATTTTTACTGACTGCTTCTGTGAGTTGGGGGCATTTTATATTCGATCATTTATTTTAATGTACAAAAAGTACAAAGGAAAATATAGTAACACCTATGTACCCAGCATCCAAAGTTAACAAATGACATTTTGTCATATTTGCTTCATATTTTTTAAATTTTAAAACAGTTACAGATGGAGTCATTTATATTTCCTAAATCCCATTCCCTCTTCTCTCTCCTCGGAGTCAGACACTACACCATGAATCTCATGCATATTCAGTACATTTTCATTTTCCACATTTATACATACCTGTAAATATTACAGAGGATTGCTTTAGATTTTTGTTTTATTTCCCAAAATCTTCTTTTATCAACTCAAATATATGGCTTCAAAATCTATAAGCGTTGATCAGTTTGTTCCACTGCACTTATCAACTTTGCACATGCTATTAAGTTCACTCAGTTGTTTTGTTTATGTTGCTTTCTTACCATTAGACTACGAAAGAAACAAAGGAATTTTTTTCTGTTTTATTCAATAATGTATCCTGAGCACGTAAACAGTGTCGGCCATATAGCTGATGCATAACAAATATTTGTTGAATGAGTAATAGAATTCAGTTAATTTATTTAACTTCTAGAATATTCTTTTTTATGCATGCTTCAGAATTTATTTATCTATTTCTGCACTAGGGTTTATTTGAGCTATTCCTCATTTTTTGATATTGTAAACAACATCGCATGAAACCCTATGTATACATCCAGGAGTCCCTCTAAGGCATTTACCTACAGCAGAATTACCAGGTCATGGGATACGTGTACTTTAAACGTTACTAGATATTATCAAATTACTCTCCAAAGAGGTTTGCCACTTTTCACTCTTACTGCTTTCCTACTTGCTCATTAACACTTGGCATTATCAGATTTGTTTTTCCTTTTCCCAATCACATAAAAGTTACACGTATCTCAGTTTTCTATTAATTTACATTTTCCTGACTATAGTGTGATTGAGTGTATCTTCATACATGTCCTGGCTCTCTGGATTTCGTCTTCTATGGAGGACCTATCCATATTCTTTACTCATTTTTCTATTTAACTTATTATTTGCCTTTTAAAAAATAACTTATAGGAGTCTTTCGGCTGACATATATACATTCTACCAGGATATAGTCCAGCTTTACCTTTATTTTCAGGTCTTAGTCATTCAGAAGATTTCTAATTTTATGTAGTCCAATCCATTAGTTTTTCTTTACCCTAATGTCATAAAGATATTCTATCCATCATCTTATAAGTGTATTTCCTACTATAAGTGTATTTCCTACTATCTATTTGTCTATCTTATATTTTCTATATACAGTTATAACACTTACATTTGTCTTCTAATCCATCTTAAATGTAGTTTTATAAATGTTGTAAGGTAGTGGCCTAATTTCATTTTTTTTAACAGAAAAAATTCAATGAAGAGTCCTTTCCGTACAGATTGGTTATTCAGTTCTATTTGATCTATTTGTCTATCATTGTGCTAACTCCAAATTCTAAATTGTGCCATGTACTGAAAATGTTTATAAATCAATATATAGGCAAATCCTTGCTTTTTGCTTTTTTACTTGTATACTTCAAAATTGGCATTCTTACAATGCCACACACACACTATACAACTTTGTGATACTGAAACATCCATATATGCATTTAAATAAATAGTATTATCTTGCTAATTTTCAGGTCTGCTTCTGTCTCTCAATATATTTTTTTTTCCATAAGGTTATATAGATCTTTCTTACATTTATTCCTAAGGATCATATAGCTTTCGTTGATAGCATGAAAAGCATTATCTCTGTTACATTTTTAATGGGCTATTTCTGGTGTATAAGAGGAAGAAAAGCAATGCTACCAAATCTGAAGTCAGTTCACCCCAATTTCATCACATACTGTCACCATGGGCAAATTCTTTAATCTCTCTGTGACTCAGTTTTCTCAAATTCCAAATGGGAATAATAACTATGCTACCTCATGAGGTGGTTATGAGAGGAAAATAATTTAACATATATGCAAAGTGCCTGGCACATAGTAATCAAATGTAAATGTTAGTTTTCATTATTATAAGAAAAATCAATTTGTGTAAATTGATTTTATGTCCAGCAGCCTTGCAAACTCTCTTGTGAGTTCAAATCGTTTGTACATTACTTTAGATTTTCTTTTTAATAATGATACAATCTGCAAGTAAGAACAAACTTAGTTTCTTCATTCTTATTTCCTATTCCTATAAATATTTCTCTTTCTTGTCTTACTATATTATCTAAGACTTACAGTATCATGATAATTAGAGCAGGAATTAAGAACATTCCTGTCTAACTCCCTTTAAAATATATATGCTAAATTTTCACCTTTAAGCTTTATGTTGCCACAATTTTTTGTTAGATGCTCTTTATCAGGTTAAGGAAGGCCCGTTGCATTCCCAATTTGATGGGAGTTTTTATTGTAAATGGGTTTTGATGTAGATATTTAGATTTTCCTTAACTTAATCCCTACATTGTAGTTTACACTAAACATTTAGCAACAATATACTTTGGGTAGAAGTTAGCAAACTATAGCCTACACAGCCTGTTTTGTAAAAAAAAAAAAAAAAAAAAAAAAAGGTTAAATGCAATTTTTAAAAAGCTTACTGGAACACAGCCACACCTGTTTATTTACATATTACCCAGGGTTGCTTTCAAACAATAAAGACAGGAATAAGTAGTTGACAGAGACCAAATGGCCCACAAAGCCTGAAATATTTACCATCTGGCCCTTTCGAGAAAAAGTCTGCCCACCCTGGTATACACCATATTAAATCCCTCTTCCTACAAGTTACGTTCTATATTGGGGGGCTGAGCAACAAGCAGAGAAGCAGGACAAAGAGGCTTTTTGATTTTTTTTTTTCAACGTTTATTTATTTTGGGGACAGAGAGAGACAGAGCATGAACGGGGGAGGGGCAGAGAGAGAGGGAGACACAGAATCGGAAACAGGCTCCAGGCTCTGAGCCATCAGCCCAGAGCCTGACGCAGGGCTGGAACTCACGGACCGCGAGATCGTGACCTGGCTGAAGTCGGACGCTTAACCAACTGCGCCACCCAGGCGCCCCAAAGAGGCTTTTTGAAAAAGTATATTTTCTAGCTCCCTAATCTCCATTCCTTCCACCTCCTCTCCTGTCAATAGTTCTTTTTTCTCTTTCCCCCTTTTCTTTTTTCCTTTCTTCTTCCCTTATTCTTTTTCACCTTACTCTTCTATATTTTTTTAAAAAAGCAATACAAAAATATCTTCCTCTGATTAAATCAAAAGAAAATGGGACAGTATTTCTTCAATATCTATTATATGCCAAGTGCTATACTAAATTACTTTCATTCAAAATTCATTCACTCAACTAGTACATATTCCACATTATATGCCAGGTACTATTCTAGGAGCTTGAAATGCAAAGGTGAACTAAACAAAGATTCCTGCTGTCATGAAGCTTACAACTGAATGGAGGGAAACAAATAATAAAAGATAAACAAATAATAAATGATGGAGAAAGAGCAGATAGAGGAGGTGTAAGAAAGGAGGTTGGTGAGAGGTAGGAGTACAATGTGGTACAGGGCAGTCAGCAGGTTTTATTGAGAAGGTGACATCTGAGCAAAGATTTGAAGGAGGTGAGGGAGGGAACCCAAAATGCCCATGGCAGGAGTGTTCCTGGGGTGTTCAGGCAAGGAAGCCAGCATGGCTGGGACAGATGGAGCAGAAAGAATAGATAACATCAAAAACACTACAGGGGCTGGATGATGGAGGAGGTCCTTGTAGGCTTTATTCTAATGGAAATGAGGAGCCACTGAAGAGTTTTGAGCAGAGTTGTTAAGTGATTTGGCAAATTTTAAAAAGGATCATTCTGACTATTATGGTGACAACCAGCTGTAGAAACTACAAGGCCATTCAGGGAGCCACTGCAAAATTGAGGGAGAGTTCATATCATTCAATGCCCCAACATCTGGATGAGATGGATGGTATTATATCCTTTTTGTACATGCGGAAACTAAGGCTGCAAATGGATAACTTGACAGGTCACACAGCTACTATAAAGCAAGCTGGTCCAAACCTAGAGTCTGTCCAAGGTCAATGGGTGTTATCCAGAGTCAGATTGTCAGCTAGGCTGCTAGGGGAAGTTATTCAAATAAGACAGCTGGAAGCTATCAGCAGAAAGAGACGGGGGAGAAGGTACAAAAGCAGGCAAGGAATGTGTTTTGCTTTGCAGAACCAACAGTTCCAGCCAAGGAGGTGTCTAACTCTGTGTTCTACCTGATAACCCCTTGCTAGGTGTGCCTGGCTTGATAGCCTCTTATGTAAGCCAATTGGAGAAGGACTGGAGCAAACGACCTGTGCAGAAGCCCCCCTGAGTTGTCCTGAAGTTACCTTTAGCTTATTATAATACTAAAATCTCCTATGGGCAGAATTTTCCTCCATTTTTTTTTTAATTTGAGCGAGCGAGCGAGAGAGAGAGAGAGAATGCACACGTGAGTGGGGGAGAGGGGCAGAAGGGAGAGAGGGAGAGAGAGAGAGAGAGAGAGAGGAAGAGAGAGAGAAAATATCCCAAGGAGGCTCCATGCTCAGCACAGAGCCTGAGGCAGGCCCAATCCCATGACCCTGGGATCACGACTTGAGCTGAAATCAAGAGTCGGACACTCAACTGACTGAGCCACCCAGGAGCCCCTCCACTATTTTTTTTAAAAAACACAAGGCATACACAGATGAACATTAGTGCCCAAGCCAAGTTCCCTGCCCTTGCTACCTAATACACTGAATAAAAGCTTCCTGTACTAACCCCACCAAAGACAGAGCTTTGGCAGCTCTCTGTCCCCTTACTTGTAAGAAGTAATACAAAGTCTGTTGCTTTCAACATTTCTTTGCGTTGTGTTCAATTTAATGCACCCTAAGCCACAAACGCCTCAAAGTTCGGTTACAAGATCAGCATGGATTTCACTATGGGAATGTGCTTTGTAAATAATCATTATTTAATGTATGATATTATATCATAATTATTTCAAGAGTTGCATGATTTTAAATTAATCACATACGTAGTATCTAAATGTGGTGTCTCTCCCACGAGCCTTCAAATGTGGGGCAACGATGGGTGGAAGCCAGTGGCAGTGCAGTGAAACAATTCACCTGAGGCAGAACAAAGGCCACAGAAGTTTACTGAATATACCACAAGGGAGCAGCTGCAGACAGCAGAGGAGAGGCTATCTGCCAAGAGGCAGTGCATGGGGGCTATTTTTAAAGGGGGAAGATGAGGAGGTATGGTGACAGACATATGGAATCTTCCCGTCTTTGGTAACTGTGACTGGTTGTAAATAGCCCATTGGTCAGTTAGGGCCTATGGATATATATTTTTTAATATATAATTTATTGTCAAGTTAGCTAACATGCAGTATAAACAGTGTGCTCTTGCCTTCGGGAGTAGATTCCTATAATTCATCACTTACATACAACACCCAGAGCTTGTTCCAATATGTGCCCTCCTCAGTGCCTATCACCCATTTTCCCCCTCTCCCCTCATCAATCCTCAGTGTATTGTCTGTATTTAAGAGTCCCTTAAATTGCCTCCCTCTCTGTTTGAAACTATTTTTTCCCCTTCCCTTCCCCCGATATTTTGAGGTGGGTTGCCTGATGGGTCTGTCTATATTCAGCCAGGGGTTTGGTGTGACCTTGGGCCCTTCTGCCTTGATCAAGTTTCCATTGCTCAAGACTATTCTATAAAAGCAGCCTCTATATTTATTATATATTTCATAGATTTTTAGATAAATCATATTTCTTTTTAATGAGAACTACTTAGATGCTATAGATCCAGACTCCTACATTTTGTTCTTGAATTACTTATTTTAAAAAAGGTTAAACCTAGAGTATCAAATATTCGGTTTGCTTCAAATAAACCTGAGGACCTGGAGATTTACTTACTTTAGCCCTAGAAATTAGAAGCCAACATCATGTTCCCACTCTCCTATAAAATCTCAGATTGTAGGGGCGCCTGGGTGGCGCAGTCGGTTAAGCGTCCGACTTCAGCCAGGTCACGATCTCGCGGTCCGCGAGTTCGAGCCCCGCGTCAGGCTCTGGGCTGATGGCTCGGAGCCTGGAGCCTGCTTCCGATTCTGTGTCTCCCTCTCTCTCTGCCCCTCCCCGGTTCATGCTCTGTCTCTCTCTGTCCCAAAAATAAATAAACGTTGAAAAAAAAAAAAATTAAAAAAAAAAAATCTCAGATTGTATTCTCTAAAAGTCACTTTACCACTTGAGTGTTTTCTTTTTAAAATCTCCTGACTGATAGGCACATTCCCAAGTTCAAATCCTGTCTTACATACTGAAATGTTGTCTTCTGTAGTATTACTGGTAAGAAAGACAGCCAGAGAAGGGTTTGCTATAGAAATGTTTCTATTTATTCTTCAGTAACAAATTGAGTGGCTCCAGACATTCAACATAAAACATAAACAACATAAAAATAGGTCCTACAAATTTGATCTCTACTCTATGGATGTTGAGCTTTTTTTTTAATTTTTTACATTTATTTCTTTTGAGAGAGAGAGAGAGACAGAGCACAAGTGGGGGAAGGGCAGAGAGAGAAGGAGACACAGAATCTGAAGCAGGCTCCAGGCTCCCAGCTGTCAGCACAGAGCCCAACACAGGGCTCCAACTCACAAGCTGTGAGATCATGACCTGAGCCGAAGTCGGATGCCTACCCAACTGAGCCGCCCAGGCACCCCAGATGTTGAGCTTTTAAACCAGCCACTTTGACCCAGGTTTATAAGTACATAATCTTGAGAAATTTAAATATATATGTGTTTATTGTTAAAAAGAAAACCACAGGCCCAAAAAGAGGTCTTAGACCAAGTCATGAAACCAAGGCTTAATACCCACCCTAACTGCTATTTTAACCTCCCCAGAAATATAAGTCTTACCACTGGCCATTCAGGAATTTTCTGATAAGTACCAATGAACTACTCTGTCATATGGGCCCTCTCCATTGCCCAAAGAAGATGAGGTAATCTGCATGATAGTACCCACTGCTCTTCCCCTAAGGAAAAGTGACCTTGCCTGGAACAATCCTTTCTCTTTTTTTGCTAAAAACTTCCTTGCCCTACCCTACTTCCTATAAAAACCTTCCATTTTGCACAACTCCTGGGAGCTACCCTCTATTGGCTAGATGGGATACTCCCCAATTTATGAATCATTTAATAAAGTCAATTAGATCTTCAAATTTACTCAGTTGACTTTTGCTCTTTAACAGTATGTAATCAATATACCAGTAAAGAATTTAAATCAATCAGCCACAGACATTTATTGCATGTATTGAGTGGCCCTTAGGCATTATCTTAGGCCCTGGGGATTCCGTGCTGAGAATAAAAAGGTCAAGACCCCTGCCTTCATTAAGCTTACAGCCTAGTAGGAAAACCAAATAATAAATACATAATTAGAAGTATTAGGAGAGCCATGAAGGAAAAGGGAAGGTGCAGGGCTGCTCTTAACAAGGACTAAACCCAGTGTGGGAGGGAGAGGATAGTCAGAGAAGCATG
Source organism: Prionailurus viverrinus (assembly GCF_022837055.1). Classification (NCBI taxonomy): domain Eukaryota; kingdom Metazoa; phylum Chordata; class Mammalia; order Carnivora; family Felidae; genus Prionailurus; species Prionailurus viverrinus. The sequence goes on from NC_062562.1 coordinate 144,289,024, forward strand.
CCCTGTGGAAGGGATGTTTCAGCTCAACTTGAAGGACGTATACAAGCTAGTTAGCAAGAACATCAAATAGGTGGAGAAGGAAAGACCCTTTCAAGAGAAAAAACAGCAAAGGGGTTGATACAGAAGTGAATCTAATGCTTTGGGGAAAGAAAAAAGTTTGGTGTGCCTGACGGAAAGCAGGACAAAGTGGGTACCAGTGTGAGATGAAGCTGGAGACAGGCAGGGGCTGGGTCAGGTCTGGCTAAAAGTTTCCATTTAACTCTAAGAGCAAAGAGAAACCACTAGGGGGGATTTTTAGTAGTGGAGTGACATCTAGTTTTCATTTTATACAGGTCAGTAGGGCTGCTATGTGAAGACTGGATCAGAAGGGAACAAGAATGAAGCACACTTAGGAGGCTGTTGTAATCTTGCAGAGGACAGGGACGATGTAGGCAGAAGTATGGGCTGTGGGGTGGGCAACGGTGAACAGATTCAAATCAATAGGGACAGTGTAGGGGATGAGTGAGAAGCAAGAGCTGACAATGAACCCTCATTTTCTGACTGGCTAGATATAACAGTCATTCACTAAGATGGGAAACCAGGAAAGTCACAATATGACTCCATTTCAAGTATGTTTGAGGGTTGGAGATAAGGGTAGAGATCCCTTCCACACCACTTCTGCCTATCAATCTAAATTATTGGTTGCAAAAAATTTTATTTCATTGGTCTCTTTTTACTGAAGTTATAAGAGGGAAACAAATGTCTCTTAAGGAACACAGGGGGAAGAGGGAGAAAAGTTTTGCAGATAGCTTTCCAGAGAAGCCTGAACACTGGGATGGGGTGAATTGGGAGGAGCAGTGTGATATTATAATTTAAGATATGAAATCTATATTTGATCATCATCCCCATTTCTGAAATGAAACCCTGGGAATTGCCCAAGCAATGAGAACTATGAAGGTGTCTTTTGTTATGTTAATGAGGTGACTTTTGGACCCAGGCTTACACATGGGGGTTGGTTGCCAGGACCTTCAACCATGTGAGTGGAGGGTTGAAACTTCCAGTTCCACTCCCCAACCTCCAAAGGAAGGAAAAGGGGCTGGAGATTGAGTTCAATCACCAGTGGCCAATGATTTAATCAATCATGCTTATATAATGAAGCCTCCATAAAAAAACCAAAAAGGATGGGGTTCAGAGAACTTCTGGGTTGGTAAACACGTGGAGATTTGGAAAGAGTGATGCTCTTGGAGAGGGCATGGAAGCATCATGTTTTGCCCTGTGCATTCCTTCTGATCTGGCTGTTCCTGAGTTATTTTATAATAAACCTGTGATCTAGGGAGTAAACAAATCTGTGAGTTCTGTGAGCCACTCCAGCAAATTAATCAAACCAGAGGAGGGGTCTTTGGACCTCTAATCTATAGCTAGTCAGTCAGAAGTACAGATAATAATCTGGGCTTGCCACTGGTTTCTGAAGTGGGAGTAGGGAGGCAGTCTTATGGGACTAAGCCCTTAACCTGTGGGATCTGACGCTATCTCAGAGTAGTGTCTGAATTGAGATGAATTGTAGGACACCCAGCTGGTATCCCTAAAATTGCTTGGTGCTGTGTGGGAAACCCCCACAACCCTCATATTGAAATTGGGTGCTCAGAACATCAAAAGAGATAGGAACTGGAGTGGACCTCAAGAGAAACATGACTGACCCAAAGGAGGTAACACATCAAAGAACATTCTGGTACTTTATAACTTTGCTGAGGACTGACAATGTTTTAATGGTAACATTTCCCTTTGTGTTTCCTTCCTTGGTGAATGGTGATGTACCCTATTGATTACACCATAAAGATAACAGGAGAAGGAAGGGAGGATTGCTTTTCTCATTCAATTGTCTTTTTAGAGCCCTCTCCCTGGTTCCAAACACTCGAAATGCAAAATTTACAGTTATGGGGGAAGTTGCTTCTGAGCATGAGTAAACACTTTTTATCTTTCTTCACACAAAAGCTTGCAAATACCAAGCTATTCAATTACAGAATCATATCATTTCTATTTTTAAATTATATTCTAGATCATATTATATGCTAATTATGGTAAAATATTTTGCAATAATGCAAAGACATTTGAATAATCAATTGGAATTTCCTATTCAACTCCTAAATATATATACCCTAGTAGCTCTCAAATGTGGTCCCCAAACTAGGAGCATTAACATCACTTGGAATTTTGTTAAGAATGCAAATGCATGGGCCCTACTATAGACCTACTGAATCAGAAATTCTGGAGATGGAGCCCAGTAATTTTTAATGAGTTTTCCACATGATTCTGACACATGCGAATGTCTGAGAACCACTGTCTTAGAACAGTTCTTCCTAATCTTTTCACATTTAAAAGTGATGGTATTTGTACAATGCCCCATATTAAGAGGATGAAACTGCTAGAGGCTTGAAGCCATCAGCCCAGAGCTCCAGCTGCCCTAGGTTCTGTTCAGTAGTGTTGGCCTGAGCACCTACTATAACCCTTTCACAGTCCACCAGCAGGGACACTGACCTGGAGATACTCACACCAGTGCAAAAGGAAATATATATGAATGTTCACTGTGGTTTTGTCTCTAATAACAAAAAATCAGGACTCACCTGAATGCCCAGCAATGGAGAAGAATGGATAAGTTGTAGTATGCTTGCAAACTCAGAGTTAAAATGAATTCATTGAAGCTACATGTTTCAACACAAAGAAATCTCAAAAAAAAAAAAAATTATTCTGAGCAAAAAAGCAGGTTCTAGAAGAATACATATAGTTTGATGTTTATATAATGTTTACAACATGCTGTAAAATATTGGTATTGTTTGTGGCATGTCTGCATGCAGTGAAATCATAATAATGAGATAAAAGACATGATAAGCAGCCTATTTGGGGCAGTAGTTAGCTCTGGAGCAGCAAGGCAAGAGGAAAGGGGATCAGGGTATTAACAGGGCTTAGTATTTCTTAAACTATTTAAACAAAATATAGCAGTGAGTTAAGATTTGAGATGAGGAGAGATGGGTACACAGACATTTCTTATATTCTTATATTTGTCTGTATAAATGAAATATTTCATTAAATTTTTTTATTTAAAAATCAGTTGGAATATACTATTTAAACTACCTGAGGTTGTTTTTTTTTTTTAATGTTTTTACTTAGAGTTTTAAGACCAACTCTAACACCAGATCTTTGGTATCAGGCAGATTGTTTTCTCTCTCAGGCCCTCCGTTTCCTCATTTGCAAAACAGAGGAAGTTGAATTCTGTGACCTCTGAAATCTATTTGCCTCTTTTACCCTCTCTAATCTATTTTGGTGCTCAGATAGAAAAAGCTCAAGCCCCTTGCCTTCTTCCTCTCCACACACAGGCTGCAGCCTCGCCTCTTCAGCCCTTGTTCCTTGTCCATCTGTCCCCACTAATAGCCCCCTCATTTACAATGGCCTCAGCAACTGGGATGGGAGCTAATAACATATCACAAAGAAGGACTCAGAAAACCCATGTTCTAAGATATATTTTAAGGCAAAAAGAATAAAAATAAAACCAGAAAAGTTTGGCACACAGACAAGCTGTGTGGGACTTAGAAAATGACCTTGAATTTGTAAGTAACCTTTCCTTGAAGGAGAATCTTCCCTAAGATTTCCTAAGTAGTGGATTTTACCAAGTGGAGGAGAATTATGAATCAACTTCACAACAACAGACACTACTTTATCCCTATTCTTTAAGCATCATCCCCACTTCTTCTCCCCACCTCAACATCAGATACAATTCAACACAACCAATTAGCTGACTTTTTACATGAAGGAGAGCTTAGCTTCTCATTGTCCATTGATTCACCTGAGCTTCCCTCAAGTTATGCCTTACAAGGGCAATTAATTCCATGTCCAACTAGGTTTGTTTATTGAGCCTTTGAATGTGATCAGTCATTCCAGTAACATGAATATCATAATATTGATGAACTATGCCTACAAAGGGTGACCAATTTTACTAATTTACTATTTACTACAATATATTTCTTTTTTTTTTTTTTTTTAATTTTTTTTCAACATTTATATTTATTTTTGGGACAGAGAGAGACAGAGCATGAACGGGGGAGGGGCAGAGAGAGAGGGAGACACAGATTCGGAAACAGGCTCCAGGCTCCGAGCCATCAGCCCAGAGCCTGACGCGGGGCTCGAACTCACGGACCGCGAGATCGTGACCTGGCTGAAGTCGGACGCTCAACCGACTGCGCCACCCAGGCGCCCCTACAATATATTTCAAATACACAACTATACTCACCACCAAGATTTGTCATGTTTTTTAAGTTTGATAATTTGCATATTCAAATCAGCAGGCCAGGTAAGGATGGCATTTTCTGCCCTGTGGTTTGTGACCCATATCACTCACAAGTGTAGTTCCAGGACTCTTTTGAAGCATTTGATTAGTGTGATATGGTAGGAAACATACCTCATGTTGACTGATAAGTAATGTAAGTCAAAAATAAGCAAATCTAGTTTTAGTCCTAACATGTACTAAATAGTCTTAAGAAATCATCTCTTGGCCTTGGTTTACTAATCTATGGTATGTATAAATGAGACTTTGTTAATTATAAGATCCCTCCAACCTCTGAAATCCTTTGGTTCTATGGAATGGCCAAATAAACCAATTGTTCTAAACTTACATAAGTAGTCTCAGTCCAAATCTTTAAATTTTTGGTGGAAAAATGAAAAATTCTTTCATGAATCATGTAGATTCCAGCTATATTCAATGTAGTGCATATATACATATTTACTTATTTGTATATAATAATATATTTTAACAGAAAGAAACAATACACACTGCACATTTGTCATGCAATAAATAAGTGCCCAGCATTCAATTATTATACATAATAGCATATAATTAATGCTTGCTGAATTAATTAATAGGGTTAATTATTAAGTTCATACTATGTCAGAGCCTATGGTAGGTACTTACAACAATTTCTTATTTAATTCTTACTGAAAGGCATATACTTCCTACCTGGTATGGATCATAGTACTATAAATACTAGTTAGGATTCTAAGTCTGTCATGGTGCATCTCAGTGACAATATTAATACCCAAAAGATAGACACATGCTTTTTAAATAAACTTTTCAAGAGCTTCACCCTTGTGTATCACTCTAACAACTTCTAGCCTTCGTTTAACATTTACCTACAACTTTATACCTCTTACTTCAGTACTCCCCTGACATTTTGTATTATTCATTGTTTTGATGTGCCTCTCAGGTGATTAAAAACAAAGCTAAAATAATGGGGTCTAGAATGATAATTAGTCAGTGGGATCTATCCAGACCTTATTCTCACTTAGATAAACACACTTTAATTTTACCACCTTGTGGTACCTAGAATTACCTGTGGTACCTATTTTATCTTCACCAAACTTCTTAATATATTGTTACGTACACCAACTTCATAACATCCTTTGAGGGTCTATTAATCTGGTCAGAAAGCACAGTCAATAATGTGTGTTGGGAGACCTGAAAGGGTCTCTCATACTCAAACGGAAAAGATGGAGAAATGTAGGCTGGATGCTAGGACACCTAGGAACTAGTGGAACAACTGTACTCAAAAGGCTAGTGATTAAGAAAGGATTCTCAACCTGGACAAAGAATTGAGCCACAGGGTTCTCTTCTTGACCTTCTTCTGTTCCCAAGTATTACCAATGGTTTATACAAACAGACAGAAAGGTTCTAAAATGTGAAGAGACAAAAAATATACTGGGATAATAAATGGATTCTATAAATCAAAATAGACTTGACAGGATGAAGAGATGAGTCAAGTCAAGCAAATTGAAATTTAACAAAGATAAGTTTAAGATCCAAAAAGAAACTTCCTAAGTACAGAATTTTTAAAAAATGGTTTAGATAAGTTTAAGATCCAAAAAGAAACTTCCTAAGTACAGAATTTTTAAAAAATGGTTTAGCAACTCCCTTAAAAGAGACATAGGAACTTTAGCTGACAGTAAATTCAGTATGAATCAGCAATACAGTATGACTACCTGAATTCTGGTACCACCTTTGGCAATATTAGAAATAAGAAATTTCTGCAATAACAGAAAAGAAAGTATTTAAAAGAAGTGAGGCCATGGGCCTGTTCTTCTTACACTGGTGATGTATTCCCACATTGCATATGGTTTTGGTGTTGAACCTTAAAGATAACAGACAAAGTGGCACTGAACCTTAAGGATGCAGACAAACTGGGTGCACCCGGGTGGCTCAGTCTGTTAACCATCCAACTTCGGCTCAGATCATGATCTTGCAGTCCATGGGTTCAAGCCCTGACGTCAGGCTCTGCTGACAGCTCAGAGCCTGGAGTCTGCTTAGGATTCTGTCTCCCTCTGTCTCTGCCCCTCCCCCACTCACACACTTTCTCTCTGAAAAATAAATAAGTATTTAAAAAAAAATTTTTTTAAGATGCAGGCAAACTGGACATTCAGTTTCTCACACCAGAAGGGCCCCATGGCAGATGAAGAGACATTTCAACATATAAAATAATTTTTTTTAGAAAAGGTATGTTTAATCTGGAGGAAAGAAGACTAAAGAAGGATATGATAGCTATTTTTTAATATTTTTAAAGTGGTATGTGGAATGAAAATACTCTTACTCTGAAAGACCCCGAGACGTCAAACAAAAATCAATAGGTCCAAAGAAAACAGATTGCAACTTGGCATAACAAGGACATTTATGGGATAGGATTATGAGATTGTGAGTTTCCTCCATGTTAGATAAGGGGAGAATAGACTGAACCATCTATTTGTGGGATATTGCATAGGGGATTAAAACATCAGTGGGAGTTTTGTCTTAATGAATTTTGAAGCCCCTTATAAACCTGAAGGAAAAATAAATTCACCATCTACAAGTTGCCTAAAAAGAAGGTGACTATTTAAAGATTCATATTACTAATGAGTCTTGGCAAGATATGGTTTGAAGTTAAATCTACTACCCACCCCCTCCCCAATACATGTACACACATATAGAAAACAAACATGATTTTTTTTTCAAAGAGGAATAAACACCAAAGCCTCATTACTTCAGGTTTTTACTCTTTGAAATTTGAAGTAATTCAGAGGGGAATAGGATCAGTTTGCAATCTCCAAGGAAAATAATGTTTGTGAAGTAAATTATTAATATAAAAAAAATTCTGGGAGGAAAGCTTGTCCTTATATCAAAAGTCAGGAAAATACCATTAAAAATAATTAGTCTGGGAGGCACCTGGGTGCTCAGTTGGTTAAACATCCAACTTTAGCTCAGGTCATGATCTCACACTCCGTGAGCTCGAGCCCCACTTCGGGCTCTGTGCTGACAGCTCAGAGCCTGGAGCCCACTTCAGGTTCTGTGTCTCCCCCTCTCTCTGCCCCTCCCCTGCTCAGGCTCTGTCTCTCTCTGTCTCAAAAATAAATAAAAACATTTAAAAAATTTTTTTAAATAAAATAAAACAATTAGTCTGGGATTTCTGTACAAATAAATCTTTCCAACTTCTGAATGATCCATTCTTTACCTTAAGTCAGGTAGGATTTAACAGTTATAAGTACTTGTTAGTAGCATTTATTCTGAATACAGCTGATACTTGAACAACATGGATTTGAACTGTGCAGGTCCACTTATACATAGAGGTTTTTTGATAAATACAGTTCAGTACTATTATTTTTTTCTTATGACTTTATTTTTTTTAACTTTATTTATTGAGAGACAGACAGAGAGAGAGAGAGACAGCACATGCACACAAGGGAGGAGCAGAGAGAGAGGGAGAGAGAGAATCCCAAGCAGTCTCTGTGCTGTCAATGCAGAGCTCAACATGGGGCTCAATCCCATAAACCATGAGATCACGACCTGAGCCAAAATCAACAGTCCACTCGGATGCCTAACCAAACAAGCCACCCAGGCTCCTCATCTCTTCTTTATGATTTTCTTAACAACATTTTCTTTTCTCTACCTTACTTTATTGTAAGAATACATATATATTTTTATATAACATACAAAATATGTGTTAATTGACTGTTATTGGTAAGGCTTCCAATCAACAATAGGCTATTAGTAATTAAGTTTTGGGGGAGTCAAAAGTTACACAGATTTTGACTGTGCAGGGCATTGGCACCCGTAACCTCACATTGTTCAGTGCATAGTTGTATTGTACAAACTATTGAGCATAATAGTTTTTGTTTTAATGTTGACAAATCCAGCTTTCATGTGACCTGGGCATTTCCCAAGTTTAAATTAGGCCACACTAATTCAAGTTATTAAGGAACTTCTTTGGTAACATGTTGCTTTGAATTCTTGATTACAGATAAGCAATAAATCACAATAGAGATTTACTAACCATAACAAAGTAATTGCAATCTAGAGAGAAACAAAAGTGAGTATTATGAATAGTCCAAAAGTAATTTTTAAAAAATCCAACCAGTGGTGGCTGGGTGGCTCAGCCATCTGACTCCTAATTTGCTCAGGTCACAACCTCATGGTTCATGAGGTAGAGCCCCACTTTGGGCTCTGCACTGATAGTGCTGGGGTCTGCTTGGGATCCTCTCTCTTCCTCACTTTCTGCCCCTCCCCCACTCGCTCTCTCAAAACAAATAAATAAACATTTAAAAAAATCCAACCAAAGCTAGAGAATCACACAAACTGGCCATAAATGACAAAAACCGGGTCAGCCCATAGAATTCAATGTTGTCAAATGCATGACTGGCAGGGCCACATGGGCATGTGATCTGCGTAGTTCACTCAAGGCTCTATATCCAGACTGGTTACACACTTGGTTTAAAGTTCTACTGTCAATGTCTTGAAAGTCAATAATTTTTGAACACTGGACCCTACAAATTATGTAGGTAGTCCTGGAGACTGGTACAAAATGGTGACTAAGATACAAAATGCAAGCAAATGAAATGCATACACACTGGCAAAATCTAAATATAGTTCCATTTATTAATGAGCAACAATATCCTGTAATCAAGACACAGACTGTTGGTTAAAGTTATAAAGAATTACTTTGCTTGTTTAATGTGTAAACTAAAGCTAATTCACAAATTTGCTAATTGTTTTCCTCTGCTGCAGATGTGAGCTGGCAACCAGTGGAGCTGGAGTATTCAAAAGTAATCAGCCACCATTTCAAACTCCATCTAAAAGTCATGTATCATTTTTCAGAAGGCATGAAATTTTAGTACATTTTTACTGGAGTTACAGAGGAGTGATGAAGCTAGTGTGAATGTTAAGACAACAAACAATCTCTTCACTTTACCATGTAAAATGAGAAGTAGCAAAGAACCACTGTAGTACCTTCAGCTTTTTCAGTATTCTGTGGATTGTAAACTGCCAAAACACACGTGAATGAGGGAATTGTGAACCTCTGTTGGAACTAATTCTCCCTGATGTGGGTGTAAAGTTCCTTTCACCAGTGAAAAACAGACACCTTTATATCCACATTTACAGACACAGGGAGTGACCCAACACTTTAAATATCACAAATAAAACTGTGTATATCACTATCACCTCTACTTCAGAATCCGATTCATTTCTGAACACATAAATCTAGAAATGAAACAATCAGGAAAAAAGTCAAGATGAAGTATCAAATGTAAAACCCATCTCAGTTTTAACTTAACAAATGTTTCCCCATTTAATTTCAACTTCATAAGTAGAGTCTATGTAGCTCTAGAGAAAGTATTTCATAATACCCAAGATTTATATAACAACATTTGTTCCAAAGAGCACAAAGAACATTCAGATAGAGCATATAACTTGTCTATACAATAACCCTATTAAAATCAGGGAAAAAATACATTATCTTCATTTTTAAAATGGTAGAACTGAGGTACGAAATAGATAAACGCTTGCCAAAGATCTCACACATACACGCATGCATGCATGCTCACACACATATGCACGCATGTGCGTGCGTGCACACACAGACACGCAAAGTAAACCATATTTTGCCAGTTATTTCTTCTCTTTAGTATTTTCATACCATGAGAATCTCAGTGAAAGATTATTATGAAATGTATGCCTACAAAAGATATTAGTCACAAAGTAATTTCAATTATAAATCATTTTACCTGGAGCTCTATGAGGTACTAAAAAAACTTTTAACAAATATGCAAATGAAGACTAGATTTTTATTTTTTTTATCTCATTCTGAAATTATATTTAAATTTAGCACCAGCTCATATTCTACAGACAAAAGAAAACTAATATAGGGACAACCTATGATAGAAGCAGTCCATTAAACAAAATTATATTTTGATTTCTAAAACTGCCTTGCAAGAACAGGGGTTACAACTTCTGGAAGGAGCCATATACAAATAAAAAAAAAGAGCCATGGTTCATGAAAAGAAACATTTTCTAGTCTATAATTCACAGTTCAGCTTCCTCACTGCCTTTTAGTACCTCAAGTCCTCAGTCAAATAACTGTAGATCTGTTGCTCAATTAAAAAACCCTCCTGGAGTCATGTCTTTAATTGGCGTTGTGATGTCTTATGTCATGATGTTGCGTCACCACGTGATGACGCTGTGCCATCACACACATCATCGCATATTGACACAATGTCATGGCATAATATCATCAAATTAAAATCATCAGCACTCCCTCAGCCTGGCCCCAGGAAGGGCGAGAGAGAGCAAAAGATTTTGTTTGCTCTTGTCAACACTCCTGGTCTGTAGCAGAAAACAGCAGACTTCACAAATCATTTTCTGGTCTCCTAAAACCTACTGGATCCTACTGTAGAAGTATTTGAAAGTTACGAGGGAGAGTTTATGGGGTTGGTTTTCATGGGTTGTTAACTTGTTTTGGCCCATAACTAGAAACACCTGAATCACATTTTAGAGATAAATATTTGCATATGTTAGTCTCTTTTTTTTTCAGGTCATAAGATAGGATAGCATATGGGCTGATGAAAAAAGAAAACTAATTCTTTGGCTCCTCATTTCTTGCACTCATCATCCACCTCCTTCCAATTCTCTTTCCTCCTTCCCCACATTCTTCTTCTATAACATTCTGAAATAGCAAGTAATCGGAGGACAGGAGGCAAATCGAACCAGTAGTTTTGACTAGGAACATTTATGTAAGGTTGGAGGACACAGCCTGACGACAAGGGGAGTCTCAATGTTAGCATCCATTATAAACATGGGGCAGTTGAATGAGACATATCCAGACTATATCTGAACATTATCTGAATTTACTTATAAACTCTTCCAAAAAGATGTAGTTACCAGTTCATTAAATATCACATGCAGTTTGTGTGCATAATCTCAATGCCTCTCTTTCATTAACTAAGTCCTTAAGTGCCAGATACTGTTATAGGTACAAGAGCTCAAGGCAAGCAGAATAAAGTGTCACCTTGAAGAGTCTACAGAGCAATAATGGAGACAGGTAAGCAACAAGATTTCAAGACAATCTGCTACGGGCTGTAATGATGATAAGACAGAGTATTCTGGAGACTCAGAAAGGAAAAGGAATATCCGGAGTTGCCAAGAGGATCCTACAAAGGAGGTAACATTTTTGAATTTTGAAAAATGAGTAGGCAGAGGAGAAAAAAATTCTGATTCACATGCAAAAAATTGGGCATAAGAGAGACCCTAAAGTATTAGACTGATTCATCCTTTTGTATATATTTTCTCAAAATGATCCATTCATATAAATGATATTTTGAGGGGTACTGACTCACACACTAACATTACCATAATCTTTCATCATAATTACAAACAGCTTCTAGATGACTGTTAAACACACTACATCAATGCAGTAGAGTTATCTTTTAGGAGAGTTTTCTATCCATGAGGCTAAATATGTTATTCTCTTTTCATAACCAAATAAAAATTGGAAATCAAAGTCACTTGTGTTTTCTTGAAAGCATTTGACTAGCCACAAAGATCTTGGTAACTTCTTTTCTAGTATGTACATAAAGATGGATTGGAAAAATCCCTACTGATGATTCACCTTTTTAAAATAAGCATTGAAGAATATTTATTTTTTAATACACTATGGAAGAAATACCTTACCGCAGTCAATGGTAAGTGGATGTTTGGTCCCACATGAAAGCCACTGGTAAGTATTTTCTCCTGCTACCATAATCCTCAAAAGGTTTTTAAAAACAAGATATGATAAGACAATAAAAACTCTAGGGGATTTCAGCCCCCAAAGACTTGCCTTTTTATTTTTCTGACAATTACATGATGCTAAGAGGCAAGTTTTCAAACACATTTCTAAAATGTCATTTCTAAGCTAGATATACACATATCCTTTTGGAAATCAGCAGTTGTTCAATTAAAATTTGATAAAGGCTTTAACATGTAGTTTTTAAACCATGTCAAATATACATATATAATATATATATATATATTAACATATCTATTTTATACAATGATTAAAGGAGAGAATTAGCACCTAGACTCCCAAAAACATGCAATAAAGAGTAAGTGGTGAGAGAGAAGAAAATTTCCAAATACTAATTCATTCTCATGTATAAAACATATAAAATTTTATCATACTAGGATAGTAAAGAAACAAGATGTAATGAGAAGTTTACTTAGATAAATGATACAGTTTAGAAAATAAAATATAGAGAATATGGGGGACAAGATCTGCAGAACCCAATGGAATGAGAACCCAATGGAATACAACAGTAGGCTATGGAGCTAATGAACCTAAGATCTGTTTCTCTAAGAATCCCAAGTATACCTTTTTTAAAAATTCCAAATCCAGAAGAAAAGCAAGAAGAGCAAGAGCAGAAATTCTTTGTTTTTGCAGATTTATTCAGATGGATATTAATGCATTTTCATTCAGATAAAATTCATTTTATGTAACAGATATATGTGGCAGAAACCTTACACTCAGTTTATACCTTTCAGTGCAAAGAATCTTTTGTAGTACTTGTCTGTTTTACAAGTTCAGAGTTCCACATACTAGTGTTCTCAAGTTGGGGCTCATTTGTGCAAATATGCCTCAGTTATATAGCAATGGAGCAAGCCTGGGAGTGGGGGCTGGAAGTGTTAACATGGAACCTATCTACCTCCATATTTTATACCTACATTGAGATATGTATTCTGCTCCTATATCTGAGACAGGTATAACAAACACTTGTACTCATTCTTCCTATCCCTATATCTTTTCTATACCCTTATATCTTCCTACCTATATCTTTTCTTCTAATTATTGAGGATCTTTCAGATTAATGTAAATTGGAACAAAATAGTCAGCAGGGAGATTTTTTAATTTCAACTAGCTATGTGAATAATTTTCTTTAAATTATTTAATTCAGAGAGAGGGAAGGGTAAGAGCACTTTCATTTATTATAGACCTGCTAGCTACTAGAACAGCTAGGTGCTTTACATATGTTATTTAATTCAGTAACATCTTTAATGATCTTGAAGAGGAACGTGATTGTTAACCAACACAAATCACAAAATTCAGCTGTTTGAATTAAGCCAATAAAGCATCATTTTTAAACAATAGAAATATTACTAATCTTAGGTGTTTCTATGAGCTGGGCACTGGTTGTTTCTTTTTGTATTGTTTGTTTGTTTGTTTTAATTAACCCAGCTTACTATCATTTTCCTGCAGTTTCTAGGTGAGTGGGTATGGATCAAGTTACCAACATGATTAATAATCTCTGGCTTTGGGACCCTCTCCAGGGGAATACTTAGCCCCAACTCCATCTTACTTTCCCAACACCCTTCTTCCTTGTGCTAATGATTGTGGACACTCAAATTCTGCTGTGTCCCCCAGACCCTACTCTGCCATCTGGGGTGTTCACTGCCAATTGTCTGATACCTTTACTGATGACTAGGACTTTACCAATGTTATCCTGGCTCCCACCTGGTCTGCAGAGATCCAGGGCTGCATATGTCACTGCTGAAGAAAATGTTTTCACCACCATAATGGAAATGGCATACTGCACTTCCATACAGGATGTAATTGCTTTTTCACAATAGGGAGGAAGTGTCCCAGACTAGGACAAACTGAGGAAAGAAGCACAAATTGAAGTTAGGGGGCTTGATGAACCTCAATATTGGAAACACCATACTGTCCCCTGTATGGGGCTTTTCCCAAGGTCCCTGTAGGGGAAAGGCCAATCCCAAGGAGTTTAGATAATCAGAGCTGCAAGGGAGAACAGGCAATGTATGAAACTGGCTAAGCCCAGGTGTGAGCAGAGTCCTAGCAAATCCGGTGAAACACATGACAAAGAAAGCTACCCCAAGAGAGGAGTTGAGTTTGACGCAATGGACAATAGAGGGTCATTGCTATTTATACAAGAAGTAATGGTGTGATGAAAGTGGTATTATGGAAAGATTCAGGAGGAATTTGAGGAAGCCAGCAATTGGAGTCCAAGCTGTCTTGACATTATAAGCATGAAAGCTGGAGTTAGGCTGATAGCAAGGGATGTGGGCAGGAGAATGTGGGTCCAACTAGAGATATTTTCAGCGGGATAAAAGTTGGGACTTGTGAACATATTGGATATAAGAAATATTAGAGGGTATTGGAAGACGAGAACAACTCCAAAGAATGTTTGCATGAGACATGGGCAGAATGTTAGGCTACCAACACAAATGGGGATGTAAGGTGTTTGTGCTGATGGAGATAGTAGAGGGGAAAATTACTTTCATTTTAGACGTGAGCAGTTTGAGACGACAACAAAATATCCAAGTAGAATTGCTATGTTGGTTGTCACTCTCATGATTCTGGAGCCCACAGGAGAAGTCAGAGATAGAAATGGAGGGCACCTATTTTCTGAGATCAACAGAGCCTTTTCAACAACTATTAAAATTCCTAGCCAAAATGACTCAAATCCATTCATTCATTCATTCATTCATTTAACAACATCTTTTCTTGTGAAAAAGGAATGGGTTTTTCTCTTTCTCACTCAAAAACTAATCTTCAGAAAGTGGTTGAAATCATTCACCACTCTAAAACTTTTACTGAAAAGCTTTGATTTGTTGAAAAAAAAATACTTTAAAGAAAGGATAGTTCCTTTAACATTCCAGACTGTAACTTTTTTTTCACAGATTTCATTAATTGGTTTTTCTTAATGTTTAATAGAAGCAAAGTCATCACGATGAAGAAACCTTATGTCATTTATCAGCTTCCTCTCCAGAGCCCTGAGAACACCTGACAATTATTTCAATCAAACTGATCATTCACTGAACACATAATCATGAATAATTTAGTGGAGCAATAGATCTATTACTTAATATAGTGCTAACCTTTTATAATGCTTCTACCCAGGGAGAGGACTAATATCTGTGTCACAGAATAACTTATATCAGGCCTTAGCTTTTGGAGGTAACATAGTGACTCATGGAATAACTAAACACATGCAATTATAAACCACATTATGGGAAAATAGTTAACCTTTGTGTAGCATTTAAGAATTTACAAAGTACTTTCTCAGACATTATCTCATCTGATACTCAAAACAACCCCGTGAGAGAGGTACTATTGACCCCACCTATTTGATAGGTGAAGACAACAAAGCACAAAGAGGGAAAGTGATTTGCCTAAAGCTGCCTAAGTATTAAATGGAGTTGAGATTCTCCCCCCCAAATCTGTAGTCTTCCACACCCACAGTTCTCTTGTGGCGTCATAAATACTGATGCCACCTTAGGCTTTTTCAAGCAGGCTTTCTCCTTTGCTATGGCTCTGCTCCCCTCTCCATCTTTCTTGGCCACCCTTCACTGGTGGCCAAGGCTTCCCATGTAAGCCCTTGCTAGAGGAGGATCATAGGCTACCATTTCTAGAGCAAAAATGCTCATTTTCTTATGAACCAAAGCACATGCAAGCATTTCTGCAACGTATACCCATCATCTCTGTAGCCAACGAAGCCACACATCTGGTAGTAACAGGTGCTGTACTTATTCTGTTTAAGATGATTCTTGCCATGTGACAGTTCATGTAAACAGCAAACAGAATTCTACCCAATCAAGAATTGCTCTTTATTTCAAATTCTTAAAAGAGCCTTGTCTCACTGTAAGCTAATTTTGTGAGAGTTAGTTTTGCCCACTCAATATTTAGCTTGATTTGAGAAACTATCTGGAATATTCTTTATTAGTTTCCTCTCTCTCTTTCTGTCTCTCCGTCTTTCCCCCCCCATCCCCCACTCCTTCTCTTCCTCTAACCATGACTGCCTATGATGGATAAAAGCAATGCTTGAGTTCTATAATCTGCTCTTCAGAGTTCTTCATTATGCTTAAATATTTCCCCTTTGTTTTAAAGGACATTATCCTGCATTAGATGCAAGCAATTAAACATGTCATTAGATAAAGCTGACACTTCTTTTACAGCAAAAGTAAACTCCATTCAATTTAGAATGTATGTCAGGTCCCTTCTTTACCAGTTACATAATAAATCATCTTGTTAAAATAATCTTTATTTTCGTCTCAATCGTTATTATTTAATTTTGTTGCTTACAAATAACAACACTCTAGGGACCACATAAAACATGCTCTTAGACAAAGCTCCAGCAAAAGTGCCTTGTGATTTAGGGAGAACAAGAGGAGATATGATTTATAATTGTACATATTTAGATAACTGTACATGCATGATCCCTTTAGACCAGTGAAAGCAAACAACAGAGCAGAATGCTTTTTAACTAAATGAAACATTTGCCCTAATATGGTCAAATGTGAGTTTTCCCCATCCCTTCACCTCCTCATATTCATCAAGAATAAGTTCCAAAAAAAAACTGGTACTAACACCACTCTTTTATGAATTGAAATTTTAATCACTTAGAATTCATGTTCAAAAGACATTGGTGGTTTGATATTCAAAATCACATTCTTTAAAGGAACTTGCAGCCAGAATCCCAAATCCAATTTATTAATGTACTCACCAATAACTAAAGAGCATTTTATCAGTTCAGTCTGAGGTTTCAAACTTAACAAGAAACAGTAAGAGTGACAGGTCTAGTGCCGAAGGGATTCTAGCCCTGTTATCCAGATGGGGGCTTGCAAGGTGACTGGCCATTCAGATGCCTGGGACTGCAAGATTTCCCAGGACATGGGACTTCTGGTGCTAAAACCAGGACAGTCTTGGACACATCAGGTTGGTTTCCCTAGGTTTGGGTTGAGGTTTCCCTCTCACTGGAAATGGGGCACATATGGAGGAGGACTTGCTCCCGGGAACAGAGCAAAAGCTGCATCACCGGAGTCAGAACACAAGGTCAAAACTAGACTAGAGGCTGTGATGTGCAACCCAGGAGTACTAAATTAAAGCTTTTACTGACCCTCTACTGAGGATAAGATTGGCCCCAGAGCAGGAGACCGGATGAGTCTGCAGTTGGGGCACAGATGGCCACACAACAAGAGTTTGGAGCAATATGGAAAGAAGACACCCAGAAGACCTTGCCTCCTCACCTGTCTTGTCTTTGTGCTCTTCTGCTAGCCTGAGTGATCAGCTGTTCCCTTGCTTTCATTTAAGCTGGAATGCACCACTTTATACTTGAACATGTGTGGGTAGAGTAGAGCTCCCACTGCAACACTGGCATAAGGAGTGAAGGATCACAGCAGAATTACAGGGCTTTCCTGCTTTTGAGAGGGACACATCTCTATGTGTTATTAAAAACATATAAACTTAATACTCTGGTTTCTCTTCAGATCACATAAATCTTTCACCTTTTACTAAAAACATATAAACGTAACACTCAGTTGAGTTTCTGTTAACACTGAAGCACTTTTCATTGGAAGGCAAATATCATCCACAGGCAGCCGGTCCACACTGCTACATCTAGTATAACAAATATTAAGAAACACCCCCTTGTACTTAGGAAATCCTTTTGCTTTGTAAGGAAGGAAGCTGAGAATATGACTTGCCCAGGTAGTAGTTGTACAATCAGCATAAGCAGATGAGAAAACCCCAGGAGAGAAGTAGAGCTGTTGATATTCACCTCTTTCCATCAGAAGGTTCTTCTCTCAGAACTCAACATTAGTGATACTTAATACACTGATTCATTTCACTAAAGGAGATGATATTCCTTCACAAATGAGCATCAGTATGATATCATGGTTAGAAGCACCCATTTATTCCATGTGCTAAATATAGGATCTTGACCTGTTTTGCAACCTGAGACCAACTTTCCTCATCTGAAAAATGGGCAGGATAG
This sequence comes from Prionailurus viverrinus, assembly GCF_022837055.1. Lineage (NCBI taxonomy): Eukaryota > Metazoa > Chordata > Mammalia > Carnivora > Felidae > Prionailurus > Prionailurus viverrinus. The sequence continues at coordinate 144,307,111 of NC_062562.1, forward strand.
CTCAGAAGTCATAGGATGTTTATGAGAATTACATAAGATAACAAATGTAGGGTGCTATATCTGTTACTAGTAGATGTTCAATAAATGTTAGTTATTTCCCTTTCATTTTCCCCTTCCAATATCCTGTCTGCAAATGAAAAAATAGGTCACTCAAATTTGGAAAAAAATGTTCGTTATCACCATCGATTACTAATCTCAGTAGCAGCATCAGGGAACTAATTCTGTTCATTTTCTCTGTCTTTTACATTTACCTTAACCTTCAAAATCTAAATTTTTTAAATTCCATTTATCAAAATAAGTGGATAGCTGGTAGAGACAACCTGATATTTGTACTTGAAAAGTTTTAAAAGGCACTTGGACAATGAATCCATTTACTCGTGTGTGTGTGTGTGTGTGTGTGTGTGTGTGTGTGTGTGTGTGTCTATAAATAAGCTTGTTTCTACACAAGAATCATTATATACAACAAGCCCCATTCTGAGCACCTCACTGGATTTGATTATCCTCTAAACAAAATCATGATTTGTCAGATAGAAGGGTGAATACTATACTTAAACACCTCTGAAGTTGATTTTTATTTTTATCATTAATACAAGCATCAAGCAGAAGATGACAGATTCACCATTTCTGAATAACAATAAAAATGACAGAAATCAGGAGTTTCTTCTGTAATAATGTATAAAAGTCAATACAGTCAATAATTCTCCCCATATCTTGTCCATGTAACAACTTTCCAAGTCACCATTAACCAGAATGCGTCATCAGAACTTGCTGAAAAAAACGCAATTTAGCAGATGGATTATTTTTAATTTTGATGTTTATTACTACTGAAAATTAAGAGCTGTTACCATATACCAGGGACTTACCCAAGCGTATTTTATATATGTATATGTATATGTATATGTATATGTATATATATATATATATATATGTATATATATATACTACATCTAATATATATCAAATACATATCAAATTTATCTAATATATATTAGATCTAATCTAATCTAATCTAATCTATTAGATATATATTATACTTGTATAGATAGGTCAATAGATCAATAGATAGATAGATGAGATAAATTTGTGCAACACTCACAATAATTCTGTGCTATGGGGCCTGGGATTATCCCCATGTTACAGATGAAAAAACTAAGACTTGGAAAATAGCCCGGGGTCCCAGAGCGGGTGGCAACAGCAGAGATAAGACTTGAACCTGTGTCTACCTGACTTCAAATCCCATAGTCTTAGCCATTAAGCTGTATAAGAGAAAAAAGGGAATTTTTGTCCTTTTCAGTAACTTTATAATTCTAACCAAGAAATATGTTGAACCAGTTAAATTTGTCTTAAGGCTGTAAAAGCATTAAATGATGCATCATAATAAGTACTTTGACTTTACCCTCCAGATTATCCATAGACCAAGATCTGTAGGTTGTGTTTTCTACAAGTTTCAGGCTCTGGACCACACTTAACTCTCCTACAGAAAATAACAACGCTGCCAAAGAAGTTCTTTCTCCAAACTAACTTCTTAGATTTGATGTAAGTAGTTTAAGCAAATGTCTTTTAATGTTCTCTTCATCATGACTAGGGAAAAAACTAAAAAGCTCTGAGTTTTACTCACTTCAAAAACTGAATCTCAAAAGATTTGGGAAAAAAGTTCTCATTTTCAACTCAACTTTCAAAGGTTTTTAATGGTTAATTTGATATCCTAGAGTATTCAGCAGTATCCCTTAATTAGCTTAAAACTGGACTTTTTTCTTACAGACTTGGTTTTCAGATAATGATTTAAGACCATCTCATTCTGCCTTCTTTGTACGTTGATGTCATTAGGTTTAAAGTCAAGCATGAAGGTGAACAGATATTAATTTAAGACCATTTAGAGCTACATACTCTGCATCACCCACAACAAGCCTCCTTTATTAGCCCCTGACGGGGCCTTCATTAGTTGGAAGCGATCAAAAGTGAGGTGGAAATAACCCTGCCTGGCAACTCAGACGTCTTTCCTATTCCTCTTCTTATTTGTGGAACTCAGTTCAGAAACAATGGAAAACACTGTAATTCAAAAGAGAATGCTGTCTCTGAATGTAAATCAAATTAATAGATTTAAAATATGGTGACACAGCTGAGATTCACAGATGACTTTTTCTAGACTTCTTTTTTTCTTTTGGCAGAAATAAATCACCTTGGCCTCCTCTCTATTAAAGATTTTTCAAATTGAATATCAGACCCCCAAGTGAAACAAAGTATGGTAAAAATAGAAACACTTGTCTTTTCATTCAGGATTTTTCCTTTCTGTTTCCACATGCCCAGCTTTGCCTTGAGTTGGATTCCACTGATACTGCTGATAAATTATCTCCTGAATTCATCAATTTCTATCCATTCCCATTGATCACCCAGTTCTTACTCAAGCTGCCACTTTGCCCCTTGAAACATAGTGAGGCTTCTGCTCTGTTTTCCAGGGCTTTCACCTGGCTTCCCCCATTCTGCTTGATGTATCCATGCCTCCCTGAACATGCTCACCTAGTCAATACCTGATTCACTCAACCATCACTGTATATAATCTATGTCTACCCAATGAACCCTCTAATCTCAGCTAGACAAGCATTTTCCCTTCCTTCATTTTCATCACACTTGTATTTGAGAATCTCAAAAGGCTGTCCCTGTCTGGATAGGGTCTTCATTCACATTTTACTGAGCCACTTCCTTCCTAGCCACAGTGTACTTGTGTGCTCACCCCTCCCAGCAAGATGCTTTGAGAGTGCTAACATATTTCCAAAAAGTTTCCCATTATCTATAGAATAAAGTGCAATCCCCTGAGCCTGACATTTAAGGCTTTCAAAGGTCTCACTGTGTTAGTGGATTTTTTTTCTCCAATCACTCCAGATTATATTGATCTCCTTTTTTCTGAAACTTTTTAGCATTTATATCTGTATCATTTGTCCTTGAGCTGAATCTCTGTATTATTTCAAAACGGGTTTATGTGAGTTTGGTCCATACTATCAGCAACTAAATCCTGAACCTTCATATTATATTTCTTTTGTAGCATCTGCCTTACCACCACACATTTCATAGATGCCTAGGAGGTGATTATTAATTCAGCAAGATTGGATAAATCAATGGAAGAATAAAAATATAGTGCTATCTTAAAACATTAAAAAAAACACAAAGAATGTTCATAGAGAGGTAAAAAGCACAATTTAGGATAGAAAATTCTCGGTGTTTTCCCAGCCCACATGATAAATCTTAAATATTATTTTTAGCCAGTTCTTAAAGCTGGGTGAGATAAGGTTAGATGCTATTCTAGTTCCCTTCCTTTATTTTGGCAGGGGACCAAAGGAGGTTAAGTAAGCCCACCAACTGCTTACAAATAAGCTACCTCCTTCATTTTCTCTCAAAAAGTAGTATTCTAGAGAGACAACTTCTAGAGGAGAGGAGGCAAGGTGAAAGAAAAATAAGGAGAGAGAAGTCAGTCATTCATCACTGCCACAGCTGGAGGAAAGCAGGCTTCCTCTGCCCAGAAGGCAGGAACAAATATCACTCATTCCAGGCCACTGAGCAAACCTTTGCAAGGAATAGAGCTTCTAGAGGTGAAAGGACCTACTAGGGGAGAAATCACTTGACAGCTGATGAGGGTCAGCCACACAAAAGCTTTTCAGGGTGGAAACCCAAATGCCTCTGGGTCAGTCTGACTACATAAACAAGAAGAACAGAGTAATGGACCATAACTCTAAAGGGGGCAGATGAGTAAATACAGAAAAAAGAGTCTTCATTCCATCAGTAAAACCCCAAAGATGGCTATTCAAGATACTTAAGATGGATATGGACTTTGAGAAGATGAACACTTTCAAAGGGGCTCAGAGGTTGCTATTAGCTTAGAAGTTTCTACTTATTCTTCCGTAAGAGGTATAAATACAGGCCAGGGGATCTTATTTTGTCTGATTGTATAGGCTGCATGGCTTGGTTTCCTTGAAGTCTATGAAACTAAAGCAGACCCAGCAAAAACTGGTTTCAGTAGAATCAGCAGGAAAGCATTTTGGAGTTCAAGTTTTATGAGCCACCCAGTCTCTCAGTAGTCATGAGGAGGGGAAAATCCACCAGATCAGGGACCAGAGGAAACACCAGCCCAGATTCTTGAGTACAAAGTCTTCCCTCACACATTTTTCATGCATGTGCTAAGACTGTGTTCCTCCAACTAGACAGAAAATCCTATTGAGTATAAGTAACTAGCTCTTAAATAATTTGACGTTTCTGTAACAAATTTTTGTCCTTGAAAAGTCTTCTGCAGATAGGACTGTAACATTAGTAAAACCTTAGGTAACCAAAGGAGTATGCTTTGATGTAACTTGTGTTTCCAGTACTATGAAAGTTTTAGTAATGCTGGAAAGTTTCACATACAAATTGCTGTAATGTGTTTGGTTTAATAAGACTTGGAAATGGAAGTAGTTGCTACTGATAAGCCCAGATGGCAATACAATGGTATGCTGAATTAATCTGATATTCAACAATATTGGACTTATAAAATAATAGAATGTAGCAATAAAATAGTATTCTGATTAATTATAATCTAGAGTACAGGCACCAGTGGTGGAGTAGGAGGGAGGTTTTGGGGACTTTAATGTAAAACTCAGTCTTTTTGCCATTTATGAAAATTTAATTCCACATAGTCCATTTTTTTTACATTTCCAATTTTCATTCATGCATCACATCTGAGCATGAAATTGTACAATATAGGCAGAGGACAAGGACAGCAGAGGGTCACAGATGTGAATATTGGAAGGAAATGAGGCAGGGTGTTACTCCTTCTCTGGGGACAAAGCTTCTGGGATGTCCCCACTTGCCCTTCTCTGGGTGATGATCCTCAGCTTTGTACATCCAGCAAATTTTTTAAACACCATAAAGCATCTTTCCTCATTATACAGTTGCCTTGCTTATGGGACTATAAGATTCCATCCAGTCAACTGGTCCTCTCCTAACAACATTGGATATACACTACTGCCTTCTATATGCTCTCCCCCTCCTTTTAAATGTTACATTAATTCCATCTTCTCTTAGCACCTTCTTCTCTTGGATGTTAGCATCTTCAACCCTGCCATAGTTTTGAATCACTGACACAGTCAAGCTCTGTCTAGGGCCACACCCTGACCTCTTGATTAGAAACTTTGAAGTTTCAGATACTTTTCATGTGCTTGTCAGTGTCCATTTATAAATACTCTCTGGGTGGGATGTTTTAACAAAAACTCAAACTCACCCTTAGTGTATTCTTAAAATTCATTTCACTCTCAGCATTATCGGTGTATTTTCTACCCCCAGATAGCCACACCTAAAGTATGGTCCCCTGCCCATTTTGTAGGAAGGGCTTACTTTATCTTTCTAAAGATTTCTAGGTTAGGAAATGTTGACCACAGTCAAGTTCTTCATAAAGCCCTAAGTAGTAGAGGTGGGAGATGGAATGGTGGGAGCCAGCATCTTACATTTCTACCAGGTGACACGGTAACTTCATTCAATAGTTGCATGACCCCTAACACAGTAAAATCATGGGCAACAAGTATTGTTTTCCACAATAAAATGTAGCATTACTTCAACTTAAGTCTTAAGTGCATTAGAATTAGATAGCCCAATAATGTAGCCAGTGGATCACAATGAAGAAAATGTAGCTGTACTAGTTTAGTAAAATGAAATTAAGTGATTAAAAGAAAATTGGTGTGAATACAGTAATGCATTTACCTGATAAATGCATTCATGTGTTGTTTTAGTTGGAAAGCAATGGGATAGGGAGTATATATGATAACAACAGAGAAATTAAAAACAAATGAGGTTGTTTGTCTCATCATCTATGAGATAAATCCACCTTCTTGGTTTGGGGATGGAATAAGGTAAAGTGGGTACCAATGACATACGGAGCCTTTAAAGAATTGTTGAATTTACTTAATGAATATAATCCTGCCCTGTTTTTGAGGCAGTAGCCAAGGGAACTCCCCCCATTATTCAGAGAGGGAGCAGGGGACCAAGACATGTGAATAGTCAGTACTGACTAACTGGTTGTGCCAGTGCTCATGAAACAAGAGCAAAACAACTCACTCACCCAATACATACCTCCCAAGCTCCTACTGGAGATCAAATTAAAAAGGGCATAGCACCCTACTCATCTTTATACAACCCAATAGTATCCAGCAGAAGGCCTTATGCAAAGAAGTGCTGAGACATTTATTGAACTGAAATATGTGGTGGCAAATACCATGCTTTAAAAGTGTTAAAAGGCTGTTTGATATGCTTAGTCTAGTCAAAAACATTGTATTTAAGAGACAGAAGCTTGGAAAAGGTGGTTGGTAGAAAGCCAGTTTGGCTAACAGACAGTTTGAGCGTCTGACAGCTGCATTAAAAGCATAAATTGGTAAACAACTTCCCATAGTATGGTAAAAGCTTCATTAAGGCAGCTCTGAGTCCCAAAGAGGGATGAAAAAGCTGAGAAAAACCAAAGGAGGAGGCAAATGGACTTTCACAAAATAAATCTTATTTTTTAAGAGAGTTTTAGAGTTTTAGGCTCACATCAAAATTGAGCAGAGGGTACAGAGATTTCCCATATAACCCCTGCCCACCCCCTGACATGTGCAGCCTCCCCCATTATCAACATCTCCCACCAGTATACTTGTTATACTTAATGCACCTACACTGGCACACCATTATCACCCAAAGTCCATAGTTTACGTTAGGGTTCACTCTTGGTGTTGTACATTCTATGGGTTTGGACAAATTTATACTGATATGTATCCACCATTAAAATATCATACAGAGTACTTTCACTGCCTTAAAAATACTTTGTGTTCTGAGCATAGATTTTTAATACTTTAATATGGAACAGGAACAGAAACCCTCTACTTCTGTCCCACATTCAGACCCATCTTGAAAGCACAGCAAACGGTCAGAGAATCAAGACAAGGCCAGTTTTTGAGTCATCATTATCAACAATGAATAAACACTGAAAGGAGTGAGGTTTCAAGCCCAGGAAAGCATAAGGAAGAGAGAGAATCCACAAGATTGAGAGTAGGCAGGAGCAGCTTTAGGAAGCTTCTGAGACACCCATCTCAGGAAGTTTAGTGCCTGCTGACGAAGCAGCTTTTATTCTTCTCTTCTGTTTCTCCTATTTTCTCCCATGAAAACACTCAGATTTTAATGTCCTTTAAGGAGTCCCTAAAGAACAGTATCTGATAGGGATCCTCCAGGCATCTGGTAGCTGACTGAAGGTTCAGGCCATAACAGGACTCTTTACTCCATTCTTGGCCATTGTGTCCATCCCAAATCTGAGTTTGGCATTAATTGATCTGGTCTGGCTCAGGCACTACAAACAAGTATCCCATCCAAGGGGAGAACAGGGGTCACATCAGTTATGCTTTAGGTTTCTCATGGTTTCATAGGATGCTAGAGCAGGAAAGATCTATAGTTAAACTATTTAGTCCAGCCAAGGTCTTTGAAGAGGAAGAAACTAAAATCCAGAGAGGTGATTCCTAAAGTCACACAGAGAATTAGAGTGAACCAGGACAGAAGTCCTGTCTCCTGGCTCCCCATCTAATGCTCCAACCACTATTCATACATATCATATGCGTGTGCTGTTCTCCCTTTAAATAGCCTTTGTTATTCTGAATTGTTCTCTATCCATGCTATTTTTCCCAGGCCAAACCTTTAATGGAGTGTGTGTATGTGCCTGTGTATGTGTGTGTTTGTGTTCAGCAGGGCACCTGTGTTAGAAGAAGAACATACAGAGGTCTGGGGAGTGTCTGTGTGCTCACTCTGGCCCTCCGGTGTTCCACCAGGAAAATGCCAGAGTTTATCATAAGTAATATTCCTCTAACTGATGTGTTCTCCCATATAACCCAGACTTCAAACAGAGGTGCTCCTCCCTCCTTGAGATCTAAACTGTTTTAGCCTAAACTTCCATTTGATTCTCTATGTACATTCATGGACTTCCCCTAGATTGCTGTGATTTCTAGAACAGTTTCCAACCTTGAGGTTATCTATGGTTCTAGCTTCTTTTCTACAAATACTTCCAGTTATGGGTTAGCTACGGGGGAAATGTGACATTACCTGTTCTACACCATACACGGAAATCAAGTCCCTTCTGAATATTCCCACCAAACAAAACCACCCTCCCAACACTGACATGTGTACAAGAAGCTTTCAGGGAGGCCATTTACATCAAACAATGCAAACCACTTCAAACAGGCCAGTAGACATGCCTGTTTTGGTTTTTTGTTTTGTTTTGTTTTGTTTTTTTAATTTTCCTCCCCCAGAAATTTTTTACTGTCAGGTAACCCTCCTTGGTAACCTAACTTTTCACCATCTCCCTGACTCTTTTACTCCTCTCTCCCATTCCATTGTTCTCTCTTCCTCCTCCTTTTAGGATTGCTTGGGATTCTGTATTCTTCTCATTCTGCTATCTAAACAGTGATTCTCAACTGGGGGAGATTTTGACCCCCAAGGGACATTTGAAAATGACTAGAGAAATTTTTGGTTGTCGCAGTGAGGGGCCTGTACTAGAATCTAGTAGGTGGAAACCAGGGATGCTGCTAAATATCCCACAGTACACAGGACAGACTCCCACAATAAGGAATTATCCAGCCCAAAATGCCATGGGACTGAGAATCCTGAGGGTTGAGAAATTCTTAGCTAGAGAACTTGGCTGTAGCCAGTTCTATTCCCAAATGCAGTTCTAGGCTTATCCAAATTTTTTCCACCCTCCTTAGAAAGTGGCTATAGTTTAAAATAGCAGGTTTTATTTCAGTTTCCCTAATGAGATCCAGATCAAACATCACTTCCTCTTGCAGCTTTCCTTAATCTCTCTTTTCACTCCTCCATCTGGGCTTTCATACCACCATTCTATTTGTCCATTTTGTCAGACCATAGTTGCTTAGCAGTATAGATCATTCCCTATTAGTCCCACCAGTATATACCCTGGCATAGAATATGCATTTAATAATGTTTGTGGAATTGGGTTCAATGCTCAAAGAGAAGCTCCCCCAATCTCAGCACCAAGACTGACTAAATGGTAGAGACTGCATTGGCAGCAGAGGGCAACCATAATTCCTGTTAAACAGAGAAGGCACACATGCAATGGGAATGACTATATGACACTGCAGGATATGGCCTTAGTTGAAAAGACCACTCACTGGTGCTCTTAGTAAAGAGATCCAAAGATGACTAAGCACAGTATCAGAAGTACCACTGTCAACAGAGAATATCTACCAGACGAGATTGTTGCTATTCCAATTTTCAGTGACAGTATCACAGCTTGCAATTTGCATTGCAATCAGGACTATTTTAAAGAAAGAGGTGTAACAGCCTATCTAAATATTGCTAAAGCATACATAAATGCCCATTTTTCTTGACTGAGTAATGATAAGTGGTACAATTATTTTAGAATTAGCAGTAATTTTCCAAAGCTTTGTGAGCAGTTCATGAAGTAATAGAATTTCAAATGGTAACTTTTAGATAAATAATCAGTAAAATAGAAAAAAAGGAATTATGCCCATATAGAAAGAAGAACACTTATTTAAAAATAAAATCGTTAAAACATGTCTAATCAACCATTTTGATACAATCTACCAAGTATTGTTATATCAAGCCATCCAACCATGACATATGTAAGCACAACTGAAGTATTATGAAATATCATTTATATTTTAAGAAAATCACTGACAATCAAACTTTGATGCTTTCTAAAGATAGATACTGCATCATTCTGTTTATTTAAAAATAAAAATAGACTGTAATCAAGATGGCGGAGCAACATGGAGATCCTCAGCTTGTCCCCTCCCTGAAATGCAGCTATATTAGCATCAAACCATTTTGCACACCTAGGAAACTGATTTGAGGAAAAACACAACAATCTGTATAAGTTGAGCCACAGAACTTGGAAGGAGAGGTGAACTGGGAGAGAGAAAAGCCATGGTGAGTATGGAGCTGTTGTGGGGAGAAAGGAGGTGAGTGTGGCACATCGGGAGAGTGCAGGAAAAATACTCCCCCAAAGGTAGATGGAGAGAGAGAGAGAGAGAGAGAGAGACAGAGAGACAGAGAGAGAGAGAGAGAGAACACTTGAAGGAGACTGAACAAGAAATCTGTTCCTCAAAACCACTGGCGGGAAGACAGGAGAGGGTTTCAATACCATCAGGATTCTATAAATAGTGGGGCACAGAATCTGAAGTTCCAGAGTATCTGGCAGTGTTCTGGTAAGGAAGTAAGGAGAAAACCCAGGAGCAGGCAGCAGCATACAAGGGGCCCGTGTGCCACACAGGGAGAAGCAGTTACCCTACTTGGAGAGCATTTGGTAGAGGCCACATGGCCTCCCCACAGGCAAAGGTCCCAGTGGATTCCAGAGAGCCACCACATTTGATGGAATTCGAGGCAAAGACACCTAAGTGCTGTGAAACCTGGCACTGGCTATGTGTGTTGTGATTTGCCATAATCTCTAAACGTCTGCCACTGCACGACCACAGGAATGTTTTCTGGGGCAAGCCAGCATGGGCCATTTCTCAGCAAGACCCTCCCCCAGAGAGTTGATGTGGGTCCAAGCTGCAGTGTCTCTGAAGTGTGGGGTTTTGAAACACAACCCCATCTAAGATACTCTGGAGCAAGGTGCCACCTGCAGGTGGATGGCTTGGACATGGACAGGGTAGAGGTGGAGAGTGGACAGAGGCCTGAGACAAAGTAAGGGTGCTTGATCACAAGTCAGTAAGAGCACGGAGTTCTTGTGCCAGAGACTAGGAAGCTGGGTGAAGCCATTTCCACCTCTTCCGTGCATATGCATGCACACACTGATCCACCTGGCCAGTAAGCTAAGCAACACCACCTAGTGGAGAATGGATCCATTACACCAAGTCCCTCCCAACTGTGCCCTCCAAGTGTATCACCTAGAAGACCAGCAGAAATCCCTCCCCTGCTTAGTGTACAGACTATAAAGTACTTCATAGTTTCAGTTCTGGGGTAAACTGGATGTAAGTTCATTCAGGTTTCATTCTGTTTGTTGGTTCATTTATTAGTTCATTTTCTTCCTTCTGTTTTTGTTTAAATAGGGTTTTTAGGGGCACCTGGGTGGCTCAGTTGGCTGAGCGTCTGACTTCAGCTCAGGTCACGATCCCACAGTTCATGGGTTCGAGCCCCGTGTCAGGCTCTGTGCTGACAGCTCAGAGCCTGGACCCTGTTTCAGATTCTGTGTCTCCTTCTCTCTCTGACCCTCCCCCGTTCATGCTCTGTCTCTCTCTGTCTCAAAAATAAATAAACGTTAAAAAAAAAAATAAATAAATAATAAATTGGGTTTTTATTTCCTTTTCCTTTTCTTAGATACAGAAAGAGAAATATTTTTTAATTACTTTTTTCATTTTTTACTTTATTTTCTATTTTTTTAACTTTATTCTATTTCATTTTATTCTATTTTACTGTACAATTTGTTTTAATTTTTAAATTTTTTCTTACCTTTTTTTTCTTTTTCTTTCACTTTTTTCTCTATTCTATCAAGCTTCTTTCAACAAACAGACCAAAACACACCTAGGATTTAGCTTCCTTTATTTGAGTTTTTGTTTTGTCTTTAATTTTTTAATTTTAACTTTTTATTTTATTAATTTCTTTCTTCCTCCAAAATGACAAAATGAAGGAATTCACCCCAAAAGAAAGAACAGGAAGAAATGAGAGCCAGGGGCTTAATTAACACAGATATAAGGAAGATGTCTGAACTGGAATTTACAACCATGATAAGAATACCAGCTTGGGTTGAAAAAAAAACATAGAATCCCTTTCTGAAGAGACAAAAGAAGTAAAATCTAGTCAGGACTAAATTAAAAATGGTTGGATGAATAGATGACATGACAGAAAGGGGAGATGAAGCAAAGCAGCAAATAAGTGATACAGAAGACAAAATTATGAAGAATAATGAAGCAGAAAAAAAGAGGGAAACAAAAGCAAAAGGGTATGACATAAGACTAAGAGAACTCAGTGACTTATTAAAAAGGATCCGAATTATAGGAGTCCCAGAAGATGAAGAGAGAAAAAAGGGGGCAGAGGTTTATGTGAGCAAATTATAGCAGAAAATTTTCCTAATCTAGGGAAGAATACAAATATCAAAGCCCAAGAAGCATACAGAACTCCCATTAGATTCAACAAAAACTGACCATCACCAAGGCATATCATAGTCACATTCACAAAATACACAGACAAGGAAAGAATTATGAAAACAGAAAGAGAAAAAAAGTCCCTAACCTAGAAGGGAAGGCAGATCAGGTTTGCAGCAGACCTATCCACAGTAACTTGGCAGGTCAGAAAGGAGTGGCAGGACATATTCAACATGCTGAATCACAAAAATATGCAGCCAAGAATTCTTTATCCAGGAAGACTGTCATTCAAGATAGAAGGAGAGAAAGAGTTTCCCAGAAAAACAAAATCTAAAGGAGTTCATGACCACTAAACTAACCCTACAAGAAATTTTAAGGGGGACTCTCTGATGGGAGAAAAGATGAAACAAAACAAAACAAAACAAAACAAAACAAAACAAAGCAAAACAAAAGGTCAAAAGGACTAGAAAGGACAAGAGAACACCAACAATACAGGCAACACAATGGCACAAAATTCATATGTTTCAGTATTCACTTTAAATGTCAGTGCACTAAACACTCCAATCAAAACACATAAGGTATCAGAAAGGATAAGAAAACAAGACCCATATATAGGCTGCTTACAAAAGACTCACTTTAGACCTAAAGATACCTTCAGATTGAAAGTAAGGGGATGGAGAACCATCTATCAGGCTAATGGTTGTCAAAAGAAAGCTGGAGTAGCAATACTTATACAAACTGAATTTTAAAATAAAGATGGTAACAAGAAATGAAGGGTGTTTTATCACAATTAAGGGGTCTATCCACCAAGATCTAACAATTTTTAATATTTATGCCCCCAATGTGATAGAACCCAAATACAAAAATCAATTAATCACAAACATGAAGAAACTCATTGATAATAATACCATAATAGTAGAGGACCTCAAACCCCACTTACAACAATGGACAGATCATCTAAACAGAAAATCAATAAGGAAACAATGGCTTTGAATGACACACTGGACCAGATGGACTTAACAGATATATTCAGAACATTTCATTCTAAAGCAGAAAAATACACATTCTTCTCAAGTGCACATGGAACATTCTCCAGAATAGATCACATACTGAGACACAAATCAGTCCTCAACAAGTACAAAAAGATCTAGATCATAACTTGCATATTTTCAGACCACAACACTATGAAACTCAACATCAACCACAAGAAAAAATTTGGAAAGACCATGAATACTTGGAGATTAAAGAACACCCTACTAAAGAATGAATGATTTAAGGATTCTAGTCAAGATGGCAGCGTAGGAGGACACTGGGCTCACCGCGCGTCCTGCTGATCACTTAGATTCCACCTACACCTGCCTAAATAACCCAGAAAAACGCCAGAGGATTAGCAGAACAGAGTCGCCAGACCCAAGCGCAGACGAGAGGCCCACGGAAGAGGGTAGGAAGGGTGGCGAGGCGGTGCGCGCTCCACGGACTGGCGGGAGGGAACCCGGGCGGAGGGGCGGCTCACCAGCCAAGCAGAGCCCCCGAGTCTGGCTTGCAAAAACGGAGGGGCCTGGAGGACTGTGTTCCAACAGTAAGCGTGACTTAGCATCTGGGAGGACATAAGTTAGCAGCTCTGCTCAGAAAGCAGGAAGGCTGGAGGACAAAGGGAGGGAGAGCTGCTGAGCCCCCGGATGACAGAGCTCAGTTTGGCGGGGAACAAAGGCGCTCTAGCCAGGCTTCTCAAAAAGAAAAGGGAGATGACCCAAATAGATAAAATCATGAATGAAAATGGAATGATTACAACCAATCCCTCAGAGATACAAACAATTATCAGGGAATATTATGAAAAATTATATGCCAACAAATTGGACAACCTGGAAGAAATGGACAAATTCCTGAACACCCACACACTTCCAAAACTCAATCAGGAGGAAATAGAAAGCTTGAACAGACCCATAACCAGCGAAGAAATTGAATCGGTTATCAAAAGTCTCCCAACAAATAAGAGTCCAGGACCAGATGGCTTCCCAGGGGAGTTCTACCAGACGTTTAAAGCAGAGATCATACCTATCCTTCTCAAGCTATTCCAAAAAATAGAAAGGGAAGGAAAACTTCCAGACTCATTCTATGAAGCCAGTATTACTTTGATTCCTAAACCAGACAGAGACCCAGTAAAAAAAGAGAACTACAGGCCAATATCCCTGATGAATATGGATGCAAAAATTCTCAATAAGATACTAGCAAATCGAATTCAACGGCATATAAAAAGAATTATTCACCATGATCAAGTGGGATTCATTCCTGGGATGCAGGGCTGGTTCAACATTCGCAAATCAATCAACGTGATACATCACATTAGCAAAAAAAAAGAGAAGAACCATATGATCCTGTCAATCGATGCAGAAAAGGCCTTTGACAAAATCCAGCACCCTTTCTTAATAAAAACCCTTGAGAAAGTCGGGATAGAAGGAACATACTTAAAGATCATAAAAGCCATTTATGAAAAGCCCACAGCTAACATCATCCTCAATGGGGAAAAACTGAGAGCTTTTTCCCTAAGATCAGGAACACGACAGGGATGCCCACTCTCACCACTGTTGTTTAACATAGTGCTGGAAGTTCTAGCATCAGCAATCAGACAACAAAAGGAAATCAAAGGCATCAAAATTGGCAAAGATGAAGTCAAGCTTTCGCTTTTTGCAGATGACATGATATTATACATGGAAAATCCAATAGACTCCACCAAAAGTCTGCTAGAACTGATACAGGAATTCAGCAAAGTTGCAGAATACAAAATCAATGTACAGAAATCAGTTGCATTCTTATACACTAACAATGAAGCAACAGAAAGACAAATAAAGAAACTGATCCCATTCACAATTGAACCAAGAAGCATAAAATACCTAGGAATAAATCTAACCAAAGATGTACAAGATCTGTATGCTGAAAACTATAGAAAGCTTATGAAGGAAATTGAAGAAGATATAAAGAAATGGAAAAACATTCCGTGCTCATGGATTGGAAGAATAAATATTGCTAAAATGTCAATACTACCCAAAGCTATCTACACATTCAATGCAATCCCAATCAAAATTGCACCAGCATTCTTCTCAAAGCTAGAACAAGCGATCCTAAAATTCATATGGAACCACAAAAGGCCCCGAATAGCCAAAGGAATTTTGGAGAAGAAGACCAAAGCAGGAGGCATCACAATCCCAGACTTTAGCCTCTACTACAAAGCTGTAATCATCAAGACAGCATGGTATTGGCACAAAAACAGACACATAGACCAATGGAATAGAATAGAAACTCCAGAACTAGACCCACAAACGTATGGCCAACTCATCTTTGACAAAGCAGGAAAGAACATCCAATGGAAAAAAGACAGTCTCTTTAACAAATGGTGCTGGGAGAACTGGACAGCAACATACAGAAGGTTGAAACTAGACCACTTTCTCACACCATTCACAAAAATAAACTCAAAATGGATAAAGGACCTGAATGTGAAACAGGAAACCATCAAAACCTTAGAGGAGAAAGCAGGAAAAGACCTCTCTGACCTCAGCCGTAGCAATCTCTTACTCGACACATCCCCAAAGGCAAGGGAATTAAAAGCAAAAGTGAATTACTGGGACCTCATGAAGATAAAAAGCTTCTGCACAGCAAAGGAAACAACCAACAAAACTAAAAGGCAACCAACGGAATGGGAAAAGATATTCGCAAATGACATATCGGACAAAGAGCTAGTATCCAAAATCTATAAAGAGCTCACCAAACTCCACACCCGAAAAACAAATAACCCAGTGAAGAAATGGGCAGAAAACATGAATAGACACTTCTCTAAAGAAGACATCCGGATGGCCAACAGGCACATGAAAAGATGTTCAGCGTCGCTCCTTATCAGGGAAATACAAATCAAAACCACACTCAGATATCACCTCACGCCAGTCAGAGTGGCCAAAATGAACAAATCAGGAGACTATAGATGCTGGAGAGGATGTGGAGAAACGGGAACCCTCTTGCACTGTTGGTGGGAATGCAAATTGGTGCAGCCGCTCTGGAAAGCAGTGTGGAGGTTCCTCAGAAAATTAAAAATAGACCTACCCTATGACCCAGCAATAGCACTGCTAGGAATTTATCCAAGGGATACAGGAGTACTGATGCATAGGGCCACTTGTACCCCAATGTTCATAGCAGCACTCTCAACAATAGCCAAATTATGGAAAGAGCCTAAATGTCCAGCAACTGATGAATGGATAAAGAAATTGTGGTTTATATACACAATGGAATTCTACGTGGCAATGAGAAAAAATGAAATATGGCCTTTTGTAGCAACGTGGATGGAACTGGAGAGTGTGATGCTAAGTGAAATAAGCCATACAGAGAAAGACAGATACCATATGGTTTCACTCTTATGTGGATCCTGAGAAACTTAACAGGAACCCATGGAGGAGGGGAAGGAAAAAAAAAAGAGGTTAGAGCGCGAGAGAGCCAAAGCATAAGACACTGTTAAAAACTGAGAACAAACTGAGGGTTGATGGGGGGTGGGAGGGAGGAGAGGGTGGGTGATGGGTATTGAGGAGGGCACCTTTTGGGATAAACACTGGGTGTTGTATGGAAACCAATTTGTCAATAAATTTCATATTAAAAAAAATAAATGAATATAGAAAGCAAAAAAAAAAAAGAATGAATTATTTAACCAAGAAATTAAAGAAGAAATTAAAAAGTACATGGAAGCCAAGGAAAATGAAAACACGACAGCCCAAAACCTCTGGGATGCAGCAAAGATGGTCATAAGAGGGAAGTATATAGCAATCTAGGCCTTCCTAAAGAAGGAAGAAAGGTCTCAGACACACAACCTAACCTTACACCTAAAACACCTGGAAAAAGAACAGCAAAGAAAGCCCAAAACCAGAACAAAAAGGGAAATAATGAAGATTAGAGCAGAAATCAATAATATCAAACTCAAAAAACCAGTAGAACAGATCAATGAAAGCAGGAGCCGATTCCTCGAAAGAATTAACAAAATTGATAAATCCCTAGCCAGATTGATCAAAAAGAAAAAGGAAAGCACCCAAATAAATAAAATCACAAACGAAAGGGGAGAGATCACAACTAACACTGCAGAAATACAAACAATAAGAGAAAGTTATGAGCAATTATATGCCAACAAATTGGGCAATCTGGAAGAAACAGAAAAATTCCTAGAAACATATGAACTACCAAAACTGAAAAAGGAAGAAATAGAAAGTTTGAACAGATCCATAACCAGTAAAGAAACTGAATCAATAATCAAAAATCTCCAAACAAACAAGAGTCCAGAGCCAGATGGCTTTCCAGGGGAATTCTACAAAACATTAAAGAAGAGTTAACACTTATACTTTTGAAGCTGTTCCAAAAAATAGAAATGGAAGGAAAACTTCCAAATTCATTCTACAAGGCCAGCATTACCTTGATTCCAAAAACAGACAAAGACCTCACTAAAAAGGAGAACTAAAGACCAATTTCCCTGATGAACATGGATGCAAAAATTCTCAACAAGATACTAGCCAACCAGATCCAATAATACATTAAAAGAATTATTCACCACGATCAAGTGGGATTTATTCCTGGGATCCAGCGCTGGTTCAATATCCACAAATCAATCAACGTGATTAATTGATAAGAGAAAGGATAAGAACCATATGGTACTCTCAATAGACACTGAAAAAGCACTTGACAATATACAGCATCCTTTCTTTATGAAAACCTCAAAAAGGTAGGAATAGAAGGATCATGCCTCAAGATCATGAAGGCCATATATGAAAGACCCAATATCATGCTCCCTGGGGAAAAACTGAGATCTTTCCCCCTAAGGTCAGGAACATGACAAGAATGTCCACTCTCACCACTGTTATTCAACTAGTGTTAGAAGTCCTAGCCTCAGCTATCAGACAACAAAAAGAAATAAAAGGCATCCAAATAGGCAGAGAGGAAATCAAATTTTCACTCTTTGCAAATGACCTGAAACTCTATGTGGAAAACCCAAAAGACACCACCAAAAAACTGCTAGAACTGATCTATGAATTTAGCAAAGTCGCAGGATATAAAATCAATGTACAGAAATCAGATGCATTTCTATACACCAATCATGAAGCGGTAGAAAGAGAAATCAAGGAATCAATCCATTTCCAATTATACCAAAACCATAAAATACCTAGGAATAAACCTAACCAAAGAGATGGAAAATCTACACACTGAAAACTATAGAAAGCTGATGAAAGAAATTGAAGAAGATAGAAAACAATAGAAAACCATTCCATGCTCATGGATTGAAAGAACAAATATTGTTAAAATGTCGATACTACCCAAAGCAATCTACATATTCAATGCAATCTCTATCAAAACAACATCAGCATTCTTCACAGAGCTAAAACAAACAATCCTAAAATTTGTATGGAACCAGAAAAGACCCCAAATAGCCAAAGCAATCCTGAAAAAGTAAAACAAAGCTGGAGGCATCACAATTCTGGACTTCAAACTGTATTACAAAGCTATAATCATCAAGAGAGTAGGGTACTGGCACAAAAACAGACACATAGATCAGTGGAACAAAATAGAGAACCCAGAAATGGACCACAAACGTATGGCCAACTAATCTTTGACAAAGCAGGAAGGAATATCCAATAGAAAAAAGACAGTGTCCTCAGCAAAGGGTATTGGGAAAACTGGACAGTGACAAGCAGAAGAATGAACCTGGACCACTTTCTTACACCATACACAAAAATAAACTCAAAATGGATGAAATATCTAAATGTAATACAGGAAGCCATCAAAATCCAATAGAAAACAGGCAACAACCTCTTTGACCTCGGCACAGCAACTTCTTACTTGACATGTCTCCAGAGTCAAGAGAAACAAAAACAAAAATGAACTACTGGGACCTGGTCAAGATAAAAAAAACTTCTGTATGGCAAAAGAAACAATCAGCAAAACTTAAAGGCAACTGACATTCCATTGGGAAGAAGATATTTGCAAATGACATATCATATAAAGGGTTAGTATCCAAAATCTGTAAAGAAATTATCAAACTCAACACCAAAAAACCAAATAATCCAGTGAAGAAATGGGCAAAAAACATGAAAAGACACTTTTCCAAAGAATACATCCAGATGGCTAACAGATATGTGAAAAACTGCTCAACATCACTCATCATCAGGGAAATTAACAACTCAGGCAAGAGACATTGGTGAGGATGGAGAGAAAGAGGAACCCTTTTGCACTGATAGTGGGAATACAAACTGGTACAGCCACTCTGGAAAACAGTATGGAGGTTTCTCAAAAAAATTAGAAATAGAAACTAACCTATGACCCAGCAATTGCACTACTAGGTATTTATCCAAAGAATACAGGAGTGCTGTTTCAAAGCAGCATGTGCACCCCAATGTTTATAGCAGCACTACCAACAATAGACAAATTATGGAAAGATCCCAAATGTCCATTGACAGATGAATGGATAAAGAAGATGTGGTATATATATACACAATGGAATATTACCTGGCAATCAAAAAGAATGAAATCTTGTCATTTGCAGCAATGCAGATGGAACTAGAGAGTATTATGCTAAGCGAAATAAGTCAGTCAGAGAAAGACAAATATCTTATCATTTCACTCATATGTGGAATTTAAGATACAAAACAGATGAACATAAGGAAGGGAAGCAAAAATAATATAAAAACAGTGAGGGAGACAAACCATAACAGACTCTTAAATACAGAGAACCAACTGAGGGTTGCCAGAGGGGTGTTGCATGGGGGGATGGGCTAAATGAGCAAGGGGCATTAAGGACACTTGTTGGGATGAGCACTGGATGTTATAACTAAGGGATGAATCATCAAATTCTATTCCTGAAATCATTATTACACCATACGTTAACTAACTTGGATTTAAATAATAAATAAATAAATAAATAAATAAATAAATAAATAAATAAATAAATATTAATTAAAAATAAAATAAGAACAGGAGTACCTGGTTGGCCCAGTTTTTAAGCATCTGACTCTTGATTTCAGCACAGGTCATGATCTCATGTTTGTAGGATCGAGCCCTGCATCAGGCTTTGTGCAGACAATGTGAAACCTGCTGGGAATTCTGTCTCTCTCTCTCTGCCCCTCCCCTGTTCACAAACACATGCTCTTTCTCTCTCTCAAAAAATAAATAATAAATACACTTTAAAATAAATAAAAATAAAAGTAAATCAAAAATAGTGAGGAGAAAGAATAAACAGTGGCAGAAACCATCTGGATTTTGCATGACTTCATCCCTGCCAAAGTTAATGGCTTTCTGCTGATTACCTGGTTACTAATTACCCTTCTTCTTGCCTCAGCTTTAGACCATGCCCCTGAAGCAGCTCTTGCTTACTTGTATACCCAAAAGCTATTTCCCTTTCCTCTTTGCTGATAGATTGTTCAGGTAGCACTGACTTCAGAGCACACTAGCCCCTCCTGAGCCCTGCTGGAAATCTTGATTTAGTTAGTCTAACTCAATATTTCTCAGCCTTCGTTCCCTCATTGCCCACCCACAGAACCTTCTGTAGACATTTTTTTCCTCAAATATTCCCCAACTCCCTCCACATGAAATGTTAACACCACAGATCTACTGTACACCTATTTATGTACTGTGGCCTTTGCAGACGACAAACCATTGTAACATATAAGATTTTTTTTTGTCCCTGTGGTAGGCAGAATAATGGTTCCCCAAATATTTCCATGCCCTAATCTCTGAACTTGTGGATATGTTAGGTTATATGCCAAAGGGCAATTAAGGATGCTGATGGAATCGAGATTGCTATTTTGCTGAAATTTAGATGGGGAGATTATCTTGGATTATCTTGGTGGCTCCAATGCAATCAGAGTCCTTAAATGGGGAAAAGGGAAGCAGAAGATCAGAAAAGAGAAAGAGGGGATCATAAAAAAGACTCGGCTGGTCATTGCTGGCTTTGAAGATGGACAGAGGGAGCCATGAACCAAGGAATGCAGGCAGTCTCTAGAAGGAGGAAAAGGCAAGAAAATTGATTCTTTCCTAGAGCCTCCAAAAGGAACACAGCCCTGTGCACACCTTAATTATAGCTCAGTGAGACAGGTTTTAAGCTCCTGACCTCCCGAACTGTAAGATAGGTCTGTGTTGTTTTTAAGTCACTAAGTTTGTGGTGATTTGTAATAGCACAGAAAACAAAACCCCTCCACAACCCACACCAATTTTTGTCCCAATTGTGGCAATTCTGCCACCACTGAAAACGCATGATCTAATTCTATCAGTGTATTTCTATTTTCCTACTTAAGTACTGAATTGTAAAGAAGCATGTGACAGAATTCTGGTCAAAAAGGCATGATAGGAATTCTTCTGGAGGTTTCTGGGAAAGATTTTTTTGCTCTTGAAAAAGAAATAGAAGGAAATATCCATAATTTCCCTTTGTTTCTCTATAGATGTTGCCATTTACATGAAATACCTTGATCTGTTACAATGAGACAATGAGGACAGAAGGAAGAAGAGAAAGCCCATATGCTAAGGATAGTGGAGCGCAAAAATGGAAGAAGCTAAATCCTCGCTACTTTCATTGGGCATTGACATAACAAACCCTGGAATTGACCTACCTCCTGCCTTCTTGTTAGGTAGGAAGACTGATGCACTTACTATTTAAGCCAACTTTGGATTTGGTCCAAGGCTTGCTATCAAAAGCAGCCTTTCTTCCTTTTACCAGAAATGAACTCAGTATGTAAAACAAAATACTCACCAGTAGGTATCCTCTCATTAGCTGAAATTTAATATGGTCAACAGAAATATTTGAAGTAAAGTATCACTTCAGTCTGAGAGATAAGAATAAAATGCTAATTACAGACATTGAAAGACACTTAAAAATCCCTTGAACAGCACAGAAGGTCCTTTTTGAGCTGGCCTTTACCCATATTCCCAGCCTATTCTCTCTTGCTTACCCATCTCCCCAGCCCCCATCCTGAATTCCTGAAGCCCAGTCACACTGAACAACTTGCCAGGCAAATACATGCCTCTCAATCCCTGTGCAACTGAATGGTCCCTAGAGCCCTTCTTACCTGGCTAATACTTTCCCATTCTTCATAATTCAACTTATATTGGCTTTATGGAACCAATCCTGCCATCACTCCTGCCCAGACAGAATTAATCATTCACAATCTTACTTTATCTATGTTCCCACAGAGTCCCAGGCACATCTTCATCTGCACTTTTCAAACTGTTAGAACTGCTGTGATTGCATGAACCAACATCTGACTGTCCCCTTGCTAACCTGGGCTCCGAAGACAAAAAAACCACAGCATTCGTATGCAACACCTGCCCCTAGTACTGTGCCTGGCACAGAATGGGAGGGAGGAGGGAAAAGGAAAGAGGGTGGGAAGATGAATATGAATGAGAAAGCATGAGTCTACAGCTTGGATGAGACATGAGAAATGAAAAGTTACAGAGAGGGAAGGAGGAAAACCATAGAGACTCTTAAAAACTGAGAATAAGGGGAAGGAGGGAGGGAGGGGAAAGTGGGTGATGGGCATTGAGGAGGTCACCTGTTGGGATGAGCACTGGGTGTTGTATGGAAACCAATTTAACAATAAATTTCATAGTAAAACTAATTTTTTAACTATATAATTAAAAAAGAAAAAAGAAAAAGAAATGAAGATACCATTTGGGGAGTCATCCACACACAGATGATAGCTGAAAGTGAAAGCTTGGACAAGATTGCCAAGAACAGATCCTTCAGAAACATTTACCATTAGGGTAGGGAGTGTCAGGTAAAGGTGTCAGGAGGGAGTTCTGCATGCTGTTAAAGGAGGCAGTTTCCAGAAGAAGGGATTGGCATTGGTAGGTGATACAGAGGGCTCAAGAAGGAAAGGAGCTGAGTAAAGGCCTTGGACTTGGCCTCTGAGAGATAATCTTCAGCAAAGTAATTTCACTAGAATGAGTAGAGAAGAGGACAAATGGCAGGAAATTATAGGGAGAGTAGGGGGCACCTGGGTGGCTCAGTCAGTTAAGCCTCTGACTCTTAATCTCAGCTCAGGTCATGATCTCATGGTTCGTTCATGAGTTCCAGACCCATATCAGGCTCTGCACTGATAGCATGGAGCCTGCTTGGGATTCTCTGTCTCCCTCTCTCTCTGCCCTTCCCCTTCCCTTCCCCTGCTCCTCAAAAATAAATAAATAAACTTTAAAGTGAGAGTAAACATTGACTTGGTGTGCCCATGGTAAGCACACACTGTGTGTGCAAGTGTTTCACCAGAAAAGGAAGAGAAAAAAAAATGACTCTTTGCCCTTTTTTGTTCAATACTTATACAGGCTGACAGGCCTGAGAACATTTTTATTTAATTAAAAAAAAATACTAATGCCTTTATACATTTTGGTCCATTCAGGAAAAGGCCCTTTAAGGATTTTATCAAATGAGCCATCAGGTACCTATCCTGCCTATCCTGTCTACACAAAGGAGAAAATAAAATGCAGTCCTCTCTCTAAATTGGGCTGGCTTGGCAGCCTGGATATTAGCTACATGGTCTGGTTTCAAGGGTGGGACCCTTGCTCCAGGAGAAAGGGCACTAGACAGGAGACAGAACACCTGAGTCCCAGTACTAAATTTTCCACTAACTCACACTATGTCCTTTACTAAGTCATTCATCTCTCTGGCCCTCAGTTTCTCCCTTTTGAATCTGCTGTGGTTCTCTGATCCCTCTCATTGGTACCAGGAAATAATTCAACCCTTCTATGAATATTTACCTATTAGTTCAATGTGCAAAGCATTAAGCTAAGAGGCTAATTCTTCTAATGGGAAATTCTGATCCCTATTATCACATAAATCCCTCCTGGGAAAGGTAACAATCTGAGCTGTTATTATCATTAACACTAATGTGGAAATGTTTCCTTGATTATAATAATAATGGCAAACATTTATTAAGAGCTTACTGCATGCTAGACCCTAAGTTTAAAAATTTTTACATGGATTATCTTTTTTAATAATCACAAAAACCATAGGTTTTTGTTATTCTCAGTTTACAGATAAGGCAAGTGAGTCTTAAAGAAGTCACTTGCCTAATGTCATCACATAGTGGTATCACTGAGCAAATGCCAGACCAATGGACACAAAGCCTGTTGTATTAGTCAAGGTTCTTCAGACAAAGAGAATCAATAGGATTTGTAGATAGGTAGGTAAGTAAGCAAGCAGGCAGGCAGGTAGCTAGATAGAGATTTATTTTAAGGAACTGACTTATGCAGTTATGGAAGCCAGCAAGTCCAAATTCTACAGGGTGGGCCAGCAGGCTGGCCACAAAAAAGCTGCCAATGGTGCAATTCAAGTCTGAAGACTACTGCAGAACTCCCTCTAGCTTGGGGGAAGCCCATCTTTTGTTCTATTCAGGCCTTCAACTGACTGGATGAAGCCTACCCACATTAGGGAAAGCTATCCGCTTTACTCAAAATCCACTGATTTAAATGTTAATCCCATCCGAAACTCCCCTGTAGAAACATCCAGAGTAATGTTTGACCATATATCTGGGCACCATGGCCTAGCCAAGGTGACACATAAAATTGGCCATTATATCTGTGCATTTACTAAAGTGAGTTATTCAATAATGTTTTTAAAAATACTAGTTTAGTCTAAAACATTTCCTTTTGTTTTTCTCACTTTAGTTAATAACAATTATCCACATAATTGTTATAAGTTTGAAAGTTATCTCTGAATCTTTCTTCTCTCACTCTGTACATTCAATTGTTTGTAAAAACCTACTGATTCTACTTCCTAACAGGACTCCTATTTGTCACCTCACCTCCCTCCTTGCTACCACAACCTTATTTAAAGCCTTGTCACTTGTTGCCTGGACTATTACAATAACCTACTAACTCATCTTGCTGCCTACAGATGGATTGTGTCTCCCTGTCCATCTTTTAACCTGCTGTCAGAGGGGCCTCCCTAAAACACAAATCTGGCCATGTTGCTGCCCTGTTTTAAATCCTTCAATGGCACTATCTCCTTGGTTTGGTAAACAAGTCTCTTACAATCTGTTCTAATTTATTTTCCAGGCTCATCTCCCGTCATCCACCCATAAACCCCCATATTCCTTACACCCTGCTTTGCAAAAGCATTTGCACTTCATTAAAATTGCCAAATTCTTCCCTGGTTCTACACTTTTGCAAATGCTGTTTCCCTCTGCTTCAAATGCCAGCCCCTTTTATCCCCAAATCAGTTCAAATATCATCATTCCATGAAAGAGTTTCCTGAGATCTATGGGCAAAATACTTTCATACATGCCCTCCCAGAGCCTCAATACACACTTTGCCAACCACTGAAAGTAACTCCTCCTCTAGAATATAAATCCCTAGAAGACAGTGTTGTGTTCTGTTCATGTTGGTAACCTCCACACCTGACAACACAGTACCTGGATATATGAGACTATTATAAAAGTAATGGGAGTCCTTAGTAGAAATATCACCTTCTGCAGATCACATTTGTGGTCCCCTCACCTCTTAGCAAAAAAAAAAGAAAAAAAAAAAAGCCTATAATCTCATAATGTAATACAGAGCTTAAAAATCATTGAAGGTATCTAGATACAGCAAGTAGCCCTTTTTTCCTTGGAAAGGATTATATTTTTTATCTTTCAGGAGTTAATTAAAAAAATGTTTCCCAACCTCCAAGGAGAGTCACTATCCAAGAAAGAAATGATTCCCAGAACAATGAAAATGTACAGAGCTAGTACTGGCTGCACTTGCAAAGACAAGGATCGTCAGACAAAACAGGTTAGGGGGTAGATTCTTTTAAAGAAATAGGCTGAACTGTGGTCTTCTTGCTGTCTCCAACGACTATGCACTGGAGCACTTGAGCTGTGGGAGTAGACTGGGGAGCTTAGGTATACTCTAGACCATGTTAGTTATAATAACACACGAAACCACCAGTCACCTTCAATATAGAGGAGATAGCTTTATAGTTCTCTGTAAACACAAAGCCACTGATAATCTGGGGACATGAAGTTGTTGTAATAAGCCTTAGATTCTGTAAGTCATTAAAATAAAAAAATGACATAGTTGTGTCACAGCTACAGAAAGGATGAGAAGGTAACTATTGAGGAAAACAGTGACTGCAGGCCCTAATCACCATGGCCAATTCTGAAGACATTAAGTGTTTTTGTTCCATCACTAACACCCACCCATCCTGGTCCCTGTTTGGGAATCGCTGTTACTGAAGGCTAGTGAAGGAAACGCCACAGTTCCAGTGACAATGACATTCAGACTACTGAATGTTTCAAAGTAAGAACAGAATAACAAGTCTTTATTACAACAAACATGGAATAGGTATAAGATAAAACAATGCATACCAGGAATGTTGGGAAATCAGAAACACAAATCCCATTGATGGACCAGGTTCTTCTTGATCATAAAAATGAAGTGAGGAAAAAACAACAGTATGTATGCCAGAGGAAGCAAAGTAAACTTTATTTTTATAAGTGAGAATTCCAACACAATCTTGTATGTTTATCAATGGAAATCTTTAACTCTATGAAACACATATTGCTTGAAATGTTAATCTGCCCCCTGGTCTCCATCTACACATATGTCTTCTTCCTTCAGTACCCAGCCCAATGCATCCCCTCCATAAGACCCTCCCGTAACATTCCTGATTGGAAACAGCCACCTCATCCTCTGCACTTACACAGCTCATGACCTGTATGTCTCTCCAGAAAACATTTTTCTCTCATCTTGGCTCTAAGTTCTTGGAATCTTACCTCATATCACATCCATCTCTGTGTCCCTCCTCAGTGCCTGTCCCAGTGCCTTACCCGCAGCCAGTGCCCAGTACATCTTATCCAATGCGACCAAGGGACATCTCCTGTTGTAGCATACATAAAAGATACTGGGGTTTCCTGTTCCACCTTCATTAATCAAGTCCTACCTCCAGATTTTTGTTTACAAGCAAGGGAGAGAAAAGCTGAACTCACAAGTTCATGCTGCTGAGATCAAGGTCCAAAGCATATGGTGGCCCACATAGAGGGCTCTATACCAAAAGCCAGGGAGAAACAAGGTTTCTCCAAGGAAAATATAAATAGAGAAAAGGGGAAAAAACACCATGAATTAAGGGCAGGTACTATAGCCATCCCAAGCCAGGAACACCTACCTCTGCTGGTGCTTTGTTAACCACTCCAGGATGTCAAAGCTGGGGCACAGGGAGAAAAAGTACAGAAGGGCAGCAAAGAAGAAGCCAACCACAGCCCCACCACCTTCTCTACTGCAGGGGTCTAGCCTAAAGCAGTTCCAAGCTTTTGGAGGGGAGAAACTTTCAGTTTGGCTGAATTTCAGAGTTTTATCCCATTGGACTAGACATTTCCATACTGAAATGAGACTTTTCATATATTTAGTAGTGACTACAGAACTAAGAGTATGAGGCCAAGATACCCTCCAAAGGGTAGTGCAGGGGGAACTAGACTATCACATCTAAAGAACTAGTAGGAAGAAGAAAAATAAGGGAGTTGATAAAAATAAAGAAGTTGCGATTTTAAAACAAGTGCATAATGGATCATATTTAATATGCCAATTATATTTACATGTTTTAAGTCAGATCTCAATAATAGGGCTTTCCCAGAGTGCCTTTCTCTCCTCAAGACTTCTAGAACACAAAAGGCTTCCATACTTCTAGACAGTTCCACAGAAAATTCCATTTTTTTAAGGAAGAAACTAAAAAGTCATTGATTTATAAACCATAAAAAGAACTAAAATATCTTCTTTGAAAATAGGGGATTGAGCCATGTTTATAATAGCCGGACAAAATGTTCTAGTTCTTTCCTTCTGACCTGAGCTCCTCTGATTTCTGTCTAATTAGTTGGTGTTCACAACTGGCCCATAGCTAAGAGGCACTATTAGGGCAGCTCTCTGGCTGTTATATGATGTGCTATTTTCAGATTGTAATACATTAGTGATAGTGGTGGGCAGTCTATATCTTGCCACAGACAACTTCTGGGTAGGTAGACATGACTCCCATCAATGAGCATGGCACCCCCAGGTTAAACCTTTAGTTCCCAATATAATAGAGCCAAGAGAGGCAGGACAAAATGCAGATCTTTTTTCAAAGTAGAGGAGAACACCTCAACAGAAGCCTTTTCTTGTCCTTGAAGCTGTTTTGTTTGTTTTCATTTAGATGGAGGCCAAACCTATTATTGACAAATATTATGATTCATGGTTACATTTAAGTCCTATTTTTCAGGGAAATTTTAGCTACTGTAATTTAATTTAACATTTGTTGATAGAGTTTTATCATGCCCCAGGCACTGATGAATCAGACCAGGTTTCTGATTCCCCTGAGAAGGTCACAGTCTAGGTGGGAGGCAAAGATGTCAACAGACTGGCACCACACAGTGTATGCAGCAAACATCTGTGTGATTCCCTTGCCTGGCAGCCTTTTCTCCTTGTTCTAGGAGAGCACTTCAATTTAGCTTTGAGGAATGACCCCTCTCTCTGGCTTTGACCATATGTTTCAAGTGGAGCTTACCCCACCTTTCTCTCCCCAGCTCCAGATGGGCATGCCACTTATGTCTGGCCAAGGTGAATAGTGCCTCCCCTAGACTACAGTGGTTGCTAGAGTAATGTACTATAACCCAACATGGTGGGGCCAAGCCTGGACCTCTGCTGGAACTAATGGGAGGGAAGTACACCATTTCCACTAGCATTGCCAGAATGGGTTGAATGGTATCCTCCCAGAAGATATGTCCATCTGGAACTTAGGATGTGGCCTTATTAGGATTAAGTATCCTTGCATATCTAATTAAGAAAGGAAACTCAAGATGAGATCATTATGGATTAAAGTGAGCCCTATATCCAATGACAAGTGTTGTTATAAGAAATAGAAAAGAAGACACAAACACATAGAAAGGCAATGTAACAAGGGAGACAGAGATTACAGTTATGCAGCCGCAAGCCAAGGAAAGCCAAGAATTGCTGGCAGCCACCAAAAGCTTGGAGAGCGGCATGGAATGGATTATCCCTCAGAGCCTCCAGAAGGAGCCAACTCTGCCAACACCTTGATTTCCTACTTCTGGATCCACAACTGTAGGAGAATAAATTTCTGTTGTTTTAAGCCATATAGTGTATGGTAATTTGTTAAGGCAGCTCTAGGAAACTAATACAATTGCTAAGCTGGCAGTATGTAAGCCCACAGCTGCTGGTGGCCATCTTCCCACCACGTGGAAGAAACCTGAAGATAAAGCCAACACGAAAGAAAGCAGAGCCCAGAGCTGGAACTCGTTCCTGTTGACTTCATTTTAAAATGTGGAGCTAAGCCTACCTGAAGTCAGATTTACTCCTAGACTTTTTAAGTTTCTGAACCCCAAATTCCCTCATTGGTTTAAGTTTGAGTCTAGACTGAGACAGTGAAATAAATTCTCTCTTCACTAAAGATGTGTACAAAGGGTTGCAATTTCAGAAAAGAGCTGAACTAACACTACTTAAGGGAATCCAGGAAGGTTTCCCTAAGTATCTTAATGCTGGGTCCTAAAGAATGAAAATAGCTGCAGGAAGACACTGGGAATGCAGCATTTCCAGAAAATAGAAGAGAACCCACACAGGGACATTAGAAAATGATCAGGTCATAAGGTGTGGCATGAAACACAGTGAGTGAGAGGAGAGAGAAGGAAAGGTAAGAAATTAGGCCATTTGAAGATCATTGGCTCTTTGTTCTCCCTGCAGCTTGGCAAGGCAAAGATGGGAGACACAACTACAGAAATCAAAGTCTGCAACCTCAAAAAAGAAATAGCAAGTGGTAGTAAAAAGAACATGAACTTTGGAGTCAGAGAACCCTGGTTTTATATCCTGTGCTACCACTTACTAACTAAGCTATCTTGGGCTATTACATACTTCTCTGAGCCTTGGTTTTCCCATCTATGAAATAGGTATAATATACGCTTTGTGGCATAGTGAAAATTCAATTAAATGACATGTAAAGTAAGCACTCATAAATATTAGTTCCTTCTCCTTTCAGTGAATTATCTAAGGAGAGTCTTGGATTTGGGGACAATAAGATGGGGTGGAGGCAGTGTGCAAGAGAGGCTCCACTTTCCATTGAAGCTTTATTGAGACTTTGGTAAGCAAATATTCACATTTAATATATATGATGCATGTTGGAATTTGCAAATAAGAAGTCATTAGGTCAAATCATAATTTTGTATACTCTAAATAAAAGATGCACTAAGCCTAATTTTCGAGACCAAATTGTCAAATCACCCATTACTATGACCCTTGACTATGTGGACCCAGGAGTGTTTCCAGAATCACCACTGTATTACAAGAGCATAAAAATGTTCAGAAAACTGCATAATGATTAATGAGTCTTAAAATGAATCAGTAATATGAGTAAAAGAGCAACAAGAAATATGAATTAAGAGGAAAATGTTTGAAACTATTAACAAGAACATTCTAAATTTCAGGTTCTTCTAGCACTCAGGAAAAATAGCAATAAAGATCTCTAAATGGATTTTGTTTTTGTTTTTTTAAAGATAATAGCAACCTGAGGGACACTTACCTCTTTGTTCTTTTTCACTTAAGTATTAGTTGAAGTGAAATTTTGTCAGGAAATAATTCACTTGACTTCCTGCCACAGAAATATCCTTTTAAGGGAGCCACAAGGTCATCTGGGACACCCATCCCAATTTCAGTTCTCCAGAACACACCCTGATGCTGGCCAACATGTCTCAAAGGACTTTTGTTTCAATGGCTTAATTCCCTATAGCAGCAAGCCACCTCATTCCCCCCAGGCCTGGGACTTCGACTCTGCTGGCACCTAAGCCATTTCACACATATCCCTGCCTTTACCCCCACCACTTTAGTCCAAGCCAACCTCAGGCCTTGCCTGCAATAAATTTCTAATTCATCTTTGGCTTCTGTCTTGCCCTGCAATCCAGTTTCTACACATGATCCCCTTAAAATTTCAATTATACCATGCCATTCTCCAAATCATGCCTTCAAAGGTTTTCCAATGCTTGAGAATAAAATCCACATATCCTGCCATGGTCTCCAAAACCAGTCAACCACACCCTTGACTGATGTTTATTTCATGAGCTGCTACTCTTTTCCTTGCTGGGTTCTAGCTACACCAGCTTCCCAGATATCTCACAAATAAACTATAAATGTGCATTTGCTTCTTTCTTAATAAGACACAATTTATAATTATTATCTTGAATTTATAATTATTAGCTTGTTTACTGGTTTCCTTTTAAGATCAATCTCTTTACTAGAATCTAAGCCCCTTAAAGCCAGAGACCAGATATGTGAATTCCCAGGACCTAGCATAGTCCTTGAAACCTCATATTGGCTCCAACCATTTGTAAAATGAATCATGAATAAACAAGCTCCCCAGGGCCCAAAGTCATGGCTCTAAATACTAGAATTCATATTTAGGACATCTTACAGTCATAAATTATGCCATACACTTACATACCTAGAACACTCAAAGGCAGATGAAAGAGGAGTAATATATTCAACATATTCTGATGTTGCATCTGCCCTATTTGTCATACCTCACAGAGCTTTAGGCCTTAACTCAACTTTGCCCCACCAGAACCGCTGTCCGGTTCTGGTTCTCAGAATCAAATTTATCAATCTTGGCATCAGACCTGCTGTCATCTACCTAAGCTACTGCTTCTGTTTCCCAACTTAAAACTGCCTTCAACTCTGGCTTCCTAGTTCTCCTTCCTTCCCATGAAATTTCCTGTTGTAGACCTAATCCTGAGCCCCAGACTCCAAATCTCCCAAGTGCCAGCAGATAGGATGTGATGCTGAAT
Organism: Prionailurus viverrinus; assembly: GCF_022837055.1. Taxonomy (NCBI): domain Eukaryota; kingdom Metazoa; phylum Chordata; class Mammalia; order Carnivora; family Felidae; genus Prionailurus; species Prionailurus viverrinus. Next base: position 144,338,996 of record NC_062562.1, read on the forward strand.
CCTGACCTTGGGGAAGGCCCATCCCCTCCCATGTGGACAGCTAGCCTGTCCATATACCCATATCCTCCAAACTACCTCCTTCCTGATATCCTATCACCAGGATACACTCACCTGACATGTGCTCATTTATCTATTCATTCAACAAGGATTCTCAGAGTATCTTCTAGACCCTGCAACTATAGTACTATACAAAGATAAGTAAGGTATACTCTCTACCTCTGAAGGAAGGCAAAGAAGTAATTAAAATACAAAGTGGTATGATATCTATCTGTTAGGTATCTAGAAACTGACCAAGTGTTCGTAGTTGCCCACTTCTCACCTTCTACTTTGTCTTGACAAAACATAGGCCAGGCTTCTCTCCTTCCTACATACCCCTGAGCTCTATCTGCCCCCAAATCTGAGCAAGCACTGAAAAACGGAACATGTCCCCTCATTAGCTTCTCCTGGGAATCAGCTGACCACAGCAGGACCCTTTCCCATCATCCCTCACTGGTCATTTCTCCTTTGCTTACCCAAAATTCCCTTTAAAATTTTCCATTAAGCTTTTGCTTATTCCTCTCTACCCTGTAAAAGCAAAGACTTTTTCTACTTTTAAAATAGGGGCATTCTCTATTGCAATAGTCTTTCTTCTGAAGTCTCTCCTTATCTATGTCTGGATTCATTTTTATTCCACAGAATACAGAGAAAAGGACCCAAACTTCACTGGGAGGAGGAGAGGGAGACCAGAGAAGACTTCCAGGAAAGAATCTGAGAACATTGTCAGAACAAGGAAACATTAACCAGACCAATGTAAGGAAGGCAGGAATCCCAGGCATGCCACACAGCAGGAAGTTCACATTACTCATCTGGAACCATAATTTCTTGATCCATGTTCTGCATGCCTGAATGGCATTCACCCTACCCACATCTGGTGTTACTCCTGAACATCTGTCCCCAGTGAACGTGCCTGTCTCCTTCCTTTGTCCAGGTCTGTCCCTCTTCCTACCTACACAAACATACACATGTGTTTTTTCCTCCAAACACATGTCCCTTCCCTCCCAGCATGCTATGGAAACCTGAAGAACACTGAAGGGATCTAGTTATTGATATAACAGACTCAGGCCCACTCTCATCATTTTCATGGACCCCCAGTCCCAAGCATCTCACACTGTTTTTGGCTTAGGCTGAGTTCCCAGAGCCTAGAGATAGGAGACTAAAAGGACATGAGAAATGTAAAGACAGTAATCTTGACTAGAAATCCTACAAAGGCAGGAACCAGGTCTGACTGGTCCAGGGCCATATCCCTAACCTCCTAGAACAGGGCCCACACACATAGTAGGTGCCCAAGTATTTATTGAATAAATTGCCATATCAGCTTACATAAATAGTTCCATCTAACGTAGGATTCCTTCTGGCAATAGCATCACGCATCATTTTGAAACAGAACACAGTGGTTGCCCTTCACGATATCAAACACAAAAGGCTGGCAATGTACTCTGTACATCCCATTTTCCCTTAATAGTCCATTATGCGCATGCCAGCCATGATACATGATGCAAATGTGGCCCCAGAGTCACATGGTCCTGAGTACCACAGTCTTGGAAGTGTATCTGAACTGCTACAAGAGGCTTTTTTTTTCCTCTCTCAATGCCACAATGCCAGAAGATATGTTTAAATCATTACTTAAAATTCCTTTCCCAACCAAGCCTCTTCCCAGAGCTGTTAACAAGAAACAAAATGTGCTGACTTGAGTTTTACTTTCTCTCTTTTCCCCTGCCTTCCCCTTGTGGGGCCCCCAGTGAGTCATGAAATGGCTCTGGTCAGGTAACATTGAAAGAAGCGAAGAAAGAAGCCCAGTATCTGTCAACCATGCAGATGTTAGAGAACAAAGACTGTGCAGCACAGTTTTGCCAAGGGACACAACCCCTGAAATAATTGGCACCTATTTCAATAAACTATTCATTTCATAGCCTTCTGATTGTACTATTCTTGAGCCATTTATTTTCAAGGAAACCATAATTATTGCTTAGTTGATAAGTTATAAAGTAAACTGGGAAAACACACTCCTAATTCTCAGGCTAACTCTTTCAGGCCTTCAAAAATGACATAAATAGATTCTGATGTTGTTTCATATCTGCTGAAGGGTGTTTTTATATTATGTTCTTCTATCGACACAGTAAAGTGCAAATTGCATCTTAAAGCTCCCATCTAGTGCTGGAGTTTCCAAGCAGAATGGCTTTAATGATAAAATGACTTTGGAAAAGGAAACAAAAGAATGTGATTTTGTTAGGGCTAGGCAAAGGAGGAGAAGCACACTCTTGCCATGACTTGGGCCTTCAGTTTTGAGCCATGTAGAGACCAGCTGGCAAGGACAAGGGGAAACAAGGCTAGCTAACCTGATTACAGAAGCTGATGCCTCAGGAGAAACTTGAGTAGCCCAAAGCCCAGTATCCATCCAAAGGACCAGGTCAAATGTGGGCTCAATTCAGAAAGAACTCTGTAAATTCAGCAGCTACCGTTGGTGTTATGAATTGAATTGTGTCTCCCAATTTTCATTTATTTTCATTGCAGTTGTAATTAAGCAAGGGTCATTGCAAATGTGGTTAAGATGAGATCATAATCATATGAGGTCACCCAATATGAAGTCATATTGGATTAGGGTGGGCCCCTAATCCTATACAACTGGTGTCCTTATAGAAAGGGGAAATTTGGACACACACACACACACACACACACACACACACACACACAGAGTGTATGCCATATGAAGATTCAAGCAAAGATCAGAATGATATGCCAACATGCTAAGGAACAGTAAAGATTGCTAGCAAACCATCAGAAGCTAGGGAAGAGGGATGGACCAAATACTCCTTTCTGATACTCTAAAGGAACCACCCCTGCAGATACCTTGATCTAGGACTTCTAGCCTCCAGACCAGAAGACAATAGATTGATGTTGTTTAAGCCACCCAGTCTGTTATACTTTGCTGCAGTAGCTCCAGAAAACTAATATAATCGGTGATGAGAGTTAGGTAGCAGGAAAAAATAACTCAAAAGAGGGACCACACTGTTGATATGACAGATTCTGGCCCTTTTCAATCATTTGCCTGGGAGTCCTTGAAAAAGAACCTTAAACCATCATTTGAGGCTAAGTTCCCTTATTCTAGTGATGTGACACTAAAAGGATGTGAGAAATGTAAAAGTAACAAGCTAGAGAGGGTCAGGACCCCAGCACATAGCAGGGGCCCACTCCATAGGCAGGGCTATCCTCAATGGCTTTGTGCAGAATCAGACCTCAGCAGCTGGGCGAGAATACAGGCAGGACTGAACACCTCCAACCAGTCATATGAAAGAGTTGACAAGGAGTTGGCAGTGTGTCATGACCCAAACCTCAGAGTCCAGAGTCTGGGGCAGAGCCCCAGTCCCAAGGATCCAGAGCGTGAATCAAGGATAGGACAACACTATAAGTTTGCAGTGACCTAGAGACAGGCTCAGGACTCACCCCAGGACCACCACCAGGGTCCATCATGGCCAAAACATTATAAAGCCTGTATGCTTGTGGGCTGAGGCTGAGGACAAACTGTTGGCCCTTCGGTTCAGACTCAGGAACTGAACAAAAATGAAAACACTACCAAAGGCATAGGTGATGCTGGGTAGGAGAGATCAGGGAGAAGAAGAGCTAACAGGAGAAGGCAAGTCATCAATGGATACATCTAAGTAATCATCAGTAGATCAAGAAATAAAAATTGTCAAAAACTATATGCATTTTATACATATTAAACATCTCACAAATACACACAACATTCATTACAAAGTTGGTATCATAGTCTACATTCAATTTTTTGTGCTGCCTCTTTCATGGGAAACTATGCTTCTGTTGAAGTTACCTAACTTCATTTCACTTCACATCACATGGTGTCCTAACTTTCTTGGAGCTTGGGGTCCACAGACTGCCACCCTCTGCTATGTTACACAAGGTCTTTTTGTTACATGAACTGCAGGACACCCTCTTTGGGGCCCTGTGTTCTTGGGCAATGCCTGTAAATGATGCCTCTGTGAAGGCAATGATCACATCCATTTGTAATTGTTTGTTTGCTTGTCTGAATCCTCTGATACACAGTGCCCAGCATGGAAGCAGAAGCCATGATTCATCTCTGTATCCTGAAAGCTTAGTGCAAGTGTGACCTGACACGGGGTGTGTGCACAATAAATGCAGGCTGAAGAGACTAATGTGTAGGTTGAAAAAGGAAGAGGAATGAGCAGTGTTCCAATGCTGGTATTTAATTAATTCATGCATTCAACTAGTGCCAACACTATTGTAAGTAACATATTAGGCCAAAAAATAATAGTAAGATTGGTCACTGCCAGGAGGTACAAAGCAAGATTCAAGAATAAGGAGTACTGGTTGCCTTTAATTGAACACTTATTTGGACCTCACTGTGCCTTCGTATTTGTTCATTGAGCAAAAAGGACATAGGCTCAGGGCAATAAGACCACTCCCAGGTCACCTACTGTTGATAATGAGTTCCTAACACAATACAAGCTGACAGTTATTGAGCATTTACCATGTGCCACACGTTGTTATGATCTCATTCACATCTTGTACAGTTGTTAAACCCATTCCACAGATGAAAAATTGGGGCACAACAAGATTAAGTTACCCAAGGTCTCACAGCTAAGATGTGAAAAATCTGGAACTCAAACCAAGAGTGAAAGAAGCATTTAATCACTCCCTAGCACTGTCTGTCCTAAGGGACTGGGTGTGGTCTGTACCTACAAATTATAGGCTTTGGTATTTGCCAATAAGAAAATATTAAATTCTGAGTGGTTTAACAGTATGGAAGCCCCTTAAGTTTCCCGTATAGGTTACACATCAGCAAAGAAAATGTATAAGCCATTATTGGAAACATCTCTGCCTTTCAGTTCCCAGAGCCTGAGCAAGTCTGACCTCTAGGCTCACAAAACCAACACAACAATGAATATGGTAACATGGCCACTCAACAGGAATTCCTGAAGCATCAGTTATGTTCCAGGCCCTCTGCTGGATATGGAGGGGTGGGGGAGGGTGGTCCTTCCCCTGAGAAAAGCACAATTTAGCAGAAGACAAACAGAGAAATTGCCATTATGGTCAGAGCGCCAAGTGATGCCATAGGGACCCACAGGGGCAAATCAACAGAGAAACTGGCATTATGGTCAGAATGCCAAGTGGTGCCACAGGGACCCACAGGAGCAAATTGCTGAGGACGAGGCAAGATATTCCAAACTTATCCTGATATCTCAACCCTTCTAAGTGGCAACTAAACAACCAGACCCAAGCAAAGACAACTGCCAGGTGACACAATAATTAATATTGTGACAGGAGTAGCAAGAATAAGACTCAGGATAGACTTACATGGTGGTTGTGAGGAACTAATAAAGAGAACAGAGAGGAAAAGCTACACAAAAGCCTCCTATATTTCTTTTTTTTTTTTTTAAGTAGGCTCCACACCTATGCAGGGCTTGAGCTTACAACCCTCAGATTAAGAATCAACATGCTCTACTGACTGAGCCAGCCAGGCACCCCAACAAAATCCTCCTTTCTGATCTTCCTGGTCTTTCAGGAAGCATATGAATAAGCTTGAGGGTGATTAACCAATCAAGCCAAGGCCTCTCTGGCTATTTATTCTCTATGGCCACCAGGCAATACATCTACCACTCTCATAATATATAGGTTTGCCACACATTGGGGGAAATAAATCCATTCCCCATATCCCCATTCCTTTCACCAGTAACACCTGATATCAAATAGCGTGTTAGAGTTTATGAATAGCATTCACAAGTATTATATCATTTGATGACCACTGAGAAGAGGTCACCCATTTTTCAGACAAGAAAATTAATCCTCAAATTCTCATAATTGAAAAAGACAGATTTAAACAAGTTCTTAACTCCAAGGTGGGTTCCACTACATAAAACTGCCAGTGTTTACTAAACACTCAACTACAGCGTCAGAACCAGAGGTTTGAAAGCGCTTATTGAATGTTATTTGCTATTTCACATTAACAGCAGCTGCTGCTAGTTAGCAGTTCCTAAGCCCTAAATATTAAGAAAGGCCAGGGTGAAGAACAGCTTTGAAATGATGCTCTATTTGATCAGGTTTTGCAGTAATTGTTAAAATCATATACACTTTCTCTGGATCCCTATAAAGCTTCTGCAGGATCACTGCACCTGCAGTTCCAATTTACAATTTCCTCAGCCCTCCTTTGAAGTTATTCTTGCCAATTACCTGGTGTTAATATTAATTAAATATGATTTGCAACTTGAAATGTGGTGTTATCAATGGAACTCAGCTGTAGGAATATAAAGTAAAGTTTTCAATTGAATTTAAATGTTTCCTTTCATTCATAGTATTTTACAACATTAATACTTCTGTCAAATTGATTTTTGCCTGCTGGAAGTCATTTTTCCAAAGCAATGAACATCTGAGGGGAAAAAGCTGCTCTTTATGTATTCCTTTCTTTATGTCATTGAAAATACTTTGTTTTAATCTTGAAGTGAATCCATTTCAGCTAATAGAAACTTGGTTCTTGTTTATAACCCAAGAGGAAAAAAATGCTTTCTTTTAAAACACTACTGAGTTACTTTAAAAATATGATCAGCACTTTTCAATTGTATACTAGGAACGAAGTCTCCCTGAATTTATTGCTCGACCCCTGCCAAAAAATAAATCACTATTGGCAAGTGTCAGTCATTTTATATACAAAAAAAATTAATTAAATTGGTTTATTGCATTAACATTTCAAACAGATTGTGCCAGTCCAACAACCTCTGCAACCCCTTCCAATTCTGAGATTTTAAGATTCCAAACACATGTCAGACAATAGTCAGAAGCTTCCAGCATTTGCAAATTAGAAAAAAAAAAAAGTCACGTATGGTAAAAGATTTGACAGAATCAGGTCTATTCTGCCCCTTGTAATGTGTGTGATGACGACTCACTAGCCTGTCACCTTCAATAAGCCATTCATAAACATGACTGATTAAAGGAGGGGTTTTGCCATACTTTAAAAATCCACAGTGAAAAGATATAATGCTTTCACAAATTCCTTTTATCTTCAAAGATAAAGCTTTAGCTTTCTTGCCCCTTATAATGATAGTGGTAGCATTAACATTTATTATCCTGCCTTCTTTTTTAAAATAATATAATAAGACAAGTGAAAGCCTGTCTAAAGACTCAAGGAAGTCATTTATGAAGTCAAAACCTGCAACTCCCAAAGTTTATGATGGAAAAATGTAAGAATATATTCTGAAAGTCTTTATTACAATATCAATGAAAAGATCGTATCAAATAATTAAAATAAGACAAAAGCTGAAAACTGTGGTCTTAACAACTAAGGGTGTGTAACACGGGTGATGGATAAGTCTTAACAACCAGCAGCAGTTGAGCTATTCCCTTCCCTCAGGTCACAAGAGCCCAAAGGAGAAAATAAAAATCAATTAGGCCTAAAAGGACCCTCTAGATGTCCACAATTTTCTAGGTGCCACCAAAAGGACAGTACCTTGGAATTACACAGCAGGGAGGTTGAACAGCCAGTACACCACTGTACAGGGAGTGCCCCCTGTGATCCTACTAGAAAGTTCTTAACTACCTAGAAGCCTAGGAAAGCCACACTCTTAGATGCTACCACCTACCCCATTCTGGAACCCTGAATTATCCGTTAGATCATTCTATCCATCCAAGTAGTTGGGATAGGAAGAGTAAAATTGTATATAACATTCCAAAAGGAACTTCTGAACTGGTTTTATTATGGGCTACTCCATTAACCAAATTCTGTCTACTTAGCACCCCCCACATCCTCATTTCTAACCTACTGACCTCTTGGTCTACCTCCCATTCCTTTCACTGCAAGTTATCTCCCTAAGTATACCCATCTACACTATTACCCTCCTGTTCTGGGTTTTAAATTGTGTCTCCCAACAACATATGATGAAATCCTAAACCCAGTACCTCAGAATGTTAACTGGAATGGAAAGTGAGCTCAAAATGGAAATAGGGTGATCCCAAATGCAATTAAGATGAAGCCATACTGGAGTAGGGTGGACCTTTAATCCAATATGATGGGCATCCTTATAAGAAGATATGACACAGAGACAGGAACAAGGGGAAGCTTGTGATATGATGATGGAGGCAGAGATTGGAGTGATGCCTCTATGAGCCAATGAACACCAAGGATTACTAGCAAAAACTAGAAGCTACAAGAGGTAAGGCAGGATTCTCCCCTACAGTTTTCAGAAGTAGCATGGCCCTGCTAACATTTTGATTTCAGATTTCTAGTCTCCAGAACTGTGAGACAATACATTCCTGTTGTTTTAAGCCATCTAGTTCATGGTAATTTGTTATGGCAGCCCTAGGGAACTAATGCACCCCCCTCTCAAGGACACTCCTTGATTCTCTATCATTGTACCATACGTGTTCATCTATGCCCACTGGCAAAAGTTCTTATTCTCGTATGAAAATCTGCCCAATATCATTGAATTTTTCCTCAAGAATCCCTACCATCTCCCATCATGGAAATCTTCTTCAAAGGAGACTGAGAGTCCCCCAATAGCTAGAAACCTAACAAGAGAAGAGACTCTGTCATACTCTTAGATTTTCTAAGTCTTACTTAGACTTTGCTAAGTCTTAGATTTGTCATACTCTGTCATACTCTTAGATTTGCTAAGTCTAGGCCATTATTCCCATACTTTTTTTCCCCATTTATACCAATTCCCTAGCTTTACTGAATGTAATTGACAAATGAAAATTTTGAAATATGTATATACTGCAAAGTGATTACCACAATCAAGCTAATTAACATGTCCATTACCTCATATGGTTACTATTTATGTGTGTGTGTGTGTGTGTGTGTGTGTGTATTGTGAAAACACTTAAGATCAACTCTCTTAGCAAATATACAAACCAGTATTGTTAACTATAGTTACCATTCTATACACTACATCTCCAGAACTTACTCATCTGGCACAAATGAAAGTTTGTACCCTTTGGCCAACATCTTCCCATTTTTCCTACTCTCCAACCCCTAGCAACCACTATTCTACTCTCTGCTTTTATGAATTTGACTTTTTCTGATTCCACATATAAGTGAGATCAAGCATTGTTTGTCTTTCTGTATCTGACTATTTCACTTAGCATAGTGTCCTCTAAGTTCATCTATGTTGTTCCAAATGGCAAGCTTTCTTTCTTTTTTAAGGCTCAATAATATGACTCATATTTTTTTCTTTATCCCTTCATCCATCAATAGACAACTCAGGTTTCTCCATATCTTGGTTATTATGACTAGTGCTACAATGACTATGAGAGTAGGTACCTCTTTGACATACTGATTTCTTTTTTTTTTTCCAGATATATATCCAGAAGTAGGAGTTTTAGATCATATAGTAGTCCTATTTTTAATTTTGGATTATTTTCCATAACAACTGCACTAATATACACTCCTACCAATAATGTACAAGGGTTCCCTTTTCTCTGCATCTTTACCAACTCTTAGTATCACATACCTCTCTCTTTCTCTCTCTCTCAAAAATAAAGATTAAAAAAATTTTTTTAATAATAAATGTTGTGAGAATGAGCTCTGGGCCTACATCTCAGTTCCTTCCTAAGCTCTAGACAAATGTTCTTTGTTGTTTTTCTCCAAAAAGATATGTGTTGTGCCTACAATTTATTGTATTGATTCCCATCCTACCCCAAATCAACTTCTCCATTTTACTGATTCTTTTCTATTTGTGGCATTTGCATTCTCCCAATTGCCCAGGTTCAGAATTTCAAGTTCAACTTTAATTTTTTTCTTACCCTCAAGCTCTACTTTCAATCAATGGCTAAGTTCCATACACCCCATGTCACAAATGTCTCCCAGTCTGTTGTCTCTTCCATTTCCATTATCATTGCCCTATATCAAGTCAAGACTGATATTGCACAGTCCTCTCAACTAGTCTCCCCATCTTCCATTTCCCATTAATACAATCTTAAATACACATTCTGATACATCACTCTCTCCTTAGCAGTTTCCTTCATTGCCTAGAAAATAAAGAATAAAATTACCTCTCTATGAGGTGAAATACTCAATTATGTGTCCATGTCAAGCTTTCCAATTTTGTATCCCATACTTCATGATAAAAACTACACTCCAATCAAATTGTGCTATTTGCTGATCTCAAATGTTTTTTGCCTTCCCCTCTCCACAAAAAAATCCTACAGTCAGGAATGCCTTGGGCTGAGACTATAACAGCTGGGACATCAACAGACTACTTGTCTTTATTTTATTAAGTAACTCCTGTCACACTCCCCTTAGAAGGATCTTGGCTAGATAAGAGCCATCACAGATGTCTGTGTTCATGACCATCATTCACTCATTTTCTTCACTCTTGGAGATTCACAGATACCTCCCCCAAGTCTCCGATTTGTTAAAATGAAAAATATTCTAATCAAACCATACAAGCAATTTATCACTAAACAGATTTTCATTTCACTATCAGTCCATTATGATCTGTCTGAATTAATAAGATAGGAAACACTGGAAGCCCCAATTTACACTGAAATTTCTTAGCAATCAATGTTTCTAAAGAGAGAAATTCTGAACAGCAGAGTAAAGGAAAATTTATGAGTTGGGAAAATATATAATTTTATTAATAGGCAGACACTCCACCAAATGAATTTATACATCTCCTTCTCAGTCAAGATACTAAGATTTTTAAAAACACACTACTAACATGGTGACAGAAATGTCACCAATGTTGTAGTAAGAGAAGCGAATGTTACAGAACTAATGAATTTCCATCAGAGTCATCAGATCATTTCAGAATGGGTTAAGTTGCTACCATTTGCTATTCCCATTAATATCATTGTCATGTAAAAGGTTTAATTTTCAGCTATTTTTGTTCTAGATAAAAATCTTTGTCATTAAAATGAGGGATGATTTTGATATTTAATATATTCCATGGCATACTCTAGTGTGGTACTAATTTGGCCTTTTCAGTATTCTGCATATTAATTGACAACCCAGCCCTCCTCCATTCCCCAGATAAGTGAGTGTTGAAATAGAATGGACAACCAATCAAGTCACAGAATACTGAAAGGATCGATATAGAAGAAATGTGTTGCTCTAATCAGGAGCATACACAAGGCACTAAAATTATTTTCTCCCATACTAATGACTAAGATAGAAACAGGAATAATGAACATACCATCTGAATCCTTTTATGTGACAGTATTACCAAAGTATAGCAATGCTCCCCAAAAGTGAAAACTAAGTATTTCTTTTTTTAGTCAAAAGAATAAAACCGCGATCTCACTTAACTTTTGGAACAATGCATTTTATCAGATTCTGCAACAACTGGCAAATTATGTCCTGTATTGAATTTTTCATAGCAATCTGTTTCATGCACAGAAAATGTGACCTCTAGTTGAAGAATGTACAGGATCATTGCAAAAAATGTATCATTCCAATACATACTCTATTAGTTTCCTTCTCTTGTAGAATTATCACCCTGGTCATACTGAAATCAGCTGCTTAAATAATGCATTAACCCTGCTTCCAGAAGCTGTTGTTTTCATATGAGTGGGCATTTCCTCTAAAGATAAACTTGGGATTCTAGTCCAAGAAGATAATATAATTTGTCATCATTTGAAGTTCAATTGAATGCTTGAATCATTTTTATAGCAATAACGACATAATTTAAAATTTCACAGAAAAAGATTATGGTATCATGGACACTAACAACAGGTGTGGACAGTTCTCTGATTAAATCAATTAACCCAATCTGTCCAACAGCACCAGGCCTTTTCTACATTTTCTGCAATAGCACAACTCTGGGACAAATGTTAAACACACTAACCATTGTGTATAATAAACTCTCATGCCTTATTATATGCAGAAGAATAGATCCCAGCTATCTTCACGTCTTTCCAGAGAAACCTTATTCCAATAATATAACTTTAGACTCTGTCCTTACTAATTCTAGATAAGCCCAAATCACTTCCATGGTCTTTTCCTGAGCTGAAGTCTCCAAGAAAGACAACGAATTATCAATATAATTTCTTCCTTCAAACTCTCAAAAACAGTTACTCAAAAACAGCTGGGGGCACTTTAATTTTTCCACAAAATTTTGTTAGTACTCTCATAGAAAAACACCTACATTTTATTCAGTAATTCTCAATAAGAATGATAGTATTTTTTTTTCAATATATGAAATTTATTGTCAAATTGGTTTCCATACAACACCCAGTGCTCATCCCAAAAGGTGCCCTCCTCAATACCCATCACCCACCCTCCCCGCCCTCCCACCCCCCATCAACCCTCAGTTTGTTCTCAGTTTTTAAGAGTCTCTTATGCTTTGGCTCTCTCCCACTCTAACCTCTTTTTGTTTCTTCCCCTCCCCCATGGGTTTCTGTTAAGTTTCTCAGGATCCACGTAAGAGTGAAAACATATGGTATCTGTCTTTCTTTGTATGGCTTATTTCACTTAGCATAACACTCTCCAGTTCCATCCACGTTGCTACAAAGGGCCATATTTCATTCTTTCTCATTGCCATGTAGTTCTCCATTGTGTATATAAACCACAATTTCTGTATCCATTCATCAGTTGATGGACATTTAGTCTCTTAAGAATGATAGTATTTTTAAGTAACAATATGTCTCCTTTCACCCACAAAGTTATATTGTTGACCAGTGAGCAGGGTTTGTGCTCTAAGTTGTTTTTTGTTTGGTTCCAGTTTTTTCACATAATGGAATGGATTTACAACCTCGTGGCTAAACACACACATAGTTAAATGCCTATTGAGATTTGGATAAGCACCTTGAAAAAAGCCCAGGACAGAGCTCTTCAGCACCTTGTTCTAACCAACGTTTTACATACTGCTCTTCATTCCAATGTAAGCTACAGAGTATAAGGTAGGAATAAAAATGCACAAAGTCAAATATGACAATAAGAATATTGCTGAAGTATAGCCTTGGGGGCTACTTCAGTATTATTTTAAGATGATTACCAGTCTTAATCCCTCTAGTGTTGGATGTTAAATTCCATTGCCTTTTTTTTTTAATTTAATGACTTGCTAATGTAAACTTCCATCTAGAACAATCAAATAGTATGTCATTTATTCAAATTTACAGTGGCTCTAATGTGCCAGCAAACTCCCTCGTCAAAACAGACAACTTTTAAAAATGTTCGCCTGAGTCAGGAGCTCTACTTCCTAAATTAGCACCAAAGTGTCACCTTGATAGACCATGAACAACAAAATCATTTATAATAAACCCAACTTCCCCTGAGAGTGGACAGCCTAGGCCATGCATCTATAGGAGCTCTAATTATTTCATACAGATCAGAGAGCACTTAAAGATGCTCAGACTTCCACAGTCTGTCACCTCCAAATATAATTATCTGATAAATATATGCTTACCAATCTCCCTTGAGATCTGAGTGAAGGCCTCCACACCACTCTCTCCATAGTTGCCCTCAGAAGCCAGTGTTGACACATAATTCCACCCCAGTGCTGTAACAATGTCCACCATGGCTTGCGCTTGGTAGGAGTCAGGCGGGACTACCCGAGAGAAGAAGTCATACCTGGTGTTATCACTTAGCTCTGGGGCTGTGGATGCATAGCTGATTTGAGGTATCTGCAAAACAAATGACAGATCATTTCAACCCATGAGGAACCTTGTCAAACAATGAGACTAAATAAGACACAACAGACTAAATAGCCAGTAACCTAAACATACCAGCTGGAAGCCAAAATACGGTTTTATGACCACCAATTTAATTACAAATATTATATAAATGTCTGTAGGATCACTTTCTTTCACAACACATTTCTAAACAGCAAGAATGAATTTAGTTTTGCTTCAGGTTCTGAAGCCAAAGCAAAACATTTGTGTGCTTTTTGCTGCTTCTTTTTTACATCATAAATGATAAGTTCTGGTACAGAAATGCTGCCAAAATGAAGGTATAATACATACACATATCTGAAAGGTCACCTCTGAAATTGTCTTTGGCTTTAGGTCATATAGGTTACATGACTACAAACAGAGAATTTAATAGACTTTTTTTTTTACATGTGATACCATTTCAGTCTTAGGATTATTGCTTTTGGTAAATTATTTTAAATATATAGTTTTGCAAGTTTATTCACTATTTACTGATATAATCATTGAGTATCACAAAAAGATTTGGGAATACGAACTGTGTATTTTCTAATAGAAAGATCTTTCCAGTTCCCCACCCAAACAAAATCACAAAACAGGAATCTATACTGTAATTGCTTTAGGAAAAGAGAATGTTTTCTGACATACACAGGGTGAACTGCCAGATTTTCAAAATTAGGAATCCTGTGTCATTCATCCTACATAAATTCAAAGTGAGTAACAAATTAACTACATGCCACAAATCTTCCCCCCCAAAAAACTTGTAAAATATAACATTTACTCATATATCCAAGTGAGGACTTCTACTCTACCAATGAAAAGTGCTAGTATAGAAGAGCACATGGACGCTAAAGCAGCACAGTGGAAGGACATTCAGGCTAGATGGGGCACAGATGACACAAGAAATCTGGCAGACAATGAAGGAAAGGACATCTTAGCCACAAGGAACCACACGTCCAGAGGCATAGAGTCAAGAAAGGGCATGGTAGATTCCAGGAATTGCAGCGTTTCACACGGTGGGAATGCAGGATAGCAAGGGAGGAACATCAGGAAATAAAACAGCAAAGCTGGACAGATAAAGTGCTAGTCAGGTATAACAAAAACTGTGGATTTTATCACAAAGGCATGGGGAAGCACAGAATGACTGTAACTAAGCTAGTGGCGGAATCAGATTTTTGTTTTAGAAAGTTCACCTGGCAGCAGTGGAGAGAGTGGCGGCCCTCAAACTTCAGCGTACACCTAGGTAGTCACATTCCAGCAAATTCTGACTTGATATGTCTAGAGGTTTAGAAATCTGCATTTTACTATGCTCTCCAGAACAATCTAATGCAGGTGAGCCTACACTGTGCTTAGAGATAAATTAAAGGAAAGCCATGCTAAATGCAGGACAACCAGTTAGAAAGTATGTAAGTATGAAAGAAAGTATGAAAACTGAACTAAGGCAATGATGGAGAAGGGGTGGGGAAGGGGGAGGGTGTAGAACCTGTATCTAAAAATCAAGTAAAAGTGTAGGTAATGAGGAGAAATGAGGACTCTTAGTTCCATGGCTTTGGTAACTGGGCAGATGATATTTGCTATTTACCAAGCTACACAGAAGAGGAGATTTGGAAGGCAAAAATGATGAGTTTAATTTTGTATGTGCTTTTTTGGATCCTCCTATGATATGAATGAAAGCAACTAAAAAGTAGGCAATAATATTGAGGATATGAAGTTCAAGAGTCTTCAAGACTGGAGGTAAAGAATGGTGGGGGCATAGTGAAGGAGGTAGTGAAAGCCATGACAGTTCATGGGATCACCCAATGAAAGTATGAAGGGTGAAAGAAGGGTTATTTGGGAGCATGAGCTATGTAACAGTGCATCTCACCACCCCTCTGCTGCCACACCATAGTGTGAAAATTCAGAGGTCAAAATGACTCCCAGGTGCCCAATTCAGGTTTTTTGGTTAAAGATTCAGGTTTGACTAGTACATAAAGCAATTAACTGTGCTATCCATCAGATCCCATAATTAACGTGAGTGCTAAGATGTCAAAAAGGCTGCAGTTCCATCTTCCCACATAGGGTTGCATAGTCTGGAATCTGTCACCCACCACACCCTGGCCAGATAATTCCCAGTCCACATGGAGGTTTTGACTCTCCTCTTGACATCCTTGAAAAGCCCTCAACATTTGAAAAACCTTTCATAGGTCTAGAGAGTCCTACTCCATACCAATGGTCAGTTAAGCAAAACTAAATTTTCCAAGATATAAAAGCCTCAGTTACCCAGGGAGCAGTTAGAACAATGTGCTTGGAGCTCTCCAGGGTGCTGCAAGATCCAATCAGCTTCTGTGTAACCTGTATCTATCTATACTGACTGTAACAATGATTTAGCCTATTTAACTCCCAATTCTGTCCGATCCTGTTCTGGTGGGATTATGTTAACTTGCTTATTAACATCGTGAGACCATAAAAACCAGTCTGACCTGCCTTCCTCCTGCCCCTTTGCTTTCTCTGCTAGATACACTGGCCCTATCTTGGCAGACTGTTCCCTTGATTAGACTTTGTGCCTTTCTAGTAAATGACTACTCAGCAAGGACACCCCTTCAAATCTCAAACTGAACACCAAATCTGGACCCTTTTCACCTTTTATTGCCTGCTTATAAATAACCTTGGAAAGAGACAATGAATGACTCAGTGAGATCTATCTTTTACTGAATAAAACTTTCGCAAAGATCAGGAGCATGTGCATTTCTATGTTCTAATGAAAGAGATTCGCCAGCCTGACTTTCACTTTAGAAGGAATTCTGTGCATGTGTGAGTGGTGTGTGTGTGTGCGTGCGTGTGTGTGTGTGTGTGTGTGTGTGTGTGTGTGTAGGAGGAGGACATAGGGGAGCATTCTATAGGAAATTCTTTAGCACTATACCATTTCCTTGTCCTATTTGGATATATACCCTAGTTGGGTATATAATAATCCTCCCACTTCCTCAGCTACTCAGAGTCCAGCAGTAAAATGTCTTACACAACCCCCACCTGGCCTATAAGAATGAGCCACCCCTTTCTAAAAATGAGCACAAAGTGTGAAAATTGAGTGTTTGAAACCAAAACTAATTATCTCAAATTACTACCTTCAGTCAGTCACTTTCAGGGCTGTTTAATTAGCAGTCAGCATCATGTTTAGGATTAATTAAACAGGTGTAAAGGGTATATAAAATAAAAGTGCAGATAGAAAATGGTTGTTTGAATAATTAGGTAAAGGACTTTCTCCCCAAAGTCTTGAGGAGTTTTCTCTTTGCAGATCAATTTGTGTAAAAGCAATGTGAGATCAATGTGTGTAAAAGTAAGTAAAGTAAAAGTAATGTTTGATTTTCCACTTGTTCAATTTTGGCTATGTTGCAGTCTACAATAATAGACATCAGGACATACTGATCATATTTTAAGATAGATTTTCATGTTGTCATGAAGTCACATCTCATTTTAATTTTATTGTGGTTGACCACTAAGCATTGGCTCATTAAACATTTTAATTTCTGTGCATTATTCTCAAATTAACCCCCTACTGACAACTGAAGTGAAAACCTTTTTTAAAACCTGGAATGTTACTTTTTCTTTTCCCTACACTAAATCTATCCTAATGAATCCCTTCACCCTGGAGTTTCATCTACTAGAAAAAAAAAAACAGTAAAAAACAAGTAGTGGGTGAGGGACAGAAGTAGAGAGATAAATGAGAAACAAGGATAATGTACCAAGAAAACAGGGTGTTAGGGAAAGCATTCTGCATCAGCTCATTCTTTGGAAGAAAAACATCCTTCATGAGCCTCTGTTAACTCTCACTTGCCCATTCAAAAGATACTATCCAAACTCTTCTGGATCACCAAGCCCTGATATCAGACTCTGTCCTATCCTCTTCCCAACCTCTTACCTTCCCTGTCATGCCCTGACAGTGTCTGCGCTTCTGCCCATGCTGTTCCCTCTATAGCCCATTCTGCCCAGATGCAATATCCAGCTCAAAAGCCACCTCTTCCTTGGGAAACTTTTGCTAATTCTCTCAGGCAGAGCTGTCTTTTGCTGTTCCTCACTTTCATAGCCTCCATCATCTGACAATACAACCATGACTGTGTGCTGGCTTAGAAGCCTCCCGCGGACAAATTCTCTATTGCTTAATTTGGTATCCCTAGCATCTTACAGAGAAAATACTTAACGAATGCTTGGAGACAATTAGTTAATTGAACTGTGGCAGAATTTTGATGCAGACTCTTCCCCCACAGCCTTCTACCCTGAATCCCATCAAAATATTGGATAGGCTATTCTCCATTCGTCCTTCTTGTTCCTTCTCCTTCCTGCTATGTGTCCTAGGAATCTGCTCTGTGACTATCTCACTTGAGTTCCTTCACCTCAGGCTTCCATCTGAGTATGGTCATTAGGAGACACCAACAGAGATGGGAGGGCAGGGGACAGAAGTGAGAGTATTGATTCCCCCAACTCCTTCCCCACCAACTTGGTGTTTCTCTACCTAAGCCCTCATCTACAGCTAAAGCTCTTGCAAAGTTTTAGTGACCATTATGTACTCTTGCCCCTTTAGATCTTCCCAGTGTTGCTAGTTTCTGAGTACTTCCTATCCAGTGTTGGATCCTTTAACTGTGCCCACACCTTATAAATAGTATTGTTATTAACCTTTCTTCCGTGACCCCTTCAGTGTGCCAGAAGCCTGACTAATACACCCACACTTCCAGGTCTCTGTAGAAGAGACATCCACTCTCATGCTTCCCTACCCTCAGCCCTGCCCTAACTTCTCAGCCCTTCTCCATCCATTGTCCCTTCCAGCCTTCTCTATCACTGTCCTTACACAATTATTTCCTTTATCTTTCAGTGCCTCATCACATGAAATTGCATCGCTTGAAAACACCTATCATTTTGCTTTTTTTTTTTCATTTTGCTTTTTATCATTTATTTTCCTTGCGATGAGTTTTCATAAGAATATGTAGCACTTAAATTAAGGCCATATTTCCATTACTCAAATAAAGGATATCTGGGGCAATTAATTGCACAACTCAAGATTTGTTTGTTAGGAACATTGGTTTAGTTAGAAAAAAAATCTCTTCTTTTTCCACTACATTTTCACTTGAGCCCACAGAAGAAGAGATTTCCTGGGGCACCTGGGTGGCTGAATGAGTTAAGTGTCTGACTTCAGCTCAGGTCATGATTTCATGGTTTGTGAGTTCAAGCCCTGCATCAAACTGTCTGCTGTCACTAAAGAGCCCGCTTCAGATCCTCTGTCTCCCTTTCTCTCTGCCATTCCCCCACTCACAAGTGTGCTCTCTCTCTCTCTCTCAAAAATAAACATTTTAAAAAAGAAAAAGAAGAGGAGATTCCTACCCCTAACCTCACCCTTGGGGAATTATAAAATGCATATTTCAACCTAGATCTCTACCTCTTACTTACTCTCCCCAAAGGAGAGAGAAGACAGAACAAGAGGTCAGATTCTACACTTAGTGGGGCAAGAGTCATGAACAGGTTCTGCCTTCGTTCTTTGACCTGCCCACACACATCCCAGGTTTCTTTTCTCTGTATGGCAAGGAGACCAGGCTAGGCCTCCCTTTCTGGGAAAGAAGCCCACCCCTCCTCTCCATATTCCACAGACAACCAGCTGTGTGGCAGAGCAGGAGGCCCAAAGCCCACGTCACTGGTTAATAAGATTTCTGTGCAGGTAGAAATAAGTCCTAAGGTTGAGATGTAGTGTGTAATTAGGAGGCACCATTTTAGCCTCAAGTCTACACTAAATGTTTTCCAGTCCAGTTCTTAACAGACAGCCATGTGTCTGAGGAAGTTATGTGATGTTTGCCCAGCTGTTAATAAAACTAGTTACTCAGTCCACGTTAAGCTAGTCATTCTAAGAATCTTGGCCTTATAAACCCTAAGAAAGACCAAAAGTCTGACTTAGAACTCAAGGAAACAAAAGTTCTACTCTAGAAAAAAGAAATTCAGTTACAGCCTCTTGGATATTTTGATAAAAATAAACAAATATATATAGAAAGTACATATTTTAAATGAAAGTCAGCAGAGATTTTGGTCTTCTCATGACTGTTCTCTATTTCTAGACAGAATCTCAGATTTTTGCCTAGGACTTGGCTGCTTGGAAGACAACATTTTTCCAGCCTTCTTTGCTATGATCATTAGCAGTGGTTGAGGGTAACTTTTGAAAAATGGACTTGAAGGAAAAAGGCATGTCTTTCTCATGCACCTCCTTCTTTCCTGTTGGCCAGAATTTGGACAGGACCTCTAAAATTCCATTAGCCATTTCAAGTCATGCCCCAGTGATGGCAAAGCAAAAAGCCACACCTCTTGGAATGTCTGGGTGACTCAGTCGGTTAAGCATCCAAGCATCCAACTCTTGACTTAGGCTCGAGTCATGATCTCGCAGATCAAGCCCCTGTAGAGTGAAAGCCTGCTTGGGAATCTCTCTCCTCCCTCCCCCTCCACCCACCTCTGCCTTCCTTCCCCTCCACTCTCAAAATAAATATTTTTAAAAAGCCACACCCTAGTCCAAGGAATTACAATATCTGGATTCCTAAAACTACAGGACTATTTTTCCTGCTTCCTTCGTTAACCCTCTTAAATCTACTCTACACCAGTAATGAAACTGATCTTTAAAAAAATCACATAATATCAAAATCTTGCTCAGAATCCTTCAATATCTTCCCATCGCTCTTATAATAAAGCCTAAAATTCTTGCTACAGAATCCTTGTAGATTTAGCATCTGACATCTTTCCCCTCACTCCCCTGATCCAGCCACAGGAGCTTCCTCTCTGTTCCCTGACCTGGCCAAGCCCTTTTGCTCTCCAAACTTCATGCTTATTGCTCCATATGCTTTTCTCAAGTCTTTCCAGGCTTTCCTCATCCTTCATTCAGCCTTAGCTCCAATGTCTCATACCCAAATGAACCTCCCTTGACCCCCCACTTCCATGGTGATCTCCCCACCCCCATTAGTAACTCACTACCCTATTTATTTCCTGTATTATACTGATCACAACTTGTGTTACTTTGTGTATACTGTTTCCTCTACTAAAATGTAGATTCTATAGGGGTGTTCTTTGTGTTGTTTACAACTGTAACATGAGCTTCTATCCCATAGTAGAAGTTCAATAAATATATATTGAAAAAACTAACCCATCCATCTATCAATCAAGGACCGCTTTTATTATTTTTCTCCAAGCATTATGATTTTGAAAGATTTTTCTATAAAACTATTTAAGGAAAAATTCATCCATTTCCCATTTTCCTTATTAATTAAATATCTATTCATTTGCTAAAGCTTCTGATCAGCATGAAATACTTGTTGTTACCAAGCTGAGGTGATAAAATTCCAGGTCAAATCAACCAAGTGCCATTTCAGCTGTAGGTGTGCAGGCTCATCATAGGGAGGCAGGCTACTGCTACCAAGCTTTTTGAAATGCTGAAAATGGCCATGAAAATTTCATAACTATCTTGGCTAACATTTCAATCTGTCATTAAAGAAGCATAAAAATCACACTTCTAATCAAGGACCAAAGTCAGAGATTTTAAAATCATTTTCCCCTTCTTGCTTATCTTCATCTGTAAGATGGACATTCTAGACAGGGCTGCAAATGCTTCTATCTCCCTTAAAGGCCTGTGTCTCTCCCTGTTGTCATCACTGAGTCTTACTATACATGACTGAGAGGGTATGATGGGGTATTGTCGAGATGCAAAGGGGCTGAGGAACTTTAAGACACCATAAATACTCATTCATGCTCCAAGAAGCTTACAGTTCCACTTCAGCTGCCTTATGGGTGTTTCCCATTGTTCACATATCAAAATACTGTGGATTAGCATAAAACTTGCCTTGTCTGTTCAAAACACTATGAATCTTGCATCTATATCTCTCATTTCCTGGTTCGTCAAAGATCCCTAAAGGGCCAAGACAACCCCAACAAGACTAGCAATGAGCCACCTGAAGCACAGTTCAGAGGAAGTCCCTTAGAATCCTGGTAAATTTAAGTCTTCCTATAAGACACTCATATACATCTAAAAACAGGTTTGTAGACAGAAGACAATTTAAGAGCTGAGTCACACACCTCTTTATCATCAATTCCTGCCAAAAAGGTTTTTGTTCTTGTTTATCTCTACAAACAACCTTGCCCATTGATTATTGAACTTAATAGTGGAGAAGGTTAGTGGGGTGGGTTCCTCGTGCTGTTCAATAGCATCATTGGTTTTCTCCAGTGAAAGATCAGCTTGAAGCTATGCTCTTTCCTCAGGGGGTAGTGCTTGTCTGAGCACTTCTTCAGTGATGCTGGCCTTAGCAACAGCAGCCATCACTATGAGAGCTTCCTGCCACCTGGCCTTGGGATGGATTTATTGTTTTACAGAACTAGGTCCAGGAAAGTATAATGATTAAGGCCATTTAACTTTGTCATTTCAGATGTGACTACTTTGCTGGTATTAAAGTCACTAGCTCCTTGTGACAAAACATGAATTTATAATCAGAAATTACATAAAAATAAGAAGCTGAAGCTAGAAGTCAATGTCTAGCATTGACCCTCCTTTCCTCACACTGTCCTGAGCTGTCTTGCTCCTCTCAACTTCACAAAAATGAATAAGGAGAAGGAAAAGGAGAAAAGAAAAGTAGAGCCAAAGAGTGGAATAATAGTAAAGAGTGATGACCACCCTCTATTTGCTTTTCCCAAAACATGAAGAAGTACTATTTCTCTCCCAAACCAAGACCCACTCAAAGCAATCCTGCCTGCACAGTAGACAGACAGTAATCTTCCTATTTGTATAAGTTAGTGCCAAATGTGAAATTCAGTTCCTGGCTTTCTTCTCAGTTGAATTCCCAGTCAATTCGAAGAAGGATACAAATTTTGTGTTTTGATACACAGTGGAGCTTAGCAAAAGGAGAGGAAGTCTATTGAAATAGGAAATTGTGGAGGCCATGGAGAGAGAGAGAGAAAGAAAGAGACAAGGAGAGAGATTTCACCGTATTCTATCTTTATCCTTCTCCACAATATCAGCTCTTCCAGAATAAGCAAACTCTACCTACACACCACACTGACAGGGCCTGTAGTTAATTAACATAGCTGAGTATAGCATGCTGCTGGTAGGTTTAAGGTCACAAGTTTAATTCCATTATGGGCCAGGATGCAGACTGTACCCCTTACCAGAACCTTCCTCCTCACAAATGTACAGCATCGATAACAAAGCCAACCGGAGAGAGGAGAGACAAAGTCAATTCATTTTCACTCCTAGATAAATAATTCAAAGATGGCTTGCTACTGATGTGAATCTGAAATTTCAGAGGCATATATGAAGAGCTAGTCATAGGAGGCACACTTTCTTCAAAACAAAAAGAGTGCATTTTTGTACATATGTATACTTGAAAATATACATATATATACATATATATATATGTATATATATATATATATATATATATATATATATATATATATTACACTTACAAAGTCATTTCTTGGTTTCAGATAATCCATTTAGATATCCTACTAATTGTAATAGGGTACATTTTTCTCCCCACTTTTTCAAAGGTATTGTATGAGTTAGGGAAGTGACATATTCAAATTGGGATAACTCCAGGAGGGTTCATAAAGGGACAATTTTCAAGGCAGGGGCAGTATATAGACAATGGCAGTTAATGCCATAATCCAGTAAAAGTCAGAAGTCAGGTATCTGGGCCCGACGAGCTACAGAAACCAGAAGGAGTCAGGAATGAAAGCCATCTCGACAAAAACAGTGGCTTCCCAGGGGAGACACAGCCAGTCCCTGATAATTCCACAGAAAGAGATTCAAAAGAATTATATTCTGACCTCCTGCTGGCCCTCTCCTTGACCAAACTCACTGAAAATCAAGGGGAAAAAGAACCTGTTGATCCTGTCTGGATAGAATTTTCTCCCAAGACAGTGAACAGAAGGCAAAAGAGAGAAAGAAGGTGGATATGAGGGGCAAGCAGATGCTATCCATGCCAGGTATCATTCATCATTGATCATTATACACTTTAAGTACATTTACATACAACTGTGCAGATTTCCAGTTTCCTATATTATGTTGTTTTTTTTATAACTTAATGATTTCAAATAGTTTTGGCAGAACATCTCTACTAAGACATTTTGGTTTGGCTATTGGAAATTCCAACCCTAAAACTAGCCAGTTAAGTTAGAATTTCTTGGGGTGCCTGGGTGGCGCAGTCGGTTAAGTGTCCGACTTCAGCCAGGTCATGATCTCGCGGTCCGGGAGTTCGAGCCCCGCGTCGGGCTCTGGGCTGATGGCTCAGAGCCTGGAGCCTGTTTCCAATTCTGTGTCTCCCTCTCTCTCTGCCCCTCCCCCGTTCATACTCTGTCTCTCTCTGTCCCAAAAATAAATAAACGTTGAAAAAAAAATTAAAAAAAAAAAGAATTTCTTTTGAAAAATAAGTAGGGGCGCCTGGGTAACTCAGTCGGTTGAGCATCCCACTCTCGATTTCAACCCAGGTCATGATCTCACAGTTCCTGACTTCGAGCTCTGCACTGGGCTCTGCACTGTCAGTGCTTGGGATTCTCTTTCTCTCTCTCCCTCTCTGCCCCTCCCCTGCTCGCACTCTCTCAAAAATCAATAAATAAAATTAAAAAAAACAAAAAAGATTCTAAAAGAAAAAGAAGAAATTCCTTGTTTGAAAAAGAACTGTAATGATGTTAATCAAATTGGTAATGACATTTGACTTCTAACCTGTTTATTTAAAATGAAAGACAAGCAATCCGTGAACATGAAAGAATTTACATATAAACAACCATAATTATACCCTATAAGATTAATAAACTTTTTCTACATCTGCTAATTACATTTTACAATGAGAAAGCACAGTAGCTCCTAAGGGAAAGAGTTGTTATAATCTATCAAGTCACTAGTAGTGTGGGAATTTTTAAGCCTAACCACCCTGCATATATTCATCCAAAAGTTCTAACAGCAAGTTGGATTTAAAACCTTCACTTTTTAAGGAAGGGACTTTAATATTCCAACTAGTTCTATAGTTCCCTTAATTTATGGCTTCCCCTGACCTTCAGTTTCTCCTTACTCAAAAAATAAGTGAACACTATTTTTTTCTTATTTCCATACATTTCAGCACACTGTAATTTCTAGAAAATGATAACCATACGCAAAATTGCAAATTAAAAAGGTTAATTCAGACACGCACTTTTTCTGATTAGTGGTTAAATTAAATACAATGTCTTTTTAATGGTTACTTTTTATTTGTCCATTCAGTAAACTAGCTCCCACTACATGCCTGACACCATGACAGGCTCTGGGTATAGGGCAGTAAATAACACACGGTCCTTCCACCCCCACGAAGCATATGGTCAGATGAAAAAGACAGGCTTTAAAGAAACAATCACCCAAATAAAGCACTTAACAGCAACTGTAATGAGCACTGCGAATGAGAAGTACAGGCTGCGAAGAGTAACAGGGTAGCTCATCTGCTCTGAGGGAGACTGGGAAGGCTTCCCTGAGGAAATGCCAGTAAGTTGACACATAAAAAGTGAGGGAGAAAAGGGAAGAAACGCTGAACACTGGCCACAGATTGTCTCTCACTTCAGCCTTCTTTCAGCTGTGTAAACCACCCAATTCATATAGTGAGGAGGTGGGGAGGGGGGGCGGTGCGCGGCAGTCAACTAACAGGTACTTCAATTTAGAAACTTGCCACAAGCTGAATAACATTATAACAAAGACCACTACTCCCCATGCTTTTTACACATACTATTTCAACCAGTATATGCATAATTTGGGTTCGTATATCAGAACTATTTAAGAAAATAACTATGTAATTATTAGCAGGAAACTGCATTATGTTCTCATAGACTCTGAGGCTTATAAGGGTCAGGAATGAATACACAAAGTAATGGATAGATGGGACATGAAAGAATGGATAAATCCAGCACAAGCTAAGCACACAGGAAAAATAAACAACTTTAAGGCAAGGGCCCAGGAAAAAATAAATGCATACTTTATATTAGTTATAAGCTCTAATATTTGTTTCCTTTAGGAAAGAAAATAAGTGATTGAAAAGTAAAAGAAACACTTCATTTTTACTTAGGCAGTGAAGTCTTTGGGATAGGATTTCAAAAGACCTGAGAAATAGGTTAGAAATAACCCAGGAGGAGAATAATTTGGGCTTTTTTTTCTTACAAGATAATATACATTTTCAGCACCTCTCAGGAGGAGGAAAAAGAAATAAATGGATCTGTCCACCTCTGAAAACTCTGCTCAGTGACCCAGCATCCTAGGGAGACAAAGAGAATATCATTCTCTGATTTCATTATATCTTACTACTACTGCCATGATTCCACTGTATTCCAGAGTAAAAGATACCTCTCAAAAAAGTTTTCAAACAGTTTGGGATTTTGAAATGAAATCTATTTCTAAGTATCCTTTTAAACAAAAGATAGGGAAAACTTCTCAATCAGTTCCTTAGGACAGTAAAAATTTTTGTAAAGAAGTTTTTTTATATGAGTATGAAAATTGATGTTATGATTTGTTACATTAGAAAAAACAAAATAATGCCATGGCACGTTCTTAGCTTCATTTTCTAACTCACTTAAAAATTTAACTCTCCCACCTACTTGTTCCCATCACTGTTGACTTTAAACTATCACCTAGGATTTAATTTTCCTCTTCTGCTGATTTCTTTGCTATGCAATCACCACTGTGGTTCAAATTTTCCCCCAAGCATATCAGCAGTAAAACATTAAAAAAAAAATTAAAAGTTAGTAATTATAACCAACAAATTGAAGTCAATAAACCTTACGCTGGCAAATATTCCATTTAGACTGGCATTTTATCACTCAATAATATATGATTTGAATTCTGAACATAATGTAGAATGTTGAAAAGGACATTTGTCTGTGCAAATAAGCTTCCCAGTAGACAATTTCTTATATTTTCAGTGATTACCCACGTTCACTGATATCAGGTTTTCAACTGATTATTTATCCCCCAGTTGGCATTCAAGTACTGATTCTGAACACCAAATACAACTGGAAATTTTCATTTCCTTTATGCTGTCTAAGCTGGTCAATTCAGTATGTCAGAAGAGGGTGCAAAAGAGGTTAAAGGTCTTAAGTGTAGTTCCATTTACATAGGGAAAAAACCTACCACATTCCAAAGTCCTAATAGTTGATTTCATAAATGGCCATCATTGGCAAATAGCAAATAGGTGAAAGAATGTAAATGACTCATATTCTATTATTCCACTACATATTGGAGAATGTGCCAAGCACATGTTCCTCTGCCAAGCAAGATCATTATCATCTTAGTATCCAAAGGGCAACACATTAAGTTTCTTCAAAGTATACTGATTAGCCCTTTTCTTTACATCTCTGCTCCATCCACAATACTCTTTTGAGGAGGCTAGCTTACTGCTGTTGATAAACCTCCTTTACGTGTCATATCCCACCTGCACACCTAACTAATGAAACTCTGTGTATGTGCATGTATGCACGCACACCTATACATGTGTATGTGTTTGGCTGGTTTTGCCAACATTTATTTAACATATTGTGCAGCCAAGAACTTGCTAAGTGTTCTATCCCAATTTTAGAGATAAGAAAACTGAGATCTGGAGAAGTTAAGTAACTTGCCTGAGGCTGCATAATTTGTAAATGGTGGAATGGGATTCATACCTAGGCAGTGTGAATCTTGACTCATCTTTCGAACACCTCTACCCTCTACTACGTCAGATCTATTTTAAAATGTTGATTCTTCAGTAGCTCTGCTTTCCATGACTGCTCAAGTTCCTAAAAATGCAACCACAGCTTCTTGTTCTCACCTCTTCTGGTCACATACACAAGTCTCTCAGGGCCTCAGGTAGAGTTTGGACAACACCAACCATCACCACATAGGGCATCATAGTGAAAAGGAAATACTAACATTTACTATCAGTAAATATGATCCCTCCTTTGGTTTCTTTCAGTTGCTATAGTCCCTTATGTGGGGGGGGGGTGCAGAGGGGGGTGCTTATAGCCCAGTTAGGTACCAGCAAATTGGCCAGAGATGATGTGGGCACATGTAAAGTTTGAGCAGTTTGGGCAGCAATCATCCAGGTCCACAAGGGCAGTCAGGAGCAAAGAGGATAGTTGAGGCCCAAAGGCCAGAGAAAACATGTACAGAACAACAGGGGGTGGTTAGCAGAGTCAGAAATCAGGAAAGGTAGAAGACTGAAGGGCATTCCAGGCAGAGAGAACAGTATTTGATGAAAACAAACATATGAAAGAATATGCTTAGGAAAAGCAAACAATTCAGTGGTCTTTGTACAAGGTGCTCATGAGCCCAGTTAAGTCTGGTTTTCTGTTTGTTTGGTTTTTTCTTGGTTTTTGTTTTCATTCCAACAAGCATTTGTTAAGTACCTACTATTTGCCAATATCATCACTTGGCTTCTATGAAAAATCACTCTCCCGAATCTCTATCTCCTTTGTTGGCTATTATTCCTTTGTTTCTTCCTCTAAATGTTAGTCTTCTTTAGAATATGACCTATCCCGTTTTCCTTTCACTTCACACCCACTCCAAATCTATACATTCAGTGTAAATCTCTTTTCTGAGCTCCAGACCCATGTCCTTGAAATTTCTTGAGTGTCCAACTGGTATGTCAAAACATGTCCAAAACTTACCACATCTTTACCAGCATAAACTGGAAACCAACTGGTACACCAAAGATCTCAAATCACATCATGACTTCAGCCAATTGAGCCAATCAGCCTGCCTCCAAATTTATGTAAGTGCTACATACTTTATTGTATGTAACAATTTCTAACAATGCAGTACTGAATGTTTTCCTCCTATAGCATACAATGTGTGACTTTGATATGCCTTCTCTGGCCCTCATCTTTCCTGTGTCTTTCAGTGGTCAGGTTAGCCACCATTAATGAAAATTTTTTTTTTCAACGTTTATTTATTTTTTGGGGGGGGACAGAGAGAGACAGAGCATGAACGGGGGAGGGGCAGAGAGAGAGGGAGACACAGAATCGGAAACAGGCTCCAGGCTCTGAGCCATCAGCCCAGAGCCTGACGCGGGGCTCGAACTCACGAACCGCGAGATCGTGACCTGGCTGAAGTCGGATGCTTAACCGACTGCGCCACCCAGGCGCCCCTAATGAAAATTTTTAAAAAATAAATTTAGGTCCTAAAAAAATGTTTATTAATTAAGGTCCTAATTTCCTTGAGAGGAAAAACAAATACCCATGTGCTTTGGTAGGAAAGATACATCCACATTGCAAAGGGTTGATTTACCAGCATTGACTAAAGTATCTGTAGTCAATGAAGTTTTCTCTACAATCTTGCTGCTCAGTCCTGTCAGCACAGCACCACTATCACCTGGGATCTGCTTAGAAATGCAGAACTGCAGGCCCCATCCCAGACCTACTGAAAGAGAATCTGCACTTTAACAAGATCTCCAGGTGTTTTGTGTGCACAATAAAGTTGGAGAAGCACTGCTCTAATCTAAAACATTGAATGTGTACTCAGGAGCACTGTATTTTCTTTTGAAAATTTTCCACATCATACTCAAAGGGATTTAAATGCATTCATTGCAAGGATTATTTTGGTATATCTTAATGCTATCATCATGAGGAGATATAAAAGCTCCCTCTAAGCTCACTTCATGAAGAAGTTGGTGCATTGAACATGATGTTCACTTACCCTAAGGTGAACAACATCTCCTAACAAGCTAGAAATGTCTTTTCACAATATCCCACTACTCACAAATTATTTTGTGATATCATAATATATGATATGCTATCATAATATCGTATTTTGTGATAATCATATTTTAAGAGTATTATATTTCAATTCTTGCATCAAATGCTGGCATGAAGTTTATTTTTTTAGTGCCATGGTAAATCTATAGACCAGTGAATACATCATGTCAAATGTTGAGTCAGTAAGAAGTTTTTAAATATATTTCTTACTTATTTGAAAATAACAGATAGATTTTTGAAAAATAAAAATTTGACAAAGGCTGCATGATTGAAAGTCAAATATAAGATGCAATGTACCTTGTCATCAATGAACTTCCCATAGCATTCACATGCAGCAGGATAATTTAGTGACATTCATTTTTATCTGATTCTTGTAGCTCTAGGAGAACCATGAAAGAATTTTTTTCTTTTTTTTTTTCTCCTTTTGTGCCTTCCACAAAAGCAATCAAGCCTGTGTTCCCTAGAGATGAACAGGCTTTGTTTTCAGAAGCCTTAGCTTATAGAGACTGTATATCTGAATTATCTAGAGAAGGAGGATCACCCAAGGTTTGAAGAGAAGGAATTGGAAATGGAGGGAGAGAGTAGTGCTTTATCAGGGACTGGGAATGATGGAGATCTTCATTTTGCTCCCTTCCAGTGTCTGGGAACCCAGGAACCTCATCAAAGAAGCCCTCTACCTATGCTTGCCATGGAAGGAACAGAGTCACTGCCTTTGAATAGCCCATGGGGGCTACACTGAGCATCTCCACAGTGAACATCCTTATAGCACTGGAAACTGAACTATAGGCCCCAAATATGACAATGATTGAATTTCTAGACATACTAGTCAATGTGGCTCAGTGCTGGATATTTAATATAGAAGAAAAAAGTTTCTTGCACTTGAGTTTTAAAGAACAAATTTATTCCTTACAACCACTACCCTTCAGAGGATGGACTTCAGAGCTAAGACTCTGGGATACACTGTTATTCTTTAGCAGATTCTAGGAAAGTACTTTGTACACAGTAGATGATCTATATATGTTGTTGCTTAATTGCCTAGTAGTGACAGTAAAACAACTCAGGATGCCTGATTTTTAATATCTGCAGCCTACCTGGTAACATTGCTTTTCAAAAGCTTCCCACATTTTTGGTGCTTAAATGAAAATATACTTTCATTTTTTTTATGAAGAGCTAACTCCTTTTTCATAGACCATAACTTAGATATATGAAGACATTTATTGCCTTTCCAATTCTCTCTAATTTTCTAAATAATCTAAATATGTAAATGTTTTCATAATGGTTTGCCAGAGACTGTATGTAAATATCATTGGGCTCTCATTTTTTTTTAAAGAAGCAAGAAAGAAAACAAAAAACCTTTCAGGCATTTCTTTCTTTAAAAATAATACTATTTCAAACTCAAACTAGATGAGATTTATACATTGCTTTTTAGTTGCCCTTTAATTTTTTTTATTTTTAAGGAATAAAATTTGGGAACATTTAAAGCAGTTCATAATGACATTTAAGAATATGATCTACCTTGGGGCACCTGAGTGGCATCCAACTTCAGCTCAGGTCATTATCTCACTGTTTGTGGGTTCAAGCTCCGCATCAGGCTCTGTGTTGACAGCTCAGAGCCTGGAGCCTGCTTCGGATTCTGTGTGTCCCTCTGCTCTCTCTCTTTCTCTCTCTCTCAAAAATAATAAATAAACGTTAAAAAAAGGAATATAATCTACCTTAAATTAGGACTGGGAATACTGAAAATGTAGACTTTTTTTTTCTTAAACATACAAAGAGTGAAACAACAAGTCAGATTCAAGGTGACTTTTTTTTAAAAAAAGGAGGAAAAACACACAAGAAGAGAAAGAATTGGAAATGCTGAAAGATGGGGGGAAAAAGACTTTTCAATTAAGTAGTGAAGAGACTATTTTCAGGAGAGGGGTCAAGAAGAGTGAGAAGAGAGTTAAACACTGGATTACAAACCATAATTAAAGTAATAAGGCTAGAGACTGAGGAGAAGAGGGTGGGTGGAGACAGCAGTGGGGCTTGAGGATTAGACACCAGAAACAGGAAAAGAAACCTGAAAAGAGGAGAGACAGAAGTGGGAGCCTTTAGAAAGGGAAGGAACAGTCAAAGAAGCCATTGTTTTCTCTCCAGTCTTCCATTCTTGCTAAGAGGCTACCATTGACCTACTTATGTGGTGATCACCTTTCTAGACTGGTACAGACTTGGTTCAGGGTAGTTTCATTCCACCCAACCAGTCTCCTGGATTGCTGAGTCCCCTCTTGACTAACCATCAGGCAGATGTTGTAATCAACAAATCTAGACTTATACAAACTTACCTGCATTACTCTGCCCATGGTTTCTGACTAAACATTATCAAATTTTCTTCAAAAGTTCTTCTGTTCTATGTCAATATGGGTCAAGTATTTTTCAAATATTTTTTTAGAATACATCTTTTTTCTTCCTCATAACAAATGAAAGCCAGAAGTTAAAGATAAATTTCCCACCACCAAACCTACAAACCTGACTTAATGGGCACCTATTCCCTCTCCCCTCCTTCTGTTACAAAATGACATGTCACTTTTTCTATCTAATATCAAGCTTCAACTTGTGCTCAGGCTTTCTGCTGTTAACAGTAGAGAATATCACCTCTCTCTCAAATCATTAACTTCATACTCTCAACAGGGTCCTTCCCGCCTACATTTCTATTTACTCAAAGCTCTCTATCTAAAAAGAAAACATTTTTTAAAAGAAAAAAAAGTAACCTCTTCTGAAATTCTCATCTAGCTAGAGTTCTCAAGCTAACTTTTGTCTCCCTTGACAACTAAACTTTTAAAAATTATCTAAACTAACCCTCTTCATTGTCTTACTTCCCACTCTCCTCTCAACATTAAATCTGGCTCCGGGATGTCCCAGTGCTCTCCTGAAACTGCTGTGGATAAGGTCACTAAAAAATTTTACGTCACAAAACTGAATGGCCAATTTTCAGTCTCATTTCACTTGAACCAGCATCATGAAAATCTTGACAATTCCCTCCTGGCCTTGCAACATGTTCTCCCAGTTTTCTCCTACCTCTTTAGATGTTCCTTCTTTCTCACCTCCACTAATTCATCTTTCTCTGCCTGGAATTTAAAAGTTAAGTTCCCTGAAGCCTGACCCAAAGCTCAATTTTCTTCACATACTTGCATTCTTACAAGGTGATATCTTCCTAATGATTATCTCTTGAGTCCAGATTTCTTCTCTAAATTGCAAAGCTTAACACTAACGGATAATTGACCTCCACTTAGAAATTTCAAACTTACCTTAAATTCAATATGATCAAAATTGAATGCATAGACTCATGCTTCTGGGCATGATGAAATAACTGGGACCAGCTGTACCCCACCACTACTGTAAACAACTAGAAAACTGAACAAAATATATGAAATAACTACTTTTAGACAATAGGCAATTCAAAACTATAATCTCTGAGAAAGGGAAAAAAATGAGTTGAGCCATATGATTGCCCTGGCTTTCTGTCAGGAGCCACCTTCTACACTGTGGAGTCAGAAGGGATATGTCAGGCAGGACAAGGTGATCACACTGAATTGAGTAAATAGAGTTCAAATAAGCTAACGTGACAGAAATTTGTAGGTCAAAGAACCAGAGAAGAGGAAGCTATGCAGAGAAATGGCTCCAGAAATCTGCACAGCTTTCCCCTGGACTCTTTTGCTAAGTACTAAATACACTGTACACTTTAAATACATTACAATTTTATTTGTCAATAATACCTCAATAAAGCTGAAGAAAACACAGGAATTCACTTTAATACAAAAACACAGAGAGGTTAAAAGTAAAAAAAAAAAAATTAAAAATATATACCATAGAAACACTAATCATAAGAAAGCTAAAATAGCTATAACTAGACAAAGAAGACCAGAACAAGGAATATGTTCTGATAAAGAAGGACATTTCATAATGACAGAAACATAATAAAAAAAATAACAATCCTACATTTATATGAAACTAAGTACATGTTATAAAATGTATGAAAAGGAAAAGTAAATAAATCTAAAGTTGCAATTGGAGGGGCGCCTGGGTGGCGCAGTCGGTTAGGCGTCCGACTTCAGCCAGGTCACGATCTCGCAGCCCGTGAGTTCGAGCCCCGCGTCGGGCTCTGGGCTGATGGCTCAGAGCCTGGAGCCTGTTTCCGATTCTGTGTCTCCCTCTCTCTCTGCCCCTTCCCCGTTCATGCTCTGTCTCTCTCTGTCCCAAAAATAAATAAAAACATTGAAAAAAAAATTAAAAAAAAAAAAAAAAAAAAAAAATAAAGTTGCAATTGGAGATTTTATCACTCCTCTTTCAGGAATTGATAGAACAAGAAGACAGAAAATCAGTTAGGGTACAGAAGATTTTAATAATACTATCAACCAAGTTTACTTAAAATACATTTATAAAACACTCTGCCCAACAAATAGCACAATACACATTCTTTTGAAGTGTGCATGAAATATTCACTAAAATAGACCATATTCTGGGTCGCAAACACCTTTCAAAAATTATTAAAGGGCTGACATTATATCAAATCTATTGTGTGGCCATGATGATATTAAATTAGAAATCAATAATGAGCAGATATCTGTTAAATCCCTCAAATAATTGGATATTTAAACACAAAAAGAGCTCATAGGTCAAAGAAGAAATCTAAACAAAAAAAGAAAAGATTTTGAATTGAATAAAAATGATAACACCACAGATCATAATTTGGGGGATACAGATATAGTAGTCCTTAAAGGAAATTTATAGCTTTAAATGATTAAAAAATTAGAAAAAAATAAAGGACTTAAATCAATTAAATAAATTTTGGGCTTAAGTTGCCACAGAAACAAAATTAAAACCAAAGTGAAAGAAAGAAAGAAAGAAAGAAAGAAAGAAAGAAAGAAAGAATGAAAGAGAAAAGAAAGAAAGAACAACGATATGAGCATAAATCATGTCTTTGGGTATAAAAATAGAAAGCAAACAAAAAAGATCAATAAAATCAAAACCTATTTCTAAGCAATGAATCACAGGAATCTACCTCCAAAACCAAGAGCACACTGTATACACTGTATGTTAGCCAATTTGACAATAAATTATACTTTTAAAAAGAAAAAAACATATTTCTTTTTAAATCCCCTCAAAGTTGATAAACTCTCGCTACGCTAATTAAGAAAAAAACATCAATTACCAGTGTCAGGAATAAATAAGAGAATGTCACTATAGATTCTACATAGTGAGGGTTATAAAAAATACTATTAACAATGTCATACAAATAAATTCAACAACTTAGATGAAATGGACAAATTTATAACTTGAAGACACAAATTATTTTTTTAATTTTAATAGAAAACTTGAATAGCACCATAATATTAAATAAATTGGATTTATAATTAGAACCTTTGCCATGAAGAAACTTTCAGACCCAGATGGCTTCATTGGTAAATTCTTTTAAATATTTAAGGAAGAAATTAAACAATTCTACACAAACTTCTTCAAAAAATGGAAAGAGATGGCACTCATTTTATGAGGACAGCATTATCTTTATACCAAAACTAAACACATCAAGAAAACTACAATTACTGTATAATACTCTTTATAAATATTTATGCAAAATTCCTTAATAAAATATTAGCAAACCAAATCAGGAATATATACAAAGGATAATAAACAATGGCCAACAGGGTTTATCCCAAGAATGTAATCAATTTACCATAGTAACAGGATAAACATTAAACCATATAATCATCTCAATTGATGTAGTAAAAGCATTTTAATACCTGTTGAGGATACAAAAAAAAATAAATATGTGATTAAATAAATATATCATAAACTTTCAGCAAATTATGACTAGACATAAATCTTCTCAACATGCTAAGAGATGTCAATTGGAAAAATATATCTACCATCATACCTAGTGTTGAAAGGCTCAATGCTTTTCCCCTAAGAGGAGGGGAAAATGTCTATCTCACCACTTCTATTCAACATTATGTGAGAGTCTAACCAACACAATAGAATAAGCAAAGAATGGATAGATAGATAGATAGATAGATAGATAGATAGATGATATATAGAGAGAAAAGAAAGAAGTAACACATGTGTTTACTTGCAGACAACATAATCATCTACACAGAAATCATAAAGAATCTACAACAAAGCTTAAAAAATGAGTAGATAAACTTAGCAATATCACAGAACATGAGGTCATTATAGAAAAATAAATTGAATTCCTATATACCACGAAAAAACATTGAAAAATGAAATTTTTTAAAAATATCATTTGTGGGGCGCCTGGGTGGCGCAGTCGGTTAAGCGTCCGACTTCAGCCAGGTCACGATCTCGTGGTCCGTGAGTTCAAGCCCCGCGTCGTGCTCTGGGCTGATGGCTCAGAGCCTGGAGCCTGTTTCCCATTCTGTGTCTCCCTCTCTCTCTGCCCCTCCCCCGTTCATGCTCTGTCTCTCTCTGTCCCAAAAATAAATAAACGTTGAAAAAAAAAATTTTTTTAATAAATAAATAAAAATATCATTTGTGATAGCATTGAAAAATAAATACTTAGGGATAAATTTGACAAAATATATACAAAACATGAACATTGAAAACTACAAATATTGCTGAGGAAATTTAAAGAAGTAAATGAAAAGACATGATGTATTCGTTGACTAGAAAACTAAATACTAGTCAATAATTGATAATTATGTCAATTATCCTCAAATCGATATAGAGACTCAATACAATCTCAATCAAAAGTCTAGGAGATTGGGCATCTGAGTGGCCCAGTGAGTTAAGCGTCTGACTCTTGGTTTCAGCTCAGGTCATGATCTCACAGTTTGTGAGTTTGAGCCACACATCGGGCTCTACACTGACAGCACAGAGCCTGCTTGGGATTCATTCATTCATTTTCTCTCTCTCTCTCTCTCTCTCTCTCTCTCTCTCTCTCTCTCTCTCCCTTTCTCTGCCCCTCCCCTGCTTGCTCTCTCTCTCTCTCTCTCACTCTCTCTGAAAATAAATAATTTTTTTAATTAAATTTACATGGAAATGTAAAGGATCTATAATTATTAAAATAATTTTGAAAAACAGGAACATACTTGAAGAATTGCAAGACTTACTATAAGACAGCAATGATCAACAAAGTGAATACATCATGTCTTTTCATGAATGGAATAAAATAGAGTCCAGAAATCGTAGGTTGAGTTTCTAAAAAGGTGACAAGACCAAAAAGAGAAAGGATAATCTTCTCAACAAATGGTTCTAGAACAACTGAATATCCCTCACTGAGAAGAAAATAAACCTCACTGTCACACCGTCCATAAAAATTAACTCAAAGTTTATAATACACCTAAACATACAAAATAAAACTATAAAACTACTAGAATAAAACAACAGGAAATCTTCATAAATTTGGGTTAAGCAAAGATGTTTACATAAGACACAAAAAGCATAGTCCATTAAAAAAAAATTATGTTAGACTTTATTATGGTCTGAATGTTTCTGTCCTCCCAAATTTCATATGTTGAAATGTCAATCCCAACATGATGTTATTTAGGAGCTAAGGCCATTGGGAAGTGATTAGGTCATAGGGCAGAGCCCTCATGATTGGGATTATAAGAAAGACCCCAGAAAGCTAACTCATCCCTTCTGCCATGCAATTTTACTGTCTAGGAAGCAGCCTCACCAGATACTGAATCTGCCAGCACAATGATCTTGGACCTCCCAGCCTCCAAGACTATATGAAATAAATGTTTGTTATTTATAAAGCACCCATACTCAGTTCATGGTATTTTTGTTATTGTACCCAAATGGACTAAGACGGACTTCATCAAAAGTAAAAAATTCTGCTCTTCACAAAGTATCATTAATAAAATTAAAAGGCAGGGTACCTGGATAGCTCAGGTAGTTAAGCATCCAACTCCTGGTTTTGGCTCAGGTCATGATCTCGTGGTTTGTGGGTTCAGCCCCATGTCAGGCTCCATGCTTGCAGTGCAGAGCCTGCTTAGGATTCTCTCTCTCTCTCTGCCTCTCTCCTGCTCATGCACTCTCTCTCTCTCTCTTTCTCTCTCTCTCTCAAAATAAATAAATAAACTTAAAAAAATTAAAAATTAAATTAAATTAAAAGGTAAGTCACAGATTGGGGAAAAACATTTGCAATAGATATCTGACATAAAACTTTACACAGATTTGACAAAATATAGCACCCATTCTTTATAAAAACCTTCAACAAAGTAGGGATAGATGGAACATACCCCAATATCATAAAAGCCATATATGAAAGACCCACAACCAATATCATCCTTGATGGGGAAAAACTGAGAGCCTTTCCCCTATGGTCAGGAACAAGACAAGAATGTCCATTCCTACCATTACTATTTAACATAGTACTGGAAGTCTTAGCCTCAGCAATCAGACAACAAAAAGAAATAAAGGGCATCCAAATTGACAAGGAAGAAGTAAAACTTTCACTATTTGCAGATGACATGATATACTATGTAGAAAACCCAAAAGACTCCACCACAAAAAATTGTTAGAACTAATACATGAATTCAGCAAAGTTGCAGGATATAAAATCAACATGCAGAAATCTGTTGCATTTCTATATACCAATAATAAAACATCAGAAAAAGGAATCAAGTAATCAATCCCATTTACAATTGCATCAAAAATAGTAAGATACCTAGGAATAAACCTAACTAAAGAGTTAAAAGATGTATACTCTGAAAACTACAGAACACTTCTGAAAGAAATTGAAGTGGATGCAAAGAAATAGAAAAGCATTCCATGCTCATGGATTGGAAAAACAAACATTTATAAACATCTATACTACCCAAAGTAATCCACATAAATCTACATATTTAATGCAATCCCTATCAAAATACCACCAGCAATTTTTGCAGAGCTAGAAAAAACAATCCTAAAACTTACATGGAACCACAAAAGACCCTGACTAGCCAAAGCAATCCTGAAAAAGAAAACAAAACTGGAGACATTAAGATGCCAGATTTCAACCTATATTACAGAGCTGTAGTCATTAAGACAGTATGGTACTGGCACAAAAACAGACACATAGATCAGTGGAACAAAATAGAAAACCCAGAAATGAACCCACAACTATGGTCAACTCATCTTCAACAAAGCAGTAAAGAGTATCCAATAGAAAAAAGACAGTCTCAAAAAAAAGAAAAAAGACAGTCTCTTCAACAAATGGTGTTGGGAAAACTGGACAGCGACATGCAGAAAAATGAACCTGGACCACTTTCTTACACCATACACAAAAATAAATACGGGGCGCCTGGGTGGCGCAGTCGGTTAAGCGTCCGACTTCAGCCAGGTCACGATCTCGCGGTCCGTGAGTTCGAGCCCCGCGTCAGGTTCTGGGCTGATGGCTCGGAGCCTGGAGCCTGTTTCCGATTCTGTCTCCCTCTCTCTCTGCCCCTCCCCCATTCATGCTCTGTCTCTCTCTGTCCCAAAAAATAAAATAAACTTTGAAAAAAAAAATTAAAAAAAAAAAAATAAATAAATTCAAAGTGGATGAAAGACCTAAATGTGAGACAGGAAACCATCAAAATCCTATAGAAGAACACAGGCAGCAACCTCTTTGACCTTGGCTGGAGAAATCTCTTACCATACATGTCACCAAAGGCAAGGGAAACAAAAGAAAACATAAGCTATTGGGACTTCATCAAGATAAAAACCTTTTGCACAGTGAAGGGAACAATCAAGAAAACTAAAAGCAGCCTACCAATAGGAGATGATATTTGCAAATGACATATCTGATAAAGGATAAGTATCCAAAATCTGCAAAGAATTTACCAAACTCAATGCCCAAAAAACACATAATTCAGTTAAGAAATGGTCCAAAGACATGAAAAGACACTTTTCCAAAGAAGACATCCAGATGGCTAACAAACACATGGAAAGATGCTCAACATTACTCATCATCAGGGAAATAGATCAAAACCATGATGACCTCACACCTGTCAGAATGGCTAAAATTAACAAAATGAGAAACAACAGATGTTAGCAAGCATGTGGAGAATAGGGAACACTCTTGCACTGGTGGTGGGAATGCAAACTGGTGCAGCCACTCTAGAGAACAGTATGGAGGTTCCTCAAGAACTAAAAATAGAACCACCCTATAATCCAACAATTGGAATATTAGGCATTTACCCAAAGGATACAAAAATACAGATTTGAAGGGGTACATGCACTTCAATATTTATAGCAGCATTTTCAACAATAGCCAAACTATGGAGAGAGCCCAAATGTCCATAAACTGATGAATAGATGAAGAGGTGGTGTATACACACATACACACACAGAGTGATATTATTCAGCCATCAAAAAGAATGAAATCTTGCCATTTGCAATGACATGAATGGAGCTAAAATGTATTATACTAAGTGAAATAAGTCAGAGAAAGGCAAACATCATATGATTTCACTAATATGTGAAAATTAAGAAACAAAACAGATGAACATATGGGAAGAGGGGGAAAGAGAAGAGAGGGAAACAAACCACAAGAGACTCTTAATGATGGAGAACAAACTGAGGGTTGATAGAGGGAGGTGGGTGGCAGATGGGGTAGAAGGGTGATGGGTACTAAGGAGGGCACTTGTTGTGATGAGCACTGGGTGTTGTATGTAAGTGATGAATCACTGAATTTCTACTCCTGAAACCAATATTGCACTGTATGTTAAATAACTAAAATTTAAGTTTAAAAAAAAGGGGAAAAAAACTTTACACAGAAATTTTAAAAACTCTTATAACTCAATAAGAACACAGCCTTAATTTCGAAATGAAAAAGATTTGAACAGAAATTCAGAAAAGAAGATATACAAATGGAAAAATCTTCAGGGAGATAAAAATTAAAATTACAAGCAATGAGATACCACTACATAGCCACTAGAATGGTTAATGTTAGAAATCAACAATACCAAGTGTAGTCAATGATGTAGGCAATTAGAATTCTCAAATGTTGCTGGTGGGAGTGCAAAATGATAGAAGCATTCTTGACAATAATTTGGTAGTTTCTTTAATAAATGTATGTAAATATGTGTATATATACTTGTATAATATATATTTATAAAAATTAAATATATGCACATACCATACAACTCAGGAATTCTGCTACTAAATATATTTATCCAGGAGATATAAAAATATATGTTCATTATGGAAGCACCCAAGTGTCCATCAATAGATGAATGGATAAAGAAAATACTAGGGGTACCTGGGTGGCTCAGTGGGTTAAGCATCTGACTTTGGCTCAGGTCATGATCTTGTGCTTTGTGAGTTTGAGGCCCATGATGGGTTCCCTGCTGACAGCTCAGAGCCTAGAGCCTGCTTCAGATTCTGTGTCCCCCTCTCTCTCTGCCCCTCCCCAACTTGTCAGAATGGCTAAAATTATAAACATGAGAAATTAATAAACATGAAAAAACAAAATACTACACACACACACACACACACACACACACACAAAATTGGAATATTACTCAGCCATAAAAAAGAATGAAATCTTGCCATTTGCAACAACATGGGTGGATCTAGAGAGTATAATTCTAAATTGAAATAAGTCAGCCAGAGAAGACAAATACCATATGATTTCATTCATATGTGGACTTTAAGAAAAAAACAAACAAAGAAAAAAAGAGACAAACAAGGAAATAGACCCTTAACTGTGAAGAACAAACAGATGGTTACCAGAGAGGAGGCGGGTAGGGAAATGGGTGAAATAGGTGAATGGGATTAAGAGTACACTTACCTTGATGAGCACTGAGTAACATATAGAATTATTGAATCACTACACTATACACCTGAAGCTAATATAACACTGTATTGCAATTATAGTGGAATTAAAATTTAAAAAAATTATATATGTTCACATAAAGGTTTGGACTCAAATGTTCATTGTAGCTTTATTCTGAATAGCCAAAAATTGAAAACAACCTAAATGTCTATCAACAGATGAATGGATAAATGCATAGTGGTATAGCAGAATAGAATACAAGTCAGTTATACAAAGAAACAAATTATTCATATACATCATAACCTAGACAAATCTCAAAACCTTTATACTGAGAAAATGAAGCCAGCCCCAAAAGACTGCATATGCTATGGTTCCTATTTTTGAAATTTTAGAAAGACGTATCGAATTTCTAGTAAGAAAGAACATCAGTGATTGGCCAGGACCCTAGCAGAGTGGGGGTACTGTGAAGGCAAGAGGAAACTTACTAATTGATGGAAAAATTCTCTATCTTAATTGTGGTGGTGATTAAACAGGTATACAGATTTGTGTCAAAACTCATCCAACTATACATTTAGAACATGTGCTGCCGAAGCAAGCACCAAACTATCCACTTAAAGCAAATGCAGACTACTCTTTAATAAAGTTGATTTTTCTTAAATCAGTGCTCAGTTTCTCCTTCCACCCTAGTCCATACCCTTCAAAATTGAGTCCTTTCCAAGTTACTTGAAACCTTGGTATCATACTTTACCACTTCCATCTCCCTTCACACTCATATTCATATAATCACCATGTTATGTTTACTTTCAAAATATCTCAGCGTCTTGATATATCTTATCTCCACTGGCACTTCTCTGGTCCTACACTTCATTATCCCTCGTCCAAATCTGTATGGCATCTCGGCACTCCTGTGTCCTTCTGGTGTATTTTCCATGCTCCAGCCAAATACAGATCTGATAATGATAGGTTTTTAAAAAGTTATGCAGTCCTTACCATGATCTAGAAGACCTTGCATGGCCTGGTCCCTGCATTCCTCTCCAAGCTATTTCAGTCATCCTGTACATCTCCACACTTTGGCCACAGTGGCCTTTCTTTCTTTCAGTCTTTGAAGGGACTATTACTTCCCTCTTTAAGGCCTTCTTACTTTCTGTGTTCTATGCTCATATACTCCCATCATCTAAATCCTTGCTCATCCTTCAAATCTCTGTTCAAGCATCACTTCTTCAGGAAAGCCTCATGACATTCTACATTTCTCCTCAATAGTAGCTACTTCGATTAGAATTGTATTATTATTTCTATAATTTACTCCTTAATTTGTATATCCCCTGTAGAATTTAAGGTTCACAAGAACAGTAGCCCTGTCCATCTTGTTTACCACCATATCCCTAGTACCTAGTAATAAAAAGTTCAACAAATATGAATAAGTGAATGAATATAGTCTACAATAAAGAACAAAATTAGACCAAGTGAGCCCATAGTAATGATAAAATAAAGTGTCAATGATGACCTTCTCTAAGAGTAAGCAGCTTCTCTAATCACTGACATTTTGTTTCTAAATGAGTCCAGAGGGACCCAGAAATCAGAATAGAATAAACAAACCTATAAAAGGTGAATGTCATTCTATCTTTAAGGACCTATTCACTGTAGTCTCTATGTTTTAAAATTTAAAAGAGATGGACTCATTACCTAGGATGTGACAATGTGCATCAAGAAGAAGAAAAG
The DNA here is from genome assembly GCF_022837055.1 of Prionailurus viverrinus. Classification (NCBI taxonomy): domain Eukaryota; kingdom Metazoa; phylum Chordata; class Mammalia; order Carnivora; family Felidae; genus Prionailurus; species Prionailurus viverrinus. Next base: position 144,381,822 of record NC_062562.1, read on the forward strand.
CTAAAGTTAACGTAAATATATAAAATATTAGTGATGCACGAATTCCTAATAATACTCAGAAACATTGGTCACCATTGGAAGTTGCTTGGCCACCAAATCACTACACTGAAATTTGATAATAAATGGTATAGAAATCAAATATTTAATCTTCCTTTTCAGAGCAATTACATAGTGAACTAAGGAAAGTCCTTTATATAGAAGAATTACAACTAATAAATGCAGCAGGAATCATTTCTTTTTTTAATTTTTTTTCAACGTTTATTTATTTTTGGGACAGAGAGAGACAGAGCATGAACAGGGGAGGGGCAGAGAGAGAGGGAGACACAGAATCGGAAACAGGCTCCAGGCTCTGAGCCATCAGCCCAGAGCCCGACGCGGGGCTCGAACTCACGAATCACGAGATCGTGACCTGGCTGAAGTCGGACGCTTAACCGACTGCGCCACCCAGGCGCCCCAGAAGGAATCATTTCTAAATGGTGACTCCCAAATTTGTTTACTACCCTTAATCCCACTTTGACTTGGTTGCTCTGTAAGACATTTCAAACAGCCCATTCCATATGGCAAAATCAGGGATATCTTTCTTACTTCCAAGGATCTTCTATGACAATGGATTGATAAGCTGAAGCATGGTTTGTATGATAAGAGACTCAATATAAAAGTAAGTTTTGGAATATTTTATGGAGAGTGTTGAAGGCCAGCACAGACTTTGTGCTTAATTTGGTAGTTGATGGGGAGCCACAAGAGATTTTCTTTCTTAGTGATGGTGTGACATTATCAGAGATGTGCTTTATAAAAATAAATCTGGCAGCATATTTTAAAATAGACTGGAGAATACACTGACTGAAGGTGGGGAGAGAGTTGTGAAGCTATTGCAAAATTTAAGGAGTCTGTCATAATGGCCTGTGGTGGGGTGATAGCAGTGGGAATGGCAGATTCAGGAGCCAGAGGGGAAGTATAATTAGACAAAGGCTAACAGTTGTGATTAAAAAGGAAAATCATAAATGTATAAAATGATACCCACAGTGTTATGATTAATGAATGACTTCTGATAATGATAATAATGACTGTCAGGATTTGGTTTGCAAGCTCCAAGCAGTCAAAAATTCACAGCACTGTGTTGGTAAAATAAAGTGCTAAATAATTCAGCAACACTACTGCATCAGAAACTAACCAAGTACTAGAAACCACTTGAGTATTTAAAACAGAAAGACTATACTGAAGGAAATTCATTACATAGATGACAGGAGAGGTAAAAACCCAGAGCAGTGAGACTACCCAAAGATTGGCACCAAGAGGAAGCTACTACCATGCCAAAGTGAGACAGAGAGGGAGAAGAGCCAGTGGCCAGGGTCAGCCAATAAAAGGTGAACCTTCAGCAAGCTAGTCAGGAGAAGCTGAGCCTTCAGAGGAGACCCTTATTATCAACATTAATCATTTGACTTCAAGGCAGATATGGAAAGAGACAAATAATTAGAACTCTTTCTCCTTCCCACATGCCAATCTCCTACCAGTGCCCCCACTAACAAAAATCAACTGGAAGCTACCTGACAGGGAACCACAGAAATACAGACTGCAGGGATCAACCTCCTGTAACACGGGGCAAACCTAAGGAGGGGTGAAGCATGGATATAAAAGCAGATAAACTGAGAGCCAGCACAACTATACAGCTTAGGGTGAAAGCTTTCAAATGTCCAGCCTAAGACTAGAGGTACAAGTATAAAATCAAGGATATTAAGTAAATATTCTATAATTTTAAATTTGAATTGGAAATGTTGATCTACACTGATGAGTTCTTTTTAAATATGTATTTCCTAATTATGTCTACTGAAAATGCTAAATGAAATGACAATGAAGTAGCAATGAACTCTCCTGGCCACTCAGATTGTGGTCTCTAACTACCATTCCTCATGAAAATGAATAAGGGTCCTTCTAGGAACCACTGATTGACTAATATACAACAAGATAAACCTGGAACAACATATTGTGTCACAAAGTAAGGATATTATCAAGAATTAATTGAGTTGTATGAAAAGACACTGGAGCCAATATGAAGGAGTTCTTACTGACCTAATATGCGATAATTTTCATCAAAAAGAATAATAACTGCAATAAATTGGAACACACTAAAAATATAATAATCCAAAAATAAATTGAACTTTAATCAAGCCTCTATATCAAACTATCAGCTTATGTTAAATATTAAGATAGAGCAAAAGTTCCGCATTTTAGAACACATGAGAAGGAATCAGAAATTCAAAATGTGAAATACTCTATAGTGTAAATGACACAGAGTCTCTAACAAATCAATGGTATAAAAAAAGAAGAAAGACTTAAGGGTCATATTAACCAAACGCAATATGTGGACCTCATTTGAGTATTGATTCAAATAAACCAACTGCAAAAGACATTTTTGAGACAATTTAGACAACTTGAATATGAATTGGGCTTTAGATGATATTAAGGAATTATGTTAACATAGTTAGAAAAGATAAAAAGTCTGTGTATTTATTTTTGAGAGAGAGTGCACGCAAGTAGGGGAGGGATGGGGTCGGGGAGGGGGGTTGGACAGAGGATCCGAAGAGGGCTCTGTGCTGACAGCAGAGAGCCCGATGCAGGGCTCAAACTCACAAACCACAAGATCATGACCTGAGCAGAAGTCGAAGGCTTAATTTAGCCAACCAGACGCCCCAAAAGATAAAAAGTCTTAAGAAGAATTAGTAGCTGCTCACCCAGTGATGTCTAAAGTTAGTCTGGAAGAGCTGGGTCTGAATCTTAAGAAGTGGTCCCCAAAGTTTTCTGATTATCAGAATTACCTAGGCAACTTTTAAAACTTCATATACCCTGTTCTAGGATGACACTAAACAGTTCCTCCAAGCATCCTAAAAACATCCAGGTTTGACTATCATACTATAAAGTTAGTAGTAGAGTTCTTTGGAGGAAAGTCCGATGTCAAGACCTTCAAACTGAGTCGTTTTGTTTATACCAGTGTTTCTATACAGCCTGGAAACCTGCTGGCCAAGCACAAGGTTTATCACTCACTCTTACCAAGTGAACTGTCTTTATCTGAAAGCTCCTTTCAATGCAGTTAGTAACAATAATAGTGTTTGCCATTTGTTGTAGGTCTTCTAGGCACTTTATATTATATGTCTTATAACAATCCTATAAGGTAGATATCATCTCAAATTTATAGGTAAGAAAACTGAAATTTAAATAATTGTCCTTTGATCATATACAGCTAATGATGAAGGGCTAATGTTTAAGCTAGAATCTATTGGGTTCCAAAGACTACATTCTTTCCATTATACTATATAACTTTCTTAGGAACAAGTAGGAAAAAATATTTCCTGCCATATGCACTGCATTGTTTATATTTACATTCAGAATTTTTTCTTTCCCAATCAGATTATCAATGGCAGCTGCCATAGCAGAACACCCAGAAAAGACTTGAACAATTGTTAAAATCTGAATGAAGGGGGGGAAACTGGAAAAAAGGAAAAATACCCATAGGAACTTAGGTCCTATAATAATATAGTTATATATAATGACTCCTTCTTCACCAAATCCAACTTGATAAATTGGAATTATTTCTTCCTAGAAAGAAATGACGTGTAAAAATGTCCATAAGTATGCCATAACTTCATGCATGGTGCATTTCATAACAGGAGCACAGGTAAAGTCAACATTTTCAAATCCTGACATCTTTAATAAATCTATAGACTCACAGGTACAAACAAAAAATATTATTCTTTCAGTTGAAGCATAAACAAGGCTTAAGAATTTCATTTACCATTCCCTGCTGCAGCTATTAGCTAATATCCTTACTTTATAAAAAAGATATTCATTTTCCTTGAACTGTTTTCACCCATATCAAAACAGAAGTATTTAATATCTTTGAGAAGCTAAATTACTGGGCATAAAATCAAACTCCATGTTCTTTAGAATAATTTTAACCACCAATTTATTATACACTGAAAAATATATACACTTGTTGTTGGTTCACAACCTTGGAAGTTCCCCGGGTGAAATTTGAAACTGACCCAAGTACATGGAGGTCAAGGAGAGACCAAAGAAAGAGGTTATCCACTCCATATCAGCAGGTTTAAATAAGCAAGGGAACTTATATAGGAGGCTCATCTTTGGCAGCCACAGACGAGTAGATCTCCACTCCTGTTTCCAGAATCTTTAAAGTTGAGACAGAGGCCTAAATGGGGTTTATCATATATTCAGTCAAGATGCTGTCAGTAACACACTATTCTCTCAAGACTTGTCCTTGAAACAGTTCCTAGTGTGGGAATGGTGAGAAGAATGTACATTTCAAGGACACGGGACAGGGTGAGGAGCCCCAGTCTAGCTCCCAGATCAACCGACAGTCATGTCCTCTCAATGACCTCCTACAACACTCGTGCAGATTAAATATTCAAAAGAACCAAAGATCAAACTCCTAAACACTTTCGCTAAACTGCTAAAGATTTCATTTCTCAACCTTATCCAGACACACCAAGGAACAGTTTGCTAAGAGACTAACTTTCTCAATAAGTGAAAATTGCACACAGTGGGGAAATTAATTCCCAAGCCACAAGAAGCTAAACCAATGAAAGAATCAATCTGAAGACTAGCCTTGGAAGCCATGGATGTAGTTATTTTCCCCTGTGCCAGAAACTTGGTAGAGAGTTTTTTCCCTTCTTTAAGGAACACTCTGGACCTCCACTAAGGTGAAAGAGAGCCCATTTTCCTCCCATAGAGCTGCTCAGTTTGGCATGGAACCTAAACATTGTTTTGGAATCCATATACTTAGCACAAATCAGAATATTCTCACAGATCAATGCAAGTGTTTGTGGGTATCTTTACTGTTGTCAGATTATTATTATCCCTCAAGTACAGCCTGAGACAAGAACTTGGGTGCAGGTGGCTTTTTCAAGAGGTGAGTCCAGAAAGCAAGAATAAATTAGTTGGGAAGGTGAGATAAAGCAGTTAAAGGATATATTATTACCTGATTAGAACTGTGGTGATCTGGGACTCCACTCTGCAAGGAACCTACCTCATAATTATCCTTCTAAATGATAGAAGCCTAGGACACTTATTTGCCAACTCCCTACTTCATTGGTTGAAGGTCTCCAACAAGGCATTGACTCTTCCATTCTCCCAGATTCTATACTAGACCATGTTCCCATGGCTTTGTGGAAAGTACTAAGAATTTATATTCTTAACAAGTTTCTGCTGTTCCTGGGGCCAGACTTGGGGAAGTCCCCAGAGAAATGTCTCATATACACTCGCAAACCAGTCTGTCTTTGAAGTAGCCCAAGGCAACTGCCATGTCTTTCCTTCTGTCCTGGCTCCCACTTATGAACACACAATACCACCATTCATGCCCCTGAAGCAGTGCCCACCTCGAGAAAACCAATGCCTTTGTTCTCCCAATACTGCCAAACCACTCTCCTCCAAATTTCTAGGACCAACTCAGGGTCCCCCTGTGTTAGTTAGGGTCCCAAAAAGATATACCGATGCTCGGAATCTTGCAAAGTCTTACATAAAGACTTGCATTCTGTCAGCTCAAACTCAAGCAAGGGACCAGAAGCAAAAGATATAATGCCACACCTTCATTAATTCTACTCTCTTCTTTTCTACAAAGCACTACCTCTAATCAGAACCCTCTCCCATATTCAAAACAAGATTTCTCAAAATAATAATGACTGGAAATTGATTTGGAAAGAAGGCTGTAACACTAGCAACATCTGAGCTCCAACTCAGCCTGTGAAACCTCCTTGTTTGCTTTTGTCCTTGTTTTTGTGGGAAGGCATTAGATAGGTCTATTACTTTAATTGTGATGGTATCATAGGAGGTTGCACATGCCCAAGCTCATCAAACTGCACACATTAAATATGTGTAATTCTTTGTATATCAATTATACCTCAATAATGCTGTTTTTTTTCCAAAACCCTTCTTTGTAACATATAATAGCACAGAAACATTGATCCCTTTCCTCCAAACTCTGAGAAATCTCTAGAGGAACCTTTACTGTGATCATGGTATCGGTTATCCATTGCTATATAACCAATCACCTCAATGCTCAGTGGCTTAAAACAACAACAAGCATTCATTTCACTCATAAATCATTACATTAGCAATTCACTGTATTTAACTCCTTTCAAATTGATTTTCAGTTCTATAGACACAGCCTTTATGCAGGAAAAAAAAGAACAGTGTATTATTATAAGTTGAATTGTGTACTCCCAAAGAAGATATATTGGAGTCCAAACTCCCAGGTTCTGAGCCCTAGTCCCTCAAAATGGGACTATATTTAGAGACAGGGTCTTTACAAAGGTGATCAAATTAAAACGAGCTGAGCCTTAATCCAATATGACCGGTGTCCTTATAAAAAGGGGAAATGTGGACGCAGAGACAGACATCCAAAGAAGGAGAGACATACACCCAGGGAGAAGATGACCATCTATAAGCTAAGGAGAGAAGCCCAGAGCAGACCCCTCACAGTTCTCAGAAGGACCCAACTCTGTCCAGGACCTTGATGTCAGGCTTCTAAACTCCAGAACTGTGAAACAACACACTTCTGTTATTTAAGCCACCCAGTTTGTGGTACTTGGTTACAGCAGCCCTGGCAGACTAATACATGGCTCAAACAATTTTCTGTTTTTTGCAATTTTCTGAATTTGCAATGCTCTTGTCACCAGTCAGGATAATTTTGAAGATCCCTGGTCTTCTAGTCATTTCTTAGTAACAAGGAGGACAGCAGGTTTGGACTTAGGAGAATTACAAGAGTTCTTAATTAACTGAGCATGTGTTATCCAAGTTCCCTCCACAAAGGTGTTGCATGGAGAAGCAAGGTTGTCATAACATGAAAATACCACTAATATTGGCTTTTGACTTCTGGGACAGTTAGGCCAAGTGTAGACAACTGTACACAATATCTAGGTCTCAGGGGAAATTATTCTCATAATTTTTGTTTTTATTTTTAAGATAAAGCCCCAATCAATTTTTTTCTACTGTTTACCTTAAAAAGTTGCTTCCCGTTTTAAATAGATTCACAGGTAAGGGCCAGAGACCTTCAGTTAGTGAGGGCCTCCTTCCTGTCACTTTCTCCATTCTTACCCACCTGCAAGGACTCTAGTTTAATGAATCTCACCACCTCAAATTCCCAACTTTCTCCTTACACCGTTTTTTTAAAGTAATAGTATGACTTACATATTTTTATCCAATCAGTACGCCATAATTCTCATCTCTTTGTTTTCTCCAATCCAGAATTTAAAGATGGAATGGATTGGCCCCATCCACAGTGACTTTATGGTAAAAAGACATGTGTTGCCTATTTCTTGCCATATTACTGCTATAACTTAACATTTCCTCCTTTTATCCTTTGTTCCTGTCATCTGTTACTTATGTTTAATTATGTTTTCCTCCCTAAAACTATGCAGCTCTGAACTCTTAAATGCAAAAGAATGAGCAATGTGAATTTAATTTTTAACTATAATAATGGCTTTTTTCAAAATAAAGAAAGGCACTTTATGACATGTCATTGATTTCAAAATCTATAGTCTTTGGAAAAAAATAGGGGCAAAGTAGAATCTATTACACACTTTGGACCAGTCTTCATTATCTATGGCAAGATACAACCAGCCTTCTCTGGGATACAGCAAATCTGAAGCCTGGAATTTGGATCAAGGTCTTGCCCTGTTAAAGGAAGTGACCAGGGACACAGCTATTTCTCAGAGGATAATGTTGTAACTCCTTGTTCAGTTTCAAAGGAGAAAGGCAAGTCTGTACTTCACATGGTAAGGAAGAGTCCCCCACCACACGTTTTGGTGCTACTCACTCTGCTCAGTCTATAAATTAAAAAGGTAATTTCACTACATTTTTATTCCTTTTACCTATTTCTTTTCCTTCTCAAACTCTATTTGTTTGTTCTTTCATTCATTCATTCTTTAAATATTTACTGAGCACCTATTATTACATGCCTCTTGCTCAATGCTGGAGATACAATGATAAGCCAGACCTGGTTCAAGAAGCTTAGAATCAGCAAACTGACAACAGCTAAAGAAAACATAACAAACAAATAAAGAGAATGTGGGGTAGGTAATAATGAGGAGTCACACTTCAGTTGAGGGTCAGAAAGGGACTTTCTGAGGGGATGGCGTTTAAGCTGAGATTTCAAGGACAAGAAGGAGCCTGGCTTTGCAAGTACCAGCAGAAGAGGTTTCCAAGTGCAGGAAAAAGCCGGTACAAAGGCCCTGAGGAAGCACAGGGTGTAGATCCTACGGGAAACTCCTCTATGACTGCAGTAAACGGATTGACAAGATGAGTCCTAAATGTTCATTGAAGAAAGCAAGACACAGCATGATTTGTCCCCAGACCCACATATCCAAAGAAAGACCCTTGTTAGAGTAATACTGGCATATCTTAAAAATATAATTTAGTCCATAAACCCCTGCCAACTTAAAAAAAATTTAAAAACTGACCTTTTTAAAATCATTTTGCCTTTTCTTGTCTTTGATGTATATGCTAATGAATAATAACCTAGTCAAAAAATAATCATTACCTTCTAATGCTTCAAAGAAGTGAAACCATTTTGCAGTCTATATTGAAATCATTTTGCAGAGATTTATTAGGACGTAGGACCCCCTAAAATTTCCAGCTAAGAAGAAGGATTTCCAAGGAAAGTAGTTTCACTGAGGTATGATCATAAAGCACATGAACTCTGGCATCAGGCAAATTCTGGGTTTGTATCCTACTTCTGTTTCATATCATCTATGTGACTTGGATATTTTCTCCATTCATCTTCACAGGATTAACCCTTAGCTTCCCATTTTTCCAGAAAGCAGATTTAACTATGAAGAGCAAATGAAATAATATATGTGAAGTATTTCAAACAGAACCAGGTACATAAAAGTACCAGCTGGACATTAGCTGCTACTATAATTACATTTTATTAATGATTTAACTCGTGGGCAAATTAGGAACTCACTGCTAAAGACATTCTACTCAGAAAGTTTCATTCCTTAAGAAAAAATGACAGGCATGGGGTGCCTGGGTAGCTTATTCAGTTAAGCATCTGACTCTTGATTTTGGCTCAGGTCATGATCTCACAGTTCATGGGATCAAGCCCTACATTGGGCTCTGCGCTGATAGCCCAGAGCCTGCTTGGGATTCTCGCTCTCTGCCCCTCCTCTGCTCGTGTGTGTTCTCTCTCTCAATCTCTCTCACAAAATAAACAAACTTTTTAAAAAAAGAAAAACTGACAGACATTACTGAGGAAAAATGGGTGAAAAAATACCTACAATGTTCCAATGAACTTATTCAACATTTCAAAGATCAATATGAAACATAGTCATACCTTGCTACAGATCTCACTCCATAAAATATCACCTCAACTTGATAAACTCCCATTACACAAATTCCAATGAACCTAATTTGGCCATTAAATCTGCTATGATTCAGTGAAGGAGGTATGAGAATCAAGTGGGATTATTTCAAGAATGAACTAAAACATGTTGCTGTCAAAAGCAAATGCAGACAAAATAGAATCTGAATTATAATAAGGTCAGGGAGCACCTGGGTGGCTCAGTTTGTTGAGCATCAGACTCTTGATTTTGGCTCAGGTCATACCCGGTTCGTGGGATAGAGCCCTGTATCTGACTGCACTGATGTCCTGGAGACTGCTTGGGATTCTCTCTCTCTCTCTCTCTCTCTCTCCTCTCTCTCTCTGCCCCTCCCCGCTCATGCACTTTCTGTCTCTCTCTCAAAATAAATAAACATTTTTTCAAGAAAAGAAAGTCAAAACAATTTTAAAGAGAAGAAATAAAAAATAAAATGAATATTGTTTACTTGCTACCATAATATTTTGAAACATTATAACTGTCAAAGAAATGCTCGGGACATTTCCTGGACTGTTAACTGATGAGCATTTCCTTACATATGAAAAAAAACTTTAAGCTCTTAACTATAAAATGTAGGCAAAAGATGTATCTTCTAAGTGCATAAAATGTTCAGCTAAGTAAAAGGTCTATCCAAATTTCAGCTAGCTTTCCTCTGGGCCCATTAAACATGGGTCTGAACTTTCACAAAGATGTTGTAATAGGCTAATATTTCTGCAAACTTCAGAAATAATTTAAAAAAAAAAACATTAAACAGATGACCAATGGAGAAAGTTAACATGATGAAAATTTAATAGGCAGAGGGATTTTTATATCTAACTTACCAATGGTACTACCAGTTGTATTAAAGAAAATCACTGAATCAGATAAGATGTTGGGCTAGCAGAATTGGGATTTATGCTTTTATCACCCATTTCTAACGGAGAAGTTTACTCAGTAAATTAATGGGATGGAAACATTTTTAGAAAATAGTATTTAACCCATTCAAAGGAAGAAAAATTATTTTGAGGCATCTAGCATGCCGATTTTCATATAAATAAATGTGAATACTAGGTAAACTAATTACAAGTCAATTTTTTTAACTATTCATGAAAGCAGATCTACAGAAACCTCTAACTGAAAATATTTCAAGCAATTCTTTCAAGGTATTATTTAAGCTGTTATAGAATTCTGAAAATAATGAAACGAAGTTTTGAAATATTCATAATAAAAACTTTTTACTAATTTCAACTAAGTTTTCCCTAACCTTCCCTCTAGAAATAATTTTGTCCTGCAGTTCAGGATGGGACTGGATCAGGGAAATAGATGAGAAGAATTCACTTTAAGAGTCAGAGTTGGGGCGCCTGGGTGGCTTGGTCGGTTAAGCGTCCGACTTCGGCTCAGGTCATGATCTCATGGTCCATGAGTTCGAACCCCGCGTTGGGCTCTGTGCTGACAGCTCAGAGCCTGGAGCCTGTTTCAGATTCTGTGTCTCCCTCTCTCTCTCTGCCCCTCCCCTGTTCATGCTCTGTCTCTCTCTGTCTCAAAAATAAATAAACGTTAAAAAATTAAAAAAAAAAGAGAGAGTTGAGAGATAAAGACTTTAATGGGTAATTTACTTTTTTTTAAACAAGAACCAGGGACAAGGGTGTTGTTAGAAGTAGTTGGGCACAGTGAACTCTGTTCATCTAGAATTGTTATTCTTATTCTCCAGGAGAATTTACATATGATAAAAATAGGCCATTTTCCGCACGTGGTGAGATCCAAAGAGGTTGCCTCTCTCTGACAAATAACAGGAAATATCCAGAATAAATCTCTTGTTTATTATTATCTCAGTGGACAATAATTTCTAGAAAGTGAGGATTAGTTCTTTTTCCTCTTCAAACTACACCTTGCACAGTGCTGTGCACATCGTAGGAATTCCTCAACAGTTCAGTGAATTCCACTGAAAAACAAATTACTCACTAATCTTAGATTCTTCAATGTCAAAGCATAAAGATAGAATCAGAAAAGAGCACTGAATTCTGAATTAATTCAATAACAGTCATAAATTATGAAGTGTTTCCACCAACATGTGGTTAAGTATGGGTACCTAATTTCAAAATGACTTAGTTATTAAAGGACAAAAATAACACAAATGTCACAGAATTTTCAAAGAGCTTTATAATTTGTGTAACTTGCTAGAATTGGGGTTATCAAATTTAATATGAACAGCTTTCATCAAATTTGGATTTAATGAATGCAGTTGTGAAATGGGCAAATCCAATCTACTGCAAACAGCTCAACTCTTAATTCATTCCACAGATATGATTTACCCCTAATAGCCAGAAGCATCACTTCTAATAGCTCATGTTATGGCAGAATGGATTATATTGTATTCATTCCACCTCCAGGAAAGAAGCTAGCATCCATAATAGTAGCATTCAACTATGTGTTATAAAGTACAGCCCAGCAGAACTTTTATAATATAAAATGTGAAGATATTTAAAACATAAATTTAGTAGGTTGTGGCAGACCAGAGACTTCTCTCTTTCCACTAAAGGGATATATTTTTGATTCAAATCTTTCAAATCCTAGTACCTGAGATCAGCTACAAAACTTACCCAGAACTGTGTGAAAATATGTCAACCTCTGCTGTGTCTGAGTCTCAACTCACTATTTCTATAAACATGTATGTGCACAGGCAATGAACATTTCTAAAAGAGAAAATATATCATTCATTTAATGTGGAGGATGTATCTGCATTTGAGAATGTAATGGACGTTCACATCTCTTCTTCCAGGGAAACGTGTACTAGGCAATGAAGTTCGGGTTGCAAATGCTATGTGTTCTAGCTCTCCTTTTTAATATTTCGCTCCTGAGTAAATTCCCCATCACATGTAAGCAATTTCTAAAATATCTGCAATCTAAGGAGGTTTCCAGATCTACCTGGAAAAATGAATAATTGCATATTAGCTTGACAGAAGGTATATAGAATTAGATCAGAGGGTAAAATATACAGCATTACAATGCAAAGAGGTTTCAAGGTCATTCTGAAATCCAAGTTCAAATCTTGATTCTGACAAGACTAACTATGTTTTTGGACAGCTTAATGTCTCTCAGCCTTGACTCCCTCATGTGTAAAATGGGGATAAAAGTAAGACCTTTGTGGGAGTTGGAGTTTACACACACACCTATACACACCACATATATCATCTTCAGCACAATCCTGAAACCCTGCCCCATGGGGTTAATGAGGTTGCAACTACAGGAAATTTAAAGCTTGTTTTTCAGAGACCTATTTCTCCCTAATCAGCTATTGTTTATTTTCAGGCCCCACTAACAAATCTGCTCGCTCTTTCTGCAGAAACCTGGACTGAAGGTCACTGACATGATTTCAGTCTATGAACAAGAAAGGCCCTGCATTCCTTACCGGAGATAATGAACCCAAGACCCCATCCAGTTTGTACCAGCTCTTCCGAGCATGTGCATAGTCTCTCTCCTTCTCCTAAGATGATCTTCTGACTAATGTCAGGAGCCTCATTTTGCCCCATTTCAATGTGTTGCCTCCACCCCAAAGTGAACATGGGATGTATGTTACATACCTGTTTGCTCAATGCACATGCTCCATATTTCCTCATGAATAGTTATAATTTCCTCACCATTTTCATCAATATGTATATAATCCCAACCCCTATGATTAAAAGAAAAACTTGTCATCTCCTCCTTCAAGAAGGCGGATTTAAGGCTTGCCTTCCCATCTCCTCATTTGGCTGCCTTTCATATTTGTACCTTTTCCTTGCTGCATATTCAGTGTCTCCGTGATTGGCTTTGCTGTGCATCAGGCAGAAGAATTTGGGTTCTGTTACAATGCACAGATCAGGCACTCTGAATTGCAGCTAATCATGCATAATAACATGCGGACATCTCCACAGCCCCATCTCCCACATTATATAGGCATTATTTACTCATGTTCTCTCCTCCTCTCTACGTTACGGGCCATTAGAGGCAGAGGCTGTGTCATATTCAATTCTATAACTTCAGGACCTAACACATACCTGGCATCTTCTAGAACCCAGCCAACTGCTACTTATATTTGGTGACAGCAGCTGGCTTCTCCTAAATATTAACATATTTTATTAAGTAGACCAAATAAAATGATGACTGCTCATTCTTAAATTTTCTCCCTCTGTTTTTGTTGAATTTATGTAGGTGGAAACTTACTGAGCTGTGACAATCAGTTGTTGTTTTTCTACTTAAAATTTGAAATTTAAAATTCCCCTATTGTTTTACTCTCTTGGTTCATCTGGGTACCTTTCCAAAAATTTAATTTTCTTTGCTATTAAAAAAATATAATAGTAATGGAATTGTGATCCTGAATACCAGATGAGCTTCTTTTTTTATTCAAAATGCAATAAATTTTCTGAGTAAAAATTTAGATAACTGATTCCCCATTTACGATTCTTTATTAAAAAGTAAAGAAATGAAAATATTTTTGCCAGATTGTAAACCTATAGGAAGTTAGAGTTTTCACTGACCAAGTTCGTTCCTTTTTGAAAAATGAGATCCTAATTTTTAAACACTTGCCACAATAAGAGCAGCTATTTGGCACAAATCAGATTATTTCTGTATTTCCTCCTTCCTTCTCTCTCTCTCCCTTCTCCAAACTGGTGGCCCAATCTCATACAAAAGTATAATCAGCACCTTCAGTCTCCTCACCACAAAGTGTGCACAAAACAGGTAGCATAGACGAGGTTTCAAGACCCTTAGTTTGAACCTCTATGATACCTTCAGTCCAGAGCTGCAAAGCCCTTCTCCAACTTACTTTTTCCAAACAAATAAGGCATGTAATCTAACCTCCATCCCCTACTCCCACTCATTCTCCTTCTGAAATATTTCTCTCTCTCTCTCTCTCTCTCTCTCTCTCTCTCTCTCTCTGTTTTTGTTTTTTATATAAGGAGGCCCATCCATCCAGAGACTTGAATACTTTCAACTCACATCTGTGAAAGAGCCACATCAGTTAGCAACCTGCAGAACCTTTATTTTCCCTACAGGGGGCCCAGACACCTGAGTTTTCACAAGCCTTCCAGGCGAACCGGCTGTATGTGCACTTGAGGCTGAGAACTTCTGCTGTATGTGCACTTGAGGCTGAGAACCTCTGCCCCAGCCCTACAATGTGGAGCCCAGACAGGCAAATCTTCATGGCCTTTCATTTCTATAAACATGCTTTAGATCCTCAATCATCTGCTGATCCCCAGGCCAGGATTTGAACGACTTTGTGGTTAAGCACAATTCTGAATGGAGTCATAACACTTCCATGTCATGATAACTAATATTTACATGAATAAAGCAGTTGTTTCTTGGAATCTGAACTACTTCACTATACATTTTTAAATTTTATTTGTATCACACACACCTTTACACATCAAGACAGTCTGAAGGGAAAACCCAAAGGAAAAAGGCAAAACATCTTTAGTGAGGAAAGCACAGAAGAGTGTCCAACAGCCCCACCTAAAAACCCAATTCAGATCACAGTGTCTTTAACAGTAAGAAAATCAGAATGGCCATTGCGAATGGCTCAACACAATTAACAGTAACAGCAGTGATGACAAAAACAACACTTATTTGGTTCTTAATGACACAGGCACTGTGCCAAATGAGCCACATATATTATTTAATCCCCACAACAACTTCCCCCATTTCACAGATAAGGAAACTGAGGCACAGAGATGTGATGCAACATGCCCATGTTCTTATAGATCTTTAATGGCAGGGTTGGGACTCGAGGTTATATGTGTCTCCCTCCAAAACCACAAACTCAAACTACTTTGCCATGCTGTTTTCCAGCCCATCAGCCCAGATTTGGTGGGCAGTGAGAAAGTAATGTGTTCTTGTACTTTCATGATTGTGAGTTATCTAGAAATATTTCCTATGAAACAGGACACTACAGTTTGAATGCTAAGTTTGTCAGTGCCTTGAATGTCTCACAAACCTACTGAGGGGCTCACTTTTAGTTCCGCAGGAGAAAACTTACAAAATGTGACAGGAGGACATCAGGTACAAGGCAAACTTTACTGGTCACTGTAATTTGCAATTGTCACATCTGTGTGGTACCATCTTGAACAATGGGGCCATGAAAGCAACAATATCAGCAAGCTAACAGTAATGAGCGAACTGCCTAAAAATCAAGGCTAAATAGACTTATTGGTTAAGAAATAATCCTGGCACATATTCTTCAAGCAATAGTCACTCACTCCAGACAATGAATTTAAGTTTCAGCTTTGGAATCAGTTGCTTGTTTTAAACTTACCATACTGGACATCACTATCAACCCCTCATCAGCACCATCCACTATTATTTTCCCTTGTCTGCAGTTCATGGAAAGCCCATGTCAGAGTAGATGAAGATTGAGGCACTGGGCAGAGGTTTGTGGAAAAAAAGAAAGGCACAAGTCCTTAACCTCAGTCTCTTTCCATCAAAAGTTACAAAGAAAGCAGAAGTCAGAGCATCTGGAAAGGTCAAGTGATTTGAGTGACCTCTGGTAAACACTACACAAAATCCCATAGACACAAGGCTACAATTGGAGACAGCTCACCACTCGTGCTAGAAGTGCAGGTTCCCTCACAGACCCATAGATAAATAAATGTTCAAATGCTAGGCTAGTGCCACTCTGCTTGCTGCTTGGGTAGTTCTGCACCTCAAGGCAATATACTTAGTCAGACTCACTCTCTGGTAGAGTCATGGTTTGCCAACAACAAAGTTAGAACTAATTTATTTGTACCTATAATATTGTATTGCTCATAAAAATTCAATACTTGACTAAGACTTCATAGTAGTAATCGTACTCTATTTCAGGTTTTCTTAGTCTCAGCACTACTGACATTTTGGACTCAGTAGTTCTTTATTGTAACGGACTAATCTGTGCACCGTGGGATGTCTAGCAACATCACTAGATGCCAATAGCAATCTCCTTCCCTAAGTAGTGACCATCAAAAAACATCTCCAGACACAATCAAATGTCCCTGATGAGCAAATCACCCTTAGTGGAGAATCACTGCTCTATTTGATCAATTTGTCCCATATCAAGGGTCTTTAAGAGGCAAATGTAATACTTACATGTACAAATGTAATACAATTGCAACTATTTAAAAGATATTGCATGTTACTGTAGGTCTCTGTGTTTTTTACTTATTCAGACATCAAGTGCCCTTTCTTATTCTGGTGGGGTGTACTAAGTGTCCTTGAATGAAGTACCAGGCCCTGTCTAGTTCCTATCTTTCCATCTTCCTTTTCTGAACACCTGGGACCCTTGAACTCTACCCAGCTATGGACTCACCTCCAACCTCATCTCTCAAGGACTGATCTTGTTCAAGGATGGACATTAACCTAATGTTCTCATAGTCAGTGTCTTCTCACTCCTACTATGTCTCACTAAACCACATCCTTGTAACTCAGCTTTGAAAATGAGGCATATGCCTTGAACTGGGGGGAAAAAAGTCCCCACTCACCATGCAGTGTTGATAATTTAAGTTCTGCCTTATTCCTATACTTTTATAACTGGTCTCAGAAGCCATGATCCTCTATGATCAGGATCCTGAATTTATTTTTACCAATTCTGACTTAAAATTTGTGACTACCTGCATGCAGATGGAGTTGTCAGTCTAATATTATTTGGTCTGTTCCTAGAATTCATATATCATCTACTTTAGAGTTGGCTATCACTGAGCTTCCACGACCAGCCAACAATGCCCATTACACCTTGTTATACCTACAGGATGCCAGTAGTGGCACTAGGCTGCTACCACCTGTGATTTCACCAACCCCTCTAAATGTCATCCTCAGCCGGTCATTCTGCAACACTGCCCCCTCCCCAGTGTCCATCCTACACATGCAATTGGAGGATTTCCAGGTCTAGGTTTTTTCCCCACAACATTATAGTTACCTTAAGTAGGCCATGATACTCAAACCTAGGGTAGACACTAGAATATCCAGTTAGCTCTTCTAATTAGTTTACTCAAATTTTATTTAAACCTTAAGACAGAATATTGCTGGACACTTAGACTCTTGCCATAATTTGGCTATTGTTGAAAGTGCTGCTATAAACATTGGGGTACAAGTGCACTCCTGTATCCCTTGGGTAAATTCCTAGCAGAGCCCAAATGTCCATCAACTGATGAATGAATAAAGAAACTGTAGTTTATATACACAATGGAATACTACTTGGCAATGAGAAAGAATGAAATATGGCCTTTTGTAGCAACGTGGATGGAAATGGAGAGTGTTATGCTGAGTGAAATAAGTCATACAGAGAAAGACAGATACCATATGTTTTCACTCTTATTTGAATCCTGAGAAACTTAACAGAAGACCATGGGGGAGGGGGAAGGAAAAAAAAAAGTTAGAGAGGGAGAGAGCCAAACCATAAGAGACTCTTAAAAACTGAGAATAGACTGAGGGTTGATGGGGGGTGGGAGGGGTGGGAGGGAAGGGAGGGTGGGTGATAGGCATTGAGGAAGGCACCTGTTGGAAGGAGCACTGGGTGTTGTATGGAAACCAATTTGACAATAAATTTATATTAAAAAATAGTAATAGAAATAAATAAATAAAACAGATGCTTAAAAAAAGACAGAATATTCCTTATCTAGTTAGATCAATCTAGTTACATTGCTTTTCTAGGGGTGAAGAAAACTAACAGAAATAAGATCTCCAGTGCCCCTCTCACAATGAATGTAATATTTGAATACAGTATCTTTTTTACTTCCACATATTTTCTCAGGAAATGAAAGACATGCGAGTCTCACTCCTAGCAAAACACTTAAATGAATCAATTTTTCTACCTCATTCTCCTCCCTTCTTCATAATTACAGTGAGTATAAAATTTAAGTATAGACAATTCAGAAAGAGAATCAAAAATAAAGACTTTAAAAGTGTCAAAATCCACCCAACAATTAATTTTAATTTCAGCAACTGCATGGACAGAAAGAATGTTCACTGTGGAGAGAATCTTACTAGGTCACTCTTTCCAATCCTCTGCTTCTATGGACAGCTGCATCCAAACCATTCTAGTCAGCCACTGGCCCTGGCTGGGCTGTAGCACTTACACAATTAATAATTACATGGAGACTTCACAAAAACGAAACCCACTAGAGAGCAGCAAATACTTTCAGAACTTCCCAGAAGTTGGGCAACAACCTTCAATGCTACTTGACTTATTCTACTACCCTGCAGCGTGATTAGGGTTAAGTACCCACACTAGTGTATGGACAGGGGAAATACCCAAGCTAAATGAAGCATTGTGACAGCAAGAAAGGTAGAAATGTAAGTCTAAATGACACAAGCCAATTTACACACAAAGCCAATTGCTCCAATGATAGAGTGCTTTTCCAATTACCGATCATAATCCAGAGAACTGGAAAGAAGACCTATTAAGGTTCTCTCCCCAGGAAATGTACTGAAATTAACTTAGTAGGTCTTGAATTCACTTTTTTCTTTTTATGGAATAGAAAATTTCAGAATATGTTATAAGCAAATAGTAAGTGTAAGAATGTTCCATAAAACTTCTTTGCCTAGGTAGATAAGTGAACAGATGATTGATAGAGAGGTACTCAACAACTATTCATTGAACACCTACAATACACCAAGTACTTTTCTAGACACTTAAATACGTCACTGACTACAAAAGATAAAGATCCCTGTAATCGTGATGCTTACATACTAGTAGACTAGATAGAAATGTAAAATGTATTTCTTAGTGCATCCTGGAATTTTTTTTAAGTTTGAAAGCCACCATTTATAGTACAGAGATGCCCAAGCATTCCCTCCACCACTCCCTAAGGGCAGATGCACCCAATAATCACACCGCCACACTGGGAAGTCCTAGACAGGCTGAAGTGGAAAGAATAGTCCAAATCATTCTCCCTTGCGCCTTCCAAGCTTGCCTTCGAGGTCAAGCATGGCTTCCTGAAGCCATCCTCTCTTTGCTCCATTTTGCATCTCCTGCTTTAATTGTGTCTCTTTCCCACAATTTTAATAGATAAAGTGGTTGCAAGGGAAGGAAAACAGCAAAATGAACCAGCTCTTTGGGTATATTTCCTAAACAGACAAAGAAGTTTCACTTTAATTTTTGATAAATATTCACTGCTAGTAACAGGCAAACTGTCGAAATTGTGATAGCTTATTCTCTTAGGTCAGTTAAACAACATATCTATATATATTCTTCTTAAATCTCTTCAGAGCTATCCTAGTAGGTACTAAGTCATGTCCAATTTGGCACTTCTCAACATAATGACTTGCTTATTTAATTTGTAGCAGCTGTAACTCACGTTTAGTGGGTCTCCACTATGAGCCCAATGTTGGGTTATGTGCTTGTCTTTAATTTTCACAATGACTCTGTGAGGGAAGAATTCGTGTCTGCATTTTGTAAAAGAAGATATTAAAACATACAGGGTTAAATAATTTGTCCATGATCATTTGCCTAGTAAATGGCAAAGGTGAAATTTTAACAAATGCTAGGGAGGTCCACAAAATTCCTAATTGTATCCTCATTAACAGCAGAAGGTTCATTATGTATGAAAAAATGATGAACTCTTAGAAAACTTACCTTATAACTTATGCTTCCCCTTGTTTGCTCTTTATCATACTTTAATATTTTAATGATCATTGATGAAGATTATAAAACAAACCATTGAGTTTAACACTCAAGTGTCAACACAAGTACCTTCTCCTACTTCTGCTTCAATAAGTTTAAACATCTGATTGCACAAAACATTTTGGTATTTCTTGCACTAAACCCTTTTAAATATTTTTTTAATGTTTATTTATTTTTGAGAGAGAGAGAGAGGGTAACAGAGAGAGGGAGACAGAACCTGAAGCAGACTCCAGGCTCTGAGCTGTCAGCACAGAGCCTGATGCAGGGCTTGAACTCACAAACTGCAAGATCATGACCTGAGCCGAAGTCAGAGGCTTAACTGACTGAGCCACCCAGGTACCCCTTTGCACTAAACCCTTTTAATATCCATAAGGATAGTGGGGAGATAAAAGAATAGACTCTAGGTCCAGAATATCTGGTCCCAACTCCCAACCCCATCTCTTAGTAGCTATACAGCCTTGGGAAAGCTGTGCCTCAGTTATTTGCTGTAAAATGGGAATAATGATAGTACTTACAAAGAGGGTTGTTTTGAAGATTAAATGAGATATTATAAGTAATGCATTTAGAAGTGTAGGTACTAAATAAACACTATTTGTTATTCTTATGGTTATTCCTTCCTAAAAAGCACTAACTCATCTCATTCTACTAGGTATAAAAGTCTTACAGTTTATCAAGAAAAAAAGAGTAAGTTTTTTGGGGGTGGGGGGCAAGGGAGAAGAAATCTTGAAACTCTAAATTCTATAAGAACAGAGAGTTATGTCTATTCCATCATCTGTTTCTTTAATCCCCAAATTGCTTGGGTTGCTGATAGGCGCACAGTGGATGTTACTGCCTAACTGATGTTCTTTTTGGAAAGCATTGCACTTCATAAATTATTTGAAAAGGAACCATTTTGTTTTTATGCTGATATACAAGAAAGCTTTGCTTTGCAAAACACAACCAGCATGTTTATTTACTGAACAGAGGTCAGTACCATAGATTTGCATAGAAAAGAGAAATCATAACCATTGCTAAAAGAAAATTCAAACCCATTTTGCAGCATAGGTCTATATGTTGTTTTAAACAAATGTCTCAAATGTTGTCAAATGAAAAGGTCAAGTGTACGTCAATATAAAAGAATATAAAGGTCCTCATCATCCTTTAGCTTGCTCTGACTGTTGGTGAGGCAAGAATATGTTTAAAATGCATCTCCTCATAATCAATTTCTTTACTTAAAAATGTCATTCTGGATGGACATTTTATGGCTGATTAATTTTTGTCCTTTTTTTCTCATATGCAAATAAAAGACCAAAATGCATACTTCTGGTAGATTTCCTTTCTGGTGATTAAAGTGCTGATTTCCTACAGAACTGCTATCTACAGATCTAGCAGGAAAATGACCTTTCAATCTATGCTGCTCTGTTGCTGAAATATATTTGTCTTTTCTCCAATATACTTAAGTGAACAATTAAGCATTTGAATATAGAAGGTAGAAAACATTGTCATTGCCTTTGTCAAAAAGTCAACACATTAAATATGTTGCACATACAAGTGTACTCAATTAACATTTTAATTAAGGTTAACAAATAATAATTAAACAGATGACATTTTATTTAATTTTCTCAACTGTAAATAGCTTGATGGAAATTATTAAATCTGATTTAAATATTTCTCCTTGAAAAAACAGTTGAAAAGCTACTCATAATCAGAAATATTTCCCTTTTCTCTATTTATATAGAGTCATGTAATATTCATAAATAAGCTTCCATGTAAAGTTTCTCAGTGTCATGAACCATATTCTCTTCATGCGGTATGCAAGCAGCAGCATAGTCATGTTAACAATTACATGTTTCAAGACGTAGTTTATGTCTTGTGTAGAAACATAATATAAAGTAATTATAGGCTGGATTCAACAGTTAAAGATTTATGCTTGGTTGTTAAATCCAGATAAGCCATTTTTCCAAGCTTAACAACCCAGTTCTGTGATTTCCAGCTTTCATATTGCCACAGGTTAATGAGACTTGTCCTGGTTTTGCAACACAGTAGGAGTAGCTAATTATGCCAAGTGGCATTAATTTCTCAAATCAAAATAAGATTTAATTCATCTTATTTTTTAAAATAAATATGAGCCATTCAACACTTTGAAGCAAAGTA
Source organism: Prionailurus viverrinus (assembly GCF_022837055.1). Classification (NCBI taxonomy): domain Eukaryota; kingdom Metazoa; phylum Chordata; class Mammalia; order Carnivora; family Felidae; genus Prionailurus; species Prionailurus viverrinus. Next base: position 144,403,944 of record NC_062562.1, read on the forward strand.
GAGTGATACCATGGAAAAGGATACACATAAGGTATCGACAGACATTGGCTCGTCAAGAAAATAGAGTAAGCCCTGTTCTCAGTGTTGCCAGATTTCAAATAAATAAGTAAATAATAAATAAATGAGTAAATAAATAAATAAATTTGTTTTTGGTTTTTTTGTTTGTTTTGTTTTTTATCCCACATTGCATGGAACATCCTTATACCCAAAGATTATGCATTATTTATCTGAAATTCAAATTTAACTGGGTGTCCTCTATTTTATCTGGCAACTTTACTTTTAAATAAGGAGTATCTGTAAGATAAATTGACTTTGAGAAACAATTTTACACTGTCTGATACAGGGTGAGCTATGAAAAAAAGAGGAGAAATCTGGTGGTAGACAACACCCCGGTACACAGGGCCCTGGGAGGGTCCTAGGATAGGCCCCTAGCCAGCATCAGAGAGCATGTCCGGGAGACAAACACCCTGTTTATTTAGTAAGTCACATCTGGAGTTTAAAAGTTATTGATCTATTGTTTAATCTGCTCTGCTTTAATTGTTTTTTAATTCTGAGTAATAAATAGGTCTCTGAGGACAGTGAGTAGCCTGGGGGTGTTTGTCACTGAAGAGAGTGCTGGAGACGCTTGGAGCACTCTACAATTTCTTGCAGGGAAATCAAATCCCTGGAAGACAATGTAGTTCCCAGAGATTTGACTTGACAAGACTCACAACTGCTTTCCAGTGGAAAAGTGAGCATCAGATTAAAGAGTGGGGGGTCTCTTGGCTCAGGGAGGCAGAACAAGGAGACAGACATCCACAGACTGAGAGACCAAGACTAGGGAGAGGAAGAAGAACAAGTTTTTGGAAATGCTGGTGTTTCTTCCTAGTTGAGAATTCAGAAGGGATATGATGATCAGGACATGTGGCTTCCTCGAAATCCCTATCTTTTAATTGGCAAGATTAAAATTGAATTCAATTATCCAGGTAGTTCACCAAAGACAAGTTCTAGGAGGACATAGCTAGGGCTACTAAACCCCTCCCTTTCAGAAAGCATCCCTCTGTTAACCTCCAGTTATTCAAAAATCCCATCATCATTTGAGGGTTTACTCAATGTATTACTATAATTTTCTACCCCACCCCATCTCTGCAGTCCCCACATCTCTTGGAAGAATATTCCATGGCCTAAAAGAAGGTCCCTGACTGTCTTCAACTCAGAGAAACGGCCTCTAGATTAAAAGAGAGGTTGCTTGGGAAGACAAAAGGGGAACAGAAACTAATCACCTAACACCACTCTCTACCTGCAATATATGAAGGTCTTTGGCAGGCAAGGAGAAAGCATCTGTCCCTAAGTTAGATAGATGCTATTTTTTTTCTTTGTTATTGTTGCTATTTAATTACAAACATGTAATCAGCACACCCTTAGTATGAAGTTCAAATATAATAGTCACACGATTCAACAATATTAAATGTAAAATGAACAGACCAATGAATTAAAGATAGACAGCCCACAGAAGCCCTCAGAAAGAGCTAATCAATGCTGCTCAAGTGGTCTGAAGCCCCCCCTCCGGTACCAGGCAAAACTGAAAGTTGAAGTGTCCTGGCAGAAGTGCAGAGAGTAAGGATGCTGCTTTCCTACTGTTGTGGATAAGCATCCTCTGATAGGCCCCACTAACAAGGGTAGAAAGGTTAGATTTACTTTAGAGATCTTGTTTCCTAATTCTTATTGTTAAACTCTCTCATAATGTTCTCTGCTAGCCTGGTGGGCAACTTCTCTGTTAAGAACAGATGAGCTGCAGTTCTCTCTTGGTCTATTATTTGGACAAGTCCCCTCCAGCCCACCCCTGCCTTTCTTCAGCTGTCCCTAGGGATTAAGTCCACCCTCTGCCTCCTACAAGTGCCCTAACTTAGCACATTTCCTATGTCCTTCAATCCACATTTACTGTATCTTTCAAGGCGGGCTCAAAACACATCTTTTTAAAAGTACTTCTGAACTAACTCACACAGTTAACTCTACAGGGTTTTTTTTCTTTTTATCTGTAATGCTGAACCCCTACACACTTACATATCAAGACTTTAGCATATTTTTTTAATGTTTTATTTTTTGAGAGAGAGAAAGAAACAGCATGAGCAGGGGAGGGGCAGAGACAGAAGGGGACAGAGGATCCAAAGCAAAGTTGGCTCTGTGCTGACAGCAGAGAGCCCTATGTGGTGCTGGAATTCAGGAACTGTAAGATCATGACCTGAGCCGAAATTGGATGCTCAGCCAACTGAGCCACCCAGGCGCTCCTAGCGTATATTTTTTATTTACTCTGAGAAAGAATGTCAGAGCTTTACATATTATTGGCTCCCAAAACATAGCTTTAAAAAGTGGTTAAATAAATTAAACTTACCGAAAATTCTGTTTCTAGAAGACATAATGTGTCTACTCTTACCCACCTTGGAACTCAATTGTTCAATACATTAAGGTCCCCATCCACTAGCTACTCAAAGTATGGTCCCTGAACCAGCATCACCTGGAAACCTGTTGAAAATGCAGTCTTAAGCTTCACCCAGACCCACTGACCCAGAATCTGCATTTTAATAAGATTCCCCAAGTAATTAGAATGCACAATAAAGTTTGAGAAGCACTGACTTTTGCCATATCAGCCACGAAGTAATCTACAAGGAATATCTCTTGAGTGGCTGTAACCAAGGAGTCAATTCAAGTGTCTCTATTTCTACCCAATCAAACCAACCAGTTAGAAAGAAACTCTTCTGTCACAGGAGTTTAAAATCTACTTCACATTGCCTCAGTGAAATGGAAAAGAAGATAGACATAGAGCAAAGGGCTCAGATGAGAAAGAACACATCACCTCCTGGAAAACAACCAATAAAGACTTGGTGTTTGACATGGGAGGCATTGCAATAGCAGGAACCTCAAAGGTAGGCAGGTCCATGAAACCAGGGAGTGTCCTCAGAGAGTAGAACATGGATATACAGTAGTGCCCAGCAGAGGCTGGGAGCGTAAGGAAAACAAAAGCACAGAGTATCCCTGGTCTTAATGTGGAAGAACTGGAAATTTAACTGACAGCCCCACTGGCTCTTTTGTGCCTAGCACTGGTATGCCAGAAACTAAACTAAGGACTCCACCTATACTACATCATTCAAGCTCAAGTATAATGGACACTAAGTGTTATTATTCCATTTCACAGATGAGGTAACTGAAAAACCAGAAAGGTTGTGTAGGTCATCTAACACACACCACTGAAAGTGACCACATGGGATTCTAAAGCAGTCTGGCTCCCCAGCCTGCTCTGCAACTACGTGTGCCCTACTGCCTCCTTCTATTCAAGGTGAATAAAGTAGATACGGTTTTTATTACATAGTGTGAACTCAATCATTCCCAGTTAACACTGATGGGTTTCATAAAGTCCAGAATTGAAGTCGCCTTCCAGATATTACTACACACGCATGTCCAAAATAGGTAGATCCTACCTTAAAAACAAGACAGCCTTCATAGTGAGTGTAAGTAAGGAGCCTGGCATTATGAAATGCCCTCTTAACAAGGTGGGGTTTTTTTTCTTTCCCAGTTGGTATGTGCTATGCATCACAATGAACATCAGGTTTTAGCAAAAATGAAGCACTTTTCCTTCCTTGGGGAATAACATATGCTGGCATGACTAAGTGTGTGGTCACCTGCTCCCTTAGTGCAGAAGGACTTTGTGGGAGGTCAGGTCTCATTAGGGCAGCACTGCAGACTCCATATTCTGAAGGTCTCTCAGCCTGACCTGTGGGATCTATTTTAGTCCTCAGAGTCTGTGGTGTCCCAGACTTTTCTCCAGCCATGGCCTGCCTAGAAAAAATTTTATCTTATATGCCTCTACAATAAACTCAATTACCCAAGGATTCTGGTCACCTCTGAGTATACAGACCATATGCTTCCAGAAATTCCCCACTACAGCACCCTGGTAAGAAGTAAGCTCTCCCTTCTAAAGATCTGCACATATCACAAAAGAAAAACACCTAAAAACCCAACTATGGGTGGTTGTAAAAAGGCACATGAAACTAAGTAGCCATCAACATCTTCCATAGTAAACACCTCGGGTGATCTTCTGAAAGGTGTTCAATCTCATTGCAACTTCTGCCATTCATCATCATCATCATCATCATCATCATCCCATATTCCTTGACTCTCTGAGTTTATAGCTCTCTATTGTGCTTTAAGAAATGCAAATAGATCACTGCCTGGGTGGCTCAGTTGGTAGAGCACCTGACTCTTGACCTCAGGGCCATGAGTTCAAGATCTACATTGAATCTACTTTAAAAAAAAAAAAAAGGAATACAAATAGAGATGCATCAAAAGTTGAGCTTGTGTATTTACAGAGAAGAAAAGACTCTTCATCATGGTAAGAAGTCTGGAAGCACATAAGAGGGAAAGACTGCTTCCACTTAGTTTATGGATGATAAACCTGAAGGAAGGGTATGTGTGCACCTTGGGGGGTGTAAATAAAAGTATACATGCTACCCTTTTCTTTGGTTGGCAGTATTAAATGTAAATTTTATTTTATATTCTGAAGGTTTATCATTTCTCATCTGTATCCCAAAGCAGATTTAAAAAAAGTTTTAATATCACATGTTTCTAGGCCACTTTTAAATTAGTCTTACTACTTCTCACTTGCTAATTGTTGAATTTTCATGTTTATTTTTAATCTTGAAAATAAGGAAACTGCTATCTCTTCTCCACTTCCCATTACCTTAGGAAAAAAGTTAACAAATATAGTGTAAAAACTACAGGAAGGAAGAGGAAAGACTGGTGGGATACAATGGAAGCAACAGGAAGGAAACAAACTAGACAGTTAAAGTCATTCAGGCCCATGTTCCCATGCAGGTGTTAGCAGTTATCAACTAACTTGAACAAGTTTATCAACCCCTATGAACCCTATTTTCTTCACTTGTTAAATAAGCACAAAACTCATCTTGCAGAGCTGGTCTAAGGGTAACAGACAACAAACACTGGGAAGAATGCAGAAATTCAAACCATGACAAAAGTGATTGTGGTAGTGGTGATAGTGATGGTGATGATGGTGGTGATGGTAATGGTAGTGGTGATGGCAGTGGTGATGGCAATGGTGGTGGTGGTGGCGGTAATGGTGGTGATGGTGCCATCAGTGGTGGTGATGACAATGATGATGGTGGTAGTGATGCTGATAATGATGATAATGGGCAAAAGTGACAAGACAGAGAGGGTAAAGTGAGAAAATAACACTGGATACAATTTACCCTAAAATCAAGAAATGATCATGATTGAGTACCTATAAAAAAAAGAAATATTCTACCAACCTAATCAACCACAACTTCATTCTGTTTTGAAAGATGCTTGAGCCAGATTATAAATTCCACTGAGACCCACATATAACCTAATCTGATTTGTTTAACTCCACATTCAGACTCCATGGTACTCAATAACTGATCCCAGGGGAAGGTTGGCCTGAAGTGTTTTTAGGTGGCCTTTTCCTTTCCAAGACATTTTTGAGTTCTTTTTGTGGGTGTAGGTACTATGAGACGGAAATTATTTCTTTCAATTGGGACCATAGCTGATGACACTTAGAGAAAACAATAAAAAGATCCCTGAAGAAATTTTCTAAAGAAGAAAACCACGAATAAAATAATTTTTCAGACATTCTTTATAGAACTAGAGTTCAAATGCTGTATGATACTTATGTTCTTAACAGTTTGGACAACACTTGTCAATCAAAATTAAATTACAGGCATTCCATTTGTAGAATAACAAATTAGTCAGTCTTATTAGCATGAATCACAAAAATCCCCTTAAAGCTCTTGGGTTTCTTAAGGAGTTTAACACCTCCCATTTTCTCAATGTGAACATCAATTCACATTAATCACAAGACCATAACCCACTTACTTAAAAGGTATATTACATAAAAGGTCACACAACCTGCTGTGAAATACTGTATCTTTAGCATTTGGATCGCTTGGGACACTGAAAAGGAAGAATTCATTAATGAACTGTGAGGTTCATTTTATTTATAGTCCATGGGAAAGGCATATTTCACAGCCATCAGAAGCACTTCTGTAGGCAAGAAGTCCCAGTTAACCCAAGTGCCATGCGAAGCTAGTGTAAGTCCAATCCTGGTGTTCCTGCCAATCAGAAACATAGTAAAGGAGAGAGAAATTCACTTTTTAAAAGTTGATACCAGAGAGACTATGAGAACGCGGGAGAAGGTCAAATCCAGATGACAGCTGGAACTTTCCTAGGAGGGACACCTTTGCCACCATAACAGGAGGTAAAGAGCAAAGGTGGGTTTGGCTGTAGGCTGATTTAAAGGTTTGGTAGACGCTGAGATGGTTCTGGAAAGATATCTTCTATTTTCTCTGCAAAGTAATAGAAAGTCATTTGTTAAATGATGGGAAGTGGGGAGAGTAGTGACTTGAAACAGTCACTGTGGATGTTGCAGAGCAAGTTAACTGGGACACAGAGTACTATTAGTCAATCTGAAACTGGTGAGCATGAACTAAGAGGAGTTTCAAACTTCTCAAGCCACTTATGTCCATTTCTCCTACTCAACTAGACTCCTGAAGGCCTTACCTGATTTTGTGTCACAGCACCTAGCATAGCCCCTGGCACAAAGTTGTGTATAAATATTACCTGAATTCAATTAGATATGACAAACATCTGAATTACCTGAGTACAAATAAATTTTAAATACTGTAATTTTTTTAAAGTTTAAAAATACAATTGATTTGTTAGTGAAGTCCAATGTATATATGAAAGGAAAACCCAAGGCCTGAACTTTGCATTCAGGGCCAGTCAGTGATACAGGGGAGGTCAGGTGAGGAGAGCTCCAAGTGCAGGGGACCTGGGGAGCATGGGTGTGAGATCAGATGGCTTCCCAGTCACCTCTGTTCAATGCCTTCGTGAGGGCAGCAGGAATCCAGAAACAGGATCAAGGGAATCAACAGTGCCACTACATGACCCTGGTTCTATGCTTTGCAGGCTGGAATTTGAAGAAAAGCTTTGTAGGAAACCAACACTCAGCTAGTCCAGACTTCTAGTTTTGCAGAGAATACTCTTCCCTGGAACTCAAAAATACTACCGCATGCCTTGCTCTCTCTCTCAGGATCCAGCTCCTTCCCCCACCTGCAACCCTTCTAGCTCCTTCTTGCTGCTTGCATCCTGGTACGTTATGTTCCTGCTATTCCACCTTATTTCCTGGTTTGAAACACCACAGGTTTTAAGTTCCCAGCTTTGTATGGGCTGTCCCCTCTCACTCGAAGGCCTGAAAGAAACCACATTTGATTTAACCTTTGCTCCCAGTGACTTGAAAAGTGACTGGCACATAGTAAAATGCTCAGTGCATATTTGTTGAATTGAGTGTACCATTCACCTTGCAGAGAAATGGCTATTTCTTAGGTATCAATTCATTTTGACATTTCTGTTTTCCAATCCATGAACTAAATCTTTTTTCTTGTACACTAATTTCAGGACCTCATACTGTATATATTCCCTATTTGGGCTTTGAATAAAACTTCTGATAGAAAGAAACATTTTAAATGAACACTGATTTCTTTACTTTTTCTATCACATTTTAAAAACTCAAACAATCTAGAAACATGATGGTTGGTATTGATTTTTAAATGCCTAAAACATTACAAAAGACATGAGGATTTAAAGACACAGGCATTGAAAGATTTAAAGACATAAGCATTTAAAGATGCCTAAAAGTATTACAAAAGAAATACGACTCTGATCATTCTCCAAATTCAGAAATATTGGAATTAGAGGCACCCCTCGAAGCCTGAAGAAAGTGGCTTTAAAATAAATAAAAGAGAGTGCCACTTTACACAGCAGGTGGCAAACATGAAACTTTATTCTGAGAATTGGTACAGACTTGAAAGTATAAGTAGGTTCCAAGAAGGACTTAGCTATAACCTAGGACGATGGTTCCAACATATCATTGAGCAGAAATTAGAGCTACTTACCTTGTCAGCAGGGCACAGCCACCCCTCACTTACCCACAAAGTGCCACTTGCATCCTTCTCATAGCTGTAGCATTGAACAGGATACATCTAGTTTGGTCTGATCTAACCCAGCATGGAATTTCTGGTGTTTTTATACTCTAAAATCTCAGCTCTGTTGTTTGGGAAAATTTGCTTTCTTGAAATGGGATATAGTTCTTTCTTTGATTTGTCATATATAAATTAACTCTCCTGAACCATTTAAAATAAAATACCTCCCAAAATAGTTAATCCATTGAATAAGTACACAAGGGGAATCAAAGAAGTGTGTACCCCAGTCATGAGCTGAATATCTTTCTAAACCATCTGTACTTAAGCAAGGTAATACTGAGTTACAAAATGCACTAAAGTAGATATTTGGTATGCTGAGCCCTATTGACCTATGTAGGAAGTAAAAGAAAAAAAAAAAAAGAAAGAAATTATCTAGAACCAAATGGCAAGTTTGGTTCACAAAAGTTTTATTCACAAATTTTGTCATGTAGAGTCTTCAAAATTCCACTCAATAAACATAATGTTTATAAAGCATGCATACGAATGGACCAGAATCACATGTCTGAAAGTAGAGAAAGACAATGAAATTAGTCCTGTCCTTCTTATGCTCATTTTAATTTAATGTGGGATCTGTGCAGTTGAAAGAAAATCAAGGGATCTCTTAGCTTGATAACATGGGGGACTTGGGGCTCAGCACAGGAGAGGAAGGTAGTAGAAAAAGGGGGGCTGAGCCTTTCTTGATGGCTGAATAATGTTTAATAACCACCAGTGACCATTGTTATACCATGTGGCTAATGCTAGCAGGGGTTACTTATGTTTATAGGGTTGCCATGTCATAAGAGGAATTTCTCAGAAAAAGTAACCATTTTTTAAGATCTTTCACCTCTCAAGGCGCCTGGGTATCTCAGTTAAGCCTCTGACTCTCCACATCAGCTCAGATCATGATCTCCCAGTCGTGAGACTGAGCCCACGTTGGGTTCCACGCTGAGCATGGAGCCTTCTTGGGATTCTCCCTCCCTGTCTCTCTGCTCCCCACACTTGCACGCATGTGCACACACATGTATGCACGTTCTCTCTCTCAAAATAAATAAATAAACAAACATTTAAAAGAAAAAGATCTTTCACCTCTCATTGACAAAATCATGTATTGGCACACACAGTCAGAAATTCCATGAAATACCTGTTACTACACAATGACTACTATGTGTAAACATTAAAGGTTTTTCTTCCAGAATGCAAGAGCTACTGAATTCCTCCCCTAGCCCAACCGTAGAGAAGCCACAAAGAAAAAGAAAAGTATATGAATCTGCATACCTCAAATAAAGACTGTGAGGAAACTCTGGGAAGAAAAAGATTAGTAGTGACCCGGTGTAGAAGAAAATGGCAGCTGTTACAGAGGAGGGAGGGGCAGTGTATGAACAGATAGGCTGGCGCTGTGCCTGTGAGTTGTGTTCTCTTTACTCTATAGAACTTTACTTGTCCCTTACTACTGAGGCAGATGAACAGCAGCACCACCCCACCCTGCAGCAGTCATGGGGTAACTTCAGGGCAAAACTGGAATCTGGCTGATTATCCTCTAACTGAGTGGTCCCTCCACCTGCCTGTCCCCTCCACAGCCCTAGCTTAGAACTAGGTAGCTAAAAATAGAAAAGATCTAGGAAGACAGAAGGCTCAGAGCAGAAGCATAGGCAGGTTCACTCAGGGGCAGCGTTTTAGTGAGACAGCAAATGTGAAGCTCAAGTCCAGGCCTTGGTGCTATGAACCCCCTCTATAGCTTGGGGCACATCATTAACTTCCCCTCCTCAAGCCCACCAGGAATGACACAGGGTAGGATCTGGCTTTGGCCAGTAATGCATATTCTCCTTTATTAACGTGTTACATAACAATACTTAGTGGAAGGTCTAAAATCTACTGTAATTTTGAAGAGATCCACAGCCAATCCACAATAAGCATGTAACATGAGTAAGAAAACCTGTGCTGTTACTGAAATTTAGGAGACTGGTTGTAACTGCAGCCTAACCAAACATTAATGAAACACACAGCTACATGGATAGAGCTGAGTGATAAAGTAGAAAACAGAGCAAGATTTATAGTACAATAACAGTGATGAAAACTAAAAACACACTCACATGCAAAACAACATGGAGACTTAACAAGGATACACACACAGTTAAGACGCCACCCATTTAAGACATAGAGCAAGGGCACCAGAGTGAATGCTAAGAGAGAGAAGGCAATTGGAGCAGCGATCATGGAAGATGAAAGAGAAAGAAAATACAACAAAAAGAGGGCTCTGCACCAATAAATGATGACAATGTGCTATGAACTAAGGAGAATGGTTAACTTAACTTTCTGTACCTGAGATCTAGTTAAAACAAACAAACACCACCATTACAGATGATTGGAGGCTGAAAGTAAGAAGTAATTGGTATTTATTGGAATAGATAGGAAAAAACCCTAAGACAGCAATTAAAGAGTTTGTACAAATAAACACAGACTTCGTAAGGTCTAATAGCCCTAAAATTGCTGTTTTCAGAAATGCCCCCGCCTCGGTAGCTCAGCCGGTTAAGCGTCCAACTTCAGCTCAGCTCATGATCTCATGGTTCGTGGGTTTGAGACCCGCATCAGGCTCTGTGCTGACAGCTCAGAGCCTAGACCTGCTTTGGATTCTGTATCTCCCTCGCCCTCTCCCTCTACCCTCACTCATGCTCTGTCTCTCAAAAATAAATAAACATTAAAAAAAAAATTTAATGCCCTTACCCCATCTCAGGATACTGATGAAGCCAGGTCAGGGCTAACAGCCTACCAGACTGGAAAGGACGTAAGACAGAATCTGAGACCAGTCTCTGAAAGACTAGTCACAGATGTCCTTTCCAGCTCAGATATATGGCAACCCACTGTCCACTCTCTTATCAGTAGAACCCAGGGCAGGCTCAGGAATCCAGTGACTGTCCAGACATTTGGGTGGAGACCCAAGAGATGGCTGAATGTACTGTTCTGGTCTTGTCACCATCCCCTAGTGGCAGCAATAAAAAGCTAGTTGACACTCTCTCCTCTGTCTCTTTCTGTTAACTTTGTCACAACCTCTCTGAAGGGTTCTAACCAAAACTAGAGTGACAGCATACCAAACTCTGTAAACAAGTCCTCTTGGTGTCCAAACATGCCATAAAGCAAACTTCATAATAGAAAGGTCATATGGCAATACTGCCGACACAGGCTTTTCCTACATTTAGGTTTGGTAAGAATAGACGGTAGACTGTGAGCACATAGCTGCTTAGCTGGAGCAAACCATGCAGAAGGAAACTGCAGCCGTTGCTTTCAGCTCTCCTGGGTATTCTTCAAGTCATTTTTTGTAAACTAATAATAATAGATCTAATCTATATACACGTACTCTTGTCTAAAATTACTTATCTAAGTTCAGCCATTTAGTCACTGTTTGGTAATATCTAGATGCAAGATAAAGTACTTGTGAACACAAAAAATTAATGGAAAGGAAACACTGTCTGAGTGTATGCTGAGTTTAGTCACCAGCATCTATTTTTAAACATGAGCGAATTAATTGTTACATAGAATATGGGGGGAAGAAAAAGAAACACTGGCAAAGCTTTTAGACAAACCCACCACTGCCTTTAAACGTATGGCATTGTTAAAACAGTTCTATAAAAGCTTATGGCACGATTTTAATATAGTTGTCAAACATGCCAGGATGAATACATGAGGGTAGAAAACCATTTATGTATCTGGGCTAGGGTGGGGGCAGAGGATGGGATTGAAAGTGACCTTAAAACTTTTTTAATAATTATTAATCCATGTGTATCTCCTTAACATACTCCTCATTTAGTAAATCAGATTGTAGTGATTTTACCACATGCTTTCCCCCCCTCCCCGACTGTACCTGTGTATAGGGCCATTCATTGATCTTCACACTGTTTTTTTCAAGAAAGTTAAAACTATTTAAATGTCAAATAGATCAAAGATAAAGAAGACCGGCCTTTTTATTAAATTAGCGCATTCTAAAATTTAAACAAAATAATCCAAATGCTAGATTCCCCCCGGAAGAACTGATAATGTACAGATATTATAGTATGCTTGAAAGGCTAAAGCATACTAATTTGTTATTTTTGCAAATAAAAGATGATTCTGAAAATTGACTTTACTTCCACAGTTGGAAAGCAAAGCTAAAGAACAAATACTCTAATGGAATGTAAAAGAACATATTTAATAAAGAGATCTTATAAAAGCAATGGCTAAGCATGAGAAAACTAGAAAATGGCATTTTAAAGCTTATTAACATATATTTCTTCCAAGAAAATACTACTGTAATACTAGAGCAAAGGAGAAGCAGCATATATACACTTCTTGCCAGCCAACATTAAATGCTCTCAGATACTTAGAGCTCATCCTTACAGGAAAAGGGTGGTTGGTGAGTTCTCCAAACTCACACTAAACTGGGCATGGAAAGCAGCCAACAGGACTCCCAGGTCTGGACAACAGAATAAACTGGCTCATCTATCTCCTTCTACTCAAACTTAATGAAACAAAAACTAGCCCCAAAAAATGAAAAACAAAAATTGACCAAAACATGGCAAACAAACAAAAGTCTACAACCCAAGGCCATGACCGCAGAAAATAGTACATGAAGAAAGAAAGAGAAGGGGCGCCTGGGTGGCGCAGTCGGTTGAGCATCCGACTTCAGCCAGATCACGATCTTGCAGTCCGTGAGTTCGAGCCCCGCGTCGGGCTCTGGGCTGATGGCTCAGAGCCTGGAGCCAGCTTCCGATTCTGTCTCCCTCTCTCTCTGCCCCTCCCCCGTTCATGCTCTGTCTCTCTCTGTCCCAAAAATAAATAAACGTTGAAAAAAAAAATTTAAAAAAAAAAAAAAAGAAAGAAAGAGAAGATTCTGGAGTGGAGTTGAGTGGCACTGTGTAAGGAGGTTCAGCCACGACCACCACCCCCACATACACACACACACACACACACACACACACACACTCCCACACAGCCCTCACAAGTTACACTGGGGAGCTGCAAAATTCTGAGCTTTCACATCAATAATATATCTGGAGAGAGGCAAGGTTAATGGGCTAGTCTTCCCCCCCACCCCCCAGGGGAGCTATGGAAAGGCTGCTGGGCTAGAAATACCAGTGATCTGGTGAAAGAGGAGCCTCTGGTTACAGGATGAATTAGAGGGAGATTTGAAGCATGTGGGGACCCCCTCATGGGAATGGAGGTCACCTCCCAATCAGGTAGACATGAGGTGAGAATGAGGTCTAGACAACCTACTACCGCACCCACCTCACTGAGCCTGCCTGCTCTCCACCATGTTCTCAGGAATCAAACAGATCCAACCCCCAAAAAGCAAAGCCCAATCTGTGTTTCCTTCGTAGAAAGAAACAAGCAGGTGTCAGACATGGGGGAAAGCCAATCAAATATGGTAGTTCTCTCTGGATAATGGGATTAGGGTAATTGTTTTCATTTTCTTCTCTGTTTGCTGATTGGCTTAGTTTTTATACTTTGTATAAAACATGTTTGTATAAAACAAAAAAAATGCTTTTTTTCTTTAAAAAATAATGAAAGCGAGAAATATGACTGTGGCACTTAGCTCCCCACACAGAATTTGAAGAACCATGAGCCTGAGGTAGGGGTATAACAAACCATACAATGTTCCCTTCATAAAATAAGCCCAACCCATTTGGTCTTTGACCTTTGAAAGCAGAAGAGACAAGAAAGAAAAGAGGAGAAAAAGATCAAGACAGCCAGGACAACCCTGGAGTAGTTGAGGGAGATGGTCCACAATCCCTCCATCACCCCAATCATCGCCAAATCCTGACATCCAGTTTCAGTCATCTACGGTCAGGGCAGAAGTTGAAGGGGGTTGAAGTGACAATTAAGATACTATGAAATGCATGTGTGTGCACGCGTGAGCTCATTATGAGAGTGTGTGTGCGTGTGTGTGTGGTAGTGCTACTTCAGCAGAACAGATGTATTCCAAACATGAACAGCTGATATCTGAAAGAAAACATAGTCTTTACTTGAATGTACTTTCTCTACCAATAAAAAATCTGTTAATAACTTAAATGACTAATCTCCAAGATGTGAATAAACAAGACAATCATAATGATGAGCCAGATTTAAAGGGAATCCAGCAGAATGGTGCACTCTTCTGGCATTACTTACCATATTTCAGGGGATCTAAGGTATCACTGAGTAAATGATGCACCATTACTTTATGTGCCATTATAAAAGGAAAACAAAAAGTGCTACCAAGCAAACTGTAACTCAATTCTTTCTTATCATATCAACTGCAGACAGTTCTGGGCACAGGGATGTTCAAATGTGTATCCTAGAGTCAGTGAAATGCAATACCTCTCATCATTCACACACCATCACTATGATTCTTGAAGAGTCCCTAAGCCTCCTGGTCTGTTTCCTCAACTAGAAACGTGTTGGACTTTTATTGTTTGTAGGATTCCCTTATGGTGTAAAAATTCTGTGGTTCCACATCCCTGGTTTTCTCCCAGAACTAGAATATTCTCAGGCCCTGAGACCTTCTGAGCTGTGAAGAACAGGAGCTCTGGGTGGCATTTGCTGCTTGGACAGCCTCAAGGAGCTCCGAGCCTTTTTGGCATCCCCCCTCAGCCCCAACAAGGAGGTGCTGGTGAGAAGGTAGCCATCCTCCCTCAGCCACTGCCCTTCTTTCACCAGCACCTCCATTCAGGGGTGGTCCCCACTTGCTTTCTTCTATTATCTATCCCCTGCTCCCTTTTCTCCCAGGCCAGAAGATAAAGACTCAGAAAGGAAGACCTGAGATCTCTTTCTTTCATCTAATCAAGACTCCAGAGGTGCCTGGGTGGCCCAGTCAGTTAAGCAGCAGACTCTTGGTTTCGGCTCAGGTCATGATCTCAGGGTCATGAGATCCAGCCCTGTGTCAGGTTCTGAGCTGACAGTGTGGAGCCTGCTTGGGATTAACTCTCTCCCTCTCTACTGCCCCTCCCCCCGCTTGCATGCACATGCAGTATCTCCCTCTCTCTCAATAAACAAACAAACGAACAAACAGAAAAAGACTCCAGATGGCTTTCTGCCAGTCAGGGAATGGTTGCCTGGGTAACCAAGAATTAACTAAAGTAATTCCTATTCTCTCCTTTTGCTAGACTAGCCATTCTTCTGGTCCCTCCCTCCTGTCTTACTAGGGAGTTAATAGTAAAAGGATTTATTTAACTAGACTCTGCATTTTACAACCCCTGCTGGCTTCCAACAACAAACCCCAAACTGCTTCTTACTAGAGGCTTGTCTTAAATGAACCAGAACTACTTTTTCTCATCTAAATATTTTAAACCTAGTTGGAACACAGCAAAGAAAAGCAAGTTCAAAAGAGAGTAGCTAGCTCCCTTATGCCTTGATTTATCAATGGCTGAGGGTGGTATATTGAAATAGATCTCTTGTTTCACAGCATCAAGATCAGCTTGAAAATAGGAATGCCTTTAAAAGAGGACAGGGAAGAACTTTCTTTACCAAAATACCTAACCCTGCTAGCTTATCCAGAATGAGAGAGTAGATTATTTTCCTTAGTTATGTGGGTGGAGGGTGGGGCCCAAAGTGACAGATTCTGGGTCTGTTGTGTAGTGAGTCAAAGGCAAGCCTCAAAAGGCATCCTTAGAAGAAGGTGTGTGACAGAGAAAGAGATGGATAATGCTAGGTGGCAATGAAATGCAGCTCTGGATCCACTCTCTACCCTTCTCCAACATGCTGTGTTCTGTGTGCCTGGGAGGCTGACTTCTAGAAACCATACTAGCCTACCCTCTGGCTTCCTGTTGTGTTTAGTCAATGGAAAGGACTTCCAGGAGTGAGAAGGCAAGACAGAGTAAAACTGAGACATTCACAGCCCCCACTCTCTGCTGGGTAGTCAGTAGTTGTCTCTCTACCGAAAGCCAAAGCTTCTGCCAGAAAGACCTCTTCTACAGCTACAGGGCTCCGTGGATTTCAGTAATCTCTTCAAGCCTACAGGGAAGTAGTACCAGCTTCCTCCTGCCAACCCTTGGGTGCTTCACCATCCCTTGTTGAATTCCCTCAACATCTAACTGTTTGTTAATGGGCCCTTCAGTCAGAATGCCCTGCAGAATTATTCATTTCTTCATGTGTGATAGTAATATTGTGACTGCTTTTTAAAGTGGTCTTTACCAGCCTAAATGTCCCTCAACTGATGAATGGATAAAGAAGATGTGGTTTATATATACAATGGAATACTACTTGGCAATGAGAAAGAATGAAATCCTGCCATTTGCAGCTGGAACTGGAGGGTATTATGCTAAGTGAAGTAAGTCAGAGAAAGACAGATATCATATGTTTTCACTAATGTGTGGAACTTGAGAAACTTCACAGAAGACCATGGGGAAGGGAAGGGGGAGAAATAGTTACAAACAGAGAGGGAGGGAGGCAAACCTTAAGAGACTCTTAAATACAGAGAATAAACTGAGAGTTAATGGGGGGGGGAGGAGATGGGGAAATGGGTGATGGGCACTGAGGAGGGCACTTGTTGGGATGAGCACTGGGTGTTGTATGCAAGCAATGAATCACAGGAATCTACCCCCAAAACCAAGAGCACACTGTATACACTGTATGTTAGCCACCTTGACAATAAATTATATTTTTTTAAAAAGCCATGTTTAATAGCAATCAATTTTAGTAATAATGTACAAGCCATATTTAACATGACAAGAAAAAAAAAGTGGCCTTTATCTTTTAGAGATACAGCCTGAAATATTTAGGAATAAAATGATACTGAAATGAAGCACATTTGGCCATGAGTTGATAACTGGCAAAGCTAAGAGATTGGTCAATGGGTCTTCTTTATAATTTTCTCTATCCATTGTACATGTTTAAATTTTTACATTGTAAAAAGATTTTTAATGGAAAACCTCTTTCTAACCACCCCTTTTGGGTATGCTATCTGCTTCCCATATGTACCTGGTCTGATACAGGAAAAGAGGAGGATCAGAGAACATCAGCAAGATGAGCATCACCTATTATGTAATTTTGCCTAGAACTATCCCTAAAAAGCAGTTTTCAAATAATGTGTTTGAATCCTTTCTAAACTGGGAATAGATAGTAAAACCTCACCAATTCACCTTCATTAACGAGGAGAACCAGTCAACCCGACTCAGAAAAGATCTATGTAATAAATTATTTTGTAATTTTTTTAAAAATTAAGCAATTTATTTCAACTTCAAACTGGCCTTCATGGACTCTCAATCTTATCTCACAATGTACCTTTTGGCAAATCTTTATGGAAAACTTCTTTTATAGCTGCCTTACACATGCTCTTCCTCATACTAACAACAACTGGCCCTTTCCACTTAACAACTCAGCCATCTCAAAACTCAAAATCTCTTCTGTAAAGTCTGTCTTGACCATATTGACCTCTCCCTCTCAGGGATCACTCTCTCTGCTTCGCCAGTCACTGGGTAACTTTGGGCAAGTATTTAACCTCTCAGTGCCTCAGTTTTAGCATCTGTAAAATAGCATTTGTAAAAGTATGTATTTATTGGGATTTATAAGAACATTAAGTGGGTTTATTTGGGATTGGCTGATAGTAAGCATTCAGTCATGCTAGCTAACATTATTATTTATTCAAAAAATATGTACTGAGCTTCCACTATGGCTTTTTCCAAGTGCTGGGGGTACAACAATAAACAAAAGTAAGTTCTTGACCTCATGGAGCTTCCTTTTAGCAGGAGAGATAGATAATAAACACATAAAGATAAATATTAAAGTTTCAAATAGTGCTAAGTACTTGAAGAAACTAAAACAGTAAAAATGAGAAAGGCATCATTTTTAGATAAGGGGGTCTGGAATGTCCTCTCCAAGAAGGTGACATTTTGATGAAAAGGAACGTACTGAAATTAGTTTTTAAACCAGTTTCACTGCCTAAGGAAGAACTCTTAAATATCAAAACACTGCGAATACTTGGGAACTACATATTTTCCAACTAGATAATCTAGAATCCCAACTTGGATTATCAACCTGTCAATAGAGAAATTTGCATTATAAACCTAACTATCCATTCCAAAGCTGTATTTCACTACCATTTTAAATATTACCATGTCCCCTACACTGTCTTTTTCATACTGACCTAATTTTTCAAACACAGTGTTTTGTCATCACAACTTCTTCTACACACTGTTGACAGATTCTTCTCTTGCTGCTATTTCACAGACTTGGCCTTTTAATTTCTTCACCTTTAATTGTTTCCTAAGAAATTGCCTTCAGTCTGAATCACACCTTTAAACTGCTTTCCTGCTACTGTTCCCGTTTTCCTTCTATATCAGAGTCACTGTCACTGAATTCTATCATCTTTCACTTCTGCATTCTTTCTTCCTTGATCTCTTCTCTCCCACAAATAGCCAAAGGGAGAGGAGATTCCAAACAAACTGCTAATCTGGGGGGAGGTGTGTGTCTGGAAGGAGGTAAGTGGCTTCACTGGTGGGAATGGAGGACTCAGAGAAACAAGATGTGGGTGAGAAGTAACAAGAGCCTTACTATCATTTTCCTGACAATTTCAGATTCTAAGAATCAATACAATAAGGGTTTGTGTTAGAAAATGCCAGAAGGCTTAGGAAGATAAATGTGATGCTTATTTCCACCAAGGGGGAAAAAAAAATCTCTGGTGATGAAAATTGTCACCTTGTGAGTCCTTTGTAAGTGGGTTAATGGAATGAATTTTAAAATGTGCATATTTCTACCTATATAAAATAATAGTGGACAGTTAACTCTGAGTCCCTGGGCTTTTCCCTTGTGAAGTAATAAACACAGGCAACCATCTTGGCTATCCAAAATTCCTCTTTACTTCTGTTCCTTTGCTATGATTTCTTTTTCCTTCTTCTTCATCATACACAGGGTCCAAAGTCACTCAAGCTTAGGAAACATGAAAAGCTTAGAAATTAAATTCTTAAGATGGACTTCTAAGGAATTCACCTAAGACCACATAAATGTAGAGCCTTTCTTCGCCAGAAACTCAGCAACTCAGATTAATCTTACTGCTTGCTAAAGTTGTGATAAATGAGGTCCACACAAAATCGGACTGTTTTTCATTTTGTTGCATGTTCCACACGAGCTCTAGAACTGAGCTGCCGTCCAAACACTGGCTTATGCCCAGAACATTCCCAGATGCCAGAAAAGGAGGCAACGTAACCGTCTGTGCTGGTGGCACTCTAGCATATGCAATACTGAATATTCTAAATGTGAAAAAAAAAAAAGCAATATGAGAGAAACACTGTTTTCTTTTCAGTAATGACAAAAATACAGTTTCATAATCTCACAAGTTGAAACATCACAGAGAAAAGATACCTGAGAGTTCCAGCCTTCTTCTCTCTCACAACCTCATACACAGATTTCCCTCATAAAAATATCCTGTGTTGTCCTAGTTTAAGTTCTTTGCATAAAAAGGATCTTTATATTTCTTCTAAAATGACATGTTAAAATTAATATTGGTTCACCTTTAAGTGCCCTCTGGTGTGACACATTTTAATCTTCCGGACAACACTCTGATGAAAAGAAAGGATTTTTTTCTCCTTTGGTGTTTAAATTAAAAATTATGATCTGCAGCCATGAGTTGAACAAAATTGAAAGTTTACTAAAAGAAGGAAATCACTGACTCTTTTTTATAAATTTTTTTAATGTTTATTTATTTTTGAGAGAAAGAGAGACAGAACATGAGCAGGAGAGGGACAGAGAGAGAGGGAGACACAGAATCCGAAGCAGCCTCTAGGCTCTGAGCTGTCAGCACAGAGCCCGACCCGGGCTCAAACTCACAAATGGTGAGATCATGACCTGAGCTGAAGTCAGACACTTAACTGACTGAGCCACCCAGGTGCCCCTAAATATCTTTTATAAATGTGGGGACTGAATGTTTAAAAAAAGATGTTTTTTCCAGTGGCACACCAAAGGTGGAAAAAAGGGAACAACGTGGGTTGAAGGCAAAAATGGGTGTGAAAATTTAAAAACATTAAAACTGACCAAACACTGGTCTGCTTTGTTATTATCACCACGTGCCAGCAATTCTAAATAATGTAAGTGATAAAATATTCCTCTCCACAAAAAAAAAAAGCAAACAAACAAACAAAAATTGCTTATATACGTTCTAACGTTTGCTATGGCCATTGCTGGATTTTCATAATATGTATGCAAACTTTACATTAACATATTTTTATTACTCATCTCTTAATATACGTTATAATGTACAAGCAAGATATTCAGATAACTCCCAATTACATAGGTGACTCCAAACACATGCAGTCCAGATACACACATTCATTCCATAAGTAAATTCATAAAGATTCAGGAACCACTCTGGCTCACTTTGGGCACAATTTGTGTCTCCAACCCTCCAACCCTTGAGATACTCCATATTCTTACATTCAAACAGATTAGAAATAAAAATGATAGGATCCGAGTTAAAAAAAAAAAAGTTTACATTAATTCATCACTTCAAGGGATCACTGGAATTTAAGTTTTATTCAAAACAAATTCAAACAGAGTGCAAAATATGAGATGTAATATCTTTGGTTAAGTGCAAATTTTAGTTCATACACAAATTATTTTACTAAATTTCAATACTATCTTTTAAGTCAAAATTTCTTTTTTATTATGATTTGTCACTTACTTGATATTCAACTCTACTATTACTCATTACTGTCATAGACCAATGAATAAGTAAAGTTATTTCCCTCTTTTAAATGTATATTAACGTAATTAAAATCCATTATTTTCCCCTTTTCATATATAACCCTTTTTTATGTTCTATTTTTTACCTTTTACCGGCACAATTATATACATGAAGTCTAATAAAAATATACCCACCACCTGTATGTCTTTGATAGCCATTATTATCATGCATTTCATTTCATATGAAATAATTTTGAATAATAATGTTGTCACATAGAGGCAGAAAGGGTTAAAAATTATGTACACTGAGTGCAAACACGCTGTATACACCACAGGCTTTCTGGAGATTTTTTTACATTCTTTCTGACTTTCTAATTTTTTGTCTGAGTCTCAGTTGTAACACAATTTACATCAAAATTGTGAGCTGGCCTAGGGTGGTAGATTCTATGGAAGCTAGAAGAAAACAACCCCTAGAAAGGTATAGAAAAGAGGGAAAATAACAACCTAGATCTGCATTCATATATTCAGCAAATACATTCAACCAGTGGCTACTAAACACCCAGAATTGCACCAAGCACTGGTCTAGGTACTAGGAATACAGCTGGGGTGAGCTTCGCGCTCCCTATTAGCTTATATTGTAATGGGAAAACACAGACAACAAATAAACATAACAAACAGGTAAATTATGTAGTATGTTAGAAGGTGATTGAGCATTCTATAGAAAATAATAAATGTCACATGGTATAGATCAGGAGCACCAGGAAGTTGCAATTATAAATAGGGTGGTTTAGTTATTTGTCATTGAGAAGATGACATGAAGGACACGAGAATTAGCTGTGTGGTCATCTGGGAAAAGAGCAACCTGGGCAAAGAAAACAGCCAGTGCAAAGGCCATGGGAAAGGAACACGCCTGGTTTGCTCCAGGAAGAGCAATGAGGCCAAGTGTGGCTGAAGCAGAGTAAAAGGGAAGGTAGTAGGAGATGATACCAAAGAGGCAGGAGGGTCAGACTGTAGAGAGCTTTGTAAGCCTTTAAAAGGACTTTGTCTTTTACTCTGGGTAAAACAGGGGATTTCAGGGCTCTAAGCAGAGGAATGACACAATCCAATTTACAATCTGTAAACGCATAGTCTTAAAATAAGTGAAACAACCACCTCAGGCAGCCTGGAAGGATATGGGGGTGAGCCAGCTAAGACATCTGTCCCACATTCACCTCCAAGATGAATCCACCCAATTTAACTGGCTAAGAGTTCCTTTCTTCCCTTAGTTCTTATCTTGCAGCCCTCCTGAAGGTGAACACCACATCAAGTTTCTTGGATTTAGAAAGGGCATTCTTGAGGGGCGCCTGGGTGGCTCGGTCAGTTAAACGTCTGATTTCAGCTCAAATCATGATCTCACAGTTTGTGGGTTCGAGCCCCATGTCAGGCTCTGTGCTGACAGCTCAGAGCCTGGAGCCTGCTTCAGATTCTGTGTCTCCCTCTCTCACTGCTCATGCTCTGGCTCACGCTCTCTCTCAAAGATAAATAAACGTTAAAAACAAATTTAAAAAAAGGGGGGCATTCTTGAGGTTAAGAATCTAGAGATGCCACCCTGATGCTGAGATTTTTACCATTTGAGATTATTTTGCATTCTTTGATTATCTTTAAGAGTCTTCTTTCTAAAACTATGAATTGCTCTTAGACGTTTAATCTAAGAAAATTAACTTTTTGATACAAATCAACTTATCCCTGGAGCACTTGGGTGGCTCAGTCAGTTAAGCATATGATTCTTGGTTTCAACTCAGGTCATAATCTCACAGTTTCGTGAGTTCAAGCTCCGTGTCGGGCTCTGTGAGCCTCCTTGGGATTGTTTCTCTCCCTCTCTCTCTCTGCCGCTCCCCACTTGTGCTGTCTCTCTCTGTCAAAATAAATAAATAAACTAAAAAAATTTTTTTAAATCAACTTATCCCTTGTTAACTGACAATTAACCAGCTGACAATAAGGCAGGAATGAATGTCAAAAACATGCACAGACACACACACACACACTCCTCAATACTTAGATATTCATTATTAACTCACATTCTATCCATAATTGACTATAATGATAATAGGTCCTGAATGTATTCCTGAAGGTATGTAGACTGTCCTGCTATAATATCTTTTCCATTCATTTGTCTTATTTCGTATTTTAGTACAGAATAAGGATGATATGAGGGGAGAGAGAGAAAAGGGAATGCCAGAAGATGTGCATGGCAGCCATGCTCTGGAGTGGGAAATACAGAGGCAAGGTGATTCCAGGAGAAAGATCTGTCTGCCTAAAATTTCAGCCACAGCTAGCTCCTACCTCTAGTCAACCCACTCTGAATATAAAAGGAAAAACTTTGCCCTCAGGACCTGCCCTTAACCCTAACCTCACCTTCAGAAGAGATGACTAAACAATGTCTCTTTGTAGCCTAATTGCTCCTCTTGGTCCATGCTTGTTTTTTGGCTGATTTTTTTTTTTGAGACTATTATTACATTCATTCCACTTCCATCTTTTGTCAGTAAAATTTCTTAACATTTCTTTGTCACAATGGAAGGCTTTTAACTTCTCAACTGTTTTTTAATGTCTCCTCCAAAAATAGGACTGTCAGAAACAAGACGAAAAGCATCAGATGGGTACCAATTTTTACCCATATTTCCCATGGAAAGTTGACTTTGAGGCTAGGATTGAGCAAATACAAGAAATATTATTTCTTAACAGTATAGAAAATGGTTTCCCTGCTATTTTCTAACATCAAATGTCCATTGATAGATGAATGGATAAAGTAGATGTGGTGTGCGTATATATATACATACATATGATAGATTGTTACTCAGCCATAAAAAAGAATGAAATCTTGCCATTTGTGACAACTGGATGGACTTAGAGACTTGCCATTTGTGACAACATGGATGCTAAGTGAAATAAGTCAGAGAAAGACAAATACCATATGATTTCACTTATATGTAGAACCTAAAAAACAAGTTAATAAACAAACAAAAGACTCTTAAATACACAGAACAAACTGGTGGTTGCCAGAGGGGGCAGGGGGAAGGACGGGCAAAATATATAAAGGGGATCAAGGTGTACAAACTCCCACTTATAAACTAAATAAGCAATGGAAATGAAAAGTACAGCATAGAGAATGTAGTCGGTAATATTGTCATAATGTATGGTGACAGATGGTGACTACACATTCATGGGGAGCACTGAGTAATGTATAGAATTGTCAAGTCAATATGTTATACACCTGAAACTGATGACATTGTATGTTAATTTTCAAAAGCTTTCTCTGATGTTTGCTAGCACCAGGTATCTTGCCAGTGCCCACAGTTCTGAGCTAACAACTTTCCAGTGTCATCAACTCATATTCCAGAAACCCAGATTTGAATACTTGTATTACTGATGCCTTCTTTCCATTAGGACAGTCAGCTATGGGCACACAGGGAGCTCTGTACTGCGTGTGATAGATTAGCCTCTTTACCACACTTGACGGCTTCCATCCAAGGAAGTCTCATAAGAGATGGCAAACCCCTATTTGATATTATTTAAGGACACTGCAAAGCTTGCCTTGATTCCATCACCCACTAAATGTCTCCACCTGAACACTGATGCCTTGACATCATTAACATGGAGCAAAAATTGTACAATGAGAGTTGACCCTTAAAATGTAAAAGTAATGTAGCCAGAAGGAAAATTAGTTTACATGTTACTGTAAATGACTAGTGTCCTACCCTTTCCTTAAAACAGGTTTGTGAGAGAGCAGAGGAGAAAGAGCCCAGGAGATGCAGATTCTGAAAGGGAAGAACATTGTCAAATAAGATCACAAGCCCCTGGTAGCCTAAGACCCACTGGGAAAGGTAAAATGGAGAGAACCCTTCTGAGGGTATCTCCTAAGGATACCCTTTGTCACCACAATCAGCACTTAAATGCTAAAATACTTGCCATCTCATCCTCATTCCTATTCAAACTTTCTAAAGGATGGGGTATTCCTATGGTGTTAACTATATTACAAACTTCCAAATATTAGTAAAGAGAAAAAAATCTTGTTTTTCATAATTTCTACTTAAAAATCAGAAATGTAGCCAATAGCAAAAAAAAAAAAAAATTCATTGTGAAAGAAGATAAGGCAGTGGCCACCTTATACATATTAACCTTCACTATAACAGAAATGTCAGGCCTGGTGGTCCCTCTAGTTTTCCTTGCTGGCTGACGTTGGGGTATGTTCTCTGACATTAGCCCAACCCCAAGCTCTTTCAACTATCCAAGTATAACCTTCCTAGTAACTGTTCAAGGAGGCATGGGTGCAGCATAGAGATTCCTCAGCCTGTGTTTCAAGACCCTTTATAAATTGAGCCCTCAGTCTAATTTGACTCTAGCCATAACTCCCCCTGCAATCCTACTCTGCCCTACTATTCCCACTACTCCCCTACGTAGCCAAATGGGAACATTTGGGGGTATTTAAATCTTCCCCTTTCTTAATTCTTGGCCTTTGTTATAATTCTTTATTCCAGAGTATCTAACCCTAAATCCACATGTCAAAATCCTATTCACCTTACAAAACTACCCTAATACTTCCTAATGCCTTTCATGATTCATCTGTCTGGATGGACTTTTCCTTCCTCTATATATCTAGCACCTATGTCTACAGAAAACATTAAAAATAGCCCAATTCCTAGCCAGATTGACATAAAACCTCACACTAAAAGCCTATTTACTTTAGTTCCTATTGCCCGATATATCATGTCTGGCTTACAAAAAATTGCAAGGCATCTTACAAGGCAAGAAAAAAAAAACAGTCTGAAGACATAAAACAAGCATAGGAACCATATTCAGATATGGCACAGATTTTGGAATTACCACACAGGGAATCTAAAAATAATTATGATTAATGTGCTAAGGGTTATAATGAAAACGTTAGACAACATGCAAGAACAGGTGGGTAATGTAAGCAAAGCTATGGAAACTCTGAGAAATAATCAAAAAGGAATGTCAGAAATCAAAACACCATTATGGAAATAAAGAATCCCTTTGATAGTTGCATCAGTAGACAAGACATGACTGAGGAAAGCATCAGTGAGCTTGAAGGTACGTAAATAAAAACTTCCCAAACTGATATGCAAAGAGAAAAAAAGTATGAAATAAAACAACTACATACTTGTGCAAGCCAGACCTCTGAGGAATTCCCCATCCCATTCCATTATCCAAAGAACCACCCATGCATTGAGCTTAGGCAAGTTGATTAGCTCAGTTACTGAAAATATTCAAGAGACCTTGCTGTAATGGAAGGACCAAGAAGGAGAAGATCCGAGATCCCTGGCAATGTAGCATCTAAGCAATAAGTGACCACAACAAGAATCTATGTATACAGTGTGGTGTGGGTGTTTTAATCTTTTATGCCTGCACACATGGAAATTATTACCCATTTAATCATCTTAATAAAATTTCTGTCTCTTGTCATCTTTCTTATTATGTATGCATTACTATCTATCTCACTGGGGCATATTGAGGCTTAATTAATAATGTGCACTGATTTGAGCCTTGAGGGGGGAAACTAAAGAATATGCTTTATGTATATATTGGTACTATAGAGAATATAATATCATGATAAATATGCTGTAACAGCATAAAATGAAAAGAACTCTGGGCCAGATGAGAAGGGATGATGTGAGGAACAGAAACATGGAAATTGGATAAACCATGGCTAAAGAGATAACTGGAGCAGATATCTTGGAAAAAAAAACCAATTAGATAAGTTATAAATCAGAAATATGTCAAATTATTATTGTCTTCTGGGGAAATGACCCTATGTCTTAATTAGACATGGCCACATATGAAATTTGAAACCAAGAAATATAACAAGTATTGTGCTAGATATTCTCCATTGCCTCTCCAGATACACTGTCCACCTTCTCCACTCTGCTCCAGGGGTATGACCTTTGTGTTCTACATTAAAGGGTAACTTCACTGTGGCTTTCTGTGAAGTCCAAGTCACAGGAGATAAGAAGGCAAGAAGAGAGCGAAACAAGAGTATTTATTTTTTTTAACTCTCTACTATGCTGTGGGTGAACAATGGCCATATTCCTCTACCAAAGTTCATAGTTCCCGGCAAGTAGTCATCTCCTATAGGCCCTCTCCAGGCACCTTCCGTAATAGGAGTGATATCATTTTATACTTTTACAGCATCCCTTATTGGCTTCCCTCAAGGAAGCCTGCCCACATCCTTGAAAGAGTCCCTTTATTTATTTCTCCCCATCTGCTACCTGCCTATATCCTTATTGATACAGGTATAAAATATGTACACATGAGAATATGCAATATACACATATATAAATATATGTATGTATATATATTTTATATTTTCTTATATGTACATATATATTTGTTGACAAAGACTTTAGTTTTAACAGAATAGATCTTACACAGAAGAAATGTAAATAGGATTGACCTCCTCTGTGGAGTTATCAACTCAAGAGTTGATTAGGCCTTGCTTCATGCACAGCCTATAATTATCATGAGATTGTGGTGGGCATGAAAGAAGCTTACACAAGGGGGCTTCATTTGGGGAGAACTTCATGAAGTGAGCAATTTGAGAAGTACAAGAATGCCAAGAGGTCTGACCCATGGAGTTATGTCAACTCAAGCCCCTCTAGTTGGCTTCCATGTCTGTGCACAACCAAGAAATGTCAAGTATTGCACAATTCAGTGAGGCCTCTCTTAATATATCTGTCTTTTCACTCAGATAGTGAGATCAAGAACATAGTTTTCATAGCCTTTTTAGTCCCATTTCCAGCCCATTGCTTAATAAACATTTGTTGATCTCCTACTCTCACTAAGAACACACAATGAGGACACAATCGGTGTTTATTAATGAACTCAGAACTACCTTCCTTCCACATTGAACTCCTGATAAATATAAGCTGTTTAAAAGAACATCATTTAGAACAAATCAGGGGACTATAGATGCTGGAGAGGATGAGGAGAAACGGGAACCCTCTTGCACTGCTGGTGGGAATGCAAACTGGTGCAGCCACTCTGGAAAACAGTGTGGAGGTTCCTCAAAAAATTGAAAATAGATCTACCCAATGACCCAGCAGTAGCACTGCTAGGAATTTACCCAAGGGATACAGGAGTACCGATGCATAGGGGCACTTGTACCCCAATGTTTATAGCAACACTCACAATAATAGCCAAATTGTGGAAAGAGCCTAAATGTCCATCAACTGATGAATGGATAAAGAAATTGGATAAACACAATGGAGTACTACGTGGCAATGAGAAAGAATGAAATATGGCCCTTTGTAGCAACATGGATGGAACTGGAGAGTGTGATGCTAAGCAAAATAAGCCATACAGAGAAAGACAGATACCATATGTTTTCACTCTTATGTGGATCCTGAGAAACTTAACAGAAACCCATGGGGGAGGAGAAGGAAAAAAAAAAGAGGTTAGAGTGGGAGAGAGCCAAAGCATAGGAGACTCTTAAAAACTGAGAACAAACTGAGGGTTGATGGGGGGTGGGAGGGAGGGGAGGGTAGGTGATGGGTATTGAAGAGGGCATCTTTTGGGATGAGCACTAGGTGTTGTATGGAAACCAATTTGACAATAAATTTCATATATTAAAAAAAATAAAAATAAATAAATAAATAAAAGAACATCATTTAATATCAAAGCATCTAGGTTATACTAACGCCAACATCATGTACCTTGAGATGTTATACATACAAGCTTGTATTTTCCATTGCTGAGACCAAACTATTCTGAGCGAGGATCTATTTTTTTAAAGAGGAATGCTCATGTCAAAGCAAGCAGGAGTGTTTTTTTTACATCTGATTTCAAAGAGGAACTGCATGTCTATCCATAAAATCAAAGTGTGTCTCCAGCCCCTAAAGTCATAACATTAAATTTAGGGTTTTCCATACAAATAGCAAATAGCAGTACACCCAGGTGACCTCCAAAGCCATCAGCTAAGGAACCATTACTGGCACCAACTCCTTTGTTAAAATCCTCATTTGGTGTTATTTTTTCTCCTCTGCGTCATGAACACCTCTCTCGTTCTCCCTCTCTCTCTCTCTTACCTGGACCTTCCTCTGTGTGATTCTTCAACATGCCACTCCCTGAGAGCCCCTTCTGTGTCAGGCCTCCCTGTCATAGGCCTTGGAACCCACAGCTTCTGCTCTCACTACCTTGACACCTTTCATGTTTACACTCAAGCCCAATTTTTCTCCAGTGCAATAGCTTCACATCCTTCTCCTATCTTTAATATCCAAATGGCTCAGATTAACACAAATATACTTAGACTTGTGGCTCATCTGTAAAAATGATAATAGAATGGGGCTAAGCAAAACCGCCAGGCTCCCTTAGCTCTGATTTTATCATTCTTCCCCTGAACTTATCTGATCTCATGTAATAACCCCCTGTCACTAGCCTTCTTGGTGTCAGCCCTGTCATATCTAGTAGCATTTACTGAGTGCCTAAAATAGGAAGAGCACAGTGATTGTCCAGGCCCTTGACATGTAATAGCAGTTACCATTTCTGAGCACTTCTACATAGGGTATTTAAGCAGGGCTCATTATATACTCACAACAACCACATGACAAGGCACAAATGACAACCCCATTTTATATATGAGAAAACTGAGACACATTGGTTATCATGGCCCAAGACATATAACTAGTAAGTGACAGAACCAGGAATGAAACCTAGATAATTTGATCCTATATGATACTGCCTCTTAAACAGTAATAGTGAAAACTTTGTATTTAAAAATATGAATAAAATACTGAATAAGAAGATCTTAGCTCTGCTAAGATTTCCAGCATGAGAGGTGACATAAGCTCCAAGATGCTTTTCACCCCCTCCTCTTGTGCCAGTGTCATGGCCCCATTTGGAGTCTTCATTACATACTCTCAGCCAACTAATCTCAATCTCCAGCCAGCATTGTCAGAAGGCCCAACTTTCACCTCCAAAGAGCCATCCGGAGTCATTGAATTGACTCCTATTTGTGCTTTATTATTTTGTACATGATGAGATTGTTAGTTTGTACATATACTATATCTGACATTTTTTTCTAACTTGTTCTCATTGCCATGTTTAATCTCTCCAACCAATCTATCAAGGGCACCTCCAGCCAAGCCTGGTACAGTGCTTATCAAATAGCAAGCAAAGTTTGTTAATAAATCAAATAATTCACTTTATCAAGGGAGTCAAATCAAAATCATCCAGATCAGTCTGAGGACACTCACTCACCTTGACCTGGCAGAGCCTCCCCCATCAATCCACCAGGGCTAAATTGACAACAATGTTCCAATCAACACTCCACACTCCTATCCCCTTGAATTGTACCTTGTCTTAAATGATAATATAAACACTGAGCCTCCAAAGTAGTGAAAGAAACTTTTATTTTCTCATGGTTCCACTGCCCAGGTTTTTATATGATATTGTAAATCCAAAACTGCCATAAAAGTTAGAAGCTTCAAAGTGCCTTTATAGGAATTTGGACTGTGGTCAAACATTTACCTTCAGTGTTCTCTTACTAGCGGTAGAATTCCCTCCCCAACTACCTAACACAAGTACATTGGATGTGCTGGGAAGACCTGCAGACCTAAGCAGATTTAAGCTATTTTCCATCACTCATCATTGTAAATGTGTTTGTGTTTTAACTGTGGAGTATTCTTAAACCTTTCTGCTAGTGATGCTTTCAGTAAACAACAGTAATTCTCAAGGGCCTTATCATGAATGCAGTGATTCATCTCCAGCACAGAGAAGTGGCTTTATTTAGAATTGGCCAGTGGAGGAGGGGCATCATTATATTCCATTTGCTAGAGGATCTGCAGAATTCTGTCCCATTTGCCCTGTGTACCAGGTCCAGTTTATCCCTTTTCTTTTAACCTGCTATAAGAATCACATGCCTAAATATTAAGCAAATATCCCCAGATTGATGCTTTACCCAAATTATTTCTTCTTAATTGGTTCAAAAAAAGTGCACTTTGCATACCCTCCCTCAGTCTAGTTTGTGAGGCCCCACAACGGCTGCCTGACACATAGGAGATATTAAATAAATGTTTAATTAATATTTATAAGCAATAAAAGCAAAGTTAAAAAATAGAAGCAAAAAAGGGAGGGAGGTGAAGGTGATAATTGTAGGTGAAAAGAAGACAATGTCATAGACTACACCTGTCTGGTTCATATGCAACTGAGCCCTGTAGGGTTTAACACCTTTCTGTGACCCCAAGGGTTAAACAACCCCCTCTTGAATTTTACTACTAGGAGAACCTTTAGAAAGAGAGCAACCAGGGGCACCTGGATGGCTCAGTCAGTTGAGCATCCGACTCTTGATTTCAGTTTAGGTCATGATCTCACAGTTTGTGAAGTCAGGCCCTGCACTGGGCTCTGTGCTATCAGTGCAGAGCCCGCTTGAGATTCTCTCACCCTCTCTGTCTGCCCCTCTCCCCTTTCCAAAATAAATAAACAAACTTGAAAGAAAGAAAAAGAAAGAGAAAGAGAGGAAGGAAGGAAGGAAGGAAGGAAGGAAGGAAGGAAGGAAGGAAGAAAGCAACAGTTTAGAGCAATTCATCCGCACTGCTAGAAAAATACAAGTCAACACATTTTGACCTCTGAAGGTTGGCTTAAGTAATGTAATACAGCAGTTATCTACTGTCATAATACTACTGCATAATAAAGAGCCACAAACACCTCCATAGCATTCAGCAATAGGCATTTATTGTTTATGTCCCAGTCAGCTGGGGTTGGCCAGATAGCTCTGCTAGTCTTAGCCAGGTTTGCTCATATGTCTACAGTATCTACAGTCACTGGCTGTTGGCTGTTATAAGCTGGCCTTGGCTTGGACAACTTGGACTACTCAGCCCTGTTCCACATGTCTACTGTCCTCCAGTGGGCTATCCTAGTCACAGGCTCATGGCAGTGGAAGAGGAGCTTGCCCCCAGAAACACAAGGGCTCTTAAGGCCTAAGCTCAAATCTTGGTCCTCACTTCTATCTCATTCTACTGGCCAAAGCAAGCCATATGGCTGAAACCAAAGACAGGGAATTATGTCCCACCTTCAGTAGAAATGGACTATAAGGTCACATGCATGGCAAAGGGAGTAGTGCAAGGAGAGATGAGGACATGAGGCCACCTGATGCAGTCTAGGACAGGTATGTTTATATAAAAATAAAAACCACAGCATTTCTAATTACAAAGATGGAAGCCAGGCATATTTGCAAGTATTGAACTAGGAAACCAATTGAAAGAAGGTGCTTATTTTTTCTAATAACTATCTAGTTCAGTCATTATTTTTTTAACTCCAATCTTGTTATTACAATTAGCTAAATATTCACTTGAGGTAAGTAACATTTATGCTGAGAATGAATTGATTTCTTTCCTCTCTGGGTATTCTTTATTCAAGGGGCCTGGTAAAACATTTTTATGAACTAATAAAAAACTTTAAACATTCTTGTAAGTCTATGGCAATGATAAATTTTCCTAACTTTTCAAGAAAAGGAGAATTGAAATAACCATATGATATAACAAAGATTATGAGTAAATTAAAATTTTATTTCAGTATTTTAAAATTAATAAATATTTTCACAGTTTTGACAAAACAAAGGCAAAAATCTATCTGATTCCTAGATATGTATTTTTCATCTGATTCAGTTATGTACGTTTATATTTTGGAACTACCAACTCACTCACATCAGGACCCAGACTAAATCACTCTGCAATATCAGAAGCTTCAAACTGAAAGAAGGTTGAAATAACATTACATCTCTGCAAAAATCAGAATCTCTATTTCTGGGTTCAGTGCACTTGACAGTTTAACTACCTACATTGTTTTTATCATATGAAAAAGGAGACCACTTTAATTTCACATCCTTTAACCTTCTAGCAATGAAATAGTTCTAGAGAATATAATGAATATAAAAGGGGTCAGTGTTCAAATTACATTCCTTTATAGCTAATTGGAAAGTTTCTTTTGTTGTTGATGACCAGAGCCTTTTTGCCTGTCCATCAGCTATTGGCTATCACTCTAATGCCTTAATCTTCAAGTGGACATTCCCTTGATTCAACACAATTATGGTAACCCATAAGTTAATGTAGTCCCATAAGAGATATGCCATCATTACCCAGATTTATGGGCAGAACCACATCCATAAAATTTAGATAATTGCTTGTGTACTGCCAGCCTATTTTGCCTGTTAATATAAATAATATTTTCCACATTAGCTACTAAGAGGACAAATTTCTCATAACTGACTCTGTACTTAATTCTGTCAGATAATCTCATCTGCAATTTGATGAAGAATGTACTGTGAACAATTTCTGACAACCTTCGTTCTTCTAGTGTGTTTTGCTGAAGAAGCCCAATCTGTTGTTTGTTTGGGGTTGTTACCACATTAAATTGATTTAAGGACACCATTTTCCATTCTTCTGTCTTCCATGCTCTGTTAACTTATGTCACATTTATTAAAACTCATGGTTTTGCATGTATGTTTCAATTTGTGGTAGCAGAATGATGAAACGCATTTCTCCCCTTTTTTGTAAAATAGTGTTTAACAACTGCTGCTACCATTAATGTATTGCCACATCATAGGTAAACTCAACATGAAAAGATCTGCACAATATTCTGATCAGAAAATACTAGCAGGGGCACAGAATATATATGAAGTACTTTTCAAATAAAAACTCAGAGGAAGTAAATAGAACAAATGCATAAAAGAGGAACATATGTTTTATGCTACCAAATTATGCATCGTTATTTTGAATAGCTAACCAAAGTGTGTTATAGGTACTAAAGCTACATTTAAATTTTAGTCCATTTGCAGTTTTTTTCAAATTCCCAAGGCAGATGGGGTGGGGTGGAATGACTTCTCAAGGGAGCTGAACTCTAAAATCTGTTCCTGGGAGATACTGCAAACTGTGGTCTCAGATTCCAGACTGTTCAAACAAAGCTCTCCGAGCTCCTGTACACTAATTTATGACATATCTGCTTTCACCCGCTAGGTTTGCGCTTTATCACCAGTCTCAGGGAGCCCATCAGGGCTTACAAAGGAAAGGAAGTCTGAGAGACATAAAAAATACTGACACCAAGCCAGGGAGCATTTTATATTATTTACAGCATGGGAAGAACCCCTGGAAGTGCTGAAAATGAAGGTCATGGTCTGAACAAGTATGGGGACTGGGTTGCCATCCTCACATTCTTCATGTTATTAAAACAAAATGTCTACTCATTCTTGAAGTTTCCCAAAGCCCTGTGTTGGAGGAGAGGTATGAGGTGAGCCCAGGCGGTATACACCTCCCACTTTCACTTCTACCTCCCCTGTGAACATTTAACACTGACCCTGCTCTGGCCAGACTGACCTACGTGTTCCCTGAATATATCTTGTGTTTCCCACCTTCAAGCCTTTCATACCTAAATTTTAGCCATATTTTAGAGTCCAACTCATTTCCCACTTCCCTGAGTACTCCCATCCGAAGTCAGTGCTCTCTCTTTAGAAAAAATACAGGTTTTATTTTTCCCTACCATCCACATACCTATATATGACTTATGCAAATACTGTTTCCCTAACAGGTTATATATTTTGTAAGAATAAAACCATGTCAGAATGTGTAACTATGCCCCTAAATGGCTAACATTGAGCCTTCCTTGAAGGAAATATGTAACATAAATTTGTGTGCTTTCAATATATTTTTATATTTTAATTTTTCATATTTTTGTCTTACAAAAATAATACAAGGTCATAATATATACAACCTTCAAATGTAAATGAAAATGTGTAAGGCATAACCCCCATCAATGTCCATTTAAAAGTGTTAATTGGGGCGCCTGGGTGGCGCAGTCGGTTGAGCGTCCGACTTCAGCCAGGTCACGATCTCGCAGTCCGTGAGTTCGAGCCCCGCGTCAGGCTCTGGGCTGATGGCTCAGAGCCTGGAGCCTGTTTCCGATTCTGTGTCTCCCTCTCTCTCTGCCCCTCCCCTGTTCATGCTCTGTCTCTCTCTGTCCCAAAAATAAATAAACGTTGAAAAAAAAAAAAAAAAAAAAAAAAAAAAAAAAATAAAAGTGTTAATTGATTGAAGAGGAAGAGTTTGACTATTTACTCAGGCTATAGTGAAACTTAAAATTTTCATATCATTTTCTGGAGAACCCAACTCAGTCAAAACCTACTTTCCTTTATAGTGGTGGATCCCTGAGTGGGTTAACTCCACAGACTAAGACTCCAGAGTGTGAGATGGAGTACTATATGACCCCATGTCAACTTTAATTTGAAGTCATACTCCCAGGACATTTCAAAAGGCTCCAAGTTTTCCGGAGGCTTAAAGAGTAAGGTTGTGATGGGGCGCCTGGGTGGCGCAGTCAGTTAAGCGTCCGACTTCAGCCAGGTCACTATCTCACGGTCAGTGAGTTCAAGCCCCGCGTCAGGCTCTGGGCTGATGGCTCAGAGCCTGGAGCCTGTTTCCGATTCTGTGTCTCCCTCTCTCTCTGCCCCTCCCCTGTTCATGCTCTGTCTCTCTCTGTCCCAAAAATAAAATAAAACGTTGAAAAAAAATTAAAAAAAAAAAAAGAGTAAGGTTGTGGCTTTTCCTGAGCAATTGTTAATACTTACGGTCAAGAACAGTGGTTATGGAATATATCCTCATAATCACCTTCTCAAATATTACAGAGCCTTTGTAGAGAAGACAGGAGAAAAAAAAAAAATACTGCCATAGTTTAGGAAGCTGCCTCTATAAGCTTCTGCATCTCTAAAGTCAGAGCCCAGCCCATCCAAAAAGCTCTTCTTCAATATCTGTTTTCAGGACATTAGGATATTCGGGATTTTAATCATCAATCCAAGCATCATAAAACAAAAACAGAGAAAGAATTCAATGTAATTAAAATCCCAAAAGCATTAACATCCTATCTCTGTCATAATATGAATTATACTTGAAGTATGATCAAGTCACATGAGCCCCCATCTCAAGATGAGCAGTCCCCACTGGTGTGAGAGGGTACCCAGGGAGGAGCAAGACCAGCTTTTACCACCAGCTGATTCCCAGGCTCAGAGTTCCTCCAAGGACTCTTAGTCCAAAGTTGCAGCTTCTATCCCAGCTCTGCAAACCACTAGTCCTATGCTTTTAGTTATGTAATTAGCTTTTCTCTGCCTCAATCTCCTCAGGGTATAATGTAGCAGTAGAGGATAACAGTGAAGAATGTGGGCTTCAGAGTGGTGGTTCGACAAACCTAAGTTCAAGCATCCTCTCTGACATTGCTTTCCTATATTACCTTGACAGTTTTATCAGTCTAAGCTTTGGTTTCTTCATCTGTAAAATGAGAGTAATGTTCATGGGATTATGGTGAAAATTAATAAGTTAATGTATGGGTGGCAGTAAACTTCAGCTGTTATCATCATCATTATCAGTTACTATAAAGGAGTTAGATCAGGTTATCTTCCACCCCTAACAGTTTATGTAATAATAGTTGAAGACTTCAGAGAAAGCCCCCATTCAGCCTGTAGCTTTCATTGCCATAAGATTAATTTGTTCCTTAATGCTCCTTTGCACCATAATGAAAATGCAAGACCCCTAGTTGACTTTGGGGCATCCCAGCTCAAGCATCAAATACATTACATTTGTAAAATTAAAAACATAAATAACACTTCGAAAATAGTCTCATTTCAACAAAATTCTTGATGGTTAATATACAAGAAGTAATCTTAACTCCCTCATCTAACTAGCTTTCCTGATAGACTGATTATAGGATATAGAAAATGCAAATACCAAGCACTGAGACTGATTTTAGAAAGACGTCCAGGGAAGTCACTATAAATTACTCCTTATCACACATAAGAAAAATCATTTTTAGAGACTTTATATCAAAAGAATTAATAAACACAAGTCAAGCTATGTTTTCCAGGGATTTCCAGGTAACATGGTGATTTATACACAAGTGTCTAAATCTCCTTCCCTCCCATATCCCAATTGAAATGATAAATGGAATATAAAAATGTCAAAATAAAGCTTCACTTTTGACTTCCCTAATCTTTTTAGGCATTCCAGTTATTGGGATCAAATAGTGATCTCCTTGTAGATAGTTCCCAGTTTTGTCTTTGGCACATAAACCCCACATTGACCTTGGTTCTCCTTGCCTATATCTCTTTGCTGTCTGTCTCCACAATCTCCATTCTATTCATTCATGTTTATCACTTTTTTTCCACTTTATTGATGTAAACTTAATATACAAAAAGTTGCACATCTTTAATGTATACATTTTGATGAGTGTAGACAAATGCATATACATACCTGTGTTACGATCACCACAAACTAGGTAATAAACATATCCATCACCTCCAAAAGATTTCTTGTGTCTCCTTGTGTGTGTGTGTGTGTGCATGTGTGTTATGAACACTGAGCATGAGATCTACGCACTTGACACGTTTTTAAGTAGCAATACTTGGGCACTATATCATAGCACTATGTTGTACAGATCTTTTTATTTTATTCACCTTGTGTTACTATAATTTTATACTGATTGAACAACTCCCATTTCACTCTTCCCTCATACCCTAGCATCAAACATCTGTTCTCTGCTTCTAGGAGTCTGACTATTTAGATAGCTTATGTAAGTGGAATCGTGGTATTTGACCTTTTGTAACTGACTTATTTCACTTAGTACAATGTTTTCCAGGTTTATCCAGGTTGTAACAAATGGCAAGATTTCTTTCCTTTTTAAGGCTGAATAATATTCCATCACACATATATACCACATATTCTTTATGCCTATGTCTGCTGATGGACATTTGGGTTGTTTCCCAACTACCAAATGGTAGTTCTATTTTTTTAATGTTTATTTATTTACTTTGAGTGAGTGAGTGAGAGAGAGAGAGAGAGAGAGAGAGAGAGAGAGAGAGAGGGAACACACAGGGGAAGAGCAGAGAGAGGTGGGGAGAGAGAATCCCAATCAGGCTGTGCTGTCAACATAGAGCCCAATGCAGGGCTCAATCTCATGAACTATGAAATTATGACCTGAGCTGAAAGGGTCAGACATTTAACCGACTGAGCCACCCAGGCGCCCCTGGTAGTTCTATTTTTAATTTTTGAAGAACCTCCACTCAGTTTCTCATAGTATCTGTACCATTTTACCCACCAACAATGTAAAGGGTTCTAATTTCTCCATATCTTGCAACACTTGTTATATCTTATTTTGATAATAGCCATCCTAAATGGTGTGTGGTGATAACCCATCATGGTTATGATTTCAATTTCTCTTATGATTGGTGATGTTGAAGCACCTTTTCATATACCTCTTGGTCATGTGAATGTCTTCCTTGGAGAAATGTCTATTCAAGTCCTTTGCCCATATTTTTAAATTGAGGTATTTTTTGTTTGTTTGTTGTCATGGTTGGGGGGTGGGGGTTGGGGGGGATTTGCTATTGAGTTGTAGAAGTTTCTTATATATTTTGGAGATTAGCCTCTTATCAGGTCTATGGTTTGCAAATATTTCTCCCAATCTATAGGTTGCCTTTCACTCTGTTGATTGTTTCCTTTGCTGTGAAGAAGATTTTTAGTTTGATATAATCCCACTTGTCTATATTTTCCTGTATTGCCTGTGCTTTTGGTGTCATGTCCATGATATGATTGCCAAGGCCAATGTCATGAAGCTTTTACCTTATATATGCTTGTAGGATTTTTACAGTTTCAGGTCCTTTGTTTAAGTCTTTCATCCACTTTGAGTTGATTTTTATGTATGAAGATAGAAGTCGAATTTCATCCTTTGGCACATGGATATCCAGTTTTCCCAACACTAGTTGTTGAAAAGACTATCTTGTCCCCATTGTGTATCATTTGCATTCTTGTTGAAGTTCAGTTGCTCATGTATGCAAGGGTTTATCTCTGGGCTTTATATTCTGTTTCATTTGTCTTTATGCCAGTATCATATTGTTTTAACTACTGTAGCTTTGTAATATGTTTTAAAATCAGAAAACGCAATGTACTTCCTGAATTCATAATACATCACTTTCTTTAAGACCTACTTCAAGATTTTTGCCTATAAAAATCCTTGTCTTGCTACCTCTGCCCACCTAGCTTTATTGTCCTACAATACTGTCTCCAGTTTTCTAATTTCACAACAGTGAAATTTCGTATCAGTGATTTTGCTCATACATTATTTCATTTATATTCTATTTCAATGTGATTTTTCTCCTCCAACAGAAATATACCTTCTACAAGATAAAAACTGTTTGTTGCTTCTTTGAAACCACCACAATGCTTTCAATGTTCCTTTGAGTTCTTCCTGAATAAAGAAATCAATTAATTAATTAAATAATAGATGAGAGGGCTACATTTTTCTACTCAATAATGGCCAATTATGATCATTATGATAATGACAAAGTCCTCTCAAAGGAGATTTACTTTGTAGTTGACATTATATTAATTTTGCATGTCAAACCCAGAAAACACCATTATTCTTGGTACATTGTAGTGTCAAAAAATCAAAAATTCTTAAATAATTAAGACAAGCTTCAGGCAAAATAATGGTCTCTGGAAAAGAAAAATCAACAAAAACCTTTTGTGATGCTAACATCAGGATTCAGAATTAACACCTGCCTTGTAGTAGAACTATGTTAAAATGCGATCCTATCATGTGTGGTTATTTTGGGGAAAAAAATACATTCTGAGCTGTGATAGATCAGACTCTATGTATTAATGAATGGTACCAGAAATGAGGTCAACACTATGATTATTCAATCAACCACATACCATATCCCAGTGCCTGAATTAATCTTGACTGCCCAGAAGCCAAAACCATTAGAGAGGGTATCTAGGGCTCTGGGATATGGTGGGTCCTAAAGCCATCACTAAAGACCATGTGGAATTGAGGTAACCAGCCAAAAAAGACATGTTCCCTTTAGAGGTAGATGTTTTTGAGTTTATGGCAACCCACCCAAAAAACTGAAATGGTCAATGCGCTGAGATAAATATGGAAGAATACAGTTTCCAAACTAACATTACCTCTTAAGGAGAAAAAGAATAATCTCTTAAAGAGAAAAAGTAAATTAATCAATTTTTTAAATTTTTTGGAGTTTTATTTTAGACAAACAGACCACGTGCAAGTAGGGGAGAGGGATAGAAGGAGACAGAGAGAATCTCAAGCAGACTCCACACTCAGTGCAGAGCCAGACATGGGGCTCAATCCCACAACCTTGAGATCATGACCTGAGCTGAAATCAAGAGTCAGATGCTCAACCAAGTGAGCTGCCCAGGTGCCCCAATTAATCAAATTTTAAAGAGAAAAAAGTTGTATTTATATTTGAAAATGGGTAAGAGTGAAGGCAAACTATTGCTTAAGATTATATTTCATCTCATCCAAACTCGTAGTGTGTAATTTGTCTATTAATCTTGAGGGCATTATGCTAAGTGAAATAGGTCAGAGAGAGACAATTACTCTATTTTCTCTCCTATATGTGGAATCTTAAAACAACAACAACACAACAAGCTCATACAAAGAACAGATTGGTGGTTGTCAGAGGTGGAAATGGAAGTGCAAGAAAAGGGTGAAAGGGGTCAAAAGGTAAAAGTATTTTAAATTGGGAAATAGTGATGCTGAGAAATAGTCTTTTAATGATGTATTGTTAGATTTTGTTGGTATAGATGATTTAAGAGACAAATGCTAATTTCCCTGATAAACACAGATGTAAAAATTCTTAACAAATATTAGCAAACCACATTCAATGATAATATTAAAATGATCACTCACCATGATCAAGTGGGATTTATTCCAGGGATGCAAGGATGATTCAATATTCACAAATCAATCAATATGAAACATCACATTAACAAATAAAAGTATAACAAGTAAATGATTAGATACAGTTAAAGCATTTGACAAAATACAACATCCATTCATAATAAAAACTCTCAACAAAGTGAGTTTAGAGGAAATATACCTCAATGTAATAAAGCCCATCTGTGAATAATTCACAGCTAATATCATACTAAATGGTGAAAAACTGAAAGTGTTCCCTCTGAGATCAGGAAGAAGACTAGGATTCCCACTCTCACCACTTTTATTCAACATAGTACTTGAAGTCCTAGCTGCAGCAATCAGACAAGAAAAAGAAATAAAAACTATCCAAATGGGCAAGGAAGAGGTAAAACTCACCATTTGCTGATGACATAATACTATATATAGAAAACACCAAAGATCACCAAGAAACTCTGAACTAATAAATGAACTCAGTAAAGTTGCAGTATACAAAATTAACAGAAATCTGTTGTGTTTCTATACACTAATAAAGTAGCAGAAAGAGAAATTAAGAAAAAAAAACCCATTTACAATTGCACCAAAAAAGAATAAAATACCTAGGAATAAATTTAATCAAGGAGGCAAAGATCTGTATTTTGAAAATTATAAGAGGGGCACCTGGGTGTCTCAGTCAGTTAAGCGTCCGACTTCAGCTCAGGTCATGATCTCATGGTTCTTGGGTTCAAACCCCGCATCAGGCTCTGTGCTGACAGTTCAGAGCCTGGAGACTGCTTTGGATTCTGTGTCTCCCTCCCTCTCTGCCTCTCCCCCACTTGAGTGTTCTCTCTCTCTCTCTCTCTCTCAAAAATAAACATTAAAAAAAATAAAATTATAAGATAATGATGAAAGAAATTGAAGATGACACAAATGAATGGAAAGCTATACCATGCTCATGGATTGGACAAACAAATATTGTTAAAAAGCCCATACTACCAAAAGCAATCTCCATTTTCAATGCAATCCCTATCAGACAACTAATAACATTTTTCACACAACTAGAACAGATAATCCTAAAATTTGTATGAAACCACAAAAGACCTCAAATAGCCAAAGTAATCTTGAGAAAGAAGAACAAAGCTGGAGAGATCACAATACAGATTTTAAGCAACAAAGCTATAGTAATCAAAACAGTATGGTACTGGGAAAAATAGACACATAGATCAACAGAACAGGACAGAGAGCCCAGAAATAAACCCACACTTGTATGATCAAGAGGAAAGAATATACAATGGGGGAAAGACAGTCTTTTCAATACATGGTGTTAGGGAAATTGGACAGCTACATGCAAAAGAATGAAACTGGGCCATTTTCTTATACTATGCAAAACAAAACAAAACAAAACAAAAAACCTCAAAATGGATTAAAGACCTAAATGGGACCTGAAACCATAAAACTCATAAAAGAAAACATATGCACTAATATCTTAGACATCAGCCTCACCAATATATTTATGAACACGTCTCCTCAATCAAGGGACACAAAAGCAAAAATAAATTATTGGGACTACAACAAAATGAAAAGCTTTTGTATATCAAAGGAAACCATCAACAAAACAAGAAGGCAACCTAGTGAATGGGAAGCTATTTGTAAATGATATATCCAATAGGGGTTAATACCCAAAATAAATTTAAAAACTTATACAACTCAACACCGACCAAAAAAAATCTGATTTAAAAATGGGCAGAAGAATTGAATAGATATTTTTCCTGAGAAGACAGATGACCAAAAGACACATAAAAAGATGATCAATACCACTCATGATCAGGGAAATGCAAATCAAAACCAGAATGAGATATCACCTCACAGCAGTCAGAATAGCTAGTATGGAAAAGACAAGATATAACAAGTGTTGGTGGAGATGTGGAGAAAAGGGAGCCCTTGTGCACTGTTGGTGGGAATGTAAACTGGTGCAACCACTGTAGAAACAGTATGGAGGCTTCCCAAAAAATTAAAAATAAAAATACTATATGATCCAGTAATTCCAATACTGGGTATTTACCCAAAGAAAACAAAACACTAAATCAAAAAAATATACTCATTCCTATGTTTATTGCAGCATTATTTGCAAGAGCCAAGTTATGGAAGCAACCCAAGTGTCCATTAATAATATTTTTGAACGTTTATTTATTTTTAAGAGACAGAGAGAGACAAAGCATGAGCAGGAGAGGGGCAAAGAGAGAGGGAGACGCAGAATCCGAAGCAGGCTACAGGCTCCAAGCTATCAGCACAGAGCCCAACCCAGGACCCAAACTCACAAACTGCGAGATCATGACCTGAGCCAAAGTCAGATGCTTGACCAACTGAGCCACCCAGGTGCCCCCAAGTATCCATCAAAAGATGAAAAAAGAAGATGGGGTATATATACACAGTGGAATACTACTTAACCATTTAAAAAATAAAATCTCAGCATTTGTGACAACATGGATAAATCTAGAGGGTATTATGCTACGTGAAATAAGTCAGAGAAAGAAAATACCATACCATTTCACTTACATGTGGAATCTAAAAAACAAATGAACAAACCAAAAAACAGACTCTTAAATACAGAGGACAAACTGGTGTTTGCCACACAGGGGAGGTGAAAGGTAGGGCTTGGCAAAATAAGTGAAGGGGGTTAAGAGGTACAAACTTCCAATTATAATAAATAAGTCATGGAGATGAAAAGTACAGCATAGAAAATATAGTCAATAATATTATAATAACAATGAATGATGACAGATGGTGATATACTTATGGTGAGCATTGATTAATGTATAGAATTGTTGAATCACTATGTTGTACACCTGAAACTAATAGAACATTGTATTACAATTATACTTCAATGATAAATAATATATCAGTGCTTTAAAAAAAGAAAGTGGCA
This sequence comes from Prionailurus viverrinus, assembly GCF_022837055.1. NCBI lineage: Eukaryota > Metazoa > Chordata > Mammalia > Carnivora > Felidae > Prionailurus > Prionailurus viverrinus. Next base: position 144,447,231 of record NC_062562.1, read on the forward strand.
ACTTTCTTTTTTTTTTTTTTTCAACGTTTATTTATTTTTGGGACAGAGAGAGACAGAGCATGAACGGGGGAGGGGCAGAGAGAGAGGGAGACACAGAATCTGAAACAGGCTCCAGGCTCCGAGCCATCAGCCCAGAGCCCGACGCGGGGCTCGAACTCACGGACCGCGAGATCGTGACCTGGCTGAAGTCGGACGCTTAACCGACTGCGCCACCCAGGCGCCCCGAAAGTGGCAACTTTCAAATTAATATGTAAGGTACTAGGGCAGGAGATTGATTTGTTTCATTGACAAAATTAATTGTAAATTATGTAATCTGATCAACTATAGATAATCAATGAAGTATTTCTCTTGAGAAGACAGGATTCTAAACATATCTCTATGATATTCTTTTTCAGCATACATATTAGTTTTCTATGCTGCTGTAACAGATTACCACAAATTTAGTAGTTTAAAACAACACAATTTAGGGGCGCCTGGGTGGCGCAGCCGGTTAAGCGTCCGACTTCAGCCAGGTCACGATCTTGCGGTCCGTGAGTTCGAGCCCCGCGTCAGGCTCTGGGCTGATGGCTCGGAGCCTGGAGCCTGTTTCCGATTCTGTGTCTCCCTCTCTCTCTGCCCTTCCCCCCTTCATGCTCTGTCTCTCTCTGTCCCAAAAATAAATAAACGTTGAAAAAAAAAATAAATAAAAAGTAAAACAACACAATTTATGACCTTACAGTTCTGTACCAGAAATCCAAAATGGATCTCGTTGGGATTAAATCAAAGTATTAGCAAGGCTGCGTTCCTCTCTGGGAAAACAATATATTTCCTTGTTTTTTCCAGCTTCCAGCAGCCCACATTCCTTGGTTCATGGCCCATTTTCGAAGCCAGCAACATTGCATCTCTTATTCCATCAATCTCTCTCTGACTACAGCCAGGAAAATTTCTCTGCTTTTAAAGACTCCTGTGATTACACTGGGCCCACCAGATTACCTCCCCATCTCAAAGTCTTTAATCTAAATTAAATCCTCAAAGTCCCCTTTGGCATGAAAGGTAACATATTCACAATCTCCAAGGATTAGGGCATAGACATCTTTGGGAAGCCACTGTTCTGCCTAGCACAGTATGTTCAACAGAACTCATTAACAGTTCCATTGTCTATTGCTTATGAATCCAAAATAAACTTCAAAAATGTCATTTTATATGTAGTCTTCTTTATGGAGCGTGACATCAGTGATGCAAAACAAATAACAATAATTCTGTCATCTTCAGAAATTCTACAATCTACATATGGACTGAAGAAAATCTAATAACTAATTGTTAGTCAAGATTCCCATGCTCAGATTGGATAAAATTAGTTAACCTTAAAATTAAAACAGAATTCTACTCTGTGGAGACAAACCATTTTGGATTCAGCAATCCTCATTATTCACTTTGGAGTTACTGAATTACTTAAACAGTCCTCACTGTAGTGAGTTCTCTCTCCCACGGATATCTGCACGTTCACCTCCCTCTCTTGTCTACCTAAAATGCCATTCCCTGCCATCTTCCTGGGACCACTTCTTACTCTACTCCTTCCATACTTAACTCAAACTGTCTCCTCTGGGATCCCTTCTATAAACCCAACCAGAAAAGGTGAAAAACACTTCTCTAGGCTCCTGCCTAACTCTACACCTCACTCTTCCTAATATTTCACGCTACTCTTTTGAGGTTATTCATGTACTTGCCTCCCTCCAAAACAGTGACTGTTCTTGAAAGCACGTATGTGTGGTTTTTTTCTGCATCTTTGTCTTCCCAGCACCTAAATGGGACCTGGTACAAAAAACCCAATATTCAATAATGTTGAATAAATGAGTGAATGGCAAATGGACAAAAACAAAAAACCTTAAACTCTTTTTTAAAGTTTATTCATTTATTTTGAGACAGAAAGCCAGTAAGGGGAAGGGAGAGAGAAAGAGAGAAAGAGAGAAAGAGAGAAAGAGAGAGAGAGAGAGAGAGAGAATATCCCAACCAGGCTCTGCACTGCCAGCAGGAAGCCTGAGGCGGGTCTCAAACCTATAAACCCTGAGATCATGTCCTGAGCCAAAATCAAGAGTCGGAGGTATAAACGACCAAGCCACCCAGGTTCCCCCAAAAACCCTTAAATTAAAAAAGATATTCACTTTCTAAATCTCTATATATTATTAGAAATGTTTACTTAGTGGAAAACATATGCAATGTTATCACCAATAGGACTGGCAGCAAAATAAATAAAAATACAAATACAAAAAATAAAAACTACAAAAAATATGCTTTAATATAATTTTATTATTTATGAAGAAATATGACATTTAACTTGAGAGGCAATTCTCATCTCCTGAAACCACCACTTTATTATCGCATAATACTTTTCAATCCCTGTCCATACAGATATTGTTTATCAAGAGCCTGTGTATGTACACAACAGCCAATTATCCTTTGGCTATTAACATAGGATTTTGTATATGGTCCACATTATTACACTTTTTCAGAATTACCATCTTTAGTGTTGCTTATAACCTGTGTATTAATTTATCATCATTTGAAGGCAATAAAGTAAGTGCTTCAGAGGACAGCCTCAAGAAAGACAGCCTGGGTTTGAATCCTAGCATTTGCAGCTGTTTGACCTTGGACAAGTCGCTTCACTTCTCTGTGCCTCCATTTGTTCATCTACAACATAGGGATGGTAATAGTAGTACCCATTGTACGAGGTTTTTGTGAAAGCTAAATGAGTTAATATAAAGTGACTAGAAGAGTGCTTGATATATGGGAAGCATTCAATAAAAAAAGTATCTGCTTTATAATATTATCATTGTAATCATAAATTCATGTATGATGGTCATTTAGGTTGTTCCTAGATTGCTTATCTCTATCCCAGCAGCACCTTAAACATATGGATTTGAGGATGGTCATTTGGTTAGTTCATTGGTTTTGCCTCAATAGAATTACTTCCTTAGAACAAATTCCCAGGATTTCTTGCCCATTTCCAAAAAGACTTTTAATTCAATTTTTAAATGCTCAAGTGTAAAATTACTTAACTTTATGTTTACTTATAAGCTACTTTTTAAGAAGATAATTTCACAAAACCTCAACAACCTGTGCAGATAGAGAATTGCCAAAGAAATTGCAAAGGCCCCAAACTTTGGTTTATTTCAAGCTTTGCATCTCAGAGAAGTTGTGAATTAACCATCTCTATGCACATCCTAGTGAGAGAGAGGGTGTGAACAAAGAAATAATAATTTTTTTCCTAACATGCTTGACAACTCAAAATTCATGGATTTATGTATGTATTTTGTTTTGCTTTCTTTAGTTTTTTTTTTTGGTTTTTTGTTTTGTTTTGTTTTGTTTTTTTGCTGTCACTAAACAAAACAGTTTAACTCCCTCAGTGAGAAAGGAAACATGCCTGTCAGAAAAAGAAAAGGAGAAAAATAGCAAAAGTAAAGCATCTCTCAGAGAAAGAAGCAAACAGTAGGAAGGAAAACAGTAAAATATGCCAGGTACTTTTTGATATTGCCCATTTATTTGTGGAAACAAAGTTTGAGCACTTAGGGAGAATAGAATAAAAAGTTGGCATAACTAAAGACGACAACATGACTTGTCATTGCATCTAATATTAAAAGATTTTGGGTACTGAAAGTGGGCAAAGGAAACACCGACAAATCCATTTCCTCCAGGCAATAACACGTGTAGGTTCAGCACTATTTCTTTAGCAGAAAGCATTTGAAATCCAAACTCTGAACTATACGCATACTATGTATCTTTTGCTTTCTAGATGTGGAATCACCTAAAGGGATATTTTTGTTTATCTGGGCCTTACAAGGTTTTCCTTGATTCTTGATTTTTTTAAAAAAGCTAGTTTGTTTCATCAATATTTATGCAGTTTCAGGCATAGGTCACAACATGATTCACGCAAACTGGACAAAAGTCAATCAATCATTATGTCACAATGAACACAACTGTGTGCAGTCAGTGCCGAATTTGAAAAATGCTCTGTGGCCTTAGTCAAATTTCTGAACCAATTTGAGTAACAGCTTCCTATCAAATAAAAACAATAGCAATTGTAGTATATGTCCTCAATAGCTTCTGGGAAGGCTAAATGAGCTGATCCATGTAAAGTACTCAGGGAACAGGTGTAGAGCAAGCCCTTAATAAATGCTAGCTATTGTTATTAGGTTTTTTTTTTCAGTCAGATACTATATGGAGCTTTTGGGTTTTGAATTTTTTGTTTGTTTTTTGTTGTTGTTGTTGTTGTCATCATTGTTCAGTTGTTGCTGTTGCTTTTTGGTATATTATCCTATTCCAGGTTTTGACATCTGACTTATATTGTCCAGTGCTAAAGAGATATTTTCTTTTTCATCTCATGTTCTCTTAAGATACCCAAGAATTAAGACACTCACTATTTGTAGCTGACATGATACTATATATAGAAAACCCTAAGGATTCCACCAAAAACTACTAGAGCTGATAAATTCAGTAAACTCTCAGTATACAAAATCAATGTACAGGAATATTTTGCATTTCTATACACCTATAATGAGGCAGCAGAAATTAAGAAAACAATCCCATTTACAAATGCACCAAAAATAATAAGATACCTAAGAATAAACATAACCAAAGAGGTGAAAGACCTATACTCTGAAAACTGTAAAGCACTGAGGAAAGAAATTGAAGACAACATGAAGAAATGGAAAGACATTCCATGCTTACAGACTGGAAGAACAAATACCATTAAAATGTCTGTATTTCCCAAAGCAATCTACAGATGTAATGCAATTATTATCAAAGTACCAACAGCATTTTTCAAAGAACTAGAACCAATAATTCTAAAATTTGCATGGAAGCACAAAGACCCCAAATACCTAAAGCAATCTTGAAAAAGAAAAGCAAACCTGGAGGCATCACAATTCCACACTTCAAGTTACATTACAAAGCTGTAGTAATCAAAACAGTGTGGTACTGGCACAAAAACAGACACATAGATCAATGGAACAAAATAGAAAATCCAGAAATAAACCCACAATTATATGGTCAGTTAATCTTTGACAAAGCAGGAAAGAAGATCCAATGGGAAAAAGCCAGTCTCTTCAACAAATGGAGTTGGAAAAACTGGGCAGCAACATGCAAAAGAATGAAACTGGACCACTTTCTTATACCATACACAAAAATAAATTCAAAGTGGTGCCCCCTTTTTAATTTATTTTTGTGTATTGTGTAAGAAAGTCTGGAAAGTGTGGAGGTTCTTCAGAAAGTTAAAGACAGAACTACCCTATGACCCAACAATTGCACTACTAGGTATTTGTCCAAAGGGTATAAAAATGCTGATTCGAAGAAGCACATACACCTCAATGTTTATAGCAGCACTATCAACAGTAGCCAAACAATGGGAAGAGACCAAATGTCCATCAATGATGAATGGGTAAAGAAGATGTGGTATATTTACAATAGAATTGTACTCAGCCATTAAAAAGAATGAAATCTTGCCATTTGCAACAATGTGGATGGAACTAGAGTGTATTATGCTAAGCGAAATAAGTCAGTCAGAGAAAGGCAAATACCATATGATTTCACTTATATGTGGAATTAAAAAAAAAAACAGACGAACATAGGGAAGGGAAGGAAAAATAAGGTAAAAACAGAGAGGGAGGCAAATCATAAGAGACTCTTAACCACAGAGAACTAAGGGTTGCTGGAAGGGAAGTAGGTGGGGGATGGGCTAAGTGGGTGATGAGCATCAAGGAGGACACTTGTGATGAACACTGGGTGTTACATGTAAGTAATGAATCACTAAATTCTACTCCTGAAACAAATACTACACCATATATTAACTAAATTGAATTTAAATAAAATCTTGGAAGAATAAATAAATAAATAGGGGGCACATGGGTGGCTCAGTTGGTTGAGTATCAGACTCTATTTTGGCTCAGGTCAAAACACTGCTTTGCACTGAGCATGGAGCCTGCTTAAGATATTCTCCCTCCCTCTCTCTCTCTGTCTCTCCCCCCTGCTCACTCTTTATCTCAAATAAAAAACAAATAACTAAATAAATAAATTCAAAATGGATTAAAGACCTAAATGTGAGACCTGAAAACATAAAGATCTTAAAAGAGAGCACAGGCAGTAACTTCTCTGACATTGGCCATAGCAACTTTTTTTCTAGATAGGTCCCCTGAGGAAAGGGCAACAAAAGCAAAAATAAACCTTTGGACTATATCAAAATAAAAACCTTCTGCACAGAGAAGGAAACAATCAATAAAACTAAAAGGCAACCTACAGAATGAGAGAAGATACTTATAAATGACCTATCCAGTGAAGGGTTAGTATCCAATATATATAAAGAACTTATAAAACTTAACACCCAAAAAACAATCCAATTTAAAAGTAGACAGAAGGGGCGCCTGGGTGGCTCAGTCGGTTACGCGTCCGACTTCGGCTCAGGTCACGATCTTGCAGTATGTGGGTTCGAGCCCCGCGTCGGGCTCTGTGCTGACTGCTCAGAGCCTGGAGCCTGTTTCAGATTCTGTGTCTCCCTCTCTCTCTGACCCTCCCCTGTTCATGCTCTGTCTCTCTCTGTCTCAAAAATAAATAAACGTTAAAAAAAAAAATTTAAAAAAAAAAAAAAAGTAGACAGAAGACATGAATAGACATTTCTCCAAAAAAGACACACAGCCAACAGATATATGAAAAGATGATCATCACCACTTATCAGGCAAATGCAAATCAAAACTACAAAACCTCATACCTGTCAGAATAGCTAAAACCAAAACCACAAGAAACAACAAGTGTTGATGAGGATGTGGAGAAAGAGGAACCCTCTTGCACTGCTGGTGGGAATGCAAACTGGTGCAGCCACTGTGGAAAACAGTATGGAGATTAAAAATAAAACTACACTACAATGTAGCAATCACATTACTGGGTATTCACCCAAAGAATACAAAAACACTAATCCAAAGGGATACGTGCACCCTTAAGTTTACAGCAGCATTATTTATAATAGCCAAGATGTGGAAGCAGCCCAAGCATCCATCAATTGATGAATGGATAAAGATGTAGTGTGTACACACAGGTACACACACACACACACACACACACACACACACACACACAATGGAGTATTACTTGGCCATAAAAAGAATGCAATCTTACTATTTGCAAGGACATGGATAGAGCTAAAAGGTATAATGATGAATGAAATAAGTCAGTCAGAGAAAGACAAATACCATATGATTTATGTCACTCATATGTGAAATTTAAGAAACAAAACAAATGAGCAAAGGGAATAAAAGGAGAGAGAGAGGCAAACCAAGAAACAGACTCTTAAGTATAAACTGATGGTTACCAGAGGGGTGGTGGATGGGAGAAAGGGTGAAATAGGTAATGGGGATTAAGAATATACTTGTTGTGATGAGGACCAGGTGCTGAATGGATGTATTGAGCCATGGTATTGTACACCTGAAACTAACATAACTGTGTATATTAACTGGAAATAAAAAATTTTTTTAAAAAAGATGATAGCTTATGGATAACCTGTTCAATGCTTATGAAGTAGAAATTAAACTTGCTTTAAAAATATGAGAATATATGACATCTTTGAAGAAAGTTTGGCCTGTTTCAAGTTTACGAAAGTGACAAAGTACCTTGAAACCCTTCTAATAGTTAGACAGTCCCTTTTTTACAGATGGACACCTCTATGCAACATGAGAAACAAGGCCTTTTCATAAAGTCTCCACAGAGACTTGTGCATAAAAAAGGTCAGGCTCTGCTCCTTTAAATGTTGATCTGCCCTTCAGTATCACAACTGCTGGCAGTTCCAGGCCTTGGTTTCCCAAATATTGTGCCACATTATGAGAGAATAGAGGCACATGAGGATAGGATTTCTTCCTATTCCATCCTGAAACCATCCTTCCACCTTGTAGCAGCCTTGTCTGAAACCACCTACTGTTTAAAAGGAAATAAATGGTGGGGGGCCTGAGTGGTTCAGTTAGTTAAGCCTCCGACTTTAGCTCAGGTCATGATCTCGCCATTCTTGAGTTCGAGCCCCGCACCGGGCTCTGTGCTGACAGCTCAGAACCTGGAGCTTGCTTCAGATTCTGTGTCTGTGTCTACCTCTTTCTGCCCCTCCCCTGCTCTCTCTCTCTCTCTCTCAAAAATAAAAATTAAAAAAAAAGATATAAATTGTGCCTCCATTTAGAAAAACACAAACCATTCCCCTGTTTTCCCTGAGTCCAAGCTCTGCACAGGATCTTAATTAGCCAGAGGGATATGATGATGGTGGCAATGCCTACATTAAGCAGAAAGATCCTCTAAACAAAAAAACAAAAAAGGCTTCAGACAAAATATTACTCAGTTCATTATACAACTGAGATTTTTAGAATATTTAACTTCAGCTTTGCTTTTTCGTAGATATAGGTCAAATAACCAGGAATGCTTTAAGTTACATGTAGAGGTTCTAGCAAATGTACACTTTTCTTAAGAGAAACAGCTTTGGTAGCAGCTAATCACAGATACTGTGAGCCAGAGCTTGGGGAAACCTAGAAAGACTACACAAATGTAAATCTCACCAAAATGTGTGCATTAATTTGGTCTTCTATAGCAATTTAAAATTGAGTAGTAATTGAGATGTTCTGGATGTGTGATTCAATTCCCACAGGAAGTATCAATGCAATTCAATTGCCATTCCCTATATCCAACCACACACTGACTTAACAACTGTTTACCAGAGGCCCAGGGGAGGCCCTGCACTTGGTTTGGGGAGTATACTATGAGGAAAATAGAATCCCCCCCTGGAAGTGCCAGCACAGTCATGGGCTAAACTTGCCTAAGTTCCCTACCTTCTACAACTTACATGATAGCTCAAAATTGTTTGGGATGTAAAATAGAACTTTCAGATTAGTTCTGTGGCCATGGCCAATACACTGAGCATGATTTTAATTTTAAAAAGGAGAATCCCATTATGAATATCCCCCTGTCAGGTTTCATTAGACACCCCACAAGCACCACCACCATTTCTGATCTATGTAAGTGTACCTGTTTAGCAAATGGGATAGGACGGACCATCTGGAAGTTCAAAGATTTGCCCCAACTCAGAGTTCATCCTGAAAATAATAAATCCTTTGGGAGCTTTCACAGGAGGATAATGTCGGATTTAATTTCCACCACAGAAGAATTTCAGTAAAGTTCTAAGACCTTTTACCAATCTTTATGTGCAAGTTAAAGCAATACTCTCTACATCATTTTAAATTTTGAAAAATTCAAACCAATAAAAGGAGAGGAGGTATAGTGGAATCGTTTCCTAGAGGTGATGAAAAAAGTGCCATAAACTCAGTGTCTTAAAACAACAGAAATTGATTCTCTCACAGATCTGGAGGCTGGAAGTCTGAAATCAAGGCGTCAACAGGACTACACTTTCTCTGAAGGCTCTGGGAGGAGATTCTTCCTTACTTCTGGCAGCCTCTATTGGTTGCTGGCAATTCTTGGCACTCCTTAGCTTTCAGATGGATTACTCCAATCTCTGTCTCCATATTCAAATGGCCCTCCCCGCTGTGTGTGTCTGTGTCTCTGTTTTCTCTTAAGAATAGAAGTCATTGGATTAGAGCCCATTCTAATCCAGCATGACTTCATCTTCACCTCACCAATTATATCCATAAAGGCCCTATTTCCAAACAAAGCCACATTCTGAGGTTCCAAGTGGACTTTAATTTAGGGAACACTATTTGACCCATGTGGTGAATAAGTTTAGGAATTCCCTGAGCTTGCACTTATGGGTTAACAAGGCTTAGAGGGAAAGTGTCCAGAATAGGTAAACAAGGCAAAAGCGCCCCAGCATAGAACAAAAGTGTAGAGCTGCTTCCATAGAATGAAAGCATCCAGAATAGGTAAACAGGGTGAAAGTGCCCCCAGCATAGAACAAAAGCACAGAGATGCTTCCACAGGATGAAAGTGTCCAGAATAGGTACACAGGTAAACAGGGTGATAGACCACCGCAGCAAGGTGAAACTGCCCAGAGCTAATTAGCAAAAGAAAGGTACCTTATTGACTCCGAGGTAGCATGCTCTGTCTGTCTTATCCCCTAGGCAAGTTAAGATAAACCAATGCAGTGCCTGGTGCCTGCTGTAAACAGCCATCTGCTCGGAGCTGGGATTTTGTTTTGTATTAACCCAAACCCCTGACACTGCATACCTTCAAAACTTCCTCTCACAGACTTGAGTTAATGATCACTGTTTGTCTCTTTCTGCACGTCCATCACATGTGTAAGCCTTCTGATGCTAATAAACACGGAGCAAGGACCCTTATTCAGGGCTCTTGTCTCCTCCCAAACATTAGCCTCTCTTGTATTTAATTCTGCATCCGCTCTCTTGCTGGACAAGAGAGAATGCCAGGCTCAAAGTCTGCAACAGACCCAGGATATAGGGGTGCAAAAAAACTACTCACCTCTCCATCACTAATGAATTCCAAAGGGAGTCAAAGTTAATTTGGAATCTTCAACAAGTTCTCAACATATGCACAGTTTTGTCTTATCTAAGATCATAAAACCTGTCATCTCTATTAATTACGTTGATGTTTTATATTTACAAATTGCTTTAATATTGTCTCATTTGACAGTGACAAATACAAATATTCACCCTGAAACAGTCTCTTTTTACAGATATAATGAGGGAGAGTAGAGTAAGTTAACCTTTCATCAAACAACTACTCTGTGAAATATTGTTCTTGGTGCTTCATGGGTTATCTCATTTAATCCATATAAAAACTCTAAGGTAAGTGTAAGTGGTATTATTCCCATTATAAGGATGAGGAATGGGTGCCTGGGTGACTCAGTCAGTTGAGCATCCGACTTTGGCTCAAGACGTGATCTCACGGTTTGTGAGTTCGAGCCCTGCGTTGGGCTCTGTGCTGACAGCTCAGAGCCTGGAGCCTGCTTCAGATTCTGTGTCTCCTTCTCTCTCTGCCCCTCCCCTGCTCATGATCTGTCTCTCTCAGTCTCTCAAAACTAAATAAACATTAAAAAATTAAAAAAAAAAAAAGGATGAGGAAAACAGCACTAAATAACTTAACCAAGGCCATATAGCTAGTTAAGTGGCTAGTCTGGAACTGCACCTCAAGTGAGTCTGTGTTCCAAATCTATACTTTTCAATGCTTCCCTCTTAATTAAGCCTTTCTAGCAAGTCTTTGACTTTATTCAGAGTCAGGATTTGCTAAAATATGTTCAGCGATCTTAACATGATTCTATTGATCAAGGCATAAACTACATGATCTGATAAGAGGATTGACACAGAGGAACCCAGAGCCACTTATCATGACACATGTAGGGGACCATGGTTTTATTTCCTTTTGTAGTTATTCTTTATGTTCAAATAAAATATACATATTTTCCCAACAGTGAAAATAGAGGAAGCATTATGGTGGTAAGAACAGTCAAACATTTACACATTTTTAAACAGCCTCCAAAACAGTAACCCTCTGGAACTTTCATTCTTTCTTCTCCATGAGTGCCAAGAGGGTGGAATCAGGAAATAAGTCCATCTCCCCTGAAAGAAAAGCAAACTGGGAATGCAAAAAAGGCCACCCAGGAACTCATCTTCCCCTTCATCTTCTGCTCCGTGTATATGTGAAAGAGGCTATAAAGACTGTCCTAGGCACATCTCTCTTTGTATCCCAACTTATAAGAAGGATGAAAAGGGAGTTGTCATCACCTTAAAAAATAAAAAGGGGAATGAAAATTGTCCCAAATGTACATTATTTGGGAACTTTTTTTTTTAATGTTTATTTATTTTTGAGAGAGACAGACACAGAATGCGAGTGGGCTAGGGGCAGAGAGAGAGGGAGACAGAGAAGCAAAGCAGGCTCCAGGCTCTGAGCTGTCAGCACAGAGCCTGACCCGGGGTTTGAACTCACAAGCTGTGAGATCATGACCTGAGCCGAAGTCGGACGCTCAACCGACTGAGCCACCCAGGCACCCCATTAGGAACATATTTTAATCTTCCAGTACTTGTTAAGTATATCCTTTTTATCTAATGAAGGATTAGAGAAAATGTACCATTTGGACACTGACTTTAAAAAGTTGTACCTTCGGGGCGCCTGGGTGGCACAGTCGGTTAAGCGTCCGACTTCAGCCAGGTCACGATCTCGCGGTCCGTGGGTTCGAGCCCCGCGTCAGGCTCTGGACTGATGGTTCAGAGCCTGGAGCCTGCTTCCGATTCTGCATCTCCCTCTCTCTCTGCCCCTCCCCCCGTTCATGCTCTGTCTCTCTCTGTCTCAAAAATAAATAAAAAAAGTTAAAAAAAAATTAAAAAAAAAAAAAAGTTGTACCTTCAACATTAAAAAACAAAAATTAAAAAAAAAAGGCGGGGGGGGGGGGGCGCCTGGGTGGCTCAGTCAGTTAAGCGTCCGACTTCGGCTCAGGTCATGATCTCGCAGTCCATGAGTTTGAGCCCAGCATTGGGCTCTGTGCTGACAGCTCAGAGCCTGGAGCCTGCTTCTGATTCAGTGTCTCCCTCTCTCTCTGCCCCTCCCCCATTCATGCTCTGTCGCTGTCTCAGAAATAAACAAACATTAGAAAAAAAATTTTTTTAATAAAAAGTTGTACCTTCACTGGGAAGCCAAAATCAGTTGCTGAAAGATGGCTTCTTGAATCTGACGTCTCAGGAACAAACTCTGACTGGGAATGTGATGTATGTGACTGTGCATGTGTGTTGTGTGTGTATATTATACTTAATCATCAATTCTATCTCACAAATATTATAGACATCACCACAAAAACAGAACTTTCTGGATTCTTAATGCGCTCTATTTTACTTGTTTACAAATAAATATTGCTAATCGCTACTGTTAATGCCTATTGGGTGTCAGAAAAGTAAGCATTTTCTGTACATATTCCTTTCCCTTACAATCATCATGCAATCATTAGTTACTAATCCCCATTTTACCAATACAGACTCCGAGAAATTTAAGTGGGTAGTCATTCAAGTCCTAATGAACGGATGAGCCAGAATTTGGACTCAAGTTCACATGACTCTGAAGCCTGCCTCCACACAAATAAAGTGTTCACTCATTCATTTATATAAGATCGTGAACCTCTTCAAGTATGCCCTTTCATCCTAGGCTTATTAAAAATTAATCACCCATTCCCTTCTTTTGAGATCCGCTCTGACCTAATGGAGGTGAACAGAGGTAGGATCAAGAATCCTTATCTTCAGTATATCTTTGTCTTTTTAGCTCAAAGAAGCCTAAGCTTTTTGGGCCTATACTCTTTAGATAATTTCCTCATATATTCAGTTAGAAGACAGACCTGTCTTAGAGGTCTGCTTCATATTGGATTTTCACTATAAATTTTATTTCAGGAGACGTGGTTTGATCTGTATTGTAACTGGACATCTAATAGAGATCCATGTTATAAATGAAATTATATTTCTTTTGTAAATTGGTAAATATTATCAAGTACATTGGACACTTTTATATTAGATAACAAATATTTAAGAAAGCAGGTACTTAAGTTTGGGATTTTAAAGGGTTGAACCATGCATGAAGATTTAAGAAAGGAGGCAAAGGAGAGTACGGAAGGCAGAAGAGGGAGAGAATGATAAAGAACAGAAGAAACTTCTCATGACTAGAAGAGGAATGTCCTAATTGCAGAATTTTTAAATTTTTATCTTTATAAAATTATTTAAATATATGTAATAACAAATAAAGATGAGTTAAATTGAAATAATTTTTAAACGTAAAATAGCTAAATGAGTCATTGTCAAAATGTACTAGAGTTCTAACTGATTATGGAGTTCATTAATTAATTTGTATTTTCATGGCATAAAAAAAATGTGGTAGCCAAGCTGTGCAGATAATGTACATAACATCCACTGAATTGCAGACAGAAAAAGCAAACACTGGAAAGCAGCTCTCACTGGTCTGGAATATTCTATATCAAGCTGTTTGTGCAAGACTTCATGAAACATGGTACATGGCACAAATACCACCAATGCATTATGATACATATCTGACTCTCATTTTTGACTTCAGACACTCCTAGAAAAGCACAAAGGCTTTGTGGTTTTGTCATACAGAAGCTGTGTGGTCAGGAAAGCAGCTTCCTTGTTCTGCAGCAAGACACTAGAAGAGCTTAATATTGGAGAGCCAAGGGTTCCACTGAGGTTTCTAAAAGTGCAGCAGTTGCCATTAGAAACTTCCTAGCCCTCGAATGTGCATTTTACAGAGTGCTCAGAGGGTGATAAACAGATCTTTTACTTGATTTGCCATCTGTGAATTTTAAAGCTGTTAAGGCACTTTTCAGTCTTTATTTCCATGATGCTCCTGATCACATTTGCTAGTTAGATGCACTCAATGTTACTCAGTTCTACTGAGAAAATTGTACTGATGCAGCTCTAATTTGGCATTAGCTCAGGGTTGCTCTTTTGTCTTATGGGTGTGTGTGTGTATGTGTGTAACATATCAGGTAAAATAAATCATCTTGAAACTTTGGCCTATTGTGAGTACTTCAAATAATTCTTTTCATTTCTTCATGACCAGAAGCTTACATTACAAGGCTTTTACTACGTTTGAGTAGAATTTGTGTTCTCAATTCAACCCAGACTAGGAATGAAAAGGCATAGGGAAGAAACATGGCCTTCCTGGACAGCCTGAATCAATAAGTTGTTACTCTTTGCCAAATGTAGCTCATGTACTAACGGCTTCATTTCCATTCCTCTTTGCAGTCTGAGCCTAGATAACCAGTTATAGGAGCTACAGGATTGCACTGACAGCTGTCACACAGGCAGTACCCACTGGCTTTCAATAACCTTTGCCATTTTTTCATTTGTTGGCTTTCTGAAAGACAAAACTGTGCTGATCCTGATTGTATGAAGCCAAAAAGAAAAAGCCATTTCATTTTACCTGGTGCTTTGCCTTGGTTTCTTTCTTCAATGAAAAGGCTGCATCACTAGTGCAGCTGGCCCTGTGTATTCTTTTTCCAGGAGTAGCAACAGAGTCATTCATTCATTCAATCAATATAACTCATATTCATGGAGCACCTACTATGTGCCAGGTACTGTTCTGGAAGCATATACAGTAATGAATGAAACCCAGTTCCTGGACTTGTAGAGCTTTCATTCAAGGGGGTGGGATGAGAGGAGACAGATAGAAAAGCATGTAAACAAAGAAGGTAAGATTGTGGTACAACCTTGAAAAAAACAAAGCTAAGAGAATGGGTTAGAGCAAGGTTTCTCAATCTTGGCACTACTGACATTTTTGACCAGATGATCCTTCGTTGTGAGGAGCTATCTTGTACAATATAGGATGTTTAGCATCATCATTGGCTTCCACCTACTAGCACCCCACAATGAAGTCATGATAGTCAAAAATGTCTCCAGACACTGGTCAATGTTTCTTGGGGGACAAAATCACCCTCAGTTAGGAACCACTGGGATTGATATGACCAGCCTGGGGAGGGGAGGGTGATGAAGGACAGTCTCTAAGGAGAGATGACTCTTGAGCTGAACCACAAAAGATGAGGAGACAGTTTTAAGATGACTTAGAGGAAGAGTATTTGAGATAGAGGAAATAGCCACAGCAAGGCTCTAGATGGAAGTGAGCTGGCACATTTGAGGCCTGCGTCCCCTTCTGCAGCAAAACCACCACTAAATTTCTCTCATAACAAAAACCAACCAGGAAGGAGATGCCAAACATAAAGTGATCAAACACAGAATTTATGTTGATACCTAATCATAGAACCGAAATTTCAGAACCTTTTTCTTAAATATACACTATTATCCAGAGAACGACTGATGTGTCTGGTATAAAACTATAGTTAAGGGGCGCCTGGGTGGCGCAGTCGGTTAAGCGTCCGACTTCAGCCAGGTCACGATCTCACGGTCCGTGAGTTCGAGCCCCGCGTCAGGCTCTGGGCTGATGGCTCGGAGCCTGGAGCCTGTTTCAGATTCTGTGTCTCCCTCTCTCTCTGCCCCTCCCCCGTTCATGCTCTGTCTCTCTCTCTCTGTCTCAAAAATAAATAAAAACAGGGGCGCCTGGGTGGCGCAGTCGGTTGGGCGTCTGGCTTCAGCCAGGTCGCGATCTCGCAGTCTGTGAGTTTGAGCCCCGCGTCGGGCTCTGGGCTGATGGCTCAGTGCCTGGAGCCTGTTTCCGATTCTGTGTCTCCCTCTCTCTCTGCCTCTCCCCCGTTCATGCTTTGTCTCTCTCTGTCCCAAAAATAAATAAACGTTGAAAAATAAATAAAAACGTTAAAAAATAAATAAATAAACAAATAAACAAACAAACATAGTTAAAAAGTAATTTTTTGGAAGGGGAGAGCCCTGGGTGGCTCAATCGGTTAAGCATCCGACTTTGGCTCAGGTCATGATCTCATGGTTTGCGGGTTCAAGCCCCATGTGGAGTTCTGCACTGACAGCCCAGAGTCTGGAACCTGCTTCAGATTCTGTGTTTCCTTCTTTCTCTGTCCCTCCCCAACTTGTGCTCTCTCTCAAAATTAAATAAATAAACTTTAAAAAAAAATTTTTAAGTAATTTTTTGGAATTCTAACTTGATTTGAAACCAAGGGGTACTAGGACCCATGGTTAATGGGTCCGCCCATGCCCCCCCCCCCCCCCCCGCCCATGCCCAACATCACAGAGCTCACCCACTTCCCATCCTTTGTTCTCTGGCTCTAATTTGTATAATGTGGAAGTTGAAGCAGATGATTCCTAAAGTTCCTTCAGGATAAAAATTCTGTGATCCATTTGTAAATTAGTGCTAAGTAATTTTTTGTCCCATATGTTTGAATGTTAGTAAACATAGCATATTCATAGCATTTTAGAATTAATACATTGTAGGGGCTCCTGGGTGGCTCAGTTGGTTGAGCATCCCTCTCTTGATTTGGGCTCAAGTCATGGCCCTAGGGTCGTGGGATGGAGCCCTGCATCAGGCTCTGTGCTGACAGTGCAGAGCCTACTTGAGATTCTCTCTCTCCCTCTGCCCCTTTCCTCCACTTGCACTCTCTCTCATTCTCTCTCTAACAAAAACAGAAATAAAAAATATAGTAAAATAACTAATGCACTGTCTATATTCCAAACATTTCAAGTTTTACCATGTCCATGAACATGAATGTAGTCACATTTCCATTACTGCGTGAATTATTAGGGCTCAGGCTTCCTTTGAAGTCTCCCTCAGTTATTTTTGAGGGTAGTATCAGATGTCATTTTACATTCAATAACCACAAAACCAAACACTTATGGTCTTCCACCCTGGCCTTTTTTGCTAGTCCTCTTCTTGTGAGGAAGTAAGAGAGCTGGCACACTGCCATGTCTCCAGGGTCGCCATGAGATCACTGACTTTCTGGAGCTATCCTCTCCACTGCTGCTATACAGCAATCCAGTGTGCTCTGCTGGGGGCACCAGGAGCATCCAGGGTGTCAAATCTTGCCTGGGGTCTATGGCAGTGAGGAGAAAAAGATGAAGGCTTACCCACCTGCTAATGTTACAGTTGGTCACCTGGGCACTACAGTTCATTCCTGCCCACTTTCACATGGTCTTTCACAAACACTACTCCTTCCCCTTCTGACCTTTACCCATTTCCAGCTAGCTAGACTCCATATGGTCATCTTTATTCTTGTATCTTTCCCTACCTCTCTCCAGGAACTCATGCACAAAACAGGTGCCTCTTCTTCCATCAGAACAGTCATTTTGTGACCATCATTTTAGACAACCACATCCCCATGGGAGTGACTAACTCGATGCTCCAAAAGCCATAATCCATGCTGGACTCTGTTAGGAAATTCTGCCAGCTACAGATACATGAGAAAACTGAGAGCCATTGGCATCAAAGACATCAGCACCAGAAACAGTCTTTAAACCACTCAATTTGATTTCCTGACAAATTTATTTCTCCACCCAACTGCTAGATCCTAGCATCTTCCTATTGCCACCTACAGAGTTAGAATAATTGGATCTCATGAGTGAGGTGCAGTCATGGCGATCCACCAAGATGCTTTATGATTCCTTGCAAAGCTGGACTCTCTAACCATTCTGGTAAGGCTATCAATAATCTTGCCCAAATGTAGTAAAGTCATCCCCTAAAACAACTTACTTGAGACTACTGATCCATTTAACATGGGTTTTCCTAGTCAATATAGAAACTTTGAGCCTCTGAATTCTGATAGATGGGTTCTATAGTCCTATATGACTTTCCCTGCCTATCAACTGCCCTAAGTAGAGTAGCCTCAAGATACCTATGGGCTTTGCTAACTAAATTTGGATTAAATAAGTTGTGTTTTTCTAATACACATAAAAATTATTTTCCTATCTTTGTGAATTTTTTCACAGCCAGATCTTCTGTAATCCTGAGAAGCCTTTTGATTTCCTTGGAATTAATATGGCACAACAACAGCAAACTTCAGAAAAACGTCAAGGCGTGTGCACCTCAAATCCACGTCCAACTAGCTTCAGCAGCAGTCATCTTGTACATAATTCAATAGGAGAGAAAGCAAGCACCTCCAACATTCTGCAAGCCCACAGAAATCCAAGCTGCTTGAGTTTCATAAATCCTGTGTGCATGAACACCAGAGAGCTTGCCAGCAGGAAGTTCAAACACTGGTTGCCTTGGACATTCCTAGAAGACTTTTTCTTAATTATCCTTCAGGGCACTATGACATTAATTTAGACAAGAGATGACAATAGCTGGACTAATAATAGCAATGATAGCAGAGATAAACACAAAGGACAAATTCAGAAGCTAACCAGGAGATAAAATGGCTCATATGTCCACAAACATGCATGGGTATGGGCAATGAGGAAAGGAGAGAAGGCAGTGATGACACCCAGATTTCTGGCTTACATGCCAGAGAGAATGCTGCCATTTTTTATTCAACAATAGGATGAGAAGCAGAGCTGGAGAGAAATATGGTTAACTGCATCCTAATTTATATTTGCAAAACGATGAAGCACATAGAAGAGCATACATTTTCTACAAAATGCTTATATTCTTATTTAAGAGAAAATGTTTGTATTTACTGTCAATGCATTTTGACCTATTTTCAGAAAACATATTCCAAAGTTTTCTATTTGCCTTAATAGGACACCAAATAATATTAACCAGCAGGAGATGGAAGTAATTAAATGAAGTAATTAAATTAGATGAAACTTGTATTAAAACACTAATCATAAAAGCTCACTCATTTATTCAAAAAACATTTATTGAATTCCAGCTATGAGCCAAATACTGTCCTGAGATACAGAAACATAGATAATAATAATGCCTGACATGTAAGAAGCACCAGCCACCATACTATCACTTGACCTGCCATTAACAAACTGCCCCCGCTATGACCCTGCAAGGAAGATGCTAATGGAATAGCTGTTTTATAGATAATGAAACTAAGATGGTGACATGTAGACTAACTTGAGCAACAAGTAGACAGCCAGGATTTGTACCCAACACTGAGACCCTGCTATACCACCTCCCTCACAGAACTCAAGACCCGTTCAGGAGGCAGACCCAGAAGTAAGTGATTATAAAGCTTTTATAATTATCACCTTGCTTATTCACTTCCAACCACACAGTTCTGTCATTCTCCAGGCCTCTAATAGCCACTGGAGTCAGTACACCTGACATGATCTATAATCACCAGCCTCTCCTGAGCCCCACTCTGCCTATAATAGTAGCAGTCACTGGTTTTCAGTCATTTCATGGAGTTTTCCAGCTTGTAAGCCGCCTGAATTTCTTTTCTTTTTCCTGTTGAGTTTTTGCCTTGAATGCCTAACTTTTCCTTGGGGATACATAGTTCCCAATTCTATTTCCCACAGAAGTTTTAATCCTGGAATATCTAATAGAGTGTGTCTGTTTCAACATCAGGGATATAAATACTTAAAATGGAGGTTTTGCTTGGTGCTTCAAGAAACCAAGGGCCAGCCAACCATGAGCCAAGGGATTTACCATGTGTATTTAAATATAGTTCAGGCTTCTCCCCTCTCTCCACTCCCACAAGATTTAGCACCTAGAACAAAACACTGTGTCTTCAGTTTGCACTCTGGGACTGCTGAGGAAGTAAATCTACCTGGAAACTTCATTTGAAAAGGAGCAGGGATACATAGCAGCTGTTAGGAAGAAATTATCCTAGAACCAGCACTAAGTGTCAAATCAGAAGGGAAGCTTGTTAAAATCCCACCATCTTTTCCAAAGTCAAGAATACGTTGTCCAGTATGAAGCCCAGCCTCAATCTCAGCTGTTGAACGTTCAGTGAAAGAGGAACACTGAGGAGACACAGAAGGGAACCCTCCCCCACCAGAAACCCTGAGAATTCAGTATCCTCTGTCTGGTTCTGCAGCTCTGTTATTTGCTACGTCCCATCCTGCCCGAGTCTAAATTCCAAACCTTCAGAGCTAGACTCAGAGTTGCCAGGGTGGAAAGTGTAGAATGAACCAAGGAGATCCCACACATGTAATTCACCCACTATCTCTACTCTGGAAAAAAAAAACTACAAGGCTCTGGAATCCTGGCAAGTCCTTCAATAGAAGTGAGAGAATTCCTGACCCTGTTAAGAGTTCAGATGTTAGATCCTGAAGATAAGCAGGTAAACAGCTTTAAAAAAATATGAAGGTTCCTGGTCAACTTTAGAGAGTCAGAATTCTTTTCCCTACGTTCAAGACAAGCCCAAGTAGCTCAATGCCTAAATTATGAAGCCACACCACAAAGATGTTGATTCTTTCAGTTTGGGGAGATGCTATAGGAGCAGCAAGAATTTAGGCATCATGAATTAGACTAGCTCAATTCACGTAGGCTCACATCTGTAAACATAGAGACACATAGATCTGCTGATTGATATACTGTCTTTTAACTAAGTTAAAAAAAAAAACTTCAAAGTGTATAACGCTTTACCTCCCAAGCATGTTATGAGTTGGACATTTGCTAAAATGGTTTTAGCTCTCAATACAAAGGAGAATGATCTAGACTTGTGAAATATCAAGTGATGGAGCAAACTGTGTTATAAGGGAGTAAACACCAGTCCAGCATTCAAGCCAAAGCTGGATGGTCATCTGCCACAGATGCTTTAGAGAGTTCTAATAATTTAGGTGTGAGGTAAGAATAAATGACCCCTATGATTTCTACCAATCCTAATGTATATGAGGAATCTTTTTTTATTGCAAAAGCACCCAAAAGTAAAATGATCAGTGACTTTCCTCCAGTCACACAATCGGATACTCTAACTCCTAGTATACTTTCCACTAGATGATCTTCGGCACCACCAGTAAACTCAACCTCATACCTCAAGAGGACACTGGCTATGAAAAGTTCCCTTTGCATAGATAATGGGCACAAACAGAAGGTTCAACATCTGATGGCTATGCTTTCACATATTTTGTAAAATGATCAACTTAGTATAGGTTCTACATTAGACTGAAACTGATAAACTTCTGAAAACAATGTAAAGAGTATCTCAAAGTCAGTACCGAACATTCTAGATAATTGGACTAAAGTAATAATTTTACTGTGAGCCTCGTAATCAAACATATGGCATCACTTATTTGGCTGAGTCGGTCTCAGACTATGGGAAAAACAAGGATTTTTTCCATCATACAGATCACAACCTTATATAATGGTGTCCCTTGCATAACAGTCATACCCCTATTTTTGGACTGGCAGAGCCAGCATAAAAAGTGTTATTATTACACAAATAAATACACCACATTAAAGGTGTTTTTAAAGACAAAAATACATTTTCAATTTTATTACTACTTTTCAAATACCAGAGGCTAGACAGATGTTCTAAGCACCTTGCTTCACTGCTTTTAAAGCTGTTTCAACAGTGACCCAACTGACTAACTACAACCACGTATCTTCCCAAACATAGAATTTCCCAGGAAGTCTGAGGTTATTTGGGTCAAGTTCATAAGGTATTTGATTCAGAGCCTGATAATACAGCTTTTGTGTGGTATGAGCACACCAGGTCATGGAGCTATATTTTAACTGAGACACAAAAACCAAGGTAACAACAAAAACTTGTATTCATTGTCAAGTTTCCGTATCATTACAGCTAAAGAAATGAAAAGCACATCCAATTGCCTGCTTCTATTAATACACACAGTGAACTTTGATGTAAATGTCAGACATGCTCACTTTAGGCTTCTGGTCAAATCTGCATGAGGATAATTAAATTCCAAGTTTCCAAATCCCCCCTGTAAATTCAACAGATATGATATATTTCTTTTCTTGTACTAAGCTATTGTTTACTATTGCTCTGAATTACTCAACAGCTGTAATTTTGCAATTCACTAAATGTTGAAGGGTAGAATAAGTGTACAGAGGGCTCTGAATGTGTGTAAACTCAAAGCCTGATGCCAGCACTCTGATGTTACACTAAGCCACATTCTCCCACCTTCACAAAACATCACTCCGCTTCAACTGGCTCATTCCTCCAAATACCTAGTGGCCTGTGGTCAATTTCACTTCCCTATACACCTTCCTTAGTTAGACCTGCATTGTCTAACCTGGTAGTCACTAGCCCCGTGCGGCTACTGAGCACCTGAAATGTGGCTGGTCTAAACTGAGATGTTCCTAAGTATAAAGTCACACACCAGATCTTGAAGACTTAGTAGGAAAAAAAGAATGTAAAATGTCTCAATAATAATTTTTATATTGATTTCCCATTGAAATATGACTATTTTGTATATTTAGGTTAAATAAAACATATATACAGAAATTTTTAAAATTTACATTCCTGTAGTACATTTGTTTGATAACGGTGAATTAGAGATGTTTAGCCTCTCTCTGACTCAATTCCATTGAGCCTTCCTCAATTAGATACAAGTTAGTCTTCTAATTTTACCTTTTATGTTTCTTAATCTCTTTTTTGATCCTTTTGTCTTTCTGAGTTGCATACTGGGTGTTTCTCATTTTTATCTTCCAAATCACTGATTCTTTCTTCACTGGGTGTAATCTGTTGTTAATCCATCCATTCCATCAGGTTTTGTATGTTCATTTTGACATTTTGAACATGGTTTTATTTGTTGCATTTCCACACAAGAGTTCACCAGGGTTAGAAAAAAGTTGGAAATTGTTAGGCAGTTTCTACTAATGCTGAACACATGCATACTCTGTAACCTGGCAATTTCCTTCCTAGGTATAAACCAACAGAAATGGATAAATAATAACTGGAAATTACCCAAATTCCCATGAGCAGTTGAATGGGTAAATAGATTGTGGTATATTTACACAGTGTACTATTTTATATAGAAAAATATGAATGAATTTTATATTTTTTATTATTTTCATATGTTGACAGATAAAGGTCATATCCAAAAGAGTACATCCTATATAAATTTATAAAATGTTAAAATAAAAAAAAAAAGGCAAGAGGACTCTGGGTGGCTCAGTCAGTTAAGCGCCCAACTCTTGACATCGGCTCAGGTCATGATCTTGTGGTTGTAGGATGAAGTGCCCGCACTGGGCTCTGCGCTGACAGCACAGAATCTGCCTGATGGATTCTCTCTCTCCTTCTCTCTCTGCCCCTCCTCTGAACATTCTCTCTCTCTTTCTCTCTCTCTCAAAATAAACAAACAAACATTAAAAAATAGAGGCAGACCAACTATGGTATTAGAATTCAGGTCAGTGGTTGCCCTTGGAGTAGGGAGATTATCTGGAAGAGCACATGAAGAAGGCTTCTAAGATGCTGATAAGTTTCTTTTTCTTAAACTGAATACTAGTTACATGGTGCATTTAATTTGTGAAAATTCATCAGGCTATATAATGATAGCTTTTATACTTTTCTATGTGTAAGGCTTTTAAAAATTGTTTTAACGTTTATTTATTTTTGAGAGAGAGAGTGTGTGAGCAGGGGAGGGGAAGAGAGAGAGGGAGACACAGAATCCAAAGCAGGCTCCAGGTTCTGAGCTGTCAGCACAGAGCCTGACACGCGGCTCGAACTCAGGAACTGTGAGATCATGACCTGAGCTGAAGTCCGACACTTAGGCGCCCCTATGTGTAAGACCTTTTAAACAATATTATAAATTCAAACTCCTTATCAGTCAGATTTCAAAAAAACTTGGTGGTGAAATATTTTTTTTCCCTTTCAGTTTTCAATTTAAAATATAATATTCTTTATTTCCAGAATTTCATTTGGGTTCTTTTTCAAATTCTGACTAATCATTTTTAAAAAACATTTTTAATGTTTATTTAATTTTGAGAGAGAGAGAGAGAGTGTGAGCAGGGGAGAGGCAGAGAGAGAGAGAGAAACAGAATCCAAAGCAGGCTCCAGGCTCTGAGCTGTCAGCACACAGCCCAATGCGGGGCTCGAACTCACGAACCGTGAGATCATGACCTAAGCTGAAGTCAGATGCTTAGCTGACTGAGTCACCCAGGCACCCCTTGATTAATCATTTTTAACAGCCTCTTGTTTCTTGCTCATGTTTTAAATGTATTTTATTTCTATAAATATTTTAAGGATACTTAATTTATATTCTAACTCTGATAATCCTTATATTGAAGTCCTTGGGAAGTCTAATTCTATTGTTTTTTGTTTCTACTTATAACTTGTGCACTCTATAATTAGTAGCTTTTTACTGTGAACTCATACATGGCTGATCTCAGTCTGTGGGGTTCCTAAAGAGCCTCAATTATGGGTATATTCCTCCAAAGAGAAGCCTCATCTGATTTTGCCAGGCCTTCTGAGTCACTCTCACACTAGAAATCATCTTAACCCAATTCTTTCATTTGAGTTTTCCTGGACAGCATATGAAGATTATGTAAATTTAAACCCCAAATCCTCATGAGGTCAGAATTGTCAGGAGAAACTCTTTTTATTACCCCATTTCCAGCCAAGGCTGGAACAAGCAACTTCTCACAGCAAATTTCTTTGCCAGATGGATCTTTCAGTCCATCTTTCCACTAAAGATACAGATCTTCAAGCCTTCCAAGTTTTGTAGGCTCTTAATCAGCCCTGACTCACTACCCTGTAGCACCCAAGACTCCTATTCCACCATCCACCTCAATCACCCCCTGTTGTGTGACAGTTCAAAACCAAGTCTTCAGGTTCCTTTTATCTTCACCCACCCCCAAGGCAGCCAACCCTGATATCAGCTCTCCATTTCTAGCCCCTGTGAATTTATCTGAAATTTCTATGAGCTTAGCTACAAATTTTTTATGATACCCGGCATTCCTCAGTGTGTGTAATCAGGAGAGTTTCTCAAAACATTCAGTCTGTCATAATACCAGAGGCAGAAGTACACCAGGCCTTCTCTATCTGATACTTAAAAGCTACTGGGACAATCTGGTTGTGATTTCCAGGGCTTTGGAAGCCTCCTCTTGGTCACCTTCCAGCTTAACTATACCTGAATTTTATAGAACTAAAAAATGTTTGACGTGAACTGAGATAAGCTGGGATGCCAACTAATGTTCACATTATGTTACCACCTACCACTTAGTGGACTTACTTTAAAAAATCACCCAACAGGGGCGCCTGGGTGGCTCAGTCAGTTGAGCGTCCGACTTCGGCTCAGGTCATGATCTCGCAGCTCGTGAATTCGAGCCCGGCATTGGGCTCTGTGCTGACAGTTGAGAGCCTGGAGCCTGCTTCGGATTCTGGGTCTCCCTCTCTCTCTGCCCAACCTACCTGCATTCTGTCTCTGTCTCTCTCAAAAATAAATAAACATTAAAAAAAAATTTTTTAATCACCGAATAGAGAGAAACTTGCTCCTTTTTTATTCCAAGGCATAAAATAATTCAGAAACCATTCATTCATACAACCAATATTCACCAAGAATCTACTCTTTGCCAGGCACAGTACAAAGTACTCAGCACACAAAAATGATTAAAACATGAAGGAGGCCCTCAAAGAATTTAGCAACAGTATTTTAAAGAGTTTTTTTTTTTTAATTTTTCTTAAAAATTCCTGATCAAGAAGTACAGACTGCCCTGCATATAGTGTTAAGAGTCTAAGGACAAGTCAAAGTTTGGTAGATAAAAGTGACTTGTTAAAAATGTGAATTGCACCATGCCACATTACTGCTTAAATACCTCTAATAGCTTCTCATTGTCTCTGGACTATAAACCACACTCCACTGTGGCCTACAAGGCCCTATGGGATGTGCCCCTACTTATGTCCCACTCTTCATCTTATACTCCTCTTCTTGCACACTCCATTCTCTCTACAGTGGCTTCCTTCTTTTCTTCAAAGATGCCTAGGTCATTCTTACTTTAACTCATTTTCACACACTCTTCCTTTCCTCTAGAATACTGACTCTTCTCTCAGATCTTTATATGGACCCCAAGTCCCATCATCTGGGTCTCAGCTCAAATGAGAGAACCTTTGAGAAGTTCCTTCCCTGACCACCCAGTATCATTTATCTATTACATCATCCTTGTTCTAGTTTTCTCATAGTACATAGTGGTATTTTACATTATCTAACTTTTTATGCATCTTCTCATTTACAAAGCCCATTCTTGCTTTTCTCTGTATTCTCTACGTGAACCTGGTACATATAGTGGGGGCTCCATTCATAGATGAGAATGAATGAATAAATGATCAGGGATGTCTGCAAGTGTGAAGAATTGGAGAGTTCCTTCCATTTGTGCCACTTAATTACAGCCCAGGAAATAAGACAAGTAGCAAAAAAAAATTCCAGTTAGTGCAGTAAATGCCATAAGGTTCAGTAGTAGCTAAAGGGAGAGTAATGAACTCTGTTGGGAGCAAGTGTGGGAGACATCAGAGAAACTGTCCCAGAAAAGACAGCATGCAAAAGATCCTAAAGAATGAGTAGGCAGGTGCTGGCTAGACATGGTGGAAAAAAGCATCCAGACAGGAAAAGACCACACGCAGTGGCAAGCGGATGACATACTCCTCCTTCCTTTATGCTGTCACCCTAAATTCAGAGAATGTAGAACTTCCCAAAGGGTTCAAGTGTGACCCCTCATCCAGAGGTGGCCAGAGTGTCCTATTGTAGACTTTGCTGCCAACTAACTTTGAGATCTGTCAGTTAACTGCTTTTCCCTCCAGTCCTCAGTTTCAGCATCGGGGTAATCAGAGTTTGACTCGAGTCTCCAAGATCCCTCTCAGCTGTCAAAATCCATCAGTTACTCCTCTGTTTGCTCCAGGACACGTTATAAAATGGCCAGTACTGAAACTGTGAAACACAAAATCCTTTTGATGGTTAAATTTTGTGTGTGTGGTTTATTTTTGGTTTTTAACGATTAAGAGAGTCCACAGAATATCTGTGTTCCAGTCCATTGCTGGATTATGGCTCAATGCATAAATCAATGATAAAATGCAGCTCTGGATTTTGGTCAATTCTGAGGCCTTGTTGTGCACACTGCCTGTGGCCAGTCAGCCTTGCTAGGATGGGCACAGAGCAGGAAGCTGACTCAGGTCTGTGACTCCCACACGACAGGGCTTCACAACATGAGATTTGCAGACCACTTGTTCCATATCAAGTGGTCTTTTGAAAAATTCAGGTTCCTGCATGCAAATCAAAACCACAATGAGATATCACCTCACACCTGTCAGAATGGCTAAAATAAAAAATATAAGAAACAAGGGTTGGCAAGGATGTGGAGAAAAAGGAACCCTCGTGCACTGTCGGTGGGAATGCAAACTGGTACAGCCACTGTGAAAAACAGTTTGGAGATTCCTCAAAAAGTTAAAAACAGAACTACCCTACAATCCAATAGTCACACTACTGGGAATCGTGATACTGGGTATTTAGTAAAAAAATAGAAAAACACTAATTCAAAGGGATACATGCACCCCTATGTTTATTGCAGCATTATTCACAATAGCCAAATTATGGAAGCAGCCCAAGTGTCTATCAATAGATGAATGGATAAAGAAGATGTGGTGTCTATACACAATGAAATATTATTGGGCCATAAAAAAGAATGAAGTCTTTCCATTTGCAACAACATGGATAGAGCTAGAGAGTACAAATGTGAAGCAAAATAAGTCAGAGTAAGTCAAATACCATATGATTTCACTCATATGTGGAATTTAAGAAACAAATGAGCAAAGGGAAAAAGAGAGAGAGAGAGAGAAACCAACAGACTCTTAACGATAGAGAACTGATGGTTACCAGAGATGAGGTGGGTGGGAAGATGAGTGAAACAAGTGATGGAGATTAAAGAGTACACTTATCATGAGCACTGACTAATGTATAGAACTGTTAAATCACTATATCATATACCTGTAACTAATATAACACTATATGTTAACAACAATGGAATTAAAATTAAAAAGTGAAAGAAAAAACGGAAAGAGAAGAGGAAAGGAAAGGAAAGAAAAATAAACAAACAAACAAAAAGAAACAAAGAAAGAGAAGAAAAACAAATTCAGGTCCCTGGGTCAAACCACCCACCACTCCCTTAGACCCGACTGACTTAGGATCTGTTGTGAGTGGAGCCCAGAAATCCATTAATAAGAATGGCCAGGTAATTCTCTCTTAGGCACTCTCAAGTACAGAAACACCACCCCTTAGCTTCACTCTGTTCTGTAGCAAAAACGAAACTCTAACACTAATAGTGGCTAGCATTTATTGAGTGCTTATTATATGCCATGATCTGTAGCAGGTTTCTCTGACCTCCTTTCTTGCCTTCACTGTGTTACATAACCTACCCAAGTTCACAGACCAACCAGTTGAGGGAGTCAGGATTTGAGCCCATGTTTCTCTGACCCCAGAATCCATGTCCTCAAATGCTCACTAGACTGTAGCAGGTTATGCTGCTTAGGAGCTGCTGCTCTGGCATGTCCACAATGAGTTCAAATCCCAGCTGCACTGATTACTAGCTGCCCTTGGACAAGTTCTTTAGCCTCAATTTCCCCATTTGTAAGGCGGGACTATTAAGCAGTCCTACCCCATAAGATGGTCAGTTGTGAAGAATAATTGAGGGGATCCATGTAAACTGTTTAGAAGGAAACTGGCACATCACAAGCACTCAATAAGCATTAGCCATTACGATCCAGCCCCCCCCCCCCTTCTCCAGCCTTCAGGCTCCTCAGTGCCTGTCGCTGGTCCCACAGGAGATCTCTGGCAAGTATGCGGAGGCAGATCTGAAGAAAATATATCCTCTCTGCTGGAAAACAACCCATAGCACATGCTCCACCAACAGTGGGTCAGTAGTGTGCTCTCTGGAGATAAAGGACGGCACATTATTTGAACTTAAATGTTCAAAGGGCGTCAACTCTTTTCTAGCACAGAATACTTTCAGCCTTGCTGCTTCTTTTTCTTTCATGCCTCCTAATGATTCAGTCTGTCATTATAAACCTTTCAGTTCTGTTTCAACAAAGCACAAAGGGATTCCATCCTTTAATCCTCAAAATAGTTTGTCTTTATAGTTTGGCAGGTAAGACTTGGTGGCAGCAGTAACTCCTGAAACCCGGCTCTCATTATGCCAAGAACTGCAATGTGTTGCTGCATCAAAGCATGAGTGATAACAAATGCTTTTAGATGGTGAGAACTGCTCTTTATAACCTGCCTTCCAAGTGCCCTCTTGACACAGAAGAACTTTTTTGACTACTATCAATCATCATTAGTAGCAAATGGTGATATCTGTCCAGGTGACATCTCAGCCAAGGAAGTTTCATCCTTAAAATGTCAACTACAGCAAGACTGAAATATAGAAATACAGTAAAGACTTTTTCTTCTGTGGCAAAAATTATTTCATAAGTCATGTTTTTACCAAATCTCCTAAGGAGATACTTAAAATAATTAATTTTTCTTTCTAAATGAAACAATTTTTACAGTTGTGCCTTGAATTTTAAGTAAGCCACTATTTATGAACACAGATATTTCAAGAGCCCAGAGAAAGGAGAGTCAGCAGAAAAGGCAGCATTGCCACACCATCCTCACACAAATTCCAATAATATGCCTGTGAGCTTCCAAGTCCATCCCAAAACCTCCACCCACAGGAGATGAGACATCTGAGGTACCCAAGCCCCAGCAGACCACAGATCTGCTGACCAGGCTGTAAACTGACTTCCCCTTTGGAAAAGCCAATCTACTAAGCAACTCCCAAATTTGGCAGGACCCATGCAAATAGGCAGCTAACTCCTTGGTAGAATTTCCTTTTGCTGCACCAAGCTGAGACCTTCCTCCCTCTGAAAGGGACTGAAGCTTTCTCAGATGCAGAACCCTTTGAAAAATGGAGAAAAGATACTGGTCCCATAACAATGCAGTCTTTTTATTAATAAATACCCAAGCTTGAAAAGTTCTTAGAAACATCCAACTCCAGACAATAAATGCTTGGCTTTGGGTGAAAGCCAACATAGGTGACTATGCCCCCCAAAAAATGCCAGCTGAAGGCTTCTTCCATAACCTACTATGAAGCCAATCAATTTGGTTTGAGATTCAACTCCACAGTGAAGGTGTTTCCAGCCTGAGAGGGTATGCAGGGTAAGCTAAAGTTTGAGAGTGGTAAAAGGTTTGTAATCAAAGGACCTGCATGAAAAAAACGAGCCTCCCCAGAAATTTATTTTGTTGGATGTTGACATAATTTCCTGAAACCACCAGTTTCAGAGACCAACACAGAATCTATGCCATATTTCAGCAAGAGTAACGGCAAAGTATCAACCACTTGTGTCATATTACAATAACATATCCTCATTAGAAACCTCTATCCTAGAGAAGGAAACTGTCTGCATTACAGGTAGGAGCTCCACTGTCCCGAGAGAGCCTGAAAACTTAACACTACTGAGATTTCACTCCACCCCAACCCCAACCTCACCTGCTCCTGCTGCTCCCTACAGCTGTCCAGTTTCTGCATATGGGCACATATGAAAATCCAGAAACATCTGCCTTTTCCCCTGACCGACGTACAAACTTCAGTAATAAGTCAAAGAATTATTGCAAAATATTGCTAATAATGTACTCAAATTATGAAAAGCGCTCTTATTAGAGGGCTGGAATTAAAATCACACACCAAAAAAAAAAAAAAGTTTACAAAATACAAGGATAAATATGTTTATTTAAACTTCTAACTAGAGTAGATTCCCACTGCAACCACTTAGGGAGCAAGGAGCCTTGGTTCCACCCAGAATCTGCTTTCCAGACTAAGTCTCTAATGTATACGTCCTTGCTGTCCCCTTGGTCACCAGCCATACAGCTCTTCTGCCCCTGACCCTAAGCTTGTGTGGGTCCCAGCCTCCAAAGCAAGGAAGCCTCTTCCCTTCCAGGTCCCCAAAGATGCCTCCCTGGGTTTCAGGCTATGCGGCAATAATATCACAGTTGCCTGCTTTGTCTTCTTGAAGGTTTTATTTCCATGGACCACAGGCCAGAAGGCCCAGGTCTTACTAAATCCAATGTTCGCAATCAACTCACCTGAGTAAACAAGACCTTAAGAGTCCACCTCTGCCAATTCTTTTTCACACATAAAGCAGAGAGATTGAATGATTCGCTCAAGGTCACACTGCAAATTAGGGAGAAACCAAACCTTCTGTTACTCAAGTCAACGGTTTTTACCTGGTGCCGTGATAAGCTCTGTTGAGTCACGCCCATATTCCCAGGGATCCCTCTTCCAGCAGCTGCTAGTGCTACTTCTATCCTCATACCTGTAACCTTCTCCAGAGAACTGACCTTAGGTAATAGAGCCACTTTGCCCAAAGGTGCCTGGGAATCATCCCTAACTCAGGGCAAGGCTGTCCCTAGCTAAGAACTGATTGGTGCAAGGATATTAAATCCTCACTCCTGTGCCTCAAGACAGATTAGATTCTGATGTGATTAATGTTACAGAGCATCTCATGGGATCAGGTTGACACTAGGTTCACCTGAAACCACATCCTTTCTCCTGAGAATGCTCTTTAAGAAATCACTTATATAAGAATCTCCTGTCTGGGACACTGACCAGATGCTGCACTCCTCCATGAGTGTTCCAAGCTGCCATACTGGCTCAGCGTCCACAATGGTCAAAAGGTCTCCATGGACTGTCTTTATCTAGAGCCCATCAACATTAAATCCACTGACTCAGAAAGCCAAGAATAGCCTCCTTGTCCCTTCCAGCTTAGAAATCTACCCTTCCCCTGGGAAAAGCACTAAGACCCTCCTTCCTGCCCCTCAGCTCTCACCTGACTTGTAGTTAGGAGCTAAAAGACACATTCTGAAGTCAGTAAACAATCAAGCTGAAGTTATCAGCAACAGAACATTGTCTAAAAATACTATCAATGACTCATTCTTCCAGCTCTGCTCCTTAGGGAGCAGAGGAACCTTCCCCAAGTTCCCTTAATTTGCTTCTTGCATTGTAAAATCTTTTAAACAGAGAATGGGGATATATCACAGCATTAACTTTAACAACAAGCCACCCATTGCTTTTGAAATGATTCTACTCCACTTCCTTAGAGGAACCACTGTGCTTTCTCCAAGTTCTTATTGGACACAGTATTTGGTACAGGAAGACATCATTTCTGGAGATCATTTAACTATGACTTGTTTACATAAAACAGCATCCTCACTGGGTTTTCAGCTTTTTCTCTTCTGGTAGAGGTCAGATTATTGACAAAATACCCAGAAAATTTATAACCTGCTTTGTAGCAATAGTAGCTATTCTTTTATAGCAGCTGATATGTACCAGGCACCAGAAATATGCCACTTCTACTCACAACAGGTAGACACAATGAAGCTCAGGGAGAGTAAAAAACATATCAATGTTATATAATTATATAATTATATATAATATAATTACATGGTAGAAACAGGATTTGAACCCAGGTTCATCTAACCACAAAACATGTGATTGGGCCTTTTCACCAAAATGTCCTTGCCATTGCTGTAGTGCTTGAGGCTGGTTCTATCCTGAAGCAATTCTTGTTCCAAGCCAAGTTTCCTTGAATTTGAGAACACCAGAATTATTGGGTGTTCTCAAAACTATACCATGTTGCCTGACCTTGAGAGAGTGCAACAATACAAAGACTTTCTGGCATGGATACAGATCAAAAGGATCAAAAGGACCTTTGACAGGAAGAAGTAGTAAACATACCATTCCCTATTCCTCCCTTAGATATAGCTAAAAACATGGACATTACATCTAGAACAAACATAAGAATACTCTGAAAGGTAAAGAGAAGTCAAGAAGGTTAACTTGGGGCACCTGGGTGGCTCAGTTGGTTAAGCATCCGACTTCAGCTCAGGTCATGATCTCATGGTTTGTGAGCTTGAGCCCCGCGTCGGGCTCTGTGCTGACAGCTCAGAGCCTGGAGCCTGCTTCGGATTCTGTGTTTCCCTCTCTCTCTGCCCCTCCCCTGCTCATGCTCGCTCTCTCTCTCTCTCTCAAAAATAAACATTAAAAAAAAATTTTTTTTAAGAAGGTTAAGGACCTCAGGACCCAAGGAATAACATGGCGATGAGTTCCTAGATTTTATTTTTTTCCTCATATATTTTATTTTTTTTTTTTAATTTTTTTATTTTTTTATTTTTTATGAAATTTATTGACAAATTGGTTTCCATACAACACCCAGTGCTCATCCCAAAAGGTGCCCTCCTCAATACCCATCACCCACCCTCCCCTCCCTCCCACCCTCCATCAACCCTCAGTTCTCAGTTTTTAACAGTCTCTTATGCTTTGGCTGTCTCCCACTCTAACCTCTTTTTTTTTTTTTCCTTCCCCTCCCCCATGGGTTCCTGGTAAGTTTCTCAGGATCCACATAAGAGTGAAACCATATGGTATCTGTCTTTCTCTGTATGGCTTATTTCACTTAGCATCACACTCTCCAGTTCCATCCACGTTGCTACAAAAGGCCATATTTCATTTTTTCTCATTGCCACGTAATATTCCATTGTGTATATAAACCACAATTTCTTTATCCATTCATCAGTTGATGGACATTTAGGCTCTTTCCATAATTTGGCTATTGTTGAGAGTGCTGCTATGAACATTGGGGTACAAGTGCCCCTATGCATCAGTACTCCTGTATCCCTTGGATAAATTCCTAGCAGTGCTATTGCTGGGTCATAGGGTAGGTCTATTTTTAATTTTCTGAGGAACCTCCACACTGCTTTCCAGAGTGGCTGCACCAATTTGCATTCCCACCAACAGTGCAAGAGGGTTCCCGTTTCTCCACATCCTCTCCAGCATCTATAGTCTCCTGATTTGTTCATTTTGGCCACTCTGACTGGCGTGAGGTGATACCTGAGTGTGGTTTTGATTTGTATTTCCCTGATGAGGAGCGACGCTGAACATCTTTTCATGTGCCTGTTGGCCATCCGGATGTCTTCTTTAGAGAAGTGTCTATTCATGTTTTCTGCCCATTTCTTCACTGGGTTATTTGTTTTTCGGGTGTGGAGTTTGGTGAGCTCTTTATAGATTTTGGATACTAGCCCTTTGTCCGATATGTCATTTGCGAATATCTTTTCCCATTCCGTTGGTTACCTTTTAGTTTTGTTGGTTGTTTCCTTTGCTGTGCAGAAGCTTTTTATCTTCATAAGGTCCCAGTAATTCACTTTTGCTTTTAATTCCCTTGCCTTTGGGGATGTGTCGAGTAAGAGATTGCTACGGCTGAGGTCAGAGAGGTCTTTTCCTGCTTTCTCCTCTAAGGTTTTGATGGTTTCTTGTCTCACATTTAGGTCCTTTATCCATTTTGAGTTTATTTTTGTGAATGGTGTGAGAAAGTGGTCTAGTTTCAACCTTCTGCATGTTGCTGTCCAATTCTCCCAGCACCATTTGTTAAAGAGGCTGTCTTTTTTCCATTGGATGTTCTTTCCTGCTTTGTCAAAGATGAGTTGGCCATACGTTTGTGGGTCTAGTTCTGGGGTTTCTATTCTATTCCATTGGTCTATGTGTCTGTTTTGGTGCCAATACCATGCTGTCTTGATGATGACAGCTTTGTAGTAGAGGCTAAAGTCTGGGATTGTGATGCCTCCTGCTTTGGTCTTCTTCTTCAAAATTCCTTTGGCTATTCGGGGCCTTTTGTGGTTCCATATGAATTTTAGGATTGCTTGTTTTAGTTTCGAGAAGAATGCTGGTGCAATTTTGATTGGGATTGCATTGAATGTGTAGATAGCTTTGGGTAGTATTGACATTTTGACAATATTTATTTTTCCAATCCATGAGCAGGGAATGTCTTTCCATTTCTTTAAATCTTCTTCAATTTCCTTCATAAGCTTTCTATAATTTTCAGCATACAGATCCTTTACATCTTTGGTTAGATTTATTCCTAGGTATTTTATGCTTCTTGGTGCAATTGTGAATGGGATCAGTTTCTTTATTTGTCTTTCTGTTGCTTCATTGTTAGTGTATAAGAATGCAACTGATTTCTGTACATTGATTTTGTATCCTGCAACTTTGCTGAATTCCTGTATCAGTTCTAGCAGACTTTTGGTGGAGTCTATCGGATTTTCCATGTATAGTATCATGTCATCTGCAAAAAGCGAAAGCTTGACTTCATCTTTGCCAATTTTGATGCCTTTGATTTCCTTTTGTTGTCTGATTGCTGATGCTAGAACTTCCAGCACTATGTTAAACAGCATCGGTGAGAGTGGGCATCCTTGTCGTGTTCCTGATCTCAGGGAAAAAGCTCTCAGTTTTTCCCCGTTGAGGATGATGTTAGCTGTGGGCTTTTCATAAATGGCTTTTATGATCTTTAAGTATGTTCCTTCTATCCCGACTTTCTCGAGGGTTTTTATTAAGAAAGGGTGCTGGATTTTGTCGAAGGCCTTTTCTGCATCGATTGACAGGATCATATGGTTCTTCTCTCTTTTTTTGTTAATGTGATGTATCACGTTGATTGATTTGCGAATGTTGAACCAGCCCTGCATCCCAGGAATGAATCCCACTTGATCATGGTGAATAATTCTTTTTATATGCCGTTGAATTCGATTTGCTAGTATCTTATGGAGAATTTTTGCATCCATATTCATCAGGGATATTGGCCTGTAGTTCTCTTTTTTTACTGGGTCTCTGTCTGGTTTAGGAATCAAAGTAATACTGGCTTCATAGAATGAGTCTGGAAGTTTTCCTTCCCTTTCTATTTCTTGGAATAGCTTGAGAAGGATAGGTATGATCTCTGCTTTAAACGTCTGGTAGAACTCCCCTGGGAAGCCATCTGGTCCTGGACTCTTATTTGTTGGGAGATTTTTGATAACCGATTCAATTTCTTCGCTGGTTCTGGGTCTGTTCAAGCTTTCTATTTCCTCCTGATTGAGTTTTGGAAGCGTGTGGGTGTTCAGGAATTTGTCCATTTCTTCCAGGTTGTCCAGTTTGTTGGCATATAATTTTTCATAGTATTCCCTGATAATTGCTTGTATCTCTGAGGGATTGGTTGTAATCATTCCATTTTCATTCATGATTTTATCTATTTGGGTCATCTCCCTTTTCTTTTTGAGAAGCCTGGCTAGAGGTTTGTCAATTTTGTTTATTTTTTCAAAAAACCAACTCTTGGTTTCGTTGATATGCTCTACAGTTTTTTTAGATTCTATATTGTTTATTTCTGCTCTGATCTTTATTATTTCTCTTCTTCTGCTAGGTTTAGGCTGCCTTTGCTGTTCTGCTTCTAGTTCCTTTAGGTGTGCTGTTAGAGTTTGTATTTGGGATTTTTCTTGTTTCTTGAGATAGGACTGGATGGCAATGTATTTTCCTCTCAGGACTGCCTTTGCTGCGTCCCAAAGCGTTTGGATTGTTGTATTTTCATTTTCGTTTGTTTCCATATATTTTTTAATTTCTTCTCTAATTGCCTGGTTGACCCACTCATTCGTTAGTAGGGTGTTCTTTAACCTCCATGCTTTTGGAGGTTTTCCAGACTTTTTTCTGTGGTTGATTTCAAGCTTCATAGCATTGTGGTCTGAAAGTAAGCATGGTATAATTTCAATTCTTGTAAACTTATGAAGGGCTGTTTTGTGACCCAGTATATGATCTATCTTGGAGAATGTTCCATGTGCACTCGAGAAGAAAGTATATTCTGTTGCTTTGGGATGCAGAGTTCTAAATATATCTGTCAAGTCCATCTGATCCAATGTCTCATTCAGGGCCCTTGTTTCTTTATTGACCGTGTGTCTAGATGATCTATCCATTTCTGTAAGTGGGGTGTTAAAGTCCCCTGCAATTACCACATTCTTCTCAATAAGGTTGCTTATGTTTATGAGTAATTGTTTTATATATTTGGGGGCTCCGGTATTCGGCGCATAGACGTTTATAATTGTTACCTCTTCCTGATGGATAGACCCTGTAACTATTATATAATGTCCTTCTTCATCTCTTGTTACAGCCTTTAATTTAAAGTCTAGTTTGTCTGATAGAAGTATGGCTACTCCAGCTTTTTTTTGGCTTCCAGTAGCATGATAAATAGTTCTCCATCCCCTCACTCTCAATCTAAAGGTGTCCTCAGGTCTAAAATGAGTCTCTTGTAGACAGCAAATAGATGGGTCTTGTTTTTTTATCCATTCTGATACCCTATGTCTTTTGGTTGGCGCATTTAATCCATTTACATTCAGTGTTATTATAGAAAGATACGGGTTTAGAGTCATTGTGATGTCTGTATGTTTTATGCTTGTAGTGATGTCTCTGGGACTTTGTCTCACAGGGTCCCCCTTAGGATCTCTTGTAGGGCTGGTTTAGTGGTGACAAATTCCTTCAGTTTTTGTTTGTTCGGGAAGACCTTTATCTCTCCTTCTATTCTAAATGACAGACTTGCTGGATAAAGGATTCTTGGCTGCATATTTTTTCTGTCTAGCACCCTGAAAATCTCGTGCCAATTCTTTCTGGCCTGCCAAGTTTCAAAAGAGAGATCAGTCACGAGTCTTATAGGTCTCCCTTTATATGTGAGGGCACGTTTACCCCTCGCTGCTTTCAGAATTTTCTCTTTATCCTTGTATTTTGCCAGTTTCACTATGATATGTCGTGCAGAAGATCGATTCAAGTTACGTCTGAAGGGAGTTCTCTGTGCCTCTTGGATTTCAATGCTTTTTTCCTTCCCCAGTTCAGGGAAGTTCTCAGCTATTATTTCTTCAAGTACCCCTTCAGCACCTTTCCCTCTCTCTTCCTCCTCTGGGATACCAATTATGCGTATATTATTTCTCTTTAGTGCATCACTTAGTTCTCTAATTTTCCCCTCATACTCCTGGATTTTTTTATCTCTCTTTTTCTCAGCTTCCTCTTTTTCCATAACTTTATCTTCTAGTTCACCTATTCTCTCCTCTGCCTCTTCAAGCCGAGCTGTGGTGGTTTCCATTTTGTTATGCATTTCGTTTAAAGCGTTTTTCAGCTCCTCGTGACTGTTCCTTAGTCCCTTGATCTCTGTAGCAAGAGATTCTCTGCTGTCCTGTATACTGTTTTCAAGCCCAGCAATTAATTTTATGACTATTATTCTAAATTCACTTTCTGTTATATTATTTAAATCCTTTTTGATCAGCTCATTAGCTGTTGTGATTTCCTGGAGATTCTTCTGAGGAGAGTTCTTCCGCTTGGTCATTTTGGATAGTCCCTGGTGTGGTGAGGACCTGCAGGGCACTTCCCCTGTGCTGTGGTGTATAACTGGAGTTGGTGGGCGGGGCCGCAGTCAGACCTGATGTCTGCCCCCAGCCCACCGCTGGGGCCACAGTCAGACTGGTGTGTGCCTTCTCTTCCCCTCTCCTAGGGGCAGGATTCACTGTGGGGTGGTGTGGCTCGTCTGGGCTACTTGCACCCTGCCAGGCTTGTGATGCTGGGGGTCTGGAGTATTAGCTGGGGTGGGTAGGCAAGGTGCACGGGGGCAGGAGGGGCAGGCTTAGATCGCTTCTCCTTAGGTGATCCACTTCAGGAGGGGCCCTGTGGCAGCGGGAGGGAGTCAGATCCGCTGCCGGAGGTTTGGCTCCGCAGAAGCGCAGAGTTGGGTGTTTGCGCGGAGCGAGCAAGTTCCCTGGCAGGAACCGGTTCCCTTTGGGATTTTGGCTGGGGGATGGGCGGGGGAGATGGCGCTGGTGAGCGCCTTTGTTCCCCACCAAACTGAGCTCTGTTGTCAGGGGGCTCAGCAGCTCTCCCTCCCCTTGTCCTCCAGCCTTCCCGCTTTCCGAGCAGAGCTGTTAACTTATGACCTCCCAGACGCTAAGTCGCGCTTGCTGTCGGAACACAGTCCCACAGTCCGTCAGGCCCCTCCGCTTTTGCAAGCCAGTCTCAGGGGCTCTGCTTGGCCTGCGAGCCGCCCCTCCGCCCCGGCTCCCTCCCGCCAGTCCGTGGAGCGCGCACCGCCTCGCCGCCCTTCCTACCCTCTTCCGCAGGCCTCTCGTCTGCGTTTGGCTCCGGCGACTCCGTTCTGCTAATCCTCTGTTGTTTTCTGGGTTATTTAGGCAGGTGTAGATGGAATCTAAGTGATCAGCAGGACGTGTGGTGAGCCCAGCGTCCTCCTAAGCCGCCATCTTGCCGAAAGTCTCTTCCTCATATATTTTAGACTAAATACTAGAGAATCCAGGAACGTG
This sequence comes from Prionailurus viverrinus, assembly GCF_022837055.1. Taxonomy (NCBI): domain Eukaryota; kingdom Metazoa; phylum Chordata; class Mammalia; order Carnivora; family Felidae; genus Prionailurus; species Prionailurus viverrinus. The sequence continues at coordinate 144,486,554 of NC_062562.1, forward strand.
GAAATTCTAACACATATAGAAAAAAAAAAATAAAAAGGCCCTCTCTCCAAAGAACCAGGAAAGGAGCAGCCTAGATGCTTTAGATAGAAAACTTTTAGGTAATAAACATTTTACTACCTCTAAACACTGCAGAAAAGACTTTAGTCCCACACCAGCAAAGGCCAAGACTAGAGCAAAGTATCCCAATACCCTGACCAGGATGATCTTAGAGAAGTTTGAATGGGGAGACTGGATTTTCATCTTTGTTGGGTATTAGTTGAGCCTAGTGGAGAGTCAGGACTTTACCATCACCATTCTGCAGTGCCAATTCCCAGCAATGTAAGTGGAGGTCACATGGAGCAGTATCAAGGCACCCCCCCCCAGAGCCAGAATGGTATCAATAAATAATTATAAACATTCTTGACACAAATGGAAAAACTAGAAAGATTTGGCAAAGAAATAAGAATTATCAGCAAAGAGAGAGAAGATATAAAGAACCAAATAATAGTTTGATACTAAAATATACCATAACTGAAATTTTTTAAAAAATGTTAATTGACAGGCTCAACAGCAAAATGGAGAGGAGAGAGGAAAGAATCAGTGAACTGAGGATAGAAAAATAGAAATTACCCAATCGAATAGAGAGAAAGTAGACCAGTTTAGAAAAAAGAAAAAGAACAGAGTCTCAGAGACTGTAGGATTATCAAAAACAGTCCTAAAATATAGATCATCTGACTCCCAGAAGAACAGGAAAAAGAGGGTAGAGCTGAACAAGTATTTAAAGAAATAATGGTTGAAAACTTCACAAACTTGGCAAAAGAAGACCCAAGAATCTCAGTAAAGACCAAACAGGATAAACCCAGAAATCCATACCAAGACACATTATCATTACACTTCTGAAAACTAAAGACAAAGACAAAATCTGGAAAGTAGCCAATGAGAAACGATACATTAACTATAGAGGATTTCTCATAAGAAATCAAGGAGGCCTGAAGGAAATGGTGCAATAGCTTTCAAGAAAGGAAGAAAAGAATAATCAATCCAGGATTCTATGTCCAGAGAAAATATGCTTCAGGAAGGACATTCTCAGAAGGAAAAGCAACAGGCCTACCCAAAAGAATGGCTAAAGACAGGTCTCTAAACAAAGGAAAAGATTAAAAAAGGAATCTTTGAACATCAGGAAAGAAGAAAGAACAACAGAGCAAAAGTATGGATAAATACAAGATTTTATTTCTCTTCAGTTTTCTAAATATGGTTTAAGAATAAAGCAAAAATCATAATACTATCTATTATGGTTCTCAAGTATGCAGAGGACATATTTAAAACAATGATAAAAGGGGGAGGGTAAAGGGACATAAGTTCCTACACTTCAATGGAACTGGTAAAATATCAACACCAGTAGACTATGAAAAATTATGTATAAATAAATGTTATATGGAGAACCACCAAAAAAAAAGCTATTTAAAGAGACATACCCTAAAATAGAAATCAAAATAACACCACTCTAAATTAAAATGGAATTCTATAAAATGTTCAAGCAACCCACAGGAAAGCAGGAAAAGGGCAAAGGAGAGATTGCGGAGAAGTGGGAGTGGGTGGAGGCAACTCCCTCTCTTACACCAGGGTCATCTGGAGTTAACTAGACCTTTTCATGAGGGAGCAGTCTGTCTGCCATTTGGGTACCCATTTGGGCTGGAGATAAAGAAAGGAACCCTCCAGGAAGCCACAGAGCTTTCCCTTGGGAATTACAGTGGGTTGGTAAATGCTTGCAGTGGTACTCATGGAAGGCTCTTTTCAAAGCCAACAGGCTGACCTGCCAGCATACCCTAAGGGACTCCTTGCCAATCCTTGGGTCTCAGCTAACCTTCAGCAAAATGGAGCCTCCCTCCTTGGAGAGGATGGTACATTTACATTCCAATTACAAAAGCCATTTGTGTGCAACCCATGCTGCTGGGGAGGAGAAATGGAAATAAAGTGGGTTTGAAAAAGGTCTAATGCAGTGTGGACAAGGGGAAAAACAAGTGTGATCATTTGGATCACTGCTGCAAATGCTGAAAGAAATGAGCTAGATCAAAATCAATCAGCCTTCGTAAACTCTCCCTACCAGATACATAAAAGACCTGTATTAACAGCCATCTTCAATCTTAGAAATATTAAGAAGAAAATGAATAGAGTTCCAGAGTAGTTCAACCTCCCTTTAAGTTCATTAGAAGCAATGTCCTGAATCCTTCCAGGCAGGTGGAGAGCCCCCAGTCTTATAGTAAAACATTTCATAAGATCTGCTGTCCCTATGTTCCCGGCCCCCCAACTCTATGTCTCCTAGAAGAATGCTTCTGGAAACTTTCCATTACAGTTGTTTATGATTTTTATGCTTAAAAAAAAAAACTTTTTAAAGGTGTCTGGGGAAGGTATTTGTACATTACATGCCATTTATTATTCCAAATATAATTTTAATCAGTTCAACATAAAAGCATCTTAATATCCTCAATAATGGCAAGGGTAATTTTAAATATTAAAATCCGCATTAGGACAAAAGGGACTTTCATTCTCTCCTTCCAAATAAGCACAGTCAGCTTGGTGCACACCTCTGATCTTCCTCTCCACTCTCCCTTCCTCTTTTCTTCCCTCTGCCTTTCCTCTTCCCTCTCATTCTTCCTCCTTATAACAAAAAGCAGGCTTGTAGGGGCAGTCAGGGTTGACCTCAAAAATCTTATTATTCCTTTCCCTTCCACATGCTCAGAAACCTAAGACTCTTTATAAAAGTAGCTCTATTTTTCCCAGGAAAAATATCTGCTTTTTATGTTTGCCCTGTCTTTAGCCAACTCTAATAGATTTTCTATTGAGTTATAGTCTGTACCCCAGATTCCTAAAAGGTACATTTGCCGACAATACCAGGTAGTCTCCCTTGAGGTTTTGGAAATAATCTTCCTTTCACCAAAAGGCAAACAGCCCAAGGAAGGCTCTTCTCTGCCTACATCCTCCTCCAACTTCCCAAGAGCAGAACTGACCCTTGCAAAAACTTGGGAAAGTTTCTGAAAATTTAGAAATGGGGTTCTATGGCTTCTTCTAAACTGTTAAATTTAAAACTAATGCCTCAAGTTAATTAAGCTCTTTGTGCCTTGAGCTGATTAGTGAACACTAAATTTCATGCTAATGCTCCCAAACCATTTGCCTGCAATGCCAAGACTCGCTTTCCAAATTCCACTGATTTCATTTATAATATGCTCACATTATCTCACGACCATGGTTCTAAGTGTTTCTATCTAGTTTGCTCTCCTCTTCCAGGTGGGCTAGTATTTATCGTGTTAGGCCATAATGCTCCAACTTTCCACCGGCACACGAAGCTAGTCGTTTTCTAAAGTAGTCCTGGAATCCATTACCATGGAAACAAAAGGTATAAAAATCTGTTTTTATCTAATAGGAAAATCTAGAGGAACTCTAAAAAGATCAAACGTGTTTTCAAAGTAAACGTATAACCAAATACATCCTAGCATGGTTAAAGAAGCCTTGGGGTAGAATAATAAGGCAGGTTAACAGAAGAAGAAAGGGGGTGGGGGCAGCCATGAATACACAGCAGCAGTATCAGGAGGGTCTGGGGCTGGTTACCTGATGGACAAGAGGGGCTGCTGACCAAGTCTACCCCCAAAAGTGGCTGAAAAAAAACAATTCTCTTCTTCTGCCAAGGTACAGGAAATAGGATGGGAACTCTGTTCTCTCCCCACATATATGAAAATGTATCGTCTGTTATTCTGATGTTGATAGTATCATAAACTTTGGTCCCAATATCTCTACCCAACCATTCAAAGCTAGACTCAATGGAAATGAGGAGTAAATCAAAGAACCTTAATACAAATACGTTCATTTAATCATCTCTGCATTTGATCTAGAACTTGATCCCACATGTTGAGGAAATGCTGTTGTGCATCATATTTTAGTTTGGGAAAGGAGTAGGTGCAAACCATGTATTTATTTTAATGTTCTCAGTGTTTTCCTGAAGTCCAAGTAGTTTTACCACATCCTGCCATTAACTTCAAAGAATAATTTTGTATACATTCATCCTTCCATGGAAAACTTCCTGATACATAAAGTGCTATGGCCATCTGTAATAATATAAATTCTTCCCATCCAGTATCCTCCTTGGAAAACATCTGGAACAATAGAAAGCTCCCATCAACACTGCTAAAGGAGTACACACTTCCCAACATTTCCCAAGGAGCTGTGTGACCACTCCAGGAGCAGGGAGGCCATATGAGGCCATGGATAGTCAGACTTGATCCTTGTATTGAGGTCACTGCCCACTGAGGATGTGCTGGCCAGCCCATCTGCCATTCCAGCCACTCCACACTGAGGCTTACAAGTGTAAGGCTTACAGAGCTGAGGTTCAGTGTGTTAACTCTTCTGCTCAAAAGCAATCTTTTAGAATAGCAAGGAAAAATGGATTTAACTTAGAACAGAGTTAAACTACCAGCAGGATTGTGTTCAGGGGGAAGGAAGCCATAACAGAAAGGATTTAAAATCATACTGTATGAAAGGCTATACAAAACAGTGATTAAAATCATGAGCTTTTGCATTTGTCAGACCACGGTTTGAGTATGGCGTGGCCACTTACTTTTTAAGTCAGTTATCTAAGGAACCTTAATAAGCCTCATTTCCTCATCTGAAAACCATAGCTATATGATGGAATTGTGATAAGGATCAAATATGATCAGGCATGCTAAGTGTTTAGCACAGCACCTGGTATATAGGAAGCTTTCAAACGTTAGCTTTTATGCTGTTACTAGTAGGAGCAGGTAAACAATAGGAACTTTGAGCCTAAAGAACTCAAGACTCAGGAACAACAGGGATCTGCAAACATTTGAAGGACTGTATGTCTCATGAAAAAGAGATTATCAGAAGACAGGAGCAGGACCAATGGGTAGAAGTGATTGACCATGACATCTGCCCCCCTCTTAAGCACCGGGATTGCTTCATCTGGTCCAACTGGCTAGATAGGCTTCCCCATGCTTTATGGAATTAAATCATTCTGAAAACTATTCATAGGGGAGAAGAAATTCAGGTCAGAATAAAGAAAAAAATTATTCCATTACAAAATGGAGTGGACAGTTGGTGAGAATATTGCATCCCCTCACTGACATTGTTAAGTCAGTTAAGGATGCATTCATTTGGTACCTACTATGTGCCAAGGACCATGCCAGGCACCCTCAGGAACATAAAGATGAGTCCGGCATCTTTCTTACCGTCAAGAACATTATATTCTAGAGGGGGGTTGGGTGGAGACATATGTGACACAGTTAAGAGGAGCAAAAGGCAGCACTGAATTACTATGTACCAAGGATCTTAATAGATTAGATTCTGCTTTGAATGAAAAGCTGTAATAGAAGATCTCAGAAATCCCTTCCATCTCTAAGGTTCCATAATGGCAAGTATTAGGAGAATAGGAAGGGGCATCTGGGTGGCTCAGTCAGTTAAGCATCCCGACTCTTGATTACAGCTCAGGTCATGATCTCACAAGTTCATGAGTTCGAGCCCTGCAATCCGGCTCTGTGCTGACAATGTGGAGCCTGCTTGGGATTCTCTCCCTCTCTCTCTGCCCCTCCCCTGCTTGCACTCTCTCTCTCTCTCTCTCTCTCTCTCAAAAAATAAACTAAAAAAAATTTTTTTAAAGGAGAACTAGGAAAAACAACTTCAGAAAAAAATGTTTTGCACCAAGTTTCCTAAAACATGTTTTAAATGTTGCTTAGTGAGTATGATATTTGAAAACAGTGGAACCCCACTAATGAATTTAACTGAGTTACATAAAACAAAGCACAATGTAAAACTATCCTTTTTCCTTCATAAGAATCATTTTCCTTTTTTTTAATTATTGTATGTTTACTTATTTTTTGAGAGAGAGAGAGAGAGAGAGTACAAGCAGCGAAAGGCCAGAGAGAGAGGGAGACATAGAATCCAAAGCAGACTCCAGGCTCTAAGCTGTCAGCACAGAGCCCAACACAGGGCTTGAACCCACGAACCGTGAGATGACCTGAGCCAAAGTCAGATGCTTAACCGACTAAGCCACCCAGGTGCCCCAATAAGAATCACTTTCTAACAGAAAATAGATTCTTTAAGGATAATTCTCATCATGTAGATGTGATCAGCATATTTATAGGTTTTACATTTATTTAACTTCAAAATCCTAAACTTGTACCACTTTACTAGAATGAAATATTAAGGTTATTAGTTTAAACATCATGAAATTTTAAAAATAAGGGGTTAAAATAATATTTCTTCATCAACCTTGGACCACTACTGTATGTTAGATCACTAATTTAATATCTGTTTTTTTATCATATGCTAGGCCTAATACTGAGTGGTACAGGCTGAAATTTAACTGTAATTACAGTCCAAAAATACAGGTTTTCCTTTTAGTTCCCCATAAGTCAGAGAAATACATAAAAGTAAATATAAGCCTGAAGCTTCAAATCCCAATTCTCCCAGCATGTGTTTAAACCCACCCTGATTCGCATGTAGACCCTTGGCCCCACGCTACTCCCAGGACAGTGTTGGCTCAGAGCAGCATGGAGGTGACAGATGGGGCATTCAGTTAAGAAGTGGTGCTGGGTTATTTTATTTTCGTTAGAGAAGGAAGCTGTGGGAAAAATATTCTCCACTTAATCTATTTTATTTTCAGCAAGGTGTTACCTGTAAATACTAATTTATACACATGCAATACTTCACTAGGTACTTTAGCTGCATGAATATAAATGAAATAAAGTAATCCAAACTAAAAAATGGAATTTCCAGTATCTTCATTTCCTCGGGCAGAGGGGGAAAAAAATCCAAGGATTTAAAATTCTATCCCAGTGGTTTCAAAGACAACACAACATCTCACATCTAGCTCCCATTTAAATCAGTGGGGTTACAAGAGTAGAAATTACGAGTTAAAGTACTGCAGCATTAAGAAGAAAAATAATCACTTACGCCATTTTCAATTTAGAACCTACATCCAAATCATTCAAAACACTTAACACTTAGAATACTGTAAATTCCCCAAATTTTTACATTGTCAAGATCTATGACCACTTTGTGAAACAGAGGTACAGATATGATTACTCTCAGTTTAGTGAGGGGTCAAGAAGATAGAAATAAGAAACTGTGAGCCTCTCAAGGATGGTGGCTTTCCTTATTGGAATGCGGCAAATAAAATTGATTCACTGATACTGTATTTAATTTCTCTCTCAATAATTATATATCTATGCTTAATAAGAATATAAACAGTCAAGATATGCACGTGACAGGGGTGCCTAGGTGGCTCAGTCGGTTGAGCATCTGACTTCGGCTCAGGTCATGATCTCAGAGTTCGTGGGTTCCAGTCCTGGGTCGGGCTCTGTGCTGAGTGCGCTCTGTGCTGAGTGCGCTCTGTGCTGAGTCCGCTCTGTGCTGAGTGCTCGGAGCCTGGAGCCTGCTTCAGAGCCTGCCTGGAGCCTGTGTCCCCCTCTCTGCCCCTCCCCCACTCATGCTCTGTCTCTGTCTCTCAAAAGTGAATAAAGATTAAAAAAAAAAAAAGATATGCATGTGACAAATGAAAAAAATTTTTTTTTATCTTATGTTTCATGGATTTCCAAAGTACAAAGAATGGGGATGGGGGTAAGGGTTTTCCTGGGTCCACTAGCCCCCTCCTTGAATCCCACAGCAACTCGCCCCTTTATCTATGCCTACCCCCGACTGGGGGCTGGGCATTCTGCCCTCTGGATGCTCTATACACACTTGCTTGGATTTTAATAGAGGTCCCAAATTTTGTATTCAATGGGAGCAGGGAAAATAGCCCTTCAACCTTCCTCATTTTGAATCCTCCCATTAGACTCTTAAAGTGATCATTTCAGGTTTTATCATCATAGGAGAGACATGCTATGAGGAAGGAACATGGTTTTCATTTACTTCTGTCTTCACTTAGTTGAACAGGGCCGTGCATCAGGTCAAAGGTTCATGGGATTTCCCACTCCTGGAAGAGCCTTCCTCCTCTCCTAGTCTCTTGGTTGAGAGGCTCCTACTCATCCCGCTGGGTCCAGCCAAACCCCATATTACCACAGGAACCCTTGACGGATAACTGCAACTTCTTCAGGTGAGGTCAGCCTTTCTTTGAAACCCTGGCACCACACTATAGCCCTTACAATATTGTTTTATGTCGTTTGTTATTATTTTATATATTTCTCCCCAACTAGATGTAAGCAATGTAAAAGCTTAAAACCTACTTTCATAGCTGTTCCCTAGAGTGTCAAACATGATGCATATACCTACAAGATAAATACATGAATAAACACCTGCTGGGGGATTGATTTACTATTACCTGTTTCACCTGTTAAAGGAGGTGAATAAGTGAATACTATGCTGGCATTTCTTCATCTTATTCTGCTTCTCTTGGTGGAAAAAAGGAGAATTACTGCTTACCAAGTTTAAAGAACTAAACCAAGAACTATTTGGCATTATCTCCCAACACTCTGATAGGATTCTGTCCTTCCTAACAAGACCTCACTAGAATTCTGCATTATGAAAATTTCAGTTCTTTTTCCCTATGAAGTCCTTTCACATGTGAGTAAATTATCCATGTTTGAAGTGAAAATTTACCAGGGCATAATTGATGTTTGACTGAATTATTGAATTCAGTGTTTGACTGAATTATTCACATTTTAAATAGGTGGAAAAAGATAGGTCATAGTGTGAGTCCAAATTTAATATATTTAGTTCCACTCTATTTTTCTGGTTATCCAAAAATGAATATGACTTCGAAAGAAACTACCTCTGAATTCTTTCAGTGCTTACATTTCTGATATTTGTATCAGAAGGTGATAGGTACAAATGTTATGCAATTCATCCCTAGGAGAAAGAAAAATTACTCTCTCAATAAAAAGGTAGCGTTCTTGGTCCAGAGTGAGCCTGTGTTTCTATCTTGGGACATTGTATCAAACACAGAAAAGAAAGGGAATTCCAACCGGAAAGACAGATTTAAAGGCTGCCACCCAGCTCTAGCATAGCCAGCTGCTTCTCCTCAACCACAACTCCACCTCTTGTACTTTCAAAGTGGGGTACCAGGAAAGAATCCAAAGGAGAAAAATTCATTTTTTTTTTTTTATTGAAACCTAGTGGCATTTTTGTTTGAGTGCTGGAACAACAGCAAAATTAGCACAGCTTATCTTTGGGTCATCCAATCTTTCCCTTGGTTTTCTGATTATTAAATAAAACTGACTCCTACCACCTAACACGTGGATTTGCAAAGAATAACAGTACCACCACTTTTTTAGCTCAATTGGCTGGAGCATGGAGTTGGCAAGGTCCCAGTCTCATGTCTAGCCTTCAGAAAAACTAGATAGCCTTGCTCCATGCCAGAGCCTATTTGGACCTATTAATTGTGTTGTTTCTTGGTCAATGACCACACCTCTAATGCTAACCTCCCATTGTTCACAAAATAAGGCAAGTCAGGACGAACGGTTGAGAAGTTGGAAAAAAAAGGTATAACTCAAAATGAATATCCTACTGATGATGGACATCAGTATCTTCCTCCTCATTATCATTATAGCAAACATTTATGGTGCTATTTTCCAAGCATCTTGCTTAGGACTCCATGCACTTTATCTTGTTTATCTTCATTTAAAAACTTATGAAGGAATTAGTATTATTATCTAGTCTTTACAGATAGAGAGATTAACCAGCTTGCTTAAGGTAATATAGCTAATAAGCATTACATCAGAATTTGAACCCAGGCAATCTGACTTCAGAGCCTGACCTATTTTATATAATTCATATTAATCTGTTTTACTCAAGAGTATCAGCATCACTAGATAAGCATATTATAATAATCTATAATGTGAATAGACAGCCCCTTGTAATAAATATCTATAAGCCACAAATATCTGCACAACAAATCTGCATAAGTATGAAATGCCATTTGCTTTATAAACAATATAAATTCAAACGTTCTCAGAGCGAAGATAATAAACTACTTTGAGAACTTTTACAGAATTGTCATAATGTAAATACTTAAAGTGTAAGAAATAGTACAAGCACTAATCAAAGCTAGAGTTTACTCTCAGTCTACCTGAAAGGAAGCAAAGGTGAGAAGCCGGAGCAAAAATACATCACCATCCTCACATCCCAAGGAAGCCCAGTGTGGCACTATGGGGGACACAGAGACAGACCCATGAATTCTCAGAAGCTGGACATAACCAATAGATCTGGGGTTATGTTACACCAAGGAACCCCACCTCCCAAGCACAGAGGGAAGCCTAGGAGAGTCTTGGAAGGAGACTAATGACCAACGTGGAGAACACATGCCTATTAGCTTGCTGGGCCTAATGGAGTAAAGCAGCAGAGTTTGGCCTCATTCTGGAAACAGATAAAGGTGGCTTTGGATGATGCTATACCTGGACTCCTTCCCACCCCACCAGCCTGGTGCTCACCATGTACTTAAAATACACAAAGATTATGTGTATGTTTTATGTTAGGAAGAGTGCTTAGAGATAAGGAAAATCCCCAATTACAGCTAAAAGAGATGTCTCTGTCTTTTGCCAGAGAGTGTATTCTATCACTTAAATTGGTAAAAAGGCCATTTTTTTCCCACCGTGGGGAAAGAAGGGCCTCTTGTGACCCTCTATTGATTAAGACTGCTGTGGAATGTTATTTGCAATCTCATTGCATAATGGGAATCAGGAGGTAGCTGTCATGGTTTCTGAAGACAAATTGCTGGTAGCTGAGACAAATCATAGTCTCTTTCTTCTTTTACTGTTCTCAATTCCCAGTTAATGTGTATCTTACAGTCTAAGTTTCTTAAATCAGTCTGCTCTACTGTCACAGGTAGTAAAAATGAGTAAAAGTGGTAATCTGAGTGACCCTGCTTTAGGAATCATGTTCAAGTGACCATTATGCTGATCATTACTCCTGAGCTATGCATTATTTAATAAGGAACACAACTTCCAAAAGGGCACACAATTAAAAGTGGATCCATATAGCAGCTGCTGTGATTATGACCAATATGAACAGAAATCCAACCAGGCATGAGTCAAAAGAAAAAAGTCTGCTGCCAGACAGAACACTGTTAAATCTCATTTTTGTTTTGTGTACTTTTACTTGCTAAGTCAGCCAGCAAGTGATTTATATGGAGCAGTGGTTCTCAAAGTGTGGTCTGCGAAACAGCGGCATCAGCATCACCAGGAACTGTTAGAAATGCAAAATCTTAGACCCCAACCCAGACCTACTGACTCAGAAATTCGAAAGGTGGGGCTCAGCAATCTGTATTTTAACAAGCCGTCTGGGTGATTTTGATGCATGCTAAAGTTTGAGAACTACTGGGCAGGAGCCAGGGGACAGCTTTTGGATTGTAAGTCTTCCTAGGAAGGTACACCTTTGGTTGCAAAAAGTTATCTTGACGAGAGTCTGGGAAGAACCTGTTCTGAAACCAAATAAAACCACTGCCATCTTCAATTCTGCTGTAAACCTAAAACTTCCTAAAAAAATAATGCCAATAATTGTTTTTAAACCAACCACTGCAATAATTAGGTTAAATGGGTAGGTAGAAAGAAGAGCATAGGACTTTCCTTGTGTGTGTGTGTGTGTGTGTGTGTGTGTGTGTGTATCCTGACTTGCTCTAGAGAGGTTTTCAGACAACTTCTTAAAAAATAAATACAGCCAGGGCAGGGGCAATGGAGGCCTGTGCACCGTTTGTTGGCTTGGCCTGAGGCACCGGGCTGGAGGGTGAGGGCGCAGCGGGGCCGGGACTCGGATGCCACCTCCAGATGCGGCCCAGGGGCAGCAAGGGGGCTGCCACGACACCAGGTGAAAATATCTTCCTGTTTGTGCCTAACTTCATCCGTGAATGCTGCCGGTGGCTCCAGATCAAACGGGAGGGCAAGGTGCCTTGGGCAGCCTTCCTGATTCCACCCTGTCTGCCCTGTCCATCCCAAGGCTACGCAGGATTGCCTTAGCCATCGTTTCTTTCTACTTAATGCCCTGCTGTCCCCTCAGGACCTCCTCCTTCTACTCACTCAGCGGACTTCTGGATGATTTCCACAGACACGCTTCTCGAACCCTTAGTCAAGCCTCAAGCCTGCTCTGTTTATCCCTTGTGCTGGAAATGAGCTCTTCTACTGCTCCCTCCACCTGTTCAATTTCTCCGAGGGACCTTGAGTTGGCTCTGTGGGTTTTTCCAAGTGGGCCTCTGGATCACCGCCCCTATAGCTGTGCTCAAGTCTCTTATCAGTGTCGTCCATCTGGTCACAGCCGCACACAACATGGCTGGCCTAGAAACAGGGGATGGTGACAGGAAGAAGTGACCTGGAAACCTCCAACCCGACTGCCCACCTACTCTGGAAGTCTCACTGTGCCCACACAGCTCCCCTCTCCCTCCTGCGAGGTCCCAGGCTCCCTTCTTCCTACGGTGTTGTCCAGCCTTCTAGGAGAAGGCTCAGCCTCTTTGGTGATGTCATGTTCTCCAAAATCCTGAGGACTGGTCCCACCCTTGGGATTCCCAAGGACCTGGACTTCAAATCAAGAAGGATGCTCAGGAGACCTCACCCATATAGGCAGTGCTCCTGAGACACCAAGAGGCCTAAGGACCCGACATGGTGGCACCTGCTGACTTAGCCCTGGGGTCTGGCTTGGCCTGAGGCTTTAGGGACAGTTGAGTGAGGGAGATGGGGTAGGGGCCAGGTTTCTCAAAAGTCAGGGAATCACACCTGGGTGGCTCAGTCAGTTAAGCATCTGACTCTTGATTTCGGCTTAGGTCATGATCCCAGGGTTGTGAGATCCCACCCAGCATCCAGCTCTGCACTGTGTGGAGCCTGCTTGAGATTCCCTCTCTCCTTCTCTCTCTGTCCCTCCCCTGCTTGTGCTCTATCTCTGTCTCAAAGATAAATAAATATTAAAAAAAAAAAAGGCAGGGTATCAGACCTGTGTCCCTGGTGCCACAGTCAGAAAAGAAGAGGCCCTGTAGATCCTTTCCCATCCCAGTCTCCTGTATCCGTCTATCCTGGCTCTGAATACCTAGACAATAAAGGTGGGGAGAGAGGGGGTGGGACAGGGGCTTCATTCTCCAAGACTTGGTTTCCTTTGAGATACTCTCAGACCAGGGCCTGGGTTGAGGGGGAGCTTGGAGAAAAAGAAAGATTTATCTGGATGCTTTTCTCCTAGTTGTTAACTGACTGGCTTTGTCCTATCATTCCATGGTGACCTCACAGAGGGGCCCTCCCTGCCACCCAAGCTCATGCCCTGTTTTGCCCACCTCCTTTATTTTCTTTATGACATGGTCACTGTCTACATTTATTTGTACACCTCATATTTTCTACACCCACCAGAATGTAAACTCCCGTGAGGACATAGATTTTTCTTGTTCCTTCTCTAGCCCCACAGTGAAGATTAACCTTAACCTGGCCTATCATAGCCGCTCAACAAATATTCATGAGCAGAATGAATTGATAGACAGACAGCATCCAGTCACAAGCCATTCTCTTAGAAAGATTCCTATTTTCAAAACAACCTCATTATTTAAAATACTCAAAATTTAGGCATTAATCACTAAGCAAGCTCTTAAGATATCTTCAGAATTCACTGTAGGATTTCAGACCCTACACAGCTAGAAAAAAGGAAAGTAAGATTAACTTAAATTCACCAAGTTTAAAATCTGCTGCACCCAACAAGAGTCATCATGCTCCCTCAGCATTTCAAGCACATGACCCCCTACACTGACTCTCTTACTTAATGTCATCAACAGCCACAGTTTGTGATGTGTGCCTGTGAGTCTGTCTTATAGCAAGGTGTTTTGGTAAATTCATTAATTCAGCCCCTTTGTGGTTCCATAAAGGGGCCCTATGGTTCCAAAATTCACTTGAGCTATTGTGTTGAGATGAGCCTCTAGTACTGTTTTAACTTTTTTTCAAATGACAAATAATCTTAAGAAATCAAAGGGAAGTAACCTATCCCTAAGGGATTTTTTAAATAAATTATGGTCTATTCATATAATCAAAACCCAAGCAGCTGTTAAAAAAAAAAAAAGAGTTCCTAGTTCTCAATCCTACACAAGTATTAGAATCACCTAGCAGTTATTTAAAGTATACCAATGCCAGGGCCCCACCCCAATTTCACTGGTCTCAGATAGAGTGTGAGCATCCTTTTTTTTTTTTTTTAAGCTATCCAGGTAATGCTAATGTGCAGCCATGGTTGAAAATTACTGACACAGAACTATACTAACAAAATGGAAATGTCTCCCAGATTATTATTCCATGAAAAAAGTCATAAGACATATATCTTTTAATAAAATTATGTGTCTGTGTATATAATTTTACTAATAGATATGGGTTTAGATGTGATCTCCTTCCATTTTACACTATTTACTTATCCATTGCTTCAACTTTTCAAAATGAGAATGTGCTAATGTCTTTTGCTTATTAAATTTTTAATTTTAAAAAACTGTTTAGGGAAAATGTGGATTTGTAGGAATATGAGGAAGCACATGAAAATAGTAACTCCCAAAATATACTATGTCTCCTACTTTCCGCACTGCTTCCTCCTTCTGTTCCTTTCTCTCGAAGAGTATAAAAGTAAAACAAATAAAATTCCATTTCTGTCCTATCTACCCAACACAGATTATTTCCAATGTTTGGGCCTGGGGTGAGGGAGAGAGTATAGATGGAGGAGGTAGAGAGATACAGTTCATTCATTCATTCATTCATTCATTAGCAAACATTTATTGATTCCCAGACAGATCCATGCTAGGTGCTGGAAATATAGCAACAAACAAGAGATCCATGCCTTCATATATATCATAGATATATCCTGCCCTACTGGAGCTTTGTTACACGTAAACAAGGAAACTTAATCTAGTCAAGAGAAGTGAGAAAAGACTTCCCAAAGTAGATGTAGACCTTCATCCTGGAGTTAATGGTAGTCATTAAGGGGTTTTAAGAAGGGAACTGATATTACCAAGTCTGTATTACATTTATATTTATAAATATTTATTATCTGACTCCAAGTTGAAGTGCCAGTGACCAGGGGCAATGCTCACTTCCCCCAACACTCTCACTTAGAGCCACTGTAAGAGAGAGTACCCATCATCTCTCATTTGAGGTGAGTGGGCTCCTTACAAAGTTAAATTAGAGCTTCCTACAGTAGCAAAGGATTGGCTTAAAGAGTTCATCTTTCAATTTATTTGCCATCAAGTAATATTTAACATGAAATGTTACCTCCTGCTGAGTTTACTGACTGGGCACATATATCTGTCCATCTAACTAAGATGAGCCCAACTATGACAGATTTATTTCATCTGAGTTTACAGTTAATAAAGTCCATTGTATGCAATAAAAAAACTTGCAAAATGCTTGTCTTTATGGAAGTGGTTGCTACCATTCATAGAGTCTCTTGGAAGAAAACACCTTTGTAAACAGAGCAAGATAGGTGAAGACTCCCAGGGTAATGGGATATTTCACTGCACTTCATTTACTTAACATTAAAGTCAGTTTTAGCCATTTATAACCAGAACACTTGCACATGGAAAGAAATTATCCCACCCACAAGAGGATTTCTATTTAAGTCTCATTTTATTGCTTTGGGAAGTAGATACTAAAGACTACTTAACTATCCTTCAAGAGTAGAAAGTTCATTCTCTAGGTAAAGTTAACTAGAAAAACAAAAGGAAGAGAAATTGTATCTAACATTGTCCTTTTATTACCCAGCTGCATCTACATGGACATTAATGTGAATGGTTACCTCCAAGCATCGATGTTATTTTTAACTTAGAATGTTCAATCTTTGCTCAAAGTAAGTATATGATTAGTGTTTTGAGGAACAGAATTGTTCTAATTTAAAGGCAAAGGCTGGAAAATGTTCTAGAAAAGGGGGGAAATCTAAGCTCTTTATAAAACATATGAAAATTCCTCAAAATTGCTTTTTAAAAAATAATTTAAAATATGGGCTTCTCAGTCGACATTTCCAAAAGGCCCCCTAATTCTTTTTTAATTCTTTCCAAACTACATAATCTCCGAGAGACCGGCCCCTCTTTTCATCGGTGTCTCTGCAATACAAGAGCCACTAGGGTGGCATTTTCACCTCTAGATACATGGGGTGAAGCAGTTCTGGGTTTGCTATTCTGCAGTTACATGTCACATTATCCTAATTGATACTGCTATTATCTAAAACCATTAACTTGCTGTAAGGATTAAACAATCACTGAAGTGACCACTCTGCCCCCATATTAACCCATATATGACATGTGTGTGTTTTAAGGCACAGCAGTGCTTCCAAAAAGTTCAGATCATTGAAGTCTTCATCTGTGGCTATCAAACTTGTTTTCACTCCCAACACACCTAAGAAATGTGAAACGCTTCAATCCGTAGAAATGATCCTGGGGGTAAAGGGGAGGCGTATACTCACACACTGGGTCCTGTCATTTGAGAAGCCTCTGAGTTGGTTTTGATAAGTCAACACACCCCGAGAGGGCAATAAGGAGAGAGAGCCATGTAAACCTCACCTCAGGAGGATGAAAATCACTGGTTTGGCAGAGCATTCATTGTCCTGTGGGCAGAGACCACAGGACAGCTTCCAGCTCCAGCCCCCTGTCCAACTCACCTCTGAAGTTAAGAAGGCTCTTTTTTTTCATTAGTCTCTGGGTTTTGGTAGGAAGACAAGCAAAAATAGAACAACATCTCTTCCCTCCAGAAAGGAGTAGGGCCAGCTGTGCTCCTGGGCAAAGGAGGTGGCCACCCACGAGGTGTAGTCTCTGGTGGAGGAGCTAAATGAACCTCTCCAACAGTTGCCTGAACCCCCTTCACAAAGACAATTTATCTCATCCCGCTGTTAGCGATCCTGCAGAAAATAGAATCTTCCTGGCTTAAACACAGACATACTATATGCAGATGACTGATGATACATAGCTCCTTTCTTGCAACCAGGCTTTGATTAGAACGTAGAAGGATACAGGGTACAGGAGAAGCTGCCACAGGAGGAGCAAGGCTGAAGTAAGAGGGAGATGCCTGGAGGCCTTTGTCTCCCACGTGACTTAGCCCAGGCAGATACAGCAGGTGAAGACAAGGCTATTCCAGGGTTGTCCAAAAAAAAAGACAACTAAGACATCTGGATATTACTTCCACTTTTAGCACAAGTATTTTCTATACAATTTTAAAACAGGTTCTGACTGCACTCTAAAACCTTCAACTAATGTTTATTGTTAAACAGGACAGTGAGTGAATTCATTAATTAAGGCCTTTGCATCCTTATCATCACTTTTGTTTGTGTGTTTTCAAACCATGATGCTCTACCTTTTTTTAACTCCATTAATCTAGGAATAAGTGGCAATATATTGATATCTGTACATCTTTTTAGATTCTGTGGGTCTTACGCTGTCCTGAAGCGGCCCAAGAGCCATAAAACTGTCCCAAATGTTCACTTTTATTCAAGTCATAGCATTTGGCTTAATCACACTATTATTTTTCAAAAAGAAATTGTAAGCCAATCTCCAATGCATTAATTTGTTAACCATTCCTTTGCTAACTATTCTAACATTTCATGGCAGTCCCAACATACGTGTTTAAACAGAATGCATTCACACATAAAGTGAGACATTTTCTATTCCGATGACTTCATCATTTCATGATTAATATCAGTGTAGAGTGCTTACTGGAGGTCTCACATAAATCATCAAAGCAAATTAAAGTAGCAAAACAATATAAGTTACAATTATCAAGTTCCCATTCATGTGGTTCTAGGTTCAGCTGGAAGATAAGCTAAGTACCTACATTCTGTCACTTACTTTTGAAAGATACAATTTTTAGGCCCCAGTAATTTGATTGATAAGTACATTTGCTTCCACATAATAAATGCTCACTCTGTGCCAGTGTACTCATTTTAGTTATGATACTTACCATAGCTAACACCCCTCGTGGCTAAAAGTCACCCACTCCCTAGGATTTGGTCAAGGGTGGCAAGAACAGTCCTCTATTGTGCTGACCACTATCTTAAGAGTTGACCTGGAGTACTGGACTCTGCCCAGGGAATCAATGGTAATTCTCCCACCTGGTCAAATAAAGTCCCTCCGGAATTATTCAAGACAGTAAGGAGAGAATTGGCCAGCCAATGAAGAAGAATGGAGCAGAGGGAAGTTAGGTTGAGACCGCATAAAAACAAAACCTTCAGATGGCCTGAAGGTCCCTTTGGCAGCTCAAGGAGGCAAAGGACATGGGTACCGGTGGAACCCTTCACCTGTATTTTCTCATTAAATCCATCCCAAAACCTAACACGATGTTATTATCCCCATTTTATAGATAAGCTGATTCTATAGTAAAATTAATGTTTACAATCTTTAGAAGGTTCAAATAAGCAATTATCACCAATACCCCACTTCTCAAATCCTTGTCTACTTTTGGCTGGCCATCAGACTATAGGAAGGAGACAGGATTCATAGGAATTATGATGGGATTGCTGGGAACCAGAATTTAGTATATAAGGGGAGGGTAACAGAAGGCAGGGAAAAGATGCTCATGAAGGTTTCCCTCTTCTCAAAAAGTGGGTGTTGTTAAGGAAATAGTGAGTGAGAAAGAGAGAAAGAGAGAGAGAGAGAAAAACCAAGAAAAAGACTCTTAACTATAGCAAACAAACTGATGGCTACCAGAGGGTGGAGGGAGGTTGAAATTGGTGATGGGGATTTAAGAGTAGTACACTTATCATGATGAGCCCTGAGTAACATACAGAATTGTTGAATCACTATATTTTACCCCTGAAACTAATATAACACTATATATTAACTATACTGGGATTAAAATTTAAAACTTCTAAAAACTAAACAGAATAAAACAAAATACAAAATAAAAACAAAACAATATAACAAACATAACATCATAACATAACATAACATAACATAACATAACATAACATAACATAACATAACATGTGGGTGTTGTTGAGCCACAACTGCTGAGTTAAGAACAGAAAAAAGATGCTTAGGAGCAACTGGGAAGACAAATCAAATTAGAAAGGAAAAAGATGCTGGGAAAGTAGCTAAAACTGGATACCATCACAGAGCACAAAATGGCATGCAGCTCAGAATTGAGACTTTGAGGAGAAATTCTAGATCCCCGGATGTGGTGAGAAATCTGGAAAATCCTGTACAGGCAAGGAGTCAGCTAGCCCAAGAGAAATTATTCTAGAAATGACAAATTCGAGCACCTTTGGCTGCCTATTTTAATCTTGTGTCCTTATCATTGCCAAAAGGCTCTTCCCAATGTCCTTCGAAATGTCTCCAGCATTCCTTGAAGCCTGGTTTGTGCCTCTTCAATACTCCTTAGACACAGAGAGCTTCTGCTCAGCATCCTCATTTCAGAAAATTTCATCAGCCTGAAAATGGTCATTAGGCTGCCTCTTAGCATTCTGTCTTCTAAACTAAAGCGATTAATACAAAAGCTGGACAGCCACTTAGGGGGAGGTTACAAAGAAGATTCCAGCCTACAAAGTGAACCAGACTAGATGGTCCCCCAAGATATTTCCCAAACCAAGAGCTTTCGATTCAATTCCTGTCATCTTTTTTGTGAAGTAAGTTTTCCATCAATTTGTTCATTTTTGTCACTGTATCAGTCACCTGTCCAATTTCTCCATATTCTTTTAATATCTTTAAATATAATTCACACAGGAACAGTTTCTCACAATATAAAACAAAGCCTCATTAATTCAGAATAAGTTGGAAAAGTCATGTCCCACTAAGAAACCAGTAAAAAGTATTTTCAATTCAAATTGCCTCCTATAGAACACTACATAATAGATATTGATAAACAAAATGATAAAGTTAATGAAAGATGGTGAGTTACAACAACTTTATTTTTATGGCACTTTATACTTTTCAAAGTATTATTCCCTTATTTTGCCAATTTTACTCAGTATATAAATGCAATTTATAGGTAATAGATCATCAAACCCATATCAGAAAGGCTTGAATTATTCTGCTAAACTTGAACTTTTAACTCAATATGAATTATATATAATTATTCCAAGTCTGCATCAGAGCAGTCTGAATTAATGAGGTTCTGCTCTATTGTAGCTATTATAAACCTGACAATTTTATGGCCATCTTATATCCCAGGGTGTCATTTCCATCCACACATTAGTAATAAATACTGTTTCTTCATACAGGAACTTTTGTCATAACAGAGCATTCCACTTTAAAGAAGCTTCACCAAGTAAATTATCTAATATCTCAAACACCATAGAAATGTTTTACATGAAAAAATGTGCTAAGATTTCATTATACTCTCTAAAAATACTTGCTTTGACTTAAAATGAGAATCAATAAGGAGGATATCCCAAGATGTTAAGGACTCAACATGTCACAGAAATTATTACCTGTTTGTTCAGGGAAGAAAAAAGAGTCATAATTAATCCAATTAAGTAATGGAGCTAAATCAACACATGTATAAACCCAGACACAGAACCCTCTAGTTGAGTAACCTGGTGACCCTGAGAGGGTCTATGAGCATCTTCACCATGTTCACGTTCTTCTTACACCTGTGGTTGGAGCCAGAACAGTTTATTGTCTTGTCACAATGCCTTCACCTACCTTAAAAAGTCTTAAAAGACAATGCCTTCACCTACCTTAAAAAGTCTTAAAATGTTAGCAACCATGATGGACACGGAGCTTGCTGCAGCACCTATGACACCAGAAATCTTGTCAGGCTTGGTGAAAATGGGTGGATCTCCATTAGCACACTTCACGTCGGAAGCGTCTTTCTCTATCAATGCCTGCACGAATGTTAATGACTGCTCCAAAGCATATGTGTCCCTGGAGCACGTGTCAAGGATCCGGACACCCAGAGTAATATTGGAGAGGAGATCAGGGTCCTTATTAATCTGGTCGATTGCATAAAGCATGGCCTCCAGTCTGTGGATCCCCTTTTCCTTCTTCAGCTCCCCACAAGGTACCCCTCTCTCTCCCTTTGCGTGGACAGGGAAGAGACCCCCCAAAATGATGTCCCCATCCACTCGTATGGAATGGGCATACTCCTGGCTGTGAGTTCTTTGCATCATTGTGAGGATCCAGTAGAACTTGGCCGTCAGGAGGAAGAAACAAGGGCAAGAGGCTGATCGCTTTCCCTCGCATACCATTTTCTCCACAGGTGGTGTTGCAACCCAAGACCCAGAGTTTATTCTTGCCACAGAAGAAGGGGCACCACCAGAGGCTGCACCTTCTGGAGGCTACCATCAGGGCCCATGGGGGAAAAGGCTCTGTGGGTTTCAGCAAGTTTTCTTGATTTCAATGTCACAGTGAATTTCCATCAGACCCCTAAGGTTCAATTTTATTTCCATATAAAGTCAACTTGCCTGGAATGGTGCAAAAATTAGAATAACAGCTGAGGTTCTGAAGGTGGGATGAGGTCAACAATTCACGTCCTTGAAGTCAGCCCTGTAGCAGAATTATTCCTGGGGGGCAGGGGGAGGGAAAAACAGGGTTCAGTTCAACGGGTCTACATTTTTCATATGTTTAAGTTCTGTTTACACCAACCTCTTTTTTTGTTTGTTGTTTCATTTCCCCTATTCAGTGAGAAACTAATTTTTTTTTGTCCCCCTATGATTCTGAACACCTGGCTGCACTGCATCTAAACAGAGAGATTGATGACACTTTTGGAGCAAGGGAAACAGAAAAGTATCAGAAACTAGGTTGATTCTCCCAAGCCAGAAAGTATTTTTATTTACCATTTTATTTCAATAAATCCAATTTCCATGAGGGTAAAAATCCTGTGATTGATGGCATTATTTCTTTTCAAATCTGCTTTTACTTTTTACAGCTGTCTGAATTTAGCATTTAAATGTTGTCCACAAAATCATAATGAAAGTTTATTTTCTGTGATGTATTCAACAAGCCAGTCATCTGTTAATTTCATTTTTTTGGTGCCTCAGATTGCCCAGTGGGAAAAAGTGATTACTCAAAGACAAAAGAAAAGAAAGAAAGAAATCCACCCGAGGAGTCCAAAATGTATAAGTTTTATAGCTTGTGAAAAGATTTAACATAGAACGTCAGCTATTTCATATAAATTATCTCATTGTTCTCTAATAACAAAACAAAGACTTGAAAATGAAATACATGGGGAGGGTTATGTGTGAAGATATTCCTATGAATTTGTTGGGGTGGAAGCAATGGGTATGCTTATAGTTCTGAAGTAAACACTCTTTGATCCTAGAATCACTAGGAGCAAATCAGAGCTGGAGATCAATTGAAGAGCTTCTTAATTTTGTCTGACTCAGTGGGGAAAACAGTTATTTCATCAAGATTAGAAATAACCTAAAGTGAAAACATCTACCAGCAAATCTATAGAAAAAGTTTGTTCTAGGACCTTCAATCCTAAAGAATTCCACGAGATTCTTTCAAAGGACTTTTGAGGAGGTTTAACTGAAAGCAAAAACTGACTTAACATAAGGGAATCTGATATTTGAAACACATGTATAATTAAGAGAATAAACAACACTAACTTGTTTTGGCAGGATGGTTAATTGAAGGCTCGTTTCTGATGTATATATGTTTGAAGCCTGAAATTTGGACAACTCTCCTCTAACCTAGCCAACCAACATCTGGTTGTATTTTCCATTCACTTGTTTAATTTCCAGTTCATAAAATTTTCATTCCACACTCCCTGTCCCAAAGGAAAGTATACTGCCTCCCTAGAGGATAACTGAACATATGTCCAAAAGCTTTCAGAGAAAGCTGTACTTTTCTTCAATTTCAGATTAGAAAAGGGGGGTTCGTCATAGCCCACTGCCCTGGATTTCTGAGCATATACCTGGAGTACACTCAGAAATACAGCCAATGGCCCATTCTGCTGATAGGGTTCTATCCTGCCTATGACAAGCATCCCCTGCCTCCTGGCACAGGCTAAGCCCTAGATTCCCTCTATCCTGCCCCAAAATACTTAGTCCTTTTCTGATTTTTCTCACCACTTGAACGATATTCCCTCATGCTCCATTCTCCTAGCAGCTGCTTCTCCCTCAGAAATTCTGTGATTTGACAATAGCCTGACCTCAGGCATTCCACAAAAGGAAACACTTAGAAAGTTAGCTTGACTTCCTGGATAAAACCATTTAAGTGACGGACCATAAATTACATCAGCCACCCATTAACAGACGTAGGATTATGTTTTACAGTTTCACAAGGAAGACCCGTTGTAAGACAATAAAACCTCATTAACTCTGATCACTAATTCAGAGCTTGAGACCAAGTCCACATGGCTAGGCTGACCCTTAACGTACCCCTTCTGACAGAGCACAGAGTAAATGGATATGTGAAGGATAAATGTTTAAAGGGAAAAAGAAGGGGAAGGGCACCTGTTGTTCTCCAAAGACCAGCCTTTCTTCATTACACCAAGCCACTCCTAAGTACTTAAGAGAATAAACGGTTTTCAATTACACAAACATAAAAACAGTCCATCTGTTAATTACAAATCATCCTTCCCTGCTCCTGTGGCATTAACCCAGTTCCACTGGCTGTACAGTCCTGGAATTAATAAAATCGAGTTTCTTATAAAAGTATTTGTGTTTGTAATAATTTCTAGTCTTTTCAGCATCTCATCAGTCTGTTTAGAGATTTAAGTTAAGGAGAGGTGAGGATGAGCAGCAGTGAGGCAAGAATTCGTTTTATTTGGTGGATGAATGCACTTACATGGAAAACAAGAGGTTCCATCTTGGTTATTATTTATTGGACAGTTCACTTGAATTTTTGCTTAAGTTCCCTCCTCTGCAGCATAGAATTATTAGTACATGACCTCTCTAAAGCTTGGCTTTCTTGTCTGTAAGGGGATGACAGAACCTGTCACGCAGCACACACAGAAGACACAGTACCTGGCACAGGGTACGTGCTCAGTAAACAGGAGTTGTCATTGCTGATTTAGTCTGTAACTCATTTTCCACAATGCAGAGCAACTTCTTCTATATTTGCCTAGTTGGTGAGGTTTTTACTGAATTTTGTCACTTTAAAATTAAAATCAGAACTACTTACAAAATACTGAAATATTGCAGTTATATCAAAATCTGATACGTTGTCATAAAAATCAGACTCTCGACAGCTGAAAAGGTTTAGTTTCCCTTTTAAATTCTAAGGAAAAAATCTATTTCAAAGTTTGTGGAAAACCACATAAATTCAGTTTCATTATATAATCTTACATTGCCTAATCTTACTCTTATGCAATTCTTGTGAGCTTCAATCTAAACTCATCCTACTTGGGCTCCATGAGTTTTAAAGAAATAATGACCTTTTTGTACTATAAAACTAAATAGTTCTACTTCATGCTTTGTGCTAGATTTAGAATAAAACAGTTTTTCTCTCAAACGGACCTTCCTCTGGGAATGGGTACAAACTTCACCTGGGCTGACGGACTTCTTCAAGGAGGTGTGAGGTCTGCAATCCTGAAATCAACCTCTGAGGGGAGCAGATGCCTTGCACTATTTCTGAGCCCACAGGAAGGGCTTCAAGATCTTTGAGAAGGCTGAACCATTAACCCCCGAAGCCCTTTCTGTTCACTCCCTTCCAGCCAGTCTTAAGTATAAGGAACACCATCATACATCATTAGCACTTCACCAAAAGTCCCTGCTGGCCTGGGGAGAAGACCTCTGGCTGGAACTTGAGTCTGTGACTTCCTAAGAGTGCTCTGTTTCCTGAAAGGCCAGCAGTAAGGACAGCTCCTCAAGGGCCAGGACCCTGAATTCTGCTTCTCTTTATTGTCTACACACCTTCTCTTCTACCAAAGTCCCAAGTGTGTAACACAGTGGCTCATGAATTTTCATACACCCATCATTAGCTCTGGTAGAAATGAGAAAAGAAAGGTTGAGTATGACCCAAAGCCCTGAGCTAGTAAATGGCACCACAGTCAAAATCCTCAGGCCCCCAGGACGGGTCCTGTCCTTCAGAAAGCCCTCAGTGCTGCAGAGACTGGCTGTGAAAGCCCCGGTGAGGATGAAGGTGCTTCCCCTCCACTGAAAGCTTACAGAAATGTATAGATCTTCAACAGGTAGCCCTAGCCCTTGAAGAAAAATAATGTGCTAATTAGGAGGAGACAATCTGGGGGCATTTTCAGGGCAGGGTGATTTCCAAATCTCTCAAAGGGTTGAGAATATCAAGTATAGTTTGTCCAAAACTCTGCTTCCAACCAGGGTTCCTGGCGAGCCTGACGCCGGGTTGAGAACAAACCCACCCTCCCACATGGGACCCATCAGGTCTGTCAGCACGTCCTCCTCCAGCACTTGGCAAGTGCTTTTAAGACACGGTATGGTGGGGCGCCTGGGTGGCGCAGTCGGTTGAGCGGCCGACTTCAGCCAGGTCACGAACTCGCGGTCCGTGAGTTTGAGCCCCGCGTCGGGCTCTGGGCTGATGGCTCAGAGCCTGGAGCCTGTTTCCGATTCTGTGTCTCCCTCTCTCTCTGCCCCTCCCCCGTTCATGCTCTGTCTCTCTCTGTCCCAAAAATAAATAAACGTTGAAAAAAAAAAATTAAAAAAAAAAAAAAAGACACGGTATGGTAAAATCCTCACTGAGGAATATCATTAGCCAAGAATTGTGATTTTTTACTCCTAAAAAGGCCAAACAGCATCCCTATGCTGGATTCCATTCAGCTCTTTAGCAAAAAGGTTAAGCTGAATATTGTCATCAACTCAAAATGGCAAATCTAGCAGTTTCAATTGAAACTGCCCACACTTGCAAGCTCTCTTAGGTTGCTTTAGAAAATGCATCACATTTGTCTATCGTCTCCCATGCTACGTCATGTGTGTGTGGCCCTGGAATCTTGGGGGTGCCCCAGAGCACGGATGGGCCAGGCAGAGCCCTCCCCTGGCAACAGAGGCCTGGAATTGGATCCTTGTTTGACGGTCACCGGCTGGCGACACTGAATATGTCACTTCACCTCTGTGTGCTTCCATTTCCTCATCTGTGAAATGAGTGAGATGGACCATGTGATCTCTAAGGTATCTTCCAGCTTCCCGTTCTGAGATTCTATTATTTAATAATAAGGGAATGAGATTACGCTCAAACACCAGAGCAAGGCTTTGCCAGCTGAACACAATAACTGATTTTGTTTGCAAGCTGAGTGACTTTTTCCCATCAGTGAGAGAGGGTTGTGAAAGCTCTTCTGTACAAGCAAGCCCCATATTAAGAAAATCTGATACATGAGCAGCTCAACTTACTAAACAGATAAATTAGAAGGTGATTATTTGCATTACAAAAGAATTCACCACAGGTTTCCCTTAAATAGCTAAATCCCCCATGCATTTAAAATGCAATCTGATTTAGCAGAATTCAATTTGTGCAGGTTTTTTCAATAACACAGCTATCGCATAAAAAGACCACAGTTAAACTAATGAGAAGCCACTTTTATAGTATGTATCTTATAAGAAGAGGGAAAGGGAGCGAAACCAACACTTATGGAATGCCCACACTACACCTGGAGCCTCACACACATGATCTCATTTCCTTCACAATACACCTGTAAGACTGGTATCACGGCCCCCATTTGGGATATGAGGAACCTAAAAACAGAAAGATTATATGAATGTGTCCAAAATCTTGGGCCAGAATTCAAGTGTAGAACTGCTGCTATGTTCTTTCCCTTACTTCATGCCCCTTGGGTTCAGGAGACCATGATGGATATTGTGGACATGAGAGTGGTATCCTGGGGTCCAAGAGGTCCCTGATTCTAATCCCTCTCCCCCTGTACTTCCTATATGGCATTGGGCAAGTCACTTAACCTGGGACTAGTTTGTTTCTAAACTGAGGAATGATTCCCGGCCACCTCCCAAGACTGTGAAGTCAAATGACATAATAATGTACATAAAAGTATTTCATAAACTGACAAGTGCCATTAAGAATGTACACGGATACTATTAGTTTAACAATCAGTCCTAGAACTTAAATACTTTACTTGTGTTTTATGTTAGAAGACCTGGAAAACCACTTTGCCATCACACTCAGAGCTGGCCAGACCCTAACAAGTCATGTGTCTAAGGAGTCAAAGGAGACCAAAGGAAAACTGGAAAGACCCAAGAGGGAAAGTCAATGGAAGTGCAGTATCTGACCTAGAGAACTGAAGGTCGTGGACACTTGAAGCATCAAAAGGGCTATTCTGAAGGAAGTGGTGACAAGATATTCTTCAGCAGTGAAAAGAGGACAATAGGAAACCTTCCTAAGTTGTATATAGGATATAATGCCCAGCTTCTAACATGAAGGTCATTATCACTGGAAAAGTTAGCCAAAAAACAGCCAGATTTCCATCTTTAGACATAGTCATGCCCAGAAAATGCGAAATTGGCAACACACGTGAATAATCTCCACATACTCTTCTTGGGCTCTCCTATATCTTCCCACTTGTGCTCACCTGTTCCTTCCTCTCCCAGACCTGTATCTCCTCCCTCCCTCAGGACTGATGTGTCCTACAGATTACACTCTTAAGACCTGGTTCTCCCGTTACCTTGGCCCTCCCCAGGGAGTGAGTTGATTCATTAACAGGTATCAAAACCTAAAGATACATTAGTGTCATCCCGCAACTGGAACATCTACATTTATAAGACAATTTCCAAGAGAGCCATAATTTCTTCACCAAAGAAACATATCTAATAGTGGTTAAAATAGGTAATGTAACAAACCAAAGTCAGGAGTTATCATGAACCAGGAGCCTCTCAGCAGTGTCCCTCACATCACTCCATTAGCAGTACCTACACTCAGAAGGCAGGTCCTGGGATAAGAATACATCATGCTCAAGGTTCTTAGTGAATTTATCACAACTTGTCAAAGCACCAAGTAGAAATGAAAACCAAAACATCTCTCTGAGCCAAGAAGAAAAAAGGAAGGAGGGAGAGGGGAAGGAAGGAAAAAAGGAAGCGGGGGGGGGGGGGGGGGGGGGATGGAAAGGAAAGGAAAAGGAAATCAAATCTAAATTCAATTCCTAGCAGACAGAAAACCTGTTCTTGTGATAGAAACAATGTGATCCAGCTGACTCTCTGTTCACATCTTCTCCTGGAACATGGCATGACTGTCCCTCCTGAGAAAACTACATGTGTGAGTCTGATGCTGTACAATCAGATTCTATCAAGAAAGCAGCAAGTTTCCTGAACCTTTGAAAGCTAGCCTATTCTGCAGGCATGGAGATGTGGCCAGGTTTTTGCTATGGGTTCAGTTAAAAGATAAATCCAAGCAGCATCTTCTTTTTAAGATACTGAGACAGAGCAACTCCACTTCCCAGATTAAAGTCCAAGGTCCTCTTTATGTTGGGCATTCTAACTACACGAGGAAGATGGTAAGAAAGAAACTTAGAAGGGAAAACATCATTGCTACCACTAGTGGTGAGCCAGAACCTGTGTGTACAGTGAGTATACTGTGCCTCATGCCTGAAGACAATGGAACATTGTTACACAAAGATTGGCAGTGTTGCCAAAATGAATGCCAGCCTGTTGTTTGCTGCATAAATACCAATTAAACGAGCCCCATAGCAGCTCCAACCTGCTCAGCTAACTTTGAAAAGAGTACAATCTCTCCACACCTCTAACTTTCTCTTGCACTCATTAGAGTTCAACTCTTCCTTTTATCTATTCCTTTTGTATTTAGATGTTTTTAGAATTATTCAAGTAGTCATAATTTGCAAAGGAAGCATGGTAGGGCAGAACTAGCCAGCACAAACCAAACAGAACAAATAGAGCCTAAATAACAGCAAAGACCTGTGTTCTCAGCATCTTTCTTTTTTATTCTGGGTAAATCTCCAAAAAAGCTGCTCCTGAGCTATTGCTTCCCATATTCCCGACTTAAAAGCAAGAAAGCTCTCTCTTTATCTCAGGTATGATGCAACCTGTAGTTGACTCTGAAATAGGAAAATGACATCTAAAACTCTTACTTCATTTTCCCTGATGGATAAGGCTTTTCTCCTCAAAATTATCAAATCACATATTTTCAAGAACCAAGCAATGAATTTCACACAGCTGATTCTGTCTCCTACAGAGATTTTTCAAGACATTATTCACAAGCAAGTGACCGAGGTAAACTAAAGTGGTTTCTGTAGCCATTTGCAATTATTGACAAACAATTTCATAACGGAAAATGGAAATTACAGTCAAGTGCAATAAGCTGTTTATCCAAGATCTACCTGCTGGTGGCTCTTTTCTCTTATTTTTTTTTTCTTTCCATCAAAATACAAGCTATTATCAGAACGCATTTCTACTGTTTATGATACTTCTTGTCAATATCTCCACCACCAACCCTGTTTTCCAGTTCTGGCTTTGTACTCAATCGCGGTAGTGGCCCAGATCGTAGCGTCCTCCTGGGTGTCCAAGAGACTCCCATGCCATCAGGTCTGTGGGAAAGGATCACCCTCAAATGGCAAACAGGGCATTCCCTTCCCAAGAAGGACTAGCTTCGGGGACTGAGGGGTTTGGGCTACTGTAGCTGGCTGGTAGGTCTAATTTCACCCCCACCATCCCGGGAGCACAGACACTGTCTGACCCCAGGCCCTGCAGTTTGGGCCACTAGGGAAACAATTCTTCAGGGAAGCGTGGGGGTGCCGTCTTGCGCAATTGGGCAACTCTCACACCCCTCTGCATTTCATGTGCACCAAAGGAACATGTCATACAGACGGGTTTTTTGTTTGCTTTTGGTTGTGTGTGTGTGTGTGTGTGTGTGTGCGTGTGTGATTCTGTTATATTTTCACCAACTGTACGAACCTCAAGGGATCTCTGAGCTGCTTGGCAGAGCAGATGGGCTCGCTACTGGCGTGGCTCAGAGGGTTCTCTACCTCCGACTCTGTCTCTACCTAGATCTCAGCCTGCAGCCACTCACCCCGCCCCCGCTCGCCACTTCCAGCTGCATCTTCCTCTTTCTTCTCAGTTCCTTAGGCTGGTGAACCCGGGCTCCCGGTAGAGCCCAGGGCCTTGGAAGTACGGGGTTTCTCTTGCCTTTCCCGCGCCGCCGGGGTATTCCGGCGCCGCCCCAGCCCCCGGGCGCGCCGGGGGGATCCAGCCTCCGCGCGCGGCTCGGCCGGGAGCGCCTCCCCCCACCCCACGCCCCACCTGGCTTGCCCGCGCGGGCCCGCGCGAAACTGGGGCCACGCTGGCTTCAGGTGCTTCGGAGGAGCTGTCGGGCGCATTTGCCTTCGCTTTTTAAACTCAAGATCCTAGAGACCATTCCTCCTTCACCGCCCCCCCCCCCCACAGGACAGGGAACTCCAGTGTTTTCCCAAAAGCCACAAAAGGGGGGCCGCGGAAATCCCAACCTCGTCGGGCTAACTCGGAGAACACGAAGTCAAGGCAGAAGTGCGGGGATGGAGGGGCTCTGGAGAACCCCAAACCACCCGGCTTCTCCCGCGACTCGCGTCTTCCCTGGATGATGGGTAGACATTCGTCCAGCCCCACTCTCAAGAAGGCGGGGGTTACCCCAACTCATCCCGGAAGCCTCTAACTTCGGAAATCCCTCCCGCCAGATTTGCAGAACGGAGGTACCTCGTCATCTCGGCGGGGCAAGTCCGGATTCCGCCAGGGCAGGTCCAGGGGGTCACCCAGGGCAGGCAATCCGAGGAAGAGCGCTTTAAAATCCTGCCGCCGCGCGCCCCAGCAGAGCACCCGAGACGCTCCTGCCCCCTAACCGACACCCTTCAGTCTCTCATTCGCCGACTAAACTTTTGGGGCATCACATCTGCAAGCCTTGGGAGTTCCCAGCTAAGCCTTCCTCTTTCCTGAACCTCTTCACTGGAATGTCATCATGGGCGGACTAGAGGGGTAGTAGCTGCCTGGTTCTTTGCAACGTAAACTCAACAGATACCCAATCAAGCTCCAATGCCCGGCCAGCCCCTCGCCCCCTGGCGCCCAGTCTCCCTCGCCCCCAGTTCCCGTCACCTCCGCCCGCCACTTCTCTCCCCGACTCCGGTGTGCAAGGCCATGTACTTGTGCCCAGGAAAAACAAATCACCAAAGTGATCGGAGAAGAAACGGTGCACCTGGCTGGCTGTCCCCTGAACGGTGTTAAAGGAGAAAACGGGAAGGGGAATAAAGCAGCGGGGATCTCCTCTCTCCGCCAGCACCATCTCTGGGGGGAGTTCGGGGGTGGGGGGTGGGGGGCGTTTCTTCCCGTGGTTCGGCACTTGCTCCGCTTTTTCCTCTTTCTGCCGCTCGGCGCGTCTTACCCTGCTCCCCGCAGAGGGCGCGGCGAGGAAGCCCGCGGGGGGCCCGCAGCTCCATGTCAGCGCCGCCACGGCCGCCGCGTGAGGCAAGCACCGCGGCCGCACTTGTGGCTGGTCTCTGGGCTGAGGGGGCTGAGCTGGCCCGGCCGGCGCCAAGTGTCTTCCATGTGAATAACAAATACTCCCACCGGCGGCCGCGATTGGTCTGCGCCCGGCGCCTCCCGATCCTCCGCCCGCGGCCATTCACCCGGCGCGGCGCGGGGAGCCAAGGCCGGGATCGCGTCCGGGATCGCCAATCGCTTCGCGCCCACCCGTCACCTCCAGAGGCAGGAGGAGGAACCCCGAGGGGCGGGAGCCCCCTGGAATTCGGCGCCTCCGAGCGGCCCCGGCGCGGGCAGGGAGAGGGACGCTCGGCCGACGGATTCCCCTCCGCGCTACATCACCTCAGCCCGCAGAGACGCCCGGACCAGCAATGTCAATAGTTCTCATAAAAAAAAACCCACCCCCACCCGCCCCGCCCCCAACAAAAAAAGGGAGGACTCAAAGACCGGGTGGGGAGTGGCGGGGAGGGTGGAAGCGCGGGCGGATGGAAGGAGGAATATGGCTGTGAGGGAGCTGAGCAGCTCCGACTGCCTGGCGAGCCCGGACCCGCGCGGGAAGGCGCCGCACGACGGCCACGCGGAGCCTGGAGTCAGGACCGCGAGCCTGGGGTCCGCCTCGAGGAGCACAGCTCCGAAAAGGGTCACCGGGAAGAATACGTGGTCGATGGCGAGTGTCCCGCCACACGCTTTCTTTTCGGGGATGCTCAAAGTAAAGCCCGCCAGCCGCGCGGTTCCCCTGCAAAGTTTACCTCACGCGGCGCTGCCGTTCGGCCATTAGTCCTGCCCGCAGCTCCGGCGATCGTCTCCCCCACCCCCGCCCCCGAGGGTTTCGGGGGCCGCCTTCTACCGAGCCCCAGGAGCTCGAGCATGGACATAAGACGGTCCCGCTGCGGGCACTGCGCAGGAGGGGGGCGCGGGCGGTCACGGGGACCGTCGTGCTATGGAGCCGATTCTAGCAGCCGCAGATACGGGGCGGGAAACTCCTGAGGCGCCGCGCCGCGCGGCTCCTCGGCTTCTGAGGGGGAACCTCGGGATTCCCTTCGCCTCCAGCCGAGGGAAACCCGCGGGCTCTACGTGCACAGTCCGGCGGCCCTCCCCTGAGTTATCGCCCAGGCTCGGCGCACCTGCCCGGGCGCGCGCGAGCGGGAGCCCCTGGCCGCCGGGCGCCGGGGGAGCGGCGGTCGGCGCCGCCTTGTGTTGGTGAGAAAGTTCCATCTAGAGGCGGCCGCGCGCCACTGCAGCCGACACCCCAGGCCGGGGCTCGCGCCCAGGCCGCCAGGTGAGCCTCTCCCCGCCGCCCAGCGGGCGGCGTGGCAACGCTCCGGGACGCGAGACCCGCCGGCGGGCGATAGGGAGGAAGGAGAAGGGGAGGACAGACCCGTGCGAGGCAGCCCCGCTTCCCCCGTTCGGCACCCCTGCAAGGAATTTCAACTTCCCGAGCGTAAGGAACTTCATGAGCAACGCAAGTACCTTGCAGTATCCTGTTATGTTGCTTATCCTGTCCCGGCTTCTTTTCATTCTCACACCGACTCCGTGAGGTGATCGAGATAATCTATTAAGTCCACTCTACAGACGCAGAAGGGAGCCAAGGCTCAGAGACACAGCTGGAAAGTACTAGAGCCAGAAATCAAAGCCGCCTGGCTTCCAAACCCCACACACACTTCCTCCAGGGGGTTGTTGCTTTTCCCAAAACTTGCATTGGCGTGTGAAGTTTCCACTGAGGAGACAGCTGTCCCTCCCTGTTTCATAAAGCCACCCTCTTTGTGGCTTTATGAAAAGTCTACAGGTTTCCAGCGCAGAACTCTTTCCCCTTTCCCTGCCTTCCCTTCCCATCCCTCTCCCATCTTCACGTGAGGACGATGTGATTGTAGAACCATTATTTTATGATCACAAACACCTGGAGGGAAGAAGGCGGCTGTGGAGAAAGCAGGCTGGGTCCCCGTCCTCAAGTTGCTATACAGGGAGCCTCAATTCACTCTGAATGTATAGCACAGCCTTGAAGGGAGTGACCAGCAGGCTGTGCGGCCTGGAGCAGAGGAGGTGTTGGGAGAAGCCCTGATACAAAGATCAGATTAGGGGCTGGCTAGGCTCCTCAGTCACATGTCGGCACATGAATCTGGGGAGACTTTCTTAAGTTTTTTTTTTTTCAACGCTTATTTATTTTTGGGACAGAGAGAGACAGAGCATGAACGGGGGAGGGGCAGAGAGAGAGGGAGACACAGAATCGGAAACAGGCTCCAGGCTCTGAGCCATCAGCCCAGAGCCCGACGCGGGGCTCGAACTCACGGACCGCGAGATCGTGACCTGGCTGAAGTCGGACGCTTAACCGACTGCGCCACCCAGGCGCCCCTAGGGGAGACTTTCTTAGCAACAGGCAGGACTCCCTCCTTCTCTTCCAGAAGTGTGCCTTCTCAGCAGCCTGATTTCTGTAGTAGACAGGCCACCCCACCCCAAACCGCAGACCAGTGATGTACGTCTTAGCAGTTATCACAGGTAACGCGGGTGTAGGAGTCTGTCTCTAAACTAAACCCTTTACTATGTGTGCGTTAATACACTTGGAGGATGGAGACATCAAGGAGCGGGCAGGGAGAGCAAGCCTAAAGATGTTCTGAGCCCACGGAGGGGCTGACCACACCATGATCTCCAGGGTCTGCTAAAGGCCGGCTGTGGGCCCAGCAGATTGTTGCGCCAGGGCAGGCAGGGAGGACAGCACCCTGGCACTCTGGCGGGCCCATTTCAGAAATGAGGCGAGCACAGCTGGTTGTGGCTTTGGAGGCCTGGCAAGGCTAAGTGAGCTGCTCAGGGGAGAAATGCTTAATGAGCCTACTTTGCTCCTTTGCCTATTCATTGTCACCTGCGGAGAACTGCTGTCCTACAGGCACATCACTGCCTCTATTTTTTTAATAAGCACGACTAAGTTGCTTTTTTTATGTTGAGAGAGAGAGAGAGAGAGAGAGAGAAAGCATGAGCAGGGGGCAGGGGCAGGAAGAGAAAGAGAGACAGAGAGAGAGACAGAGAGAGAGACAGAGACAATCTTAAGTAGGCTCCATGCTGTCAGCAGAGCCCCACTCGGAGCTCGATCTCACAAACCATGAGCTCATGACCTGAGCCTCTTCAAGTGTCAGTCACTTAACCAACTGAGTCACCCAGGTGCCCCTCGCTGCCTCTTATGGTGCAGCCCTCTGAGAGATGAGCAGAATTGATCTCCCCCAGGGAACATTTGTTTTGCACCACATTTAATTCTTGAAACTCAGAATGGAACCATCATCCCAATTCTACATGGAATCTGATCAATAGACAACAGATCCATTGTACATCTTCCGGAGTGTTTTCAATGAGTTTATTTGGTGGCCCCAGAGCAAGTGACATAAGCTCATACACAGGTTATAATCTACCCAGACTGACAGCAGCATCAGGGCAGAGGAAGAGAGGGCATCTCCACGAGTCATTGGTCCCTGTCAGTTACATTCACACAAAAAAGGCACTAGACTGTCCAACCCCCATTCATCAAGCTCAAACCCCATGGCTCTGCTTGCCCTCTGCTGCAGCCTGTGTACGAGGAAAGTGTCTAAAGCCCGGACAGTCCAGACGGCAGGTAATTCCAGAGTCATCCACCTAGTCTCTCCTTGGGCTATCACATAGCATATGAAATGTATCTGCGGAAGGTGTCTGACCTCATCATCCATCCCACCCCAAATATTTATGCAAGCCAAATATATTTCCTGGTGGTTAATCCTCCAAGAAGATTTGCCTATAATCTTCTCATTTTCAGTTGATTTAAAATGTGAGAAACTGCCCATGTGTTAGAAAATGCAAAAAACAATGCCATATGTTTGGGGTCCATTTAACTCAAGCTGTGATATGTATTCCACACATGGAGATTTATGCCACAATTTCTGCTTTGGGGTAATCATTAAGACTCGGAACCTTTGCAGGCTACTCACCCAGGAGGAATATTGACAGCATGAAGCTCCCACATGGAGCAAAACTGACAGGGGAAAGTGGGAATGGGATTTGTTTCTTTCGGAAACTAAGACGATATTTTTCTTGCTAAACCATCTGCAGGTGGTGGTAAGTGTATCATGTTGGTTTTGCTCAGTTTATTAAAGCACTGGCTATGGAAGCAAGATCAGACATGTGACACTGATCAGGCCAATGAGCTTCATGACAGTGATGTGCCCCTCACCCTCACAGTCAGCTCACACCTGTGTGCAGGAGTCACGGGAGGGATTTCCTGAAATGGTACCTATGGCCCAGTGCACATGAGTCCCTAACTGGCTTCATTTGGGTTCCCCCAGAAGCACAATCTGGGACAAGGATTCAAGGGCAAGTAGTTTATTGAAGAGGTGAAGGAAGCCCCAGTAATCAGGTGGGGAAGTGAGCCAATAAAGGGTGCATTATTGAGCCAGTGACCACTGTGGGCCCATGGAACTTAACACCAGTGGAGAACTCTGGAAGCCAGGGTAGAACACACACCTGAGTTGCCCAACCAAGGGGTAAAGAGGCTATACACCCACTCCTGTCCTTTGTTGCTAAGAACCACTCACAGATGGTATTAATTTCCAGCAATTTCAGCCTACTACATGGGTGGCAGCCAGCCTCCAGAGGCCAGGTAAAGCCCGCCGGCAAAGAAATGCAGGTGCTGGCAGTTAGCAGGCAGGCAGCGTGTAATCCAGAAGTCTGAGAAAATATAGCAGGTGACAGCATCTGCAACATCTGCTATTAGGAAAACCACACAAAGCTTACATGGATCAAGGCAATGTCTCTCCACATGAGGTCCAGGGACCACCTGCCTCAGAATCACCAGGGAGCCAGGGAGAAGTACAGATTCCTGGGCCCAATCCAG
Organism: Prionailurus viverrinus; assembly: GCF_022837055.1. Classification (NCBI taxonomy): domain Eukaryota; kingdom Metazoa; phylum Chordata; class Mammalia; order Carnivora; family Felidae; genus Prionailurus; species Prionailurus viverrinus. The sequence continues at coordinate 144,522,609 of NC_062562.1, forward strand.
AGCTGTATGCATCAGACTCACTGAGATAAGGCCAGAGGATGTGTATGTTTTGCAAACATTCCAGGTGATTCTGATGTTTTTACTAGAATTTGAAATCTACCGCTTTTAGGAAAGCATTCTCCACACAATCAGCAGGCAGTGTTTAAATATATAAAAAGCTACTTGCAAGGCCTAAGGAGGCAGACCTTAGTGCTGTCCACATCTGTCCATGGTCACAGAAGCTCCTTGTCCTGTCTTTTAAAACTCCTTTTAAACTGAGGTGGTTCCATCAGTGTTTTCTGAGGAAAAGAGGCTAAGTTTCAGCCCTAACTCTGCTGATAGAGAAGTCATAACATCTTGAACTTTTAACATTTCTATATATCAATTTTTACCTGTAATGTGGGGATGGAAAGACAGCCACCTGTTCAACTAAGATTCATGCTCCTCTATCAATAGTGTAGTGTTGTCACCAGAAAGGAGCTACCACACACACACACACACACACACCACTCACAGGCACAGCATTCCCCACCTCCCTTGCACCTAGCTGTTGTTAGGTATCTCATTGTACAGTGAACTGAAGTGATGTGTGCCAGTTCTAGACTGAGGAAATTAACATGCAGATGCTTCCATAGCCTCTCTTTCCCCTTCTTCCAGGTAGAGGCAGAGACCTCCATGGTTCTAAGATTGGCAGCTCAAGATGGAAGCGCCCTGAGGCCTCAAATTGCCAAGTTGAGGAATGCTGCCTGCCTACCAGAAAACATCCACACTGAATTGTCAGGTGAGTGAGAAACTTTCACTGTGTCGAGTCACTGAAATTTGAGGATTCATTTGTTGTAGCGCTTAGCTGTTATTCTAACTAATAAAGTGGTATTGGAGGAGGTCATTGGAAGAACATGACTGCTTTTGACCCATGAGCTGGACCCAGGCAATCAGTGGTTCCTTACCCTTTCCCCTATCCTTGGAATGTTCATTCTGCCTACTATTTCCACACTGGCAGCTGTTTCAAGGACACAGCCTTGAGAGAATAATGTGTTGTTGAGACCATCTGGACTGGATACGTGACGGAACCCCATTAAGGCCACTGTATAAATTTTAAGATTCTGGCATGCAGGCACCGAGATCTACTTGTAACCACCCAAGACAAGCCTCATAAGTTCTCTTGCTTGTTACACCTCCCACCTACAATCTGGAGTGCTCTGCCTCTTTCTTAGGCTTCCTTGCCCCCTGCTAATGGGGACCACTTTCAGATTTCACCCAGGGAACTCCCAAGCTTATGAACCAATAAGTGGACGTGGCAAAGTGTGTCCCCACTAACCTAGGAGTCACAAGAGAGCAATATCCCTGCTTCTCCAAGAACCACTTCAGGGTGGTTACATGCCCCTCCTTAGTAACATTTGTGCACTCAGAGGCATAGGGCCACATCCATGCCCTTCCCAAGCCCAATCCTCGCTATCTCTGGCATAGCCTGACCTGAGAGAAGGAAAAGGTAGCACATTGCAGTGTTTGCCTCCTCCCTGAATAGCCACTTACTGGGTCCAGAGACATCTTCAAGCCCAAGGAGACTATTACTGATAAGAGAATTGCTTTTCACTTCCTCTTATATGATCTCCTTCAAGTATCAAAAAATATATATTCTTTTGAACTTGCTGGGGAAAGGGATCCATATTTCCTGGCACGGAAACATGCTCAGTGTTTCATCTCCACTCATCCTTCTTGGACCAGCTTCCTAACTTTTCCTCAAAAACCTTTCCCAAATTTCTAGAACACCCTAATATGACCCGCACAATTTAGCTGTTGTTTATATTAATGCGTTTTTTTCTCTTTTTAAAAAATGTTTGTTTCTTTATTTTGACAGAGAGAGAGAGGTAAAGAGAGAATCCCAAGCAGGCTCCACACTGCCAGCATAGAGCCTGACATGGGGCTCAAACTCACAAACCATGAGATCAAGGCCTGAGCCAAAATCAGGAGTCAGACACTTACCTAACGGAGCCACCCAAGTGCTCCTAATGCATTTTTCTCTTATCGCACCTCTATCAAGCTGGACTGTTTTCTCTCATGGTGTAGTAGCAGTATCTTCATTTGGGTCCCTGGGCATACAGTAAGTGAACATGAGTTACTTGGCTGTTAACCTTGGAAAGAATCAAATATTCATACCACCACCACTGCCCCACCACCCCCTGCCTCCTCCTCCATCACTACCACCTACCCCGCCATGGCCTCCTCCACCTGCATCACTACCACCAGCACTGACTACACCACCACCTGCACCACCTCTGCCTCCCAGTCCTCTACCATAACTCCTCACACACACACCTTAGCTCCCTCCAAGGCTATATAGGGAAAGCTTAATATAGACCATATTTTCAAATCACTCTGTAAAAATTGCTGGCTGTAACTCAATCCCTAATGTGACTTTGAGTCTTATATTTCAGTTTGTTAGGTTTAAAAACTATTGAAACCTTACTCTTTAATTATTCATTAAATTTTTGATCTGAATCTCAGAAACCTATGTTCCGATAAGAAAAACACTTAAAACAATGATTGGCAAACAGAAAGAACATAAATGTTAGCTACTGGTTGCTTCTGTCCAAGAAACAACTTGTATTACATTTCATATGGCTTTAAATTTGTAACAAAAACTTCTTGTGACAATTTGATGTCAGAAATGAGCATTAGTTTCGTGAGACTCCCAGTGACAGGATGTTTTGGCTTGTTTTGCTACTTACCAACTGACCGGGAAGTAATAACCAAATAAAATTATACAATAATGCGTCCAGATAAGCTATTTGATTCTTTCCAAGGCTAATAATCAAGTAACTCATGATTAACTACTTGACCCAGGAAACTACAAAGTTACAGCCACTACATCATAAAATGACATAGTTTAGCCTATGTAATAGAGAGAAAATGTAGGAAAACAAACAACCAACAGCTAAACTATATAGGTCAAAACAGGGTGCTCTAAGAGTTTGAGAAGATAGGACCAAGCTGGTCTAGGAAGGATGGGTAGAGAAGAAAAGAGTATGTCCCAGAGCTTCTAGGAAATATGACCTTCCTTTTCCCATTGCCCAAAAGAATCTTACTAAAACATTATTTTCAAGTACAAAAATGTGGCTTATTAGGTAAGCAAATCATGAACCTCACTCAGGTGTACAGAGATACCACAAGAACCCAGTTTTACAAGGCAGCATAGTAGGTATCTACAACTGTATGGCAAATTACCCTAAAAGTTAGCAGCTTTAAACAGCACATATGTATTATCTCACAATTCCTACTGCTCAGGAATCCAAGCCTGGCTTACATAAGTCTCAAGCTCAGACTCCTTCACAAGGCTGCAAAGTGTTGGCTGAGACCTTAGCCATCTCAAGACTTGACTGGGACAGGATCTGCATTCCAAGCTTACTCAGTGGTTGTTGGCAGGATTTAGTTCCTTGTGGGATGTTGGACTGAGAGCTTCAGTTCCTTGCTGGCTGTTGGCCAGAGGCTACCCCTAAATTCCTTGCCGCATGAACTTCTCCACAAACCAGATGACAACTTGGCAAATAGATCATCAGAGTGAGCAAGTGAGAGAGAAATCGGGAGAATGCCAGCAAGATAGAAGAAACAGTCTTCTGTAACCTAATCTTAGAAGTGTCATCCCATCACATTTGCCATTATTCTTCTGTTCATTAGAAGTGAGTCACTAGGTGACTCAACCCCCACTCAAAGGGGGTGACTGCACAAAGGCACAAACTCCAGGAAGCAGGAATCTTCCAGGAGCCAGCCATCTTAGAAGTCTGCCTACTACAGGCATTGTTGCTTTGAAGATCTTATTACAGTGAGGCTTGCAGAGCTTTGAATATGCCTGCCCGTGGCTCCATGGCGCCATGAGGCATTCAGAGCAGTTGTTAAGCAAGGGACAGCATCTACCATTTATAACTGTATAAACTCTGCAACTGACAGTGTTAATACATTATTGTATTTAATGCCCGGTGGGGAGGGAATATGTTTTTGAAGAAGAGAAACAACAGTGGGCAGAGATTCCACTGCTTTGTAACAGCTTTAATTTTATTATTTTTCTTCTGGATGGTCACAAAACTAACGGATTTCTCCTGCCTGTACCCCTGTACCCAACAGCAGTCTTACTTTCTATTTTCTCCTTTTCTTCCTTCCTTCTCACTTCTTCCATTTTCTGATACCTACTGGTAGCTTCATTGGAGGGAAGAAGAGTGAAAAACATGTTCATCGTTTGGAAGAATTATTGCACTTCTTCATCTTTTTTCCCATTTCAAACTAAGAGGGAGGCAGGAAAGGAAGCAGAAAAGGAATCAAAGAGGGAAGGCGAGAGAGGAGGGAAAATGAAGCTCTGGGAAAGACTCTAGCCATCTGGGGTTTTATTGCCTTAAATTAGAAGTGAGGGAGGATTTCCCAGCTGGAGATAGAAAAGCAGAATCCAGGAGCATTTCCAGGGGCAAGTTCTGGTGCAGTTTTTCCAGTGGGGAAGTAAGTGGTGGCACAGGCAGGTATGCAGGCTGCAGACAGGGAGGGCTGTCCAACAGCCAAGGGGAGCAGTGAGACAGGGTATTGGGCCTGGGGAAGGGCAGGAGAGGGAACTGTGTGCAGAATAATAGCTGGTGAGCAGGGCCGGGTCCCAATAAGGGGATATGAAAACAAGACCTTAAACAAGAGGTGGAGAAGGAGTAATCTTTCCCCAAGGACATGTTAACGGTTGATCAGAACAGGGATCCGTATTCCCATATTCAAAATCTCCATCCCTGTATCCAGGACTTGCTCATTTTTCCCTCCTTTCCCTCTCCAGCCTTCTCTACCTTTACCTCTTAATTCTACCCTTTCTCTGTCCACTTCCTTTCTTCTTGTCTTTCTTTTTCTCTCTTTCAGTCCTTACTCTTTAAGTGACCTTATTACAGAAGAAAAGGATATTTATTATATATTAATACTTCAAGAATAGAATTTCCTGTTCCTTGCTCTAAGTTAAAAACCTTAACAGATGGTTATTTTTTAAAAACCCCTGTTTCTACTATTTTTAATTTGTGTAACCTTCTATGGACTTTTTACTACTTTCTCTGACACTTGATAAAAAAAAGTTTTCAAGTCCCTACATCAAACCATACATAATAGTGGGTTGAATCTCTTTGGTTATGCTTGAGTATAAAATAGCAAAGTTGAGAGGAAAGGGGTCTTTTTTTTTTAAGTCTAAGATTCCCAACTGGACATTAGCATGACCATCAAATCTGAACTAAATTTAAAATCTTTGCATGTGACCTGTGGATTCAAAATATCTTACACTATAAAGTCAGTACAAAGAGAGACTTAGGTTAAACTGTTTCCAGTAATCTATATTGCAAATATATTGTTACATCCTGATGAATGGCAGTAAAGAGTTTTATTGGCAGCAGTGAAAAAAACAAAAGATGATAAGCAACAGTTTGATCTCAGACTTTGAAGAAAAGAAAAAGGCCTAGTTCTCAAAAGCCTAAAATTAAGCTTTTCACCTCAATTCTGATACTGTTTTGGCAGCATGTGTAGGGCCTCCAGCTGCTAAACTCTGAAGTGTGATCCTATCACTCACAGCTTAAGGAGGACTATGTCACGGCAGTGCCTTGACTAGGAAAACTCCCAGAGATACCTGAATGTCACTGAACGGTGCTCTGGCCGCCACAAGTGAAGGAAGGGCTCACACCTCCCCACACCCTCCAAGGCCAAAACATCCCCTCTAGTCAGAAAACATTTCAGGCACACTCAGTGTCCTACCATTAAGACATTTAGAGAGTTCACTGTGCTCAAGTCCAAGTTAATCAGGTGAGGATTTTGTAAACTCCCTAGGAAATAGACAAGAGTAGCATGTCTTGGGGATGGTGCTCTGCCCAACCAGCAGTATGTGTAGGTGGTCATCTTACCATCTGATAAGACCAGCCATTTTGCCAGTGTGGCTCCTTCTGAGGAACTGTTTTCAGAAGAATACACTCACACATTCACCTCTGAAGCTAAAATTAAGTGTATAAAGTCTAAGACTTTCTTTTATAAAGATGCATAACTGTTGGGGGAAGAAATTTGAGTCTTTCCTCTATCAGTGAGGACAACCACTCTCACCTTGGACTTTGAGAAGAGACAAAGGGGTAAGAAAACAAAAAAGGAAGAGGAAAGAAGTGGGTAAGAAGGCAGGGAGGGAATCCATATGGGTACTTCAATATGAAGGAAAAGAATTAAAGTCACCCAAAACACAGTAGCATTGTTTCTAAAGTACTTAAATTTCAGCCAAACCTAGGATCACCAAGATAGAAAAAGCTGTTGAGGTTGTCTTGTTCAAATCCTTCAAACCATAGTGAGGAGACTAATGTCCAGAGCAGGGCAAGGACTTGCCCAAAGTCCCCTAGTGAGTTAGAGAAAGAGGTAGAAGACTGGTCTGCTGACAATGGCCCAGTTCTTTGTGCAGCACCCCAGAACATTTACATTTTAAAAGATGTATATAAGATGTGTGTGTGTGTGTGTGTGTGTGTGTGTGTGTGTGTGTTGTAGATTTCTTTCTCTGCATTTGTAAATTATTCTATGCAATGTTCTTTTCAAATTAAGGTAATATATTTTCTTTTTTTTTCTTTTCAAAGAAATGTGTACATTCCAGTGAGTTAGCATACGATGCAATATCAGTTTCAGGAGTAGAATTCAGTGATTCATTACTTATATACAACACCCAATGCTCATTATAACAAGTGCCCCCCTTAATAGCCATCAGCCATCTAGCCCATCCCCTTGGAATCTGTATTTTTGTATCCTTTGGGTAAATATAAGGTAATATGTTTTCTACTAACTCACACTCTATCATTTACTGAGTATTTAAATTTACCTGACCCAAAGTCTTAACCATAAGTACATTTGAATGAAGAAGATAAAGTAAATATTGCAATTTATTTACATTTCCCAAAAGCATTTATCAAGTATTATTCTTGAGCACAGAGTTATCCTAGCTACAGCCTCCTATATTCAATCTTATTTTCAAGACACATGAATAAAAGGTTTGGAGCCTGTAACAACCTAGACTCCTCCTTGAGAATAGGATTAATTCTTGGCAATGCCAACAAACTGACAAAGATTGCTCTAAAGCTCATCTTCCCAAGCTAACCTGACCTTAATCCCAGTCTTCCTACTCCCAGGCCTCCAACATACTCTCCTCCAGGAGCAAAATTAGGAACATTTTAATGGAGGGACAATAATGGAAACTCTTAATGCTTAATAGATGCAGTCTACTTCTGTAGAACTGTTCAAATCACTAAGCTGCATCAAACCAAATAAGTCAGGGCTGAAAGCAGCTGTATGTTAATTAGAGAGACAAGAAAATATGATTTCCTAGATTTTGTCCTCAACTAGGATTAAGCTACCTGGCTTCTCAAGGATGGCTCCTAAGTGACTTATTTTACAACCTCCTTGACATATTTAGGTTAGTACCTGTTTGTATTAAGACAATGAGACCCTCTGCATTTCTAGAACTTGTTTTCTCTACCTGCCCTACTCCCTTCCTCAACCAGGGCTCAGATAGCTATGGTATGAGTAGAATTTCTGCAGTGTCCTTCTCTCAATTCTGTCCCTTTCTCTTTTTCTTTAACCAACCAACCAACCAGACAACAAATAACTAACCAATCCTTATCTCTCCAAAAAATAACTCCACACTAACTCCCTCAACCCTCCCACACATTCTGAAGAATGACTGAAATTTCGCCTCAACAAAATATTAGCAAACTGAATCTAACAATACATTTTAAAAATCATTCACCACAATCAAGTGGGATTTATTCCTAGGATACAAGAGTGGTTCAATATTCACAAATCAATCAACATGATGCATCACATCAACAAGAGAAAAGATAAAAACCATATGATTATCTCAATAGATGCAGAAAAAGCATTTGACAAAGTACAACATTTACTCATGATAAAAACCCTCAAGGGGCTCCTGGGTGGCTCAGTCAGTTAAGCATCCGACTTCAGCTCAGGTCGTGATTTCCTGGTTCATGGGTTCGAGCCCTGTGTCAGGCTCTGTGCTGAAAGGTCAGAGCTTGGAGCTTGCTTTGGATTCTTTGTCTCCCTCGCTCTCTGCCTGCCTCTCTCTCTCTCTCTCTCTCTCAAAAATAAACATTAAAAAATTTTTAAACCCTCAACAAAGTCATTTTAGAGGGAACATATCTCAACATAATAAAGGCCATTTATGAAAAACACTCAGCTAACCTCATACTCAGTGGTGAAAAACTAATAGCTTTTCCCTTAAGATCAGGAACAAGTCAAGGATATCTACTCTCCCCACTTCTATTCAACATAGTAATGGAAGTCCTGGCCACAGCAATCAGACAACAAAAAGAACTAAAAGGCATCCATGTTGGTAAGGAAGAATTAAAATTCACTATTTGCAGATGGCATGACACTATATATAGAAAACTCTAAAGACTCCACCAAAAAACTACTAGAACTGATAAATTAATTCAGTAAATTAATATACAGAAATCCATTGCATTTCTATACACCAATAATTAAGTAGCAGAAAGAGAAATTAAGAAAACAATCTTCATTTACAATTGCACCAAAAATAATAAAATACCTAGGAATAAACTTAACCAAGGAGGTGAAAGACCTGTCTGTATTCTGGAAACTATAAAACATTGGTGAAAGAAAGTGAAGGCAACACAAACAAATGGAAAGATATTCCACGCTCATGGATTGGAAGAACAAGTATTGTTAAAATGTCCATACTGCACAAAGCAATTTACAGATCAGATTTAACACAATCTCTATCAAAATACCAAAAGCATTTTTCACAGAACTAGAATAAATAATCCTAACATTTGCATAGAACCACAAAAGATCCCAAATAGCCAAAATAATCTTGAAAAAGAATAAAACTGGAGGTATGACAATCCAAGATTTCAAGATATACTACAAAGCTGTAACATCAGCTTTTTGCAACATCAAAATAGTATGGTACTGGCACAAAAATACACACGTAGATCAACAGAATGGAATAGAGATCCCAAAAATAAACCCATGATTATATAATCAATTAAACTTTGACAAAGCAGGAAAGAATATCCAATGGGAAAAAGTCTCTATAACAAATTGTGTTGGGTAAACTGTAAAGCGACATACAAAAGAATGAAAGTGGACCACTTTCTTACACCATACACAAAAATAAACTCAAAGTAGACTAAAGACCTAAATGTGAGACCTGAAGTCATCAAAATCCTAGAAGAGAGCACAGACAGTAATGTAACTGACATCAGCTCTACCAATGTTTTTCTAGACATGACTCCCAAGGCAAGAGAAACAAAAGCAAAAGTAAACTATTGGGACTACGTAAAAATAAAAAACTTCTGCACAGCAAAGGAAACAATCAACAAAACTAAAAGAAAACCTACTGAATGAGAGAAGATATCTGTAAATGACATATCCAATAAAGAGTTAGTATCCAAAATATATAAGGAACTTATAGAACTCAACACCAAAAAATAAAAGCAAATGATCCAATTAAAAAGTGGGCAGAAGATTAAAATTTTTAAAAAATTTAGAGGGGAGCCTGGGTGGCTCAGTCAGTTAAGCATCCAACTTCAGCTCAGATCATCATCTTGCAGTTCGTGAGTTCGAGACCCACCTTGGGCCATAAGCTGGCAGCTCAGAACCTGGAGCCAGCTTCAGATTCTGTGTCTCCCTCTCTCTCTGCCCCTCTCCTGCTCACACTCTGCCTCTCTCTGTCTCTCAAAAATAAATAAATGTTAAAAAAAAAAGTGGGTGAAGATATGAACAGACATTTCTCCAAAGATATACAGATGGACAACAGACATATGAAAAGATACTCAACATCACTCATCATCAGGGAAATGCAAATCAAAAACACAATGAGATATCACCTCATACCTGTCAGAATGGCAAAAATCAAAAATAAGAAACTGTGTCAGCGGGGCGCCTGGGTGGCGCAGTCGGTTAAGCGTCCGACTTCAGCCAGGTCACGATCTCACGGTCCGTGAGTTCGAGCTCCGCGTCGGGCTCTGTGCTGACCGCTCAGAGCCTGGAGCCTGTTTCTGATTCTGTGTCTCCCTCTCTCTCCGACCCTCCCCCGTTCATGCTCTTGACTCTCTCTGTCTCAAAAATAAATAAACGTTGAAAAAAAAAATTTAAAAAAAATAAAAAAAAAGAAACTGTGTCAGCAAGGATTTGGAGATAAAGGAACCCTGATGCACTATTAATGGGAATGAAAACTGCTGCAGCCAATGTGGAAAACAGTATGGCGGTTCCTCAAAAAGGTGAAACTAGAATTACCATATGATCCAGTAATTCCACTACTGGGTATTTACCCAAAGAATATGAAAACACTAATTTGAAAAGATACATGCACCCCTCTGTTTATTGCAACATTATTTGCAATAGCCACATTATAGAAGCATCCCAAGTATCCATCAATAGATAAATGGATAAAGATGTAGTATTTATATAATGGATGTGGGATAGACAGATAGATAGATAGATAGATAGATAGACAGATGTTATATATAATGAGATAGTACTCAGCCATAAAAAAGAATGAAATTTTGCCATCTGCAAGAATATGGATGAATCTAGAGAGTACAATGCTAAATGAAATAAGTCAGTCAGAGAAAGACAAATATCATATGATTTCACTCATATGTGAAATTTAAGAAACAAAGCAAACAAGCAAAGGAAAAAAAGGCAAACCAAGAAACAGACCCTAAAATATAGAAAACAAAGTGTTGGTTATCATAAGGGATGTGGGTGGGGAGATGGGTGAAGCAGGTGAAGGGGATTAAAAGTATATTTATCATGGTGAGCACTAAGTAATGTGTAGAATTGCTGAATCATTATATTGTCCACCTGAAAACTATATGTTAACTATACTGGAATTAAAAAATAAATTTATTTATTTATTATTTAATTAATTAATCTTTTAATGATTGAAATTCTATCATCCATTTTGTCCATTACATTGTTTCAAGGGGAGTCTCTTTTTATCTCTTGGGTGCTCAAATAATCTTACCTTCTCTATCTCAATCTACTCTTAAGAAAAGATTGAAAACCCTTACACTAAAATTGAAATGACTACCCGCAGCTTAAAAAGGTACATTTCTCAGGGAAGGGTTTGCATTTTAGCAAAGTTATGTGAAGATATATACCCAATACCCATCCTGTTTCCAGGGCATAATAGACTCTCTTTTTGTTCAATTGATATATATAGCTCAGTGGGAAATATATTTTCAAATCAAGCTCTGTCTTCATTATAGCATTGCTTTCAAAGTGATAACTTTCTATTGATAAAGGTTCATATAGGAGAGCACTAGAGTTGGGGTTGACCATGTAGTCATTTGAAAAAATGTTTGATTAAAATATCGTTGTTTTAGTCTTGGCAAACAAAATAACTCTTGTGAAATAATTTTAGTGGATGGCTTGTCTCACCAACTAGTTTATAAACTTGAATTCAGAGAAGACATAGGTATGATATCTTAAGGACTTATTCTCAGCTCCTGACACATGCCTTACCTATAATTGGAGTTCAGCAGATGCTTGCTGAATAAATATGAGAACCGATGAATAAAAATGAGATAGGAAAACAGAAGAATAGAAGGATGGAAGGATGAGTGGATGGATAGATGGAGGGATGAATGAAAGAAAAGAGTATCAATGGACTAGAAGGGGAGGCACAGATAAATGCCACAATTCACTGTCACTCAAGACAAAACTTACATAGAGTTTCAGTTAGAAGGAAATATATATATTGGCAACAGAAAAGAGAGGAGAAAAGGAGGAAGAAAGGATCATTGCAAGAAGCAGCATGGGCAGTAAGAGAGCGGTGATGGTAAGAAACTTTTGGTGTACTGGGTGTCAGAAATGTATCTGAAACTTGGAAATAGGCAAAAAGAGATTACTAGGAACCCATTTAGTAAAGTGCTGGGCTTGGCTGTTTATTGTCTAGGCCAGTTTACAACTCTGCAGATGCAGAGGTTAACTTGTAGATATTTGTTTGGTAAAATAGATAACCAGAGAGGCTATGGTTTATGGTTCTGTTGGATATTAACCAGTTTTGTATATAACCCCTTAATCTTATCTTAGTATTGCCTATAAATGCCTAGCTACTCAAATGTTCTTTGAACCAGTTTTAACATCTTACTGGTTCCCTCATTAATGAATTAAATAAAATCTTTGGTAAATGGTGATTTTATATATGCATGAGAGTCCTGATTTTCTCTTTAAAAAAAGTATCAAAGATCTTCATGATACATCATTAGGGAAACATTCGTGATTTAGGGACTAGAATACCTACAGTTCTGCCTGGTTCTCAGGCTCTAGAATACAACTAGCCACTTTGATATCTGGCTTCTCATCTGTGAGACTCATTATTTTCATCCTGTGCTACCAAAGAAGTGGGAAGTAATATAATTCATATACTTCTTTCCAGTGGCCAAAGTAAATATTTTTTCATTCATTCAACAATATTTATTAAGTGCCTATATTATATATCCTCTGTACTAGGAAATATGAGGAAATATACTGTTTTGGACAATTCCGTTCTTTTCAAATTCTAGGGACATGAAAAGCCTTTGTACACCTTTTTACCAACTTAAAAAAAAAGAAATGTAATGGTTCTCTTTCTGTTTGAAGGAAACTAAACTTGGAAATTCTATACCTATACCAAAAATATGCCTTCAAAGGGGCCAGTGCTTTTCTAAGACTGAAGAAGGAAATAATTCCCAAACCCAAGCCAATTACTAATTGAAAATTTCAAGAAAATGGGCAATAAAAACTTTTGAAAATTCTTAGACAAATATCTGCAGCTATAGTAATTAGATTGACGTCTACACAAAGAACATATTGCTTCCTCATCCCTCTAATAATTACAATGAACTTGTAATCTGAGATAACCCATTCAGACTTGGTTACATTGGTTAAAATACTGTTAACGAGATGGGGATGGTAGTTCTCTTCCTAGGTGAGCTACTTAGTTGTACTTAATTCCACAGCTGAAAACTGGTTCCATATCTTCAGTTAGACATAGGAGTATGGGAGAGTATGAATTAAAGAATTCATAACTAGGAATCAGAGGACTGGGTTTTAGTCTAGAGTCTACCACTAACAGCTAGATATCTTCAAGTGTCCACTCTGATCCTCGGGATCATGTCAAGATGAGGTCCTTTATGAGGTCATGTGCTGTCATTATTACTATGAATGATTTAGACAGAGTTTCCCAATAAAATTAAAGGTCAGAAAGTAAATCACCAAAATATAGCAGTAAATAAGTTGTTAAATGTTGTTAAGAGGTGGTGTTGTAAAAAAGTTTGGAGTAACTGATAAAGGGAGTCATCAAAATAAATACAGGTACCAGCTCAGAAGAAAGCAGAGAGTGCCCTAAATATAGTCAGGACTTACTTAGACCAAAAATTCCTAACCTGGAGAAAGCTAACACAGCAATTAATATTAACCTAAATCAAATGTCATTTCAGCAGCACCCTATTTCCTCCCTTTAACTCTGTGCTCACCAAGATGACATACTACTCATTCAACAAGCTAGGGGTGGTGGTCCCTCCACTGCAATTTGGTGAACTGGGATTCCTATTTGTTAACAAAACATCCTATGAATCTAGTTTGATTTAATCAGCCCCAAGATCACTTAAACTTCATGAAGTGACAAATTAAATTTCATGGCTTTAAAATAAAGATCTCACTCTGGGCTACAGTAATATAATTCCAAAACTGAAACCTATGAGGTTCTACTTAAAACAGGGAGCCAACCATACCCTTACCTGCAATGAGAGTGCATGTGTGAGGGCTTTGACCAGAACGTCACTGCAAATAGGAGGATACTATTAGGAAACTCATTGATTAGCCTTCATTTTAATCATGTCTTCATTGAAGCACATCTCTCAGCTCCATGGTGACAACAAAGAGTTCAAGAAAAAGGAAGAATTTCCTATATGGTGAAAGGCATGGATTCAATACTCCTACCCCTCTAGGGCCTTCATAAGTTGTAGAACTTGGGAGAGCAGCCTAGGGATATAGATGCTTAAGACATTAACATTTCAACTTAACTACAGTAGTGAAAATAATTGTTATATTTTATTTCTAGAGAGCTCTTCAAGAGAGGTTGCAGAGCACTTATATTTCAAGTCAACAAATATTTTCATAAGGCATGTTGCACACGAGAACTATGCATTTCAATCACCACCCCTGTCAGTAGCTTCCAATCACTAACCCACCAAATGGCAAAGGCTCCTTAAGGGAGCAGTTAAGCCAATTTGAGTATCTTAATATGACAGACTCCTCCATTTTTTTAAAGAAAGGGATTAAAATTGAAATACTGAATATTTTAGGGACTTGCTAAATCTCTAAAGTTACTTTTTTTTTTCACTTACAAGCCTTAAAGACAGATTTCTGGCTGTGATCTGGGCTACCTGCTTCCAAACCACAGAAGAGCTTGATGAAAATGCAGATTTCTAGGCCTATAGATTTACTAAACCAGTGTTTCCAGAATGGAGCCTAGGAATCTGTATTTTTAGTATACTCCCCAGGAAATTTCTAACACGTGTTGGGTGAATAGGACCCTAAAAATAAAATCCAAATTGAACACCATATTGCTAACTTCAGATCCCTTTTGATTACATCTACTTAATCTCTCTCCCTTCTTCTCTAGGTTAGTTTATTTTATATGCAAATTCAAGAATATTATAATGCAGCTTTCTGGAATCATCCCCTCTTTCTGATCCTCAATCACATGGTCCCCCAAGACTTCAAAACTACATAAAAGGTCATGTTCAAAACTAGAATCACAAAAACCACTAATTTCTCTCAGTTTGTGTGGAATTGCCTCTGTCATGTTATGACAAACCATAACTCAGTCTGTTTTTATCAAGTATAGTTCTATTATGACAAAGGATGTGAAGCTGGTGCTGAAGAAAGCACACTGGCTTTGGTGGCAGGCAGACCTGTCATGATCCTGTCACTGGCTCTTGGTAACTCCTTTTATTTTGGATACATTACTTAATCTGAGCTTTCTCATCTAGAAAATGGGTATCATAGTGTTTAGGATTGTTGTTGTGATATCGTTCAATTAATTTAATCATGCACTCAACAAATATTTACTGAGCAACAGCTGTGCACCTGGCAGTCCTTCTAGGCCCTTGAGATCCACCCGTGAGAAAAAGAAAAGATCCCTGTCCTCATGGGGCTTGCATTTTAGAAAAAGGAGCTAAGTGGAACAATAAATAAAATAAATAAGTGAATTATACATTAGGGTAAAAGTGTCAAATATAACATTTAAAAAGGCAGGATAAATGGGATCAGGACAGCAGGGGTGGGGAAGTGGGTCAAGATAGGCTTCTTTGAGAAAGAAGGATTTCAACTGATTTGATGGAAAGGAGTGAGCAAGGGGAAGAACATTCCAAGCAGGGAACAACCAGAGCAAAGGTTGTAAGATGGAGAAATGAAGATGGGATGCCTTGTAAGCTGTCTTGAGGACTTGGCTTCTATTCTGGGTGAAATGGAGAGTAGTTGCAGGATTTTGAACAGAGGAGTGACACAGCATCATGTTTCCTTACCTATCACTAGAAACGATATGCTTCAATTACACATTCTAAGATATTACCTTAAGTCCAAAAACATGTTAACAGATTAATCATTTTCAAGAGGAATAGATTCTTCTTGGGCTTATAGTGATTATTCTTTACAACAGAGGTTTAAAACAGGACAACATTTGCCAAAGGGCTCTACTACATTTGTGTAACCATCTCTCAGTATGATCTCTCTGGAGGTCACTGTGTGTGCTCTGTGTGTGTGTGAGAATGGGTGTGTGCACACACACTCCCAAGCTAACACCTGAATGCAGCCCTAACTGGATCGTAGGCCAAGTCCCACCCTACTGACATCTAGGTGCAAAACTGTGTTGCTGGATGTGGACCAGGGTCTGAAGAAAAAGCAGTAGCCCTAGACCTCCAGTAACAGGCCATTATACCCGTGCATGAAATGAAAATTCAGCTCTAGAAACACACAGCTCAGGCCACTTGACATTCTAGTGAAAGATTTTATAAATTATGCATTTTCTCAATTCTGCATAGTTAAATGAGAAATGATACAATGTTAGATATGAGCATGAAGGAAATGGGTAGTCATTTAGGAGGAACCACAATCTTCAGTGGGTTCAGGAACAGCTAGCAAGGGCACAAAGGTATCTGTCACATTTTATTTTTCCACAAAACTCTCTCATTGGGTACCACGTATTTCAAAGAAGTTTTACTACTAGAACTTTGTGGTACATTTTAGAGATCCTAGCAGTAAGGGTGTTAACTTCTCATATTTTACTACATTCCTGATATTTTTATTGAAAGTTAATTTTTCTTTACGGGCCATTGTACTTGCTAATATTGCCTGAATAAAGTGTAATGGTGCAATAAGGTAAAATTTCTCCCGTGCAATAGACAAATGCCAGGCTATTGAATGGGGACCCTTTGTCTGCTGTGCTATTATACTTGTATGAGGTTGATGGGTCCTTTAAATATTAAACCTTCATATCCAAAAAGGACAAAACTGCACTATATTAACATGTTTATCTAATAAGAAATGAGCGCAATAAAATGTTACCCTGTGTTAATTCCTTTTATTTTTGATTCATCTGGAAAATTGAACTAAGCTGGGTCAAATCTTCTGCTTGAACATAGAAGCTAATACGCTTCCTTCTTCATCTCCCTTCTAATTGCCATATAATCTAAATGCTGGTACTCACTATGGTGAAATTATTTTTTTAAGAGTGTTTACATCAGTACTAAAATTGAGTGGAAGTCATTTGAGATGGAAAATATGGAAGTTTAAATGTATTCCTTTGCCAAAATAGTCAATAATGGCATCAACTTTGAGGCCAACCTGCCTGGGTTTGAAACCCAACTCTGTGCCCCCCAGCTGTGTGGATCGAGAGCAAACTGTTTAACCTCTCTAGGACTCAGTTTCATTGTCAGTGAAATGGGACTACCAATAAAGATGTTAAGAGGATAAAACAAATTAATATATAAAGTGCTTAGAGCAGTACCTGACCTGTGGTAAGTTGCTAAATAAATAGAAAAAAAAATCAGAAATCACATGGCCCTCTTTATGACCTACCCTAAAGAAGAAAAATTGGTGGTTGGAGGAGACAATAAAATCATTACTTCAAGCATTATTATACAAGCTACTTTCATAGCCTACCTGGTCTCATTAAATCTCTCCAAAATCCTCCTGTTCATGGGGACCATGCCTTGCCCATGCAAAGGGAGCATCCATAAAGGTGATTCCAAGCACAAGGCCAAAACTCTCATTTCTTCTTCCTTTTTGAATGTTCTCTCTGATTACCAGGAAAGGAACCTCAGGCTTGCCTCTTGAGAGGAGACTTAGTATGCTCCTCCAAGTGTTATCTGTGGTATTTATGGAGCTATGGAGGGCCAAACTCTGGAGGTGTGAAAAATAGAATCCAGAAGTGGTTTTATAGTTCCACAGTTCTCTAACACCATGGTGAAATGCTTATCCTGCCATCCCAGTGACTGGACCAGAGTCAGAGCCATGAGTGTGTGTATGTATATGTATGTGTGTGTGTGTGCGTGCGTGTGTGTATGTATATACAGACACACGTGCTTGTAAATACACACATAGTGACTACAAACTCAAAAATGGTTGGATTCCATTCCCTCCTGGGAGTTCTGTACTTACTCCCTCTGCCTGGCACAATCTGGTCCAGCTTTCACACTACCTCTTCAGAAAGGTCTTCTGTGATTAATCTAGTGCCTGGAAAAATGGCTGGCACAAGACAGACACCAAGGGGCAACTGGGTGGCTCAGTCGGTTAAGCATCCCACTCTTGATTTTCGTTCAGGTCATGATCTTGGGGTTGTGAGATAGAACCCTACATCGGGTTCCATGCTGAGCGTAGAGTCTGCTTAAGATTCTCTGTCACTCTCTCTGCCCCTACCCTGCTCTTATTCTCTCTCTCTCTCTCTCTCTCTCTTAAAAAAAAGGCCTAAAAAGTAGTTATATATAAATGAATGACTGATCTTTTCACAAAGCCAATTTACAGTATTTATCATCTTTTCTTGAGAGGAGGAAGTAATTAACATACCCACAAGTTTCAAAATTCAAGTAATACAAAAGCATTTACAGTGAAAAAAATCATCTTTATCCCCCATCCACCCCGTTCTCCCAGAAGCAGCTAATGTTACCAGTTTCTTGTGAATCCTTCAGAGATATTTTGCATTTGCCAACCAATATGTATATAATCTGCCATCACCCCCTCCATTTATAACCATTTTAGACAATCTTCTGTTCTCATCCTCTCTTCCCAGAGCTCTTGTAATTGCTTTGTGTTTTGCCTGTTTTTAAAACCTAGTATAGTTGAACTTATGGTGTGATCAAATCAAAGAATAATTATTGGAGCTCTTTTAAATTGAGAGCTCCTCTAGTATTTAAAAAATATATAATTTTGTTTATAAAAACTTATTTTGTTAAGTTTCTCGGGATCCACATAAGAGTGAAAACATATGGTATCTGTATTTCACTTAGCGTAACACTCTCTGGTTCCATCCACGTTGCTACAAAACAGAAAACCATGGGGGAGGGGAAGGAAAAAAAAGAGAGGGAGAGAGCCAAACCATAAGAGGCTCTTAAAAACTGAGAACAAAAAAAAAAAAAAAAAACTGAGAACAAACTGAGGGTTGATGGGGGGGTGGAAGGGAGGGGGGGTGGGTGATGGGCATTGAGGAGGGCACCTGTTGGGATGAGCACTGGGTGTTGTATGGAAACCAATTTGACAATAAATTTCATATTAAAAATAAATAAATAATAAAAACTTACTTTGCAACTCATTTCAGAAAACTGTTGTGTAAGGCAAATAAATGCAAAAATCTGTAGATAAGTTCAGGAGCAGATAATCTTTCTATGGTCTGAGATATTACGGAGAGGCTCAGAAACACACCTATGTAGAGCTGTGGGATATTTTTATATTTAACATCAGTGCAAAAGTGATTTTTTTAATCTTTTTAGTATTCATTCATTTATTTTTGAAGGAAAGAAAGACAGAGCATGAGCGGGGGAGGGGCAGAGAGAGAGAAAGTGAGAGAGACACACACAGAATCCTTAGCAGGCTCCAAGGCTCTCAGCTGTGAGCACAGAGCCCGACATGAGGCTCAGACTCATGAAGAGCCATGAGATCATGAACTGAGCTGAGTTGGACACTTAATCAACTGAGCCACCCAGGTGCCCAGTACAAAAGTGATTTTTAAGCAGAGAGGGCTTTTTGGAACCAGGTAGCCACTTTTGATTGTTTCCTGGAATTACTGACATGGATTAAAAATCTCCATGTCTGTGTGACTGAGATCTAGTGATGCTTTTTGGGGCCTCTAATGCCAACATTCCTTTATTTCTACCCACTCAACTGCATGAAACCATGACTTACTTTTTCCTCCTTTCCAGAGCACTTGCTTTTACCTGTCCTATATGCTCTTCCCATGGTGGTGGACCAATCCCTACCCAGTACAGCTCTCTCTGTTTCTTTTATCCCCATTTTCAGATTTTCAGTTCTTACAAAACTTTCTAAATTAACTGAATTAAAGTCAATACTTTCTCACCATGAAGCCTATTATGGAAATGACTACAACTGAAGAGTAATGAATTAAAGATAATTTTGCTTTTTATACCATTTTCCATATTTGACTCACAAATTTCACATTTAAACAAAAGAAGTTCGGGCTAAAATAGAAAACTATTACATGATGAAAAAAAATAATAGAAATTACATTAATTATCAAGGACAGGTATATTTCTCTTAAAAGGAAAATAGATAACTTTTGACAAAAGTTTTCAAACAAGAGACTTACAACAGTATTATGCATTAAATATCACACACACACACACACACACACACACACACACACACACAGGCATAGACAACTAGTAAATTGTCTTGGAAAACTTGGGCTTTTTCCCAAGCTGTGGCAAACTGAACTGAACTCTAAAAGGTGTTCTGAGACCCAATTTTAATGTAGACAAGGGAGTTTTCCACATATGCACCTTGAACACCAGCAGGATGTCCTACAGTTGAACTCAATTCTAACACTATGTACCCAGAGATAGCAGTTGATTCCACAGGTTAAGGTCTCAGTCCTACAACAGTGCCCACTTCCCACTCCCTTCAGAAGCCAGTTGAAAACCCAGGTTGTTACCTGTGCTTGTGACTGACTGGCTATAAAATCAGAGGTTCCCATAACCCTCTCCTTGGATTCAATTAATTTGCTAGAACAGCTCACAAAACTCAAAGAAACATTTTACTTAAAAAATCAGTGGTTTATTATAAACAGACATAAATCAGGAACAGCCAGATGGAAGAAGGTATGGGCACGGTATGGGGCAAGGGCACAAAACTTCCATGCCCTCTCCAAGTGTTCCACTCTCTCCTAATTCCCATGCTTTCACCAGCCCGAAAGCTCTCACACCCCATCATTTTGGGTTCTTATGAAGGCTTCATTACATGGTCATGAGTGATGAAATCGTTGGCCATTGGCCATCAAACGAAATCTCCAACCCCCTCTGGGGGTAGGCCTGAAAGTTCCAATCCTCTAATAACAAGGTTGGTTCCACAGGCAACCAGCCCTCATCCTTAAGTGGGGTTCCCAAGGTCACCTAATTAACATAAAAAAAGACACCTTTATGGCTGTCATCACTTAAAAAATTCCAAGCATTTTAGATGCTCTGCACTAGAATGGGGATGAAGGCCAACTACATATTTCTTACACAAAGTACAAACAGTAACTGCTGTACTTTGTCTCCTATTTGCACATAGGTTATATTTCAGACAAACTGGATAGAGAAATCAGAAAATGTGACTTAGAGTTTTTTTAATGTATTCAATATTATATTTCTATATTACAGAAACTATACACATATCATGTATATATGTATATATATTTGCATAATAGAAGCTACAAAGGGCAAACCAATACTTGACAACATTTGCTTGGCTGGAAGAAATATGAAGAATATACTGTACACTGATTCTCAAATGGAGGTTCACCCCTAAGTCGGTATGGGAATCTCAAAAAAAAGGAAGACAAAGAATGTGATTTTTTTAATCAGCCATGCATGGGCAAGGATTTTAAGGGTTGCAAAACACTGGCATAAGCAAGATATAAAGATGATATTAAAATCACAGCTGTTGGGGCTCCTACCCTGAGCTTACAATCATAATTCTAACAACCAATATTTTGACCAT
Organism: Prionailurus viverrinus; assembly: GCF_022837055.1. Taxonomy (NCBI): domain Eukaryota; kingdom Metazoa; phylum Chordata; class Mammalia; order Carnivora; family Felidae; genus Prionailurus; species Prionailurus viverrinus. The sequence continues at coordinate 144,543,852 of NC_062562.1, forward strand.
CACTCTGTGACAGGTGCTGGGCGAAGCATTATGGCACCATCTCATTTATTCCTTCCTGGCCCTCAATGTACACACTACTCATATCTCCATTGATAGATAAAAGCCATGGATGGGCTCCAATAACTTACCCAAGATCACACAGAGAGTGAACGCAAAGCCAATATTTGAAACGGGATATCCATACTTTTAATCATCTTACTCTACCGGGAAGAGAGGATTTTTGCCTCTCCTTAAAACATTCCCATTAATATCCTTGCTATATTTGACTATAATTACCTTATACAGTCTCTTCTCTTTAATCATGTCACTTCTTCAGAGCTATATTCCAAAATTATTTGGATATGCAGCATAAACTAGTAGTCACGGATTATTTTAGGATTCAAATTGTCGAATTAATGGCTCCCTACAAATATGTTCTGTGGTGAGGTATATAATGGAAGCTCCTTTGTCTGCTAGGAGCAATAATAATAATAATAATAGCAGCTAATCATTATTCTCATGTGCTAGGTATTGTTCTGAGAACTTCAAGCTTATTAACTGAAATTGATGTCATCATCACAACTCTATGAGTAAAGTACCATTGTTATATCCAATTTATGGATGAGAAAACTGAAAATATGCTTTCTGAAGACCTATGAAAATATGTGATCCCTAAAAATATTGGGAAAGGAAACTGCAAAATGAAAACAAACGCTTAGTATGTAGCTATATAAATATAAACAAACATATAAGTGCTACCATATATAGCATTACATGGGTTCTATTAATTATTGAATCCAATATACTTAAAATCTTTATTATATCTGAAAACTCGTAGGATAGATTATTCTCACTTACAGGGATTCCTGAGTACATTCACTGTGCTTGCTAAGACATCACAGCCAGCCTTTAAATTAAACAAGTTATTCGTAGCCAAATAACTCAAAACAAAATTATAAAAATCTCTCAAGACTCTTACAAAAAGAGAAAGGGAGAGAGGAATAATGAGAGAGAAAAATGTTGGGGAGTTTCCCAAAGGAAATTCAAGGAGCTCAAACTGTCACAGTTTGTGCATGTAACAGCTTGAGGAGCCTAGGGAGAGCTGAGGACTTGACATTCACCTTGTTCAAGTTCATTCTAAGTGTAAGATGCACCAAAGAACCAGGAAATAAGATTTGAAAGCTGATGATCCTACCTACTCTGCTCCATGCTGGCTGCGTGACCCTGGACAAAGCCCTTAACAGCCCTTTTTCTTATCATTGAACAGGGCGGTTGTAAAGACTAAACAAGATGGTATATTGGACAATTCTTTGCCAACTATAAATTTCCATAGAAGTGAAGATGGGCTGTTAATCCCAGCTATACAGTTTTTCTCTCATTCAGGGAGGGGCCATTAAAGTTGTAAGATATTTTTAAAAGAAATTTTGTTTCCTTACCATTAAATAAATACAATAACTGACAAAGTGCTGTCAAGTACAAATCTGCCCTTGGGAGCCTTTCTATATACAGCTAAGGATAATTAGCCTATTGACTTTCTGTGAATGAGCATTTCTTCAATGCTAGAGAAGTTTATTTAAGTAGTTTCAACATACTCTCTGAAATATTATTTGTGCCTGCCAGATCTCATCAAGGGATCTTGGACACTATGGCAGCCACCAGCCTCTGGGTAAAGTGCTGCCAAAGACCCAAAAGCCAAATGTCCACCCTATTTTCTCAAAAGCCCAATTTTAGGAGCTTCCTTTTGGGCTGCCCTGGACTGTGTAAGTATCTCAGAAATTCTCCCTGTCACTCAAGGCCTGGGCCTGAGCAGAAGCGATACAGAACTTCTTTTCTTGAGTCTGGTAAGGAGATGGATGATTCAATCTGCCAGACTGGTTTCCCTCAGCTTCAAAATTTTAAGGGGACCAAAGCAAGGGGCACCTGCAGACCCATCTTAACACAGAGGTCACAGTCTATAAAATAAGAAAAAACAGAGAGAAAGAGAAGCATGATGGAATCCAGCAATTGTCCATCTATGTGCCAATTAATTTCAATAATATTCTCTCTTGGCCTAGTGGAGCCTCCAATATTGAGTGCAGTCAAATCTCTACTTCCCTTTTTTCTTTTCTTTTCTTTTCTTTTCTTTTCTTTTCTTTCTTTTTATAAATGTTTATTTATTTTTGAGACAGAGAGAGACAGAGTGTGAGCAGGGCAGAGGCAGAGAGAGAGGGAGACACAAAATCCAAAGCAGGCCCCAGGCTCTGAGCTGTCAGCACAGAGCCCAATACAGGGCTCGAACTTGTGAACTGTGAGACCATGACCTGAGCCGAAGTCAGAGGTTTAACCAACAAAGCCACATAGACAACTCTCTACTCCCCCTTCTCTTAAACTGTCTCCCCATTCAATACCTGTTTCCATGGACTTGTATATATTATGCATAGAATTTATGTTTTCTACTTGGGAGAGACTGTTAGCAGGAGTAGTAGGAGAGGAGAAGTTTTAAAAGGAGGAAGGAGCAAAGGGTAAGGGATCTATTCTGCTTCTGCCTCTCACTCCTTCTCTCCATGCTTTGAGGGAGAAAAGGCCAGAAACTGATAGAAGAGTTCAAGAGACATCTGGTACAGCAGAATCCAGAATGCTAAATTCTTGGGGAACACTACTAGATTCATATACTAAGATTCAGGGGCCAAAATCCCAGAGCCTTATGGTTGTTTTGTCTGTCCTTGGTGACATGCAGGAGCAGAGGATTGAATTAATTATACTCCAGAGTTCATGGCACATCATTTTCCCTGGCTCCAAGAAAGGTCTCACTTTTATTTTACTTCTGAACTTTGTCCCTGTTGCCTATTCCTGTTTCCATCTCCCTCTCCCACCACTGGCCATGTTTCTAATGCATTTGGTGTCTATTTTTTTCACTGGACCACTCCTACCCTGTACCCACACCTCCTCCCAATCTCAGCACCAAGTCTCCAGGGTCTTCTCCTATCCCCACATTTGATCACACCTTGATGTCAGCTTTGACACCCCAGTTTACCTGCCCCTCTGCCTCCTCACTTGTTATTTCATTCCCTTTATTCCCTGCTGATTTAATATTGCCACGATGACTGGTTAGTACCTCCTCTCCTAAGCTCAGGGCTGTGGTCCTCCAACAAGAAGAACACTGGTAGGAATGGCCTGGAACCTCCAGGGAATGGCCTGGAACTTTGGCTCTTCAGAGTCTGCTGCCAGGGAACCTCCACCTACACATAACCAAAAAAATAACTCTTCTGGAGCTCCAATGATATGTCAGACATATTCCTAATTCAGAGTTAGGGAGTAAAAATATCTTCCTCAGTGACACCGGGTTTTGAAGGGAAGTTGGAAAGCACACAAGGAAAGAAACACCTGTCTGTATCTACTCTTTATCAACGATGGTCTTCTCTTCAGGATTTACTAGGCAACCATAACATTCAGGCATTGATTAGCTCTCCAGAATGCAAACAATGTATGCCCCCAACTCTTAAGAAAAATAACAGAAAAATATTGTGTTTATAACACCATAAAGGGATTAAAAATGAACCATGTCCTACCAAACTAACAGCATTCAGATTTGTGCGACTTTTGGTGCCCCGTTGCTGATCTGGGATTACAACGGTCCCTGCTGTAGACTGAAGACTTCCTTACATGTCCAGGGAAGTTCTGGTCACCCACCAGACACACTGTTTGGTAGGACCTTCCGTGGCAGGCACATCACAGAGGTAGCTTGGCAAAATAGACTATTAATAATTGTGCCCTTTAAAAATAAGTATAACTTTGTATAGTGACAGATGGTAGCTAGATTTATTGTTGGTGATCATTTCAGTGTATACAAATGTCAAATCATTATGTTGTACACTTAAAACTAATATAATGTGATATGTCAATTATACTTCCCAAAGATGTGTCCTTTATGAAAAAGCCTTCAAAATATGTAATACCTTGGAAATTCTTTGCAACTCATTTTAAATCTTCAATCTGGTGGTGTCAAGCAGACAAAATGTGAAGCAGCATATGTTTTTAAGTATCTCACAGCTGTCGTCTTAAAAGCTGTAGTCGGCTTTAGTTCAACCAACATATTCATTTCCTGCAAATAAAGGGTTGAACAGACAAATACCCATATCTCTGCATTCAAAATGCATGTGCTTGAGTATTATTCTTCACTTATATGTAGCACTTTTTATTTGCAAAAGGCTTTGCAAGCACCCTGATTACTTAGTCCGTATGGCAATCCTGTGAATTACATTTTCTAAATGGACAGACAAAAGAACTGAAATAGATTATGTCACAGGTGGAAGGGCCTGCACTCCTGGGTCTTGCGGCTCCATGCATCAGGATGAGGTGTATTGGGGGTGGGGGGTGTATTCAGAGACCTGTAAATCACAACTTCTGATCCTGTTCCTGGGGAGACCTGTTAGGTGGTGAAATCTCTCCTAGTTGGCAGTGTGAAAGTAAGGCTGGTCGACACTTTATGATTCTTTTCTCCTAAGATACTTAAAGTACTTTTCAGGTAATAACTCACAAATTACTCTAACATTTTTGTGATATGTGTCTGCGGCAGATATTATCTCCATTTTAGCAAGGAGGAAGAAATTGAAGTATAGAATGATGGAACAACTCGGAGCCTCTCCTGGCTCCAAGGCAGCATGTTGATTTAGCAAAGGACCACGCATGTAAGTTCAGAGAAGAGCTTTTTGACAGAAAAGACTTCAAATGCGATGATTTACTAGCAACAAAACGAAGACATAATTGTGTGTTAAACCCAGAACAGAGTTCTCTGCGTTGCTGACTCTCAGCAAACATTAAATGGCTGTGGTAACAATAAGAATCTGCCTGTTCTTCACTTAGGAGTCCATCCCAGACCCACTTTGGCCATTTAACCTTCTTTCCAAGGCCAATAAATTCCTACTGAAGTAATTTGTTCTCCTCTATTCAGAAAATAGAAGCCCCTTTTGTTTCTCTGACAAAAATGCAACCAAGAGAAAAAAAAAAAACAACTTTATGAAAGAAACAGAAAAAAGAAATGGAGCACGTCTAGTTCCTGAGACGCATAATTAACCAGGTACCTCTTCACATGCTTGTGTGCTTATTCATTTGATTTTCCAGCTCTCTCAGGGATCCAAATCTAAACGAGAGCACTTGGGAACAGCTCGCAGAGTTACAAGGCACTCTGGGGAATACAAGGTCTATAAACTGACACATTAGCCTCATCCATAGCCGGGTGTGACGTAGTTTTACGGCCACAATATGGACCACAGTGTTCCTAATACAGAAATCATTTGGTATCAGTAACCAACATAACATTGGCATCGAAATGTCCTTCATTTCCCTTAACTGCTTCCGGCCCGTAGAAAAGCAAATGCAATTGAGTGGAAATTGCTTTTCAAGGAGTTGTGTCTGCACAAGAAATGTGAAGCTAGGGACTGAGCGTCCATCTCATCAAACGAGGCCCAACACCAAGCACTTTCCACTTGAAAACATGACAGAAAGTTCACCTGGTAGCTTCTTGTGTTGAATGCGTATGATTTCAGTGGAATCATACTGAATACAGCTTTTAGAAGCCAATGATCAGGGGTGCAAAAATATAGCCTTTACTTTTCCTGTAGTTGAACTTCTATCTCAAGCTCCTAGCCTTCTCTGCAACAGGAAAGTTAATCTTCCTAATTTCATTGAAATTATTAATTCTTCAGTCATTTCATGGACAAAATCAGACAAACTCAGGATTTCACCGTCTCCCTTTCATTCTCTTGAAATGGCAGTGAAGTTCTGAGTTTGCCTGCAGCAGGCATTGAGGACTGAGGCAGCTCCTCCACCGGCACCCGATGAGGACGACCGCCACCTGCTGGTCTTTGGTAATTGGCCTCTTTCCACAGCATCCCCTGCCCTTGTACAAGTGTGCATTATGGCCTCCAGCTTTTCCGCACTGCTTCTGCTTACACTGAACCCTTACCACTAACCTCTCTCAACCACGTCCACAACCCTCTCAGGGACACTGAAAATTATTGTGGGCCGTTCTCTGGGCTTCAGCAGACTCCAAACTATCAGAACCTTTCTCACTGAGACTGGCCCAGCTGCTATCTCTGCTTTGCTGCTGCTTCACAGTGAGTTCATGAGGTTTGCTGCACACTCAGGCTTCGCCCAGGAAGCAAGGCACAGGTGTTCCCTTCTCCTGGAACCCTCCACAACACACTGAGTTGCTATCATCCTCCCCCAGGGACTGGTCATTGCTAAACAAGGACCCCAGAACCAGACCGCCTGAATACAAACACTGGCTCTGACACAAACTGTGACTTTGGGTCTATCTACACAAACTGTGAACACTCTGTACCTCAGTTTTTTCACCTGAAAATGGGATCTATCTCATAAGGTTGATGAGAAGAGTAAATGAACTTAAATATGTAATGCACTTAGAATGACGCTTGCCACCTAGTAACGACTAGATGCGTTAGGTAATGGTGTCACTGGTAGTCCATGATGGAGGCTGGGATGGGGCATCCCTGCTCCTAGAGCCATATCAGCATCCCCACCCAGCCCTTTAGGAGAAGAACTAGCTCTCATTCTCATGCTGTCTTTCCAAATCTATTGTCTATTATATAAACTTGATGCTCTGAATCCTTCCATCGCTTAGCCTTCTGGAACTCAAAATACCTTTTCTCTTTCAAAAACCTGGGCTTCTGCAATTTAAATCCTTCACTCTTTTGTAGACATCAAGGAACTATTGTGTGTTTGTGAGTTAAAAGTCAAGAATTTGTTTTTGCACTTTTCTCTCCCCTAAGATAATAACCCTGAGCCCCGTGATCAAGGATATCTGATGGAAAAATGGGAAGCTAAAAAGTTAGCATTTCTCTTCATTGACCTGCTAATCTGATCATTTTGTGGGGAGAATAACAACAAGGAGGCTAGACTGGCCATACCTATTCCATGCTTCAAGTATTTCCGAGAATTACGAGAGCAGTTAAACTAGCCAAGGCAATATCCCACTAAACTAATTACTTGAGGCAATTCATGGAAAAATGCAAAAACACACCAAAACAAGTGCTCTGGAGCCACATGCAACAACACAAAAACAACCCATACCACCAAGATTCAGCTGCTATCACTACCGTTAGGACAAAAGTGCTAATGGATTTACTGAAAAATTAAAATTAGTAACAATTCTGTTCCCACAAGAGCTTTGTTCTGAGCACAAATGGCATCGACACCTTGAGAGTTAATGGTTGGCTGATTTAAGGAAGATCCTCTAGAAATGTATTTAAAGCATGGGTTTCCCATTGGGGTTTTCATTTTAAGCTCTAAATATGTTTTTGGATAGTGAACCAGATCCTGTGGCATTAAAGTACATCCCCAGTGCATACTCAGAGATATATGGCCTCTTCCAGGCCACTAGAGCAATATTTGATGAGTTATGACTCAGGCCACAGGAGGACATTACTCACCCTGAGTCCACGAAAACATCTGTTTGGCTCCACAGGCTCTAAAGTTACAGCTTAAAGTAAAGTCTTCAAAAGCCTTTTTAAGAAACACCTAAATGACACTACCAGGCATTTTAAATCAACCCGCATGCATTCGAACTTGAAGTGGTCAAACCGTGTGTGAGAAAAGATAACACCTTTTTCTCAACAGTTCTGCTCTACCTCAGGATGATAACGTTCTTCCACCTTCTGAACGCCTCCATGACGTGTTTTTTATATCAGCTTTCCAGGCACTGATGAATCCACTGTGTCAGTTCAGTGGTTACAACGGAGTTAATTATGATAGATGAGAGTCAAGATCCTTGAGAATGCCCCAGGCACGGAGCTTTTAAAATCTCAGATTCATTGATGTATGTAAAGGGAGCCGGCCCCAGGTTTCTGTAAAACCACTAAACTATTGATCATTTTCATTGGCATCACTTCCATATTAAATGTATAATTAAATGCCTGCCCAATTGTTTGGTTTCAGATCATGGTAACAGCTCATACTTACAGAGGGCTCATTATGGTCTACTCACTGTGCTAAGCTGTTTATGAATATTATCCAATTTGGTCCTACAAACATTGCCATTTTACACAAGCTTCATGAAAGTTGGGAACGTAGTCTAAGGTCACGCAGCTCATGATTGTGGGATTTAGGACTAAATTCAGGTCTCATTTCAGAGCCTCTGCTCAACCCCACCCGGCTATACCTCCACAAAGACTACATAATTGAATCAAAAGTGGACACTGCATTTTATGCTTTTAGTCCCTACAAAACCAAATATGATTTTGACTCTGAATAGGTGTTATATTTTCCTCCTTGAAAAGATGTCAAGAGTCTCAATCTCCTTCATCACAGAACACCTCCAACATAATATAACATATCCATTAGGGTCTGTAAGGCATTTAAAAAATTAGGGGCGCCTGGGTGGCACAGTCGGTTAAGCGTCCGACTTCAGCCAGGTCACGATCTCGCGGTCCGTGAGTTCGAGCCCCGCGTCAGGCTCTGGGCTGATGGCCCAGAGCCTGGAGCCTGTTTCCGATTCTGTGTCTCCCTCTCTCTCTGCCCCTCCCCTGTTCATGCTCTGTCTCTCTCTGTCCCAAAAATAAATAAAAAACGTTGAAAAAAAATTTTTTTTAATTAAAGCAAGTCTTTACAAAATATGAAAATCATTATAAAAGAATATTGTAAGTAATCGTTACTTCTCAATTCTTAAAAAATTCTTTTATAAAAAGTTAAGTCCCATTATATAAATAACAAAAAATTAAAACCAAATTGAACAAAACATTGTGTCATAAAAACAGTTAATTTTGTACAGCTAATATTTGCTTCTTAATAGCCCATGCTTGAAATGATCTAATTTTTAGAGTTTCCCAAAACTTAATTTGGACTAGGTAACTTTTTTTTAATTTTAAGTAATCTCTACACCCAATGTGGGGCCCAAACTCACAACCCAGAGATCAAGAGCTGCATGCTGTAACTGACTGAGCCAGCCAGGTGCCCCTGGACTGGGTGATTTTTTTATTGTACATTGTACTTGGATTCAGTGTTGACTTACTGTTGCTTTCATCCATTTTTTACTCTTTCATAATATTGTGTTTGGGTAGTGTTCATTTTTATGCCATTAAAATGTAGAAACACTATAAACCAGTATAAAATGTCACATATAATATTGTGAAAACATCCACAGCTTAAGTCTAGTGAGGTACTTATAATAATTAATTTCACCAGGGGGCAACTTTTGATATTCCTTAAAATTATTACATGAATATATCTAAATGATAGGATTGCATTAGGGGATGAGTTGGCATGGACAGGGCATAGACACTGCATGATGTAAGTGCAAAATGAAGTTTTTAGGAACAACTTATAGGCAAAGAAGTAGCAGAGGTTATAGAAGCTTCATCCTCTTGCTATCCTGCCAAGAAGCCTATCTTAGGTTACACATAGCCAGACCGGCCATAGGAAGTGCACCGAAGGAAGGACCCTGTGCTTCTGCCACTTGGCACAGCTATAGAGTCATTGAAAGGGGCCAGGAAAGATCTAAATACCTGTGAAACGATGGGAATGCTATGGTAGGTGAGACGGCCTGTCAGAAATGGGGACTCTCCTGGGTTCAGCTGCTGGCATAGCCTACTCTGTTAAGGAGCCGTCTTGGACCACAGAGTCAGCGTCCCAAAAAGCAGGCATGAGCCCCTTTGGATTTGAATGAATATTTTTAGCATTTTAGTCTCAAATAGCAATAACTTCAAATATGTTAAAAGGTCACAGTACCCAACTTGAAGTGGCTCCCAATAGTCAGATCTGAGACAATTAGAGCAACAACAACAAAAAAAGGAGAGTAATTGGTTATAACCATGGACTAAAATAAAAGTCCAGAGTTCGGAGCAATATAAATAAATTAAATACATACATATGAACATACGTAAAATGAAATCTCTTCTGTACAATGGATTTTCAACTAGCAAATATTGGGTGAAGGGATCGTGAAAATAGAATATCTATTTGGAGGGGTGCCTGGCTGGCTCAATGAGTGGAGCATGCAACTCTTGATCTTGGGGTCATGGATTAGATAGGTGTAGAAATTACTTAAAAGTAAAATCTTTAAAAAGAAAGAGAAAGAAAGAAAGAAAGAAAGAAAGAAAGAAAGAAAGAAAGAAAATCTAGTTGGCAAACACCACAGTAATATAGCATTTCGACAAATGCTAAAATTTGTGAGTGAAAATTTTATGAGAGACAGGATAATTACAGAGTCTCAAAGTATCTATCTTTCCATATGATTTGTATTACTTATAATGGCAATAAGAGTAACTTTTTGGAGAAACCTGACAGACATCTCTTTCAACAAGTGATTAAAGTTGACGTCACCAGTAATGGGGCAGATTAACTCTGTGCCTCGCAATATGATGTACTGAAAAGGATACAATATCATTTCTGTGGTATTCTTGCCAAAAATGCATAATCTAAATTTAATAATGAGGAAAAATCAGAAAAATGTAAATTGAATTACATCCTACAAAATAACAAGTCAATATTCTTCAAAAGTGTTCAAGTCAATGAAAGGTAAAAAGACAAAGACCAAAGAAACTAGAGGATGCACCATGGGAGCAACACTACTGGCCTTTCTTAATTCCTCTGCTTGTCCATGGTGTGGGCAGCCCCCCGCCCCCCGCCCCGCTGTGGATGGGAGGCAAGAACAGTGGCAGCAAGGTTGTTCTGTGCTGCCTGTAGCTAGGTGGTAAATCTGCCTAATCCTGAACAAAACCATTAGCAAGACCTAGAGCTATATTCTCCAATAGCTTTATCAGTTATTAAGCTGACATTTTGCTATCAGTCTTATTCCTGCATTATTCTCAATAGATCTGAACCTAGACAGAAAAGAGATAGTGCTATTTATTAGTAGAGTGACCATATACTTTACTGTTCACACTGAGACACTTCTGAGAAAGAAAACACTATTTAATAATTACTCCAGGACTATAAGCAAATCGGGACTTGTCCCTGGCAAACTGGGTACGTGATCACCCTGTTCATTAGAGCTTACGAGTGAGCTGAGATGTTGAAAAATAGGCACAGAATGAAATTTAGGGAGAAAAGTAACACTCTGTGATTGATGGGCAGGCTTAGTCTTTAGGCTTTTTAGACTTTTCTTTTACCTTGTTATTATAAAATGAAACACAGATACATAAAACCTCATACAAGTGCATTGCTTAATGAATATTAGAAAGTAAACACTCTTGTAACTATCATCTAGGTCAAGAAATTGCCCTTTGCCAACCACTCCAGTAGCTTATCCATATTCCCTATCCCAATCACAGCCTCCTCCTTCCCTCCAAAAGTAACCTCTATCTTCCCTTAGATAGTTAGCACTGCCTTAGATACCTTTTTTTTTTTAGACTCAATAATTTAGTCTTGCCCATTTTCAAAAACTTTAAATGTCTTTTAAATTCTCTTTCAGTCTATAGATTTTCCCTTCTGGGTTTTTCTCCCCCCTCACATGTTATCTGATGGAGAAGTCATACCAGTTAGTCTGGTTTCCTACAGTCTGATGCAGTTCAACATGTGCTTCTGTCCTCTCTATGTCCTGCATATGGCAGCTGGATCCAAATACTTGATCAGACTTGGGCTCAATCCCTTTGGTCAGTCTGTAGGTGGTCATGTTGTCTCTCTTTTTGTGATGTTAGCAGCCATTGACACTCATTGCCAAATCCATTAATTAATTGGGAGTAGTAGAATGGTGATATTCCAACTTCTACATTTCATCTTCATTGATCAGCTGGCATATTTTTATAAACAGATGCTTAGTGCATCTACTATTTAGTTACCCAGTGTACCCACTGATATAGTTTGTATGAGAAATGCTTGATTCTTTCCTTTTAAAAAAAAGTTCTAAGATAATTACCTCCGTCATCTTCTGAATATTACCAATAATTTTATATCATCATGAACTCATTAGTTTAACATATTATTTAAACATATTGAAACATATGGTTTCAATCCATGGAGTTTCTTGTCTTTAATAAACCTCAAATTGTCCCATCTTTGGCCAATGGATTCCTCTTCAAGTTGACTCCTGAGTCCTTTTGACACTACCAAAGTAGCCTTTGAGAACCGTCTTACTGTTTGGTATGACAAGATATTCGAGACCCACCCTGTACAAGAGGGATTTAAACTAGATAATTTCTAAACATCCTTCTAGCTTTATAATTTTGAGACTACAAAACCTTAAATTAATTGGAAACGCTCATTGTTACAGTAAAGCATATACTGTAATCATGTTTCTATTATAATTTTCTACCTCTATTATGGCATTTATCAAAACTTTCCTTGTCTCAGAATTATTTGAGTAGTTTCACATTATCTTGCCTACCACACTAGGAGCCCCTGGAAGGCAAGAATACACCCTGTTCTTATGGGGCACCTGGGTGGCTCAGCTGGTTAAGTGTCCAACTTCAGTTCAGGTCACGATTTCAAGGTTTGTGAGTTCGAGTCCTGCGTTGGGCTCTGTGCTGACAGCTCAGAGCCTGAAGCCTACTTCAGATTCTGTGTCTGCCTTTCACTCTGCCCCTCCCCTGCTTGCGTTCTCTCTCTCTCAAAAATAAATAAACATTAAAAAAATTTTTTTAAAGAATACACCCTGTTCTCTTATCCCTTCACCCTGTAACACATTGTAGATCATGGATAAATGCCTAGTGATTAAACTGTACCATAAGATTTGCCTAGTTTACAATCTTAAAAGACTACATTATTGGATGAACTCTATTCTAGAGATACAATCTGAGGTATAATCACTGATAAACCAAGATAGCAAATAATTTACTTGCTAATATGAAAGAAAGAACAGGAGACACATCAATAGTACATTCCAAATTAACCATTATTTAAAAAAAAAAAAGGGTTAACATATCCTTTACAAGTTATGAACTCTATCCTGTATTCTGAGAGGCTTGCAGAAAAATTTCACCACATCCCCTAACTTTTATTTTTGTAAGAAATGAAGAGTGGTGAGGTTTCTGTGAGAACACTGCAAATTCACTACTGATGCAGGACCACCGCCATGCAGATGGACAGGAAGGCCAAGAACCATGGGTTTGGGTTTTGTTTTTTTTTAATCCTTGTTTCTTGTGTGGTCAGCTGAAGAGGAAACCCCATGTGTTATGGGGCCTTGCTATTCAAGAGTCAGAGTACAGAGCATGAGTGGGGAAGTTGCAGAGAAGCATGTGCGGGGACTCTGTCCTATTCTAGGTCTTCACATTTAGGAAACCTGAAGAGCAGAAACTCTTTCTTTCTGTCACAAGAAAAATACATGAATAATAATGTTAAAATTAGTTACTAGCAGTATGTTCAAGATGGACTATGGCCGTATGTTCTTATTTAAACTAAGCAACAGGCAATGTAAGTATGTAGCATTTTTAATGAAACAGTTTATGGTGGAGATGCTTCTGCTCTGTAGAAAGCTGCGTAGCTACTGGCCTTCTTGCCAGAAACTGGGACTTTTCACTCCTTAGTGATGCTTTAAGGAGCATGTTAGTCACTCAGTGCATTAAACATGCAATAATTAAAAAAAAATAATAATTTTAGAAGATTTCTGCTTGTAGGAATATTTCTCCAGTCCTCCAATGGGTGCTATGAGAAACCTAGACATTATATATTAAATCAACACAAAAAGACACTGAAAGGTAAAGAGATTGTTAACCTGACCCCTGTTTCAAGATTCACTTTGCAGTATCTTGCTCTGTACATAGTTCACATGGTTTTGCTTTGCCTAAATAATGTATTTGGGAAGTATCTCATCATCAGATAGCTCAGAGGTATGTGCTTCCCCATGGACCCCCTGTTGCCCCTCTCCCTGATAATCTTGAGCTAAGGAAAAATACCTTAGCAAAAGCACCCAAGTGGTGGTCCAATTATGGCAGGTATGAGCACCGTATGACCAGATCTCTGGTCTATTCTGGGCTGAGAAATCTCAGAATATAAGTTCAAAGAAATTTCAAAAAAGTCCCAGAGCAATGAAATCTTCCTCCAGTTCTTAACAACAATTAATATTTATTTAGCATCTATACTAATTTGGAAGTAAATTTTTAAAAAATTAAAATTAAATTTAAAAAAAACTTATTTAGCATCAATTGTATACCTGCATATCCCTAAGAGCTTTAAGTAGATTAACACACTTAATTTATACCCCATGAATTACCTCCACCCTTTTTATTTGGAAAACTGAGGCATAGAATGGTTGTGTAACTCACCCAAAGTCATAGAGTAAGTGGAAGAACCATGATCTAGATCTCAGTAATCCAACCTCGAGTCATCTCTGGCTTAAAATGCTGGTTTTTGAGGTTAGTCCAGGGTATTTGCTTTGAGATCATGAATGCTGGTTATAAAGCTGGTTCCTGGGTCCACCCCAACATTGTCAAATCCAAATTCTATGGTAGGATCTAGGAATCCATATTTTCAACAAGCATCCCAGGTGACTTTTGTGTGCATCAAAGCTGGAAACTTACTGACTTACACCATGTGTCAGCTCCTACAAGAAAAACACACTGATTTCTGAGCGGCAATATGTCACACACACAGGCCCTTCTTGCTAGTCCAGTGGGACCCTTGTCATTCCAACCCATATAAGTGACAATCAGAGCCAGCACGTGAGTATGGCTCCCTGAAGCAAGGGTTCTAGAAAGAGGTAATGTGGGAAGGCTATGTACACAAGTGTTTCCTTTCAGTCTGGCTCTTTTGAGTTTTAGTCCAGGATATTAATAGTGGTATTCTAATCCCATCACATGAACCAGCCATTAAATAGTAACCACTTGATTAGAAAAGCTCTAATCTTTTGCTTGCTTATTTAACCAAAGTTTATACTGTACTGGCCAGTATTCCAGACCATGTTTGCCTTTGAAAATAAAATAACTAACTGGGTGAATGAAAGAAAGAACAAGCAAATAAAATGTACACGTCATACACAGAAATAACTCACAATTTACCATTTGACTTAGCAAATCTCTCTGGAGGCACTGCCACCTACAAGTGACATTATCCATATTAAAAGATACTATCAAAGTTCATTTACATGGATCACATAAATGCTATCAAAGTTATTATCAAAGTCCATTTGCTTTTTGATAATTTATTTAACAAATAACAAATCATTATTAATATGTTTTAAAAGGTATTATCGGGGCACCTGGGTAGCTCAGTTGGTTAAGCACCCAAATTTGGCTCAGGTCATGATCTTGCGGTTGATGGGTTCGAACCCCACGTCAGGCTCTGTGCTGACCCTGACCGTTCAGAGCCTGGAGCCTGCTTCAGATTCTGTGTCTCCCTCACTCTCTGCCCCTCCCCCCTCACATTCTCTCTCAAAAGTAAACATTAAAAAAAATTTTTTTAAGGTGTTATCAAAGTTCACCTAAGTGGGTAGCATTTGTCCCCTGAGCAATATACATGTGTGTCCTTTGTGATATAATGTTTCAAAGCTGACCATTTGCTGGTGATACAGATGAACAGGATTGAGAGGTGAGTTGTGGGAGAATCACTATAAATGTTGTATTGAAGAAACCTAAAGATGTTTCTACTGTGTAAGAAATATTAGTGAAGGTACACCTGAAACTAATATAGCACTGTATATTAACTATATTGGAATTAAAACTTATAAACTTAATTAAAAAAAGAAAGAAATGAAAAAAAAATATTAGTGAAGTAAGTCCACCTGTTAATATAGAAAGATAAGTGACCTCATTATAAAACAAACTGAAAAAGAAGTAATAGGTTTCTTTAATGACGTTTTCTAGATAATCCCTTAAAGCTATTTGATGTGACATTGTGTCTGCTGTAAATAGGGGCTTAGGTTAGTATTTAAAAGAGTTGGTGGGAGGGTCTAGGAAGATGTATGGGTAACACCACTTACTAGAACAGGGCTGGCGTGAACGTTAGGAACCAAGTAAAAGGGCGGGGGGGGGGGGGGGGACTAGTGTTTTTCCAAAGTTGTGCTTAAACATCATGACATGCTAGAATCTGGAATAGATTGGCCTCTTTGGACTACCCAGGGCCACATACTGACCAAGTGATCCCAGGCTTTGGAGCCAGACAGTCCTGGATTCAAATCCTACTTCCTAGCTGTGTTACCTTGATCCAGTCACATCAGTTCTCGGAGGAGCCTCCTTTTCCTCCCCTATAAAACGGGCAGAGTAATCCATACTTCACAAAACTGTTAGGGATAATAAATGAGATCACAGGGGCGCCTGGGTGGCGCAGTCGGTTAAGCGTCCGACTTCAGCCAGGTCGCGATCTCGCGGTCTGTGAGTTCCAGCCCCGCGTCGGGCTCTGGGCTGATGGCTCAGAGCCTGGAGCCTGTTTCCGACTCTGTGTCTCCCTCTCTCTCTGCCCCTCCCCCGTTCATGCTCTGTCTCTCTCTGTCCCAAAAATAAATAAACGTTGAAAAAAAAATTTAAAAAAAATAAAATAAAATAAAATAAATGAGATCACAAACGTTAAGCACCTAGCACAGCAGCTCACACACATTAGGCACGCCTACCTATCTGTTCTCCTCCCTTCTCTCCTCCCCACGGAAGCTGGCCAACACAGTTAACCAGGATAATAAAATCAGGCCCACATGAGGACACTTACCAATAAGGGACTTCACTGACATGAACTCAGATGACAGCCATATATGGAAGTTGTACTTGCAAAGGTTCATTATATACTTAGCATTCCTAAATAAGGTAGAAAATTAACCTTGACCTTCTAGCTAGCTGCTCTTGAAAAAACATACCTTTAAAAGTCCTGTGGTTAAGAGCTTGTTTCCATAGATTATAGAGTAAAATTTGCAGCAACAATAGTAAAAATATTACAGGTTTTCTGCTGTTTCGCCTTTTTCTTTTCTAAATCTCACATTCTTAAAAAGACTGTTCTAACCAGACAGCAAACCTAGTGGCAACACAGCAGGGTTTTGTAGTTCTCTGGAATTATAGGTAATAATGAGGCTCTCACACTTCACTTCCCTCCCAGGCTGGCGTGAGGGCAGGGAGGCCAGGAAATGCAGTTCAGCTGTGAGCCTCGGTAGCTAGTTGGGTAAGAACAAAGCAGAGAAAACAGAGAGGCAGGAAGCAGGACTGTGCTTTTCAGAAACCAAGGAGGCCAGCCCAGCGGCGGGTGCGGGAGCGGAGCGCTTGTGCGGAGGTACCATGGAGAGGTGATTATAGCACATCGTCCTCCTCTGGCGAAAGACACTTCCGGCGATGTGGTTTCTGATGGGCTAGAAGGAATCCAAGTCATAGTAGCCTGCTGCCTGTTCTACCCTGGGTGCGCATTTGATGTGCCCCTCGGCGAGCCTCGGAGGCTATTACAAGCTGCATCCGTTTCTGTTCATGGCTGTTCCTCTATGGTCTCACACCGCTCATCCCTGTGCTCAGAAAGAGCCTGCTTCTTGTGGCCATGTCTCTCATACGGGGCTGTTTCCCAGAAGCCATGTCTCAAACCTGAGCGGTATAAACAGAACTTGAACTGAGATGGGATCGTTGTGGTGGCTCTCCATCCTTGGTCCAAATCTATCCCGCTCTGAATGAAGTCTTGTGAGAACAGCACAGAGGACCCCCACCCCCTTGCCATCCCAAGGCCACCAGCACCTTGCCATTGTCACTGAACCGTGTCTCTCCCACCCGTTCTGTCCTGTTAGCTCAACAAGCACAGAGAGCCGTGATGGTTTCGTTATCTCTCCTTAGCCAAGACCTGTGCTTCCCTGTCTTTCATCCACCAAGAAATTTTTCTCTTTATCCGTCATGAAATCCAGCATGAACAAATTCAAATCTCCAGCTTTGAATTCCAAATAGAGCTTTGAAAGCTCTGACTTTTCATTTTGAAAGCCAGGCATTGGTGAGAAAGAATGTTTAGAGGGAAGGGGTTGATGGGGGTGGATTTCAAGATCTTAGTTTGAATACCAAGAGCTAGGCTGAGAGACTCTAGGTGTAACAGTAAGCTAGAGAATGGGAAAGGGTATGTACTGATTTAAGAGCCAATTTGCTACCACATGCAGGGGAGATACGGGTCAGGGAAAGCACTCTGGAGAGAGAAGGAGGGTTTCCATATTGGGCTGGGTACTTACAACCACCATGTGTCCATGTGATGCCTGCGTGAATGAGAAAAAGTGCTCATTCCTCAAGACACATGGCTTTTATTTTCCAGAAGATTGTCATAATAAATGTACAAATCAGTGATGTCTATGATGTGAATAGAGCTCTCTTAGATGTGACACCATTGTGCAGTACATAACCATTTCACAGAGGCCTAGAGGACATACGCTGTCTCTGCCTGCTCCCTCGGTAAACACCGTAGGGACGAGCTGTAGAAATTATCCAGTAGGCTGGGGATCTGAGACCAGAGTCAGAGGTGGGCCCTGCTTGCCATCGCCTTTGGAAGGAGGTGGGGGGGGGGTGGTGGTCTCGGTATACCCTTCACTAGCCTGCAGCTGCAGTGGAGTGGAAGCAGCAGGTGGCCATCTGAACCAGAGCTAGACTGAGATAAATACCACTCCCCTACCTCAATTCTGGGGGCCTCCAAGAAACCCAGAGAGGCACTAAAGGCAGCTGAGGATTGAAAGTCAGCAAAGCTACTGAGGAGTAACTGTGTTCCAGGCAAGCTGACTCCTAGCTGAGGCCACAGATTAACCAGGAGGGACCAGGAGGATGTTGCCGACACTCAGAATAGCAAGTCCCAAAAAGAGCCCTGGTTGGGACCAGATCTGGAGAGGGAGATACTGAGTTTCTGGGGAACTTGCCATGTATGGCTTGTGCCTAAGAGAACAGATGATGAGCCATAAAAATGTAGATGCCCACAGAGAATTGAGAAAGCCCAGAAGCCTTCCCCCGATGCCAGGATGGTGGATAAGCCCCTTGAGGTAAACAGTGGGGGAGAAGGGGAAGAGTGGAGGAAGGAGGACTCTGACAGTGACTGAGTTACCTTGAACGGATTTGTTTGATTCTCAAGACTGCTATGTATATGTTTTTGACCACTCGAAATTTGTAACTATCTGAATATCATGGCTGCCACAAACAAAACACTCACTATATATTTCTCAGATGTCTCTTTCTCCCTGTTTCCCACCCCCCTCTCAGCTGCAGGCTAGGAATTCAGATTTCATAGCGCCAAGATGAACACTTCACCTTGAAAAACTTCAGACTTTTCTTTCTAACTGTGGACTTTCCCCATTTCTTTTATCCTGCCTGTTCTCATATAGTAACTAGTGGTACAATTTTTAGAAAACCCTAATCACAAAGTGTTACTGAGAAAATTGGAATAAAAGGGATTAGTAACCAAGCTGTGCTCCCAATGTGCCATAAACAACAGAGGACCTTCTGCCAGCCACAGGTGTCCAACGTGACAGTGAGGGAGCAGCCAGTGGGGGGGGGGGGGAGAAGGGGGATGGGGGGGAGATGGCTTCGTCATCACGACAGTCTTGGGGGCTTCACCCTGAGCACCCTGAGATATTCATGGTGGAAGGACAAGGTTCTTCTCTCTTGAATGTCCTTTCCCACAGTGAGAGTGGCTGGGTAAAGTACAGAGTCTCTAGTGTGTACTCTTTAACTTGAGAAATACAAGAGGAAACGCTTTGGGACACCTGGGTGGCTCAGTGGGTTAAGCGTCTGACTTTGGCTCAGGTCATGATCTCACAGCTTGTGGGTTCAAGCCCTCCATTGGGCTCTGTGCTCACAGCTCAGAACCTGGAGCCTGCTTCAGATTCTGTGTCTCCTTCTCTCTGTCCCTCCCCCACTCACACTCTCTCTCTCAAAAATAAATATTTAAAAATAGGAAATGCTTCATTTTACAGGCTTATATTTAATCATAACAACTTGGGGCACCTGGGTGGCATCTTATTCTTGATATTCACTCAGATCATGATCTCAGGGTTGTGGAATCGAGCCCCGTGTCAGGCTCTGTGCTGAGTGTGGAACCCATCTGAGGTTCTCTCTCTCTTTACCCCTCCCCTGTTCGCTCTTTCTCTGTCTCTCTAATATTAAAAATTAAAAAAAAGATTGATGGACTTAGCTTTCAGAAATAGTGTGGGAATAATATGGGAATTCCTGTCACCTCTCCTCTTTGTAGATTTAACACAAACCCTCTCATTTTATAACTAGTTTGACAAAAGACTCTCACCAGCGATCTCCATATTCTGATTTCCTGGTGGATTATGTCTCCAGGAAAATTGGTCTAGTTAGTATATCTGTGGTTAGAGCCAAAGCTTTCATTTGACCTCTCTGAGACATATATGTAGATTTTGATTCATTAGTCATTGTTGTTTTTCACAAGACCTACAGTCTGCTTTCAAAACAAGTATCTCATAGGAATACTTCCCACCATAGTGATATACATTCATTCCTAAAACGCTGGATGATACACCGACTCAAATTTCATCTGCACTTAGGAGATTTGTTTCTGAAAGATATCCTATATTAAGTCTTTTAAAAAAGAAAAAAGTCTCATTTTTTTGTTACTTTTGCAAACTTATATGTTATGCCCGTGTCAGTCTCCTCAGAAAAGGTGCTGATGTTCCCAATCTGACCCACTAGCCCTAGGAGTCATGTAACCAGGTGGCCCTTTTTAGCCTTCTGATGTCAGTAAGGTCTCTTTGGCTGAGACAATGCCTCCTCAGACTGATTGTCAGAGAAATCCCACGGTTTTTTTTCTATGAGGCTCTTCTTGGGGTCCCTTGCAGAATACTGCCACCATCGCCCTCAAGTTCCTGGGGGAGTCATGAAAATGAAGAGAAAGATTCATCCCTGGAAAGGATTCATGCCTGCTTCACTTTCCCTCTCCCCTTCCCACAGCTGACTCACTGAGAGCCTTCACCTGTAAGTTCAGGAAGTGTCCAGAGCTGTGTTAATAATAGCGTTAGCTGCAACCCTTCTTCCTCACTGGAGGATGCGATTCAGTCTCATTCAAGATTCAGAAGCCCAGCAACAGCTGTAGGGTTCTTGGCTACATCTTTATCTCCACCCCCACCCCATGCTTTCTTTACTCCCAACTGGCTCTAGTGTGCTGGGGGAAACCTGGGGTCTGGTATCTCCCAAGTTGAAATACACCCTACCTCCCAGCCAGGGAATTTCTGTGCCAGCCTGACAGGGCCTAAGGAGGGGTCAGTGGCTGGCTTGCTCTAAACTGGCCTTTCCTTGCCAGTGGTGGTGAGACTGAGATTTGGAAATGAGCTTCAGATAAAGAGTAGACTTTCAGCCTGCCTTGTACTAGATACACGGTTGCCTCTGGTGGCGGCCAAGGGGATCCTGCACTGGAGGGTTTGGCACCAACGTTATAAGTGGACACCTGCAGTTTTCTGTCCTCTGTGCCCACATTTCCCACAAGCCCTTTGAAGAGACGGCAGATTGCCCCAAGACAAAGGTTATGTATATCAGGGACTTCTGATCAAATACTACCAGCTTATTTTCACTCATGATTCTACACTCCTAGCATTCTGGAAATTTTATTATTTATTTTAGAAGTATAACTCATCTTTTGGGTTAAAAGTTGTACTCTCTGGCTTCTAAAATTTCTACTCAAATGCTTCTAAATAGTATAGAATATTGGATAGCTAAAAGTAGCTCATTTCTTATGCTAGAATTATTTCGTTAATGTTTTATTTGTTTTTGAGAGAGAGAGCACGTGCAAGTGGGGGAGGGGCAAAGCGAGAAGGGAACAGAGGATCTGAAGTGGGCTGTATGCTGACAGCAGGGACCCCAACGTGGGATTCGAACCCACAATCCATGAGATCATGACCTACGCTGAAGTTGGATGCTTAACCGAGCCACTCAAGCGCCCCTAGAATTATTTTTTTAATTGCATTCACCTAACTGGATTAATAGTCTCAGTTGTTGTTCTTGTTGGGGCACCTGGGTGGCTGTTTGTTAATCGTCTGACTCAGGTCATGATCTCATGGTTTGTGAGTTCAGCACCACAGGGGGCTCCTGCTTCAGATCCTCTGACCCCTGTCTTTCTGGCCCTCCCCCATGCTCCCTCTCTCAAAAATAAACATTAAAAAAACAAAAAACAAAAAACAAAAAACAGAGTGAAAGGTATAAGGCAGAGACCCCGAGAGCTGAGGCTAATGGGTATTGCCTAATTTCTGCAGACTGATTCCAATGGGGACAGATGTTCAGCAGCAGCAGCCTGAGGGGATGGTTTAGTTTTTAGTTAGAAACTAACAATATCTCCGATGGTTCCATTGATCTCCTCAGTCATCCTTAGACTATTCTTTACTTCTTAATAACACTTCTTTTTCTCCTTTCTTCAGAAGAATTGATTTTTCAGTTTACTCCTTATGATTTGCTGAAGAAAGAATATGAAGATTTTTGCCTTTAGAAGATGAAAGATTACGAAGAGAATGTGGAATTAAAACGGGTACTTAGTTTTAATATGATACTCCTTCTGAAAAATCAACACGGCCAAACAATAAAAGAGCACACCCCCCCTAAAGTTACTGCAAATATAAAGCTAGCAAACATAAATCAGAGACAGGATATCTCCGTTAACTTTATTCAAACGGAAAAAAATAACAATAATGTTCTCTCCAACAGAGAAAAAGAAACAGGAAGCCTTTGGAAGCTGTTTGCAGCTACCTGCATTGGTGGTAGCTTTCCGGTTTTCCTGAGTGGGAGGAGGAACAGGAGCCGGAGGAGAACCAGTAGCAAAGGTAGTAGCAGCGGGAGCCAGTAGCACTGAGGCGTGTACTGTGTGCCCGGACTTGTGCAAGGTCTCTCCATGCTTACTTACTTCAATCTGTAAGGAGATTTCTGAGCGATAAATAACTATTGTAATTATTGCTCCTACTTTGCAAATAAGGAGAATAAGACTTCAACAAATATGTTAACTTAAAAAAAAAGGGGACATTCACAGTATTATGCCCACTGCCTATTTTGTAAATAAAGTTTTATTGAAACAACAAAAAATATGAGGAGCTTTCCCAAGGTCACGTAGGGCAAAGTTCGAACTGGGCATTGATCTGACCGCCTGGACTCGGAATTTCGGTGTTGAAGCAGCCTTTGCAGGGTCTCTCCTCTCATCCCTCATCTTACAGATAAAGGGGCCGAGGCCCAGAGTGTAAATGATCCAGGGTTGCATGATGAGTTAATGGAAGAAAGAGCAAGGCAAGAAGTCAGGTGTTGCCCCTTCCAGATGGGTGTCCCTTACACAACACCACACCAGTGTAACAGCCCCTTCCTTGTGCGGTGGGTCTCGTATTCCAACTCCTAGAGTAAAAGAAGAGCTGCCCCGGCACCTAACATCCTCAAGCACACACGACACACGTTCATTAGGAAGTGGGATTGGATAAACCGAGCAGCCGGGAGGACTGGGTTCTTCCCTCCCCTGCCCTCTTAGGTGAGGTCTGCGGGCTGTGGAGACAGAACCAGGTTGCAGGGCAGCAGTGGGAGAATTCAGTAGACTCAAGAAAACAGGTGAGATCAACGAAGGACAGGAATTGGAGTGGCCCAAGGAAGTGGCCAGAAGCTGAGAGGCTGAAACATCCAGAGCATTCAAGTGCTTCAGAGAGCATAGGAAATATCCAGAAATCAAACCCCGATAAGAGGGAACTGCAAGTAGAACAGAACTTTGTGGGAAGAAGAAAAGCTAAAGAGTACCAGGTCTAACTGGAGGATGAATGCCCTGACCTCCCAACTCCAGGAAGAGGAACATGATCACTGTACAAGTGTAAATATGCCATGTTTTCCCATCATATTGTTATGAAACTTTTCAAATATAGAGAAAAGTTGAAATAATTGTGAAATCATTGTACACTGTACCTGTACACTCCCCCCCCAAATCCAACAATGAACATTTTATCTATATTTGCGTTATAACATACCAATCCATCTCTCCATCCTTCTACCCATCCATCAACCTGTCCTATTTTTGATGCGTGTCAAAATTGCAGGCATTAGTACACTTGTAACTAGTATGTTCCTGAGCACGTCAGCCTGCATACTGTCAGTTAGACTTCAGTATTTGTTTATAGCTCTTTTCTCCTTTTGGTATACGGTTTACATACAGTGAAATGCACAATTTTTTTTTTGCATTTTTTAACATTTATTTTTGAGAGACAGAGACAGAGCACGAGGAGGGGAGGGGCAGAGAGAGAGACAGACAGACAGAATCTGAAGCAGGTTCCAGGCTCCGAGCTGTCAGCACAGAGCCTGACACGGGGCTCAAACCCACAAACTGTGAGATCATGACCTGAGCCGAAATCGGACACTCAACTGACTGAGCTACCCAGGTGCCCCAAAATGCACAAATTTTAATTCATTTATTGTTTATCAACAAATGCACACACCTGGCTAACCCAAACCCCTGTCAAGGTCTAGGACAGAAACATCACCCCAGAAAGTGCCCTCGGGCTTCCCTCCAGTCAATGCCCAGCCCCACACAACTGTTCTGATTTTTTTTCACAATAGAGTTCTAAAAACTCTAAAGTTCTAAAACTCTAAAGTTCTAAAAACTCTAAAGTTCTAAAACTTTTTCAAAATGGAATCATACTTTCCGTGTTCCTTTGTGTAAAGCTTCTTTTACTCAGTATAGCGTTTTTTTTTTTAATTTTTTTTTTCAACGTTTATTTATTTTTGGGACAGAGAGAGACAGAGCATGAACGGGGGAGGGGCAGAGAGAGAGGGAGACACAGAATCGGAAACAGGCTCCAGGCTCTGAGCCATCAGCCCAGAGCCTGACGCGGGGCTCGAACTCACGGACCGCGAGATCGTGACCTGGCTGAAGTCGGATGCTTAACCGACTGCGCCACCCAGGCGCCCCGCGTTTTTTGAGATTCACGCGTGTTTTTGTGAGTACTGGAAGTCCATTCCTTTTTACTGCTAAGTAGTGTTCCGTTGCATGTCATCTGTATGGAAGCAGATGCCACAGTCAGATACCATAGATAATATATGTATGTTGCTAACCACAGTACCACCATCCTCCTCCTAAGAACGCCTCAAATATTTCCAATATTTAGCTATTATGAAGAAAGCTGACGTGAATATACTTCTGCAAGTCTTTGGGTAGCCATATTAATTCCCCTTAGAATTTCACCTGGAAGTGAAATTTCTGGGTCACAGGGCAGATGTCTATATAATCTTATGAGAAACTGCCAGACTCTCTTCCAAAGTAATCGTACCACTATACACCCCCAGCAACCACGAATGTAAGAGAGTTCTGGTTGCTCCATGTGCTCACCAGCCTTTCGTGTTCCACCCATTTTCCTCTCCCTAATTTAGAGAGGGGAAACAATAATTCCTCTGTCTTTACCTTAACACTCATTATAGCATTCCTTGGGCACTTAGTATTTGCCAGATGCTGTGCTAAGCACATGGCCCCAATGTATAGGGCTTCCTTTATTATTATTATTGTTTTATTCGTGAAACTACTGCTACTTAGTAACTCTGTCAAGGCCACACATCAAGCCAGTGGTACCACCTGTACTTGCCTGACTCTAACGCCCATGGTTTCACTTTTTTCGGTTTACTTATTTATTTTTAGAGACAGAGCACAATGGGGGGGAGGGACAGAGAGAGAGGTAGGGAGAGAGAATCCCAAGCACTGGGATTCTACACGCTGTCAGTCCAAAGCCCAGTGTGGGGCTTGGACTCACGAACCATGAGATCACCGCCTGAACCTAAATCAAGAGTCAGATGCTTGACCGTCCGAGCCACACAGGTACCCCAAGCCCGTGGTTTTAACGTCCTCTACGATAGCACATCCTGGGACTAGTGCTAGAACAGAGAAAGATTTCACATTCGGAGCTACTGTCTCTCCTTTCTTCTGCATCACTAAGTCTCCTCCCATGAGGCATACAAACCCGCTTTGGTTAGTATGTGCAATAACTGGAACAAATTCAAGACTTAATGGGACTCAAAGAGACACAGCTAATCCACCTGCGTGCCCATGAAAAATGCCACCGGTTCCAGGGGCCACGGCACCATTCATTCTTCCAGTCAGAGAGTCACCTCCCCCAGGGTGCCTGATGCTGTGCGAGACTCAGAACTCCAGAGAAACTAACGTGTTTCATGGAACCTAAAATGCCACCCTTGTAGGGACTACAGAAAAATAAGTAACACTGCTTTCTTATCAGGTGGAATTTGTATTTTATACTTATTGAAAGAATTCCTTTTATACTCAGAGACAGGTGTCAAGAAACCTGTGCTCACCTGATCTTGATCTTTTCTAGCACTGTTTCAATGATGGAATAATTTCAAGACAGGTCAAAGAACACCTGGGTTTGACTAGCATTTACTAACCACTTTGACTAAACTCACACTTTAATTGTCTCCCTCCATAAAATCAGAAGCTACTGGAACTTAAGGAGTTTCTACTCAAAGGTAGCAGAAAGCTTCTGATGAGTTCATGTGTGATGTCTTCACGGCAGGCCTGCACCAGGCCTGATTGTCCCCACCAGCTTCCCTCACTGCTTTAAAAATCTGTCACCTAGTCCAGGGGATGTGACAAATTCTGCCTTCAGGGACTTTGCTTGGCTTACAAGAGGTAGTCATTTTGCACATACCGAAAGAAGAAACATGCCATAGCTTCATCTGCTTGCTTTCTTAAGGATTCTTCTTGGGTACCTTAGAGCATTTGGTTTTACTTGGTATGAAAGGGTAGAATTGCAGTTTTCCCCCTAAAAATGAATACTTGATTCCCTAATTCCAAATGTAGGTCCTATCGCTTTGTGTGCTTTTCTTTGTACATAGCTTTTCAACGCTGAATCATAGAGAAATGTTTTTGAAGAATTCTTTTTTCTTGACCAATAAATTTATTCTTAGTCAAAGAATTTTTCACGAAGAATTGAGATTTTACTGGTCAGTTTAGGCCTATTCCTGAACCCTGAGGGTGCTGGCTACCTTCTGAGCAACCTGATCTTTCTTCCAGACAAGACACATTTTAAGAGAATTCTGTCTTTTCTTTTAAACTCTGTTAAGTTTCTTCTTAGAGACAGGATTCTCTCATGTAGCAGCATGAGCTTTCTAATACAGCTCTTCATCAAGCCTGGGCTTACGTTTTTCTTCAAGTGTGGAAATCATTATCTCTTCTAAGCACCCAACCCATAATATGTTGACCATGTACTTCTGCATGAAATTCATTTCCTTCCGAATCGTAACCAGGGAATCATTTGGTGATTGGGAAGGACAGAACACCTCCCCAACCTCAGCCCCCTCAAAGGCCCAAAAACTTTGTCCCTAAAGGAGTCAGGCAAAGGGCCACACCTGAGCAGCACGTGAAGGCAGCAGGCTGACAATCTGTGCTTCCCACATTCCATCCGTCTCCAGTCACCTGCACCTCACTTGGCCTTCACAGAACTTGTCCACACCACGCGTCCTGCTGCAGCATGGCTTTGAAGTCAACCTTCACGTGCTGAAAGGTTTGCAAGTGGAGGCCACGGACTACCGCGTCCTCATATCCAGGCATAGTGAGCCTCCGCGGGGCCCACAAACTGCTGTCCTGCACGCGGGTGAGGTGCCCGTGGTCTCACCTCGGCAAGTCGGTTAAGCTCAGTCGGTTAAGCGTCTGACTTCAGCTTAGGTCATGATCTCACGGCTCGTAAGTTCCAGCCCCGCATTGAGCCCCCAGTTGGGCTCTGTGCTGACAGAGCCTGGAGCCTACTTCAGATTCTGCGTCTCCCTCTCTCTCTGCCCCTCCACTGCTCATGCTCTGTCTCTCTCTCCTTCAAAAATAAACATTAAAAAAAATTTAAAATCAAACTCAACGTGTCGTGCCAACAATGTACATCACTTGATTGTCGAGAGGACTGGATGAGAAACTGTGACCATGTGTGTGCTGAAAGCCAATGACACCATGTCACCACTGCCACTCATGTCGGGGTGTAAAATGTAAAACAAACAAAAAACTCATCTGGAAAGGAATGAACCGTGGAAGACTCCAGGAAGTCCAGAGTTTATCTCCTCGGAGCCTACAGGCTGTCTGAAAAGAGTCGGTTCCACTGTCATTTCAGGGATCATTTATACACCTAAGTGAAAGTGATCTTTAAAATTCCCTTTTCTGCTATACGGCTAAAATAATGGGAATAAATTTAATGTAAGTGGAAGGTTAAAGAGTAGTACCAGTGTATACTGCTGAAAAAAACAGTGGGTCATAATTGGCCTTATGTTTGGTCATTTAATGAGAATTTTTGTTTAAGGGACAACTTAAAATGTGGCTTCTGGTCACAGCCTAGAGAAGTATTGATAACTTGCATTTCTGCAATAAAAGCATGTGAAGCTCTAGTCTATGAGTAGATATTTAAATAGACTATGAATTACTCCAAGCTTCTAAGTAATTAAAGGAAAAACTCGTACCGAAAACCAGTAAAAGATTAGCCTTGAACAATAGAAGTTCAAACAGGACCCTAACTGATAGGTCCAGTTTGTTTTCTCTGTCAACATTGGCCCTCTTTCTGTCTTTAACCATAATATATAATGTAGTGGGACTTTCAATGCCTCATTATATTGTAAGTATTTTGCTTTTATTAACTTATGTTCTCCAAGAACACAGAGTTAAAGGAGTCCCACGGATTCCATTTTATTCATAATCAAGGAGTCAGCATCAAAAGATAAAGGTAGTGTCTGTGGCCAAAACTATTAGATGTCAGATATGTCCCAGTCTTTTGCTTATCCAATTTTTTTTAAAAAAAAATTTTATGTTTATTTATTTTTGACAGAGAGAGAGAGCATGAGCAGGGGAGAGGCAGAGAGAGAGGGAGACACAGAATCTGAAACAGGCTCCAGGCTCTGAGCTGTCAGCGCAAAGCCCGATGCGGGGCTTGAACTCACAGACCGTGAGATCATGACCTGAGCCAAGGTCAGATGTTCAACCGACTGAGCCACCCAGGCGACCCCTTTTGCTTATCCTATTGAACCACACTCTCTTTCCATTTTCAATTCCATTCTCTTCATTCATTTCTATTAACTTGCTCAATCAAAATGAACTGAGTTTCTTTGATGGGGGCCCCAGAACAGTGACAGCTCAAAAGCAAACCATTTCTCTTTTAGTTCCTTTATCATCTTTTCAACTTACACGGGAACCCAGAGTATCAAAAAAAAAATCTTTTTTAAAGAAAGCATGACATTTTTTAACAGTTTGATTATTCTAAAGCATTTGCATCAGCCAGGAGATCAGTTCTTTCATGATGGATTTTCTCAAGTTACATATCTCTACTTCTCCCTTTGGTTTCTTGATTTTATATATATGATATAGTGCTGAGGTGGGCATCTCCTGGAAATAGTCACATGTGAGAGGATGATCACCCAATTACCTAGAGATATCTCCTGGGCAATTAATCAAGAAAAATAATTTCTGACATTCTATTGAATTTAATGCACTGACTTACATTCTAAGTAGTCAGCAAATATCTAAATTATGAAGCATGAATAGGAATATTTCTGAGGGCTGTGAACTTGAAGTCTTAGCCTCACTGTTCTTTCTGAGCCTCAGTCTACCTTTATTAAACACAGACCTTCTACTGACTTAAAAAATGGAACCATGTAATAGCCAAAGTGCTTTTGAAAGATTAGCATTAGGCCATTGCGATTGATTTCTTGTGCACAATGATTAATAATTATTATAGCATAGAATAGTGAGAAGTCGGGTAAGTAAAACAATAGCAAACTACTTTTAAGTGTTGCTTTATCCTGAGAAACTTGGGTTTGCATAGATCATTTTCAGATTTCTGCTAACACTACAAGCAAAAGCCAACAGAGGAGAATTATGTTATTTGCATGAAATCTGATTTCTACAAAGCACTTGACAGTATTTTTTTTATTTTTTTAATGTTTATTTATTTTTGAGACAGAGAGAGACAGAGCATGAACGGGGGAGGGTCAGAGAGAGAGGGAGACACAGAATCCGAAGCAGGCTCCAGGCTCTGAGCTGTCAGCACAGAGCCCGACGTGGGGCTCAAACCCATGGACCATGAGATCATGACCTGAGCCGAAGTCGGATGCTTAACCAACTGAGCCACCCAGGCGCCCCACACTTGACGGTATTTTAATGAAAGAATAGTATAAGAGAAAATTATCAAGCAATCAAATAAATTAAATTGCTAGTTGCATATCCCTTTTAGACAGAAACAATGCCGTTAAAGAGTTAGCATAGAAGTAAAATTGCAGATTTAAGGTTTATAATTTGGGGAATAGTTTTCATTCAGCTCAAAACCGATAAACTGGTCATTAAGCACTGCCACCACAGTTCAGACTTCAAATTTTTTTGTTTTGCTTTGTTTTTTTATTTCTTTCACAAACAATGAAGCTGTTCACAGGGGAGTTCCGCCAAGCATCTAAGCACTGGGCTGTTTATAAATGAAACTGCAGTCTGACTTCAGGCAGGTCAAAGTAGAGGTACTTTGAGCACACCACCCAAGTTCCGCGCTATAGTGAGCTGGGCTCTAACTCTTGTTTGTTTTCGCTGCTACTGTAACAAATTATCACAAATTTAGTGGATTCAAATGACACAAATTGATTATCTTACCTCTCTGCAGATAAGAAGTCTCAGCAGGCTAAAATCAAAGTGTCAGTGCAGCTGTATTCCTTCTGGAGGCTCTACAGGAGAATCAATGTCCTTCCTTTTCCAGCTTCTGGAGGCTGCTCACCTATTTTGGTGTATTACTCCAGCCTCCGCTTCTGCCATCACATCTTCTCCTGTTTTCCTGCACCACCACCCCCCCCCCCCCCACACACACACACACACACACACACACTTATAAGGATGGCTAGGATTACACTGGGCACACCTGGAGAATCCAAGCTACGCTCCCCATTTTAAAACCATTAACTTAATCACGTCTGTTTTGCCCAACCCTTTTCGCCATGTAAAGTAATATGTATGAATTCTGGGGACCAGGCACGGACACCTTGGTGGGTGAGGGGGTACATTATTCTGCTGACCGCACCCAAAGAGTACTTTTTGGCCAGCAGCCGGGAGCGTGACCAAAGGAGGCAGCCCCGTTGGGTAATCTGTGCTCTGGGGCCACGTCATAGCAAAGGATGCCTTAACGTTTTCTGTTGACCAAATGACAGGGACAATGGGAGTAATGGAGGAAGGATAGTCAGACAGTGTAGGGAGCAGACATGCTGCAGAGGAGAGAAGCCAAATGTCGCCATCTCTCAGGCAACTAGGTAAAGAGTCAACAACGAGCTACATCAGTGCTCTTCAGTCTGAGAACTGGTGCTGGTCCACAGACTGCTTGTTATTGGTCTATGATGTTGAAAAAGTACGGAAATCGAAAGTAAGCTTTCAGAAAATTGTATAGCACTTTGACCGAGTAATTTAATGTCTGTAGAATGTGGTCATTTAAAAGGCATGTTTATATTTTCTCTGTCTTTGTTTCGTTTTGTATGTCTTTTTTCTGTTCATTTTATTTTACCCGCAATTCATTTTTATTGTATATTTTCAAAACAATCTGTCCACAGCAGATCGGAAATAATTGAAACTATTGTTCCTTTCTCTTTCTTTCACAGACCCCAAAATCCTGGTTCTTCACCACAGATGGCTTTTTAAGAAGCCCTGTGCTAGGAGAGAGTGCATGACTCACAGAAGGGAATTCTAGGTGAGAGGCCCCTAGAAATATCCAAGGAGCTAGAATCAACTGTAAACACCTGCCAGGCCCAGTAAATTCCACACCAACTCAAGACGCTCTCAACTCATTAAGAACTTTCCCGGCCCCCTTCGCTTCCTCGCTCCCTGTGCTCTGACCCCAGAGGCTAGGCAAGCTAGGAGAAGGTAGGAGCAGTAAGCCTGGAAAGTGGGGAGAAGCCTCCTCATCCTCTTCCTCCACCACAGCCTTTGGGGAAGAGACTAGGGGAAGGCTCAACTTTGAATCAAGCTTGGATTATTGATTATTACAGGAGACTAGACATTTTGATTACTGACTTGAGAACGTACTTTGTGGTTAAAAATGAATATAGGACTGTTTTCGTTGTGTAACGGTGAACAGAAAATTCATAACAGCTACCCAAGTTTTTTTTTTAATTTTTTTTTTCAACGTTTATTTATTTTTGGGACCGAGAGAGACAGAGCATGAACGGGGGTGGGGCAGAGAGAGAGGGAGACACAGAATCGGAAACAGGCTCCAGGCTCTGAGCCATCAGCCCAGAGCCTGACACGGGGCTCGAACTCAGGGACCGTGAGATCGTGACCTGGCTGAAGTCGGACACTTAACCGACTGCGCCACCCAGGCGCCCCACAGCTACCCAAGTTTTTATCCAAGGCCAGGACAAGAATAAGCCCCACAGAACCACTGCAAAGGGAGAGCTGACAAGAACAGAAGTCACTTTATGGTTTCATCCCTCAAGTCATAATTGTTCGACCTAATAATTATGTAATTCTTAGATATAGGACAAGTCTTAATATAGAGCCATTATTGTAATGATTTAAGGCAGGTTTCTCAACCTCAGCAATATTGCCTACAGGGCCGATAAATTTTGGTGGGGGGTGGGGGAAGTCCTATGCATCATGGGATGTTTAGCAGCATCCCCCACCTCTAAACACCAGCACTCCTAACGCAAGTTGTGACAACCAAAAATGTCTCCAGGTACTGCCAAATGTCTGCTGGCCGGGCAAAGGTGTCCCCAGTTAAGATCCACTGAACTAAAGGAAGCAATAGGTTCTTCTTCCTTTCCCCATCCAATAACTACCTTTCTGCCAAGATTCAAAGCACCTGAAATCGCATCATTCGACACATTCCTTGCCCATTCCAGGCATACTCTTTTAAATCCAAAGTCCTCTGAGAAAGGACAGCTAACTGTCATCAGTCACTGAAACATTACTGTGAATGGGGTCATCACAGAATGATCTATTTTTATTTTAAATATTGATTTATTTTGAGACGGAGACTGAGAGAGAATGAGTGGGGGAGGGGTAGAAAGGGAGGGAGAGAGAGAATCCCAAGCAGTTCATGCGGGGCTTGAACCCACTAACTGTGAGATCATGACCTGAACCAAAATCAAGTCAGACACTCAACCAACTGAGCCACCAAGGCGACCCCAGAATGGCCTGTTTTTCATGGCCTGTTGTCTAAAGTCGAGATGAGATGAGTAAGGCACAAAGATCTGAGAAAACCTGTTGGTTCCTTCCATTTCCAAATCATCTCTTCTCCCCATCTTCTTCCCACCTGTACTACCAACTCTCTCTTTCAGGAATCTCACCTCACACCTGTATTACGGCAGTAAGTTTTTACTATATCCTCCAGCACCAGTTACATGTCCCGCAAACCCACCCTTCACATTGTCCTCGGAATGATCTTTCTAATCATGCCATGTCCTTACTTGGAGGTCTGTAAATACCTGCCATCACCCAGAGAAAAACATCCAAGCAATGTAATAAGGCACACACCCTAATTCCATCCATAGGGAATAATTTCAGTACCCCAAGTCTTTGTGCCCTTGGCTATTGCCTTTCTCTTTCTTTCACCAACCCTTTGTTCACTGGGAAACTCCCACTCAGTCCTTCTGGTTCTATTCAAGCACTTATGTCCTTGAAAATAAACTTTTCTCTGAGTCCCTCAGCAATATTTAAGTGCTCCTTTTTCCATGATCCCAGAAAACAGTGCGTGTATCTTTAGCGTAGCAGTTTCCTCTCGGTATTTAATAATTTTCTTACTGGATAGGGCACGTGGGTGGCTCAGTCGGTTAAGTGTCTGACTTTGGCTCAGGTCATAATTTCACAGTTTGTGAGTTTGAGCCCCACGTCGGGCTCTGTGCTGACAGCTCAGAGCCTGGAGCCTGCTAAGGATTCTGTGTCTCCCTCTCTGCCCCTCTCCTGCTCACCCTCTGTCAAAAACAAATAAAAAGACATTAAACATAATAATAATAATCTTCTTACTGGATTTTTTTCCTCCACTAGACCATGAGCTCACTGAAGATAATAAAAAAAAAAAAAAAAAAAAACAGTCTGGTTGTTTTCCTGAAGAAGCTCATGGCATGGTTTACAGACCCCTATGTGATCAGGCCTCTGCATCCTTCCCCGATCTCTTCCTGCCACAGTGTCCATCTTGCTTCCAACTCCCACACCACACAGACCTCCATTCAGTTCTAATCCATCACGTTCTCTCCCACATCCAACCTCCCCATACGGTCTCCTCTCCTCTTTGCAATGTCCTTCCTCTTATCCTGCCTTGAATGCTGTCCCTGGAAACTGCTCATTGTCCACCTCTCAGCTAAATGGCACTTCTTCCAAGAACTTCACCCGAACTTCCAGACCAAGGGAGGCCCCTCTGATTCACTCTTCCAAGACACTCTGTGTTTCTTTTCGCACCATTTTTCACTGGTTACAAAGTGTGGCTCTCATGCCACCACAGTCAGGCATAAAAGATGGGCTATTTCTTTAATTTCCAAGTAAAATTGAATCTGATTCTGAACTTCTCACTCGACGGGGGTGTGGGGAGGGGAATCATGTTTTGGGAAGGCTTTTGGAACCCAGAATTCTGGATGCTTCTGGAGTGCTTAAGACTCTTAAGTGGAGCAAGGGCCTCTAGGCTAACCCACTGAGGCCTATGGTCACTACTGAGATACTGGCCAGGTTGTGGTTCATTCCAAGACAAAAGGCTCCAGTGCTTCATGCCAAGCTTTAGGGCTGCATCAGGCTGAATGTCATGGCACCCAGGTTCTATCACCCAAGTGGCACCAGAGGCCACTTTCCTCTGAGGCCCTAAGACTTCCCAGTGTACCACTGCTCCCAGGATTGCAACTTTTGCTTCTAGCCCCCCAAGCACCAGTGTGACCCCTAATATTTGCAGGGGCAAGAGTAAAATGGAGACTTATATCTCAGACATCCAAATATTTTAAAGTTACACACCAAGAAAAAACTATGAAATGAGTTCTGTTGTTCTATGCTCACACATATATCTTCATAATTTCCTAGAAGACCACATTTAAATCAAGAATTCTTGGATTCCTCAGAGTCCCATGCTGGAGCACGGTGGCCTAGTCATAACCGGTCCCTATCCCACAGTCCCAGCTGCATCCCACACTGTGCGGGGCCTCACATGCACCTGTATGGACTCTCCAGCCTGCAGAACCAAGCTGTGTCCACACCCCTGCAAATGCCATCCTTTGGCCACTTTTGGGCCCTATGAGCGTTTAACTGATGGCACAACAGGATGGACCTGAAGAAGCTCCAGATAGCTGTGTGGATTGAGACTTTGGAGTTCCGGGCACCCAGAATATACTCTACAGAAGAGGACTCCGAGTCCAGGTGGGCATATTCCCTTGGCTCCCCAGACTCATTTGTCCTGGCAAAGTAAGAGTAACCGAACAAGGGCCCTGTAAAGCAAGACTCCCAAAACAGAGGCCTCTCTTACCTGGATCTGAGGGCAATCCTGAGATCAGATCCTCAGGCCTAGCTGGGACTACCTCCTTCATACACAACAATAAAGGCACCAGAAAATAAACTTGTCCTATTTTCTAACTCAATTGAGAATTATACTATCCATACTAATTCAATTATTACTGCTGTGTGGAAGCCAAGAGAAAGTGCCATCAAAATGTTGTTAGCTAATAAACAAAATCAGTATTTCCTGAAGTTTTATAAAAAATATTAACAGTTCTATTTAAAACAAAAGTATTCTATAATGAAATGTTTGAAATACATACTTTTAAAGCAAACCTTTTACTTTAATGCAGAACTTCTCAGAGCCTTCAGTATAAGAATATGGCCGTGAACCTCCAGATACACCAATAAAATGGGCAATATTCCCCCAAATTAGTATGGGTGTGTGGGTGTGGGTGTATGCATACACGCACATGCACATGCCTGCACACACGTGCGTGAGATTTCTTTCAGCACAAGAATGTTGAAAATGCTATCAATCAAAACAAAACCTTATTATCAGTCAGAGTTCTTGAGTGCAAGTGACAGAAACTACTCATTCCAGTTTTAAAAACAAAGAAATTACATAGAAGACTACCAGGAGAGTCTTCAAAGACCAGGTTGGAAAAGCAAGCAGTCTGGGCAGTGGAAACCACAGCAGGAAGACCCCAATCCTTATACTGCTAATAGTGAAATAAATTAATTCCCAATCATCTACACTTCCAATAGCATAGGAAAGTTCTCACAAAAAACAAGTGAAGACACAAAACCAAGATGCAAAAGAATATGATCCCAGTTCTATCAAAAAGAAAGAAAGAGCAATGTACAGAAACAGTCCTAGAAAAAAATATAAAAAATGTTAACAGTGTTTTTTTCTGAGTGATAGAGTTGCAGATAATTTTTATTTATGTACATATATCTCATTTGTAATTATAAAATAAATGTTTTTTAAATTACTTTTTCCAAGTCCAAAGGAAAATTGTTCTTAATGCCAAAATTTTGTGACAAATTCCATACTCACAGTTTTCAAATCCTTCTTGAGTTCATATACTTTGATAATGAGTTTCTCTAATTATTAAATGATCATTTAAGTTCCATATTATGAGGATTTGGGGTTCAATAAATATTTTGAAAGCTCTTTCTTGCCTTTTATGTGAGTAACTAGGACATTATAGAGAAATCACAATTCCAGTAAATTATTGGTATTAGTATGCAAAATCCCTCTTGTCAATAATTAGTATAGACACCACTAGTTGGGAGCTTTGGGGAGGATCTTGTAAGAAGGAACTCTAGGTAATGCTTGCATATAACTTCAGATAAGACCACTTCACAGATATCTTCACTTTTTCCAAACAAAGTTAGCTCTTTATTAAAATAGCAACATAAATATTAATAAATTTACTCTTTATTAAAAAGAAATCAGGATTCACAAAAACAAAACCTGACAACACTATCCTAAATAACACCAGTCAAAAATGAAATAAAAACAGCAATTATAATCCATTATTTTAAAACAGCAACAATTAAGAGACTACATACCAAAACGTTTGAGATGCAGTCAAAGCTGTTCTCACAGGTAAATTTATAGCCTTATATATCATATTATTAAATAAGAAAGAAATAAAAATAAATGAACTAAGTCATCAATTACAAAGAAACATTAAGAAAACAAAACAAACTTAAGAAAATAATAAAGAAGGAATTAATTAAGAGTAAAAGTTACATTACTGATGTAAAAAATAGTCAAAATAGAATTTATGACATAGCTACATGTTGGTTCACTTAAAAGACTGGCAAGTCTAATAAAAAAAAGAAAAATGCAGCTAAAAAATTAGAAATGAGAAAGGAGCTATAACTATAAATATAGAGAAAAATATTTTTAATTGCAATAATTATATATAAAAGTCTGCTGATTTTAAAATTCTATGAAAATGCATTATTTTCTCTAAAAATATTATTTTTTAAATTGATACTCAAGAAATAGTAGTTAACCTCCCTAGGCCAAAGTTATGGAAGAAAAACTTCAATGTTTTCAGAGTAATCTTCCACTCACCTACCCTGAAAAAAAGTTTGGAGTCTAAACAGTACTATGGGTGAGTTCTTCCAAATCCTCAAAGAATAAGCTATTCCTATACTCTATACTAATCTAGGGCAGAGAAGATGATTTTTTGAAGCTGATAAAAATAGAATTAAAAAATGTAAAACTACCATCCAATCTTATCCATGAATATAAATGCAATTATCCTACATAGAATGTAAGAAGCTGAATTCAACATTATTATATTATACTGAAAGAGGAAAAAGCCCACCATAATGAAATAGGAAGCATCTCATGCAGAAATAATCCAACATTAAGAAATCTATTAATATGATTTATTGTAATAATAGGTCAAGGAAGTAAAACCATATGATCATCTCTAGTTTCCCAGGATATGTTTAATATAATTCAACAACTTTCAATAAAATGCTTAGCATATGTGAGCCAGGAAACCATTTCCTTAACCTAATGGAGACCTCTATTTCAATCCAACAGCTAACATTAAAAGTGGTGAAATACTAATGACATTCCTCAAAAGTCAGGAATAAAAGCAAAATTAATACCATCACTTATTTAATATATGAGGTATAAATATTGTAAAGGAAGAGAGAAAATTATCATTAATTACACTTCAAATGATTGTCTACTTAGAAGAGAATCAACTAGGAGGATTAATGGAAGAGTTCAAAAGAATTACCAAAAATCAATAGCTTGAGCCTCCAAGGAGCAACCAGTTATAAAACATAAAGAGAAAATGACCCCAACAAAGATATGGCATATCTAATGATTAACAAGAAATATGGAGGACCTACAAAATTACCAAGGAATATACCTTGGTATATTGTATACTGGTATATTGGTATACCTTGGTATATACCTTGGAAGCCTTCAACAACCTTGACATGTGACAAGTTCCTGAATGGAGAAATTAATATTACAAAGATGGCAATTTTCCTCCAATTAATTTATAACATTAAAGCAATTCTAAACAAAATGCTAATAGAATTTCTCTTGGAACTTGACTGAAAGACAGCTAAAGTTTATCTGAAAGAATAAATGCACAAATAGAGCTGAAAAAGAAGAGTAATGTTTGCCCCAGAGTAACGTTTGCCCCATTAAAAAGTTAATCACATAATAAGGCAAATTATGAAATGACAGTAATTAAAACAGCATGGCTCGGGAATAGAGAAGACTACCAGGCAATCAACAAACAAACAATAAATCCAGAAAACACTCCAAGTGTATTTAAGAATTTAATATTTGGTAAATGTGGTTTAAAACAATGGAAGAGGGAGTTTTCAATAAACGATGATGCAACAACTAAATAAATAGTTAGAGCCTTAATCACATCTATATCAAAAATAAATTCCATTTGGAGTAAAGATTTCAATCTTTAAAAATTAAGAGAAAAGAAAACATAAACAAATATTTATATAACATTGAGATGGAGAAGACTTTTTTAAAACATATCACCAAGAGCAGAAATCATGAAAGAAAAGATAGATTTATCTAAATGGAAAATGTAGTATTTCTATATATCAAAGACATCATGAATTAAATTGGTACATATATGACAAGGGGCAAAATGTCTGCAGCATATTGAACAAATAGTTGATTATTTTAATATATAAAGAGCTCTTAGAAATCAATAAAAAGTGAACTCCCAACCAAAAAATTAGCAAAGGTGTTTATTTGTTCCTTCAACAGGTATTTATTGTGCATCTGATATGTGCCAAGTTGTGCTAGGGGCTGGACATACAGTGTTGAAGAATCTAGACATCCAGACACAGTCTCTTCCCTCATTCATTCCAGAATGAGAAACAGACACACATACAAAAAGTAAATAAACAAATAAATAAAGTTACAAATTGAGAAAAGGGATTGAGTAATGAAGGAAACAAATAAAAAACTGGGAGAAGAGTGGTGAGGACTACTTTCAAGCAATGCTGTGGGCAGGGCTTTCTCAGGATGTATTTAAGTGTCACATAAAGGATAGCCAAGGAGAGCAGCTTAAGCAGAGATACCAGCATTTCCTAAGCCCCTGAGGTGCAAAATAGATCTTGGCATGTTGGAGGAACCAGTGCAGCTGCATCACAGTGGGCAATAAAGAGGGGAGCATGGTTGGGGGTGGAGAGAACAGTAAGGGTCAGTTCACACAGCACTCTGTAAGCCATGGCAGGGGGTTTAGCTTTTATCCTGTGAGCAACAATTTACTCAACTCAAGTTATGATCATTGTTTCCACTCTACCAAGAATGTGCCGAAGTGGGTGGTGGGTCAAGAGTAGAAGCAGAGAGAATAGGTATGACTGGCTATCACAGTAATCGAGAAAAAATACTCATCAGGATTAAATACTAGCATTGAAAATGGAAAGAAGCAGACAGATTAAAGGTGTATTTTGGAGATGAAGTTGATAGATTATGCTGGCCTATTTGATGTGAAAAAGAAGTCATCAAAGAATCAAGGATGACTCCTAGGTTTCGAGCTTGGTTGTTGGATGGCAGTGCTATTTACTGCAATAGAGAAGGTGAGGGGAAACAGGTTTGGGATGAGAATGAGGAATTAGATTTTGGACATGTTAAGTTTGAAAGATCTGAGTCATCCAAAGGAAGATATTAAGCAAACAACTAGATATGAGTCTAGAACTTACAGGTCAAGGGGGGAAACAAAGTTGAAACCTTTAGCACAAAGACAGTGCTTAAGTGGATGGAAATTGTTAAGACTGTCCTGAGAAAGTACATGGAAAGAAAAGAGGGAGCTGAATGGAGGTGAGAGACCTCAACTTCTCAAAGCCAGGCAGAAGTATAACACTGATCAGTGAAGGAGGAGGAAAACCAGGAGACAATAGTGCCTTGGATAAGAAGGCAGAACATTTAAAAAGCAGAGAGTGGTCAAGATGAGACAGAACATTTAAAAAGCAGAGAGTGGTCAAGGTGAGGACAGAAAGGTATCCTCCTTTGTTAGGATAACACGGAAGTGACTGGTAATCTTAACAAGGACACTTTCAGTGGTGGGACAGGGGGAGTCACATTGTGGATTGAAAGCAATTGGAAGATTAGATGAAGACAACATATAAAGATAACTCCACAGAGTTTGGTTACGAAGGAGAGCTGAGAAATGGCTATTGGTGGGAAAGACGTGGTTTAGATTTTGGACGCTGGAACACGTCTGCAGGGAGATGAGAATGATCCATTCAAGACAGGGACTGATGATATAGAAGAGAGGGGAAAACCTAAGGAGAAAAGTCCTTGGAAAGGCGACAGGGAATGGGATCCAGAGCACAAGAAGAGGAGCTGGAATTTGAAATTTCCTCCATAGTCACAAAAAGGAAGGAGGAGGTTACCAAGGTAGCTGGGTTGGGAGGTTGGGGGGTAGGAGGGTTTTGTGGTGGGAAGATGAGGAGGTTTTTATGCAATAAAAACCTGTTTGAAGTAAACAGGTAGGAAGGGATCAGAAAATTTGAGGAGAGATGAAAAGGTATATGCATTAGAAGTGGGAAACTGAAACTACAGTGGGAACAACAGCACCAATTTGAGGTTGGAAATCATGAGTTGAAAGTGAAACTAACTGCATTGTGTGATTTTCTTAAAGAAAATGTTCAGTTGTCCCAATAAAGCCCATGGAAGGCAGATGGTAAAGTTTGTCCAGAGCTGGGAGTTTACAGGGAAAGTAAATTGGAAGAAATTGAGGTGAAAGATTGCTGAGAGCACTATATTTCAAGGATTATAATGATGGACCGTGGCATCCAGGCTAGACAAGGAAGGAAGTGAATCTAGAACAGGGGCTGATAGTGGGGAAAATGAAGTTAATGAATTAGCTGTCAGTAAACAAGGGATCCAGAAGGATAGGAAGATGATCAGAGTGGAATGTCTGATAACCTGTTAGCTCAGGTCCTTCTAGAAGCAGACACCAAGGCAGGCTTCAATTTGCAAGAGTTTTATTGAGGGGACATCTGTGAAGGAGAAAGGTAAGGAAACAGGAGCAGGGAGGGGAAGGACTTCACACCATAATGCAAGTCTGACACCTATGAAAGGAGAAGGGGATCCAGCAAGAAGAGCCTTAGACTGCATGCAGCGCGGTTCTAAGAAAGTTCAACCAGGCTGCTGAGGAGTCCCCGAGACAAAGTTGCTCCTTAGAGGAGTCCTGCATGTCACATGAATGGACCATCACCAATACCCACACGAGACTCGGTTAGGGACTGGGAGTAGCCAGGAGGAGCATGGCTTCAGTGCAAACCCGGTAGCGGATCTCCCGGGATGCAGTCTAGAACCACGGGGGCAAGGACTGATTCCTAGGGGAATGGTCACTGGGGATGAAGTTACGAGGAGGGAAGTTACAAGGATGTTGGAGTTCGAGTTCAACCACAGTTACGCATTACACACTCCAGACTGTGTCGGTGACCCCGCAATCATCGGGGATTTGCACACTTACTAAACCAATCTCTGGCAGACAGGGGGGCAGGGGTGGGGAGGAGCTTGTTGATGATAGGATTTGAGGTGAAGAAGACTAAAGCGGGAGCTGGCCTGTGAAGAACTAATAACGAAAGAAACTGCCTAGGAAGTGGATAAATTACAAGGAGGGAAAGAGGTTGCTACTGTCCAGTGGGAAGATTCTTAAAAAAAAAAAAAAAAAAAAAAAGCCGGGGTTTTGGCAGGATGAGGAAGTTACGCTCGGAGAGCAGCAAACACTAGCAAGGAGGCCATCCTCCCGACCCGCCGGCCCTAAGGCACACGGTCCTCCTGAGGGGCTTCGTGGGCAAGAGTTGTGAGGCGAGCCAGGTTCGGTCACAGCGAGCGCGTGAAGGGAGGTCTGCGAACAGCTGAGCACACCGCGGAGCTCGCTGCCGTCGGAGCGGACTTGCCCGAGCCCGGGACGGTCTGCAGGGCGCGCGGGGAAGAAGGCGGGACGCGGCGGGGGCGCCTGAGGTACTCGGGCGGTGCGGAGCGCTGGCGTGGTCCCGCCGGTGGCCGGGCGGCGGCGCTCACGGCGGCGCGGGCTTCCCGAGGCCGCGGGCGGCGTGCTGGCGCTCCCGGGCGGCGCCGCCGCGGAGCTTGGCGCGGCAGCTGGCGGCGGCCTGGCGCGTGGTGACGGCGCCCGCGGGCGGGCAGCGGCTCCCCGGGGCGGCGGGGCGCAGGGCGGCGGCGCTGCGGGGCGACGGCTTCCCGAGGCTTCGGCCCGCACGGGCGGCAGCGGTCCCCATGGAGAAAGACAAAGACACGCCGGTTAGAAACGGGACACACGCGCCGGCTCCTCCCAGCTAATCCGGGCGCCGCAAACCCGAACTCCGCGCGATGCCATTTCCGCCCAACAGGTTGTCCGTCCCGCAGACGCACAGAAACCTGTGTCGATCGGAGGAAAACGGCCTCCGGCTGAAGTCGCGTATGTGTTTTAGCAATTAGAGAAAACGTTATCAAAACCCTTAAATCGTTTCGTACTTTGACCCAATTCTCGTTTTAGAATTTTCCCCTAAGGAATAATTATGAATACATACAAAATTTCCATACAGGGTGTTCAGTACAGTATCTATAACATGAAAAAAAAAAAAAACCAAAGGCGAAGAAAATTAGAGAAAAAATTTAAAGAAAAACGGGAACTATCCTATATCCAACAGTAAGATGTCAGTCAGATTATACTCTTTCTTAGAGTAGATATTAGCCTATCAAAATACTGCTGGGAAATAATACCTGATCATATGGGAAAGTATTTATACTAGACGGAATGAAAAAATCAGTTCTCATCCCCATTTGTAATGTGTGTGGAGAGGTGTATACTTATGTGTGTACATACACAGCACACCACACGTGTATAAAA
Organism: Prionailurus viverrinus; assembly: GCF_022837055.1. Taxonomy (NCBI): domain Eukaryota; kingdom Metazoa; phylum Chordata; class Mammalia; order Carnivora; family Felidae; genus Prionailurus; species Prionailurus viverrinus. The sequence goes on from NC_062562.1 coordinate 144,586,934, forward strand.
TAATGGAGACAAAAACCCCAAATGGTCATCTACAGGTGATGAGGCCGCAGGTAATCTTGATATGCTTCCCAAATTGTATACAATAAGCATATTTTATTTTTATAATAAACAATACTCTTAATAAAACTTTATTCCCTTATGTTCCCATTCTTTCTCCCAAGTCAAATTTCTGAAAATAATCGTATTGTTTAGAAAACTAGTGGACATCAGGTTTTAAGAATGAATGGATGGTCCCCAGTAGTTTATCTTCCTGAAAGGTACTGAGTACATCAGAGTATTACAAAGCAGCTTGTCCCTTAAATATTACGCAGTTAACCATAGGCAGTGTCTTTTGTGAAGTTATACCTTATTTTACTCTAGTAATCATTTCTACTTCAGAAAAAAGGGAGGGGAAAAAAACTTTCTGGGTTTCTAACAAACCTAATTTGGTTTGTCAGACTTGGGAACACAAAGTTTACTAAAAACAGAAAAAAACAAGTATATTTTTGGAACAAATGTTTTATAGAATACCAACGTTTTAACAACATATTCAATAATTGTCTCTTTGACTTCAAAGAACTTAGTGGGAGCCAAATTAAAATGTTACAATGAACTAGTCTAAACATCTTGGTCTTCCATTATAATACATTTAAATTTTTAGCAGTCATTAATACCTAGGAAGTCTGGGTTTTGCTAAACCTTGTCCCAGGAAAATGCACAAAGATGACCATAAAATTATATTAATATAATATAGGGGCGGGATTCCAGGGCTGTGTTGTTAATTTGATACAAGATACATTATAAGTTCCAATGATATTTTTAATTTTTTTTAATGTTTTTTTATTTTTAAAATACAGAGTGTGAGCGGGGAAGGGGCAGAGAGAAAGAGAGAGAGAGAGAGAGAGAGAGAGAGAGAGAGAGAAAATCTGAAGCAGGCTCCAGGCCCTGAGCTGTCAGCACAGAGCCCGATGCGGGGCTGGAACCCACAAACCGTGAGATCGTGACCTGAACAGAAGTAGGACGTTTAACCGACTGAGCCACCCAGGCGCCCCTTTTTAAAAAAAAAATTTTTAATGTTTATTTATTTTTAAGAGAGAGAAGTTCCAATGATATTTTAAGCCGAAGTGACCTCAGAGTTGTCAGGTTGATTTTACTTAATGATGAACAAATCCAAGTTTAGATGTTTATTACAATAGTGCTTAAATCAGTGATGGCCTACTCAACCACACCATACTGCAAGTTTCCTTCTCTCTAAAGGTACTGGATAAAATTATCATGTCTAGAGGCATACTTTTAGTAAAAGATTTTCAGAAATAAAATTTACAGAGAACAAATCCTGAGAGGCCAAAAAGTTTGTATTAACTAACTGTTCCTGAACAAAAAGATGGTTTATGAGCTTTTTTATAAAGCATTTCCTCTCCAAAAACCTTATTTTTCACCAAATCAGTTAACATAAACAGGACTGAATACAGATACGGAAGAGCATTTATTTTTGGTGCTATCGTCTAACTTTCATTCTCCATACAGTGAGTCTATTTAATTTGACATTTTTGAGTACTGTTTGTCTCAGTACTGTGCTTAGACACTAAGACCAAAAGATTACTGAGGGTTCCTACCTTTGAGAAGCTCTATCTAGAAAATTGCCTTCAGATTATTAGGATAACTCAGACCCTGGAGCTAATCTGAATCCCTAAATCACCCTTCAGTGCTGCCAAAGCTTTATTTCTCACATTCTTCGCATGAGCTTTCTAATTTCCCATCATTCCTTTGCTCAGATTCATCCACAGCATCCCACTGTCTTCACACTAGCTAAATTATTAGTTCTTAGCCTTTCAGGAAAGTCAAAGATCAGTCTGAGATTCTGATTAAAGATACGGGCTTTGTCCTCCAGAATTATGCACAGAAATGCATACACCATATACTTTATTTCACTGCACTGGAAACGGATTTCCTGAACATAAGCAATATATAAAAAACAGTATTTACAAAGGATTATACCTCCCTCATATTGTTATTTTTCGTAAAAGAAAAATGGCTTCCTGAAGAAAATTAATTTAAAATCTTCTAACTGCTCAGTAGTAAATTTCAATTATATTTGGCTTATTGAAGTAAAATTATGATATGGTCTTTGATTCAGCAACACATACGTCTTCTTTGATAATCAGAACTTTTTTCTCCATGGCAACAAGCAGTGAAATCTTTGACTCCCAAAGGTACACAGAACCCAAGCAGAATTCCAAAGAACGCTTTGTCAGGTTAAGGTTACCTCTGTACTGCAACACTAAATTCCTCCAACACTTTAAAAAAAAATTTTTTTTTAAGTTTATTTATTAGAGAGAGAGTGGGAGGGGCAGAGAGAAAAGGAGAAAGAATCCCAAGCAGGCTATTCACTGCCAGTGCAGAGCCCCATGCGGGGCTCAAACTCACCAACCGTGATATCATGACCTGAGCCAAAACCAACAGTCAGACGCTTAACTGACTGAGCCACCCACGAACCCCTCCTCCAAGGCTTTCAACCTAGAGTCAAGTAATGTTATTTCCCCTGCTTTCAAATTAAATTAAGACCTCTTGAAAGGCAGCAAACCTCTGCCTAGTAGAGAAAAACATCATATTCTGTTCCTATTTCTTGGTAGTACCTGTTGGAAAGGTAGTGACAGCAGCTGATACGGAAAGTAATGAGACACAGTCACGTGTGGCTCGCCTTCCCTCATCAAAGCAGGAAAACCATGACGTATGCCTGATATGATGGGTGCACATTTGCCCTCAGAGTGCTAGTATTTTTTTTTCTTCCATTTGAATATTAGAGAAAAAGACAGGATTATTTTGAAACTGTTGACAGTCTTTCCAATTTCCAAAAAGGGTCCTAAAATGGAATTCTTTCTTGAGGGCATCAGGGAGCACATGAAAACGTGAAGCTTGATGCACTGAGAGGCATCAATAGTTTATCCAGTTGCATGCTGAACAAAAATGGCACAGCATCCGTTTTCTTCTAATTCTGGAGTTAGTGGTATTTGACAGAAGCACTGCTTCAATTCTCTTTCATGGACCATATTTAAGAAACTCTATACCACTCCACTCCCCTATCATGTATGATTATTTCTCACCTCTATGCTTTTGTTCTTGGCATTTCACCTATCAAAAAAATGTTTTCTCCCTCCTTACGTCTATTCAAACACTTCCCACCCCTCAAGACCCAGACCAAAGCCACTCCCAACGAGCTTTCCCTGATCATTACAGTCTGAAATGATCTCTCCACTTTCTGAACTCCCACAACAGTAACTACCCAGGTCTGTTGGCTCCAAGTGTGGTTCTGAGACCACCAGCTTCAAAAATGCACCATAATCTGTATTTTTACGAATACCAGAAAAAGCTATGGCAATGTCTCCACTGTTTTCCTAAATCCATTCCACCACTCTTAAAAGAATAACTGATCCCCAGATGGATGGAGAGGGGAAGGCTGACAATGCTCATTGTTGCTGCAGTGACCAACTCATCTGTTCCTTTCTGTACCCATTTCCATACAAAACATTTTGATTCACCAGCTGTGTGTCCTACCTGTAACGTCACTGTCAACTGCTGAATTCACCACCATCATACCTCTACCTCTGGGATTTTCAACCATTACCTCCCAATTCCATGGCAATCCTGCTATTCTAAGAATCCAGATGCTGCTACCATTTTCAAAATAACTTTACATTCTATGAGAAAGAATTTAAGCAGAGCTTGAAATGAAGGTAAGCATGATTAGAGGGAAAGGGCTATAACTGAAACATCATCTGTTCAAATAAGATATAAAATTATACATATTCTAGAGCTAAGCAGTAACTTGAAGATCATCTCTTTTAATAGACTCACATTGCAGATGGGGAACTGTGGAGAATGAGGTAGTTGGGAGCAAAAAACTGAAACTTGAAAAAGAAAGTCTCAAAAACAAAATGGTAGCAAAGTCATTCAGAGCTAAAAAGGACTGTCCTAATTAGCTTATGGATTCCATATTAAGGGTAAATGAAATTAAGGAGTTAAAAGACTTAAAGAATAAAGAATGAAAATAGCTCAAAGTGTAAAAGATGAGACAGATCAGTCATCTAAAGAAATGGCCCAAAAGACTGACTTTGATATTACAAGTATCAATGTGACCTGAACTCAACACCAGTTATACTTAGTAATATTAGTTATTATTTAATTACTGTATGCCAGGCACTGGGCTAAGTGTTTTACAGGTATTAATGCAAATTTATTAAACTCCAATGGAAAAAAATGTGCTAAAGGAGATAGTCCATGGTAACTATGTAAGAAAAGAAATCAAGAAATCAAAAGCTGGCCATCTGTCTGCAGCCTGGTCTAGTAAAAAGGATGCTCTGAAAACTGAACATCTGGTCTGAGTGGCAAATATATTCCTTGGGAAAGATGAATGCATCACACTACCAGAACTTGCTGATTTGGGTCACTGTGAGCTGACTCAATGCCCATCAAGCAACCTTCTGATTACAATTTAGTAGACTGTAGATTTGCCTGTTTGGAGAAAATACACTGAGCCATAAACATGAGAAGCCAGTGCGTCTGATACCTCTCCCTGCAAATTAAAAAACTAGCACTGTAATATTTATACACTAGTATCTAGGAGGCTCATTACATGACACAGTTCTCAAGCACCCAGTCACCTTGCTAGATCAACCAATAATCAAGGCCAGCCTTAGAAAGTAATAGCCATGTCAAAGTGACCTGTGAGGCCTGGAGGGGAGGCTGGCCTGCTCTATCTTGTTCACCATCTTCAAACTACAATGCTATGTGATTTCAAACACATACTAAACACATACACGTGCACATGCATACAGCGCACGCTCATGTGCGCACACACGAACCATTTAGGAATGAAAATGATGGAAAAAGGAGGACAAAACATAGTGTTTCTCCAGACTCCAGGGCACCACCTTGTGAATTCAGAGCTTTGTTTTTACAGCAGAAAAGGCTCAAGATTGAGGATTGACTGATTTAGAGACAGAGAGAGAGAGAGAGAGAGTGCAAGCAAGGGAGAGGGGCAGAGAGAGAGAGAGAGAAGGAGAGAATCTTAAGCAGGCTCCACACTCAGTGTGGGGCCTGACATGGGACTTGATCCCATGACCCTGGGATCATGACTTGAGCCAAAATCAGGAGTCGGAAGCTCAACCGAGCCACCCAGGTGCCCCAAGATTGTTTTTTTTTTAGTAGCACCAATAAATATTTATTTCACTTGTTAAAATAAGTTAGCCACCTAAGGAAAAAAAATTCAAGTAAAATTTAGACATATAAATTTATACCAAACAATAAGTATCAAAACATTTCCCAGGTGCCTGGATGGCTCAGTCAGTTGAGCATCCCCCTCTTGATTTTGGCTCAGGTCATTATCCCAAGGTTGTGGGATCAAGCCTGCAGCAGGCTGAGCATGAAGCCTGCTCAAAATTCTCTCTCTCTCTCTCTCTCTCTCTCTCTCTCCCTCTCCTTCTGCCCCTCCCCAACTTGTGTGTGCTCTTTCTTAAAATAAAATTAAAAAAAAAAAAACACTAAAAAAAAAATTCCCATGTCTCACACAATACACAGTTATTTAAGGGTTCTGGTTTTTGTTTGGGGTGTTTTGTCAGTTTTTGTTTCCTGATAATATCTCCATAGAAGAGAGACCTAGAAACATAGCAAGGTTCTACCATGACTTAATCACAATTTTTGACAAGACTTTAGCTCTCAATCTTACACCAAGAATTACAAAGTCAGAATGCAATTAGAACTGTCCAGGTTTGAAGATAATACACATAAAAACTGCACTAATGCTATAAACCTCAAAAATACAATCTTATTTGTTCTACTACTGAATCTTAACTATTGTGAAAGTATTACAAAAATATACTTTTAGTATGATTAACTTTTTTCCAATCAGTAATGGAATTATAATTAATACTGTTTTCAAACAGAATTACTCAGTAAATAATGCATTGAGAAGTACTGCCACCTTTAGGAAGAATGCAGGATTACTGTCTATCTAAAGTAAAATCCAAATATAAATACTTAACCTCTATAAATCCTATCATGGACATCTGGCATGGGACACATTTTTTTTTTAGTGGGTTTGCCTTTTGTGATATGGTTTGGTTGAAAAGATCTAAAATCAAGGAGTTCTTTAGGCCCCATTAATCTCTAATAAATAAAGCAATAATTGCACTGATACATAAGTTAGCCAAGAGAAACCCAGAATGATCAAAATTAAGAATACATTTTTATACAGATGATCATGAGTCATATCAAGATTAACACATATAGTTACAATCCATTTTGAGAAACAAATGAAAAATTATTTCTGTTATTTGCATATGAGGTTGGAAATTTAAAAATTCAGAAAATAGGGGCGCCTGGCTGGCTCAGTCGATGAAGCATGCAACTCTTGATTTTGTGGTTGTGAGCTCAAGTCCCATGTTGGGTATAGAAACTACTTACAAATAAAATCTTTCTAAAAAATGGAAAAAAGGTATTTTAAAATTTAGAAAATAAACATTTGTGGTTTGGTATTTATAACATTGTTGCCTTTCACTGGCACTGAGAAAGATTTTTGTACATACCAGAAAGATTTTTATACAAGTCTAAAGGTAAATCATTTCCCTGAAAACTCTACCTGTCACTTCTTTTTCAAATGAAAAAGAAAATTTCCTAATCAGCTGTTATTGGTAACTAGTGGTAATAATTATTATATATATTTCACTTATCTTTTAACTTCAACATATACCATAAAATAAATCAATAACCATGATCTCTTTCTGAAAGCAATGTGAAATACTACATTATGGTCACACAAGAAACTCAATATATACTAGAAACAAAAAATGATTTAATAATTTGTCCATTCATATGAACAAAAACTATTTGTTTAAATGATAGACAATATAGTAACATGAAAGTTCATGGACCAAAGAATAAAAATATCCAGTGTCCACAAAATTCAGACATGCTGCCATGTGAAAAAGTGGGGGGAAAAAGCAAGGTACAGAAAAGTGTACACAAACATGCTACCATTTACATAAAGGGGAAGGTATACATTTATATGGTTATATATACATAGGACAGCTCTTGAAAGCCCAAGAAACTGGTAATTTGACTCTGGGGTAGAGAATGAGAGATGGGATAGGAGGAAAACTTACCTTTCACAGAACACCTCATAGTACCTTTTTTTGTTATTTTTTTTTTACATGTATGTGTTATTACCTACTAATCTTTAAGAGATAGCTGGCCTCTATTCCTGAATTCTTCATTAACTACACATGTGACCTTGTGCAACCACTTACCTCAACTTTTTCCACTTTAGAATGAGGGTATGCTAAATCTCTAGAGTCCCCATCTGCAATTCAACAGAATTATGGCTCAAAAAACAGCATATACAAAATGCCAGGTGGCTAAAAAAAAAAAATAACTATAAGCCTTACTTTGCAGTGACTTATATAACACAATATTGTAATTACTTACACTTCGGCCTGCTCTGTTCCCATGAGGCTATAAAAAAAAAAAAGGCAACATAGCAAGCAAAAGAGTCTGAGAATAAACTTTCTGTTTGGCAACAATGTTTCTCTTCTTTCCTTCAAGTTAATCCTCCTTTTTTATAGATCTAAACTATGGCTTCCAAGATATAGACTCCTAGGATATACTTGATACATGAATATTAAAAATAATTGTAAAAAGGTAGAATTTTTGCAGTAGAGTTTAAAAATTGATCCTAAGAAAAAAAGCTGAAAAATCACCTCCTATTCCCATAAAGTTAGCCCAAGAATCTCCCAAAATCATTGATAATCTTCATAAACAAGATACTAACAGAACCAGAGTAGCCAAGAGGACAGCAATAGAAGGTTTAGACCAAAGTAGGACACAAAGAGGTGACAGAAAAGACACCCAAACTGACAGCTGGAGAACAGAAAACAGGAAGAGGCCTGGGGATCCGTTCATTCATTATCCCACATGCTGCGGAGAAAAACTGTTGGGCCTCAAAGGGCTTAGAGTCTAATCGTGGGGGACACTCTAGTTAAATAATGATGCAATAGTAACACACAGGGTGAGAGTGAAAAATAACTGGTAAGGTAAATGTTGTGAGTTCATCAAAGGAAGAGGTCACCATGGGTCGGAGCTGTCAAGAACAGAGTCACAAAAGAAAGGATTTTGAACCCTGTGTGATAAGCAACAAGATAATGGCAGCATGGACCAAGTCGGCGCTCGTAGTAGGATGATGAATTTAGTTTTAATCATACTTTAATTTTAAATGGTAACTTTGCAAAACACGTGAGAATCAGGGTTGCCAAATTTTCTCTGCAGACTACTACTACGTAGGAGTGACGGCACACTAGCACTGTATCAAAAGTGAACAGGCTAAATACAAGATCACTATGCATCTAGATGCAACTTTTAATAGGGCAGGGCGCTGAGGTATGAGAAAATGTTTGGCAACCCTCTTCCAGTATTTTCTTGCAAGTACCTGGCGTCATTTCCTATCACAACCTTCACACACTTAGGAGTCAGCTCCACCCAAGATACACAAAACCGGGAAATCAAAAGGTGCCAGTTTTACTTTTCTATCGATTAAGTCTGTGAATTGGGGCTAGCAGATGAAATAAAGTGCTGTGGATTTTACTGCATCAGAAGGAATGCCAAACAATACAAAACAAAGCAAAACACTACCTTCTATCTCCCAGTGATCTAGTAAAGCTAAAAGAATAATGTTTAACCACTTAATATATTAATTTTGGTATAATACATAACTTCAAGGTATTCATTATCTTCTGGATAAAGAATCTGGGTGTGTTTTTGGTAACATGATAAATCTTGTAAGAAATTTCTACACAAAATGTCTAAAATGTTGGCACGGGGCAAGAAAGAATATCAACAAATATAAAGGTTATTAAACAAATGAAGTCCTCAGTGCAGACAATATGTATTCTAAAATTCTATTCCACTCTGCATTTTTGTTACAAACTTTCAAGTGCCGAAATACCTTTATTCAATAATCTTTTAGTGACTTACTGAGGTGAAAATGGGTATATTGAAAAAAAAGCAATGTTTAGAAACAAATTTATTTAGAAAAAAAGATTTGAAACAAGTCTTAAAAGTTTATGATTTAAAATAATTCTACACAGGGCGCCTGGGTGGCTCAGTCGGTTAAGCATCGGACTTCGGCTCAGGTCATGATCTCATGGTTCATGGGTTCGAGCCCCGCGTCAGGCTGTGCTGACAGCTCAGAGCCTGGAGCCTGCTTCAGATTCTATGTCTCCCTCTCTCTCTGCCCCTCCCCTACTCACCCTGTCTCTCTCTCTCAAAAATAAATAAACATTACCAAAAAAAACACTTTAAAATAATTCTATGCTATGGCAATGTACCTTGTTTTGACATGGATATTCAGTTTATGCTAATGCCCATTATTAAAGTTCAAATAACAAGAAAATGAAACCATTTTCAAAACATTAGAACAGAAAACTTTAAATGTTCCCCCCCCCATTTTACTATAGATTATAAGGTTATAATAAAATGTTGTTTTATTATAGCTGTCCTCTTCTAGTTCAAGTCTGTCAGCATTTCTATTATTGACTTTAGTTTTTAAGGGTCCTAACTCATCCATAAATTTACTCTATTAAAACCTGACACAGAAAGTCTCCCAGGAATCCTTCCCTTCAAAGGCAGATTTTAAAAGTTAATCAAAAGTTGGATAGCTCAAATGGTTTACAGTACAACGTCATTACTTTCAGCCCCAAGCAGGGCTGACTTCTTAAAACTCATTCTACACACTCTCCTCAACATCCATTGGTCCGTGCCAGGTGAACAGATTGTTCCATGTCAGTTCTGAAGGGACAAAAACCTCCACTTGTGGAGAATTCTAGCGGCTATCTAAATGGCAAGATCTAAAGTTCCGTTGTTAGGTTCTCCCTTCAGAAAGAAGTGAAAAGAAATTGGGAAAAACCAGTGAGGGCCACAAGAACATATATGACAGTGCAGGACCTAGCTTTTAACTGTTATCTTAAATATTGACCCATCCAAAAAAATGTAGCTTGGCAAAATAAAATCAATATATTTCAATCATCTGTTCAATATTTAATAGCATATTTTCCCCCTTAGAATCTGGCTGTGGATACTAAATTAAGTTTATCATATGGATTATGTCAGATTCTATTAGTTTAGTGACATGGCTTCCTCCTAGTTTTCAGAAATAGTTTCTGCCTTGATCAGAAGCACAGGGACTAAATCACAAACAAATCCCGAACATATGAAAGGTATGGAACTCAACAAACACATCTTGTTCAGTCTCAGAACACTAACAGGTTGTTTTATTATTTTAAGAAGGTTATTTCCTTTCTAAAAATAATCTTTTAAAATAGGTCTTACAGATTTTTTTAAAGTCCTCTAAATTAGTTCACATTGCCTAATAGTGTTACAATTTAATTATCCAGCATTTCTTAGAGTAATATCAAATATAAGTTACATTATAGACTGTATAAATGGCAGTGGAGAGTGGCAGTGGTTGGAGCAGAGAATCAGTGCTAGTCAAACATCATTTCCCAAATGAAAAACTGAAATAGAAAGGCAGCAACCTAACTTACACACTAAACCAGAAGAATGTGAGAAATAGTATGATATGCGGAGGGTATTTATCCTTCTTTGCAACCTCTTCATAACCTATGGCTTAAAATATATGTGCACTAATGACTCATAAATCTCGTCTCTGGACAAATCTCTCTCTTGACCTCCAGTCTGTATCTCCTAGTCCTACTAAGCATCTCCAGTGAGATGTCCCATAAGCATCTCAAACTCAACACATCTAAACTTTAATTCAACATTTCTCCCCAGAAAATGTTCCTCCTCCTATGTTTCCTACCTTGAAGAATGGACTGACCCACCTGCCCAACCAATATTCCCAAACCTGGCAGTCACATTCCTTATTCATCTCCACTGCCTGGAAAATTACACTTCTGAAATAATTATAGTGTCCATATCTGTCTCCTCAGTTTCATTGCCTTACCTAAATTTAGGCCCTTATCACTTCCTATTTAGATTTCTAAAAGTGGCTTCTATTTGATTTCCCCACCACAAATCTTACTCTCTATCCCAATTCAATCTCCTCAATGCTATCAAATACCCCTGCTTAAAATCCTTCAATAACTACCCTTAATCTTGAAAATTTGATTCAAACTACTTACTTGGTACATAAGATCTTTCTTGACTTGGCCATCACTCTGTCTCATCTTCTCTTGGTCTACGTGTGGTCTCATGTGTCTGTACCCACCTGGAAATTTTTCTGCCTCTTTCAAAACGCAATTCAAGAATGAATTTAGGAATTATGAAAAGCCTTCCCCAACTCCTCAGTGTGCCTTAATATTGCACTTCTGTGTGTCCTTATAATTTGTTCTTTTCAATGATACTTAAGAGGAAGAACTGTGGCAAAAAAACAGACACATAGACCAATGGAATAGAATAGAAACCCCAGAACTAGACCCACAACCGTATGGCCAACTAATCTTTGACAGAGCAGGGAAGAACATCCAATGGAAAAAAGACAGTCTCTTTAACAAATGGTGCTGGGAGAACTGGACAGCAACACGCAGAAGGTTGAAACTAGACCACTTTCTCACACCATTCACAAAAATAAACTCAAAATGGATAAAGGACCTGAATGTGAGACAGGAAACCATCAAAACCCTAGAGGAGAAAGCAGGAAAAGACCTCTCTGACCTCAGCCATAGCAATCTCTTACTCGACACATCCCCAAAGGCAAGGGAATTAAAAGCAAAAATGAATTACTGGGACCTTATGAAGATAAAAAGCTTCTGCACAGCAAAGGAAACAACCAACAAAACTAAAAGGCAACCAACGGAATGGGAAAAGATATTTGCAAATGACATATCGGACAAAGGGCTAGTATCCAAACTCTAAAAAGAGCTCACCAAACTCCACACCCGAAAAACAAATAACCCAGTGAAGAAATGGGCAGAAAACATGAATAGACACTTCTCTAAAGAAGACATCCGGATGGCCAACAGGCACATGAAAAGATGCTCAACGTCGCTCCTCATCAGGGAAATACAAATCAAAACCACACTCAGATATCACCTCACACCAGTCAGAGTCGCCAAAATGAACAAATCAGGAGACTATAGATGCTGGAGAGGATGTGGAGAAACGGGAACCCTCTTGCACTGTTGGTGGGAATGCAAATTGGTGCAGCCACTCTGGAAAACAGTGTGGAGGTTCCTCAGAAAATTAAAAATAGACCTACCCTATGACCCAGCAATAGCACTGCTAGGAATTTACCCAAAGGATACAGGAGTACTGATGCACAGGGGCACTTGTACCCCAATGTTTATAGCAGCACTCTCAACAATAGCCAAATTATGGAAAGAACCTAAATGTCCATCAACTGATGAATGGATAAAGAAATTGTGGTTTATATACACAATGGAGTACTACGTGGCAATGAGAAAGAACGAAATATGGCCCTTTGTAGCCACATGGATGGAAATGGAGAGTGTGATGCTAAGTGAAATAAGCCATACAGAGAAAGACAGATACCATATGTTTTCACTCTTATGTGGATCCTGAGAAACTTGACAGAAACCCACGGGGGAGGGGAAGGAAAAAAAAAAAAAAGAAAAAGAGGAGAGTGGGAGAGAGCCAAAGCATGAGAGACTCTTAAAAACTGAGAACTGAGGGTTGATGGGGGATGGGAGGGAGGGGAGGGTGGGTGATGGGTATTGGGGAGGGCACCTTTTGGGATGAGCACTGGGTGTTGTATGGAAACCATTTTGACAATAAATTTCATATATTAAAAAAAAAAAAAAAAAAAAAAAAAAGACGAAGAACGGTTTCTTACCTCTGTAACCCTAGCACCTAAATCAGTGCCTTACACAAGGCAGGAGCTCTTTATGCCTACTGAATGGATGAAGCTAGTCAATCTATGAAATAGTAAAATCTGAAGAATACTTATAAAATTCCTTGATTTTTGATACCTGGGCAGGCCTCACAGGGTGGACAAAAAGTTTAATTTGCTTATTATTACTGACCTACCCCTAGATGATATTTTCAAATGATTTATTCAGCTTCTATTCAATGAAAGTTCGTTCAATTGAAATCTTCAATCTTTAAAAGGCAAATAAACACCTCATTTCAAATACAACTAGTCCTACAAGTAATAAATACTTTAATTAACATGTGGTATAAAGGCTTGCATCACTCAAGGAGCTAAAAGGGAATCTGGGTTAATTCAACCTAGCAAATACCTGTTTGCCTGCATGCCTAGGGCACCACCTATGCATCAATACCGGGTAAACAAATCTAGCTGCCACCACCCAGTGGCCCCCAAATCAACTGCAGTCACATCAGCATTAGTGTGAGTGTGGGGTAATTGCTGACTCCCATCCTCATGGAAATAAATGCAATAGACAGAAGGGAGAAGCCCATTACTATTAAAGAAAAACTGGAACTATAGACGAAGGTCTATGAGGATGTAGAAGATTCTAGGACCCTGTAACTTCTCTGCCTTTGCTATCTCCTATTTGCCTATACTGATAAGCTATCATTCATCCACTCATTCAACAAATATTTTTAAAGCATTACCATGTCCTGAGTATTGTGCTAGGCGCAGGGTCTACATAACTATCCTCACTCAGTCTCTTACATAAATTTCTCCACTGGGAAGACAGACATTAAACAAGTCAATGCACAAATACAAGCATAATTACAAACTGTATTAGATGACAAGTAGGAAAGGAATATGAAACAGAATTACAAGGGAGACATACTTTAGGTTGTCTTTCTTTAGAAGTGACAAGCTGACACCTGAGAATGAATAAATCAGTCAAGTAAGGAACATACAGTAACAGCACATCTGTGTTTTAGGAAGATAATTCTGACAGCAACATGGAAGACAGATTAGAGAGGAGGTCAGTTACAAGACTAATACAATAGTGTAGGGAAGAGATAAGAGTCCAAACTAAACTACTAAAGATGGAGATGGCAAGGAAGAGCCAAATGTAAAAAACAGTCACAGGAAAGATGAACAGGCGTTGATCACTGATTACGTGAAGAGTGTGAGAGAAAGAAAAAAAAAAAAGTCCAGGTATTTCCTAGGATTCTAATTAGTCTAGGCAACTGGGAGGGTAGGAGTGTGAAGAATTGATACAGGGAACACATAAAGAAGGAACAAGTTTAAAGGGAAGATAACAAGTTTGGTTTACTGAGTTTTTGTTGCATTTAAGATACTGGAGAAACATTTTATAGAGATGTCTGACATGCAACTTTGAAATCAAATGGTCTTATAATCAGGAGAACAGCCAGGCTAGAGAACAGGTTTGGGGTCATCTTCACAGAAATGATAACTGATGCTCTGGAAGTAAAGAAATCACTGAGACGGTATAAAAAAAAGAAAAAGGACTCAGGAAAGTTTGATCCACATTTAAAGGCCTACTAACAAATGCCAAAGGCAAGAAAGGCTCAGCGTTCACAGAAGCATCAGTTCAATAAATATTTATTAACATCCACCATGTTCCAGATGCATTATAAGATGCCAGGGGTATGAAGAAAAGATAGGAGCCCTACCCTTAAGATGCTTATAGTCTAAGAAAGAGGCACAAATAGATCATTTCAATATAGTTATTGATGAGGTTCTATAGAAACATACTCAGGGGAAACCTAGCCAAACTTTGGAAGTCAGGAAATACTCACTGGAGGACATAGTGTCTGATCTAAAGCTTCAAGATTAAGCAAAATCATGCAAAGTTAGTAACGGCAAACCAGATGAAATCAAGAGAATGTTCCTAGACTTTTAGAATCCTGAGCAGGATAATGGGTATGAAAAGAACTGGAAAAACCTGAGAGGCTAAAGTGATTTAAACTGGAAAGTTATTCTTAGACGAAAATAAAGATGGGAAAAGTGGTCAAGGGGTTTTGGATAGGAAGTTCACAGAATGGTTTGGAAGAAATGTTACAGAAGAGAGATTGGAGGAAGCTGCCAAGTTGTATGAGGATTTAAGCTTTATGTAATTGTACCTTTCTATCTCCTTATGAAATTTCTGTAAAATAGTAAATAGGTTCATTATTTTCCAAAGATTTTTGGAAACAAAGATGTTTGTTTGTTTGTTTGTTTTTGATGCCATACCATGCTGAGATTATCCCAAGGTGACCCAGTTATAAGTGACCGTAAAAATCTGGGAAAAGTAAATTTATAAGTATTAATGGTCATGAAGAGGTCAAGAATGATGAAAAGCGAGAAACCACCAGATGTAGCATTTATGTGGGCATTGATGTCCTTCAAGTGAACTTTTAATAAAAATGTAGGTGTAGAAAAAAATTGCAGATGGTTCACAAGTGAGTGGTATAGGCATGGCACTATATTGTTCATTCATTCAACAAATATTTACTGAATGCCTACTATGGACCAGAAACTGTCCTAGGCCCTGAGGAATCAATGGTGATCAACACACATATCTAAGAGCTTTATAGTCTAAAGGAGAAGGAAGACAAGGACATACAAAGTTATAGTGGAAGTGGTGCTAAAACAGAGCAGTATGAAAGCACGTGGAAGCCTGACAGTGAAAGGAAGCAGGAACAGATGGCAGTAACTAGATTGAAGGTAGTATATAGGTAAAGTTTACTTTCTGGCTGAAAGGAATTTGAGCAGATTTGTGGGCTGAGGGGGAGAAGCTTGTGGAAAGGAAGACAGAAGATGGGGAGGGGAAAAGAGAGGAGGGTTGTTGAAAGAAGGTCTTGGGGGAAAAAGGGCAGAAGTGTTGGACTTGGAAAAGAAGAACACTTCTTTCTGCAAAGAATCAAAGAAGGAATAGAAGACAAGAAAGTAAGTGTGATGCAGAAGGGGAGCATAAAGAAATGTCTCTACCTTTTGCCATGATACAGGCTAAGCTGCTTCTTACCAAGGGAACAAAAATACAGCTGGAGGCTTTAAGGACAGTGCAAAAGTTCTAAAGTAGGCAATGTGAGAATTACATAAACAAAATAACTAATCAATCCCAATTTCTAAGATTACACAAATGACAGAAGCAGCAATATCAACAACTAATATCAACAATTAGTTGCCTGCTTTTTGTTGAGATCTGGGAATGGAATAGGAAGTGAAATGTGAGCTGAATTTCAAAGAATTCAATAAACATGAATTAAACAAAAGTAAACCTTTAAAAGAACCAGCCAAAAAAATCACTGAATGTGCATCCATACAGTGTGCAATTGATTATGGATTACTTACAGCATATACAGTCAATACAGCACTGCCATGAGTTTGAATCTGTCACCATCACTGAGTAGCAATGGCAGAAGCTAAGAGGTTCACACAAAGAAGGCAGGCAACAGAAGCCAGCAGTAACAGAAACAGAGAGGGGCTCACAGGTAGAGAAACTATACAGATCAGAAGATGATGTAATGGGAAGGAAGCTTAAAAGCAAAGGTATATTTGTGGACTAATGATAAGCCTGAAGATCCCTGATGTCCTGTTCCTGCCTTCCGTTTTCCTTCCTTCAACATCCTCTAAGCACCTGTTATATGCCAACTACACTGTGAGGCACTGGTGATGCAAATAGAAGACATAATTCTTGCTTGTAAATTCAGAGTATGTTCATGTACCCATAGCCTAATGTTTACAACAAAAGAATAAAACCAAAAGCTGCTTTGAGTTTCTATACTCAAACTATACATGCTTCTATAAAACAGCCACAGAGAAGCAAAATTATATGAAAGGTTCAACAAATTCTTTAACAATCAGCAGAAGGTGCTATTAAAAGTGGCAGCAGATTAAAGACCATAAAAAGTATGTTTTATCTTAATAAACTGCTGGGTATCTTGGGTTTATCACGGATGTTACATCTGACTTTTCATTAAACGGTTGGATTAATGCCAACAAAAAGGCAACGAACCACAAATAGCAAAGCAAGATAACCAGACACTGAGTGCTAGAAAGTATTTCAGAGCAAATTGATAATAATTTTAGTGATTACTACAACAGTAATAATGCATATTTATTGAGCTCTTACTTGAGCCACGCATTGTGCTGAGTATATAAAATACAATATATCACTAAATTTGTATAAATTCCCACAACAAACCTACCTATAAGGTAGTTCTAATATTATCATTTTACAGACAAAAACTCAAGCTTAGAAAGATTAAGTAACTAGCAAGTAAAGGAGCCAGGACTTGAACTCAGGTCTGCATCATTCTTAAAAATCCATGCTTTAACCACTGTTACGATTCTGTTTCCCCAAAAGACTGGAATAGTACCAGGCACATGATGGCCACTCAACCAACGGTATGTGTCATTGAAGGAATGAATGAGAAGATATAAAACAGCTATTGCAGAGTGAACCCAAACATGGAAAATACAAGTAGAAAAACAGAAGCAATACTTAAAGGGCTCACTAAATCACCAACTCAAACCATACAGCATAAATGGAGGTGTGTGGAAAGCAGCAGCAATTGACAGAATGGTCTAAGACACTGGTACAGGAGATGTAATGGTTCTTTCAGAGTGAAAACTTCTATGAATCTGCAAAGCTGAAGATGGAAACAGCACCAGGCAGTTCAGAAAAGGAACTGCAGACGCTGATTAGGAAACTCTTTTCCACATTTTCTCAGGATGGAAAGGACTGATGCTGCACTGACAGAACACTCAAAGTCCCAGGTTACTTTTAATTCTATCACCTTTTTAGTTTTAGTTTATTTTTTTTAGAGCAAGACAGATTAACACCACAAATCTGGTACCTACCAACTCTGACTTTGTTAACTGAAGTATAATTAACATACAGTGTTATATTAGTTTCAGGTGTACAGTATGATTCAACAATTCTATTCATTACTCAGTGCTCATCCCGGGAAGAGTACTTTTTTTTTTTTTAACGTTTATTCATCTTTGAGAGACAGAGAGAGACAGAGCATGAGTGGGGAAGGGGCAGAGAGAGGGAGACACAGAATCCGAAGCAGGTTCCAGGCTCCGAGCTGTCAGCACAGAGCCCGACGTGGGGCTTGCACTCATGAACGGCGAGATATGACCTGAGCCAAAGTCGGACGCTCAACCGACTGAGTCACCCAGGCGCCTGAGCCACCAAGGCGCCCCTCAGGAAGAGTACTCTTAATCCCCTTTATCTAATTCTATCTAATCATGTGTACTGGAAAGATTACATTCCAGAACTATCCAGATCCCTCTTTTAAAAGATTCCCACCAAGATTCCTTTTACTGGGTTCAGGAATAGGTTTTATGCCACTGACTCTGCCACCGTGATCACCAATGACAGGAGCAATGGGGGAGCACATATCCCAAAAGCAGCCAATCTATGAAGAGCAACTTATGGCCAGCAACCGATGAAAAGACCTGGCATGGGAGATTTGCCCGACAGGGAATAAACCTAACTTAATCAGATTTTTTTTCTTACGAGCTATATGGAAAGTAGCTGAAAAGCAGAGAAGGCAGGCAGCAGAAGTAATGAGGCAGTTATAACCACATTGAAAAGATACAGAATAAGGTTATTAGTTTAAAAATAAAAAGTAAAAACAGAGTCTGAGAAGGGCGATAACAGCAGAGAATACTGCTGCTGCGAAGAGGACCATACCCAGTCACTACAGCTGCATTGACTTTTTCCAGGTTCTGTTAACACCTAGTTGAAATCTATATGGTGAAGCCAGTTTCAATCTCCCTTATTTTCCCACATGACGCTTTCTAATAAGCCTTTCATTACTAGCTACAGACCAAGTAAAACTCTGCTTGCAACCAAAAATAAATAATGAAATGAAATGAAATGAAATGAAATGAAATGAAATGAAATGAAATAAAATAAATAAAATAAAATAAAATAAAATAAAATAAAATAAAATAAAATAAAATAAAATAAAATAAAATAAAGCATGGCACAGTATTTTTATATATGAGTGCACATACACTCAACAGAGCTGCAATTAGATGACAAGGCAAACTGGGTGGGTGGTAATCTAAGCATTGTGGGTCTTAGTTCCATCTTGTAGCATCTGTGATTTGAAGACACAGTGTTACACTGTTACTTTGCTCTAGTTAACCGTTTTTAAAAAGGGGGGGGGCTTCAGAGATGTATCTTAAACCTTTAAATTTAACAATTTATATCATTACAATTGTGCACTTAAAGATTAAAAAGAGATCCAAGGGGCTACAGGAAACAAAATCATCTCTTCCTCCTGTGTGTACAATAATCTGTTTATGTCCACATTTTATGGCAAATAAGTGATTTTGTTCTCTCATAATCATATGCAACAACAGTTGACTAGTCACGATGGACAAGCAAAGAAAGGGCAAATTGGAAAAATGTGAAAATGTTTCAGAAAAAGTTTAACTTGACGATATACTGAAAATTATGCATAAATTTCACTATGTTTTTGACCATCTTTATGACACTCTCATTAGACTATCTTATCACCTTGAAGCCTGCCCATTCAAAGGAAAGGACAAAGAAGCTCAGAAAGTCTCAATCATCTGCAAATGCCCAGCACATTAAACTTCAAGGAATTCAACAAATCTCCAATGATCAAAAGGCTTGAAAATGACATAGCCACTCTCCTACAGAAGCTTTTATAAAAAGCCCCTAACAACTTATGTCAAAAATTCAAGGAAATGACATAAAAATCCTTTCCCTAAAAGTATTTTCTCACATAATTCAATCACTTGTGCATACAATATCTTCCTAGTGCTTCACTATTTTTTTCTTAGAAGAAAAGTATCCCTTGCTTTTTCCTTCCATCCAAAATAAAAGCCACTAGTCACACCTAACAGGTATTTTGGGGTTCAGGTTTACCAAAGGCCCAATCTATGCAAGAAGAGTCTCAAACTTCTTTAAAAAAATATTTTTGCACAGCTTAGAAAGTCTGACTAAAAGCCACAGTTCCATTTCTCAGAGCTAATTTATTTTCAGTATAATCCCACAGATAGCAGAGATTAAAAACGAATATTCAAAACCTGAGTTGTAATAACAGTTCCATGCACTTAGGGTTCATTTTGGTGTAATAACTTTTCCTCTCGACGTAACATCATTACACACTCTTGTACTGAAAGTGCTAATGAGATTATATAAAGCAGGACACCCGGATAGCTTCATGTTATTATTGCTCAAGCATTCAAAGTGAGGGTTTTGTTTTTGTTTTTGTTTTTTGGTTTATTTTGGTTTGGCTATTTTTTCAAGCATTATCATTCTATGCCTTACACATCACAGTGTTTTGTGTGCCAGGAATATGCTCCAGATACCTGACACAAGTATTTGAGTATCAGCATCACTAAGAAGCCATACAACACAGGCGCTGGAACTCCAGCACTTGATCTGAAGTTCAGAATACGAAGGTTCATCCAAACCTAGGGACAAACGTTCTCTGGTGTTGCAAATTATACAAGTTCCTAAATACAAAAGTTCCTAAAATCATTATCTTACTGTTAAAAAAGTAAAAGCAGGAACAATTGGGTATGTGCGTAAACCCTTTCGGCAGATAATCTAACAGTACTTGGGCCTCAGTGAAATTTGGAGTACTGCCACTAATGACTACCAGGGGCAAGACTTTTGAAAGTACCACTTCTTACCTCTTCATGACACATTTACCCAAGAAATTCCTGACTTAGCCCAAATCATGCTCTCCTGAAGAATCTACTCATTCCATAACTGAAGCTTTCTCTCAAAATAGTACTGCATATATACTTTTACAGAAATGTTTCAGCTATGTTAATCAATTAATATTAGCTCCATGTCAATATTCTGCACATGACCAACAATAAAATTTTTGTGTGATGGGACAGATACTAATAAGAATTTTAAGACAGATGGATTATTCTGGGGAGTAACCATAAAAACAAAGCCAAACTTAAAATGAATGTGCTTAAAACTACCTAATACCTTTTTTCAAGATGAGTGAAAAATTTATGAGAATGGTAAACTAGTAATATCTGATCAGAAGAAAATTGACAGCAAGTAATAATACAGTCGGTTGTCTTCATTGTCCCAATTAAATACAAAGCAAGAGTTAAAATCTGATGTGTAGCAATAAAGTTCTCTTCTAATGCACCCATTTCAATCTAAACTTTAAGTGGTAATAAAAACATTACACATTTCCAATGCTATGAAAATCACTTACGGTAACCATATCCAACATTTATTGTAACATGCCAAGCACTACTTTAAATGTTTCACGTATTTTTCATTTTATCTTCAGAACCCCATAAGGTAGATATTATCCCCGTTTCACAGATGAGGTAACTAGGACACAGAATGATTAAGTAACTAGTACAAAGCCACACAGGAAATAATGTGTGGATACAAAAATTTCACCAACTAATCTAGCTCCAGATCATTACACTAAGCTGCCAAAAAGGTAATGTGGTAGATGTGCTTTGTAAACAGTACAATGTGCAAATGTAACGTGCACGGATTAAGAGCACATGCTTCGTAGTCAAGACCTAGTGTCAAGTCTCAATTCTGTTATTCCCTAGCTATGTGAACTTAAGTAAATCACAATTCTACGTTGAAACTCAGAATTCTATAAAACGGAGATAATGAAGTAACAGTTCTTACTGGTGGATCTTATTGGTGGGTCTTCTTGGTCGATGAGGGGCATTATGCATGTAAAGGATAGCAGAGTACTTGGCATACAGTCAGCACTCCATGAATACTCATTATTGTTATCTAATATGAAGAGTTCTGTTTATTATTACAAAATATCATCTTAGTACTGGCAGCATTTTCTAAAATAAGTAAAATCAATATTGAAATAATAAAAGTTTATGAAATGATGGGGCAGCTGGGTGGCTCAGTCGGTTAAGCGTCCGACTTCAGCTCAGGTCATGATCGCACAGTCCATGAGTTCAAGCCCCACGTCAGGCTCTGTGCTGACAGCTCAGAGCCTGGAGCCTGCTTCAGATTCTCTGTCTCCCTCTTTGCCTGTCTGCCTGTCTCTCTCTCTCCGTCCCTCCCTCAAAAATAAACAAACATTAAAAGTTTATGAAACTAAAACCCGAAGTCTCAAAGTATATGACAGCACGATTCTGAGATGGAAAAAGCTACCACTCACTTGAATATCAAGTTTTTATTCACAGTGCCTGCGTATACATGAAAATGTGCTAGGCACTAAACAAAATTATCAAGACATAGTCCCTGACTTCAAATATAAACAATCAAGCAAATTAACTCTACTGAGTGGGCACAAACAGTAAAACCTCCACCTTCAGGCATTTTCCCAACCAGACACAACTATGGTCTTCATTAAGTTCACCTCTGCTTGGGGGTGCATGGTGGTGAATATATGCAGAAGAAGCAGTTTGAAAAGAAATAATAAGCCTGACAAATCAAATTTAGAATGACAAATATTCAGGAAGAAATGAGCTGACTTTCCACCCTCTTACCTTCTCAAAAAACATTTTTGCTATCTTGGTACTTGGTAGAGAAGCAAAAAAAAAAAAAAAAAAAAAAAAAAAAAAAAAAAGAAAAGCCAGAGATTCAGAAGAGAACTCAGAGTAAAATAGTACAGAAACAAATTCTAGGAGACAGGAGTGAATTTGAAAGTTAGAAAAGTCAAAATAATTGCAGGTGAGTTTAAGTGAAACATGTTTTATTCTACGTTATATCATGTGCCTAATTCCTTAGAAACCAAACAACAGCCATTCTTAAAACTGCTGATCCTCACTTCTTTCTAATCCCTAGGTTTCTAAAGTTGAAGAAGAGGGAAAGAATAGCACAGAGTACAGAAGGATTTTGTATAATACAACAGCCAACATTTTGCTACACGTATCTTAGAGCTCAGCTTCAGATCAACTCTTAGAGTCACAGCTAAATCATAATCCTGGTAATCTATGGATTCCATTAAAAAAAGTAACTTCTAAAACTCCTAACTAAAGATCGAGAATACTTCCATTGGCCACTATAGGAAACCTGGAAACCTAATTTCTAAAGTTTAAGAAGCATTTCTTTTTCAGAGGTCATGCTATTTGAAAACATCTTTTCCAACTTCACAATAGGAAATGATAGCCACTTGTGTCTATCTCAATACTTTCTTGCCATAACACCTATTGGTAAACTCAAGCCCTAGAAAGACCACAAAATTCCCTGCTACTGCATCCATGGGCTCTTTCAAGCAAAATGAGTAGAACAGCCTATTGATCATAAAGCAATATAACAAATACATATCCCTAAGAAAAGTGAAGTACTTTTCAATAATACAAGCCAAAAACTCAGCTCATATGTACAAAAGTAGGCCAAGAATTTATATGTTCTACAAGAATAAAGAATATATATATTCTTCAAGAGGAGGCTTTCTTCCTGAAGTTGGGAGGAAAGAGGGGGAAACAGAGACATGAAAAGAAAAAGTTATCATACATTCAAGGTATATATCTCCATGTTCTAATAAACACCTGCCCAGTGTCAGCCATACCTCATCCAGCTCTCACTTGCACTACCCAAACTTATGAAGTTGAAATGCAAGCCATACTTTTCATTGTTTTTCCTCTTCCACCACACTTACGACGTATGGAAGGTATCTCAGGAAACAAGGAGTTGAATTCTACAGGAAAACTCTTGATTGATCAAATAATAGCAAAGGTAGATATAGTTGGTAGCCAAAGATAGGTTTTAATATAAAATAAGCAGTTTCTGATGGTTCTTTACCTACTTAACTACTCCTCCCCACAACAAAAAGTGCTACAAATATTTGCTTATATTTGCATGCAGAAAAGCTTCTGCCACAAATTTCCTAGGACTCTTCTCCTTAAGAGTCTCAAGCCTCAGCCTCTGAGAAGACAGATCCTGAATCAAAATAAAACCAAAAAATAAAGATGAAGACCAGAAAGAAATAGGAAGAACAAAGAACATCTAGTAACTTACTTGTTCATTCCACCTCTCTAAACTTGTTTAGCCTCTAACTCCTCTCTGCCATGATCCATTGATTTGGCTACTATGATAAAATATTCCCAATCTCTCTAGGCAATTCTAATTTAGACAGATGCATCCTGACATAGTTCTATTTCTTCCTCTATGACCCAGATGAAACCTTTTGACAGTCCTTGGAACCCTCAATTCCTCCTTCTAAATTCCTGCTCTGTGGGCCTAGAGTTATGGGTGGAGACAAACTATGAATAGTATTGTGGAAATAGGGGAGTTGAAATAAAGGAATTCCAGTAATTGGGCTCCCCTCCATCAACATCAGGCTATTTTTCTTTATTCCCTATGGTATTTAACAAGTAAAGTAGAGAACAATAGGCTGACATATAGATGAGAGGCTGTAGCAAAGAACTACCCCCAAACTTTTTAGGAATACTCCTATCTTTCCACTGGTTGTAGGTACTTAAGTCTGGAATGTATCTTTGGAAGATGTCTTGTGTGTAAGAATGTATAAAAGATAACACCTTGCAAAAGTCAAACATACAGATTTAATAATGTGCAACTAATGAAGATGGTTTATAAATGAAATACCACCTACACATTTAGTTCCCTAAATATATTATGATATTAATCATTAAAGTTAGGTATAGAAGTACAAGTTTTCCATATGTGGAAAAGTAAATCTGTTTTTAAATTAAAGAGAAATTATCACTCTAATCCTTAAAAATAAAACTATTAGGGTATAATTCAAGTGTAGCTGCTCATAGTCACTGAATAAATTTAAATTTGATAAAACATTTAAGTTTCAACCAATGCACCTTTGTTGAAGCACATTTAGCTGAAATAATTTTGAGTCTGGTTTATTTCCATCACATATAGTACATTTTTCCAACAAGAGCATGTACATTCAATATAGAACATTTCCAGCAACAGTTACAGTCTTTCTAGTTTCCTTTCACAGTATATTTTAGTGCAAAGCACTGGGAAGGGTAAATGTTTTTCTAGCTATAGAAGCATTTTATTATGACCTTGTGGATCTTCAACACTTTAAAATTTTTACAAGTATATAGATGGACAGGGTCCCTCCTAAGTACAGGTATGAACCTATATAAAAACATGGTATGTTCTCTGCTGTACCTTTTAAAATTATAATTTGACAAAAATTACTAAAAAATAAAATATTCCCTAAAAAGTACAAAATATTGATACACAAAAACCTGCCCAATATTTCATAAAGATAGATGTACTTCTGTTTTTCCTAAAATCTTGATTACAAAAATGGACAAGAATTCATTATTTTCCAAATTTTACAGTAGGAATCAAATATCATCTAAAGTAGTCATTTAAGATTTTACTCGGGAGAAAAAACTTCAGGGTTTATACTCCCATCTTCCTTTTTTAGCAATATTTAAAGAATTAAACTAATATCATAAGAAGTGGTTGTGCATGGATTGTCTGCATCCATAAAATATCAGTAAGCTATTTACTACCTTCATACTAACATTAGTAAATGTGTGGTCTTTAAAAAAAAATATACAGAAACTGAAAAATTAAGTTGCATCTATTATTAAAGTGCTTTGTATAAAATTTAAGAAAAAAAGGGGAATGTTTAATTTTCATAAAAACCTCAGATGTTGACAAATAAAAATAATGATCCATGGACGAAAATGAACTGGAACTTTCTGCTGAATATATTTTAGAATGAAACTTTCAAACATTTAAGTGCTGGAGAACAAGTTAGAAATAAATGAATGTAAAAATAATTACAAATACTTAGTAGGCTAAATATTTATAATATGTTGATACTAATTTCTCTTTTGGTCCTAACATACACTCACTAGGAAATAGATCTGTACAATTCAGATGAAAATTTTGCCAAATAAAGTGAAACAAAACTAAAGTCACTAAGATATAAAGTCTCTGTCAATTAAAAATCACCAGTGGTGATATATTCTTCAAGTTGTTGATCGCTTTAATCAACAAATTGTTTGGAAAACAAAATTTGCAACATTTTTGTAGGAACTGCAGACCAAATGCACAAGGTCAAGGGTGGTTAGCTGATGGACTGTGATGACAATATGTAATGTCACAGCTACTTGAAAGTGCTGGAAGAGGCAGTGCCTTAGAAACAAGTGGTTAGATGGTTATTATTTTAGTCAGAAAACAGCAGTTACAGTCGAATATTTATGAAAATGTTTTTCCTTTTTTTCTCATAGTACCATTTGAAGACGTTTAGTGGTTCTAACACCAATTTAAAGTCTTTCCACAAAAATGAACTCCAAACCTTTTCGTACATCACTTGAAGTTATCTGAGGAGAAATGGGAATAAATGAACACTTTTGAGTTTACCAATAAAACCTTGTTTTAAAAATTATACAACAGTAAATCACTTCTAAAGGATGGTTTCACCTCAAGTTTCCACACAAATAAAAACATGTGTGATACTCAAATCACAACATTTAACCTACTCAGTACTCAAACTAAGTATACTGCCTAGAACCTGAATTCCAAACTAATTTAATACTAATTAAATATATTAAATGCCTTAATACAGGGGACACAGGTACTGAAGGTAAACTTTTAAAAATATAGATAGACTTGCAAAACCAAGTAGAGGGAGTCTACTCCTTATTTCATATTGCATTTTAAAAATCTACATTTATTCCAAAACCTTCTAAAAAAGTAAATTTTTTTTTCCCAATAGGGATTTTCCTTTTCTTGCAACGCACAACCACAAAAAAAATTAAAAAAAAAAAACAACCTACTTAATAATATTAACTATGTTGAAATGATCACAAAAAGTCTGTTGAAACAAAAAGGGAAAAGTAAGATTTTGAACCTAAATAATCACTTTTTCCGCAGATCAAAACTAAAAACGGTAACTAACACACACTCCTAAGGAGAAGGAAAAAAAAAATCCAAACTTTTGTTTATCAAGTTCCCCCCTTTGACTGGAAGCACTATGTTAAACATAAATAATAAATGCTAATTGTTCTAAATTCAATTTGGGGATTTTCTTTTTCTTAGTGCAGCACTTTATTTAGCCGTCACAGATTAATTTTTACAATAATTACAGTGCCTCAAAAGACTTTTTTCCTATAATTATCGCCTTCACAAATTCATTCTAATATATTTAACTTTTCCTACAATGTATTCATTAGTAGACTAAGTCACTAAATCAAATTAAACCTGTGCAAAGTTAGTTAAACAGAAGACTTCTATTGTAAACATAAGCCAATATAAACGTATATATTTTACAACATTGAGAGGAAAGCACTGACCCTGTGCCATCTACCTAGAACTATAATGCATTGTCCTGTGGAAGATAAGTTCTGAAGTTAACTTTTGTTCCCAAGCCACTGGAATAAAGGTCACTGAAGAGGTAAATGCAATATGCACATTACTCTTGCAGTTCCCAATGCCATAAGATATATGGAAGCAAACATGTATTAAAATGGAACCAGCTATAAATTATGGTCAAATGATTTTTTTTAGTTCGATGGGGGGAAAAAAGCAAAACTCTGTAACTGTTCCTCACCAGACAAGAGCCTTAGATCTTGTACTTCGGCCTTTGGTTTTGTTTCCTTCAGGTGAATTGGAAGCATTTGCCTTATGAGTTTTCTTATGATGTTCAAGATAAGTCTTTTTGGCAAATGCCTTTCCACATTTATTGCATCTGTGAAGAGAAAAGTTTTTTGTGACTTTTACTTCAATACCAACGTCAGCTACTTCATACTTTTTACTAGGAGAGTTAGAAGTGCCATCATGTTTTGCATCACTATGTTTTGCCTCATCCCTCGAAGGGCCTCTTTTTGCCACTTTATTTAGAACAAAATCAATGGGCTTCTTTATAGCTCTGATCTCTAAACTGGCTGTTATTTTCCCAAGATAGCGGGATGACTTTTTATGAACCACAGTTATATGTCGTATCACATCGCGCTTCCGACGAGTTTCATAAGTGCAAAGAGGACACTTGTAGAATTTAACATAAATGTTATTCCCATCTGTGTGCAACTCAATGTGTTTAGTCAAGTTCTGTTTGGAAGTAAACTGACGTTTACAAAGTTTACAGTAAAGTTGCTTAAAGTCAAAGCCAGCTGAAAGTTTTGGTTTCCTGGTTTTCTGCTGGCCACCTGCAGCAGACGGACTAGTTGATTTAGGGCTTTCAGAGTCTTGTTTAACTTTATTTTTCTGTGCTGCCGGTGTGTTCTTTTTTTCATTTGAATGATTTGTTCCCTTTAATTCATTCTGTGGAGAATGGGTAATGGAAGGGGGTGAAGATTCTACAGAATCTGCTGGTTCAACTTTAACTTTTATTTCTGAACTGCTGGCAGTATTATTAGGGCCTTTCTCTCTTTTAGAGTTTGTTCCAGAAAGAGTTATCTTGTGGACAATTTGCATATGTCTTTTAAGCATTATTTGTGAACTATATTTCCTCTTGCAAAGGAGGCATTTGCATGCAGTTAAATTGTATTCAGCCTTTGAAGACGACTTTTGTTTTCGAGTCTTAAAAGATTTTTTAGGAGAAACAGAATCCAGGAACAAAGGTTGCCCAGGCTTTGTTGCTATATCAGGAGTAATTGAATCCCTCCTTAGTCCTCTATGAACTTCATCAAAATGCCTCCTTACATTCGCTTTTGTAGCAAATGATTTACAACATACTGGACAACTCCTACTTAATGGAACTAGAACATTCTTACTGCGTCCTTTAGAGGACTGGTTTGGATTCTTTCGTGTTTCAATGTACTTTTTTAGTTCTTCCATCTTTTTCTTGTGTACTTTTCGAATGTGACGACGAACGCCTCGTCTGGAATTGAATTCTTTTCTACAAAGACAACATATCAACTGGTGACCAAAATCAGAATTGTCAGAAGTTTCCAAGTCAGCCTGTGATTCCTGAGGTTGCTCATCAGATGTAGGTGCAACTTCATCTGCAACAATCTCAACAGGAGGGGGCTCTACAGTTTCCACCTCTGTATCTATAACTGGTACTGTTTTAGACTGTTCAGTGCTAGTTTCCTGTATTTGAACTTCGGTTTGTTCAGGAGTACTGCTTGACTCTGTGACTTCAGTAGGATTATCAGTCCTTGAAATATACTGAAACACTGCATTTTGATTAGTTTCTATGGGTTCTAGCTTAATAATATATTCTCGCTTGTCCACACTTGGATATATGGCTTCTAGGAGATCGTTTATGGCTTGACTTTGTTTATCATTTACATCAGGAAGGTCTGTTAAGAAAAAAAACAACATTTTAATCTGAAATAATTAGCCTACTCTAGCTCTCTAATATTTAAAGTTGTATTATGAACTTCTACCTTAAAACTTATTACATTACTGGTTTGTATTTTTTTATAAGAGCATTATCTACTTTTCTGTATTTTATAATTTATACATTTAATGTAGTTTTACAAAAATTAGTATTAATTAAACTAAAATTAATTTAAAATCTCATCATGGCACACAAATGTTAAGGAATAAATGCAATCTGAAGAGCTACTTCCACTTCTAAGTGCCCTTAATACAAATACACGAGTGTCCTAAACAATAAAAACAGTATTTCAAATTTTTAGTCTAAAATTTTTAGGCTCGCAAAGGCACATCAAAGTTCTTACAACCCAAGATGGATAAAACATCATGAAGAATGTACTATTCTATATAAAAGTGATTCTTTTTTTAGGAAACATAACAGCAGTCCTATTAACTTAATCCATAATAAATAATCTAGTCTACTTGTATAGACATCTGATAGAATTGGAAAAGAAAAATCTGTACGATATAAATATGAATGACATGTATAGAAGTGCTAAACTCAGTCCTATTCAATGTTTTCTTAACATGACACAATACCATTAAAGCAAGTGATTAAAAACTATAGATTTTTACTCAAAAAACAGAGCTAGTTTTATTTGTACAATAATTACATCCCTTATGGGAAACCAAATATTCCTATTATATACCCCAGAGCTATCTAACACTAGTTATGTTTCCACACACAACTCTAAAATCTGGCCACAAATACAGCATCAAATCTGGCTATCCATTTAGAAATCAAGAAATGAGGGGCGCCTGGGTGGCGCAGTCGGTTAAGCGTCCGACTTCAGCCAGGTCACGATCTTGCGGTCCGTGAGTTCGAGCCCCGCGTCGGGCTCTGGGCTGATGGCTCAGAGCCTGGAGCCTGTTTCCGATTCTGTGTCTCCCTCTCTCTCTGCCCTTCCCCCGTTCATGCTCTGTCTCTCTCTGTCCCAAAAATAAATAAACGTTGAAAAAAAAAAAAAATTAAAAAAAAAAAAAAAAGAAATCAAGAAATGATTCACTATTGCTCTTCTAGTGATCTTCCTAATTAAAATGGATAAAGGAGTGTCTACAGGAAGGATAACACTTTCACAGAAGTATTTCTAGAGTGAGTATTGCCAAGAGAAGTACACAATAATCCAACAAATCCATTTATCTATATGTCTAAAAGTCAACTCTACACTAAAAAATTGCAAATAACTATCAGAAATAACTAATTTTCTACTAGTACTTCAATTATTAAAAGGTCAGGTTTAAAACTTATCCCCATAGACTGCCTTTTCATTTATATCTCAATGATTAAAAACAAGTATAGCAAGATATAACAGTGGTAAGAAAAATTTCCAAATAGAGGAATTTTTGTTTCAATTATGTGCTATAATATACTTTATATCAGCTTCATGCTAGTAATTAAAGTGGTACTTTAGATATTTGGAGTTTTCATTTCATTCCCATCCCAAAAAAGTTAAATTGAAAAGTACACAAAATCTATAATGCAACTATAGTATCAAACCGAGAAAACAAATTCTGTAAATTTGTAAGTCTGCAAAGAGTTAAACCCCTGAACAAGACATAATGAATGTAACCTATTACTTAATAAAATATTTTAAGGAACTTGTACCGGTTCTTTATAGCAAGAAAATAATACCATTATGTATACTGCATACTTAATCGTACATGGTCGGTATACTTAATCCAACAAACATGTGGCTCCACAAAGACATTATTAGCCTCAACCTGCCTCTGTCACATAAAGCTATTTCAGATCTCAAGCTAGCCTATAAGACAATCTAATTTCTGATAAAATGACTGATCTATAAATAAATTTAACTGAGAACAAAACTAATCTTCAAACCAAGACCCAGAAAAAAATGGAAATATTAATATTTTTTAATGCTCTTCACCATCCCCAAGAAATCAACTCATTTACTCATTCTTTGCCCTATTTCTAGCCTCATTTACTTAACAGTAATCTTAGTAAATTAACAGTCATATGTAAAAAGTTGTTAAAGAAGTGAAAATGAAAAATATCAATAGTCCCTTCAAGCACTCATATTTTAACATAGAAAAATCCTGAATATATACTATCTGGTCTACATAAACATTCAAAAACAATACCCAGTATTTTAATACAAATAAATATACTCATAAATCGAGCCTCCTATATCTTTAGAAAAACCGAAGCAAAAAGCGCTCATATGAAAGTACCTATCTAAGAAAATGAATAAAACATTAAGTCGAGTGTTTAATTTTATTCTCCATCATTAAATTATCAATACCATTTTAACACAAACATACAGCTACAGTATATGAATACTTAACTAACTATAAAATGCATAACTGAATATATGAATAAAACTTACTGTCATCCATCTGGAGACTTGGTGGGCAGTAGAATTTTTTATGGGTAATTAAATTTGGTAATCCTCTGAAGAGACTGCGGCATAATTTACATTCAAAAATAGTGTCCACGTCTTTTAATAAAATATGCTTAAGTTGTTTAGTTCCTGAAGGAAAAAAAAAAAGAAAACACAAAAGATAACTTTAACACGCACTTTTAACTGGGCACCCACTGTTGACAATCCAAAGTGCAATTACTCTTTGAAAATAAAATACAGACATTGCCAACTTCTACCATAGTGTATTCGGAACTAAGTTATAAACTAAATTTTAAGCAAAATCGCATCATCATTTGAATATTATGACAGCTAAAACTGATACTCTTTTTCTAATTCAGCAGCCAATCAATTCTTAGGATATCCCAACAGTCACTCCAACATCTGGTTGATCATCACAATGACCTGGGAATAAAGATGTACATGACCCACCTCCAGAGATTCTGATTCAATAGATCTGGAATGGGAAAGAAGAATTAAACATGCCCCTTCCTCCCCTACCCCCTTTACTCCCTGCCAAAGTATCTGGCTGGTTCCTACAGCTCTCTTCTGCAGTGAAATGAAGATGGAGTTCTGTAATACATTTTCCCCTGATTCCTTAAAGAAAGTCAGAACTGTGTCCCAAGACTGCCTGTGACTTTTTTAAAACTCAAATTACTTCAGGTTCTAGGCCAATATGGAATTCTGGCCATTGAGTGTGAGAGTACAGAATCCTTATCCATAACATGAATTTTGCTTAGGCCTCTTGAGACCACTATCCATTTATTCAAATTCTTTCTCCCTCAAAAACTCACTTCAAGTACAATTAATTAAATACTGATAGTTCTACACTTTAAACTAACTTAAAGTCTGTCTTCCCCACTAGATTATAAACACCAAAGCAGCCAAAACCAAACCTGTCTTATTTACAACTAAAGTGTTCAGCTCTCACAATGCTCAATAAAGGTAAGTTGAAGAAATGCCACAGATCTAGGGAATCTAAGCATTATGACAGAAGGTCAAAAGGCAAGAAAAAAAAATAAATGGCAACAAGCATCTAATCTTTAAAGTAAAAATATCCGCCAGGAATAAAACACAAACAGAAGATCTTTTGTCATTATTTCCTACAAGGTTTTGCCACACGTAAATTGACAAAATTGATCTGCAGTGCTTTACTAATTAATTAGCCTTTAATTTCCTCAAATAAAAAAGATGATAATGATATTGACTTAAACTAAAGAGGGAAAAACAAAAGTGTCTTGAAAAACAACTTTAAGGGGCGCCTGGGTGGCTCAGTCGGTTAAGCGTCCGACTTCGGCTCAGGTCACGATCTCGCGGTCCGTGAGTTCGAGCCCCGCGTCAGGCTCTGGGCTGATGGCTCAGAGCCTGGAGCCTGTTTCCGATTCTGTGTCTCCCTCTCTCTGCCCCTCCCCCGTTCATGCTCTCTCTCTCTCTGTCTCAAAAATAAATAAACGTTATAAAAAAATATAAAAATTAAAAAAAAAAAAGAAAAACAACTTTAAGACTATCTAGGTGCAAAGTGTTCTATCACTCAGCAAGCACTTGACACTCTGTTAAGCTCTGGGACTACTAAAGAGCAAACACACTTTACTATCCACCTTGTAAAATGAACAAACCAAACCAAACGTATTTTACAGAATCATGAAAGAAAACATGAACCTAAATCCCAGAAAAATTAAATTACACATCTGGGTTTCTACTGGAAAAAATATATATATATAATGAAATTATTTCCACCATTTCTCAAATTCAAATCAATGTTTACTGCACTAAACCATATTACCACAAAATCAGAAAACACAAATTTAAAAAGATTCAGAGGACAGCTTGAGTATATTCTTTATATAAAAGTAAACACACACACACACACTTTATTCCACTTCACATTACAAAATATATTGACAATAGACTGCTAACATATTTAGTTCATAATCTCCTAAGTGACAAACTATGAGAGGTAGACTAATGATAAAAATATTTTAGATAAACCTCTCTACTTGATCTACCTATAATTCCCAAGTACAGTTAAGTGTAGTAAAGCAAAAAGAAAACATAGAAAGTTTTTGCACACTTCAATTCTAAATTAAATTACCTGCTAGACCCATACTAAAGATTCAATTCTGCCTTTAAAGATAGTCAAAAAAGATTGAAGAGCAATGCAAAAATAACCTGAACTAGGTTTAATGTTAAGAATTCAGTTGAAGATTTAAATAGAAAGTATGAGGTTATACATAAAAAAGTTACTGCTAAAAATATAAGACTGCATCCTTAAATCAGAGCTCTCACTTTGTCTGTAAGATTCTCTCAACCATAAAAAAGTCTATATCTATGTATAGATTCTTATTTAGTCCTAGTTATAGAGCTAGTTATATTCAGTAGAGTGTATATCTGCTCCCAATAAACATCCCCCTAAAACAAGTCTCTAGCTCTAACCTGAACCAATCAATCTTAATACTCATTCACAAATGTTCCCCCCAACCCACCCCACCCTACCTACACACATACATGCACACACACATCAACATGCACATGCACAGACACAAGCATGTCGTGTTGATCCAGGTACATCAAATTTCTTTCAGAGCCACAGGTTCACCAATTTCTCGCTCTCTCACTTTTCAGGCCTTCACCTAGGTTTTTCTCTCTGCCTATAACAATCTTCCATTTCCCTGGTCTGGCTCACTTCCAGCAATCCTTCAAATTCCAAGTTAGTTGTTTCCTCCAGGAAGCCTTCTGATCGCTCCTGTTTTTTTTAAGAATTCTTCACCCCTATTCCCATAGCACACTGTACATCTATACTATATTATTCCACTATCTTGTAATTATTTTTCTGTACTCCCATTGAAGTGGAAGCTCAAAGAGGAAAGAGAAGGTATCTTTATTCTTCCCACTGTATTCCCAGCCCTCAGAACCATGCCTGACTGATGTTTGTCAAATGACATATTGGAGAACTCTATGTTAAAGAAAACCTTCTCTATAAATTAAACTTTCTTTTAGCCTATTGTAAAGGTGACTGGGAAGTCAAGAGACTTCAAAGATTTTTTTTTTTTAATGTTTCATTTTATTTTTTGAGAGACAGAGCATGAGCAGGGGAGGGGCAAAGAGAGAGGGAGACAAGGAATCCAAAGCAGGCTCCAGGCTCTGAGCTGTAGGTACAGAACCCGTAGGGCTTGAACTTCACCATGAACGTGAGGTCATGACCTGAGCCAAAGTCAGACGCTCAACTGACTGAGCCACCCAGGCGCCCCTAGACCTCAAAGAGTTTCTAATTCAACTTCTACATTTTACAAATGAGAAAAATAAGAGGTCATCCATTCCATAAATACAGACAACAGAAGTTTTTCCCTAAGTTAGCAGTTGCCATTTAAGGTTTTATTGTTTTTCCCATGCGGTCATAATGGTCTAATCAGCTACTATTTTCTTATTGCTTTGCTCACTAACAATTAGGCACAGCCAATCAACTCTGCCTCTGTCAATAGCTAAAACTTTCTACCACCTGAGACAACAATAGACATGGTCATCTAAACAGCAACATAAAGTTCTTCCACAGCTCTTGATTCAGGAAGAGCCAGGGTATCTTACTCCTAATTATTCCTTTTCCGATATTAATAACTTTTTCTTGCCTCAGGTTTTAAAAACTATCTTAGGATGCACTATTTACTGCTTACATAGATCATTAATCAGTATCCTTCCAAAAAACCAGCCCTCCAAAGGGTAAGTTTTTGATGCCTAGAAATTAGCTAATTAGTGAATATTTCAGATTCTCATAATAGGTGCTCATAAAAATTACTTAAACCTCATCAAGGATTTAGTCATGTGCTATTCCTTAATGTCAAATATTCTGTATGTACTGAGAAAAATGTTTACAAGATTTTTTCAAAAGAAATCAGTATTCAGTTTTACAGTAGGGTAGATTGCACTCACCTTACATGATGTGATATTAATTATAACTCTTCTGTGCTAGAAAGATAAGCTTTCATTTTTTTCTTAATATATGAATATGTTGGTCAATGACAATTTTAAATTGTGGCAATAATGGATTTTTAAATGTTTATGTATTTATTTTATGAGAGAGAGCATGTGTGCATATGCACGCACGTGGAGGAGGAGCAGAGAGAGAGGGGGGGGACAGAGAGAATCCCAAGCAGGCTGGGCACTGTCAGCGCAGAGCCTGATGCAGGGCACAATCTGTGAGATCATGAGCTGAGCCAAAATCAAGAGCTGGATGGGGCGCCTGGGTGGCGCAGTCGGTTGAGCGTCCGACTTCAGCCAGGTCACGATCTCGCGGTCCGGGAGTTCGAGCCCCGCGTCAGGCTCTGGGCTGATGGCTCGGAGCCTGGAGCCTGTTTCGGATTCTGTGTCTCCCTCTCTCTGCTCCTCCCCCGTTCATGCTCTGTCTCTCTCTGTCCCAAAGATAGATAAACGTTGAAAAAAAAAAAAAAAATTTAAAAAAAAAAAAAAAAAAAAAAAAAAAAATCAAGAGCTGGACACTCAACCAACTGAGCCACCAGGCGTCCCTAAATTGTAGCAATAATTATTTTTAAGTGGTATACTGTTTGCTTTATTGATGATTCACACATGAGCTCAATCTTTTTTAGCATGACTGTTTAAACACAGTATCATCTCAACACTGCAAGCAAATCCATAATTTGTGTCAAAACTGATTTTCAAGGCCGGTATACAAAGGAAATTTCTAGCTGATCTTCTCTTAACAAAAGTTCTCGAAGGTAAAAAACAGGGAAAACTTACGAAAATTTTAATTATTATCTTAAAACCAGCTGGTTAAAAAAAAATTACTAGGTTAATTATGGAACACTGCCACACACTACAGTAAATTCATAAGTAGAATAAAATTATTCTAGTGCCTACTTGGTGAATCTTTTAGTTTAGTATAACAAACATTTACTGAACACCTATTAAATATTAGGTCACAATGCTATTCACTGGAAAGTGAAGGATCTGATCTGTGCCCTTAAGAAATTTCCAAACTAATATAAATGACTGCTCTCCTAGGAACACAGCCCCAGATGATATGCTTTGAAGAAGAATGTAAGAACAACAAATCAAACAAATAAATCTACACCTTTCTTATTCATCCAAAAAAATATCTAGTCTGATTTTAAATTTCCTACAGTTGTTATGTAACAACCAAAAAACAAAAACAAAATCCATGGCACTCTCTTATGTATCTATGATAAATCATACTTCCAAGCTAAGTTTTTGTTTGCAGAGTCAGGACTGAGGGAGGCATCACCATCCAGTCACAGCTTACACTAAATACAAGTAATGTTGCTTTAAATAGTACAAAAACAAAACAAAACAAACTCTTCTAAGAAGTTAAATGACCAAACCTAAACTTAAGATGATAATGGCAATAGCAAATATCACAAAAGCTAATTCTCATTTTTCACCACAATTTACTCCTCCCTAAGATTCAGAAAAGATGCCCTTCCTTGCACAGTACTGTATTCTATAGGCAGAATCTTTTTTCTACGATATTATATATTACCTCTTTTTTCAATATTATATATTACAAGGATTCAAAAAAAGGTATCAACTTCATATTAAAGACCAGTTTTGAATACCAAACTAAATAATTATCATTCTCTTTTCTCTCCATTTTTCTGTTTCTACCCTTAGGATATTCAATAGCTCCTTTGCCTCTAGCAGAAGGCTGAGAGACTAAAAAAGACTATTAAGCTCAATCAAATCAATTTTAATAAACGTCTCATGCAAGTACATCTTTTTGTTGTTGTTGCTGTTACTTAAAATTCTGCTTCAGTTTGGGGAGAGAGATCAGGAAGGAAGGAAGCTAAAAGTGTTAATAGAAAGGAGGAAATTTGAGGATGCCAAGTCACACAGATTGATCCTAGAAGAACCAACACAGCTAAGGCAGCACTCAGGCAAAAGGCAGGGCCCAGTCAAGGCAGTACCAGAAGCCAAGGATTCAGAGCAAACAGTATGTCTCAAAGTCACCCAACCATTAGGGATTTCAGAGTAGAAAATCTATAGTCTGGAGCAAAATAGGCAGCCTAAAATAATAAGGCATCTCTCTACGAACAGATGTCAAACAACAGTGAAATGTACTGTTAAAGCAAAAATACATAACAGGGCGCAGAGTCAGCTATTACTCATACCGGGGGGGAAAATGAGGGCTATATGTATAGACAGCCTTGGAAGAAAACACACAAACCATGTAGCAATGGTTGCCTGAGCAAAGAGACTCATTTTTATATTTTTTATATCCTTTTGTACTTCATTATTTTTTTAAACCACAGGCATTTATGACTTAATCTAGTAACATTATTTATTCCAATATAGGAATATTACTTAATTCCAAAAAAAAAAAAAATCTACTCAAATTAATTTACAAGTGAAGCAGCCAGAAATAAAGAGATATTAGAGGTCAAGAAGGATAACTTAAAGCCAGCAAAACAGTCCAAAGCAAAAACTGAAGTGTGAGGCAAAGAGAACAAGTCAAACCTGATCAAGCAGTCAGTATAGCACACAGGGGGCTGTGGACTTGAAAAATGAGAGAACTCCTTCCTCAGCCTTTTATGAACTTCCAGCTTGGGTAGGAATTCATATCAGATCATAGACAGTCCAGTGTAGGCTGAAGAAGGTGAGTCACTTAGAGATGATACAGTAGCTGAAGACAACTAACTGAGCTTAAAGATTAAGCTAGATATTCTAAGACATTACTAATACCCAACCTGATTTAGTTTCTATAGGTTAACAAGAGCAAAAGCATGGACTTCAGATGGTTCTTTAAATGCAATGTGTGTGACCCAGCTGTAAAGGAAAGAGCCTAGAAAGAAATGAGTCACTGAAGGTGTGGTTGGGAGTAGAATGGAACCAGGAGGAACTTACAGGGTGAGAATGGATCTTGGTCCCTAAGTCATGCGGGCCAAGCTTCCATTCTATCCACCCCAAGTTTCAGTCAGCCAGGACCTGGATACTTCAGTGCTAAAGAGCTATCTTAGTAGATTTTCGATTACACAGATATGTGAGAGATTACGATCCTGAGGAAATTAAAATTGCTTAGTACTGAGACGCGTTAACGAAGTAAAAAAAAAAATCTCTTTTTTTAAATACAGAGTTAGTTTCTTTGTATCGCTAAGCATATTTCTAAATCACTTCTAATTTAAATTAGCGGGTACCTTAAATTTATAGTACTTTCAAAATTTGCC
This sequence comes from Prionailurus viverrinus, assembly GCF_022837055.1. Taxonomy (NCBI): domain Eukaryota; kingdom Metazoa; phylum Chordata; class Mammalia; order Carnivora; family Felidae; genus Prionailurus; species Prionailurus viverrinus. Next base: position 144,625,655 of record NC_062562.1, read on the forward strand.
TAAATAAAACATAACTCAGAAGGCAAATCTGCTGGGGACATTTTAAAAAAACATTTTACCCATTTCACGGACCCTTTTCTTTAGCTCTGATTGTAAAGAAATAGCAAACACAGAAAACAGATATGACCACAGTGCAAAAGAAAACAATTTCATTTTTAAATATTTACCTTCCACAGTTAAACACAGATTCTAAACAGGATCTTCTTGGAAAGGGATATTTTACAAGACAAAGCATTTATGAATGAACCAATTCTTATTTAATAAACTGAAGTAGTATAAAATAACCTTATTAATTTCAAATTCTGGATTTTTAAATTTTATTCAAATTTTATTTACCTAACATAGAGTGCAATATTGGTTTCAGGAGTAGAATTCAGTGATTTATCACTCGAATTCAATACCCAGCACTCATCACAACAAGTGCCCTCCTTAGTACCCATCACCCATCTAGCCAACCTCCCACTCACCTCCTTTCATCGACCCTCAGTTTGTTCTCTACCATTAAGAACCTCTTGTGGTTTGTTTCCCTCTCTTCTCTTCCCTGGCCCCCCACAGTTCATCTGTTTTGTTTCTTTAATTCCACATATTAGTGAAATCATATGGGATTTGTCTTTCTCTGTAAATTCTGGATTTTAAAAACCTACAGCAAAGAATATAACTAAATGTGAAAAGCTATTATCTTCATTTCCAGGAGAAAGTGCAAAAGAATTATTTCTCTATTAAAAGTAGCTAACAAAAACTCTTATACTACAAAAACTAACCATTCTCCTGTTACGCCAGAAATATATTATAAATACGGCTCCTAATAAGTAAAATTGTAGTTGTCTTTACTAAAGGAAAATCTGACTCATCAGTTACTTCTGTTAATGAAGGGCAACTATCAAAAGTAAAAAAAAACAAAAAACATCTTTAAGTAGGTTTACCACCTATTTAGGTAAACCTAAATAGGTTTACCACCATCCAACATGAGCAAGGCATGTGTATACACTCAATACTTAACTAAATTAAATATAAATAAAAGCAATGCCATGAGGACTATAGATGAAAAGTCCAAGAAATAGATATTATGAAGTCAGAAAACCTTTTTTATTTTAGATTAAGGAACAATCTATTTCTTAGATCCTAAAATAAAACAAATAGATGCCACTTCTCTTTACAATGACTTAAAAGCAAGCACCTCAAAGAATTTATTAACACAAAACAAGTTATTACATATAAATTATCTTTTCCTTTGAATCTTAGAAATTTTTCATTAAAATAGTAAGCTTTAGAATGATAACAAAAGATATTCTAATCTTCCAAGTTTCCATCAGTTAGGTGTCCCATCAATCATGTGTGTCTGCTTATTTATATCTAACTCAACAGTCTACGACGTCAAAGAAGCCAAATCTACAAAAGGTGGATAAGTGGATTATAAGAATCAGAGCAACCTAAGATCTTACTGATAACACAGTTCTGACAGTTCTCAATTATGTATATGTAGTAAGCAACAACTATTTTAAAGCATTGGATTGCACCTGCACAAGTACCCTTATTATACATGCAATTACTATAATAATCTAATAGAAAGAAAAGCTAAACACTTGCATCCGAAGATCCCAGGGCTGGAGTAAGTATTTTTCCTATCTTGTGCTCTATTTAAGATATTGAAACTCCAGGGTTAGGCCAAAGAAGGGGAGTCACATAAAGAGTGATGATAAAGTAATTAATCTAAGATAAGTGACATCTCAGACGCTGTGAATAAACAGTCTACTCTGCCAATGCTTTTAAAGACCCAGTAGAATTCACCTTTGAGAGTTTATAAAGAATATGCCAAAAAATAAAAATAAATCATTAAGAGGCACTTTACCAATAAAAATACCACATATATTTCTTTATAATAAACAAGCGTATTTCCATATTAATATATAATACATAGTACTGAAAAAGAATCCAGATCAAGTCAATATTCATCCACTTTTTTAAAACATGGCAATTAAAAGTATTCTATAAAACCAATGTATACATTTTAATATTTAAAAAAAAATAATTCTAAGGATTTCTAGGTAGTTTTTAACTACGATGTGAAGGTTGAAAAATACATCCTAAAACATTCATACCTGATCGAAAGCACTCAATTATTTGCTGAATACCAGATTTGGATGTCTGTAGTGGTTGCTGTAACAAAGGAGCATCTCCAGGTTCCAGGATATAAACTACATGGAAGACAAACACCCACCCCAATCCCCACAAAAAAAGGGTTATTTAAATCATTTACTATTAAAGTAAAACAATGGTTTGCTACAATCATGTTAACGATAATCACACTTGTTTGTATATATTTCACCAGCATCTTTGTAAGGCAAAATGAAATAATGCGAAAAAATAAAATTACCCTCAATTCAAGGCTAAATTAAAGCTATGTAAGGCTTCAAACACAAAGATTTACTATTTTGGTATTACTTAGTACCTATTTGTCATGTCTGCCTTTTTATTCCCCTTGAAGAAGAACTACTGTATTTAACCAAAATTCTAGGGCAATCATGGCCTAGCCACATCTCATAAACCATTCCAAAACCCTCTGGACAATCTAGTACAAATGTACAGGCAATTATGAGAGCAAAACTCAAAAACCACTGCCTAAGGAAAGAACTAGTGAAGTGCACAATGATAGATGTTCAAAAATGTTCACTGCAGCACTCTGTAGCGCTGTAAATAATTCAGAAAAAAATTCAAATTTAAAAGTCTCTCAACAGGAACCAGACTAAATAAACTATGAAATATCCCTACAATGGAATCCTTCATGGCTGTTAGAAAGCATGAGCTAGATCTACATATACTAACAACAAAGAACGTCAGTAATAGATTAAGCAACAAAAACAGGTTGTGGAATATGATCTCACTCATATTAATGTGTATTTCAATAAATACAGAAAGAAGTTTAACGTACATGTGTGTATGTACAGACATTAATATAAACACAAAAAGTCTGGTGGGATACCAACAAAACAAGGGTTCTGTCGGCGGGTTTTACAGGGGTGATTTTCACTTTCTGCCTCATACTTCACTAGTGCTTCAGAGCCTGCCTGGGCTTTTAGAAGAGTGCATGCTAGAAAAAACACATTTCTATAATGAGTAAAAATAATATTTCCACTTTAAAAATAAATTTTTTCATTTTCATATACAAAGGTCTCTTCCAAAATTCTCAGGTTCACAGTGTAATTATGTAATAAATTAGATTATGATAAAAAGTAACTGAGAAGGAAAACTGAGTTTTCCCATCAGATACCAAATAAAGACATGACTGTGGTACAAAAAACCAGCCACTTTAATTAACTCTTTTTTCAATATGTTATAATGTTCTACTCAACTATTACCATCTTAAACCCAGGATCGTCCAGTCTGTGGGAAAATTAAGAGGGAAAACAATGATGTGTGCTGCTACTGCTTCAGGACCTGGTCTTGGACAGCATTTAGCTTTCTGGTAAGGGGGCTAAAGCTTGCTGTGCTCAGTATATACACACAGCCTTAGATTCTCTTTAAGTCTTCAAGTCTGGTGCTCAGTGGTCACCAAACAGGAGGGACTATGTCTCAGGACTAAGTGATTTTATTAAGTACACTTTCCCAATTTTAAGAGATACTCTAGGAGTATTTTAAATGAGTCACCCACAATTCACTCTGAGAACACTGATATTGGTAGTGTTCTACCAATTGGTAGTCCAACTCTAGACTTGGACTTACTGCACCAAATTTTTTTTTCAACTAAGGCAAATTAAACTCTCTGATCTCTTTTTCATCTCTAAAATGGGGATAATAAAAGTACCCAAATCACAGGGTTGTATGAGGATTAAATGAGTTAATGCAAGTAAACTAGTTAACTGGTTAAAACAAAGCCTATGTTATAGTAAGTGCTCAATAAATGTTCTATCACCACCACCACAACCAACATCATCATGTACAAATCAACTGCTTTCTGACACAAAAAACTGAAAAATTGTCTCCAAAATCTAAGAAGAGAATTCAACCCCTTAAAGATACAATAGCAGAAGTCTGTAAATAAATCGATGATACCATTTATTGGGATTAGATGGATATCTTTTCACTATTTGTACATTATAACATGTGACAAAAGTTTACAAAAAAATAGTAGTTAACTACAAAAAGAGGGTAAAAATTTTATAGTTGTAAAGAATCAAAAGCATCAAGGCTTGGCTCTATAAGTGACAAGAAATCTAGAAAGGGACAATAAAAAAACAGTAATGAATAAGGAAGGGATAAAGGGAAAAAATGATAACTCGTCGTCCTGAGAGTCCCCTTTCCTCATTTAAAAATGCTCCAGAAAACTTTCTATAATACATCATCTTCCACTTCCACATGACAACATCTGATTTCAAAGCCAGAGTAAAATTTTGTTACCTAATCACCTTCAGAACACTGCTACCACGAGACACATCAACATGTGTGTAAGAACCCCAGGGTTAGCTTACTTATCCAGATACATCCACTTTAATATACAGATCTGTGTAGTTCCCATTGTAAAAAAACAAAACAAAACAAACAAAAAACTTCTTCACTTGAAAATACGCTCTAAACCCTAAAAAAATTTATATATTAGTACTTTATAAAAGTTTCCTTTCATATATCCCATCATCCCTCCCATGATCAGTTTACATGACCATTAGGAAAAAAACCATCATCACCCTCCAATCAAAACACCCAAACACTCAGAAGTTAACATCTGTCTTTACATCCTTCCAAGAACACATTCCCCAGAATCAAATACCTACTTTTGCAACAGTCTCTCCTAGCTTAAAACGAGTGCTTTAAAAGATCGTTCGTCTGGCATTTACTTACAAACAATAGAGCACAGGGAAGTAGCTGGAGGGTGGAGAAGGGAACTGCAGAGAAGGGGAGAATACATGACGAAAAGATATTGTCCATGTATTAATAACTGATGGGAGTTGTGTGTCGGTTATATCAGGTTCCTTATACCATTCTCTCTACTTCTGAATGTTTGAAAATTTCCGTCAGGAACATTCTTAAAACATAACTAAAAAAGTACTTCACATACACTGACAGGCTTATAACACCACCCTTCACTACGAATTGACCATCCTCTCAAGGCCTCCTCAGGAACACAGTGCTCTCATCCAGGAACCCTCCCCCACCTCCACCCCCACCCCCATTCATAATTCAAGAGAATAGACCTCTGGTAATTGGCCATTAGAAGAATTTCTCAAACACCATATTATCTTCTTCCCTCCAACTGAAGGCATCTTCTTTCAAAAACTATCACATCATAACATATTCCTCTTGGTACTGGAAATATCCTCCCACTCAGCACATAACTTCCTCTGAAATAATGACAATTAACTACTCTACAGGTTAACAAACTTTTAGCTTTCCACCAAAGTAGTCTTTGGAAAGTGTTTAATTCTAGCTAAGAAAGCAAAGAGACACTAACTACTTTTGACCTGGTCACTGAAAAAGTTTCTCACAGAAGAAAGTTTAACTTTTAAAATTAATGCAACTTAGATGATTTGTTAATGAGGGAGAAAAAGCAAAGAGGTTCCAATACATATTAAAAAGTTCAACTGTGAAAAACATCTTTAAAAAGACACTGGAGTCTCTAGGAAACTTTAATTATCAGAATACACTAAATAAGGTACAGCCACAAATTATCTTATTTACTTTATATCCATCTCTTCCCACTCAAAAGTTCTATAAGGGAATGACCTTATCTGTTTTGTTCGCCACTTACATCCCCATTGCCTTGGACAGTACCTAGCACCTAACAGGTGCTCAATAATAACTTGTCAAAGAAATAAAGAAACAAAATGAACACACAAACTTCTTCCTAAATAAGAAGCTTTAACAAAATGATTTCATTAACTAATTCAACTTAAATGACTCGAAATGTTTTCAAAAAAAAAACCACAAAAAACAAAAACAAAAACAAAAACCCCCAAAACTAGAATAAAAGGTCAGTAGAACACAATTATAAAAGGCATTCACAGCCTTCTACTTCAAAACTAGCAAACTCCAATATTTAGTAAAACATAAATGACACACAAAATATGCAGTATGGAGGGGTGCCGAAAATCACATAGGTCAGGGACAGTCGAACAGAAACTGGGTCCCATCCTGGGACTATTTTATTAGCAGAAGTAAGTTATTACTGATTTCCAGCAAGCCAGTGGGGGGGATGGGTCACAGCAAATTTTATTCTCATGTGTACCAAAGTTTTCTGAAAATGGGAGTTCTTCCTCTTTACCACTACCATTTTTTTCCCATTAGTCAAAAAAGTTCACTACTTGGGGCGCCTGGGTGGCGCAGTCGGGTAAGCGTCCGACTTCAACCAGGTCGCAATCTCGCGGTCCGTGAGTTAGAGCCCCGCGTCAGGCTCCGGGCTGATGGCTCGGAGCCTGGAGCCTGTTTCCGATTCTGTGTCTCCCTCTCTCTCTGCCCCTCCCCCATTCATGCTCTGTCTCTCTCTGTCCCAAAAATAAATAAACGTTGAGAAAAAAAAAAAAAAAAAAAAAAAAGTTCACTACTTGAAATGAAGTCTACTGTGATATAGGACCAAGTACACTGGAGCAGTTAAAATACTCCAACAAAAAAACAAGCACAAGTGTAAAAAGTTCTAATACCTTTTAGGTCAAAAATAATGATAAACACCTGCCTTTAAACTAGAATAGCCTCTGTCTGGTCTGGTCACATATGTATTCAATGATTCCCTTGTAAGTTGTACCTCTATGTTTGTGACAAAACACATCAAACTTCTAATAACTAGAAAAACTTAACAGTTTATATGCTCCATTTATCAAAGTTTTCTAATATTCTTCATGAGACTCAAAAAAGGAACTTTTTCATTCCATAAATCCAACTAAAAACAGTTCCACTGAGTACACTATCCTTATGGATCCCTAAGTAAAAACACTTATGTATTCTACCTTAAAAAATCAGCTTTTTTTATTCTGCCATACACTGTGTTCTGTCCAAAAAAATTTTTAAAGGCTGCAGTGAGCAAAAAGTGGATTCTTCCAACAAGTTGAGTTTAACAAACTTTTTAGCCCAAACTAAACTCATTTTTTGGCTCTAACCGCTATTCCCTGATAAAAACGCATGAGAAACTTTAACTTTCAAAGTTTAAATGAATCCACTTTCACGAAGACAAATGCTAGCATTCTATTACCTATTTTCTCCTTTCTCTTCAGTTTGAAACATTCAAAGGGCAAGGGGGTGTACTACTAACTGCAGGCTGCCTTGAAAGCAGGAAAAGGGACTGAGTGATTGATCTTGTGGAAAAGATTTAAGGTGACACTTGCAGTACTTTTTAAGGGATCAAGCAGGGGAAACCTCTTGTTTGTACAAGCTTTTAGTTTCATAACTAGTTTTATGCTGGGGAAAATTATAGCCTGCTTCCTTAGCAATGACTTCTTGGGCAGGAAGGAAACACAAGGCAAAGTGACCCTGACGGAGGGCAAAGTAACTGGAGAAGAAAGGAGTATACCTGGTTCACAGCATCCGTGATGATGGTGGTCAGTCTGACAGTATTTGTCCCTTAAAGGCATTTTCAGTGGGCGAGACCTACTTTCCTTTCACTGTAAGAAGCTCTTCATTGCGGCTTGGCTGTTGAAAGAAGCACAAACCCGTCACTCAGCCTGAACTTCCTGGGGGGGCTCTGGTTCTATTTTCCAGATACGTTCCCTCCACCCGCGCGCTCCGTTTTCCCTCCACGGACCCGCACCTTCCTCTAGAGCTGAAAAAGAAACATGCACGAAGGCTTCTCCAGCCCAAACTCCCGCACAGGTTCACCGCCCTACCCGGAAACGCAGCCCGGGGCGCGCAGCGCAAGGCGAGGGCCTGGCCGGCTGCGCGGGCGGCAGCGGCCTCGCCGGCCCGGGCGGGCGCGCGCGGAGACGGAGGCGCGGAGCGCGGCGGGCACGGCCGGCGCCGGGGCCCGCGGGGCGGCGGGCGCGGCGACAGGGGCGGCCGAGGTGCGACTCCCGCCGGAGGCCGGCCCTCGCCGCGCTCTCCCGCCACGCACGTGCGTTGGGGTCTCTCCGGCGGAGCCCCCGTCCCCATAACCAAGTGCGCCCAACTTACTTAACTCCTAGGGCGGGCAGGCGGAAGGAAGGAAGGCAGGCCGGGCAGCCGCGGGGACAGCCTGGCGTGGGAGGCGGCTTCGGGCCCCACCTGGCGCAGCCTCGGCGGACCACGCGAAGGGAACCGGGGTTCGGGCCCGACGCGCTCCCAAAGAGTCCCCGCCGGCGCTGACGCGGAAGCGCCACAGCTCACCACGTCCCTCCGCGGCCCGAGGCGACGGCGACGGAGGCGGCGGCTCACGGCGTCCCTCCGCGCTGTGGAGCTGGGCGGGCGGGTGGCGCGCGGGCGCAGGCAGTTGACAGGAGGAACCGCCCCGCAGAAGCCGCAGCCGCCACCGAAGGAGCCGGAACCACAGCGGGCAGGACCTGGGTGCCCCTCGCCGGGGCAACGGCTGCCGCCGGAGCCCGGCTCCCCCCAGCGCCGCTCCACCTGCAACGGTCCCTCAGGCTTTTGGAGAGGGCGGGGAAGAATGGGGGTCCCCCCCACCTTGGGCCTTTTTTGGTAGTAGTTGTTGTTTCAGGAAACTTTATTAAGTCAGTCTCTCTCTCTCTCTCCGTCTCCCCCTCCCCGAAGAGCCTGAGCTACCGCCGCGGAGCGGGTAGGAAGGGGGAAGCAGAGACTCCCGCAGCGACAGGGAGCGACTGACTGACCCCGGACGGAGATGGGGCGAGGGCAGGAAGTGACAAGCTCTCCGAGTGGGTGGGGGGAGTGTGGCCGGCACGCCCGGGAGCGCCGCGCGCATGCGCCCGGCCGGGCGCCCGGGCCTGTGGGGAGGCTACGCGCCGCGGCCGGGCCAGGCGAGGGAACCTTGGCCGGTGGCCCTCGGGCCGCGACCGGTGTCCCGGGCCGGCCCCTCGTACGCGCGTCCTCTTGCGGGCCGACGGAGAGCCGAAGCCCCGGGTCGTTTGTGCCCGGGAGACGGACGGGCTGATGGGCGACCAAACTGTTGCTCTCGCTTTTCTCCTTTGAATGGAACCAAACCTGGGAGGGTTGGAAAAGCACGGGAATGAACTGTAGGGAAAGGTTGGCAAATGGGTGAGCCGTAAGTAGTGGTGACTCCGAAAAGATTGTCAGCACACTTATAAAATGGTAAAAGCCGATTTTTAAAAAAAGAAAAACCAACAATTTTCGAGGCGTGCCTCCCAGAACTCCGTGGTTTTCATCAGGTCTTTGGGAGGAAAACTAGTGGTGGAGGATCGGCATGGACTGCAGCGGCACTGCGCTTCTGCGACCTGAAGGCGAAGGTGCGTCACATGGGCAGTATGCACTTTCCCTCCTCTTCGGCGCCCGCGTCCTGCTCGGAAAATCCCCGAAGATCGAGGTCGTCTGTCAAATTCCGCAAACCCGTGTGGCGGAATCTCTTGGGGCAGGAGAGGCTGCCTTCTCACCGCCCAGAACGGAATTCTGGTTCTCCAAGCAAATACGTGTCCACCGACGGTCGGGAAATTTTAAGGGAGAAAAAAGCCCATTCGCATTGTTAGCTCCTCGCGCCGAAATTGTCGGGTTGCTGGGTCCTGAAAGAGCAGTTTAGCAGTAGGTAGGCTCAGTGTGTATTTTGGAAGAGCAAACTGTGGCCGAAATCTGTTTTCAAAATGCATAGGAAAGTTTGTGGTCGGTCCAGTAATTAATTGATAAACTTGTTATTGTAAAAAAACTGAACGGAGCATCTGCATAGGTCTTGAACGATTGTGGCAGCTTGATTATACGGGTGACAGGAAAAGGAAGGAAAGCGATCCACCTTTTTAAAGGAATTCCAGGTACTGTACATTTACACACCAGTCACATGAGTGTTATGTTGGATCATTTTTTTCTGTGCCATTGTCAAGAAGCATCACACAACGTCAAACTAAAATGTAATGCCACAACTTATATGTAAAAGAAATTATGGTACGTCCATGTGAGGGTGTTTGTTATGCAGCCAATAAAAATCATTTTGTGTAATATTTAACTGTATCCAGTATACTTAAGCGTATCGAAAAAAAATGTGACACCTGAACAGTAATTTTTAACATTGGAGTTCTTTGGTAAAATTTAAGGTGAAATATTTTCATTTTCAGAGGATCTTTTCCTACTTTTATAAGCACACTTAGCACAAGTTAAAAAATGAATATACAATTTTAAGTTGCCATAAACCTGAAAAGTCACTGCTTCAGATATGTGAGTTCTAAATGTTTGCTGACCACATATGAGTAAAGAATGGTTAGCTTCCTGAGTAACCTAGAGGGTAACCCTGGTGCTAGAGGGTCCCCAAAACTGCTTGCTAATAGAATAAATTTTAAACAATTTTTGAGAAATTAGAATTATGGACACCATTGGAATGTTTGTGTGGGTAAAATATTGAACACTGGGTAAAAGATTGAACACTGAATTATAGAATTTTAAATATAAAAAGAAACCATGGAAATTATCTTGTAAACCTTATTTTGTAAGTGAGAAAACAGAGATTAACTGATTTGCTGAAGGTAACAGCAACAGAGCCTTCTGTAACAATACTAGTATCCAACATTTATTAGTGTATTAAGCTCGCGAATAACTCATTTAATCCTATCAACAATTCAATGAGATTTGTTATCCTTTCATTCTACAGGTAGGGAAACTGAGGCAAAAACATACAGCTGACAGACAACTGAGCCAGCATTTGAACCCAAGCAGTATGGCTCTGAAATTCATGACCTTAGCCTTTATGCTGTATTGCCTATTCTGTGTTGCCTACACTATATCATAGCCATTTTTTTTTTAATGTTTATTCCCAAGAGAGCAAGCGGGGAGTGGCAGAGAGAGAGGGAGCAGTGAATCCTAGGCAGGCTCCATGAGGTCAGTGCAGAGCCTGATGTGGGGCTCAAACTCATAAACCAGGAGATCATGACCTGAGCTGAAATCAAGAGTTGGACGTTTAACTGACTGAGCCACCCAGGCGCCCCTCCACATCATAGCCATTTTTGGATCACACTGTATGTGAAAGATGAGCCAGTAGATCCTGTCAGTTGTGAAATGTATTAAAATGCTATGTACAAGTTTATGAAGTGGAAATGGAGTTGCTAAATCACAAGAATTTAATTGAAATTTCACAGGGCTCTAGAGCTTAGACTTTGGACGTCTAGAATTATCATCCTACCTCTAAAACAACTCTGCACAAATCATCCCAGAAAAATTATCTGTCTTCCCCTTTCCTTGTTCACTGCAACAACCTACGTGACACATTATTACAGCTTTACGGAACTTTTTGATCTCTAAAGTCTGGAAGCACATACCAATGATTAACCCAAGACCATTTTATGGTTTAAAATTATTGTCTTGGGCGCCTGGGTGGCGCAGCTGGTTAAGCGTCCGACTTCAACCAGGTCACGATCTCGCGGTCCGTGAGTTCGAGCCCCGCGTCAGGCTCTGGGGTGATGGCTCAGAGCCTGGAGCCTGTTTCCGATTCTGTGTCTCCCTCTCTCTCTCTGCCCCTCCCCCGTTCATGCTCTGTCTCTCTCTGTCCCAAAAATAAAATAAACATTGAAAAAAAAATTAAAAATAAAATAAAATAAAATAAAATTATTGTCTCATCTTCAAGTCAGGAAAATTCTACCATAAATCCACACACACATGTACACATTATTACTGCATATGAAACCACCCTAGAAATAGTTCTTTAAAACCATTTTATGTACTCTCAATTCTATAGATCAGTGATTTCGACTGGCCTTGTCTGGGATCATGCATATAGTCATCTGGCATCTTAACTGGGCACACTCCTGACTGGTTGTTGGTATTGATTATTGTCTGTACTTACCCCGTAGCCTTTCTTCCTCGAGATTGGCCTGGGCTTCTTCATATGTAGGCAGCATGTCAGGCAGGTACAAACAGGAAGCTATAAGACCTCTTGCAGAAGTTACATGATCTCACTTCTACCACATTCTATTAGTCAAAGTAGATCAAAAGGACAGCAGAGAGTCCCCTCTTGATGGGAAGAACAGCAAAGTCCCATTTCAAAAGGACATGCATATAGGAATGGGAGAATTATTGTGAAGATCTTTGTATAACTCACAGATCATTTCAAGAATGATACTAGCTAAAGCTGCTGAATTTTTTTAATGCTGTATGATTCCTTTAAGAATAGCAACACAAGGGGTACCTGGGTGGCTCAGTCGGTTAAGCGTCCGACTTCAGCTCAGGTCATGATCTCACGGTCCGTGAGTTCGAGCCCCGCGTCAGGCTCTGTGCTGACAGCTCAGAGCCTGGAGCCTGCTTCAGATTCTGTGATTCCTTCTCTCTCTGCCCCTCTGTCTCTCTCTCTCTCAAAAATAAACATTTGAGCCAAAATAGAGACTAAGTTTAAGAAGAGTCATGGAAAAATTGATTTGGAGGAAGGAATATTAAACAATTGATTATCAACTATATAGAATTTAACACCTAAGTGTTGGGCCAGCAACATAATATGAAAAAAGAAGATAATGCTTTTCCTAAGATGTTTATTTTTTTTTTAATTTTTTTTTTCAACGTTCATTCATTTTGGGGACAGAGAGAGACAGAGCATGAACGGGGGAGGGGCAGAGAGAGAGGGAGACACAGAATCGGAAACAGGCTCCAGGCTCTGAGCCATCAGCCCAGAGCCCGACGCGGGGCTCGAACTCCCGGACCGCGAGATCGTGACCTGGCTGAAGTCGGACGCTTAACCGACTGCGCCACCCAGGCGCCCCTAAGATGTTTATTTTAAGGAGAGGAAGGAGTAGATTATTTATACCTGGGTTGCTGCCCTGGAGATAAGTCGCCTACCAGAAAGTCTCTGACATGGACTTGTATCTTTCATTCCTGGCACTAATGCACACTTAGGTCTCGCTAGCCAGGTGGCATAATGCATGCACCATGCTGCCTCGTGGGCACCAAACCATCCTTGACAAGTCTGCCATTCAAATGCGTTTCAGATAACATTTAAGTGAATCCCATTTTTAAAAACTGCTTTTTGTTATAATGGAGTTTGTTTATAAGTCTGTGTTGTAATCTAATAATAATAGCTAATGACAATTTTGTCACTCTTTGAACTCAGACAATGTGCTAAGTGCTTTCTAGTTTTTCACTGAATCCTTAACAAAGATCCTGGGTTAGATATTATCCCATTTTACATAAAGAGAAACAGATAATTAGTGTCTGAGCCAAGATTTAAATATAGGTATGAGTCCAGGTCCTATGCTTCAAGTTACATATATGCTAATTATTACTAAAATTTTCTCTCCAGGTCAGACCTGTCCCTGGAGCCTCTCTAAACTCTTAACTACCCAGGAGACAGACCATCTAAATTTCCCCCAGCATCTCAAAATTAACAAGACCAAAACCGAACTTCTCACCAAACTGCTCTTCCTCTTCCAAATTTTAATCAACATCCTGTCCATTTAGGCTCTCAAGACAGAAGCCTTGGAGTCATAAAGAAGATCACATGCACAAATACAAAGTAATGAAAGTTACTTGTATACAGGTTTCTTATCTTGCTTATTCCCAGTGTCTAACCCAGCACCATAAACAATTGGTTATACCTCAGAAAGGTCAAGCAAATACAGTTTCCTATCTCCATATGCACCACCAATTCTCTAGTCTAAAACCTCATCTCTGAACCATTGCAATAACTACCGCCATGGTCTCCCTACTGGCCATCTCTCTCTCCCTCAATTATTCCACACTATCAACAGAATTGTGGTCCAAACAAATCTAGTACTACTCTCCAATTAAAAACCCCTTTGACTGCCAATTTTCTACAAGGAGTCAAATCTTAACAAGAAGCATGAAAACTGCATGCACTTTGGGGTCAAAAAAATCTGGATTTTAGTTAGCCTTACCCATCACTCATGGGTTTTGTGTCTGTAGGCTAGTGAGAACCTCTTTTGAGCCTCAGTTTCCTCAGGTGTATGCTATTATCAGTGTAGTGAGAAATCAGTTAATGAATAAAGCACCCAGCAGGATCGGGAATACAGTACAGATATAATAATAATAAATACTCATTATTATACCTGGCCCACCCACAACTTCATAACTTTATGCTCTAAACACACTGTATTTCTCACCCTTTTCAGAAATCAACAAAGCAAAAAGTAGTTAAACTGGGTGGGGAAAGGGTGTAAGACACAAGGGAATTTTAGAGAGAGATGATAGAGGTGTCAGTTGTGTGCACATATCCATTTGTTAAAGTAACTATTAAAATAATAGAATAGTATAGGGCACCTGAGTGGCTCAGTTGGTTAAGGGTCCAACTTCGGCTCAGGTCATGATCTTGCAGTTCTTGAGCTCGAGCCCCGCACTGGGCTCTGCGCTGACAGCTCAGAGCCTCGAACCTGCTTTGGATTCTGTGTCTCCCTCTCTCTCTGCCCCTCACCCACTTACACTCTGTTTCTCTCTCTCAAAAATATTTATACATTAAAAAAATTTTTAAATAATAGTAGTTACCTTTGGGGGGAAGGAGAAGGTTGGCAAAGGGTACCAATTTGGGAGTTACTGGCCATTTTATAGATTTTTACCTCAATGATCATTACATATATATTTGCTTTATAATAATTCAGTAAGCTGATAGTTTCATGCATTTTTGTGAATGTGTATAATATTTCACAATAAAAATATTTTTTAAAGTAGCTGACCTAGGTTTCAATGCCTGTGAACTACACTTAGAAATCAGAAATTAGAAACGATTATTGGACTGGTTTTGTGCCTTTGCACATGCTACTCCTTATGCCTGGAAATATGTTTTCTCTCCATCTAGAAAACTCTTACTCCTCCTTCAAGACCCACTTCGGATGTCATTCCTTCCATGAAACCAGTTTCCACAGATAAATAATTGCTCCACATTACTTCTCCTGTGGTACACCATTCTGATTAAATGTCTGATTCTCACATCATTTAGAATTCATCAAGAACACAGACCATAACTTACTCCTCTTTGTTTTGCCATCATCTAGCACACTACTGTCACATGATAAGCAACCATTAAAAGTTACTGGATGCGCTTGAGTGATTGGATTAGCAATAAATATAATAAGAAAAAATTAGTGGGGAAAATCAATTTTAGGAGTTTGGTTCAGTAAGGCCCTTGGCCTAAAAGAACACTCATTTCCAATGTAGAGAACAATCATACAAGGACAATTAAAGGAACTCCTATTGTATACTGTGTACTAATGCTGTAGAATATGTAGCACACAGCTGGATACTTGAAACTATTAACCATTCATCTTGTAAAACCATTCATGACTCTGTTTTTGTTTTTTTGAGGGGTGGTGGCTTTTATGTTTAGATTTTTTTTAGTTTTAATTTTGAAATAATTTCAAATTTAGACACAAATTGCAAGAATACAAAGTTCATCAATTTTTAATATTTTCTCATATTTGTTTTCTTTCTCTTTCTCTATACACATATTTGATTTTTGAACCATCCAAGAGTAGGTTGCCTACATCATGCCCCTTCACATCCCTTATTACTTCGGGGTGTATTTTCTAAAATGAAGGATATTATCTTACATAACCACAGTACAGTTATCAAATTTAGGAAATTTAACATGATAAATTTGATTTTATTTAAATTTGATTTGATTTGATCTGATTAAACATGATTTGGGGAGCCTGGCTGGTTTAGTCAGTGGAGCATACAACTCTTGATCTCGGGGTCATGAGTCAGAACTCTATGTTGGGCATACAGCCTACTGAAAACACACACACACACACACACACACACACACACTCATGATTTGATACAATACAGCTGACCCTTGAGCAATACAGGTTTGAACTGCATGGGTCCACTTATACATGACTTTTTTCAATAACACAATATAATACTATGTATGTATTTTCCCTCAAGATTTTCTTAACATTTTCTTTTCGCTAGCTTATTTTATTGTAAGAATAGAGTATGTAATACAGATGACACTCAAAACATGTGTTAATTAATGGTTTATGCTATTGATAAGTCTTCTAGTCAACATGCAACGAGTAATGTTTTGGGGGAGCCAAAAGTTATATATGGATTTTTAACTGTGAGGGGTAAGTGGGGGTCAGCACCCCTAACTCCTGAGTTGCTCAAGGGACAACTATACTTTTATTACATCTATAGTTATTACTATATATGATATTTATATTGTTATATTATTATAACTATGTCAGTTATCCTGATAATGCCTTTTGTGAATCTTTTTTATTTGCTCCAATATAAAACCCAATCCAAAACCACATACTGCATTTAGTTCTATCTCTTTACTTCCCTTTAACCTGGAACCATTCTTCAGTCTTTGTCTTTCATGACAACCACATTTTGATGAATATAGGCCAGTTGTTTTATAGAAAGAGTCAGTTGGGGATTGTCTGATGTTTCTTCATGATTAGATTAAGGTTTTATATATTTTGAATGGAATACAACATAAGGGATGTGGTGTCTTTCTCCTGCGTATCACAACCAGAAGCATGTGATATCTGTTTGATATTAATCTTCATCACTGGTTTAAGTGGTCGTTCAGTTTCTCCACTATACAGTTCTATTTTTGTTATGAATAAGCAATTTGTGAAGATATAGCAATGGTTTTATTATAGAGACTCCTTTTAACCAGTATTCTTGAGAATTCTATGTAGGTTTTAGAAATTATCAAAACAAAAGTAAAAGAATAAAAGTTAATTGAATTGAATCTTTATTTCTAATCTTATAATTAGAAACTAATAATCAATTGTGTAACTGGAAACTGTTTTTCTGGTTTACTCTTACGTTATATGAAGTTGAAAAAAAAAGTTTATAATTAACCTGTGTACTAATTTATTATTGGAAAATCCATTCAACCAACATTTACTCAGTATCTGTTATATTTCAAACATCCTGCCAAACTGAGAATATATAGTAAGACAAGTTTTCTTCCCTGTAGTCAAAATTTACTTAGTGCCTATATACTAGGTCCTACGAATGCATCCATGAATAATTTAGGACGTTTTTATCCTCTTGCAGTTTCTAGTCTAATTATTGAGGTTCCCAATCTAATTTTTTTTAACGTTTATTTATTTTTGAGACAGAGAGAGATAGAGCATGAACGGGGGAGGGTCAGAGAGAGAGGGAGACACAGAATCCGAAACAGGCTCCAGGCTCTGAGCTGTCATCACAGAGCCCGACGCGGGGCTCGAACCCACGAACTGTGAGATCGTGACCTGAGCTGAAGTCGGACGCTGAGCCGACTGAGCCACCCAGGCGCCTTGAGGTTCCCAATCTAAATGATAACATGTAAAAAAGTATATTATTTCATAATAATCACATAAGGCAAGCACAGAAGAGATGATTGAAACCCTGGAATTATAAGGTGTCATACACAACAGGGGCACAAGGCAAGGGAGCATTTGCAGCAACAGTTTTTCAACTCACTTGAATTAGAGAAGAGAGCATTATAGAGGATGAATAATAATGTGTTGGTTTGGGGGTGCCTGGGTGGCTCAGGTGGTTAAGCGTCGGACTCTATTTCGGCTCCAGTCCTCATCTCACAGTTCCTGAGTTTGAGCCCCACATCAGGCTCTGTGGTGACAGCACAGATTCTCTCTTCCTCTCTCTCTGTCCCTTCCCCACTCGTTCACACTCTCTTACTCTCTCTCTCTCTCTCTCTCAAAATAAATAAACTTTAACAAATAATAATAATGTGTTGGTTTTTTCCCAAGTAAATGTGATGTTTCCAAAACCTATTCCTTAAGGATAGCTGGCTAATAGATTATCTATTGCTATGTATTTGCAAGGTAATGCATTCTAAATTCTAAATTGTAAATGCTTTATGATTCTATTTAAATAGTCATTGAAGAGTTTTGCACTTGATATTACATCATTAAAAAGGCATTGTGAGTTTTTCATTCATTCTCCCAACTGCTCCTCTTTATGGCCAAAGGGGTTTATTTGCAAGACTGAGTAAATAAGGCTGTAGTTCAAGACTGTAGAACAGAATGAAGTTAACTTCTTCACATAACTCTCACTTCATTAGCGTATTGATTGGAACTACCAAATCCAAAATCTTCTCTAAAGACAGAGTATGAGGAAAAATGTACGCTTTTGGCTTATAGAAACTGAGTCAAAATTTAAAAATCCATACATATGTCTCAGGTCTTAATTCCATCTGAATACATAGACTACTATGAATCAGACCATAACCTACAACAAAATACTATTTCAGTGAAACACTTTAAGTAAATGGTTGGTTTCTGAACTTGTATTTATCCAAGATGTTAAATAATTTCTAAAATAATTTCTACAAAACGATCACTCATATCTTAATTTAACATTAATTTTCCCATTCCAACTTTCTATTTTTTTTCAAGTTTATTTATTTTTGAGAGACAGAGCATGAGCAGGGGAAGAGCAGAGAGAGAGGGAGACACAGAATCCGAAGCAGGCTCCAGGCTCTGAGCTGTCAGCACAGAGTGGGTCTCGAACTCATGGACCGTGAGATCACGACCTGAGCCGCAGTTGGACAGTTAACCAACTAAGCCACCCAGGCGCCCCAAACTTTCTAATTTTTTCAGATGGAAGTTGTAATACCTTGAATATGAGAAATCTCTAAAATTAGAGCATATGAAAGTAGATGGTATTTTATATAGTCAGGAAGCTTGCTGAATGTTTCTTCTACTTTCGAGTCATCAGAACAGACTGTTCATAAAGCAATTTCAGTATTGTAATTGTCATATATGGAGCAAGAAAAAGTTAGATTGGTAAGAATTTTGGAAAAGAGCCTTGAGAAATTACTCCCTCCACTCAAGCAGAGTAGCTTCTATTTAGGAGAAAGCACCACAGGATCCAGAGTGGCAAGATTCTCGGTAAGACCTGTGTTGCCAGGCAGGACTAAATCAGCTCATGACACCTACATGCTGGAGTTAATATCACTGTTTGCAATGCCACAGAATGACACTTTCTTCTTAGTACTTTGTGGGGGAGTATCTAAATCTACTGTCACTCTCTTTTCTCAAAGAAATGCCTTTGAAGGGGAAAAAAAAGTGAGTCAAATTACTGTCTTTCTAAACATCTTATTGCTAGAAGAGACAATGTGCCAACACAGTCAGGAATGACAGTTTCATTTATTGGAATAAACTTGCTTTGCATTTCTCAGAAATTTTTTTTAAAAAGGAACAATTGCTATAGAAAATTGAAAAATCCCCCATTAATGTTAGTTCTCTTTTCTTCATCACTTGTGAAACTGAGAACAGTTATACAGTAATGTGAGAGAAGATCTCATTGAAGTCCCTCCTTTTTTATTTTTTATTTTTTAATGTTTATTTACTTTTGAGAGAGAGAGCAGGAGCACAAGTGGGGAAGGGACAGAGAGAGAGGGAGACACAGAATCTGAAGCAGGCTCCAGGCTCTGAGCTGTGAGCACAGCACCAGACGTGTGAACAGTGAGATCATGACCTGAGCTGAAGTTGGATGCTTAACCGACTGAGCCACCAAGGAACCCCAAAATCCTTCCTTTTTTAAATTGTGGTCTTTCTGGTCATAGGAAGGTCATTTTAAACATGGCACCTAGCCAGATGAGTGAAGATGCAAATAATGCACAAGCCAGCCACTTGTGAATGTCCAAAGACTCTTCAACTTCAGTGCTATATTTTATTTGGAAAACATCTGAGATATTTGTATCTCATCTAACTGTGTCTTAGGATGTCACTTAAAGAAAACAAAGACCTCATGTCCTCTGAGTACTAAAGAAGAGTCTACAGAAAATATTTTGTAGTCTATTTGTTCATCCCTACATCATCCTTGTGTTAAAAATGGAGGGGGGGATCCAAGAAAAAAATGTAAAGAGGTGGTGAGGAGAAAGGAAAAGTAATTGGCTTTAATAGGTAGGTTGTTGGTTTGTGTCTCCGTTTATGAAAGAAACCAGTGAGTAAAATATATATTCTAACTTTGAATTAGGAGAAGCAAGAGAATATAAGTCTGATTTACTATTACATGGCTCATGTGAGAAAAGTTTGTTCAAATTTACTGTATTTTGTACTATATGAGGTTAGAGGAATAAAGATTTGGCTCAATTACCAATCATCTTTGCACAATGTCAGGGTTGGAAATACCTTCCAAGTCATCTTTTTAGGCTCTAACCTTCCATCTAAAACTTGCGTCTCCCTTACAATATTCCTATCAAAGGCCCAGCTAAAGTTTGAACATTTCTGAGTAACTGGGAATTTACCACCTCCTGAGATAATACATTCCACTTTATTCAATTGCATTGAAATTGGCCTTCCTGGGGCACCCAGGGGGCTCAGTCTTTTAGGCATCTGACTCTTGATTTCAGCTCAGGGCATGATCTCACAGCTCGGTGAGTTTGAGCCCTTTATCAGGCTCTGCTGACAATATAGAGCCTGCTTGGGATTCTCTCTCTCCCTCTTTCTCTGTCCCTCCCTAGTTCATGCTCACTCTTTCTCTCTCTCAAAACAAATAAACTTAAAAAAAAGAGAAAAGAAAAGAAATTGGCCTTCCTGAGCCTTTCATACCCAGCAAGGATGAGTGTATGGGACAGACATAATTCCTCTTCCATCCCCCATATGTACTTGAAGTGTTTGCTGACTAGGCGAAATTTCATTACTTCATCCTCTAAAAATATCATCTATTGAGTTAGAGTATTTTGATTCACTCATGTAACAGTGTTTAGTGAGGACTTGCTTTATTCCAGTAACAGTCCTAGGAATGGGAAGATATCACAATGAGCTAAAACAAAAACCATGACCTGACCCTCATGGAACTTATAGTTGTACAATTGCTATCTCCCCCAGATTATATGAAATCTACTGTTTCCATGCACAGGCTTTCATTAATTTACTTTCTGATTAAAGATGCTAAAACAACTTTAAAAGGAAAAAAAATTCCTTCTAGTAAGCATTCAGCAGAAAACTCATAATTGTCAACACTGAGGAACCATACCTCTACCAAAAATACATTACTACTTATACTTACAGAGCTAGTACAGATATACATAGTATATAAGAATGTCATTTGCTATGATTTATTTATCAAATAAATTTTTAAAAATGCATAGAATATGATTCATTAAGAGAATACAATTACTTGAATAATCAAAATCATTCATGACAGTCAATTAGCTGACTTTTTGCAGTTTTCAGATAGGATAGAAACTTTTGTAGTTAGTGTGCCTGGTTCTTACATACTCCAATGGTTCAACTCGCTACAAAATTAAATTTGCAGATGAGGTGGATGTTGGTAGCAGGACTAGGTTAGGAGCTAGAAAAAAACAGTCAAGACTATGTGATTTAGGTGACTGACATAACCAAGAATAATATATTGAAAACTCTGAAGGAAAAGTCTACAAAACCCTCCACTGGCGCTGTAGGTATAGTCATGCTATGAGCAAATGAATTCCTGTATGCGTGAGGCCTATTCAGAATCTTTTGTAGGTAAATGGACTCCTACCTTTACAGTCACAACTGATTAAACTAGTTATCATTTCGTTAGTCACAGGCAACTATACACAGTCTGGCACACAGTAGGCACTCAATGGACATTTTTGACTAAATGAACACGTGGGCAGAAGTGGAAATAAACTCAGAAGCGGCATAAAAGGGACTAGAGAGAAAGGGAGTTATTAACTCATTCAATGAATATGTATTGATCTCTATAAATAGATCAGGCATGGTGTGTCAGATGCTGCTCCGGGGTGTCTGGGGGGGAAGCAAAACCAGACATGATTGTACTAGCCCTCAAGGAGTTTACAGACTAATTGAAGAGAGAGCTATTAACCCAAAAATCACTCGTGACAATGTAAGTATAATGTGCATAAGTGGTATAATAAGACACATGGTGCCATGAGAGCATATAATAGTGAGATTTGACCTTGTCAGGGAGGTCAGGGAAGGCTTGCAAAAGGAAGTGACATGGAATTATCCAGAATGAAGTGAGGATGAAAGAGGGCCTGGCAAGTGCAAAGTTCTTATGGAAGAATGATGGTGAGTGCGACTTTGCACAGTGGACGTGGTGTGGCATAAGGATGGAAAGACCTTTGCAGGCCATGTGTACAGGTCCCTTAACTCCAGAGCAAAGAAAAAGCGTCCGCATGTGTAGTCAAGGTTAGAGATCTAATCATTACATTCAAACACGCACACAAAATGTATTGTCATTATGTTGTATGTGTTTACATGTACATATAACGAAACTGAGATGTCACTGACATTATATAATTGATATAATAAAACTCCCCTTTTAAAATGAACGATTCAGCGGTGAAACCCAGTTTTAGTATATTTGTAGAATTGTGCAACTATCACCACTATGTAATTCATACCCTTTTCACTGACCAAAAAGAAATCCTGTACCTATTAGTAACTCCCTATTCCTGTCTCCCCACAGTCTAGGGCAACCACTCATCTACTTGTCTCTATGGATATGTCTCTTCTGGACACCCACATAAATGGAATCATATAGTATGTGGTCGTTTATGTGTGGCTTCTTTCACTTGGCATTATGTTTTCAAGATTTATTCATGTAGCATGGATCAGTACTTCATTTCTTTTGATTGCTAAATAATATTCTATTGTATGGATACACCATATTTTATTTATCTACTCATCAGTTGATGGACTTTGGGTTGTTTCCATTATGAGCTATTACGATTAAATGTTGCCATGAACAATTTGCGTACAAGTTTTTGTGTGGGCATATTCTTTTCTCTTTTTTTTTAATGTTTATTTATTTTGAGAGAGACAGAGTACCAGTGAGGGAGGTGCAGAGAGAGAGGGAGACACAGAATTTTGAAGCAGGCTCCAGGCTCTGAGCTGTCAGCACAGAACCCAATGCAGGGCACAGGGCTCGAACCCATGAACCGTGAGATCATGATCCGAGCTGGAGTTGGACGCCCAACCAACTGAGCCACCCAGGTGCCCTGTTATTTTCATATCTCTTGGATATATACCATAGAGTGGAATCGCTGGGTCATATGGATGTCTTCTTAATGCTCACTGTTAACATCTGTAGTAGATGAACATCTGGACTGTTCTTCACTCTGCATAGCCAGAGCCCCAGTAGTGCCCCCCTCAGTCCCTGCCCAGCCTCTCCTGGGATCAAGCTGTATGTTTGCCACATATTTTGTCCAGCTTCTGGCAGACTGTCCATAACAGGCCTGCCAGCTCTAAACTCAGCATCCAGACCACATGGAACTGAGGGAGAACCAGGAATGCAAACTAAACCTCTCTGACTAAACACACCACAGCATCCTTTAACTATGGTGTGTACTCCCCCAAGTGGATGCAGGACTGCCCTGTGCTGCAGCTTCCTGCCAGGATCCCAAGCAATGAGTGGATGAATAATCTGTCCACTCCTGTTGTTCCTCCCAGTTTATTGAACATACCTGCCCAAAATGGATGAGGCCAGAAGGGTATCATGTGTGATCTCCTCTCCAGAGTTTCAGGAACTCAGAATAAAGAGAATTTGTCCAATTATCTTCACACCCTCATTTCTGCTTTACCCATCTAGTCCACCAACATGGGTAGACTTTATTTTTGCTTCTTCCACAGTTCAGTGACTCTCTAGAGGGGATGTTTGAAACTCTGTGGAGGTATTATTGGTTGTCACAATGATTGGCAGCTGCAACTAGCATTTAGTAGAACAGTATAGAAGATACCAGACGTCTCACAGTGCTTAGGACACTCGGTGCAGCATTCCATCTGACATTTCTTTTTAACGTTTATTTATTTATTAATTTTGAGAGAGAGACAGACGGACAGACAGAGTGGGGGTGGGGAAAGAGAGACAGAGAGGCAGAGGGAAAGGAGAGAGAGAGAAAACCCCAAGCAGGCTCTGGGCTGTCAGAACAGAACCCGATGCAGGGCTCAATTTCATGAACTGTGAGATCATGACCTGAGCCGAAATCACAAGTCCAATGCTTAACCGCTGAGCCACCCAGGTGTCCCCAGTCTGACATTTTTTTAATGACAGCTTTACTGAGATAAAACTCACAAAGTATTATTCAATTCTTTTAGTATATTTACAAAGTTATGCAACTATCACTACAATCAATCTTAGAACATTTCATTACCCCCAAAAGAAATCCTGTGGCCATTAGCAATGACCCCCCATTTCACCTCAACCCCTTATCCCTAGGCAACCATAAATCTACGTCCCCTCTGTATGGATTTGCCTATCCTGAATATTTTGTATAATTGGCCACATATAATATTTGATCCTTTGTGTCTGACTTCTTTCACTTAGTGTAATGTTTTCAAGGTTCACCCCTGTTGTAACACGTATCAGTACTTCAAGTTTTTGATTGCCAAATATTCTATCATATGAATATGTCACATTTTATTTATCCATTCATCGGTTGATGAACACTTAGGTTTTTTTTCCACTTTTGACTATTATAAATAGTGCTGCTGGAAAATTCATAGACATGTTTTTGTGGAGATATGTTTTCATTTCTCTTGGGTATATGCCTAGGAGTGTAGTTACTGGGTCACAAGGTAACTGTTTAGCTTTTTGAGGAAATGCAGACTATTTTTCAAAGTAACTGCACCATTTTACATTCTTGCCAGCAGTGGATGAAGTTTTCAATTTCTCCATATCCTTGCTAATCCTTGTTATTGTCTGTCTGTATTATAACCATTCTAGTTAATATGAAGTACTATCTCCTTGGGGTTTTGATTTGTATTTCCCACATATAGCTAATGATGTTGAACATCTTTTCGTGTGTTTATTGGCCATTTGTATATCTTCTCTGGAGAAATATGCCTGATGTTTTAACAACCCACTAGGCTTACAGAAAGGTGGAAAAATTGCTTATTATCTGAGCCTAGAATCAAATTCCAGTTTACATATACCCTTGACCCTTGAACAACACAAGGGTTAGGGCTAGGTGCTGACAGCGCAGTTGAAAATCCACGTATAACTTTTCACTCACCCCAAATGTAACTATTAATAGCATATGGTCGATGGGAAGTCTTACCAATCATAAACAGTCAATTAACACATACTCTGTATGTTAAATGTATTATATACTTTATTCTTACAATAAAGTAAGCTAGAGAACAAAACATATTAAGAAAATCATGAAGAAGAGAAAATACATTTACAGTACTGTACTGTATTTATCAAAAAGAATCTGCATATAAGCAGATTCTTTTTATTCAAAAAGAATCTACAATGTTCAACAGTGAGCTGTAATCATGAAGTATTTTTTCATGATTTTAATATACAGTGAATTCAAGAAATGCAACTACCATGTAAACTGAGTGTTGCTTATACCTTGTTTTCTTTGGAAGTTTAGCAAGATTTCTTCATTATTTCAGAACATATCACCAGTGGCAGTGCCCTCATGGTATTTGAATTACTGGTGTAACATGCTTTTCTATATCAGTCTCTGTGTGTTCCTATGACATGCAAATATGTACCCGAGGGAGTTTGAGGCTCCTTTTAACAGAGTTTGAAACACAAGGATCTCACTACATGTTAATAATAAGTTTTTAAAAATATTTCACATCATTTCTAACTTTTTAAATGTTGTATAACACACCATTGCCTGTGCTGTGAAAATTACATATTAAAATTAGGTACTGTAATTTGTAACAGCCTGTTGTTTTTTAATCTTACTTTGACTCTGTTCCCAGAAGCCTGTCAAACAACCTTCTTCTGATATGGTATTGTTTTTCAATCTGCCTTCTTCCTCTTTGCCTAAGAATACAGTATCCAGGGTCTTTTTAAAGACCAGAGATGGGATGCAGAGGAATTTTAAGACAGGAGATAGGTTTTGTGTGTGCGTGACACTTGATCACTGATGTCATAATAAAGGGAATTATTTTACATTGTATAAGAAATAAAACCAAATTCATTTGTACAAATATCTTATTTCCTCATTTTCTCCATTTCAACTGCATTTCAACTCCACTTCAACTCCATTTCTATAATTTGTCTTGGCTATTATCCACACTTCAATTATGGTTATTTCCCTTTCTCTTATCATATGTAAGTAAGTGTCTCTTGGTATTACATATCCTAATTCTGGTTTTTATTTTTCATTTCCACTTGTATTTCTGCCCTTTCATTTTCTTGTATTTCTTATACAGAAGAGTGTTTTACTTCTCTTAAATTCAAACTTTTTCACTGTAACAAGATTCAAGCATATGACCCCCTCATTATGTCTTCTGGTCTAGACATGTCTAGGCTAGAAAAACTTATTATTTTATAATAAATTACTTTCCCTTTATTTCTCCTTTATATTAGGCTTAGGTTATTATATTGATTTTTTGGAATTCTATGTGGAGATAATTTATATTATCTATGCCTTTCATTTCAGGATGGTAAGTGAAGCATTATAAAACATTAGTTACGAAAATGGGACACTGGATCTGAGAAGGTTGAGAACCACTGCTCTACACCATACCTTCATCCACCATAGGACAGCAAGCTTCAAGGCCTGGCTATCCTATCATAGGAGGATGGGTTAGCCTCTCTACACCTTGGCACACTCTGTGATCTCAAATTAGTAAGCTTGGTTCTTTACACACTACAGAAATTTAGATAATCATCTCTAGCCCAAGCCTGGTTTCAAGAGTTAAAAAGTCAAGAAACTTCTTTCTCATCCCAGGGCAGTAAGCCTCAAAGCTTACCTTCTAACATAGATGATAAACTCATGACTTAAAGGCCAAATTAAAATTGGTATTTTAATGATTGCTAACTATAAATGTTTTAAGCAGGGTAGAAGGTAACATAGTCATGTTTGGGTTTTATAAACTACAACTGATAGTGTAGATAATGGACTGTGAGAGGCTCATGTACTGACTCAAGAGAAACATAAAACCCTTTCTGGTTTTCTCTGAAATCTAGTGAAGACATGGCTGATATTCCCCAATGTTCCCCCAGGGGACAAGGTATCATTATATTCATCCTTTGTCACTAAGAGTCATCTGGGACCTCAAGGGATTAACAGCATCAAATAGTATAATTTACAAAGACATGAGACATACAATGGGGGAGTGGCTTAGTGATCTTAAGAATCTAATCCATTTATTTATTTATTTATTTATTTATTTATTTATTTATTTATTTTGAGAGAGAACAAGAACAAGGGAGAGGGGCAGAGGAAGAGAGAGAGAGGATCTTAAGCAAGCTCCATGCCCAGCAGGGAGCCCGAGGGCTCAAAGCAGGGCTCAATCCGGGATCATGACCTGAGCCCATATCAAGAGTCTGACAACCAACTGAACCACCTGGGCACCCTGAATCTAATTCCTTTATATTCTAACTTTATGTACTGACCATCTCCAAGCCGCATAGGTACTTAGCTGTGGACTGGGTCTCTACAGTTTCTAGCTAATAAAGGCAGGCAGGTCTTAGAATTGGAGTGCAGTTGCTGCTGCATGAACTGGAAAATATGGAGGCTTTATACATTCTTGCTCTCTCAATCTGAATCCTCCCATTTTATGATAAGTATATAATTTGACAAAGTTGAATTAGGCCCAATCTCAAGACATCACCTATAATTATCACATAGTATTACAGCAATAAGAGTCTCATTGGTGAGATGTGAATTATTTAATGAACATCGTATTATAGATCCAACCACCAATATGGTTATTGTCATTCCAGATCAGAGAGGAGGAAAGAGTCATCAACTGACTCACATTATTTATATCTACCTCCTGTAGATATAAACTGTATGGGATGGAATACCTACATCAAGATGGCCAAGAAAAAGATTCCTGAGAAGGATCATAATCTTTGCATGGGAAACATTCAATAAGAAAAAATACATCTGTTCCTATTGGTAATAAACAAAGAGAAGAACCAAGGATGTATTTCTTTGTCCCTTTCAGACAGAAGATTCTGTGATTCATTAAGGATTATAACTAAAATAAAACAATTTAGGGTTTTGGGGGTCATTTGCTGGCTGATTACTTGATTGCAATTTTTAGTTTACTCTGTTTATCTTGGTAATACATGCTTCCTGTTTCTTCTTGTTTCACCAGTAATTAATAAAATGGAGAATCTTTTTTTAATGTGTATTTATTTATTTGGAGGCTGGGGAGGGGCAAAGAGAAATGGAGAGAGAGAATCCCAAGTAGGCTCTGAGCTGTCAGTACAGAGCCCTACACAGGGCTTGATCCCACAATCCTGAGATCGTGACCTGAGTCAATGTTAAGAGCTAAACACTCAGTGGACTGAGCACCCAGGTGCCCCTAAAATGGAGAATCTCTATGAAATATGACTTCTTATTGCACAGATTCAGCAATCCTTTTGCTTAATGTATTAGTTTTCTAAGGCTGCCATGTAAAGTAACCACAGAGTGGTTTAAACAAAAGATATTTATTGTCTCCTATTTCTGGAGGCTACACGTACAAGATCAAGGTGTCGGCAGGACCACACTTCCTCTGAAGACATGAGGAAAGGATCTGTTCCAGGCCTCTCTACTAATTTCTGATAGTTCTTTGTCTTGTGAAAGCCTAACAACGTTCACATGATGCTCTCCTTGTGTACCCGTATCTGTGCCCAAATTTCCCCTTTGTATAAGGACACCAGTTCTACTGGAGTAGGGATCAACCCTATTCCAGTATGACTTCATCTTAACCAATCACTCTGCAACAACCCTATGTCCAAATAAGGCCACATTCTGAGGTACTGGGGGTTAGGACTTTAACACATAAATTTGGAGGCATATTTCAACTCATAGCATTTACCTTCTTGCTTGAAGCAGTAATGCTTTGTCTGTGAAATTATGGTTGTGGGAAAGGAAGTAAAAGAGTGGTTTTGAATAGTGGTGTGGCAACCACGACTTCTAGTTTCAATTTCTAGTCCTCCTGCTCATTTTTCTTCTTGATAGTAAGGAAGAAAAATAACAAAAGTCTTGGACAATTGTAAGCGTCCATAAGTCACTGTGAATGTTTTTGTGTGTGTGTGTGTGTGTGAGAGACTATATAATAGCAATAGAGATACAGCTACTCCTCTTGGAAGAATGTGCAAAATTACCAGCCAAACTTCAAAGTGTCAAGAAATTGCTACTTTTAGATTTGAGCATATAAACACTGCTGACATACACCTCAGCTTCCTGCTGCCATTTTCCTCAAGATTAAGAGTCTTCAAAGCAAACCCCAGACCAAGCAAAATTACGCAGTAAAGGAGAATTGCCTTTTGGCTCTTCCCTTCTCTTCCTTGTCCTGCTTCTTCCCCTTGCACAGCCTGCCTCACATACTTCCCTGTCTCTTTTTTGCCTTTCTTGGCCCAGATCCTCCGGAGTCCTGTAGACACTTTGCCTGAGCCTGCCAACCTTGCTGTTTGGCCCATCCTGCGACTACCTGTCAGGGTTTATTATCGTGGTGTTTACCTGCAGAAATCTTCCAGTTCTGGATTTCCTCAGGATCAGTTTCTAAGCTTTGATCTTTGATCATAATTTGCAAAATTAATGAACTTGATCCATGGTAATGTGGTTGTGGGAGACTGATAAAGGATCCTTCCATCCCTTCTAGGTAAATCTGTGTTGGATTAAAAAAAAAAAAAAAAACCAAGAAACAAAAAACGTCTGAAACAATGGCAGATGCCTCTGTTGTATAATTCAGCATAGTGCCTTTCACTAGGATCCCCACACAGGAATAGCTACATCATTTGCAAGGTCCAGTGCAAAATGAAAATGAAGGGGCTTGGAACCAGTGCCCCAAAACAAAGAGGACAAGCAACCCCCAAAAGATTATAACTTCCACACCAGTACACACTCAGTGCCTGTTCAAGAGGGACGGTCCCTCCGATGCACCTGCCAAAGATGCTGGGGTGCCGCCACTCGAGACACCACAAGGACATGCACCTGACTCTGCCCCACCTGCACCTGTACCCAGGCCGCTCCCAGGGGCAGAAGGGAACAAGAGAATGCAGGTTTCCCCCTTTCTGCTGAGGCTGCCTGGTTGCTGGACCATGCAGAGGATAATGATGATCTTGGGGCAAGAGTGGGAAGGAAGAGGCAAGGTGGGCCCAGGTCCCAGGGGGCAGAGAGCAGGTAGCCAAGAACCTAGGGGAGGGGGTGGCAGGTGGCACTGCATGTGAACCAAGGCTCCAAAACCCCAGTGAATGCTCCACTGTCCCATCAGACCTCACCTACAAAACACCAATTCAAAGATAAAATTATTAAGTTTCAAGACAGTAGCCACATAGCATTAAGCCCCAAGCACAGTGGCACCCTAGAAAAGGAGGCGATATTTTCATGCACATAGATCTTTGGAGTGATCCTTCAATCCCATGGCGTCATAAGGACACCAAGACATAGCACAAACAGTTTAGGATTTGGAACAAGAAGATCCAGATTTTTGTCCTGAGTTTCTAACTTACTAACTAAATTATGTTATCATTAAACTTTTCAAAAGCATGCTTTTATCATTTATGATGTTATCGTGTAAGGTGGTATCCTATAAGGGTTAAATTAAATAAGTTAGCCTGACAGACGACAAGCCAGCCACCAAAATCCCTTCACTTCATCCTTGGGTACACCGCTAGACTATGTTTCTTGTCTTTCTTGCAGATAGGTGGAGCCATATGACTAAGTTCTCTGTGACAAAATGTGAGCAGAAATGACATATGCCACTGCCAGGCCAGGCCCAGAAACATCTCCCTCAACTACTTCTCTATTCCCTTCCCATTCTATAGGCTGGTTGTAAGTGATGAGGAGGCCCTAGAAATAGGAATTCTTAGCCTGGGGTACATGGAGCCCCAAAGGGTCTATGGATAGAATTCAGAGAGTCTGTGATACAAATGAGAAAAATCTTTAAACCTTTATTTCCACTAACCTCTATTTAAAACGCTGCATTTCCTTGCATTATTTTTTTCCTGTCATTAGTAATGAAGGCAACAAGAAAGCACATCACCAGGACCAACATCTGACTCTTTCACCAATAAAAATCAGCAATATTGTCATATTTCATTACAATTGTTGGAGATATCTCAAAATACAGTGTGTGTTCATCACTACTTTGATGTTATAGTAGTTACTAGACTCATGTCTAGATCTTATTATTTAAGGTATTCATAAAAAGTACCTCTAATACTATATCACAAATTAGCTCTTTTAAAACTTTAATAACTACATTTCAGCATAATTTTCATTATGTAATCGTAAATATTTTATTCTATGCATTTGTAAACATTATTCCAAGAAGGAAATTTAGAGGCTCAACAAGACTGCCGAAGCAGCCCATGACACAAAAAGCCTAAGACCCCGGATTATGCCAAGGTGAAAAAAATCTAGACATAAAAGCCTATTTACTATATGATCCCATCTACATGTCATTCTGGAAAAGGCAAATTTATAGGGACAGAAATCAGTGGGGGGAGGAAAGGAGATTGACTGCAAAGGGGTACATGGGTACTTTTTGGAGAGCTGGTGATGTTCTAGATCTCAAAGCCGATGACGGCCATACAGCTGTATATGTTCATAGAAAACTATTTGAACTATACACCTAAAAAGGGAGAATTTCAGGGGCACCTGGGTGGCTGAGTCGGTTAAGCATCTGACTCTTGATCTCAGCTCAGGTCTTGATCTCAGGGTCATGAGTTCAAAGCCTGTATTGGGCTCTGTGCTGGATGTGAAGCCTACTTTAAAAAAAAAAAAAAAAAAAAGGACGCGGGGGTAGAATTTCACTATATGTTAAATTACATCTAAATAAACCTGACTTAAAAAAAACAAAAACAAAAACACTGCTAGGGGAGAACAGAATCACAGATAAAAGGAGTCTCTTGGACAACGTGGAGGGAGTCACACGCTGACCTCAACAGCGGCCCAGGGCTATTAGAGGCGAGACGAATAAACTTCTGTTGCACTGAGTCCAGGCTCGAGTCCATTTGTCACCACAGTTTAGACTACTTCAACATATGTATTAAAAATATTTTGGAAAGTGTAAAACATAATACAGAATACATTATTAATGCCACTGCTTTCCTCTACATCGTGCTGGTGGTGGTCATGGCGTTTGGGTTTCTTTTGTGTTTTGGTTTTGGCTAGCCAAAGGCTCACCATAAAACGACTCACCAAAGCAAAAATAAAACTCCTAATTCTTCATCAACCCCAGTAGGGGAAAAAAAAAAAAAACAACCACAACCCGCATTCCTTGCTTAGCCATTGCTATGGGCTAAATTGCGTCCCCTTAAAATGCATATGTTCAAGCCCTCACCTCCATACCTCAGAAGGTGACTGTATTTGGAGACAGGGTCTTCGAAGAGGTAATTATGTTAAACTGAGGTCATTAGGGTGGACCCTAATTCAACATGACTGGTTTCCATATAAGAAGAGGAAATTTGGACACAAATATATACACAGAGAAAAAAAACTACGTGAAGACCTTCTTAGGAAGAAGGCAGCCATCTACGCACCAAAGAGAAAGGCCTCAGAAGGAGCCAACCCTGCTGACACCTTGACTTGGACTTGCAGCCTCCACAACTGTGAGAAAATGAATTTCTGTCATTTAAGCCAGCTAGTCTGTCATTCTTTGTTATGGCAGCCATGGCAAGACTAATACAGCCATAATTATTTTTCAACGATATATTTCAGGCTAAAATCATAGCATCATAGGGGTGAAATGTGCCCAAGCATCCATTATCCAATCCAGCCCTACCATTTTATGGATGGTAATAGTAATGAGCAGTATTGAGCGCCTACTGTGTGCAGACACTGTGAGGAGTGTATATATATATATATATATATATATATATATATATATATATATTCTAATGTCGATACCTTGCCCTTCATATTTGTTAGTTGTTATTATCCCCATTTTTGCAGATTCCCAAAGCCAGTTAGTACCAGAAACTGGGATTCAAACCCAGGTCTGTTTGGCACCAAAGTCATGAACTCTTAAACGCTACACGGAAGGAGTTAAGCAATTTGCCTCAAGTTAACAACTGAGTCACAGCAGGACTAGAGCTGGAATGGAGGTCACTTCATCCCCAAACCAGTATCCTGCCTCAACGGCCATAAAGACATTCATTAATGACAATTTGAAATACAAGTTTTGGGGTATCTGGGTGGCTCAGTCGGTTAAGTGACTTCAGCCCAGGTCATGATCTCACGGTTCATGGGTTCCAGCCCCACATCGGACTCTGTGCTGACAGCTCAGAGCCTGCCTCATATTCTGTTGTTTCCCTCTCTCTCTGCCCCTCCCCCACTCACATTCTCTCTCTCTCTCTCTCTCTCTCTCTCTCTCTCTCTCTCTCAAAAATAAAAACATTAAAAAAAAAGAAATACAAAGTTTTATAGAGGTAGTGCACTGGTGCATGGTTGTCTGGCAAAGGTCTGAGACCCCCTGAAACTCATTCTTGTCTTGTGCTCTACAGATATTTTATAAAGCAGAAAATGTATGAGTCTTCTGGACTAGGAGTATCTGTGAGAGTGGCCAGATACTGATCACAGGGAAGAGAAGGGAGAGTTTCACGCTGATAAGGTTTAGGGTTTGGAGAGGAAAATTCAAAGAGCAGGAGTTTAGCACATGAGAAACAGAAGTATTCACCCTACATACAGATTCATAAACTGGCATACACCCTCCATGCTTTTATGGACAACCTGCACAAAAGTAGGAAATTCTAGGATTTGGGAGGTTTTCTTTTGAAGGAATTGTGGGGTTTTTTTTTCCCTCTCATACCTATACAGCATTAAACTGAACTCTTACTTTATATTCGAGTTTGTTCCTGAGTCCTCATTAAAATCAGTTTTAAAATTTCATTTTAAAACCCCTAAATAAAACCTACCGCTCACCTCTATGGTGTGAAATGGAACGTGTTAATTGTGCACACGAAACTATTTTTTGCAGTGTTAGGAGAAGTTGCCTCTTCTAAGCTACATTTATTTACTTATTTATGTATTTAAGTTTATTTTTATTTATTTTGAGAGAGAGCAAGTGGGGGAGGGGCAGAGAGAGAGGGAGACAGAATCCCAAACAGGATCCTAAGATGTCCGTGAGGAGCCCAAGAGGGGGCAGTGCTCAAATTCACAAACCCGGAGACCATGACCCCAGCCAAAATCAAAAGTCAGAGGCTTAACTGACTGAGCCACCCAGGTCCCCCCTAAGCTGCATTTACATAAGTATGCCCTATATCAGTGATTCCCAAAGTGTGATCCCCGGGGAAGCAGCACTAGCACCACATGGGATGAGGACTTGTTAGAAATCCAACATCCAAGCCCCAGACTGAATGAGAAATTCTGCAATCTGGGTTTTAGTAAGCCCTCCAGGTGATTCTGATGCACACCTATGTTTTAGCTCTGCTCTATAACAAATATTTGCTTCAATTTTGAAAGAGTCTTTAAATACTGAGTCCAAAATCTTTAATAAGTAAAATGATTTAAAGGGGAAGGTTGTCAGAATGACCCAAGCCAATTATTAAATCATCTTCTGCCAAAGATTCAATACCACCTATTGAAGTGATTCCTGTATTTTGGTCTTTTGGGTACCTTTCAATACCAAGAGTCTGTGAGCATTGAGAGAGAACAATCCTAACTGAGCAATTATGTAATTACAAATAATTGGCACTTTAATTTTTTTCAAAGTTTTGACCTTATATTCTGTTTTTAAAAAGTGCCATTTCTATGAAAATAATCGTTTTGAAGCATAACCTATTCCATTTAGCATTTTGAAATCGAAATAAGTAATATGCCAACATGTTAACAGTAGTTAGTTCTGGGCAGAAGAATTATAAATGTATTTTGTTCTTGTCCTTATATTTTAGTTTTAATATTTTTTCTTTAAAATATTAAGATAAGGGGCGCCAGGGTGGCTAAGTCAGTTAAGCCTCTGACTCTTGACAGGTACAAATTTTTTTCTTTAATAAATTGACATAGAAAGCATTTTCAATGAACAGGATTGAACAGAGACTTTTTTTCCCATTGTTTTTCATCTTTTCCTTCTAACAAGTCACAGATGGACTGACTACATCACATGGAAATTAGGAAATATTCTAGGGAAGCAGTCCAGAAAGATTTATTTTAATTGTAATAGGGTTTTTTAAGATGGCAAAATGTTTTATTTTTTTTTTAACGTTTATTTATTTTTGAGACAGGGAGAGACAGAGCATGAATGGGAAAGGGTCAGAGAGAGAGGGAGACACAGAATCTGAAACAGGCTCCAGGCTCTGAGCTGTCAGCACAGAGCGGGGCTTGAACTCACCGACCGCGAGATCATGACCTGAGCTGAAGCTGGACGCTCAACCGACTGAGCCACCCAGGCGCCCCAAAATGTTTTTTACCCTAAATAAAGAATATGCTTTGGAATATATAGAGGACTCTTTTTATAATACATGGAGGCATTGTATGTAACCCCTCATCATACTTAATGGTCCTCAGTTCCATGGGCTTTTGATGGCAGTTTGGTTGATTAGCAGTTACGCTCTAATGAGAAGGGAGCCATACTTTAGTTACCTACTCTTGCAGCAACTGAGATTGAAATTCTTTTATCTTCCTCACTTTGATTCTTCACGATGTGTTTTCCTTAACATAGATCTATTGTTTCCATTTTTAAATGTTTTTCATTTAGATTTCCTTTAGGTACTTCCTGTGAATTTTATGGGCCTCCATTCTTATTATTGCAGCAGTTGTCATTTCTGAAATCAATGAAGCACAACCTTTTACAGGGTTGACTTGTACCCATCTAGTGAGCTAGAAGGAAGTTTGGCATTTCATTTCTCGACAATCTCCTACCCAAATAATGACTCTGTAATGTTGTTAGACTAACTTTTTGAAACCTTAAATATGGCCTCTTTT
The DNA here is from genome assembly GCF_022837055.1 of Prionailurus viverrinus. Taxonomy (NCBI): domain Eukaryota; kingdom Metazoa; phylum Chordata; class Mammalia; order Carnivora; family Felidae; genus Prionailurus; species Prionailurus viverrinus. The sequence goes on from NC_062562.1 coordinate 144,661,422, forward strand.
CTTATGTTCATTTTTGTCATTTCCCATATACAGTGCTATTTATTGTCTTTGCACTGTGGTTTAGTTAGCATCAAAAGCCCTGGATTAAGTCCAATTTCCGCCATTTACTGATTCTATGAATCACTTAACTGCTTTGAACTCCACTTTTTTCAGCTGTAAAATGTAAGTACTACTAACTACATCACAGAGGCTATAAAAAAGAAATAATATTATATAAAAAGAAATGATATCATAGTGAGACCATACAATTTTAGAGTAATTACTTTTATTGTTCTGTCTCCTGACGCAAGTGCCCCAGGTAGCGTGAAGTAACTAAAGAAGGGAATGGAAAAAGTGTAATTCAAAGAATTACAATTTGTCTTCAGAATTGAGCCTAGAACTTGTCCTTGTCACAGTCTGTCTGCCACATACACACCTTTCCCCTACATACTCCTTATCTTTTTTTTTCAGCTCACAATCTTTTTCCAGATGGCTTGGTTGGGGAGGTTTTACACTAGGTCTAGGAGGAGTTTCTGTCCTGAAAGAGTTTCCAGAGTGGGGTGGTTGGAGGCTAGTGGTTAAAAAAAAAAAAAAAAAAATCCTAGAAGGAAACAAAATCTGATCTAGCACTTGAACCATCTGTCCAACCTATATAGTTTCCCTCCAGAAACCATTGGTACATTCTTCTGTCAAACCATTTTGGGAATAAACAGGGATAAAGACAGCTGGATGGCTATGCAGGTGTGCATTTAGGTATACATAGGGTCACTTGGTTTCACGGGGATAAATGGAGTATTGGAAGTAAGTCAGTTAAGGAAGATGGACTATGTGAAATGGATGAAAGGCACAGTTCCAGAGCCACCTTTTGGAGTTTGACAAGTCAGACAGGTGTACAGGGAGAGCTGAGTCTTAGGGTAACTAGAGAGGGGAACAGAAGTCATAGTTCTAGGTCACTAATATTTGATACGTAACATCAACAAGGTGGTTGGTGGTAAGTACAAATATACTAGGGATCGCAATTTAGTGGTTAGTTTCTCTTACTTCACTGCATTTTTGGCTTTGCTAATTATAATCTTTGTCCAGTAGAGGATATTTCATCTACCTCCTATTCTCTCTTTTTTTTTTTAAGTTTGATAGTTCCCAGAATTAAAAAAATTATTTGTACTAACCATAATTAATAATAATGGAAAATAGCATTTCATCAAAACTACAGATGGATTCTGTGTACCTAATATAAGAACAAGAAAACTCTTAGGACACTAAATGACTCAGCGTAGTCACTGCAGACATGGTCCTTCAATTTAACCACCTATTTGCAGAAGATGATAATATTTGTTTTATAAGGATATTATGATAATGAATGGGGCTAATGTTTATAAAGCATAGAAAATACTGCAGTTTAATTAATTTCGATGTATTTTTCCATGATGTGTGTATGTGTTGTGTAAAACTCCTTAAAAAAAAAAAATGGCAATATCTACTTTGGCCCAAAAGACAGAGATTAGAGTACTTCATTTTAACTTAAAAGAAAGCATTACTACCATCTATTCTATTTTTTTATGCTCTTCTAATTATAACTTTACACTTTTTTAGTTTTTATTTAAATTCCAGTTAGTCAGGGGCACCTGGGTGACTCGGTTGGGGGACCAACTTCGGCTCAGGTCATGATCTTGCGGTTCAAGCCCCGCATCGGGCTCCGTGCTGACAGCTTGGAGTCTGGAGCCTGCTTCAAATTCTGTGTCTCCCTCTCTCTCTGCCCCTTCCCCATTCGCACTCTGTCTCTGTCTTTCAAAAATGAATAAATGTTAAAAAAATTTTTTAATAAAATAAAATAAACAAATTCCAGTTAGTCAACAAACAGTGCAATATCATTTTCAGATGCACAATCCAGTGACTCAATACTTACATACACCACCCCATGCTCATCACAACGGCATTCCTCAGTCCCCATCACCTATCGCTCATCATTTATTCTAAGAACCACAAAGGATTTTAGGTTGTTCAGAGACTAGAGGAGCTACTTTATTTGTTCTTTGATTAGGCACCAATGACAGCAACAGAGACAAATTCATTCTTCGACTCAAGAAAAATTTATTGAGGGGTGCCTGGGTGGCTCTGTCAGTTAGACGTCTGACTTCGCCTCAGGTCATGATCTCATGGTTTGTGGGTTCGAGCCCCTCATCGGGCTCTGTGCTGACAGCTCAGAGCCTAGAGCCTGCTTCGGATTCTGTGTCTCCCTCTCTCTCTGCCCTTCCCCCACTCGCTCTCTCTCTCTCTCTCTCTCAAAAATAAATAAACATTTAAAAAAAAATTTTAAAGAAAAATTTATTGAGCATCTATGATGTGCTACACGGGGCTCTAGAGACTCAATTTTATTAGTAAGACATGATTCCTGTCCTCACTATAGATATAGTCTATTTAAGAAATTCCGTCTCATTACAGGGGCACCCGGGTGGCTCAGTTGGTTGAGCTTTTGACTTCAGCTCAGGTCAAGATATCACAATTCACGGGTTTGAGCCCCGCATCAGGCCCTGTGCTGACAGCTCAGAGCCTCGAGCCTGCTTCAGATTCTGTGTCTCTTCCTCTCTCTCTGTCCCTCCCCACTCGCACTGTCTCTCTCTTTCTCAAAAATAAACACTAAAAAAATTTTTAAAAAAGAAATTCTCTCTCATTTCAAAACAATGAAAAAGGAAAATATAATCATGCATTTTAAAACTTTGTGGTCTATACAACAGAGATATAATTTGCTCATAGAGAATAATTCTGTCCATCTGCCAATGTTACTCTAAAAAACATGTCATACTTCCAGGTCTAGACATTCCTAAATATAAAATGTTTCAAACTAAAAAAAAAAAATTGTGTATTTTTTAAAAAGAGAATATATGTGAAGTACAACAAAGACAGATTATTTAAATAGGTTATAAGTAATAATGTTGATCTAAATATCAACTTTAACCTAATTGAACTAAAACCAAAGGATCCTCAAAGAGAAAGTTTGCCACTGATAAACAATCATTTCATAAAAATCAGTCATTAAAAAGTAGTCGTTTGGGGGGCATCGCTGATGTCTAGCGATACCAAGTAAATAATAATGAGGTAGGTAATAAAGCTTTTATCTCCTTTAACTTGGCTGTCTGAAGATAATTGCTCCCCCCTTCTATGCAGACTCATCTGTCAATGAAATCTTCCCAGGAGAAGATACTGCCACACTATGGAGAGGGACATCCAGCCACATTGCTCACTAATTGGTCCACACCTAGGAGCTCTCAGCAGCATACTGCAGAAGATGTAGTCAATTTTGTGTTATCATAAACAATCGTCAGCACCAACGTTACAATATATTATCTAGGACATAGGAGTAATTTAGGAAACACAATAGCATCACCTTTGCCAATCCTGTACTTCATACACAAAATTATTTTTTGTTTATTTATTTATTTATCTAAAGAGAGAGAGAGGGCATGCACACACGCAGGGGAGGGGCAGAGAGGGAGAGGGAGAGAGAGAATCCCAAGCAGGCTCTGTGCCCTCAGCAGGGAGCCTGACAGACATCTCGATCTCACAAACCAAACTGTGAAATCATGACCTGAGCCAAAAATCAAGAGTCAGACACTTAACCGACTGAGCCACCCAGGCCTCCACAAAACAATTTCAATAGGAGGATAGACTTACGTGAGTGAGCCTTCCATCAGACAGAAGCCTTCAAAATCACAGCCAGCTCTAGCGATGCTAAGGCTACTAAATTTACCACAATATGGCAAAAAAAGAAAAAAAAATCACAAAATCACCATCATTAATCAACGAAGATTTCTTCAGCATCTATGGTGAGTTAAACATAACGCATGATGCTAGGGATACACAGAGAAAGAAAACACAATACCTGACCTCAGAGGGCTTATGAATCATTTAGAAAGAGAACATACACACGGCAAGTGAAACAAAACACAAGGAATCCTGAGGGAAACTACAGCACTGATGAGCATTGGGTCTTAAAGGAGGAAACCAGCTTTTAACAAAGGTCCATTATACATGTGAGCCAGTTCTTCATAGCTACATGCTTAATCTGGGTTTTAAGAAAATAGACTCTATCCTACGGAAATAATCCAAAAGCTAAGCAAAAATCTAGGCACAAAATATTGCAAAAACATTTCTGGTGACCATGAATAACTGGAAACACTCTAAACACTTAATAGGAAAGAACTTTGATCCAACTATACAGAAAAATTAGATGTAGCCGTTAAAGGAGATATTGACAAATCATTTTAAGTACAGGAAAATGCTAACTCCAATAAACTAGCATAGTAACTAAAAAGAAGGCTAGAAACCATAGATGCATTAGGATCTCAGCTTCGTGGCTTGTAATACAACTATGAAATATCACACTCATTGTTTACTCTGAAAATTAGTAAATTAAGGGAAATTAGTAAGCATTTGCCCTGCCTTTTTAGGAGGAACCAAAGTTTGTGAAGAAAAGCTGCTCTTTACAAAATCATTCCAGCTAATAAATGTAGAGGGAACAGAATTAGAAAACACCATTTTGCAATCCCGAATGAGATCATTTATTCAGGCAAGAATCTCAGAGGATGCACAAACCATTAAGATGAAAAGATGATATTCAAAAGAGCCAAAATTTCATACCATAATTACTCTTGCCAATTACACAGGGGGAAAAAATGCAGGGATATGAATCTTTTATTACAAAATTCTAAAAACAGTCAAATCTAGGTTGTAAGTATATGTATAGATAGATAGGTGTTCCTTGTGCTGGTGTTTCCATTTTTTTTATATATTTAAAAATTTCCTCATAAAAATTTGAAAGATATATATAGGAGAAAGGTTAAGAATAAATACACCAAAATATTGGCAGTAATTATGTCAACATAACTATAGGTGATTTCCATCTCAATTTAAAAAATATTATTCCGTAATTTCAAATTTTTTTCTTATGATTATATATTATTTTTATAATCAGAAAAAGTGAGTAAAAGAAATACAGACATTAGGTAGAACTGTGAGTGAAAAAAATAAAAAGCCTACCCATTTAAGGCAACAGGGATGTTGGTCTATTGTTACTTTGGTTCTGACGTTATTTAATATATTAATAGTTTCCAAAAGGAAGTTCAAGGCATATTAAGTCATATTTCAAATAGTATCTTGGCAAAGCAAGAGGGAGGGCTGCAAAAACAGGCCAACCCAGATACAAACTGCCCGTACAATTCATTAATAAACAGGACATTTTTTTTAATCTTGAGAAAAAATTCAATCTAATACCTCCGGGGGAATTCTTTTCTGCATAGTTATTCAATCATAGAGAAGCCTGGAAAGCAATAAATGGCAAGGAGGAACAGCAGTGGAGAAACGGGAGAGCCCTTGGAATGATAATGGGAAACAAATTAGAGATTTGGTTTCCAGTGACGTGAGTGAAAACCATGTCAGTGCTGATTTGGACTGGGTATGGAGGCAGAACACTGCCTTTCCTCCCTGCTCGCTGAGACCATCCAGTGCCATGTCACGTTCAAGCTGGGCACACAAGAAAGAAACCTGTGAACAGTATGGCTAGCAAAGCATATAAATAGGAGCCTTCAGGGATCCATTCATCAAAAAGACCAAGAAATTAAATTAAATATGCAGAACCCGCCATGAGAAGACAGAATAAAGAGATAAGGTTACAAAAATACGTAAAAGCTATTAATGCCAAGAAGCAAGAGAAAGCATTTAGCCCGGAGCTAAGAATAATGGCGTTAAATAAAATTAAGAACTGAAAAAAAAAAATTGTAGTAAGAAGTATTTAAATGGTGTCACTGGAACATCTCTTACTACTTGCCTTTACATGCTACTGCAAAATATGATATCTTATTCTCCGTATACGGTGACTTGCCAGTGTTAATGCTCTTCCCTTTTGGTCTGGGAGTGGCTTGCGTGGAGTCTTTAAATAATAGTACAGTACCGTGGTGCCCAAATTTTGCTGCAGAGGACCATCTGGGGAATTTTTGAAATCTCAGTGATCAGGTTGTATACCATACCTCTTAAACCAAAATATCTGGGAGTAGGAGCCATGCATCAGCATATTTAGAGATCATCAAGAGAATCAATGTACAGCAAAGTTTGGGCATTACTGGCCTACCACGCAGAGGCAAATGCTGGGAGTTGGACTGACTACAGAATTCATGCTGATTAAAATACTTATTTATTTGTCTATTTATTTATTTTAGAGACAAAGAGAACATGAGCAGGGGGAGAGGAGTAGAGGGAGAGAGAGTGAATCCAGTGTGAAGATCGAACTCACCAACCATGAGATCATGACCTGAGCGGAAATCAAGAGTGGGACACCTAACCGTCTGAGCCATCCAGGTGCCCCTCTGCTGGTGAAAATATTTTAAGAAAAAAAACCCATCGCACAAGTGCTAGCAGCCTAGTCAAATCATATAACTTCAACATAGGAAGAGGCGAGAACTCTGATGCTGGGGGCAAAACAGTGTCGCGCTGAGCCAGTCAGCCACCAGCAACAGAAGCGTGAATTGCACCACAGGTGCAGCTTGATAAGGAACCTCTGCTGGAATGTCGTAAGGACTACCTCCATGCTCACTGAAGTCAGTGTGTTTTTTCATCCCTTTCTATGGATAACAACTGAGAGCCCATATGCTCTGTTACCATTTGAAGCCAACTGCATTAAAATTTTTTCATCCCTAATCGATACTGGTTTCATTCAGAATATCAAACCATTTTGAATTACTTCCATTTCTGTTTTTGTCTTCTGATCATGTCTATTAACATTCTCCCACATAATAATTCAGGATGTCTCGTGAATCACTGTAATTTTCACAACATATATAAAGTGATTTAAGTACATGAATTTGGAAGTGACTTGAAAAGCAATATGAGGCTTATATCACTTGAAAAGCATACAATATTTTGAGTTTGGCTTTTGAAAACAAACTTATAATTTTGCTTATTCTGCACAAGAAGCCAAAGATTATCTCCTCTCTCTCAAATACTGTCCTCCCTCAAAGGAAAACTGGATGCATTCTTCTCTGCTCCCCTCCATAGCCACCAGCCTGTCTCTAACCCCTCTTCACCGTGGCCCTCTCGTGGCCCCTGACCCTCAGTGAGAAGGATTTCCCAGGCTCCAGCAGGGCCTGCTGCCATCTAATCTGGGGTAGGAGTAAGATCAGTGTTTCCCACAAATGGCCGTGTCCAGACTACCAAGCTGGAGCTATCTTAGGGAAGTGGAGGACAGATCTTAGGTCTTAGGGCTGCTGGTAAAACCCAGCAGGCCTGACACGGAGCTGCCATGCCCACTAATCAAACAGGATGGGAACTTCCTTTCCAGAACCGTTTCGTTTTTGTGGCTGCCAGTAACCCAGGGCTGAGACAGACACATTCGCCCACTACCCTTTCTAACCCTCTTCTTTATTGACATAAACACAATTTAGCTATGTAAATTGCACAACTCAATAGTTTTTAGTACATTCATGGGTGTTGTACAAATGTCACAATTTTTGGACATTTTCATCACCCTCAAAAGAAACCCTGAACCCATTAGCAGTCATTTCCATTTCTCCCCAACAACAGGCCCTCTCCCCTCAGCCCCAGGCAACCACTAATATACTTTTTGTCTCTAGGATTTGCCTATTCTAGAAATAGGCAAATTTCACACAAATATAATCATACAATATATGCCCTTCTGTGTCTGACTTCTTAGCATAATGGTTTCAAGGTTCATCTACATATCAGTACTTCATTCCTTTTTATTGCCAAAAAATTCCATTTTATAGATTTATCACATTTTATCGATCCATTCATCAGTTAACAGGCATTTGGTTATTTCTACTTTTGGACATTATGAATAGACATTTGTGTACAAGTTTCTGTACAGATGTATATTTTCATTTCTCTTGGGGATATACTTAGGAGTGGAATTGTTGGAAGGAAGTCATGTTATTCTGTGTTTAATCTTTTGAGAAACTGCCAGACTATTTCCCATAGCAGCTGTGCCACTTTATATTCCCACCAGCAATATATGAGGGTTCCAGTTTCTCTACATCCTCACCAACACTTGTTATTATCTCTCTTTGATTTTAATCCTCCTAGTGGGTATAAAGTAGTTATCTCATTGTGGTTTTGATTTGCATTTCCCCAATGGCTACTGACATGGAGCATCTTTTCCTGTGCCAGAAGGCCATTTGTGGATCTTCTCTGAGAAAATGTTTACTGAATTCCTTTGCTCATTTTTAAACTGGGGTATTTGTCTTATTGAGTTTCTTATATATTCTTTATGCTAGATATATGATATCAGACATATGATTTGCAAATGTCCTCTCCCATTCTGTGGGTCATTTTTTCCCTTCTTAATGGTGTTCATTAAAAGCACAAGAGTTTTCTTACCCACTGGTTTCTTTTTTCTCTCTTTTTCCTCTTAATCAATCTTATATACTGGTGGTTCTATACAAGGCTGGAATATAGGCTTTTAATAGCAGTGATTTTCATCTGTTTTGATAAATGCTGTAATCCCAACACCTAAAATGGTACCCAGTACATAGTATACCCTTAATAAATATTTGTTGAACTGGGGTGCCTGGGTGGCTCAGTCGGTTAAGCATCTGGCTCTGGACTTCGGCTCAGATCATGATCTCATGGTTCATGAGTTTGAGCCCCACGTCGGGGCTGATGCATGGAGCCCACTTGGGATTCTCTCTCTCTCTCTGCTCCTCCCCCACTCATCACACACAGTTTCTCCCAAAATAAATAAATAAATTTTTAAAAATAAATATTTGTTGAATGAATGAATGTACAACATTCACATACACTCAAATTTTAATCTTTCTGGGAACATATCCCACATCTTGTTCCAGTGTGGCCTTTTGAAACCACAGAAATGACCCTGGCTGTCAGCCCAGTGAAATATTAGGGGACACTCAGCTAAGCACAAACAGCAGGATCACCTACCTCCCTTCTAGTCTTTAATCTTAACTAACGCCCTCCTATTTACAGAGGAGTTGCTAATCAGCATAGCAATAGAATACCCATCCTATACCTTTCCCTAATGCCCAAAGGACAAACCCATCCTATACCTTTCCCTAATGCCCAAAGGACAAACCATATTCAACACATGGTTGAATTCTTTTATTATTTTAAGAGAGAGTCATTTAGTCCTACAGAAGTTAACTTACAATGATCCAAAGAAACTAAGAGTCACCAGGGTAAGGGCTCTCGTCACCACACCATCGGAACACTTCCACGTCTTGTTTTTGGTTTGGTTTTGTTTTTTTCAGGTCTTCTTTGGATGAACACTGAGAGCAGATGACAGTCCATCAAGAGTCATGCAGCTGTGGTAAGCATGGCGGGATGAAGGCTCAGACACAGAAAATCCACTGAAGCCACCACAAACTAGAACCCATCTTTGCTGGCCTCTATAATATTTTTGGCTATAACATATACCATTCTCATTAAAATAATTAAGTCTCCTTTTGCTTAAATGAGTGCTGATTGGAATCACTCTGTTTACTTTGGTCAAATTCGTCAGAGCAAACAGAAGTGGCCTGGAGAGAGAAGGACCATCTCAGATACTAAAGTAAGGACCCTTCACAGTCTGGCTCTGAATAGATTCAAGACTACCATTACAATTCAAATTTTTTCAGGGCGCCTGGGTGCCTCAGTTGGTTAAGTGCCCAACCCTAGATTTTGGCTCAAGTCATGATCTCACAGTTCATGACATCAAGCCCTGTGTCAGGCTCCGTGTTGACAGTGTGAAACCTGCTTGGGATTCTCTCTTTCACTCTCTCTCTCTCTCTCAAAATAAATAAATAAACATTAATTTTTAAAAAAATTTTTCTTTCTTCTTTTTATTAGGGTATAATTTACAAATAAAACTATAAGATATTTAAAGTATACAACATGATTACATGTATACATTATGAAAGGATTTCCCCCATTGAGTTAATTAGCACATCCATCACCTCATATATTTACCTTTTTTTTTTTAGCGTGAACATTTAAGTTCTATTCCGTTAGCAAATTTCAATTTATACAATACAATATAGTGTTAAATGTACAGTTATCAACTATAGTCACCGTGTTACACATTAGACAAAATTTTTTTACATTATTTTCATTATGTCACTTTTCTAAACTTGTATCCTTTATTGCTCCCAATTATCTACAGAAAGAATTTCAAACTTCTCAGCATGGCATCTAGGGTTCCTATTATCTGGTCCCACCTTGTCCCCCTAGCTTCTTCCCACCTTTCTTCAATACCAACACACTCCCTGTGAGCCATCTCTCCTGCCTTCCAAACATGTCATACTCACTCCCATACAAACTCTTTGCACTTGTTTGAACACAGCGATTTAGTACGTTTCTACATCTTGGCATTATATTTTAGAAAAGCAGTTTAGTGACAGATGGTGAATGCTTTTCATTTCTTAGTTGTACACTTAACAATTTTCTTTTGGCCCTGGCTTATTAGTTTTATTTTTATTTCTCAAATTGAAACTTTAATATCGAAAGTTACAGAAGCAGATGCTTTCAAACACAGAAAGAGCAGAGCAGTTAAGTATGCAAAAAAATACATATTTTAAAATATCTAAAACAATAAGCAAAATTAACAACACAAGTTACACCTACCTAATAATAAGCTTTTTAAACAGCAAAGAAATATGAGGAAAGAATCATGAATACTTACTATTCAAATCACTTTGATGTGAATTTTTTTCCCCACGAAACCTAAAGAATATTTAAACACTTTAAAGTATGCTTCGTAAACTACACTGTAGTACAACAAATAGATCTCTTAATAAAAGAACAAAAAGCTCACTAACTAGATGCCTTCTCAACAAATCAAACTGATAGAATTTACCCAAATTCCATTCAAAGAGAAAATCAATTCACAAAACTGTTAGCCTACACAACTAGTCTACACAGATGAACAAATATTCAGTGTTGCTAGCAATCAAAGAATTAAAAATCAAAACAAGATACCACTTTTGCCATCCAAATTGGCTTTATTGTATAATTCCATATTTCACACACATTTAGGATTATACCACATTATGTTTTTTCAAATTACTCATTGTAGCAAGGCTAAAGTTAGATGGATACTCTCAAATATGACTGATAAATGTGACTTGGTTCAATGTTACCAGAAAGTGATTTGGGGGGGGTGCCTGGGTGGCTCAGTCGGTTGAGCATCTGACTCTTGATCAGGTCATGATCTCACGGTTCATAAGATCAAGCCCCACATCAGGCTCTGTGCTGACAGCATGGAGTCTGCCTGAGATTCTCTCTCTCTCTCTGTCCCTCCCCTGCTCTCTCTACTTTTCTCTCTTTAAAAAGAGAGAAAAATAAAGTGATTCTGGCATTTTAAATTATCTATCCTGTGGTCTTATAGTCTCTAAAAGTTACATTTTTAATGATTATCCAATATTTCATCGAACCAATATATCACTAGTTATTTAATCATTCCCCTATCATTAAGTATATAGCTTTTTTTTTCCAGTTTGCTACCATAAATGCTGAAATAAACATTTTTATACCATTTTTGACATCTCTATTTTTTTCAGATCGATTCTAGAAGAAATAGTACTAGGGGAGTCTGGGTGGCTCAGTCAGCTAAGCATCTGACTTCGGCTCAGGTCATGATCTCATGGTTGGTGCATTCAAGCCTTGCATCGGGCTCTGTGCTGACAGCTCAGAGCCTGGAGCCTACTTCAGATTCTGTGTCTCCCTCTCTCTCTGCCCCTCCCCTGATCGTGCTCTGTCTTTCTCTGTCTCTCAAAAATAAATAAATGTTAAAAAAATTATAAAATCTAAAAACAAAGACAGACATACAGAATGGCAATATAGAAAATGTGGATAAATGTAACAATTGACAATGAAACAAAAAAGTCCAGAAATCAACTCATACATATATTGTGAATTGATCTGCACCAAAGGTGCCAAGACAATTAAATAAGGAAATGATAACCTTTTCAAAAAGAGTGCTGTAAAAACCAGATATCCATATGCAAAAATAAAAATGAACCTTAACCTTTACCTCACATCATACACAAAAATAACTCACAATGGGTCACAGACCTAAATATAAATCTAAAACTATAAGAATTCTAGAAGAAAACACAGAGAAAAATCTTCGCTTAGGTTGGGCAAATAATTTTTTATATGATATAAGAACATAAATTCTAAAAGAAAAAAATGACAAATTAGACTTCATCAAAATGTAAAACTTTCACTCTTCAGAAATCAGTGTTAAGAAAATGAAATGGTAAGCCACAGGCCTGGAGAAAATATTAATACTTATACCTGGTAAGTATTGTGTCCAGAATATAAAGGACCCTTATGATCCAACAATAGGAAGATGATGGATAACCCAATTTTAAAAATGAGCAAAAGACCCAAAACAGAAAGTCCAGAAAAGAGGATACATGAATATCAAATAGGTACATTAAAAGATGTTCAAGGTCATTAGTCATTAGGGAAATCACAAGATACTACCACACAATCCCTACAATGGCTAAAATTAAATATTGATAGCTTTAGAGGATGTAGAGAAAGTGGAACTTTCATACTTTTCTGGTGGAAATGCAAATTGGTTCAGCCACTATGGAAAACAATTTGGTAGTTTGTTAATAAAGTTCAACATGCACTTACCATATGACCCAGCACTTCCACTCTTAGGTATTTACCAAAGAGAAATGAAAACACAGATCTACACAAACATGATCTCCTATTCATATAGCCCAAACTGGAAGCAATCCAAACATCCTCACCTGGTGAACAGATAAATGTTGGCATCTTTGCATGACAGAATAACGTACAACAAAAAGAACAAACTACTGATACAGGCAATGAGTTGTAAAAGTATTATGCTAAGTGAAAGAAGCCAGATGCAAAAGATTCCATCCTATATGAATTCCAAAAAAGGCATACTGTAGTGACAGAAAGCAGTTTGGTCGTTGCCATGGGCCAAGTGGTAGAGTATTGGTGGAAACATATGGAAACCATTTGGGATGATGTCATTGTTCTACATCTTCACTGTGGTGTCTGTTACAGGATTGCATACATTTTTCAAAACTGAAAATCCAGTTTAATTCACTGAATTCACTTAAGTGAGTTTTATTGTATGTAAATTATACCTCAACAAAACCGATTCAAACTCTTTGAATAAAACACTATTTAATAATAGTTTCTTTTCATTTTTAAAAATCGGGGCTGAAAGAAATATCTTGATGTGGATGAGGAATTTGTCTCATAAAGATGGTCGACAAAGGGGTGAATATTGAGTACACCTTTCCCTGGGAGGAGATGTGTCAACAACAAGAGGGTTTCTTTCCCCAGAGATTAGTATTCAAATCGATCTTATTCAATGCTAATATAAAGAAGGTGATTGTATAGGAACCAAAGTTTATAGATGACCCTTAAATGCCTTTTAATAGTGCATGCTAAGTGAATGAAGATAAATTGCTGGATGATTTCGTACTGTATAAATAGGATAGATAATGCATTTTAAGACAAGCAATTCAAACATACATTAATAATATTATATGGGCTCAAGTTATTTTCCTGGGATACTTTGTTTCCTGAAACCTTGGTATCTATTGAAGACATGATAATGGTATTATGGGGTTTTTTTAAAAGAAGAATTCTTTATCTTTTAGAAGCAAATACTAAAGTCTACAATGAAGTGATAGGATATCTGGGGTTTGCTTTAAAATAATCCAGTGAGGTGGGGAGAAGTTAAGAGGTGAGTGTGGATTAGGAATATAGAGGGAACAAGATTGGACATGTGTTGATAATTGTTGAAGCTGAGTGATGAGTACAAGAGATTTACTTTTCTATTCTCTTTATTGTGTGTATATTTAAACATTTCCATAATAAAGAGGTGTTTGGGGTTTTTTTTTAAGTTTCCTAAGTAAAAAAAAGTCTATCTTAACATAGGTGAACTTGTCCTGGAGTCATCCTGGATTATGCTACATAGTCCATAAGAAGTTGAAAATACATTCTTTAAGGTGTTATTTTCAAGTCAAGGCAAAGATACGGCAGAATCACCAAGGGTGCTCATCCATTCTATGCCAAGAGCCTCTCTAGAAGATTTGATTTGATTGGATGGTGAGTTTAGGAACTGAGAGTTTAAGACGGTGCTCAATCCCCAGGGGAGAGGAAAAGTAAAGGCTAGGTGAACTTCCAGGACTTCTACCAATGAGAAATCATTTGGGGAATATCTATAATCAGTGGGAAAGCAGAGTTTCACCATATTATCCCAACAGGCAGTTAAATTACAAAGCTAACAGAATCCTAGGATCAGACAGAGGACAGAAGACAAATTATTCCATCCTATATATTAATTGCCAAAAAAAAAATACTATTGGAAATTCAAAAAAAATCCAGAGAAGAGGAATTAATTATTTTATTAGAAACTCAAGGAAAGTCAATGAAAACAAGAGAGCAAAAGAAAACATTGGAGACTTGAAGGTTATAAATTCAGAGGCAGACATAGTGTAATTGGGGACTTTTCACTAAATCCTAGCATGCTAGAACCAGAGGATGCCACTTAAGCTTAAAAGATAATAAATTATGTTCAAATAAAAGGACATACACTTTATAAAAATGTTTTAGTCAAGCACATGAAGATGGTTATGCAGCGTTTAACTAGTAAATAATAAAATGTAATTAAGGTAAAGGAAGATATCTGAGAGACAAATCCTAAACATTTTCAAACTAAACATTTGAGACACCATGAAAGTCACCTACGTTTTTGCAATCTATGCATTGGTATTACTTCCCAGACAGAATTGGCCAAATCATCCATGTTGCCAAATACTGCAGTTCTTAGTTTTTCAAGATTTGATGAAAACCCATGAGTCACTGCCACAATGGCTCCTGGTCCTTGATAAATAGAAAGACTCTCCATTTCTACAGTCAAACATGTGAAAACATTTTAGCCAGAAGCAGAATAATGCAGCTTCCACCACCCCAGCCACCAGCCTTGAAAAGCTGCTCTTCCAGTTATTTCCTGCTGTGTAACAAACTACCTCAAAACTCAGTAGCTTAACACAGCATCCATTTTATTCTATTTTATGATGTGGTGGGTCAGAAATTTGGGAACAGCAAGGCTAGGTGATTCTTCTGTTCCGTGTGGTATCATTGGGGTCACTCGTGCTATTCAGCGGGTGGCTGGGCTAGGCTAGAGGGTCCCAGGTGACTTCCCTTACAAGCCCAATGTCTTGATGGTGTTTCAGATGGCAGGGTTCAATTGAGCTCCTCTCCCTCACTATGTAATCTCAGGACCTCTCCATGTTTTCTCTAACAGGGTAGTTAGACTACTTAACTAATGGCTGATTTATGATCAGGACTCCAAGAGACAAAGGAGAAAGCTGTCAGACCTCTTAGAACAGGCCCAGAACTGGTATTGTATCACTTCTGTTGTGTACTATTGATCAAGGCAATCCAGGCCAGCCTTGATTCAAATGCAGAGAAATGGATCTCTCAATGGAAGGAATGCCCAAGAATTTGAGACAATTTTTAATCTATCACAGATGTCCTCAGAAAACCATCAGGAACAGAAAAATATTCCTGTCTGCCTTTAAAGAAAGCCAGAAAGGAATTTTTCCTGGACTAAATGTTTATACAATAAGAAAGATAAATGGTTATACATACCACAGTATTCCTGTTCTTAGCCAGACCAACAGAATATTCTCAGTCAGTCACATATGGAAGTGTTTTTTTTTCTCAGTTTGCCCATATGTGGGTGAGTATATGTAAAATATGCATGCATCTTATTCTATATGCATTCATTAAGTGACTTTATTAGAAAGGAAGTTAGGATGGTTCTAAATAACATATGATAGAGAATGAATCTTTTCAACTTAATTTTCTTAAAAAGTCTTAAAGCTTATCCCAAGGACTATACGATATTAGCAATAACAATGATTATTCCGAGTGTAAAGACACATTTCATCATTACAAGAACTCTACCAGCTGATAATGTTAGCCCCAGGTCACAAGCTATCGTTAGGGTTTGAACCCCAGTTCACTATAGCTCTAAAGCCTACAGTCACATTACAAATGTGGTAGAGAAATAACAAGTGTCAGCAAAGAAGTGAAACAACACAAACTCTCATAGAGAGCTGGTGGGATTGTTCATTGGTACGGTTATTACAGCCAATCTGGAAAATATTATTTGAAAGCATATAGTCTGTGACCTAATATTCCTACCCCTAGTTAAATTCCCTAGAGAAACTCATGCACATGTACAGGAGACATATACAAGCATATTTATAACCTCACTGTTAGTAATAACACAACAAGAAACAACACAAATAACAATCAATAGTAAAACAGAGAGCTAAGGGGTCGTGTTTTCATATATTACAGTAACATTCACTGGTGAAAACGAATGACCTAGAATAACACGTATCAACACGGATGAATCTCAAAAATCTAAACCTGAGGAAAAGGAACAAGTTACAGATGAATACCTAAGTATGATTCCATTCATAGAAAGCAGAAAACACTGAACAATATGTTTATTAAAATGCATACAAGGGGTAAAATTGTAATGAAATAAGACAGTATCGTATAAAATTCAGCCAGGAAGAACAGGAATATGGTCTGACAGGAACACAGAGGGGGCATTTGGAATATGGCAAAGTTCTACCTCTCGGCCTGGATGAGAGTTCATTTTGTTAGTTTTCTTTTAACTAAAAATGCTTCCTTTACACAACTAACCATTATCAGTTGCCCTCCTAGCACATTTCAGTACCTGAAGCTAATTTGCCACACCGCAGTTTTCCATCGATGGCTTTCCCATCACCCCTCCCAGCATGACTGGGCAGGGTGAGCTAACCTGATTGATGTCCCTGCCCCCACACCACCCCAGCTAACTCTGTAGTCTATCAGTACACCTGGGCAACTGTCTCTAATAAGTGTTTGAAAATCTGGTATATGAAGAGAGGTTATTGCCTTTCTAATGGATCTCTGTGAAAAAACATTATTATTTCTACCTCATTAAGATGCAAATATGTATCACCACCACAGATCAACTATATAGCATAATTCCTATTATTAACAAAACCGTATTGTGTATTTTAAATTTTTCTAAAAGAGTAGGTCTATGTTAAGCGTTTTTACAACAACAAATAATAATAATAAATAGGGTAGGAGAAAACTTCTGGAGGTGATAGATATGTTTATGGCATAGATTCTGGTGATTGTTTCATAGGCATATACCTATCTCCAAACTCACCAAGTTATATGTGTTAAATATGGACAGCATGTCAATCATATCGCAACAAAGTAATTTTTAAAAATTCATCACCACATGCCACTATGAAATATTTTCTTAGAAACAAAAGGTTCATCATTGCTGTATAGAAAAGGTAACCATAGTCTCTATTATGAGCAAATTTGTCTAAATTTATTATGCACAAAGAACAGCAAAAATGTGTTTGTACCTTGATATTGAAGTAGATGTAATGAAAGACAAAGAAAAATGTTACTGCTTCAGTGTGGAAAGATGACATCATTAGGGAAGAAAACAGTACTTTTAAATTTTCAAATGTTTCCACTGTCACAAAGGAATAAATACAATAATTAGAAAAACCCAAGTGAAATATATTTTATTTCTATTTGTTGGCATACACGCAAAGCAGAAAGACTTCTTAGGGTTTTTTCTTTCCTTTAACAATAAGTTAATGTCCAAGTATCTAAAGAAAAAAACTTCAAATTATAATCTTTTTTTCCTCCCATGTCAAAGCCAAGGTTTACTCCTAGCTATTTTAATAGGTAACATATTAGGTCAAAAAAAAAAAAGTAAATTAAAATTAATTCCCTGGAGGGCACATTTTTTACCAGATTAAAATGAGACAGTAAGTTATGCATCCGGTATGAAAAACAACACTTTGAGGGCAATTTGAAAGGGAAGTATTTTTCTCCAGCTGTGAAACTTTATAACAATATATTTTTAAAAACTGGTAGTTGGAGGGGCACCTGGGTGACTCGGTTGGTTGAGCGCCTAACTTCAGCTCAGGTCATGATCTTGCAGTTCATGGGTTTGAGCCCCACATCCGGCTCACTGCTGTCAGCCTATCAGCTCAGGGCCCGCTTTGGATCTTCTGTCCCCCTCTCTCCCTGCCCCTTCCCCGCTTATGGTCTGTCTCTCTCAAAAATAAATAAAACATTAAAAAAATTTTTTTTAATTTGGTAGTTTCACATATTCCATTTCTTTCTAAATTTATGAGTAATACATCCCAGAATCATGTGACCTTCTAATACATATGCTTAAAATAACTATCTGCAAGGCAAAGAATGAAATCAACATTATATAGTGTGGGTTCATGTTTGCTTTTGATAATATTAATAGGATTTCCTGGTAACACTCATGATCATTATTAATACAATACTATGTCCCCTAAATCTTTCCTGGACAAGAGTAAATATAAGTAATATAAACTCAATTTTACCATTTTCATGCTGAGCACTGTATATTATCTCTAATCCTTATATGCAGATTCTTATTATCTCCATTCCATACAAGAGGACAGTGAGTCTTGGAGAAACCAAGCAAGTGGTTCAGCACTGCATTACTGGTAAACGGTAAGATGGGGATTGGAATCTAAGTGTCCCACTGCTTCCATGCTATTATTCATTCTTATACTCATGTTAGTTAAAATAGGGCCTTTGGATTACAGTAACTTTAACACAGCAGTGCCTGCTATGGCATGGACAATTCCATGTTTGACATGTCACTAAAATACCATCATTAAAAAAGGTTCTACTCTAAACATGTGTTTTTCTGTTATTTGAAACTTAACTAGAACATAGATTCATTATGAGTTATATAGATACTTAACCTTCACATTATCCAAAGGTTGATAAAGATAAATGTCCTGGACGAGCAGGCACTTCTAAATATTACTGTTTACAATTAATTGGAAAAGAAATATCCAATGAAGATATTATTATATCCATTGGGAATCAAAGCATGATTTCAAGCCAAAGCCATCTTGAAAAAAGAAGAACAAAGATGGAAACAGTACATTTCCTGATTTCAAGCTACATTTCAAAGCTATAGTATCAAAAATGTATGACACTGACATTTAAAACAGACATGCATATCAGTGGGACAGAATAGAGAGCCCAGAAATAAACCTATGCATAAATGGTCAATCTACTTATGACAGAGGAGCCAAAAATATTCAATAGGGAAAGGATAGTCTCTTTAATAAATGGTGTTGGAAAAACTGGATAGCTACATGCAAATGAATAAAACCAGGCCTCTATCTTATGCCATATGCAAAAATCAAGTCAAAATGTATTAAAGACTTGAACATACAATCTGAAATTGTAAAATTACTAGAAGAAAACATAGAGACCTTGACAACTGGTCTTCGCAATGATTTTTTGCATTTCACACCAAAAGCAGAAGCAAACAAGTGGGAATACATCAAACTAAAAATGTCTGTTCAACAAAAGAAGCCATCAACAAAATGAAAAGGCAACGTATGAAATAGGAGAAAATATTGGCAAACCACATATTTGATGCGGTTAATATCCAAAATATATAAGGAATTCATACAACTCAATAGCAAAAAATCAAAACAACTAACCTACATTAAAAATGGACAAGGAAATTCAATAGACATTTTTCCAAAGAAGACATACAACTGACCCAACAGGTCCACAACTTCTCTAATAATCAGGAAATGCAAATAAAGACCACAATGAGATATCACACTTGTTAGGATGGCTCTTACAAAAAATAAAAATAAATTAAAATAAATTTTAAGAAAAGATAACGAATTCCAATGAGGATGTGGAGAAAAAGGAATCTTTGTGTACTGCTGGCAGGAATGTAAATGGTACAGCCATTGTGGAAAATAGCATGGATTTTCTCAAGGAATTAAAAATAGAACTACCATATGATCCAACAATCTCACCTCTGGGTATATATCCAAATGAAATGAACTATTATCTCAAAGATATATCTGTACTCTCATGTTTACTACAACATTATTCACAATAGCCAAGGTATAGAAACAATGTAAATGTCCATCAATGGATGACTGGATGAAGAAAATCTAGTGTGTGTACACCCACACACACACACACACACACACACACACACACACACACACTGGAATATTATTCAGCCTCAAAAAAGTAGGAAATCTTGTCATTTGTGACAATATGGATGAACCTGGAGGACATTACGCTGATGGAATAAGTCAGACAGTAAAACAAATATTTCATGGCATTGCTTACATGTGAAATTTAAAGAGAAAAAAAAGAAGTGAACTCATAGAAATAAGAAGTAGAAAAGAGGTTGCCAGGGGCTGGGGAGGCGGTGGGGAAAATAGGGAGATGTTGGTAAAAGGATACAAACTTTCAGTTACAAGGTAAATAAGATCCATAAGAGGATTTAATGTATAGCATGGTGATTATAGTGGATAACACTGTTTTGTATAACTGAAATTTGCTAAGAGAGAAATTATATGTTCTCACCCAAAAAGCTAGGGGGTATAAATATGTGAGGTGACGGATGTGTTAATTAACCAGAAGTTAGTTAACTAGATGCACAGGTATATGAAATCATCACGTTGTACACTTTAAATGTCTTGCAATTGTGTCAATTATACTCAATAAAGTTAAAAATAAAAATAGTATCAAAGCATAATTTCAAACTGATCTCTATTTGAGGAGTTTAAATCACCTGATCCTACGTAAGAGAGATCTTTGGGAAATGATATGACCATTTATTTATGTTCCCAAATAGATGAGGGCACACTACACTTTGACATTTTGAAAAGGATTGCATTAACAAAACTTACTAGCTCCGATAAATAATAAGATTGTGATCTTTTCCGTATTGCAGTTTTCTGGGTACTTGAAGCACATAGATCTACTAGACCCTACCTGGGGACAGATTTTTAAAAGATGGCCTATCAAGTCATCTCTGTCCCTAAATTTTGATACCACGACCAGAGAGTAGAGACCCTGTACCATAAGTTGTAGCTTGCCATGTTAGGGAGTATAAAGCTCAATTTACCAACAAGGGAAATAAAACTAATACTTATTGAATGCCTACTAGATACCTAGTACTTACACTAGGTATATTAAATGCATTTTATCACTTAATAACATTAATATTATTATAGCCATTTTACAGATTGAAAAACTGAGGACTGGAGAGGTTAAGTAACATTCCCATGGCGGCACCACAAGTAAGTGGCAGCCCAGAATTTAATCCTGCTTGAATCTTCCATGCTCATCTCTTACTTTCTGCCCTACATCAATATGTATGGTGCTTGTTAGTGATACATTCTAAATAGCAGCTCAAGGCTCCTTCCCCTTATTTCTCTTTAAGAAAAACTGATGTGGCCAGAAGCCAAAATCACTACCATTGAGCTATGGGATTATAGACTGAAGTTTTCAGTATGAGTCAAAGTCTCTTGTCAACATGGCTTGCTGCCTTGGATTCCTTACTTTAGACTGCCATTGATAGCTTCTTTACTGTTTAGACTTAAGTAAAGAGTGACAAAACCTATGTGAGGGGAGGGATGGACCTGTATGCCGTTGTCCATGGTCCTGAAATGTCATGCATGCTAGGTTTGCTCCTCTGGGAAGAGATGTGGTTATGGATGTGGCACAAGGCACAAACCCGGGAAGGTCTGGCAGAACTAGGTGTGGTCCGAAGAAAAGGATGCATAGAGTAGATGGCTTAACCGGCACAATCCAATAGAATTTTTTTGTAATGGTGATAATGTTCCACTCCTGCATCTTTCGATGTAGTAGCCATTAACTATATGTGGCTACCGGGCACTTGAAACATGGCTAATAGATGAGTAATCAAATTTTTATTTCATTTAATTTTAACTAATTTAAATTTAAATAGCCACATGTGTACCATATTGGACAATACAGATTAGATCATCAGCACCAAGCTGTTTCCTGAAAATGCAAATTCCTGGGCACCACACCAGATGTACTGGGTCACAATCTCTGGGATGAGTTCAGGGATGTGCACTTTTAACAAGGAAATTCCTCAGACCCTCTATCATACAGGGTCAGCCTTCCAAAACTTCTCCCCTGAGCCCACTGATGCCAGCCACTTTCACCAGTTTCTGAGCTTGTCCTGACTTAGAAAATTTAAAAGACTCAACCCCACTGTCACCCCTGCCTTTATACCTGGGACCCAGTGGCTCGGGATGGTTGTTGAGCTTCCACATCCTCCCTCTTCATCCCAAGATTACTTAAAGGCTCCCATTAAGGACACGTATGATATGGAAACTCTAAGCTCCTGTCTGATCCTGCCCTAAGTCACAGAACTCCCAAATTCATATACCATTTGCCTTCCCTACCCATACAGTTTTGTGTATCCAGAGAAGCAGGCATTTCTCTTGGTTTCTTCTTCCTTAAGTCCCCTGTCCTTTCCCTAATTCCCTCTACTTGTAAGGATGGTGCTTTCCTAGTTCCCACCAGTCTGTCTCAAACGAATCTTCATCTACACAATCTCTATTCACAGTCAGGATATGTGGAGAGCTCTCATTGACTCTCCACCTGACTACTACCCTTCTGACTTTCAAGTTAAACTCAGTTAGAATGAACATCCAGGTTCTGATGAATGACCAACTCATCCATAAATCTGATATATTTTGGAAACACAGAGTCTTTAATCCTCTGTGGCTAAATCCATTTCTCTAAGCTTCACATACTGATCACTTTACCCAGGTTCCAGCATACTACACCTCTAAGCCCACCTTAATTAAATATTTTTAATTTAATAATGGAGGTCAAAGATAAAACTAAATAATTATTTTCAGGACTGTGAGTTCAATATCTATTAAAGTTTTCCTATCTCCTCCCCACCACCATCTCCACTTATACGTGCACATACACACCACATAGAATGTACGCTGATATAACACTTAAAAAAATCATTTTCCATGGATCACCACATTTGACTGAAAGAATGTATAGACTGTTACCTAAATCATCCCACATAGAGCCTCCACATTGTGGCATAGTTTCCTCTCTCATTGACCCTGAGCTTAGCCATGTGACTTGGTAAGCCCTTGCACATTGAGACTTGCCTTCTTGGAATTACTGCCATTGCCATGTAAGAAACCCAGGCTCTGCTGTTGAAGCAGCCACATAGAGAATGGAGGCACTCTGCTGAGAGTCCCAGCTGACCTCCATGTGAGGGGGTAGCTGTGTGGGGTCATCCAGCTCCAGTCAAACCTCCGTATCATTGTACCTGCATTAGTGACCCCAAAAAACCAACAGAAGAACTGCCCAGCTGAACCCAGATCAAATTGTAAGCAAATAAATTATCATGTTTTAAGCCATCAAGTTTTGGGTCAGTTTGTTACCTAGCAATAGATGACTGACCCTAGGAGATATTACCATTATCCTTTTAAAAAAATTTTTTTTAACGTTTATTTATTTTTGAGACAGAGAGAGACAGAGCATGAACGGGGGAGGGTCAGAGAGAGAGGGAGACACAGAATCGGGAACAGGCTCCAGGCTCTGGGCCATCATCAGCCCAGAGCCTGACATGGGGCTCGAACTCACGGACCGTGAGATCGTGACCTGAGCTGAAGTCGGACGCTTAACCGACTGAGCCACCCAGGTGCCCCAACCATTATTCTTATTTTATAAATTAGGAATATGAAGTTCAGAGAGATTGTGTAATTTATCCAAGATCTTAGAGCTACAAAACAGCAGAAGAGGATCTAGAACTTCAGTCTTTCCCCAGGTTCAGCACCTCTGCACGCTAGGCTGAATCCATACAACCTCCATTCAACTAGTAAAGGGTTTTCAATGAACCCAGTCCTCCCCAGACTGCATTTTGCCAACCTAGTCCCCAACCTCCAGCATCCCTTTATTGAGGATAAGAGTCCATCAGCTCTCTCTCTTGGCCTGCTGGTGATCTTACTTTGTCACTTTCATTCTGCAAAAAACTAAGGCTGGGATGTATTTTAAGGGACCTACTTGAATACAGCTAGTGGAAACATTAAAAGGCGAGACCTACCTCACACGCAAAATGAATATTCTGGTCTACAGCACTGACATAGGTGATCATAATGGAGAAGAGAGAAATAAACTTATCTGGTCTGGAGGAAAACAATAAGAATCACTTAAGGATTAGAAGAAATATATTAGTGAAAAACAGATTTTGGAATCAAAGTTCTTATTCATAGAGAACACTACAGTTATATAAATTCTTTAATGCAAACCTGAAGAATGAAATGGGTTTAAATGGCAAAACTGTGAAAATGTGCCATAAAACTGAATAAAATTTTTAAATGGAAATGTTGGGGTAAATAAAGCCATGATAAATGTATTAAGAAAAAAAAACTTGCCTTTTGAGAAGTCTGTAGAGGAATTACTAAAAGAGTGAGGAGATATGAATAAGTTCATTCACTTCTTCTGTAAATTCTTAAATAACGTCATCATGCCCACTGGGCTAATTCATGGATTTAGTTCCAGGTGAAACAAATGATTTGGAAGAATTCCCTGCTTCTTGGCTAGAGATGGGCTTACTTTGCTATTACCAGAAGACAGGTTAACCAGTCTTATGAGTGTTTGGCTTGGGAGCCCAAAAGTTAATTTCAAAATGAAAATTCTCACATCTGAATGTTATTTTGCCTATAGTGATAAAACAGTAAGAAAGTATCTGGCATAAATTAAGTGAACCAATTTCCAAATCATTGTCAACTCTTAGCATGATGATGTGAAGTCATTATGAAAATTGGCTCACCCACAGGGTTCACACGTCAGTGTAGATGACACATGTGAACTCATAAACAAGCTTTCTCAGAACACATCCATCTTCCTGCAGCCCTCTGTTTACGAAGCAGAGCAAGCAATCACACAGGTGTGTCAAGTAGCCTACACAACCCAGCTTGTGTTTGTTCCAGGAGAGCTCGTGTGCCCACACAATTTCACTGAAGGGAGGAAAGCAGAGTAGGCTGGTGAGGAAGCACCACTGCTTTAAGCCATCATTCAACCTCTCTGTGGCTCATTGTTCAGTAAAAGGTGGGTCGTGAAACTCCTGCTTCCTACTTCACAGAGTTGCAGGCATAAAAGGTGTAACTATGCTTTGAAAAAGTTCAAAGTGCCGTGTGGCTACAAAGGGCTTTGTACCTGGTGAAGGGTATGAAAAGGCAGCGATCCCACCAGCCAGCCACGAGGCTGCGATGATGTCTCACATGAAAGCAGAGGCATCTGAAAACACAAAAGACCTAACAGGGAGCAGAAATAAAGATACGCTGCTCACAAAAAATGATTGTGCTTATTCTGGGGTCCTCACATAAGAAAATAATATTTTGAAAAACTGTCATGTTAAATTTAAGCTAGCCTTGGGTGACTTCACACTATGCAATTTGCATTTAGCCCACGCTTAATTATATCCTAGAAGAATTCCTCTAATTCTCATTCTTGACAATAATCCTGCAAAATTTAACTTGGATCCGCTTACAAAGACTTATGCACAAGGTCAATGATAATAAATCAATCATTTTTTCCACCTACCTCCTGAATAATGATTCTCTTTCTTCTGCATAGTACAAGGGCTCCAAATCCTGCTTACATACAAGCCACACTTTTTTCCCATATCATCTTATTATCGCCTTTCATAATTTCACACGCACTGACACTGACAGAAGAGTGCTCTGTGCTCAAGCCAGTCTATTTCTTCCCATTAAATAGATGGGTTTTGATTATATTACATCTGGTGCTTTTCTTGTACCTACACCACATGTTTTGGACACTGTTTTTGGCATCTGGAGGGGAACACACACTTACGAATAAGTCTCCGCATCCAAGAAGCTTACTCTAACAGAGAGGGTAAGAAAAAATCAAAATGATAATGCAAGCCAGAATAGAAGAGCTTGAAGACAGGTTTAAAAGGCTCTGGGTGGTAAAGAAAGAGATCCCATCTTGTCTTGTCAGGATGAGGCTTCAGAAGGATGCTTTCTAAATAAACCTCCGAGCAGAAATAGAGGTAGAAAAGATGCATTATTTCCCCAAAACCATATTATTTGCAAAAATAATCAAGGCATGGGTGGGAAGAGGAGGAAGGACAAATGCAAAGGCTTTGAGGTAGCAAAGCAAAGAACACAGTCAGGGGCTACTAATGGTGAAGAACACAGTCAGGGGCTACTAACAGTGAAGTCTGGGTGTTGAGAATATCACCCTCTACAAAGGGAGCAAGGGAAAAATGAAGCAAATGAGCTCTTGTCATTTTGAAGAGGCTTCATTGCCAGGCCAGCATTCAGGATATTAGAGGGTCTTTGAAGAGTGGAAGGCAGGAAAATACAATATTTCACCCCCATAAAACCCTAGCTCTATTACACAATCATTAACACAAGTGAAGTATTAAATGATAAAATCAAATATACATGTTTACATTAAAATCCTGATCTGGCACCTGGGTGGTTTGTTGAGCACCTGACTCTTGATTTCAGCTCAGATCATGATCTCACAATTTGTGGGATCAAGCCCTACATCAGGCTCTGTGTTGCCAGTGCACAGCCTGCTTGGGATTCTCTCTCCTCTCTCTCTCTCTCTTTCTCTCTCTCTGCCCCTCCCCTGAGCACGTGCACGCTCGCGTGCGTGCCCTCTCTCTCTCAAAATAAATAAACTGAAAAAAAAAACCCTTATCAAATACCACTTCACTATTTTATGTATGTTATTATAATATTATTGCTAGTTATACTTATAAAAAGCACTGTCATGTGTTTCATTCTGGGGTCATCAAATGCTCTTCTAGTTATTCAGTATTAGGAAATTTTTCCCCGAACATAATATCAAATTGATATCTGGGCTTTATTTCTAGCAATTCTGGTTAAAAGAGTACCCTACCTGACCTTCCTGCAGAAAACAAAATACAAGATAAAATACAATAAAATAAATTACCTGGCTATTGAGTATATGGGGAATTCAGTGAAAGTAGGAACCGAGAGGGGTAATCAGAGAAATGAAGCTAGTTTTGGCTTGGGGGGCATTTGCCAAACTGAATGAACATGCTCCTTGTTTTTCCCAGTCCAGTAAAGCCACAGAATAAAGGCCACAAAGCCCAGGATTCACACAACATGGGTGGTTTAATAGGAGATCCCCTTTCATAAAGCCGAGACTGCCAAGGGCCTCACCCCCAGTGTAAGAGTGAACTAGGAAATAATTCTGGCACTCACAGAACTGAAAACAATATCACCTATCCAGAAATTTAGTCTCAGAGAGGGTGGGACTCTTCCCTAAAACTTCTTAACCACAGCCAGCCTTCATGCAGCTTTATAGGCCACATTCACACTACCTGGGAGGTCCAATAAATCACAAGCTATAAAGTCAATTTAGAGTTGTCCTGGGCTGGTAGTTCCTCCAGGTTCCTGACAGAAACAAATTCAAATCCTCTCTGGAGTATTAGATTTATCACAGTTTCAAAGAGTTTATGCAAATAAGTTTCCAAAAAACATGAGGTCACGCTATTAAAAAAAAAAAAAAAAAAAAAAACCCTTCTCCCAAAACTACATAAAACACAGAGGAAAAAACCAGTACCATGTGCAAAAGCCAACAGAAAAGACCTGAAAAAAAAGTCTAAAAGACTTTGTAACTAAATAAATTTAAGAATGGTTTAAAATATGAGGAAAAAGAAAGACATCATATAAATGATGAAGCCGATTTTTAAATAAACAAAAAATATATATGTAGTGCTCACTTTTGCAGCATAGATACTAAAATACAGCTTCTAGAGCTAAGAAAAATTTAATTTTAATAGGCTAAAAAAGCTGAAGTGTGAAACAGGAAGACAGAAACAATCATCCAGAAGGCAACATAGAGAGATCTTGATAGAAATTACAAAAAAGAGACCAAAAGATTATGCCAAACCAGAGCTCTAAAAGGATAAGAGAGGGGTGCCTGGGTGGCTCAGTTGGTTATGTGTCCGACTTCAGCTCAGGTCATGATCTCATGGTTCTTGAGTTTGAGCCCCATGTTGGGCTCTGTGCTAACAGCTCAGAGCCTGGAGCCTGCTTCAGATTCCGTGTCTCCCTCTTTCTCTGCCCCTCCCCTGCTTGTGCTCTCTCTCTCTCTCTCTCTCTCTCTCTCTCTCTCTCTCTTAAAAATAAACATTAAAAAAATTTTTTAAGGACAAGAGAGAAAAAGAATAGGAAAAAATATTTGGATTGATGATTAAGAATTTTTCAGAAATGATGGGACATCTCTCCTCCGCTGAAGAAGCCTAATGAATCCCAAGCTAATAAACAGAAATCCATGTTTAGACATGTATCTGAATTTTTGCACCCCCAAGACTGGGTCAGTTTTCAGCTTTAGGTGTGATCTCATTTGTTAAAATAAAAAACAAACAGAGAGAATCTTTGAAAATTCCCTGAGCAGACCAAACCAGTTTAGTCATACAAAGTTTAATTTAGCTTATTTTGCAAGACTAATTTGACCTGGGTCGTTTCTTGCTTATGCCTCTGATAATCATATGCAAAACCTCAACTGCAAGGTTGATATTAGGTAACCACTGA
Organism: Prionailurus viverrinus; assembly: GCF_022837055.1. Taxonomy (NCBI): domain Eukaryota; kingdom Metazoa; phylum Chordata; class Mammalia; order Carnivora; family Felidae; genus Prionailurus; species Prionailurus viverrinus. Next base: position 144,689,924 of record NC_062562.1, read on the forward strand.
CCAGTTCCCTATCATCTGAGAGAATTCTTATATTATAACCAATATAAGAATTACTATGAAGAATAGTCAGTGCTTTCTCATTACACGAGCTGCTTTATAACATTACACCCCTGAGCCTTATTTTGCGCCTTGGTTTGAGTCCTTCCAGTTTACAAACTGTCTTACTGGTGTGTGCTCAATAAACTTTTACTGATTACTACTTCAGTGATTCATTAGTTTTACTTTGGCTATTTCTGAATGTTTTTGTAAGATTTTATTTTTAAGTAATCTCTACACCCAACATGGGGCTCGAACTCACAACCCCAAGATCAAGAGTTGCATGCTTTACTGACTGAGCCAGCCAGGAGCCCCTCAACTTCTGACACCTCTCTGGCGGTCCTTTTTTCAACCCCAAATTCTCCACTTCAAGAAGAGACGAGCATCCTCAATGGCAAGGAAAGTCTGGTTGACAGCAACAACCACTAAGTGTATTTTAAAATATCTTGCCACGTAAAGCCAAAGAAATACCCACCCAATTCCAGTCACCGAAGGTTGTCATGAACTCTCTTTAGGTTCTCCAAAAAGAAGTTTGTTTTGTGTCACGTTATTTTTCTCTCCCATTTGTGGGCCAGATTCGGTTTGTCACTACTTGGATACTGACCACTTTTTGCAAATTAAAGACAAAGTCACCTCGGGCAACTCTTAACTACAGGCTTATTGGGAACTTGATGATACTGTAAATCATTACAAAGCATAGGTTCTATACTACTGCCCTCACTGATCAAATAGAGGGCACTGCTTTGAAGCCAGGAAGGACCCCCGAGACTGGCGTAATGCTTTTTGCCTTCAGCTTCTAAAGTTTATCACATTACTAATGTTTGAGCTTCTGGATTCTGCTGGCTAGTTTAATCATCTTGAAGTACAGTAATACCATTAACAGTGTTAGAAATGATTTGTCATTCTTTGCACTATTTCCCTCTGCTTGATTCATTCATTTTATTTATAATTTTGCACTTTCCTTCTCATGCTTCTCTTTCTGGCCATTCGAAGTAAAGACCACACTTTTCTTTCTTTTATGATAATCTTTCTCTTATGACAATCTGTTACTATGGAAATAGAGTTTTAAAACAGGGATTAAATGATCCAAGAGTAATAAAGAAAAAAGAAGTACTTTCCAAGAGAAAATTTGTGTTCAAATACAATCCCTTTAAACTAAACTGTTATATAAACATTGTACAATTATTAATTGAGCACTATGTATCTAGCAAGCTGCTTGGTCCTAAGCAATTCAGAGAAACATAAAATCCGTAAAATTGTGTTCCAGCTGAGGAAATAAGACACATAACACAATGTACAAGCAATGTAGTACTATATATAATTCAGATGTAAAAATTAAATAATGTTTGGGATCATAAAATCAGTAAAAACAAAAAATCAGAGTAGACTAATAAATAAAGGCAGGTGGGCTTAATGTGTATAAGCCAGTGAAATAGGCTTTATGCCAAAATCAGGAATTTTAATTTCATGATCAGAAATTACACTTAGAAAGTGTACTATAATCAACATGCTGCCCAAGGAAGATGATTCCATTTTTTCATTCAGTGATCATTTTCTGAAGGTCTAATTGACATTGGGTCCTGGGCTAAGAATGAGGGCATGGGAGAATAGAAAATATTGAGACAATGTATCTTAGATCAGGTTCCCTAGAAGCCCAGCCTGAAACAGGGGTTTGGGTGCACATGATGTATTAAGGGAGTGCTAGAAGGAGAGAGAGAATAAGAGAAACAGAATAGGGCTGGGGAAGGAGCTAAACTAAGATATGTCAGCAGGAGTCTGGCTTCAGCTTGATCCCTTGGAAAGCCCTGGAACATGAACAGTCCCCCAGAATTGGTCCCACCTTGAGGCAATATTAAAAGCCTTTTATACTCCCCTATCAGGCAATAATTGGCTGGAGGCTCCCCCAGGAGTAGTGGTGAGTAATTTACCAAAAGGGTTAGCGGTCAAAAAAAAAAAAAGGGGGGGGGGGGGGTGGTTAGTGGTCATTGAATAAAGAACAGTTCATGCAACGGTGGGCAGGAGTGAACTGTTAGTAACCAATGCTCACAGTGGTTGAGGGATGGGGGCCCTAGCCTGCTAAAGGGGATCTGAGTGAGATACCAGCAGTTTAAACAATATCTTCAAATTAAGAGAAATTAATTTTGAACTTAGAATCCTATACCTGGCCCTCAAAGTACACTGAGAGAATTACTCAAGAACAATATTATAGCAACAAGATAAATGAGCTTAAGAAAGAGAAATGCATGGTATATAAGAAAACATGATAAAGAAATATGTAAAATTTCTAGTTAGTTCTAACAATTCCTAATGCAGAAAGCAAGAAAAAATTGGAAGTAGAATTCTAGATGATTACCATATAGCAGATGGTGGGACTGGATGAGGAGGAGAAAAATCAAAGTATCCTAAGGTGAGTAGCTGTGTATCTGGGGTGCAAAAAAAGTACAGATTAACTTTGGGACTGCACCCTCCAATATGGTTGTTATGGGCTGAACTGTGTCCCTGTAAAATTTATAAGTTGAAGCCCTAACCCTCAGCACTTCAGAATGTGACTGTATTTAGAGATAGGGCGTTTAAGGGGGTGATTATGTTAAAATGAGGCAGTCAGGGTGGCCCCCTAATCCGATCTTATGGTGTCCTTATAAGAAGAGGACAGGTAGATGCACAGAGAGACACCAGGGACTCATGTACACAGAGGGAAGACCAGGTGAGGTCACAGCAAGAAGACGGCCATCTGTAAGCCAAGGAGAGAGGCCTCAGGAGAAATGGAGCCTGCCAACACCTTGATCTTGAATTTCCACCCTCTAGAACTTTGAGAAAATAAGTTGCTGTTGTTTAAGACACCAGTCTGTGGTATTTTGTTATGGCAGTTGTAGCAAACTAATATAATGGCACTCACTGGTTACATGTGGTTGTTGAAATTTGCATTGATTTGAATTTCTTAAAATTAATTGTATTAATTAAAATGAAAATGAAAACTTCAGGTCCTCAATTGCACTAGCCACATTTCAAGTACTCAACAGCCACATGCAGCTAGTGATTACTCTGCCATAATACAGAAAGCAGTCTTCTCTGCAGAATAGAGAACATTTCCATCGCCACATTAATTTCTATTAGACAGTGCTGCTCTAAAATCTGAAGGCAAATTTTAATTTTAAATATCTGGGATAAAAACTTAAAGGAGAATGATCAGGAAAAGAGAAATAAAAATTAAATGAAGAAAAGGTAATAAATCCAGCAAAAGACCCAAAAGGAAAACAAAAAGTCGAGAGATAATGATAAATATAAGATAAAGTAGTAGGGCTATAATCAACCATATCTATAATCATAATAAACACAAATATGTTAAATTCCCCTTTTAAAAGACAGAGATTTGCAGATTGGGTAGAGGAAAAAGGAAGGAAGGAAGGAAGGAAGGAAGGAAGGAAGGAAGGAAGGAAGGAAAGAAAGAAGTAGTAGAAAAAGAAGGAAGGAGGGAAGGAAAGGGAGTGAGGGAGGCAGGGAGGAAGGAAGGCAAGAAGGAGGTAAGGAAGAAGGAAGGAGGGAATAAGAGAAGGAAAGATGGAAGGAAAGGAATTATGAAGAAAATGTTTAAATAGAAGTATGGAAAATACAACTGGTAAGAAAAAAATAGCAAATGTAGTAATATTAATATTAAACAAAATGGGATTCAAGACTAAAAAATAAAAATAGTAAATGAAACAAAAAGAATATTTTATACTAAAGAAGATATAATTGATTATGAAGACTCTCAGAAATATAAGGTAAAATTGACGAATCCTTGAATGGCTACATTCAGAGAGGAAACTTCCTACTTACAAATGAAAAATATACTATTGGACGGTAAGGAAATGTGACATATATTATATCACAGGTAAACTTTCAACAAATTTCAAAAATAAAAAATCATAGGGGCACCTGCGTGGCTCAGTCGGTTAAGCATCTGACTTCGGCTCAGGTCATGATCTCATGGTCTGTGAGTTCGAGCCCTGCATCAGGCTCTGTGTTGACAGCTCAGAGCCTGGAGCCTGCTTCAGATTCTGTGTCTCCCTCTTTCCCTCTCCCTTCCTCACTCTCTCTCTGTCTCTCTCTCCCCCTGTCAAAAATAAACATTAAAAAAACTTTTAAAAAGATAATCATACAAGCCGTATTAGCTGACCATATCACAAGAAAAAGAGAAATTAACAACAAAGAACAAAAATATTTATCAAGTGGGAAATATTTTAAATGCTTCTTTATTTTCTTGAAAGAGAGAGAGAGGGAGAGAGAGAGAACAAGCAGGGGAGGGGCAGAGAGAGAGAGAAAGAGAGAGAGAGGGAGACACAGAATCTGAAGCAGGCTCCAGGCTCCAAGCTGTAAGTGCAGAGCCTGACGTGGGGCTCAAACTCACAAACCATGAGATCATGACTTGAGCTAAACTAGTATGCTTAACTGACTGAGCTACCCAGGTGCCCTGGAACTGGAAAATATTTTAAACATCCTTCTAAATAATTCCTATGATAAAGAGGAAACTAAAATGTTGTTTAGAAACATGATTTATTTGAAAGTACCAACAATGAAAGCATGTATTGAGTCAAGATTCTTATGTGGAAACAATAGAAACCAACTCTGGCTGACCAAGGCAGAAAATGAATTTATTAAAGGACACAGATTAGCTCACAGAAACACTGGCTTAGCAGTAGAACCAAGCTTAGAGGCGCACAGTTAGGACAATGCCCATCATAGTGTCACCAGACTAGTCTGCACAGGACAAGGCTACTGCGACCACCAGGTGCCAGCAGCTGCATCTGGCACCACTGACCCTGACAGCCTGATCCCAAGAACTTGATCTTGCTGCAAATGCCACCACAACCACTTCTGTGCCTTGCTGGCTGCCAATTCAAACACTCGAGTAGGTAGCTTGGCTTTATTTAGAGCCCAGATCATAAGCATGTGTCCAAGTGACAAGAAAGACTGATGTTTTCAGCTTTTATAGAGAAGTCAGGCTTGGTCTCCCGTGAAACTTAACAACTCAAAAGCAAAATAAGCCCAAAGAAAGTAGAAAAAAACAATTAATGAAGATGAATGCAAATATTAACAAAATGGAAAAGAAAAATAGGATAGACTTAATATTTGAAAAGACCAATGAGGTAGACAAACTTTTATCATGCCTGATTAAGGAGAGAGAAAGGACACACACACAAAAAAAAAAGGACAAAAAAAAAAGACAAAAAAAAGTCCTTTTGTCCTTTTAGGACAAAAAAAGGGGGGGGGAACATAACGATAGAAAGTTCTTATTTTTAAAATAATATTACATACAGGTTATTATCAACAAATTGAAAACCTAGATTAAGTGGGTATTTTTTTTAGTATAATTGAGTCAAGAGAAGATAGAAAACACAAGGAGACCAACAACCACTGGAGAAAAGAGAAATGTAATTTAAAAAATCTATCCCTGAGAAGGCATCAAGAAGATCTAGATGGTTTTACAAGTGAGTTCTAGAAAAAATTAAGGAAAAAAAATGTTTTGTTTTGTTTTGTTTTTGAGAGAGAGAGAGAGAGAGAGAGAGAGAGGGGAGGAGCAGGGAGAGAGAGAGAGAGAGAGAGAGAGAGAGAGAGAGTCTCAAGCAGCCTCCTTGCTGTCAGCAGAGAGCCCAAAAGGGGGCTCAATCCCACAAACTGTGAGATCATGACCTGAGCTGAGATCAAGAGTTGGACGCTTAACTGACTGAACCACCCAGGCACCCAAATGATTCTATTTTAGGCAAACAATTCCAGATTCTCATAGAAAAGGTAGAAAGTTTTCCCACTTTATTTTACAAAATAAACATAACTGTGTCATCAAAATTAGACAAAAATTACACATTAAATAAAACAGTTATTGACAATATTATTCAAAAATATAGGTGCAAAAATCCTAAACCAAATATTAGTAAATCAAATACAGCAGTGTGTGTGTGTGTGTGTGTGTGTGTGTGTGTGTGTGTGTGTAACACAAATAAGGCTTGTTGTAGGAATGCAAGGATAAGTCAATGTTAGGAAATCTCACTGACAAAGGAGAAAATATCAGGATTTTCTCCATTTTGATACATCTAAAAAATGCATTTGATTGAAGAGAGCAGTCTTTTTGAAGCAAAAATCCCATTTTAGATTTCAGAAAACCTTTTATGAGGTAGGAATGGAAAGAAACTTCCTTTTTCTAGATAGAAGTTGACCATCAGAAACATGCAAATTATTTTAGATGGTGAACTGTTAAAGGTACTCTAATTAAAGATAAGACCAAGAAAATGTATCAGACTAAAGTTTCTGGGTTCCAAGCAACAGAAACCGATTCAGACTAACTTGATCCAAAGGGATGATGGATTTACTGGAAAGCTTGTAGAAAGTTCACAGCATCAACCAGAAGACTGGAGAACCTAGTTCAGAAACAGACAGGAATTCTTTGGTCTCTGGAATCAATGAATTGCAGTTTTTCTTGCTTACTTACATATGGTTCAATTTCTTAAAGAGCCAAAGTCCTAGGAATAGTAAGTCTAATTGGCTAAGCTTCGGTCATGGACTTGCCCCTTGACAATGCAGGGCATCTAATGGGAATGACCTAATGAAAAAATATCCAAGGGCTTCTTTTACTTCCATCATGGGAATGTAGGGTCCCTGGATTTACCATTCCTCCATGACTGCCCACAATGGGGGAGAGGTAATTCCACAAAAACAAATAATCAATCAATCGAGATGTAGTTAGGAGAAAGGGATGCTGGGAAACAAACAAAAGTGCTACCACAACATCCTAGCCAGTGTAGGTTTTTAAGAAAGTTTTTAAGAAAAAGGAAATAAGTGGGAAGATCTCAAAGGAAGAAATTAGACAATCATTATTTGGAGATGATGTCACTGTCAAGCTAGAAAGTTCATTAGCATTTACTGAAAAAATATTAATATACAAATAATTTTTTTATTTTTTTTCTGAGAGAGACAGAGACAGAGGGAGAGCACGAGTGGGGGAGGGGCAAAGAGAGAGGGAGACACAAAAATTCGAAGCAGGCTCCAGGCTCTGAGCTCTCAGCCGACTGATCCACCCAGGCGCTCCTAATATATAAATAATTAATAGAAGTTCATTAAGGTGGCTAAGCACAATATCAATACAAAAAATATATATAAATGTCCTTCATTCCAGCAATAATCAATTAGAAAATGTAAGGAAAAAACATCTGGGCTCCTGAGTGGCTCAGTCGGTTAAGCATCCGACTTCAGCTCAGGTCATGACACGCGGTTCTTGGGTTCTGGGTTCGAGCCCCATGTTGGGCTCTATGCTGACAGTTCAGAGCCTGGAGCCTACTTCAAATTCTGTGTCTCCCTCTCTCTCTGCCCCTCCCCTGCTTATGCTCTGTCTCTCTCTCAAAAATAAACATTAAACGAAAAAAAATTCATTCACAGAAATAGCAAAGGTTTGAAATATTCAGGAACAACCCTCATGAGAAATGCATAATACTCTTGTAAGTAAAAATAAAATTTACCTGAAAGATACCCTAAAGAAGACCTGAGTAAATGAAATATACTATATTTCAGGATGAAATATACTATATTTCAGGATGAAAATTGTAAAACTATCCAATTAATATAAAAATATAATCTCAATCAAGATTCAAGCATGGAAAAAAAAAAAGATCCAAGCATGGTTCTTTTTTTTAATTTTTTTTTCAACGTTTTTATTTATTTTTGGGACAGAGAGAGACAGAGCATGAACGGGGGAGGGGCAGAGAGAGAGGGAGACACAGAATCGGAAACAGGCTCCAGGCTCCCAGCCATGAGCCCAGAGCCCGATGCGGGGCTCGAACTCACGGACCGCAAGATCGTGACCTGGCTGAAGTCGGACGCCTAACCGACTGCTCCACCCAGGCGCCCCAAGCATGGTTCTTTATGGGATTTATAAGCTTATTATGAAATTCACCTGGCAGAGAAAAATATATAAGAATACATTTAAAAAAGAACAACAAGGGAGCATTTACCATACCAGGTTTCAAAACATAAAGCTTTAATGATTAAAACATGTGGTATAGTCAACAGAGGACACAGAGGGAATCTAGAAGCAGACACATATTTATACTTTCTGTCATGATAAAGGCAGCATTTTACATCAAATGGCATTGGCACAAATAGCTAACCATTTGGAAACAAAATTAGATTCCTACTTCCTGTGTTGCACAAAAATAAATTCCACATGGATTAAAGAGCTAAGTGTAAAAACAAAACTATAAAAGTGTCCTAAGAAAATACAAGGCCCCTTTAATATAATCTTGGAGTGAAAAGTTTTTTTTACCAGACCCAAAGGCTATATATTGACCATTTCACCATATAAAAAATTTAAACTTTTAGATAAAACAAGGTACCTTTTAAAAGATAAGAAAAAGCAACAGACTGGGAGAAAATATTTTTAAGAGCTCCTACAAATCAGTAAGAATAAGACAACACAATTTAAAAACAGACAAGGATAGACCACCTTGGTGGCTCAAGTCGGTTAAAAGTCTGACTCTTGGTTTCAGCTCAGGTCATGATCTCACAGTTCATGAGTTTGAGCTCCATGTCTGGCTCTGTGCTGACAGTGCAGAGCCTGCTTGGGATTCTCTCTCTCTCCATCTCTCTCTGCCCCTCACCTACTCTCACTCTCTCTCTCAAAATAAATAAATGAACTTCAAAAAAAAAAAAAGGCAAGGATAAAACAAGTATTTCACCAAAACTTTTCACACTAGACTTGTGAAAAGATGATTGGGATTACTAATGTCAAAAGAATGCAAATAAAAGCAACAATTGGATGCTTTTTACAATCAGATTTGCAAATGTTAAACATTCAATGTTAGTGTAAGAGTATCAGGAAAAGGTCTGTATGGAAATATAAGTTGGCGACAGTTATTTGGAAGACAATTTGGCAGTATGTATTGAAATTTTAGATGCATATACTTTTTGACCAGCAATTCCACTTTTAAGTATCTATCCAACAGAAATACACTCTCAGTTATGATCCAATATATGTAGAACGCTTTTTACAGCAGTATTCTCTGTAATGGCCAAAATCTGAAAAGAATGTAAATGCCCAATAGTAGGAGAAAAGGAAATTAAGCCTATCCTATGTAAAATTATAGAGCAATTTAAAGAATTATGTGGATGTGTATATACTGAGATAGAAAGTGTGTTAAGATACGTTAAGACAAAAAACTCAACAGGGGTGCCTGGGTGGCTCAGTCAGTTAAGCGTCCAACTCTTGGTTTCAGCTCAGGTCATGATCTCATGGTTTGTGAGAACGAGTCCCTCGTCGGGCTCTGTACTGACAGTGCGGAGTTTGCCTGGGATTCTCTCTTTCCCTCTCTGCCCCTCCCCTGCTCACTCTCTCTCTCTCTCTCTCTCTCTCTCAAAATAAATAAATATTTTTTTAAAAAGAAATACATTTTATATTATGGCCCAATACATACGTGTGTGTGTGTATATATAACTAACACAAAAGATTCATGAAACAATATTTACGCTTCCTTTCTGAGATGAACGCTTTCTACTCCATCCTATTTAACATAAAAAACAAAAAAACCCCAAAACCCCCTAGACTGAGTTCATCAGTGGGTTGTGACTCAGTTGGAAAAACACTAGTTGAGTGCACCTAACCGACTTCAGTTGTGTATAATTTTGTCAGTTTTGCTGCTCCACTTACCTGATAGGGGGCAGAGAAGTTAAGGAGGATATATTAGAAGGATAAGCATTTGTAGAGTCTAGGATAATGGCAAGAGGAGCATGTGAAGATGGACACTAGGCTGGCTAAGAAAGACAGACAAGTTGGGGCACCTGGGTGGCTCAGTCATTTGGGCATCTGACTTCGGCTCAAGTCATGATCTCATGGTTCATGAAACCCCATGTCGGGGTCTGTGCTGACAGCTCAGAGTCTGGAGCCTGCCTCTGATTCTCTGTCTCCTTCTCTCTGCCCCTCCCCCACTTACCCACTCACCTTCAAAAATAAATAAACATTTTAAAAATTAAAAAAAAAAAAGAGGAAGATGGCTGCCTAAGTGGACACTGGGCTCACCGCGTCCTGCTGATCACTTAGATTCCACCCACACCTGCCTAAATAACCCAGAAAACCACCAGAAGACTAGCAGAATGGATTCTCTGGAGCCAAGCATAGACAACAGGCCCACAGAAGAGGGTAGACAAGAGGCCCACCGAAGAGGGTAGGAAGGGTGGAGAGGCAGTGCGCGCTACACAGGATGGTGGGAGGGAGCCGGGGCAGAGGGGCAGCCCACCGGCAAAGCAGAGCCCCCGACTCTAGCTGGCAAAAGCAGAGGGGCCGGACGGAGTGTGTTCGGACAGCGAGCGGGACTTAACATCTGGAAGGTTATAAGCTAACAGCTCTGCATGGAGAACGGGAGGGCTGGAGGACAACGGGAAGGAGAGTTGTTGAGCCCCAGATGACAGAGATCAGCTTGGCAGGGAACAAAGGTGCTCACCAGCGCCATCTCCCTCGCCCATCCCACAGCCAAAATCCCAAAGGGAACCACCAACACCCAACGCTGTGCTTTTGCAGACCCATCCCTCCAGCGGTGGGTCTGACTCACTCCCGGTGCCTCAGGACCCCTCCTGAAGTAGATCACCGAAGGAAAAGCCAGCTGAGCTTGCCCCTCCCACCTCCATGCACCTTACCAATCCACCCCAGCTAATACACCAGATCGCCAGCACCACAAGCCTGGCAGTGTGCAAGTAGCCCAGATGGGCCACGCCACCCCACAGTGAATCCCGCCCCTAGGACAGGGGAAGAGAAGGCACACACCAGTCTGACTGTGGCCCCAGCGGTGGGCTGGGGGCAGACATCAGGTCTGCCTGCGGCCCCGCCCACCAACGCAAGTTATTCAAGACAGCACAGGGGAAGTGCCCCGCAGTTCCACACCACTCCGGGGACTGTCCAAAATGATGAAATGGAAGAATTCCCCTCAAAAGAATCTCCAGGAAATAATGACAGCTAATGAACTGATCAAAAAGGATTTAAACAATATAACAGAAAGTGAATTTAGAATAATAGTCATAAAATTAATCGCTGGGCTTGAAAACAGTATAAAGGACAGCAGAGAATCTATTGCTACAGAGATCAAGGGACTAAGGAACAGTCAGGAGGAGCTAAAAAATGCTATCAATGACCTGCAAAATAAAATGGAGACAACCACGGCTAGGATTGAAGAGGCAGAGGAGAGAATAGGTGAACTAGAAGACAAAATTTTGGAAAAAGAAGAAGCTGAGAAAAAAGATTAAAAAATCCAGGAGTATGAAGGGAAAATTAGAGAACTAAGTGATGCACTAAAGAGAAATAATATACGCATAATTGGTATTCCAGAGGAGGAAGAGAGAGGGAAATGTGCTGAAGGTGTACTTGAAGAAATCATAGCTGAGAACTTCCCTGATCTGGGGAAGGAAAAAGGCATTGAAATCTAAGAGGCACAGAGAACTCCCTTCAGACATAACTTGAATCGATCTTCTGCACAACATATCATAGTGAAACTGGCAAAATACAAGGATAAAGAGAAAATTCTGAAAGCAGCTAGAGATAAACGTGCTCTAACATATAAAGGGAGACTCACGACTGATGTCTCTACTGAAACTTGGCAGGTCAGAAAGGAATGGCAGGAGATCTTCAATGTGATGAACAGAAAAAATATGCAGCTGAGAATCCTTTATTGAGCAAGTCTGTCATTTAAAATAGAAGGAGAGATAAAGGTCTTCCCAAACAAAAGCTGAAGGAATTCATCACCACTAAACCAGCCCTACAAGAGATCCTAAGGGGGATCCTGTGAGACAAAGTACCAGAGACATTGCTACAAGCATGAAATCTACGGACATCACAATGACTCCAAACCCATATCTTTCTATAATAACACTGAATGTAAATGGACTAAATGCGCCAACCAAAAGACATAGGGTATCAGAATGGATAAAAAAACAAGACCCATCTATTTGCTGTCTACAAGAGACTCATTTTAGACCTGAGGACACCTTCAGATTCAGAGTGAGGGGATGAAGAGCTATTTATCATGCCACTGGAAGTCAAAAGAAAGCTGGAGTAGCCATGCTTATATCAGACAAACTAGACTTTAAATTAAAGGCTGTAACAAGAGGGGCGCCTGGGTGGCACAGTCGGTTAAGCGTCCGATTTCAGCCAGGTCGCGATCTCGCGGTCCGTGAGTTCGAGCCCCGCGTCGGCCTCTGAGCTGATGGCTCAGAGCCTGGAGCCTGTTTCCGATTCTGTGTCTCCCTGTCTCTCTGCCCCTCCCCCGTTCATGCTCTGTCTCTCTCTGTCCAAAAAAATAATTAAACGTTGAAAAAAAAAATTTTTTTTAATAAAAATAAAAAAAAAATAAAGGCTGTAACAAGAGATGAAGAAGGGCATTATATAATAAACACAGGGTCTATCCATCAGGAAGAGCTAACAATTATAAATGTCTATGCACCGAATACGGAAGCCCCCAAATATATAAAACAATTACTCACAAACATAAACAACCTTATTGATAAGAATGTGGTAATTGCAGGGGACTTTAACACTCCACTTACAGAAATGGATAGATCATCTAGACACATGGTCAATAAAGAAACAAGGGCCCTGAATGATACATTGGATCAGATGGACTTGACAGATATATTTAGAACTCTGCATCCCAAAGCAACAGAATATACTTTCTTCTCGAGTGCCCATGGAACATTCTCCAAGATAGATCATATACTGGGTCACAAAACAGCCCTTCATAAGTATACAAGAATTGAAATCATACCATGCATACTTTCAGACCACAATGCTATGAAGCTTGAAATCAACCACAGGAAAAAGTCTGGAAAACCTCCAAAAGCATGGAGGTTAAAGAACACCCTACTAAAGAATGAATGGGTCAACCAGGCAATTAGGGAAGAAATTAAAAAATATATGGAAACAAACGAAAATGAAAATACAACAATCCAAACGCTTTGGGATGCAGCGAAGGCAGTCCTGAGAGGAAAATACATTGCAATCCAGGCCTATCTCAAGAAACAAGAAAAATCCCAAATACAAACTCTAACAGCACACCTAAAGGAAATAGAAGCAGAACAGCAAAGACACCCCAAACCCAGCAGAAGAAGAGAAATAATAAAGATCAGAGCAGAAATAAACAATATAGAATCTAAAAAAACTGTAGAGCAGATGAATGAAACCAAGAGTTGGTTTTTTGAAAAAATAAACAAAATTAACAAACCTCTAGCCATGCTTCTCCAAAAATAAAAAGGAGATGACCCAAATAGATAAAATCATGAATTAAAATGGAATTATTACAACCAATCCCTCAGAGATACAAGCAATTATCAGGGAATACTATGAAAAATTATATGCCAACAAACTGGACAACCTGGAAGAAATGGACAAATTCCTGAACACCCACACACTTCCAAAACTCAATCAGGAGGAAATAGAAAGCTTGAACAGACCCATAACCAGTGAAGAAATTAAATCAGTTATCAAAAATCTCCCAACAAATAAGAGTCCAGGACCAGATGGCTTCCCAGGGGAGTTCTACCAGACGTTTAAAGCAGAGATAATACCTATCCTTCTCAAGCTATTCCAAAAAATAGAAAGGGAAGGAAAACTTCCAGACTCATTCTATGAAGCCAGTATTACTTTGATTCCTAAACCAGACAGAGACCCAGTAAAAAAAAGAGAACTACAGGCCAATATCCCTGATGAATATGGATGCAAAAATTCTCCATAAGATACTAGCAAATCGAATTCAACAGCATATAAAAAGAATTATTCACCATGATCAAGTTGGATTCATTCCTGGGATGCAGGGCTGGTTCAGCATTTGCAAATCAATCAACATGATACATCACATTAATAAAAGAAAAGATAAGAACCATATGATCCTGTCAATCGATACAGAAAAAGCATTTGACAAAATTCAGCATCCTTTCTTAATAAAAACCCTCGAGAAAGTAGGGATAGAAGGAACATACTTAAACATTATAAAAGCCATTTATGAAAACTCCACAGCTAACATCATCCTCAATGGGGAAAAACTGAGAGCTTTTTCCCTGAGATCAGGAACACGACAGGGATGTCCACTCTCACCGCTGTTGTTTAACATACTGTTGGAAGTTCTAGCATCGGCAATCAGACAACAAAAGGAAATCAAAGGCATCAAAATTGGCAAAGATGAAGTTAAGCTTTCACTTTTTGCAGATGACATGATAATACACATGGAGAACCCAATAGACTCCACCAAAAGTCTGCTATAACACTGATACATGAATTCAGCAAAGTTGCAGGATACAAAATCAATGTACAGAAATCAGTTGCATCCTTATACACTAATAATGAAGCAACAGAAAGACAAATAAAGAAACTGATCCATTCACAATTGCACCAAGAAGCATAAAATACCTAGGAATAAATCTAACCAAAGATGTAAAAGATCTGTATGCTGAAAACTATAGAAAGCTTATGAAGGAAATTGAAGAAGATATAAAGAAATGGAAAAACATTTCCGTTTTCATGGGTTGGAAGAATAAATATTGTCAAAATGTCAATACTACCCAAAGCTATCTACACATTCAATGCAATCCCAATCAAAATTGCACCAGCATTCTTCTCAAAGCTAGAACAAGCAATCCTAAAATTCATATGGAACCACACAAAGCCCCGAATAGCCAAAGTAATTTTGAAGAAGAAGAAGACCAAAGCAGGAGGCATCACAATCCCAGACTTTAGCCTCTACTACAAAGCTGTCATCATCAAGACAGCATGGTATTGGCACAAAAACAGACACATAGACCAATGGAATAGAATAGAAACCCTAGAACTAGACCCACAAAAGTATGGCCAACTAATTTTTGACAAAGCAGGAAAGAACATCCAATGGAAAAAAGACAGTCTCTTTAACAAATGGTGCTGGGAGAACTGGACAGCAACATGCAGAAGGTTAAAACTAGACCACTTTCTCACACCATTCACAAAAATAAACTCAAAATGGATAAAGGACCTGAATGTGAGACAGGAAACCATCAAAACCCTAGAGGAGAAAGCAGGAACTTCTTTCTTACTTGACACATCCTCAAAGGCAAGGGAATTAAAAGCAAAAATGAACTATTGGGACCTCGTGAAGATAAAAAGCTTCTGCACAGCAAAGGAAACAACCAACAAAACTAAAAGTCAACCAACGGAATGGGAAAAGATATTTGCAAATGACATATCGGACAAAGGGCTAGTATCCAAAATCTATAAAGAGCTCACCAAACTCCACACCCGAAAAACAAATAATCCAGGGAAGAAATGGGCAGAAAACATGAATAGACACTTCTCTAAAGAAGACATCCGGATGGCCAACAGGCACATGAAAAGATGCTCAACGTTGCTCCTCATCAGGGAAACACAAATCAAAACCACACTCAGATATCACCTCACGCCAGTCAGAGTGGCCAAAATGAACAAATCAGGAGACTATAGATGCTGGAGAGGATGTGGAGAAACGGGAACCCTCTTGCACTGTTGGTGGGAATGCAAACTGGTGCAGCCACTCTGGAAAACAGTGTGGAGGTTCCTCAGAAAATTAAAAATAGACCTACCCTATGACCCAGAAATAGCACTGCTAGGAATTTACCCAAGGGATACAGGAGTACTGATGCATAGGGGCACTTGTACCCCAATGTTTATAGCAGCACTCTCAACAATAGCCAAATTATGGAAAGAACCTAAATGTCCATCAACTGATGAATGGATAAAGAAATTGTGGTTTATATACACAATGGAGTACTACGTGGCAATGAGAAAGAATGAAATATGGCCCTTTGTAGCAACGTGGATGGAACTGGAGAGTGTGATGCTAAGTGAAATAAGCCATACAGAGAAAGACAGATACCATATGTGTTCACTCTTATGTGGATCCTGAGAAACTTAACAGGAACCCATGGGGGAGGGGAGGGAAAAAAAAAGAGGTTAGAGTGGGAGAGAGCCAAAGCATAAGAGACTCTTAAAAACTGAGAACAAACTGAGGGCTGATGGGGGCTGGGAGGGAGGGGAGGGTGGGTGATGGGTATCGAGGAGGGCACCTGTTGGGATGAGCACTGGGTGTTGTATGGAAACCAATTTGACAATAAATTTCATACATTTAAAAAAAATTAAAAAAAAAAAAAAAGAAAGGGAGTCAAATGAAAATAAACAGAGGGGTCCAGGAACTGGAGGTCTCAGTGTAACTGAAGAACAGACACGGTGGTATCAGATAGCAAAGCAACTCAAAACTAGTTCTTAGTTCTTAGATTTAAGTGTCAGAGGCAGTGATTCTGGGTGATGACAAGACCCAGGCGTGACCCTCAGATTCAGGATGATGTCATGGAAGGACACTGGAAGGACTGAGAAACTGGAGAGAGAAGACCGTAAGATGTCTGTTGTAAAAGTCTAGGCACACCGTGGGTGTTGCCTGGGTTGGCTGGTAGAGAACAGTGAAAGCTCAAGAAAAATACAAGAAATGTCCTAGATCAGCACTGTCCAATTTTGTCCAATGACAGAAATGTTTTACATCTGTCCTATCCAATTCAGTAGGCACTAGCCACATGCGGCTATTGAACACTTGAAATGTGGAGAGTGTGACTGCCAAACTGAAGTTTTAATTCTAGTCATTTTAATTCATGTAAGTTTAAATAGCCACATATAGCTAGGGGCTACAGTAGTAGGCAGTACAATTCCAGATGAAGAATTATCAGGAAGACATATAGTCCGTTCAAAGTACCACAATGTAGTGATTTTAAAGCACTGAGAATCTGTTGATATCATTTACATTGATTAAAAAAAAAAAGCAACGTAATGTTTATTACATTCTGTTATTATTAACAGAATGTTACACACAGAGAAATGTGCTTTAGAGATCCCGAATCCTTGGTCTGCAAAAATAGAAGATACTAGGGCAGGAGATGTAGAAATACAATTTATCCATATAAGCAAGCACGTAAATCATGTATGATGAGTTCCCCAAGGCAGCAAAAGTGGTGGCAAACCAACAGTGCTTCTATGACCATGGTCATACCCTTGGGGGAGCTTCAAAGTTAGTGATGTGGGAAAAAGGTTGAGGGGCACTGTAGGACTTCACAGGGGACATAAGAAGAAATTATAAACTACTACAATGACTTCAGGAAGATTTATCTGCATGTTTATAGCTCTTGCCATTAAATTTTCCCACTTATTTCCATATGGTTTGTGTTTCTCCCTTAAACTCTAAGAAATTCAATTAACGTTAAAAGCTATCCCAGGTTTTGAAACAAACATTATCTCAGCCTGAACTCAGCCATAGCTCCCCAAGCAACTGCTTCCCAAGTGTAGGAATCTCAAATACAACGAAGCTTCGTACCCACTGTACCCTCCAGGCAGGAACCCTTGAACTATAGAGACCTGTGCACTTTGTCAGTGACACCTGTGGGGAAACTCAGATGAACCTCTGAACACCTCACGCTTACCATCCTGTCCATCTCTTCGATTTTGATGGGGCCTGTGGCATCCTTCATTCCAGGTGGAAGGTGTTTGTCTTAAGGAAAGATTCTGGAACTTATGGAATTTGACAGCTGATGGAGAGATTTCCTCTATCATGCTCTCAAAATTTTGGTTCTAAGAACAATGCCTCTGCTGGAGGCACTTTTTTCTTGCCCAGAGCCCATTTCCTACACTTCCGGGGTCATGTAACATTCTCTGTAAGAGCAGCCCCTTCTCAAAACAGAGTTTATTCACATTTTAGAGTTCTATCCTCAGTCATAAGGCTTCTTTAGGAGCAGTGCTAATTGTCACCGTGTCACCCTCCTGCTCCATCTCAGAGCTCCACTCTGTTGAATGTGTGGTCGGATGAAACAACTATGCCAACCAGAGCAGGATTCACAAAAGGTCACTGATAAAACTTGTACTGATTTTCGGCTAGGCCTCAACATTTACTAGGACCATACAGTTTAAGAAAGAAGCCTCACTCTAAATCCCAGGTAGAACCACAGAACTTCAAAATTACTTCACTCTCTAAACATTTCCATGCCAATCAAAGAAGCTGAAACACTGAATTCTCCTTTACTCCACACTCTGTAGAGCCACGCTGTTACTCAGGATCCTGGTTCTCTGCCTCCTCCCCACTACTGCCCAGTTTGGGGTAATTTGGCTATTAATTCCTCAAACAAGAGGTAGGAAGAAAGAAGGCGAGAGTTTAAAATTCACAAACAGTAAACTGCGTGGTATGAACATCCTTTATAAAATCTCCATAACTCTTACGGTATAGAAGTTGATACTGCTTCAACATATTTGAAAACTCTGCATGTTTAGCCCCACGGTATATGCCTCTGCCATCTCCCTCCTCAACAACACAGATACCAAGATCAAGTATGAATGATACTTCCTTCGAGAAAACTGCTTCTACTTTCTGTAGTTCGTCCTTCAGCCTCATTGCTCTGACAGAACTCTGGTATCGACCGTGCTCTAGTAGTCGGCATACTATATCTTAGTATTTTCCAGGCATGTCTTGCCAGCTAGTCTGTGAGTGCTCATGCACAGGGATCTGTCTAATGCATCTTTATATCCACGCCAGACACGGTGTTTCATACACAGGTAACAGAGTTTTCTTGAATGAATGAATGAATGAATGAATGAATGAATGAATGACTTTCATTCACCAGTTTACCACTTTTGACCAATCGTTGCCTTGTCCACTAAGTAAGCCTCTAGACAAGTTTACCCCTTTCATTTTTTTGTTACAAGCATCTGGATACTGCTTCTTACCTCCTTACTCCATTTTAGATAGACATTGTCCCGACACCTTACATTTCCATTCAGACTCAAAGAAAGAGAGGAAGCTGGCAGGAGAGGCAAAGGAAATAGAGAACTCAGTTCCATGACGGGAGCCACGTAATTTGGAGTACAGCTATAACCCAGGCCTTAGAAAGCGTTTAAAATTTTTCTAAGGCTTACGTTTTAAAATGCCCCTCATAAGGGAAAGAAACAATCCTTGCAAATGTTTACCACAAAGAATGTAAATATTAAAATGTGGAAACCATATAGTAATAATAACTAACATTTATTGAGTACTAACTCTGGGTTAGCTACTTTTGAAATAACTGTAATTGTACCGTAGCTTTATAAGCGTTCCTGACATCTGGTAGGTCAAGTTTCTCTTCTTCCTGTTCTTCGGGAGTATTGTGGCTCTATTTTTGGTTTATGGCCCTTCCATGTAAATTTTGCTGTCAGCTTTTCCACATTCTACCAAAAAAGAAAAAAATCCCTACTGATATTTTAATTGGAATTGCATTGACTTTATACATTAATTTGGAAAGAATCAATGGTCCAAGATATTAAATCTTCTACCAAATCAACACAGTATAGTTCTCCATTTATTCAGATCTTCTTTAATATCTTTCTATAAAGTTTTAAATTTTACTTCATAAAGATTATGTACACCTTTTGGTAGATTTATTCATAAGTACCATTTTTTATTGCTATCATAAATGAGATATTCTTCCTCCTGCTACATTTTCTACTTGTTGATGGCAAATAATGTAATAACATGATATCCAACCACCTTCTTACTAATTCTTTAAGAAGCCTATAGATTCTTTTAACTTGCTGGGTAGAGAATCATATTATCTGCGAATAATGACTAATCTGCTTCTTAATTATTTCTTGCCTTACTATAAATCCAATAAAATGTTAATGAAAACTGACAATAGTGGGTGCTCTTGCCTTTTCTGGATCTTAAAAAGAATGCTTCCAAGATTTCATCATTAAGAATAATGTTCACTGTATAGTGCTGGGTTTTTGTTTGTTTGTTTGTTTAATGCCCTTTATCTGATTAAGGGAATGTCCCCCAATATTCAGCTTCAATATTAAGGGAATGCCCTCCAATATTCAGATTTCTTTTTAAAAATCATAGATTTTGAATTGGTCAAAAATTTTTCTGCATCTATTGGATTTTTTTCTCATTTAATCTCTTGATATAATGAATGTCATTTATAAATATTTGAACATTAATTTTTAGATGTTCAAGAATGAGACTGGCCAATAATTTTCCTTTTTGTACTATAATTGCCAAATTTGGGTGTTAAGTTTATGTAAGGTTCACAGAATGAGTAGGGAGGTATTGTCTCTTTTTCTATATTCTAGAAGCATTAGTATAAGGCTGCAATAATTTATTCATTAATGTTTGATAAAAAATATCTGGGCCTGGTATCTTTTCTGGGAAGATTTTAACTACTTATTTAGATTACTTTTTCTGCTTGCTTCCTTCTGATGAGTTTGAAATTATAAAATTTGTTCCTATTCTTTTAGTAGCTGCCTTTTCAAAAATCATTTTAATGTTTATTTATTTTGCGAGAGAGAGAGCCTGTGCAAGCAAGCAGGGGAGGGGCAGAGAGACACAGAGAGAGAGAGAATCCCAAACAGGCTCCATGCTGTCAACGCAGAGCCTGACGCTGGGCTCTAGCTCACAAGCCCTGAGATCATGAGCTGAGCCAACACCAAGAGTCAGACGCTTAACTGACTGAGTCACCCAGGCACCCCAGTAGTTACCTTTATGATTTTAAAATCTCATTCTTATTTTTATCAAAGATACGTGTAGACATAGCTTAGAGGCAAATAATTTTTTGAGTCAAACGCAGCCTCATTTCCTGATCCCCAGAGGTAAATACTTCCAATGTTTTCAATGAATCTTGCACTATTTATGCCCATGTCTCTACGTAACATGCTTCCATTGCTACTTCTTGATTTTTCTGTTTTAGGCATTGTCTATTGCCTTCCCATTCTGGAAAACAAAGATTTAACACACTTTCACACATACCCCATCTCCTCTTACAAGCTACCACACACGCACAAACACCATCCCTCAATCTGCACAACATAGTTATTTGAATTTGAGATAGGGACGGCTGTTTTGCACAAACTCAGTACCTACCCTTCAGTATTTATAAGTTTAACCATACCCCACTCACAGCTGAGTCTGCCCCTTGCCATTCCAGAAGTCATGAATCATCCTACCCACAGGAAATCTTCAGGTAGAGAAGGAAGCTGGAAGGTCAGCCACTCAGTGGAAAATCTTTCGTCCACTTCTCCTTTGATAGCCTCACCTCCCCCCACTTCCAGGACCCGCCTGGTGACACCGGAGCTATGGGAGCATTCCTCAACAGGTTGCTCCTCAGCTTTCTCCATCTGGATGCACATGATGCCATTTATTTCTTCCAGGTACACATTGCACTTCTGAGAGTGTCTCGTTGCTTTCCTTTTTATGTGAGTGCATATGTTATTTCTTTAAGCAATTTTGTACATAATTAATTTATCTTCTGCATCTGGTAATTCTAAATCTGAAGTTCTTAGGAATCTAAATCATTTTTCATTGTCTCTGCTGACTCCTCATGCAGCTTGGGAGTTAGCTTTCCCAGGCTGTCTGAGACAATTATCACTCATCCACCTGCTTTCCTAAATGAGCTTTCTACATTTGGCTGCCATTGTCTCCTCACTTGGGTCTACAGACTTCTATCTTTTAAAAATATCCATTTGTTGCCATGCTTGTGATTTGGGGAAGGGAGTGAAAATAAATGCATACATGCAATCCATAATGTTTAATTGGATATTCCCCATTCTTAAAACGTTTCCTTCACATTTAAGTTAAATTCTAAAGCTATTCAGTGCCCTAACCCTCCCTTGAACACCCTTCCCAATTCACATGCTATGGTCACCTCTTCCAGTCTACATGCCACCATTCCATCTAATTTAACTCTAATGTTTTAATCCCCAACAAATAAGACATTATTATTTTATACACATAAGATTTGTTAGATTCCCAGTTTCTTTCTTCACTAGACCTTCTTCTATTTCAGACCTTACTTCTGGAGATTCTTCACATTCCTTTGGACTAGCAGTCTCAAAGTGTGCTTTATGGTTCCAAGACCCTCTTAGGAGGAGTCCAACAAGGTCAAACTACTTTCATAACAACAGTAAGGTGTTATTTGTCTTATTCACTGCATTGACACACACCTTAATGGTGCGAAAGCAATGGTGGGTAAAGTTGCTGGTACCTTAGCACCAATCAAGGCAGTGGACCAAACTAGGCAAGGAATCGTGTTCTTCTCTGTCACCCACTCATAGTAAATTTTCTGAAATGCTAGTTCCCTTAACGGTATACTTGGCGAAGCAGAAAAAAAAACATATTAATTTTTTTAAATCTTGGCCCTAACACAATGTCTTTTTAATATTCTCTGTGACCAAATGGGAAGTACAAAAAGCACTTCTGCTGAATACCGAAGTATGATGGTTGTCTCAAGGAAAACACTTGTGTGATTGAGTTGCAAGCTGACGTAACCACTTTTTTCATGGAACACCATCTTTACTTAAAAGAATGACTGACAGATGAACTATGGCTATTCAGACTTGGATAATTGGCAGACATTTTCTTAAAATTGAATGAACTAAGCCTGTTACCTCAAGGAAAACAACTGACAGAATTTGTTGCCAATGACAAAATTCAAGTTTTCAAGGAAAAGTAGAATTTTAGAAAACTTATATTTCCCACCACGAACTGGACAGCTTCTCAATACATGGGCTTTTCTAATAAGATCCGCGCAGATGTTATTAATGAATGTGACTTTCATATCAATGTTTGGAAGTCCCGCATTACTCAACGAACCAGTATTTTCCAAATTACCAGTCCATGATGTGACAAAATCATACATAGGTAAAAGATCCATCTAAAGTTGAAGATAGGCAAATAAACTTTAATGTAACAAAATGCAACACGTTTATTGATATGGCTTTCAAATTCCACATGGCAACTAACCATTAGGAAACTGCCATTTGTGGAATTTTGGTACAATACCAAGAATAATATCCTCCATTATCTGAAAAGGCTATTAAAATACTTCTCCCTTTTGCATCTACACATATGTACGAGGACAGATTTTCTTCATATATTTCAACCAAAACAACATACAGCAACAGAATGAGCGCAGAAGCAGATATGAGAATCTAGCTGTCTTCTAATTACCCAGACAATAAAGATTGTCAAAAATGGAAAACCATTTCTCCCTGTTTTTGTGTATGAAAATAAGTTATTCTTTATTAAGTAATTTATGTTAACATCAAGTGGGCTTTTTTTTTTTAATTTTTTTTTTCAACGTTTATTTATTTTTGGGACAGAGAGAGACAGAGCATGAACGAGGGAGGGGCAGAGAGAGAGGGAGACACAGAATCGGAAACAGGCTCCAGGCTCTGAGCCATCAGCCCAGAGCCTGACGTGGGGCTCGAACTCCCGTACGGCGAGATCGTGACCTGGCCGAAGTCGGACGCTCAACCGACTGCGCCACCCAGGCGCCCCTCAAGTGGGCTTTTTTAAAAAATAAATTTTCGGGGCGCCTGGGTGGCTCAGTCGGTTAAGCGCCCGACTTCAGCTCAGGTCACGATCTCGCGGTCCGTGAGTTCGAGCCCCATGTCGGGCTCTGGGCTGATGGCTCAGAGCCTGGAGCCTGCTTCCCATTCTGTGTCTCCCTCTCTCTCTCTGCCCCTCCCCCGTTCATGCTCTGTCTCTCTCTGTCTCAAAAAATGAATAAATGTTAAAAAAAAAAATATTTAAAAAAATAAATTTTCATTTCAATTCTAACTTCTAATGTGATAAATACAAATAGATATAACCCACGTACACAAAAGATCTTTGGGGTCGTCAATAATTTTTAAGAATGTAAAGGAATTTTGAGACCAAAGTGTTTGCTTTAGGGGGTCCCTGGGCGGCTCAGTCCATTGAGTGTCTGACTTTCGGCTCTGGTCATGATCTTGCAGTTTGTGAGTTCAAGCCCCACGTTGCGCTCACTGCTATCAGCATGAAGCCGCTTCGGATCCTCTGCCCCCCCCTTCTCTGCCCCTCCCCCACTGGCACGCTCTATCTCAAAAATAAACAAACATTAAAACAAACAAAAATGTTTGCTTTAGCAGTTCACTCGTTGAGGGCCTATTGGTGATAAACTCTCATACCTTCCATCACCATGTCTTTCTGTGCTGCATTCTAGGTAATTTCTTTCAATCCATCTATCAATGATTATCTCTTCAATCGTTTGATTTGCTGTTTAACCAACTCATTAATTTTTCAAAACTTAACAATTATATTTTCCCATTTTGAAATTTGTTTTTTGGTTTCTTTTCAAATCTTCCCACTTCCTGTGAATAGTTCCTTGTTGCTTTCTCATTTCTGTGAGATACCCGTTTATTTCCTTAAACATTTCATATACAATCATTTGATATTTTATATCTCATAATTCTGAAGTCTGAATTTATTAGGACTCTAAATCCTTCGTTTATTGTTTCTGCTGACTCTTCTCATGGTGAGACAGAGGCTTTCTCTTCTGTCATTTTGGTGATCTTTGTGAGTTTATATTTTAGATATTAAATCTATAGGTAGATATTAATCTATAGGAATCTCGAGGGCCAACTGAGGTCACCCTCCTCCAGAGCAGGTTTTCCCTTGCTTTTGCTGGGGGTCACGGAGCACTAGACCTGGAGCTGCCTTATCTCCCTTCCAGGGTCTAAACTAAAATAGAAGTCTCAGGGCACCTGGGTGGCTCACGTTAGTTAAGAGTCCAGCTCTTGATTTCAGCTCAGGTCATGGTCCCATGGTCCTATGCTTTGGATTCTCTCTCTCCTCTCTCTGCCACTCCCCCAACTCGCAGGTGCACTCTCTCTCTCCCTCTCTCTCTCTCAAAAATAAACAAACATATTTTAAAAAATAAAATAAAATAAAAGTCTCATGTTCCATTCACTCACCTTCATTGGGCACAAGGCTTCGTCTCCTGATTGCGTTTCCTTACTGCTCACTGCATCTGTTACTCAAATTTCAACAAACGATTCTTTTTTCTACACTGTTAGATATTTCCCTCATTTCCTACAAACAGCGCTGCATTTGAAATCACGATGTTACTCAAGCACATGTACATCATAATGTAATCAAAACACAACTTTATTTTTGCCTCTCACTGTTCCATTAGGCTTTATTTAGCAGGGGTAATGTTTCCCTACGCCTGGAAGAAAAACAGTCTTGATTCAGAAACTAGAATGTCCAATTCCGTATAATAATTATAACTATGGGCTTGATTTAGCAGTAAATCTCCTCCTCTCCCAGCTCCCTTCTGCTTCAAGCTGAAAGCCCACAATGAGAAAGACAGGCTGATTGGCTTCTTCCCTAATTCACTGCCTTCGGCTTCTCTTCTCTTCCTTCCTCTTCCCTCTCCCGAGCTGATGTGTTGATGTCTTCAGGGTCAAAGCAGGAGGATGGCAAAGAGACATGGGACAAATATTCGTACTTGAATTGATACCCTCATGAGTTGAGGATTAATGAGCTCTTCAGAGCTTACTATATCAATGGACAGCTTTCTCTCACAATGTCTAGCCCCAAATGGGTGCCTTAATAACCTTAGTGGCCATTCATAATCCCTCCCAACCCCGCCCTTAGTCTTTGTACACCAGTGGTATATAACCAGCCTCTATCTTCTGATATCTTCTCACCCATTGCAGATGGGAGGCTCTAAGAGAAACCACACTGGCTTTTTCACCCAAGTGCCCACATATCATATCTTGTCTCTGAATCCATAAAGACAGCTTTTTCAAAAAAAAAAATTCAAAGCCAATCCCTCCCGATGTCTGCCACAGGGTGGTTGATCAGCCCTTCTCTTGTCCTCTAGATTTCTGACACCAGAATCAGACTCCAGCCCACATATATCAAAGCTCTGCAGATGGTGCCGTGGAAGTCTCCCTGGACCTGAGATGAAGAAGGAATATCTCCCTCTGTGTGGGGAGAAGCTGTGGGATTTATCGCACGGTTTTCTCCAAAGATATCCTCCCCACTGATCCTTTCCTCTCCCATGCAGTGACCTTTGCATGTCCTTAATCTACTGCCTCATCGACAGGGTTCTCAGAATGTTCTCTCTTTGGTATCTATCATATTGGCGCTTCAGTCAAAACTCAGGGGGAAGAATTTTGGCCCAACATTCTGTTACTCATCAGTAAGTATGTTTTATCCAGGAACTAGCTGAGTATTTAGTTCACCAAACTGGAGGAAGCAGAAGCATATTCTAATAAACTTAAGTAACTCATTTAAATGTTGTAAATGCATGATAAAATGCCTTAAAAATAAAACTGCAGCATTTAATCATACACTGAAGGTCCTGAGCTGTGAAGAACAGTGTAGTCACAGCCACAAATCAATGTCATTTCTGGAAAATAATGATCAAGTATACTATAGTAAAGGACCTGCCTTCTTCATTAGGCAACGTGCTCCATGTACCCCGTTACACGACTAAGTCTCAACCCGCTTTTACCTCATTTGGATGCACATGAGGCTATTTATTCCTCCAGATACACACTGCATAATTATTTTCCGCTCTAGTAAATGAATAGCTTAATTAGCTCCTTAATTTGATTTTAAGAGCCGAAAAATATAAGGGATAGGACATCCTTTGTAAAAAAAATATTCTAAATAATCACACTTTGTGACTAGTTCCTAAATGTGCAAACTGTACAAAAAGAATAGGAAAAAAAAACAAACAGAAAAAAGCGACCTCTACTAAAAGCTGTTTTTGACAATTAAGAGGATTTCTTTTGTTTACATTAGAGGAGAAATAGTACAAAAGTAACTGAATACATATGCCAGAATAATTATCAGCTCTTGGCTCATTTAAATTATGTGCACATTGCCATTTTAATGCATTTTTTAAACACCCACTTGCAATTCTATTTTACTCTTGGAAGAAAATTTATGACTTTCCACTAGGTATGACTAGTAAAACCAAATTTGTGTCCTGTCTTCTTGGAAAACATATATCTTCCTGGCTTTATAGAGCCACTTCTAATAATAATTAAAAACATAAAATAATAATAATTGGACTTTGGACGTATACAGTACTTCTGCATGAAAACTGGAAGCATTCTTTCATGTAAGATAAATACCTCTGTAAAAATATCATGTTGTTTCTTCATGCTTACTATATAACATGTTCTAAAGATAATCTAATATTAATAATGAAAGGATTAAGACTGTGATTTTCTTTTTTCAGGAAAATGTCTCAGTGGCTCCCTAAAAACAAATTCAGGTCATGAATTTTACATATTTTCTTCTAAATTTAAGGTCCCTGTTGATTAGTCACAAAGTAGTGATTAGCAAGAAATGCATGCATAAGCATGCTTCATGTCCTAGGAGATAAAAACAGGGAACAAAGAGAAGAGATAGCTACTTCTCCTTTTGAAGACATAAATGCAGAAAATTTGGTCATAAGGACACCAGACCCACTGGTTCAAAAGCTATAATCCAGACCAACAAAAGCTTTGTCAGTAAGTGTTACAGCATATATAGCTCAGCTTAAATATCATGAATATGCCTCACTCAGACTTCAGAATATGTGCAAAACATTGACACAACCCGCACACTTTTATCCTGTGCCTGGTCTGCTCAGGCCCCAACCAGAGGCCGTGTGAAACCACAAAAGTGAAGGTAGCCATGACACATCCTGAGCCCTCCAGAGGCTCCCAGCTTATTGAGAGATATGACCGGTGCATAGGTCATTATATCAAGGCAAAGAGGTGGAAATTCTCAGAATCAGAAGAATCAGATGGAGTACTGAGGAAATTCACATAAGGGAGCTATTACTTCTGCATGGAGGGACTGAAGAAAGCAAACTCAGCCCTCAACCATATGGCCAAGTAAAGCCATGAAAGTGTATGGGCTGCAAGAAGGGCCCTTTCAGGCTAACGTAAGCATGTATCACACTCAATCATTGGACAGGAATGCAGTCCCATTTCACCAATGTTTGCATAAGCTATTCAAAGACTAAATAAAGGTACACATATCAGAGAATTGTCCATAAGCCAAAAAGAATGAGGCAAGGTCAGAAAACATGAGCAGGTGATCCAAAGAGACAAAAAGCAAGGATTCTGTTCAAGTAATTAGCCTGACACATGTATTTTTACACTGGGCCCTTTTAATTCTAGATCCAAGGCTTAAATAGGATATTTTAGAAGCTGTGATCTGGCCATTGGGCATTAGGGAGCTATCATGGGAGGCAGGAGCACGCATGTCATGTGACATGTCCATGGCCAGTCAGACGCTGAGAATGAAGAACAAGCACACGTGTGGAGCCCACAAGTGGGTAGAGAAGACACGCTACGCTGTTAGCCCAAAAAGACCAAAGTTTTCCACTTTCCATTAGAATATTCGCTTCTGTCTTTGCTTTGAAAGAAGAAAAACTAATTATAACAGTGCCATTTTTATTTTTGGAGCCTTATTCCCTTCATTTGATGATCTACAATCAAGCTACAATTGTGGAGACCAGATATATCACCAAGGGGTCCTTGAAATTATGCATTCATCATTTCCAAGATACGTGTGCAGCAAGAACATTCATATTATTTGATCGTATTTTTGACAACCAAATAACATGTATAACATATATTCTTTAAAACTAATAATTTTTGCAAAAGTATATAAACATCTGATTATATTTTAAAATCTCTCTTCCAGCACATGTAGCAACTAGTTCGTGAGCTGATTTAATTTGACATGTGAAAATTAATCAACATCCTATCTTTGATCCATGCACGTAATTTCATCGATTTCAGTGGAATCTATCTTCAAGGGGCAAGGATAGAATCACTCCATAATTATCTCTACGAATCCAGTCGCTAGAGTTATTACAAAAGCCACTTCACTTTCCATATTGACTTTTGGAAACTCAAAGTACATATATTATATTCTGTTGAATTTGTTCCTTCCATATGCAGAGTATGAAATCCATCATGAAATCTGTAATATAAAATTACCAGAACAAAAATGTATCTGAATTGATGAGAGTGAACGTTTCTGAATATTTCAGAGGGAGATGCAATTTTACATTTACTTTTTCAGTATATAATCTAGGATGGAGAGAAAGGCCCTCCATGGGCCTCTTATTACCATTTAGCAATAATACCAATAATCCTTGTTTTTGTCCCATCCTTCAGAATGCTGCTCTTTACCTTTTACAAATACCTCCCTAATTCCTTTCCAAAATTCACTCTCTTCCTTGCCTCAGCAGTACTCCCCAGCCATAGTCCAACAATATAATATGGAACTTAATTAGAAACTTAGCCCTGAAAAAGGCACTTCGTGCTTCTGAAACTAGAAGATGTAATGAAATAGCTAATACCGAGAGCATTAAACCAGTTCACAGAGCTCTTTTCTGTATAAGGCATCAGTTAAAATTACTCAAGCCCACAACAAATAAATTGAGCAAGAAAGATGTCATAGAATCTGTTTTCATTATCTTTCTTCAAAAGAACTACAAATTCAGGTATTCTTTTTTTTTTTTTCTTTTTCCCCTTGAAGCTCCAGTTTAATTCTCTTCTGAGGTAATGTCTTTTATTATTTTTGTTAATCGAAGTAAGGAATTAAGGAATTTCTTTCTCTCTCTTTCTTTCTTCTTTCTTTCTTCTTTCTTTCTTTCTTTCTTTCTTTCTTTCTTTCTTTCTTTCTTTCTTTCTTTCTTTCTTTTTGATGTTCACATGAAAAAGAGCCCAGAGCTCTGCCCAGGGGAATCAGCAACATTTTACGTTTGTTTTGCTGTTAAAACCTGCACAGTTTATCTGCGAAGACGATGTCTATTTTCACATCCATTGACAGTCTTACTAAATAAGTGATACCATGAATACAATCTTCAGGAGCCAAAAAACTAAAATCAGCACATATCACCCAATTTTTTCTATTAAAAGCATTTACTCCTTCTAAACAAATTAACTCAAAATGGATCATGGCTTTAAATGGAAAACATAAAACTATAATTAGAAACAAAAAAATATATACAAAAACTTTGGGTCTCGGAACAGGCAAAAAGTTCTTAGACTTGACCCAAAAAGCATAATCCGTTAAAGGAAAACTCGATAAATTGGACCTCATCAGATTGAGGACTTTTGCTTTGCAAAGGACTGTGAAGAGGATGAAAAGCAAGCTACAAATGGGAAGAAAATGTTTGCAAACCACATGTCCCACAAAAGACTAAGATCTAAAAAATATAAAGAATTCTCTGAATTCAACAGTCAAAAAAAAGTAACAATCCTTTAGAAAATGAGCAGAGGCATCTGAGGGTCTCAGGCGGTTAAGCACCTGACTCTTGATTTTGGCTCAGGTCATGATTTCAAGGTTAGTGAGTTGGAGCCCCCTGTCAGGCTCTGCACTGACAGCACGGAGCCTGCTTGGGATTCTCTCTCTCCTCTCTCTCTGCTCCTCCCTCTCTCTCTGCTCCTCCCTCTCTCTCTCTCTCAAAATAAATAAATAAACTTTAAAAAAATGGGGAAAATCTGAATATCTGGGTCATGATATTGTACTATAGTTTTGCAAGAGGCTACCATTGGGGGAAAGTGAGTACATGGTACCTGGGATTTCTCTGCATTATTTCTTGCAACTCATGGGAATCTCCAATTATCTCAATAAATGTTCAATTAAAAAAGGCATTCTTTACTATCAGCATACTAAAATAGTATCTTCCTCTTTAACAGGAGTTTTACGTCCCTCACACAACCGAATACTGTTAGCATTTTAGAAGTACTCTTATAACTATTACAAATAGTTACATATTGGTACATAATTTTTTTCAGTCATAGAAGAAAACTACCCTTAAGTCAGATATGATTCACTACTCTATTTGCTTTTATTTTTGCCATGTATACATTTCAGCATGCCCTACTCTAATAAACCCTTCCTATCTTCTACCACAAGTAGAATGGTGGCTAAAGCTTCAGTCTTTAAAATACAATTATCTGGGTCAAACCCAAGTTTCACATAAATTTATGATTTATGTGTGCTTAAGTTCTCCATGACCCAGGTTCCTCCACTGAGAAATGGAATGAAAAGTAATACTAACCTAAAAGGGTCATCATGACAATTGAATGAGTTCACATGTGCATATAAAGACTTGACCTAGAACCTTATACAGAGAAAATGCTCAATAAATATTACTTACTATTCCAGTACACACATTATCCCTGCTGTTTTATCACCATCAGGGTGACCATGGCCACACACAGATGGGATTCACAAACCTAAGGGGAGAAACTACGGTGAAGGCCATGCCATATGAGGGAGTATCCATTCTTGTGATGATATGAATGGCGCCCTTTGTTGGCAGCTGAATGACTTACTCTGGAAATCTCTTTATGCTCTGTACTAAAAAGCCACTTTGCTCTGTTTCTCTCTTGATGTCCACGCTCCCACAGTCCTGTGACACAAACTCATCTCTTTGATTAAACTGAATTCAGGGTACCTGTAAATAGTAACAGATTGTGTTTCCATGTTTTGTTTGTAACCTGATTTTTTTTTTTTTTTGAACGTAGACGAGATGGCTTAGGTTTGTAATGACAGAAAAGGCAAAAAGTTGTAACTTTAAAAAATTGGGGTAAAAAAATAGGTTTCATAAAATTTACCACTTGAGTCATTTTTGAGTCTACAGTTGAGTAGCGTTAACCATATTGACTTTTTTGTGCAACAGATATCCAGAACTTTTCATCTTGCAAAACTGAAACTCTATACCCATTAAAGAAAAAAAAAAATTCCCTGTTTCCCTTTCCCCCAGCCCCTGGCAACCACCATTTTACTTTCTGTTTCTATGAGTTTGACTACGTTAGACACATCGTAAGTAAAATCACAAGGTAAATGTCTTTTTGTGACTGGCTTATTTCGCTTAACATAATGTCCTCAAGCTTCATCCATGTCGTTCCTTCCTTTTTAAGGCCAAATGGTAGGATAATATTCCATATCCATGGTACATTTTCTTTATCCATTTACCCATTGATGAACATTTAGATTGCTTCCATCTCTTGGCTATTGTGCATAATGCCACTGTGAACATGTAAATACATGTCTTTGAGACCCTTCCTTGAATTCTTTTTTTTTTTTTTTTCTGCTTAAAATTCTTTTGGATATATACCCAAAAGTGAGATTGCTGGATCATGTGGTAGTTCGATTTAAAAATTTTTGAGGACCTGTTATACTGTTTTCCATAGTGGTTCCACCATTTTACAATCCCACCAACACTGTATATGGTCGCCCACGCTTGCTTTTTTCTGGTTTTTTGAGAGCAGCCACCCCAATGGGCATGAGGTGATATCTCACCGTGGTATTTGTATTTCTCTTATGACTAGTGATGTACTGCATCTTTTCATGTTTGTTGGTCGTCTGTATGTCATCTTTGGAGAAATGTCTTTTCAAGCACTTTGCCTACTTTTTAATTGGGTTATTTGGTTTTTGTTGAGTTGTAGGACTCCTTTGTGTGTTCTGGATATTAAAAGAATGCAACTTTGAAGGTAGAAATAAATGGGAGTGAATTTTTAAAAATATTATGAGTCAATAAATATTATAATTAAGTATGTCAGCAGCTTGAATGGCTCTTACGTGCAGCAAGGTTTGGGACACAGTCTTAAAGCTTTCTTTGTTTCTCCCTCCAGCGCCTTATCAGCACTTTATATCCAGGACCTACTCTATGTTCTTTGTCAATGGCTTCTCTCTCCTCTCTATTGATCAAGCCAGAAACTCCACTTTTTTTTTTATCTCCTATTTCCAGCCAGTTTTCAAATACTATCCACTTCATCCATGACTAGATAACCCTATAGAAATATTAAGTAACTTCTTAGGACAACAATGAAGGAAGGTCTCCAAGAACATGAAAACAAACTTTGTTTGTTTTTAATTTTTTAATGTTTATTTATTTTTTAGAGAGAGACAGAGTGTGAGCAGGGAGGGGGCAGAGAAAGAGGGAGATGCAGAATGTGAAACAGGCTCCTGATCTGTCACCACAGAGCCCGATGCAGGGCTCGAACCCACAAACCATGAGATCATGACCTGAGCCAAAGTTGGACGGGTAACTGCCTGAGTCACCCAAGCACCCCTGCTTGCTGAGTCATAATCAGAATTTGGGCACTTCTTCCACAACTTCTGGCAAGTTGCTAGGCTTTCTAGTATCATCCCAGCACAATTCCTGGTGCCAGATATGTGCGATTGTAAGTTAAAGATCTATCCTCAGCATCCGGCTACCATATTTCTGGTTCCTAAGTTAGCTTCAACCAGGAACAGTGAAAATGACACGATGTAAATGTACCATATCCAGTCAAATATCTCAGAACGCACTATGTGTCATCAGCATCCACCTTGTGTGCTGATAGAATTCGCTTCCTTACGCTCTGTTTGAATCCTCCTACTACATGAAGCAATTTTACAGTCATCATGTTCAACCACTACCATGTGCAAATCCTTCTCTTTTTAGGTTCCTGGACCCAACTGCAATGTGGTGAGGGCCAGGTAGGGGCAGGAGTCTTCCACACCAACAAGCAATTCTTGGGACACCAATTGGGTGCCCATGAATTCAACTCAATTCTGACACTATTGGGGCACCTGGGTGGCTCAGTCAGTTAAGTGTCCACCTTCGGCTCAGGTCGTGATCTCCCGGTTCATGAGTTGGTGTCCCATGTTGGGCTCTGTGCTGACAGCTCAGAGCCTGGAGCTTGCTTTGGATTCTGTGCCTCCCTCTGTCTCTGCCCCTCCCCCACTCATGCTCTGTCTCTGTCTGTGTCTCAAAAGTAAACATTTAAAAATAAGAATTAAAAAATAAATTTAATTTAATTTAATTTAATTTAAAAAGCAATTCTGACACTATCTATCCCTAGATAGCATCAGATTCCATGAGGGCACAGTCCCACAAGACACACACACCCCCCAACTTCACACACCCCATCTGGGTAGCAAGCCCAGATTGTTACCTGGTTTCTGACCAAACCACTAGAGACTGGAGGTCTCCACACCCCCCTCCTTGTACTTCAGATTCAAATCACTTTCCAGGTTGTTACTGTACTTCTGACTGACCGGCTATAAATGTGAGGTTCCCGAGACCCTTCCTTAGGTTTGACTAATTAGAGCAACTCACAGAACTCAGGAAACCCATTTACTCACTAGATTACCAACTTACTACAGAAGGATAAAACTCAGGAACAGCCAGATGGAAGAGATGCAGGGCAAGGTGCCGGGCGGGGGGCGGGGGGGGGGGGGTGGGGGGGAGGGGATGTACCTTCCAGGCACACTACTCTCCCCAATCTCCCCAAGTTCACCATCCTGGAAGTCCTCCGAACCTTTTTGGTTTTTATGGAGGCTTCATTACATAGCAACTGATAAAATTCAATCTCAAGCCCCTCTCCCTACCCCAGAGGTCAGGAGGGGCAAGAAGTTCCAACCCTCTAATCACATAGTTAGCTTCCCTGGTGCCAGCCCCCGTCCTTAGAAGCTTTCCAAAAATTGCCTCATTTGCATCAAAAAAGACCCCTGTATGTCCCTCAGCACCTAGGAAATTCTGAGGGTTTTCGGAGCTCTGTGCCAAAACAGGAACAAGGCCAAATATACTACATTTATTATTATAAACTACAACATCACACCTTCCAACGGCTGAGCAGTCAGTACTATTCTCTACACTGTAACTAGATAAACTTAAGTCCTGGAAACCAGCATTATTTTCTCCAGTACCAATAGAGTCGAAGTTTCTTTCCTTTCAAATACAATGTTGTTCAAAAGAGCAGTTGGTCTTGGGGTGCCGGGGTGGCTCAGTCGATTAAGCATCCGACTTTTGATTTCGGCTCAGGTCCTGATCTCACGGTTCGTGGGTTTGTGCCCCACATCGGCTCTGTGCTGGCAGCACGGAGCCTGCTTGGGGTTCTCTCTCTTTCTCCCTCTCCCTCTGACCCTCCCCTACTTGCACTGTCTCTGTCTCTCTGAAAATAAATTAAAAAAAAAAAAAAAAAAGAGCAGTTTGTCTTATCTAGGAAGCCGGGTAACAAGGA
This sequence comes from Prionailurus viverrinus, assembly GCF_022837055.1. Classification (NCBI taxonomy): domain Eukaryota; kingdom Metazoa; phylum Chordata; class Mammalia; order Carnivora; family Felidae; genus Prionailurus; species Prionailurus viverrinus. The sequence continues at coordinate 144,724,812 of NC_062562.1, forward strand.
AGGCCAAATCCCTGGATAGACTTAAGAATACAGGATAGCAAGACAGCTACAAGTGTTGGAAGTACAGCTTCTCTCCCCCTGACCTTGACCCCTGTGTCATTCCGTCTTACCTGTGCTTCCACCAGACAGTTGCTTACATATCAGCAACTCTGTCCCATCCACAGAATAAAACAGAAGTTAGACTTCAGTCTGCAAGCTCATCCCCATTCGATCTAAAAGTTTGATATCCAAGCCACTGCTTTGGGTAATGGTCTAAAAACCAGCAGCCTGGTGAGACACACAGCTCTGTTCAGCCTCTAATGAATGCTTTTGGTCACAGTAGCAGGCTCTCCAAAGAACAAGAAGGAATCAACTGCTGAGCCCTCTCAGGGTTGCAGACACCCCACAAAGCAACTGGGCCCCAGCCTTCAAGACACCTAGACATGAAACGAGAAGGATGAGCACACTGCAGAGCTCCTGCGTCTTTGAAATGAACATAATTTTTCAGAGGATACAACGGAGCCTGGAGAAAGAATAAATACGGCACTCTTCAGAGCCAGTGACTATGTAAAAAAACAAACAAACAAACAAAAAAGATATGTGCTAACATTTAGCCAATATATGCCTCACCATTGACTATTTTCCCTGTCCATTCTAAGACATTCATTATCAGAGAGCTTTGCCTAAATGCTATCATTCTACCATTTGTTGCAAGAGATGCACTGAAATGCCATCAGCTCTTGTCCATGCTCACGATCAGATAAATGGGTGTGAGAAGCAGTTCTCTGTATATAGAAAAGCTTTCATTATCATGTACTTTTGCTGGCATTTTTTAAAGGGGAGAGGGAGTTAACATTATTCATAACATTAAATCAGAGCCTTAAGTGCAGCGCGAGAGAAGGCTCCCAAGCTCGGCTGTGTATCACATCACAACACTGACATCTGTTGGCTATAAGTGTACTGGATCATCTAGTCCTTCCTTTCCCTGCAGCCACAGAACAGCTTCTAAACCAAATCTTTTCAGGGTCCTCAGCCATTTAAGGTATGTTACGTGCTTCATTCCCAATAGATTGCAAACTTGTGTTCACAGTTTCTCGGGTTAGCCTTCAACTCTCTCATGACACAAGACTTTATGTCATTTTAATTCTTTTCTAAAACCAAGCAGACATTCGTGTATGCAGCATACATGCTAATCCAAACATAAGCTACACAAATGAGGGAACTGTCCTTTTACTGATACAATTTTGAAATGCACGTCATGAGGATGATGACACAAACATGTTTATTGACACATCAGCATGTCCCCCCACACGAATGCTTCCTGTTATTCACCATGTTAACTGCTCTTTCCTCCTTTCTTGACCCCATTCTCCACTGTGTTCTTTTCCCCAGGATCCTGCTCTCCTCTTTTTCTTCCTCTGCCCACTGAACTATGAGAATCCACAAAGACTCCCTCGCCAGGCCTCCAGGGGCCTTCTAACACGCGGTGTCTAGGGAACTGTATCTAAGCACATGGTTTAATACTGCATACTAGAAGAACACCTCGATCTTTCCTCTTCTGTATCTCCTGAGGTTTCAAAGACTAAGAGTAAGAGGGATTACCTCCAAAGCCCCTTATTTAATGCTGTGATTTCATCAGTATCAATCAGTGTCTGTATCAATATCTATAGCTTTACCATAAAAACTGAGCTTTGTCTCCCCTTCTGAATCAACACCCCATTCCAACTCCCCCATACCTACCAAACGCAGCACTATCCTTCCAGCCCCTCAACTGCAGCTGCGCATGGTTTCGTGGTGTCGTGGTTGCCTCCTCTCCCTTCTCCCCCACAACATTCCTTACCCCTTCCCGTGGCAGGAGGCCTGACCCCCTCCCACTGCCTCTCACCTAGATAGAGACAACAAGACACTCTTCCTCTTCCACGACACCGATTACCATCTATGTACTGATGACTCCCACATCCCGTCTCCAGCCTAGACCTCTCCCCTAAACTCCAGACCCATGTAATCCACATAGTCCACAACGGATCATCTTCACTTGGCTATGCCCCGGCACCTGAAACTCTACATATCCAAAATCAAATCCCTATTCTTTCCCCTCTCCCCCACAAACTGCTCCCTCTCCTCTGTTCCTTGTATCTCTGATCGCTGACTTCGCTATCCAAGCCAAGAACCTTGGGGTCATCCACAGCTTTACCTGTCCCTCAGATAGCAATATCCAATCAATCACAGAAGCTTAATTAATTCACCTGTTGATTCCAGCTCCTGGTTTACTCTTTATTTCATTCATGTCTCACCAACCCAACTATAGCAGACACCACAGTCTAACACTTAAGATGTGTGCTCCTTCCTCCTCTGTAGCATGGAATTGTCACCTATCCAGATGGAAACTATATTTTCTAGCCTGTAGTATCCGGGGATAGGGAAGAGAGCATATGATTAATTGTTGCCCATGGAATATAAGCTGATGTTACTTGTACTACTTAGTATTTACAAAGCAGATACACATTCCCAAGGCTCTTTCCTCATCTACCAGCAGAATGGAGTGGACTCTTGGGTCTTGGAAGATGATGGGACCACAAGATAGAAGGAACCTAGGACTCTGAATGAGCACTTAGAACGCTGTCTACCAGGGATACTCATATTGGGCTGTGATACCACTTGAAACGAACTTTTGTTGTATCGAGCCACTGAGAGCTCTGGGCTTTACAGCCTGAAAAGTACTCTCTGACACTAACTAGTTCAGGGCCCCATCATCTCTCCCCCACGTTATAGCAGGTGACTCTCAGCTGATCTGTGCCTTTAGCCTTGGTCTGCATGCCTCTCTTGCTTAGCACAAGCTCCATGAAGGCAGAGGCTGGCTCTGCTTGTTCAGCGTATCCCCATCAGGAGCACAGCACCTGGTATGCAGAAAACTGACTAGGATCCTTTCTTCCCAATCTCTCCCTAGCCCACACTCTTGGTTTCTATTACCTCATGCCCCTTTCCCTTTTACCCCAACACACACACACACACACACACACACACACACACACACTCACCAAGGTTCGACTTGAGCCCTCCTTCTAGTCCTCACATCCCATTCCTTTCCTCTCAGGTCGCTTATAGCTCAGCTTCTGTGAATTTTTCTGTAACTTCACTGGGAATGATCATGCTAACATTTACCTATCCCATTGCATTATGTACCTTGTCTTAGACCTCCCCTTGCGTTTGCAATAAATTCCTCGTGTGTGTGTGGCATGTATTCTGTCCCATCTCCTGTGCTACCTTACACACTCCTGGGGGAAGAATTGAAGTTCACTCTTACACACAGAGCTCCTCAGCAAATGCTCGATAAACGCCACCCACTGAATCCAATAATTGGCTTTGTATCATACATACTCTACGTAGCATCTTCTGGGATGCCTCTGGATCCAAACCTTTTTTTTTTTTTCCCCATACTTGAATTAGAGGGATTTTAATAAATCCTACGTAAATTCTACATAAACCTAAAAGGAAACACAGCATTTACAAAGAAAAGCATCTCTCCGTTACCTCCTTTGTGACTATGTAGTTTTCCATAAAGGGGAAATAGATTGTTAGAGTATGAAATAAGCTATTAGGTCCAATGCATAGTTGTCATTAATAACAATTAATAGTAAAAGTTACAATTTAATGTCTATTAAACCAGTGTCTGGCCCACAGTACACACAAGTTGTTTTCTTGCTGTTTCTGAATGTTATCAACTTCTTCCTGAGCTTCCTTTCTTGAGGGAGCCCGTAACTGAGGAAGGGAGCTATACCAGAGATACCTGGACGGCTCACTGGTGAGGCCTTCCAAAAGATGAGGGGTCTGGTGGGCATGCCAGAACATAGCTCGAGAAGAAGCACCAGGGGTGATCAGCCTCGGAGAAGACTCCTATCTTCATAGGGTGGCTGCTGGGAAGTGATAGGGGAATCCTGGCGATGCGAGGCCCAGTCATCATACAGACACCATTACCACCACCGTAATCCGCCCAGTTCATATGCTCCGCTCCTCACACAGTCTACACATCAACGTCGGACATGTGGTCGGTCAAGTGACATGGGTCATCTTACGCACATGGAAGGTGTGCATCTATCATAACTCCCAGTAGGCTGACACACGGGCCAGCCTAGGACCAAAATCCCTCCAAACTTTTCAGTTTAGCGCCCTTCAAAGAGACATAACCTAGCCCTCAAATACAGTTGTTAAAGCTTTCAGGCGTGCCTCACCGTGCATCTGAAAAATCATTTTTCATTTATGAGCTGTACCTTATCACTCTGTGCAGCCACCATATATGTTATGCTGCACAAAAATAATTGATTACTTATGAGTGACAGAGTAATTGGCACTACCCTGGTTATTCAGCTATTTTTATGCATTATAATTACCAGCTTCAGTACACTAGACAGAATTTAATGTTCTTGAAAATTAATATTATTGAAGGACTTAATACAAAAGCATGTAATGTTCTTAAATTAAAAACTTGTCACACACGCTGATAGAGTCTCACATTGTTGGCTATTTATCAACATTTTGTTTTAATCATTGTAAACCTTTTTATCAAGGTACAGAGCCTGGAGCTCGTGTCAGTTCAGTACAACTGAATTCTAGTAGCTCACAGTCTGAATTAAAGTTGGCAATAACAATGTTATATGTCTACTGTTATATCGAAGACCCAGAATCTGTTGCCTACCTACCTGTATTACAGCTATGAGTTCCTTGAAAGCAAAAAAACAAAAAAACAAAAAAACAAAAAAAAAAAAAAACAAAAAAAAACCAAGTCATTTATATATGATTCTAATAAGTGGCCGGTGTACTGAGGCTGCGTGAAATATATTAAATAAGCAGAATAATATACAACAATGATGCCTGTGAACTCACTAGAAGAAATTCCGTCTTCCACACCGGGGCTAGCTGTGATTGAGGAGACAGACGCGGCCAAGAGAAAAGATGTGGTTTGTGAAGCTGGGTGGGCCTCTAACCTAATGTCATCCTACCCAGGGTGAGGGTACCAAGATGGGCTATCTTTCATTTTTTTGATTGTATAAAGGGAACACACACACCCCCTTTAAAATGACTTAATCCCAGTCTCTCAAAATGCTTATTACTTCATGAAACCTGCTTTTCTCTTCAGTGCTGTGATAAATTTCTATGTTTACTCCAGTCTCCTCCTTTCCTCTTTTTTTTTTTTAATTTTTTTTCAACATTTTTTATTTATTCTTGGGACAGAGAGAGACAGAGCATGAACGGGGGAGGGGCAGAGAGAGAGGGAGACACAGAATCGGAAACAGGCTCCAGGCTCCGAGCCATCAGCCCAGAACCCGACGCGGGGCTCGAACTCACGGACCGCGAGATGGTGACCTGGCTGAAGTCGGACGCTTAACCGACTGCCCCACCCAGGCGCCCCATCCTCCTTTCCTCTTTTAATCTGTTTCTCTTTGTATTTTAACAGCACAAGAATTTTTACATGTTCAACTGAGTGTCATTCATCTAGGCGGGTCTTCTGCACCCTGCCACAGTGCCCCTCACTCCGTATGAACTGCCATCTCCATATGGCTTTCCTGACTATTCGTCTCTCTCCTGGATTCATTTTTCCTCATCCTTCCTTCCCAATCCCGGCGCTCCTTTTTCTCTTCCTCAGCAGTTGGCCAACATATAGAACTATAGCGTGCTTAAATACTTCTTTTTTTGTTTATTTTTGAAAGAGGTAGAGAGAGAGAGAATGAGCAGGGGAGGGGCAGAGGGAGAGGGAGACACAGAACCCAAAGCAGGCTCCAGGCTCTGAGCTGTCAGCACAGAGCCTTACACGAGGCTCAAACCGACAAACCATGAGATCATGACCTGAGCTGAAGTCGGAAGCTTAACTGACTGAGCCACCCAGGCGCCCCTAAATACTTAATTCTTTAGTGCTTACATAGTACTTTCTAATATTAAAGTTATGTTTTACTCCTATGGCTCAATGAATTGCCTTTTTTTTTCCTGTTAGAAGTCCCTTAACAGAAAATTATTTCCCATCCCCAGTATAGTGGCTTAACAGATAGGAATCAAAGAATCATAGAACATTTACCATGATTAGTTTCAAGAAAATTAAAGTTAGAAAAGACACGGCTAGAATCAATTTTAAATTTGAAGCCAAAATTCTAATATTTCTTCACAATCACATTAATAGATTAACATAATTTCAAGTAATGGAGTATATGGCTTTAATACACATCAGTTTAATAATCAAAGTATTATCTGCCAACTTGATTAACTCCCATAAACTTGCATCAAAAATGCTTATTACCTCGGGGCGCCTGGGTGGCTCAGTCAGTTAAGCGTCTGACTTCGGCTCAGGTCATGATCTCATGGTTTGTGAGTTTGAGCCCTGCGTCAGGCTCTGTGCTGACAGAGCCTGGAGCCTGCTTCAGATTCTATGTCTCCCTCTCTCTCTCTGCCCCTCCCCTGCTCATCCTCTGTCTCTCTCTCAAAAATAAATAAACATTAAAAAAGAATTTTTTAAAAAAATGCTTATTACCTCATACTATGTATAAAAAAACAAAATGGATTATAAACCTAAGGTTTTAGTTCTTACTATAAGAACTACAAGTACATATTTCACTTCGAGGGAAATACAGGCGTAAAACTTTGTGACCTTGGATTAGGAAATGGCTTCTTAGATACAACACAAAAAGCACAAGTGATACAAGAAAAAATAGATAGGGGCACCTGGGTGGCTCAGTAGGTTGAACGTCCGACTTTGGCTCAGGTCATGATCTCACGGTTCGTGGGTTCGAGCCCCACGTCACGCTCTGTGCTGACAGCTCCGAGCCTGGCACCTGCTTCAGATTCTGTCTCCCTCTCTCTCTGCCCTCCCCAACTTGTGCTCTGTCTCTCTCTGTCTCTTAAAAATGAATAAAAGTTTAAAAAAAAAAATTTTAAGAAAAAACAGATAAATTGTAATCCATCAATGTTAAAAACTTTGTGCTTTGGAGGACACCATCAAGAAAGCAAAAAACAACCCACATAATGGGTGAAATATTTGCAAATTATATATCTGATAAGGGTCTACTATCCAGAATATATAAAGAACTCAACACAATTAAAAATGGGCAAACGATGTGAACAGCTATTTCACCAAAGATGATACAAAGATGGCCAATAAGCATATTAAAAGACGTTCAACATCATTAGTCATTAAGGAAATACAAACCGAAAACCATTATGAGATACCACTTCACACCCACTAGGTTGGCTACAATCAAAAAGATAGATAATAACGAATATGGGCAAGACGCGGAAAAACCGAAGCCCTCAGTGTTGGTGGGAATGTAAAATAGTGCAGCCACTTTCTTTTTTTTTTTAATGTTTATTTATTTTTGAGACAGAGAGAGACAGAGCATGAACAGGGGAGGGTCAGAGAGAGAGGGAGACACAGAATCGGAAGCAGGCTCCAGGCTCTGAGCTGTCAGCACAGAGCCCGACATGGGGCTCGAACTCACGGACCGTGAGATCATGACCTGAGCCGAAGTCAGACGCTTAACCGACTGAGCCACCCAGGCGCCCCATGCAGCCACTTTCGAAAACAGTTTAGCAGTTCCTCAACAAGTTAAACGTGAGAGTTACTGGATGACCCAGGAATTCCACTCCTAGAATACCCCCAAAACATGAAAACATACATCCACACAAAAACTCATACGTGAATGTTCATAGCAGTATTATTCACAATAACCAAAAAAAAAAAAAAAATGAAATAACCCAAATATCCACTGATTGATAAATGAATAAACAAAATGTAGTATATTCATACAATGGAATATTATTCAGCCATTAAAAGGCAACTAATTCATACCACAACATGGAAGAACCTTGAAAATATCATGCCAAGTCAAAGAAGCCAGACACAAAAGGCCACATACTGAATTATTCCATTCAGTTAAAATGTACAGACAGGCAAATCCATCGAGACAGAGAGCAGATCAGTGGTTGCCAGTGGTTGGTAATGGCTCCACAACTCTGTGAATCTACTAAAAACCACTGAATTGTCTATTTTTAAAGGCTGAACATTATGATATGTAAATTATATCTCAACAAGCTGCTATTTCTTTATAAGTGCTTATTGATAGAATGTGCTCTGTGTTCTGATCTGTGAAGAAGTTTGCAGAGATGGGGAAGAGGAAGTGTCTAAGACCTAAAAGGGATAGAATTCCATTCCAGAACACCAGGTTCTTCACCTGGCCTTCCCCTTTTTTTTTTTTCTTCACTTAGTTAATTCAGAAAATCAGCCATTTGTTGATGTTACTTGAGCTAAATTAACTTCTCCTGACTTCAGTTTTCTTTTCTAAGGTAGTCACCCAGAGTTAGAACCTGGACATTAAGAGTACACACACGGGAGTCAGAGCAGTTACTCTTTTCCTCCCAGCCCTACCAGATGGCAGACTTTGGTCGTGTTTTTTGACCTTGCCAGGCCTCATTGATCCTCACTGTAAAATGGGGATAATTCATACTCACCCCACAGATTGCAGAGAATGAAACATACATTGATTGGGATCGCTGACAGGGACTAAGTGCTCTGCAACCATGGCTATTATTGGTTCAAAGGCTCATTCCAGTTCTTTTTGTTTGTTTGTTTTTTGAGAGAGAGAGAGAGAAAGAGAGAGAGAGAGAGAACGAGAGAGGGGGTGCAAGTGAACCAGGAGCAGAGAGAGAGAGAGAAAGAGAGAGTGAGAGAGAAGCAGGGCTCACCCAATGTGGGGCTTGGTTTACTGCAAGCAGGGCTCGGGCTCACTCGGAGGGGAGCTTGAGCTCGCCCCATGTGGGACTCGAACGAGAACAGTGACAAACTGTGAAATCATGACCTGAGCGGAAGGCAGATGCTTAACGACTGAGCCTTCCAGGTGCTCCAGCTCTTTTTTTCTTCTTAAGTTTATTTATTTTTGAGAGAGAGAGAGAGTGTGAGGGAGGGAGGAAGAGGGGGAGAGGGACAGGGAGTGGGGAGAGGGAGAGAGAATCCCAAACAGGCTCCACACTGCACAGAGCCCGATGCAGGGCTTGAACCTACAAACCCTGAGATCATGACCTGAGCCACAGTCAGATACTTAACTGACTGAGCCACCCACATGCCCCTCATTCCAGTTCTAAAAGTCTCTGAGATATCAATAGAATTACAATTTCAGTAGTATATATAATAAAAATAGTAACACCACTTCAAATAGTTGAGAAGGTTTTCATAATTCAGTGAAGTCTGAGGCAAAAAAGAGGGACTATATAGGAAAAGTGGTTTGTTTCGTCAATAGAACTTGTCCTTTTTAGCATGCATAATTATAAACTGTAGTTCTAAAGAACTAATCAAGTGAAAACTAAATGAGGAGGAAAATAGTAACAAAGACAGAATTATGACTTAAATTGACTTGGCATAAAGGTTAAAATTATAAGAAAAAGCTGAAGTCCTCTTGTCATTCTGTCCAAATACTGCCATGACAACAGTGTGTACTTGATGTACAGTGTGTCTTTCCATCTTTTGTCAGTTGCCTGATGGCTCAGATAAAGTAGAATTTCCATAGTCCGGCTAGATACTGGGCCATGACTTTCTTATCATAATGAAGATTGCTCTGGTGGGTCACCCAATCGATGGATGTACAAGTTTAAGTCTTATGTTAAGCCATGGTGACACTGTTCTCTCTGTCCCTTATGTTCTGAGTCAGAGAGAAGATGCTTAGATGATGGCATGGGGTTTTTTCCTACTAATTTGGATGCCTGGGTGCTTGAGATGCTATTAGATTGTCAAGCAAACATTATTGCCATCATTGGCAAAATGACAAAATTACAGGGATGTCTCCACTGACTGCTTTGATGGACTGACTTCTAACTCTCAAGGTGTCTTCCCTTTGCCTCAAGCAGTAATTTATCTAAAAGTTAATTACCAACCATTAGCTCCCCTACTGAGCTAGCCCAGCAGTCTGAGAGTGAAGAAAGGGGGAAATCATGTAAGCTATCCTTAGTGCAGCCACTGATTTTTCTCGAAAAAAGAGAAGCAATACTAAAGGACAGTACCAACAACAACAAACTCCTGCAAGAAAAATCCCTTAGACCTGGCTGCAAGATAACATGGTCTCATTTCATTTTTGAAGGAATATGTGCTACACTAAGAAACAGCCTGTTGATTAAGTCTAGAGCCATTCAAATCCCTCCAAGCCTGTGAACGTATCATAGAATAAAAAACATCCTGATGTTCATAGGTCAGCCCATCTGCGGTAGATTTGCCAACATGGGAGGGGGGGGGGCAGATACACACTTGAGATAATCCCTTTAAAACATATCAGGGCTTCTACAGCAAGCTGTCCTCCGCCTTCAAAGGTGCCCACGGGGAAAATGACAATCCATGAATACAAATCATAATTTTGAATCATAATTTTAAATAAGTGAAAATGATACCATCCAACCAATTATTCCATAGCACCAGCAACTGTTAAATTATGCAGGCCTCATCAAAACAGGTGACACGCACAATGACATTTAGAATAATGTTATTGCTCTTGATCTTGTTTTGCCATTTGTGAGACTCCACAAATAATGCAACCTACCATGGGTTACCACTTTGTCAAATTGGAATATTGCGTTTAAGTCCGTGGGCTTTGTGATATACACTCTTAATAGATAAACTGATTCTGAAAAAGGCACCTGAGTGGCTCAGTCAGTTAAGTGTCCGACTTTGGCTCAGGTCATGATCCCACGATTCATGGGTTCAAGCCCCAAGCTGGGCTCTGCACTGACAGCTCAGAGCCTGGGGCCTGCTTCAGATTCTGTGTCTCCCTCTCTCTCTCCCCCTCCCCAACTCGTGTGCATGCGCAAGCTCTCTCAAAAATAAATAAATATTTTAAAAGAAAGAAAAGGGAACCAAAACAAATTCTAGAACATTTAAGGTATATTAAAATAAAAATATTTGGCATTCAAATAGACCTACCACAAAACCTGTGTATTTGCATATTCGTTTTGAAAGGGAATGAACTCCAGAGCCAGATGAACTGGGTTTGAACTTTGGTTCTGCTAAGCTGCATGACCCTGGGCAGTTTAACTTCTCTGTGACTCAGTTAACTTATTAGTAAAATGGAAATAGAAATAGTACCTATCTCACAGGCTTGTAAGGCAAATCAAATGAGTTAACATGAGTAAAATACTTAACGGCAACGTCTGGTGCAGGGGAAGTAAGTACTACATAGGAGTCAGTTGTGATTTATGTCTACGGTACCAGAGGTGAGGGGTCCAGGAAGGCGCGATTTTAGCATGAAAAACACAAGTGAGCCCCTTGGCTTGGTACTTCTGGATGCTTGGGCCCCCAAATCCAACCTGGTGATCTGAACCAATGAATGAGCCCTTCTATTAGCAATGTAAGGAAGCACTCATGAGTTCTCTTTTGTCCAGATCCCTTCAATTCCTGAACATCCAAGCGATGGGAAAGACCATGATCTGGATCAGCAAACCTTAATCAACTAAGAGATGCCATGACAAGACCTCCATGATTACCACATTGCAGAAAATTGTGATGCTACTGTATCTACCCATAATAACACTTATAAAGCAGTTTTGCCAAGTCAGAAAGCACTTCCTGATCCAATCATTATTATGAACATTTGTTATCCCTAAACTATAGGGCTACAGACCTAGAAGAATATCAAGTTGACCTTGCATCAGCTATATCCTAGAAAGTCTCTCTCTTTTTTTTCTTTAAACTAAATATCCTCGATATGCGTATTCTTACTTACAACTTGGCTTTGGTTGTTTTGTTTTGTTTTTTTCCAGTTCGTTGTGTCCTCTTTTTCTGCTTCTTACCCAGCCCCTCAGAGGGTTCTTCTCAGCTCACCACACAGGTTGACTACCCTCTGAACGTAGAACCCCAAAGTCAAATATCCAGACCTGGCAAGCACTGAACTAGGAGTTCCCAACATTTTCGCCTCCTTTTATTTTCTTTCCCCAAAAGAAATGTTTTAGGAGACTTTATCTACTGAAATGCAATCACTGGCTCTCCATGCACTTGTTGAAGGATCTCTGAGTTGTTTCCAATGTTTAGCTATTACAAATAAAGCTGTTATGAACATTTGTGAACAGCTTTTTGTGTGAACATAAGTTTTCATTTCTCTGGGATAAATGTTCAAGAGTGCAATTGCGTGGGTATATGGTAGATGCGTGTTTCATTTTATAAGAAATTTCCAAACTGTCTTCCGGGGTGGCTGTACCATTTTACATTCCCACACACAACATATGAGTGATCCATTTGCTCCACACCCTCACCAGCATTTGGTGGCGTCGTCATTTTTCATTATAGCCAATTGTGATAGGCATATACCTCATTGTGGTTTGAATTTGCATATCTCCAGTGACTAGTGATGTTGAACATGTTGTCATGTGCTTATGTGCCATCTGTATATCCTCTTCAGTGAAATGTCTGTCCATGTCTTCTGCCCATTTTCTAATTCCACTGTTTGGTTTTTACTATTGGGTCTCGACAATTCTTTATCTATTCTAGATGCTAATAGTCTTCTATCAAATATTTGGTTGCAAATATTTTCTCTCAGTCTGTAGCTTATCTTTTCAACTTCTTCACATAGTCTTTCACAAAGCAAGCGTGTTTCATTTAGTGAGGTCCAATTTGTCAAGTTTTCCTTCCATGATTCATGCCTTATGTGTCAAGCTTGACAACCCTGCAGCAGGAGTCAGGACACTAGGACTAAGGTGACACCAGCTCGCCCGGGGTTTATCCAGGACTTTCTTGGGTTTAGCACCAAAAGTCCCACATCCTAGGAAACCCCTCGGTCTTGGACAAACTGGGACAGTTGGTCACTCAAACAAGAGCCGATGGAGTCCTGCCCCTCTTTTGCACCGACACAGCCTCAGCTGAGAGTGGAGGGACCAGTGCCAGAGAGACACCCATCCTGGGCCTGAGAATCAAGACATGATATCACTGACGCATGAGTAGCTGTGATGCCACAAGGTTCTGAAGGGCACACATGGCAACCTTGCCATTTCCTCTCTCACGACGATGGGCAAGATTTTTCAGAAAAGGCAGGCTGGCAGGGAAAGAGAGGTCCCCTTACCTTACACGGCCATCCCACTGTCTTTGGAGCCTGTACTTGAGGTGGCTCCCACCCACATCCTTCTGGTTCATCCAGTTCAACACTTTGGGCCAAGGATGCCCAGTCCTGGGCACACTAGATTTCCCCCGAAAAGTGCTTCAAAAATGCGGATGACTGAGCCCCGTCCCAGACCAGTTAAATGTGCTTCTCTCCAAGTGAGAGTGGGGCTCAGTCAATATTAGCCACAAAAACTCCCAAAGTGATTCCAGTGTGCAGCTGGGGTGAGACCCTTTGCTGCAGGCTCCAGGGGTGTGAACTGCTTGTGGACATGGATGAGAGCACCCACAGCACCCAGCAAAATGCCTGCATATAGCAGGCATCCAATATACATTCGGTAAGTTTTTTAAATGAGCAAATAATATAGAAGTGATCAAAGACTGGGTCCAAATATCATTTACTTTGTCTCTCCTGCTTGTAACTGAAGGACCAAATGAGGTGCAAGGTAAACTGTAGGATAAGCCTCCCTAAAACTAGACTGTCTCCAAGCCTTTCCCAATCTCCCAAAAAGTTGAAAAGCCAAGAAATCCCTGACTGCCCCAAGGGGCATTTTTACAGATGGATAATTAGGCTGTGTCAGTGTCACCAGGAAGTTGTTAGAAATGCAGATTTTCAGGCCCCATCCCAGAGTAACAGAAACACAGTGTGCTTTTTAACAAGACCCCAGGTCATTCGCCGCAGCTCCTTAAAGTCTGAGAAGCACCCACCAGGCTGAGAAGTCCCTGTGGGAGAGAACCAGCTGGCTGCACTCCGGCCCCTGGGAGAGCATATGAAGGGAAGAGACCCTCAGGAGAGGTTGAGGGAAGGGGTGGAGCCACACCCGGAGGCCAAATCTCAGAGCTTTTTGACTTTTACAAAACCCCCAAAGCAGCTAAGGACTTGAATCCTTAACTCACCAAGTCTAAACCTTGAGCAGGTAAACTGACACAGCAGAGAACTACCTGTAGATACTGAACAGTGTACTTGTTTATGGATCGGAGTGAATTTAGGGCTGTGATCAGTTACTAAGTACCATCCTGAGATGGATCAAAGAATGTGGCCCTGTCCATGAATTACCCTGCTGAGAGAGAGGCAAGCTCTTTAAGGTTTGCTCAGGGAGGCAGGGTGGGTGGGCCTCCTCACTCCCTCCCCCACGTGGCCAGAGTTTTATAATTCCCACGTGACGTCCACTGTGCTGGGCAATCCCCCCCCCCCCCACACACACACACACACTCACCAAGATCCCTTAGAAACCCTCTCTAATAATTCCCCAACTAGAAGTTGCTCAGCCTACAGGCATCCTACCAGCATTTTACGGTGGGAAGCCATTATTTTCATCATTTGCTTCATCCTGAAAGCAGCCCGCTGTGGGGTTTGCAGATGGAAAGAGGTGCCTGTCTTTTCTTTTGTATAGCAGGAGGACTTACACCTGTGAGGACATAATTGATTTTTTTTGCAAATTCTAGATAACTTTATGCAATTTCCCCCAGATTCTAGTATCACCTCTGTGTCCTTCCCTGCGGAGACGATAGCTGAAGCTCACAGAGAACAGCCCCCAAATCAGGGTGAACATCCAGGGAAAAGCTAAAGCCTCAATTCCAGGCGAAGCACCTCTCTGCCTACAGTGTCACCTGACCGTAGCTACACACACACAGAAGCACAGAATGGGTGCTCTCGGCCAGAGATTGTGTTGAAATAATTATGCTCTGCCCTCGATGAAATTGCTTAAACTGCCTTCTGCTTTACAACATCATACACAGAAAACAATTTTCATGCCCGCACCGTGGCCTGAGGCAGATTTTGCATTCTGCATCAGGAGGAAATTGATTAATGTGAATGTTTTAGCTGTGGTTGTTGTTTGTGTATAAACTTTTGTTAAAACAAGTACGGCAGAATAAATGACCTTTATGTAGACACCTATTAAGGCGCTAAAAGGCTTGGCTACATTCATCTGAGACGCGTACACAGAACGAGTGGAACAATGAGGGGATCAGCAGCTGCAAGGGGTTGAATTGAATTCTTCAACAATAGAAAAGTTTTTCAGACCCAAATACCAGCAATCAAAGAGAATTTTTGCAGATAATCCGAGAGAAAGAAAATAATAAAATAAAAAAAAAAAAATGCTAGCCAACTTTGCACCAGTTAGCAGAAGGTTGCCATCTGAAACATGTCAGCTTAAGAGCAGACCGAACCACCATTCTTTTGCCCAACTGCAGTATTCAGAACTGTTTCCCCAAATAATCCCAGATGGCATGCCACAAAATTTCAATTCATTTTAAAAGCTTTCTTTGCTGTTATTATGTGATTGAAAGTGCAAAAGCAAGTTGCCATTCTCATGGCACTATTTGCATTGGCTATTATCCCCTAAAATCCCCTTTAAACAGCTACATTGTCAGCCCATAGGCCTCATTTAGAACTACAAAAAAGCCCAGATTAATTCGATCAAAGAAAGAGCCAAGTACAAAATGCACTTTTCAAACTGTATCAGAGTGGGTTCGCTTTACAGATCGCTTCGGGGCAAGAACCGCAGGGGAAAGAAAGCCCTGAAAATAAAGCTTGGTTACGAAGCGAAATAACTAGGTTTGGCTCCTTCTCTGATTTACTGGAGCACCTCAAGGCGAAATCGCCAATTAAAAATCCTTAGAGGGAAAGATATTTAAATATAAATGCTGAAACAGACCCCCACAAACCGCAGCATCACATTCGTACCCCTGGCTTTCGGCCACCATTCTTCGGAGGCAGTTCGAAGCCTTGCCTGGGTAACCCGGTTAGTAGGAGGCTTTTCTGAAGTCGCAGACACCACATTCAGCCAAAGGACTTTGCACTGGCAAACATTTATGTCCCACTCTTCTCACCCCATCCCCAGAGGAAATGTTTTAAGTTACCACCAGAAAAGAAAATGCTGGAAAACAAAGGGGGGGGGAAAACCGGTGATGACAACATTTCTTTTCACAAAACAAAACCTGCTCAAGATTCCGGTCGAATTCCGGGATCGGAAGCTGGCTGCAAGCGCCCTTCCACAGGCAGGCTGACGGGGCTGTCTCACCTGGGGGTCTGGAGGTGGGGGAGAAAGCTGGGGTGAGCCAAGCTGGAGTTTGGGTCTCTTAGGGACGCTCCATTAGTTTCCTAGGCGGGGTGAGCGGCGTCCGTTTTCCACTGCAGATGGTGCAGCCGGCCAGCTCCCTCCCTCTCGGCCCGAAGCTGTTCCTTCCCTTCAGCGGCGGCTTTTGTGCGCTGAGAACATTTTACTGGGGAGGGAAGGGCTGCACAGAGGTAGGGCTACAGGACGCGGGCAGCGAGACGTGCCGGTGCCTCTTCTGGGACGGAGCAGAGCCGGGAGAGCGCTGCAAACACAGGCAGCTGCAATAAATATCAAAGTCGTTTGCAGGAGGGAGGAACCAGGGAGGATTTCAGCCGGTTGTGTCGGTTCAAGCTTTTGCTCCGGGAGGGACGAACTCAAAAGTCCTGAGTTGTCTGCTGTTTCCCCAAACCCACCCTGGAAACAAAAGAACATCGTGCTGCTGTAATCACATCTCATAAAATGTTTAGAAAGGGCACGCTCACCAAGAGGCTCCAACCATAAAACAGCAGTCCTGAACTTCCTGGTCGCATGCTCAGCTAGAAATGCACAGGGCTATTAAGTTACTCAGTTTGCTCAGAGGTGTTCACCACCCCCAACAACCAAATCCTCATCCTCCTGAAAATTATCTGGAGGAAACAAATATGGATAGAAAACTGCAAATTTGGATGTTATTCCTCCTCCCATCCCTGAAATCAGGCAAACAGAGAAAGAAGTAAATGGTGAATACATATACAGGAAAGAGAATATAGAATCGAGTTGTTTTCTGGGAAGGAAAACCTTCTATTTTCCTCCCAAATCTTCAAAACAAATTATTCAAACTCGTTCCCTGGTGGTCCTAACTTTTAACTACAGCAATACAGTACCAAAAAAAAAAAAAAAAAAAAAAAAAAAAAACAGTTCTGGATTTTTGAGATCTGGATAAACTTTCTGAAACTCTGCAACCTAAACTTAACAGAGGAAAGACCACTATATCTGATTCGTGATGAGACAAATTGAATGAATCACTGTGAAAAAACACACCCACAGTAATTTCTTTCTAGTAAATTTCAGTAGCCTGTTAACTAGTTGGAATAGGAATGTTTCTGTGACTTTTTGTAGGTCTCGCTGCCTGAGCCCTAAATGAATACACAGTTACTTCCCTTGGTGGTAAAGATGTGTTTGATAATGAGTCAAGAATTGTCCAAGCAAAATAAGAAAGGAAGATCAGCACCTCTCAGATTACCACCACTGCCAGTGTTCAGAGACCCAAGGTGATCCCATCAGGACTCACAAGGACATTGTTTAAGGTAAATCCCTTGAGGCCATTTTTTTAGGAGGCAAGGAGAATAAAGGAACAGGTGTCAGGGAATATTGTAAAAGCTTCCACTCTCTGTTAGGAGATCTAATTCTGGTCCTGGCTCTGCCTCTGACTAACGAAATGACCTTAGCTTAGTTGCTTTCCCTCTCTAGATCTTACTTTTCTCATCCATAAAATAAGGCTAAACTAGATGATTTCCAAGGGCCATCCCAGAAATAATATCAAAGCGTGTTGAGAGCATTCCTATGGAAAACGCAGACAACACTAATTACAATGGGTCTAAAATGAGTTTCTCATGTTATGTGCTATCTAGGTAACAGAATAGCTTCACTGGCATAGGTTGGGGCTTGAAAGATTTCGTCTTAGCCTCCTAAAGGCTCTGGTCATCCCTAGGCTGTGCATAAGAATTAACTTCAGGGAGGTCCATTTGAAATTAGTCACAGAGTTTCTGGCAGTTGCCTGCACAACTGATCCCCAGTCTGAATTGTCCATAGGGAAGCCTATTTGACCTATCTGGCCATGGGACCCAAGCTGTTAGTCCTCTAGAAACAGTTTCTAGGTTTTCTTCAGTCAAATGAAAAAGAGGATGCCACTTAAAAAAAATTACTGAGGCGCCTGGGCAGATCAGTCAGTTAAGCCTCTGAGTCTCAATCTCAGCTCAGGTCTTGATCTCAGGGTTGTGAGTTCAAGCCTGGCACTGGGCTCCGTGCTGGGCATGAAGCCTACTTTTAATAAAGGGGGGTGGATGCCTGGGTAGCTCTTGATTTCAGCCTAAGTTGTGGTCTCGCAGTTGTGGGATTGAGTCCGCATTGGCCTTCACTCTGAGCATGGTGCCTGCTTGGGATTCTCTCTCTCTCTCTCTCTCTCTCTCTCTCTCTCTCTGCCCCTCCCCCACTCATGTTGTCTCTGTCTCTCTCAAATTAAATAAATAAACTTAAAACATTAAAAAAATTTTTTAATGTTTACTTATTATTGAGAGACAGAGAAAGAGCATGAGCAGGGGAGGGGCAGAGAGAGGGGGAGACACAGAATCTGCAGCAGGCTCCGGGCTCCGAGCTGTCAGCACAGAGCCTGATGTGGGGCTCGAACTCACAAACCACGAGATCATGACCTAAGCCAAAGTCGGACGCTTAACCAACTGAGCCACCCAGGGGCCCCAAAACATTAAAAAAAAAAAAGAGTGAGGGGCGCCTGGGTGGCTCAGTCAGTTGAGCAGCCGACTTCGGCTCAGGCCATGATCTCACGGCTTGTGGGTTCGAGCCCCGTGTCGGGCTCTGTGCTGACAGCTCAGAGCCTGGAGCCCGCTTCAGATTCTGTGTCTCCCTCTCTCTCTGCACCTCTCCCACTCACACTCTATCTCTCTCTCAAAAAAAATAAACACTAAAAAAAGAATTTTTTAAATAAAATAAAACAAAAAAAAAGACTGAAAAAGAATAAGCTCTCCACTCCTCACACTCTAATGGAGGTCAGCAAGAGAGAGCAAATAAACAAAAATTATATCAGCATAGGGTGTGGGACAGGAACCGGGTAGGCCACACTGCGTTGATGGACTCTTCAGAAGAACTAGCCATGCACGGCTCAGGGAGGAAAGCCCTCTCTCTGGGCAGAGGGAAGAGCTACGGGCAGAAAGAAAGCCAGTGTGGCTGGAATGCAGTGGTGGAGGAAGTGAGTGGTATGAGATAGTCAGGGAGAGAGGCAGGAGCCAGACCACGTACAAGATTGGATTTTATGCTAATTATAGGAGGGAGCATAATCAGAGAGTTTTAAGCAGGGGACTGACATGATCTGTGTTCCATTTTTAGAAAGTATTCCTGCTCTGTGAAGAACGGATGGAGCAAGTGTAGAAGAGAGGTTGTTTCAATAATACAAGTAAAGGTAAAAACGGCTTCAACTGGCAGGTAGTGGTGAAGTGAGCATATTCAAGATATGCCTTGGAAGACTTGTTACCGGAGCAAATGGAGATGAGTCACGGGAGGGGTCGCTGAGGGAAAGAGAGGAACAAGTGTATTGAGCAACTGCTTGGAGGAGAAGCAAGTCTAGTGGGGTGGCAGGAATTACAAGTTCTGGTATGGCAACTTTAAGTTTGAAATGCCGTATTAAATGTGTGTGTGGCCAAGATCAACTAGGCAGTTGGACACATGAGTTAGGAGGTGCAGGGAAAGGTCAGGGCTGCCATGAGATCTGCAAGTCCCTGGGATAGGGTAAATGACCATCAATAGTCAATTATTCTGATTAAGACCCTTCATCTCACAGATAAATGTAGCAGAAGCTCTCCAACCCAATTCATCTGGGATTTGTAGTTGGTTAATAAATCAAACACTCCTTTTGTGTTTTGCTTCGGCACTCTTGGTCAACCCGAATCCAGGGATTTTGGTCACTTATTCCAGGCCCAGCTGCCGCAATCTGACAGTACCTACCTTTGTGCCCACGCCCCACTTCTCTCACTTCCCCCTTCAGGTTTTCCTGGAGGAAAGACCTGCCCACATGTATATACATTGTCCGCATATGTGCAATTGGGAAGTGCGAGGAAATTAATGCCCAAAAGGGGCAAGTTTTTGACTGAGGCAAAATGGCAGCTGACAGATCAATTCTTCCTTCCATCAGACTCTATATGAACTGACCTGAAAACAAAACACAGCAAAGCAAGGCCTGTCAGAAAATGATCTCACAAGGTTGAGAAATCATTAATTTTTTTTGAAAAAAAGATTTTAAGTAATCTTGGGGCACCTGGGTGGCTCAGTTGGTTAAGCATCTGACTTCGGCTCAGGTCATGATCTCATGGTTCATGAGTTCAAGCCCCGCGTCAGGCTCTGTGCTGATGGCTCAGAGCCTGGAGCCTGCTCCAGACTCTGTGTCTCCCTCTCTCTCCAACCCTCCCCTGCTTGCACTCTGTCTCTCTCTCTGTCAAAAATAAATAATCCTTAAAAAAAGATTTTAAGTAATCTCTACACCCAACGTGGGGTTCATACAACCCCGAGATCAAGAGTCACATGCAATTACTTCTCACCAAGGCTGATGTAGCTCGTACCACTGCTGAATGCTCAATCTGCCAACAGCAGAGACTGGCACTGAAATATTTATTAACGTACCACTATTCCTCATGGAATTACATTTACATCACCTTCTATGTTAGATGGGGAACAGTAGTCTTCTTTCCAGATTTTGACATCTGCTTGAGTTAAGATTTGCCTTTTCTCTCCACAATGCCTCCAACAGCACCACCATCCAGGGTTTACAAATGCCTATTCTATTGACATTATATCACATATAACATTGCCTTGGTCCAAGGGACCCACTTGATAAAAAGAGAAAGTATAACAAGGGACACATGACTATGGACTCCACTATCTCACCATATGCCTCATCACTCTGACACATTCAGGCTAATAGATAGTGTAAAGCCATGGGGCAGAGGGCAGCGGCAGGGGTGGGAAGAAGGTTGCTGAGAACCCATCCCAGGGAATCAGGGAAAGAGGAGAGACAGGACATCTTGTGGGCAGGAATCCCAAGTCCCCAAGCACAGGCTTCATTGTCTCTCAAATTCTCTTACAAAACACACATTCAGAGATAAAATTATTCAGAATTTCAATGAGGCACCTGGGTGGCTCAGTCAGTTGAGCTTCAGACTTCAGCTCAGGTTATGGTCTCATGGTATGAGGGTTCGGGCCCCACTTAGGGCTCTGTGCTGACAGCTCAGAGCCTGGAGCCTGCTTCGGATTCTGTGTCTCCTTCTCTCTCTGCCCCTTCCCCACTCATGCTCGCTCTCACTCTCTCTCAAAAAATAATAAACATTAAAAAAAAAAAAGAATTTCAAGACAGTAATACAGAACATTAAACCCCAGGAGTCAGCCCCCTCCTGAGCTTGGGGCCCTGTATATTGGTCACATGCCCAAGAAGCCAGCCCTAGTGCCCATACATGTCTAAATGGGAGTGTAAGAAAGTTAATACTCCATGGAGCAAACTTTTAACCAATGGGAGATGGGAAGTAGCAAGTAAATTCTTCTCCCTCTTTTCACTAGACATACTGTCCTAAAAAGCAACCATTTATATAGTGTCTCAGAAAATAGTCCCATAAGTTCAAGAAATAGGTCACACCTGATTGTAAGCGTGGGCCAGTTCAGCTTGGCGTTTTCGTATTGGGTCTCCCTCTTTCTTTGCCTCACTCCCCTTTTCTTCATCCTGCTTGGATTGCATTCCTGATTAAAGTAATAGCACATAAGCCATTTCCACAAGCTCTGCATTCTGGGTAACTCAGGCTAAGACAATCAGTTCACTCAAAAAGCAAGCAGGGAACATACTTGAAATATTTATTTTAATTTAAACATTCAGTTTTAATTTAAAATGTTATTTCAATTTAAAATGTTTGAGCACGCATTCGTTTGCAATTTCTCCAAAGGTTTTTGTCTCTTTAAAGACTGGAACCAGAGACTGAAGTTCTATTTTGTTTTTATTGACTAAATCACAACCAACGCACATCATTTACAACTCATAGCCTCCACCATCCCTAGTTTATTTAAAGTAAAACAATAATTTAAAGACCCTGTTAAAGCAGCTTAAATGCATAATTCCTCTAAATTTTTACAGACTTTTTTTTCTGGTCTCAACAGTTGCCCCACCAAACCAAACATTATTTCAGTGAGCACCTATATTAAGTCCCTCCAAAAACATTCAGCTTGGCTTCGTAGTAACAATCGTTTTTTTCAGCTACTTTTTCATAGGTTGATGTGATATTTAATTAAATTGTAATCGCAAGTACATTCCGTATAAACAAATTGACATCGTTACAATTGAAAAGACGATCAAAAATACAATACATACACAGGTTTCAGGATGTACGTAAGTGATTCCTGGCAACATTCAGCTCTCCCTACAAGGACAGAAGACTGTAGTGTCCCCAGACCAATAGCATCAGTGTTGCCTGGGAACCAACTAGAAATGCAAAATTCTCCCGGGTGCCTGGGTGGCTCATTTGGTTAAGCATCCCACCTCGGCTCAGGTCATGATCTCGAGGTTCGAGGTTCGTGGGTTTAAGCCCAGCTTTGGGCTCAGTGCTAACAGCTCAGAGCCTGGAGCCTACTTTGGATTGTATGCCTCCCTCTTTCTGCTCCTCCCCTGCTCTCTCTCTGTCTCTCAAAAATAAATAAATGTTAAAAAAAAAAAAAAAAAAAAAAACTTAAGAAATGCAAAAGTCTCAGGCCATCCCAAACCAACTGAATCAGAAACTCTGGGAGTGGAGCTCGGTAATCAGTTCTGAGTACAGGCAAGTTTGAGAAGCACTGTCCTAGGGGCGCCTGGGTGGCTCAGTCGGTCGACTTCGGTTCAGGTCATGATCTCACAGTTCATGAGTTCGAGCTCTGTGCTGACAGCTCAAAGCTTGGAGCCTGCTTCGGATCCTGTGTCCACCTCTCTCTCTGTTCCTCCCCCACTCACACTCGCTCTCTCTCTTTCAAAAATAAAAAAACATTGAGATGCACTGTCCTAGAGCATATAGTAGCCAGGAGCCTTCACATGATGGACAAGTAGAGAGAGCCCTTCATTTAACAAGGTAGTTAATTGGAGGTCAGTTAAAGAACTCCTATTTTGTTTTAGTTAGGGTTAGGTTTGGCTTCATATAAACAAAAGCCAAAACAACAGTGGTTGTGTGCAGATAGTGAACACTACTGAAATATACATTTAAAAATGGTTAAGATGAGAAATGTATTTCACTTTTTGACCACAATTTTAAAATGACCAAATGCATCAATTAAAATTTTTAAAACAGTAGCTTACGCAAATTAGGGATTTATTTTTCTTTCATCTAGAAGAAATCTAGAGGTAGACACTACAGGGGTACCTGGGTAGCTCAGTCAGTTGAGCATCCAACTCTTGATTTCAGCTCAGATCATGATCCCAGGATGGTGGGATCGAGTCCCATGCTGGGCTCCACAATGAGCATGGAGCCTGCTTAAGATTACCTCTCTCCCCCCTATCCCTCTCTCATGCTCTCTCTCTAAAAAAAAAAAAAAAAAAAAAAAAGTAGACAATCCATTACATACATGACACTCCAGTAAGTAACAAAAGACCCAGGGTGCTTTCCAGCTCACTCTCCACCATCCCTACTGTGGGGCCCTCCTCCTCATGGTCTAAGAGGGCTGCTAGAGCTTTAGCCACTGAATATCTTTTCCAGGCAGCAGAATAGAGCAAAGGAAAAGACAGGGGGTACTTCTTCCCTTTAAAAAGAGCCTTCAGGGTGGCTGGGTGGCTCAGTGGCTCAGTCAGTTAAGTGTCCGACTTTGGCTCTGGTCATGATCTCATGGTACATGGGTTCAAGCCCTGCATTGGGCTCTGTTATGACAGCTCAGAGCCTGAAGCCCGCTTCAGATTCTGTGTCTCCATCTTTCTGCCCCTCTTCCACTCGACTCTATCTCTTTCTCAAAAACAAAAACAAAAACAAAATTAAAAAAAAAGAGTTTTCACAGCAATCCCAAACAGTACTTTATTTCAATATTTCCTTACGTAGTAGTCACATGGTCTTGCATAACTGCAACGGACCTTAGCAAATGTCTTTGAGCTTGAGGCACAACATGCCCACTTCGATACTGAGGTGCTATTGCTAAGGGAGAAGAAGAGAATAAATATTGGAAGACAATCAGCAGACTCTACCACACATTGTAACTGTAAAATCATGCCAGCCATTACCCAGACCTCAAATGAAGAAATCTCTCATATAAACATTTCTAGACATTGCTGTAGTAAAAATACACATGAATTCAGCTCTCTTTTGAGAAGTAAGAATTCCCATTTTTCATGAGATTTTAAAAGGGAAGAGGGGGGAAGAAAAACGCCTTCACCAAGGCGTATTACAATCCAACCGCTGTGCCTTTGTATCTGTGCTCTCATTGATTGTCCACCAGCCGGTGTGGCAGGAAGTCTCACTTTCTGTAACAAGATGGGCTAGATTTGATGCAGTTAAAAAGAAAACTCGCTGGCCACTTGTTGGCTGGGAGATAGGGAAGTGAAGGAATCATACAAGAGTTTCTATAGGTTTTGACCTATTGAAGGGACATAACCAGGGGCGCCTGGGTGGCGCAGTCGGTTAAGCATCCGACTTCAGCCAGGTCACGATCTCGCGGTCCGTGAGTTCGAGCCCCGCGTCGGGCTCTGGGCTGATGGCTCGGAGCCTGGAGCCTGTTTCTGATTCTGTGTCTCCCTCTCTCTCTGCCCCTCCCCCGTTCATGCTGTGTCTCTCTCTGTCCCAAAAATAAATAAACGTTGAAAAAAAAAAAAAGTAATTAAAAAAAAAAAAAAAAAAAAAAAAAAAGAAGGGACATAACCACACCCAGCTTCTAGCAGGTGACCAGTTGCCCCGGAGATCTGGAAACGTCAGTTACTAATGGCCCAAGTAAGAAAGAAGCTCCTTGACACCAGGTGTCTCCCTGCGTGGTAATTAGCAGCTGGCCCACATCGTCACACATCCAAGGAGCCCGATAAATATTTAAATTGAATTGTTTGTGATTGTAAGTTTAAAAATCCACCCCCCCCAAATCTCTCATGTGAGCTTCAATCAACTTTCTAGAACTACTGTTGTCTCAAAAGAATTAGCTGCTGCAGGCATTTATTCTTAGAATTCATCCAGGTAATAAAAAGTAAGAAATTGCTGAAAATTAGGTTCTGCCCCACTCTGTCCACACTGCCTGCCACCCCTGGGGCAGGGGGTCGGGGTGGGGGGTGGGGGGCTCCCCCGGACAGCATGGGTACCAGCCCTCTAGTGGAGGAAGCATTTACTTTGATTTTCAGGCTGCAGTACAATTGGATGTGTCAAAATTCTGCCTGCCCTTTTACGAGGCAGTAATAACAGATGTTGCTATGGGAATTACATTTTTCCAATGATTAGATTATATAGCGAGCTAATCACTTTTGCTTTTATGAAGAATAAAATGCACCACCACACAGCTGGAGTTGTTATTAGCAATTGTCAACTAAATAATTTAAGCGGTGCTGTTTATGTAAGTCCCTAATTACTGCTGGGATTTGTACAGTGAGATGGAATTAATGATCTTTTCTGTCATATCTCTTCTGTAATGTGATGACTTTTGTGAGCTTCCTCCTTCTAATTGCATAAAACAAGGAAAGCACCCTGTTAAGGAAAAATAGGTACCTAAATAATGATGAGTCAAAACCCACCTAATTAAGACATGTGTGCCATAGCTGAGCCCAGAGCAGCTCAGGGGCACATTTCTAATCATTGCGGATGTCTCAAAAACAAACTGTGCATTCATATACCAAGGGAACGGCCAGCATTATCCATTCAAACATCTTCACCTATATATTTCTCGGCCTCTAGAGTCAGGATTTTATCATCTTTATCAATGGGATGCTGGACTTGGATAACTTTATACCACCTTTGGAAATAAACCTTATTATGTGGGTTCTCATCCCATCTCACAACTCCCCAGGCCATTTCTGGGTTCACAAGCCCTTTAAAGTTTTTTTTTAATGGCTCTTGGACCATTACAGAATTTTGATATTTCTTATGATTTCATAGAGGTATTAGCTAGCCTGGACTCTGACCTAAGGCAGTTAATGCAAGCAGTGACAGGGTACAGAGAGAAGTGTGACAGTCTAAAGGCTCAGGACCATGGCTCACACAGGAGGTCTAGGTTCATCAGCCTGCTGGGTGTACCAGGACAAGGCCAGAAAGACATCATTTCAGAGAAGAAGGGCAGAACTCACCTGCACAAAGGAGGATGGAGACAGGGAAAAAGTACTTTTCCATCCACTTAAGAGACTTCAAAGGGCTCAGCCTGGCTTGAAGACAATACCAGGTTACCAAGAAGAGTGGCCTCTTTGGGGCGCCTGGGTGGCGCAGTCGGTTAAGCGTCCGACTTCAGCCAGGTCTTGATCTCGCGGTCCGGGAGTTCGAGCCCCGCGTCAGGCTCTGGGCTGATGGCTCAGAGCCTGGAGCCTGTTTCCGATTCTATGTCTCCCTCTCTCTCTGCCCCTCCCCCATTCATGCTCTGTCTCTCTCTGTCCCCAAAATAAATAAACGTTGAAAAAAAAATTTTCTTTAAAAAAAAAAGAAGAGTGGCCTCTTAGTCGGGGCTAAGATCTGGAAAGGGGAGAGACCAACGTGGCTGGAAGGAACTATTAAATGTATTATACTTTAGCCTATGGTTTCCTTAAATGTGCATTTTGTGTCCTAAAATCCTCTTGCATCATAATAAAAGTGAGTATAGACAAGTTTTGACAGTCTATTGATTGGGTAATTCCTACACTGGTACCAACTGTGATGTGTGTGTGTGTGTGTGTGTGTGTGTGTGTGTGTGTGTGTTCACTTCCTTCAAAACTGTTCAACATCTATCTTTTAAATCTTCACTGAAAACTCTTTATGAATTCTTCATCTCACCAGAGGGGAGTCTGTGGTTCTAGGTGAGGGAAGAGACACATCAATACGGTTTGTAGAACACTCTGAGTCACAAGTGACTGGTACCACCAGATAGAAACCCTGCATTGGGTATATGAAGTTGAAGCTCAAGGAAGGGTCCAGAACTAGAACACGGGGTTAGGGGTCACATGGTGGTGGCAATTAAAGCTAGGAAACTGGATGGTTCCCCAAGAGAGTTGTGAAGTAATGAGAGAAGTTCAAATACAGAACTCAAGTCAACAGCAACATTTTCTAGTGAGTGGGGAAGACAACTAAGTCACAGAGGTAAGAAGAGAGGAAGTCACAGGAGAAAGAATACAGAGGTGTTGCTACCTGGGAGAGAAGTTTTGGGAAGGGATGGTTCATAGTGTCAGAGACTGTGGCCACACTATGACCATAGTGCGGTCAGAGGCCACAATGGTCAAGCAGACCAAGGAGCCTAAAAGAGAGGCATCTCTGCTTGAAGGTGCAGGACAGGTAACCCCTAGAGAAGAAATTGTGGTCACATCCCATAGAACCACTGGGAAAACTTTGCAGGAGGAGTTTACATAAAGATTTCACAAGGAAACCCCACATGGGCAAGGCTTCACTGTGGGGGAGGGGGTGGGTAGAAGGCAAGGGTAACCCACATTTTCACCCATACTAATTTCTCATTAATTTGGGGACCATGTTGGGGCTCACAATTATGAGGCTCCAGCTCCAGACTTTGGATCTGCCAGGGACCAGGCATCACCACAGCCTCAGGCCCTCCAAGTATAGCTGATGCTGCACACCTTTCCATCATCCCCATCAGGTGTGCCGATTCCCTCAGGCCGCCATAACAGAGAACCACAAACTAGGTAGCCTAGAACAACAGAAATGTAGTCTCTCTCAATTCTGGAGCCTACAAGTCCCAAATCAAAGTGTCAACAGTGCCATATTCCCTCTTCCTGCCTTCTGGTGGCTCCTGGCAATCCATGCTGTTCCCTGGCTTCCGGCTGTATCGCTCCATACTCTGCCTCCGATTTCACATGGCCTTCTTCCCTGTGTCTGTGTGTCTCCTCTTATAAGGACAAAAGTCATTGGGTTAGGGTCCACTTGAACCCAGAATGACCTCATCTTAAATAATTATATCTGCAAAGACCCTATTTCCAACTAAGGTCACATTCTGAGGTTCCAAGTAGATGTGAATTTGAGAGACACTATTCAGCCCATCACACTGAATATATAAGCACCTCCCTAGGAAAACCAGGCATTGCTTAAAGAGTAGGACAGGCTGTCAAGTTATTTCTCTCCCCTCCCTCCACCTCTTCAATCTCTCTTTTCTCTCAGCAGTGTCCCCCAGAGGAGTGGACAGAGGCATTTTGTCAGCCAGGCTATCTATCTTTAACGGTTTGTCATGAGAAGTGTGCTGGCCCATTGTGCACCCAAATCGGAAGCCTGGGAACCAGAGCTCCTGAACCCACTTCTGAATGACCCAGTTACGTGGCTTACACATACCCCTCAGCCCCTGCTCATTCTCAGACTGTGCTCACGAGTTTGGCACAGAGCCCGGCTGCACTTCAGCTCCTGACCTTTGGCTCTGCCATGGATGCAAAATTTACCTCAGTGCCCTGAGATGTGTCTTCATGGGTCAGTTCTTTCCTAACAGCCATTTGGATATGGCCCAGGGTTACCACAGTCACTCATTGTCCTTTAAGGCCTCATTCACCCTGGGACCAGAATGTGCACCTCAGCTCATCTTCCTATCCACTCACCCAGGACTTTAAAACCCTGTCCTTTATACATGGATAAATGGATCTTTTCCAGGCTGCACTGATGATACAAGTAGTATGGAGAACTACCCTTTAAAGAAGGCATACGGAGGGCGTCTGGCTGGCTCAGTTGAAGGAGCTTGTGATTCTTGATCTCAGGGTTGTGAGTTCAAGCCCCATGTTGGGTGCAGCAACTACTTAAAAATAATTTTAAAGATCCTTTAAAAATAGATTTAAAAAAGAAGGCACATGGGATGGCACGCTTCCTTTAAAATGGTCTGGCTAGGGGCACCTGGGTGGCTCAGTCAGTCGAGCGTCTGACTTCGGCTCAGGTCATGATCTCGCAATTCATGGGTTCGAGCCCCACGTTGGGTTCTGTGCTGACAGCTCAGGGCCTGGAACCTGCTTCGGATTCTGTGTCTCCCTCTCTGTGTCTGTCTCTCTGCCCCTCCCTCGCTTATGCTCTGACTCTCTGTCTCTCTCTCTCTCAAAAATAAATAAATAAAAACATTTAAAAAATAAATAAAAAATAAAATAAAACAAAACAAAATAAAATAAAATGGTCTGTCTGTTCCAGAGCTAAATGCTCTGATGGAGATCAGGACACTGTATTTGGGGGGGAGGGGGGGGTGGTTAATGAAGTTTTAATTTTAGAATAATTTTAGATTTATAGAAAATTTTCAAAGATAATACAGAGAGTTTCCATATACCTCAAACTTGTTTTCCCTGTGATGAACATCTGACATTAGTATGGCACATTTGTCTCAATTAATACACAATATCAATATATTATTATCAACCAAAGTCCACACTTTATTCATATTTTCTTAATTTTTAACTAATGTCAGTTTTCCATCGTAGGATCCCATCCTAGATACCATATTACATTTAGTCATCATGTCTCTTTACACTTCTCCTGGCTGTGACAGCTGGGACTCTATCTTTTACAGTGGTTTCTCCACCTCAGACTCAAAGTTCATGCATCTCCACCCTACTTAGACCCCCGGAAGCCATGAATATGGGGACAAAGTTCACAGAGGCAGACAGGAGTCACTCGAGGTTAACACACAGAGCTTAATCCAATCTATACTTAATCCAATCTATGTCTATTAGAGTGAAATAACTCTTACAGTGGTGTCAGAAACAGTACTCGAGGATGGGGCGCCTGGGTGGCGCAGTCGGTTAAGTGTCCGACTTCAGCCAGGTCACGATCTCGCGGTCCGTGAGTTCGAGCCCCGCGTCAGGCTCTGGGCTGATGGCTCGGAGCCTGGAGCCTGTTTCCGATTCTGTGTCTCCCTCTCTCTCTGCCCCTCCCCCGTTCATGCTCTGCCTCTCTCTGTCCCAAAAATAAATAAAAAAAAAAAAAAAAAAAAAAAAGAAACAGTACTCGAGGAGTCATGGCTTTGGAAGTTATTCTCTGTGATCTCCTTATTTGCCACAAATAAAGTTTCATTTGTGTGACAACTCCAAAAAAAGAAAAAGAGAAAGAATGAAAGAACAATAGAATGAAAGAAAGAAGGAAAGAAAGAAAGAAAGAAAGAAAGAAAGAGAAAGGGAGAGAGAGAGGAAGGAAGGAAGGAAGGGAGAGAGTAAGGGAGGGTACTTGGTTTGTACAGCACAAGACTAACAGGAGACAGATCAATAATAAATCCACATGTCTGTGAAGGAGATGTCAGAACGTATGTTCTACTCTATAAGTGGGGACTGGAGGGAGGATGAATAGCCTGAGGGCCCAGAGCAAGGCCAGCCAGGGGGGCGGGGGACGGGCACTGCTAGTTCACATCCCCCATGGAGATTAGGGACACAGGCAGCCCTAAGATTCTTCATCCTCCAAACAGACGAGCAAACTGCACAGTGGGCCACAGGGATGTATCAAGCTCACAGAGCCCCTCCCCTGTCCCATCAGGGCCAGAGACTCCCAAGGACACTTGTTCTCTTGAACCAGAAGTGCCTCCCATGTGGGGACACCATCAGTAGCAGGGGGCATGAACCCTATTCCATTCTGTTTCCATCAGCACATTCTCCATTTATCTCCGTAGGGATCAGAAATGCCATCTCTCTCCCTGTCTGGGGCCAGGTCAGCCTCACCCAGTGAACATTCTGCTGTTTGTAGTTGGGTAGGAGGAGAGGAAGGAGGCCCAATACATGGGAAAGAAAGGGCAACCACTCTAAGGCCTGGAGAAGGAGCTGGGGGGAGGGGAGTCCTGTGGTGACTCTATGTTTAACTTTTCAGGGTGATGCCAGTGACTATACCAATTATTTCACAAGAACAGAAAGTGAATTTCTCCGGGATTTAAGCCAGTGTTCTTTCGGGTTTTGATATATGTACACCTAAACCTAATTGTGACTGGTACCCTTGGCCATTAAGTCTCTAGTGGGTACATATCTATGAGTAAATGAGTACATATATATGCTTTTATTGCCAGCGTGTGGCTTGTCTGCCCAATAAGACTGGAAGCAATTTGAGGATGGGGATCGTGTTCTTATCTTTCTCCATTAATCACAGAACCCAATATTGTGTCATGCCCCAAACAGAATTAATTTAAATACTTCTGGATGTCTGCATGGATGTGGGGGCCCACAACTAGGTCTAAAGAACAGATAGAAGAGAGAATCACCAGCCTTTTCCCTCTATGAAGTCATGAGAATTTCCTTTCTCCACCACCAGTCACTGAGCTGTACCTTCTAGTCTATTTTTAATTACAGGAAGCTTTATGTTTTCTGTTGAAATTTATTCAGAGAGACACTAGGTGTTGCTGGTTTCCCATGAAAAAGAATATCACTAGGAATTATCCAGTAGTACTAGAAGGCTTTATTACCAAGAAGTTAGAGAGAGTTTTGATTTTCCATTTTTGCTTTTGCTAAAATTATTTTCAGATAAAATACTTACCAAATATATACTGTGGTCGGCAGAATAATGTCCCCCCACAGATGTTCATGTTCTAATTTCCAGAGCCTGTTAGGTTACATGGCAAAGGGGAATTAAAATAGGGAGACCATCCTGGTTATTCCAATGGGCCTAATGCAATCACAAGGCCAATCAAGAGTAGAAGAGGCAGAAGAGACTATGGGAGAAAGGCACAGAGAAATGTAACATCACTGGCTTTGAAGATGGAAAGAGGGGACCATGAGAAAAGGGATACAGGCAGCCTCTAGAAGCTGGAAGAGGCAAGGAAACAGATTCTCCCTTGAGCCTCCAGAATGGGACGGAGGCCTGTGGACACCTTGATTTTACTTCAGGGAGACACCTCTCAGACTTGTGACCTCCAGAACTGGTAAATAATAATTTGTGTTATTTTGAAGTCACTAAGTTTGTGGTAATTTGTTATGGCAACAGTAGCAAATCAGTACTTATATTAATATTTTCCCCCACTTCATCCTTTTGAGAATATGACTATATTTCTTAGGGAGACAGTGGGATGGGGGAGCCAGGCTGGGGGGTGGGTGACACTTCACCAGCATGTAGTTAATTTATCATTGCATTGTGTTATCTAGTGTAAAAAATGTCAGACATTAATATTAACTGCAATTTATAGTACTTTATACTTTTCCAAGAACTTGCAACACATTGTTTGGTTTGATCATTAGAATAACTGAAAAACTACGTAAATGCATTGCTTCTTCTCTAACAGATTAAAAACAGTGAGTTGCAAAGGCCCCAGGGTCCCAAAGACAGGTGACAACAGAATCGGCATGCTGTTTTTATCTCTTTCAGGAGTGGTCCTCAGCCTTTCCTAGCTTACTCTTTCAAAGAACGTGAGTCCCGGGATGCTAGAAAGACAATGGGCTTTACTCTAAATACTAACCTCCAAAATATTTTGAGAGTGGACAGCACACCCCCGGTCAATAAAATGTATGTGTAATCTACGTTTAAAAAGTAATGTTTGTAGGGGCGTCTGGGTGGCTCGGTCAGTTAAGCAGCCGTCTTTGGCTCAGGTCATGATCCCACTATTCATGGGTTTGAGTCCTGTGTTGGGCTCTTGTGCTGACAGCTCAGAGCCTGGAGCCTACTTCAGATTCTGTGTCTCCCTCTCTCTCTGCCCTTTCCCTGCTTGCACTTTGAATCTCTCTTTCTCTCAAAAATAAATAAACTTAAAAAAAATTTTTTTTAATAAAAAGTAATATTTGTATAGGGGCTCCTGGGTGGCTCAGTCGGTTGAAAGTCTGACTTCAGCTCAGGTCATGATCTCAGGGTGTGTGAGTTGGAGCCCCGCATAGCACTCTCTCTGCTGTCAGCGTGGAGCCCACTTTAGATCCTCTGTCTCCTTCTCTCTGACCCTCCCCCACTCATCCTCGCTCTCTCTCATTCTCTCTCAAAAACAAATAAAACATTTTTAAAAAGTAACATTTGTATGAAGTGGTGTCAGTCTTCAGAGTCATACTCTCAAACATGAAAGGGAACATTTGGTCCCTTGTCCAGAGCCTATAGGGACAGACAAATGTACAGGGAACCAGAGAAGGTCTACCTGCTAAAGTGAAAAGACAGACGGGCGCCTGGGTGGCTCAGTCGGTTGAGCATCCGGCTTCGGCTCAGGTCATGATCTCACCATTTGTGAGTTCAAGCCCCACGTCAGGACTTGTGTTGATAGCTCAGAATCTAGAGCTTGCTTCGGATTCTGTGTCCCCCCTCTCTCTCCGCCCCACCCCTGCTTGTGCTCTGTCTCTGTCTTTCAAAAATGAATAAACATAAAAAAAAATTTTTAAGTGAAAAGACAGAGTTTGCCACATTAGGTGGGTCATTAGCCCCTTGATGGCTTTTGCTTTTTGGGGCTCCCTGCACTGTGGGTTGTCAGAACCTTTGACATTTGGGTTATCCAGGAGATCAGGGTCCCAGGAAAAACAGGCCGTCACTACCCAAACTCACATAAAACTGAGTTGTAACACACGAGCCCATTTCATGATTTTCGGGGTGAAAGGGCTCCGTTGCGGGGCTAGAATGAGGCTTCTAAGAAATTAGAAGACAGTCACTTGCCAGTGCAGAGAGGGTGACCCTTCTCCCCTGCCTCCAGAAACACAGCCCCCTAAATTTCTCAGCGAGCCACACATTTCCAGTATTTCCCCATTGCCCTCTTCTGGGACACAGAACAGAGACCGGGCCACACGTGTTTAAATCCTGAGTCTGTCATTACTAGCCCTGGGCCTTTGGCAATTCATTTTATTTTGCCAAGCCTCCATGCCCTCATTTGCAAAATAGATATGCTTCACAAGATTGTTGTGATAATTAAGTAATGTAGGAAAATGCTAGCAGTCTGCTTCATAGCAGGCACTCCACAAAAGGCCATTGTTATTTCTTTTTGCTTACAGCAACATTTGTGGCTAAGAATCACTAGACTCAAATCCAGAGAGCTCAGTCTAACTTCCATTCTGCCACCTAAACACTCTTGGGAAAAAAGAATCTAACATGGTTTAGAACCTACTTTGTTTTGGGTACGTACTATGCTGGTTCTTTACTTACTTAATTTTTCTCTAAGATGAGGAAAAAACCCTGAAAAGGTATTATTATCCCCATGTTAAGAAAATTAAGTTCAGGAAGATTAATTTATTAAGGTCACAGAACTGGCAGGAGATTGGATTGAGACTTCCACCCAGAATGTGTGAACCTAGTTCTTTGCTCCAAAACCATCAGCCTGAGGTAAGGCTGCCTAGCAAGGCCCCTGAAAACAGAGAGGAGGCAAAGGGGATTGAAGATGAGGTAAAGTGACCCATTCGTTAGGGCTCTATTTTTAATTCCCCAAGCTGTGTCCCCAGCTTTACAAGAGGCTATAGTTGGAACCCACCAGGGCAACAGCTGGTACTCAGCCCTCCTTTTGCTTTGTTAGAGTGCTCTGAGTCCTAAATATTAGCTGTCGTCTAGAACCTGGGGAACGGGGCAGCTTTTAGGGCTTTTTATAAAGAACCAATGTTGCCTGTTTAATTCTACAGCATAGCAAATTTTCTTGGCTGCAATTTATAGCTGGAGATTATCTCTCCGTTTGAACCAGCCCAGTTCAACCTAGAGGTCAGTCTCTCCATCCCTAGTAGTCATCTGTGGAGACAGGCCTTGACCCTCCCAAGTCCTGAGAAGACAGGAACACACCCAGATTAAATAGGCATTGGGTAACCTGACCTGGTTCAGGCATCCACCATTTACATTGTCTTGGACAAATTTAACATCTCAGCCACTCTCCTGATCTGTAAAATGGAGGATAACAACACGTGTGTGGCGTAACAGGGGTCAATGGCTCGACATGGTGCTGGCAGTTGGCAAGAGTGAGCAAACACAACTCTATAGTGGCAGCTTCTCAAGACAAGGCCAAGAGCCTTAGAGTACTGGGTAAGAGAGGGGGACTTACATCCAGGGCATGATTATATGGCAATTTTTTTCCCAGAGAGGAGGTACCCAAGAAGAGAAGAGGACAAAAAAGGAAAGCAGAAAGCCTTAGAATCATCAACTTGCCTTCCTGCCCTTCTCCCTGCATCCATTCTCAGCAATCCTCCTGATTTGTGTGATAACAAATGAAAGTAAGGTTGTCTCCTTACTTTATTGACACACCTCGTGCACTGATATTCTGGAACTGAGACCAAGAGAAAACTCATTTTTCTCTGTACCTGATCTCAGTTCTTTTTCTCTCTCCCTTTCCTTAGAGTATCTAGCACCAGAAAACCAGTCAAGTAATTGGAAAACATATTTGGGGGGAAAATGTGGGAAGACAATGAACTTCTTCTTAAGGGTAGGAAGGGAGCAAGCTTTTTCCATTTCAGTTGGGAGCATTCACAGGCTTATGAATATTAATACTTTAAAAATTATTAATCAGAGGGGCGCCTGGGTGGCTCAGTTGGTTAAGCGTCCGACTTCAGCTCAGGTCATGATCTCACGGTTCGTGAGTTCGAGCCTTGCATCAGGCTCTGTGCTGACAGCTCAGAGCCTGGACCTTGCTTCAGATTCTCCTCAGAGGATCTCCAGATCCTCTCTCTCTGACCCACACTACTGTGCTCTGTCTCTCAAAAATGAATAAACATTAAAAATTATTTTTTAATTATTAATCAAAACTTGACTTGCTTCTTTCCCCATGTGGTATCTACTCAAAAGTCAAAAGCCCCGGAATTACTAGTCCTAGGAAAGCAGCTGGGACTACGGATCTTTCTATGCTGTCCAAAACCACCAGAGAGAGCAATCAGAATATAGGCTACATTTAAGGGGATCAATTAAAAGATGACGATGATGATTTACTTTAGTTTGCAATCCTGAGAAACGTTCCCAGGATATCATGAACCCTAACTTGAAGCATAATAAAGCGTTCAATAAACGGATTAACTCTAAAAAGTTTCAAGCAGTAATTATGGAAGTTTTAAGCCTGCCCACTAAACCCATGAAAAAGCTTTTTCCAGTGTGGCTGCTTACACACAAACACCCGTAATTCCAGGCTAAAAAACGTGTTTTGTAATTGAGGTAAAGCATGGAGACATGTTATTTCCATCCTTTTCATTCACTATTTACACTCACTCTGTGTGTGTGTGTATAGCATTAAGAAAGCACACAGGTCAGGTTGTTCAGATTTAATGATGCCACAGTTTATCACTTGGACACATTGCATCTGTTTCATTAAGTCTGCTGTTTATAGATAGTGCAGGTCACCCAGCCTCCCAATGAGAACATTTCATCAAAGTCTCCTGCATCCCAAACCCTCACAAAGCAGATCTCTATGATGACATAAGAGAAGGATATACATTAGTCCAGTCAGTGGCAAAGCACCGGTCTTTGGGGTCCAAAGATCTCTATAACCAGCAAGAGAAGATGGGGAAAGGAAAAAATAGGGGAACTGATACTGTTTGAACCCAACTTTTCTGAGTTCCCCCTTTCCAGATGCCTGAAGCCCCCTTTCCTGAAGTGCAGAATAAACCTACTTACACAAGACCAAATATAAAAAATTGCAGGAAGGAGGGAAAATTATAGTGACGCATGTAGGAAAGACAAGGATTGTGTATTGTAACTATATTAACCCCTAAAGGCAAAATACCCTGGTGACAGTAACCCATGAACACCCTAGCTGCAGAGACATGGAGATTTAGCCAGAATGCTATCCACGGGGCAGCAAGCACTCCAGGCCCTTGGCTGAATTTCCACCACTTTCCTGTGAGAGTCACAGCAATCTTCTGGAATCAGCAAATCCCCCTCCTCTTCCCTGTCCTATAAGGGCAGAAACAGCTGGGGAGGGGGGAGGTTGTAAATCTCTGAGCTATTTCTTTGTATCCAGACAGGGTCAGAGTTTCCCAATCTGACCACTCTCATAAGAAGCTCGGGTTTTTTTCTTAATCAAAGTTCAACGCTGAGGAAAAGACAGCAAAGTCATTCATCTCAGCCCACTCTTAGGCAGACAGGTTAAGGCAGGGTCAAATGTGAGAGACCTAACATATCCCTATCCAGGGCAAAAGCAGGCTACTCAGGAAATCCCCCAGACCGAAGTGGTGCTCAGCGCCCCCTACAGGATGGTCACAGTGATGTGTTTTGTCCAGATTAGGTCGTTATCCAGTCCCAACTAGACCAAGCCTCCCAGTTCCAGGACTGAAGAATGTGTGGATAATAGTGGACAATCTGTCACTATCTGAAACTTCCTGATCCCTCTCCAGCCTGGATTTACGTCCCCAGAAAATTGGGGCAGCGGTGGACCAGACTCAGATTGTGATGAGATGGGGAGTAAACGGCTGGTCCCGAGAGTGTTTAGAAATAACTGAACTCCCTTTGGAGTCACATTTACTCCTGGTTCTGCGCTAGGAGCATAATACTCAAACAAAAAGTCTTATTTTAAAAGATTCTCACCACTTCCCCAACTTTGGCACTTCTCGACCTTCATCTCTCGCCCCCTCTTCCCCTCACAAACACACCACCCCAAGATGTTGGGACTCTTCCAGTATCTCTAGGGCCCCAGGATAATGTGGCATTAATGGCATTTGGCAGAAAAATCCCGTCCCACAATTAAGACTCTCCCATTTCAATACACAGTGAAGAAAAAAATGATAATGTAAGAGAAGAGGCAGCAGAAACCAATCTGTCCCTTCCCACGTAAGAGGCACAGAAATTTCAGGAGTCAGTGAAAATGGCATCATCTCTTGCCAGAAGGCCACCAGCTACCACTGGTTGGGAGACGCATTATCACTTGTTTCTCCTCTGGACTGAAATGCAAGATAGTCAGGATGGCCGTGAGCGTCTGCTGGCGGCCCAGGGTGTCAGGCAAGGTCAGGAAGCGGTAGATGATGTTTTTGAGGTACTCCAGGTTGGCTCCCTCCCTACTCTGGTCCCTGATATTCTTCTCGATGTGGCTCTGCAATGCTCCAACCTCCTCGCGATGGCGCTCCCCCTCCTCCAGCAGCCGGTCCTGCAGCTGATGCACCTCGACCTCCAGCCTGTGTCTCTGCTTCCTCAGCGATGTGATCTCCACCTCCTTGCGGGCCAACTGCTCGGCATACAGGAAGAAAGTGGGCTCATTGGCCGCAGCCAGCTGCAGCGCCTGGGTCAGGCTGTCTGGGGAAGACGCGTCAGCCGGGTCCCCGGGCCCCCCACCACCCACGGGGCTCCTGCGCCCTGGCAGCCCGCAGGACAAGGCCACAGAGCGCAGCTGCTCCAGCTCCAAGTCCTTCTCGGCCAGCACGGCCAGGGCCCGGTCCCGCTGCTTGTGCAGCTCCTCCTCCAGCTTCAGCGTGCGGTCCCGGAAGTCCAGCTGGCTGCGCTCCAGCTCCTGCCGGTGGAGGTGCTGCAGCCGGGCCAGCTCCTGCTTCCAGTCCTCAGCCTCCTGCTGGTGCTGGCGCTCGAGCTCCTCGCAGGACAGCCGCAGGGAGATATACTTCTCCTTCAGTTCCGCAAGCTGTTCCTGGGCTTCCTCCAGCTCCTTGGCCAGATTACCGTCTTTGGTGTTCTTGCTCTTGAGGACGACCTGGGCTCTCATCTTGTACCTCTCGAACTCCTCCTTCAGCTGTTTCAGCTCCTGTTGGTAGTAGAGCACAGAGGCCTTCTCCCCGTCGGCAGCCTCTGAGCTGGGCATTATCTCCAGGTCACAGAGCTTCTCCACATCCAGGGTCACCTGGCTTTTCCTGGCTGCAACCTGCAGCAGCCTCTTCAGCTTCTCCATCTTATCCTTCAGGACATTGACATCCAGACTGGACTCCTCTCCATGGCCGTCGAGAGGGGACCGGCTGGAGGCTGCCAGAGCCAGGGTCTTGTTCTCCAGGTCCAGCTGCAGAATGCGCTCCTTTAGCTTCTGGATGGCCAGCTGGTCCTTCTGCTTGGCTTTCTCATAGGTGCCCAGCAGTTCCGACACCTCGGATATTTGATTCTCCAGGGCCGCCACCCTCTGTTCTTCCACCTGAGATTGCTGGCGTAGTTGATCTTCTGCAAGGGCTGTCTGGAAAACAATGGAGCAGATGGAAACGCATCCAGAAAAGTCACAAAGCCCTACGGCAATCTTTGAGAAAGCAAGAGAAGGGAGCAAAAGGGTCATAGGATGGGAATGGCCTGGCAAGAATGGGAACCGGGGATTTTTCTGTTGATGCAGAAGCTAACCAAAGTTCCTATAACCTGCCTGGGTTCTGCTGCCAGAGATACATTCTACCAAACGGTATTTTTTTAAATATAATTTGTTGTCAAATTGGTTTCCATACAACACCCAGTGCTCATCCCAACAATAAACCAAACAGTATTAAGAACCTCTGTGTATCTGCTGTTGTTCTGCTTTAGTGCCTCCACTTTCCCCCATCATACACCAAGCTCGCACATGAAGTGTGTGACTTTTGTTTATCATCTGCTTCCCCAGATCCTGCTAAGAAATCACAGGACATTCTTTTCCTCTCCCAATATTCCCGCAGTTCAAAACTCAGTTGGATCTCTCTCTCTCTCTCCACACTGAAAGGAGCACTGTAAAATGGCACACCTTTCCAGAACAGGCAAATTGACCGGAAGCAATTACAAGAGGTGACTTCTGCAAAAATTCCTTTTGCCCCGCCCCCCGTCCCCCCCGCCCTATAGGCATACACCACCGCCTATCTAAATATAGGCATATACCTATGGTAGACACACTACCTTTCACTGCATGGCTGCCACGACACTGCTTCACAGAGCAGGGCTGGGAAGACGCCAATGCCCAGAGGTTCAGAGATGTCTGGCTCCAAACCAGCCTACACTGAGAAATCCCACATCCTGTTGGAAGCACATTCTGTGGACACCGTCAACACCACACAGAACAGATGTCCCAGGGCTCAAGGTGGAACCTTCTGAATGGCATCAAAACCTGATAGCACAGCCCCTTGGTTCTAATTACCAAAGAGGAAAATACCCTAATATTTCCCACTCCAGGCTAACTGACTAATGTTTGGAGCAATAATTACCTTCCTCATTTCCTGCTGCAACTGAGCCTGGAAATGGCTCTTCAGGAAGGCGGCCTCTTCCTGAAGCTCCTGCAGCCGAGGGTCAGGCCGATTCTTCTCATCTCGAAGAGCCTGCAGCTCACCTTTCAAGTCCTCCACCTCACGGGTCAGCTGCTTGGTCTGCAGTTCGAACCCTTCCATCTGACCAGCTGCATATGCCCGCCCCGCCAGGGCTTCTCGGGTCTCTTCTAGCCGAAGCTCCAAGTCCTGGCGCTGGGTCCTCTCCTCCTGCAGCAGTTTCTGGAGCTCACGAAGCATCAAGGCATGATCACTCTGCTCTTGGGCCCGATCATGCTGCTGGGTGATAAGCCGGGCTTTGGTTTCTGCGATCTGGTCCTGCAGCCCCTTCAATTCTCCCTCCAGACGGCCCCTCTCCTCCTCTGCCTTTTTACTGGCATCCTCTAAGTCCTGTTTCATCTTCTTCTTGTCTGCCAGGTAAGACGCTTCCATGCGAGACTTCTCCTGGGTGACTGTAGCCAAAGAGCTGGTCAAAGTGGCCAACTGAGTCTTCAGCTGGTGCAGTCGTTTGTCCACTTCCCCACCCCCAGACGGTCCATCCCCACTGCTACTGCTGACGCCACTCTCCGACCCGTTGGCCTCTTCAGACTTTGGAGGTGGTGGTCCACGAGCCAGTCTGTCATCCTCTACCCCAAACTCACCCTTGGTGCTGGTGAGACTGGCCGCAGTATCCAAGCTGGTGGCGGTCCCAGTGCTATCCTCGCTGTGAGTGGAGCATCGGTCATCTACAGAGTCAGGAAAAGTGAAGCCTGGAGGCTGGACACCTGTGAGGCCCACATCCGCCTCATGGGATACCGACAGCACCTTAATGCTGGCCTCTAGAGCCTCCTTCTCTTTCAGTAAGCTTTTATAGGCACGGACCACATCCTTGAGACGTGCCTGGTACTGGAGAAGCTGCTTCTTCTGCGTCTCAATGGTTTCCAACAGGTCCTTCTTGCTCGGTCCGCCCCCGAAATTCATCCCAAACTTCTCCATGTTCAGAACGGGTTACTCGACGTCAGCGTTCTGGCAGCTCAGAAGAGGGTCGCGAAGACCCTGGCGGGGACAGTAAACTACAAAAAGAGACTTGTCCCCACAGCCGCACGCCCGCTCCTCCTAGCTGTCCGAGACCGGATGCCGGGTACCGTGCAGCCTAGCAGAAGCGCCCGCCAGGTCCCAGGCACCGAGGGCGGGGGCGGGTCCTACCTTAGAGGCGGGGCGACGCCGGGACGAGAGCAGCACACGGCGAGGGCTCGCCTGTACTGTCTCAGAGGCTGCTCCGAGCTCCTTGCTTGCCCGGGTCACAGCAGTCCCAGACGGCCCTCAGCCCACAATCGGCCAAGAGTTTAAACCGAACGTAACCCCATCAAGACTTCCTAAGTAGAGCTGCCCGAGAACGACGCTTCCGGGTCCGCTGGAAGTGACGACACCGCGACGCATCAGGTTCCGCCCCTAGTGGGCGCGAGGTGGGTGGGGCTATTTCGCCGGGGGAGTGGGAGAGAGCCGGTTCAGAGCGTAGCTGCGCTTCGAACGCAGGGCCCGCGAAGTCAAAAACTCGGGAGTGATTATGGTTTGGTGGAGTACCCTAGGATTACGATGAGCGAGAGAGAGTGGGCAACATGGCACTAAGTCCTTACCAAACACCCGGATGAGCGATGTGTCCCCGCATTTGCGGCTCAACACCTTTGTCCCTAAAGATCAACAATTAAGACTCCCTTTTAGAACACGAAAACTTCAACCCTTGACGGGACAGTTTTGGCAACTCCTAGGCATCTAGTATAATTATTAGCACCCTTCCTGAGTTCTGTTGTGTTGATTCAACAAATACATGTAGACGGCACCCTATAGCCAAGATCTCCATCCTATGTGCCAAGTATATTTCAGGACCTTCACAAGAGTTTTGGTATTTAGCCCTTAAAATTGTTCTGCTCAGTGCGTGCAAACATGAGACGCAGAGGCTAAATAGCATGCCCAAGGTCACACAGCTAGGAATTCTATCTATATCTGTCCAACTCTCAACATACCAAGCGCTGCTCCTGGTGATTACCATGAAGAGACAAGGTTCTGCCCTCACGGATCCCCCATCTAATGAAAAACCAGAGGTGCAAACACAAGTCCTGCTCTCATGACTGTATGTTTGGGTTTATTCAAAGTGGTATGGGAGTTAGGAGGGAGGCCTGTCTAGAGGAAGAAGAGAAGGTTCTCAGGGAAAATACTTGGGTTGTTGAAGCATGTGTAGTGATCTAACTAAAGATGAGGGAAACAAGCATTCCAGGCAGAGGGAAATGATTGCAAGGACTCCTAGGGCATGAGAAAGCCTGGCTCACCCAGGAAGCATTGAGAATCACCTCATGGCCATAGCTTAGGGTGAAGGAGGTGGCAATAGATGGGGCTGGCCCAATGGATAGGTACCTAAATTAAGGCATTTTTTTGTGTTTTAATTTTTTTAATGTTTATTTACTTTTTGAGAGAAAGAGAGAGAACAAGCAGTGGAGGGACAAAGAGGCAGAGGGAGACACAGAATCTGAAGCAGGCTCCAGGCTCTAAGCTGTCAGAGCAGAGCCACACATGGGCCTCGCACCCACAAACTCTGAGATCATTACCGGAGCCGAAGTCAGACACTCAACCGACTGAGCCACCCAGGCACCCCAAGGCATTTCAATTTTTATCTTGAGTGCTAAGACACTAAAGGATTTTAATATTGAGTAGCATCATCAAGACTTGTATGACGGGGTAAAGATACCAAGGGGCAGGAGACTGGTAAGGAGGCTATTTCTGTCCTGAGGAAGAGATGATAGTGAAATAGGGCAATGACAACAGGGATGGGAAAAAAAGAGTCTAATTAAAAGAGCTAAAGATTGGGGTGCCTCAGTCGGCTAATCATCTGATTCCTGATTTCGGCTCCGGTCGAGATCTCACCATTGGTGAGATCAAGCTCTGCATCAGTCTCTGTGCTGACAATGCAGAGCCTTCTTGGGATTCTCTCTCTTCCTCTCTCTCTGCCCCTACCCCCTCATAAATAAATAAGTAAGTAAGTTCAAGATGTAAAACTGACCTGACTCAGTCAGTTCTAGTTGTGTTATTATATTGGAACTCTTTTAAATGCACTCTTCAACCTTGTAAAAAGCCTTCTTAGGAATGCAAGTATATGGCTAAAGAGTAAAGGAAAGTCTTAGACTCACTCCTACCTGGTGCCCAAAGTGTATTCTCTTTACAGACTTTTCAGGTCAGTTTGGGACAGACCCTGGAGGTATTTTCAGACCCAATTTCTTAGTGGCCCAGATAACATCCACCTGAAACATACAGAACATTCAGATAGTCTCATAATTGTAATATTCACCATCACCTCATGAGATAGGGCAGATATTGGTCTCCTTTTACAGAAAATAACAAGTTATGAGGATTGTTGAAGCCAAACCCTCAAAAGGGGGGCGCGGGGGCTGAGATTTGAACTGAGACCTGGAACAATGGTACATAGTAGGCATTCAATATTTGTTGAATAGGTGAATTAATGAAGGTTCTCTGATTCTCAGCTCACCTCACCATGTCCAGTTCATAAGCAATTGATTCCAGAAGCCAACTGGCAATCCAGTTTCAAATCGCTTGTCCTTGCTCCAGTGAGCATCCTTTTAGTCCGTTCAAACCAGCAAGTATCATATTTGCTAAGCATATATTATGTGCCAGGCACTGACCCAGCCTCTCTCATAGAAGAAACTTAAATTCCTTTCCTGCTATTTCCCCTC
Organism: Prionailurus viverrinus; assembly: GCF_022837055.1. Classification (NCBI taxonomy): domain Eukaryota; kingdom Metazoa; phylum Chordata; class Mammalia; order Carnivora; family Felidae; genus Prionailurus; species Prionailurus viverrinus. The sequence goes on from NC_062562.1 coordinate 144,768,525, forward strand.
TGTTGCTGAGTGGGGAAATTACTTCTGAAGCTCTTGGAGTCTAGGGCCACAAGAGTCTCATAAAATCCTGGATAGGTGTGCATTAAAAATCCGGGTTCTCAGGTCTGTGGGAAAGTAAAGAAGCTTCAGAAAAGCTGCGTGGATCAACTGAAAGGTGTTGTGTCTGGAACCAAGGAAGCGAAGGTGGAGTTCTCCAGCACGCAGGAGAAGGTTCTGCTGATTGGAAAACCAAGAAGTCCAGCTAGCACTAGGGCACCTTCTTTTTCCACCTCCGGCGCACTCCTCTCGAGATTCTAGGGTCACTTGAACCACCTGCCACGCTCAAAGCCTCTCTCTGGGCGCTGAGAGGGCCAAATAGAGGAATAAGATACTTGCACCGACCTTCCGCTCCCCTCGGAGGGTGGTGCATACAGTCGATAATGCTAGTTCGCAAGAGCTACACCGGAGCGCAGGGTGGGCTGGACGCGACAAACCAAAGCCGAAAGGCCGGCCACTTAAGCTAGGGGTCGGGGGCCGTGTGGAGCACTGTAGACTTTCCTCGACCCCGCTCGGGCTGCCGGTGAAGCAGCCATAGACCTGCCAGCGCTCTTGAAACGGAGAGACCCAGACCCTTCACTCTTTAAAGCCGGCGCCGGATTCAGCAAGGATGCGGGGACTCGCTTAGCTTCAGAATTTGCCGGAGAGGTAGCCTGGGGGTGGGGAAGGGGCGGGGAGGGGGCGGGGCCCTGGCGGGGGCGGGCCCGCGATGACGTAGGGCGGGCCGGGACGCGCGGAGGCGGCGGCGGAGCCTCCTCCTTCTGCTGCTGCGCCCCATCCCCCAGCAGCCGGCCGGTTCCAGCCCGCACCCCGCGTCCGTGCCCGCACCCCCTCCCCCGGCCCCGCCATGGGCCTCACCGTGTCCGCGCTCTTTTCGCGGATCTTCGGGAAGAAGCAGATGCGGATCCTCATGGGTGAGGCAGATCAAGCGCGCGCGGCCCGGACCGGAGCGTCGGCCCCCGCGGAGTCCTCCCGCCCCCGCATCCCTCCGATCCCGGCTCAGCCTGGTCTCTGACCCTGAGTCACCCACCTCCTAACCACCCCCACCCCCCGCCGGGGTCACTGTTCTCGGGCGGCTCGCGGTCTGCAGCGCCGACCCCGGGGCCTGAGCTTGGGAGCTGCGGGCCTGGGTGGGGTGAAGCTCCCTACGCCCCAGCCCGGCTGGTAAGAAGGAAGGATTCCGCCCTTGGAGACGACTTTTAAAAGGAGCGTGGCCCTCCTTTTATGCCCTTTACCCACTAGCCCTCTTCAGCCCCTCGCCCGCTTTGGGGCTGGAGTTGGTGTTCACCATCAGACCGCCCTCAAGGCCTCGAAGGCAGATAACAGCGCGCACCTGCAGGCGCAGGGGCTCTCCGCCCCCGTCTCCATCGGCTGTCCTGGCCTCTCCCCTTCCCTGGTCTCTAGAGGGCTCCCTCGCTCCCGTCTCCAGCCCTCTGCCCCTCTCCTTTGCAGTTGGCTTGGATGCAGCTGGCAAGACCACAATCCTGTACAAACTGAAGTTGGGGGAGATTGTCACCACCATCCCCACCATAGGTGAGTTCTGAGGCGAGGCCGGGAGGAGCGGGAGGCTGGCGGCAGGCCTTCTCTGGGTCTGCTCGCGATTCTGCCTGAGGCTCTTATCTCTGTGCAGGGGCTGACCCTGACACTAGACACGGCTACCTGAGAAGTGGGTCACAGTTACCTTTACTTGCTGGATAGTGCCGAGGCTGGGTGAATGTGACCTAGCCCCGCCTGGTCTGTGGACTGCAGGTCCCCTGGGGTTCTGTTCCCAGCAGACTTGATCATTTCCTGGTTTTAGGTCTCTGATGACTCTACATAGATTTAGTGAGTTCCTTTCTTTCAGGACTTTGTTTTCATTTTTTTTTTTTCCAATTATCTCCAGGCTTCAATGTGGAAACAGTGGAATACAAGAACATTTGTTTCACAGTCTGGGACGTGGGAGGCCAGGACAAGATTCGGCCTCTGTGGCGACACTACTTCCAGAACACTCAGGTGGGGATGGGGCTCTCCAGCCCCACGAGAAAAGGTGTTAGGACTGCAAAGACTGAGATGTTGGCCTAGGCTGGGCCCCCAAGCCAGGAAAAAAACCCTTTACCTCCTTCTATCTGTGTTTGTAGGCTTGCCTCTACTCGTCCTTCAGAACTGGCATTATTAGTCTTCTGAGACTTAGCCACCCTACACTCTCCTGACAAGCAGGGTTTTGGGTCCATGCTGTCTTATTTACTTTTTTTTTTTTTAAGTTTATTTATTTATTTTGAGAGAGAGAATCCCAAGCAGGACCCGTGCTGTCAGTGCAGAGCCAGACAAGGGGCTCAAACTCAGGAGCGGTGAGATCATGACCTGAGCAGAAATCAAGAGTGGACATTTAACTAACTAAGCTACCCTAGTGCCCCTATTTATTTTATTTTATTTTATTTTATTTTATTTTATTTTATTTATTTTATTTTATTTTATTTTATTTTATTTTATTTTATTTTTTTAAGTAAGCTTTACCCCCAGTGTGGGGCTTCAACTCAACTCCAGGATCAAGAGTCACACATACTACCGACCGAAACAGCCAGGCGCCCTCATACTGCCTCATTTAAGTCTCATCAAGTCTTTCCCTGTTCCCTTGCACCTCTCCTAGCCACACTGCTTGCCTGAGGGCAGAGGCTGTATCCCGGGCAGGGTGTCTCCAGTTTGTGCCAGGATGTTTGCAGAGCCTTGTGAAAGTTTACTAGATGAGGGGCGCCTGGGTGGCGCAGTCGGTTAAGCGTCCGACTTCAGCCAGGTCACGATCTCGCGGTCCGGGAGTTCGAGCCCCGCGTCAGGCTCTGGGCTGATGGCTTAGAGCCTGGAGCCTGTTTCTGATTCTGTGTCTCCCTCTCTCTCTGCCCCTCCCCCATTCATGCTCTGTCTCTCTCTGTCCCAAAAAAAATAAACATTGGAAAAAAAAATTTTTTTTTAAATAAAATAAAATAAAATAAAAAATAAAAATAAATAAAAATAAAGTTTACTAGATGAGAAGGGTTTGGACACAAAGATGGGAAGAAGAAAGCCAGACTAGGGTATGTCCCAGGTGGGAGTAATTGCTCGCCCTTTCTTCCTTCCTTTCCACCCAGGGCCTCATCTTCGTAGTGGACAGTAATGACCGAGAGCGGGTCCAGGAATCTGCTGATGAGCTCCAGAAGATGGTGAGCCCCCAGAGCACTGGGAACTGAGCCCTGGTTTGGAGGCAGAGCTCTGAGATCTCTGTGCCAGTGTGAAAGTCAGGAAATGCCTCACAGGCCTTGAACGTGTTTCTCTTTGTGACACCGACACAAGGAGTATCTCGCCCTGTTTTGAATTTGAGTCAGGTGAAAAGTATAGGACTGACTTTTTCCTTGTCAGGAAACTGACTTCTTATGGCTTTGCCTCTGAGAAGTTGGCAGGGAAAGGAGGATTATATGTCGTGGAGAGAAACTTCATCTTACATTCTTCATTCTTGGTTTTCCATTTGGAAATGTTGTCACTTTGACTAGGGCAAGTCGTTAGAAAAAGGCTCTGGACTTCGGGCCAGATGGCCTCAAGCTGATTTATGACTCTGCATCTTGTGTTCAGCAGCAGACTGCACAATATTACATTCCTCCCCACAAATATGCTGGAAGGTAGAAGCGGGGGCTCCCTCCACAGCAGGGAAGAGGAAGCCTGGAGACCCTGCTAGGGCTCCAGATTCCATCCCCTTCGTCTCTCTCAGCTGCAGGAAGACGAGCTGCGGGATGCGGTGCTGCTGGTGTTTGCCAACAAGCAGGACATGCCCAATGCCATGCCCGTGAGCGAGCTGACCGACAAGCTGGGGCTGCAGCACTTGCGCAGCCGCACGGTGAGGGTCCTGCCTCTCCCAGGGGAGCCACAGGCTGGGGCCAGGAGGAAAGGCATCCCCTTGTCTTCCCTGCTACTGACCTTTCTTTCCTTCTCCCCACAGTGGTACGTCCAGGCCACCTGTGCCACCCAAGGCACAGGCCTGTATGATGGGCTGGACTGGCTGTCCCATGAGCTGTCGAAGCGCTAGCAAACCAGGGGCCGGCCCCTGCTGCCCGGAAGCTCCCGCGTGCATCCCGGGATGACCAGATTCCCGGACTCCTCAGGCAGTGCCCTTCCCTCCCACTCCTCCTCTCCCACAGACACAGGCCTCTGCTCCTGCTCCCGCCTGCATGTTCTCTCTGTCGTTGGAGCCTGGAGCCTCGCTCTCTGGGCACGGAGGGGTCCACTCTCCTGCCTGCTGGAGCCTGTGGAAGGGACCTCCAGGGCTAAGGCCCCTTTTTCCAGAGGAGGAGCAGGGATCTGGGTTTACTTTTGTTTTTTCCATTTTGGGTATACCCTTGGGGCCAGATGGGGAGGGAAGGTGAGGGCTCCGGGTGGTGCTATGATGTGGCACTGGATATTGAGTAATAAATTTGCTGTGGTTTGTACACAGTGTTGTCTGTAGCCTAGAAGCGGGGGTTTGGGGGGAGGCTGGGTTGTTGGGTACAAAGGGACAGTATGACAGGGGGAGGCTCAAAACGCTAAGGCTGCTCAGCCAACCCCTTCCCCCCAGTGTGCACACACACATCACTGCCTTCCCCTAGCTCAGCCTCTCCCTCCTTGTTCTTGAGGATACAGTACTTCGGGGGTTCCAGTGGAGGAGATTCCACTCCCTTCCCAATTCCAGGGGGCCTTTGCTGAGGATAACAGGCTCTACCTCATGATTCTGTAAATCACACACTTCCTGTTCCTCTCCATCTCCTAGCTACTTAGAGCAGTGGCTCTTCATGGTTACTGTGCACATTAAAATTCAGGGGGAGGGGATATTTATTAAAAAGAGGGTCCCGAGATAACCTTTAGAAAATATGATTCATCAGGACCAGTGTGAAGCCCAAGAATAATGCATCTTAAAGATTACCCAGATGATTCTGTCACCCGTAGTCTATTAAGCTTCTTCTGTAAAACATTGGTAGGGCCTTGCAAATTACAGTTCCTCACCTTGCACTGGAACTCTTTCTACCTGGGAAGACAACCCTGCCCTCTACTCCCCTACTCCCACCACGGGGAATAAGAAAGCATATGAATGGAACCAGGAGTGTGGGCTATTCTCCAAGTGTGGTTTACTCTGCCCGTTCTTTGAATCCCAGCAAAGCTTAAGCAAAAACCACCATCACCACCATTATTTCCTCTTGCCTTTCTCCTTTGATGTTGTCAATTCCTCCATGTTCTTCACTGATTTTCTCCATGAGCTTTGTAGGAAATGAGCCCTGTAGGGGCTTTCCCTACAGAGGAAACGGCCGTTGGCCAACAGAGACCCTTTGAGGGCAAGGGCTCATATCCTGAGGGCCAGCACTCGCTGGCTGCCCAGCAGCAGTGCGGCTGGGGATTATGAGGAAGATGCCCAGTGCTCTCCCCATCTAGGGCATTTTCCTTACCCTGCTCTAAGCCAGCCCTTTCTGATTAATACGAGTAATATGATCCTTGCTGGTTATCTGTCTAGGGTTTCCTCACACTTCCTGAAAAGCACCTTCTGAGACATTTTGGCCTCATCCTCCCAAGGGCTGTAAAAGTTAATCGATTTTTCTTGGATATCTTGAACTTTAAAAACACTTGAGTCCCAAGGGAGCCAAGCAGAACTCATTTCGGAGGGTGGAAAGAGGTTGGTTTTTACCCTGCCATTAAAATGAGGAACAGACATGAAGAAGGAGAAGGACTTGCCTGTAGTCATGGGCTATCACTGGTACAGGCCAAAGTTCTGATGCCCAGTCTTCGTTCAGCCAACCTCGGTGCCTGGAGTGATGTGAGGAGGTTAATGCCCAAGGCCCTAGACCCACTTCCTCTGGGCTGTAGATTGACAATGCTGTGCCAATGCCCTTTCCCCACTATGGATGAGAGGCAGCCCTCACAGTCACAATGCTCCCGGGTCACAGAGGCGCTGGGCCCTAGCCTAGCCTCTGCCTGAGAAGTTCCCTCTGGGAACGTCTTCTGGTGGGTACTACAGGCCTGATTCTAGGCCCTATGGCCTGTGGAACCACACCACTGGGGGGAAGGCTGGGCCGGACAGAGTCATCACCTGTGGTGCCGGCCCCATGGATGACGTGGAGTGGACGCAAAGCCCCAAGCCCGAGGAGCTAAGGGTTGGGCTCATCAGCTGGGCAGGATCCTACCTCACTTATGAGACGTATAAGAATATAGTCACTGCTACTGCGAGGGGTTTGGGCCGGAGACAGGTAACAAAGCAAACCTGTACTGGAGCCATTTTTCCCAATGGCCAAGCTCTCGTGAGCGTGTGCGTGTGTCCATGTGTCTGTGTGCGCACACGCGGTGGTGGCAGGGGTACACTCTCAGCCTAATCATCTTCCCAGCCTTTGACATTGTCAGGCTGAGAGCCTCCTACCCCAGGCTTTTGGTCACAGGTCTCCACTGCTCCGTCTCCCCCTCTCTAAACCTGTTCCGAGAGACAAAGTGTTAGCCCTTCCTTCCTAGTCTTCCCTGGCTGCTCTCTTCCTTCCATCCCAATACAGAGTGGTTGCGTCATCACAAAGAGGCGAGATAACAGCCCAGGCTGGAAGGCAAAATTGTGGGCGTCCAAGGGAAGTTGGACAAGTGGAGTGACGGCAAGGCCTATGATTCTGTTCTGGTTGTAGTTCAGGGATGGGGTACTCTACAAGCCTAGGAGAGCTCATTTTAGAAAGGGGTATAGGCAGCCCTGCAACAGTACAACAGAGTGAGGTGGTAGCAAGGTCCTTGTTTAGAACAGGGTTGATCACAGCTGAACCAGACAACTGCATCTCAACTGTGTGTGTTCCCATCCTTATCCCTGGAGCCTGGACCCACCTGTAAGAGGTCTTGCTCTTCTCCTGCCATGCTGGCGAGGTGGGCTTTGGGGATGGGAGTGTGGCTAGTGTGCTCTCCAGGGGCAACAGTGAGGAAGAGGAAAGTAACATTGAAACCAAAACACTTCTTGGAAAATTAGGTATTGAAGGAAGCCACCAAGTAAGAGAGAGGGAAGTTTACCTTCTGGTAGCTGGAAGCAGTAAGCATTTAGAGCTTCTCTTGGGATCTTGAGAAGCGCTCTGATTCCAGGAATAGAGGCCCCCTGAAATCTTTTGATTACTGTTGGATGAGAGGGTGGAAGAGCTGACCGCAAGGAGGCTGATGGGGGGAGAAGGTGGTTGGTCCCAAGGAAGGTTCTAGGGTGATGCCAGGGGTGATGGTGGTAGGGCTCCCTGGCCTAGTCATGTGGCAGTACTGATTTCCTTCTTCCTCCCAATGCCTCTAGACCTGGGAGATCTTGGTGAGCAATCAACACGACGCACAGGCTGTTGTACGACTAAGGAGCTTTCAGGGCCTCTACCTCCTGTGCGAGGCAGATGGCAGTCTATCCTATGGCCGGCCAAGGACCAGCCACCATGGATGCTTCCTACTGCGTTTCCACCGCAATGGCAAGTGGACTCTCCAGTGCATTATTAGTGGTCGTTATCTGGAGTCTGATGGTGAAGATGTGTTCTGCAACTCCAGGGTCCTCTCGGCTTACCACATGTGGACCCCCCGGCCAGCTCTGCATGTCCATGTGATCCTCTACAGCCCCATTAACCACTGCTATGCCCGGGCTGACCCTACCACGGGCCGCGTCTGGGTGGATGCGCCAGTGCCCTGCCTGGAGGAATGTGGCTTCCTGTTGCATTTCCAAGATGGATGCTACCACCTGGAGACCTCAACACACTTCTTCTTGTCCCACTTAGACCGGCTGGCCCCCCAACCCTCATCACAGACAGCTTTTCACATGCAAGTGCGACCTGGAGGGCTCGTGGCACTGAGCGATGGAGAAGGAGGCATACTGTATCCACAGGGCACACGTCTGCTCCTGGGCCTGGGCTCCAGTCCCCATAGGGGTGAGGAGTGGTTCATCCTACAGCGCTGTCCGACGTGGGTCAGCCTCAGGTCAAAGACTCGGAAGTTCCTCTCCATCATCTATGGCAAGTGCTGGGTTCAACACTGCTGTGGAGGGAGGGAGAGCTGGCTGCTGAAAAGAGAAAAATATGTTTGGGATCAGCAAAGATTTTTGAATGTGCTGGGATCCCAAGAAGATCTCTTGTGCCATGGAGCAGGGTGATAAGGCCAGGGTCATGGGCTTTAGGGGAAAGTAGCCTGGGTCTTTCCAAGCTCCTATGGTCCAGAAGGGGATGAAAGCTGAGGGGGGCAAACAGAGGGAACCCCAGCCATAAATCGTGGAGGAGGGGCTGACACTGAGGGTGAGACCAGACTCTCCCTCTGACATATTCTTTCTCTGCAGATGTTGAGGTATATGCTGCCTCTGAGCACGTAACCCCAATGTCCTTGTTCCAGTTTGAATGTGACAACGAGAGCCTCACCCTGCAGCTTCGTGCAGCAAATGGCTGCTACCTAGCCCAGGTAAGACCTTGGCCTTCTGAGCAAGAGAACTCTTGATCCCTGAGTTCTCTCATTCTAGACGTACTTTCTCCTTCTTCAAGGCAAGTGACTAGATGCTGAAGTGAACAATGGAGGCCCATATCAATTTTCAACCAATGGGCCCAATTTTATCCAATAGGGCCTCTTAAAAAAATTTTACTTTCTTGAGGCAGAATTTATTTACAATAGAATGTACCACTTTTAAGCATACAATAAGTTTTGACAAATATATATATACCTATGCAAGTATGCCACAATCACAAGTTAGAGAATGTTTCTATCTCCACAGAAATTCCCTCTTTTCCCTTTTATGTATTCTGTCACTATAGGTTAGATTTGTCTATCCTAGAATTTCATATAAATGGAATCACATGGGGTTGCAGTATGTATTCTTCCATCAGCATAACGTTTGTGAGATTCATGATCTGTGTACCACTGGTTTGTTCCTTTTTATTGCTGAGTAGTGTTCCATACTAGTACTCATAAACACAAACGTAATTTGCTTATCCATTTGCTTGTCGATGAACCCTTGAGTTGTTTCCAGTGTGGGCTACTATGAATAAAGTTACTATGAACATCTGTGTACAAGTTTTTTGGTGGGCCTGTATTTTTAGTTATCTTAAGGCAAGTACCTAGCAGTCGAAATATTGGGTCACGTGATCAACGTGCATTTATATTTTTAAGAAAATGTTAGTTTTTGAAAGGGAGTATGCAATTTTACATTCTTGCCAGTAATGTATGAGGGTTCTAATTACTCCACATCCTCGTCGTGATGTCTGTCTTTTTAATTTTAGCCACTCTAGTAGGTATGTAGTGACATCTTACTGTGGCTTTAATTTGCATCTCCCTTATAATTAATAATGTTGAGTATCTTTTCATGTGCTTACTGGCCATTTGTAGATCTTCTCTGTGAGGTGTCTGTTCACATCTTTTGCCCATCTGTCACTGGATTGTTTATCTTATTATTGAGTTTTGAGAGTTCTTTCTATGTTCTGAAGTCAAGTTCTTTGCCAAATATATGTGTTGTGTTTCCTCCCAATCTGTGGCTTGCCTTTTCATTTGCTTACAAGTGCCTTTTGAGCAGCAAGTTTTTAATTTTGATGAGGTACCAATTTCTCCATTTATAAATGGTTAGTGAGTTTTCATCCCAATAATCACTGCCTGTCCCAAAGTTGCAAAGAATTTCCCGTGTCTTCTTGTAGGCATTTTATTGTTTGGCTTTCATTTTTATGTCTATGATCCATTTTGAAATGATTTTGGAGTCTGGGCTGAGGACTATTTCTCTCCATATGGATATCCAGGTCCCTTTTTAATAGTGGGCTCTGGGAAATAGCAAACTGGGGAAGTGGGAGAGCTAAGGCCACAATACGTTTTCCAAAAAGGATGGGAAAGCATAAAGCATACCCTCCCAGGGTAGGGAGAATGAAGAAAGCTAGTGGGTGGTATGTGGGAAAGGGTCTAGGAATAGAAACGCTGGGAAGAAAGCTGAGATTTTCAGTCCTTGTTTCCCCTCTCTGCTCCCTATCATCTCTCCAGAGGCACCACAGGACAGTGGTAGCTAATGGGCACCCAATGGAGCCTGGCACCTTCTTCCACATGCACTGGAACTGCGGCAGGATTATCCTGCAGGCTCCCAATGGACGCTTCTTGGGCATCATAGACAATGGCCTGCTGATGGCCAAAGCCACCATTCCAGGTAAGCACAACAGCCTTCCTGCCAGGTTATTCCAAGTCAGAGATGCTTTCAGAGGGAGCTGAGATATGACAGAAAGAGCACTGGAGTTGGAGCCAGAAGATTTGGGTCTGTATATTTGCTGAGTCACTGATTTTTTGTCATCACTTGGGCAAACCACTTCTTTGAGCCTCAGTTTCATTGGCTCCATTATCAATGGAAGTGATATCCAACCTGCCTGCCTCACAGGATTATCATAAGGATTAAATAGGCTCACACATCTCAAAGGAAGGAAGAACATCAACATTTCTCGGGTTCCACAAGTGCTTTCACAAACATTTCATAAGCACCTAGCATACAATCCAGCACATAGTAGGTGTTCAAAAATTGTTTAAGTATTGACAACACCTTACAATTAGGGCCCCTCTTCCTGCTTCTATCGGTGAAGGCATCTAGAAGCAGCTCATCCAGATAACTTTTTTCTGTTTCTTTTAGGCCCAAATGAGGAATTTGGGATTCGATTAGCTAACCGTCCCTTCCTCGTATTGCGAGGTCGTTATGGGTATGTGGGCACCTCATCAGAGCACGACCTAATGAAGTGCAATATGGATCAGCCTGACTGCATTCACCTGCTGCCTTGCCGCCAAGGCATCTACCACTTCCAGGGTGAGGAGCTCCTCTTCTTCATCCCTGGGGCAGAGTCTAGCCCTGCCTTGGCCCCAACTCAGACTTCAGGGGCTGCTGATCAGACCCTACTCACCATAAAAGGAGAAACATAGTTTCTGTTTGTTTTCACACTTCAAGACCCCCCCCCCCAAGAATGGGTAAGCAGAACAAAACCCAACCCTCCTGTGTTTCCATAGGGGGACCTGCCAACACAGGCAGGGTAGGGTAGTCAGGGAGAGTTGGCATGCTTCCCAGGAGCCTCCTCAGGCTGTACTGTTGGAGAACTTTGTCCTGAATAGGGCACTGACCTGAGCTCTTCCCTCCTCAGCACAGGGTGGATCCTTCTGGTCAATAACGTCCTTTGGCACCTTTCGCCCTTGGGGAAAGTTCGCTCTCAACTTCTGTATAGAGCTTCATGGGAGCAACTTGCTCACAGTACTGGCACCCAATGGCTTCTACATGCGATCCGACCGAAGCGGCACCCTGTTGGCAGACAGCGAGGAGATTACCAAAGAGTGTATTTGGGAATTTTAGGTAAGACAAAATGGGCAAGGACCTGGAGATGGGGGAGCAGGAACTGAGGGGCAAGAAAGGAAGGGAGGGGGGTGAGAGTGAGACCAAAACACCTCCCCTGCGCTGACGTCTGTCCCACAACTTGATCAATGCCAGACATTTGTTCCAGATATGTGCTTTTCCTCTTAGGGCTTCTAAACCCAGCCTTGCTAGAGAAAAGAGGGGCAATCAGATCTAGATTTCTCACTATTATGCCACACTGACACGAGTGTGCAAGCAAACTTGCAGGGGACAAAATTGGGTGTACTCGTGTGTTTATCTTTCTTTGTTAAGATGCAGTTTTGTCCCATGTTTCGGGGAGACAGGTAACTCTGAGGGTATGCTTTCTATCCCATGCACTTTCTATCCCTACACCCTTGGATCCCTGGGGTGCTAATGGCTCCCAAATATTCATCTGCAGCCTTGACCCTCCTCCCGAACTCTAACTTCATCTCTTTCCAACTTCCTGATGGGCACTTGACTTGACTTTGTCTTGCTATCCCCTCAAAATCAGCCGACTCACCCTCCCCTCCAAAGATGATCCTTCCTGCCCTCCCCATGGCCATCTAGGGCATGGCTGCCCTCTCAAATGCTTCTGGATCAAGACCTCAGCACCATGTCTCCTTCCTCCCATTCATTCCCTTTACCAAACCCTGAAAATTCTTGGGTACTCCCTTAACTATGCCTCTTGAGGGCTTACTCTTTCTTAACTACCTTTGGTACCTTTGGTTCCAGGCTTGTCACCAAAAGCCTACACCGCAGTAACCCCCCGCCCCAGCAGCACTCCCCTGCCTCAGGTCCATCCTATTCAATCTCCTCTCCACACCAAGTTTGCTTTCCTAAGGTGCTGCCTCCAATCCATCATTCCCTGTTCACACCTCTTCAGGATGCCTCACTGCCCTTAGCCCCGTTTCTTCACAGCTGACCTCGCTTTCTCGACTTGGAAAGTTATGAGGATGTTGTAGGAAGAAGAGCTTTGGTTTTGGTATCATATAAACCTGGAACTTTAGGGAAATTGCTTTAACATTTCTAGGCCTTGGTTTCCTTATCTGTAAAGTGAAGAATAACATCTTCATAGGGTGGTATGACGGTCAAGTGACAATATGAATCCAGATATAGACCCCTAATATATGTTCACTCCCTTCTTCCATTTCCTACCAGTTTTCTACAGAAACCTTTTACTATGGCCAAACTGGATGAAATCACACTGGGCTTGTTTTCTTATCTGTTACGTGAAGGGTTTTGATTTAACTAAATTTCTCAGGCTCTTCCCAGCCTGACATTCCAATAGACAGTGTATCATAGTGGTTAAGAGCTCATTTTTGGACTCAGAACTGGGTTCTGATAAAATTAGATTTTTATCGGTTTAACTTGTTTGACCCTGGAAAAATGAACCTCACAAAGCCTATTCCTTGTGGATAAAATGGGAATGTAATATCTATCTCCTGGGATTGTTGTGTTATGTGAGATAATGATTTTAAAATGCTCAGTAAACAGCCTGGCACCTAGCGCATTCTACTCTATCAGAAGTCTTCCCCAATCCTGTTGAATTCTTAGTAAATCTTTTCTGTTGAATTTAGTATCCCTTTGAACTCTGATGCTTTTTTTATGCCATTAATATGATTTAAAAAATAAGTTTTACTGTCTTTTCCTATCAATTAACTTCACATGCATCTATGTGATCCCTCATCAAGAATGGAACAAATCATTTTATTGTCTCTTTTCACAGATGGTCTTACCAGATTTTTCTTAAAAGCCTAAGCTCAGCAAATGACTGACTGAAGCTTTCTATTTCCTCTTCCCTTCCCAGGTCAATGGGATGCTACCTACAGAAATCCAAATCCTCCAGGAGAAACTACTACGCTAAACACAAGAGGAACCCCAGAGTCCAAATCCATGAGAATATCTGTTATAGAACTTTCCCTACCCAGTTTAGCAAAACACCTGTTTCGAGTGACAATACATCACAAAAGGCCACCCCCAAGACCCTGGTGTGCATCTGACTCAGTACAGAATAGGGGTCTGGATATGGGTGGAGACTGAGGCCCCAGACCACTCCAAGTTCTATCCAGAAGAGGCGGCACCAAATGGTAACCAGTTCTTACAATGATCTTTCCCATTCCCACCAGAATCGCTAGACTTTTTCCAGTGATTCCATAAGGAGGCAGTTTTGCCCTGAAGGATTAAGAATCCAGATATGATTAGCTGTCCTTTTGGTTTTGAAAGAATGATTACTAATCCTATGGGCACAGGGCAATGGTAATAACACCTTATGCTGGTGTAGCACACTCCCTCAGCACCACCCTGGAGGTTTACCAATTATCCCACCTTATCATTACCTTTGATCTCATCAGTTGGGCAAGACAGGTACTTTCCCCATCACTGCCCACCTTTTATAGGGAGCTGAAGTGATTTGCCCAAGGTCCCACGACTGGGGTTTCTGACTCAATTTCCTCAACTAGAATGGACTGTAATGTCCACTACTCTTTCCATCAAAACAGAGTTTCCAAAATGACCATCATTCTTGTACTGTCTGTATAACTTTGGCCTTCATCTACCTACCATATGCTCTATCAATGTCTTTATTGACATAGACTCTTAAGTACTTTTCTTTAGAAAGGAATATTTTAATCACTGTCATAAAATGGAAGACCAGAATCACTTGCCATAAATAGAAAGTGACCTTAAAAATAAATACAATCAGGGCCACCTGAGTGGCTCAGTCAGTTAAGCATCTGACTCTTAACTTTGGCTCAGGTCATGGTCTCACAGTTCGTGAGATCAAACCCTGTATTGGGCTCTGTGCTGTGGGCACAGAGCCTGCTTGGGATTCTCTCTCTCTCTCTCTCTCTCTCTCTCTCTCTCTCCTATCTCTGCCCCTCCCCTGCTCATGCTCTCTCTTTCTCTCTCACAAATATAAATAAATAAATAAATAAATACAAAATGATTATCAAATCCTAATTAGATTTCCCTCCCCTGTCCAAGGCTCAGAACCTGTGTTTCCCTTTCCCTCTGTTAAAACAAAAAGGGGGGGTGGGCAGGGCGCCTGGGTGGTTCAGTCAGTTGAGCATCCGGCTTTGGCCCAGGTCATGATCTCACGGGCTCTGTGCTGACAGCTCAGAGCCTGGAACCTGTTTCAGATTCTGTGTCTCCCTCTCTCTCTGCTCCTCCCCTGCTCATGCTCTGTCTCTCTCGCTCTCTCAAAGATAAATAAACATTAAAAACAAAAAGATTAACAACTGTTATAGAGGCACTAAATACTAGGACCAAAATGAAAGCTTCTGTTTGATGCAATCAAATTGAATTGAAAGGGAGTGGAAAGGTGAATAATTTCCTCATTTCTGACTCACTATTATTTAAATTTTTTTTAACGTTTATTTATTTTTGAGACAGACAGAGACAGAGCATGAACAGGGGAGGGGCAGAGAGAGAGGGAGACACAGAATCAGAAGCAGGCTCCACGCTCCGAGCCGTCAGCCCAGAGCCCGACACTGGGCTCGAACTCACGGACCACGAGATCGTGACCTGAGCTGAAGTCGGACGCCCAACCAACTGAGCCACCCAGGCGCCCCATCTGACTCACCCTTATTTAAAGCAGTGTCTACATGCCTCCTAAAATGTTCTCAAATACCAACAGTGATGCCTGACCCCCACTTTGGGGGAATTGCACCACACTATAATGAGTGCCTGGTTTTTAAATCTGTTGAGAAAAGAAGCTAAAACCACAACATGAGAGAGGTTCCATCTGCACAGAGGAAACTGACCTCAGGTTTTTGTAAGTATGTTTCTCCTCAAGAGATATAAAAGAATTTTGTAAAAATTTTAATATAGTAAGTGAAGCTTGAGAACGCTAGAGACTAGGGCATTTGTTTCCCAGAGAACTTTAAGAACAGGCCAAAGATATGGAGTGGAATACACTCTTCAGAGAGATAGGACCTCGGGGGTCATTTAAGGCAGGATTTCTTCCTCATCGTTCCATAAACGCATGTACAAACTCGGATGCATGGGTATGCGTGTGCATGGAGGCACACACACCCCCCCACTCATAGTCTCTTAGGCCCCACTCCCCGCAGGTGGCCATCCATCCTCCGCTTGATCGTGCTTGGCCATGGGGCCTCAGCTGACAGCTCCCTCCATTGCTGACATCAGTCCTGTAGTTGAATGAATGGCTTGTTCGCAGACTGTGCCGTGCAGATTGTCTTCCCACAAAACCTTACCCATTTACCTAGGCCGTCTGTCAGCAGGGCAGAGGCAGGGTATGCTCCGTCCCCCTTGGAATTTCATTCTAGAGCTGTGCTGTCCCATAGAACGTTTTGTGCTGATGGAAATGTTCTGTAATGTTTACTGTCTGATACGGCAGCCAGGGGACACATGTGACCTTTGGGCATTTGATATGTAGCTAGTGGGAATGAGGAGTTGGGGTGTTCATTTTACACAAATTTTTGAAATGTTTTGTTTTTGAGAGAGAGAGAGAGAAAGAGAGAGAGCAAGCAGGGGAGAGGTAGAGAGAGGGAGACACAGAATCTGAAGCAGGCTGCAGGCTCTCAGCTGTCAGCACAGAGCCCAACCCAGAGCTTCAGATTAGTGACCCATGAGATCATGGCCTGAGCCGAAGTCAGTTGCTTAACCAACCGACTGAGCCACCCAGGTGCCCCAGCATTTTACTTAATTTTAGTCACATTACAATAGCCACATGTGGTTGGTGGCTACTTATTGCAGAGCACAGCTCTAGAGTGTTTGATGAAGATAGCTTCTGGATGAGTAGCACTCCCAGATGAGAGAAAACAAACGTGCCCCCACTCCTTTTATCCCGCTTTGTGCCATCAGCCATTATCAGTCCATGCCCCTGCTCTTCAAAAGGGAAAGAATTTGGATATTATTCTTCAAAATATCCCATTCTTCACCCCATTCTCCCCATATTCCCCCTCTTTCTCTACATACCAAGGCTTCCCAGGGGGAGCCAGATTTTTTTTTTTTTTTTTTTTGCAGAGAGACAAAACTGAGAAGATGTGAAACTTACTGCCAAGAAGTTGCAAGCAAACATGCCCCAGGGGTGTGTATAAAGGGACAGAGTATGAAAGATGGCATTTCCACTCTGCTGCTTTGCAAAAAATACACATGCAATTAAGGAAGTAATGTCTATTTCCTTAGATTAAGGAATTACTGTATATTGTAGTTATGTAAAAGTCCCTTATTTTTGGAGATACCTGTTGGGACTTAAAAGTGACATGCCATGATGTACTATCAGTGTGTGTGTGGGCACAATATGAGTGCCTGAGTGTCCACACTAATACAGATACATATCTACATACATATGTAGATATACACCCAGGTAGATGAATATATAGATTAGACAGATTGGGTAGATAGTTCCATAAACATATAGATAAATTAAATAGATGGCAGCTAGATACATACATAGTTACATACATAAAGAGATCATACAGATAGATAGATTGGAAGATAGGAAGATAAAAGACAGCTAGCTAGATAGATAGATAGATATAGAGCAAATTATCTCATTGTTAAAAGTAGGGGTGGGAGTATGAATGTTCATGGGAAAAACACAAACAGGAAGTACTGCTAATTAAAAAAATGCTTTTATTCCTGCCAACTAGAGGCCATTTAAGGCCAGCGTGAGTGGGCACGGCTTTCCCAGACCCTCCAAACAGGTGCCGCATAGAAGGGGCAGTGAGACAGGACCAGACCGGGTCCACAGATGAGGAGAAAGAGTCACAGGAAAGAAGAGGAACCAGTAATCTGCTTGGGCAGGATGATATTAGATCCTCCCCACCCCATCTCCTTTCCACTCTGGCCCTCCTCCCTCATTCCAGGCCTTGCAGGGGTGGGGAGCTGGACCAGAGCAAGGCCGCAGGGGCACCAACACTGGCCACGGAGGCAGTGGAAGGAAGGGTAAGGATGGCAAAGCACTACTGAATCCAGGGAGCTCAGCTGCAGGAGGCAGGTGGCCTGCAGAGACAAAGAGAGGGTGAGTTTGGGTTTGTTGCTGTCACCCCACCCCTCAAAGTCACTGGTGGGGAGAGGGACAGATATCCGTTCTCTACCCTGGATATATACACTCACATCCCAATCCAACCCCCTTTTCCTTCCACATCTGTCAGTGGAAATATAGACTCAGCGGGTGTTAGCATCCAACCTTGTAGGCCATGGAAGGAATGAAGAAAGCTGTATCAAGGTTCCCTTGGTGACCCCAACTGGAGATCCATGCCCTCTTGCGGGTCAAGGAGTAAGCCTTCCCCACACCCTGCAGGAGTGAGGCCTGGCCTGTGGATTCTTACCCCAGCAGGGCTTGAGAGAGGCTTGGGGTGGGTTGTCACTCAGACACCTGTCTGCTGCTGTCCCCCAGCACAGCTGATAGCAGGAGGGACCCAAGGATTCCAGGGCAGGCAGGACTGCTGAAGACACACTCCCAGGGGGCTGCCACGAAAAGCAAGAGGAGACCCTCAGTTGTCAGTGATGCCTCCTATTTAGCAGAACTGGGGCCCCAAGGCTGCCCCCATGCCTCCAACTGTCTCCTGCACAACTCTAGAGGGCACCATTCACATGGTAGACTGTGAGCATGGTGCTTTCTGAAATGTGAGTTGTAGGAACCAGGAGCAGTCAGGAATTGGGAGAAGCAGTGAGCCCTTGTCTTCCCAGTTCACAAACTCCCCTCTCTTCCTGGATACCTGTGCAGAGATGATCCCAGGGGAGGCATTGGGCACAGTTGGTACATGGGAAGCACCTACAAGGTGAGAGTAGATCCACTCAGAAGGAGGAATAGGTTTGGGGAGCGGGGAGTAGCGGGGAGGTTCTAAGAAAGATGGCAACTTCTGGCAGGGATGGGAGGAGATGGATGCTATAACCCTAAACTGCCTTCCTCCCCAAGGCAGGCCCTTGGGAGACTGGGGAAGAAGGATGAAATGTCAGGGATGGTAAACGGGGCAGTGCAGACCTAAAGAGCAGAGACTCTGAATGCTGAGCATCTAACACAGAATCTGACACATGGAAGATGCCAAGTAAATGTTTAGTGGATGGATGGATGGATGGATGGATGGATGGATAGTGGAGGGACAGACAGGTGGGTGGGTGGATAGATGGATAGGTGGGTGGATGGATGCATGGATAGATCCATGCACGCATGGATGCATGGAAGGATGGGTGGGTAGATGAGTGGATGGAAGGATGGATGTGCAGGAAAATTACCTGGAATCTGCATTTCCCACTTGAGCTTCTCTTGTCGGCGCCATTTGGCTCTTCGGTTGGAAAACCAGACCTGAAGGAGAGTAGAACGGTGTAGCTGGCTGTGCCCTTCGCTACCTGGCACCTACTGCTCTCATCACATGTTTCTGGTCTGGACCCAGAGCACAGACCCTTCCTCAGACCTGATGTCCCTCCTCCCTGCTCTGGCCTTTGTTCTCTGTCCCCCTCCTCACTTCAAAGGCTTGGAGTGGGGAAGAGAAGAGAGGAATCGGCAGAAGGAGAACAAGGAGGGTCTTGTGTCTGACTTTTTCCTACAAACCAATCTCTTTCCACCTTTTCCCCGCCATCTGCCCCTCACCAGAACCCAAAACCACCTCAGCACAGAGTCTTTGTTCTTGCGTTTTGTGCACCTTGTGTGGCAGAGTTCACTCACCCTCACCGTGTCCTCAGGCAGAGAGGTGGCAGCGGCCAGCTTTCCACGGGCCACTGAATCAGGATACTGCCCACGCTGGAACTCTGCAGAGATCGAGGCTCAAGTAGTAAGGTCACAGGGAGAGGAGCAAGGCATGGATCTCCCCCTCAGGCCCCATTCCCACCTGCTATGACCCTAAACTACCCTCCTCCTTAAGGTAAGGCCACCCACAGCCTCCGCTTCTCAGCCTTTGCCCACAGGCCACAGGGCCGTTGCCTGTGTCACACCAAGCACCCTTTCACCTGCTGTCTGCCCCAGCCCTGGCACCTTTCTCCAGAGCCTCAGCTTGGCCTGGGGAGAAGATGGTCCGATTCCGGTGGCCAGTCCCTGGGTGGGGACCCCGAGGAACCTCACAGCCACTGCGGGGAGTGTGAGGAACTGGAGTCAAAACATCTGTAAAGGGGGACAGTGGCTTGTAGCGGTTTGTGATGTTTCTTCTCATCAGATGGGGTTCCCAAGGCCCTGGGGCTATGGATAAGGGACAACATGGATATAAGAGCAGAGCCATGCTCGTAGGGCGTTCACAATGTCTTGGAGGTTACTAAAGGGGCACTTAGTGGGAGGCACTCCCAATGCCATGGTTGAGTGCATGCTTCGTGTTTGGGGAAACAGCAGCAAGGTTGGCCCAGGTTTGCATGATTCCACAGAATGTGAAGAGCACTCTGAGAGGCTGTGCATGAGGCATAGGGAGGGTGTGGGAGGTCCAGCCCTGCTTCTTCCTTGGCAGATCCTGTGAACCTAGGGGCCAGAGGACCTGAGTTCTGTCACAGGACCTGCCAACAACTAGCTGGTAACCTTGGGTAAGCCATTTCTCTTCTCTAAGCTTCAGTTCTTTTCTGCCAGGAGAGAGCAATACTCCTTGCCAGGCCCTCCTTATTGTCTTGTTGTCAGTGAGGGTGATCCAAGAAAGAACAAGAAAGGGCTTTGCCAAATGTAAGATGCTTATGTTTGCTCTGATCATCCCTGTAAAATGCTTACGTTTGCAGCTCCAAGACCCACCTGGTGACCTGAGCTGTGCCCAGGGCAGTCGGTGGTCCTCCTGTAGTGCCCGCAGGACTCGGTTGATGGAAGAGACCTGCGGGTGTCAGGGTGTTGAGAGGGGAGGTGGTGCACAGACCCAGGGTTATATCCTGAGGATGTTTCCCCAGTAGCCTTTCTCTCCTCTGTCCTGGCCCACACATCTTTCCCAGGGAAGCCTCCTTTCTTCTCTCCTATCTCGCCACTCCCACTTTACAGAAGGGGGCCCAGCAACCCTGCCCTGCCAGGCTGGAATGGCCTCATTGCCAAGTAAGAAGGGATCTTCTTCCCAGACGGCCTGTTCACCAGCCTTGGTGCAGGGAGGGGAGGGCACTTACACTGGGAGTCTTGTCCTGGGTGCAAAGCCCTTCAGCACAGAGCTGGCGTTGGATCTCCCAGGCAAAGAGGGCAGGGCGCTCACCCTTCAGCTGGGCAATTCGAGCCACCACAGGGGGTGTGGCCAGTCGGGGTTTGCTGCCCCCAATCCCCTTGGGCTCCAAGACACCTGTGCGGTAGTAACGCGCTAGGATCTTGCTCACACAGCCATTAGATACCTGGGTCAGATAAGAAGCAAGGACAGATAAGGCATGATGGGCAGAGGGTGAGTGTCCCTAGGGCAGCAGGAGGCTCCAAGGCAAAGTGAGACTTACTGGACCAGGCTGCAGAGTTAAGAATTCAGCCTCACCTTTGGGAGCCTGAAGCTCCCCATCCCAGGCCCCAAGAGGGTCTTCTAGGAAGTAGCCCAAGCCTTGAAAGCCTTCAGAGTCTGCCACAGCCTCAGACTTGCCTTAAGAGGGTGCTTTGTTCCTGCTTCTTGTCCCCATCACCTGGTAAAGCATACTACCTTAAGGCTCCGTGAGATGTCGCAGGGCCGCATCCCGCTGACTGCCAGCCGAACAATCTGCTGCCGGGTGTCCAGGGGCAGGGGCCGGCCGTTCACAAAAAGCCCCCCCAGCTGATTCACACTGCTGGTCCCTGGACATGAGAAGCAGGCATCCACACATCTCCCCTCTCCCCTGCCCACCTGTGGCAAGGAGGACCCTCTTGGGGAGGGTTACTCAGGTCCCTCAAGTCTGGTTTCCCACCACACAGCAAGTCCTGTCCCCAGGGGACTGCTCCCCTTCTGCTCCCAGGGTCCCCCAGCTCTCACTTTCTTTGGGAGGTGGCTCATAGTTGAGTCTTTGCTTTGGGGCCATTTGCACTGACCCCACTGATCTAAGGGAAGCAGGGTGGAGCAGAGAGGGAGTGACTGAACCAAACTCCCCCAGAACACTGGCCAAGGGCATGGAAACCATGTGGATGAAAGCAGGGCCCTGAGATATACCTTCCCTCCTTGCACCAACCTGTTCTTCCCACTTCTCCCAGGTGTCTTACCATCCTGTGGCATGTTCCAGGCTGACACTTCTCACAGAAGGGCAGGAACTGGGAAGACTGGGGAGAGGGGTTCCTCCTGGGAGCTCCTTCTTTGGTCTTGGAGCTCGGTCTACAATGATTGAGGTTATTTGGGTGAAATCTCTTGCTCAGAACCGTCTTGGGTTGTAGTGTTTTGTGATAGAGGGCCACGTTTCTAAAATTTGCCAGAAGGTTGGCTGAGAAAATCCAAATTCTCTTTACTTATGCCCTTCTGTGATGAACTAATACATCACAGGGCCAGCAGAGGACTGGATCTTTCTGGGTGACCTGATAAGGGCCTGGAGGGTGAGAGGGTTCTCACTTCTCACACATTCATTATAAGAATTCAGGGAGGTGGAAAAGGATTATGCTCCCAAACGCTCATGCCTTTCCCTTTTGCAAATGGACACCTGTTGTCTCTGATCCCTCAAAAGCCTTCTCAGCACTTTGGCCTCCTAAGTTCAGTCTCAATAGGGTCAAAACCCAAACCTTAGAATATTCTGCCTAGCCAGAAGAGGGCAACCAGTGACCAAAGATCCCAATTGCCTTGGTCTGAGGTTAGAGACCAGGTTCAAGACTCTGCCTTCACTATCAGGAAGCTATTAAGGTTAGTTTCTCCAAACCACCAACCAGAAAGCTTTCCTCAGAAAACTTCCCCTGGGAGGTCTTGCTCCTGACTCTTTTTGTACTCTCCAGGGACCTCTGGGGAAACACAGGGGCTCCGTCCTACCCCCCCCCCCCACCCTGGGGAATCGAGGTTCTGGTTCCACCCACTGGAAGTATTGACGAACAAGCATGAATTCCTGGCTTCTCTCAGAAGACACATCTCCTGGCATCTTCTAACCTGCTGGGGTTGTTGTTCTTATTAACTCTGGAGAGTTCTAGATCTCACAGAGAAGGAGCTTCACTCTCAGAGACCAATTCCTTGGGATCAGACACTCACTCATTGAACTAACACTTATGGAAAGCATGTTGAAGGCAGAGAGCGAGGCATAGGAGAGAGCTGCATGGTGACACAATACATTGTGAGCACAGGAGAATCTCTGAGCAGCAATGGACGCTTTGTCTCTCTTGCTTTCCTCAGCAAGTAACAGGAGTTGAAACCACCTCTTTTCATGCCTGGAACCCTGGCAGGGCTAGAGGTCACCCCAGGAAATAGCTTGTGCATAGAACTTTCCTGTAATAACTATGCCATCTTGGCTCAGTTAACTAATCTGCAATTATTTGCTGAATAAAGTATTAACCATCAGCACATTGCTGGTTGTTCAGGATGAAGGGAGTGAAAAGAAAGGAACAAGGGTTTTGCCCGCCAAGAGATTACAGTGCAGCCGGGAAGAGGAGAGAAGCGCAGGGGGGAAACAGGGAACTCACAGATTATGGCATCCGGAGCCGCTTTTCAACTCGGTGGCTGAATTGGCTTTTACTCACTCCTCTCCGGACAGGTAGAGACACATTCCCCTTTGAGCTCTCATCTTTCCAGAAAGTCAGGAAAGAAGGCAGAGATCTTTCCAAAAATAAAGCCGAGGCACTGATCGGCATTCCCACAAATCAGGGACCACCCAGGGAACAAAACTCAAGGAGGGTTAGTTAGAAGCCAGTCCCTCACCAGAAGACAACATTTCCAACTCCTCATCGTAGGGCTCTTTCTCTGCCCCCAACCCTGCTTCCCATAGGTGCGATTGCCAGCTAAGCAATGGAGAGAGGAGAGTCAAGAATGCAAAGGGCTCTGTCGGGGCAGTGGGATATGGGAGCTCAGGATACCAGCCAAGCCTTTGAAATGACTGTGTGCCCTCTAAGTGACCAGAGCTCAGAGGAGGAGTGGGGACTCAGGTTCCATATCCAAACTTAAATCATCTCCAAATGTAAAATTCACAAACAGAAACCCCTTTCCCAACAGCCACCCACTCCTTCCCAGCACCCATAATAACTTGTCTGGGAAAAGAACTGGTGCTCACAAGTTGGAAAAGCAGGGTAGGAGTTGGAGAGGCAGGAAGGCGCTAGGCTGCAAAGACAGAAGGGGAGAGAAGTTGGCTTGGTCACACAAAGACATGGAGACAGCATGGGAGGCAGAGCAGACAATGAGCCTGTAGGTGAGCTACCTGTGTGGAGGCAATGAGGTGGGTGCTTCAGTGGGAGGGTCTCAGTCTCCTGTGCTGGGCTCCTGAGACCCCTGCAGGTTCCAGGGGTGATGGTGGTCTGGTCCTAATAACAGCCTCCACTCTGCTCCTGCTTCAGTCCTGCCAGGGGGTCCAGAGCTACAGAGATCCCGTGCTCAGGAACAGAGGGTGGCCTTCTGGGAGCAGCCAGTGATGTCACAAGCCATGAGCAGAGGAGAGAGGAGGAGGGAGGTGTGCATGGGGCTGACAGACACCGGCCCCGAGGCAGAGCAAACCACAGCCACTGACCCATTCTGTCCTTCCATGGGAAGTCCTCAGAGCCCACCTTGTGTTTACCTGCCACCATAAAGCAGGGACAGAGCCATCTTCCATGCAGGCCCCCCTGGACCCAGAGTGCACCCACTCAGGGGCCAGTACTCCTGAAGGGAATGGAGAATATGGAGATGGGGGAATTTCAGACTATATCCTCAAGGCTTGGACTTCACAGAAGCCCGAGGGTGACTTCCAGAACCACAGACAGCTTCCCAGCCAGAATGCACACGCCAGGGGTCTGGGATCAACTCCTGGGTCTTGTGTGTATTACTAGCAAAGATAAATGGGTATATAGACTGATACCAAATACTGGCCAAGTTGACCTCTAACTCTCTGAGAGAACGATGGTACATGTAGAAAAGCACGTGTCACACAGCACCAGCTCTCTCCACAGAGCATCTTCACCAATGCTCCAATTGGCTCCTTGACTGAGGTGACACCAAGGGTGAATTTTTGCCTAGAAATAGGGGGACCCTCGACTCTAGAACCCTGGCAACAGTGGTGATGGTAATGAGCCTCTAAGGGTAGTTAGGATGCAAGTGGGGTGTTTATGAGGAGGAATGCAGCTTGGTTTTTATTCTCTCCATCTCTAGATGTCACCAGGCTCCATTCTACTAGGGATTTGGTGCTATTAAACTCTATGTTATAAATGACACTCCTGTTGCCACAGAGGACACCAAAGGTTATCTGGATCATTGTTGGGGTGGGGGAAACCAGTAGTTGGCTAGGTGGTTCTTCTGGAGCGGGATGCTGCAGGTGAAAGAAACACAGCCCTAGCAATGGAAGCTTCATGGCCACCATAGTTTTGGGCAGATCCTTCATGAAGGAATCAACGTGGGAAGTCCTTTGGGTCCATTCCACACCTTGGATTCTGTGAAACCCTCTCAGAAGTCAGGCTGAAAGTAAGTAGGGTGTAGGGCAATAAGAGTAGCCCCAGAGGGTGGAAGAATGGATTTCGCTGGCCAGTGCTCTGGTTTTGGGGAGGAATGGGGTGGGCTGTTGTACATTCAGCTTGATCCTAGGATTGAGAACACTTGTTCTCAAAACAGGGCCAAATGTGTCACAGAAATGGATTTTCTGTCTTACCCCCATTTGTACTCCCCTCCTCTTCCAGCCTCCTTCAGCACCCTCAGGCTGGCCTAGAGCCCCTGGCCATGGGGGGAGACTGTAGCACGTGACTTTTGCATCGTGGGTAGGACAGCACATACTCTAGTGCCCACAGAGCCCATTCAATCTCTGGCCAGCTGGGTCGGCTGCTCACTCTATTCAGCCATGCCTGGGTGAGAGAGGGTCCCATGGAAGTCCTGCCCTTAGTCCTCCTTTTCTGCCTCATCCCTTCCCCCCACATCTGCCCCTGATCTGGGGGCACAAGTCTCCAGGTCCTGACCCGCTATTCTCATAGACAGCTGCATGAGGGTGGAGATAGGGGTATCAGGGGGAGAAGGGACAAGCCCTGGCAGATGGTGGCAGCGATTTCCCCCATAAACTACCCTCTCCCCCCCCCCCCACCTTTACAACACGCTCTTGGGTCTGAACAAACAGAGTCTTTCGACCCAGAGATGATGAGGGGAGGGAAAAGAGAGGAAGGGCCCTGGCAGGGGGGCCTAGCCTGCCCAAAGGCTCAGCCACTCAGCCCTCTGCCCAGCGCACCAGACTGTTTGAGGAGCAAATATCTGCCCTCACCGTCTGACTCTCTCAACCTCCCCCACCAGGTTTGGGGCTAATTGTCCCTCATTAGCTAGGCCCAGGCTGCTACCAGCCCCCGCCATCTGCTCGAAATTATACATTAACTCAGAGGTCTTGCCACCCGCCAGCCAGGCTGTGCGCCCCTCTCCAGGCCACCCGTGGCCATTCCAGCCTGTCCCTCACCCTGATGCAGAGCCCCAACTGCTGGCTTCTTCTGCCCTCAGGACCTCTGAGTATAAAGCCCAGTGGCTGTGGGAAAAGATCTGTCCTCAGGAGAGGTGGCAGGAAGTCCCCCTGCCCTCCTCGAGGGGCCAGAAGACAAGACAGGCTCGTGCGTAAAGCTGGAGAGGGCAGGGCGCAGCCAGTGCGGAGTCCGGGGCGGGCGGGCGGCTTTGGTCTGACGCCTCACCGGGGGTTTCTGGCACTCACGGGGGGAGGTGATACCAATTCCAGGCTGTTTCCACCCCTCTCTGTGGCATCTGTTAGTAGGCTGTGGGGTTCTGTCTCGCATCTTCCCTCTCTCCAGCAAGCACCATCTCATACCAACCCTCAGCTTTCCAGAGCGCACTGTTAACCGCCACCTCTCCAAAATCCCTCTCTGGCAGCGCTTGCCTCCTGGTTTAAGGTCACTAGTTTCCTTGCTACAAAAACATGGGGAATCTTCAAGTGCTCTGGATATTCCTAGGCTTGACATTGAATTTGCAACCCCTCTTCACCCTCAAAACTTGATGTAGTCATCCTGCTCTCCCCACCCAGACCCTGCTCTTTTTCGCTCAGTTTCTAGAACGCTGACTATCTGGCTCCCTCCCTCCCAATGCGCCTGGGAGGCAGTGAAGAGCCCGTCCTCCCGACTGTGGCTTTGAACCGGGGCACAGAAAATGCCCCCTTGCCCAACCTCCTTTTTACCATGAGCCCCTAGCTTCTGAGCTCAACCCTTCCCCATGTTTCTCTCAGGACTGGGCTTCGCTGGGTAGGGTGGGGAATCTGCACTCCCCTGGAGAGAGCCGGAGAGTTCAAACGTTAGAACCAAGTGCCCAGGGAGGCCAGGCAAGGAAACCCACGGGGACGTGAAGGGCAGGCGAGGAAGAGCCCAGCCCAGAGCCACCGGGACCAGCACTGCGCGCACCTCAGACTCCAGCTGACCGGGGCGGTCAGACAATGCTCTGCGCGCAGCCCGTGGAGTGCGTGCTCGGGTCCGCATGCGCACCAGCCCTGCCGGTGGGGAAGGGCACCAGCCCCGGGGAAGGAGCTGCGCTCGGGCTGGGCCTTCACGCCCACCCAGTAACCTGAAATCCAGTCTGTTCCCAGGAGACGGGCAGCTCCATGCTCCCCAAAGCTTCCCCCCCCCCCCACCCCAGGTTGCAAGGGGTAGGTGATCTGGGAAGGCAGAATAGCAGTCCAGGGTTTTAAGTACACTTGATAACCTTTATGTTTTTAGAGCAGTCCTAGATTTACAGAGAGCTTTCAAAGATAATACAGAGAGTCCTCATATACCTCACACCCAGGTTCCCTGATTATTAATAACTTACATTAATATTGTATATTTGTGGTAATTAATAAACAAACACTGATATGTTATTATTAGCTAAAACCTATTCTGTATTCAGATTTCTTCAGGTTTTCCCCTTTCCGGGAGCCATCCAGGACCCCACTTTACATTTACCTGCCATGTATCCTTGGGCTTCTCTTGGCTGTGACAATTTCTGTTTCTTTTCTTGTTTTTGGCAACTTTGAAAATTTTGTAGAACTTCCTTCCATTGGGATTTGTCTGATTTCTTTTTTTGTTTTGTTTTGTTTTGAGAGAGAGAGAGGGTGTGCACATGGGTGTGTGCAAGTTGGGGAGAGGGGGAGAGAGGCAGAAGGGCAGAGGGAGAGAGAGAGAGAGAGAGCGTGCGCACACTTGAAATTCCCAAGCAGCCTCTTTGTTCAGCACAGAGCCTGTTGCGGGCTCCACCCCAGGACTCTGGGATCATGACCTGAGCTGAACTGGACTACTCAGGAGTCCCTGTTTTCCTAATGGTTACACTGGGCTTATGAGTTTTGGGGAAGACCAAAAAAGGTAAGTGCCATTCTCATCACATTATGGTAGGGTACATGTTGTAAGGGGCTCCCGGGTGGCTCAGTCGGTTAAGCTTCCGACTTTGGCTCAGGTCATGATCTTGCAGTTTGTGGGTTCAAGCCCTGCGTCGGGCTCTGTACTGACAGCTCAGAGCCCGGAGCCTGCTTCAGATTCTGTGTCTTCCTCTCTCTGCCCCTCCCCCCTCCCCCTCCTCCCCCCTCCTCCCCCTCCCCTGCTTGTGCTCTGTCTCTCCCCCCCTCTCAAAAATAAATTTTTAAAATTTTTTAAAAAAGGGTACATGCTGTCAAATGACGGATCTCTGTTGATGTTGACCTTGATCATCTGGCTGAGGTAGCGTTTGTCAGGTGTCTCCACTGAAGTTACTCATGTGTCTCCTTTCCGTACAGTGCTTTTCTGAAGAAAGTCCTCACACTTGAGGGGGGAGTTATGTTTTCAGCTCAAGGGTGGAGTATCTACATAAATCTTTGGGATTTCGGCTGCCCAGGAGATTTCTCTCTTCCCTCTCATTTATTTATTCAATAATTTCTTTATATCAATATGGATTTGTGGATAATTATTTTATTCTTTGCATTATAATCCAGCGTACTACTTTATTTTGTTGCTCAAATTGTTCCAACTTTGGCCATTAGGAGCTCTTTCAGTTTGACCCCTGTATCCCTTTGGCATAGCCCCATTATTGTGGAGTTTGGTTTTTATCTCGAGCCTGTGTGTATGTTTCCTTACTTTTTGGCGCTGGAAGAGGATCCAGGCTTATCTTGTATATTTCCTGCCCCAGGGCTAGACTCAGCCATTTCTCCAGGAATCCTGGCACCTTTTGTTGAAGAATGGTATGAGAAATAAAGATCTGGTACTAGATAACGTTTGCTGCTATTGGGGTGTCAGTGTTTCGAGGTTCTCTCAGGTGACAGAGCAGAGAAATAGATGTGTGTGGACTAACCAGTGTCTATAGACATGTCTATAAATAGTTCTATATGTAACCATTTGAATCTATATTAAACTACACACGTTTAACTAAATGTGATGTCTCCAGCTCTGATCCATTATTACATGGATCCTCCCCTCCTAGTTTCTGTGAACTCTTGCATAATATTGATGTACAGCTTACTTCCTGTTCATCTTACAGACTCCACTCATTTCAAAAGATACTTAAATCAGCACCTTTTCCCCCACTCCCTTCACTGAAGCTGTTCCACACATTTGCAATACAGTTAGATTATTTTGTCACATTCTGGATTTCGTCTTAGGAGCCCCTGACTTCTACATCATTTTTTAAAAGTTTGCATACATTAAGGTTCACTCTTTGTGCTAGAAAGTCCTATAGTATGTGATAAATGCATACTGTTATGTATCCACAAGTACAGTTATTGTACAGAGTAGTTTCACCACCCTGAGAAATCCTCAGTGCTCCACCTATTCGACCCTCCTCCCTGCCCCCAAGCCCCTGGCAACCACTGATCTTTTTACTATCACTATAGTTTTGCCTTTTCTAGAATGCCGTGTAAGGGAGCCATGCAGTATATAGCCTTTTCAGACTGGCTTCTTTAACTTAGCAATATGCATTTAAGTTTCCACCATGTCTTTTCACCGCTTGATAGCTTATTTCTTTTTAGTGCTGAATAATGTGCCACTGTCTATATATACCACAGTTTCTCTATCCATTCACCTATTGAAGGACATCTTGGTTGCTTTCAAGATTTGGCAATTATGACTGAAGCTGCTACAAACATCTATGTGCAGGGTTTTGTGTGGACGTAAACTTTTAGCTCCTTTCGGTAAATAACAAGGAGCACAATTGCCTGACCATATAGTAAGAGTAGTTTTGTAAGTAACTGCCAAACTGCCTTCCGAAGTGGCTGTACCATTTTGCATCCCGCCAACAATGACCGAGTTTTTGTTGCTCTGTGTCTTTTCTAATGTTTGGTGTTGTCAGTGGTCCAGAGTTTGGCAATTCTGTGTCGTGGTATCTCATTATTGTTTTAATTTGCATTTCCCCGATGACCTGTGATGTGCATTATCTTGTCATATTCTTATTTGCCGTTTGTGTATATTTTTTGGTGAGGGGGGGGTCTGCTAAGGTCTTTGGCCCATTTTTTCCTCAGATTGTCTCTTATTGTTGAGTTTTAAGTGTTCTTTGGATATTTTGGATAATGGTCCTTTATCTGATGTATCTTTGGCAAATATTTTCTAACAGTTTGTGGCTTATCTTCTGATTTTTTGACTTGTCAAAATTTATGATGTTGTTGACAATAAAATTGAAAATTTTATTTTCAATTGTAATAAAATCCAGTTTATCAATTATTTCTTTTGTGGATCGTATTTTAGATGTTGTATCTAAAAAGATATCACCATACTTATAGACTTCATTTTTTTTAGACCAGTTTTAAGTTCACAGCAAAATTAAGAGGAAGGCACAGGAATTTCCTGCAGACCCCCTACCCTCCACAAGGCATAGCCTCCCCTATTTTCAGTATCCCCCATTTGTTACAACTGATGAACCTAAGCTGTAGATTGTGTGGACATTCTTTATCAGGTTGAAGTAGTTTCTCTGTAATCCTAGTTTCCTGAGAGTTTTTATCATGAATGGATTTTGTTAAATGCTTTTTCTACGTCAGTTGGTACAACTTTTTTTATTCTTTAGCCTACTGGTGTGGTGGATCATATTGATTAATCTTTAAAATGTTGAACCAGCTTTGCATACCTGGAATAAATCCACTTGGTCACGGTGTACAATTCTTTTTATACATTATTGGGTTCAGTTTGCTGATATTTTGTTGAGGATATGTTAATAAGACATATTGGCCTTCAGTTTTCCTTTCTTTTATGTCTTTATCTCCTTGGGTATTAGGGTAATTAATGTTGGTCTCATACATTGAGTTAGGAGGTGTTACCTCAGATAGCCAACTTTGAGAATGAAGGTATAGTCTGTCAAGCGGATGTAACTCAGGCTGAAAGAGACACATAAAGCTCGTCTCCTGTAAGTGCATCCGGGGCAGTTCGACTCAGTAATTAACAGTGGGACCTTTATATCCATCAAACCTCAATTCCTATCCTATCCCTGCTATGTTAACGGCATGATCTTGGACCAATTCACTGTTAATTTAACCAATGATTATTGAACACCTACTATGTGCCAGACACTGGGGATAGTGGCAGGGAATAGTCAGAGAAAGACCCTTACCATGTGATTTCACTCATATGTGGAATTTAAGAAACAAAACAAACGAGCAAGGGAAAAGAAAATAAGAGAAAGAGAGAGAGAGAAACAAGCCAAGAAACAGACTACAGAGAACAAACTTATGGTTACCAGAGAGAAAGGGGGGTGGGTGAAACAGATGATGGGGGATTAAGTAATGTACTTGTCAAGGCGCCTGGGTGGCTCAGTCGGTTAAGCGGTTAAGCTTTTGATTCTTGATTTCAGCTCAGATCATGATCTCATGGTTCATGATTAGTTCAAGCTCCCAGTTCGAGTCTGCTTCGGATTCTCTCTGCCCCTCCCCTCCCACGCTGCCCCACACGCTCTCTCTCTCAAAATAAATAAACACACTTTAAATGAAATAAAAGAAAAAAGAAGTACACTTGTGATGAGCACTGGGTTATGTATGGAATTATTGAATCACTGTATTGTGCTTCTGAAACTAATAAAACACTGTATGTTAACTATACTGGAATTAAAATTAAATTAAATTAAATTAAATTAAGAATATAGGGGAGCCTGGGTGGCTCAGTAGGTTTATTATCCGACTCTTGATGTCGGCTCAGGACTTGACCTCATGGGTAGTGGGATCCAGCCCTGTGTTGGGCTCTGCACTGACAGTGCAGAGCCTGCTTGGGATTCTCTCGCTACCCCTCTCTCTGCCCCTGCCTCGATCGCGCGCGCTCTCTCTCTCAAAATAAAGAAATAAACTCTAAAAAAAAATTAAAAAAGAAAAAGACAAATCCTAGCCCTCTGGGAAAGTGTCTTTTTTTTTGGCTTACATCTTAAAAATTTCTGTGCTTCAGTTTCCACATCTTTAAAATGGGACTATGGTAGTACCTACCTTGTAGGACTGTTGTATTATATAAGTTAATATACATAAAGAACATTCTATATGAGTATTATATTATTATTGTTATTACTGTTATTACCACTACTGTTATATGCCAGTAAGTAATACCATTATCTGTTGACTGAGTTCAGTAGTTCTAGTCTAGGAAATTCCTAGTGCCCCCCGCCCCCCACTTGTTGCCCTTACTCTGCACTCCTGTCATTTCTGCCTATATGCTTCTTCAGTTGACCCTCCTGATCTCTGGGTGCATGAAGCCTATTGTATGAAATTCCTTCTCTGACCTAGAGTTACCTTACTGGGAGGTAGTTGAGTGGCTATCTTTCTGCTGCCTTTGAAATACACTAAAAGTTTTGCATTTTTGAAAGGGAGGGGGTGAGGAACAAAAGTCATCAGTGATCCAAGGTCTTTGTTTGTATGTTTTCTGAAGATTGTGGGCGCTTGGCCGAGCCTAGGACAGAGTGAGAGGGGACTGTGTTACTTTAGTCTAGCCATCACTGAAACTAGATCTGTAACAAGTCCTACGTGAGAGAGCTCAGTGCTCCCACTTGGGTAACTTTCCACTGCTTTGCAAGACCAAAGGCAATGGGGAGAAGACTCCCTCCCTAAGGATAAGGATCTTACCTCTGTCCCAGAAATCCAGAGCTCTTAATCTTTACTGTGCCTCCAAAGACCTCCCAAGCAACAGCTTCTCGGGCCAACAGAAGTCACTACCCTATCCAGAGATCAAGCTATGTAAAGATAGGTGGTTGTAAAGAAAGTCTCATTATTGTCTCTGGCTTGGCACCATCAGACACAATAACCAGACTCTGGATGGTCCATGGTCCCAGGTTTCATCGTCAGCCCACCCGGCATCCCCTCTGCCACCATCCTCAGCCCACCTGGTACCTCCTTTCTGGTCCTTGGGTCCGCTCACTCTTGGTTCTACATCAAACTGCCCTCACTTTCAAGTCTCCACTATCTGGAATCAATGATTTTAGCCTTCCCTGCATCGCAACACATTCCCTCCCCGCCCCCCTTCTTTTTTTCCTGGAAGACATGCAGCACTAATGCTTAGGGGAAGCCTCTGTTTATTCTCTAGTTCGCTTTCCTTCTCCCACTCCCCAGCATGTAGAGCGCCCACTGCAGCCCTGATTTACTCCACCCACTATGTCGCTTTCTCTTCAGTCACCTGGTGCCTTGAGTTCTTTCTGTCTCTTAGTTTTCATTATATTTTTTAATAATTCAATGTATAATAATAATTGTCCCAACCAAACGGTGGTTGGAGAGAAAGCTGGGTATTGCTGCTTGACCCCGCTGAGATCAGTCACTTGGGAGCCTGGCAGATGGAGGAGGTGGCCCTCTGTGTCTGCAGGCGGGCTCCCCCTGCAGCCTGCCCAGCGCTCTGCGTTTGGTGCAGACAGCCTGACAGTAGCTATGGGTGACCCAGAAAGATCCCATCTCACCTGAAAGCCTGAGCAGAGTGACTGTCAGGGGAGTCAGCACTAGGTCAGAAGGGTCAAAGGAGATACACACTTGGGAAAGACTTGGCAATTGCGAGTGCCCTGAAGCACCAGGTCCCCTCCAACCCCACATTCTCCCAGATCTACTCCCCGCATCTTGCATCACGTGTCTTTCTGCCTCCAGGGATGGAATTGAAAAGACAGACTCTGGAACCCAACAGAGTAAAATCTTTGGGGTATTATTGTCACTGTTAGAGGAAGCAGGTTTGAGAATAGAATTCCCCCCTCATTTTTTTTTTTCAAAAGAAAGCAGGGAATTTATTTTAAAACAACCAGTACAAATATCAGCCAAATTATCTAATATAAATGCCCAAAGGTATTAATCTCGGTAACTCAGAAAAAAAAAAATTGTAATTATGTAGGATCAGTAAAAATGCTGATTTTACCTCTGGTGATTTTTTTTTTCCCATCGCATGAAAATATACACAACATAAAGCTTACCACTTTAACCATTTCTTAAATGTGTGTAAGTGTGCAGTTCAGTGGCATTAAGCCATTCACAATGTCGTATCATCACCCTCCATTTCCAGAACTTTTCATCATCCTAAATTCTGCACCCATTAAATCGTAATTCTGCATTCCTCCCTCCCCCAAGCCTCGGAGCTCCACACTACTTTCTCTCCATGAATCTGCCTATTCTGGGCACCACGTGTAAGTGGGATCATGCAATATTTGTCCTTTTATGTCTGGCTCATTTCGTTTGGCGTGATGTTTTTGAGAAGGAAGCTCTTGAACGTGCTTCCATGTTCCCTTCTCCTCATTACCTTGGTGTCAAAAACTTAAAGCTGTTTTGGGGATTGTTGGTGGGGGCTTGAGGAAGAATGGAGGTGTCAGTTTATGAAGATAATGGGTAAAAACAAAGCAAGTCTGTAAAGATGTCAGTGTATCAAACCAGAGCCAACACCCTTATAGTTCTGAGTTCATATATCTTGAGTACTGGGAGAACCCCAGCTGAGAGAGAAGACAAGGCCAGAGACTGTAACAAAATACCACAAACTGGGAGGCTTAAACAACATAAATTTATCGTCTCATAGCTCTGGAAGCTAGAAGTCTGACATCAAGGTGTCAGCAGGACCACGCTGCCTCTGCGGCTCTGGGGCAGGACCTGTCTTAGGTCTTTCTCCAAACTTCTGGTAGTTCATTGGCTTGTGGCTGCCTAACTCCCGTGTTCACATGGTGTTCTTCCCGTGTATCTATCTCCTTACAAGGCATTTTTCATTAGGACACCTGTCATATTGGATTGGGGCCTACCATACTCCGGGATGACCTAATTTTAATGAAACTAATTACATCCACAATGACCCTGTCTCCATGTACAGTCACATTCTAAGGTCCTGGGGGCAAGGGCTTCATCACATGAATTTTGTGGGGGACACAGTTCAACCCATAGCAAGACCGATTCCATTGTTTCAATCAGAACCTTTCCTAAGGTAACCTCTGAGCACTGAGGCCTGGAGAGAGATAATTAGGCCAGAAAGGACCTAGGGTAAGGAGGAGATCAGGAGCTATCCAGGGTCCATCTGATAAAAAGTCCTCCAGTTAACTGACTGCGTCCTGCAAACACCTTGACCATCCTATGACATCTGGAATATGTGACTTGGGATGGAGAAAGAGGACGTGAGCTAAGCACTGGGCACGCTCTGCCAACAAGGCTTTGCTGGGCAGCCAGAGGGGAGTATTTGGCCATCAAGAAGGGGCAAAAGCCCTGGATGTGGGGATAGAGCTGGAACAAGCAAGGACTATTAAAGCAAATCTCCTCCTTAAAAATCATTCCCAAGAGTTCCATACCTTCTCAGATATTGTCAGCTCTGCCTGAACCCAAGAGGGAATTTAGAGGAGATTCCCTCTAATCTCGCTGTGTAGGAACAGAAAATTCTTTGGCAGAAAAGGGACAATCAAGTTGGAGAAAATGGAAAAAAATTTCCCAAGGAGCTAGATAAGTTTCTGTAGGAGGAGCACAGAGAATTGCCACAGAGGCTGGCAACAATGACTCACCTCACCAGCATTTTTTTTCTAGGACTGAAATAAAAAAGATCATTTGATGGGGAAAATAAAAGATAAGCAGGAAGCCTTGTGAAGTAAGAAACAAATGGGCAGATAAATAAGGTGAATGTTATTAAATGGAGGAAGTTTTTGACAAAGACTTCAACCTTTGGGTGGGGTGGGATGGACTCCTAAGGCTTCCAAAACAATGCTTCATGAATAGATTAGCTGATAGAAGGATTAAGATCTTGAATTTAGTAGTCAAACGGAGCTGAGTTGGACTCCTGTCCTGAGCCTCAATGTTATTGTCTTTACAATGGAAACATTCCCCCATGGGATTATTTTAGCAATTTCAGGAGATAATATAATATATTCAAAATACCTGGTACTATGCCTCCTACCTTGTAGAGACTGAATAAAAGGTAGTGTTTGTAATTTACAGAAGCACCAACAGAAGGCAACAAGAAGCTTCTTTGTTACCAAAAATGATGAACATGTGGGTTACGCAGGCATACTGAAGTGATGTCATGCAAAATCAGGCTAAACAAACAGCTCAAGTGGGAAAGAGTCTTCTGCAGTTTTTCTAGGCTGATGGTTTACAATCAATGGGGCTCACTCCTATCCATTCTCCCTCATCTGGGTGAATGCTGAGCTAGAAGCTAGAAAGGTGTTACTATCAATCATGCTGCCACTGGGGAGAAGCAATTTGCTCTTTTTCCATGGTGTACTCTGGGTTGTGCTGGCCAGTAGGCAGGGCTGGTGCAACTGAGTCCTGCAGAGTGGCCACAACACTATCTGAGTGATCAGGGCTGAATTTCTGGGCTTTTCTATAGCATTATAAACCGGCACCCCCCCAGAGGAGTGCTGACTCTTAAAAATGCTCTCCCTACAGAAGCTGGGGGTGGGAGGGAGGTGAGGTCCTCTGTGATCACCCAAACACTTCAACATTGCCTTGTTGGAGAAAAACTCTTCAGCCACCTACCTCCTAACCTCCTAACCAATTACAACCCTTTTCTCTTAGCATTTATTATGCTCCCACTATGGTTTTTTTTATATATATATAATTTTTTTAGTTTATTTATTTATTTTGAGAGAGACAGAGACACCAGGAGTGCAGGAGGGGCAGAGAGAGAGAGAGGGAGAGAGAGAATCCCAAGCAGACTCTGCACTGTCAGCACAGAGCCCGACATGGGGCTTGAACCCATGAAACCGTGAGATCATGATCTGAGCCGAAACCAAGAGGAGGACACTTAACCAACTGAGCCACCCAGGCGCCCCTGCTCCCACTATGTTTTGACTCTTTTTCTGTCTCTTGCATTTCCTGGCCCTAAAAAAGTTCTTATATTTTAGGTTGAAAGTCTTAAGAGAAAAAAGCTTGGGGGTGGACTTTTTGTATTGGGGGCGTCTGATTACAATGTGTTTGTTTTTAGTTTGGGGAAAGAGACAAAGTCATTTAGGAAGGTGAAGGAATCATAAGCAAGAAGAAAGATGAATGAGAGGAAGAGAGGAAGGAAGGGAAATGAATGATTAGGGGTGTCTAGGCAGCAGCAAACATTAGGGTAAGTGAACAGATTTTCCCACTGGTCTGTCATAGCTAGGAAGAAGAAGTTTGTCCCACATCTTAGAGAAGAGCAGCCTGGAGATCTAACCTCACTGGAATCCCATGGATAATAATTCCTGGGAAGAGAAGCCATCTTAATCTTTCCAGGGGAACTCAAACACTCAGATGTAAAGTGTCTAAAGTTACAGTTAAAATGAACTGACATCCTCGCATTTGCCCCTAAATCTGAGAATCCAGAGTTCAGAAGAGTTAGTGGCCTTGTCCTGCCCACAAGCTCTAGATGGGAAAGGAAACATTTATGTTTGTTCGGCTATCACAGTGACAAAGGTTGAAAGCCACAGGTTCAAGTACAACTTGGTTTGGAGCAGAGGTCTGAGATGGGGAGAACAGAGTGATTTGCTAACCTCTTGTTAGAGTTTGGGTCCCAAATGATTAAGTTGGACTAGGGTACTTGAAGAATAAAGAGTTTACTCTTTTAAGATTTGTATTTTATCAGTTGGTTTACAATTATGAATTTCTAAGCTCTGGGAGCAGGAGAATTTTCCCAAGGTTAAATCTCTCACCCTCCTATCTCATTTTGGATTAGGATAGCATGTAAATGGCTACAATCCCAAAAGATGCACTGAAGGGAGACAAATGAAATGATTCACAGTATCTCTAGAATTGTTGCTATGGATGTGATTGGTAAAAGAAAAAGCTCCTGGAATACAGGAGAATATCTTCATGACCAAATGCCAAATATACATAATTTAAAATGCCAGCCCTCATTAGAAATTAGGGAAATGCCAATTAAGACAATAATGGGATACTATTGTGGGAGTCTAACTTGGTACAACCACTTTGGAAAAAGTTTGGCATTATTCACCAGGGTTAAAGATATTCACAACCTATGGCCCCCTCTTCTTCCCCCAAAGAAATTCATGTGCATGAATTTTTGTTTATAGTATCTAAGAATTATATACAATACTGTTCTAGACACTGTTTCTGTGTTTTCAAACAATCCAAACTTAGAGGCATAAAACTCCCACCATTTTGTTATGCGTATGGATTCTGTAAGTCCGGAGTTCAGAAAGAAAGGACCTAAAGAAGATTGCTTGTCTCAGCTCTGTAATGTCCGTGGCTTCTGCTGCGAGGCTCAGAGGCTGTGACTCAGTGGTGAGGGGCTTGAGTCATCCCTGTTCTGGCTGTTGATGCCAGCTATTGACAGGAATTCAGCTGAGGCTAGGGACCCAAACACCTGAACGCAGCTTCTCTGTGCTATCTCACAGCACGGTAGCTATGTTCTGAGTACAAGCATCCCAAAAGAGCAAGGTGGAGGACGTACAGGGCATATTTTATGAAGTGACTTAAGAAATCAGTTTTGCTATAGTTTATGGGCAGAGGCAGAATAAAGGCTCACCCAGATTCCAAGGGAGGGGACATAGATTCCACCTCTTACTGGGAGGAATGTCAAGGTCACTTTGTAAAAGAGATACGTCTGTGGCCATCCTTTGGAAAATACAATCTGCCATAAGCCAAATGTCCATCAACAGTAGAATGGATAGATAGATTGTGGTGTATTTGTTACAATGGCACACCATATGACAATGAAGATGAACAAACCCCAGCTACATGAAAGGACAGGGATGAATCCCACAAACGTAATGTTGAGTAAAAAAAGCCACACAAAGGAATGCATATTGTTTAATTTCAGTTATAAATTTGTAAAAACACGAGCAAAATTACGGTGTTTTGCGATCCATGCTCAGAGAGAGCAATAATTAGGAGAGAGGGTTCCGGGGATGCTGCTGTCATTTTCTCAGCTTGGGTGGTAGGTAATTAATTACACCGGTGTTCACTTTGTGATAAATCATTAAGTTGTACATTTTCGTTTGGGGGACTTTCCTGTGTCTTATATTTCACAATAAAATAAGAAAGTGATTTCTATAATTATATGTGATTCTTTCAAAATAAGAAATGAATCTCTTGGCACTGAGAACTAGGTTTATTTGAAAAAGAATTCATTATGAACATTAGAAACAATAGCCAGAAAACTGACACATCATTAAACTCTATTAAAAATTCTGTTGAGGGGGCGCCTGGGTGGCTCAGTCGGTTGAGCGTCCAACTTCAGCTTAAGTCATGATCTCGTGGTTTGTGGGTTCAAGCACTGCATCGGGCTCTGTGCTGACAGCTCAGAGCCTGCAGCCTGCTTTGGATTCTGTGTCTCTCCCTCTCTCCACCCCTCCCTTGCTCGTGCTCTGTCTCTCTCAAAAATAAAAATAAACATTAAAAAAATTTTTTTTAATTATTTTGGGTTATTTTAATATATATATATATATACATATATATATTTTTTAATGTTTATTTTTGAGAGAGAGAGAGAACAAGTGGGGGAGGGGCAGAGAGAGGGAGACACAGAATCCGAGGCAGCCTCCAAGCTCTGAGCTGTCAGCACAGAGCCGGATGCAGGATCTGGACTCACAAACAGTGAGATCATGATCTGAGCCAAAGTCAGATGCTTAACCAACTGAGCCCCCCCAGGTGCCCCTGTTGGGTTATTTTTAATGTAGATATGTCTTCTTGTCTCGTTATAATCAATATGTAGAACTCTTTCATGTCCTGGGCACTATGCAGATAGTTTACACACATGTCATTTTAATAGCTACCTAGTATTTCATTGTGTTTACATACCACATATTTTCTTAACTATTTTCATATCTTTGGGGCTGTAGTGACTTAAAATTTTCAAGATCTTCATTATCGTCATCACTTTTACCAAACTTATTAAGAGCTCCCTAGATCCCAGGCACTGTAAGTAGAACTTTTTATTCATTGTCTCATTTAATATCACAACAACCTAATGAGACAGGTTCTATTTTTATTCCTATTTTACAGATGAGGAAACTGAGACTTGAAGAGGTTAAATAACTTAGACATTTTGCAAAGCACAAGTTTCGCAAACAGTTCATTCTCTGGCAATCACATCCCAGCGCCCTTACTCTCTACCCCTTTGTCAGAATACTTGATTTGGACTCCTCCCACCCTGACCCGGAACATTTTTTTTCCTTGGGATTTCCCAAAGTGGAACTGCCAAGTTAAACGTCTTAAGCAATTTTAGAAGGCTCTTATACATCTTCCAGATTATTCTTCATACACTCCAAACCAATTTAAAATGACATTGGGAGAGTTTAGTGACGGTTCAGGGTCACGTCAGGTTTAGGGAATCCAATTATACAGCCTCTCCATATATCTTCCCCTAGCAAAATGGTACGTGCCGGTGAATGATTTAACATTATTCTCTACACTCGACCCACTTAGAATATTATAGGTCTTGTTTTCCCTTTCTTACATGTTTTGCTTGACTGTCAGTACCTGGAGTTAGATATTTTGCCCTCTTTTTTCAAGCATATTTTTTTCCTTTATAATGATTGCAGCTTCCTTTCAAACTCTTGCTGAATTACTAACCAATAGTATTTCTTTAGGTTTTATGTGAACTTTTTATAAGAAAGAGCCACATTTCTGCATTTCTTTCAAAACTCTGCTAAAAACATCACCCATTATATTACTCATTGATTGCTCTTTAGATACGAGTCATGTAATGAAAACTTTCTAGAATGCAATGTCAAGGGAAAAGTCTGTCTCTTCCCACAAAATAATATGCTTCCTTTAGTCAGAGAGTGAGACACATATAACCTTAATGTGTCTTTTTGAATTTTTGCCTTTGTTGCAAATACCTCTAATCCAAATTTAAAGTTCAGCCATCATAATTATCCCAACCCAATTTTCTAATATTAGAATGTAAGCTCCCAGAAGGCAGAGATTTTGTCCCTTTTCTTCCTTGTTGCAGGGACAGAGCTCCAGGCAGAGGGAAACTGCTCAAAGGCCTTGCACTGAAAAAGAGAGAGAGGAAAAAAAAAAGGCATGTAAACATCACATAACTCTATGGTTGTTTAGCCTGTTTCAATTGCAGCATAAAGCAACATCCTGTCCTCTGAAGTACTCTTAAGAGAGCAAACTCTATTAACTGCTCTCCACTGAACAACAGGGTGTAGTATAATTTTAGAATTATCTTGCCTTTTCATAAAATCATTTCTTATTGGAATTTATGCCACTCTCGAATGCATGAAACAAAGACTTGGGTGAAGAGGAAAGTGAGGTGATTTTTCTGACATCAGAATGTCCCTGTGGAATTTTGTGGAATGTGACTGTACTATTTGACTTGAAATAGCTTTCTTTCGAGTGAATTAAGCTGGGAGAAATCCCGAACAGAGTACCTGAAAAAAAAAAAAAAATGCATGGATCGTCCTGAAGTTCGAGCCCCTTCAAGCTGCCACCTGAACCCTGGCCTCTTGCCTTAGCTCCACCCCTGCTCTTTCACCCTCATCCGATGACAAGTCTGCCTGGACTCTGGTCACTTAATGCTGGCAGCTCCAAAACCCCCACATTCCAGTTGCCCTGTCTCTGTCCCCCAAGCCCAATGCCCAGTTCCTAAGTCCTCATGTTTCCCCTACATTCCGCACCATCATCTCTCCCCTAGATCCCAACCTCTTGCAAGTGGGGCCTCTTTGTCATTCTGGCCCCTCAGCTCTGGCAGTTGACACTGGCTGTCCTGGTGGGGACTGCTGGCTATTCCAGGCCATAGACCTCCCTGGAAAGGGTCTCCTCATCAATCCCGGAGTCACTGCTTCCGCAGGAACGCATCCTGTCCGCTGTCTCCCAAGTTCTCCTGACTTTGTGTAGAAGATTGAGAACATCCAATGTGACCACCTCATTGTCTTTCTTCTCTTCCACAAAATGTTTCTGCATCATTACATAATCCCTCTTCCTTTGCTCTTGACTTTAAAGGACAGTTCTGTTAGAGTCCCTGTTAATGGACAGAAGAGCTGCAACCAGCCTGGGCCTTTGGGTGACTGTGCGGCTGGGCTGCTATGTGAGAGAGAATTACACCTCTGTATTATTTAAGTCACTGAATAATTGTTGTTTCTTTTGCTTCTGCAGCTGGCCAACCCTGCCTAAGCAGAGGGAAAAACTAAAGTTAAGGTATATGTGGTTGCCAGGGTTCAAGAAGAGGTGGAGACACAGACGATTGCTGGCAGGAGTTAAATCAGATTCACACCTCAGTTGAACTGCCTTGTGTCTGGACTTGTCCACTGATAATACCCCCCACTATAATCCCCAGCTTCCACCTTAAACACCCCAACATTCTCAATTTCGATTTCTAGCAAACACAAAAAGGGGCACCTGCGTGGCTCAGTCGGTTGAGCTTCCAACTTCAGTGCAGGTCATGATCTCATGGTTTGTGGGTTTGAGCCCCACACCGGGCTCGCTGCTGTCAGCACAAAGCCTGCTTTGGATCCTCTGTCTCTCTCTCTCTGCCCCACCCCTGTTCGTGCTGTCTCTCAAAAATAAATTTTATTTATTTATTTATTTATTTATTTTTTAAATGTTCATATTTAAGAGACAGAGATAGAGACAGAGAGAGAGAGAAAGAGAAAGCAGAGGAGGGGCAGAGAGAGAGGGAGACACAGAATCCAAAGCAGGCTCCAGGCTCCGAGCTATTAGCACAGAGCCTGATGCGGGGCTCAAACTCATGAACCGCGAGATCATTACCTGAGCTGAAGTCGGACGCTTAACCGACTGAGCCACCCAGGCACCCCATCTCAAAAATAAATTTTAAAAAAGGGGCGCCTGGGTGGCTCAGTTGGTTGGGCGCCCGACTACAGCTCAGGTGATGATCTTGTGGTCTGTGAGTTCAAGCCCCTCATCGGGCTCTGTGCTGACAGCTCAGAGCCTGGAGCCTGCTTCTAATTCTGTGTCTCCCTCTCTCTCTGCTTCTTCCCTGCTTGCTCTCTGTCTCTCTCTCTCTGTCTCTCTCTCTCTCTCAAAAATAATAAACATTAAAAATTTTTTTTAATAAATAAATTAATTTAAAAAACTTTCAAAAAAGGTTTTTTTTTTAAAGCAAAGTGGCATAATGCAAACTTAAAAAAAAGAAAACACAAAAAACTATGTGATGAAATATGGGAAGAAAAGAGAAGGTAAATAAGGTATCTCAGTCATTCATACAGACTGAATACTTCCATTTCATTCAAA
The DNA here is from genome assembly GCF_022837055.1 of Prionailurus viverrinus. Classification (NCBI taxonomy): domain Eukaryota; kingdom Metazoa; phylum Chordata; class Mammalia; order Carnivora; family Felidae; genus Prionailurus; species Prionailurus viverrinus. The sequence continues at coordinate 144,811,309 of NC_062562.1, forward strand.
ATACACTCACTACACTCACTAAATAAGAGTGCTTATTCTTTACAAGGCTGTTCCAGGTCTGTAGGGAACACAAAAACTAACAAGATGCAGAGGTGCCTGTTATCAAAAGGCTCACTGGCCGGTACAACCGTTGCACAAATAACTGTGACACAGGAAGAGTATAGTACACACAATTGGAAAGGTATGACCCGAGGGGCCTAGGGATACAGGGGAGGTAGAAGTCATTTCTAATTGCAGGTGTCGCAGAAGATTTTATAGGAAAAGCTGTGTCTGCACCGAATGGAAGGGCAATCCAAGTGGAGGGAATTGGGCTCTGGGTATATTTAGACTGAGTTTTCTAGTGCTGCTAGAGCTGCTGCGGCCACGGTGAGCAACACAGGGCAGTGCAACACGTGGTTCTGGCTCAGTGACTAGAAGGCTTTTCCATAGGCAGAGAAGGTGGACAAGTGGAGGAAGTCCACATTCCCTCCCCTCCACAGAGGCAGGGCCTTTCATAGAGGAGATTACAGTCCAGAGACAGCAGAGAGGAAAGACAGGCTTTCTGCTTTTGGCTTTTTTAGTCTGGAAAGCATGAACGGACAATATTCTTCCTTGAGGAAGGAAATGGGGCTTAGAAATAGGCCAGGGGCGTCTGGGTGGTTCAGTCACTGGAGCATCCGACTCAGGTCAGGTCATGATCTCATGGTTTGTGAGTTCGAGCCCCGCATCGGGCTCTGTGCTGACAGCTCAGAGCCTGCAGCCTGCTTCGGATTCTGTGTGTGTCTCTCTTTCTGCCCCTCCCCGCCTCTCACTCTCTTAATAAAAATTAAAAAAAAAAAAAAAAAAAAAAAAAAAAGAAATAAGCCAGAGTTCTAGGGAGGGCAGACCAGGGCCAGAAGCAAAGAAGATGTCCAGTGCTCGGGCCTGCCCCCAGCATCCATTCTGGAATCCTTCTCCATTGTCAATCTAAGGGCCTTCTCAGCCTCCCCTGGAGCAACGTGAAGCCTAGGCCAGAGACTTTGGGAAGACTTTTGCTTTCCTGATAAAAATGGGCAGGTATTTTTGGTACTGGTCTTTTCCCTCTTTCTTGCCTTCTTCTCACAGTGTCTGGACCTGAAGCAGCTATTTTGCAACCACAAGGGAAAAGCTAACAAGATTACAAAGATACCACCCTGGGATGATTGAGCCTCTAAACAAATACCTCCAACCTCTTGATCTGTGAAAGAAAAAAGTATATGCTTAATCTATGGTTCCTCTAGTTTGCTATTACTTGCTCGAATGTTCCTAACTCTTGAGTTTGCTAGCCAGAGACTCCAGGACTTGAGGACAGAGAAGAGGAATCCTTAGGTTCCATCCCTGCTTGACCATCTCAGGTTGCAGAGAGGAGACAGATTCAGAGCAGCAAGCTGCTCTGTGATAAAGATGGCACCTCTGGGGCTCTCCTTATGCTTTTTTTCTTAGAGGTTTGAGTAGGGCAGGGAGGTCCAAGGTGACAAAACTCAACAGTGGTTAAAATTATGGCTGTAGCAGGAGAAAAATCAATATACAATTATCTAAGGTTGCTGAGAACCCAGAGGCATTGATTAATGGCATTTGGGAAAATGGAATTAAGGTTGGTCTTGCCATTACATGACAACAAAACAGGGTACAAAGTTCATGCACTAACTGAAATTTTGTAACTTTTGCCCAAAGAATTAATATAGTTGCATAAATGTGTATTACATCTTTTGAAATCCTTTACATTGACTTACTATATAGACAGGGCAAATTGGGAAGCACACATGATCTTTCTTAAGTTGATAGGAATTTTGTCCTAAGGTTTGTAAAGTTTGGGAAATAATGTCTAAGTCTCAAGCACAGGATAATTTCCCTTTCTTTCTTTTTTTCTTTCTTTATTTCTTTCTTCCTTTTTTCAAACAGGATTTAAGTTCTACTTTTAATGTTATAAACTTATTTTGTTGTTTCTTAAGTTTTTTTTTTAAGGGTGCCTTAAGCATTTTAATCATGTTTGGACTACACAAGGAATATAGAAATCACTTAATTTAAAAACTTATATAGAAAATTATGGCATCAGATATTCAAGTGTAATCAAGATTCAAGGTCAATCACCTACACTAGTGCAGTGTAATAATACATTAGTCACTAGCCTCATGGAGTTATTTAAACTTAAATTAATTAAACCTAAATAACAATAAAAATTCAGCTCAGTTGCATTAACTGAATTTCTTTCTTTCTTTTTTTTTAATGTTTATTTATTTTTGAGAGAGAGACAGAGACGGAGTGTGAGCGGGGGGAGGCGCAGAGAGAGGGAGGCACAGAATGTGAAGCAGGCTCCAGGCTCTGAGTTGTCAGCACACAGCCCGATGTGGGGCTTGAGCTCAAACTGTGAGATCATGACCTGAGCTGAAGTCAGACGCTCAACTGACTGAGCCACCCAGGTGCCCCTGCACTGGCTGAATTTCAAGTCCTCATTAGCCACGTGTAGCTGGTGACTACTGTGTTGGGCAGAGCATATACAGAATATTTCCACCTTCACAGAAAGTTCTTCTGATCAGGGCTGATCTGGACAACTTGGGTTTGGAGGCTTTTCTTTTAAGTAAACATACAGTGAAACTTTGTACTGGTCAGTTTGGACTAACAACATACTACAAAATGGGTGGCTTAAAAACCAGAAACGTGTTCTCATAACTCTGGAGGCTAGAAGTCCAAGATTAAGGTGTCAGAGTTGTCTGGTGAGAAGTCTCCTTCTGGCTTGCAGACGGCCATCTTCTCACTGTGCCCTCCAATGGTCTTTCCTCTGTGCGCCTGCAGGGAGAAAGAAAGAGATCTGGTCTCTTCCTCTTCTTCCTCTTTTTTTTTTTTTAACGTTTATTTATTTTTGAGAGAGAGAGAGCACGTGCATATGAGTGGAGGAGGGGCAGAGAGAGAGGGGGAGACACAGAATCTGAAGCAGTCTCCGGGCTCCAAGCACAAAGCCCGACGCAGGGCTTGAACTCACAAACCATGAGATCATGACCTGAGCTAAAGTCAGACACTTAACCCACTGGGCTACCCCGGGGCCTCTAGTCTCTTTTTCTTCTTAAAAGGACACGAATCCTATGAGATGAGGGCCTTATTCTTCCGACTTCATTTAACATTAATTCCTTCCATAAAGTCCCTATCTCCAAATTCAGTCACACCAGGGGTTTAGGCTTCAACGTATGAATCTGGGGGAGACACAATTCCTTCCACAATAAACATACAAAACAAAGAGGCAGAGAAAAGGAAGAGAAGGAAGAGAAGGAAGAAAAGCAGATCAGGGCCAGATTGTAAGGGCCTCGTGTGCTATGCTGTGGGGTTGAAAGTACCCTGAAACAGAAAGGGAGCCACTGCAGTGTTGAGGAGGGTTTCTGTGTCACTGGGATTTGCATTTTATTTCATTTATTTTTCATTTTTAATGTTTATTTTTGAGAGAGAGAGAGCACGAGCAGGGGAGGGGCAGAGAGGGAGGGAGACAAAGAATCTGAAGCAGGCTCCAGGCTCTGAGCTGCCAGCACAGAACCCAACACGGGGCTCAAACTTGAGGCTTGAACTCATGAACTGCGAGATCATGACCTGACCTGAAGTCGGACACTTAACCAAGACACTGAGCCACCCAAGTACCACTGGGATTTGCGTTTTGAAAGAATACCAGGTAACAGTGTGGATGATGGGTTGAAGTTGGAGGTGCATCAGGGAGAATGGAGGCAGGGTTACTCTAGTGCTGAGATTTCTCCTGTTTCCCTCAAGGAAGGTTACTGGAGAGTTGAAAACTCCTTCTTTGCCCAGCCTCCAGATCCTACAAGTGCAGGAGGAGGGCATGCTTGGTCACCTTAGAAGTCGGTTGGTTACATAGTTAACAGCAGACTATGGTCAGAAAGTTCTGGGTTCAAATTTTGATCCATCCCTTATTTGGTATTGACCTAAAGTTGGCTGCTTACCTTTTCTAAGCATTATGTCCTTTGTAGAAAGAGATTGATCATATCCATTTCAAAGGGCTGGTCTACAGATTAAAACATGTGAGGCAGATAAAAGCATTTATTTATTTTTAAAAATTTTTCAATGTTTATTTATTTTTGAGAGACAGAGAGAAACAGAGGAAGGGGTGGGGGCAGAGAGAGAGACACAGAGTCCAATGCAGGCTCTAGGCTCTGATCTGTCAGCACAGAGCCTGATGCGGGGCTTGGACCCACGAACTGAGAGATCATGACCTGAGCCGAAGTTGGGTGTTTAACCGACTGAGCCAACTAGGTGCCCTAGATAAAAACATTTAGCACAAAGTCTGTTGTTATTTATTTATTTATTTATTTCCCCTCCCCTAGTATAAAGTCTGGTGCTTATGTTTAGTGCTTAATATATTTTGGCTAATATTACTACCAGGATATATTTCCTAAATTTGCTCTCGAAGGAATACAGGAAGCAGGGTGTTTTGTTTGGTTGTTTAAATGAGTCTTGTCTGTCTCTAGACTCTGTGTGTGTGTGTGTGTGTGTGTGTGTGTGTGCGCGCCGCGTGCACCACACAGGAGTTACCTTTAAGGATTTCAAAGTCTCTTTCTCTCTTTTTCGCAAGTGGCTCCACTTATTTGAATAAATAGCTTGTAAATAAATCATTGGTAAACATTACAAAATTAAATTCCTTTTCAAAATCTTGCCAGTATACACAAAATTCACAAACATGCTAGATCCTTTAAAAAATAAAATACATTCAGAGCAGCCATGATATAAAATGCCTGACCCCTGTCTGGGGCCAGGGCCACCCAGAGACATCTTACAGCAGGTGTTTCTGCAGGGAGGTGGAAATGGGGGCTTTTAGACGGAAGGAAGTTTGTACTCTGGCCTTTTACCCCATCTGCTTGCATCTGACTTTTGATCCTTTTTCAAGGAGCTGCTACATGACTGAGAGAGGTGGCTCAGGTGCCCCAGGCTTAGTTCCAAGCAAGGGGTTGGGGTGCACCGTTAGGACCAGGAGCCTCACTATATTACACTAGGGGAAACCAGAGATTCAATCTCTACCATGTTTCTAAAACAGCAAATGCTGCTCTATCAACTTTCTTGAGAGAAGGTGAGGATTTCTTACCTCTACACCTGCTCGGTACTGCGTTCACCCACTGCCTCTGGTCTAATGCTGCCCAGGCACAGAAGCGACCAGAATCTACTTCTAAGGAAGATCAAAGTCTCTTTCCTTCCTGTAAAGGCAAAGTGAGCATGAGCTTTAGAGTCACAAGAACTGGTGTCAAATCCCTTCTCTGCCACTTACTTGCTCTGTGACCTTCAACAAACATCCTCCATGAGGCTCTAGCTCCTTATAGGTAAAATGAACATGATAATACTTTGGTCTCATTCATTTATTAACAAATATTGGCCGACCAGCTATGTTGAATTCCCAGACATTGGGCTGGGGATTCCACTGTCAATAAATCAGACTGAGTCTGATGACATTTTAGAGGGCAAAGAGACAATTATGTTCCAATCTGATAAATGCTTTGATAAACCAAAAATAGGAGGCAAGAGAACTAAACCTGTCATCTTCTCAATGCCTTTCAGGGGAGAAAGGGGAGAATGGTTTCCAAGTAGGAAGCTGAAGGATATGGAGGTGGTAGTCACGTGGAGTGAGAAGGGTGGAGAGGAGGACAAAGGGGTGGAAAGAGAGATCCAGGCAGACACAAAAGTATGTGCAAAGGCCTGGAGACAAGTGTTTCCTTGAAAGACCAAAACCAAGTTCACTTGGTCTGTTAGCTGTTTGAAGGGTAGAGCTGTGACAGGAGATCTGGGGTGAATAAATCACATGAGAGAATCAAGGAGAAGAGAAATGAGCAGATCTGCATTTTAGAAATGCCACTTTGACTACCATAGCAAGAATGGATGGGGTATAGGTAGGGAAGACTGGCATCGGGGATCTCTAGTATCAGCCTGGTGCAGTAGTAGTTCAGGTAAAAATAAGCCAAGTTTAAGCAATAGGATATATTAAATAATCATCATAAAAGTTTAACCCAGAGATGATCCAGACAGTGTTCTATGTATTTAACATTTACTAACTCATATAATCTTCAAGACCAGAACAACCCTAGGAGGAAGGTCCTATTATCATCTTTATTTGACAGAGGAGACAGCCATCGAACAGAGATACATATAACTTACTCAAGGTTATACAACGTTGGGATGTGAACCCAGGTGGTCGGGTTCTGGGGCCTGTGTGCTTGACTGTGCCGCTGTGGATCCAACATTTCAGATGTTGACTAGGAAGTGAGGAATGAAAAAGGGGAGGTGTCACTGATGATCTCCAGATTTCTGGTTTGCAACTGGGTAACTTCTGGTGTCATTATTGGGGCTGTGACACGTACTAGGGAAGAGCAGGTTTGAGAGGAAAGATAATGAGTTTCTTGTGAGACATGTTGAATTTGAATTCCCAAGGGGCTAGGTTATTATTATTGAACATAGGATCTGCAGCTGAAGAAAGAGATTTAGACAGGAGCTATATACCTATATTTAGGAATCCTTAGCATGCAGCCAGGGGAGTGGCTAAGATGTCTTAGGAAGAATGTTTCAATGATTGTTTATTTTTGAAAGAGAGAGAGAGAGAGAGAGAGAGAGAGAGAGAGAGAGAGAATGAATGGGGGAGGGGCAGATGGAGAGGGAGACATAAATCTGCCCAGAGCTGTCTGCCCAGAGCCTGACGCAGGGCTTGAACTCACGAACCATGAGGTCACGGCCTGAGCTGAAGTTGGATGCTCAACCAACTAAGCCACCCAGGTGCCCCAAGAATGTTTCAAATTAGAAAGGAAGACGCTTTGAGAAGAACCCAGAGGAACATCAATATCAAGTAGAAGCAAAAGAAATCATTCCCAATGGTGATGAGGAGGAGCAGCTAGATAGATGGGAGGAATACAAGGAATGTGGGAAGGAAAAAGGCATTTTGAGGAGCAAATAGTGTCAAATGTTATGGAGGAGGTGTGAGGTGTGAGAAGGAGGAGGTCAGTATTGACCTTGGAGAGAACAGTTTCAGTAAATTGATAAGAGCAATAGAGTGCAGTGTTCTGACAATTGAATGCAGGGTGAAGATATAGAAAGCAACAAAGAATTTCACAGAGGGGGTTTGTCTGTGAAGGGAGGAGAAGAGCTATCGAAAGAGGGATGTGGAGAAAGGGAAGATTTATTTAATTATTTTCACTATGCAAGAAATTGGGAGAATATTTAAATGCTAATAAGAAGAATCCAGATAAACTGAGAAGGTGTAAAAACAGGAGAGAGAATTATCTATTAAGAGAGTTCTTGACAAGGTGGAGGGGGGGTGGATCCAGAACATAGATAGAGGGGTTAGCCTAAGAAGTAGGGGGAAGTTTTGCTTTGTAATGAGGAAGAAGGAGAGGGATGAGAAAAAAGGTAAGGTTCCAGATTTGGTGTGGGAAATGGAGGCAGTTCTTGATGGCTTTTATTCTCTCTCAAGTAGAAGGCCTATCACTATCTGAGAGGGTGGGAGCCAGTGGAGTTGGAGTTAAGAGGGAAATAGAGAAGGTTTAAAACAGACTCACTGATATTTATTTTATTTTTAAGGTCATTTATTTACTTTCAGAGAGAATCCCAAGCAGGCTCTGCACTGTCAGCACAGAGCTCGACGTGGGGCTCAATCTCATGAACTGTGAGATCATGACCTGAGCCAAAATCGAGAGTCGGCCGCTTAACTGACTGAGCCACCCAGGTGCCCCTTATTTTATTTTTTAATATATATATATTTGCAACCTCCCTCTCCCTCCAGACTCACTGATTTTTAGGGCAGTGACACTACTCTGCATGACATCATAAAAGTCCATATGTCATTATACATTTGTCCAAACCCACAGAATGTACATCAAGAGTGAACCCTAATGTAAATTATGTCCTCTGGGTGATTGTTATGTGTCAGCATAGGTTCATCAACTGTAGAAAGTGCACCAGTCCGGTGAGGGGTATTGATAATGGCAGAGGCTATGCATGTGTATGGTCTGGGAGCATATGGGAAATCTCTACCTTTCCCTTACTACTGCTTTAAACCTAAAACTGCTCTCAAAAAATAAACTAAACAACAACAGCAACCAGACCTAGCGACCAAAGTGACTGAGGAAACAGAAGAACTCCAGGCAATGTGGGAGGGCCCATGAATTCACTGTGGCACCAATGTGCGCATTTGTGTGTTTTCTGTAGCTAAGTGGTAGGTTTGGAGAAGGCAGAAGGATCTAGAATTGGAGTTTTGACAGGTAGGTCGGATGGAAGACAATGGGAATTAGAGATGAGGACACTGAGAAGAGAGAGCAAAATGACAAGAGTCTAACCAAGGATTCAGGAGAAAGCAAAAGGGAACAGATTACAAAGATAGAGAGGTTCAGGGACTTTGAATTCTATGTAAAATTAAATAACAGTGTGTGATCGGCAGCCTCTAAGATGATCCCCAGTGATCCTGCCTCCTAGTATTTATGCGCCTGGATAATCCTCTCCCCTTGAAAGTAGTGTGAACCAAATGACTTTTCTAAGGAACAGCATACGGCAAAAGCAGCAAAAGCAATGGGATGTTACTTCTGAGATTAGGTTCAAAAAGACTCTGGCTTGCTTGTCTTTCTTGCTCTGTCACTTGCCTGCTCTGATAGAAACCAGCTACCAGGTGAGCTGCCCTATGGAGAGGTCCACTAACAAGGAACTGAGGCCCTCAGTCCAATGCTCTTGAGGAACTGAATCCTGCCAATGACTATGTGAATGAATTTGGAAGTAGAGCCTCTGTCAGCTAATAGACCTGCATGAGAACCCAACTCCCAATGACACCTTGATTACCGCCTTGTGAAAGACCTCGAGGCAAAGGTATTCAGCTAAGCCACGCAGAGATTATAAATGATCATTGTTTAATACCTAAGTTTTGGGGTAAATTGTTATGCAGCAATAGATAAGACAAGGTGTAAGAGAAGTAACTAAGTGAGAAAGTAGAAAGGGCAGCAATTATGATCAGAGAATGGGGTATCTGGAGTTCACAATTTCAGCTATGGAACAATTGCCATACTTTATCTGTACTGAACAGGGTGGCTAAACGGGGTGCACAGAGGTGAAGTTCACTGAAGATGAGGTAAAGGAGCTGAGAGGCCAGGGTATTGGACAAGTCAGGCTCATAAATGTTGAAATCATTCAGGATCACCGGGTGGAGAAGTGTGCACCAGGTGTTGATTTCAACGAATGACAAGGTGGGAGTTAAGGCAGAGAAGACAAGAACCTTAATGAGATAAGAGTGGTATAAATCTGGTGGAATGAGCCTTCACAAAGTTGTTGTTTTTCTGGAGAGGGTAGCAAGTTAATGGTATGGAAAGGGCAGCACTAAGGATCTAGGAAGATTGGTGGCCCCAAAACTTCACTGGGATATGTGAAGTGTGGAAGTATAGACAACCTCTTCTCAAAAGAGCTACAGGTGAAGTGGTATCCTCAACGTGGAGCCAGGTTTGAAGATTAAGATTAAACGGCATAAGGTCCTTGGCTCCACATAGTGAGCACTTGACGGATTATTAGTTGCCTTTAAACATTCACTTGCTCCGCACGCCTCTCCCCCAATCTCTTTATTCAGAAGAGACTAGGGCCAGGTTAAGGGATGGGATCAGGTGGTTGGAACCGGCATGGCTCTTCACAAGCGATCAAGGGACTGCCTCCTCTAGGCCCAGGGAGAGCTTGTACCATGGCTTTCCCTAACCTTCATTGGCGAAGCTGAGAAGAGCCCGAAAACGAGGGCCATTCTCTCCCGTGCACAGGGCACATCACCCCCTAAGAGAGATTTACCCAACCTCCCCCCCCCCCAACATTAATCGAGAGCCTTACAAGTGCCAGACACCGGCTACACAAACACGAGAGATACACTCCCAACTACAGGAAGGGTGCCTGGCCGCGTTCCGTCAACGCCAGCATCCGCAGATTTAACGATGCTCAGACTTTTCCAAGTCCTCCCCACACTTTTAGCTGACGTAAAATGTCGGAATTAGGTGTGCAGCCTGTACGGAGATTGTTCAGGTCCTCGCCTCCTTGGCTCCGGATTCCCCAAACCGCGCTCCCCAATCCGGGTGCGCCCTCCTGGAACTCAGCAGTACACGTGGGCTCCCCGCTGGCCCGCGGGGCGGGGCGCAATGGGCGGGACTAGACTGGAAGGAGAGGCTGTCCCCGCCCCCGGGGCTCCCATGGCCCCCCGCGCCCCGCGGCCAGATGCTGACGTGTCCTTTCCTTCCCACTACACCTCCCGACACTACCTACTACGGCTGCCCCGGAAGTCCCGCCTCATACATAACCCGTCACCGCAAATCAGCTCTTTCAGCGCTTCCTGGAGCTTGCCACCCGTTTTGGGACTAAGGGGCGGGGCTCCGAGAGCAGGGTGCCTATTGGCTTGAGGTCCGGCAGGCCCTGGGTGCTAATTGGCTGGAGGGCGGTGGCGCTCTGGCACGCTTGCGCGGCGAGTAGAACGTGTGGCGGCGGCGGAGAACGCGTCCCCTCTTTCGCTCTCAGTCCCGCTGCTGCTCTTGTGAGCGCCTGCCGCGTCCGTGCCGTCCATTGCCCGAAACCCGTCGCCTGCCAGCTCCCTGCCGCGGCGGCCTCCCACCAACACCGACACCCACATTGACACCTCCAAGCCGGCCCACCGCCTTACTTGCTGCCTTTCTATCTCTACACATGGCCTCCTCCGCGCAGAGCGGCGGCACCTCCGGGGGACCCGCGGTCCCCACCGTGCAGCGGGGCATCGTCAAGATGGTGAGAGCGGGGACCCGGACACTGACCCCACCGCCCGCCTCCGGGCGGGTTTTGGCGCTGGCTCTTCTTCCCCTTCCGCCAGTCTGCGTTGTCTCCTAGATCCCTTCCTCTACCCCTTTTCTCACTTTTCACCCATTCTCGGAATTCCCTTCCTAGACGGAACCCGACACGGTCTCCCCTTGGTACTTTGCTTCCGGACACCCTGGCATCAGGGGTCACAGTGATTTCCGTGGTCGCGGCACTCAGATCTGCTGTTTACTAGGACAGATCGATTACTTAATTGATTAACGGAGATAATAAATTGATATCTGCCCTCCCATCCCCCCGTTCTTCTGTTTGTTTTGACATCTGCTGAGCAGTTTGCAGCTTTTCGAGATCCTAACATCCTCTCTTCTCTGAAACTAAGCACTTGGCCATCTTGAAGATTTTCAGTTTCCACCGACGCTCACTTAACTCCCAAGTTTTCTGGCTCTTTGGCCCTCATATTCCGTCTTTTTCTCTCCACCTCTGGTGTCAAGTGTGCAATCCCAAGAGCTTTTAGTATTTGTGTTCCCTCTCCTTTTGACCCTTAAATGTTAGGCCAGTAGAAATCTTAGAGATCATTATTGTTCCTCCACCTCTTACGCCTAAGGAGACTGGTTTGAAGAGGGCAGTGACTTGCCTAAGGTCATCGCATGGTGGTGGCTTGGATTAGGGCCAGGACTAGAGCCCCAAGTGTTCGGATTCCCAGTCCACCGCGGTAACACTTGATTCTGCCTTATTTTTATATACCCTCACTCTCTCAATTCTTGAATTTTGAATTTAAAACCCTGCAAGGCTCATTCTTAAAAATTTACCGCCAACTCCATGATAATTTTGTAGTATAAATTCTTATTATCACTTGTCTCCTCTTTTCTCTCCCAAATGCTCCCAAATCCAGGAACTTGACATTTCTTGGTTAACAGATTTTCCATTTGTGATGACCACAGACTAATAGATTTCATTTCAGACTTCAATACTGACTTCCTTCTGGAACAACAGATATTCTTTGTGACATTTTCTCCCAAAGCTCCACAGTTTTTTGTAGTTGCAGGAAGTTTAAAAAACATTTTGTTTTCTTGGCTCATTGTCAGGGTTAAAATGTTCTTTAGCTTGCGTGTGTGTGTGTGTAAAAATTAGATTTTGAGGTTTTTCTTCCCAGCCTGATTCTCATGTGTTCATTTCTTGGGTGATGTTCTGCCACCAGTTGAAATTTCCAAGGTTTTCAGTATTGTTTCCCCCTTTATACATAATTGGAGAGTCAGAATTTATTAGAAACTGATTGAGAAGGGAATTTCCAAGGTTCACATATTTTCCCTTCTTTGAAATATTGATCTGACCCATGAGTAGATCCTTTTAAATTAGCTTTTTCATTTGCACTGGTCTTTCCCTTCACCATAAGGACACAGCATTGCTTGGCTGTCTGGTGGTGCGATTGGCAGCATTGAGTGGATCTGAGTGTTTTCCTTTGCTAAGGCTTGAACTTTTCTTAAAGGTCTCTCTCATTTGTGGCGTGGGAATGAGGCTGAACACGTTTTTGTTTCTACCAATGCTACAGGCTTTCAGGGTATCTGGATTCTATGAGGTGACCATGCCTGACAGATTACCCCCATGGATACTGAATATCAACATCACTTGTTTATTAAGGGTCACGTCTTGTGTTGAGTGTCTTGTTTATATTATTGCATTTGTAACACCTAACAAGTAGATCGCATTTTTGGCTGCATTTTACAGATGTGTAATCTGAGGTTTAGAAAGACTAGTTCACACAAGGACAGGCACTTTTTATTGGTAATAAGAGGCAGAGATGAGACTTGAACCCAGGCCTGTCTACCAAAGCATGTACTGTTTGACATGCTATGCTGCTTCTGCCTCCAGGGCAAGACTTTATAATGTGGAGGGTGGGGCCAGTGATGTATGACCACAAAATTGCAGGAAAGTGAAGCTGACTGTAATCAAGTTAAGGAAAGATTAGATGTTACTCCTTGCCTTATCCTCGAGCTGTTATTGTGGTCAGAGGCTTCATTATGTGCTTAGGAGAGTCATGTGGAAGACACATTTGAATCTGGGAGGAAGCTTTTATTTTTATTTATTTATTTAGTTATTTGGGAGGAAGCTTTTAAAATTCAGCCATTGAATAGTCTATACTGCTGGGTTTTTTTTCGTTTTTTTGTTTTTTTGTTTTTTTTGTCTGTGACCAAACTGCAGGGATGGGTGGGTGAGTTGAAGTAGGGATTAGGGGAGGGAAGCTGGATGAACTGCAGAGTGACTGGCCGATTTATGCCAGGTGTAAAGCCTTCTCTGGAATGAAAAATCGACCACTGGAAAATTGCTCTGTGTGAAGCTCTTCTGCTAAGCAAAGTTTTATTTTCCTGGAGAGTCATCATTTCCAGTGGTACTAGGAACTGCTTTGTAAGAAGTCCAGAAAGGAAGATGGAGCTCTGTGACAGGAAAGCGAGAAGGAAATAGTAGTTTGAAGAATTGGAAAATAGTAGTTACTGCCACTGGGAGAAGGGTAGAAACCGGAACACTGACTAACCAGGGGTGTGCTTTTCAGGGTGAGCCCTCCACATGTGTCTGGACTAAGGCCGAGTTGCAGGTCTGAAATGGTCTAGGGATGAGCTTTGCTGCAGTGAAGAGGAAAAGTCCTTCCTCTGTTTGAGGGGGCAAAACTCGGATTATAGGGCCACGGAAGGTGCAAGTTTCTAGTAAGTCCTTTGTTACTTTTTTAAGGTTAAAGAAGAATGAACTTGGAAAAAAAAAAAAAAGAAGAATGAACTTGGGAATCAAGTTGTAAAAAAAAATCTTTGCATTTGACCGGTTTTTAAAAACGATGGCGAAGGTAGAGGCTCTGTCTGCTCTGAGAGTGGGAGCAAGGGGACAGAAACAGAGTTGGTTCTGGAATGTGTTTAAGGAGGAAGTGGGCAGTAAGTTGACACAAGCATTTTGGAGCTGTTCTGTTACTGAAAAGGCAGTGAGGATGATGGAAAAACTGAAGGTGGATTTATATTTCTTGAGTTGGGATGAGACTGGCAAGTGTGTGGGCAGACAAAATATAACCTGGAAAAGTAAATGTCTTTGTTAAATCAGATACTGTTTTCTCAAAGTCCTGAAAGATTCTAACTCTGGATTTCTTTGAATGATATGCTAGACTTTCTGTTATCTCAGCAGATTATTTTCAGCACATGTTAAATGGATGAGGTTGAGAGAAGTCTTGGGGTACTTAGTATAGAATTTGGTCACCACACTTAGCAGCTATTAGAGATGGCTGTTTTCTCTGGTTTTATGCACCTGATTTACTTTCTGTTTTGAGGATAGAGCCCTTTTCTATGTCTTTTCACCCTAATTTTCCCATCTAACTTGTATTTGTGTGTCTTTCCAAGCAGGAGCACATGGATTGCTTTCAGGACAGCAGAGTGAGTCTGCCATGGTTCTTGAAGCTGTGTGCTTAGCAGAAGTGGCTATGGAAGCAGCATATCTGCACCTGCTTATGGTGTAGAAGGCCAGAGAGAGGACAGTGCGAAAACATTTCACCCCACCGCATGTAATTGCCTTAAGGAGAAAGGAACCCCTCTGCCAGTCTTTGGTTTTATGCTAAGAACCAAGATTCTCTACTGGACGACTAAGGCAGAGGGTCATCCAAAGGAGAAGATGGCCACAAGTTTCCTCCTTCAATGGGAAGTGTGCTGCCAGGTTGTTCTAAAGTGGGATGTAGGCTTCCTGGTGAGTAGCTTAGTGGAAATTTCTCCAGTGTACAGCTTGTAGGAAATGCTGTCTATAATTTAGATCTTAGGTTTCTGAACTAAGAAGTATGTGTCTTTCCAGAGTGTAGTGGGGACAAAAGTAGTAGTCCGTTGATCTGCTCCTTCCTACGTGCACTTAGCTCATGCAGACCGAAAGAAAAAAAAACACATCTTTCTTAAGCTACTTAAAATAGTCTTATCCTGCTACTCAAAGGGACAAGGTGGCTGAATAATATTTTAGTAGAGCCATTCGCAAAGAACTAGGTAGAATAGGATGGCAGGCTTTTCCCTATAGTCTTAAAATTGCCCACATCTCAGCAGGTGAGCATGGTGGCTTCCAATCAAGATTGCGAGTAAAAGAGTACTAAGTTTTTACTGTATCTTAAATGTTTTCTGTCATTTTTTTTCTGTATGAAAAGGAAGCATCCAGCTGGTTCTAGTCATGCTAACAGTGGCTGCTGCCATGTACTAACTAATGATACAGAATGATGAGCAATCATACTTCCTTTCTTTCTTGAACAAATTGTGCATCTAGCATTGTGTGGGTATTGGAGAAACAGTAGTAAAAAGTAGACCAGATTCCTGCCCTTATGGTTTATGAAGGAGACAGACAATAAACAGGTAAACAAGAAATGCACGATATTATGAGATAGTGATTTCAGGTAGGGGGATGGGACGGGGTGGTTGGGACTAAGGGAGGGAGTGGCTCCGTTAGATAAGGTGTTTAGGAAAGGTTAAAAAAATGCTGTTCGTCAGCATTTGTGCTGAGATCTGATGGACAAGAAAGAATCAACCGTAGGAGAAGTGTGTTCTTGGTAGAGAGAACAGCAAGTGCAAAAGCTGTAGGGTCCCCATGGATGTTTATCTTCAGTATTTTTATAGTATCTCTTTAATTTCTTCAAGTTCAGGGTGCCACATAAGTGGTATGGGTTTAACGTGAGCTATTCATTTGTGTTTTAGGGTGATAGAAGGCAAAAAAAGCAGCGCAGGTGGTTGTTCTGGTACCTTGGTGAGATCAGTATCTGACATTAACTTCACTAAATACACGTAAACAATGGAGAACTGATAAAAAAAAAATTTGCTGTTGGTCATATTCATGTCTCTTAAGGGGCCAAGACTAAGCTTTTTTGACTTCCGGTCAGCCAGTCCTGTGTATTCCTAAGGTTACCATCTTTCAACGAAAGGTACTTAGCTGAAAAGATAAAGGCCAAGAGCAGGCTCAATGAGAGTTAAATGGCATGCAGAACTTGTCCTTGTTTATATTTCTGTTAGCATTTTATTGCTACATGGAATAGTCTGCTGCTCCGGCCTCTGGCAGTACTTTTTAAAAAAATGTTTTTTCATGTTTATTTATCTTAGAGACAGAGAGAGCACAAGTGGGGGAGAGGCAGAGAGAATCAGAGACAGAATCTGAAATAGGCTGCAGGCTCTGAGCTGTCAGCACAGAGCCCAATGCAGGGCTCGAACTCACAAACTGAGAAGTCGAGCTGAAGTCGTACATTTAACCGACTGAGCCACCTAGTTGCCCCCCTGTGGCACCACTTTTAACCTAGCAAGCTGTAAGGAACAGTGATGGTGAAGCACAGAGTAGCGTGCTTCAGAGCTCAAACTAATGGTCAGAAAGGAACTAGCTCATGCACAGTGTGGCTTATTATCATGAGGGAAGACTCCTAAGGTTTGGTGGTGATCGGTGCTGGTAATAAATGGGCAAATGATTTAAAAAAAAATTTTTTTTTTTTTTACATTTATTTATTTTTGAGAAACAGAGTAAGACAAAGCGTGAGCAGGGGAGGGGGCAGAGAGAGAGAAGGAGACACAGAATCCGAAGCAGGCTCCAGGCTCTGAGCAAGCTGTCAGCACAGAGCCTGGTGCGGGGCTCGAACCCACGAACTGTGAGATCATGACCTGAGCTGAAATTGGATGCTTAACCGACTGAGCCACCCAGGCACCCCTAAGTGGGCAAATGATTTGGTGGAGTCTATGCCTCAGTTTACTTGGAGGGTGAAATTTGGGAAATGAGTGAAGGTTCCAAGGCCTTTTGTGTACCCACCTTCCAGTGGGTTAGCGGTCTAGCTGACAGGTGTGGTTCTAGCAGGGGGTGCAGTAGATATTCTTTGGAATCTGGTCTTTGGATTTATTTTATTTCATTTCTCCCAGGAACAGCATAGCTAATAAATATTGTAGGAAATTCTTTGTCTTATCCAGGACAAGGAATGAAGGGATTCAACTCTTAAGGGGCTTAATGTAGCTTTTCCTCTTATTTCTTGTTGGGAAATGGATAGACACCCAGTTTCTGTTGCTAATTCCTCTCTTGGGAGACTGACATATGCTTTTTGTTTTTACAGCACAAATTAATGCAGAATCACAGGTTGTGAACATTTGATGCAGATGGAGTGTTGTGGGATTTCACTTTCAGTGAGACTCAATATGATATACTAATGTTTTTTACACTTAGCTCTGATGTTTGGGGAAAAAAACAGTGGTTTCTGTTGGCATTTTTTGAAAATTAGGAAGGAAAACAACTTCTAGGTGAACATCATATGAAAATTTAGGTGACATTTTCACATGTCATTTTTGAGATGTTCAGTCAGTGATATAAACTGGACTTGGCACATTGTCTCCGTTTACAAGCTTATGACGAGTGATTTAAGGCACCATCTCCTCTCTTTATGCCTTGACACATTTTGAGGTGCTTTGGGTTCTCTCTGTGTGGGAAGTAGTCTCCTTGGGATGGGCTTGTAACACCAACCTCCTGTGTAAGGGGAGGAATTGAGGAGACTGGAAAATCTGTGCTTAAAGTTAATAAGCTTTATTAATTTATTAACATTAATATGAATTTATTAACATTAATTTATTAACTAATTTCTTAACATTGTCTCTGGGAAGCAACCTGGCAGAGAAGAGAGATCGTTGGCCTAGGATTCAGGGGATACAGGTTCTAGCCCAGATGCTGCTATTCTCCACTTGGGTGATGTGGGGTAAGACATTTCACCTCTGTCTCCCTCCCGTCCTCCCTCCTTTCCTTCCTAGCTTATTTATTTCAAAAGAGAGTGCGAGAGCGAGCAAGCGGGTGAGGGGCAGAGAGGGAGAGAGAGGATCCCAAGTAGGCTCTGTGCTGTCAGTGCAGAGCCTCGCGCAGGGCTCAAACCACAAACTGAGATCCGTTACCTGAGCTGAAATCAAGAGTCAGATGCTTAACCGACTGAGCCGCTTGGGTGCCCCTCAGACTCTTTCTTTTTTAAACGAAGTGGTAAACCTGTTGTCTCTAAGCTCCCAACAGTCCCAAAGGCTGTGATTGTATAAGAAACCTTACAATGCGTGTCTTTTAGGCATGATGAACCCAAACTGAGAAATCTACCTTATGGTAGGCTTCACTTTGAGTTGCTGCTTATTCTGCATGAAACATGTTTTCTGTTCCTGTTCCTGTTGCTTTTTTTTTTTTCTTTTTTTTTGAGACAGTAGATTATGAAATATGAAATGTGGTAATGTGGTTTTTGTAGTGTGGAAGACGAGAGTTAAAATTTGAATTAGACTAAGTGATTGGATAGTGGAGTGGGTTGAAGGTGGATAGAAATGAACTAGGGAATAGAACTAGGGATAGAAATGAACCAGTACTGGCTTCAGTACTGGTATCAGGATAGACTAGTGGGAGTGCTTGTTGGGGACCTAGAGAAACATGCCAGCGGTGGGTTTTAATCACACAGTCTCACCTCTGCATTGGAACACCCTGACATTCTCCTGGGGCTATAAGTCTTGAATGGAGAAGGGTAGAGATGAGGAGGGCACCCTGGGAACCTGTAGCTCATGGGGAGAGTTTATTCTGGCCCTGCTCTTAATTGGAGGAATCTCGGGGGGCTTGGTAGGGTTCTTAGCTTTTTCACACTTCAAGGCTGAAACTTCTTCCTGTAGGTGATCCTAATTGTCTTTTGCAGATCTTTTCCACTTTGTTTAATGTACAAGTATAGGAATCATAATCTGTTCTTGGTAATTCCTCACATGGTTTCTTTTCTTTTGAATTTATTTTTTATTGTACGCTTTCTTAAATCCTTTCTGCGAGTAGATTTAGAGAGAGGCCTCCCAGTGATTTCCTGAACAGATCCATGCTTCAGGACCACCTAGAAGGGCCTTTCAGAGGCACAGAAATAGAATCTCTGTGAGTGTGGCCTGGGAATCTGTTTTTTTTTTTAAAGCCTCTCCTAAGTGTTTCTGAAAGAGTCGTTTTTTGGATGGATCTGGGGACTGGCATTTGAGACCCACTGATCTTGTTTAACTCCTTTTCTGTATGTAGTTGAAGGGGCAGGACACAAATGACAGAAGGAACATAGTGTGTGGGGGGCGGGTACATCAGAATTTAATGAGGGGAGGATACTAGTTTCGCTTTCTTTTTAGCACTTATCTTGATGGCTGCCAGGACACTTTGCATTGCTTTTAATCTGTACTTCAGTATTAGGCTGATATCCTCAGGGGTCCGTTTACAGTGACTCCGAGATCATATTCTTGGGTCATAACTGACAGCTGAGAAGTTGTTGTTTTCTGTGCCTGATTTAGGCCATATGCTTATTTTAACACTCATCTGCCACTTTTCCTTTTATTTGCTTAGGTTCCTAGGATCTTCCTATAATTTGGCGCCAATAACTTGGCACATTATTACTCTGGAAGTCTTTAGTGTCCTCTACAAACATGATTCTGTGCTGCTCACTTTCTGCTTTTGTAATCCTTGGGAGCCACACACTTAGGCCTTCTGGTTTGTCTCTATCCTGTTTCTTGTTTATAAGCCCCATTGTTAACAACATCAGTAAAACCCCAAATGACCTCTTTGGTGGTCTCAGTTTTTACTTTTTATTCCACTTGTTTGTCTAATATGGAAATAAAATTTTCTTTATAATTCTCAAGTCTTTGAAGTCCTTATGATTAAGGGTTACATCTATAATTCCCTTTGTGGCTTTTCCTTGTTTTGAGCAGCAGTTTCCTAGTTCATCCCTGAATTCCTTCAGAATGTTCAGGTGAATGCCAACTAGCATTAATTATTTAATAATTACCAGTATTTAAGTTTTGGACTTAAAACCTGCTCATAAGATTTCAAATAGCGTAGAAGTATGTAAATTAAATATAAAAATCTCCCTCTGCCCTTCTCGGTTTTCTGTCATTCATTCTCATTCCCCTAAGAAAATGTGTTTCCAAACTTTTCATGCAGAAATGTAATACATGCTGTCTCTTTTTTTAAGAAACAGAAATGGGGTCATAATATATGTTTCCTGCAACTTTAAAAAAAAATTGTAATGGCTATCTATTATATCTCATTATAGATCCTACCTCATTCTTTAATGGTTGCAGAGTATTCCATCATTTGGGTGTATTTACTTACCCACTTTTTTGCTGATGTATGTTTTAAGTTTTTCATGATTCTAAACATTGCTACACTGACTGAATGTTGTTTTTACATCTTTGTGTTCTTGTTATTGGCATTTCTGTAAGATACATTCCTGGAAGTGCAGTTGCTGGTACGCTTTAATGTCAGTTAATGGTTTTGGTGGTTGTAGGGGGGCTTTACTTAAACTTAACCTGTTTATTTCTTACAAATACCATCTTAGATAAAATTTAGGGCAAACTACAGCTTAATATCTTATTATTCATTAATCACTGCATGTTTGGTAGTCCTGTTTCTCCAGGGTATCCTTGAACACCATTTTATCTCTTTGGCAGAGAGCAGGGCTTAACCACCTGGGGATCATTAAATAACTCCTTTTTACTTGCTTGAAGACCTTCAATTGTTTCAAGGTCCTGGTGTTTATTTATTTATTTAAATGTTTATTTATTTTTTGAGAGAGAGAGAGACACAGAGTGTGAGTGGGGGAGGGGCAGAGAGAGAGAGGGAGGCACAGAATGGGAAGCAGGCTCCAGGCTCTGAGCTGTCAGCACAGAGCCTGATGCGGGGCGCAAACTCATGAACCACGGGATCATGACCTGAACCGAAGTCGGATGCTTAACCGACTGAGCTACGCAAGCATCCCAAGGTCCTGCTATTTAAAGGAGAGTAGGCTCTTTGACCTTTGGCCTCATCTGCTTTCTCTGGGTTCTAGAGAGCTCCATGACTAAGGAAGTGTGCAGCTACTGAGCTACAGATGACATGAGGAGGTGAGAGGCAAGGTCACGTGGGAGGTTTGACTTTCCTGTGGCCTGGCACACAGCTTTTCCTCCTTTTTCTTCTCGGATGAGAAGGTGGCGATGGGAGGTGGTGGTAAGCATGACCACATCCTGTATGGGGAAACTGCCATTTTTAGAGTGGTTTGGAGAGACTGAACCAGGGGAGTTAGTGTTGGCAGCCTCTCAGTCAAGTGCTGATCCCAACCTTGGTGTTATGGGTTACCTCAGGTTTGCTGGGCTTCAGATGTGTGTGTATTCCTACCATGGTTTTGGCATGGGAACACTGCCTCTGCTTCTATTTCGTTTGAAAATCTTTTGGCAATCAACTATTCTGAAAATTGGAGTATTATTTTATTAAAGAAACTTTTTAATGTTTATTTTTGAGAGAGAGAGAGAGCACAAGGCGGGGGAGGTGCAGAGATTGAGAGAGACAGAGACAGAGGATCTGAAGTGGGTTCTGCTCTGACAGCAGAATGCGATGCAGGGCTCGAACTCAGAAACCGTGAGATCAGGACCTGAGCTGAAGTCGGATGCTCAAATCACTGAGCCACCCGGGCGCCCCGAAATATTATTTTTAAAGCAAACTTAATTTCACTATTGACAATGGGAAACCAGTGTTACTTGCCATAACTAGAAAGTACCTTAAAAAATGCACAATGAAAACAAAGTGTTATTAAATTCTAGCTTGGTATGGTGTTTTGCAGAAGGCTATGAAGAAAGTTTAACAAGTGATGAAGATGTGCTAAAGGCTTCTTGCCACCAGACTGGAACTTTCTTCTTCATTTAATAGGAATGACTGAAGGAGAATTGGAAAGGGGACAGTTCTTATGTGTGTGTAAATATTAAATTCTGGTATATATAACAGTTTTTCACTGCGATGTAAAACATTTTCTATTTTCTTTATCCCCCAGGGGAACCAAATAATCCAAATTTGTTTGGGGGTTTTGTGGTTCTCTATGCCAGTTCTCTAAACCTCCAGTCTCCCAGCAAGAACATAAATTAGTTATTTGCAAGGAACAGCTCCTTTACCTGGCCTTGGCACCTTTGTAATGACAGGGCAGCTTCCATCCCAGTCTGCCTGGGCTCTTGCTGTTCACACCTGTTGTCTTGGCATAATTATCAGTAACACCTCTTTTCACTTCAGAGTATGTGATTCCAGTGATGAAATGGATGTTTACTGTGCTTAGTAAGAACAGTTAAATCTGGGAGAGTGTGGGGTCACAAAGTTCGCAGAGACCTAAATAAACAGAAGGTAGGTGTTTCTGTAAATCTAGCAACTAGGATGGCTGAGGGGAGGGTCTCATGGCTAAGGAAAGCCTTTAATGGAGAGTAGGCAGCCTAGGCTTGAGACCTCAGGTTATGTGCTTGGTTCTGGGAAGAGCTTTGGTCTGATGAAATTTTAGTTGTCAGTCTTATTAAAATGTTGCTGTTAAATAGAGGTAGGTAGCTTTGTTTTATGGTGGAAAGGGGAACTTGTGAATTTAAGTATTGATGTTTTTTAGAGAATGGACGCATTGGAAAATCAAATGTCATATTTTCATATCCATTTGTTTTAAAAATCTTTTCTGGGAAGGTGGTGAAAGTGACAGGTCTTGACAGAGGCAGAGGAATAAAATGGATGAGATAAAAGGCAGGAGATATGGCTAAGTACAGGTGGGAATACTCAGATGGTCTTGAAAGCAGCTGTGAGTAATCCGGATGCAATGTGTAAGGTTAAGGCAACTTGCCTAAAGTGACTAAGTGTTGCTGGAAGTTTGTAGTAGAGAAAGGAACAAGAAGCGAGGCTCTGAGTCTTTGTTCCTAGTCTCTGGAATGGGAGGTTAGTGAACTTTTAAACTTTATGAATTCTGTTCCAGGAGAGGGAAAATCCATTGTTTTATAGCCTTTAATACCAGGGGCATTTTTATTTTTGGTAACAACCCAAAACAGTGAATTACTATGCCAAGTGTAATTTATCTGCTTACCTAATAGGACTCTCCAAGGTCTTCATGAAAAGTGGTGCATTCTTTCCCTACCTCCCTTTCCTTCCCTCTGTGGAAGGGGGGACTCTGGAGTGCTTGGGTCCTGGAATCCTGCTGAGATCTATTATTCTGTGTGCAGTAATTGCTTGTGTTATTACTCCTGGCAGGTGAGCCCTTTCACAGCCCAGAGGCCAGGAGGTTGCCTCTATTACTTTAAAGCCCAGTTATCTTGTTAAACTCCTCTCTTGTGAGAGCTTTAGAATCTCCTGAGACCTCCCGCAGGCTCTCTGTGGGGCACAGGCCCAGCTCCTGCCTGGGTAAGCCTGCCCTGCCCCAGTGTCAGTCATCAGATTCTAGCTTTGGAGGAATAACTTTCCTTTACGTGGCCAAGCAGCTATAGGGCTGTTGGCTCGACTGCTTGGTTTCCATTTAATTCTTAAGTGTTCCCTTATCAGTGCTCTTAATGAGAGTATCTCTCTCTCTCTTGTGTGGTAGAAAATGCGTTTCTTTGATTGTCAACAGGAGAAGCTGAAAGCCAATGTAGGGACAATAAGAAGCTTGGGACTTAGATTATCTGAGGGACAGGAACTTAGAAAATTGGTTTTTGAAAGTGGTTGATGGTAATGCTGAAAGTAAAGATGCTCTGTGTCTGTGAGCTGTCCGTAAACTTGGATTTGAAATTTCTATGCTTTATATGTTAAAGAAATGTATTTATTTTGTTATTCATTAGAGAGTGTGCTCCCCCAAAGGTGAGGGGAATCAGAGAGCTGGACTTTATGGTTAGCATAGGATATGTAGAATATTATGGATGTTTTTAATAAAAATGGAGGGGCAGTACCTGCAGTGAAGATAATGCAAGGAAATTCCAGATAGGCTAGATACCTTCTGTTTAGCTTCTTGAGGAGGTATGCAAATCTGTGCCTTGTGCTGGAGGATGGAGGGACTAGGCTGGGCCACCAGCAGGTAGTAGGGTGATCTCCAGGTGTGTTAGATGATTGGAGACTTCCATTTTTAATCCCCCATCATAGTTTTCCTAGGATTTTAATTATAAGAATCCTGGGATGGTGCATTAATTTAGCAATAAAGGACTCTGAAATGTTTATGGTAGATTTGTGATTTGTACTTTATTTTGACATCTAAAATTGACCATGAACGTTTCAAATAGGAAAAGTTTCCAAACAAATCTGGAAAATAAAATGGGAAAATTAATGTTTTTCATGGGTAGCATAGAAATTGAAGTGCATCCTAAGTTCTGCAGTCAGTCCTGCATATAAATCAAAATAAACGTATTAGATGTCCTTTAGAGATGATTCACTCTGAATAGTGCTGAGTATTATGCTTTATAAGCTGGCATCCCTATTGCTGTAAGTTCATTCTGAGGAAAAATGCATAGGACTTCGTGGAAACAAGCCTGAGAAATACTCAAGGTACTAATCTTCATTTCTCTTGGGTATTTCGGGATCTCTGGTGTGCTTTCATTTAGCTGTTTCTAGTGTCAGCCCTCTTAACCCTCCTTATCATTGGACTATGATGTGACCTATTGTACTCAGGGCCACTATGCCAGCAGTGCTGTGAGGAGTCAGGGATGGCAGCCACGGGAGCTGCCCTCTGGCCGCTGCCTCCCTGGATCAGGAATCATGGGGGTACTTCCCTCCTTCCTCTGAGCATTGGTCCTGAGGAGTCAGGAGTCAGAGTGGGGATGAGGGCTGGATGGATGATCCAGTAACCGAGTAGCTCCTGGAATGCACTCCCAGGCTTCTCCACCCTACCTTGGCCACTGCTGGTTCACCTCTCAGTTACTGCGCAGAGGAGGGGAGGTCTTGTTTGGGATCAGGAACAACTTTTTCTTGGGTTTCCTTAAGAGAAGAAGCCTGTGTCTTTGGGGATTTGCCTCCACTACCTGTGGTGAACACACAGAAGTTCAAGAGGCATATGATCTTCAACCCTCCTCTTATATGACTATCCGTATGCAGTAGTTCTGAAATGCAGAGTGGGCATGTATATGAAATGTATGGAAACAGAAAAACTGCATCAGTTATTGAAACCCGTAAGATAGGCTGAGGCCAGTTACCTTAGAAGTGTATATTTTGAAATGTTTAAGAAAAAGTACAAATCTGTAACTTAAAAAAATTTTTTTTAATGTTTATTTATTTTTGAGAGAGAAAGACACAGAGCGCAAGTGGAGGAAGGGCAGAGAGAGGGAGACACAGAATCTGAAGCAGGTTCCAGGCTCTGAGCTGTCAGCACAGAGCCCAACGCGGGGCTCAAACCCACGAAGCGTGAGATCATGACCTGAGCCGAAGTTGGAATGCTCAGCCGACTGAGCCACCCAGGCGCCCCCACAAATCAGTAACTTTTGAAAGTGCTTTTAGTGCTTTAAAATTTCTGATAGTCCCCAACCAAATCTTTGGATTAGGGCTCCTGTCCATCATTGTTTGGTAATCACTGTTACAGGTTGGGATGTGGAAAACATTCAGAAGGCACAGGCCTTGGAATTGTTAACCCTGCCCGTGACCCGCACAGGAACACATCTATAATACAGTGCTTCATCAGAGTCCTAGAGTCTAGAATTTGATTTTTTTAGTGGCTGCGTTGGACTCCAACTGGGATCTGGTGGTGGTGGGGGGAGGGTGTGAAAGGGTGGGGGGGGGGTTGGATTATGAGCCTGTTGCCAACAGCTGTGAGCAGCTGTGAGCTGGCTTGATGGTGGCCTAAGCTTGCCGGTGCCTTCTCTCAGCACTTCTGTCCCTGTCATGGTGTGTTCTTTCCCTGTCTGCTTACGTTTCTCTGTGAGTTGCTTCTCTGATGATTAAAAGGAAATAGTGTTACTTTCGTTGCTACCAGGTAAGGAATTCAAATATGTTTTTGTTACCTTAGGTATTTGGATATAGACTTTGGGGTGTAAATCTACCGAGAGATGCTTGTCTGTTAAATAAGAATAAATATAAGAATCGTGGAGAATATAATCATAGATGAAATTACTGCATTTGCTTAGTGTCCCTTTGGGGGATATGGGAAATGACTGAGGAAAGTGGGAAGGCAATTGAATATTGAACAGTTAATTGGGAGATTCTCCAGTGTGGTCTGGGATATAGATTTGAGTGGTTTCTGTTGAATAGAGTAGACTTGACAGCTCACAGGAAACAATCAATTGAGTGGTTACAAAGGAGTCAGGTAAGACATTCTTGAAGGAGGTAACAAGGGAAATTCGACATCACGTAATAAGAGGATTGTTGAGGGAAGGGGGTGCTGAGGAAAATGTTCTCAGCAGCAGCACAGACTTCCTAGGGGAGAATGGAATGATGCTGAGGACTTGGAGCTGCGTTATAGAGGGCAGAGAGAAGGCTGGACAAGGGACTGAACTCCGGGAGTGGAGAATACGGGATGAAGCGGACTGGGTGAGGACATGCCTGCCTGTGGATCATGCCAAGGGGGTGGGTGGAAGGCCTTGGAGAACATTTGGGCTACCTGTTGTCATTTGGCAGAGAAATAGGAAAACAGCTGTGAGTGTGGCACGTGCTCTTGAGATCCTGGCTCTCGTTAGCTTTGGCAAAAATCCACTAAGCTAGGAGTTGTTTAAGGACAAGGACCATGTCTTGATTGTTCTTGTCCCTTCTCTCCAGAATCTGGCACTGTGCTTTTTACACAGTAGGGCCATTCATTTATTCAAAGAATACTTATTGAATGCTGACTTTGTCTCTGGTCTTGTTTTGGGCTCGGGGGCTATCAGGGTGAGTAACATAGACCTGGTCCTTGCCGTTATAGATCTTGTAGCTTAGAGAGGAAAGCCAGTACTAAACAACTATACTATTTAGTGTTGAGATGAATTCCATGAGTAGAAGTATGGGGTAGTCAGAGAGCACACGTAGCAAGGCTGTCTGACCCAGTTCGGGGATTTGGAAGGCCTCTTTGTGGAGATAGTTTAAGCTGAATTTGCTGGAGAACATGTTTCTAAGCCAGGGAGTTAGGGTGGGGATAAAGAGGCAGGGAATTAATAACTTTATTGTGCATACCCATCACTCAAGGATCTTATTGAAATGCAGGTTCTGCTTCTGTAGGTCCTGGGTGGAATTGGTGTGTCTGCATTTCTAACAGGCTCTCCCGTGATTTCTGGTCTGTAATTTTTTTCAGAGGCTTTCTGTGCACCCTTCTCACTTCTGCCTTTTTTATTCTTTTGTTTCAGTTGAAAGATGATGGGACTCAACTGAGTCATTTTTCTCTCTACTCTGTAGCCATGGTGGCTGCAGTGACATAACTGTTCAGTGCTTTCAAGCTATAGTTGATTAGCAGTAGAGACTCTTCTTCCTGTCCCCTCCACATGCTGGCTGAAAATACTAGTCTACATTTTGATCTGGACAATCCACATTGTGGAGAAGGCCAAAGGTATGGAGGACGGGAGGAGGAAATTTTAGAATTCGGTTAAGAACGAAAGAAAATCCGGTGTCTTGCAAATTAACAGAATTTCTTTTGGCATCTCCCAAAACCACTCCTTGTAGATGAGAGAGGGGGGACTCAGGCATTGTTTTTGATAATCCCATTCCTCTATGATGATAAGGCCAACTCTGAGAGGTAAAGAGATTACAACCAAGATTCCAAGGCTTCACTGAAACCAAAAATGTGGATGGTGCTCTCCTCTCTTACAGAATGTTCTTAATTATTGTAACTGAACTTCCATCAGTTTTTCCTTAAAACTTTAGAGATGTTGAGGAGCTTCTGGCTTTCCTGACTATACAGCCTAATTAGACCACATATGTAAATTTTTAAAATTCCCACCAGATAACTAGCATAGGAAGAAAGAGGGACTCTCTTTAAAACCCAAGATCCTTTTTGGGTGTGATAGCCTTTTTGAACTGTGTGCTTAGAGAAGGTTTCAATTCTGTGATTCCAAAGCATTTTAGGGGTGCCTGGGTGGCTCAGTTGGTTTAGCGTCTGACTCTTGATTTCAGCTCAGGTCATGATCTCACGGTTTGTGGGATCGAGCCCCATGTTGGGCTGTGTGCTGAGTGTGCAGCCTGCTTGGGTTTCTCTCTCCCTCTGCCCCTTCCGTGCTTGTGCACTCTCTCTCTCTCCCTCAAAATAAAAATAAGAAAAAATAAATTTAAACAAAATCTCCAACAAAAAGCCCTGTTCACTACAGTAATTTTTCATCTTTAATATAGTGTAAGTACTTGACCTTAAGCATTTGGTAGAGGGGTCAAAATCCTTTAAGTGATAATCTTTTATGTTCTGAAGTCAATTTTTGCTTCTTTCTTTGGTAATTTTCGCACGTGACTGTTGCCCACTTTGAGATTTTCTTTTGACAACTGAAATGGATTTCTCTGAAATGACACATTTGCCTGACATACAGTTCTTCCTGAGTTCTCTTATTTCTGCATAACTGTGTCTCGATCTCTGGATCCTTGACAACAGCGGGGCTCAGCATTGAGTAGTGAGAACTTGGCTCTGCAGAGGACCATCATCCTGGGGACATCCTGGTACAGGCTTCCTGGAGATTGAGTCAGTTCCTTCATGGTGAGGCTTTATTTGTGCAGAAGTTACAACCTTGGTGTTTTATGTAAGCTATATATTAGTATATATATTAGTTTCGGTTGTACGGCATAACAGTTGGATATATAAAATGTTCACAATAAGGCTAGTTAGAATCTGTCACTGTACATAGTTACAGATTTTTTTTTCTTGTGATGAGATCTTTTAAGCTCTCTTTGCACCTTTCAAATATGCAATACAGTAGTTGCCATGCTGTGCATTGCATCTCCACGACTTACTTTGTTTTATAATTAGAAGTTTGTACCTTTTGACTCTCTTCACCTATTTTGCCCTCTGCCACCAATTTTTGACTCCCATTTCATATATATTTAGTATTTGGGGTTTATTGGAAGTGTGCTGGGAAGACGTGTGTCCTAGCTCTGATGCCATCGTATAAGTGCCACCGTTTCCTCAGAAAGTGAGGAGAATGGTGCCTGCTCTGCTTCCTCAGAGCATGGTTATGAGGATGCAGAGGGGTGGAGGATAGGAAGGAAGGGAAGGGAAGGGAAGGGTTAGGGGAAGGGGAGGGAAGGGAAAGGTTAGGGGAAGGGAAGGGAAGGGTTAGGGGAAGGGAAGGGAAGGGTTAGGGGAAGGGAAGGGAAGGGAAGGGAAGGGGACCAATGTGCCCTTAAGGTTACTGAGTACCTGCTAGGAGTCAGGTGCCGTGAGGCATCTCACTTAGTAATCCTCACAATCCAGAGAAGATGGTGGTCGTAGTATTGCCCTCATTTATTTATACAGGAGGGAACATCACAGTGCTTGGAATGGTTTTTACTTGAATTTGTTTTCAGACTCAAGACTGATTTCACAGTTCATGGTCACCTGAGGCTTTGATCGCCACCACTCTTTGTCAGGGATGAAGTTCAGTGCAGACATAAGATATGATACTTAACATTACCTTTGAGGACAAAAGTTCTGACAAACACATAACATTTACCTCTCTAGGGAGGGGGTATCTTATCTGGCAAATGGGGAAGGTAGATTATGGGTTATTTAATCCTTTTTTTAACATGTAAATAATATGAATTTAATAGTAATAACATTGGAAGTTTTTGAGCACAGACTTGTTCACTTCTTTAAGTCAATAAATTATTACTTAAGGAATTTTACATGTGATTCCTTCCAGTACCAACCCCTGCAGTTCCTCCAAAGTCAGAATCATAATCTTCAAAATAGCCCTTTTGAAAAGAATCAATCCATGGTTGTCACTGTCAGCCCAGGGTTCTTTCAGTTCGGCTTCTTTGATCTCCACTTGCATATGGACGTTCTTCAGATATTCCCCACCTGTAATCTTTGTGATCCAGTTCCTTTACTTTATGGCCCTAGAAGTAAAATTGTAGGAAGTACATTGATTGCTATTTTGGCAAATGATCTAAAATTATTATTCTTTAGTTCCTTCTGGTATTGAAAAGTTTTGCTACTTCCACTCTGCTTCATGAGCCTAGCAGGAAGTGTTACAGGTCTCACTGTCACCACTTCAATAAACTTGCTGTCATGGAAGCATCCCCTGTGTCTCAGTGTAGCCACTATTTAATCCTTTTTGACTGAATTCAGTTGTGGGAGAATTTCCATGATTTTGATATCTTCTTTTATACTCCTGGAGGAAATGTCCACCTTTTTCTATTGTACATACTCTTACAGTCTTTACTTGTGACTACAGTCTGAGCTGTTTTCTTCTTTTTTTTTTAAATAATGTTTTTAAAAGTTTATTTCTTTTGAGAGAGAGGGAGAGCATGCACAGGAGGAGCAGAGAGAGAATCCCAAGCAGGCTCTTCACTGTCAGCGCAGAGCCCAACGTGGGCTCCCAACCCATGAACCGTGAGATCGTGACCTGAGCCAAAATCAAGAGTCTGATGCTTAACTGACTGAGCCACCCAGGCTCCCCTCTTTTTTGTTTGTTTATTTTGAGAGTGAGTGGGCACAAGTGGGGGAAGAGCAGAGAGAGAGAGAGAGAGAGATAATCAGAAGCAGGTGCTCTGCGTGTCATCAGCTGTCAGCGTGGAGCCCAGTATGGGGCTCCATCTCACGAGCCACAAGATCATGACCTGAGCCGAAATCAAGAATCTGCCATTTAACTGAATGAGCCATTCAGGTGCCCCTTGAGCCATTTCTTATAACAATATTGGCGTTATGTATTGGGTCTTTTGATCAGCCTCTGTGCTCAGTGCTTTTATTCTCGTTTAGGTTTCGTAACAACTCTCGTGGGTATTCTTACATGTTTTGTGAACATTTATAAATGAGGAAACTGAGGCTGATAGAGCCAATTAACCACTGACACTGCTTTGACTCTGAAACTAAATTCTTTTTTTTTTTTTTAAATCTTTTTTTTAACGTTTATTTATTTTTGAGACAGAGAGAGACAGAGCATGAACGGGGGAGGGTCAGAGAGAGGGAGACACAGAATCTGAAACAGGCTCCGGGCTCTGAGCTGTCAGCACAGAGCCCGACGCGGGGCTCGATCTCATGGACCGTGAGATCATGACCTGAGCCGAAGTCGGCCGCTCAACCGACTGAGCCACCCAGGCGCCCCTCTGAAACTAAATTCTTATTGTCATATACCTCTGTTCTTCTCTGATTTCAAAAAGGAGCAGTTTGTATAACTTGAAGTGGTAGTCCTGAATTTATTTTTGCTGTGCACTTGCTATTTAGACTTCCATAACACTAGTTTTTATCTCCTTTCCTTGTCATGTCATAATATATAAGAGGTTGGCAAAGTGACTCTGTAAAGGGCCAGGTAGTAAATATTTTAGGCTTTGCAGGCCATACGGTCTCTGTTGAAGCTACTCAACTCTGCTGTTCCAGTGTGAAAGGAGCCATAGACAATTATGTAAATAAATGATCTTGGCCATATTCCAATAAAACTTTATTTATGGACACTGAAATTTGAATTTCATACTCTTTTCATATGTTACATAATACCCTTTTGATTTTTTTTTTCCCCCAGCCATTTAAAAATGTAAAAACCATTTTTAGCTCTTGGGTTGTACAAAAGCAGGCAGTGGGATGGATTTGGCCAGTGGGCTGTAGTTTGCCAATCCTGTTTTTATCATTCTGGAGTTTTCTTCCTTTGTGCTTCTTTTTTGGGTGTTCTTTTGTAATATTAGACTCTTAAGTCTCTGCTTGCGTTGCATATGGTGGTATTTAACAAGTGTTGGTTTGATTTGGAGCAGTAAGCTCATGGAAGCTTTACTTGCTTAGTCTTTGACACCTGCTCTGCTGACACATAAAAATGGAGATTTTACTTGGGAAAAAGATCTAACCAGTAGGTAACTTCAGATACCGTTTTAATAGATGTCAGCCCCCCCCCCCCCCCAAGCTTGTTTCTACATGCAGCATGGTGGAACATCAGGATTGGGGGGCTTTATGTCTAGTCCTTGCTCGGCCGTCAATACTTTATTGTAAGCAAAAGTCATTTTACTTGTTTTGCTTGCAGATTTTCACCTCTAAAATAAAAGGGCCTGGATGAGATCTTCTCTTAGTGGCCCTCTCTCTGTAGATGACCCTTCTGGTCCCTCTGAGATGTAAACTCCCCAGATTTCAAACTGAGGACCTTGTGGTATAGCTGGCCCCCGGAGCAGCTGCTTACTTACACTCATCTCTGCTGGATGCGCTGGTGCTCCTGCAGCAACTGAAATGGCCTGCCATGAGTCCAGGGGCTTCCAGTTCATTGTGTTTGATTGCTGGCCCTCTAATTTAGGTTTGCCTCTTGCTGTTGCCAGAAAAAGAAAGAAAAAGCTGGCTGTGTTGGCGAGTATTCTGGGAAAGACCTCCCAGACCACACAGCTTATGTTCTTTTGGGATTGCTTGCTCTTTGTCTCAATGACTTTTTAATTTTCAAGAGATGATTCTTCTTGTGGAGGCAACGGTGCTGGCTGCCAAGAAGTTTTTTCCTGATACACTTTTTCCGAAATTTTCCACAATTTAGTTTCTCTTCAGTTACTCTTACTTTAATCCTGGTTTTTTTTTAATAGTTTTTTGCTTCATGAAAATGTATTTAATGAAAGCTTTCCTACCCCATCCACAACAGCTTCTTCTTGATCCCCTGATGGTATTTTCAGGTAGAGAAGATTTCTTGTCCAGGGAAGGGTCCCTGGCCTGCTTCTCTGTCACTCTGACATACAGCCCCTGCACGTGCAACCTGGGTTGTGGCAGTTGCATGCTTCCAGATGGCACTGTGGATCTTTCAGCCCAGTGACTTTCCTCGTTCTTCTTTCTGTGCCACAGAGGGAAAGGAGTGCATTCTCATTGCTGTGTGGTTTCTCAGAAAAAGCTTCTATTGTTTTCAGCCATTTTCATCATTTTTGAGCTTTGTAGATTTTGCTGAAGTCCTGCTTCCTTCCTGTCACTTCTACCTTGTTATTTCTAGAGGACTGGAAAGTTTACAGTGGCCCTCCATTCTTTGGTGAGTCACCATGGCTGGCTTTTGCTACTGAGTCAACTGCCTTTTTTAAAACATTTTTTTGTTAGGGTTGTTCAGCAAAGCACCTAACCTTTCTGCTAGATATGGCAATCCTCTGTAGCGAAGTATATGTTTTATATCCTCAAGTTTTTGTACTTCCATGTTGGATGTTAAAAAAGTTTTTTCTTTAGAAATAAATTCACATACCATAAAATTCACCCTTTTAAAGCATACAATTCAGTGGCTTTTCCTGTATTTATACAACGTTCACCATTGTCTAATTCTAGAACATTTTCTTCAGTACTGAAAAGAGAAAGAAACCCTAAACCCATCTGCTCCCCTCCCTCCAGTCTTTGGGAACCACCAATCTACTTTCTGCCTATGGATTTGCCTATTCTAGACATTTCATAGAAATGAAATCATTAAGGGTGTAGCTGTTTCCATCGGGCTTCGTTCACTTATTGTAATGTTTTCAAGGTTCATTCATGTTGCAGTATCAATCAGTACTTCACTTCTTATTTCTGAATAATACTCCATTTTATGGATAGGCCACATTCTATTTATCCGTTCATCACTTGATGAACATTTGGGTTATTTTCCACTCTTCTTGGCTATTATGAACAACATTGTAATGAACATTTGTGTACAAGTTTTTGTGTGGACATATTTTATTCTCTTGGGTATATACCTAGGAGTGGAATTGCTGGGTCCTGTGCTAATGCTTTGTTTAACTTTTAAGGCACTGCCAGGCTGTTTTCCAAAATATCTGCATCACCAACAACGTATGAGGGATCTAATTTCTCCACATCCTTGCCAACACTTACTATTGTCTCTCTTATTGCTTATAGCTTTCCTAGTGGCTGTGAAGTGATATGTCATTGTGGCTTTGATTTGCATTTCCATGTACTTACTGGCCATTTGTGTATCTTCTTTGGGTAAACGTATTCCTATCTTTTCCCCGCTTTTTTTAAAGTTCGAGAGAGTGTGAGCAGGGGAGGGGCAGAAAGAGGGAGAGAGAAAACTCCAAGCAGGCTCTGCATCAGCCTGATGTGGGGCTCTCATGAACTGTGAGATCATGACATGAGCTGAAATCAAGAGTCCTACACTTAACCGACTGAGCCACCCAGGCCCCCTTTCCCATTTTTAATTGCGTCATTATTTATTTTTTTTTTATTTATTAAAAAAAAATTTTTTTTAACGTTTATTTATTTTTGAGACGGAGAGAGAGAGAGCATGAGCAGGGGAGGGTCAGAGAAAGAGGGAGACACAGAATCTGAAACAGGCTCCAGGCTCTGAGCTGTCAGCACAGAACCCAATGCGAGGCTCGAACCCACAGACTGTGAGATCATGACCTGAGCTGAAGTCGGATGCTTAGCCGACTGAGCCACCCAGGCGCCCCAATTGCTTTGTTTTTTAAATTGAGTTACAGTATTTCCTTATTCTAGGTACTAGACCCCTATCAGATATGTTTTGTAAATGTTGTCTTTTCACTGTCTTTATAGTGTCCCTGAGTCACTTTTTTGTGTTTTTTTTAAAGAGCATGCCAGCGGTGGAGAGGGGTATTGGGAGGGGGAGAGAGAGAGAGAGAGAGAGAGAGAGAGAAAGAGAGAGTGAGTCAGGGGGGAGAGAGAGAGAGAGAGAGAGAGAGAGAGGGAGAGAGAGAGAGAGAGAAAGAGAAAATCTCAAGCAGGTTCATCATGCTCTGCACAGAGCTCATTGCGGGGCTTGATTCCATGACCCTGGGATCTTGACCTGAGCCGATATCGAGAGTTGGACGCTTAATGGATTGAGCCACCGAGGCGCCCCTGAGTCACTGTTTTAATTTTGACGGCCATTTTATCTTGTTTTTGGTTACTTGTGCTTTGTAAGATGGTGTCTTATCTTAGAAATCATTACCAAATCCAAGGTCATGAAGATTTATACCTGCATTTTCTTCTAAGAGTTTTATAGTTTAACTCTTAAAGTTGGATACTTTCTGAGCTAAGTTTTGTATGTGGTATGAAGTAGAGGTCCAACTTCATTATTTTGTATGTGGATATTCAGTTTTCTAGCCCATTTTTGTTGAAAAGATTCTTTTCCCACTGAATTACCTTGGTACCCTTTTTGAAAGTCATTTGGCTGTAAACATTAGGGTTTATTTCAGGCCTTTTGGGAACATGTTAGTGTTCATCAGGTGGCTGCCCTTATTCTTTATATTAGGTCTTCATACTGGCAGGTGTTGCTAAGATATTTCTCTTGAATCTTAACAGGCAGATAGGGGCGCCTGGGTGGCTCAGTCGGTTAAGCGTCCGACTTCGGCTCAGGTCATGATCTCACGGTCCGTGAGTTCGAGCCCCGCATCGGGCTCTGTGCTGACAGCTCAGAGCCTGGAGCCTGTTTCAGTCTGTGTCTCCCTCTCTCTCTGACCCTCCCCCATTCATGCTCTGTCTCTCCCTGTCTCAAAAATAAATAAAATGTTAAAAAAAAAAATTAAAAAAAAAAAGAATCTTAACAGGCAGATATATATGTTAAGCTAGTTCTTCTTGCAGAGCTTAATGAGATGTTCTCAGCTAATAAGATTCCATTCTCAGGCCAAGATGATTTTTATTCTTGGTACTATGGAAAAAATATTGGCTTTACTGATATACTTAAATGGATTTCTGTACCATCACCTTCTTAACCAGTATACATGCTAAGTGTAGCATGACTAGGGTTTTCTATAAGTTTTCTGTCTTCCTCATGTCTGTGGTCTGGGGGTTTAAGACTTATGTGCACCAAATTGTCAGGGTCTAGTGAAGATTTAATGTGGTGTTCTGTTGCTGGGCAACATGTTAGTGGCTGCCCATAAAGCGTTTGACTTTAGGTAACTCTCCCAATAAACCTGTATGTGGGTGTGAACAGTTTGAGTTCCCATTTTCCTTCTCAGCTGGCTTGTCTCAGCCTTTGTCACCGTCCAACTTATGCCCTGAAGCCAGGTCCTCTGAATCACACCACGTCCCTTTGCAGCCTTTATTGGCAGAGCCGAGAAATGTCTAATCCATTACCTCAGTCAAACTGATTCATTG
This sequence comes from Prionailurus viverrinus, assembly GCF_022837055.1. Lineage (NCBI taxonomy): Eukaryota > Metazoa > Chordata > Mammalia > Carnivora > Felidae > Prionailurus > Prionailurus viverrinus. The sequence goes on from NC_062562.1 coordinate 144,846,881, forward strand.
TGACAGCTGTTTTCACAAACCTCCTGCTGTATCAGGTAGGGCTAAGATCATTTTTCTAGAATATGTCATTTTATTAATATAATTGGATAAAGCAGTTACCATATGACTTGCTTTCTATGCCCTATAAATTAGCAATTAAGGATAATTACTGCATCCATGAAAGTTTGCAACGTGAATCAGTACAGCTTTGGCAGAACAATTATCCGTGACAGTTTCCTCTCAATCTTAACCTTATTCTTCTGAAATTAAAATTCTGATAAACTAACAATGTATTTTATTTACTTGTTATGTTTATTGTTTGTCTCCCCCTACTAGGATGTCCGCTCTCTAAGAGAAGATTTTTTGGTCTGTTATATTTCACTGAGTATGCCACTAGCCTGGAACGATACCTGGCACATAGTAGGCACTCATATTTGCATTGAATTAACCAATGAATAAATGAATCCGTCAATGAATAAAATTTAAAAAATTAATCCGCTTAGATGTCAGGTCTTTCACAGAGGAAAAAATGACTTGTTTTGGTGCTATAGGAGATAGAGTTTAAATTTGATACATAAACCTTGGTCTTTTTAGATTTTTTTCCAATGGAGCTACTTCTTCTTGGCTTTATTTGGTGAAGAACGTTGGATAAGAGAAGGCCATTAATATATTTTTATTGAGGAAGAAGTTGAGTAAAGACTATTGGCAAATGAGGCAGGTGAAAGGAGTTTAACAATTCTTAGAAGGAGAAATGGAGATAGCAAGAAGGAGGTGTAGTGTGTGTTGAACTATTTCAGTTCTATAAATAGTAGGAAGGAAACTAGTTCCTCTCTTATAGATAGGTCTCTTCTTTCTTAATGGTCTGCAGATGGTCTTTTCCTACTTTTCTACCAAGGCCATGCCTAAATGAGGGGGAGCAAGTTTTACTGGAGAGATGTACACGTGTCAGCCTTTTCCTCCTGGGGAGATAGGAATGGCAATGTCTCCCACGATGAATATCTATTCTTGTTGCTTAGGAGGTTGAATTGGTGCCTGCTGCTTGAATTTGTATACTCAGTAGTATAAAAGGTGTCAAGCAACCTGTAAAGTAAAAGTCTCCTCTCTCTAGTATTAATCCAAGCATTGACTATTGTCTGAATGGCATATTTGGTGCAGTAATGCAGAGATGTTCTGACAGCAGTCTTCAGAATAGCATTCAGGGAGAGAGGAAGAGGTACAAAGGAAGTTTTGCAAAATTCCTATGCACAAGTTGTTTGCCAGGGTAATAGTTATAGACCTATTGTCTCCCAGGGACCTGGGTTATTCGGTAGAGGCATTAGAGATAGCACCTTTCTGATATTTAGGGGACAAAGGAGGGTTCTTCTCATCAGTCATTCTGTTCTTAAGCTTTTCAGTGTGGTGTGTGTTTGTTTTGTTTTGTTTTGTTGGTTTTATTTTTTTATTTTTTTATTTTGTTTGGTTTTTGGTCAGACTTGAGAAATCAGGACTTTATTTTTTTTTCTTTTTCCTAGCGTGGGTCATTGCTCACTCATCAGGGTTTAACCTTGATCAACCAAGGTGGGTTTTCTTATACGTGGGCCTTAGCTTTTCCAGCTGGGCTTACTGAGAAGCACTAGGTCTCCTGGGAGTACTTTATTACTTTTTGTGAAAAGTTGACTAAAACTGAGGTGGAGGCATTGGGGACAGATGCTCTGGTTTGTATGCTGGATGTAGTTTGGCTCTCCTCAGCCCCATTTGGAATTTGTGCGTCAGTGATTTCAAGTACAGGTACTCTGCAATGTGCTATTCTCCTGATTATGACGAATTGGCTATAAATGAATCAGATGCAGACTCTTTTCCTTTACTTCCTTTGGTGCTTCTCATTTCAGGAACCCCAGACATCCTGTGCTCTAGGATACCTGTTCTTTCCTGGCTTCACTTTGAGAGCCTGTCTTTTTTAGAGTGTCAGTTCCCAGGGATGATGCCCAGGGCATGGGTTCTCAGGAGAGGCAGTTAGAAAGGCTGTCTGGTTGGAAGCTATAGAGTTTAATTGCTGGTGACTGGTGACACTTGATCAGAAAGGATATAAATGAAGAGCAGGACTTGCCATATATAAAGAAGACCATCATTTATTATATGTGTCCTGGTATAGCCAAGGAAGAGCCATTTAGACCAAGGTATGTGCTTCAGGTATTGGTGATACTGAGGCATTCATCAGAACGCTATTTTTTTTTAATTGGAATGTGTATATTTGTTGGACAGAGTTTCTGTAAGAAGGTAGTAGATTGGATAAATATGTTCTATTCATACAATGAAATATATAGCGATGAAAGTGAATAAACAGGTGTTTTACATCAACATCTATGAGTTTCACCAAAACAACATCAACAAAAACCCAAAACAGAAACAAAAAACAAAGGGCAAAAGAAGCAAGTGACATATGGGCACACACAGTAGACTCACTTTAGAGAGAGTTCGGAAATAGGAAAAATGAAGCTACATTGTATAGAGATGTATACCTAGATGGTAAAACTGTATAGGAAAGTAAGGGAGGGGTGGTCATAATGGCGGCGGGGAAGGGGCTACAAGTAGAGTAGGGCACAGAAGGGAGCTTAGGTTCTAGCATGTTCTAGTTCTTCACTTGGGTGGTGGTTATTCAGTTTGCTCATTTTTTTAAGTGTACATAGGTGCTTAAATGTGCTTCTGTATTTATATAAATATTTCATAATTTAAAGAATTAATTACAGTGGAGAGGTGAGGGAGAAATGTCAGCTAAGCAAATGTACATAGGGGTGGCTTCCTTTCCAAGCATCGTTCCTTTATGGAGAACTCTGCCGTGCTGTGTACCGAAGGGCTCTATGTTGGCAGATCTCGCCAGCCTATCACTAATTTTTCAGCACCTATTCCTTGTTCTGAAGCGTGAGATTGGGCGTCTTTTAGATCTAGTGAAGCCAGTGCTCCGTCCATCTGTTCATTAAATTGTGCCTTGCTGAGCAAAGACAACTTGAATAGCTTGGGTGACGTTTGTCATTTTTTTCTATACGCCTTTTCTTCTGTTCTCCCACTTGAGATCCTCCCTTCTCCCCTGCAGATATTTTAAGTTAAATCCTAGTGAGCTTCAGAGCTCTTTTGCAAGTGGGTTCTATGCCTGATGCCTTTGATTAGAGAGATAAAAGGAGCTACTGTGCTTGGGAGCTATAAGGTGCCTCGTAGAGCTAGAAGGTTTTAATCCTAGAGAGCGTGGATTTTCTGGATCACTTTGTGTGTCTCCCTTGGCCTAGACTGAGTGCTGTCCGCAAGGGACGTGCAGCATTGGGTGTACTTGGCCTCTTGTGGGTGGAGTGTAGGGGCTTCTTCCTTCAGCTTCCCCTTTTCTTAGGCCTTCCGTTGCTTGCTTCCCTCCTAAACGGGATGTGTGTGGGTGGAGACATTAACTTCTTAATAATTGAAAAGAGCATGGGTGGTGGTGCTTGCTGGCATGAAATTTCAGAGGTCCTTCGTCTCCATGTCTCACATGCCCTTTATCCTGAACAGTCTATTTCTTTTATGACTTTTCTGTTGTTTGTTTAATTCCTACTACTATTTCTGGGTCTGTCATTTCAGAATGTAGCCCAGCGTTTCCTGTGGGTGTTTCTCATAATGAAATTAAGAACAATCCCATTCGTTTATTTGAATGCCTCCAAGGTGCCAAGTATGTTGGGGATACGGTGAGGGAACACCTTACATTATGGTGAGATTACCTCTAGACCACTAATTTTCTCTTTTTCTCCCCCTCCGTAGGTCCTCTCAGGGTGTGCTATCATTGTCCGCGGACAGCCCCGTGGAGGGCCTCCTCCTGAGAGGCAGATCAACCTTAGCAACATTCGAGCTGGAAATCTTGCCCGCCGGGCAGCTGCCACACAGCCTGATGCAAAAGATACACCGGATGAGGTGGGTGCTTCCAGAGGCTTCCCTGAGGCTGCGGACCCGAGTTCTAGCCTAATGTCTTTGACTGATGCACATTTGTACTCTTTGTTTTCCTGTGTATTTTGAGTATTTTTGTGTCACAGGAACGATGACTCTGGACGCACCCGTGTGGCTGGCAGAGTTCACACACTCAACACCGCTAGCAGTGAATCCCTGGCCCAGCCTGTCTCTCCTGCCTTTCCTGCCTTTTCCCATAGGCTTCCCACCTCTGCACACTTGTCGGCATTGTCACTCCTTCTCATGGGACATAGGTTGGAATATTTCCTAGGTAGTCTCTCAGCCATTGGAGGCTGCCGTTGGTTATGGCAGCGTTCTTTTATTAATTTGTGTTTGAATTCTTCATTCACGTTCAAAATTCAGAAGGATATGGAGTGAAAAATCCAGTTCTCTCCAGGGACTACTGATGTCATTAGTGTCTTGTGTCTCCTTCCAGAGATACATTATCGCCTGTCCAAGCAGACATTCTCACTTCCGTAAATGGGAGTGTATTGAATGCCTGTGATTTATTACAGATTCCTAATCTTGGATCCATCTGTGAACCCCTTGAAATTGTTTGCAAAGTTTTGTGTAAACATGCATTGTTAAGGGAGGGAGTTTTTAAATTTATTTTTTATTTTTTAACATTCATTTTTGAGTGAGAGAGACAGGGCGTGAGTGGGGGAGGAGTAGAGAGAGGGGGAGACAAAGAATCCGAAGCAGGCTCCAGGCTCTGAGCTGTCAGCACAGAGCCCGAGGTGGGGCTCAAACCCATGAACCGTGAGATCATGACCTGAGCTGAAGTTGGACGCTTAACCGACTGAGCCACCCAGGTACCCCAAGGGAGGGAGTTTTTAATTGGTTTCTCAAGGTAGCTTATGGCTCAGTAGTCAAGAACCATTGTGTTATGGCAATTTGAGAGACTTACGAGCTTGTCCTGCCTTCCCCTCCTTTGCCCTATCACTCTACCTCTGTCTGTGGTCTACCTTGAACTCCTTGAGTTCTTCCATCTCCTAGTAGCTGCTGTGAGTCCAAATTTGGTATGGTCTAGTCTTCTTGGCTCCTATACTTTGAAACCTCAGTTCTTGTCTCTTCTTAAGTAGTGCTTTGGCTATCATTAGAAGTGAAATTTCTGGGTTCTAATTACTTGTCCTTTCCCCAACTTGATGATGTTGGGCAAGTTTGGTAGCTCAGCTTTCCTCTGCTGTTTCCTGACGTGGAAGTAAAGAAAAAAAGGGAGTTCATGGTGGATCTTCTGTTTAAGGAAAACATGTGTTTTAAAGAATCTATAATAAAAGGGGCATTTTGTTTGAATTACAGTAGTGAAGCAATATTATAGAAAATAGTGATAGAGACAACTTACCCATAGTTCTGCTGTCAACAGTAATCCAGTTAGATTCTTGGGATAATGACAAAGTAGATCAAAGAAATTCTTTTTCATTGGTCCTCCATCAGTGACCACAACTGTTGGGAATAGTGATAGTGTAGACATTGTTTGGGAGACTTAAACAAGATCATGTGAAGCACTTAGCACATGTCTATAATGTACTTGATGAATGTTACTTGTAATCTCTACTGCTATTTGTTAATTTGTTATAAATACTCCTAGTACTGTTAGACTTAATCCCTGAAGATTAATTCTCTCATAGCACTTTTCAAATTTTGCATGCTATAAGTGCTTTTCTTGACCAGCATTTTCAATAGTTCTTTACCTTTCAATTGTGTGTTGTGTAACAGCTTGAGTGCTCCTGTGAGGAGAAGTGTTGACCCTGGCTGGCTAGGGCTGATCAAGTTCATTGCCCCAGAAGAAAGAAGCAATGTAGTCTCTAAGAAAGAAGGGTTGGGTTTTAATTTCCTGTTTCGTGGATGGGAATCTAGGGCAGAGAAACACAAGGCCAGTTGGAACTTGTTCTAAAATATTTTAACTGTATCCTATGTAACAGTACAATAAAATCTTACAGGAACTCTTCTAGCTGAGAGAATACTCCGTGATCTGATCCCAGCCCTTATTATAGCTTCATGTATTTATACAGTGTGGTGCTTTTTTTTTTTTTTCTTCCCCCTCTTCCAGAGCAACCCTGTCTCACTAAGTTTCTCCTGGTAACTCTTCAAAGGTCCCTGAGACATGAAGTATTTGATGGCTACAGATTTCACCCTTTCTTAGCCACAGTCACTTCTTCTCTGTCCTGATAATCTAGTCTCTCTTTTCCCTGCTGTGATCTGGTTTTCTCCCCTTACTGTGCTTTTGAAGCTGCTCCGGCTCAAGGGACCAGTGATGCCCACTGATAACCCAAATCAGAAACCTGATTTCCCTTGCTGTCTCCTTGCCCTGTGACGTCCAGGCCTTTATCAAGACCTAGAGAGTCTGCCTCCTTTAAGATCTCTTCTCCATCCTTGAAACTTCATTACTACTCCTATTGTTCTTTGTTTCACTCTGATAGTGTGCTTGGAATGCTGAAATAATGGTGCTTCTGCCTTCAGTCTCCTCCCCTCTAAGCCTTTCTCTATATGCTCCCAGATCTTTTTGAAACAAAGTTTCATTTATTCCCTTGCTAGATATTATTCTCACATTCATTCCTTGCTTATATGTCTTTCTCTGCAACACTGTAAGTTCGTCTAGGGGAAGGACCTTATCTCTCATCTCTCTTCTTGTGCCCAGTCAGTGCCCAACACAAAACTGATACACAGTGAACCAACATGTGAACAATGAGGGTAAAAAACCTGAGCGTTTCCTTTGGGGGATCAGTGGATTGTGGAATGTGGCAGTGCCCTTTCTTTCTGGCTTTTTGCTGTTTTGGAGCAGGTTGCCCATTTTTTTCACATTCAGGTAGAGTCCAGGATGGTATTGCTCATTTGCTTCCCTTTGTATCACTGTCCCAAATATCATTTAGTTGATTATTCTCTGCCTTCCCACATCATACTTCCCTCATCATATCTTCTTTCAAAGAGGCTCAGCTCTCCCAAGCCGTGTGGCAGTAAAAGCGGCTCCACTGTATGTTCCCAGGCCTCTCTGCCCTGTTGCAGGCTAATCTCCAGTGTTGCCTAGCTACTCTAGGCAGCCTAGATACTGCATTGATGGGCATTGTGGGAATTACATACTTATTTCCCACAGATTTATTGAGTTCTGTTATGTGTGAAGCTCTGTGTTGGTTTCAGGAGAAATACAGAAATGAGTGTTAACAGTCCTGCTTTCAGTGGGCCTTTTGAGAATTAGGGTGGTAGGGTCGTGGGGCCTTGAGGGATTAGTTACATACACATGTGGCACAGTGGGTGGGGTGATAAGAAGGTGGGACAAGACGTATTGAGTACTGGGCCATGGCCAAAAGTAGCTAGTTTTAAGGATTTACACTCTCACAGTAATTCAGCAGTCCATCTGGTTCGAAGAAAAGATGGGAATTAAAAAACTCATTTCATCGTGGTAGACCTCAGACCTTGCTTGAGGCAGGGAGCAGAGTGCAAGCTGCTAGATTGCCAGCCGTTGGGCATTCTAAAGGAAAAAGGGAATTTTGAGTCTCAACTGCTTACTAGCCATTTGCTTCTTAGATTGAGCTCTGAGACATCATGAAAGGACCACAGCTGTTCTTCCTATTAGGCCATTCTGGAGCTTCCTTGATAAATGCTTTGGGCAACTTTCCCATTCTTGTTCCTAGAGTTGTTCTGGGAGGCTGTGTTGGGATAGCCCTCTCTAGCAGACAGCCGTCTGCAGGCTGTCCTCTGTATGGACACTTGCACAAAGATTTGTCCTGGAATGCCCTGTTGCCCTTGTGAGGAGTGGTTTGATCAGTAGCTCTCATGGGTCCCTGTTGCCTCTCTTCATAGCTAGTCTTGTGCAGTTAGTGAATTTGCCCAACCCTAGATGGAACACAACTTGAGAAGACTGGTTTAAGAAAGCAAGATTACAGAAATTAAATTAGTTTTCTTATAGGATTAAGTATATGTCCTTTCCAAGACCTAGAGTATGGCTTTCTCTTATTGCCTAGTGACTGACCAACTGTAAAACATGTCCTAAGAAAAGGGTGCTCCTTCAGCAAGTCTTAAAATCTGTTAGTAATTTTGTTTAGTTGGTAGAAATTGGAAGTTTCCTCATAGGTGCTACATAGTTCCTTGTGAACTGACCCGTGATAAATGAGTTTTTAATCAAGTTCCTTTAAGATTACTTGTTTTGTCAGAGCTTATGCAAGTTTTAGGCAAAGCGTGTATTACTGAATTTTAGATATTTATTAGCGTGCTACTCAAAACTGAATCCTGAACATCAGACCTGTAGCCGAGGATGTTTTTTAAGTGGATCACTAAGGTAATAAAAATGGAGGACGCTGTGCTAGTTTATTCAGTACTGTTTTTGCGATGTGGCTGATAATTGGGCTCATTTTTCAATTAAAAGACTCTTTTTGGTGACAGGTGGCTGTTTTCATTTTAAGGGGGTAGAGATGGGACATGAAAATGCGGTGAACTTTCTATGACCATTGAGTAATTGGCTCTTTTGCTCTTGGGTGCTTTGAGGAGAGAGCATTAGATGAGTGAGGATAAGCTTGTTTTTCTGTCTTTGAGAGCACTTACACAGGATCAGTTCTTCCTAGAAGCGTTCAGAACTGATGTTATACAACAGTACTAGTTTTGTGAACACCAGTCCGGCGGGTTGGTGAACTGCCATCTTTTGATTGACTTCTGGTTTCTGGGAAGTCATATGGGCGTTTTCTTTTAGAAAAGCTTGTTGGATAACTCCTTGGAATAATCTTAATGGCCTGAAAAGGTTAGCAGAGGCTTCCTTCCCAGGCCAGTCATGTACTATTTGCCTTTACTATGTGTAGCCCCAGCCCTGTGGCTCCAGGCGATTGTAACAGGCAGCGTACGCATGTTGTATACACTTTTCCTTTTTGTACTTTGCATTTTTCCTGCACGTGAGCTCCTGCAGATCATATATTCCTTGAACTCATACGCCCTCCTTCCTCATTTCTGTTCTGAGGGAACTTGGGGGCACTGAGCTAGGTCTAGACTGTAAATTCAAGTGTAGGTGGCTGCTGACATAGGACTGCTTCAGAGGAGACGTCTCCCTTTGTACCATCCTAGAAGTGATGGGGTGGGGATCTGGAGGTCACATGGAGACTCCTTGGCATTATGTGGATATGTGGCTCAACTCCTGTGTCAGAGCCTTAGATGGGTGACAGGAAAGAACCACAGTTGTCAAGATGACCCCTTACCAGGGCGTGTTACTGGTGTCTTCCCTGAGGTTGTGGGACCTGGGTCCCACAGGCACAGCCTCAGACTACAGCAGGAAAAGGAGACATTTTGGGGAGAATAGATCTTGCCCTTCTCAACTCTGTTGTTCTTAAAAAAGGTAGGGGGATTGGGTATAAGCAAGGCTCTTTCTTCTTTTTTTTTTTTTTAAGTTTTTTTAATGTTTATTTTAGAGAGATAGAGACAGAGCGTGAGCAGGGGAGGTGGCAGAGACAGAGAGACACAGAATCTGAAGCAGGCTCCAGGCTCTGAGCCGTCAGCACAGAGCCCAACATGGGGCCCGAAACCACGTACTGTGGGATCATGATCTGAGCTGAAGTCGGATGCTTAACCGACCGAACCACCCAGGTGCGCCAGCAAAGCTGTTTCTTGAGCAGGATACTCACTCTGGGAAATAGGAGCACTAGAACCTTGCACTTACTCTGACAGTGCCTTTAGCTGCTTTCAGGCTAGTTTAATAATTTGTGAAAGCACTTTGCAAACTGGAAAGAGACAAACAAATGGAGGTGGTTGTTCTTTATGTTTTCCCTTTGACTAGGTGAGTTCCTGGAGCCTGGACTTCCCATTCAGGAGTGGGCTGATAAATACAAAGCATTTAGAGTAGTGGCTGGCTCATGGCAAGTGCTGTAAAATTATTGGCAATTATTATTCATGAAGTAAACTATAGATCTGAATAGAAAGTGGTGGAGGAGAAAGTACTACTGCCAATATCTGGGAAGCTGTGAGGCCTGTTTTCAGGGCCTGTGCTAGTTAAGTCAACTGCTAGATTCTCCTTTTTTATGAGCCCCCTAAGTGTGCAATCTGTGTTGTGTGCATTTCATTTTTATATTCCCCTCAGGGCTTAGCATAGGGCCAGGGTATTGAAGGAATGAAGTTGCTTGAATGCTGATTATAGTCGGGAACTAGGCAGTTCTTACGTGACACATTTGTTTTGTCTTTCAGCCCTGGGCATTTCCTGCCCGAGAGTTCCTTCGGAAGAAGCTGATTGGGAAGGAAGTCTGTTTCACAATAGAAAACAAGACTCCCCAGGGGCGAGAGTATGGCATGATCTACCTTGGAAAAGGTGAGTTAGCAAGGAGAAAAGGACTCCTTTCTATCTATGTCTAAAGTTTCTCCAAAGATCTGATTTTATCTGGTGGAAGTCCAGAGTGAGTTCTGGTGGCGGGAGTTCTAGGACAGTTGGCTGTAGGTGTAATTGAAAGTCCTTTGAGTATCAGAGGTCAAGGTACAAAGGTGCAGGGGATTTCTCCCGATTCCTGCTCCTTGTTTACTCCTGTGTCTGCTTTCCTGGCCTGGTTTAAATGTGTGTACTACACCATAGCATTCTTCCTTATATTAGCCATCAGCCTGTGGAACTCCGTGGCTCTGTGCTTCTAGGTCATAGTGCTAATTGAATTCCTATAGATTTCCTATTGCATCTTCTATTTCCTTTATCTGTCTTGTGGCTTTTCTTCTCCTGGGGCTTTTTAAGAAAGGAAGAGTTGTTTGGGGCTTGTGGGATTTTGCAAGCCACTTGGTTTGTAATGAAATGGAAAGAACACAGGCTTTGGAGTTTTGTAGATGTGGATTAGAATTCTGGCTTCTGTTGGGGTGCCTGGGTGGCTCAGTCGGTTAGGCATCTGACTTCAGCTCAGGTCATGATATCGCAGTTTGAGGGTTCGAGCCCCACGTCGGGCTCTTTGCCGGCAGGCAGTTCAGAGCCTGGAGCCTGCTTTGAATTCTGTGTGTTCCTCTCTCTCTGCCCCTCCCCTGCTCACACTCTGTCTCTCTAAAAAATAAACATTAAAAAAAAATAAATAAAAAAAAAGAATTCTGGCTTCTGTTATCGTGTACCCTTACTTAAATCTTAACCTTTGTAAGTTCTAGTTTCATCTGTAAGCTATTGAGAGAGTTGAAAGAGATAGTATATGTAAAACAGTTGTAAAACAGATAGTATATGCAAAACAGCAGAGTATGTACTCAGTGTATGTGCGTGGGCGCACATATACCTATTGTTTCACTGGGCCAGATGGCTCATGGGACATTAGGTGTTCTGATCTTTTTTGGATTAGGTAGAGGGAGAGGAGAGTATGATTGTGGGATGGAGTTTGAACAGAAATCAGACATTGAAAGGATTGATTGGGAGGATATTCTCCGTAAAGCAGCCATTTTGGGAGTTATTTTGGGAGCAGATAGGGTTTTGTTTTGTTTTGTTTTGTTTTTTTATAATCTTTGATTAAGTTCTGTGATTTTTTTTTTTCTTAAATTTTTTTTTTTTTATTGTTTATTTATGTTTGAGAGAGAGAGTGACACAGACTGTGAGTGGGGGAGGGCCAGAGAGAGGGAGACACAGAATTGGAAGCAGGCTCCGGGTTCTGAGCTGTCAGCACAGAGCCCGACACAAGGCTCGAACCATGAACTGTGAGAGCATGACCTGAGCCAAAGTCAGACGCCCAACCGACTGAGCCACCGAGGCTCCCCAATTCTGTGATTCTTTGATGTAGTAACCTTCCTACTGAGCTGCTTTAGATAATCTTTTGACTTGGGTAGCAAGTAGTTGGAAATAAGTAAACAGGGTATGTGGCATGGCTAACAGCATCCTCTTAAGATTCTAAGCGTAGAGGTCTTAGAAAAGTGAGTTAGGGATGACCATGGAGTTGTCTTGTTTGATTACCCAGCAGACAAATACCCTTTTCACCCTCCCAGACAGATGGCTACCTGCTTCTTGATTGCATGGGAAACTATAGGATTAGTCATCTTTTCAGAAAGATACAAATTTGCTTTTTACCCAAAATTCAAATAACATAGTAGGATATAAAACACTTAAGCGTTATTGTTGGATGGCTACCAGTTAGAAAGAACGGAAGACAGAAGTGCACGGTCTTCAAAATGCAATCACTCAAGGATTTTATCACCTAAAAAATTGCAATTCCACAACAGCTGGTCAGTCTTCTGTCGCCCTGCCAGAGACCTCACTGAAACTACCGAAAATGTCAGGCATAGGTAATTTCTGTAGGGACCACCTTTAAGAGTTCTTTTAAGTAAACTCAGCCTTCAGCTAAAATGGCCTAAGTATTTATGTTGAGGGAAATTGACATTTAAAGTCTTTGTTTTTAGAAAGTTTATTTTTAAAACTGACCCAAATTATAAACTGGATATACTGTAGCATGCTAATGTACTAGTGTTTAAAATAAAACCTGGTACATGGGAGGTGATCAATAAATATATACTGAAAGAATGTTTGGAATTACTTACATCTTTCAGTTTTAAAGGTTTAAATGACTTAAAGTTTAATATTTTCACTCAACTCTTTTATCTCAATGCCATTTGTAATGAAATGTAATGAAATCTCAATGCCATTTGTAATGAAAGGAACAGTGGCTTAGATAATTAGTATCCTTATGTGTATCCTATTTCATGGTTTCTCCCTTTAAATTTTTTTAAAGTTTATTTATTTATTTATTTTGATTTTCTTAAATGTTTTTATTTATTTTTGAGAAAGAGAGAGTGTGCGAGCAGGGGAGGGGCAGAGAGAGAGGGAGACACAGAATCTGAAGGAGGATCCAGGGACTGAGCTGTCAACCCAGAGCTTGATGCGGGGCTGGAACCCATGAACCTTGAGATCATGACCTGAGCTAAAGTTGGACGCTTAACCAACTGAGCCACCCAGGCGCCCCTCCTTTTTAATTTTTTAAGTTTTACTCTTTATTTTTAATTTCGAGAGTGTGTTTGTGCCTGTGTGTGCTTGAAGGAGTGGCAGAGGAAGGGAGGGGGGAGGGAGAGAATCTTAAGCAGGCTGTATGCTTGTGCACAGCCCAACATAAGACTCGATCCCACAACCCTGGGCTCATGACCTGAGCCAAAATCCAGAGTTGGACCCTCAACCAACTGAGCCAGCCAGGCGCTCTACTCACTTCTTTTTATGTCGTGGAAGAATGGTAGAATTTGGGAATTTGTGGTTGATTTAGAACTTACTGGGAAAAAAAAAAAAAAGATTAGTCCTCTGACATTTGGAGAAAATACAGTCCCCTTGCTCAGAATATCGTCCCAATTGTGACTTGATCAGTTTTATAATTTGATAAGTAATAAGCAAAAGTCAGATCCTTGGCCTGCAAATTCCCCATTTCAGTATTCTATCCACCATGTTTTGTTGCTTCCTTTGGGAGTCCAGCCCAGGGAAATGTATTTTTCTCCCTTTTGAAGGAGCAATCAGAACTCACTTTTTAGAAGTGGGTCAGCCAATAGCCGTTTCATCGTGCTCTGTGCCAGGAAACTGAAAGCTGTTTGGTCTGCAACTAATTGGCTGGCTTTATGACCACACATCTTGTTTGTACCTGGGCTTTTTCATGCTTTCCACCCCTCTGACCTCTTGGCACCTTACTGCTCAACTTTTTCTTTCTTTCTTTCTTTCTTTCTTTTTTTTTTTTTTCAAGTTTATTTATTTTGAGAGAGCGTGTGTGCGTGATTGGGGGGAAGGGTAGAGAGAGAGGGGAGAGAGAATCCCAAGTACGCTTGTGCCGTCAGCCTGGAGCCCAACGTGGTGCTTGATCTCATGAACCATGAGATCGTGGCCTGTGTGGAAACTGAGAGTTGGACACTTAACCGACTAAGCCACCCAGGCACCCCTCAACTTTTCCTTTAATTGTTAAACCCTTAAAAACCCTTCCTTTTGACTTTTTGCTCTTTGGGATTCTTGTTGCTTTGAAATAACCAGTGCAATACTTGCTATTGTCAGATAGTTCTGTGTGTCTGTGTCTGGCTTCAACAGTAACCTCAGTGGAAAGGTTCTTATGATCCGTGCTCAGCCTCAGAAGCTGAGAATTCTTTTTTTTTTTTTTTTTTTTTTTTGAGGGGGGTGGGTGGAGGGGCAGAGGGAGAAGGAGAAAGAGAATCTTAAGCAGGGTCCAGGTGCATCACAGAGCCTAATGGCAGGGCTTGATCTCAATTGTGAGATCATGACCTGAGCCGAAATCAAGAGTCAGATGCTTGACTGCCTGAGTCACCTAAGCGCTCCAGAACCTGAGAATTCCTTGTAGAAATATCATTCATCTGAACTTTCTTTGGTAGGAAAAGAGGTTTAATTTGATTCTGTAGAAATTTGGACAATGCTAATGGCAAGGCATTTAGGCTGGGTTTGGGGGTGGTGTGTATATTGTTAGTGCTTATAGAAGTTGATATATAGTGTATCGAATATAAATCTCAACAGAATTTTATTCTGTGCTGACATTACCTATCAGCTAGACTCCTGTGTTTGTTTATCTGGGACCTTGTTCTCTGCCATATTAAAGATTTTTATGTGGCGATTCCTTTATCACTTTGTCTGACAAGCAGAGATTTAAGGGAATATACAGTCTGAAACCTTTTTCAATAGCATGGAAATGCAATTAATGTTTCAGGTGCCCAGGTAGAACCTAATCAGATTGGGTTTTAAGTTTAACTTCATTTTTCTTGCCTGCTGCTGTATGACAGATTAGAAACCTAGACATTACCTCTGCCCCCGTGTCTCCCAGAGCAGGAGAAAGTCTTTGACAAACGGTGTAGCTTGTCTTGGTGTCCTCTTGGAGCAGATAATAGGGCATCCTGGGAGGAATTGGACTTTCTGTGTAAAACGTGATAGACATTCCTAAACGAAGCCATATGATTGTACAGGTGTGACGACTCATTTGATTTGTTTTTAATTCCTGCTGTTCTGCTGAGCACTGTGCTAAGAGATTTACAGACATTGTGGTTTAATTCTCACAAAAAGCCACGTGGCAGGTACTCTTCCCTATTTACAGATGAATAAATTAAGATACCGAGAGACCTTGTCTAAGCTAGCAAGTGGCAGACTTTGTATTCTGCCCCAGACCTCTGCTCCTTAGGTCAGCGTTCTTTATACTCTCCTGGGCTGCCGTATATGCCTTGTTTTCCTTCAGTCCCCAAGATTGCCTTTTGCCTGGGAGATACACAGGAAAATTGGAAACAAAGTCCTAAGAAGATTTATAGACCTTTGGGTCTTTGAGAGTAGACATTTTAGGAGAAGAGGTTTTCTGAAAAACCCAACACTGTATTGCTGCCTTGTCCAATTCTCTGGCAACATCATTCTCCTTGAAGAGCTAAGGGTTAAAGTGGTTCCATTTGAGCTCTGCTGCTGCTGGAGGGAAATTTGAATCTTGTGTTTAATTCCCTTTTTCCTCCTCAGATACCAATGGGGAAAACATTGCAGAGTCTCTGGTTGCGGAGGGTTTGGCCACCCGGAGAGAAGGCATGAGAGCTAATAAGTAAGTGTTCATTACTCTTCTGTCCCCTTCTATTCCATTGTGAGAGCTGGGGTTACTCAAGTGGGGTGGGTAGTCAGCTCTACAGTGGCTTGCTGCATTTTCTTTCCTATCCCCTGGCATACAGTGGGTAACTTCTGGTGCTCTCCTGCTTTTTGGTACATTCCTGCCCCAGTGTGGATTATTCTGAGCCAGGAAGTAACTCAGCATTCATTAGTGGCATTTGACATGTATAACGCCTTTAAAAGTAGGCTTTGAGACAAGATACTTCCATTCTTTATATTCATAAGAGCCAATAGGCTATGTCTTATACCACTGACCTTCAGTTACACAGTATTTATCCATCCATTCCAAAAGATTTATTGAGCACTTACTATGTGCCAGGCTGTGTTCTGGGCACTGAGAATATAGCCATGAACAGAGATAGCTTCTGCTAACATTTTAATGGGGAGACAGACAATAACCCAATAAACAAATAAATATACAATATAGCATGCACAAGAAGTAAGTGCAATAAAAAATAAAGTGAAGTGAATAAATAGAATTCAAAGCAAAAAGCTGCTGCTTAGAAGAAGCAAGGGTAACTGATAAGGGCTCAATGGTTCTGTTTTTAAAATCAGGGAAAATTCTGTCTCTTTCCAAAGCCTTATAAGTCTGTTTAGGTCTGTAGATCTGTAGATGGTTAAGTAATAGGTAAAACTGTATTTGTTTAGCTAATGGCAGTGTGAACTTAATGGAAATGAGTATTAGTTATGTAAGCTTTATAGTACATGTATCGTGTTCAAGTTCACCAGTATTGGCTTGCAGTAGGATGGATTGCAGCTGGCTTTAATTAACACTTTAGTCTCTGAAAAGTGATATGTTACATCAGTAATTTGGAGGTTAAAGATGCTGTTTAAATCGTTAAGTCCTTGATATATTATATGTGACTGTTGTTGGTGCATAAAAGGCCTTAGGTAAATATTGCATGAACTGTACCAGTGATGGGAATGAGCAAAGGCAAGAATGTACTTTTTGCATTCTTCCTGCCTTCATAAACTTTGGGGCCAGCTCTTTCACCATACACTTCTGAGGGTCCTTCTTAACTGCAGAAAAACATTTGCTGGAGCCTATACTTGGGGAGTGAGCATGTGGGAATTTAATGAATAAAAACATTTGTCTTAGGTGGTGTTTTGGAAGCATGCTGAAGTTATATCTTAAGGACTGTTGGCATGATTATTGTTGGCAGTAGTTTTTAGGAATCCAGTTTGCAACTAGAATGAAAATTTTTAAGAAGCCCATACCTATATTGTACCATCTCAACAAAGAAATCTCCCCTGGAGTCCCAATCTTTATTTCTCTGAAGCTGTCTTTACTTAAATTCTCCTTTTCTCGGTTTCTATGTTTGCTTCTTTCTATCTCTGAAGTAATTTTTTATTGAATTCTGTTTGCAATCTTGGGTCCCCAACGATGTGACTGTCCTTTTTGGGGGGAAGGGGGACACAACAGTACTGAAGACTTCCGGCTTGAGAAATTGTAGGTCAGGGATCCCTGTTCCGGTATCCCTACTGCTCAACGTGGGAGACTGAATTTATGCATACAGCCATTAATGTCACCATTAAGGTATTGAGATTGTGGAAAGGCCCTGCAGTTCACAGTTTCCTTTATCTCGTGTGTGTGTGTGTGTGTGTGTGTGTGTTTGTGTGTGTGTGTGTGTGTGTGTGAGAGAGAGAGAGAGAGTGCGCGCGCGTGCACGCGCGACAGAGCTAGCGAGAGCATGCACTTTGTTTTTTGGTCTATCTTTTGGCTTTCTGGCTGTTCTCCTATATATTTGGTTTCTTGCTTCATGAAGAAGGAGTCTTCCATTTTCAAAGTGGAGGTTTTTCAAACTGTTTTTGCTGAGCTGGTCTTATTGAATGTGTAAGTAGTTTTGGGGTGACATCTATAATAACAGTATTTGCTCTGCATTCCCCAGCTCTGTTCTGTAGACAAGAGCAGTAAGGATGATTGTTAGTCCCTTTCTTTGTGCTGTGTCCTGCTGAGCTCTGCCTGGATTCCAGTTCCTGATTCTGGGATGGTTAAATGAAGCTGTACCCCCTGGAGTGGCTTCCCTGTGAGCCACCAACTTGTTCTCTTGTAATCACTGATGGTGGCAGTACCGAGATGTGTGTTCTTTGTATCTTCTCATTAAATGCTCTTACGAGCGAATCTGTTGTTTGAGGGAACAAGTCTGGAATCCGGAAATTGCATTCATGGTGATTATCTGGTTATAGGCTTGGGTCTGCAGCCATAGATCTGAAACGAGTGCTTTGGTATCTTCAAGGGGAGCAGATGCTGAAGAAAGAGTTCAAAGAAGAGCCTGATTTTTTTTCCTTCTTGTTGTGAACTCACTAACCCACACATGTTTATTTTTCACGTCCTAGTCCTGAGCAGAACCGGCTTTCGGAATGTGAGGAACAAGCAAAGGCAGCTAAGAAAGGGATGTGGAGTGAGGGGAACGGTTCACATACTATTCGGGACCTCAAGTACACCATTGAGAACCCAAGGCACTTTGTGGACTCGCACCATCAGAAGCCTGTCAATGGTGAGGCTAGTGGGAAAAGACCGACATGATGCAGGGTGATTTCTGTTTGCTCTCAAGTTTCTTGAGGTTTACCAAAACTATTTTACTTGGTATCTAAAGGAATTGTTAAGAGTGCAACAACACCATGGTATTTTGGAAGGTAACTTGAGTGCAGTTTACATAGGTTACATCAGGTATATTTTGACAGAAGTTAGTCCTTTGCTGGTGCAGGGTAGTAAATTGCTGGTAATTTTCCACATTGGAGATCTTCCTGTTTTCTAAAAGATGCCGCTTAAATAACATCCCTGAAATGTATATTCTGTAAAGATGTAAACACACACACGCACGCACGCACGCTATAGTTCTTGGCCCCGTTTTGAGACCCGGTTAACTACAGACTGAGTAAAATTATTAACAGATCTGACCCATTATTTTTTTGCTGGCACCTGGTACTCAGATAAGCATCCTAGCTTACGGATAACAAAGCTCAGGGATGAGCCGTGAGATCCCAGGAAGTTCAGAAGATGGAGAAGTCAGTCTAATCTGTATTCCCAGGAGTAGTTTGTAGAAGAGTCTGTTGTGTGCACACTTGTGATCTCCCAGTGCTTTGTCACTTCTCAGAGGGAGACTTTCTGAGGGTTTTGGGGAGATGAACTGTGTTAAATGCAGCTTGGTTGGGTATTGTTCATTCCTGGCATGACTTTTGCTAATGACTTAAGCTATTTTTTCTGTCACACAGCTATCATCGAGCATGTGCGGGACGGCAGTGTGGTCAGGGCCCTGCTCCTCCCAGATTACTACCTGGTTACGGTCATGCTGTCAGGGATCAAGGTCAGACCATACACTGGGCTATGGGGTGGATATAGGGTTTGTAGAAGCGTTCAGTGACAAGTGGATTCTTCTACTCTGGGATTTTGGACTTATTGACTCTTCCTAGTATGGGCCATTAACATTGACTAGAGTACTGTATACTGTAAGCTTTGCAGTGGGACTGTTCTCATTAGAGCAAATAAGATTAGAAAATTATTTTAAAGATTTTTTAAAAAACTATTTTAAAGTACTCAGTGTCTGTTTGGAGTGGGCTGTGTGGAGAGGTTGTTGAGACCCAGAGAGATGGGAGGTTCTGATGCTTGCTGAGAATGGTTTGTCTCAATGTGGGGTATCCATTTTTGATTTTTAAAAAATCAGGAATTTAAAACTAGGCATTGATGAATCTTTTCTTGGCAAGGGGTCATTTTCAACCATAATTTAAAATTTCCTCATGATAGTGACCTGAGTTTATTTGCATTACCAAGAAGTATGAGAAGATCTATTTCTAGTCACTTTTACCAATATGTTTTAAAAAAGGGGTTATAAGGCCTGATTTGAGACCTTACCTGGTTTAGCTTTGTGGAGTTTGTGGTTTTGGCTGGTTTGGTGTGGGGTGAGAGTGCCTGGCACTCAACATTTAGGCTGTACTACCCACCTACTTTACCTTTGCTTTAGTGCCCAACTTTTCGACGGGAAGCAGATGGCAGTGAAACACCAGAGCCTTTTGCTGCAGAGGCCAAATTTTTCACCGAGTCTCGACTACTTCAGAGAGATGTTCAGATCATTCTGGAGAGCTGCCACAACCAAAACATCCTGGGTACCATCCTTCATCCAGTGAGTGTGCCCATGCAGACTGGGCTGTGTGGGGTTGGATGGGGGTGGGGGAGGTGGGGTGTGCATTTGGTGTTTGATAGCCTGTGGTTTGCTTCTCTTCTTTTTCTCTGTATTTAAGAGCCACTTAAAGATCTTGGCAGGATTACCATCTGATTTTTGAGACATTTTCTAGGGAGATATTAGTTAGCTGATAGAGTTGGACAAATCTGCTGAACTACTACTCACTTTTAGAAAGTGGATCTCAACTTTTGAGTTCGTAAGAAGAGGAGCTCTTGACATTTCCTCAAGTGTTGGTCCTTGATGTTGAGAAGAGAAAGTTGCGAGGCTGCCACACAGGTGAGAAGTGGCACTGAAACGTGTGGAATAGGATTGCTGAGGTTTATATGTAGGTCTAGAAGGTAGCTTTTTATTTTTAAAAAAAATTTTTTTTTTCAATGCTTATTTATTTTTGGGACAGAGAGAGACAGAGCATGAACGGGGGAGGGGCAGAGAGAGAGGGAGACACAGAATCAAACAGGCTCCAGGCTCTGAGCCATCAGCCCAGAGCCCGACGCAGGGCTCGAACTCACGGACCGCGAGATCGTGACCTGGCTGAAGTCGGACGCTTAACCGACTGCGCCACCCAGGCGCCCCGAAGGTAGCTTTTTAAAGTATTGGTAGAACTATGATGAGGAATCCTTTCTATGGAAAAATTACTTTGTGTACCCCAGGCCTAATCCAGTTACCTCCTAACTCTGCTTTTGAGTCGGAAATAGGTTCTTTGTGTTATTTTAGTTGTGATTATCCGTTCTACCTGGGCATAGACTTTGGTAGGTGGATTTCTCCTGGAAAGGAAATGACCTTGTTTTATAACACCCAAGTGTAAATGCATTTTCATTATTGTTCCCTATGTCCAGTACAGAATAAACTCCTGTTACTCTTATTCTTTGGCTGGAGAATTCTTTCATGATGGCCGTTGTGGAAGGCTGGGACACTTGGTTTGGAGTGTGCCAGGGTCATGTCTGTTTCTTCTGGAGTACTCGCTGTCTGCCGGGGCCCTACCAGATGGCTCTGTGGCACAGTAGAATGGGAGTTGTAATTCATTGGGCAAAATGTAGCTGAAGTTATTCCTTTCCTCAGCCTGTTGTTCAGCTCTCTCCTTATGAAAAGGGGAGTAAGTGCTGATCTTAGGGAAGGAAATAATGAGGTGTAATCTCTACTAAAGATTAACATCCTCCTCTGCCCACAAGAAGAGCTATTGAAACGTCAATTCCATTCAATGCCACTAACATTTATCTTACTCCTGTTAAGTGAGAGTTACTGTGTTAGGTGTTGTGGGGATGGGAAGCCAAGGCTGTTAGGAGGGGCCGCAGAGTGGGGTGTCTCATCTTGGGGCTGGTTTCCTAATGAGAGAAACTCTACCCTCTCCTTTCCTTCCTTCCTTCCTTCCTTCCTTCCTTCCTTCCTTCCTTCTTCAGTGAACTGCAGTATAAATTGTGGCTGTTAATTTCAGAAGTCTAGAGAAATGGATTCTCTTATGCCTGCCTTCTCATGTGCCTTGTTTTTCAGAATGGCAACATCACAGAGCTCCTCCTGAAGGAAGGTTTTGCACGCTGTGTGGATTGGTCGATTGCAGTTTATACTCGGGGAGCAGAAAAGCTGAGGGCAGCTGAGAGGTAAGGTCTGTTAGGGAAGCCTTCTAGCCCAGGGATCTTATTTAGGATTTTTAGGGAAAGAAATCTAGTGGTCTTTTCTCCCCTATCTATGTCAGTATTTGTTACATTTCAATAATGGATTAAGGAAATTCCACAAAAGGGTAGGATCTTACAGAGGAGTGGTTTACTTATAAGTCTTTAGTTGTCTGATTCACTGCTGTACATTGAGGGCCTAGATTTTCACTTAGAAATTGTTCTTCACCAGATTTGCTGCTTTAATGTTTTTGGGTCACTTTTTGTCCAAGCATCTCACTTAAATTCTGGATTTTAGGCATTTGGAATGAAATAGCTTGAGGCTCGTTTGAAGATGATGCAGTCACTTACTGGCTGCTACCTAATAGGCAGGCTGGAGCCAGGGGTATGATGGAAACATAGAGCCTGTGGGTCCTAAAACAGGACCGTTCAGTGTTGTTAATGAAGCCTCATGCCCTCATTTATTGAAGCACATGTCAATTAAAAATGCTAATGCAACTATGAGATACTGTTGTCATGTTTTCAGCTTGGTGCCTCATGGTTAAAGCAGATGTAGAAGAAACTTATTTCCAGGAAAACAGTAGTCGATATTCCAAAGATTAGGTGGCTGTTTCAAGTATTGAGGTCAAGAATTTCTGGGCGTAGGTAAATTTCATTCACTTGACAGGGTAAATGGAAGACCATGAAGCAGGTAGCAAGAGTAGGTGAATAGAGATGATATTTGGGGAAAGTCCTGGCCACCATCTCCCAGGGTGCATTTAAGCAGAACACCACCAACCACTGATGCCAATGATTCACTCTCGAGGTGTGTTGTATGGCTTGTTTCAGAATCATAGAATTATAATTGTCTGGATAACTTTACATTTTTGGCCTTTGAGGTACACAGCTCAGAGATACGCAAGAACATGAATTGTATGACCATAATTTTCTTCCCTTGGATCTTTCATATCCTTCTTTGCCTATAAGCAGAAATACTTGTAACTTTTTATAAAAGTAGATTTTAATCTGGGCCATTAGATATGGCGTATCTGATTTAAAAACACCATGGTTCTATAAAATTTTTTTAGTCTTTACGTTCCACAGCTAAATTCAAAAGATAAAATACTCTTACAAATACAGCTTTCCAAATAACTCTGATTATTCTGTGATGCTCAGAATTTTTTTTTTTGTTTTCAGAAAACCCTGTAAATCCATTATTCTAAATACAATTTTTGTTGATAATTTTTTTTTGCATTAAGTTCCTGCCTCTCTTTGAAGAAAGTGAGTACAATGGCAGTAGTATCTACATGTTTTATAACATCTGTAGATTTTATGGATTTTTAAGAGGGCACATCATTAAAAAACAGGTTTAGACTAAGGAATGCAAATCATATTTCAATAATATGTGATTACTTGCCTGCTGTTTTGCATGCTGTATTTGACTTGCTTGCATTGTTAAATCTCTATCAAAGTATTTTATGTATTTTACAGCTACTACATGCTACTTTGTCTTTTTCTCCTTTTAGTTCTTCTTTTAAAAAGTGGCAGTACTGTTTTCAGAAATAATGATTCCTTTCCCTTTGACCTGTATCCGTTTATTTGTAAAGACTTGTCATTACAAAACACAAAAAGCTTATTTGTAAATCTAGCTGTTCATTGGCTTTAAAAAATTTTTGCACATATTCCATTTCCCTCTCTTAGCCTGACTGAAAAAATGCCTGATGGTTTTAGTACCATAAAACAGATTTTTGCCAACAAGTTTTTGCACTTTTGTCAGTGAACTCCTAGTGGATTTTTATCCCTTTTCTTACTCTTCAGATGTACTACAAAGGTGATTTGGTTAGCTGATAGTCTTTTTTTAAATTCAAATGGAAATTGAGCAGGCCTATGCTTTTTAAAAAAATACATTTGTTTGTTTGGATGTGGGTGTTCTTCCCACTTGAGAGCAGTTGCTCTGTGTTTGTCATTCCAGTGCGTGGCATTTACTAGTCACTGAGGAGATGCTGGATAAGCTAAAGAGCTAATTCTAGGTGGACTTGTACTGTCCGGGCTAGAAAGGCTGCACAGCTAGATCCCGGTCAGCCAGCCAGGGGCGTGTATGTCTTGGATGCCAGTTGCGGTACACTTTCTTGTTGCTTTCATACTCTGTTCTGGTTTGACCGGTGGCCTTGCCCTTGGGTGTCGTGTCTCTGAGTTAGAGAAGGATGCTGTACTCTTTGCTCCCATGGTGATGATGGGTTCCATTTGCTGACCTATTCTGTCTGAATGATGTGCATCCTTGTTTTTGTTGCCAGGTTTGCCAAGGAACGCAGGCTGAGAATATGGAGAGACTATGTGGCTCCTACTGCTAATTTGGACCAAAAGGACAAGCAGTTTGTTGCCAAGGTGAGTCATTCTCAGCGTCTTGAGATGCATAGTGGACATTGTCAGGCTAGTGACAATACAGTGATCTCTGAACCATCAAGCCAGGCCTGGAAGCATTTCTGTTGTAAGGCAAGCCAGTGGTGTGTGGATTGTGTGTGTAAGGGTTGTGTTACATGCATGTGTTTATTGCAGGGGAATTAGAAACCATAAGAACTTGTCATAAATTTGCATAACTTCATTAGGAATTCATGAGTTAAAGTTGTGGACGTTGCCACCTTGAAAGATCGCTCATATTGTCGGGCTTCTATTTGCCTAGCAAATGGCTTTCTCTTAGAGTTCCCATGTCAAAGTGTGTGTGACCTCAGGTTTCTCTTCTTTCTGTTTTGGGACTCTCGTGGTTTTGAGTTTTTTCTCATGTGATGTTTTTTTCCAGAGAGCTCTCCTGAAGTGTCCTGGGATGGATTCCTTTGACAGGAACTAGTGCTACTCAGTAGATTGTTTGGGTCCATCAGCAGTGCTGAGTGTTTTCTTCATTGCTGACTTTGGTACTGTGAGCGGTAGACCTGTTTTCCTCACTTTACCAAAGTGCTGTCATGTTTTCCAATCTATTTTTACTTTTGGCAAGAGATGCTTTAAGCTTTGTTTTCCTGAACTAAAAGAAGTTAATTAACATATCTATATCTGCTGAGAGGTGGCTGTCCCAAATGAGTTGAAGATGGAATACCACTAGGTGGCACTGTCAGCCTAAAAAATCCAGGTCTAGTTTCTCTTAGAATGGTCAAATTTTAACAGTCTCCGAGGAATTGGCTGAATTTCTTCACTTTCTTTTTTATGATGCCCAAAGCAATAAGTCACAGAGTGCTCAAGTGGCTTCCTTCCTTCTTGTCATAGGTGGTCTCCAGGCAGCTGTCAGGTTAACCATAATTGGGTCTTTGAGACCTAAGCATAATTAGGTCTTTTATCCTATTTAGGGAAAAGTTCCTGGTTGGATACTCCCCCATGCATCTTCCAAGTCTTGGTACAGACCAGAATGAACCCCTGCTTCCTTTCTGTGTGAGGACCGCACTAGCTTGGAAACTTGGACATGGCTGTTCCACCTAATTGGAACTACTTGGTTTTGCTTATGTTTCCTGTCATCTGTTCTAAGACTGTAGCTACACGGTGAAAGGGCGATCATTCACTCAGCAAGGGAGGCATGTCTTCTGTTTTTCACCATCATCACTCTGAGAGGGTCTGATATTTGTGATATAGATGAAGCTTAGGAGGGTCCCCGTATCTTGTACTGTCCCTGCTAGACCAGACCCTCTTCAGTTGAAACTGAGTTTATAGAGGGGTGCCTGGGTGGCTCAGTCGGTTAAGCGTCCGACTTTGGCTCAGGTCATGATCTCATGGTTCGTGAGTTCGAGCCCCACGTCAGGCTCTGTGCTGACAGCTCAGAGTCTGGAGCCTGCTTTGGATTCTGTGTCTCCTTGTCTCTCTGTCCCTCCCCTGCTCGTGTTCTGTCTCTCTGTCTCTCAAAAATAAATAGACATTAAAAAACAAAAAAGAAACTGAGTTTATAAGAGAAACCCAGAAAATTTTGCAGGGTTTTAGGCCTTTGCTGGTCAAGGTACTAATGCATTGCTGAAAAAAGAAATTTGAAAGAGTAGATGATTGAGTCAGTAGCTTTGTATTTTTCTTAAATATGGCTTTATTGGTAACTAGAGAAGAGCTGGCACATTTTCTCCTGGTTGTTTTTTTTGTTTTTGTTTGTTTGTTTATTTGTTTTAATCTAGGATCTCAGGATATGTATATATGTTTTGTTTTAAAACAGAGTGAGGCTTTCTTCGTTACAATGAAGTTTCATTTGTTAAAATGTCAAGTAGAGGAAATTGCCTCTAAAAACCATCTGAGGGTTAAGGGGAATAGCCATTCTCCTGTAAGTATCTTTAATATAAATTTAGGTCATTTGGATATAGGCCTGCTTCTAGAGTAGAGAGAGAAATGTAGGTAGGTAGGTAGGTAAATGGTTTCAAAACTTATTGAGTTTTAGAAATTCTTCAGCATTATTATTATTTTTTTAAATAGAAAGCATAAAAAGGAGAAGGAAAAACACTCATACTAGATGAAACTACTATCACACAGACTTTTTTTTTTTAAGTTGATTATACTGTTTATCCCAGCGGTTGACAGATGATGGCCCATGGGCCAGGCCTGGCCCTCCACTTGTTTTTGTATGGTCTGTGAAGTGTGGGTGGATTTTACGTCGAAAAAAATGTTTTGTGGCACATGAAAATTATATGAAATTTAAATTTCAGTGACATGAATACATTGGAACATAGCCATGTCTGTCCATTTCCATGTTGTCTGTAGCTGTTTTTGTAATACAGTGGCAGAGGTGAGTAGTTGTGACAGAGACCAGAATCGTCTGCAACGCCTAAAATATTTGATATCTGGCCCTGTACAGAAAAGTGTGCTGACCCTTGATCTTTCCCAGTCCTATTTGTAATGCCTTGATAGGATATAAGGCGCTTGAGCCAGAATGTAAATCAAGGCATTGCTTCTTTCATCAAGAAAAGCTTGCTACAGAAAAAATATCAGCAATGTTCTCAGTGATGTGGTTGATTTATGTTCTGGTGCAAGCTCCTACTCTCATTGCAGGCTGGCAACCACTTTTGAGTAGTACTGAGCTATATTATTTTGTATATAATTTTTAAGTTTTTATACTTTTATTTTTAATGCATAAAAGTTTAAAGAACTCTGTGGCTTATTAAGAAATGTACTAGTCTGTTTTCCTTTTTCTTGAGGCAGCCATTTTCAGTTCTTGGCTAGTCCATATCTTTGAATAAAATGTTTATGTTGCCTTCTTAATTTTTCAGTTTTAGGCACAACCCTTTTCCTTCATACCGTGGAAGATGAGGATTCACATGGGTGTGCATGTATTTTTCCTTAATCCTTGCAATAGGACTATATTCTAATTCTGGTTCAATGTTTACTTTGCAAATGCTGATAACTACTGAGCCCTGTAGCATATTGTGGCTACTTTTCATTTTCTGCAGAACTTTTTGTTTGCCCTGGATTTAATAATTTTAAAAGTTTGTTTTTTTTAATGAACTTGTTAATTCAACCCCTAGACTCTACCTAAATCTTCTCTAAAGACATTGATTCAGCCTGTTAATTTTATCTTTTTCAATTACATTTTCCAGGAACCTTGTGACCTATACCAATCTGGACTAGTTGTTTTGCTCTTCTTCTCACTGTTCTGGAGCTGTCATCTTTGGATATCTTCACCATTTGCCTCTGAAACCATTCTGATTTCTCCTCCTCAGATGATTTGGTTTTTCTTTCCGCAAGGTCTTAGCACTTGCTTTTTTATCCTGAAATTTCTCAGTGGTGCGCTGATTTATCCACGTGTGAGCGTATTCTTTTTAGTTTTAGCTCTTTGTTTCGGGTCTGGGAACTTTAACTGTTTTGTTGTTGATTTCCAACTAGCTTCTCTGCTATTTTCTAGTACTCCTGTTTGGATTTTTGACTTTGTTGACTGGTCTTCTAATTTTTGCCTCCTGTTTTCATCTTTGTCTTTTCTTCTTCCTAAATTTCTTCGTATTTACCTTTTAGCCCTGCTACCAAATGTTTTCTTTATGCTACTGTATTTTAAGACCTTTCTGGTCTTTGCTTCTCTGAATGGCTCTCATTTTTATTGAAATGTAGTTGGCATACAGTATTATATTAGTTTCAGATATATAACAGTGATTCAACAGTTGTATACATCAGTGCTTACTGTGATAAGAGTAGTTACCATCCATCATCATATGAAGTTATTACAACATTATTGACTATATTTCCTATGCTGTACTTTCTATCCTCATTATTTATTTCTTTTATAACCTCAAGTTTGTACCTCTTAATCCCTTTCACCTATTTTGCCTTTACCATTTCCCTTACTTTCCCTTACATTACCCTCTGGCAACCACTAACTTGTTCTCTGTATTTATGAGTCTGTTTCTGTCTTGATTGTTTGCTTGTTCACTTGTGTTTTTTTGTTTGTTTGTTTGTCTTTTTAGATTCAATCTAAAAAGCGAAATCATATTGTACTTGTATTTTTCTAACTGTTTCATTTAGCGTGATACCCTCTAGATCCATTCATGTTGTTGTGAATGGCCAGATTTCACTCCTTTTTATGGTGCAGTAATATTTCACATCATATATATAGTATATATACATATATATATACTATATATATGTATCTCACATCTTTATCCATTCATCTATCAGTGGGCACTTAGGTTGCTTCTATATCTTGGATATTATAAAGCTGCAATAAGCAGGAGCGCATATATCTTTTCAAATTAGTGTTTTTATTTTCTTTGAGTAAATAGCCAGACATGGAATTACTGGGTTGTATGGTATTTCTAGTTTTGATTTTTTTTTTTGAGGACCCGCCATACTGTTTTCCACTGTGGCGGCACCAATTTACATTCCCACCACTAATGCACGAGGGTTCCCTTTCCTCTGCATCCTCTCCAACATTTGTTATTTCTTGCCTTTTTTTTTTTTTTAATATTTACTTATTTGTGACAGAGAAAGAGAGAGAGAGAGAGAGAGAGAGACAGACAGACAGAGCATGAGCGGGGGAGGGGCAGAGAGAGAGGGAGACAGAATCCGAAGCAGGCTCCAGGCTCTGAGCTGTCAGCACAGAGCCGAACTCACAGACGTTGAGATCATGACCTGAGCTGAAGTCGGACACTCAACTGACTGAGCCATCCAGGCGCCCCACCCCCCTTGTCTTTTTGATACTAGCCATTCTGACAGGTGTGAGGTAATACTTCATTGTAGTTCTGATTGGCATTTTCCTGGTGATGAGTGATGTTGGGCATCTTTTCATTTGTCTGTCGGCCATCTGTATGTCTTCTTTGGAGAAATGTTGTTCAAGTCCTCTGCCCATTTTTAAATTTATTATTTTTTGGTGTTGAGTTCTATGGAGTTCTTTATATATTTTGGATATTAATCCCTTATCAGATATTGTATTTGCAAATACCTTCTCTTATTTGGTAGTTTGCCTTTTCATTTTCTTGATGATTTCCTTTGCTATGTAAAAAGCTTTTTAACTTGATGTAGTCCCAATAGTTTGTTTTGCTTTTGTTTCCTATGCCTGAGGAGACAGATCCAGAGAAAAATACTGCTAAGGTTGATATCCAAGAGATTACTGTGTGTGTGTGTGTGTGTGTGTGTGTGTGTGTGTGTGTGTGTGTGTTTTAGACTTTTATGGTTTCAGGTCTTCCATTTAGGTCTTTAATCTATTTTGAGTTTATTTTTGTGTGTAGTGTAAGGAAGTGGTTTAGTTTCATTCTTTTTGCATGTAGCTGACCAGTTTTTCCAACACTGTTTACTGAAGAGACCATCTTTATTGTATATTCTTTTTTCCTTTGTTGTAGATTAATTGATCACATAAGCATGAATTTATTTTGGGGCTCTTTATTCCATTCTGTTGATTTATGTGTCTATCTTGTTATTTTTTAATAGTAATATCACTTCTTCCAGAGATAAAATATCTTCTATTAACTTTCTGAGGAATTAATTATAATTTTTTGAAAAATTTCCTTTCATAGTCTGTATTTTCCATGTTGTTTTTAATTCTCTTCGGTTATTTTGGTCTCTTATTTTTCATATTAGAGGCTTTCCTTAGATGCCTGGTGATCTTTGGTTATCTTTCTTATTTAAGAATGAGGTCTCAAACACTGGGCTAAAATTAGTGAACCTATATATGGGATTTATGGTATATATCTTAAAATCCAGGTGCTTCTTACGTAAACCAAGTCTAGGTTTTGGTCCCATTTTCATCTCTACTTGAGATTCCTGATTTGACAGTTTCTTTGTCTTGGTGGGTGGGGGAAGTCTGCAGTATAAATCAGGTTGGCTATTATGTTTTCTTATCACTGGCTCAGGATTTAGCTTTTGTGAATCTGTGAAGTCTGTTACCACTCATCCATCTGCTTTCTAGCTTCCAGTGTTTTGTTGCCATATTCTTTTCTCCCATTATATTTGTCCTATTGGACTTAGGGCCAACAACAACAACAAAATCCCTTTATTTTTGTTTAAAGGTATTTAGGGAGGGCGCCAAAGTAAATGTTTGAGCTTGCTTTAGTTTGTTCATAATGTTCCATTGTGAGCCTGCATAATTTATGTAACCAGTCCCCAATAGGTCAATATTCATATAGTGTATAATTTTTCCATTATTTAGAAAATGGAATAAATCTCTATGTAAATGGCAATTATTTCCATAAGAATGTTTTGCAGCATATTTGCCAAATAGTTTTCTAGGAATGTTAACCATGTATTGCCCTATGTGTGTTCATTTTCTAATATGTTGTAGAACATAGGTTGACCAATTTTTTCTTAAAGGACCATATAGTAAATATTTTACATTTGGTGGGCCATGTAGTCTCTGTTGAAACTATGCGACTTTGCTACCATAGCGAGAAAAGAGGCTAGAGACAGTAGTATGTTAGTGAATGGGCCTGGCTATGTTCTAATAAAACTTTATGTTCAACAGCAGGCAGTGGGCTAGATGGCCCTTGGGCCATAGTTTGCCATCCTCTGTTGTAGAGCACGGGATACTACCTTATAGCCAGTAGGAAAAAAAGTGATTTGCAATTCTTTTCATAACCTAGAATCCAGCGGTTTTGTAGTCATATACCTGATTTAAAATGTCTGTTAATACTGTGCTACTTTTTCAAGAGAACCTAGAGGTGTCCTAAGGTGCCCTGGGACTTCACAAACACTCTGACCGTCCTACAAGTTTTTGCTAAAGGATACTTCTCTGAGGCTCATGTGACTGTAAGGCCTGAACAAATCGTGGTTCTCTCTTTCGCAGTCGCCTGCGCTGTCCCCTAGAAGTTAATTGTATAGGGAGCAGCTAAATAGCCTGAAAAGCCTGCGAAAGGTAACCTGAACTCTTGAACTGGGTGCCTCTCAGGTCCTGTAGGTGATTTTGGGAACTGATGCTGTAGATGAGATGTGCTGGCCAAGAGTCTCACTTCTGGGAAACTTGAAACTCAACAAAGTATTGTCTTGATACATGGTGTCTACTGAAAGAATGTGTTCCATCCTCTGCTTAAACTGTGTCACTTTTTAGGGAAGGAAATGCAAGCGAGGGCTCTCCTTGTCTCTCCAGGTTAGCAGAGAAGCATGTTCACTTCACAGCGATTAGCTGAGCCTGCTTGAGACTTTTGTGCCTGTCGTGGCTTGCCAGTTTCCTGCCTGCCTTCCCTGTGGCGTTTTAGCTGATCTGTGCTGTTTGTAGCCATATGGTCCCCTGAGCACGTGGCTTGGCTTCCCTGTCCCTGCTGCTGGATTCTTGGGCCTTGCTGATTTTATAGACCTGAATAACACTCAGGGGTGGTGGCAGGGCTGGGGAGTGACAGCATGTCTTCAGGAGGTGGAGTCTTCTCACTGCCCTGCCTGGTCAGAGGACTCTTGCTCAGTTCTCTTACCAAGTGATTGCTTAGAGCCCTTCTGCTTTGGGAAGAAGCAGAAGAATGAGAAGTGGTTCCTGCTTTCAAGGAGCTTGCCCTCTAGGGCTCCATCTGGGAGATTACTCTAAGTAGTTAACTGTCTGGACTTGTGGCCATGTGCAGTTTTGGAGGTCAGGTTGAAGCTATGCATGGATGCACACAGTGGACTCTAGGACTTACTCGGTGTGGCCCTGATAGCTTTTTGCTGTGCTTCTAGTCCTAGCTCTGAATGGAGTTCACTATCATGTCTCTCGGAGATGGTTTTTAAGCAAAGACACCTTTTAATATTTTTGGCATTATTTAGACTCTTCTGTTATGTTTGCATTTGGTAACGTGATGAGAATTTCCTGGGCTTCGGCCATAGGGCTTTCAGGTGAAGAGGAAGTTCTGGGGATGGTTTGGTTTGGAAGGTGACCTCTGCACCAAAAAGAGATCAAGACTTGGTTTGTAGCTTGCATTAGTAAACTGATTTGCTGATAAGAAAATAAAAATTGAATTAGAAAAGATTTGTAAAAAACACTTACCTGGCCTTTTCAATTCAATAAAATAAAAAATTTTATTTTTTAGAACAAGTTTTAGATTCACAGAAACATCGAACAGATGGGGCAGAGTTCCCACATTACCCCTGCCCTCATCCCAGTTTGCTCTGCTCCCTGACAGGAGTATGGTGCAGTTATTATAATTAGCATACCGGTATTGGTACGTTATTATCAACTGAGGTCCATACTTTAGTCGGATTTCCTTAGTTTTTCTCTAATCTCTGTTTTTCTGTTCCAGAATCTCCTCTACCATGGCACACTCAATTTAGTTGTCATGTCTTGTTAGGCTCCTTTTGGATGTGGCAGTCTCTCGGACTTCCCTTGCCTTTTTTTTTTTAAATGTTTATTTATTTTTGAGAGAGAGAGAGAGAGCAAGTGAGGGAGGGGCAGAGAGCTTCAAGCAGGCTTCTGTGCTGAAAGCACAGAGCCCGACGTGGGGCTCAAACTCCCAAATTGTGAGATCATGACCTGAGCCCAAGTCTGATGCTTAACTAACTGAGCCACCCAGGTGCCCTGGACTTCTTTTGCTTTTGATGACCGTGACAGTTTTGAGAAGTGCTGGGCGGACATGTTGAAGAGTGCCCCATCTATTGGAATCTGTCTGATGCCTGGTTTCCTTTTAAGTATTTGCTATTGACTAGTCTGCTTGCTCATGCTCAGGTGCCTGGAATTATTTGTATCAAGACATTGTCATGCTTAGTATTTTGTCAAGGGTACAGCCTGGCAGCTGTACCCTTCTGGGGAACGGCTCCAGGCCACTGCTGTAACAGTTGTGGCGTACTTTTAGTCGCTTCCTTTTAGTGGCTTCCGGTGCTGCTTCAGTTGTGTTTCCATGATTAGCTTTGGGGAGATGAGACCTAGCATACAGCCGTAGGGAGTAGGAGAAGCAGCCCAGTGTCATGATTTCAGATTTGGTGTCCCATTCTCAGTGGCCCCGTCAAAGCCATTCCTTGGTGGCATCCATAGAAGCCCCAGTGTACGCCGATGGTCCTTTTATTTTTGTCCAGCACTGACAATTTAGGCAGCTTTGGGAGTATTGGTAGTTGCGTTTGGGGAGCTATTCTGAGGATCTCTGAAGCTCAGGAAACTGTTGGCTCTTTTTGCTCATTTTATATATGCTGCAGGGGTTTACGAAGCTGAACAGTAGTTTCTTGGCCTCCCAGTGAACACGGTGGACAGGCTCTGCAGATGGGGAGTGTGGCAGCAGGCCAGAGATGGGAATGGATGTCGCTTGCCCCTGACAGAACTCTGCAGTTCTCTTGACTTGTGGCAGCCCTTAGCCTACACTCATCATCATTAAGCCACTCATTTTTTCCTTTTACAGTTGGGACTTCAAGAAATGGAGACATTGGGTTTAGGTCTAGTGTTTCGAGTCCAGCTAGTGACTTTGTGCAGACTTCTGCACCTGTCCCTTAGGTTATCTCCTGGAGTGTGTGGTATGGTAGGTGTGTATAGGGGTGGGCTGAGTAAGGATCTATTGGCTTGTGGAGAGAGTGAGCGATGTAGACATACATGGACTTATCCAGGTGAAAAGCACCGTAAGAAATATCACGGTTATAAATGCGGTCTGCAACGGTGCTGATGAGTAGGCTTTGAACAGTAATCCACTCTGCATTTTACTTATTGCACAGTACGTGACTATAACCACTATTTTATTGCTTCTTCTGTGTCTCTGCTCAGGAGCTGCTTGTTCTCTGGACAGTAATGACACAATTTAAAGAGGAATAAAAAGTCATAAGCCTCACTTATACACACATGGGCACACACACACATGCGCTCACCACACACCTCTTCATCCAAAAGCCGGGCCTCGTTCAGTTGCCAGCATCAGAGCGTGCAGTTCCTGAAGAGGAGGTTTCTAATCAGGGAGATGCCGAGCAGAGAGGCTGTTGCTGAGGCCTGAAATTTACAGCTCTAAGAATCCATTTGCTGCCGCTGCTGCTAAACATTATAAGGGGTGATGAATGCCAGTAACTTATCACAGGGGTACGCTTAGATCTTCACGTTCTATAATCGGGGTGAAGATGTGAGCACTACGATGCTTTCCCTGGTTTTATTCCTCTCTGAGCACAACTAGGGGGTGGGGAATGTCTAGATATTTCTCACATCTTGATTATGGGAATTCCCCTATGTTTTTGGCACTTGATAATTTAATAAGAGTTTTGGTGGGAGAGGAATGTGTAGCTCTGTCCATCATTGAGATTTAGCAAATACTGTGAGGTGTGTGCATTGGAGATGGTGGTCCTGTACTTTTGAGGGAGGAGCAGTGTTGATTTGCTATACTAGCTACTTTGCTTGGTGTGGCTTTCTGGAATTTTTCTTCTCTTTGGTTTGAAGGTAGGATAGCAGAATAGCATGTATCTTGGGTTCTTTGGCCCATGAATGTTTTATCATCCATTTTATGATACTTCTCCTTTTACCCAAATGTGGGATTTTGAAGAATAGAGAAATCATTAGCTGTGGTCTGTCTCTTTTGTGCAGTTGTCCAAGCTGCTACTGGTGCCTTTAGGGAGTGGGAGGAAGATTCCATCGTGATGGGCATTTTTGCTTGGCATTAATGTCTAGATGGCAATGGGAAGGTGTGTTTTTTCTTTCTGTTAGTGAATCTGTATTTTTGGTTGTACCTTCTGGGCTGTTTTCTAAGTCCTACATGATTGGGCTGGTGTAAGGGGCTCTTTGATTTGGAGGGTCCTATAGACGTTGGTACCACCCATACGCAGGTAACCAGCCCTGACCTTGTGGTCCTCATGTCACCCACCACAGCTCATGCTTTTGATTGCCTGGGGACTTGACTAATTTTTTCTGGCCAGGTGAGTTTTGGGTTCTGGCTGTCTGGGTTTTAGTGTTTAGCCTTTGCGATTCTCAGATCTATCAAAAAGGTTAAAGCAGAATGGCTGTGGCAATTTTAGACTAGCTTTTCTAGTCTAACTAACCTACTAACTAACTAACCTACATTGAGGTTTGCAAGTTAATCTTATGTACTTGAAAATTAAAAATACCCTCTTTCCTAATCTACACTGTTGGTTCTCAGACCTTTCATTACTCTTCTGATCACTGGCCTGTTTTTCCCTACACTTCCTGCTCATTACTTACGGTAGAACCTGGGGATGCCTTCCCATCTGCCAGTCATAGTCAGCCTTCCATGGACTACAGCTTGATTCCAACTGTCATCTTTCTTTTTTCATTCATTCTGTCTGATGGTGCTTTTTTCCTGCTATTTCCTGTCATGTATAATTTCTCACTTGGTTCAGATTGTTTGTTAAATCAGTCTTTTCTTTCTGGTATGTGGTTGGTTGGTTCTTTGGAACAGCCATTTTTTGGGGGTGGGGGGCAGGAGTCTGCAAGTAAATGGGTGTATTCTGTTTTAAAAGATATGAAGCCTTCTAGAGAATAGTGAGGGCTCTTTTAGGATACTTATCAGTGTGATATCCACCATAGCAAAGGGGAGTCTAGCTCCTTTTGTTTCTTGCTTGAAAGAGGAGGGAAATTTTGCGAGTCTGCCCTCACTGTGGCAGCTGACCCTGTAGTTTGTTCAGCTGCCTGTTGGCTCCTGATGGGGCCTGATTGAAGCCTGGAAGAGTTGGTTTTGATTCTGCAGACAAAGTGGATGGTGACAGTGATATGTAGTCAATAGCTACCTTGTAAAAAAGTATTACTGGTTTAAAAAACAAACAAACAAACAAAATAAAAACCCCAAAAAAACCCTGAATAGCCTTGTAACAACAGGCTCTGAATATAATCAGGTGAATTGTAGACCGCTAGCTGAATTACGGGTTCTAGTTGTAACCCTGATGTGATCCTAGGCCAGTTTCAGTGCGATTTTATTCTGTACACCTTGGTGGAATGTTCTAATAATCTCCTCAGAGGAATATTTGTGCTTTTGCACTTTGAATAGATATCTTTGGAAGTTACCCAAGAGTGGAAGTTAATCTTTTTTAGCTGAGAGTGGGCTCCAGTGTTTCTGATACTGGGGTCTAAAACAAAGTTGCCCATAGTAGTGCTCTGAAAAGTTGGCTTTTAGAGTAGTTGAAGTAATATATTAGCAATTTAATGTTTCTGCCCTGAGATTAACAGCTGAGCCTCTCCTTTACCATGCTGTGATGACAATTCTTTTTGCCCTTCACTTGCGTTTGATTTTTCTGCTGTCTTTTGGGGCATCCTGTTTTGGTTCTTACCTAGTGCTGATATCTTCTATCCAGCCCTTGCTTCGTTTCCTAGATTCACACTGAGTAAGGAATTTTGATTTTAGAATCTGTTTCAAGGAATATCATGAATAACATGTAGAGACGAGATTTCCAGTTTGTAAGCTTTGTAGTTAACTACACATCTTGGTCAGTTAACTTCACGTCTTTGTGAACGATACAGATTTTGCCTCATAGAGAAATCATAATAAGGTCTTTGGGAACTGATAATTATAGCACTGTTCTCTCCAACATTGTTGTACCATGAAGGATGATATTGAAATGCCCCAAATGGCTATTGATCTGACTTTTCTCCTTATGACTGTGGTGGGTCTTTCTCCTTAGCATGTGTGCTATGAGGTGGGCCATCTGAGCAGGTCTGAGCATTTTTGCTTCTTGCCCACAGGTGATGCAGGTGCTGAATGCAGATGCCATTGTTGTGAAGCTGAACTCTGGTGACTACAAGACCATCCACCTGTCCAGCATTCGACCACCGAGGCTAGAAGGGGAGAATACACAGGTGAGAATGGGGAAGGAGTGGAGCCTCTTTTCAAAAATCAAAAGGAAGGAGCTGGAGAATACTTAAGTATGGTACATATGTGTGAGAATGCTCACAGAAGATATTTTAATTCTCCAAAGTATTATTTCCTAGTATCTGCAGCCTGGCTGCGCAGGTATCAGTTTCTTCTGAACCACATTCACTGTTCTGCTTTGTTTTGGGTGGGCATTACTGGCAT
The DNA here is from genome assembly GCF_022837055.1 of Prionailurus viverrinus. NCBI lineage: Eukaryota > Metazoa > Chordata > Mammalia > Carnivora > Felidae > Prionailurus > Prionailurus viverrinus. The sequence continues at coordinate 144,883,398 of NC_062562.1, forward strand.
TCTGCTCTAAGGGGCTTGAGAGGGGTTAGGGCCAGGATACATGAGGCGGCAGTAAGTTTTGTTAACAAGATTTTCTTTGAGAATAAGGAGAGGAGAAGGTCCGTATCTCATGTGCATGAATGTGATGCCTGTTTCTACTGGTCATTTTGATTTGAAAGTTCTGTATGTTTTTGTTCGGGGAAGAAATGAATCTTGGCATCTGTATTCTCTGGGGTCACCTGCTTCGTCTGTTGCAAGTGGTAACTGAAATTATTAGTTACACTGTTTTGTGCTATTTGTTGGATCTTTTGGCAGCAAAGGTGCTTCCCTAACCAATGTGTATGATTGGGGTATATCAATTTTGAGAAATACTTAGGAAGAAAACTATTGAGTTGGTAGTCTGCAGGCAGTTTTGCTGCAAATTTTCTGCTCATTTTCTTTCCATTGTTACGAGTGGTGAGAAGTTGGAGATACAGACTGAAGTTTTTGTTGAATTACTTGTTTCGTGATATCTTGTTTTTACAGACCACTTTCCAACTTTTATTTTTGCCTTCTCGTGAAACTACAGTGTGTAACTGGGTATAGAACTGGGTCCATTGTGAGAGCTGGTGCCACAGGCAGGTGTTTGGACAGTTTTCGGAAATTAAACACAGCATGGTTTACGTTAGTGCTCTGTGCTTTAATTTATCCCTTTTGTAGTTCCAAAGAGGAGAAATTTGCTTTTCTGATGTTTTGCACGTATACGTGTCTTGGTGCATTTACAAGTTTAAATTCATGCCCTGTTTTCATTTGCATGAGAGTTTACAGACAGCCCATAAGAGTAAAATAAAAATATCGTGATTGTCTTTTGAATCTGATTGTGCGTAAGAAACACATACAGGAGGGGTTCTTTGAATGTCTGGCCAATCAGTTCGTTCTCTCTTTTAGTCCCCCCACAGAGGAGGCAATTTAATGCGGCAAATGGTATTGTGGTAAGGTTGAGAATTTAAATGCATGAAAGTCTAGAAATGCCAAAATAAGGTTCTCTCAGTAACTGTAGCTGTGCCTCATTGCACAGAGTAAATAGACATCTCCAGTTTTATCAGTATTGGGAGTACTCCACGATTCGCATCTGTGCCATGCAGTTGGAATTAAGGTTCCCACGGCAACCACAACTTTGAAATTCTTGAACGTTAATTTTTGTGCCTGCCTCATTGGCCAAAGCATTATGTTAATGTAGACTGTGTAGCTGAATTTCAAGCAGGTTTTAGGAGGGTGGGGATGTTATAGCTCAGGTAAGGTAATAGCAGGTGTTCAGGAGTAGGAACTACTACTGAGAATTTTTAGCTTTTCCAGGAGCCTTTGGAACTCTTCAGGGGGTAATGGATGGATTTTTCCCTTAGCCTACTGGATAATGGGAAGTTGTTGGAATATATTCCCTAGTTTAGGCAGAGTCCTGTTTATAGAATTCTTGTTCTTTACCAAGGAAGGTTATTTCTCACTTTGTGTTTAATTTTATTTTTAACTTCTGTTCACTCCAGAGATCTTACACCATTTTAAGGAAGTTTGAAGTAAGGCTTAGCTGTAAGAGTCTACAATATACAGCTTAGATGAAGTGAAGAATGATTTTTCTTATTTCTTCTTAAATTCCTTTCAAAGATTTTAATGAGGCAGTCACGTAAGAAATAAGTTAACATAATGCACTCTGAGTACATTGGCGGAGGGTGCCGTGAAGAACCCAGTTACAGTGGGCACTCGGGAGTCTCCCCAGAAGCAACTAGGGTTCCTCTCTTGAGTGTTCATGGATGAGAAGTTAGTGGATGGAAGAAAGGGCACTCTAGACCAACACCGACTGCTCCCTAGATCTATAATGCAAGCCACACAAATGAACTATATTTGTTATTTAAAATTATCTGGTAGCTATATTAAAACCATCAATTTTAATGCATTTTATTTTACCTGATATATCCAAAACAGTATTATTTCAATACTTAATGAATGGAAAAAGTTAATGAGAGATTTTACTTAATTTGATATTTAGTAAGTCTTTGAAATCTGGGGTATAGTTTTATACTTGGAACACATTTCAGTTTGTTTTAGTGTATTTCTAGAGCTCAGTAGCCACCTGTTGGTAGTGGCTTCTTAGAATGGACAGCATGGATTGAGAAATTCAAATGAATGCCATTGATAAGTATTTACCAGGTATCTGCTTTGCAGCAAATGCTATGGGAATGCAGCAGGGAAAAAACTTTCGTGGAATCACCCTCATGGAACTTTAATTTAAAACCTAGTAGGGGAGATACACAAGTAATTCCATTTATGTGAAATGCTATGAAAGAAAAGTTTAGAATTTATAAGAATGTACAATCTGGGAAGGCTTCCTGGAGGAAGTGATGTGTAAAGTGTAAAGCCTCAAGGGTGACTAGGACTGAGCTAGGTAAAATGTGGGGAGAAGATAGTTTCTGACAGAAATGGCGGTAATGACAAGAGTTGGGTGAGTTTGGGAAGAGGGAATAATAGGCACCGTGGATAGTGCATGAGGGGTACGATGCCTGTGGTACAAAGTGTAGGCAGGGCCAGATCACACTTGTCCTGTCAGCATCTCAGGATACTCAGAGACTATGGGGTATTTTGTATGACTGGAATAGAGGGTAGTTAATGCTAGGGAGTAGTAAGAAATGGGTTTGGGAGTTAGGCAGGGGCCACATGCTGAAAACGTGTGCCATACTTTTAGATTTTTGTGTGAAGAATTTTAAACTAGGCAATGGCATGTTTGGATTTGAGTACTCTTGCGTTGGTGGCTTGCATTTACAAAACATGAAAGTAATTTGCATTTATAAGGGAAGATCATGCTAGATGAAAACTCATCTGTAGGAAGGAGTTGTGGTGTTTCTTTTGCTAAGCCCCAGTTGACCATGGCCCTGGGGGCAAATGGAGTGCTGACTACGAACTTGTGGAAGTTGTTCTAGCAATTTCTATACAGGAGGATTCAGAGTTCTTTCCTTTCTACTAAAAGAATTCCCCAGATCTGTGCTTACTTTAAAGTTATCAGAGATTTACAATGTGGGTATCGGAATATAAGTCACCCGGGGATCCCAGTGAATCCATAACTTCATGTATGTAATGACTGGGAGAGCAGGCATCTGCTTGGAGTCTTTGGTTTTTAATATTCTTTACTGTATACCATCTGTTCTTGTAGCTACAAGGGGAGTCCAGTCAAATACTCAAGGCATAGATGTTGGGGCTGGGACCTCTGTTAACCCATATGGTGCCCTTGTGCAAACTAGAGAGGGCTGCCCCCTTCTTCCAGGGCACCCCTAGTCAGGGCACATGGCTTGGCAAGCAGAATGGCGGTTGAATTTCAGCTCCCATTCAGCCTCTGTCTCCTTGGCCAGTGCCCTTGAGCACAAGAATATATGGCTGTCCTAGTTAGAACAGGGCTGATTAGAATCTCCAGTGAAAATGTTGGTATGTTTGGGGAATTGAAATGGTCTTGTAGTTGCAGAAATGCGGCACGCTTGAGGATTGTCCGGAGACGACGGATGGACTGCGGAGGGCCTCAGATGAGACACTTATATTGCCTTCTGCCTCATCTGGGGGAAACTTTCCGAAGATGATTGACTTTGAAATGGAGAAAAAGATAATCTTACAGTTTATGGTTTTGGAGCCTGTTGTATGGTATTAGAGCAGAGTGGGAGAAGGTGCAGGTTAAGGAACTGGAGGAGTAGGTGAACAGGGAAGCGAAAGTGTTAGCATGACCTTCCTCAAGGGCAGGCAGATGGTGGGCAGTGTCTCCTGCTGCGGGCTAGGCCTCCCTACAAGCTCCCAGATGACGACCCAATGGGGCTTGACCTTCAAGTTAGGAAGGGGAGATTCTTTTAATGGTTATCTTCCCCAAACCCTAACAACTCTAAAAACCTGTCATCGACTTAATATAGATCTTCCAAGACATCTATCTATACATTGTGGGGATAGTAGGGCAAATTGGATTTTCCTTTTTTGAACACAGAGACAAGTTCATTTCTCTTAAATCATACATGAAGGCAAGGAGGTTTTGCCCAAGGCTAGCCGTATACTCCACTCCCCTTTTTTGGGTTACTTTGTAATGCAGCCAGAGGAAGGGCTCTGGACAAAACAGCATGATCAAAGGACCTGTTTTCATCCTAGGCAGCTGCTTTCCAGTAATATCCAGGAATTCATAGGTAGCCATTACTCCCAGAGTTTGGTTAAAACTGAATTTTTTGCTGGAAAGTTTGTCAGGAGAGTTAAAAGCAAGGATGTGTAATATTTTCCTCAAAGATTACAGTTAGATAGATGCCTGATGCTGTTGATTCTATTGCTGTGGCATTGATGCTTCTGGATTATTTAGGGTGAATCCAGTGTCAACTCTTTGCGATCTTAACTCCTTCAGGCTGAGGGCCATTTTGGACACCGATGTGTGGTGTTCCTGAGTACCTAAACACGTATCAGGGTTTCTCTAAAGGTATACTGGAGTTTGTTTTATGCAGTTGTTTGCCGCAGAGAGACAAGTGCTAAGTGTTTGAGGAAGACTGTGGCTTTTCTGAGCTACTGCCTTAGAGGAGACAACACATTGTGTAATCCCAGGACTTCTAGAGAGCATTTGACTTTGATCCGACATTGGAAAACATAATGCTCCTGGTGCCCAGGGCTGCCATAGCTTTGTGTCACACTTGGAGTGTTAATGACAAAAGATACCCCTCTGGCATCTGATGAAGGGGCTGACTTATTCCCCCTTAAAGTTGGTTTGGCCTGCGTAGTGCTGTTGTGGTGGACAAAGATATAGAGCTGGAATTTACCTCGAAAAAGGTACGTGATTTTCCCAACGCCCAGGTGTTAAGTGTAGAAAGTTTGCTTTCAGTTGCAAGGCTTTTTTTCCTCAAACTCCTGTCTATAGAGTCTCTCTCTCCCTCTTTCACACATGCGTGTACACACACACACACACACACACACACACACACACACACACACCTTCAGCTTGGGCCTCTGGGAAGTGTGGAAACCTGAAGGTGGAGCCTTTCCCCTGACCTCGAAAACCTATGCTTTCAGTTTGTATTTGATTCTATCACCTTATCTTTCAGCCTCCTCCCTGTGGAATTTACCACATAAATGTTCTTTCACAGCAGGCCTCTAAATATTTAGTCGTGGGCACCAGAGGATCAGTTTTGTTAAAGCTGTAATCTGCCTAATCTCCCAGTGTCCTTGCTGCCTTTTTTGGGGGTGTTTGTTTCTCAGGCCCGACCCCACGGGGTCTCTTCTGTAGGCACTCATGGTTGACAAGCTGCAGGTAGGCCCGTTAGTGATGCCCTGGGATTCCTAAGGGCGTTTTCTCAGAGGCAGGGCAGTTTCGGGTGCTAATAACTCCATTTGTTGTACAGGGCCCCAGGGTGCTTTGCCATTTAGACACGATTAAAAGCGGTTCTCAACCTATTCCCTTCAGTTGAGATTTTTGAAAGCAAGATGACTGGTCCCTCTGGACCCTAAAGCAGACGATGCTGCCACTGAGATGCACACCAACAGAGAGCTGTGGGGCCGCAGTCCCTAAGTGAAGCCAGGGCAAACCAATAAACCCACTGACTGTGATCTCGCGCATGGGACTGGGAGCATAAGGCAAATAGCAAATTAGAGCGGGACTCCAGCTTGGCATTAAGGACCTTGGAGAAAAGCAAAAGCTCTTTGAAATGGATATAGCATTTCACCGGTTTCCAATGGAGAGACTTGGGGACTGCAGCAATGTGATCAAAAGACGTAGAATATGTCAGAGCGCTGGCAGAGGCATTCTGTACCAGTTTCCGATTTGTTTGATCTGGGCGTTTTTGAGAAGAACACTTGAAACCTCCTTTGTGAGAGGATTGAAAAAAATTACCATTCGGAGACTGTGGGTGGGTCTTAGCTCATCTATTTAAGATTCAGGATGTACGTACTCTGTCATTTTTAAAAGATTAATTCCTGTTCCTCTGCTGGGGAGGACACTGGGGGCAAGCCTGACTCTTCTTGAGGTCAAGACATTTGCTATCTGGGTAGATAGCAGGGTTCCTCAAAATGTGAATTATAACTGGGAAAAGACAGCAATTGCCTGTTTCCCTTTGATTTACCTTCTTCTCCATATTACTACTTAAATTTTCCTTTGTTTCCTTTAGTTAATGCATCCCCTTTCTCATGATTTTGCCTATCCCCTTCCAATAATTTTTGTAGGATTTGAACAATCTCGTGGGGCCTGGTGCTTAATCCTTCCCCGAACCATGTGCATTTACCTTTTTCAATCCATCTTCCTCTCTTTCTTCTCTCTCCATTTAATCATCACTATTACACAGTTCTATATTTTCAATTTATCTAAATCTTCCGAGTGCTAGCGTGTTCATATTTCTTGCCTCTTTTCAGTCCTGTGAGCTGCAGTAATTCTCTGTTGTTTCCAGAGTTGGCAGCACCATCATATTTACTGTCCTGTGACCATTTACCATAGCTGCTGTGCTGAGGTAACTGTCTTTCTTGCCCTGGTTCTTGAAAGCTCCTTTAGGCCAGAGATTTCCATACCCACAGTCTTTCCCTCCTCTGTCTCATCCTGTACTGTTACTTATGTCCAGCCCGCTTTTGGTTACAAAGCCTAAACTCCACTGTGAGCCAGAGTGGAACTGGTTTTCTCAGCTTCATACCCCTCTCTTTCAGAATCTTGCAGAGTGCTGTGAATGCAGCAGGTGTTTAGTAAATGTTTATATCAAAAATATATGCTGAGGCTTAAGACCTAATGCATGTATTGCTTTTGAGTGGCATCATTGTTATCAAATCCATTTGACTGCTGCCTATAGTCATTCCAACTTGAGGCAGCATGTCCTGGTGTTGAAAGGTCCTGGGAGGGAGTGTTTTTTTCTCCTTCCTAATTGGATTGCTTGTTGTTGTTTTTTAATGTTTGTTTATTTTTGAGAGAGAGAGAGCACGTGCACAACAAGTGAAGGAGGGGCACGTGCATGGTGTGCGCGTGCGCACGCACACACACACACACACACACACACACAGAATGTGAAGCAAGCTCCAGGCTAGGAGCTATCAGTGCGGAGCCTGGTGCGGGCTAGAACCCATGAATCGTGAGGTCATGACCTGAGCTAAAGTCGGACACTTAACCATCTGATCCACCCAGGTGCCCCTTGGATTGTTTGTTTTGATAGCCAGGTTACCCATGGCTTCCTTTTCTGTAGGCACTTCCTCTTTCCCACTCCCAGGTTTCAACCTAGTTGATGCATTTGGATTGCCTAGCCCTGCCCCTTTCTGAGCCCTGGTTTTCCTCACACTGGCATTCCATTAGCATAGTATGGACTGGGTTCAGTCCACCAGAGGGGCTAATCTCAGGATTTTAAGTGATTTTGCAGTTGGTCCCCAATTGCCTTTCTTTTAACACCTCCACCCTTATTCAGGCTTTCCCAGATATCTTTCCTTCGTGGCAGTCCAGGTGTCTTGATTCATTGGAGTTTTTAGGTGCACTTTTTCCCCAAAGGCTATATATTTTTTTACTGTTGTCGACCTTGTTGGTTGTCAGATTATTTCTTTGCTTGGAACTAATTTTAAAATCAATTAGAGAGCTTTCCCTTCATCTTTCTCTTTTTATTTATGAGATACTGATTGCAGAGCTACCTACACTGTGTTTAGATAAATTACCTTTTTTTTTTTTTTTCCCCGCATAACATTTATATTCAAGGCAAGTTTAGTGCAGTCATCAGTGCTTTCGACTTCTGCAGGCCAGGGCTGTAGGTTTCATTCCTTGGTGGGCTAATTAGCTTTTTACTTGGAAAATTTGAGTTAGTTCAAAAACCAAACATTTCAGATCCTCATGTCCTATAGGTGCTATGGATCTAGGAAGTTATTTTTATTAGGGAAGTGTTGATAATTTTAGAAACGGAATTTCTAATCTCGACCATTTGGTGTATGTTGTGGTCACAAGGTGGATTTCAGACCAGATGATAGATTATGGAGGAAGAAGCCTCATTTCATGTCACTGCTTTGGAAAAGGCTTTTCAGAACTGAAACTAGAAGGGGAAGCTGAAGGACACAGATGCTTGCTTTTTTTCCTAGTAAATGACAGGTCTATTGCTTAGGCATATTTTTGATGTCACTTTTTATTTCAGCCCTTCTTTGAAAAGCTCCGGTCACTTTCTGGGTTGTTCACATTTCAGAGGCCTTCATTTCACCATCTAGTCTGGTTTTGGCTGCAGATGCCTTTGCCTGGTTCATTGTTGTGTGGTGGCCACCCTGGCACATTGCTGTCCCACAGGAGGGTCTCTAGAGAGAGAGAGGCCAGTTGATATGCTCTCCCTTATCCGTGTTTCACAGCATCCGTGAGGCTGAGTGGAAATCTCCTCTTTATGTGGCATCTGCTGCATCTTTGTGTTCAGACGCTGGTCCCAAAATTTGGTTCCTTCTGCTGTCCTGCTGATTCTGGATAACCCACACAGTGGCTGCCTGTAATTTCTAGTTTCTGCTTTGTAAAATGCTTTTTCTCTTCCCCGTTCCCTCCCCGCCCTTCCCTACTAGGTTTTTCCAGTTTGGTTTTTCTGCATCAGGTAGATTCCTCATTTCCTCACATCTATTGCTAGCTCACTTCCTGGCACATAGTTGATACTTACATGTTTGTTGCATAATGGCTTATTTCATTCTCACTGGCTGTCTTGTCACTCCTTGTTCATAATTTGGGAATGGGGTATGGGCAGAATACACCAACACTTGATTTTCGGAGTCTGTAGCTCTACCATTGGTAGGACATTTTTCTCATCCTTACTAGGGAGGCTGATAGGATTGTTTGATTTTCTGTGCAGTTATCTTTTGTAAGGTGGCCTGGAATTAGGAGAAAGCCACATTCTTATTCATATGGAGCTGCCTTTAGCATCTGCTTATCCAGCTGGAGGGGCTTGTTTTAGAAACACTGCCTTGCAGAAAGCTGTAGGTGGATCTCTGTGGAAGGGCTGCTGATGTGTTGCATGCCCTGGGCTCTCTTTGCAGCCTGCCTGCTCCCTCGGGCTCTGGCTGGAGGCTGGTCCCTATGGGTGGGATGCAGTCTGTACTGTCCTCCCTGTCCTTCTCGGACCCTTTTTCCTTTTTACCTCTTAGCTCAGCTGCTGTGCGTAAGCGCACTGTATTCCGCATGGGGGAACTGGCAGGTGGCTCCGTTTTCTGGTTTTGGCCACTGGGACAGCCAGGAGTATCAAACCAGTTTGTTCTTTAAGAAGAGGGAGACTTGGGGCCCCTGGGTGGCTCATTCGGTTAAGCTTCTGACTTCGGCTCAGGTCTTGATCTTGCGGTTTGTGCGTCGGGCTCTGTGCTGACAGCTCAGAGCCTGGAGCCTATTTCGGATTCTGTGTCTCCCTCTCTCTCTGCCCTTCTCCCACTTGTGCTCTGTATCTCTCTCTCTCTCTCTCTCTCAAAAATAAATAAAATGTAAAAAAAAGAAGAGGGAGACGACATCACTCAAAGCAGCGTCTTTTATTTATTTCTTATAGAGGAGAAAGAAGTTATCCCAGTCCTTTGCTATTCTTTGAGTGTGTATTAAACTAACAGCTCAGTGTTTTCCTCAGGAAAACATCCAGGGTTCCTCCCTGTCATTTGGGCCGGGCTCTGTCTCGCCTTCGCGGATTGCGTTGTGGTGCGGCCGCCTCACTGTTAAAGCTTTTTGGCTTCACCGCCTACCCCCACCCCCTTCCAGTCCTCTTCTCTTGGAGGAGTGAATGGCTCTTTCAGTCTAGACACTCCTGTTTGCATACCAAGTTATAATTATTCTGGAGGTGCTTATACTCAGTAATAGCAGAGTTCAGAAAAATGTCCGCTTCCCAATTGAAAAATCATTAAGCTGCTTTCAGTTTGTACCAGCGTTTGGGCTCCATGTTGTGGTTGTTTTTTCTTCAAGTAGAATTAACATAGTTCCAGGTGTACAATATAATGATTCAACAGTTTTGTACATTGCTCAGTGCTCATCAGGGTAAGTATAGCCTTAAGCCCCGTTCTCTCTTTCTCCCATCCTCGCACCCACCTCCCATTTGGCAACCACCACTTTGTTCTCTGTAATAAGAGTCATTCCAGTTGTTGTTGTTGTTCTTTTTCTTTTTTCCTTTGTTTCTTAAATTCCAGTGAAATCATATGGTATTTGTCTTTCTCTTACTTATTTCACTTAACATTGTTTTCTCTAGTTCCTTCATCCATGTTGTTGCAAATGGCAAGATTTCATGCTCTTATGGCTGGATAATATTCTTCTGTGTGTGTGTGTGTGTGTGTGTATCTCACATCTTTATCCATTCATCTCTGGATGGACACTTGGGCTGCTCCCATTATTTGGCTATTGTAAATAATGCTGCAGTAAACATAGGGGTGCATGTATCTTTTTGAATTAGTGTTTTTATTCTCTTTGGGTAAATACCCAGTAGTGTAATTACTGGGTCATATGGCACTTGTATTTTTAATTTTTTTTGAGGAATCTCTGTACTGATTTCCACGGTGGAAATGTTATTATCCATGTTATTATTAGGTATCCATAAAATACAGCAGGTAGGGGATAGTCATTGGAGCTCTGTTAGGATAGAGACATCTCTCTCTAAAAGATACAGATTGGTCCCAGGTATCTGACATGGTAGATGGAACCTGACAAACTGAAAATTCAGTGTAAAAATCCTACAGCCTTTCATTTCTTACCCTCATTACCCAGCGAGAAATGAATTCTGAGGGCAGAAGCTGATGGTGTTGAAGATCTCTGTCCTGGAATGTAATCGAATGTGCTCAGGTGGAAACATGCTCTCTCCTTGCTGCTGTGCCCGCCTCAGAGTTGGCTGCCTGCAGACTTGGGCCTGATGCGGCTCCTTTCTCCTCAAGCACAGTATTTTCCCCACCTTTGGTTCTCCAGAGTTTTAATACAGGCCGGTGCCTGTTCTTTTGTTTGTTTACTTTTGTGTTTTGACTTGGAAAGCTTTCTGAAGTGCCTGAACGGTAAGAGTATTGATTTGTGCCTCTGCTACTTTAGCTTTCATTCTGATTTCTTTCCGTTAATCTCCACCCCCAGCTCACTGCCCCCCTCCCCCCCGCTATAGTTCTTCCCATCCCCTCCCCCCCATTATGTCTCTCCTCAAGTACAGAGAGAGAGTTTGTAAACTTTGGTTTGGATGAAGAAGTCGCTTCTGGCGCACACGGTTTGGTCACTCCATTACCTGTTGCTGCACTCCTCACACAGGAGCTTGTGGCTGCTCCCTGTGCCCCCCTGCTCTTCACTGTTACTCTGACAATCTCTGTGCTATATTTTGAAATTTTTTTTTTTTTTTTTCAACGTTTATTTATTTTTGGGACAGAGAGAGACAGAGCATGAACGGGGGAGGGGCAGAGAGAGAGGGAGACACAGAATTGGAAGCAGGCTCCAGGCTCTGAGCCATCAGCCCAGAGCCTGACGCGGGGCTCGAACTCACGGACCGTGAGATCGTGACCTGGCTGAAGTCGGACGCTTAACCGACTGCGCCACCCAGGCGCCCCTCTGTGCTATATTTTGGATGCTGCATGAACCTGTGAGTGAATGCTTACCATTGTTGAAGTTCACTGTTGTCCTTAGCTGCCTTGCTTTGGGGTTCACTTGCTTTGGAGTGGCACCTTTAACCTGAATTCAGTAAAAATATTGATAGCAGCCAAACTGGATTGCTCTAGTTTTCTTGGATAACCACATTTAATTGCTTATTAAATATAATTTTATGTTCTAGGAAACTGCATTTGCTCAGTTTAAGCTAGGCCGATATCCTTCTGCTCCTAGAATTTACACAAATTGATACCTTCATTGGTCAAATGCCTAAATCTATAGCTGATTGATATTGATTTGAAGAAGTTGCCTCACTGATTGCTTTAGAGTCTTTGCCTTCATTTTATTAAAAAAAAAAATTTTTTTTAATGTTTATTTTTGAGACCGCGCGCGAGCAGTGGAGGGGCAGAAAGAGAGGGAGACAGAATCTGAAGCAGGCTTCAGGCTCTGAGCTGTCAGCACAGAGCCCGATGCAGGGCTCGAACCCGTGAACCGTAAGATCATGACCTGAGCTGAAGTGAGATACTCAACTGACTGAGCCTCCTAGGCGCCCCAAGTCTTTGCCTTTTAATGAGTGCTTGAGCCTGTACGGTGTGCTTGCAGTAGGACAGAGTTTTCCTTCTTTTGGCTTCTTTGTGTTAAAATGTTATTCATGACACTTGGTGGAGAACAGTAAGATACACCTAATTCGTAACCGTTGTGATAGGTGTAGGAGCCGACAGTGGGGTTTGGCAGTGGGGAAAGAGCTTGGGTTCTGAGTCCAAAAAGGAAAAGTGGGAATTTGTCATCAAGGAGCAGGGTGGGGTTGGGGGTGGTGGAGGATGAGGAACCCAATTAGATATTGAGAGTAATCAGATATTGAGGGTGGGGAAATTGGGCTAAACTGACTTAGCAGGATTCTTGGCAGAATTGGACAATGCAGAGATGAACAGAGTTCCCAAAAGTCAGGACCCTAGCTGAGAAGGGAGTTCAGAGGAGCCTGAGTAGAATTTGGTCAAGGAGAGAATCTTTGTCATTTGTGATGTCAAGTTTTACCCTTGCTATCTGTAACTAGTGGTAGAAAGTCCATTTCTTGAGAGACTGTAAGGTTCTTTTCCTTGGTGCCTGTGGGAGAAAACAGGCTTTAGACCATTGCAGCTTCGGATACTTTCCCCAGCTGCTTTCTTGCTCCGTCTTTCACTGCCATCTTTAGACTTTTCCCTCTCTCTAGCTTGCTCCTCAGTATTAGTATCTTTGGCGGTGGGCAGGAGTAATAGGGAGCAAAGAACTAAGGAAATGGTTTTATTTTCCTTTTTTCCTTTAACCGTAACTCCACAACGACCATGTCTTTTCTGCCCGGCTGTAATCTCCTGCCATGGCTAGTTCAGGGATGCAGAGCCCTGCATCATAGTAGAGTCCCTGAATTTGATGCTGCAGGAGACTTGGGGATGTGCAATCTAAGGAAGCAGTTTTGGACTCTCCCATCCTCGTGCTTGCATATCTTACAGCATCGCGGTGGTACTGAAGTGCCTGGAGTCCAGAAGCTGGGCAGTAGGAACTCCTCCCTTGCTCTTTCTGGCTGCCATTTGACTCTGATACATCTCTCTCTCCCTCTGTCCCCTTCCCTGTTAGGAAAATGATGCTTGTGTGTGTGGTTCTAAGGTATCCCCTGATAGGAAGTTCTACAAGGGGCACATCATTTGATTGTTAACTGTCAAGTTCATTTACAGTATGGCTGCTAACACTGTTGCTTCTCGTTTGCTACAAACAAGCTCTGTCTTTCTGGGTTTGCCCAAGATTCCAACAAGGACAGAGATTGAGTGGATCCCTGTTGATGCCATGTCTTTTGATTGAATAGCAACCTTGGAATGCGTACAGGGTTCTGCCCCTGCCCTCTCCTCCTTGTTTCCCTTCCCCTGCCCCGCCCTAGCTCAGATACAAAGATGTGTGCCCCTTTGAGTCACCATGAAATCCAAGTGAGAGCATTTCTCCTAGAGTAGAGGCTAAGTCAGTTTTTCCTAGGGTATGGTTTGTAAGCTCCTTGTGTTAGAATCCCTGTGGTTAGAGCCTGGTGGGTTCCTTTTTCACACTTGCCAGGTGTTTCCATTGTACTTCCACTTGAGGCTACTGTTCTAGATTAGTGTTCCTAGCAGTAGGAAGGTGGAGCTTTACCAAGGCTGGCTGTCCAGGATTTTGGTCACTGAGAATATAATTTTTCTTTCCAGAAGCAGACTTAGATGTGGTAACATCTCTGCTGTTTCCTGTGTGAGCTTTTCTTCCCCCCAGGTCCCAGAGCCAACCGCAAACCAGATATATCCCTTCTTAGCTTAGAACATCTCCTGAGGATTCTGACGAAAGGAGATAGGAGAGTTCTGTCTGAAGACATTTATCTGCGTCAGAGAGCAGGGCTCTTTGGGGAATAGTGGAGTTTCTTGGGGTTTATTACATACGATTTGAGCCAATGTCAAGTTTAGGTGGGGCCTGTTCACAGTTTCTGGGTGAATTTCATGACAAAAAAATGAAAAGATTTATGAAGTGCCTTGTTAGATCTGGTTCACACCTCATGTGCCATCATATTAACTGAACTTGGTACGCAGAGGAAAGGGTGCAGGGTAAAGAATGTGCTTGCCTTGGGTGTGTGCAAGCAGCCCTCGAATGGCTGGTACGTAATGGCACATACGGAGGGCCAGAGCCTGACTGCCGTTCAGGATACAGCACAGCAGAATCCTGGAGTGCCTTCTGAGTCGTGACAGGTGCACAGCAGTGCGTGGTGCAGGTGTAGTGTTGGGCGATGATGACTCTGTATTAAGACTGATGAGGGAGGAGGAAAGCTTGTCCATTTTTTAAGGCCTTACAGAAGGTCTTCTCAGCTTAGCTGCTTTCTAGGGCTAGCTCTGAGCTTTACAGGCTGTGAAATGCTGTCTGTTATACTGGTTAACTGATTTCGGCTAAAGGAACTCACAAAGATGTGATTTGTAAGTCCGTTTGTGGATTTATTAATTTATGATGCAAAGTCCAACTGCCAAACAGACCAGGATGTTCTGATGGGTGAAAGTGTTCTCTTTCTTGTGGAGGAAGTTGGTTTATTGTTTACAGAATTGGAGTGAAGGGGATTGCTGGAGACCGAGGAAGGCTGAGGGGCCCTGGATATGCCTGTGTGGCCCAGGTCCATTTCCATCCCTGTCAGGTCAGGAAACTTGAGGCTTGGGAAGACCAGAGTTTGCTCAAGGCTTTTTCTCTGGTAAGTTGAGGAACCAGGATTCTAACAGAGGTCTGTGTTACCTGTCTCCAGATGTGCTGCATGGACTTTCATGTTGCTGGGGTAGGCTAGTGACCCTCCGCCTTACACACTGTTGTGGTAGGGGGACTTCTCTGTACACTCCCATTTTCCAGAATTTCTGTCATCTGCCAGAAGCTGCAGCTGGTTGTCTTTGTTTAGCTTTCTTATTTCAATGTATTTTTACAAATTAAAGTATTTCCTGCAACCATTTTGGAGGTACCATACTTTATATCAGGAGATTCTAATTTATACTTCGAATGAGTGTTTAACATCAGAAAAATATATCTCCATATTCTTGTCTCCTGTATGAAGTTTTTCTGGCAGTAATCTTGCTGTTTAGAATGGTCAGGCCATCCCTATGAAGAGAGAAGAGATTGGATAATAAGGACTCTGAACACCAGTCCTTTTTGTACAGCCCTGTGAGCATTTGCTTGTATATACTTCATTATTTTCAATATTTTTTTATTAAAAAAATTTTTTTTTAGTGTTTATTTTTGAGAGAGAGAGAGAGAGAGAGAGAGCGCATGAGCGAGAGAGGGGCAGAGAGAGGGAGACACAGAATCCAAAGCAGGCTCCAGGCTCTGAGCTGTCAGCATAGAGCCTGAAGCGGGGCTCAAACTCACGAACCGTGAGACCATGACCTGAGCCGAAGTTGGAATGCTCAGCCGACTGAGCCACCCAGGCGCCCCCATTATTTTCAATATTTAATGTTCATTTATTAAACCCATTAGATGGATGGCTTAGGCTTCTGATTTCATCTAAATTTTCCACCTTAAATATTTTTTCCTTATTATAGGTGATACATTTATTTACTAAGTTTTGGGAAATTTAAAGAAGAAAATACAAATTAAATCTTACCATCTAGGGGCAGCATCACCACTGTTAATATCACGGCCTTCTCACCTGCTTCTTTGTGTTCGTGCTTCGTAACTGAGCATTTCTGTTGGCCTTTAAAAAATTTCCAAGGTTATTAAGTAACCTCCACACCCAACGTGGGCTCAAACTCACAACCCTGAGATCCAGAGTCTCATGCTCTACTGACTGAGCCAGCAAGGCGCCCCTCCAGAACATGATTTTTAATGACTGTGCAGTTTTTAAAAATGTGGATGTACCAAATCTGTTTCCACTAATTTTTCTGTGTATAAATTATTTTGAATTTTTATAGCTGTTATATCTACATTCTTAAAAGAGAAAATTTGCCTCAAAGAATGAAAAGGTCCGCTCAGATCGGAGGTAGCTCTTGGGCAAGTTGTGCTGTAGTACAATATAAGATACATGTTCCCACAGGGGCTGATATTTAGCCCCACTGGCAGTACACTCTCTAATCAGCTAATTCCTTATCTATTTGTGTTATTTAGAAGCAGGCTGTGATCCAGGCCCTTTGTGTTTGTTGCCAGGATGGCTCTCTCCCCCCAGCTGAACTTGCTGCATCTGAAATAAAGGGTAGAGTAGATGGTAAATCTTCTCCCGGGGACCACTGCTCTTTTCTGTTGCCCAGACTGGGATCTGGTGAGACACTTTAATGGGAACACAGAGGCTCCCGTGGCAGCTTTGTGAGTGCAGCCTGCAGTATTTGTTTCATCCCCTGAGCTGCTCTGTCAGTGACTTCCACAGTGCCACGTGCTTGTGAGTATTGGCACAATTACATTGCACCCTATTGTGATTAAAAACAATTATCCCACAAATAAGTGTATGTAAAACAGCTATATTTAATTAAGCAACAGCACTGATGTCCAGCAGATACTAAAATCACTATTGCTAATTTAAAGGAATATACCAGGCCCCATCTTGAGGAGGGGATGCTGCCCGCTCAAGGTTGGCAGGAAATGAGTCAAATGGGATTTCTGCACAACCCTCTGCCTGTCTGTGTGGGGAAACCTGAGCACTGGCAACAGAGTCTTGTTTGATCGCAAGAAGTGGAATGGTATTTACAGGGAGTTAGGGCTCAAATTGTTGAGGCCGTAAGCTACGGTCAGCATCACAGGTATTCTTTCAGGCAAAAAGGCAGCCACTGACAAATGCAGACGCAGGTACAGTGAACTGTGTTCCGTGTCACTCAGCAATTGAAGTGCTGCATTCTTTATTGGCTAAAACCTGGTTTGGTGCCTTGGGAGCATAGAGCGTCTTATGATACACCAACCCAGAAGTTACAATAACTCTTTGTATGGCTACCATCTCTATGGCATAATCAGAAGACACTCTCAGAGCCTCTAAACTGTTCACATGCACAATTTTGCATTCTTTTTTCTGATGATTTTTTTGTCTTTTCTCTGAAGGTTAGTACTTGCTGTTGGCAGACCCCCACCCCCAAGCTGAGGACTGGCACGTTTCCTTACTCCCAGCGTGTTGTCCCAGCAGCTGGCAGGATAGCTCTGGCCGCACATGAAGCTGTTTCTTTAAGGATCACCTGTGTGTGTGGGAGAACTCCATCAGCAGAAGGTTAGAGGGCCCCAAATGAAAGTTACATATATTTACAGTTTTTTAAAACTCTGATCCTTTTCATATCTGTCCTTCAGAGAGCATCATCTCTTCAGATAAATGTGGTCTAGGGACCCCAGGAGACTAGGGAGAACGGAGGGAGAAGAGCTGAGTCACTGGTCTCTGACTGTAGGAGGTGCTCTGTATGACCCCAGGGGTGGTCTTCACTCTTTTCACAGCTGCCTTCCTGCTTCTACTTGATAAACTCTCCCTGTTCCCCTCCAACTGGCTCTGCAGAGCCAGCTGTAAGAGCCAGTAGAGGGCTTTGGAAGGGCACTTACAGGGTTAGTTGCGTTGAGTGGAGATATTTTAATTTGTGCACAGGTGTGTAGCTTGGAGTGGCATTGGCTCCCTCTGGTTTGATTCCAATGAAACTGGGAGTGCTGGGTTTGTGCTGAAGTGTCTGCAATTTCAGGAAGGGAAAGAATGAGTTCAGGGCTGGTGATCATCTTGTGATATTGTGTCATTCATATGGGCCCTTCCCCATGGTTCTGAAGAAGAAATTAGTATATTGGTCATTTGAAAAAGTAATTTTAACTCCTAGACACCCTGCTACACTTGAGTAACTTCTGGAAAGTGTAATATTTTACCCAAATCCCATTAAATGTTAGGCACTCTTTCTACATTCCCTTTACTGTCCTTTAACTGATTAGTGAAATATTTATGTGGACCCAGAAGGCTGATTTATTTATTTTATTGTCTTTTTAAATAACTTGCCTCTCCCTCGTGCTGGGTGCTTTCTGAGACCCAGACAACCACCATGATTTCTTCTGCCCTCCCTTGGCCTGTATCCGCAGGGAACTGATTTTAGCTTTCCTGGCTTTGATGAAGCCTCTAGCTGTCCCTCCCCCTAGGTGGGTGGTGATAAATCCACCCCAGATGCCTCTACCAATGGACAGTGTAACTCATTTTAGGGTATATAGCAGATCAGCGGATAAGACTCAGCATTCTTTCTACCCCCGCAGATCCTAGGGAAAACCATGGAAGAGATGCCACATGTGAGAATGGACTTGGACCTCTTGCTCTGGGAGCCTTTTTTGTCCTAGGTCTGGGGGGTTGGGCCGTGGTTAGTTCATTGGCCAAGGTGCTTTAGAAATTTTTAAAAAAATTTTTTAAAGTTTATTTATTTATTTTGAGCAAGTGAGAGGGAGAGCTGGGGAGGGGCAGAGAGGGAGAGAGAGAGAGAGCGCGAGCATGAATTCCAAGCAGGGCTCCTTGCTGTCAGTGCAGAGCCTGATACGGGGAGATCATGACCTGAGCTGAAATCAAGAGTCAGATGCTTAACCCACTGAGCCACCCAGGCGCCCCCAAGGTGCTTTAGAAATTCTTAACCACATGCCTCTGTCTGGGTAATCAGGCAATCGCTGATGAGGATGGTTTCTGAGATGTTGCTCTGGAAATAGATGACAGAACTTGGGGACCAAATCCTAAAATCATGGTGGTAAAAGATTGGTCAGAAGAGAGCCTCTGAGTGGGGAGATACACTCTTCACAATGCACTTAATCCCCCCAGCCCTTCATGTTTGCCAGCATAAAGCATGTGACGTACCTTCCTGGCAGATCCCTCCTTGGTGAGCCCGTGCTCAAGTTGCTCTCCGTAATTAAATTCTCACTGTTGCCTGCAAGCTCAGGTCTCAGGTGTTGTTTTAAGGTTCAGGGCAAATCAGGTTTCTGTATTTCCTGCTCTAAGGCTAATTGGCTGCATTTGTTGGTAATGGACACATGTCTGGCTGTGTGTGGGGAGGGAGGGGGTATCTTTTACTCATCAAGCATCTTTTGAATACAAAACGCTAACAGAAAAAGACAGTAGCTTAGGTATTTTTTGAACATTAACTTTTTTATGTGTTGATTTGGAATCGTGGAATGAAAAGCACACACAGCTTGGAACCCAATAAAAGATTAATGGGAAACAAAACCATGAACTCATCAGTGTCTCAACTCCACTAAATTACAGTCTCAAAGAATCACAGTAACTCATCTGTGTGCCCTGGATACAACCGATTATTGCCTGCTTCAGGTCTGACTCTAGCAACATGGCTCAATCAGCAGAGCAATGCAGAGTGAAAATGTTAAGTGTCGATGCTTTTAATGCAGAGGTTCTCAAACCTTGGCTGCACATCAGCATCACCTAGGGATCTCTTAAAAATCCTACGTGCCTCAAGTCTACTGAATCAGAATTTTTAAGTGTGTAGGGTCCAGCTGGTGTTTTTCTTTTTTCTTCCCCTTTCTCAGATACTCCTGATGAGCAACTACGGTTGAGAACCTCCTTTGTCTGTGTCCTGGGTGGCTGTGGAAGTGGAGATCTGAGTGGGATTGATTCTGAGTGAGGCCTTAAGATTAAAAGTGATGGCATCTAGCCCAGATAAAATCGTGTAGATGTAAATCTTGTTAAACTTACCTTACGAATTGTTTAAAGTAATCTTGTTCTTCTACACATTGGGGAATTTTAACTTATTCCATAATAAAGATGTCATAGTCACTCATTTTCGAAATGACAAGTTTAAATATTTCCTTTCTGGAAAGCTATTCCCTTATAAAGCATTATTCCATATTCTTGTCACTTCTGGAGGTAGGGAGAGAAAATCATCATCATAGTTGTGATATTGTGATTTATAATAAGAAATATATATTTGGTCTTCCTCCCTATTCCTGGCACAGAGCTATTAAAACCCTTGGAAGTTCTTAAGCGGTGAGAGCGATGCAGGTGTCATTTGTATTGTTAATGAGGTGACTTTGGGAAAGCACTTGAGGATGGGGGCTGGTTGCCCAGAGAAGGAACATGTCCTCCAGAGTATTGGAACTTGGAGTCCCATCCACAGAGGGGAGAGGGGCGAGCAGCCAGTGATCTAATCACTTGTGCCTATATGATGAAGCCTCCATAAAAACTCTAAGGGATTGAGTTTGGAGAGGATCTGGGTTGGTGAACAGGTGAACGCTGGGTGAGAGTGGTGCACTTAGGGCATGGAACCTCCTCGCTCTTTCCCATACCTCCTCCATCTGGCTGTTCCCAGGTTTATATCTTTTATAATAAACCGGTAATCTAGGAAGGGAAGTGTTTCTCTGAGTTCTGTGTGCTGCTCCAGCAAATCAGTTGAACCCAAGGAGGGAGTTGTTGGAAGCTCCAGTTTACATCTGTTCAGTCAAAAGCACAGGTAAACCACCTAGACTTGGCAGTTGGCATCTGAAGGTAGCCGGGGGCAGTGCGAGAGTATGGAGCCCTTAATCTGTGGAATCTGACATTATCTCCAGGTAGATTGTGTCTGTCAAAATTGCTAAGTTGTAGGACACCCAGCTGGTTTCAGAGAATTGCTTGTTAGTGTGGTGCCACCCCCCTCCCTCTACATAAGAATTGGTATGAACCTTGTTAATATGGTCTGACTCTTGTGTTCCGTGGTTTGGGCTAGTAGTTGCCTTAAGAACTGGCAGAAACTTATCCGGGAAACTAACTCTTCTTAGTAATTCTCATAACTTATACAGATACCTGGGTGGGTGTTTCATCTCCTGTTCTGTGTATAATGAACTTCCTCAAGAAATAAAATGACTTTAAAATTTGTTTTAATGTTTATTCATTTTTGAGAGAGAGAGAGAGAGGGAGACACAGAATCAGAAGCAGGCTCCGAGGTGTCGGCACAGAGCCTGACGTGGGACTCGCACCCACAAACCGTGAGATCATGACCTAAGCCGAAGTTGGACACTTAACTGACTGAACCACCCAGGTGCCCCTAAAATGACTCTTTTAAATTTTGAATGTGATTTTATTTTTGCTGTTTTTATAAGCTAGGTCCTTGAAATGCCCTTTTCATGAAAGTTTATTTTTTGTTTGTTCCTTGTTTGTAACATAGTTTGTTAAGTTAGAGCATTACGTTAAAATTACCTGTGGAACTTCAAAAAAGAAAAAGACCAACCCTCAGGCCCCCACCAGAACAGTGAGTCAAAGTCTCTGGGAGTGGAGCACAGGCATTGTACCACAGGCGATGCTGGTTCTCAAACAGGATCACTAACCGCTATTTGAGTATTGCGTGGTGGTCTGCCGCTTGAGCAGCCCTTCATCCTCCTTCCTCTGTTTTTCTAACATTATCTCCAGGTAGATTTATTTTTTTGTGATAGCCCCGTGAGGGAGACCTAATCATTTCTCTTCTGCAGGTGATTTTAAAAGGCCCTCCTCTTGTTAGGATGGAACACCATAGACTCTTTTACTTTGAACTTTGCCTTTAATAAATGGTAATTCTGTACCTTATTTAGTGTTTTTTTGGGGGGGGGGGCGGGGAGCTCAGGTCTCTTTAAAAGCCTTATAATTAATCCTCACAGTCCTTCCCTAGAGTCAAGTAAGGGATTCTTTTTTGTTAAATATAATACCCTGAAATTGCTGGGCCTTGCTATCTTGGTCTCAATTTTTCTCAACTTGAATCTACCCCTACTGGGCTGGACAGGTTCCCAGATTGCCTTTTTGGTAATTTGAGCAGTAAGATTTACCACCTAGGTTTTCCTTAGCCCGAAGGTAGGTCCTCTAAGGCCTCCAGAAACATACTCTTTGTAATCTTTGGTGAAGAGATCTAGTTGATGGGCAGCTGCTGGCTGGGCTTGGATAGTCATAGATGAAGGATGTTCCGATGTTAAGGTGAGTGTGTGAAATTGGGCATGAAGGCTGGACGGCACCAAGGCAGAACCAGTGAGACCAGAGGACGTGTGCCACCACGATGTGTCTCTGGCTGATGTTTAAATTGCCTCAAATTAATGGGTATTTCTCATTCTCCATTGTGGTGTCACCAAAGGGCTGAATTAGTGTCATTTTCAGCAGCTTTGAGCTTCTGAACTGTCATTCTCCTTGAGGGTCATGAGGGGTAGTAACCCAGCATTTCACTTTCTGAAAAGGCAAGAAACTTCTCTGGAGGGCTTGTTTAGTTATTCCAGTTCTGCTGAACCCTACTCATCTTCGTTTTGCCTGCGATGCCTTTTTTGTTTTAACCTATAGTAAGAAGTCCACGTTAACTCCTATCTGTCGCACTTAAAAGAGCAAAGGTATTGAGGCGGTGGGGAGAGTGTGGCAAGCACCATGTACTTTTTCTTGCATGTAAGTGCCTTACAGACATGGCTCATAGGAACGTTTTCCATGTCTAATCATTTTCTAGCAGTGTAGTTGTTCAGGTGCTTACTTGGTCCTTGCCTTGAGCAGTGCATTGTTGCATTGTGTTGGGGATGAGGAGGGCTGCAAAGATCTGCAAGGTGAAGCCCCTCTGGTCAAATGCAGTTTGGTAGCAGGAATAACTGAAGCATATGTTAAGGTAGTATATGCTGCAGGGCTGGGAAGGGTACAACCCAAATGCTGTGGGGATTCAAAGAAGAGAGAAATTTCGTTTGACTTATTCTTTACAGCTTGGATTCTGGTGGTGGTCCTGCTTGTACCCCTCGTGAGGTACAAACCCAAACACGGGCCATTCACAGATTCTCACTGGGCAGGGTGGTGGAGGTGTAACATGTTGTAAACCTCTACACTCGAATTCTGCCTCAGGGATTTCTGTCTGTTTTTTCCATTTAAACCCTTCAGTCAAATCCAGCTTTGCAGGAGCCAACCTCCTATCCAAACAGCTATTAACTTTCCTCTTGGGGGAAAGAAAAAGATAGATTCCAAAGATTGATGGAGAGCTTGATACCAGGGATGGAACTGACTCGCAAGCTCGTCAAAAGCCCCAGAAACTGCAAAGTGTTGGTCATCAGTTGTATGTTTTCGCTTTGAAGAGGGGTCTCTGCAGTGTACAAGAACTTGAGTCTGCAAGGTGTTCTCTCTTGAAGCTCTGCCTTTTACCTAGACATTTTGTGAAGGCCACTCCTCAGGCAGCCCTTGTCGTTTTGCTGAATGTCAGCAAGCATTGACTGTCACCACTCTGATGCTGGGGAGGAAGGTGATGCTTTTACTTTCTCGCAAAATAGCCCCCGGCCTTTTGGTAACTCTGCACTTAAAGGTCAGCACCCTCTCTTTCCTTCTCTTGTCTCCTCTGTCCTCACTCTCATCTTTATAACCTGTTCCTTCTGGAAGCTGTTTTTGAAAAAAGCACTGGAGCTATATTTTAAAGAGCATCGCTTCAGCAAATCTGAAGGTTCTAATGTTGACTGTGAGCTTGAGGTGGTCACCTTGTTCCTCAGGAGGAAGTTCATGATTTATGATTTTTGGCTCATGGAAGAAAGTAGCATTGATTTTTGGGGGGTGGGGGGTTTGACTTAAGCCATGTATGATTATCATTCTTGGATTATTTCACAGCAAGAATATATTGTGATCTTGAATAGCTGTCTCACTGAAATCAGCCAAGGCAATCATGGTGGTTTTAGCGGTAGGATCTTTACCTCTTATTGCCCTGTTTCATTTCCCAGGCCTTGCACCTGTCTTTATCGACTGGCATGTAAATTGCACATAGATACAAATATTTTTCAAATGTGTAATGATGATGCTACTTTTAATGAAGAACCTAGAGTTGCTGTAAAAACTCCTTTTAAATTAAGTTTGTCGGTGGTGATTTTTAATGATAGTAGATTATAATATATCTTTCATGATGGTGATTAAGTTGTAAGTTTAGTCAAACATCTGTTTATTTAAGCAAAGTGATCATGAATATTCCCATTGCAATTAACACTGATTTAGGGAAGATCTGTATTTATAATTAATAGATATTGAAGGTGTGCTAAATATACTTAGGTTTCTGTTCTTTCCTATTCTTCAATGTCCTTTTAATTTTGTTCTTTTTGTACTGAACTTATAATATTAAAAAAAAATATCCATGTACTCTGATGAAACGCTCACTTGCTAAGTTAGTCACAGTTTATTTTGTACAGCCATATGTGGCCAAGGTTAGATTTGTTGCATGTACAGTGAACATAAATGTTAGTGCCTGATAGGGGCCCCCCATTTTTTTTCTGTCTCTTGGCCTGTCCTGCATGTGGAACATTTTGAACTGGGCTACTCAGGTTCCCATGTGAATATGTAAATAATGATGTGCTCATTTTCCCTTAGCTGTCCTATGTTCTCTCTCAAAGGAACCATCTCTGTGTGATTATCTTTTCCCTTTTTTGTGTTTAAGAAAATAATGTACTTGATGATGACTTCTAATCTTGGTCTCATTCCTGTAAAATGCAGAAGTGTAAGTGCAGAAAGAGAAGTGATTTCTAAAGAATACAAAATAAATAGTGGGAAGAGAGCATTGGGAGAGATAATAAATATTCCTGTCTATAAAAACATACCCATAACTTCCCTGAATGCTTAAGTGGCCACTTGGAGTCCATTTAAATTCTAAGATGACCACGTGTGTAACTGATTTTTTTTCAAAATTCTGTCTCATTTGCATTTTGCAAATTATGTAATCCCTGAGCAGGATTTCCTTTTTAAAACTTCTATTATGTTCATAAACTGATACTTAGGAAGATTAATTCCAAGAACCTTCAACTATGTAAAAATAGTACTGTTAATCCTTTAAACACCCTTGATAAGTAGAAAGATACTCATGAGATGAGGTGTTCACTCAACTGTGTGAAGATTTGGGAAAAGGATGGAAACAAGGGACTTCATTTGTTCAACTCTTTTTCTGTTGTTTTTACTGTTTTGTTTTGGTAGCAGCTTTAAGACTGTTGCTGTTTTGGGGTGCCTGGGTGGCTCTGTCGGTTAAGCTGCTGACTCTTGATTTTGGCTCAGGTAATGATCTCACGGTTCATGGGATCAAGCCCTGCTTCAGGCTCAGAGCTGACAGCTCGGAGCCTGCTTCCAATTTTCTCTCTCTGTCCTCTCTGCCCCTCCCCCACTTGTGTACGCTCTCCTTCAGAATAAATCAATAAACTTAAAAGAAAAAAAAAAGACTGTTGCTGTGTCTTATTTTCAGAATTTTACTACTTTGTTTACCAGAATTTCTGAGTAGTATGCTTATTGATTGTAACATTGTCATCAATGACTCGTAATGGTGGAGGGAGACATCTTCTTAACACAAGGGTGAAGTAAATTGGGATTAGGTATCTTTCACTGTCTGTACAGTTAAAATTGGTGCACACTTTCTGCTTGCCTTCCAAGGGCTGCCACGGATTATGTAATGGTGATTTTATCTTCTTTTGCTTACTGAGTGGCTTCTTCACGGACATAAATAGTTAAGTCTCTGATGACTCTTCCGACTCATGAAACCTTGTATAGTCTGATAAAATGCTGATTGTCAAAGATAGACCTGAATGGCCTCAGCCATTCAAGGGTCTGAATGTTTGGGGGAGGTATCAGGCCCCGGGGCCTCCAGCAGCAGAGCCCCTAACTTCAGCTCCTGTCTGTCTGGTCTCCTAGCATGTGCTCCGGTATTAAGAAGGCTTTGAGGCCATGATGGAGTACTCCGCTTTATCTGCTGAGAAGGCTGTAATTGTGTGCGCACTGTGTGTGCTGCTGTTGTAACTTATAAGCTCAGGGGGGAAACAGTAGGGACTACTTGAAAGGGAATGGTCGTGGGTTAAGAATTGTGTATCTTGAGTGTTTTTTTTTTTTTTTCTTTGTTTGATGGCATTAGTCTCTGCCTGCTGTTGGGTGATGCTTTGTAATTTTACAGATACTTTTAAAAAATGTATAGCTTGACCATATCGTCGTTTTACAGAATCAGGTAGAGGTCTTAATTTAATTTTCTTACACATTTCATTCAGCTCTTTCTTGCCAGCCCAACTAGCTTTTGAGCCCTCTCGCCCTTGTGGTCTTACAGTCATTTCCATAACAACCGGTTGTTGTGCCTCAAACTCCAGGGATTGTGATTTGAGGTGGGAGTGAATAGCAGGAACCAATGAATGCTTAAATGAGAAATCTGTGTAATGTCACAGACTCATCAGAGGAGGGCATGAGAGGTGGAAAAGAAGAATGGAAACACAGACATCCTGCTGGCAGATTGGAAGTTTCCCTCCTTCCCAGTTTTCTGTGCCTTATTTCATTGGGAGATGCTTCTTATTGCTTTATGTGGCTGCCCTTTTCTTTACTATTCTTTTCATCCTGTGAACATTCATCCTTTGCATGCAGTAATGTTTTGGGCTAGACAACTGAAGTCTGGCTTTGGTAGTACAAAAATACCCATTTATGATCTGGCTTGTGTAGCTTTGTTGATGTCCAGTCTTTCCTTTCAGTCCGTGCCACTTTTAGTGAGTTGCAGAAATGGCTAATACAGGCAGCTAACGTGCAGTCTTGGCTCCTGAGTAGTGCGCCTGTGTGGGTAATGTTTGACTACAGGTAGCCACTAAAACTTGAAGGTAAAGTGCTCTGGACTTCTTTGCTAGCACATTTTGCTCTGTATTATCTTTGGTATTAAAATAACTTTTTAAAAACCTTTGTTGGAATAATTGAATGAACACTTTAAGAATGGTTTTGCACTCAGTACACATGAGATGTCCTTTGATTGTGTATGTGGAGGATGTAGCTTGAGTGGCAGCGTTAAATTTTATAGAAATGAAGGGGAAATGTGATTTGCAGGCTGCTTTCCAGGTTGGCCAAGTTCTTCAAATTGACAAACATCTCTGTTCCTTTGAAAATTATAGACATTCTGGTATACCCTATCATTAAATGAATTGTCAAAGGCCCTGTGCCCTATGCTTTGGATATAAATAGCGCATGTGGCTGTAGAGAGGACTCTGTTAAGTGTAAGATTGCCTGTGGCAATTCCTGCCCTGTCTCTCTGAGGAATTGTGGAGTTGAAATAATTTTTCTTCTGTTTTTTTACTCCTGTAGATCACCAACACTTGTACTAACACAGCCAATTACTATGACACGCTGTTTCTTTTCCAGACTCACAGGGTATATTCCAAGGAATTGGCATTGGATATTGAGGGATGTTTGTGTGAGAATTTGTTCTCTGGACATGAATGATTTCTCTAGCTACAGTCTTGGAGGGAAATTAAAAGTCTAGTAACCCCAAAACTTCATGTCTAGGTTGGAAGATCTTTGAGAAAGTTTTTTTTCCTGACTGACAGCAGTTATCAGAGCCTGGTTGACATATTTGACAATACTGAACATTAGTGGTTTGAGAAAATGACTATTACTTGTGTAGTCCCACAGCGTGTTGTTTTCTTACAAGGATGGATTTTTCAGGGCATGCCACTGTAATAACTTTTAGCAGGGCTTTAGCTAAAGGCAACTGATGTCTTTCCATTATCAATGTCACCATATAGTATTGTCACTTAGTTGGGCTTTCTGTCCTTTTTCAACTTTTATTTGACTAATCTGGAAAGAAACTGTGTGTTGTAGATGGTATAACAGTGTACCTTGCTGATTGTAGAATTAATATATTTTTGTATGATGATGGCCAAATGTAGGTACTGCCCTCCTTCCTTACTCTTTTCTGTGTATGTGTTGTATTGCTTTGGATTAGGAAACTTCTTGGCCCTTTATATCTTAAATGTTTGGTTATCAGCTAAGTCACTGTTGTGCTAACTTGTTCCTTTGACCTTGTTAATGGCCCAGTGGAAACACAAGCTTACATGACAACAGGATGTTGAAGTGAGAACCTGGCACTCAAGAGAGTCATTCCATCTTGGCTGCACTGTGCCTATAATTCCTTTGCTTTCCTGACCTGGGTTCCTGTGTCTTTGTGTTGACATGTTGTCTCCTCCCTTCTGATTCCATGCAAGCAGATATGAATACTTGGTAATATGATTTCTGTGACGAGGTCTCTGCATCTTTTCTTAGGATGTCCCCCGTGAGCAGAGCTGGCGCACATAGTTATGTACTTCCAGAGCACTGACTGCCACCCTGCTGGAGGTACTGCTCCATGACCGTGCCAGTCAGGGGGATGCTGGCAGTTATTTGTGTGAACTGGTAGCCATTAAGTCTGTTAACCCACGGCTATATGGCAGAAGTAATTTTAAGATCAATTTATAAGTTTTCAAAATATACCCTAACAGTATGCAGGAGAATTAAGCTAAGTACCCAGTGAAGAATAGAAGAGTTTAAATATGTTTTTCTTTCTCTAAATTATAATCTAGTTGAATAAGCTCGAACATACAAAAAGTTTTTAAAAGAAGTGTCTTATGAAGCATTCTTATTTCTGTAGAAAATGATTTCATAGGACTGTATGGGTTGTTAGAAATTTCATAGGACATAGGGTTGTTAGAAATTGCTGTAGTTAAGAGACAGAAGAGAGTGTTTCAAATGGGTTAGAGCATGTTGGCTTTAGTAGAAGAAATGGCATTTTAGTAGGACTGGAAGGGTAGGTGGGTTTTTCTTTTTTTAAGATTTTTTTTTTTTTTTTTTAATATTAAGTAATCTCTATACATAACATGGGGCCCGAACTCACAACCCTGAGATCAAGAGTCGCAAGCTCTACTGCTTGTGCCAGCCAGGCACCTCTAAAAAGGTTTTTCTACATCAGGGGAATCATGAATGTCCCCAAATCATGAATGTCCAGGGGAATCATGGAGCGACTTAAAAAATACAAAGAGCAACAGTAATAGTCTGGTGTAGCACCCACCTTAATTAAAAACAAGATATCTGGGGTGAGGGGAGATATACAGACAGGGATATGCATCAAAAATTTCCCCCCCTGTTGATTCAGATGTGTATCTAGCTTTAAGAAGGTAAGCTTGGAAATTTTGCTTAGAACCAAAATTGAAAGTTCTCAAAAGCTACACTGTGGGTAGTTTTGGCTTCGTTCTGTGGGCAGAGAGGCCTTTGAAGATTTTAGAGCAGGCATTTGTGATCAAAGAGAGGGGTTAGGAATATTCATCTTGTGGCAGAATGAGGTTAGATCGAAGAAGACCCTACAGTGGAGGGTCAGTGAGGTGGCTTTTGGTGGGATTAATGATGAAGGGAAAGTCGGAATCAGGTAGTAGACACGGGCAAGGAAAGGATGCTGCAAGAATGTTCTTGCTATGAAAAATCAGCAGAGTTTGTTGGCACATTAAATTTGGGAGGGAATAGTTAAGCTGTATGTCAGTGGATATGGATTTGTCAGTAGAGAAGTAAGATTTTGATGCTGGGAGGTAAGAATTTAGGTAATGGATATTGGGGCGGCTGGGTGGTCAGTGGGTTAAGTGTCCGACTTGGGCTCAGGTCATGATCTCATGGTTTGTGAATTCGAGACCGGCGTCAGGCTCTGTGCCGAGAGCTCAGAGCCTGGAGCCTGCTTTGGATTCTGTGCCTCCTCCTAACCTGTTACATTAGGTAATAAATAGAAGTAGAGCTGGTTTGAGAGACTGGGTAACCAGAGGAAGTTCAGCTTCGGAGACGTTAGCACAACCTACAAGAGGGAGTGTTCACACGTGGAGTGAGAAATAAGTGAGGGGTAGCTTGGTAAAATGTGTGGCAACAAACATTTTTTGACTGACCTGCGTTGAGGTTTATTGTTAACCCAATGCTCGTGCTGCAGATGGGCTGGAAGATAAGTCTTGAGAAGACTTGGGGGTTGGGTTGGAGGATTTGGAGGCACTCATTGTGCTGGTTCCCATGAGTGGAAAGATTCAGAGCTGGCCACTGGTGCGAGTGATGAGGAAGATTCAGGAAATATAAACCCACAGCCCTCTGTCTGAAATCTCCTTAAGGGTCTGATGTTTCTGAACTCCGAAGTTTTTGGATTTGAGAAAAGTTATATTATATGGTACAGGTATGGTATGTTAATTGTACAGTACCCTTAGTGGAGTTGTGGGTAGCAACCCTATAATTAAACACGTTAATAGATCTGCAGTGAAATGTGAATATTCACACTAAATGGGATTAAAGACTTGAAAGTAGTCGTGCATCTGTCAGGTTAGGTTTTGCAGCAACTCAGTTCTAGTTAGGTTAAGTTTTACAGTCTTTTGGTTTTTAGAGCTTTTTGGAGGTCAAATTGTGGATAAGAGATATTTAAACCTGTAGTCTGAATTGTGAATTGGTAGCCATAAAGTCTGCTCTTTTTTTGACCTTTGACAGTCACCATCACCACCTATACCTCTTAACCCCTAAACCAGAGACTGGCAGAAAGTGAAAGGTATGATGTGGGAAATTTCCTTAAAAGGATGAATTTGTACTAGTTATCATTGCACCCTATACTCTTCTTCCCTTCCATTTAAGTGTCCTCCTGCTGAGCTGTGTGTAATAATGGTACTATGTGTTGGTAGTAGAATTTTTCTAGCTTATCAATGGCTCTGTTGAGGGCAGACCATTCCAAGTGTTTTGATGTTACTGAAGCCAATCTAAAGAATTAGAAAACACAAGCAGACAAATCCATTTTAAGTGGTGCTGGGGTTTTATTTCTGTGGTAGCATTTTTTTTTTTTTTTTTTTTTTTTTTTTTTTTTTTTGGTCCGAGCCTCTTGTTGAAAGGGGAAAAAGCAACCTAGATTGCAGTTTATAGATGGTCTGATTTGGTTCAAAAGAAGCATTCTTAGTTTCCCTGGATGGCTTTCACAGATTTTTGCTTTTTGCTCTGGGTGCTGAGACATTTGGTATCCTAGCCCATTAGCTAGGTGGTATGCATCGTTGAGAATATCAGGTGAGGAGTGGAAGCTTGCCTTTCTGACGGTGCATTGCCCATGTTAAACTGTGTACCATTCCCACTGTTTTCTCTGATTTTATGTATTATTTGAGGGATGGATTAGATGGGGAAGGTTTTCCAAGGCAGACTAAGCTACTGATTTGGGAGGGGGAGGGAAGGAACTTGGTGGAGGGAACCTTAGGTTATAGGTTTCGTTTGGCCTATGGACATTCTTTCTAGAGAGACTGGCCTCAATGTCCTCATTTGTTTGAAAGATAATGGTGTGGGGTTCTGTGTGACTCAGAGCAATATCCCTGCTCTGGCAAATCCTTGGCTAGGGCAGGTTTTGGAAAATAAGAAGTGTCTTTGCAGTTTTCCAGGATTGTTGTTATGAACAAATGACCCTATTCCATTCCCTAGTTCCTCAGCACCCTCTGGACACTGGCCTAGTCATGGGCAATTGGCTGTCCAAATAGCGTGAGCGGGTTTGCAGCCTGAGCTCTTAGTGAGGACGAGGCACAGCGCTTCCCCAGCTGACTGCTCGCGGGAGCATTACCCAGTGTGCAGCTGTTGCCTGAATCACAAGTAGCATCCGAGTGCAAGGCTGGCATTTGTCCCACTCCCCTTCCTTTCTACTTGCTGCTCTGTGAATATCTGATCGACGGGGCTGTGTGTTGGCTGGGATCCAGCTAAGCCAGCCATGTTGTTAGATGTAGCGTTTTAGCCTTTCCCCTTCTCATGTTCTTGGTTTTTGTCAATATCCTAAGATATTGTCTTCCAGATAGAACGAACTGGAGAGTTTATTACAGCAGGAATTGTACCGGTTGTGCTGGTCTCCGTATGTCGAAGGAGTGGTTTTCATTCTGCTCTCTGGTGTCTTGTGGTTTCTAAAAATGAGCGCGCAGAAATTTGGAGGGGGTAGGTATGTTGGTAAACCTGTGGGTGGAGTTTTGTTGTAGAGCCATCAGAATGCTTATATTCACAAGCCACCCAATGACGTACTTTATTAAATACCTCTTGTACACCAGATATGGGAAATCTAAGGATGAACCTGACCACTTTCTTCTAGGATACCAGCCAGCCTCTCATTGCTGGACAGGCTGCTCTGCTTGCTCCTCGGTGGTTCTACTGGTGAACTCTGGACTTATGGACTCTATTCTGGGATGGGGGGTGGGAGCAGGAGCAGAAGAAGAATTTAGAGAGAAGAAGGTAGGGGTTGGCTCATTTTCTTTTGTCTATAAGGGGCTACATGGTAAATAGTTTAAGTAAATATTAAGCTTTGTGGGCCATATAATATGTCACAACTACTCAATTCTTTGAAACGCCCACCTGCACACAGACACACACCCACCCACCCCTCCATGTAAAAAACATTTTCAGCTCACATACCATACAAAAATAGATGGTGAGAACTGGCCAGTGGGCAGGAGCCTGCCCAGCTCTCTGTATAAGGTTTTGGGCATTGGCCTCCTTCCTGCCGCCGTCCCCCCTCCCCCTGCTGTTGCTCTCTCAGGAGTGTCTCTTTGAAGACAGCTGGCTTAGCATTGATCGGGAGCTGTTTTTTGTTTCGGTTTTTGGTTTTGTTTTCCCCCTGCACTCTTGTTTGTGTGGTTTGGCAGCTTCGAGATAAACTTGGTATTGACCCAGTGATCTTAACTCACTCTCAGCTTTTTTAGGGACAAATAGCAACCCCCTTCAGGGCTTCCGAGGACCAAAGGTTCAGTGCCTGCGCCTGGATATTGAATTCTTGTCAGGTGTCTAAACTCAAGAGTTTGGTGTAGAAGAGCCTGGGTTCAGAACGACCTGTTTTACATTCTTACTGGAGAATGTTGTGCTTTTGGGAAGGTAATTTGGATGGAAATTTTTACTAACAGCCATAATGATAATAGGAAACAGTGGACTTTAATCTCTCAAAGAGCAGAGGTAGTACACAACAGGCTCATTGGAGCCTTGGATGCTGGAAGCCAGATGTTGTATGTAGATGTGTTGGGCATGAAAATTGAGATGTTGATTTTTTTCTTAAAAAAAATTTTTTTTTTAATTTAAAAAGTCCCTTCTACCCACATTCCCTGGTCCTGAGCCCCAAACCAAATCATTTTTTATTCTGTTCACAATTATTCGTTCTATAACAGGGCTGTGCTAAGTGTAGGACAGGAAAGTCTCCTAGGGTAACTAGATGCATAGTGCTCCTCATTTCTCTCTTTCTTTTTTTAAGTTTATTTTGAGAGAGCGAGCGAGCACGCGAGAGGGAGCACGAGTCGGGGAGGGGCAGAGAGGGAGGGAAAGAGAGAGTCCCAAGCAGGCTCTGTGCTGTCAGTACTGAGCCCAGCGTGGGGCTCAAACTCACAAACTGTGCCCGGTGCCCCTGCTCCTCATTTTTGATAAATCTTTTGATTCTTTGGAAGAAAATCCAAAATGTGTAACAGTCTGGTTCCTAGATTTTCCTTCCCCCAATATTGCATTCCTTAAGGTACTGTGTGTTGTGTCCTGCCTACTTAGGACTCAGAATTTTCCTGACACTGAAAAGCATTTCAACTCTTTATGTATCTTGTCTCCTGAACCCTGTATAGCTAATAAAATTTTGTAACAGTTGATTCCTGCTAAAATGGTTACTTCCCTTTGTTATAGCTCACCTATCCTGATCACAGTGAGAAAAGTAGAATTTTGACTCCTGAAGATCTAAAATAAATATCTTCCCCCAAATTTGCCTTTAGTAGAGGCCCCTGGAACCCTCAGAGCCTATTTATTCATATTTTATTCACATTTAGCCCAAAGTAGATTATCAATTAGAAGCGAATTGGATCTAGCAGCCTTAAAGCAAGATAGGAAGCAGAGAAAGATAAAACAGACACTAGACTTCCTGAGTATGTGTGTCATTATGTATCACGGTTTTTTTCTGTTTTGAGAACAGAAAATGATTTCACTGTTGGAATTGTATAGATTATCTTCTTGAGTGAAAATAAGGTTCAGGTTGAGGAGGTCAGGTAGAAGAAAAGAATTCTGCTTTCCTAACATGAGCTGTCATTCTTTGGAAGATCCTATTCTGCCTCTGACTGGATGTTTTGTTGCATTTCACTGCAGCATTAGTATGGATGCTGGGACCAAATTTCCTGTAGCCTTTATTTATTTAGTTTGATGGTTTGTTTATTTATTTAGCTAAGTTCTGTTGCAGTAACAAAGCTCTGGGGCTTGTAAAAAGTAGAGGTGTATATTTCACACTCACATATCCAGGATAGGTAAGCTGTGGCTCTGCTCATGTACTTTTCACTTTGGGACTCAGGCTGATAGATCATTCATTATCTGGGATCTTACCGGTATCCTAGTGGGGGGAAAGACAGACATGACAACCAGGAGCTGACTCTCTCATTTCAGTGGCCATTCCTGAGTTCACCAGGACAGTGATGAATAATCCTTCCCCAGGGAAGGGTTCTATAAGCTACATGGCCAATCTTGACAGTGAGGTAGGAGATTTTTATCCTCTCCCAGAGAGAGAGAGACACACACAATATTTTGAAACAATACCACAGACTTGATCGATGGCCAGACTTCTCCAGCCCCAAATGGAGAACCAACCCATATACCTTCGCTCTGGGGAGAAATGTCCAACTACTTTTGGCCTGCAAAAATTCCCACTGGTCTGATGGGTCAGTAATCATAAGCATTAAAAGCCTAAGGGAATATATTATTCAAGTTGTGGGTCTAATTTTCAATAGCATTTTTACTTTTAGAGAAGTTCAGTTTTACACCTGAAGAAATCCCTCTGGGTCCAAGGACTTGTTCTGATTTGCATATCTGTACTTAGCTCTGGGGCCGAGTTGTAGGGGTGATCTCCATAACCAACAAAAACAATTGGAATATCTTCCATCTGCCACCAACTTGTATTTTGGGTGAATGATGCCAAGAAGTATATTTTTTAACTGATACCTACTTCCTGTTACTTAAAATACTGGAGTAGATTCCTGCTTACTTATTTAGTACAGCATTGTTTATATTGGGTACCATAGTTTATTTGGGGTAGCATGGATCCTAAGAGGACTAACATCTTCTTCTTCCACAGCCAGTAGAGTAACAACTAAATGCCTACCTCTGTGCAGTTGTAGTGTGGAGACATCTGATTGAAGCTGAACCAAAAGGAAGTTCTGTTTGGAAGGGTTGTTCCCCCTCCCGCCACCCCCACCTTTCCCCTCATTCCCTATCTTTGCAGGAGAAGAATAACGTTTGGTGGTTTGACATGAGCCAAGTGCTGATGTTAAAACCCACTATCTCATCTGACCACATCTTTTACCCTTGCCAGCCAATCTGAGCATCAGAAGTTGAATCTGTCTTGTTTCAGAGACTTCTCAAAATACAGCCCTGCTGATGCCAGGTGGCCATAGGTGCTTTATATCTTGGGAGTGAAATTTAAAATCCCTTGATGCTGGTGAGGAGGAGGATGGATGCTGTGTTTCTGTGTCTGTGCCCTTCAGAATGTGTGGCAGTTGCTGCTCTCGTTTGACGTGGTGGCTCTGGCGCTGTCTGAGAGCGGAAGCTGCTGGATTCAGACTGGCTCCCTGTAGGATAATGAATTGTCATGCCTCTGCTGATTATCTAACAAGTTTGTACAACGTGTAACACAAGCTGACAAGACAAACAATTTTATTAATTTAAGCCTGGGGATAATGGGATTGCAGCGCTATATGAATGTAGGAGTTTTACCCACAAATATGGGAGTATGCTACCCCACAAATACTTGTATTCTGGGTTTGGTAATGGAATAGTTTTATTAATTTTTAAAAAACATTTGTCCTCAATAAAATAATATTCATTTGAATTTGAATTGAAAAATACTTATGAATGTTCAGGGATTTGTGAAGCTCAAATAAAATGAGCTCTTGTGTCAGCCTTTGAAGTATTAGAGCTGATAAATGCCGGTGGGCAGTAGATAAACTTTGGTTTTTACAAACCAATTACAACTGCAGGAGCTTTTGTCTTAAATCCGTCTGGAGTTTGGTCTTCAGTTGGGGAAGTGCTGGGGCCTTTGGGGAGATGGATTCTATTTTTATGGCCTCTGATCTGCAATATTTTCATTTCAAATTCTCTAATGTTCTTATATATGAATGCCACAGTTTGAGGTAGTTGAATCTTGGATTGTTGACTAGAAGTGATTAACCTTGTTTATGAGAGGAATTCATCATCCAGGAGAAACTGGGTAGGTCCAGGTAGATAAGAAAGCGGTTTCTTGTGAACTGTGTGTAAGCCGATTTCTGGGTTCTGAGAGAAAATGTTCCCAGCATGGAAAATGATCTAGCATAAGAACCAAGGAGTTTCAGAATCTGTAAGAGTACACAAATGTAGGATAATAACTTCAGCAAGAGTGGTTACATTACAGAGCTTCAGAGACCATAGCAGTGGGCTTTTCCTTTCAGGACTGGGTAAAGAAAGTAGTGGGCTCTTGTCATTTGGGTAGCCTACCAACACGCAGACATTTAGAGAGTGTAGGCTACAAAATGTGCCAAGTTGATGCGGCAGGCCATCAAGAATTTAGGACACTGGCATTAACAAAAAGTCAGTTAAAAAAAAAAACCCAGCCAGTAAATCTAAAGCAGCAAGAGTTTGAGGCTTTTGGAATAATTCACTGTTTACAACCCAACATTGTGATGTCACTGCATGTTAGCCCTCCTTCCCTCTCTCCTTGCACCTCCTTCACAACATCTGCTTAATAGCAGCTTATATACAGTTGACCATTGAAAGCATGGGTTTGAATTACTACACAGGTCCACTTACACAAGGGTTGTTTTCAATAAATATGGTACAGTACTGTAAATGTATTTTAGCTTGTATATTTTTTTAAATTTTTAAATATTTATTAAAATTTTTTTTAATGTTTATTTTTGAGAGAGAGAGAGAGCACACGTGCACGAGTGAGGGAGGGGCAGAGAGAGAGAGAGAGAGAGAGAGAGAGAGAGAGGGAGAGGGAAGGAGACACAGAATCGGAAGCAGGCTCCAGGCTCTGAGCTGTCAGCACAGAGCCTGACGCAGGGCTTGAACTCATGAACTGTGAGATCATGACTTGAGCCAAAGTCGGAGGTTCAACCGACTGAGCCACCCAGGCGCCCCTATTTAAAAAATTTTTAAATATTTATTTACTTTTGAGAGAGCCAGGGACAGAGAGTGAGGGGGGAGGGCAGAGAGAGAGTGAGGTACAGAATCTGAAGCAGACTCCAGGCTCTGAGCTGTCGGCGCAGAGCCCAACACAGGGCTCAAATTCACAGACCACGAGATTATAACCTGAGCCAAAGTTGGATGACTGAGCCACCCAGGTGCCCCAATGTTTGTTTATTTCATACACACACACACACACACACACACACACACACACACGCACACATTGTGAGTGGGGGAGGGTCAGAGAGAGAGGAAGACACAATCCAGGTGCCCCAGTGTTTATTTCACACACACACACACACACTGTGAGTGGGGGTGGGGCAGAGAGAGAGGGAGACACGGTCCGAAGCAGGCTCTAGGCTCCGAGCTGTCAGCACAGAGCCTGACTCAGGGCTTAAACCCAGGAGCTGTGGTATCATGACCTGAGCCCAGGCGCCCCTCTTGTATGGTTTTCTTACCACTTTTTTTTTCTAGCTTACTTTATTGTAAGAATATAGCACATAATACTTATAGCCTACAACGTATGTGATAATTGAGTGTTATTAGCGGCTCTGGCCAACAATAAGCTATTATTAAGTTTTGGAGAGCCAAAAGTTACACATGGGTTTTTCAACTGCAGTGGGGGTGGTCAGCATCGCTGATCCCCACATTGTTCAAGAGTCAGCTGTACTTCAGACTTGAGTGTTGTTGTTAAAGCAGATCGGGGGCAGTAGGGAGTACAGGTATGTTCTGTAAGTGCGTTTTGTAGAACTAAAAAAAATTCACAGACTAGAGAATAGTTGTCAGTGTGATTCCCATTTTGTCTTTATTCTTCTGAAGCAGAAGCTGTGTTCCCAGAATACGTAGCCTCTGTCTCTTACAGTGTCCTTCCCCTGCTCCTTGTGTTTTCGTGCATGTCTTCAGTTTCTTCTTACCACCCAGCAGCTGCACTTGCCATTCCTCTGAGATTCTTACCCTCCAAGTAGCAATACAGAATCTGGGCTTCCCCAACTCGAATACTTGCTCCAAAACAAATTTATATGCAGCTTCATTTTTAAGAGGTGGAACTGCCAGCTGCTACCAGAAATAACAATATATTTGCCTGGTGGTAGAAATTTCAAGTAATTTCCAGATTCTGCTCCCAGTGCTAATAAAAGTTATTCTTTGTCTAAGTGTAAATGGTATTACTCTGCCAATCTTTGCCACTTTCTGAAAACTTTTTTTAAAGAAACTCTTTAAATTGAGACTAAACATCTAGTTGTGTGTTAAGTGCAGTAATCTTAAGCGTATAGCTTGATGAATTTTTAGGTGTGTATATACCCATGTATCCAGCACCCAGATAGATATAGAATATTTTCCTATCCTAGAACATTCCCATTCTCAGTATTTTTCTGTGCCACAAGGTAACCATCGTTCTGATTCTCTATCATCACCAATTAGTTGTGTCTATTCTTGAACTTTATGGAATCCTGCATTAGGTGCCCTTTTGATTTTGGCTGTTTTCATGGGAACATTATGCGTCTGAGATTTATGCATGTGGTTACATGTATCAGTAGTTGTTTTGTGTATAATATTCCATTGTATAAATAAACTGTACTTTATGTATTCTCTTATTAATGGACAGTTGCATTGTTTCCAGCTTGGATCTATTATGATAAAGATGCTAATGAGCATTCTTGTATGTGTTTTGGTGAATATGCACATTTATTTCTCCTAGTGCATACCTCAGAATGGTATTGTTGGGTCATAAGGCTGATGAATGTGGATGGATTTAGGCTTTTTTTTTTTTTTTTTAATTTGCAGCTTCATTAATCTGTTTGGCTGATTTATTACTTGGGATACTGGATGATGAATGGCAAAGGAATGGACTTTAAAGAACTGGACTAGTGTATGTCTGAAACCAGCCTACCACTAGCCTCTGAGGCATTAAAAGGATAACAAAATTTGTTTTTGAATCTCTAAAATGGACGCTATAATGATGACTTTTCTTAGTTATTGTGTAGTAAATGAGGTTTAATTAAGATAATACATAGGAGACATGTAACAAACGTTCCTGTGTTTTTTGTTTACTTTTTAGGGAAATCTGATTACCTGATGATAGGCAAGTAAAAGTGTTTGACTTTAACACACTAATAATTTTGAACTTTCCTAGCTTTGCCTGGGACAGTCATCTTTGTGCATTCATGACAATAGGAAAAATGAGTCAAGGGGTTAATGTATAACTTTGTCAGTCTCAAAAGGCACCTCTCTGCTATATGGTTTGTCATTCTGTCTTCCCTTTGCCATTATTGAGGGATAAGCTTCTGCCAAACTCTTACCTAATTATCTCTATATCCGATGGTTCTTTTAAGTGCTAGCTTTTTGTCCAACAGCTTCCCCTTCTTCAGTTGTTTCTTCATACCTTCAAGCATTGAGACCCTGTGTGTCCAGGCATTTAATAATTGCTGGTATTGTGACATTATGGACTTGATGAACTAGAAACTGCGTTATAATTGCAAACTGTATTCTGGACAAATTTGTATGTCATTGCAATTTCAGTTTATAGCACAATATAATTTTTAGAGCACATTTAAAAAGTACAAAAAGATTTCAGAAATAGATTCCAAGTGGTTTATTGCTCTCCATATATACCTTAACTAGGGCTTCTTGAAATCACTGTTTTCATCATGTCTCCATATGGTTTTCTAGGCCATCTACCACTACCGTTTTGGCCATCAAGTATAAGATCAGCCTGCTGAAGAATTTTGAATATTTTGCCTGACTCTAATTATAATTCAGTTTCTACTAAGTTAATCGTCCCCAAACCCAAACAAATTTCTTTTTTTGTGAGGGGTGAAGGTTTTGGGGGAGGAAAGTGTTATTACCATTTACATGTGAATTCCTTTAGAAAGCAAATCCCCAGACTTGAGTGGTTAATAACTAATGCTGGCCACGGTTATCATTTGACCAGTTGCCGTTTTGTGGATTAGTTTTGGTGAATTTCAAGGTGGGTAAGCTGTGGCCATCATCTCACCTGGTATACTGGGGTACTTTACCTCCTCGATTCGCTGAGGAAATGTCAACTAAGAGCAGAAAGCTAAACAAAGAAGTACTTAATATGCCAAGGATAGAAGATTTACGGAGATCTAGATATTTAAAATAAACACATAGTCCTACTTAAACTGTTCTGTAACATTCAACAATCTCTTCCATCCTTATATTCTAGAAGTCGTCAGCCTTACGAACCTGAAAGTTCTAGTTTTGATGAAATTTCTTTATCCATGGTTCAAAGTTAGCATGTATCTGGTTCTACTGATCCTTTGACCTCATTCTCCACACCCCTGTTTCCTTGAAAGCTGTTAAAATTAGCTACATCTCCCTGCTAGAAGCAAGTTCTTCCTCTTATTTGTTCAAAGCCCTTGTGTCTTTAAATTATCCTGTTTCAGTTTTTCTTTGAAGGCACATCTTTTGTAGAGCAGGTGTGTTTGGTATATCCAAAGCTTTGTACCTAGGTACATTGTTGTTCAAAACTATTGGCTGTTTTTGAATATCCTCAAGAATTGTGTCCCAGAAATTAATTGATTTAAATTAAAAAAAATTTTTTTAATGTCTATTTATTTTTGAGAGAGAGAGAGAGAGGGGAAGCACAAGCAGGGGAGGGGCAGAGAGAGAGAGAGAGAGAGAGAGAGAGACAGACAGACAGACAGACATAGAGACATAGAATCCGAAGCAGGCCTCAGGTTCTGTGCTGTTAGCGCAGAGCCTGATGCAGGGCCTGAACTTCCAAACTGCGACATCATGACCTGAGCCAAAGTTGGAAGCTTAACTGACTGAGCCACCCAGGCGCTCCAGAAATTAATTGATTTAAGATTAAATTGTGGGTCTTTGGTATTGATGCTTAGAAATATCGAGGACTCTCGTTTGTGATTATCCTTATATTATGGTGTAAAGAGCTTTGGTGTGAAGAGACGTAACCCTTCCTTGATATTCTGCAGTCACAGGTGAAAACTCCTAACCTCAAAGAGCTTGGTTTCCTTATCTGTAAATGGAAGGGTTTGGAGTCGACTGAGAAGAGCATGGAAATGTCCTCAGGGGTCAGATTGGTAACTATTAGTTTGCTGGGGTTGCAGTGACAACATACCGCAGAGTAAGCAGCTTAAACCACAGAAATTTATTTTCTCACAGTTTCGGACGCTGAAAGTCCACGGACGATCAAGGTGGTGTTGAATTTGAGTTCTTCTGAGGCCTCTCTCCTTGGCTTGCACGTGGCTGCCCACTTTTCACACAATCGTCCATCTGTGCATGTGTGACCCTGGTGTCTCTGTGTCCTAACCTCTTCTTCGTATAAGGACACCAGTCACATCAGGCGAGTGCTCACCCTACTGACCTCATTTTAACCTAATCACCTCTTAAAAGGTCCTATCTCCAAATATAGCCACATTAGCATGTGAATTGGGTTTAGCATGTGAATTTGGGGTAGCTATAATTTAGGCCATAACAGTAACCTCAATTTACCAGGCAGGTTAGAGTCCAGCAGAGAGAAGACTTTACGTTAGATGTTATGTTTGCAGCTATGACTGAGTCCCAGGTTAGGTTTGACACATCATGCTGACTCATCTGCAGAAGGCTAGACATTCTTAACTAAATTCCTAGTTGAACTCATGACGATTTCAAATCGTCATGAACTCATGAACTCATGAGGATTTGTAAAATCCTCTTTATTTTTAAGGAATAATAGAGAAAAAAATGAGATGTGCAGTGACACCCTATCTTTTGTTGGGACCAAGTAGTCAAACTCACTAAAGATGTGGGTGGCTTCACAAAAAGTACATAATCTTCATCAGAGTAGTCACCCTTGTTAATCTCTGTTTAAGGAAAGGTTTTAAAGCAAGAGTCAAACTTTGTATCTGAAAATGTTCGCTGTAGCATCTGAAAATGTTCGCTGTAGTATGATCTCTCAGAAAAAGTAGTAGTAGTCTAAATAGCTAGAAATAGTATCGGTGGTCCATTAAGGTTTTCTTAAATTGAATTATTACTTTTTTTTAGTACAGTGTAGAAACCTTACGGGTACAGTTTGTTGAACTTTTACATTTGTGTATAACCATGCATTGCAATTCTGTATCTATGAAAATGATAAAGATTATGTGTCTACTGGGAAGACTAGGATACAGTGTTAAGGGATCAAAAAAGCAGAGATCATTCTATTTGTGCTACGATTATAATTGTACAAAAGTATAAGCTTAGAGTAGGACTGAAGGGGAACTGTTTTTAGGGCACAGTTAAACAGTTTTGTTTGGATAAAAAGTAGAATGATTTTTTTTTTCATTTTCATTTCCTTTAAGTTTTCTTTTAACGGGATTTGTCTGTATAACTGACTCTATTTCAAAGATGAATTTTGATGAGGAAGTGTCACCTTAAGGCTTTCCTGCATTGGGCCTCTCTCATGCTGTGGGTAACTATAATGTATCTTTTGAGTTCCTCTGAAACAGTAGTTCTCAACCTCTTTGATTTGAGGACTCTTGTATAGTAAATTTATTGAGAACCCAAAGAACTTTTATTCATATGGATTGATTATCTCTATTGATACCTACTGTTTTAGAAAATGAGACATTTAAAAATATTTAATTCATTAAAAACAACAGTAATAAGCCTGTCACATTAACACGTTTTCATGAAAAATATTTTCCAAAAAAATTGAAGAGTGACTTTACTTTTATTTTGCAAATCTGCTTAATGTGTGGCTTAATAGATTACCGCTGGACTCTCACGTGCTTCTGTATTTTCTCTCTTTCAATGTGTTATTTGGTTGAAACATTTGAAAAATTGTAACCTCACACACATCAGTAGTTGGAAAGGGAGGAAGAGAGAGGAGCTGGGGGTTTTGATCACATTTGAGAGCTGCGCTAAAACAACGGGAGATGTTTCCCAAGGGACATTGTCAGCCACACTGAATATACCACCTGAACCTTGTAGAAAGCTTTTGACTTGAAGTCGGCTATAGATTGTGGGCGGTACTGTTGATAAAGAAAAGGTACGATCTGTAAATCAATAGCTTGTGACAGTCCGCTTAAGTTGTTCACTTGGAGTTGAAACTTAGATGAAAGTATTCACCTGAAAGAGCGAATATGCTCTCTAATTATACTTAGGGAAGATAAATTCCTGGAATTGTTAGCCTACCACCGTTATCAGGGAACAGCAATACTCTCTCTATAATTGTGTATCCTGTGAGTCCCTTGTTTAATGTCTAACATGAGCTATTTTTCTGAACATTTGAGACTCTGCCACCATTAAGTTTTATAAATACAGCACTGGTTCCCAAACATGTTCAGGTGGCAAAACTCCTAGAACTCACTGGATATGGACATGTTTAATGCTGTCGTTTTAGTTCAGGGTAATTCTCCAGGTAGGAAATATATTATACATGAGTTATAGAAAATCAAACGTATATGTGTACCAGAATATGCATTCTGTTAATAGTAATTAATGTAGTAGAGTAGTAATAATGACTTGATATTGGGCATTGGTTTATTGCCATTTGATGTTTGATAGCAGATACTCTTTGTTTATTAAAGAAAAATTTAGGGACAAAAATCTCAAGTGAAGCTATTCTATTTATTGACTTAATTTTTGATAACATTATTTTAAGTGATTATGCCACTTTTTCTGTATTCTGTTTTGGAAGCACTAGTATTCTAGAAAAGCTACTGAAATGTTGTCAAGGCCTATTAAGTCTAATTTCAAATACTAATATACCTATGGAGTAGAACTTAATTCCAGTATGAATGTTAGGGCTTTTGCAACAGTAATCTGAACGTCACGATGGACTTTTTCCTTGTTGGTATATATATTTTTGATAATCTAATGATACTTTATTTAAAAAAATTTTTTTTAGATATTCATTTTTGGGAGAGAGAGAGAGAATGTGAGCAGGGGAGGGACAGAGAGAGAGAGGGAGACACAAAATCCCAAGCAGGCTCCAGGCTCTGAGCTGTCAGCACAGGGCCCGATGCGGGGCTCAAACTCACAACTGAGCCACCCAGGCACCCCTTCCCTGTTGGTATTGAAGAATTTCATTTCTTTTGCTAGAGGACAGCTCTCCTATGCTTTGTCCAGTCCTACATAATGGGTCCTTTGGCATTTCCTTTGGTTAGCTCCATTGAGTAGGTGCAGTGTGTGTGCGTGCGTGAGGTACTTGAATAGGGAGATTTGGCTTTTTCATGATCCTTAACTCTGGAAGGAACTCCACAGCCTCACTAGGTTTCTGATGTTGCTGGAGGGTGGTTGCTGCCAAAGGCTTCCTCTGCCCTGGGCTGCCATCTTCAGTTTGCTTGGTGGAGAGTCA
The DNA here is from genome assembly GCF_022837055.1 of Prionailurus viverrinus. NCBI lineage: Eukaryota > Metazoa > Chordata > Mammalia > Carnivora > Felidae > Prionailurus > Prionailurus viverrinus. The sequence continues at coordinate 144,927,519 of NC_062562.1, forward strand.
GATGACAAAACCAAGCCTTGGCACGCATGTAGCACGCTGTGATTTTTATCAGAATGTATTTCTATGTTTGTGTATTTGAGCTAGTATTCGGAAATCTTATCCTGATTTCCCTTTTGCATTTCTGTGTCAAGTGAAAGATTTGGGATCAGAAAAAGAGTAATTTTTAAGTTGGTACCAAATGATGTTTCTAGGACTGGTTGTAGGATCAGATGTGAGTTTTTCAAATTGGAACCTTTTCTAATGGGCCCCTGGGAAATGTCTCAGCTAAATTGCAACAGTGACTGGCGAAGTCGATCGAGGTAAATTGCTCCCATTGCTGAGGGTTCGGAAACCAGGCAGTCAAAGCTAAAATTCCTGGGGAAATCGGGCAGAACTATTGCAGATGGTTTCCCCCTTGAATGGAGAAGGGGGCTGGTGTCACTGTTGATGAATGAGAGGAGATTAAAGCCTGACTTTGTGATGAATTTGTAACATGGTCTTTGGGAAACTAAAGAGAAATTTATGAAAAGACCGTTAGAATCATTTAGGTAATTCTTTTCAATATTGACTATAAATGAATCTGAGAACATACCATGAGAATATTGGATGTCTAGTAGTTTGCATTACAGAAAAGTAGCACCAAGAAACATTGTCGTGTATACCTTCAGTGAACTCAGAGGTGGAGGGATTCCCCAGATTATTTTTAATATCTGTTTAGTTAACTACTGAGCACTTTGCATTTAGAAAAATGAACCTGGCTGTTTTTGACTGTTCATGGTAATTATGTTAAAATCAAGGTCATCGAGTAAGTACTTGTGATTGGTTTCCTGATGGCCTGGCTTATGTCTTTCACAGGTACCTACTGTATATTTGAGAAAGCCCTTTAATCTCCCTGCAAAATGGGAATAATAGTAAATCACAAAATTTTGTGATAGTGGGCTTTTTGTAATTGATAAAACTCTACTAACAACATCTATCTGTCCATTGTGGTGAATCTCTAGTAAAGTACAGACAACACTAAATTAAGGACCAGGCTTAAATCCTTAAAGTAACCATTTCGAGACGGAGGCCTTCTGAGATACGGCTCATTGAATTGGTGGGGTACCTCGTGAATGTCTGGGAACACAACCTTTGTGCGTTCTGTCAGTGAAATTTCTTATGTGATATAGTTCTGTCTCTTGGAAATACTTACTTTGCCGATGTTTTTTTTTTTTTTTAATTTTTTTTTTTCAATGTTTATTTATTTTTGGGACAGAGAGAGACAGAGCATGAACGGGGGAGGGGCAGAGAGAGAGGGAGACACAGAATCGGAAACAAGCTCCAGGCTCTGAGCCATCAGCCCAGAGCCCGACGCGGGGCTCGAACTCACGGACCGCGAGATCGTGACCTGGCTGAAGTCGGACGCTTAACCGACTGCGCCACCCAGGCGCCCCAACTTTGCCGATGTTTTTGAAGCTCAAATCTTTTGTTTATCTAGGAGGATAAAGGACTTGATGGCTCCCTGAGTTGATGAAAATTGTGTAACTGTCACTTGCAAGGGCTGAACTTCATATACTTCAGGTTTGCAGCTCTCCCAGTCTCTAAGGTCATTTTTTGGACCTGTTTTTTGTTCCTTTTTTAAACATTTGGATGCGTATTCAGTATTCACTTAGTGAATTGCTTGGATGTATTAGTATTGCTTGGATGAACTTGTCATCATATGATTAGAAAAGCATAATTCATGTTTTATGTCAAAGGTGGAAGTTGTCATAGAATCACTCTGATATCAACTCTTTGCCTTCAAGAGTTAAGACTGTGAATTACTGATGGGTTGATTTTGGTTTGTGTAAATCCTCCTTTTACAGATCACTCCTTAATAATTAGTACCTTTCTCAACTGCCTCCCAGGAGTGTTCTTGCCTGGAATTTGGTGCAAGGAAATATTTTCCTGTTTTCCTCACCATTCCTCTCTCCATTTCTATTTAGTCTGAGTTCCTCCAGGCTCTAGTGCCTATGTTCTGTGGTTTGTAAAGTGTTGTGTACTTTTATAGCCTCTATAAATAACAAAATATAGCTCATGGCAGTAACACTGTGGCACCCTACATGTTTAGAGAAAGACAGGAAGAGAGAGACATATGTATCTTGGGTACAGAATGTCTAGCATACAAATCTGTTCATCTCACACCCATCAGTATTGATTCCAAGTTTTGTTCATTTGTAAGTAAATGACATCCCTTGATCTTTGGGACATTTAATGGAGAAAAACTGGTTGTGATGCTGTGGTTTCTCACTACTCTGTCCCCCTTTTAACATAGCAGAGATGAAGAGGGGTAAGGCTGGTTGCTAGCATGGTGAGATTTCCATCCAGATGTTCGTGTGCTAGGGGCCCAGCTTCCTATCCTGGTCTTCTGTTTTTCTCTTCAGTGGATCACTACAGGTGTCATCACATATTTGGGAGATGTGAAGAAGCTAGAAGCTAGAAGTGATTTCTATTAGCCCTGTCAATATAGTTTGATAAAATGCAAATGCCTTTAAAATGGGTAGACTTCCAATTAAAAGGCTCCAGCAGGGAGTCTGTTTTGATAATGAAAGTGATTAAGAAGTCTCTATTTTTTTCCGTTGGTATGAATGTTCAGCTAAAATAGCTTGGTTTTCTCTCTGTAATTGGACTTTGCTAATGGGGATCTAATAACTCTGAGGTTCTCATGATTTAGCAAATCTCTTAGCTATCTTTGGTGATCAGTGCTGGGGACCAAGACACAATTTCTGGATGATAGTGGTGTATAGGATTCCTTTTCTCCCTCATTCTAAGAAATCAACAAGAGTTCATGTTTCCTTCCTTTCTTCCTTTTATTAATTTTTTTAATGTATGTTTATTTTTGAGAGAGAGAGAGAGAGAGAGAGTATGAGCGGGGGAAGGGCAGAGAGAGAAGAGAGAGGGAGACACAGAATCTGAAGCAGGCTCCAGGCTGTGAACTGTCAGCACAGAGCCCGATGTGGGGCTTAAACTCATGAGCTATGAGATTATGACCTGAGTTGAAGTCGGATGCCCAACTGACTGAGCCACCCAGGTGCCCCAATGTTTATTTTCTTTAATTCTGTAATCTGAGTGCATCCTAGATTAAAGTCATACATATATAGTTTATCAGTGTTTATGTTTGGAATTGCCTTCCAAAGCTGCAGTTTAGAGGCTTAGAAGCAGTGGTTTTGATGTGTGAAGGGGAAGGACTGAACAACAGAGCTATGGAATTCATTGCAGATGAGGCTGTATCTGAGACCTAATTTCTACAAGTGTTTTAGTCTTCGAACCCTTTCTTCCATACATAGCCCCAAGGAGGAACATGAAAGAGGATATTCTGGTCAAACTGTGTTGAAGAAGTGAATATACTATCGCATAATCTGGGACATACATGTATTGAGCTAGAACAGTTGTTAGAGATGGGTTGCCCTATTTATCTCTCAGCACCTCATTAACAGCCTGTCACCCTCCCAGTTTTCCTTAATAGGGTCCTTGTTTTTGTTCTCTTTGATTTTAATAAAAGTCTGTCCTTTCACTGTCTATTTTTCTACCTTGTTCATTGCTCATTTCCAAAGGACCTAGGTGTTTGTTTTGTATCACTTTCCCTTATAACGAACTTGTGAGGCAGAGTATGCCTCTCTAGTAGGACAGGATTATAAAGGCAATACAAAGGAAATAACTGTCCTGAGTATGCTCCCTGACTCAGAATGGTCTCCTAATTTGCTTTGTTATTTAGATTCATAATCTTTTTTTTTCTTGCTCCTTGCCCGCCCCCCTTTTTTTGATGGTGCATCTGGATTTTGGGGACCTCTTGATTTGCGTTCCAAAATCTCTTACCTTACATTGTGGCCTTGTCTGTGTAGCTATCTGAATAGAATCTATGGGGACTATTACAGAACAAAGGTTTTCTCTAATCTTGATATTTGAAGCGTACTTTTTAATAAAATGATAAAACTGACTAAAGATTTGCAGGTGATTCGTCTTGACTTTGTGTGAACATTCCTGTGGTTGGAAGAGCCATTTTTCTCTGGTTTCAAACTTGAATAGATGATGTTCATATTCTCTGTAGCCAATTAAATATAGGGGAGTTGTGGTTTTTAAATTTAAATATCAGAATGACAAATTATAGTGGAGTTGTATCCCATTGGGAACTGCGGTCTAAGGTCAGAGTATGGGATAAAAGTTGTGTATAGTAAAAATGACCCATGAAAAATCTCTATATAGTCATTTTGCACAAACAAGAGTGCTTTAGGAAGGTCAGATACATTGTGTGGGACCAGGAACAGTTTAAAATCAAGTTTTTGTTTGTTTGTTTCATCCCCCTCTCGGTGTCAGCTGGCTAGATAGCTAGCAATATATAAACATATAAAATATATGGCAAATTCTTTGTCTTCTTTGCGCCTCTGGAATTCACAAGGAATTGCCCCTGAAGGAGTAAATCCCAGAAGATTCATATTACGTATAGGAGTGGGAAATAGGGACAGATAAAGTCTTGGTACTGTTGGTGAAATTTTGTCAGCTGCAGACCCACAATTAACAGTGGTCAAGAACGAGGCCTTGGGCTTGTTTCAAGAGGCCCAGAAACATGAGGTGGAGTGTTCTTAAGAAGTGCCAGTGCTGTACTTGCTTCAGCAGCACATATACTAAAAAAGAAGTACCAGTGCTAAACAACTGAACTCTCTCTGAATGGTGGCTAATCAGAAGCCTGTGCTGTCTTGCCACAGGTCAGACAGGTGTTTGTTCTTTGCCCAGGGCCGGCTGGAAAGGTGTTTGCCCATCTGTGTTGGATTCTTCGTGCCATTACTGGGTGACTTCTACCTAGGGTATTGAGTTATTGCTGAATTCTGAGAGCTGTTTTGGTTTCTTTCTAGCAGCATGTCCAGTTGTAGCTGCTTATTTTTCTGTCAGCCCCTTCCTGGTTCCTCATTTGTTAGGTATAGTCTGACCAGGTTCTATTCCTTGTCCATTTATTTATTTATTCCATTAGGTCTATTCTACGTATCTTGTTCTTGAGTAGATATGTCAAAATGTCCTTTCTTTTTCTGGTATAATGTTGGCAGAGTTTATATATATGTATGTGTGTATATGTGTGTGCCTATCTCATATGGAATTCCGTGTGTCGTTATCTTCTCGTGTCTTTTCTATTCCTTTTGCATTACAGAGGCGGCTGTATTAACTGGAACAATGCCCTTTTGTAGCCCACTACTGGAGTGTGTGTTGCTTAATCCTCTCTTGCTTTTTAAACTCTCAGCCTGTGATGAATTAAATAGTTTTTGACTCTTCCTGATAAGGGTATTTATGGGTCAGACTGGCAGAATTCCACAGAAGCACATTAGTGTCTTCTTTAAGTGGAAGCATTTATGTAGAGGCATCCTTCTGAATGGAGGGAAATGGAAATGCTTTGGGACCTCTTGCTGCCTCTCGGCTGCCTAGCCTTTCAGCTTTGTTCCACTCACCTTCACCAGAGTGCAAGATGCCAGGCAGCGAATACCAGGTCTTAAACCTGTTAGGCCGGTGTCATTCATGCTTCATTGCCCAGATATTTCTTTAGTTGCTTTGTAGAACTTAAATACCATTCAATGCCATGTTAGTTGTTGAGGGGATACAAAGGTGTTTCTGAAAGTAGAGTCGGGGGGATGGTATGTGGGTGAGTCAAGATAAAATACAAATAAAGACAGTGCAAAGTAGATTAACAGTGTTTTAGGAGAGGCACAAAAGCAACAAACCAATGAAAATCAGAGCAAGAAAGAGGTTTGAAGGTTGGGAAGTATATAGCTTGATAGTGCTGGTATTAATGATAAATAGAACGTACCATTTTGCATTTCCTCCGCTATGCCAGATACTCGGTAAGAGTTTTCCTGCCCTATCTAATTCTACACAAAGCCGAGCCCTGTGAGGTAAAGGTTTTATCATCTTTTTTTTTTTTTTTTTTTTTTTTGGCATGTGGGAAAACTGAGGCTAGGGAAGGAAGGTCATGTTACTTGTGCAAGGTCAAACTACTGTTAAGGGAAACACTTAGGAGTAGAATCCAGGCCTGTATCAAGGGTTGTACTTGCAACGACTACTAAATTCTCTTGATTTTTCAATTCAGTGTTCATCTAGGTCACCAGTTCTTTCAATTAAAAAAAGTGTGGTGAAATGAATGTGTTGAGTAATTTGTGTTGCGCTAAATGCTTATTGCTATTTCATGCTATACACTTAATTGCTTCTATATGTTTATTGCTTAATTACATAAAATGCAGTAGTCCCTTCATCATCTTTCTGCAAAACTGCTCCTTATTTATTATGACTTAAACCAATAAAAAAAAAAAAAAGCAAGAGTATGTGCTACCTTTAAATTTTGGTAGCCAGAATTCTTGTAATGTTTTCTTTATGAATGCACTGATCCCTCATTGGCTAAAGCATGTGTCTGGTGAGAATGCAACTATTCAGGATCGAAGCATGAAACAGCTGTCACTGTGTAGCATCTTTTCCAGGCACCAGGTTGACGTCTGGATTCAGTATTTTGGTGCAAGAGAAATGGGTCTTGGTAATCGTGTTGTGATAGGATCATACATCAAACAGAGCTGGGGGCTGTGTGTCTCTGCCAATTGCCTTCTGATCATTATTCACTCTGAGTTAATGCAAAGAAAATGATCCGCTTGGGGCCACAGGCGCATTCTCGGCATATACATACTATTGGTTTCCCAAAGGACCAAATTTAAGTTTCTTTATTTTCCCTAGATTGGTATAAGTGATTTGGATGATGTTTGGCCAAGCTGTAAACTAGATAGGTATTTTCTATCTTCTTAGTTTCCTTCTGGTTGGCACAGATAGTTTTAACTATTTGAGGTCCACTTGCTGGTAGAGTGATTATACTTGATATAAATGATATGTAATGAACATAAAGGTGGGAATAGCTATAAAGTGAACTTGCCAATAAGATTTTTTTAACTGTGTTAGATGAAAAATAAAGCTTTGCATTTATAAAGTAATCCTGCCTTCTTGACCTTATTGGAAATATACCTCATTTCTTTAATTCTTAAAAAATATGTCCACATTTTAATTTAACATGTCAGATTTAAGGATGAAACTTATTGTTGTAACTGATGGCTTTTAATGACTTATAAAATAATAGTGCATCTTACAACAAGTGGAATCTTGAATTTGATTAAGTTTGATAGCTCTGCTCACCATTACTTTGTTCTAACCTCCACTGTGATCTCGGTTTCTGTTGACTTGGTAAATTGCTTAGTAGATTTTGGACACGACACCTGAGTTCTTTTGGTTCTGGTCTGTCTGTTTAGTTCAAAAGATATGTTTCTCACTTTTATCATTGGGTGCTTTCCTACCCACTGGATACTTTTTTTTAATACTTCAGAGTTTTTGTGACATTTGAAAATTGTATGTGATGGAAAAGATGCTGGCTAATATAAACACTCCAGAAATGTAGTCTTCATAAATGTAATCAGTGCAGATGGACATTAGAGGAGGGGAGTGGAGTGTATATTTTAGTGATAATTTATTTGGATTTAATGCTGTTTACCAAGATAAAGAGTAGTAGCTGTGTCCTTGAATCTCAGAGAGGCAGAGACTTAAAGGAGACTGTGAACATGTCTTTTCTCACAAGTCAAAATTAGATTTAAGTTCTTCTAATGAATGGTCCTTTTCCACATAAACAAAGGTTGAGTATTTCCTCACCAGTTCTGTAAGATTATTTTCCTATGTTTGCGGTATTTTACCACAGATAGTGGACTTTGTGCCCTTAGTTCTGAAGAGATGCCAGATAGATGGATAGATAGATAGATAAAACTTAAAAAAAAAAAACAAAAAACCATGATGTAATGTTTTTGTCCCCTGCCCTGCTTATGGATGGTAATTTTTAGGATTGGAAGAAATGGATGGTGTTAGATCTAGTATCTCTGTTCATGCCATATCTAGATCCAGCCCTAAAACATTAATCACATTTTATACATTGTTATAAATCAGCAAAAAAATTCACCCAGTCTCTCATCTGTGCCACCAGCATGCTCACAGATGTAAAGGTATGTTAGAGGTCCATTTTGACACTGTCGTTTACAGGCTGCCTAAAAATAAATTATGAAACATACAGTTTCCATTTTTTTAATTACCAGGTAATTTACTCAACAGACATCTCCAGGCACTGTCTGGCAAGCAAATCATATGAACCAGATACCTTTATTTGATACATTTGTATTGATAGCAGAATGAATCCTCTGTGATCTGTGCATCTGAGAGGTCATTTGAATATCTGGTGATTTATGTCTTGGCCTTCAGTTTCTTCCTTAGTGACTTAATGGGTTTAATCACTTAATTTCAGTTAATAAGTATTTCACTATTTAACAAATCTTTTTTTTTTGTATTTGAAAATCTAGAGGATAGAAATCACATTTTAGTGTGTTCGTATTACGCTAAGCTTATTTGATTGGTATACACTAGACACTGTGTGGAAGAGAAGAATGAGCTGTGGTGATATCCTTCACTCTTAGCCCTATAAGAATGCAAGAGTACATTCTAAAAGTGGTGTTACGCGTACGTGTAATTGAGTGTGTATGTAAACATGTTAAAGATCATGAAACACCTTCGTAATAATGATGGCTCAGAAGGACAAGACTAATATTCCTGTAGAAGCGCATTCACTTCTGACTTAGATGAAACTTTTTTCCCCCTTTCTGGTTGTAAAAGTACATGTAGTCCCTGACTTATGATGGCTGAACTTAAAAAATTTCTATTTTATGATGATCTGGTAGAAACTGTACTTGGAATTTTGATCTTTTCCCGGGCTAGTGATATGCCCTAAAATAATCTCTGGTGATGCTGGGCAGCGAGCTGCATCTCCCAGTCGGCCATTCGATCACGGAGGTAAATGACCAATATACTTACAAATGTTCTGCACTCATACAGCCATTCTGGTTTTCACTTGCTGTACAGTATTGAATACATTACATGAGTGTTCTGAGCATGTTTAAGGTAGGCTAGGCTCAACTATGATATTCAGTAGGTTAGATCTTTTAAATGTGTTTTTGTCTTACTATATTTTCAGTTTATGAGGGGTTTATCAGGTTGTAACCCTGTTGTAAATTGAGGAAGATTTGTAGATTCTTACCCCCTAAACTTCAGGCAGTGTATTTGAGGATGAAAATTGTTAATTCCTCGCAGGATGGATGGAATAAGGGTCAGGGATATTTGTTGCAAACATAATTTGGAAATTAGAAAAGAACAAAAAGGATTTCATTAGCCATATTGAATTTCTTTTGATTGAAAACTAGATGGCCGCAAGTGTGTGCTTCGGGAAAATATTTCTTGCTACATTAACTAAAATTTCATTCTCCCTTGTTACTGCCTCCTTGAAGAGAACTGTACTATGTTAGATGTTTTCCCCCACCCCTGTTGTGTATTGAACTGTGTTTTTCCAAAAGATAAAGTTCTAATAACTGAGTATCTGTGGATACTACATTATTTGTAAAAAGGGTCTTTGCAAATGTAATCAAGTTAAGATGAGGTCATGCCAGATTAGGCTGGGCCCTGGATCCTACTCATAAGAAGGCCAGTCACACACAGATGGAAGAAGGCCGTGTGACCACAGAGGCAGAGATGGGAGTGATGTGGCTATAAGCCAAGCACTGCTGGCAACCACGAGAATCTGGAGGATTGAAGGAAGGATTCTTCCCTAGAGATTTTGGAGGGAGCTTCACCCTGCTGCCTACACTTTGATTTCGGAATTTAGGCTCTTAACTGTGAGAGAATAAATTCATGTTTTAATTCACCAGATGTGATAATTTCTAATGGTAGCCATAGGAAACTAACGCCTATGGGTTCTCCTTACCCCCATTTTTTTTTTACATCCTATATCTTGTAAGTAAGAATGGCTTTTCTTTTTTCTTCTATAACAAAGCCACAACATGTGGGTTTTTTTTTTTTTTTTTCAGGGAACATCAGGTATGGCAAGGCGTGTTAATTTGGAATTTAAAAATGTGTTGCTTTGAAATGCTTTCGTCAATCTGGCATTTTAAATTAACTGGCATTCTGGAAATTGTGGGGGCTAATTTCTAAATATTATTATCCCTCCTGTGGACAAGATGGCCCTTCATGTTTCACCTCTGGGTGCACCCTGGTCGCCCTAGTGACATTAGGAAACATTTTTTTCTAGCTTCTCTGCTTGTAGTTCTTCCAAAGCATCTGTCTCATTTCCAAGCCTCTTGTTATTCTGAGTGTTGGCACTGGTGAAATTTAGTTGGGAGTGATGAATGTAGAACAGAGGTTGGCATCTTATGAGTTGTGCGGTGTCTGTTTCTCTCATGAGACTTTTGCATATGGTCATGGGCAAACCGTCTCCCAGCTCTTGTTTCTAGAAAATAAGAATGGCCATTTAGATTAACTTAGTGGGTGTAATTGTTTTTAAAGGGTTAAGTAAACATTCAGAAGACCTTAACAAATTTTATGTATCTCTCTCTTAACTTCGGATGATTGTGACCTTTATATATGTTACTTTATATTCTGATATTTACAACTGTTTATGCAACCACTTTTTCCCCTGTTTTTACTAACAGCTTAATTGGGATATAATGGATAGTCAGGAAAACTGCCCATATTTAAAGTACATATTTTGGTAAATTTTGAGAAACGTGTATACCTATCAAATCGCTACAATCAAGATAGTGAACATGTTCATTCTCCCTCAGTTTTTCTTATGCCCCTTTGTATCTCTTCCCATATACCCTCCAGTCGTTGATCTGCATTTTCCGGATAATTTGCATTTTCCGGAGTTTTGTATAAATGAAACCATACAGTGTCTGTTCTTTTTTAAATCTGACTTCTTTCGCTCAGCATACTTCGTGATTCGTCTGTATTGTGGTGTGCTGTCAGTACTTCATTCCTTTTATTGCTAAGTAGTATTCCGATGTAGGTCCATACCATGGCTTGTCTCTTTGCTTGTTGGTGGCCATTGGGTTGTTTCTGCTTGTTTTCCAGTTTTTGGCAATTTACGTATAAAGCTTCTATAAACATTTGGATAGATTTCCATAGATTTCCTTTGGATATATGTCTTCTCATCTTATGGGTAAATAGCCTGGAGTGTGGGGTGGTTGGACCATTACAGTAGGGGTAGGCATCATTCTTTCTAATGCTTTCTTACGGTTCTTTCCCTGTCCTCAGGTGGTTGATACTTTCTGCACACTCCTGTACTAATCAGTAGTATGCTCAAGGGGGACCCTGTGTGAATCTCAGCAGTTCTCTGTGCTGCTCTCTTCTCCCTCTTGATGTGTGCCATGATCATACTCGAGCTGTCTAGGTCTTCCCAGACCCCCCACCCTCACCCCAACATGCCAAACCTCTTTCTAGGCGGTAAGCAATGGTTGGGCTCATTTATGTCCTGTCTCTTAGGGATTGTTGTCCTTTGTTGACTGTTTTCTAGCCTATTGAAAACCATGTTTCAGAATGTTTTTGTGTTTTTGGCTGTTTTAAGCAGGAGGAAAGATTTGATCCTTGTTCCATCTTGGTTGGAAATGGAAGTTCCACATTTTTCTTTATTTAAGGCACTTTAAAATTTTAATATACATACACATATTCCGTTATGCTCATATCTAATTTTCTAATTATTCCCTCGTTCCAGATTTCATTTTTTTTTTTTTTTTTTTTTTTTTTTTAGTTTTTAATGTTTATTTTTGAGACAGAGAGACAGAGAATGAGCGGGGGAGGGGCACACACACACACACACACACACACACACACAGAAACTAAAGTAAGTTCTAGGCTCCAAGCTGTTAGCACAGAGCGCTCGAACACACAAACTGCTAGATCATGACCTGAGGCAAAGTCAGAAACTCAGGTGACTAAGCCACCCAGGTGCCCCTAGTTTTTCTTAATAGTACTAAACGTATACCTTTTCATCCTATTTAGGATACTTATTTATTTATTTATTTACTTACTCAGAGTTAATTAACATACAGTGTAGTCTTGACTTCAGGAGTTGAACCCAGTGATTCATCTCTTACATATGACACCCAGTTCTCATCCTGAAGACTGTCCTTCTTAAGGCCCGTCACCCATTTAACCTGCCACCTCATCATCCCCATCAACCCTGTTTTGTTCTCTGTATTTAAGAGTCTCTTACATTGCCTTCCTCTGTTTTTATTTTATTTTTCCTTCCCTTCCCCTATGTTCATCTGTTAAGTTTCTCAAATTCCACATATGAGTAAAATCATATGATATCTGTCTTCTCTGACTGACTTATTTCGCTTAGCATAATACCCTCCAGTTCCATCCACATTGTTGCAAATGGCACAATTTCATTCTTTTTCATCACCAAGTAGTATTCCATTGCATATATATGCACCACACCTTCTTAATCCATTCATCAGTTGATTGCTGTTTGGGCTCTTTCCATAATTTGGCTGTTGTTGATAGCACTACTATATACATTGGGGTGCATGTGCCCCTTTGAATCAGCATTTTTGTATCCTTTGGATAAATTCCTAATAGTGCAATTGCTGGGTCGTAGGGTAGTTCTATTAATTTTTTGAGGAACCTCCACACTGTTTTCCAGAGTGCATGCACCAGTTTGCATTCGCACAAACAGTGCAGTAGGGTTCCCCTTTCTCCACTCCTTGCCAACATAGAACTATATTCTCAAAGTGGGTCAATAGGCCAAAGGATATATAAGCTAATTTTCAGACAGCATCCCATAAATACTTAAACTGTTGTACATGTAATTTGGTTTTGTCATGATTTTTGTTAGATTTCTTAGATTAGCGGGACCTTAGAATTGTTTTCATTTGCATATAATATTGCTAATAAGGATGTACACTTTATGTTTTACATTTCATTTACCTTTGTGTATACTTTTTATCTCCCTTGATTACTTTTTTTTTTTTAAATTTTTTAAATGTTTTATTTATTTTTGAGACAGAGAGAGGTAGACCATGAGCAGGGGAGGGGCAGAGAGAGAGGGAGACACAGAATCCAAAGCAGGCTCCAGGCTCCCAGCTGTCAGCACAGAGCCGACGCGGGGCTCGAACTCACAAACTGTGAGATCATGACCTGAGCCGAAGTCAGGAGCTTAACCGACTGAACCACCCAGGTGCCCCTCCCTTGATTACTTTTAAAGCAGAATAATTATTTTATTGACTATATGTATTTTTCTGGTGTGGCTTTCAGATGGGTTTCGCTATATGGCTATTTTTCTATATTTGGATATTTTGTTTTTCAATACATTTCATTTTGTAAAACTTTTTTAGAGTATTGATCATTTTATGTCATAAATTCATTGTCTTCCCATAGCTGGGATTAAAATAAATCTTTCTCCATCCTGTCCTCCATTCATTTGTTTTAGTGCTTAATTATGTGATGCAACTGGAACCTTATTGCAGTGCCTTTCGAAACAAGCAAAGCTCTTGTTAGAAACCAACTTTCTTGACATAGAAGTGACTGGTATCCCAGTTCATTCCATCCCAGCTCAAACCATCTTTTTAAAACTGCTTGTTGATGGGGCGCCTGGGTGGCGCAGTCGGTTAAGCGTCCGACTTCAGCCAGGTCACGATCTTGCGGTCCGTGAGTTCGAGCCCCGCGTCGGGCTCTGGGCTGATGGCTCAGAGCCTGGAGCCTGTTTCCGATTCTGTGTCTCCCTCTCTCTCTGCCCCTCGCCCGTTCATGCTCTGTCTCTCTCTGTCCCAAAAATAAATAAACGTTGAAAAAAAAAAAAAAACCTGCTTGTTGAAACCCTGGTTTTTTATTCCACAAGCTGCTTCTCTGAAATAGCCATACAGATATTCTGGAAGCCTACTCCCTAGTGATGAAACACAGAAGTTTAATCATTCCTAAAAATGAAAATCGGCTTTCACATGGACATTGGCCATTGCTTGAGACGGCTAGAATCCCCCCGAGTGTTGTGAATATGTATATGTAGAGTATGTGTGCACGTTTCCTTAAATTGCTAGCTGCTACTTGGAACTCTCAAGTGGCTTAGGGTTGAGTAGCCATAACAAACATTTTTGGGTGGCTCCTAAGGTACCAGATACTGCTTCTGAGTACTTGACATATATTATAGATTTAATCCTAATAACAGTATGTGTTTGAAAGGATTTATGCTCAACAGTTACAGATAAGGAAGCTGAGGCACAGATAGTTTAGTAAACTTGCCCAAGATAATGCCACTAAACAAGTATCAGCTAGTAAAGTTTGAAGCAAGAAAAATTAATTCTCTGACATTATACTTCATTTTAAGTGTGTGACTGCAGTATAGAATTACAAAATAGAAGGACGAATAGTTAGAAACCATACATTTGGTCAGGGTCCAAAAAAGTCAAAGAAGTTCACAGTCACAAAGTACAGGTTTCCTGACCAAGTAAGACTCAGCATACTGACTGCCGAGTATGAGCAGGATGCTGTAAATACACTGTGAAGCTCAAATGGTGCCATACAAAATGTGCCTGTTCTAGTTTGCTTTTTCTTTGAAACTAGAACTTTTTTTACATAGGCAACTAAACGTTGTTAGGATAGTAATCTGCATCATTTTAATAGAATTTTACTGTTCTACATAAGAGGAACTTACTGGCTATATAATGATCAGGTACGTCTAACTCCCACTTTCTAATGAGCACATGAATTTATAGCGACTCTTTCATTCTGTGGCCAAACTAGCATACAATCTTCATTTCGTTGGCTCTTGTCTGGTTGTTCTAGGGCAAAGCCTGGTGGAATCTGAGTAATTCATTTGTTTGGGTTGACCTTTAATGCACGGCATAGCATTTGAAATCGCTCTAATAAAAGGATATGCCAATTTTCCTCCTGATTTTTATGCACCAACTTTGATTATCTGTTAAAAGTAAAGTTTATATTTATCTTGTTTAAGATTCAGTGATTTGTTGTTGTTTTAAGAAGATGGGAAATACATGGGGCAGTGATGCTTTAAATTGGAAGATAAATGTGTTTGAAGTTTTGTATCCTGGAGGCCAGACCATGTAGGGTGCAGGTTCCAGGGCAAAAAATAAGAATAAATAAAGATATTTATTAATTTTAATAAAATATTCCTATTACCCAGGAACTAATTCTTCTCCTCCTACTGTTCATACTTTTCCTGGGGATAGTGTGGCAAAGGCCTGTAAGTATAAGTGGTAAGTAAAATGTGTGAAAATGGTAGTACCTGTATAAATGGGTGTAGTGAAGAGGATAAGGAGAGAGACTTTGTGTGTATGTGTATATTCCAGTTACTGTGCTCTTTAGACATCCAAGTGCAGGGGATAGTGTGAAACAGTGGGTATTTCTTAAAACCAACAGTTCAGGCATTTATGGCCAAGCCACAGGAGTGAGGATATTGGGGTAGTGTTCACTCTTCCAGGCTAGTGCTTATGCAAAACAAGGCTCCATTTAACTTTCAACTCAAAAAAGCAATTTCTGCTCAGGGACAGTTTAGTTTTAAGAATGTGATGACCTTTTATCCTCTGGGATCTGTGGATTCAGGGAAGGCACATTCCTCTTCTGTTCTCATCCACAGAATTGTAATACCTTTCTTCTGTAGTCTTCACATCCACCTGCTAGTTTTTAGCCTACTAGGGCCCATTTTATCCTTGTTCACAGATAGTGAATTTTATAACTATTAAGTTGTTATATGCAGGCACCCGGCTTGGTAAGAAGAAAGAAAGTCAGAGTTGTAGATTTGTCTTATGATCAAGCCCTCCTTATTTCCCCATAATGAGTGGAAAACCATCCCTATGAAGAGGAAGTGAGACCTTCATAAGGCAGAAGGAATTGAATTTAGGAAAAAGCTATGTTATTGTTAGATCGATACCTTAATGTGATATACAAAATACTATCTTGGAGTTGTCAGAAATAAACATTGAAAAACTCTCAGGAAGAGTTGATACAATCGTTCAACTTGAGGGGGAGGGTTCAGTAGAAGCTACTTTGGGATTGAGATTCTTTTAGCCTTGTAGCACAGACTTGGTTGTTCGTTCCTCTTGCTTACCAGGATAAATGCAAGAGCGAGTTCGGTTGTCTGTGTTTGGGGAAAGAGCCAGGAATGGGCAGTAGTGAAAGGATAGCTACTGTAATGCATGAGATTGGATTTTACGTTCTTGATTTCAAAAACACATATTCATAGTATACTGTAGAATAGAGTGCATTTTAGGGTTTTGAAAGGGAAAGCTCAATGTATTTGTTAAGCTTACACAAGAAAATTGGTTGACTTTGAGATTTTTATTTTATGGCAGAGTAATTTTTGACTGTAGCAGAGCACATAATGAACCTTCATACATTTCGTGAGGGAGAGGAGAAAGACCTTGTGTTTTGGTGATTTATTATGTGTATTCCTAAAGACCCTGCCTACAATTAGGTATCCTCATTCCTTGCATTTGCTATTGCTCGGCTTTGTGGCTCGTAGCTCTGTCAAGCTTCCTCAGAAGTTTGCATTTGATGTTAAGTTTTGCCCCTTACCCTCCAGCTAGGGTTTCTTGACCCTAACTGGTCATGTGCGTCTACCCTCTTGCCTGTCCCATTTATGCGTGTCTTCAAATTATTTGCCTTGTCATTGTTAACAGTAATTTCTAAATTGAGTGCTGTATGTAGAAAGAGGACAATTCCTAGTCAGACTGACCTGGGTTTCAAGTCTGTTTCTGTAGATTTAGTAGTGACTAACCTTGCATGAGTTATTTAATATATTTGAGCTCTGCCTTCCTTATTTGTAAAGTCATAGTGTTGAAATCTTAGTCTTTGGAATATTAAATGGGTCATACATAGTGCCTGTGCATATTAGGCATTCAGATATTATGTAGTTATCTAATAATTATTTTTGTCCATCACGCTTATTTAGTAACTCTGACTCACTTTGGGTCCCTAAATAAGAAAGTGCCTAAAAGCAGCTTCTGGCTTTTCATTTATCGTACATCCACCTCCCCTAACTGAGAGCTGCCGGCTGCTTCCCTTAGGTCTGATGATTTTTTTCCCTGTTGAAAGACTTATATTAATAATCTTGGCTTATATTTTGAATGGCCTATTCTCAAGTGTCATTTTAAGTTGATTTGTTATGCTAATGCCTTAAATAATGAATGTGCTTCCTAATTACTCCATATGTAATAAGGCAAGGTACCGACCTGCGTACTTGCATACCACAATTTCTATGCAAGAAAAAACCCCTTAGCTCAGCTTTGCACCATTGGGGGGGATTATTGCAGCACATGAAGAAATCTGTTCTCTCTTGGACATGAATGGTAGTGACATATTCCACTAGAGTAAATCATGAAAGCTAGGAATACATGGTTGTTGGAGTCATTTAAAATTGGTTTGGACAGTGTGCTGTTGAACAGAACACCTTTTGAATAGTTTTGGTTCTAATTATATCTCTCTGCACCAGGATAACAGCCTAACTGGCTTCCTTACCTCCAGTTGTCCATCTTCTAATCCAGTACTATGTATGACTACTAGGTCAGTCTTTCTGAAATATACCTCTGATTCCACCACGCACCTGATCCTAAACTTTCCTGGACAAAAGAGCCAAACTTCTAAGGTCCCATGATGTGGCCTAAGCTTCTAAGCTTATTTGGTATAATATTCTTTATATACTATGTGTTTTTAGACTAGCTTTTAATGGGGGGAAGTTTGAAATATGGATGGACAGTTTTTTTGTGTATGTCATTGGCTGCATTTTTAGTGGGTGAGGGCTAAATGTGCTAGATGGGACAGTCCTTACTGAGGATTTGACCTAGGAGTGGCTGTGGTGTACTCAACGAGCAGCGGTATGGCACAGTTTCGACAGACTGGATGGTGGTTTTCCGTACATGCTTCATGCTTTCTTTATTCTTTTCCTAATGTGCCTCCAGCCTGGAATACTCTTTTCCCTCATCTGTATGCCAGTGTTACCCCCTCGTCAATATTCAGACAGATAGGACCGTCTCCACAAAGCTTCTTCAGATCCTTTGTGTCAGAAGTAATCTCTCATGCTGAGCTGCCATAGCATTTTATCCATAAACATAAACGTAATTTGGTTTATGGTACCGTTTTCTACTTTGCATTGTAGGTACCTGCCTCATCTCTATTACTAGACTTCTAGCTCCTTTTGAACATAGATTATATGTTTGATTCATGCTTGTATCCCCCGCATATGCAGCATGATTCCTTGTAGGTCATGGACACTTGTTTTACTTAGGTAGATAAAGGCTTTTGTTCCTGCCTGGAATTGCTGCTAGTTACTTGAAAATCCCCAGTTAAGGGGCTGAAGCATTTTGTGGTAGTTTTGGTTTCTCGTGTTTCATATGTTTTATAATCATTCCCAGATCATACTGACTAAAGTGTGGTAGCTTCTACTTGTGCAATCTTGCCAACATATGAAACAATTAGAAAATTGTTTCATCTTTCAGTGCGTAGGATCATATTCTCTGAAGGAAGCAGTATGATGGAGTCAGAAGTCCTTTCACCAGTTAGGATAATGCAGTGTCAAAATGGTCAGTCTTCTAATGTGCACGTGTCCAGGCTCCTAATGTTACAGCATTTGAGGCCCAGTGAGGCAACACCGTGAATCCCAGTGGAAATAATTTCAGCATTGTCGTATTTGTTTTCTTCCAAATCTGAAATTTGTACTTAAAATCACCTGCCTCTTCCTTGGTAATTTTTCTTCTTGACGTAATGAAAGCCAATCCCAGTGTTCTGTTTACGGTTTAATTCACTAATCATAATGACACCATTAGTCTTTCTTATCTCTTTTGCTAGAATTGTTTCAGTGCTTTAAGTGACAATGAGAAGAAGAAATCCTTAATTTTAGATCCCTTTTTGTCCAGTTGGGTCATTTCGATCAGAGCAACAGGCTATAAGTAGTTCATGAGGAATGGGTTTCACAGTGCACCAGGATTTAGTAGCCTAAGCCACCCTGTGGAGGAAAAGTGAGTTCTTTATGATTCTGGCAGCATTTAGAATCCTACTGCACTACAGAGAACTCAGGTTTTATGACCTCTCTGTTAGGCTGCCCTGCAGAGAAACTCTAATATTGCACAGTCAGGGAGAAAGTTTGCTAAGTTTGTTCTGGTGAACATCAGAGAGTAAAAAACTAGGACCAGTTATAGGGAAACATATTTAAGTTTACTATGAAAAAACAACTTTCTAAGCAAGGTGTTTAGTAAGAGAGTGGGCTGCCCTCCAGCCGGGAAGTTTCTTTTCACGGAAGCCATTTACACATGGGCTAAATAACCGTACAATAGGAATGGTGTGGAGGGGATTTGACAGGAGGCTAGATGTAAGTTTTGGAGTTTCTGTTCAGCCCATGGACCTTGTGATTCTATGGTTTATAAATTCATGAAAATGACAAGACTGATTGATTTTACCATGGGAACAACACATTTGACCTATCTTTTCCTACATTCGTTCATTACAAGTGAGGTAGCTGGTTTTTGTTGAAGTTTGCCTTCACCATATGACAATGGTGTTTTTTTCCCCCTTGTTCATTATACTGATCAGTATAATTGAATTATAGAATTCATCAAGAAAAATGGAAACTGGTTTATTGCCTATGATTCTGAATTTCCTAAGTCCAGTTATGCCAGGTTGGTGGAGCAAAGATAATAGCAGCGTTTTGGGCCTCTTAGGACTTAAGAAGGAGGAAATTTTTTTGTTCCTTTGAATTTTCATTTGGAATAGAAGACAGGGTCTGAACCTTATATACTGGTTTGATTTATAAGTCCTACTTTTTAATCCCAGGAATGACTTTTGGCTAGCCTTAGAGCAAATTAGCCAGATGCTTATATATTTGATAGAGCTTTCTCTTCTGTTATTAATCATTAAAGTAAAAGCAATCATAATGAAATGTCATTGCAGTAATAGTGAAAATATTCCAAAGCATGTTCAGATTTGTAATCTCAAATACATGAGAATGATTGCTTTGATTATTCACAGTAATTTCCTACAGGAGAAACCCCCCTGATATTGAAATTAGGGAATTATTTACAGAACCTAGACCAGATTCCCTTTTTCTACTTATATAATGAGTTCCCATAAAAGTTACCTGGGGTTTAGAGACTAGTTATCTAAGTTCTGACCAGGTGTTTGTTTGGTTGTTTTTGGTATCTTTGTGATCAAGCTATAGTTCTGTGATCCAACTCAGAGCTGCACATCTTTTATAAAGGAAGGCAGACAATAGTTTCCTGCCCTGCCTTCAGGATCCTCAGTGACTATTCTTAGTCTAATACCTATTTACCTGTCTGATTTCCTGTTGGTTTTTGATTGCCTGTCTCAGGCCAGTGAGATTAATTTAAGCACACTGACCTCCTTTGTGGTTGTTGAGGATGATTACCATTGAGGTCTAATTTGTTTTCCAGGGAGAAAAGGGAAGTTAATTTTAAAAGATCTTAATCAGAATAGCATTTCCTGTGATTATATGTGTATAAGTTTGAACACCAGTACTAGGGTCCTACATTCTGACATTAGCCTGCGTGCTTTTTGCCAGGGACTTTGATAAGATACCTGGAATTCAGATGAGATGTGTAGTTCCTTTGAGATTAAGACACCTTTAAACAGCTTGGGGAGCTTATTTTTCTGTTTAAACCTCATTCTGTCATAGGTTACAATCCTTTGGGTTATTAGTTTGCTGAAAATAGAACTTAATTGGCTACTGTACAAAATAATGATTTTTAATTTGGCAAGAGAGTCATAATTCAATCAGGCTGTTAGGTCTTTAAAGTTGTATGAAAATAAGAAAAGGTAACTAAAACCCCACTTGGACCACTGCTCCTCTGTAACTACAGGTCTGTAGACTTCTTTTTGTGATTGTGGCTTGTACACACTGGAGCTTCTGACCATCATGTGTAGCTGGAGGGGGAAGTATCTGTCCCACCTCTGAGGAGTGTCAGTGACCATTTCATTGGCCTGGAATGAGTTTTTACAGCTGCTCTGCGTTTATTTGCTATAGAAATGCCAAGGACTACAACTGCCCAGCAGAGGCATTATCTTCTTCTTCTTGACTTTAGATTTTCCTATTTTGCTAAATGTGAGAGCGATCTATTGGGGTGGCATAGTAATGTTTTTGGCCAGTCATCTTCTCTTTAATTCAACAGAGATATGATATTTCAGGAGAGTGGGGACTTCTGGTAAGCATCTGCTTATAGAATACTGGGGAGGGAAATTCATTCTGGCTATATTTTCTCTAAAGGGTAGTTATCACTTCACCTTCTGAGGCATACGTGAGTCACTTTCCAGTGTGGTGCTCGTTTTCAGTTGAGTGTGGACTGCTATGGTGACTCTTCCCAGCAGACATTCAACCAGATGTGCCTGCTATTACAGAAGTGAAGTCTGACAGCTGCAACCTAACCTTTAATATCTTTCTGCTATTTCAGCCACTTTAGACTTTTGAAGCCTTATTAGATATGAGCAATTTTTGCCCAAAGAAACAGGCTTCCTATTCCCAGTGATTGACAAGATACTGGTCAGCAGACAGTGATTAACAGTATGCTGTGATTCCCATTTTCCTCTGATGAGTATTGGTGGCAACAGACTAACAGCAGCTTTGTGCTATAGCACAGTCATTTGGTGTCACAGGGAGATAGATAGAATTCCTTCTAGTTTTAGCTTTTATATGCTTGCACTTTACTGTGAAAGATGTTGAGTGCTCTTAACACCTTGATATTAAGGTTGCCAAAACTAAAGGGATAAGCCAAGCATACTTGCATGTTCCTCAGGACTCTTGTAGTGGCTGCACTTGGACTTTAGTTATTCTTTTTATTATTCTTTTATATTGTATATCCTTTCCAATTTTATATTGTATATCCTTCTGTTATTCTTTAACTTCATGTGACATTTCATGAAAGAAACTTCTCTTCAATCATCAAGTGTTTATTGAGCACCTACTGTGCCTGGATCTTTGTGCAGTATTGAAGACTTCGTAAATTTTCACAGATTTCGTTGTAACTTTACTCATGTTTTAAAATATTGGAATTTGAATTTGGGTAACTAGTTACTCGTTAAAATGGGAACATACACTCATTATTTTACTTTGATATTTTTGTATACTGGTAAGAAACATGTTAAATCGAAATCCTTGGATTCTTAGTAGATGTTTATGGCTTAATGCAACCATATCTAGATGGGTATTTCTAGGTATAAAGAAAGCAAAGCAAACAGAAAGAACTGACTTATGTTGAATTTCAACATGTGAGTTATATTGTGGTGACCCAGGCTCTTGATATATATTAATTGATTTAAACTTCAGATTATCATCTCAGAATTCTTCCTCCCCCCACTGGTGAAGCCTTCATCCTTTGTTTCACGTGTTGCACAAGTGTTTGGGCTCCCTGTTTCAAATGTCACTCTCCAGTCTGTTATTCCACACTGTTGCTCATTTGGTCTTTGTGAAGTTCAAATCCCATCATTCTTCTTCCCAAAAAGTTTTCTTTGTTTCTATACTCCACAGGTTAACACCTATCTGGCAAACAACATTAGGCCCTCCTTGATCTGTCCTTGGCTCCTTGTCCGGCATCACTTCCTTTTTCAACTCTTTATCCTTCCTATTGCTTCTCTTATCCCTCCCTCTGGAGAACTGGACAAAAAAAGTGCCCCTCCTCCTTCTGACATCATTGCTTCTTAGCACAAACAACTCATTCCTCAGAAGTTAAACAAACAAGGGCACCTGGCTGGCCCAGTTGGTAGAGCTTGCAGTTCTTAATCTTGGGTATAGAGATTACTTAAAAATAAAATCTGTTAAAAAACAAACAAACAAAAAAACCCAACAACATATAATTTAAGAATAGTAGATAGGCCTTCAATCTGGAGTAGTTTACAGTACATTTGTTCGAGCCCAGACATCCCCCACGCCCCACCCTTGATTTTGTGAAAACTGGGGAAATCTTTACCACAGGCTGGTCCTAGTTCACAGACTTGTGTTTTCGAACCTCTTGTATATGTAATAAAATTGGCAGAAAGGCCAGATATATGAGGATGTGAATGAAGCAGGGAAAATTTTTTTTAAAAGGTTCTTTTTATTGAAATGGAGAGTATTGGGAGAGGATAGTTTTTAGAGAAAGCCATGAGCAGTGTGAGAGCAAAAAGAAAAAAAGAAAGCTAGTAATTATGAAAAGGAGGCTGACCTAAAGGAAGCCATTTTAATTGACCTGTGGAAGGGAGGGATGGGTTAGTCAAAGTAGAAATTAATTGAAAGATGAATAGCACATGGAAAAAGCGGGGGGGGACATGAAGCCCTCCTCCTGGATTGTTTAATGACTGCTTGGAGTGGATTCCCGATTATACCGAGACAGAGTGATATTGATTCATCTTGTGAATTCTGGTGCAAGCTATTCAAAGAGGAAAGAAAGAAAATTCTTTATACAAGTTTATTAGTAGTGAGATGACATTCCTTTAAGAAATATCATCCATGGCGACCCTGGGGAACTCAGCCATCTAATAAGCCTTTTGGCCTAAAAGTAATTTAACAATTCTGTATCTTTCTGGGTGACTGAAATTGCTAGATGTTCGATAGTCGTGAAATTTTGTTAACATTCTTGCTGTTGAATTGATTTTTAATGTTTATTTACAAAACCTCAAATGTGTGTCCAAAGCCTTGAATGCTTTCCCAGAGCTATCCATTGTACACTCCCTAGATATGAAATATCAATTTTACAGGCTAGCGAAATGGTATTTAATGGTGGCTGACAGGATAGTGTTTAAGGACAATATGTATTTGGATACTTAAATTTTTCTATTATCTGACTCTTGGCACAGATCATTGAATTTAAGTTGTACTGAGATTGCCGAAGATCTGGCTGCCTTAATAGCCCAAGCTATGCTGCATGTTTGTTTAGTTTCGGGATCTTCCTTTGCCTTTCTGCTTTCTAAGCATATAGAAAATAAAATAAAACAATTTTGGTTTCTACCTTCACATCTACTTGCATTAGAACAAATGTTTAAAAAATGTGAGGGACATTTTCAGGACGCTTCCTGAAGCCTGGGGCATACCAGTTTTTTTTGTGATTTGTTGACATCAGGTTTGTTTGTTTCTCTAATATTTGCCTTCCTTGGTTATATTTGAAGACCAAAGGTTTTATCGCGTTTCACCTTAAATTTTTGAAGTTATTTGGTAAATCTACAGCTGTAAAGGATATTTTGTTTCATACCTATACATTTTATCTTGAATTTCTTTTTAAATTGATTACTGTATTTTAGGCATATGCAACGCCATCTTAATGACTCCTTGGATAATATACATTTTTCAATTAGATAAGTAAATGAAATCTTCTGAGTTACTGAGCATGACTCACTTAAAATCTCATTTGGAATGATTTCTCTTTCTACCCTTTGTTAACCATATATCCTGCTGGTTTGTGGCACTGGGACTTTGCACAGGAGGTAAACCATGAAGTTTAGTTTTGTGGATAACAGCCCCTTCTCAATACAAAGACTGTGGATCTCTTTCCTTTTCGTTTTTCCTTTGATCTGTTTTTGGCTTCACTTTCATCCAATGCTGTAGGTTTCTTAGCTGTTTATTTTTTCTTAGAAAACTGTGAGCACATGAGTTAAACTGCAGGGAATTTTGGAGTGATTTAATGGATGTGAATTCCTATACATAACCCATATGGGTTGTCTGAATAAGAAGCCCCTTTATGATAGGCCCATATTTGGATATTTGCTTAGAGGATCTCCACTGTATCTTTGTGGTGGTGCCTGTGATACACAGTATAAGCTTCCCATCTTTGCCATGTATCCATCTGCTCATCGGAACACTTTCTACTTACTCCTCTGCCCTTGCCACTCATAATTCTTAAATTATAACCTCAGTGTGGAATGGGGAGGGAAAATATCTGGTAGCATTGAAGACTATATAAACCTGTTGAGGAAATGGGATGGAAAGGAAGCAAAGCCATCATTGTTTTCTTAATCCCTTATATCCTCTCTCCTCTTGAACATTTTTTTTACTGGTGCTAAATTAAGTAATGATAATTTGTTAAATGTATGAGGATATAGTTTAAAGGCATTAGAAGTAGGAAGAGAGAAAGTATGTAGCTCCCCACTGTAATGTTCCTGGAATACTGCAAACAAAAATGACTATTGGTAAATCAATTTATGCTTTAGAAGCAATGGGAAAATACCTTTGTAAAGAAATGATTTCTAGGGGCGCCTGGGTGGCGCAGTCGGTTAAGCGTCCGACTTCAGCCAGGTCACGATCTTGCACTCCGTGAGTTCGAGCCCCGCGTCGGGCTCTGGGCTGATGGCTCAGAGCCTGGAGCCTGTTTCTGATTCTGTGTCTCCCTCTCTCTCTGCCCCTCCCCCGTTCATGCTCTGTCTCTCTCTGTCCCAAAAATAAATAAACGTTGAAAAAAAAAAAAAAAAAAAAGAAATGATTTCTATTTTTATTTTATTTTTTTTAATTTTTTTTCAACGTTTATTTATTTTTGGGACAGAGAGAGACAGAGCATGAACGGGGGAGGGGCAGAGAGAGAGGGAGACACAGAATCAGAAACAGGCTCCAGGCTCTGAGCCATCAGCCCAGAGCCTGACGCGGGGCTCGAACTCACGGGCCGCGAGATCGTGACCTGGCTGAAGTCGGACGCTTAACCGACTGCGCCACCCAGGCGCCCCAAGAAATGATTTTTAAAGTTTCTGTGTAGAGAGAAGAATCTTTTTATAATGCAAATAATCACTGTAGCATTTTTTCCCCCTGTTGGGCTATATATATATATATATATATATATATATATATATATTTTTTTTTTTTTTTTTTTCCTCCTGTAAATTTCAATCTGTGCTACTTGAT
This sequence comes from Prionailurus viverrinus, assembly GCF_022837055.1. NCBI lineage: Eukaryota > Metazoa > Chordata > Mammalia > Carnivora > Felidae > Prionailurus > Prionailurus viverrinus. The sequence goes on from NC_062562.1 coordinate 144,953,209, forward strand.
TTCAGTTTGGATTGATCAACTAAATGTTTGTGGATCGATAAAGAAAATAGGACAAAGTGATGTGATTTACTAAGTTTGAACACATCACTATTTGGAGATTCAGTCTATGTTCTTTGAAAATAATCCCAGGCAAAAACTTTATTGCTAAAACCTAAATTTATCTTATTATTATTTTTTTAATGTTTTATTTTATTTTGAGAGAGCGTCAGTGGGGGAGGGACAGAGAGAAGGGGTACAGAAAATCCAAAGCAGGCTCTGCACTGACAGCAGAGAGCCCGATGTGGGGTTGGAACTGAGGAACCATGAGATCATGACTTGAGCCGAAGTGGGATGCTTAACAGGTTAAATCACCCAGGTAACCCGATAATACCTACAATTTAAATATTTCCTGTGGATTAAGCCCCACTAAATTGTGTCTCATCTGTTCAAAATCCGTGTAGATGGGGTCCTATTATTTTATATTTAAATTCTGATTTTGCAGTTTGAATAGAAGTTCTAGAAAAGGTTGGACAGATTTGAGGGGACAGTGGAGGTACTAAGGTTGTAGGTGATAATGATTGTGGTGAGGGGTGGGGCACAGTTTCCTGTCACTGCCTCATCAGTGCCTGGTTCTCTCTGGTATTTCTAGTATTGGACAGAGTTGACTTTGGATTTTTAAGGGTGTATGGCTTTGTTGACAGGGATATTGGTTATTCATTTGAGTTCTTCGAGAAACTATTGATTAGTGTTGATATTTTAATTTCTTACAAGTGTTTCTTATCTGCTTGCAGATAAGAAGGCATCTCTACTTTTGAAATTTGTTTCTTTTCTCTCTGTTCTTCCTGTCCTGCCTCCCTAGCTCCCAATTTGGATTAAAACTTAAACAGCCTAGGCCTGGAAGACAGAAGACATTTACACAGTTGCAGATTTATTATCTTTGGATTTTTAAAAATTAGCTTTTTAAAGGTTCCCTTTACATTTTTTAAGTTTCCAAGTAGTGCCCATATCTCTGCAGACTGAAGGAGGGGAAGGCAAAGGAGTTACACTCATCAATACATTTTCTGAACAAATCTGTCTTCTGTTTCCTTCCATGACCTGATTTATTTATTTATTTTTTTTTTTTTAATTTTTTTTTTCAACGTTTATTTATTTTTGGGACAGAGAGAGACAGAGCATGAACGGGGGAGGGGCAGAGAGAGAGGGAGACACAGAATCGGAAACAGGCTCCAGGCTCTGAGCCATCAGCCCAGAGCCCGACGCGGGGCTCGAACTCACGGACCGCGAGATCGTGACCTGGCTGAAGTCGGACGCTTAACCGACTGTGCCACCCAGGCGCCCCTCCATGACCTGATTTAATGAAGATATTTTCACCTCAGAGGACCATCTCAGGAGTACCATATAGTGTCATTATTAGGTGAATGGGTGTGGGTTTTGCCCTTGCTTAAATGGGAGTGTTACATCATGGCATATTTTCAAGGAGTCATAGGGAATTGACCCATTTTATCTAACAGTTAACACACTGATGGGCATTTATAGCTAGAAGGAACATCATTTAGATCCAGCCACTTCCCCGCCCCAGAGGAGGAAATTGAAGCCCAGAGAGATTAAGTAATTTTATTCAACAAACATTAATTGAGCATGCACCATATGTTAGACCCAGTACTAGGTGCTGGGGGCTACAGCGATGAGTAAGTGTAAGTCCCTCTTGGAGATAAATACATAGTGCTTAGATCATACAGTTTGTAATTAGCAGGTCAGGAAGTAGAATATTTATGAATCCTTCATATTCAATCAAGTCTTTCTATATTAATATGATAAAAAAATAATGTCATCCTTCTGTTCATTCTTCTACTTTCATTAAATCCTTTAATAAAGATTTTCATTTATTTATTTTTAGAACAAAGTTCAGCATTCTCTCTTTGACTTCAATACTGCTTAGCTCCCACTCTTTCTTGAAAGATTAGCGTACAGTAATCATCTACATTTATTCAAGCCCCTAAAATCGGACCAAAAGTACTCCAGCTGAAGTCATTGCCGTGTCTAGTTTTTATCTTGACGCATGTATTGTCCTATCTTCTTAAAACTTTCCATTGGGTTATTGATGCCCTGATTGTCCTACCTCTTTTCCTTTTTAATTTCCCTTAGAGTTTCATCTGCCCACTTCTTATTCCCCAAATGGGCCATATGTTTGCAGAACTTCTAGAAACTGGTCATTCTTCAAGAGTTAGGGTTCTTGAGGAGAGGTTATTCTAGCTCTCTGACCTTTTTAAGATTTTAGGTACTTCCATCTCTTTTCATACCACCTGTTTCCCAATCCTGTAATGTTATGCTTTGCATACCAAGTTTTCTTTGATTTTTTTCTCAAGAACTGGGACCATTTTCTCCAGAGACTGGCACGTGATAATGATTTTTAAAAATGTAGTTTATTGCAGAATGATTTCTCCCTGGCTCAGGCCACCCCTCCCTTCTCCAGCAGTCCGTCCCTCTGTTTCTCTTTCCAGCTCTCTGCTGGGCTCTATGAGCTGTGTTACTGCCAGGAAACAGCTTGTGGTGGTTCTCTGTTAATGGTGGATTTATAGTTTTATGAATTGCCAGTATATTAAGTAAGAAGCTTAAACACAACCCTTAGTTACACTCAAATCGATTGGCAAACCTTTTTAAAAAATTCATAAATTATACGTGCATAAACTTGAGCCTTCATCTGTCTGATTAAATCTGCATTCGTAATTAGTGTGAGACAAACGAAATTTTTTACAGCTAAAAGAAGGGTGTTTCCAGTTCTCACTATGGTTGAGAATATCCTACATGATGGTATTTTTTCCATACGTAATTATAACCTAAACATTTATGGTACATTTGTCCTGGGCAGCACTCCATCCTACAAAGGACAGTTTCTGTCCTTAAGGAAATATAGTGTATTGTAATTAAAAAAAAAAAAAGTATGCAGATGGATTTTCCCCAATGCCTTGTTAATGTGGCCATGATAGTTCTTTTGGGCCTGTTATCAAGCTGATCCATTTGCTGAGTTAGAGTATTTTTCTCTTGCTCCTCCACTTTGTTTGGGTTGCTGACCCTTCATCCTTTGCTCTACGCTTGTCCTTGATTAAAATTAGATCAATAAAGCTAAATCAAGGTAAAAAGTGGAATTTCCTCAGGAGTATAAGGGATCATATATTACAATTAAACTGTTGAGAAGGAAATATTAGATGGTTTTTTGTTTTATTTTTACTTACAGCCTTTTATTTCTGATTAGGACTGATAAACTCAATGGGTTATTCCTTGTAGTTTGAAGGTATGGAGGGAGGTGAAATGGATCTTTAAGCTGGTGTTTCTGAATTTTTTGTTTTGTTTTGTTTTCCTGTAACCTCTTAGTCTTGGGTTGTGTTCAAATCTCAAAGATTTATTAGGTGAACATTCTGTAGCTAAGTGGCAAGATGTTCTGGCTTCTCATTAGCGGTGACCCTGGGTAGTTTTCTCATATTCAGCAACATTTGTTAGGAGCCACCCAGCATTCTTGTCACCGAGTGGTGAGGCTGAGCTGGAGTTCTGGGTGAGGAGGTCACCTTGCATATGTCTCTCTAGGTTGGGGGGCAGGGGGAGTGCTTTGTAGGGAATGCTCAGGCTAATTGTGATTTCCCTCTTCTTTTTGTACACGAACTCTACTCTTACAGGACAAAATGCTTAGTGGTTGGAAGAAGGAAAATGGCTTTTTCTCCTTCCCTAAAGAAGGAGGAGCATACGGGGTCCTTATGCCTTGTAATAGGATCCAGTAGCTATGCATTGTGGAATCAGAGTTCAGCTTTTGCCCCTGGCATTTTCTACTGGTGGGACCTAGGGTGTAAATTACACTGAGCCTCATTCCCTTACTCTGTTGAATTAATTGTTTTTGAGGATTAAATACAGTTGGTTTAAAAAGGTGAGTATGATGCGGTTTTAACCTGGAGTTATAACCTATGAGATATAAGAAGTCTGTGTACTGACTTGGGAGAGATGTGCCGTGAAAAAAAAAGAATATTTGGTTAGAGAGCTCAGAAAAGGTTTCCTGATAGGGGTGGATGGCATTTGAACATGGCCTTTCAGAATTTTTGTCATTTTAGTAAGATTCTTTTTTTATTTTTTTTATTTGTATTTTTTTAAATATTCATTTATTGTTGAGAGACAGAGTGTGAGCAGGGAAGGGGCAGAGAGAGAGGGAGACACAGAATCTGAAGCAAATTCCAGGCTCTGGGCTGTCAGCACAGGGCCTGATGTGGGGCTCGAACTCAGGAACTGTGAGATTGTGACCTGAGCTGAAGTCAGATGCTTAACCAACTGAGCCACCCAGGTGCCCCTGTAAGCAGATTCTTTAGTGCTGAGATAGCAGTCCCGTCCAGGCAGAGGATATAATATATAAGAAGAGGAAGAGAAGATTCCATTGTGGTTCTTGTTCAGGAAGGAAACAGTTTGGGATATAGTTGTTGGGATGAGAACTGGGCTAACATGTTTGATTATACCCATAAATAGTGACCCAGTAATCAATCAATCTCTCTCTCTCTCTCTCTCTCTCTCTCTCTTTTGGTTCCCCTAACCAGAGATCTGGATTCATATGTAAACTCCCATGTTAACTTGGAATTTGATAGCATGCTGATGTTTCTCCCAGATTATAGAAATCAGTCTGTTGCCTTGAATGAGCTCTAGTTTTTTCTTGTGGTAAAAAACCCCTGACTTAAAATTTACCATCTTCTATATTTTTTAAGGGTACAAGTCAGAAGGGTTAAGTATATTCACATTGTTGGGGGACAGATCTCTAGAAATTAATTTTGTAGAATTGAAGCTCTATGCCCATTAAATAATTTTCCCCCTTTCCCCTCAGGTCCCTGGTAACCAGTGAGCTCCACTTTTTTTTTTTTTTGGCTGATGACATGAGAGAAGTTTCTAGAATCCATTCAGTAACCTTCTATGATAAAATCTATAATATCAAATCTGGTGTTATTTTTCTCATTCTTCCATCTTGCTATAGAAATATGACATGTTGTTGGTGTTCTATGCCTGTGAGTCTGGCCATGCCTACTAGCCCTCACTTTATTCCATTCCTCTTTGTGCTGTAGCAACCACCTTGATACACTGAAGGTTTTTACTTTTCCATCTTTACTTACCATGATCCCAACGCATGAAACCATGAATGTAGCCTTGCCGTAGTTGAGCTTTTTAAGATCACAGGAGGATTCACTATACAGAAGAGCATTTAACACATATCAGGTAGAAAAAGGTTTAGGGTACATTGTTCTCATTGCTTAAATTTTATGTTAACTTCATGGATTAGGCAGGTACTGGCTTAGAAATCTCTTTAGTCTACTGTTTGTGTTACCAGCTAAATCTTTCAAGCATTTCTCTCCATCATCTGTTTTAACAATGGAAGCCTTTCTTGTGCACCCCTTCCATTTTTCTTGTTTTTTTACATTGTAGATGGTCCTGATATGTGGGCACTGCCGGGTGCCAGTAGTCTAGAACAGGTCAGAGACAGTATTCTCTGGGGAAAGTGTTGGTTAAAGAGACTGGAACTATCTGGTGTTTGCACGTTTCTTTGTCCAGTTATATAGTGAAGAGGCTTTTGGCTATTGTCTTAGGGGATGGAAACCGTACCAGTTATTTTAGCAGATAAACCTGATATAAGAAATTATTAATCAGGTATGAGAATACTAAAACGGCAGAAAGAGAGCACTAAGGCTCACATAGTGGTTGGTGTTCATTATAAGATGCACCTACCACCTGTAGGGCTGGGAGGACAAATAAGAGACCAGAATATGAAAACTTAGAAATTTGAAGGATGGACCCATTGGAAGGGGGACACAGACCTCTGTTGAGCTGAGGTTTGTGTCTCTAAACTTGAAGGAGAAACACCACGGAGCTGGGACCCAGCTCTGCCAGGAGGGGCTGCCAGTTGATCGGTTCTGGAGAATGTGAGGAGGTGTGCTGAGACTTCTTCTGGGAGCGTTGGGAAAACTGTAAGCTGGAATCAGTTACCGCCACTGGAACAGACCACGATTGCTGAGAGGAGGAAGTGTGGCTCTGGAGCAGCCGACAGGAATAGGAAAGAGTTTGTCCCTTCTTCCTGTCCATTCTCCTGCTAACATCCCCTACTGGCAGAGCCTAACAGGGAACCAGCTGGCAAAGCAGAAACGTGCTTTGGCAGTTTTCCCATCTCAGCATCACAAAGTGGAATTTAAAAAAGGTTAGATTTAAAACTGAGTGACAGTAGGTTCGTAACTGGCACAAATAGTGCATCCAACTTCCTTAATCTCGATGAGCTTCCCGGGAGCTGGTGGCTTTGGGTGGGCATGCAGTACATGTTGAAATTAATTGACCTTTTCAGGTCTGTGGGGGATTGAGTGTGGAACCAGATGGGAGCGAAAAGCCTGTGGGTAATCTGTCAGTCTTGCCACCTCACTGGTATCGAGGCAGATGAAAGAGAGGAAGTAGTATGGGCTCTGGGGCCAGACAGCTCTTTTTTGGGATCTTCTGCCAGAGCAGACAACGTGTGTTGTCTTGGGCATGTTTTTCCTCTGGGTGTCTAACCTCTCGGTTGAGCAAAGCTAGTAATTCCAGTTTAATTGGTTGCTGTGGGGATTGGAAACGAGTTTTAAAGTACCAAGCACACAGTAGGCACTCACATCTTCGGGATGTTTATTTTTCTTTTTAACAAAGTGTTGTAGAAATTCTGGAGTGGAGCCAGCCCCTTGTGTTGGGGAGTGAAGTCAGAAGGTCAGCACTAGGAACCGCATGTGGTGGTCACAGTGGGATGGTGATGTGATTGACATAAAAATGTTGTTAAATAGGCACGGTTAAAGTTTCATTTATCAATTTAGAGTGACATTACATAATACAGGAGCTTAAACTGCATTCTCAGTGACCAAGATTCCAGCCTCGGATCCACGACACAAATGGCCATGGATGACAACTACTGTTGCAGACAGAGTGGGAGGCTCCCCACCCACACCCTCTTTTACCTGACTCTTCTGGGGATCTGGTCACTTGCCTATTTGTTCATCAGGTGCAGATGGCTGGTACAGAATAACCTCAACCCCTTCCTGACTGTGTTAATTCCAGATTGGGTGAAACTACAGTCTCTTTCTTAGCAGCAGCCTCTAGAGGTCTGGATTCCATTTTGTCAAGGTCTCCTCCTGCGGTAGGGCAAGGTATAATGTCTACATAAAGAAATTGCCTTGCCAGTTTGGGGCTGGACATGCATGTCTGTGCTGTTCATAGGGCTGGGAACTTGATTTGTCCGTATTTCTCCATGGTGGTAGTGGGTGATAAATGTTGTAGTTTTCTGATTGATGACACAGGTAGACCAGAGAGTAAAAGAGAGTCATCTTCGTTCTGTAGGGTTAGAATGATATCTGTCCTGAAAAGTCACAGGCCTCATTTTAGTGAATGAAACCCAGACGGAGAGTACTTTGAATTTGGTGGATAAAATATGTGGCACTAGACCTGACAGCCTGATTTAGACCTTGGAGTGATGCAACTGGCAAGTCAGAAACTCTGTCTAAAGGGAGACCTTAAGCTGCTCACTTACATAATTCAGTCTGGGGTTTTGAAATGCACTGCAGTTTATTGCACAAATTTGACTGGAAATCTGGCTCAGTTGAAGGTTCCACTGGCACTAGCTAAATAATGGTGTCCTATCCAGCATCATTTTCCCTCTGTGTTGTTCCAGGAAGAAACTTTAATAATTATTTTTTAATATGGTGAAGAAGGAAAGGCATTCACAAAGAAACCTTTCTCTAACAAAAAATTATCTTCTGACTGGGCTTCCCTAATCGTGTGGTCTGTTACAGAGAAAATTGGTTTCCTCTTGTAAGAGATTTATTTTCTTTTCCTCCTTTTCCTTCCTCCTCTTCTAGAACTGTGGGAGGGCTTGTGGCACATCACCGTGCTGGATGGGTTTCATCTGGCATGTAGCCTGTACTTTAAGTAACGGGGTTGTCTCTTCGGAGGGCATCGGCTCTCCATTTTTAGCCTGGGATGAAGGGTAAGAAATGTGGGAGAAGATTTCTCCATTACTAGAAAACATGATTTGGGGCCAACTGGTTAATTATGAGCTTCCAGTGAAAAGGAAAGCAGTTCCAGAAGGGAAGAGCCAGTTGTGATATACCGGTCCCTGCTGGTTTCCATTACCTCGCAGACCTCCAGGCCTGCTTTTGTCCTTGAAGATTCTTTCTCCCTGCTCCATTTTCCCTTCTGCCTTTAAACTCTGGTTTCTTATTTGCAGACGTTTTGTGTTCCTTCCATTGAAGGGGTTTCCCATGTTAACATTGATTCGTGTTTGTAATCGATCTTCAGAACTACTAGCTCAGTAGAAAGAGGCCCTGCTAGAGAGTCACTGATTATTTTTTATTTCCTCCCAGCTCCATTTGCTCATTTGAACAGCGCACAGAGTGTGTCATTCAGCATAACTTTGCACCTGTTAGGATTGTTGCACATCAGTCTCCAGAACACAGGAAGGGCCCTGCGGTCTTCCTGGGCCTTCTCTTTTCTTCTGTCTCAACCATCACAAAGCCCACCCCAGCACATGCCCTTGCCTGGGCTTAAGTTTAATCTCAAATGTATGAATTTGGGGCGGGACACTGGTGCTTTCGATTCCACATTAGGAAATCTGCTTTTATTTTGTAAGTTTACTATCATTTATTTTTGTGTTGAGCTGCCACACTTGATATTTTTAAAATATCAGTTCAGTTTTACTTAAATTCTGAATGGTACTGTAGGTGTGCTCTGATTTCTCGTAACCATTAGCTAATGATCAAGTGTATTCTTTTACCCACAAAGATTGTAAGTAATAGAATTCATTGTGTCACACATGCAGAGAGAACAGAAGAATGCTTTAAATTCTTAGCCAAGTCAAAAGAGGGCAGACTGATTTTGGATTTTGTATATTTGTTTTTTTCTAACATTACACGCCGCGAATTAGAGTATTACTTTTGCATTACTGCTTACGGAGAGCCTAGATTTTATATTTGTACAGTGAGATATCTAGCCTGGAACATTTTTAATCATTATTCAGTAATAGAATTTGTGGAGTATAGCATATTACTTGGTAATATTAGCCGGAAGGTAGAGACATTAGAAATAGCTCATATTCAAGTAGTGCTCTATGAGAGGCATTCATTCTGCTAACAACGGTATGAACCTACAGTGATATTGCCCTGCTCCCCCCCACCCTTTGTAAATTCACTTTGATATTTATTAACCAGTTCCATTTATTCCTATAATTGTAAGAACTGTAGGGGTGCCTGAGTGGCTCAGTCAGTTAAGTGTTCGACTTGGCTCAGGTCATGATCTCGCGGTTTGTGAGTTCAAGCCCCATGTCGGGCTCTGTGCTGACAGCTCAGAGCCTGGAGCCTGCTTCGGATTCTGTGTCTCTTCCTCTGTCTGCCCCTCCCATACTCATGCTCTGTCTCTGTCTCTCAATAATAAATAAACATTAAAAAAATTTTTTTAAATAAAAAATATTGTAAGAAGTGTAGTTTGAGTTTAAAAAAATAAATCTTTTATTCCCCCATTTTATTCTCTCAGCATGTTGAATTTTCTAGGAATATGGCACTATGCTAGGCACTTTCTGAGCAGTATAAAGATCTTTTTTCTCTTATAGCGATCTTCCCTCATGTGGTCTGGTAGGGAAGATAAGACCTATATGGAGTAATTAAATTACGGTAATACAAGGCAGAAAGTGATTAGTGCTGTAACTTTGGCTTATCTCTTCTGTCTCTTGACATTTTAACTCTTGTTAACATCCATGTTAGATGTTGTAAAACTTAACTCAGCTAAGTAGCTTTGCTTCTCTGTAGCACTGAAAGTATAGATTTGGTTTTCCCGTGGAATTTATATTACCTGAGATGTTCCTTGATTGTGAACTTAGAGTTGCTTCAATTTGTACTAATATATCTATCCCTTGTATGATTTTTACAGAGTTTTGAAATAATTTTGCCTGCTTTTCCCTCTTTTCACCTGCGTAATGCCAGGTAATTCTTAAATTGCTGATTCTTCAGAGGAAACTGAGGCAGATGAGCAGCCAGGAGCTGCTGGTGCCAGAATCATTGTTTAGAGCCCGGCTTTTTATTCTATGGATCAGCAGCAAGCTGCTCACTTACTCTTGATCATTTCTTGCCATCAAATGCTTGAGGAATGTTTGAATTCAAGGTCCAGGGCAGCCCTTTCGTCTCTGACTTCAGGAATAGTGAACTTGAGCTTTGTTCTCTTCAAGGATCCGATGCCCTTTCTGTCTCATTATCCAAGTCTTATCAGCAGAATCCTCACTATTCCTCTAGGAAAGGTGGCACAGACGTAGTTCCCCCTTGGAGCAGACTTCTATTTTCAGAGCAGTTGGTGAGTGGGGGAAAAGATTTTGCCCTCTTACTTGTTGGAAGCCGTCCTTGTGCGAGGAGAAGATGACAGGGCAGGACTCCAGAGTCTTTTTTATTTTCAGTTTTCTTCCCGGGTCTGGGACCAGCTCTGCTGTGGGTTACACAGCTTCTTCCTTGTGAGCACTGGTGTTCTCACCTTGTGAGCACTGGTGTTGAGGTCTGTGAGGGGTAGTGCTGTTCCTTTATTTCACTCTCTCCTATGCCTGCAGAAGTATTTGTAGCTAAGTGAAGGGACCCCATATGGTTTGCCGCTTGGATAATGGTTTTGGAGCATCTTAGAGCCTTTACCGTATTTATTCTTAAAGTCTTGACAGGGTCTTGGGGGAAAAAAAGACCTGATATTTGGCCTCCCCCCGTACACCCTCCTTTCCCTCTCTCGGCCTTACTGCATCTGAGCAATAAATAGCAAGTACTTCTGAAAATGCTCCTAGTTGGCTAATGTAATTGAGTAGAAGAACAGTCTCCAGAGACGTTTTTCCCCCTTTCATGATGGTCTTGAAAATGGTACTTTAATTTGGGGATGTGCAAGTTCCTGTGGAACATAATCATATGCTATGCACTGCAGATGACGGGTGAGTCCCTTCAAGGACATGAGGCTGCCTAAATATGCTCTGCTTCTTTCCCTCTTTGGATACTGTGAAGCCGTTTTCCTGGCAGGTTGCCAGAAGACATTTGTAACTGGGCCTGTCTTGGGGAATTGTCACTTCCTCGCTTTTGCTGTCACCGTGGCTAGTCTAGGTCTAGACCACTGTGTGTCCGAGGACGGGGCAGACAGGAGAGAGGATATGCCTACTTTTGCTGTTCCCTGCCAAGGGGAAGGTTGGTTTTCTCTCTTGATTCTCAGATTCCACATTTGGTCTTCCTGTAGCAGACTTGAGGAATATTTGAAAATCTTGTTTTGCCACCATTACTAGAATGTTTCAAGTTGCCTTATCTGTTTAGAAGTTCAAGAAGTATATTGAGTTACCTCCAACTACATATACAGAGATACATCTGAATTCCCTAGTTATTTAGTTGTTTATTTTGTTTAACCATTTGACATTAATCAAACACTTCAGTATTGCTTCTGACTTTTAAACCTTTAACCTCCCTTTACTTGCCATTGTTTTAAGTGGGGCTAGGTGCTCAAAATATATATAGCAGCATTTCTCGAAAGTGTGGTCCACAGACCTTCTTGCTACTTTCTAAAAATACAGAATTAAGGAAATCACATACCAGCCTTACTGAATCACAATATCTGGTGTGGGCCTGGCAGTCTGCATGTTTACAAGCTCCCAGGGGAGACTTAGGCACACCAAAATGTGACAACTGCTGGTAGGTGGTGATTGCTTTTTGGAAGTAACAAGCCAAGAGTACAGTGTCCTGCCCACCAGCAGTAAGCATGGGTCTCTGAGATAGCTGGGTCCACAGTCCTGGTTCTGCTGTTACCTGTTACAGGAGCTAGGAATGTTCCTGTTCCTTGCTGTAAAATTGGGATCCTGATCCTTGCCACCATCCAGGTAGCACTGCTGTCAGCATTCAGCCTGCTCGATAGGATTGTTATTATAGGTGTCATAGGGTGTCATTGTAGGGGAGGAAAGTTTTCCTCCCCCTCTAGGGTCCCTGTGTGGGTCTGAAAATAAAACTGACAAAGATAGATTATAAGGAGAAAGACATACAGATTTATTTAATGTAAGACTTATGTGACATGGAAGCTTTCATAAGGAGATAAAGATGCTAAGACACAGACCTGAGTATTTTTATGCTGGGTCAGTGAAGAATGGATTGCCCGGTAGAAATACGATGGGTGAAAGAATACGAGGGAAGTGTCAAGGCCTGTTGGTTTTGATTCTTCACAATGTCGTCTTTTCTTTGGAAATAAGGATGCTCTTTTCCTTCCCCCGAATACAGGAAGGCATCTCCCCCATGAGGTTTTATGACCTGTTGGAGGTGAGAAGAATAGGGATAAGTTCAAAATGACCTTCCTATTTCTATTGTTTTCTCATACTCCTTCTACTTGAACCCCATCATTAACAATAGTATTTATTATTATACCTTAAATTCCGGTGGGTTTTTTTTTTTAATGTTTATTTATTTTTGAGAGAGTCAGAGGGAGAGACAGAGCAGGGCAGGGGCAGAGAGAGAGACAGAGAATCCCAAGCAGGCTCTGCATTGTCAGCATAGAGCCCGATGTGGAGCTTGAACCCATGAGTTGTGAGAGCATGACCTGAGCCGAAAAGAAGAGTAGGACACTTAACCGACTGAGCTACCCACGTGCCCCCACATTCCAGTGTTTTTATACATGTTATTAGATCCTTAAACATGAGATCAGCAAGGTCAAATATGATTGTCAGAAAAATTAAGAAAAATTGAGGGTCCTATGAAAACAGTGGAACTTCAGGGGCATAATCATGGGGGTGAAAGTGTAGCCCTTCTAATCTTATACCTGTGAATTTTTATAATCACTTTTTTTTCTAATTTGATTTTCTAATTTCATTTTTTTTTTTTCTAATTTGATTTCTGTTGTTTACCATCCCCTCTTTGCCTCTTGGAGATATGTATGAAATGTATTGCCTTGTGAATTTAGGACTTAACTCAGACCGTGTCTCTTTAATAGACCCTATTTACCTTTGATTGGCAGGGTGAAATGGAGCTGATTAGGAATTAAACACCTTTTTTTCTATGAAACAACTCCTGGAGAAATGTTTGGATATACGAACTTTCTCTATATGGTCCTTTAGGTAGAATGGTACAAACTCTCTTCCATTTGGCCAAGTTTTGAACCTTTCCCCAGGTGCCGACTGTCGCTTTCAAGTTAGCTGACCACGTTTATTAAAAATATGCTACTCTGTGTTAAGGACCATAAAACAGTGGATATCCATGTGGATTCTGTCTCCTGGCTGCCAAGGGAATTGAAAGGTTCTTGATTGTAAATATGCCCAGGGCATGTGGTAATGTTCCTATGTTCAGTCTATAATTCAAATGGAAATAGGAGCCTCTGTTTATCAAAATGCATGTGTGTCAGGGCAGCTGGGACTGGCCGTTACTTACTGTTGGAAATTTTATCCATTTTAATCTGATCGTGTCTGTTCTTATTTTAGTTCAACGGTCATTTTTTAAAAATCTTCATAGAGTACAGTTCTGCTTGGCTACTTTAATTAATATTATTATAGTTCAGGTCTCCTATTAAAAACAAAAATCAAACTTCTTTTTGACCCTGGTTACTTGAGAGCGCATTTGTAGTTAAAATTTTCCCTTCTGTCTCATGGAAGGATATATCTATGAACTTTTTTTGTTTTTCAGGGACAAAATGGAATTTAATTCATTTTTTATGAGGAAAAGAATGGCTGTTTGTTTCATATTTTATTCCTGTGCAGTAAAGTATTCCCTGAGCAACCTTGTTGACCAAACAAGGTTTAGGGTTTGCTATCCCTAAACATTTTTTGCTTAAGAAACATTGCAACATTGTTGAATAATCTAGTAGGCATTCCTTTCTCGGCCTTGGTATTATACCACATGTGCTTCAGGCCCTCTTTTTTTTTCTTTTTTTCTTTTTCTTTTTCTGTTTCTGTTTCTGTTTCTTTCTCTTTCTCTTTTTCTTTTAAAGACAGAAAACCTCACAGAGATAGTTGGAAGTGCCATGTACTCATTCTCAAACCCATTCTTTCCCTCTGTTCCTTTTTTTTTCCACTGCCCATCTCACATCAGTAACCACTGTCTTTGATTTCTTTGCATTTTATACTTTTGTTGCTTATATGCCTCTATGTTGCTTGCTTGTGGTTTTAGTCAGTATTTAAGTGGGATTTTACTGTAGCATTCTACAACTTGCTTTTCCTACTCAGTATTTTTTGAAATTTGCTCATTTGTTGGGTTGCTTTAATTTAGCATAACAGCTCTGTAGTATTTGACTCTGGGGTCATACCATAAACATTGTTACTGTGAGTGTTGTTATATTTGCTTGAACATATGAGACTTTTCTACGGTATATACCCACCTCTAAGTAGAATTTCCTAATTATAGAGGTGCATATCTTCAACTTTAACCAAATGATGACAAGTAGCACCATGTCAAGATGCCATAGTATTTGAGCCATTTTTTACTCCCCATCTGTGGTTAACAGGGCATTTGCATTTCCCCACGTTCTCACCTTAATATTTTTGCCAATGTAGTGGATCATAATTTACTTAATTTCCTTGATGATTAATTAAAAATTACTTTTTTCATATGTTTAGTGTCCAGTTGGAGTTTTTTCGTGAAATGCCTGTTTATACCTTTTGTCAGTTCTCCTGTTGGATTGTTTCTCTTTTTTTCTTATTGAGTTGTTACAATTCTTACTTTCTTTACAGAGCAAATCGGAGTAATCAGAATATCCAGTGATTCTTACACCACATCTGCCGACCTGACAGTATTTGCATGCACACACCTGAGCTGAATTACGGTGTAAAGAAAGCCGCTCCCACCTTACCTATTCAAGGACATTGCTTTGGAAGTTCTGTCCTCTCTCTTCTACGTTGTCAGGTTTTTGCTCTCTGCTGGACCATTGCCTGTCTTTTCTCTTATCGAAAATGGAAAACGGAAGTACTTTCTCTTTGCCCTGCCTCCTCTGCCAGCTGCCACGTAATCCCTTCAGACTCCTTTGTGGCACAGCTTTCAAAAGCATTGCATGTGCTTGCTTTTTCCAGTCCTTCACTTCCCATTCCTGGTTCCAGTCAGCCTTCTGCCCCTGCTGCTCACCCAGAACTCTTCTTGTCCAGTTACTGATGGATGACCTCTACTTAGCTTAATGCATCATGCAAATCTTAGTGTCGCCCCCGCCCTGGTTTGCTGCACTTGACACCATTGGTCATTTCCTCCTTCTTGATTCACTTTCTTTTTCTGGCTTCTAGGGCCTAATGCTCCGGTAGTTTCCTCCTACCTAGCTCACTGAGTGCTCCTTCTCACTCTCCTTTTTTTAACGTTTATTTATTTTTGAGACAGAGAGAGACAGAGCATGAACGGGGGAGGGGCAGAGAGAGAGGGAGACACAGAATCGGAAGCAGGCTCCAGGCTCTGAGCCATCAGCCCAGAGCCCGACGCGGGGCTCGAACTCACGGACCGCGAGATCGTGACCTGGCTGAAGTCGGATGCTTAACCGACTGCGCCACCCAGGCGCCCCTCACTCTCCTTTTACAAATTCCTCTCTTAGCCCTTTTTAATGTTATAATGTCTCAAGGCTCAGTCCTCAAGTCCTTTTCAGACTCATAGCTTTAAACACCACCTATGTGCCAGTCACTCCCAAATGTGTACCTTCAGTTCAGAGCTTTCCTCCCAACTCCACCCTTGTCTATCCAGCCTGTAGACTTGGAAGTCTAGCATGTTAGGAACTAAACTCCTGATCATCTCCTCTGATGACCCCACCCGTTTTTCCTTTTGCTCACCTCAAAACCCTTGCAGTCATCCTTGGCTCCTCCCTTTCACGCCTCTCATGCCTTCTGTCAGAATATTTCCCGATTCTGATCCCTTCTTACCTCCTTCACTGCTCCCTCCTTGATGTAATCTACCAGCATTTGCTGCCCAGATTACTGTCCTAGTCTCCTAATGGCTCTCTTTTTGCTTTACCCTTTTCTTGCTGTAGTGTCTGTTATCAACAAAGTGGTCAGAGTAACCTTTACTGATGTTAAGTCAGATGTGTGTCTTCAACTCCGATTGCTCTCCCCTTGTGCATGCTGCCATAGCTGCAGTGGTGTCTTCGCTGTTCCTTGAACCCACTCAGGGTCTTGGCTTTGGCTGTTTTCCCCGTCTTTCTCCAGATGGCTCAACCCCATACCTTCTTCGAGGCTTTGTTTTTAACAGACCCTGATCACATTACAACTGTGGCTCTGCACTCCAGCTCGCTCTCATCCTGCTCTGCTTTTTCTATATCTGTTTCAGTTATCAGCTGCTAAGTGTTTGTGCTTTGGCCTGTCATTTTGTTCATGAAGTCTTTTCACTAAGGAACTGCTTTAATTTTAGTGGAACCACATTTATTAGTTGTTGTTGTTGTTGTTGTTGTTGTTGTTGTTGTTGTTGTTTTTTGCCTCATGGTTCCTCCCCCCACCCCCTTATTTTAAAGTTTATTCACTTATTTTTGAGAGCATATGAGAGGGAGCGAGAGAATCCCAAGGAGACTCTATACCCAGCTCAGTGTGGATCCCGATATGGGGCTCGATGCCACGACTGGGAGATCACGACCTGAGCCTAAATCAAGAGTCAACTGACTGAGCCACCTAGGTGCCCTGGTTTGTATTTTTTCAGGTCTTGTTTAAGAAATCCTGGAGCATCCCTAGGAGTATTAGATATTTGAGCTACAGGATGAGCTAGATAAAATTTGGTTTCAGGTGGAGGCCCAAAACTAGGGGGTTGAATATAAGGCCTTGATTGGAGGTCTCTTTCATTCCCTCTAAGTTAGCATTGAACGACGTTTTGGCAATAAGCCAAACAACTCCTGTAAAAATGCCAGGTGTGTCTTTAGATGCTAAGATTTGGGTGTTGGGCCTCCCTTTCCAAACCAGTGAGAGGTATAGATAAAGTTATCTCTAATGTAGGAGTCATTTCAGGGTCTATATGTACCATGTCCTTTCTCAGGATGAACAGTGATTACAGTACATACTGGTTTGTGTATTATCTGTCCACCAGAGAAAGCAAGAATTCTCTTCTATTTTTATTTTTTTAAAAATATTTCTGTGTAAATTAGATTCTAAACTAGACAGTCCTTTTTATCAGGCAAGATTCTGCTAAAGTCCTGTTTTCTCAGAATACATTCCATACCTCAATTGCCTCCTAGAGATTTCAGAGGCTTTTATGTACCTGGTAATTTGGAGGAATTGCTTTTATTTTGTGGTTTCCTAGGGACTTCTAATATCTCTCTTGTAAGATGTTTGCAGATGTCAATAGCTACTAGCTCTGAAGGGTTAGAGTAACAAGATCATTCTATTTTCACTTCTGATACCTTGTTTTCTGCTTGTGCTATTAGTTCTTTCCCAGCTTCATGAGAGACATGTAATCAGACTCTGAAGTTGACCGTTTTTTGATTGGGATATTTGTTGGCATAGTATTTACTTTTCCTTCATTCTTTGAGAGCATTTTGTCTTGGGTCAGTCCTGTTGAGTCTTTCTTATTCAGACAGCCATTTTCTTTCCTTTCCTTTCCTTTCCTTTCCTTTCCTTTCCTTTCCTTTCCTTTCCTTTCCTTGCTTTTCTTTCAATGTTTGTGTATTTATTTTGAGAGCAAGAGAGGGAGAGTGAGACCATGAGCAGGGAAAGTGGGGAGAGAGAAAGAGAAAGAGAGAGAGAAACTCAAGCAGGCCCCACGCTGTCAGCGCAGAGCCCTGATTGATCTCCTGAACCATGAGATCATGACCTGAGTCAAAATCAAAGAGTTGGATGCTTAACTGACTGAGCCACCCAGGCGTCCCCAGACAGCCATTTTCATTCATTTAGGTGTACCTCATCTCATGACCTTCATCTGAATTCTTGATAAAACCATATCTCTTAGCTTTTGTTCATTGTTTTGGAGTTCCAGTCAAGTGATACTGCCTTGTGATCTCTTTGGTGTTTCAGAAAAAGTAGAGTAAGGTTCATACATTCAGGTTCTGTGACAGATCATGAGACTATGCAAGGTAAATGTCCATACTTTGTTCAGTTCACTTTTTAAAATACTGTTCACTTAGGCTTGTGTAATTATACAGCTACTCTCTGTAAATAGGTTGTCCTCTATTGTGTGGTAAATATGAATATGCTGGCACTTCTTTATTCCCGGGGGCTTATTTTGATAACCATTGATTTTTGTCTGTATGAAAAATCCTGTTCATTATTGGCACCTAGAATCTTCTGTCTAGCCGGCATTCTTTCTGTATCGAGTGTCATCATAAGCTCTGTTTTATGGCTTATATATTATACTTGGCACCTTCGTCGTGACTCAGAATTTTGATTGGACTGCCTGGATATTTATAAAATATCCGTAACCCTGTATATCTGCCCTGTATTACCCAGAACTCCCTCTATCTGGGCAACTCTCATGTATTCCATTTCCCCTTTTCTTTTTCCTGTAAGAAAAAGTTCAGTTCGGTGTTACTGTTTCTTTAAAGATTTTCATATTCAGGGCCATACCTCACTTATTAGGCAGTGGTCGTGACACCCCAGGGCTTTGGTCAGGGTATGGCCATCGATGTTCCTGTTAAGAGCATGTGGAGGCTCACACATCCAAGAAGGAATAGAAACTTGGGTTCATTTCTGAACGTGCCTCCTTAACTTCCAAGAAGAGTACCATAATGCTGCTGCTGCCTTTTGGTCACTGTTGTTTGAACCAGAAGAATTAGAAGGCAGTTAGATGACGAATGTGAAGCTCACACTCAAATTATGTGTATTCTCATAAGAGGTTTATCATGGCGATATCAATGAATTGAAATGTTTAAATAACGTGTTCTGGACACCAAAGCTTGATCAGGGTCTAAGAGGAAACACCTATTTCAGTTCCCTTGACCTCAATCTTATCATTAGGATTAGTTTAAATATGGGGTATTAAAATGATAAAGATTTTTTATTTAGGAGGAGTTGGCTATTTATGAGAAGAAATAATTTGAATGCTTCTTTGAGTGTGGAATGGATTATAAAGAGATCTTGTTTTGTCAGAGGTGTAATAGATGGTAAAGGTAAGGCCGGGTGAGCTAACTGTACAGGATGGTAAGCAACAGCACACCTCTGGGTCAGGAGTTCGTCCTTGATTTTCTTCTTTATTTGTGAATTTTCCCTCCAGCGTTAATGGTCCAGGAGATTCTGAAATCTGTACATAGTCTTCTTCTAGCTTGGTTGCGTTTTGTGTGTTGTGTGTGTGTGTATGTGTATCTCTCTCTCTCTCTCTCTCTCTCTATATATATATATATATATATATGTGTGTGTGTGTCATTTTTCATATTTCTTTTGTATTTAGTTCATCCAGCCATTACTTGAGTATGAGGGGAGGTACTGTACTTAGCTCTAGGGTCACAGAATAACAGAAGTGGATGGGATTTCTGTTCTTTTGGAACTTCTGGGTTAGCTGGGGAGAGACATTAAAGTAATCATAGCAAGTGATCTAGCTAGCATCTCCCTGTTTCTTTTAACATCCTCCACCCCTCCATTCTCCCCATCAAAAGGCAAACTTTTCTAGACTCCATGTATGTGTCACCATGAGTTAGAATATTGGATTCTTTATCTGCTCTATCCATTCTGTTAATTCATTTCTTAAAATGCTTCTCATATCTCTTCAGTTTCCTACCCATTCCCTCTTCTGTCAAGTTCCTCTAGAACTTTCTCTCATATTCCCCAAGTTCTGTGCTTAGAATAGTAACCCTTTTCGGGAGAAGTCTGGGGCCTGTGAGATAATGAAAGAATTGTGTATGTCGATATTCATGCATGTGAGTGTTGTGTTGAAATACTATTTATTCCTGCCTCCTTTAGCTTGTTCTGTTTTTTAAACTCTAATTTTCTTCCTAGTTTTTTCTTACCCTGTAAACTCACATTAATTCAGTGAAACCTTGTCACCTTGTCAGTGAAACATTTCCTGATTACTTCTTTTCTTTCCACTTCCCTGAACTCTGATAGCACTTAGTCCCTAGTCTATATCACAGTTTAGCACTTACTCAAAACTGCTTTGTGTTGCCATTTCGTATCTTTTCTTGTGTTACTCTGTTAGGTTGCAAATATTTTGAATCTAGGATTATAACCTGTATTTACAGAGAGCTTTGTATGGGTCTGTTGGTTGGTAGGTGCTTAATAACGGCTTACAGAATAATGGAACTAGATTCATAGTGTATCTATGAATATTTGGAGGGCCCTAATACTTACTGAGCTTCTTCTGTACCACAGTTAATACAGGTGATGACCACTTAGGTTGTTTCCAGGTTGGGTAACTATAAACATTCCATTAGTTATTATTTATTTATTAAAAAAATTTTTTTTAATGTTTATTTATTTTTGAGAGACAGAGTGTGAGCAGGGGAGGGGCAGAGAGAGAGAGAGAGAGAGAGAGAGAGAGAGAGAGAGGGAGGGAGGGAGGGAGAGGGAGACACAGAATCCAAAGCAGGCTCCAAGCTCTGAGGTGTCAACACAGAGCCCCACGCGGGGCTAGAACTCATGGACCACAAGATCATGACCTGAGCTGAAGTCAGACGCTTAACCTGCTGAGTCACCTAGGAGCCCCTTCATTAGTTATTTTTGAGTCTATCATGTGAAAAAGATAATCTTATTCCCTATAAAATACTTCATCCAAATATTTATTAATTATTTACGGTGTATCTAGCACTTAGTATCTGTGATATGAGGAGGCAGTATATTTCCAACGTAGCATATTTCAGATGTATTTCATTGTCTGGTTTTATTGGCTGTGTTCATTTGCCTGCTTTTTGTTTTTTGTTATTCATTCCTGATGTGATACTTTGTTTTTCTTTTAGGATAAGAACAAGAAACTACGTCCCCTATATGACATCCCCTACATGTTTGAAGCTCGGGAATTTCTTCGAAAGAAGCTTATTGGGAAAAAGGTAAAGGATGACAGAAACATATTTGCAAATTGTTGGGGATCATCGTAAGCTGGGCCCTCGTCATGGAATCCCAGAGACCTGCAGATGACACTCGTCCACCAAGTCAAGTGGAATTACTTTCGATACGAAGAGGGGCGTGTCTGTGTATCGGGAAGTGGTATCCCATGGGAGAAATTGAAAATTGGGGCCCTGACCACAGTGTGATTGCCAAAGCCCTCACAGCATGCTCTTTCCAGGGTCCAGGCTCAATTCCAGTTTCAATAATTGCATATTGCCCTGAGCTTCATTTACTTGGCTCTCTCGTTCCCTTCAGCCACCTCCATTAAAAGTCGGTGCTGTGGGATATGCTATTGAAGGAAAGTTTCCTATTTTTTTCTGCCTCCCTTACTTCTGAGGGATAGGTTGGCTGTTGAGAAGAGGGGCTCTCCTGGATTGGGAGCGTGCTTCCTGAAGTGAACTGTGGGGCATATGCCTCCTCCACTTCTTCGGCTTTTGTCATATTTCCTGGAGCTTCTGCTGCAAGTGTGAGGGGAGCCTTGTGTGGTTTCCCAGGAGTTCCTGCGAAGCCTTTGGTGCAGCACATTGACTTTCTAGTCTAGTGCAACAGCTCAGAGACCCTAAGAGTGCATTTCCTTGTGTTCTTAGAGCATAATTATGACCAGCTGCAGAACTTGCCATTCTGGGAGGCTGAGAGTGAGCCTCTGAGCATTCCCTTATTTTCCCTGCCCTCCCCACCGTCAATATTCTGGGCAGGTGTCCGTGTCCTTGATGAACAAAGGAAATGAATGGCGTCGTTCCTTTGGTGGCAATTGATGGAAATCTGTTCAAGGAGAGACTGTGATTTGTCTTTTCTGTACTTTGCTTCAGTGAGGGTTGTTCTGGAAAATACCTTGTTTTGGGTTGATTTTTCCTATATCTTCAGAAAGATAAGGCCATTCTGCTGTATATCTGGCCTTAACACATTAATGCCACATTAGCATTCTTTACCTAAATGCAGATTTTTAATGATGTGACAAGTTTGATAAGGCTCTGGCTTTTGAACCAATGCCAAAGTAGTCTTTCATAAACATACGCAATTTTTATTGTATACCATAGTCACTAGAAATATAAATTATAACAAAGAGATTTTGAAGTTGGCACGAGATGAAATTGCTAATTTTGAAACAGAAACTAAACTGGATTTCCTAAAACGAACGTTAAATCTCCTCAGGTTCCTCCAGAGAATAGGCTCATTTGTCATTGTATAAAACTTGACAGAATGTTGTATTCATTCATGAAGTGTAGTGCGAATGATGGCTTTAAGCCTCTTTCAATTTCTAGATCTCCTGTTATCTGATCTAATGTCGACATCTCTATTTCACCAAGTGTATATCCTATCATTCATTTACTGGCTCATAAACAATAGCATAGAGGCAAACAAGGAATTCCCTCAAAAGTGTGGATTTCTATTGAAATCCATCCAAAATCACCTCGAAAGGAGTGGTGGCGCATATTTGATTCCTGTGCAGCTGTTTGCGTGGCGTGTGTTCTGACATCCACCTGGTTTCTTTAATAGTGCCCTTGCCTGATTCTGTTTCATCCGTGGGAGCATCGATCACAGCTATTGCAGCCAATGCTGAGTGGTCCTAGAAGGTTAGCCCAAGGTTCTGCTCTCAGAACCTGTCCAGGCCTCTGTAAAGACCTCTGTCTGTGGATAGAAGGACCGACCTCAAGTGTCAGATATGATGGCAATTCTTAAGCAATTAGGTTCCTTCTTGGTGGGAGAAGCGTTGTTTACTGGTTCTTCTGCATAAGAGTGATTGGATTCTGTTTGTGCTGAGCCCAAGTTTTGTCCCCCACGGTGACATTGTATAAATGATGAATACCGTATCCCTGCGTGGGGAGTAGGATGCCGCTCAGCTCTGCTGGGCCGGAACATTCCTGATGCAAACTGCTTTTCCTGACTCACCACCTGAAACCACTTGCCTGTCTTCTGGGCCCATCAGTTGCGACAGCGAACACCCATGTTTACTCTCGAGTCTGGGAGCAGGCAGGGCAGTTGCTGCCTCAGGGGGGTGGCTAGCACATCATTGCACATTTCTGCCAATTCCCTTCAGACCTCTGCAGCTGTTCAGCATGGCACATGGTGATTAAGAGGCACCGAGAGGGAGCATGTGTGCCTATGTGCCTCTGTGCACGAAAGCTGATTAGGGCAGCCTGTCACAGCTTAAGCAAGATAATGGAGGTAAAATCATCTTTTCTGCCCAGACTATTATTTGACCATCCCAGAGAGTCTATAATATGACAGTTTTGAGGAGTTTCTAGAATGTAGAGAAATAAGATTGAAAGTAAACTGCTGAGGTGCTTTGTTGGGTTCAGTGGTCTCCATTTCAGTTATGGAAATTCACTTCAATTCATTCCCAAGGTGTAATTCTGGCTAAGTGCCTTAATTAATGGAACCACGCACCTCTCTGAGCCTTGGTTTCATCACTTGTGAACGAGGAATATTATTTGCCTTCCCCTGTCTCGTGGGATTGTTACCAGAATCTAGGATATTAGCCTTTCATATTTTTCCAGATGCCAGTCTGTTGTGGTGTTGTGTTTAATAATGCTGCTTCTTATAGAATCTAGCACAGCCTCCCCTTTTCAGTTATCAATTTTTTTTTTAACTGGCTCTGAGGTCAAGAGATGTGAATCAGTGTGCAACTAATTTGACTGCCATCAGCCCATTGCACAGATTTTTCTTTTTAGATTATCTCTCTTTTTTAAAATTTATTATTATTATTTTAAACATTTATTTATTATTCAGAGACAGAGAATGAGCATGGGAGGGTCAGAGAGAGGGGGAGATGCAGAATCCGAAGCAGGCTCCAGGCTCTGAGCTGTCAGCATAGAGCCCGACGTGGGGCTCGAACTCACAAACCACGAGATCATGACCTGAGCCAAAGTCGGACGCTTAACTGACTGAGCCACCCAGGCGCCCCCAGCCCATTGCACAGCTTTGAGTAGTATTGGTTGGATGTGGTGTCAAGTTTCCAACTTCCACAAAATGATTGCCTGCTCGGGCATTTGTGTATGTGTAAAGTGTGTATGTGTTGTGTAAAGTGTATGTTTGTGTGTGTGTTCTCTGGATGAGAGAGACGTAGAAAGATACGTGTGTATCTTGGAAGTGTTTCAGAAGCTGTCTGACTTGCCATACTGCCTGGTAGAATTCCCTCCCCATCCTCTGTTTACCATCTGCCATCTGTGCTTTCACTGAAATCTTGACTAAGGAATATGCATGGTGAAGAACTGTCTTGTTACTTTCTTCTGGGGTTCTTCATGGCCCCAATATAGTGGAGAAATGGAATCCATGGTAACTTCCACACGTCTTTCAGTTTTGTGGTGTGATATCCTAGGTGTGTATAAGATGGTGAGAATGATGTCCTCCAAAAATAACCAGGGCTGCAGCCTTCTTCTAGCAGCGGGAGCAGTGTCTTTCTGTGTATATATATTTTTCTTCCTTAGACAAGGTCAGTCTATTGAAAGGAAGAGTGTGGGTGCCTAAGTCATTTTGTTCTCAGTGGAAGAAGGTAATGGTAACTGGGATCTTCACTGGGAATTTTCTCCCAGCTACCTCATAGAATCTCGAAAGTGGAATCTCAGAATATTTTAAGTCTGTGTAATACAGCATTTACAGATGACTTTTAAATCACTGTAACTCCTGTCCCTTAATTGCACAGTTTCCATCACCATGGGAACTGTTGCATTCAGACTTGTAACTTGTTTGGACAGTTGAGGGGTCAAAAATGGTCAGGTGGAAGAGATGGAATCGCAAGAATCAAGAGTGCATGGAAGCTTTGGCCCTGGGATTATATGCTCAGTCCAGGCTCTCCTATCTCCACTGAAAATTGAGCATTTTTCTTGATAAATGCAGACACTTGGAAAGTTACTGGGATATAAATAATACCAGGAGTTATTTCAAATTCATATTGCTTTAGATGATTCTTCTCTTTTGGAAAGTTTGTACTTTTCTTCCTGAAGTTCGTACTTTTGGGGGCATGGAACTCCTTGGGGTAGATGGAAACGATCTTCATGTGCACCAGACTCACAAATCCGTCATGTCCAAAACCAAAGTTGTGATATCCTGTCAGAAAATTGGGGCTCCTCCCGTGTTCTGGAAGTCATGCCTCTCTGTTGCTGTTGGAGACATCTTTGACACCCTCTCTTCCTTAACCCCCTTATTCCAGTCCCTCACCAACTCCTGCTGTGTAGATATGTGCATTTCCTCTTCCTTCCATTGTATTGCTGCTGTCTTGTCTTAGATCTCCTCTCACTGAGGCTCCTGGAACTTTTTTAGTGCTTTTCCCATAGCCACTCTTTCCCATTGCAGTCCATTCTCCACCTGCAGCTACTGGGAGCTTCACCAATGACAGCAACATTGTGCTCTGCCATTGCCTAAGGCTTTGGCTTCTCATTGCTTCCTTTGGCTTACTAGGTCCTGCATAATGTGGTTCCATCCTGCTTCCCAGAAAGAAGCTCCTACCCTTTTTCTTATCTACCTCCTGGCCCCCTTTCTGGCATTCCATTAGGTTTCTGAACTACATTATGCTCCCTCTCACTTCAGGGCTTTTGCACTTGGAATTTGTTCCGTTCGGGATACCCACTTTGTCCTCCTTTCCCCTTCCTTATGAATCTCACAATTATCCTTCAGATTTAATTTAAACTTGACTTTGTGGAGAAAGTCGACCCCCCTTTTCTAATATTTTCTTCCCAGTTTTTCACATCTTAATGTATTTGAGAGATTCTCTGTTACTATCTCTCTCTTGTTAGATTCATTATATTAGGCCAACTGGGGCCCACATCTGTTTTGCTCAGTACATGCAGTTTATGATGCACAGTAGGTGCTCAATAAATTTCTTCCAAATTAATTAACTTTAGGGGAAAATGGGGGCAATGGGATGAAGGCTGTGTGGATCCAGATATGAATATATTAAGGGTGGTAGGAACTGGCCCTACCTGATTTGCCTAGGGTTAGCCAGATGTGGAAGACGTGGCACGAGATTATCTCTTCGTGTCAGGACTCTTGAGTCAACCTGGAAATGGTTGATACTACATATAAATGATCTTCCCTCTATTTCTGGGTTAATGTGCTTTGAGAACCAGTTGGTGACCCAACTACTGTTAATAGCCTTATTTCCTTAGGATGCCAACTATAGATGAAGATGTGGCTTGTTCGCAATTTGGTGAATACTTAACGTATGATTTTCATGCTGTTCCAATTTGTACTGTGAACTAGACAGACTTCTTGGGACACTTTACATAACGCTCATTCAAGCTTAACAGGGTCAGAGCTGTCATTCATTGTCCTTTGTGGTAAGCACTGAGTATTTAATTTTACTTAATTTACTTAATTTTACTCCATCCCAAGATGTATCATTCCTGTTTTTACAGGTAAAGAAACTAAAGCTCATAGAAATTAAGTGTTTTATCTAGGTGTCTATGCATTTCATTGCTGTGCTAAATTAAAGGTCTAGAAAGGCCCACCACCATGTTGTGTTACTGAATAATGTAGATACATAGGGTCATGGTCCTCTTTGGGATAACATCAGTTCTTGTATATAACACATACCTGGCATACTACAAGAAGTTGATTTCTGTAGCTGTAGGATCCTAGTCTACAGATCTCAGCAGGTGATAAGAGCACCATAGATCAGCCCTTTGAATGCCTTCAGCCCTCTAGACATGATCTCATTAGTCTTTGAGATGTCCCTGTGAAGTGATGTTTCATCAAATTGTTCTTTGGAGAAACCTATGTCAGATTACATGTTCTTCTGCTAGTTACACAGACAATGTGAGGTCATAGGTAACATTGCTAAGCCAATGTTGAGGCTTGATTTCCTTTTCTGTTTGATCTCTTGGCATAGGTGTGACTTGGGAGCATCTGGGAGAAAGGAAAGGTCAGGTTGCTTTTTCATCTTGGCCCAAAGCCAGGGAGTAGTTGAGGCGCACTCAGTGCTCCTTCCCCTGTGCAAGGACAGATCTCTGAAGGTACCTGGAGGAACATTCCTTAGCAGAAGCAGTTTTTCACTCAACTTTTGGAAGCTCTTCAAGGACCTGGAGCTTTCTTGAGGAGCAACTCCTTCACTCCTTGCTTGTTATTTAACAGGGCCATCCTTTTCCTTAAAAACACTTCTAAGTTCTGTCTTTTGCAGTGTGTTACTTAATCAGCTGTGTTGAGTGCAAAGCTGGAAGTCAGCGGATTTTTGTTCTTAATTACCTGTGATGTATTTTAGTTTGGTTTTTGTAAACATTTCCTTTGTCATCTCCTCATTTTCCACTTCGTATTAATTTGATTCACTCATGATATGGAAAAGTCCTTTACATTAGTGATCAAAACAGGCCCTGAGGTTGTGAATGAGTTGTGATTTAAATTGACAGGTTTATACGAGGTTGCTTGTCCTTGCCTTCTCTGGGCCAGCTGTTACCATCAATGTGGCTGTAAATTTTTTGAATAAATGACTGTAGATATTCACCAAATCCAGAGATGACTTGAATGACTTATAATTTCTGACTGCTTTTTTCTAGTAAGACTTCTCCCACTTAGACATGAAGGCAATGTGTCAGGATGCATTGGAGACCAAGGGTCATCTACATGCCCTTTACCTTATGGACTTTGGGAATGATCCTTGATTCGTTAGCTCACTTATCTAGTGAAAGTAATTAACAAAACTGTAGAGTTGTCTGTTTCTGAAAATTTGGCCGTTCTCGGCAAGGTAGCTTTCTACCTGCTGCCACCTAAATGCCTTTTGAGTAATGAGTTATTGAATGTTTTATGTGCAGCTTTTGAAAAGTACCTCTGCGCTTTCAGGGCCGTCAGGGTGTGTAGCTGAGCACATTGCTTCTTGGTGAAAGTGTGGTATTTGTATGAGGTATATTGTAATATCCTCTTCAAAAAGCATCTGTCTCTAAGTTAAATGAAAAAAACTAAAACCTTCAACTGCATTCCTGGAAATTTCTGTATGCTCACCTGTGGGAAATGATTCACTAGCTACCAGAATCCTCGAGATTCTCTGATCTGGGTAATACTCTTATGTTGTTCTGCTTATTATTAAAGACTCTTCCCTGGACTCCCAAGTTGCTCACAGTTTTCTGGTGAAAGTTCTTCTGTTTAGAACATGATTTGTGGTCAGTCTCTCTTAAGCCACCCACTCCAGATCTTTTTGGCTAGGTTTCTGAAATGTCGTCCTTGGGGCTGGAACTTTCCATGCTTATTCTCTGCAAACTAGGATTTTATTTTAGGGGGAGATTTGTGCTGAATCAGCTCAGCTGTGTTTGGGGGTAGGGAGAGGACAGCCTTTTTTTCCCTCTTTAAAAATAACCCTTATGTGCCAAAAACCTTACAAAATGTGCTGAATTGCAAATCTTCGAACGTTCTATACCTCCTGGTTTACAGAGACTAGATTCTTTTGCACTTGCGCTCTGTGACAGTGTACAGAATGTCTCATGTTGTAGACGAGTGTAAAGTGGGATGGGGTATAGATGTACTCAACTGGAAAAGAAACTCGACTCTTGCTATCTTTCTCAATATTATTTTCTCCAATAGTTTCATCTTAAAAGGACCTATAGAGAGACAGTGCATGTAACTTTTCTAATAACAAAAAATTCTTGAAGAAACATCCTGTACGTGTTTGCAAAATAATACATCATTGAGAATCGGTGAATTCCATTTTTAAGCACTGACTTTCCAGGGTTTCCTTCTCTGTGACCTCTCTTGTTGATTTGTTTGTGTTTTTTACGTTCGGAGAGTTAGGCTAATAATTCTGGTTACTTGCATGTTTCTTTGCCGAGGGTGTAACCAACCTGTGTATGTACAAGAAGGCAGTGTATACAGTGTTTGTTGGTTCTAAGGTGGAGGTTTCGTCAACTCCTCACATCCGGGTGATAGAAATGGTGTTTTCGGACCATATCTTCATAATTAGGGTCGTGTAGTTGTAAGCTCCTTGTTTTAATGTGTTTAAAGTCTGAGTGAAGTCTTTTGCTCTTATCTGAAACAAGTTCATTTATTGATACCTGGAACTGCCTTCTTGTTTTCGCTTGCTAGTTAACTTTTCTCTGGCAAGTTTTCAGGTATGCCTAAAGTTTTGCAATGTTATTTCATGAGGATTGCTGGCTTGGGCAGTCTTTCCTGGTATTTTCATGGTGATAGGTGTAGTGGGCTCTGTAGTTTGCTGCCCCCCCCGGTTCATGTCCATTTGGAACCTCAGAATGTGATCTTAGGTGGAAATAGTTCCTTGCAGATGTAATTGAAGTTGAAATGAGATCATACTGGATTTGTGTGGGCCCTACACTCAATGACTGGTGCCCTTATCAGAAGAGGATGGGACACGGAGGCCAACAGAAAGCCATGTGATAGCGGACGTGGAGATTGAAGTGAGGTAGTTGCGAGTCAAGAAACGCCAAGGATGGCCAGGAGCCACCAGGAGCTGGGAAGAGGCAAGGAAGGATTCTTCCCTGCAGCCTTCAAAGGAGGAGCATGGCCCTGTCAACACATTGATTTCAAACCTGAAATATTCACAAGGAAAATAGTTTAGCTTCTTCATGTGTCTGACCACTTGGCTCTTGGTTAGAGTTCTCGTTCCTGGGTTTGTACCTTGGTAATGACCTCCTCTGCAAAATTAATCCAAAGGAAAGGGTCTGAATGTTCTTTTCACCTCTCGTCCCCTCCCTGCCTGTGTTGTCTTGCTTTTTTATCTTTGCACTTATTCTTTTGTCATTACTTACCTTGGTTTATGCATTTGCTGTAGAATAATTGATACTTGAGAGCACGTTTCTAGTTTTGTCAGTAGGCTCACCCTGACACTTGTCCCGTTTCCCTTCCTTGGAGGATGAATGCTGCTGTCCACTTAAGAAGGCTGCCATAGCCAGGGCCTCTGTGGCTTCTACTTCAGTAATTAGCAGCATTTTGAAATATGGCGTGCTCTGGGAGGAATCATTCCTGGCAATAGCTTTTGATGAACCATGCTCATCCCATTCAAGGGTGATGAATAGGACATTAGGAATAATTACAAGTCTGTATTCTGGAGCACCATGTCTAACGTTTTGCCTGCAGAGCTATGCATGAATTTCTTTCTGTAACGATAGGAATCTCAGGTTTTGTCTTCAACCAGGCCTTTTTGAGCCAGGTATTTTTTTCTGCAACTTTGCCTTTTCTCTTCTTCTGGTTTCAACAAGTGTTTGGATTGGGCTGTGCTGGGCAGATGAGCAGTTAGTCATCTTCTGAAGACAAAGGTCAAGTCGACTTACTCTCTTTGAGGACTCAGTCCCTGAAACTTCGGTGATGCCTAATTGCTTGATATGTTAAGAAGGCCAGGAGTGGTAGTCTAGTGAAATCAATTCATTTTTATTCATTTACCGGATATTTTTTTGAGCAACTACTATGCGGCGTACCTTATTCTAGGCATTTGGGGTAGAGCCTTACAAACTCCTGTTCTCCTGGACTTTTAGAAAAGGTACATATGATTATTAGGTACCTTCATGGAGGTAAAGTCAAGATGAATAAAATATCATCTGTGTCACCAGTTGCTTACAGTCTAACTGGGACAAGATTACGTCAAAACGGGTGAAGTTGAGTAGGAACGTATTTGAAGAACTGGCGAGATAGCAGAAATGTGTCTCTTGGCGGTATTAGCTTAATACTAATATGAATTATACAGACGATAGTTGTCTGTCAGAAGCAGGAGAGGTCTTAACCTGCTGTGTGACCTTATCCACTTACAGGTTTCCACTACCGCATGTACTGCTGACACTCGCATGTGAATATTTCCACTCATAACTTCTTTCTCCTCCTACAGATGTTTCCAGCTGCTGACCACTGGTTACTCAAATACAGATTCCAGTAAATAGGTGACATCTATTACATCCAAAATGTAGCTCATGGCCTCCATATGATTTTTCATCCCTGCCCACAAACTGTCTTGATTACCTTTGCTGTTGGTCTTAAATAATGTCTCCCCTGTCCATCGTCCTGAACTTTAGAGTCTGCGATGTCCTTATCCTAAGTTCGCCTGATTCTGCCACAGTTATCTTTTTCAAATCCTCCTTTTCACAATACTTCCAGTGACTGTTAGTCTCTTTGCTCCTTATATTATATCTCAATTTAATTATTGCAGCTCCACCTTAGGTGGTTGGCCTGCTCCTTCTGGTCTTTGCACACTTTCATGTTACTGTCAGACTGCCTTCTGTATGCACACTCCCGATCCTTTCACGAACTCTGGGGATCTCCAGATGCCTCCAGTAAAACATCTAATTCCTTAAGTGAACGTAAAATCAAAGGCGGTTGTGTATAAAATACCGTGATGCCATTTCCAGTCTTCCTATTGTATGTTCATAGAGTGTGTCACAAAGAATTTCTCACCATTCTGTGGACACGGCCCAGCCCTTTCACACCCTCCTGCCTTCGCACTTGTTTCTCTTTAAGCATCTTCCCAATGTCCTGTATTCCAGGCTCCCCATGTGAAGTTTGGGCTCTCCAGCCTCCTTGCATACTTCTATTTTCCCAGTCTGACCTCCCTCTCCCAGCCCTACAGGGCAGAGAGCTTACCTTACTTTTTGTTCAGCTCGCAGTCCCTGACGTCGGGAATCTGGTTTGATCCCCATCAAGTCTTCACAGAAGAGGTTGGATTTGTCCTGTATCTAGAAGGTCTTAAAGACTGGGGAGAAGGGAAGCAAAAATAAGATAAAAACAGAGAGGCAGACACTCCATAAGAGACTCTTAAATGCGGAGAACAAACTGAGGGTTGCTGGTGGGGTAGTGGGTGGAGGGCCAGGCTAAATGGGCGATGGGCATTAAGGAGGGCACTTGTTGGGATGAGCACTGGGCATTGTATGTAAATGATGAATCACTAAATTCTGTTCCTGAAATCGTTATGCTATATGTTAACTAACTTGGACTTAACATTTAAAAACAAGAAAGGTTGGGGATATGTAGATATACGGAGAAGGGATGCAGAGAGCTCACATTGTAGTTCTAAGCCAGGGAGCTGGTTTCCTCGTCGCCTGCTTTCTTTAATTTCCTCATCCTGAGAGACTTTGAGCCTGGCTTCAGTGAAACTCTAGGCATGGTGTTGTCTGAGAGACAAAGGCATTAAGAATATGTAGGATAAGTATATGCTTTTTCTCTTGAAAAAGAGAAATGAATTATGATTGTGAACTCACCTCCCCACCTGGCTCGGTGCCTAGTGCGGCCTGCCCCTCACTGCCAGGCTGCTCTTTGACGTTTTAGTGCTGCTGCCTGAGCAGGCCTTCCTGGGTGCTAGAGGTCTGGTCTGGGGCTGTTTCTGTGACTTTACTTCATAGTCAAAAGTGTGCAGTATTTGTAATTTGTTCTCTTTTAAATTGATTTGACAGGGATTTAGTGGGCAAAATTAATATTTTTTTATTTGAGTCTCCATTATTTTAAAACTTGGTGGCCCCTGACTACTCCCTGCTCTTCCCATCCTCCCCGACTTGGGGTTCTTAATGTCCCTAGTCTCCAATAATAGTTTGAATGAATTGAAAGTAAGTTGCTGACTTGCTCCACTTTGCCATTTCTGCAGTATATGGGGTACCTTTTAGCCTGGCAGTTTCCTGCTGAGCCCAGCTCCTCGGAGCCTGGCAGGCTCAAACTTTGATGGTAGAGGGATGAGAAAGGAGAGACCAGTTAGAGCATCTGACTTCTCCCTGCTAAGCCAGGTTTCTGCCACTTCTAAACCTCTGGCCCTTCTTTATATTTAAAAAAAATAAAAAAAAATTAAAAACAAACGGCGGGGAAGGGAAGAAAATACGGAATTAGAAGAAAGAAAGGAAGAAAATCCCAGAAGTGACTTGATCACTGGTTAGAAATTAGGTGAACAAGTTTTGGTGAGATGGTACCTACCACATGGCAGCTGGTGAAGTTCTTGTTTTTTTATTGACTCTCAGCAGCTAAGAGATGTAATCTTAAGTGTATGGTCTGAGTGTTCACAAAGCCTCTGTTTCTTCATTTGTAAATTGGACAGGATATTTTGACAGCTGTGATTTCTTAGGTGCACTAGTGTAGGGAGGGAACGGTAGCAGAGCTGTATTAGGAGTAACTTTTGGACAGGACAGAAAGAAACTGTTCTAAGTTCCTCGGGATGGAAATACAAACTAGTATCTGAAAAGCAGGCCTCCAGCTTTTTCTACAGCTTATCAGCCCACATTACAGTGAAGAGGTAGGACATTTCTGTCATTTCAGAGGCAGGAAGACATGGCAGCTAAAGTTTGTGTATGTTCATATTCTTACGCTACACACGAATTCCTTTCTTTCGGTGTGCCTTATTTGCTTAAATTGTGAGATGCGAAGGAATGGAACGGATGGAAAATACATCCTCTAAAAAGATGATCTTACTAAAAAAATCCAGAAAGGCTCAATTAGTCATCGTAGTATATCCAATCAGACTCTGGTATAACCACATTTACTGATAAATGTGTATTTTTCCTAGTAGAGACTCTGGGGCAGGGGGAGCACCACAGAGAAGCTGGCAGGTTTCCATGGCCTGAGCTGGCTTCACTTCACAGGATGGGCTGAAGGTAGAAAAGCTTGGGCACCTGGTGGCCCAGACCTGAAGTGCATCTTATCCTAACTCCATGACCTTGGATGTGTTCTTTTATATTAGCTCTTAGTTTCCTTATCGTGAAAGGGGAGCGAACTGCCAATCCCAAATATCTGTTCCTAAACCCAGTAGTGAAGATTTTTTTTTTTTGTCCTGTTAGCACTGATTGACCTACCTGATGCTTTTATATTTCTGGAAGTTTCATCTTTTGCTACCAAAGGTTTATTTAAAATTTTTTTTTCAACGTTTATTTATTTTTGGGACAGAGAGAGACAGAGCATGAATGGGGGAGGGGCAGAGAGAGAGGGAGACACAGAATCGGAAACAGGCTCCAGGCTCTGAGCCATCAGCCCAGAGCCCGACGCGGGGCTCGAACTCACGGACCGCGAGATCGTGACCTGGCTGAAGTCGGACGCTTAACCGACTGCGCCACCCAGGCGCCCCTCCAAAGGTTTATTTTAAATATCAATGAATGTGAATACCTGTGGTAGACAAAATGATAAGATTAAGGAGGTTATGTGTGTAAGACACACACACCTGAGTTTTGTGACCACTGGGTGATTCTACTAAGAGCAGTGAATGTCAGGAGACTGTTGGCGAGCTGCCATATAAATCTTTACCTACCGCCTCTATGAAGCAGCTCTAATTAGCTTTTACCCACCAGCTCTCTCCCTCCCCAAGAGAAGGCTAGGAAATTGAATTCATTCTTTTCCTGTTTGTGCTTATGTTACTGAGTTATAGTTAGAGCATCTTTTATGTCTTTTCATCTGAATGTTGGGTCTGAATGGTTATGGTTCGGGTTACAGTCTGGTTTACCAGTGGGGCAAGGGCCTCTTTTCTCCTTTTTTAGGATCTGTGTCTTCAAATGATTTTCTCCCTTTTGAGAGCTGGTGTTTGTTTCCTTCCATCATTCATCAATTCACTAAATTTTGAAATGATGGCTTTAGAAGCCAAATCCATCAGAATGATTGATTCTCTGACGTCTCGGTCTGGCACTGTTTCCGCGCTTCCACACTGTCCACCAGGTTCTCTCGTGGCCAGCGGTGCCGCCAGCTGTGTGGAAGAAAGGTAGCACGTGGTTTGAACTCTCCATGTGTGAAGTTGTTGAAGATGAAAGACAAAGACGAATCGTGTTGTTGCTCTTCCGCTCTTCTGGTTTGGTGGTCACTAATCATAACTTTCCAAAGGGAAAATCATAATGGGATCGCAAAATGTATTAGACTTAAATGCTATTTTCTCTACCAGTGGAGAATGAAAGTGGTGTTGATAGTCTCTTTATCCCTCCCTTTACGGACACAAAGTTCCTCTGCTTTTCCTTTTCTCTCTAACCTCCGTGTTGTTTTCCTCCCTCGATTTAGTCTTCCTTTCCCCTCCCATTTCTCTGCCTTCCATTTTCCATCCCGCTCCTCAAAGGTGCGCAGACCTTCAACACGAGCAACTTCAGAATTCATAGCCTGTAGTTGCTCTCATCTTCCAGTACACACACCCCATCTGCCGTACTGTCTGACTTGGCTGTGGCAGTGGATCCCTGGGACCTTTCTGGCCTTACGAGGAAAAAAGTGATTTGCTAAATGTCATTTTTTCTTGTTTCTGTTCTTCCTCTCAGCAGCATGAAACTTGGTTCAGTACCAGAGTTGCTGGAGCATTTGCTTCTCTGAACAAGGTCCACTTAGTTCGCTTGATGGTTCCAGGTTCTCTTTGGGCTTGGGTCCTCTTGGACGAACATGAAAATTTCCAGGCTAGATAATAATTGTGGTACATTCAAAACTCTTGAGTGCTTTAATTGTCATTTCTTAGTGTTTTGGGAAAAGGGAAGACACGAATGAGGAAGCAATTGCCAGTCACTTTTTTCAGTCTGATTTCCCTTCCCACAGGGTTTCTAGTTGATGGGCCAGGGTATGTGTGTCCTTGCTAGATGTTCTAATGCCACCTCTGCTTGGTGCTGCCCCAAGTACAAGTATGAGTGAGGGGCTTGAGCATTGTATCCACAGGAAAAGAGAAACTATTTGGATGGCTCAAGAAGCCTTGGGAAGCTGGTTGCGTGGCTTAACTTCCTGGAATTCACGTTCACGTTTGTTTCTTCCTTGGCTGCGTGTCATCATCCCTGTCCTCCAAATCGTGTGTGTCCAGGGTGATGAGTAGCAGTGCAGAGTTGATGGCTCTGGGTCTTGCTTTTTCCCTTCCTTCAGAGACGCTTTGTGTTGGTGTGATTTCCATGACAAGGCAAAGATACTTTTTCCTTATAGGATTTTTTAAATTTAATTTTTAAACAGCCAGGAAGACAGAATTCAAAACGTTTTTGTGGTTTTATTTGACATAGCAAGTTCTTTACTTAAAAAAAAAAATAGATGTAGATATCAGTTTTAGAAAGCACATATATGGATAAAGTAGTGATTCTTTTTTTATTTCCTCCTAAAGATTTTCATAGTCAAATCAAGAAACTAAATGCTTTTGGTTGCTTCATTTGCTGAAACAGAAATTTGGAAGTCATTTGGCAAGATAGCCAGTGCGGAAACCTAGGATATTTTTTGACAGACTATTGTATAAAATAGGCAGACATTTAAATTAGTTAACATATCTTTTATCTTTTAGACACTTTTATTTACTAGGAAACCAATAACATTGATTTAAGTTTTTCCCTTTTCTTTTTGGTATGGTGTTCACCTCTTATATTGATTATTTTGAGTAGGTAATTTGTTTCATTTGATTTCAAAACTCAAATGATAATAAAGGGTATACAGTTGGGAGAGCTCCCTTCTACCCTCCCCTGGTCCTTTGCTAATTCAGTTTTACCTTCTCAAACAACCATTATTACTATTTCCTTGTGAATCTTCCCAGAGATATTTTAGGCCTATATAGGCAGATGTTTGTGGGTGGGTGGATATTCTCCCTTTTAACACAAATGCTAGCATCATAAATACAGTTAAAATTTTGTACAGATAACCAGAAATAGTATCCTTGCATTTGTATTTATGTGCTTAAAAGTACTAAATGGTTGTTGTTGATCTGCACAATTTAGGGAAAGCTTAGAATCTTCCTACAAAATTTCAGCCTAGTTTTCTTTGCGGCCATAATTTTCCTACTTGAAAATGTAATTATGCATTCTGCTAATATTGGTGATATTGTCCATTCTATTTTGGTTATGATACTGTATTTTGTTTTTGGTGTTGTGTTACAAATAACATTTACTGCCTATTTTGTCAGTCACAAAAGCAACACTGATTGTCTCTTCTAAAAATATATTAAAAAAAAAGAAGAAAGAAAGAAAGAAATTAAAGCAAAAGGAAACTACTACCCAGGGGTAGTATCTATTAATACTTGAGTGTATATATTCCAGTCTTCTTTTTATATATTTGGGTATTTGCATAATTTTCAACTTAGCTTGTAATTGTATATAGTACTTACTGTTTTGTAACCTTCACTATGATGGTTTCCCTGTGTCCTTAGACTTCTACCTGAGATACTTTTGTCATTTAATATCAAGTGAATGTTTAATCAATATCTTAATGTTGGCTATTTGTAGTGGTTTAGCATATGGACTTTGGAACCAAACAGACATGGGTTTGAATCTCTGGGGTAGCATTGCCTAACACAGACCTGTCATGAGCATTAAGTGAGGTACTATATGTTAAGCATTAGGTACAATGTTTGGCATATCATCAGAACTCAATCGATAATTGCAAACTACTGAGTCAGGGCTTAGGAAAATTAAGAACAGGGAGCAGTATATAATATGACGACCACAACAAACTGGTTCTAGTCTCTGTCTTGATAAGGTTGGTTGAAAGCTAGAGAGAGGGGCAACCGAAAAGGCAACACGTGGGAAAGTGGGGAGGAATAGGGAGTGAATTTTTATGAGAAACAGCAGCCAGCATTCTCTTTTGCTTAGGCCCTGTTGCCTTCAAAGCCAGTCTAACAAGTTTAAAGTCTATTGCTTGCCCTTCTTCTTAAGATTGTCTTTTTGAGCCTAGGTGCTCTTTGGCCCTTGACTGGGTTGGCCCTGACTTGGGTGCCTGACTTAGTGAGGAAGTGGGAGTGGGCGTGGGTAAGCAAGAGCTTGGAGAGAACTTTACGTGCTGTTTCCTTCTTTTCTGAGAATTCTGGTATGTTTTTCACAGCCTGATAGAGTTCCCATGGGAACTGGCAGGAGCTCTGATGAGAATTTAATTTACTGTGACCCAAAGGAAGGGAAATAAAGAGACAAGTATGCCCCATCCAGCAATTCCCCCACCCCCTTCTTTCTGAAATCCCACACTTGAAGCTAAAAATTGACAAGTCTCCTAAACTTACCTATTCAACCATACCGTTTGATCATTAGAACTAAATGTTGGATACCCTGCCTTTCCGCTCTCCAAACGAAAGCTCAATTAATTAATTCAGTATTTCAAAATATTATTTATTTGACACTTTTTCTTTTAAAAGATTTGACACTTTTTCTTTTAAAAGCTGGACTGTTGAAGAGTAGTTAATTCAGATACTCATTAAATTTGAAGTAATGCTGTGAAGCGTTTATTTCTAATTCCATAGGCAGTACATTTTGTTTAAAGTACCGCACCTGATGCTTCAAGTGAGAGTTCTCTTAAGATTTGTATTATAGAGTGATGATTTTTGGTCGTGCATATCTTTTTTTTTTTTTTTTAATGTTTATTTATCTTTGAGACAGAGAGAGACAGAGCATGAATGGGGGAAGGTCAGAGAGAGAGGGAGACACAGAATCTGAAACAGGCTCCAGGCTCTGGACTGTCAGCACAGAGCCCGACACGGGGCTCGAACTCACAGACCGCGAGATCATGACCTGAGCCGAAGTCAGACTCCCAACCGACTGAGCCACCCAGGCGCCCCTGGTCGTGCATATCTTTAGTCAACACTTAAGCAACTGAGGATTTACTGGTGCTACGTATGGAAAATGAAGTACAAATGCTGCTTTATTTTATTATTTTTTTTAAATGTAGGCAAACTGGCTATACAGATACAGTGTCATAGTGTAATTTTTCCATACTGTTACTTTCGTTTCCATTGATTCTAAATGGTGTCCTTTTTTACTGTTTAGTGCATAATAACCAAACGTTTGATTGAAATAAATGGCCAGATCTTCTATACATCCTCAGCCCTGTTGTCATTTATCACTGCAGGAAAATTGACACTTTGAATCTGTCATAGAAAGGCAGTTATAAGAAAACTTCATTAAAAAAAGTAGTGAGGTTTTATTTTGCTTTTGTAAACATCTAAGCCAAATTCCCTCATGTAATTAAATCTATTTCTCTCCTTGGTCATTGGACACAGAACAAGTGTCCAAGGCCACCTCAGTGATTGCCTTCATGTTATCTGAAACTTCATAAGCCTATTTTAAGGGCTAAACCAACTTAGGTTTAGGATTGAGTCCCTTTGGCCAGATAGCCTGGAATGTGAATTCTGATTTCATTCATTTTCACTGTGTTAATCACTTCATCTGTTTTTGTCGTCATTGTGGTAGAGCTAGCATTCCCACTGCTAGGAAAAGAGGAAGGATTCCTTTGCAGTTTCCACAGATACAGATCCCTTCCTTCCTTCCTTCCTTCCTTCCTTCCTTCCTTTTTCTTTTCTTTTCTTTTCTTTTCTTTTCTTTTCTTTTCTTTTCTTTTCTTTCTTTCTTTCTTTCTTTCTTTCTTTCTTTCTTTCTTTCTTTCTTTCTTTCTTTCTATGTTTATTTTTTGAGTGAGAGAGAGAGAGACAGACAGACCAGGTGCCAGCAGGGGAGAGGCAGAGAGAGAGGGAGACACAGAATCTGAAGCAGGCTCCAGACTCCGAGCTGTCAGTACAGAGCCCGACACGGGGCTCGAACTCAAAAAACTGTGAGATCATGACCTGAGTGGAAGTCAGATGCTTAACCAACTGAGCCACCCAGGTGCCACCATTTTTATTTAAGTTTGCATTAAAAAATGATTGCAGAATGGAGTGTCTTCATTTTGGGTGGTTCTGACATCTTGCTACTGTTTATCATCCTGTTCCTTTAGTTCTCAACTTTGAAAGCTTTGCAAACCTCTAATCTTGAACTTTTTTGTGAATAACCCCAGTGACTTCCATCTTCGGTTGTGATTTGCCAGATTTTTTACCTGTGTTTGGGAGGAACGTTGTACAGTTACCATTGATTTGTAAGTTATTTTTGAAAATAAGGAAGTAGGAGCATATGAGTGCTGAATAAAACTTGGTCAGTAATAAAAATTGGTCAGTTGATTACAAGCCTTGCGAAGACTTACGTAGAGACAGCGAATTTAGTCTCCTCCGTTATCAGTGACACACAGGTTACTGCTTTCAGGAATGTCCCTAATGCTACCTTAGATTATACTTTAACTATGATGATTTCTTGTTTTTCTTCTATGGTTATTTCTTTTTTCCTGGTTATAAAAGCAGTATATGTTCATTATAAATTTGGGAAATATGAAGGAAAAATAAAATCATTTCAAATTACTGTTAACATTTTGGGGTATTTTTTCTTTAACTTCTGTTTCTACCAGAATCAAACTATATGGCCTCAATTCTTTTTCAATTTACACTATAACCTGGAACATCTCCCCACATCCTTCAATGAACTTTTAATGTAATAATTTCAATGACTCATTTTATTCCATGGTTGTATGATAATTTATTACACCAATTTGTTCATCTTATTTATTTATTTATTTATTTATTTATTTATTTATTTATTTATTTTACCTATGACAGTATGATTTTTATTTTGTTTTAATAAATAGTTCATACCATATGGTAGAATTAAATAGATTCACTGAGCTTACAGATTCACAGACTTCCTCATCTGGGAGTATCTAAAGTTTAAAAGAGTTATTCCATTCTGTTAATCCATGGTGGTAGGTGCTATTTTTAGATAGGATTTGGTCATTTAAGAAGTGTAATAGCTTCCCACCCCTTCAGCCCTGTGCGTTTTATCTCATTCAGAAATTCAACCTTGTATGTTTCCCGAGACTTTAATTCTCTAATGGTAAATATGAATTTTAGTCCCTTTTTTCCTTGGATTTCTTTTAACCTTGCTCAATTTTTTGACCTTCCATTATCCTCTTCATTATTTAAAAATAACATAGCAACAAAGTGATCTTGTAGTTTTATTTTTGATTTGCTTGTATTATAGATTAGCGGGGATAGCTGTAAATGGGTGGTATTGGAAGATCCAGAGTCAGTAACAAGCTGGAGGCCTCTCTCAGCCATCTCATGAACTACCTTTCAGCCACCTGCATTGTATCATCCATTTATTTTAAGAGTAGCTTCTTAAATGACTCAGACTTGGAAGATTTTTGGGCTAGCTCTCCTAGACTGTAATTCTCTCTAGGCATATAAGACTTAATTTACTGAAATGACTTCATTTTACTGTGGATTACTGTTCTTATACTTTCAGATTTTATTTGCTCTGATATTTAGGATCTAGTCATAACTCTTGCATTGAATTGCTGTTCAAATGTGGGGGGTTCACATAAGTCCACTGAGTCTGTTTTCTCTTGTATAGTGGCATGTGTTTGCCCTAGGGGATACTGCGGTCCCTTTCATTCTGATTTTAAATGATTTTAAATGGCATTCATTTACTTTATCCCTTCAAATCTCAATCAATTAATTGTTAGAATTTAAAAA
Source organism: Prionailurus viverrinus (assembly GCF_022837055.1). Taxonomy (NCBI): domain Eukaryota; kingdom Metazoa; phylum Chordata; class Mammalia; order Carnivora; family Felidae; genus Prionailurus; species Prionailurus viverrinus. The sequence goes on from NC_062562.1 coordinate 144,994,293, forward strand.
TGAAATCTTTATATAACATTAATCTTAATAATTTTTTTAAAAGTAACTTATTATACAGATGAGGTTCTATTTCCACTCTCCGTAAGCTAGCCTAATTCCCGATTGTATGACTTCGCTATTTTGATTTCTTTGGCCAGGGGAAGATTTTATTTTTTTAATTTATTTTTTTCAATGTTTATTTATTTTTGGGACAGAGAGAGACAGAGCATGAACGGGGGAGGGACAGAGAGAGAGGGAGACACAGAATCGGAAACAGGCTCCAGGCTCGGAGCCATCAGCCCAGAGCCTGACGCGGGGCTCGAACTCACGGACCGCGAGATCGTGACCTGGCTGAAGTCGGACGCTTAACCGACTGCACCACCCAGGCGCCCCAAAGATTGTATTTTTAAGTAATCTCTACACCCAACTTGGGGCTCGAACTCACAACCCCAAGATCAAGAGTTACATGCACCACCAACTGAGCCAGCCAGGCCCCTGCTTTGGCCATTTTGTATTGTAGAAAGCTGCCCTTGCATGATTTGGGGATGTGTTATTTAACCTGAGTAATTGTCATTGTTGTTGATGTTACTATAGCTTCCTCCTGCTGTACTGTCCAACCTCCTCTGAGCAGTTGGACAAATTATTTTCCCAGTGTTCAAGGGAAGCAAAAGTGAAGGGGGAGTGGTTCTCAGTTATAGGTGTCAATTGATCACTAATATGTAGTGGAATTATTAAAAGTTGGTTTTATTCATTCTTTTTAGATTTGGGAGTTGCTTATTAGATCAACTTCAGTTAATTCTTCTCTGTTCTGCTTTCTGTTTGCTCCAGATCAGAGTATCTCAAATATGCCTACTGTTTCTTACTAACTCTGGGATTTTTTTTTTTGGTTTTTGTACCCCATAGTTATCATTGAATATTTTATCGATTTAATTGCTGTATCATGTCTATCGTGATGATTACTTGCAGGAATTTTAGCAGATGTCACTAAGAATACTCATTTTATTCGGTATGAGACAGCATGTCAATTTATAGCCTTCTATCAATTATAACCCTTTTTTTAAAATGCAGATTCTACTTGTAAATGAATCACTTCATTTAAACATGCCTATGCATATTGGTTTATCTTTTACAGAGAAAATAGAGACAGCATACTATGGACCAATCCTCTCTATTTCAGCACTTAGTTAATCTGAAATTTTAGTGTTGTTCTTTAATCTATTTAATGCATTTCTCTTTGGTTTGATTTCGTGTGTATGTATATGCTTGTGTACACACATAAAAATAGATGTAGGAGTTTCGCTTGCTCTTTTTCTAATATAGTAAGTTTGATTTCTTTTTCCTACACCTATTGGTTGTTCAAAAGTACACTTTAAGTGATTGGACTTTAGATGATCGTTTTGAGATTGTTTGAAAAGTCTCCCTGTAGGTTAATTTGCACGAAGGTCTTGCCCAGTGGTTGCAGTAAAGTCTTGTTGATAGGTGGAAACTTCAATTGCTGGTTTTCTAGTGTTTGGAGGTTGGTATTGTTCTGTCATCTTGGTGGTCCTGTCAGGAGTGGCTCAAAGTTTTGGCTTTGTTCTTATTTCCCATGGAGTTGTCTATAATTTATGTAGTAATCCTTTATTTGGCAGCATATTTTAAAATATCACTGCCCACGGCCTTCTTAGGCTGGTCTTTCGATGATCAGATTAATTTATAGCTCAAAAAATTATCTAATGAGTAAACCAACTGTTCTGTTCTTGGGATGACATCTCATGGGCGGAGAGATAGAGACTTTTCTTTTTCTTTTATTTTAATTTTTTTTTAATTTACACTCAAATTAGTTAGCATATAGTGCAACAATGATTTCAGGAGTAGATCCCTTAGTGCCCTTTACCCATTTAGCCCATCCCCCCTCCCACAACCCCTCCAGTAACCCTCTGTTTGTTCTCCATTTTTAAGAGTCTCTTATGTTTTGTCCCCCTCCCTGTTTTTACATTATTATTGCTTCCCTTCCCTTATGTTCATCTGTTTTGTCTCTTAATGTCCTCATGAGTGAAGTCATATGATGTTTGTCTTTCTCTGACTAACTAATCTCACTTAGCATAATACCCTCCAGTTCCATCCACGTAGTTGCAAATGGCAAGGTTTCATTCTCTTTGATTGCCGAGTAATACTCCATTGTATATATAAACCACATTTTCTTTATCCATTCATCCATCAATGGACATTTGGGCTCTTTCCATACTTTGGCTATTGTTGATAGTGCTTCTATAAACATGGGGGTGCATGTGTCCCTTCGAAACAGCACACCTGTATCCCATGGATAAATGCCTAGTAGTGCAATTGCTGGGTCGTAGGGTAGTTCTGTTTTTAGTTTTTTGAGGAACCTCCATACTGTTTTCCAGAGAGGCTGCACCAGCTTGCATTCCCAGAGACTTCTTTAGTAGCACAAGAACAAAAAGTCTTCCCATACTAAACTATGGAGGAGGGTTCATTGGGTCTTTCTGTGTATTCCTGTACTACTATGCTATGGAAGAATTTGTTACTAGTTTTTCCGCAGTGGACTCTTAGAGGTAGAGGCAGGAGAGGCATTGGGTCAGCTGATAGGAAGAGCATCATTTAGAATTTGCCACACGTGACACATCAGGGAGAAATGCATTGCTATGTATACCAAGGATGTGGGCAAACAGGCTAAATAATGAAAATGTAAGAGTCCTGAATCCTGAATTATAGTCCAGTTCATTTCAAGTGAGTTGAGTGTATGCAAGGAAACTAGAAGCACATGCAGCTGGTGAGAGGGTAAAAGCTGTAGGGATTGTAATTTTTGGGAGAATCTTTCCATATGGTGTATCATTTTTGGCATCCTAAACAGTGGTGTTATACTGTTTGTCCTGAGCAAATGACCTGTTGTGAGGAAGTTTGCTTTCCTCTGAAGTGGCTGTTTGGTTGATCATTTGGACCATCCCCTGAGACTTAGTCACCAAAAGATTTGTGTTGTTTTTCCTTTTTAAAAAGTGTTTGTTTATTTTGAAAGAGAAAGAGCATGCAGGGGAGGGTCACAGAGAGGGAGAGAGAATCCCAAGCAGGCTCCATACTGTCAGCACAGAACCTGACACAGGACTTGATCTTGCAAACGGTGAGATCACGACCTGAGCTGATATCAAGAGTCCGACACTAAATTGAGCCACCCAAGCGCCCTGACGAAAGAGTGGCTTTTTTTTAAAAGATGGATTTGGTTGAGGTTCTGAAGTGAATGGGTTAGGAAATTAAAATAGTTCTCTTATATGTTTTGATTCTGATGCCTTAGCTGTTTTGGTTAATGATAAGTCTTCTGCTAATGCCATCAGTTAGTCTCTCAACTGATTCTCAAGCCATTTCATGGTGGTATAAAAACTAAGATTATTGCTATCATAATAAAATCTTTTTAGAGTGGTTCTCAATGCACTTTCTGTTTTTATAGCTGCAGTCTCAAATGTGTATCTTCATGGACAAACAAAATTGGTATACACACACAGTACATCTACTCTGTCATAAAAAGACATCAAGTACTGACAGAGAACAACCTGGATAATCATTAAAAGCATCATACCATGTGAAAGAAGTAAGACACAGAAGACCATTTACTGTACGTTTTCCATTTATATGAAATGTCCAGAAAAGACAAACTCAAGGAGACAGTAGATTAATGGTTCCCAGGAGCTAGGGGAAAGGAGTGAATTGGGAGTGGCTGCTTAATGGATAAAGGGTTTCTTTTTTGGTGATGAAAGTGTTCTGGAGTTAGATAATGGTGATGGCTGCATAGCGTTGTGAATATACCAAAACCCACTACATCGGTATACTGTCTCAAAGATGAGAAGGTACCTCTGCATGTTGGTGGAATGGCTGATGAATGAATGACAAGGAGCACTTGGTATTTGTTTCTTGATGCTCTTGCTGGTTGGCATTTTATACAATGAGTTAAGTAGTGGATGGATGGTAAGGGAGGCAGCTGAAATGTATGAGGAGTCCCCTCATTAATGGAAATGTATACTTGTGCAATGACTTGATAATTCATGGAAAGGCTGTTGGATAATCACTTTTAAGTTCGACATTTGGTTAATGTGTGATTGATTCCATTCATTTTGGTATGTTCACTATCTTTCAGCTAAACTTGGTTTTGAAAATCTCTGGCTCTCCTTTTTGGAGACTAGTTACTAGATTGTTGCCTAGGTGTAGATAACAAGCTTTACACTTTGAGATTTTCTGTTAGATATAGACATGAATGTAGGAGTTAAAGGTATAATAGGGCAGTGACTGGAGGCAGTTTATTGGTATACTGAACATATTTTACCATATTTTATTATCTTCAGATTATTTGCTGCTATGAGACGGTGTTCCATTACCACCAATTGTTGGCTCATGATGTCACACCCTTCGCTAATCTATGCAAGACATTATACTAAAACAGGAAACCCCATGGGCTGACATCAATTTTCATTGACGGTCCTGTGACGATTTAGGAAATGAATTCAGTTTGTTGCAGTGGGAAGTCTGTGCTCCTTGTCTGCTTTACCAATGGGAAATAGGATTAGGACGTGAATTGGGGATGGGGCATAGCCGTTCAGACAGAAGTAGCTCTTGGCCTTAGAACTAAAGAAAGACTAGCAGGTTAGCCTTCTGCAAAATACTGGGGCTTAGTGAATGGTCAGTTGGCAGAGTATGATTTTGTATCTTTCATCCACTATTCCTCAGCTATATGGAGGGCGGCAGTTAGGTATGATATCAACCAGTAGTATCAGACTTGTCAGTGATCAGCATGCCCAAATGCAGTTTCTTGTTACGTGACAAGTAGAGAAAGCATATGGCAGGCAGGTGGTGGCTGCAGCATCATTATCAGCTCACAGTGAGGTTGGCAGTTCATTTGCAGATAGTGATGCCCACCTGCCATGGAAACAGGACACCACTGGGCACCCGGAAGCCCTCATGATTGTGTCCTCCTAATAGTGTTTAGCCTGCCCTGTATAATTCTTATTGGTTGGCAGACGCTACTGAACGGTGACTCTGGCCTCAGCCTGGGAACTAGTGTGATGTAATAGATATTCAGCATTGAAGTGTATCTGATTGTGATCAGGCCAGTTTGTTGTTTGTTTCTGTTAATAAAGGTACATATTTTCTTTTGTATATTTAATTGCAACTAGCCATTTGCTTTCTTAAATTTAATATTCTTTTTTCTCTTCCAAATGTACCTTACAAATTTCAATCTTAGACATTCGTGCTGTGAAAATCTGAAGTACCCTATAATTGTACCTTTGTTAGGTATATTCCTCCAGATTCTGTTTCTATGTCTTGAATTCCCCCAAATGGGATTGTATTATATGTTCCAGTGAGCATTTGCTTTTTCATTTGGACATGTTTGCAAAGCAGAATATGTAGATTTCCCTTGTTTTCAACAGCTATAGGAAATTTATTGAGAAGTGCTGGTAATACACTGAGGGAAAAAATAGCCATGGCCACTACCAACTTGGAACTGATGGGCTGCTGTGAGGGTTAGATCATAACTTTTAAGTATGTGTTTGTGCTTAAACTACCATGAATGTAAAGGACAGAGCACTTGTATATACATCTTTGTTACTGTAGACTAAATTCCGAAAAGTGGAATTGCTGGGTCAAAGGACATCTCTGTAATATGTGTTAGTACAGTTGTCAGTTTGACCTCCAAAGATGTTATATACCAATTTAGGTTTCTGCCAGTAGTTGGAAAATACCGGTTAGTGAAGCACATGAAAATTGAAGATTCATTAGATAAAAGCGTGGGCAATAGTGATTAGATTCAGCCGGTGAACTAGACAGAGGTAGAAAAATTGTGGTGGGGCACATTGAAAATTCCCTGAAAGTCTAGATGTACACTTGACAGTTCTCCAAGGGAGGTCTATTCCTCCTGGAGGAAATGTGTCCAAGCACAACACATCCAAAATTATTTGACAATTTTATAGGAAGTCAATGAGCTGTAGATTACTCTGTCTTACTCTGTGACTGCCTCTGAGAAATGGTGAAGCAGGTAACATTTAGTTAGACTTGTGGTACCTAGACATGCAGCTTGAATTGGCTCTTCTTTTTAGAAAATAGGAAAATACATAAAGGTATTTTATGTCCTAAGAAGCATGGAATAATTTGTCGTCCATGACTACCTGAGACTTCTCCTTTATTTAAATGGATTATTGGACACAACTTCTCATTATTATTGCCTTTGGGTAAACATCTGTTTTCTGGGAATGTGAAATGAGATTCTGGAGTTAGCTAGGTCTGAGATAGGAGTTGTCTGACCTTTGCCTGGCTCATGCTGCTAAATTACGGTCTAATGGAATGTGTTTGAGTAGAAAATCCTAAGCCCCCTCCCCCCCCCATACGCATTTAATTGTGGTAAAATGCACATTACAAAAAATTTATCATTGTAACCATTTTTAAGTGTACTGTTTGGTTGCATGACAGTACTCAATACTACCAAACTCCAGAACCTTTTCATCATGCAAAGCTGAAACTATGTACCCATTTAACAACACCTCCCCATCCCCTTCTGCCTCTAGACCTAGCAACCACCATTCTACTTTGTTTCTTTGAGTTTGACTACTCTAGGTATCCCATTTAAATGGAACCATACAATATTTCTTCTGTGACTGGCTTTTTTCACTTAGTATAATGTCCTTGAGGTTACTCCAAGTAATAATAGCATGTGTCAGAATTCCCTTCCTTTTTAAGGCTGAATAATATCCCATTGTACGTATATGCCACATTTTGTTTATCCAGTCAGTCGTCAGTGGACATTTTGGTTGCTTCCGCTTTTTGGTTATTGTGAATAATGCTGCTGTGAACATGGGATAGAAATATCTCTGAGACCCTGCTTTGAATTCTTTTTGATTGAATGTACCCGGAAGTAGAACTGCTGGCTCTTATGGTAATTCTGTTTTTAATTTTTTGAGGCACCTGAGCAATATTTCTCCTTCGTGTCTCTTGATACGTTAGCAGTGGAGACTGAGGAAATAGAAGTCTCAGAGGTTTCTTTGTCTATACAGCTGCCTAGAGCTTAGCTTCGTGAATTTAGGCTGTCAGGTGTGCAAATGATGCGTTTAACCTAGGTTTATCATTCATTGTTATGTTCACCTGGTTTCTAAATATATATTTGTGTTTGTGGGCTGGGGAGTTGGCTGTGTGCATATAAACTGTTTTTTTGTTTTTGTTTTTGTTTTTTGTTTTTTTTTAAACAGTGACTACAATACAAATCGAGAGACCTGAATTTGGAGGTGGACACAGACACCATGCGGGATGGTCTCTGATCACTGTGTGTGTAGTTTCGGGCATTGACCTTAGTTGTTATTGCTCTGTGCACGCTGTGCCTTTGATCAAGAAACTTTGTTTCATTTAGTAGGCCTCTATTTTCTCTGTGAAATACAGGGAGAGGGTGGTGTGTCTAAAGGAAAAAGACCTAGAATGTTAACTTCTATCTTGGAATCTTTTCTTAGCATCAAAACCAAGAATAATTTATATAAATACAGAAGAGCTGGATCCTTTGGCTATTTTTCTTTGTGCCATTGGCAGGCATTCCTTAAGAATTATTATATTTTTCTTCATAATTCTCCTTGGAGGTCATGACTTTCTTCTTTTAGTCCAATTCACCATTCTAACTTTGGGCTTTAGTTAATTTACCTGAATATGTCTTCCCTTTGTCTAAGTGACTCCTAAATGCCAGCTCATGGGTATGCCGGAGAAACGGGTGTGCTTTGAACTGTAGTGAACGCAGGATGGCTTTTCTGTACTGGCTTTGCTCACCCAAGCAACACCCAGCCTCCAGAGCAATAGGGATTTATTGGAAGGCTTGACAGAGTGAATATGTTAGCCTCCACTTTTATTGCTTAGGTTCTCCAGTTCGGCCTTTCGGTGAGTGGAGACATTTTCTTCATTGACTGGCGTATATTTGCAGAGAAAATGTAACCTTTTGTTTTTATCCATGTCTTAATAATATCCTCTTTTCCCCCAGTAATTCTTCTCAGATGCCATTAAGCAAATCCTCTTTCTTCATATCCCTGAGCCTCTCGGTTTTAGTACTGCTCTTGTTTTAAAGACTGAGTGACACTGTGTGTATTCTACACAAAGGCATACATATCTCTGTATATTTGTGCTGCTTGTGTGGCTGGAACTCCTCCAGGGAGAATTCTGGACAAAATGATTTAATTTTCCTTGACTGCTGCCGACCTTGGAAATTTTGGACACCAATGCCTGTGACTGACGCTTGTGCAGGGGAGGAAAAAGACCCTCACATGACTTCCATCCTCCAGACGAAAGCAGTGGGAGATGGTAGCTCTGATGAGGAGTGAGAAGAGCCATACGGAGACACGAGGTTCAGTTTCCAGTATTGCTTCTAGGGCCCTAGCGTTCTTTGTTAGGGATATGATGGCATCATAGTTAGGTATGGGGGTGAGTTATATGATGATACGGTAATGAGTAAGAGGATGGAGTGTTTGCGCAAACACTGATTACACTTTTTACATATATTGCCTGCTTGTAAGGACTGAAGATTCAGAGGATTAATGAAAATACTAGCAGCTGTGCGATTCATATAGTGGTCTCTCTGTTTTTCTCCGTGATCCTCATCAGTTTTACTTGAAATACTTTTAGTTGTCAAAATGTACTTTCCTGATTTTTATATGTGCCCATTATTTACCTCACACATAAACTAAGGAATATTTTGAGACCATTTTAATACTATGGTTGTCAAGTTGTTATCACTACTTCTAGTAATCTTTGCCAGTCTCTAATGGGTCCTTATATGTATTGTTTTCACATGTACATGTGGATCTCATGCCTGTGTATGCTTTTAATTAAATATTTGCCAAACTGAATGTTTATCAGGAAGCAGTGATGTCCACTTAAATGAATGCCTGATGTAGGGAGAGACTCTCAGCCTCTCCACAGGCCCTGTATTAAGCTGGATTTCTACCTTTCCTCTCAGAATAGATAAAAGCATCTGCCCATCCAGCAAGGTGGTAGGGGGTAAGGAGTTCATTTTGTCAGAAATACATCAAATAAGAATGCTCCTCAACTCTGTGCTTACAGAGGTTTGTAAGCACTGTAGGTTAACATTCCATTGATGAAAATGGAATATGCTCACAATAGTTCTGACTCTGGGTGTGTGTGTGTGGGGGGGGAGTTGGGAAGAGTAATTGTAGATGGAGGAGAGAGAGCCACGTGAATGTGTGTGAATAAACAACCAGCCTTAACACCTAATTACAGTGATTTCAAAGGGGGGTGTTACACAGTACATCTAGGCTGGATTGGAGAGGTAGGAAGGGAGGGTTGTTGTTTCCTTATCTTTGCAGTGTAGATGTATAATTTTTTGTCATTATATCTGTAAATTGTTTAGGTTTCCCAGTTTGGCCTTTTGTAAAAATTGTTTTAAGAGAGATCAGAGCTCAGTGATGTCCTAATGAGACCTAAATTTCAGCCTTTTTATTGTGGTTATAAAAATAAATAGTTCTCATCTACCAAGTGATCATTTTCTTTCTAGTAATCAATACGCAGCAGAAATACTAATCACAAAAGTAGATTATTGCCTTAACCTGAGTTTCTAGGCACCATCCATCCATTAGAATAAATTCCAACCTCTTAGGGCAAAGAATTCTAGAATTATGTCAGCAAATCAAGGATCAATAAAATTCAGCCATTGAATTGATAGAAGTTGCTGGAAAGTACCCTTATCAAATACAGAACAGATTTCACAATGATAGTCATAAATTAAAGGATTTTTTTTTCCTTTCTACATATTTATCCTCCCACCTGAAATTTTTTTTAGGAACTGAAAGTTCTAAAGCTTTCTAGTTTAGTCGGGTAACAGTTTTAAAAGAAAACGAAGGATAAACATTTTATTTTTATATCTGGTTTTTCATGCCATGTTTGTTCGTATTTGGTTTAAGAGTGTTTACAGGGATTCATAAAATATAACAAGCTCACAGGAGAAAATTGAGAAAGAATCACAACAGGTAGGATTATATAATAGAGGAACGAGGCCTTAGCCTCTTTAAGACTGCTGTGCCTTCAGGGAGAGTATAGGCTCACACAGTCCCGTGTGGCGACTTAAGAGCCTTGGGTGGCTCTCGAGCACTTGAATGGACCTGGTCCTGATTGAGATGTGCTGGACCTGCAAAATACACAGCAGATTCCAAAGACTTCATATCAAAGAAAGAAAATAATATCAATATCTTTTTCATATTGGTTATTTGTTGATAGGATGTTTTGTACAGTGTTAGTTAAATATTAAAAATAATTTCATCTATTTTTCCTTTTTCCGATGTTGCTAACTAGAAAATGTGAACGTGTATATGTTGCTCTCATTTGTGATTCACTGTTTTTTTTGTGACCTCGTGCTGTCTAGGACGAGGTTAGTTTGATGTCCTCTTATGAGGATTGAGTGGCTCCACAAGCACTTGTCTCTGAGTAGCTTGGCTGGGGGTTGGGGGTGGGATAGTGGGGGGAGGCCGAGAGCATGCCCAGAAGCAGGACCTAGAGACTCCTTAGCAATTTGTTTTGAAGCTCATCCTATATTGAGGTGAATGGGTGATTAAAATTTGTTTCAGAATTAAAAATATATGTGTATCAGATTTTTACAATAAATACATAAGGTGGTTTTTAGCAGGGAAAGAAGATTAAGAATATATAAATATTGATGAGTGTTGTGGAAGGTCCTGTTTTATACAGAGCAAAGGGAGACTGATCTCTGTGTTCATTGTCTTCCTAATTTAGTAAGGCAAGGAGTATCCTCTCAAAATACTTCTAGTTAACCTATTAATTAATTGAGATTATTCCCCACACTCTGCTTTAATTATCTTTGGTAAATAAAATCTCCAATAACTGGTACCTGCAAAATTAATCCGGAAAATGTGTAAATAAATGCAAAATAGTGTATCATTCTTTAAAATAAGCCCTACTTATCTCTAAGTTGGGATGAATATGTATGAAGTACATATTCTTGTTTGCTGTGGCTCCTTAAGGAGAAAAGTATATTTAATTGAGCCTTTCTACCTAATGATTTCAATAGTCTAATGATTTCAGTCAACATGCATCTTATTTATGCATATATGTGTGTATTCATGTATTTATTTATCTCACATACACTTATTTAGCACTTACTTTGTGCCAGGCTCTCCTCTAAGAACATCAGTACGTGTTTATCTGAAAATAACTGACACATAGAGCTTACTCGGAATCCGGCCGTGTTCTAAATGCCTTGTGTATACGAATGCATTTCTTCCTGTAACTGTGAGGTAGGCCGAGTTATCCATGTTAAACTGAAGCACAGAGAAGTTAGGTAACTTATCTTAATTCACACAGCTCTTATGTAGAATTGCTGGGAACCAAACCTTTCCAGCCTGGTGACTCCAGAGTCCATGCTCCTATTTAAGCTGTATAAAATAGTGTTCTACTTACTTTTCTCTCCCAGGTGCATCAGCTGGACTTGCCCAGATGATGATACTGTCTTTTCTGGGGTTCATAGAAGCTTTTCATAACTACCTGGAAATTCTGTCATGAGAGTGATGGGTCATTTAGGAGCTTATTTCCAGAGGCAGGGTATTTATTATGGCTCTTTGTGAATTTATGATTGGCTGTGTGGAATAGTGGGCGGGATTATATGGTAATTATGCAAAAGAGCCTTATATAACAGCCTTATATTAATACTAAACTCAGGCTGTGACCTCGAAATGTTGTAGATATGCAGTTGTTTTTCTCCCTTCTTTATCCTTTATACATAGTTCAGATTTTGTCATTTTGTCATTTCATTATCACCATCATAAGGCCTGTGAAGGTCTTTGGTAATTTGATTTTTTTAGAGATCAGATGTATGAAGAATACGCATCCATAGATCCTCAGAATTCTTTAGGTGTGGCCCAAAGCTATTCTGTTGAACTAAATTACTTCCATACTTTATAAGATTGTGATTTAAATTTGGTCTTAAGTTTTCATCTTCATTCCTCTGAAAGGTCCTTGAAATTCCTTTGAAGGAAAATTCCACAATCTAATGGACTAAGGATGAATCAAATTAGATTACCTGCTTTTCTTTGAAAACATCTTTGAGAAACCAATAATATGGGACACTACATGTATTTTGCTTACTTAACCTGTTAGAGGAGGGGCTGTGATTAAAGCTTCATCCCGATTTCAAAATACTCTTCTCCCCCATGTTTTGTTTTTTTATTAAAAAAAATTTTTTTTTAATGTTTATTTTTGAGAGGGGGCGGAAGACAGAGCACGAGTGGGGAAGAAGCAGAGAGAAAGAGGGGGCACAGAATACAAAGCAGGCCCCAGGCTCTGAGTTGTCAGCACAGAGCCAGATGCGGGGCTCGAACCCACAAACTATGAGATCATGACTTGAGCCGAAGTCGAACACTTAACCGACTGAGCCACCCAGGCAATTTGTTATATAAAACCCCAGAAAGGTCAACAACTTGACAAAGTGGTCCTCAAAACTGAACCTGCTCATTTCAAAGGTGTTCTTTAGAATTTTATGTCTGAAAGGGCTCCTGACTACATATATCCATTCACACAACAGATATTTGTTTACAGTATACCCTCCAGCCACTGTACAGGCCCTGTAACAACAGTTATAGTGAAAGGCATGGCCTGCCTTCTCCTGGAGCTTACAATCTATGTGTTCCAGTTTACTGTAGTAAAGGTAAGGTAGGAATTACAAAGGTCCAAGAAAACACCATAGTATACACCATAACTGACTAAGTTATCTTTTGAAATCCGAGAGTTGAGTGATACTCTAGAGTTCTAACCCAGTGGTTTAATTTTCCAGGTGAAAAAGGGAGACCCAAAGATGGGATGGGACTCTTTTATAAGAGAACCAAGCAAGAGCCTAGGGCTCCTTGGAGTCATTGCTCCAAGATCAGAGATCAGGCCCTTTTGTGTTAGGAACATGTAAAATACTTGCATACTAAACATTCTAGGAGTACCTTTGCTTGAAAAATGAGGAACGTGTCTGCATTAACCTGCTGCTTTTTAACTCCTGCCGTTCCGTATGTACTCAACCCACAAGCACAAAACTCAGGTTATCTTTTATTCAGTTAAAGACCTTGCTAAGATTTACAATTTTAATTGAAACTGTTGAAATTGTGGCTCTGTTTCAAGTGATTGACAAGTCAGTGATGAGTATCTAGAGATGGCTCCAAGGTAGAGAAATATATCTCGGTATCCACAGGAGAGGGACATAAATGCTAATTACACATTGACTTTAAATCTTGGTTTGTCATAGCTGCCTGCAGGTATGTGTCTTGGCTGTGGGCTGTTCTCAGGGCTTCATTTGTATTTGAGATTTACTTTAATAATGTTGCCTCCCCAGTGAGCTCTTTAATCTCGTATTTTCAGTTCTTTTTCTAGATAAAGGAAAAAATTGGGAGATGAATATAATTATTAATTCTTTAGGTTATTGAGGATTAAAGTTTTCTTTGGTCTTCCCACTTAATTTTCCTGAAAGACTGTTTTTGGGATAGGGTGCCTTTTGGCCTTCTGAATTGGAAGATGGTCAGGTGTTTGTTTTTGTTTATTATCATTACCATCACCCCCCTCCCCCAACATCATCAGCATTACTCATATGGCCTTCTGGATGAATTTTTGTAGCCCCTCTCATTCCTTGGCCTGTCCTTGGCCTGTATTAACTCTCACCAGCTGCATACAGGGAAACTATTAAAACCTCTTTGTTGGGAAAAACAAAAAACAAAAAAACCCTCTTTGTTGGAGGTACTAGTTGTTAGAACCCATCCTGCCCTGCCCCCGTCTGATCATATCCCTCACATTTACCTGTCTCTTTAGCTTTCGACAAGTTGATGAGACCTAGAAGTAATTCCAGTGTATACAACTGACTTTAGGAGTCTTCTATATATCTTCTTCTTGTCTCTGTTGTTGTATTATGACAGCACTTCTCATAAGAAAGATTTACCTTACCTTCAGCCCTTAATTGGCTTTCTCTCCAGTAGGGCTCCCTGTTGCTTTTAAACCGTTATTAGATGGAGCATTCAAGTGAGTGATCTGACAGTCCAAATTTTGAGGCAGCTGTCCTTTTCAAAATTTCCGTATTCATTTTTAAAATGAGTTTTTGAGGAACAGACAGATTGAAAGGGTTTTAATGGTGCTCACCAGCACTGAGCTGAACTTGAGGTCTATGCAATATGCTGTCTTCAAGCTGATCAGTGAGAACTAAAGACATGCTTAGAAAACAAGATTCTGGACTTTCTGACCGTGAGGATGGCTTCAGGATGCTTGATCCAATGTATTTGCAGTGCAGATGTATAAACCTTGGCCATGGCCAAAACCAGGTATATATCTTAATTCTATAAACCAGACCCTGTATGTTTGTTAAAGGACACCACATACTTGTTTCTTCTTCTTAAAAGTTTTCATAAAGAAAGATCATTGCTCGGTATGTCTGTATCCATATATTGTATATTAGGATTAAACAACTTTCTCATTTTAGGTTCCTAGCTTCCTAATCTCTTTGTTGTGTTTGTTCACTTTTTTGGTGTTGGAGACTCATTTAATGAGGACACTCAAGACCTGGCCTGGACAGAGTGGGGAGTGCCCTGGAATTGGTCAGGCAGGCAGGCAAGGCATGTGGGTAGCAGGCCCACACCTGACCCCAGGAAGGGATGTCAGGTGGTGGGGAGTGGCTCAGGCAGGTAGACCCACCAGCGGGCCTGAAAGCCCTTAAAGGAATAATAAGCCAGGTGGTGAGTGCCCAGGCCAGAGCTTAGTCCAAGGAGGCAGGGCTGGGTTTGGGTGGGGGCTCCCAGGGTCGAGGGACTGACATTGCTAGGAGCCTACCCGAGTTGTGTCTGGAACTCAGGGCGTGTCTGCCAGATGGACTCAGGTAGCTTCTGGAGACAGCTGTGGAGGTGGTCCTTCTCCTCCAGGTGGTCCAGACAGGAGTTGGATCTGGTCCAAGGTGGAGTTAATGGCAGCATATTTCTGCTTCCCCGAAGCCATTGTCCTCACCTTCTGCACCTGCCTCCACTGGCGCTCCCAGCTCCCTGTTGGGTCCTGACATTGTGGTCTTATGTGCCATGCCCGGCTGAAGGTAGAGGTGTCGGATGGAATGTGGGGCCACCCTAAACTGTGTGTATGCATATCTTTTTTTCAAAATTAAAAAAATTTTCTCGTCCCTTCAAGCCTTCCCCCTCAAAACTTCCTAACTGCAGCTCTTGGTACTGAGTGTAGTTAGCTGTGTCATTTTATTTACATGCAGTGATACCAGTCCCAAGCATCCTTGTGATTGTCATCTTGTTTGTTCTCCTTAATGTTTCTTAACTTGGTTCTAGAGTAGTTATGGTAGGCTGAAATTATGTGCAGTTTTTCTATAGAGACATTTCATATTTAGAAAAAAGCAGATCATCAGGGGTGTTGAAAAGGTTAAAGAACTGTTTTACATAATGTTATCTAGGAGTCCTGCAGGAATATGGCCAACCTCTTCTCTGTCAAATGTAACTTCCGTGGGACCTTAAATGTTTTGCCATTTGACTTTCTCTTTTGGTATTGACCTTTTTTTTTTTTTTTTTTTTTTAAATTTTAGAGCAGTTTTAAGTTCATAGCAAAATAGAAGGTACAGAGCGTTCCCATATATGCCCTACCTCTACACAGCCTTCCCCACTATCATTATCCCCCACCAAAGTGCTACATTTGTTACCACTGATGAACCTACATTGATACATCATCACCTAAAGACCGTATTTTAACTTTAGGGTTCACTCTCAGTATTCTACATTCCATGGATTTTGAGAAAGGTATAATGGTATGTTATCTATCATTATTGTATGATGCAGAATAGTTTCACTGCCCTAAAAATCCCCTTGTGCCTTTCCTGTTTTTCCCTGTCTCTTCCCTCTATCCCCTGGCAACCTCTGATCTCACTGTCTTCATCATTTTGCCTTTTCCAGAATGTCACATAGGTGGAACCATATGATATGTAGCTTTTTTCAGGTTAGCTTCTTTCTCTTAGTAATATGCATTTAAGATTCCACTATGTCTTTTCATACCATGATAGCTCCTTTCTTTTTAGTGCCGAATAATACTCCTTTATCTGGATGTACCACAGTTAATTTATATATTCATCTACTGAAGGACACCTTAGTTGCTTCCAGATTTTGGCAGTTATGACTAAAGATGCTATAAACATGCTTATGCAGGTTTTTGCATGAACATAAGTTGCAGCTTATTTGGATAAATACCAAGGCATGTGATAGTTGGAACATATGGTAAAATATGTTTAGTTTTGTGAGAAACCACCAAACTGCCTTTCAGAGTAGCTGTGCTGTTTCGCATCCCCATTAACCATGAATGAGAACTTCTGCTCCTCCACAGCCACACCAGCATTTGTTGTCAGTGTTCGGATTTTGGCAGTCCTAATGTAGCTCTAGCTCTTCAGTGTTGTGATTTGTATTCCCCGAGTGATAGGTGATGTAGAGCATCATTGCCTTCTGAAGGTCTTTGGTGAGATATCCAGGTCTTCGGCCCATTTTTAAATCAGGTTGTTCCATTTTCTCACTGTTGAATTTTAAGACTTCTTTGCATATCTTGTTTCACAGTCCTCTGTCAGATAAAGACTTTTGCAGATATTTTCTCCCAGCCTGTGGTTCAGCTATCTTTTAATTGTTATTTTTTAAAATGTTAATCCCAGAAAAACTGAGTGAGGTGATCCTTGACAACTAGGCAGGCCCACCTGACTGCTAGTGAGCTGTGTTGCAAACTCTCAACCTTAACTCCCTTGCTTCTCTATTTTCAGGTCAATGTGACTGTGGACTACATTAGACCAGCCAGCCCAGCCACAGAGACGGTGCCTGCCTTTTCAGAGCGGACATGTGCCACTGTTACCATTGGAGGAATGTGAGTGTTGTAACTGGCAGGGGCTCAACCACAGCTACGAGTTGTGCTCATTTAAGTGTCTCCTTCCTATCCTCCCTCATTTCCTTTCTGTTGCTCTTAACACAGTGGTTTATAATTGTTATGTCTGTGTAGCACTTTACATTTGCAAAGCATTTTATAATCATTCATTAGCTAATCATATTCTTTCATTATTGTCATTTAAGATTTATTGGGCTCTGTGTGCTTGGCACTATGTAGCATATATTATTACTATTAATAATGCCATTTATTGAGTGTCAGTCAGGCCCTAGGTACTATCTGACATTAGGTACAAAAATTATCTGCACATTAGTTTAGGAAGTTCAATTATGGACCAGAAAAGGGGGGTGGAGAGGGGAAGAAGAAGAAAAAGAAGAGTTCATTGGGCATTTTCTTTATATAGATGTCTGTAATCAGTAGATGATGGGGACTTTCTTTCTCTTCTGTGCTGGCTGTATCCTGTTATATTCCAGAGTCTCTTGGGAACTTGGTTGATGAACAGTTTTTAAAGGGAGGTATCTGATGGGGGAAGAAGGAAGCCTGCAGCCTGCTGGGCCATGCTTGCACAATAAATATTAAAACAGTCAGTCCCCAGTAGTAATTCTTACTCTGCATAAAATACACCAGCATGATAATTGCTTCCATCTCTAGTTAACAATCTTAAATGCTGTTTGTTACCAAACTGGTATTTTTCTTCTCTTTTACGGGGGTATAGTGGAGGAGAAGAAAAGAATAGGTTTCTTCTCAAAACAGGGATTGTCTTATTGAAAGTACAATGGAGCCCATTAGGAGAAACACCTCTAAGCCACAGCATTCTTCTGAAAGAGAGGACCTTGTAGCTAATTTACCTTCTACAAACTCTCCTACCAAATAGGAGCCTTCTCTGCCCATTCGTGCTGTCACGCTTGAAAATAACTATTTTTTAGCCATTGTTATCACTCCTGTATTTATGTAAACATTACTGTTCACACAACCATCAGAGACTTCGTGGAGAGGAACTCAGTGTAGGATTTTGTTGTCATTACCTTAACACCATCACAAGTGACATGTTTTGTTAGCAGAATCTTGACAAATAAGATGATTTTGAAATGGGAGAGACTGGGACATAGTTTGGTCATTTTTCTGCCTGTTTAACTTGCAGTAATGATTATTGCCACTTTGTCACCACTTCTTAGGAGTTACGTGCATGCTACTCTACTATGGAGAGCTGGAAAGTTAGTATTCTTATATGTTAAAATTTTAACTGTCACGAGGAATCACCTCAGTAGATAACAGCTCTTATTATCTAATTACTGGTAAAAACAACAGCATCACTGCTGTAGAAATGCACACCTTTATTTTTGGTAGATGGTTTCCATTCATTTTAGCAATCCATTAAAGTGGATTATTTCATTTAGTTACCACTGAGGTGTATTTTTAAAGTAAATTTACACTGCTTAAATATTACATATTCTGGGGATGCCTGGGTGGTGGCTCTGTCGGTTAAGCGTCTGACTCTTGATTTTGACTCAGGTCATCATCTCAGGGTCAAGAGATCGAGCCTTGTGTCAGGCTCTTTGCTGTTGTGGAGCCTGCTTAAGATTCTCTCTCTGCCTCTGCCCCTCCATGTGCATGCACCCTCTCTCAAAAATTTACATATTCTGAGTGTGTTATGGGGATTTTTTTTTTAATACAGGACAGTTTGAAACAGCTAGTTTAAAAATTCCATAGTAGGGTATTATGGGCATGCTCCATGCCAGGACACCTTGAGGTTTCAACTGTGTTGATCTTGACTTTGTTGGAGATTACTCCTTCAGGCTAACGTGCCTCTCTGCAAAGGCTAAGTGACTGTTCTAGCCAAGGTTTTGGTCTGTAATTAAGCCTTCATAAGAAGTTATCAGCCTTTTTTTCGATTTGGTTGGTCAACACAGGTTGATTGTCTTTTTTTTTTCTTTCTTTTTTTTAAGTTTATTTTTTGAGGGAGAGAGAAAGCATGCGCATGCGCACAGGTTGGGGAGGGCAGAGAGAGGAGGGGACAGAGAATTGGAAGCAGGCTCCATGCTGACAGCAGAGAGCCTGATGTGGGGCTTGAACTCACTAACTGTGAGATCATGACCTGAGCCCAAGTCAGACACTCAACTGACTGAGCCACCCAGGTGCCCCCACAAGTTGATTGGTCTTAATTGACAGGAAAGATTGTCTGTACTTCAGGTTCTTGGCAGAGATGATAACCTTGACTTTACCTCTCAGTTCTTGTAACTGGAATATAAAAAGTACTATTTTTGTATGATTTACCAAAGTATTGACCACTGTGTCGATTCTTCTGGGTCCCTTAATTGTCTCCTTGGATAAGATCACCCTAAGCAGGGTGCCTGGGAAGCATTATGAGTTACTTTATAGAGTTGTTTCTACTAACTAGACTTTGTGAAGCAGTTACTGGTGTGCATTCAAGGGAAATAACTGAGATTTACTGACACTTGGGAGAGAAACTCTCACTAGACAGTAAGCTCCCTGAAGATAGGGATTTTTGTCATTTACATTCCCTTTTGTAGTCTTAGTATTCAACATATGGTAGGAGTTTCAATAAATTTTTGAATTATTTATTGTATTGCAGAGTATCCCTTTATGAAGCATAACAGGAATACTTACATGTCTCATTACCTGGGACACTTATTTCTGTTGAGCCCTGAGTTTGTTGTTACGTAATCAGTACTGGAAAAGTTATATTAGATAGTTTTCATTTTTTGTTTGGTTATTGGGACATCATTGCTTAAAGATAGGTCATGTCTGGAAAATGAACATTTTAATGCTTCTTATGCTTTTTATGTTTCAGTCGTACTCATAGCTTCTCTTTATTTTCCCTTTGCCTTGATTGTGTTTTATTATTTTTCTGCATTTTCTGTACTTTGGCAGTCAATCCAAATAAAATTGTACAAAAGTTGTATGAATAAATAATAATATTCAAATACTCAGCTTCTATTCAGAATTTAGGTATACTAACAGTCTTCTGAGTGTAATGGTTAACTATTCAAAAACATTGGCTAGAGAAGGGATTTTTTTTTTTTAAGTTTATTTATTTATTTTGATAGAGAAGGCATGAGCAGGGGAGGGGCAGGGAGAGAGGGAGAGAATCCCAAGTAGGCTCCACACTGTCAGCGCAGAGCTCAATGTGGAGCTCGATCTCACCAATCATGAGATCATGACCTGAGTCAAAATTAAGAGAGTGACACTTAACCAACTGAGCCACCCAAGTGCCCTGAGAAGGATTTTTTTTTAAAATCTAAAATACTTTCATTTCATTTAAAACATTAAAATGTGCATATATTTCTGAATCTTTGATACATGGGAAGAGTAGATCAACTATTTGATAACATGAAAAATTGCACAGTTCCCTCTTTAGAAGGAGTACTTGAGGGGTGCCTGGGTGGCTCAGTAGGTCAGGCGTTCGACTTTGGCTCAGGTCATGATCTCGCAGTTCATGAGTTCAAGCCCCACATTGGGCTCTGTGCTGACAGCTAAGAGCCTGGAGCCTGCTTCAGATCCTGTGTCTCCCTCTCTGTGTGCCCCTTCCCTGCTTGCACTCTCTCTCTCAAAAATAAATAAACATTAATAAAAAAGGAGTACTTGAAAACACTGATTATCAAACCCTAGATTTTCGTGATTTACATCCCCCTCATTTATTTTGCAACCATTTTAAAGCCGTTCATCTTATTGAACCTTTTCAAAGTATTCAGCTGTTTTCATAAACACATGTTTTTTTGTGTACTCATATTTCAGTTAACAAAATATTTGATGAAGTACATAATTAAAAATAACAAGCATAACCAGTATATATAGTTTTGCGGACAGAAACAAATGGCTCAACAGGTTGGGACAGAAGTGCACAGGTGTCTGAGTGGTCCTCAGTCATTCTGTTTGGCATCAGCTGAAATCCTAGAATTTGTGGGTCAGTTCAGGGAAGGTTAGGGGAGCTCCTGTAGTAATGCTGTCTGGGAAAGACAGTCTTTGTTCAAACTTGTAACAATGTAGAATTATCCTCTGGAGGCTTATACACCTACATGTGGGCTTTCTTAACATCTAGAGGCTTTCCTGTTATTCAAGAGATCAGCTGGGCTCTGGCTGTGGAAGAGCTTCTCTCAAGCTGCTGATCGTAGGGTAATGAGGAGAAGGAGGCAGATGAGATGGAGTTGCTCTCAGTTATTTCAAAGCAGATTTTTAAGTGTATTTCACATGCTAAAGTGTGTGAATTGTCTGTATCCTCAACAGGGTTCGGTCTAGTCCTTCTCTTTTTCTTTTTGGTGTATGAGAGGAGGTTGAGTCACAGGATCTCTGTGAGGCACCTCTGATGTGACAGTCTTCTCCCATCTCTTGCCCTCTAGAGAATCAATGGAAACGAGGTTCATCATTCCTCTAATAGATTAACATTTTTTTCTTGATTAACGTCACTGTAGAGTTGGCAAGAGTTGTTATCTGTTAATCAAAACAGTTTAAATAAAAAATAAAAAGATCAAACTTCGAGTTGTTTCTCATTCCCCGGCTCCCGGGCTGGGAATTAGCTGAGCCTTTTAGGCCTGGTTTGTGACATGAAGCTGTCAAGATGGCGCTTCCTGTTAATTACTTTTTATTGTATTTAAGACACTTAAATAACTCTTCTTGTGATTTAGTCTTCTATGTAATTAGCTTCAGTGATTAAAATCTCATTCTTTCTTTATTGTCAGAGCCTTCTTGAAGAGTGAGATTTTTCTGGGGTGACCTTTTCTTGTGCTGGACTTCCCAATTACTTGGAGCTCCAATTTGGCGAACGCATATGAGAATCTATTAACTAGTTGCTCACCTCTTTCTGCATGTCACCTTTTCAAAGAAAGGTCTTAAAAATTTTTCACGTTTATAAGGGGGCACCTAAAATATATAACTTAAGGGGTTAAACCTCACATACTCACATGAATAGTTATCACCACTCCAACCCTGGAAAATTGTAACAGGTCCAGCAAATGCAGTACCATTAAGATACTTCCCAGTGGTTTCCATTATGTGAAGTATTTCACAATGGTAGGAGACCGTGGACATGACCTGTTTTTGGAAAGTAAAGAATGGCATGTAGATGGAAGTGTACAATAGGAATAGTTGGAAAATGCCTGTTTTTGTACAATGTCATTTTGGCGGCGAGGGGGGGTGATTTTTTTCCTGACATTCTTTTTGAAACCATGTTTCCCTCTACTGCTTTCCTGCACTGCCTTTGTGCTGTCTTTGAATCTTGCATAGGCACTGCTCCCTTGATGTCCACACAAGTATGAGGCCTTGCTGCCAGAGGTATTGTCGAAGATCTTTTGGGCTTGGGACATCTTAGTTACCGCTTTGTTCTAGTGACTATCATCCAGCAGCCTCAAAGCCATCCTGTGAACTTTTTTTGTGTCTCTTTGGATTCTTCCTAGATAGAGCTCGTCTGTTATTAGATTTCTATAACCCAGACAGTCAGACTTGTAGCGAATGAGACTTCTGCTTCTGGTTTTCTATGGCTTTGGTTCTGGTTCGCAGGAATACTTCTTTCTTCAAGTGTTCTATTAAGTGACTGAAGCCTGAAGTCAGGTCTTGTCCTTCTTCTAGAATAATCCTTTTCTAATCCTAGTTTGGTTTTCCTCGGCCACAGGAGAATTAAGTGTCCTATAATCCCCACCGTTTCTGGCTTGAGTTCTGTAGCTTTAAGGCTTTCACAATCAGACCAAACCTCCTCTCTCTTGAGTTTTCAAATCTTAAAACATACTAATATCTGACTTTCAGGCTAAACATAGGAAGAAAGTGGCCTCTTGAAACCCTATTTTCAGGACTAGGGTTTTGACTTAAGAGTTGCCTGCACCATCCCGAAGGCACTCTTTTAGCGCCTGAAGAAGTGCGGAGACCTTATTCATGTCACTGACTGGGCCATGAGGTAGAAGCTGGCTGGTTGCCATCCCTTTTCTCAAGATTTATTCCTTATACTTTATCGGATTTATTGGGGGCTTTTTACCCCCCATTTTTCCCTGCTATGAAGGAAAAGGGACACATCAGAATAAGGGTCCCCCTGGGCCTTTAATTAGAAACACCTAACCTCCCCCGCCCCCAATTAAAAATATGTTAGATTGTTTACTGAAGCTCATAGGCTGTTTGATTTGTGTAATTGCTTCTGCTGTGTTTGGTAGAAGTATGCCTATCCGCCATCCTGAAGACACTGGAAGCTTCTGTGGCATTTAGTTTAGAATACCATGGAAAGAAATCGTTGAATAACTGGGTCTGTCTCCTGCTAGCTCAGTCAGGTATAGTGATCATTTTAAGAGACTGGTTCATAAAAGCACTTTAAGAAGGACCTTAGCTATTGCAATGGGGGTAGGGTGGGAATCAGGAAAATACTCAGTTTCAGACAGATCACTCTCTCATATGTTTTGTGGCTATCTATGGAAATTTCATGCTGCCAAATGTTATTTCTTTAAAGACCTCTTGGTTTCAGTTTACTGTATTATCTTCATCTCTATATGGAAGTTCAGTTAAGCTTTTCGTGAGAGAATCCTTGGATCATCTGAATCAGCAGAATCCATTGCTCAGCTCTGTGTTTTCCCTGTACCTGTCTACCAAGAACAGTAGATTTGTGTTTATTCATTCAAGGACTATTTGAACACCTACTGGGTGCCAGGCACTGGGAATATAGCAACGAATGAAGCAACAAACAGTTGCACCCGATGAGGTTCTCCCAAATGCTCTTCTTTCTTGGGATTTCTTGGCACTGATTCGTGCAGCCTCAAGCATCCTTGTGGGTATTCGCTGGCTTTGCTGCCCTCAGAACCTTGTTTATGTAGAGTTTTGCGTTAAGGAACACAAGTGACTTTATTTAAACAGTGCCTGAAAATGTTGTTTTCTGTTCAGTTTTGCCAGGGACTTGTAGAGACTTTACTGCTCAGAAATAGGATAAAATAAAATGAAACGTAGTTCCTCTTTATATCTTTATTTTTAGATGAATCAGTAAGTCATTTTGTCAATAGACAAAATGAGATGCTAGAGTGACTACTCACTGGCACCCATCTGCCCTTTTCCTCCTCACATTATAGTTCCTGGCTCATTCAGTGTACGTACAGTTCTGTGAATGCTGACAGCTCCCCTGTGGTTCCCATCCTGCTGCATGTTCGCTTTGGGGCTTAAAGCATCGCTGACTTTCCCCACTGCCTCCCAGAGATGCTTGCATAGAAGTATAGACGCTAACTTCTTTGCAGTGTCTGCTTTTCACTCTTGGAACAGTTATCCTTATAACTTTCAATGAAAAAATGTTTGAGTTTAAGCCATATGTATTTACTTCCTTACCTAAAAGATGAATATTTTTGAATGCACTGTTACTTCCATCCTTGAACCCCCAATTTTGTTATATTATTTAAGTTTTGCCATTAGTGAACTTTATAAAGTTCAGTTACTGTTTCTGATTAACTTTACAGAGTATTTCCCCCTCTGAAAGATTACAGAGTTAGAATGCTACCTTTTTCTGACTCCTCATTCCTTTTAAAAGTTTTTCTATTTCAAGGGGCACCCTTGGGTGGCTCAGTCGGTTAAGCGCCGTACTTTGGATTAGGTCATGATCTCACAGTTTGTGAGTTCGAGCCCCAGGTTGGGCTCTGTGCAGACAGCTCGGAGCCTGGAGCCTGCTTCAGATTCTGTGTCTCCCTCTCTGCCTCTCCCCTGCTCTCTCTCTCTCTCTCTCTCTCAAAAATAAATAAATGTTAAAAAAACATTTAAAAAAAGATAAAAAAAGTTTTTCTATTTCAGATTTGTTTGCATTTATTGTTTTCTGTCAGTGTAATTGTCTTCTAAGCTTTGCTTGTAAGTTGATCCAAAAATTTTACCCTCCACCTACCCCTGCATAGCAGTTTTAAGTTGGTTCAAGTAGGATAGCGTGAGAAGACACACACACAAAGAAATCCTGTGTCATTATATCCCCAGGGAAATGATGAGTGAATTCCCTGTGTGTGTGTCTCTGATGTGTGTATGTCCGTCTCTTTCTCCATTTTGGGCTTCTTCATATGCACCTGCCCCTTGTATCTCAGTTCCTTCTTTTTGTTGTAGTCCCTTTTCATTTGGTGAAGAACCTTGATTTTACATGTGTGGGTGGTAAAGTTTCTGAATTTCTGCATGTCTGAAAATGTCTTAATTTTGTCCATATTCCTGATTGCTAGTTTCAGTATGAAATTCTAGCTTCAAAACTGTTTTCCCAAGAGCTATGAAGGCACGTTGTTCTATTGCTTTATCAGTGTTTATGAGAATTCAATTTCCATTCCTTTAAATCTCCATTTCTTCAACTTTTTTTTTTTCCAGTCTCTGGAAGCTTTTACAATTTTCTGTTTATCTTTGGTTTTCTGAAAATTTATTAAAACATTTCTAGTGTGTCCTTTTTCCTGCATACTCAGTGGGCCAAAAACACTCATGTCTTCCTTCAACTTGGAGGTTTTTTTCCTATTCTTTCTTGAATTATTTTCTTTCTCTCTCTTTTGCCGCTGACTCTGGAAATTCTGTCAGTATTGTATCTTATGCTTCATATATGTGTAAATTTTCTTTCGTTTTTTAAAGACCTCCTTTGCATTTTGTTCTATATAGAAGGAACTGTCTTCAATGTTATCTTTTGGATTGCTTAACCAACCAGCCATGCATATTTTCCCTCACACACACCCTTAATTCATTCATCTCATTCATTTACTTACTCATTAGTTCATTTATCAAGCAGTTATAAAATGCTTGGTATGTACTAAGTACTGTGTTAAATATCAGGAATGTATTGGTAGTTCTAAAACTGAAATGAAATTTCTGCTATGAAATTTACAGAGACTGTTCTCTTAACCTAGCTTATTTTAATTGTTTATTTCAGCATTCATATTAAAATTTTTTGTGAAGTGTTTTAATAGCAGCCTGTTCTTAGTCCATGAATATAATACTTTCTCTGTCTCTGAGAGTATTATTTCAAAATTTAAAAACTGGGGCACCTGGGTGATTCAGTCAGTTAAGCATCTGACTCTTGATTTCGGCCCAGGTCATGATCTCACAGTTTGTGGGATCAATCCCCATGTCCGTCTGTATACTAATAACTCAGTCTGCTTGGGATTCTCTTTCTCTCCCTCCCTCTGCCCCTCACCCCCCTCAAAATAAATGAACATTTAAATAATTTTTTAAAACCCTCTTCCATTGACTTATCCCCCATGACTAAATGTTCTGTTTATTTTGTTCCATTTCTCTCATAAATCCTCAAATATTTGGGGAGCCTTGATTTATATGTATGCAGGAAGGACCAGATGGGAGTTGGCATGGTGTCCCTCTGTAGGTGTATTTACCTGCTTCCCCAAGGCATCTCTTTACGAAAGGGCATAGGTGAGAAGGAAGTATCAGAGGCAGCCCTCCTTTGGGGTGCCTGAACGTGTTTGGACCTGGAACGTAGAAGAAACAGGCAATTTTCAGACCCCGCTAAAATTGTCAAAGCAAACGCTGGGTTCCTTGGCTGGTAAAGAGCTTACGTGTACTTGACTGGGTAGGGTGAGAAGGGGATGTGATGTGCTTGTCTGACCGTGTCAGATGCTGTGCCTCTGCCCTTCTTAAGGCTACAACCTCCAGCAGAGGTCCTTTGCCAGTTAAGTCACCTACCTTCTGTTCTAGAACCTGTGTTTCTGTGAAGTGACTTGTCCTATACATGACCTTGGTAATCTGGGGACTCTTACTGGCATAATGTTGAAATTGTGTTGGTGTAGAAACAATATTCCCATATAGTTTAAAATATTGAATCTATAAGGGGTAAGCCTTCTCACATTTAAAGTGAGAGCTTTAGCAATACAGAGACTTATACAAAGAAAAATCTCAGAATGTGAAGTTGAGAAATCTACAGCAGTGTTTTCCTTTAGTGTAAGTCATGACTGCTTTAGTGTCTTCAGAAACCTTTATGCTTTCTGCTTGGTTAACCTTGATAGCACCCTGCAAGGGTAGTTGGAAAAGCTGTGAAGACTCTTCTTCCAGTCTTTGACAGTGGATTAATGAAGTCTACAGCTTGATTCAGATTTTATATTGTGATTATAATGGTGTCTATTGGAAACAAAGCCCCTCTAGATGGAGAGCCCTGGGGTTTAAGGCTACTCTGCCATTAGATATTTAACTGTAGCCCTGTTTATATTAGGGTTGTTTTTGCTAGTACTTGGACTAGAAAGTTCCACCGGGTTTAAGTAGTCTGCCCATAATCCAGTTTTTCTTCTTAAGCCCTGTTTGTCGAGGAGTTTTGGGTGGTTTCCTGGATTGTGAACTACTCAGGAACACACATAAAAGTAGTGATATAAGAAATGCCTCTACTTGCCGGTAGATTATTTCTTGGGTATTTGCCAAGGGTCAGAACCCTCTGCTCTTAATAACTTCGTGGGCATCATAGGGACAGGAAAGAGGCTGGCTGATCCAGCTCTTTTGAATGAAGGTCCTGATTAATTGCTCAGATGATGTCCCCAAAGTCTCCTCACTGTGGTGCTTTGTATTTTGTCAATAAAGGCCCTTGGGGTGCTGCCAGTTCTCCACCAATCAGATCCCATCTGCTTTCTGTCTTTCAGGATTTGTGCAAACTTTCTGATATGCTGTTAACACACTTTCTTGTTTTCTAGCACCATTAGAGCTCTATTCTTGTCCATATCTGTCTTTTCTGTCATTTCAGTGGGACCTTGTAAAGAATGTCATGTGGACATAAGTTCTCAGTCTGCCATTCTGACCTCCCTCAAGCATTCTTTATTCTTTCAGATAATGCAATTGATGTGATAAGGAGAGGGGACATTTGACATGGTTACCAATAAGCAAAGATCCTGTGTCTTTCATATGCCATTTTTTAGCACCTTTCTCTTTATAATTCCCGTGGCCAGCATAGTACAAAGTGATAAGGTAAATAGGACTGGATTTTTTATAGATTTCTTCTCTCTCCCGGTAGTGATGCTGCTTAACAGCGATTTGCTCCAGTTCATTCTGAGTGATTTTTTTTTTTAATAATAAAATATAGTAACGTTTCTAAAAGTTTAGAAAATGAAGGGAAATTACCCATTATTTAGTTATGCTAATATAATAGTTATTGTGTGGGGGTTACTCCTTTTGAGTGCTGGTTATTTTTTAAGAATTTAGTGTAGGAACAGGTAAATTGACTATTTTGCCTAGTGCTGACAAGAAGTCTAAGGCAAGTGATAAAAGTAGGCTTTGGAGATGAACAGATGTGAAGTAAAACCTCAGCTCTGCTCCTGGATAGCTGTCCAGTGTTGGACTTTAGCTTTTTATTATATAATTTAGATATAATAATCTCACACATCATGGGGTAGTTGTGAGGATTAAATGTACTAATGTATTTAAAATGCTCAGTGTATTTACTAAGACTTAACCAGTTCTCACATCAGCCCAAGCTTCTAGAGTGGACTGGTCACTATTGATCCAATTTTGTATCTAGTGGCTTCTGCCCTTTCTCTCTTTTTAAAAGTAAGTAAGTTAGTTAGTTAGTTAGTCAGTCAGTCAGCTAGTTAGTTATTTTAGAGAGAAAGCATGTGTGTGAGCAGGGGTTGGGCAGAGGGGGAGAGAGACTCTTAAGCAAGCTCCACACTCAGCATGGAGCCTGACACAGAGCTTGACCCCACCACCCTGGGATCATGATCTGAGCCAAAACTAAGAGTCAGACACTCAACCAACTGAACCACCCAGGCACCTCTATTTAGTATGTGTTTGAATAATCTGTACACCCAACACGGAGCTTGAACTCATGTCCCTGAGGTCAAGATTCGCGTGCTCTGCCAACCGAGCCAACCAGGCACCACCTTTCCTTTCTCTCTCTTTGTGCTTTCTTGCACACTTCTGGCCATTTGTTTTCATTTAAACTTCTTTCTTAAGGATTTTTCTTGAGCGTTGATATTCCATCCTCTTCTTAGTCTTTACAACTCTTCCTGGCCAAGCTCATCCACTTGTAACACTGCTACTTCACAGAATGTTCTACGTAGTAGGTGAAAGAAGATATAGGAAATGCCGAAACAAAATGCCTCATTGGATTATGCCTTAGCTTTTGTAGTAGTCCATTTTTATTGTTCCACAGCAGGCCCTTGGGTTGGATTTATCTCTTCTCTCACTTGGTCGGATTTATCTCTTTTGTCACTTTTTAAATTGTCATGGTGGCTAACTTACATCCATTTTTCCTCTAAATCTTAAATGTGTACTATGTCAACCCAGTAATGATTGATAAGTACTTCCATAAAGATAGAAGTGATATTCACGAGTAAGTTGTTTGTTTGTTTGCTTTATTTTTATTTTTATTTTTTTGAGAGAGAGCAGGGGTGGGGGGGAGTGAACGCGGGGCAGAGAGAGAGAGAGAGAGAGAGAGAGAGAGAGAGAGAGAATCCCAGATGGCAGAGGGAGGGGAAGAGAGAGAAGTAGGGCTCGCCCAAAGCGGGGCTTGTGCTCACCCCATGTGGGTGGGACTCAAGCTCACAAACTGTGAGATCATGACCTGAGCCGAAGTCAGATGTTTAACAACTGAGCCACCCAGGCACTCGTGAGTAAGTAAGTTTTAATGTTTCAAGAAGTTTAAAACAGATACAATTTATCCTTTAATAAAGGTAATTTATTGAAAATGTCTTTTGGGGCTCCTTGGTGGCTCAGTGATTTAAGCGACTGACTTCGTCTCAGGTCATGATCTCACAGTTTGTGGGTTCAAGCCTTGTGTTGGGCTCTGTGTTGACAGCTCAGAGCCTGGAGCCTGCCTGACTTGGATTCTGTCTCCTTCTCTGTCTCTCCCCCTCATGTTTACTCTCTCTCAAAAATAAGTAAATAAACATTAAAGGAAGGAAGGAAGGAACGAGGGAAGGAAGGAAGGAAGGAAGGAAGGAAGGAAGGAAGGAAGGAAGAAAAAGAAAGAAAAGAAAAAGAGAGAGAGAGAATGCTGTTCAAATCAGGAGGTGTGCTAGCAAGCAACCTACCTGGGTACTGTCCTCTAGGTAGTGATCTGCCGATCTGCATATCTGAAGTGATTGAAAAGGCAGAGGGCTACTAACCTTAAGTGTTTTAGGAAGTGCTATTCTATACCCCCATCTGAACAGTTCTCCTGAACTTTATATATTGTGTGGAGCTTACTGAATGACCCTCTCTGTTGTGACGCCCTTGTGAATTTTTGTACCATCAGTAAAAACATGTTGACAACAAGTACAACTTGGAGAGCATTAGGAAATAGCTGAATCTTTGAAGTCAATGTGTATGATAGCTAGGAGATGTTTAATAACAGCATGAACTTCACAACAGGTTAAGGAAAGTTGGGACTGCCTTCCATCAAGTTTCCATTGTGGCTTTTACATGCAGCTTTTTTAGATCTCTGATATATCTGCTTACATATCAACTGTGACTCAGCAGACCACTGCTTTAATGGGAGCTTCTATTGTGTTAAAAGTGTGATTTATAAACCATCACATATCAGGTCAGCAGCAAGGGGAATTATATTAAGGTTCTTACACCGTCTCTTCTTTCCCCCGCACCCACCCGCCCCCATCATCTCGGCATTGTTTGCAAAATCACTTTTTCTTTTAAGAAGCAACTATGCAGAGCATTTATTCTTGTCACCACTTTCTCAAAAACCTCCCTCTGAAACTGTTCTTCCCTTTGTCACTTAGCACAGGCTGTGGCTGTGGCGAGATCAGACCCTTGAGTGAGGGTTGACCACAAAGGCTTTGTGGTGGCTTACTGTATTTCAAAGCCAAGAACCAGAATAACCCTGCCCTCCCTGAAGGGTAGGAGAGAAGAAATTTCAAACCCGTTAGCTTTTTTGTGGGGCTCATTTGTTGCTTATACTAGAGCTAAGAATCATCTGGTGAAAAAGTATTATGTCTTCTAATTCTGAGAGGAAAATGTTGACCACCAGAAGACAATTTGGTTTTGACTCAGTTTTCTAA
The DNA here is from genome assembly GCF_022837055.1 of Prionailurus viverrinus. NCBI lineage: Eukaryota > Metazoa > Chordata > Mammalia > Carnivora > Felidae > Prionailurus > Prionailurus viverrinus. The sequence goes on from NC_062562.1 coordinate 145,025,081, forward strand.
GCGGAGACTCATTTCTAGAACTTTTACTTGCAGAAGTCCTAAGCTTTATTTATGCAGTGAAAGTCTCAAGCAGTTACTGTATTCTAAACTGTAGCCACACTGACATTGGGCCTGGTCCTGTTGCTAATGGATTCTGGGGAACAAGAATGCCACTCGCCTTTTCCTGTGGTGCCAGCTGGCTGGGTTGTAGACTATAAACCATAACGGGACAGGTAATGGAATTCTTTACTGGGCCTTTTTTTGCCTTCTGACCCATATGACAAAACTTCTCTTGAGCTTCCACCCTAGGAAGCAACCTATGCGAAGATAATTTTTTCTAACTTCTTTAGATTGATTGGGCTTTGTAAAAGAACATAGAGTTACTCTTTTGCTTTTAGTCACTTCGTATTTCTCAGAGCAGAATGACAACCTTCCAGACCCTACAGTATTCTTTTGAACTTCTTCCTGTAAACAAAGCAATGTTTATGTATCACAACGTTCGCATGAACTACCGAGGACTTGAAAATGACTCTCTGGGGCTACCCTCTCCTCACTTCGGTCTTTACTAGACCTCTGTGATTTGGCTGGTTCGACCTTCACTGTCAGAGCAGATCATTCCAGATGCCATTATGTAATTTTCTGTCTTGGGGTATGTGTTTGTGTGGGCGGGTGGTTTTGTTTTGTTTTTAAGTGGTGTTTAATGTCAGGCTAATAATAAACTGGGTACGTAGGCCTGGTTTTGTCATAATGGCCACGAGTTTGCTTATTTGTCCCTGTTCCCCTGAAAGGCGGAAAACTGCCCCCTCCCCAAGTGATGCCTACATTTTAGAGGGGCCTCTGGTCATCTCAGCTGCCTAGAAAATCCTGCATGCCAACGGGCAGTTCTAGTCTGAAGAGACAGAGATGAGGAATCTGAGGAATCTTCTCTCTGGTTGCTCTCACGACCCATTACTCGTCTTCCTGTGACCTAAGTTGAACCAATAGGGATGAATTTGCTGTTCCTAAACCAATTCCAAAAATTGGTCTATGCTTGCCCATAGTTCTTAGGTTCTCATTATTCAGGGAGTGCCAGGTTCTTCATCACATTTATGATTCTCGGGGCTTTAAGTTGTGCTAGGTCATTCTCGGTCCCTTGAAATTTGGAAAAAGAATATATTAGTTGAACTTTCCTTTCTGGGCAGTTTTTCTCAAAACGATATGAGAGAATCACCTGGGGCACTTAAAAAAAGTAATGGTGCCCCATATTTAAAATCTAGGTACCCATATTTGTTCTTCTAAAATTGCTATTCTTCACCCCTAGAGGTTCTGGGTTTATTGGCCTGGCATAGGGCCTGGCATTGGTGTTTTGAATAGTGATTCTAATGTGCAGCCAGTATTAATAAGCACTATGAAAGGAAGTCTAGAAGAAATAGGAGGTTCCAAAACCAACATTCTTCTCTATTCTCAGGTAAGTATAGATGTGGATAATAGGAAGAATAAGAGAAACTTTGTAAATGTACATTTTCTCAGATCAGTTTGGTCCCTAAGCAGAGCCTTTTTTACCTCCACTAATTTCTCCTGTACCAACTCTGCTTAGAATAAAGTACAGAGTGGCAGAGCAGTGTAGGGGCTGAAGGGCTAATGGTTATTTCTAGCTCTGCCTTCAGCATGTAGAATGACCTTGGGAAGTCATTCATTCACCCTCTTTGCCTCAGGTCCTTATCTGACCTTTTTTGAGAGAGAAAGTGGCATAAACAGTATTGCTAATATTCTTTCTTAATCTCTTAGGATCTCTTTTGAGTAATCTAAGTTTCTTTAAACCTCTTGCCAGGCTCTTAAGAAAGAGAACTTTGACTAGGGGTGTGACTAGGGATGTGATCAGGGGTGAGAGTACCAGCAACAGTGAAGCCGCAAGTTTTCCCATTGGCTTTAAAGTCTAGCCGTGGATTTTTGTGTTTTCCAGAGCAATAAACACCTTTATTACATGACCGAGGATAGAAGGGAGAAGGATTTATTTGCCTTTCAGGACTTTGCTTTTCCTCAGATAGAGCTCTGAGTCCTTGGCCTCTAGCGCATAGCCGTCGGCTCAGCTACACTGGCCTGGTCTTGAAGTGATGCAGGGAAGATGCATGCCCTGCTGGAACTGCTCCTCCACAAGACTGCTGCTTTTGACATTCTCTTTCCTTTCATCATATTTCTTCTGGATTTTGTTTGATCGTGTTTTGTTTAAAATCTCTTCCTCCACGATAGTCAGCTCGGCCCCCTTCTCACGGCCCAGGGACAGCGCCTAGTGGGACTCGTACCACTGTCAGTAGGGTGTGCTGTCTTCCCTGGGGTTTTGGTGCTGACCGGTTTATCGGTGGCTTGCGTTCCTTGTTTTCCCCCTGCAACACTTGGGGCCCCGGGAAAAGTTCCCCATGTTCAGCCTCAAGGCATCGCACTTCTTCCTGCCTCCCCGAGCCTGCACTGTGTGTATGTGGCCTGGCCGATCTTGGTCCTGGCAGCGGGTGTCCCAACTCATACTTCCTTTTCTTATGGTAGGGCTTTCTCTTGCTCTGGTCTTATGGTGCTTGTGCCCGTTGTCCCGATATGCCCATCGCTCTCAGCATTGGCTGTGAAAGAGCTAGCCATGGATTTCCCCCTCCCCAGGATTTTGATGATAAGTGCTTAGTTTACTTCAAAGTCCATGGATTTGCAGAATCAGACTTGACCCAGATAGTTAACTCTTAGTGATCACTGCCAGTTGAGTCAGTGGCCTCTTTGCCATTAGCTGCTGGCATGACCTCAAATGAAAATGTTTACCTGAGGTAACAACGTACATCATTGGAGAGAGCTTTGAATTTAGACCTAATATTCTGTTTTTTACCTCTGTCTGTAATTATCAAATTCATAGAATTTCCTCTAGTTGGGAACTGTTTTTGTATTGTTTTGTTTTTTAATTTTCTCCTTAAGAGGAAGTCTTTGGCAGTATAAAGTGTTAATGTCTTTGTTCGTGTTGGTAGTTTGTTGCTAACTAACCCAAACTGTATTTTTAAATGCTTTTGGGAACCAAGGAAATTCAAGTATAATCTGTCCATTTGGTAGACACAATAAATGCCAGTTGTGGGGTTTATTAAAGACTCAAACCAGTAGGTAAATATTTAAGAAGTCCTGGAGTTCATTGTTTTTGTTTTGGGGTGCAGATTGATGCGTCTGAAATTAATGATGTATGTTTTGGTGATTGAGGCATAATTATGTGGCAGCCTTTAGTTTAAACTAATATTTACCTCAAGTGATTTGCTGTTTTATGCTGACGCCCTTCTAGAAACAACACATTTTTGACCCTGGCTGTTTTCTTACATGCCTTTCTATTTTTATAAATAATGTTAATCTGGTATGCACAGGTGTAACAAACTAGCCAGTGCCATAATGTTAAACATTTTGAATATTACCTGATTATAACACATAAGAATTTGCATTATATCCCCCGGTCTTAAAGAATTCTTCAAGACTTGTTTTCAGGGAGAGATGTCAATCTTGACTTACAGTAGGTTGGCAGAGAGGCGGAGGGTCTGGAACAAGAAGTATTCCTATTTTGGTTTGGATTGTTTGAATTGGAGCTATTTTCCTTACCTTACCTTCATTGATGAGCTTGTGTGTTGAGAGCGTGTGGTTGAAAATATTTGCCTGTAACTTTCAGCCCCAGCATCTCCTTGGCAACATTTGTTTTTCTAACCAGTGCACCGCCCCAGGGTAGAACCTTGACTAGTGAGTAGACGCCTCTGGAGGCTGTGTTTTTCCCATTCAGAAACTGAGTAGGTCTAGGTAGGTCAGAACCTTGCCCACCTGAGCCAGCTCCATGTTTTTCACCATGCTTTATCTTGGAGTATTCGTTGAGGGCTTTTATTTTTCACACTGGTAGATTATGTCCAGCAATAAGATAGTACTCATTGTGGATGAGGAGATAGTTCATTGGTGTCCTCTCACATCCTACCCTCTTCCCCCTCATGCAGCACTCCCCAGTTTACCTTCCATCTTAATATCTGAGTAGTCTTTTTCTGGAAAGTATGCTTTATTTATGGCAGCTCCAAAAAGCATGAGCTGAAGAATGAGTTCACTTTTCCTTGAGTCTGGCAGGGATAGTGGGACTGTAATCAGAATGTGCTTATTCTAAAATTTTTCTAGGGGCGCCTGGGTGGCGCAGTCGGTTAAGCGTCCGACTTCAGCCAGGTCACGATCTCACGGCCCGTGAGTTCGAGCCCCGCGTCAGGCTCTGGGCTGATGGCTCAGAGCCTGGAGCCTGTTTCCGATTCTGTGTCTCCCTCTCTCTCTGCCCCTCCCCCGTTCATGCTCTGTCTCTCTCTGTCCCAAAAATAAATTAAAAAAACGTTGAAAAAAAAAAATTAAAATTTTTCTAGATTAAACCTCTTTCCTGGGCAATAAAGTGTTAACGGCACCTCTCCCCCAACACACATACACACCCCGCAGCCAAAATAAAAAAATAAATTCGGCTAGCGTCAGGACTTACTTCTCCGTCTTGTCTTTAGGAAGTTATTCACCTCTCGATTCTGTTCCCGTGAGATTTTGAGATGATAATTTCCTATTCTTGACAGAATGTATATGTTACCCACTCTCTCTTTCTCCTATAATAACAAAATTGCTGTGATAGCCAACCAGTCAGTTTAAAAAAAAAATCAGGTAATTCATTTCTAAATTGGAACTTGTTTCTTTCTAATCAGCCTTGTAATGTATTACAGACCTCACTCTCAGCATTGGCTACAGAAGTGATTTAATGCTGGGTTTTAATGACTCCTTCATTAATCCTGGTATTCTGGGATTTATCATTCACTGGCCTTTGACCAGTGGAAATGATGAAAACTTTGATTTCATGCATATTGGATAACACTGGACTGTTGCCGCTGGAGCCATGAATCTTGCCTCTGCAGTGGCATGTGTGATTGGGAGTGCCACGGATGGATGGCTGCTCTCCCAGGCCAGGCGCTGCTGCTGAAGCGGTGAGCACGATGTCTTTATCGGCTCAGGGTGACCTCTTCCCAGGACCGCTGGACTGCAAGTAGGAGTCTGCTCTGATAGCTTCATCTGCTGGACAGGTCTCTCGACTTGTGAAGTCAGGCTCACCCTTTCAGCTATTTCCTGAAAGATCCTTGCTTTGACAATGTGTGTCTTAATGTATGCAACTTAGAACACTTTTTTTCTCCTAGTAAAATAGATTTTGTTTTGTTCCCACAACAACTGCATGAGGTGACATTCATGGTGCTGTCAGTCCAGCTTACGTATAACGTTTCTCTTGCTGCTTGCTGCTACTCCTGCTGCAGAGAGGACAGTGTTGGTTGCTTTCCTTGCTCTTCATGGTAGCATTGTGAATGTTTCCTGGAAGAGGGGGGCTCATTTATGTACTATTAGTCTTGGGGTTGCAGTGTAATACCCTAAGTATATGTCAGGTGTGCACCCACCACCCGCCCTATGCCAGTGCTGAGGAGAGAGAAAGTCATGTACTTTAAACTTCACAGAGGCTCATGTGTTACCAAGTGCCTCCTCAGTTTATCTTGAACACATTGATGAGCTTGATAAAACTTCAGTCAGTGCCGCATGAAGATCACATGGGAGGATTATTAAAAAGGAGCTAAATATTTTTGCACTGTGTAACACTTAACTCTGGTGAGCATGTCCCCTTTAACTGCATGTGCTGGGTGTCATAGGAAGTGACCTTTATTATTATTATTATTTTTTTAAATAGGCTCCACGTCCAACGTGGGGTTTGAATTCACAACCCTGAGATCAAAAGTTGCATGCTGTACTTACTGAGCCAGCCAGGTGCCCCAGCAAATGACCTTTTAAAGTTCTCCTGGGCATACCTGGGTGGTGCAGTTGGTTAAGCATCCAACGCTTGATCTCGGCTCAGGTCATGATCTCACGGTTCTTGAGTTTGAGCCCTCAGTTGGGCTCTGCAACAGACAACACAGAGCCTGCTTGGGATTCTTTCTTTCTCTCCCTCTCTGTTCGTCCTCCTCTCTCTCTCTCTCTCTCTCTCTCTCTCTCTGTCTCTTTCTCCCCCTCCTCCCTCTCTCTCTCTCTCTCTCAAAATAAATAAACTTAAAAAAAATAATAAAGGTCTCCTTAAAAGGGGGCACATGGGTGGCTTAGTTGGTTGAGTGTTCAACTCTTGGTCTCAGCTTATCTTGATCTCGGGATTGTGAGTTCAAGCCCTGTGTGGGCCCAGCATGGAGCCTATTAAAAAAAACTAGTTCTCCTTAAAAAGCAGTACCCTAAGGCGGGAGTGACAAACCTTTTCTGTACAGGACCAGATAGTAAATATTTTAGCTTTAAAAGCCACGTGGTCTGTGTTATAACTCTTCGACTCTGCCTTTGCAGTGCAAAAGCAACCACAGACAATATGCAAACAAATGGGTGTGGCTATGTTCCAATAAAACTTTAATTAAAAACACACTATGAGTCTGCAGGCCTTGTTCTAGGGACTCATGCTATGGAAGAATGAATAGATGCCTATAGAACAAGTGATTAGACCAGGTATCCAAATGTTAGTGACAATGAATCCTCGTGACTTAAGGAAGGTATTTCTGTCTAGCAGCATCATATGCCAATGCCAAAACTGTTACACGTAAAAATTTTAAGATGGAGGAGAAATTGAAAGAAATCTCTCTCCAAAAGTGGCTCTAATGATGCAACATTCTTTGTTGAATACATTTGTAGGGAGTATAGCTTGAGGACAAATATTTTTTTTTTTTTTTTTTTTTAAAGGTGAGTTATCTCAACGTTTATTTATTTTTGGGACAGAGAGAGACAGAGCATGAATGGGGGAGGGGCAGAGAGAGGGAGACACAGAATCAGAAACAGGCTCCAGGCTCTGAGCCATCAGCCCAGAGCCCGACGCGGGGCTCGAACTCCCGGACCGCGAGATCGTGACCTGGCTGAAGTCGGACGCTTAACCGACTGCGCCACCCAGGCGCCCCGAGGACAAATATTTTTGAAATGTGTTTTAAACAGTACTTCTAGATTAGTAAATGTTTTAAATAAATATTCGATGATTTCACTTATATCCAAAGAGTTATATATTCAAAATGAACAAGAAACTCTTCCCACCTCCCCCCCCCCCCCCCACAGGAAACCTGGTGTCCCTTTATGTGCCACTACATCTCTTGTGATGTTTTCTCTTGACCCCTACTAGAAGCTCACTTTCTGAGGAAATGTTGGTTTTGGAAATTGTCTCTAGTATAATCTGATGGTTTTTCACTTCCTTCTAATTGAACTGTCTCTACACCGGTCAGTGGCGATAGAACAATTCACTTCCTCTGTTTGGTGGCACAGTATCCATTCTACTTCTAATTGGTTGTGTTTTTCCAGTTACTTGGTCCTAGGAGCATGTCCTTGTTTTTCTAGGTGTCTGATTCCCATTTTTTGTATAATGCTACCTTGGGTCTGTCTAGAACACCCGAGTTTATAAAACAGCAGCGTCTTTCCTGTTAGTGTTGTATTATTTGCTACCCATTTAATTTTATGATTTCTTTCCTTTTGCCTTTCTCCCTTTTGTCACTGTCCCCAGACCAGCCCTGACTTAACCATATGTCTTCCCTCTTGAAATTTTCAGCCTAATCTAGTTCAAGGAAACACTGCCCTGCATAGTAGTTTTGCCAGCATCCTAGAAACAGATTTTCTTTTTGTTCAGCATGCCCCTTTTCAGATGCATCTGGAATAACAGCTGTATTCCCGTTCCTGAATAAAATATTTTAGGAAAGCGACTCATGGTAAAGCACCTGGACTCGTAAGCGAGATTGGGGGTAAACTCCAGATCAGATCCATCACCAGCAGGGTGGGAGGATCAATTTTTATGGGGTGGAGATAGACCACGCGAATAAGGATATGACCGAACTGGTGTTATAAGAGCGCCATTTGTATCTGCTCAATGTAAGGGATTAGATAATCTGTCATTATGCTAATTCTGGGTAACAGATGGTGGAGAGTTCTGCATCTCAACAGCAGTATTCACCATGGGGGAAATTAGCTTGCACCCAGATCAGCAGTCAGGCAGGAATTCCATTGAGAGATGAACACTACTGGTGATTACATTAGTGTGTCCCTCAAAGGACATCCGCACATATGCTGGCTTTCTTGAATTTCCCTGTAGTTTACTTACCCTTGCCCATTGCCCTTTCTAAGTTACCAGACCTCTTTGCTCCTATCTATAAAGGATTGGAGGTGGTTTCTCTCCATTTGGTTAATTTAAGAAGATCAGGATTAGAAGTAGGTTAGGTAAATGTGGCTCAAAGTGTTAGCATATTGCATATTTCTTTCAGAGAAAAGATGCCATACAGCTATCGAAAACAGTGCTGATTGTCAGTCTTTAGAAATGAACTTCGGAGGTGAAATGAGAAGGAGGAAAATGAATGTGCTCTTTCTGAGTACCGTACTTTGCCTTTGATATATATGTATTTAAAAGACATAATTAAGTCCTTTGGCTTCACATTCTCTAAGAGTCCATCTTGATCATGCTGTTTTTTCCCTCTGTAAATGATTTCCCTTCAGTATTTTGTTATGCAGAGCTTCAATCATTATCAACTTTATTTCTCTTTGCTTATCCCTCCTCCTAACTTACCATATATCTGCTTTCCATTACCATTTGTATGTCCTACTCTCATTTCAAAACTATTATGTTTAATACTAATGCTGATTAAAAATGGTGGCTTTCAAACTTGTGTGCCCCAGAATCACCTGTGTAGCTTATTAAAAAGCACCCCAGGCAGTGGAGCAGACCCAGCTTATGTTTTGCTCCCTAAAGTACCGTCGTCTTTCAGCTGATTTTATTTCCTTTCATATCAGTCTGTGACGTAGTGAGCTTGGACAGAAGCCAAGAATCTAGACTAGGATCATTGTGAAGAATTGTCCAGGTTGATTGGTCAGCTGTCAGAATTGATCACTGCTCATACAGGGTGTAGTTCCAGATGTACTTTACATAGGCATGGTATTGAGGGTTAATGGGTTGGTAAATTGGATTATGCGCCTTTGTTCAAAAAGGGGTGTGAACATTTTGGACTGGGATGCCTAAAAGTCGGGGCAAGGCAGGGACAAGCCATCCATAGCTTTAGTTCTCACCGGAGCTGAAATAACTGAGGATGTTTGATCCTGCCTTGGTGACTTTTGGGGACTTGGTAGAAGCGGTTTAATTAGGAAGGTGTGGTGGATTCCTTTATTTGTTAACAAATTCCCTTTCCTATTCAGTTCTTTCCTATTTACTTTTGCCCTCGTTCCACTCCTTGTACTCAACAACTCAGACCTAAATCAATTCAGTGGCCTTCTTGATAAGCCTTTTCTAACTGCAGGTTTTCCCATCTCCATTTCTTCCTGCATAATGCTGCCGGCTTAATTTAACATAAATGCTGTTTTCGTGTTAGTTCACCACAATAGCTATTTTAGATTTCACAGCTATCTTCAGTCAAGCCCCCTACTCTCTTCTCTCGCCCCTCATTCTCAGCAGACAGCCTCATCTCCTACAGTATGGAGAAAACATGGGCTTATCTGGAAAATGCCTTAAACTTGTTCTCGCAGCTGCAAACTTGTCTTCCCCCTGCTTGCTTTCTTATCTCCTGCCTTCCCATCTCCATGGAAGATTTCAGCCTCTTTCTTCCCAAACGAAGTTTTCTGCATACATGCTCTCAATTCTCTCTTTTGGTCTCCTTAGGGATTTTGTGCCATCACTTATTAGCCCCTTTCTTTTTAACTAATTTTTAAAAAGTATCCTCCAATTCTCTGTCTTTATTATAGCAAATTTTCTCCTTTTCTTCATAGCCAAGTTAATTAAAAGAGTTAAAAGAAATTTTAATTCTGCTTCCATTTGCTCTTCATTCCTTTACCATCTGCTTTGACCCTTCCAAATCATTGAAACTGAGCTGACGTAGGAGACCGAAGTTTCCCTCAAGGACACTTATCAATCCTTGCTTGTACTTGATCTCCGCAGTACTTAAAACATCACAATCTTTTAAAAATTTTTTTAGTACAGCATATTTGATTGGATTCTCTCTGTGACTCTGATTACTTCTCTTCGGCCCACTTTTGAGTACTCCTTAAATATTTGTGCTTTCCAGGCTTCCCTCCCTGTCAGTCTTCTTAACCCCACTGCAGCCTCCACAGGTGATCTCATTCATCCCATTGCTTCAGTTTTCACGTGGATACTGCTGATTCCCAAACCTAGGTCTCTAGCCCAGTTCTTGTCACCTGGATCCCCTCACCAGTATATCCAACTACTTACTGCACCTCACTGCTTAGAAACCAAAACCTGGTATGGCTCAAACTGAGCTCATGTTCTCCCCTTTAAAAGCTATTCCTTTACTTGCACGATCCCACATCTTGATTGATGGTGCCGCCGCTTAGTCAGTCTTGTGTTCCACTAATCAAAGTGTCATCTTTATATCCCTCTGTCTCAATCTGCATACCTGATTATCTACTGACGTATATCAGGTTCGTTCCAGCCTTTTCCTCCTCGCTACCTGTTTTATGCTGTCTCCATACTGATCTAACTGTTTCTAGTCTTACTCTTTTCTGATCCATTTTCCACACTACTGCTGCAATTGGCTTTGTGTTCCACAAATCTGATTGTTATTCTCCTGCTTAAAAGTCTTCATTAATCATCCACGGCCTTTAGGATTAATACAAACCCGTGATCTGGCCCTTGCTTACCTCTCCATGTTTATATTTAACATTCCCTGGCTCTCATCCATCATTTTTGTGGAAAAGAAACACAACTTAAACTGTTCTTGAAATCATTCTGCTCTCCGTGCCTGGAACATACATTTCTCCTAGCCAGCTCCTTCTCCTCCTTCAGCATGTCACTTCTTAGGGAGGCTTTACCTTAGGTACCCTGCCAGAACCACATCCTAACTGGGCATCTGTCTATGTGCTTCCTCAGCACCCTGTGCTTACCTGTTGTAATGTTCGCGGTGCTTACAACCCTAGGTCATCAGTGTCTCTCTCTCCCTTTTTTATTCCTAGTACATACTGTAATTTTTGCCACATACCGGGTCTTTGAACACATGTTTAAATACCTTCCATGGCTCCCTACGGGTTATCTCCTTTCTAGACTCGCCTGGGTAGACCTGAAATGCAGATGTTCTCTGCCTCATGGGGAACCGTTTAGATTTTTAGCTTTGTCTAGGACCCTAGAGGTTCTTCAATTTAGTCCCCTTGGTATGATAGAACAGAAAAATAGGACTTAAAAGGTAAACATCTTTTCTGAGGTTTCTTCTAATTAAAGCAAGAATTGAAACCAAGGTCTCATGATTGCAATCTAAGTGAAACTCAACTTCGTTTATATGTAATCCCTAAATTGTACCTTTTCATTTAGTAGGCCACATGAACGTAACATGTTTGTTTTACTTTTCTGCTTTGGTTTATGTTTCTTTTTCTTTTTTCCTTTTTTCTTTGTGGTCTATTCAGCAGATTCATTCTTGAGTACATTGATGTGCCAGGTACACCTGGCACTGGAAATAAAGTAGTGAATACTGTGAAGAGAAATCTGGCTTGGGGGGGGGGGGGGCAGGAACTTATATTTCAGTGGTGGCAAGCAAATAAATAGAACATGTAGAAATACGTAAGTGGTCATTAGAGCTATACAGAAAATAGGGGCGCCTGGCTGGCACAGTCAGTTAAGTGACTGACTCTTGATTTCAGCTCAGGTCATGATCTCGTGGTTCATGGGATCTAGCCTTACATTGGGCTGTACTCAGAGTGTAGAGCTTACTTAGCATTCTCTCTCTCCTTCTCTCTCTGCCCCTCCCCTACTCGTGCATGCTCGCTCGCTCTCTCTCGCTCTTTCTCTCTCAAAATAAATAAACTTTTTTTTTTTTAAGTGCTATACAAAAAATAAAGCTAGAGCAGGGTAGAGGAGGTAGGTACTCCGGGGTTGGAAGGAGGCAGATTTTCAGTAAGGTACTCGGGCCTCACTGATAGATGACAGGAGCAAAGACCTGAATGAGGTGAAGGAGCAAGTGCTAGGACGGCAAAGAGAACCCCAGGGACAAAAGGTCTTGTGGTGTAAGTGTGCCTGGTTAGAAAGAATGCATCGTGGCTGGAGCAGAGGGAGCGAAGGTGGGAGCAGTGAGAGATGAGGTCAGCAAGATAAGGAAGGGCATAGCTGACCATGTAGCCACTACGAGTATTTGGCTTTTACACTGAATGAGATAGAAGCCATTGTGAAGTTTGGAACAGAGGAGTGATGGCAAGTTTTGTTGACTTTAATCTTCAAAGGATGTATCCCTTCAAATACTATTCTGGATGAAAATTATTCTGATTGAGAATGGAACTTTGAGTCTTTGGTACTTTTCTTTGTAGTAAGTTTAAGTTCTGTTGACTTTTTCTTTAACTTCTATTTTGAGGTAATTATGTATTCACAGAAGTTGCAGCAGTAGTACACAGGTCCATCCCATGGACCCTTCAGCCAGCAGGCCCCCTGCAAAGGTTATATCTTTCATAATTAGAGGAAAATATCAAAGCCAGGCATCGGTGCTGTGTGTGTGTGTGTGTGTGTGTGTGTGTGTGTGTGTAGATCTCTGACCTTTTATCACGTGTGTAGATCCATGTGCCCACCATCCACAATCAAGACACAAAACTGTTCAGTCATCGAAGGATCTCCCTTGTTCTGCCACCATGCCTTTCCCCTCCCAACACCCGTGACAGCCAGTATTGCATTTTCCATCTCTTTGTCATTTCAAGAACATTATAGAAATGGAATCATACAGTGTGTGATCCATTGAGGGTGACCTTTTTCATTTAGCATAATGCCCTTGAGATCCATCCGAGTTGTGTGTAGCAGTAGTTTTTCCAATCTTTTTTTTTTAACTTTTTTAATGTTTATTTATTTTTGACAGAGAGAGAGACAGACAGACAGACAGAACATGAGCGGGGGAGGGGCAGAGAGAGAGGGAGACACAGAATCCGAAGCGGGCTCCAGGCTCTGAGCTGTCAGCACAGAGCCCGACGCGGGGCTCAAACCCACAGACCACGAGATCATGACCTGAGCTGAAGTCGGACGCTCACCTGACTAAGCCACCCAGGTGCCCCCCCCCTTCTTTTTTTTAATTTTTTAGTTTTTCTAATCTTTATATGAAACTGGGGGCAGGTTGTCATGGTGGAAGGATGCCTGTTTTATGACTTGAGACCTGAGTTCTAGTCCAGGTCACTCACTAAATAGTTTATAATATCTCTGAATCTCACATTAGCAGTCTGTAAAATGAGGGACTTGGAGTAGAACACTAAGACCCTTTTAGCTCTAAACTCTGTAATTATAATGAATGAAGTATTTCTGATATGTCCTTATAGTCTATAGTAATGAAGTCTACCTCTCTTGTTAATATTTACTGTGCAATAATCTTCTATAATCTCAAAAGGGCTACTAAAGAAACATCTCATAATTGCTTTATTGACGTGTTGCTGCTACTTACATTACTCAAGTGTAAGCCTGGTAGGTCAAAATAGTACCTGGCAAACTATGAAAATGTAAAGGTGACTCTGATTTTTTTTTTCCCACTGTGTTCAGTGATAAGATCAGTAGTAAACCTACTCTGCATAATCTAGTGAGCCACAGAGGTGCAAGAAATGTAATAAATTCCTGTTACATGACAGCTCTACTCTTGAATCAGTTCTTTGAACACATTTCTATTAATGAGTTAAGTCAGTTTCTTGCCACTGAAAAAAGTACTTTACTGAAGTAAAAGGAACTAGCCAGTGAAGAATCCAGAAGTTTGGACTTTGGTTTCCTTGATAGAAAATCTACCACATAGGGGCTCCTGAGTGGCTCAGTCGGCTAAGTGTCCAGCCTTAGCTCAGGTCATGATCTCACTGTTCGTGAGTTCGAGCCCCACGTCAGATTCTGTGGTGACAGCTCAGAGCCTGGAGCTCCTTCAGATTCTGTGTCTCCCTCTCTTTCTGCCCCTCCCCCTCTCATACTCTGTCTCTCTCAAAAATAAACAAACGTTAAAATAAAGAAAGAAAATCTACCATATATCTTTTATTTGCTCATCCCTTTTTTAATATCCCTCTTTTAATATTCCTGAACACTTGGGTAACATTATATCTTTTTTTTTTTTTTATGTTTATTTTTGAGAGAGTGAAAGCACAAGCACGAGAGGGGTAGAGAGAGAGGGAGACAAAGAATACAAAGCAGGCTCTAGGCTCTGAGCTGTCCGCATAGAGCTGGACGCAGGGCTCGAACCCACGAACTGTGAAATCATGACCTGGGCCAAAGTCGGACGCTTAACCAAGCCACCTAGGCGCCCCGGTAACATATTATATCTTAAAGAAATAGTGGACATTAAAGAGTTGAACACAATAATATTTGTCAAGAGTAAGTAAATATTTGTCGAGCATAAATAAATTTGTCAAGCAGCCTGACTTCCCATCCTTTACCACCACTGTGTGCACAGAAAGGATAGGGCTCTTCCAGACCCTCATAGAAAGATTGGAAGAAATTGTGCCTGCTGCTACAGTGCTCTACAAACCACAACCAGAAATGTATATAAACATATCTTCATGTTTCTATATTTACTAAAATGATACACAATCTACGTTGCCTTGAATATTATCAGCTAGTGCTATATAAAAATACTGGTAGAAATGTGAAGCTGTTATAGAATATGTATGACTATTGATCAGTAAGTGGTAGTTCATTTTTAAATTATGTCTAGCTCGCATACATTCTATCTAGTCTCATCTACTCCCTTTTTTTATAGATACAGAAACTGGTACAGGCTTAGCTCCTTTACAAGAGTTTAAACAGCCGGAGAGCTGGGGTAAGAACCGAGATCCTCTGCCCTGAATCACTGCTCTGTGCCATGAGTTCTTTATGAAACAAGCTCATAATTGCTCTCTATGGCCACAAAGGGCTGGAGGAAGTGAGAAACATTAAGTGGCTTTCACTATTGAAGAATAAATAAAAATGCTGTGTGTAACTTCTCTCAGAGAATTGATCAACATTTATTCTTAACATTTCTTTTTTTTATCATATTCATCTGTTTTACTGTGTTATCCTGTCTCTTCACTCATTTTTTATAATTTAGGTGATTTTTTTGTACTGTGTTATCCTGTCTCTTCACTCATTTTTTATAATTTAGATGAAGATCCTTTTGCCCCATGGAAGTGTTGATATGAGATAATGCCTTGTGTTAGACCCTCCTTAAAAAAAAAAAAAAAAAAAAAAAGAGAAACTCAGCCACACTGTCAATGTCTTTTTTAGAAAGTCAGTTTCCTCTTGTGTGCATTTTGGAAATAAACAGACCAAATAAACTAAGCTAAAATGGAATGGTTATAGTTCCTAATGATAAATTTTGGACCTGTTAAGCATTTTACCACCTCTAATTTGGTTTTTGTTTGTTTGTTTTCATTAAAATGAATGTAGTTGGGACATCATTTTTGTTTAGAAACTCATGAAGTAACTGGTAGAGTATCTCTTTCACTAACAGCAGACCTACTTTACATTTACCCATGTTCATTCATTGTTAGAAGCACTTATAATTGATCCTTACACCTAAATGTAGTAATATCTTTATAACAGCGTAGATACATGTTTTCTTGACTTTAAAAATATTCACCTTTCGTATATTACATGCGTTAATATGTTTATGAACATTCCTAAACTAACTTTTATTTCTTCTCCCAGTGGCTGTATCCTCATTCCATCCATACCTAGCTTCTCATCTTCTCCTGCACTTCTCCTTTTCTTTAGCAAGGTGACTGGAACTGTTGGGTTACAGGTTGGTTGGGGAACCTGAATTTAGTATTCAGGTTCAGATCACACCAATAAGTCCTTACCCAGCTAGTAGTGCAGGCAAGATAGAGTCGTCCTCCCTCCCTGAGTACCTAAGCAAAAGGTTAAAGATTAGTGCTGCCCCACCACCTGCTTTAGAATCTGTGAAGGGGTGACATTTGGATGATACAGTGGGACTCCGGGAAGAGAGCACCCTTGTGTGACCTTTGTTGGGCCTACAGACTTCTGCAGGCCTTAGTACAGCACCTACCTTTCACCCTAGGCTTTGGCTCCCAGGTTTCCTTGTTTAGAGGACACTGTGACCTGTGTAACCCATGCTTAGGGACTTTGTCTTTAAACTCTTGGGAATGCAACTTCATGCTGTCAGATAAATCCATTAAGATGCTCTTGGTTGCAAGGAACAGCAATAAGTTGTCCTAAAAAAGAAGATGATAGGTTGGGAAGTTATGAGGAGCTAAGAAAACTGACCGAAGGCCAGAGCATCAGACTTGGATAATAAATGGGGATCAGGGCAGCTCCAAAGGGTCAAGAACCAAGAAACAGGGTAGTCTTTACTTTGGTGCAGTGTGGCTCGAACACCATCACCATCTGCAAGGGATGCTGCCCCAGGGGCAAGACACCATTGTAAATGAATTCTGATTGCCTCCTCTCCTTCGCATCACTCCCGAGGCAGGAGTCTGTAATTGACAGAGCCATTGTCAATGTTTTCATGCGCTGGCTGCTGGGGACATAGTAGGCATCTGATGATTTTCATCTTCCATGGTACAAAGTTCCAACAACAGTGTATTGCTTTCTGTTAAAAGGGGATGGCAATTGTCTAACGTGTGAATATTTGTCTTTCAAACGTGTATAAAGACCACGCACAAAAGTATGGAATGGCTGCGATCATCGTTTGTAGCAGGACCTCTTCTGGGTCAGTGAATTAATTCGTGAGTCCAGGACAGGTAGGAAAGAGCCCCCTGAGTGACTACACAAATTCAGTTAATGCCCCCCACTATTACCGAGGGAGTGAAGTTTGAGGACATTCGCACCATACACCTCTGTCCATGCCTCCCACACTGCTCTTTTGCAAAATGTTCAATTCTTAAGGGAAAGGGGAGCATAGAAAATAGGAGATGAAGAAAGCATACTTAGGTTTACAATGTGCATTTTTACCTTGTGTTGGAATATATATTGAGAGAAAAGTCATCAGACATTTTGAATCATTTCTCCCTGTCCCCCCAAAAAAGTCCTCTGAATGCCTAGAAGACAATTATTATCATAATTGTACTTAATTATTATAATTAAATGTTTAGTATGTATTTTAGCTAATGTTAGTAATAGAGTGATCAATTTATAATATGTGGCTAGATATTTTTTTTAACGTTCGGCTAAATTTTGGAAATAGACTGAGAATCCGAAGGATCTTAGGTGCCCGTAGTGGTGGCGTCACTCTCTACATTTCTTTAGACAACCCATTTAAAAATATTCAGTTTCTCTCTGGGTCTGTCTTTCTCTTCTTTTGGTGGGTTTTGGATTGGTTTATCTCTCTGGACATTTTTTGCTCAAAAATTCTATGACTCAGTTATTACTTTGTTTTCATCTAATGCCCACAGAACCCCCTGAGAACTCAAGAGTGAAATCAGTCAGCTAGCCGATAAATATTTATTAAGTGTCTACTAAGTGGCACATTTTGGACTGGTAAGGAATATGATCTAGTTAGGAAGACCAGATTCATACACAAAGGAAGAAAATAAGATGCAGCGGTGCAAAGATGAGTGCAAAATGAGTGGTGCAGCCAGCAGCATATAGACGGGAGAATGCGAGACTCTTGGTAGCTAAGACGATTGAGCAGAAGACTGAAAGGCATTTAATGGAATAGGTGATAGAGAGATATATGAGGGCTCTGTTGCAGAATGCCTTTAATAGTCTGTGACTCGAATTTGTGGCACCGTTTAGTCAAAGGAAAACGAATTGGAACAAAGAATCTGGCTTCTAGTCATGGCTCTGACATGTAGAAACAGGATTGTTTGTGGTAAGTCTGAAACTGTTTACTGTTTATACATATCATCTCTGCATTGCAAGCAGGAGTAGATTAACATGCGTTAAAGGCCTATCCTGTAGTAAACTCCCAGTAGATGTTCATTAAATCCGAAATTATCTTTTGAGCGAAAATCAAAGAAATAGTTCTGTCATCTGATGCTTCATGAGGTCTGGGTAAGGTGGTTAGCAAGATCCTTTTCATCACTGAAATGCCAAGTCTCTGTGCATAGCCTTTCTTGGTTACAACTTGTCGCTTATGACCTTTATAAACTTTCTGTGCCTCATGTTTCTCATCTGCAAAATAGGGACGATGAGAGTTCCTAACCCATCAGGATTTTGTGACCATTAAGTGGTTTTAATAAATGTGTCAAGTGTCTTAGAATAGTACTAAAAACAGAGTCAGTCTCCCCTCTTTCCCTCTAACCATTTTCTTTCTCCTAACCCTCTCCTCCTCTTTCCTTCTCTCTCTGTGTCCCCCTTTTCTCCTTCCCCTCCATTATCATTGTTTCACATATGATAACTTAATATTTCTCCATATTGGATATTTTCAAACAAAAGCTCTCTTACGATTGTGGTGGGCTTGAGAATGAGGATTATTCTCCAGACCTATGCTTTTAGAGGCTTCAGCGCACAGTGTTTGGAATTGGTGGGCACTGCAAGGGTGGCAGGGAGGGGGCGGTGATGTAAGAAGCCCAGGTGAGAGGCAGTGGGACCCGCAACTGGGGTAGAAAGAAAGGAAAGAAAGCATTCATGAGAGAAACTTTGGAGACTTGAGTTCAGTTTTGACAACTAATTTTATGTGGAAGTAAAAGACATCAGGCCAAGGGGACTGGGAGTATGATGGCCCTACAGTTGGAGACGTTAGGAGAATGAGCTGATTTAGTAGATTTTAGAAAAGCTTAATCTGGGGAAGGGAGTGTTATTTTTGAAATGCTGAGTTTTACATGGTGATGAATCATATGAATTCACATGTCCTATGGATAGTTGGAAATGTAACTGCATGGCATATTTAGCATTGAGGGGACCAGTTTGGCTGGACTGCGAGTACATATTTGTTAGACAGTTTATTTTCTTCAAGCTAGATCCAATATTTAATTGCTTAATTGTTTTTGAAGGATCTGTTTATCTCTTGGGAAAGAAACATGCTTGTCTCATAGAGGAAGTGTAACTTTGGGTACATACTCCATGTTCTGTCCTATAGTATAAGGGAGATTCAGAAAAGTCCATGCATGCAGTTTCTATTAAACAGACATTTTTTTTCTTCACTGTTTTTCTTGTCTTATTTTGAGGGTTGCAGATTGGGGAAAATATTAGATATTTAATGGTGGACATCATTTTAACTTATACTTAATATGCCCCTCATACATCATCCAAGGTTCATCATTGTCCTAACTTCCTCAGATATGACTGGTAAGCGCAGCGATACTCAGAGGAGCTGGCATAATAGAGTATAATACCAGTTTTCCTTGTCTTATAAAGCCGTAACCATGATATTGCTGAGTAAATGAAACTATCACGTAAGAGGTGGCAATAAGATGACAGTACTGAAGAAATCGGGGGGGGGGGGGCGCAGAATAAAATTGTCTATTTAGTAAGCATAACTATTTTATGTAACTATTTGATGTTATGCTTCTTCCCCCTCCTTTTCTAAATCACTTTGACCCATATTTTTCAACACTCTTCTCTCCACTAGCCAGAGTTACAAAGTGGGTTACATGTTTAATTCTACTGCTTCCAAGTATATTTCTGTTGTATTTTCCTATCTGTTAGTTATTCTTTCAGGAGATCAAGACTAGGTATGATCTTGTGTAGGGCATGAGTGCAAATAAGGCAATGGGCGTGATAAGGCTCGGAGACACGTTGAAGTAGAGAATTACCTATTCTTGACAGGTTGAATATGAAGTGACATCTCTTCATCCCCCACTTTTGAAACCCTGGTCCCTAGATAGCTTTGCTTCTATTTTTCTTCCTAAATCGAAGAGTACTTACTGTTGGTTGCTCATTGAGACATGGCTGAAGCTCTGAGAGGCCCCTCTGAAGCTAGAGAGGCTTTGTCAGTACTCAGGAGTAAGCCTGTTATTAGTAATGAAGTTTTGATGGATGTGTGCTGTGGGCATTCAAGGACTTATCTGTCTACAAAACAGTAATTTATTCATGGAATGATCTTTGTTCTTTTTCTTTTCCCTCTGTCTTCCCTTTCTCCTTCCCTCCCTCCCTCCTTCCTTTCCTGTCTTTCTTTCTTCCTTTCTGCCAGCCTTGTTTATTGGCCTTCTTTGGTTTCATTTGAATTGTGTATCCTGTTGAATTCTTCAAACTGAAGTACGTCTCTATCAGTGTTCACTCTTTCCTTCTGCATCCTCCTCCCCCTGAGGAAGAATGATTAGGATTCATTAAAGTATAAAGAAAAGACAGTCGTTCCTAAGAGTTCTTGATTTTCGTATCTCAACTCTAGTCTTTAGAAAATGCTCTCATCGGCAGAACAGTTGTGTTTAGAACCTGTACATAATCTGAATGCTCATTAAATGTGAACTAAAACTTATCAGAGAGTTTTGTTCAGAAGAGTGAGTTGTTTTCCTTCATTTGCTTCTAGGGTGTTCAGGTCAGTCCCATTCCATAGTTGGTCGTGCTTGAGTCTGGCTTGCTTCTCTGTGGGTCATGCTGTGTCTTATGTTTCACGTAACCACAGCTGGGTAGGTGGATCTCAGAGTCTGGACCAAGGATGTCATATCTTAAGACTCCAGGTACCTTAATATAGCCCATGGTAACCACTGCTTTTCTCCTCATTTCACCCTCATCTCTGGCTAAGCCTGTCTAGGGACATCGAGGCATTTGAATCTTCCTCTTTGTTTTCAATTTGAGTCATGAATTCTGAGAAAGTCTCTAGCCACTCTTCAGGTCCTTTGGTGGTCATCCCGGTAACAGGACTTTTTAAACAGAAAAAGGAGCCTTTGAGAGTAAAATGATTAAAAAATCTATTTTAGTTATTTTTAGAATTACATTAGTTCAAAGGGGGAGTGAAAAAATAGGGAATATGGTAGGAGAGAGATTTGGTAAATCTATAAAGGATGTTGTGCCACCTCAGATGTTTCTAATTATTGATGCTTCTAAAACAGAATCTCCTGTCTACATATGCTGCTTGGTTATGTGGGAAGTGCCTCCTGGATGTATTTTAAGAAAAATGTGCATGTGGGGTGCATCATTGTTCCAGATTCATGGGACCTCAGTCATTGGAGATTGATTGGAGGATGAAGGACTGTGGGTGCAAGGGGCAATGTGTGATCCATTGGAGACTTACTTATGAGTTTTCAGAAGCTACTTGTTGCTCTGTAAGACTTTTTCCTAGTTTGAGGCCTGGTTGAAAAACAGTAACATGATAAAAGAGACCTATTCATTGCCCATTGTCTGTAGATGCCTCTCATCTAGAATTTCACTCTTGCCCTTTATAGCCTTATTTTGTCAGCCTATAAAAACTAAGTCTATCTCAAGCCTGAAATTATCAGGTTCCTGCCTCAAAGGACATAGATATTAGAGGTCTTAGTGTGAACTTGTAAAGAAGATCTAAAGGGAGCCTGGCTTTTGGGCCTGTGAGCCATTAATCATTTTCCCCACTTCTGCACTGTCTTTTAGAGTGGAGAGCCAACCATAGGATTAAAGGTGGACCTAATATTCTGAAGAAAACAGATTTCTCATCCTTGCTGCTTTCTGCCTACGTGTTAAATACTGTGGTGACCTCTCCCTCCTTCCTCTTTTCTCTTACCTATTTGCAAAGAAAGACGTCAGCACCCTTTAACTTCTCTGTGGTTCAGCCCCACAGTAGAACATCCCTATGTAGCTGAGGAAAAGTGAGATGTGCCATCTGGTATGTTAGAAATCAATATTGGAACCCTGTCAGCCGGGGATCTCCATCCCAGCACTTACGAGAAAGCCTGTCTTTATGGCAGAGGTACAGCCAATATGAAAAGAATGTGAAGGCAGTTTTTTGGCTTTCAGACATTGGACTCTTTGAGGGGTCATGGGTGACAGGGGGCCAGGCGACATGCCTGATGTCTTGTTGCATCCATGTTCTCACAATGAATAGCCATGGGGTGCATGTTGTGCTCAATTTATGAAATTTGACTACAGGGCCTTGAAGGTACTGTAAACATTGTATGGAAAGTGTGTGTGTGTGTGTGTGTGTGTGTGTGTGTGTGTGTGTGTGTGTGTGAGAAATATGAACCTCTGACAACATTGTGACTTTTGTAAATGAATTGAGCTGTTGATTATCTTTCAACCCTTTGTTTAGCCTTGACTAGAATATAATGTAGAGCCATTTCTTTATAGGCTTACATTATTCTGGATATGTGTCCACGTGTATGTTTGCTTTGAGGAAAATATTCCACTTTTGCAATCTCCATGGACAGCTCAGTGACTGATAAAATGTAGGTGTTTTCTAAGTGGTAAATGTTAAGCTCTAACAGCTAGATGAAGATCTGTGAGCCAGAGCCATTGAGAGTTATCTGTTATTCCTATTCAGATGCATGCATGTGAGCAAGTGTATGTAATGGTATTACTGTCCATGCCCACTCTTGAAGTACTTACCCATGTAAACCCAGGTTCTGTTTTGGGGGATTTTGTTTTGTTTTATTCATTAAGAAAATTATTTTTTAACTTATTTTAAAGAGAAAGCATGAGTGGGGGAAAGGAGCTGAGAATGGAGGGGGGAGGGAGAGAGGAAGAGAGGGAGGGAGAGGGAGAGGGAGAGGGAGAGAGAGAGGGAGAGAGAGAGAGAGAGAGAGAGAGAGAGAGAGAGAGAGAGAATCCCAAGCAGGCTCCACGCTCAGCACAGAGCCCAATGTAGGGCTCAATCCCATGATCCTGGGATCATGGCCTAAGCCCAAATCAAGAGCAGGTGCTTAACCCACTGAGCCACTCAGGTGCCCCACCCAGGTTCTGTTTTATCAAGTGATGCATTCCCTTTAAATTAGTTCTACTGTTAGGACCAAATCCTGGAAGTCACAGAATGTGTGAGACAGTGTATGTATGTATGTATGTATGTATGTATGTATGTATATAGCAAAGGTTACTCATATAAGTAAAACTGTTAAGGATAATGGAATACAGGTTTCTTGCTGTCAGAAGAAAAGGAAGAAAATGAAAACGAATGCTGTAGTGTTAGGGGTAGGATTGTTGGTATCTTTGTAAATCCTGGTATTATTAGTTCAGGTTCTCTAAAAAGCTAATGCCAAGACAGAATTAGACATGAAAGAGGTTAATTGGGG
Organism: Prionailurus viverrinus; assembly: GCF_022837055.1. Classification (NCBI taxonomy): domain Eukaryota; kingdom Metazoa; phylum Chordata; class Mammalia; order Carnivora; family Felidae; genus Prionailurus; species Prionailurus viverrinus. The sequence continues at coordinate 145,048,088 of NC_062562.1, forward strand.
AAGACCCTTTTGAGGGAGAATGGGAAGGGAGCTGAAAGAGGCTGGGAGTGCCATCAGACTGCAGTGCAGGTCTAATCTCTGTGGCAAAGAGTGCAAAGAAAGGAAGGTTGAATTGGAAAAGTCTAATTGGCCAAGTTCTAAGAGAGTTACCATAAAGCCAACAAGGAGTCCTCAAGCCAGAGTTGCCATCAGAGGAGTCCCACATCTCTCAGCAATAGGCCTGCCTTGGTATCTGCTGTGCTCAGTCTAGGAGCAGCTGGTGGGAAGCATAGCCTTGGCTGAAACAGTGATGGATTTCAGAGCACAGCAGCTGGGACTGTCAGTCAATTACACTTCCTGCAGTTAGAGATCCGAGAGGCACATTTTCATGACTGCCGCACATGGTTTTCAGTAGTTATAGATTGATATAGAAATAAATGTATAGAAATAAAGATGTGAATGTAGGCTATTTAGATAAATGGCTAATTTCAGAGCTGCAGAAAACTGTACAAGATAAGCCTGGAATATGTTGTTCTACCAGAAAGCAAGGAAGTACTCAAGGAATGATGGGGGTGGAGGCATGTCCATAGGAAACAGAAACCAGCTTGACATGGCCCCCACTGGCCAAATTGGAAATAATTTCAACATTACAACAAATAATGATAGTAATGGATTATGACTTTAAATGAAATGATATTCCATGACATTGTATTGATATAATTAAACAAATGAGTAACTTGGGAGTTTGAGGGATGAAAATTGCATAATTCAAAGGGTCTCCTCAAAAAATACCTATCAATTATAAAGAGAAAATGAGTAACTACAGTGGCGAAACCTGAGAGACAGTACCCTAATTGAGTGGTCAAAGTGAACATTGTCAGTAAATTATGCATTTCATAGGAGGCCAAGGGAACAGTACATCCATCACTTCTGTGGTATTCCTGCCAAAACTGCATCACTTGTATCTGATCACAAAGAAATATTGGGACACACCAAAATAACTGACCTATACTCTTTAAAAGTGTTAAGGCCTTGGGGTAGCCTAAGAAAGATTAAGGAACTGTTCTAGACTAAGGAGACATGGATCTTTCCTCCCACTAAGTATTCCACTGGAATAATTGGCAAAATTTGAGTAGAGTTTGTGGATTAGGTGGCAGTGATGTGTCCTTCTTTTCATTTCATGTTTTGACTTTGTAGGAAAATATCCTGGTTTGTAGGAAGTGCACACTAAAAGTTTTGAGGGTGAGGGTATATCAGGTTGGTTACTCTCAAATGGATCAAAGGAGGGCATTTCTTTGTTACAGCGAGTTCAACTTTTCTGTAAGTTTGTTTCAAAATTACACACATAAACACTGCTAAGTTGGGACATTCTTAAACAATTATCTGACTTATCAGTGTCTTGGGGTAGGGGCTAGGCAAAATGTGATCAATTATAAACTGCTGTAATTCAAATCTGCTTTTGAAGAATCCTCTTCTCATGTGTAGGCCTAGAACACCTGTTCACCATGTTGGCAGAATATAGTACCCCGTGGTTTCAAATGTATCTTATAATGGGAAAGCGTGAGCTTTTTGCAACCTGCTTACTGTGGAAACAAGCGGGTAGGGAAGATGTCAACTACCTGGGGACCTTTTGAGAAAGCCTGTATGTGAGGCCTATGTTGTTTGTGTTTGTATCAGGAACACCCGATCATGCCTGATGGAGATGGTTCACTATTACCAGAATATAAATTTATCTTTTAGTTTGGAGAAGCGTTTCAGTCCCAGCACTAATTCCTTGTATTTCTAGCTGATACAGAGAGATGATTTCCTGTTAGACTTCCAAGGCTGTTAGGTCCCTTTTTGTATGCTGATTGTGAATTATCCATTCGAGCCAGACATGTGTAATTGGAGTAGAATTACTGATACACTCAAGAAAGCAGAACTTATAAATTTGTCTAAAGCAGCCTAATGCCATAGCACACAATTTAATGTTCTCTTTTTTCCACTGGGCAACTGATGAATACACCAGTGTCAGGTTATGAGCCATCGTTGGCCAAGGGGAAAATCTCCGGACCTTTCATTAGTGGCCAAAAGAAGTGAATGAGAGCATCAAGTACATGGATCTTGGCTAATTCCATTTTTTTGTCTCTCTCCCTCTCATTCTCTTTAATTTCAAATTTTAGATAATGGGGAGGAGAAAGACAAAAGCTAGTAAGGCACGTAGAAAGCTTTTGTCCTTAACTCTATGCAGGGCAAGCGTGGCTAATAGATGCTTAGGATAATAATTTTCCAGGGCTATATTTCCAAAGTGATTAGGTGTTTTTCTGATAATCCAAATGGTATCTCAACATTTTCAGGAGGTATTAAAATAAAATTAAATGTGATTTTGCCACATTTAAGAAGTTATCCTGGGGTGCCTTTGTGGCTTAGTCAGTTAAGCACCCGACTTCGGCTCAGGTCATGATCTCGCAGCCTGTGGGTTCAAACCCTGCTTCAGGCTCTGCGCTGGCAGCTCAGAGCCTGGAGCCTTCTTGGGATTCTGTGTCTGCCTCTCTCTGCCCCTTCCCTGCTCCTACTCTGTCTCTCAAAAGTAAATAAAAGATAAAAAAAAACCAAATAAATAAAAAGTTATCCTAAGTAAACTAAGTTCATTCAGGAAATATTTACTGCCTACTTTATGCCAAGTATTGTACTAGACACTTGGATACAGAAATATGCAGCCCTTGCCCTCTTAGACCTCCTAATTTAGAAAGGAAGATAGACAGTCAATTTATAATTGTAAGATGGTGTAATGAATTCTCACAAGGGAGCACACACCAAGAAAAAAATACATTTGATGTTATTTTCACATGCTTGGCTTGTAGTAAATACCCCACAATGACAGCTGTTATTATTTCATGTGCTTTTACTCTCCTTGCTGCTCACTAAGCACCAGCACCACTGTCCCTTCAGGAGAAATCTGTAATTAGGGATAAGAAGTGAACAGAATGTAGCTACTAACCCTCTAAGCTGTGGAGAGAAGGGAAAGGCTGGTCGTGGGCAGGTTGTGGAGTGGGAATCTGAGGCCTTACCTGGTTCATCTAAGAATGTCTGTTAGCTGATAGGTTACAGAAGGGAAGGTTTGTGCCCTTGGTTCTCTGCTGGCTGTGCAGGTCCTCAAGTTCAGTTCTGTAAATTGATTTGAACAGCAGTAACACGAGTGGATCATTAAACATTTGTACTGTTTTGCTTTGTTTCTCTATCTCTTCGTGTAGAAGTGTATTTGTGTGAATCTCTTCTTGCCTGTTCAGTCATTCCAGCTTTCTTCTCCAAACCCTGTGTGTTGACTATAAAACGTGAATGCACTGTAGTTCAAAATGCAGTAACAAATAGGTGTTTGTTCTTCAGGCATTTCAAATCCCCAAGACCTCTCAACTTGCCACAGGTGGGGGTGTCCCCGTTCTCCTCTCTGGCCTGTGGGTGGGTGGAGCCACCCTCCTGCCCTTCTGGGGGCTTTCTGGTAACACCCTCAATTAATTCTCACCATATAGCAATACCTACAGCTGCTGACTCTGGGCTGTTGGCATTCTCCATGCAGCCAAACCCCACTCTGTGATAATGACAGTGTTTGCCAGCACGCTTCTGCAGTGACTCAGGAGACAGGGTGGCCAGCAAAGCAGCCTCTTTGTGGGAGTGGATTTTGAGAAGTGCTAATTCCGCGGCGGTTTGGAGATATTAATATCGTGCTGGCAGTAGATAAACAGGCAGCAGAGGGGCACATAATGAGAGAGAATCAGCCATAGCATCTTTTCCTATTTTCTCTACCCTCACATATTCTGTTCTTCTTCTTTTAAAAAAGCAATTTCCTGGGTTTCGATGAAGAGAGCCCTTCAGTGGCTTAAATATGCACATAGGGTGGTTAGTCCAGTCACCAGCATCTCGAGTCTGAGGTTCTAAGAACACCAGTGTGTTAAGAGTTAACTACGTTTCCAAACAACACTAAATCCTAGCATATGGTACGGTAGCCTATTGCTTACCCTACCTCCTCCCTGAAGGGCAGTCAACCAGATGGTTTGAGTGGGGCCTTTGGTGTAACTATGACAGGCACAAAGGAAGATATAACCACCACTCTCCCCCAGCAGTATCATGCCTCTTGTCTTCCAGTGCTGGCTACAGGTAATTTTTGAAAATTCGGTTTTGCAGTTTGCAGCTTGTTTTTGCTTCACATCAAAGGTTCCTTTCCAGCTTGGGGAGGAACCAGGCGGATCTGCCGCATTAGTTGTCTGAGCGTCATTTCCAATGTACGCTCTAGTTAGAGTACGAACCACGTGACACCTCGTATTCTACTGAAGAAAAGAGAATTCAACACATTCGAGAATTGCTTGAAGCAGGAGTCTACTTAGAATATTCCTGTAGTCCTAAAAGGACTTTTATCTGGAGTATTGCTCCAGAGCTGCTCATCTCAGATTTTACATGTTTTGCTTTATTTGTTCCCCCATCTCGTGCCATTTCTTCATAATGGACTCTCATTCCACCACAGTAACCCTCCCTCCCAAATCCATTCATAGTCTTACCTTCTAGAAGCCCCGTTTAGTGGGAGAACCACTGTCAGGAGTTCTGAGGAGAAGAGAATTACTGGGGGTGTTATGTTAAACTAACTTTTCTAACATTGCCAAGCTGGAATAAGGCATTTTCTAGTTATACTATAGGCTAGAAAGGAGATTTTAAGAAATTTAGGTCATGCTTTTATGTGTTCTGTTTTTTATCTGTGTGCTTGATATTTTAGAGCAGACTTTTCTTGAGGGTAGTGGCTTGTTTATAACATTCTGTAAATAGCCCTGTCTAATGTGGGCTTTTTACAGATATTTTCTGCTGGTTCTTATGTATGGATTGATATAGCATCTGACTGTAGTAACCAGAAAGATGCTGAGCTAGGGAACTTTGTTATTCTACCTTTCATTTGGATTTCTAGCCTTAACAACTCACTGGTCTTGAAATCCTTGGCTTCTCCCTCCCCGTGTCAGGATGCGTTAAGACCTCCAGGTGCTAAATGTTATTATTTCTGTTGACTGAGCCCCATGTGTACCTCTAGTGCTCACTGACCTATCTTTTCTGTTGCAGAAACATTGCTGAGGCCCTCGTCAGCAAAGGCCTAGCCACAGTGATCCGATACCGGCAGGATGATGACCAGCGGTCCTCGCACTACGATGAACTGCTTGCTGCAGAGGCCAGGTGAGATGAGTAATTATTAAAGTGAACACAGTGGGACCCACAGCCCCACTTTTTTCTTTCCCACTATCCTGCCCATCCCTGAGCAGAATGTAATGGCAAGCAATATGCTGGGAAAGCTTATAGTATGCTTTTATCCCAGTTTTTCCCCATCAGAAGAAAAGGGACACCCTCGAAATGTGCTGTGTAACCTTGATGAAGTACTACTTGGGCCTCCGTTGTTTTTAAATCTGCAAAATAAGCATATATCAGATATGATCTTATTTAGATGTAAAATGACTCCTAGGTGAGAACATAATTGTATAAGATATTTTTACCACCACCATCCTGTCATTCCCTGGGACTAACAATGAATCTCCGCCTCTGTGTGCAGGACATTTGCCTCAGGTTCTTACCTCCAGAGACCTCTGCTCCCCAGCCCCTCCCATTTATCACCTCTCAACCTTTTGTCATGTACAAAGGAAATGAAAACATTTATTAGGAAATGAGTTTTGGTTTCACATTTCTGACAGCTGGCAGGAGAGCACTTGAGAAGCCTTGTGACATTTTACTCTTGTCCTTGATCCCTGTGGCCGGTTGCCCCAAGGACATGCGTACTGCTCAGAGTTATTTCTTACCAGTGACATTGCTTATGGCTCTTACTCACAGAGACTTCTGTCACTGGGTGGTGCTGGTAGTTTAGTGATTCCCAGATTTCCCAGGAAAGAGCAAAAAACGAGCTTCTCGGGGCGCCTGGGTGGCTTGGTCGGTTAAGCGTCCGACTTCGGCTCAGGTCATGATCTCATGGTCCGTGAGTTCGAGCCCCGCGTCGGGCTCTGTGCTGACAGCTCAGAGCCTGGAGCCTGTTTCAGATTCTGTGTCTCCCTCTCTCTCTGCCCCTCCCCTGTTCATGCTCTGTCTCTCTGTCTCAAAAATAAATAAACGTTAAAAAAAAAAACCAAAAAAAAACGAGCTTCTCTTGGTGAACTGACTTGGGTAGTTCAGCAGACTGTTTGGTCTCAAACAAAATATAGCCCATATTTCAAAGAGGTGCATGCCGCACTCAGCCACTTAGTTAGTTCTAGAAGTTTGGTAGTTACCAGGCTGTGCTCTACAGTTTGAGGGGGAATGGGTTTGGGCACATGTTATCTATACTTCAGACTTCGTCATTGAGATCACTTCTTTTGCTCTTTGGCCCAGAACATTGCCCTGATATGTGACATTTACCTCTAACACTGTGTCACATCCTGATGGATAGAGCATCTGTCGAATGTCACACAGAATGTCAGCTAAGAAATCAGTCTGTCAGACTGTTGTGGCTTTTTGGATTCTTTCTTGTGGGCTTTTCCCAATAGGCCCTGTCTAAAATCTGATTCATGAACACAAAGAGTTCAGTGAAAACACCGATATCTTTGGTTATTTAAGGTACTTTAATGGCCAGCATAAAATAACATGATATATGGTCCATAATTGGTGTTTCTCTTAATCCTTCCTCACTTCCTCCTCCTTGACCTGCCTATATTATCATTAAGGCAGCCTGGCTGAAAGAACCCATAGGGGGAAATGTGGCTTCATATCTCTGAGTACTATTTGATAACCTAGCTCTTCTAGGAAATGGACAGTAATTACACTGTACTTTGGTGGGACTTGGAGGGTGAGTCTGTCCTCAGCCTATGGGTGGGCTCAGCCAGGCCTAGTGGTAACTTGAAAAATAGGTTTATGGGGGCGCCCAGGTGGCGCAGTCGGTTAAGCGTCCGACTTCAGCCAGGTCACGATCTCGCGGTCCGTGAGTTTGAGCCCCGCGTCAGGCTCCGGGCTGATGGCTCGGAGCCTGGAGCCTGTTTCCAATTCTGTGTCTCCCTCTCTCTCTGCCCCTCCCCCGTTCATGCTCTGTCTCTCTCTGTCCCAAAAATAAATAAAAAACGTTGAAAAAAAAATTTAAAAAAAAAAAAGAAAAATAGGTTTATGAATTCCCAGCATAGCAAGAGCACTAAGCAACACAGTAGGATCTAGACTCCTGTTTTCTGCCTCTGGGTCACTCTGCCACTAGTGAATATTGGTGACAGGCAGATAGATAGACATGAAAATAATTTGCATAGATGCTCTGGAAAGGAAGTCCACAAGAGGCTTTCTGTTTCTTTTCACTTTTTTTTTGTTTGTTTGTTTACTTTTTTTTTTTTGAAAGTAAGCTATACATACCCAATTTGGGGGCTTAAACTCACAATTCTGAGATCAAGAGTCGCATGCTCTACCAACTAAGCTAGCCAGCTGCCCTAACAAGCTTTCTTACGCTGTTGGAAATAGCTATGTCATGCTAGTTTAATGAGTATGCATAGATGGTGACATTTGTACAGATTATGTTGTAAATATTTTCAGTTTTTATTTAAATTTCAGTTAACATACAGTATAATATTAGTTTCAAGTGTACAATATAGTGATTCAACACTTCCATACATCACCTGGTGCTTGTCACAAGTGTACTCTTTAATCCCCATCACCTATTTAACACACCCTCCCACCCACCCACTCTGCTCACCATCAGTTTGGTCTCTGTAGTTAAGAGTCTGTTTTTTTGTTTGCCTCCCTCTTTCTCCCACCCCTTTGCTCATTTATTTTGTTTCTTAAATTCAACATATGAGTAGAATCCTATGGTATTTGTCTTTCTCTGACCAATTTCGCTTAGCATAATACTATCTAGCTCTCGCCGTGTCATTGCAAGTGGGAAGGTTTCATTCTTTTTTATGGCTGAGGAATATTACATCGTGTATTTGTACACCACTTCTTCTTCATTCATCAATCATTGGACACTTGGGCTGTTTCCATAACTTGGCTGTTGTAGATAATGCTGCTCTAAACATCAGAGTGCATGTATCACTTTGAACGAGTATTTTTGTATTCTTTGGGTAAATACCTAGTAGTGTAGTTGCTGGATTATAGGGTAGTTCTGTTTTTAACTTTTTGAGGAACCTTCCATTCTATTTCCCCGGATGGCTGCACCAGTTTGCATTCCCGCCAACAGTGCAAGAGGGTTCCCCTTTCTCCACACCCTCACCAATACCCGTTGTTTCTTGTGTTGTTGATTTTAGCCATTCTGACAGGTGCAAGATGATCTCTGTTTGTAGTTTTGATTTACATTTCCCTGATGATAAGTAATGTTGAGCATCTTTTCGTGTATCTGTTGACCATGTGTATGCCTTCTTTGGAGAAATGTCTATTCGTGACCCTGCCCATTTTTTAATTGGATTGTTTGTTTCTTGGGTGTTGAGGATAGTGAAATTTTTTAACTTTGAGGTTTTAAGAAGAAAACAGCCTCTTTAGCACTCATTTTAAGCAGAATCAATGTAACAACATGCTTGTCTGCTAAAGCAGTGAGCAGCCTAGAGATAATTGTGTTGAGCCATTGCTTTCAGACTGATGGTAGAAAAACTGGCTTCGGGGTCATTGCAGTGTTGCAGGTTGAGTAAACAGAGAGGAATTAACCACTTCCCCAAACCTGTGAGGCACTGCCATAAGGCAGTACAGACCTCATAAAAAATTAGGAGAAATGGCTAGCGTGAACTGTGAGTCTTCCTTTAAAGCCGTATTGTTAGTGAGCCCCAGGAGGGCGGCCCTGTGCCATCTTCTAGACACTGACTCCCAGCGAGGTGAATGAAGATCCGAGAAAGACTGGAACACCTGCCAGATGGGAATGGGGGTTTTGTAGCTATTAAAAAATAGTTTCAGTGCAGAACGTACCTTCCCCCCTTTTTAGTGGTAGAGTTGACCCGCTGTTTTCTGGCACTCCGCTTTATTTTAGTTTGCTTTCGCTTTGAAGCACTCCCTTCCCCCATGATACTCTCCCCATGCTGCCTTAGCGTTCTTACTTGGTTCTGTCACGATACAACATGTCAGAGCTCGTTTTACATGCTTCTGCTGCCCCTTATCCTGCCTGTCCATTGAATATTATCTGTAGGTAGGGTTATTTTCCCCTAGATAGATTAGCTGTTTTTCCGGTTGAACTCTGCCTTATAATTTTATGCCCCTGTCTATGCAGATCCTCCACCTTCCTGCTTAGTGTCCTCTGCAGATCTCATTAGTGAGATGTTTACTCCTTTCCTGGGCCCTGAATAGAACCCCTAAACAAGAATGGCTTCGGTGTTGACCTCGAGTCTCTCACTGTATGGACTGTCACTTAACTGTCTTTTGATTATCACCCTTCAGCTACTTTTTAGTCTTTGGTGATTGTCTGCTGAACCCAGCCAATTTGAATTAATTTCCCAAGTCCAATTTCTTGAGGTACTGTATCTAATGCTTTAGCAAAGGCCAAATTAGTAACATCTGCTATATTCCTATCAGTCTTTCATCCTGGAACTTGTTGGGTAAATAATATGTGGGCGAAGGTAACGAAGCAAGGCCAGTACTTTATGTTAGCCCTTCCCCACCAGGGTGTTGACTCCAACAGATTACTTTGTCCCTGACCCCTGGTGTCCTGTCCCCGGGGCTGTCCCTAGTGGTATTGGCAGTGGCGCACAGCGCTCTTCCTTGGACTTTGCTTTCCACGGCACTGCTTGGCCATTAATCCTTTGAGAGAAGCGTAAGCTTTGGGGAAAGGGCAGCCTGCTAACTCAGCGGACTCCTTGGGTCAGCGCAGCGCAGGGGTTGATGAGCTTTCTCGGGGCTCTGCAGCCACTGCTTCCCCCGCAAGGGGGTATATTCTGCCGTCCTTCCTCAGACCATCTGATTGGAGCTCAGGGAGTGATGTGTTATGTACGTCCTGGGAAGCCAGGAAAGAGAGAGAGGAAGAAGAGTTTGAAGTTTGCCTGTCGCTTTCAGACCTGTCCACCTGCCTGCCAGAAACAGGCTCACACCACTTAGGCAACTGTGTTCAGTGTGCCGACCCTTTGAGGCCCCTTCATTCACATGCCTCTCAGCCTTTGGGAAACCCTCATTATGTCTCAAATCCCTGGCATATTTGGAGGAAAGCACATCTTTTTTGTTGAAAGGATGAATAAACCCCTAATCCCAATAGACACCTTCCTTTCCACTTTAGTTGTCTGTCATCGGCTGCCTCCTCCCTCATTACCTTGTGTCCTGGCAAGATAAGGTTTTGGCATTTTGCTGGTACTCTCCCACCTCGCTTCTCTCGTGGACTCCATTGAAAAATTGTTGATTTTTTTCCCCCAGAGTTCTAAGAGCTCCAGTGTGTGTGCTTCGTGTTTTTAATTAAACACACACACACACACACACACACACACACACACACACACACACACACAAAACCTTATATACAGCTGACCCACACTTTGTGTTGACACTCCTGTACTTGGTTCCCCCTATTAGGGTCCTCGTATGGGCTCCTTTGAGAGTCTGATGCATCATTTCTTTTCAGCACCATCCTAATTTTTCATCCCCATATTGACTCTCCAACATTTTCTGTTCCCATTTTATTTCAGTATTTCTCACTCAGCTGGCTCCCTGAATTACTTGGCTTGATGGGTGTTCTAAACTTAAGGTGGGACTTTTGACTCCTTCAGAGAATCTGTCTCGTATCCTTTTGAGGTATTTCCAAGATACTGAGTCATTATTGGGACCCTTCTCATTTTCTCTCCTATTCTAGCTTGTGTATTTGATATGACACATCCAGTTTAATTTGAAGTGGGCCAGAATGTGAATTTCCTTAGTGTTCTAAGAGGTCTTCCAAGTGGGGTTTTGCTGAGCTTGTTATGGGCACTGAAGATGAGCTGGTAATGCTTGGAGTCGCATCAAAGCCTGGCTGTGTGCCTTGTTTTCCTTGGATGTCCAGACCCGGAGGATATCATCTGTGTACATTCTCCTAAAGTTACCAGTAACTTTATTTAAAAACGTAATATTTTAAAATTTCCTAGAAACTGTTAGAATCTGCAGCTTGTTGCAGGAAAACACAGAAGTTATGTTAGCTCAGTGTTGGGACTTTATTCCTTTAAGGCACCTTTTACTTCTAAGATTTTGTAATTTCAACATAAGGATGTATATATTCAGAAAAGAAATTGATGCCCTGGCTTGACTGTTGGAAAGCAATTGCATCGAACAGTCTAGTGTCTGAGCAGACTTAAATGAATTTAGATTCATTCTGGACATACATAATGAGGTTAGGGTTATCTTGGGAGAAGAAAAAAGGGCAGGCTCTCCCTTATCTTTTGGTGTGTATTCTCTGTCTCACCCGGCACACTGCAGACTTAGAAACCTGGCGCTGTCCCCGTCGTTGAAAGGCGAGCACAGCCTGCCCCCGCTGCAGCTCCGCCAGGGCTCCCTGTCTCCCCAGTCTCCACACGGACTCATTTTTCTCATTGAACAAACCTTGCAACATGCCCTTGCCTCAAAAATGAAAACAAAACAGCTAGTGCTCCTGCCTTGCTGACTTTTGCACGTCTAATCTCCAAACCCCATAAACACCAGCCCTTGATTAAAATCCTATCGAATAGCTTTTGTGTTTACCTAGTATGGTTGACAGCTCCCTCCCTGTTGCAGACTTCTCTCTCCTTGAACCTCTAGGAAATCTGTGCTGGCATTGCCATCACAGACCGGTCAGAAGGCTAGAACTTGCTCTTTCCTGGGCCAATATCAACTACCCATTTCAGAGAGAAACTGAAGTAACATTCTCTCTGGGTGATGCAGTTACTGGGGGCTGAAAGGGGCTTACTAATGTTCGTGCATCTCCACTGAAGGGCTTTCAGTACCACTGACAAGAACCGCAGGTACCACAGGAGCTGCAGGTCTCCTACTCCTGATTTAACCGTAGCAGCTCCACTTTTTCCCTGACTTCCAGGAGTTTTTCCCCAAAATTTTGATAGGTGAAAAAAAGAAATTTTCAGCTGTTTCTTGGAAAAAATACAAAACTTTTGGACAAGGTCCCTTCTCTCTGTATGTTTAATTTAACTGGCATTTACAGTATTGGTTCTGAATGAAATGTGAAGACTTAACTCACTAGCACTTTCCATTGCTATGTTAAAACCTCTGGCTTTAGGATTCTGAAATGGAAGAGTTCAGCACTGCTGGTTTGACACAGTTCCGATTTGTTAAATCTCTTAATAAAAATCAAGTTTCATCTCTATACCAATCCAGTGAGAAAATTGATGTTGAGTTGTATGTTTTGAAATTTTAAAACTAATAAATCCTATCACAGTGTATAGATTATATGAGTTAACCAGTTCTCGAAGAAAACAAATCATTCCTCTCCTGGGAATAGTTGTTCAAGGCAGGTTTATCTTGGATGTGATGGCTTTGCATTCATTTCTTCTCTCCATTGTCATTTTCTTGAGTATATCCTGGGTCCCAGGCATTGGGGATAATAGTAATGAAGAAAAAAGATAATAGACTCAAGCCTTACAAAGCATGTAATCTCAGAGGGACCGACATTAAATAACTTTAATAATACCTCTGGATATTGCCATTTTCCCATTTCTTCTCTTTTCTTCCTGTTTTCTTAGCCCCTCCTCTTTTCTCCCTGTCCGTTATTAACACTGCCTGCCTTACATCTTCTTTTATTCTATCTCTCATTTCTATTAAATTTTCCCATGAGAGCATTTCCCTGAAATTCATCTCTTCTATCCAGCCTCTGTTCTTATCTTTTTGATAGTTTAATGGTACAGCTTTAAATAAACCAAGATTTCTCACTTTCAATCTAATGACCTCAACAAATGAAAATTTCTCGTTGAATAAAACTAGGTCCTACTGAATATTGTTAGAAACAGAGCTTCGATTGAAAGTTTTCTTCTTTACTGTTTAATTGTAGAATTGTGTGATCGGGGTGTCGTTGGGTTTTTAGCCCGAGTACCCTAGAAAGCTGGAGCCAGGTGAATGATCTGTACTCCCCACTCAGCTGCACTACGTCATGCCTGTGCAGGTTGGAGGCCAGCACAGAGAAAGGGGCTGTTCTTTCTCCTCAGTATCCTAGCGGCGTCCTTTCTTTTTTTGACCCTGGAAGTATACACCCGACTACATGTTGTCTTGCAGTTAGGTGTCATGGTTATGAGGTTGTTCGTGGGATTCAGCACATGTCAGTTGGGGGGTGGTTCACTGTTGGGGAATAGGGTAGACTTGCTATTACAAGTAGATGCCGTAACGGAAAATGCATGAAAAGAACTGGTGTGGGGAAGTGATTTGACGATACAGCTGAATGTGGGGAAATTTAGCTTTTCCCTTTCTTCAGAGAAGATGATGCACTCAACATCCAAATAGCAGTAATCAATCTGCATTTAAAGCAACACAAATGGCTACTTCGAGAGAGCTGTGTTTCCAGATAGTTTTCTCCCTCAGGATATTAGGAGGATCTGCTCAGCCTCTTTATTGTATCCTTCTCTTCTCTCCCTGCCCCCAGTTCCTTCTGGTAGAACTCAAGCTGTGAGATATCTTGATGACCACTGTGAGGGGTTGGGGACAGCTGGAACCCATTAGGGGTTTTTTTGCTATGTTATACACAAAGCCCCGGCTGGTTCTACAGGTCAGGGTCAAATAATGAACTCATAATAAATCTTCCTCGCCCAGTCTTGGCTGTAATCATTGGTGTGCTCTGGTTATATTCATTCAGAGGAAGTTCTGGAGTTATCTTTCTAGGTAATCTGATTTGTCTGCACATACCACAGAGTGGCTTACCTTCTCACTGTCCTCTTGGCTAAGAGGCTCGTGCTTTCACACAACACCTAAATATGTGGTTTCAAAATATGTTTCAGACATATTTCAAAAAAACATTTGAAGATTATCTTATTGGAAATGTAATTTTAATCCAAAATGAATTGTAACAGTAAAGTGAGAACACTTGACATTGACCCTTGACTCTTTCGAATGCCTTACAAGTTGACTCTGGTTCTCAAGAGTATGATCTTGTGGGCTCAAAGTATGATCTTCCGACCTGCAATGCCATGCTCACTTAGAAACTTTTTATAAAGGTGAATTTACAGACTTCCCCAAAATTTCCCCCACCCCAGACCTATTGAATCAGAAACTCTGGAGTTGAGTCCCAGCAATCTCTTAGAACATACACCTTGGGTGATTGTGGTACACACTAAAATTTGAGAAGCACTGCCCAATTCCTGACCACTGTAAAATAAGTCTAAATAGGTGTCCTTTTATGGAAGATTAATAATCTTTATTATAATTGGAATTAAGATCATGGTTCTCAGTAATAGAGAACAAACCAGGGAATGGAGAAGCTTTGGATTCCTTTGGATTGCGCTGCCTCGCAGGGCCTTCTCTGTGATCACAGCCGCACTTGTTCTCCGTCAAGCCAGGTAAACAGCTGCCTGTTCCCTTCGACTCTTGTCTCTGTCCCCTTCCTCATACTCTGCATTCATGGCTCCTTAATTTGATTCCTTCAGGGTAGCCTCCACCAGCTCTTGGCTAATTTAATGTGAAGTCATCTTGAGGGTTGCTGTGCTTTGCTTGATTTGGCTCATCTGCAATGTCAGGTGGTTGAGTGGGTTGGAGAGCTGAGTCTCTATTACCAACATCCCTATCCTACTTTTGCTCTAATCCTTGGAAATCTCTCGGGATGACTGTAGTTGGAATAATTAATCACTGATACATCAATGTGCAGAATTTTATAGCTGCTTGTGAAGAGGAAATCTGCTTCATAGTTTTCTTTGCACGATTCTTTGCATCTAAATTTCTTATAAACTCTCTTGTGCACTTTTGTTTTATCTTAGGCTGCCCCTGACTCTCCCCCTCCAGCTTTGGGCACAGAAGTTCAGAAGAATTACTTCCCATTCCTCTTGCTTCTGCGTCAGGTTCAGAGAGCCAGATCTCTAGTGGAACAGCAATGAATCTTTCCTAGTAGGTCCCAGTAAATGTAGCTTACATTGGAAAAACCATTTTCTAAACAGTGAGTCTGTTGCTTTTCACTCAGTCAAAAGACACATTAAAACTTCCTCTGATTTTTTTTTTCATGTTACAGTGACAAATATTTCATCAAGTACATTGGGGATAAAAACAAACACATGGTTTCGTGGGGATCTGGATGAGCAATTAAATCATTACAAATATAGTTGTAAGAGTGGAGATAAGGTAGGTATCTGGGAGGCATAGGGAAGAAGCACCTAAATCAAAGAGGTCTTATCCCCTGAGTCCATGAGGTGAGGCATGTTATGCTGGTTCACCTTGGCAAAAGGAGATGGAAACCACTATCAATATTTGTTGCCTAATGACACAGTGTATGTGTCCACTTGTATGAATTTATCCTAAAGAATGTTTGGGCAAGCACCCAACAGTTTATTTAAGTTATTCCTGGGGCACCTGGGTGGCTCAGTCATTGAGCCTCCGACTTCTCAGGTCATGATCTCACAGCTTACGAGTTCGAGCCCTGTGTCAGGCTCTGTGCTGACAGCTCAGAGCCCGGAGCCTGCTTCAGATTCTGTGTCCCCCTCTCTTCTGCCCCTCCCCTGCTTGTGCTCGCTCTCTCTCTCTCTCTCTCTCTCTCTCTCTCAAAAATGAAAAGAGAAAAAAATTTTTTTAATTTTAAGGAAAAGTTATTTCTCATGACATCGTTTATAATAGTATTATATTCACATAAGCAGCTAGCAATAGGTGATCAATTAAATTATGGAGTTTGCATCCATGTGATGAATTTATCTTCAGCGATTAAAATGATGTAAAAAGTAACATAAGGAAGTATTCATTTCGTTATCATTTCTAGCAGAAAAAAGAGACTACAAAACTATTCCGCAATTTTCTTTCTTTTTTAATGTTAGTTTTGAGAGACAGAGCATGAGTGGGGGAGGGGCAGAGAGAAGAGAGAGACATAGAATCCAAAGCAGGCTCCAGGCTCTGAACTGTCAGCACAGA
This sequence comes from Prionailurus viverrinus, assembly GCF_022837055.1. Taxonomy (NCBI): domain Eukaryota; kingdom Metazoa; phylum Chordata; class Mammalia; order Carnivora; family Felidae; genus Prionailurus; species Prionailurus viverrinus. Next base: position 145,064,027 of record NC_062562.1, read on the forward strand.
GCTGGACTCGGGGCTCGAACTCACAGACCACAAGATCATGACCTGAGCTGAAGTCAGACGCTTAACTGGCTGAGCCACCCAGGTGCCCCTATTCTGCAATTTTCTTAAAGTATAAGTGGATGGGTGTGTGTATCAGCACTTAGAAACTATGTCAGTGGTGCTTCCATCTTGGAATAAAATTATGGATCATTTCACCAGTTTTTATTTCTAATGGCCATGTATTGCCTTTGTGATCAAGAAAGTTTTAAAAGCAGTTATCGTTGGGGCAGTTTTGAGCTGTCATTGCTTCTGATCTGACCTTTTTTTGTGGCCTTGTCCTTTCAAAAAGACTTTAGACTGATATTGACCATTTCTACCCAGCTCTCCCAGTCCTTTGGTCCTAATCTAGGACAATGGAGTTTGCTTGTGTTCCCTGGAAGTCTAGCACTAGGATACCTCTTCTCTGATAGTCGGCTGACATGGAGCTCACCATCTGCCTCCCTCCCCTACCCCCCTTACCTAAGCTCTGCAGATCTGTTGTCATGCCTGGCACAATAGCGTGTGTCTTGGTTTCTTCTCATATTAGTTTTAGATGAGATGATGGCTAAGAGTTCTTTGTTATTTGCTTTAATGCCTCATAATACCTACTGACTCATTAGTCTGCCTGCCTCCCCTTGACCATAGGATTCAGTTTTCTCATTTCCAGTCTGTGTGCTCTCCATCTTTTCTGTCTCTCTTATCAGTAATTCTGATTTCGTTGAAAATCCAGCTGCATAATCTTAGCACCCCCACCTACCATTGTGCACCTGTGCCTGCTCTGTATCTTATTTCCTGAGTGTCAGGACCCTGTTGTTTTCTCCAGCTGCCAAGGAACCAGTAGAAAGGCCAAAGGAATTGTTTATCGCTGCTGTGTTTCATTGATATCTATATTTGGTTCATGCTGAAACACTGTATTCACCAATGTGACCTCAAGCACAGTGAGAGGTGCTTTAGAAGTTTAGCAAGTTATTTACTCTTTGTTCTGCTTTTTAACCTTTTCTGTTGGAATTGTTTTCTTTTCCTTTCAGTCATCTATCCGGTATTGTCTAGTAGGAATTTCATACAACCCTGCCACTTTGTTCTGTTTCATTGTTTATGGTGATCAGAGCTTTGCTCTCACTTCACTGCCCATCTCCTCTAGTCCTCGACGTACTTCTGCTTCTGTTCAGAGGCCAGGCTGTAAGCTCCTCTGCCTGAACCATTCCAGGGAGCAAAACCAATATGCCTAAGAATAGGAGCATAGATCATGAAACTGTATCCAAGAGAGTCAGCAAGCCTCACTCTTTTGCCCTACAGTCACTTGGGCGTTATCCTGGTCTCCAATTTGAAATATTTTCAACATTCTGCATTAGTCAGTCACCAGTCATTTGTTCAGCTTTACTTGGCAAACAATAACGGAACTAGATGACCCTGAGTTTATAACGATGTGAACATAGCTTCTGTGTCAAATACCATCACAAATCTTACGGACAGACTCCTAACCCTCAAAGGGCCGGAAGTCTACCTATAAGAAATGAAGAGGAGCACATGGTGAACTTTGAAAGTAGCGTGTTACCTTCCATGATGGCGTGCTGACCCGAGTGACACGCGCACTCACATTGATAAAATGTAATGACTATATATATTTGAGTACGATTCTACCATCCTTTCATAGAGACGCCCAGCATACAAACTGCAGCTTACCTAGGACCCCAGGTTAAGTATCACTGATGTGGTAACTGATTAATGCTTGGGGCGAGCTTGTTGCTACAGATACAGTATAACTCTCTTCATTCTGTAGTTCAGACCTGCCTGGGCACATGTAATGAATAACTTTCACTCATGAGGCCTGGAGACAGTGGGCCTACTTGGATGGGAAGGAGTAACACGGGAAGCATGTGAAGACATAAGCTGCGAATGTATGGTAGAGGCCCACAAAAACCAAGCATTGTATTTCTCACTGGACATCACAGGCCGGTGGTCTTTGTTTTGGGTGTAAAAGGAAGGCAGCAGAATGGCGAAATGGATTTTTCTGGGGAAGTCGTGCAGCAGTGTGTGCAGTCAAATCAGCGTGACGTGCAGTATCAAAAGGGATTGAGCCAGTGAAAAGTTTCCTGATGTTGGGGCGCCTGAGTGGCTCTGTCAGTTAAGCGTCCAGCTCTTGATTTTGGCGCAGGTTATGCTCGCACGATTTGTGAGAGCTGGCTCCATGCTGGCAGCGCAGAGCCTGCTTTGGGATTCACCCCTCTCCCTCTTTCCCTCTCAGCTCCTCCCCCTGCTTGTGTACACATGTTCGCTCCCTCTCTCTCAAAATAAATATTGAAAACAAAAAAAAAACCTGTTTAATTTTCCTGATGTTATCTAGGAATAAATTGCTGAGGACCTGGCACACTAGGGTTACAAAAGGTCCAAGTGAGTTCAGTTAGGATGGAAGAGGGGTGCCTTGGTGGCTCAGTCGGGTGAGCATGTGACTCTTGATTTGGGCTCAGGTTAAGATTGCACGGTTCATGAGATGGAGCCAGAGCACGCGGTCCGCTTGAGATTCTCTCTCCCTCTCTTTCTGCCCCTCCCCTGTGCACAATCTCTCTCTCTCTCTCTCAAAATAAAGAAATAAACCAAAAAAAAAAAAAAAAAGAAGAAGAAGAAGGAAGGAAGGAAGTATTGGGTGTAGGTGATGAAGCCAAAGCCATTAAGAAACATTTTGGGGGGCGCCTGGGTGGCGCAGTCAGTTAAGCGTCCGACTTCAGCCAGGTCACAATCTCGCGGTCCGTGAGTTCGAGCCCCGTGTCAGGCTCTGGGCTGATGGCTCAGAGCCTGGAGCCTGTTTCCGATTCTGTGTCTCCCTCTCTCTCTGCCCCACCCCCGTTCATGCTCTGTCTCTCTCTGTCCCAAAAATAAATAAACGTTGAAAAAAAAAAAAAAAGAAACATTTTGGTTCCTAGTTACCAAGAAAGTGTTGTTAAAGGGAAATTGTGGATTCAGGAACTCCTGATCTCTCTCACTTCTACACCCTCCCCTGCCTCATCATCCTCCTGCTACCTCTCTGTTATATGCCATTTCTATAATCCACCACTTTGTTTTCTTTAGATCTCTTTTATGTATGAAAGCAGTTGTTATGAAACTGTGTGGGAAGTTCCTGTTCCCCAGAAAAATTCACGTGTGTAATTGTACCATTTCAGGGTAGTTTATAGATAGTCCCATCCTAAGTATGAGGCTCATTTAAGTCCCCCACTTAAGAATTCCTTTTTTTTTTTAAGTTTATTTATTTTGAGAGAGCGAGCTAGTGAGCGAGTGGGGGAGGGGCAGAGAGGGCGAGAGAGAGAGAATCCCAAGCAGGCTCCACACTGTCAGCGCAGAGCCCATTGTGGGGCTCGAACCCATGAAACTGTGAGATCATGACCTGAGCCAAAACCAAGAGTTGGATGCTTAACCAACTGAGCCACCCAGGCACCCCCCCACCCCAACTTAAGAATTTCTGATGAGACAACTGTTTTATGATTGGGTCAGGTTGAGTCTAACTGTAAAGCCTTGACTTTCTTTGTAATCACTCAAAAATATACATTCAAAATAACAGTCTACCACCATTGATTTGGAATTAAGACTGTGGTCCGTTTATGGCACAGGATGAACTGTTACATGTCATAACTGCCTTAGAGAGGTTTGGGCCCTAGGTTTTTCTGCCTGAGCATGGAATCCCAAAACCTTAGAGCAAACTCTGTTCCTTTGCATCAAGAGTGATGATATTCTCTGGGGTGCCTGGATGGCTCAGTCAGTTAAGCGTCCGACTTTGGCTTGGAGCATGATCTCACAGTTCGTGAGCTCGAGCCCCACGTCGGGTTCTGTGCTGACAGCTCAGAGCCTGGAGCCTGCTTCAGATTCTGTGTCTCCTTCTCTCTCTGCCCCTCCCCTGCTCATACTCTGCCTCTCTCTCTCAAAAATAAACAAACATTTAAAAAAAAAAAAAAAAGAGTGCTAAGATCCTAATCCTGTGGTGTTGAGGCAGTGGAGGTAATCTCAGTGTTCTCACCTGTCTTTGCAAAGTTCATGTTTTTACTTCTAGCAGGGAGATAGTAGCATCTCATACATGAGATTTTCAAACTTTGCTGTTTAAAGAAAGGAAAGTGTTGGGGCTCCTGGGTGGCTCAGTCGGTTAAGCATCTGATTCTTGGTTTCAGCTCAGGTTATGATCTCACGGTTTCAAGAGTTCAAATCCTAGGTCAGGCTCTGCACTGACAGCGTGGAGTTTGCTTGGGATTCTCTCTCCTTCTCTCTTTGCCCCTCTCCCAACTCATGCTGTCTCTGTCTGTCTCAAATATATAAACAAACTAAAAAAATAAAAAGGAAGAAAGAAAAAAAAGAAAAGAAAAATGTTTTCCAGTGATTGGAATGGGATTCCTCTCCAATACTGTGGCTTCTAGAAGCACCCTAGAAAGCTGAGTTTTCATCCCTCTTCTGCCCTGTTACCCCTTTGTATGCATGTGGACATATACTCCCTTTTCATGTCTGGTGATGATTTCTGTCCATTATCAACACTGCTTGGCTTTGCCATATTTGTACTGCTGCTTCCTGGAGACGAAAGCTTCTGCGAGGAGCAGACTGTGTTCGGCCCCACTGCTTCCTTTCTCCTGGCTGGCCGGAGCACCAGCCTGCTTTTGTGAGAAAGCAGCTATTAAGCAGACACAGCAGGAGAAAGTTTAGAAGTCAGGAGTTTCATTCCTTGCCTAATGAAAAGGGATGTTGAGCTGTGGTTGCAGCCTGCAGGGAGAGGGAGAGGGAGAGGGAGTGGGAGTGTGGGGCGGGGAGTCAGGTGTTTGCTCTGTGGAGTAGGTTTCAGTGGAAGCAAACCTGCTATTTCACTACTGTCCCAGGTCTCAAAGACCAAGCTTCCCAAACCTATCCCAGGGAAACCTGGTCACATAAGATGCAGGGAGGCCCCACTGAGAGGTGGTGACAGAGCAGTGGAAGCTGAATCTCCCCTTCATTTACCATTTATGCAGTGGTTAACAGGCAGTCATGTCACTGTCCTTAGAATCCTGTAACAAGATGTATGTTCTATGTCCTTCGGCAAAGAACTGTGGCAAGCCCGCTCCTCTTGGTGTTTGCTCCTTTCCTCTTTGAGGCGCATACATGAATTTCTACACTGGGCACTTTCCCCGGATGCTCTCCTGAGAAGCTCTTGCTGTGGCATCAGGCTTGTCTGCAGGGATGCCTCCCAGGTCATTTCTGGAGCAGTTTGAGAACAGGAGCCAAAGCAGCCTCAGCACAGGGAAGGAGACCCAAGCTGAATTAGACCGTGTAGCTAATTTCTCAGAGAACCCTCGTACTTTGCAGCCTGGGTCCGGTGCACCACATCCGCTTTACAGTGCTTCCTAGGTGGGCATTATTTGACTCAGTGTTTACAAATTCTTAACTTTCATTTTGCCACTGTTTTCTTAAGAGCTAACAGAACTGTTGCTCAGTTTATATATGATGATGTTAAAATACTGCTTTCTTGCTGCCTCTTGAATGTGCCTGAAACTGATCTAATTTAGCACTCATAAATCTGGTAAGATTAAGCCTTTGAAGATTTTTCCAAAATCAATGTCTAAATGCAAATAAATATCTGATAGGTAGAACATAAAGTTTTTCTTTCTTTCAAAAATTTTTATTAATACTTAATTCTAAAGAATTTTGGTTTTGTTTTTTTTTTTTTTAATGTTTAATTTTTGAGAGAGAGAGAGAGACAAAGCATGAGCTTTGGAGCAGAGAGAGAAAATGGAGACACAGAATCCGAAGCAGGCTCCAGGCTCTGAGTTGCCAGCACAGAGCCCGATGCGGAGCTTGAACTCATGGATTGTGAGTTGATGACCTGAGCCAAAGTCTGACACTTAACTGAGCCACCCAGGCACCCCAAGAATTTTGGTTTTTAAATGTCATATGTACACTATTATTCATGTGTTCTGGCTTTAGGGTACTATTTTTTCTCCCTCCAGCATGCTGAATCTTGGTTAAGTCCTGGATTTCTGCTTTGGGCACAAAACTACTTTGGGGTCACTAAAGGAAAACAGAGTTTTTGGTTTATCACCTCACTGCTTTTGCCTCGAGAACCTTTGTTTTCTAACTTACTGCCCAGGCCATGTTCTTTTTTCCTTGTAGTTTATGAAATGCTCTCCAGCCCCCTTGAAAGGCCACAAGTTCAGCCGTGCTGTCACATGAACCCGTCTGTTTATAGGGCAGGTCCATTTATTTTGGTTGTCCTTGTTGTTAGAAGAGGATAAGGCTGTAGGCATTTTGTGGCCCCAGAGGACTTGCAGAAGGCTTAGCAGGCCTCGCCTTAAAGGAAGGTGAGTTATAATCAGGGCTTGCCTGAGCTTGCCTCGCCTCACTGAGGCTTCTTGTTCTTCAGGCTGCTCCTTTGAGTGTATGGTAGCGAAATGAGGAGAGCCTGTTGGGGGTAGAGGCTGTATGCTGGGCTTTGTGGGGTAGAAGAGTCACATTTGTTGCTGGCTTGAAGCCACTGATTTTCCATACAACCATCCTCCTGTCCTCAGCCATTAGATTGCAAATCCCAAGGTTCTAGAAGCATAGCTTGAAAACCAGCCCCGTTGTGGTCACTTAACACATTCCCTGAACTATAAATTACTGGACTAATTTGCAAATGGAAAATTCTGACCCATTTGCAATTTCTAAGGCTGAAGCCCTGGATTCAAGTTCAAGAAGAGCCTTGGGAATTCAGGGGAACAATGAAGCGCTTTCATTCAGTTAGCAGCGCAGGTCAGAGTGACTGTTCAGCTTTGCTTTTCCTGTTCAACATCTGTACTTTCATTTCTTACCCTCTTCATGGAATAGAAAGTATAGACGGTAAGGAAACCATTGTTCTTTCGGAATAGAAGGCATTTCAGATTAGTTGAATGGGAGATCCCCAGGGTTGGAGGAAGGGGCAAGTGGTAGATGGTAACAGCTCAAGTATATAAGAACTAAGACAGTGCCACTTTGCACAGAGAAACAGCCACCCCATTTGATTAGTGTGATTTAAAAGTTAGGACCTAAAAGTAACCCCTGCTGAGTACTGGCCTTTGCGTCTTGTCATTAATAAGTGACAACCTGAGTGGGGGAAGGTCCACTGTGGTTGCTGGTGTGTAGTGTGAAGGTCCAATATACTTGTCCTGGTCTGGGCAGTTTTCTCTGCACTTTGGAATTCAAAAACTCTAAAAAGGCTAGTCTGCAGAGTGGGTACACCCCCGAATCCCTAGTTTTTATTCTCTAAACTCAAAAATGTTACTTGCTTTGGCCTGGAGTCTGGCAGTAGAGAGATAGGTCTTATCTAATAGTGTAGCGAGGTCTTGTTCCCTGGTCCTTCACTGTTACATGAGTGATCACACCCAGTGATGCTTAGGCTTCTGTCTCTGAAGCTACCACTCAAGGGATTAGGAGGTAAAAGATGAGAGATTGCAGCAAACCAACCAGTGGTCAGATGTGTGACAGAGTCCCCTGCTAAATCCGGTTATTATAACCTGTAACTGATTTAAAATGAGGCTTCATGTCAATTATGTAGCCTTTGCTAATTTTCCCCCACTGTTAGAAATGACTTCTGTACAGTGTTTCTTCATTCAAGGCAACTTATCTTTTTACCTGGGAGGAACTTATTTCCATTAGAATTGGAACACTAGCTGCATATTTTGCATTTAAAATGTTTCATGTGATTAAACGCAGAGAGAAACATTATTACTTCTGTTTCTTAGGAGTGTGCTCTTCCAACTGATTCTTCTTTTGTGCCTGGAACAATGCCTTTAATTTGGAAACAAGTTCAGGAGCTCTTTCTGATTCCCAGTCACACCGTTAGCTGAAACTAGCCGCCAACTACTTGTAACTGGGCTTAGCAGAGCAGGCTTGTCTTCTCCCCTCCACCAAACGCTCCTGCGGAGACTGGCTCCTCAGCAGTGTGCAGTGTGACTTGTGTGGTGATAGACCCTCCATGTGAATGACCTCTCTTCTCACCCGTTTTTCCCGCCCTCCTACCCCTTCCTGATGTGATTTGTATATTAATCGGGTTGTCTCTTCTTCCTTTACAGAGCTATTAAGAATGGCAAAGGACTGCATAGCAAGAAGGAAGTGCCTATCCACCGTGTCGCAGACATATCTGGGGTGAGTTGTGTCCCTGAATAGAGCTGTGTGGCTCAGAGGTGCCAAGAGCTTGGCTGCTTACTCACCAAAGGACTTCAGCTTATGTGTTTTCTGTAGCTCATTTGTTTTTAGACACAGAATGTGAATTTTTCCAGGGCTGCTGCTTATCATCTATGGAGATCCTGTTTTATATTCTGAAAAGGCAGAATTCAAACTAGGGCATAAAACCTCCATCTATCTCTTCACCTGAATTGGTACTGTGTTGCTTTTCCATTTTGTTTTAATGATTAGGAGATATTAGAAGATATTTCTTCCCAATTGTAGTAAAAAAAAAAAAATTGCCTCCTTTTTAAATCCCTGTTTAATTCCCCAGATGACTGGAAAGTCTTACTGGGAAAAGGTCAAGTGTAGATTTTAGGACAACCTTAAAAATTAGTTGTCATCTCCTTATGGCTTCTTTTCCCTCCGGTTGCTTCGAAATGGGAGGAAGGTGTGTGCTTCCTGTGAGCTAATACACACAGATGGCACAGAAGGATGGAAGGCACGAATACTTTTGAGCTCCCAAAGGGCTGTGTCCAAATGACTACTCAGTGAATAGGACTTTACCCTTGCACGTTTAGGATCTCTTGACTGAAGAAGATACCTTTGTTAGTTGAGAGTGTTTATTCATTTATTCAACAAGTGTTTGAATACCTGCTGTGTCTGAACTGCTCTGAGCACTTAAGGATGTAACAATGAACAAAACTGATAAAAGTCCTTACCTGCAAGTGGGGAAGGGAAACAGCAGTGTCAGGTAGCAGCAATGAAGAGAAACGGAACTGGGTAAGGGAAGAGTGAATGGCTCAGGTGTGGATTTCATCAGGTGCCCAGGGAAAGTTCGTTGGCTCATCACTTCACCTTCTGCTCTTGGGACACACACCATCCATTTCAACTCCACAGTAACTTAACAGTTAAGGAGGGGATCCAGGTCATGTGTAGGGGGCATCACATCGCCCAGGGGAGATGACAGAGGAGCAGCTAGTAAATCTTAGCTTGCATTCTCAGGGAGCTTGCCTTGGGCACCCAGAAGAAAATACTCCTATAAACAAGCTTCTAGATCACAGCCTAGCCCACAGCAGTGATGGATTAGAGTGTATTATCTTCTTGTTATGTTGTGTTCCCAAGCCTGGCTGAGACTTTGCTTGTTGTTCCTTGTGATCGTGTATTATAAATGTGTCTGGCCAGCAGTCCCTTGCCTAGGTATAGCAGTACCACGTTCATTTTAAGCATTGGTATTCCGTTGAGCTTTTCTTACTCTGTAACCAGTCAGTGCAGACTACAGAGTAAATAGTGTTCCCTGTGTTGAGTAGACTTTTGTTAAAAAGTTGTGCCTCTGCTTAATGAGTGAGGTATGTTGATATACGTTCTTCGTAGCTAAGATTCCTCTGAAGCCCAGAAACCTGGTGGCTAAGGTGTATCTGCTAAGGCTCCTTGTTAACAGGTGTGATTCCTGGCGTGCTGGTATTAGGCCTGTTTCCCCTGTGGCTTACCTTGCTGAGTTATTGTTGGCATATGTAATAATTGCTGCATGTGTCTCTTGTGGCATTCTCAACAATATTTTCCTTAATATTCTTTTGTTGAAGATGTTGGAGTAATCAAAGGGCAATTTTTTGGCTGTTCAACTGCAGGGAGAAAGAAGTTATAAATAATTGTTTTGGAAAACACAATGGTGACTCCTTTATACCCGGGCCAGATGTGCCCATCCAAAAACTTATGTCAGCTCTACACTTCGAGGCTTTCTGGAAGATGAATTAAACCTTGGGGATATTGTTCCCTTTTGGCCTGTGGAGTTCATGTTCTTGCTCAGATTTCCCACTGGCAGTGAGGTAAAGTCCTCGGCAGGTATTTGAGATGGAGGCACATTTGCTTCCGGGCTGTGCTTTTGGCACCTGCCAGCGTAGTGTCCTAATGATCTTTATTGCCATCTTTAAATCTCATGTTTATACCTTGTTGTGTTTTGGTGTTTTCTTGTGTTTTCCTTTTTGCAGCAACGGTCTTAATGAAACTTGTCTTCATTTTTTTTCTTCCTATTTTTTCGCTCCCCCCTTCCCAACTAGAGCTCATTTTTATACATATCTTTATTTTCTTTTCTGTATTGATATTGGAGAATTTGTTTGTTCTTACGTTATTTAAAAATACATGTGAGTTATATCTCCCTCAGTTACCGCATAAATAAAAAAAAAGAGAGAAAGCTTGAACAAGTGGGAGAAAGTGAAAAGGCTGTTCCATTTAAATAGATGTCAGAATGACCTTGCCTGCCTCCATCACACATGATTCAGCTCTGAATACAGGCTTTTTTTTTTTTTTTAAGTGCCCTCTGTAATAGAGGAGTTTTTCTCTCTGTTTCTAACCTCCCCTTCTTTCCTTCACCGTGTTGTGTTAAGTCTGTGTGTGTGTTGGGTTCCCTTGTGCCCTTTAAGTGAGATGAATGGCTTTTCAGCTTCCTGAAGCATGTTGGCCACGTTACTGTCCAACTGACAGGTGAGTGCATAGGGTCAGACAGGCAGATAGCTTACAGGTGGATCAAGACAAAACACCCCCAATAAGGGCAATGAAATACACGCGTGTATAATGGTTTTGTAAGAGTTTCTGAATCTTTTTTTTTTTCTTTTTTCTTTTTAACTGGGTCTCTTTACCTTTCATTGCTCCCCCTCTTAGTTGCAGGTCATGATGAATGGAAGTGTTTGTTGAGGTGATCAGACATGCAATATACTGCCAAAATAGCTTAGTATGATCCGATATGTATGCATAATGCCTCTTCTCATCCCAGTACACATCCTTGGAATGAAAACAAAAGACATATATAAGCTCATCACATTTTGTCTCCTAAACACACCCAAGAAATGTGCTATACAGAAGATGTCACGTCATGATTAAATTTGTTCTAGGCTTCATGGTCTCCAGCTTTTAGCATTGAGTTTCTCCCATTGTCCATACCTCTTCTCTTACATTTTCAGAGATGGTTTCGTCGTGTAAAAGTCCAGAGAGTATCTTAACAGGCCTTGTATGAAGACTCAGCACGTGTAAGGCCGCTTGGCTGACTTCCTGTGGTGGGAAGGGAATAATCCCAGCACAGGAGTGGGAAGAAGAGTGTCTGCTTTGGGCAGAGAGACACTGGCCTCTGGGCAATGAAGCCAGGAGGACTTTTCGTATCTGCTCCTTCCTGGGGCTGGACTGGATGCCTGCCTAGTGGCTACGTGACACGTTTTTCAACTTTGTGTTGTGCTCCACCATTAGAGCCTCTTGTACCACTTCCCATATTGTGACCTTGTTATGGTTTTTTGATTTTTGTAAAATGTTGTTAGCTCCCAGCTTTTGGGTGGTTCTTTTCTCTGTTATTTTCTTGTTAATACAGGGGATTCTTGCCATTAATGTCAGCGGAGTGCTGTATTTTCCACAAGGTACACGCATCTGTGGATACCACCAACTGAGTGAACCCCACCTTTTGGACAGGGGTTCGTTAAACTTGGCTTTTCTGCATCATTTGCATCTGGTTTCAGGGTAACCACTAAGGTAAAAAATATGGCCAGTCTGGTAATTTGGATCCTGAAGAAATTACTAGTTTCCTTTATTTCTCATTTTTCAAGATGAAGGAAGTGTGGTATTTTAAGTTATTGTTGTCCTTTCTGTAATCCTCTGGTTTCCCTCGAGGCCAGGATGTTCCTATGAATTTGAAACCAACTAAGAATTTGACAGACTTGGCACTAGATCTGATTTGATTTGGAGGATGGTTACGTGGTGGTTATTTCACTTCGTAGGTTCGCGTTTTTATTCTTCGAGGGGTTTGTTTTTCCTTGATCCCATCTCCCCTCCCTCCCTCACCGGCAGACAAAAGTTGGGATGTGCGTGTCAGTGGAATATAAGGCTGTTTCTTATCTTAGGTTTGTTACTGTTTTTGCTGTAGCCTGCTCTGTAATAAATACGATCTCCTGCAGATACAGAATGTAAAACAGGCAATAAAATGGGGCTGGTGCGTGGCTTACTGTTGTTCTGGTAAATCAGACAAATCAATTACAGTTCTGAGGAGCTCCCCACTCCTCAGGTTGCAGCCAGCACGCTACTTCTTCCTGCGCACCCCCCCCCCCCCCATCTCCTTTTCCGTTTGTGCGGGACCAGTACTCAGTGAGTCACACTGTCTGTTTCCTCTTCCTCCATTTCCTGCCGTGTCTGTTCTTTTCCTCTCTGGTGTGTGAGGAGTCTGGAACTCTGTTGACAGCAGTGCAAGATGACAGAGCCTGGGCCAGCCTCCTGTCCTCTCCAGTTGTACTTCTGCAGGTCCCTGGGATAGAGTTTTCCTTCTCTGAATGTCTCTGCCTCTTCATGATACAGGGTCATGGCAAGTCCTCTGTTCATATGGCTGTTGTTTGCTCTCCTTCCTTGCCTTCAGTAAACCCCTGTGTCTTTTTTTTCTGTTAGCTGCTGCTGTGTTCACTTGGACTTTGGTTCCTTGCTCATGTTACACACGCACTTTCTTATAACCTCCTCTCTCCATGATGATTTCGCTGGACGTGCATAGTATTAATGATAAGAATTTCCTTAAAGCAGGGGCCTGGAATGATCCAAAGACTAGCTCTGGGGGTAGGAGGTAGAGTGTGAAATTTTGGGGTCCCTCTTGCTGTAGTATATCGTGAAATGAACACTTGGGGAATTGACCAGTGAGATTCTAACTTGCAAATATAAAGGATCAAAGTGTTCCTTTAAAATAAATAAATCGGATTTTTTTCCAGCATCTCCTCCTGACCTTTCCCATCAGCTCCTAGTTTTTCAGTGCCTTTTTGTACTTGAATAGCACTGTCCTCTTTCCCTTGGGGTATTTAAGCTATCCTCCTTTTGTAAACCACTAGGGTCTCTTTAAAGAAGTAATCTTTCCCTAACTACCCATGGAGTTGGGCATCAGTGGAAGAGGTAAGTAATAATATTCTTTTTGGCTAAAGAGAAGTTAAAACTGGTTTGTCCACTAAGAAGGTGAAAGCCGCTCCCATCACCCAGAGACTTTGTTAGTTAGGTCTGTGTTAAATTAGTTTCCCTTTCATGTCTTACTGGCCCACATTGTTTAGATGGTATTCTTGTATTATTCCAGTCTTTTACAGCTACCTTTCTGTTCTGTCTCATCACTGTACCTTAATGGCACCATTGCTCATTTCTTGTTTGTTTTTTGTTTTAATAGCCCTTCCCGCTTTTACTCTCCCTTAGCCTCAAATTTCGTTCTGATGTCCCTTTTATACCAACCACACAAGGCCAAGGCCTATGGTTCTGCCCCGTGGGCTTCTGTGACCTGGAGGGTTGCTTAGCACTAGAGCTCTATTCACACCGCAGCCATGGCCCCACAGCTGGGCTCTGCATTTGCCACCCTGGGGAAATCCCATAGATGCCCTCCCTGTCTGCTGAACTTGTTCTCTAGAGCAAGCATGATACGCTCCGTAAATATGATGGCCCCTTGTGGAGAAGCCATGATTAGTCCTGGCGGTGGGTTCCCACAATTGTTTTCTCGCATCTCTCCTGTATATTTGGAAGCTCGAGTTGTTGCCAGGTTAGGGGAAGGCACCACTCCTCTGTCCCCTTCTTCCCCTATTCCCATTCAAGGTTCTTGAACTTCAAGTGGACTGCAGTATGCTGCTCACTGACTTGGATTCTCGCAGCACAGAAACCTGTACCGCAGCCTCCACAGCACAAGGTACCTGTGATGCCAGAGTGGCAGCTACTCTAGAAGTGTCTCAGCTACTAAGGAAGCGAAGGGTCTTTTCTTTTCTCTTCACCTTTTTCCTCTCCTCCCCTCCAGAGATGGATGTTGTTAAGGTGACCTTGATTGTGGCAGGGTAGTTGGCTTCAGCTAGCTGCTCTCCCTAACAGTTGAGGGCATCGCTTCATTGTCTTTTGTCCATTGTCCCTTTCAGCCATAGTCCTGTGTGGCCACTTCAGGTTTTTTGAAGCTGTCTATTCAAACTCCCCAGAACTGCAGGGGTGTCCCCTTCTCCTTCTAATGAAATTCGAAAGCAGTGGGCATCGGAGAGAAGCCTTTCTCAAATTGAACAAGTTTCTCAATAAAAACCTGGAAAGAAATGCTGGAATTGTTTCAAGACTGTATTTCAGCATTTAGCAGTTTGTGATGTTATGTTTAAGGCACCTCCTTTGACCAATTTAATCCACCTCTCACTGAGTTCTGTTCCTTTTATGTGTGCATCCATGGTTTTGTTAGTGGCGATAAGTTTTTTCGTTTTTTGTTTGTTTGTTTTGCACCATAGGGCACTAAATTTAGGACGTAGTATCTCACCTCCTTTAGTTGAGAGTGTCAGGAGAGATTGTTAAAGACTTTGGGACAGGCACAACGATTACTCAGTATTCTTTCACTGGAATGCTGAGTTCTGCCTGGTAATTCCTTTGGGGTTATCTGATTCTGTCAGGTCTGCTCCTTTGTAGCTGGGCTGTTTTGTACCTCTGCGGAGAGAGAATGTAACTTGTGAAGGCCTGATGTAATGCAAATGATTTCATTCTTGTACAGATGTGGTCCTGTACATATGACACAATTTATTTCTACCCTGTAAGAGAAATGGTTTCAAATGTTACATTTTCACCCTGCGGTCTTTCACTCTACAGTTTTGAGTCTTTAGAAAATTAATCTCGACATCCTAGTTGCGTATGTTTATCCAGTCCTCAGATTCTCTTTTGAGTAAGTTGTAATGTCTTATTGGTTCCCTCATTAATTAGTGGGTAAAAATAAAATACTTGATGTTTTCATTGTATATTTGTATTAAAGTCATGATTTTCCCTTTTTGAAAATTATTCTTTCAAGAGGGGAAGCAGTTGTAGAAACGAGGGAAATAAAAAAAAAAAACAATTTATAAATTGGGCATTAAGAGATCAATTATGTGCTTTGAAAAGTCTTTGTTTTATTACCTGCTGTATACCTAGAAATGTGAAGTGTCCTTTGGTTGTGAAAGTAATTTGTTTAAAAAAGTTCTAAAGTGAATGTCTCTTTCATCTACAGAATGCCTGGTTCCATGCCTGTACCTTACTTGGCCTACCATTTTGTTCACCAGTAGGCTTTTCTTATAGAAACTTCAGGCACCATAGCCAATTGAGGTGTAGAGATTGGACATTGAAGACAGGGCACAGTTTGACATTTGCTGAGTGTGTCCCAGCTGTGCAATTCAACACCTCTGAAGAAATGTTTGATCAAGTGACTTGCCCAGAGGTGGAACACTGTCAAAGACAGTCATTCTTTATTTGTTGCTTCTGAGAGTAAAGTTTCTTCTTTCCAAAATAATCACACTTGATATGTCACTGCACTGAATTCTGTTTTCAGGAAGTTTTCTGCCACAGATTTTTCTAGTTCCCGTCTGATTCCTTATTTAACTTATGACTTAACACATAGGAATGCATGCAACTGAGCCTCTTAGAAACAGGGTCCTAGCCTTCAATCAAGTGTCCTGAGCTATAATAATGACTTTTTACTTTCTTCCTTTGTTCAACAGAAGGAGAAAGGGAATTGAGGAAGTTCAGGAGCACTTTTTTCCAAACAAAATGACTTCTCTTTCCAAAGGGAGTGGCCTGGAGCCTAGATTTGGCTCTCACTGGTTCATGCTCTCGAGTTTTCCCATTCTCTGGGTGCATGTGGATCTTGTTCTTTGATTCTATTTTATGGATCCAAAGTGGTTAAATGAGCCCATTACAGGCTCGGCTAAATGAATGTTCGCGTATTTTGAAGGCAGTTGATAAAATTTTTGCTTCCCAGGTTCAGGTGTATGGTTGGGTTGTCTCCTCTGTCCCCATGGCTGCTGAGTGATGTGATAGATCCTGAAATGTTTCTGCCCAGCCCTGGCTTCACTCTCCACTTCACCATCATAACACTACTTAGCCCTAGATTGAACTCATTTTGCCCTGTGGCTGTTGCTTATATAAACATCTCAAAGTAAGTCATTTTTACTAACATAGACATTGTGCTTACTCGTATTTTAAGGCTTTATTTAGCACGCTTCTAACATATTCCCTAGAGAATATGTTGTACAGAATTTTGGACACTCTTTGCAGTGTTGACGTCCGGATAAATATCCTTGAATCAGGGCTCAGGGTCAGCTTGAAATTACCTAGTAATTTTGTGCCTCAGTTCTTTAGGAAATGGTGTTTTCAGGAAGAAATGATAAAAATCCCTAATACGGTATCAGCTCTGGGAGGTGTCTGAGAATATAAGCTATTACCAAGGTTCTGAATTTGTCGTTCTGTTGATAATACATTACCGCAGCATGTCCAGATACTTTACCCACTGTAGAGACCGTTTATTTTCTTTTACGTCATATGCAGTCTATCCCTGTTTCAGTTTCTCCATTCCGACTGACTTTGTTATTAAATGGCATTTCTTGAACAGCATTTCTTCTTCTGGGAGTGCTGTCTCTTCTCTTCTCCTGACCGTGCCTTTCTCCTCTCCCACGGTATCTCTTTTCTCCCAGGCAGTTTCCCCTTTTTATCCTCACTGCCTTCCGATCATGCCTTTCTTTAGCATTTCCATAATCACTCATTACCATGATATTGTGTTTGTTGGTGTATCGATTGTTAACTATTCTCAACCTGACGCGTGCAGTGGTTTTCCTCACTCGTTTCTAAACTCCTAAGAAGGGAGATCTTTTTTGCATCTCTTCACAGAGCCCAGTTTAGATTTGATTTGCCAAGCAGTGACCTAAGGCAGTATGATACTGTTTTGGGAAAAATATGTGACCCTGGCTACTGGGTATAAGGTTAACTGTGGTGGTTAGTACCTAGACAGGCTAGTAGCAAGAGTACAGATTTATTAGAATATAGTGACGCTATGGAGTCACAAGCAGTAGCATGGGTCCAATATCTGATCGCCCAAGCTCAAATCCTGGCTCCGTTCTTATTACTTTGCCACCTTGAGGAAGTTATTTAACCCCTCCATGCTGTGGTTTTTCCACTGTAAAGTAAATAATGCCCTTACCTCCGTAGGTCACCGTGTGATTGAATGTGTTAACCCGTGCAGAGTACTTACAGCAGTTGACGCAATGAGAGCTCAGCAGAGGGCAGTGGTTCACATGGTGGTGGTGATTATTATTAAATTCTTGAGCATGCTGTTGAGCCTATAGCAAGTCCTCTATAGAAGATAACTACCGTCATCATCATCAGTTGTATTCTAAACCCTTATCCAGTTCAAGTCCCAGATCATAGCCCTCCCTCTTCTGAGTTCTTTTACCGCCTCTTTATCTTTTGAGACATTTAACATATGCCATCTGGCCTGTTTTTTAAGTGCATTTGTCATGTTGAGTCAGTGAATGAGTGATCAAACAATAAGTATTATATTGAGTGCTTCTTATGTGTCAGACACAATGCTGGGTGTTGAAGACATAACATTGAACAAGACAGTTACAGTCCTTATAAGATGTACATGATTCTTTCTATAATTACAGTTGTGCTAGTAGTGAGTATGTGTGCTCAGGGCCATAGCTTATTCAGTGTGGTCAGAAAAAATCTTTTAAGTGATTTAAAAATGAGACCTTTTAAGTGATTTAAAAATAGGGTGTCTGGGTGGCTCAGTCAGTTGAGCATCTGACTCTTGGTTTGGCTCAGGTCATGATCTCATGGGATCGAGCCCCACATTGGACTCTGCACCCCGAGCGTGGAGCCTGCTTGGGATTCTCTCTCCATCTCTCTCTCTCTCTCTCTCTCTCTCTCTCTCTCTCTCCCCCTCCCCCCTCTCAAAATTAGTAAATAAACTCTAAAAATGAATGAGGCCTAAAGAAGGAGTTTTTCAAAGATCTTGTTCGGAGCTAAAGAATGAAGAAACTATGTACGGGAAGGTCCTGAGCTAGGAAGTTGCTTGGGTTCAAAAGGCAAGGCCATTATTGCTGAAATGTGAGGATTAAGGTGATAAATGATTGAAACATTTACAGTTTATGATCCTTGAGGAAAAATTTTGAAATTTTTCTGAAGAATCACGAGAAATCATTGACAATGGAGTGGAGTAATTAGGTCAGCATTTTATAATTATATATCTTCCCCTCCCCCACCCCACTGCCCTCACCTTAGCTGCTCTGTGGAGATAGACTTGAACCAAGAGCGGTGTTAGGATGCTGGTTACCGGGGGTAAACAACTGGGTGTCACAAGTCAGTGGTTGAGGAGAGATAAAATTTGAGATCCAGTTTGGCGGTAGAACTGGTAGAACTTGACCATTGCTTGCATCAGGGCAGTGAAACTGGGTGTCATGTGTGAGCACCCTAAATGCTCTGAGTACAAATAACTGGTGATTGGTGGTGCTGCTTTCCCATGTGGTAAACACTGATGGTGCAGATTTGGGGGGAAAATTAAGAATTTCTGGACATGTTAAAGTTGCGGTACCCATGAGCCATTCACATGGTCCAGATCCCCGAAAATTGGCCTGCGCTTCATGCATGAACTTAAAACTGTTGGGGATACACACACACACACACACACACACACACACACACACACAAATTCCCAGAGAATATTAAGAGAAGAGTCCCTAGGCCAAGCCCCTTGTTTCCAAAATTTAAAGATCATACATGGTGGGGGGAGGCAGGAGGCATTACCTGCCAGAGAAACTTGAAAAGGTGGTTCCTGAGCTGTCAGAGGAAACTCCTAGAAACTGAGAGGAGAGAGCCTTACAACACAAGACTTGATTGTGCTGCTTCGAGGTTGAGAAAGATGAAGGTTGAGAACTGTCCAGTGGATTTAATAACACCAGTTACTGGTGATTTTAGAGCAGTTTCCGTGAAATGAATGGGCATAGGGAATAAGAGCTGATATCCTCTTAACTGGACTATCCCCAGGAACAAGGTCTTACAGCTCTATGCTTTCACTTTTAGGAGTTTCCTAGGAATAGTAAATAGATAAATGTGTATAATGATGGTGTCTGTGTAGCTTTCAATCAGTGAGAAACGCAAAGCATTCATAATTACATATGCTCTCATAGAGAAAGACAGGACAGTGATGTGAGGTCCTCCAAATTTCTTCGGGTATCTTGATCAAAACTCTTTGAATTCTCTGCCATCACCCATGCGTTCTGGGGTACATCGTTTCCATTGGTAGGTTAGATCCTCAGAGTCTTACTTCTAGAATCCCGATACAACATCCACATGTGATTACGTCATACCAGGATTGCATAGTCACTAGGTTAGGCAGGGTTAAATCTGTAATTTTCTTTGGGAAGTATTAGAATTCTTCAGTACACTCAAAACACTACATTTCTTTTTTTTTTAATTTTTTTTTCCTTAATGTTTATTTATTTGTAAGAGAGACAGAGTATGAGTGGGGGAGAGGCAGAGAGAGAGGAAGACACAGAATCCGAAGTAGGCTCCAGAATCCGAGCTTTCAGCACACAGCCTGATGCAGGGCTTGAACTCACGAACCGCAAGATCATGGCCTGAGCCGAAGTTGGATGCTTAACCGATTAAGCAACCCAGGTGCCCCAAAACACTATGTTTCTAACTACCCTTTTCTAAAAGAGTAGTTTCATTATGACTTAAGCCTTTTATCACTTGAGAAAAATGTTGAATTTGGCTCAAAAACTGGAGAGACAGTTATCTGATCTGATTCAGCTCTGCCCAGATAAACTCACAATCAGCACTGAATGTTAATTTATTTTCTTTTGAAAACAAAAACTTACACATTTTTATACCACAAATTATGTGTCAAAATTTTTGGCTTTAAATGCAGCAAATATATTGGGGTGCCTGGGTGGCTCAGTTGGTTAAGTGTCTGACTTCGGCTCAGGTCATGATCTTGCAGTTTGTGAGTTCGAACCCTGCGTCGGGCTCTGTGCTGACCGCTCAGAGCCTGGAACCTGCTTCAGATTCTGTGTCTCCCTGTCTCTCTGCCGCTCCCCTGCTCACGCTCTGTCTCTCTCTGTCTCTCAATAATAAATAAACGTTAAAAAAAAAATTAAATGCAGCAAATATAAATAAGCCAAAAGAAGAAAATGACCTGTACCACTACTCTAAAAATTGAAAAATTTCAATAAAAATACATCTATTTACCAAAATGTGGGCTTATGTTAAAATTTCTTCGTTTTATTCGTAGTTTTTTTTTTTTAATTTTTTAAAATGTGTATTTACTTTTGAGAGAGAATGTGTGTGCAAGCAGGGGAAGGTCAGAGAGAGAGGGGGAGACACCGAATCCGAAGCAGACCCCAGGCTCTCAGTTGTCTGCACAGAGTCCTAAGCAGGGCTTGAACTCACCAACCATGAGATCATGACCTGAGCTGAAGTTCTATGCTTAACCAACTGAGCCACCCAGGGGCCCCTAAAATTTTTTTTTCTGCCCACTTTGCCCCTTTTTTAAATGATGTAAGCTATTTTTAGGAGAGAAACTTTAGTGCCTTGAACAGTGCCTGGCACATAGTAGGTGCTTAATTACTTTTTCCAGTAAATTATATTTTTCCAAATGAATGTCTTTTTGAACATATTTTTAATTAATTTATTTATTTATTTTGGGGAGAGTGCTAGCAGGGGAGGGTCAGAGAGAGGAGGGTGGAGGATCTGAAGCAGGCTCTACACTGACAGAAGTGAGCCCAGAGTGGGACTCGAGCTCATGAACTGCAGATCATGACCTGAGCCAAAGTAGGACATTTGACTGACTGAGCCACCCAGGTGCCCCTTGAACCATGCTTATAGTGTTTACCTGGTGTTATGTCTTCTTGATACACTATAATTTATTTAATCAGCTTAAGATTCTTGGATATTTAGTTTATTTGGATTGTTTTTTCCTTTCATAAACATTTGATTCCTTTAGCTAATTTATAGTCTGTAATTATTTTCTTAGAACAATCCCATCAATTAGAAACTTACGCAAAAGGAGAGCATATAGTTTTTTTTAAACATCAGCATCTGTAAATCTTTTTTGAGTAAAATGATAGGTTTTTGGTTTGATACATTCTTCTTCAAAACACTGATCACTTGTCTTAATTATTAATAAATGTTTACTAGGGCACCTGAATGCACAGTCAGTTGAGTGTCTAACTCTTGATTTTGGCTCAGGTGATGATGTCACGGTTTTTGAGATCAAGGCCCGCTTCAGGCTCTGCACAGAGCGCTGAGCCTCCTTGGGATTCTCTCTCTCCCTTTCTCTGCCTCTCTCACTCAGAATAAACAAACATTTCAAAAAATAATAAACTTTTACAAACAACTAATAAACAAATTAGTTGCCATTTCTCTCTGTGTCTCAAAAACTAGAACTTTCTCTTCCACATTTAAAAATTATCTATTTTTGGGGCGCCTGGGTGGCGCAGTCGGTTAAGCGTCCGACTTCAGCCAGGTCACGATCTCGCAGTCCGTGAGTTCGAGCCCCGCGTCAGGCTCTGGGCTGATGGCTCAGAGCCTGGAGCCTGTTTCAGATTCTGTGTCTCCCTCTCTCTCTGCCCCTCCCCCGTTCATGCTCTGTCTCTCTCTGTCCCCAAAAAATAAATAAACGTTAAAAATTATCTATTTTTGTTAACTCTTTTAAAATGTGGGTTTCAAGAAAACAAATTAGACCTAATAAAAAAACTTTAAGATTCACTGGATCTAAATTGGTATGTCTCCAGGCAGAAATGTTCAATTTTAGTCCTCTAATTTTTTATAATATTTCTTTTGATTTTAAATTTTATGTCACAGGTTGCTGATTTTTTTCTTTCCCCTATTTTTTTCTGAAGTTCTTATCTCAGGTGGGGTAGAGTTTAGCATGCCATTAATTTCCTTACCCCTGAGTTCTTGATTTGCCCATGAAATGAAACCTGTGCTTCATTAGACTGTCTTTTAAATTCTTTACTCTGCACATAGTATTTTAATTATCTCTCAAGCCATTTTCTGCTTCTGTAATAAATTCTTACCTCTTGCCTATAGAGACTTTGGAAGTGACAAAAATTGATCTGAAACTTTTAAAGAAAAATACATTTCAAACCTGTTAGTCATTTTCTTTCAATGTTTATTCTTTGTGACAGAGAGAGACCACGTGTGAGCGAGGGAGGGGCGGAGGGAGAAGGAGACACAGAATCTGAAGCAGGCTCCAGGCTGTCAGCAAAGAGCCCAATGCAGGGCTCCAACTCACAGACTATAAGATCATGAGCTGAGCCAAAGTCGGACACTTAACCGATTGAGCCACCCAGATGCCCCTGTTAGTTTTGTTTTTAGTCGTGGTCTTATAATTGACATCCAGAACAGTAGACTGGTTGGTGTGCTTTGTTCTAGATTCTCATTGTCACTAACCATGTGTAAGCTGTGTTTTTAGATCAGTTGCATGTCCTTTTTCCAAAAATGTTCAGGATGTCTACTGTGGTTTTCCTATAAAAAGACTCATCACTTCATTCTTAGAAAAGTAACAGCACAGTGTTTTTTTAACGTAAATGGTCTTTTTCTGTTATCATTGGTTGTGCTTATTTTTACCAGTTTAAAATAGAAATGGCACCTTTATATTTTTAAATCAATTTAATACTTTATTTATTACAAATTAGATGTCTACAATTTGGATAAATAACATGGTTTTTTGAGAAATATTTAACCTGAAAATAATTGGAAATAAGTCTTCCAGTGTGTTAAGCTCCTCTAGATACCTTATTACTATGCTGATGGATAATGAAAGGAATTTATCTGTTGACTCAGAGTACTTATGAAGAGAATAGTGTTTCAAAAGCAATACTATATTTACTTACCTGACCTCAGAGAGTGAAGACATTTTTATGAAATACAATTTTTATTATTATTTTTATTTTAATAGAAAGGAAGTAAACCAAGAAAGAGGAAGTTGTGGATCTAGAAAATACAACCCAGGATAGGATGTGAAGGGAATTTCCAGGGTCTTGGTGAAGAGAAGACCCAGGATATCCATTGTGCCGCAGGCCCCACAGGCCACCTTGCAGAAGTCAGCAGGAGGAAGGAGGGGAGCATTCTGGGGGGGGGGGGGGGGGGGGGCTGTAATGTAACAAAGT
The DNA here is from genome assembly GCF_022837055.1 of Prionailurus viverrinus. Classification (NCBI taxonomy): domain Eukaryota; kingdom Metazoa; phylum Chordata; class Mammalia; order Carnivora; family Felidae; genus Prionailurus; species Prionailurus viverrinus. The sequence goes on from NC_062562.1 coordinate 145,087,090, forward strand.
CTTAATGAACACTGAATATCGATTTAAGAAAAATCGTAATAATTTGTTGGGAAGTTAGAATATGGAGAAGTGGGAAAAGGGGTTGTTCGGGATGGGGGAAAGAAGGTGGGGTTTATTTTATAAACTTTTCTGGACCTCACAAATTCCAAATCATAAGTTTGAGATAGTTCTGTGGACCGGCAGACTTGAGGAAGGACGTTCCTTGGCATGCCGCCTCCATGGGCTCCACACCTCATCCAAGTTAGAGAAAGTGGATTGAAGGTCAGATAAAAGCAACCTTGGGTTGTTGATAGTTTATTCTATTTAGGTAAATAGTTACTTCTCCCACCATCTGCTCTTTCTATGCTAAACTTACAGTCCATAAAAGAAAAAAGTCATGTAGAATAAGCCAAGGGCGTTGTATTTTCTATTGATGATAAAAATGCAGATTTTTCCACTAAAAGGCAATGACTTCATTTCTAAAGGTTAAATTGAATGGTTATCACAGTATAATTTTAGCTGGTTAAATTTGGGAAATTGAAAGTCATTCAATAAAAGAATAATCTCTGAGCCAGTATAGAATTCTCATTTGATAGAGAATTGGATATTATTTTATTCACAGTAAGCCATATCACATGATTTTATTTCAAGGTAGGAAAAAAAATGTCAATGGAGATATGTACTTAGTAGTACTTTATTTGAACAAAACATTTCCTCTGTATAGCCAATTGAGGGTGACCTCAGGCTTTCCTTTAGCCATTACCCAAGAATTAATACTTTCTTATGCTGCTTTTGGGAGACCGATAAGACTTTTTTTTCCTTCCTGTAACCCCATGATTTATCTCATCTAAACTGTTTTCTGCTTGAATTTTTAAAAATACTTTAATTCATTGAATAGTTAGATAAAGTAGTTTATCTGAAGCATAACAAGTGTTTCATTTTGAACTGGTTACCCTGAGCTACTTACAAATTCGTTGACTAGGGAAAAAAGTTTTCTTAAGTTAAAAATTAAAATATTTCATAGTCTAGGCCAATTTTTTCATTTTTAAAATTTGGGTATAATTTACATACCTAAAAGGTATCATTTGTAGTATCTAATTCTATGAGTTTTGATAAACATGTACATTTTGAGAACCAATGAATACATGTAATCATCACCATAGTCAAGACAATGGAACTATTGCATCATCCCAGAAAAATCTTCTGGCCCCTGGGAGTCAACCTGTAGCCCTTCCCCTAGTCCCTGGTGGCCACTGATCTACTTTCTGTCCTTACAGCTTAACTTCGTGACGTGTCCCATAAAGGGAATCATGCGTTTGAGATCCGTCCATGTTGTTGCCTACATCCTTGTTACTGCAGAGTAGCATTCCGTTGTGTGAGTGGGCTGCAGCTGGTTTCTCCATCCCCTGTTGAGGGAGCTTAAAAGCTATTTCCAGTTTGAGGTGATTACGGATGAAGTCCAGACAATATTCTGGGGCTCCCTAATCTATTTCTGTAATGCGACTCGACTTTTTTCTTAGTTAGGCTGCCATGATTGTCCATCAGAATGCTGCTTTGCCCATTTTTCTTCTAAGCACAGGCAGTGTCTTCTCATCACCAAGCACATCACCAAGAGCTGCTTTCTTTTATCAGTATTGGACCTTTTGGGGAAAAAAATAGGTGGTAGACAAGACCAAGCAAATAGAAATATTTGTGGACACCTGTCCTTTGCAGGGTTCCTGAGGGTGACAGGCACATCCTTAAAGTTTCAAGTCTGATTGCAGAGAAATCTCTTTTCCTCCATATTTGGGACATGAAGCCACACTTGCGCTGACATGCTCTGCGGCTTTTGTACAGTTTGAGAAGTTCCTTCTGCCCTTTGATCTGTCCTTGGTTTGCAAGTTTGGAAGCTTTGCTTAGCCGGGTCGTCCTAACGTGATAATTGGTAGAGGGGTAAAGTCAGGGAGGAAAACGGAAGGTTGTGTTCTCTGTTGAGGGTGCCACCCATTGGAGCGCCAGCCTCCTGAGCTCAAAGCTGTCCTCCAGCTCAGTGCTCCTGCAGTTGTCCTCTTGCTTCATGCTCCCAGGAGTGGAGCCCAGAGCACAAGACATTGTTTCTCCTGCGCTCTGCCATGTTGGAGGCCTGAGTGAGGTTTAGTGCCAAGGAGGTAAATAGTGTGAGAAACTATAAACTACAGACAGCACTTAATGAAAGATTATTGATGGCCTGGCTCTAGCGCCTTTTTTTTTTTCTTGTTTCCTTATAATTTTGTGTTGTAGCCAAAGTGTTTTTCTCTAGGTTCTCTGCTATGTTCACTTCATTCCTGTTAAACTTGCACCTCACTGATGTTTCTGCCCCCGGTTCCCTCATACACACCTCACCAAGAAACATCAATAACCAACCAGGGAAGGTTGGTTGCCAATTTTTAAGTGCTTTGTTGTAATGTTGGAGCTGGATGGCACTCCCAAGTATCTCCCCCGGGGCCCCATTTTTATCTAGAGATTATCGCTCTGTACGCACAGCTGCTTACCATAGCCTCATTCTGTGAATTGAAACGTCAACTGGGGCCATAGAGCCCAGGTTGTGAGAAAGAGGAAGAGTGTGGAGTGATGGGTGACTTTCTTGCCCTTCTAGTAGGGGATGTACTACTTTTTTGTCTTCCACACAGCTGCAGGAAAAATCCTCCTGGTGTGAGGAGCCCTGAAAAGTTCTATAACTATGGCGATGAGTTGTCACAATATGCCTTAAAACGTGAGTGTGTTTGGGTCCTGTCCTTAGCTATTCTGATCTCCCCGTTCTTTTTTCCCCTCTGTATCTGTTACCTGTTCTTTTGTATACACAGATTCTGCCACTTCAGTATTATGATTGGTTGCACCCAAACAGCATTGTGCTCTGGGGCCCTTTAGCCTCGGGTCAGGGCCCGCAGGGTCCTCCTTTGCTGGAGGGGGCGAAAGCCAGGCAGCTTCGGTCAGGTTGGTGGGCTTCTTTCAAATTGAGTTGCTCAACCGCTAGTGGAGCACCCCCTCGGTACCCTAATAAGCTCTACACGTGTTTGTTTTTAGTTCTTTTTGCTGTGATGTTAATCTAAGAGCGACTGCGATGATGAAAACCAATTAGCAGTTCCCTTTTGAGACCTGCTCACGATAATCCTGATTAATGGTTAACTAATAGGTTTACTCTGATTCCCATTTCCCTGCACTGTTTTGTGTGTTGGGATGTTTGCTTCTCGCCAGTAACTGTTACTGTTAATGCCTACTCTGTGGATATTTTCAGTGGAAAAATCCTAGAATTCACTTTGCTAAACTTCTAGTACAATCTGACAGCCTCAAGCCTGTTCCAGAATTCACAGAACTTTGATCTATGTAAATTGTGCTCTTCTAGGATGCAGAGGCCACGGGTGTCTGAGTAGTGTACCGTGGAGCTGTCCTATGCCTGCCATGCCTCTGCCTTGCCCCTGCCTTGCCCCTGCCCTCTTCTGCCCCCAGCCTGCCCGCTCTCCCAAACTTGATAATTCATTGTACTAAATGATCTTAAATGTGTTTGCTTACACAGCGCAGGTACTTTGTAGAGACCAGTTGCAGTCTAACTGCTGAAGGGAGTTTCTTACAGGCATTGACATATGTGCCTGCATTTGGAAGAGGTTTAGCCTAACGGGCCGGAAGTGAGGACAGCCTAGGAGTATATAATGATGGTGTCTTTATAACCTTTCCCTCTCCCTCAGGGTCATCCTGCCTTTCTTTGGGGTCATTCCAAACCCCATTCCTATAAGTTGGAGGTATAGATATCAACATCCTTTGAAATGAAGTCACCCCAGGCACATTTGTTGCATCATTACTTTCTCAATTTCAAGGTTTATTGAGGAGGCAGAAACATTCCTTAAAGAGATGCCATCCACGATAACAAGTTAAATGTAGCTAATGCAACCTAAAATTAGCTTTTCTGGGATTACAGGAAAATGCTTATGTATGTTTTGTTTTGGAGCACAGGTAATGTGGAAACTAGCAGTGCAACAAAAAAAAGACTCACCTGCTCAGAAGTACAGTTGCTTCTTGATTATTTACACCAGTGGAGGGGAATATTGGTACAGAAAACTATAGCTAATTTATCTGCTTGGATTCTCAAAGCCTTGAGCCAGTGTCAGGCCAGGTAACTATGGCAAGTAGATTCCCAGGCCTCGTGTACGTGAGTCACAACATGGAAAACCTGAGGATGAGAGTCTCTGCAACCAGACTTCAAAACAGAAGTCTTTAATACCGAATATTCTTACCTCGAAACGAGCCTTCTGTGCCAGAAGTCTGAACGTTGTTATGTCTTTAAATCTGAGGCCTATAATTTTTAAATTTAAAAATACATTTTGGAGTACAATGTTATAAAGAAACCTTTAGTTTCACTAAATCTCACTAGGTCCTCCTTCAGGATTATTGGAGACTATCAAATGTCATGTTAATGGTGTCATTTGAACTTTCTCACTTTACTGTCCTTAGGGTCCACCTGGCATCTTCAACTCCTCAGTGGGACCTAAACTGCTCTTTATTTTACTGTTCCTCATAATCTAGTTTCTCTTACTTACCTAGTGTTGAAACCTTAGAAAGGAGTGTGAAAGACTGAAAAGCACATGGCTGTACGTACTTGCACGGGCTCTTTGGAAAGCCAGAGTTTAGCCACGTTCAGTCAATTTTATGGTGATAACAGTCAGAACTTCTAAAATAAATAAATCCCATAGCTAAATTAGCAGGGAATGGTTTATGGCTACATCACCTGAGGGAACTTGTCAATCTGACTTACCAGTCTTTTCATTTGAGCCACTGAAACAAATTTTCAGGTTTTTAAGAATTTTTGTATTGAAAAGGAACATGCCAAGCAAAGGAAGCAGTCGAGATGACAAGGAAAGACAGACACCATTGTCTGCCTGGGATGGGGATTTGAAAGAGCTGACATCCTCCAGTGCTTACATTCAGTTTAATTGACTTTATAAGAATTTTTTATTCTTAAAAATCTATGAACTTGAATAAAATTTCCGTCTTTCCCCTTAACGGGTGGTTCATAGGCATATCATCTTCAAGCCTTTGGAACGCTTGCCTCAAGAGGATAAGGGAGCTCCGTGTCTTGTCTTGCAGTTTGGCCTCTGGAAGTAAATACGGACAGTTGTGGTAGGCTTTTAAAATTTGTTTTCATGCCTTCAGTTGTCGTCTTTGGCTTTCACTTCTAATCTTTGTCATAATCAGTGGCATGTCACATTCTCTTTGCCATCTTCCCATATGTTGTCTCTGGATTAGGACTTAAATTGTAGATTGAAACTTAGGAGGAGTCAGGAACATGTGTTTTGTTTTATTACCTGGCTGATAGTCAGGTACCTTTTGTTTCTCCTTGGTTCCCAGTCTGAGAAATTATCTCTCTTGATAAAGTAGGTAATCCTCTAGCAAAATAGGGTGAGAGTCTGCTCCAACTTGCTTTTTGTATTAATATCTGTGTGTGTGTGTGTGTGTGTGTGTGTGTGTGTGTGTGTTGCTGTTATTCCTATAAGCACCTTTCTTTCCCTCCAGATAAATACATCCATAAGACAATGAGCAAAAGTCTGTTTCTGAAAAATATAGATGACTGCAGTTATGAGGGGAAAGGCCCTCTCTTCAGAGACATTAAGTTGCCTCGTGATTTGCGATAATCAATTTGATAATTGTTGTTGACTTACTGGCTCAGCTCATGAATAATGTCCCAGATTTAGACTAGTGTGGCAAAAGGATTTTAATCAGGTAGTGCTTTCTTTCTCATGGAGCATTTGTCTTGCTTGACTGTTCTGGACTTCCGCCAACTGCCCGAAAGGCATTGTCCCGCTGTATATGTATAGTAGAATATGTGTTGCTTAAGTGTTCACTGGGGGAGTTCCCAGCCCACTAAAGCTCATTGTTACCTTACCTTTTACCAGTGTGCCATTAGAGACACCGAGAATGATGACTGTCTCTCCTTTTCTCTGAGAATCTGTTTGAAGGGAAGGATGAATCTCATTACTATAAATATTGTTTTCATCGCAGCCTACCTCACTGCTTCTGAATGAGAGGAGCCCCCTTTGGCTGCTGTGAAAGCTCTCAAATACTTGATGGCTTGTTAAATTTTCATTATCTAATGTGCATTAATTTAGATACAATAGCTCTGTTGCTAGGAGCAGAGTAGAAAGGAAGAGCTTGGCGAGTGCAGACTGCTTGTGTCGCAGGAGTCAGGAAAGTGTGCAGAGCTTGCTGTCCTCAGAAGGAGTTGCCAGTTCTGCTGGCTGGGCTGAAAACCTTGGAAATTCTGACATCCGCGGACTATTCCCCCAGCACATGCAGTGTGATGTTTTGATTCTTGCTTACTCTATCATTTGTCTAATTAGCTTGAGAGAGAATGAAAACTGAGTTCTGTAGCTGATAGCTCTGAGGTTCAAAATGTCCGTGATTTGGTTACTCTTGACTACTCTTGACGGTAGAGTGCGTGCACTTTGTGTTTTGTGCGTGAAAAAAGTTTTAAAGTGCTATGCAGTTTTGTGTGTTTTTCTTGTTTCTATAATTATTCATGCTGACTTGATGTGATATAGGTCCCCATGAACATGTCCTACTGTTAGAGATTTCCCAGGCTGGGAACAGGAACAGTGTGCCCAGATCCCAGCTCACCCCTGAAAAGCTTGTAGAATAAGGCTTGCTGTACAGGCACCCAAAGAAGGCTGCACTCTTCACGTTCAAAAACAGTGAGCTCTGAATCAACATAACCTACTGAAGATTAAAGGCGAACTACTTTGAGTTTCTTGGGAAGGGGCTTTTGGTACCACAGCCTGGGAGTCACTTTTTTTTTTTTTTAAATGATAATTAAAGGTTAAATTAACCTCCAAGGAACGTTAGTATTGGTCTTCTCCCCTCAATTTATGTTGAAGGGAGAAAAGCCCTTTTTTCCATCCTGTGAAGAGTGACATTTTCATTTAAAAGCACTTTCCTAACTTGTATATCCGTTGAGTGCATAGGAACAGAATCGAGGAAAGCACACGGAATGTTCTGGAAGCCTCTGATTAACTATATTTCTTCTGTCGACATCACATGGGTATCTTGCCTATGTCATAGTTTCAGAATAGTCTGATCTTCTAGGGTTATTTGCCGACGAGCTTCCTGTGGTCTGCCAGACTTTTTGCCCTAGAACAGAGAGAAAGAATCATTTGCTCAGATTCTATTACTTTTTTCTAACGATTCTTTTCTTTTATCCACCAGGATACCCAAAAAGCAAAGCAGTTTCTGCCCTTCCTTCAGCGGGCAGGTCGTTCGGAAGCTGTGGTGGAATATGTCTTCAGTGGTTCTCGTCTCAAGCTGTATTTGCCAAAGGAAACTTGCCTTATCACATTCTTGCTTGCGGGTAAGTCTTGTGTGTTCTGTGTCCTGATAATTCTTCCTGGAGCTCAGAAGTCCTGCATGGAGGTCATGTGCCTTCCTTTCCCTTGTGTTGTGGATAGGACCTTGAACCCATCTAGGTGTTTTAGTCTCTAATTGAGACGTGAACACAAAATTTGTAGATTTGACCCCTCTGTTACAGCAGACCCAGCACTGCCCTCTCCCTGTTCCTCATTTCTACCAACCACAGGATAGAAGAGTAGAGTAGCTTAAAAGTAGCTTAAAAATGTATCCTTGCACAGCCTGAGTGAAGGGAATTCCAGACAAAGGAAAATCTTGATGGAATTCTCACAGTGGTTATTTCCCATCTGGGGTAGACAACGCCTGTCATGTTAGTCGTGTGCAATCACCCAAAGGGCTGACATACCCTCCCCTCGTATCTCCCTAGGCAGGGCCCTTTGTCTCTCTTTTATTCTTTTCAGGTGTCATTAGGATCCAAATCTTTTGTGAAAACTCAGACATGACATTACCTTCACAGACTCCTGCATCTATAGTATTTCTCTGTTGCACTAAGTTTGACACGCAAGGGCAAGCCACCCTTTCTTTGCTGACTGAACGTGCATCTCTCTTACCCTATCTTTTCTTCTAGTAGCTTAATATTTCACAACCCAGTAAGACTCTGTATCAACTGTGCTCTTCGAGCAATTTACATTTATGCATTCAAGGAGCAGACTGCTTTATTTCTTCCCTGATGGCAGATAATAAAGTTATTTATTTCTAGTCAGTACTTCGCAGAGACTGTGCTCTTTGAGAGAAAGTGTCATTTTACTCCAACACCCCACACTCCACTCCTATACACACAAGCATTCACTCACTCACAAAGGACATATTCCGCCACGTCCTCCTGGTGCACGTCGCCTTTTCTGTTGCTACTCTGTTCCCTCAGCACTCCTTCTGTTGGATTCTTGAGTAGAATTTGCCACGGGGGAAGAGAAATGGGAGCCACACTTGCTGTCCCCTGCCAGATTGCCTCAGCCTCCTTTTCCTAGAAGGCACCGAGAGTTTCTTCTCTGGATAAGGGCCTCCCCCAGGCCCTCACTAAATGGGTTGTTATGTGAGATAAATCACTCACCAAACACATGGCCGTGACGCTCACTGCTGCTGCTGGGCCGCCACTTCTGGCTGAGGCTCTCTCTCATACTCTTTAGAAGGTAATGATCACTGCACAGCTCTGCAGGCTTTCTGAAGGGACTAATTGAAGTACGACATGAAGCTCAGAGGCAGCTGCAGAAAGGAAGGACCAAACCAAACCCATACCACACTGGAGGGCTGTGCTCTTGTGAGTGTGGCAGGGGTACACCGAGGGGTAGTGTGGCAGTGTGTGAGGGAGGCCATCTGTGCCCTTTGCTTAAGATTTCCGGAGCGGAGAAGTTTCTTATCAGTGAATTCTGGTTGTTACAGAGTTTGAAGTATATATTCGGCTTCTCCTTTGGTCTGTACCTGCAAAACAAAAGCGTCCTCTTTGGCAGTGTGGAGCTTTATCCCTGAGGTGAACAAGAGAAAAAGGATCATTCTTTCTGGGAAGCTTGGCCACAGGTTTATAGGGGAAAGAAAACATTGAAGTTCTGGCTTCTAAACTCAAAACGACCTGAATGGAGCCAGCTCAGAGCTTAGACCTATCCTGGCTGGATTTTTTCCGCAGAACCCTTCTGGTTGTACTTTCTTTCCCATGGAGCATTTGTCTTGCTTGACTGTTCTGGACTTTAGCCACCTGCCAGAAAGGCATTGTCCTGCTATATATGTATAGTAGAATATGTGTTGCTTGAGTGTTCACTGGGGCAGTTTCCAACCCACTGAAACCCAGACTCATGCAGCCTGGTCACTCGCCTCTGCAGCAGCCAGTTCCTGTGGGGACTTGGCATTATTCTAAGCTTAGCAATTCAAAAGACAGTGCCTGCATTAACATATATTTTGAAAGATAGATTACCAAGGCAAATACATGATAAAATAGAAGCTTTTACAGTTTTCTCCTGCCATACTATATGCGGTTATATTCTGCATCTTCTGGTTTCTTTAGAAACCTAGCAAGGATACAGGACGGTGAAAAGTTGTAAGAGCATGCAAGCCTCGGTTTGAATCTGCACAAGCAGGTGACTTCAGGGAGGTTTTTACTCTCTTGAAGCCTTAGTTTACACTTCAGTTAACTAGAGAGTGTTTGTTGCCTCTTGGGATTTTTGTGAGGGTTTAATGACATGTACAGAGAGTTCAGAACAAGCCTGTCATAAAGTGGATTATCCCATAAATATGTTTCCTTCCCCTTCCTCTCACAAAGACTTGGTGAATTCATTCACAAGTAGAGCTTTTCTTAACTCTTACATGGAATGGTATACTTGTACAGTGCGAGTGCACAGGGCTCTGGCTCTACCGTGGGGACGCTGACCTACCCGAAATGGAAATAAATCAAGGAAAGTTACTGTTCTAGCCTCCTGCTGAATGAGCAGAAAGCTCACTGAAGGAAAGGCCCCTGGCTTTTTCCCTTTGAGTTTAGAGCAAGCAACTCTACATCCTGGTAAGACGTGGTCCTGGGTGTCGGGACACTCTAGAGGGAAGACAGACATGCAGACAAACTGCAGTATTGGGCACTAGGTGAGAGAAGTACTTACAAGGCACACAAGTAATACAGAGGAGGGAATAAGTGGTTACGTAGACAGAGATCAGAGATGGCCTCCCTGAGCAGCTGACACCTGAGCTGTGTTTTGAAGGACAAATGAGAGTTTGCAGTGCTGGCACAGGAGGGGCAAAGGAGGAAGAGCCACGTTCTAAATACAGAGGTGTAGAGGTTTGATATATCTCGGTGTGTCAGACAACTGTGACCCCTTTGGTCTTGGTGGAGTATGAAGAGTTGAGGGGTTCGGGTGGGATGAGGGTGCGAATGCAGACGGGATATACCGTGGACCTGCAGAGTCACTCAGGGTATTGAGCAAGAGAGTGACATGCTCACACCTGTGTTAAAGGAAGTTTATTTTGGTGAATACATTGGAGTAAATGAGGCTGGAGGCTGAGAAAGCAGTTAAGAAGCAAGAGGGGTGGGTAGCGGCCTAAAATCTGGCAGTGAAGAAGAGGAGAGGTCGGAATAATATTTAGGAGAAAGACTTGGTAATTCAGGGAAGGACTGGATTTTGGGGGGTCAGAAATGGGGGTGTCATTGAGGGTAGGAGGGAAGTAACTCGTCCAAGGCTCGAGTGTTTGGGCACATTGGGATGTCCACCAGCACGGGCAACACAAAAGAATTGGTTTTAGGAACAGATAATTGGTGGTGAGAGGATTAGGCGGAGAATCCTGGGAGTAATGTTCAGGAAGCCAAGAGAGGAAAGAATTCCAAGGAGTCAGCAGTGTCAGATTTTACCTAAAATATCAAGTCGGTAAAAACTTTGAAGCAGTTTTATACTGTTTATCAATTAGTAAGTCACAGATGACCTTTGTCGGTGCGATTTCATCAGACTTGATTCAGCTAAAGTCAGATTACAGGCGATTAGGGTGTAAATGTGGGAAATGAGGAACAAAATCAAAAATAGAGTGCTCATTACAAAATTCTCACAGAGAATGCAAAAGGAATGCATAAAAATGAAAGCTAAAGGGTCACAGTAACAACCTAAGGATGTCAGCGACTTGAATGCTTTTATAACCATAATTCTTTCTCAAGACTAGAACAGAACCTGGCTTGTAGTTGGAAAAGCTATTCAGTATACCTGTTGTTTTCTTTCTTTCTTTCTTTCTTTCTTTCTTTCTTTCTTTCTTTCTTAATGTTTATTATTCATTTGGAGAGAGACTGTGAGCAGGGGAGGGACAGGGAGAGAGGGGGACAGAGGATCTGCAGCAGGCTCCGTGCTGACAGCAGAGACCCCGATGTGGGGCTTGAACTCACAAACTGTGAGATCATGACCTGAGCCAAAGTTGGATGCTTAACTGACTGAGCCACCCAGGCACCCCCCGGGTGGTTTTCATAACACCAATTACAGAAGGTAAAACTTAACAAAATCTTCTTGGCAAATGAGGATATGAAAAGCATGGATGAGAAAATATCATAGGGAGCATGAGATGCACTGGTCTGAATTCTGAGGACAAGAAATGAAGAAAGGCTGCAAGGAAATTATTAGCAGAGCAATGACCTAAAGGAGACTGAAGGAATGAGATGGATAGAGAACAGGGAGGAGGGAGTGTCCTTAGAGGAGGGGACCCTTGGTCCCCTGAGACACCAACTACAAAGAACACTGAATGTGGGTGTAGACACAGATGCAACATTCACACTGTGGGGCAGTTCACCTGGTTCAGTGAACCTCGTTGCACGGCTTTGCAGGTGAGGGTGGATGTGGCTTTGCAGGTGAGGGTGGATGTGCCCTAGATCATGGAAAAATGGCTTTCTGCTGGAAACAATGTCTCTCTGCAGCCAGGAGGGAGTTTGCGCTGTGATTCTCAAGGGGAAAGTCAAGGGAATTGTTCAGCAATCCCATATGTGCTGCTCTCATTAATCCTAGCCTTTTCAGAGAGCCCTCTGGACTTCAAGGTGGGCTGGATACTTTCCATTTTCATGTGGCCTTTTTTGGGCAGACGGCCCCGCAGCTTGATAGGGAGTGGCATTTGGCCCAAGCCAGCTGGCCTCTCTGTCACGGTTCCTGCACCCCTGTATGCGGAATGGTTGCTTGGTCAGATGGGATGGCAGGTGGGGCTGGGCAAAGTCAGCTGTAGCTAACAGGTCAGTGCCTCCTGATAGCTATCGCCCTTTAGTCCTTTGAGCACCTGGCTTAGGTTTGGTCGGTGAGCAGGTGACCTCACACCATCAGAACGGAGACTGTTGACGGTCCCTCTGCTTGCTGCTGTGGCCTCCTCCTGTGCATACTTATTTCTTTCACGGAGGCGATCACAGTCAGGTCTTGTCTTGAGTTCGCAGAGAAGCCAAGATGCCTGGGCAGCCTGCATTTGTTTAAGAGCATCCTTTTTCCTATCCAGCATTTAGTGCACTCCGTGCTTTTCCTTCCATTAGAACAAAAGCAGTTTACCCCCACTCTTTGGTTTTCATTTCTTTTCACTTGTCATGTGTTTCACATTTTAGTTTCCTTGTCTGAAGGGACAAGTGAAGTGCACGTATTTGCAGATCACTTAGCCTTTGATTCACATTTTTATTTAATGGCACCGGTGGGCATGGAGAGTGTGTCATTGCTATGACCTTTATAGTACATTGCCTCCTTTTGAATGACTTTCTTAGCTCTGGGGTATCTGGGTCATGCTAAAGGCATGTAGTCCTGTTGGCTAAGCAGAGCAAGTATCCAGGTAGTGCTGGTAAACAAATGCCCAAATTATAAAAGAAGGATAATTTGAGGTTGCAGTGCAAAGTAATCCAGGTAGTCTTATATCAGGTTATTTGGTATCTTTCGCTAACTCACTGAGCTCACCCCATTTGCATTTCCTTGTTCCTGAAGCTAGGACAGCAATATGTATGAGGAATTGTGGACTCGGGTAGGTTTGGAGTGTGGATGCCAGTCATCTTGGTTGGAACTCATGGTACAAATCACCTAGAAGGCAGCAGCCACCTGGCAGGGGGTTCCCATGTAGATCACAGTAGGTGACTTTTAATTAACCAGTTACCTAGTCATATGAAACACGACTAGAAAATGAGACTTCCCTTTGCCTGCCCTTTGGCATTTTTCAATTTCTCTCTATCTCTCTCTCTGATTACAACTTCCCAGTGCAGCTGCATTATGACAAGGAAGGCAGTGAAAAAAGGTTCTAGATATCTAGGGTTTGATAAACTTTGATGTGCATGGTGGGTGAACTAAAGGTTCGACCGTGTGTCCTTCCACCCTGAATGTCTTTCAGTAAAGTAGCTCATGTCCTTTCTTTTTAACGCCTCTTCTCCACAACCAGTTCTAATAGGAATAACAACTGTCTGTTTCTCAGTAGACCAAAAACTTCAAATGAGAGAGAAAAGGGAAGGTGAACAGGAACATCATCCCCATCTCCTGGCCCCAGGAATGGTGGATCCCCATTGATTACCAGTGCCTCACCAAATTACACAATTAAAATCGATGTATGTTTGAGTGAGAAATCCCATTCTGCTATCACAGAGGTGCTAATGAATCAGGCTGTTACGTGGTTGTTTTTGCTGGGCTTCTATCCTTAATTAAGCAATTACGGGGTCTGCTGATACTTATGAATTCCTTTCAGATGCTTTAATTGAATTGCAACTTAATGGGTATTTGTAAAGTGGGGTATTCTCTCTCTTGGGACTTGGCCAGTTTGGTTCTGTCTCCACCGCCTACTTGCTTTCAGTTGGGTCCCAGTACCGGAAATGGGCAGCTTGACATGCCCATTTCTGGAGCTGCACTAGTTCTTCACTCTTAAAGATACCATTGTATGAAGTTTATGAATTATGTTCATGTCAGGATGTCCTGGAGGGCCACTCGTGAGGAAAACATTAGCGCAATAAACGGGTTAGGGGAGACTTTTTTAATGAGGCCAAGATTTTGTAAGCCCACTATAAGAAAAAGCAGTCTTTGATAGGTAGATTATGGACGATGCATAAATTAATATGACAGTTTCTGCTTCCCTGAATAGCTTTTAGTCTAATAGTGTAGACAGCTATGTGCAAAACTTGAACAAGGAAAAATAAAAAGGAGTTGTGAAAAGCATAGGCAACATACCAGGAGAGTGCAGAGGAAAAAAACAATTAATTGGGGAATGGCAGAGACTTCACAAGAGAGGTGGCATTTGAACATCCAAGATCGGGAGCGTTTCTTTTGGCAAGCTAGGTGTGATTGATCTAGGCAAAACGACTTAGCCTATATTATTAGTTCTCAGGAAGAGTAGCCTGAGGAAGTGGTTTTGCACAGGCGCGTAAACCTCCTTCACTGCCCTCCTGCCATTGAGCGTTCAGTGAGTGCTCTCCCCGCGGCTGCTGGCCTCTGCACGTATACGATACCACCAGCCCTGGTCATGTCACGTGGATGAACGTGCAGGCCTACCAAGATAGCCTGATTATCTCCCATCTTTAGATCATGAATCATCCCCAGAATGAGCCTCATCATGTTTGTGGGTCATTCAATGGCATGGCTATTTAATAATTTATTTCCACTTTGCATTGGCTAGGAATTTAGAAATACATAAGTTCCAGCCTTCAAGCAAAGTAGTTGTGTCTACTGAAGTAAAGAATGTATAGACATGGGGGCGCCTGGGTGGCGCAGTCGGTTGAGCGTCCGACTTCAGCCAGGTCACGATCTCACGGTCCGTGAGTTCGAGCCCCGCATCAGGCTCTGGGCTGATGGCTCGGAGCCTGGAGCCTGTTTCCGATTCTGTGTCTCCCTCTCTCTGTGCCCCTACCCCGTTCATGCTCTGTCTCTCTCTGTCCCAAAAATAAATAAAAACGTTAAAAAAAAAAAATTAAAAAAAAAAAAAAAGAATATATAGACATGAAGAAAAAAATACATGCTTAAGAAGGCTAAGAGTAGGGGAAGCATGCTTTAAAAACTATACAAATGAAAACCGCTCCTGATTTTTCTAAAATAATCATGTACATTGTGATACTGTCAGGAAGGCTAAGGCAATCCTGGTTTACAGCCCAGCAGTACAATATCCGAAGAGGGGTGGAGCTGAGTGCTGGTTCAGCGCAGGGCAGGGGAGGCCTAGGGTATGATACTCCATCCAAGGACCACCTTTTTAGGAAGGATGTCAGCAGATTGCAGAAGGATCAGAGGAGAGTGAGCAGGACGGTAAGAGACCTAGAAATGCCAGGACCTGAGGACTAGTCGTAGGTATCAGAGGAGACTCCCAGGATGTAATGGGTATTTCAGGGTCCAGAGGCAGAGATTCAGTCTGTTCGGTAGCCATTTCAATTTTTTTTTTTTTTTTTTTTGGAGTCAGTAATAAATAAAGACATCAATAAAAATAAGATTTGTTCAGCATGGTTTAATGGCAGTCACAGACCTGGGAGCTAAAACTCTTAAAGACAAATTCTTGCTCTGCTCTCCTGCTTCCTGGTTAATTATTTCCATCCGACTGGTCTGCTTATCTTAGTATGATGCTGGGACCTGGAGGTGAGGGAGACAGCAAGGCCCACATGGCAGTTCTGTGCCAGCCTGTCTAGAGACCAGCAACCGAAGGGAAGCATGTTAGCGGTGCACAACCTTCTGTGGAGCCCAGCAGACTGCCAAGGGTGGCGCAGCCTCCTAACTGGGATGCTTAGCCCTCGCCCTCTCGGTTGGGTTTTCTGTGCCAAGAAGAGAAAGATGTTGATTTATCCTCAGCTGTTACGGGATGGGCTCATTCACTCCCTCTGGATGGATGGGTCAAAATTAAGAGAAAAGAATCCTTTCCTCCCAAATCTTTGGACTTTTGCCTTCTGTTGCTTTTTACTCTTGATGCTTTTGAGTTTTAATAATAGTTGAGACAAGAGAAAAAATATCCTGGATGGGAATTGGACTGATTCCATGCAAAGCTAATAAGAGCTAGTAGAGTGGTACAAAAGGGTCAGACCTGGGAGCTTTTCCTTCAGGGTTCCTTTCTGTTCCTTCTCTTCCCCCCCCCCGCCCAATTGACCGTTCTTTCTGGGTCAGTTACAGGTTATGTAGGCTGCCTTCCACCTGGTGGGCCTGGTGGGACTGGTGGGGAGGGACTGGGAAGCTGCTCTCTGCTGGAGCGTTTCCAGTACCAGCACCTGTCTCTGGTTGTGCCCAGATACCTCCGTTCTAACTCCGTCCTTGTGTTTACCAGAAAAGTACATGTCAGTGTGGGTTTTTCATTGTCATCTTGTTAGCCTGTTGGCATTTGCCAGCAGCCATTTAGTAGAAGTGGTGGTAAGCAGCAACATCCAGGGTTGGGCTACTCTCCACTCCCCCTGCCCTGTGGGGTGTCTATTTGGCCAGCCTAATAGTAGAAAATGGCAGGACCTGGATGCGAGAGAGGGAGTATAAATGGTGTGGTAATTTGAAATTAAAGGGAAATGCTTTGAAATCTGGTAATGGGCAGCCCCGGGGTGAACAGTACACACTGCCTATAAGACTTCATCCTGGTTGCTATGGGAACCACCTCTCACATCCCCTTTTCAAGCAGAGCTATGACTGGGTTTAAAAAAAACATAGTTCCTCATCATGAAAAACTATCTTTGCCCCCAAACCCTAGATCATTGCTCACCTTGGATTCCTTTCAGAAAATTTTCCTGAGGCTTCCCCAACCTGGTGGACTGTCTGTGCCACTCTGTGCCTGGCCCTTGGTATAAAATTTGAATGAACGGCACTAACACTGACATGAGAATTAGAACACACTAGGTGCCCGGTGTGGGTAGCTGGCCCTAGCACACCCTTGTGTTGCCCCTGAGGGGACGCCACAGGTGTTTACTCAAGGAGCTGGGTAGAACCACTGGCCCCATGATATATATCCTCAGGCCTCATGTATGTGGGGCTCCAAGGAAGCCCAGAGATCTGCCCTTAGTCTCACTGCCATGGGATTGGTCCCGGATTCTGATGTAGGGCTGCCAAGCACAGAACTTGTGGGAGCAAGAACAATTCACAGAAGTTCCTTTCATATCTGAGAGACATCTGAGACACAACTGCATTCTCTGTCGTGTTCTTTCGCCATTTGCACTTTCCCCCATTTATTTAAATTACCATGTTAACCCAG
Organism: Prionailurus viverrinus; assembly: GCF_022837055.1. NCBI lineage: Eukaryota > Metazoa > Chordata > Mammalia > Carnivora > Felidae > Prionailurus > Prionailurus viverrinus. The sequence continues at coordinate 145,104,064 of NC_062562.1, forward strand.
ACTATTAACTTTGGGTGTGTGTGTGTGTGTGTGTGTGTGTGTGTGTGTGTGTGTGCGTGTGCGCGCGCGCGCACGCACATGTGTGTTTTGTTTTTGCTTTTTTAACCACCCTTTGCCTAGGATAAAGTAAATGAAGTCTACATCTCTGTTCAGTAGCCTTTGAGTCCTGGACATATGGCTCCCTTCACGGTTGGCTTATAGGCTTCTAAGTGGGCTCTGGAGAAACTTTGTTTAAGCTTTCTGGATTCCCTGTAGTTTTTCCTTATTATATCTGTGCTTTGCAACAGTAGTCCTGACTAAACCCTAGTAACTCCCGTGCTTACCTTCACTATATGTAGGAAGTTACTTAAATTGACTGCTTCGTCTACAATGGGTAGAGAAGTTCCCGTTTCCCTGCCCTGGTGTGCCTCCTTCTCCTGAGCTTGTACATCTGCTAGTGATTTTTCTAGGGTTAATTTGGGTGTTTTTATTTTTAAATTGGAACATGGTGTCTGTCTCTTCTCTGTGTGTGTTTTGGATGCAGCCCCTGTGCTAGGCATGCGGTTATTAACTCTACTGATACACCAGTTCACTCATTAGCATTTGCATTTTAAATTACAAGCTAGAGCAGACGACATTTATGCTATATTTGTACCATTGCCTTCTTCATGAATGATGTCGTATGTGCAGGGAATTCAGAAATAACTCCTCTAGGGCCCTGATGTATTTTAGTCTCTTTCAGCTATTTCTTTTTCACTCTTGATTCTCATTGTTTGATAGGGATTTTTTTTATTCTGTTCTAAGTTTAGACCTATTTGTGAGTGCTACTGATTGGGAAGTGCTAATGACAACCCAACCCTTTGTATCAAAATAGGCATATTGCACAGAGTGGCCACCTTTCCCTTTCGCATTGTGCTCCTGGTAAGCAGTGCGCTTTGATTAGAAAGGAGGGAATTTTCTCCTCCACCGTTTGGTGGGCGAGAAGACATGGTAAAGGGCACTTGTTCTTGCTTGTATTCATGCTCAGATCCCTCCTTTTTATAGTTGATTAGTCCACGGTTATTTGTTAAACCTGTTATTGCATGGTGCTACATGGGGAAGAAAGGGAAACTGTATGCCTTCACAGAGCTTATTTTTGACAAGAAGCACATTTAGATTGCACTAAGGACAGCACATACTTTAATAGTATGAGACCAGGTTAGAGGTGGCCTTTTTAAGTTTAAGTTCAGTCCTCTTGGGGGAACTGTTGCTGTTGGCACATGGTGACTTCAGCACCTCGGGCACAAGAACCGAATCAGAAATGCCCACACATGGGGGTGCCCAGGTGGCTCAGTCAGTTACGCATCCGACTCCGACTCAGGTCATGATCTCACGGTTTGTGGGTTTACGCCCCATGTCAGGCTCTGTGCTGACTGCTCAGCCTGGAGCCTGTTTCAGATTCTGTGTCTCCTTCTCCTTCTTCCCCTCCCCTTCTTGCATTCTGTTTCTCTCTCTCTTTCAAAAATTAATAAACATTACCCCCCAAAAATAAAAAAAATTTAAAAAAGAAAGAAATGCACAGCCATGGATCACGGACCTGGGAGTGGAAACTTCCTAGGCTTAGGCGTGCCCAGATTAGCTTAAGCTGGTGTTTGGCTGGTTTCTGGCAGGAGATTAGGGGCAGAACTCTGGTACGTAGGTCTGTGTTCATGCCATCGTGCTGTTTCTTTGTGGTCTTCAAGTTTGGTTCTCTTGAGTTCTGTCACAGGGACCCTTCCATTTGGTGAAATCTAACTTAAAACATCATGAAAAGTCCCGGGAAGTCGTATGGGAAGTTGTGCATTCTGGGTAAGCAAGCAAAAAATTTTCCAACTAATATAAACAATTTCTGTTCCCTCCCTCCCCACTGTCCTTCTCACTGAAGATTTCCTCTCATGTAGTCATCATTCTGCAAAGTAGCTGCTGGAATAACCAAAACATAAAGAGTTGCATTTGAAGCTCGTGATCCAAGTACAGATGTGTTAGTTTAGAACCTGATCCCACTAAGGCGTGTCATTGTCACACATGGCATTTCATACAATAATAAAAGAAATTGCATGGTAATGGCATTTTTATTTTAAATGTTTATTTTTGAGAGAGAGAGGGAGATAGAGCATGAGCAGGGAAGGGGCACAGAGAGAGAGAGAGAGAGAGAGGGGCACAGAATCCGAAGCAGGCTCCAGGCTCTGAGCTGTCAGCACAGAGCTCAACACGGGACTCGAACTCAAAGATCACAAGATCATGACCTGAGCCAATGTTGGGCGCTCAACCTACTGAGCCACCCAGGCGCCCCACGCAGTAATGACATTTTAAGCCTACTCTTCTGTTGACCCATTTCATGCTATGAGACTGGCCTCATGGTAAAAACTGCCACATCACATTTACTCCTTATTCTCTTAGCAAATAGGGTTACCCTATGAATGAGTGCTTAATAACTTTTTTCCAGTTCCAAATCCTACTTCACATTTGATACAGCTCTGTATATTTTTCCTTGATTCTGTTAATTAGCCTTGTAATAAATTCTTACCTAGAAATCTGCTGATTCAGTGTTCTCCAGGAAACTCAGACCAACCACTACAAACATTGCAATCAGATCTCCAAATGGGCTTTGTTGTCTTGAGGGCCCCATAGGCCTGTGAGGGGTCCTTCCATTTAAACATGTAAGAGTTCAGGGACAGTTCTCCCTCAAAACTTTACATTGGTTCCTTTCCCAAAAACCAAAGACGTGTGAAGTCCTTTGGGAAAGCTCATGGACAAGACAATGTTAACAAAGAATTCTTACCTAGTCTGTATTCCTTTTTTTCATAGAGGTGGTCCCTGTTCGGCACATCCATTGTTTGCTGTGTACTTTAGTGGCTTCCATGAGCTCTGGACTCCAAATCCACGGGCCTCTGCGCCTCAGTGTTTTCTTCTAGCCTTTAGTGTCTTTTAGTCTCTGTGCCTTTTACCTGGCAAAACTGCTCTCCATGAACGAAGTTGGGCCTAACAGGGTGTGCACAAATAGCATGGAGGAGATGGGGGGATCCCTGGAGACTGGCGAGTGGTAAGGCTGGAGCCACCTGTGCAGTCAGATGACGGTGCATTTGGTTGTTGGTGGCAGGCATCTAGAGGGTTCTTTTCGGTAGCATTTGTAAATGCTGCCTAATGATGCTGTTGGAGGCAGTTGAGACAAACCACTCAGTAAAGAACTGAGGAGTTCCCACACACTGTCTTTTGTGTTTTCATTGCATGTGTTATCCAGGTGAAGGGCTGATTGCTGCCAGTCACTCCCTGTCCTGCTGAGCTGGTGCTTCCGAGGGGAGGGCTGGGGCTGCCTCTGCTCCCCCAGCTGCCTAGCCATCCGTCCCTCTCGTGCTTCTCTGCACCTTCCTCCACTACGTCGTTGGCTTCTGACAGAAACCTTGAATTAAGTGGGTTAGGAATAAACTGCTTGAATGCGTTTGTGCAAGATAGCTTCTCTCACCAGCTATCTGAAGTGCTTTTTGAAATACACGGGAGCCCTTTGTAAGCTGCTTTATAAGCTGTGAAGTCCATTGTTGCTGCTCTCTGCAGCCAGAGTGTCTCTAACCTAAGTAATGTCGACTTGGCTCCGGTCCAGGGCTTGGGATTGGAAACTCGCGTAAGCAGCAAAGCCGCCCACCAGAGTCACTAGCAGCTGTTGCAGGTTGGAGGATTTGCAGAAATTGAGATTGCTGTTCCCAGATATTGGCACTTGCCTGGTGATGAATGACCGAGTCTGTGCGAGGGGACTCTGTATGCTTTCCTTCGGACTTTTCTTCTCAGCCATCTATTGTGGCGCCTGCTCAATGGCCCCGTTGTGGAGGAGGGCGGCTGAATGAAGGGGTGAGTGGCCTGCCTCTGCCGCCATTCCCTCCCTCAATTGGCCTCAACTGAGACATTAATAATAGCTCTTTGATCCCTTGAACTGGTTCTTGGGGCAGGAATTTTCATGGCACCATAGCACAGATGCCAAGGGCTAAGAATCTAACCTCCAGAGGGTAGAGAAATGAACTTCACCTGAAAGAGTATGATGTGAACTTCGTTTTGATTACTCCGGTGTCTTTTGCCTTAACCTGCCTTTCTGTGCTAGCATAGCCAGAGAGGTAAGACCAAAGACCAGAAGTTTATTGTGATGAAGTCGTTAACCGCTAGTGTGTTTATTTCTGATAGGATTGCCCAACAGTGAAATTTTTAGAGGGTGGTGCCATTTTGTCTAATTTCTTCTTATCATGTGTACTTATGCATATTTATATATGCATATGCCGAAACCAGTGTTAGAATGTCATCTTCGTAGAGATTAAACTGCAAAAAAATCAGCACGAAAGGCCTCCATAAGAGACCTCCACCCTCCTAATTTCCATTCTCCCTCTCATGTCACCTTTTTATTTCATAGCAGTTGCCATTATCTGGAACTACTGGTTTATTCATTTGCTTTTTTGTTGACTCATTATATCACCAGAATGCAAGATACTTGAAGGCAGGGACCTTGTCTCACCTTATAGCTGTTGAAACCCTGTAGCGGTTCCTAAAACAGTACCTGACCCACACGTAGCACTCAGTAGACAGTTCTTGGATGAATGAATGAACAAAACACTGAAGTTTCTGGGCTAATACTTAGCTTATTTGAAAATTCAGAAAACAAAATACCTTCTTTCCCTTAGAGAATGAGCACTAGAGCCACAACAGCCCTAAAATAGCAAAGAGAGCACCGAACTGGATGTCTGTGTGGAGAACTAGATTAAGACTTAGAACTGTCCCCACAGTCCCATAGCCTCTCTGGGCCGGCCTTGGGTTTTTTCACTGAGTTGAGGGAGTGGATTATGTTTCTTTAGGGTCCGTAGCAGCTCTGAATCACTAATAATAATAGCTTCAACTTATTGGAAGTTTATGCTATGGGTTAATTCGTTTAATCCTTACCACAGCCATATTTGGTGGATATCATTACCATCTCCATTTCATAAATGAGAAACTGAGGCCTAGAGAAGTTCATTACGTTGCTAAATAAGCAGTGCACATTTTCTGGATCATGTTGTATATGCTGTCATTTAAATGCAGTGCCCAAATTGACATTGAACATATTGTTCCCAAGGTCTTAACCTCGTCTTTCTCCCGTCTTCCCTGCTTTTATCGCATCTGCCTATGTTCTCTTGTTGGGGGTTACCCAAAGAAAGGTTAAGGGGACATTGGTAGTGGCTCTCTTTAGAAAATGCAGTAATGAGGTTATGATATTTTAGTTGTTTCGGAGTTTGAATTTGTTTTCCGGCCCTCCAGATGACACCAGTAGGATCCCATCTGAGATGAGAGCATGGAGGCGACATGTGATTGTGGAGCAGCAGGCAGGTCAGACCTGTGGGATGGGTTTATGAGCTGGGGCATTTATGGACAAATTAAACTTTAGCCCTGAGTAAGCAAAGTCCTAAGCCAGTTATTACTGCTCTGGCACTTCTAATGGGTCCTATGCAACCCTTATAAATTATTCAGCTGCTTTCCTAATGAAGCCTAGTCCTGGTGGTACTTAAGCACAGCTTAGAACAGGTTAGAGGGAGAGAATATTTGCTGACCATTGGGGAACCCTCCTTTCTAACTTGGAGATGAAAAGGTTAAATGGGCTACTTGGAGTAGCAGACTTTTGAGAGATAATACATGAAACTGGTGTTGAAATGTTAACATTGTAGACTAACAAAGAGCTTTCCTCTGAGGAAATGCCTGCTTAGGTTCCCTGGACTGACCCGATGCACCCTTCACAGTGTCTTGACTCTGGTGATTCAGTGCCCCAGGATAATCCAACATTTAAGCATCACAAGTTGTTGGGATTTAAAAAAAAATAATGATAATTCCTGTGACTTTATTTTGGTGTAACTTCAAATTTATAGAAAAATTAGACCGTAATACAGAGATCTGCCATTTACTTGTCCCATTTGCTATCAGTGTATTTTTAGAATCAGAAGATTTTTGCCAGATTGCCTCTCCTATCTGTTAAACAGCATAAAATAATTGCTTCCATTCCATACAGAACACACTTTAAAAAAGAAAAAAAAGCTTGTGTGTCACCTTACTTGCTCCCTTGCCACAACCATGGTATTGCCCCAGTTTGGAAGGTGGGCTGCGGCAATTGTAGATCCTGGCTTTCCCAGGGAAACTCTTGCTTTCAAGTGCTGTGGTCAAAGTTCAGGCCTGGTGTCAGGCCAGTGGATCTTTCTGGTTCAAAAGATATCCTTATAGCAGCTTTGGGCCCTGTCAGGCTCAGCTGTTTCCAGGGATGAGCGAACAGAAGGAGCACATCCGTCAGGTAGTTAGCCCTGTCTGTGCACCACTGGGAGCCAGCACCCCCTCGTATCTCTGCATGCTTGCTGTCTTGAGCTTTTCGTGCTGCCCCTAGAAATGATAGGGGCTTTACAATCTGACTTCCTTTCTGATTTCTCTAAATAACGGATCAGATTAAAGCAAAATGATTCCTCCGTATATACCGCCAAGCATGTTTGGGTTCGATTTTTTAAAGGTGCACTTCAGATATCAGTGATTTCTTGATGAAGTTTGCATTTATCTGCATTCCAAGCTGCTGCGAGCTGCAGGACACCACAGAAAGGAATCTCAAGGCTGATGCTTCCCAACGTGCCCACTCAAAAGCATGATAACTCCTATTCGAGGACCCTGTCTCATGTTTCATGGCACAACATTTTAAAGGTCTCTTTTCTCTTCGCTTTCAACTTTGCACATTCTTATCATATTTGCTCTTCTGCATCCACTCTTCCGGAATTGTCACCAAAATGAAAGCCATGTTGGTATGTGTACTCGTCCTCGCTGATTGTGTCTCTTTCAATTGCACTAGGCTGTGGTTTTTTCATTCATTGGTGAACGGCCTTGATTTTTTATCAGCAAGAAGTGTCGTAATAGTGATGCCAGTGTTAATAGCATTTGTTCATCGTAGTCAAGCATTTTGCCCCCGTTGGTTGCCATGATCCTGCAGGGGACTTCAGCGAGATCGTCACCTTTTGGTACAGCAGGACGTTATTTGGCTTAGGAGGGTTGAGATAGGAAGCCTAATTATATGGGAATAAAATAGGTGAAAGGTGAGATTGCAATACTTTAAAGGAAAGTTGATAATAGAAAGTTCACCGGACAGAGAATTGGAACACCTCGTTCTCATCCAGACTTTACTGCTCACTGGATTGCTTTTAACAGGGTTCACACAGGTGTCTGCCCCTACTTCTACGACTCCCATTGGCTGTACTTTTATTGGCTCTGTCCCACTGTTATTAACCCCAAGACATTGTCCCAGCTCTGTGGCCTTGGATTCTGTTAAATGATAGCTGACATTCTTTCAAGCCCTAAAACTTTCAAGGGCCCTTCTTTCAGGGGCCCTTATGAGCCCTTACTCTTACTCTTGCATTTTGAGTTTGAAATCAAGTCAGCTGGCCAGTAAATTGAGTTGACAAAGTTTTCACCTTGATATAAATGTAATCTATGTGAGTAGGAGTTGACAGCGTTGAAGACAGCCAGTGTCTTCTCTCAGTTCATCAGATAAACACTCTAACTGGATGACAGACCTCAGTTTTAAAGTATCCTGGGCTTAAAGGTGAGCTAGCCAAAGGCTAATGCTAATGCCGTCGATCCAGTTCTCAGAAGAGCAATTAGGACCCTAATGAGATGAGGACCAAGGGTTTCTGGGATAGCACCAGAGAGAAGTCGAGAAGCTGCCTTACCAGCTTCCTTGAAGGCAAGCCGCTTGTTTGGGATGCACCCTTTGCTCACACATCTCCCCTGTATTCATGTAGGACGTAGGCACCGACATGGCCCAGCTGCCTTATGTTTCTCGTTCTCTTCTTGGTGGGATTATACATTCACTGTGCCTGAGCATTGGCTTTATCTGGAATTTGTTTTTCTTCTTCACGTGCCCATTTTTTAAAGCTACAGATTTCAACACTTAAGCTGAGAAATACTTAACGGGTAAAATTCCATTAGAATGCTGGTTCGCCCACTTCACACATGAGGTATATTAAGGGTTCACCTTTAGCAACAACCCAATTAGTAATTGCCAATACCGCTTATGTGCGGTGTGGGATTGTTAACAGTTGCTATGAGAACCTTCAGTTTTGCATTCCCTGACTCACTTTACATGAACAATGCAAATGTGAAGAGATTTGAAGTGGGGGGGAGATGATAAGACGCAGAGCTGGCAAATAAATGAAGCTGTTCTTTCTTGAATCATTTTGAGTGGTAAGTTCTCAGTGATCATTCAGTTCTTCCGCCTCCTGCCCTTGTGGTAGTTTGTTTTCCCTAAATCTTTAAGAAGGAAGTAAAATAGTTTGACCTTTATTTGCATTGAGCTTCAAAACAGTTCAAGTTCAATACTTAGCAGGAAGATTGCCTTTAATGAGCTACGTTTAGAGGAGGTGGATTTTAATCTCTTAGTGTTTGGAAGGAGATGAGATGCCCGTACACAGTGAGAAAGTTTGCAGCCTTATCTATTATATTTGAAACTGAATCACTCTCCCAGCAGCATTTAAGAACAACAACAACAACAAAAAACTGCGTGGGTTTCTTTTTGTTGTTGTTTTATTTTGGGGGGGCAAAAAAGCATCTCATCTATAGCATGTGCCTATGTGTGGAATCTTGAATTAAAAAAAAAAAAAAACCCCACTCAAGTAGCTCAGAAGTCCTCTTTCCTTGTTTTGGACTTCATCTGAGAAAGAAATTCTGGTTCCAGACCAAGCTCCTTCTCTTCCTTCCCAGCTCCCTCCCCTCCTCAGGGTGAAGTGTGGGTTAGAGTCTCTAAAGAAGGAAAAGGTGCTTCCTCAGCCTTTGTCAGCGCCAGCTGTCTTTAGTGCTCTATCACTTTGTTTTTTCTTTCCCTTGTTATTTGGTGGGCCTGGTTTTATGCTGAATAGAAGAAGATAGAAGATAAAGAGTGCTTAGTTATCCCTCCTCCTTCCTCTCATTCCTTGTCCTCTCCTTGCACCTGAAAAAGGATTATAATGCTAGGGTGGACATTCTTGGTTTGCATTTTGGAGCAGGAGCTTTATAGGAGGGCCTGTAGTCAGCATCCAATGGGAACTGGCTGTACTGACCACTTGTTGGTGTGAGTAGTAATGTGCCCTCAGAGTCCCAGGATGGTTCCCTGGCACTTCCAGATATAGCTCGAAAGCTCATCAGTCCCAGTGAGTTCTAGCATAGAGCTTCTCAAATTTGTTCAGTAGGTCTGATGCAGGGCCAGAGAGTGTGCTTGTCTATCAAGGTTCCTGGTGATGTCATTGCTGCTAATTTGCAGACCACTCTTGAATGGAAATGGTCTAGACTCTCTTCCTGTTTTGTTTTTCCTTGGACTTGGATATTAGGAAGTATCAATTGCACACACCAAACCTTAGTGGCTAAGAGGTCAGGTTTTAGAGCCAGTCCCCATCTAGTCTGAGTTTAGGCTCCCCACTTGCTAGATATTTGAAACTCTGTTTCCCCATTTAAGAAGTAGGGGATGAAATGGTGTTACTGTGTGATCAGCAGAACACTATGGGGCCATTTTGCACCCATACTTGATGCATGATTTGAATTCTGTTCACAGAAATGCCATCTGGGGCACCTTATCCTTGTGATATCTGAGGGCAGTCCTGTACTTGAACCAGGGCCATACTTGGCTTCCTCTCTCATCCATGAATGTAGAACTGTGTTCTTAATGTTATGTTCCTTTCCTCCTCTTCACATTAGTCCTTGTTTATTTTGCTGTTGGTGTTTAAAGTTTATTTATTTTGAGAGAGAGAGAACTCAAGCGGGGGATGGTGGGGAGAGCCCAAGCAGGCTCTATACTGTCAGCGCAGAACCCTAACTGTGAGATCATGACCTGAGCTGATATCAAGAGTGGGAAGCTTAACCAACTGAGCTACCCAGGCGCCCCAGCCCTTGCTTGTTAAGAGGTGTGGGGCCCTTAGTGCAGCATCCTAAGCTGGTCAGTCGTTGTGGCCTCATCTTCTGGAGCTGTAATGGATGTTTCCTGCCTTGATACCTATATTAAAATTCTCTGTGTGGAACAGCAAAATGGGGAAGTTAGCCCTCCATGAAGGATACCCAAGCATTGTTTTCAGTAGCAGTGGTAGTTGCCGATTGAATCTCAAATATGTAAGGTTATACACTCTCTAACAATAGAGGTTCTGTGTCTGCAAAGAAATTCTTTCTAGAGAATAACGTTGATTTATTCAGGACAGAATGTGATGGTTAAAAGTAGAAGATGGAAATGTGGGGCTGAAATGGTTGAAAGGCATGCCCAAGATCATAGGGCCTTTCACACATCCTGGTCCCTTCCTTAGTAGTGAGTGTAGGAACCTCAGCAAATGTCCTCAGGTGTCCTCTTGAATTATGGGGTGGCGGAGGACTTTTTCTAGGAGAAGATTCCTTGGTTCTTATTTGGGCCTGCATGTTGGAAAATCCACATTTGCCACATTGAAGTGTAGCTGGCTTCTATTCGTCCTTCACTTCCCAGCTTCTCATTTTTTCCCAGAGAACTTTGCTGACTCCTGGACTAGAGTAAGCCATTCCTTCTTAGGTGTTCCTAAAGTTCCCTGTAGTTCCCTTCCTTATGTTTTTATGCAAGCCTTCTCTAATAGATGCTAAGCTTCCTGAGTCTTTGTGTTGCTTGTCTCTCTTGTGTTCCTGGTGCTTAACACTGTGGTGCCTGGCACATAGCAGGCACTCAATAAATATGTGTTGAGTCAAGTGGAAACTTCATCTACTTCTGGAGCCCTGAATTCTTCAGTGGAAAATAGAGAGCAAGAAAGTGATGCATATTCTTACATACAGTCTCATCATATAGCAGCTTTGATGCTCATTTCTATTGGATATCATTTCCAAGATACTTGTGGAGTTTTGTTTGGTAGTTGTGTTTGTGGCACCAACGTGCATTTGTAATGCTCTTGGGAGCATATCCTGCCTCCAGGAACTGGGACTGTACATGAGTAAAAATCATCACTGATTTCCAAAGAGCAGGCATCAGCCACAGAGGGTGCAACATGATGGAGTAAGCTCAGGGAACAGGAGAAAGCAAACTTCACTTAGAAACTACTAGCTGTAGGCTAAAACCTCAGAACTCGTAGCTTTCCTGCATTTTTCAGACCCTATAGCCTTTGTGACCCCTGGAGATTCCTGAGCAGATCCATCAGGCGGGGAGGAAAGCAGCTCTGTTGGATTTTATCGCTTTTTGCTTTTGCTTTCCATGCTACACGACAACAACAACAATCCAGATTTTTTCTGAAGTTGCCTATCAAAATTGGAAGTGTCAGATACCCAATATTTTGAGGCCAGTAATTAACTAGAACATTTTTATTTATGTAGACGCCTGTAAAACATCTTTATCAATATAATCTTGACCTTTTTTCCTAGTATGGGTGATTGTGACACAAATAAGAAGAGCGTACAGTTAAGAGAGAAGAAAGCATCTGTGATTAAAGTGATTGACTTACTGAGCAGTTTCCACTCCCTCCGCTGTTCAGGGGCCATGTGCTAGAATGTTCTCTTCTTTCCCATTGAACTTTTCTTCCCTCCAACTTTACCTACCACCCACGCAAACTTCTCATTCAGAGATTCCTCTTCCAATCTTTTGTAGTTTCAATCCCATTTCTTCTTTATTTACCTCAGTTACTTTTCTTTTTCCTGCCCCTGGTTTTTTTTCTCTCCCACTTGCTTCTAAGAAGGAAACCTTTCTTTTGCGTGGCTTGTGAACTAGTGCCTGTGCGCTCAGTGCTTTTACATGGATTGTTCATTTAATCTCCCTTAACTTTGTCAATCTGCCCTTTATTTAATTTACTGTCACAATGATAGTTTGGGGGATAGTAAAAGAAATCAAGGAAAAGTTTTATATGCTTTGAATCAAATGAAATTTTTTCCCTCATACCATCAGTGAATCCTTTTCACTTACATCTGAAGCTATTGGAAAGCAAGTCTTGTTAATTTTCATTTATTCAGAGGCTGCTTATCCAATTTGGCAATTATCACTTCCTTCTCTGCACTCTCCTGCTGCTACTCTTATCTTAGCCTTTTCACTGTTCCTCCTCCACCATAGGGAAGGAGAGGGGAAAGGAAAGAAAATTTAAACAGTAAATGTTGCTCCTTATTTTTAATTAGATTTTTCTGAGGCAATATGTAAAAACTGACAACAGTTAGGTTCAGGAAATTGGATTGACTTTCTCAGATTCACTGTCTTATAAGTATCTATTGGTTTTGTGGGCAGACATGGATTGACTGATTGATGTAGACGAGAAGTTACAAGGGGCAACTAGAAGAGTGCCACCCGATGTAATGAACCTGGAGAACCTGTCTTCCTTCCTTCCTTCCTCCCTTCCCTCCCTTCCTCCCTTCCTCCCTTCCCTCCCTTCCTCCCTTCCTCCCTTCCTCCCTCCCTCCCTCCCTCCCTTCTTTCCTTCCTTCACACAGGTATTTACTGAATGTGCACTGTGTTCCAGGGACACAGCAGTGAACAGGACAAAAGCCCACCTCCATGGCGCTGATGGTGGGTTTTTGTATGGCGTTGCAGTACTGACGATCTGACCTATGGAACTGCGTATCTTCCTTCCCGCCACAATGCAGCACACGATCCTCCTGAGAGCAGGAGCCTTTGTTATTACCTTCTCAAGTAAGATTGTCAGTCTTTCCTTCGTTTCTGCTGGATTTCTTCTGTGTGATTAAACAGTGGCGCTGCTGGATACTTGAAGCAAGGGTTGAGAGAGACCCTGGGGAGACTTATTTCATCCTCTAATCTCTTATGTCTTCAATTTTGTCCCTCTTCCCCTGGAAGCTCAGTCTCCATCCATGTGACCACTCTCCAAGAGCGTTGTGTTTGTGTTGGCAGAAGTTAGGATCTGGAGAGCAATACTTCTTATGGATTAATTGCCAAAGTAATTATATTGTAAAATAATACGCGTGATTGATACTTAATATATCCCTCCCTAGGGAGCTGGAGAGCTTCACTGATTTGGAGAGATGAGCCAGTTGCTTGTTTAGGAGCAGAGCTTTGTGTGAAAAGCCAAATTAATAGCCTGGACGTGAAAGCGGGAGCAGATACTGGCAGATGGTTAGAGGTTAACCGCCTTCACCATAAAGGGTGTTGTACCAGGAAGGAGCCCACTGGTTACACTCAAGAAATGTAAATCTCTCGGGGGTGCCTGGGTGGCTGAGTCTGTTAAGCCTCCAGCTTCAACTCAGGTCATGATCTCACAGTTCGTGAGTTCGAGCCCCATGTCGGGCTCTATGCTGACAGCTCAGTGCCTGGAGCCTGCTTCAGATTCTGTGTCTCGCTCTCTCTCTGTTCCTCCCTTGTTCACACTCACGCTCTCTGTCTCTGTCTCCCAACAAAAACTGAATAAATGCTTAAAAAAGAAAAGAAAGAAATGTAAATCTCCAGGAGGTGATAAGAAGAGGTAGTTCTCTTGCCGAGAAGCGGGTCTCTAGTATCTGCACTGGGGTTGCTTGATCCGGACTCCCCCCCCCCCCCCCCCCCCCCCCCCGGCCCTCCTGCTGCCACAGCTGGCGCTGACTTGAAGGGTACTGGCTCCGAGCAGCAGCTCTGTAAAGTCTCTCTTCTTTCTTGTCGGGAAGAGCACATACAGCCTCTCGGTGTGGGCGACGTCCACATAACGAGAGCGCCTTATTTATTTTGGGCCCATGAGCTTGCGTAACGTGCCTATTTAACACCCTCCTAAAAGCGCTTTTCAGCACATGAGCAAGTAAGGAAGCCCACTAAATCCTGCCTCTTCTGGGCACAGTGGGCTGTTTAAGGTTGTTCCTGCCGCTGTGTATTTATGGACAGGGGCTGGAGTTATGACATTTATCTCTGTTGGTTGGGGCACTGATATATAACTGCCTGCGGCTCCCGTGGAGAGCGGCACCTTATCTTGAGAGGGAGCTGTAGGAGCACGCCCGTAACTCATCCTGCCATGCTCTGCGGCCATCAGTGTTGGAAACCACTTCACCCACCTGCTGGGGGCGGGGGGAGGGGCACACAGTCATACTTACAAGGGAGACTTTGGTGAAAAATTATCTAGGGTTTAAAAGCGCAAGAGAGGGAAACATTGCTCCAAATAAGCTCTCCTCAGGGTGGCCTGTTTTGACCTGCTTCCCGGCACGCTCTTCCTTCTCTGTGTTTAGCCATATAGATTTGGGTTGTTTTTAAAGAAAAGTTTGAGCGATTTCTTTTCTTTGCTGTGTTTTTGTTCTTAGGAAATACGTGGTAACTAATGAACATGTGGGAAATAGAAAAATTAAAAACGAACAAACACATAGTAAACACTGATATGGAGACATACCAGTCTCCAACATTTGCGTGTAAGTACTTTCCCATTGTGTTCTCAGCCTATTCCCTGCCTTCTCTGAGAGCCAAGAAAGACTTGGTTTGATCTCCAGATCTGATGCACAGGCCCTCAGTAGCTTGGATTAACTTGTCTGTTTCTGTGCCCTGAAAATATAGGATTGGTAAATTTAAAAGAGATTAAAAACAGAAAACTGAATAGAGAATTGGATAGAAGCCAGGCTGAGTCCTGTTGTTATATTGTCCTTGGTCCTGGCCCTTGGGATTTGTGGTTGAGCAGAAATTTAGGGCTCCTTTTGAACTTTTGAGACCCAACCTTTTAAGGACCAACAGCCACCCCATTTCTTGGACATATTATCAGGGATCCTTAGTGTATAGAATCAGTTTATTAAAATCTTCCTTCCAGACAGGATTCTAGTCTCTTGTGAGTCTTTCTGCTTCTGTTCTCATGACCCTCCTGATCTGCCTTCCATGTACCAGAGAGACCTTTCTAAAATGTACATCTGCTCCTGTCATTCCCCTGCTTGTGACTTCTCGGTAGTTTCTTTGCCTTCAAAATAAGGCATTTATGGCCGTCTGGGACCTGAGCCCTGCTCGCCTATAGAGCTTTGCCACCCTTCACCCCCACCAAACCTCTTCCTGAGCAGAGGCACTTGAAGTATCTAGAACCAGCCATGCTGACCTCGGCGCTGTACACATTCTGCTCGCTCAGGTTGGAGTGTCTGGTCCCTTCTCTCCTTCCATCATCACCCCTTCACCCCCAGGAGTCTGGCTCAGGTGTGTGCTTTCCGGGAAACCTTAGTTTAACATCCTGACTATCTGTGCACATGTCTGTCTGTTGCTCTAACCTGTATGTTCCTTGTTCATCTCTTCTGTATGAACATATGCCCAGCCCTTAGCCCAGTGCCTGGCCTGGAGGAGGAATAGGAGGAATGCGTCCCATGTATGCTGAATGAATGGAACAGTGCTCGATTTTCATACGGTAATCGCCTGCCAGGTCTCTGCTACCATTTGCTTCCTCTGGGACTGTGGGTGCTCCATGAAATCCAGAGCCCAGGCACCCCACTTCTTTCAGTTTCTCCACTATGTGCAGTAAAACCGTGGAAGATGTTTCAGATGGCATCCAAAGGAGTGACAAGTTTGTGTTGGCAAAGATAGCATACATGTGAAATCCGTTTAAATTGGTGAGGAAACGAGGCAAGGATGAGGTTACAGAATGGAAGTTCATGTGAGAAGACACAGTGAGGGAAAGCTCCGTGGAGCGCCTGGAGGCTCAGCAGAGACCTGAGGGCTGTTGCCTGGTCCACCAGTGATGATTACGGAGTTCGAAGGACAGAAACGAACCACAGTTGAGGGCAAATCAACTTGTCATCCTAGGCCTGGGCACTCCGGGTTTGGTGCTACATGTGTATGCACATGCACCCCTGCGTGTGTACAATTTTTGCTGTCTTCTCCCTGGAGGCCCCACCTCCCTTACTTTACCGTATGTCACTCCTCATCTGTCACATTATACAATTTGCTTGTTTATTATCTTTTTCCTCCATGAAAGCAGGAATTCCTTTCTCTCCATTCACCACCATAGAGGGAAACCTAGCACCTAGGACATCTCCTAGTCCATAGTGGGTCTTGAATCAATAGAAACCTTTTCCCTAAAAAAGGAAATGTAGGATAGGAGACCGTATAGAAAACGAGCATTTACCAGTCTGCTACTCATTGTTCTGTGGCCAGGGGAACTGGAGATAATGAAAATGCAAGCTCCTGAAGTTCTGTTCCCAGCTCCCCAAGAAAATAAGTCTAAGTTCAGTTTTTCTTCAAAGTTGTCTTGCCATGTTAAACCCACCACTTCTGAGCCATGGGAATAGAGAGGCGACGGTGTTGGGACCACATCAGCACCGTGTTTGGAGCCAACGGTAATTCGATAACTAGTTTCCTCTCCTGCAGAGGTTCTCGGCGTCCTGTCTGGATCTTGCCCTGCTGGAAACCCAGTCCTTCTCATGTGCTGTCCCTGTGCGGGTGGTGGCCAATTAAATGGCCATCTCATTGTGAAAATGCCTGTACGGAATTGAAACTCATTCCCTTATCTCGTTCTTCTGATGCCACACCTGCATCTTGTTGACTTAAAACAGAGACAGAGATTATGACCTCCTAAATTTTCTGTTTCTGGCCATTCATTGTGTTCCTTGGAAAGCTGTAGTTTCCATTCCTTTTGGTATGTACTTTTTAAACAGCAACAAAATTATGGGCTTGTCCTCGCTAGTCTTGGCTGTACGGTAGAGGTGGTGGGTCGTCGAGAGCAGGATTGCTCACGATTCTGAGAGTAAGAAGGGTGGGGTGAGAATAATGGCGGCAGGTAACTGTTGTGATCAGCGGCGTTTGGCTGCTG
Source organism: Prionailurus viverrinus (assembly GCF_022837055.1). Taxonomy (NCBI): domain Eukaryota; kingdom Metazoa; phylum Chordata; class Mammalia; order Carnivora; family Felidae; genus Prionailurus; species Prionailurus viverrinus. The sequence continues at coordinate 145,120,728 of NC_062562.1, forward strand.
CTTCACCGGTGCAGGGCTCTGCGTTGAAGGCTAGGGGGGCAGGAGGATGCATGGGGAACCATGTGGACCAGCAGGCCCCAGCTGAATCTACTTGAAGTCCAGTAGTACAAGGCCTGTCCATATTCAAGAGTCAGGTCACCTATGGGAAGCTCCCTCCCTGTCAAATAACCCGGTCCTTGCTGCAGAGGGGTTTAGGATAAAGTGGTTTTCTCTTCTGAATTACTTTAGTAGGCACTTACTTTTCCCCCAACATTGTTAAATGCTACATAAATAGTAGCTTATCTGATTTAATATGTATAATAACCCTATAATGCATTTCGACTTTTATCTCTTTCATAGGTAAAGAAACTGATACCAGTTGGCTGTGTAAATGGCACCCCTGGAATGAATTGGGGCCTTGCAGGCACAGCCATGCATGGGGGCCCTGAGAGGCACAACTAGGGCTAACCCTGAGCTACTTTGAGTGTCAGAGTTGGCAGGCAGGTTACTGACAAGAGTCCTGTAAGACCAGAGTTCGGGTTCCTTCTGAACACGTCGTTTTAAAGAGACTATTTTATGTCATTTTCATCCATTCTTATGTATCCGGAGTGCTTGCTTCTTCTCTGTGGAACTGTGTCTGTTCCACTTTAAAACAGGCAAGTGGCCCTTTCCTGAAGCATCAGTCGCCTTTCATGCCTTCCCTCAGGTCTGTGCAGAATGCATAGGTGAGAGGGGTGCCGGGTGGCTCAGTCGGTGGAGCGTCCGACTTCGGCTCAGCTCATGATCTTGCAGCTCATGAGGTCAAGCCCCACATCGGGCTCCGTGCTGACAGCTCGGAGCCTGGAGCCTGCTTTGGATTCTGTGTCTCCCTGTCTCTCTGCCCCTAACCCACTCACATTCTGTCTCTGTCTCTCTCAAAAATAAATAAACATTTAAAAAAAAAAAAAAAAAGAATGCATAGGTGAGGAGCTGTGGGGAGAGTAAACTGTGAGTCCACATTCTGGAGGCATCAAGCATGAGTGCCAGACTAGAACCAGTGACTTCTTGGCCGCCTGGTGTGTGTCTGCACACACAGGAAATGTGACTGCAGGTGTGAGTTGAGGGTAGAGGGATAGAGAGAGAGCACGTAGCACGCTGGCATGTTCGCTGATTGCCACTGTTATTACAGATCTAAGGCAGTGTTGAATTAGCCAATTAATAAAAATGAATATGCCATTGGAAACTACGTTTGTGTGGGGCTTTTTGTTGTTGTTGGTAAATTGGCTAATTTGACACCATCCTAGAATGGTAGCGATTGTAATAGCAGCAGCCCACGAGTTCAGGAGAGGGTGGGGGTGATTCCCTCCAGAGCTTCCTCGGGCATTTCCACATGCCCTGTGCTCTTATTCTGTGAGGCAATGGGGTAAGCCGTATCTGCACATCAGCTGGCAGTGGCCTTTTGGACTCCACAGGATGCTGGCCAGACCTTCGTTGTCATGGGGGTGCCACTTAGGAGTTGTTCCCTTGCCACACTATGTTGCCATCGTTTTTAGAATACACATTCCTACACATATAGCTGTTAGTATATTTATTCATCCTGGATGCCATTCTAACAGTGACTCTCCATTTCACTCAAAGGAAAAACTAGAGTTTTTATTGTGGCCTCCAAGTATGGCCCATCTACCCCCCACCCCCACCCCCCCACCCCCAGTGTATGTATTCCCAACATGTGCAATTATGCTTGGCATGTGATAGGTGCTTGGTAAATATTTGTTGAATGAACAAATTCTGACTAGCCACAGTGCTCCCCCATGATGGGGATATCTAAAAAGCTGTGTTGGCAGTCATGTGGCGAGTGTAGGTTTTCACTTCATCCTCAGTACTTTGCAAACACCAACCAACGGAAAAGTCCCTTCGTGTTCTGCCTCCCTCCCCCAACCCCTTCTTCCCCAGAAGCCTGCCATCTATCCTCATCAGTTGGAGAGAGAGGTAGAAATAAACCTGCTTCTCAAGCTGCTGCCCATTTGTGCTCTGGAGCTGACTGGTGGGGAGATAAGGGCCAACAGTGCCTTTGTTTCTGTCACTTTCTCCTTTCCCAGTCCCACATGGCAGTATCTGGGCCAGTACTACAGCTGCTGGCTGAGACACCCTGTTTTTCTCACCTTTCTAGAATGGATCCTCATTACTGATTCCTAGCCATACTGGAGGCATAGACTTTACCTAAGACAGTTTACTGTGTGGGATCGCCTGGATAGGCATTACTGGTCTTTGTCACTAAATGCCATTAGCAGCTCCCCTCCTTCCAGCCATTGCAGCAACCAAAAATGTCCCCTACAGATTTTCAGACTCCCTTTGGAGCTGATACTGCTTCTAAGACCCACTAATCACGAGGTGAAGAAGAAAGAAAATATATCTATCTAGAAAATGAGGTGGGGTTACAGAAGTTTTGCTGAGCATCATACTTTTTTTTTTTTTTTTTTGAGGCCCTGGCTGAGGTTAAATAAAGATGAATTAATAATGAAGTCAAATCAGCCTGGTTATAGGACTTATCCCATTCAGCTATGCTCTACAGCCCTAGGGGCATCACTTGCTGAGAAAATAGACATTAAATCTGTATTCACCATGATCCTTTTGTGTTGATCTGTGCAGCAAAATGGACCAGGTTGCCATCTATATTCACATCTTCTCGGAGTTATATTTTAGGAGGGAGATTAGGGCCAGACTCTGAGAGCCTTTAAAGGATTATATCAGATGCCGCAGTGTTAACAGTGAAATTGGAACGAAGGCTCAACTTCTGAGAGGCTCGATACTAGGCTGCCAGTTGCCCACGAACATCCTGGAATGGAGTTTAGGGGAATCCCAAGAGGCGATAGTCCCGGGATGGACTTGGGGGCATAGAGAGGTCCTTGTCAGAGGTGCCTCAGTCAACTTCCCTTTTTTCTGTCCAGAGAAGCATTCATTAAATGCATCCTCATCCCTTCAAACCATGTAAACCCACACACACGTGGGCCCTCTCTAGGTTTCCCACAGTCAGAGCATTTTATCCAGATAGTTATTGGATATAATGAGAAATATATACTTAACCTGCTTTGCAGGATTAGGTAATTAAGGAGCGTGAAGTTTGAACGTATTACTGAATATACTTCTAAAATCTTGTTACAATCAGTGGCAGTTTTTTTCAGACACTAACTACAAATGGTGTTTACTTACAAATATTTTTTCTCTTTTTTACAAATGGAGCTACATGATGATGAGGTCTAGATTCAGGTATCTTCATTCTGAGCTGCATGAAAAGCAAGCTGAAGTAAGAAAATAGAAGAAAGTTTAGGATGATAACAAATAAAATTAAATCCTTTGATTGCCACTGTAACAAACACGTGCAAAAAGTACTCGTTTTCAAGAAAGGAAAAAAAGCAAAACCTAAAACCAAAACAACCAAAGTTTAAATACCACTTTTGCCACGTGAAATTGTCTAATCAGCCTCATTTTCTTCTATTGACATCATCAGCTTCTGTTTGTTCTGATGCTTCATTTTTAGTATCTTTATGGGCTTATGAAAGCAGAAAGATTCCCTGGGTTGGAACAAGCTTCTCTACCATTTCCTGTGGGCCCATTCTCAACCAAAATAAATCAACACAAATGCCAGTGTCTGCTCTCTTGCCAGGCCTCTGAGACCTCCTTGGAAGAAAAAGGGTATATCTTATCAAGCTCGGTGAAATCAACAAGCAGATTTAACCCAGAATACCCTCCTGCAACAACACTGTTCCCCTTTGGGGACAGCAGGGCATCATACCAGCACCACTGATAGCTGATTGGCCTGCTCGTTCTCAGCACATAACCTATGAGCTGCAGGGATCTGATCCTGTAAGCTTATTAAGATCATTCTGCATAACTTTTAGAAATTAAGAGAGTATAGAGGCGCCTGGGTGGCTCAGTTGGTTAAGCATCCGACTTTTGGTTTCAGCTCAGGTCATGATCTCACAGTTTGTGAGTTCAAGCCCTGCATCAGGGTCTGTGCTAACAGCAAGGATTCTCTTGGGATTCATTCTCTCTCTCTCTCTCTCTCTCTCTCTCTCTCTCTCTCTCTGCCCCTCCCCCACTCGCTGTCTCAAAATAAACTTTAAACAAATTTTTTTAAAGAAATTAAGAGAGGGGCGCCTGGGTGGCGCAGTCGGTTAAGCGTCCGACTTCAGCCAGGTCACGATCTCGCGGTCCGTGAGTTCGAGCCCCACGTCGGGCTCTGGGCTGATGGCTCAGAGCCTGGAGCCTGTTTCCGATTCTGTGTCTCCCTCTCTCTCTGCCCCTCCCCCGTTCATGCTCTGTCTCTCTCTGTCCCAAAAATAAATAAACGTTGAAAAAAAAAAATTTTTTTTTAAAAAAAAGAAATTAAGAGAGTATAAATGTAGGATAACTACATTGTGCATAATGTATTCCTTTTCTCATTGTGATTAAAAAGAAAAATAATTCCAGAGAGTTCTGATGTAAAGCCGTAGTACTTTTAACGTAAAGGAGTATGATGGATTCTCCTACTACTTGGAATTGCTGTGCTAGGAGGAAGATGGGGAAAGGGAATGAATATAGTCAAATAAATTAAGCCTCGAAACCCAGATCGTGCTGTGTAAGCAAGCTGACTACAAATCAAACAGAGAAGTGTTTGCTGAAGAATATGTGATCTTAGTTGAGGCTGAACAAAACCAGCCTCTTTGTACATATGTGTATATTTCTCTTGACATGTGCAAAGTCTGCAGTCCCAGATCCCTTTGGCAAAAAGTATCCGCCATCCATGAAGAAGAAAACTGCAGAGCAGATTTCCCCGGATAGCAAAGAGTAATCTTTGTCAAATGTAGATAAGCCTGTTGGCAAAGAGTAGATTGGACTTTTTTTCTGTGTGGTTTTTCTGGCTTTAAGGATCCCCAGATTTCCTGTGTTTGTTTATTGTTTTTAATATGTGAGTTTTATTTCTTAACATTGTTCTGGCTAGCATATATCAGCCTGAAAGATCAAGTCCTGGTGTGGGTCACAGCGATCAAGCCCGGTGTGTTTGATCAGGCCCATCATGCAGGCAACTTCTGTCAGCCTTTCTGGAGAAAGTACTAAAAACCGTCCAGCTTCTCATTTTACAGAGGAGGAAACAGAGGCACAAAGAAATGGAATGGCATTGTCATGGTCACAAACTCTTTGTAATACAGTGGGGGTTTCACCCCATGGACTTGTAACTCTACAGCTTGCATTCTGCAATAACACATTTCCTAACTTAAAACCTTTTTTGAACAGATTGCTTCCAACTCAGAGCCAAAGCTACTTTAAGCAGCAGTTCAAATGATACTGTGATCTCTTGGAGTCTATAGAAAACTTGGGAGTAGAGCATATTTTCCTTCTTAGAACCTCAAGTCAAATCAACAATTACTTTATAGCTTATTCTGATGATTGCATTCTATTTGATCTATTTTTCTCTAAGTTGTTCAACAGCCTTAGGCCAAAATCATTATGTTCTGACCTGAACAAGGAGATTGGGGCAGCTGGATTTGAAACTGTGAAATGCAAAGCATGAATAGGGTACAGCAAGTCATTGTCTTGGGATGAGTGTAGATGGTGAGTGAGGGAGTACTGGTGGGTAAGACTGGAGCTGTGTATTTCTCAATGGGGGGGCCAGAGAGGCATCTTGGGTGGAATGTTTACTCCTTGTCTGGACTTGCCATGAATTGCAGGATGTTGAACATCTTATCCTCCCCCCAGAAATACCACAGCACCCTCTGCCAGCGCGAGCACTGAGCACATCAGTAGACCGAGCAGTCCCACAGCAAGAGCTCCCAGAGGATGTTGCACGGTCCCCAGTGAGAAATCTGTTGTTTGGTACCACGGGTGGAGAAGGCGAAAGGTAGAAGCTGAGGGAACACTGCAAACTCACTGTCCTGATTCAGGACCTTGCAGTATCCTTTTCAGTAGGATCAGTGTTTACTGACCATGACATCCAGAGAGCGCACCCCCATGCCACCCTGATGCCTCATGTACAAGTTAGTGGCAAGAATGGGAGTGATGAAAAAAATGTTTGCTGAAATCACGATGGGGAAAAAATCCGTAAGGAATGTAATTTCTGTTTTCATGTAACTATCACTTGTTGCTATCTGTGCTGTAGCTTTCTGGGAGCCTGAATAACGGCAGTTTGATTTACTCTCTTCCTGAATTCCCAGCTGTTGTCTGTTCTTCATGCTTCACAAACCTCAGTCAGAAACAAGTCCTGGCATCGAGGAGATGCGGGCCCTTTCTTCCCATGTAGCACCCTGCCCCTCCTGGCTGATCATTACTCCTGTCATGCTTGTCAGAGTCAACAGTATCCTCAAATTATGTTTATCTGCACTAAACATGCTTTTCCATTAGATGCAGTTTAGTCTGCATTAACTAAATTTCCTAAAAATGTTTCTAAGAGGGCCAACAGGTATTTTGGGTGTTATTTGATCTGTCAGCAGTGTGGCTTCTTTTTTTTTTTAAGAGCACAAGTGGGGCAAGGGCAGAGAGAGAGAAAGAGAAAGAGAAAATCTCAAGCAGGCTCCACATTGGGTGTGGAGTCCAGTGCAGGACTGAGTCTCACAACCCTGAGATCACGTCCTGAGCCAAAGTCATTCAGTGGACTGACTGAGCCACCTAGGCAAGTATGGCTGTTTTTAAGCAGTGGTTTAGACCATGGTTAAATATGCTAAAATTTATCAAGACCATTATCCTCTAGAAGTATCCATTTGTGTAATAATACGTACTTTCTGGGTGTTTTCCCATTCTTCCCCCGTCCCCCCCCCCCCAAGATGTTTATCACAGTGCTGTGAGGTAGGGAGGGCAGTTGTCACTATGTAACAAGTGAAAAAACATGGAGACTCAGAAAAGTTGTTTCTTGGCCAAGGTCACACAGCTTAATTAAGGATGGAACTGGCACTTACTCCTCCACTATTTCCTCCCTCTCCTTTTCAGAGACTGAGGGAGGAGACCAATTTGATTTGTCCTCTTTGGATGTCAGAACAATGTTTCTTTTTTTAAAAGAATATTTTAAGCTTTTCAATTCCGATCTTCCATTGAGACAAGTTCTTTATTCTGCTGCCAACGAATTGTGACCTCCTGTCAATCAAATATATCTGTCCCTCTTTAACCCACTCTACTTGTGGTTTTGAAAGTTGTCTCAGTAACAGAGACCTGCAGTGCGTGTTGCCTGATGTATGTATGTAATGTGGGGAAAAGCCATTTCCATAGGAGTAGGAAGTTCACACATTTTGGAAACTGCAGATGAATTCTAAAACAAGGCCCCTTTCTACTCTTTCAGCCTCCTTTGGATTTCTCTGCAGAGGTTTGATAATTAGACGTTGACACAGGGAAGTTTAAGTTATGATAATGGTTCTCAAATAGATCATAATTTTAATTAAAAAGAAATCTGATAACATGAAAAGCTATGTTTACATATTAGTTATACATACAGAGTGTTTGAATAATTATTATCTGTTTTGATTTTATGAAATGGTAACAAAATTTGTTGGGACAAAGAATGCATAGGAGGCAGTTAGTTGTGTCCTACTAAGCCAGTTGTTCCTTTTCTGACTCAGAGGTGAGTTGTGGGAGGAAGATTTGTGCTCTTCCGGGGATCGGCTCTCATACAGCCTGACCTGGTCTGGGGTTCCTAGAAGGGACTCGTGTGCCTTCCCAGGACACACATGCAGACTTTGTTCTTGTTCCTCCTCCCAAATGCCACAGCACCTTTCTGCCATTTTAAACACTGGGAGTTTACTACCACCCCCACAGATTTCCTTGATGTATGTTCCTCTGGCCAGTTATTATTCTTAATATTCTTAAAGAATTATAAGAGTAAAAATGCCAAGGTTGACCCCTCTACAAGTCCTCATGGTGTCCCCTGCTGCCTGTGTCATCGCATGATCCTTCTAAGTGTATTATCGTTGCATTGCCTAGTAATTGTTTCTTTGTCTGGCGTTTTGATACCTGGGACCTCATGGAGACTCAGTAGGTTGGTGATCTGTTGGTCAGCCTAACCAACCACCCTGTCCTAAGGAAAAAGGTCATTGTGGAGTGTCCCTGTCTCTAGTCAGTCACTGTGAGCACCTTAAACCAGGGCAGGAGGTTGGGCTGAGCTTGTTTTTTGTCTTCTACCAGATCTCCAAGCAAGCAGAACCTGCAAACTCATGTGGGAGGTGGGGCATAGGAAAGAGTAAATGATCTAGCAGACGGGACACTCAGTGTCTGATCCTGGTTCCACTCCCTCATATATAAAACCAGAGTGGTGGACAAAGATAATCTCGGGGTCTCTTAACTCCCGCTTTGGGAATTCGGTGATACATCCCTTTTTGAGGAAGACACTTTACTGTATTCATGACAAATGTGGGTTTGTAATGGCCCAAAGTCTGGATCTTCCATTTATAAACCCTGCGGCCAAGGACAAGGTATTCAGCCTCTCTTTGCCTTAGTTATCTCATCTGTAAATTAAAGTACTATCTGGTGCCTAACAGCAGAAGTTAACACATTGTTATAGTAGCTGTCGCTGCTGTATTCATTTCTTTGTGATGAGACCATATTCTCTTGATATACATCGAAAAAACTATATGTAAGCCTAGCTATGTAAGTCGCCCACCCCACCCCCCATCTTCTGTGGAGCACTGGGTGTTAACCCTTTCTGGTATTTTAACATTGACTCCGGATTCTTGCCTATTTGAGTATTTTTTTTCCCACTTTGCTAATCCTTTTTTTTTTTTTTTTAATTGTATTTAGATCCAAGTTGGTTAACATATAGTGCAATAATGATTTCAGGAGTAGAATTTAGTGACTCATCACTTACATATAAAAGCTGGTGCTCATCCTGACGAGTGCCCTCGTTAATGCCCATCACCCATTTAGCCCCACTCCCCACCCACCTCCCATCCAGCAACCCTCAGTTCGTCCTCTGTATTTAAGAGTCTCCTGTGGTTTGCCTCCCCCTCTGTTTTTCATCTTCTTTTTCCTTCCCTTCCCCTCCCCTATTCTCATCTGTTTTGTTTCTTAAATTTTTCTCATCTGATTTATATGAAGTAAGTAGATCTTCAGTATCTTCACCTCATTTGTGAATAAATATCCTGATTAGGCCCTAGGGTACACTATCATCACTTGATCATTTTCACAGGACCACAGGGACAATGAACTCAAGTACTTAACATTCCTTCATTCCTTCAACTCGCCCATGCCCAGGCCACCCTTTGCAGGCACTCATTTTGCTGGAATTCAGCTCTGAGTTGTTCAGATGTCACCGTACCCTGTAGCTCAGTTTCCTTGCTTTTTGGGGGTGGTCTCGAGCTTTCTACACATCTAAGAAAACTACAGTCCTTCTCTCTCAAAAATGCCTCATATGTGAGGAGAGAAGAAAGGGTGTGGCCAGCTAAGGAAAAAGAAGGCCTTGAAAAAGCACTGTTATTCGAAAGGAGAAATGGTTTTAAATGGCCCACATGTCTGCTGGAAGAGGGACATTAAAGGCTAGTTGGAAAAGTCAGATACCCCAGTCTTTGAAGGGCCCTGTATCTGCAAGGTTGCTTACACTGTATCTCAGAGATAAGTTGTTGACAACTTTGAGTCACGGCCATTCTTACTGAATTTGAATCCGAAGAAGACTGTCTGTCTTCTCTTCAGAAAATATGTGCACACACAGATCTCATAAAATTTCATTAGATTCACAAACACTAGCCTCTCCCCCAAGCCCATCATTGACCACCCGCCACCCACCCCCACCCCCCCCCCCAGGTTGGGAACTCCTGAGGTAAGATCTAGGAAGAAATGAATGGTGGGTAACGCATTGTCATTTAAAAATTTTTAGGTATGACTATTACGCAGTAAGGCACACACAAGTATATACCTTGATTAATTTTTTTGAGAGAGAGAACATGAGCAGGAGAGGGACAGAGAGGTGGGGGTGGGAGGGAGAGAGTCTTAAGCAGGCTCTATTCCCAGCACCGAGCCCAACACAGGACCATGATGAGATCATGATCTGAGACAAAATCAAGAGTTGACTGAGCTCAACCGACTGAGTCACCTAGGCACCCCCAGCTTAATTTTATGTGTATAAAAATATACATATAACCCAAAGTCAGGTAACCTCTATGCACATGAAAATATAGAATAATCCTAGCACCTGGGCACATGGATGGCTCAGTCAGTTAAGCATCTGACTTTGGCTCGGGTCATGATCTCACAACTCATGAATTGGAGCCCTGCATCAGGCTCTCTGCTGTCAGCACAAAGCCAGCTTCAGATCCTCTGCCCCCGCCCCTCCCCTGCTTGCATTGTCTGTCTCAAAATAAATAAATAAACTTTAGAAAAAAAATACTTCTAGCACCCCAGCATGCTCTTTCATGGCCATTCTCCCCAAGATAACCAGTATTCTGGCTTTTTTCACCAAAGATTAGTTTTTACCTGTTTTGGACTTCATACCTGGAATCCTAATCCTACTTTACCCAGCTAACTGTCTGTGAGATTCATCCTTGTTGTTAAATGTGGTGTCTTTCCTTTTTCATTGCAGTATTTTTAAGCAGTCAGTTTTACCACAGTATCAAGACTTAGATTAGAGAGGATCCAAACTTAGGTCGACAAGTGTGGCTAGGAGGCAATTGCCATTGACCTCCTAAGACATATGGGAACCTGAACTAGGCTGCAAGGTGGGAATGAAGATGGAAGAACAGACCTGAGAACTCTTTAGGAGGGTTCTAATCTCTACAGTTTTGTTGGTTACTTGATAATAGAGGATGGAGAAGAAAGAGGACAGTTTTCTGGTTTGCAAATAATAGAACATTTGTAGGTAACCTTCATTACTAGGTCAGTTTTGATACCTTGAATATTAGTTGCCTTTGGATTTTTGCAGATCCAGATGAATTAATAGAAAGGTCAGAATTAGAGATGAAAATTTTAAGAGTCATCAGTTTATAGTGGATTTTGAAGCCCAAGGAGTGAATTTAATTGCCTAGGAGTTGGGTTTAGAGTAGGAAACCGCTAAAAACAGACCACCGTGAAGTTGCAAGGCTTAAGGAAGGGTCAGGAGAAGAGGGTCCAACAGCAGAGGCTTGGAGAAGCAGGAGAGCACCAGGAGGAAGGGTTAACAAAGAAGCCAAGCCAAGGGCAACGTCCATGTCACAGAGTCCTTAGATTTGGGAAGAGGAGGCTTTGAGGGTACTTAAGGTCAAGTGTTCTATAGCACCTCTCTTCCTGCCCCTCCTGTAGCTTTGTATGGTGTCTGTATAGATGCCTGTCTGCACTGAACTATGTGGATTTCAAGGGAGAGGGGCCATGTTCTCTCCATTCCTCATGACTCCAAAATCTGCCAGGGTAGACCTCGTACCTAGTAAGTGGTCACTAAATGTCCAGGTTGCACTTGTATCTAAGACAGCCCTGAATCGGATGACCTTCCCTGATCTGACCGCCTGCATCTCCTTGGGGACTGTCTTGCTGAGGGAGTGTGGGCACAGCAGCCAGGCTGAGTTGTGTGCCTGCCTTTTGGCAGGGGACAGAGACGGGTTTAAAGCCCAGCTCTGCAGAGGCTTCAGGGCAGTGAGCAGTGCCGCTCTCTGGGAACGCCCTCCTCTTCCAGCAAGCTACGTGGCTCCTTTGGTTACATAAGATGTGTGTGTTCTGGCAGGGAAGAGCTGCCTGAGTGAGTGTTTAGCAGAAATGATTTGTGTGGAGTTATTTTGAGACCCCAGGGGAGGGAATGGCAGCCAAACCCTGCAGTATTTTAAACCGCATCACTCATCTACAGAGATTAATACATTACAGAGTCTCAGCCAGCACTCCGGTAACAGGGAAATAAGAATGCTAGGGCCCTATCAAATTGTTAAGTGCCAGTTCTCCCAGTATACACAAGGTGACTGCAGGCATTTGGACGGAACTTGGTGTCTCGAGATTCCCCCATACTTCTTTGACCTTGTCCTCCCTGAAGACAGGAGTTGGGCAGGTTTCCTCCTGTGGGGTCGGCCTGGGCTCACTTTGGATCTGCAGTCTGATTGTGCTCTCCTCCACTGTATAGGGAGCAAGTTGGTTTTCTAAGAGAGAGGTGAGCCCACTTTCTTTGTGGCAGCCCAAATTACAACGTCATTTAGGTGATTGAGCTGCTTTCTTGTGGTTCCAGGCTGGCTGGGAGAAATCCCTCCTTCCCCTTCCAAAAGCACTCACCTTTTCTCCTGACTCAAGGATGAACAGCTGTCTGCTAAGGGTGGGTGAAGAACAGAACATAGAATTTTCCAGCTTAGTGACAGCCTCCGTATGAAACACTTACCTGTTTTTTTCTCTTGCCTATTCTGTGAAATTTGCCTCATCGCTCCCCACCCTTTTATTGACACCTGTCCTCTTTGCCATTCAGGAGCTGGTGTCTCCCTAGGATGGCTATCTGAGATGGAAAGGGCCTTCTTTCCCCCACTGCATCCACAGTTGTAGAGCCAAAGAATTCCTTGCACTGGGAAATCTAATTGCCTTCTGACCCAGTGGGATCCATTTGGGCTGGAGGACATCTAGGCCCTTGCTAGACCGCAGAGAGTCCCCAGAAAGAAAGAACCCTATCCATAACTGTCCACTTTGTTTTATATTTTTAGAAGACATACAATTACTTTAATGACAAAAACTATGGAAACGAAAAAGTATAGTTACTTAAGTGGCGATCACAAAGTATACAGCTTCCCAGAGTCCACAAAATTCTCTACAAAGACGTGCACCTTGACATATTTCTTTTGATTTAGGTACCTCACCGCAAGCCTGATCTACCCCAGCACTGGGCACAATGGGAAGATGTGGAGGGGAGCACTACTTGCAGCTGGGGCGGGGGTGGGGGCGGGAAAGGAGAGATCCGCTCCCCCAAGGAGCCAGTAACCATAAGACTTCAGCTGATGGCGTCTCCTTCCTCTTGTGATGCTGGACGAGACCAGCCTGGCGGGGAATGGGGCTGGGGTGTGGTGGAGAGGAACGAGAAACAAGTGAGGAGGCACGAATAAGCCAGCACCTGGTGAAGTTTTCAGGTTGGTGAAAGGGAGCTGGCAAGCAGCCTAGCGCTTTGGATGAGACGTGCAGGCCATGAGGCGGAAGGGGGGCTCCTCTCTCCTTATTCCTGGGAATGAAACTGCATTCTCCTGTGCGCTGTGCCGAGGGCTCCACCCATTCCTGTCTCTGGACTCTGCCACAGAAGACACTCCCCCTGAGTGTACATGTGCCCGTTGGTGGGTGCAGCCCCAGTGTCCTTCTCCCCACAAAGACCAGTTTCTGATCTGGGCCCCGTCACAACAGATGCTCTCTCCTGCCATAGGCTCGGACACGTGCGCTCAGCCCTCGGAGACGGCCCCTGCTGTTTCTTCACTGCTACCCCCTCAGTCTGCCTTCCTCCTCTCCCCCTTTCCAGCCCCACCCCCTGCCCTCTTTCCGTGAGCCAGTGAGCACACGCGAGTGCACACACACGGCACAGACACGCGCGCCCTGGGTTGTGGCGGCACCGGGAGTCCCCATCCGGCAATGTGCTTGACCGCCAGCAGTGTTCAGGAAGTTTAGCGCCCCGTCCCTCCCTCAACACTCGACCCCGCCTTCCTCACCTGTCACGCCCTTACTGCCAATCACGACATTTGGCAAGCTTCTCGTCCAGGGACCTGTGCGGCCCTTCAGTTGTGCAGTAAGCAGCACACCACAACAGCTCTCTTCTCCCTTGAAGACGGGCACAGCCTGATGAGGCAGGTTACTATCTCCCATTCGGCTGCAACAGATCAGGAAGCTTGTCTGTCGGGTACCTGGTTTTCCCTCTCGCTGCCCTCCCTTCTCGCCCGCTTTTCAACTGAAGCTTTGCATCCGGCATCCCAGTTCAAATCCTGGTGCTTTGGTGTCCTGTTGCCACACTGAGACGGGAGCTGAAAAGCCTCAATTAAATGCAAGTCGTGCATTCACCGTCCCACTGGCCACGGTGATGACCGAAAGAGTCATTTCTGCAGCGTCGCATCAGTGGGAAGTAAAGGATGCAGAAATCCTGTTCTTTCCCTTGGGTCTCCCAAACAGGGAAAATAATCACTTCAGTAGGACACTCTCCCTGAATTCGGCAAAGTGGATTCTAGGCAGTGGTTTGGATCTGCTGTTCCTTTTTATCCCCGAGAGCCCGGTGAATGAGAGAAGGAAATGAATAGACTGCTTGTCACAATACCACCAGGGTCTCCACAGCGCCTGGGGCTGCTGCTGAGAGACAGAGAATGGAAATGGGCTGGAATGGAGGCCGTGGCGGCAGGCGGCCTTCCACGGGCCAGGCTCCACCTCTCCCACACGGTCCCTCGAGGGCTTCCCTTCTCCCTCAGCCCAGGGATTCCTCCCGCACCAATGGAGCTGTCGGCACTGCTGCAGCGTCCTGCCCGGAGCAAAAGTCCACCTCTGCCTGCTCACGGGGAGGCAGGGCTGGTACGTGGGCTGTCCACGCCCCTCCCCGGTCAATCCCACAAAGGCAGAGGTCACACTCCAAAGGTGGCTCTCGAGAGCGTGTAAGAAGAGACATCCCCACCGCACGTGCCCCACCACCCCGTCAAAATTTTAATTAAGTCAACTAGAAAGACATTTCCTGTTTGACAACACCCTTAATATTACCTGGATTAAAAGAGGGAAGCGAGTAGAAGGGTGGGAAATCAAAACCCGTGTCTTGTGAGGACCTTGCGGTGTTCAGCCTGGAGGAAATAAGACAGAGGAACTAGAGGTGTTGTCTTCACATATTTGAGGGGCTGTTGAGTGGGTCATGGATGTTTTCTGTGATCCCAAGGAATTGGGCCAGATTTTAGAAGGCCTGGAATGTCAAGATTGTGGAGTTCTGATTTTATAATAAACTACAGGAAGCCACTGGCAGAGTTCTGAGCAGCATTTTATGCTTTAGGAAGAGTGATTTGCTAGCTATGTGTAGGAAGAGTCTGTGTAGGGCAAAATGGAAAGCAGGCAGACAGATCAGAAGATTCTTGCCTGGAAGTGACAGGAGCCTGAACGAGCAGAGTTAACGTTGACGATCGAGAAGGTTCCTTGGACTGAACAACAACCTTGGAGGTGAAGTTCATGGAATTGCCAAGAGGTAGCAGTTGCTGAGTTATATGGTGAAAGTACGGACAAATCTAAGATAGGTGAGGAGGACCTCGCCTTTAGAACAGGAGGATAATAGTAACAAAACCAGAAGGGGACAAGGGGAGAAGAGGAAGAGGAGTTTGGTTTTAGACATGCTGAATCCCAGATATTGGCAGGACCCTCCCAGGGAACATGTCTGTGAAACATTTGGGATTGGGTCTGTGGCTTAGAGGATAATTCGTGGGTTCTGCAGGATCACAATGATGGAGAACGTGAAAATAGATGGGCCTTCCAAGAGACAGTGCAGAGCATAAAAAGAAGGGACAGCGGAAGACAAGACAGGCAGCCCAGAGAGCTGGGACACCAGTCGAGAGAAGCAAAGCCAGGAAAGAGTTGCACTACAGGACCATTGCACGGTGTTGAATGCCATGTAGAGATCTAGTAGGGCTCCCACCGAGAAGAGATTATTAGATTTGTGAGTGAGGAGGTTACTTTTCCAAGTAGTTTTAGTAGAAAGATAAAGTCTGAGTACAAAATCATAGGAGCGAAGGCTTTCTGTACAAGGAGTGTAATAGTGCAAGTATATTGTCAGCGAGTGGAGAGAGAAGCCATTGTGGGAAGGAACAAAGAATGGCAAGTCTGGAAATTTCAAGTTTTGTGCTTATGGGGTGTGTGTTTTGAATGGGGAAATCTGAGTCTGGGGGAGGAGAGTGGGAATAAAGAGGAAAGATCTCACGTACAGGAGTGGGGCATTCCTAGAATGAGGTGCAGGAAAGGAAGATTGAGGGCCTACACCTGTGGTTAATGCCACCTGCCTCAGCCACTCTCCTTTGAACCACGTTTCCTTTCCTTTTGCCTTCTCTGTTGCATGACCGTAGGCTTTGTTAGGTATTGTTTTTATTACTTAGGGTATTCTTTCACTGTCACCTACACTGATGTTCTGGTTCTGGGAAGTTGATCTCTGCATTGGGTAGATTTTCTTTTAACCAGCATACGGCTTCCCTTTAAGCAGGAATTGGCAGACTTTCTCCATAAAGGGCCATGTAGTAAATGTTTTAGGCTTTCTGGGCCAGATAGTCTCTCTCACAAATATTCAACTCACTGTTGTACCATGAAAGAAGCCATAGACAACAAATGAGCGTGGCCATGTTCCAGTAAAATTTCATTTATGGAGACTGAAATTTAAATTTCATGTAATTTTCACATGTCACAATTTTTTTTTAACCATTCAAAAAATGTAAAAACCATTCTTAAGCTCATGAGTTGTACAAAAGTAGGCAGCGGGCTGGATTTAGTCTACAGGAAGTTGTCTGCTGACCTCTTTTATGTTATACTAACCAAAAACAACAACAACAACAACAAAAACCATTCTTCACCCACAGCCTGGAATTTAACCCATGTAACCCAAAAACCATTCTTCACCCACAGCCTGGATAGGATGTATTTGTATGTCAGGATCAGCCTATGCTCTTGAAGAATCTTGATCTTTCAGAATTCCTTTTCCTTTTTGCTTCTTTTTATTTATTTTTACCTTACCTCAGTAAGGTAAAGGGCTCTTAGAGATTCTCTGCTCTCAAGAGTTTTATTCATTCTCATTGGTCTGGGGGTCTTAGTATTCCTGACACTAGCTGATTTCTTTTTCTCCAGTTCTGCTAGCTGAGTATACTAACCTCTAGACATTTGGATTTCACTTGCCTCAGGAGGAGAAGCTCAGAACAATTTTCTGTGAGTGAAGGCTCAAGAAGGGCAATAGTTTGGAAGCACACTCCACACATTCTCAGAAGCATTTTGTTCAAATAACACAACACAACTTGGTTTAGAAAGTCACTCTAAATTTATTCAAGTAAGTAGCTTTTACATTTGGCTGCCAGGTGTGTGTCAGGATACCTTCTGGAAGCTTGTACTTGCAAGATCCACGTGGGTATTTCCTGTGGCTTTCTCCCCACCCTGTAGCTATTCTCTATCAGCCTGGACAGTACATTCAAATTCTCTTCTTTAGGTATTAACATGGAATTTAAGAGACCAAGATTAGAATTCTTCAGTGCCAAAAATGAAAGGGGGAAAAAATACATCTAAGTTTTATTTGATTCAAAGATAAAGATACATGTTTAAAATAAGTCAGAAAAAGCAAAAGTTGAGGTTCTCATAGAAACCAACTCCTCCTCGTTGCTCAGACATGGGGTTTATGCTCATTGGGTGCTGTCTCCATGGTGCCACGGTGTTACATAAAAGCTTGAGCCATGTTGATTTCTTGTCATCGGAAAGACCATCGTGGCCCTTGCTTTTGACTGACCTCCAGTGTTTTTTCTTTGTAATGTCCATATGAGGCTGTTGTGTTGATATGGATACTGATGAGAAACTCAAGGGGACAGTTGGGGGTCGGCACAGTGCTTTCCTATGCCCGCTTGTTTCATTGCTTTCTGAGTTGATGGCAATATTATTGCAGCTACTGCTTATAGCAAACCCAAAACAAATATGTGTATTGGGAAGCAGACAGCCTGCCATCTCCAACCTGCCCCCCCCCTTTCCAAACACCCCCAGAGACAGCCTGGCTAGATTGCTGACAGCCATGCTCTTGGGATGCCCCGGGGAGGGAAAGGCTTTGTTAACCAGTGAGAGTTCTTCCTCCCTTTAAAAATCATTGTTTTCAGATCCTGCTCTGCAATGGGAAGAATTCTGAAAGGTTATTCTGATGCTGGCCAAATTGTTATCTACTGCACGAGCTCCGTCTGAATTTTTTTTTTCCTTTTGGAAGTAGTTCTTTGGTGTCTAAACTTAATGACAAAGCTTGGTGAAGCCAGTTCACCATGGACTGAGCACCAGAAATCCAATAGAAGGCCTCTAAGCCACCTGTTCCTTGTCTCCTCCTTGGAAGTGGGCAGTGGTTTAGCATTTAACACTCATTTGCCTTAAAAATCCTAGAAATGATATTCGATTTCCTTATGAACTCACCAACTGTTCTGCATAGGACATTGTTATAACAGGTTTGTGGCATCTATTTCTGTTAGGTTTAACCTGTTTGGCATTCATTTAGCAAAACAGTTATTGAGTATCTACTCTATTCCAGATGCTGGGTATACACAGAGAACTGGCATTTACCATACCTCAAATAATCGTTGAGTGGGGATCCACCATTAACAGGCTAACAACAGCTAGAGATGAGACCTCAGAAGTCAGCCCTGTCCTTGTGATATCATACCCATGACTTGTATTAGAGAAATTTAAGGCACGTTTAAAGCCAAGCACTGTACAGTAGTCCCTCTTTATCCACAGAGGAATTGTTCCACAACCCCCAGTGGATGCTTGAAAAACGCTGGTGGAACCAAACTCTATATATACTATGTTTTTTTTCCTTTACATACATATCTATGGTAAACTTTAGTATGTAAATTAGGCACAGTAGGAGATTTACAACAGCAATAAAATAGAACAATTATAACAATATTCTATAATAAAAGTTATGTGCATACGGTCTCAGAATACCTTATTGTACTATACTCACACTTGTGATGATGCGAGATGATAAAATGCCTACACGGTAAGATGAGTTAGGGTGAATGATGCAGGCACTGTGACGTAACGTTAGGCTACTGGTGACCTGACAGTACCGCAGAAGTGGGGTGAGCTGCTTCTGGGCTGCATTGGACCACGGGTAACTGGAACCACAGAAAGTGGAACCAGGTGGTGGGGAGACTACTGTACCTCTTTTCTGCAGGTGCCTCTCCTTCACCCCCTTCCTTTCTTCAAAGGAAGTCGCAGTTCCCATCGCCTTATGAAGACTGGGTCATATTGCTTCTCTTCCCAATTAACTTCAGTTTCTCGTCTTTCAACAAATGCATCAAATATTACCAAATCAGAACAGCCCAATAAAAGTCTACCTTAACAGTCGGAATTATGAACTAAAAACAGCTTCAGTCTCAGCTCTTACCCGGTTCTGAGTCCCTGACTACAATTACCTGAGGAGTTGGATCTCTTTAATTAGGATCCCTTCATTCTTCTTTTATCCCTTTATTCTGATCACTGAAAGAGCTTTAGCAGTGACATATTCCAAAATTGGCCCACAAGATGCTGCCTCCCCGGAGGTAATAACATAGCAGTTTAGAGAACAAGGGAGAGAAGAAAGAATTTGAGACAATACAAAATCCTTGTTTTATTTCTGACCCTTTCAATACAAATCGAGGCCTCCTATCATGTAGAACTAACTCTTAGGAACTGGTCTACGATTTGCCTTGCTTTGGGGCCATTTGGGGAAATGGAGGACCAGCTGGCCCTAATGGGATGGTTTGCAGTTCTCAGTTGTTAACTGATTCATGGACAGCATTTGCAGTTTGAGGTCTCCAAATTAATTCTGATTTAAACCTTATGAGAGAGAACTCAGATAAGCTTCTGGTGCATGAGATGTGTTACATTTCTGAGAACTAACAATGTGGTGTGCTAATTTGGTTTTATACGTATATGCAGGTGATAACCACGTTCCTTAAAATTAGGCAGATGGCCTGTCTGCCTCAGCATTTTGTGCCATTGGTGTGAGAGTTCTGGATTTTGTTCTTGATGCTTAGGGAAGAAACAGCTGTCTAAACTTTGTTAACACCAAAGAATATTTGGTTTGGTTTGGTTTGGTTTGGTTTGGTTTGGTTTGGTTTGGTTTTGAAATTGACTTGAACATAGTTAAGTGTTCCTTTTCTCAGGCTATATAAGGAGCCTTATTCTCTGTACATAGTGAGGTTTTTTAATTTGTGTTTTGGTTTTTGGTGGGGGCGGGGAAGGCTGGCAGGGCAAAGTATAGAAATGGAACTAATTGAATCCGGGGGTAAAAATCTCTACTGAGAGTCTGTGAATTATAAATTGGCTAGCTGCAGCAGCAGGAACTCAGGCAAAGGTATTGGAGTGCAGTCAGTGTGACAGGAAGCTTATTTTGGTGTTCTTTCTGTGCCTTGCCTTGTCCTTGACGTTTACTCCAGGGGACTGTGTATTTAAAAAGGGAGACGTGTCTACAGTTTCCATCTGGGAAACTTTTACAGCATTCTTACCTAGGGTCTTAAAGGTGAAGGATGAAGGTGTCCTGCTAGATGAGATAGTGTAGTCTTCTGTCCCTTTCCCACCTGTCTGTCACCTGGCTCTGTACTCAGCTCCACTTAAGCTGTCAGCCAGGCAAGTGGCACATACTAGCAGATAAAGCCAGATTTTGTTCTGAAAGTCCCACCAGGACAACCATTTTATCAGGTTTGATCAACAAAAGAAAATGTGTTGGAATTTCAGGGAGGGGTGCCTGGGTGGCTCAGTCGGTTGAACATCCAACTTTGGCTCGGGTCATGATCTCAGAGTTCATGGGTTCGAGGCCCACATCATGCTCTATGCTGACAGCTCAGAGCCTGGAGCCTGCTTCAGATTCTGTGTCTCCCTTGCTCTCTGCCCCTCCCCTGCTTTCTCTCTCTCTCTCTCTCTCTCTCTCTCTCTCTCTCTCTCAAAAATAAACATTAAAAAAAATTTTAATTTCAGGGAGCAGCATTTAAAGCAGAGATATTTAGGGGGCGCCTGGGTGGCGCAGTCGGTTAAGCATCCGACTTCAGCCAGGTCACGATCTCACGGTCCGTGAGTTCGAGCCCCGCGTCAGGCTCTGGGCTGATGGCTCAGAGCCTGGAGCCTGTTTCCGATTCTGTGTCTCCCTCTCTCTCTGCCCCACCCCCATTCATGCTCTGTCTCTCTCTGTCCCAAAAATAAATAAACGTTGAAAAAAAAAATTTTAAAGCAGAGATATTTAAATTTGAATATTATTCAAGAAATCATTCCCAAAATATACAAAATAAAATAACAGTTCCCTGGGCTGGGCTGCTTTCTCATAAGTAGAAGGATGGGTTTAGTAGCCACATTTCAGTTTCAGGGTCAAATAACAGCATTTCCATTTCAATTGGGAAACTTATTTATAACCCACTAGTCATCCCCACGCTTGGTTTTTCTGATATTTTGTCCAGATTTCTCTTTCTCCTAATAATTACACCCCCCGTCCTCAAACTAAGCATTTTCCCTCCTTTCTCGTGTTTACACCTTTCAAATATTTGCAGATTGTTATCCTGTCACCCTCTTAGTCACCACTTAGCTGAACTGTACAGATTTAGCACCTTTTATCTTCCCTTTAAAGGCAGGCCTCCCCGCCCCTGAGTCATTTTTCACTGCTCCCTTGAAATGTGCTCCAGTTTTCTGTATTTCCATGTGGCCACAGAGCTTCCTCCGGCTGAACGTGGGGTTATCAGTGGGGATGTTTCCCTCCTTTGTTGTATCGAAACTGAACATCTTTGCGGTGCCCCGTCCTCAAGTCTCGCTGGCATTGCCGGTCCGCGCTGACCTCCTCCTCTGTTTCAGCTGCGTCCCAAGTGTGCCAATCCAAAGACCAGCAGGGTAGATGCGTGTAGCTGTGCTTGCCTTTTTTCCTCGAAGTGTTATGTAACCTTGGGAAAGTGGGATGTATGCAGTCAGGGATTCCTTCGGCCCTTCTCCTGGTATTTGTATAATGTCTGCATTAACCCTGCCAGTTCATTAGCCATTTCCTTTTCTGTGTATTTACTTTTTTTTCAGGAGTGTTTTCACTAATATTCATTTAGTCAACATTTGCTGAGGATCTCCAGTGCCACTGTGTGCTATAGCTGGTGTATTGGATGCGGGAAAGAATAAAATCTGAATGACAACAGTACCCAGTCTAAGAAGCGATTTAGTTTTAGTTTTATTCGGGTTGCCAATACCTGGTTCTCACGTAGGCTTGCTCATGGTTGCAGTAAAGGGAGAGCAGATTTCTGGGAATATCTGTGAAAATCTAACGGGATGTAAGCTAAGGCCCAGGATCCTGTCAGATCCTGGAATCTGGAAGGTGACTGTGGGTGTGAGGTTGCCCCAGGCACTCAACAGTAGCTCTCCAGTGGTAGTGCTCCAGTGTCCCCTCTGCATAGATCGCCTCCTTCCTCTGGCTCCTGATGGGCCTGTGTTGTGCACACTGCTGGATTCAAATTCCAGAAAGAGAATCTTATTGGCTCACCTATAGCTCCCATTTCTATTTGGACAGAGCCTTTTCTCCTCTGCCAACCTGACTGTAGATTGGCCACCCCTGAATCGTGTACAGCAGCAACTCTTTTCTCCCCCCAGCCCCCTGTCAGTCCCCCACTCTCAGCTCTGACCTCCATCCCCAATTTGCAGTGAGGGGAGGGGACAGACGCCCGGAACAAGGGCTAGGAAACGTAGTTGCCTGATGCCTTAGCAAGGGACTTGACATGGTGAGCCCCGCGATTGGCTTGTCCAGCACATTCTACCAACAGTCTCCCAGACACATATGTGTCTGCCTAGCACAGTCCAGTTACCACATGTTGTTTCTTAACAGTATGTAGCCTGGTAGGTTTAATAGGAAATTCAGTCACCAGTAACATACCTTGCACGATGATAGACAAATACAATGTTTTCATGCTGGTAATCAAGCGTGATTGGCCCAAAGTCTGTCTTTTTCATCATTGAGCCCTCCACTTCCAGCACAGTGCCTAGCCCAGCGCAGGCACTGATACGTATTTGTGAAATGGAAGGAGGGACCATCTGCTGAGTGAACTGTGGCGTTTTTAAGTATCGTAAATAGGCGGACGGGAAAGAGTATGTCTTCGTGCCTCTGGAGCCCTCCCTCAGTAACGTCCGGCGCAGCAGTGAGCACACTGGATGGGAAGTGAGCACCGTTGACTAATCCTTCCAATTGGTTATTGTTTCCTCTAGAGTTTTGTTTCCTTTAGCTAATCCCTGGTCTCTTGTTTGCTGGACAAAGTGCCATTGGGAAGCTGTCACTTCTAGCCAAGGCAGATTGCCACACACTTCCCTTTAGCTCCCAATAAAGGTAAAAGCAAACACACTTTGAGCCCAGAGGCTTAATTGTCATAAAACTCACCTACAATGTTAAATATTCAGAGCGATACATGACTCTCATAGCCATCAATAGAATCTCTTATATAGCCATTATTTTATCACTAACAAGAATTTGTACTTCTTGTTCCAAAGCTGACTGACCAAAGTGTTTGTGTTAATTGACCTAGTTAGTCAATGTCTCTGAATGTATAATTTCTTTTTAATAGAATGCTCTATAGCCCGGCATTTTACATTTGAAAGGGGGCATCCTGAACTCCAGAAGTCAAGTCTCGGGTGAGGAATCTCAGAAGGGCTCAGTCAAAATTGCGGGATTTCATCGCCAGGGGAGACCTCAGAGCTCCTTTATGTCATAGAGACCATGAGGCCCCAAAAGGTTTCATACTTCGTCACTGGCAGAGCAGAAACCAGAACCATGGTATGCTCATAGCTAGTGATGCATTTTATCTTCCTAAACCATACAAAATCAGGCACATCCTCTTTTTTATTTTAAATAGTCTTGGGCAACCATCATATCCCAGAAAGCTTAAAAAAAGATATGAAAAATAATGGGTTTTTAGCTATAGTCAGATAGGTCTGTGGGGCTTAAAAGAGGTCAAGAAGCCATATGGATAAGAAGGGTGTGTGTCTTATCTGTCCTTCACGGACATCAGCCAAAAAGCCCCACAGGGTACAGTATCTTTCTTCATTCTGGCACACCCCATTGTCGGCAAAGAAAATGTTTTAAGAATGTTTGGGAATTTTTTCATATCTTAGTGTTTTTTTTTTTAAACCAAATATTTTTGTTTTTTGAATGACTTGTGAGTGTCAGGAGTCAGTTTGGCAGTTAACCTGTACCTGCGGCATTTGAAGCACAGCAAAGTTTATATGTTCTTATCAGCAGGCAGGCAGCGCTGCACCCAGTGCATTGTCAGAAAAAGCAGCTATTAGCAGTACTATGCACAATCCAGAATTATGGGCGCTTTCTCACCTGGCTGGGGAGAGGTTCTGGAACTCCAGTGATACCTCATTTCATACGTACAGTCTTGGGAGCTCTCCATTGCTGCGTGGCTCAGTGGCTGCAGCCCGGGGTTTGCCTTCCGAGAACCCGACTTTCCTTCCCTTGATCTGTTTTCTTTAATTCTTTTTCCTTCTTTTCTTTCTTTCCCTTTTCCTTCCTTTTTCTCTCTTCTTCTCCCCCCCTCCCTTCCTTCCCTCCCTCCCCACCGTATTGGTAACAGAGGAACACCAGGTACACCAGCCCCGTCATGCAATCTTTGTTTGAATAAAGGTGCATCATGGACGGGGTTTTACTTATTGGCCAGGCTCTTAGGAAAAGAGGGCCAGGCAGAGCGCTTCCTGCTGGCAGCGTGTCTTTACCTGGTATTCAGCAGCAATAGCTGTCTTTCTGGGTTTAGAATAACACTTGTTTGGTTTCCTCTCTGTTGGTGGATAGCACATTTTTTGCCCTATTCCTTTTTCCCTTAGGACACAAAAGCAAGTCCAGAAACTGATAAATAAACATTCAGCATAGCCTTTGAACTCTTGCTGAGGGCCCTGACCCACTAGAGGCTTAATTCAATGTCATAACTATCATTTTTTCTCTTTAATGAAACAGAACAGAAAGACCATTGTTTTGTGGAAACTTTGTTATATACAAGTGTATATACCCATATGTAAATGTATATATGGGCCCTAATAAAATTAAAAGCCAGAAAACACTCAGCTGCACAGTTCTTTACAAGCAGAAGTAGATTCTGCCTCTCCCTTCTCAGTCCCTGTTGTGACATCCTTCCTAGCCACCCCCTCCATCCCCCCAAATCTAGCAATTCCCCTGCCCCTGAGTGTGGAAGCCGCCTACTATGGCGGCCCCGGTGCCAAGCACCCCTCTGCCTTACGTCCAGACACCAGCTGTGCCTGGACTTCCTGACCCTGCTCACCTGCTCAACAAGAAATGGAGGACATCAGGGGCACCTGGGTGGCTCGGTCGGTTGAGCATCCGACTTCGGCTCGGGTCATGATCTCGCGGTTTGTGAGTTCGAGCCCCACATCGGGCTCTGTGCTGACAGCTCAGAGCCTGGAGCCTGCTTCGGATTCTGTGTCTCCCTCTCTCTGCCCCTTCCCTGTTCATTCTCTGTCTCTCAAAAGTGAATAAACGTTAAATTTAACATTAAAAAAAAAAAAAAAGAAAGAAAGAAATGGAGGACCCCAGGCCCCAGACTCCTGCCTAGTCTCCATGACAGGTTGTAATGCTCTCTAGTTACAGTGGTAGTGAACTCCAAAACTGGGCTTTGTCTCAATAGTTTAGCATCTGCCACTTCGGGGTTCATATAACCACTTAGTAGCTTTCAGGCCGTAGTGATTTCAGGCCTTAGGTCTATTCACAGATAGCAGGTACTCAGTAAAATATTCATTTAACACCTCTCTTTTCCTCTTAGCTCTCATACCTAGGTTCCCACTTCCATTGGATATGTTAAGATACAATGTCTCCCTGTCCATCCTGAGCTGAGATGTGACTGAGCTGAGACGGGTTTTGACTGAGAAGGGGTTACTTCAGAGGAGACCAGTCAGAGAGAAGTGGGAGAACGCCCAGAAGAAAAGGAAATCAATGATAAAAGCAGAGATAATACTCTTGTTCTCAGGCAACTTTTCTGTTCCCTCCTTTCTTTTACCTACCTGCCCGATGGGAATTAATGTGCATTGACGTGTTTACTTTTTCCCCACCTAACAAGGTGTAGGGAGACCACCTACTTCTGCTTCTTCCTCTTGAAGAACTGGATGGAGCCAGGCTGCTGACAGCTGGGGGAACAGATGAGAAAGGCCCTTCTTTGCCTCTGAATCTGCTTGGAGTGGCTGAGTTTTGGTCACCACAGGCCCAAGGGTCTCTCTCTCCTGAAAGACATTTTGACTCCATTTCTGCTCGACTTGAAGGCTTGTTAAGCCTTCTGGATTTAATGGATTTAATCGGGATTAAATTAATCTTGTTTTCTGGATTTAATCACTTGGTGGCCTCCTAGAATTCAGAGAGGACTACTGGGATCTCTAGATTTCTTGAGATTTCTGAATACCAAGGTCATGACATCAGAGTAGAGTAGGTACATCTGCTCAAACAGTGAGACCAGGAAATCTTCTGTGCCTTTTTCGTGCAGTCTTTCCCCCAATTCCTGCCACCCAGTAAGTGTCCCAGCCTCCTCCCGGTTCCGGTCCCCAGTTCATAACCACCCCACCAATAGCACCCAGCTCAGCCCCACCCAAATGGCTGCTAAGGGTCAGAAGCATACTGGAAACATATTTTAGCATTATTCCTGTTCTGCAGCAAAGCCTTATCTATGGGTCTGTGGCCAGAAAGTTCAATAGAATTGTTTATTTCTCTCTCTGACAATTCTGTTCTTGCTTAATTTGCAGATAGAAAATGAAAAGTGGTTTTGGCTGTTGATGCTGTAGAAACCATGGGCTGACTTTCATTCAGTTTTACTCTAGCGCCATCTCTCCCTTCTGGGTTACGTCTCAGGCTCTTTGGCTCTGAGTTTATTGGTCTCTTTTACCAAAAATCAGTTCCACTTCTCCCACATAGCCTGGCACTGAAGTGCCCAGAACGAGGCAGCCCTAGAGATCTCACCCATGGGATGCTCGGGTAGGGCCTTCAGCTGTCCCATCCTTGCACAGCTGGGCGAGTGGCCTGGCCACCAGCCCAAGCCGTTGTCCTGCTGCAGTTGCTATCCTTCTGCTGCTCTCCCTCTCTGGTGTTTCCTTTGATGTGATGTATTCCTTTTGTGAGGCCTCAAGGCTTGGAGGGAAAGCTCTGTTCTTGAGCTTCTGAAAACCCGAGGTATAAACTATTCCCTTTCCTCTGAGCTTCATGACCTTGAATCTGTACTGTGGCCAGAAACATGAGCCGCCACCTGGCTTTGTCCATAAGAGACGCATGTTCTGTCCCAGCAGTGGGGGCCCCTTTGCCCAAAGGCTTCCTGGCAAGTGTGTGCAGTTGCCTAGACACCTTGCTTCTTTGCCTCCTGTGCCAAATCTCTTGTACCGGCACCCAAGGCCATTGGGAAAATGCCTTGGGAGGTAACGCCTCCCAATTCTGCCTTATTGCAGCAGGAGAGACCAGCAGTGATTCAGAGACCTGGGCATAGATGCATCCTCCCTCATATTTTGATCATTTCCTTTTATTGTGTCTCTAGCCTGCTTCAACGTTTTGTCTCACAATTACAGTTGCAGTACGAATTTTTTGGAAATACGGTGTAAGTAACTCAGATATCTAAATGTGACGTATCTCATGGTCTATCACTGATGACCACTGTCAGTGATCTAACGCTGATGATCACTGTTGCAAAATGAATGACTGAATCAAAGAGAGAAAGAAAAGGCAATCTGAGTTGGTTAGTGAGCACCTGTGTTGTATAAAAGACCATCTTTGGATATAAAGAAGTGTGAAGAATGGGATCCTCAGGGATCTTATAGGCTAGGTATGGAGTGAAAGACAGCTGAGGTTATGAGCGTGGTGACTGCTATAAATAGTAATAATAATAATAATAATGGTAAAACCATAAGAGTTAAAATGTATTCTACTTCTCCATAGGCCAGGCATTGTGCCACTACGTGTTTTTACATACATAATCTCTCCTAGTTCACACAACAACCATGTGAGGCAGATACATTATTCTACCAGTTTTACAAATAGAACAACTGAGGCTTTGAGTGGTTCAGCAGCTTGGCTAAGGTCACAAAGCGAATACGTGATAGAATTAGGATGTGAATCCAGGTCTGTCTGGTTCCAGACACCTAATACTTCATCAGTATTCTGTTTTTTCTGTTACTCATTCTGAATGAAAAACTGATGGTGCTATTGTCCAGAATATAGCCAGAGGACAGCAGGGGAAGCTTATGAAGAGAAAAATGACACCGCGTTAACACTTGTGAATTTGATGTGAAAGCCAGATAGTAAAGAGAAAACGTCTAGGAGTCCACTGGAATGACTCTCAGAAGGCAGAGTAGCTGGGGATAGCAGGACGATTTAGGTGAGAGAGCCATTTAGATAAGCGATGGTGAAGCCGGTGAGACCTTGGGACTGTAAGGGGGTGCATCCCACATCCGGGTGTGCCTGTGCTCCCCACACGTCTTGTTTGGAACTCCCCAGGTCTCTTGCTGATTCTCAGATGCTATGACCGGGAGCTCACCTCCCCTGCCCCCCTCTAATCACCGCTGCCCTGGTGATGGTTGGGTTTTCCCTCTACAGCAACTTATCTCTGATGTGATGGCATTCTGATCTAAGTCCTGCCCTGTTGAAAGTGTCAGGGCGGTGTCCCATCCTTGCTGGACACTAGGCCGACCAGGCCCCTTTTCATCACAGATTCTCCTTTTCTCCTGACACAGGCATCGAATGCCCCAGAGGAGCCCGAAACCTCCCAGGCTTGGTGCAAGAGGGAGAGCCTTTCAGTGAGGAAGCCACACTTTTCACCAAGGAGCTGGTGCTGCAGCGAGAGGTGGGACATCTTACGGTTGCTTCTTGTGTGAAGAGGGGTGAGAAAACGGGGCTCCCTTGGTCTCGTGCTTTCCTGCCACGTCAGAGATGAGTCTGACATTTTTCTGGTGCTCGGCCTTCCTCATCCACCATCCATTCTGTGTCTGCCCACATCCTGCTTCCTTGAGCCCTGCGTCATTGGCCAGCCACCCCCAGACAGCCCCCTGCCACCGGTGTCCTGGGATTGTGTGCTGAACACCAAGCCGGCCTAGGCAGCATCCTGAGGCAGAGGGCTTACGGCTCTGTAGCCCTGCTCCTTGGCGAATCAGCCCGCGCTGCCTGCCTCCAGCTGGATTTAGAAGCTTGACTAACCCTGTCAGGGGCCAATTTTCTTTGAACATTTATTTGTATCTTTGAGTAATTGCATTTTACGTAGCGGGTTTTCTGACTTAATTTAATTGTATTTCTGTTTCTGCCCGTTGGCCTGGCTCTTGCAGGCGGGAGTTAGGCTTCTCAGCTGCTGCGGTGTCCATCTACCTGCTAATTTTTATCAAGTCATAGTCAACTGATACATCTTCTTTCCAGGAGTATTGCAGTCATTCATCCTGCTAGGTGGGCACAAGAAAGGAACAGTGGGGGAGTGTGCTGGGCTCAGGCTGAGGATTTCAGATCTGCCTTTGTCCTCATTTCTTTTACAATCAAACCCATAGGGTCCCGTTAGCTTTCATGCAATATCATGATATGCAAGAGCTAAAAGATTATGGGGTCCTAGAGGTTAGCTCGCTCGTGGGGCTTTGTAGATCCTTGAGATCAGACGTGTGGGCTTGGGGATGTTTCTCATTTTGATTTGAATCGCCAGTGAGTATATTGGGTACTGGAGGCACAAGAGAGCAGGCTAGCCCAGGATGCTGTGTGGGACTGCCCGGACCTGTAGAAAACCACCTCTTTGACTTCTGGCTGAACGACACTATTTGCTTTTGGTTGCCACCTCTTGGGGATTTTTTTTAGCACTTACCTTTCCATTTTGTGAAAGAAAATGGGGTGGCAAAAGGAATCCTGAATTCTTAGTTCAAGATAGATGGGTTCCATTTCCCAAAATGAACTGCAACAACCTGGGCATTGCATAGGCTGTGCTGGCCGTATGTATAGTGGGGCGGGGGCAGGAGTGCTGGACCCCTTCATGCCTCCTCAGTCTCACACTGACCCCTGTTTATTTGTGCTGAGATGCATTCATGTTTGTGAAGAAGAAATCCTCATGCAGAGTGCCTTCCCCCTTCCCCTCTATTTTGTAACTGCCCAGTGTAGTTTGAATTCTTGTCGGTTAAAGATAAGCCCCTGCAGGAAAAGTATTTTAAAAATCCAAATAGTCCAGTTGTCTATCAGCAGCTGTTGCAATTTGGAGCACAGTAATTAGGTAGACGGGGCAAATATTTTGGAATTTCCTCTGTGTGGACCTTTGGGGAATGACCTACAGAGCAGCTCTGTGACAGGAAAAACAGGTCCACCCAAGGTCTGCGACTTAAAGTCATCGCAGAAGTAGCCTCGACAGACATCTGGTGGTCGTGCTTTGGACGGAGTGAGGAAAGGCCCTCGTGGGGTTCTCTGAGACTTTTCGTTAGTAACGTCCTCGTCACTTCCTAGCTGCGCCACATTTGTGTCGCCCTCCCCATTGGTCACCGTTGTCCTCCCCTGTTGTTTCACGGCTCCTGAAGTCTCTTTCCCTTTC
This sequence comes from Prionailurus viverrinus, assembly GCF_022837055.1. Classification (NCBI taxonomy): domain Eukaryota; kingdom Metazoa; phylum Chordata; class Mammalia; order Carnivora; family Felidae; genus Prionailurus; species Prionailurus viverrinus. Next base: position 145,150,802 of record NC_062562.1, read on the forward strand.
TTTTTCAACTCTCAATTCCCCAGCCACTTTTCTTCTGATCCCATTTTCTGGCCCGCTGGTGCCATCCAAAGAGCACAAGGGGTCAGGGAGAATACTGGCCACTAAGTGGAGTGAGTGGGCCGAAAGCTCTTTTTTTACTCTCTTGGTATCGTGACCTTACCTTTGTCTGTACATTTGCTGGTATTTGATTGTTGAAAAAAGATAAATTTTCCCCCATCTTCTTTGATGCCCCTGGCGTGTGAGTTTGCAGATCTTGGTCTAATCCAGATTTGCTATGTGGCTTTCTTGGTTGTAGCACCCCAATTTTGCAGAGCCCTAAGTCGGGAGTCTCTTGATAAAGAAACTTTCTGCGTTTTCTTAGCTGCTTATATGATTGCCCGGCCTGACTGTTTTGAAAGGTCTTTCCAGAGGGAAGAGGAGTATGGCTGAAACTCAGGAGAGCTTGAAGTTTTAACTAAAGGAACCGGGTTTAACCTGTTCCCCTGGGCATTTCCCTTCATATCATACATGTAAACTGTTTTCTTGACAGTGTAGGAGTGAAGAGTGGTTTTTGTTTTGTTCTAAGTCGCTTTTACCTGTATTTTTATTCCATACGTTGTCCTGGGCACATGTCTCTTTGCCTCTTCCTTCCACCCCTCTTGGATCTAGGGAAGCCTGATGGATTGGCGTTCCTGGATGTGGAGATCCCTCCCGCCCTGAGGAGGAAGCACCGTGCTGCGGTACGGATGCCTGAGTGTGCGTTCACAGCCTCTCACCTCACGTAGCTCTTACCTTCAGGGCAGCCTCCACAGCACCCCATTCCACTCCAGGTGCTCTTCGGGGGCCGAGCCGCTGTTGTGATGGCCGCGGTTGGACAGGCTTTTGGTACCTTGTGCCAATCCCCTTGGTAATCAGACTTGGTCAGGTAATCGGGTATTGGCGATGATGTGATCGTCCTTGACCCTGCCCCATCCCTCCCCTTTATGTTTTTCTTTTTCTTATCTTAGTTTTGACCGGGATCTCTCTACCCTCTGCCTCGTTTTCCCAGTTACTATAAACTGGCAGAATCCAATAGGAAGGGAGAAACACCCAGATTTCATGATTTCACAGCACATCCCAGGCCCCCACAACGGCATGTCCGTCAAGTTAGACTCACATGCATAAACCTGTAAACTGACTGGAGAAGGACGTGTAGTGGGGGAGAGACTATAACGGGCACGCCCCTAGGTCAGCCCACCTGCCAGGGAGCAGACAGAAAGCTGAGGTGCAGGTGCCTGACTCCCTGCTTATGAAATACATTGTCTTGGCTTTGGGTGGCCAGAGCACAAAGTGCTACGTGCCTCTCCGTTTGGGGGGAAGAGAGAGTTGTAGTCTTTCTGTCCCATAGCCTCATGTGGAGCTTGCCAGAGTCTCACACGAGTCTCATCTCTACATTTCAGATGGCCCCCATTATCTGGACACCCGATAGCTGTGCTTCCCTTTAGTGTGTTTTACGGTGACACCAGTTAGCACAGAGCTACTGACATTCCTGGCCACCACTCAGCTCCATCTTCCTATCTTTCCGGTCACCTTTCATTGTATTTCTTCTTTTTTTTCCCCCATTTTTCTACGTGCTCCTTCTCCTTAGCCATTGGTTCCCATTGTCTTTTGTTCCTTCCCCTGAGCTAGGAGTCTGGAAGGACTGTTCCAGGTCAGTGGTCTGGGTGTTCTGACATTCTTGCTCCCGGGCAAGAAGAAGAGCAGTTTCTACCAGCATGTTACTGGACTTTTTGTGGCCAAAGCAGCCAAGGAACTCTGAAGCACGTCACACTTAGAGGAAATCCAGGTAGCTCAACAGTTCTTCCTCAGCCTGACTCAGTATATAGCAGGGGTGGGCAAAGTCGGCCCACTGCCAGTTTTCATGAATAAAGTTTTACTGAAACATTGCCACACTGTGGCTCCTCTCATACTCCAACAGCAGAGTTGAGTAGTTACGACAGAGGCCACGTGGCTCACAAAATCTTAAATATTTACTTATCTGTCTTTTTAGCACAAGAAGTGTGCTGACCCTTGCTGTACAGAGTATGCTGAGTTGGTTGGTTTTTTAGCTTGTTGTAGCCTGAAAATGACAATTTACTCTCAACATCCCCTGCCTTTGAGGCTGGGCTACTTCTGGGCCACCCAACGTGAGGTCATCGTGTCCCTTGCTGTAGTTGTGACTGTGGTCTATATGAGGGCTGTGTCCCACTGCATGGCATGAGCTGGTGATACCCTTTGTGGCCCCCGCCCATACAGCTGCCTCTTTCAGGCAATTCCCTGCCACCCTGCCAAGGACAGGAAGATCTGGTGAATTGTGCCCATCGCTAGCATCTTCCCAGAAGTAGTGGTGAGAGAGAGCGTTAGGGAATGGGTAGATAACTGGCTTCAATTTCCTGTTTCTGCACTCCAAGTATCATGTGGTTCTTTCCTGCCTTGGTATTCCTGTCTAAAACACTGATCTCACAATCCAAAGCCTTCGTCTTCCCTTTGAGACCCTTCCTGTGAATAAATAGTCATCTGGGATCTCTTCACACCTCGCCAGAAGGCCAGCTAGCCAGCATTCACTCACTGACCAGCCGCTGCCTGTACAGTAACGTGGTGGCTGTCAGGAAAACCTGCGCTCTTAGAGAAGGGGCTCTGAGGTATTAAAAGAGATCAGTGCCACAAGTTAACCCTCTTCACGGTTCCAGGCTGTAAGAGGTACATTTCCCTGGGGCAGGATGTGGGATGTATAGAGGTTTGGTGATCATTTCCAAGACCTTTCTCAGTGACCCCTTTGTCCTCCTGAGATCTCAGAAATTACCCTTTGCTGCTGCCTGGAAAATGTCCTCATGCTGGACAGCCTGAGCCGAAAACTGGCTGATTCCCTGACCTATTTCCCTTCTTCCTGCTGGCATCGAAAGGGAGGATGCCCCCCTGGGGAGCTCCTGCTGCAGCTTGCAGTGGCCAGGGCGTAGTCCTAGATCCCCTCTCTCCCACTACCCCCCCTGCTTTTTTGTAAACAAAGATGCACAAAAGCCTCACAAGCAACTGGTGCTGTCCGAAGAACATGTATTTACATTTCAGAGGAATGTGGACTTGGCAGTGAATATTGGTGCGTATTTATGGAGAGATGTGCGTCTGGGAGAGAAAACTTAGAATAAAAGGAAAATGGTTTCTTGTTTTTTTGTTTTTAGTGCCAAATGTGCTGCATCTTGTCTGAGAAAGATAATAATTGGTCTAAGCAGTTTCCCGTTGATTGAAACTGTTTCTGCACATTTCCCTCACAGTGCTGTGGTATATGCTCGCACCCTTCCTGTTCCCGTCTGTCAGTGCGGGTCCCTTCCTGGCCAGGAGACACACGGGAGGGGGAACAGTAGCAAAGTTAGATCTCTGGATCAAAGCACTAAGGATAGTTCAAGCCACGGGGAAACCCAGAAGGGCGAAGGACACCTGGTGCAGGTAAGGCCAGTGAAACACTGCTCACAGACTCTCCTGGGTCCCGTAACTCTCACTGAGCCACGACTAGTCACCTGCTGGGAAGGTGAGCCAGCTGTCTACCAACGTTTCACTTACTTGCAAAGGACACCCTATTCTAGATGATGTCCGCCACTGCCCAGGGAAGAAGGAATGCAGTAAGGTCACCTTTCTAAACTGCTCTCTTCCCTGTGAGGTGTTAAAGGCTGTTGGAAGCTAAGGCTTTACTTTTCCCTCCCCACACACTCTTAATGGTTCATCACCCACCAGTGTTCTTCTTTCAGTTTGTTTTCCGTTTAAGGCTATTTTCTCTGAAGAGGGCTCAGGTAACGACCTCCTATCTTAATAATGATCAGGTTTTCCATTTATATAGTATTTTCTAGTGTAAAAGTGCTTACACATGCAATGTTTCATTTTAATCTCAAAGCAAACCTACATGAGAAATATTATCTCAGTTTCCCAGTTCAGGAAACTGACATGCACAGTGATCTGCCTCTATTCACAGAGCTTGTTGTAGAGCAGATACCAACACCCAAATGTCTGCATTCCAAATCGGGTGCTTTTTCTTCCCCAGATTTTGCCAATTTTTCTATTAGAATGTGGTCATTCTTTTAGCAGTATTATATCATTTCTCAACCCTCAAATATCTGAAGCTAATTAATTTATGAAGGACTTCCCTAAAGGTCCAGCAGTTAAACTAAGAGTTCATCTTCAGTAAAGAACCACTGAGTCTGATTCTGGATGCTCACAAGACTCCAGAGGGATCTGAGGGATTTGCTGTGGCCACACCTTCGCAAAATATTTATTCTCTTCTTGTCACAGTTTTTACAGCTTTTGGTTGCCTGATCCTGCTTCATCTGTTGTTTGACTTCTGCGGGCCATCCTTTTTTAAATAATGATTCCTCTCTGGTGTATCTTGCTCCATTTCTGCTGGATCATATATAATCCATATTCCTATTTCTAATCTCTCTTAAAACACAGATCTAAGTAAGTTCCTCACTTATAAATCGATGCTTCCCCACTGCCTCTGGGATCAAGTCTCATTTCCTTAGTTGACATATAGCCTTGATTACCTCCCCAGCTCCATGTCTCACCACTACTCGTTTCACTGACCTTCCTGTACTCACAGTTCCCGGTATACACCTTCCCGTTTCATCTCTCCCATTCTTTCGATAGACCCAAGCTCCCCACCCTGCAGATCAGCCATCCTCCTTCTTTGATTTCTTGTTCGTGCCTACCTGTCCTTCAAGATAAACCTTCCCTGGGAAGCTTTGCCTTGGTCTCCCAGACTGGCTGAGATGCCCTTCCTTTGGTCCCCACAGCATCCTGTGCACACATCTGTCCTGCACTGACCGATGTTGTTGAAAGGATCTGCCCGTGTGTCAAGTCTCCACACTAGATTCTAAGCTTCTCAAGGACAGGATCCATGCTTTTGTCTTTGTGTTCTTTGTACTTTGCCTGGCGTACAAGAGATACTTAATAGATTCATTAAGTCAACTATTATATATGTTGTCCTTTATAGTTCTTTGGGAGAGCTCTTTAAGGTCACCATTTGTGGGTCAGGGAGGAAGCCTTGAGTATTAAGGCTGGACACATAGCTGCTAATTCAGAAGCTTCTCATTGAAAAAGTGCATTGCCAAGCCTGACTCTGCTTATGAGGGGACCCTGACATTCCTTGGTCTCCCTGGCAGTCCCACCAGGATACTTAAAGGTAATGAGATAATGATGTGTGAGTGTTTTGAAAAACGTCCAGTGTTCAAATTGAAGTCATTAGTGCCCCTGTATCATTCTCCCAGGAGGCTGCTCGTCTCTTCCCCTCCCTGTATATCTCCCATCCTTTGCTTTTGTGGATCAAACTATTAAGTGAGATGATGGGTTTATTTTGAAGTTCCAGTCAACAAATTCCTGTTCAGTGATATGCTGTAAGCACCATGTGAATACCAGGCTGTTACCTGCCCACTTACAGCCTCTTCATTTCTGGGCTCGTGGCCCTTGCCAGGTATTTCTAAAAGCCCTAGAAGGAAAGCCCTCGATTCCCATTCCAGCCCCTAAATGAAAATGGCATCACAATGAGAAGAGATGAGGGAAAAATGAAGAATGGGGGATCCTGTCACATTGCCCTGTTTTTCCCTTGCCTGGCTGCTAGGTCTCCCCTATCAGCTTTTCTACCCGTCGGGTAGCCGGTCACCGGTAGCCTTCCGAAGCTAGCTCAGCAGCATGTGCTGATAGGTGCCAGCAGTGTGCTGGCTCCGGTGGGATTCCTCTCTGCAGAGCTGCTGGCTCAGCTGGGCTGTTGTCTGTTTCCCTATTCTTCTGCTTAGAACTTTCATAGCCAGTCAAGCATAGAATTGCATCCATTCTTCTGAAATAGCTGCTGGGCCTAATTTTTCATTGGCTTGGCCAAGATCCTATTACCTGTAATTATGTCATACAGGCTGACTGGCAAAGTTTGCAGGCCTCACTGCCCTCCCGAGACCAGTGTTCACATCCCAGCCTGGCTGTTGGGAGTGGGGAGAGAACAAAATGGAGTCAGATTTAGGGCCACAAGAGATTTGGCCTCCTTGGGACGTGTAGGAACATCTCAAGGATAGAATTCCATCTCAGGGAAGAAAATCCTTTTCAGTGGAGGGATTCTTCCTTTCCCCGGGGAATTGGTCCTTACTAACTACTATACTCTTCCTTAAGAGATTTTGATGTTTCCTCTGCCCGTTCAATTTGTTCTTACCAGTAAAAGGAAATAGGAAGTATAGCCCTTAGACCTGACAGACTCTGTTTCCCCCAGAAGCAAGTGCCTTGTCATTGCCAAGGCACCTTTACTTTACTTCTAACCCCCATCACTCTGAGAGTAAAGATTTTGTAAAAGGCTCAAACATGACTTCCTCTTACATCTTTCCACTAGAATGGTCCCCAGTACTTACTTTGAACTTCATCTAAATTGAACCTGGAAGTGAGTATAGTGGGCACTGATTGCCACTGGAGAGTATATTTATTGGTTCGCTACAAGATTATCATTACAAACACAAGGTCATGAAAATCCTTCAAACCGAGCTTCACTGAGCTCCTGCCACCTATGGTATTCAATACTATCTGCCTATCTGACATAAAATTCTTTATGAGCCATCCCTGTGGATGACAGCTATTGCCAGGCACATCCTGGTCTACCTTCTGTATAGCTATGTAGAGCCTGTGACCCAGAACAAATGGAAAAATTCTGTCAGGAGGGAAGAGATTTCTGGACTCCTCATAGGTGGATTATGCTAGGAGAGCTGGGTGCCATTTATTTTAATTTGGATGTATCATATGCCCCTAGTAATAACTCCTGGTTTGTCTTACCTCTTCAATCATCCTGAATTTTCACTGCTTCTTGAGCTTTAGCAAGGGTTCTCTTTAAAAAAGAAAAAAAAGGAAGCTAATATTCTTAGTATAATAACAAAGGCTGAAGAAGAACAGCTCCAAATTTTTGTTTTTCAGATGAAATCCCTTATTTATGAAGTCTGTCCATTTCCTTCTGGGAGCCTAATTTGGAAAATAATTCTGTCTTCTGACTAGCAGATCATATTTACTTTCCACACTAAAGATGACCTCATGCAGACCTGCTCACTCTCTGTTTCCAGAAGAACTTCACATGGGACCGCAACACATTGGCCAGCACCCACGTGGACTTGAATGTGAGCCTTCATGCTGGCATGTTTGGGGATCTTCAGGCATCATGTCTCCCTTTTCAGTCCTAACCGTTCTCAGACACACCCACTGCCTGAACGTTACTATCTTCTCCTTGGAATTATATAATGCAACTGATCATCTTTTTAGAACACAGCCCTTACTATACAATAGCTGGGCTGTCAAAGCTGCGAGCAAGGAGTAAGCAGATTGTACATTTCATTTGCTCTCCAGGTAATAGTAACTCTCTGGCGTCTCACGTGTGACTCCTCCAAGGACACAGCGGTGACTGTTCTAGTGGATGAGCCAACCTTAACCCTGCCCTCTTCTTATCGTTAGCACGCCCACCTCTTGTGTCTGTTGCCAAGGACTAGACGAGATCTTCTGTGTTCCAAATCTGGCTTTATTGATGAACTTCCCTCTTGCCACTCCACCTGTGACAGTTTCTGGTCAGCTGAACTTAAATGGATTTTGAAAATGAAAGTGACCAATGGTCTGTTAGGAAATGCTGTGGTGCATGAAATAAGATTATGAACAAGCTTGAGAATTAACAGCAGATACCCTAACCTGGTCTAAACAACATGTGTCACTTACTCAAGAAAGATAAGTTCATTCTTAGACCCATATGCAGAACATTTAAGGACATCTTTCCTTTTCTGGTCACTTAAAAACTCTTGTCAGTAACATGTGCAGAATCAGACCTGCGTTCTTGTTCCAACCTCACCGTTTACTGAATGACCTTGGACATGATCCTTAGCTTCTCTAAATCCAGGGCAATCTCAGTGCATAATAGAATTCAACAGAATGGTGCCCCTTGGGTTGTTCAACAGTCCTGCTAACCCAGCTGCCTCACCTACAACAAAGGTACCTTCTCTGTAGGGTGATTGTAGAAATAATGTATACATGTGAAATTCCCAACACTGGTGCCCTGGTGAATGGTAAATACTTGGTTAACAACAGCTTGTCATCATTTTTATTATGAATGAAAATTCTTCTCTCGGAGTTTAGCTAAAATCTAGGATTAGAACTTCAGCGTGTGTGGATAAACCACGATATGAAGAGTAGGGAGGTAGGCAGGTCACAGGCATGTGTGCTGGGAACAGCATTCATATTAGAATCAGCAAAGAACAAAGGTTAGTCTTCTCCAGTGCTCTTTACGCTCCAGTCCCATGTATTTAAGCTAGTAGTGGCACGTAAACATGCTCCCCCCGTGTAGCACCCATGGCCGATGTTTCTGGTCACAGGGCTGCTCTGGCTCAGGGCTCAGAATCTGCTCAAAACAGGGTTCCTAGGAGCTACTACCACTTGAGTGGATTTGGTACTCGCACCGATACCTATTGGCCATTCTTGTTCTAAGCTCTCAAAAATTGTCTGAATACCATCGGGGGTTGGGTCGGGGGAGGGTGGGGCTGGTTGGCTCGGTCAGTTAAGTGTCCAACTCTTGATTTCAGCTCAGGTTGTGATCTTGCCATTCGTGAGATCAAGCCTGGCATCAGGCTCTGCACTGGCAGCATGGAGCCTACTTGGGATTCTCTCTCTCCCTCTCTCTCTCTCTCCCTCTCTCCCTCTCCCTCTCCCTCTCCCTCTCCCTCCTTCCTTCTCTCCCTTCCTCCCTCCCTCCCTCTCCCTATCCTCCTGCACTTGCTCGCTCTCTCAAAATAAATAAACATTAAAAAAAAAATTTTTTTTTAATAAATAAATAAATACCATCTGGGGTTAGCCGGTCATTTTTCTATGAAGATTGAGGAAACAGGGTCTTTTGCCTCTGCTTCTGCATGGTCCTACACATGGGAAGCTCTTCTTTCTAGGCAGTGTCACATTGAGTGGAAAAGTAAAGGTCTGGAGGTAATGCTGACAGAGTCCTAACCTATGCACAGAGCCTCTTCTAGACTTAACTATGGACAGATAAGGCCAAACATCACCAAGAGCCAGGAAGCCAAGATTCTACACATACCTCACAGATATCTAAGAAATAACGGCTTAAGTATCTTTGCCATGCAGTTGAACTGCCATACGGGTATTTAGAGGATGGTCTGCCAATACTCAGGGCTCTCTGTGACTTACACAGGACTTCTGACCTTGCTCATTTCCTGATGTCACTGTGACCTGAAAATAAGGAATATAGGGATGACCTCTCTAGATCCTAGCTGGCCCAGGCTTCCCTGTCCTCTGATAGGATAGCATTTGCTCTTTTTTGTCCCCTTACCACCTTCCCATGGCCACAGCAGTCTACAATTGCCATAGGTTTATCTTTGATCTGTATTAAATTGGAGAGTTGGAGGATAGTGGAGTGCCAGGCAGGAGCTCTAAAGAGAGATCTAGGTGTTAACCAGGATTGAAAAGGACCAGAAAAGGACCCAAGATGAATCCCTTGGGACAGTCACTGCAGCAAGAACAAAAGCTATCTATTGAGCCAGGAATGAAGAGTTGAAAGGAAACAGCTTCACTGTGCCATTTTTCCTTCCAGGTTAGCATAATGCCTCCCTCTTCTCCCTTTGCCTTCTCTCGATGCAGTGGAATCCTATCTAGTGGTACCAGAAGACGGTCTTGGCATTGAATGCACAGCTAGAAGTGGAGATTTTGCAGGTAAAACCCAACAGGTGCCTCCACCACTACCAGTACCCTGTATAAGCCACTTCACATGTCTCTACAGTGCTGGTGGTTGGTGCTGGATGCTATTACCTCTGGTTAAATAAATCTAAAACTACCGACCCAGGATTTTTATAGCAATGCTGCAACCCTATATGAGGAAATGCAACAAATAGTCCATTACCGCTGATTGGATATGGATTTTTGGCCTGGCCACTTGCCACTCGGTAATTTTAGAATAGGGTCACTTTCGGAATTGGAAGATTCCTTGTAGGAGGGTACTGGTGTTTGCTAAATAGTGTTTCTTATCTTCGTGCCTTCTCACCACCATGCTCCCACCTCCCGAGTGTAGGGCCAGTCTCTCTGTCTGCTTGGCAGAGACGGCCACAGCTCATCCTTCATCAGTTTACAGGGCTGCAGACGTGGCCATTTCCAAACGCCCAGGGTGCACTTAACCACTTCCTCCTTCTAATATCAGCACTTCCACTCTAAACACATCAGCAGCTTTGTAACTTGCATTTTATTTTGCTCTACGTTTTGGCCCTTCAGGTTATTTGTGGGAGGAAGGTGAGGGGACCGGCAAAATGTGTTGTCGCAGATTTCAGAATTACACAATTACACCCTGAGTCATTGTCTCTGGAGAATCATTTAAGCAAGAGTGCCAAGAGTGTCCTGAAGGGCTCTCGCTGTGGTCACGTGTGGGTTTTAAAGGTTGGGTTCTCTTTCATATTTGATACATGACTACCTACTTGATTTCAGCATCTGCAGAATGGGAGGGCTCAGCCCTGTTCTGCCTGGAGAGAGCTGAAAGGTAATTACTAAGGCACGGAGCACAGGATTGTCCCGCTCACACAGACGGTGAATAAGCACACGCGGGCTGAGGGTCCCGTGGTTGCTTTGTTGTTCTCCTCACCTGCATCTGAACAGGAAACCTGTGGTCCTAGAGCCTGAGATCTGACCACTGTTTACCTCATGGGCTTAGCTCTCATCGGCTTTCCCTTTTCGCTCTGCCATGAAATCTGTCTGTTATGTTGCCCTTTTCTTGACATGACTTTGGTTCTGATAAGCGGTATGCCCTAAACAGAAGCCATCCCAAAGCACTGAGTGGTTCTCACAGTCTTCCTTGTAGCCAGCTGGTTGGACTAAGCCCTCAAAATCAGACACAAAACGCGTATCTTCCTGTTACGAGTTCTTGTGCCTATCTGTTGTAACAGTGTGGACTGGTTCTCTGGGTGAGATTGATTTACATACAGTTTGTCATCTTGCCTGTTTGTGGGTGGTCATCGTCCCAGGCTTCAGGTCAGACCTCTCACATTTTGGCCCCGGCCTCTGATCTTTATGAGAGGTCTTTCCACCCAGGGTGTTTCAGAGGATAGGCTTGAAACCCCAGAAGCCATGATCTTTGTTATTATCAAGTATGATGCAAGACAGTTCTACTTTATCAGCTTCCCGCCTCGCTTTTTTTGGCATTCGACCCAGGGCTGAAGGTCAGTGTGGCAAAGCTGGAGTTTGCCCTTGAAGCTTTTGATTCTTGTTTCCCCATCCAGAATTATAGTCAGTTGTTGAGCTAGCCCAGCTAGACACCACTCAAGTACGACAACTTCAAAAATTTATGAGGCCCTAGGACCCATAGTCCCTCTCAACATACAGACTTCTAGCCTTGCATCAAGGGAAGCCATATGGTTTCACATGCCCTGTTGCCCTGATGAGGCACAGCACCATGAAGCGCAGAGGGAAGGCCCTAGGACTGCTCTCAGTGGCCAGCCCTTCAAGGTGTGAGGAAGGGCTCTTCGTGACACATTCGCACATGCACCCAAGCATGCCTAACACCCCGTGACGGGGAAACCAGCTCGGGGAACATGCAGCCTTCTCACCCTGCCCACACTTCTTTTCATCTGTCCTTCCTCCCTGATGGCTTTCACCCTCCCGGTTGTGTTTCTGTAATTTGTACAGTATCGTTGAGAGGTGTTGAAGAGATCAATAGCAATTCACCTTTTCCCTTATTGATTAAAGTGATGGCAAGTAAAAATGGCAGGCACTACCAATTCATTCATCATGAGCTGGCCATTTCCTACCAGGCCACCAGTGACCTCTCTGCCTGTTAGTTGCTGAGCCACAGCTGAGATTGCACTGGTTTCTAGGCTGCTTTAATGGGAATGAGAGAACCACTGTCTTTGGCTCCTACAATCAAAGCTGAGTGAGGAAGGAGACTGCAGGTAATGAGCAAGAAAATGACTGTAGAACCTGTTCTTCAACTCCGTGGCTTTATTTGAGGGGTTCACCACACGTGCTATACTCTCAGGAAGAGGCAGCCTGAGAGCGGATGATGGACATCACTGCCTCTCCCCTGTTCTTCCAAAGGGCACCGCCTTCCTTTATTATCCTACACAACGTAAACTGAGTGTGGTGCGTGAAAAGTCCGTGATGCCTGTGAACTAGTTCCGTTTTTGCTGAACGTGCAGAGGTTTGTCATTCCCTCTGAGACTTCAGGTAGTTAACTATGGCTCACCCTGGGGGAATATGGGGTGCCTGGGGTTGCGCTTGAGTCAGGGGTGAAGGAAGGGTTGGTTCTTCTACTTAGGAAGAAGGGTCTGCGTCTACCAAGGGATGGAGAATGCAGACAGTTCTTAACCACTTCTCAACTCCAGAAACAAGCACGGGAAGAGTGCGTGTGTGTGTGTGTGTGTGTGTGTGTGTGTGTGTGTGTGGTGGTGGTGGTGGTGGTGGTGGTGGTGGTGGTGGTGGTGTGTGTGTGTGTGGTGTTGTTGTTGTTCTGTTCTCCCTCAATGGAAATACCCTCTGACTCTCTGTTGAGAAAGGTGATAGAGACACAACCCATGACATTTCAGGTGCCATGCACTAAAGAGCTCATTTTTAAAACTGTGTCTCAAATGGCATACTTCTTGCTTCACTCACCTGGTGGTATAGGGCTCTTAAAAGGGAAGTTAGTGCTGACCACAAGGGCAAAACTCGGTTAACTTAGCTGCTTTTCTCTTTATGTACCATAGTTTGAATTTTGTCGGTTCTCTGACGCATACGCACACAGAAGCAGCTGCTGCCCACCACACCCAGCAAGGTCGCTCAGTGCCGTGGAGGGGCTGGGAGAGCGGGAGTCTGCTGCCTGGCTCAGCATGAACCAACTCCCAGAAACTGCTGTCTGCAGCATTTTGGCTGAGGGGGAAGTGCACTGGGGGGCCACCTAGAAGCTTACCCTGTTCCATGACCTCCACCCAGCAAAGGAAGCCACTCACCTGAGTGGGCAGTTAATGGTGACGAGCGGGACCTGCAGTTCCCCAGAGCTGGTCATTGCCATCAGGGAGCTTGCAGTCTTTTGCGTCAGCCCAAGTACACAGCCAAGCTTCCAGAAGAGCACTGCCATCACAGTCCTGTCTCCTGAGTGCCCAGTGGGTTTAGGTCACTATTTTGGATGCCCCTCTCCCAGTAGGGAGATTTCGCTAGAAACCCAGTGTCACTATGTCAGGTAGCTCTGCAGTCTGCAGATGCCAGACCTGGAGAAGGCAGCCAGCTCTCTGTGAAGCTGGTTAATTACATGTGAAGCTGCCAGCAGGATGATTGTTCTTTTCCCATGGATCATTAATAAAGCATTCTGGCCTGCGTGGATGGGGCAGGGGAAGTCTCTGACAATTCCGTCACCTTCTTCGGCTTTGTTGGACAGGTCTTCCTCCCTTTCAGTCTAAAGTATTCAAAATGGCTGGGAATGAGGAGAGGCGGGGGAAAGAAAAATCTGTTTCCATGTAATGCACACGTTTTTCTCCTCTAAGATGGAAAGTGGCCCCCGGCTTTCAGATTGTCTTGGCAGCCAGAGTACAAAGGGTTCAAGGCCTGCCATGGGTGGGAAGTGCTAGTGGCTCGGCTCCTAATATTTGCAGCAAACTACAAGCCGGACCTGATTTGGAGACGAGGCAGCTAGGGCAGCAGGTGGCAAACAGCCCTGCCCCACTGGGGCCCAAGATTGGCGCCATCTTCTTCTGTCAGCCAAAGCAGCCCCGTTCCTGCTATGCCTGAGCACAGAAAGCATTTGTGGTGTTTTAGAAACTTCCTTTTTAGGCAAAGATGGAAGAAGACAAAGCAAATATAATATGGGAAACCCAATGTAGTTAGAAATAGTCTCCTGTCAAACAACCTAAAGTAGAGCTTTTCCTTCGGTTAGAAGAATTTAGAATATACATTTCTCCATAGAGCATTGAGTGCAGATATTAAAAATGGATTATAAATAGAAATAAACATGACCCATGCAGTTTCCAAGGACTTGAGTATACAGCCTTCAGAATACTGAACTAGAGCCTTTGATAGCTATCAGGGCTCTACAGGTTACACAGTCCAATCGAAACAGTGCCCAGTAGTTGAGAAAACTAAGGCATGAAGAAGGTAATTAGTTGGACACATTCACATAGTAAGTCGTGGGAGAGTTAACATCTCCACGTTTCCATTGTATTGATCTTACCTGTACCCTCCCAGACAGCCACCTGTTCATCCACCGGCAGTATAGGTAATAATAGAAGGCTGTGACAGTGGCATATAAAAAGGGAGTGGGGTGTATCTGACAGAGGCGGACAGGGGAGGTGAACACGTGCATTCTCTAAATTGTATTATTTTAGTGAGAAAAGGACTCAAGGCTAAGTCAGAGGAGGAAGTTACCCAGGGCCTCAGCATTCTGTAAAGAGGACTCTTACTAGACAGGGGTGCAGAGAGAACGCACACAGGATGAGAAGCCATGCCAGAGAGGGAGGAGTACAGGTGTCTGACAAGCCTGGAATTTTCCATTGCTTTTCCTGATCAGCGATCATAGAAAAGCTGTTATCTTTTCATGCCAAAAATCTGAGCTTCAAAAAAGCCCCAAAGAAACAACCAAGGAGTACTAAACCATTTTAAGTTGAGGGGCTTGCTTTTTCCTTGGGGGTGGGGAGGCTTATTGTTTTGCTGCCCCCCCCCCCCACCAACTGAGAGTTGCAGGGCAGTGGTGAAACTTAACTGCCCACTAACTCCTTGGGCAGGACTCCAGCTCAGGCACTGTTTCCTGGTCACTTTCTGCCAGGACACAGAGTGGGCCCCTGGGCATCATCCCTTGCGCCCAGTGTCCTGTGCTGTTAGGCCTGCTCCCTCATTCTCTCAGGAGGCAGATCCAAAAGCCATGACATGTTAGCAGGCTCTGGGCCTTGCCCCCACCCTGTAGCTGAGACTGGTTACCCGTTTCGTTAGCAGTGACGTCTGTATGTCTTTCAAGGGCTTGTCAAGTGGGGGAGGAACAAATCACATTTTCCGGCAATTTAATTTTATTAACTCTGATTTTTCCCCCCCTTTTCCAAAGCACAGCTAAATGGAGCTAAACATACACATGAGGGCTATATTTAGTCCTGATGGTGTGGTAGAGTAGGGAAGGCACAAACAGAGGTTTATCTGCTACCTAGTAAACACAGGGAGGTGTCAGGGCTAGAGAATTCAATAGTAATAATAAGCATTTATATGATGCAATGACAACTTTGATACAGGGCATAATTTTCCGGGGATTGCTATTAATTGTGCTTCTGCCTGTGAGCGGCCCCCTAGTGAGGGGCTTGGAACACCACGCAGAGTTAAGCTATATTAAACATCAATTAAAACAGCGTAAAATAGAAACCAAATAAAATCTGCAAAGGTCAGAGTGGCTGTGAATGAGCAGACAAGGCCTTGAGGGAGAGGGGTTAGGGCCTGCTGAGTCTAGTATACTGGGGCGCTCACACTTCCAGTTGCTCGGAGCTGCTTTGAGTTCCTCGGTTTATTTAGTAGGTTTGCCGGAGAGTGCATGATGGTACCCTCTAGCTTCCCCCCACTCAATTCTTCCCCAAAGGGGTCTCAAAAACAACTCATTGTGGCCAGCAAGAAACGTGAGAAGACAACCAGAGTCTACCCCCACCATCCAGTAGTACCTTCTGCAGTGATGGAAACGTTCCTTATCTGCGTTGTTCAGTAGAGTAACCACTAGCCACTTATGGATATTGAGCACTTGAAACGTGGTTGGTGCAACTCAGGCACAGGATCTTTAATAAAATTTTAATTTAAATAGCCACATGTGGCCAGTGGCTACCATACTGGACAACACAGGACTCTAGACAGTCCTCGCCCACAGTAAATACTCAGGCAGCGAGTGATGTGCACTGCACTCTTCTTCCTGAAACAACCTCCACCTTCCCCCCCCGCCCCAGACCCCTGAATGTGTAATGTTTTGGGGGGTTTTTTTTATACCCAATCCTCCCATACTCTCAACTTTAGCTTCTAGATTCTTTGATAAGGGCCACACACAATACCAAGAAATGAGAAAGGCCAGTGCCTGCATCAGACCAGACAGCCATGGCCTTATCCTTGTACCCTTCTCTCCTGGCATCCCCCAGTCAAGCTAAGAGTAGGTGTTTCTCACTCCCCCAGACAAAAGAAGGGAGTGGTTCTAGATCTCTGGCTAAATGAAGATCACAGATCTGTGGTGCTATCACTGTTCCCACTGAACGTCTGATTCAGTTGCTGAGTCTGACCCTTGCATTCTCCAGAACTAGGGGACTGTAAAATTCCCAGGTCATCCAGGAAACTCAAACCTGACATTCTTTAGTCCTTTGGCACCTAAACTGAGAATACCTCTTCCAGTAGCTTTTGGAACACTTGTTGAACGCTTAGAATGGATCCATTCATCGAAATGACATAGCTAGTGTAGTCAAACAAAGCACTGTACTTGTAATAAAACATCCCATGTGTAAGTCCTGGCTCCTCCATTTACTAAATCCGCGACCTTGACAAAAATCATTTAACCTCCCTGAGGCTTCATCTTCCCACATAAAAATAAGCGTGCCAGATTAAATGACCTCTAGGACTGAGCGGACCTAGAAAAGAGATCCGGAGAAAGACACCCTAATTGCCGCGAAGTCCTGTGTCTCCGCTCAGTTTCCCCTGTCCAATGTCAAGCCTGCATTTCAAGCACCCCCTTTCCTGAGTCCTCCAGGATGCCTCACCTGTGTCTAGTTAGCACTGACTCAGACTTGGAAGTTGTCCAGTAGCACAGACACACCCTGAGCCAGCCATCACCTCCTGTGGTTATTATCGCACTCACATGAGCCTCTAGGAGTCCCAGACAGTCCCCCAAATTACTTTGAGTCATCCTCAGGGTTGGCCTTTCGGCCCTTTGTGGAAAGAAGGCAAGAGGTTTCTTGGCTTGGGCAGTGGGTCCGTAAAGCAAAAGAGGGGTTGGGGAGTTACCTGTGTGTGCCAGTCATCCTGGCTGGCCGGTTGTTTGCCAGCCCCCCTCCACCCAGCCATCACTAGTTACTGCTCCGGGGACTGTCCCCAGCGGCCCAGAGCCCCTGTGGAGCCTCCTGCTCTGCACAGCTCACAGAGGGCCTGTAGCATCTCTAATTGAAGAGCTGGTGAGCGGACGCCCTCAGTGGAGGTATTTTTAGCTGCAGTGATACAGCCTCATCTTTTCTGCTGGATGTTTAGTTTTTTTTTTTTTTTTTTAATAAAATAAATAAGTAAAATTGAAGGCTGTGGTCCCAAACCCTAGTGCCAACGCCCAAGAAGTTTTGGCACACCCCCTCACCACAGGCCTAATTAATCCTGTCTAAGACCAGGTGCTGAAGCTCTGAGTTTGCCAGAATATTAGGCCAGAGAGACAGGGTGTACAGAAGGGAGAAGAGCTAGAAATAGAGAGGAGGCATAATGCAGGCTGGCCTGGTGTGAGGTGCGGAGGGCCTTCTGAGCGGCCTGGGCAGCTGGGAACAACTCTTTGCAGGCCTCTTAGAACTTTGATGGATCTTAGGGATCGAGTGAGCCGGGCCTCAACTCCTTAGGTTATGCAGTGGGTCCAGTTCTGTACCTTGCTGACTTAGTGCTTTTGTGGTCCTTCTCTTTATCCTGTCCTGTGACTTGTCACCTTTTCCTTGGCTTTTTTACTAGACACCGTGTGATCAGGGCCTAAAAGACATTCAAGGAACTTGCATCAGACCCCTTAGCAGGATCCTGGATTGAGGGGGCAGTGGTTCTCAACCCTGGCTGCACACTGAAATCATGGAGTATGGGAGGTTTAGGAAGGATACTCCTACCTGAGCCTCCCTTCAAAGATTCCGGCTTCATCAAGCACCAGCTTTTTATGTTAAGATTCCCCAGGTATATTAGGTGATACCAAGGAATAGTTTGTTGATGTTATTGGGTGTGATAATGGCTTTGTGGTTATGTAAGAAAATGGCTGTATTTTTTAGAGATGCATACTGAAGTATGGAAAGGTGAAATGACATCATGTCTGGGATAATGCTTTAAAATACATCAGCAAAGAAAAAAGGGGGATAGATTAGGCAGATATGACTGTTTCAATGATTGCTGAATCTGGATGTTGATATATGGGAGTTCATTACTATGCTCTAATTTCAGTGTTTCAAACTTTTCAAATCAAAGGTTTTTTTAGTAAAACATGTTTTTTAAAAAACTTAGAATCTCTCCAGGTGATTGTAGTGTTCAGCTAAGGTTGAAAACCAGTGGCTTCAAAGATTAAATTTGGATCCCCACACCCTAGGTCAGCTCTGATTTGGGGCTTTGGATAACCTTAAGAGTGACCTTTCAGGGTAAGTTCCCATAAGTAATCTGGACCGTCAACTCTCAAGTAGGTGAGAAACGGGATGGGCACAAGGAACAAATTACACCCGTGTCTAGAATCAGACTTCAGAGTGGAAGACTAGACAGCTTTGTCTGTTCTACTGAGGGACTTCGGTGTCACCCAGCCCTGAAAGCTGTTGCGCTTTGTGGTTTACCTGCCTCGTCCCTTGCCAGCACCCCTGCACACCACCCCGAAGACCTCTATCCTCACACCAGGGATATAAAAGACAGCTACGTTGTGATACATGCACAGGAAGGAGGGCCCTGATTTCTGCAGCGTTCAGCACTTCACCAAGTGGGATTTTGCTAAAGCCGGGGTGGGGGGAGAGGCGGCTGAAATTGCACCTCCCTGCCCTTCCCAGGAGTGCACGTGCTGTCAGTTCTGCATGCAAGTGTGTGAAGGCTCTTCTGTGTCCTCAGGTGCCTGTCCCAACTCGCAAGCAGTATTTTGCTCTGGCTGCTCAGCAGGTGGGGTAAACAGAAGCTTGCTGCAGCCAAACTAAATGGTGCTCGGGAACTCAGGCTGGGAGTTTCCATGCAGCGTTGAAATACCACAGCCTGGCTTAGCGTCCTGACTTAGCACCTCCCCATTCGTGAGCAAGCTGCTGGCCGCCCTTCTTTATTCAGGGGGCTTTGGGATTTATACCTGTAAACAAGTCTGTGTGTTGCTGTGTGAAGCTGAAGCCGAGGGAAAGCTACAGGCACCCCAGGGTCACTCAGCCACCCCAAAGCTTTGCTACCAATAGTATTTACTGAGAGTCTGGTTCTCTTCTTCCTCCTCCCTGGGGAAGACTTGAACAGTCCTTTCAGGAAATGCCAGCTTGAGAGAGGTGCAGAAGTCACCCCCTGCGCCTCTGTAGGAGGGCCCAGAGCATCTGTCTTTCCCCAGGGTCTGAGTCACTATTGGTCCTACCACTGTCAAGTGCCTACATCCAGAATTCAAACAGGGAGTTTCTTCCTCTGCCCGCTCGTAAGAACAAGTAGCCTCAGAGGCACTAAAATTGAAAACTCCAAGCCATGTGGCCTTCACTGGACTGTTTGGATGGGAGGAGGCAGAAGCGTTCCCTGTTGCTCTCATTGCCTCTTGGTACAGATCTCCCATTGCTGCCACCCTTGGGCTATCCATCATATTATTTGCCCCGCTACAGGGGACTCTTCAAGGGCAAGGACCAAGTCTCTCATCTCCATTGTTCCTCAGCACCTGGCACAGTGCCAGTCACCGTACTGGCTCTAAATAAGCATATAGATGAGTAAGTGAACCAAAGGAGGGTTATGGCAGGGAATGCCAGTAGGCCAAGGGTCAGAAACCTAGCATTTTCAAAAGTTGTTTCTCATTCATTTGAGCTTATGAACCTGAACTGTGTGGCGATCTGAGCCCTGCCTGAGTTAGCTTGCAGAGCAGCCTGTGTAACCAGGGAAGGTTTCTGACGGG
The DNA here is from genome assembly GCF_022837055.1 of Prionailurus viverrinus. Classification (NCBI taxonomy): domain Eukaryota; kingdom Metazoa; phylum Chordata; class Mammalia; order Carnivora; family Felidae; genus Prionailurus; species Prionailurus viverrinus. The sequence continues at coordinate 145,170,567 of NC_062562.1, forward strand.
TAATGGCTAGAGAGAAACACACTATTCGGTTCTCTTTCCACTTTCCTTTGGAATAAATGGTAGTCTACCTGCGCCTTGGTTTCTCCCATTTGATATTCATGGGCCTCTGAGCAATCTCAGAGGCCTGAGGCTCCAAGGAGCCTGGGGCTCCAAGGAGGGTGGCATGTTTGTAGGAGGGTTTCCCTTTGTTTTTCCAGGGCAGTTAGTCAATTGATACTTGGCCAGCTCTCATGGAAGTTACTCCTTCTGAACCTTAATGAAACCTCAGGGGCACTAGCTCAGCTAAAGCAAAACTATGTATAAGAAGTGCTTCTGTAGTTAGTGACAGGACTGTCCTCCCTGTCAGAAACCAGTGTGACCACTGAGTCGTCCCCTGCTCCTTCCAGACTCTAGAGCAGAGGCTCTAATCCTGGGCCTGCCCTTTAATCACCTGGATGTATTTTTAAAATATCAAAATCCTGTCCCTACCCCTAGAGATGCTGCTGTATTTGATCTAGAGTCAGAACGTTGGTATTTCTTAACAGCTCCTCGGTGCTGGCAGTATATACTTGGGACCGAGAACCACTGTCCCAGAGAGTCTTCACTAGTAGGGGCTGTAACAGCACTTGAACATTCTAGCCCCCCCACCACCAAGGAGGGTGGAAGAGAAGAGCATGTGTTTGCCTTTTCTGCGCACCCCGTCGCCTTCCTTAGCTGGTTCTGAGACCCCGTTCCCAGGCTGTGCAATTGATGGCGCAGTGCTGCCACGTGCCCCGCCCTCACCGCTCATACTCTCTCTCACTGGGCCCGCCGCTCTTAACCTTGGGCAGGTGACCAGAGCAGAGATAAATATCTGGGGACAGTGGTTCGATTTTGTTTCAGAGGGCATTAGTGAGGGAGAACAATCCAGAACTGTCTGTGCAATCGAAGATGAATATTTCTCTTAAGATTTTAGCTCAAAGAATGCTTGCCCACCGGCTCCCAAATATCACACCCCATCCTTCAGGAGCAGAAGAGTCTGCATCAGCAGTGAGAAGCAAGGCCAGACACCAGTTGAAATCCCAGACAGCTTCCTACCCTCCTTCCATATCTTGTCAGATATTTCAAGCTTTAAGGCCTCATTTGTGCTCTGCCTACTTGGCTGGCTGTTCTTGCACTTGAGCGGCTTGTTTGCCTGGACAGGTCCAAGCTGTCTGGGCCATCAGCAGCTGCACCTCCTCCCTCGCGCCTTCTGTCTGAGCCAACCTTGATTCACAGTAGTGCAGATGGCCCCAGCCTCATCCAGCGACGTCTGCCACTCCCATCCCTCTCCTGCCCCGCTTTCCCCTAGACGAAGGGGCTGGGCCACGCCTTGCCCGCAGGTCAACCTGGGGCTCAGCTGAAGACCACTCTTAGTTCGTGCTCTGGCATGTTAACCTAGGAAACATGACAACAACTTTACCTGAAGCACATAAGACAAGGGTGCGGCAGGGTCTGAGTTCACGTTGTGTAGAAAATACTTTTCAGCCTGCCTCAGAACTAATCTGTTTTTGCAAACATGCTTAGTTCCACCCACTCTGCTTCCTGAGTATTACCGGGAGCTGAGAGAGACGGAGGGGAGCGATGGTGCCAGATAGCACCTTTCCTTCTTTTCCTTCCCTTTCCTCCCTTAAATGTAGACTTGACAACCTCTTGGTGAGCCACCTCTCAGCTCTGCAGTCCAGTTCAAGGTGCTGAAAGGTGGTGCCCTGTGATACACCATTGTTATCAATCCGTTTCCTTCTCCTTGTCCCTCTCCAAGAGAAATGAAGTGACGGGGAACAAATGTGAGAGGGGTTGTAGGTGACCTTGTACCAGAAGAACGCTGTGCTGAAGTAGCCCTGGGGCCTCACTCTGCCTTTCCCCACGGTAGCTCACTGCTGAGCCTGTGGGCAAGGCACAGGGTGTTCCATCTAATAGGTTCTCTCTGAGAGAGACCCATACCCATACCCTCTAGCAACAGCCGGCAGCAGGGAGGGAGCACTACTCCACCTGTGTGGTTTGGGATGGGGCACACAAAGCAAATAAACCAGCTTATTTCCATCATGTGTAAACCTAAGGGACCCCAGCAGCTTTGGAATGCCATTGGTTTAGCAGTACTAATATCCACATGATTCATCCTGAGGCTTACTTAGCTGTTACATTATTTCAAGACTTTTTTTTTTCCTGTGGAGAAAACTGTCCCTATCCTAGGCTGCTTACACAGGAACATAAGCCCCCAAAGCCAACCGTTTTTATAGGGGAATATCAGACCTGAGATATATTATCCCCTGGGGTGTTTTCTTCAAGGTAAGGATGTTTTTAATCCTTAATAATGATAAAACATCTCTGCTGGCACCCAACAACCAATAACATACTGACTGAAGAAAACAGAGGCTACTTGAAGAGGTATCTGCTTTTATCTCCATAGTTCCAGGCCGGGCATTTAGTGAGTGCTCTCTGTCCTAGCGAACATTGGGGCCATGTGGGTGAAATGGAATCAAGGGGCCTTATTCCACTCCAAATGTCATGGCTACCTACAACCTAGGGATGGAATCGGTTCTCTTCTGCCCCACTTGTCAGGTAAGGAAGAAAAGATCCTTTGGCATAGTCACTTACCCAGGAACCTTTTTGTTTCTCTGATGCCACATGATAGGTATCACCAAGCTGGTCAATTTCATGTTCTTCATGGCTTCCCTGTAGCATTATATGTTGCTCTAGCTTTCTGCTACCGTTGCTGCTTAACCTCCTAACCACAGGAAATCTACTCTTTTGGATCTCTTGTTGTCTACTATGACCGCATCTTAGTGACAGGCCTGCTTTTGTTTTTGATCCACAAATTCTAGTCAGTTAACACTGCTGGACTGAGAATGACTCATGGGCACTCTCATGAGTCAGGTTCTCAAGTCCAGGTTCTTGAGTTGGGTCCCAAGGACCCAAATTGACAGTATTTGAAAGTAACCATCAGATTTGTAGCCAGAAACCTATGGCAGATGCACCGCCACCCCATCCCCAATTATATGAACGAGGACGGCCCTGGAGTTGCCCAACTCCAGTCAGGGAGACAGCAGAGCTCCAGAGGGGGGTGCTGCCTTTCCTTCCTGCTGGGTCCCTCGTAACATAAGAGCAAGTTCAGAGGCTCGGAGATTGGGATAGGAAGCTTCTGCCCCCATCTTCTGCCCTCTGTACTCACTGTGGCACTGCCTGCCTATAAACCTGCCACAGCTCCCAGACCTGCTTATGCTGCCTCTGTCACCTGGGTGTCCGCTCGATGCCAGGATGCCCTGGACCTGAGAGGGTGCGTAAGGATGACTGCTAAGTGCTCAGGAAGATTTTTCCTGTTGTCTCAGTACAGGGCTACCTCTCAGCCTCCACGTGTAGCATTTACTAAAGTTTTAGACCTGAGAGATGGCTTCATTCTCCCAGGGGACAAATGGGGAAAAGACTCCCCAGCGGACATTTCCGGGGTCTTAATCCCAGATGGAAAAACCCACCGCCACACTCTTGGTGTCTCCTACTCTACGCAGCACACCTGATTGTTTCCACCTCAGGCCATTTCACGGCAGCAGCACTACTCATGGGCAAAATCCTCACCCCCGTGGCATTCTGTAAACTGGAGCAGTAAGGCCTCAACTTCCAGAATGGAAAGGAGATGGAATGACCTCGTGGGGGTGACAGGTACATTACAGCCAGCATTTATTTGGGTTGTTGATTTCCACATACCAAATGGTTCTGGTTGCTACTGAACTCCCTTGCCTCTGTGTGATGGTCGGGTTCCGTATCAACCGTGGCATTCGTGCGGGGACGGGGGAGAGAAAGCTTTGCTTTTGCTGGCACCTGAAGATGGTTCTCCAGGCAGCACGGAGTTGCCAGTGGGGAACTGCTGAAGTAGCACTCCGGAGAATCACCAGGGAGACCCCTCTATCTCCTGCCAAGCCAAACAAACCCTGCCCGTGCAACACTCTGAATCACACCTCTCCGCAGCTTCGTTCCTCCTTCCCCAGCTCAGCACACTGCGCCGCCTTACGGGAAAGTCCTGGGTGTCAGCAAGAGAGGCACATGAGGAGAAATGAACCGATGCAGGAAGGGGGAGTGCCGCTCAGTCATCTTTTAAGTAGAAAGGAAAAGGTCATCAGAGCCGTACGGGGCCTGGGTTGGATTATCGTTGACTCTGCCTTGCCGCAGCAAAGGGGCCAGCACCGGGCACTGCCAGCCCCATCCAGCTGCTGACAGCCCAAGCACAAAGAAACGCATGCTCTGTGTACACAAATGGGTCTGCGTGTCAGCGTGAGCCCATTTTTAGCCCTTGCCCGGGAAGGGCGGCCCGTGACATAGTAATTTAATTAAATTTGCCTCCCTCCATGGCCCACATATTTGAAGAGGTTTGGGGGGAAATGAATCTGGCTGAGGAACATTACCCTGCCGCTCTGGCACTGCCCCAGAGCCCAGCCGCAGGACCATAAAGGGTCTCGCCATCCTGAATACGGCCCAGGGCATCTGTCTGCACCGCAGGCTCTCTGGCCGGGCTGCCTGCTGGCACATCTGGCAAGGCAGCCTCTGGAAGCACTCCGGCTCCATCACAAGGAAGCCACCGGGGGCAAAACAAGGGGACTCCCCACCCCCTACTCAAGACCGCCGGCAGCAGCCTCAGCAAAAACTAGGGCCGCAGTATTATTAGCTTTCCCCACTGATTCAGTGTCTGAGAAGGGAGAGGGCAGAACGGGAGGGCACCACAGCCTCGGTAATGGCTGTCACCCCGATTTCCACGTCAGCCCACATCCTTGTACTTCTGCCCTGGAAATGATCCATATTTAGGGGCCAGAATTGATTCCAGTGAACTTCTCACCATGTTTCACATCTCAAATGCTCGTCAGTTTTTGTCCAAGGTGTCTGAGCTCAACCCACCCCCACAGTCCACACCCCAAGACCTCCCCCTGCTTTCCAACCAGCCAGGGCTTGTCTTGCATTGAGTCCGTCACTCCTCAGGAGGCACCAAAGCTTTCACTTTCACTTTTCCCTTTTGTCCAGAGTTCCCGCCCTTCTCCTCTTATCACTAACCTCTAACCTCTTACTCAGCCTTTCATATCCTAGGTCAGCAGTCCCGTGCCTGCTGGAAAAGAGCTTTCTTTCTCCTTCTCTTTCTCGCTCTCTACCAAGAGCACATCCTCCTGGCTGGCTAGGAGAGATTATCCTGCGTAATGATAGCAGCACCTCCGAGAGAAAGGGAATTTCTCTGGCACAGTTTGTCTCAACACCAGCAGAACACAGGCTGTTGCTTAGGAGTGGGAATCATTAGAGTCAGGCCATTATTGGAGGGGACCAGTCTCTAGGGGAGCTAGCAGAAATTACCACTCCTTAATAGACAAAAACTCATTTGCTTGAAGCCCCCGCCCTCCTCTTTATTTCTCTGCATTCTCCACCTCCCTTCTCTTCCCAGCTTTGAAGTCAAAAAAGAGAGGTAACGCTATCCCATCCAAGATGGCAAATTTCTGCTAAATTAACTTGGTTAAAAGATCCTTGGTTGAAAGCGGCTATTCTTTTAGAATGTTTCTACTGGGACTTGGCTTAAAACCATCACGAAGGAGACAGATTCTAATTAAATGTATGCGATAAAATTATAGCCAGGACCACTCCATTTCCCAACAGAGGATTTGTTGATATGGGGGAAGAGGAGACATTTAGTAGCCTCTTAGACTCTGTTTGAGGGAAGGCTCCGAGTCAACCTGGGCCGTCTAAGCTTTCCCCGCAAGGGTCCCCTCGCTTACACAGTACTGGGGAAGGCAAGCGACGTGGAAGCAGGACTCCGCTTGTCAGTGGTCATCTTGACCTTGAACAGACCTCTAACATGACTTAGCTTCTGTATGCCTTCCCTGCACAGGGATACGAGTTCTTTACCTCACAGCTCTTTGCCCTTGTGAGGGAAGGGGGAATGGCATAAGCAACAAATGTTCCTTTTAATGTATTACCCGTTTGGGCTGCCATCAGAACTCACATGCCTTGGAACATCTGTGGTTGAAGAGAAAGGAAAAGGTGCCTGATTCCTCAGCGCTAGCTGTTTGAATGAAGTCATGAGTGGTCACCGTCTCAGAGCATTAAGCACAGATAAGGTGCTGGTGTGAAAGGCCTTCCCCTTCTCTCCCTGGAAGCAAACTGTAAGGGATCGTACCAAACTGCAAACTCCAGGGGCACTAATCACTTTGTGGTTTCTGTAAATGGCACCCGCCGGATTTGTCAGTCACCGTGGCACTGTTGGTGTTCAGCAGTGCTGGGTTGAGAACCCAGACACCAGAGATCTGGTCTCTGCATCACCAGCTATGTGACACCTAGGAAAGTCCCCTGGACTTCATTTTCCTCATAAGTGAAATAAGGGGGTTCAATTAGATTCTCTGAGTTAACTTGGAAATTCCCTTCACCGTTTCCACATCTCTGAATTTTGAAGCTATAAACCATCACTCTGTCCTCAGTGTCTTGCCACCCCAAGGTTGGCCAGCCTTGATGACACCCCCAAGATGTGAAGGTGCCCTCAACGGACATGATACCACTGGTCAGAAGAGATGTGGACTTACAACAGGAATGTGGCATAGGGACTAAGGAAAGGGAAAGCTACCCTGCAGGCACAGCAGGCTGAAACAAGAAGAGTATGGAATAGGCCAGTTCCTTATTCTTCTTGTTTTCAGGCTTCTCTGTAGCTTCAGAGCCTTCTTCTGACACACATGCATACGATACACCCAGTAGGTGCACTCACTTCCCTCATCAGAGTAACAAAATGAAATGCAAACATGCTTCGAGATATCTCAGCCTTGTCATGTGTCTTCAAGCCCCCACCTCATTTCTAATTAAAAAATTAGAATTCCCTGATTCCTTTAGCAGTCTCTTCCTTGGCCCTCCCTCCTTTCTTATTCCAGACTCTCCCACTCCATCCCCTTAAAGAGATGAATTGGAAGAATATGCTGTCATGTCAGAAGGAAGCCATTGTCAAGTCTCACAGCAGAGCTAATAGGATAAAGTATTATCCGACTTCCCTTAAGTCCAGAAATTAAGTCTTCTTGCAATGGTAATAGATTATAACTTGTAACCACTGCAGCTGGTAGGCTGCAGGAACAGGCTGTGTGTATCTGAGGCCTCAGCTCCATTTCTGGGCCTGTGCTGGGCCTTTTGTGAGGGACACACTGAGCATTCCTGCAAACACTGCTGCCCTATCCGTGCAAGGAACTGCCTGTGCGGAGAGCTGTCTGTAACTCATTCAGTTCACCTACAGGGCGGAATCTGAGTGGGAGAAGCTGCCTGAATGGTCTTAATGAACCTGGATGAGTAGATAGAAGGGAAGGAGCCAGACCCTTGAAGACTCTAGGAAGAAGTAGCCGGAGGCCAAGAAACCAAACTTTGCATAGGGAACAGTTAGTGTGTGAAAGCTCTTCTCAGTCATCCGTGCTGACTCATTGAGCAGGTCGAGTGATTTAATCTAGTGACTACATCAGCACCAGTGCAGACATGGGGAAACCAGAGGTGAGACCTTAAAGGAACTTTCAGAGACTATAGATGAAGGAGTTGCCTTGGAAGAGGAAACGCATGAGGCCTGTCGGAAGAAAGAGCCATCAATCTTCTAGAGTGGAACGATCTTGCAAAAATGGCCTAGGTCCTATCATGGCAGATGACTGTACTCAGATGGGGATTATAGAGGGAAACACCCTGATATAAGAGTTATTGGGGCACCTGGGTGGCTCAGATGCTTGAGTGTCTGACTCCAGCTCAGGTCATGATCTCACAGTTTGTGAGTTCAAGCCCTGTGTCAGGCTCTGTGCTGACAGCTCAGAGCCTGGAGCCTGGTTCGGATTCTGTGTCTCATTCCCTCTCTGCCCTTCCCCCACTCACACTCTGTCTCTCTCTCTCTCAAAAATAAATAAACATTAAAAAAATGTTACTGGAGGGTGCTACTTATTAGTGGGGTTATAAGGAGGTGAGTGAGTATTAAAGAAACTAGTGGACCAAGGACTGTTCCTTTGGCATTTGGTAATAAAATCTCTAGTAATTGTTCTAGTATTGTTCCTAGGTGCACAGAATGAATGACCATGAAAGGCTGACTACTACTCTCCTCCATCTAGTCCCCACACCTGGCAATAGAGCAGCCTTTCCTCTCCATGCTTCCCTACTGGAGGGTCAGAAATCTTGATGGGGTAAGTTAGGGAAGACACCATCGTCTCAAATGCTAACACTGTTTGACAGGAGAGCTTCTCCCAGAGATGGCCCCCATAGGCCTCACAGCCTAATCTCTCTGACTCACTGCCAGGGTCCATGTCCTCATTTTTATGGAAAAACACAATTTATGTAATACCCTCCCTCTGGAGTAATACTCTTTTCGTGGATCCGCAGTGACTTGCACCCACTTCTCTCTCCCTGTCTTTGCCCTCATAGAAATGAGGAACCAGGTTCAGTGCAGACCCCTGAGTGAGCCGGTCAGGGTCCAGATTAGGTTATGGTCCTAAGAACTGGGCTGTTTCCCCCTGGCAGTTGGCCAGCCTGCAGGATAGAGAACAGGACTGTTGTGGGTGGTTTGGCCCAAGTACCGACAGCAGAGCTGGCATGTACCGGAGCACAAAACCTGTGATCGTCCGAAAATCGAATTCTAGCCACTCATTAGGAAATCGGAATGCTTTCTCTCTTAGACTTCTCTTGGAAAGTTGATCTCCCTGCTTTTCTTCTCCTCTGTCCCATGCCATGAATATCGGACTGGTCCTCCCCCATCCAGGGTCCAGCCAGCCTCTTGCTTGCTAGGACAGCGGAATCTCCCTGGCTTTCCTCCTTAACTGCATTGCACACCCTTAGCCTGTCTATCTGCCATATAGCTCCATTCTGCTCTCACTTGCTCAAATTCTGGTCTTCTTTTCTGCCCTTTAATTCTGCTTTGAAGCCCCAGCAGCTCCTCTCTGTCCTGCCTTCTCCCTCCAGGTGCCTCAGCCCTCCCCTGCCCTACCCTTGGCAAGGCACCCTGACAGAAAAACAGGGATAGGTGGAAAAGCCTCCAGGAAGCTTATCCTCTTAGGAAAGGAACAAGGTTTCTTAGGTAAAGGATTCCTGGCCCAGCCCTCAGCTTGTGCATCACCACCAACAGCAGCACCTTTCCTTTCTTCTGGCTTAGCGCAAGGAAAGGTAATCTCTTCCGGGACGGAAACGGCACCTTGGGCCAGCTGGAGAGCTGGATTAGGGAACAGAGCACAAGGCACTGGTTTCCTGGAGGGAAAAGTACAACCCCTCTTTCCCTCTGGGCCTGGCCTTGGTTACATGGTACTGTCCCCCTGTCCCCAACTTCTGAGTAAGCATCGTTCCTCTCTGGAATAGCTCAATAATGTTCTCTCTGGGCACAGATGAGGTTCTAGAATCGAGGTGGTAGTGACTGGGGGCTGGTCAGTTGGTCCTTATGTTTGTCATCAGATAACTACCAACAATACAGCGTTACTACGTGATGCCAGTCACCACTCTTAAGTATGACTTTATACATATAATTTCAGTTTTCACAACCTGTGAAGCCGTGAGATCGTAGATACTAATATGTCCATTTCACATATGAATAAACTGAGTATTTACCCAAAGTCACACAGGTAGTAAGCAATGGAGCTGAGATTCAACCCAGGAAGACCAGATCCAAAGTCTATGCTTGTAAGCACTACGCTATATTGCTGCTTTATAGATATGTACATTTCACTGATGTGGTTCCTGAAGCATTTGTCGCTGCTTCAAGAAGCAATTTGCTTCATTTGAAATTTAACGCAAAGATGAAAACAACCTTAATTCACCGCCCAAACCCTTCTCACCCCTTCAGGGGTAAAGGGTGTTTTCTGAATGCATGAAGACCAGGAGAGGTGCTTTTGAGCCAAAAACTGCCTTGCGGTTTAGCTGAGGCAGGATTTAGAAATGGCGTGAACAGTGCCCGCATTAGCCGATGGCATGTAGTGCTGAGCGCCAGCAGAGGAGATAAAATCAGACATATGTTTGGATATAAATGTTCTCTCTTCTTCTTCTCTAATTTTAATCCCCTGCCGCTTTGTTGCAGTAAAATGTTAGGGCCTTAATTGTGGGCTCTTGCCCCCTGAGGTAGTAGTCTGGGCTGTGTAAGGCCCCCCTTAGCCCTGTCCTAGTCTCTGTCCATCTCCACAGAAGGAAGCCAGAACTCTCCACTGTCAATGGCCATGGACTCTGGACCTCTTCCCCACCAATAACAGGAATTGTTTTGCCAGGGACTCTTTACTACATTGTTCTACCCAGCACCCAGCAAGTTCTTGGCCTCAATACATGTTAAACAGCCCTGATAAAGCCAGTGTCTCTAGACCTTAGAAACTGTCCTGTCTACTCTCCCTTCTTTGATAATAAGATGCAGCGGAACACCGAAGAGCATTAAAAGGCCTGGAGCAGATTATGGGAGTGGCAGCCACAGCATGGCGCTTAACAGAGCTGGGGCTGGGGTAGGTACAGTGGAGGAGAGACGTTAAGGACCCCACCCCCCCACCCCCCCACCCCCGACAGTCTCATTGTTGAGCCAAATAAGCAGAAACCATTCCACTGTGGAGAACTTGCTCTGGTAGGTGCTTTAAGACCTCTGTCAATCCTCAACTCTGCAGAGCTTCCAAGGCTGAGGATGGGAGAAGGCCAAGCTACCTTCCCTTTGTGAACACCCTGCCTGGTCTAACGTCACCCTTTCTCCAGCAGCCGTCTGCCACTGAACCTCCGAATCGGAAGCTGTTTTGTACAGTCCTGAGGATCTAACCCCTTAGTGAGCACACGTGGCCCTTTGGCCAGCTGTGGGGCCCCCTGTGGTCAGAATTCTGGTCAGACCTTGGGGGGCAGTACAGCCAGTTCTGAAGGAGATTGAGCACCCCAAAAAGGAGAAGAGAACACAGCGATATGTGGAGGAAGGTCCCATTTTTACTGCACCGTGGCAGGGAAAGAAATAGGTTCTTGATAGCCCAGAAGAGCCTGAGTGAAGAAGGCACATTTGACTTGGGAGTCCAGAGATCTTGGTTTCAGTCCCACCTCTTCCACTGACTAGCAGTGTGACCTTGGAGATATCTTTCAGTTTCTCTGGGGCTGTTTCCTTGACCATAAAATGTAAAAAGATTAGACTAAATGATCTTTCATGGCCCTTAGAAAATTCTTTAACTCCATATAATCAGCAGCAGTCTTTCCCTCTAATGTGTTGCTACAAACTACTCCCCTGAAGAGCTACCAACCCATGTCCCATAGCTTGGCCGTCAGGCCTGAGGATGAGTCACCAACACAGCATGAAAGCCTGCACTTTCGGTGCTCATGGGACTCCTCTCTGAAAAGCTGTCCCAGGTGCCTGCTACGAAGGAGGCAATACCCACCATTACGGCAATGGAGGTTTGCTGCTATAAAAGCTGAAACGGTGCCCAGCTCAAAGAGTGGGCCCAGAGCAGAAAGGAACTACCCTTGCAGCCCTAAGGACACTTAAACCCAAGAACCAGAGCTCAGTCTCCCCCACCTCCTTTCCGGTTTCTTCTGGAAAGCGCTTCTCCCTCAGATCCCAAGATGGCAACACACTCAGCCCCCGGGACAATGTTTGTTCTTAGGACTCTTCCCCGGGAATGTTTTAGGACCATTTCTGTACCCCTCCCCTCAGAGCTCTGGTTCAGCCACAGACCCTTCATCATTCCAAAGCGACTGTACAATCCCTAACTATCCAAATAGCTGCCAAAAAAGGTTAGGAAACCTGGCCCCACATCCTCTGTTTCTGAAGCAGCCGCTTTGTCCACAGTTGCCTCTGAATGTGTACCCAGGAAGCTGTTCTGAACAGCCCGAGTTGTCTTGTGGTGCTGGGAAAGGGATAATTTCTTGCTTTTTCAGCTGGTCCTGGCCAAGTCCCACCCTTTACTCTGCTGCAGTTTTAGCGTGTTATCGGGGGTAGCTACGGCGGTAAAAGGAGAGCCAGAGGGAACATGTATTTGGAGCCTGGAAATGTGAGTGACAGTTTCTAAAGGTATGCCATGCATGCACGCATGCTACCACAAACACCGAGACCCAGAAAGGACACATATCCACCCAGGGGATTAAGAATTGGCCCTTTTCTTAGCCAACTGCTGCAAAGTGCTGCCTGCCTCTCTCCCCGTTCAGTGCCAGGGAGATCACACCCACTCAGTCCCGATTCCCTGCATTAGTATAAAAATGCTGAGGAGACGCAGGGTCCCGGTTCATGCAGCCTCCCTGGACGTCAGTACTCGGTAAGCATCAGGAGACAGACACCCACCACCACCGAGACATGTTTGACTATTCAGCACCCAGAGAACAGAAGGAACACTGCCTGTGGGAAGTTTAAGCCAAACAGCATTATTGCAGACCTCTTAAATCCAGGTCCCCCAGGGTCTCTGGGTAGATAGAGCTGGTGCTGCCTGACCAGCAGCTTCTGCTGAGGTGGCATTTAACTTCTGGCCTGGTCCCAGGAGCTGAGGCTGACCCATTTCCCCTGCTTTTCCAGGGCATCAGGAATTTGGTTCTACCCCCAACAAAGCCAGGGACTAACACACTTAGCTTTTGGAAGGTGCACTAGAATTGGGGTGCTTTTTATTTAAGCTAAGGAAAGACTGTTAACAGCTTTAGCGTTTTCCCATACTTGAAAGAAATTTAACATTGTCTTCCCCTCCCACCTTACGTCTCCCCTCCCTTTGCCTTTTTTTCTTTAAATAGAAATGACTTGGTTAATGCTTATAAGGATCTATAGGACCTTATTCAATTTAACCCTTTGGGGACATTGGATTAAAAATTGAACAATATTTATTAAAATACAAAAATACACTTTTCTCACATTACAATCAGTGTTCTTTTGTTGGCATTCCCCCCCACCCACCCATCCCACCCCTTTCAAATCTGAACCCTTTATTTCTTTTTAAAGCTAAAATAATAAATGAAAGAAGTTACAGCATTAAATGGACCAGAATAACAGAGATCTCTGCCTTCCCCGCCCACGCCCACCCTTTCTCCTCCACCTCCTCCTGAGGTCGGCCTGGGAGAGGGAAGCCTTCCCCCCACTGTGCCACGTTCCACAGGACTCCTTGCAGAACTGACTTCTTGTGTGCATGTATATCACTTTTGTTTTAACTGTGGATTCACATCTTTTTTGTGAACCATCCTGTTTAGTAAAGGCTTCATTGTACTTGAAATGAGCCTGTGCCCTTTTTCTCTCTCCACTCATGTTCTGCCCCCACCCCATCACCACAACCAGTTGACATCAGCTGTAATAATCCCTAATGAATCAGCATTTAGAATAGTCACCAAATCACAAGCATGAGAAAAGCTTCCACTCCCCCAAGCTCCCCAATCCCAGCCTCTCCTCCTTCTCCACCTTAAAACAAACAAAACCTTTATAAAAAATCATAAAATGCCATCATTGTCTACAATCATTTGTCAGATACCAGGAACAACAGGTGGACATGGCACCATGCTAATTTATGGCCTCCTGTGAATACATTCTCTCTGCTTCTGCTCTCCCTTCCCACCCCCCCTCTGTGGCCGCACCCCCTTGGGGGGGGCCTCCTCCCCCTCAAGGGAAACCCTGAATAGACACATGCCCTGCAGAGAGTGGGTTAAACCCATCTGCAGGAATCTGGTGCAATGTGAAAGCATTTGACTGAGAGCTACGCCAGCCCCCTTCCTTCTCTGCTCCTTCCCGAGGCGCGCTGTCAGGCAGGGCACGCGCGTGTCCCGGTGCACAAACCAAGGAGCCTTGTGCACATGGACAGACGGAAAGACCGAGCCCCTTTAAGGAGTCATTTAAATTTTGGTGGTTTTCCTGTTTAGAATACATTTACAGATCTATCTTCCCCTTGGCCTCTGAAGAAAAAAAAAATTATTGCCTCTCGACACTTCAGCACAGTACAAATTCTCGGTGCTTTTTTTGTATTTCTTTTTAAAATAAATTTGCAAAGACAGCTCTCAGCTTAAGAAAGGTGTCTATAGAAATGGGTATTCCTGTATGCTGTGAAGCATCTTCTAAAAAATGACAGTCTACCCCCACCCCCACCCCACCCCTCAGCAGCCCACACCCTACCTCTTTAGGGATATTTGTTGTTGTTTTAGTTTATCTTAGCAGTTTCAGCCTTGTATCAGAAATCCCTTCTGGCATCATAGCAAGTTGACTTGTGGCTTCTACCCCACAACGTTCCCAAGAACCCCACTCCCCCCTTTAAATAGAACTTACAAGTTAGAAAATAGTTTTGTTTTGAATTTTTGTTTTTAAATTTTAATATAATCTGTTTCTTTTACCAGCCCGTAGATTTAATATAGAAGCATATACAAGAAAAAGTCTCTCCCCACTCTGTACAAAAGTTGCTGTCTTGTGTGTGTGTGTGTGTGTGTGTGTGTGTGTGTGTGTGTGCATTCTATTGCATTTTGTAAGTTTTTGGGGGGAGGGGAGTCATATTTGAGTTTCCTGTACCTTGTCCTTGGTATGGGTCTGAATTATATAAGGTTCAGAGATTGTGGTGACTGCGGGGTGCAGAGAGTTCCCCAGGCTGTTTTCTGTCCAGTGGGCCCCATGTGCTGGTTTGTAGGTGTTGTAGTTAATATGGTCATGAATTGTGGGCAGCACTACTGCCCCCTCACCTGATACACCGGACGGAGCTGCTGTTGCTGCCGCAGACGCCGCCGCTGGGATGTCTTCGTCCACCTGGATGATCTCAACTGTCCGGGCGGCTGTGACTGTACTCCTCTGCTGGTGCCTCTTACGAAGTTTGTAGAAGACAATCAACATGGCGGCAGCTAGCAGAGTCACTGCCACAAAGCAGCCAATGATGATCTTGGTGGTCTTCATGACTTCATCCAGGCTGGTCTGCATCTTATCATTGGTGTCTGTCGCGGGTACCTGCTTGGGCACACGGGTGGTCTGAATGAGCACCGTGGTGGAGGTGGTATATGCCGGCTGATAACCAGTGGACGTCGTAGGAACAGGCTTGTACTTGCGCGTCGTATCCTCAGGTGAGATCTCAGTGGTCTCCACTGTGACTGTGGTGAAGAAGCTGTAGTTGGAGGTGTTGAGCTCGGCCGTGCTCACGTTGAGGTAGGCCGAGGCGTTGGAGTTGCCTGCCACGTTGGTCACCATGCAAGTGTATACCCCGGTGTCTGAGAGCAGCACGTGGGAAAAGTTCAAGGTGCCGTCGTTGAGGACAGAGATCCTCGGGTGGCGGGAGGCGTGGCTGAGCACTGTCCCATTGGGCAGCAGCCACTTCACGGAGGACATTGGGGGAGTCCGACACTTAAGTTCCGCCATCCGACCCTCGGAGATGTTGAGATCCCGAGGGGCATCCATGATGAAGGGGGCAGAGCACTGGAAGGAGGCCTGGTCTACCTCCACCAGGTAGCGGCCACGCATGTGCAGGGGAGCATGACAGCGGCCGCAGCAGGTAGAATTGGTGGGTATGTACTCCCGAAGCCACCAGGCTAGCCACAGAATGTCACAATCGCAGTTCCAGGGATTGTGGTGTAGGTGCAACTCCACAAGGTACCTCAGTGGGGTGAAGAGGTCATGGGGCAAAGAAGAGAGGTTATTGTGGGCCAGGTTGAGTTCCACAAGTGAGGCCAGCCCATCAAAAGCGTTCCGCTCAATCAGGCTGACCTGTGAGTTCATGACCCAAAGCTTCTTGAGGGAGCTGAGGCCGTGGAAGGAGCCAGGCCTGATCTCAGGGAAGTGGTTCCCTGACATCTCCAGCTCCTCCAGCCCCACCAGGGGGGTCAGATTGGGCATATCTTTAATGTTGCACATGCCCAGGTTCAGGTACTTGAGGTTGAACAGTCCCTCAAAAGCGCCCTCAGAGATGTACTCCAGCTTCTTGAGCTCCCCCAAGTCCAAGCGCATGAGGGAGGGCACCCGGTTGAAGGCATAAGAGGGGATGCTTTCTATGGGGTTGTTGCGAAGCCAGAGCTCCCGCAGCTTGGACAGGTACTCAAAGGCCCCACTGGGGATGACTGTCAGCCAGTTGTCAAACAGCTCCAGGGTGTTGAGGCTGGCCAGGCCGTTGAAGGCCCCCACCTCGATCTGCCGGATGGAGTTCCTGCCCAGCTGCAGGACCTCCAGGTGGTGGAGGTGGCGAAAGGTGTCGGCCTGGATCATCTGGATATTGTTTTCCATGAGGTTGAGGTACCGGGTGTTGGAGGGAATACCCTGAGGGACCTCGGAGAGGCCCCGACGGGTGCACACCACCTTGCTGAACTGGTTACTGCACGAGCAAACGGATGGGCAGTTCTGGGGCCCGGCGGAGGCGGCAGCGGCGATGGCTGCACACAGAATCCACACTTGCGCCGTGAGGTAGACGACGGGGAGC
Source organism: Prionailurus viverrinus (assembly GCF_022837055.1). NCBI lineage: Eukaryota > Metazoa > Chordata > Mammalia > Carnivora > Felidae > Prionailurus > Prionailurus viverrinus. The sequence continues at coordinate 145,186,865 of NC_062562.1, forward strand.
AGGACGGCATTCCAGGTGTGGTGCACAGTTACCTGCCACAAGAGCTTCATGGTGTGGCACGTTCATAATTCACCATCGCCTGGGATTTTGGCTCGGAAAGGAGAACCAGCCCTACCCCGGCTTAAATGAGCTAGGAGCTCCTCTTTCCATCTGGAGAAGGAGGTGGGGAGGGGGCGATTAGAGAGACGGAGCGGACCGGCGGAATAAAAGCATGCCCAACTAAAGCGTGGCCCCTGTCTCCAGCCCCCCTCAAGGCAAGCCCTCGGAAAGCCGAGACTTTCTCTCCCCCGCGGCAACCATCCCCACCCAGTGAGTCGCTGTCACCTACCTCGGAAGGAAGGAATTGGCGTGGTGTCCTTAAGCGTTCTCCACGGGAGCCGGCCACGTCGTTGCCATTCTTACTTCTTAGTTTTAATTAACAAAACGGGGGAAGGGGGGGAGTGGAGGGGGCGGGGAGGGCGGAGGGGAGGGGAGGGGAGGGGAGGGGTGGGGGAGACAAAATGGCTTCTAGTAAATCCGGAGCAGGCTACGGCGAAGCAGCGGAGTTGAGGCGCGCCGGGGAGAGCCGAGGCCCGGCGGGCTATGCAGGTGCATGCCCCCCCCTGAGCGCGAGGAGCGGCGCCACCAGCGCTTCCCTGCTTTGTCCTTGGACCCTGGCACCGGCTCGCACCAGCCACGGGGGAAGCCGCTTCATCGCCGGAGCGTGCCTCCGGCGCCCCCAGCCCGCTCCCGCGGCTGCCACCCGGCGGGGGTGAGGGGGCGCCCCGAAGCCTCCCAGGCCGCGCTCGCTCGCTGCTGCGCTGCCCCCTCTCCTTGTGGCGGCGGTTCCGGCCGGAGGCAGCTGATGCAGTCGTTCGCCCGCGGGGCTGCGAGAGTTAAGAGGAGGTGTTCGTGGCTCCTTCGCCCTCCCCAGACACACACCCCCTTCTTTGCTCGCCTCTTCTCTCAAGGGTTAAAAAGACCAAAACTGGGCTTAGTTTCCCAGCCCGCCGTCTGCCGGCGCGAGGAGCAGCAGTCCGTCCAGCTCCCTGAGGGTCAGCGGCGTGGAGGCAGCGCCGGGACCAGGTCCGCCGGCCGGAGAAGCGCGCGGCGGCCGGGTCGCGCCCGCACCGCAGGCCCCTTCAGGGAGTCCGGGGGCGGGCGCGGGTCCGGCGGCGGCGGCGGCGGCCGCAGCCCCCGGTGGCGCGCAACCGCCCGCCGCCGCCCGCCGCAGCCGGGCCCCCGGCGCGCCGCCGGCTCTGGCTTTGTGCGGAGGGAGCGAGTTCCGGGCTTTGGCTCGCGGCGCCTTCAGTGGCTGCGCCGCCCGCGGACTGCTGCAGCGGCCCGAGCGCCGGCGGTGGCGTGAGCAGCGGGGGTCGCGGCTGCGGGGAACGCTCCGGAGCTCGAGAACATGGTCCGCGCTGGCTAGCGGCGGCGGCGGCGGCAGCAGCAGCAGCAGCAGCAGCGGGGCCCCTGCGCTCGGCGCCCACCGTCTCCTCCTCGCGCCGGGCTCGCGGTGTTGCAGGCAGCAGCCACGCAGACTGCTCTCTCATCCTTTTGTCCTTCAGTCAGAACGTGAATGTACTGCTGACGCATACTGTTCTGGGGAGAAGATTAGCGTGATGCAGTGCTCTTATGTATTAACACCGCTCCCCCTCCGCTGCCTGCCCTCGAGGGGTTAACGCCGGCGCCTTGCAGCGCCGCGCCGCGCAGCCCCGAGCTCCGCGCCTCCGTCCGACTCCCTCCCTCCCTTCCTTCCTTCCTTCCTCCCTTCCTTCCTTCCTTCCTCCTTCCTCTCTCTCCCCCACCCCCCACCCCCCTCCCCGGCGCTTCCTCCCCGCCCCCTTTTAGGCGAGGGGAGCGGAGCGGGCGAACGAGCCGGAGTGAGCGTCAAGTGAGGGGCCGCGCGCAAGTCGCAGGCGTTCGCAGCTATTTTGGTCCAGCCGAGGGAGCCGCCGGGTGGCCGCTGATAGGCTGGAGCGGCGGGGCTGCTGCGGGAGAGACCGCGGTCCGTGCCCCGCCCCGCCCCCGGGCGTCGGGCCCCCTCCGGCTCCGGACGCGGTGGGCTCCGGGGCCGGGAAGCGGGTGGCGCGGCGGGGTTGCTGCAGTTGGCCGGCCTCCCGCCCGGTCCGCGTCATCCTCACCCCCGCCGACTGCTGACGGGGCGCCTGGCCGCGCGCGGCCCGGGCAGCATACGCGGAGTTCGGCGATGCACGGTGGGGACGCGGGGGCGGCTGGGGCCTCTTGGAGCCAGAAGACCGAGAGCCTGGGCTCCGCGGGCCGCCCCGCGCTGCCGCACAGATGCACATTCGTCCTGCGCCGCCCCCCCCCCCCCGCCCTCGCAAATTTTCTCACCCTTCCTCGGTTTTAACTTTTAAATGGTAGTTTTCTTAATGAGGGCTGCAGGGAGGGCAAATGGTGGAAGGAAAGGCCAAGTGGGGGGACCCCGGGGAATGACGACCCGGGACAGCACAGCAGCCGGCAGGCAAGATTGAGGTGAACTACCAGAAACCAGGGGAGAACCCGTTCATTCACGAGCGGCGGCCACCGCTTCTCACTCTTGGCAGCCCAGTGTCGCCCTTTCTCTTCCCCAAGCCTTGAGAAAGGTGGGTCTTAAACCTTCCGCCCGAGGGCTTCACTAGCTGTTCTGTGTTGCTGGGTCTCAGTGAGAACTGCGTAGCAACCTGCTTCGCCTTGTGGGGAAGAGACCCTGGGGCATCTGACAGCCCAGTGTAGGAGAACAGGACTAGGTCAGCCTTTTCCCACCCCCGAAAAAGACTGCCCTTTTCTCTGCTTTGTGGGGGTGGAGCCATCTGTGGCTAAGCCCTGGGAAGCCCGTAGAATATGGCATTGGCTCAGTATTGCTTCTTTTCAGGCGCTGCCTCCAGACTCTTCTCCGTGTGCCCCCACCCCTCCACCTGGGCAAGCTTGCTTGTTAAACCCCTATCACCTGCTTGTGGGCTAATCCTGAAGAATGAGGAGGTCCTGGATTTCTCAGCTCTGAGTTCATCCACGCTCATATCTCGGGATTGCCCACTACCCAGTAACCTGGGCAAGGAGTTCTTGAATTCCTGGAAACAGTTCTGTTGTAGGAAAGCTGGATTCCCCATTGTTTACCAAGACCTTTTGATCATGCATTTGCAGTCAAATAACAACTTTAGTCGTTCATATGCTGCCTTAAAATTACGTAGTAAGTGGCGGAGCCAAGATGTGAACCCTGGGAGAGGGCAGATGTGTAGGAACTTGAGCATGGAAGTGATTCCCCAGTTTGCTCCCAGTGGATGAGAATTCAGGTTTCACTCATGTACTTCAAAAGTCATTTACTAGGATGCTTATCTACTACTGCTCTACCATACTAAGCATAGATGCTTGGATGGACAGCTGTAGACATAAAGATGTCTGTCTGGATCTGTCCTCGTTCAGTCTTTGTTTATCAAGTGAAGTAATTGCCAGAGTTGTCTCCATTTTACAGATGGAGGTACTGAGCACAGGCGGACAAATAACACGTTCAAGGTGGTACGTCCACAAAGCAACAGAGCCAACATTTCAGTCTGGTCTCCTTACCCTGAGCCCAGTGTTTTCATCGCTAACGGAAATGTCCATTGTGTCTGCACTGCAGAGAGTAAATGGCAGAAGCAAAGTTGGGGGGAAGACTGTATTAAAAAGTTCAGTCAAGGCTATATGAGAGAAATAGAACGAAGGGTGGGAGAGGAGGGGCTGAGAAAATACATTCTTTAACTTGTTTACTCACAATAATTAATCAAGAGAAAGAATGAGAGAAATGGAGGTAGATCAACCCTGATACCAGGCTTTATCTGGGCTCTTGAGTGGCTCCTTTTGCTCTCTTTACTAAAGCTTCATCTGTACGTCATCAGCTTCAAACAGGGCCTCCCCCCTTAGAGATCCAGGGAATGTAAACCTATCCTGATAGGGATCTGAGGAGGAGAATCAGAAGCTTACTGGTGGGAGGGTCCTCTCCTGGCCACAGCTGGCATTGAGCCGGTAGCACGCCGGAGGACACCCTGGCCACAGTCTGATAGCACCCTGGAGCACATGGCCGCCCCTACCTCCTCAGGCGAAAGAGGGGTCTGCCCAGACTGGTTTCCTGCCAGTGTAGGCAAACTCAGACCCCATCTGTTCACTCCAGGCACTGCAAACGGAAGGTTATGCCCCCATACTGTGTAGGTGGATGGAAGGGTGGGCTACCTCGGATCAAACCAGTACTGAGTAGTGAGGTGGTCTCCCAGGAAATATTTGCGAGTGATGGATGAACACGAACACGCCAGGCTTGGTGTTGGAGTTCTAGACGGGGCTGCTTTGCCCTCTGTAGGCCCGCTGAGCTGAGCGAGCACCGTAGAAGCTACAGACTAGACTGAGGAGGCTGTGGGGCCATGGCAGCACACGGCCCTCCTGAACTGTGAGTGGCGCTGAAACCTCTAATCCTGTGACCTGCATATCATTTAGCCGTCGCCTGTTGCTCTTCGTGGCCCTGGTTCCGACAGCTTCCTTGATTTGGAATGGTGCAACCAGGAAACGAAGAGAAGAAGAGTGCTTAAACTGTGAGAGGAAGAGAAGGAAGAAACACTGAGTCGAGAATGTTTCCACTTGTGGTTTCAGAGAGAGACTGGTGTCGTGAAGTGATGAGGCAAGGCCCTAGTCAGCAACGTGGTACCTGCCCTGAGATTGGGAGACCTGAGTTCTGGTTTTTCTGCCACTGACTAGACAATGTGACAGATCTTAAAACAGCTCTAAACAGTTTAAGAAAATAGACTAGAATGTTCCTTCCAGCTCTTTCCGGTTCTCATAGTCCCTGATTCCCACCTCTTCTCAGATACATAGCTCTGTGGAGAAAGTTGATCCATTGGGATAGTAGCCAAGTCTTGGAAATGAGCCACAAAGTTGAAGAGAACGCTTCCTTTAGTTTAACTTAGAGATCTACATTGCCAGAGCAGAGTAGATCGCGCTTTGTCTTCCCAGCTACTGAAAAGGCTCATAGATCACAGAATATTAAAGATACCTTGGAGATCAGCTGGACTCAACCTCCCACTAATATCATTAATCAAGTTCAGAGAAGCTTAGTGACTTACGTAAAGCCACACGACTAGTACCAGAGTCTGTCATTTCTGAGCTCCTTCCCTCAATCAGGACGACAGTGTTTTGGCATTTAAGCCTGGGGCTTGAAGATTTTTCCGAACACCTGTCTTCTGTCGTCTTATGTGCAGGTGGTATCCTTAGACCTTGTTGGACTGGGACAAAGATAGGTCTTCACTAGAGCCAGTCTGCCATTCTGAGTGACTTTGGAATCCTAATAAGAAATGAAAGAAATGGTCATTCAGGGGACTGACTCTAAGAGGACCCTGGACTACCTCACTCAGCCAGGATAATTGGGCTCCTGGTAAATCCCAGAGCAGACTACTCCCCACCCTGACATGGATCCCTGAGGCATTATCTTGAACAGCCACTAGATGTCCATAATGCCTCATAGGGTTTGCCAGGAGTGAGCAGTCTTCGGCAGGGTACTACTTTGGCCCCCGATAGGCTTTTGGGCCCCTTAAGGTAGGTCCCTCAGTGGTAGAAAGATCACATATGCTCTGAAACCCTGGTTCCTGTTTTCAATACTGTTGGGCTGCCAACCCTACTTAAGCACTTTTTCCATGTTTATACTTTTTATTCTTCCATGTGAGTGAGGAACCGAGCAAGAGCAGACAGGAGGAGAAGGTATTTGGGAAACAAGAAGAAAGGAAAAGAAAAAAATAGCATGAAAATCATCCTCCACAAAGGGAAGGAAAGACATCAGTTGATTGGTGAATCAGCAATAACAAAATAGTGTAAGAAACAGTCTGTATGGAAATAGTCACCTCCTCCTACCCAAGGCAATGAACACATGTTGTCTACCCGCGCCCTCCTGCGTTTGCATCTCTCACTCCCACCCGTGTATGCAAATACCCCTTCAGGGTCAGTAGGTCATGAAATTTCTGTTTAGTGGATAAAGTCACCATTGTGATAGTAATAATAAATAATAATAATAATGTTTTTCTCGACTGCTCCTTTAGCGAAGCTGTGGGTATGCTATTACTACCCATAGTTGTGACGGAAATGGATTTTATTCCTTGAGCCCAGTGATTCAAGGTGACACAGTTGATCTAGAATTACCTACTCTTCCAGGTGCCCTCAGAATCCACTGTTCTTTTCCCCCAAGAACTCTGTTCCTTAAGGAAATAAGAAGGAAGTGCACAGAAAAGCACTTTCTCTACAGGTCCCATCCAGAGCAATTTGCAAAAACCTGAGCAAAGAACAAGATGCTTAATGAGAAGGGCAGAAGAAACTATAAAATAGTAGGGACTTTCCCTCTCCAGAGGCTAGTTTACCGGGGCTTACGATTTCTTTGTGGGCTGCCAGGCCTGAGTGAAGGGAGAAACCTCCCAACGCCCCCCCCCCCACACACCCCCCATGGCCTCCTCTTTTAGAGAAGGTGGTTTGGTGCCTATTTTAGCCACAGTCTCCTGTGTGTTCAAACAGACCAGAAGCCTTAGAAATGTTCACCTCTGCAGGTACACTGGCCCATGATAGGCTCTTGTGTTCTGTCCTTCTGTTTAATTCCCTTTGGATAGCGGTAAGCGTAATGATGTCAGCAGCATCTCCTTAGGAGTTCGTAGGTACTTGGCACTGTTCTCACACATTTAATCCTCACACGTAAGGTGTGGTGGGTGCCATTGTGTTCTCTATTTTGCCGATGAATTTAAGAAGCTTTCTTAGGATCACAGAACTAGTAAGTGACTGTAGCAGTTTCTTGAGGCTGTCATAACAAATTACCACACATTCGGTGGCTTAACATCAGAAATTTATTCTCTCGCAGTTCTAGAGGCTAAAATTGCAAAATCTGGCAAGGCCATGATCCCTCCAAGGGCCCTAGGGGAGAATCTGTTCCTTGCCTCTTCCAGCTTCTGGTGACTGTCGCATTCCTTGACTTGTGGCCGCATCACTTCAATCTCTGCCTGTGTGGTCATGTTGACTCCTCTTCCCTCGGTCTCCTCTTTGTGACTTACAAGGACACTTGTTGGATTTACAGCCGATCTAGGTAATCCAGGGTGATCTCATCACAGGATCCTTAACTTAATCATATCTGCAAAGACCCTTTTTCCGAATAGGGTGATACTCGCAAGTCCGGGGGTTAGGATGTGGATATCTCTTTCTGAGGCTCATCCAGCTTACTATAGTGACAGAGCCAGGTTTCAATCTCAGATCTGTCTAGTGCCCAAATTTTAAATCACTGCCATGTGCCACTTGAGAGGAAGAGAAAGGTAGGGGTGCCTGAGTGGCTCAGTGGCTTAAGCGTCTGACTCTTGATTTCAGTTCAGGTCATGATCTCACAGTTTGAGAGATTGAACCCTACATCAGGCTCGGTGCTGATGGTGAGGGGCCTGCTTGGGATCCCGCTCTCTCCCTCCCCTGCTTGCGTGCGGGCTCTCTCTTTCTCTCTGTCTCAAAATAAATGAACATTTTTTTAAAAAGAGGAAGAGAAAGGGAAGGGCACGTCTGACAACCAGCAGGTGACTCCTCCACATACCTGTGCTTGAGGGACAGAGGAGCAGACTATGATCTGTACAGCCACTGGGAAGGGAGGGAGTCCCCCCTCAGTCAGCTCAACAGTTAGGACATAACACATGAGCCAACTGGAGGGGGCAGGCTGACTAGACAAACCTGAGGAGTCTGCATCCTGTTACGTTCTTTTTGCTTCTCATGATTCCTTTTCTTGGTAGTTTGCTCACTCTTCCTTTACATGGCCTCTAGATTTTATCCCAAAGATCTTAGAACGAATTTAAGCATTTACCAGTAATGGTGGAAGTACCTTTTGACATTATTACAAAAATTTGTTTCACCTGTAATCTTGAGCTTCCTGCTCATTGGAGATTAAGAGACCGGATCGGAGTCCCGCAGATACAGACATGGGACTGGGAACTATATGCAGAATGGCCTTTCGAGTATTGCTGCCATAAATTTGATCCTTCATCAGGTCCATGCCTGCAGTTAACCTTTCCACAGACAAACGCGCCATGGGTGTATGCATTTATTCATATTTCGGTTGCGAGAAGCCCAAACGATTTTTTCTCCCAAACTGAATCCCACAAGGTAATCAGGGCATGGGGGGAGGCGGCGGATGTATGCGTGCTTGTGCGTGTGCTAGTGGGCATTGTAGTGATGGTCGTGAAAGTATTCTGGAGTGAGAGGCCTGGGTTCAAATCCTGTTCTGCCTCTTGCACACTGCGTATAGAAGTTACTTCTTTAAGGCTCAGATTCTTCATATGTAGAGTGGGATTCATAACTACATTTACTGTGTGGTATTATTGGACTAGAAGGAAGTAAGGGCAAACAGTCAATCTTAGCTCACTGTAACAGCAGCAGCTATTATTTTCCAACATGGAAACTAGTGTGGAAACAAAATATTGTATCCAAAGTCAGTTATTGAGACAATCCTTTTTTTTCTTCCCCGCCCTCCAGGACTCACCTGTTCTTGGTATCAGATCTTATTTAGACCTTGTAATTCTACAGGAAAGATAACAAGATGATTTTTGTTGTTTTTACCAGTTAATTTTTTCTTTTAACTTGGAGATAGTTTTTTGATTTACGGGTCAAAAATAGTTCTGGTGTACCCTCTACTTGGTTTCCCCCAATGTAAACATATGACCATAGAACATTCCTTCAGATCAAAGAAATGAGCCTATTAAAGGCATAGATTTTTCCCTCTTGCCTTCTCCAGTGTATTCTCCATAGGTGCCAAATTGATCTTTGCGACAGCCTATCAAATTGTTACCGATTTGCTGAAAATGCCCCGGGTCTTCCCTTCCTAATTCAAATAATAACCAAACTGCTTATCGTAGACCCCAGGCCCTACACCGTCATTGCCTTGCCTGCACCTCTACCCTCTTGTTTATCATCTTCCTCATTCCCTACACTTCAGCTGTACAGCTCTTCATTCTTCCCTTGGAATAGGCTAAGCTGGTTCTCTCCTTTAGGGTGTTTGCTCTCTCTCTCTCTCCTCTACCTGGAATGTTCTTCCCCTGTTCTTTAGGTGGTTAACTCCTTCCAGAGCACGTTTCTTCTGAGAGACTTTCCACGACTACCTTGTCTAACCTAGTCCTACCACTCACAGTCACGTTTCTGGTTTTATATTCTTATCTTGTTTGACCTGATCTGGAATCACCTTGTTTATGTGTTTGTTCGCTTGTTTATTACACATCCCCATGAAAGCAGAGGCCCTTCCCATCTTCTGCCTCCGTCATAGTAGTACATTATTTCAGAGGAAACAGGAATATTCTTTGGCCCATGTGAATAAGAGCTGAGAGTGAGAGTTTTCTTGGCAGTTGTGGTACGTGAGGACTGAGCCGAAGAGTGAGTATAGGTGCACAGATACACTTCACTGTGCTCAGGCACGCATATTCCTGTCACTTTCAAATTTGCTAAAGTGCATTTTCTCCAAAGGGAGTGGGGGCTGTTGAGCCTGAAATAGGGAACACCAGGACAGTAAGATCAAATGCTTTGAAAGTGGCTGTGCCAACGCTTTTTGCTAATTAAAGAATGTTAGGACAATCACCACTAGCAGCAGTAAAGGGCGCCCCATTACCTCGCTTTATGGAGAGCTGGGTAAATTTAAAGGCAGCTATAAATATCCCACTGAGTGCCTGAGCTAGAGCACAGTCGGGAGGCGTCCAGCTGGGCAATGAGAGGACCCAGCGCTTCTGTCCAGGGTCCTCATCTCTATTAGCTGTCAGTCCCCAAATTCTGCACGACTAAAGAACAAGCAATTCCATCAACAAACTCTTAATTTAAAACGCTCAGGGCGAAGACAAAGCAAACAGCTGTGTGGGGAGCCTGACTGGGAGCCTCAGCCACCTGGGTCCCTCTCCAGCTTTGTCACTGACTTCCTTTCCCTTTGGCCCTGGGGGAACATATTTCTTCCTGTCGTGACTCCATTTTCCTCAACTATGGGTGTGTCACAGAGGTTTTTTTTATGGTCCCGTGGCTTTGAGCTATCCTCCTGGGAATATTCTAGAGCCCCTGACGGAGCCGCTCACTGCTCCGTGAGGGGGAAAACTTAAAGTTTAGAAAGTGTGAACAAGAGAAGAATATACTTCTTGATGCTCACCCGACGGAATTTCTGACTGAATTTGAGAACGGAATTAGAGAATTGGAAAAGCTCAGGTTGGAACTTTTCCTATGTCCTAATCTGTTCAGTTTAGCTTAAAACCTGTTGTGTCCTTTTCAGCACTTTCTTGAGTCCCTTGTGTGGTCTCCAAGCCACTGTGATGATCCCCTCGGTTTGCAGAGCGGTGCCATTTTGCCACTGCCTCCTCTCTGCCGGCCCGCTCCATCTGTCGTTCGGTTTCTTTGTGGGTCAGCATCTGCAGCCGTCAAGCTGCCTCGCGCAACTTGTTCATTGTTTTCAGTTCCGTGCTGCCAGCTTCAGCTATGGCTAGAGTTTTCCCGGTTCTGGTTGGCGTGGCCTTACTGGTTCACCATCCAGTACTGGCCTAGTAACGTGGGTTCATTTGATCTCATCTAAGGAGCTTCAGAGATAGAATTGGAGGGACCCTAATGGCAATACAGGCTTTTGTCTCTCAGTTGCCGTTGTGACCGTCCTCACCCCACCAGATCCCTGAGCAGGACAGGCTCTTTACCCGCAGAAGTGGAGGGGAGTGCAGACTGGGAGCACCAGGAGACCAGCCGGGAGCTCACACCCCTGGCTTCCCCGTGAGTCATCAAACGACTAATGGGGGGTTGGCTGACACCCAGGTTCCTGGACGCTGCATCCCTCTCTCATTCTGATGCAAGCCTCTCCAGGAGTTAGGTCTCCCCAGCCCCCAGCCTGTTCTTGGTCCATGTTTTTAAATGGCGTCCTATGTGCCGTGTCTCCAGTGGGAGTCACCTTTATGTCTAGAGGAATTGGGGGTAGATGAACATGAAGTATGGATCCTAGCACCCTCCACTCCTCTCACAAATTTAGAGTTAGAATTCCTCGGTTGGTTGGTCAGTTGGCCCTCTCACATTCACATTCTCTCTCTTACACTTGTTGTCTCTCTCTGTTCTGGATTTGGCCCGAACTGATAGGTAGATTTGTCTGTTTATACACAGAAGCAACATGACTCCCTTGAAACTTAAGCTTCGTGATGCCAGAATATCACCCCCTGGCCACGAATCCCCACCTTTCAGGTTTTGCCTCGCCACCAGCCAGGAGTGCCAGGCAGTGTGCTCTCAGGAACCTGTCGCGTCGATCTACTTTAAACTACTTCTCTGAAGGACACGAGACTGAAATAGCGCTGCTTCTGATGAGGGCAACTTTGGTGGGGCTGCCAGCTTAGGATCTGGAAGCCTCCTGTCGTGATATGTGGACACTGGCACCTTGCTAGGAGGAGCCCTCATTCTGTGTCACTTTCTTGGTGACTAGGGCCAGTCTGTGTGGCGGTCCGGCGAGGCTGCCGGATCTGTATTCGGCGCACAAGCCACGGGGGGAGAAGAGTCTGTTAGGAGCCCTGCCGGCCAGTAACTCTGAAAGGATTCTTTGTGTAAGTGAGTCGTCTCTGGGCTGGAGAAGGGCTGCCTGCCCCACCCCACCTCCCACTGGCCTCTCTGGCCTAGCAACTTGGTGGTGCTTTGGAGCTGGCACCCAGCCTGTGGGATCCCTCCCCAAGAGGAGGCCATCTTGGCGTCGCAGGTACACGGAGCAACTTCGCCTTCGCCCCTCGTGCCGTGGCTTCTGGCAGTCTGCCTCCACATACCAGTCCATGGGATCTATTTCAAGCCACGCGTGTGCCCACGAGACAGTACGTGAAAGAGAGACGAATGTGACAAGACCACGCAACCAACAAATTGGGGGCATTCTAATTCTCTGGCGGAAACCTCAGATAGGAAGATACAGACTGTCCACCACCGTGCTGCCCTGGTCCGTCCGTCTCTCAGCCAGCAGGACGCTTTGTTGGCCTGAGCCTTCTCAATTTCCTAGCCGATGAAAGCGGTCTTCTGCTCCTATGTCTGCAAAGGGGCAGGAATAAGACCCTCTGCTCCCGTGTATCTGGCAGCTACAGGGTAGACTTCTTTACCAACTTGAGACCAAGACGGGCTCCTACTCTGATAGGCCAGGCCCCTCTCTGGCCTTCAGCACCACCGTCAACAGCCTTACCCCATTTTCAGTGCCGCTCAGGGAGTTGGCTCCCCGCCAGCTCCTGCCTCCACCCGATTCTGCCTCTTTAAGAATGTTATTTGTTATTAGTGAGTCTGCCAGACACATAACCTTGACTCACTTGCTTAGGTGAACGAGACCGTTCTCATTAAATACTGTTTTCTAGGAAGAGGAAGAATTAAGTAAGTATTGAATTTTTCTAAAGCCTCACATGTGAGCCTGGAGCACAGTAGCGCTGGCAGGGGAGGCAGAGGAGGAATGTCTTAGTCTTTGACCCCCCGAAACTTCTCCATGTTAAGCTGCGTCTTAGAGAAGCCAAGAGATTGGCTGAATTTTGGCTCATGTAGTCCATCTCAGAGGTGACCCCAGTTCTCCCTGCCCCCTCATTTCGGCCCTGCTGGGTTCCTCTGTTCCTGTCTCCTTTGCCAAGGCTAAAACCCCCTTTATATCTCATTTGCCCTAATTATTTCAAGTATATCAATCATGGGCCCCAGGTCCAACTCTTTGGACAAAGATATGAAAAATAGTTGCCCATTTTTTAGTCTATCGTAAATTATGTGCCTGTACTAAACATTCCAATACTTTGTAAAGAGTGTCCGTTAGATAGGGCAGTGTAACCAGATAAATCCTTTTTTGTTTTTAAAAGCATCTAGAAGGGCTGTGGAGCTGAGAAAGACTGTGTCTGGGGCCCAGAAACCAGCAGAGTAGCGTGTCCTGCACTGGCCTGTACTTAGCCTCCCCTGAGGAATGTTCTCCCCCCAAAAGGAGCAGGCGCTGCCCCACTCAAGTCCTCACCCACGGACTCCGTACCATCTTGCGTGGATACTCGGAGAAGTTAAACCCGGGGAGATACCTCCGTTCAGCGGGAGGAGCATTTTTCCCAAACCCAGCTCCCATCTCCATTGCTCTGCTCCCACACTTGAGCCAGTGGCACCTGTGGCTTGTGTGTTATCCTCTCCTCCGCTCAGTGCGGTCCAGGAGCTTTGCCGCCCTGATGTGTAGCGCAGGAAGATTATCGAAGCCCCATCCGCAAAGGGACAAGGAAGCTTTTGAAGAAATGGGCTTTGGAGACAAATGCAGCCCTGCCTCTCTCCTAGAGCCCTTTGTTCTCTCCCCTCCCCCCCTCAGGTCAGATGAGCAGAAATTATGAAAGCCGGTGACCAAGGAATTCTCTGCGTGGGCCCCGTGTATATGCAACATGCTTATTTTTAAAAACTTTTCCTTCCTTTCTCTCACCTTGCTGAAGTCACTCATTGTTTTTGCCCCCAAAAGGTAATAAAAGCATTTAGAATAAAGAAGGAGGCTTGTCTTCCCTTTCTCCTCTGTTGCCCCACCTTTTACTCCTTCTCTCAATCCTATTCCCAAAACTTAGAGTTAAGAGAACCTTCAAGAAAGGACGGCTTTGCTCTCATCCTCAGCCTTTCCCCCATTTTCAGTCCTTTTTCCACATAGTTCACATGGAGTAGAAGGAGTGTGCCTGTTTGTGCATTGATGGGTCTCCTTCAGTTATTGGGTACTTTCGTGTCTGTGGCCTGCTAATGCCATTTGAGTTTCTGAAATCCTTATTTTGCAAATCCACTTGTGTCTTGGGTTTAGCTCCCGATTACAGGATTAGCAGAGATTATAGGGTCTGTCTGATGTCTTCTCCAAGCTTTCTATCAGATTTATGGCTACGCATTGAGAAATTCATGCAATGATAAATTGGAAACTAGAGGCAGACACAGACTTATAGACTGCTGGGGAAAAAAAGAGAAAGAATCTCTCGTAAAGAACTGGAGTGGGAACATCCCTGATATTTGGATCAGAAATCACTTAAGAACCTAGAAACCTAGACTTGCTAATTGTCCCTTCACAGCTACGTTGGATCACCTGTGCCGTCTTTTCTAGACAAGACTTCCTGAACGCTGGCCACCCGAGTCGTTGCATCCAGAATAAAGCTCTAAGCCAAGGCTCTGGGTGACTTCCTCTACTAAGAGCTGTCCTGTCGTCAGCAGTTCCTGTGGCCTTGATCTTGTCAGTGCACATTACATCGCTCTCCTGCTCTCCACTGAGGAGCCCAAGAGGCTGAAAAAAAGAGAGATGGGCTCGGGATACGGAGCAGGCCCTGTGACTCAGACATATTAGGGGATGCAGCTACCTAGTTTTGCTGTGAAAGCTGTAAAAAAGACATGTCACCATGGAAAAGGCTCATGGTATTTAGGCTGTAGATGGTTTATCCTGCAAGTAATAGAACATCCAGGCAGGAGATTTATTATCTTATATAAAAAGTCGATCCCAAAGTAAGGCAGCTCCAGGGTAGGTTTGACTGAGATGTCGCCCCAGGTCAGAATGGACACCTTGGTTCTTTCCATCTTTTCTGATGTGCCATTCTGTCAGCATGACCGCAAGTTTCTTTCTTGGCTGCAAAATGGTTGCCGTAGCTCCAGGCATTACATGCTCACATACCAATCTCCAAAGGCAAGAGAAACACAGGTTTTTATTTTATTCCTCCTCTTTTTAAAAACAAAACATCCTTCCTCGCATGACTTCTTTTATTTTATTATCCAGATTTGGATGACACTTCTTTTTAGTGTTTCTAATCTTTAACAAAATATTTATTTATTTATTTATTTATTTATTTATTTATTTATTTATTTTGAGAGAGAGAGAGTGTGTGTGTGCACACAAGCGGGGGAGGGGTAGAGGGAGAGGGGGACAGAGGATCTGAAGCGGGCTCTGAGCTGAGAGCAGTAAGCCCAGTGCAGGGCTATTACTCACAAACTGTGAGATCACGACCTGAGTCAAAGTCAGATGCTTAACCCAGAGCCACCCAGGGGCCTGGATGACACTTCTAAACCCTCGTGTGATTGGCTGAGACCAGGCATACATAGTGTCCATGAATTTGCAGTCAGATGCTCTACCACTGAGGTATACTCCCATGGGGTCCGTGAATTTGGATGGGAAGAAAATTACATCTTTATTATTAACCTCTACCTCAAACTTAGCATTTCCTTTCAACATGCACGTAAGCAACAAGTCATAGTAAAGCTAGTGTATCTATGACTTTATCACCAATGGAAATCAGATATTTTCCTATCACATCATAATAGTAGCAGGAATTCCAAAATATTGTTCACTCTTATCATTGCTTTAAAATTACAATTTTTAGGGGCGCCTGAGTGCCTCAGTCGGTTGAGCATCCAATGCTGGATTTCTGCTCAGGTCACGATCCTGGCATTGTGGGATCAAGCCTTGCGTCAGGCTCCATGCTGGGCTTAGAGCCTGCGTAAGATTCTCTCTCTCCACCTCTGCCACTTTCCCCTGCTTGCGCTCTTTCTATCTAAAATAGAAAATAGGGGGCGCCTGGGTGGCGCAGTCAGTTAAGCGGCCGACTTCAGCCAGGTCACGATCTCGCGGTCCGTGAGTTCGAGCCCCGCATCAGGCTCTGGGCTGATGGCTCGGAGCCTGGAGCCTGTTTCTGATTCTGTGTCTCCCTCTCTCTCTGCCCCTCCCCCGTTCATGCTCTGTCTCTCTCTGTCCCAAAAATAAATAAATGTTGAAAAAAAAAATTTGAAAAATAAAATAGAAAATAGGTAGGTAGGTAGATAGAAAGATAGATATTATCATTTTTAGACCTTTTGTTTGATCTTGTTATTTAGTGTGTTAATAAAGCACATGTAGGGGCGCCTGGGTGGCACAGTCGGTTAAGCGTCCGACTTCAGCCAGGTCACGATCTCGCGGTCCGTGAGTTCGAGCCCCGCGTCGGGCTCTGGGCTGATGCCTCGGAGCCTGGAGCCTGTTTCCGATTCTGTTTCTCCCTCTCTCTCTGCCCCTCGCCTGTTCATGCTCTGTATCTCTCTGTCCCAAAAAGTAAATAAACGTTGAAAAAAAAATTAAAAAAAAAAATAATAAAGCACATGTATTTACTATATCCTGATTTTGGTAGCTTTTAAAAAATATTTTAATAACTTTTGGTATAATTGGCTTCCTTTCCAATCCTGAATATTGGAATCTATTCTTTGAAGGGGTCCATAGACTTCCCTCCCTCCCTGCCAGAGAAGTCCATGGCCATAAAAAAATAACTTAGATTCAGCATTTTCCTGAGTCACCTACAGATGTCGCAAGAAAAAAATGATAAGGCAGTTAGTTGCCAGCAAGGAGAAGGGGAAATGACCACTGGATGGGCAATCAGTGAGCAGCCCTAATGCCACTGAGTGGTTCCTTCCCTGGTATTGCCTACCTATATTCATTTCACAACAGTGTCTCCCAAACTTCAGGTATTTTTATACCATTTATGTCATGTCACCAAATCCAGGTACCCCCATACTATTATTTCCTTAATACTTTTCTTTAAATCTCTTTATTTTTTTCTGGTATTAGTCATTTTAAAGGAAACCTCCTTAAATGGAAATGTGTCACTCACCATAGATGAAAGGAAACCTTAAACATATATACAAAGAGTAAGAACACAGAACAGTGTTACTGAATTCTGGCTAAAGCCTATGTGCCTGCCTGGCTCTGAGCCTGAGGTGTGCCCTCTTTTTGTTAAAGACAGGTTAGCACTAAACCAAAACTTTCTCCTTAATTTAATCAGAAGAGTTGAGGAATAACCGGTTATTGTTTTATGCCCTGTCACCCACTTAAAATAATTCAGTTCCCTGGGAAAAAGCAGGCTTATGATAGACCCCTCATCTTATGAGGTTAGTGTCACTTATGTTTCTGAACACGTGTCATCTCTTAAAGATCAGTGCTTTTTAACAGCTCACAAGCCACATCTCAACAACTGGTTCTGGGATTTGGTCCAGGACAGACTGTAAGCTTTGTTACCTGTGGTTCTTGAATTCACCGTTTTTCCTTTTCTTTGCCCTGATCCTTTTTCCCCTTTTCAAAGGTCAGACTAGCATTTGCCTGTCTCCTCGCTGCCAGCATCCCTTCTCTGTGATCCTGAAAGCGTATCGACTGTAATCCGGCAACTTTTGGTTAACTGATTAGGCTTGCTGTTATGCAATGGGACTTTAAGGGGGAAAGCATCAGTCTTGGAACCCCATGGCAGGAGAAGCAGAAGAGCCCCAAAGCTCGAAGAGAGGTGAACTAGATGAGCAAAGGCCTTAAAAGTCAGACTGCTGCTCCACAGCGGTGCCGGGCCCTGGTCCCGGTGAGTGACGTGCGTGCAAGAGAGGGGCTGGGGCGGAGCATGCAACTTCAAGGTTCAGAGCCAAGGGTTGGAGTTCAGGTGTTTGAGGGCTAGAAGGAAGTTCAGATCTAGTCTCATCCCATGAGGGAACACAAGCTCAGAGAAGTTAAGTGGCTAACGTGACAGTCACACTGATATAAAGTAATAGCAGAGCTAAGATCAGGACCCAGGGGCTATTTCCACTCATTATCTTAAGACTCATGTCCTTCTGCCCAGTGTTAAAATTGGTCTGGGGTCACGGTCCCACCTTCCCTTCCTCACTTGTCACTGCCTCACCCCTTCTTCCTCACTTTCCCCATGCTCCTGACGGTGGAGCAGCACTCAAGCCCTCTCATTTCTGGGACCTTCTAGGACTTGTATTGAAGCTGACAGAGAGGACCCAGACCTCTCGTTTATGCAGTTCTTTTTGCCTACAGGCAGCTCTTAAGACGGGGGAGGTGGGAAGGAAACCCCAAGTGCAGGGGTGAGCACTTCTTTCTCTGCTCTCTTACCTCCTCCCATCAAGGTTCTAGCTGACAGGTGTGGTGGGATCTGAGGTCTGCATTCGTCTTCTTTCCTGTTCTTTTCTGGACCTCAGAGAACACAAGAGGTAGACGGACGCTCTTGGTTGGGGAAGGATGAGCACACAGCTGCGATTTCCCGGGCCTAAGCTAGAGATGGTAGTGATTTTTTTTTTCCTTTTTTTAATTTAGGAAACCCTGTTGAGAAAGACAGGCTGACACTTGCTGACCATACTCATGCAGAATTTCTCCTGGTGCTGCTAGTCGTGTGCATGTTTACGAGTGGCGTATGTCTTGTGGGCATGCTTGTATGCGTGTGCACTGCCATCCCCAAACAGGCCTCACACGCATAACGCCCCAACTGAGCGCTTTTCTTAATGGTTTGAAGCACAAATGTTATTGTCTTTGAGTTAAGTGGTTCAATTAGCGCTGATTGGAAAGAGTGGGATGAACTGGGGAAACATGCAGCCTGTTTGTTAACAGCCAGGGGAATGAACGGAGGGAAGGAGGGGAGGGGTGTTGGCGCTGAACACTGCTTCCGGGGGAGCCTGGCCCATGCCATGGCTTTGGGGCAGAGCTGCCATGACCAATTTTTGTTTGGAGGTCAAGAAAGCAGAAAGCTATCGGGAGAGGGATAGCGTGGAGTTCTCGAGCAATGCGGAGTGGATGTGTATCATCCCTGCTGCGGTAAGAGATCTCGGCGTCCCCACAGCAACTGTTCATCGCTCGGCCGCGTACCGCCTCACCCCACCAGCTTGGGGCCGCACCCTTGCCGTTAGTGGAGAATGGTCTCTCTGGTTTGCAGAACCTTATTCCAGCTGTTGGCATGGGTGTCTGTCTTGCTGCCTCCCAGAGAACAGGACATTTGGGGAAGCTAAGCAGGACTGCAGAGCCTTTCAGAGCTTCGAAGCAACCTCAGATACCTTGCCCCTGTAGTCATTCCTGGGAGTAGACGTGGGGCCGGAACCTCACCCCTGATCTGCTCCCTCTCCGGTCTTTCTTTTTTGCTACACTAACAGGAGCAAATCCAGCATCATTACAAACCCTAGAATTGATCATTCTTCCCTTTCCATCCAGGTCTTTTGCATAAAGTACTGTGGAGGGCTCAGTGATTGATCTGTCACTCTGCCGTGACCCCAGAAGGTTTCCTCTCTCCACTCTGGGTAACAGAAAGAAGGTGTGGCTACTCCCTGCTTTTATCCTCCAGCCCTTCCTCATTTCCCCACGCTACCCCTGTTCCTTCACCTCCCACGGAGGACAGCTTTCTCTTTAGGTGCCACCCTGACACAAGGCCCAGCAGCCCCCTCTTCCTTCTCTCTCCTCTTGGGCCCACCAGGGTTCTAACCACACACCACCCCTCAACTCGCGGATAAGACCAGAAGACCTGAGGAGCTTTGAGACTAATGACATGTCTGTGCAGCAGGATAGCATGAGGGTTAGCAACAGGGACTCAGGAATCACACCTGCTTTTCAGTTCCAGCCCTGCCACTCACTGGCTGCATGGCCTTAGACCTAAGGCTCTGAACCTCTTTAACCTTCAGTGTCCTCCTTATAAAATGGGGGTATAATTAGTAAGTAGAATTATGGGAGGAAAGTCTCCAGAGAGCCCTAGGTGTAGGAAGGGATAGCATGGTGAGGTCAGGGGAGCAGTGGGTCTCTGGTAGGGATGTGAACGTGAAGGATGTTCTGAAATGATGTCGTCGGTTCATCCAGTGAAAGCTTGGCCGGATCCAGGGAGGCCAGGGTAAACACACACAGAGAAAAGGTTTCCCAGAGAGCACTGCATTCTGTAGCGAGGACACCTTCTGCCCCCGGCAGATGGCTCAGGTACCATATGATTGGTCCCATCCACTTTTCATAAGGAAGCTGAACCAAGAGCTGGTACACACACGTGTGTGCACGCGTGTGTGTGTAAGACCAGTGAACAGAAGGAGATGTTTACTGAGTTCACCCTTTTCTTGCTCTCCTTTTTCTTTTTGGCATGTGGAAAATTGTTTGAATACCCCTATGGACATGAAGAATTTATGCACAAACCACTGTTTTCTGGTGATCTTACCTCCATTTGTATATCATTTATAGGCCGATTGAGTCAGTGTGACCCTGCAGGTCCTGAAGAATCCCCACACCTCATTGTTCCCCTGCTGACCCCCTTCCCCAAACAACGTACCCCTAGAGCCTGCACTCTCACACCAAGGAAAGAGAGCCTGTCTAAGTTTTGCCTTCACCAACTTGAGCAATTCAGTTACTGTGCCATTTTGGGGAGATCATTGGTGCCCAGCCATCCAGCCAGAAGACCTTACTGCTATATAAAACCTGGGGAGTTGGACCCCAAGCAAGTCCCATGTGCCCTTGAGATGTCCAGGGGTTTTGCCGTCAGAGCAGTCTAGGAAGAAAGCTCACTTTGGCCTCAGGTTCCTAGCTGATTTGTTTTTGGTCCTCCCTCACACCATTTTCCCCTGGTCTTTGGGCCCAAATCCCTCTTCCATTTATCACGTCGCCCGCAAATCCACTTTCTGTGCTGCTGCCAAGATCCTTCTCTGCATTCCCACAGCCATCTACCTGTGACCCAGCCCGCCTTCCCCAGAGAGTTTCTATAATTACTTGAGAGAACCATTGTTCCAAGAAGATAGGCAGAGCTGCCGAGTTGAGGGGCTCCGGGAGGACACAGCCGAGTCAGCCCTCCCAGGCAGAGGGAGAACGTCATTTCCTAGATATTTCTAAGCTCTTCTCTGCCTTGTCTCCATATTTAACATAGACTCTTAACCCCGTATCCATCTGTGAGTGCATGTAAATGGCAGTAGCTTTGCTTTTCTGGAAGCCTTGGGTCCAGCAGATATGCAGGAGGAGGGGTCTGGGTTTCCAGAAGGGAGAATTCAGACCTCGTCCTTCTCTGGATCTGCCCTGCCTCAAGAGCTTCCCCCAGGCTCTCACCATAGGGCTTTCCTTCTCAAAAGCACTCGCCAAATCCTTACACACTGGCGTAGTACAAGTTTAAGTTTCTGCCCCTGGGTCTCTCTGCCCTTTCTAAAACTTGGGCAGAGGCCCAGAAGGCATGCTTATCACATTTGAGATGAATAAGATTGTGTTGTGTTAGAAAACCAAGGTTCAAAATTTCTTACAAGTATGGAGAGAGATGGGCTGCAAGTTACAACGTGAAATGTAATTTACCAGTTGTGACAAATGCCAAGTTCTGTGCTTAAGTTCAGAAAATCGGTTACACAATTACAAGATGAAGGTGACCTAGCTTGACAACCGTTCATTTGAAAATTACCCCAGGGGGGTTTGTTTACTACAAACTGTACACTAACAACAGTGCGAAGTGACTGATAAAAATTGCATTAATACAGAAATAGTATAGATCGAAGGAGGCAATTATTCTGCTTTGCTTAAGTAACATCTGGGACATTGTGTTCAGCTCTGAGCTTTGCAATTTTAGAGAGTTCTTGATAGCATTCCCGGGAAAGGACCGGGTGGTGTAGTGAGTGGGATCCAGGTTCGAGGAGTAATGGAAACCACTGGAGATGGAAAGAAGGGACGAAGCTAACATAAATAATAGGAATGGTGGTTTCACAGACGGAGGCAGGGAACGGGCACTTTTTGTGCACTTGCTATTGCTAAACACTGTGCTAGTCGCGCTCATAATTCTCATGTAATCCTCAAGGCGGTCCTCGGAGCTGAGAGGCATTTGGGCTTAGAGAAGGTCTTATTTCCTGGGTAAATAAGAAAAGGGGCTCAGATTTTGTTCCAAGTGGCTCCATACTACAAAACTTTGGCCAGTAGGGGCAAATACAGGTTGGTGGGTTTCAACTTGAAAGAGGACCTTTCTAAAGCAGAATGGATTCTTAAGTGGAGCACCCCCCGGTGTGGAATACTTTGATAGAAGCTCATCATCTCCCAGAGTTGTGAGGAGGACATCCATCCACACTGCGGGGGTAGGGGGAGATCACGATGATTTTTGGTTCGGATGGGGTGTTCTGGAATTCCCTCAGGCTCTCTGAGGGCAGCATCGGGCACAGGAGAACTGCTAGGCGGGGCCGGGGCAAGGCTAGAACTGCCAGCGCCCCTTCTTCTGCCTGGGCTCACAGATTACAGGCCGCTTACGCCAGCCTTTGCCCAGTGCCCCCGTTTGCTAGTCTCAGAACCCGAACAGGGTCTCTTCCTGGCAGCCCCTCTGTAAGGGCCAGAACCTGCCCTCCTCCCCTTTCTGACTCCGTCGTCACAGCTTGTCTTCCTACCCAGGAATGGGCATTTTGAAGAGGCTCCCTCCTGTCTCCTTTTCCCCATCTGTGCAGCCTCTTTTGCGGCAGCATCCAGCAAGGGGGGGTGGGGGGGGTGGGTACCGCCATCCTCACCCCAGACAGGATTGTCTCCCGAGCCAGGGATGTCGACGAGGCCTGTGCGCGTCTCTGCATGCTCACGCCGCAGCCTGATCGATGCCTGTCAGAACTGAGCATCAGAGTGACAGCCGCACGCCGGGCTGTTTGCTGAACACAACGCGTCCGTCAAGGGAAATCAGACGAAATCTATCTCCTTGTCCAAAGCCTGGCCCGATGGGCTGTGTCTGGAATGCCACTCTTCTATCCCACCCTACTTTGTGCCCTGAAAATCATTCCCCCTGGATTTCAGTGTTACATTGATGGGCCTCCTGGGGCAGGAGAATTACGGTCAATAAAATGAGGCGAAGATACCAATCCCAGCCTCTACCCTTTAGGGACATCCAGTTTAGAGCTAGTGGCTACTGTATGGACAGTACAGGTCTAATAAATACACAGAGTTATCTTGAATTGATTGGTATAAAATAGAGCATAAATCGGATTTGATTTAAAATTTTGCAGATGTATTTTGAGTAGGGCATGACCAGATTGAATGGTATGTGGGATATAAGACTGGCATTCTAGACACAGCCCGTGGTAGACAAGGGTCTCTGTAGAAGGTCTCATTAGAGAGGCAATTATGAGGTTTTAAGGCTTTCAAATTGACAAGGACAAGTGTTGGCAAAGGTTCTGTGTTTGTAAACCATTTGGGGCTGTGAGAATCTCTGTCACCCTGTGTCTTGGCAGTAAGCCAGCTAGCTGCTTCTCTTTCCTCTCCCCGAAGCCTCTTTATCCCATACAAGCCTGTACCTGAACCTTCACGAAGACCCTCTCTAACCCTCAGCCGCGCCAGCACTGGCATTTCCCAAGGCTGCCGGCTCTTAACAGAGGAACTCTCCTGTTGCCCACCTCTGGCAGCCGCTGTGCCAGGTAGTTCTCTCCCCTTCGCCTGCCCTCCCATCAGGGGTCTGAATGGCTCGCAGGTGTCAAAGAAAAATGTTGCAGGAGGCCAATCACTCTGGAAGGGAATTTTTTTTTTCCACCAGCTAGAAGACTGGAACACAAAATTGTTCAAAAGACAAAAATGGGATGTCTGGGTGGTGAGGGAAAGAGGTCAGTCAGCCCAGGAGCAGGAGGGTGGAACACAGCAGCTGAGAAAAATGAGGTGTTTTGGGGGGCGGGGGGGGGTGGGGTCATGAAACCAGCAAGCAGAGGGTGGGGATCCTGGACGAACGGGAGACTGAGGAGAAGCCAGAGTTTCGGGGTGGCCTCTCCCTGCTGCTGCTGGTCCTCAAAGGGCCTTTCAGGCTTGGGAAGGATTCACTGATATTGCTTCCCCGGGGGGCGTGCCCGAGGGAATCCGCCCCCCACCTGGGCCTCCTCGCCCCACACTGCCCTACTTGAGCAAGCGCAGCTCTCCCACCCCAGGCCTGCGGAGCGCAGCAGTCAAAGCTTTATTACCCACACACAGGAGCCGCTCTGCAATAAAATAAAATAAACCAAGGTAATGGGAATGGCTGGTGCAGGGGGCGGCCCCCCAGAGAGCTGAGCCCGTTGCTGCCCCTCTTAGCGCCACTGATCACCATTAAGGCGGCTGTCAGTAAGGCATCCGCCGTCCCCTGGGCCTCCTTTCCAGGGCTGAGCGAGTGACCCCACGCAGTGGTCAGTCGTAGGAGCAACAGCAGCTGTACACAAACGTCCTTGTTCAGCGCGCCGTAGACCGCAGGCCTTGGGGCCGCCTCCTCCTCCGGGCAGTAAGACAGGGAATTTCACCTCCTGAGGCAAGCCGGGGTAGGGAGGAAAGGAGTTCTGCCCTGAGATGACCTCAAGACAAGCCTTTATAACAGCCTCTGCTGTCTATACCTGGGGTAAGTGGCCGGTAACACAGAACTAGCTGCAGGAGGGGAAGTCGTGGACCTACAAGTGCCCCAAGGGAGGTGGAGGGAGGCACAAGCACCTGGCTGACCGTCCTCCCGGGGTCCCCACCTCGCATGTGCATTGTTCTGCACAGCAGATATTTATGCCTTGCACGGACGGTGGCATTAGCAGTGGTTCAAAGTCTCTAGTAATTTTCATTTTGTCACACGGCGTATCTGGCCCTTTGACCAGAGAGCTTTTAAATTCCTCCTCCGTGGCCCTTTCTTCTCCCCGTCTCCCTGGCTCCTCCATCCCCGGCTTGATCCAGACTTGTTGATGAGCCTCAGCTTTTCCCCCACACACGAGGCACTAAATCTTGCCTGCCTGCCTTCCGACCCACCATCATTTCCCGAGCTCACCTACGCCCATGAATGCTTAATTTAAAACTTCTGCTGCCGCGCAGCAGTTTGTAATTCTGAGGCCGCTTTCAACAGAGGAGACAAAATGGGCTGATGAATGTACTCAGAAAGGTGAGCAGAAAACCATCCAGCATCTCTGTGATGTGGGGAAAGGCTTTTCTTAACCATTTAGCTTAATAGGATGGATATCTGCAGTGTAGAGTAATTCTAAGAGAATGGATATCTGCCTGATCCATTGGCCTGTGGGGTGGTTATAAGTTTAAAATTTTCTCATCTACCCAGCAATAAATTCTCTGGGCTTTTCAATTGTAAACTTAGTTTTCAGTGGGGCAGCCGGAAGGGATTTTGTTTGGGTCAAAGGGTTAAAAAGGCAGATCCAGTCAGGTTGGGAGGCAGGCAGGTGTACCCGGCGTGGCTCATCCTTCATCTGCAGCTTCTCTGCTGCCTGCATTCCTCCCCCGGCACCTCTGTCGGACCACAGTTTCCCTGTGCTTATCGTCTCTGCGTGGCTCATGTTCCACCGCGGGGATCGAAAGGAGCCCCTGGGCCTTCAGAGGTTAGAGCCCCGCTGCGGGTGTCTGCGCTAGCGTTCGGATTGCGAGGGGCTGGCAAGGGGATGCCCTAGCCTGGCCACCTCCAGATGCAGGCCCAAGAGAAGGGCTCGCAGCCTGCAGCTCTCCCAGGCAGGCAGGGACCTGGTGATGAGTTCCCAGGGCTGGGTTCATGCTGAGCAACCAGCAGAGAGTAGCTGCAACGAGTCCCAGAGGGTAATGAGCCTAGAACGCGGCTAACTGGAGTACTCAGCATGGGATCATTGGGGAAACAAGCTCAGGCAAATCTGTGCAGAGGGGAATCAAAGCTTTCCTAATGACTTTCTTCCTTTATACTGACATATTACCTCTCTGCCCAAGAGCAGAGCAGCCGGGGCCAGTGGGAAGACAGATGACTCTCCTTAGGTCCACTTCCTGGCCTTTCTCAGCATGCCTTCCTCCCCTGCTCCCAGCTCCTGATAGCCTCCTACTCCCTGGGTCAGAGCTTCAGGAACTCCCAGAACCTAGGACTGTGACTCTCCTGGATGTCAGTGAATCGTTCTGCCCACTGAGTAGTGACAAAAGTCAGGCTCTGAAATCAGGAAGGATTATGTTCAAATTCTGGCTTCTCTCCTTACCAATGACCTTGGATACATTCTTTAGCCTCTGAGCCCCTGTCTCCTTGTCAGTAAAGTGAGACTAAAAATAACCACTTCACAAAAAGGCTATGAGGATTAACTAAGGCAACATGCTTGTCTGGGAACCTAATTCGTTGTGTGGTATACAGCAGGTACTCAATAAATGCTAATTCCCTTCCCTCTTCCCTATAGTGAGGAGCTGCTGGTCTTCCCTTCAGATGTGGCAGTGGGAACTGCAGAACCTTCTTGCCTGGAGTGTTCATGATCTACCCAATGCCCAGCCTGGCTGTCTGACAGAGGCTGTGTTCAGGGCAGTAGCTGGAAGGGTCCAGCCCTGACTTGGTGGGCCCTCGGAGCAGGGCTTTGTCCCGGTGCTGTATGCCAGGGACTGTGTTTGGATCAGTAATAGAAGAAAAGCTTAATTTCTCTCTGAGATTGTCTTCCCTTTATGTTCTTTGAAGCAAGCATTCTTAAAAGCGAAGACAAATCAGTAGATAAGTGCCAGTGATTGGCATCTGGGTCTTTTCATTCAGTCCATTTAACAAACATGTAATGACCTGTATGTCAGGTGCCATGCCTGGACTTGGGACCACAAAGTCAAGTGCCATGTGGCTATGTTTTCTGCCATCAAGGAGTTGGATGGCAGGCTCAAGAGCTCATCAGGAACCCAGAGTACAGGGTGATACATGTTCTGGGACTCACAGGATTCCCTCGGGGCACAACTAAGAGTTCAGGAAAGATTTCCTGGAGGAAGTGTCACTTAGGCCAAACTGTTAACAGTGAGTAGGCATCAGCCAAACCAAGGGTAGAAGGACATGCATTCCAGAGAGATACTAACGCATCAGTTTGGAATTACATTCAATTGCTGAAAACAGTTCAGAAACAGCAGTTGCTTACACAAGATTAAAGTTTACTTCTTTCTCATGAAAAACGTCCAGAGATAGACAGTCTTGGACTGGTACAGTGACCTCAGTGTCAACAGGGATCCACATCCCCTCCTCCTTCTGGAGGAATGGATCCAAATCCATTTCTTAGCATGCATGAATTCCATTCTCAAGGTCCAAGGAGCCTGTGGGGCTTCACCTATTCACACCTTCCTTCCAGTTAGGAAGCCGAAAGAAAAGGGAGAAGCCCATGGTGGCAAATGCTTTCAGAAGTCCCACTCAAGCACACTGCGCCTGGGTGGCGCAGTCGGTTAAGCGTCCAACTTCAAGCCAGGTCACGATCTCGCAGTCCGTGAGTTCGAGCCCCGCGTCGGGCTCTGGGCTGATGGCTCAGAGCCTGGAGCCTGTTTCCGATTCTGTGTCTCCCTCTCTCTCTGCCCCTCCCCCGTTCATGCTCTGTCTCTCTCTGTCCCAAAAATAAATAAACGTTGGAAAAAAAAAAAAAAAAGAAGTCCCACTCAAAAATATCAGCTAAATCTCGGCGGTGTGACCAATGAGAGAGGGACAGACTTTTAGCTGGCCACACCAATACCTGGACTAAAAGGATACTTGTTATTAAGAAGAAAAGAATGGAAACTGGGAGGTCTGTGCCACAGAGCCCGTGTGACATGACATTTCAGGATCTGTTTAGGAAACACCTAGTTCATTCTGCCTCGTTCCTTTCCTGCCACTAATACTTTTCCCTCTCGCTTTTGCTGTCACTCCAGTGGCTTTAGGTACTTTCAGGAGGTAACTGCAAAGCCCAAAACAGTGTGAGGAGCCCATGGCCCAGGGAGTTGGGGAAAGACAGGGAAGAAGAGGGAATGTGGCCTCGGTGCCAAGAAGCAGAGGAGTCAACACACCCGTGCCGGCCCACGCCCCTCCTGGCCTCTGCTGTCTCTGCCACCTTCCCTCTCCCTCAGTATCTGCTTATACCTCCACTGACCTCGGCCTCCCTTTTTGTCCTGAAATTCTACCTCACTCCTGCTTTCACTCTACCATCCATGACTATTTCTGAGGTATGATCCAGGTCATTCCACATGCTAGAGCGTGTTTGCCTGGCCCCACCTGTGATGTCCTGCCTGGCCCCTCCCTGAAGTAGCCCCACTGTCTAGCCCTCAGAGTTGGCGTGCTCCTGTGAACCCCTCCAGTGCCTGCCGTCTGTGCTACCATTCGGTGGTCATGGGTTTTACATGGCATTTTGTCACTAGTCGACATGAGGCAGCTTCGTTGTGTCTTCTCAACTGAAGCTCTCTGA
This sequence comes from Prionailurus viverrinus, assembly GCF_022837055.1. Taxonomy (NCBI): domain Eukaryota; kingdom Metazoa; phylum Chordata; class Mammalia; order Carnivora; family Felidae; genus Prionailurus; species Prionailurus viverrinus. Next base: position 145,214,630 of record NC_062562.1, read on the forward strand.
AGACAGAAGTTATTTTTTTCTCTGTTTGCATCTATTGCAATGCCTAATGCAGTGCTTTTCTACTTAGGAGATGCCAAATAGCTATTTCTCGGTTGGTTGATTACAATAAGTCCTAGGTCTCCTTACACATCCTTAATGATTTTTATACATTGCAGTTCCTTCAACATCTGTCTTTCCATTTTGAAGAATCCTAATCATTTTTGGATGTTCTCTTCTCTTTAATCAGCTCAACTGGGCATCCCTGGTCCTTCTCCAGCCCTGCCGTATCTTTCCAGAGATGCAAGGCTGAACCACAATGATCTCCCCTTGCAGGGTACATTGTACTCTATTATAACTGTAACCTGCACTTTCTGCTGCTTGCCTGGCCTTGGAAGCTGTCTTTGTTAGGGAAGCTCTGGACAGCAACCAGAACATAGCCATGTGGAAGGTGTTGCCCAGAAACAAAAGAGCCCTGCCGAGCACAGTCGCCCAGGAGCCCCCTCCATCAAGCCCCTTCTAACACTGCCTAGAATCCTGATGCTTGGGCAATGACGTGGGGACTAGGTGTGGGTGCAAAAGAAACAGGCAACAGCCTCACTTGGAAGGGCATAATGTAAAAGCTCATGGATTACAAGAGCAGTCTAGTTGATTCAGGACTTAACGTGAGCACTAAAGATGGAGTTGTTAGAAAGAGTGAATTAGGTAAGGCTTCCTGGAAGATCTAAGTGGTGTGGGGGACTTGCCCCTTGGACACATCTTCACACGTTTTCTCTCGGCACTCCTGGCCAGAAACTTCCTGAAGTGGGGGTTCTCTCGGCAATCCCTTACTGGTAAACGGCCAGACATCTCTCTGAGTGTGCTCTGCACCTCTGCTCCTCCCTTGGCGGTGCGGGGGCCGCTGCATGTCTGACTTTTCCGGCTGTGATGTAGGGTTGTGGCCTCAGGGACCAGCCGGGCTACAGGAGGCGGGTTGGGCAGCTCACTCGGCAAGCAGATCGGCTGAGACAGAGCAAGGGGGGCTGGATTAGAGGAAATGAAGTTGGTGAGAAGGGGAGTATGGTGTACTTCGAGAAGATTCACGGTACTGAGAATCTCTCCTCATAGCCCTTCTTTTTCTTTTCGTGCTCCTTACGGCATGCCTTTTACTACCTGACTAAGACAGAGGATGGTGCTGGCCTTTCCTTTTTTTTCTTTTTTTCTGCTCTTGACCTTCCCACTGTCTGTTTTCCTGCCCACTGACTCCAGGCAGCAGCTCAGGAGCAGTGGGCAATTAAGAGCATCTTCAAATAGCATTAAAAGAAATCCAATTGCTTAAATAATGTTTACGTCGAGTGTCAGGGTGGGGGCAGGGATCTCAAAGCTTCCCCCCCCCCCCCCCCCCCCCCGAGGACACTGGCAGAAAGTCTGTGGCGGGAGAAGCTGCATTGACAGCAGTGGCTGCACCCACACTGTCTTCTGTCAGAAGAGCCTGGAGCAGGCACCTCGGCCTAGGAAAGCGTTAGGCTCACCACGCTTCCTCCAAAACCAAAGGTATTGTCTTAAAAGCTTAATTGTGCCTTCCAGAAATCTTAGCCAAAGATGCTGAGCATCTTCATTTCCTGTCTCCACTTCAGAGCACACCTACATTGGGAGCACTCCCCGTGTGGAGCAGAGAGCAGGTGTCAGTGGAATTCTGCTTAGTGTAACCAAACTGGAGGGGGGAGCAGGGCAAATGAGGCCACCCTGACCCCATTCAGAGGAACACAGGATAGCTGCTCCCTGCCTGAGAACAGGACAAGATCAGCCTGAGCAAATAGTAGGGCTGAGGGGCCACCCATTAGCTCCTGGGACCTCATTAAGCTGAGTCGTATTCGGCACATTTGGTTGAAATGGGGGAGAGAGAAATAATTGTGATTAATGGCGCTTTGAGTCCTGTCAAGAGGATGGGCAGAGAGTCATGTCAACAGCTAAGCTGCTGACCCATCCTATGTATTGTCCTTTCCTACCACTAATACTTTTCCCTCTCTCGCTTTTGCTGTCACTCCAGTGGCTTTGGGTACTTTCAGGAGGTAACTACAAATGTAGCCCAAAACAGCATGAGGAGTCCATGGCCCAGGGAGTTGGGGAAAGACAGGGAAGAAGAGGGAATGTGGCCTCGGTGCCGAGAAGCAGAGGAGTCAACACACCCGTGCCGGCCCACGCCCTTCGTTCCTGGTCTTTTCCTGGGCAGAGGTGGCCCGGACCAGCTGCAGACCACAGAGAGGTTTGGGAGGGCTTATGACATCTGAGAGCTCCACTCAGACGGTACAAGCAGTGCCATAGTTTCACTGTCAGTAGCAATAAATGAGCAGTGAGGAAGCCCAGCCTCGACCCCCAGAAGAGGGCAGGGGCCGGGACCAGGGTCATTGACCAGGCGATCTGGCCTCTGGCATACCGCACTTATCCCAATCTGGGCTATGTGTGCTCAGACCGTATAATGGGTGGCTTCTACCCACAGGCCCTTCTTTGTATTACAGAGAGGCCTCAGAGATCACAGGCCCTCCAGGTCATACTGAGCAAGGGCCTCATTTGCCCACATGACTGGAGGGTGAAACAGCCCTCGCCCACTGGCACTGCTGGAACAGGACGACTGTATCATCTGAAAGGATTTTTTTGTTTTCCTTACTGTGTTGACATAGGTTTGAGACAGACTTTGGGAACGTGCGTGAAACACAGTCAGAGTCCCTGAAGAGGCTGATCTCTTCTCCACTGGGCCTAAGAGAGCAGCCCCTGAGTGTGGTGAGAGGGGAGCAGGGGGCTTTCTCTGTGGCCTGTCCGGGAGTGTGGATCACAGGACTTCTGCCAGCCCCACCGCTTTGCCTTCCTGTGAATCGGAAAGGGGTGCCTGCCGAGGACAGCAGGCCCAGGGCCAGCTTCCTGCTGGCATGTGAAGGCAGCTGGATTTTAAGGAAGAATACGGATGAACACAGGGGCAGGGGGAAATAAATTGCCTGGCTCCTAGCTGCAAGTGTAAGATTTTTATCTGTTCCAAATTCTTTTCTCTTGTGCCTTTCTCTGGCCTGCAAGAGGGATTGGTGTCCATGTACCTATTCCAAGAGACCAGGTGATAATGAAGGAGAATGAGCTCCACATCCCCTTTCCCCTAGCATAGGACATCCCTGCCACAACCTGACAGCATTTTAGTGGCCCCCGTGGCCACAGCCCAGTTCTGAGAACTCTGAAGTGACTGAGCTTGTCCGAGCTCCAGATTCCCTTAAACCCAACAGCAGTGGCCTTTCCCCAAAGGTTTCCCTGTTCTCCTAGAAGGACCTGAGACCTGCCCACACTGGCAAGTGACTTGTAGCTTGAGGCTTTCTCAGCCCTGTGCTCAGATGTTCCCTCAGGCGACTGAGTCCTAACTGGGACACCTACCCCCTGGCTTGGAGGACTTAGCAGACAAGGTCTGGGGTCCTGTCCTGTCCTCTTAGCTCTTCCTCTGGCTGTCTCGTGTCTGCTTTTGCTCTTCACCCCTTCCTTGCTGAGGGATGGTGGCCAGGAGTGGTGGATGTGTAGGAGACCAGAGGGAGGCATACACAGCTGCCGCCTGTGTTCATGCCTGGATAAATAGAGGAATCCATCCTCGCTCCAGTTATATTCAGTACAGGCAAAGCCAAGTGCGAAACAGCCCCTTCTGCTCGTGACGTCTGGGAGCCTCTGAGTCATCAGTGCTGGCTGCACTGACCAAAAGCCAGTTTCTGCCCCTCCGGGCTCCTATGAGCAGACCTGCTCTGACAGGGGCATCTGTGGGAACATCCCTGTCACCTTAGAGAGGTTCTCGAAACAGGCCTTCTCCCAATTTGTTCAGCGCCACTGGATTTCCCCAAAGACAGTTTTCTGTCCCAGGAACTTTCCTTCTCCAAGTTGACTGCCAGTAATCTGGAGAAGCTAAGACCTCTTACCTTTCATCATCTGCTCACTGAATGCCTCCCGTGTGCCAGTAACAAGACATTAATAAGTGCCCATTATGATACTGTAATTAGTAGTGGTATGTGGGGGAAAGCATTACTAAGTAAATAATGTAATAGTTTGAGTGAAATCCCATCAGTGCAGAATCTTCATGGGCTGGGTAGGAGTTCACAGGTGCAGTAATAGGAGGAGCGTTCTAGCCACGGGGAGGAGTGTGTACAGAGGCCTGAAACGATGCATCATGTGTGTGGAGCTGGCGTTGGTTCGGCATGACCAGAGCAAAGTAATGAGGGCCAAAATGGTGGAAGGTGAGACCGGTAAGCACCCAGTGGTAAGAAGCTTATACTCTGCTGTGCTGAGGAATTTGGACTTCAGCAGAGAGCAGGGAAGGGTCTCAATGGCAGCAGAAGGGATCAGGTTTGGATTTTGTGGTTAAGTAACCCAAACGCACAGTAACTGTGTGCTTACTATCTACCAAACTCTTCCCGAGTATTTAACTAGAATCGGTTTATTTATTCTTTAGTAAAAATCATTGAAGTAGGCACCATTATTATGCCCATTTGACCACTTAGGGTCCCACAGCTAGTAAGTAGTTGAGCAAGGCTTGACTCCAGGTGGTCTGGCTCCCCAGCCTGTCTCCGACCATCGTGCTGCACTGCCCGTGATAAGCCTCATTGCAGCATTGTGGAGGGGCCATTAGGGACACTGGTGGCAGGGATACCAGTGAAGGGGACTGTCCCCCAAAGGTAGGACCTGAACTCAAGGAGTGGCAGTGAGGATAAAGAAGAGAGGAAGAATTCAAGCGACATTTATGAAGTAGAATCAGTGTGATCTGGAGATTGAGTGTGAATATATAAGGGAGCCGAGGATGACTCCCGAGCTTCTCGTGCTGCTGACTGGGATAAGAAATGCAGGTGGAGGCACAGGTTTTATAGTGACGATAGTAGATTCAGAATTAGACTCGTTACATTTGAAATTTGTCAGGTTGGAGTTGAATTCTGAAGAGAGGTCCGGACTGGAAATAAAAGTCATGGTGTCCTGTAACTCCGAGAGCAGTGAAAAGTGGGGGCTGTACAGCTTAAAGTGGCCCCCTGGTAAATATCCGTATTCAAGGGGCATGTTGTTGGGAAAGAATTCACGATTGAAACTGAGAGCAGGGAGAAGAAGCCACGATTGAGAATCACAGAGGCCTAAAAAAAAAAAAAAAAAAGTTTAAAGTGGAAGAGGGCTTCTTAGCTTGGTTAGATCATTCAAAAGGTCAAAATCGATGACATGTGAGAAGGAATTGTTAAAATTACAGTTGAGAGGTCTTGAGTGACTTAGAAGTCGCAGTTCCATTGCAGTATTGATAGCGGTGAACCATCGCAATGGATGGGGAAGAAAAAGAGAGTTCAGGAAATACTCTGGGTAAGGAGAAATAGGTCGACCGGGTGGGATAGGAGGTCAAGGCAAGGTTTTCTCGGATGGGCAAGATATTCATAGGCAGAGAGGTGGATGGGAGAGGGGATTGGAATGGTGACAGTATGTGAGAGGTAACTGGTAGGTGCCCGAGGAAGCCAAAGAGGGTGTGATCTAGAGTTAGGTTTCTTTTTCTCTGGGGTGGGAAGGAAAGAAGTAATTATGAATGACAACATAGGACCTTTTTGACAGCAAGATGCGGGTCCCCATAGAAACCCACAGCAGTTCAGGTAAAGAAGCCGGAGAGCTGGAGTCAGCAAAGCAGAGTGTGCCTGTCCAGAGTGGGCCTCGGGATCAGGGGGACACACAGGTCCTCATAAAGGGGGAACTGGCATTTTAACTCGACCTGATTGAACAATATTCGATTACTTTCAGACCAGGTCAGACATTTGATAGCCACATGTAGTTATTCCGTGTCAGACATACACTGATATGCCCTGACAAGAGGCCAGCCTTCCTCTCGCCGCTAGCTCGGTCCCCACAGGGCTCAGGTACAGCCTGAGGTACTCTGGCTGGGCTTTGGAAAACGCCACCGTGGCCGCCTCCGTGGCCCACGCCAAGGTTTGGGATGAAGAACTGCGTGGGGGCACCTGATGAACAGCAGTCTTGTCTTCGCTGCTCTTCTGGGCTGGCGCTGCTCTTCTCCATGTCAGCCAAGGAGGATGAGAGGAGCTGGGCCATTCGGTGTGCCCCACGGTCTGAAGGAATTCCAAAGCTTGGCTCGGTCTCAGGAAACCTGCGGGAAAGGGTGCCACCAGGGGTGCCCTGGACAGGGGTGCAGAATGAGGGCTTCCTGATTCAGGGTCATTCCTGCATGAATCTCAGAGAAGAGAGAGTTAAATCTCCTTCCAGCCTTTAGCCCCGGGTTTTCCTGAGAAGATGAACAATCTACTTTCCTCATTGTCTGCACCAAAGGAACAGATTGCGTCAGTTTATAAACTGTGTTACCGCCTGCAAAGGCCTGGAGTCAGCAGGTTTGCATTTCCCGGCAGACTCCGACGATGCTGATCACTTTGGCTGCCGCCTCTCTGCCTCAGGCAGGACCAGGAGCTGCCCCGCCCCCGCCCCCACCCCTACTCATCCCACCCCTCATCCCTGAGGTATTCTGGGAGAGGAAGAAGCCCTGAACTTCTAGCTGAGCCATCTTGTTCTGTGCTCGGGCCTTCCATCAATTTCCAGGAGCTTCTTGACCCCTCCGGCCACCGTGCCGACTCGGGCCTGATTTCCAGGCATTCCTAGGGCTTTGGCTTGGGCCAGCACATGGATGTCCGAGGGAGGTTTTCTGGAGAACAGTTGGCACTGTGGGTTGGACTTGAAAGAGTCATCTGATCTGGAGGTGCCGCGGGGTTAGGAGCAGGGGCGCTGATGGGGACCAGAGCGCTGCTTCTCCAGCACAGGGGAGATTTGTACTGCTGCCTGCCTCTCCTCTGCCCACTCCCTGCCGGCAGCTGCCGGTAATGAGACCCAGGAGGCATTTCATGGGCACTGCCTCTCCAGCTCCCAGAGCGTTACATTATTAATTGCAGTGTGGTAATGTTCGTCGTCTCTGAGAGACGTTGCTGTGTCTGCGCGTGCCTGTGAGTGGCGGGCACACGTTGGCTGTGTTAAGCTGCTACTATATTAAGGTGAGGTGTCTCTTCAAGTTCACAGCTCTAGCTGTGGCAGCACGTGACAGCCTTCATGCAGCATCAGTGATGGTGGAAAACCAGCTCTGCGGCGATGCGGCTACCTCTGTGTAACAGGCAAGGAGTCTCCGGTGCAGTCTGGTTGCTCTGGATCACTGCTCACATTCTGGCAGAAAAGTGGTGGGAGGCGTGGGTTCGGAAGAGGCTGGAGTGCCCTTTGTGCCTCTCTGCAAGTTTTCCTGCGGGGCCCAAGGGTTCGCAGGGGGCTTCTCTGCTTGCCCTTCTGTCTCCTCAGCCCCCAGTCGTACTGGTACACCACCAGTGCCACCACCCAGCCCCGACTGTCCCCTCAGCTAGTTCACAGCTGAGAGCACCCTAAAACCTTGGTTCTGCTCTCATTTGTGTGTGAGGAGACTGAGCCTGGAGGGGACGTGACCCGCGCCCCCCCCCCCCCCCCCCCGGCCCAGATCACAGTTCCAGTCAGTCCAGTGCCTTTTCTTTGTTCCTCGGTGCCTTGTCATCCGATCTTCCTTCCTGCCGTGTTCCTAGTTTCAGGCTTTTTCCCATACTTGTTGCTGGTGGCTTTGGGGGTGTTGAAAGCAGGCCTGTGGCCAGACAGCATGTGGGAAGGATAGAGGCTTCTGCTTGTCATTAAGGCCCCTGATGTCACCTCCCCAGAGGCAGCCCTGAGCAGTCTGCTCTCTGCCTTCTAGAGGAACTCGCAGCCTGTATAACCTCCATCGCCGTCACCTGTGCGGGAAGTCTTCATTTCCAAGGACCCCAGGGCAGGGGTGTCCTGTGCCGCTGCTCTTGTCTACCTGGCTTCACCTGTCCTGCCGGAGGCGGCCCACCTCCCCTGGAGGAGAGAGCATCCCCTCACTATTTTCCAGGCATTCCGCAGCCTCCCAACCGAAGAGGCTGTCTAAAGAACAGTCCTCTCCCGTGCTCAGGCACTGTGCCTAGAGGCGGGGCTGGCACACTTGGGGAGATCGTACCTTTTCTCCATCCTCTTGACACACAAAAAAGGAAGGTGGGTACATAAGTATGGGATCTCGCTGCCCTCCCCCATTGCCAGTCGCCTCTGTGCTGTACCTCCTTTGGCTGCCCTGAGTCACCAGTGGAGCGCGCAGCCCCCTGCTGTGTCTCCTCCTCTGCTCAACACTTCAGAGTTTCTTTGCCCCGAGCGCCCCTAGCTGCCTTGTTCAAGTTTGCCTTTCAGTGGAGGCAGCCTCCAGTGCCTTCTCCCTCCCCTGGCCCAAACTTCACCAAGACCCAAAGGAGGCTGCAGGAGGACCTGTGTCTTTTCAGCCTTGCCCCAGACTTGGAACCACTAGTCATCCAATATGGTTCCTGAAGCAGGAGAGGTAGGACAGCTACATGAACCCCCAGGGCAGTCAGAATTTCCTCTGTGGTCTTATGGTGAGCTCTGAAGTGACCAATCTCTCTCTCTCTCTCTCTCCCTCTCCCTCTCTCCCTCTCCCTCTCTCCCTCTCCCTCTCTCCCTCTCCCTCTCTCCCTCTCCCTCTCTCCCTCTCTCCCTCCCTCCCCCCCCCCCCATACACATATACTTTACATAAGGTTTCAGAATCTGAAGGCTTAGTGGCTGGGAAGGAGCAGGACAAGTTGAGAAAGAGGAGTAGTATCCATAAGACCCTCAGCCCCTGCGTGGCTTTCACTTCCCTTCCTGTGACCCCGTGCACTGTTCTAACCCTGCACTGCACCCCAGGCCCAGAATATGCCACACTGCCTAGAGAGAAAGATGACTCAGACCCCACTGCCTGCCTGATGGAGTAGTTCCTAAGAAGCTGGACAGAATCCAAACAAGGGAAAGGAGAGGCAGTGTGGAAGAGGGGAGCAGGACAGGGACCGAGTATATTTCTGGAGGCCAAGGCACTCCAGCCACTAAGGAAAGAATATAGGCAATGAAACAAATTCATGGCCACCACAGCTTCTCTCCTCACTTGTTCTCAGCCACGGAGAGCGAGCCAGAGCCGCTCCAGTTCTCCCCTTTCCTCCTTCCCCTTCTCCCCTTCCTCACGCACCTGCAGCTAGGAAGGGTGAGACCACAGCCCGGCTGGGTGGGCACTGAGGTGTGTGTGCTGCCTGGGCACGGGAGCTCTTCCTCAGTAATTAGGAGACATGCAAATTAACAGCCTGTGCCGTTTGTATTAATTTGGTAAATAAGCCAGAACAATTTCATTAGTGGCACATTAATGTGCTTGGGAGCAGGAGAACGTGTCCCACTGTGAGGCAGCGGGCCTGCCGGCTGCCCCAGCCCACGGACAGGCCGAGTCCAGTGTGTCCAGCTGCTCTCCCGCTGGGTGCGGCTGGCCGGGCCGTGTCCCCTCCCCTTGGCCCTGTGGCAGAGAGAGACGCCCCCCACCCCCCCCCTCGACTGAGCAGAACAGCACCTGGTTATTCAGCTGGGTGTGAGGACAATCACACATTAGCTCTTCCCATCATCCCACACTTGCCTTCCCTCCACTCTGTATTTTGCATGAGGCCCCCTGGGTGTAAGAAACCCAAACCTTCTAGATGGAGGGAAAGCTAAGGGGATGGAGCTCAGCCCGAGGAGGGCTGCTGCTGGCCCGTATTAGCTGAAGGGAAGAGGAAGCAGTTTTATGTTACTTCCTTGAATACATAGGACCCGCTTCTCTTTTTACGGACAAGAAAACTGGCTAGGAGAGGAGAGTTTGTGGGACTTCCCAAAAATCCCCAGCCAGAGCTAGGATTTGAGCCCAAGTCTGTCTGACTCCATGATCCATGCTCTTCCTGCCATCTCATTGCCCGGTCAGTACACCCAGCTCCGGGGAAGACGCGGGGTGGAGAAAAAGCTTTGGTCCCCCTTGGAGCAAACAACCTAGTTGAAGAATAAAGATATTTGGAAATAAAATAACTGGCCCTACTATGAAGTAAAAAGTTGATGCTGCTGCTGCTGATGATGAAGCACTTATGTGTCCAGTAATCTTCTACATGCTTAGTGTATGTATTAGCTCATTTAATCATAACAAATCCTTTGAGATAGGGAATATTGCAATGCCAGTTTTATAGTAAACAAGGGCACAGGGGCGCCTGGGTGGCTCAGTCGGTTAAGCGGCCGACTTCGGCTCAGGTCATGATCTCGCGGTCCGTGAGTTCGAGCCCCGCGTCGGGCTCTGTGCTGACAGCTCGGAGCCTGGAGCCTGTTTCAGATTCTGTGTCTCCCTCTCTCTGACCCTCCCCCGTTCATGCTCTGTCTCTCTCTGTCTCAAAAATAATTAAATAAATAAATAAATAAATAAGTAAATAAGTAAACGTTAAAAAAAAACAAGGACACAGAAGGTTAAGTGACTTGCCAAAGGTCACGTAGGTGGGAGGTAGATTTGAACTGAGGCAGTCTAGCTCCACAGGCTGCGCTCTTGACCTCTGTGCTGTACACTGCCCTCTAAATGCCAAAGGGTGGGTGAGCCTATAGGTGTCCACAGAGTGGTTCACTTGGGGATGGGTTCGGGAAGCCTTCACAGGAAGGCGGTACTGAAGCTGGAAGAGCTCAGCTCACAGGGCCTAGTTCGGACCAAAGATCCGCACCCGCTCTGTCTGCCTCAAGAGCACGGGGCAAGAGATGCTGGCAGATGGCCAGACCAGCCGGGGTGCCCAGTGAGGCAGCAGCACGGTGTCCTTCGGCGCCTGAGGAGCAGGTCCGACCTCAGGCGTCTCGTCCGCCCTCTTCCTCGTTCTCGCCCAACTGCTTCCTCAGTGGGATGCCATGGCCCCCCTCATGATCTCTCAGGAGGCCTCCTCCCCTCAGCTCTGTTTTCCTAGGCCTTAGCTTCAATATGAGCATTGAAGAGGGGAATGAAGAGAAGAGCCTCCATCTGTTCCCTGCTGACACCGCCTGTGTCCATGTGGACACGTACTCTGTGGTACCCTAAAGGCCGGATCAGCTCACGTGTGTCCACACCAAATGCCCACGCACAAATGAAACACTCCGGCAGCCCCCGGTCATCACCCAAGTCTTGAACTCCTGATGTCACATGGCCATTGTAGGAGGCCTCCCAAGGGAAGCTGTTGAGTCCAAATCTCTCCCTGAAACACTCCACAAGATGCTGAAGAGACAAGTAGCAATATTGTATAGCACTTTCCGGTTTACACAACACTTGATTATAATAGCCAGAAAGAAACCGGAAGGGGCTTCCTGTGTATTTGACATGAGTGAGCCTCCCCTAACTCCTGTCTTCAGTTTGAAACAAACTTGTAGGAAATAGTTCTCCGTATACCTCTAGGTAGTCAATCCTCATTCTGTGTGATTCCATTTTTGCAAATTCACTTGCTAAAATTTACTTGTAACCCAAAATCAGTGCTCGTGGGACTTTTTTTTTTTAATTTTTTAATGTTTTATTTATTTTTGAGAGAGAAACAGAGCGCAAGTGGGGGAGGGGCAGAGAAAGAGGGAGACAGAATCTGAAGCAGGCTGCAGGCTCCGAGCTGTCAGCACAGAGCCCGACGTGGGGCTTGAACTCACGAACTGTGAGATCATTACCTGAGCCAAAGTCGGATGCTCAACCGACTGAGCCACCCAGGTGCCCCATGGGACTTTTTTGATCATTTGTGGATGTGCACTGTAGTGAAAATTTCAAGTCTGCTGGTGAGCACATCTCCCACCTGAGGCTGAAAAAGGTGCTGCACAGCCTTCTTATTCACCTGTCACACCACACACAAGTGGTCCTGCATTTTTCCTTTTTGTGTGTATGCTTTCTCTTGGTGATTTTGTAGTTTAAAATGGCCTCCAAGCAGAGTGCTGAAGTGCTGTCTAGTGTTCCTAAGTGCAAGAAGACTGTGATATGCCTTAAGGAGAAAATACATGTGTTAGATAAGCTTTATTCAGGCATGAGTGATAGTGCTATTGGCTGTGGTTTCAATGTTAATGAATCATCAGTATATATTAAATAAGGTGTCTTTAAACAGAAACATGCACAGAAGAAGGTTATGTATTGGAAAGTTGATAAAAATGTGATGAGAGTCCTGCAGGAATCTAATCCTGTGTTTCCCCTGGGAGCAATGGTTCAGGATTCACTAATTCAGTGTTCATGGTGCCTTTATAGAACATAAGTACCACAAACACTGAGAATCAGCTGTATCTGTATATCTCCATATGTATGTGTGGTTTATATGTACTTTTTAACTAAGAGAAAGTATCAAAAACCTGGGTCTTAAAGTTGATCGGGAAAATAGAGCATATACAGACATTGGTCCATGAAATGTTATAGTCAGGCTACAAATTCCTGGCAATCGATCTGAGAGAAACATGAACAGTGAACACTTATACCAACCTAGGACCACCATGCTTAACCCTGTGCTTGCTCCCCGTGGAACTCTCCCAGGACTAGAGAAGGGTTAAGACTTTGGTCTTCCGATTGAATTCTTTGTGCCCAGAAGGATAGGTAGGGCACAGGGCTTGGCTAGAGAGGTCACAAGTCAAGATACTTGGGAGTAGCCCCATCCCTCCACTGAGCCCAGCCCACCTGCCCCTGAATGCCTTTGATGGAGAAATTACCTTGGTTGCAGCAGCCATAATGAAAGGGGAAGCAGAGACCCACAGGCTACAGTTTTATCTCCCTCTGTAACCCAAGATGGATTCGGTGAGAGGACAGTGCCCAAGGCTAGAGATTTCTTTCCTCTGTGCCTGGCTGGGCCCAGGGACTTGTCAAGCCCAAGTTAGCATATTGATTGCAGGCGGGGAGAGGCTGGTTAGTGTGAAGTCAGCCAACAGGGTTGGTAGTGTTGACCCCAGGAGTGGCTCCCAGTCACTGTCTGTTGCTAGTGTGAGCCCTTGAGAGGCCATCGTCTGGTTTGCAGCATCAGAGGTGAGGTGTGAATTTGGGGTTTGCTATGTGGAGTGAGGTCTAAGTGTGGGTACCTTATAGGATGAGAAGGATTGTACCTGCCTGGGTATTTCATCAACCCGTCTCTGGGGTTCTTGCCTCCATTCTAGCAATCGGGTGCCAAGAGGAATTATGCCAGGGAGCATCAAGCTTCTTGTCACCACCACACTGGCCCACCGCAGGCTTCTCAGAACTGGAAAGAGGTCGTGTGCTCAAGCAGGGCAGCTGTCCTCAGCCAACGACACTTGGCTACTAACATGGTAAAAGACCAGAGGTCCAGGAATAGGGGACCTACCTACCCACCTACAGAGTCAGCTTGGAATGGATCTATATAGTATCTTTTTTTTTTTTTTTCCTAGCTCTAATAAAGTCTTCATATCTGCTTCTGGGCCAGACCCCAACCTCAGGCATCGATGAACTTGCATTTCCACTTGAAGGGTTAACCGTAAGCCTTAAGTAGGAAGAGGGTGTTCAAGAAAAGGGAAAAGCCAGGGTCCTGCCTTCCTGGTCCTACCCCTTCTTCTCCCCATTGCCTTCTGTCTGCATGCCCAAGTCACCTCTGTCTACTTACAGGGTGCCATGTCCCCCACATCTCTCCCTGCTCTCTTCCCTCTCCTTCCCTCCGCTCTCCTCTCTAACCCTCTGCCCTGGGCTGCTGCTGCTGGCTCCAGCCCAGGCTTCAAAGAATTCCCAGGTATTTAGACATTCATTTTATTGCTTAATCGAGCTTGAAGCTGTTTAAATTAATACAAGTTTTCATATTTGGCAGCAAAGACTTTTACAAGCCCCTTTTAGCAGAGAAAGGAGGAGGTTGGGAGAGAATCAAAGAAGAAATTCACCCTGGGCCATTGCCTTCATGAGGTGGAAGCAGATCAGCTACCACAAGGGCCAAGGCATCAAGGCCACCCTCTTGGAGGAGCAGAGTCAGTATTGGGGTTTGGGGTCTTGGAGAGGCCCTCAGTGGAGGAGGCTCAGATGCCCCCGAGCCCTGCAGGGATCCCTGAGGGTTCTGAGGTTCCGCCACAGCATAAGGCCCCAAAGACTGGCCTGATGGTAGTGACTACACCCTTCTAGTCGCTCCCTGTCAGGAGCAGCCCCCTGCTGTGGTCACCCCACAAATGCCCTCGTGTGTTAGTAAACTTCCTGTTCGCATCCTTCTGCCCACCTGCCCCCTTCCCTCCTCTCCTCGCCTGGCTCTCATCCAGCCATTTTCATCACCTCTGTTAAGCATTAATTCCTTCAGCCGTACACCCCTCTCCCCAGGGATTGTCTTGCTTCCCTGGGGCCTGCCTGTCTTCCTAGAAGAGCCGGGGGTGGGTGGGCGCTAAAGAAGAGTGGGATGTTCCCGGAGCTATGTCTGCTGCTTGTCTCACTCCCGATCCCCAGGCTGCACTCACACGCACACGGCTAACGCAGACTCCCTTGCTTAAGCTAAGGGGAGCCGAGTTTACCCTAGGAGCTGTCTGCCAAAAGATCTGAGAAGAAGGAAGTTTTGAAGTTGCTTGGTCAGTGACGTATCTGTCAGGATGATTCTGGGGTGTGAGAGGCTAGAACGCGTAGGTCCCACTCACAACTGAAGCGAAGGGTTCTAAGAGGGTCAGCAGTGCAGGAGCTCCAGTGAGCTCTTGCTCTTGTGCCTGATGCGCTCCCGTCCTGTGGTGTGAACGCCCTGGCAGCTGGCCGGGGCCTCCCCCTGCAGGCTGACACCCCCTTTCTCTGTTCCCCAGGTAGAGGTGGAGGTGGAGAGCATGGACAAGGCCGGCAACTTCATCGGCTGGCTGCACATCGATGGCGCCAACCTGTCCGTCTTGCTGGTGGAGCACTCACTCTCCAAGGTCCACTTCACCGCTGAGCGCAGCTCCTACTACAAATCCCTGCTGTCTGCTGAGGAGGCCGCCAAGCAGAAGAAAGAAAAGGTACGGGTGTGGAATCGGGCCTGGCCGGGGAGGAGGTGGGCGCCACCCCAGAGCTCAGACTTCCCGCCTTCCCGCCCCTCCCAACACCACTGCCTCCACACAACAGACAGAGCGGTTATCCCCCCCCCCCCCCCCGCCCCGAGGGACCCCGCTTGGTGTTGGTCTCAGACCCCACGTCAGGAGCCACACGTGACCGAGGGAGAGGCTGCCAGCTTAGGCTTCCTCAGCCACAGGCCTCCTCTGGTGGACCTGGTGGAGGAGAACGCTGTCCGGAAGGTGACCTTGGAGCCATGGGAGGAGCGCCTGGGAGAGCCCCTTGTGAGCAGGAGACTGGGGAGTCCTCCCTTCGCCAGCCCCGACCCTT
The DNA here is from genome assembly GCF_022837055.1 of Prionailurus viverrinus. NCBI lineage: Eukaryota > Metazoa > Chordata > Mammalia > Carnivora > Felidae > Prionailurus > Prionailurus viverrinus. The sequence continues at coordinate 145,229,757 of NC_062562.1, forward strand.
CTTTGCTGCCCTCGGAGCAGCTGGGCGACCCGCAGCCCACTTCTGAATTTCCTTCGCATCGCCCTGCAGGGAAGCCCATTTTGGAAGCTACCCCAGGAGATGCATAAAGCTGTTAGGACAGCAGATTTATAGCCCATCAGTCTCTGCAGACACTGCATTGAAGAGACAAGGGGGGTGGGTCGGAAAGCAGCTTTTGGAAACAAATGGACGATTAAAGAACCCAGTGGTTTGGTGGTGGGAGCTGGGCTTGGCACCCCCCGACTCAGCCTGTCGCCACTGACTTATAGTCCAGCCCTGATAATGGGGATAAATCAGCCGGCCACCGATTTGTCAGGGCTTCTCTGAGCTTGAGGAGGATTTCATGGGACAGCCGTGCTGAGCCATAAATTTGTTCCAGGAATAAACGTTTCCTTCCCCATGGGGCAGCCATCTGGCTTGCAACTCGCCTCCCAAAGTCAAGGCCCAGACACCTGCCAAAAGGAGTAGGGGGCATCAGGGCCCAGAGGCTCCTCATTCTCTTCCAACCCAGAGTAGCCACCTCCTCACTGGGTCCTTCCCAGCTGTCTTCCTTCAGGCACTGGCCCAGGGACTCCCGCCTAGATCTCTCTGTCTTTTCTTCCCGTCCCCTGGGGATTGGGACAGGTGACCAACCCTAATGAGAGTGGAAGAACTGTAGGGAATGGTGACCCACAAATCTTGGGACAGGTGAGAGGGACTGTCCATGTCTTGGAGGAATAGGCCACCATGAGGCCTCTGAGGACACTTCCACCCTTCCTTGTCCCAATTCTGCTCACAGTAAACCCCATCTTCCTAGAGTGATGGGGAAGCAGGCAACCTTAGCCCCTACTGCAAAGGAGCTTCCTCTTGGCTTTCCTGTTAGTGAGAGCTGAACTTAAGACTGCCAGCCCCGTGTCCTGTGCCTACTGAAGGGAAAGGCTGAGACGTGGTGCTGGGGCCTTGTGTGCAAAGGGCTGAACCTTCACCAAAGAATTAGCAGCAGGGGGTCAGCGTGGCAAGCACCGGCCTCTAAAGCCCAGATTCTGAAAGCGTCTCTGCCCCCAGGCCCTGCTCCCTTAGTCACTCAGCACACGAGCCTCTTCGGGTCTGAGTGACCCTCTGTTCTCTGAGATTAGAGACCCCAAAGGGACCCAAGAGAAGACAGAGGGGAATCTGGCCTGAGGTGGAGGAATGGGTGCCTTGCTGGGTGTTGTACTGGGCACCACTATTTCCTACGCAGTGGATTTGTCTGAAAGAGCCCAGGTCACCATTTCACTCTTGCCACATGATGATGTTGAGGAGTAATTACCAGTGATTAATTACTTCCACAGGCTGCGTGGTTTTGTTCCAGTCCAATTAAAATGCAGTGCGCCACTCAGTGCAAGGGCCTGCCTGCCTGCTGGGTCCCTGTCCCGCACATCCCATCCTCTTCGGGGGTCGTGGCAGAACCTAGTATGCCTTGCCTCTTCTGGTGGGGTTGGTTCCCAGGAGCGGGGTGTGTGTGTGTGTGTGTGTGTGTGTGTAGCACTGCAGCCCCCTCAGAGTTGGCTGGACTCGGATGAGAGAATTTGCTAGTCGCTGCATATCTGAGGTATTCCCAGGATGGAGGCAAGGGTCTCCAACCTTGCCTCACTTGTGACCCCATGAGGGCTGCCTTAGCTGTCCGGAGACAGGCACATGTGGCTGAGGGATCATGGTGGTACCTGTGAGCTAACCAAGGAAAGGTAATGCTGAGAGATTTTGTGAGACTAAGAGCATGCAGAAGTCTTTGGGGAATGTGATTGTGTGCGTGCACATTTGTTAGCGGGTCTGAGGGAACCTGGCAATGCTAGCTTCCCTTCCATGAGAACTTAGCTGCCTCCCTGCTGGGTCTGATTCCTCCCTGTGCCCTGCAGACTTCTCTCCTCACGAAGATGCTGGTTGGGCCCTCCTCTTCCTCTACAGGAAGCTAATGCCAGGTTACCCCCTTCTCCTCCAGGAATCCTGGGTGGGTCTGTGGACCAAAGAGGGAAACACAGATGGCAGGCACCAGAACTGCCCTCCCTCCCCGGCCCCCCCTTCTGCCCCAGCAGAGCCCTGGACAGGGCTGGGTTGGCCATTGATCGCCTTTTATTGAGCTTGTCTTCCCCACTGAGATCTTGAAGGCCTCCACAACCCTGGCCCCGAGCCAGCCCCACCCTTGGAGCCTATTGAGCGGAGATATTAAATAGGATTTAGAAAGGAAGGCCTCCAGCCAGTGGAGCCTCAGTTCACATCCCCTGTCTCCTGCCAGAAAGAGGATCTGGGACTCCCTGGGGAGGGTGTACAGGAAAGAGGGAGGGCCAGGGACAGGTGAGGACAGGAGGAGAGAGCCTATGCCCCTGACCTGGACCCACAATGTAGACAGGAACTGGCATGACAGAGCAGCAATAGAACAGAGAAGGGAGGAAGGAGCCGCCTCCCTTGCCCATTCCCCCACCTAGGTCTAAGGCCAGGGTCACGGAGGGGTTACCAAGGGGCCCCGCCTCAGGACACAGTGCCATCCTGGCCCCCAGCCTGACCACAAACCCTACCACGAATCAGAGGAGCTGGGAAAGGCCTTTCCACATTAATGCAGTCCGGAGGTTTTCCCAGAGCAAAGCAGAGCCCTCTTGGGTGGGTCTCCCAGCATGCCTAGGCCCTGCTGCTTAGACCCAGTTCAGGCTTGCCTGCACCAAAGGCCAAGAGCATTCCCAGCTTCAGCATCCCATCCTCTGGTCGGCATCTTGGCCACGCAGGTCCTTCCCCAGCTCTTCCATCTGCCCAGAGCCTGGAGGGAGAGCCATAAGGCACTGATTCTGTGCACACACAATTACTGTTCTCTCTGGAAGGGGTCTTTGGGTCTTCTTTGTCATCGCCCCATGGGTCCAGGATGAGGAGCATCCCTCCTGGGAATTCCCCAAAACAGGCTCCTTGGCAGGGATCTGAACTGTGAGAGGGCTAGGGATGGCTGTAGGGAAGTGGCACCCATCTGGCAGGTGCCCGCCAGTGTGTCCGTCCCCTCTGCCCCAGTTTGCAGAAAGGCAACATAAGCCATTATGGGCAAAACGTGCCCTTGTTCTAAGGGTGGGCCAAGCTCTCAGCTGACTGTCTCCTTCCCACCAAGAAGCCACCTAGCCGGGCTACGTTTACCGACTTGCTGGTGGCTAGGTCCAGGGCACAGATGGTCACCTCCATCTCCTGAGGGAAACCTGCAGGGCTCCACTATTCAAGGGGCCAAGCCAGCTCCCTCTTAGAAATGGAGTTCCTTTATCTGAGGAGCAGCTCTCCCTGTCCTACCCTTTGGCAATCTCATGCTTCTGGTGTCTTTTCACCTTGGCAGGCAGCGGCGGGGGGGGGGAGGGGGGGTACACCCTGCTGTGCCCCTCCTACCAGTGAGCTGTGGGACCTTGTCACTGGACTGGCCCCACTGCCACACTCCTTGTGGGAGCAAGAGGCCTGCAGGCCGTCCCTGAGGCTTTTGTTTGCATCATCCGTGACCTCCAGCTTGCTGCCCACCTGAGCCTGCCTGCAGAGGAGCTCCACCCTTCTCCCCAAGGAGGAAACCTGATGCTGTCGCCCAAGGCGCATTTACTTGAGGAGTCATTAGCAGTTCCTGCTCCCCCGCTGTCAGTCTGTTCCCAATTCATCACCACCGCTGAGGAGACTCCTTCCCCACAGCCCCCACAGCTGAGGGAAACAGGGCAGGGTTAGGATGGAGCCCAGAACGGCTCTGAGCCTCAGGCCCACTCCAGGCCAACGTCTGAGACGTGCTGGCTGCACCTGGGAGGGAGCCAGAAGAGCGAGGTAGATGGGAGAAGGGCCCACTGCCTGGGGGTGGGGCAGAAGGAAGGCTGAGGGGTTGGAGGGAGGGTAGGTACTGGCTGGTGGGGGGAGGCAGCACTTGGCTTCAGCTCAGTTGAGGCAGTACTGACAGTCCTGTGTCTCAGTGAGAGTCCCGTCGGTCCTTGAGCTACAGAGGTCCCAGAGAGGCTAGGACTGACTGAGTCGTCACCCCCCTGGGGAACTTTCCCCTAGCAGGGCCCAGAGAGAAAGTCTCCCTCAACAGGATGTGGGCCTTGGAACTGGAAGTAACCGTGGGTGGTCCCCCAGAGTGCTCCCAGCAGTGTGTGCCGTGGCCTCCAATGGGAGAGGCCCTTTCACAGGGAAGTCCGAAGGCTAGAGACGCCCTTGGGCCAGGAGTCTCTGATCTGACTGAGTTGAAGTCCTGCTCTCTGCCTCCTTTCCCGTGGCCACCAGTCCTCGGCACGTGGAAAGCAGAGGTGTCCAGACGCCAGGGATTAAGGGGGCAGCTGCGCCGGGACTGGTGCTGGGAGAGAGTGAGAGGGGAGACCTGTTTGGGTTAGAGTCTAACCTCAGATGGCAGAAGGCAAGGGCACTACTGCGTGTGGCTGGCCGAGGTTTGGGCCCAGGTGACGTCTCTCCCATCCCCCTCGGCCGTTCCCTGGCAGCCTCCCTCGGGCTCAGCCCCTGCTGTTCATTCCAGTTCTCAGGGCCCTGGTCCTCGGTGTCCCCTTCCAGTGGAAGAGTGCTCACACCGCATGAAAGGCAGGAGCGTAGCCTCTGCAGGTGGGACCCAAGAAGGTTCAGTAATTCAGACATCCCTGTCCTTGGGCTGCTTCCTCGTGCCATCCAGGGATCCGCAGGTCAGCTGAGTGATTCTGCGGTCATGTGGCACAGCCCACGGGTTCCAGGGGCCTCTTCCCTCTTGCAAGGAAGAAAAGGAGATGCAGGAGGTCTGTGGCTTGACTGAAGTCAAACAGCAAATTGAAGGACAAGAGCCCACATCTCCCACCTACAACCTTTCCCTCTGTGTCTAGAGGCCCCGTCAATGCCAAAATGTCCCCTTGAGGACCTTGAAGCTTGAAGATCTCTAGCACCTGGGTGTCCAGGTTCAGATCCTGGTCCTGCTACTTCTAGCAAGCCTGGGTGCCTCCGATCCCTCCTTTATAAAACAGGGTAATGTTAATACTTACTCAAAGGGTTGTCGTACGGATTAAAGGAATTAATGCTTGGAGAATGTTTAGAATGGCGCCTGGCACCTAGTAAGTATGTATGTTTTGGCTAATACTTTTATTACCCCCTGTTCTTGTGTGACTGTGGGACTCCGTGTGTGGTCCAGTCCCTCCCCGCCTTCTTGCTGCTCAACTGGACAGCCCCGCCCTCTCCTGCTCTGACAGGCTTCACTACCGGGATAATCTCCTGGCCTCGGGATCGGACTTGATGCCCCGTCACATCGAATCAGCTTCTGAGCTGCTGCAGCCCTGACAGTGCAGGGCCAGGGGAGGAGGAGAAAGGCGAGGGTGGAGGGGAGTGGCCCAGCTTCTGAGCTGGGGTCAGAGCAACCTGCTTGAGGTGAGGACACAGAAGTTGCTGAGGCAAGGCATTCCTGAACAGTGACAAGCCCTCCCCTCCGTGGCCTGGGGCTGTCACTTGGAGAGCTTCCGGAGTGCCATGGCCATGGCCCTGGGCGGTGCGAAGGCCTCAAGAGTTCAGAGTGACCCCTACTGAGTGATGTCAGAGAGGGAAGTGGGGTCCCAGAACCGCTGCGACACCAAGGTTCTCACGCTCTGGTTTGCATGAGGATTGCCTGGGAGTCTGCTTTGGTTTGCTTCACTTTCTCTGGGTGCAGTTACAACAGACCCTAATTTGACATACCTGTGTCAGGACCCAGGGACCAGCATTTTTACTCCCCATTTGCTTCTGACACCTGCCAGAATTTGAGAGCTGATCAATCAGAAGAATTTCAGAGTACTCTCCTTACCCACTCAGACATACGAGAGGTCTAGGGACTCAGGCCAGTGTGACGTGAGTGCCCTGTGATGACCTCCGCACTCCTTCACCCCAGGGGTGACCCCACTTGCCCAAAGACCTTTTCCTGCGTTTTTTCTGGCTTCACTTCTAAACCTCCCACCCCCCACCCTTTGCTGCCCGCACATGCAGGTCTGGGCCCACTATGAGGAGCAGCCCGTGGAGGAGGTAGCGCCCGTGCTGGAGGAGAAGGAGCGCTCGGCCAGCTACAAGCCCGTGTTTGTGACGGAGATCACTGACGACCTGCATTTCTACGTGCAGGATGTGGAGACCGGTGAGTATGCTACCTCCAGAACCCACTCTGCTCAGTGGGAGGGAGGGGCACAGCCCACACGTTCCGGGGACCTCTCCCAGTCTGTGGCTGCTCCCCATCCCCCGGGCCCCGTGCGCTGCTCTGGGGCTCATTACATGCACTGCCAGTGAGCCCTGGCATGGGCAAGGCCAAGCAGGTCCTCTGAGGGCTGGTGAGGTAGCCTGTCTTGTCTAGGTGGTATTTGGAGATGCTCGGGAAATTGTTTTGCTCTCGGACACTCCTGGCTGGGCCGGGCGTGGGGATTTGTAGCCCTCGGAGTGTATCAGGAAGCAAAGAACAGATTGTCTCTATGTGTGGTCAGGAAGCACAAACCAGCTTCACTTGGCCCTCCTCCCCCTCAGCTTCCTTGGGAAGGCAGCAGGAGGAGAGGAGCCTGGGCTTTTTTTCTCTGGGGCTTCTCCTTCTCTAGAGGTTACCATAGCCCTGAGTGGTAGTCAGTTGCCATGGAAACAGGCGGCGCTCTAGGGAAGTCATCCCTGGGCAATCTTTCTGAAGGACCCTCTCTCTCCATCCTCCTTCCTCCTGCCTTCAAGTGATGTACACTGTGGCCAGGGCCTTCTCTGCAGAGACCTCAGGCTTCTGGAGCAGAGAGGACGGTAGAGGTCACTCTCACGGTGGTGGCCCTGTGACCCCTCTAGATGGACTTCCTACCCCCACTGCATTTGCTCTGTCTACCCTGACCTCCCTCCTCTCATTGACACCCTGTGCAGGGAACCATTTTAGTTGAGGGCAAAGGAAAAGGCTTTTTAGAGCTGCCTCTGCGTCCAAGGAGCCAGATCCTTGCAAAGCAGAGGGGCCCGAAGATGTCGCTGGCACCCAAGGCAGTCCCGTGGGTGGCAGGGTGCGGCTCTGCCTGGCCTCCTGTGCCCCCTGCCAGGCCCACTCCAGGTCATCAGCCTCATGCCAGCCACTTCCCCTCTAATGATATTTCCCAGGCAGCTGCTTTTGTGGCGATGTTATTTCACCGAGGAAAACCAACCTTTCCAAGCCCTCGTCTGGCTGTACTTGGGAGGGGGAAAAGCTAGCAGGCGGAGAGATGGGCTGATGAGCCTTCAGGATTAGGTTCCCCTTGAGGTCAGCTGCAGTCCTGCTGCACAGTGGCCTGGCGTTGCCAGGTCTGGGTGGTGTGACGAGGAAAGGAGTCTTTCAGTGGTGGCCTGGGTAGGAAGGAGATCGGTTTCTGAGCACAGGAGCCAGAAAGGATGGCCCTCAGGAAGCTCGGGGGAAAGGGAACTCAAAGAAGACCCTGCCCAAGGGACAGCAGCTCCCTGGCCGGCTCTACCTGGCCTCTGCATCCTGTGAGGTAGGACCCACCTTGGATAAGACCAGGTCCTGAAGTCTCGAGGGGACAAAACTTGAGGGTTCAAGGCCTTCGGCCACATAGTCTCTGTAATTTCAGAGGTTTCCTGTGCATGCCCTGTACCCTGCCAGCTGTCTCCGCAGCTGTAGGGAGCCAGGACCCTGTAGCAAGTGGTGGCCAAGGCAGAAAATACGGAACAAAGGAAACAAGGGGGAAACCATGTATTCTTGGAACATTGGAGAAGGGAGTGAGGTGCTTGTTGGCACGCCACCTGGAGGGCTGCAGTGGGCTCCAGAGAAAACCCTGACCTCAGTTGGTTCCATAAAATCCATGAAAATAAACTTCAGCATGTACAGCCTCCCTCTTCTGAAACCTTTCATCCTCTCTTAGGGGACGTCCTCTTGCCCTGTCTCTCTTCTCTTAATTAAAGCCTGCCTTCAGGAAGGATCTAATGAAATGATGAAAGCATTGCCATTAGCTGTAAATGACCAGCCAGACTCTGTGCAAGGACCTGTTTGCGGGAGCCAAAGTCTGCTTCTGTTGCCTTGGAGCAAAAAAATAAAAAATAAAAATAGACCACGTATAGAAGGAATTTGTCTGTGTAGAGGGTGTACTGCTGGGTGGGGGGAGGGCAACTGCTTCTTCCCAAAAGTCTGTGTTCTGAAACCGAGGCTCATGAATGCTGGGACAGTGGGCTATGCAGAGGCCCACGAGTGGACACGTCCTTGTGTGCCTACGCAGAGTGCATCCTCGATACAGTTGAATTCTTAAGCACCCTCCATGCGGCAGATTTACTAGACCTTGCAAGAGTAAACAGAACCAAGTGAGCAATGGTCTGTGCCCTGAAGGAGCTCACAGTGTAGTGGCAGAAACATAAACCCAGACAGGGAACGTAGAAGGCCAACTGTGACAAGTGTGCCAAAAGCCAACATGTGTTAGGCACCTGTTACAGTGTGGCTTCGGGCCCTGGAGGTGGAGAGAAGAATCCTGTACCCACACCACACGAACCCAGCTACCCTCACCTCAGAGAGCAAAGGGGGCACGGCGGGGCTTGACGCAGAGCTAGAATCAGGGCCAAGAGGGATGGAAGGGTAAAGCCACTGGGGACCGGTGCTTAGCGGCATGGGGGGTGGGGACACAACAGGAAGGAGCAAGGAGGGAACCTGAGAGGACCCTAGGTGTTGCCAAACCTGGTGATGACCAGCTGACGAGCGGCAGGGACTCGGGATTTGGGAAGGACCAGCAGGAAAGAGCAAGGGATTCGGTAAGATAGGCAGGGAAGGAGACTGTCTCCCCTAGTCGAAGAGGGCCCCGGGTTGGGCTGAGAGCTTGGAACCCCAGCCTGGAAATACCGAAGTTTGCTTTTGCATGTACTTCACAGGGTGAGCGAGGTCAGAGTAGCCCGAGGCCCTTTCCTTGTCCAGGGTTGGGTGGGGGCCATCCCTCATTTCCATGTTTCCCCCTGGGAAACATAGCAAAGAGTGGCTGCTGTCAGTCACCGCCTCTGTGACCCAGGCCGGGGCCAGCCCTTGTAGGAATTAAGCTGGGCTGCTTCCACCCAGAACGAGGCTGGTTGGCTTTGCTTCACACCCCCATGCTTTCTCCACCTCCTTAAGCAGAACCCAAGGAACATTCCCGAGGGCTGCCACTGCCACCGCCAGTAGGTTGGAGAGCCGAGGTTGGAAGGAAGACTGTGTGCCTCTGAGGTGTCAGCAAGCCCCTGTTCCACTTTTGAAGACCACATGAACCTCTTGAGCAGATGCCACAGAGGACTTCCCTACGGAAAGGGGCAAGCCAGTGCCATGGGCGACCTACAGAATTCCACATGCTGCCTGCTCCCCGGCCCCATCTAGAGAACATGGCGCCCAGGTCTCACTACCTCTTCCTCCCCTACAGGCACCCAGCTAGAGAAGCTGATGGAGAATATGCGAAACGACATCGCCAGCCACCCTCCTGTCGAAGGCTCCTATGCCCCCCGCCGGGGAGAATTCTGTATTGCCAAGTTTGTAGATGGAGAATGGTAAGCCACTTGTACCTGAGCAGAGCAAAGAGTCTTAAGCAGGAGCAGTTGCAGGTCTGTCCTCAGGGCACAGGCCTACAGAGCTACCAGGTAGAATTCAGGCATTTGCCTTAGCCACCTGGTTTCACTGGGCTGTGGTTGTTGACCTTGGCCAGCTCTCCAGTGTGGGCCTCTTCATTGCCTGCAGCCCATCTGGGGCCTGTGATTTTCCTGCAGCCCAGTCAAGCCTCTGGAGTATAGAAGTGGTGTCTCTCCTCAATCCTGGGAAACCCTGTCAGGGGAGCCCTGGCTGGCTGGCTGGGACTGACACTCCCCTTACCCCACACAGGAGAAATGATGTCACGTGGGGTGGTGAGGGCAGAGGCTGGTTCTCAGTGAGCCCAGATCAGCCACCCCACCCTCCACCCTGGCTGTCTGGGACATGAGCAGGCGCACTCACAGGCTGCAGGAAGGTCACTCACGTCTGATCTACCAAGAGTAGGGCCCATGGCTTTCCCTGGGTGACGAAGTGACTTGGATGTGTTCCCTGCTGCGGCCTCCCAGACAGATCTGCCGGCTAATTACAGCTGCTGTTTAGTGTGCTGGGTTTAAACAGCAGACATCAATCTAGTCATTAGTCTTGTTGCTTTATGCCCCAAGGACACATTAATCTGCTTCACATGCTCCCTTCTCCCTCCCTCTGCTCCCAGCTATGCTCTGATTCCATTAGATGGTGGCCACAGCGCCGCAAGCCTAGGCCTTAGTGGAGTCTGAGAACTGCCCTCTGTGACACCCTTGGGTGTTCACTCTGAGCCCTGGGCAGGGAAATGGTGTATCCCAGCCCTGCTATCACTGAGGCTCCAGGGAGGCCAGACTCTTCAGGGCTCTCCCTTGAGCTCTTCCCACAATGCCATTGCAGGTACCGCGCCCGAGTGGAGAAAGTCGAGTCTCCTGCCAGAGTGCACGTCTTCTACATTGACTATGGCAATGTGAGTGTGGGAGACCGGGAGGTGGATGAGTAGGCAAGGGAGGGGCGCCAGGTGGCTGCCAAGGGCCATTCAGCACAGTAGTCCCCTAGGTCAAGTCCCTCTGACCTCTCAAAGGTCCCTCGAAGCTGTGAAATCACTTGCTGATAGAACAGTGAGCATGTGGGCATCTCTACTATTTGTGTAACAAGTCACTGACCCCTGAGCGACTGGGCAAAACTGATGTCTCTGGTCAGAGGTTTTTGAGAGCTGAGAAGTCTCCTTTCCAGGCCCCACGGATGAGTGCCCAGCCACACCCACGGTTCCTCATCTTCTGCCCAACCTCTCTGAAGAAAGGGCCGGTGGAGACCCTCCACACCCCACGGTTCCTGGTCCTCAGGCTTGACTAGGTGCTTGTGTGCCGATTCCCAGGACATCCCCAAACCAAGGCTTTCTGGGAAGGGAATCACAAGGTGGCTGCACCTGGGAGTCTGTCGACAGTTCTGGGGGATTCCCTCTGGGGAAAAGCAAGTAGGAGAGAAGGTTGTAGTTCAGAACCATGCCACTCCCGAGGCGTGACGATGGTCATCTGCTTTCCTCAGGGACTAAGGTTGAGGGTCGATTAGCAGCAGCCCAGAGTTGGGCCATGCTCCCAACCTGCCACCCGGGGATACACAAAAGAAGAGGTCCTGCCAGGTCACAGGACTGTAGGGCCCCTTGTCTTGGTGTGCTTTCCCAGCAGAGCGCCCCCTGGCCAGTGGAAACATATTCAAGGAACCCATGTCCCAGAGGGAAGGCGTTGGAAAAAAACAGAGGTAGAGGTTAGTTAGATACCAGTTATCAAACCGATTATTTTTGTAGAGCCACCAGGTGTGCCAACACCAGGCCCAGGGTGAGAAGGTGTGTCACGGCCGACCGCCTACTGCAGGGGCGAGCGGGACATGTTCCCCCAAGACGTCACTGACTGGACAAGCCTGTGCACAGGGCTGAGTGGAAGCAAGTCATGGTGGGAGGACCTGAGTTAGAACTCTCGGAGACCCAGCCACCAGAGTTGTCCTGTGAGAGCCAAGGGGGCATCGAGTGTGTGATGTTCTTGGCCTGATGTGTCCTCTACAGAGAGAGATCCTGCCATCCACCCGCCTGGGTACCCTGCCACCTGCCTTCAGCACTCGTGTGCTGCCTGCTCAAGCCACAGAGTATGCCTTCGCCTTCATCCAGGTGCCCCAGGACGTGAGTCTACACATCTTCCTTCCTTCCTTCCTTCCTTGCGTCCAAAGGACGGGTCCGGTGGCACTCAGCCACTGATGCGGCCCTCACAGACTGACAGGAGAAGGTGGAAACAGTGACGAATGGTCTGTTAGCGACGGGACTCGAGAGACGAGAGCGACCAAGGAAGTTGAGGGAAGTTGCCACAGAGGACGGGGCATCAGAGCGTCTGAACTGGTTCTTCAGATGGATGGGCCCGGTGGGCCAGGGCACTTTGGGCAAAGACTGGTCCACACAGTCGGAAGTCAGGGACCTTGTGAGCAGTGGCAAGACGTGAGAAGGGAAAGGCCTGGGGGTTGGGGAAGGGTTTTCAGCAGAGGTGTGACGTGGTCAAATCTGGTTCTGAAAGTTCCTTCAGGGGGCGTTGTCAGACTGGATGGAGTAGCGGGAAGCAACTTGGAAGTCCAGGCTAGAGACAGTGACAGCCAAACCGGGGCCACACCCGTAGGGGCCAGGTCTCAGTGTCCTCTGTGGATGGGATGCGGGAAACGAGGAACAGAAGGTGACTGGATTTCTTATGTGTGGCTGTGTTGCTGTTGGCCAAGATGGGGGGACGAGAAGGAGTAAATTAGGAGCTGTGGGAGCTCTGGGCGTCTTGATAGTGTTCAGTTTGGAAAGCGAGAAGCCCTGGAATCCCGGATTCATAGCTAAAAGCATGGGCACCTACAAGGTGAGCGTGCGGAAGACAGGATGGGGAGGAGAGCGAGGCTTGGCAAGTGCTAGCCTTCAGCAATCCAGGGACGAAGAACCTGAGGCAGAATGTGCATCCAGAGAGGAGAACATGTGCTCAGAGTCAAGAGCCACCCAGTTCCCAGAAGCAGGGAGCTGGTCTGCAGTGTCCAGCTCCCCAGGGAGGTCAGGCTCAGGCTTGGCGGATACCCTTGGCTCTGGCACCGAGGGAGGTCCCTGGTGCTCAGAGCGAGCAGTCTGAAAGCCTGGTTAGAGCTGCCGCCAGATGCAGGGTGCTGAGGAGCCTGATGCGGGCTGAATTTGCGCCATAGAACGTTTTCTGCTTTTTCATGAAATTTGCTGAAGGGCAGAAGAGAAACAGTAGGAGAAGAGGGTGACAAAATAGGTCAAGGGGCAGTCTCTGGGGGGAGGGAGATGTGAGTGTGGAGAGAGCCTGAGAGGCCAGTGAATGCACCAGAGCAGGGACTGTGTGGGGTTAGTGTGCTGGAGCACAGTCCTGCAGAGGTGGGGGATGACGGGAGCCAGAGCGGCCAGTGGAGGTTAGTTGGGGATGGTCAAAAGCCACTGTTTCTCCGAGACACAAGGCAGGTGGGCACGGTACTGGGGTGGGGGATAGGGATGGGATGTACGCAGGAGGCGTGGCAGGGAGGGAAAGGACAAGATCAGGAGAGGGGGCACTTTGTATCCCAAGGCTGTTTCCTTCCTTGGTAGGATCTGAGCAGGGAATGAGATGCTGGCACCTGCTGGACACTTGCTTGGAGGAGGTCCATGAGCAGGACCCGGGGTCCACGTGGCTATCTTTCAAGTTTGCACTTCTCTCTCCCATTTATCTGCATGCAACTCTGCCCCAGGAGGACGCTCGAACAGACGCCGTGGACAGTGTGGTGCGGGATATCCAGAACACTCAGTGCCTGCTCAACGTGGAACACCTGAGCGCTGGCTGCCCTCACGTCACCCTGCAGTTTGCTGATTCCAAGGGGGATGTGGGGCTGGGCTTGGTGAAGGAGGGACTGGTCATGGTGGAGGTGCGCAAGGAGAAACAGTTCCAGAAAGTGGTACGTGATGTGGAGGTGGGCTACCAGGGTAGGGGCAGGCTCCTAATGCCTCCCCACTGCCGTCACAGAGGGGCTGGGGGCTGCACCAACAGCCAGTGAGGGAGCAGGGAACCCTCCATCTTGCTGCTTCTGCTGGGGAAAGATAATGGATTTGGGTTTGTTGGGGTTTAAAAAAAAAAAAAAAGCTAATTACATCCCAAATTAATTGGCTGCAGGCTTGGCTGAGAATGCAGCGGAAAATTTGAGCTGGGGGGGGGGGGGGGGGGTCCCTGTGCATGTGCCCCTAGGGGGCAAGCTGGAAGGCCTTGCCAAGGGTGGCCGGAGAGGTCCATAGCCTGTCACTGCCTCTCCCTTTCTCACTTCCCTCTCCCATACCCTGCCGGGTCCGTAGCCAGCTCCTTGCACACAGGGCCACCTGAAGCCAGGCTCGGCTGGGATGAGGCCCCGAGGGACTCTGCCCCTCCAGCCCTCCAGCCAGTCTGAACAGCCCCCGGGGCTTGGAGCCCGGCCTGAGACCTCTGATCATGAGATGAGTTGAGCGCCCCAGCCATGCTGGCTTCACGGGGCAAACCATGAGGGGCTGGTGGGCACCTAGGAACTACCTGCACTTGCTGGGAGTTGGGAAGGGCACGTCTCAAGTCAGGATGGGCTGGTGGGAAGCGTGTGCCCTCGTGCAGCGCCCAGCTGAGAGGAGGGATGAGAGCCGGCGGCGCTCAAACGAGCGTTCCCTCTCCGTTGTGCCCGTTGCTTCGCCTTTTCCCAGGCCTCTTTTTCTCCCCCTCTGAGTCCGTGGCACTGGTTATACAGGGCTGTAATTCATTTGGAACAAGACCCCAGTGTGAATTGCTACCATGTCTGTGGACAGAAGTGTGACACCCTTAGTCCTCTCACTAGAGACTCCCAGTGTCTTGAGATTGCCCTGGGAGTTAGCGTAAGTTTCCCTGTAGAATTTTGAGATCTCCCTGTCTCCCCTGTGAAGCTACCCATAATGTCTCTGGTGTCTAGAACATTCCTTTGCCCAGCGTCTGAGATAAACACTCTACGTGTGTTCACTCATTCATTCATTCATTCAACAAGCATTTATGGAGGGCCTACATATCTCCATGAACAAGAGGCACCATTTCTGCCCTGTGGAGCCTCCACTGAAGCATGAGTTGACAAAAACAGCAACATATATACTAGATGAATGAAATTGAATGTTAGGAGACAAATGCAATGGAAAAAGAGAAGATAGAAATAAAGGATATCAGGAGTGTGCGGGAAGAGGTGATTGGGATTTTCAGTGGGGTCATTTCATTAGGCTTTCATTGAGGCTTCATTAAGAAGGTGATGCTTTACCAAAGACCTGAAGGAGCAGGATAGGTAGCCAAGTAGACCTGAGGGGAAGAGCATTTCAGGCAGACGGAACAGCCAGCACAGAGTCAAGGAACAGCAAGGAGGCCAGTGTGATGGTGCACTTTGAATCTTATTCTCAGGGAGCTGGTGATCCACTGAGCAGGAGAGTGGTGCAGACCAGACCTGGGCAGTCTCCAGGGTCATTCTTGCTGCTCAGTTGCAAATACCCACTTTGTGACCTCCCTTTCTTCCCTTGTCCCTCCAGATCACAGAGTACCTGAACGCCCAGGAGTCAGCCAAGAGTGCTAGGGTGAGTTTTTGCCTCTGGGGCTCCAGGGGGGAGCTGAGGAAAGCAGCTTAGCAGGGCCCACCTCCCTGACGGTCGCTTTCTGTCTTCTCACAGCTGAACCTGTGGCGCTATGGGGACTTCCGGGCCGATGACGCTGATGAGTTTGGCTACAGCCGCTAAGGAGGGAATCGGGTCTGGCCCTCAGCCCCGCTCACACCAGTACCTCCTCCTCTGCAGGGAGGGTGTTTTCAGCTCCAGACCCCAGATCAGGGGTGTAGATTGGGTCCAGCTTTGCTTCAGTGTATGGAAATGTCTTGTGGGGCGGCATCTGGGCTGGGGGTGGGGTGGGTGAACCCGAGGCTTTCAGGAGGCAGGCCATTGTCTTCTGAGATGACAGGCACTGACATCCACAGTCTCTCCCAGCTGATTTTGTGTTTTTATTCGGAGGTTTGTTTTTTTTAAAAAGTTGTCCGCAAATCAGGAAGAAACATGAAAGACTTTGTCCTAACATAGGGCGTGACCCTGACACCCAAGGCCAGCTGCCTGCTGGTACCCCACTTCCGTTCCAGATGGCCCTTCTTCCCAGTTCTCTGTCCGGCTGTTGATTATGTGATTCCTCTGATACGTCCATTCTCAAATGCCAGCCTGTCTACATCTGCCCCCTACCAGCCCTCCCCACTTCTGTATTTAAAGCTTTTGAGGCCCAATAAAATAGTACCTGCTGTCTGCAGTCCTTATTGGTCATGATGGAGCCCAGAGCCTGGAATCTCGGCAGCCCCCACAGGAGGAGACTTGGGCACGTGAACGACCCCCGACATAGTCATCCACATCCCTGGCCACAGTTCTGGAATCACAGCCAGCCCGGAAAGCAGGGCCATTCTTCAGAGTCATGGGCAACTCCTGGGGCCCAGGAGGCATGATGGCACCATGACCATCATGCAGAAGGCTGGAGATCTCCTATTTTAATGCATCAGTCCAGGCCCCCCGCTGCACATGGCTGCCCCCAAGGACCATGGAGATTTAGAGCAGCTTGGCAAGCAGTGCCCAGGACCGGCCACACATGGAAGGCCAGGCTCAGTCTTAACCGGTCCCCTGCAGAGAGTCACTAGTCCTGTGCTTTGCCAAGTTCTGCCAGAGCCCCAGCGGGAGCCAGAGGGGACTCTTCCCCTCTCCTGCTGTGGCTGGGGTAAAGGCTAACGCCACACAGGCTGGCATAACAAGGGGTAAGAGTGGGGGCCTGGTGCCTGCCCAGCTCCCTCCACAGTGTGTGTTCATTGGCAAATGGAGCTGGAAGACCAGGTTGGGTCCAAGAGGAGTCATGGCTGTCCGCTGAGGAGATCCTGGGTCTCGAGGTTATTAGCGCTTGCTCTGTTTGACTTAATGAGGTTATCCCCCAGGTGGAGCTGGCCACAGAGCTCAGAAGACCCAGGCTGCTCCTAGCCCCTGAGGGAGGAGGGAGGCTTGAGAGCAGCCCCTGTGGTGTGCAGTGAGGAGCCTGTTATGCTGCTCAGGGAGTGCCAGGGAGAGAAAGCCGTGTGACGGGGAGGTCACCCCTACCAGCTGTTTCCCATGACTTTGTACAGCCCATGATGGGGCGTGAGAAGTCAGCAGGAGTGTGAATGTCCCCGTCTGTCCCCACTCCTGGAGAAGCTGTCCTGCCCCAGCAGGTAAGCCCACTCCCCGTGGTGCTTTTCTTCTCCTGCATCATGGAGATCTGTCATGGAGAAGACAATGCCCGTCTCACCCATTTCTCCATCTCCTGGTACGGTCGAGAGCTGGGTCGGTGTGTGTTACCCGGGAGCACGATCAACAGAGGGGTGAGATGCCAGCCCGCCCTTTTGTAAAAGGGTCTGAAATCATCTCACTGTCTCCACAGTTGCCTTGGTTACATCTGTGCCCAAGGATAAACCCTCCATGGTTCTGCAATTGAAATGATGCCTGAACCTTCCCACTTCTTTTCTTTCTCTTGCAAGGCTGGTTTAGACAAAGGTCAAACCATTCACCAGGCCTGAGGACGCTGCTGCCACTTCCTCTCAGTGTCTGTTCAGTTCCTGGGGTCTGTCATGGCGGGGTGGGACTGAGGCGAGGCGAGGCGAGCCAGGCACCCAGCATGCCCAATCTCGGGGGGCACTCAGAGTGTGCGGGCGCCTTGGAGGCTTTGCCATTTGCCTGTAGTCGAGACCAGTCAGCATCAGTACTTGCACAAGTAGCACCAAAAACCCCCCTCAGAGTTCCTTTCCCCACTGGAGTTACAAAACATGTTCCCCCATCCACCTCTCACTTGAACACCAAAACCTCTTGAGCACCTATTATCCATCTGTCCACCCACCCGCCAAGCCTGGATTAAGAGCCAGCTACCGGCATAACACTGGGTCCAGTGGGTGCCAACCTGTCTCCACAGGCCCGAGGGGCATGCACGACCGCTGTGGAGCAGTGGGCAGTACTCTGGGACAGGGGCTGAGGCCCCAGCCTGGTGACCAGGAGGATGTCACAGAGGAGGAGGGCAGAGTCTAAGCTCACAGGTGACAGGAGAGCAGCATTGCTAACCTGGACAGGCTCTGGAAGTTTCCCATCTCTGAGGGCTGATGCATCAGAGCCCAGGGTTTAGGCTAACCACCAGGGAAGGATTGCCACCCAAGACCCTCCCTGGTCTGGGCCAGTAGGGGAGGTGGGGTAGGGGGTGGAGGGAAGGGTTTGTGCAACTGCCTCTACTTTATTTATGGTTTTGATTATGTCTGCATTCCAGGAAGAGCCGATGCACCCCTTTTCTTGAAGTAGCCCGTGTTGGGAAGCAACAGGGAGGGGCCAGAGAGCTAGTGCCTCAAGAGTGGTTATTGATGTCCTAATTACAAGAGGATGCTAATTTAATTTGAACCTAATTACAGTGCACTACCCTGGGTGGCATGTGTTTTAATAATTAACGTCCTTCAGATGCGTAGGAGTATAATAATATTTACACTGGGTTGGCTAGCAGCCTGGGGAGGCGGGCTGGGGGCCCATACGTCACCCTCCCCCCAGACAGCTTGGCTGCTAGCAGGTGGGGAAGATGGCGTACAAGTCTTGGTTGGCTAGTATCTTGTCATCCTTCCCAGAGAATATGCTTGGGCCTCATCTCCAGCCACTTCCTTGACCCGGCAGGCTGCTCTGCTCTGTGGGGTTCCAGGCTGGAGCCCTGAAATAACATGGTGACTGTGACTGTGACACCAGCCTTCCCACCCCAGGCCGAGCCATGCAGATGAGGGCCCCATCTGGCTGCCCCTGCCTGCCTGGACCCATCCTGGGGAAGGGCTTGTTCAGGCAGGAGGAAAGAGCTGCTTAGTTTTTCCTCCTTCTCTTTTTACTGGTAACACTTAGAAGGATGTACACATTCAGCAAAGGGCCCGAATTACAAGGGTACCACTCCGGTTTTCACAAAGTGAACATACCCTATGTAAACACACCAATCAAAAAACAGGACATCGCCAGCCCCTCCTAAGCTTGCTCCTCAGCCACTGTCACCCTCAAAGGCAGCCCCTCTCTTGACCTTTATCCCAGTAGATGTTTCGTCTGTTTTATTTGTTGCGTTTTATTTTTCAATTTTGCCTGGTTTTAAATTTTTCAAAGGTGGAGTCCTGCGGGATGTATTATGTGCCTGCCTTCTCTCATTCAATACATGTGTGGGCTGTGTCCTTGTTAGCTTCGTTTTGGTGTGTGCATTCTTGTTCTGTATGTTCTATTGTCTGAATACACCACTTCTTGGTTGTTAGGAAGAAGTCAGATGCTCAACAATCTGCTAGAGCCAGAGCTGTGCCAGTCCCTAAAGGAGAAATCTGCTCATCCTAATTATGCGTCAGGGGGACAGGAGGTGAAACTAGATGAGATGGGGTAGCAAGATGACAGGGCAGGGCAGTTCCACCCACTACAAACATGGAATCGTGTGGTTGCCAGTGTGGCTCCCATGCCCAGTCTCTCAGAGCTCCCAGAGGTGGGGGAAGGGTCTGTCAGCAAGTTCTAGAAGCCAAGCAGACGAACCAGGGGCTTAAGAGATGACCTGAGGGAACTTCAGTACCTACCAAGAAGCCTCTCTAGGCCAGTGCTTCTCAAAGTGTGGCTGGTAGACCAGCTTGCTCAGAATCACCTGGAATGCTGGTTAAAATGCAGCTTCCGAAAAAGTGCCAGGACCCACTGGGAGTGGGGGTGTGACTGGACCATCCATCACAGCAGGAGGACAATGGGTAATGTGTGTGGAGTTGATAAAACAAGAACTGGCCTATTGTTGAGCAATAAAAAATCCAACAGAAAATCTAAAATAGATGATTAAAAGCGGTTGCCTGTAGGTGACAGCTGGGACTTGGAGTGCTTATTATAACTCCCTGTGTACCAGTTCTTTCACCGTAGGTGAGCATTTCTGATTCTTCTCATTATCAGGTAAATATGTATGTATCACTTCCCATTCCAGAGCCACTCCCTCAATTCTGGTGGTCCAGGGCCTGGGAATCTGCCCTGTGAACAAGCTTCCTAGGTGATTCTGAGGATTGCTCAAGTTCCAAGAATTGGCTATCACTGTCCAAACTCATTTTACAAGATAAGGAAGGAGACCTAGTGACTTGCCCAAGGCCATCCAGCTTCTTTGTGGCAGGGCCGGGAATAGAAGATGGGTCCCTGGCCTATCTCTACATCATGGCATTCACCTTGGTGGGTGTCTGTCTCGGTGGGCCTGGTCCCCAGAGATCTGAGGGAGGAGCCGAGGACCTGGTTCAGTTGAAGGAAGCGAGAGTGCCTTGCCTGGGTGCAGGCGGGCGACCCCTTCAGCAAGCAGAACACTTACGACGTTGCTTCGTGTGGAGCCAACGCAGGGACCAGCACATGCAGAATGCCACTGCTCCTGCTGTCCTGCCATCAGCAACATCCTTCAGTTGTTTCCTCCGTAGCAATGGGTCTGCCCTGAGCCCGCAGCCCCCTGAACAGTCAGGCACTTAGCATTTACTGAGCTCCTTCCTACTAGCTCGAGGCACTGTTCTAAGTGCTAAGATAAAGAGGAATCCGCCCTCGCATCATGCGTTTGCAGTCTACTGAGGACAGCAGATACTGGTGGTAGAAAAGCCCAGTTAGCTTTACTGACTTTAACTTTACACAGTTAGCTATGTACAAATGCGGTGGCATTAGCTTGTCAAGTTGACTGTGCGTGCCCTGTGAGCCAGCAGTTCCCTCCTGGTTCTGCGGCCAAGGGCTACCTGCACGTGGGAGAACCACCACCATCGCCAGAAGCCCCATGCCAGGATGTTCACTGCAGTTCTGTTTCTACTAACACAAAAACAGCACCACAGACACCGCAAGGTGTATATACTTACAAGGGTAGATTATTCAACAAAAATGAATTATGGCCACACAGAACCAACGTGGATAAATCTTAGAAACAATAAAGTACATCTCCGATGACTTCATACCATACGATGCCATTATTATAAAGTTCAAAACCAAGCAATACCTTGCTTACATACACATGTATACTGAGTGATCATGTAACTAATGGGATGTGTTTGAGAGTATAAAGGGGCACAAATCCTTACATTTGGGCCACAAACTGGCACTTTTTTGACCAAACTGGGACACGTGGACACCTTTGAAATATGTAATGAAGTACAAACCAAAAAGTAAAGGGATGCTAAAACACAAAAGTCTGGATGTGATCCTCCCCAGGTGGGGCAAGGAAGGAAGTCAGGGGACGTAAGTTACTAGGAATGTTCTAGCTCTTGGTCTGGGAAGTTGGCCCATAGATGTTTATTACATTATTAATTAATAAGGTGGTGTGGGAGCTTGAAGGAGAAAACATTTTTTCCTAGGAGTTACAGTTGGAGAAACCTCAAATAGGAGGAGCACTTCAGTCCACTGAGGAAAGTTACGGAAGGTTTTTCAAGGACAAGGTGACTCAGTCGGTTACCAGATGTCGAATGGGTCTAGTTGAGGGGACACACTGGGCAAAGCTTTCTCCTGGCTGGTGGAACTCTTAAGACTGCCTGCCTGGGTTCCAGTGTAGCGTGTGGCCATGCACCGCAATGACAAGAGCTCAGGCCTGTCCTCACCAGCCCTGGGTGCTGACCAGCTGAGGTCCTGCCACCTCTTTGGGAAAAAGCAGCCAGTGTAGGTGGGGAAGGCCTGCAGAAGACACTTCAGGGCTCCCAGATCATTTTTCAAGTTGTTGTGTAATTTTAAGGTACACAAATCTTAAGAATACAGTTTGTGGGGGGTTATAAACCTAAACTTCCCTGGAACCGCTCAGATCACACTGTAGAACATCAGCATCCCAGAAGGCTCCTTGATGGCCCCTCTCTTCTGCCTCCCCCCCCCCCCCAGTACACACAAAAAATGTAATGACAGAACTATGTCACCATAGTCTTGGCTGCTCTTGGTGCCAGGGTCTTTCAAAAGACATTTTTTCCAAGAACAGTCCTGGGGATGTGAAGGGGCCACAACAGTCTCCAGGGACCTTTTTGAAAGCACCTAACCTGGGACTAGAAGGACACCGGGAAGGATGGCGGCCTCCCAGCTCCACCACGGCTGCCTCAGGACCTTGGACAAGGCCAGCAGGAGGCCACAGTCCCTGTCCCTGCCGCCTAAGGGCATTGGCTGCTGCCACCCTGGCAGCACAGATCCATCATCCCAGCTCGATGGAGTCGTTCTCTGCCCTGGGCCCTGCCGCTGTGTCCTGGGAGTGGGTGACATTGATGCGGTTCAGTGAGCAGGCGGCCCCAATCCATAGCCGTCATCTGGGAGCCTGGGCCTAGGACGTCGGCTCGCCCTCTACTCTGGGGCAGATCTCCGGTGCTCTTCTGCAACCACCCAAGTGCCGGTTCAGGCCAGGTGAGTGTGGCTCGGGCACAGAACCCGAGGCATTAACATTTCGTGTTCCCAGCTGTCTGCGTGGAAGCAGGAGAAGCCAAAGCTGCTGTCACCCCACCGTCAGCAGTACCTGTTTGCACCCTCGGCCCACCACGGTCAGCCGGGTCTGAGCCTCAGACGCCTCCCAGGAGGCAGTGGCGTCGATGGGGCAGGGTGCCCAGCGGTCCTCCCTCCCGTCCGCCGCAGGCAGCTGCCCCGGCAGGCTGCACACTCCCCAGCCTGTCCTGCTGCGCTTGGTTCAGAGTTTGGGTTTCAGAGGATTCCTTGCTGAGCCTCAGGCTGCATTCAAACATGGAGTCGCTAGAGAGATGTCAACCAGACTAGTAATTATTAGGCTGAGTTGATGCCGGTAGAGAACGTGAAAATGAGATTTACCTCAAGGAGTCAGTACACCATCGTGGATGAGGACCCGGCTCATCATCGTGGATGAGGACCCAGGCTGGAGGGTCTGCCCTGGCTTGCCTCCTACTTGTGGAGTGCCCTTGGGCAAGCTCATTAACCCTCTGAGGCTGTTTTCTCACCTGAAAACTGAAGATAAAAAGAAGTTCCTGGCTTTACAGTCGCTGTCAGAATTCAGTGAGGTGTATTTTGTAAAGCCTGTTGCTCAGGGCCCAGCACAGACCCGGTGTTCGGTGATGGCTGCTGTTACAGCTCAGGGAGAACCCGGTGAGGGCAGCCCACCTGCGTCTGCGTGGCCCGAACCTGGCACTCAGCCGGGAGTTGGGAGAGCCCAGAACTGTTTGGTGAAAGGAACTAGCAAAGATGCGACCAAACCCAGAGACCAAGAGGCCCCCTTCTGTCGTGAGAGCACCGTGGGGTTCTGGCCGGACGGGAGCCAGGGTGTGGGAGGAGGGCCCGGGAGCTGAGGTCACTTGGCCGAGTCCTGTCTGTCTCCGGCGGGGCCCTAACCCTCCCCGCTCCAGGGGCAGAGGGGTGGGGGTGGGAGTCACGTACACCGGATCTGGTGGCCTGGGTTGGGCCTGCAGCTGAGTCAGCCCACGTTTGCTGAGCGCGTGCAATGTGCCGAAGACACAACAACAGAACAGAGGCCCGGGCACCACAGACGAACGAGGGCAGGTGTCCATACTCCTCTGGGCATGGGGAGACTGCAACCAGCCAAAAGTTACGCACGGACACCTTGCCTCAGAGCTAAACTCTGGACCTGGTAGGCAGAAGGAAAAGATGGTGGTAGAGGTTGGCTGTGCGTGTAGGTGTCTCTTAGCAGCCGATCTGATTAGCAGACCTGATAACATGCCACAGAAAATGACTCCCACTGACATGAGTGAGGGGTGGCGGGCAGAGAGTGGGGTCGGGGGAGCTCGTGGCAGGAATCCCAGCACTCGGGGTTACCAGGGCACCATGCCAGGTAGGAAATACGAACACCTATGTGTAGGTACTTCTAGACGCCCCCCTCACGTCCACCAAAAGCCTGGGGTCATGGTCTGATCCAGAACCATAAAGGACATGAGAGCATCGGAAGCCTCACGGAGGCCCACCATGGTGGCCAGTTATGTGGTCCCCTAGCCCCCTAAGAAGAGACAGGCCCGTGTTGGCAAGTCAGGTCTGGGGCTGGATTCTATCCCTCCGGCTGTGAACATCTGGGGAGGGCAGGCCCCAAGGGGCCACAGCACACCGACTGAGGGAGGTTCAGTGGGAGGGCGGGAGCAGCAGTCATCACTAGGAACTGGCCTGGCCTCATCTTGCCCGATCTGTAGAGGGCAGCTCCCAGGGTAAGACCTGAGGCAAAGATCTCAAATAGTACCAGGAGATCGATTGATAGTGACTCCCTGGGGTGCTATGTAGAAAAGGATTCTGAGGTCATGCCAGGAAGTCCACTATAATCGATTACTGATACCTACCAAGAGAGTGGAAAAGAGGGGTCATCATGTGTGTCCCATATATTTGCTATCCTTGTCTTGGCGCTTTACGGGAAAGGGATTCAGGAATCCTCTGACCTCATCAAAGCAGGGCTCACTTCCTTCACATCCCTGACAGCAGGCATTAGCTTCCGCTTGAAGAGAGGACTGGAAACTCCTTCTCAAGGCAATGGTGCCCCACCTAGTTGGTTCTTACCCTGTTCCTGAGCCGTGTTCCAGTCGTGAAGAATGTGTTGCGGTTTAACAAACATGAGCTAAGCAACTACTCTCCTGGGCACAAAAGACCCACAACTGGGCCAGTCAAGTCCCCTGCCCTGTCAGTGGGTGTCCTCTGAGAATATCTGACTCTCGTCAACTTTAGTAGGACTGATTTTCTTTGGGAGGGAGAGGCACCTAAAGGAAAGACGGGGAGTTCCCCAACAGCAGGAAGAGTTGAGCCCCTAAACCTGAAAGTATCTGAGCCCCTTGGGCCTTGGGAATTTCCTGAAGATCGGCCTTCCATTTTCCTGTGGAGGAGGCAGGACTTTCAGGTCAGCAGGCCCTGGAACAGTGCTTCTTAAACTTGAACATGCTTATAACTCATCTGGGGATCTTATAAAACACAGGTTCGCATCCAGTAGGCCTGGGGTAAGGCCAGGAGTCTGCATCTCTAACAAGCTCCCTGAAAGGTGTTCAGGCAGTGGGAGCAAGCCCTCCCCACTCCCCTTTTCCGAGCCTACTGGGAGGAGGTAGGCAGAGAAG
The DNA here is from genome assembly GCF_022837055.1 of Prionailurus viverrinus. NCBI lineage: Eukaryota > Metazoa > Chordata > Mammalia > Carnivora > Felidae > Prionailurus > Prionailurus viverrinus. The sequence goes on from NC_062562.1 coordinate 145,254,292, forward strand.
CTACCCGGCCCCCAGAGAGGGTGCGGTGAGGCCGACTCAGACTAAGGCCCGAGTTTGGAGACAGGCAGAGAAAACGATTCATGCTCCACAGAGCCAGACATCGGAGGGAACGAACCAGATACTGACTTGGCTCTCCAGGCTGGTTGAAGTCTCTCCTCTAGGAGTGCTAGGCACAACGGCGAGAGCAGCAGACCTACAAGATGGAGTGTAGGGTCTCCGGTCTGCAAGCCCCGTTGTCATCATGACATTAGCGACAGCTAACAATTGCGCGCTGGCTTAAGTACTAATAGGTAGCCTTATGAGAGAAGGACTTTTTGGCCCCATTTTACAGATAATCTCCAGAAGACGGGCCATGTGTTACCAATTTACGGATCCCTAACCCTGGCACAGTATTTGTCAGCAGTATGTAGTCAATAAATGATTTATGAATGAATGAATGAATGACTAAAGTGCAGCTGAGCCCAGGCAGAGGGTATTGCATTGGAACCAGGCCCAGAGAGAGAATGGGAAACAAGGCTGGAGCCCTCAGAATTCCACATCCCCCCTCCCCCCCACCACCACCCCTTACCTTCCCACCAGGCCTGGCAGGACTCCATCGGAACAGGTCAGCTTAGGAACCTGTAGCCAGACTTTACTTGTTGGACAAGGAGAAATCCCTAAGCCTCATTGTACCGGGTTGATGATTCCCTAGTTCTTTTTGGAAATTTCTAAACCCGGGTCCACTGTGCTGAGGCAGGCAGGGCAGCACCTGGCAAAGTTTAGGGCTAGTCAGGCTCTCGTTATCCAAATTGCCTGAAATATGGACCTCTTCCCTTGTGCCAGGCTCTGTGCCAAGCACATCACATGCCTGCTTCCCACAGCCACGTTCCTGTGGTCCAAGGTCGTACGTTGGTCCAAGGTCGCAGACTGAGGTGGACCGCTAACTGCGGCGACCACGCCCATACTCGAGAAACAGCGCCCCCTAGGGGACAGGACGAAGCGGTGGGGAGACCAGACTTGGAGGTGGGCAGCCGGGTGCCACCGAGGGCTGGCGGTCCGCGCCCTGTTGTGGTCAGCGACCCAGGAGGGAGGCTATGAAAGACCGTGCTTCCGAGGACACTCGCTGCTGGCGTGCGAGCAAAGCTTAGGAGATCACTGGCCTGGTTTTTGCAGGGACTCTTCTGTGCCTTCCACATCACAACTCCGTAGAGCCTCAGAACCGAAAATCATCATTCCCCCCATTTTGCAGATGAATTAGCAGAACTAATTGGGAGCGGGGCCGGGATGGGGGTGGGGCGGCCCGGTCCGGCTCCCGGCATCGGAGTCCCCGGCCCGCCGCCCCCTCCTCGCCGGTCCCCCGTCCCCCTCCGCAGACGGAGTCGAACCAGTAGCGGCTCGGCGGGGCGTGGGGCGCGCCAGGCCAGCCTGGACGCTTCGCCCTCGCGGACGCCCCGGGCCCCACCTCGGGTCGGGCGGCAGGTCCGGGGTGCGGGGGCTGCGGCGGCCTGGAGCCTCCCGGCCGGGTGCGTCCTGGATGCTGCCCCCTCGCGGTGGGGCCCGACCCGCGCAACCGAGGGCAGCTGCCGCTCCGAGCCACCTGGCCCTTCGCTGCGCGCGCGCCCCGCCTGGCCGCTCGAGATGCGGGGGGGGGGCGGGGGCCGGAGGCCCAGACGGCAGCTGAGGGCGCGCAGGAAACCGGCGCTCTCTGGGGCGGCCGAGGGACCCTCGACCCCAGCCCCGGAGAAACCCACCGTCTCCTGGTTTCTCTACCAGTCCCTCTCCCTGAGGTCTCTGGACGCTTTCTAAAATTGTCCTTGCTCTCCCCTCTTCCTCCTCCCCATCCCCGCCTCACGTTCTCCATTCCTGTCCCAGGAACTGTGATGCAGGCACCTAATTTCCCCCCATTCCCCACTCTCGACTGTCAATAATCCCTCCCGCTCATCAGGGTTACAGAGACACAAATAATCCCAACGGTTCTAAAAATACGGTTCCCGGATCGGCAGCATCAGCATCATTTGGGAACTTGTTACAGATGCAAACTCTCAGGCTCCACCTCAGACCTGCTGAAACACAAATACTGTGTGGAGCCCAGCCGGTGACTGGGATGCACACCCAAGTCTGAGAGCCGCTGATCTAAACGTGCATTCGTTTATTCATTCACCATTAGACTTTTGCAGTTCGGCCAGTGGAGAAGGAGCCCCCTGAAGCCCCAAGGTGCCCCACCAGCTGTCGGTATGGAGATGCTGTCAATAGCTTTGGGATGGGAGACAGTGCAAACCAGGGAATCAGGAGTCGGGAAGGAGTCCCCAGGTCCAGGCCAGAAGGAAAATGAATGGCTGCTAAGGGTTCTCCGGGACGGTGGGTAGGAGAAGCCCCCTGGGTTTGCCTTCTGCACTCACAGCACCCAGCATCTAAGCTGTAGGGGCGGGGAAGCGAGCCTCTCTGCATCTGGCAAGCAAGGATAGTCTCTGGAGCCTCAGGAGTCTTGCCCCTAACAGAGAGGAGGTGGTCTGGGGCGGGGGGGGGGGGGGGGGGGGGGGTGGTTGGGGTGGTGGTGGCAGTCATTCATCTCCCAAAAGTAAGCACTCCCATGGGCTGTCCACCTGAGAAGGAACCCGGGCCAAGGGATTCAATGTGGAAAAGGTCAAAGTTCTGAAGGGGAAACTTTAAGTGGAGGGAACGAGGAATCCTAAACTACGTGGGTCAGGCCAGTGGGGCTTAACAACAACCCAGAGTCAGTTTCCCTTGGCTGCATTCTGGTAGGCAGGCCACCAGAGAGGTGGGGATACATCGCACCCTCCCTCTGGCCGGGTGGAAGGGGATGGGACTCCTGTGTCCGGCCTTGAAGAGGACTTCGAACGGGGATGATGCCACACCCCACCCCGCTCCAAATTATGGCATCACGCGGAGCCTAATGTTGTTTGATGGCATTTTGGGTGCCCCAGAACCCCGCCTGCCATGAAGTGATGGCTGTTATTTATGCCTCGGCCCCGCTCTGATCTCAGGGAAAATATCTCATCATAAATTGGCATGCCATGGCAAACAATTAAAAGAGAAAAATAAACCTCAGTGCAATCTCAGGGTGCTTGGAAATGAGGAATTACAAGGTGGTGGCATGAAAAAATTATATAAAAATCTATTTTTACATCACAATAATGTGCTTTTATACGGGTAGTAATTTCTGGATGTGCAATAAAGTGGCTTTTACATCAGGCAGAATCAGAGTTTATAGGCAATTGGTGCTTTTATCTGGGAAAATATAACTCACCCATCCCCACACCATCCATCCTGCAGGCAGCAGGCCTCATCTTCCCCAGAACCATCAGTATTGAGGAAATAATTATGCAATTAAAGTGTCAGCCCTCTGGCCCCCATATCTCCCAAGGCATCTTCCAACTTCTGTTATTGACTCTTCCCCCAAAGATGGCACAGCCCCTGGGTCCGGAACAGGGTGGCGGATCACTGTCCCATTGGGCCAGAAAGGATCCCAGGGCTCAGAGGAACCTAAGTGCCCCCCACCCCCACCCAGGGCCAGCAAGCACTCCACAGACACTGAAGGTCTGCTACCGGCCAGGCACCGGGCTAAGAACCTAGGAAGCTGGTTTGGGGTCTGCCTGGCTTGGAGAGCTTGCAATCTGGTGGCAGTCGTGCTGTGGGCAAGGGGATGGAAGTTATGACAGGTAAATCCAGGGAGCCAAAGAGGCGCAGAGGAGCTTGGGGTGGGGTGGGGTAAAGTGTGGCGCTGAACCCGAGGCCTCCATTGGAGAGGGGGCGAGTGAGATAGGAAGGTATGAAGATAAGTGTGTCCGAGAGGGCAGGCCCCAGGCCAGGGGTGTCTCCAGTGGGACACGGGGGCAGGCACAGGAGAGGGAAGAGTAGCCGTCCTCACATGCAGAATGCCACAACTGGCCTTCACTGTCACCTAGTCTAAGCCAGCATTTGATGTATTCTTTTAAAATATCACTGGGGCGCCTGGGTGGCTCAGTCAGTTGAGTGTCTGACTTCGGCTCAGGTCATGATCTCGCGGTCTGTGAGTTCGAGCCCCACGTCGGGCTCTGTGCTGACAGCTCAGAGCCTGGAGCCTGTTTCGGATTCTGTGTCTCCCTCTCTCTCTGACCCTCCCCCGTTCATGCTCTGTCTCTGTCTCAAAAATAAATAAATGTTAAAAAAAAAATTTAAAAAAAAATCAGACCCTGGGGGTGCCCGGTGACTCAGTCAGTTAAGCATCTGACTCTTGATTTTGGCTCAGGTCATGATCTTAGAGTCCTGAGATCGAGTCCTACATCAGGCTCCATGCCACTGAGCGTGGAACCTACTTTAGAGTCTCTCTCTCCCTTTCTCTCTGTCCCTCCCCCAGGTGTTTTTCTCTCTCTCTAAAATAAAATACTGGGGGTGGGAGGGAGGGGAGGGTGGGTGATGGGTATTGAGGAGGACACCTTTTGGGATGAGCACTGGGTGTTGTATGGAAACCAATTTGACAATAAACTTCATATATTGAAAAAATAAAATAAAATACTAAAAAAATAAATAAACAAAAAATAAAATATCAGACACTGTATCGTCTGTCAGGTAACATATTTCATTCAAGAAAGGCATATCATGTGGGCACCTGGGTGGCTCAGTCGGTTGAGCGTCTGACTTCGGCTCAGGTCATGATCTCGTGGTCTGTGAGTTTGAGCCCCGCGTCGGGCTCTGTGCTGACAGCTCAGAGCCTGGAGCCTGCTTCAGATTCTGTGTCTCCTCTCTCTCTGCCCCTCCCCTGCTCATGCTCTGTCTCTCTCTGTCTCAAAAATAAATAAAAACATTAAAAAAAATTTTTTTAAACATTAAAAAAATTTTTAATAAAAAAAAAAAGAAAAGAAAGGCATATGCAGACATGAAGGTGAACGAGTCGAGTTTAGGGCAGTCAACAAGAAATGAAGCAGGATCCCAGGGCTGGCAAGAGAAAGGATCTGTCACCACCCCAGAGGAGGACAAGGAGCGGGGGCAGTAGCTGAATGAAGAAGGCCACCAGACAGGTGACAAGAGTCGCTTTCACCTGAAAAGACGAAAAAAAGAAGGGCGAAGGGAATGAGGCAGGCTTTGACGGAAGTGGGGAGCCAGGGGAAAACCCTGCTTCACTCTTTAACCCTAACCCTAACCCGGGCTTCCAGTCTCCCATGGTCGCCCCCAACCTGAAGCCAGCCATCAGGGATGCTGGCTGGTGCTTCCCAGACAGACCCGCCTCAGGGCGGAGAGCAGGGTGGAGAGCAGATCTGGAAACAGATCCACTTGCAAACAGAAGACAGCCAGCATTAGCAAAGAGTGGCAATCACTGGACAGTCTGATAATCTGGCAAAAATGTAACAGGAAACCAATGACTGTGACTACTATTTCTATGCAGTGAAACTTGGTAGATTTTCTCCTCTCACATTTTTGGTTCCCCAGAGCCCATCCTCAGTGGGAGCCTCAGCAGTCTTATCTGACATCATGCACGGTTTCACGACCGGGGAACCTGTGTGACATGGTGGAAAAGAATTCACACAGTAGTGTCGATGGGGTGTAGACAGACGTGGCCTTTATGGCCAGTGAAGTGACGGTCCCGAGGAAATGTGGGCTCTGCTTACCCTGAGATCCAGCGTTTCTGCTCCCGGCATGGGCGCCAAAGAAATCCTCACGCACAGTCTCAGAAGGGGCCAGGCAGTATCCCTGGAGGTGGTGACAGGTGGAGGGCCCCTCCCTGGGAGGCTGGCCGGGTAAACTGCGCTGGAAGCAAATGGCTGGCACTCTGCAAACAGCAAGGAGTCGTGGTCCTCAAAGGGGTGTTGAGGAAGAGCAGGAAGAATGCGATCCAGAATTCTGAAGCACGCAGATAAGATTAAAAACACGCGCACACGCGCACACAAACATTTTGCAAGCGCTTTTACAAACCCAACACTTTTGAATGGCTAGCTAGCTTTCAGACGAGAGGCGGAGGAGGGGACTGGCAGTGAACGCGGGTAAATAACACCCCGAGCAGAGAGAAGACTTCATGGATTCAATCAGAGCAGCTTTGCTATATGACCTTGGCATGCGTTCCGCTGCCTCATCTTTAAAGGAAACAGTAACAAATAGATCCCAAGGCATCTTTATGAGACCAGATGCTGATTGGGGGTGGGCCACGGGGGGTCCCAACCATGCAGGAGGCGGCCCGCGGAGTCAACACACATCGGGGTTGACCAGAGCGGTGACAAAGGCCCTCAACGCAAAAATAGGTCTCACCGCCTGGCCTGGCACAGGACCGACAAGCCACCGTTCCTTTCGTAAAGCCTCTTCTCCACTAAAATGCAAAATATGCCCCCCTCCCACCAGCCCATTTTGCTGTCAGCAGTCATTAACAGGTTCAGTCATGAATTCCCGCGCTGGTTTGAATTTGTCTATAGGATCAGCTTCCTATCACCTGAAAAGCTGAAAAAAGAGGCCTGAGGGCTGAGTGGCGAGCCTGATACACTTCGATGGAGAAAACAGTGAGCGTCAAGGAGGACCACTCGACGTGGGTAGGGTACTAGAGCAGGGGGCTTGGGCTCTCCAGGGAAGGTTCCTCAGTTCGAAAAGTGTCCCACACGGAAGCAAGAGAGGTGATGACAAGCATGAGTTTTGCCAAGGAGCTTCGGGGGCCCGGAGGCGTCAGCTTACACTTGGCTCCTGAGTAGGGTAGGGGCCGTCCTCGTCTGCAGCTTGCACCTCCGCGGTGCTCTGCCCGGACTTCTCCGCCCCTGCCGCCGCTGTTTATTCCCTCCCTTCTCTGCCCTGGGTGGCCACACATTCCAGAAGGCTGAGACATCTTTGCTTTTAATCCTCTTTCTGCCTATTTCTTCCTTTTTTCTGGCTTCCTGGCCAGTGGGAGGAGAAGAGCTTACTGGAAGCCTTTCCTCTGTGCTCAGGGCTTGGACGTGGCCACGCTTCTCATCTGCACCTGCCCTGGGAGGGGAGTGAGCAGCTCAGCACAGAAGCAGCTCTGGGGCAAACAGCTTCTTCCAGGAACCTCGTGCCCTCTGACCTTGACGACCTATAGCCAGGGAAGAGAAGCAGCACCTCCACGAGTGCCTGGCTGTAGTGGAATAGTGCTCCCCCAAAGGGTATGTCCAAGTCCTGACTCCTGGTCCCCATGAATGTGACCTGATATGGAAACGGGCCTTTGCAGATAGGATTAGATTTGTACTTGAACGAAGGAAGGCTCTCAGGATGAGATCCTCCTGGACTCAGGGTGGGCCCTGAATCCAGCACCTGGTGTCTTGTAAGAGAAAGGAGAGGGAGATGTGAGACAGAGAAAGCCGTGTGAAGAAGACAGTGTGGAAGAGAAAAATCACTCTCCGTCCGTCCCTCTGGGTTCTTAGCCGAGCCCCCTGTAATAAAAGACAGATGAACAAGAGAGAAACAAACACAAGTTTACTGACACGCATTTACACGGGAGAGACGCAGGGGAAACTGAGTAACTCCCAAAGTGCCTTAGAATTCGGGATTAATTACCATCCTAAAAGGGGGAAAAGGGCAGGGGGAGGCCGGCCTCCCAGGGGAGACTAGACAGAGGGGCCCTTAGAAAACAAGAGGAGAGTATGCTAGTTTGTGACAAAGTCTGTTTGGGTATAGTGTCACTTCTAGTGTCCTCTCCTGCGACGAGAGTCACTCTCCCCTGATGAACCCCCCAGAAAGAGGATTCGTGTTAACTGAGTGTCTTCTGGAGGGTGTATGTTTACGCGGATGAGAAAGCCTCTCCCTGCATTTGCCATTTTCAAGTGCCTGCAGCTCAAAATAATCAATATGCCAAAGCAGCATATTTCGGGGTGGCAGGTCCTGAGCTCCGACAGTCGTATTTTGGATTCTGCCACCCTCAGCAGGCAGAGAGGGAGAGATCAGAGCTGTGCCAGCACAAGCCAAGGACCAGAGGTCCCCAGACTAGAAGAGGCAAGGAATTCTCCCCTAGAGCTTTCCTCTACGGAGAGCAGGGCCCTGCTGATTTGACAGAAAAGGGAAACTGAGGCACCAGAGCCAGCTCTGCTCTCCTTGGGCATGAAGGGCCAGGCCCACAGTCGCACCTGACAGGGCATAGACGGGGCGGCAGCCAGGCTCCTGCCTCCCAGCTGATGCCCTCCTCCTCCCTCACGATGCCAGCCCTCCCCAGTGCTCTGTCTGGGGCCAGAGGGCAAGGAGCACAGAGCAGTGTGGGAGCACCCCTGAGCCAGGATCCCTGGCTGCCCCCCTCCGCCGCACCCCCCCACACCCCCTCTCCCCTCTGCCTTGCCCTCGGAAGACGAGGGCAGTGCGCAGCCCGTGTGCCCCGTGATGATTTCATGCTCCATAAGACGGGCAATCAAAAATAATAGACACACAGCAGCCTGCCCGGGGCCTGCCGCTGCAGCGGGCCATGCTGAGGCCGCTGCCTGCAACATAAACCGGTCCCCAGGCCTGGTGGGGAGAAATAACAGCATCAGCGAGGAGCCGGAGCCGCGTCTTGGCCTGCAAAGCCCCAGCCAATAAGCGGGCTAAAAATAAGCAGTGTGCCCTCCTTTCCCCGTGGCTCTGGTTTCTCCTGTCCCTGTCCGGGCAGGTGTCTGTCTGCCGCACAGCCGCCCTGGCTGGGGCGCCCGAGTCCGCCAGCACTGGCAAAGAGAGCAGGAGGGGAAGGGCAGGGGGTTCCTGTGGCTCCAGGGGGCTCCCTGTGGGACTTTGGCCGGGTCATCTGGCCCCAGGCTGCTTCCTCTCAGCTCTGAGCATCCAGCCCCTGGTGAAAGACACTTTCTGAGCAGCATGATGAAGCTGGGCACCTACGGAGCCCGAAGAGAAAGCCCCTGGGGTCCACGTGTCTGCACTTGGTGGGGAAGTACGTGTAGAACCCCCCCCCCCTTCTCTGACTCTCTTCTGGGTTTTGTTTGCTTGGTTGTTTGGTTTTTGTTTGTTTTTCTTTTCCCTCTGGCTCTCTTTGAACACCGCCCGTGACCCACAGAAAGGAGACCCCAGTGGGCACTGGGCTGCTGGCTCTTCCAAGAGCCTTTAGTGGTGCCCAGCGTGAATGCCCGTGCCTCTAAAGACTGAAGTTTTTCTTTTTTAATTTTCAGACAAAGGATGAAAAATTTTAGTGAGGAATTGGGTGAGTGGGGGTTCTGGAAAACATTCCCCTGGGGCCAGGAGGCGAGACGCAGACTTCTCTCAGTTATGCTGCTATGGCTGAAACACACAGTTCGGTGATGCCTCCTTTGAAACAGTGAGAATGTGAGTCCCACAGAGATGTTCCTAATGGTGCCTTTTCCTCACACGTCTGTCTCCTCCCACCTCAGGATCGTGCACACCCCTGCCCATCGCTGGCTCCAGCTGGCCACGGGTTCCCAGCATGTCTTACCTGGAGGATTGCCAAATCCCTCTGACATCTTCCTGTCTTCAACCCTGTCCCCCTTAAGTCCCTTCTCCAGCTTAAAAAAATGTCAAGGGGTGCCCAAACTGCTTGGCCTGACTAGCACCCCATCTTTTCATCCCATTCTGCCTTTGCAGTTCTCATTTTCTAGAACACCCCACTCTAGGTTTGCTATCTCTTGAATCCCTACTAATCTTTCAAAGCCAAGTTCCCGTGTCATCTTCTATCCCCAATTTATCCCAAAGAAAAATCAGTCACTCCCTCTCTTTGTGTCCCACGGCTTCTATCACAGTGCCTCTGTTTCCAATTACAAGTCCTGGCTTGTGTATCACCCCCGCGGGCTGGCTGGATCCTGAGGGGCCTGACTGACAACAGTGCCTGGCACACGATAGGTGTCTAAGAAATGCAGCCAAGCCATAGTTGACCTGCAGACCCACGATATAAATGTTTTTTGCAACAAGCTGCCGAGGGTTTTTTAGGGTGCCTTGTTACACAGCACTACTGTGCCGAGAGCTGACTGAGACACATGGGTCAGTACATGGAGAGTGGAGTGTTTGGGACTGAGTGTACAGGACTAGCATAAAACTGGTCCACAGGCAGGGTGAGTGCTGGGAGCCAATGTTGGGTGGGGGGTAAGGGTGCTCTCAGTGGGGTGAGACTGCCCAGCTTCAAGTCCTGGTTCTGCCCCTTGCTGCCGTGTGTGTGTCTCTGGGCAAGTGACTCATTTTCCTCATCTATAAAATAGGGGTGGCAATAAAAGCCTCTGTCTCATGGGGCTGCTGGGCGGAACGACAACAAGCCAGTGCCTGGCGCGCAGCAAGGGCTCCACGAGTGGTCGCTGTTAACGATTATGACTAATTGTGATTGATCCTCATCTGCCCCTCCTTCCCTGGTCCGGCGGTCCCGCCCCCCTCCCCCCTCTGCGCCGTCCATCAAGAGCAGCTCCAGGGAGGGAGGCAATTTTCCTCTGTCGTTTTTCATGGTTTCTCTTGAACTTTGATGTCTCACAAGGGGCTGGCAGCAGCCTGTGCCCTGTCTTCCCGCAGCAGGGCCGAGCATGGTTCCAGCTCCCTGCTCAGAGGGCGGTGAAAGTCACAGCGCAGGGAGGCGGGGCTTGACCAAAGCAAGGGATGGAGAGCGGGAGGGGGCACGGATGGTGACAACTTCATCTTCCCGGCTCTTGTGAGTCGTGAGTCCCATTCCAGGACGCCCGGCTTCTAGAGATGGACAAGAGGCTTGAAGTCTCCACTTGGCCCGCGTGGCGGTCACATCAGCAGACAGTCATGCTACCACTTCCTCAGGAAGCAGAAGCCGTGGGGTTTGGGACACAGGAAATATCTGAGCAAGTCACAGCATCACATACTGACAGGACTCTCAAAGCTACCCAGCAGCAGATCGCATGAGGAAGGGATCCCGGAACCTTCCAGGCAACATCTGAGAGGGGCTGGAAGGATGGCCAGGGCTTGAATAAGTGGAGATGAGGGCAGACAGAGGCATCCTGGGCACCCCAGGACTCACCCTGTGCAGAAAGCTGGGACTGGCTCATTACCGCCACAGCAGCTGTCCCCTCGCAGACTCTTCCAGGAGGAGCCGGGCCTCACCAGCAGCCTCCTTCTGGGTTAAGCTGGGGATGATTCCCAGAGAGACCCCGCCCCCCCCACTACGGGCTGCCATTCGCCAGGTCTCCTGGGACCCCAAAGCCAGACATAGGAGACGGAGGAGGACCCGAGTCCCGTAGACATCGGGCGTCTCCAGGCGCTGGTGCTCATGTGAACAGGACTCCCCCAAATCCCAACCCCCACCGTGGCCACAGCATGAGATGGGGTGTCAGCAGAAAGATGGGCTGGAAGAATACTGGCCAGAGAGTGTGCGGGCCCGAGCCGACCTAACCGGCTGACCCGGAGCCGGCCACTGCCCCTCGGGGAAAGTGAGGACACCACCATCTTCCCTTCCCCAGCTGGGCCCCGGCAATGAAAGAGAAACACCTGGAAATGCAGCAGAAGGTCAGGGTGGGGGAGGAGGCAGATGTTAATGCAGGGTAGCTTCCTCCTCTTCTAGAAAGGATTCCAGGCACACAGCCCTCCCCAGGGGGAAGCAGCATCTCTCTAGACCCATCTGTACCCTCCACAACTGGCAGCACTGAGGCCAGCATACTAATAATAACAGCAAACACGCAGCATTCACAATGTGCGAAGCCTTGCTCTAAACGCTTCCTATCCATCTACCCATTTACCCGTCACACCCTATTCTGCAGATGTGGAAGCTGAAGCTCAGAGAGGTTGAGTCACTTGCCCAAGGTCACACAGCTAGTGAGAGACAAGGTCAGATTTGGACCTGGCCGTGATTATAACCCCTCTCTTATGCTGCCTCTGCTCCTCAGTAAACCCCAGGACCCTCAGAACAGCTCTCTCGCCCAGAACTGGAAAGACTGAGACAAAGCAAGGCCCCACGTGTGCCAGGAAGCAGTTTTCTCTGTGTGGTGCTCATTCGAATCGCCCAGAGTAACTTGGGGCAAGGACAGGGTGGGGAGCAGGGATGAGAAAGACAGGCACACTAAATGGACTGAAACAAAGAGACGCACGAGGAACTAAGAGCAAACGAGAAGCCAGAGAGGGGACCGGAAGGTGCTCCTGAGAGTATTTTGAAGGGAAGGAAAGAGAAGGGCCCTGGAGAGACAGACAGGAAGCGGCAAACAGGCTCCAGCAGGGCGCAGCCACCCCTCAGAGGCCCGGGCCCTCTCCTTGGCTCACGTATCTGGCTGTCGGCTCTCACCGAGGCTCCACCAACCTGGAGGGAAAGCACGCAGGCTGGGGGACTTGCGGCATCAGACGTGGGGGCTTCGTCTGTCACTCATGAAGGGACTCTCTGCCAAGGATGTGAGCGTTGCTCTCACACCTGCAGTGCCGGGCTGGCGGGGAGGAGGACTGGGTGGGGGGAGGCAGGGCAGCATCAGGGACCGACCACACACCACATCCTGTCTCTTTGCGTCCTGGACTCACCAGACAGAGATGATGGGGACTGGCCACCCCCCCCCACCCCCACCCCCCTGCGGCTCACTCACTCCCCTGTCTGGCGGCTGATCTGGCTGAGGTTGGAATCTTGGATGAACAGCTCCATGTGGCCTTCCTGTGTGGTCTCTTCGCAGCACGGCAGCCAAGTGAATATCTGGGGAAGGGTGTTCTGGGCAGAGGGAGCTGCCAGTGCAAAGGCCCCGAGGTTTGGGACAAAACCAAAGATCTTCTAGGTTTGAGATTTGAATATATACATCTCTACCTCTGCAAGGGCAGGTTCTTCCAGAGATGGGCAAAGGGAGGACCAAACAGCCTAGACCAAGCCTCTGCTTTGGGGTCAAGCCTTTAGGTCAGCAGGTGTCTGCCCACTGCAACCCCTCAAGGGGCAAGCAGGCCCGTGTCTCACCCCACACGAACTCAATAGCTTCCCAAAGGGCTCATTTCGGGACAAAGAGAAGGGTGGTCCCAAAGACAGACAAATCCAGGTTTCCATCCTCCATGACAGATTGGCTTTTAATCTGAAAAGAACACCTTTCCAATATTCCCACATTTGACGTCCAGTCTTTCTAGTAACCTCTACGTACTTACTCCTTTTTTTTTTTTTCTGAGGCCACTATACCTGTGAAACCCTTTGAAGAATGACGGTTATCACCACCTTTTGCAATTTGGGAACTGACTTTCAGAGAGGGCAATTCCCATGCCCAGGGCCACATGGCCAGTCCCTCCTCCCCATCCTCTTTGCACTGAGAGGCTGTGTATCTTTGGCCAAATGACTGGCCCTCAAATCCTCAGGTGGCCCACTGGGAAATGGGAATAGGCCCACTTCCCAGGCCAGTGTGGTGAAAGACCAGCGAGGTCTTAAGAGGACCCGGCACAGGACAGACGCTCCATAGATTGTCAGTATTATAACTGCTCTCGCCCTGCGGATGAGAAAGTGGGCTCAGGGTCTATCAGAGGCGGCGGTCACTCCCACTCAGTTTGGCCGCCCGGGTCCCAAGGGGAAGCACAAGGGCGCGTGCTGGCGGCAGGGGGTCTCTGGTTTGGGGCTGGGCTCCTCCGGGCTCTCTGACCACTTTCCATCTTCCCTTTCTTCACGAGCTGCAATAGTTTAACAACCTCGGGAGTGAAAAAAAGATAGCTGGGGGAGCAAATGTGGAATAGCTTAAATTAAAATTAAATTGAAATAAATTACATCAAATGGGCAACTCTCCGGCGCTCATCTCTCAGGCCAAATTATTGTGAGGCACTCTGGCCACAGAGGAGCCCGCCCCGGTAGCGGGTTCTGGAGCTTTCCGGGCGGCTGCCTAGAGGCCAGAGGTGCAGGGCGGCCCTCAGCAACCCGCCCGCCCCCTCGGCGGCTGAGGCCTCGGCTCCCGGCCGAGGGCGGTGCTGGGGGAGCAAGCCGGCCACGCCCCTCGCCCATTCATCCCGCCAGCTCCCGCCGCGGATCCCAGCAGAGCGGAGACTTGAATCTGAGACAGCCGATCCCCAGCCGCAGGTCCCTGGGCTGGGCGGTGCGTGTCCGGTTGGCAGCAGTGGGGTTTAGAGCATCCACTCTACCCCTTGGGGTTCTGAGGCCTAAATGATACTGCCGTGCTCTGCCCCGCGGGACACGCGCCCCTCGCCCCCCCTTGCCTCCCAGTGGCCCCTGGCGCTTCAGACCAAAGCAGACCACACTCCAGGTCGGGTACAGGGGCAGGCGTTCCTTCAGCTTCCCATCAAATCCCCTCAGGGTCCAAGAGTGGAGAAAAATTTGCCACAAGCACAGAATTTCTTTCAAGGACCAGTTTTGAGTGAAAAATGCATGTGCATTTTGCATTCTGTCTCGTAACGTATTCATGTTTATTTTAATGTATGTTTTACAGTGTTTACCAATGAGTAAGACTGACATGGCCAGAGGCTGTGCCCCTTGATCCTGAATCTTCCTGTGTAAGAACCAGCCTCACAGTCTGTCTTCACCCCAAACTCACCCTCCCCAGGCTGGAATCCTAGAAGGTGGGAAAAATCCCAGAGTCAAAACCAAGGGCATTTGCAACATGGATGAGCCAAGGACATTATGCTAAGTGAAGTAAGCCAGTCACAAAAGGAGGAACACTGACAAGATTCCACTCACATGAGATACTTAGGCTAGTCGAATTCATAGAGACAGAAAAGTAGAATGGTGCTTGCCAGGGACAGGGGAGGGGGCGTTATTGTTTCATGGATACACAGTGTCAGATTTGCAAATTGAGAACATTCTGGAGATGGATGGCACAACAATGTGAATGTCCTTCACGCAGCTGTTCTGTACACACAAAAATGGCTACCATGTTAAAATGTATGTTACCTAGGTTTTACCACGATTAAACAAGAATGAAGGCATCCAGGGTCAGAGAGGTTAACAAGCCAGAGTTTTACAGCAAGGCAGGAACAGGGGCAGATTCAGGGGCAAGGGGCCGGCCCTCCTTTCCCTAAAGCACCCTAGGGACGCCCGGGTGGTTCATTCTTGATCTTCGTTTAGGTCTTGATCTCACAGTTCGTGACTTCAAGGCCCGCCTCAGGCTCGGCACTGACAGTGCAGAGGCTGCTTGAGATCCTCTCTCTCCCTCTCTCTCTGCCCTTCCCCTGCTCGCTGGCTCTCTGTCTCTCAAAATAAATAATATAAACATTAAAAAAAAAAAAAAGAAGACCCTGTCCCTGTCCTGTTCCCTAAGGAGGTGGCAGTAGATAAGACCTCTGGCCACCTGGGTCGCCCCCCAACGTTGGGGCCGGAGGGACCTCTGGAAAGCAACCATTCCAATCCCTGAATTTTACAGATGAGGAAACTGAGGCCCGGGAGGGGGATCCATCTCTGCAAGCCACACGGCTAGTATCCAGCCTAGAAGGAGAGTTCTGAGGGGTGAGTCCTCTGAGGGAGAGAGTCCTCCAGCAGCTAGAAAGGTCCAGGGTGAGGCAAGCAAAGCCTTTCCTCCCACTGCCCCCACCCACAACTTCTAAAAGGGTGCAAATAACCCTTGTCCCCTCCCCAAGCTGCAAGGAGGCTGATTAATTAATTAACCCTCGTTAAGGGACCAGGCACAGGCTAATCGACTATAGGCATTCTCATTATTATTTTTAATCAGACTTTGCAATTTTATAGCTCCCATCACCCGGGGCTATCAAGTGTCTCTGGAAGTTAATTAAGCCTGCCAGGGATGGGCTCAGGAGGGAGGAGGAGGCAAGGGGCTGCACTATGCCGGGAGAGCCTGGGGATCCGGGTTCCCTTCAGGCTAGCCCAAGCCTACAGGGGAGGCAGAGAATGAGCAGGAATAAGGACAGGAGAGGGTGCCCAGCTCCAGTCTCTGATTCTCACTCAGGGAAGGCCTCCTGCTCTCAGTTTACCTCTCTGAGTAGTGGGGATAATTAGGAGCAAGAGACAGAGAGCAGTCATTTCATCAACAAATACATCCGGGGTGTGTCAGGCCTGACCTGGAGCTGGAGATAAGTGAAGGGTGCAGGCGTGGTCCACCCCACTCAGCGCTCCCTGGTCCGATTGGGATGAGATTGGGACCGTGATACTTGGCCCATGCTCTGGCTGGGATGAACAGCTGTAAACGTTCTGGGAATCCCTGGTGTCTGGGGGCGGGGGGCTCCCTGCCAGGCAGCACAGCCACCACCATGTGGGCCCCCATCCCGTGAGGTCTGCTCCCAAGCTGCCCACAGAGAGCTTGCTTCTCTATGGAAGCAGCAGCAGGAAGGAACTGCCACAGAGTTAGGGTGTTTGGGACAAAACAGACAGCAGGGGAATGGGAACCCAGGGGACTGAGAATATTGATCCTGGCCATCCAGGCAGGGCCTCCAGCTCCCACACTTACAAATGGGGCTCCACCTTCTCAGCTGCCCGACACAGCAGGTGACACTGGAGGGCTCTGTCCGGGACCCAGGGATGTGAGTCGTGGTAGTCAGGACCACTCAGGAAAGCAAGACCCCACCAGGCACCCCGGGGCTGTGTCACCCCTTAGAACTCGCCTTGTCACATGAAGGTGTCTAAGGACCCTGCCTCCTGGCTCTGTCTGCTCTGGGACCTGACAGGCCCAGCTCTTCTGTGGAGGGAGAGCTGAAGGGAGCTTTCTGTAAAGACAGCAAAAGGATTCCCCGAAAGCGGCCTGCATGAGAGCCATATATGGTTTGCTGTCAGTTACCGCATTATGCACAAAGGCCAATGGACAGTATGCGAACCATTCTGATAGAGATTTCTCTTTCTCATGATTTGGAGTTTGAGTTTGCTTCAATACATGAATCTGTTCATTTTAGAGATTATATAAAAAATAAATCTAAAGTATCCATTGACGAAACTGTCTTGTCCCTCCCCATCTCCAATGGGAGCCACTATCATGATTTTGGTGTGGATGCTTCAGATTGAAAAAATATGTATTTTTAAATCTATTAGATAGACCAACTATGTGTGTGTATATACACACACACACACACACATATACATGTATACACACATATATACATATATATAGACATATATACATATATGTATATACACACACACATATATATAGTATTGCTTTGGGCGTGTGCTTTTAAAAAATATAAATTGTATCTTATATATTCTGTATAGGGAAGGAAAAATAATTTTCCTTCTATCCTTCTAGGTTCTTGGCTGAGACCCTTCTGTAAGAGATGAAGAGGAAAAAACCTGGGGTGGCTGGGTGGCTCAGTTGGTTAAGCGTCCGACTTAGGCTCTGGTCGCGATCTTGCGGTTCGTGCTTGGGCTTGAGGCCCACGTCGGGCTCTGTGCTGACAGCTCAGATTCTGTGTCTCTCTGTCTCTCTGCCCCTCCCCCCTAGCGCTCTGTCTTTCTCTCTCTCTCTCACCCTCTCAAAAATACATAAACATTAAAAAAACAAAAAAGAGGGGCGCCTGGGTGGCGCAGTCGGTTAAGCGTCCGACTTCAGCCAGGTTACGATCTTGCTGTCCGTGAGTTCGAGCCCCGCGTCGGGCTCTGGGCTGATGGCTCAGAGCCTGGAGCCTGTTTCCGATTCTGTGTCTCCCTCTCTCTCTGCCCCTCCCCCGTTCATGCTCTGTCTCTCTCTGTCCCAAAAATAAATAAACGTTGAAAAAAAAACAAAAACAAAAACAAAACAAAAAAGAGGAGAAAACCAAATTTAATTATTTAGGTCCAGAGTCCCACAAGGATACAAGACTCAAAGAAGTGAACTGAGCGGGAAACTTTTATATCTTTCAGACGAAGAAACAATACATTTGTGAAGGATGGAGAAGACAAAGGTGTTCGGCCCGGGGAAGTGTAGTGGTGAACAAGTAGCAAGGTTTATTTACCCACCCTCTCGGCCCTAAATCCTCTCTGAGGAGAAGGATGCCTCCCACCTTCCTGTACAGGGTGAGTACCTTTCACGTGGGTCATTTACTTCCTGCTTCCAGAGGGACAAAGGAGGGTCAGAGTGTTCTTGCACTAGCTGTTTTTCAAGTACCTGTAATTCATTTTTTTTTTTAACGTTTATTTATTTTTGAGACAGAGAGACAGAGCATGAACGGGGGAGGGGCAGAGAGAGAGGGAGACACAGAATCGGAAGCAGGCTCCAGGCTCTGAGCCATCAGCCCAGAGCCCGTCGCGGAGCTCGAACTCACATACCGCGAGATGGTGACCTGAGCTGAAGTCAGTCGCTTAACCGACCGAGCCACCCAGGCGCCCCTCAAGTACCTGTAATTCAAAATAATCAATATGCCAAAGTGGCATATGATAGGGTGACATATTCTGCAACTGACTTTTTCACTCACTGTGTATATATATATATATATATATAAATTTTTTTAATGTTTATTGTTGAGAGAGAGAGACAGAGCACAAGTGAGGGAAGCACAGAGAGAGAGGGAAACACAGAATCTGAAGCAGGCTCTAGGCTCTGAGCTGTCAGCACAGAGCCCAACACGGGGCTCAAACCCACAGACCGCGAGATCATGACCCGAGCCAAAGTCGGATGCTCAACCAACTGAGCCACCCGGGCACCCTTCACTCACTGTTATGTATGTATTTTAAGTTTGTTTGTTTATGTTTCTTTATTTATTTTTGAGAGAGAGAGAGCATGGGAGAGAGAGCAGAGAGAGAGGAAGACAGAGAATCAATCCCAAGCAGTCTCTGCACTGACAGCAAGGACTGGGCCAGGCTTCCCACCCACTGATACTTTTCGCATCTGTATACATTGATACATTTAAACCTCCTTCATTCTTTTTGGCTGCAGGGTCATCTTCTGTCCTAAGAATACAGCACATCGTATTGCTCTCTACCACTATTTTGCTATTTAAAAAAAATTTTTTTTCAACGTTTATTTATTTTTGGGACAGAGAGAGACAGAGCATGAACGGGGGAGGGGCAGAGAGAGAGGGAGACACAGAATCGGAAACAGGCTCCAGGCTCTGAGCCATCAGCCCAGAGCCCGACGCGGGGCTTGAACTCACGGAGTGCGAGATCGTGACCTGAGCTGAAGTCGGACGCTTAACCGACTGCGCCACCCAGGCGCCCCTATTTTGCTATTTTAAAAATACCTCAGTGATCATTCTTGCACATACCTCAGTGCACACGCGTGTGCACACTCACCAGGGCCGACACACAGAATGACTAGGTTGTAGGATGTGCACATATCCCACTTTGAGCAGACTCCATCAAGCCACTCTCCCAAGTGGCTGTACCCGTTCACGCCCCTCCTGAGCGCACCCCTTTCATACTCCCTCACTAGCACTTGGTATTATAAAACAAGATTTTTTAATGCCAAGCTGCTGATGAAAAACAGTGGAGTTCTGATTCACATTTCCTTGATCACTCCTGGGGTTAAGCATCTTTTGTTTATCATTTATATTTTCTCTTTTGTGAATTGCATACTTCGATCCATTGTTCATTTTTTTCTATCGGGTGGTTTTTCTTTTTCCCTGCTGATTTCTAAATGTTCTACAAATGCTAGATTTTCATTCCTTTTCTATATATTTAAAATGCTTGTCATCAGTGTGTGGATTGCCTTTTAAGTGTGTTTATGCTATTTTGTACCAAAATTTTTTATTTTGATTTGCCAAGTTTCCTTTATGTAAAAATCTCCCTTATGATTTGGTTTGTAGACTTTGTGTCTTGTTTAAATAAGCCTTCCTTACTGGAAAGTAAAAAAAGATGGTCTTTTATAATTTATTCTAATATTTTTAAAGTTGTCTTTCTACATTTAAGTCTTTAATTCATCTGGAGTATTTTTTAATCGCAATGCTATACTCAGAACTACATTTCCCAGGGGTGCCTGCGTGGCTCAGTCGGTTGACATCCAACTCTTGATTTCGTTTCAGGTCATGATCTCAAGGTTTGTGAGTTTAGCCCCAAATTCGGCTCTGCACTGACAGCTCAAGATTCTCCGTCTCTCTTCTCTCTGACCCTCCCCCACTGGAGTACTCATGCTCTCTCTCTTTCTCTTTCTCTCGAAAATAAATAAACTTAAAAAAAAAAAAAGAAAAAGAACTACATTTCCCAGTCTCCTTTGCAGCTAGGGGCTCCCATGGACCCTAGCTCTGGTGGTGGAGTGGGAAGCAAGAAGCAAGCAGTCTGTGAGGATTTGGGGGAAGGTTTACTTTCCTGCCACAGACATTGCCCTTTTCTCTTTCTCACTTCTTTCTTTCAGTGCCTGGAATGTGGGTGTGTTGTTTTGGTCACAAGAATTTCAGAATTAGTTTGTCAAGTTGCGCAGAAAAATGTCTTTGGAAGTTTAACTAGGATTTGTATCAACTTTGAGCAACAGAGACAGATACATTTTAAATAATAAAATTGTGGGCCACCTGAGTGACTCAGTCCGTTGAATGGCCAGCTCTTGATTTCAGCTCAGGTTATGATCCCAGGATCTTGGGATCAAGCCCTGTGTCAGGCTCTGCACTGAGCCCAGAGCCTGCTTAAGATTCTCTTCCTCCCTCTGTCCCGTCCCTGCTCACCCCCCCCAAAATAAAAACATTGAGAAAGTAAAAAATGAAATAAAATTGTTGGTGTTGCATATTTAGGAAATCCACAGAATGAAGACCAAAACTGGTACAGAGATGCCCATGATGTCAACAAGACATCGAGCCTTCTTCTTTCTTCTCTACTTTTATTGGTGTGTGGCTTTTATGCTGTTGCACCCAGGATGTGCTGTACCCTAGGCATGTCATCTTAATAGCCAGGCAAACTAATGAACTAGGAAAAACCCAATAACAAACATCCAAGACCCATATGGAATCTTCCCACCCATGAACATGGTATAGCTTTTATTTGTTCAGCTCTTTTCTTGCACATTCTTTTGGAACGACCCTACTTGATCATTGAGTGATTATTTTTGTATGTGTGTTTACAAGTGGGAGGGACCTCTGGCTTTCCCATGTGCTTTCTGTGTCTAGGTCTAGGGTCAGGTTGATCTCAGAAAATGAGATTGAGACTCCCATCTCCTTCTGGACTCTGGAAAGTTTATACGAGATGGGATATTCTTTAATAATTAGAAGGTTTGGTTGAACTCCTCAAATACCATCTGGGTCTAGTACTTTTTGAATTTGGTCCCTGAACCATTTCTATTTTTTCTCTGTTTAATTGGTCTATTTGGGTATTTCACTTGTTCTTGTTCTTCTATTTTTGTCATTATTTTTGCATAGTTTTTCACATTTATTAGTGAAATATTGTGTTTTTTTTTACATTTTTAAAATCACTTCTTTCTGTACTTATATCCATTTTTTTCACTCTTAATGCTGTTTGTTCAGGGTTTTTACTTTTTTCTCTGCTTGGCTAAAGTAGCACTTGCCTAAAGTTTGTATTAATGATTTTAAAGAGCCATGTTTTATATTTGTTGATCAATTCCTGTACTGTTTTTCTCTTTCCTTGAATCTTTTTTTATCATTGTTAATTCTTTTACTTTATTTGCATTATTTTTGTTGTCCCTCCCCAGATTCTTAATTTGAAAGCACAATTTGTTTATTTTTTACTTTCTTACTATCAAAAAAATGTATTAAAAAAATTTTTTTTAACATCTATTCATTTCTGAGAGACAGAGAGAGACAGAGCACTAGCAGGGGAGGGGCAGAGAGTGAGGAAGACACAGAATCCAAAGTACACTCCAGACTCTGAGCTGTCAGCACAGAGCCCGATGTGGGGCTGGAACTCATTAACCGTGAGATCATGACCTGAGCAGAAGTAGGACACTTAACCTACTGAGCCACCCGGGTGCCCCTCAAACAAATGTATTAAGACTATAACTTTTCCGGGCGCCCGGGTGGCTCAGTCGGTTGAGCGGCCGACTTCGGCTCAGGTCACGATCTCGCGGTCCGTGAGTTCGGGCTCCGCGTGGGGCTCTGTGCTGAGAGCTCAGAGCCTGGAGCCTGTTTCGGATTCTGTGTCTCCCTTTCTCTCTGCCCCTCCGCCG
This sequence comes from Prionailurus viverrinus, assembly GCF_022837055.1. NCBI lineage: Eukaryota > Metazoa > Chordata > Mammalia > Carnivora > Felidae > Prionailurus > Prionailurus viverrinus. Next base: position 145,276,044 of record NC_062562.1, read on the forward strand.
TTCATGCTCTCTCTCTGTCTCAAAAATAAATAAACGTTTAAAGAAAAAAAAGACTATAACTTTTCCTCTAAGCATGACTTGGCTATATACCACAAGTTTTATAGTCTCTCATATTGTTCAGTTATAAATAGTTTATAACTTTGGATTTTCTGTTTTGTTAACTTATTTAGATGTCATAAATGCTTGCACCTTGAAATATATTTTGGTTGATATTAATATTGTTAGTTTTTAATAGATCTTATTACTATCAATCTGACCATATACATTTATAGATAATATAATTTTTTCTCATAGAAGTTTCTTAGGCTTTTCTCTTTATTCTTGTTCTTAAATTATACAAAGATGTGTCAGGTTATGAAGTTGTAACAGCGGGCCCTTTCAACCTGAAACTAATATTTTCCTTAAGTTTTGGGAAATTTCATATCTGTATTTCTACTCTGTACTCCATTAAATATAACCTTCCCTCTAATCACTTTTTTTGTTTTCTGAATACCTAGTAAGTGGATGTTGGAATTCCGGATTTGTTCTCCATGGTTTGCATCTTTTCTCTTATGATTTACATAGCTTTATACCTTCTACCACATTCTGGAAGAATTCTTTGTCTCCATCTTCGAGCTCACTGATTTGCTTTTCAACTGAGTCCCTTCTGTTATTTCCACTTACTGAATTTATTATATATATATGTATATATATGTTTTTTCTTTTTATTTTTAAGGTTTATTTATAATCTCTACACCCAACATGGGGCTTAAACTCATGACCCTGAGATCAAGTTGCACGTTCCACTGACTGGGCCAGCCAGGTTCCCCTTCAATATATTTTTTAATTTATATTTTTAATTTATGTAATAGCCTATTAAATATTGTTCAAAATAGACTTTTTATTTCATAGATGCCTTATCTTTTTGTTCCTTTGAAAATATCTTCAATATTTATTTTAAAATTCTCTTCTGGGGGCACCTGGATGGCTCCGTCGGTTGAGCGTCCGACTTTGGTTCAGGTCATGATCTCACAGCTCATGGGTTCGAGCCCCGCATCGGGTTCTGTGCTGACAGCTCAGAGCCTGGACCCTGCTTCGGATTCTGTGTCTCCCTCTCTCTCTGCCCCTAACCCACTCTCATTCTGTCTCTATCTCTCTCAAAGATGAATAAACATTAAAAAAATTTTTTTAAATAATAAAATAAATAAATAAATAAATAAAATAAAATTCTCTCCTGCCCGTTCTATTAACTGCTTCCTTGGGTATCATTCTTCCATTTGTTGTTGTAGTCACCAGGTATGGCTTTCCTCAAATGTTTGCAGGAAGCTTCTGGATCTGTATGAATCTCCAGCCTTGAGAAAGGGGCAGGAAGCAATTGTTTTCAATGAATGGGGAGGGCAGGGGAACATACACAATCAGAAAAGGGTTTCCAGGGGCGCCTGGGTGGCGCAGTCGGTTAAGCGTCCGACTTCAGCCAGGTCACGATCTCGCGGTCCGGGAGTTCGAGCCCCGCGTCGGGCTCTGGGCTGATGGCTCGGAGCCTGGAGCCTGTTTCCGATTCTGTGTCTCCCTCTCTCTCTGCCCCTCCCCCGTTCATGCTCTGTCTCTCTCTGTCCCAAAAATAAATAAACATTGAAAAAAAAAATTTTTTTTTTAAAAAGAAAAGGGTTTCTGGGTTGTTGTCTTCCTCTGCAGTGCTCCCTTCCTGTTTCTCCCACCCAACAGCCCTATTTTACAGCCTAAGCTCTCACACTCATTGCTCCACGTGAGACGAATACCTAGATCATTGCTGCCAGACCCAAAGTGTTGTGCTTGTGCGTGCACGTGCATGTGTGTGCCCATGTGTGTGTGCACCTGAGTGTGCGTCTGGAAGCTTCAGCCAATCACCAGTTGTCCCTGGTTCTTTTCGCCCCCAGGATTTTCCTCCTCTGGTCGTGAGGCTCCTTCTGGTGCTTAAGAGACATACTAAGATATGTTTTCTAGTTAACCGTTTTTAGTCAATTTGTCCTTTCAATATATAGATTTAAGTCTTCTCTTATTTCAGGGAAAAGCTTTCTTTATTTCTTAAATAACTTTTTCTCTTCCATTGTTTTGGTTTCCTCCTCTGGGGACTGTGATCACATGATGTTGAACTGCTGTTGCCTGACTTACATATCTGTCATTTTCTCTCCAATGTTTAAAATCACTTTCTTTATTTCCACTTTATTTTGTTTTCTTTTTCTCATTTATACAGTGTCTATTGTCTTTTGCGCTCCCTGTTCTTTAGTCCTAAATTCGGAAATCGTTTTGTCTTTTCTATTCTGGGAACTGGAGTGGGATTTACATTTTAGCAGGATTGCTGTGGCTGCCCTGGTGGGAGGGGGTGGGGAGGCTGGAGCACTGGGAATTAGGGAGGAAGCTGGAGGCCGGTCAGGAGACTTGCAGATGACCTATTTGGAAATGAGGCGACTTGGAACGAAGGGTAGAGATGGAAATTGTTAGAAGTATTGATTTGGGGATATATTTTGAAGGTATCACTGACAGAATATGCTGTTGGATTTGATATAGAATCGGAGAGACAGCTCTGGGAATTTGCTTTGGGGCGTGTTAACTTGGGATTTCTATTGGCAATTGGATGTTTGAATCTGGAGGTAGAGGAGAGGTTGGGGCTTGAGATAAAGATTTGGAAGGCCTCAGCATACGGTTTTTAAAGTCTTGGGACTGGAAGAAATCGCTTGGAAAATGACGGGGGGAGAGAGAAGAAGTCTGAGCAGGAGCCTTGGAGCCCTCCAGCATTTACAGGTCACTGAGGAGGATCCAGCCCAGAAGTCTGCAAAGGAGCAGCTGGTGAAGAGAGTCAGGAGGGGTAAACAGCTGTGTGGCTTACTGCTGGGGGACAACGAATCCCAGGACTGAGACGTCACCACGCAAAGTAGCTGATGACCTCGTATTATTTCCTGATTAGATGGAAGAATGAATGGGTCCATCCTCTTTGCTCTTTCTTCCCTCCTTCCCTCCCTTCCTGAATAATCCGGTCCAAAAGCCATCAGGTACAGCTGGGCCAGGTAGGTATCCATGGTTAGGGGTGGAGGGGGCCAGCCTGGCACAAGGTGTAAGGACCTGAGAGGGATGATGAGGGCATCTGTGGGGGTGGGGGAGCTGGGCTGGTAGCATCAATACAAGATCGGTTACGAATGGGGCGCCTGGTGGCTCAGTCGGTTGAGCATCCAGCTTTTGATTTCGGCTCAGGTCATGATCTCGTGGATCCTGGGATCAAGCCCCACATTGGGCTCTGCGCTGACAGCATGGAGCCTGCTTGGGATTCTCTCTCCCTCTCTCCCTCTCTGTCTCTCTCTCTCAAAATAAATAAATAAACTTTTTTTTTTTTTTTTTTTTTAACATTTGAGAGACAGAGAGTGAGCAAAAGAGGGGCAGAGAGAGACAGGGTCAGAGAGTCTGAAACGGGCTCCGTGCTGACTGCAGAGAGCCCAGTGTGGGGCTCAAACTCACAAACAGTGAAATCGTGACTTGAGCCGAAGTTGAATCCTTAACCAACTGAGCCACCCAGGCACCCCAAAAAATAAACTTTTTTTTTTTTAAAAAGAAGATTGGTTAGGTATGAGGATTCATCAAACAAGCAATGGGGTAATGGGATTCAGGGTTCTCACAGGTGGCAAAAAGTTATAAATATAAAAAGGATAAAATTAGAAAGAATCCTATTAGATGTAGAAACAAAGATAGATGAAAATTTATGTAGAAAGATTCCTAATTCTCTCCACTGAGAGGGCCTGGGAGCAGTACCATCCAAAATCAAAGAGCACACCGAGTGCCAGATCTTGGTTTCTAAATACCACTGTCCCCTAAAAGGAACCAGAGTTGCTTGGAGAAATGGCTGATTCCAAGACTGGAGTAGGAAAAGCACAAGATGAGCCTCGAACATCTTGTACCAGAAAGTAAAGAAGTTCTCAAAACATGTCAAAGGGACGCAGAAGCCAGCTGGATGAACTCTCACTCATCAAGTCTGGGGCTATTGGAGCATCAAATTAAATAATAATAACAGTGGATTATAACCCAGTGAATAAAGTAGGATTCCATGAGCCTATACTGATAGAAAGAAGCAGGGTGGGGGACAATGACAAAGCTCTTCGTTATAATCAAATGCCAACTAAAACATATGGGAGGAATGATGGAATCGGAAAAATTGGCAACTCTCATAATAATAATGAACTCAACCAGGAAATGTCAATGGATGCTAAAACTTGTGAGTGAAAGTTGGAAGAGGACATTACAGAGCTTCAAAATACGTATTGATTACCAAGAAGAGAAGAACAGCTTTCAATGCAGAAACCTAGCAGTCACTACCTCAGTCAACTAATCAAGGTTAACATCATCAGCGATGGCACAAATGGAAATCACGTAACACCTGCCAGGACTCAAGGCGAAGGATGCAGAATCACCTCTGAGCTACTCCTACCAAAGATGCATAACCTGAATCTGTGAGGAGATATTGACCACATCCCAATCGAGGTATGCTGTACAAAATAGCTGGGCTGTTATCTTCAACACTGTCAAGGTCCAGGGGCACCTGGATGGTTCAGTCAGATAAGCGTCTGACTTTGGCTCAGGTTATGACCTCACAGTTCGTGGGTTCGAGCTCCGCACTGGGCTCTTGTGCTGACAGCTCAGGGCCTGGAGCCTATTTCAGATTCTGTGTCTCCCTCTCTCTCTGCCTCGCCTCCCCACCTCTCAAAAGTAAATAAACATTAAAAAAAATTTTTTTTAACTGTCAAGGTCCTGTAGGTAAGGAACTATTCTAGACTGAAGGAGTCATTGCAACTAAGTGACACACACAATTCTGGATTGTATCGTTTTGATAGAAAAGACATTATTGAGACAATCAGTGAAACGTGAATGAAATGTGCAAATTAGGTGGTGGTGATGTATCCGTGTAAATTTCATTTTGCTGGTGGATGTAGGAGAATGTCCTTGTCTGTAGGAAATGTTCACTGAAGTATTCTTGGCTGATGGGCATCAGGTCAGCAACTTATATTCAAGCAGTTCAAGAAAAAGAAAGTTTATCATACTGTTCTTGCACTTTTTCTTTATGCTTGAAATATTTGAAAACAAAAGGGAAAAGAAAACGACAAAGACAACGAAAGGAGGCACCTGGATAGCTCAGTCTGTTAAGTATCTGACTCCTGATGGCGGCTCAGGTCGTGATCTTATGGTTCATTGGCTCGAGCCCTGCATCAGGCTCTGCAACAGTGTGGAGCCTGCTTGGGATTCTCTCTCTCCCTCTTTCTCTCTGCCCTTCTCTGCTCACTTGCACTCTCTCTCTCTCTCAAAACAAATAAATAAGCATTAAAAAAAAAAGGCACATGAAAGAATACACGGATGAGAAAGCCAGCAGACAAATCAAGACAGTGGACCATTGTAGGGGTGCCTGGGTGGCTGAGTTGTTTAAGCATCCGACTCTTGATTTCGGCTCAGGTCATGATCGCACAGTTGTGAGATTGAACCCTGCATGGGCTGAGCTGAAAGCCTGCTTAAAATTCTTTCTCTCTGCTCCTCCCCCCACCCCTGCTCTCTCTAAAATTAAAAAAAAAAAAAAATAGTGGACCATTGTATGGTACAACTGACGAGGTTTCCTCAGTATGTCAGTGAGATGAAAAAGGGCAGGAATCAGGGGGAGGGGCTAAGCTAGGCAAAAGACACAATAAGAGACACAGTAAACCAGTGTGGATCCTGATTCCAACCAAAGAGCGGTAAAAAAGACACTTTAAAGTCACTCAGGGAAATCTGAACAAGGACTATTAGATATTACTAAGTAATTCTTGCTCATATTTAAAATGTGAAAAGCCATTGGGATTACATGAGAAAATGTGCTTTCTCCCCCTAGATGCACATTCGAGCACATGGAAGCAAAATAACATGAGCCCTGGGGTTGGCTTTAAAATACTCCAGGAAAAGGGGCACCTGCCTGGCTCAGTTGGTAGAGCACGTTGACTCTTGATCTCGGGGTTGTAAGTTCGAGCCCCACACTGAGTGTAGAGATTACTTAAAATAAAAAATTTCAAAAATAAAATAAAATACTTCACAAAAAGGAGACAGAACAATCCAGTGGACAGAAACTTTGGATAATTGTTGAATCTGGGTGGTGGGTATTGTATGAGGCAGCGCAGGCTGCCACAACAAAATACCACAGCCTTACACAACAGAAATTTATTTCCTCACAGTTGTGGAGGCTAGAAGTCCAAGATCAAGGTGTTGGCAAGTTTGGTTCTTCTGAGGCCTCTCTGCTGGGCTTGCGGGTGCAGCCTCCTTGCTGGTCCTCACACAGTCATCCTTGGTCTGTGCTGTCTGTGTCCTCATCACCTCTCCTTCTGAGGACACTAGTCCTATTGAGTTAGGGACCACCCATATGACCTCTTTTACCTTAGTTACCTCTTTAAAGGCCCTGTCTCCAAATATGGTCACATCCTGAAGGATTGGGGGTTAGGGCTCCAACATATGAATTTGGGAGGGGGGCAGGGACACCAGGCAATTTACAACAGGCAGATGGGATTTTATTAGACCATTCTCTCGCTTTGGTGAATACTTAATTCTTCAAACTAAAACCTGTTTCATAATAAAAATCAATGCAGAACCAGAAAGCGAAGCTAGCCAGTGTAGATGGATCTTTTGAGGAGTTCTGCTGCAGAAGATGTCGGAGAAATGAGGCCATGCCTGGAGGTGGGCTATGAGGTCAAGGGAGTATTTTTTTTTCTTTAAAAATTACTGTTATTATGGCATATTTGTATGCTAATAGGAAAGATCCAATAGGGAGAAAATTTTGATGTACAATGGAAGAGAGAGGGGATAATTGCAGTGGAAAACCTTTGGGTTGGCAGAAGGTCTGGAATATTCGGATTGGGAGGGAGTGCTGCCCAGCTCCGTGTCCCCTTAGGGAGGAAGGCAGACTGTGGGAGGCAGCTGCGCAGTGGGAAGCGGGAATCCTCTCCCAAGTGATTATGTGTCCTCAGTGAAACAGGAAGCAAGGGCATCCATCAGCTGAAGGTGAGGAGAGTGGCTGGAGCAGGGAAATGTAGAAGGAATGCCAGGAATTAGTGAGCTCGTCTTTGAGGGTCAGAGCTTTGATCTGCAAATATTGTCTCCCAGTCTGTAGCTCGACTTCATCCGACGCTTAACCAACTGAGCCACCCAGGCACCCTTACAGTTTTCAGTTTCAATGAAACCTGATTTGTCAATTGTTCCTTTTCTAGGTCCTCCTTTTGGGGTTAAGCCTAAGAACTTTTGGCTTAGCCCCAGATCCTGAAGGGTTTCTCCCATATTTTTCCTAAAATTTGTATAGTTTTTACATGTCACAAGGAGGCATGTGATTCGTCTTGAGTTACTTTCCGTTTAAGGTGTGAGACCCAGCTCAAGGTTCATTTCTTGGCCTATGCGTGTTGCTTCAGCATTTGTTGAAAGGGCAATCTCTCCTCATTGAATTGATTTTGCACTTCGGTAAAAGTGTCTACAGACTACCCTCTTTGTGTCGGGTCTATCTGGGGGCTCTCTATTCTGTTCCGTTGATCTATATGTCTAGCCCTTTGGCAATATTACACAGTATTAGTTACTTTACCTATATACTAAGACTTAATGTCGGGTAGGATGAGTCCTCCCACCTTATTATTCTTTTTCAAGATTATTTTAGCTCCTAGAGGGACTTTTGCATTCCATATAAACTTTAGAATAAGCTTGTCTGTTTCTGCAAAAAAATCTTGCTGGGATCTTAATAGAAATTGCAATAAACCTATAGATCAATTTGTCGAGAACTGACATCTTCACTGTGTTGAGTCTTCCAATCTATGAACACAGTATGTCTCCCCAGGTATTTGGGTCTTGTTTGATTTCTTTTATCAGCTTTTCATCATACTAACAGAGCCAAGGTGGGGCAGAGATAAGTGTTGCGTCTGATGTCTTGCACTGGAAGCTTGGTGCAATTTTCAAGAAGAAAATTATTACGAATTGGTGAAGACCTTGAACAAGTTTGACTAAAAGAATTTGCATAGTCTGGTTGAGAGTGGATTGTTCCCGAGTCACTCATTTTCTGCTGGGGCAAAAATCCCCAAAGAGGGTGAGCTGGGGGCCAGGCATGAAGGAGGAAGGGACCCTTTTGCAGGCAGCTAGGGATTTGCCACCAGCTTCCAAGATGGGCTGAAGGGGCAAGGCGTCTGGATCGTGGAACCGGGCCTTGGGGACCAAAGGGGGCCAGAGGACTCGGCCAGGCCCTCGCCCCCGGTTCTACCCTGGCTTTGCAGGGACCCTCGGTCCTCCTACCCAGGCTGAGCCTCCCGCCGGCTCCGGGTCGCTGGGGCCAGGACGCACCGCGCAGTAGCTGGAGGCCCCACGAGAGGGCGCCCGAGCTCAGCGCCTGCGGTGGAGGCAGGCGCGGGGCTGCCGAAGGACCGAGGGGGCGACCCGCTACCGGCCCGGCGGGTCCCGGCAAGCCATGCCCCTCAAGAGGATAAGCTTTAGTTGAGAAACACGGCAGAGCCCTAACAAGTTTTTGTTGATTGAATGGATGCATTATAAACTCAGTTACACTGAGAAAGTCGAGGTTTAACTTATATCCCCACCCTATTCCATCCCCAGATCTTTACATCTTAAAAAAAGACTCTGGAAGACAGCAATTCTCGCTCAGAGCTTTGTGCTCTCTCTTTGGAGAAGCAGCGTCCGAAGGATGGCGTGGGTGGTGGGAGCCGCGATCAGGTCCCACCGGCCCTGCGTTACCGTCTCTACTCAAAGGTGCAGCTAAGATGCCCCCAGGCCCCAGGGAATTTCCTTACCCTGAACCAGTGTGTTTCAGGTTAATGACAACACCTCAGGGCGAGAGGGAAGGTGAGGTGTTACCTGGGCAGGGTAAATTGCTTCAACCCCCCCCCCTTCCCCTCCGCCTCCCCAAGGACTCTCCTTCCCTTACCCTCTCCTTCCCTTACCCCCACCCCTGGTTCAGACGCAGGTTGGTTGTGGCTGTTCAACCCTCCCTGTCTTGGGCGTTTCTTCTCCAAGAGACCTCCTTAAACAGCTCCCCCTGATGCCCCTCCGTTGTTGTGATGGCAGAGCAGAGCTTGTAGCTCTGTAGACCCAAGTTCAAATCCTCGTTAACCAGCTGGGTGATGGGTGGCAGGTTACTGTTAAAAAACAAAATCCAACCGAGTAAATCTGAACGTCTAATTGGCTTTATTAAGAGATTCCTGAATAGGTCAGCATCTCCTCTAGCAAGTAGAGAGATGTTCCGAGGAGTCGTACAAAATAGGTTTTTATAGGAAGGAGGGTGGGGTTAAGAAGTTATTGGAAAAAGAAAAGAAAGGATTGTTTCAGGCTAGGACTTCCTTCTGGGGGGAAGGGATGGGCAGGGCTTTTATCATGCAGATTATTTCACTAGGGCTGATCAGAAAATTAAGATTGACTTTTATTTATTTTTATTTTATTTTAATTTATCTTAATGTTTATTTATTTTTGAGAGCGAGAGAAAGAGCGTGAGCGGGGGAAGGGCAGAGAGAGGGAGACACAGAATCTGAAGCAGGCTCCAGGCTGCTGTTCGCACAGAGCTCAACTCGGGGGCTCCAAACTCAGGAACCATGAGATCGTGACCCGAGCCCAAGTCCTTTTACTGAAATAAAAAAAATAAAAGGTCACATTCCTGGAATAGTTTGAAACTGTAGTTGTGGCTTGTAGTCTTGGTTTGCTGTTGTGGGGTCCATAGGACTCCAATTTGGGCTTGTTTTTTTTTTTTTTTTTCTTTTTTAGCATTACTTCATCTTTCAAACCTCTTTTTCCTCCCATTTACACGGAGAAATGGGATTACTGAAGGCACTGCCACGTGAGTAGCTTGAGGATTAAACGAGTCGTTCTATTAAATCCTTAGAACAGGACTGTGCCGTGTGTACCTTTTCCTTGTTGTAGAGCAGGTGGCCATTTCTTCCTCAGCGGACCCAGGCTCTTCCAGGGCAGGGGACAGTTTCCTGCACCCGGTGCCAGGCTCAGTGCATGCTGATGGGGGGTGGGGGGGAATAGAATTCCAACATCTGAATTGATACAAACTTTCAGACCCGAGCAGCTTTTTATAACGGAAAGATAAAATACACCTATAGGCCCATCCATTAGACTCTTAGCTGACTTCCCATTAGCAGCGATATCTGCCGGAAGACCATGGAGTAGTATGTTTAAAGCCCCGAACTTATGTGCAGCTAAATGGTCATGCAGGAACAAAGACAGAATGAAGATATTTGCAGACATAGCAAGACACAGAGAATTTACCTCCCATGGGATGCACCTCACAAAGAAAGAGCGACTCAGCGAGACACGCACCCAGAGGAAGACACGGGGCACCATGAACAACAGACAGCACAGACGTAGATCAAATATGTTAGTAAATTCAATGAACGGCCAACTTCAAAAAGAAAGGTTTTGTGATTTTAAAGAGGTGAAACTTGGGGCTCCTGGGTGACTCAGTCGGTTGGGCGTCCAATTCTTGCTCAGGTCATGGTCTTGTAGCTCCCGAGTTTGAGCCCTGCATGAGGCTCCGCTCTGACAGTGGGGAGCCTGCTTAGGATTCTCTCTCCCTCTCCTTCTTTCTCTGCCCCTTCCTGCCTCTCTCTCTCTCTCTCTCTCTCTCAAAATAAATAAATAAACTTAAAAAAAGTGGGGCACCTGGGTGGCTCAGTCAGTTAAGGGTCCAACTTCGGCTCATGAGTTCGAGACCCACGTCAGGCTCTGTGCTGACATGTCAGAGCCTGGCGCCTGCTTAGGATTCTGCGTCTCCCTCGCTCTCTGCCCCTGCCCTCCTAATGCTCTGTCTCTGTCTCTCTCTCAAAAATAAGAAAAATTTTAAAAAATAAAAAAAAATAAAAATCATCTTAAAAATTAAAAAGGTGAAACTTAAACGCTAAAAGGACAGTAAAAACAGGGCCGGACAGGAAGTTGCCGACTCAGCAGGTCCCAAAAGGCCACACCACAAACTGACAGTGGTGGGGGGTGGGCAGCGGCTGATCCAGTCCCTGGCTTCCTCAAAGGACTCAGGAACTAGCAGCCCCCACACAGCTGAGACTGGGTGTGACGGGTGGGGGTAAACAGGGGTAAGTGGTTGAAAGCTCTTCAGGAACCAGCTAGACCCCTGGATCTCAGCCCACCCCCATGCCCCCCACTCCACATTCCAACTGCTGGGCCGAGCCCACTCCCATGCCGGCAGAGGTCTGGGGGATTACTTTGGGATGGAGAAAACCAGGTAGGAGGGATGAAGACTGAATCCAAGGAAAAAGGAATTCAGTTAATATATGCTTTATGCATGCAGAAACTGCCTTGCCTTCTTCCCCACAAGCTCCCCAAGAAGAAAGAGTGAAAAGGTGTCACACTGGGCCTACACCCGAAGGTCCATCCAGAGGGCCCCGTGGGCTCAGGGCTTCCAGACAGCTTTGTGGCTCTGGCTCTTGGTCGTAAACACACAAGCAAGGATCGTCAGCATCTGAAGAAAGCCTCGAACGTGAAAGACAGGGGCCAAAACAGCATTAGAAAGCAGCCGGCACAAACAGACTAGGAAATCAGAAGACAAAAATAATAGAGCTATCAGAAATACCCTTGGAGGCAAAAGAGGTTTCGCGTCCATGAAGTGAGAACAGGAGGCAGTTCCGTTTCTTACCAAGGTGCTGAACTGGCACAGCTTCTGGCTCCTTCTGTAGAAATCGGTGTCAGAGAAACTTTATGGGGAGAACACCGAGAAGGCTCTGAGGACCCCTGGGGGCCACTGGACTTGCTGTCTTGCTTCTCCCCTGCCATCACTTGGGGATAAATGGTGTCTGCTCTGTGCATAGATGCTGTGACTCAGACTTTTCTGGTCCAGGGGTCGGCGGGAGTGAAATGGAAGGCCTCCACCTGTGAGCAGCTGAGAAAAATAGAGACGGATTATTCCTGGGTGGTCTTCGCCCCGCCCCTCACTCTGCAAACCCCAGAGCTGGTAAATTATGATCTAAGAAGTATCACCTCCTAAGGCTGCTTTCCCTGGGAAGAAGGGCGTGTGTGTGTGTGTGTGCACACGTGTGTGCACGTGCGTGTGCGTGTGTGTGTCCCTGATGTAAGAAGTTGTTTGGCAGGGTGAGTGCTGAGGTTTTCTGATGTCTGCGGCTCTCCACCCAAAGTCTCATCTGCCCCACACCCACCCCCGCCCACAGAGCTAATGGGGACTGACAGGCACAAAAGTCTGGGTGTCCTCTGTGCCTGACAGAGTAGCCAGAACCCCAGGGGAAAACGAACACCGAGAAGGACAAATATTTCAAAAGAAAAACAACATATTGGATTTCAGATTCCATCAGAAGCATAAATATTAGAACAGATGGGCCAAATTTTCTAATTAGCCTCATAAACATAGCAAGATAAAGGAAGATATTAGTAACATGAAACAAAATAAGAAAACAAGAAAGAACCAAGCAGAAACACAGAATTGGGGATGAAAAATGTAATAGCTAAAATATAATATTAGACACGGAAAATATAAGAGTTGAGATAACAGAATAGCCAGGGTTTTTACAGGCTGAAGAGTGAATTGGAGGGTTGGGCTGAGGAAATCCTCAAGAAGGAAGATGGAAAGGGCAAAGAAATAGAAAATAGAGAAGAGAGAAGAGTCAGTTAAGTGTCCCACTCTTTTTTTTTAATTTTTTAAAATGTTTTTATTTATTTTTGAGAGAGAGAGAGAGATAGCACATGCGTAGGGGAGAGGCGCACACACACACACACACACACACACACACAGAATCCAAAGCAGGCTTCAGGCTCTGAGCTGTCAGCATAGAGCCCCACGCAGGGCTCAAACTCACAAGCTGTGAGATCATGACCTGAGCTGAAGTCAGACTCTTAACTGACTGAGCCACACAGGCGCCCCAAATGTCCCACTCTTGATGTGGGCTCAGGTCATGATCTCCTGGTTCATGGGTTCGAGCCCCTCATTGGGCTCTGCGCTGACAGCATGGAGCCTTTTTGGGATTCTCTCTCTCCCTCTCTCTTTACCCACCCCCCACTCACATGCTCTCTCTCTCTCTCTCTCTCTCTCTCAGAATAAATAAACTTTAAAAAAGAAAATAGGGAGGTGCCTGGGTGGCTCAGGTGGTTAAGCATCCAACTTCAGCTCAGGTCATGATCTCGTGGGTTCCAGTCCCACATCAGGCTCTGTGCTGACAGCTCAGAGTCTGGAGCCTGCTTCGGATTCTGTGTGTGTGTGTGTCTCTCTCTCTACATCTCCCCTGCTCACACTCCGTCTCTTTCTCTCAAAAATAAACATTAAAAATTTTTTTTGAAGGGAGAAGTGTCCAAGAATTACGGCTACTCTATCCACCACACTGGGGGCGGATTTTTCTTCTCAATGCGTCCTCAATGCCTGGGATGAACGAGATTGGTGACTTCCATCAATTTTAGGAAATTCCCAGCTGTAATCTCTCCCATTCTCTATTTTCTCCTCTTGGACTCTTGTCAGACATCTACCGGATTACCTCGTGATATCTTTTAACCCTTTTTCCAGTTTCTGTGCCCTCGTCTGTCCTAAATTATTGGCGATTCCTCATCCGGATCCTCCAGTTCACTAGCCTCTCAACTGTCTTCAGTTGGGTCCAATCTGCTAGTCAGCCCTGAACTTTTTATTTTAAAATGATATCTTTCATTTCTCAAAGTACTGCGTGTGTGTCAGTGTTGGTCAGCTCCCCCCAAGTTTTGATAATCTTCCACTGGTAGCCCAGTTTTGTCATTCAGGTTCTCATTTCTTTATACTCACTACATAATCTGTCTCCTCTAATGATTCCAGTATCTGATATCCTGGGGGACCTAACCCTCTTGTTGGCTGTTACTCCTGACCCTCACCCATGAGAATTTGCTCTCTTTGGAATTTTTTTTACAGATTTTATTTTTAAGTAACCTCTACACCCAACGTGAACCTTCAACCCACAGCCTCAAGATCAAGTGTCACATGCTCCCCCAACAGAGCCAGCCAGGCTCCCCTGGAGATTTTTTATTATGAGCCCTCACGGATAGATATTAAAGATATTCATCTGTGGGGATCTTTGGGCCCTACCTGAGGATGAATTTCTCCAGAGAAGGTTTGCGTTTGCTTTGTCTGGCATGCCGAGGGATGTACTGAACCAAGGCCGTAGTCACCTGAGCCATCTTTGAGGGTCCCCACTTATCGTAGGTGTTTTGAGTTTAGGTCGTCTTTGGTGCTGGCCAAAACGTTATCGTGCATCACTTCCAAGCATGGACATTTGCGCTCAGGGTGATCCCATCTGTCCCATATGGTTATAATGTCACACTTTGGTTTCAGCTCCCATGGTCCCCTGGAGATTTCACTTACTCTTGCAGGATAGATATGATGGTAGCAACAAGACATGGCAAGTAAAATACCCTCCCTCTGCTACTTCCAGAAGTGAACGTCCTAGGAATTATTTACTATGAAAATATCCAAAAGAAAAAAAACAGAACTAAACAAAAGAATCAGCGAAGTTGCCGAGTTTGACATAAAAAAAAAAAACCCATCATATTTCTATACACAAGTAATAACCAATTAGAAAATATAACAGAAAAAAATGTCATTCACAATTGCAATAAACTTTAAGATACTTAGGCATAAATCTAACAAAAGCGATGCGAGACCTGTATGGAGAAAAATCACAAAATATCACTGAAGAACATAAAAGAAGATCTGAATAAATGGAGATTTTTAAATGTTCACAGGCAATATTCATGGGTTGGAAGATACTATCATAAAGGTGTCAGCTCTTCTGAATTTAAACTATAAATCCCATACGGTACAAATGAAAATTCCTGTGAAATTTTTTGTGGTGCTTGACAAGCTTTTTTAAATATTAATATGGAAGACCAAAAAAAAAAAAAAAAAAAAAGAAAGAAAGAGAAAAAGGAAAGCTAAGATAATTGTGAAAGGGTGTAACAAGGGTGGGGGCGGGAAGGGAGGAAGTTTCCATACAAGATATGAAGATTTATTATAAAGTTGTACTAAGACATTGCGGTATTAACATAGGGACCGAAAAGTAGCTCCACGGATGCAAATTGACTAGAGTCCAGAAAATAAACTCACTCATATTTGGAAACCTGATATATGAGAGAGGCTGCATTACATTAGCCGGGAAATGAAGGACTATTTGATAAATGAGGCTGGCACAAATGATGATCTTTATTGGATAATCAGTCATCGTAGATACCATACAGAAACTCTTTGTAGATTGAAGACTTTAATGTGAAAAACAAAACTTTGTAATTCTTAGAAGAAAGCAGAGTAGAATATCTTCGTGATTTCAGGTTGGGAAGAGAAGGATATCTTAAGACACAAAACCTCCCAATTATAGAAAATGATTGATAAATTTGACCTCATTAAATTTATTTATTTAAAAAAAATTTTTTTTAACGTTTATTTATTTTTGAGACAGAGAGAGACACAGCATGAACGGGGGAGGGGCAGAGAGAGAGAGGGAGACACAGAATCCGAAACAGGCTCCAGGCTCTGAGCTGTCAGCACAGAGCCCGGCGCAGGTTTCGAACTCACAGACCGCGAGATCGTGACCTGAGCCGAAGTCGGCCGCTTAACCGACTGAGCCACCCAGGCGCCCTGACCTCATTAAATTTAAAAACTCTTGTACAACAAAAGATACTATGAACGCAGTTAAAGACAAAACACAAATTGGAGAAATTTCTTTTTCCCTCTCTGCTGGAATAATTTTAATTTTTGTCATTTCATAGTTACTGGGTGTCAACTGTGCCCTCACTATAGGAAGAAGGGTATTTTCTTTTTTCTTTTTAACTTTCTTTTTAATTTTTTAAAATTTACATACAAATTAGCATATAGTGGGGCGCCTGGGTGGCGCAGTCGGTTAAGCATCCGACTTCAGCCAGGTCATGATCTCGCGGTCCGTGAGTTCGAGCCCCGCGTCGGGCTCTGTGCTGATGGCTCAGAGCCTGGAGCCTGCTTCCGATTCTGTGTCTCCCTCTCTCTCTGCCCCTCCCCCGTTCATGCTCTGTCTCTCTCTGTCCCAAAAATAAATAAAAAACGTTGACAAATTAGCATATAGTGCAACAGTGATTTCAGGAGTAGATTCCTTAGTGCCCCTTACCCATTTAGCCCATCCCCCCTCCCACAACGCCTCCCGTAACCCTCAGTTTGTTCTCCATATTTATGAGTCTCTTCTGTTTTGTCCCCCTCCCTGGTTTTATATTGTTTTTGTTTCCCTTCCCTTATGTTCATCTGTTTTGTCTCTTAAAGTCCTCATATGAGTGAAGTCATAGGATTTTTGTCTTTCTCTGAGTGACTCATTTCACTTAGCATAATACCCTCTAGTTCCATCCACGTAGTTGCAAATGGCAAGATTTCCTTCTTTTTGATTGCTGACTAATACTCCATTGTATATATACACCACATCTTTATCCATTCATCCATCGATGGACATTTGGGCTCTTTCCATACTGTTGATAGTGCTGCTGTAAACATGGGGGTGCATGTGCCCCTTCAAAACAGCATACCTGTATCTCTTGGATAAATACCTAGTAGTGTAATTGCTTGGTCGTAAGGTAGTTCTATTTTTAGTTTTTTGAGGAACCTCCATACTGTTTTCCAGAGTGGCTGCACCAGCTTGCATTCCCAGAGAAATTTTTTGCAATGCAAATAACCAGCAATGAGTTAGCATCTAGAATATATTAAAAAGTCCTACAAGTTTTGTTTTGAAGTTTATTTATTTATTTTGAGAGAGAGAATGAGTGGGGGAGGGGCAGAGAGAGGGAGAGAGAGATCCCAAGCAGGCTCCACAATGTCAGTGCAAGGCTCTATGGGGTGAAGGAGGGGAGCTCAAAGGCATGGACCATAAGATCATGCCCAGAGCCAAAGTCAGTCACTACCAATTGAGCCACCGGGGGGGCCACTTACAAGTTGTTCTTTTAAAAGACACTGGGAAGGGGCGCCTGGGTGGCTCAGTCGGTTGAGCGTCCGACTTCAGCCAGGTCACGATCTCGCGGTCCGTGAGTTCGAGCCCCGCGTCAGGCTCTGGGCTGATGGCTCAGAGCCTGGAGCCTGTTTCCGATTCTGTGTCTCCCTCTCTCTCTGCCCCTCCCCCGTTCATGCTGTGTCTCTCTCTGTCTCAACAATAAACAAACGTAAAAAAATAAAAATAAAAATAAAAAAATAAAAGACACAGGGCACCTGGGTGCTCACTCGGTTAAGGGTCCATGGAACTTGGGCTCAGGTCATGATCTCACAGCTTGTGAGTATGAGTGTCACATCCGGGTCTCCACCGTCAGCACAGAGCCTGTTCTTCTGGTCCCCTCCGCTTCCTTGTCTCTCTGCCCCTCCCCTGCTCGAGCTCTCTCTCTCTGTGTCTTTCAAAATCAAGATTAAAAATAAATAAATAAAAAGTCACAATAAAAAAAATGGCAAATGATGCAAATAGGCATTTCAAATCGTAAGGTCCCTGTGGCGCCTGGGTGGCTCAGTCTGTTAGGCGTCTGAATTCAGTTCAGGTCATGATCTTGCGGTTCATGAGTTCGAGCCCCACCATCAGGCACTGTGCTGACAGCTCAGAGCCTGGAGCCTGCTTCAGATTCTGTGTGTGTCTCTCTCTCTCTGCCTCTCCCCCACTTGTACTCTCTCTCTCTCTCTCTCTCTCTCAAAGATAAATAAACATTAAAAAAAACAATCAAATCGTAGGGGCCCAGATGGTCAATAAGCCAACCTGAAAAACTTCTTGACATTAAAAGTAATCAGAAAAATTGTACATTAAATATATGCCAAGAATCCTCAGATATTAAACATCTAGTATTAATACATGTTTACACTTAAAAACATTTTTTTAAACATTTTATTTATTTTTGAGAGACAGAGAGAGCGCATGAGCAGGGGAAGGGCAGAGAGAGAGGAAGACACAGAATCCGAAGCAGGCTCCAGGCTCTGAGCTGTCAGCACAGAACCCGACGCGGGGCTCGAACTCACAAACCGCGAGTTCGTGACCTGGGCTGAAATCGGATGCTCAACCTACTGACCCACCCAGGCGCCCCGTGTTTACACTTTTAAGGGTGCAAGCCGGTATAATCACTTTCAAGAGCAACTTGGGAAAATCTAGCGATGCTGAGGGCTATGTCCTTACACCCAGCAATCCTCCCCCTGGGCGTAACTCCTAGGAAAATCAGGCATGTGCGTCATTATGCATGTGCGTAGGGAGACCGCAAACAGAAATGCTCACCCAGCACTGTTTGTAATAATGAAAAACTGGAATCACGTGAGGATGGATAACCGAATACAGAGCCACTTTTCCAGTAAATGCAAGAGCTACATATATCGACGTGGATGCCTCTAAAACCAGCGTCTCAATCAAGCAAATTATAGAAAAATGCACGCTGTCTGATGCCGTTTATAAAAAGTTCCAGAATATGCAAAACTAGCGTGCGTATGGTTTATGGTTATGGTTACTACATAAACTTGTGGGAAAAGTATAAAAACATGGATGGGAAGTCAATACAAAAAAATGTTAAAAATTGATAAAGCTGAGTATTTGATGAAGTGGGCACATGGGTATTTCATTATAGCATTCTCTTTACTTGTCTCGGTTTTTGAAATATTTATTTTTGAAATAAAAAGAGCACTCCATAGCTGGGGGTGGGGGACGGATTCAAGAGGGACAAGGCCCCGTTGGTGGCTTTGGCAGTGGGGGAGGGAGAGGTGGCAGGTGGCTGGGGGAGGGGTGTGGAGAGATGGGGACAGAAGGTGGGATTTAGATTTGTCCCTGTGGATGTGGCTATGTTTTTGCTTTGTTTTGTTTTGTCTTGAACACTATGTGGATGGGGAGGCTCGGTAAAAATGTTAACGTCGGACAATTTCAAGGGTTGCCCCTAAGGTAGCACAGCGCTGGCCTGGGTATAATCCATTCAGTGGTTTTGTTGGCAATCCGGTGGTAATTCCACTGCTGTTCAAACCCATGTGCAGGGAGACCCACGCGAGAACCTTCAGTGTGGCAGCCATCCCCGTGTGCCACCAAAGGCGGATGGATAAGCAGTCTGTGTGGAACCCTATCATACCTATTTTAGGTCTTTGCCAGACTAATCCCTTGAAATCTTGAGAAGCTTAACTAAAAAGCTTCTGCACAGCAAAAGAAACCATCAACAGAATGAGAAGCAACCTACAGCATGGGAGAAGATATTTGTACATCATATATCCGATAAGGGGTTAATACTCAAAATATATGAAGAACTCGTAGGACTCAATAGCAAACAAAAACAAAAAACCCAATTAAAAAAATGGGCAGAGGAACTGAATAGACATTTTCCCAAAGAAGACATACAGATGGCCAACAAGTGCATGAAAAGGTGCTCAATATCACTGGTCATCAGGGAAACGCTAATCAAAACTGCAGTGAGGTGTGAGCATGAGGTATGCAATGAGGTATGACCTCACACCTATTACAATGGCTACCATAAAAAAAGACAAGAGGTAAGTGTTAGGGAGCATGTGGGGAAAGAGAACCCTTGTCCACTGTTGGTGGGAAGGCAAATGGTGCAGCCACTGCGGAAAGCAGTATGGAGGGTTTTCAAAAAATTACACATAGAACTCCCTATGATCCAGCAATCACACTTCTGGGTTTATTTTCAAAGGAAATGAAAACAGGGTATCAAAGAGATATCTGCACTCCCGTATCCATTGCAACACTATTCACAGTAGCCAAGACATGGAGACAACCTATGTGTTCACCAACGGGTAAACGGATAAAAAAGCTGTGAATATATAAATATATATATACAGTGGCATAGTGTTCAAATTTGCCACCACGTAGATGGCCTTGAGGGCACTATGCTAGGTGAAATAAGTCAGACGGAGAAAGACAAATACTGCGTGGTATCACTTATATGCGGAATCTCAAATTAAAAAGGTCAAATTCATAGAAACGGAGAGTAGAAAAGTAAGTTGCCAGGGGCCGGGGGGAGGGGAAGCAGGGAGAGTAAAAGATACAAACTTTCAGCCATAAGATGAATGAGGCCGAAGGATCCAATGTATAGCATAGTGGCTATAGCTGATAACACTGAATTGTATAACTGAAGTTTGCTGAGAGCAGACTTTACATGTTCTTGTAGAAAAGAAAATAAGCAGGGGCACCTGGCTGGCTCAGTCAGTAGAGCATGTGACTCTTGATCCCGAGATCATGAGTTTGAGCCCCACATTGGGTGTAGAGATTACTTAAAAAAATAAAATCTAAATATATATATATGTGTGTGTGTGTGTGTGTGTGTGTGTGTGTGAGGTGATGATGGGTGTGTTAATTAACTAGATGGGAGGACTCCGTTCACAATGTATACATATATCAAATCATCACAATCTACGTCTTAAATATCTTTTAATTTTATTTGCTGATGCCTTTCAATAAAGCTAAAGAGAGGGAAATTATCCATTTTCCCATGATACGGAAATGCGAATACGCGTGTATAGTCATTTGTCATCTGACTCTTCTTGTGGTGGCCTTTGCCTTACAGACTTTTAAAAAGTTTCTACAGGGGCGCCTGGGTGGCGCAGTCGGTTAAGCGTCCGACTTCAGCCAGGTCACGATCTCGCGGATCAGCCAGGTCACGATCTCGCAGTCCGTGAGTTCAAGCCCCGCGTCAGGCTCTGGGCTGATGGCTCGGAGCCTGGAGCCTGTTTCTGATTCTGTGTCTCCCTCTCTCTCTGCCCCTCCCCCGTTCATGCTCTGTCTCTCTCTGTCCCCAAAAAAATAAACGTTGAAAAAAAAATTTTTTTTAAGTTTCTACATAGCCGAATCTATCAATCTTTTTTTTTTTTTAATTAAGTAATCTCTATGCCCAACATGGAGCTTGAACTCAAGACCCCAAGGTCGACAGTCACGCTCTACCCATGGAGCCAGCCAGGTGCCCCCACCAATCTTTTCTTTTATGGCGTTTAGGTTTTCTTTTGTACTTTAAAAGATTCTCTTCAGTTTGAGTTCTAAAAATTTCTCCTGTGGTTAAAAAAAAAAAAAATGAGATCAATATATACCAATATGAGTAGATCTCGAATAGTGTTTAGCGAAAAAACAAAACAAAACAAGGCGCCTAATGATATGTGCAGCATAACAGCGGTTTATGTAAATAAAAACTGCAAAAACAGTTACATATTTTCTGCGAACACAGTTATGTACATAAAATGCATTTTTAACAATTGGAAGGAACTCACCAAATTCAGCACAGTGTTCCTCCTGGTGGTGGGAGGAGATTAGAATGGGGTGGATGTGGACGTCAGGAGAGACATTAGCTTTATTTGTTATGCTACATTGTCTCAGTAAAGGACACTGTATTCGTATGTTATTTATATACGTTTGAAAGGTGTAAACATAAAATGCAAGAAAGAAAAGCAATAATGCCAAGATGTTTTACAGAGGTCATTTCTTGGGGGCCAGAGTATAGACAATGACATCTTTTTCCTTGCATTTGTTGGGTATTATTTTCATAAAAGATTTGAACTGTTTGCCGTTCAGGGAGGTGAGGAAGAGCAAATAAAGTATTGCATATAGGACAGTTTGTCCGTAAGCAAAGGTGTGTTATAATAATTCAGTCCCAATACATATTTGCTGGTTTGGAGGTAGCGAAAGGGCCACAGCCGCTTTGGAGACGTAGAGCAGAAACCGGACTCTTCTGCTGTGCTGGGGACGGAGGCACGGGTGTGTGGGTGAAGGGGGGTGCTGGCAACTCAGCAGGGTGGGAGTGGGGTTGATTGTGGTCAAGAACCCAGGCTTTTGAGTAAGACTCGCTTGGGTTCAATTTCTTAGTCTGCCTCTAAGTGGCTATATACATTTCAGGCACATGACTTAAGCTGTCTGAGCCTCAGTTTCCTCAGCTGTCAAATGGGGGTAATAATGCTTACTTTGCAGAGGTGCTAGTAATCACTGAGCCAGCTCTGGAAATCTTAAACTTGTTTAGTTCTGTCCTGCAAATACCCACCGCCATTAAGGGTTCAGAATCCTGTCCCCTTTTCCTGGGGCTTGAAAAGGGTATGGAAACGTGGGGGGGGGGGGGGGGGGCGGGGCAGGGAGGGGCTGCACGGTGTAGCATTTAGGCAGGAAAGCCAAAAGGCAAATCCTGTAAAACATTGCCTCTGCTGGTGGCCATCAGGCCAGGGTGAATGCTGGTGGAAAGGGCAGTGATGTGGTGGATGTGGGTGCACGTGGGTGTAATTATCAGAATGGAGGAGAGGTGCTCCCAGGCACTCAGCCCCCGCTGGGTGCCAGTGTTTCAAATAACCCTCCCTGTAGTGGGTTTGGCCGAGTCTACCCCTTGAGCCCTTCCTTTTCACGTAAGGCTCCTCCTCTTCTTAGGAAACTACTTGCAGGAAAAGCCTCCTTCCTCCTCTTTCCTTTCAGAATAACACGATGGCTCATCAACCTGGAGCTAGTTGCCTCTCTGGGAAGGTATAAGCCCCCTCCCCTTCCGGAGCAGCAAAAGAAGGGCAGGCAAAGGGAAGAAAGCCTGAACTCTCACCCCTGCAGCAAAGGGAACTGAGACCGTGCGACGCCTGGCAGTGGCAGGTGCCCACCACGTTATTGTAGCCAAAGTGCCTTTCTCCAAACACTGGATAAGCAAGTGATATTAATAAGAACCCGACAAATTGAAGAACTGCTGATTTAAACAAAGTTAAAGAGGCCGATTGGGCGATCTGCCTGAATCTTTAAATTCTACTGCTCCTTGTGGGTTCCCAAGGAGGATTTTACACAAAAGGACTGCACGCTCTTCCCTTAACTTCTGCACCGTGGGGCTCTGGTCCAAGGAGTACATGCTAAGTGTCTCGTGGACATACAGTCCCAAACACCATGTCAGAAATAGGTGATGTGATCGGATTACAGCAATTGTGATGATCATTCTTTGCCTTATGAAGCCTGGGCTTTCAGACTGTGGCTGACGGTTGGGGGGCCACCAGGCCCAAGCTCCCAATTCCATCATCTTGGGATAGATGGGTGACTATTAATTGTGGAGGGAGGGGACAAGGCGGGGCTTCCATATTTGAATCATCCGGAGAACTTCTTCAGGCCACACCACCTTCTCCTCCCTCTCCCCACCTGTCTGAGCACCCCAGGGCCTCATGCATTCCCCCCTGAATCTCTAGCTGGCAAATACAGGGCCTGGTGCAAAGTAGGTGCTCAGCACATGTTGTTTTAATCAGAGTAGAGTTCTTTACCGGGGCATAGTTTTGGTGTTTGTTTTGTTTTGTTGTTTTGTTTTGCTTTCTTTTATGTAGGCCTAATGCCCAGCGCAGAAACAGTACTCCAGGTCATGAACTCAGGACCCCAAATTCAAGACCTGAGCAGAGATCTAGTGTTGGACGCCTAACCAACTGAGCCACCCAGGCGTCCATCCCTACCTGGGCATAGTTTTTAAAGAATTTTCTTATTTCTAGGGTGAGGTAGATTAAAGTTTCTAAAGATTTGAAAAATAGATGATTGTATTTGGCTAGGTGGGGGGATATATTTTTCAACATTTATTTATTTATTTATTTTTTAATTTTTTTTTCCAACGTTTATTTATTTTTGGGACAGAGAGAGACAGAGCATGAACGGGGGAGGGGCAGAGAGAGAGGGAGACACAGAATCGGAAACAGGCTCCAGGCTCTGAGCCATCAGCCCAGAGCCCGACGCGGGGCTCGAACTCACGGACCGCGAGATCGTGACCTGGCTGAAGTCGGACGCTTAACCGACTGCGCCACCCAGGCGCCCCTCAACATTTATTTAATGAGGGGCGCCTGGGTGGCTCAGTCGGTTAAGCAACTGACTTCGGCTCGGGTCATGATCTCACAGTTCGTGGGTTTGAGCCCCGCATCGGGTTCTGTGCTGACAGCTTGGAGCCTGGAGCCTGCTTCCGATTCTGTGTCTCCCTCTCTCTCTGCCCCTCCCCCACTTGTGCTCTGTCTCTGTCTCTCTGTCTCTCTCTCTCTCAAAAATAAATTACAAAAATGTAAAAAAAATTTTTTTTTTAAAAAAACATTTAATGAAAAATTTCAGACATAGATAAGAGTAGAGGAAATTGTTTGATGAACCCAGTGATGGGATTTTGCTCACAAGATTAGGTCAGCTTCTAACTTGTTGAGTGGGACTTATAAGCCCAGATTTTAAAAAAATGTTCATTCATTTATTTTGAGAGAGAAACAGAGAGCACGAGAGCAGGGGAGGGGCAGAGAGAGCGGGGAGAGAATCCTGATGCAGGCCTCGATCCCACAAAACATGTGATCATGACCTGGGCCGAGATCAAGAGTCGGACACTTAACCGACTGAGCCACCCAGGGGCCCCCAAGACCTTTTTTTAATTAAACTTTTTATTTTGAGATAACTGTAGGTTCACAGGCACCTGTGGAGATGATCCAGAGAGATCTCACGTGCCCTTTCCTCAGTTTCCTACAGTGGTAACATCTTAGCAAACTATAGCCCAAAATCCAAACCAGGAAAGTGACTTTGATACAATCTACTGATGCTGTAATTTTCCCAGTTTTACATGTACCTGTGTGTGTGTGTGTGTGTTTAGTTACACATCACATGTGTAGCTTCGTGTATCTACCACAACAGTCTATCTATCCCCAGAGAACAGATCTATCCCCATAAGGATCCCCTTCTCTCACACCTCCAGTCAGGGGTTTTGAGTGTTTCGTGTCAGAGATTAAGGAGAGGGAGGCAAAAAAAAAAAAAAAAGGACAGGACCTAGTATGACAAAATAAGAAATATACGTTTGATCTCTGCCCTGGTTCCTGGCACAGAGCTCCTAAAACCCTTGTAACTTCCTAAGAGATAGGAATGCTAAGAGCATCTTTTTTCTAACATTTGGTATTTGACCTAGAGCTCCTATAGCCCTAAGAATATCCTGGGTGATAAGAGTGTTTTCTTTTTTTTTTTTCTTCAATATATGAAATTTATTGTCAAATTGGTTTCCATACAACACCCAGTGCTCATCCCAAAAGGTGCCCTCCTCAATACCCATCACCCACCCTCCCTTCCCTCCCACCCCCCATCAACCCTCAGTTTGTTCTCAGTTTTTAAGAGTCTCTTATGCTTTGGCTTTCTCCCACTCTAACCTCTTTTTTTTTTTCCTTCCCCTCCCCCATGGGTTTCTGTTAAGTTTCTCAGGATCCGCATAAGAGTGAAAACATATGGTATCTGTCTTTCTCTGTATGGCTTATTTCACTTAGCATCACACTCTCCAGTTCCATCCACGTTGCTACAAAGGGCCATATTTCATTCTTTCTCATTGCCATGTAGTACTCCATTGTGTATATAAACCACAATTTCTTTATCCATTCATCAGTTGATGGACATTTAGGCTCTTTCCATAATTTGGCTATTATTGAGAGTGTTGCCATAAACATTGGGGTACAAGTGCCCCTATGCATCAGTACTCCTGTATCCCTTGGGTAAATTCCTAGCAGTGCTACTGCTGGGTCATAGGGTAGGTCTATTTTTAATTTTCTGAGAAACCTCCACACTGTTTTCCAGAGTGGCTGCACCAATTTACATTCCCACCAACAGTGCAAGAGGGTTCCCGTTTCTCCACATTCTCTCCAGCATCTATAGTCTCCTGATTTGTTCATTTTGGCCACTCTGACTGGTGTGAGGTGATATCTGAGTGTGGTTTTGATTTGTATTTCCCTGATGAGGAGCAACATTGAGCATCTTTTCATGTGCCTGTTGGCCATCCGGATGTCTTCTTTAGAGAAGTGTCTATTCATGTTTTCTGCCCATTTCTTCACTGGGTTATTTGTTTTTCGGGTGTGGAGTTTGGTGAGCTCTTTATAGATTTTGGATACTAGCCCTTTGTCTGATATGTCATTTGCAAATATCTTTTCCCATTCTGTTGGTTGCCTTTTAGTTTTGTTGGTTGTTTCCTTTGCTGTGCAGAAGCTTTTTATCTTCATAAGGTCCCAGTAATTCATTTTTGCTTTTAATTTCCTTGCCTTTGGGGATGTGTCAAGTAAGAGATTGCTACGGCTGAGGTCAGAGAGGTCTTTTCCTGCTTTCTCCTCTAGGGTTTTGATGGTTTCCTGTCTCACATTCAGGTCCTTTATCCATTTTGAGTTTATTTTTGTGGATGGTGTGAGAAAGTGGTCTAGTTTCAACCTTCTGCATGTTGCTGTCCAGTTCTCCCAGCACCATTTGTTAAAGAGACTGTCTTTTTTCCATTGGATGTTCTTTCCTGCTTTGTCAAGATGAGTTGGCCATACGTTTGTGGGTCTAGTTCTGGGGTTTCTATTCTATTCCATTGGTCTATGTGTCTGTTTTTGTGCCAATACCATGCTGTCTTGATGATTACAGCTTTGTAGAACTGATACATGAATTCAGCAAAGTTGCAGGATACAAAATCAATGTACAGAAATCAGTTGCATTCTTATACACTAATAATGAAGCAACAGAAAGACAAATAAACTGATCCCATTCACAATTGCACCAAGAAGCATAAAATACCTAGGAATAAATCTAACCAAAGATGTAAAAGATCTGTATGCTGAAAACTATAGAAAGCTTATGAAGGTAATTGAAGAAGATATAAAGAAATGGAAAGACATTCCCTGCTCATGGATTGGAAGAATAAATATTGTCAAAATGTCAATACTACCCAAAGCTATCTACACATTCAATGCAATCCCAATCAAAATTGCACCAGCATTCTTCTCGAAACTAGAACAAGCAATCCTAAAATTCGTATGGAACCACAAAAGGCCCCGAATAGCCAAAGTAATTTTGAAGAAGACAAAAGCAGGAGGCATCACAATCCCAGACTTTAGCCTCTACTACAAAGCTGTAATCATCACGATAAGAGTGTTTTCTTATTCTAATGAGACTCTTGGTGGGCTCTTGGGTGGGGGCTGGCCATAAAGAAAACCAAGCCACGATTAAAAGCTTAGGACTTTCCACCCATCTCCCATCCTCCAGAGAAGGGAGAAGTGTTGGCAATTAGGTGAGTCATTGATCTGGCCTACAGGATGAAGCCTCCACAAAATCCCTGAACTATGGGGTTCGGAGAGCCTCCAGGTTCGTGAACACATCCTCTTGCTGGGAGAGTGACATACTCCAACTCCGTAGGGACAGAATCTCCTACATTTGGGACTCTTCTGCACCCCACCTGAGGACCTCTTCTTCTGATTATTATCCGTATCCCCCATCATTTCCTTTGTAACAAACCAGCAAACATAAGCAAGTGTTTCCTGCATCGTAGGCTGACATAACAAGGTATCGAACGTGAGTAAATTACGGGAACCCTCAGCTTGTAGCCAAGTTGGACAGAAGTGGGAGTAACCTGGGACCTACTACTTGTGATGGGTGTCTGAGAGGGGAACAGTCTGGTGGGGCTGAGCCCTCAGCCTGCAGGGTCAGTGGTAACTCCAGGCGGTTAGGGTCAGAGTTGAATTCTGGAACACCCAGTTGCAACCAGAGAGCTGGAGAATGCTTCAGCGTGGATAAACTGCTTCCCCCACCAAATTTGGTGTCCGAAAGTGTTGAGCAGGAAGAAGAAGCAGTGAGTGTTTCGTCCTCTGAGGCAGCTGCAGTGCGAGAAGAACTTTGTGGAAAGAACAGGGAAGATTGAAGGGGATTTTAGGTTTGCAGTGAGTGGTATGGCTCCTCTATTTCCTCCCAAATCTAAAGAATCACCCATCAATTTGTTTAGAGTTGGATTTGGCTGGGAAGGGCGTGGTGAGGTACTGATTTGGGTTCAAATGGAATCTCAGCTGATCACCACCACTGCCTGGGCAGGAGGTATGGTCTCCATGTCTGAGGGCAGAGAAGAGATCGAACTGAAGGGACTTATCCAAGGTCACACAGCATGTAGGCAACAGGCTCTGGGAAAATGCAGGTTTGGAACGCACTGCTCCCTGGGCTCATGTCTGGCTGAGTCTGTCAAGACAAAACTGGAGTCGGGGAGCCTGGGTGGCTCAGTGGATCAAGCATCTGACTGTTGATTTCGGCTCAGGTCATCATCTCATGGTTCATGAGTTCGAGCCCCAGGTCAGGGTTCAGATAGTGCAGAGCCTGCTTGGGATTCTCTCTCCTTCCCTCTGTCTCTGCCCCGCAACCCCCCATCCCACCCCACCCCTGCACTCTCTAAATATAGATAAATAAACGTTAAGAAAAAAACAAGACAGGGACCCCTGGGTGGCTCAGTCGGTTAAGCATCGAACTTTGGCTCAGGTCATGATCTCGTGGTCTGTGGGTTTGAGCCCCACGTCTGGCTCTGTGCAGACAGCTTGGAGTCCAGAGCCTGCTTCGGATTCTGGATCTCCCTCTCTCTCTGCCCCTCCCCTGCTCACACTCTCTCTTTCTCTTTCAAAAATAAATAAACATTAAAAAAAATTTTTTTTAAGAAAAAACAACACAGAAACAGAAACAAACTCAAAGGGGCCCAGAGGGAATGCCTGCTTAACCCAGCTCTACCCCTTCCTGGGGATCCCCCAGGGAACAGAGCCACCCCCAAGTCACCCTCCACTTGTGTCCTGCTCTCATCCCCACATCCTGTGAATCAGGGTGTCCTGTGCCTCAAGGCATCTTAAACCCTTCTCATCACCTCCACCATAACCACCCCAGTCAAACCTCATCACCTCCCGATGGATTATTTTGCAAAAGCCTCCTAAACAGTTTTTTTTAATGTTTTATTTATTTTTGAGAGGGGGGGCGGGTAGGGGCAGAGAGCGAGGGAGACACAGAATCGGAAGCAGGCTCCAGGCTCTGAGCTGTCAGCACAGCACCCGCCGCGGGGCTCAAACCCACAGACCGTGAGATCGTGACCTGAGCCCAAGTCAGACACTTAACCAACTGAGCCACCCAGGTGCCCCTAAACAGTTTTATTTTTTAAAGTAAACTCTACCCCCAACATGGGACTCGAACCCACAACTCCAACATCAAGAGGCCCATGCTCTACCGCCTGAGCCAGCCAGGAGCCCCCCCATAGTTTCTTTGCTTCACCTGTCCTCCAGCCTGAGTGAGCTAAGTCAAGGGTTGGCCAGCTACAGCCTGCAGGCCAAATCTGGTCCATGAGCTAAAAGTGATTTTTACGTTATTAAATGGTCGGGAAAAAACTGCCGAGAGTAATACTTTGTGACACATGAGAATATGAAATTCAGGTTTTATTGTCCCTCAGTACATTTTATTGGAACACAGTCACACTCATATGTTTCTATATCGCCCGCCGCTGCTTCCGCAGAGCTGAATAGTCGCCACGGAGATCAGACGGCCGGCCAAGTCTAAAACCTTCACTACCAGGGCCTTTACAGAGAATGTCTGCTGACACCACCCCTTCTCCAGTCTCTTCAGTGGGCCTCTTCTTCCTCTCAGAGGGAGATCTGCAGTCCCAAAGGCCTCCACCCACCTCTCTGACTCATCTCCTGTCCTGTGTCTCCCCCACTATCACACTTCGTCATGCTGGGTCCCCTCCCCCCATTCATTGTGCACTCTAGAACCTTTCCTCCTCAGAAGCGCCGTTTCCCTGTCGCAGTGCTCCTGTGCTCTTCTTTCCAGGACTGACTCATTTTTCTCCAGGTGTCCACTTCAGTGTCGCTTCTTCAGAGAGGCCTTCCTTGTCCACTCCGGCCCCGTCCCTGTTACTCCATCTCGTTCCCTGCTTATTTCTTCATTGCACTTTTGCCTCCTTGCTTATTTCCTGTCCCCTGCACCAGGACACAAGCTCCATCTGGGCAGAGCACTTATTAGATGCCCGATGATTGTGGCCTAAAAATGAATGAATGAATGTATGTATGAACGTGAAGCCTTTCTTGGCCCAGGAGCTGTGTGCCCGTTTCCCTAGCAGGGTAGCCCCTGTCTCATAGATGGACATATTCCCACCAGCTCCTCCTTAGTGTTTTTTTCTCCTCTTGGCCCCGCTGCTGTTATTAACCACCATGACTTTCTTGTATGTATTTATTTATTTATTTTTAATTTTAATGTTTATTTTTGAGAGAGAGAGAGAGACAGAGACAGAGTGTGAGCAGGGGAGGGGCAGAGAGAGGGAGACCGAGGATCTAAAGCAGGCTCCATTCTGTCACCAGAGAGCCCAACAGGGCTCGGATCCACAAACCGTGAGATCATGACCTGAGCCAAAGTCAGACCCTTAACTGACTGAGCCACCCAGGCGCCCTGTGTATTTCTTTTCCAAAGAAGTTGTTGGCCTCAAGGTCATTCTGCAAGAACCAAGGAGACGGGGGTACTTAACCAGTTTAAGGAAGAAATGTTTCCCCTTCTCAACAGGTGAAAAGGTTCCTTCTTTTATCATCAAGGGCCCCAGGGATGCCTGGGCGGCTCAGTCGATCGAGCGTCCGACTTGGGCTCAAGTCATGATCTCGCAGTTTGTGGGTTCGAGCCCTGCATTGGTCTCTGTGCTGACAGCTCAGAGCCTGGAGCCTGCTTCAGATCCTGTATCTCTCTCTCTCTCTCTCTCTGCTTCTCCCCCACTTGTGCTCTGTCTCTCTCTGTCTCTTAAAAATAAATAAACGTTAAAAAATATTTTTTAAAAAAGAGCCCCAATCCATAAAAAAGATTAGTCATGGAAACATTCGCATTTAGCGACTGGCACAAACATAAAAAGTTTCAACTCACTTCTAAGTAACAGAAAGCAGCCTCAGCCAATGGACCCAGAAAATTGCAATGTCATAGGCAGACTGGGGTATGTATATGTGGAAGGCACTGTGGCCAGGGTAGATTCGCGAGATTATCCCACAATAAAAAAATAATCTGCACGCCTGCAACCAATATCTCACTGTATCTTAACTAACCAGATTTGACGTAAAAAATTTAAAAAGGAAGAAAAAAAAAAACCCAACCCCCAAAGCTCGCTGTCTGAAAACAACACAACTCCATTTCTTTCTCACATTACACTTCCATCCTGGGTTGGCAGAGACCTTGGAACATGGAACCCGGGAACCCAGGAAGGCAGAGCAGCCGCCATCTTGAATGTTACCCCTTTCTGTGCCAAAAAGAGACCTTCAAATGCTCTGACGGACAAGGGCAGAGCGCTTCCGCTCATCAGCCAGAGCTAGTCCCATTCACGAGGGACAGGAGAGCAATCCCATCCTGTGCCTGGAAGGCAGACGGTTGGGAGTATTTGATGAACAGCAGTAACCACAACCACACAGGGCGAAGAAAATTTGTTCTCTTTAGAGGAAAAATAAGACCAGGGAAGGGGAAGGGAGGGCAAGGAAGGTAGGAGGTGAGAAGAAAGGCCTCAGAGGCTC
Organism: Prionailurus viverrinus; assembly: GCF_022837055.1. Lineage (NCBI taxonomy): Eukaryota > Metazoa > Chordata > Mammalia > Carnivora > Felidae > Prionailurus > Prionailurus viverrinus. Next base: position 145,307,248 of record NC_062562.1, read on the forward strand.
CCACGGGCCTGCCAGTCAGCCCAGCACTCCGGTCACACTTGTTCGTTCACCTGGGCTGTAAATTTCTGTGTGTCATCTATTGTCACGGTGTTTGAAAAGCTGCTTATGCCCTAGTCTTCAACTACTCTTGACTCTTACACATGTATAGCACCCTTCCAAATGGGTGAGTCACAGCAATCCTCCTCGGGTAAAATTATTCTCCAAGCTCTGGCTTCAGTGAGCAACAGCATATAATCCCTGGGCAACCCACGACACCAAGGCATGAACTCGGGAACGGGCACAGGGGCTGACAGTGTTTCACACGCACCTACCAGTAACGACGGCCGATCAGTAAAGGACGCCTCTGGTTTCTCTTTCGGGCTGACCCTCAACCGTGTTTTCCACTGACGTCCAACCCTTCCAGCTCGGTGGGGGAACTTCTTTTGGAGCCGTGCGGTTCACCAGAACTTTCTGCAACAATGGAAACGTTCCGCGCCCGCAACTGTCCAGTAGGGTAGGCTAGCCGCCAGCCAGATGTGGCTATTGAGCGCTGGCAATGTGGCTAATGAGACCAAAGGGCTGAGTTTTGAAGTTTACTTAATGTCGAGGAGTTTAAGATTGAATAAATATTCCACGTGACTAGTGTCCACTGTATTGTACAGCACAGCTTTCGGGAAGAAAAAAAAAAAAAAACCTGCAGCTTGTATTCAGCCTTATCTGTGCTTTGCCAAGAAAAAGATAGCACTGGGCCAGGAAGACCAATACGAAAGCCGGTCGTGGTGTGTTTGATTCCAATACCTCCTTCTGACTCACACTGCCTTGCTTCAGATCTCTTATCCGGGGAAGATGTCCAGACTGTTTCTTATGTGAGTGGCCTCTCATTGGATGGGGGGAGGACTGCTGACCAAGGGCTACCCTCCCGGCGGCGGCGGGCTGCCTAGAAGACTCTACCGAGTCTTTGAAGGAGCAGAGGCGATTGGCTAAGTCTAGCAGTCTGCCTTCCCTGGGATTTGAAAAGGTCCGGCCAATCAGCAGTGAGAGGAGAGCCGGAGCAGACCAATGGAAACAAGAGAGGCCGGTGTTCCTGACCTCTGCGCGGGTTCAAATCCCCGTTCCCAGCCATAGATCCTTAAACAAACATGCAGCTGAAGTACCCTTTCCCTGAAGGTGGACTGAGTGACTATGTGTTCTTTGCTTCGAAAGATATTAAGTAACTAAAATTCCTCCAATTCGGGGTCTCTCAACGTGGCACCATTGGCATTTGGTGCTAGGTGATTCTTTGTTGTGGGGCTGACCTGTGCATTGCAGAATCTTTGGCTTCTATGCGCTGGGTGCCTGTAGCACTGCCCGCCCACCCCCTGCCAGTCACGATAACTAAAAATGTCTCCAGACATTGCCAAATGACCCCTGGTGGGGGAAGGGGGACAAAAATCTTCACTCCCCGCCCCCTGGAGAATTAACTCTCCGACACTGTATCCCAAGTCGACCTCTTCTGGCCTCCTTGAGGACAAAAAGATAAAAGCAGCCGTTTATTCCTAGCAAATTCACAGCTCTCCCTCCCTCTCTTCTCCAGGCTAAATAAAGATAGCTTTTTTAGTCTTTTTCCTAGAGTCTGTTTCACAGATATTGATGGCGACATCTAAAGATGAGGCTGGAACCATTTGGTTGAGAGGGACTCTGTTCCCTTAACTCTACCTATTTATAGAGACAGAGGAACAGACACATCCACGCAGCCCTGCGACACTGGCAGCTCCCTGGTCAAGGAAATAGCACCTCGGAGCTCAGTGCTGGGCTGAGCCGTTCTTCGTTCCTCTGGTTCTCCTCGTGAGCTGATTCAGACCCGCTAAGCCATCAAATTGCTAATTTACAAAAAAAGAGGGAAATGATCCTTCAAGCCATCGACATTCATCTCTTCCCATCCCTCTAAATATTCCAATTGTTTCTGCCATCGCTCCACTTGCTATTCTCAGAGAAACCTCAAACTCAACCAAAACCAACCCCCTGGTCTTCTTCCTCAAACCCATGCTGTTGCCAGTGTTTTCTACTGTATCCACCTAGTTTCTCAAATCAGAAGCCTGGGAGTCATCCTCTGAAAGGATGCGAAAGGAAAAGACTGATACAAGAGTCTGCAGAGGGAAATAGTGGTCAACTCATGGAGGGTTTTGTGTGCTGTTGCTAAGGCTTTTCCTTGTCGATGGCTGCCTCCCCTTCCTCATCAGCCATTTCCTCGCTAACTTGCCATAGTTTGACTTGCGTCCCATCTGGCCACTCTAAATGCTTCTACTGTATTCACATATCCCACCCACGGGGAGGGGTCTATACAGGGTGCGTGCACCAGAGGGCACAAATCTCGGGGCCATCTTGGAATCCTACCTCCCAGCCCCTAGTGCTGTACCCTGCTGCCCCTGTTTCAAACTCAACATTCTTGGAGACGAATGCTCTCCTAAACTGACTCCATGTTTCAACTTCACCATTTAAGGAAATGAGGCAATGACACAGACTGTTAGCTCTAAATCCCTCGTCTTTTATAGAAACAGAATCCGCTTCTACCATAGCTGATATGACAGCATTTTTAGCTGGGTAGTTAGAAAAGGCCGCTTAGAAAGCAAAGACCACGGGCTACCTGGGTGGCTCAGTTGGTTAACCATCCGACTCTTGATTTCAGCTCAGGTGATGATCTCGCGGTTTGTGAGTTCGAGCCCTGAGTCAGGCTCTGTGCTGATGGTGCAGAGCCTGCTTGGCATTTCTTCTCTCTCCCTCTCTCTGCCTTGCACTCTCTCTCTCTCTCTCTCTCTCTCAAAATAAATAAACTTAAAAAAGAAAAGAAAACAGAGACCACACTTCTTAGCATCTCTTGCAACCAGGTGTGACCATAAGACGAATTTCTGCACAAAGGAATATAAGTGGAAGTGATGAGTGGCGGCTATAAGGAATCCCCCTCAAGTGACCCTAGCTCTTGGCTTTTGCCAGTTCTTCATTCCTTTCTCCATGTGGATACTGGAACTCAAGTGCCACCACCTGGTACCATGAGAATAAAGACCACGCCCCAGGATGGCAGATGAGTGAGTTTTCAGAAGCCTTGGTCTCCAAGAACTTTGTGGAACAGAGCTGCCCTCCCAGCTTTGAACTGCAGGCCTCTGGACCTACAACAGGTAGAGAAATAAAGAAAAAAATGGCTTTTGTTTAAGCCATTGTTGATTTGAGTGTCTGATACTCAGAGTTAAATATAATCCTAACCAACACAGGGGTTATTTCTTCAGTCCCACTAGACTTGAAAACTTAAATTTATTTTTCTTCCCTCAAGCCTCTAATCTCTTGTGCCCACCAAGGTCCTAAATCCTGTTGATTCTTCCTTTGCGCTTCACCTCACACTCATCCTTTCTTTTCAATTTCCACTGCATGTTCTGATCCCAGCCTCTTCTCCTGATTCCATCTCTCTCCCTCCAAGCAAGGCTGCAAAACCCCCAGATTCCTCAGGGATCATATTCATCATGTCACTCCCCGTCCTTAAACCCTAAAACCTGGGTTCCTGTTGTGCTTCATAGGATGAAGACCCAACATTTCACCCTGTCATTAAACAGTTCTGACGGTATAATCCCAACACTTTCAGCTTCTCCTTCCTCCCATACAGATCTCCCCAACATCCAGAGAGTCCCCCAGACAGCCCATTTTGTCCTTTACTTTGTGCTGGAGATCCTCAGCCCTGGTGGCACATTAGAATCATCAAGAGCCATTGAACGTGACTAGCGCCCAGCATGTTAGCTCTCAATACATGAAGGTGTTCTCTCCTGTGAGCCACAGAGCAGCTCTTCTGGAGGCAGGTACTCTCACCATTCTACGGAAGAGAAAACAAGAAATTTATGAAGTTCACAACATCACTCCTGGTCAGATGGCCAGCGAGTCAGGAGCCAGGATTTCAACAGAAAGGACTTCCCTCTACACCCTCTAAACTCCTGGATAGTCTTTTGTACTATATTACAGATAATTACAAATTAAAAATAGTTTCTAATAGCATGGAACATGATTATTTGCCAATAAATCACAAAGTACAAATGAACATTTAAAAACTACAAATGTCTGGTCCTCACCCGAGACCAGCAGAATCTGAATTTCTTGGGAGTGGGGTCTGAATATGTTTATATCATCTTCAGTTTTCTCCCAAGGTGATTCTAAGGTGCAGCCGGAGTTGAGACCCACTGCTTTATACAGTCGCTCTCATCTACCTGTCTTCCTTTCATGCCCTCCCTCCACTCCAGGCCCTACTTATCTTTCGGGGTTCAGTCCAAGTGTCAGTGTGTAGCTAGCCAGCTTTCTCCAGCCTGAGTGATCCCTTTTCTGAATGTTGGTTGCAAAACTTGTCCACACCAGCTGAGCTGGCACCTCCTCTACCTCTCGGTTTGAATCCAGCCCTTGGTTTCATGCCACTGGATCCTTGGCAGGTTTCCCAAATTTAATCATTTGCTGCTCAGCTACCCCCACCTCTGCCCCAAAGAGCAGCAAGCACAATTGTTCCTCTATCAGAAGCAAGACCTGAACTTAGGGTCCTGCAAAGTCATAGCCTTGGCTAAGCGCTCCCCTCTCAGCAACTGGAAGCCAGGAAGACACGGGGAAATAGACTGTGGTTAAGTGGAAGGAGGACCAGCCCAGTGGAGGAGACAAATGTGGACAAGGGTTTTCCAGGACTCTCAGATTCAGATGTGGAGGTTGGCAAAATGATGATGGGGCTGATGATGCCTGTAGAGAACACGCTGGACTCATGTACTGGGTAATGTTGAGAGCAAAGCCTGGGCAGGGCCTGGGATAATATTTGATGGTCAAGGAACGAACTGAGAAGCTAATTTGAGTAAAAGGGTCATGTGACCAATTAAAGTTGTTGAAAAACTGAATGAATGGATTTTCACTTGTGTTACTGGAAGAATTTAGGGGCTATGGCATCCTTGTTTAGTACAGGAGGCTGCCAGACAAGAGAGGCTAGGAAGGCATGAGATGGAGGGCCGGATGGGGAGGAAAGGACCCATGGCCAATAGAGGTCCAGCCAGCTGGAGGTCAAATCCAAAAAGAGCTGCCCACTCTGCCACTTGCCCACCTACAGCCCCCAGGTTCAAGGATCTTGGGGCTCCGGTTGGCTGGGCCAATTTTTAGTGAAGACAAGAGTACGGCCAGGTCTCCATATCTGTGCTGACAACCCTGCTTGATTATTCCATTCCACCATGAAGCAGGTGAAGAAAAGAGTCTTAGGGAGGGGGCATCACGTGTCATGAGTTACATGATGACTCAATGGCCAAACTGGGATTTGAAGCCAATTTTCTTTTCTTTTTTTTTTTTATTTTTAAAAATGTTTTTATTTTATTTTTGAGAGAAAGACAGTCAGAGTATGAGCAGGGGAGGGACAGAGAGAGAGGGAGACACAAAATCTGAAGCAGGCTCCAGGTTCTGAGCCATCAGCACAGAGCCTGACGCGGGGCTCAGACTCACGAGCTGTGAGATCGTGACCTGAGCCGAAGTCGGACTCTTAACCGACTGAGCCACCCAGGCGCCCCGAAGCCAATTCTCTTAATTCCCAGCCCAGTGCTCTTTCTTCTTGACTCTGTGGCCAAGTTAGTCACTTTGCCTTTGCAGGGCTCAGAACAAGGCCTCCAGTGGGAGACTGGAGGTCTCTCCTCCCGGCCTCTCTGTGTTCAGCAGGAGGTCCCAGGTCTTCTCTGACTGAACCTGTTCCTGCAAATGAAGTGGAAGCTGAGTGTAACACAGCAGCCTCTGGGGAGACAGCTGGCAGGTTCCTCCCTAGATCACTGGCTTTCTGGTCCCATTGCCATTAACATGACACAGTAAGGTCAGCCACTGCTTTCGGGGCCCCGTGGGAAGCCTGGCATGAAGATCAGCTCTGCAATGAAACTCGCTGCCCACATGACAAACAATATCTTGATCTTCCCAGGCTTGGGGTAGAGGAAGACAAAGTCTATTCCAAAGTGTAATTGTATGGGAAAGGCCAAAGTGGTCAACATATCAGTGGAATCTTTCCAAGGAACATGCCATTCCTACAGCTCTGCTGGGGGAAGTCATGACCACTTAAGTTCAAGCAACCCCCCACCCCTACTGGGGCCTCCTCCAGCCCAGCTGACCAGACCAGTGGGGGATGTCCGACCCAAGGGTTGTAGATCTCTGCACATGCCAGGAACCGAGAGGTGGACTGGGTCAACCTGGGCTAGCCAGGAACCTTGGTATTCACTTGGGTCCTCAGATTCTCCCCTTGCTAGTAATTTGAACTGGAGCTTGGAGAGAAAGCCAGAACGAAGCAAGTGACAAGCGAGTTGCTGAGCAGTCTTCCAGGCAGCACGCCAACACGGGATCTTGCAGCTCCTGATGCTTTTGGGGCTGCGAGACAGCCCAGGCAGTCAACAGAGCCCCCCTGGATCCCAAACAGCCCTCCAGGTCCCCCTTGCTTCCCAGTGTCCGCCACTTCTGAACATAGCCAGAATATCCTTACTGCCTTACCCACGCACGTCTCTTCACAACCCGGCCGGTTACCTGTGGCAGCAGGAGTGAGTCCCCATCACCAATGCTGCAATGGCAGCAGAGACGCACTTGTGCAGAGGTGCATCTGGGGGGCAGAGTAGGGTGCTGTTGCTCCACTCTGCGAGAACCCCTCCAGTCCCCACCTTGGAGGAGAAGGAGTGCTACATTAGGGGATCTGGCAGGCCCGTGGGGACTTACAGTCTGAAAAAATAGATATGCCCACCAGCCTGGGATGCACAGCCGAGACAGTCTCTGGAAGCAAAGCGGCCAGGGTGGAGCTGGGCCAAGAATGAGAGAGTCACAGGCCTGCATGTGTGTGAAGGGGGCTGGTAGCTGCCACATTTTCCCTGGCGGGGACAGAGCCCCTGCCTCACTCTGAGGGTCCAGTTTATTGTTGTTCACTGAGCAACTTGCTGCTGCGGGCCCAGATGAGACTAGGGTCTGTCCTGTCATTGCAAGACACGGGCTTTCCTGCCAAACAGCTGATTGGGCAGATTTCGGCTCTGCCCCCATGGGTCTCTTCCTTCCCTCACTTCCCCCTCATCCTCCCAGGTTGCCAAACATACTCTGCTCTTTCCCCCAGAGTAGAAGGAAAGTGAGAAAGATGCTCTCCCAGGGCCTCCCTCCTGAGGGTGGAGTGGAACGGGGCGTCTTCACACTGACATTTCCGAGGTCTCTCAGCCCTGACCAGCAGAGAGATCCCCGTCAGCATCATTGTCCATCTCAGGCCAGGCCCTCGGCTGAGAGATGACGAGCAGACCTGCCGAGTTCTGCATGTTCTGTGGGGCTGGGCTGGGCACGGCTGGGCTATGTGGGGCACACGGAGGTGGGCAAGACCCAGTTTTGGCTCTGAGAAGTTACAGCCCAGCAGGGAGATGTGTGGCTTACAGAGAACGGTAATTCAGGACAGAATACGACCGATGCCATGAGAGCTCCTCCAGGGGATCCAGGGACTAAGGATGGGTGAGTTCATACCCCCAGGGATTAGAGGAGCCTGCATAGAGGAGCTGGCATTTGACCCAGGCCTTGGGGACCATGTGGCCTTTGACTCTTTGTGGAGAGATAGATGGAAATAGTGGGACCGGGGCAGGAGACTCCCAAAAGAGGGACTATCAATCTTTGGTTTACCCACAATGAATATTAGCTGCTGTGCCAGGCACTGTGCCGGGAGCTGCTGGGGGAACAGAGTGCCACATGGTCCCTGTCACGGTCCAGAAGGGAGCTGGACAGGTAGATGGGGGCCGCAGCTCAGTGAGACAGGAGCTGTGCGAGAGAGGGCAGGGGTGGGGGGAGAACCGACCAGACAGCCCTAGTGCGTGTCCCCCTAGGAAATAAGCCTAGAGACAAGGAGACAGAGCCAGACCCTGCCACCCTACTTGATTGAACTAGAAGGCACTAGAAACCTGCACTGAGGTTTTGGTCAGAGGCTGATAATGTGAAGGAAAAGAGCACAACCTGTTTGAGGCTAGGGCACTTCATGCCACTATTTTCCCAGTGTCCCTTGATGAGTTCTCCCCAAAGATGTCACTAAGGAGTGTGTATATGTTAGGGAGTGTGGGTTTGTTCCCTGCTAAAAGAACCACCCACAGCAGGGCAGGGGCAGGAATAGGGAATGCCATTTCTCCAGCACATTCCAGGTACCATCTCTTATCATCTCAACAGCCTATGGAGTGGACTTCATGACCCCGTTTTACAGGTGAGGCTACTGCAGCTCAGAGAGGGAAAGTCACATGCAGAGGGGGGGACACACAGCTCACAAAGGTTAGGGCCAGGCCTGTCCTCTCCAAACCTTGTTCTGTGGTTCCTACTGGATGGGGACAGCTGGATTTGTCCACGAAGGTCAGTGCATGGTCGCCTGTTCATCACCTCTGTAGCCAAGAGGAGAAAAGGCCAAGAGGAGGGTACGTGGGTGTGTATCTGTATGAGAAGCATCACCCCCACCCTTGCTGTGGGAAGGGGCTTGGGAGCTGTGTGAACCAAGTCACTGTCGTGAGCGCTGCGCACACGCGCAGAGACAGCGTCCTTGGGGAACGTGTCCCTAAATCCCAGGCACACCCTCTCGCCCACGTCCCCCAGCCAAGAAAGAGCAAAGGCGAGACAAGCCGAGGGCGTAATGAACCGGAGACCCCTCTGCACCCCTTATTAGATTCCCGAATGGGGTCTGGGAAGCAGGGGAAGGCTGTGCCCTCTCAAATAACACTCCCTGCTGCCCGACCTACACTCAGGTTCGCGAGGGAGCCTGCGAGCACCACCCCCCACCCCAGCGCGCGCGCGCGCGCGCGCGCGCGCGCGCGGCCTTCACGCTCCGAGAAGAGCGCCTCTGCGCGCCGCCTCCCCGCCTCCTCCGACAGTCCAAGGCTAAGCGCTTGCTATTTCGACCCAGAGCAGCGCTCTCCTCACCCTCGGAGAGGCTGAGTCAAGGGCCCAGTAAGGGGAGGTGGGAGAACTAATAAAGAGCCTCTGAAGCCGGGTGCTCACGTTTCAGGCACATCTCCTTTCTGAGTGCCGAGCCCTGCCGAAGGCGGGAGAGGGATATCGCTCAGAAAAGTCGGTCGCACCCCAGCCCAAACGATTTTGGAGCCTGTGACAACAACCCTGGCCCCCAGTCGTTTTGTCCTAAATCAGTCCTCCTCCCCAGATGCTAGAGTACCGTGGCGCCAAAGTGTGACCTGGCCCACTCCCAGCCGGGGGGTGGGGGTGGGGTGGGGAGTGGGGACGGGTGTTGGGGGCTCTGGAGGCTGCTGTGTCCCTGCAGCCCCCACCTCGAGGGGTCTGTGTGCGGCCAGAGGAGAAAGCGCCGGGGGTGCACTTGCCTCTTGGGCGAAACACCTTCCTCTCTGGTCCGCATGTGTGGGTGAGGATAGGCGCGTGGAGGGAGGGCGCCTGGCGGGGCAGCCTTGCGGGGTCGGAGGGCCCGGGGTGGGGGGTGGGGGTGGAGGGAATTCGTCCTTGAACATCAGCAAGGCAGGAGGACTTGACCTGTCCTTTTACCCTGGGGATTTGGGTACACACACCCCAGCAGGTCCCTGGAAGCGCCGGAACGCAGGGAGAGCCTGCCAGAAGGTAGATAGACCTAGGTGTGGTGTGCGTGTGCGTGTGTGTGTGTATCTATCTGTTAGTGTGCGCGCGTGCAAGGCGAGAGGGTCTCCGCGTACCCCGCACCCTCTCTCAGGGATTCTATATTTTCCCTTCCTTTGTTCTCGAAATAGTAGGCTAGCGCGGACCGCGCTGCCCAGAGAAGGGGTGGGGGCCGTTGCGCGCTCGCTCTCGCGCGCCGGAGTTAGCTGCAGGGTTACAAACAGTCTCTCCCTGCTCCCCCGGCCTGAATTAATGTGTTACTATTTTGGGCGCGCCAGTGTTTCCAGGGGAAACCTAATGACGCAATGACGTCAATGCAGGTCAGCAGCAGACTCTCCGGGAGGGCGGGCGGGCTCCCGGCTTTCAGGCTCGGCGCAGTCTACTGGCGGGAGGGCGCCGGCGAGGTGGCGAGGGCGGCGGGCGCGGGGGCGCGGGAACCCCGGCCAGGCCCAGGGACCAGAGGGCGCCCCCTCCCAGCGCCCGGACCCGGGTAACTTCCCGCAACCCGGGACGGAGTTTCTCCTTTGCCCACGGACATGAGGCGGCGTGGAGGGCAAGCGGGGTAACCCCTACTCCCACCCTACCTTTATCCAGGGGGAGCCAGAGGAGCCAGCAGGTCCGGACTCGCTGAGGGGGCTCCACGCCGGGCCTCCCACGCACAGGTACGCTCAGGTCCTCAGGGTGTCCCCAGCATGGGGAGGGAGACCTTCACATTCACTCCTGTCCACATTCCTCTCGTGTTCTGGACCGTAACTGGGAGTTCAGTGGAAGGACAAGTGGTGTCTGAGACCTACCCCCTTCGCCTGTGTTCCCCCACTCTTTCTGGGCGTAGGAGCTGACTGACTGCTCCTCTCCAGTACCTTCGCAGGTCCAAGGCTAGAACTGGGGCTCCCCACTGGCTATGCCTCTCTTGGAGGCGCCATGTGAGTGAGGCCAGGGAGCTAAATGGGAAGGACGTCCAGGCCAGACGGGCTGTGGGGATCGGAGACTGGAATGGGAGCCTCGGCAGCCTGGAGGGGGGCGGGTATTGCCCGTGTGCAAGGTGCATGTATGGGACTGCTTGCTTGGTCTGTGCCTGGTCTGGGATCGCACCCTGTGTGTCCATGGGGTGTATATGTGCGCACTCACAGAAGTCTGCTGTGTGTGTTTGCCAGTGCCATACGTGTGAGAACACATCCCACACCTCTCCTTGGCCTGCAGCTGGGGCACCTGCCCGGGGTGTAGGGAGCCAGGGAGGGGCCAACTCAGGTCCAGGGTCTTTTCCCTGCTCATCTCCCACAGTTGTCCCAGATTGCACCCTACCCCCAGCTGGGCGGTGGCCGGCTTTCACCTCACTGGCTACAGCTTCGGGCTACTGCAGACTTCTCAAAGCTCAACCTGCCTTCTTGCCCCACCTCACTTGTACCCTTGCCTCCTTGGAGCGTCAGTGGAAGAGGAGGAAATCCCTTTCTATCCGCCCCTTCTCACCTGGGGTGAAAGGCTCTGGCTACACTGACTGCTCTCCGCCCCGCTTGGCGGCCCGCCGCTCTCTGTTTTCAGCACCAGGGTCCGGACAGCTCCACGCCCTCCCCAGCGCCACCTCTTTCCTCATCAGGGCAGAGCTCAGAGCCTAGGAAGGAGCACCCGTTGCTCTGGCCTTTCTGATCTCTCCCCGCCCCCAACGAACACAAGTCTGGTCCTTGCCTCCCCATCCCGATCTCTGACCTGTGCCCGGGTGCTTGAAGGGGCAAAACCATCCTGCAAAATCTCTGAAGCTGACTGGCAGGCATCACCATGTTGCCTGGGGCCTGGCTTCCTTCAAGGGTAGTGACTCGGATCAGAGGCTTCCAAGGCCGTGCTACAAGCTCCCCTTCCTACCTCAGTTCATTAAAATAAATAAATAAGGCCAGATTCGTTCTCCAAAAGAGGAGCCAGCTTTCAGGAGGTGCTGGTGAGGTCCAGGATTTTCTAGATTCCTTAAACACAATTAGTGGCCCCTGATATCACCTTCCGGACAGTCTCACAGCCCTGCCCATTCCTCTTTTCCTAAATCCAGGCCTCACCTGGTGGAGGGGGGGTAGGGATGAATCCTGCCCACCTCTCTACTTCCCCCAGCAGTCAGAGAGTATTCGGCTAATGTCGTGGCTTTGGGGGCTCTGGATAGGGTGATGTCTATGTGAGTTCTCACTGGACTGTCAGAGAAGCCCCAAAAGGCATTTTTGTGGTGACACAGTTCTGTGTAGACCACACTTGCTGGGCTGTGGCCACACAGAAACCTCTGGAATAGCCCCCACCCCACACTCTCCCCCAAGTGGAATCTAGGACACAGCAAATCTACTTGTGGCTCTCCATTCCTGGATTCCTTTGGCTGATGAAAGCACCAAAGATGTCCCAGACACCTCTCTCCCCCTTGCTCCGGTATTGTCTTACTGTCATCCCAACTCCTCCAGGCAGAGCAGACAGGGTCTTTGTCATGCCCCAGCTGATTTAGGGATGGATGAAGGAAGCCAAGGAGAAGTCCTCTCTTTCCGTCCTGCCCCACCCTGTTTCAGAGACCTTTGGCAAGTTGGAGACTATGACCCCCTTTCTCTCCATGAGAATCAGAACACTCTCCTCCCTAGATATTCTCCTCTCTCAGGCAGCAGAGATTAGGCCAACCTTGTCATATCTGACCCAGGGGCAGATGTTGTCTTTCTCCTACTGAGCCCAGAGCACTAGAGGAGGTCTGGGCTTGCGGGGGGAGGGTGCCTCTTTACAGAAGCTCTGGGACCTGGAGGGAGGCATACACACTGTCAGCAGGAAATGGCCTTTTCTCTGAAGAAGGCATTGTTCTGCTTGCTGCTAAGCTATCAGAGTGAGGAGAGGGGGGGAAAAAACACAGAAAACAAAAAACAAAACACAGTCTAGGGACAAGGGAAGGAGAGGCAGTCATCCCAATCCAGTGTCACTTCCTTCTTACAGGGTAGAAGCCTAAGAAGAGATCCTATGACATCTTTAGTTTCCATGGGTCTCAAAGGGGGGTCAGGAAACAGCTGTTTTCCCAAAGGAATTAATTTTCATGATAGAGCTGTGTGTGACTCGGTTAAGGAGGTGGCAGCATGGGCGAACTATGCGAACAGCCAGGGGACATGCCTACCACCGAAGGACAGTGCCCACTGCCCCACACCCTTCCCCTCACACCCCAGAGTCTCTGCAGCCAAAATTTGTTCCTCTGGGAGGCAGCAAACTCCCACCATCTGCCTAGCCCCACGCCTGGCTACTTTCCAAGCTTCCCTGGCTCCCTGGCCTCCTTCTGTGCTCAGCTGGGTAACATCTGGCTGTGGTCTCAGGGGAAGGCTGGCCAAGGTCAGGCAGATAGAGAGGTGTTTACCCTGTGGATCTGAGCCTGGCTTCTCCTCCAGTTGTGTGGAGCCAGGACCTAGGGAGGAGAGAGGGGAAAGGTGAGCGGCCCCACCCAGCCGGAAGCCTGCACCTGACATTGCACTGGGCATTGGGGAGATCCCAGGTCTCTAAGGTTGTCCTTGCCTGACTGCAGGCATCATGGGCCAGAGGAGCTTCTAGTCCCACTCACCAGGGTCAGATGTTCAGCAGGGAGCTGGACTAACTCAGCACCTCTCCTAAGGCAAGAGACCAAATTCTCCTGTCAGCCCCATGCTGATTCTTAAGCAAGTCCTTATGATGCGCCTTATTCTCTCCATCTGAATGATGGGGATTAACTGAAGCAAAGATGGTCCCCACTGAAAGTAGACTTGTTCTGAGCATGCCTGACTCTTGCATGAGCACCTGAAATCAGAGATAACTCCTAAAGAGCTGGCTCCTAAAATATATGGGTTCCTGAGAGTCTCAGCATGCCTTGGGGAATGGGAGAGGATGATTCTAGGTCCAAGGGTAACTTTACAGGCCACAGTCTCAGCCTCTCCCTGTGGGGAGAAGCCCAAGCCTCATCATTCAGGAACCAGGGACTCACTGCTATTAGAGAAGTGCCCATGGGAAGCGTGTGTGAAGAATAGCTCTGGGCTGCCCAAAATCACACAGCTCTAATACCCAGCTTAGGGCTGGAGCTGGAAGCCCCATTCTCCCAAACAAAAGAACAGGAGAGTTAAATGGAAAGAGTCCTAAAGTTTACTCTTAAGGCCAAGAAGCTCAGAGTATTCGCACCTACAAGGAATCTTGTGGAGGCCCCCTGATCACCTCACTGTCCAACAGTGGGACCCCTGGGCCCAGCTTGGACTGAGACAAGATCCAAGTGAACTGGGACAAGGTTACTGTGTTCTCTTCTCTATGAGAAGCTTCCCAGGGGGCATGGATCTCACGCCAAGGCCAATCTTTGGGTTTCGCAGCCCTTACAGAGGTGAGACTAAGAGGGCTTTGCCTCAGCACAGGGGAGCAATCCCCATGGGCAGGGCTTCTTCTTCCCTGAGGCTGTGGGTCACAGGGTTGGTGCTGACAGTGGGTTTGGGAGAGCGTTGACCCAGCCCTATCCCTCCTGTCTGTGTGATCTTGGACTGGTCATTTCTCTGCACAGCATGAGAACAGAGATAAACCATCTGTCACGGCCCCTCACAGGAGTTAGTCTGACAAGATACTGCGAAGACAAGTGTAGGGGGTGAATGGGTAGGAGATTACTGACCCTGAGAGCCTGAGAAGACCCCAGGATGCCGTCTCCCCAAATGCTATCTGGTCAAGTTCTGTTGTCAGGGTCTCATTCATACCCTGGGCCTGGAAGTTCAGCACCACCATTCAGGAATACAAGGAGGACCCTCCCCCCAGAATAGGGATTTAGAGTATAAAGCAATAGGACCCACAGTCTTACTAAGCACCCCCTGTTCTGGCCACTTCCTATTCACCTATTGGGGAAGGAGAGGCTCCCTGTCCTGAACGGTATGAGACGGTTGAACACACAACACAGATGATGCACAGCTGAGATGGGCAGCAGTTCATTTGTCACACACGGTCACAGCACAGGGGAGGGCACCATATGCCATGCATGACCGCACGAGGGTCGCCCTCGGGAGCTGCACTTGGGAGCAGTGAGCCAGCAGGGCTCTGTTGTGGCCCCTGATTCTGAGCATGCCTGAGGTCGTGAGCTGAGGTCACGATGGGCTTGTTTGGGTAATTTCTTGGGCTGGCAGGGAGGTGAAACCCATCAGGTTGAAGAGTGGGTGGCGTGCAGCTAGGGGCGCTAGGCTGAGCGGAGAGGCTTTCTGCCTGAGCGGGGAGCATCTAGAGAGAGCAGAGAAACTCACGGTTAGGCCTTTGGGACCCGAAGTTCTTGACATTTTAGACCTTATAATACAACGTCTCGGGTCCTGTGCCTGATCTCAATTCACCTTCATGACACCCTGTGAGATAGTTACATTTCACAGATGAGGAAATGGAGGCCGGGTAATAAGCCACAACCCATCAGATCGGGCTGGGTGCCGGTGCCTCCTGGCTCCACAGCTCATGCCCTCTCTGTGCTGTCCGTCCGTGAGAACACCCACAAACTGCAGCTACTTCTCCAAAGAAGGCACAGTGAGTGGGGCTGGCCCCGGGCAATCTGGCCATCTCCAGATGCCCCGAGAAAGCCTTTTCCCTCTTCAGGGCAGGATTCTCTGCAGCTTCGCCTCTAATTGGGTTGTAACTAGAGAGAACCTCAGGCCCGCTTCGGGTCTTCTAGATTCTGGACGGTGGAGCCGGCGGGTGGATTTGCATATTAAGTCATTGGGTTTCCATTCTGATGGTGAAGGTGAGGACGAGGCATGGGTGGAGCTGACCAGACGGGTGGGGGAAAACTGGCTTCCAGCCCAGCTCCTTAATCACTGTGTGGCTTTGGGTAAATTCATCCTTCTCTGGGCTCAGACTTCTCAGCAGTACCCAGAGGGGGTTGGTTGAACGCCAAGGCTCTGTCAGCTTTGTTGTGCTGTGAACCTCAAGGACTCTAACTGTAGGGATACAAAGCTCCATCCACGCAGATAGAGGCATTTGAAGCAGGTGACAGGGAAGCAGTTTTGTTCACGTAGAGCCAGGGAGAGTCACGTGGATTTAGTTCCTTGGGGTGACTAGATGGTGGGATGCTGGGAGTGTGAATCAAGGCCCTCCCCCAGCCCCCGAGCCCCAGCTCACCTGTCCCAGGGAATTGCTGAGCTTTGCTGGCTCAGGCCTATTTCCAGAAGATGCTCCGGGGACACAAAAATTGGTGTAATTTTGCCACCTGGGAGCCCTGAAGCCCCCAGCCCAGGCTCAGCTCAGCCAGGCAGGCCCTCACCGGAGCAGTGGTGGCCTCCTGCTTTAGGCCCGTCTCCCCCCAAGGAACACTTGCTATTCCTTTTAACACCTTCCTTCTTCTCCTGGAGGCTTGCTGGATTCAGCAAATACATATGCAGACTGCCCGGTTACATTTTAAGTTCAGATAAATACAGAAAAAATGTAACTATAACTCAATATAAGCGTGCTCAAGGCTTCCCTGGTACAGAGAACCTGCCCCCAGCCTTGAGGCCCTGGGTCTCCGCTGCCTCCAGGGACAGGAGTGTGTTATCTTGGTCTGGGGCCTTTGTATATGCATTTATGATGCTGATAAAACAGATAATAATAATGATAACAGCAGCTAAGGAAACGGAGCCCAAGCTCATGCAGCTGGAGGTGGCAGGCTGGACTTGAACCTACATTTTTGGTATACTTTATTTTTTTATTTGAGAGAGAGAGAAAGCATGAGTGAGAGTGGGGGAGAGAGGCAGAGGGAGAGAGAGACAGTCCCAAGCAGGATTCATATTCAGTGCAGAGGCCAACCACGGGCCCCATCCCACGACCCTGAGATCGTGACCTGGGTCGAAACCAAGAATCGGCCACTCAGCCAACTGAGCCACCCAGGCGCCCCGAACCTCCATTTTTTGGCGTTCGTTTTGTGCCTTTCCCACAGCACCAGCATAGACTTGCAGAGACAGCTCGGAAGAGAGGAGTCTGGCACGAGCCTGCAGGCTCCTTGCCGTGGGTCAGGTGGCCGCGCTGCAGTGCGTGCAGAAGACAGCGGGTGGGCCCTGTCCCCGCACAGCGCCGACCAGCCCACCGTGCGGCATCCAGGCTGCAGGCCAGGCCGCTTTGCAGGGGTTGTGTTCGATTCCACCTCTCGGTCGGCCTGTGAGTGCGAGCCCTCGTGACGTCCCCTCTGGCGGCCTGGGCTGCCACGGAACCATCTGTTTCCTAGCTGGGCCTGCAGCTGGGAGCTCATGCGTGACAGAGATTTCTCCTGGCGAGGGGCCTCTGAAGCCAACCTGATAGGTGGGGAACCAAGTGGGCACCACGCATCAGAGAGGTGAAGACAGGCGCCCGAGGGCACTTTTCCCAATTCTGTTCGGGGCGTCTCCACTAAAATTGGGGTTAGGGAGGGCATGTACTTGTAATCTCATCTTAGAGATGAAGCTCGATTAACTTCTTCAAGATGATACAGTACATAACTGGGGAGCCAGGCCTGGGATCTGACTTCACACCTACTCTGTATCCCAGACTCATGATCCCTCAACTCCGCAGCCATTCCTTGGAGGCAGAGCGTGAGAACAATGGCTCTCAACTCTGGCTGCCTATTTAGGGTCACCTGGGAGCTTTAAAACACACAGGTGCAAACCCTAGTGATTCTGGTGAGGGTGGGGCCCGGGCATCGCCAGGTGTTAAAAGCTCCCCAGGTGATTCTAATGAGCATCCGGGGTTGAGATTCGGCACCGAGGAAGTGAGAGATGGCATAGGGTAGGGGCTCCCCGATTTACTGTGCACTGGAATCAGCTGAGAATCTTTAAAATATGGCCACCTGGCTCCCTCCCCTAGATATTATGATGTAGTATATCATGCACCTTGGGCATCGGGATATTTTTTGAAGCTCTCTGGGTGATTCTAATAGTCAGCCAAGTTTGGGAACCACTGGTGTAGGATATGGCCTTGCTTTTCCGAGTGTGGTCTGCAGACCGGCAGCGTCTCGAGACCACGTGAGAGCGTGTTGGAACTGCGGAGCCTCAGGCCCCACTCTGGACCTATTGAGTCGGAATCTGCATTTTAACAAGTAATTTGGATGCACGTTCAAATTCGGCCTGAGGAGTGATGTGAGGAAGAGGCAGATGAGGGTATAATTTTTTTAATCAAACCGTCTGCTCCTTCATTTGTTCGGCCATTTACTGGTAATCACAGAGCGCTTGCTATGTGTTAGCAACTGCCGGGCACCTCTCATTCAAAGATAAATAAGGAGGCTAGGGGTGAGGCAAGAACATAGCTGTCAGCACACGAGGGTACGTGTAAGCATAAAGGGCACACTGCGCAAGAATATAAGAAAGGATGCCCTTCACTGTCTGAGAAGCAAAGGACTCATCTTGTAGGGCAGGCGTGTTCAGAGGCTGCCGTGCAGGACGGAGAAGAGTGTTCTGTGCCCTTAAGAGGAGCCTCAGCTTTAGCTGTGGATGATGAGGTGCCTGTGGAGGCTTTAGGTAAGAAGGAATAGAATGTCATGGTTCAGACTTGTTTTCTAAAGAGAACTTTAGAAAAATAAGTGGGAAAACTAGACTAGAGGGAACCTGGTGGCCACGGAGACCAAATGGGACTGTTAGAAAGACACCGAAGAGTCTAAAACAGGGTGGAGAGGAGGGCCGGGTTTGAGAGATGGTTCTGAAAGAGGATCCACAGGATTCAGGGGCTGATTGCATATGAAGTGGGAGGGAGCAAAGTTGATCATGACCCTCAGGTGCGCTGTTTGTGGAGCTCGGGGGAGGTGGCACCACTGAGTGGGATAAAGAACACAGGAGGCCAAGCATGTTTGGACAGGCTGAGAGGCAGCTGTGCATTTGACAGTGGAGCTAAGGAGAGGAGTCGAGGCTGGCTGCACATCTGGGAGTCAACAGCATCCAAGAGTTGTTGAAGCCATAAGTGGGAGATCATTTGGTATTGGAAAGGGAGAGGAGGGGGATACACAGAACCCTGGGGGCATACTACTTACGGGAAGATAGGAGGAGGAAGAAAGAAAAGGGGAAGGGGGGTAGAGATGTGGGAAAGATCCAGCAAAGGCAGACTTGAAAGAACGGATCAGAAAGGGAAAAAGAACACTAAGAGGATGCCTAAAAATAAAAACAGACATTCAGGAAAAAGAGCACATGGTTCATGGAGTAAAACGCTACAGAGAATTTAGGAGATGAAGACTGAAAATAGGAGTTGATAATTAGGTCATTGGAGACCCTGTGGTCCAGTGGCAGGGTGATGACAAGGACCAGACTGCAGTGGGTCAAGGGTACTGAGCAGGAAGTCACAGGAAGTGTAGATTAATCTCCAGCATCAGTGGGAAGAGAGGGGGAGACAGATTGGTGGCTTAGAAGAGAAGTAGGACAAAGGGGCTTTTGTCTCCTGCTTAGGCTGGAGAAGATGAGGCAGTTTCTGAGCTGAGAGGAAAGAGCTAAAAGTGGTTAAAGATGCAGAGGGAGAGAAGATCACCAGAAGGATCTTAGAGGCACTGGGGAGACATGATTCAGAACAGAGAGAGGAATTCATCTTGGTGAGAGAAGAGGGACATTCAAGTGGTTCCCAGTCATGTTCTGTATGTTCTCTGACTGGGGGCCGGTCATCCCCTGACAGCCAGGACAAAGTAGTATCCTGGGCAGCCTCGGGGACACCAGAGGTTCTGGGGAGCAGGAGAGAAGAGGCAGAACCAGCCGGGGGGAGACCCACATCTGCAGTAGTCCCAGCAGCCTGCACTGCTTTGCATATTTCCCAGCCATAGTAGCCCAGTTGGGTGAGAGACTAGAGATGGCTGGTTTCCTTCAAGTTTGAGGATTCATTAGGCTGAAGGGCAAGTAAGGAAGGGCATCAAGAGTACCGTGGAGAACAGTGTTGACACCATCATTTTGAGGGTCAAGTTTTCCTGCCCTTCTCAGGAAGGTCAAGTGCAGGGGCAGTCCGTCCCCCCCGTTCAGTGAACCTCTTACATGGGGGTGGGGACTACCGGAGCTGCTGATATCTTGGCTCAGCCAGTTCTATTTACAAAGAGGAAGCCCCCACGAATGCCAGAAGCAGTGGCTGCTCTATACCCACCAGCCCAGGTGGCTCTAGAGACTAGGGAATGCCTGACTCCCCTGCCCTCCCTCCAGCTCCTGAAGGGATCAGAGGATCAGAGGGTTGGAAGGAAGCTTAGCAATGATCTATTCCAGTGGTTCAGAAGCGGTGACCTTTGGGGGCATTTTGCAAACACAGGGAGGGAATTTCTGATTGTCACGATAATTAGAGGCACACACTGACACCGAGTGGGTGGAGGCCAGAGATGCCTGTCCTCTTGCAACGTGAGAGACAGTCCTGCGCAGAAGAGGCTTGTCTCACATCTCCCATGGCTTTCAAATGCCTTGCTAAGCAGTAGAAACCTGATCATAATTATCTTTGAACTCTGGTTTACATGTAAACACAGTTGAATTTGCTAAGAAGGTCTCTGTATATAAATCAAGGAGAGATTGTGCTTCGGAACTTCACCAAGAGTCGTGTGTGTGAGTTTGGAAAATCAAATCTCTGAAGGCAAAGCTCCCGCAGTAATTGAGCATTGAAACGACACACCTGTGTCAGTGTGCATTGGCATCAGTTGCATTCACGATTATTCTACATATAGATGCAAACATCTCACTATCTCCTTCTATTATGCATCATCATGCCTGAGCGTTTATATGTTGAAACACATATTCCTGTATTGTGTGTGGCCTTCTTATTTTCATATTTCAATTAGGGAGTTGTATTGATTTTTCAAAAACATGTTTTTTTAAGTAGGTGTTACTCTCTGTTACTTTATTTCAGCATGGTAAAGAGACTGCTATCAAATATTTGCTATAAAAGCGGGTGTTTTTAACTCTAGCAGAATTTTTAAAAACCTAGCCTTATCTCTTGACCAGTGAGTTGAATTCTCTCTACAGCAACTCTAACTGCTGGTTGTCCAGATCTGCTTGAACATTTCCAGGTCAGGGAGCCCATGACCTCTCCAGGTAAGCCATCTCATCATCAGAAAGATGGCTGAGCTGGGAGGTGAAAAAAGTGATTGCATGTAAGGAGCTGAACCTGTCACTGACTGTCTTACACCCTCTCACTTGTCCTACTCATGTCCTCTGAAGCCACATTGAAAGTGTCAGTCCCTCTATATGAGATCTTTCTGATATTTGTGGGTGTAGGATGCCCAACCCCCTATTGCAAGCCCCCCATCATCTCCTCTTTTCCAGACAGAACGTTTGTAACACCTCACTGTTCTGTGTGTGTCATGATTGTTGTGTACTTTGTTACCCTGGCCAAGCATACTAAGCATGAGGGGTTCAGAGAGATCAGTAGGTTCCCTTCTGTTCACAGATATTTTACAGACGGTTGACCGATGCCATTCACTGTGCTCAGCTCTGGGGACACAGAGATGATTGGGAAACAGCTGTTGTCCCTAGGAGCTCAGCCAGTGGTGAAACAGTCACATGAAATGGCAGATTGAACGTGTTCCGATCTCCTTTCTCTCTCAAGACCCCTCTAGACTTAAAGGGAGAAGGTTTTCTTTAAAAAATATTAACAGACAATGATGAGAGACCATCAGCAGATGAGAGGTTTCCACAAAATTCTAGAAGATTAAGAGCTGGTGAAGGTATGGAATGGCGCAGAAGAGAAGTGGAGAAAGCATGAGCTTACAGAGCTCAAGGAAGGGGATGTGGAACAGAAGGGGCTTATTTGCCCCTAGAGAACCCCTGAGAACTGGTCCCCAAAGGACCAGGTGCAGCAAAAGGCAAGAATGAGATCTGGTACCACAATAGGGAGATTCACTGAAAGTCTCTTTATATAACAGTTGACCCCTGACACCAAAATATTTACAGCCAGGGCACTGGAGCCTTCTTCTCAGGAAGGTTGGGTGATCTCAGAAAACAAGCACATGAGGGTCCCCCACATAACAACCAGATCTAACTAGGAACCCAAAACCAAAATCAGCCACTGAGAAAAACCCACCCGTGCACGCACCACTCCCAAATGACATTTCAATGTCTTGTTCTTAAATATATGAATGGATAAAGATAATCCACTCCAAGGAGATCTCCAACACAATGAAACTGAGGGGAACACAGAGAAAGAGAAGACCCCTGAGGAAATGGGAAAACCATAAGAAACTAAAAACAAACACAACCTCTAATTAACGTCCACAGAGACAGGAACAAAGAGGAAAACTCAGAGGACAAAGAAAGAGTGCTTGGAAATAAAAACGTTTTGAAAATGGCTGCCGAAACAAAATATTGAATAGGAGCTAAGATGAAGGAAACCTTCTGGAAAGTGGAAGATGAAAATTCAGTAGATCTGGCAGATAAATTTGAGGAAATGTCCCGGGAAGCAGACTAACAAGACTGATGGAAAAGATGATAGCAATGAAAAGAGAATCGATCTGGCCATTCAAATTGGACTAATAGGAGTTCCAGAAAGAGAGAATAGAGAACACTGAGGGCAGAAAACTCAGATCAATAATATAGGAAAATTCTCAACCTAAAAGTGTAGAGGTCTCTACAGAGTTCACCGAGTCCATTCCAGAGCACAGAATAAAAACAGACCCACAGCAGTGTATGTCCACTTTAAATTTCAGTATATTGGGGATGAAGAGAAAAACCAAAAATCTTCAGAGTGAAAATACAAAATCTCAGCAAATGTTTCGTTGGCATGGGAATTCCAAATGGCAACACTGGATGCCAGAATGCAGAGGGACCAGACCTTCAAAATTAAGAGAGAGAGTAATTTTTTTAAGTTTACTTATTTATTTTGAGAGCGAGCGAGAGAGACACATGCACACACACAAGTGGGGGAGGGGCAGAGAGAGAGGGAGAGAGAGAATCCCAAGTAGGTTCAGCACTGTGAACGAGGAGCCCGGTGAGGGGCTCGATCCCACCAACGGTGAGATCATGACCTGAGCAGAAACCAAGAGTCAGACTCTCAACAACAGACTGAGCCACACCGGCACCCAGAGAAAAAGTAATTTTAATCCAAGTTTCAACTATCAGACAAATTGTCCAGTGTCAGGGTAAAACAAAAACATTTTTCACAAATACAAGAGCTCAGCACCCATTTAAGGAAGTTACTAATAATGTGCTCCACAAAAAGGGGAATGAGGCAAGAAAGGCAGAAAGAAAAATAGAGAAACAGTGGCTCCAATCTGGAGAGCAGTCAGAAGAAACCCCAGGCTGGTGGCTATGCAGTGAGCCCAGGGAGCTGTGTCCAGCTTGGAGCCTCAGGACAGGGGGCTCATGGCAGGGGTCTCCTGGTAAAAGGGAGGTTCCAGAAACTACCTGGGGTGCCAGAATTTCTGAAGAAAGCATGGAAAATTCTTACCGGGGATCATGACAAAAATTAAATAAGGACAGCCGGAAATTCCTAGAAAAACAAAAATCTACACACCCAAATAAAATTTAATCTTTGTATCCTAATGGAGTCTGCAATCGCCATGTTTACGTGGCTGCAGTAATGTAAACACTATTTAACCAAAGGTGGTTAGAATAGATAGAATGGGAGAGGCCACGTGTGGGCAGTATAATAGAACTGAGCCCTCGTCTTTTATATAAAAGGTAAAATGATGTATGCATTTGACGAATCAAGATGTAACTTTATAAATGTGTATATAGAGATAAGACAGTAAATAGCCAAAGAAATGGCTTCAAGAGTTAATAAAAGTGTTTGCCTTCAGGAAATGGGACGGGGGCTTGGGAGAGGTGGCCCTGTGATGATGTCTTCTACTCATTATCAGTCTTTTGATGCAATTTGATTTTTTAACCATATACATGTATTGGTTGAACACACACACACACACACACACACTCATTCATTCATTTAAAACCCTCCAATCAAGATGTCGTAAGTGGTGAGCAACGCGCTCCGAGTGAAGATACACACACGGTAGGCCCAGAGGTTGGCGGTCGTTAGGATCGCTGGCACAGGCTTAGGTATTATTAGAGCAGAGTCCAAAATGGGCTGTGGGGAAATTGGAGATGGCTGAGTGGGGCCAGGCAGGCCATGGAAGCCCTGTAGACCCTGTCAGGAGCTTGGACTTCATCCTGGTGTCAGGAGGGAGCCACTCATTTTAAGAAGGAAAATGACATGTTTGACTTTGTGTTTTGGAAATACACCTTGATAGCAATAATTCTGGAAGCTGGGTCTAGAAGGGTCAGGCATGGAGAAGGAAGATCCACATAAGAGGCGATTGACATAACCCAGGTGAAAAGTCTATGAGGCGCTGAATCAGGACAACAGATGGGGTGGAGGGAGGCAAACTAAGACAAATATTTAGAAGGTAAATTTGTGGCAGGACTTAACTGACTGAAGGGTGGGATGAGGAAGAGGAAGGAGGGGAGAGGTGGGTGGATGGTGGCACATGTCCCTAAGACGGGACAGAAGTTTGGCCGTAGAGATGATTGATTCAGTTTTGAACGTGCCGAGCTGAGGGGCTTGCAGGAAACACAATGGGAATGTCTAGGAAGCTGTTGGATATACAAATAGATGCTCTGGGGAAAGGTCAATCCTGGAGCCATGGACTTGGGAGACATCAGCCTGTGGTGGACAATCGGGGTGGTGGTCCAAAGAAAGCATCCAGCCAGAAAAGCAGGGGACCAAGAACAAAAATCTAGATGTTAGCATTTTAAGGCCATGCTGATAATGCCCTGGATAAGTTGAGCATCTTTTCATATATTCATGAACCATTTTTATTTCCTCTTCTGTGATTTACCTATTTTGTGTCTTGATCATTTTCCTATTTATTTCAAAGCAAATCCATCATCTAGCTTAATGATAAAACTATAGACAGATTCCCATTAGACCAAGGAGCAGTTAGATTAAGTGTTAACTAAAGCAGTTAAATAAGGGAAAGAGCGAAGCACCAAATGAGAAAACAGGAAGTAAAATTGTATCAGTAACGTAAAAATGATGTGATTACATAACTTGAAAACCCAGGAGAATCGATGCAAAAAAGTGCAAATCGTAAGAATTCTATGGGATTGCTGATGCAAAATTAAAACGGCGAGTTAGGGGCACCTGTTGGCTCAGTTGGTTAAGCGTCCAACTCTTGGTTTCCACTCAGTCATGATCTCTTGGTTAGTGAGTTCGAGCCCCACCTTGGACTCTATGCTGACAGCATGGAGCCTGGTTGGGATTCTCTCTCTCTCCCTCTTACTCTACCCCACCCCCCACTCTCTCCCTCTCAAATAAATAAATAAATAAATAAAATGGTAAGTTAATAACATTCCAATATAAAACAACCAGGAGTTAAAAAATATAATGGAAGCAGGGGCGCCTGGGTGGCTCAGTCGGTTGGGCGTCCGACTTCAGCTCAGGTCACGATCTCGCGGTCCGTGAGTTTGAGCCCCACGTCGGGCTCTGTGCTGACAGCTCAGAGCCCGGAGCCTGTTTCAGATTCTGTGTCTCCCTCTCTCTCTGCCCCTCCCCTGTTCATGCTCTGTCTCTTTCTGTCTCAAAAATAAATAAATGTTAAAAAAAAATTAAAAAATATATATATAATGGAAGGGAAAACCCAGTTGTAATAGCAATAAAAGGACAGGTCCATATGAAGAATTTTAAAACTTTTTGGGGAATACAATAAGAGAACTTACCAAATAGAGTGAAAAACCTCCTTCTTGAATTGGAATTGTTGATCTTAAGCATTCTAAAGATGTTAATTCTTCCTAAATTATGCTGCATTTTTAAATATCTAGATGATTTTTTTTTCTTAAAGCCAGACAAGCTTATTCTCATATTCATATGGAACAATACACATACACAAGTGGCCAGGAAATTCTCATAAAAAGGAGCCTTGAGAAGAGATCAGCTCAACGTCATGTGTAAACATAATTAAAATGGAAAGGTATTGGAGAATATTCAGTCAGATCAATAGAGCAGAATAAAGGGGTCAGACACAGGCGCAAAGTTATGTGAGAATTTAGAATAACAGAAAATAACGTTTCATATTAGAAGGGAAAAGACAGACGGTTCAATGAGTAAAAGTTGATTCCTACTTCACTCTTTACATCAAAATAATGCAGCAAGTGTGTACAAGTTAAAACAGGCATGAAGGTCGCCTGGGTGATTCAATCAGTTAAGCATCTGACTTCGGCTCAGGTCACGGTCTCACCGTTCATGAGTTTGAGCCCTGGGTCAAGCTCTGTGCTGCCAGCTCAGAGCCTGGAGCCCGCTTCGGATTCTGTGTCTCCCTCTCTCCCTGCCCCTTCCCTGCTCACACACTCCCTCTTTCAAAAACAAAAAAGATTTTAAAAAATTAAAAAAAAAATTAAGGCATAAAGCCACTAGAATAAAATAGGGAGCATCACAAAGTATTATGTAATTATATATATAAACAAATAAATACCTTGGAGGAGGGAGAGAACTTATACGACAAAAGACTATCTCACATCTATTACATAGTAAATCAACTATGCAAAAGTAAGATACATCTGCATGGAAAAATCACATACCAGCATGATCAAACGACAAATGACAAATTCCAAAAAGACATCTGCAAACATATATGGCAGACAGATGCTTACTTTTTCTGCAGAAAGAGTCACTATCCATCAATATAAAAATGAAAAATTTAGAAAAAATGGGCAAAGGATAAGAGTAAGGTTTCATAAAGCAAAATTCATTGGTCTTATACATGTGAGATGTTCAACCTCACTTATAATAAGGAAAATGCAAGTTAAAATCACATTTATTTACCCATTAAAACTCAGCAAAGACCAAAAATAGCATCGTTGCCTTGGCAAGGACGGGGGGCCACTCATGTGTATTGATGAGAGCCTGGGTTGGTGTAACCAGGATGTATGGACAAGGGGAAAAAGCAAGGGCAGGACAATTTGTAAAGCATGCTGCCTGCCATTTGCGTTTAAAAAGATAAACACATATATTTTGTATAGACACAAAGCAGCTTTGGAAGAACACACAAGACACATGTTTCCTTCCTTCCTTCCTTCCTTCCTTCCTCCCTTCTTTCTTTCCTTCCCTCCCTTCCCTCCTTCCTTTCCTCCTTCCTTCCTTCTTTCCTATCTACCTTTCCTCTTTCCTTCCTTTTTTAAAAAACACAGAAATAAAGTGTGGCACCTGGGTGGCTCAGTCGGTTCAGCATCCGACTTTGGCTCCGGTCATGACCCACGGTTTGTGAGTTTGAGCCCCGCGTCCGGCTCTGTGCTGACAGCGCAGAGCCTGGACCCTGCTTTGGATTCTGTCTCCTTCTCTCTCTGCCCCTCCCCACGTGTGCTCCCTTTCTCTGTCTCTCAAAAATAAGTAAATGTAAAAAAAAAATTTTTTTTAACGGAAATAATTGTATTCTTCCAATTATAAAAGTAATATTTGCTTCTCACAAAAAAAGAATTAGAAAATACAGAAAGAGGTCAAAAAACCATGAGAGCACCTTCAGTCTTACCACTCTGAAATCATAATGGACAGTTGGTATAAGTTCTTGCAGACATTTTTTTCTGACACATTTTTTTTTGAAATGGTATTCTACTTTGTGCACTATTTTTAACCTGATTTTTCTCACTCAATAGCATCTCTTTTCATATCATTAAACGTGATATCTGTATCATAATGATATTTACATAACATTAAACTGATATTGACATCATGAATACATCATCATTTTGAATGTGTGGATGTCTCATAACTCATGTAAGCTAACTATTAACCAATATTTGGGACATTTCCAATGTTTTATGGCTGTAGGCAATAATGTGATAAACAGCCATGTATGAACATTTTTGCGAACGTATGTCTATCTATAAGAAAAATTCTTTTAAAATTGAGTTGTTGAGTAACGTGTAAGCATATTTTAAAGGCCTCTCGTCAAATTGCCCCCAGAGGGCTTGGAACAGTCTACCCTCTACCCCATATGGGAGAGGCCTCCTCACCCTGCCTTAAGCACTAACAATCTTTTTTTTTCAACGTTTTTATTTATTTTTGGGACAGAGAGAGACAGAGCATGAACGGGGGAGGGGCAGAGAGAGAGGGAGACACAGAATCGGAAACAGGCTCCAGGCTCCGAGCCATCAGCCCAGAGCCCGAGGCGGGGCTCGAACTCCCGGACCGCGAGATCGTGACCTGGCTGAAGTCGGACGCTTAACCGACTGCGCCACCCAGGCGCCCCAACAATCTTTTAAATCTTTGCTATTGTTATAGGTGGAAAAGCAAATCTCATTTCTAAAAAAATTTTTTAATGTTTATTTTTTTATTTTATTTTATTATTTTTTTTAACGTTTATTTATTTTTGGGACAGAGAGAGACAGAGCATGAATGGGGGAGGGGCAGAGAGAGAGGGAGACACAGAATTGGAAACAGGCTCCAGGCTCTGAGCCATCAGCCCAGAGCCCGACGCGGGGCTCGAACTCCCGGACCGCGAGATCGTGACCTGGCTGAAGTCGGACGCCCAACCGA
The DNA here is from genome assembly GCF_022837055.1 of Prionailurus viverrinus. Lineage (NCBI taxonomy): Eukaryota > Metazoa > Chordata > Mammalia > Carnivora > Felidae > Prionailurus > Prionailurus viverrinus. Next base: position 145,335,196 of record NC_062562.1, read on the forward strand.
CTGCACCACCCAGGCGCCCCTTTAATGTTTATTTTTGAGAGAGACAGCACAAGCAGGGGAGGGGCAGAGAGAGAGGGAGACACAGAATCAGAAGCAGGCTCCAGGCTCTGAGCTGTCAACACAGAGCCCGATGCTGGGCTCGAACTCACAAACCATGAGATCCAGACGTGGGCCGAAGTCGGACGCTTGACCGACTGAGCCACCCAGGCACCCTGCAAACCTCATTTCTAAAAAAAAAGAATTGCATTTCTTTGATTATCAGTGGAATTGAACATCTTTTATGCAGTCATTGCTGATTTATAAACCTTGCTTATTCTCCTACTGGGATGGTCAGCATTTGTATTCCTTTCTAAGAGCAATTTACATATTTAGGAAATTTGTGTGTCATATCGCAAATATTTTTTTTTATTTGAAATTTTTATTTGAATGTGTATAATGGTTAAAACGTTTTCTTTTGGAAAGTTTCAGACATATAGAAAAGAAGGCTGAGGGGCACCTGGGTGGATCAGTCGGTTAAACATCCAACTCTTGATTTCAACTCAGGTCGTGATCTCACCATTCGTGGGATCAAGCCCCGTGTGGGGCTCGGTGGTGAGTGTGGAGCCTGCTTGAGATTCTCTCTCTCTCTCTCTCTCTCTCTCTCTGGCCTCCCCCACTAACGTGCTGGCTCACTCACTCTCTCTCTCTCTCTAAATAAATAAATAAACTTAAAAAAAAAAAAGCCTTGGGGCGCCTGGGTGGCGCAGTCGGTTAAGCGTCCGACTTCAGCCAGGTCACGATCTCGCGGTCCGTGAGTTCGAGCCCTGCGTCGGGCTCTGGGCTGATGGCTCAGAGCCTGGAGCCTGTTTCCGATTCTGTGTCTCCCTCTCTCTCTGCCCCTCCCCCGTTCATGCTCTGTCTCTCTCTGTCCCAAAAATAAATAAACATTGAAAAAAAAAATTTTAAAGAAAAAAAAAAGCCTTATAGTAAAGTGCACCTCTGCATATCCATAACCCAGCTTCAACCATTATCAACATTCAGCTGGTTTTGATTCATCTGTATCCTTCCCACTCCCCCTCCCATTATTTTGAAGCAAATCCCAGTCATCATATAATGTCATCTGTAAATATTTTAATTACATAGTGTCTTTGACATATGGACATTTTTAACGTTTCAGTAAGTCACATCCGCTCAGAAAACAGTCTTCATGAAATCCCAGCACCATTTCTTGAATTGCACATTCTTTCCCCCACCGACTAGGAAGACCGACCGGATTTTCTGTTCCATTCCTTTGACCTGCCTGTTCTTTCTGACGCTAATACCTTACTGCCGCAATTACATAGCTTTGAGATGTGTTTGTTCGTGTTTGACGTGACAAGTGTCAGGGGACGCTCACATCCAGGCTTGTTTTTCTTCAAATTTTCTTATGTACCTCCTCACATGTGTTCATCCAAATTAATGTGAAATTTATTTTATCAACTTCTATTCAAAGACACAATTGAGATTTTGATTACAATTATGGAAATGTACAGACGAGTTTGAGGAAGATTGACACTTTTACGGTATCGAGTCTTCTTATCTTGAAGCCAAGTATGGCCCCCTGTTTATTTGAATTGTTGAGTAAAGTGTGAGAGCTTTTCTTCATGAAAGTCCTGCAGTCTTTTTGTTAAGATTCCTCCCCAATACTTTACATTTTGGTTGCTAGTGTGAATGCAACCCTTTTCCCCATTATATTTTCTAACTGGTTGTTACTGCTATATAAAAAGCCAATAAATTGTTCTATATTTCTTTTGTAATTACCTGCCTTATTAAGCTCTCTTATTAATTATCATAATTTGGGGCTCAGTCAGTTGAGCGTCCGACTTCCGCTCAGGTCATGATCTCGCGGTTTGTGAGGTCAAGCCCCGCGTCGGGCTCGGAGCCGGAGCCTGCTTTGGGTTCTGTGTCTCCCTCTCCCTCTGCCCCTCCCCCTCTGATGCTCTGTCTTTCTCTCTCTCAAAAATAATAAACAATAAAATTAAAAAAAAATTTTTTTTAACGTTTTATTTATTTTTGAGACAGAGAGAGACAGAGCATGAACAGGGGAGGGTCAGCGAGAGGGAGACACAGAATCTGAAACAGGCTCCAGGCTCTGAGCTGTCAGCACAGAGCCCGACGCGGGGCTCGAACTCACCGACCGGGAGATCATGACCTGAGCCGAAGTCGGACGCTTAACCGACTGCGCCACCCAGGCGCCCCCCCCAACATTAAAAATTTTTTTTTTAATTAATTATAATAATTTTCGCTTGAGGGGTGCCTGGGTGGCTCAGTCAGTTGAGCATCTATCTGACTTTTGATTTCGGCTCGGGTCATGATCCCAGGGTTATGAAATGGAGCTCTATGCTCAGCATGGAGCCTCCTTAAGATTCTCTCTCCCTCTATCTCTCTCTCTGTCCCCTCCCCCCCCCCACCAAGCTCTCTCTCTCTCTAAGATAAATGAAAAGAATTAATTAATTAATTAAAAAATAATTTTCACTTGATCCTCAAGTTTTCTACAGAGTCCATCAGGTTTTTGACTCTCTCTTTCCGATAATTCTATCGCTTGGTTTTCTTTTTTCCTCGCAGTTGACTAGAACTTACACACAGTATTTCGTGATAGCTGTAATCAAGGACATCCTTGGGTAGTCGTGGGGTAGTGTTTCATCTTTAAGCATGACATTAGCTGCCGGTATAGATTTGTTTTTTATCCCACTTTGGTATTACCCCTCTATTCCTAGTTTGTTAAGAGGGTTCTGAAAAAATATATATGTATATGTATATGTATCGTATACATATACATATATATATGATATTTTGTCAAATGCCTTTGGGCATCCACCAAATGATAGTACGATTTTCTCCTTTAATCTACTCATGAGATAAGCTGCATTAATAGATTTCTTAATGACCGTCTTCAAATTCCTGGAATAAACTTCACTTTGTCATTTATACTATTTTTATTACTCTTCTGCTGGATTCTATTTGTAATATTTTTTCCCGTTAAAGTTGGTATGCGAGGCAGCAGATTACTCTTTCGAAAAGCTTAGCTGAGAAGGGGAGGAAAGAGAACGGAAGCACAAGAGACTCAGAAATAAGGAACTCTGTGTTTTGAGCATATTACTGGGCTTTGGGGACACAGCCAGGGGAGAGGAAGAACTTGAGGAGTTAAGAGAAAGGGGATGTGACTGGCCCATACGTTTGGGCGGAGAGCACAGGCAGCGGGGTCAACACACCAGGGGCCAGGCGGCTGGGAGCAGGGGGAGGGGCAGCCCCCGCAGAGGCTGCTGGGAAAGAAGGCAGGGCAGGTGAGGTAGGGCCAAATCAGACGGAGCAGGTTATGGTTGGGGGCCTCAGTTGTCATGGGGGTTAAGGAAGTGAGGTCGTCTTCCCGTGTTGGTGGGTGAGGGCTGAAGGCAGATCGTGAAAGCCCAGAACAGTCGCTGAGAGAAACAGGCAAATCAAAGGATCGTCGTGAGATGCCTAGGCCCCCTGAGGTTAAAGACCCGGATTTTTTGTGGCATCAGTTTGCAAGATTATGTAGTTATTTTTTCTAGGAGCTCTGAGGGGGCAGAATAGGATTGTGGGGCCCACACAAGGCTGGGCTCTCGAGGGGTGACTGTGGAAGCAGAAGATGGGGCCACAGAGCTGAGCAGGTCCCCCAAGTCAGCAGTGGTGACAGGAAGGAGCTGGGAGGACATACACAAGTTGGTCCCTCCCTGAGACGGCCCATATCATTTGTCTTTGTTTTGGTCTCCACCTTGAGGCAAAAATTTCCACTTTTGCCCTGTCGCAAACAAACAGAATGCAGCATGGCTAGAGCCAGATAACTTACGTAACTGATTTCATGCTCTGCCACGTTTTTGACAGTTACAAAAAGTCTGTGCCGTTGGGACGTTATGTTGGGACCACAGGGAGTATGTTCTGATGTGGGGGGAACATGGGGATGGGGGAGGGCACCCGAGCCCCTGCTCCCCACACGGGGGCTGTTAGGGAGAGGTTCAGGTGGTCTGGCAAGCAGGCCCGGCCGGGCAGGGCAGTGAAGCTGCTGGCCTGGTGACCCGGAGCCGGGGGACTGGTGGGGACAGGGCAGCTGGGGGCCAGCCGAGGGTATGAGTGCCCAAGGGGAGCCGGGGGGTGAAAGGCCGGCGGATGAGCATGTCCAAGCCCAGGAGGCTGGCCTGATGGATGAGCCTGCCGCAAGGAAACTGAGGACACCCCAAATGAAGCCGGGGCCGGAGTGGACGGGGAGACAGGGAGCTGGGACGGAGGTCTCAGCGAGTGCGGGGAGTGTGCAGGGAGCTGGGGGGTGGCAGCGCCGAGGAGGGGGGTGGCCGGCTGGAAGGCCACCCTGCAGAGGAGGGATGGGGTGTGTGAAGGCTGCAGTGGGGAGGGAGGAGGAGAACACCGACTCACCCTGAGCCCTGTGACTGAGCCTGACATGCCCTCCTGAGGAGAATGAAGCCGAGTGGGGCCCCAGCCGATGCCGGCAGGGTTGGGGTATACATACGCCCAGGTCCCCAGAGGGACAGCAGCCTGCCTTCCAGCGAGGGCGTGACCTGTAGGCACCGCCTTCCCCCTTTTGCAAGCGCTGCGCCCAGGGGCCTCCCTCTGCCCTCCCTGCTGAAGGCAGCCTCTGGGTGGCTTGGTAAAGTGTCCAGACTTGAATGTGGCCTTGCACCGGGATGGAACACCCTTCCGGGTAGGACCAAGGAGCTCTGTCTCCGTTTCATAATGGTTCAAGCCCTGTCTCTCCTTCCTGGCATGTTCTTTGGGGGCTGCCCCCTCACAAATGAAAGAGGGGTGTAGTAGGTATGGATGGGATCGGCTTCTGACGGACTGGGTTCAAATCCCGAGCGTACCATTGGGCAAGTGACTGTCTATTTCCAGATTTCTTACGTGCGGAAAAAAAAAAAAGAGTCTATGTGTCACTGGCGGAGCCCCCCCTCCCCCCCACCCCCCGCCCCGGGTTCTGCAGGAAGCTGATCCTGGGAGGTTTATTAGGGAGTGCTCTCAGATCCACACCCGGGAGGGGAGGGCCCTTCAGAGCTGTCCCGAGTGAGGAGCTGATGCGGTTTGCCCTGGGAAGGAGACAGGACTAGGCAAGGTGAACGCTCTTCAGTCAAGGACAATCCTGGAAGAAGGATGGGGACTGTCAGGGTGGCAGCAGCTGGGAAAAGAAGTCCTTCAGTGGTAAATCCAGTCCTGGGCTCAGCCCCCGCGTGGATCGGTTGACTGGGGGGAGCCATGAACCCTTGACTATCGTGAAAAGTTGAGACACCCTCTCTGAGGTGACAGTCCAGTTTCTATCTTCCCAAAGGGCTCTGTGATCCCAATTTTTAAAAAACATTACTTCAGGGTCTCATTCCAAGTGGAGAAGGGGCTTCCTTCACCTTCTCACTCCACAGTCTGCTTTTCCCCAGCTGGTCATGTCTGGGAAGCCCCTTCTAGACCGCTAATACCCTGGCCCTCTGAGCCCTCTCGTCTAATCCTGTAACCACCGCGCCAGTCCTAACCTAAGAGGCGGGGAGGGAGCCTGAAATGGGTGTGGACCTCGGTGTAAAACATCTGGATATAAACCCTAATCCTGCCACTCACCATCTATCTATATGGCCTCGAGCAAGATTCTTGACCTCTGTGAGCCTTGGTTTCCTCACCTGTGCAATGGGAATAATTATACCTACATGATAACTACATTCTGAAGATGAATTGAATGAGGTGGCTTAGGGACGTGCCCTGCATAGCACATGGAAAAGCGTAATCCACACGACGAAAATCGTTTTCTTTCCGAGATTCAATCATACTCTCCCTTTCCCTATCTGCCTCTCCTAGCACGTCTGAGCATAACTGGATGATGCCTCAAAACCTGTATGGTTTAAATCCAAGGGCTCCCCACCCTGGGACCCCCATCCGCAGTCCCCGAGTAGAGGCTGGAGCCCTCAGTAGGTTCCCTTGCTCCCGAGCTCCTGAGAAAATTCCTGATGGGTGAGAACCCCAAGCTCCTCAAGCATTCGCAAGGGGCCTTCCCACCCCGCTCTCCCGGCGGTGCTTAGTAGTGGGCAGAGCAGGGATTGCTTCTCCATCTTCCAGAAGCAGAAGTGCATTCCACCCAGCAGCGCCTTCACCCACCATCCTCTTCGGCTGCTACAGTCCTTCCGTATCCCTTCCCTTGACCTGTAAACTCCTAACCAATATGGGTAAACACCTGCGCCTCTCTGCTCTCCCCTCTGTCCTTCCCCACAGCCCCCTCAGCTCTCTGTGGGCTCCGAAGTTTCCTTCCCCTCAGGTGGCTCGCCTCGGGGAGGTCCACTCTTCCCCAAAGCCCAGCTGGCATTCGGATCTGCTCGCTCCCTGTTTCTTCCCCCATCTAAAATGGTTTTTTTATTGTTTGCTGGACGTTACGGATGAGACGCTGTAGGTGGCCTAGTCTGTGTTTTCTTCCTTTAAAGAGTGTTGAGTTCTGTCCTAGTGGACACTACAGATGGATGGATCCTCTTGGTCCTACCAGGCTGGTACTTTTCTTTCCCGTGTTTTTTTTTTGGGGGGGGGGGGGGCTTTTGTCTTAGAGTATGGCATGCTTGTTAGCCCTAAGGTGGTCCCTTTCTGGAATCACACCCGAATGATCAAGTACTTCCTGAGATCTCTCTGTTTTTTGCTGGACTGGAACCCCGTGCATAAGCCCTGCAGGACCCATAGTAGCTCAGGACAGCAGCCACCCTGCTGGGCTTTGTCGAGTCCCGCCCTGTGCAGAGCAGCCCAGTCCTCAACCGAGCTCCGTGGGGAGCCCCCGTAGATGCCACGCTCTCCGTCCAGGACCCTCTCTATGTGTCGTTTTCCTCTGCTAAGGCTTCCATAACAAAGTACCACAGGCTGGCTTGACAGAAAGTTACTGCTTACAGTTATGGAGACTGGAAATACCAGAGTAAGGTGTCTCTGTGTATCCAAATTCCCTCTTCCTTTTTTTTTTTTTTTTAAACTGCTTAACTGCTTATCTATTTTTGAGAGAGAGAGAAAGAGAGCACAAGTTGGGGAGGGGCAGAGAGAGAGGGAGACACAGAATCCGAAGCGGGCTCCAGGCTCTGAGCTGTCAGCACCGAGCCCGACGCGGGGCTCGAACTCACAAACCGTGAGATTCGGACCTGAGCCGAAGTTGGACGCTTAACCGCCTGAGCCACCCAGGCGCCCCTCATGTATGTCTTTTTTGTCAATAAGGACAGTTCTGTGCTGCCTGTCACCCAGTGACTGAAAGCAGTGGCCTCATGCGTTTCATTGTTGAATTCAGGAGGGTAAGTCCAGTCCTAGAGACTCCCTCGTGCTGCCAGCTTTCCCCCTTCTCTGCCCCAGGTCAGGGGTCAGCATTACTCTCCACGCCAAACACTTCCCTCACCCACACCTGTGAGGGTCCCGTCTTCCTTCCCTCAGACCACAGTCAGGCTGTGGCTGTCAGCAGATGGCAAGTGAACTTTGGCCTTGCTGGCTCCAAGTGTCCCTCCCAGTGCTGCCCTGGTCTGCTCACCCTGTAGACCTGAGATGGGGACCAGGTGGCAAATACCTTCCCTTTGATTTTCCTCGCTGCCTTTTCCTCCCTCGCCTTTATTTGCTGCCTGAGGAAGAAGAAAATCAAATTCCCACGGGAGGTCGTCTTGATGGGGAGACAGGCAGAGAAAAAGAGAGGTGAGGACAGAAGGGGGAAGACAAAGGCCTAGAGATCTTCCACCAGAAGGCAAGTGAGGTGGGGGGGGGGGGTGGGGAGGAAGGAAGGGAAGCGAGGGAGAGGGACAGGGGACCAGGGCAGTGGCTGGCTTTTCTTCAGGGCTTCACATGGGCCTATGCTTTGGGCCCCGAGTCTGGGTACGACCTCAGGAGAGTAAGAAACACGATCCAGCCTCCCAGGCAGCATAGGGGCCGGGGTCCCAGCTCACTAATAGTAGAGAAGACCCAAAGGCAGGTTTATTCCCTGACCGTGGGTGGAGAGGGGTGGGCAGTAATTTTCCAGGGCCTGACATACTCTTGTTCGGCAACCGCCCACTGCCGAGTCAAGAACCGCAGCCCAGGAGGCTGTGCTGGTCACCAGAAGACTTCCTGGCAGCCTGGAAGGAGATCACAGTGTGGTGACGGGTCCGGAGCCAGAGGGAGGGGATGGGCCCTCCCTCTTCCGGAAGCAGGCCTCCTCCCTCAGGAGCCGGAAAACTGGCCTGAGCTTGTTCCCATCTCCCTGCCTCCAGATTCCCTCCAGACCAGCTCTTCTACGTGCTGACCACCAGCTCCCAGTTACTTGGACACATCAGCGCCCTCAGTTCCGAGCCCCAGTCCATCTCCAAGGGCCTCTCCAGGCAGGCCGAATAGCACAACTTCCCGGACCCCTCCTAGGGAGCCGCATATTCCCACCTGTGCCATTTTATGTTGCTTCTTGCTCCCGCTGAGTTCGGAGGGCGATGCTCCCGGGCCTGGTCTCCACCTGGAAACGCGAAGGACAGGGATCTCTTTGCACACGTGGACATCTGACCTTTGGAGAAACGTTCTTTCTCCTTGCGGTCAGATCCTGGAGAGCCCCGGTGTGACGGCTTTCAGATTTTGAGGCCCTGTCGTCAGGGTCCAGGTTCCCGGAGACAGAATTCAGATGGGTAGAGTGGGTGTAGGAGGTTGGATTTCTATTAGCATCAGAAAGAAACAAATCAGGAAACTCTAAGATTATTTATAGAATGCAATTCTATAAACTGCAGCACCTCAATTCATGCACCATTCAGGGTATACAATAGTTATTTTTATCTAAATTATTTCCTGAATGAGAATAAGACTCAGATGTTAAACAACTGTTACTCTATTTAGTTTCATTTTATGGTTAATGAAACTATGAGGACAATAAGAACTTACAATCGACCAGAAAATATTATTACTGCGCTGATAAAAAAAAGAATGGTCCATAAATTAATGAGTAAAACTTGAATAAGAAATATTTCTATTCTAACATGAGAGAGGAAAATGTGAATATTAAAGGGGGAGAATGACAAGGGACAGCTCGTTACCAAGCAGGAGACAAATCAAGAAGTATGAAGCTAAGGGGTGCTGGGGGGGCTCAGTTGGTTGAGCGTCTGACTCTTGATTTCAGCTCAGGTCAGGCTCACAGGGTCGTGGGATCGAGCCCCACATCAGGGTCCACACTCAGCATGGAGCCTGCTTAAGATTCTCTCTCTCTCTCTCTCTCTCTCTCTCTCTCTCCCTCTGCCCCTCTCCCCCACTCATGCTCTCTCTCTCTCTCTCCAAAATAAAAAAATAAATAAAATTAAAATAAAAAATAGAAATATGAAGATAAAATGAAACAAGACATATGAAAGGTGGTTCAGCAGGTGAGGAAGTCACAATGTAAAAATGCCTCACGTTTAGCCGGAGTTCTTGGCGTGGGTATAGATCGGACGCGTATGTGAGGATGCCATCTCCTGGAACTCTCTGGGAAACGGGGGTCATCTGGGGTGGTGACAGCTGTCGCAGGAAAACACAGCCCTCCCTCCCTCCCTCGTTTCTTCCTTGCTCTATTCCATCAATGCTGACTGTGGGTGCTGGGCATACAACAGCCAACAAGACAGACAAGACATCTGTCCTCAGGGGTTTACAGTCCAGTGGGACAGGCAGACATTAAGCAAGCAAACAACAAATCACGCTCATAAATATATATTTACAAAAGGACATGAAGTGCTGGGAAGAAGTTCGGGGTGCTATGCAACAGACCCCACAGTGGATTTCACTTGGGGGCTCAGGGAAGGTCGGTTAGAGGGAGAGACAACGAGGCTCCGCACCGCAGGCTGAGCGGGGGTCCTCCAGGCGGAGCAGCAGGGCGGGCGCTCCCGGCAGAGGGGACAGACAAGGGCAAGGTCCCCAGGCAAGCTCTGCAGTTCAAGGAGCTGGAAGAAAGCCAGTGTGGCGAGAGGGACAGACTGATGCAGGAGGAGCCCTGGGGGCTAGGGAGGGGCAGGTGATGGAGTTTTAACGGTGGCAAGAAACCACTTAAGGATATTTTTTCAGCAGGGGAGGGACTTGAGATTTACATTTAAATAAGATTACTGTGGCTGCGGAGAGGCGAGTGGGTGTGGAGTGCGTAGGTGGGAGGCTACTGTGGTCCACAAGGTCATGGGGGCAGGGGCGGCTATAGGGCTGGGGCAGCAAGTGGGTGGATTCAAAATGCATTTCGCAGTTTGAAATTGAGACCTAGTTGAAATGAGGGGTGAGGAAGTGGAGGTGCCTGCGTGAGGATCCCCTGTGTGTCTGAAACTCTCCTGTTTAAGGGGCGCCAGTGCTGACCTTTGAGAGGGGCGCAGTGACACTCCCACAGCCAACCTGTCAAATGGGAAGACCCCGCCCTACCCCAGGGCACTGTGCTGCCTCCCCCGCCCCCTCCCCGGGCCGGATGCCCCTCCTGCCCTCGGAGCTGAGCTGCCGGGCAAGGTTGCACTCCTGCTGACCCCCTCGGCCCAGCCGGGGCTGCGGGACCAGTGTCCTGGCGGCCTCCACACACCAAACTAGAGCATGCGGGAGGTGTCTGCATGCACCCCTCCCTTCCCCCCACTTTGTTTCTCCTCTCTGGGTGTCCTCCAGCTTCTATTTCCGCCTCCCTCTGTCCCTTCTGCCCTTCACATATCACGGTCACTGTCAACTCGTACACCTTGAGAGGCGAAGGTGACCCTGAATGTGGTGGGGCTTCCACACCTGTTTATTAAATCGGACCGTGTGTTATAAGTGATCCAACCGCCTCGCATTCCCTGTTGGCCCCTCCGTCCTCGCGGCTGGGACCCCTCTCCCAGCCTCCCAGACAACCTATTACGTTGTCGTGAATCTGCTGCTTCAGCCCCCCACCTTTCGGGTCGGGTCCCCATTATCTCTCAGCAGAATTGTTGTAAAGCCTCTGACTACCCGCCCCCCCCCCCCACCTCCCCCTGCTCCATCATTTCGCAGATTTTTTTCTACTCAAAACCTCAGGGGCTGCCCACAGCCTGCTGGAGCATTGCCAGCTCCTCAGCCTGAAGACAACTTTTGGCCTTTCTCCCCAGCGCTGCTCCCACAAGGCCTCTGTGATGAAGCCTCCCAGGCCCCTTGTCCTCACCCCTACCCAGCCCGGGCACCCCCGCAGCCCTGGAACCCTCCCCAGGCACCCATCGCTGCCCACCTTGCCCAACACTGTCTGCGCCGGTGCCCTTGGCAGAGGTGTCCCAGGAAGGAGATGGGGCTCCCAGGGAGGCCGATGAGCTCGGTGCAGGCTGAGTTTTGTTTGAGGGACTCAGGGCATCCAGGAGGCCACATCTATATTTCCTTTCTGGGCTGGGAGCTCCCAGAGGGCAGAGTCCACGGTTGGCTCAGGTTGGCTCATCCCTGCACGCACTCAGTTGACATCTGCCAAGTAAACAAGTGAGGGGCAAATCAATGGCCCGAGGCCTGTGCTGGGGGATTCAGGAAAGGGATTGAGGAATCTGAGCGAAGGGTCGGTCCCGTCTGGGCAGTGTGCCAGGCAGAGGGGCCGGCAGGACAGCAGGAGCTCCAGCCTCCCCACCCCCACCCTGCCGGTGGGTGTCACCCTCTCCCTTCAGCAGGAGAGAGGCCCAAGCAAAGCATTTCAGAGGAGCTGGTCCAACAGCCTGCATGACACAAGCAGGAGCAGGAGCGAGAAGCCGAAGCCCTCTTCCTCTGAGCCATCTCATTCTTCATGCTCTCCAGATCCAAACAGGGACCCTGGGAAGGTGAGAATCTCAGCAACGTACACAGCTTATTGCCAGAGGGGTGAGGCGCCGGGATCAGAATAGCTCGGCCAGTCTTGGTGTTGGGGGTCGGCGTGCACGCTCAGAGACACTTTTGGAGGCAGAGCCTGGGACTGACTGGAAATGGGGCGCACGGTGGGGAGGCACAGTTGCCTCGGACGAGCTCACTTAGGGCTGAGTGTAGAGGGAGAGCAGAGACACAGGGCTGCCCGCCAGGCCCCCAGGATGCTCTGGAACTGGGGGGCAGAGAGATGAGGAGCGGTCAACACTCAGGATGCAACCAGAAAGGAGCGGCCAGTGGGGCAGTAGGTGCAGGGAGGGCATTCCTGGAGCCCAGGAAGAAGGTGTTTCCAGGAGGACAGAGTGACCGACTGTGTCCAAGGCTGTCCGTAGGCCAGTGAGATGAGCTCTGAGAATCAACCACAGGGTCTAGCAGTGTGGACATCACGTGACCTTGACAGGAGTGGTCTGGGGACAAAAGTGATTGCAGGGGGTTCAGGAGAGAGTGCAGGGTTGGGGGGGAGCGGTGGAGTAGCAAATACACTCTGAGGAGTTTTGCCTTCAAGGTGGGCAGTAGCTAGAGCCTCTCCAACTGTGCAGCCACGGGAGGGCTGTTGTAGGGTGGCGATACCTGGGAGGGGAGCACTGACCATCCAGTAGGGAGCAGGTGATAGCCCGCTGACATCCATGGGGCGGTCCGAGGGGCGGGATTCAGGTGTAGGGGAGAGGTGAGTCGTTAGGCAGGAGCAGGTGGCTCACCATAGATCGGAAGGGGAGGAGCTCAAGGGTCACGGGTGGGGGCAGGTGGAAGCAGGTAGAAAGATTTGGTAGCAGGAGCATGAGACGTTTCCATTTGACCCAGACACAGGGTGTTATGCCCACTTTAGAGGTGGGGAAACTGAGGTACAGAGCTTGCCCTGAGACTGGAAGGCAGCAGAAACTGCCCTAGTGGGAGGAGGGGAGAGACTGGGAAGGAAGGGATGGAAGGGACCATCACAGTGGTCTAGCCAGGCTGTATCCTGGAGGCAAAGGGCAGAAAGAGCTGCATGGGCTTTAAGGTCAGAGGGTCCAGTTGAAGCTGGGTCTCAGCCACTCACTCGCTGCAGTTAAACAGGTCAGTCTCAGCTCCCTCCCCTGGAAGGGGGTGTTACCTGCATCTACTTCCTCAGGTCACCGTGAGAAACAAGGGAGCAGCACCGAGCTGGCTTCTAGTGAGCCCCGCACAAATGGAAGTGCCTTAAACGCAGGCGTCAGCGGAGCCTTGGAGGAGGGGCCTTCAGTGATGCCAAAGACCGAGCACCCTAGGACGCGGTGGGAGGAGCCCTGTGCAAGTGGGGAGGGCCTGGGCTTACTCCCTGTGGGCCTGCGTGTGGCCCAGTCACCAAGGCCTGCGTGGTTCCGCTCCAACCCACCAAGTGTGCCTCCCCCACCTCAGTGTTGTCCTCTTGCTGGTTCTGGCACAGGCTGCAGCTGGGGAAGTGGGGCAGGAGGGAGTGGAGTCCCCAGAGAGATCCCGAGGGAACCCTGCCGGGAGAGGGGCAGAGCCAGAGGGCCCCCGGAGAAGCCCAAGCTCAAAGCTGGCTAGGGGGGGCGTCTTCTCCCCCTGTGAAGACCCCGAAGCAGACAGCTGGCCCTGTCCTCGAGATGTAGCTGCCTGCCACCTGGAGTCACCGCCGGGTCTGGATTCCCCGGGCCAGTGGCTCAGCAGCGAGGAAGGGGAGGCCTGCTCCCCGGGCAGGAAAGAGCCTCCTTCTCTTCCTCCTGAGAGCCAGCTGGAGTCCCAGCCTCTCTGAAGCTCAGGCCTACCCGTGCAGCAGCAGCATGGAAACCTGTCCAGGTAGGACACTCTCAGAGCCTTGGCCGTGCAGTGCTCTCCCCTACAGACTGCCCTGTGGCCACAGGCTCTCATGGCCACAGGCTCTCATCTATGGCCACCGGTCTCACATTTTGGTCTCTCTCCTGGACCAGCCCGCAGAGCAGGCCCGGTGTCTCCAGGTGGCCTCTGTTTACAAGCCTGGGTTGGAAGTCTGGGAGGGCATGAGGCCCACTTTCTCTGGCAGGACCCAATGCCTCTTTGGCTCCTTCAGGAAAAGCCCAGCACAAACCATCCCATCCTGAGCTCTGCAGTGGACCCACAGGCAAAGCCACCCATTCTGTGGACCTACAAGGTTCAGTGTGCTAGGACTTCCTCCGCTCCTGGGTGACTGTGGCCCCCGGGGGGTCCTCCAGGTAAGGCAGGTAAGTACCAAGCCAGGCTGGCTCAGGGACTTCTGGGAAGTTTCGCTGACTTCCCTTATTATGGAAGCAGGAGGGCACTGAGATGGGGGGAAGGGGCTTGTCTGCCACCTTTGTGGAGCTACTCATTTGAACAGGGGCCGGGGACGTTTCATCAGGCTAAGCCAGCTCGAACTGCCTCCAAGCCCTGCTTTCCCGGTAAGAACAGCATCTGCTGAAAGCCGAAGGCATTGTCAGAACAGACTGAAGGCCCATGCCTGCAAGTTCAAAGTGGTCTGTCCCCAGAGGTCTCATCTAAGATGACATCTTCTCGGGACTGGTGTTTTGTGACTCCTGGGGAGTCCCCAGTGGGAGCTGGGCGCACTGATGCTGTGGACCAGGGACGGTGCTTTGGTCCGTATGGGCCCGCCCCTCAGCAAGCATGGAGGCTTCACAAGGACCCCGTGTCAGATTGACTATCTGACTGCACCTCAGTCACAGCAGGAGGCTAAAATGCTCCAAGGTCAAAGAGAATCCGGGGAGGCTTGGGCCCTGAAGGGGAGCCGGTGCAGGTTCAAGCAGTCCCTTGCCTGGGAGTGCACTGCAATCCCAGATCTTCCAGGGGAGGCCCCCTACAAACCCCAGGTAAGGACCAGGTTGTGACCTTGGGTGGGTGGAGGGAGGGATTACGATGGGATTTCTGCTTCCCACCTGCTTCCTGGGGCTCTCAGCTCCCTTCTTCCCTCTCCTCCCTTCAGGTCCTGGCTCTGCCTCCCCACGGATCCAGGGATCCAGCCAGCTGAGCCCTGGAGGGTTGCACCCACCTTCCCCTCCTGCCCTCCTGCCGGAGGAGAGCTGCAGTCTCCTTTGGATCTTTTTGCGGTCTGGGCTTGCTGTTCCTCTCAACAGTAGTCAGGAAGCCCTTACCCCAAAAAGTATCTGCGGGAGGCCTTGTCTACAGGGGTGATGCCCCCCCAAAGGGTCCAGGTGTGTCACAGACGAGGGACAGCAACAAGTGGGAGTCATCAACCTAGCTTTCCCTTAGAGCTGCTGGTTGGCCTCAGGACAAACGCTGAGCCTCTCTGTGCCTCAATGCTCTGCTACACATTTAATCATTTATCTGCGCACAGTGTCTAGTGGGAGGTTCCATCAGGTAAAGAAAAAACAAGAGTGGCTCGATTAAAGGTGTGGACACTGTGTTGGTGGCTTAGCTCCCAGCCTGCTGTCTCCTATTTGTAGACCATCTATCTCCCTCTGGGCTCCTTTTGGGGAATTGCCTCTCCCACCCCACGGGCACGCCTGGTGAGATTGTCACTCAAAGCACCTTGCCTTGTCCTGCCCCCTCGGATAGGAGACCCAAGACAGGCCTGGGAATTGGAGTCCTGGATGGAGGGACGCAAGATTGGGAACAAACTGATCCCAGCGGCTGTGCTAAAGAGAAGACTGAGCTTGGGCCTTCTGCGTCCCCTGAACTGCCTAGCGTCTGCCCTTTCTTAGCCTGGACCTTCAAGTGCCCCCCTCCTGAATCTGGCGAACCACCCCCAAATCCTTCCAATAAAATCCTCATTGCTTTAGTTAAGCAGTCAATATTGTTGCTTGCTTCGGGATACAGAGACCTCTAGGGGCAGGAGGTGGGATTGCTTACCCCGGAGAAGGGGAGGGGGGCGGCTGGCCTGGGGGCTTGTTACCATCC
The DNA here is from genome assembly GCF_022837055.1 of Prionailurus viverrinus. Lineage (NCBI taxonomy): Eukaryota > Metazoa > Chordata > Mammalia > Carnivora > Felidae > Prionailurus > Prionailurus viverrinus. The sequence goes on from NC_062562.1 coordinate 145,350,841, forward strand.
CTGGGGAGGCTCACACGGCATCAGCCCCTAGGGGACAGGGGACAGAGCAGATGCCCCTAGGGGACAGGGGACAGAGCAGAGGGCGAGGACCACATACAAGGCCTGGGTTAGGGCCCAAGGAAACATTCCCAAAGGGGAGAACAACATTGGGATGGACAGAGCAGGACCTACACAATGTGGAGAAGTTTAAAATAAAGGAACACGGGGTCTTTGCTTTCTTTATCTGGGGATTTCCTTATCTGGAATCCTTCTATCCAGCCCTGGGGAGCTACTGTGCCTGGGCAGCCCAAGGTGGGGGACACGATCTGAGGCCTCCCCAGACCTGCTACCTGCTACAGGTCACACCACAGCCACAACCTGCGAGAAACAAGGCAGCAGGAAGTTTCCTTCCTTATGCAGAAGCCGCCAAGAGGCAAGTCTAGGCCAACACTGACACATGAACTGGTGTGTGGCCCACACTGAATTCGAAGGTGCTGAAGGATCCTAAGTGGGGCTGTGGGTTCACTGTGGGGATTCAGGAAGAAGGGCTGGGTGTATGGGGACCTGTAGCAATTGTCTCAGTGAGATCAACTGAGACCCCTCTAGATGCAGCCAGACGTGAGTGGGAGAAGGCAGGACAGTGACAAAGGCTGCAGGGCTGACCAATGCCTGTGACTGTGAAACTCCCTCCCCTGGTGCTACCCTGACCTCCCATTCCCACCCAGCTGCTGGCTGGGCCTGGCTTGGCCACCTGCCCCCCAACGTGCCTTGGGGGGGAATGTGTGTGCAGCTCAAGGGTGGCATCGTGTGGTCATAGTGAGGTAGTGCACCCCACAGCCTCCAAAGTGCTCCACTTCTAGGTCGCTCCACCAGCTGGACTCTGCTCTAGGAGGGCAAGGTCTACAGATTTTCCCACAGAACCGGAGTTTCTTTGAGAAGCAGTCCTGAGAGCTGTAGCGGCTGAGAGGGATGGTGGAGAGAAGAGAGAGTGGCCACAAGGAGTGGTCCCCGCCCTAGAAAGGCAGGCCCCCGACTGAGCCTCGGAGTGTCAGCTCTGGGGAGGCACCGGCTTGCTGCCTGTGCATTGTGACGTCTCTGCATTTGTGCGTATGTGTCCATCTGGCAATACGTTGTTTGACTGAAACCAGCCATGGTTGCGTGCCCCCTACCTAACCCACCCAAGCAGATGGGAGGTGTGCTGAGAGCCTGCGGGTTGAAGTAAGTCAACAAGGATGTGGGGGTGGAGGAGCAAGTCTGCTAAAAGGCTGAGCCTTTGGGAGAGGGAGGAAGGAGAGGGGGAAGTGGCCTGGAAAGGGCAAAAGAAAGTCAAGAGAGGAACAGAAGAGAGGGGGAGAGCGCGCGACGACAGGGGAAGTCTCTCCAGGTGGCTGGTGTCCCCCCGCAGCACCCGGCGAGGCATCCTTCTGACCCACGCTGGGCCACCCTGCCGGAGTGACCTTGCACGGGTCCACTTCCTTCTCTGGGCTGCTACTTCTGCACCTGTAAAATGAGACAAAGTGCAGGATTCGTCCCCTCAGCCACCTCCTCCCCTCCCAGGCCACCTCCCTGGCAGGCGAGGATGGGGGCCCAGCAGCGGTCCTTGAGAGGGGGGCCGTTGAGGGCACCGGAGGGTGTGCCGGCCGAGGGTGGGGGCAGGCTGAGCGTGAACGCCAGGCTCTGGGAAGAAGGAGTCAGAGAAATTACCAGTAATGAAAACCTGTAAGTTTCTCCAAAAATACCATTTGAATAGAAATGTCAAGTGCACCTGGAGTTATTACACCCTGGAATCCGAATGACATATAGTCCGATATACCAACGTGATAATATCCCGAGCGTGTATGGCAATACGGCCGTGCATTAATCCTGCCTTTCTCCACCGTGAGCTTGCGCATCCCACGGGGCCTACAGAGCCTCCTTTGTTCTTCCCAGAGGTGGCTTCATGCCGATGGGGCCTGTGTAGTCGCAGCGGGAAGACCAACGTGCTCCCAGAATGGAGCTCTTGTGTCAGTAGCAGGGGCATGGACAGTTGTCACTTGGCGCTTTCCTTTTTGCCCAATCTGGGGTGTGACCTAGTCCCCTGGAAGCTGCTAGGCCCGACCACCAGCCCCTCCCTTCTCCGCCACCCTCCCACTCTATCCTTTCCTTCCCCCGCTCCTCCTTCCCCGTCTCTTCTTTCCCAGCAGCTAGGCCTTGTTCTGCCAAGGATACCCTCAGACATGGTTCTTCCCTTTGAGAGCCCCTACGGGTAGTGGGTACTCCTCCTGCTGGCTATGCTCCTTAGCTGCAGGGTTTGGGGCTGGGAAGGGGGAGCAGATCGTTGCATGGGCTGGAAGCAGCGCGGTTAGTGGTTGGTGGGCAGGGGCCTTTCAGAATAGGGACAGAACATCCAGGCCAGTACAGCACCTCAGGATGGACCCTGGGCTTGTCGTACCTACAGCGTAGCCCGTGCCCGTCCCCGGGATGTAAAGCCACGTTTGCTCTTAGAGCAGGACATCTTCTGGACTCCTTTTAAGGAAGTGGGATTTTTAAGGTCAAGGTTGCACAGGGCACACCATGCAGGAATCCCTTCCCAAACCCCATACTCCTGTGCTCAGCCTTGTAGGACAGCAGGTCTAGAAGTGTGGTCCCGGTACCAGCAGCTTCAGCATTACCTGGGATCTTATTAGAAATGCACGTTTTCTGGGCACCTGGGTGGCTCAGTCAGTTGGGTATCTGACTTGATTTCAGCTCAGGTCAGGACCTCACGGTGTGTGGGTTTGAGCCCCGCGCCAGGCTCTACGCGGACAGTGTGGAGCCTGCTTGGGATTCTGTCTCCTCCTCTCTCTCTCTCTGCCCCTCCCCTGTTCTATCTCTCTCAAAAATAAATAAATAAACATAAAAAAAAAAAAGTACATTCTTAGGTCCCGGTGCCAAGGGTGTGCTGGAGATGCTTTGTATCACCTTGGGAAAACCGGTGGTGCGCGTTCCCTCCCTAGTTCCACATTTAGTGACAGTCACATTGGGGGGCTCGAAATCAGCCACTGTAGGAATAATTACACGGGGGGAATCGGCAAACACTACAAATCTGTGCGTATTTTACTGAGACGTTTCCAGAACCCCATCGGGCCCCATCCAGACCTACTGAATCAGAAACCCTGGAGGCAGCGCCCAGACATCTGCGTTTTAATAAGCTTTTCAGGTGATTCTGATGCACAGTCAAATTTGAGAACCCTTGTGTAGTTGGTTAGCGCTGGTGGGATCATGAGAAAGACTGGAGGAATCTAGAGGTTGGGAATAAAAAAGGCTGGGGATATCAAAGTAGCCAAGGAGTAAGGTTTTGCAAGGGAAACTTTGGGGGAAGGTAAAGAAAGAAGAAAGTAAACCAGACACTGGGCCTTCCCTCCGGGCAAAAGGGCAGCCGACATTTGGCAGGAGGCCCTCCGGGACAGAGGTGAGCCCTCCAGCCCCCGCGCCGGGAAGAGGTGCTGGGGAGGTCTGGGGGCAGCCTACTTTGAATGCTCTGGTTTTTCCAGATATCTGGATAAGGGAGACCAACTAATCGATTGCTCTGAGTCACGAGATCAGGAGGGCATGGAAAAATGCCCCTCCGGATGATATTTCTGCAACTAAGAAAAAGACATTTACAAGCAGTCTGTTGGAGATACAAAGAAGGGAAATTCTGACACAGAAAATGGAAAATCACAGCACCATATCCGTTACTGCTCATGTAAATGTGTGCGAAATGCCATGGGAAATTTCTTTCCTTTTTCCAATTTTGAAATATTTCCAACATACAGAAAAATATAAGGAGTAATATAACAAAAGCCTTGCACCCACCACCAGGAATAGCAAATGTGAACTTAGGGCCACGTTCATGTCGGATTCTTTAAAAAAAAAAAAAAAATACAGCCTTACGAACATGGCACAGTCCCCTTTGTCTCCCTTTTCCTTCCTCCAAAGATGTAGGCGCTATCCTAAAATTGATGGGTATTCTTCTCGTACATATGTTCATACTTTATCACATATGAATTACTCATACATGACACCTAGCAAGGTTTGGAGTGCTTCTTAATTTCCATAAGTGGTATCACACTGAACCTATCACTCTGGAACTCACTTTTTTATCGCCTAACATGATGCTTCTAAGGTCTGCTCATGTGGCTGCAGGAAATCCAACTCATGCATTTTAACTCATGAGTAACAATAAACTGTATAAATAGACCACAATTCATCCATCAACCATTGGACATTGAAGTTATTTCTTTTTCTTTCTTTCTTTCTTTCTTTCTTTTTTTCTTTTCTTTCTTTCTTTCTTTCTTTCTTTCCTTCATCATCTCTACACCCAACGTGGGGCTCGAACTTATGACCCTGAGATCAAGAGTCACCTGCTCTTCCGACTGAACTAGACAGGCGCCCCAACTGAAGTTATTTCTAATTTTTCACTGTCCCAAGTGATTCTGCAGTGAATATCCTTGAACTTGTTTTTCTAGAGTATGTCCCTGGAAGTGGTGCTGCTCGCCCTTGGGAGAAGGCATTCCCAGTTATAGACACGTTGCCAAATTGCTCACAAGCTTGGCTGGACCAGTTCACGCTGCCATCAACGTGGGTATGATACATCCTAACGCGTTCCTTATTCAGTGTGCTCCTGGGTTGTAGTCTTTCCTGAATGTAAAAGCAATTATAAAGATTTTCTCAAGTTCATTTCTGACTTTTCTCCCAACTTTACTTTCTCTTCAAGGCTTCGGTTCTTCAGACACAAATTCTCCTACCACTGGGGTTTTCCCGAATCTGAACCCAGTGGCCAAGAAGAGATGACTGGCATGGGCACCGTAAGGTGAAGTGGTGTGTGTGTCTGTTCGTGTGTGTGAGTCTGTGTCCGTATCTGTGTGTGTAGCTTTGTACCAAAGCCAACAGGAAGACGGACTGGGCAGGGTAAGTCTTTCACAATGTCTGCTCAACAATGCATAAAACCAGGAGAAAGGTACCCGGTATAACCTGGAATCTACTCTCACGCTCCGGGTCCCTTCCGCTCCCTGTCTCGTTTGGTATGGGTTAGGGAAAGACTGGTCCCAGGACGTCAAGCTGCCGTTCTGTCTTTCCTGCTCCCCCCCAACCTCCAAATACTTCCTAAGCCATGTAAACAGGGAAAGAGGTGTGCTGTGCAGGGGAGGGACAGTTCCCGCGTGCTCCATCTGGGGGAAAGGGCTGACTTTTTGGCCCTGAGCCGAAGAGCTCTCTGTCCGTGCCAAGGGCTGCCTCCTGCGTCTGGCCGTATAGGGTTGGGAGAGCTGCCAAAATCCTAGCCTGGGCAGTGACGATGGACAGCCTAGATCATGGCCACTGACCCTGACCCTCAAGCCCAGGGCCATGCAGAAATGGTCTGGGCTGCCTTCCCTCCTGGGCCCTGAAGCAGGGAGCCTTCAAAGCCCCTGAAATAAACTTGGGAAGAGGGGGATACATTGAAGAGACCTCCACAAAATCACCTGTCTCACACTAGAGGTATTTGAAGAGGAAGGAACCCAAAGTGAGCAAAAAGTTTCAGTTCACAATTCCGAGGAAGTACGGAGGGCCTTGATCCGAGGACTATTTTTGAATGGGAGTTTTTTTTTGCCCCCTTAATGCTTTAAGTATGGCCAGCATGAGGTGTTTGTTGGGGGGGGGGGGGAGTACTGTATTTATCCTTCTTCAAAAATATGAAGCCTGAGACCCTTGGCTTTCTGGTTCCACAGAGTCTATTGGCCCTAAACAGCCTGCCCTCATGGGCAACAGGTAGCTTACCTCAGGCTGGAGGATACCCTTATGCCAAGGAGGTCCCCAGGGGAGACCTCACCTCTGAGCCCTGGTCCACCGGCCAATGAGGATGGGCGGAGGTGACGTCACTACATCCTGTTTCCCAGCCCAGCCTGAGAGGATGGCACCAGCTGAGGAAAAGAGCCAGTGTCAGTGACGGATGCCATGACCGATGTCGGTAGAGAAGTGGTGTAAGGCAGATGAGTCAGCAGCAAGTTTAAGCAACGAACAATTGCACCATGGGGTGTTTCTCAAATTCTTGTCTACTTTTAGAAAGTATGCAATACCATTCAGCTGAGCATCTTGATTCTGAAATAGCTACAGAAAATGTGAAAAATGCTGTGGGTGAAGATGTGCCCGCCCGTGCCTCTTTTCTAAAACAATAGTCAACAATTGGGCTGCGTGTCCCTCAGCAAGTCTTCCCACCTGGCTGTTCCTTCGTTTCCTCGTCTGTAACATGAGGGGAATGTATGAAAAATGTCTCTGGAGATTCCTTCCAGTCTAACATTCTGTGATTTGGTATCATGCTCACATTCTTAATCCTGGCTGGGCATACACAATGCCAAGAACACCAGCCAGTTCAGTTGGTGTGGACAAAACGTCCTCTCCAATCAATTCTTTGGCACAGTGTCGATAAAACAACTAGTTAATTGACACAATTTTTCATTTCACAACTGGTTGCCCTGGCATCAGCTTGACCAGCGGTTCCTCCGCGGGGGGGTGTCCTGACAGGCTGCATGTCTGGAGCAGTTATAAGGTGTGTCACAGGCGATGTGCTGTTGCTAACGAACTACCGAGGTTTTGAAATGACTGATGAGTTTTTTATCAATTAGGACAGATTCAATGTATGCCTGTGACAATCTCTATCACTCACTTGCATTCTGATATCCTACCCCATAGGGAAGGAGAAGGGTTGGACCTCTAGCTTCCAGCCGGGGATTGCCTGTGGTCCTGAGCCAATCAGAGATGCCCATGGGAGGTTATCGTGTGTTGCACATGTGAGTATCATCCGTTACCTGCAACGTGGCATTTGAGGATGACTGATAGAAACCTCTGATACGTAGTTAGATGGCAAGCTTTGGAGACCCAGGCCCCGGAACAATCTGATCCGGATGGGGACGGCCGTCAGTATCCTATGATCCAGCTGCAAGCCAATGGAGAAAGAAAGCGCTGAACAGAGTACAAAATGAGAGGCCTGCTCATTACGCCTATCTCTTGATCCAACAACTATTTCACCATAATCCGTTCAGAGTTGGAGAAGGGGAAAGGGGTGCGTGAAATCATGTTTATTGAGCATGTAGGTGCAAAGTCCTGTGTCAGATACTCATGGCAGGTTTCAGTGCTACCCGCCGTGTACTTTCTGTTCTTGGCTGGCCAGTGGGATTTGCACTTTGTGGTTTGGAATATCCATGTAATATTCGGCCCAGTGACTTGCAAGTACAAGCAATGTGCGTCAATTCAATGCCGCCGACCTGGACTGCTAGCTTTAGACCCTCCAGTCTCCCTTTCCTCTACCGTAGGGGCTGGCAACAAACCAGGGGCTGTTCCATCATCAGCTGACTCCTGGAGGACTACAGAGCAGAGTCCCCAGCCAACTGTGATGCACATGAATGACACATCACACGGGAGGATAACGTAAAACTTGGTTGATATAAGCCACGAAGATTTTAGGGTTGCTTGTTACTACAGCACGACCTAATTTTATGCTGACCGACGCGATGTTTTGTATTACACGGTAACGTAGTGGGAAAATGCGAGCTTTTGAGTTTAAGGGACTTGGCTCGAATCTTAACACTCACTGACCTTGAACAAATCCATAACTTCTCTGGGTCTCAGCCTTTTCATCTATAAAACAGTAGTTTATGATTCCTATCTCGTGATGCGATTAGGTTGGGAAATGGTATTTATAAAACACCTAGCACAGGATTTGGCACATAATAGATGTTCGATTGTAATTATCTTAATTTTCACTGATTCCTCAAAATAGGCCAATGGGTAAACAGAGACCACAGGAGTATAAGAGGAAGGCTCATTAATTATTGCTGTTTCAAATGCCATGATACGTTACGGGGGACACTGGCCAGGGACCCCAAGGGTAAGCGGATGTGTGAAGTTATCTGTGCCCACCCTCCCCCAAGCTCAGAGAAGCTCTAGAAAGGAGAAGGGGCCCCAAGGATACCATGTCCAATTTAGCCTTTCTATTGCCAGAGGAAAGGAGGATTTCACTTACAGAAGCGATTCTTGATAACTTCAGCATATAGAACAAGAGTACGGCAGTGGTGAAGGCTGGAACACTGTTAGTTTCACTGAAGCTTGTTATCCTATGAAGCAAAGTGCCAGCCAAGGTCTTTCCCAAAGGTCCAATGAGCTGAACTCTTCCCTCAGATCAGCTTATTAGTAGCATCATGCCCACTTCAGCCAGCTCACTCAGGACCCAGGAATAATCTGGAGAACAGAATACAGAGGAAGGGAGACGAAGAGAATACACATGGGGTGGAGGAGGGGGGATTGAGGGACCCTTTGCCTCCTCCTGCTCCTGACCAAGCCTGGCCTGATATAGCAGCAGGGGCAGAGCCGGGGAGAAGGGGACAAACTCTACAAATCAGAGCCTGCCTTCCTTCTCCCTTCTTTCTTCTTCTTTCCTTCCTTCCTTCCTTCCTTCCTTCCTTCTTTCCTTCCTCCCTCCCTTCCTCCCTTCCTCCATTCTTTCTTCCTTTCTTTTTTCTTTCCTTTCTTTCTTTCTTTCTTTCTTTCTTGAGCTAGTTTACCAAGGTATGCATAGCTTTTGGCAAAGCCATTTCTTTCATTGGTAAAGCTATTCCAGGGATAGGGTAAAAGAAATCAAGTTTGTCTATGGGAAGAAAATAGCTCTCTAAAACCTTAGACAGCTATGAGAAACAAAAACAAAAATAAACATAAAATAAAAATAATACTGATAAAAACTTTGACCAGATGGGCTGTGGCTCCAGCCCCTCTGTTGAGACGATGAAGTAAAAGCTTTCGCTGAAGTCAAAAAATTACATGTAAATATTGGCTTTTATAAAGCTGCAAGAGTCTGTGAAAATCCTCAGTGGAAGCAGTGGTCTTTCACGGTTGTGGATTACAGGGAGCAGTCTCCAGCTGCCTAGTCTTGCAGAGGAGAGGACACTGGGGACTCAGCTGACTGCCCCATGCAGTGGGGCTGCTGGAGGAGGGACACAGAGCTTTGAATCATCTATGGTTAGACTACATTGTGTCCCCTCAAAATTCCCATACAGGGGCGCCTGGGTGGCTCAGTAGGTTAGGTGTCGCACTTCAGCTCAGGTCATGATCTCACGGTTCATGACTTTGAGTCCCACGTCAGGCTCTGTGCTGACAGCTCAGAGCCTGGAGTCTGCTTCAGATTCTGTCTCCCTCCCTCTCTGTCCCTCCCCCACTCGTGCTCTGTCTCTGTCTCTCTCTCAAATATAAATCAACATTAAAAAATATGTTTTTAAATTCCTATACTGGAGCCCCAACCCCAGATGTGACTGTATATGGAGACAAGGCCTTTAAGAAGGTAAAGTTAAATAAGGTCATAAGGGTGGGGCCCTAATCCAATAGGACGGGTGTCCTTATGAGAAGAGACACCAGGGATGTTCGCACACAGAAAAAGCCATGTGAGGACACAGTGAGAAGGCGGCCATCTGCACTTCTCACCAGACATTTACCCTGCTGGCACCTTGGTCTTAGATTCCCAGCCTCCAGAACTGTGAGAATATAAACTTCTGTTATTTAAGCCACCCAGTCTGTGGGGATATGTGACGGCAGGTCTGGCCAACTAACACAATCTACGGAGAATCGCTCATTTTCTGGTTTTTGTCTGCTTATTGATCAGTTTTGCAATGTAAGACACCTCTCCACAATTCTCCAGACCCTCTCAGCCCTGCCTGAGATTCTCAGTGGTGCCAGTCACCCCCGCTGTGAAACCAAAGGGTAAAACCTCGCAGGCTGAGTCACAATATTGGCAGATTACCATAGCGGGGGAGGACGGAAGCTGAACACGGGAGAACTCAGCTCTCTCAGCCTCTGGCTGTAGGATCGTGGACAAACTCTCATCCCCTCTCTGCCTCAGTGTCCGTGTCTGTAAAATGGGGCAAAAGTATCATCCTCCCTTACAGGATCACAGTGAGGATAAAGCAAGATAATGTGACAATAAGCCCATAGCACCTTGCTCAGGGAGCCGTCCTTCCTGAAGCCCAGGCAGCCTGGCGGGGAGCCGGATCTGCTCGCCCAGGCAGCGGTGGGGGTCGGGGTACCTGGGAGGGTAGGATCTTTCCTCCCCGGTGACCTGCACTGGGCGGGGAGGAAGTTATCTGGCTAGAACGGCTCTCTTGCCATCAAGACCTGCCCCCAGTTGAATTCTCTCTCCTGCTTGTTCCCAAACAAGATGAGAACTGCCTCCTCTGTGGAGAACATTGCGCGTCTTCATAAATAAGATAATGAAGTAAAGCTTTCACAGACAGCCTGGTTCTCAGCAAGCCCTCAATAAACGTTACCGATTCCTATCTACACACCTCCCACCAGCCGTTTTCACGCCACCCCTCAGGGCAATTGTGGTTACAGGGCTGAGCGTAATTTGCACCCTTTAGATAGGAATGGCACTGAGGAACTTTATTAATCAACTTGGTGCGGCTTTTCTAAGAGGGAAAGCTGTGTTCACGCCCACGTCTTCCCCAAGCTTTCCCGAACGCCTGGGATTAAACAGGCTGAAGCCCACCCCCTAGTGACTCCAGCCGAGGGGCAGCAAGGCCCGGCAGTGGTCCTTCCTGACCTCCTGATCTTCCTCACCACGTGGGCTGTTGGACAGCTCGGCTTTGTGGCTTTGCTGAACTCCAGCCGGCTTGCCTCAGGGCTCTCGCGTCCTTCACCAGGACTGAGAGCACTCGTGACCGTGACCGGGAGGAGATAGAAACCAGCGCAGACAGGAGGAGATCTGCAGCCGGAAATGGCTCCACTGACAGGTGGACTGAACCCAGGGCGGGTTGCCTCACTGAGTCAAACTCAACGAGCTGTGACCTCTGGGCCGTGGTGCCGGGCGTCTGACACCCTGGGTCAGGCTGAAAAATGACCGAAAGCTCTTCCAGCACTTTTCTGCTTGAACTTCCCCGGGATCGTGCTGAGCACACGGGGATGCTCGGGTAGACGTCCCTTTTTGCTCTGTGTCACCTTCTGCTTAAAAAGTACTTTGAAAGCCATGTTCTGGGATGGCCTGCTTTGTACCCACAAAAGAGCAGGCTCTGCAGAGTCCAATGACATTAGGGGTCAGCTTACAATCTAACCTTGTCAGGGACCTGGTTGCCAAGGGACCTCTCAATGGAGATTAGAGATAACTAACTCAGCAAATAGCTGACACTGAGGAAGGAATTCAGGTAAGGAGACTCTTCCTGCTGATTCAGAAACAGGCGGTCACAAGTTTTGAACATTCTAGAAACATCGCACCTCACTATAATTTACTCTCTCTCCTTCTCTCTGCAGACTACAAGGAAACAGGGCTAAGACAAAGACAAAAACAGAAGAAACCGAAGCCCTCTTCCGAGAAGTTATGAGGGGGTCAAGAGAGGTCCTTAATTGAACACTGGAGATCAAGGCTGGAGAAAAGCCGCAGACCAGGACCCTTGACAAATCCGATCAGATTTGGCACACAGCTAAGAAAGCTAAAAGACTCAGAGTCCGTGAATTCTCCAGAAGCCTAAGGAGGACCAGGCTTACACTAAATAAAGGACCCCAGCACGGGTAACGAAGACACCGGTTTACGCCTAGGTGCTGGCATTTCTCTGGCTTTCACCCCAACTGCATATCTTATTTAAAAATAATATTTTTAATTCTTTGTTCTTGGCTACTTTAATAAAAACCCTTGTGTTCATTTATTGAAAGAATACCAGTGCCACTGATAATCTGAAGCACACTTCAATCACTAATGCCTTCGGGGAACTAAGCCCAGTTTATCACTGATGCCTTCGGGGAACTAAGCGATTCAAGCCCAGCTGCCTGGTGGCAGTTTGGTCTACGCACGGAGATGAACCTCAAAAGGCCTAGACAATCTGTGTTCAAGAGAACGGTTGTTCTGTTCTGTGTTGTGAACCCACAGAGTTCTGGTAAATGCCGTAATGTTTGACCAGTACTCATTAATAAACCCCACCCTGGCAGGGAAAAGATTTTAAAGCCTGAAAATACAGATAGCCAATGTTCTAACCACGAGTGAACTGACCGTGAGGGGGAATGGGACACAGCATTTCTCTGGGGTGATGCTCCCGAGCCTTAGGAAAAATGGGAGTGATCCGTCCAGGCAATAGGGCCAGAGGGAGGCCCAGGACTTCCTTCTGGCACATCCTCTTCCTCTGGCTCCATTTGTTTAGGTGGAAGGGACGACAGGAATGTTCCCTAAAATCCTCGCACACACAGAGCCGTGTAAGTTCTGTAGCAGAGACGGTGGGGACGTTCTGTGCAAAGTGAACTCCGACTCCTTGCAGGTTCCCAGAGCCCAAGCAAGATCCTTGGGGTCCTGAGATACCCTGGGGCAGCTCCTTGGCTCGGAGATGTAGACAAGGAAACACTGGGATCCCAACAAAGAGATAGAAAAGTACCCGGCGTCAGAAACACATCTTTCTCACCAGATATCCGTGTACTCGTCCACACTCCCAGCTCTTTTACCGTCTCTCGCGAGAGAGATGTCAGGGCAGGATGTGGAGAACTCCTCCAGCAGCCTGAGTTCACTGCGCGCGAACACGAGAGGCCTGGAGGTCCGAAGGCAGAGTTCCCGCGGCGGAGCCCGGCCGGATCTATGTTTCCCCATCTACCTTATCGATCCATCCATCCTCCCATCTGACCCCTCTTTCATTCGAAAGGGGGCTGGGACAGTTGGAAAGGTGTTTAGCCTCAGCAGTGTGCCCTCCCCTTCCCTGCACCCCCAAGGACCCCAGCCACCCTTCGCTGTGATTTTTAATTTCGTGTGTTAACCGGGCTGGGCCAAGGTGTCCGGGTGGTTGGTCACACCTTATGCAGGGAGGGGAAGGGCGTTCTGAGAGGGTGTTTTTGGATGAGGTTAACATTTGATTAAGTGGACTTGGAGTAAAACAAGACTGCCCTCTATAATGTGGGTGGGCCTCGTCTAATCAGTTGAAGGCCTGAACTGCAGAAAAAACAAACAAAACAACGACCAACCATCACCAAGTAAGACAAATTTCTCCAGCAGACAGCCTTCAGTCTTGAACCGGAACGTCTGTCTTTCTGGGCCTCCAGCCTACCAGTCCACCCCACAGATTCTGAGCTTGTCAGCCTCCATAACCACATGAGCCGATTCCTTATTAGATTACCCTTTTGGTTGTGTTTCTCTGCAGAATCCTTATACATTTGCCCACAGGAAAGTAGAGTGGATCCCTGGGCCCAAATGTGGAGAAGGGATGGGAGTCCAGCCAGGAACACTTCAAAGGGGCCAGGAGCCCAGACCATCCGTGAGCTGCTTCCGTCCTTCATTTTCCAAAATATGATCTGTCCCTCCTCCCGCCCTGCTGACACCTACACCTTTTAGCAACCAGTGTGTCAGTGGCTTGGGGCTTTAGGGCGTAGCTCCCCAAAGCCTGTTTGCTGCAGGTCACAGCCTCCTTCTTTCTGTGGGCCCGGCCCAAAAGGAAGGACTGCTCTTAGGCTGCAGAGCAGGGACTTCGGTGGTCGGGAGACGTGGCTAGCTGTTAACCAGTCCAACCGCAGGATCAGGAATGACAGCATTCGCCTCTCCTGCACACTGGGCTGCCGGAGGATGAACGGAGAATCACAGACGTGAAGTGCTCCGTGAACGGGAAGTGTGATGCAAATGTGAAGTGCTGTCACCCCAGAGTCACTCGTTTCACAAGCCCACTGTCTGCCAAGAGCTGTGCCGGGAAAGCCCAGGATGAAAGATACGATCTGTTCTCAAGGAGTTCTAGGGGCTGAGATGGACCGACAGACAAGGGAGTCTAATAGGGTGTGGGTGTGCCTGGGAGACCCATGTCCTGGGTGAGACGGTCATGGTCCCAGAAGAGGGACTCCTTCCTCATCCCAGAGCAGTGGAGGAGAGCTTCCTGCAGGAGGTGACCTTTCTGAAGGATGGGCAGAATTTAGCCAGATGAGGAAAAAGGGGAAGGGTGTTCCGGGCAGAGGAAACTGCAGGTGCAAAGGCACGGAGGCATGAGAGCTGACACGTCTGGAGTTATGGCCCCCCGCCGTCAGCAGCCCAGTTTTGGGCCAGGAACATGAGGAACAGAGGATGAGGGTACAGCCTAGGGGATGTGGGGAGGTAGGTGGAGGCTGCTTCCTAGTCCCATGAGGACGAGGCCCTGTCAGTACACCATCCCACTGTCAAAGACCCTCCCCTCTCTGCTGACACTGGTTACGACCAAGAAAGCGCCGGACTGCCTCACAGCCATGGCTTCCAAGGTAGAATCTCACGGAAACCTCCCTCAGCACCAAGGGCAAGAACACACACACACACACACACACACACACACGTTAACACTCAGACAGCAAAACATGTCCAGAGACGCACATGGGGGCAAAACTTTAGGATCCTGACCATAATTGCCTAACACAAAAACGGCACACCCCCACACACTCACAAACTAAAAATGCAAGGTCCTACTCAGAACTTGCCGACACAAACCGAGCCCAGCCGCTGTCGCTGTCGCTGTCGTAGTCCCTGCCCCTCAAAACAGTCCCGCCCTCCCCACCGTACCCCCTACAGAGCCCAGAGCCACCCACTGCTCCTCCAGTCAGCAGTCCCAGTTCGGATCCCACAGCCCCATTGCCCCCCCTTGCTCCCCTTCCCCCCCCCCCCCCCCACCGCAGGGATGGCCCCGCCGGGTTCTTGTCACAGTGAACACTGGGAGCCGGAGATGCTGTGCTTTGCAACCCCCTGAACCCTTCAATTTTTTTTTTTTTTTCTGGAGAATACTTAGCAGTAAAGCCTAATTTATGAAGTCCCTAAAGATTTGAACTTTCCGCAGAATTGGCTGCAGTTTCTAGTGGGTTAGAGTCACACTGGAGTGGAGCAGAAGGCAGGAGCTCAGGAGCTGTGGTGGGGGGCGGGGGGGACCGGGAGGAGCCACAGTCTGGGAGCCACACACCAGGCCAGGGTCCCCCAACCATCTTCCTCCCCAGCAGGGAGCTGAGAGTCCCCAAGAGCATGCTGGGGGCGCAGGGGGAGAGTGTGACGCGGGGCGGGGGATGAGTCCAGGAAGGCAGAGGCCCCCCCCACCCCCACCCTGAGATCTGTGGTTTGCGAGACCACTCATCACTGCTAACACCCTAGACAAATCCAGAAACTCCCCAAGCGCGTCCACCCTTCTCTCCCTCCCCGGGTCGCAAGATCAAGCATAGTTTTAAGACTACTTCTCAGATTTTGCTCAGGTCTGGGGCCACACCTGCCCTGGGCCCTGGGGTCGAAGATTCACATACCTTCCCTGAGGGCAAGGCAGAGATCTGCCGGGCAGGGAGGAAGAAAAAAGGAAAAGCCAATTCTCCCTGTTGAGAAAACAGCAGAGACTTCCCCACTGCCACTCCTCTCCCTTGTCTTAGAGCATTTACTTTCGGAGATTCCTAATTGCAAGGGCTTTCTCTGTCTCTCTGAAATGTATGTAAATCTTTTCAGAAGCTAAATAAGCCTCTTGCCAGCTTTATGACCCAGGCCTGCCTTTCTCAAGGACCCTGGATCCGTTTCTTTGAAACACAATCATCCGGGAAGAAGACATCGCCCCATCTCCTAGTTTCTGTGGGAGGGTCGGACCCTAACTTGGGCTCCAAATTACAAAACCAGCTCTTGTCATAAAAAGACGAGATGTTTCCTTTCCTTGGAATAAAAGCAATTAGCAAACACAGGTGGCCACCCCCAAAGCCAGGTGAATCAATCGGGGAGGAACTCTGCGTGACAAATGGTGCTGTCACCCGATGGGTGATAGCCACTTATATAACAGGGCGATTTCTCTCCGTCTTTGCAAACTTTTAGCAGATTGCCTGTGATGGGCATCAGCTCTCCTTTTGTTCCCCCCCCTCCCCCCCCCCTCACAATCCTGTTGAGCAGTTCTCTCCCGCTTTGCATACAAAGCCCAGGCACGATAGGTGCCTGGTGGAGGCTGCAGATTCCCATGCTCTCTTTCCCCGAGTCCCCTTTGTTCGCACCGAGAGGCTCATTCATCTGGACCTCGTTCATGACCATTTTTTTCCCATCACTTTTCTACGCAAAGACTAAAGTGCACTTTGCTTTTTCTGTGAAGAAAGATTATGTCGAGTAAATTTGTCAACGAGTTTGCGGGGAAGCATTTAATTGACTCGAGTAAAGACTTTTCCCGAGCATTTAATGATGTCTTTGCACACTGGATTGTTGGATGTCGAGCCTTCTCTCCTTTGTCTTTCCTGCCCACAGCTGGCTAGGAAGCCCACAGAGGGTGGTTCCCTGTCCCCTGGTCTCTGACCTGCTCCGGCTGGGGCCCCTAGGCTGCCTAAGGGCCTGGAGAGGCCATTTGGTTCAAGCCCCTGGATTCTAATTCTCAACACAGGCCAGGCCACACTTTTCTCCATCACCTTGGGAGCTTTAAAAATGCACGTGCCTAATGCACATGTCCCACCCCGGAATTTCTGCCTTCATTGGGTGGTGCCCAGGGCAACCGTCTGGCTTAAAAGCTCCTGAGCTGTTCTAAGGTGAGAGGGGTGAGGGCTGAGAGGCAGCGTGGCACAGGTCAGGCCGTCTCTCTTAGGCCGCTCATTAAAGCACCTGGGCAGCTCTCCAAAAATACCAATGGCTGGCACCAGGCCTAGTGATTGTGACTTTTTTAGGCTCGGTTCAGACCTGGGCATCAGGAGACACTGATAGACAGCCAGGGCGAGAGCCATCCCGGCAGGGAAAAGAACCCTGACTACTCAGACTGATCACGACTAGAATCGGGGCTCTGCTGGGCGACTTTGAGCAGGTTGATTAACCTCTCTGAGCCTCAACTTTCTCATTCTCAACATCGGAATGGTGTTACCCACCTTGAAGCTGACACCTTGGGGGCTTTCTCCACGCTCCTGGCACTGCGTGGGTTAAGTGTCTCAGTAACCCTCTCTCTCTTGCAAATTTACTGTCAGTAATCAACTGTACTACCAGTAAAAATTCAGTTTGTATTAGTACAAGGGGCTGCTTTTTGAGATGGGGAGCAGAGGATGCCAGGGCCTGCTGTCCTTCCAGTCTTGGGGAAGTGTCATGACAGTGGCTCCTTATCCGGAAAAAAACCCACCAAAAACAAAACAAAAAAAAAACCCATTTCATGGTGCTGGCACTTCTGAATCAAATTTCAGCTCATTAAATCCTCCCCTGCAATTTACCAGGAGAACTCTTGGCACATATTTAGATTCCTGTATGCCTGATGGTTAAGAAAGGCACTCTTTGCTATTAGAAATAATCGTATTTGTATCACAATATAAATATGAAGCAGCTTGGCTCAGGAAATGAGCCTCAAACTTAAAATCTGATGACACCGGGTCTACACCATTTGTGTGCCTTTGGCCGAGGTCCCTCACCCCCTCCAGCTTCCATTTGCTCAACTAAATTTTAATTTTATTTTATTTAAAAAATTGTAATCTAATGATTTATTTTTCATAATTTACATCTAACTTAGCTACCACGTGGTGCAACAATGATTTCAGGAGTAGATTCCTTAAGCCTCTCACCCAGTTAGCCCATCCGCCCTCCCACAACCCCTCCAGCAACGCTCTGTTCTCTGTATTTGTCTCTTCTGTTTTGTCCCCCTCCTTGTTTTTATATTATTTTTGCTTCCCTTCCCTTATGTTCATCTGTTTTGTCTCTTAGAGTCCTCGTATGAGTGAAGTCATATGATTTTTGTCTTTCTCTGACTAATTTCACTTAGCATAATCCCCTCCAGTTCCATCCACGTAGTTGCAAATGGTAAGATTTCATTCTTTTTGATTGCCGAGTAATACTCCATTGTGTATATATATATGTATATATATATATATATATACACACACACACACACCACATCTTTTTTATCCATTCATCCATCAATGGGCATGCATTTGGGCTCTTTCTATACTTTGGCTATTGTTGATAGTGCTGCTATAAACATGGGGGTGCGTGTGTCCCTTCGAAACAGCACACCTGTACCCCCTAGATAAATGCCTAGTAGTGCAATTGCTGCTCGTAGGGTAGCTCTATTTTTAATTTTTTGAAGAACCTCCGTACTGTTTTCTAAAGTGGCTGCATCAGTTTGCATTCCCAGCTCAACTAAATTTTAGATTGAGAACCTAGAAAATGGGTTTGAAACGTCCGCAGCTCCTATGAAGAGCACACGTTTCCAGGGCTCGTGCCCGATGCCAACGTGCCGACATCAGCGGGCAGAAGGGTGCAGCTGCCCAGCACTGCCGGGCGTGCAGAGAACATTCTGCTCCCAAGGCCACCCTTCTGTCAGACTCTCTGAGCCTGATGTTGGTACTGTGATCGGCCAGGTGCGGAGGAGGATAAAGATAAATTAGGTGCGGATTCTGCCTGCTTACCCTCCAATAGAGTGTGGTCTCGAAGTTCAAATAAGTCATGCATGTAACTCACTCTAACACAGTGGAGAAGATGTCCCGCGGCAGGTCAGGGCAGGTGCGCTAGAGGAGGTAGTGTTTTACCGTCTTGAGGAGGAGGGGAGTGAGGGTCATGGGGCAGGAAATGCTTCCTCCCAATGGCACAGATGCCAAGGAGCCCAGGATGCAAATGGAGAAGTGGAGTGAGTGAAGGGGGTATAAAGAGAATCAATGGGAAATTGATGGGAAAGGCAGGTGGTTGGTGGGGGGGAGGGGCTTGGATTACTTTAGGGTATTCCTACAGGTGAAATTGAAAGGTATGCATATTTTAAGGCCTTTGGTATACATTGCTCAAGTGCCCTCCAGAAAACATGCTTTCATGTAGGCTTTGCTGGCCGTTAAGGTGCCAACAGCCTTGACCTTGACCTGAAAATGCAGGACAAGGAAGTGCAGAGGCTGTGAGTTGGGGTAGAGTTTGTCATGTCAGTTCAACAAATATTTACCAGTCCCTGGGCTGGGGGTGGGCGAGCAGCGGGGAACAGACACAACCCTGCCCTTGGGGAGCTCAGTCTGGTGGGATAGACAGACCACAGTCCAGAGGCGTGGGCACATCTGGGCCTCCCTTGAAAGCTACAGGCAGGTTTTGGAGCTGGGAAGTCTGTCCTTTCTGAGTCCTTCCTCTTTGAGGAACTGCACTCACCTCTGCCGGGCTCCTGGGTTCCATCAATTCTGGGCAGGTTACCCGGCTCTCCAAGGGGCAGCTAAATTTTTTAGTTGCATATCAGCTGACACCATTTTCTGCTACATTCCTTGTCCCGGCCACTTTCCTTCAGCTTTGGGGGAGTTTGTAAGGTACTTGGTGGCATCTCCCCAGCTCCCTGCAAGTGGTATGGCTGGGTCTTCTCAGGACCATGGGGTGTCATCAGGGGAGCCCTTGCAGTAGGCTTCCAAGGCCTTAAAATATGCGTACCTGTTAACCCAGCCCGTGGAAATGATCCTAAGGAAGTAAGCATGAGTATGTGAAAGATTTATGTATAAAATTATGCATGGGAGCATTGCTTATGAGATGAAAAAAAAATCATTGAAAAGCATCTAAATTTTCAACCAGAAGAGATAGGTTAAACAATTTATGGCATAGTTGAACAATAGCACTATAAATTACATCATGGAAGAATATTTAACGACATGAAAAGAGCGTTGAAGACAATTGAATAAATCACATTGGACAACAGTATCCACTGGATGATCCTATTTGTGATAGAAAAAAGTACATATACACGTAGAGCGAGGCACATGGAAGAGAGAAAAGTTATGCGTAAAAAATATAAAACATTAGTTGATTTCAGGGTAATGGAATTATAAGAAATGTAAAGCATCTTCTCCGGATGTGTCCTACAAGAAATGTTTATGACTTGTATAACCAGAGCAAAAGATACTCTATTTTTTTTTCAACGTTTATTTATTTTTTTGGAGCAGAGAGAGACAGAGCATGAACAGGGGAGGGTGAGAGAGAGGGAGACACAGAATCGGAAACAGGCTCCAGGCTCTGAGCCATCAGCCCAGAGCCTGACGCGGGGCTCGAACTCACGGACCGAGAGATCGTGACCTGGCTGAAGTCGGACGCTTAACCGACTGTGCCACCCAGGCGCCCCACTCTATTTTTTTTTTAATTTTTTTTTTTCAACGTTTATTTATTTTTGGGACAGAGAGAGACAGAGCATGAACGGGGGATGGGCAGAGAGAGAGGGAGACACAGAATCGGAAACAGGCTCCAGGCTCTGAGCCATCAGCCCAGAGCCTGACGCGGGGCTCGAACTCACGGACCGCGAGATCGTGACCTGGCTGAAGTCGGACGCTTAACCGACTGCGCCACCCAGGCGCCCCCCCCACTCTATTTTTTAAAGTGACATCTCCCTGGACACAGGACAAGACACGCCCAGGCAGGTGCCAGGTGCTGGGGAACCACATTTCTGGGAGCAGGCCCGGCCCAGGAGGGTCCTCCAGAGCTCCTAACCCTGCACGGTGCCACGCAGCAACCCTACTCACGCAATGTATTGCAGAAACGCGCTCGGCAGCCTTGCTCAGCCCTGGGCACACAGACCTTCCCACTCTTCAGCCTCACCGTGGATCATGACGGAACAAAGCAGGACTCGGACCGGCCAGTTGCATAAAAGCAGAATGGACGGATTTTCTGGTCACACTGTGTTCCATCCAGCCCAGCAGGCACATTCGAATTCCTTCCCTCTCTGACTGCCCAGCCCATAGAAACCTGGTGCCTTCCGCAGGAAGCCCTCCAGACTTGACCCCACCACGCAGTGTGCTCTGAATGCCCCTGCTCGAATTAATAGTTAACATTTGTAGAGTGGTTACCGAGTACTTTTACCTGAATTAACCCAAGCTGTCCTCACAACAACCCTATTAGGTAGGAAGACAGCGCTCTCATTACAAATGAGGAAACCGGCAGAGAGGGGGTAAGTAACTTCCCCGAAAACACCTGCTAATAAATGGCAGAGTCAGGATTCCAACCCAGGCAGTGTGGCCCGAGGGTCAGCCCTCAGAAACACCGTGCCACACGGGCACTCTGGCACACAATTGATGTCACAGTCATGTTTCCATGGTGATTTTGAATTGTTCCCAGATTTTTCCTGGGAGACTGAATTCTTTAAGGGTCCCGGAGGAGGTGCTGCACACACCCAGCACAATCACTACTCTAACTGCAGGAGAAGTGGGTGTATCCCACTGAGCTGGCCTCTAGCTGCTGGAGCGTGTCTACAGGTGATTCTGCAAGCATCCTGGTAAAACACCTCTTTCAGGGACAGACGTCATGCTGGAGACTGGAAGCCTCAGGATGCGTCAGTTCTCAGCTTTCTTCTTGCCGTTTCTCTGCAGCACCTTCCCAAATGCCTGTTCAGTCCCCAGGTTCCTGGGGAGGGTCCAGATCTACACAGGATCGTGGCCCGGGTCCTCCCACTCCAACCGCGAGGAGAGATTCGGTGAGAAAAAAAGAGCACGCAGCCCAGAGTGTGAGCCTGTTGGAGTCGACCTCTTGGCTGTCATTTCTTTCTTCAGAGTCTCCAGGCTGGATTCCAAGCCAGGATGCAAGAGGCTGTTACGACGCCTGGGCAAATCAGCACAACCATATTAACAGGGGTTATCTCAGCGTGGGGGGATTAGGGGCGGCTTTTTTTTCATGGCTCTGCTTCTTTGCATTTTCTAATTTTCTGCAATGAACATGATTATTTGGGCAATTAAATAATTAAAGGCGGGAGGAGGGGAAAACCGTACGATTCTTGCTCTGTTCTTCACAGGGCTCTTTCCCCAACCTTCTGCAGACAGCCAAGCTCCAGGGCACCCTCTGCTTTGTGGGGCTTCCTCAGAGCTCCCTCTGACCTTTACCCCAGCAAATCTCCCCGCTTCTTTCACACACCCCCACTGCATACTGCTGTACTCAGACCTTGCAGATTACACAGCGTTTCACAGGCCTGAGCCTGCTGGTCCGCACAAACCTGATGTCATGAGAAGTCATCCTTCCTGTCTTTGAAGATGATGCCTGGAACCACATCTCCAGCCTCGGCGTCTCGCATGGACTTCAGCCCCGGTTCGGTGCTGGGTGTCCGCAACTGGCCATTCCAAAGAGCCACGGTCACCAGCATGGAGGCCCCAGCCTGCCCTCTCCCCATCACACCCAGGTGCCTCCCACTTCCCTTGTCTCTGACAGCAGCACTGTCACTGAGCCGTAGGCAACAGAGTTTATGGAACCATGACTGCTTTTCCCTCCTAGGGCTGGTCATTCAGCCAACAGGGAGGGCTGGTGTTCTTGTCTTCAAAACATCTCTCGGGTCTTCCCTTCCTGTTTCCCCACGCCCCCTCACTCATGCTCCAGGACCATTGTAGAGGCCAACCTTACCATCTCTTCATCTCTGGGGTCTAGCACAGGACCCAGAACACGTATGCTCTCCATGTATGCTTCCTGGTTGAATGACTGAATGAACAAATGGGCAAAAAACAATCTTTGCTAATTTTCCTCCATGATTTCAGCTTTTTCCTTGCAATCCTTCCTATATTTTTCTGCCGGCTGAATCTCCCAGAATGGTTCCTTGACCATGTGAATCCTCTGTGGTGCCTTTAATGGTTCCTACTCTTTGTCAAGGCCCTTTAAAATCCAGCCCCTCTTTACTTTCCTTTGTAAAGAATTTGATCTCTCTCTCCCTAAGTCTCTCCTCCACTGACATGACCCTTCAGGTGTAATCCCATGGAGACCAGCAGAACTCATGGTGGGTTGTCTGTCCACCTGGGGCACTGCGGGATTATCTGGCACCCTGACCCTGCTCTGCTCCACCCCAACCTGTGACAGGTGTATTTTCAGGAAGTCACTGTTGTTCAGTCAAGGTTTCTCTCATGGATATTTACCGAGGGCCCCCTATGAGCCAGGCACGGCTAAAAACTAGGGATACAAACATTTGCCCAAAGCTTTATTTACCAGTTTATAGAGCCCTTACTGTATATCAGGTCCTGATCTGGACCCTCTTGGAGCTTACATTATCATGATGCAGGTAAAAATACAGACAAATTAGTAATTAACTGATCGATTGATTGACTGATTATACTTTTTGATTGGTTCTATGTAGAAATAAACAAGGTCCTCTAACATAATAACAGAGAGAACATCAGTCATCGGCAGAAATAACTTAGACCATTCGTGCATCTGACGGGCATTTATGGAGCCCCTACTATGTTATCCGGTGCTGGGTCAGGGGCGGGGAACGGTGAGGTGCCTACAAGAAGGTCTTTGCCCTTGGGGAGCTCATGGGTAAGGGGCCACATACATACCAGTCCATCCCCCCATATACACATATTTAATATTAATTTTATTTAATAGACCTATTGTTTGACTGAAGTATCCAGTTGCTTTTTTTTAAGTTTACTTATTTATCTTTGAGAGAGAGACAGAGACAGTGAGCAGGAGAGGGGCAGAGAGAGAGGGAGAAAGAGAATCCCAAGCAGGCTCTGCACTATCAGCCTGGAGCCTGACGTGGGGCTCAAACTCACAAAATCTGACACCATGACCTGAGCCAAAACCAAGAGCTGGATGCTTAACCAACCGAGCCACTCAGGCGCCCCTCCAGTTTGCTTTTTTTAGTCCAATTCATAGGCCGGTGTAAACTCCTCCTCAATGTAGATTGAAAGGCATATTTCATACAAGAGAAGCTCCTTGGGATTACCTAAAACCAGAGCGGAGATTAAATCTCTGTCTGCCTATCTTCTCCCTCAACAAAGCACAGGGCTCTGTGAGGCCACCCTCCAACCCCAGTGCACCCTTGTGATCCTGAAGCTCATGGCCGACATCCGTGCAAAACCACAGGGGCCACCTTGACTGACAACTGTGGCATCTAATGATGCCAGTTGCTGGGCAAGTCCTCTGACCGTTCCGAATCTCAGGCTCCCACCTGTAACGAGGGAGTAGGACCTGCCCTACCTCTTTATGTGAGTTACTGCCAAGATCAGATGAGATTATGAAAGCGCTTTGAAAAAGAAAAGGCAGTATTGAAATCCAAAGGGCTAGATTACCTTTTTGTTTATTGTGAAGGTTGTCAAGGCTCAAACAAAAAGGACTTTTAAGTGTTACTATTTAATAATAAGTCAGGTCTATCAGACGTTTGATAACACACCATAGTTGAATACAGCACGCACTATTTGCTGTGTACCCAAGAGCCATTTCTACTCTCCTTCCAAGGTCGTTGAACCCTAACTCTTTCAGGTAAGGACAGAGCTTTGCTTCAACTACCTTGATCTGCCCCAGCCCCAGGGGGAGACTTAGGATTGGTGGAAATCAGTCATGGCAATCCCATTCCACTTTGCCAGCGATTGGTCTAGGGGTGGGCATAAGTCCCAGTTCTAGCCAATGAGAAATAAGGGAAAATGTGACTTCCCTTCCCCAGCTTGAAACAGAATTTCAAGACAAGAAAACCTTTTGCCTCTGTCTTACTGGGCACTCATGTGAGGACACGATGGCTGAAGGGGTAGGATCTCTCTTGCAACTGTGAAGCAATAGGCACAAGGACACAATGGAAGAATAGAAGTCTGAAAGAGCAGGATTCTTTTCTTCTTCTCTCCTCCTCCTCCTCCTCCTCCTCCCTCTCCCTCTCCTCCTCCCCTTCCCCTTCTTCTCCCCTTCTTCCTCCTCCTCTTCCCCCTCTTCAGCTCCCCCTCCTCCCTCTTCTCCTTCTCCTCCCTCTCCCTCCCCTCCCCCTCCCCCTCCCTTTCCCCTTCTTTTCCTCCTCTTCCCCCTCTTCAGCTCCCCCTCCTCTCTCCCCTCTTCTTCTCCTTCTCCTTCTTCTTCTTCTAAGCTTTACCTCTGAAGTTTATTGTAGGGTCAAACAGACAAAGCACAGTCAGATGAGGAAATGGAACATTTATGTGTGATTATCTTAGGTGGAAAAATTGTATCTGAACTAACAAAATCTATTCATACATACATCTATGTGCCTTTGATCCAGGCATGTTTAGAAGAAGCAAAATCCTTGATGATACCACTGAGTTACTGCACCTGCCTTCCTCCAGGCTTCTAGTTATAAGAGATAACTAAATGCTGTTATCTTGCAGCCATTTGCATATGTAAGTTGGCACAATCGCTAAGGAATGTAACTTGGCAATGTATTTCTATTTGAATGTGCATACCCTCTGACTCAACAGTTCTCCCACAGAATTATCAGAATTTCTCCCACAGATATACTCACACATAAGCAAGCATATTTAAATAACGATTTATTCATAAGGATATTTAAATATAATTATATTAAATAGTAATTAATCCAATGAAATATATTGATTCAAACATCATGTATGCAACAGTATGGTTAGATTGATGACAGCGCATCCATAAAATGAAATATATGACTTAAATGCATACTGGTAAGAAGTGATATTCTGAATATAGTAAGTGGAAGAAGTGAGATTAATAATGGTTGAAGCTGGATGATGGGGATTTGTTAGGTCATGTTTTCTTATAAATGTAGTTTGAAGGGGCACCTGGGTGGTGCAGTCAGCTAAGCATCCAACTCTTGATTTCAGCTCAGGTCATGATCTCATGGTTCATGAGAGAGAGCCCTGCATCAGGCTCTGCAATGACAGTGTGGAGCCTGCTTGGGATTTTCTATCTCCCTCTCTCTCTGCCCCTACCCTGCTTTCTCTCTCCCTCAAAACAAATAGATAAACTAAAGTAATAATAATAATAATAATAATAATAATAATAATTTGAAAAATGTAGTATGGAGATTTGAAATTTGCCAAAAGAAAAAAAAATTCAGGGGCACCTGGGTGGCTCAGTCAGTTAAGCGTCCGACTCTTGATCTCAGCTCAGATCTTGATCTCAGAATTGTGAGTTCAAGCCCCGTGTTGGGCTCGGCACTGGGCGGGAAGCCTACTTAAGAATTTTCTTATGTTGTTATCAAGTCAAGAGGCAGCAGAGTAGTAGTGTGTTTACCTACTATTGGTGTGGGTTTTTTTTTTTTTTTCAGAGCGAATAGATATAGGAAGGATATAACATGAATATACATGGAAGGACACACCAGAAATTGGTAACAACTGTTTCCAGGGAAAGAAAAAGGCCTGGGAAGAGACTGAATTTTGATTTCTCTTTGCCCCCTTTTGAGTAAAAAAAAAAAAAAAAAAATCTTATATATTTCATTAAAAATAAAATAATATCAGGATTTATTAATGAGCCAGATGTGAAAATAGGTAGGTGATGGATAAACAGAGAGGCAGTCTGCAACCTTGCAATGTGGTTGCAAGAGCTGCTTGATGTTCCCACGGTAGCTCTGTTCAAATCCACCCTGTCATGCTGAGGCAAGAACCCTAGGCTGCTAAGGGCCCTGCAAATAAGCTAAGTCCTTACTTACAGCCAAGTTAGAAAGATGTTGCGGACAAAGAAAACTTGATGGCAATGACTGCGATAGCCGATACATGAAAACAACACAAAGCACCATTTTTTCAGGAGGTAAAATATTTCTCTTTGTTTTTTTTTAATGCTTATTTAATTTTGAAAGAGAGAGACAGTGTGAGTGGGGAAGGGGCAGAGAGAAAGGGAGACACAGAATCCGAAGCAGGTTCCAGGCTTCGAGTCATCAGCACAGACCCTGATGCAGGGCTCAAACCCACGAATTGTGAGATCCTGACCTGAGCCCAAGTCAGATACCTAACCGACTGAGCTACCTAGGCACCTGAAAATATCTCTCTTTAAAATGTAATTCCATTGCAGACACTTTTTAAATGCAGAAAAGCCCCAAAAAGAGATTAAAAATCATTTCTAATCCCACTCTCAGTAGTGATACCATATATTTTGGTGTGAGTGTATGATCAGAAAACACTATTTTGTAAGTGAATTCATTTTTTAATTAATAACAGTTGTTTTCAGTGAACTCTACCCCCAATGTGGGGCTCAAATTCACGACCCCACGATCAAGAGTTGCATGCTCTACCGCTGAGCCAGCCAGGAGCCCAGTAATAGGATTCTTCCTAGTTCGCAAAATAGAATGATTTTTCCTGCATCATTAAATATAGTTGGCAACATATTTTTTAATGTGTGCATATTGCTTTTATGTGGCTTTTCAATGATCTTATCAATTTCTTACGTTGGACATTTAGTTGGTTTCTGACCTTTTCAATGGCAGTACAATGACAACTCACAGGCAATGCTAACAATTTCTGACTTCCACAAATATTAGCTCAATTTCCTGTCTTCCTTCAATAAATACTTATTAAATAAGTGCAAAACAATCAGGCTCAAACGAAGTAACTATGAAGGACATTTTTGAGATATTTGGGGGACTTTGACTGTAGACTTGCTCTTTCACGATGCTAAGGAATTACTATTGTGTGATAATGGTCTTGTGGTTATGTGGAAATGCTTCTTATTTTTTAGAGTTACATACTGAAGTATTTAAGGATGAAATGACATAATGTTTGGGGGCACCTGGGTGGCTCAGTCGGTTGAGAGTCCGACTTCGGCTCAGGTCATGATCTCAAGATTTGTGAGTTCGAGTCCCACATCAGGCTCACTGCTGTCAGAGCAGAGCCCCCTTCAGATCCTTTGAAGCTTCTCCCAGCTTGTGCCCTCTGAAAAATAAATAAGATTTGGGGCACCTGGGTGGCTCAGTCGGTTAAGCGTCCGACTTCAGCTCAGGTCACGATCTCATGTTCCGTGAGTTCGAGCCCCGCGTCAGGCTCTGGGCTGACGGCTCAGAGCCTGGAGCCTGCTTCCGGTTCTGTGTCTCCCACTCTCTCTGTCCCTCCCCCTTTCATGCTCTGTCTCTCTCTGTCTCAAAATAAATAAACGTTAAATAAATAAATAAACAGGACTTTAAAAAAAAAAGGAGAAGAAATGTTGTGATGTTTGTAATTTGCTTTAAAATATTTTAGCCAAAAAAAAAATAAATGAAACAAATATAGGAAAATAATAATTATTAAATCTAGGTGACGGGTATATTGCCTACTTTCCTGTATGCTTGAAATTTTCATTTAAAAATATGTCTTAGTGGCACCTGGGTGGCTCAACTGGTCAAGCATCCCACTTCAGCTCAGGTCATGATCAGGTTCATGGGTTCCAGCTCTGCACCAGGCTCTGTGCTGATAGCATGGAGCCTGCTTGGGATGCTCTCTCTCTCCCTCTCTCTTTACTACCCCCCCAAAAAAAATTTAAAAAATAAGAACTTTTTTTTAAAAAAACCCTCAACATTGAAAAAAAAATTAAAAAAAAAAAAAAAAAAAAAAAAAGGGGCGCCTGGGTGGCGCAGTCGGTTAAGCGTCCGACTTCAGCCAGGTCACGATCTCGCGGTCCGGGAGTTCGAGCCCCGCATCAGGCTCTGGGCTGATGGCTCAGAGCCTGGAGCCTGTTTCCGATTCTGTGTCTCCCTCTCTCTCTCCCCCTCCCCCGTTCATGCTCTGTCTCTCTCTGTCCCAAAAATAATAAATAAACGTTGAAAAAAAAATTAAAAAATAAAAAAAATAAAAAAACCCTCAACATTATAAAAAATTAAATGCTTCATGCTAGGTCCTGGACTATGAACTGGGGATATAGCTGTGAAGAGAACAGACCCCTGCCATGTTGGTGGAGCACACAGCCTTAAGGGAACGTGTCTCCATCAGGAAGTTTCCAATGCAATCTGATGGTGCTGCCTGGACCCGTGTCAGCCTGGCTTTCCTGGTTCTCTCTACACCATCATCACTGAAGGTATGTTTCCCCACGTTTTAAATATCTACCTCTCAGCGGCCGTGAGTGAGTCTGGAGGAATCCCCAGACTGTGGTGCACTAAGAGTGCACGTCGGAAATCAGCTCTGTGGTGCATAGTGTCCCTGGGGCTCCATTCAGGAAACTTTTCCTGGGACCCCACATATGCCTGGCACTGTGAAGGTACCAGGACTTAGAAGGAGGATGGCCAGACCCCTGCTTTCCACTGGCAGCCCTAGGAGGAAATGGAGGAGCTCACCCAAGCCAACGGGAAGGAAGGGAGTTGGCTGGGAAGGCCACCAGGACAAGCTACTTCAATGAGGGAGGAAGAGACCCCCCCAGTGCAATGGGGCGATTCCACTTGGAGAAGGGCTGGATGAGCAGTCCTGCAGGCCCGCCCATGACTGGCAGGAGCCAACGGGCAGCGTATTCTCTAGTTCAGGGCTTGGCAAACTTTCTCTCTAAAGTGCTGGATAATAAACATTTTAGGCTTTTCAGACCAAGAGGCAACATCAGAGATACGTGGCTACAAGAGGGGAAAAATTCCCCCCCCCTCAATTTTTTTGGACAAAATTCAAAACTATTTATGGTCCCCCAAATGTAAATTTCATATCGTGTCACGGGGCCTTAACTGTTCTTTGTACTATTATTTTTTCAACTCTTTAAAATGCAAAACCCATTCCTAGCTCAGGGCCATACCAAAGCAGGTGGGGGCAGGATTTGGCCCACCCACGTAACCTGCCAGCTGCTACCTCAGGAGATGGGTTGTTTCTTAATGGAAGGGTTTGATGTCAGAGCCGCACTTTGCGGTGGGGACGGGAACGGGCCGGATCTCGTTGTTGGCTCCTGGGCTCCCGGCCCATCTCTACTTACCAGCTAGGGGTTCTGGGGCAATCACTTAACCACCCTGGACGTCAGTTTCCTCGTCCCCGAAGCCCGACAGAGGCTCTCAGGCTGGGTTTCGTACATTCTCCTGGGTACGTGGGAAATACAGGACTCACGGGCGCGCAGAGCATCCCCAAAGGCTGCGGTGCCCGCTCCTCCTCACAGCCCTCGGGAGAGGGCAGCGCACCCAGTATAGCGCGGGGGCGGGCCCCTCACCACCCAGGTCCGCGGGCCTGAGCACTGGCAGCCGGAGCAGACCCCCATCCTGGGCGGGGGCGCGGGGTGTGCCCGGCGGGGCCGCTCCAGCTAGCACTGGCCTCCCAGGCGCCCGGGGGGCCGTCGGGTCGCGCGGCCCGCCCAGCTGTCGGTGCGCCTCCGCTTAGTGGAGGGCGCCGTCGGAGCTCCCAGCCGGCTTAAGGGAGCCCCTCGCCACCACCCTGGCCCGGAGAGGTCGGGATCTCAAGGACTTCCCGCTCCCGCCAGACGTCGCCAGCCTTCCGGGCCGTAACCGAGGGTGCGCGCGTGGCTCCCGGCGCAGCGGATGCCTTCCCTCGAGGCCCCGGACCCGCCGCCGCCCGGCCCTACGGTGTCCAACGCTGCCCGGCAGGGCGGGGCGGGAGCTGGCACTCGGGGTGCGCCCGGGCCTGCCGGCCAGTTGCGCAAGTTGTGCTCGGCGGCTATAAGAGGGGCGGGCAGGCATGGAGCCCTGGAGGAAACGCGGTGCCAGCAGCTGCGAGGTAAGGCCCCCGCACGCTTCTTTTCCATTCTCCGAGGGTCTTTCTTGGCAAGCGACCCCACCCCGCCCTTCCCTGAACGCCGGGGGAAACTGAGGCGGGCGAGGGGCAGGGCAGATGCCCTGGTTCTGGCCTATGGTGGCTTTGTACCAGAGTTCTATCGGGAGAGAAGGCAGCCGGGCAGATCTGGATTCGTGAGCTGTGCCGGTGCCCATGGGGCAGGAATCTGTGCCATGGAGCCAGCCAGGGTCCCAGGAGACTGTCAGAGCAGCCAGCGCCGCTGCTGAGATGCTTGGGAAATTGCCTTGAGCACACCCCCAAAGATCAGGGTACCCTGCCCCCATCTGGAGGCGATAAAGTTGAGGGTGCTGGGGAATTCTGGTATGAGCGTTCAGTTCCTGAAGTCTAGCTTCGCTCTGCATAGAATTCAGGCATCATTTTCCAGTGGGGGTCTTGATCGCCGAAGTCTGAATGCCAGTGGCTGAGGCGGAGGCCTAGAAACAGGACCACTGCGGAGTAGAGGTGGAGAGAAAACTGTCAGGAAGAACCTAAATATCTCAGAGAAATTGTTCTGAGTCTCAGCACATCTGGCCTCAAAGCCAAGCAAATTGCTTTCTTCACGATGGATAAAATTGGGGTATTCTGAGGTTATAGAGCAGCGGCTCACCGGAAGTCCTATGGTATGTTTCTCATTGTTACCACCTCTCTGGTCAATACCGCAAATGCCCACTGTTGGCAGGTGAGACCTACTAGGCCTGCCTATAGTCCGCCTTCTCTCCTGGCTTGGTTTAGATTTCACTGTGGGTGTGGTTGCCTTTACATTTCAGTTTCTATAGCTTCAAGATGGTGGCATTTTGGAATTGTGAATCTTTAAATACAGTTAGATCCAAGACAAGTGGCCTGCTTGTCATTTGAGAATAGCAGTTTTGGAAAGGAGGAGATAGATGATTGATTTCTGTTAGAAGGGTGGTCTTGCGGGCAGAGGGCGGGTCCTTGCAGGCACCACCCCGGGAGCACGACGGCTCCCCTTTGTAGGAACTGACCTCTGTCATCTCTCTTATGTTCATTCTGTAGAGTTCCAAGGTGGGCAGCAGTCAGCTGGGACCGCTGAGAGCGAGGGTACCCAGTCTCTTTCTCACCAGGTTCTGCAGAACATAGTGCCTGCCATTCTGTGTCCTCAGGAGCAGAGAGGATGCCATGCTGACCATTTCTCTTATTTAGGTAGGGGGAAAAGGCAAGAGAAAAACAGTGGATGTTTTTAGGTTCTTCCCTCTTCAAGCGATTGAGGACATTGGGCTGAGGGGAACATTTCCATGTTGGCCAAAGGAGCGTCCTCCTCATATTTTGTACATCTTATGCCCAAAATAACTCTTCTTGGTATTTGGGGGAAATATTTTCCTCCCCCTCCATTCCAGGAAATGTCTCCAAGCGCCAAGGACAGAGCCAGGGAGATTGCAATGAATTCCTGCCTCTCGGCCCCAGGCAGATGCCTCTCGTGTCTGAGTGGCCCATGCAGGGTGCGGAGGTGGCCACTTGGGAGAGCCCTCCTCACAGAACGCAGGTCTTTGTCCCCGCTCCTGCCTAGGTGCCTCCCAAGGGAACAGAGAGGAGGGACTTCAGGGGAGTAGAGTCCTTGTGTGTGTGCATCCTTGAACAGCATGCATGTGATTTAAAGGAAAGTTGAGCCAAATTGTCCTGCAGTCGGTCAATCAGTAAGCCCTGTCCTCCCCAGCAGCAGGATTCCAGTGGCCATAGCTCTCCATTCTGGCCTGCCAGCCCAGAGCCTTGAAATTCTTCTTTGTCCGCACAGTTGTCTCAGAGAACTAGAAAGAGGTTGTGTCTGCTGAAAAACAGCACACCTGATGCCGGGGCTCATAGAATTCTTTGCACTGATTCCATGTGTGACAACGGATGTGCGTTACTTCTCAGCAAACTGCGTTTTACAGTCTTTCCTGCTCAGTTTGTCAGCTGCCAGGAACTGGATCGGTGATCGATGCCCAGGCGGACATCTTACTGATGTCACTGAAGATTTCATCCCGCATCTGTATGCACCTTGAGTTTGTTCTCTGGGGAGAAGCGCAGACACAGTGGGAGAAGCCACGGTGGGGAGAGAAAGGAGGGGCAGCAGTCTCTGAGAAGGAAGGGCTGGAGGCCCAGAACACTTCCTAGGGATTCCTGCTGGGCAAAAGCGAATTCTACGATGTGACTTTAAGATAGGGGCAGGCGAACCACGGTAGAGGTAGTTTAACCTGGTGAGACAGGGAAGATCAGAGATGGGAGGGATTTTGTTTATTCTTTCAACAAATATTTAATGAGCACCTACTCTGTGCCCGGCCCATGGGAGATGCTGGAAAAGTGGCATGCCCACGGCTCCTGTGCCCGGCAGACATCACAGCTGATCGAGGCACCCTCTCCCTCGGAGTCTGGAGGCAGCTTCAGATTTCCCTCCACACGGTGCTCCAGGGAGCCGCTAAAAATTGATCAGACTGACACCAGAATTGAAACCAATTCGTAATCCTTGATGGGATCAGATCTAAGGGTGGTGTGTGACGAATGGGAAGAATATAATCCCCACACCCACACCCCGGCTGCTGGTTAAGTACGTTACTGTTTCTCAGACAAGGCTCTTGATTGCAAATAAGAGAAAACCACTCATGCTAGCTCAGTGTGTCAAACAATATACGGCAAGCAACATCTGAAAAACCAAACCCTTAGCAGGGCATCACTCATGGTAAGGGGGAATTTTCTTTCTTGATACTTCCTTTTGCGTGTGTGCATCTATATGTCCCTTGGATATAGAAAAATATATTCAGAGGGTTGAAATATACTCAAGTGAGTGTAAGTAGAAGAGTATCTCACACTGGAGGCTAAGGACAGGGAGGGCCCAGAACCAAGAAGGTCAGGAAACAGAAAGAAGGTCAGGAAGGAGCACAGGCACTGACTGTAACTCACCTGTCAGTGGCTGAATGAACTCTGATCTTTCTCAGCCACTGCATGCACTTGAAGGCAACTGTGGCTACCCCGGAGCTTCTGAGCCCTCAATGGAGACAAACTGGGCTCTCTGAAACCTACTTTAAATTCCTGGGAGAGATGCTAATTGACTTCATCAGGGTTTGGAGGAGGAAGAGATAAGGAAAGAGAGAAGAGTATTCATGGTCTCTTGCCTATCACTGGTCATGCAAACATGGACTCCAGGGCCTGTGTGTGTGTGTGTGTGTGTGTGTGTGTGTGTTATGAGTAGGGCAGATGCCCCACAGGTGGAATCAAGCCTGGGACACTGCAGCTCTCTAGCCTCACATGTTCTACGCTTCCGCCATATTGAATCCTCCTGAACCCACCCGAGTTTTCCCCACCTCCACCCTGTCGCCTTGGCCTGGAATGCCTTCCTTGTCCTCTTCCCCTTGGGGGAACTCCTGTCCTTAAAGTCTCAGTTCAAATACTGCCTCATTTGCAAAGCTGTCTTCACCTCCCCAGAGTCACCCCCTTCCTCTGTGCTCCCCAAAGTCTATGCTCATAACCTTTATGGGATTGGGTTAAGATGAGTTATTTAAGCTTCTGTCTGTTCCACTGGATTCTGAGTAGCTTAAATAACCAGGATCCAGTCTTCCCTGTCTCTATTCATCCTTTGTTTTTTCCCCGTCCCCAAGGCCCTTCCAGCTTGGAATTATGGAGAAAGGAAGGAAGGGAGAGTAAAAGGAAAGGACGGGAGGGAGCCCGCAGGAAGAATTTCTGCCAGGAGAAGCACAGACCATCCAAAGCTTTTCCTCATAATTAAAAGTAAATACTACATTATTTGAATTTAATTCACACCAGCACACTAGAAATTATTGAAGAAAGGGGTGTAGAAATCCCAATAGCTGGAGGAGAGAAGAAGGAAGAGAGAAATGTGTGCTGGGCTCCTGCTAACCTCTGACACTTTAAACCAGGAGATGCATGGGACTCTGGATAACTCAAGGCTAGCAGCCTCCGCCAGCAAATTTTTCTGTGACTCTAAGGTCTCCCCATCGCCCCGACTGCTGTCATCAGAAGGCTATAGGCAGCCTGACCTTGGCCCAGCAAACCCTCCAGCCTGTATAAAGAGAAGCACCCCTCTATCTTGACATAACAGGCCCCACATGGTCTGCGTCATCCTCTAGGACCAGAGGGAAGGTGAAGGAGGTCACATGTGGAGGCCATCAGCTTCTTGGGGAAATGGGAGGTGAGCTTGTCTAGGAGGAGAAGGCAGAAGTGGGGGGGGGGGGTGGCACCTGCATAGATGTAGAGCAGGGCTGGGAGGAGTCCGCTAAGGATGAATACATGTGGGGCCAGCACTCAGGACCTGGCTGAACTCGGAGAGTGGGAAATTATGGGGGGATCGGAGGTGTGGTTATATGAGCCTCTCCTGCTGGCCTTGGAACTGTTTTCTGTGATGACATTCCCTTAGCTAGTGCTGCCCTGGGAGGCTCCATTTTCTGGCTTCTCTCTTTTCTTCTCCGATGCACCCATGACAGGGGATGCCAGTAGAGATGACAGGGAGTGGCTGGCAGGGTCTTAATTAAAGGAGAGGGAAGGCAGCAGGAGGCAAAAACTAGTGACCAGGAGGCCCAGAGGATGAGCAGAGAAGTGCGGGGTGGGGAGCCAGCAGAGTGGAGGGGAGGCCACTGACCATGCCTCCCCCAATGTTACCTATTTCCTCCACAGGCTCTGCTTGAATAATGGTCAGAGAGAAATAAAAGAGACAGGATGTTGTATCAACATTTCAGCAGCTCATCTTTTAACTAGCAGAAAATGACAGCTCCTAAATGTTCAAAACCGTTTTGGAAACTTCTAGAGGGAAAAGGTTTTGCAGCCCAGGCAGCTGGCTGACATTCGCCTTTCTCCTCCCCATTTCTCTCACCTCAGCTCTCTCCAGCTAGGCACTCCTGGGTCTCCATCTGCGGCCCCGTCCATCTGATTGTGACTCCCAACCCGAACTGTCAGCTGGATGGGTCCCCCTGAGGTCCCACCAGTCACAACGAGCGAATCGGCAACGTCGCACCTCCCTCCTGCTGCCTTTGCCAATTTCCACCTCCATCCTTCACGTCATCTGGGCTGAAAGCATTAGCCTGGGGACAGTCAGAGCCCCTCACTTCTGCAAAAGAAGCCTAGCCTCCCTACGCGGCACTAGGTGCCCAAGCCCTCCCCACCTCCTGGCCCTTTGCACCTCCCGTGCGGGCTGTGAGCCCCCCGTGTCCTCAGCTCATAAGTGTTCTTCAGCCTCTGAGTCCTCGGCCG
Source organism: Prionailurus viverrinus (assembly GCF_022837055.1). Lineage (NCBI taxonomy): Eukaryota > Metazoa > Chordata > Mammalia > Carnivora > Felidae > Prionailurus > Prionailurus viverrinus. The sequence continues at coordinate 145,386,241 of NC_062562.1, forward strand.
GGCTGCCCCTCTCCTCCACCTTCACGAACCCAGTTCCTCCTCACTCTTACGGCCCTTATCAAATGCCACCTCCTCCAAGATGCCTCCTTGATCTCTTAGCTGGTGACAACAGCTAACGTGTTGACCATATGCCGGGTAAAGAGCTAGCACTTTAGGGGCGCCTGGGTGGCGCAGTCGGTTAAGCGTCCGACTTCAGCCAGGTCACGATCTCACGGTCCATGAGTTCGAGCCCCGCATCGGGCTCTGGGCTGATGGCTCAGAGCCTGGAGCCTGCTTCCTATTCTGTGTCTCCTTCTCTCTCTGCCCCTCCCCCTTTCATGCTCTGTCTCTCTCTGTCTCAAAAATAAATAAACTTAAAAAAAAAATTTAAAAAAAAAAAAAAAAAAAAAAAAAAGAGCTAGCACTTTACCTACGTTACTTCATGTCGTCCGCCGAACGGCCTCAAGTGGGAATTACGATTTGTATCATCCCCATCTTACAGCTAAGAGAAATGAGTCTGAGAGAGTTTGGCAAACTTACCCACGGTCCTGTACACCCACTCAAGCAGAGTTCTGCTGAACTTCACAGCCCATCCTTGTACCCGCGACTCCCTCCCCTCAGTCACCCAAGGCGTGCTATCTGTTTAAACATTCCTCCTTGCACTGTAGCTAATTATGTAAGCCAGTTGGTCAAGAGCACAATTTTGTTCTTCACTTTTATCTCTAACAAATAATTCATGTTAATGTTTAACCACACGAAATACTGCGGCATATTCACTGGGCTTCCGGAAAGACCAGGAGTCTGCAGCCGGTCCCTCACTAGTCCTGATTCCTGACTTCCTGTGGCTCCACGCATGTCTTTTTTGTCTTTGAACCTGGTCCACAGTGGACGATTAATACATGTTAGCTGTCAACTGTCAGCTGTCCATTGAGTAATTATTATGTATAAGGTGCTGGGCTCAGTGAAGTTATAGTCGCTGTCTTAAATTATTCCTGCCCTGTCCAGTCCCAAACTGTGCTCTCACCAGCCACCTGTACCACCTTCTTGGACCACAGCCAGACCCCACTCAGGTATTGACACTCAGATGAACCCAGGAAGACTTGATATCCACTCTTTTCTGATGCCCACATCCAGGTGTATAAATTAACTAGCATTAAATTTGGCTGCATTTAGCAGAGACCCATAGCAGCTTAAACAAGACAGAGGTTATGTCTCTCTCACACACACAACACAGGTCCGGGGATGGGCAGTCTGAGGCCAGTATGTCACCTTGGCCCCACAAAGTCCTCAAGGAACTGGGTTCCAGCTCCCTACTCCATCATTCATAAGGTGAGGCCCTTGTCCTCATGATCCAAGATGGCGTCAGAATGCCGGCTGCTATATCCACAATCCAGGCATGGGATGGAGGAAGGGATTAGAAAAGAAGAGGCAAAGGCACATAACCCGAGAGCTGCCACAGAGTACCTCTGCTGAAATTTAATTGGCCAGACTTTTTTTTTTTTAATCTTTATTTTTGAGAGAGCCAGAGACAGAGTGCAAGCGGGGGAGGAACAGAGAGGGAGAGAGACACAGAATCCAAAGCAGGCTCCAGGCTCCGAACTGTCAGCACAGAGCCCCCCTTGGGGCTCGAACTCACGAACCACGAGATCATGACCTGAGCCAAAGTCGGACGCTTAACGGACTGAGCCACCCGGGCACCCCTGATTGGCCAGACTTTAGTGGCGTGGCCAAATCTAGTTGGGAGAAGCTGAGAAATGTTGTATTTATTCTGGATGGCCACATCCCCATCTAAACTTGGATATAAATTACTTGGAAAGAATGGAAGAATAGATATTGGAGACAACTAGCAGTCTCTACTAAAAGGGTTCAGTCTGTTCATGTTTGTGTACGTGCCCATGATGTGTGTTATGTGTGTGAGCACGTGTGTTGTGTATACTGGTGGGCCACGTTCTCTCCACCACTTTGATCCCAGATGGGCTTGTTATGAGTCCTCTGTGGAGCTCCTCTAAATCTGGCCTCTCCTCTTAGGCAGATCGAGCCTCAGCTTCTCAATGCAAGGAACTACAATGTATTTTCTGCATCCACCGAAGCATGTTATCAGTGGTGAGAGAGGGGCTTGTAAAACTGTTTTCCCATTCAGGTGTTACAGGGTGGCCATTATGTGAGAGCGACTGTGACCAGAGTTAATCTGGCAATAAATTCTCTTGGGAAGGAGGGTGTCATTAATGCAAGAATCCTAGCAAAGGGTACCCCTCAATCTTGTGCCGCAGGGGAAACGCCCCAAAATACCAGGCACCCTGTTGGGATGACCCAAGGCGAGGAAAATGCTAGATTCAGCGTTGGTTACAGGTAGTGTTGCCCCAGCGTTTTAAGCCCTGCCCAGTAATCACACAATTCCAAGAAAATGCTGACCTTTCCTACCCCCACCCCACCCCCCACCCACCCTTCAGCACATACACACACAATATGCAGGGGCTTGACAGGTTCATGTCATTTACTCTTTTGAGCCAGTGGGTATTATTCCATTTTACTAATGAGAATGGGATGCTGTAGGGAAGTTAAGTATTTGCCTAGAGACTCATAGCCAAAAAGGGCAGAGCTGCTGGCTGAACCCTTGGGGCCTAACCACTATTCTCTCCAACTTTATTAGGATTTCGTGGAACCCTGTTGGGGGTTAGCGCCACTGAACTCCCTTACACAAACATTTGGCGCAAGCGTTTACTCAGGTAATCAGTAGGTAATAGAGGGGGTGTCAACTTCTTAAGAAAGAAAACAAGCACAAAAACGCCTGAAGGGCCCCTCCTGAATTACCTAGTATTTTTCATATTTGAAGTTGATTTGGTGGCACAGTCTCATAGCTTCATCCTAGAGCCAGGTATTTGTTTCCATCCTCCAGCCATGGTCTCTGGAGGTGCCTGGGTTGAACATTGGGGTGGTTTGTAATTTGGGGCTCTCTTTAAAGGCTGGAGAAACCGTAGGGTGGGGGGAAGGCACCCCAGGCTTTCTGCGTTAAGCAGAACCCCGACTCTGCCGCTTACCTGTTTGACTTTGGGCAAGTTAACACATCTTCTCGACCTTCGTTTTCCCACGTCTATGAAATTCAGATGAAAAGCATACCTTTGATCAAGCATTATAAAGAAAGAATATATAAACAGCCACTTTTTTCTATTATATTGCCAGCATACGAATTATACTAATATTGCCACCTGTGGACAGAAAATGTACAGTCTATTTTTATCAATACCCAGATGAGGCAGAACATAAAAAGCAGAGATTAACTTTTTGGCCATCTCCAGCACCTTCATGCTAATATTTACTTACATTTGATTATCATTTCAGGCTCATGCACACATACTTAGCATGGATCACAGGCTCGCATACATTTCACTTTATTACCTTTTGTCTTTCGTGTCTCCTTAAAACTGCTGCTTATTCAAGGATCTGCATATTATTAATATTAGAATTCATTGTTCCATGACTTTGAAAGTGTCAAACATTCTGGACGAACATGTTAGATGGTCTCTCCTGCCTCCACCAGCTGTTTTCTGGCCACTGTGCCCACCACTGTCCACTCTTACTGACAGCCGCTTGGTCTTTAATACCCAGCTCAGGTGACACCTCTTCCAGGGAGCTCCCTTTGTACTCCTGTGATATCTTGCACTTGTCCTTCTTGTACAGTTTATTCTGCCTGTATTGGAATGGACTGCTTCCCTGTTTATCTCTCCTATTAAAGCATAAGCCACCTGAGAGTAGAGAACATCTATTATTCACCACTGTATCCTTGGTGCTCGGTGCTGTATCCGACACATTTGAAGACCTTCCACCAGTGCCGGGTGGGTTCAGGCTCCCAGCGGGAGAGAAAGGAAGTTATAAAGCCAGTGAGAAATGCCATCACAGAGATATCATCAGGCCGCTGTGGGAGAGTAATGGAGAGGACAAGTAACGTAATCTCTAGTAATAAGGGTAGTAATAGAGTACATTTCACAACACCTTTAAAGCTCTTGCACATGCATTATCTAATTTGATCCTCATAAAAGCCTCGAGGTAGGTATATTGCAGGAGATGGAGGTGGAGGTTTTCGTGGTTATGGGATGTGCTTAAAGTCATGCAGCTATTAAATGGCTGGATTCAGACCAGACCATAAAAGCTGGTTCTTTTCCTCACAGCATGCAATCAAGTCGAATCGTCACCACCATGTCCATTTGCTCAGGCCCTGGCTTACTGCTCTGTGATCTATCCCACACCGCATCACAGAGGTGGTCAGGTCTTGCCTCCCCAAGGAAATGCATTTCATTAATGTACTTCTAGATAATGAATTGTCTTTGACTCTGAGGAGATGATCACTATGGCACAAAGCGAGTCTCCTTTTTATCCACGTCTGAAAATATGGTTGGTCACAGGGCATATGGGTGTTTTCTGAGATCACCAGCGACTTGCTACGTGTGGTTCCTTCTGTTTGCAGGCCCGAGACGTACATCCCGGGAAGGAAAATGCTTTGTGGACCCTTGTGCCGATTCCTGTGGCTTTGGCCCTATCTGTCCTATGTTGAAGCTGTGCCAATCCGAAAAGTCCAGGATGACACCAAAACCCTCATCAAGACGATTGTCACCAGGATCAATGACATTTCACACACGGTAGGGAGAGCCTGGGAAGACAACAGGTTTGCCCATGGGGGAACCAGGACCTCAGATGTCAGCTGAAGCCTGTGCAGCCACATGTAGGGGCCATGGTGGCCTTGACTCCTCCCTACCTCACGAACAGCCGCTTCCTACATGCGGGCTGTATTTGGAATTAGGAAGACTAAATGTGAATCTCCACACTTTGGTTCTCTATGTATAAAACCTTAAGCTAGTTCCTCCATGTCTTTAAGGCTTGGTTTCATCAGCTAGCTAGTACAGTCCTCACAGGGTTGTTATGAGATTAAATTAGATAAAGCAACTAGATAAACCCTCTCATAGAACCAGACCACAGTGTGCCTTCTTTAAAGGTTTTTCGTTGTGGGTTTGGTAGCCCCCAGTCTTAAAAGCCTGCTTGCTTACCCAGCATGGGGCAATCTAGAGACTTCCACGTCTCCTGGACACCATACGTGTCTGACGGTGGCCTCGGACAGCTCAGAACCAGAGTCTTGGGCATTTTATGGAGAGCAGCGTGTGAGTGTCCCTGCTTTCACAGTAGCTATCCGACAAGGCCACACGGGGTAGATCCAGAGTGTCCCAGCTTGGGTGGCGCAGAAAGTGAGGGCTGCAGGCCACCCCCTCCTGGTATCCAGCGTTATTGGAGCAGAGGAGTGAGGCGGGGCCGGCCTTGATCCCTGAGGGGCCAGAGGCCTTGGAGGACCTGACTGGGAAGGAGGTGTCCTCTGGGAATGGAAGGGTGTGAGGATGGCTAGGGAAGGGGCACTTAGGGAGGACCTCAGTGCCTGGGGAAGAGACTTAACTAAGCAGGAATCGGGCCTCATGGCTGGTTCTACAGCAGAGGTCATTTGGAGGAGGGAACGATCTTCGAAGATCCATCTGGAAGGGGAGGGCAGGGTGATTCGGGAAGGGCAGGAAGATAGAAGTCCAGGAGATCAGCTTGGAAACTTGGCAGTCCCCGGGGCACAAGAATCAAGGGCCTGGGCCAGGGCGGTGAGGAAGGGGAGAGGAGGCAGCCAAGAGAGCGGACCTCCACATTCATGGGAAAGGCCGAGAGCCTTGCAGAACCAACTTCTCTGAGCCCCTGCTCTCCCTTTTCCTCTCGCACAGCAGTCTGTCTCCTCCAAACAGAGAGTCGCTGGTCTTGACTTCATTCCTGGGCTCCACCCTGTCCTGAGTTTGTCCAAGATGGACCAGACATTGGCCATCTACCAACAGATCCTCACCGGTCTGCCTTCTAGAAACGTGGTCCAAATATCTAATGACCTAGAGAACCTCCGGGACCTTCTCCACCTGCTGGCTTCCTCCAAGAACTGTCCCTTGCCCCGGGCCTGGGGCCTGGAGACCCTCGAGAGCCTGGGCGGTGCCCTGGAAGCCTCACTCTACTCCACGGAGGTGGTGGCCCTGAGCAGGCTGCAGGCTTCTCTACAGGACATGCTTTGGCGGCTGGACCTCAGCCCTGGGTGCTGAGGCCTGGAAGACCTCTCGTCCCAAAGTCGAGGAGAGAACCCACGGCTCCCAGGTGTCTTCAGCAGAGAGCCTGTGTGGGTGTCCTTTATCCAGGCCCCAGGCCATTAGTCTCTCACACCTTTGAGCCACTCTTCCAAAGGCATAAGCCTTCAAGGCACGAAACCAAAGATAGAATGCATGATTCCGTGCTCACCGGGAAGGGAGACCCACCCGGCAGTGAACCGGACCTGAGGATCTCACAAAAGCCTTCCTTCCTGTGCCACCTCCCCTCTCACTGCATGCTTCAGCGTGACCTGGGGTGATTTCAGGAGGCACCCGCTGAGCCTTTGGACCATCAAGCGAGGTTCTGAGAATTCTGAGAACACCATGACGGTTACATCCACATAGCTGCAAACTCCCAAGCAACACATTATTTATTCTGCGTTTTATCCTGGATGGATCTGAAGCAAAACAGCAGCTTTTCCAGGCTCTTTGGGGCCAGCCAGGGCTAGGGATGCTGCTTCCAGCCCCGCTGGTGGGCCTGGCTAAGGCAAACCCATTTCTATGTGACTTGAGGGCTCTCAAGTTAGTTCTTTGGTAACTGGTTTTGTTTCTACCGTGACTGATGTGAAATTACAGTGTTTGCAATGGCATTGCCCTGAGCAGATCTCCAAGGACCAGGTTCTTCCAAAAAGAAGATGAATTTTGTCAAGTGTGATATATAGATGTGTGCACCTGGAGGTGGGGGAACGTGTTAGTGGGAAGGGGAAGGATCAGAATGTATTTTCTGAATTACATTTGTGTGATGGGCTCTTCGGATGGGGTGGAGTCAGTTTCTCAACTCTGCAGCCACTTAGTGTGGTTTTCTGGAAAATGACAAAGGAGATGACTCCTTTGGGGGGGGTTGTGGGGTTTTGGCAGCCACCTATGGAGGGAGGCTGGGGACTGTCTATTGGGACAGTTGTGAGCTCTGGCCTTCTCCAATTGCAAGAGAGAGGTCTTTCTTATCAGGGAGTGAGGATCCCTCACTGGAGACCATGATCCCCAGAGCAGGGGTCCTTGGAATGGCCCTTGGAATGGTCTGGGGATGATCCCACACTGGATTTATTACATGGCAGTACCCCTACTTGGGATTTGCATGCCAAATTGTGGTTCTCATCAGACTGGCCCACCCAAAGCACGACCATGTTTCCTACCCATTTGGTGTGGATTTTTATTCCAGTGGGAAGGTCTGTGGGCTTTAGCGGGTGGTCCCAAAACTTGGGCCAGCAATGCTGAGTGCCAGGACTCCCGGGCCGGGCTGCCAGGAGCGCCTTTCCCACTAGAGGTCATGGTTGGTGGGATGAATGAACAAGGAGGCTTGGGTTTTCCACCGTCCTGCCACTGTTATGAGGCCATCACGTGACAGGTGGTGGATCTGTCCAAGGAAATTCGAATCAAAGCTATCAACGTTCAGACTGAGCACCTACTTCGCGCTCAGCCCTGATTGGTGCTATGGGCTAGAGAAGCTCACCAAGTAAACGTTAAAATCCAGTCTTGCCCTCAGGGACCTTGCATTCCCGATGGTAAAAACTTTACACAGCAGCCCTAAGGCTGGCCTTTCACCATGGTAACCAAGCTGCTGAAAGAGTGAGCTCCTGGGCAGGTGGGAAATGCTGGGCGGAGGGTGGCAGTCCTCAGGGGCCCACTGGCTAACCCTGCTTGCACTTGGTAGCATTTTTGCTTTTCAGGGCCCGGCAGCATTAATTACCGTGTAGCCACATCCCTTTGAAGCAGCTTGGCTGACAGTTTAAAAATGAGAAAATGCCTGAGACCATAACAGCTGATAGGTAGCTGGGCCAAGACTAGAGCTCAGGTCCTCTGGCTCCCCAGAGTGTCCCTGCAACCAGGTAGTGCTCCCCGGAGGTACAAATAGGCACTGGGCAAGGGAGACCAGGAGTGATTGCTGGGAGAGAGGAGCTGGAGGCAACTTTGCAGGAGGTGAGGGATGTGAATTGCCTGGAGGGTGGAGGCTGTTTTGTTGGCGCTGAGACACCAGGGTGAAGGCACGTGCAGCCAGTTACAAAGAAAGGCAGACAAAGGACAGACGAGAGGGAAAGGGACACATGGAAGAGGCCTTCTGCGGCAAAGAAGTTTGATATCGAAAGGGTTAAGAGTTGAAAGTTCCAGGGCAGAGCGATTCACGAGATGGACAGAGTAAGGCCCATTCTGGAGAATACGACCTAGATAATCACTACCACCCAGTCAGGCTGGGATCTTTTAAGCCTTTCATTCACCAAAACCGGGCACTGTGGCTTATTCTCAGAGTGTAAAAGTTCTAAAATGTAAATGTCTTTTTTTTGTAACTTCAACAATTATTTTGGTTGTTAAAAAAAAAAATCCAAATAAATTAACTTTGCCCCCTGGTCTTTGTTCTGTGTCACCCTTTGCGGAGGGGCTTTAGAAGAGCTATTGTGGGTGACAGGCCACGGCCTGGCTGGCCTCCGACCCCCACTGGGTTCAGCTCTGCCCGGGCTTGGCCACAGCCGGCCGCCAGTTATTCAGGCTAAAGGATTCCCCCAAAGCACAGAGCTGGCAAAATGAGCACATTCTGTGGGTCTGCAAATCAGCCTTGAGAAGCGCCAAATTGTTTTTTAAGCAAAAAAGAACGACAACAACAACAACAAAGCTATAAGCAAACAAACAACGTGCAGCCTAACAGCAGACCCAAGCAGGTGCATCGACCCTGGGAAAGACAGGACTCCTCTTGTTCCGGGCGCAGAGCACAATCGTCTCTGCGGTGCAGTTAGAACGTGACAGTTCCAACCCAGGGAGGACTGGAGGTGGGGGTGGGGGGCTGGCCCATCCAATAATCACTTCCATGGGCAATTTCAAAGTATAGTTGACAGCGGCCAGTCCTTTCCTGACTACTCGTTTAAGTGGTGGAGGAAAGGGAGACAGAGCTGCGGAATGAGGAGAAACCACAGCCGGGGGGGCGGGGGGTATCGGATAAGGCGGGAACAGCCTAAATGGGTCACTTGGCAACTCGGGAAGTGGCTGGCCTCTGTACCCGTGAAGACTCCTGTAGCTGCAAGTGACAGAAACCCAACGCAAACCAACTTAAACATAGAAGGATTTGGGGCGCACATTGCTTAGAAGCCCAGCATGGTCTCTGACAAGACTTTCCTCTGCACTCATCCCCAAGGACCTAGAAAGGTACCAATGCCATGACCTCTCCAGTCCCTGCCTGCCTGAGGTGGGTAGCAGGGGCTTGGGGACAATGGGTTTGCCCCTTGGTGGCCATCTGGGACTGTCTGAGATGTCTTGTTTCTGAGTAGGCACGAGCCTTAGTAGCTCCCCGAAGTGGTCTGGAAGGCAGCCCGCAGTAACAGGGGTCTCGGAACAGAGGCCTGGAAATGTTCCCTTCTCGGTGAGGTGACTCCCAGGGTCAGAGTGGAAGGGTATGTTCTTCAAGTATCCTTCCAGAACCTTTCCCATCCTTGGGCATTCTCTTGCTCTCCCCCCGAGGCTGAGCTCACATCTCCCAAACAGCTGGCAGCGTCTGACCATGTCCAACCTCCAAAGGCAGGTCTTTTGCAGAGTCTGGTGAGAAAGAAGTCAGGTCAACCCAGCAGGACCTTTCAGAAGAACCCCATCTCAGATTCGTGCACAGCAGCATACAACCAAAAACATGATGCCCCGTTTCCCCTCAAAGAATTTAGAGTCGTTCATTCCAGGCTTTCACCATCAAGATCTGAGTCTAGTGCTGTCTGACTACCCAGAGTCACCGATTAGTTCACTGGTACATTGTCACCCTCAGCTCTTTGGGGTCCTTCCCCAGGAATGCACTGTCTCAGACCTGAGATGGTAGTGTGAGTCAAGGATGGAAAGAAGGTGATGGAGCCTCCATGCCCAGCCCTCATCTCAACCCCAGCTCCCAGCACAGAGGGTGCCTAACCCTTAGGCCAGTTACTTAATCCCTCTTAGCCTCAGTTTGTCATCTGTACAATGGGAATGTAATATAGCACCTTCATCAGAGGTCTTTAGAAGATAGGACGATAAAATATTTGGGAAGCGATTAGCCCCATGGGTGAGGTACAAAAAGCAGTCAAAAAATCATGTTGTTGTTATCGGTACTAATGAGTCAAGGAAGCAAAAGGAGTGAGAATTGCTTTCGCGGACAGCCCTCCTTGAGACAGTCACAGCTTTGATAGGGACGCCCGGGCACAGGGCTCCCCTGTGGCTCCTTAGGAAGCCCTCTCAGCCCCCACGGGGCAGCCAGAAGGTGAGGGGGAGAGGGAAGGTCCCAGTGGAGCAAATCTCAACCAGTGAGGAATGGGGGTCTGTGGAGAAATCCCCCAGCCTCCCACCCTCCGGAGGGGCAATTTTAAGGGGCAGTCTGTAGGACTGGGGCCTGGGTGCACACACCAGTCACATCCAAGGGGCATTCCTGATTGGCTTTTCCCCTTGCCTGGCCCCGCTGTCCCTGCTCCTCGCTCCTGCTTCCTAGCGTCGCCTCCTAAATACGCCTCCTGCACCAGAACCCTTGTCTCCAGTGCTGCCTGTGGAGCAACACAGATCAGGCAACTACAGAGCAAATGGAGATAGATTTGGATGCTGGGAGAACTGTGAAGCCAGACTCCAGAGAGGTGTAGGAACCACACGCCAGAACTCAGAGAACCGTCCCTAGGAGCCCAAGGGAGAAAAGGAGAGAGGGTTCCTGAGGAGAAAGGAAATCCACTTGGGGAAAGTTTGGCATGGGAAAGAAAGCGAGGACAGGAAAAGGAATCTACTAAATGGAAGAATGACAAGATAAATAAGGAAGGGAAGGGAAGGGGAAGGGGGAGGGGGGGAAGAGGGGAGCAGAGGAAGGAAGGAAGAAAGGAAGGGAGGAAGGAAGGAAGGAAATGAAAAGAGAAGAAATAAATATAAAGTTAACATTGCCAGGGTCACCTGGGTGGCTCAGTCGGTTGAGCGTCCGACTTCGGTTCAGGTCATGATCTCACAGTTCATGAGTTCAAGCCCCGGGTCAAGCTCTGCGCTGACAGCTCAAAGCCTGGAGCCTGCTTCGGATTCTGTGTCTCCCTCTCTTTGTCTCTCTGCCCTTCCCCCACTCACACACTGTCTCTCTCTCAAAAATAAACATTAAAAAGCAAACAAAAAACATTGCCTGTCTTAGTGCATGTGGGCCTGCTAGAACCGAATACCTGAGGCTGGGTGGCTTGTAAACGACAGAAATTTACTTCTCACAGTTCTGGAGGCTGGAGCTTCAAGATCAAGGTGCCAGCAGCTTCCATGTCTGGTGAGCACCTGCTTCCTGGTTCGCAGACCACATCTGTGACTGTGTCCTCACCTGGTGGAAGGGGCAAGGGAGCTCTCCGAGGTCTCTCCTATAGGGCACTAATCTCCTTCATGAGGGATCCACCCTCACCCTAAGCACTTTCCAAAGGCCCCGCCTCCTAACACCTAACCTTGGAGGTTAGGATTTAACATGAATTCTGGGGTGACACAAACATTCAATCTATGGCATTGCTTTACGATCGCTGATTGGAGGAAAGATCAGGTCAAATCAAGGGAGTCTCAACCACTGACTGTTTCTTGCATAAAATGTCTTTTTACAATAAAGGGACCTAATATTAGCATTTCTTCCTTCTACTGAGTTCCCATAGCCCCTGGTCACTCAGCACAACTCACGGGGAATCCTTTCTGTTGAGGTCTCACCCCTACACCCTTCCCTGCCCCTGACTGTAAGCCTGTGCGGACAGAGTCGCCTCGCCCCGGGCCTGGCTGTTGTGTGCGGCTCAGTACAGGCCCCCTGCTCTTACTTGGTGACCAAAGGAACTGAGACGCCTATAGTAACAAGCCTGTTATATCAGGTCAGCAAATTCTATAAAAAGCCCGAAAACAGCCCTACCACAAAAGGGTAAACTTCTTAAAATTCTGCTTACTCTTGGGGTGCCTGGGTGGCTCAGTTAGTTAAGCATCTGACTTTGGCTCAGGTCATGATCTCATGGCTCATGAGTTCGAGCCCCACGTCGGGCTCTGTGCTGACAGCTCAGAGCCTGGAGCCTGCTTCGGATTCTGTGTCTCCCTCTCTCTCTGCCTCTTCCCGCTTGTTCTCTGTCTCTCTCTCTCAAAAATAAATAAAGACATTAAAAAAATAAAAATAAATTCTGCTCACTCCTAACTTGCTCAACAAACTTCTTCCTTTTTAGTTCGAAGATACCATCCGTAAAAGACAACGTGAGACAATGATGGAAATCTGAGCAGGAATTCTATTTTAGATGATGAAAGGAATTATTATTAATTTTATTAGCTGTGGTGATGGCATGGTGGTTCATTATTTTTCAATGTTTCCTTACTCATTAGAAATTCAAACAGAGGGGTGCCTGGGTGGCTCAGCCGGTTGAGCGTCTGATTTTGGCTCAGGTCATGATCTCATGGCTCATGAGTTCAAGCCCTGTGTCAGGCTCTGTGCTGACAGCTAAGAGCCTGGGGCCCTGCTTCAGATTCTGCATTTCCCTCTCTCTGTCCCCCCCCTGCTCATTCTCTCTCTTTTTCTCTCTCTCTCTCTCAAAAATAAACATTAAAAAAAATCTCTAAAAAAAAAGAAATTATATATATATATAGGGTTAGATAAACAAGGTCAATAACATGTTGATAATTGTTAAAACTGGGTAATAGGTACACAAGACTTTATTACAGCAAACTCTCTACTTTGGGGCAGGATTTCCAGATCAACACTTTAGGGTAAGGTGCAGTCCAGCCTGGCCCCTCCACGGGTGGAAGCAGGAAGGGGCGAAGGGAAGAGGGAGAAGGAGAATACGATGTGGAGCTGAGTTGTATTTAACTTCACATTGGATTTCACTGCCTGGCAGATGTCCCAGGGCCTGGGGGGCTATGACAGACTGTCAGCATGGGTGTGAAACAGCGAACTAAAACAGAGATTTAACAAATCAAACAAGGAGACAGTGGTGAGAGCCAGCTGCAAGATATTGGAGAGGCAAGTCCTGATGCTTATAAGGAAAAGCCAAAGGAGCGGAAATTAGACCCTCGGGCGTTGCCCGAGCTCTGCTGGGCCTTGGGGTGCCCCATGGAAGCCACGGAACTCCCTTTCTCCCTCCCCAACAGGGAATCGTGGTGTCCCCACCCCATGGCTGTCCCTCTGTATTAAATACAAAGTTATTGTAATAAAAAAAACACTTCATTCCTACCTTCAAAACCTTGTCCCCGGGGTTCTGGATCTGGCTGCAGCCTGGAGCAGGGTCATCCCTTTTCTCCCCTGGCTTATGGCAGACCCACCCGGGGTAAGAGCAAATCTCTGTTCCTCTCCACCCAGCCACCCGCACACCTGCTACAGAAACTTCAGGAGATTCGGAGGGTTCGGAGCGGGGCAGGCCAAGGGACCTACTCAGAGGGAGAGTGAGGCTTCCCCCTTTGGGTCTAAGCCAGAGCCCTTGGCACTGAATGCTATTGAACCTCAGACAGGCCCTTCCTGTCGAAGGCCAGTGTTTCATCTCAGGCAGATGTCCCCGAGGAATATCACAGACCAGAAAACCAACCCTGAGATCGCCTCGACTGTCCCATCCTATTTTTGGCCGTAATTCCTGAGGAAACCCCAACCCTCGTAGTTTCAACTTTTCTGTTTATAAAATCTGTGTATTTATCTGAGGGAAAACTAGCAGGTGCAGCACGAGTGGAGCTCCCCACCCCCACCCTGCCAGGCCTGAGACAGTGACAGAAGGGGACACCCCTGCTCCCTTCCACACTTGGGCTTGGACCTCCCATAGGACTCAAAATCTGGACCTGGTCTCCACAGGCCAGTAATTATTTGGAGATCACGGCAACGGCCCAGAACCCCCCTCCTTACTTCAGGATGGAGAGATTTGTGACCTTTCATTCCTTACAAGAGCAAGGCAGCGTGTTTGTTATTCGTCCCACATACTGGATGATGGCTTAGAGATTTGGCCCAAGACTTGCCCAAAAGCTCGTATCTGTGGATTAGAACCTGAGCCTCCAGACTCGCCAGACCCAGAGGGATATAAGTGTCTATCTAACCCCCACCCCACCCAAGCCCACACCCACGTACGGATTTCCGGGTATCTTCTGTTTGCCGTCCCACCGCCTTCCCTCCCCATCAGAGGGACAGCCGTCTGGAAAAACACTCGCTGGCCACGTCACTGTCCTAATGTGAAGAGCTCGCAGTGTGGGTTGCTTGTGCACAGACACACACGGCGTGGAAGCAGACGCCTGTGCAGAGGGCTCCAGGGTTCACCCTCCGTGTGCTTACCTTCCACCAGCACTCCTGAAGCTCCCCGCATTAGTCGCCTGTCCTGTTACTTTTCCTGGGCAAGGAGCCCTTTAAACACAGATCAGAAGGAGCACCTGGGTGGCTCAGTCAGTTGAGCATACGGCTTTTGATTTTGGCTCAGGTCGTGATCTCCTGGTTTGTGGGATCAAGCCCTGAGTCGGGCTCTGGGCTGACAGTACAGAGCCTGCTTGGGATTCTCTCTCTCTCTCTCTCTCTCTCTCTGCCCCTCCCCTGCTCACGCTCTGTGTATGTGTCTCTCTCTCAAAAATAAATAACTTTAGGGGCGCCTGGGTGGCGCAGTCGGTTGGGCGTCCGACTTCAGCCAGGTCACGATCTCGCGGTCCGGGAGTTCGAGCCCCGCGTCGGGCTCTGGGGCTGACGGCTCGGAGCCTGGAGCCTGTTTCCGATTCTGTGTCTCCCTCTCTCTCTGCCCCTCCCCCGTTCATGCTCTGTCTCTCTCTGTCCCAAAAATAAATAAACGTTGAAAAAAAAATAACTTTAAAAAAAAGTTTAAAGAAAAAAGAAAACCAACCCTCACCCGTCTACGTCCCCTCACTTGTATATATTTTATTTATACATTTGTTAACATTTTCCTCCTACCTCCACCCACCCCACCCCACCCAACACATATAAGCCCCTGACAGGCAAGGATGCTCTTTGGGTCTGTTTTCTTTTCTTTTAATGTTTATTTATTTTGAGAGAGATAGCATGAATAGGGGAGGGACAGAGAGAGGGAGAGAATCCCAAGAAGACTCCAAGCTATCAGCCAAGAGCCGGGTGTGGGGCTCGATCTCACGAAGCATGAGATCATGACCTAAACCGAAATCAAGAATCTAACACTTAACCCACGGAGCCACCTAGGTGCCCTGGGTCTGTTTTATTTTCTACTCTATCTCTAGCACTTTGGCCAGATCCTGGCCCAGAGTAAGTACAAAACAATTATTTGTTGGCTGAATGGGTATCCGACTTCAAGAGCTGAATGCACACATACACTTTGCATTTGGGCCATTAAGTTTAAGAACAGAAGAACACCCATGAGGGGAGGCAGAATTCTGGGCAGTCTGTCTACTTAGATGATCCCAAGACAGATATGGTTGCCAAAGCCTTGCCGTGTGGACGATGCTGGAGGAAGATTGGAGGTCAATAGGTAGAATTTAGCAGAAGGCAAATTTGGGCTTAAACTCACAGTTGGAGCTGCCCTACCATAGGGGTATGGGCGAACTTTTGCAGGGAAGTATCCCATGAGTCATGACTTTTAGTCTCCGTTCCCTTAAGTAGTCTCCTTCCACATGACTCAGAGCCTGGCCATGTGACTTGCTTTGCCCAATGGGATAATTACCATTCCATTGCCAACCATTCCGGTTGTATTAAGCATATTTTTTTAATGTTTACTTATTTTTTTATTTTTGATTAATGTTTATTTATTTAAAAAATTTTAATGTTTATGTTTGAGAGAGAGAGAGAGAGAGAGAGAGTGCAAGCAGGGGAGTGGCAGAGAGAGAGGGAGACACAGAATCTGAAGCAGGCTTCAAGCTCTGAGCTGTCAGCACAGAGCCTGACGCGGGGTTCAAACCCACAGACCCGTGAGATCATGACCTGAGCCGAAGTCGGACACTTAGACTGAGCCACCCAGGTGCCCCTATTTTTTTGTTTTGTTTTTGTTTTTGTTTTTGTTTTGTTTTGAAAAAGAGAGAGAGAGCGCGCAAGCAGGGGAAAGGCAGAGAGAGGGAGACACAGCAGGCTCCAGGCTCTGAGCTGTCAGCACGGAGCCCGACGTGGGGCCCGAACCCACGCACTGCAAGATCATGACCTGTGCCGAAGTTAGATGCCCAATCGACTGAGCCCCCCAGGCGCTCCGAAGCATGTTTTTAACTATCTGTATTTTCTGATGCTTTGACATTTAGGGGCCTTGTTGACGCTAGAGGGACTGCACCCTCCATGGTTAGCTAATGCCCAGAGATAACAAACAACTCTGCAGGGAGCATTCCTTCCAAATGCAAACTAACCAATCAGCCACCACCTCTGTTGGGCTCTCACACTCAGGGCCACAACCCCCTGCTCTAATCACCCCAGGGCCAGGTAGCAGATAACTAGAGCTAGCCCCTGTGCCTTAAAATCTGCCAAGATCATTCAAACTGGCCAATCCTAAACCTGCTTTCCCTGCCTGGCCTTGCTTTTCTGGTGTGGCTAAACCAGTGCCCAAATCATGTCCATAGGAATCATTCTCTAACTCTCAGTTTTGCTTCCTTCAAAATTGGGGCCATTCTTAGGTGGTGGCAATGGTGACCACCAAAAACTCCAGGCTTCTGCTCTGCAGCTTGGCAACTCCCCAAAGAAGAGAACTTCTCCTTCCTAATTATTCCAGCAAAAGTCTCAGGGCTGACTCTCATTGGCTTAGCTTGGATTACATGCCTCTTGCTGAGCCAATCGCGGTGGCCAGGGGGATACAGTACTCTGGTTGGAGAGATTTGAGTCATCCCAGAAACTGGGGAAGGGCTCAATCCCACTTGGAATGAAAATGGGTAAAGGGTAATTTCCCAAAGGAAAAAAGGGTTCAATTGCCAAAAAGAAAGAGGAATGGATTCTGGGAAGGCAGCAACAACAGACAACCTGTCCAGGAATGCTCTGAGCTTCTCTGTCCTGGCCTCTTTGATAGCCTTCCAGAGCCTTGTTCCAACATGGATTTCTTTCTACGAGAGCAAAGAGAGGGGGGGTTCACTTTGACCCTTTACTTACTCGTGTGAAGAACCAAAACCAGTTACAACTGGCTTTTAACTTCCAACCACACAGCGTCAAATTAAAAAATGATGTTTGACCTCAGGCTTTGAAGAGGGTGTGACAATTGTCCTTGGCCCTGAGAACTTCTGAAAAGAATGGAGAATATTTTTTGCTATTGGTTATATTGGATTGGGCCTTGGTATGAAATCACCCAAATTGTCATTGTTCACGTTAGGCTTATTCTATTGGTCTCTCTGCTTTGTCTGGGGTCACTCTTTTCCATTGAGAAAATTGGTTCCTTTTCTCCTCCCTTATAATGGAGCTCGTGCTCCCAATACTTTATCTTATAAGGCATGGCTGGGTGCTTTACAATAAGCATGATGCCCATAACAATCCTTTACAGTAGAATAACACCTTCCTTCTAGAAAGGACTTTCACTCATTATTGTATTTGATGCCCACAATAACCAGGGTGTAGGAGTGTAGTATTATACTCCTCTTCTTTAGATATGAAAATAGACTCAGAGAGGGCATGTGACTGGCTGAAGGTCACAGAGCCCTGTCGCCTTGGGCAGAAGGAAAATGTTGGCAAGGAATAAACAGGCATTTCTTCGAGGCTTCATTTATTTACCAAGATTAGACTTTATTGCTGCAAAGCTAATCAGGACTAAAACCCCAGAGGAGCTAGTTTGCAGTATGCAAACCACAGTAGCTCAGAAGGACCAAAACACAAACAGAGTCACAGGGCCACCCACAGCCATGACTAGAGCCCAGCCCAGCGTGTCTGCCCTTGGGCTCATCCACAAGCAAGTCCAAGAGACGCGGTCCCAGCCCGGCCCCCTGGAGAGCAGTTCTCCATTCAGCACAAGCACCCGGGAGCCTACATCTGTGGCTCGGCTCTTCTGTGGACCTCCTCCACTCCTACCTAGCTCCTCCTCTCCTCAGAGAGACTGGTACTTGGGCCACAGATGGGACTGAGGCTTTGGTCTACAGAGAGGGAAGGGATACGTCTGGTAGGGCCTGGAAAGCTGGAGAGATCTTAAGCCTGAGTAGATACTCCAGGCTGATATACTTAGGGTTTCCCTTCCAAGGACTCTCCTTCCTTACCCACCTCCTTGCCTTTTCCCTCTGTGCCCATCCTCTGTGCTGAAATCCCAGTCAGAGAGCTAGCTGGCAGTCCTCTTTGGCTTGGTCTCCACACACTCACAAATTCTGCTTGCCACCGAAGAAAAGAAGGGACCCAAGTAGCCAGAGGAGACAGTGTGCCTTTCACGGGAGGAAGAGCCTCTGGGGAACTGGGGGACCCTCCTCCATTCCTTGTCCTGCCTCTGGAAGCTTCCAAGCCATCCTCTCACCCAGACACTCTGGACCCAGGACAGACTGGCCAGAGAGTAAGTGACCCAACCCCAGAGCACTCTGGGAAACCTACTGTGTTGGCCCCAGACCCCACGACGGGGAGGGTAGTAGATTTCCAGCCTTATCTGAGATGAATGGGACAGGGCTCATCAAAGCCTGCCTGGGCCAGAAAAGAAGGAACCCAGTGAGCTCACTATGCCTTCCCAACATCAGCGAAGATGATCCAGGCTGTACGCTGTTGGGACACTTCTATTCTAGAAGTTTCCGCCAGGTGGCAGAGAAAAATATCAGATGCCAGAAATGTATCCATCTGAAAGGATTTCCCCCACAGGACAAAAAACAAAAAACAAAAAACAATCATACCTTCTCCCAGTTAGAATGTCTGCAATTATGCACCCCCTATAAGTGGAAAAAGGAAGCCAGGACTAATCAGATGACATCACTCTGGGAACCCAATGCATCCCAGCACCAATCTTTTTGAAAAGCTCCATATGGGAAGATACAAATTCAATTTGTCTTGTCTAGGGGAAAAATGAGTTTTAAATATGTTAGATCAAAAATGATATCTTATGTACCAGACATTAGTGATCCAGAACGAACGCCTTGGGAGAAAAATTGCCCTGAAAATTTTAAGTATTCAGGTTGCTAAAGAACTAGGAATTTATGCCGCAGTCCAAGCACAGAAAGTCCACACTGGACACCCACATGTCCCAGACTGGGCCACAGCCTCAGACAGAGCCCTGGTTCCTGAGGACCAGCCTGGCAGTCTGCCTCAGTAACACCTCTGCCCACCTTTCTGGGACCTGCCATTTCCATGGCTTCCTGTTCAGCTGGGTTGCCAAGGCCCGAAGAACTGGGAAATGCCCCGTGGAGCCAGTCCAAGGCCAGAGCAAGTTGGTAAGGGATGGGGGGAGAGAGAAAAAGAGGCCCAGTTTCCACTGGTTTCCCAAGCCCGGTGGACACCAAAGCTATTAAAAGGCCAGTTTACGAAAACACTGGAGGGCACTGGTTGTTCTCTTCCAGGACCAGCTGAAGGGACAGAAAGCCCCAGGAAGATCTGGGTTCGAATCCTAGCTCTGCCAGTAGCTGGCTAGTGCCAAGGGTCTTGGACAAATCTCTTCTTTCTAATCCGTGGTCGATAAAACAAAGAGTTGGCTCTCAATGACACCCAGGTTGTCTTTCAATTCCGTGACAAAGACATTTTTCGTTCTTTCTGCTCTCTCTTTCTTTCAAGAGCCTGTAGAACAGGGTAAGAGCACAGTCTTTGCAATCAGTCTGCATGGGTTTGAATCCAGGCTCAGCTGCTTTCTAACTGTGTGACCTTGAGCAAATAACTTAACCTCTCTGTGCTTCCATTCCTGCTTCTGCAAAACGAAGATGACAGTCTCTGTCTCGTAAACGTGTGAAAGGATGAGTTAACTTTCGCAAAGGCCTCTGGGTAGCTCCTAACACGTAGCTGTTCTTTACTGAGCAATTACTGCATGCCAGGCTCCGTACCAAGCATAATAGATACAGAAATAAGCCAGAGAGATACGGTCCTTGCTCTCCAGGATGTTATTGTCTCCTAGCAAAATGTTGCCCAGGAATTTCCTCTCTTATGGTCACTGGTCTGTGTCCCAAAGGGCGGGAGACTCCTGGCATTCTGCCTTTGGCGTGGGGTCGGACAGGGAGTGAGTCCCCCCACAAACCCCCAAAGCACGCACCAGCTGCCCGACATCTCGGCTTTTTTCCTTCCTGCTCCTTTACTGCTTCAGATTCTACTTGCAGTCTGACTTCACAGATAATAGAAATAAAATCTGCAAACGAGCCTTTCTTTCTCCTCCCTCACCCCTTTCTCTCTCGAATTTTCTCCTGTCTCCACTGGCTAGTATTGCATCATGCAGCCTCACAGCCTCGCTCCACTTGCCCCGTTTGGGAACTACAAGATCCCTCGGTGCCTCCCTGCCCTCCTAAGAACACACTCTGGCCTCGCTCTTCCTAGAACCGGATGCAGCCATAATCTCCTTGGTTAGTGAGGACATCGGCTGTGGGAACATTCGGCTTTGTTTTCCCCCCGCGGGACGGGGGCGGGGGCCGGGGAAATTGCCCAGCTCCTGCACAGTCAGCGGGGAAGGTAATAGGGATTAATCCGGGCGCGGCCAAATGCAGATGTGGCCCCAGCCCAGGAGGGAGGAAGAGCAGTTGCTGTCTCAGGGGCCAGCTGCGGCCCGCAGCGGGGGCCCAGGGACAAGAAGGAGGCACTGGCCCGGAACCGGCAGCCCCAAGGGGTTCCGTGCAGCATCCCGGAGGTCTGGGGCTGCCCTGCCCGGCCCCGCCGGGCCAGGAGGGCTGGTTGATTGATGCCTTTAATAGACATGCTGGGAACTGGCAGGCCGAGTGTTTATGCCCAAATGCACATTGGCTGTTTAAGGAATTCCCAAATCCCTCGCTGGAGACTAGATTATGAAAAACATTTCCAGAGGAATCCTGTGGCCTCCTTGCCACTCTGCTCATCCTGGGCTGCCAGTGGGCGGGAGGGTTGGGGGACGAGTGCAAAGGGCAGCCCTTTGGCCAGTCCTGGCAGGTTCTGGTCAGTCTAGGGTAAAGATAGTTGTAAACATTTCTTGGGTGCCTACTATGTGCCGGACTCTGGAAAAACAAAAACAATGGAGAGGAAAGAGAGGAGCTCACACCCCCAATGGATAGACAGCTGCACAGAGGGAAAAGGAGGCTCCCGGAGTTGTGGGAACACACAAAGGTGGCTTTTGGGGTCCTGATGCCCCTGCCATACCCTCCCCACTCCCTCACCGCTGCAGGTGCCAAAATCCTTTTCCAGTCACGGCGACTTAATAAAGGGTTCCTTCTATCATGATTGGTTTAAAGAGGAAGTTCTTTTTTTTTTTTTAAGTTTATTTAGTTATTTTGAGAGAGCATGTGCACATGCAGTGGGGAGTGGGGGAGGGGGAGAGAGAGAGAGAGAGAGAGAGAGAGAGAGAGAGAGAGAGAGAGAGAATTCCAAGCAGGGTCCACACATCAGCACCTGACATGGGGCTCGACTTAGGGCTCAATCTCACAAACCATGAGACATTACCTGAGCCAAAATCAAGAATTAGATGCTTAACCAACTGAGCCATGAAGGTGCCCCTATAAAGGAAGTTCTTGAAACCTCCAAAGGCTCCAATAGTAAGGGTGTTGGGGCACTATAATGGAAAGTTTTTAGGAATCCTGACAGATCTGGGGAAGGGGAGGAATCTAGGGGAAGGTCCTCAATAAATCACACACTGGCCTGAGTCAGGATATTTGGGATGTGGTCCATGCCTTGTCACTCTAGCTGGGTGAGTTGGGGCAAGCAACAGAAACTCTCCAGCCTACCCGCTGGGGTTCTGCACTGTTTAGGGGACATGGCAGATGAGACTGGGAAGGGGGAAGCACAGTGGGAGCTTTTCCTGTCTTCAGACCACAGTGATGACACATCCCTTCCTCACATACCTAGTGTATACTTGCCGCTGAGTTTTGATTTTTATTTTAAGTGATCTCTACACTCATTTTGGGGCTCAAACTCAGGACCCTGAGATCAAGAGTCCCATGCTCTTTTGAATGAGCCCCCCAGGCACCCTGCTGCTGAGTTTTCTATGGATCACTGTTCACACTCACTTATATGTAAATAGTTGTTGGGGCGCCTGGGTGGTTCAGTCGGTTGAGTTGAGCGGTTGAGCGTCTGACTTCTGCTCAGGTCAGGATCTCACAGTTGGTGAGTTCGAGCCGTGGCGGGCTCTGTGCCGACAGCTCAGAGCGTGGAGCCTGTTTCAGATTCTGTGTCTCCCTCTCTCTGCCCCTACCCCACTCATGCTCTGTCTCTCTCTGTCTCTCAAAAATGAATAAACGTCAAAAAAAAATGTAAATAGGGGCGCCTGGGTGGCGCAGTCGGTTAAGCGGCCAACTTCAGCCAGGTCACGATCTCGCGGTCCGTGAGTTCGAGCCCCGCGTCGGGCTCTGGGCTGATGGCTCAGAGCCTGGAGCCTGTTTCCGATTCTGTGTCTCCCTCTCTCTCTGCCCCTCGCCCGTTCATGCTCTGTCTCTCTCTGTCCCAAAAATAAATAAACGTTTGAAAAAAAAATGTAAATAGTTGTTGAAATAATACAATATTTAATGAGGGTAAACAGAAGACAAAAGGCTCTTATGCTTAAGTGTGTGTGTGTGTGTGTGTGTGTGTGTGTGGGGTGGTGTCTTTGTAACTGCCATATTTTGTGACCCTGCATCAGGCATCTGAAAAGGCAGTCTCAGGGCCATCCAAAACAGGCTAGATGGGAGCCAAGTTGCCCTGGGATCTGGGCAGGGGAGGTTATGGGTCTGCGATGCCCAGTTGCCAATCTTTCAAACTGATGTTCCCAGTGCCTGGTGGCCCAGCAAACGCTGTCCCTTCCTCCTACCCCACTGCCATGATGTCTGGGCCACAGGGACTCGCATCCTCACCAGACTTCCACCCCCAGGCAAGGTTGACCAGAAGGCCCAGCCTCATCCTCCACCCCTGATGGTCAGGAATATGCACTTAACCTCCTCTGCTATCCCTTCCGTCCAGCCCAGAAACCACCCTGCCTTGGGGCTGACAACATGTGTTCCTGCTCTGCTTCTGGGTTTTTAAGCCCAGCTGAAGGGGGATGTCAGGAAGCGAAGTCTAAAGTCTGGGGCTCAGGTATACAGGCTGGGCTCGGGGAGAGCAGCAAAGTTATGTAAGAGGATTAACAAGAATCCTGTGCTGGGAAGCCAGACACAGCCATTCTACCTCGGATGTTGGGTGGCCCTGGACACGTGGGTTCACTTCTCTGGACCTCAGTTTCCTCATCTGCAAAATCTGCATGCTGGACTCCATTTCTTAGGTCTGCTCTAGATTTACCCCTGTACGAGTCCATAAATAAATGTATCAGGGGGGAAGACACCCAGCCAAGTCATCCAGCAGCCAGTTATATAATTCTGAGCCAACATACCCATATAATGTGTGGAAAACAAATTTTATTTCATGTGCCAACTCAGGTCTGTGGGTAGTGTCTCTCCGGAGTGCTGGGTGAAGAAGGAATCTGAAGCCTTATCCAGCAGGAGACAGGATGGTTTAGGGTTAAAAGCTGGGCTCAGAGACAGCCACCGCTCCCCTTAAGAGCTGTCTGATGTGAGCAAATTACTCAATCTCTCCCAGCTCTGGGCTGGTTGTGATGGTGAAAGAGATAATGCACAGTGAAATCCTCGCATGGGGTAGGCACATAATCAATGCCCCACGCAGATGCATCAGGGCTGTCTGGGGCGGGCATAGGAGGGTCAGGGAGGGAGGTGGGCCAGGACGGAGCCCTGCCCTGTCACAGCATCTCCTTTCTCACATCGCAGTGATCATCCTGGCTGTTCACCCTGTTTCTCCCAGGGGTGAGATTAGGAATCTCCCTGGGATAGAATCAAGTCAGAGGAGATGGCCCATCCCCAAATCCTCATGAAACAACTACGTTTCTCCTTTCTTTTTCTTTCTTAAAATGTGTTTAACATTTAGTTTTGAGAGACAGAGTGAGACAGAGCACATGTGGGGGAGGGGCAGAGAGAGAGAGAGGGAGGGAGAGAGAGAGAGAGAGCGGGGACACAAAATCTGAAGCAGGCTCCAGGCTCTGAGCTGTCAGCACAGAGCCTGACGTGGGGCTCGACCTCACAGACCACAAGATCATGACCTGAGCCAAAGCTGGCCTCCCAACCAACTGACCCAGCCAGGCGCCCCTTTTTTCTTTCTATCCCGGAGGAGATTTATCACTTCCAGAAATGTCTTTGCGGCGCCCCCATCCCGCTCTTCACGGAGCCCACCCTCTGCCCCTTTCTAGGGCCAGACGGCAGGAAGTGGGTGGCAGTCTCTGGTCCTCTGACCTTGTCCCTGAGGGGCTCAGGCCTCTGCTTATACAGGTCTTTCTCCAGATCCCGGTCCTGCCCCTGGACTCCAGAGGTGCGGGTGCTAAACGCAACGCCACCAGACGGGCTCCTTCCCAGATGCTCACTAACGTGCTGGGTCCAGAGAGAGAATTCCACCCGCTCAGCAAATTTCCCTTTGTTGTTGGTTTTGTCTGTTGGCTCCCCTCCCCCCCCCCCCCCCCCCGCCACCCCTTTCTCTTTTTCCTTTCTTCCCTTGAGTCAGCAACGCAGAGTCCAGCGAAGCAGATGGGGCGAAGGGGGATAGCCGCACCCCCGCGCAGGCCCTCGGGTCCCTTTGCCTCGTCCCAGGCCGGCCCCGCGCTGCAGACACCCGCGCTTCTGGCCCTCTTTCCCGTCCCCGCCCCCACCGCCCCACCCGGAACTGAATGTCGGCCACTAGCAGGGGAGGCAGGTGCCTGTCACCTGGGGTCTAGCTCCCTGCAAAGCCTCCTCCTTTCTCCTTAGCTCGTTGAACCCTGAAGACTCCAGAACCTCTAAGAAGTGCTTTACATTGAACTCATTTCAATCTCACTACAAGTCTGTGAGCGATCCTATTATTACCGCACACTGTTGCCGTCAGCAGGCAAACCAAGCAATAATAATAATATAATAATCCGAGCGTAGCAAACCAGCAATTTTTCATCTGAGCATTAAGATTTGAAGGGATATTTGAAAGGCTCCTGCCCACAGAAATACTACCCTACACTCAGGTCTAAAAGTTTACCAGTAGATGTATTTAGCAGGAGTATGTCCCATGCAATATTTCTCTGTTGTTTGTCTGGGATATACTTGTACTAAAAAATGATCTGTTGTTTATCTGTAATTCACATTCAACTGGGCACCCCGTATTTTGATTTGCTAAATTTGGGAAGCCCCTCCTGCTGGGGCCTGGGAGGTGGGGGGGGAGGCGGGGGGGAGAAGGGGTGGGAGAGGTGGGAGGCCCCAGGTCACTCCTGTTTCTGCTCCGTTCTGCTGATTATACTCACCAGGATCTCTTCTTCCTCCTCCTCCTCCTCCAGCACTACAGCCTGTTGCCAACTTCGCAAGCCCCCACCCTGGCTTGCTTGCCCGGCAAGCTTGCCCAGGCAAGCAGCTTGCCCCAGAGCTGGCCATCCAGGATGCTGCAAAAAGGATACGGGGTCTTGTCCAAAGTCCTTCCTCTGCAGTGCTAATTCCATCCTGATGTCAGAGAGGAGAAAGACAAGAAAATATAAGAGGATGCAGAGCAAAGCTTCCAGATGTCTGCGCTGAATGACCAATGGACTCTGCCAGAGAGCCAGTAGATTGATACATTCATGCAGCACGTGGTTATGTACCAGGGACACAGGAGTGAACAGCACAGCACATCCTGGTCCTGGATGAGCACACATCTAGCAGAACCAATTTCTAGGTAAGTAACGCCAGGTGACAAAGGTCATGCCGGGAGACAGCACACAGCAGGGTCCCAGTGCACCCAGAGGTCAGGGGGCTGGGGCAGAAAAGGACCCTTCAAAGAAGAGATGAGCTGAAACCCGAGGGCTGTGCAGGAGGTCTCCAGGTAGAGGGTCACAGTGGGTAGCTGGGGGATAGAGTAACAATATTTTTGAAGTTTCCAAAACAAGAGAGAGGCTCTTGGAAATATTATGCTGAGTGAAAAAAGGCAGACACAAAAGGCCACGTATTGTATGATTCTCTTTATATGAAATGTTCAGAATCGGTCAATTCATAAAGAAAAAAAGTAGGGGCGCCTGGATGTCTCAGTCAGTGAAGCATCCAACTCCTGATCTCAGCTCAGGTCATGATCTCACAGTTCATGGGATCAAGCCCCCCATTGGGCTCCGCGCTGACAGCAAGGAGCCTGCTTGGGATTCTCTCTCTCCCTCTCTCTGTCCCTCCCCTGCTCTCTCTCTCTCTCTCTCTTTCTCAAAATGAATAAATGAACCTTAAAAAAAAAATAAGAAAGAAAGCAGATTAGTGGTTGCCAGGGCTGGGGGATGAAAATGTCACAGGGTTTAGAGAGAGATAATGGTTGCACAAACTTGTGGCTATTCTAAAAACTACTTAATTTTACACTTCAAAATGATGAATTGTATGGTGTGTGAATTATGTCTCAATTTTTCAAAAAGGGGTTGAGGTGGGAACCCGAGGCCCTAATGAGCAGCTAAATGAAGCCCAGCTCACATGGGACGAAAGGGAGAGGTAGGCCAGGCCAGATCCTTCAAGATCACCTTCAGATGGACTTGATCTGAGGGCTGTGGAGAACCAGGGGAAGGTTTGAAGCTGAGACTGGTCAGCTTGTCACTTTAGAAAGACCCCTCTGGCTGCAGTGTGGAGGGTGCATTGAATGGGGGCCAGAAAGACCAGTTAGAAGGCTGCTGCCATAGTCTAGATGAGGGATCGTGGGGACCTGAACCGGGGCAGCAGGGAAGGAGAGAAGTAGGGTTCAAGGGAGAGACAGGTGGAACGACAGGGCTGGGGATGGCTGGATGTGGAGGGAAGGGTGGGAAGAGGAAGGAGTGGGGTGTGCCCCAGGGAAACGGATTGGGAACCACTTACCGGGACAGGGAAGCCTGGGGGCAAGCCCAAAGGAGGGGATGTCTTGAGAAAAATGGTGTGGTCCACCTTGTGGAACACCACAGGGAGTCAAGCAGGTGAGGACACACAGGCGTCCACTGGATTCAGGGACAGCTCGGTCACTGATGACCCTTGAGGGGACAGGGCTGGACTGCTAAGAGACTGAGGCAGATTGAGGAGGATGAACGGAGGAGGAAGAAGCAGAAACTGATTCTTGGAACAGGTTTGTGAAGGGGAGAAGTGAAGCAGGGGTAGAGCTGGCAGGGTGGGAGGGCTAAAGGTGGGAGGGAAGCAACTTGTTTGAATTCTGAGAGCCTGGACGGCTGTATAGGGTTTCTAAGGAAGTGGGTGGAGCCAGGAGCACTGGCCTCCTTGTGGGAGGAGGGATGGACCGGTTTCTGGTTAGCAAGAGGGAAGAAGAAGGGGCAGAGCTGAGGTGGGTGGTGCCAGGGTTTGTAAGCCCGGAGAAGAGGGAAGGGAATCGCCACACGACTTCTATTTTATCGCTGAAGCAGGGCACAAGGTCAAACACAGAAGCTCTAGGCAAAATAGAGGGACTGGCCCAGCCTATGTCTGAACTGGCTCAGAGAGCCTAATGTTAAACTTCCCAGGATGTTGTGAACCGGTTATTGAACACAGCTGTTATTAAATTCTAGTAAATCCCCACAAAAATGCTCAACTATTTTTTTTTTTATAAAGGTGCAAAAACATTTTGCTTTTTCAGTGAGTGGTTGCAGTTGGACCTCATCAGAATGAAAAGCTTTTGCTCTGTGAAAAACCTCCTTGAGAGGATGAGAAGACAAGTTACAGACTGGGAGAAAATAATTGCAAACTACGTACCTGACAAGGGACCAGCATCTAAAAAAATTTTTTTTCAACGTTTTATTTATTTTTGGGACAGAGAGAGAGACAGAGCATGAACGGGGGAGGGGCAGAGAGAGAGAGGGAGACACAGAATCGGAAACAGGCTCCAGGCTCTGAGCCATCAGCCCAGAGCCCGACGCGGGGCTCGGACTCCCGGACCGCGAGATCGTGACCTGGCTGAAGTCGGACGCTTAACCGACTGCGCCACCCAGGCACCCCAAGGGACCAGCATCTAGAACATATAAAGAGCTCCCAAAACTCAGCAGTGTGAAAACCAAACAGTTCAATTAGAAAAACGGGCAAAAGGCACGAATGGACGTTTCACTGAAGACGGCATACGGATGGCAAATAGCACATCGAAAAAGTGTTCAAGATCATTGGACACTTTGAGAAATGCAAAATGAAACCACAATAAGATAACATGGCACACCTACCAGAAAGGCTAAAATGAAAAATAATGGTAACACCAAATGCTGTTAAGGATGTGGAGAGACTGAATCACTCATACATTGCTTTGGGGAATGCAAAATGGTGAAGCCACTCTGGACAAGAGTATGGGAAGTTTCTTACAAAACTAAGGGACGCCTGGGTGGCTCAGTCAGTTAATTGACTCTTGATTTCAGCTCATGATCTCATGGTTTGTGGGTTCAAACCCCTCGCCCGGCTCGGTGCTGACAGCATGGAGCCTGCTTGGGATTCTCTCCCTCTCTCTCTCTCTCTCTCTCTCTCTCTCTCTCTCTCTGCCCCTCCCCTGCTTGTGCACATGCTCGCTCTTTCTCTCTCAAAATAAATAAACTTTAAAAATAAAAATACATTAAAAACTGTTCCATACTGTATAATTCCATTGCTATAACATACTTGAAATGACAAAATTAGAAAGATTGTGAGTTTCCAGGGATTGAAGGGTGGGTGGAGGGAGGGCTGCAGCTTTCAGGGGTCCTTGTGATGAAGCTGTTCTGTACTTTGACTGCGGTGGTCACACAAACCTGCACACGTAATAAGACTGCATAGAATTAAATACACAGAAACACAGAGACATACACAAATAAGTGCGTGCAAAAGTGGCAAAGTCTGAGCAAGGCAGATGGATTGTGTCAATGTCAACTTCCTGGCTGTGATGTGTCCTATTAGAGGTTATCCCTGGGTGAAGGGAGCTCTCTGTATTATTTCCTAAGACTGCACGCGAATGTACACTTATCACAAAATAAAATGTTTTAAAGATTAAATTATATAAATTACAATGAAATACATTATGTTTGAACCGATGAACACACTGGAAACGACTCACTTCCTAATTATTTCACTACTATCTATGCTCCAGAGGCTATTTACATCTATTGTATCTACATGGTCGCTGACTGATGTCCTGCTGGTAGCTTGAAATGGGCCACGGTGGGAGTATTTACAGCATAAGAATCAGCAGACACCGTAAATCAGGGCTCCCCCCACCACCGCCCCTCGCCACCACAGAGCCCGTTGTTTGGTCTGCCAGCACACCACCGGGCTGGCCTGCTTGTTGGAGTGCAATCGTCTTTCCAGGGCACAGAATCAAGGGTTGCCTGGAGACACAAGGATTGGTAGGTGCTGCTGTGGTGGAGCTGAGGGTGGAGACCATGACTTCAAGGTGGCCCAGGCGGCCCAGCGCTGTGGAAAGCTGTTGGCTGCCTTTGTTGACGGTTGGGGCTTTGCCAGGTGCCTGCAAGGGAAGGACAAGATGCAGAGGGAATCTGGGATACAGACAATTCGTGCTTGAAGCTGGAGTGTGGACTCTGACCTGGGAAGGGGGGCAGGTGAAGGCAGTGGGGACTGGGTGACGGGGACGGTGCGAAGGTGTCCGTGGGCCAGAGGTCCCAAAGAGCCTGAGGAGCGGCGGTGTTGCAAGTGACTGAGCATGTAGCCGAAAGGGTGGGGTCTGCAGTCAGGGGGACACAATGGCCGCAGGTGTTATCTCAGGGGGCACGGTCCTGGGGATGATGAATGGGCTGGGGCCACTGGATTCCAGTGCACAGCGTGGCCACGGGTGTGGGCTGGAATGGAGGGCAGGGCCCTGAGGATAAGGAGTCCAGGAGTTGGACATTTCCATGGAGGCTGGTGTCTCCAGGGACGATGGCAGGACTTGGGTGAGAGGGAGCACTGGGTGAAGAAGAGGATATGGAGGAGGGAACAACGGAGGGAGAAAAGGACAGAAGGAACAACGGAGGGAGAAAAGGACAGAAGGGAGGGAAAAAAAAAGAAAAGTCTTCTTAGGAGAGGCAAGAAGGAGAAAGTAATGTGTAGAGCCGGAGGGTGTTTGGGAGCACCACTTAATGATATTAATCGCCTCTATTTTCATTAAAAAGGGCTAAAGGGCTTGGTGGAGAATCTAAATTCCCCCAGGGACCAGACTAAATTCCTGTCTTCCTCATGAGAGTCTGAATGTATCAGATGCTTCAGATTGTGTCCCAAATCACAGGACAAAACATAATCCAGAAAACAAGTGTCCCGGTCAGTTCACTGGACCACCCTGCCGGCAGCTCCCAGAGGATGAGTGGCTGCCTCCAGTGCTTGCCTGAGGGAGGAGGCTTCAAAGGCAAAGAGGCATCAACCGGGAGGCAGGAGGTGGGACCAGATTTCAGCTGGCCAAGTCTGATTCCTCCAACGACCCAAACGGGGACCCAGAAAAACCCCTGTTCAAGCCCTAGGAATGTAAGAATGGTGGGAAGTTTTCTCAAATTGCAGAAACCAGGTCTTTCTTACTCACGTACGGATTCGTGCTACCCAGCCCAGTGTCATGCATATAGCAGGTTAGTGGGTGCTCAGTAATTGTTTGTAGAACTAAACAGAATTTATTTGAAGGGAGAGCGTTTCCGTGGAAGGGTGGGGGCCTTGTTATGCTTCCCTTACAGCCAGATATTAAATTTAAGTTCAGAGAGGGAAGGAAATATTAGCACAATTAACTCTCTGACGGTAGGCTTCCGGCTCTCTCCGTGGAAGTTTTCTTCCCGATGGCGGAAAGGTGGGAAGAGCCTTCCCTTTGCTTCTCAAATTGCCCCAAGGGCCCTGCTGCTCCAGCATCCGTTCAGGTCGCCCTGCTCACGGTGGCCTAGGTCAACTCCGCAGCTAGTGAGGGCCGGGCGCCCAGCTGAGCACTCTCCAAGTAGCTGACCCCGTTTCAACCTCACCACTGCCTCTGGGGTGGAGGGGGGCTGTTGTTACGTGCAGTCTGACAGTCAGGACCTGCAGGCTCAGAGAGGCCCCTGGCTGACTGGCCAGAGGGGCGGCCCTGGGCCACGAAACCTCCTTCCGCCCTCCCAGCCCGAGCCCACTGCCGCTGCCCCCCAGCCCCAGCCCCTGGACTGAAGTCTCAGCAAGTAGCCCTCTCTTCCCCAGCTCAGTGATCCATCCCTCCGGATAAACACCTGCCCCGTCTGTCCCCAAAACCTGTGCCAAATCACGGTCTTGTTCTGTGTAGGTAGAGGGGGTGGCAGGGGACGGAAAAATCCAGATTCCACTTTGGAAAGAACTTCAATTTGGGGGCAAGGGCAGGGTGGAAGGAGGAGAGAAGCATAGGAAATGATTTAGAAACAGCTGAACTTTGAAAAACAGCAGAAACATCTCTCGGGTGCTGCAGAGGAGTGCATTTTTCAATGAAGCTGTGCCAAGGGACTGAAAAATTGCTTATGAGCACAGGACATTGGCCCAGGGAGCAGTCGAACTGACAGGGCGGACAGAACTGCTAGGAGGGCAGCTTGTTCGGAGGCAGCAAAGGAAACTTGGAGCACATTCGTAATCACTGAATTCCAGGAGGTCACCAAGTTCTCCAGCCCCTCAATAATGTGACCGCGGCACAGGAGGGAGACCGAATCCGAGGGCCACTGAATACTACAGTAACCAAATCCTACACCTCACATAGAAAATTCTAGTATTAGTGCTCCAATAGATTAGGTCCTCCTTGACAATAATGTTTGTTAAAAGAGTAACAGTCTTGAGGCCCCTGAATTCACCAGTTGGTCCACTGTCTGGGGAGCCACAGTAACACGACAGTAGACATAGGTTGGGACCGGAGGGCGGGGAAAGGGAGAGAAGTCCTCCCTCCAAGCCTGGAAGCCAGCCCACACTCGTCAGCCCCGCAACACTAAAATTGCTCGTGCCTATGGTTTGGTCAAGGTGGATGTTTGTGGCCAAGAGGGATCTGGGTTGTAACTGTGTTTGGGATTTGGAAAGGAGAAAGTGTGGGGTTTTCGATTTTACCTGTTGGCCATTCTCCTGGGCAGCCAGGGAGCCCTGTTTGCCTGTGACTTTTCCCTGGCAGCTCACGTTGGCCATCCAGAGAGACTCCAGGAGGTGGAAGACGGCTCGGTCTTAGTGTGGTGGCCGCAGTCGCAGGAACTCGCCATGGTCAAGGGCCTCTCAGGGAAACTGCCTGCAAGCACAAGGGACCTTGGCAGGGCCTCCCCTGCCGCATGCGGTTCTCCTGCGGAGCCCGCATCGCCTCCCGCGCTGCCCCTACCCCCCGTCTCCATGCCTCTCTCTGCCCTCCCTGAGCCTGCCACAGGAGGACAGGACCAGGTTGTGTCCCCTCCCCGTGTTCCCAGGCGATTTCACAGAGGGCACGTGACAACTCCTGACAGTTGCCTTGGGCTGAGCGTGGAGAAGGGCAGACAAGAGGCGGTCAGAGGGGGCCGAGGCCCAGTTCTCGTGTGCCTTCCCTTTCCCCCACACCCCTCCATTTGGCCTCACCCAGGGCTCCTGGGGTGGGTCACAGTTGTGAGGGACCCCCTAGGACCCACCGCCAGCACCCCAGTCCCAGGCAGAATTCCCGCCTGCCCTGTGGCACCTTGATTCTCCCCTGTCTGAGGGGTCACTGAGGAGGGGGATGTGGCCGCTGGTCCAGCTGAGGGTCTACAGGAAGAGGACAGCCACATGGCCACGGCCCGAGGTGTGGAGGCACCCCCTGAACTGATTCTTCTGGGCGGCGAAGAGATTCCAGTACTGCCTGAGCCCCCGGGGTTTGCTTTCTTCCTTCCTTCCCTCATCACAGCGATCCCCGTTCATTGCGGAAAGTACGGCAAATGCAGAAAAATGTAAAGAAATGTAAAAACAATAACGGATGATCCGTAACCCCGAAGCAAGCGCGAGTAAAAGTTGCACAGGCTGTCTGCAGCCTTCTCTGCTGTCTCCCTTCACGTGGCTTGTTTCTCTTATCAGCAGGTGATAAGCTGTCGGCCCCGGTGCTAAATGCTTCAAATACTTCGGGATGCTGTTTTTGTTTTTGTTTTTTAAATTTTTTTTCAACGTTTTTTATTTATTTTTGGGACAGAGAGAGACAGAGCATGAACGGGGGAGGGGCAGAGAGAGAGGGACACACAGAATCGGAAACAGGCTCCAGGCTCTGAGCCATCAGCCCAGAGCCTGACGCGGGGCTCGAACTCCCGGACCGCGAGATCGTGACCTGGCTGAAGTTGGACGCTTAACCGACTGCGCCACCCAGGCGCCCCCGGGATGCTGTTTTAAAGGCTGTACGTGATGGTTAATTCAATTTTGTGTCAGCTCGACCGACCGGATTACATCTTACATCTTACATCTTACTTCTGGGTGCGTCTGTGAGGGTGTTTCCAGAAGAGACTGGCATTTGAATTAATGGGCTCAGTAAAGCCGGTTTTCCTCCCGAAAGTACGTGGGCCTCATCCAATCCACTGAGGGCCTGAAACGAACAAAGGGCAGAGGACGGAAGAACTCGCCCCTTTCCTCTGCCCCGACGTGGAAGCTGGGCATCTCCCCCCATCTTCTTCTGTCCTCAGACATTTCCCACCCTCAGCTCCCACAATCGGCTCCCAGGTTCTCAGGCCTTTGGGCTCAGACTGAATTACACCACTGGCTTTGCTGGGTCTCCAGCTTGCTGATGGCAGACTGTGGGACTTCTCAGCCTCCATAACCGAATGAGCCAATTCTTCATAATAAATCTCGGTAGATAGAAAATAGATAGTTCTCTTCTCTGGAGAACCCCAGCTAATGCAAAAGCCGTATCATATATCTACCCACGTATTTATTCAAAATGAGGTATTGAAACAAAGGGAGAAAAAAGAGAGACAACCCCCAAACGGACTCTTAACTATAGAAAATAAACAGAGGGCTACCAGAGGGGAGGGGGGACGGGAGAAATAGGTGAAGGGGATAAGAACGCACTTCTCGTGATGAGCGCTGAGAAGTATCTGGAAGTGTTGAATCGGTATATTGTACACCTGAAACTAGAACCACGCTCTATGTTAACCACACTGGAATTAAAGTAAACAAACAAGCAAGCAACTTGCTTGGTCCCCTGGAAGGAACAGACGACACATCACACATAATGATACGGGGGAGGGGCGCCTGGGTGGCTCAGTTGGTTAAGTGTCCGACTTCGGCTCAGGTCATGAGCTCACCGTTCATAAGCTTGAGCCCCACGTCGGGCCCTGTGCCGATGGCTCAGAGCCAGGAGCTTGCTTTGGATTCTGTGTCTCCCTCTCTCTCTGCCCCTCCCCTGTTCATGCTCTGTCTCTGTCTCTCAAAAATAAATAAACATTGCAAAAAAAAATTTTTTTTTAAATGATACGGGGGAAGCAGTGAACGCCTAGGAAGGGTGCCCAGTCTCCAGCATGTGTGGTAGATGTGGAAGGCGGAGAGGAGAAAGGCTTCCAGAAAGAAGCTGAGAATCAGCTGGGAGAAGGAGGGAAAAGTGGGCACTCTGGAGAGAAGGTGTGGAAAAGAGAAACAGCGAGTGGGGGGCAAAAACTGAAGATGTGAAGTTTAGTTAGAAGAACAGGAAAATGTGGTCAAGTAAGCATGGCCCCAATTAAGAAGAGCTCTTAGTACTTCCAATAAAGTTGAACCTTTATCCTGCGGCTGATAGGGAGCCATCGTGAGGATGTAAGCAAGGGAGAGAGTGACATGCATGTTAGGGACGCGACCCCAACTAAGGACGGAGCTTGAGATGACCCGTCTAGATGGCACCTGTCCAGGGTAAGCAAGGTCTGGCTCACGCGGTGGTGGCAATGGGCAGATCAAGGAGAGGCAGCCTCGAGAATTATTTAGGAGGCAGAATTGGTACAGCGTGGCAATGTCGCGTAGAGGTGAGGGCAAGAGACAAGTCTACAGCAACCTTGAGGTGCCTAGCTTGGATGATTTGGTAGATCGTGATGCCACAAACTGGAACAGATGATGTAGGAAAAGGAGTGAGCTGGAAGGTATTTTAGGTATTTCTATTCCTGCATTAAAAACCTGCTTAAAGGGGGCGCCTGGGTGGCTCAGTCGGTTAAGCGTCCGACTTCAGCTCAGGTCACGATCTCGCGGTCTGTGAGTTCGAGCCCCGCGTCGGGCTCTGGGCTGATGGCCCAGAGTCTGGAGCCTGCTTCCGATTCTGTGTCTCCCTCTCTCTCTGCTCCTCCCCCGTTCATGCTCTGTCTCTCTCTGTCTCAAAAATAAATAAACTTTAAAAAAAAAAAATTAAAAAAAAAACCCGCTTAAAATGTGGCCTTAAACAACAATTTATTATCTCTCATGATTCTGTGGGTTAAGAAATGGGCTGAGTACGGGGCGCCCGAGTGGCTCAGTCGGTTGAGCGTCCGACTCTTGGTTTCAGCTCGGGTCAATGATCTCACAGTCTGTGAGTTCGAGCCCCACATCGGGATCCACGCTGGTAGCGTGGCGCCTGCTTGGGATTCTCTCTTTCCCGGTCTCTCTGCCCCTCCCCTGCTCATTGTCTCTGTCTCTCTCTCTCAAAAATAAATAAATAAACTTAATAAGTGAGTAAGTAAAGAAAGAAAGAAAGAAAGAAATGGGCTGGGTACTTCTGTTTCACACTCTGGGGTCTTTCACTTGGCTGCATGGAGCCACTGACTGGGAAGGTCCATGGTCTTACTCACATGCCCAGCCTCTTGGTTCTCCTCCACAGGGCCTCTCTCTCCTCCCACGTGGCTAGCATCTGTCTTCTCCTGCCTTCAGACTCAGAAGAGGACCCAGGAGAACCTACGGTGAAGTTCCATCCCTATTCTGAGTCTGAGGGCCGGAGGAGACCAATGCCTCAGCCAGAAGACAGTGAGGCAGAGAGAAAGAATTCATGGAACGCCTGGGTGGCTCAGTCAGTTAAGCATCTAACTTCCGCTCAGGTCGTGATCTTGTGGTTCCCGAGTTCAAGCCCTGCATTGAGCTCTATGCTGTCAGCACTGGAGCCTGCTTTGGATCCTCTGAAGCACTACAGCCACCCACCTCCCATTCCAGATGGAGGACTCGTTTCCCTGCTGGGAGTGCTGGCCGCTCACAGCTGGGTCTCTCTCCAGGAACCGTCCTCCCCCAAAGTTACACCCTCTCAAAGCACAGCCCCCACCCAATGGCTGGAGGATGTGGGGGGCTACCAGAGCCCAGCCCCCTCACCTCTCTTCAGGACAACTCGGAAGGGCCATCCCCGCTGGAGATCTCCCCCTGGGATCAGCTGATGATTCTGTTGTAGCTATGCCGCAGTTCAACTTCTCCTCTGGTCCGGTCCTCTTCCCTCACTCCCGCTCCCATAGGGATGCTGCTCCCAATCCTTCCCTGCAACTAGACACAAACCTCTGTCAGGATGTGTCCCGCCAGCGCACGGAGGCGGAGAAGGAAGAGGCTGAGCTCTGACTGGGCCAGGAAGAGTTAGAGAGAGCCTCTGGAATGGAAGCAGAGCCTCCCACAGGCAGCAAGGTTTCTGAGGCTGCAGTCTGAGGGAGAGGTCTACATGGAGTGGGTAGAAAGAGAGGATCAAGGGACGAAACACTGACCTAGCCGATCACTCATGTTAGGAATTTAGGTCGTCTCCAATTTTCACTGTTATAAATAAAAAACATCAGAATACACGTCTTGATACCTAAATTCTTTTGTCCACAGTTCTAGTCAATTTTTTTTTTTTTAGCCCAGATTTGAGCACTGAAATTGGAAATTACAGAATAGAAGCATTCTTGAGGCTACCAGAACTGTCCAAGGCCCCTGTTCACATCGCCCTTACACAGCATTCATTCTCCTTCAGCCAAACTCCTAAATTTATAAGAGACTTGATTTAGGGAAGGTCATTGATTCAGCTAGAGAGTTAATTATTCATTTGAATTGGTTTGTGCAAAAGGCTCCAGAGAGCCTACAAGAATAAATTGAAATGCTATTAGAACTAACAGGCGAATTTAATAAAGTGGCTGCATGCAAAATTCAATAGCTTCCTCATCAACTAGCAACAACCAATTAGAAAATAAAGTGGGGGGGTGGCAGGGGGTAGAGAGCATAATTACAACAGTAATAACGGTAACAAAATGCTCAGGATTGACTTTAGCAGCAAACATGGGAAACGGGAAAACTACATGTTAAAACTCTGTGAACTTTCTAAAACACATGCTATAATTAATTAGATAGAAAGACATGCTATGTTTCTAAATGGGAAGAGTGAATGTGCTATGGCGTTAACTTGTTGATTTAACACCATCCAATTAAATGTCCAAGGAGGTTGTTGTTTTGTTCTTGTTAAACATGCCACAGTTATTCTAAAGTTTACTCAGAATAAATACACAGGCAGGAATGGCTAAGAACAAACGTGAAAATGAGCGAAGGAGGAATTTTGCTTCATCAGATATTAAATAGACAATGAAGCTAAAATTGTGAAAATAGCGTAGCCCTGATGCAAGAATTGGTGGATGCCCCCGTGGGTCACGCTCACAAGCAGAAGCTAGTGTGCAAGGATCTAGTGTCTGATGAAGTCCATGCCACAATCCTGGTGGAAGAGGAAGCATTATTTGGTAAGCGGTGTAGAGACAACTGGCTAACCATCTGGGGGAAAAAAATGATACCTTCTCTCCCACCACACATCCAAATAAATAAAATTCCAGTTGATGAACGCATTAAGCATTGTTATAGGTTGAATTGTATCCCTTGGATAAACTTTTTATAAATAAATAAATACATAAATAAATATATATATGCACACATTTTAATAAAAATTATATCTAATTAAAAATTATAGGGGCGCCTGGGTGGCGCAGTCAGTTAAGCGTCCGACTTCAGCCAGGTCACCATCTCGCGGTCCAGGAGTTCGAGCCCCGCGTCGGGCTCTGGGTTGATGGCTCAGAGCCTGGAGCCTGTTTCCGATTCTGTGTCTCCCTCTCTCTCTGCCCCTCCCCCGTTCATGCTCTGTCTCTCTCTGTCCCAAAAATAAATAAACGTTGAAAAAAAATTAAAAAAAAATTATAATGTAATATAAGACATTAAAATTATATATAATTTATATATTTCTATACATATATATTTTATATATTTCTATTATGTTATATAATATATACATCTCTATTATATATTATATATGTTATATTATGTATATATTTCTATTATATATTCAATATATTAGTATATAGTTTAATATAATATTAATATATTTAATATAATATTAATAGATTTCTATTATATATATTATATATCCCAACTCCCTGCACCTCAGAATGTGACTTTATTTGGAAACAGGGTCACTGCATATGTAATGAATTAAGATAAGGTCATGCTAGAACATGGTGGGCCTGAATCCAGTATGACTGGTGTCCTTATATGAAGATAGCACGTGAAGTCAGAAGAGATGGGAGTCATATCCTCCCACAAGCCAAGGCACCTTGAGGCTACCAGGAGCTGGAAGAAGCAAGGAAAGAGCATTTCTGAGCAAGCATGGCCTGGTCCACCATCCCCTGACTTCTGGCCTGCAGAACTTGAGACAACACATTTCTGTTATCCTAAATCACCCAGTCTGCGGTACTTTGTTACAGCCGCCCAAGGAAACCAACACAAACGTATAAATTAGAACCACTAAAAACATTCAAAGAAAATATAGGAGAAAGTTGTATATACTTTTTCAAAAGCAGTAAGGCCTTGATAAGCATAAAAGCAATGGAAACAATTCAAAGGGAAAATCAATACTTTTTATACATTAAAAAAACTTAAACCTACATAAGAAATAGGTTTATCAAAACTAAAAGGTGAGCAGCAAATTGGGAGAGTAAACTGCTACAAAAGGACAAGTGGCCATTATTTTTAATGTATAAGACTCTAAAACCCCAGTAGAAAATTGGGTGAACAACCCCCACAGACATTTCACAAAATGGGCATGACTGTGAACATTAAAAATGTTAATAATCATTAATTTCATTAATAATCAAAGCCACGTCAATTAAAAGGTGGAAATTTGCCTTTCAAAATAATAAATATTTTAAGGGTGCCTGGTGGCTCAGTCAGTTAAGCATCTGACCTCAGCTCAGGTCATGATCCCCCAGTTCCCGGGTTCAAGCCCTGCATCGGGCTCTGAGCTGACAGGGAGCTCAGAGCCTGGAGCCTGCTTTGGATTCTGTGTCTCTCTCTCTTCCCTTCCCCAGCTCACACTCTGTCTGTCTCTCTCTCAGAAATAAACACTAAAAAAAAAATTTTTTAAAACCCAAATTAATAATATTTTATACAACAGTACACTTAGTAAGAGAATAGTAAAAATTGTCCTTCCTCCCATCATATCGTTCAAAGTATAAATTTCTAGTATTCAAAGCATAAAATTCTAAATTTTTTAGAATGTAATCTCTGATGCTGGGTATAGAAAGTTTTAAAAACTCATATCCTTAATTTTTTTTTTTTTTTTTTTTTTTATTTTAGAGAGAGAGCCCATGCTCAGTGTGGAGCCTGACATCAGGTTTGATCCCACAGTCCTAGGGTCAGGACCTGAGCCAAAATCAAGTGACAGACACTCAACCCACTGAGCCACCCAGGCATCCCAAAAGTTCATACCCTTGGACCAAGTGATTCTCCTTCTAAAAATCTATCTTCAAGAAGCAAGTAAAATTTAGCCAAATATTTATCTACAAAAATGTTCATCACTGCACAATTTATAATAATGATAAATTAGAAACAACCTCAATATCCAACAAGAGGGGAATCATTGCACAGCTTGTAATGTTAAATTATATAACCATTAAAGGAGGTGATTTCAACTTATTTAATGACATGGATGTATTTATAATAAAAATGTAAAACTAAAAAGCTCACTATTACATGTATGTTACAAAACACACACCTGCAGGGGACAACAGGAGATTGAAATGAAACAGAGTATCTTTTCTCCTAAACAGCATGATTTATAGATGGTTTTAGTTTTTTTATTGCACGAAATATAGGTAACATACAATTTGCCATTTTAACCACTTTTAAGTGTATAATTCAGTGGCATTAAGTACATTTACAATGCCATGCAATCATCACTTTCATCCATTTCCAGAACTTTTTCATCATCCACATGCTGAAACTCTATACTCCTTAAACAAAAGCTCCCCATTCCTCCTTCCCCCAGTCCCTGGTGACCTCTATTCCAACTTCTGTGTCTATGAGTTTGCCTGTTCTAGGTACCTTATGTAAGTGAAATTATACAAATATTCTTCTTTTGTGGCTTATTTCACTTATCGCCATGGACTGAATGTTTATTGCCCGCCCCCCTCGCCATTCATATATTGAAATCCCAATCCCAAGGTGATGGCATTTGGAGGTGCGGCTTCGGGAAGAGAGTGGAGCCCTCATGAACAGGATTAGTGTTCTTATGAAAGAGACCCCAGAGAGTATCATCACCCCTTCTGCCATGTGAAGTGACAGTGACATGATGCCATCAGTGAGAAAGCAGGCTCTCACCAGACATAGTATCTGCAGATGCCATGGTGTTGGACTTCCAGCTTCCAGAGCCACGAGAAATAAGTTTCTGTTGTTTATAAGCCACCCATACGATGGTATTTTGTTACAGCAACCTGAACAGATCATGACAGTTGGCATAGTATTTCCAAGATCCATCCATGTTGTGGCATGTATCAGAATATCATTCCTTTTTTACGGTTGGTTAATATTCCATTATATGTAACTTACACACCACATGCTGTTCATCCATTCATCCATTTGGATGACATTTGTGGACATTTGTGTTGTTTTCTCCTTTAGGCTATTATGAGTAATGCTGCCATTAACATTAGCACACTCGAATGTTTGAGTTCCCGCTTTCAATTATTTTGGGTATATACCTAAGGAGTGAAATTGCTGGATCATATGATAATTCTAGGTTTAACTTTTTGAGGAATGGTTGGTTTTAACTCTTAAAAATTTTCTTCTGCATTTTTCAGATTTTCTCCACTGAGCGTGCATTATTTTTATAATCAGAGGGAAAAAATGAACATATTATTTTCCAATGCCTCCCATTGCTTTTCTTTCTTCTCTTTACACATAAAGCACTGCTCCCATGGAGCCAAGCAAAAGATTGCTCAAATGTTCCCCTTAACTGAGAGCAAGGGCTGCACACATCCACAGAATGACTCTTCCAACATGCACCTGGGATTTGTTTTAATCAGGCATGGTAAGATGTCGGACATGGAGATGTTGCCTGGTTTTTTTTTTTTTTTTCATTTTATTGATATATAATTGCCAAATAACATAATGTAAGTGTAAGGTGTGTAGCACGATGATTTGATGCACATATAGATTGCAAAGTGATTACCATAAGGTTAGTTCACGCACCTATCGCCTCATATGTTGCCATGACAACTGCCTTTACAAGAATAGCTTATTGCCTACAATTCCCAAGCAGAGGGGTCTGCCATGCCCCACAGGGAACCAGAGTCATTCAGAAGGCTGAAGGAGCAAGGGGAAAGCGTAGGCACAAGCGTTTATTGTGATTTCCATGGAAAAGGCAAGGCAAGCCAGTGTGGACAGATTTAGGATTGGCCAGTTTGAATCATTCCAGTGGGCTCTGGGCTAAAGGGGAGGCCTCTCCTTGTTGGCTACCTGGCCCAACAGGTGGTTTAGGGCAGGGGGAATACTGACTTGGTGTGAGAGAGGTAGATAAAGGAGGTGGTTTGCATATGAAAAGTGCTCTCAGGCAAGGTGTTTACTATCCCTAGGAATGAGCTAACCCTAGGAGGACCATCAAAGTCCCAAGACGGCAGAGCATCATAAAATACAGAAAATAAAAAACACGATTAAGGCAGTGATGTGTGTGCAAGATTTCTCTTTAAAGCTGTTTGTAATAGGAAAGATTGGAAGCCAGTGAAATTTCCATATAAGGAAATAAGGAGCTGGTTAAATGTGATGTCGCTATGCAGTCGTGAAAAAGAATGGAAGGATCTCCAAGAGGTGCCACAAAAAGGAAAAAACCCTGGTGCAAAACACCAAGGTCTCCATCATATGGACCCAGGTGCTTGTAAGTGCAGAGAGTATCTCTGGAAGGATGCCCAAGAAATTCTAACACGGGTACCTCCAGGCAAGGGAACTCACTGGCCTCAGGACCAAGGTTAGGAGGGATAGAGAGGTACTATATCTTTTCATTTTGTGCCATGTGAGTGTGTTGTTTATATCTAAAAGAATTACATTAAGATTTTTAAGTCATGGGCACCTGGGTGGCTCAGTTGGTTTAAGCATCCAACTTCGGCTCAGGTCATGATCTCATGGTGCATGGGTTTGAGCCCCACACTGGGCTCTGTGCTGACAGCTCAGAGCCTGGAGCCTGCTTCGGATTTTGTGTCTCCCTCTCCATCTGCCCCTCCCCAGCTCATGCTCTGTCTCTCAAAAATAAACATTAAAAAAAATTTTTTTTTTTTAGAGAGAGAGCATACTTGCACACGAGCAGGGGAGAGGGGCAGAGGGGGAGAGAGAGAGTGAGAGAGAATCTCAAGCAGGCTCTAGGCTCAGTGTGGAGCCCGATGCGGGGCTCAATCCCACAACCCTGGGATCATAACCTGAGCTGAAATCAAGAGTTGAATGCTCAACTGAGCCACCCATGCACCCCTATATTAACATTTTTGTTTTAAAAGAAGTGGGGAAAAGGCCAGAGGTCCTATTATGCCTGTTATAGGTTGACCTGTATCTCCCAGAAAAATATACTGAAGTCCTAACCTCTGGTACCTGTGAATGTGACTTTCTTTGGAAATAGGGTCTTTGAAGATGTAATCAAGTTGTGACAACGTCATTAGGGTGGGGCCTAATCCAATATGATTGGTGTTCTTAGAAGAAGAGAGAAATTTGGACACACACACACACACACACACACACACACACACACACAGAGGAGAATGCCATGTGAAGACCAGACTCAAGTAGAAGGTGGCCGAGTAATGTCGAGGGAGAGATTGAAGTGATACATCTTATACCTAGGAATGTCAAGGCCAGGGATTACCAGCAAATGTCAGAAGCTAGAAGAGCCAAAGGGCAGATTCTCCCTCTGAGTCCTCAGAAGGAACCAACCTTGCTAATACCTTGATATTGGACTTCTAATCTCCAGAACGGTGAGACAATAAATTTCTATAATTTTAAGCCTCCCAGCTTGTGATGCTTTGCTATGGTAGCCTTAGGAAGGTAATATAGACCCTTTCTCAACTCCCCCTGGAAGCCCCAATTTCCTGGTTATAATGCTGGCAAATGCTTTGAAAGAAGCTCAAGGTGGAGGCACAATTTCTGGACATGAACTCTCAAGGACCATGCAAACTCCTTCTAGCCCGAAGCTCTGGCCTCTGGGTTCCTCTCTGTCCCTCCTCCAAGGAGCAGAGCAGGCTGAGAACCTGGGTCCAGACCAAACATCCGGGGGTGAATCGGGGCTTGGATCCTAGAATGTGAGCCCCAAGCTGGGTGGAACTGAATTCTGTTCACTGCCCTCAGCAGCTCCTATAGGAGCACCTGGCAGGAAGTCAGTACTCCATTAATAGTCATTGAGTGAAGGGAGGCGCAGTCTCTCTTGGGTCTCACTTGATCATTAAATAAGCACACTAATCAGCATCCACCTCCTGACCTTATGAGGATTAAAGACGCTAATGCCCCTGAAACCCTTAACAAGATGCCTGGAATATAACAAGAGCTCGGTAAGAAGCAGTTATTAACACTGTTACATTTTGGCAAACAAGGCTGTTCCCTATAGCAAAATTGGCAAGAAGGTTTCACCTCACATGCCAACTCATTGTAGTTGTCGGGTGAGTTTGCCTAGACTGTTGTGTTGAAAAGATGCTGAGGTCAAGTCTGGGCTGGGTGGCAGGAGCCAGCTCCTCACCAAGGTAAAACATGGAAACCAGACAGAATGTTCTCCCTGCCGTGTTGTGGGGAAGAAGGAAAGGCTGAGGAGGGCAGGTTGCCCTGGGGCAGAGCCTCGCCCACACATCTGGGTCTCCCTGCAGAGGTGGGGCCAGTGCCGTGCTCCTACCCTGAAGGACAGGGTGGGCTCCCTCACCCCAGGCAGGAAAGAAGTGGAAATTAGCCAGTGATCCGGTAGTGGGCAAACCCTTCTAGGACAATCGGCCCTTCTCCTCCTTCCTGTGAATTTACCCAGGGCACTGGGTGCAAAAGACATCATGGAGCCCCTTCTTCCTATGCACCCCAGATACTGCTGGCCCCAACCGAGGACTTCCCCACCCTTCACAATGCTTCTCCAGTCAGTACACACTAATAGTTCTGCAAAGTGGGCTTTATCGCCTCTACAGATGAGCAAAGGCTGGAGTGTCTGAGTGATGTGTCCAAGGTCACCCTCTTGTCCCTTGGCCTTTATCCCGTGTCACCACAGCCTCCTGGGGAGAGGGGCGGAGGGGGCACTCCAGCGTCAGGGAGGGGCAGCCCCACTCTCTTTCCTTCAGCACCACTGGGGACACACTTGGCTCTGCATGGCTCCCGTGGTGCTTCTTACCCTCGGGAACTTGGAATCTCTTGGGAGGAGACTTGGCCTTTCTCTGGCTTTCCTTCATTTGTCCCTCACTCCACTGGAGCAGGTCAGATTCTTCACTGCCTTCAGGAAAGGGGATACTAGTCCCCTGTTAAATCCCTACATTGCCTAAAGCTCACCAAGAGGGTCAAAACCCAGAGGCCCTGTGGCAGGTTTCTGGGAGCCATGTGGGCCCTGCCCCCAAGAACACTGATGTTCCCTGGAATATTGGGGCACGCTGGCTCACCACTAGGGGCCTCCCCCCCCACCGGCGATTGCTCTCACTGCATT
The DNA here is from genome assembly GCF_022837055.1 of Prionailurus viverrinus. NCBI lineage: Eukaryota > Metazoa > Chordata > Mammalia > Carnivora > Felidae > Prionailurus > Prionailurus viverrinus. The sequence continues at coordinate 145,430,989 of NC_062562.1, forward strand.
CACTTAAATGCCTGCTCTCTACATTTGCCCTGGGAGCTGGTCAGACAGAAGGAAAGACACCGCCCCCCACCCTCCTATAGCTGTACCCCAGCAGAGAGGACAGGCCCAGAAAGAGACTGTCAGTGGCCCCACTGAGGGATCTATTGGTGTTCCAGGTACACAGAGGGGACAGGTTCAGCTAATTAGCCTAGGTCCAGGATGTATATTCTGAACTATATGGAAACGCATGGGGTGCTTGGTGCAGGTGGGGAGTCTCCTGTTCCAGAAGGTGTGCGAGCAGGCGGCAAAGGGACCTCCTGTCTACCTACACAGATTTCCCTTCTGTCTTCATCTGGGCCCTGGGTGTGGGGAAAGGGGTGGGATACGCATTTGCTGAATGAGATGATCCTTAGCAGACGCCCGACTGAGTGCTCAGGAATTGTCAGCTGCTATTTTCTGAACCACTGTACTTGATTGAGTTTAGGGCACCTATCGTCTTGCGGAGAGTAAGAGAACAGGAGGTAAAGGGTTGTTCCCCTTCGCCAGCCACATCCACACACAGCTGGCCACAGGGCAGGAGAGCCCGGCAGACGGGGAGCAAGGGTGTGTGATTTCCTGAGCAGCCTCTTCAAGCCTAACATCCCTTTAATAGTCCTCGTTAAGTGCCCGCCCTGCTCACCCCAGAGATTTTCATGACTATGGAAAATAGCCATTATCTGACCTCCAGGGCAATGAAAATATCTGCAGAATTCCAGGAAAGGCTGTTATAAAACCGAGTAGGGCCAATCCACCCTTACAGAAATGCAAAGCCAGGGTAAGGAGGAAATCATAAAGTAAATGTATTCACTGCTCCAACTCTCTTCACCTATTTTGATGTATATGAGTACATTTGGCCTCTGGTAGCATTGGAGAGGGAGAGACAGGGAGAGGCAGAGGGAGAGAAACAACAAAAATCAGTGACGACTCCTTTCTTTTGCCCTGGAGGGGAACGGAGGTGGTAAAGCAAGGGACTCAACGTTTAAGTTAATAATTTATCATGAAAACTTGGCATTATTGATTCCATGAATGAGGTTTTAAAAGGTTTTGCTGCCATCCAAAGAACATGTGAGAATAAAAATGTCCTTCCCTTTCTTACCACGTAATTTGAAAAAGACAAACCGTTTTTCATCCTAAAAATGTTCGATGTACCTGGCAAAAAGTGTTTTCAAATACAAGACAGCTCCTTAAATAGGCCCCAGAGATAACTTGGGGCCAGGTTGGAGTCCTGCTCTGGTCCCAGCTCAGGTGGCCAGGGGATCTTAGGAGGGGCATCCAGTTGTACCAGCTGTGAGACGGTGGGAGGCATGATTGCCCTTTGATGACCTCAGCCAGGACTGTGGCAAAGGGCACCTGAGGGGAGAGTAGGCAATGGCTCTGACAAAGCACCCCCCCCCCCCACCGCCACTCAGCCAGCCTTTCAGGGAGAGGAGTGGCACTCCAACCCAGCCTGCATGGGGGTGGGGGAGTGGGGACAGCGGGTCCTGATGCTGCTCTCCACCTGTCACAGCCCGACCACCTGCCCTCAGGCAAGCTTCTCCAACCACCAGGCCGCCCCCACTCTGCCTCTGGGAAGGGTCAGGAGGCGAAATGAGAAGGAAGATGTTCTCTTTTGTGTTCTTTCTCCCATCAAGGAAAAGCCCCTCAAGTCTCGAGTCTCGGCTGCCCTCTCCCACGGGTGAGGGGGGGTGGCTGAGGTTGATGGGCAAGCCCCAGTCTTGCTTTGCCCACACTCCACTACGACACTGTCAAAACACAAAATTCAACTGAGTAAATCTGAAGATCTAATGGATTTAATTAAGCAATTCACGAATAGCACAGCTCCCATCTAGCTGGGGATGCTGGTAGAGGGGAGCTGCTGTGATGATGTACAAAATGGAAGGTTTTTATAGGAAGGAGTGTGGAGCAAGAAAGTTATTAGCAGAAGAAAAGAAAGGAAAAGAAAGGCAAAGTCACCTCCCCTAAGGTATAAGGGCAGGGGTCTAATTAGGTGGGCTCATCATTTTTCTTTGGGGGATGGAGAGGGCCCATGTAGTGCTTATCAGAAAGTCCCTGATTGACAGGCTAAGATTCACATTTCTGGGGGAGACGGAAACTGCAATTAGGTTAGGCATTAAGCCCGGGTTTGGTGACCTGGCTTAAGTGACACCATCGTGGGCCTGTGGTTTGCCTGGGGTCTGATGAAGCGAGGGAGGCTGCTTTCAGACTTCCAGTGGACATCACCGGCCTGGTAGGAGCCAAAGCACTCCGCCTCTACGTTGTGCTTCATTTCTGGGTGGCGTTACTCAACTCTGAGGGAACACAGGCCTGGTCTGCTCCCCAGAACCCTGCTGCAGAGCGGTGGTGTGTTATGAGGGCTACACAACCTCACATACTTGGCAACTGATGGCCACTGGGTTACTGGAGCAGTTACGTTTGTTGGGACGCTTTTAAAAGTTACTGTCGACAATTCTGACACCAACTACAATTCTGCACCCAAGTCCAACGTGTGGATTTCCCCAGACTACGCGATTCTCCGACACCGGTTCAGTCGTCCTGCAATTCAATTCTGACACCATCTACCTGGAGATAACGTCAGATTCCACAGGTTAAAGGGCTCAGTTCTACAAGACTGCCTCCCACCTCCGCCCCCTTTAGATGCTGGTCACCAGCCCAGGTTTGTCACCTGTGCTTCCGACCAACTAGCTATAAGATCAGAGGTTCCGGCGAGTGCCCCCCTCACCTTGGGTTTGATTAATTTGCTAGAGTGGCTCATAGAACTTACATTTTACTCACTAGATTGCCAGCTTATTATAAAAGGATAGAACTCAGGAATCGCCAGACAGGAGAAATGCATAGGACATGGTAGGGGGAAAGGATGTGGAGTTTCCATGCCCGCTCCAAGTGTTCTACTCGCCCCTAATCTCCACGTGTTCACCAACCTGGAAGCTCTCCAAAACCCATCATTTTGGGTTTTTATGGATGCTTCATTATGTAGGCCCAAGTGACTAAATCATTGGCCACTGGCGGCTGAACTCAATCTCCAGCCTCTAATCACATGGTTGGCTGTTCTGGCCACCAGCCCTCATCCTTAGGTGCATCCAGAAATCACCTCCTTTTTTTTTTTTTTTTTTTTTTTTTTTTAAAGTTTATTTATTTTGAGAGGAGGGAGGGGTGGAGAGAGGGAGAGACAGAATTCTAAGCAGACTCTGTGCTGTCAGCATGGAGCCCAACACGGGGCTCAAACTCAAAAACTGTGAGATCATGACCTGAGCCCAAACCAAGAACCAGATGGTTAACCAACTGAGCCACCCAGGCACCCCCAAAAGTCACCTAACAGAAGACACCTTAAATTGCTCTCTTCACAGGAAATTCCAAGGGTTTTAGGAGCTCTGTGCCAGGACCAGGGGGCAAAGACCAAATATATATTTATTATAAATCACAATGTTATCAGAAGGTTGCACCAGCATTCTGTCCTCTCATTACAACAGAACAACGTTCTGGACCTCTCTCTCCGTCTAAGGTGCCAAGTGCCATGACAGGGTCTTCCCCAACATGAGCTAGCATACAAAGAATCTTTTCTGAAGTGGTCTCATCAAGACACAGCATCTGAATACCTTTTGGTTGAAGAGTGATGTGGACAGTAGAGTGTCAATCCAGGAAAGAGGAAAGGGAGGGGAAAATGGAGAGGTTGGGAGTGAGCAGACACTTGAGAATCTGTTTCTTACAGCTAGGTTTTTGTGGAAAGAGCCTTTAACACCCAGCCCTATGCAGGAGGGCGGGGAGTCCCTTGGGCAGAGGGGGACAGGAATCAGATGGGTTCTGGCCACAAGGCAGACCAAGCAGCATCTGAGCAGACTGAAGGTCAGACAACAACGCAGGGAAGAGGAGGAGGACAAAAGGAGAGATGGGGAGGAACTGACATTTATTGAGCACCTACTGTAAGGAAGAAGATTGAGCAAAAAGAAAACAAAATGACAAGCTGGGGAGAAGTCACTGCAGCAGATATGTCTGGTTTACCCCTCGTCTTCATCATCCTCGATAACCAATCTCTACGGTCAGCCATGTGCCAAGTCCTGAGGCTGGGATTACAGGAAGCAGGTCCTTGCCATTGGAGGCTCACAAGTCTCCTTGAGGAAGCAAGACCTAAAGATACGACAAGCCATAGTAGCATATGCTCTGTCAGTGGATGCCAACTAGTTAAGTGTCAGAAACTGAGGGAGGGATTGCAGTTCCCCGGTTTGCGGAGGGTCCCAGGGGAGAAATCCGGCTTGAGTTTGCATGCTGGGTAGCACACAAGTAGAAAGGAGGGACAAACTGGTGTGGACAAGAACAGCAAAAAGGACATGGGCGGTGTGTTCAAAGGACTGTGACCAGCAGTTTATTATTCTTGTTCTATCGCTTTGTGTTTTGGGGCCCTTTCACACACGTCACCTCCGGAAATGACTCTCTTGTCCTTCATAAGCCCAGCTAAGCCCTGAAACGGATGGCCTTCAGGAGTTCCACAGAATGAAATGAACTCCTACTATGTGTAAATCATTGTTAAGTATTGCAGAGTATGCAGAAAAGTGTAAAATATAGTCCCTGCCCTCAAGGGCAGAAAGGATTTTCCTTCTGTCAGATGGCCAGTCAAAGAGATTCGGGATGACTCTGCAGCAGTGAAGTCCTATGTCTGATAAATGGCAGCAGGTTCTGGGCAGCATGGACAAGTCCAAGGAAAATTAGATTAGCCATCTATCAATGTTCCACTTGTGGGTGGTCCGAGGTATTCTGGTGACTCTGCAGTTTTCTTCTCAGAATTAGTTACCGGGCTCAGTCCTGTGTCTTCCATATTCTTCCCCAGGACATTCCTTAAGCACAGAAGCCTGTCTGCAGCCAAACACCAGTTCAGAATCAGAAGCCAGAGTAATTGCAGATGTACCCATAACCCATCCATGGCTGGGCCACTGAGTAACACCCCAATCAATGAGCAGTCTCAGACTCTGCAATTCATCCTTGTAAGGAAGAGGCATTAGAACAAGAACGAAAGAACCAAAATAAGACCACACATATGGATAACTTCTAAACTGGTCAACCTTGGACAAAGAAGTCTGAAAATCTCTATCTGGCCTGACAGAAACACAAAGCAACCTCATCCTGGCCCTTAAAGCACCAACTAGGTCTGAGTAAGAGAAAGCACAGGTGAGCACCATCTGAAACTAACTGAAATGCAAATTCATCTTGGGCATCCTCACAGTCTGATGATGGAGCTGCCACGATGGAGCGGGGAAGATTCTAGGAACTTTCCAAGCAGCATGGGCAGAGTTGCTACTTATATGACAGAAAGGGCAGATGTCTGTCAATCGGTTCTCAAAAAGTGAGTTATGGGGATATAAAGCAGAGAACTAGCCACATGGGTCAGTCAGTAGGCAGGAGACTGAAGATGGCCGGGACTCACTCTGGCATATTTGACCTCCTGCTTCCCCAGATGACTGAGGGCGAAATAGATGGGATCTCTGGGACCTTGAGGGTCTGGGCTCTGAATGTTTGGTTGGAAAAACTCTTTTCAAGGCTAAAACGTACCAAAGGATGTTTGGACGTATTCTGAAGAATGAATTCACATTCAGCCATAAAAAAGAATTAAATCTTGCCATTTGCAGCAACATGGATGGAGCTAGAGAGTATAATGTGAAGTGAAATAAGCCAGTCAGAGAAAGACAAATACTATATGATATCACTCATATGTGAATTCAAGAAGCGAAACAAATGAGCAAAGGAAAAAGAGAGAGAGACAAACCAAGACTCTTAACTAAAGAGAACAAACTAATGGTTACCAGAGGGGAGGTGGGTGGGGGGATGGGTGAAAAAGGTGACGGGATTCCGAGTACATTTATCATGACGAGCACTGAGTAATGTATAGAATAGCTGAATCACTATATTGTACACCTGAAACAAATGTCACACGGTATGTCAGCTATACTGGAATTAAAACTTAAAGAAAAAAAACGAATGAATTCATACACTCTAACTGTAACAGAAGCAGCTGACAGATCTCACTTCAAGACAGCTGAAACATAATGCTAGCTGCAGGCTGACCCTAAACGAAGGGACTGTACATCCTGGGTCAGAGCGGATTCTTCAAGACCACCAAGTAGCCCCCCAAAAGCAAAGAAAGCACACAATCTTGCAACTCTTTATTTAACCAGGCTACCAAGCAGGAAGATGCTACCGAAACCTGCCAGTCTGACTGATGGCATTCGGTCTTGGATGTTAACAAAAGGTTTGTTGTTGTTGTTTAACTACGTACCTCCACCTTCATGTTTAATTCAGAAAGTTCCATTCCATGAAACTTTAGGCCCTGAGGCAAAGAAGTGAGCACAAGTCTTGTGCATTAATACTCCCAAGGCAAAGGTAAATGGAGCTGCCCAGATAACCCGTGGTAAGGTGTCCCCAAGGACGATACCATATAAGGAATCCGGTTGTTGAGAAAGTGATGACTGGTCCACATATCACTCATAACACTTTTTAAAAGAACTGAGCAATAACTTTCCAAGCAGTTGAACGATGTTTTAAACATACTGGGTTGCTAAAGCTATCAGAAGAAGCATCCAGATCTAAGAGAATAAGGCAAAGCTATATGAATGATCCCCAATTTTTATCTATTCTAAATATGAATTTATACTTTTGAATGTTAATTATATATATTTGTATACCCCCAAAAAGTATCTGGTGAGCAGAGTTGGCAAAGGGAAAACAGGTTAGCTGACCGGCAGGTGGTAGATCTTCTTACAGAATTATACCTTAATTATTATCATACCTATATGATTATTATTATATTATATACCTATATTATTATTATTATACCTTAATAAAGTATCTTACTCCCTCCACAGTGCACAGACCTTCCTAGGACAGAAGTGTGGCCAAGCTATTGTAAGAACATTTCAAATTCACCAAGTCTCCAGTCTCAAGATAACGCTGGAGATACAGCCCCTGTCCTTTTGTTCTCTCCCAAGAAAGGTTTAATTAAATATTTCCAGGGTCTTTCCTTTATCCATTTTTAAATCAATAAAGGGCATTTTTGACCATTCACTGCAAGATACTGCATTGGCCATATTCCAAGGGTTGCAATGATTCTGAAGAAAGCATCATTTATTACAGCATCAGGTTGGACTAGAGAGTCCAGAACTTTGGGCATTTCCAACTCTTCTCTGACCTACTGAGTACTGTTTCTTCCTCTGCCCATTTTTTTTTTTTTTTCATTCAGAAAATATTTACTCATTACCTTTATGTGCCAGGTTCAATTCCAGGTGCTGTTGTCTCCAGGACCAATGAGAAATCAAGTTCCTCTCACAAAGCATACATTCTAACTAAGAGAACAAACAAATAATTTCAGATAGACCTGAATGCTAGAACGAAAATAAGCAGAGTAACACAGTTCAGTGATGGGGGCAGGACAGAGGGGAAGAAAAGCCCTTCTTTAGCCAGGAAAGAGCTCCAGAAGGGGTTTACAGCTCAGTTACAGATCTGAGTTGATTAGCAAAAGATCTGAGGGAAAAGCTCTCCAGGTGAAGGGAACAAACACAAAAGCTCTGAGGTGGCAGAGACAAAGGAACTGGAGGAAGGCCTGGCGGGAGAGATGGATAAAGACAAGTAGGGGAGGTGATAGGGGCTCCAGAACTGAGGGCACTGCATGTTACAGGAAGGAGTTAACACTTCAACCAAAATGAGATGAGAAACCACTGAAGGGTTTTAAGCAGGAGCTACACCATCCCAACCCTGGGGCAGACTTATTGAGGACCACGGGTATGAAGGACACTAAACAGAATGAAGAGGTTTTCTCTAGAAAGGGGCCTCAGGGACCAGGGTGAGACATGAAGCACATCTTCAGGTCATCCTGGGGCCAAACATTAATGGGCTGGCCAATCCTCACCACCTCCTCTAGCCCAATCCCCTGGAACCGGGATCCCCTGGCAATATCATGGACTTACTCTACTCGGACTGTTCCAGACATGGAGCAGCCACACTGAAGTTCTTCTAAAATCTGATTCCTTGTGACTTGTACTCATCTGCTTCCACGTATCCTTCTGGGCTCTACTAAAAGCTAATAAGACCCCAAGAATTCCCTTCTCAGGCACGTCAGTACGAGTTTCCTTGAGTTACTCGTGTGACTTTTTCAACTTTTTATTATGGAAAATTTCAAATGTCCACAAAATCAGAGCGAATAGATAATCTCCATTTACCTACAACCAGCTTCAACAATAATCAACTCGTGACTCACTGTTTTCCGTCTGACATTTTTATTTCCTTCGCCAACTTGGTCATCACATTTGTCTTACACATGTGCTCTGGCCAACCCAGAGGCCTAGCCGCTGACTCACCAGAGACATCCCATTTCCACTACAACAGCCAAACAGTCCGATTACACGTGTGGCAGCCACACTGTTGCTTCATAATGTGAATTTGGTGGACCCAACTTTCCCACCAGAACTTATACAGTAGGGTTTTTGAACCCAAGTGAAGGAATTTATGTTTGTTCCCAGTGATTTTCACCTTATCAGGTTTAGCCCGTTCCTCAGGCTATCATGATCTTTTTGGATCTACACTAGTATTTATTCACCATCCCTCCCAGCTTTTGCGATACCTCTAAAATTTTGGAAGTAACCAATCATCTCTATCCTGAGTTTAAAAGAGGAGTATGGGGGCACCTACCTGGGTGGCTCACTCGGTTGAGTGTCCAACTTCGGCTCCGGTCATGATCTCGCGGTTCTGGAGCTCAAGCCCCAGATTGGGCTCACTACTCTCAGTGCAGACCCCACTTCGGATCCTCTGTCTCCCTCTCTCTTGCCCCTCCCCAAACTGTGCACTCGCTTGCTCGCGCTCGCTCTCTCTCTCTCTCTCTCTCTCTGTCTCTCGCAAAAATAAAGAAAACATTTAAAAAAAGGAGTATGAATTACAATGAATGAGTTAGAAAAAGAGTAGAGCCAAAAAGGATAAGAGAAAAACTTTACATTCTTTACGCTATAGATAAGAAACCTAAGGCTCAAAGAGTCTGTGTTTGGTTCAAGGCCACCCATTAGGTTAAGGGCAGGACAGGCTCGACCCTAGGCCTCATGCTCAGAGCTCCTTCCATCAGACCTTACCTCTGTAAGTCCTAAGGAGGAAAGAAAATGTGGGTTATCACCAGCTAGGCTAGTGTCTGTGGGGCACTGCAGACTGATTTCTACTCAACTACTAATAATAACCCACTCATCTGGCAAACAATGATCAGATGTTGCTCTCTGCCAGGACTCACTGCCCTCAGTGACTTTCCCAGTCACTGGGAGAAAGTGGGGGAGAGAGAGACCAATCTCTCAGAGATTAGGCTGGAAATCATTTTTCTCCATTCTTACTTAATGCCTGCAGTATGTGGAACTATGTAACTGAATGAGAGGAAAGTCAAAAACGTTCATTAATAATAAAGGATTCACATCTATTAGAAATGATCATTTGTTATTTAAAAAAGCCACAAAAGATCTCATTTAAAGAAGACCCTTAACAAAATAGACATCTTAAAAATTCACCCCTCAAGAATGCTCTTTACATTTTTTTCCATTTGAGAAACAAAGGATTGAGTAACAGTTATAGACACAATTCACACGGTAACCTGGATAATACACAAGAAGCATCCAAATGTTTTTCTGAGCTCTTTGTGGTTCACTAATCACCCACCGGGGAGGGCCCAAAGTTCAAACATGCAGAGCCCAGGGGGCCTCTCACCAAAGTGGTGGTGAACTGGGTAGGAAAGGGAGTGTCCTATCAGAGAATAGCATGAGGGTGTGGAGGGAGATCTGGGAGCTTTACCAAGAAGTGCACAATCCAGCTTCTTATCCAGTCTGCTACCATCATCAACTATCAAACCATTTGCTCCTCTTCGCAAGAGGTGCTCCTTTAGAAGGTCCCAATAATTTCTGCTTATATTGTTCGACCAGCTGGTTGAAGCGAATTTCAGTCTTATTTCCCTTAGCTTTTCTCCTAGGTGTCTATAAATGAAATAGGGAAAAACAAGATTATGAATTTCAAGCACTGAATATCACCTTACCCTTAACACCACCCAAGAGAGAAAATAAGAAATCCTGTTCACCACAAGAGGTGAACTTCCAGACCCTTAGAAAATGCAAAATAAATTGTCCACTGGCAAGAAACCAGACCAGGAATGCCTAAGAGAAGGGCCCCTCTAAAACGCTGCAGGTGCTCCTGAGCTCTAGCCCTTAGATGCTCACGTGAGTCTTCTTGCAAAAGAGTCAGCCCAGAGTCTAGACCTTCTCGCTGGCCCTTTCCCTTAACAAGAATACTGCTTATGGGATTTCAGAGACAGAGCTCCATAAGATAGTACAACATGGATCAGACTTCCCAGAGACAGATTCCTTGAGGAGGAGGAGAAGCTAATGCTTCCTTTGCCCTTGAAACTTAACAGAAAGGGACTAGGGAAGGAGAAAAGAATGCTTGACCTCAGATGTTCAAGAATGTAGAACAACCATTTTCTACTAAAAGAAACTAGGGCTGCTTGGGAAAATGGCTAATGCCAGGACCAGGGGAAAAATTATGTAAGATGAGCTGCAACATCGGGTTGTACCAGAAAGCAAGGACACTACCGCAGACAGACTCATATCAGAAAGCATCGAGAGCCACCCTGAAGGGCCTTCTGCTGGCCTAAGATGGGACAAGAATAATAACTATATTTGACTGAAACATATCAAGTATACAAAAACTTACGAATCTATAATACTAAAAAAATCTCACTGGTAGGGCACCAAATCACTACTCTGAAAACGGACAAAGAGAAATGAAATCAAGCATTTATCCTGCCTTTCCAACACAAATGGTACTGCATGGTAACCAAATAGTTGACAAGGGAAAATTCTTTTCTCTAAAGTTCTACTAAAACAATGTAGAACTGAGGAAAAACAAAACCAAAACCAAAACCCTAAAAAGCCACCATCTGGAACCCATATTGAAATCACAGATCTAGATAGCAATCATCAGTATGTGCTAAAACCATCAGGTGAGAAGCTGATGGGAACTTTACAAACAGAAGACAGGCAGACAACCCCTAAGCTTACAGATCTACTGATCAACCCCTGAGCATCACTAAACATGGGGCAACCAGACATTATGTGCCTTAGGGTGTCAACGCACCAGAAAGCACCCAGCACTACCCATGAAATACTCTTGCCAAGAAAAGTGAACTTGAGGGGCACCCGGCTGGCTCAGTTGGTGGAGCGTATGACTCTTGATCTTGGGGTTGTGCCTTCCAGCCCCATGTTGGGTGTAGAGATTACTTAAAAATAAATAAAATCTTTCAAAAAAAAAAGAAAATGGAACTTGACTCTAATGAAGCCGGTACATCTAGCTACCAGTTTACAGGCACTACATGGTTATCACAGGAACAAGTTAAATGATACCACAAGGAAGCAAGCAGCTAAAGTTAAAACGTAATACATTCTAAAGGGCAAATGACTCAGTTTCTCCAAGGAATTATCAGCATGGAAAAAGGGAGGTGATAAGGAAGAGTATTATAGGGGGAAAAAAAGATTTAAGAGATATAAAAACCAAATGTAATGTGTGGACTCTTTCTGGACCTTGATTTGTACTAGCCAACTATAAAAGAACATTTATGAGGCAACTGGGGGCATTTTAATATGGGCTGCATATTAAATGATATTAAGGGCTTCCTATTAATTTCATTAAATATGATAATGGCATAATATATGTATATTTTTAAGGCCTGCTAAGTTGGAGATGCATTCTGAGGTATTTTTCTGAGCAATATACCTCATTTTCTTATAAGGCATATTTATATGCGAAGCAGTTTGCTTTAATATGTTGTGGGCAGGGGACAGTATGTATGAAGAATAAGTAAAATAAGATAATTGTTGAAATAGAGTAACTGATACACTTGGTCCTCTCCACTATTTTATTTATAATATTTATTTATTTTTTATTTATTCATTTTTCAACATTTTTAAGTGCTCTCTATACCCAATGTGGGGCTCGAACTCACGACCCTGAGATCAAGAGTCAGCCAGGTGCCCCTATTTTTTTAACTTAATTTTTTTTTTTTTAAGTAATCTCTATACCCAACATGGGACTCAAACTCACGACCCCAAGGTCAAGAGTTGCATGCTCTTCTGAGTTAGCCAGGTGTCCCAGATTCTCTCCACTTTGAAAACTATATATTTACCTCAACATCCTCTATAAAGCTATAGTCCTGCATGTAGCTGCAATCCAGAAGCCCTTTCTTTTTGCTTAACTAATCAGGGCACAAAAGTGGCTGCCAGCCCCGGGCAGAGCTGTGCTATACCAAAGCCCGGTGCCCTACAGAACTCACCTGCTTGGAAGGCAATTTCTGCTTCTCTTGCTTCTGCTGGTTTATCTGGGGCTTTGGCTTTTTGGGAGGGAGAGACTTCACTTTGCCTTTGTCCCGGAGCCTGAAATAAGAGGTCAAGTAAGTGTCACTCTGAGTTCTTCCTCTAACTGGCACCTCTGAGGCTGTCTAAGCCAGAAGATAAAATTCCTTTTTTAACACTGGCTCTAAGTCCATGACAAGTCATTCTAAAAAAGAATACTGTAACAGAATATCCTAAGGGTCAACATTTTGTATTTGTTCTTGTTTCAGCTTAAAACCTCACAGGATCCTCAAAAACCTTCACTTATTTAACAAATATTTTGTAAAGACTGACTTTTGTGGATAGCACTAATCTGTTGCCTCAAATAGGATCTGCAAGATAACCTTGAGTAGGTGGGCCTCAGCCAACAGAGACGGCCCTGCAGATGGGAGGAGGCTCTTCAGAAGAGGGAAAAAGGCACGAAGGCCTGCCCTAGAAGGCTGCCCCGAGGTCTCCTCTGCTAGTGCTTCTTCCAGCCTCCTGGTGGTCCAAGAGCACATCTCTGCTAGTGTAGAGATGCCTGCACACGAACCCCTCGTGGGGGACTGACATGGTACTGAACATCCCTTTCATCCAAACAAAAGCTACAATAAGAAAGCATTAAGTGAGAACAAACCCTTTTAGAAGCCACCCACTGCTCTATGCCACAGTCCTGCATCTCACCTGATTTTGGGGCCTCGGTGTGAGGGGAGCACCAGGACCTTCCTTCTCTTCTTTCCATCAGGCAGCTCCACCTGCTCCACTTCAGCCTTGGTCTGGAACCCCGTCCACGAGGTAGAATGCACCTTTCCCTTCTGCTCCAGGGCGGCCTTGCTTTGTTCCTGTGTGTGCTTTTGAGCAGCTTTCCGCTGCCGGTCTTTTCCAAGCACTGGCTGTTCCTGCTGGGGCTCACCAGTTGCAGGCTTGGATTTCACTTTTTGCTGCATAAAACAAGAGACTGCCATCAGGTTTCTGGATGAGGCTTATTTGCCGGAAACACTCAGCAGAAAAGGAGCTTTATGTGAGCGTAGTGAAAGCAGGGGAGTTTTTCCCCTGAATAGTTACAAATTATAGGAAAGTGAATACATAGTAACAGATGGTTACCAGTTTGGGGGACATAAAACCACTACTTCCCTCCCCATATGCAGAGACAGGGGAAGGTACATGTATGTCCAAGACTCAAAAGCCAGCAGGAACATGCCAGTAGCATGGGACAATTACCAAAGGTGTAACACGTGTGTGAGAGGAATCCCAGAGGGAGAAGAAATATTTGAAGTAACCGGGCTGAAAGTTTTCCAAACTTAGTGACAGATACTAAACCACAGATCCAGGAAGCTCAGCCAAATATATACCAGTAACTCAACACCCAGGCACATCATACAAAACTGCAGAAAATTAAAGACCAAGTGAAAATCTGGAAAGTAGCTGGGGGGAGGGGGAGGGTAGAGAATACCTTACCTACAGAGGATTACACTGAACTCTTCAGAAACCATGTAAGAAAGAAGAGAACACAGAAATATTTAAAGTTTGGGCGGGGGGGGGGGGGGAAGGGGGAGTCACCAACTTAGAATTCTGTATCTAGTATAATTATCATTCAAAAGTGAAGGAGAAATAAAGATTTTCTCAAAAAAAGAAATAAAAACCACACACACACACACACACACACACACACACCCCAAAAAACTAAAAGAAGGAATCTGTCACCAGGGGACCTATCTTGCAAGAAAGGCTAAGTGAATTTCTTCAAAGGAGGAAGATGACCTAGGTCAGAAACTCAAATCTACATAACGAAAGGAAGAACACTAGAGAAGGAATAAATGAAGTGAAGATGCGGAAAAGATGCTATGAGAAGGAAGGCATGAGGTGTTACAGATTTATGTTGCACTGCAGTAGAAGAAAAAGCAGATTCACATGAAATTAGTGTAATAATTGACACAACAAAGATCTGCTGTGAGCCTGTACTGTGCCAGTGTCAGTTTCTAAGGTAAGGGTCCCGAGGGAAAGAACAGTGTTTCCCTTTCAGTACTTTCAGCCTAGTGGAGACAAGCGACACACAAAGCAAAGTGAAAACTAAAGATCTTAGGGAAGTTCACGAAAGTACAAGGAGGTCTTACCTCTTCTGAGAGAGGTAGAAAAATGCTAGAGGAAGCACATTTGATCTGAATATGAAAATTGTGTAGAAGTATCCTTGAGCCAAGGGAAAGGGGCAATTTTACACAGAAAGAGCAGTATGTACACAAGTATAGGCAACAAAAGAGCCATCTGAGTAGTTTTCTAAGTCACTAGCTTCAGAATCACTCCACAGCAACAGCTGACAGCAGTAAGTAAGTCTACATCTAGAACAACAAAGCTGCCTTGAACAAGAACCAGATCCCAGGTTTTCCGACCCAAGACCACTGTATTAACCACCGAAACTGCTCTTCTATTGGTCAGTCCACCATACACACCACAAAGAGTACAAATATTTGGTATATAAGCAAGTTTAGATATGCCATCAATGGAGGCTGTGGGAGTTATGGTATCAAGAATAACCTGGCCTCCTACGCCCTGGGGCAAGATGGGTAAGAAAATGAGTGCTGACCTTGCACTGTTACCACTTAATCCCTGGCAATCATGCGAGGTAGATGCTGTTGACCCTATTTTACAAACGACACTGAAGCTGAGAAAGGTACTAACTTGCTAAGTAACTCAGAGGAAGAGCCTGAGCCCAACCATGACCGTAAGTATTCCTGTGCTTGTTCTTTCCTTGACACCACACTGGCTTAAAAACAACACTAAAACACTATCAGGCATCACACTTCTGGAGCCATCTAAGAATTCTGGAAGAGATAGATGAAATCTACAGCAATGTAAAACTTTCATCTGGGCCACTACTTCTGACATGTACCATCACCAAACACTGTACTGGCATTGCTCATCGCTAATAATATCAGCCTGATTCTCCTCTCTCCTTCCTTTCCCTCCTGTGGAGCTATCACAGGATAGGCTAGCAGAGGAGAAGATGGCCTGAGAGTTCTAGGGAACTAAGAGTAAAGGGTAACAAAGAACCGATTCAAGTAGAGAGACCTATTTCAAGGGTGCAGAACCACAAACTGAACAAAACAGGAGTTTAAATATATTGTTTTAACTGAAATAGTTTTTTTTTTTTTTAATTTTTTTTTTTTTTCAACGTTTATTTATTTTTGGGACAGAGAGAGACAGAGCATGAACGGGGGAGGGGCAGAGAGAGAGGGAGACACAGAATCGGAAACAGGCTCCAGGCTCTGAGCCATCAGCCCAGAGCCCGACGCGGGGCTCGAACTCACAGACCGCGAGATCGTGACCTGGCTGAAGTCGGACGCTTAACTGACTGCGCCACCCAGGCGTCCCTGAAATAGTTTTTTTTTTTAAGCTTATTTATTTTGAAAGACAGAAAGTGTGCACGTGAGTAGGGGAGGGGCAGAGAGAGAGGAAGAGAGAATCCCAAGAGAGAATCTGCACTGTTGGTGCAGAGCCTGATGCAGGGCTTGAACTCACAAACCGTGAGATCATGACCTGAGCTGAAATCAAGAGTTGGACACTTAACCAACTGAGCCAAGGTGTCCCTGAAATAAATCGTTTTAACTGAACTGTACACTTAAAAATAGTAAATTTTGTGTTATGTGTATCTGACCACAATTAAAAACAAACAAACAAAAACAGAAAAACATTTCAGTGCTGTACCAGGCTGCGCTGAATCCTCAGTTCCTTTATTTTAAGTTTCCTTCGATCTTCCAAAGAGAACTCCACTATCGGTCTCTGTGTCGAAAGGAAAATGTCATTCAATAGATTTCTTAATTTCTGAGTGCAATGACCTAAGCTGTCCTCCACTACTCCCCTCTCTCCTGCTCACTTACTCTACTTAAAGGTAGGGGGCCAGTTCTGCAGGCAGGCTGTCCAATTTAGATTTCAATTCCTTCTAATCATCAGCCGAATCACTGCTATTCCCTCCACCGACTGGCTACTCTTCCCCACCACACACAAGTCAGAGGACACTGGACATAAAGGAGAGAAATGGTTTTCTGCAAATGGCCCTCAGAGGATCAGGTCTCCCCACAGGAAAAGGCTCACCTTCAGAGGCCCAAAGATCTCGGGATTGTTGTTGATGTGGCGAAGGGCTGTCAGGGCATGCTCGTGCTCCTGGAACTCTGCAAAGGCGTAGCCCAGGGACTGACCCTTAACCTTTCCATGCGCTCCTTTGAGATCTCGCATCACCCTACACTAAGAGTACAGCAAGAAAACAAAAACCCTTGATTACAGGATAAGAACATGAACAGATTCACTAAGTAATCAGGTTACTGGAACAGAATCCTGATCTATATCACCATCACAACAGTCATACTGGAAAATATACTTACCAGTGTCTGTCTTTTTTTTTTTTTTTTAATTTTTTTTTTTGTTTTCAACGTTTATTTATTTTTTGGGACAGAGAGAGACAGAGCATGAACGGGGGAGGGGCAGAGAGAGAGGGAGACACAGAATCGGAAACAGGCTCCAGGCTCCGAACCATCAGCCCAGAGCCTGACGCGGGGCTCGAACTCACGGACCGCGAGATGGTGACCTGGCTGAAGTCGGACGCTTAACCGACTACGCCACCCAGGCGCCCCTACCAGTGTCTGTCTTAATAGAATACACCTACTAGAAAGCACAAAGCCAATTAAATAGATAACTTCTGGCTTTCTAAGAGTTTACAGAGACCAACAAAAACCTATATATAAGCACGTAAATGAAACAAACTTTCTCCCCCCAAAATTATGACAGCTAACTGCTAATAATACATGTAAGTTGAGAGGTTTATAGAACTTTAAACTATACAAGTTATCACTAAGGATGAAGCGCCATCCATAGATCTCATCACTGAAGAAACCACTGAAAAAGGAAATTACTGAAGAAGGGAAAGAAGGCCTGATGGCTTTAGTTAAGAAATACATTCAGGTGTGGGGAAGAACCTGCCTAACATATAACCTAGAAAAACAGGAAGAAGCTTCAGCTGGCTTTGCTCAGAGCTCAGATTGTCTCTGGTGTGATGTTTCCTTAAATCCTTTACTTAAATGTAACAAGCATCCTGGGGCATTGAAGATACCATATCATAGCAGTCGATCTTAGGATACTGTTTATATGCTATTACTCCTAGAAGCTGTAGTTACCACATAATGGAGAAATGTATGTATTAAGGACATGTGGATGCTGCATTTGGTATACTTCCGGTACTTCTCTGTCCCTAGAGCTGTGCCATGTACTGTAGAGAAACCAAGAAAAGCATAAAATGGTTCCTGTCCTCAAGAAGCTTATAATCTTGCTGACATACTATACCTTCATGAGGTGAGCATATGAAAGAATTACAGAGAAAATTCAATACAGTGCAAACACTGTAAACTCCTAAATTTTCCTAGCTGATGATGTACAGGCACTTACTAAGTATGGTAGATGCTGATATGAGAAATTTCACAAGTGACCCCTACACCAGTAACACTTTGAACAGTTTTACTAAGAGCAGTGTCAGATATGTGCTGATATGTTCACATTCTCTCATGTAATTCCCCAAATACCAATGCCATACATTTTAAGAGATTTTCCAGGATTAGGAAAACAGCTTATAGTCACCAATCAGAGCAAAGCAGATTTCTAATACTGGCTACGTTACTTATTCAATAGGTACTGATGAGAGATGACTATGTTCCAGGTACTCTGCCAAGGACTAGGAACAGTGGGATACCTACTCTCCAAGAGCTCAGTGTGGTCGGGAGAAATGACTGGCAGACAATTACAGGACAGTGTAATAGTAAGTGCTATGACAAAGGGTTACAGAGGGTGCTATGGGGGCAGGGGAACAGTGTCTGCACTCACTGTGTAATCAAGTCTTGGTCTGAATCCAGTGTTTGTCTAATACAACTGTTGAAGACCCGTGTGGCTCTCTGTGCTTACCACATACCACTGAGGACTCTTTTTATACAGTACGGGCCTAAATGGCAGTAAAATGTTCTTCTAAAGACCAAACTACACAGATTATTTTCTCTGCAAAAAAATTAACATTACAGCACCTGCTATGGTGCTGAGCACATAGCAAGCATGCAAATTAATTCATGAGGCAGACACTTCCTCGCATTCTGCTGCAACTTGGACAGTGTGTGTGAAAGGCCGTTCTTTTTTTTTTTAAGACTGTCATTTAAAGTTTTTCTTTATTTTGAGAGAGAGAGAGAGAGAGAGAGAGAGAGAGAGAGAGAGAGAGAAGGGGCATGAGGGAGGGGCAGACAGAGAGAGAGAGAGGGAGAGAGAGAGGGAGAAGGCACATGGGGGTGGGGCAGGGGGCGAGAATCCCAACCAGGCTCTGCGCTGTCAGCAC
This sequence comes from Prionailurus viverrinus, assembly GCF_022837055.1. Taxonomy (NCBI): domain Eukaryota; kingdom Metazoa; phylum Chordata; class Mammalia; order Carnivora; family Felidae; genus Prionailurus; species Prionailurus viverrinus. Next base: position 145,449,730 of record NC_062562.1, read on the forward strand.
AGAACCTGACTCAGGGCTCAATCCCATGAACTGTGAGATCATGACCTGAGCCAAAATCAAGAGTCAGACGCTTAACCAACCGAGCCACCCAGGTGCCTCTGAAAGGCAGTTCTAAGAAGAGAAAATAAACAAGCAAACGTGAAAACTGCCTTAACTGTTGACAACGTGTCCAAAAAAAACGCTGTCAATCTGCTAGCACCACAGTCTGAAATAAATGCTCAAAACGACCCATGATGAGTACTGAAGTTGTGGGTGGGCAGGGCCAACTCTCACCTCCTTGAGGCGCACCCCTTTTTCCCCTCGTGTGGCATTCAGCAGCAGCTTTCTGAGCTCTTTGTCATCCACAGCCTTTGGGAGGTTGTGCAGGCAGAGCCTGGTCTGGGAGACAAAGATATTCTGGTCCTTGAGTTTCTGATGTTTCAGCAGCTCAAACTGAAAGAACAATAAACTGTTAACAATACAATCTACCTTTTAAAAATGCAGGTTCCTAATTCTCCAAAGGAACAAACTGTGACCAACCCCCCCCCCAACAAATCCAATAACCACGCATATAGAAAAAAGAAAGGAAATTGCCCACCCGCAGCCTTATGATGTGTAGCCTAGGGAAAGACAGGTTCAAAGAGGCCAGATGGTGGGTATGTGGTAAGATCATGGGCTCTGGATTCAGACTAAATTAGAAATCCATCCTAACTGGCGAAGTTACATGAAATTTTTTAAGCCTCCGTTTTTCCCCCTACAAAGTGGAACTGTAGATCAAAATACCAATCTCTCAGCACTGATGTGAGGCTGAAATGAAGTAATACACAAAAAATCCCAAACTCAAAAGCTGGCCTAAAGCAAATAATACATAATCCTGCGGTTAACGTCTATGCCCAGTCCTTATCTGTCCACCAACTCAAACTAATTTTCTAGTTTTTCCAAAAGGATGTGGAATTTATTTACAGAATACTTGCTAGAATGTTGTCTCGACTCTGCCACCTTGAGGCGGAAGACTGTCTATGATCACAGAGATGAATTCTGCTTCTAGAGGACTGGCCTCAAGGATGTTGCACCAGTCCCAGGGGTCTACTCTCCAAAGTGAGAGGATAACATTCTTTTCCTGCTTTGTTTTTAAAATTAGGTTAGTAGATGGGGGCGCCTGGTTGACTCAGTCGGTTAAGCGTCCAACTTGGGCTCAGGTCATAATCTCACTGTTTGTGGGTTTGAGCCCCATATCAGGCTCTGTGCTGACAGCTCAGAGCCTGGAGCCTGCTTCAGATTCTGTGTCTCCCTCTCTCTCTGCCCCTCCCTAGCTCCTGATCTCTTTCTTTTTCTGTCAAAAATAAATAACATTAAAATTTTTTTTTTAATTAGATTAGTAGAAAAAAAGTTTTAAATTAAATTTTTTCTTTAATCAAGTCTCATTTCTGCTGTTCCTTATTTGGTAAAGGTCCTAACAAATTACAAAATGATCAGAGTCTCTGAAAATGAATATTAAAGGGTTATTTGAAGTGGCTCGCATGCCTACGTTCAACAGTCTTAAAAGAAACAACTGTGAATTATGATGCATATAATCCAGTGAGTTTTTTGCTAGAAAAATTCATTCTAAGGGAAAATTAAACGTGTCACTATCACATTGTGATCAGAAAAGGGCACGTAATGCCCCCCAAACACCATGGTTTCCAGATGTTCACTACTAAAAAAGTTGTGAACATGAGTCTAGAAACTATACACCGAAAAAACACACTACCTCTTGGTGTCATTATATTCTCATCTCTGTTCTCCATCTCTGTACCTTCAGACTCCAAAGCTAATTGTCTTTTTTTTTTTTTTTTTAACATTTATTTATTTTTGAGACAGCAGATACAGTGTGATTGGGGGAGGAGACACAGAATCCGAAGCAGGCTCCAGGCTCTGAGCTGTCAGCACAGAGCCCGACACAGGGCTCGAACTCACAGACAGGGAGATCATGACCTGAGCTGAAATCAAGAGTTGGCCACCTAACCAATGAGGCACCAGGCATCCCCTAATATGATTTTTCTAATCTGAACATAACCTCCTACCAAAAAAGGACATCTTAACTCTTCCAAGAACCCCATCTACCTCTTTCCCTACTAACTCCAGCCTATTCTCATCTTCCTTTCTTACGTCATTCTGTATTTACACTGACACTTAATTATACACAGCCTTGGCCTCTATGCTGTAGAAAGCATACTATATGGCCGACACTTACTGCTGGGCGTCGGGAAATTACACAAGAAGACCCAGTCCTTATAATGGCATACAATGCTCATGTATTATGTTCAGTGTTGGCCTCTTTGCTGTTTCATCTGTATGTTTTCCTCTAACAAGAGCATAAGCAGGGTCTGTGACTGATGCTTAGCTCTCTGATAAGCACCTCCAGCATTCAACAGTTATTATTTACTGATTTGTATGAAGTCATGCAGATCCCGTAGGCTGGCGCCTAATCTACCCACCCGTTCTCTTTTGGCCATATCAGCGGTGCTCACACCCTCAGCAGCCTTAGTCCCAGCACGAATCACTGCAGAAAGAGGGAAAAAGGCCAAGACATCAGCAAGGGAATTTTCACTGAGCAACAAGAGGAATGTGATTTGAATGATGCAAGCTCTTTGTACAGGCCCAGAGGACTATGCTGGCCAGGACATAGTGGCATTTGGGTAGGTCCAGAAATAGGCTACAGGGCTAAGTTCTCGGCTCTGAGCTGCTCTCAAGGACTAAAAACTGAACATTTTGTGAATTTGTTCCTTTTCTCCTTCCCTCCCCTCAAAAACTTCATGTGCATGCCCCAAGTCTAATGGAAAGGCCTAGAGGAAGGTCTGAAAGGAAGTACATTTTAGATATCTGGAATACAAAACCGCTCTACTTGTAACCTGCCCTTGGAATTTTACTGTCCCTCATGTATTAAGTACTGTACTTAGTACTGCCAGTAGAAAGCAGTGAGTTAAGCCAACCCGAAAACAGCAATATGGCCATAAGAGGCCTAGAACTGAAGGCTAACAGCCTTACATCACCAGTCCAGGCTGTGCAGCTGTGCAGCAGGTGGGCTGACAAATACTGCATGACCTAGAGGAAGGGATTTTTTTTTTAATTGAAGCTAATTTCTGATTATCTTTCTGACATTAAAGGAAAGGTACTGAGCACACAATTTATATTCATAATCCAAAAAAGCAGTAATTTTAGTGATAATTTTCAACTCCTTCAGGAAAATTATCAGAACTCATGACAAGAAGCAAAGGCAATTTGAATTTTTCCTCCCTCTTTGCCCTGCTAATCCTCTGATCTAAAGGTCTAAAAGCTAGCAGGCAGACAAGAGATGGGCGAAGTCTTCCTAACAGAAAGCTACATCTGCTAAAGTGGAATAATATAATGATGTTATATTATAAGCTATAGTGTTATATTATAAGCTAAAGTGGAATAATATAATGCTGGTAAGGAGGACATGTGGGTTTTCAATTTGAAACATGCCCCCAAACATCCTACTGCTGCTCACCGCCACTGCACAGGGCCAGCTACTCAAGCCTGGTTCACAGCTCCCTCCCACTACTCACAGCCTTCTCTGGCCAGGTAAAGGTTCCGGGTTCCAGTTGGCTTCTTCACCTTCTTTGTCTGGAGCTTTGCAGCCTCGTCACGCGTCACGGCCAAGTCGATTCTGAGCAGTCGGCCATCCAGTTTAAGCCCACCACCCTGTAACAGAGCGCAACTCTCTCTCTTAAAATTCATAATGGGTAGAAATTAAGCACCTAACAAGGAATGCCAAGGAAAGGGAAAACAGCAAACCCCAATTATGCTGTGGAACCCAACCCCTAGGATGTTTTAGCCCAGGCGGGTGCAGGTGGACCACTGAGTCTAATACTTAGTATAGCTGTGCAAAAGGCCACGTGTAGGGGTGCCTGGCTGGCACGGTCGGTAGAGCATGCGACTCTTGATTGCAGGGCTGTGAGTTCAAGCCCCACAGTGGGTGTGGAGCCTACTTAATTAAAAAAAAAAAAAAAAAAGCCATGTGTACACTTAGGGCAGTTAGCAGTAATTTATTTTATAGGAGTTGATTAGTACCAAAGTAGGCCCAAATTAAAGAAAATGATCTTTAAATTCTAAAGAAAGCTAACAAAATGGTAGTGTTAACTCTACTTAAGAGAATTTAAGAGATAATGGCAATGCAGGATAATTTATCTCAGAACAATTTATACTGGGCTATAGAACACACAGAAAAATTCTCCATCACCCATACATTTTCTCTCATTTACTCCACTTCATAGATGACCTTAATCCCTTCTTGTCCCAACCTTTCATGTCATCAGCCTAGGATAGAGGCTGACGTACAGACAGTAATCAATAAACATAAGATACGTTTTTAACCTGTTTCCTTACTTATAAAATAGGTATAATAATTTTACTTACGTTACATACCCCCGTAGAAGTGATATAAGGATTAAATAAGGTAATACATATAAAGCTCAGTGTCTAACACACACTAAGTTCTCAGTAAGTGTTGGCCTTATCTTATTACATTATTGACAGTAATCATCAAGCTGTATGTGAACAGCAGACTCTGGCCTTTGGAGCCATTATCCCCTAAATTATGGAGTAAAAGAAATGTCCTCCTTACCTCAGTCTCTGGAGAAGCAGCTTCAAGGCATTTCTGCGCTGCTTCTTGAGTCATGAACTGGGCAAATGCACAACCTGCACAGAGACAAAATTAAGTGACATGCCAAACTCCCCTGGCCCACCAGGGTGCCAAAGATAACACTACACATGGTGGCAGCCTGAGACGAAGCGGACAAGACTCCCATCTTGTTAGGGTGCTACGAGACAGGCACCGTGTCGGGCACTGAAGGTTCAAAGGCAGACAAAAGAGGACAGGTGTTTATCATGAAATTTTACTATTACTTCATCATCTTTTCCAATGCTTCTTAGAACTTCAGTCTCACCATCACTCTCCTTAGTAAGAAAAAGCCACAAGATATGGTAGAGAAATTCCACTCGATTCAGCATCACTTACTGCTTGCCTTTTAGAGGAGTAAAAAATGAGGCAGGAACCACTTAACCTGAAATTAATTACATATCTCACTGTCATCAAAGCTACGTGGGAGACATCAGATATGGGCAGACTGACCTCTTGGAGTCAAAGTCCCTGGCCTCTATCGCATGAATACAGCAGTGAACCAGAAAGCCATAAGCTCAATTCCGGACTCATACTCTAGAATTTGCAAAGGCACACCTCTGACTGGTTAGACGCAGGGCCAATCAACCCATCCTAATTTCTGCTACTGATAAAAAGCAGTTTTTATGAGCAAAGAAAAAAAGTTCACCTTATAGTAGACTCCAAAAAAGAAATACAAGTCTCATAATATTTTGCTAGTATTCCTTTATACAAATTTAAATATTCCCTCATATATGAAAAAAATGTCAAACTTCCTAGAGCTACTGGGGCACTGATTGATCTTTTGTCCCCTACAAGAATGAATGGCAGCAGACTGACACAACACATGTGGCAGGCCGACCCAAAAGTCACCATCTAGGTGAGGTCTTCCCTGCCTCCTCCAGGCAGAGCCAAGTACCCCCCGCCCTCGTCCCCCTCAGTCCTCCAATCACATCTCTCTATTACAGCACTGGTCAGGTGGCATTATCTCAAACAGAATGAGTGTCTCAGGAGTAAGGCCCATGTTTCTTGGCTGTTTCTATATTGCTAGCACCTATCACAGTGTCTGGCATTAACAGACACTCAATAGAAGAAACGAACGATACAGAAAGAAAGGAAGGAAGATGGAGGAAAATGTTTCTAATAGGCAGAATAGCTTATTCATCCAATTTGAAGAAAACGTGTACTTCTCTCTGAATGGGTAAGAATTTTATTACTGGAATTCCCAGGGTCAGTATTGGGTTTAGACTTAACACTTTCCTAAAGTCTAAATTTTTAGCTCTCCTAGACAGCAAAAGGGCATGCTGACAGAGATAAATGGTAGGAGGAGGCCAAGGCTGTGTGAGTAGGCAAAAAAAATTTAGTATGAGCTAGAAAAAGACAACACATTAAAAAAATAATGAAAACTATGCTTACTAAGATTATTAACTCTGAGCTAATATTAACAGACCAAGAAAGAGACTGAGCAAGTTAAGTATTGACTACATTCTGAAAATACCAACCCAATACACTACTGCGCTCAAAAAGAAACAAAAGATATCATCAAAGTAAAGCAATATCCTACAGTACTTGGAACATTCTATGCAATTCTAGTCATCTGTTTTTAGAAAAACATACTGGAAATGGAGAAGGTCCAAGAAGTATAGTTGAGCATTAAGAGTTGAAAGCACCTTAAGTGATTACTCTAGTTGAACCCATTCATTTTACAGATAAGAAAATGAAGCCCGCAGTGGTTAAACGATTTGCCAAAAATCACCCAGCTGGTCTATGGCTCAGCTACAATTAGATCCCTAATCTCCAGGAAGCAGTTCAGTTTTCTTTCCATCGTACTGCCCTATTTATATCTTTTTGGCTAAGCAAAAACCAAAACCAATCAGGTTTCATCGATTTGGAAAGTAAGGTTTAGAATAGAGGTTCTGTGAATCCTTGAGTAGATTCCAGAGAGCCCACAAACCCTCAGAAGTGGCATTTTTCTGGAGAGAGGGTTCATAGCTTTTGCTAGATCTCAAAGGAATCAAGAATCAGAATGAATTAAGAACTCACTGCTTTAGGAGAATGATTGCAGTTGATGAAATCAAAGATCATGAATAGGCTGTAAAGATGCTGCTTACCTAACAACAGTATACTAAAAGGAATTGTGGCCAATCCTTAAAGTTCAAAGGAAATAGCTTCAGGAAAAAAATCTAAGGCAGCAGTCCTGCTATACACAGTTTTCCTTCTGACTATTGCTGCTGCAACAAAATTTCTGTTAGCTTCCATCTCTAACAAAAGCAACTGAAAAAGATCCCAGTAATTTCAAGCAATGTGGAATGATTAATACCCATGAGATGCTATCACATTTGAAATTCAAAGGAGAACAACAAATGGAATTCATTACCCTAAAGTAAATAAGCAAGGGCTTAAAAAGCTTAGACAAAATTGTGGCTGGCAGCACCACTAAAGATGCTGAGTGTGATATCTTAGAAGACAACCTCAGAATGTCCTTGGTGCTTCTATGGGCCACAGAAACCCGGGCTGGGTGGACCGTAGACCCCTCAGAATGGCACACGTTGTGCTCTCATGTAACCTAGTCAGTGCCCATGGCAGCAGTCTCAACCTTTTTAGGACCTGCCAAGCTGACAGCAAATACCTTTAGAATGCTCTGTGTCTGGATGTAAGACGACACGGACGTATTTGAGATCTCCAAATTGCTGGAGGAGCTCCCCGAGTTCTTCTTCCTCTGAGTCAAAAGACAGGTTTCTATGGAAGACAGGTCACATGAAAAGCCAATTACAAAAGTGAGATCCTGTGCTCTAGTATAAGGTAAGACACCAACTGAAGTGGCACTCTTGCTCACGGCCACCCTCTCTTGTTCGGGAATAGCACCAATGCACAGGGGCGGCCTCCACCAGCCTAGCCTCTGCTGTGTGATTCTGTCCCTCAGCCATTATTGACTGGCCTTTCTGCGTCCATCAGATTCTCTCCCCCAGGAATTTAAAACTTGAACAGACATATAAAAAGACCAGAAGTGGGGCGCCTGGGTGGCGCAGTCGGTTAAGCGTCCGACTTCAGCCAGGTCACGATCTCGCGGTCCGGGAGTTTGAGCCCCGCGTCAGGCTCTGGGCTGATGGCTCAGAGCCTGGAGCTTGTTTCCGATTCTGTGTGTCCCTCTCTCTCTCTGCCCCTCCCCCGTTCATGCTCTGTCTCTCTCTGTCCCAAAAATAAAAATAAAACTTTGAAAAAAAAAAAAAATTAAAAAAAAAAAAAGACCAGAAGTGAAGATGTAGATTCATTTCAAAATAGTAGTACTCAACCCAAAGGAAACTCCTGGGAAGCTGAAATCTGAAAATATTCTATAGATTGATCTGGGTGGTGGTTACATGGACATATATGTATGAAAAATGTCACTGCACTGTACGCCTAGATTTTTTTTTTTAATTTTTTTTTTAACGTTTATTTATTTTTGAGACAGAGAGACACAGAGCATGAAGGGGGGAGGGGCAGAGAGAGAAGGAGACACAGAATCGGAAGCAGGCTCCAGGCTCCGAGCCATCAGCCCAGAGCCTGACGCGGGGCTCGAACTTACGGACCGCAAGACGGTGACCTGAGCTGAAGTCGGACGCTTAACCGACTGCGCCACCCAGGCGCCCCGTTGTACGCCTAGATTAATGCACTTTACAGAATATATGTTATACCTTAAGAAGGAATAAAAAAAAAAGGCAGTGTCCCCAGAGAAAAAAACCCTAGCCTCCTACAACTAGGGCCCCAAACATCCCAGATTTTCATCTCCTTAAGGTTTGTTTTTTTGACACCTTTGATTCTGTGAGCCACCCATGTTCATCCAACAGACTTTTTCACTTAAAGTGACCAAAATTAGTTTCTCTTACTACAACCAAAAGAGCAGGCTAATAAGAAAAGTCAAGATACACGTGTGTGTATCAAGCTCTCTCAATTACTCACTTCCCCCCTTGCATTGCTGTGAAAACTAGGTTTCAGTTAAAACTATATAAAAGTCAGAAAATCCTAAAAACAAAAAACAACAAACAAACAAAATCCTTCAAATAATAACTCAAAAGCAAAACATGGAAAAGTTTACTAGCTACATGCAAAACAAGAAAAGAATAAGTATTTTTCTCGACGTAATTAAAAAGTGTTGGAAGATTTTGTTCTACTAAATTTCAATACATTCTAAAGATCCTTCATTTTCCAAGCTATGAACATCCTTCCAGGGTAAAAACAAACAAACAGCCCCAAATAAATATCTATAATTTTACTTCTCTTAGACTCAGTTAACAACCCCATAAACAATTCCATCTTATGAAGTAATCGAGACAAAAAAATGATGTTCTGCATTAAGACATATCCTAGCCACATTATTTTTTCTAATTTGCATTATGGGTAGTTTTCTCTCTCCCACCTCTTAACTTTCCTCAGTTTTGTGTTTTTTAAAAAAAAAAAAATTTTTTTTTTAACGTGTTGTTTATTTTTGAGACAGGGAGAGACAGAGCATGAACAGGGGAGGGTCAGAGAGTGGGAGACACAGAATCTGAAACAGGCTCCAGGCTCTGAGCTGTCAGCACAGAGCCCAACAAGGGGCTCGAACTCATGGACCGCGAGATCATGACCTGAGCCGAAGTCGGCCGCTTAACCGACTGAGCCACCAGGCGCCCCCCTCAGTTTTTTTATTAATTAAAAGATGTAGGAATGTTAAGAAATGGTATCCTTGGGATTGAGGTCACAGGCTCTTAAGTGTGACAGTTATTCCTTCCTATCAGACAGAATCCTCTACAAACACAAAATTATTTATATGGCCAATTCCAAACAGTAAAAACAACTATGGAGAGACACTGTGTTAAGGCAGAAAATGGGCTACAGCATGGCTTGTATAGGTTAAACCCACCTTTATAAATAGCTATAATGTGGGCATGTATGTGGGTGTTCTCTGAGTAATAATTAAGGTTAATATTTTTGGGTGTGTTTTTGCTCACTTATTTCCTCAATTTCCCACAATAAGCACAAATTACTTGTGTATAAAAACAATCTTAAAAGACTACAGGAAGGGGCTCCTGGGTGGCTCAGTTGGGTATGCGTCCAACTTCGGCTCAGGTCACGATCTCATGAGCCCCACATCGGGCTCTATGCTGACAGTGCGGAGTCTGCTTGGGATTCTCGCTCTCTCTCCCTCTCTTTGCCCCTCCCCCGCACGCCACACACCCTATCTCAAAATAAATAAAACTTAAAAAGAAAAAAAAAAGACTTTACAGGCAGAAAGAATACACATCTTTAAAATATGACCCAAACAGCCCTAGTACATTGGCACTGAAGAAAAGACAAGAAGGCATGCCTGAGGTATACTGAAGACAGCCTGACTCTGTGAAAAGGCCAATCTACCACAGACTAAAACGGCAATGACAACATAAAATAAAACCTATTTCCACCTGACTCCCTCCTTAAGTTTCCCTGGAAACAGACGGGATGCCTTATGCTATTCTGGATAAAGGTGAGTTGGCAAGAAGACAGAAATTACTGGAGACAAGTGATGTCACCTCTCCCCAGTACTTCCCCTAAAACAAAGGCCAGAAGCAAAATGTTTCTAACAGCTGAAGAATTGATTTGTTCCAAATGATGCTACCCAAATTACAAAGAATGAAATGTAAATGAGGATAAAATATGAAGACCCCTGCTATTTATCTATTTATCTTCTGTATATAGTTCTGGTTCTCATAAATTCTCACTGTTGGCTATATTCCTAGGACCCGATATATTAACGGTCTTAGAGGCATCTGATTTTCTGGCTTACCTAGAAAAACTAGTACAAAAAAAAAAAAAAAAAAAAAAAGAGTGGGGCACCTGGCTGGCTCAGTTGGTAGACCATGCAACCCTTGATCTCAGGGTTGTGCGTTCAAGCCCCACAGTGGGTGTAGGGATTACTCAAAAATAAAAAATTACTCAAAAATTACTCCATTTTAAAAAAAATGGAGAGACAGAGACAGAAAGAAAGAAAGAAAGAAAGAAAGAAAGAAAGAGAAAAAATCTGTGCAGACAACATAAACAGCAGTTCTCAAGGTACAAAAGCACACCTGATAAAAACGGTCTTCCCTTCATTCACATCAGAGGGTAACTTCCTCTTCTTTTTCTTTGAGACTTGTACATCTAAAGTAAAAAAAAAAAAAAAAACATAACAAACTGAAAAAGACTTAGTGCCACCCACATGACAAGGGGTTACTCCACAGATATATAAAAATCTTGCATAAACAAATAAGAAAAAATCTAGTTAAAAGTGAACAAAGAATATACAACAAAACACTTGAAAAGATGCTCAAACTTACTCTCATAGCACAAGAAATAAGATGCTATTTTTCATTCCAACAGCTTAGCAGAAACCAAAAAAACTAATGAAATCCAATGTAGTAAGGGTGTGGGGAAAAAGACATTCATACATACTATCGTGACTGTATAAACATTTAGAATATTTGAAGAGAAAAAAATACACATTCACATACACAAGGATACACTATATTGGATGTGCGTGCTCACACACATTTTTCCTTACAAAGGTATTAAATAGATACACAAGAAACATTTAATATTGGGTGTCTCCAGAGAGGGGCCCTAAGTGGCTGGGTACAAGGGAGACTCACTGATTTTAAAAATAGACATATATGCTTACATATACATAGAAGACTTCTGAAACAATGTGAAAGAAACAACAGTGGTTACTCTGAGGGACTCTTGGGGGATTGGTGAGAAACTTTTTTTTCAATTTGAGAGAGAGAGCATATGCATGAGTGGAGGAGGGACAGAGGGAGGAAGAGAGGGACAAGGGGACAGGGAGAGGGGGAGAGGGGTTGAGGGAGAAGGAGAGGAGAGAGGGGGAGAGGGAGAGAGAAAAAGAGGGAAAGGGAGGAGAGGAGGAGAGGGCGAGAGTGGGAGAGAAGGGGGGAGAGAGGGGGAGAGGGAGAGAGAGAACTTCAAGCAGGCTGCACACTCAACATAGAGCCCAATGTGGGGCTCAATCCCACGACCCTGGGATGATGACTCGAGCTGAAATCAAGAGTCGGATGCTCACCCAACTGAGCCACCCAGGTGTCCCAAGAACATTTTACTTTCTATATTACACTCTTCTGCACTTTCTTTTTTAATTTTCTGCATTATGTATTGGCCCAGTAATTTTTTCAAGGTAAAGAATGGTACGAGATAGATGAACATGGCTGTTGAATGCAAGGTCTCATAGTCCCCTCAGTATACAAGCTTCTTTGATTCTAAGGTGTCTACCATTCTCTCCTCATGGAAAAAGCTTATTTCCTCATTTTTTTATATGGCCAAACCAATATGCCAGTCTTAACCTAAGGAACCAGTTATTGGCCATTCCTTATTCCGTAATGACCTGTCCTCCTTCAATAAACAAGTTGAGTTTCACCCAACATTCTTTATAAAGGTAGCAACAGGGTTTGATTACAGTTTTACAAAATGCCCCAAGAGGCCCTTTATCCCCATCTTAACTCCTAAAAGTTGTCTAAAATCCACCTCAGTGTTAGGACACAATATCCTGCTGATCCAGTTATTCACTCACCTTGGATAAGCAAGAGACGTAGTACCTCAGCATTAAGCCAGGTTTTAAGTTCCCTGGGAATCTTCACCCTCAAACATCATGCCAAACGTATTTAAAAATCAAAACAAGAACCTTTAGAAGGATTATCAGGTATCCTTTTTAGCACATCTGACAGAACATAAGTTTGGATCCTATTTAAAAAGAGGCCTGTGCTGAACTGCTGCACATTTCTCAGTGACTGATTTCACTTTATTAAAAAAAAAATTTTTTTTAATGTTTATTTTTGAGAGAGAGTGAGAGACAAAGCGTGAGGCAGGGGCAGAGAGAGGAAGACAGAATCCAAAGCAGGCTCCAGGCCCCTGAGCTGTCAGCATGGAGCCTGACGCGGGGCTTGAACTCAAGGACCACGGGATCGTGACCCGAGCCCAAGTCGGACACTTAACCAATTGAGCCACCCAGGCGCCCCTCGGTAACTGATTTTCAGTGCAAAGTCGTCTACAAAGATGCCAGGCAAACCTTCATCCTCTTGCTGTTCACTGTCGGTGTCACTCTGAGCCAGTTCGTCTCCATCATCGACGCTATCGCTTTCCTCCGGGTCGCTGTCCTCGTCAGAATGATCCTCCTCGCTGCTCTCTACAGTTGGGGCCTTCTTGATGGCTCTGCAATGGCACAGTTCAGAACTGACAGGGTTAGGATCTAATCCTATCCAACTTCATGACACGCGTCACCACTGCGGTGATGGGGGCAGGGAAGACATCATGCTCCTCCCAGAGACCATCCTAAATCTTCCTCCATTATCTCCAACGAGCTGAGCTGCTTACTTGTTTGGATTTTGTGTAGGCTTGGTCACCCTTGCTTCTTTATTGTCCTCCCCCTCCTCCTCCTCCTCTTCTTCCTCTTCTGTACCATCCTCTTCTTCCCTGCCATTCTCTTTACTTAATTCCTGATGTTTAGGTCCAAGCCTCTTCTCACCTACACACGGAAGTAAAGAAAATTAGGAATTCACTTAGTATCCAAAACAAGGTTATTTGGACAAGAGTAACTAACACCCCAAGTTCCTAGTTCCTCGGGACTAGGACTAGGACTTTAAGTGCCATTTCCCCCCAGTATTTTTCTTAGTGTATATGAGAGAAAGCATGAGGGAAAAAAGCTAAAGCAACAAGAACCCCTCATCACAAAGACTGCCTGGAAGCCTGTCCCATTCATCAGAAGCCTGAGGGAAAATCAGACTCAGAAGGAGAAAAGCAGCCACTGAGACTCCACAAACAGCCTGCCATCGTGCACCACAGCCGGCAGGGTGCTCACCGTGGAGCCCAGGCATCAACTTTAATCTCGGTGAGTTCTGTTCTCTGAGCTCCTGGTGGCTTAAAAGCCAACTGTTTTCTAAGTAAAACTTAAGCTGTAAGTCTCCCTATTCATAATATTCCATCACCCTCTATTATGAGAAGTTGGGAGAAGAGAGCCAGCAGAGGGGAAAATGAACTCAGGCCCCACTCCTCACTCACGTTCACACCCAGGGGTGGGCTTAGATTCAAATGATCCTATGTTTTGAGACTAGATCACCAGATGGCACAACACGAATCAATAAACAGCTCTATGCTCATTTCTGAGCCTGTAGAATTCAGAGTTTTTCTTAATCCTCAGTCTCATTCTTTCCGTTAATCTTGTGCTTTTGGTATCTTTCACCCAAAATTCTGACAGACTAGCAGGTTCCCTCATAATTTTACCGTAGGTAGAGTTGTTTCCATACTCACCTCAGGACATACAATCCCTCCTGCCCAACACCACTCCATCTTACCTGGTGCAGAGGCAGACTGTGTATTTTTATATTTATCCTTTGCCACGGCCCAATCCACAGCCACTGTCCGCCCTGTCAGACAGAAAAGTAGCGTCAGAAGGTCCTCCTCTTTTTAACATCTCTTATAAATGACTTCCTATTCATCAAAGACATCACCAAAGATGGCCCAAGTCCTGCCAACCAGTCAGAAAGATGGAACCAAAACAGACAAAGAAACTGCTGATTCAGAGAATGTTCGTCCTAAAATAAAGCTCAGAGTAGCCTATCCTTTTTAAAACTTAAGCTTTTATTTTTTGTGTGATGTTTATTTTTGAGAAAAAGAAACATAGAGTACAAGCAGGGGAGGACCAGAGAGAGAGGGAGACACAGAATCCGAAGCAGGCTCCAGGCTCTGAGCTGTCAGCACAGAGCCCAATGCGGGGCTCAAACTCAAGAACTATGCGATGATGACCTGAGCTGAAGTCAGACATTTAACTGACTGAGCCACCCAGGTGCCCCTAAACTTTAAGCTTTTTATCAATAAGCAGTTATTTCACCTTTCTATACAACCACCACACCTGGGATGAGAGAGTAAAAAAGTAAAGAAAGAAAGAATGGGAACAGTGCTTACAGTTAGACAAGTTTCCAGTTAGACTAAGCAAGAGGCAAAACAAATATCTGGAATAATCTGCAATCTACACAGAAGTTACCAAGTCTGTCAGAATTTTGGGTGAAAGATACCCAAAGCACAAGATTAACAGAAAGTTACCAAGTCTCTAAGCCAAGCCCCTCTTTAGTACCTGGTAAATGAACACCCCGAGTGGCCTCACAGTCCGTTTAACAGCCCACAGGTGCTGAATAGTGATCATGACACAGAGGGAGAAATCTGCAAATCCCACATCCCCTAGACAGCAACCAGCATCTATCAGTGATTATTTCAGGGACATTTTTTCCATTAAGGATTTAAATGCGCACTCATAACCAAATAAAGACAAGTGAATAATGTCATGGGTTCTTTCAAGTTGAACCCTAAGATCAAGCACTAGGAATATTTCACCAAAACAGCTTCTATATTAGCAGTAAGACTCTCAACAAATCAAACACCTTTTGAAAATGTAGAAAGTGGGTTACTGTGCTAATTCCACTCAAACACCAGAAATATCTGGGTGAACGGTATGGGTATAAAAAACTTACCTTTTATCTCTTTCATGTTCATGCTTTTGAGAGCTTTTCCTGCTTCTAGGAGGTTTTTGAACTGGACAAAAGCAAAACCACGCATCTTTCCATCTGTGTGCAGATGTACAAAGAAGTTAGAGACAGCAGGTGAGGAGCCAACAAACACCAAGAAGGACACTACAGCAACCAGGGCTGGAAAGATGGCTCAAGTCCTGCCCACCAGTCAGCCCCGAAGCAATAGCTAATGTCTTCCTGCTGAGTATACCCTGGCTCAAGCTTGGGGAGAGCAATGCATTTCCCTAAACTGTAACTTGTCTTCTAAAACCAGTTCTAATCTAACTAAAAATGCCATCCAGGAAATAAGCACTATTTTTGAGTTTTTGCTGTGTCAAGCACGGTGCCTGATACTATATATATATATGTGTGTGTGTGTGTGTGTGTATGTATATATATATATATATATATATATAGTGTATATATATATATATATATATATATATATATATATATATATAATATCTCCTATCATCTGGGGCTCACAGAGAGTATAACGTGAACCTTGTATTTCTATTTCAAATAGTGGATACTATATATATATGTGTGTGTGTGTGTGTGTGTGTGTGTATATATATATATAGTATATATATATATAATATCTCCTATCATCTGGGGCTCACAGAGAGTATAACGTGAACCTTGTATTTCTATTTCAAATAGTGGATACTATATGTGTGTGTGTGTGTGTGTGTGTGTGTGTGTGTGTGTATATATAGTATATATATATATATAATATCTCCTATCATCTGGGGCTCACAGAGAGTATGACGTGAACCTTGTATTTCTACTTCAAATAGTGGTTAGTTCAAGGGTGAAATGGAAAAAGACCATTATGTTACGTCATCTTAATCTAACTCACAACAAATGATGGCGTGCTAGTACCTGGCTTCCTGGGGATGCTTACTTCCAGGACAGCTCCATATTGAGCAAACACCATTCTCAGGTCATCTTCTGAACACTGACACCAAAAGTGAAGAAAAAGAGATATTATCACAGAAAATAAACATGAAACATCAACCATTAAATTAGCCCATGACAAAGAGCTTGAATATTTTTACTCTTTTACTTTTGAGACTAGGACATAAAACATCTCTGAACAGAAGCCATCTTGCTTTGTACCTAATAGACAAAGAGAACAGATATCAGAGAGCTCTTCCTCCCTCCTCCCTATCTCAGCAGTAGTGTCCCAAAAGGAAGGCATCTTCACACTTACTATCCTTAATTAGTCCTTATTTATACAGGCCCATTTTCTGTATTCAACAAGGCTACAATTCATTCCCAGAAGGAATTATGTCCAATTAGACCATCCTGGTGAAGAGTTCAACCAATGAGCACCAACAGCCTTCAGAACAGGTAGTGTTAGTTTTCTCTGTCACTCACCTTAAAGCTTAGGTTCCGAATAATTAACCTGGCTTTCTTATCAGCCACTTTGGGTTTTTTTGGCTTCAGCTCCTTCTTTGGGGACTCTGAATTTTCTAAAAAATAAGAGGCAACAGAATAAGTCTGTGATCCCAAACCACTCACCTCTAGGCCCAGAACATCACAGGAAAGAAGCTACTAGCAAAAGATGACATTTCCCACAGGACTAAGTATGGCAACACCCAGGACCACCAGATTTCCAAAGTTAGAGTTAAATAAAAGACAAAAATGAGTAATAAAATACATTAGATGATTTTGGACATCAAAGGGAAATTTAGGAAGCTTTCAAAGCAGAAGCTATACCCCCAACCACCCACCTGTTCTTCCTCACCCTAAGGGAAAATTCCTTTAAGTTACTAGAAACTCACCATTTTCCCCCTTTTCCTTGGACTTCTTCCTCAGTTTCTTCTTGGCAACAGTCACATTGATCTTACAGCCTTCAAAGGTGGTAATCTCCTTGAGGGCCCTCTGAACATCTTCCAGCATAGAAAAAGTGACATAGCCAAAGCCTCGACATGCCTTACTTCCTGAACAGTAGGGGAAAGGGACAGCACTGTAAGCCAAGAGCCCTAAACCATTAAATCGGCAATGCCCACGGGGCGCCTGGGTGGCGCAGTCGGTTAAGCGTCCGACTTCAGCCAGGTCACGATCTCGCGGTCCGGGAGTTCAAGCCCCGGGAGTTCGAGCCCCGCGTCGGGCTCTGGGCTGATGGCTCAGAGCCTGGAGCCTGTTTCCGATTCTGTGTCTCCCTCTCTCTCTGCCCCTCCCCCGTTCATGCTCTGTCTCTCTCTGTCCCAAAAATAAATAAACGTTGAAAAAAAAATTTTTTTTTAATTGGCAATGCCCTAAACTAGCAGATACTGTCAGGCCATCCCATTTATTAGTTTGCCAAAATTCTCAGGAGGGACAAAAATGAGATTGGCATCCGTGGCCCCTTCCCCACTTTGCTCAGAAATTGACAGGCTTCCTCTTTTAATTTGGTGCCTTCACTGTTAGCCTCTCTTCTTCCTTTTCTGATCATCTTGAGAATATGGAGGGCCCATGATATCTATTACATCCCCAGTGAAGAACTCAACCTCAAAGAGAATGGAACATCACCAGAGAAGGTGGGAAAGGGAAGTATGGCAGCTTTGAAAACTACAATTATGCAGATCAGAAATTAATGCCTGAGGCCCTGACAAAAGAACCTCAATAAACAATAAGCATTGCTTTGGGAGCCTGCAGATACTATTACCATTATTACCAAGCCTTAGCAATCAATATCAAATCTAACCTTTTTCAAACTAGCTGTAAATCTCTTAACTCACTTTTATCTTCAGAACCACACTAAGGTAGGTAAAGTGAATACTATCATCCCTTCTTTCCAAATAAATAACTTAAGATGGAGGAAAGTAAGTGAACTGGCTAACACACCAGAGTGTTAGTAGCTGAATGAATTCCTCATGACTAGCCCCATGTTCTTTCCATGGGACTCCACCAATATAAAGGCGAATATAAAGAGAAGAATATTAGGACCAACCAGATGAATAGTTGCAAATGAAAACTGTAACCCACCTTTGCCCTTTCTGGTTTGCTTTTTCTTGATAACATTTTTATGTACTAAAATGTTAAGTCATTTACTGCATCAAAAAGGAAAAAGACAGACCGAGTAGTCCGCCTATGACCCAAAGAAGAAATACATGCTCTGCTTCTTTTTGAACTACACTCGAACCTACTTCAAGGTAGAAGCCCTCAAACACAGGATGTTGATCCACATATACTGGTTAAAGCTGACACTGCATTAGGAAAGCATACTGTGATTTGGAGATTGGTGTCTTTTTTCTTGGGACTCCTTCTCACAAAAGCCTGCCCACTCAAAGTCAGAAAATTAGAACAAGAAAAATCAGGGCTCTTCCTGATCAAAGACAAAGCAGCTGAAATGTAAAGCAGTTCAGTACCAAAATAAAAGTATGTGCTCACAACATATCTGCACAAAGCATCATATTTTACAACCATCCTGTAAAATTATTCATCTTAAAGAGGTGAAGTCACCTCTACTAAGACCTCATCCCACCCACCCCCAACCCCCACTCCTTGTTCCCATCCCATTAAGTACAACACTCTTTCCAACACATCTTGCCTATCTGGACAGGAAAATACATACTATTTTAAACAGGGGATAAAGCTTGTATTTCTTAAGATTTAGACCACATACACAGAATACAAGGCAAGGTTATACTCTGTCTAAATTCTGAGGACACAAAAGAGAATTCCCATTCAATGGCCTGTTCTTCCCTGGGACAGAACCACCAAGCACCGGACAGTTTGACAACCACAGTAATGAATGTAACTTATAGTAGAACCTAGTACACATATGCCTTTTTTATATAAAACCAAAGGGATGCCTGGCTAGGTCAGCTGTTGGAGTGTGTGACTCTTGATCTTGGGGTTAAGTTCGAGCCCCACACTGGGTGTAGAGATTACTTAAAAATAAAATCCTAAAAACAAAAAAGTTTTATGAATACTAACCCTTTACCACGTATAGATAGATACACTCTATTTAAAAAAATTATTGACCCACTCAAGACCCACTGATGAGGAATGATCTGCAGTTGAAGAAACACTGCTGTGGAGCCCTCTCATCTCTCACTCACCCATATCTATGCTTAAAATGACAAAGAACCAGGCAGGTGTCATAGCCTGTAGAGCAATCAGAGCCATGTCGACAATCCTAACTCTAACCTCTGTTACTAACAAAATAGAAGTTAATGATGGAGGATTATTAGCACACAAGTTAGCCTGTCTGCTCACATACTCAGATACCACGGGGGGAAACAGGGATCCTCAGAATGCCAGTTTCCACCAGTTGTTCTGCTGCAAGGCAAAGAAGCAGCCACTTACAGAGGCAGACTGATGACTTAGAAGGGAGTGAAATTTAACATCAGGTGCCTATCAAGTGTCCCCTGAAGTCTAGGTTAAGAAGAAGGAATGCTTCTACAATTAAAACCCTCACAATTCTTCCTCCTTCCAATACATGCCAACCCTTTCTCCTAGTGATGCGATGAGCAGCACCCAGAGTATAAGCCATGTAGCAGTATTCCACAAATAAGCAAATATCCCCAGTGGCTCAAGCCAAAAATCTTGGGAGTCAGACTTAACTCCTCTTTTTCTCATACCCCACATCTCACCCATCAGCAAATCCTCTCGGTTCTACCTTTGAAAATATCCGTATTCCAATCACTTTTTACCACCTCTGCTGCTACCATCCTGGTCCAACACACCGTATTTCTTACCTGGATTGCAAGAGGCTAATGTCTGGTCTCCTTGCTTTTGTCCTGTTCTCCAAGGGCGGCCTCAGAGGATCTTTTAAAATGTAAGCCAGATCATACTTACTGCTCCCTATCCAAAACTAGTAGCTTCTGGTATCAGAGTAAAAGCCAAAGTCCTCCAAAATCTTTGCAATAGGTCCTACATGATCTGGTACCCTAGAATCTCATCTCCTAATTCTCTTACCTTCACTCACTTATTCTGTCATCCTGTTCTTGCTGCTATTTCTTCAATATACCAGGAGTAGTCCTCTTTATCCTTAAGTATCCTTAAGCTTAGTGTTTCCTCTGCCTAGACTCCTCCTCCCGGACAGACACATGTTCACTCCTTCATCTCAGGCAGGCCTTCCCTGGCTACTCTATAGACAACTGTCATTTCTCACCTCCCAACCCTCCCCCCCCCCCCCGCCAAACACACACCCTCACCAACACAGAGACTCCTTATCCTAATTTTTCTCCTTCGTATTTACCACCATTATCACTATATATATATATATTTTTTTTTTAATGTTTATTTATTTTTGAGAGAGACAGCACAAGCAGAGGCAGAGAGCGAGGGAGACAGAATCCAAAGCAGGCTCCAAGCTCTGAGCTGCCAAGCACAGAGCCCGACTCGGGGCTCGAACCCTCGAACAGTGAGATCATGACCTGAGCCAAAGTCAGCCGCTTAACCGACTGAGCCACCCAGGCGCCTGTATCACTATACGTTTTGCCTATTTGTTTATTGGCTGTCTTCTCCATCTTGAAGACTTAAGAGCAAGTTTTTTGGCTTGGTTTGGGGCACTGCTGTATCCTAATGACCTACAACAGTGCCCAGTACACAGCAGACATTTGAAGAATATTTACTGAATAAATGAGTAAATGAATAACATACTAGTTAGGAGCTTCGGGTCTCATGATCAACTTCTGGATCCATTACTTACAAGCTGTATGAACTTAAACTAAAGTTACCAAATTTCCCCAAGCCCCAGACTCCTGTCTGTAAAATGAGGTTAAGACTGTCCACCCAAGACTGTTGAGAAAATTAAACGAGATTAACACGAGTGGAATTCAGCACCGTGCCTGGCACTCAGTTGACTCTCAACAAGGTTCATTAAAAGTTAACTATTACATTGTTACCAAATGAGACAGCATGTGTGAGCGCGCATACTAAACGGAAAGCGCTTTGTAAACCTAAGGCAATGCCTTGCCTTTCAGAATCGGGCCTCTATGGACTCTTCCAGAGCCGAGTCAGTTTAAAAAGGAAGCTCAATCCCCCTTCCCTTCTCATTGGGGCGGGTCAAGAATTCTACGGCTCGCTGATGTCCTCGCCGGGATCCCGCTCCCAGGAACCCCAGCCCTAGCCTCAGCAGCCCCGCCCCCTTACCTTTCTCAGTCACCACGAAGCACTGCTTCACCGGCCCCACTTGACTGAACAGCTCCTCCAGCTGCTCACTGCGGGCCGAGGGCGGCAGGCGGCCTACAAACAGGGTCAGCCCCGCCATGAGGCTGGGAAACGAAGGCGCGCGAGACCACAAGCAAACCAGGCCCGCGCACGCGAGTCACGGAGCCGGCTTTAGCAGGCCGACCACGCCAACCTGCCCGGAGATTCCGGAAGTGCTCGTCATTCAAAAGAGTCCGGAGGAAAACATGGTGGGGAGGGAGAAAAAACGTTCCGGAATGAAGAAAAAAAAGGTGCCGCCCAGTAGCGGAGCTTCTTGAGCGGGTCTCCACCCCTAGTCCCAGTACTTTCGCCCCGTCCCCTACACCCTGGGCTACTGTAAGGAACAGGAATCGCTAGCTCCTACCCAGTTTATTTATTTTGTTGTTGTTGTTGTTGTTGTTGTTTTTTAAGAGAGAGAGACAGAGTGTGAGCATGGGAGGGCAGAGAGAGAGGAGACACAGAATAGGAAGCAGGCTCCAGGCTCTGAGCTGTCAGCACAGAGCCCTACACGGGGCTCGAACTCACAAACCATGAGATCATGACCTGAGCTGAAGTCTGACTCTCAACCGACTGAGCGACCCAGGCGTCCCTCTCCTACCCAGTTTAAAATCTCACTTCCAGGATTATGGATCCCAAAGTACCACGGCAGGCAGAGGAAGTCGTTTTTTTGCTCGAGGCCTTACATATATTGGCTATTTAATAAATACTTTCTTTAGGGGCACCTGGGTGGCTCAGTCGGTTGAGCATCCGACTTCAGCTCAGGTCATGATCTCTCATGTTTGTGAGTTTGAGCCCCGCTTCAGGCTCTGTGCTGACAGCTCAGAGCCTGGAGCCTGCTTTGGATTCTGTGTCTACCCCCCCCCCCCCCCGCCCCTCACCTGCTTGTGCTCTCTCTCTCCCTCAAAAATAAATAAACATTAAAAATTTAAAAATAAATGCTTTCTTTAGTGCCACCACAGACTCCCAGATTATGTGTAAAAAATGCAACCAGAATGCACATAGATGCACACATCAAACACATTATTCGAACAATTCTCATATTCTCAGAGAATATGAGACATCTGTCACACTATAACAGATAACTATAACTGTGCCAATGACAAATAAAATATAGCTGCCAAAGCGCACACACACACACAGATCACACACAATCATTCTTTCAATAAATATTTACTGAGCTCCTACTATGTGCCAGGCACTAGGATACAATTGGTGATCTAAAAAAAAAAAAAAGAGAGAGTCCCTGCTCTCATGGAGAATCAAGTCTAGTAGGGGTAGACAGACATTCATTTAAAAACTTTACAAATAAATCATAGCATGCACGCTACAAGATAACATGGGAACATACCCAAAGCAAACATAACACATACACATAGACCCAGAAGGCAGGTCCTCCCAGAGACAGGAGAAGACCTTCCCTCGGGTCAGCTTATGGGTCAGTCCCAAGGCTGAGGGATCTTACTGACCAGTGGGAGATCTGGGTGCCCCTAGAACCTGGAGGGCAGAGACTATTTGCCATTTCACTGGGCTCGGGAACCAACCTGTGTGCAAGACTGCAGTACCCTGCAGGACATCCAGCTGAGAAAATGCACTTTTTCAATAATGATTTTTATTTTATTTTATTTTTTAATGTTTATTTTTGAGAGGGGGGGAGGGGCAGACAGAGAGGGGAGACAGAGGATCCAAAGTGGGCTCCGCGTTGATAGCAGAAAGCCTGATGCGGGGCTGGAACCCATGAACTGGGAGATCATGACCTGAGCCAAATTCGAACCTGCAGAGCTACCCAGGCACCCCTCGGTAATTACTTTTAAGTGGTATAATCTGAACACACGGTAAGTAGAAAATTCAAAAAGTACAAAAAGTACAGTGAAAAGTAATTTTCTCTTCAAACCCCATTTGCTTTCAATACATTTTGGATAGATGGGATGACTGATTGATGGTAATGGCAGGGTGGGGGGAGGGGAGAACACTTAACTTTAGATTTATGAAGCTATGGGGCGCCTGGGTGGCTCAGTCGGTTGAGCGTCCGACTTCAGCTCAGGTCATGATCTCACAGTTCCTGAGTTCAAGCCCCACATTGGGCTCTGTGCTGACAGCTCAGAGCCTGGAGCCTGCTTCGGATTCTGTGTCTCCCTCTGTCTCTCTACCCCTCCCCCGCTCATGCTCTGTCTCTGTCTCAAAAATAAATAAACATTAAAAAAAATTAAAAAAAAGATTTATGAAGCCCCAGCTCCAAATAAACAGTGTATGCTCAAAAGAAAACACCAGTTATTTTTAAACACATAACTCAAGAGACGAAGTACTCAAAAACAAAACAGATTTTTAAGGCTGTGGGGTTAATCCTATCCAGGATGAACAGAAACAAATAGACAAAAGAAGTAAGGTGGGTCATTGAAATAAAGTTGGTTTGGGATTCCACATTCCTCCCTCTTCTTTTCTCCTCCTCTTCTGCCCACTCACCACTTTAGAAATCAAAATTCTATCCCCAAAAACTAAACTGCAAGCTTCAGGGCTCTAGCTATAGGGAAGCCTTCCCAGTGCTGGCTGCAGTATACACCGGGTAAAGAACCCTTAGAGGGCTGTTCCAACATCCCTTTGGGCTACCCCTACAGTGCGGTTTTATTATTATTATTTTTTTTAAGTTTATTTATTTTTGAGAGACAGAGAAGAGAGAAACACAGAATCCAAAGCAGGCTCCAAGCTGTCGGCACAGAGCTCAACGCGGGGCTCGAACCCACAAACCACCGCAGGATCACGACTCAAGCCGAAGCGGGCACCCAACCGCCTGAGCCACCCAGGCGCCCCCCTACAGTGCTGTTTTAAATGAGTGTTGTCTCACTCAGACCATCCTTAGAGAACAAAACTGTGTGCCTGTGCTCAACAGGGGGCAGCAGCCACTCACTCACAATGCGGAGGACTTCTCTGTCCCCAAAGGAGGACATCGATTTCAGATACCCAGTTTCCGACCTGGACGACGCCCCCCCCCCCCCCCCCCCATCTCGGGCTTCCAGCCTCAACCTCAGCCCCTCCCCTCCTACCCATTCACATCTGGGAGGCCACGTGGTGCTTCAGTCAGGAATATTTGCTCATCCATCTACCCAGGACACACGCAGGGTTCTTTATTAAATAGCAGGAATTGTGGTGCCCTGCACCACATCAGCAACGTGGCTTCCAGGGGAAATAAATTGTTGGCTTCTCTCTCATCCATCACTGTGCAGGAGCCCGGAAAGGAAGGAAGAAAGGCCTGGGCTGTGCTCTCTCCCAGCCGGCCTCTCCCAGGCCCCATCCCTCTGGTTCCCTTCCCCCTTGCAAGCCAAACCTTCATACAATACCACTTACTTCTTGTTCTTAGAACCTCTCACAGCTGTAGTTAGTGCTATTGTAATTATTTATATGATTGGCTCTTTTATTTAATATTTTATTTTTAAGTCATCTCTACACCCAACGTGGGGCTTGAACTCAAAACCTCAAGATTAAGAGTCACATGCCCTACCGACTGAGCCACCCAGGTGCCCTTACGATTAGTTCTTCAATGTCTGCCCTCCCCCAAAGGCCTTCAGGTTCGTAAGTTCCGGGCTGGTGTCCACCTCGTTCACCTCTGTCTCTTCTGCACCTAGCACGTTGTAAGCATCCAATAAAATGTTTTAAAGACATTGAGTAAACAAGGGTGAGTCTGTCTCTCGGTCCCCTGCAGTGCTGAGAACTGAAGCTGAAGGGTGTATGCATTAGGATCTACCTGGGCTCCTCTGGGAAACCTGCTTTGGGTAAGGGCTGAGGGAAGGGTTGTCTCACCAAAGTATTGGCCTCTATACAAAGTCGAAGGGCTGGGGTCATTCTTGCTGAGGAAAAGCAAAGAAGTTGGAGCTGGTGAACACTGAGCTATATCCCTCCTCCTTGTCTCACTAGCCCCATTCAGAGCCTCCAGACAGAAAAGGAGTGGGTGTATGGAGGGGGGAGAGACAGATAGACAGGCCAACAGACTGACTGGGGGTATGTGGGCTTGGACTGCTCTATCAGAGCGCGTGTGCATGAACTCCGGGGTCCCCTGGTGGGTAGAGTGAATGAGCAGGCTGGCAAGCGTTAGGGCGAGGAAGAGGTGGCCGAGAGTTGAGTGTGAGCAGAGGCAGATGGGAGCATAAGTGGGGAAGAAAGGGAGCAATTTATCCGAGCAGCAAGCACTCCTTGCGTGAGACAAAGCAGCTCCGATGCTGGGTCCGCTACGGGCGGCTACGACAGCAGTGAGAAATGCCTGTAATTAGGAGGCTGGCAGTTCTCTGGGCCTCAGCCCAGAGTGACTATGCAGCAAGAATTTCTGAGCCAAGTTGAGCCAGGTGATGGAGGAGACACGGTCCACACCACTCTAGTTCCATCCCCCACGGTGCCTGCCCCACCCTCTTCTCATTGTCTGCCCTCCTATGACCCTCACTCTCCCCAAACATCACTGACTCTTCCTTCCTCTGAGGTCCCAGACCCTGGACACGCCCCTCAGGCAAGACAGATCTTCATGTGCAAGGAGAACAGTGCATTAATTCTTCCACTAGCGCGTGGACCTTGTCTGGTGAGGGCCCACCCCTCCGGGCCTCTCTGCTTTCCTTCTGGGTCCCCCGCCTTCCTTCTGGGATTCCCAAGAGTTGATGGGCAGACTTGGAAGAAAAAACACTCCCATTCCTGTTTTTCCACTTCAAGCCCGATATGTTGTGCCCCTCTAGGTTTCTGTGATGTGCGAGACGTCTGCCAGAGCACCGGCAGATTTTCACTTTCAAACCTAATCTTACGACCCTGTTTTGGCGCCACTCCGAACTTCCTGCATTTTAGCCAAATGACAAATGCACTCTGCAGAGCGCAGAGCCAAATGCTCTGAACAAGGGAGGGGTTACAGAGTGTCTGGTGGCCAGGGTCTCTGCACGGTGAGTTCTGCTTCGGTGAGTAGGACGGGGCAGGGGTTTGGGAAAGGCAGGCTTTCTTCAGGGAGGATCTGCACCTGAGGGAGATGAGTGCCAGGGAAGAGGGTTTGTGAGTCCGACCTTGAAGAGGCCCTATTGGTAGGTGGAGCAGGTAGTTTCCTCTGTGAATCCAGAAATCCTCTGTAACATGGCAGGGAGATGGCTGGGGATCCCAGATCAAAGTGATCCAGCCCTCGACGTATCATTTCGGTGAAGGACTTTACCACCAACTGGTCCCTAGCCAGCTGTCCACCACAACCTGCAGCCAGGCTCCTAGGAATGCAGACATTTCCACCAATGACCGTGGAGTTCCCGCCTCACCTCTCAAGGCCGGTTTCATCTCTGACCAGCCACTTCCCAGAGAGTCAGAGGGCCTTCCAGGGGTCACTCCCAGGACCCTCACTCATTCCAGCTACAGGACAATACTTGCAGTCAGGAAGGAGGGTCACTGGGGTCTGAGATGAACTCACCCCACCCCAACACCGCTTCTCTTCCCGAACTGATGGAACCGCGGCTGCTGTTGCCTCACCTAAGCTTTTCCAAGAAGATCAGACCTTTCTCTGAAAATATTTTATTGATAAATTAACTCTGAAAGCGTTCACCTCCCACCCAACTGCTGTAGAGTCTCCTAGATGAGCTATGGACCCTTCTATGGGGAAGGATCACATGGGGGACAGGGAGGCTCACTCATACAGGAATGGGATTCCTGGGTATGGCAGAGGTGGGTTTGGGGACTGAAGCCGGTCTCGAGGTCCTCTGAGGACAGCCCCTCTCACTCAGCACCAGAGTGGGGAGTGGTGGTCAGGAGTGGAGCACCTTGGGGCTTTATTGCTGGTGAATGCCAAGGAAAGTGGGACCCCTGCCAGCCTAGAATTGCAGCAGAGGGCATCAGAGCCCAGGGCTCCAGAGGAGGTGGCACTAATTCCCAATCAACAGAGCCTGGCTGCTGACCCACCCACCCAGGGACCCCTGGATGGAGAAGGAAGCGGGGAGAGGTATCTGAGCCAGGCAGGATTGAGGAAGGGTTACAGTGTGCAGGTCTCGGGGAGAACAGGCGCCAGGAGGGGGCGTAGGCTGGTGCACCTAGGGGGGGCGCCTCTTCACAGGTCTATGGTGTCGCTGCCCACGCTCAGCTCGTCGATCTGTCGGCAGGCGTCCAGGAATTGCTCCTGCAGCAGAGCTTCTGCGGCCTGCAGCTCAAGAGTAGGCTCTGGGGAGTCGCGGGAGGGTGGGGACAGGGCCTGGTAAGAGCCTGAGCCCGGGAGGCTAGGGCTGCTTCCCGAGGGCCGCGGGGGACTGAGGACGCAGACCAGCGGACAGCGTGGAGGCCTGTCGGGGCTGGAGCATAGCAGCATGGACGAGCTGTCCCTCGAAAGTCCGCACAGTGAGCCGGAAGAGGCGCTGCTGCCCGCGGGCCAGGCCCCGGGAGAGGGGAGCTCCTGCGGTGCGGGAGAGCCAAGGGCCTCCTCAGACCTCTCATTGGGTCCGGCCCCGGTCTTCGCCCCCAACGAGGCGGTGCGGTAGAGGCCCAGCCCAGGCAAGGCTTCCCCGTAGGCAGGGCCCTGGAAAAGGCCGGGAGTGAGCAGGGCCTCGCTGCAGAGGGCCTCCTCAATGCTGCGCCGCAGGTTGATTGGGGAGGGCGGGCGGAAATCCACGGTGTAATCGCTGCAGGGGGAGGAGGCCGGAGAAGGGGCCGGGTTGGCCGCCGCGCCTTCGAAGCCCCGGCAGCCGCCTCCCTGGAGTAGGAGGTCGGGGCCCGGCCCCGCCAGGGCGCACAGCTGCAGCAGCTCCGCGTCGCCACGCGCGATGGCGCCACCCAGGGGCTCCTTGTCGGGGGGCCCGGTGACCCAGCCCCCGGGCAGCAGCGGGGCCGCGTGGCCCGGGGACAGGCGGAAGAGCTTGGCCCAGCAGCGCGGCGGCACACGGGGGCTGCAGAGCGCCGGGTAGAGGCCCAGCAGCGCCAACGGGAGCGCGACGCCCACCTCGCCCAAGCGCAGGCCTAGCTGGAAGGCCCACCAGGGCCAGGGGCCCTCCAGGCCAGGTTGGCCGCCATAGCCCAGGGCGTGCAGCACTTCGTAGCCCTGCAGGGCTCCGCTCAGCAGCCCGAAGGTGCCCGCCACCGGGGCTGTGCGGGCCGCGCGCCGCCAGGACTCGCGCGGGGCGAAGGGGCTGCGCGCCTGCGGCAGAGGGGTGGCGCCCTTGAAACCAGACCCTCCCAGGGGCGCTCCGGCCCGCCGCCGCCTTCCCCCCCAGCAGGAGAGCGCCAGCAGGAGCCCAGAAAGGAGGGCGGCGAGGAAGGCGTGCAGTCCGCGGGAGGCGAGCCGCAGGGGCCGCAGCGGGCGGTGGGCCGCGCTCCCGAGGGCGGCGGCGGCCGCCAGCCCCAGCCCCAGGAGCAGGAGCGCGGCCAGCCCGGCGGGACACCGCGGCGGGCGCGGCCGGGCCAGCAGCAGGCAGGCCAGGCCCAGGCCGGCGGCCAGGCAGGGCAGCGGAAGGTCCTGCAGCAGCAGCCAGGCGAGCGGGGGCAGCCGGTCGCGGTGCCCATAGGCGTCGTAGAAGAGCGGGAAGGCCCGCGTGGTCCCGGCCGACAGCAGGAGCAGGTCCAGCAGCGCCAGGCAGGGGGCGCCTGGCGGGCAGCGCCAGGGCAAAAGGGCTAGGGCCAGCAGCGCCAGCAGGGCCACTAGGCCGAAGAGCGTGCCTACCCCGTACACGTGGGCCTCCCAGGCCAGCCCCCAGCGAGCTCTGGCCTCTGCCCAGTCGGCCTCCAGGGTCAGGAAGAAGAGGGCCCTCGGGGCCACAGGAGGCTGCCCCTCGCGTTCAGGCAATTCTCCCACGCTGCAGGACCCTGGCCCACACTCTGGCTGCACGGAAGGCTTCCCAAGGCTGGCAGGAGAGGGGTCATCCGGGCCAGAGGTGGGCCTGGTGGGGTCTGTGGGCAAAGAACGTTTGTCTGAGGCAATTATGCAGCCCTCCTCCTCCCCTCCCCACAGCCGGTGACCTGTATACCAGTCAGAGTCTCATAGCATCTAGGACACCCTTGTCTGAAATACAAGGCTCACCCTCTCAGCTGCTCGCCTTCCCCTCCCCATCAAACTCCTCACACAACACTTTCAGCTCTCATCCCTTCCCCCCCCCACCCCTAACCCACCCCCCCACCCCCGCCCCCTGCTTTGTTCGTTTCCCTTCATCACTCTGTGATTCTACTGAAAAGAGTTTTCAAGAAGCCACAGAACTTTACAACCGGAAGGACCTGGAGAAGCCCCCTCTAGTTCAATCCTCTGACGAGAAAGAAAGCTTGATGAGAACAAAGATTTGTGTTTGCTCTGCTCACATCTGAATCTCCACGCCTAAAATGGTACCTGGCCCAGAGTTGGCGCTGAGCAGATATTCGCTGAATAAATGAATCCTCTTTTTGCCCCATGAAAAAAACACCGAGGCTCTACAGAGAAGCGAAGTGACTTGTCCAAGGTCACAAATCGGCAGAGCTGCCACTAGAATCCAGATTGAAGCACCAGTCTGAGCCTCTTCTCGTGATTCCAGAACTTTTTCATGACACTGATTTGCTTACCTCTTATTCTGTGCCCCTGACTCCCGACTCCCACCTTGGTGCTAAGAGAAGCTTCCCTTGCCCCTTTTCAACTGCCTCCCCCTTTCTGTCCCTTCAGGAATAGCCCCTACACACATATGCATGCAGGCAGCAGAGGGAGAGGTAAGACATTCCCGTCCCCAGCACCTGAGGAGAACACAACCTTTCCCATCCACAGGCCTTCCTGTCTGCCACACCCCCAACCGTTGGCTTACTCATGGCCATCGTCCCCATCCTGACTCAATCACAAAGCCATTGGTCTAAGACCAATATATTAAGACTCTTAATATATAAGCCACTTCAGTTCTCCATTTTATAGGTGACATTGAGATGGACTCCCCGGGGGGTCTCAAGGCTACCCTTGAACTCCCCGGAAGGAACCACTGGGAAGATCATAGTGGGATAAGGTGCCATCTTCGTGAGTGAGCCCCTCAGGTGCCCTAGGGTTTGCTAACTTAGGCCCCTAGCCCCACTCTGTGCACCAACACCTTCCCCACCCTCCCTGGGGAAAGGGAAGTCAAGTCAAAGAGGGTGAGGAGTAAGATCCCTAATTTACTTTCCTGGAGCAAGAGAAGAGTTGGAAAGAGATCCAAGGATTCTTCCCACGGCCAAGCAGCAAAAGAAGATGCTTCAGGCTGAAACTCTCCCTACTCCACCTAGCAAGCTCAGCAGAATGGCAGCTGCAAACACTATGGAGGGAGAAACATGGTGGTGAAGGATGGAGACACCCTGGTGAGGAGGGGAAGGTGCACAGGAGGCAGGTGCAGAGTGAGGGAGGGCGGGTCTTCTGACAGCCAGACCCCTGCCCCAGCAGCCTGGCCGTGCTCCAGCCTTGCCCCAGCTGTACAATATAGGAAGACCCCAGGTGCGCTCCCACCCCCAGGCACTGCCAGCTCAGGCTGGGAACATGCAAAACACAGCAATCCTGAGGACAAGGAAAAGGAGTGAGGGGGGCAGAAAGCAGCTCTGGAGAGAGAGGAGGGGAAGATAGAATCAGACAACTGGGGAGGGCAGAGAGGGAGCAGCCAAAAATTAAATATACACAGCTTGCTGCCTACTGCAAATGGCAGTATGTGCCCTGGTTCCTGTTCCATCACATTCCTCAAGTCTGAATTGGGGAAGAGCACCTATTGCATAAGGCTGTTAGGAGGATAAATGGACGACGTGTCCAAAGCTCCTCCGAGTGCCTGGTGCATAATAAGCATTCGAGATGTGATCGTTGTTGGTATCATCATTATCAGCTAATGTTTATCACCGATCAGTCATCGGTTTGTGTCCGCGGGAGTATGACTATTTCTGGCCTCAAACTAGTTCTTGATTTAACTAACGAAAGGCTGCTGTCTCTCAGCACGTCCTAAACTTGCTTAGGAAGACCACCGTTAGTCAAATGAGCAAACATCAACACATCGTTTCACTGTGCGAACCCTATCTGAAGAACACCATTTGGATGGACTGACCACCCCTGAGTGCCTAATGAAGACACAGACAGGAATTAAAAGGGGAACCATTCAGCTGGGATGGCTTGCTCCTCAGGGGTAGGCATCAGTCCCACATGAACAGGATCAAATACTTGCACCTCCTCCTTCAACCCCCTTCCTTCGTCCTCTCAGATGCTCTTGCCCAACCACTTCTGGAAAGTGGATGAGTTCGCTTGGCGTTTCCTCGGCTTTAGCAGGCTCTGCAGAAAGGCAATGAGACTGTGCCCGGGAGCCCCACAGCCTGAGCCAGCCTGGCACCCCTCACGGCCTCCTCTTTGCTCACTGTGCAGACAAGTACAGCTCTCAGAGGTCTGTCCTACCTCACCTTCCTCTAGCTCCACTTCTTACCCAAGGGCCAAAAGAAACCCCATCTGTCACCTCCGTCCCAAAGCACTGTGGCAAGGAGAGCAAGCATTGAACATTACTGAGAAGCCAGAAGAAAATCAAAAGCAGAAAACAGGCAAAGTGTAGGCGTAGCTCAGGTGTCAGAGGAGGGAGTTCTGAACTAGGAGCATTCCTTCCTTGGGAGACTGGGCATACCCTGTGTACCCGGGGTTGGGCCATGTTGTAGGCAGGGACAGGCAGAGAATACCCAGCTTCTGTCTTTGGAGAGTCCATTTGAGCTCATCCCCTGTTTTCCCACTTGAGGCTTGCCCAGAAAGAGCCCTCGGTCTCCCCCAGAGGAGTCCAGAAGATAGTGACTTCCTAGATCCCTCTCTGGAGGAGCCCTCTCTTACAAGGTAGTCCCACTCTGGCCCTGTGGCCCCTCTTGACCTCGGGGGCAAGAAAGGAGATAGGATGTCAATGTGAGTAATTGGTAAGGTCACAGCTGGCTGGGATGGAGTCAGGGAGAGGGGCCTGCTCGATTTATGGAAAAGTCAGGCCTGATTATCTACCAGCTGCCCAGATCAAAGGGCTGGGGAATCTCTCTCTCCCAATAGAAGCTGTGGTCCATTCAGCGTCCTGGCCCCATTCCTCTCCCCACCCCCACCTCTCGGATCATAGAAGATTGATCCTCTTTGTAAGGGTCACTGGCATTTGAAATACTGGACAACTGTAAAGGGCACAGATGACAGCCAATCAGAATAGATGTCGGCCAGGGTGTCCGGGGAGTGGAGGGGAGGGAGTGCTCAGGGGGCTAAGGCCAGTGGCTACTTATCAACTGGTAGGAAAGTCTTGCGATATGTTAATGGCCTGCACAACTTCTTCCAGCTGCATGCTAGTTCTGTCCAAGGTGAAGGGGACCCAATTCAAAAGAGAGGTCCTAGAGTCAAAGGTTAACCACACCTAGGTTAGAAAGATCCCAGAGGAGACAGGGACTCCCCTTGTCCCCTAATACACTGCTGGCTTGAGCAAGGCCCCTTGGCCTTCTCTTCAAGGGGCCTGTCGCCCTCCTGGGTTTATCTGAGAGAACTAGCCAGGAAGAGGCTGAGTTCCTGCAGCCGTCAGTAAGGAGCGGGGAGGGGGTGGGGCAGCGAGCTGCGCTTCCTCTGATACTGTCCAGACTCATTAAACCTGCCTGGCCAGCACTGTCACCGAGGCTGACAGACCGCCAGCCAGCATCCTTCCCCCGGGGCCACAGAGCCTGCCCCCCACCCCACAGCAGGTCTCTGGATGGGGAGGGGACAGCAGCCTCCTCGCCCACATGCCGGGAGCAGCAGTGACTGTTCCAGAGTGAGCTACAGCCAGGTGCTGTGTTAAGTCCGGAACTGGAAGAAGCTGGGGGACCAGTGCTTTCCACTGCGGAGCTGGTTCCTACTGTGAAGGGCTGAGTGGATTCACAGCTATAGTAAATGCTTTGCAGAACAAGGCTGGGCCTAGGGGTCCCTCTTCGTGGCTCCCTTGGCCTCACCTACCGGAGCCTGAGAGTGCTCTCTGCCCTGTGGGTCATGGTGGCCATCACATCTTGGCGCCAAGGTTGCGGGGTCAGAGAGGTAGGCTCTGGAGGTGCATCTGGGATGCAGTAAAGGCAGAACCAACGTTAACAGCTACTATTTAAGAAACTTCAGCTTCATGCCCAGCCTCATGCCAGGAGCCTACATGCTCTGGAAGCTTCACAATAACAAGATAGGTACTATTATTAAGCCCTAGATACTCGAGCAAATTTAGGCTCAGGAAGAGTTAATAACTTTCCCGAGGTCACCCAGCCAGTTGGTCAGTGAACTGGGATTCTAAGCCAAGTCTCAAGATTCCAGAGCCCCTAGTCTTTCCTCTGCACCACCAGCCTGTCTGGGTGCATGTTCTGAAAGACTCCTTTAAATAAGGGTGGCGTCTGTCTGCTGAAGGTCTTCTCTTCACTGTCTTCCCAATGAGGGGCCCAGTTCTGCCCATATCTGACAACATGTCATGTCAGATCAGACGGCAAAGGAGAGAGCCCCAAGGTTGGGGCGCGGGGTGGGGGGGGGGTGGTGGAGAGGCAGGCCAGGCAGACTGGAGTGAAGGGTGGAGTTGGTACTGAGGCTGTGGGAAATCATGAAGGAGTCCCTGTGTCTGTCTGCCTCTGATACATTTGTCTACATCCTGCGCTGCCTGTGGTTGCAAAACTCCCGGAGGACCATTAACTTAACTCTGTGTGGGACCGTCCCCAGCAACACTTGTTCTCAGACCATTAATATGTATCGCCATGGTGACGATGAAGAGAACGGTGATTATGATTATGATGACAACGAAATAAAAGAGCCCCAGAACGCCAATGAGTGGCTAGCATGTAGTAACTGCTAAATAAATGTCACGTGCAAGTGAACTGGACACTTACCTAGTGATGCTGTTGCAACCGTGACAGACCTTAGGGAAGCAGCTGGGTCCAAAGGGCCTGAGCTTGGGAGCTTTCTCTCCAGGGGGGTGGGGGATGGGGGCACAGTGGTGCCAAAGAACCCTGCAAAAGGAGCACGTGGGGTTCAAGCACTATCCTGCCAGCCAGTCTTGGCCGTTGGGGCTTTGGAGAAAATCCTGTCCTTCCCCAGATCTTGCCCTAAGGGAGCCAATGTATACCGAACAGGAATTGTAGCCACATGTACGCTGGGAGCTAAGCTTCAAGGACCAAATCAGACTCAGTATGGCAAAGAGGGCATTTCCCCATAGGAGCAGTGGCCCGTGTCCCAGGCCCGGGGGGGAAAAGCAACACAGAGTCAAAGAAGACAGGGAGGTCTGATTAGGCCCCTAGCACAGTGCCTGGCACGTAGAAGTGTGCCCTAAGTGTTTGTTGCAACAAAATAAACACTCACCTGGAGAATCGGAAACTCTAGAGGCAGAGCTTGGGGATCGAGTGGGGCCTAGAGGGCTTGGGCCTGAGAAGTTCCGCAGCGGGGACAGAGTAGTGCCGAAGAACCCTGCAAAAGGAGCCCGGGCTGAAGCTTCCTCCTACCTGCCACGCTGCCCGGCAGGGGCTCTTCTCCAGATGGGGTAGGTACTCACCAAAGGGTCCCAAGCGCCCAGCAATCTCTGCCAGGCTGGCCCGCAGGCTGGGCAGCAGGGGCAGCGTTCGATGCCCAAGCGTGGGGGCTGCGCCTGCTCTCAGTGCCATGTCAAACTTCAGCTCCAGCTCGCTCTGGCGGAGCCTGGGAGGACTGGATGGAGGTGCCGTAGCTGTCAGAGCAGTGTCCCAGGTGACAGTGCCCATCCCGGGCTGATAGGGAGCAGTGGGCCGGTCAGTGGGCCCAGAGAGGGGGAATGTGGACTCTGGAGACTGGGAGGAGGCCCAGGGCGTAGAGCTGCCTTCAGCAGAGCCCCACTCCGGGGGGGAGTTCCCAAGGGAGCCCACCAGCAGTTCCCAAATGGGGTCGGTCCTCAGCCCCCTGGCCACCTCTTCCTCTGGCTCCCGGCTGGGCCCAGGAGAGAGCGGCTGGGTCTCTGTGACAGAGATCCCCCAGGCAGCAGCAGGTCCCCGAAGGTGGAATTTGAAGTTAAGTCCCAGGTTGAGAGACAGCATAGAGGCCTCACTCTGAGGTGGTGGGGTCAAAGTGGTGAGAGGGACACCCGAGACGGAGGAGACAGGCTGGGGGCCCACAGGAACAGCAAGCAGGACCCAGCAGAACAGCCCCAGACAGCCATGCCCTGCCATGGCCCCACCTGGCCGTGGGTGGTGGCCTCAGTGGGCAGGGGGCTCAGTTCTTCAGCACCTTTTGAGCTTGAAGATCCTGGAGAGAGGAGAGGCGCTATGAGCGCTCGCTGCCTGGGATCAGATGCCCCAGAGAGAGGTTGCTGATCACAGAGAAGCAGGTGGTGGGGACAGGACGCAAAGGGCTCTGCCCAAGGAGAGTTGCCAGCTCCTCCCTCCATTCAGGCCCAGAACAGATCTCTTCCCTGTGGTTCCCCTTCTCTTCTAGCTAAAGCCCCTCTCCCCAAACCCCTGCTCCCCAACCTGCTCAATCTGGGGGCTGGGGCCTAAAGGCAATCAGCCTCCCTCATTCTCCCTGATAGCTAGGGGGGGCACTCAGACTTCCCGACTCAGATCCTTTCCCTCCCTCTCTTCTGTCTCGCCTCCTGTCCTCCCTCGGATATTTATTGAGGCCTACTACGTGCCAAGCACCCTTCTGCTTGTACAACTGTGAGCAAGCAACACTCATGGAGAAGCCTCACGCTGCTCCCGCCCCCCACCCTGGGCTCCAACCTGAGATGTTGGCACCCTCTCTCACTCAGACCCCAAGGAACACAGGGCCCTGGGAGGGGCAAAGCGCAGAGCCCAGCGATCAGGCTGAGGTGGAGAAGGCAGCCAGGCTCCCGCCAGAGAGGCAGGGTGCCCTGGTCTGGCAGAAGCTGTCCCTTCGGCCTTTCTCCTCTTTCTTGGGGCTTGGCCTGCTCCCTTCCCCTTAACCCTAGAAGTATTTGGGGGGAGGGGCAGCTTGGCCAGCTCCGGCTTCCCGGGGAAGATGGCCAGGCAGGCAAGCCCCGCAAGGGGCTGCTGCAGCCGCGTCCTACCTCCTCCCTGAATACCCCCTCCATGAACACACATCTGGTGGGGGAAGGGGAGGGTGAGCCAGGGATACACGTGCACCCGGCCCCCTTACATCACACACAGCCACACCTAGCACCCGTGACACACTCACCCTTCACACACCCCTGCACACACACGTGTGCACACACCCACATCCGATTCTGCCAAGCCCCCTCCCTCTTAACACGGGTTCAGACCCAAGCTCTGTGAGCTCCCAGCCTCCTCTCTCTCTCTCTCCCTCTCTCTCTCTCACACACACACACACACACGCACACACACGCCTCTCACAGACACGCACAGTGTATACAGTCACACAGAGAGGCACACACACCCCTACACACACATTCACACACTCCGTGCAGACACATCACACACCTTCGTCCCCCTACACACCCACCGCCCCTCGAAGGCTCGCTCGCTCTCTCGCTCACGCTGCTCTCGCCCTCTCTCTCCCCCTGCCCGGACCCGCCGACCTGTTCCTCTCGCTCCCTCCCGCAGGCGGGTCTCCTCTGCCAAGTCCCCCGAGAACCGGAGGTCGCGGCGGCCCAGGCGCCCAGCTGGACAACGCTCCGCCGAGTCTCGCCCGTTCTCTCGGTCGCGCCCGACGCCCCCTCGGCGAGTCCCGGCGACCGCGGCTACGCCGCCACACTGCCCCCGGTCCGGCTTGGCCCTGCCGGCGACCCGCAGCGCGGTCCCCCGCCGCCGGCCCGGTCCGGCCCTGCGCCCCGCGCTCCCTCCCCGCGGCGCCGCCTCCTGGCTGCGAGCCCCCCGCTCCCCGGCAGAGCCGCCCGCGCCGGGCTCCGCGGCAGCCGCGCTCTGACCGCCCTCCCTCCCTCCGCCAGCTTCCCTCGATCCCGCCCCTCCCCCTCCCCCTCCCCCCCGCGGCCCGCCCCCTACCCCGGCCGGCAGGCGGGCGCGCACCGCAGCGCCCAGCGCCGCCGCCTCTGTGCCCGACGCCCCGACGCGCGCTCATTCACCCGGCGCCGCCAATCGGCCGCGGCGAGCGCGGGAGCCTCGCTCTCGGCCCGGCGCCGGCCGCCGCACACTCCCTGGGCGGCCCAGCACACACATCCGCACGCCCTCCTTCCCCGGGAAACACAGCCTTGGGCCGAAGCCCCGCGCGCGCACACGCGTGCACACACACACACACACACACGCGCGCGCGCGCGCGCGCGCGCGCGTACGCGGCAGCCTGCCCCAGGACGGCACCCCGGGCCGGAAGAACCACGGCGTTTGTTAAGCCGTCAGTAGAAGTGTAATATCTCATTAGTCCTCACCACAATCCTCTGGGTGTCCCCATTTCACAGATCGGTAAATTAAGGCTCAGAAAAGTACCGAATTTGCCACAGCTTGTCAGGGACCTCGTACCCAGTCTCTCTGCTGCCCTCTCTACAACCTGGTGGCTTTCGACAGTTGTACCGCTACAGGGGAGTGCCGGCAACACTTCACAGGTGAACTGCAGGATGTCAATCAGTGTGTACCCTTTTTTTTTTTTTTAAACTGATCTCCCCCCAAATACTCAAGAGTTTCAGAAATGTATGCCAGCAAGAATGCTGAGCCTAAACTGCATGTGAGGCGTGGATTATAACTTTTTTCCAGCAAGAGATGAAAGGAGAACAGTGAAGTCAGAGTGTGCAGCTTCAGGAATGTGAAAGCCCAGGCCAAGGCTAACCCAGTGTTGAAGATGACAAATGAGCCCAGTGGTCACTGTGGATACTTTATGGACCCTATTATACTGTCCCAGCGACTGATTTAAGTAGTTCCAGCTCTTCTGTTTGTATTATCTTGGGTCTCTAAATCCCTCCAAGTGTTCCTCCAAAAATGCTAGTATTTAGGGGCGCCCGCTGGCTCTGCCGGTAGAGCATGCGGCTCTTGCTCTCGGGGTTGTGAGTTTGAGCCCCACGTTGGGTGTGGAGATGACTTGAAAATAAAATATTTTAGGGGCGCCTGGGTGGCGCAGTCGGTTGAGCGTGCGACTTCAGCCAGGTCACGATCTCGCGGTCCGGGAGTTCGAGCCCCGCGTCAGGCTCTGGGCTGATGGCTCGGAGCCTGGAGCCTGTTTCCGATTCTGTGTCTCCCTCTGTCTCTGCCCTTCCCCCGTTCATGCTCTGTCTCTCTCTGTCCCAAAAATAAATAAAAACTTTGAAAAAAAAAAAAGAAAATAAAATATTTTAAAAATGCTGAAACAAAATAAAAATAAATACTAGTATTTAAAAGTATCAAGAGAACATAAAACAGGAGGCTCCTTGCAACCCATAAAGCTGTCCTTCAAAATCCAGACATCCCGTTGTGTTCCAAGCATTTGTGCTGGATGCTTTAAGAATATCCTCACTTATTCCTTATCACAAGCCAGAGAGAGAAACATTATTGTCACTGTGCTATGGCCTTGGATGTGACCCTGACCCCTTTTCCATCTCCCCCTCCCCTGCTGCACTGTAAGGTTGGGGAGGGGCTGCTGAAAGAGTTACCTAGGGCAGGTTCTGTCTCAGTCGCAGAGATCTCACATAGAGAGCTCGCGTAGTCATAAAGAGCTCACATAGAGAGATGCCCGGGTTAGGTGCTCAATGAATATTAGATGAGTAAATAACAAACAAATGAATAATTCTGGAGTCCTTTGGACCATGGGTTGTGTTTCAGAAAGGCATCTAGGGCTCACCTTCTCATCACAGAATCCCTTCAATTGGTGTAAGATAAAATCAGGCAACCCACGGATCCCTTTTCCAGGGGATGCCTACGATGAAGGCTGGTATTTCTTCTGGGTCGCTAAACATAACATTGCGAAGGGCATTCCCTGGATGCATCCTCTGGGATCGCTATAGGATCCCTGTTTTAGTAGGGATCCTCCCCCCAGGCCCTTTAGGGGCTGCCTGAAGGCTGCATACTGGGATCCAGCCTCTAGTTTTCTCTCATATACTTAATAAAAGTTATCCTGCTAGAGACACTTCCCTTGAATCCTCCTCATAGAAGGGCTCATTTCCTGCTAATCGTGTTCACTTAAAGACTTCTAAATGGAAAGACAGAAATAAACACACCCCAGAACATTAAAACAGCAATCTTCCATGACCAAGTAGGGTTATTCCCAGGAATTATATTTAAAAAAATATATTGAAAAGGGAAGTTAGGGTTTTGGGTTAAGATGGTGATTAAATGCATATATCTAATTTCACTCCCTCCCCAAACCCCACTAAAATTTCAATAAAGAAATTTTTAAATCAAGAGATAAACCCTGAAGGATGGAGAGAACAGGAAAACAGACAACAGCCACAGAATTTTTGAAGCAGGATGGCAGACAGCCATGCGGTTACTGACTTATCAGCCCTGAGGAAAAAGACATCTCAACTGGCAGTGGGGAAAATGGAGCCAACTTGATTTACATTGCAAGGTTCTCAGAAGGCACACAAACTCCCAACCAAGGTCCCTCTGGAACTGTGGAAGAGGTTGCTAAAATAAAGGCCATGATGAAAAGCAGTTAAATCCCTAGATTTTTTCCCTAACTCCAAGCCAGGGGACTACAAGTCCCTCCCCATCCCAGCCATGGTCTGGAAGATTTTCCTCTGAGGATGGTAAGATAGAGAGGGTAATTGGGGGCGCCTAGGTGGCTCAGTCAGTTAAGGGTCCACCTTCAGTTCATGTCACGATCTCCCAGTTCATGAGTTCGAGCCCCGCATTGGGCTCTCTGCTGTCAGCACAGAGCCTGCTTCAGATCCTCTGTCTCCCTCTCACTCTGCCCCTCTGCCGCGCTCTCTCTCTCTCCCAAAAATAAACATTAAAAAAAAAAAGAGCGTATCTGGATTGGAGAAGCTTCAAATGCATTTGTGAACAGAGATACCATCCTGAAAATACTAAAAACAAGGGGATTAAGTGACCATGTCATATGGCACAGAACCTAGCCTTCCCAAAGTGCTCGGAGTAGGACCTTTGCTGTTTAGGCAGGAAACTGGAAGATTCTACTCTGGGGTATTTCACCAGCCCTAGAGGGAAGACCTAAAGATACTAACATAGAGGTTTCCCCCAAAGCAACCCAGCTGTGTCACCCTACAGTGGCAAATCCAGCCTGTGAGTTGGCTCAGAGTTTTTGACTAGCCCTCTAGCCCTCCACAACCTTAATCATGGCCAAACATTCCCAGACATGCAGGAAATTTTCTAATGCAAAGAGAGAGACAAAACAAACAATAAGAGAAGTAACTTGCAGGAAACAGGTTATACAGAGAGAAGAAAGGGTCCAAAAAGCCCATTTTTAAATTTTTTTTTCAATGTTTTATTTATTTTTGGGACAGAGAGAGACAGAGCATGAACGGGCGAGGGGCAGAGAGAGAGGGAGACACAGAATCGGAAACAGGCTCCAGGCTCTGAGCCATCAGCCCAGAGCCCGACGCGGGGCTCGAACTCACGGACCGCGAGATCGTGACCTGGCTGAAGTCGGACGCTTAACCGACTGCGCCACCCAGGCGCCCCCAAAAAGCCCATTTTTAATATCCCTAGAGAGATAAGACAAGGTAGTACATCTATGAAACAAGAACAATATGCTATACAAAGGAACATCCAGAATATAGCAAGAGCAACAATTGTGTCTCGAAAAATAAAATCATGACAGCAGAAACAAAACGTCAGTAGAAAGGTAGGAACATAAGTTGACTAAATCTCCCTAGAAACCAAGCAAGCATACTAAGAAAATAAAACAAAAGAGTAAAACATTACAGGACAATTGCAGGAGTTCAACATCAAAATAACAGAAGCTCCAATAAGGAAAAAAAAAAAGGTGAGGGGGTGGTGCCTGGGTGGCTCAGTCATTTAAACATCTGACTCTTGATTTTGGCTGGGGTCATGATCTCGCAGTTCTTGAGTTCAAGCCCTGCGGAGGGCTCTGCTCTGTGAAGCCTGCTTGGGATTCTCTCTCCCTCTCTCTGCCCCTCCCCCCACTTGCACTGTCTCTGTCTCTATCAAAAAGAAATAAACTTTTTTTTAAAAAAAGGAAAAAACAAGGGGCGCCTGGGTGGCTCGGTCGGTTAAGCGTCTGACTTCGGCTCAGGTCATGATCTCGCGGTCCGTGAGTTTGAGCCCCGCGTCAGGCTCTGTGCTGACAGCTCAGAGCCTGGAGCCTGTTTCAGATTCTGTGTCTCCCTCTCTCTCTGCCCCTCCCCTGTTCATGCTCTGTCTCTCTCTGCCTCAAAAATAAATAAACGTTTAAAAAAATAAAAAAAAAAAAAAAAAGAAAAAACAACCCAGGAAAATGGAAGAGAAGATATTCCTCAATGAACTAATTTGAGGAAATTTTTCAGAACAGAAGGACGTGAGTTGCCAGGTCATTAAAGGTGTGTCCACTAAGACCCAACACTTTAGATGGAAATAAACTCCCACCAAGGCAAATTAAAGAGAAGCATCTAGAAACTTCCAAAACAAAGTAACATACAAAGGATTAGATACCAGAAAGGCTTTGGATTTCTCAACAGCAATGCTAGAACTTAGGGTGACCTTGCCCACTGACATTTCCAGAAAAGGTTCTGGTCAACTCTCAGAGAAGCCAAAGCCACACCAAGAACCAGAGGCTCTGCTCGGCATCCCTCTTCCTGGAAGTCTCCACCTAGTACAAAACCATCCTGTCGTTTACCAGCTAGATCATTCTTGCTTCTCGGCATTTTTTTAGGAATACGCACAAATGTGGTGAAGGCATAAACGAAAGCTGCGTGGGGCAGCCCTCCCCTAGGAGGTCAGAGCTTCTTCCCGGGCGTCCAGAAGGCCAGTGCCTGCAGGTGACTGACTGCCGGCTCTCTCCAGGAGACGCGAAGAATGTAGAAGTGAATGGAAGGAACAGCGGTGAAGGGAAGGAGGCCTGAGGAACAGAGATGGGGACCAAGGAGTCCTGCCCTGCTCAGGTCCCCATCCTTCTTTCCTCCTGCCACCGGCTCCTAGGCTAGGAGAGCTGAGGCAGGCTGGCAGAGGGTCCCTCCAGTGAGTTCCTGCATCTCATCTCTTTGT
Source organism: Prionailurus viverrinus (assembly GCF_022837055.1). Classification (NCBI taxonomy): domain Eukaryota; kingdom Metazoa; phylum Chordata; class Mammalia; order Carnivora; family Felidae; genus Prionailurus; species Prionailurus viverrinus. Next base: position 145,491,970 of record NC_062562.1, read on the forward strand.
GTCTTTAGCTCTTGGGGATTAGGGTGGAGAGGGCAGGGGTCAGGGAGGTCTGCTGCACACATTATGTTGTAATTTAAAAAAAAAAAAAAAGAAAGAAAGAAAGAGAGGACCGGTGCTTTAATCTTTTGACAGGGACAGCTGCTCCCAGGAGTCTGCTTGGTGGGTCTCTATCTCCTTGTTTCTGCAGCCCTGAGACTTAACTCAACCTTACTGTGCTCCAGTGTATCAGATTCCTCATTTGTAAAATGGAAATAATAGTAGCCCTTCCCTCACAGAGTCACTGAGACCACTAAGTGAGTTAGTATCTATGAAGTGCTTTGAACACAGATGTACCGTAGAAGCGTTTGCTGCCGTGTTACTATGGTGTTAGGGTTCCAGGAGTGACAAATAAAGCCGCTGGGCGGGGGGCTGGGGGGGGGGGTGGATGGAGGCGGAGAAGTTTGGGGGCAGGGGACCGAAGAGATCGCGGGGTGATGGGGAAACAGGGGCAGCGGGGACAAGGGGGAGATGAAGGTGTCTGGGGGAGGAGGATTCCTACCAGGGGATGGGCCACAAGGGCCGCACTAGCCAGCAGGTAGAGGTAAAGAGGCTGTGGCTGGGAGGAGCTGTGATACCATCTGTAAGCTTGATCTGTTTAAGTTTTATAGGGCAGAGTAGGCCCCAGGGAAAAGTGTCCTGATTCTCACATCCCTGTGAAAAAGCACACGCCCTGCTTAGAGCAGAGGTCCCCTACTCTGGACCACCCAGGCGCAGGATGGGGGGTGGTGCTGAGCGGACAGGTCCATGGCCGAGCTGGGGGCTCAGCGGCAAGCCCCTCCTCCCACACATGTGGGGGGGGGGGGGGCAGACTCAGCCGGGCTCTGGTGTTGGACAGCCTGAAGCCTTCCCACAACTGCCAGGGGGACTCAGCTGTTTCCCCGCAGCAGGGGGAGCGGCCACCCTGAGCCCCTGCTGCCCGTGACCCTCTCCCTTCCCTGGTTGTGTCCCCATCCTTCACGGGCTCGGAGGACAGAGAGGAACAGCCAAGGGGCCTGTGGGGTGGGGGTGGAGGGTGCTGGAGGCCACACCAGAGCCGCTACGTTGACATCCACAGCACCCACGTGAGGCCTGGTGAGGGTGCCGCGGGAGGGGGGCACCCCCTTCCAGCAGAAGAGAAGCCAGCAGCCCCAGCACAGGCCCCATGCGCTAGCTCTCCTCGGCGGGCTTCCCTCACCCCTGCCACCGAGGGCTGGGAAGGAACCTTAAAGCAATCTCTGTTCCTCATCTCAGCCCTCCTCCCTGCTTCCTGAGACGCGATGCCTTGGTTGTGTAAATGGCAGGATGACCAAATGGCAAAGTTGATGCTGGGGACACTCAAAAATCCACCTCGCCTCCCAGAGGGCCTGGGCTGGGCAGGGAATGAGGGAGGGGACGTTCTCTGTGTCTGGGCTGCTGGGAGAGAAGAGAGGAAGCCTTCTGGACACCTTCCGGTCCTTTTGCTCCCTCACCCGCCCCTCCTATCCTCTCTCCTGGGCAGGGAGTGGGGAGTTCACTACCAGGGTGCAGGCTGTAGGTACAGAGGCTTGTGTTCTACCTGTGTCTGCCCTCTGCGCCCTGCCCCCACCACGGGCATAGCCCCTGATCAGCTGCCTGCGGGAACTCCTTGGTAAAACCTTTCCAGGAAGAAGGGCACAGGTGAAGGGGACAAACCGGAAACACTATTGCTTCCGGCTATTGGAGCAGATTGCTTAAAACACACTTCTGGTTTTACAAGGTGAAAGCAGCCATTCCTCGAATTCTATCCTCAATTCTGACACCCTAACGATGTGTCTGAATCAGTCTCACTCGGGAACCAGAAGACCCGTGTTCCAGTCCTGTCTTGGGCAGAGCTGTGAAGAATGTTCCATGGCTTCTCTCAGGACTGGGCCACTGCTGATAGGAGGGTGAGGTCATGTGTGCAAAGGGCGATGACAGGAAGAGCTTGGAGGACGGGGCCACTGGGAGGCCTGGAAGGTGATAAGGGGACCCAGAGGTGAGGAGAGCCTGCTTCATTCATCCTGGTCCCCCTGAGGAAGGCTGTGCTCCTCCCCAAAAGGACCAGACTGCTAAGAGTAAGGAAGCGTCCTCACAGGCATTGTGTGTGTAGGAGGCAGGGTGGGGGGTGACATGGGAGGGAGGGCAGACAATGATATATTCTAAGAACTCAGAAGCATTGAATCATTGAAAGGATGCAGGGGAGAAGGGGATAAAGGTGGCTCCTCTAGAGCCATGCTATTCAGGGTGCTCCATTGACCAGCCCCTCTTCCCGGCACGTCCTCACAGCCTCCCCCCCCCCAACCCCCCTGCCGCCATGGCCCCTGGTGCTGAGTGAACTCTGGTAATAGGCTGGTTCAGAGAAGGAAGCCCAGGAAAGGGGGCTGGGGGCAGACCCTAGAGCAGGATTTCTTGATCCTTAGAAATTGAGCCCCTTCTGAGAATCTAGTGGAAATTCTGCTCCCTCTGCCCAGAAAAATGAACAGACACACAATCTTGGCACACACAGCAGGGGGGTCATAGGTCCTCCGGAGCCCATCCCTGAACCCCAGTCCACAAATCCGATCTTTCCTTCTGTCTCAGCATTGCCCAGGTACTTATTCCTCGGTGCCCCACGCCAGGGCCCCAAGGGCAGAGACACAACCCCTGCCTCAGGGAGCTTGCAGGCCAGATCAGGATGCAAACCCCAGGGACTTGGAGCCCAAGCAGAGGGCTTCCTGGAGGAGGCACTCGTTTCCAGGCTGAGGAGACAGCCTTGGGATCACAGCAAACCCACAGGCTCTGGAGTTAGTCAGGCCCTTCATCTATAGAGTGGGGACCTACGCCCACCTCACAGGGATGGTGAGAGATAATATTGATGGTGTTTAGCATGGGGCAGAAAGAGGCTCATCATAAACGTGCTGTAAATACTCCCTCAGCTGGGGAGGAAGTGAGCATCCTGGCTAGGTGTGGAAAGCTGAATAATGGCCCTCCAAAGATGTCCACATCCTAATCTCTAGGATCTGTGAATATGTCACCTTACGTGGCAAAAGGGACTTTGCAGGTGTGACTATGTTAAGGGTTGGAGGTGGGGGATTATCCTGGATTATCCTAGTGGGCCCAATGGAATCATAAGAATCCTTATAAGAGGGAAACAGGAGGGTCAGAGTCAGCGCAGATGTGAAAATGGAAGCAAAGGTCAGACGGACAATGAGCTGCTGCTTTGAAGCTGGAGGAAGTTGCCACGAGCCAAAGAATTCAGGCAGCCTCTAGAAGCCGGACAAGACAAGATAAAGGGTTGTCCTCTCAAGCCCCTAGAAGGAGCACTGCCTGGAGGATCTATTTTCGATTTCCAACCTCCACAAATATAAGATGATAAATCTGTGTTGTTTTGAGCTAAGTTTGTGGTAATTTGTTACAGCAGCAACAGTAAACTAATACGCTAAGCCTTGCCAGAAGAGGCCAGGGCCCGCTGGGGAGAAGTTACGGGACAAAGGGAGTTCGGAGGGGAGTTTCTGTAGCTGGGCAGGGCGAGGAGTGAGCCTGTGATGGGAGGGGAGGGCCGGGCATGGAGTGCTCAGCCTGTGATCTCACCCTTGGCCAGCCACAGCTGCCCTGGCATCCGGACGCCTGTCAGCCTGGGGTTACATGCCTCACTGGGCCAGAAAGGGATCCCTGTGTAGCCAGGCCCCAGGCAAGGGTGGGGGTGTGGCAGAGAAGGCTGGTGCCAGGGGAGGGAGCCCAATCAGCCCTGGGGCTGCAGAGGCCACACGAGTGGAGGGAGGAGGCCAGCAGGGGCTGGCGAGGTGCCCTGTCACCCAGGGCCCCACCAGCTCGGTCCTGCTCTGCCTGAGGGGCATGAGCGTTCCCTTCCTCTCTTCTTTTTCCTCCTTCATCTCTGGGGTCTCCTGGGCTCCCCCCGGGAGAGAGGGAGGGGTAGGGAATTTGGGGCTAGGCAGCAGATGGTTGGGTCACAACTGGCTCAGTGGCGGACTAGCTGGGCGACCTCGGGCAAATCACTTGGCCTCTCTGAGCCTCCTTTCTCCTCCAGAAATGAGGATGAAAATAATACATTAATTATTTTTGTATTAAATGACCCCGTGCATGAAAACACAGTCCCCAGCATAGAGTAAACCCTATCTTTGCCTCCTCTGCTTGCTGGCCTCAGTGACGTATGTTAGGTGAGGAATGTTTTACAGTTTCATTCATTCTATTCAAACAAGTATTGATGAGCAACACCGTTTTTGATGAGGAAGACATACAAGGGAAAACAGACTATCTGCCCATAAGCGGAGAGCGCGCGATGTGTTATGGAAAATAAGGAAGCAGGGAAAGGAAGTGCCAGGGATTGAGGTAGGGGAGTGCTTTGCAGTTTTGTGCAGGGGCCAGGGAAGGTCTGTCTAACCAGGTGCTGCTGGAGCGGAGACCTGGGGGCAGTGGAGGAGTGAGCCGCGTGGGCATCTAGGGGAAGCAGAGGGAACAGGCCTGGTGGGAGCACTGGAGGACAGCAAGGAGGCCAGTGTGGTTAGGACAGAGCTGGCGAAGGGAAACAGATAGACAACCAGGTCTGACGTAGCGGGGCTAGGTGGGGAAGGGCCTTGTAGGCCACGGTAAAGACTGGATTTTACTTTTACTCCAGGGAAGCCGCTGGAGGGTTTGGAGCAGAAAATGATATGCTTCGGCTTACGCTTTAGTTATTTTTTAAAAAGAGTTTTGTTATTCATTTGTTTATATTTGGAGAAAGTGAGAGCAGGGGAGAGGCAGAGAGAGAGAGAGGGAAAGAGAGAATCCCAAGCAGGCTCTGCACCAGCAGCCTGGAGCCTGACGTGGGGCCCAACCCCCCGAAACCGTCAGATCGTGACCTGAGACGAAACCAAGAGGGGGACCCTCAACCGAGCCCGCCAGGCGCCCCTGCTCCGGCTAACATTTTAAAAGAACCACCCTGGTTGTGCTGTGAGAAGGTTCTAGTTGGGAAGCAACCCGGGGGCGGAGGGGTAAGAAGCCCGAGCTCCCTGCAGTAACCGATGCGAGAGATGATCGTGGCCCAGACCAACCGTTGCTGGGGGAGAGACTGGAAGAAGCAACCAGACTGATGACATATTGATGGAGTCTCACCGACGGGATTTGCTGATGGATTTAACACAAAATGTGAGAGAAAGGGGAGGCAAGGGTGGGTCCGGGATTTTTTGTTTTCGTTTTATCAGAGCAACGAGAAGGACGGAACTGATATTTTTTGACACGGGGTAGCTTTTTTTTTTTTTTTAATTTTTTTTCAACGTTTATTTATTTTTGGGACAGAGACAGAGCATGAACAGGGGAGGGGCAGAGAGAGAGGGAGACACAGAATCGGAAACAGGCTCCAGGCTCTGAGCCATCAGCTCAGAGCCCGACGCGGGGCTCGAACTCCCGGACCGCGAGATCGTGACCTGGCTGAAGTCGGACGCTTAACCGACTGCGCCACCCAGGCGCCCCTGACACGGGGTAGCTTTAAGGGGGACCAGGTCTGGGACGATGGTGGGGAAGTGTGATGGTTAACTTTACGGGCCAACCTCACTGGGCCACAGGGTGCCCAGAGAGTTGGTCACACACTATTCTGGGTGTGTCTGTTGTGAGGGTGTTTCTGGGTGAGATTAACTTTTGAATCCGTAGACTGAGTAAAGCACATTTTCCTCCCCAATGTGAGTGGGCCTCATCCAATCCATTGAAGGTCTGAATAGAACAAAAAGGCTGAGTAAGAGAGAATTTGCTCTCTGCCTGCCTGACTGTCTTCGAGCTGGGACACTGGTCTTCTCCGGCTTTGGGACGTAGACTCGGACTGGGTTGCTCTCCTGGTTGGCAGAAGTAAACTTTGCGGTTATGTTCCGCGTGAGATCCTACTTAATATCTCATGGAGACGTGGAGCAAGCCGGTAAGTGAGATGGTGAGGGAGTGAGAGTAGATTAGATCTTTGGACTGGATTTGAATCCTCCAAATCTGTCCCTTGACCCAGTTCAAGCCGGCCTTCTCTACACAACTGCTGAAACGGAATCCTTTCCTGAACTGTCCGGGGCCCCAGCCGCATCCTTGGAGAGCACTCCTGTCCTTGGTTTCTCTAGAAAGTTCACATAAGCTCCAGAATTCCTAACCCCCCTCCCCTCCAACTCTGTGGTCCTCCAACAGAGGGGAGCCTCACTGCAAGGTCAGCGGTGAGCGGAGGGGGTGCCCCACCCAGGCCAGGCAAAGGGGGGTCGCACTGCAAGGGGCAGATTCATCTTTGGCTCTCTTCATCCACGCCTAGTGCTCCTGGTCCTCCAGCAGGCCTCACCCCCAAGCCCCTCACACCAGCTTCCCTTAGGGGCTGGGACACCACACCCACCAGGAGGGAGGGTGGAATGGATGGCAGGATGTCCAGGCAGGCCCAGCTTCCTAACTGAGCTCACCTCTTATCATTTGGTGACTTGGGAAGTCACTGTCTCTCTGAGCCTCATTTTCTCCGTCCACAATAAAGGACGATGTGCTGCTCCTGCCTTATGGGATTGCTGAGAATAAGATGCACCTACCACAGTGACTGGTGCTTGGTAATAAACCGCCGTGGAAAGGAGGTGTTTTAGACTCCCAGCCGGCTTCTCTCCTTTCGGAGTGATTATTTTACTCCTGTGTTCCTCCTGTCCTTCAGAAGCCAAATTTTACCGTGGACATGGGCAACCAGGGAATGGTTGCCAAGGGCAGGGCTTTGGGAAAGGCTGCCTGTTGCCTAGGAAACTGCCCCACTCCAGGGTCCCTGGGGTTCCCCAGGTCGATGGCTACTGGCGCCACCTGCTGGATTCAGTGCCACACTGCTCTTAAAGCACTCGACCGAGGGATTCCCTTCTTCCGCAAGCAGGGAAGGCGCTCTGCCCCTGCTCTCCTCCCCCCCAGGATCTCCACCATGAAAAGCCCGTCCCTCCTTTGCGTCCCTGGATATTCCCAGAGACCAGAGGCACAGAAAGGAGTTAGAAGCACCGTGGACCATGGGAGGGGTGGAAGCAGCATCCTTCCCCACAGAGAAGGCCCGAGGGCTGATTCCCCGTAGTGTCGGATCCAAATGAAGTTCCTCCCCTTAATTGATTTCCTGGAGCCTGGAACATATTTCGTTCCCCACTAGCCTTTCCACAGGGAAAGAGCAGTAGGGAGGGAGAGGTTAAAGTTGGGGGTGGGAAAGTGACGTGCAGGGTCATGGCAAGGTCCCCACACAACAACAGCTTCTGGCTCCCTCTTCTTTCCCAGCCGCTCTACCCCTGGTGACCTTCGTCCTGATTTCCCTTTTCTGGAGAACCTTCCCACCCACCTTGCCAGCTTGTCAGAGGAGACCCCTGTGGCTTCAGACCAAGGCCAGGGGGCAGAAGAGAAGCAGAAACCTGCTCTGAGAGACCAAGTCTGCTGAGTTGGATGCAGGCAGCCCCTGATGCACATTTGACCTGATGTGTGGGGTCAAAACACAGGAGGCTGTTGGCTGGGGTGGGGGGGATCTTCCATCACGAGTAGAGAAACTAAGGCACCCAGAGAGGGAAAGGCTGATCTCTACGTGTGCCATTCCTCCTCCCCGACACTAGCCATACCATTCCTCCTCCCCGACACTAGCTGGGATGCGGGGTACAGCTCACTTGGGAGCCAGACACCCTGCAGGTGAGGGGCCCTGTCCTGAGGACAACAGGTACAGGAAGCAGGGTTTTGGAGCTGGGACCTGGTAGGTGTTGCCCAGGGTTGCATGCTTTGACCCTGGCCCTGCCTCTGACCAGACACCCTGCTCAGCTGGAGGTGGAGGGTCGCTGGGGGAAGGGCATGAGGTGGAAAGAACTGGCCCCCTAGCCCCAATAAGGGAGGGGTGTATGTGAAAAGTGGGAGGGGACACAGATCCGGAGAGGTTGGGGTCAGAGTCTGGCTCTTACAAGCTAGGAGGAGTCCGGACGGAACAAAAAGCTTTAGTGTGAGGGTGGAGGGAGGAGCTGCCTCTCCCCCCATGGCTCATCCCTCTTCCCCTCTAGACTCCACTCCTGATGTGAGGAGATGGGACGGAGGGGGAATTGAGGGTAGCTGGGTCGTGCACAGCTGGGGTGCTGACCCCTCTCCAGGTTGGCTGCCTACCCACTTCCTGATTGGCACTAGAACCACAGAAGCTCAAAGAACCCTCAGAGGGCTAGCCTGGCCCCTCCCGAGCTGCCAGGTCAAGCCATCTGAGCGCCCTTGCTCTCAGCCTGCAGATGGGGGGGGGGGGAGGGGAGGAGGGGAAGGTGGGGCCAGAGTCGAGGGCCACTGGCCACCTCTCCATCTGTCCTCCAGGGTGGGCCACCCATGGCTGCGCTGCTACCCACCAACCCTCTGACTCCATTCCCTTGTAGCGCAAGCCGTGCCTCCCAGGGTCCCCCGGGCTTCTGCCAACTGCGTCCGCTCCTGCCCTGGCTAGACCAAGTACCTGCAGCTCTCCCTGGCCCGTGGCTTTGATGTGCTGGCCACAGAGAGTGTGCCGAGCCACCTCCTGTGGGTAGCAGGACAGGCTGCCTGGGAGCTGGCGTTGTTGGGGGGGACTGGGACGCTGGCCGGCTGCCTGCCGGTGGTGCACGCCCTCTCCCTGCGTGGCTAAACCCCCGTGCAGATGCTGCGACCCGCGAGCCAGGACCTGGGGCGCCGGAGCAGCGTGGCCTGGTGCCTGAGTGACCACATCTTCCATAGCCTGGTGGCAGCCAGCCTGGACTACATGGATAGGCGAGTGTGCCTGGGTGAGGGTGAGGGGGTGCCTGGGCCACCCGCACCAGGCGGGACCAAGCGGACACGTTCTGCTGACCCTGGGGTCTATGACCTGCAGCTGTCCCAAACGTGGCTCTGGACTGCCTCTGAATGCCCATCTGATGTGGCCTTCCTACCCAGAGCGACGGTCCTTTTGTCCCAGCCGGGGCCTCCCCTACCGTGGCCGAATTATACAACCCAGAGTGAGCGTGTTGTCCGGGGCCAGGCCGGCGCGCGTTCGTCTCCAGCCTCCATTCCTTTGGGGAGCGTGAGGGCAAGTAGGACGCGGGAAGCCGGATTTACTGGGCGCCGCAACCTTCCATGCACTTCTCGCATCATCCCTGCAGCGCGGGCATGAGGTAGACGCTGTGCTATGTCATCTGAAACTCTTCTTTGGCAAGTCTCAGAAATCGCGTGATTGGATTCCCAGATTTCCTCAACAGTGATTCGCTAACTTGGGTCTTGTCAGAATCACCGGGGCCCAGAGGCCCAGAAAGCATCCTGCTTCAGTGAGCCTGGGCTCGTTTTAGTTTTCGTTCCCCGGGGGATTCTGACACACACCGAATTGAAGGACCATTGTGCTTGAACGTCCTCTAGAAGAGCCAAATTAAGGCTAACATACCTCCAGTAATGCAAAGGCCATTATTACAAGGTAACCCATTGTATTGGTCAGCTCTAATGGACCCCTTAGGTCTAGCTCAAAAGGAAAATGCTCCCCTTGAACCACTCACACCCTTGATGCTGAGCGGCTCTGTATTTCTCCAAAAACCCTTGGATCTTATCCATCTCCGTTGCCGGTCAAGCTGATTGTTGTACGGTTTTTGTAAAGCAATGTGCGAGACAAGCTATGAAACATGGCCTCGTTGTGGTCCATCCCTTCTCGGTTTTTACCGTCCCCTGGTATCCGTGCATCCTTCTCCCACCGAGCTGTGTCACCTCGGACTCAGAGGTGCTCACTGAGGCCACAGACGCCAGGGTGCAAGGCCTCCAGGGACGCTGAATGACCCAGTCACTTTGCAACAGCCCCTGGAGCAGTCACTGAACTAGCTCTGAACCTACCCAACGGTCCTGCCCTCCAGGTCTTTCCTTCTCATCCCTGAAGGTGCCACAGAACTGGAAAATGCCACAGTGGAAGGCTGGCCCCAGCCCAAGGGGCTCTTTCAGGAAGGGCCTGGGAGAGGGTAGGTACTGGCATGGCATGCCAAGAGTAGCCTGAGGCAAGCCTCCCACCCCCAGCAGTCACGGGGATGTTTCTGGCTGTTCTCCACCCACAAACTAGCGCCTCCTACAGCCTTTGCTCATTCCTGCCACTGGAGCATTCAGGCCATCTTCTTTGCTCCTGCTCCTGAGTGATGTCTGCACCTTGGTGGCACAGCTGTGTGCCCAATGACCAGCCATAACAACAGAGGCAGAGGAAGGCAATGTGAATGTCCCAGGACCCCCAACCCTAGGGATATTCAGCAGTCCGTGTGTCCCTGCTGTCCCCATCAGGAGGGGTTTGAGGCTAGGACACGGGTCCTGAGCAGCAGACGAACAGTGGGAGCTAACCCACTCTACCTGGTACCCACGTGTGTGTCTCAGCTGGTGACACTGCAGGCCCTGGGCTCAGCGGTCAGGGCCACGGCCATGCTCTACTTCTGCCCGTGTCCAGGCTGCACCGTCCAGCACCACCAGGCTGTAGTGGGTACTTTCGGGCAGCCACAGCGAGGCTCCCGATGCCCGTCTTCTACAACCACGACCACCCCTCTGCCACGCTGCCTGTGTGGGCTGCTGTCCACGGGTAGCAGTGAGCGTGCCGGTGTAGGCACAGGCCTGGGAGACCTCCCGTCACGCGGCCCACCTGCGCCAGTACCCCCTGGAGCACCGCCAACGCCCTCCTCACCTTCCTGGGGAGGCTGGGCCTGGTGCCCCTGCTCCCCGCCCCGGCCCAGCTCTGATGGGGGCTCTGGGCTGCAGCTCACCACCAGGATAGGGGCCAACTGCCCAGTGGACGAGGGGCAGAAACAGGATGGCAGAGGTATTGAGACCTCTTGATTTATTCAGGTTATTTAATATACAATGACGCAACTGTGACCCCAAAGTGTGCAAAGTTAAAGCCTCCAACTGCAGCTGAGAGGAGAGGGCAGGAACGGTACACCTGGGGATGGCGGGGAGCCAGGAATGACGGGCAGCCTCCTCCCCAGGGCCAGGAACAGGGGGAGTGGCCTGAGGAGCAGGGCCTGGGGAGCCTAGGGCCAGGGGAAGGGGGCAGAGACCTCCCTCTGGCCTAGGTCAGGAGCCCAGAAGTGCCACATGGCTGAGCGGGCAGCAGCCCAGGAAGGGGCCAGAGGCAGGGCCAGGAGAGCACCATTTCTGGGGTGGGGAGTGGGGAGGGAGGTGCCCTACAGAAGCCAGGAGGGGCCACCTGCCCCAGGGGTGGGAGCCAGGCCGGAGCAGGCTGCAGCGAGAAAGACCTGAGGCAGGCACAGGGCCTGAGAGCCCAGGCTGGCTAGGCTCAGGGGGACTGGAGGAGGTGGGGGGGGGGGGGGGTCCGGGGGGCCCCCAGGGCATCCGAGCCCCAGGAACAGTCCTGACTCTGCAGGGGAGGGCCAGGAGGGGCCGCAGACCCTCAGGGGCTCCCCTCCTCTCTCCCTGGAAAGGAGCTGGGGAATCCGTAGTGCAAATCTATGGACCACTCAGTTATGGAGGGAGGCTGTGCTCAAAGGGGCATCCTGGGGTGCACCCCCTCCACTGCCCCGGCTTCCAACACCGTCCTCAGTACAGCCGCTTCTCGTAACTGTGGGAACAAGGCAAGAAGGGAGCCAAGAGTGGGTGTCTGGACCCTGCCCTCTTCCCAGATTCCCTTGCCATTAGGCCTTGGGCTGCCAGGGTGGCCCCACATGGGGGGGCCGGAGGGGGAAAGAGCAGGCCCTGTGCCTCTGTCTTCCCCAGGCCAAGGCTCCTCAAAGAACCATGCCAGGTCCAGAGACAGCCATGCTCCTTCTGGCCACAGCTACAGCTGAGTAGACTGTCCTCAATGCTGGGGGTGGAGACAGAGCTCAAGAAGGCACAGCCCAGTCTCCTGGAGCAAGCTCAGAGCAAGCCGAACCTCTGCTGCCCGTGTCTCTGCCCCACCCCTGCACACACCTAGTGTGTGCAAGTGGCCTAGGCCCCTTGCGGCCATTGGGTCCAATCCAAGACGGGGAAGCCTCAGGCCTGCGGTCAGGGACATCTCTCTGCACCTCCGCCGGAGGAGGGGCTACTGTCGGCTGCCCCCAGCACGGTGCTAGCCCTAGGGTCCCTGTCCCACGATTACACCCCAGTGCCCCCCTCAACCCAGTGTCCCCCACCCCGAGCCCAGGTCCCACCCGCACTGCCCCTGCTCTACTCTACACTTGGCCCCGGGCAGCGCGGTTACTTACACGGCAGAAAGGTATAGCTACGGGAGGATGGGGCAGAAAGAGACACAGGTTAGATGCCCGCCTATGCCTGGGGGGCCAGGCCCTCTCGACCAGGGCGGGGACGCATGCCTGCAACTTGCTGCCAACTAGCACTGCTCCCGCCCACGGTGGCCCCGGCACTGGCCCTGGCATCTGTCTCTCTGCCCTTCCCGCCAGAGGGCTCGTGCCCCCAGCCTCCACCAGCCTGCTCGATGCTGCCACCAGCAAGAGCCCAGCACCACCAGCCCCTGCCACCAGCCACCAAGCTTCTGAGCAAGCAAGGGACTGGGAGCCCGGGAGGGGCTAGCAGCCGCGTCTCCCATGCCCTGCTCGGGGAGATGCCCGAGGGGAGGGGAGGGGCCTTGTCTAAAGGACAGGGTTCAAGGGTGGGCTAGGCCCTGCAGGAAAGGGTGATGGGGTCATCCTGCAGCAGCATCCATCCCTGGAGCAGATGGCCCACGGGATCCCTGAAACCTCAGCTTGGCCTCTGAACCACGGCCCCACCTGCCCGACCCAGGGCCAGCCAGATGGGGCAAGGAGGCCACCACACTTACGAGTGCAGGCCATGGACGCCACCCTCGATCTGAGCCGACATGGTCCGCTTCTCAAACTTGAGCTCCCCTGAATACATCATGGACCTGAGGGCGGGTAGGTGGAGCAGGTCAGGGACACCACAGGAAGAAAGAGAGAGGAAGCAGGGAGGAGCCAGGAGCCTCCCAGGTGTCCCCCCACCAGTGCCCCGTCCCGCCCACTCCAAGTCCCACTCACCGCAGGACTGACAGGCTACGGGCACCGATATCCTGGCAGCCGTGCTGGATACCTGCTATGAGGTAGGGCACGAACTTCTGAATGGAGCCTTTGTCCTGGATGGAGCCTGAGACCCCCTGTGCGATCTTCACCTTGTCCCCCTCACTGCATGGAGGGCGAAGAGACTGAGCCAAGCCGCCCACTATTCAGGGGAGCCCACCCCCCCTCTCGAGGGTACCAACAGAGGGGATGCCACCCAGAAGTCCCCCCCCCACCCCGAAAGCAGCCACTCCCCGGCTGCCGTGTAAAAGAGCCTGCGTTCTGAGTCAGATGGCCCGGGGGCAACCCCACGTCCGCTGCCTGTACCCTGTGCTTCGGTTTCCAGAACTATAATAGGGGGGACTGGGCACCGTCTTGGGAAGTCAAAGGCGGTGGTGGAGGCTGAAGGGTTACGGGCCGATCTGCCTGGGGGCAGGGTTCAGAAGCAGGGCACCTGAAGTATCGTTTCTGGCTGCTGCTGCTCTTCTCCATGGCATCCAATGAGCCCATGCCCCGGTATTTCTTGAGCCTCACCCCATCCGAGAAGAAGTACTCGCCAGGGGCCTCCGTGGTGGCGGCGAGCAGGGAGCCCATCATCACTGTGGTGGTCGAGGGTTAGTGCCTCTGGCCCCATAGATCTCCTACTGCCCTCGCCCGGCTCCCAGCCCCCCACCAGCCCGCCCAATCCCCAGCAGACCCCCTCACCTGTGGAGGCTCCAAGGGCCAGGGCTTTGACCACATGACCCACGGTCTGGATGCCACCATCAGCGATGACCGGCACCCCAAAGCGCCGGGCATACTCGGCCACCTTGTACACAGCAGTGCCCTGGGGCCGACCGCAGGCCATCACTGCGGGAGGGTACACAAGTCAGAGGTGCCAGCGGCAACACAGGAGCCAGGGGTGGGCCCCTTTCTCCTTGTGCCCGACCTCTGGGAAAAGGAACAGGGCTGGATGGTATGTCTGAGGCACAAGACGGGTGGCAGCAAATAACACAGGGTGACTGTCACTCCAGGGACCCCTCCACCCATCACAGCACTGTGCGGGATTCTGAGGGGGGTATGCCAGTACTGGCCTTCCGAGTATAGCGCCCCCACCCCAGACTGGTGCGTCCCCAGCATCAACCTCTCTCATTTGCAAAGCCTGATACCAGGGTTGGGTGCTCACAGCCTCCTTGGGGATACTGGGTTGCATTTCTTTGAGTTTAGTTGTCCAAAGCCTTCAACTACAAGGTTTTGCGTGGGAATTCTAAGGAACTAGCACTTATTGAGGGCTGGAGATAGAGAAGAGGCCTTCTCTCCAAGTACACGTTGTTTGTCTTGACCCTGTTGCATCCCGAGATTTAGAACAGTGCCTGACACATAGTAGGTGCTCAATTAATATTTAAGTTACTGAGGAAAGGCCCACGTTTTACCACAGCGGTCAGCTAAGGCGAAGGGTAGAAGCTTAAAAGCAGAGGCCCTAAAGACCAAATGGGCCACTCAGTGTCCTAGAGAAATGACTCTCACTACAGGGGCCGGATACATCCCCTCAGGTCAAGCCAGGACCCACAAGTCAGACACCAGGCTCCAGGGAGCACCGCTCAACCACACAGGGACACGCGTCAGGGTCTCACACTGCCCCACTTCATGCTCAGGAGCGCACCCCGCAGAAGGGCTTTGTGACTGAATGGATCCCCCTCTCCCACTGTTGCCACGTGGCCATAAGGGCGTGTATGTCCTTTCACAGGCAGGGACGTGCTGTCTCCATGCCTTAAGCATCTGCCCGTCACAAAGCTGGTCCAAACTCTGAGCTGGCTTCCAACAAGCACCTCAGAGAAGTATTCACATCAGCCTCGGACCTCCAGATCGGGCCTTCCTGACCAGAATCTGAGAAGCAGGCTGGCACACACCCGAAACTCGTAGCAACCTTATCTTCCACCAGCCTCCCCTGAGTCAGTGGGCCGGACGGGCAGAGTCCGAGCCCAGGTCAGCCCCGAACCCACCATCCCGGGAAGGGGCCGGGCGCAGCAGGCATTTACCGCGCATCTGTGCGACGAGAGGGGGCCCCCAGCGCCTGTGGAGGGCCAGTGGGGTGTTCTGATTGGCATCACTCTCCTGACACCTACCTTCTTGGGTGATGCAGATGGAGCCACAGCCCATCCCCACACGCAGCCCGTCCACACCAGCATCGATCAAGTTCTTGGCCTGAGCTGCTGTCACCACTGGGGGTGGAGGGGACGGTTTGGAGGAGCGGGGAAAAGAGGAACAGTGTGAGGATGGGATGCCCCTGGCTTGCCCTGGGGCTGCCTGGGACCCCAGTCTAGCCCCCCAACCCAGAGTGACCACGCCCATTCATTCAGCCCCCTGTGCCCGTGCAGGAGCGACGCCGTCACCTAGGGATGCTGAAGGCCAGAGAAGTTACACAGCGAGGGGGCAAGGGCTGGGGGCTGACAGGGGACCCTGCACTCACCATTCCCCCCAATCACCTGGAGCTGGGGGTACTTCTGCTTGATGTAGTGCACCATGGCGATCTGATACACAGAGTTCCCTTGGGAGGAGTCCTGTGAGAAGGGGGACGGGAAAGCTTAGGCTTCGATGGCTAATAGTCCTCACGGGGGGAGGCGGGGATCACGAATGAAAAACTCCTGAAATTGTATGAAAAATGTCATGAGAAAGCTCTTCCCCTGCCCCCACCGGGGAAAACACTTGACGACTCTCAGCAGACTGAGTCTCAAAGAGGCCTGCTTTCCCCAAAAGGTTGAGCACCACTGGTTCATAGGCTCAGAGCAAGGCCCCATCGTACCCACTGTGTGGACTGGTCCTCACGGCAAGGAGATGTTGCCTGGGGCTACATCCCGTTCCCACCACTCACTACCAGACGAAATTACTGAATTTCTTCAACCCTGGCTTCTTCGTCTGACAACGAGACCTGGTATCGTACCTCAGGGAGCTGTTGTAAGGTTAAATGAGTTCATCTACATAAAGGTCTTGCAGGATCTGGCAAGCGGGAGGCTCTCGAAGAACGTGAGCTAGAAGTATTAGGGTCAGCTTACGAGAGCAGGGGGCCCTCAGAGGGGACTAACAGTTTGTTCTGAGCCGTCGGAGTACCAGTGACCCTCCTAGTTCCGATTCCAAGCTGAGGGGCAAACCTGAGTCTTCATAAGCTTCTACTCTACGAAACCACCCTGCTCCAGGGCAGTGCCCGTACCAGCACAATGACGTCGGCGCCTGCCTGGGTGAGCAGGTCCAAGCGGTACTTGTCATCCTCACGGGTGCCCACGGCCGCCCCGCACAGCAGCTGCTTCTGGGAATCCTTGGAGGCCAGAGGGTAATCCCTGTTCTTCTTCAGGTCAGTGCGGGCAATGATGGCCACGAGCTCATCACGATCATTGACAATGGGCAGCTTCCCTGGCGAGGAATGCAGAGGTTAGGTGAAGGAGCAGGCCTCTCAGGGCGGGGGTGGGAGTAGGGGACAGTGAGGTCAAAACAGACCAGGCTGGAGATCCCACTGAAGTATCCAAACCAGCCACTAGGGGACAGCCCCCGCCCAGGAAATGCTCCTAGGGACCTGGACCTCTTCCCAAGGAACAGGAAGCAAAGAAACCTCGCGGCCAAGTAGGTGCCAGAGCTCTTCCTGCCCTGTGGCCTAACCAGGCTGGGTGGGTGGCCCCTGAGCACTGGCAGCCTTTCACCTGCTAGGCCACAGGCCACAGTGGTCGAAAACTCCTAACCAGGGCACAAATGTGAGGCTGTCCTGCAAGGAGGAACATGTGCCCTCCCCAATACCGCCCCTAAGAAACAATCCACTATGAGCCACGGAAGCATTTCCCAGTGTCTCCCACGGGGACCTGATGAATATTATGTCAGCAGCCCCAATGTCAAATACATTTAATTACAGGACTTCTCAGGGCCTTCAATAAGCTGACACACAATTTCTTATGGAATAAGGGGGTTAGAAAGCAGCATGTTTCAGACTTTTTTTGTGTGTGTGATGAGCATTTCACAGGACTGGCTATTTGGGGAGACATACTGTGGAGATGCTGAATAAGGACGTCAGGATTCATGCTCCAGGCTGGGATTGTCTGAACCTTCCCAAGGCCCAGCCTGGTTGCTGGGACAACCTGCAAAGCTCTAAGGAGACAGGGGGCCTGGGGTACAGGGAGCAAGTCTGGGGGGTCTTGAGCTTTCCGCTTACTCCCAGGTACCTTTCTTGCTGCGTTGCAGGATCTCATTTGCCTCTTTCAATGTCACACCCGCCGGAGCCACCACCAGCTCATTCCGCGTAGTCATCACCTGTGGAGCCAGGAACATTTGCCTGCGGGTTGGCAGGTGAGAGAGAAGGGAGCCAGGCCTCCCTCTGGTCCCTGGTCACAGGAACCAGCGTGAGGCCCCGAGATGTCAGCCATGCCCCAGCCACACTCCTCCCTGCCCTGGAGGTACCTCACTAAGGAGGGTGGTGTGGTCCTTCTCGGCAAGAAAGTCAATGTCTCGGGAGGTTACGATGCCCACCAGCTTGCTGCCCATGGTGCCTGTCTCAGTGATAGGGATGCCCGAAAAGCCATGCCGGATCTTGGCCTCCAACACGTCGCCCACAGTGTGTGAGGGGCTTAGCACTACGGGGTCTGTGATGAATCCCTGTTCAAATTTCTGTGGGTAAAGACAGGGGAAGGAAAAGGCTAGAAGTCGTCGAGGTGGTACACAGCCACACCACAGAGAAGCCAGGGCCCTTAATGGGGAGAGAGGGTGGTGGGAAGATGAGGGCTGGGCCCCGTGTCCCCACCGTGGAGACGAGCAGACAAGACCCCACGGCCGTCGGCCAGGGGATGCACCAGCCTGCAGGGCTGGCGTGGGAGGGTAGGAGGATCTCTACGGAGGCGGCGGCCAGGTCGCATCTTCTTTCTGGGGACAGGCCTGGTACTTGCCTTGACCTTCCGCACCTCATTGGCCTGGAACTCCGGGGTGCAGTTGTGGTGAATGAAACCAATACCGCCCATCAGCTGGGGGTGGAAGGGAAGCATGATCAGAGCCAGGGGCCCACACTCTCACGCTGCAAACCTCCCTTCTGAATCCAGCCCACCCTGTTCGGTTCCCCAACCCTGGGTCCCCACCCAGGTGTCTGACTCACAGCCATCGCAATGGCCATGTCAGCTTCGGTCACAGTGTCCATTGGGGAGGAGATCAGCGGTGTCTTCAGGGTGATCTTCCGAGTCAGGGCTGAAGTCAGGTCCTGAGAATAGAGGCAGGGTCTAGGTGAAGAGTTTTACCATTCACTCAACAAACATTTATTGAGCCCCTATGGGCACCCAGCACCAGGACAGGCCTGCAGCTATAGAACTGAACAAGGCAGGTGAGGCCCCTGCTATCCCTCCTGGAGGTTACATTCTACTTGGAAAGAAAGGTGACAAACACGAAAAACACATAGGAGATTATCTCAGTCAGGATAAAGGCTCCAAAGAAAGACAACAAAGAAAAGTGGCCACCGGAAGAAGGATGTGGTGGTCAAAGCCTCTTTCTTGGGATGTGAAAGTGAGAACCAATCAAAGTCAAAGTCTGAGGGGCTGTCGTTGCAGGCAGAGGGAGCTG
This sequence comes from Prionailurus viverrinus, assembly GCF_022837055.1. NCBI lineage: Eukaryota > Metazoa > Chordata > Mammalia > Carnivora > Felidae > Prionailurus > Prionailurus viverrinus. The sequence continues at coordinate 145,510,470 of NC_062562.1, forward strand.
TGTGTGACACCTGCCTCTGGTTCCAAGTCTTTCTGAGGTGTATTTAAGAAAGAAAAAGGCTAGTGCGGTAGGGAGAAAAGGGAGGGGCGGGAGCTAAGGGGTGAGGATGTGTCGCCTTGAAGGCCACAGAGCGGAGCTTAGATTTGACTCCGAGATGAGAAGCCACTGGGGGGGCGGTTAGGGTCTCAGGCAGAAGAGAGACACGATCTGATTTATGTTTTAAAGAGGTCACTCAAGGCTCCAATGTGGAGAATGGACTCTACGTGACGAGGCCTGAGGCAGGGAGGCCACCGAGAAGGCCACTGGACAGGGCCAGGTGGGGCCAGGACAGGGCCAGGAGGAGAAGGCACGGGAAGTCTATCAGGCATCCAGGAAAGTAAGTGACTAAGGGTCTGCCACTCGGAGAGAGGTCAGGGCTGCAAATACACATTTGGGAAGAATCTGCCTCTGAGATTCAGGCCAACAGCTTGTGGATCCTAGCCCCCAATGCACTCACAGACTTTGGCATATAATTTTTGGAGATCCATAGGCCCTTGAAGCCCATCCACAGATCCTGGTTCAGAACCATGGCCCTGCAGTCTAGAAAACTCCCCCGTCTCCTCCTTCCCCCACTGTACCACAGGGCAAGAGCCACAGCCTTCCTGACACAGGCCGTAGGATGGGGACATCCTGAATGGCCAGTGGGGGGACTTTTCCATCCCTTTCTTCCTCGCACCCCACTCAGGTCTGGCACAAAGCCAGAGAGCTTGGTAAACTTTGTTAAACTGAACAGCTGAACCAAGACTTCCCGGATGCTGTCAAAAAAGACATATCCAGAATAGCCCGAATTTCCCCCTAAAAATCTGTCTGCGTCAGCCCTGGCAAGCAGGCTGGACATGAGTTTCCCCAACATAAAAGCGATCCAGGTACACTCAGGCCCTTTGGTCTTTCATGAGAATCAGACCTAAATAAATGTCGGTAACAGCAACAAAGGAAACTATTTTCTCAATGTGCACAAGTTCATCACAGAATAAGCTAACTTTTCCATGAAATGACTTCTACTCATCAGCACTTAACCCTTGGCTTCTGTGATTTTGTCACATACTAACTGTGTAAAGGACATTGTTCATTCACTTGGCTCCTCACTCATCACTTGGCCCCTCCAATAAAGCGAGGCCCTGTGTTTCCTTGTATTTGTCCAAAATCTAACTCTTTCAAATCCTCTCGCCAATTCCTGTGCATTATGGATCCACAAACAAGTCTGTCTGCCTCATCCAAAGTCGCCATAATTTTACTGGCTTCTGTCATGTCCTTGCTCAGCATTTCAGACAAAATCCAATCCTTCCTGTCTAAGGTAATAAGGCCGCCACACCCACGCCCATCTTCTTTCGGGCCTTTTGGAACCTCACCGTGGGCGCTGTCAGGGACAGCCCTCCCGCTCTGTGCCTGGCCCACCACTCAGCGTACCCCTGAATCCCCACACCTGCCTCTGCCCCATTAGACATAACCCACTGCACTGTGCCAGTTTCTCTGGCAGAAATAAAGGCTACATTCCCAAGAAAAGTCTCCCCCGCACCCTGCCCCTGAGCATGAAATCAGCCTCTTCTGCCACACACATAGTCCCTCTCCCCCAGGTCAGCAGAACAGATACTCACCACCTCATCAGCTATGAAGTCTATGAATCCTGGGAGAATCAGGAAGTCGCTGTGAAGACAGAAAAGTGAGTGTTATTGGGTGGGGAGGGGTACCCGAAAGGGCCAGGGCCTGCCATGCCAGAGGAGGCAGCATGGAGGTGGGAAGAGGGGCAGAGACTGGAGCCCTCCGATCCCTGCCGTTCCCTGGTCAGGGCTGAAGCACCCTCATGCCCCCCCCCCCCCCCCCCCCCCCGCCACTAGCATCTTGCTGACTCCGGCCCAGAGACCCAGAGCCAAAGCCAGCAGAACGTCTGTGGACCTGGGGTGCCACCAAGGCAGTTGGTCCCAAATGTCTATTGCCCTCAGGGCTAAGAGTTCATCGAGGGGCACAGAAGTTCCTGTAATGACACACGTAGCAGATACAGGGCCTGCCCCTGAAAACTTCTCAATCTTCATAGGGGGAGACAGTAAGTAAACATAGAATGAACCCGAAAACAATTTACTGGTGCAGCATGGCATGGACACCACAGAGCACGGGACACGCTGCACAGCCCGGTGCCAGGGCTGCTGAGTCACACAGGGTTCAGAACAGTGTGGAGGGACCCCAGGGGGCTGAGCGTGAGGCAGGTTCTGATAGAGCAGGCACTCCACGCCAGTTGAACTGGAGCGACCTACAGACACGGCCCGGGATGCGGAAGGGAAGGAGGGGGCTTACAGTTGTTAGGACCAGGATGCTGGGGCCCTTGCCAAAGTATGACAGCTGCCAACCCTAGGGTGGGCCACGGTCACAGCAAACCCCAGAAGGGGAACGCAGGCCTGCATGGGTATGGTAAGGTGCCGTGCCATAGGCCCTATGGGCTCAGTCGGCCTGAAATCACAGGGCCTTCACGGACTCACCCAAAAGCAAATGCTCCACACTTTAGGAACACTCCTAACTGGACTAAGCAAAGAAACGGCACCCCAAATGCAGGAACGAAAAGCTAGAGGGTGGACGGGAGGGGTGGGGTCTTTAACCTGCCCCAGACCTAGAGAAATTCCTAGGAATTTCCCTAGGGAGTCTTCCTAGAAGACTCCAGTGAATGATATAGCAAAGAGATACTTTCTCCTCCTCCGTCAAAGACCACCAAACGAATAAAAACCCCTAACTGCCCCTGCCCTTGGCAGCCTTTCTGTCGAGTGAAGAGGCCTCTGTAGCTCACTGAGAGGCAGGACAAGAAACGCGGGAGTCAAGGCCCCTTGACATTTTCTAAGTATTATACCCATCCCTCACCTGGCCCATGCCTTAGCCCAGGCAAGAGGAACCACTGAGGAGTGACTGGGAATCCTGGGGTCTAGGGAAATGGCCTGTCAAGCAGGAACACTTATAGGCAAAGGCAGGGACTGGCAGGAGACAGGGCAGAGATGCTTTCGGGTCGCCAGCATCCCTCGTCCTCCTGGTCCCAGGTTCTGATGCTCTTTCCTGGCATGGACACAGTCCTGCAGCCAGGAGGAGAGCTAGTGCCAGGCCCGCAGCCCGCAGGACAACTGGCCCAGAGCCCACGGAAAAGCAAACTAAGCCAGGGGCAAACAGATAGGTCGCACCCGCCTCCAAAATCCCATATGGGGTGGGCTTGGGGTGGTAGTCACATAATACTAATGTCCCCGGGGGCACTAGTGCTAACCTGTGGGCAAGCAGGGGCACAAGTGGAAGGCTGGATGGGTCCCTGGGAACAAGGAGCCATCCCAACTGCCCAGCTGGGCCTCTCCTGGAGGCAACACCCAAGCAGCTGCCTTAACTGCACTCCAGGGTCCCTTCTGCTCTCATGTGACGCTGGGAGCCAGAGGGTGTCCTGGACCAAGGTCTGGAAAAAGTCTCTCCGTAACTCCCACATCTCCAGTTCCTACACACCCCAAGTCCCCTCCACGGGGCCAAGATGCCCAAGAGAGGAGGAAGGGGGCAAGCCGGACCCGGATCTGGCCATAAACGGGGCAAAGCACCGAGGGCCCGTGATGTCGCTGTGCCACGTCCGTCTGCTCTCAGCGCGGGCCTCCTTCCTTCCCTTGCCCAGCCCCCTCACCCCCCCCCCCCCCCCCCAGTCACTCGAATCGGGCGTCACCGAGGGGGGAACCGTGCACGTGCGGCGCCAGGGCCGGGGGATCGCGGCGCGTTGGTGAGTGCACCGGTGTGGGGCCGAGGCCCCCGGGGCTTACTTGTAGGTGAGGCCGTCGGCGTTGGCGAAGAGCTGCTGCGCGGTGAGTCCATCCTCGGGCACGTAGCCGGTGCCGCCGCTGATCAGGTAGTCCGCCATGCTGCTGGGAGACACCGCGACCCGACATAAACACCCGCGCGGGCCGCCCCGCTGCTGTTGCTGCTTTCGCTGCTGTCGCCGCCGCCGCCGCCGCCGCCGCCGCCGCCGCCGCTGCTGACGCCGCGCCGCGGCCACGCTGCCGCCGCGGGCCAGGCGGGCCGGGGGCGGGGGCTGCGGCAGCGGCAAGGCGGGCCCGGGGCGCCGCCCTCTCCTCCCGCCCCTCCCCCCGGGAGACCGCCGCCTCCGCCCCGCACCGCACAAAGGCCCGGCGGAGCCCGGCCCAGACGCCGCCGCCGCCCGCAGTGGCACAGCGGCCCCGCGTACCGGGCGGGGGAGGGAGTGTGGATCCAGCGGGGGAGGGGACTGAACCAGGCCGGGACACGCCCCCTCCACCAGTTTTCGTCCCGCCTCCTAGGCCCCCCGCAGCGCCCCCTTTGCCTCCCCCCCCCCCCACCTCCACTCGCTCCCTACCTGGGTGGCCGATACCTGGCGCCCTCCCGCCCCCCCCCCCCACCCCGAGCCTGCTGGCTCCCCCGCAGACCTGAGTCTCTCCTTGTCCTACTCCCCACCCCCAGGGTACCTCTAACACGGTTTGCCTTTACCCAATACTAAGGGCCAGACTCTGATCAGGGCTTGGAGCCCTGAGAAACTGGTTTGGGCTCACAGCTCCCCAACACACAGGAGTTTGTGGTTGTGCCCTCCCAGCAGTGTGGGTTCCCATCTCCCCCAGCATCATTCCTAGGGGGCGGGTATTCTTAACAATGACACTCCTTGACCTTTAGGAGGCCTTGAAGCCCTCTGCCGTTTATAAGGCATTTTTCATAAATGATCACATTTACTCTACAATCCATTAACTGACAATTATTAGGTATTCCCACTTCGCAGATGCAAAACCTTCAGTTCAGAAAGCAAGGAAGGATGAGTACTGCCTCTGATTCCTGATCCAATGCCTCCGTCTGCCATCCCTATCCCCAGCTCAGAAAGTGGTGTGTATATCAGGGTTTTAAGCCCACAGAAGAAAGTTTGTTTTTATTTGGGAGCGTAGTGTGATAGGATGGTGAGGGAGGATCATAGGCCTGGCTTAGGCAAGTATGCACACAAATTAGGACAGAGGCTATGGAGGTTTTGAGGATTTCCCAAAGCAGAAGTTTGGTGGCCCTGTGGGCCCAGCAAGACCCAGATTTCTACATGGGGGCACTAAGATTTGGTAGCAAATTGATTCACATGGGGAGAGGAGGGGTGGCCGGGGGGCAGACCCTTCCCTCTGTGTGACCGGAACTGCTCACACTACTCCCTGACCAAAAGCTAGAGAGCAGACCCCCAACCCAAATTCCAGGGTACCCTCCCTCCTCCTCCTGTGGTCCCCACAGCTTACTTCTAGGTAAGGGAAGAGAAAGGCAGGGCAGGGACACAGTCCTCCCCCTGGCAAGGTAGCTGTCTGTGGTGCTCCCTCCCTCTCTCCCCAGCCCTGGGAGGCTGGATTTGTTTACCTCTCCGCAGTTTGGTGGCAGCCAGGCCCAGGGGAGGCTCCCTAGGACGCCCAGCCTCCCCCAGTGACACCCCTGGACCCTGCCAGGAAAATACAGACTGTTCCATCTGTATGCAGAGGGGAGGGGGACCTTCCCACAGAGCTAGGCCGATGAGGCCCATGAGGCTAGTGCTGGAGGAGACACACAGATTCCAGTGTCCTCTTTCCTCTTACTGTGAGGGATGAAAACATCACAGGCCCCCCTCCCCCAAGCTTCCCTGCCCACCAGTGGAGCCCTGAGGAGGGCTCCTGATGGGGATTTCTGAAGGCGCTCTGGCACTGGAAGGGAGGGAGTGGGCCTGCCAGAGTTCTCTGCTGAGTAGGGGTTGGGGCCAGCTTGCCTCTTCTGGCTTCTCAGCACTCATGGACTCAGCCTGAGGGCCCATGCCCTATGGGAGCACCTGAGGGGCACAGCACTAGGACCTCTCATTGGCCATCTGGAGGCAGAGCAGTGAGACAAGCCAGAGAAAGGACCCTAGCCATTCAAAGCTACTCTGGGGCATTTTTCTAGCTGCAGAAAGGCCATTGCAAGCGCAGAACACAGCTTCTCCTGTGGTCTCTCTAGATCTCTAAGGAACCTGCTCTGGGGCACTATGCTCTACAGCAAGGATCAGGAATGGATACGGTACTATTCAGGATTCCACCAGAGCTGGGGCCCAGGACGGCAGGTGGATTCTGCCATCTCAGATGACCTTAATGTGACATCGGCCCCAGCCCAGAACTTGGACCCAGGGGAGGAGGCTGCCAGGCTGAGTTATGGGGAGGGTCATTTTCCCAGTGATGACAGACCTTATGGTTCTACTCCCCTTCTGCTGCCTCACACCCCCTCCTGCTTTGACCTGTGTCAGGGCTCCTCATTACTCTAAGCTGCTGGGCTCAGCCCTGGGTTAGGCTGTCCTTTTCCAGAGACTGTTAATCCATCCCCGTGGCTTTCCTCCTCCCTCTTCCTGATCTTCCCCAGCTGCTTCCTCCATGGGGAGGAGACACCGAGGCAACCAGTGGGCCTTGTCAGCCTGAGGAAGGGCTTTTGGTCCCCGGAGGCTCCCCACCTAGCAGCTGTGAGGCCAGGACGGCAGAGGAGCAGGCCTAAGCCCCTTCTTCAGGGCCATGGGGAAACAGTGCCCAGGCTGGGAGCCTGGAGATCTCTGTCTAGGGCTGTTTGAAGGGACAAGAATTCAAAACAATTTTGAGGGAAGGGTGGACATGAGGAGAAGAGGTAACAACAACAATGTTACAGCACTGTTGAGCTGGGACAGGGGACGTGGCTTGCCCAAGTTCAAGCCAGGGAACAGTAACACCGGCCTCAAACTCAGGACCCAGGATTTCTTATCCAACCCTGTCCTCTTCCCACAGCTCTAAGCTAGTGATAGCAGATGGAGGTCTAGGCGGCAGGTTTGGAATCTCATTACACCACCTGGCTGGGGCTCAGGTTTTACACAGGTTCTTCCCAGACTGGCGGGGGCGGGGGGTGAGGGATGGCCCCTTTGTGCACAAGTACAATCTGGAGAAGGAACGCTACTTTGTGGCCCCAGCCTGAGCTCTGAAATGATACTTTTGCAATACCTGTTCTAACCAAGGCACTGCCTCCATCAAGTGCCCAAGTGCCCCAGCCTGTTCCCTCAACCTTGTCTGGCCTCTCCCTATCTATCACCCTGGACCCTGCACCCTAGAAGCTGGGTTTCCTGGATGCGGGGAAGGATAAGGCTGCCTGAACCTGAGTCAACTCTAGAGAGGCAGCCTGTGAGGGCAGGAGGGGCCAGGCTTCACCCAGCAGCCCTTAAGCCTTTAAAAGTTCTTACATAAGCTGCCAGCCCCTGTGCCGAGCTGCAGGGCTAATTCCCCCAGACCACCCCCCCCCCCCCAACCGAGCTTCCAGGTCACCTCCCCAAGCTGCTGAGCACCAACAGATGGGGCAGAGAAAGAAGTCCAAATCCTCTGGACCGGAAGGACAGTGGGATTGCCTTTCAAGCTGTGATACAATGCAGAGATTAACCACTGTCTCCTTTTCAGCCGGTCTCCCCCCGGGGCCCAGCTCAACACCCCCACTCTTCCTCCAGTGACTCTTACAGACCCCAGCAGGCTAAGGGCAGGAGGGGGTCCTGAATCTTAGAAGAAACCCTGAGGTGAGCTGCACTGGCAGCCTCGTCAGACCTCAGCGAATGGTGAGGAGGGGACAAGTGTCCTCACCCGGCTCTGAGGATGCATCCATCTGGACACCTACACCTGCCAGTAAACTCTGGAGATAGCTCTGGGAGGAAACAACTAAAGGAGGAGTAAACAGTTTTGGACAGGGACTCCAACAAGCACTGTTTGAACCCCAGGAGTTGGAGCCACTTGGACCAGGTATCGTCGGGTGGTGTAGTGGAGGTCCGATACAGAGCTAAGATTTTACGGAGCGCTTTCCTGACCTGCTCCCATATGCAGCGCGGCACCGAACCCTTTGCCCTGCGCCTGCCCGCATCCCCCAACCAAAGCCAGGTGCGTGGCGTCGGAACCCGGTTTCAGGAAGTTAGGGGTTGAGGAGGTTAAAGGGCAAGGGTGCTGGGGCCTGCCCTTCCCCTCCCCGGCAGCGTCGCCCGGTTCCCGGAGCCTACGCGCCCGCCCCGGACGCGCCCCGCGCGCTCTGCCCTGGGCGTCACCTCTCGGGCTCGTAGCCGGCCTGCAGCAGACGGGCGCTGTACCGCTGCGCCGCCGTCTCATGTCCGGGGTGTTGCCGGGCTCCGGGCTCCGGAACAGCGGCGGCTCCCCCTCCCTGCAGCGGCAGCGGGAGTAGCCCCGACCCCGCTAGAGGAGCCAGCGGCCCCTCCATACGGAGGCCGCGGCTCCGGGCGGGCGGGAGCCTCTCCGCCTGGAGGCTCCCCGGGCCCCCGCTGGGGAGTGAGCGCCGCCCAGGCGGGTGCCGGGGAGGGGACTGGGCCTCAGGGGGTGGGGCCTGAGAGTCGGGGGCGGTGCTTGAGTGCCGGGGGTGGGACATCTAGGGAGAGGAAGGTGCGGCCCTGGCAAGGTGTTCGGACCCAGCCTGTCTCTCCCGTCCTGGGATCAGTGAGGGGATACCGGGAGATGACCGTGGAACTGCAAAGGAACCCGCCCCCACTATCACTTTTCCCGCCGTCTGGACCGTCAAGGTTCTCCCGGCTCCTTCTAAGAGAAACCAGAAGAGGACAGGAGCCGAGCGTCTCCAAAGACCAATGGAATGATCCTTTGGGGCGCCTCCTACCGGCCATCCGCAGACCTACCTCAGCTAGGACAAGATAAATGGAAATTATCCGGCTCCGTTTGCCTACTGCCCCCTTTACCTGTTCAACAGACTCCCTAACACTGGAGAAAAATAGGTTTTCCTCAACTCTTAACTGCCACTGCCGGAGGAAGGAACAGATTAGGCTTCAATCTCCTTAAGGAAAAGGGCCTTGTCTGCCCTCGTTTGGGGTATCCCATAACCAGGGAGTGGGGCTGACCACACAGGTGTTCAAACTTGTTCATTTCCTGACTAGAAAACATAACTTTTCCTCTTTCACCATTGTTGTTATTCTTGTCGACAATGATCAAGCATCTAGCAAAGATGGCAAAGAGCCCTTGCCCTCAGGCAATTTCTTTGAGGAGACAGAGTAGATAGAAAATAAACACTTGACAATTCTTATACCATACACTTAAAAATCTGACAATCTGAGGGAGCAAATGGTAAATACTGAATGACTGGGGGTGTTTAAAATGTATTTCAAGAAGGCAGAGTTATGGATCAGACTTTTCAGCAACTATTTCACAAAGGAAATTGAATTTACGCTGTGGTAGGATATTTCATTTTATCCTGCCTGGTATCTTTTCCTATACATGTACACAGATCGACTCCCCAGATTTAGGATTAAAACGCAGTTTCTCTGATGCTTGGCCACACACGAAATCCTGTTACCATAAATGCCATTACAGACAATATTTTTGCTATTGACTGTTTGTGTCCCCTCAAAAGTCCTATCTTGAAACCTAATCCCCATTGTGATGGTATTTGGAGGTGGTACCTTTGGGAGGTGATTAGATCACAGGATTAATGCCTTTGTAAAAGAAACCCCCAGGGGTGCCTGGGTGGCTCAGTCCCTTACGCGCCCAACTTCAGCCAGGTCATGATCTCATGGGTTTGAGCCCCACGTAGGACTCTGTGCTGGCCGCTCAGAGCCTGGAGCCTGCTTCAGATTCCGTGTCTCCCTCGCTCTCTGCCCCTCCCCCCTCTCTCTCATAAAATGAATAAAGATTAAAAAAAAATTTTAAATAACATAAACTAAAATAAAAGAGACCCCAGAAAGCTCCCCCACCCCTTCTGCCCTGAGAGGACACAGCATCTATGAACCAAGAAACAAGCTCTCACCAGACATCAAATCTACCATTGCCTTGATCTTGGACTTCCCAGCTTCCAGACTGTGAGAAATAAGCATTTGTTGTTTAATAATATGCAGGAACAATGGTTAGTGTAAACTAAGCTGTGGCTAAATTCTGAACTCTTGACTCACAGCTCAATGCAATATATTATAATTTCGATTGCATATTCATTCAACAAATGTTTACTGGGCACTTCCCCTGTACCAAATCACATGGTCATTGTCTCCGCTCCTGTGAGCCTTCGAGGCCACTGGGACAGACAGACAAACGGGCAAGGAGACTAACGGTGTGAGAGGGGCTCTGACAGGGAGGAGACCCTCCTACACAGCCAGACTTCTGGCAGCACACAGAACATAGCCAGTTGTTCTGAGAAGGAAATGAGTCAGGCTTCCCTTCAAAGGCCACTGGAAGTAGGCAGTATGATAAATAAATGACACGCATATACAGGATAAGTAGCCCGGAGCAGTGATCGAGATCTGGCCTCTCACTACAGGGTAGTTCTGTCTTTTCTCCAGAGCTGCTGGCTACAATGAGATTTTCTAGCAAACTATTCATTAAAACAATCACTTTTGATAGGATAACCCGAGGGCATCAGCATTTCATATGAAGGGATTTTACCTGCAGTAATGTCTAGACCAGTGGTTCTCACTGAGATGTTTGGCAATGTGTAGGGACATTTTGGATTGTTACGACTAAGGGAGAAAAGGGTGTATTGCTGGCATCTAGAGAGTAGAGGCCAGAGATGCCGTGAAACATCCTGCAGTGCACAGGACAGCGTTATCAAGTCCCAAGGTCAATAGTGCCATTATTGAGAGAAACACTGGTCTAGAGGAACTGTTCGAAGAAGCCGGAACTAAAGCAAAACTACTTAATCTTCCTAAGCCAGCAGGACAATGGGTGTTTCAGTCGTTTGTCTATGAAAGATCTCATTGGGCCTGTTTCCTCATCTGAGAAATGAGAGTGTTGTTGGATTAGATCTTGTAGAAAGCCCTTTCCAGCTTGCAAAAAGTATATGAGCCAAATACTTAAAGGATTAAGAGGCAACTAACATGGGGCCGTAAGATTAAGGGGTGATGGTCAGTCCAGGTGCTGGTCTGTCTGTCCGTACTCCCTCATCTTCCAGACTTCCTGAAGTTAGGTGCACCATCTATTCGTCAAAAATGTATGGAGTACTCCTATGGGCAAGGTGCTGTGCTTAGGTGTTAGAGGGGTACACAGAGGCATTAGATACATCTCTTGCCCTTGAGTTACCCACACTGTAGGAAGGTGGAAAAGGCGAGGATAACTGCAATATGAGAGGGAAACTAATGGCGAGACCAACACTAAGTATATACGCATCAGACACCAGGCTGGGCAATTTGCTTACCCTTTTCTCAGCAAACCTGCTTCTCATGATTTATGTCTATTTCTCAGGCGAGGAAACTGAGGCTCAGGAAGGTTAAGCAGTTTGTCCACCGTCAGAAAGTAGTGATTGGTGGAGCCCCACGGCTTGTTTACTCCAACACCTGAGCCCTCAAATGTCGTCCTAGTAACTCTCATCTGCTCTACCCTGTACAGAACTGGACACCTTTGGCAGAGAATCTAATACAAGGTACGGCCTCTTGCAATGAACTTCAAAGGATGGTTCAGATTCTTTTGTGATTCAGATTTTGATCTGAACAAGTTTTTCTTGAAAGAAGTGGAGTGTAGCTCGGAAATATTTTCGTTATGGGACAGCTGGGTGGTTCAGCCAGTGAAGTGTCCACCTCTTGATTTCAGCTCAGGTCATGATCTCACGGGTTCAGGTTCGTGTGATCAGGGCCTGCATGAGGCTCCGGCGCTGATAGCTGATAGCACGGAGCCTGCTTGGGATTTTCTTTCTGCCCTTCCCACCCCCCCCCCCAAAGTCCCCACTTGCCTGCCTTTCTCAAAGTAAATAAACTTAAAAAAAAAAAAAAAAGAGGGGCGCCTGGGTGGCTCAATTAAACCTCTCACTTCGCCTCAGGTCATAATCTCGAAAGGTGAGTTTCAGCCCCGCCTAGGGCTCTGTGCTGACAGCTCAGAGCCTGGAGCCTGCTTCAGATTCTGGGTCTCCCTCTCTCTCTGCCCCTGCCCCACTTGCGCTCTGTCTGTCTGTCTGTCTCTCTCTCTCAAAAATAAACATTTAAAATTTTTCTGTAAGGAAATATTTTCTTTATGGGTCCCACTTATTGTAAAACTTCGTAGCAGACATCACAAAGTTCCTTGTTAACAATTGTTCCCCTGATTGTGGGAAGAAAGTGGACTGACTTTTTAGGGACAAACGTGAACAACTCTACCCCACAAAAGTGTACCTAGGCCTAAAGGAAGTTGTAACGATCATTTCCACCTGCACTTCTTACAATTGAAAAAGCGTGTTGGATTTGTTCGACAGGTAACTATGGAACACATGACGGGTAGAACAGTGTGCGAGGCACGTTAGGATATATAAAGGAATCTAGCTGGGAAAATGAAATATCAAAAGCTAAATAACAATATAAGGTAATGGCTCTCAGCTGGGGGTGATTTTGCCTCCCAGGGTGCATTTGGCAATGACTGGAGGCATATTTGGTGGTCACATCTGGAGGGGCGCTGCTGGCCTACACTGGGTGGGGGGCCAGGGATGCTGCTGAACATCTTAAAATGCACAGGATAATCCCTCACAACAAACGATTATCCAATTCAAAATGTCAATAGACCTGAGGTGGGGAATCCCTGATATAAAGCACGCACGTGCTCACTGGTGGTGCAAACTAAGCGTGTAGAAATTGTCAGAGGAGACCCAATGCTATCAGCTGGAGTAATCAGAAAAGATTTCACTGAAGGAAAAGGACGAATCTGGGTTTTGGAAGAAGTTACTTTTTTTTCCTTTTTTTTTAATGTGTATTTAAAAAAAAATTTTTTTTTTTTAACATTTATTTATTTTTGAGACAGAGAGAGACAGAGCATGAACAGGGGAGGGTCAGAGAGAGGGAGACACAGAATCGGAAACAGGTTCCAGGCTCTGAGCTGTCAGCACAGAGCCCGACGCGGGGCTCGAACTCACAGCCCTCACGGACCGCGAGATCATGACCTGAGCTGAAGTCGGCCGCTTAACCGACTGAGCCACCCAGGTGCCCCTTAATGTGTATTTTTGAGAGAGAGAGAGAGAGAGAGAGAGAGAGAGAGAACGAGCGGGTGAGGGGCAAAGAGAGAGAGAGACAGCAGATCTGAAGTGGGCTCCATGCTGACAGCCGTGAGCAAGATCATGACCCGAGCCGAAGTCGGACGCTCAACTGACTAAGCCACCCAGGCCCCGCCCGAAGAAGTTATGATTTAGGAAAAGAGGGGAACCGGGGGAGGGGGGACATTCCAAGGGGGGAATATAGCACGGGCAGAACTGCTGAGGTGGAGTGAGGTAGGGGGTTTCTGGGACAGTGAGCAGGCTATCCTGGAGGGAGCACTATCTCCACTCCACAGACTGACGGTGGCACCAGGCAGGTGTTGACCTGTGAGGAAGCCGAAGCACAGAAAGCTTAAGAGAGGACACTGTGATGGCCTCTGAGCTGGGGTGAGAAGCCAGTCCTCCTGTCCCCTGGGCCCTGGGCTTTCCCCACTGTAGTCCAGCTCACCCGAGCCACCGCCCCACCTTGTACTGATGTCTTTTACCAGGAGCCAAAAGGAATTTGGGGGGGGGGGGCATCACCCAAACCAAAGCTTCCCTCTGTCCTGAACCCAGCTGGTCTACTCTGGAACATTACCGTCTCTTTACCTGAAATGACGTCCTATGGAAACCTTAACACGCACACTCATACGCTTATCAAATAAGAAGAGGAGGCTGATAGAAATAGAATCACAGCCTAAAGAGCACCAAACACACAATTAATAGTCAACAGACTAACTGAGGGAAGAGAAGCCAGCAGATCAATAGAAACAGAATAGCTTCCGGCTGGCTGTGGCGCGAACGAAGAAGCCAGTAGGCACGGGACAGTGGGGAGACGGAGGAGGCCTGGATGGGCAGGTCCTCGGGGTTGTCAGAGCTGGTGAAATGGGGGGGGGGGGGAATCTCACCTGGTGGAGGGGAAGGGAGACCGGGAGTTTCCCACTTAGACAATCAGAGGAGGCACAGGGCAAAGGTGCCAGAGGGGCAGAGGCTATCCTGACTGGTTAGTGACTCTCTCCTCTCCAGTTTACATTTAGGGGACGGTGGAGGCAAGGCATCCCGGAGCAGGGTCAGAACAGGGTGGAAAGGAGAACAAAGGGCAGGTGCTTTAGGTCAGAGGAGAGGATGCAGAGCCTGGGATTTGGGGAAAGCACCGAGTGGATTGCCAGGCGCTGTCCGCAGGCTCCTCAAAGAGTCATCCACCTGTGTCCCCAGACACTGAGGACATGGATGAGGTTAGGTGAGAAGGAGCCGCCCAGGGAGAATAGCAATTGGGGGTGCTACAGGAGGTGGAGCCCCAAACCTGGGTCTCAGTCCCACCCCTGCCAGCCAGCCAGCCCTACCCAAGTGATGGGGGTAGATGGGAGGAGGCAGGACCCAGGTGCTGGCCTCAGGACTCTTCTCCCATACCCTTCCTTGTCCTAGTCCTGGCCTCCCGGGCGTAAACAGCCCGACAACTTGGCCCCATATCACTCAGGTAGTGCATGTTTTTCCTCTCCAGTGGGGATGAGGTTGGAGTCCGGCAGGGTTGGTACAGGGGTGAGAGTGGAGAGGGGTGGTGGGTGGAGGTCACCAGTCCAGGAAAAGAGCTATGCCAAGGCCACAGCAACTCCTTGTGCCCATTCCCACAGCACCCTCCACCTTGGGTCCCCACCGAGACGCCCTTCCCTTCACTCCCAAGGGTGCAGGTGGCACACGAGCCTGTCTTTGAAGGCAGTCTGCCCACCCTCTCTCGCTTCTGTTTCCAATCATTTCTCAGCCTTGCCTCATGAGAAAAATGTAAGCAATGTGCAAAGCACACTTTTCTCTTGCCTGGGAGGCCCTGACATTATCACAGCCACAACAAACCGCGGCCTTCACCCCAACCCACTCCTGCCTCTTGCCCAAGGCTGGAAAGCAGAGGGATGTAGGGTGATGGTGGGGCCAGTGTGGGCCCAAGGCACCAGGGCGGGCCCCCACCCTGGTCGCTGCATCCGCTGGCCTGGGGAGTGGCTACTGTGGGTGCTTTGGGTTCCCAGGGTGCCGTGAGGACAGGAAGGTCAAGATGTTCCCATCCAGGTCGGGAGGGCAATTAGGCCCTAAGTTCCGGAAGAGCCACACCCTCTTTCCTTGTCTGCCTAAGCCTCGTGCCAGGTCACAGTGGACAAGCAGGACAGAGGGCAGAGGGGAGAGTGGTGAACGGGGGCCTCTGCCTTGGGGTGAAGGCCGGGCTGTTAGGGGGAAAGAGGGCAGCCTCAGGACCACCTCATCCCCCCAAGTCTCCCTCCACCCCCAGCCATTGCCTCCCACTCGCCTAATCCGGCCAAGGGTACATCTGGGAGTGTTACCTCTCCACCCTGCTCCCTGGGGGCTCCCACACTCTGTTCTCTCTCCTGCCCCATCTGCTCACTCCCCTGCCACGCTCAGAGGAATTACCTGTTTTCCTGTTTCCACCCCCTCCGCCAAGTACTCCAGCTCAGCCCCCAGGCTCAGCCCTCAGGGTGGGTGTGAGGGCTGTCCCGGGGGTTTCCTGCTGGAGACTTGGGCCTCTTGGCAGATCCCCAGGGCCCCAAGCAGGCCTCCAGCCGCACCTGGTTACCTACAGGCAGGCCCTGTATCCACAGCACCGCCTTCCCCTCCCTTAGGTGTATCTGCGCCTCTGCCCAGAGCCACTGGGGAAGGCTAGGGCACCAAATTATCAGAAAGGGCAATCTTGGGGGCAAGACTGAGGAGGCAATACCTCTACCCCCTCGAAGGTACAGAGGTGGGCCTGATGACCCCAGGTCAGAGGGAGATCTCGTTGGGATACTGCGTACCCTTCTTTCTCCTTGTCACCCTCGTTATAGTCCTACACTGTCTCACTATCCCCTACCAGAGCTGTGGAACCCTTGACACAATCCTACCCACCTTCCAGGCAGACCTGCCAATGAGTGTGAGTGTGTGTGTGGTGGGGGGGGGGGGGGGAGGGAGAGGGAGAGAGAGAGAGAGAGAGGAGAGCATGACCTGGGGCTCCTTCTCTCTACATACACTGCAGAAAGGAAAAAGGGCATCTTATCTGCCTGTAGTCCCCAAACGCTGCGAGATGCTGTCCTGTTTCTAACCAATGAAACCAAGAACTCTCTGGAGACTGAGAACAGATTTAGGAAGAGGTTTGGAAAGTTTACATCAACGCCAGCGACCTGTCCCAGCGTGGGTTTCTGTGGCCCCTGGAAACCCGAGCCTCCGGGGGTAGGGTTCTGGTGTGGGGCATTCCTGACAAGCCCCTTTGAGTGCTCTGGCCCCGGGATGGGGGGGCGGCAGCGGGAGGCGGGCGGGGGAAGAGGCGTGAGACCCCGGCACCCGGCACCCCACCCAGGCTGGCCCTGGGGCAGCGGTGTTCATAACAGCGTGAGAAGGTAGGAGCTTCTGCAGCCACTCTGAAGCAGGTGGCCCAAGTACGCGTCCACTCCTGGCCAGCACGAAGTCTCTGCTTCCTGCGGTCCACCCTTGGTTCTTCTGAGGCCTGATTGTCATTGCGAGGGAGTACGTTACATGCTAGGGGAGGTGACAAATGCGGTAAGTTCCGTGAAAGTGCCTTGAGACGTGTTGAGCACTGTACCGACACAAATTCTTGTTCTCAGTGGTTTCGTCAAACCAGGAGCCCGGTGGAGGGTCCTCGCCCCACAGGGGCAGGGGTGGAGTGGGGGTTGGAGGTGAGGTTCACCTAATCCAGCTCTTTTCATTTTGCAAATGGGAAATGTGAGACTTGGTGAAGCGAACTGGGTCTCCCAGGGCAGGACGGAGTGGTTAAGCCAGAACTGGAGTCCTGGAAAGCAGCTGTCATAGAGCATCCAAGGTGGGACACTGCTGTGTGACCCCCAAAATGGGGCCCTTTGCGTACATCAAACCCATGCCACACAACAGCCTGTCAAGTAGGAATATTAATTTTATAGATGAGGAAACTGGTTGCAAAAAGTTCTTTTTTTTTTTTTAAACGTCTATTTATTTAAAAAAATTTTTTTTCAACGTTTATTTATTTTTGGGACAGAGAGAGACAGAGCATGAACGGGGGAGGGGCAGAGAGGGAGACACAGAATCGGAAACAGGCTCCAGGCTCTGAGCTGTCAGCACAGAGCCCGACGGGGGCTCGAACTCCCGGACCGCAAGATCGTGACCTGGCTGAAGTCGGAAGCTTAACCGACTGCGCCACCCAGGCGCCCCAACGTTTATTTATTTTTGAGACAGAAAGAGACAGAGCATGAACAGGGGAGGGTCAGAGAGAGGGAGACACAGAATCTGAAACAGGCTCCAGGCTCTGAGCTGTCAGCACAGAGCCCGACGCAGGGCTCGAACTCACGGACGGTGAGATCATGACCTGAGCCGAAGTCCGACGCTTAACCTACCGAGCCACCCAGGCGCCCCAGAAAAAGTTCTTTTTGTAAAAAATTTTTTAAATGTTTATTTAGTTTTGAGAGACAGAGTGCAAGCGGGGGAGGGGCAGAGAGAGAGGGAGACCCAGAATCTGAAGCAGGCTCCAGGCCTGAGCTGTCAGCACAGAGCCTGAGGCCGGACTCAAACCCATCAACCGTGAGATCGTGTGACCTGAGCCGTTGTCCGACTGAGCCATCCAGGCATTCTAGCGAGAAAGGTTCTTTTTAGTTCACTCTTCCAAACTGAGATATAATTCACATAGCATAAAACTCATTTAAAAATGTACAGTTCCGTGTTTTTAGTGTATTCGCAAGATTCTGCAACTCTTCAAAGAGGACACCCCCCCCCACCTTTTTGTGGTCACTCCCCATTCTCCCCCCACCCCTCCCCAGCCCCTGGCAACCACAAAATTACTTTCTGTCTCTATAAATGTGCCTATTCTAAACTTTTCATATAAAC
This sequence comes from Prionailurus viverrinus, assembly GCF_022837055.1. Lineage (NCBI taxonomy): Eukaryota > Metazoa > Chordata > Mammalia > Carnivora > Felidae > Prionailurus > Prionailurus viverrinus. The sequence goes on from NC_062562.1 coordinate 145,528,254, forward strand.
AGAATCAGACAATATGTGGCCTTTTATATCTGGCTTTTCACTCTCTTGAAAATTTTCATTTACCCACGGTAAAATTCACTCTTTTTGATTTGCAGTTCTGAGTTTTGACAATGTATGGGGTCATGGAACCACCGACAGGATCCAGATGCGAAACAGTTCCCATCACTTCATGCGCCCCTTTGGGGCCAGCTGTCCCCCTCCCCACCGCCACGCCTAGTCCCTTGCATCCCCTAATCTGTCGTCTGTCCCTATCCTTTTGCCTTTCCTGGAGTGTCCTGTAAGTGGAACCCTAGCTCTCCAAGTCTGAGTTCTTTCACTTAGCACGATGCGTTTGAGAGTCCCCCACATCGTTGCCTACAGCGGTGGTCTCCTCTTTTTTATTGCTCAGTAGCATTCCATTTTGTGGCTGACCCACCCACAACTGAACACCGTTTGGCAATGATGAACGAAGCCTCACACACAGGCTTTTGTGTGAATGTAGGTTTCATTTCTCTTGGGTACCACGGGACTGGGAGTGGCAGGACATAGAGTAAATGTGTAGGTAACCTCATAAGAAACGGCTAAATCAACTTCCAAATGGCTGCTCCATTTTGTGTCCTCAGTTCTACCGGTTCTGCATCCTTGCTGGCATTTGGTAGGGTCAGGGTTTTGTTTGTCTTTTTTGCCATTCTAACGAGTATGTATGAAAAAGATTTAAAAAAAATTTTTTTTTTAACGTTTATTTATTTTTGAGACAGGGAGAGATAGCATGAACGGGGGAGGGTCAGAGAGAGAGAGGGAGACACAGAATGTGAAGCAGGCTCCAGGCTCTGAGCTGTCAGCCCAGAGCCCGACACGGGGCTTGAACTCACGAACCACGAGATCGTGACCTGAGCCGACGCGGGGCTTGAACTCACGAACCACGAGATCGTGACCTGAGCCGACGCGGGGCTTGAACTCACGAACCGCGAGATCATGACCTGAGCCGAAGTCAGACGCTTAACCGACTGAGCCACCCAGGCGCCCCGAAAAAGGTTTTTAAATTTGCCTCAAATCATATATACGGTGAGCGGCAGAGCTGATATTTAACTGTAATCTATGTGTCTCCTAAATCCATTCCCTTTCTTCTATGCATACACATCCTTGAACACTTCATTTACCCCACCTTGACTCAGTGTGCAGTGATGGGGGGGCCGGCGAATACCCTCTACCAGCCAGAATAACCTAGGTGATGTTGCAGTAAGAACAGCAACAACGAGGGGTGGCTAGGTGGCTCGGTTGGTTAAGCATCTGACTCTTGGTTTTTAGCTCAGGTCATGGTCTCACCATGGGTGGGTCTGAGCCCCACGTTGGGCTCCTAGCCAACCGTGCAGAGCCTGCTTTGGATTCTCTCTCGAGCTCCCTCTCTCTTCCCCTCCCCCACTCACTTTCTCTGTCTCTCTCTCAAAACAAATAAACCTAAAAATTAAAAGAAAAAAAAAAAAAAAAAGAACAGCAACAACTCCTCATTCCAAACTCAGGCTGATGGAGTATTATCCCCTTGCTATGGCAGAGGAGAGAGCTCTGAAGGGCTTAAAAAGGCATTTAAGGACTAGAGCCTGAAAGCGATACCATTATTTCCACTTACATCTTATTGGCCATAACCGGTCTGTGGCCACACCCGTCAGCAGGGACCAGGGACCCAGCGGTGCAATCCTCCCGTGGGCCAGAAAGCCGAGAGGAGGAAACACTGGGTGAGTGGCTTTAATATATACCATATATTTTATAGATAATTGTTGATTACTTAGAAGGTGCAGGTAACACTAAATGAAAGGGGTTCTTGTAAAACATTGCATTATTTTAAAGATCAGTCCCATCCAGGATTTTCAACGCCCTCTTCACAGTTGCCACAGAAAGCTTTGACAACAGACAGGCAGCCCTTTTTTCCTGGAGTCAGGAAGAGCCCGCATGGCTTACAAACATATGTTCCATTAAGGTTTGGCAATGGACTGAAAATCCAACCCTCCTGTCCCTTATTCCGTTCCCCAGGTTCATATTGCTGTTCTAGCCATGCCCTAATTCCCTTTGATCTGTGATTGCAAGCAAGGCTCTTTCTTCACGGGGGGGGGGGGGGGGGGGGGGGGGGGGGGGGGGAGGTGCCAGGCACCCTCTGAGCCTCAGGGTCTTAAAGCTATAGGGCAGCTCATGCTAGATAGACCAGGGAGATGTAGGCAAAGACACCTTCTCTACACAGTCCTGCCTGAGACCTTGGACTAGACGTAGGAAAGTCTCCAGGCCAAAGCTACATCGACTAGAACAGCTGGGTTCTAGTGAGTTCATGAGCTTGGCCAATAGAGGGCCTCCCTCAGTTGTCCTCATATCAGCTGTGTGACTGTGGCCAGAAATTCTCAGTGTTGTTTCTTCATCTGGAAAATGAGGATGGTCATGACCTCTGTTAAGCTATGAGAAGTAGCAGTTTATAAAGGAAGCACCTGGCACATAGCGGTTGCTTAATAAACAATAGCTATTATTATCATGACACTTGGAGCTAAATGGAAGCCCTGTGCATTTTCTTTTTCTTTTTTTTAATGTTTATTTATTTTGAGAGAGAGAAAGAGAGAGAGGGAAAGTACACACATGTGGGGGGGTGGGGGGTAGAGAGACGGAGAGAGAGAATCCCAAGCAGGCTCCACACTGCCAGCACAGAGACCCATGCGGGGTTCGATCTCACGAACCGTGAGATCATGACCTGAGCCAAAATCAAGAGTCTGACCCTTAACCGACTGAGCCACCCGGGCGTCCGGCCAGCCCTGTGCATTTTCATTTTATTTTTTCAACGTTTATTTATTTTTGGGACAGAGAGAGACAGAGCATGAACGGGGGAGGGGCAGAGAGAGAGGGAGACACAGAATCGGAAACAGGCTCCAGGCTCTGAGCCATCAGCCCAGAGCCCGACGCGGGGCTCGAACTCACGGACCGTGAGATCGTGACCTGGCTGAAGTCAGACGCTTAACCGACTGCGCCACCTAGGTGCCCCTATTTTTTTTTTTTTTTAATGTTTATTTATTTTTGAGACAGAGACAGACAGAGCATGAACAGGGGAGGGTCAGAGAGAAGGAGTCACAGAATCTGAAACAGGCTCCAGGCTCTGAGCTGTCAGCACAGAGCCCGGGGCGGGGCTCGAACTCATGGAGTGTGAGATCATGACCTGAGCCGAAGTTGGCCGCTTAACCGACTGAGCCACCCAGGTGCCCCCCTGTGCCTTTTCATACACAGAGAGTAAAAAATCTGCAGAGAGTGAGTTCTGAGGTGTGATTTTTCCCTTGACCTTGGGAATGAAGGTGTTATTGTTAATTGGTTAAAACTAGTCCTTTGTCTCCTGACTATTGAAATAACTCTTCCATTGTTACTGTTTTCATTAGATTGGCACACCTATTTTGCGTGGCTGACATATATGCCCAGTGTGAATAAGATGTAATTATTAAAACTCCAAATGGCGTTTAAAAAGAAATCTAGAGAAACTTCTTGCGAAGGTCTACTGCCAGAGAGCCTTAAGCAAGGAAAAAATAGCTTTCTTTTCTTTTACAGTTTTTACATTTCGTTCTTGTTTTAATTCTTGAGTTTGTAATTACTCTATGTATTATTGTACAATGGCTAATAAAGAGAAATAAACTCTAGAAGTTTAAACTTTTAAACTTTTATTCACTTAAACTTTTTCAAAACAAATTGGTTTGGATGGCCCTCCTCAAACCCAAGTCTGGGTCTGAGACAAGGGTGCCCCCTTCTGGTACTTTTCACTACCGCAGTGACTCCATAAACTGGTTAGGCTGTTGGCCTCACGGAGCTGAGAAGGGGTCCTGGTGAACCCCACCTTCTGTTTCATTCTTCTCAGCTGTGGGTCTGCGGGTCTCTGCATGGTGCACAGACCGGCAGAGGGCAGTGGCCCTCAAGTGTTGTGGGGTTTTACTCTTTGGGATCACATCTTCTAGTTCCAAATAATGCCCCTCCATCAGTACAGCACCAGCCACACGGTCTAAAGAGCAGCTCATGAAAACCCTATGATTGAAGCTCATGAAAACCCTATGATTTAAGACTGAACACAGTTATTATTCTCACTTTAACGGAAGAATAGAGGTTAAAGAAACAGCAAGTGATTGCCCAAGACCACACAGCCCCTGAATGGGAAGAAAGTTCTCGAACCCAGGCCTTCACATACCTAGCCATGTATTTTCTCTGCCTGACAACATTACTTTTATTTTTAAAATAGCCTACTCACTGTGTACTAGGTCAATGAATCTCAGCCCTGGCCACACATCAAAATCTCTTGGGGTACCTTAAAAAAGTAATTCCTTGGGGCGCCTGGGTGGCGCAGTCGGTTAAGCGTCCGACTTCAGCTCAGGTCACGATCTCGCGGTCCGTGAGTTCGAGCCCCGCGTCGGGCTCTGGGCTGATGGCTCAGAGCCTGGAGCCTGTTTCCGATTCTGTGTCTCCCTCTCTCTCTGCCCCTCCCCTGTTCATGCTCTGTCTCTCTCTGTCCCAAAAATAAATAAACGTTGAAAAAAAAAAAAGTAATTCCTATGCCTGTGCCTCACCCCAGCCAATTACATCAGAATCTGTGGGTAGGGTTCCTAGCATCCATGAGTTTTATTAACCTTTCCAGGTGATTCTAACGTAAAGCATCAAGGGCCATCGCATAGGTGCTTTACAAACACTTCAGTTCAACCTTATCACAAACCCCTCAGCTACGTATTATTATCCACATGTTACAGGTGAGGAAAACAAAGCACAGAAAAAAAAAAAAAAAAGTAAATTGCCCAACGGATCCTGGATAGTCCCTAATGCCCTAAGGTTCTCCACATTCCCGAAGGGGGGTTTTCAGGAGCGGGTAACACCTATGTCTGTCAACACCCATGTGAACTAATTAGCTCAAGGCAGTTCACCGTTTCTACAATAGGCGGCGCTAAATTCCTTTCAATGACCTATTTTGGCAAAACTGAAAATTTCTCCCGGTAGTCAGCGGGTGGTGTTCAATCTGATTCTAAGGTTTGGGAAGTAACACAACACCCAACAGTCACGATATCCCATTAGTAACTGTGGTCATTTGAGAATTAATCAAAATATTTTTTCTTTGAATTTATGTGTACTATTTTTTCAAATGGTTATGTTGTTAGGATATATATATTTGCTAAGTGGTTTGGTCTTGACTAGTTAATAAAGGGAAATTTATGGCATTAAAAAAAAAAAGGCACTGATGCACTAAGGTCTCCAGCCTAATGCCAAGGCCACCCAGCAAACGTGCAGAGGGAGGATTTGAATGCGTTCAATCTGACCCCAGAGCCTGAAAACCTACCCTTCCTTCTTAATTGGCCTCAAGAAGTACTCCACTTCTCCGTCCTGTCCTAGATGCCAAACCATTGGGTTAGGAGCCAACCTGGAAAAGATGGAGCAGACATAAATTGAACATTATTATTAAGGCCACAAATCATTTCGATGTCCTTTGGCAAGCCACCTAACGTCCATGAGTCTCAGTTTCCTCATCTGCGAAATGGGGATGGTGAAATCTACGCTAGAGAGTTACAGGCTGAAACAATGTTAAAATCATGAGGTGCCTGGGTGGCTCAGTAGGCTGAGCGTTCAGCTCAGGTCATGATCTCACCGTGTGTGGGTTTAAGAGGGCTCACTACTGTCAGTGCCAAGCCCACTTCAGATCCCCTGCCCCTCCCCTGCTCGTGCACACTCTCAAAAATAAACATTAAAAAAAATTTTAAAGGTAAAAATCGTAAAGTATCCAGTATAGGACAGATACTCAATGTACTCAATAAATGGTTTTGTTTTGTTTTGTTTTGTTTTGACCTCTCTTCCCTCCTCACTTCCATGACTGAACTGAAGGCATAGGGATACACCATGTCCACAGAGGTATGAAGCACACACACGCACACACACACACACACACACACACACACACACTCTAAACCATCTGTTTATGCCCAATCCTCAACCTCAAGCACATTATTTATACATACATACATACATACATACATACATGTAATCACAGCATCTCAGCTGATGAAATCAACACACAAAAAAAACCCTGACAGAACGATGAAGCAGATGAGTTTTTGAACTAACTCTCCTTTTCCCACATAACCTTCATGGATGGCCACTGCTATGTAGAGACCCTCTGCCAGCCCCACAGTATTGTGCAGACTCTAGAGATCCAAACCCTCTCCCTTTCCAGTTGCCCACCACATCACTGTACATAACCCCACTGGGCCAAGGGGATGCTCAGGGCCCAAAAGTGTCCTCCACTTCGTCTCCATACACAAAAACACTCCCACCATTGGTTCTTAGCAGCATCTGTCGCAGATTGGATGACGACCTCTCCCAGGTGTTATTTGCAGGAGGAACCCTCTACACAAGAGGGTACCTGAGCTTTCAACTTTAGATATCGTTTCTCTGGGCTTAAAGTCTTTTATCAGGTAGACCTCTGTCTGTGAGAGGCCAATCTATGTCTCACCTGGCAGGTGGTTCAACTTTGGGTCAGCTTCTAGGGAGGAAGTGGATGAAGAAACAGTGTGCTTAATACATTCATCTCATAAATATCTAGTGAGTATCTACTATGTGCTAGGCACAGGGGCATGGACATGAATAAGATGTAATCACCGACCTCAAGGCTTATGGTCTAATAAAGGGCACAAGCTGGGAAACAGGCGATTACAAATCGCATGTGACATATGCTAACACAGGAAGGAGGCATAGGCATACGGAGCACAGAAGAAGGGCACAGAATCCACACTCAGAGGGTCAGCAAAGACTTCCTGGAAGAAGGGACATGTAGACTGACACTTAAAGGTTGAGAAGGAGGCGTGCCTAGGTGGCTCAGTCAGTTGGGCGGCCACAGCTCAGGTCATGATCTCATGGCCTGTGAGTTCGAGCCCAGCATCGGGCTCTGCGCTGACAGCTCAGAACCTGGAGCCTGCCTCAGATTCTGTGCCTCCCTCTCTCTCTGCCCCTTCCCTGCCTGTTCTCTTTCTCTCTCTGTCTCTCAAAAATAATAAACATTAAAAAAAATTTTTTTTTAAATGTTGAGAAGGAGTGAGGCATGCGGAGAAGGTCAGGAGCACTCTGGGAGAGAAAACAGAGCAGCACAGGTAAGGTCCAGGGATGGAAAAACAGAGTGGATGAGAACTAGGTGCACCTCACAATTGTGCAAAGGATTGGGACATGGTTACGACCACTTTTGAGTCTTTTTTGAGTCTAAAGCTTTGCCCAAAGTTTTCATTTAACAACTATTTACTGAGCTCCTACCACGAGTAAGGACTGTTTGCTGCGTGGGGTCCGTGTGTGTGAGGAAACCCACACACCACACCAGTGTGAGCCCCACATTAACCTTTCCTCTCTTGCTGTGCCCAGACACTCACTACCTTCTTTAAGACTCTCGTGATCACGGGCCAGTGTCCTACCTGGATGGCAGGCCTCATTTGAGTCTTGGTTCTCATATGTCCTCGCTAAGGTCTTGCTTTGGATTCTAACAGCCCTAATGAGAACTGTTCCAGAGTTAGGCAGGGCTTGTATTAACCCTTCAGCCTCCAGGAGCAGGGGCTCAGAAGTGAGGTGACAGCAAGGTGGCACTGCATCCATTCTGAGTTTGAGGGGCCTGGAGCCACCTCGCTGCTGCATCAGAAACTTAAGCATAGAGAAAGGTGGCAAAGATGATATTTACTTTTTAGCTGAGGGTTAAGCACCAGAATTCTGGAGATAACTAAGGGAGAGGATTTGGCCTATTCTATTTAAACCGTTGGAGCTCCCAGGGTTGTGCAAGACAGGGGGTTGGGATGGGTGGGTGCCAGGACAGCCAGTTCAACATGCTTGCTATCTAATGTCCACAGAGTGGCTTCTGGGCATGATGTCCCCAGGGCCGGTCCTGATGCCCATCCCCCATCCCCACCCTGGGACCCTGAGTTACCTAAAATACCAACCTCGCCACTTTTGTAAAACACCAACCTCACCATCTTTGAAAACCAATAAATTAAATTAAAAGGTTGTAAGTGAAATCAGTCAGGACAGAAGTCGGCCCTAAGGAGACACTGCTGCTGAGAAGCCATCAGCTTCCAGAGGGCTGCTCAGCTCTTGACCTACCTGCTTGTGACTGGGGCAGGACCTGCCCACTTCCGGGAAAGACTCAGTCACTCTGGCCCTGCCCGCTTAGCCCAGGTGTGTTGACTTCGTGAGTGCTGATGGAGGCTTAGCTCAACTGGCACCTTTCACCTCCTTCCTGCCCACTCACTTACCTGCCACAGCGACCTCCCTACAGAGTGCAGGCAGACACCTGTCACAGATTCCTCTCGTTGGGGGAAGGGGACTAGACTCTGCCACGCTGCGGGCGGGGGGGGTGGGGGGGGGGCATTTACATCTGGCCCAGGCTTTGGGGGCTCCCCAGGGCTTCTCCTCGGGGTGGCTGTGTGGCCATCCTCAGGAAGGTAGAGCGGCTGCCTCACTGAGTTCGGGGACCACTGCCTTCTGGAGGCCCCTCCACACAGGACAGTCTAGGACAGGCACTGGCAGCCCCCCCCCCCCCCCAAGAGGTGGCTCCCGAGGTGAAGGTGACCGGGAGTCCTCGGTATCTCAAAGCACCTCCAAGCCCGCCTGCTCAGCCTTCCCCCGGGGAGCAGGGATTCTGGCCCCCCGGGGTCTGCTGCCTCTCCCTGCCTGGATGTCAGTCTGTTCCAGGGGAGAGGTGAGCAGGGACTCCTTCCCGTTAAGAGCGGCCCAGGGCAGTTTCCGATTGAGTCAGCCTCCCGGGGAGAGCACCGCTGGGCCAGCTCAGAGCTGGGTGGCCGCAGGGACTTGCCCGCTCCCTTCCTCCCAGCACGCGGGGCAGCTGGGCAGCCCCCGCGGCAGCGCAGACCGGCAGACGCGCAGACAGACCGACGGAGGGGCGGGGCGGCCGTGAGTGAGTTAGAGCGAGCTCCAGCAGGGAGCAGAGCCGGGAGCAGAGGGCGGCGCGGGGCGGGGGGGTCCTGGGCCCCTCGGGTCGTTGGACGCCAGTGCTGTCCAGCCAGAGAAAGCACTTGACCGCAGCAAGTCGGGGGCGGGGGATGGGGGGGTGGGGGTGGGGCTCGCTTAGATTTCTCTTCCCTCCTGGGACAAACTTAGTACCATCCAGGACCTTGCATCAAAGACTGGTACTTTCCGCACCCAGGATTTCCCCGGGGAAGTAACTTCTGTCGCTGGGAGGAAGGAACGGTCTCCCCACCGCCCCTTCCACTCTCAGGAAACACACATGAGGCATACAAGAGGCGATGTGGAGAATTAGTTAAGAGCATGGATTCCAACTTGGGTGAATCCTGATCTTGTCATTAAAAAAAAAAAAATTTTTTTATGTTTATTTTTGAGAGAGTGAAAGCAGGGGAGGGGCAGAGAGAGGGGGAGACACAGAATCTGAAGCAGGCTCCAGGCTCTGAGCTGTCAGCACAGAGCCCAATGCGGGGCTCGAACCCACAACTGTGGGATCATGACCTGAGTTGAAGACTGATGCTTAACCAACTGAGCCACCCAGGCACCGCTAAAAAAAGTTTTTTCATGTTTATTTATTTTTGAGGGAGGGGAAGGAGCAGAGAGAGAGGGAGATTCAGAATCCGAAGCAGGCTCCAGGCTCTGAGCTGTCAGCACAGAGCCCCAAGTGGGGCACCGTGAGATCATGACCTGAGCTGGAGCCCAGCGCTTAACAGACTGAGCCCCCTGGGTGCCCAGTGATCTTGTCATTTTTGAGCTGTGTTACCCTAGGTGAGTTCCTGTGGTTCCTCAGACACCAGCTTCCTCACATGTAAAGTGTGTAATAATTACTATCGCACCTGTTTCTGAGGATTGCTGAGAAGATTAAATGAGACAGAATTCAGATCGCTTAGCTCCCTGCCTGGCACAAAGTTTGAACCCAGCACATGGTTTTCAAGTGTGCCTTTCACAGGAAAACACCGTACCCCAAAAGGTGGTGATTTCACACAAAAAGGAAAATACGTTTGGGCAGATGGGTTTTGGATCACCACCTAAATCGTATGGAACAGATGACAGCTTGTTTCTCACCAAGCACTTCAGTTTCCTTCTGGATAAAGCAGTCCTAAAGAAAGGCGAGCTGGATGCAAAAAGTGCTTCCTAAAACCCTTCAAACATGACTTCATCAATTCTCCCATCTGTACCCACCTCCCCCCCACACCCACACACACAAGATTTCAGCCCAGCCCCCCAGAGCCGCAGGCCAGGAGGCAACACGGATGTCTCCCTGTTGGCCTCACATAATCAATATCTATTAATTTTTATTTTTAAAAAATTATATAGATTCTTCCCTTTCCCTTTGTCCTTGTTGTCCTTGTCCGAAGTAGAGTCAGTTTCTGGAGGCACCAGAAATCTCAGCTGAGTCAAACGGTGAATAAAAGTTCCCCAGAGAAAGACAGAACAGGTCAAGTATTGAGAAGAGCAGAGGCAAGGCTCAGCGGCTTCGCCAGACGTGTTCTATGGAACAGCACGAAGCTCTGTGCAGAGGAAGTGAGGTCCCAGCTGAGGCACTGTGGCCTAATGGCTTCGCACACCAACTCGTGGGCTGCCCTGTCTGGGTTGGAATTCCAGCTCCCACCTTCATCAGCAAATTACTTAATTTCTCTGTGCCTCAGCTCCTCATCCATAAAATAGGATTTGCTGTAACAATACCCAGCTCCGAAGGCTGTTGGGAGGGTTAAACAAATTGATACGTGGAAGAGAACTGAGAACAATGATTACATATAACAAGCGTTCCATGCATGTTAGATATTACCCTTTGCAATTCATATGTAAGCTTTGGAGTGGCCCGTTTTTGTTTTTTTTTTTTTCCTTCATTCAAAACCCCAAGTACACCCTGTATTTTTATTTATTTATTTTTGATGTTTATTTATTTTTGAGAGAGAGAGTGAAGCAGAAAGTGAGTGGGGAAGGGGCAAAGAGAGAGGGAGACAGAATCCAAAGCAGGCTCCAGGCTCTGAGCTGTCGGCACAGAGCCCAGCGATGGGGGGCCTCGAACACACAAACCTCAAGATCACGACCTGAGCTGAAGTCAGACGCTTGAGTTTAACTGGCTGAGCCACCCAGGTGCCCCCACCCTGTATTTTGATTCATCCGAAATGCAAACCACCCAAATGCACTTTATTTTTCTGTATTAATGTCTTCATCAACGTATTCTTCAACGCTGGCCTGGGGGTTGGGCAGATGAGTAGAGGAATTTACAGGGGCCCCTGCTTGGCTCGTTTGGTTAAGTGTCCACCTCCAGCTCAGGCCAGGATCTCACCGTGTGTGAGTTGGAGCCCTGCATTGGGCTCTTTGCTGTCAGCACAGAGCCCACTTTGGATCCTCTGTCTCCCTCTCTCTCTGTCCTCCTTCCACCCATGCCTGCACACTCATTCTCTCTCTCTCTCAAAAACAAACATTAAAAAAAAATCGAGGAGTTTATTGCAGAAAATCAAGGAGCTGTCTTGTGACACAATGAGCCAGTTATACAATCAACATTAGTCGGCAAGGATTTATTGAGCACTCACTAGGTGCCAGGTACTATGTTTCACACACCTTCCTCTAGAGCCCCAAATAGGAGAGTTAGGTGGAGAGGGATTGATTTAAGGGTCTCAGAAAGACCAGCCTTTGTCTCTAATATCTCTCTTCGTGACTACTTGAAATATTCAGCACTGATTTCACTTTTTCAAACCCCTCTTAAGGGTGATGCATTCTGGTTGGGTCACTGTTCTACGGTACTCAGTGAGGTCACACATCTAATACCTAACACCGGTAGGAACTCCATTGTCTGATTAACTCATCTTCTGGAGCATGTGGATCCCTAAAGGCTTCAGTGGGGCTGCGAAGACTAGAAATCAGGTGTTTATCTGTGCATTTTTCCCCCTTGGGAGTCCTATTACAGGCAATATAGGAAAACTAGATAATAGGACAGCCTTCCAAATACAAAACACCAAAAACATGACAAACGTTCTTTTAAATGCATAGCAGAGCTTGAAGAAAAAAAAAGAAAGGGAAATCTACAGAGTCAGAAGACGAATACACGAAGCAAAGCAAGCGGACCTGAAGCCAGCCAGGGCTGTCCTGTGGGTGTTGGCTCATCTCAATAACCAGAACCTGGCAAAGAGCTGGAGCCCTCAGGGCTGTGCTCTCAAGGAAGGGTGGGCCAGGAGAAATCTAACTATCAGCAAAGGGAGGGGTCAGAAATATGTGCCTGTCTCTGTGTGCATTCCAGACCTGAAAAAAAATTTCCCAGGAGAATTTGCTATCATGCCCTTCAGGTGCATTTGAGACTACAATGTATACTATACCTGGTCTGGTAAAACACTAGAGGAAACATTAACAAAAATTCACAATGACTGGTGGCTCTTTAAAGAACTTTGCACCTGGGGCACCTGGGTGGCTCAGTCAGTTAAGCGTCTACGTCTTGATTTTAGCTCAGGTCATGATCTCACAGCTTGTGGGTTTGAGCCCCACATCGGGCTCCATGCTGACAGGGCAGAGCCTGCTTGGAATTCTCTTTCTCTCTCTCTCTCTGCCCCTCCTCTGCTCACTCTCGGATCTCCCTTTCTCTCTCAAAATAAATGAATAAACACACGCACACAAAAAAGAACTTTGCACAAAGCTTCTCTGGAGGAGCTACCCCCCCCCCCCCCCAGATTCCATAGGATTCTCTCAAAAACAAGTTTGGACAAGTAACGCTCAAATACAAAACAAAACAGAGGAAAAAAGCCCCCGTGAGCAAATAGCAGCATACCTAGCAAACTGCTGTGTAAGACCCCTTCCATCTCCCGATAATGGAATTATTAGGTACAGCATTAAAAAAAATAAGACTTTTTAAAAATGTTGAAGGAAAAAGAAGAAACTGAAAACACGAGAAAAGCACTACATGCTATCAAAAAAGGCAAAAGAGTTTTGATAAACAAGTCAAATTAGTCATGGAGAAATGAAAGCCATATTAATCCAAATTTAGAACTATTTAGGCAAGTTAAACAGCAGATTAGAGAGAATGGAAGACAAAATTAGTAAACTAACAATAAAGCTAAGAAATTACACAGCATGCAGCAGAGATGGACAGAAAGAAGGAGAATATGAAGGAAAAACTAAGAGACACAATGACCAGAATGACTAACATCAGGACTGATATTCATGGAACTGGCATTCTGTAAGGGAAAATAGAATAAAGAGAGGAACTATTCTAAGAAATAGTGGCTGGTAATTGTCCGGAAGCAACGAATGACAAGAGTGGTCCCCTTCCATCATTAATGTAAGCTAGATGACAAAGGAATAATATTTTAAATGTCTAAGAGCAAATAACTAGCAAACTACAATTTATACTGAGCCAAACTAGCACTTACAAGTGAGACCACCAGGGTGCCTGGGCAGCTCAGTCAGTTAAGCGTCCGACTCTTGGTTTGGGCTCAGGTCATGATCTCAGGGTTCATGAGATCATGGGGCTCTGCACAGACAGCACAGAGCCTACTTGGGATCTCTCTCTCTCTCTGCCCTTTCCCATCCCACACATGCATAGGCACTCTCTTTCAAAATAAATAAACTTAAAAAAATAAAAGTGACAGGGTCGCCTGGGGGGCTCGGTCGGTTGAGCGTCAGACCGATTCGGTTCAGTTCATGATCTCACGGTCCGTCAGTTCGAGCCCCTGTGGAGCCCCATGCTCTGTGCTGACAGTTGCAACCTGGAGCTTCCTTCGGATTCTGTGTCTCCCTTTCTCTCTGCCCCTCCCTCACTCGCGCTCTGTCTCTCTCACTCAAAAAATAAACAAACATTAAAAATAAATCAATAAAAATAAAAGTGAGAGCACCCATGGGATGGGAGAAAATATTTGCAAATCATGTATCTGATAAGGGACTTGTATCCAAAACATGTAAGAGCTCTTGCAACTTAACAACAAAAAGATAGTCCAATTAAAAGATGGGTAAAGGAGTGGAAGGACTTTTCTCCAAAGAAGATAAACAAATGACCAGTACACATGAGAAAAGATGCTCAACATCATTAGTCATTAGAGCTTAGACTTTTTTTTTTTTTATGGAGGTACAGTTCATACACGGTGAAATTCACCCGTTCAAAGTATACAGTTGCTGAGGCATATGGTAACTCCATGTGTAACTTCCTGAGGAATTAGCGCATGTTTTTCCAAAACAGCAACGTCATTATATCCCCTGCTGCAGTTCCTGAAGGTTCCAGTTACTCCACATCCTTTTCAACACTTGTTACCCTCTGTTTTATTGTTTTATTTTGTTTTGTTATTGCCTCTGCAGCTGACGGTCTGTGGGAGTGGCATTCAATCTTGCTTTCATTGTATTTGTATTGTAGGGTCTGTGATCTTTATGTAGGGTTTATAGAGTTGGAAAACAAAAGACTCTACTCTATACACCCTTCAGAATTAGGAAATCAGCCTTATCCACGCTAAAGAGCGTCCCAGGATTATTTCCAATATTGCACAAATCCTGATATAACCCACGTTAGGGTTCTTAGGCTAACTGAAATGTCAAGTGATTTAATTTTGACTAGAATTATTTTAGCTGAGGAAGAAAAGAGAATGCACTTCCTTCAGGCTGTTTCACCGCCAAAAAGCACAAACCTGGCATATAGTAAATGTTGAAGTGAATGAATAAATCATTATCAGTTCTCACTTGTTAATCAGAATCTCTGATTGGCAAATCGTTGGGGGAGACAGAATCGAAATGTGGATTAATGGATGAGGCGAAAGAGTCCTTAGTGTCAGAAGAATGGGAACTTTGCCTCTGGAAAATCCAGAAGTGTGACCTGCCCCCAGAGTTACTCCTTGGTTAAGACTGATGGGACCGCTCTCCTTCTAAGGCCTTTGCCTTCCCCTGGACCTCTGCTCCCAGCTCACTCCTGATCTGGCCCCAGATACGCCCATCCCCTAGATGCCTAGTGTCCCACAGCACAATCCATCTCCCCCCGCCCCCACTGCCTTGCTCCTTTCCCCACCCCCACTGGTGTCCTAAAATGAGTTAATCTGACATTCCTGCAGATGTGTAAATGATGTAAGTTTGTGTTAGAAATCTGTATGACTTCCCTAGGGCAGCCATAACAAAGCACACTAAAACAACAGTGTGTATTCTCTCACAGCTCTTGAGACCAGAAGTCCAAAGGTGGTGGCAGGGCCATGCTCCCTCTGAAGGTTCTGGGGTAGAATTCTTCCTTGCTGCTTGCAGCTTCTGGGAATCCAAGCACTCCTTGACTTGTGGCAGCATATCTTCAGTCTGCCCCTGTCTTCACACGGCCATCTTCCCTCTGTCTGTGTCCAAATTTTCCACTTCGTTAGAAGGACACCAGTCATTTTCCAAACATGTATCATGCTATTTGGTAGAACAAGAAATAAGTTAATTTTTTGCCCTCAGAGGACTTCCAGTCTGAGATTTTCCTTGATGTAACGTGACTTTCTCCGGGCACCTCAGTCAGTTGAGTTTTGGACTCTTGATTTTGGCCCAGGTCATGATCCCAGCGTCATGGGATCGAACACTGCATTGGGCTCCACACTCAGCATGGAGACTGCTTAAGACTCTCTTAATAGTGAATTATTATATTAACCATATATTGTGCATTTTAAGTTAGAGTTTACTTTTTTATTACTTATGTAAGTGAGTTATATATAAATTTAAGTGATAAGGCCCAGAGCCTTATCAGCCAAAAGTATGAATATGCTATTAAGCTTCTAGACCCGTAAGTTGAATAATCAGAGGATAAGAGGGAGGAAGTGTCCTAAAGGCAAGTAGTGTAGGCTCTAAAACGCCCTGCCCAGTGCTTATTCATAGTGACGCTTAGTAAATCATTGTTGAATAAATGAGTGCAAAAGAGAGGAAAACAATCATAAACAAAATTAAAAGCAAGTAGGGAAATATTTTTTCATAAATGCAACAGGAAAGGGCTCAACTTCTTTTTTTTTTTCCCAACGTTTATTTATTTTTGGGGGGACAGAGAGAGACAGAGCATGAACGGGGGAGGGGCAGAGAGAGAGGGAGACACAGAATCGAAAACAGGCTCCAGGCTCTGAGCCATCAGCCCAGAGCCTGACGCGGGGCTCGAACTCACGGACCGCGAGATGGTGACCTGGCTGAAGTCGGACGCTTAACCGACTGCGCCACCCAGGCGCCCCAGGGCTCAACTTCTTAATATGTCCAGAACTTGGAAAGTTGATAAGAAAAACAAGAAATTTTTAATACAAAAATGGCAATGCCAGATAAACGCCTCTCCTGGAACTTAGCGTATTAATTTTGTAAGAGAATATAGGGGACCACGTGAGGATAAGTGGACCTCGGGTGTGTAAGAAGGGGGGACTCCATCAGAAAATGCAAGGAGGCTAGCAGCAGATCTGGGTTGGACCTTTTTCAGATGAGCAAGAGGGCAGGAGGGGAATTACTCTGTGTTCGGGCAGGATGATCTGATGTCCCAGGTTGGGGATAGCAGCCAGAAAAAGCAGAGGGATACACTGATGAGCTTCCTGCTTTGGGAGCAGGAATGTGACTTTCCTGGGAAGGACTTAGAGGGTGAACCCATCCTTTGGGGAGGAAATCCAGCTCTGGCAGTGGACATCACCCCCGGGGGAGAAAGGTAACATCCTCCCTGGAGCTTGAGCCAGCTCTGTCTTGCCCTGACAGGTCCGGGGAGCCCAGGCTTGGGAATAGGGTTCGTTGAAATCTGGGCTCTGCTGAGAGCAGCAGCTTCTCATTTTTGTCTGGCATGGGAAAATGTCCTTTCCTTGGTCAACCAGGTAATGAGACTTGGGAAGTCAGTAATGCAAGATTGGTTACTGAGCTTGTTTCCAGGCCATTGTCTGGCCTCCAGACTGCGGAATAACTTTGACTTTATGCCCCTCCCACTAGGGGGCCTCATGAATGATGTCTCATCCTCAGGAGATAGTTTCACAATGCATCCCCTCTGTGGGAAGGGGCTGTTCAGGTGTGCTGGCCTCTGGGAGCATGGAGGGGAAGGATTCCCCTCCTTTCCTGGCTTGGAAGAAGTAAGGGAGCTGTAGGCAGCCTGTGTCCACTATTTACTGGGTGACTCACTAATCCAACCAAAGAGCTTGAACTTCCTGCAGTGACTGAGCCCAGCACACAGTTTCAGGTACACAAAAACAGCAACAGTCACATGCCCGTTGACCAAGTGACCTGTACCAGGAGGCTTTGAAAGTCACCTGCCCAGGCACTCTGGGGCAGGAGGAATCACGTCGACAATGAGAACATCGACAGGCTGAGAGCCACTCACAGTGTCAAGGTTCCTAAGTGTGCCCACACCTGCCCCGAAGTACACACTCAGAGCCCCCTGGGCTCTACATGTCCCATTATATACCTGCTCCTTCTTCTGGGTGGCTCTCATTTTGCATGAGCCCCTAAGCTGGTGGTTTTCTTCACTGTGGAAGGAGATTTTCCACATCTACCTCTTTTTCTTTTCCCTTGATTCCTCCCTCTCCTGCAGAGACGGAAGAGGCCGGGGACAACTATGAGTTTATTCCAGAAGCCGGAGGACAAGAAGCTGCCAGGATGCCATAAAAGCCCTGAGTTATAGAATCTAATCCACTAGAAGGAGCTTTAGAGCATTACGTAGCTCAGTCTCTGTGTGTTTTTTTGTTTTTTTTTTTAATTTTTTTTCAACGTTTATTTATTTTTGGGACAGAGAGAGACAGAGCATGAACGGGGGAGGGGCAGAGAGAGAGGGAGACACAGAATCGGAAACAGGCTCCAGGCTCTGAGCCATCAGCCCAGAGCCTGACGCGGGGCTGGAACTCACGGACCGTGAGATCGTGACCTGGCTGAAGTCGGAGGCTTAACCGACTGCGCCACCCAGGCGCCCCCAGTCTCTGTGTTTTAACAGAGGACCCTGAGGCTGCACCGAGGAAGGGATGTGCCCCATTGCTTCAGGCTGGGCAGTGGCCAAGCCTGAGTTTGGTGATGTGGGTGACATGGGCAGGGAGGGTACAAGTTCAGTCTAGCTAAAGGGTTTAGTGACCTCAGGGGGCTCACTGATATTTACTGCTTGTGTGTGATAAGAGATTGATCAACAGATCACCACTGAGCATCTGGTTTGTCCAAGGCACAGATTAAAAAGACGCTATATTTTTAATTTTTAAAGTAATCCTTCCTCTCAAAGTGACGACAACCTAACAGTAGAGATAAATAAATCAGTAAAACATTTGTTCTAGGGGAACAGGAGGTTTTCTAGACAGAACACCTTTATCGATTGAAAGACAAAACGTTGAATGCTATGATATCAGGAAGTGATACTTGAGTATGCAAAAGAACCAGAGGTGAGGTTCCCAAGGCCAAGTGAGAGAGCTGGGAGCCTGGCATACTGAGTGAATTTAGCTGCCTTTCAGGATCCATCGGGGTGTTGGGGGAAGTATGGGGGTGTGGGGTGGATTGGGAGGTTGGGGTTGGGGGCAGGGTAGGGCTCAGGCGGGCCCGGACGATCACTATCACCATTGAAGGGAAGGGAGGGGGAGAATTCTGGCTGGATAGTCTTTGCCGGCAGCAGCTTCTGCCCTTCTTGGCTGGGATAAGAGGCAGCAGGGCGGCCCCCCTGCCCTCCACTAGCCAACTTGAAACAGAGCCACGCAGTCAGTCAGCTGGCAGCAGAAATGTCTGGGCATCTGTGTCTGGGGGAAAGGTGCCAGCCTGACAGGAAGAGAGAATGTGCCCATGTGGGCACATATGTGTAAACACAGGGCATGTGCGTGTGTAGCCACATGCAGAAGAGACGGAGGTAGGTGTTGTATTTATGAATGAAAACGGCACAGACATCGGGACGACCCCATGCCTCCCGAGCCCCCCACCCCGACGTCCATCCCCCTAGTGCAACAGCAAAACACCTGCCTCCTTCTGAAACTCCTGCAGCCACTGGCCGAGCAGCACAAAGCCCACTCTGTCCCGCGCCTGGCTCGGTCACAGCTGACCTGGGCTCCCTGCTCTCCGCCCACTGTGGTCGCCAAGACAAGGACCAGGAGGAAGGAAGACTTCCTCTAGGTCTTAACATTTAATAACGTTATGATTCCATGAAGGAAAGAGGGAGCAAAATATCAATACACAGATTTACTCTAATTGTTGGGTGGACATAACTTAGTTGGCAGCCCAGAAACAGAAAGCTGTTTAAAATACATGTTTTGAGCGAGTTTCCCTTCTGATTATTATTACCTACAGAAATCAAAGGACTAGGTAGTCCTCGGCCTTTGTGGAGATGAGGAAATAGTGCTTCTTCACCCTATATTTTCCTCGGCTTTTTCACGCACGTGCTTTCCCAAAGTTCATCGAAGTTTTCTTCTTTTTATTTATTTTTTTAACTTCAAAAAAATATGTATTTATTTTGAGGGTGGGGGGGAAAGGCAGAGAGATAGGGAGAGAGAGAATTCCATGCAGGCTCCTCACTGTCAGCACCAAGCCCCATGTGGGGCTCGAACTCATGAGCCATGAGATCACGACCTGAGCCAAAATTAAGAGTCAGAGGCTTACCCGACTGAGCTACCCAGGCATTCTTCTTTTTCTTCTTACCATATATGCTTAGAATAGAAAATTGGAAACTACGGGAAACTATAAATCTACCATTTACCCATTTTAAGAAACTTGCACGATTCCTACACATGCCTATGTAAGCTGGATGCCTCCGGCACATTAAAATACACCCATATCCCACATTTAAAGTTATCAGGCTGAACTGAAATTGTCCAGTTGACATGATGTCATATTTGGAGAACCTTTGATTAAGTGTTTATTCATTTTAATTTTGCCTTTTAAAAAATCTTGAAGGGGCGCCTGGGTGGCTCAGTCGGTTGGGCATCCGACTTCGGCTCAGGTCATGATCTCCCAGTTGGTGGGTTCGAGCCCCGCGTCAGGCTCTGTGCTGACAGCTCAGAGCCTGAAGCCTCGTTCACATTCTGTGTCTTCTCCTCTTTCTGCCCCTCCCATGCTCATGCTCTGTCTCGCTCTCTCAATAATAAAAAATAAACATAAAATATATATATTAAAAATAAATAAATAAAATAAAAAATCTTGAAGCAATTTCTTCTCTTTTCCATATCTCAAATATTTTTAAGAGTCCTTGAAAAGTCTATAGGTCGCTGGCACTGAGCTTATTGTGATTAATGAATTAAAGGGCCCGCCTAATGAAAAATAATGTCAATGTTAATATTTCAGAATGCACCCTGTCAGTCTCTCCCATATATATATACATATATATGTGTGTGTGTGTATACATATATATATGTACATACATATATATACATATATGTATAAATATGTATGTACATATTTATGTGTGTGTATATATGTGTAGTTAAAGTATATGGTCCATATAGTTTTGAAAACTATTTTCTACTCTGCATTGTTCATCGAGCAATTCCCAAATGGGGCTTGTGGACAGAGGTCTACAGTGTCTTCCAGACCCACTCCCTCCCATGCCGCAGCTTCTGGAACCACACACCCCTGAGACAGAAATGCTTAGAAGACAGTTCATTTCCCTCCTCCCTGCATTTCACAGGGAAAGTAACTTGTCCCAGGTCAGTGGGTAGTTAGCATCAGAACCACGCTCAGAATTGAGGCCCCTGGCTCAGGTAGGGGGCGAAGAAGCCTCTGTTTGCCTTGGGTGCTCTTTGCCCATCTTTGGGGACCGGCTCTCCCTTCCATGGTTTCACCTTCCTCTGGTGCCCTGCACTGCCCTAGCCCGCCCAAACACCCCACCTCCACAGCTGCCACTGCTCTTGACCCAATTTCCCCATCCAAACTCCCTTGGCTGTTTTCCCCTCGTTGCATATCTGCTGTTGTCACAATGTTGCACAAGCAATTAATTTTACAAAATGTGAGTTTAAATTTTTAACGTTTTTTCTCCAGTTGTAAAAGTAACTCATGTGCCCGCTAGAATAGTCGGGGGGGTGGGGGTGGATATCTCGTAGCTGTATCACCCGGTAATGCTCATTATTAAACTGTTGCACAACAGATACAAATAAATGAAACCAATCAGTGAGCAGCTGTTCCTTATTCACTCAGCAAATATTTGCCGAGCACCTACTACACGCCAGGCAGCGCTCTGGGTTTAGCATAGTAATTGACAAAACAGTCGAAATCCTTGTCCTCAGGGAGCTACCTGCTAGTGAGGACAGATAGTTGATCCGTACATAAATATAAAACACGTTTGATGGTGTTGAGTACTATGAAGAAAAAAATAAGCAGAATGTTCCCAGCTTAAATGTTTACCATTTTTTAAACAGTGGTATTATCGAAAACGGGTTTGTTCTTGTTTTTCTTAACCTTTAAAAGTTTTTTGTTTTTTTTGAATTGACTTTGGACTTAAAAGTTGCAAAGCAGTAGAAACACTTTCCATGCACTTCCCCAGCCTTCGTATCTTGGCTGTTCCCATTATAATGGTCCAGCCAGCGGGTTCACACAGATGCAGCTGTATCCACTAACCCTGATGGGTTTCTTCGCGGTGTCGTCCGTGGTTCTGCTGCCGTCTGTCCTGGGCGAGGACCTCTCCGATCTCACATGCTGCACTCTGTGGCCGTGTGTCCTACCTTCTTCTGGTCTGGAAAGGTAGTTTTGAGTAGTCATAATTTGTTCGGTTTTATTTCGTTTTCCCAGTGTTTATTCACTCTTTCTTCTTGAATCTCACGATTTTTTTCCCCTAGGTTCAGTTTTCTTTTCAGGTACATGCTTGCAAGTTTCCTTAATAAGGGTCTAGGGTGGTTCATTCTGGTTTTTGTTTGTCATTTGAAGATGTCTTCAGTTTGCCTTCCTTTTTAAAGAATAACAGCTGTATTAAGGTCCAATTCACATGCCCAAATTCACCCTGTTAAAGTGTGAAATTCAGTGGTGTAGAGTGTATTTACAGAGTTGTGCAACCAGCTCCACTGTCTAATTTTAGAACAGTTTCATCATCCCAAGAAGAAACCCTGTACCCATTAGCTGTCATTCTTCATTCCCTTCTCCCTCCAGCCCCTGGCAACCACTAACCTACTTTCTGTCTTTATAGATTTCCCTATTCTGGACATTTCAATGGAATCATACAATACGTGTCCTTTTGTGTCCGGCTTCTTTCACTCAGCATAATGTTTTCAAGGCTCACCCATATTGTAAGCATGTATTCGAACTTCATCTTTTATGGCTAAATAATATTCTATTGTATCACATTTTGTTGACCTGTTCATCAGCTGATGTACAGTTGGGTTGTTTCCACCTATTTGGCTATTAGGTATAATGCTGCTATGAACATTTGCATATAAGTTAATGGTAACTCTATGTTTAACTTTTTCAGGAACTGCCAAACTGTTTTCCACAACAGCTGACCACTTTACGTTCCCAACAGCAATGCATAAGCGTTCCATATCCTCACCCACACTTATTTTATTTTCTTTAAAAATGGATATATAGGGGGGCGCCTGGCTGGCTCAGTCGGTTAAGCGTCCGACTTGGGCTCAGGTCATGATCTCACGGCTCGTGAGTTCGAGCCCCGCGTCGGGCTCTGTGCTGACCGCTCAGAGCCTGGAGCCTGTTTTGGATTCTGTGTCTCCCTCTTTCTGACCCTCCCCTGTTCATGCCCTGTCTCTCTCTGTCTCAAAAGTAAACAAACGTTAAAAAAAATAATAATAATAATTTAAAAAAAAATGGATATATAGGGGCACCTTAAGCGCCCAACTTCGGCTCAGGTCATGATCTCACGGTTTGTGAGTTCAAGCCCCACATCGGGCTCTCTGCTGTCAGCACGGACCCTGCTTTGGATCCTGTCTCCCTCTCCCTCCGCCCCTCCCTTGTGTGCTCTCTCTCAAAACTAAATAAACGTTATATATATATATATATATATATATATATATATATATATATAGCCATCCTAGTGGGTAGGAGGTGGTATCTCATTTTGCACATCCTGTCTTGCGGGTCTGTTTTAACACAAACTGTAGCATACGACACACACACTACACACTTGGCTTCTTCCACTTAATGTATTGTGGAGATCACATCCGTAACGTACAAAACTGCTTATTCTTTTTGCTGACTTTACGGTGACCCCTTGTATGAAAGTGCAGTCCCGGTCATTTACTTAACCAGTTTCTCCTGCTAGGCTGCTGTGCTTCTTCCCAATCTTCTGTATCGTAAACAGTGCTGCAACGATTGCCTCTGAATACGCCATTCTCCACATGCAGGAGTTTGCCCGCAATGACAAGTGAAGGTCTAGGTTAAGGGGCGTACACATTCTTTCGTTTTTACAGCCATTACCGAATTGATTTCCACACGGGGTACCCATTTGTACTCACCAGCAATGCAAGACATGTTCTTTAACCGGACCCAGGATCATAAGATCAAATTTGTGAAGATAGTGTATTCGTCACACAGTACTCGCACGTGGGCTGACTATGACTCCATAGGGGGTGTGAGATAAAGATAGGGTTCATAAGGAGCTTTTCTTTTCTTTTTTTTTTTAAATATAATTTATTGTCAAATTGGCTTCCATACAACACCCAGTGCTCACCCCAACAAGTGCCCCCTCAATGCCCATCACCCACTTTCCCCTCTCCCCCACTCCCCATCAACCCTCAGTTTGTTCTCTGTATTTAAGAGCCTCTTATGCTTTGCCTCCTTCCCTCTCTGTAACTTTTCTAACCCCCTTCCCCTACCCCCTGGTCTTCTGTTAGGTTTCTCAAGATCCACATACAAGTGAAAACATATGGTATCGTTCTCTGACTGACTCATTTCACTTAGCGTAATACCCTCCACTTCCATCCATGTTGCTGCAAATGGCAAGATTTCATTCTTTCTCATTGCCAAGTAGTATTATTCCGTTGTGTATATAAACCACATCTTCTTTATCCATTCACCAGTTGATGGACATTTAGGCTCTTTCCATAATTTGGCTATTGTTGAAAGTGCTGCTATAAACATTGGGGTACATGTGCCCTATGCATCAGCACTCGTGTATCCTTTGGGTAAATTCCTAGCAGTGCTATTGCTGGGTCATAGGGCAGCTCTGTTTTTAATTTTCTGAGGAACCTCCACATAAGGAGCTTTTCCTGATAAGCAGTCCCCAGTGAGGAGGTAGAACGCAAACAGAGTTTGTCTTGGGACCCTACCTACCCTCCTTTGGTGGAACAGTGGGACCTTACTAACGATGCTGGGTAAGATAGTCATCTTCTCCTATATTTCTCCAATCAAAAATGCTTACTTTGTTCCCAGTTTTCCATTTACTCATGGTGAATGTTACAATTCCAGATCCCCAAACAAGGCATCTCCACCCTAGTTATGTTCTTACATCATATTTGCCTACCACCCAGTTCTCTCTCTTCCTCTATTTCTGGGCTCCCAAGAACCGCAGTACATTCACGATAGTACTAATTGGGAGCTAATTAGATTAATAACCACCATTTATTTTGCCCTTAGTCTATGCTAAGTATTTTACACCCATTCTTTAGTTTAATCTTCGTAACAGTCTTATTAGGTTAGAACTATTATTGCTTCCATTATGTGAATGAAGAAACTGAGGCCAGCAGAGCCCGAGGGCAACAACTAACAAATTGTGGAGCAGGATTCACGCTCCAGTGTGACTAATTTCTAACCAATACTCCTACAGTACCTGGGGCTGGTAGTTAGATATTTTAGGTCTTATCTATCCAACTAGATGACAGCCTGCTTAGGATAAGAATTTGCCTCTAGGGGCTGGCTCAGTCAGTGGAGCAAGTGACTCTTGACCTCAGGGTTGTAAATTTGAGCCCCAGGTTGGGCACAGAGATTACTTTTAAAAAAGAATTTGCTGCAGGATCCCTGGGTGGCTCCGTCGGTTAAGCATCTGATGCCTGATTTGGGCTCAGGTCATGATCTCACTGTTCATGGAATCCAGCCTCAAGTCTGGCTCATGCTGAGCATGGAGACTGCTTGAGATTCTCTTTCCCTCTCTCTCTGCCCCTCCCCTGCTCATTCTCTCTCTCTCTCTCTCTCTCTCTCTCTCTCTCTCTGTCCCTACCCCCCTCTCAAAATAAATAAACATTTAAAATAAACATGTTTCTTTAAAAAGAAAAAAGAACCTGCTTCTAAATGGCTTAATAAAACAATAGCCACTACTTACTGAGCATCTCCTATTTATTTATTTATATATGATTTCCCCTAATTTACAGATTAGGAAACCAAGGCTCAAATAGATTGATTAATTTGGCCAGTGTTGGAGCCAGGACAAGAATCCTGACTTAGACATCCCAGTACCTACCCAAAGATGACAGCCAATAATATTTGTAGCTGATAGTTGGGAAGCAAAGGGCTATCTATATTCACTCAAACCCTGGTTATCTTCAGCTGGCATGACATTCAAGCAATGACAGTGAATATGGGGGAGAGGCAATTGTTCGAGAGGTGCCCATCTCTTCCTTCCAGCTGTGTGAAAATAAAAATTTAAGGCTCACAATATGCAGACCCCAAAGGGTTATTGTGGAACTTCGGGGTTCGAGCACCAAACGTAGGCTACTATGAACAAAGTCCCTCTTTGGGACTTTTGTGGTCAATGATACAGATGATGTTAACACTCATGGGATGTTTTCTAATTTTTTTGTAAGTTTATTTATTTATTTATTTTGAGAGAAAGAGAGAGAGTGTGAGCAGGGGAGGGGCAGAGAGAGCGAGGGAGACATAGAATCCCAAGCAGGTTCTACACTGTCAGCATGGAACCACCCCCCCCATGTGGGGCTCCAACTCACAAACTTCGAGGTCATGAGCTGAGCTGAAACCAAGAGTCCAGCACTTAAGGGACTGAGCCGCCCAGGTGCCCCCCATGGAATGCTTTCTATGTGCCGGGCACCATTCTTTGTGCTATATACAAGGATGAATTCATTGCCTTTCCAGGTAAGGGCTATTATCATTCCACATAACCTGTGAGGAAACTGAAGTACAATAAGATTAAAGGATTTGCCCAAAGCCCCCACCTAGCAAGTGATGGCTTTTGGGACATCTGGCAGTGTGATTTTGGCGCTCTAGCTCTCCTGACAACAGAGCAAGAGTCACCGGGTCCAGCACAAAAGCGGACAAAACTCTAAGGAAGGACCAAAAATTCTTGCCGGCTAAACAGAAAATTTAGTTTCTAAGTGCCTGCCTGCCAGCACGTCTTCATCCCCAACTTTCTCCTTTCTCCACCCACTCCTCCTGGAAAACAGAAGACTGTGAACCCAGAAAGTAGGGGAAAGGTCGCAGCTGGGATTTGGCTCCTCCCTTCCTGCTTTTTCACTAAAAGGCAGAGCACGGCAGGGCTCCCGGGTTCTCCCCCATCCAGCCTCGGCACATGATCCTGGCACGTGGAACCACCAGTCCTACAGCTCCGTGGACCAGCCTAGACTCACCTGCCCCGGCGCTTTGGCCCACTGCCCTCCTCCTCCTCCCCAGGAGGAAAGCAAGGAAACCACTGGCAGCCTTCTTGCCTGAAGGTTCCTTCCCAGGGGCCCGCTGACTCCTGGTGTCTTCCCAGGACTCTCTATTTTCCGAGATCCGCCTTTGGGTGCTCTCACAGTAGAACGGTTACATTTCTCTGGTTTTGCGGGGGTGGCGGGGTGGGGGTAGCGGTGGGATTAGCAAAGCTTCCCAGCCCCCAAATCTGAGACTGAACTGTCACCTCCTAGCTCTTTGGTTCAATCTTAAAGTATCTTTAAAAATCATCTTGTAGGGGTGCCTGGGTGGCTCAGTCGGTTAAGCGTCCTACTTGGGGGTCAGGTCATGATCTCACAGTTCATGATCTCACAGTTCCTGGGTTCAAGCCCCGCTTCGGGCTCTGTGCTGACAGCTCGGAGCCTGGAGCCTGCTTCGGATCATGTGGCTCCTCCTCTCTCTGCCCCTCCCATGTTCATGCTCTCTGAATAATAAGTAAACGTTAAAAAAATAATAAAATAAAATCATCTTGTGTCCACATTTTAGGTGAGAAAACTGAGGCCCAGTGAGTACAAAGTGACGTCTTTGTGACGTCAGAACAGGCACCAGGGCCAGCTGAGTGTTTCACATTTTCTAACACATGACAAACTTTCGTAGAAAGCAGAACTTAATACGATGCGAAAACGCCTCACCATTCCAATGATATCAGTGGTAAATTAAACCTCAGGCCTTGGACTGGAGAGTGGGGGGTGGTGCCCGGAATGCTGACACTTCTAGAAAGTGAAAGTCAGCTCTTCAGTCCCTGGAATTTAAACACTGGGGGCAGGGGGTGGGGGTCTGATGCCTTCTGACAATCTGTGCTTTGTTGGAATGTCTGGTGAAGAAGCCCTCTTCCGCAGACCGGTCTTCATCTGACCTGAGGATCCCTTGGATTGGGGCACCTCAAGTGTGTCTTCCAATCCACTTAGTACGGGGGTAAATGTGCTGATTCCTTCCAAAGTTTCCTGCAGCAGGAAAAAGCAGTCCGAGTTAACACACACGCTGACCTTACTGCCGATCTCAGTGACTCAGAACCCCAAGTTGCGTTCTTTCCCAAACAGGTCGGACTGAGAGCCCGGCTCCGAGACCCCGACCTCGGACCGCCCCGCTTGGGGGCGGAGCCGCGGACGTGCGTCCGAGCGAGTGCGTGCGGCCCCAGTGCGCATGCGCGGGCTCCGGGGCTGGGACGTGGCTATAAGTGGGCGGTGTGGGCGGCCTCCCGGTGTTGCCTGCGGAGGGCTGCGCTTTTGTGCCCCGAGAATCTTCTTGGTTGCGATTCAGCTCTGTCCCGGGGCTGACTTTCTCGACTCCTGCACGACCCGCTGTTACCGCGAGTGGACGGCTCCTGGCCCTTCTTCCTGGAGGTGAGCGACCCTGTGGGCTTCCCCGCCTTCCCGCCCCTATTCCCCGGGCTGCGTGCCCCTCGGGCCGCCTCGGATTCCTGGCCTGGGGCCGCGCTGCCTGGAGCGGGTGCTCCTTGCTCCGCCTCCACTCGGATCCGCTCCAGCTGTGTTTTCAGGGATGACCCTGTGTTACATGACGCCCTCCCCATGCTCGCTAGTGCTGGATTAGGTGTCCCAGTCCTGCCCTCCCGAAGAACCCTTCTTGTCACAGCACTTGGCGCGGTGGGTGGGTGGTAACTGCCTCTCTTCTTGCTTAGATTGTCCTCCCGATGAGGACAGGGTTCGTGTCTGCCGGACCCCGTGTGGCCGTAGTACCTTGCAGAGCGCCTAACACGCTGTACTATTCAGGGCGTAGTTGTTAAGTGAACTAGATAGATTTGACTGTCTTAGAATTATTTTTACTTATCAAAAAATTTATGATTAACAGGAACCTGACTGAGATGTGAGGGAGACCTCTGGACAGGTTGCTTTCTCAAGGGCATGTTCTTACAACTCCTCCCTCAGAAACAGACTCGGTTCTGGAAGATTTTTGGCCCCTCTGTGCCCTGAGCTGTGGCACAGGGATTGTGCATTGCACCAGGCGGGAGGAGTAAAAAGGTTTTGCTTTAGAAGAAGTGAAAGTTGTTTTGTTTTGTTTTTTTTTAAAGTTTATTTAAACTTTCAAGAGAGAGGGCACCCATACATGTGGGGGAGGAGCAGAGAGGGAGAGAATCCCAAGCAGGGTCTGTGCTGTCGGAGCCCGATGCTGGGCTGGAACCCACAAACCGTGGGATCATGACCTGAGCCTAAATCAAGGGTGGGGGGGAAGCTTACCCCTGAGCCGCCCAGGTGCCCTAGAAGATGTAAAAGTTTTGAGGAGTGCTTTTGAGTTAGCCCCAGAAGTAAGTCTAGCTCTGGGGCCATGGAGTTTATAGTGTAAATATGCTGGGAGATTCTGTTGCGGAAGAACATGCGCTGGTCCCTGTCTCCCTGTCTTAGCTCCCTAGGAAGACAGAAATCAGGGTCAGATGCATGCATATCCCAGAAGGCTATAGGTTAACCACACCTCTCTTTCCTCAGCATCCAGAGGCCTTCCAGAAGTGGAAGAAAGCTTTACTGCTCTGCAGAGGAGTGTGGGGTCCTTTCAGCCATGAAGCCTCTGTTGAACCTCTATCTCTTAGGTGTGGTGTTGACCCTGCTCTCCATTTTCGTTAGACTGATGGAGTCCCTGGGAGGCTTACTGGAGAGCCCGTTACCTGGGAGCTCCTGGACCACCAGAAGTCAACCAGCCAGCACAGAGACCCCTAGGGCCTTCCAGACCATCCATCCAGAGGGGTGTGATAAGACCTCACTCCACCGGCTCTAACCTTGGAACACCAGGCAGGGTCCGGGCAGGAACTGCGCAGGCAGGCTCCGAACATCAGTATTATCAGAACTGTTACCAGGCCCTTGAAGGGCCTCTCCGTCTGGATGCTCCTGTCCTGGAAAAAGAGCCTGTCCGATGTGAACGGGTTGCCTATGACTGTGATGGAATGATGTCACTCTTCCCGGGGTCTGCTGTACCCTCTGGTGTCCTTGACAACAGTTCTCTGACATCTCTTAGCTAGGGGCTTGTGCTTCATGTTCAGCCGTTGGGAGATGGTGTCGTTTTCGTCCCTGCTTCCTCAACATCTGCCAAGAGTTCCTTTGGACTTGCGCGTCTTATGGTCAGTCTGTTTGGTGTTCAGCCTCTCTTCCATGAGAGCTTGTCTGTGTGGAAGTGATGTATGGGTTGGTGTATGGGAGGGGGAATGATGAAATAGTGTCCAATTCTCATTGTTTCACATGTTAAATGCCTTTTCTCCAACATACAGCGAACTTGTGAATATCAGTCTGAAGGGGACACTGGGATGACAAAGCCTGCTCAGGACATGGCATTATGGCCACCATGTGGCTTAAATGGATTTCTAATGAAATAAAAGTTGAGTATATATTTCTACTTTGTGTCATGTTGACCTCTGCCCTTGAAATTAGTGGTAGGGAAGGGTCTTAATTCCTAGATCTGGGGTTTGACATCTTAAAAACTTAGAAGCAGAAAAGTACTTAAAACACTTTGTTTAAAACATAAGGTAAATACACCTGGATTTGGAGGCCAGGGCAGTTGTGTCTGCCTCATATCAACAAGTCTTCTGATCCTGGGCCAAGAATATTCCAGTATTCTCTTGACTCTCCATTTCTAAAGAAAAATGATTATTCTAGCACCCTCGCCTTCTGTCTCTGGGAGAAGGAGACTGTCAGTCCAGTAGGCCTTGGTTTTTTTCCTTCTGCACTGCTGAAGTAAGGAGGGCTCAACTCTGTTCTCCAAGTCATTTGGTAAAATGCCCACATCTCACAACAGTTGTTTCTGTTCACTCCCAGATCTCTGCAGCGTGGCTTTTATACAGAAATGGAGAGCTATTTTTTTTTCTACTTGTATCCACCACTCCTCCATGTTCAGGTGCATTCACTCCTCTGTCCCTCGTAATATAGATCCATTCACAGTCTCTTGATTTGTGTTATTTTATGTAAGGGGAGTTTGATTTACTTTTGCCCAAGGGTAAGACTGGAATATGGTCTTCTCTGCTGAACTACTTTTGCTTCCTGGGTTGTTCTGAAGCTTAAGTGCCACGCGCTAGAAGCTAGTGGTTTGGGCATCACTTCTTTTTTTATTATTATTTTTCAAATTATTTTTTAAATGTTTTATTTATTTTTAAGACAGAGAGAGACAGAGCATGAGTGGGGATGGGACAGAGAGAGAGGGAGACAGAATCTGAAGCAGGCGCCGGGCTCTGAGCTGTCAGCACAGAGCCCAATGTGAGGCTCGGACTCACGAACTGTGAGATCATGACCTGAGCCGAAGCCGGACACTCAACCGACTGAGCCACCTGGGTGCCCCTGGACGTCACTTCTATTTATTGCATGGTGGTGGTCACTGGTGCTATTTACCAAGTATTTCCAGCTTCCCACCTTCTGGGTGCATAGTATGATTGGGCTCCCTGATCCTTTGTGGATGGCTGGGGTTATGTGAACTTGTGTTTCAGCAGCATAGTACAATCAAAACTATAGTTGGTTTTTTATCTCTGATTTCAGGCACTTTCATGTGCCAGTAGTTTTCCTAGACAGATTTCTTAAATTTGATATATTTTCTTTAAAAAAAAATTTTTTTTCAACGTTTATTTATTTATTTTTGGGACAGAGAGAGACAGAGCATGAACAGGGGAGGGGCAGAGAGAGAGGGAGACACAGAATCGGAAACAGGCTCCAGGCTCCGAGCCATCAGCCCAGAGCCTGACGCGGGGCTCGAACTCACGGACCGCGAGATCGTGACCTGGCTGAAGTCGGACGCTTAACCGACCGCGCCACCCAGGCGCCCCAATGATATATTTTCTTATTCTCACATCTCTCCGACTCCTTTGGTATGTTTCAAATTTTAAGTGGGAGAGTTGCATTTTAAGTCTCTTCCCCAAGCGGTTTAACTGCAATGGTTTACAGGGTGCCACAACCTTTGAGGTCTTTGCTCTAAGACAGTTGGATCTACTTGGAGGTTTTAGGTTTTAACAACAGATATGATGGTCATACCACTGTTACAGTCTTTCCTACGAGTAGGGTCACCTGCTGTCCCCACTTGCTTGGCAGAGGAGTTTTCTGGGGTGTAGTACTTATCAGAGCTAAAACTGGGACAGGTATAGGTAAACCTGGTCAAGGCAATTAGATGGGTAAGATGGCCAATCGGTTATTCTACCTGAAAAACATGAGTTCAAAATGGCGTCTGTCATTCCAAACATTTCTCAGCTTTATCTGTTAACCAGTTAGGGATGAGAAGCCGTTGCTTCTGTGAACCCTGCAAGCCCGTTGATTTCTGTAGTCTCTCTGCGCCCCTTGTGCTGCTTGCAAACTAGCCAGTTCAGGTCTTGTCTGAGCTAATTCTGTACTTTGTTGATGGTGACCAACAGTATCCAATTCAGGCTGCTAAAATTCTGTTCTCTGACTTTCTCTTACTAGATAGATTAAATAATGTGTGTCCTCTAAGTTACTGTAGACAACAGTTTTACCAGATACTCTTCTACTGTATAACATGAGTTGTCCTCTTTCTTTCAATAAGATCTCTTTGCTGCCCTCCAAGTAAGTTAATGTCACACATACTAAGGCCTTTTCTTTTTTTAACATGCAACATTCCCCCCCACTACCCCCTGCAACACACACATTCCTGTCTCCTTATCAGTCAAGGACACATTAGATTAGGTTATGCTGCAGCAACAACCCTAAATTCTCAGTAGCTTAAAAGAGAGTACATTTGCCCAAGGCAGTACTCCTAGGAAGCAGAATTGGGGCCTAATCAAGGAATATTCCCTTCCTCGGGGTAAGGGGACTTCACTGCATCTGCTCAGTGGCACGTCATAATCATGAGGCTGCTGTGTTTCCCATTCTCCCCCTTTCCCCTCAGTGCATTCATCGTGTCCCCATTCCACCAATATTTACTAATTTTTTTTTAACATTTATTTTTGAGAGAGAGAGAGAGACAGAGCATGAGCGGGGGAGGGGCAGAGAGAGAGAAGGAGACACAGAATCTGAAGCAGGCTGCAGGCTCTGAGCAAGCTGTCAGCACAGAGCCTGATGTGGGGCTCGAACCCACAAACTGTGAGATCATGACCTGAGCCAAAGTCGGATGCTCAACCGACTGAGCCACCCAGGCGCCCCTCCACCAATATTTATTAGATGTGTGGAAGCACATGGCTTGTCTTTTTAGTTTATAGATCTCCATCTCAAGCCACATCCAAAACTGGTATAGAAACCATTGTGCATCACTTGGAGATTCTTCAGTTTGGCCTTGATGTTGTGGCTGAAGGGAATTATTGGATTGTCTCCTTCGGGGGAGGTATGGTAAATGGATTCCACCTGCAGGAGGGATAGTGAGCTGAATGATTTATTCACTAGAAGGTTCAGTAGTGGTACTCATTAATGTTCTCCAAGTATTTCTGCCCTTGCCTCTCAAGCACATGATAGAAGTGTACTCCCTGACACCTTTGTGGTCGGACAGGGCCGTGAATTAGTTCTTGCCAATGAGTTGTGAGTAGAAGTGATGTGTGTTAATTCTAAACTGGAACACTTAAGCACTGGTTCAAAAACCTCCAAAACCTTTAACCTTCTTTTTCCCTCCACCCCTCCACTACAGTGACTATCAATGCTCCAAATGCAGCTGTTCCATTAATGTAGGTCCTGGAGTGAGGAAGTCATGGAGCAGAGCCCTTTATCTCTGGTTCATCTCTGGTGAACATGTAGTATAAATGAGAAAGAAACCTCTGTTGTGTTAAGCTACTGCAGCATAACTTGGCCTATCCTGACTGATACATTGCCTTTGGCACCTACTGGGTACCATGCATTGACTAAGATTTCATTACTACCTACTTCAGATAACATGCATAAGACAGCGGGGGAGGGGGGGGACACATAAACAAACCCATAACCTCTCAAGATTCTGTGATAGAAATAACGCGTACAGGATTTGAGTACATAAAGTTATTGACTGGCAGGAGGCAGATATTAAGGGAAAGCTTCTTAGAGGATCTGAATTTTTAAAAATGAATAGGTACCCAAGTTCAGAGTTTCCCACGAGAGGGAACCATGAGCAAAGGACATGGAGATGAGTTTAAGCACCCAGAGCGTATTTAGAAAACTGGTAAGTACAAATTTTAAATCCCGGTTATTAGATTGAAGTCTTAGCACTAGTGCCATCTAGTGGAGGCTAAGGAAGAAGGAAACACTAAATCCATGCTGTGTAATGCTTTCTGGATTTGAAGGGCTGTGCCTCTACAGTTTATGATAGATATCAGAATATTAAGGGATGGAAGATATGATCTAGTCTAATATTGTCCAATAAAAATGTAATGCAAGCCACATAGGTAATTAAAATTTGTTTAGTGGTTACATTAAAAAGAAACAGGGAAAGATAGATATATATATATCATTTGTTACAATATTTTTTATTTTAGAGAGAATCTTAATCAGGCTCCATGCTCAGCGCGGAGCCCAACACGGGGCTCGATCCCACAGGATCCGATCTGAGCTGAAATCAAGAGTTGGACGCTCAACCAATTGAGCCACCCAGGCGCCCCAGGAAAAGATATTTTAAACACATTTAACCCAATATATTAAAAAACATTATTTCAACATGTAATCAACTTAAAAAGTTATCTATGAGATACATATTTTGCATTTTATTTTGGTACTAAGTGTGTATTTATATTGGTATTTTACACTTAGAACATATTTCATTTGGATTAGCCACATTTCAGGTGCTCAGTAGTCACACATGGCTAGTGGCCACTACATTGGACAGCGTAGATCTCTTCATTTGACTGCAGAGGAAATGGAAGCTAAGTAAGTTAGACAATAGCATTGAATTAATGGGTGGTAATTTCCTAGTATGCAGCTCTTTTTTCTACAACATGATTTTTTTTTTTAACATTTATTTATTTTTGAGACAGAGAGAGACAGAGCATGAACGGGGGAGGGGCAGAGAGAGAGGGAGACACAGAATCGGAAACAGGCTCCAGGCTCTGAGCCATCAGCCCAGAGCCTGACGCGGGGCTCGAACTCACGGACCGTGAGATCGTGACCTGAGCTGAAGTCGGACGCTCAACCGACTGAGCCACCCAGGCACCCCCAACATGATTTTTTTTTAAGAACTCTCCAAAATGCAGTGTAGCAAAATATGTCAACAATGTGCTTTTTCACCCCCAAGGTAATTCTTGTGTGGGCACATGTGAGATTTTTTTTTTCTAAGAAAACCTATTATTACAAATCAAAATTATGAAATGACTGTAACTTGCAGTGTTTACATGCTGCTTTGCCCATAGACTGTCAGTAATGCCTCAGACTTGACTTGCTTTGTATGGCAAACCTATATCAACTTAATAACTCATAATTCATCACTTAAACATTAACTTTTTATTATGGTGTTTCCTTCTAGACCTTGTTCATACACATTGGACATTGCTATATTGTAATAGTATGAATGCAATTTGGACTCTTTTTTTCCCTGTTGCTTAACATTATGAAATGGAGAAATAAATAATTGATAAAAGTAGGTAGTTTTATTTAATCTGAGGAATTCTAAATTGGAAAATATGTTCATAAGACTTGTTAGAATAGTGTACTCATTTATGTAAGAAGGGATAGAAAAGTTAAATGTATTATACTGTTATAAGTATGTGTAAACTCTAAAAGAATAGAAAAAATAACAACAGTGGCTTCATTTTGGGGCAAGTGTGATGGGAACTAAGCCAATGATGAGGGTGGGAAGGAGCTCTTCACTCTCCCATTTGAAAGTTTATGATGTTTGTACCTCATGAATGTGTTATTTGTTCACAATTTTAATTTTTAAATGCCTACAATCTTTTACAGTTTCTATTGTAACAGCCTTCTGGAATTTTAATTGGGATTTTATTGAGCCTACAGATCTTTTTTTTTTTTAAGTTTTTATTTATTTTGAGAGAGGGGCAGAGAGGGAGAGAGAGAATCCCAAGCAGGCTCTGTGCTATCAGCATGGAGCTTGATACTGGGCTCAATCCCATAAACTGTGAGATCATGACTTGAGCTGGAAATCAAGAGCTGGATGCTCAACTGAGCCACCTAGGTGCCCCCAGCCTATAGATCAATTTGGGATAAATTGACATCTTAATATTGAATCTTCCAGTCCATGAACATAGTATATCTTTCCTTCTGTTGTTGATAAAGAATTTTGTATCTCTCTTCATGAGTAATGCTGGTTTGTGGTCTGTTACTTTCTTTTCTTGCATTGTCTTTATCTGATTTTGGTAATGCTGGGTTCATAAAATGAGTTGGGAACTGTTTCCTACTCCATTTCCTGAGTTTATATAAGATTAATATTCTTTCGGGGCGCCTGGGTGGCGCAGTCGGTTAAGCGTCCGACTTCAGCTCAGGTCACGATCTCGCGGTCCGTGAGTTCGAGCCCCGCGTCAGGCTCTGGGCTGATGGCTCGGAGCCTGGAGCCTGTTTCCGATTCTGTGTCTCCCTCTCTCTCTGCCCCTCCCCCGTTCATGCTCTGTCTCTCTCTGTCCCAAAAATAAATAAACGTTGAAAAAAAAATTTAAAAAAAAGATTAATATTCTTTCTTCCTTAAAAGTTTGATAGACTCGTCCAGTGAAGACATATGAGCTTAGAGTTTTATTTGTGGCAAGATAATTACAAATTCAGTTTCTTTTATGAATGTATATTTATTTGATTTTTCCTAAATCTCTTTTTAAGTCATTTTTTCCTAAGTTTTAGTAATATCTGTGTGATGACATTAGTATAGAACATTTAAGTTGCCAAATTTACTGGCATTAAGTTGTTAAAACTACTTCCATATTATACTTTTAAAGTGCACAAGATCTATAGTGATGTTCCCTCCTTTTTTTCAGATTGGCAATTTACATATTTCCTTTTTTTTTCTAGATCTCACGAACTATACGTTTTTCAATTTTTCGAAATTTAGCTGCTGTTTTATTTTTTTTAATTATTTTTTAATGTTTGTTTATATTTTAGAGAGACATAGTGTGAGTGGGGGAGGGGCAGAGAGAGAGGGAGACACAGAATCCGAAGCAGGTTCCGGGCTCTGAGCAGTCAGCACAGAGTCCAATGTGGGACTCAAACCCACAAACTCTGAGATTATGACCTGAGCCGAAGTTGGACGCTTAACCGACTGAGCCACCCAGGCACCCCAGCTGCTCTTTTTAAAAAATGTAACTTTAAAAATTAAAAAAAAAAAGGGGGGGGGGGACCTGGGTGGCTCAGTTGGTTAAGCGTCTGACTTCGGCTCAGGTCATGATCTCACGGTTCATGAGTTTGAGCCCTGCGTTGGCCTCTGTGCTGACAGCTCATAGCCTGGAGCCCATTTGGAATTCTGTGTCTCCCTTTCTCCCTGCCTCTCCCCTACTCATGCTTTGTCTCTCCTTCAAAAATAAATAAACATTAAAATATTTAAAAAAAAATTAGCTTTAGAAGTAGGTTGTTTAATTTCCAAATACCTTGACATTTTCCAAATATTTTTTCTTTCATTGATTTCATTGATTCCAATTTCATTGATTATGTTAACAGAACATACCTTTATAATTTTAATTAGTCAAAATTTATTGAGACTTATTTTATGGCTCAATATAGGGTGTATCTTGGTGAATGTTCAATGTGCACTTGAAAAGAATGTCGATTCTGCTATTGAGTGAGCTGTGTTTTACAGAAAGTGTACAAAATATTTTTTATCAAAAGTATTAAAAAATACAAAACAACTTTTTTACAAAATTACATAAAGTTCGTTGATAGTGGGGCGCCTGGGTGGCTCAGTCAGTTAAGTGTCCGACTTTGGCTCAGGTCTCACGGTTTGTGGGTCCGAGCCCTGCATCGGGCTCTGTGCTGACAGCTCAGAGCCTGGAGCCTGCTTCGGATTCTGTGTCCCTTTCTCTCTGCCCCTCCCCCACTCATGCTTTCCATCTCTCTCTGTCTCTCTCTCTCAAAAATAAACATTAAGACAGTTTTTTAAAGTTGGCTGATAGTTATTGAAGTCTTCTGTATCCTTATTGATTTCCTATTTGTTTTAGTTTCATGTTTTTTTAAACTCTGCTATTGGATACATATACTTTTAGGATTGTTATGTCTTACTAAATTGAGCCCCTTATCTTCTTTAAATGTCCCTCTTTATCAAGGTGTATTATTCCTTGTCATGAAGTCTTCCTTATGTGATGTTAGTATAGCCACCTTGGCTAACATACGATTAGTGGCTGCAAAGTTTTATCTTACTCTATCCTTATAACTTATGTGTCTTCATATAGTGTGGATTTCTTGCAGATAGCATTTAGTTGTGCCCTCCTTTTTATACAGACTGGTAATATCTGATTTTCAATTGGAATGTTTAGGCCATTTAAATTTAGTGTAATTATCCATAAGGTTGGGTTTAAATCTTCTATCTTGTTATTTTCTATTTCCCATCTTCCCATCTGTTCTTTGTTCCATTTTTCCTCTTACTTTCTTTTGGATTGTGAATTATTTAGTGTTCCGTTTTATCTTCACTATTGATTTATTAGCTATCGATCTCTGTTTAATTTTTTTAATGGTTCCTCTATTCTAGGACTTACAACAAACATCTTTAACTTATTGTAGTCTGACTTCAAATAGTATCTTATCGGGGCATCTGGGTGGCTCAGGCAGTTAAGTGTCCAACTCCGGCTCAGGTCACGATCTCACAGTTTGTGGGTTCGAGCCCCGCATCAGGCTCTGTGCTGACCTCTTGCTCAGAGCCCAGAGCCTGATTCTGATTCTGTGTCTCCTTAACTCTCTGCCCCTCCCCCGCTCACGCTTTGCGTCACTCTGTCTCTCAAAAATAAGTAAATGTAAAAAAAAAAAAATTCAAATAGTATTTTATCACTTCAGGTATAATACCAGAGCCCTGCAATACTACACCTTTATTTCCCCCTCTCATCCTCTGTTCCTTTTTGTCTTATATTTTACTTCTATGTATGTTCTAAACCTAACGTTTCATACTACATTGTTATCACTTAAAAATTTTTAAATGTTTACTTATTTTGAAGGAGCAAGTGAGAGAGTGGGGCGTGGGCAGAGAGAGAGAGAGGGAATCCTAAGCAGGCTCCACACTCAGCATGGAGCCGGACATGGGTCTCCAGCTCATGATTGTGAGATCATGACCTGAGTCAAAATCAAGAGTTGGATGCTGAACCGACCGAGCCACCCAGATGCCCCTGCATTGTTACCATGTTTAAACATTCGATTTTTGTTTAAAGAACTTCAAAAATTATATGTGTATATGTATTAAAGTGTTGACTCACGTATTTCGAATTGCTAGTGGTTGCTTACTCTTTGTGTAGATGTAGGTTTATAGGTTTTTATATATTTGAAGTCTTCCAGCCCGTATTTATTCAAATATGTGTCTTTATCTCAGGAAGTAAACAGTTATGTTCAGTACAGCCCTGACCACATGTCCACAACTCTGGTCAGACTACTTTTAGAGCTAATAATGATTCTTCCAGTATGTAGCATACTATGTACATAGTTGCTTCTCAGCAAATATTTGTAGAGCCATGTACAAGAAATTTCTTTACCACTTTTTAAAATTTACTTAATAAGGAAACACTTGCTTATGGTAAATAGTTCAAACAGTACAAAAAATAAAGTGTGAAAAATAAGTCCTTTTTTCACCACCATTACCAATGCCCTACATTTTTATCCTCCCAGAAATGATCTGGGCATGTTCAAGCATATCCTTTTTTTAAATCCTTTTACCCAAGTGATAGCATTTTATATATACTGTTTTTCATCTTTTTCTAACTGTATAGGTCTCAGTAATCATTCCATATCAGTATATGTAAAGTTGCCTTATCTTAATGGCTGCAAAACATTAATATAGAAGTATCATAATTTAACTGGTGCTCTATTGATGGACATTTACCTTTTATAAGGAAAGGAGAAAAAATGTCAAGAACAGAGAGTAAAATAATGCAAAAAAAAGCCAAAATAATGACCTTGAAGGTTGTTTGAATATTTGAATTTCTACTATTATAATCTTTGCATCAATAAAAAATTTTAAGAGTTAGTTTTCGCTTCCATTGAGCAAGTCTTTTTTTTTTTTTTTTAATCTTTATTTTGGAGAGAGAGAGAGACAGCGTGTGAGCAGGGGAGGAGCAGAGAGAGAGGGAGACACAGAATCTGAAGCAGGCTCCAGGCTCTGAGCTGTCAGCACAGAGCCCGACGCGGGGCTCGAACTCACGAGCTGTGAGATCATGACCTGAGCCGAAGTCAGACACTCAACCGACTGAGCTACCCAGGTGCCCCACGATGAGCAAGTCTTAAGAAGAAATAAGCCACTACGATACAAACTTCTGCCTCTGATGTAACAGGTTTGGAAAAATACCAATGAGAAGCAGGCCTCCCACCCTATGTTAAGAGAAGCACCAGGAAATTTAACTCTGGTCACAGGAGGATTGTGCCCGTGTGTCTTGAGGGTTTAAAAGACATGAGAGAACCGACTTACCTCCTTGGCTCGCTCCTGTACAAACACCAAAGTGAGAATGCCTGATAGCTATCCAGTCCTAGTCTGAGAGGATAACTAATAACTCACTCCTCCTCAACTTCATGCATCCTGAAGAAGTCTTTAAGTGGAAGTTTCTTCTCCTGGTACCAAAGATAGGAGATTGCAAGGGGAGGGGAGGAGTTGGTGCCACTAAATGGTACACTAGTAAATGTTTCACACCAGGTCTCTGAGTGGGGATATACATATAATATGCAAAATAATAATCATA
Organism: Prionailurus viverrinus; assembly: GCF_022837055.1. Classification (NCBI taxonomy): domain Eukaryota; kingdom Metazoa; phylum Chordata; class Mammalia; order Carnivora; family Felidae; genus Prionailurus; species Prionailurus viverrinus. The sequence continues at coordinate 145,568,353 of NC_062562.1, forward strand.
CATGCATACACATGTTATTACATATATATACATATACGATATGTATAGTGTTATATGCATTATAACTACAATTTAATATACATTATAATTAGTCATATTATATATTATAATCATATCATAATATATAATATATGTGTGTATATATATGTACATATATGCATACATATAAGTATGTATGTTTTCTCTACAGTTTTACTGACGTAAAGTGCGTATAGCACCCAATTTACAACTAACAATAAAATACACAGTGCTCTTGTACGTTTCATATAGCCAATTGATTCTCACAGAAATCTTTCACTGGTTTTTGTCAAACTCTTGTATTCCTAGCCAACCAACGCAACTGACAAGTACAGTTCCGACCTGAATGTTGGCTGATTTTTCCACTTACGTTAACGAGTAAGATGAAAGTGAATTAACCTAGGTGTATGTTGGAACTTTACACGTTCATCAGTGACTTCGGCAACTTCTTTGCTAAATCAGATAATAGCTCTCAAATACTGAAAGCTACTGAGACTCCTCAGATTTTCTGTGTGCCTACAATATGACAGCAACAGCCACACGCAATTTACATCAACATTTTTTCTATCCCTTTATTTTTTTTTTAATGTGTATTTTTGAGAGAGAGAGAGAGAGAAAGAGACAGAAGACAGAGTGTGAGCAGGGGAGGGGCAGAGAGAGAGGGAGACACAGGATCCGAAGCAGGCTCCAGGCTCTGAGCTGTCAGCGCACAGCCCGACGTGGGTCTTGAACTCGAGAGCCGTGAGATCATGACCTGAGCCAAAGTCAGACGCTTAACCGACTGAGGTATCCAGGCACCCCTTTATCCCTTTAGACAGCCAACAAAACAATAAATCGAGGCTTAATTGATTTCCATGGTGTAAATAACTCCCAACATGGCTGGTTTCAAGATAGTGACCAACATGAAGTGACCAACACACCCCGAGAAGATAGGACGAGGTAGTGCAGCATCACACAGTGTTTCTACCCTGTAGATACAATCGACGTAAATAACCTCAAGGGTATAGAGAGTAGTAAAATATAGTAAAACAATTAAGAAGTGGTGAGTTTGGGTCATTACCTTTGCTTTTGTATAATTTGTTGAAGTGTAAGTTTCCGTAGTGAAATTTTTACTATTGGCTATGTTTAACAATGGCTCGTAAAATGCCTGAAAATCCGAATCGTTTTCACGGGTCTCTTTTGTGCTGGCTCCAGCACGCCACTGTGCTGCACTTCCTCATCTGCCCACTATTCCCAAAGAAATAAGCCTCTTTGCCTTGTTAACAGCCCGGTGTTTCCAAAAAGTTCTCATCTTCTCCCATGAAACGAGGTAGGGAAGATTGGCGTGAATTACTCGTCTTCGTCCCGAGCTCCTCTGGCCCGGGGAGAGCCTGACTTCAGGGAATTCACACAGATAAAGTTTTTGTGAGGGGCTTCGCCATCTGGGGAGAGGATTGAAGGCTGTGGGTTTCTGGAGAAACTGCCTTGCTGTTCCGGCCAGCTCACCACTGTCTTGCCATAACCGTAGTGCATTTTCCTCATGTATGCAGAGAAACTGAGTGAAAAATGGAATAGACTACTATTACTGCTAGTTTGTAGTGCGTAGGAAAGGGGAGAAAAAAGCTCTGCTTATCCCCAATCCTCCCTTGCGTCTTCTTTTTTTCCTTTCCTGTTGTTACCCATCACATTCCTTGATGTCATGCCTGCCATTGTGAGCCGACAGGCCCTCCCTGGCCTGGTGGACAGCTTGTAAGTCAGGAGGGGAGGGGGAGCTGTGGAGGTTGGGGGGAGCAGTGGTCACACCAACACCTTGGAATTGGGCTGGGTCTGAGTGGAGCCCCAGAGATGTTCTCCAGCCCATTCTTCCCAAGAACCAATGAGTAAAATTAGGGGCCTCCCACCTGAGGTCAGGGAACCAGGCCCTGGAGTGGATCTGGGGGTGGAAGATGGCCTTCTTTGTCAACTGATTCATTCTCCAGAATTCAACTTGTTCTCCGACTCGGTGGTATTTGAAAGCAACTTTATCCAGGTACCTGTGTGCAGCTCAGAACCCGCTTTCTTCCGCTTTCCAGAACTTGTTCCTAAGGGTTGGTCCAAAAGTGCTGGTCCAAAAAGGCCTCTGAAAGCCCTGGGGAGGAGAAGGAGGCTGCTATGGCTAGGGACAACCAGAGGGTCTGGATCCCAAGTTCAGCTCGGTTTGTGCCTACAGCATGATGGGGCTCCTTGAAGGTCATATATGCTTTCAGGAAATAGAACTACAAACTGCAAAAGGGGACCTCAGGGCTCACCCTGCAGGCAGGGTCCATGGGCCACTAGGGAAGGAATGGTTGGTTAGAGGGAATGAAGGTTGTTTTTAGAATCCCTGCTCTGAAACCCAACCTCCTCTCCATGGGATGGTTTAGAAATAGCCTTGTTTGAGAGCCAAGCCCCTAGAATCGGCCTTGCCCAGATTCTACATCCCCTAAAAGGCGGTGCTATGGCCATTGGAAGTTAGCATTTTTGGCCTGGGAAGCATGAGGCCACTGGGAGTATGCGATAGTCATATGACATCTTGGGGCACCTGACTGGCTCAGTGGGTAGAGCATATGACTCTGTCTTGGGGTCATGAGTTCAAGCCTCATGTTGGGGGTAGAGTTTACCTTAAAAAAAAAAAAAGTGCGTGTGACATCTTACTGAGGGCCTGCCCACCTACCTCCCTCTAGAAGTCTAGCTGGGATCTGCATACCTGTGCTCCTTTGCAAGTGCCGCATGACCAGCTTCTCATGGTCTGTGTGCTGTGTGCTGTGTGCGGGGCAGGAGATGCAAAGAGAGATCAGATGGTATCCCTGGCCAAGGAGCTCATGAATTCGTCAGTTTAAAGGGCATGTTATAACATGGTCACTGCTAAGAAAGCTCTGGCAGGTGGTTTGGACCAGCTCATCCCTAAAGCATGAGCAGAGAGAAGGGTGCTAGTGTCCAGGGAGTTCAGCGCACTTTTTGGAGTTTGGCAGTTGAAGAAGGCTCCCCAGAGGAGGAGGTGAAGCCCTTCTTGGAGGTATCCCTAAGACTTTGGTAAGTGGAGGAGCAGAGGGAGGACACTGCAGGCCAAGGGACTTCAGTTACCTGGGTGAAAGTGGGAGGCTAGAACCCATAGGGAGGGTCTGTGCTCAGGAATCCATGTGGTGGGGTCACAAAGCAGTGAGGAGTCACAGGAGAGAGTGGAGACAATTTGAGCTCAATTAGAAGACGCGTTCACGGAGCAGCAAGCTACTCCCTGACGGAGCCCCCCAGATTTCAAAGAGCCGGTTCGCCGCTCCGAGTGCTCCCCGGCTCCTGCACTGCTCCCAGGGGACTGCAGAGTGGGGCAATCAGCTGGCAGCCCGCGGGGGTGCTCCTTCCTAACACAGTCTCAGCGGAGGAAGAGCAGGGACGTGGCAGATCCAGACTCGGGATAGCGAATTCCAGTCATTTCTATCTGGGTGTGAGGCTTTGGCAGGAGGTTTATTCTCTTACTCCGTTCTCTTTGACCTGCTATTAAAACTGTGTAGATTCTCTGGGTGGACACTTAGTGATTCATGCAGCAGGAAACTCGGACTGTTCCGGGGAGGGCAAAGCCTGTCTGCTGGAGCTGCCCCGTGGCAGAGTGAAAAGTTGACCTGAAAGGAATCGCCCCACACAATTAGGTGGCTCCCTTTCTCCCCGCTCCTCAGTATCACCTCTCTGCCATCACCTGGAAGAAACATCACTCACAAACCTTTACTTAGCACTTACTCTCAATGTGTGCCGCCCCTGTGTTTCGTAGTGCATGTGAAAGTCATTCCGCACTGTGGGCTCCAAGAAATGTTTGTTTTTGTTTTTTCCTTCAAAACGAAAATGGACTTTTCTTAGGAGCACCATCTAGTCAGGCGCATGGGAACTGAAATTTCAGTTATTCCTGGGGCTTTCCCCTTGTCCCCGGCTCCACCATGGTTGTGAAATGGTGTCAATGGTCGTACAAAGTCTAGAACATTGGGAGAAGGCTCTCTGGTCGGTCACTCCTCAAATGTTCCTTACCTTACCTTGGTCCTTGTGGTTCCTTGGAGGCTTCTCTGCCCACCCTGGACAGTGAGGCGGGCGTGTCTTAGCTGAAATACTGTGCCCAGTGCAAAGCATCCAGTCTCCCTGGGCTGCCTCTGATGCTGCAAGAGAACAGGTTCTCACGAGATCTAGCAACAAGCCGGGCCCTCCCTCATCTTGCGGGAAGCTCCCCAATCGTCCCTCAGGCTGGGCTGCCTGGGTCTGCCCCATTCACTAGCTCTTTCCTCACTCTCCTCCCCTTCTGGAACCTTCTTTACACAATCTCCCTTCCAGATCGTTGGAAACCTGTGCTGGCTGCTTCTACCCGAGGATGGGGGAATAAAATGTCAATGCCTCTCAGCTTTTTCTTACTAATGCATCCCTTTAACGTTGGATAATGCAGAGGATGCAAAGGAGGGCAACACAGTTTCCTGTCGCCAATGAGCTGGTCTATTTGGAGAGACCCACAAAAAGGATGGATGCTGGTCATTGCCCAGGCCAGTGTGCCGCACACTTGCTCCGAGCATGTCCCCGAGTTAAAGTGCTGCTTTCCAGCACCTGTATTCTCCCACCCTTGCCTTCCTCTTTCTCCCTGACCCATGTACCTGGGCTGATTTCCAGGTCACTAAGCCCGGGAGCTGGATGGATGTCTATGAAGGTTCTACCACTGTGATCCTCGGGGTGACCTCCTCAGTGCCCTCCTTGCCACTCCCCAACGTCCTCCTGATGGCCAACGTCACCTGGCCCCAGGGTCAGTTTTCCACCTGGAGCTCACCTGATTGTGCTCCAGTGGTCACCCTCAGCAGGTAAAGAAAGGCTGCAGAAGGGGTGGGATGACCGCATTGTTTTGCAGCTGGATTTTAGATAAAAAGAAAGGACAGTACATAAGCTATGTGTATACACGATGTATAGTGTATAAACTATGTAGAATTCATTCATTAAAAAACATGTCTTTCGTATCTGGATATACCAGACACTGTGCTTGGTGAAGTGATAGAGCCCTGGTCTCTGTCTCAGCCTGGTCTTTGAGGATCTTGGCTTCCTTTTATTTACTTTTATAGTGTCACTATAGACTTAGGGGGTTTCCCCCGCAAAAAGGCGAGGGGTATGAAAGTCAGATGGGATGATGGAGTGTTACAATTGAAAAAAAAAAAAACCAAATACTGGATGTACAGGACACATCCACGCTTCTTACTGTCTCAGCAAGGTTAACTAGGATACAGGGAGGAGATCTGGATGGAAATAGGGTCAGAACACCTGAGTTCCAGTTCCTACTTAACGTGGTCTAAACTTGGGCACATCAGTTAGCTGTTCTGAGCCTCAGTTTCAACACCTGTACAATGGAATGGAAAATACCTTTCTTTCATCAAAGGGTGTGAGGATTGAATGAGAGGTTAGACGTCGTCTATCAGCCATTGTTATTGATGTGGGCAGGTTCTTTAGTGATGAAGGCCCTGAAAGTCAGAGAAGAGTTAGTTTTAGTAATCATTCCCACTCCCAGACCATGAGCTTTCTCCCATGGGCATCCCCCAAGCAGAGGCGGGAGCCTAGTGAGATGGGGCCAGGCTCTAGGTAGGCACGCATGATTGATTGAATGCATGGGCCCCTCTGCTGTGGGGATTTCCCGATTGTGTCCAGGATTCTCCCCCTGAAGTTTGTGGAGCTACAAATCTGTGACCGGCTCCAACGCATCCTGAGGGTTAGGACAGTGACTGAAAAGATCTACTACCTGAGGCTCCACGAACACCACCCAGAGGCCGTATTTCAATTCTGGATCCGCTTGGTGAAAATTCTGCAGAAAGGTCTGTCCATCACCACCAAAGACCCAAGAATCCAATTCACGCACTGCCTGGTGCCCAAAATGTCCAACAGCTCCACCGAAATAACGGTAAGTGGGGCCTCCCGCCAAGACCTGCAGCGAGACGGGGGATGGGAAGCCCAGCTCCTTAGAGGATTAAAGTCTGGTGTTGCAGGGGCAGACTTCGTTTTCAAGGGCCAAGGATACACATGCATCAAACTGGGGTCTACAAACATAAAAAGCAAATGAATTTCTTTTTCTTAAAAAAAGAGCTATACAGTGGTTAACTCACTTAAAAATTGTTTTCTGTTGGGTTTTTTGTTTTTAAGTTTTAGAAAAGGAATAATGCTCACTGAAGAAAATTAGAAAATCGCAGAAAAATCACCCCTACTTCTCTCCAACCCCAAGCAATCACTTGGAACATTCTGGCATACTTCCTTCCAGTCTTCCATTTTATGTATTTTTTTTCCTTTTTTTGTTTGATCTTTATTAGGTTTTGGCATTAGAGTTATGCTGTCTTCTTAATATCAACTGAAGAATTTTGCATATGCTTTCACATTGTTGAATATATTGAAACTTTGAAAACATTTATTCTTTAACGTTAGAGGCTAGATTGAATTTGCCAGGTTCTTCTTTTTTTTTTAATGTTTGCTTGTTTATATATTTATTCTTTCTCCAATTTTTTATTTAAATTCCAGTTAGTTAACATACAGTGTAGTATTAGTTTCAGGAGTAGAATTTAGTGATTCATCACTTACCTACAATACCCAGTGCTCATCACAAGTGCCCTCCTTAATGCCCATCACCCATTTAACCCTCCCCCTGCCCACCTCCCTCCATCAACCCACTGTTTGTTCTCTATAGTTAAGAGTCTGTTTCCTGGTTTGCCACCACCCCCTGATTTTTATTTGTTTTGTTTCTTAACAGTTTTCCATCTTTTTTTTCCCCTAGATCACTTTTTAAAAAAATTTACATCCAAGTTAGTTAGGATATAGTGCAACAATAATTTATCCATTTAGCCCATCCCCCATCCCCCCTCCCACATCCCCTCTAGTAACCCTCTGTTTGTTCTCCATATTTAAGAGTCTGTTATGTTTTGTCCCCCTCCCTGTTTTTATATTATTTTTGCTTCCCTTCCCTTATGTTCATCTGTTTTGTATCTTAAAGTCCTCATATGAGTGAAGTCATATGATTTTTGTCTTTCTCTGAATGACTAGCTTCGCTTAGCATAATACCCTCTAGTTCCATTCATGTAGTTGCAAATGGCAAGATTTCATTCTTTTTGATTGCCGAGTAATACTCCATTGTGTATATATACCACATCTTCTTTATCCATTCATCCATCAGTGGACATTTGGGCTGTTTCTGTACTTTGGCTACTGTTGATAGTGCTGCTATAAACATGGGGGTGCATGTGTCCCTTCAAAACAGCATGCCTGTATCCCTTGGATAAATACCTAGTAGTGCAATTGCTGGGTCGTAGGGTGGTTCTATTTTTAATTTTTTGAGGAACCTCCATACTGTTTTCCAGAGTGGTTGCACCAGCTTGCATTCCCACCAGCAGTGCAAAAGAGATCCTCTTTCTCCGCATCCTTGCCAACATCTGTCGTTGCCTGACTTGTTCATGTTAGCCATTCTGACAGGTGTGAGGTGGTATCTCAATGTGGTTTTGATTTGTATTTCCCTGATGATGAGTGATGTTGAGCATTTTTCCATGTGTTGGTTGGCCATCCAGATGTCTTCTTTGGAGAAGTGTCTATTCATGTCTTTTGCCCATTTCTTCACTGGATTATTTGTTTTTTGGGTGTTGAGTTTGATAAGTTCTTTATAGATTTTGGATACCAACCCTTCACTGATGTATTGTTTGCAAATATCTTCTCCCATTCCGTCCGTTGCCTTTCAGTTTTGCTGATTGTTTCCTTCGCTGTGAAGAAGATTTTTATTTTGATGAGGTCCCAATCGTTCATTTTCCCTTTTGTTTCCCTTGCCTCTGGAGACGTGTTGCATAAGAAGTTGCTGCGGCTGAGATCAAAGAGGTTTTTGCCTGCTTTCTTCTCCAGGATTTTGATGGCTTCCTGTCCTACGCTTAGGTCTTTCATCCATTTTGAGTTTATTTTTGTGTATGGTGTGAGAAAGTGGTCCAGGTTCATTTCTCTGCACGTTGCTGTCCAGTTTTCCCAGCACCACTTGCTGAAAGACTATCTTTATTCCATTGGATATTCTTTCCTGCTTTGTCAAAGATTAGTTGGCCCTACGTTTGTGGTCCATCTCTGGGTTCTCTCTTCTGTTCCATTGATCTGAGTGTCTGTTTTTGTGCCAGTACCGTACTGTCCTGGTGATTACGGTTTTGTGATACGGTTTTGGGGTCCGGACAGTCTTCCATCTTAAATTAATTTTTCATTTATATATTTGAGGATATTCAATACATAATAAATGTCTGAATGTTGCTTTTTTTCAGTTGAGATTACATCAGAAGCATTTTCCCGTTTCTTTTTAAAGCTCTTCATACACATCATTTTGATAATTTCATGCCGTTCCAGTAGTTGTGTGAATGAATTGAAATTTACTTCGCCATTCTCCTGTTATCAGACATTTAGAGTTGTTTCTAACTTTTCATTATGGTAAATGACGCTAGAACAAGCATTTGTGTGAACTGACCACATTTCTGCTTGTTTTCTCAGAATAGATTATTAGAAGCAGAATTCAAAGGGTATGAGCATTTTTAAGGCTCTTGATACACATTGCCAGATTGTTTTCAGAAAGCTCATGCCAAAGTATACTCTCTCCAGTAATATGAGGGTCTGTGTCACTGTGTCCTTATCACAACAGAGAAGAATAAATTTTAATAAATTTTCTAGTATGATAGGTGAAAAAGTAACAGCCCTTTGATTTTCAAGGAGTTTGAACATCATTATACTGTCTTTTTGTGCCCTTTGGCGATTTCTCTATTGGCGTTTTGTGTTTTTTTCTAAACTGGTTTGTAAAATAAAGCTTTTTGTGTATCAAGAAGTTTAACCCTTGAATCACAAGTGTCTGTAAACCCTTCCCCCAAGGATTCGCTTTTTCCTCTCAGTTTATTTGAGGCTCCCCCTCCCCCACCCGTTTTGACACAGAGAAGGCTTTTCCAGGACCTTCTTAGGGTAGAAGCACAGAAAGAAAGAGATCGATAGGCTGGATTGCCTAACACCTTCAGATTTCAGAACCTAAACCCTTTCTTCCTCTTGTCTCAGTTGAAGGCCTTTCCGTATTATTATCACTGCCTTCCAAAGTCAGCTTCCCAGCCCTGCTGCTCTCGTTCTTAATGTTCAGGCACAGTAGCCATTGGCAGCCCAGCAGAGAGAGGACGTTATCCTGCCAGGGCCCGGTTGGGCTCTGATGATTCTGGGGCTTGACGCTTAAGGAACAGGTTTCCGGGTCGAGGCTGGAAGACTCAAGGCTGAGTCCCTTCAAGGTTCTGGCCCAAGGAGGCCGAGAACTCCAGGCAGACCTGGTCATCCGACTGTAACTTTCTCCACCCAGCCTGAAAGCAGCCTCCTGCCATCCGCCCAGCCCAGCGAAAGCTTCATGCTGTTGACAGCTGAGCAGACCAGTGGCAGTTTCTCGAATATCACAGGGAGGCCCCAGCTCACAGCGGACAGGTGGGTGCTCCGTGCAGGCAGCTCCGGCATCCCTTCCCGCAGCACTGAGCCGTGGGTGGGGACGGTGGCACCCTCGGCCAAACTACCTCAGTTCCTTCTTTTTATTCTAGACCGTTATGCATATGATTTCTCCCCTCAGTTTTATTATAAGCCTGTCAAAAACAGGCTCTGTGGCTGTTGGGTCTGAATATTCCCTAGGGAAACTGCAGTGCTTTCCTAGACGGTGCTCAATAAAAGGAACGAGGGGTGAGTAAGTTATCAGAGGAGGGTGAGCTGATCAGGCAGGCTCATGGAGCTCCGTATCGACTACCTCCAAACCCGGTTCACCAGGGTCCCCCGGGTAAGACAGTTCTGAGTTCTCTTCACCTCACTTATCTGTTCTGTAAAATGGGCAGAATAGACAGTAACCCAAAGCAGACATGGCTCCAAAGCCATTTACTAATTCACTAATTGTATGAGACTCTTTGTGCAACGAGCGATGGAAAACAAAAGCAAGATCACCCAATCGATACATTGAACAAGTACAACTTGCAGGATACCATCAAAATGTAAATTTATTTTGGGGGCACCTGAGTGGCTCAGTCGGTTAAGCATTCGACTTTGGTTCGGGTCATGATCTCACGGTTCGTGGGTTCAAGCCCCGCGTCGGGCTCTGTGCTGACAGCTCGGAGCCTGGAGCCTGCTTTGGATTCTATGTCTCCGTCTCTCTCTGCCTTTCCCCCGCTTGTGCTCTGTCTCTGTCTGTCTCTCTCTCTCAAAAATAAACACTAAAAAAGTTTTTTTTATGTAAATTTATTTTTGTCTTCCCTTTATAATTTTTTCAGTGGGAGTTTTCTTCTTGCCCTTAGATAAAAGCTGATTCTGGGGCGCCTGGGTGGCGTAGTCGGTTAAGCGTCCGACTTCAGCCAGGTCACGATCTCGCGGTCCGTGAGTTCGAGCCCCGCATCGGGCTCTGGGCTGATGGCTCAGAGCCTGGAGCCTGCTTCCGATTCTGTGTCTCCCTCTCTCTCTGCCCCTCCCCCGTTCATGCTCTGTCTCTCTCTGTCCCAAAAATAAATAAACGTTGGAAAAAAAAAATTAAAAAAAAAAAGCTGATTCTCTGACGGGCCCCCTAAGCATATGGGCTCCCTCTTAGAATATAAAAGGTCCTCTGGTCCCTTTAAACTGCAAAAGAAGCATCAATTCTGAAATTAAAATGTGGCTGATAATTACCAAAACTCTGAACTCTTCACACCTTCCCTCAGTCTGGCCTCATGTTAAGATGGCCCTTCACGGTGGGCACTGGGTTTTCACTCCTCTTCTCCTTCTGTTTCCTAACTTAAATTTTTTTTTTAATGTTTACTTATATTTTGAGAGAGAGAGAGAAAGAGAGCGGGGGAGGTGCAGAGAGAGACAGAGACCGAATCCGAAGCAGGCTCCAGGCTCTGAGCTGTCAGCACAGAGCCAACACGGAGCTCGAACTCATGAACTGTGAGATCATGACCTGAGCAGAAACTGTATGCCCAGCTGACTGAGCCACCCAGGCACCCCCTGTTTCCTAACTTTAAAGCTAATTTTTTCTCTTAGCAGCTTCCTTGGGTTCTTTAAAGTCCCACACCTGACACCCCCCTCACCCCCAACTGCAACTCTGGTGATGCTCTGACACCTTCCTTTCCTCCAGCCACCACCCCCCTCAGGCTCTGGCTGTAAGGGCGTTCTCTTGGGCAGGGCTTATAATGGCTCCAGGCTGGCTCTCTCTGTCTCAGGTATAGTCCACGTCTGGCCCTCAGGAAATGTCCTCTCAGACTTTGATGAGCCCCTGGACACAGGAATGACTCCTCTTCACTCCTCCACCCAAGAGACCTATTCTTCCATCTTTCCCGCCCTTCAGATTTCCTGCTCAGGACTTGTGTCCCTACCTACGGGGTCTCCGAGGACCCCTGCCTCCAGGGGGCCCCAGTTCAAAATCTCTGGATGATCCTAGGAAGCCCCTCTCTTTCAGCTTCAGGGGGAAAAGGCAGCAGCTTTAGACAAGGGACTCTCCACACCCCTTCTCTCTCTCAGTGCTGTTTTAGCCTCCCTCTGGGGCAGGGTCCCCGTGGTGGTCATGCTGGGCTGCTCTCCCAGGTCATTGCGTGCCTTTATATGTGCTTTCCAGTCTTGTGGTTCTTGGGTTTTGTTTTGTTTTGTTTTGTTTTACTTTCAAGATAGTTGTATTGAATTATAATGCAACATTTTGTCTTTTGGATACTCTTGTTATTTGAATATTGGCTCATCTTTGCCTATCTAATAGAGCTGTCATTTTCTCTTTTTCTTTCTCTAAGCTCTCCTTCTATTCTTTTCTTCCTCTTAAGGCACTGTCTGCTTTGTTTGCTCTTGTATTCTTTCTGGTTTAGGCTTCATTTTGGGAAATAATGGTTTCTTTAAAAATGTTTGGGGCGCCTGGGTGGCGCAGTCGGTTAAGCGTCCGACTTCAGCCAGGTCACGATCTCGCGGTCCGTGAGTTCGAGCCCCGCATCGGGCTCTGGGCTGATGGCTCAGAGCCTGGAGCCTGCTTCCGATTCTGTGTCTCCCTCTCTCTCTGCCCCTCCCCCGTTCATGCTCTGTCTCTCTCTGTCCCAAAAACAAATAAAAAAACGATGAAAAAAAAAATTAAAAAAAAAAATGTTTGACTCTCTCCTCAGTTTCATCACCCCATTTACAAATCTTTTGAGTTCTGACTTGGGTGGCACCCTCATATAGTCTATCACTTTCTTAATTTCTTTTAGCTCATGTTGAAATGCTAGGTTGTACTTTTCATTTGTTTTGCAGGCATATCTTTTTAGTGTGCTTTCATTGTTGTTGTTTTTTTTTTTTTAATTTTTTTTTCAACGTTTATTTATTTTTGGGACAGAGAGAGACAGAGCATGAACGGGGGAGGGGCAGAGAGAGAGGGAGACACAGAATCGGAAACAGGCTCCAGGCTCTGAGCCATCAGCCCAGAGCCTGACGCGGGGGGCTCGAACTCACGGACCGTGAGATCGTGACCTGGCTGAAGTCGGACGCTTAACCAACTGCGCCACCCAGGCGCCCCTAGTGTGCTTTCATTGTAAGCATTTAATATGCTTCATATACTTTGTTTTTCTAATTTTGTGTGGCGTTTGATTACTATCCTTTTCCGACAGTTATTTTTAACGTGAAAATGATTTTCCTGAACCTTTGGGAATGACGGTCAGTCCGGGTTGCTTTCTGGTTTGGTCTCTAGAGCTCCCTCTTGTGTGGCTTTTGGGAAGTGTTGATGGCCTTGCACTTCTAGGGCTGTGATTCTCTCTCCTGTCTTTAGCTGATCTTTTCTTTGCTTTGCTTTTATTCTTCCCGTCCTACTCAATTTGGATCCCTTTTCCAGTGGCTTTTCCTTAGTGTGAGGCTGTGTCTTGCAAGAGAGAGTGTTCCGATGGCTTCAAGAGACCATAAGGCATGTAGGGCTCCAGCCTCTTCTGACTTACTCGCAGCCAGAGCCCTTGCACTTACTTTCAGTTTCCTCCTCCTCAAACTGTCCCGGGCACTTTCCACTGAGAACCTGTGGGGGGAATAGGAGCTCCCCTGTCTTCAGATACATCAGATGCTCTGTTGCTGCTCTGTGCGTCCTCGTACACAGATATGGACAGATACGCAAGATAACCGTCTGGGTCTTGGAGCAGTCTGTAGCTGGAATTTTTTTTTGTCCTGGGCTTTCTCAAACAGGCCTTTACCTGTGGGACTCATGTTGGCTTAAACTGAATTGGGTAAAACCTAAGCCCGGGGCCACCAAGACTGGCAAGTCCCTCGGGCACCCCCAGCTTCAGCCCACACTTTGCCAGTTTTTAATTTTTGACCCCTGGGATTGTTCTTTGCTTTTTGTGGGCTTAACAATACACTTTAAATTATGTGATTATATTTTATCTAGCATTTCCAGGTGTTTTGTGGCAAAGATTTTTTAGACTATTTGGCCATTTTGCCAGGCTCTGGCTACATAACTCTAAACTTACTTTCACTTAAAAAAAAAAAAAATCATCGCATCTTATCTTTGAATAGTTACAGTGTGAGTGATTTTTATTTTCCATTTGGTGCTTTTTTGTGGTTTCCCTTGTTTTCATTTATTTTTTTTTTTTTAATTTTTAGAGAGAGAGAGCAGGGAAATGAGGCAGAGGGAGAGAGAGAGAGACTCTTAAGAAGGCTCCACACTCAGTGAGGAGCCTGGTGCAGGATTCAATTCCACGACCCTGGGATCACGACCTGAGCCAAAATCAAGAGCCAGATGCTCAACTGACTGAGCCACCCAGGTGCCCCAACATGGTTATTTTAAATGAAAAAACAAACAAAAACAAACCAGGGGTTCCTGGGTGGCTCAGTTGGTTAAGAGTCTGACTTGGGCTCAGGTCATGAGTTCAAGCCACGCACTGGGCTCTCTGCTGTCAGCACAGAGCCCACTTTGGATCCTCTGTCTCCCTCTCTCTCTGCCCCTCCCCCCCCCAAAATAAACGTTGAAAAATAAAATAAAATTTTAAAAATAAAATAAAATAACCATGTATTTCACTTAGAATCAACATTTTTAAAAATGTTAGCCACACTCTGTGTTTTTCTAGGCACATTCAGTGGCTGTAACTTTTTTCAAAGCTGTTACTGTTTTGGAGAACTGTCGAGAGGTTTTCTTTTCCTTCTGCTGATAACTGTCAGGTTATAGTGGGCATCAGGCAGATCCCACGGGGCTCAGATCTTGCCTTTGAGTCTTAGTTAACAAATTAGGTTCTCACCACATAAAAATGGTGCTTAAGATTTGGAGGGGTGTCTGTTCCACTCCAGCAGAGCAGACCTTAGCCGGAGCCTCCCTCCCGCTTGGTTTTCTTTGTTCAAGTCACTCTCTCTCTCTTTATGTTTACTTATTTATTTTGAGAGAGAGAGAGAGTGAGAAATCGTGTGCATGTGAGTGGGGGAGGGGCAGAGAGAGGGAGAGAGAGAGAATCCCAAGCAGGCTCCGCACTGTCTGCACGCAGATCTCACGGGTTCAAACCCATGAACCCGTGAGATCATGACCTGACCTGAAGTCGGACGCTTAACCAACTGAGCCATCCAGGCATCCCCAAGTCTCTCTTGATATATCATACCATTTATACGTGTCGTCCCTGGCCATCATTCCCACATCCGCATCTACATTCAAGGCACTTGTACTGGAAAATATACAATTTAGAAACAGTTTTTTAAATTAAACTTTTAACAATGCTTTCTCTTTCTTTTATTGCTTTCAATGACTCCAAAATTCCTGGGCTCCCACAGTAACACCAATGTCGCCATCAAAATAGACAATTTGGACAGCTCTAAGACCCCCTCGCGGGTGGCATCTCCAGTCAGTTTGAAAATACCCATGAGAGCTGCCTTGAGCCACAGCCTCTGGGAACAAGAGAATCCAGATGAGCACTTCCTGCAGGCTCCTGTTGCCAGTTCCCTAGGAGAGAACTTTTTTGGACCCTGACACCTATCCAGAACGGGGCGATCTTCCCTGGCTTCATTCTGTGCACTTGCCACAATCTCCTATCAATGCTGTCTTCCCACTGGGGGCCAAAAGACCGTGGGAGAGGTATGAGGGTGCTTATAACACAGTGCTTTGTACTTCCACCAATAAACCTCCAAGTGAGTTCCTAGTTGTTACGGGCTGTGCTCTGCAGGGCTGCAGGCTGGGGATGGACCGATTAGGAACGGGAGCTCACCCCTTAGGAAAATAAATGGGAAAAATGTTCTGTCTGCTCAGCTGGAACCCCAAAGCAGCCAAGCAGAGCCAAGAAGTCCAGTCCAGAGGAACGGGCCTGAGGAAAAAGCCAACTTCCTCATTCAGGGGGGTAGGGGAAAACAGAGGCAGGGCTGCTACAAACCCAAAGTGAGAGAAATCTTGACAATGATGCCGACCAACTATGGCGATGACCACCAGTGACCAGGAGTCCTAACGGATTTGGCTTTTCCTAGCCCGGGCCTAATGAAAGCAAACTGGAAGACACAGTATCTGTGTATATGAGGGGTGGGGCAGGAGCTCTGGCCAGCCTCTGGACAAATGGCAAATACTTACATGGACAACACTACCACAATATTCAGTAACTATTAATCAAGCCCCCTCTCGGCGCCAGGCACTGTGCTTGATGCTGGGCATATTAGGCCCAAACAGACAAGTTACCTGCCTCGAGGGACGGTGTGGGAGAGATACTGAGCCCTATTCCGGAGACACAGGAAGCCCACTGAGGCTGGCATGGTGTTTGAGCCACGGGTCTGCAAATCAAGGCTAGAGGACCCACCTTTCTAGAGTCCACACGATAGGAAATAGAGTGACAGAGTGAGAAAGAACGTGCCCCTCTTCCCCTTGTGCGCACTCAGGTGGGCTCAGCTATAAATCCTGGCTCAAGAGGATCATAAAAGACACGAGCTGGGAGTATGCCCAGTGTCTGTGGGTTTCTTTTCATCCGCAATAAAAATAAAAACCAAACAAATTTCCTTCCAGCCTGCTGTAATCAAGCTGAGCAGTGTTGGTGCTGGTGAGGGAGGTCTAGCAGCAGAACTTAGAACAAGCTAATGTGAAGGGTGACCATGCTCCCCAATGTATGCTTGTGGTCCTATATCGTTATTGATATGTACCCATGCCACTCTCAAAGTGTCCCTGTATTTACAAACATTTAGGGGCTCTCCGTCCTCATTTCTATTGCCTTGGTTTAAAACTCCATCAACTCTCACCAAAACTATTGCGATGACCCCAGCGGGTCTCCCAAGCTGTCATCATTATGCCAATAATAGCTAACTTCGTTAGCAACTTACCATGTGCCCAACCCCCTGGTGAAACTTTACAGAGATCACTTAATCCACGCAACTCATTGGGAGGGAGATACTCTTGTTACCACATTTTACAGATGATGAATATGAGCCTCAGAGAGGTTCAAGAACTTGCTTAAGGTCATAGAGGGAGTCAGTAGCAGGGCCAGGACCTGAACCCAGTCTAACTCCAAAGTCCAATGAGTTTCCGATTTCTCCCAACCCACTTCCCTTCTTTACTTCGAAAGAGCGATCTTTCTGAAACACCATTCTGACCACAGCTTCACCCTTGATAAAAACTAAACTCGCTGTTATGAAATGGCCAGGCTTGGATCCATCTCCAGCCCCTCCGCTTCTCCAGAGGCTGCTTCCATTGAACCTCACGTTCCCACATGCTAAATTTCTTGTGGTCTCCAAAACGCACGGGGTGTTTAGACACTACGAGGGTGTTGTTTGTCCTTCACTCTACGCAAGGAACTTTCCTTGCATTTCTACCTATGGCTGTCGTGATCCTTGTCCCTGCTGATGGGAGTTCCTCTACGGTAATATCGTACTCTGTGTCTGCCTGTCTATTGCCGGCAGACAATAGACAGGATATTGTCTATTGTTTACATGTTCATTTCCTTGTTTACATGTTCATTTTATCCTTGTTTACATGTTCATTTCCTTGGTGGGGCTAGGAACCCTTTGGGAATAGATGCCACTGTATGTTAGAGTTCTTTGCCAATTAAAGAAGCTGACTCAAATTTAAACCAAAGGGAATTTATTGGAAGGATCTGGGTTAGCTCACAGACTCAAAGGGACCGTTAGAGAGCCAGTCTTGGAGTGCACTGACATCAGAACAGCTCTGGGCATTCAGGTAAGGGTGGCTAATTGAACATCTCATCAAACGCTGCAGCAGGCCGGGTGGTTTCCCCAAGGGAAATTGAGGGGTGTCACAAGAGAACGGCTAGGGGAGCGGATGTCTGGTGGCTGACAATAACAGATGTCCACCAAAATCTGACTCTTTGCTATCTGTTCAGGGAGGCACCCTGCCAAGCATCTCTGTACATCCTTGCTAAGTTAGCCAGGGTTCACTGGCTTGTTTTGCTCACTTGCATGTTTCCGGATAGGGATGAAGAGTTTAGACAGATTGTGTTACACTTTGCGTGTTCCCTTGAGACAGTTTTTCTTTTTAAATTTTTTTTTTCAACGTTTATTTATTTTTGGGACAGAGAGAGACAGAGCATGAACGGGGGAGGGGCAGAGAGAGAGGGAGACACAGAATCGAAAACAGGCTCCAGGCTCTGAGCCATCAGCCCAGAGCCCGACGCGGGGCTCGAACTCACGGACCGCGAGATCGTGACCTGGCTGAAGTCGGACGCTTAACCGACTGCGCCACCCAGGCGCCCCTGAGACAGTTTTTCTACCCAACACTGGGTCTGAAGGATTCCAGTCTGATCGGCATAGCATTTTGGGCCCCCCTGCCGCCCCCCCGCCCCCGTTGGTGTTAACTCAGAGTCAGTAGCCCGAGGTTCCCAAAAGTTTCTGTGTTTTCCTTTTATGAGGGCACATTATCACTGTAAATGGCCTAAGGTCTCTTTGGAGATTCCTAGAAGGAACATTCATGGCAGGTGGTTTTCGGTGTTTGTAATAGGATCCCCGGTTAAGGGTCCCGGCCTTCCCCTCATTCACAGATCCCGGGTGTGAGCACTGACTGAGGACTGAGGAGTGATAAGCAGGCATGATTCTCTAACCGTATTCATCAGAGCCAGCTTTCATTTGATGATACAAATGACCTGAGCCATTGCCTATCAATTTGATTCCTAGAGACCCCAAACCAGTCCTGATATTTTAGTTGTCAACAACCAACTCTAGTTCAAGCATGAAATGAACGTCTCAAAGGATATCTAGTGGCTGACAGAGTTTCTGGAAGGGCAAGAGAGAAATGGCTTGAGGGCTTACGTAGCCGGGACAAGGAACAGTGGCCCAACCATGGCTGCGGGACTGCTCCAAGGAGGACTCCGTGCCCCCACTGTGGCACGTATCCTTCAGCTCCCACCAGTGGCCCTGGTCTGGATCGTGTCGCCGCTGCCTCCTAAATCAGATGCTTCCTCTGCCACCTACTCCAGAGAAACAAGAGGGTTTCACGCAGATGAGTCTGCCTGGCAGAGCTCAGGTTACAGGATGCGCTTGGGCTGAAAAGGAGGCTGCGAAAGTCAGGCCTGGCTTCCGCCTCGAGGAAGTGAAACTCACGATGTGTAAGTCCCCAGAAAGGAGGACAGGCAGCCAGATGGCATGAAAAATGTCCCGAAAGCATCCTTGATTAATGAACCACAGACACAGAATCTCGAAAGGTCAAACCAGTCTCGGCTCTGATTATCATGCAGAACTACGCTTCTGGTCCTTGAGTGCTCCCTAGAACTCTCCTCTCGTCACTGAGATTACAGAGCCCATTTATGTGTTTAAAGAGAGCCTCTTAAACATTTCTAGCGCTTTCTCAAAACCTTGAGGATGTGCAAGCGTTCAGGGCCTTCTCAAAGGATGGAATCAGGCAAGGGCGGCAGTAGGTACATGATAGATCCAAGTCAACTTTCTTGTCTCCCAAAGGCTTTGAATTCCTTTCTCTACATCGCATCAAGGAATTTCTGGCCTCTCACCATTCCTTAATGTGAACCAGGCCGAACTGAGTTTCGCTTCAGCCAACACAGCAAACTATAATATACGGCGCTGTGAGAAATAGCACAATTATGATGTCATCTCTGGTAAGAACATCCACTTCAGTGAAACAATCCTCTCTAAAAATTATGTTCTCCCTCCCTGATGGAGTGCCCTAAAATTGGTACTCATTAATATTTACGGACTTTACAGATAGAAATTGCCCAATTCCTTCGATATGTTTTCCTAGGAAAATGCTTTCTTAATTTGACAATAAATGTCATATATTGAAAAAAGAAATGCTTTCTCTTCCCTACACTGATTCCTATACATACCTACCCACACCTGCTGGGGCATCATAGAGTTGAATTCTGGTTACTGGCCTCATAACACGGAAGGGAATCTTCAGCACCCTTCTCGCAAGAAAAGAACGGCTTCCTCTCACATGGGATGGGCAGTGGGGAGTTTTCAGAAGGACCCGAGGGTTTGGGTCTTTCAGGCCTTTTTCAATTTCAGGCACTCTTACACTGTGCCTCTGTCACACAAGAGACTGGTTTGAAGCTGTGACCTCGACAGCCTTCATAATTCAATAACCGAGAGAACCAAATGTGAGTTTTTCCCTTTAACTTCTGTTCTCTTTGAGTTATTCGGTGTCATCAGAAGCACCCATTCTACTCCAGTGTTCTGGAATTCTTCATACCCTTTATCTTGTCCTAAGGCAGCAACCGCCTGCCTCCAGCAGACACGTCTGTTGTCGAGCGGTCCTTGTTATCAACTACTGGTTATTTAATTAGCTGTGGACCACTGACGGCTAAGTTTTCACCCCAGAATGTTCATGGAATCTTGCTGCATTCATTCTATTCTATCTTGTTGGGGACCTATATGGCCTGCAGCCCATGCTGTAGTACCAATCCATGCCAAACTAGTACCAACCAGAATTCTCCAGGTGCAGTCAACAGGGACAACTCTGAGGCAGGAGGAGCCTGGGTTTTGTGTCCTTGTGTCCATTTGAGAATGGCTCACAGAATC
This sequence comes from Prionailurus viverrinus, assembly GCF_022837055.1. Lineage (NCBI taxonomy): Eukaryota > Metazoa > Chordata > Mammalia > Carnivora > Felidae > Prionailurus > Prionailurus viverrinus. The sequence goes on from NC_062562.1 coordinate 145,588,273, forward strand.
AAAGAGATCGCTGAAGAAACTGAAGAGACTGGAAGGAGCTGATCCAGGGCGCCAGCAAGGATGTAGGACTTGGATTTAATCTCCAGTCTGTTTGGGACACTCAGTGGCATGAATAAGTCCCCACCATGCGCTCTTTGTGTTTATCCCCTTAACGTTCAGTGTCCCAGGAATGCTGACTCGGGCCTTATGCCTCTGTGTGCTGGATACTTCCCTTCTCCTTCCAAATGCAATCCTTTTTCCACCTTCTCCATGCCCCAGAACTGTGATTCCTGCCTGCTCTCCAAGCTGATCCGTATGGGCTACATCGAAGGGCCCATTGCCTCTGGTGTCCAGGTGGGTTCGCCCAGTAGGAAGTCCAGGTAGGAGGTCAAGACAATCACTCCGTCTCTTGTAGTCACATAAGTGGGCTGTGTCCCTGAACACAAAGAAGCTGCTCTTCTTATGGTGGCCTCTTCTACTCAACGCTTTCCCAGTTTCAGGAACCAGCCCTTCTGCTAACCCATCAGGTCCATTGTAAGGACTTAGCTGAATTTTATATACTGAGCAGGGGTATCATCCCCTTTACTTCTGACGTTTCCTCCTGGTAAATTGCCATCCATAGACCCTCATAGCCATGGCCAGGCAGCCCTTGCTGGACTTCCATCCAGGCTATTGCTTCTCTTTTGGTTTCTGCCTATCCCCCAAGCCTGGTTACTTTAACGTTCATTTGTGGTAGAGACCCGCCAATAGTCTTCCAAGAAATTCCCTTTGGCTAAGGTTGGCCTGTCAATTTCTGTGATTACGACCATGAAGTCTAACTAATGTGGTGCTGTTCCCGGAAAAGTGGATGCTGTGTTGGCAAATACACCAACCATAGATACCTTATTCGCTTGTGTATCCTCCAGTGCCTGGTTCCTGCTGGACACCCAATTAAAGGTTGTTAAATAAACCCATTTCTGCCATAGCCAGCCCTGGCTGCCCCACGTTGTTCTCCCCTACCCTCCCAACCCGGACCCCAACAAGGGAAGAAATGACAGCCTTTGTTTAGTGGACTTATCATTGACATCGATTTCCCAGATGAAAATGAAAATAACACCACATAAGGGATAGTAAAGTTTTTAATAACCAATAATCACGTAAGTTAAAAGAGAAAAGAAACAAAGCATTGTGATCCAGAGTCAATTAGAGCCCATCAGGATATGACATGTGCAAAAAACAATCCCCAAAACAATGTAAGGACGCACCCTAAAGTTTCTGAAATGGAATTCAGAGAAAAAAGAAAATGTCCTCAAGGAGTAATACCAAGACCAGACCCACTTAAAGTGTGCGATGGAATGAGATTATAAAGCCTCACAAATGCCCTTATAAATCTTAAGAAAAATAACAAATGGCTGGCCAACTAAGACTCTAGTGTTGTGGATGAGATAGGAGGTGGAGGAAGCAGAGATTCTGGGGACACTCAACATGTAGAAATGACTGGTCCCGACTTGCATCCTGAGCGGCCCGAGGGAACGACTGATGAACTCTCAGAACCACAGGCCTTTGATTTAGAAAACAAGACAAAACACAGGGGTCTTGTCTTCAGCAAGAATCCTATTAGGTCAAGTTCACCGGAATCCCCCTTACTACTGATATTTCCTCAATAATTTTCCATCCACCGGCTCTCACCCTGCCCTTTGGCTACACATTCCCACTTGCCCACGTAGCATTGGGAGTGGAGCCCAGAACCTCTCCCACACTGCAAAATTCCTTTACAACCATCCCTCTGCCCTATTGTAATAGCCTGGCCCTGCCCCACCCCCACAACGAAGTCTCCCTTACTATGCTGGAAAAACAAACAAAACAACAAAAACAAGAACCCATAAAAGCCCGCAAGGGGGTCAATCTTGAGAAATCCAAGACTTTGGTTTCAAAATAGCGAAACAACAACTCAAAGTGGTAAAGCTTCAGAAAACAAGCATTTAAAAATGAACGTTTAGAATGATTAAAGCTGAAGTCACTTACAGAAGCTATACCATGAATGAAAACAGCCAGAAATGCAATAATCTAGAGATATTTTGAAAGGGGGGCCATTCTGATTTTTGCTCTGTCTCTGATTCCTGCCTGACTAGGATAAATAAATTTCCCCATTGGGGATGTGGATAATGTGTTGTTGTTTTTTTTATTAAAATATCACTAAAAATTTTAATTATGCCCAAACAAAACTCTGTTTTTGAATGTTAATAGTCGCAACAGAAAACATCCCATGTGTCCATGACATATAAAGAAATAGCCACAGATGGTTTATTCTAAAGTGGTTTTATGGGCCCCTAAAGTCTCCAGTCAGGCACACTGCCTTGCACAAAGAAGGAAAGGAATTTCTGTCACATCCACTCCCTCCCCCATTCAAGGGACAGATCTAGATGCAAGAAGAATGTGACCAGCAGTATGAGGTTACCACGCATGCACACTCAGGACATTCTATTTGTAAATGCTTTGCATTTTTTAAAGTGTCTCCACATCTACAACTTTTTTTTTTTTTTTAATGTTTATTCATTTGGGGAAGAGAGAGTGGGGGGAGGGGCGGAGAGAGAGGGAAACAGAGGATCTAAAGGAGGCTCGCGCTGTCACCAGAACCATGAGATCATGACCTGAGCTGAAGGCCGAGGCGCCACCGACTGAGCCGTCCCTCCACATCTGCAATCTAATGTGATTCTCGTAATTGTATGAGGCTATTTATTCCGAACCGTACTTCATAGATGAGAAAAGTAAGGCCCGGAATAGCTTGGCATGATCTTTGGGCAGCCCGTGACTCTCCAAGTCCAGAGGGCAATAGGGCAATGGCCTCTGGGCCTCTGCTCACAGACGTCAGTCTCCATCGTGCCCAATCCGGTCACCCGTCATCGCTGAGACCTTTGGTTGCAGGCTCAGCGAAGCCAAGGTGCCCGGGGCCAGCCCCAAGATGGGCATGCCTTCACAAGCACGTGTAAGCAGAGAGGATAACTGCCACCAGGTGGCGCCCCACCGCAGCTGGGACCCCCGTGGTTTGGATGAGCGTCTGCAGCCCCTTGGCTGAGCAGGCGAATCCCAGGCCTGTTGTTAACTCCGCTATAACACCGTTCCATCTCGACTGACTACTTGGGACCCCACTTAATAGTGGAGCTTTACTGTCCTCGAGTAACCAGTTCAAGACGCCCTTACAGGTCTACCTTTTTTAACTACTACATCCTGGGTATTTCTGATTATATTTCATTCCAACCTCTAATAGAGTCAGGCACAAGCCTTTACCTATGGGAGCACGTATTATTTTATTACAGTTTTTTTTTTTTCTTTTACGTTACGGCTAGGCTAGCATATCGGCTTTTTAAAGTGATATATACAGGTAGGTTAATATCACTGGATTTTGTTTCACAATGGCAAAGGGGATGTTACGAAGTATTTGGCATGAAAAGGGGGCTTGGGTGTGACTAGGTCGAGAAGCACCGTATTGGAGTATTTACCTTCTCCTTGATATTGCCCCGCTGATGTTGATGATACTTTGACAGCAACATTTATCCTACTATACTCTCTCCGCTCCTTCTAGTCCCACCTCACACTGCGGCAGCTCCTCCAAGCTCCTTTGCTCTGCGGGTCCCACACTTTCTTCCCTCTCAGGGAGGCAAGTGCCATCACAGCGTCACATGCGCCCCAGTACCATCCCAGCCCCACCACCACCGCCTCTTCAGCCTCTCTCCAGCCCATCCCGGGCCCCACAGCGACATCTTGCCTATTTGACCTTCACCCCAGCTCACTTCTGGTCTCCGATCTCTTCTGAGCTGTCCGTCCAGTGAGGCTATGCTCTCTCCTTTTTTTTTTTTTTTTTTTTAATTTTTTTTAATGTTTACTTATCTTTGAGAGACAGAGCAAGAGCAGGGGGCGAGGGGCAGGAAGAGAGGGGCACACAGAAGCTGAAGCAGGCTCCAGGCTCCCAGCCTTCAGCACAGAGCCCGACGCGGGGTTCGAACTCACAAACCGTGAGAACATGACCCGAGCGAAGTCAGACACTTAACTGACTGAGGCGCCCCGTCTCCTGACAGTTTTTAAAATGTGATCTTTTCTAGTTGGGGGTATATCCTGTTCTCGTGGGGTAAGCTTTGTCAATTCAGCCTGAAGACCTGAGAAACAGAGAGAGCCCAGAAGAGCTTTCCTGCCTCGGTGGTGAGACAGTGCTGTAATCAATAGGGGCTTCTGCTCTTGGAGGTTTTTCTATTGTTTTCCCTGAGCTGATTACTCACTCCCTCAGGCTGTCTCCCTCCAATTTGGGGGGAGTGGGGGGGTGGGGTGGGAGTGGGCGTGGGTCATTTGTAAGAACACACATAATTATATTAAGTAGCTTACTTTCTCTCTTATCAGGCCACATCCAGATTTCCCGCTCTATTTTTTGGCCACCACTTATCCTCTTGTTCGGTTGTCACTAGTTACATTTTTGCTATTAAAAAAATTATTGCGTATTTACTGTGGATGTCAGAGGGAGTAATTCGGTGACATGGCTCCTTTGCAGAGGCTGCCGATTATACACCGATATCCTTAACCCTTAAATAATAAATAACAGAACCCACCAGTTCTAGGTGGGCGCAGGGCCATCCAGCTGAAAGCTACATGACCCAGCTTCCCTTGTACCTGGGTGTGGCCATGTGACTGAATTCCGACCAATGGGGTGTGAGCAAAAGTGATTATGCCCTTTCCAGGTCATGCCCTTAAAAGGAATGAGTGTGCCCTCCCCTTCCCCTTTCCCCTTCTCACTGGCCAGTATGCAAACATGATGGCAGGAGCTGGAGCGGGCACTTTGAAACCCAGAGACAGAGAGTGATATATTGCGAATGGCAGAGATACTCTACCAGCTCAGGACAGCCTGTCTGTGGACTACTGTGTAAGAGGAAATCAAATTCTATTTTAAGTCACTATATTTTGAGGTCTTTTGAGTGCCTAGACTATACTATAAGTAATAGAGGTTCGTGCCATTACCTTTATCCAGGAGCCTGTGTACTTCCTAGTTATTTGTACTTATTTGTGTTTTCTTATTCAAATTGTATGTTTTATGTCTTCCTTTTCTAAAAAAGTAAACCGTTAGCTAGTGGTCTAATTTTTTTTTTTTCTCAAAGAACCAGCTTATGGATTTATTTATTCAGGTGTGCATAGTAGTTTAATATTATTTTGACTTCCTTTACACTTGAACGAATGTCATTCGATTCAAATCTGTGGAATTCTTGGGTCACATCCTTTCTCCTCAACATCCTTTTACTTCGTTCCGTTGCCTTATGGCATCTAAGGAGGCTGAAGTCTAAAGCCAGTCTCATTTTATTCCCCTTGGTAGAACGTCTGCTTCTTCTATGCAGATATTTGTAGCGGGAGGCTTTTGTTTTGCCTAAATTCAGGAACTTCACAAGGGCTATGTTGGTCTCAATGGTTTCTTCATTCAGTTTACCTGGAATATAGTAAATCCTGTCTGTTTGCCAAATTGTTTTTTGTTTGTTTCAGAAATGGCTTTTTCTTTTATGGTTTTGACTACTTTTTCAGTTCCATTCGTTCCCTCTTCATCAGGGAATCTAGCTGTATGTTGGATCGACATAAATGTCTTACATAACTATCGTTTTCCTTCCATTTCCTTGTTGCTTGCCCTTCTTTATTGTGCTCTGTGTGCAAGTCTCAGGCGTGTTATCCACGTCACTGACTTGGTTTGCTGTCATGTCCCCTCCATTTCTTGTGGCTTCTAACGTGACTGTCAGACACTGAGTGGGTTTTTCTTCTGTTTTCCCCTTAACTCATCGAATCCTGTCTTCATCTCATTTTGGCATCTGATTTTGTTTTTGTTTGTTTGTTTGTTTGTTTGTTTCATAGGGACTATGCAGTCCCTTGAGAGTACAGAGAAGATTCTCGTCAAAAGCTTTATTCTGTTTCCTAGAATTGTTTTTCTCCTGATACCTATTCCTCCAATGTATTTTCCTGTGGACATTCTTTGGGAAAGAAGAGTAATAGCGTACATAGATCCCATGGTAGCTTGTCATTAAGAAATAGTGACTATTTTAATTAAAAAAAAACACTTTTGGGGTGCCTGGGTGGCGCAGTCGGTTAAGCGTCCGACTTCAGCCAGGTCACGATCTCGCGGTCCGGGAGTTCGAGCCCCGCGTCAGGCTCTGGGCTGACGGCTCAGAGCCTGGAGCCTGTTTCCGATTCTGTGTCTCCCTCTCTCTCTGCCCCTCCCCCGTTCAGGCTCTGTCTCTCTCTGTCCCAAAAATAAATAAACGTTGAAAAAAAAAATTAAAAAAAAAAAAACACTTTTACCTGAATCCATCAGCCCTTTAGATGTAAACTCTATTTCACAGAAAAGATAGTAACCAGAAAAGCAAACTAAACACAAGGAAGTAACCAGACAAATCTAGAAGGTGGGATTTTCCGTAGGACAACTGCCTCGATTGTTTAGGAGGAGTCCTAAAAAAGAGATTACACTAAACTTAAGGGGGATGTGTGGTCCTGGATTCAATGCTGATTTCGATAAATCAGTCATAAGAATAATTGGAGTTAAATGGAGGAGTTTTAATATGGCCTAGAAATTAGAGGAGATGAGATAAAAGGATACTGAAACACAAAGGCAGAAAGTGTTGGCTAAAATGATACAGGTTATAAAAAAGTCATAAAACCATTTTCAGAGTACAATCTCTCTCTCTCTCTCTCTCTCTCTCTCACACACACACACACACACACGCACGCACAGACACGCAAGGTTGTTGCAGTGATGTTCTCTGGGAAGTAAGAAAATGCTGTTTGTTTTTTAAACTTGTCTCTGTTTTCTGATGTTCTACAAGCACATGTGCTGCTTATGTAATAGTTTTCTTTTTAAAATAGTGACACAAATTTAAACGGGACAGATTTACCATGAAGATAATAAAGCTTACGCTTCAGGGTCCTTTGTTCACATGGAAACTTCTGAGGCCCTAGGAGGGCTCTGAGCAGTTTGTGTCATACTTTTGTGGGGACTTTTTATTTTGTCTTTTATGTTTTAGAAATGTTTTACTGTGGGAAATATACATGAAACTTACCATTTTAGGTGTAGGGTTCAGTGGCATTAGGTACATCCCCACTGTTTGTACAGCCATCACCACCATCCGTCTCCAGAACTTTGTCATCTTCCCAAACTAAAATTCTGTACCCATTAAACAGTAACTCCCTATTGTCCTGTCCCTCCAGTATTTTTATTTTTAAGTGTCTCCAAAATTATATAATCTTTAAGCTCCACAGAACCCAGGTCCAGCCCCAAATGACCACCAGATATCCTGGTCACTCCTGAGCAAGCTCTGAAATGATACATGACATGACCAAGTGATTTTAGCCTCAAGCCAAAGGACTATCAATATTGGCAAGAAGACTCTCACCAGAGTGCTCATTACCAAAGGTGCCCAAAGCAGCAATTGTGGCGGCATCGACACCCCTGCATACACAGGAAGACAAGAGCCATGAGTTTCTCATGTTCTTGGGATATATATTTATACAACGTTCCTCCCTAGAAGCGACAAGTTTGTCATTCCTAAGATCCTAACTTCCTGTGAATTAACCCTATCGTCTTCATTGCTTAGAATTAGTGGCAAAGAGTACCATTATGTCCTGTAAAATTGGTCCAGAAGAGTGGATAGGAGTTTTATATAGTTGTATCAGCAAGTTTTAAGCCCAGCTCAATGTGACAGAACACCCAAATTTATTTCTCTCATCCATAAGGAAGTCTGAAGGTACGCAGTCCAGGACTGGTATGGCAGTTTTACGATCATCAAGGAATTGGAGCCCTTTTATATTGCTGTGCTACCGTCCTTACAATGCCACTTCATGGCCCAATGGGGCTGCCAAGCTCTAACCATCAAGTCTGTATTCCAGCCAGGAGGAACAACATAAGGAGTGAAAAGAGCACTCCCCTTCCTACAAGGTTTCCTCATAGCAGTTGAACCTTGGGCTCACATCTCTGTTGCCAGAACATAATCACATGGCCTTACCTAGCTGTAAAGGAGACCAGGAAATGTAATTTTTATTCCAGATATGTGCCCAACTAAAAATCAAGCGTTCCATTAGTAAAGAAATGGAGAGAATGGATACTGGGAAAGGCAACTAAGCATGTTCCAAATGGATTTTAAAAAGTTTCAGTGTGCTACTTTGGAGGGTTCGATAGGGACAAATAGGAAAAGTAGACATCTTTTCTTTTTTTTTTTTTTAACGTTTCTCTATTTTGAGAGAGAGAGTGCATGTGGAAGGGGAGGGGGGTGGGGGGAGAGAGAATCCCAAGCAGGCTCCACACTGCCAGCATGGAGCCTGATGTGGGGCTCGAACTCACGAACTCACGAACCGTGAGATCACCACCTGAGCTAAAACCAAGAGTCAGACGCTCAATCGACTGAGCCACCCTGGCGCCCCAGGAAGGGTAGACATCTTAAAGACATTTTATCATTGCTTGGCACTTTGTTTAGAGCCAAAAGCTCACTTTCTCACAATTAGCTTTCTAGGCTGGGTCCTAAAGTCTCTTCCACATACCACGGAAGTGGACTCAACAGGCTTGTACAGAAAAGAGAAAAAGTCATCTTCCCAGCTGAAGGGGACTTTTGGATGTCTCAATGGCCAAATATTTCCAAGCCATGTATCTAGGCCAATAAGCTTTACTGTTGTGGGTAAGCTTTAACTTATATCGGTGTGTTAATTGCCATCCCATTTGTACTGTGTGTTGTTCCTAGGGAAATATAAACCACAGGATGGGGTCTCTTGGCCCCATCCTTACAGAATGTTCCATGGAGGACATTTTTCCCACATGATAAGCAAAAGAAAATGAGGAACGTGAATAGGGAAGTTGCTTTACCAACCTAGGAGCTGTTTCAGGTGCTTGAATAGGTGCATAATAGAAGTGACCAGGTGAGGGGCTGATGGAATCAGATCAGGAAAGCCTCATCACCTTTCAGCCATCTCTCAGACTTGACAATGAATACAAAAATAAATCGCTCTGCCTGTACGTCACATATATTGGTTGTCAAATTGTTTTTCTTTTTTAAAAACTTTTTTTTTTGGGGCGCCTGGGTGGCGCAGTCGGTTAAGCGTCCGACTTCAGCCAGGTCACGATCTCGCGGTCCGTGAGTTCGAGCCCCGCATCAGGCTCTGGGCTGATGGCTCGGAGCCTGGAGCCTGTTTCCGATTCTCTGTCTCCCTCTCTCTCTGCCCCTCCCCCGTTCATGCTCTGTCTCTCTCTGTCCCAAAAAAAAAAAAAAAAACACTTTTTTTTTTAAGTTTATTTTTGAGAGAGAGCAAGCATGAGCAGGGAGAGAGGGAGCACAGAATATGAGGCAGGCTCCATCGAGGCTCCGAGCTGTCAGCACAGAGCCCAACGTGGGGCTCAAACTCACAAACTGTGAGATCATGACCTGAGCCGAAATTGGACGCTTGACCGACTGAGCCACCCAGGTGCCCCATCAAATTGCTTTTCTAAATTGACCATATTTGATTTTGATGGATAATACATCATTTAGTAAATTCTGGAACTTTGTCCAAATTAGAATACAATTTCTCCCTGAAGTGGACTTGAACAATGGTCAGCCTGCTGGGTTCTTTGCCCTTGACCTAGCCACCGCAGGATATGGGCTCTCGCACCTTCTGGCTCCAGGATGAGGAACGCTGTCACTCTCCGAGAAGGGGAATGGCTTGTTGATTCAGCAGAAACGCCCATCCCAGCTCTATTCTTCTCAGCTGGCACCCTCACAAAGCCAGCCTCTGGGTAAGAAACTGATTACTTTACTTCTCCTTCAGTTTTACCTCCTAAGGAAAATAAGGCCTGTAGAAGTAACCACCCAGCTGTAGCAGAGCACGGAGCCCAGCGATTCCTTCTAAAACGGAACAGGCTCCTGCAGATAAACCAGGGCATGTGTGCTCCCTCATCGTGCAATGCTCTGAAGGGCTGGGTTTTAAATAGACACCGGCCCTTAAAACTGATTGCGGCAGGTTGCATTAGGAGTAAGAGAGGGTTGACAGGCAGGGAGGAAAATGCCCTCCCAACAGCCTTCCTTCCTTCCTTGCTTTCTACCTGGCTCACCACTTGCTCAGCAAGTTCTGGGGGCACTATGTCCCCGGTTCCGACAGGGGCTGGGGGGCGTGAGGGCATAAACAAGCCGTGAAAGCGCTCTGGAGGAAAAGGGAGGCTCCTCTGCGTTTCCCTTTCCTGCAGGCCTGCCCTGGTTTTTTCATGATGTCATCCATTCATCATTGTGAGCTGATTGGCGGTCCCAGGCCTTGGCCGGCTGCCCAAGGCCAGGAGGGAAGAGAGAGTTACCAGGACAAACTTGCGGTAGGCCCCTGAGCATGTGCGGAAATGTTGTCATCAGTTCCACAGAGAAAGACTCAGTGGAAATCAAAGAAGACAGTGCAAGTCACGAGATCCTATCCAATCTTCCCCTCCCTGAATGTCGGGGAAGAAGTCAGGGGCCTCTTGCCTGTGGATGGGGAGCCAAACCCTGGAGTGGGCCTGGGTGTGGAGGAGGGATTGCTCTGCCAGATGGTTCACTCTCCAGAATTCAACCTATTTCCTGACTCAGTGGTGTTTGAAAGCAACTTTGTCCAGGTACTCTTGGGTCGTGCAGAATGGCACTCCTTGATTCTTCTAGACCTGTTCCCAAGGTGTGACTGGGAGAGTCTGTCCCTGGGACTGGCGTGGAGTGAGAACGGAGGTAAGGAGAAGTTAGTGGGCCTGGAATGCATCTGACTCTGACGTTGCAGAGCCCCAGACAAGGCTTCTTCTGGAGACGCTTGTCATCGTGGGGAAAGAGGTCAGGTGTTCTCTGCTCTGAGTAGAGGATCTGGTATCCGAATCCCTCAATTTGCTTCCTCCTCCAGGCTGTCAGCCCAAAGGCATGAACAAAGAGGCAGTGAAATGAGCTGCCCTTTGAGGGTTTGTGACCGAAATGCTGACTGGTGAAAGAACAGCAGCTGGGCACCCGGAGAGACCAGGGCTCAGAATCTGCTCTCTCATCAGGAGGTGTCATTGTGCAAGTGACCGGCGCACCCTGAATCCCAGTTTCCTGTCTTGTAAAAGGGGTTGGACCGACCTGGTTATTACACGCAAACACAGGAAGCAAAGGCCTAAGTATGAGGGTACTCGGTGCATTTTTGTTTCCTTGCCTGGGTTCTCCTCAGACCAGCTGGATCCCAGAATAAACAGACCTTGGGATTGCACGGGACCTTACGGTTCAGGGAAAGGAGATCATAGGGCCCCTCAAAAAAGGGCCTATAGACAACCCTGTCTAAGAAAATCCAGGAAACTGTGGGGGAGGGGTCACAGAAATGTAACACATGTCCAGGAACTCCGGGATTATGGTTCTTATAGGCGTTTAAGCAATATAGGTTAAAACAGTGGTTTCAGCAAACATTGATTTTGCACCCACCCCCCCCCCACACACACACACCAGGGGGCATTTGGTAACATCTGGAGATATTTTTGATGGTCACAACTCGGGTGGGGAAGGGATCGCTGCTGGCCTCTAGTAGGTAGAGGCCGAGGATGCTGCTAAACATCCCCAGAGCACAGGAGACCCCTCTCCCCCAAACCAAGAATTATCCAGCCCGAAGTGCATAGTGCCAGGGTTGGGAAACCCTCAGCTAAAATACACTGCTCCTTCTGCCAAACGCTCAGGGCTGTGCCCACGGGACTGCTTTGCAGGTCAAAAAGGGCAGGAACTGGATAGACATCTACAAAGCCTCCAACACCATGGCCGTTGGGGTGACCTCCTCCGTGCCCTGCCTGCCCCTTCCCAATATCCTCCTCATGGCTAGTGTCAAATGGCACCAGGGACAGAGCCAGACATGGAACAGACCATCTAAAGCCCCAAACATCATCCTGAAGAGGTAAGCAACACAGAGGGGAACAGAAGAGGAGTCGGGCGAGGGAGGGGCAGACCCAGAGCGGGAGGCTGCTTTGGGACTCAACTCAAGACGGGGAGAAGCGGAGAAGTCATTGGCAGTGACTTTAATTTTTTAGGCGACGGTAGCCCAGGCCCGGGTGCACTGGGAGCGTCAAGGCTAAGGGGTGGGGGGCAAAGGGAAGTGTTCTGTGGCCGGTAATGAGAAGCGAGTCAACAGCCCACTTCCCTTCTTGCTGCACTCACCGCGCTGAATTCATGGGAAATCCCTCCGCCTTGGGCCCAGCGGCAAGGAAGCACTGAGGTCGGGCAAATGGAGCACCGTTTGGGAGAACACGGGTTCTAGTCTTTGGTATCCAACTGACTCCAATAATTTTTGAGTCACAAGTTATTTGCTGCCTCTCAATGTTCCTGCTAGTACAATGAGCAGAACCAAGTCTCACTTAGAACCGTAACATACAGGGACATCACACCCCTCTGGGATGAAACAGGTCTACGTGATGTTTGGAGCTCTCCAAGTAATCTGTAGGCTATCTCAAGAATCCCTAGATCTTCCCAGAAATCCAGGTAAACCGCTTGATGTCTCCCTGTTGACTCAGTGACAAACCTCGCCTTTATGTTCTGCGTGGGGCGATAGCCAGCCCCCTGAACTTGAGCCCCTTTGCGAAGAGTACTTGAAGCATTAGGGCCGATGAATGTGCCAACTCTGTGGCAGAGGAGGGAAGTCCCCTGCATGCTGTCAAGGAGGAAACTAAAAACCCTCTGACCCCAGCCACCTTACTCCAGGGCTGTCTCTCTCAAGCAGGACCCCAGGGAACACCGGCGTGAGAATCACGGCAGATTTCAGGGCCACACCCCAGACCTGCTGAATCTGAGTTTCGGGGGCTATCTTCGGGCGTCTTCATTTTAATCAAGCTCCCCAGCTTGATCTCGCCAAAGTGCAGCTGATCTCTCCAAAGTGGGAGCACTACTGTGCCAAGCCCTCTCTCTCCTACCCCCCAAAGCCTCAGTCCTGTGGGAGACGCTCCTCATTTTAACGAAGAGAGGGTTGGATCAGAAGCAATAGGGGTCGCCCATGTGTGTCTTCCCTTGTGGCTTCAGGATACTCCCCCTGAAGTTTGTGGAGCTCCAGGTCTGTGACCGGCTTCAACGCATCCTGCGGTTGAGGACAGTCACTGAGAAGATCTACTACCTAAGGCTCCACCCTGACCATCCAGAGACTGTCTTCCGCTTCTGGATCCGACTGGTTCAGATTCTGCAGAAGGGCCTGTCCATCACCACCAAAGACCCTAGGATTCTTGTCACTCACTGTCTGGTACCCAAGAACAGCTGCAGCCCCTCGGGAGACTCGAACGTAAGTGGGCACCAGAGCTGGCCTGTGGAGTTTAGGTGAGCTGGTATGTGAGGGTGATCCCTGCCTTAGGCCTTTGCTAATCAGCTTTATTGAGGTAGAGTCTACAGTCATGAAACCCAGCATTTTAAGGGTATAGTCCGACACTTCTCAGCAACTGTATAGAGTTGTGCCCCCTACACTGCAATCCAGTTTCAGAATACTTCATCACCCTAAAAATTTCCTTGCTCCCATTTGCAGTCATTCACATGTTCCCATTTCCTGCCCTAGGCAGCCATTGACCGGTATTCAGTCTCTATAAATTCATAGTTCTTGGACATTTCATATATATGGAACCCTACACCCTATAGTCTTTTGTGTCTGGTTTCTTTCACTTAGCGTGATGTTTTTCAGGCCCATCTGCATTGTAGCATGAGGCCAACTCTGGCAGAGTCAGACTATCAGTATTTTCACTGCTGAGTCGCATCGCACGGTACAGATATAACCACATTTTGTATGTCCGTTCATCAGTGGGTAGACATGAGGATTTTGTCCAGATTTTGACTATTATGAATGATGCCGATATGAACATTTGTGTCAAAGCGTTTGCGTAGACGTGTGTTTGATGTGTCTGGGATACATTCCGAGGAATACAATAGCTGGGTCATATATTTATGTGACTTCAAAGTAAGTTTCTATTTAACTTTTAAAAACACTGACGAACTGTTTTTCAAAATGGCTGCACCATTTTACATTCCCATCAGCGATGCATGAAAGTCTCAATTTCTCCGCATCCTCACCGACATTGGTGTTATCTAAGTTTTTTAGTAAGGCCGTTCTAGTGGATGTACGGTGGTTTTCATTTGGGTTTCCTGAATAGCTAATGATCTTGAGAGAGTTTCTCATGGGCTTATTAGTCATTTATGTATCTTCTTTGGTGAAATGTCTATTCAAGTCTTTTGCCCATTTTTAAATTGTGTTTTGTCTTCTTCTTGAGTCGTTAGAGTTCTTTGTGTATTCTAGATATAAATCCTTTATCAGACATATGTCTTGTAAATATTTTCTCCCAGTCTGTAAATTTCTTTTTCGTTTTCTTAACGGTGTCCTTTGTGTAGCAGAAGTGTTTAACTTTGATGAACTTCAGTTTATCAATTTTTTCTTTTATGGATCAGGCTTTTGATGTTGTAGCTAAGACTTTTTTGTTCAGCCCAAAGTCACAAAGATTTAATCTATGGTAAGAAATATTTACTAAAGGTACTACAGTAATAGCTCAGTCACTTGCAATCATACGTTGCTGTTTTAACGTGTATCCATTTTTGAGAGACAGAGCACGAGCTGAGGAGGGGCAAAGAGAGAGGGGAATAGAGGATCTGAAGCAGGCTCCACACTGAAAGCAGAGAGCCTGACACAGGCTCAAACTCATGAACCAGGAGATCATAACCTGAGCCAAAGTCGGACACTTAACTGAGCCACCCAGGTGCCCCTAATCTATCTTTACTTATAGAAGTTTTATAGATTTAGCTCTTCCATTTAGGTCTATAACCTATTCTGAATTACTATTTGTGTATGGTGTGAGGTAAGAATCTAAGTACTTTTTTTTTTTTTTAACATGTGGATACACAATTGTCCCAGCGCCATTTGTTGAAAACACTATCCTTTCTCCATTGAATTGTCCCAGCAGCTTTCTTGAAAATAAATTGACCATAAATTTAAAGACTTACCTCTGGGTCCTTAATTGAGAGTTCTACTGATCTGTTTGCTTATTCTTAGGCCAATACCACATTGTCTTGATTAATATAACTTTATACGACATTTTGAAATTGGGTGATGTACATTTTCCAAATTTTTTTCTCTTCCAAATTATTTGGGCTATTCTAGATCTTTTGCATTTCCATATAAATTTTAGGATCAGCTTGTCAATTTCTGCAAAACAGCCTGCAGAATTTTTACAAGAACTTGTTGAATTTACATATTAACTTGGAGCCAATTACCATCTTATCGATCTTGAGCCTTCCAGTACATGAATATGAAATGTCTTTCCATTTATTTTGATCTTCTTTAATTTCTCTTAATGTTTTTGTACCTTTCAGTAACATGTTTGCATCCTTCATTGATAGTATACAGATATACAATCGGTTTTTGTGTATTAATCTTGTTCATTAGATATAGCAGGTTTTATGGATTCCTTGGGATTTTCTACACACACATATACACACACATACACACACACATGTCATTTGCAGGCAAAGACAGTTTTACCTCATTTCTTGTCAGGATCCATTGGTTCATTGCCTTACCCGGAATCTTCAGTGCAATGTTTGTTAGAAGTGGCAAAAGTAGGGGCACCTGGGTACCTCAATCAGTTAAGCATCTGACTCTTGATCTCAACTCAGGCCTTGATCTCAGGGTTGTGAGTGCCAGGCCTGCGTTGGGCTCCACACTGGGCTTGAAGCCTACTTGGCTTGTTCCTGATCTTAGGAAAAAAACATTCAGCCTTCCGTTAAGTATGATGCTCATTATGAGATTTTGGTTGCTGCCCTTTATCATGTTGAGGAAGTTCCCTTCTATTCCCTGTTTATTGAGAGTTTTTACCATGAATGGGTATTGGATTATGTCAAATGCTTTTTCTGCAGTTACTGAGATGACCACGTGGTTTGTCCTTTATTCTATTAATACAGTGTCTTGCATTACTTGAGTTTTAGATGTTAGACCAACCTCATGTTCCTGCAATAAATTCCACTTGGTCATGGTGTGTATAATCCTTTCTCAATGTTATTGGATTTGGTTTGTTAGCATCTTTTTTAAATGTTGATTTTTATTTATTTTGCGCGAGAGAGAGAGAGAGCATGAGCAGGGGAAGGGCAGATAGAGAGAATCCCAAGCAGGCTCCCCGTTGTCAACGCAGAGCCCAACATGGGGCTCGATTGCTCAAGATTATGACCTGAGCCTAAATCAAGAGTCGGACGCTTAACCAACTGAGTCACCCAGGCACCCCGGTTTTTGTTAAGGATTTTTGCATCTATGTTCGTTAGCGATATTGGTCTATAGTTTTCTTGGGACTCCTTTGTGATACTCTGGCTTTGGTCTTAGGGTACTATTAGCCTCATTGAATGCTTTTGGAAGTGTTCTCTCTCCCCTCTATTTTCTGAGTTTGTGAATAATTGGTATTACCACTTCTTCAAATATTTGATAGAATTCACCAGTGAAGCCACCTGGGCATTGCCCCAGGCCTTAAGATGTGACATAAGACCAATTTGAGCTGGAACATAAATTCTTTGAAGGCAGGGGTTTTTCTCTGTCTTCTTAGCACGATCCCTAGTGTGTGGCACACAGCTGACATCTAATACATACTGAATGAATGAATGAACAAATGAACGTGAGGAGTATGAACAGCTAGAGTGCCTTTGGGGACATCACAGGCAGCAAGAAAGAGGGCAATTTGACCTTCGTGTAAAAAGCAGCTCAAAATGGGATTTTTCTTAGAGAAATTAATTTTTAAACCATTCATTAAATTCTTACAACAGGTATTTGATTCCCCCTACATTTAAATATAAAAACAAGTAGCAAGGGGCGCCTGGGTGGCTCAGTCGGTTAAGTGTCCAACTTCGACTCAGGTCATGATCTCACGGTTCATGAGTTCGAGCCCCACATTGGGCTCTGTGCTGACAGCTCAGAGCCTGGAGCCTGCTTCAGATTCTGTGTCTCCCTCTCTCTCTGCCCCTCCCGTGCTCATGCTCTGTCTCTGTCTGTCTGTCTGTCTGTCTGTCTCTCTCTCAAAAATAAATGAACATTAAAAAATTAGAAACAAGCAGCATAAGCTTTTTTAAAGCTTATAAGAATAGGCTATTCAGTAACACAAGAAGGTATGTTAATAAGAATAGATTATTGGGGAGCCTGGGTGGCTCAGTTGGCTAAGCGTCCCGCTTCGGCTCAGGTCACACACGATCTCACAGTTCATGAGTTCAGGCCCCGCATCCCGCTCGGCAGTGACAGTGCGGAGCTTGCTTGGGAATCTCTATTTCTCTCTCTTTCTCTGCCCCTCCCCAGTCTCTCTCGCAAAATAAATAAATAAACTAAAAAAAAAAAAAAATAGATTATATACCAAGCACTAGGTGTAAGTGATGAATCACTAAATTCTACTCCTGAAAACAATATTACAACTGTGTGTGAACTAACTCGAACTTAAATAAAAATTTGAAGGAGAAAAAGATGAAAAAGATTATCTACTAAATGATGTCTAAAGTTTTCAATGACTATAGTATCCTTAAGGCACCAAAGGATATTTACAAGAATACAGGGAGTATAAACAAACAGATATGGCCTCAGAATTGCCTCTCTGAGCAGCTGACCCGGCAGCCCAGTCGAACAGTTTAAGCCCCAACACTCTCAGGTCTGGACCACGATTAGGAAAATGCAGACACCCTAAGGCGTTAACCACCTGGCTTTGCTTTTTTTCTCCATCTAGTTAGTACAGAATACACCCCAAGCCTCCCAGCCCAGCGAGAGCCTCATGCAGCTGATGGCTAAGGGGGAAAGTGAAGCACTCTCTCAGATTTTTGCCGACTTGCACCAGCCCCGCCAGTTAAGGTACGTGACTTAAACTGGGCCAGTCTGACACTCCTTCTATAGCCCAGATGGCCTGGGCCATGAGATCCAGAAACCAAATAACTTGGGAAAGGAGCAGAGGGAGGAGCATGGAACGCTGCACTCAGTACCCAGGCTTTACCCTTGACTAGGGCCAACCTTTTGCCGGTTCTCTTTGCCTTATTCTCCTCCACACAGCAAGCACTGTAGGCTTGACTCCAGAGGAGGAATGTTATAAAAAAACAAAAGTAACTCTTCAATTACAAGAATGCATTAGTAGCACAGGTGGGAAAGCAAAACCTTGTTTTGAATCCAGTTCCTAGTTCTCCAGAGAAATAACTAAAACATTGTTTCAAACGTTATCTACTCACTGAGTTCACCTGGCCTCTGCTGGGATTCAGGGAGCCTCTGTGGTTGTTTTCTAAATGTATAATCTGTTCTGGAAAACTCCATGGTCCAGGCCCATCTTATCCATGCCTGAGGAAATGTCCCTGTGTTGTGCAGGTGACTTAGGATGTAGTCTTAAGATTGGTTGACGTGAGACAGGCGTTGAGGGCACTTAGATCACAGGGTACCACGAGCAGAGCACAAAGATAACATGGGAACCGGTGTCCTAGAGAACCGAAATCAGTTGCTAAATGTCACCAGAAGAGAAAAATGACGTTTTAGAAGATTTTTGTCACAACGGGGACCAGCAACTCAGAGACACAACAGAAAAAAAAAGAGGCTTTTTTCCCGAGTGCTGGGGGTAAACCAGTAGGGTTGGAGGGAATAATCTCTTACGGTGATTAAGAGCTCATGCAGCCCTGGGCACAAGTCACTGCTCTGACCGTGAGCCCTTGGGCACATTGTTTCATTTTTCTGGTCCTAAGTTTTCAGATCTGCAAAATGGAAACTATGATAGTGCCAACCTCATCCAGATATTGTAAGATTAAATGAGCTCATACGCATCAGTACTTGGCAGGGTCCTCAGCAGATTTAGAGGCAGACATAAGGAGATTCTCAATATTAACTGGTATCATTAACTTGGGCTGGAAGCTGTAAAGTATTAACACAAGAAAAAAACTTGTTAGTTGCCCACTGCTAAAGAATTTGTACTGGAGGTTGTCACGCTGTGTATCACACAGAGATCTGCAGTTAAGACATTTCTAGGTAAAATGTAGCATTGCTGAGCTGGTGACCCCTGGACTCTAATAGAGCAAGATAGATTGAAACAACTTTGTGACTGTCTCAAAATGTTAAATCATGGATTCCCCCCCCCCCCCCCCCCGCGGAAAGATAGCTTTTGTTTATATTCATGGCCACAATTCAGTCGCATGGCCATACCCAACTACAAGGGAGCTGGGAAACGTACTCATCAATGTGCATAGAGTACATAATCATGTGCCTAAAACAAAATTAGATGCTCTGTCCCCGAGGGAGAAGGGAAGAAGGGATACTAGGGGTCTGTTGGCCAATTCTGGCACAGGCAGCTTTTAATATTTCCAGAAGGTCAGAGCAGCGTAGGAGCATTAGGCACTAACCAGCTAAAGGGTGGAGAATGCTGGGCAGGTGAAGGGGACAAACGAGGTTTCGTCCTGAGGAAGAGACTTGGTGAGTTCGGAGAAGGAGAAGGAAGGGCCAGTGGGGAAGCAGCGGTGGCGGGAGGGCCTAAGTACAAGTGGGCAGGGTCTGGGGCACCTGGGTGGCTCAGTCGGTTAAACGTCCGACTTTGGCTCAGGTCATGATCTCACAGTTCATGGGTTTGAGTCCCGCGTCGGGCTCTGGGCTGCCAGCTCAGAGCCTGGAGCCTGCTTCTGATTCTGTGTCTCCCTCTCTCTCCACCCCTCCCCTGCTCACGCTCTGTCTCTCTCTGTCTCTCAAAAATAAATATATGTAAAACAAAACAAAACAAAACAAAACAACAAGTGGGCAGGGGCCGAGCGGCGGCTGGGAAGCCATGTGAATGAATTTAGAGTTCAGTGTAATGGGAGCCTTCGCCTCATTTTAAACTGGGAAGTGATGTGATCCAATTTACATTTTGGAAAGGTCATGCTGGCTGTTCAGCGACAGTTGGTTGGAAGAGAGGGAGAGTAAGTGTGGAGAGACCAGCCAGGAAGCCGGGGCAACCTAGTCTGGCTTGTCATGTCCCAAATGGATCAGAGAGATGTGAGAAACAGGGGGAAATGACTTCCGGCTGCACTGTTATCGCAACAATTTCTTTGTGCAGGCATTTGGTTTCTTCTCTTTAATTTCCCGGGACGAGGCCCCGAGTGATGGTTTTTCTCCTCATTCAGGCAGGTTCTAGTCTGGTTGCAATTATATCAGTTTTTGCACATTGGCAACAACAAGCAACTCACAGCAAATAAAAATAAATGGCTGAGACAAAGGCCCAAACAGATGGAGTCACACCCATTCCTCCTCAGCAAAATCATCCGCGTGGATTACTGCTCCCCGTCCCAGCCCCCTCCCTCCTCTCCCTTCCCTATTTTTTCTTCTGGTGCTTTAACATGCGTCGCACCCACCCAGTGTAGCCACAGCTGGCCTTTTTCATATTTATATCTGCCTCGCAAGCTTTTGCATCAAGCAAAATAGAACTAGAGACAAGATTTGAAATGAGAGTTTCATGCTCTGTTCTTTTCCTTTTGACCTTCATCTCCTTGATCCTGAAATGGCTGGAGTTCCAGGAGCAGCAAAAAGACACAGACCAAAAGGGACGGCCCAGGTAACGGAGGGCACGGGGCGCCCATTGCTTGGAGAACTTTCTGCTCCACAGGTGTAGGAATAAGTTCCCCCTCCAGCTCCCCACCCCAGCTTTCCTGGATCTCTGTCTTCCTTCCGTACCTTCGTGTGAGTTCCTCTAGGCTCTTTGGCCACCAGAGTCAAGTTGGCAGCAAATCTTACCAATTTCTTCCTTTGAAGTTTCTCCATATTCTTTACTTCAGTTCTACTCCCGCGGGTTCTCCCCTAGTTCACCTGGTCAGCTCGTGCCTGGCCTGCGGTCATGTTCCACGAGTGCGTCCATTTCCTCATTCAGAAACACTCAGTGGGCCCTTGGTAAGCGCCAAACGCTGTCGAAGGCTTCCGATCACAATGAAGAAAGAGACACAGTACCCCCCCTGGAAAGCGTTTACAATTTGGTGGAGTCAGATGGGTAAATCCTAAAGTCACAAAAACTCTTATATCTAGGCAACACTCAAAACTCACCCCTGGGGTCCCTCACTCCTCCCAGGAAGCTGCTCAGGAAGGCGGGGGGGGGGGGGGGGGGGGGGTTCGTCTGAGCTGAGTCAGGGAGAATGAGTACAGGCAGGGCTGGCCGAAGCGGAAGAGGCGGGGCATGCTAGGAGGAGACAGGGTCTGTGTGAGAGAGCATGACACATTCTGGAAACAGCAGCCGGTTCCCCATGAATTTCCAGGTTCTGTTTACCCCAGATCCCCTCATTTTGGCCTGCATGACCCTGCATAAACTTCCCCTCTTACCCATCTCACCCGCTCACTTTCTCCCCCTCAAATAGAAGCCCCGTCCGTGCCTCGTCTCCTCCAGCCCAAATCTGCTCCAGTCAAGCCTTGGCTATGCTTCTCTATGCCTTATTCATCCCGTCTGCTCCACCCTAAATCCTACCTGTCCTTCCGGATAAATCTTACCTTAGTCATAACCTCTCTTACATTATTCCCTAATTGCTACATAGGCTTAAGTCTTTTTTTTTTTTTTTAACATGTAATTACTATGGAGAGACAGAGGGGGAGCATGGGAGGGGCACAGAGAGGAGGAGACACAGAATCTGAAGCAGGCTCCAGGCTCTGAGCTGGCAGCACAGAGCCCGACGCAGGGATTGAATTCACAAACTGAGATCATGACCCGAGCCGAAGTCAGACGCTTAACCGACTGCAGCCACCCAGGCGCCCCACCATAGGCTTAAGTCTTATCTCTTCAACCAACATTCATTCTTTTCATGCCTCTGAACTATTTAGCTGCCGTGGCAAGCACAGGGCTAAGAACACAATAGGGCTTCCATAAGTATCCGTGTACCACACCACTAATAAGTTATCCCTCCACATTGGCTCAGAAGGCAACCGGAATGTCACAGTTAGGAATTTAGAGGAGCGTGTAGATCCCAGAGAAGCTCTACCAACTTTCGTCCAAACCAGGGATTACGACTCAAACGTCTGGAGAGTCTAGGTGTCATATAAGAAATGGTTGACTTACGGGGCACCTGGGTGGCTCAGTCGGTTAAGCGTCCGACTTAGGCTCAGGTCCTGATCCTCACAGCTTGTGAGTTCGAGCCCCGCGTCAGGCTCTGCACTGACAACTCAGAGCCTGGAGCCTGCTTCCGATTCTGTGGGTCTCTCTCTCTGCCCCTCCCCTCTCACATCCTCTCTCTCTCTTTCTCTCTCAAAAATAAATAAACAGTAAAAAATTGTTTTTGAGAAATGGTTGACTTATCTCTCAACTCCACTGTAAGTTAAACAACAGCTGGGCTGACACCTGGAGGTCAGCACTGAGGAGGCAATAGGACATGGCAGGGACAGTGACAATGACAAAGTGAAGGTTTCAGTGGAGCCTTTAATTGTCACCATGCTGGAACACAGATCTGGTGTTGCCAGATACCCTGAGTTTTCTTTCTTTTTTTTTTTTTTTTTCCAACGTTTATTTATTTTTGGGACAGAGAGAGACAGAGCATGAACGGGCGAGGGGCAGAGAGAGGGAGACACAGAATCGGAAACAGGCTCCAGCCTCTGAGCCATCAGCCCAGAGCCTGACGCGGGGCTCGAACTCATGGACCGCGAGATCGTGACCTGGCTGAAGTCGGACGCTTAACCGACTGATACCCTGAGTTTTCAAGAAAAGCCCCAAATCTGGATTTTTATGTGACCCTGCCCCATAAAAATGCTAAAGCACAGCATAGGCTGACAGTGGGGAAACTAAAGGTATTTGCAGACCAGATTCAGCCTGGAGGCTGCCAGTTCACAGCCCCTATTCTAAACGGTGAGTAGAGCTGGCCCACGTTTTCCCCAAGGCTAAGAATCCTGTCTCCCGTCAAGTGACAGATAATACAACAGTGATGCATTGTATTGAATGTTTTCACACTTACATTCAATCACACACCCACGCTCAAAACATACCCCATGGGATTATGGTTGAGGAAGACAGAATATTTCAGTTTCAGAGTCAGAGGATACGTGTGCCATGGGGACTACCACTCCCGAGCATTCCCAAGGCTGTTTTCGATGAATTATCCTAGGATGTCCTCAGGACCCTTCTCTTTCCTTGAAACTGAAGAACCGTCTTTCCTCCGTGGGCCAGGTAGCATACCCTTTGAGTTTGGAAGGATAGTCACACTTCAGCCTCCTGGAACTTCTGGATGAAAAGAAGGAGAGAGCTACATTGGGAAAAACCAGCGTCCCAAAGCTTACCTGTGTGGCTGAACCTTTCAACTCCCCATCGGTGTGGGTGGTGGGGCGTATTGCGGGGCTTCCCAAGCTATAACGTGCAAATAGTCCCGTGGGAATCTTGTTAAAAATGCAGATTCTGGGGCGCCTGGGTGGCGCAGTCGGTTAAGCGTCCGACTTCAGCCAGGTCACGATCTCGCGGTCCGGGAGTTCAAGCCCCGCGTCAGGCTCTGGGCTGATGGCTCAGAGCCTGGAGCCTGTTTCCGATTCTGTGTCTCCCTCTCTCTCTGCCCCTCCCCCGTTCATGCTCTGTCTCTCTCTGTTCCAAAAATAAATAAAAAACGTTGAAAAAAAAATTAAAAAAAAAAATGCAGATTCCGAGTCAGTAGATCCGTGTGGGCCCGAGACTGTGCATGCTCCCGGGTGATGGCAAAGCTGCCGGGCTGCAAGCCACCCTTTGAGTGGCTGAAGCCAAGTGGACCAACAACAGGCTCTGGCCTAAGGCCATCTGGGTTCCAGGCCGTTGCCAGTTCAGCTAGCTGAATCTCCTGGGGGAAATTCACTCAGTGATCCTCTCCAAGCCACATGGGTTCTCTCCTTTTACTGGCACTGCCTTGTTCAAATGGTAGGATGGTTAAAACATGGGCTCTGTTGCCTAGCTTTGAATTCTGGCTTTGAATTCTGGATCTGACTCCTCATTTCATGACCATAGGTAAGCAAGTTAACCTCGCTGGGCCTCAGATTCCTAGGAAAATGGAGACTAGAGCGGCACTGACCTCTCGGGGTTGTTGTGAAGATTAAAAGGGCATTAATACATGGGATTGTTTGGAACCATATCTGGCCCATAATAAGCACCCTACACGTGTTGGCCATAACCCGTGAGACTGCTCTGTGAATTAAAGTACAAACAAATGCATTCCCTTTTTAACCTAGAGAAAGATACTCCCAGTGAAGACAGCATCCCTTGTACCCGAGACCTCAGCTGGAGGGACTCGTTCACTTATGGAGAGTGGGAAAGAGAGAACCCCTCGGGTCCGCAGCCCCTTTCACTCCTCAGCACCCTGGCAGCCTCCACGGGGCCACAGCTGTCCCCACTCATAGGTAAGGTGATGGGATTAATCTGACCGCCTTCGTGGGACAGGCCTGGGGTTCCACCTCAGGCCCGGGGTCAGGTCCTAGGATCCTGGGGGTGATTCCAGGAGGCCGTGAGTGGGAGTGGGGGTGCCAGCCAAAGGCAAGTTCACCATCTTTGTTTCCACCCTGTTCTCTACCTCCAACTGGGCTGAGCGGAAACCCTAAATGTGGCAGTTGCAAAGCCCGCAGAAGCCCCTGGGAATTCCTGCAAGTGGCCCTGAAGGGACAGAGACCAGGACTTCACAGTTGTGGCTAGCCCTGCTTTCTCCCCCGCTGTGCGAGGGAGTGCCTCTGGGGCTCTTCCCCTGAGGGAGTGGGAAGCCGGCTCTCCCTTTGCCTTTCCAGAGCTCTCGGGGAGCCCCAACCTTCTGCAGAGAGTGAGAAGGAGCAAGGCCAAAACGGGTGGGGTGGAGGTGATACTTCTCTGGAGCCCAGCTCTTATCTTTCCATATTCCAAGGCTCGTCCATCCATCCATATATTCATTTGGCAAATATTCGTTAAGTACTTCCCATGTGTCTCTGCTTGACCAGAGATGATCCCCAAAGAAGGGAGGAGTGGTTTGTGTTTTCTCAAGTCAGATATTATTAATAAAGCACTAACTCTTACAAGTACTTGTTATTAATAGTTGACAATTTAAAAAATAGCATATCTACGTGCCCACAGAAGAGCTTTTTAGGCAAGCTATTGCTCATGGGACATCTTTCTCTCCTACACTAACAGGAAATTGTATTTGAACCACCCTTTCATTCTGGGGAGAATCTATGCAGCCCTCACCAATGCCACTCTGCCGCCTTCAGCTTTCTGAGGGACTCTATCTGGATGTGGAGGAGGAGAAAGCTGCAACTAAGGAAACACTAGAATCATCTCACGCTGATAGCATAGCCTTTCCTTGGAGAACCACTTGCGAGCACGGCTCCGGGTGAGAAGCATTATTCCTGCATCGTTCTAGTACGTAATTCCACGTACTCGGGGTCCGCACCGCCACCTGTCACCACACCTAGCCTCCATCCCGCCACCAGAGCGAGCCCAAGAAGACATGCTCTCAGAAGGGCCAGGGCCCAGAGGTGGAGAGAAGGAAGGAAAGGGAAGCAGGACCGGAGGAGACGTGGAGGCGAAGAGAGGAGGTGGAGGGAGGAAGTCCGAGAAGAGGGGAGATCTCGCGGCGAGGCAGTAACAGAAGGAAACAGAGGGACCTGAAAAAGAAGCTGGAGAGGATAAGAGAAGAAACACACCACTGAGAGATGCCTCACCAAGCTTCTATTTACCTAATTTAAAACTTGAAAGTAAGGCCATAAACCAAAAGAGAAATGTCTTTTCTTCTCTGTCCAGATTACTCGGGGTAAATAGGAGGGGCCAGAAACTCATTCCAGCCAAGAGCCTCTCCTTAAGTTTCCTTTTTTGCCAGTTTTTGGTGGTGGTGGTGGTGGTGGTGGTCATCATCGTCGTTGTCCCTCTTTTCTGATTCACGCTTTGCCCCTCCTTCCTTAGGACTTGCTAGCCTAGCCTCGGCGATTCAAGTGAAGGTTTGGGGTTGAGACTGCAGTTTCCTGCAGGAGGCAGTGTAAGTTGTGTGAGGTGGGGGGAATTTCTCTTTTTGTGGTCAGACTTTCTAAGTTTGCTGTTGTGCCTCAGTCCTACCAGCACCGGCTCAATTTCTTTTGCATATGACACCCCCATGAAACGTCGACATACCTCATGCGTGCTGATTAAACTAGCGGTTCCGCGGAGAGGAGGTACAGCCTCAAAGCATGGGGAAGTCAGAGGTTCCAGGGTCAAAGCAAAGGTAAAGTCAGAGGTTCACAAGTTACAGGTCAAGGGAGACACAAAGGAGTGTCTGTCAGCTGGCCGATGGACTGGCCTCTTTGTTTAAAATGTACAATATTTAGGGGCGCCTGGGTGGCGCAGTCGGTTAAGCGTCCGACTTCAGCCAGGTCACGATCTCGCGGTCTGGGAGTTCGAGCCCCGCGTCAGGCTCTGGGCTGATGGCTCGGAGCCTGGAGCCTGTTTCCGATTCTGTGTCTCCCTCTCTCTCTCTGCCCCTCCCCCGTTCATGCTCTGTCTCTCTCTGTCCCAAAAATAAATAAACGTTGAAAAAAAAAAATAAAATAAAATAAAATGTACAATATTTCATATTCAGTAAAAAACAGGCTATGAGCGTTTCCAAAAAGCTGCCCAGACTTCCAAGTGGAAAACTTTTTTCAGGTGTCTTGCTTTGTTTTAAGATATTCTAGGAAGGTCTTTTCCTTCACTGGAGTAATTTTCAGATTGAAATGGTCGGAGGGCTAAAAAGTCAGTTCCTGGATCACCACCGCTCTTTCCAATTGTTCTGTCCTAATTCTTGGTGATTTCAGTATCCACCTAGATGATTCCCCCCACGCCCTGGTCACTGTTCCTTGAGCTGCTGCCCAGTAACCCTGCCCACTACTCTCATCGGCCACTGGCTCCCATGATTCTGTCCTGGAGTCTGTCATTAATAACTGCACCCCTCCCCCATTACTCCCACTCTCCACCTCCACTGCCTCCCCTCTTTCCCTGAGTCCAATAATCCTTCCACCCACCACAATCTTCTGCTCCTTCTGGGTTTCCACGGTTCCTCACCCTCCTCGTGTCCTCATTTCCCTCCCCTCCAGCCTCGATTCCGTATTCTATATTCAGCATGCACCCTCAACACCTTGTGTCTCTTCCACTTTATTTTATTCACTTGGCTAAGTCCAGTTCTGCCAACTCCAGGCTCCCATCATGCTGCAAAACTTGCTTGGAGAAAACCATGGGACATACCCACCCGTCTTACCTCCAAGTCGTCATCTCAAGTCTCAGGAGGGTCCTTAATGTTGCCCAGAGATCATACTATGCGTCCCTCATCTGTTGTGACTGCTGAATGGCTACTTCATACCTCTTGCCTCACACACACACCCCCAGTGCCTTCTGATGACCCAGCTTCCTTTTTATTTATTGTTTTATTAAAAAAAATGTTTTATGTTTATTTATTTTTGAGAGGGAGAGAGAGCACAAGCGGGGGAGGGGCAGAGAGAGAGAGGGAGATGCAGAATCTCAGCTCCAGGCGCTGAGCTGTCAGTGCAGAGCCCCGAGTGGGGGCTTGAACCCACAGACTATGAGATTATGACCTGAGCTGAAGTCAGACGCTTAACGCCTGAGCCACCCAGGTGCCCCTCCTTTTTTTTTTTTTTTAAGTTTATTTATTTATTTTGAGAGAGAGTGACAACCAGAGGGGGTGGGGGGCAGAGAGAAACGCAGACAGAGGACCCATGTGCTCACAGCAGAGAGCCCGATGTGGGGCTCAAACTCACGAACCGCGAGATCATGATCTGAGCCCAAGTCGGGCGCTTAACCGACTCAGGTACCCAGGCACCCCTCGGCTTCCTTTTTCACCGAGAACATAGTGGCTAGCAACTGAAAGAGAACTCCAAGCTCTCATGACCATGTCCACCACTTACCAGGCACCAGACCCGTAGATCTTGTTTCTCTCCTTGTTACTATGGAAGAACTGTCTGAGTTCTAAGCAAAGTTCAACTCTTCCCCTTCAGTACTAGATCTTATCCCATCTCTTCTACCCAAGGACACTCCTCCAGCAATTCTCCCTTTTTCTTACATCAGTTTTATCCTTGCTCCTAGATCCCTCCCAACAGCAATAAAACTGGTGTTGCTTGTAGAAGAAAATAAAACAAAACCTCTCTCGCTCCCTCTCCCCCTCTGCTCCAATTTTCTCTACCCCTCTAAAGCAAACTCCTTGAAAGGGTTTCCAATTTCTTGCTTCCTATTCTGTCCTGAATCCCTCTAGTAGGTTTTTGAACCCACTTCCCCACCAAACCTGCCCCCCTATTGCTCAAGTCAGCGGCTAATCTGTCCTCATGTTACTGTTACCAGCATGTGACATATGTAGCTACTCCTTTGTCTTTGAAATGCTTTCTTCACTTGGCTTCTAGAACACTGTATTCTCTTGGCTTTCCTCCTTCACTGATTTTACTTCTCAGTTTCCTTTGCTGATTCGTTCTCATCAACACCCTTATACCATCTCCAAAGCAAAGTTTGTGGTTGCATATCACACATAAACCAATGACTCCCAAGTTTGTATCTCTAGTCCAGATCACGGTGGCTTGTTTCTAATCTCACCCTCTTCAGCCAAATGTAGCCTCGTGAAACTCTTAGATCACATCATTTTTCTGCAAAACCTTCCAATGTCTTCCCATCTGCATCAGTTAAGGAAATGCTAGCTCTGTAAGAGATAAATTCTAATATGTCAGTGGCATAAAATAGCCAATAGAAGTTTATTTCTCAGAAAAAGTCCCCAAATGGAGTCCCTGTTTAGTAAGCAGGTTGTTTTTTTTTAAGTTTATTTTGAGATAGAGAACACGTGAGCAAGCATGAGTGGGGGAGGTGGGGGAGGGGCAGAGAAAGAGGGAGAGAGAGAAACTCAGCAGGCTCCGCACTGTCAGCGCAGAGCCCAATGCGGGGCCTGAACCCATGAACGGTGAGATCATGACCGGAGCCAAAACCGTGAGTCAGATGCTTAACCAACTGAGCCACCCAGGCGCCCTCCGTGAGCGATTGTTTAACAAGAACCTGGGCTCCTTCCATCTTGCGACGGGCCATCTGCAATACACGGCTTCTAGGGTTGCCACAGAAAGAGAAAGAACTTGGAGAATGGCATGCGGCAGGTTTGTACGGCAAGGACTAAAAAGTAGACATCGCACCTGCTACTTTTCCTTTGGCCAGATCTGAGTTACCTGTGCACACTGCAGCCTAGCTGTGTCCACAGAAGGAAGAGGAAAGAGTCTGGTAAATAGCCAGTTCAGCCACAGGAAAAGGGAAAGCCCTTACAATAGCCTAAAGGCTCTACGTGGTGTCCCTCTCCTCCTCACCACCATCTCGCCTGTTACCTCCTCTCCGACCTCATTTTCTCCACTCTCCTTAATTACCACAGTCCAGCCAAACTGGCTCCTGGCTGCTTCTCAAACACTCCAAGCATGCTTCAGGTCAGGGCCTTTACTCTTGTTCCCTTTTCCTGGAATGTTCCTCCACCACCTCCGGATGTTCACTCACATGTCCCTCTCTTTATGAGCCTTCCCTGGCCACTCTTTCTAAGATTACAACACCACTCTGGATAGTCCCAGCGCTCTCTTCTCTCCTTTCCTGCCTTATTTTCTTCCTTGGCACCTATCACTACCTCCCACTCTATATATTTTGCTTTTTTACCTGGATTATTAGCTACATACCAGAACACAAGCACCATAAGAGAGTTTGGTCTATTTTGTCTGTTGCTGTCTCCCAGTGCCTAGAACAGCATCTGGCACACAGGAAACAATACATTTATTTGTGGAGTAAATGCTTAGTGGCACCGTATGGGCAGAACAGGGAATGCCTCAAGAACATCAGCCTTTTGAGGTTGACCTCACACCTGCCGTAAACATCCCCTCAGTGCTTCTCTCAGAGACAGAATCCAGGGCTAATGGGCTTTGGGTGCAGGTAAGGTGGCATGTCTTGTGTGCGTCCCCCCTTGCGTCCTCTTCCTCCTCCACCTACTTTCTAACTCTGGGGCTCCCTCGAAGCTCGATGTGCTTTCTTCTCCTCGGAAAGCTCACTTGTTCTCATGGCCCCCTCAGCTGCCTCCTGGCCAATGACCCTTCTAAGGATCTCCTCCAGCCTATCGGCTCTCTCTTTTTAGGTGTTCTGCCATCATCTTAGATTTCCCATGTCTTGAGCTCAACTCATTTCTCTTCCACCTACCTAGTTCATTCTCCCTGTTTCCTATGACTAAAACTTTACATTTCTGGGTGCTTCTTCATTTCTGTCATCTCAGCAGTCACTGGGTCCAGGACTTGTTATTTCCACTTTAAGAACTTTTCTCGTATGTAAGAGTTCTTTTCTATTTTCCTTGCTCTGCCTACGCAAAGCCCTTATCCACAGGGATCTCAGGGTTGCAGGGCGCCATCCCCGGCAGAGTCCCATTACCTTCCCCACCTTCCTCTAGAACACTTCCGAGATGGGTGGCTCTCCCACTGGTCTGCAGTTCCGTGAGGGCAGGGGCCATGTCCTATCCATTGTGGGTTTACCAGCGCCTGACTTCAAGGAGTCACTTTTTAAAGTTTTTAAATTACTTCCTGATGCAGTCAGTTCTGTAGTTAATCCCGATTAGGAGATATTCCTCCTAGAAAGAACCGCTTTCAATCGCCTACCTCCCACACAGGTGCAAGCTTAGAAACCTTCAGAAGACCGACAATTCCTACTGCCTTCAGCTCAGGCTCCTCAGATTAAGACTTTGCATTACTTTGAGAAACTTATATCTGTGTTCTCCCCTCATCTTCATGCCCTTCCCCCACCTTTTTTACACCTCTCATCCCCAACCTGGCATGAAAACTTACCTGCTCCTCTGTTCCCCGCTTGCCCTTGTTCCTGTTACTGCTGTTGCTAAGTATTTGCATTCAAGAATTCCTTAGTCCAAAAAAAAAAAAAAAGAATTCCTTAGTCCAGCCTGAGTCACACCTTCTTAGGAAGACCTCTTGGGCTACCACCAAGGGTCACTGTCACTCCTGTGTCTGAATTCCCAAAGCATTCAGTCAGCCTCTCACCTTGGCGCTTAAAAGTATATTAACTTGCTTTGTATTTAACTCTCTCATCAGCATACTATGCGTTTCCATTGGCTTTTAAATTATAGAGGCTTTGCTAAGAACATACGTTTATGTTCCATTTGTTTCGCAAACGTAGTGGCCCTCATTAATGCTTCTTTGAATTTCGTGACATGAAAATGAGTAAGTGAAAAATTTCCTATATTCCTCTTAAATCAGGGAAATACTATGGGTTCCGCCCATTCAGTTTACTTAACATTATTAACCATTTACTCTGAACTGGGCAGCAAGGTCAGAGCTGTAGATAAAAAGATGAGGAAGTCCTGTCTCTGCCCTGGAGCTTAGCCTATAGGAGGACATATGGATAAGCAGCTTTTTATAGCAAAATTTGGCAAAGTGTATTGAAGATACAAAGTATTAGGAAGGCAAATAAAGGATTATTATGTCTGGTGGGGTCAGGAAAGACTTCTAAAAAGCTAACCGGGACTTCTCTTGACATTCATAACGCAGAGAATCAGGAAAACGCACTTCGTCCAGGCGGAGAAGGTCACTTGAAGGCAGAACACCAAAGAGATGTGAAAGGGCCAGCCAGCTGTTAGGTAACACCGAGATAATGGTGGACAGAGCACAAGATCTGTGAGAGAGAGTAGATAAAGCAGAAAGATACACTGGAGCCAACGACTGAAGACCCTCTCGTAGGCCACCCGATCAGAGCAGTAGGAAAAAAATTGGTATTGTTCAATACAGCTGGGGACTGATGCAGGCGAATTAATTCGCTCCTACGTGCTAGTGGGCAAGGAGATAACTAGCAGAGTAATCCAAGAAGCCCTGTGGAGGCCGAGTCATGCGCTGTGAACTGGGACGTGGCTGCCAGACAGCCGCGCCCACAAGCCGCCCGGAGTCGGGGGCTGGGGCTCATCACCCCCACACCACCGGGGACCAGCGTCGGGCGGGAATCCGGTCCACGCACTCGGCGCGCTCGCGGGGACGTGGCGCTTTCCAGCCAATCCCGGCTACGCGACTGTAGGGCCAATGGGTGTCCGGGGAAGCTGTGCGTCAGCGGCGGGCTCGTTGATGATTGGTCAGGAGGCCGCCGGCGAGGCGGATGGGAGCGGGGCGCGGAATCGCTTCCGGTTGGGCGGTGCTTGCGCGCGTGAGCTGAGCCCGTGGGTGAGAGGCGGCCGTGGCAGCCTGGGCTGGGGGCGCTACGAGGAAAGGTAGGTGTCGTGGCCCTCGGTCCTTTCGCACCATCTCCCTTTTTCGCTTTCTTTCGGTCCTCCCTCGCTCTCGACGCGGCATAGGTTCCCTTCGTTCCGGGCCCCTGTTTCTGCTAGCGCGGGGTTACGGGCCTTGAGCGTGCTCGCGACCCCCGAGCCCTCAGCGCGCAGTCTGAATCGAAGGCCGCCGCTCGCCCTCCTGCGCGCTCTGGGAAGGGGCCTGGGTCTCGGCGAACTCCGGCTCCCGGCTTTGCGTTGTGTGGGGTACTGTTTTGTGCCTGGCTTGCCACGTCCGCCGTCCTTGGGTCCCGTCTCTCAACGAGTCCCTCGGACTAGAGGGTCACTCTTGTTTGCCAACTGAAGGTCGGAGGGCAGTGGAATAGTAGTATTGTAACAGTTCTCTGCCACCTTCCACTAACCGGCCTACCTGTGTCCTCCAGCTCAGCCCCAAGGCCACATCCCGAGTGCGTCTGCCAAGAAAGTCGTGTTCGCCGACTTTGAGGGTGTAGAAACGGGGCGGGGGGAGCGGGGAGAAAGCGGGAAGACATTTTGTGATTTAAAATAAAACTTTGTGTGATTTTAAAGAAAAGCCGACTGTTTCTAGCCTTCATGTTTGGCTGCATCGTTCTGTCAGCGACAGAAAAGAGTTTTTAAACCTTTATTAGGGAATTGTAGCTTTTACCTTGTTTTGTTGCTTCTAGGTGCAGACCCTAGTTGTTTTTTGGCATATTATGTTCAGAAGTAAACTTAATTCCCTGTAGCTGCCCTGATTAAGAGCATAGTTGGTGGTCGATAGTTTTGAGAGCAGCTTTTGCATCAAGGCAAAAGTTTCCTGGGTCTCTTGCTAAAATTTTAGGGCCCTTGATCTCAATTACTGAGCGTGTCAATTCCCAAAATAATGTCTCTGGGAGTTGAACTGCATTCACTTCCTGGCGGCAGGGACCATAAAGTCAACGTTAATGAATTGGCAATAAGGTTGCTTCTAATACGATTTTATAACTGGGAAGTAGAGAACGTATAATCTCTGATAAAATTTTTTTGCCCTGGAGTGGAAGACACAACACAAATGCGTGTCTGACCTCATTCAGTAAATTTAGTTAACCAAGTAACAAACGATGGGCATCACTGAAGAATTTAAGTAGTATAGTACACATTTACAGTACAAACCTGTAAGTTGTAATTGTGTGTAGAGGATAGGTTGCCTAGGCCTTATCTGAGTTTTACAGTGATTTAGGGATGTCCAATAGGATTTTTTTTTGAGGATTACAGCTAGGAGGCCCATGAACCCATAAAGATGAATTGGGTATGCCTGAGTGGATGGTACTGGGTTTCAGCTGTGAAATCAGTTCATCACTCTCAATATAATTGTTTGCTTCCAATCATCCAGTGGTGTGTCAAGATACTTACTGGTGGCATTTTATTTACATTGCACCTGTATCAGTAATTGATCAGTATGTTGATATTAACATCAAATTTCTAAAACATGGGTGTGGCAAGGGTGTTGGAAAGACAGAGGTGTAGCCAGGCCTAGACACTGGAGATGCTAGGCCCTAACATCCTAGATCCTCTGTGAATTCTTAAGTATGGGTGTGGCTGATGGTGTAATTTATGTATTAGAGTTAAAACAGCTGAAAGGCGCTTTTCTGATGGCCAGATCCGGTAAGGGGAATTGGGGGTTGGGAGCAGGCAGGAACTGCATTTCTGCCAAGTACTGTCCAGCTAATCTAGTAAAATGGTATATAAAAAGTGCAAGACACTGTATTAGGGACAGAGAAAGATACCAGTTTCGGGGCGCCTGGGTGGCTCAGTCGGTTAAGCGTCCGACTTCGGCTCAGGTCATGATCTCGCGGTTCGAGAGTCAAGCCCCACGTCAGGCTCTGTGCTGATGGCTCGAAACCCTGGAGCCTGTTTCGGATTCTGTGTCTCCCTCTCTCTCTCTGACCCTCCCCCGTTCATGCTCTGTCTCTCTCTGTCTCAAAAATAAATAAACGTTAAAAAAAAAATTAAAAAAAAAAAAAGATACCAGTTTCTATTAGCTGAGAGTCCTGCCTTTTAAACATGTAATATTTAGGAGCACCTGGGTAGCTTAATCAGTTAAGTGTCTGACTTCGGCTCAGGTCATGATCTCATGGTTCGTGGGTTTGAGCCCCGCGTCGGGCTCTGTGCTGACAGCTCAGAGCCTGGAGCCTGCTTTGGATTCTGTGTCTCCCTCTCTCTCTGCTCCTCCTCCACCTACACTCTGTCTCTCTCTTAAAAATAAATAAAACATCAAAAAAATAAAATTAAAATATAGTATCTGTAGGGGAGCTAAGGAGACAGCTTAGAGTAGCCTATGATCTGTTGTGGAGTGGTACAAACAAATTTTATACAAGTTGGGAGTAATTGGTATAGATTACTTCCAGCTGGAGTAATCATAGTAGGTAGATCTTTTCATCTAGGACTTTAAAATTATTTATAGACATTTGGCACAGAAGGGAGGTTGAGCTAAAATAACTACCAAATTCTCAAGGACTTTATGCATGTTAAACATGCATGGCAAAGTTACAAGTAGAAAACAAAACTCCCGTGGCCACTTTGCAAAGCATTCCTGTGGCAATTAATTATGTTTTAAAGTTTCATCAGCCCCAAAGGAAACTTTTTTCTCTCAGAATTTTCTGGAATTTTTTCTTAAATTTTTTCTCCATAGCCAGAACAATGTTAAATTTGTACTCTGTCGCCCTGGGTATAGAACTCATGAAGCCCGAGTAATAGTTTGTCATTCTTAAAGCTGTTCTATTGCCAAATTTTGCAGTTTTCTGTTCTCAGCTCTTATAAATGTGTGCTCTCAGTACTATAAATAGTGTAATCAAAAGGTGTTCGTCTTGGGTCATGACCTCACTGCTTGTGAGTTCAAGCCCCAAGTCAGGCTCTGTGCTGACAGCTCAGAGACTGGAGCCTGCTTCAGATTCTGTCTCCATCTCTCTGCCTCTCTCCTGCTCGTTCTGTCTCTCTCTCAAATATAAAATAAAAAATATATATTTAAAAAAGGTGTTAATGAACTGTTGTAAATTTGTTTCATCACTAGAAAAACATTGAATAAATGGCTGTCATAACTTTTATCAGATCACGAAGGATGACATTCCTTTAATGTGATAATGCATTGGTGGTACTTGTACTAAAGTCATAAGTAAAGAATGTCAGATAACCAGATTGCTTTAATTTCAAGATTTCATAACCTGGGCCTTATTATAGGCCCAGGCTGTTGCCCTAATTCAAAACTGAAGTAGTCACTTAGGCTTGCCTTTTTTGCTGAATATCCAGCTCCGAGAACGGGAGTTTTACTGCCACACCCATTTCTCTCACTTGTTGACTTTGAGCAGTGGGTCTTTGATCAACCAGAATATCTGTGGGATCACTCAGTGGTAATGTTCTTGAGAAGTTGTATTTAATCCAGACATCTAAATTTCCCTGAAACAATTTAAGTACTCTATGACCAATGACTGGGAAGGAAGGGAGGGAAATAGCAAGAATTAGAGCTTTCAAGGAAAATTTTGGATGACTAAAATAAACTGATTCTTCGGGCTAATCTTTGTTATTGAAAGAAATTCAAGCTTATGATATTAATCTTTTCTCCTTCTAAATTAACTGGAGCAATTCATGAAAATAACTTTGCAGAAGACCCTTATTGGTGACATACTTCAAAATGATGATAGTTACTTGATATTTTTTTCTGTTCTATTTAGTTTGTGACTAACATGCCACTATCCAATAAAAATACAGTACAAGTCACGTGAATACATTTCACCTGAAATTTTAAAGCAGGTTAAATTAATAATT
Source organism: Prionailurus viverrinus (assembly GCF_022837055.1). Taxonomy (NCBI): domain Eukaryota; kingdom Metazoa; phylum Chordata; class Mammalia; order Carnivora; family Felidae; genus Prionailurus; species Prionailurus viverrinus. Next base: position 145,624,176 of record NC_062562.1, read on the forward strand.
TATTAAATCCAGTACATACAAAATACCCTTCTTCCTATGTAAAGTATAACACATATCACATCTTAATTCACACTAGCCACAGTTCAAGTGCTTAGCAGCCCATGTGACTGTTATTGTCCTGAACAGTACGGGTCCAATTTTTTTTTTTTTTTTTTTTTATAAAATGAGAAAATATTAGATGCTACCCTTGGTGAGGGAGGGGCAGAATTTTAGAAAGAAAAAACTTATAGGTCGTTTAAGAAATAGATGGGGAGATGCTTTTTGCACAATCATTGATTTACCTTCTAGATTCACATGCTAAAAATTCATACAACTAAGTCCTTCATTTATGTTTTCCTGATATCTTGTTATCCATTGATGTGTAGCTGTGATGAAGAGGGAAGGAGAAAAAGAAGGGCCATTTCGTTTTCTATCATTTGGTTTCAGTTTGGTTGAAAAGAGAAAGATGCTTCAGAAATTAACGGCACTAATGTAGTTCTTCAATACCTCGTGTAAAAAGTTGTACTGTTCTCACATCTTCCCACATAAAATATCCTTTGTCTTGGGGGATATTCTTTGTTTCTACTTGAACATTTTTTATATGCTATATGGATTTAGATAAATCTAGTACAGTCTTTTTTTAGTATCCATATTCATGGAACAAGAGGCCTTTGTAAAGTTTCTAATAACCAGGAGTTGATATATGTGAGCACAAAGAGTGTATATTTAAAAAAAAAAAAAAAGTTATTTTAAGTGCAGGGCTTTTCATTGCCCACTGCAGACAGATGAAGGTAGGACCATAGGCTTTGTCCATCAAGTGGTCTTTGATGACTTGTTCAAGCAGTTGCATCAGTGGTAGATAGCTAGATTTCAGGGTGGCAGTAGGTAGTGAGGAAGCAGAGATAGCAGCAGAGACACTCCTACTGGTGAAGGAAAGGGAAGGGCAAGCTTGAGTGAATAGCAAGGTCTGAACAAGACTGATTTTAGATTTTGGAGACCTGAGAAGTATTGACAGAATGGTGGAAGGAGACTTTACAGGGGTGGGATTGGAAGATTAATTGAGAGAGGGAAAGGAAAAAGTTGGATAGATGATAAAGCAGGAGCTCTTGACTTTTACTCTGGAATTCTTCTCTTGTTGTCAAGATGTTAAGCCTGATGGGGCGCCTGGGTGGTGTCCGACTCTTGGTTTCAGCTCTGGTCATGATCTCATGGGTTCGTGGGTTCAAGCTCTGTGCTGACAGCATGGAGCCTACTTGGGATTCTCCCTCCCCCTCCCCCTCTCCCCCTCCCCCTCCCCCTCTCCCCCTCCCCCTCTCCCCCTTACCCCCTCGCCTCTCCCCCTCCCCTCCCCCTCCCCCTCCCTTCTCCCCTACTTCTGTGCCTGCACTGTGTGCCTGCACGTGTGCTCTCCCTCTCAAAATAAATAAATAAATTTTAAAAAAGAAAAGCGATATTAAGCCTGAAACTTAAATGTTTTCCCTCTAAATCACAGTGAATCAGTTACATTTCTCTATGTTACATGTATCAAAACTTTGCACGTATCTTTTCCAGGCCCTGGTAATGAGCTTAATGCATTTATTCATATTGTAACATTTAGGGTTTACAAGAGTTGTTAAGGTATTATGCCAGAATTGTTAAGGTATTATGCCAGAATTGTTAAGGTATTTTACTCTGGGGATGTAATTAGTCATTTATAAAACTTTTCTAAATGTGAGGTTCCCATACTAATAGGCATAAGGAAAATCTGTTGCAGTGACTTGATTTGACTTGATTTTGTAAACCTCTAGATACTGTTTGGATATGTAACAAAATAACAGAAATTTGTTGTCTCTGGAGAGTTTTGTAAGTCTCAAGAATTGTTTCTAGTTTGAGATGGAAGTTTTATTTTGCCCTAAAATAAAGGCATATTCACTTTGGCATTTAAGAGAGCCACTAAATCTCTAGTTTTCTCTTTACTGTTCCACAGATTTGATTGATCAGTTGAATTATTGAAGGGTAGCCTGAAGTTTTATTCTAGAACAGCATGTTTTACTTTAAAAAGTTTGTCTTTGTCTTAAGAGTAGTTGTTTTTGCTTCAGTTTCCTCTTTCAATCTAGAGAAATGGCTTGAAAATGTTTGTTTTGCAATACTGAAAAGAGTTTTTATAATATTGTTTAAAAACACAAAGGGGTGCCTGGGTGGTTAAGTCAGTTAAGTGTCCAACTCTTGATTCTGGCTTGGGTCATGATCTCACAGTTCTTGAGTTTGAGCCCCAGCCTGCTTGGGATTCTCCCTCTCTTTATGCCCCTCATCCCCCCACTCAATAAATAAATAAACCTAAAAATAATACAAACAGATAATACACATGAATGTGTACTCATTTACAAAATATAGACAACAGAGTACGGTATTAAAGTTCACTCCAAGCCAGCCTCACTACCCCACCCCATCTCTTCTCCCCTGAGCCTGGGGTTACCACCATTTACAGACAGATGTTTATCCTTCCATGCCATTTTTGTGCATATGTGTTATATTGTATACAAATATAAACAATCTGGTAGGCTGTTTGGTTTTTTTTTATGTAAATGAGATCTTGACATTGATTTGCAACTTGCTTTTTTGTTGTTGTTCAACTTAACATGTCGGTAAATTTTCCATTTCAGTGCAGACTGATCCACCTCATTCTTTTTAACCTTTGCGTACTGTTCCATAATACAGATTTAATGTGTATTTACTAGTTCTCTGGTTTCATTTTCCATTTTTTTTATCATTATAAACTGTCATTGTTGAATATCTTTGTGCAAGTGCCTTTGTATACAAATTTGGGTGTTTCGATGGAATAGCATGGAACAGAATCCTTATAAGCTTTCAGAAGCATATCTGAGTTCTAACATTGGTGGGAACAGCTTAAGTACCACCTTCTTCCCGTTTCTCTGAGTCTCTTGTTCTTTCATGTTGCTTCTTCTCATGGGTTTTCATCAGTCTTTTTTATTTTTATTTTTTAATGTTTATTTTTGAGTGAGAGAGAGTGTGAGTGAGGGGAGCGCAGAGAAAGAGGGAGACACAGAATCCAAAGCAGGCTCCAGGCTCTGAGCTGTCAGCACAGAGCCCGAGGTGATGCGGGACTTGAACTCACAAACCGGGGGGGATCATGACCTGAGCTGAAGTTACATGCTTAACTGACTGAGCCATTCAAGCACCACGGGGTTTCATCAGTCTTAACCATCAAGTGAAAGTACTTTTGAGGGGGGGGGGGGATTGGCACTCGGGGGAGTGACTGCCTTCCATTATCTCCTTAGCTGAGTTTCTGTTTGACTTACTGGCAGTGTCCTATTTACTCTCTATTGACATCCTCCTCTGCCATTTCAGGACCTTCTCACCCTTCTCCACTGCACTGCTTTCCCAGGTGTTGGAAATCCTTGTATGCATTTACAGGCTGAAAGTTATTCATGGAGGCCTCAGGTTTTGCTTTTGTATAATCAGCTCTCTAGGTTGTATTGGGATTAAACATATTTCTCCTATTTGCTTTCCTTCTGCTTTATATAACATACTCACCAACAGCTGTGGTAAACATTTTTTAGTTTATTGAATCCAAAGGACTCTAGAGGTGCTGAGTCGGTTAAGTGTCCTGACTCTATTTTCACCCAGTGTGATCTCAGGGTTTTAAGATCAAGCTCCGCATTGGGCTTGTTGGGCTTCATACTGAGTGTGGAAGCCTGCTTGGGATTCTCTCTCAGCCTCTCTCCCTCTCTCTCTCTCTCTCTCTCTCTCTCTCTTAAAAAAAAAAAAAATCTCTCTCTCCCTAGAAGTAATTTTTAATTTTTTTTTAATTTTTAAAATTTTTTTTTAATTTTTTTAATTTTTTTTTTTTTATTTTTGAGACAGAGAGAGACTGAGCATGAGCAGAGGAAGGATAGAGAAAGAGGGAGACACAGAATCCGAAGCAGGCTCCAGGCTCTGAGCCATCAGCACAGAGCCCGATGCGGGGCTCGAACCCACGGACCGTGAGATCATGACCTGAGGTGAAGTCGGACACTTAACCGACTGAGCCACCCAGGCGCCCCAATTTTTAAAAATTAAAAAAAAATTTTTTTTTTAATCAATTCTGTAAATCCAAGGTAATGCAATGTAACTTCCTTTAACTGCTCTTTGGAGGTTACAAGAAAGATAATTAAAATACATCTGATCTGGCATATTTAATTTCTTTATCCCCTGGAGCAATTCATTCTGGTTCCCAAAGTTTTGAGGCAGGATCAGATATATGCAGTTTGTTTATATTAAGTATACTTTCAGGTCAAACTTCTGAAGCTATCACTATGGCTGTTTGAGAGGTTAATTAAAATAGTGGTTCACAACCTGATGCTTTTTAAAAATGTTAATAGGAGTGGGACCTAGTGGTCATATTTTCTTGAGTTTTTGGGTAATACTAGGGTGCAGTCAGTCTAGATTAAGAACCCCACTGAGTTATGCTGAAAGAATTTTCATGTTTTTAAAAATATTTACATAAAAATTATGAGCCCTTGGACCAAATGGTTCCACTAGTGACATCCTGTGGAAAGTGAAGTCTGGCTAGTTTAATCTGCAAATTAGGATAAGGTAATGCGTTTAACTTTCATGTGATGCAGTGACCTTCTGCATACTGAGCCTTTTATTACTTTCCTCCTACTGCTGTAACAAATTACCACAAACTGGGTGACCTAGAAGTTCATATAGTCTCTCCTAGTTCTAGAGGCTAGAAATTAGAAATCAAAGAGTTGGCAGAGCCATGCTCTGTCTTTAGGCTCCAGGGGAGGATCCATCCCTCCCTCTTCGTAGCCTCTGGGGTTGCCAGGAATCCTTGACTTGCAGATGCATCATTCCAATCTCTGCCTCTTTTCATAACTTGGCATTCTCTTCTCTGAGTGTCTGTCCAAACTTCCCTCCTTTTATAAGCATATCAGTCATTGGATTAGAGCCCACCCTAATCCAAATGACCTCATTTTAACTTAATTACCTCTGCAAAGATCCTGTTTCCAAATAAGGTCACATTTGCGGGTACCAGGGTCAGGACTTCACATCTTTTTAGGGAGACACAGTTCAACCCACAACAAGCTTCATGCCTAATAACCACCTGTCTACCCAGTAAGGGAGCCATTAATCGCAAACGGAAATGAATAAGAGATTACATGAATTTACAAAAACTTAACTGCAGGGGGAAAAGCATTCAGAATCCATATTCTACTGGTGAAAGGTTAGTTAAAATACAAAAGTTGGGAAAATCTCTCCTTTTGATTTTTAATTTTATAGTTTTTTCTCTAAGACCATAACCTCTCTAGACAATACTGAGGGGTATCTGTAGAGTCTGATAAACAAGTTGCCATCCTGCAGCTTCTCTGCAAGTTTTTTTTTTCTTTTTGGTATTTTTATTTAATTTTTTTAAATTTACATCCAAGTTACTTAGCATATAGTGCAACAGTGAATTCACGAGTAGATTCCTTAATGCCTCTTACCCATTTAGCCCATCCCTCCTCCCACAGTCCCTCCAGTAACACTCTGTTTGTTCTACATATTCTTTGCAATTTTTAATCATTTTTCAGTAAAGTGTTCCAGCCTTGTGCTTGTTCATTAGAATCACCTGTGACTGCCGAGATTCTGACAGTTGGACTAGGACCTCGGAACCTGTACTTTGAACAGCACTCTAGGCTGTCTTTATGCCCGGGCAAGTTTGGGAAACACAGTATAAGGAATGCTGAAGCAGTTGTTATCCATCACTGTACCATCTGAATGGTTTGATCTTTGAAGATGATTTGAGATTGAGCATAAATAATGAGAGACAACTTGGTGCTATATATAGGAGAAGGACTCTGCTCAAATGTTTCATGGTTCCTAATCTAATGATCATCAAAATCACCTGAGAACCATTTAAAACTACAGATGCATTCATTCAACTTCAAAGATTCTAATTCAATAGGGGGAATTTTATTAAAGCTTCTTAGGTGATCCTAATAACCAGCCAGGTTTAAAGACCAGACCTCTGATGTAGTACCAAAAGTAAAGTTGTTGGGAGTCAGTAAGTTAGTTTGAATTTAAATGTTGGTTCTTTGACTTTTTAAAAGGATTAATGTTTTACTTTGGTGTTTTTTAAAGGGGGCCTACTTACAAGGTGGATATTTTAACTGATTCCTTGTCAACTTCCAATCAGATGAAGGAAACTTGGTGAAAAATTCTTACCATAAAAATGGAAAGTCTCATATTCTACCATTCTTATTTTATGGATTAAGTAGTAATATTTGGGGTGAAATCAAATTAGTAACTGGACGTAAGCTTTTAATTTCTTGTTTAATTACAAAGCACACTGCTTCTGGAATTAACTAATCTTTGTTTTTCTTTAAGATCTGATTATCATGGACCTGCGGCAGTTTCTTATGTGCCTGTCCTTGTGCACAGCCTTTGCTTTGAGCAAGCCCACAGAAAAGAAGGACCGTGTACACCATGAGCCTCAGCTCAGCGACAAAGTTCACAATGATGCTCAGAGTTTTGATTATGACCATGATGCCTTCTTGGGTGCTGAAGAAGCAAAGACCTTTGATCAGCTGACACCAGAAGAAAGCAAGGAAAGACTTGGGTAAGGTGCCAGCTCTCAGGGGGCTAAAGTAATGACATTTCTTTATAAGCCAGCTCATTCTTTTTTTCTCTTTTGGCTTGGCAACCCAGTAAAGTTGTTTTGAACTACATCTTCTGAAAGCTAGCCACAGTATTGCTACCACTAAAATGTAATTAATTGCTTGCTTTCATACATTGCTCCACTGAATAATGGTTTTTACCTCATTCTACAAAGCAAAGTCATTTTTGCACAAAAGCACCAAATGCTACAGGACCCAGATTGAATTGCGTCTTGTTCCCCGAGGAACATTACAGGGGAGGCTTCTCATCCCCGATATTTTTAATTTTTAAAAATGATCTGTGACCAAGTATTCATTGTGCCCCAAGCCAAGCCATTGAGTGGATAATAAACTGCAAATGAGACCCCTGGGCTAATTTCTTTTTTTTTTTTTTTTTTTAAATGTTTTTTTTTCAACGTTTATTTATTTTTGGGACAGAGAGAGACAGAGCATGAACGGGGGAGGGGCAGAGAGAGAGGGAGACACAGAATCGGAAACAGGCTCCAGGCTCTGAGCCATCAGCCCAGAGCCCGACGCGGGGCTCGAACTCACGGACCGCGAGATCCTGACCTGGCTGAAGTCGGACGCTCAACCGACTGCGCCACCCAGGCGCCCCTGGGCTAATTTCTATAAAGTTGATGATTTCTGAGAACATCCTTTATCCTCTTTGTTTTCATTCTCAGATATTTGCTTAATTAAAAACAAAAGCAAACCAATCATGCCTTTTAGAAGATTGTAATAAGTAATGGTCTTAATGTCCAAGTATTAATTGCCGTTTCAGTAACAGCTGGGTCATAGTTGGGTTCTGTGGTCTTAGCAGGCATCTTTGTACCTGGAAAATTGATGGTATACCAGTTGATAATTTCTGAGCATCTGAGAATGTTTTTGTTTTGGGTTGTTTTGTTTTTTGTTTGTTTTTGGCTCTCCTAAAGCCTTGTTTTTTAAGGAAATGCAGGTTATTTGTTTTTGAGAGGGGTAGGGGGACAGAGGCTCTTAAGCGGGCTCTGCCACTGACAGCAGAGAGCCCGACGTGGGACTCAAACTCACAGACCGTGAGATCAGTACCTGAGCCAAAGTGGATGCCCCCAATTTAGTTAATTTAGTGAACATTTTCTCCTTAATGAGCACCATTGGTGTAACTTTCTGAATTATATTCAAGAGGTTTGTTTGGAAAGTTGTACCACAGAGGAATTTCCAAAAGTATTTTGCCATCATGGATAGTGCTTTGATTAGAAGACATTATGGGGTTTGTTTGGGGGTGATACTTCAGAATAAATTCTATCCTTTCATTGGATTATCTGCTAACTGATCGGTACTATATTTTATTCTTTTAAGAGTTAAAAAAAAATTTTTTTTTAACGTTTTATTTTTGAGACAGGGAGAGACAGAGCATGAACAGGGGAGGGTCAGAGAGAGAGGGAGACACAGAATCTGAAACAGGCTCCAAGCTCTGAGCTGTCAGCACAGAGCCGATGCGGGGCTCGAACTCACAGACCGTGAGATCATGGCCTGAGCCGAAGTCGGCCGCTTAACCAGCTGAGCCACCCAGGCGCCCCTTAAAATTTTTTTTTTATGTTTATTCCTTTTTGAGAGACACAGAGATAGAGTGTGCATGGGGGAAGGGCACGAGAGAGAGGGAGACACAGAATCCCAAGCAGGATTCAGGCTCTGAGCTGTCAGCACAGAGCCCGACATGGGGCTCAAACTCACAAACCGTGAGATCATGACTTGAGCTGAAGTCAGACACTTAACCTATTGAGCCACCCAGGCGCCCCGAAGAGATTTTTTTTTAACATTTATTTTTTTTGAGAGACAGAGTGTGAGTGGGGGAGGGGCAGAGAGCGAAGGAGACACAGAATCTGAAGTAGGCTTCAGGCTTCGAGCAAGCTGTCTGCACAGAGCCCAATGCGGGTCTTGAGCCCACGAGCTGTGAGATCATGACCTGAGCTGAAGTTGGACGCTCAACTTACTGAGCCACCCAGGTGCCCCCAATATTTTATTCTTAAACACTGACAGAAATACTCAAAAGATTTTGCTATGTAGAATGAGAAACTATCTCCAAACATTTGAAAATAGGAAAAACAAATACATTAAGGACTCAGTCTTCTCTTAGGTTGCTTTTCTAATTTTAAGAGACCATGCTCACTTTTAATTTTAATCTTATAACTATGCTAACATTTGGGCTAAAAATAGGGGTGCATGAGAGTATTCTCGGTCTTCATGTCTCACCTGTTAATAATGTGCATGTCTGACCCATATTTGGGTCTGTACATGGCTCTTCACAGAGTTACTCTTAAATAATGAAGGGCCTTTAGACTTGGTGTTAATCAGTGTGTTCTGGCTCTATATAGGTGGTGGAGTAGCTCTGCTGGCACTTTTCAGTAGAGACAACATCCCTTTTTGTCATCAGTAAATAACAAAAGTTCAACACACATGAGCAGACTCCATATTTGATTAGAATAAGATGGGTAAAATCATGTTTTTCATAGAATGTATGAACAAGTACTATATGCTTCTCCTAAATTTTGGAGATAATGACAAATGAGGTGATATACTATTGTACGCAAGGATTCCAGATGAACTTTTTTTTTTTTAAGCTTACTGTGGCATTTTAAACATTGTTTTGGTAGGTGACTATATACCAGAGGTTGGGAACAACAGATTCTCCTCCTCTTTTCCATCCATATAGAAAGCAAGTGATGGACAGAAGATCATTTTCATACCTGTAGTTGCAAAAATTCACTACTATTTTTAAAACAGTTTAATACAGTTTTCCCTTTTTCTTTTTAATTTTTTTTTTAATGTTTATTTATTTTAGAGAGAGAGAGAGCACAAGCTGGGGAGGGGCAGAGAGAGGGAGACACAGAATCTGAAGCAGGCTCCAGGCTCTGAGCTGTCAGCACAGAGCCTGACACGGGGCTCAAATTCACGAACCATGAGATCATGACCTGAGCCGAAGTCAGACATTTAACTGACTGAGCCACCGAGGCGCCCCTAGTTTTCCCTTTTTCTTAAGAATGTTGGCAAATAGAACATACTTTCTTCTTATGTGTGTATTCTCCCCCAGTCACTCACAGTGGTCTTAAGTCTACTTAATTTTCATTTATGTGTCCTTCAAATGAGGGTTTGTTTGTTTTGAGGTGGTGAGCCTAAATATTAAAAAGTTCTCACACTTGGTGTAGTTGCTTTAGAAAAGAACTAGAGCAGTTCATCATCCTTTTTTTTAGGTCACAGGTCAACCCCTTTGAGAGTCTAAGGAAAGCAAAAGACCCTTCCTCAGAACAGTGCACGTAGGAATATATATAAGATTTTGTATGCTGAATATTTCAGGAATATTATGAACCCTCCTGGAGCCTACTTACTGATTTGCTTTTTGACTCTTGAAAAAAGTAGAGTAGAGGCATATGTTACCTCTTAGGAGAAATAACATAAGGTCCACTAAGTGCATTGTGTCTACCCTGGAATAAATGCTTACTTGATGGCATCATAACTACATCTGTAGGTCACAGGACAACAACACCATTAGCTTCGTAAATTTGCACCGGCCTTTAGAGCTAGTGCCTAAAATGGGACATACCCACTTCCAGTGTATTTTCACAGCTGCCTGCAGGCTGGATGGCCAGCAAGATAAGAATGGCTTTTATATTTTTAGATGGTTATTAAAGTATAGACATATGTGACAAACCATATGTGGCCCACAAAATCAAAGCTATTTACTATCAGTCCCTTTTCGGAAAAAGTTTGCCAACATCTGGCCTAAACCATTTGAGATATTTCTGTTGGAATAAATGGAATGGCATTCAGCCAACTTCATTAACAAAAGCCCCTCTTGAGCAGTTATGTGCTCTTTATCTGAGAGATCCTTATCTGAGTGACCCTCTTTAGGATGTTTAAAATTTTCATTTGAGAATGGGAGGCATTCTGATACCTTACCTTTTTTTTCTTAATGGTACAGTAGCATTATTGCACTATTGGTAGTTAGTACCATTTGGACATAAACTAGGTCCCATTATAGATAATGCAAAAGTTTTTAATACTGGTATAACTTAATGTGTTAATATTTTTTAAAATTCCAGGGTTAAAGTTACAAAAAAACTTTTATGTCCGTGTAGATAGAGGAAGGTATTTAAGAGATAGCTTCTTACTGCTTTCCGTTTTCTATTAATACTTTAGAGCAAAAGCTGAAAGATTACATATTTCGTGAAGGAGTATGCTTGTTAAATTAGAGAGTTTAAGTACTAGCCAGTTAAGGCTAACAACATACCAATATCAAGATAATATCATACGATATCTTTTCATCGTATCACTAGTAGTCTGTGATTTTAATCACTTTCCGATGTATTCATGAAACGAATGCAGACTGGGAAAAGACATTATTTGCTACCAAGTGACAGTCTTTGTCCATCCTGCAAATAATAGAGCATAGGAGTATGCCAAGATTTCACTTGGACATCTTGATTTGAAATTCCTATTCCATACTGGGCCACTTGGTTGACTTTTCATAGGTTGTCTTAGCCTCTATACGTGAGCGGTTGCATCTTTAGGGATTTTCCTATCATGCACTTATTTTGAAATTCTTAACTTAAACTGAGATGCCAAGCCTGGAAGAAAAGCTCATGAAGGGTGAAGTATATTGATTCTTTAGCTTTGTAGTTTTGCTTTATCATCTGTATTCTCACCCTCTCAACTTATTAACATTCTCATAATCTCATGTATGTCAGGGGTGGACATTCTTACCACATCATTTCCTCAAAGTTCTCTGTTTTTGTGGTTCTATGTGAAAATCCAAGTCAACATAGTATATAATTATCTGTTAGCTATTTTTTATAACAAGCATGCATCTGTCCTTTTGTCTTTGTGTACCTGTGTTGTTGTTTTTTTTTTCTTTTTTGGTTTTGGGGTATTTTTTGTGTATGTGTGTGGGTTTTGGTTTTTTGGCTTTTGTTTTTTAATAATCTTGACTTGAGGTATAAGTGATCCCAGAACTATCTTTGTTATCTTTATATTTTTAACAAAAGTGTTATTTTTTTTTTAAGCAGCTGAACTTTTTAAAGTCTGGTTTACATTTTTGAATTTTTAGAAAACCCTATCAGTGATTTGTGATTATTTACCAATAAATTGAGATTCTCCTAAAGCAATAAAGAAAAGCATAAGGATTTGCTTGTCATGCTCTCTTCGGCAGCACACATATTGGAAAGATACAAAGAAGATTAACTTTAACGTGGCCCCTGCACAAAGGGCAACATGCAAAGAAAAAAAAAGATTTGCATGTTGTTTGATACAAAGAATGGAGAACCCAGATAGGAATGGATATTCACTCCTGGATTCTGACCATTGACTGTAACTGACCCCTAAAAGGATGAGACTGGGTTTGCTTTTGCGTGTAAGTGCACCAGCCATGGACTGCGCTTGCCTTGTCTAGATGGCTCGTTACCAGTAACAGGCCACTTAAGAGAAATATTTTCAGTTGCTTATCTGGAAGGTTTTTTTTGGAGACAATTTTTATGTCCATGCTTTAGCCCTGGGCAACACCTGTGGTCACAACACACACCTGGCTAAGTCTGGAGCCTTGTGTCTTTTTAACCTCTTGCTGGATTTCTCTGCATTTTCTACAGAAAGATTGTAAGTAAAATAGATGGCGACAAGGACGGGTTTGTCACTGTGGATGAGCTCAAAGACTGGATTAAATTTGCACAAAAGCGCTGGATTTACGAGGATGTAGAGCGACAGTGGAAGGGGCATGACCTCAATGAGGACGGCCTCGTTTCCTGGGAGGAGTATAAAAATGCCACCTACGGCTACGTTTTCGGTAGGTCCCTACTATCTGGGGGAAAAAGCCTTGTGGAGCTGGCACCTTGAAACGTAACTGTTTTGTCTTGTAGAATGATTGTAGATAAAATAGACGTGGATAAAGATGGGTTTGTGACGGAGGGGGAGCTGAAATCCTGGATTAAGCACGCCCAGAAGAAATACATATATGACAATGTTGAAAACCAATGGCACGAGTTTGATATGAATCAAGACGGCTTAATCTCCTGGGATGAGTACAGAAACGTGACTTATGGCACTTACTTGGGTAAGGGGCAAGATGTCAGCTTGATAGAGACCATGGTCTTGAGTCAAAGAAACAAATGGGTCACACAGTGAAGGAAAGGGAGAAATTGTGCACTTTAAAAATAGTCCAAATGCTGTGAACTGATTTCCCTTTATTAACTTTAAATGTGTATATTAAGTATTTTAGTTTTGTAAGGTCCGGCATCTTCTACATCCTTAGCATTTCAGATACTACTTTAGCAATTTTTCTTTCTGTGATCCCTCAGATCATTTTTGGAGCAAATCTCCTCTAAAAGGCATTGTTTCAATAATGCAAAGCAAGAGACTTTGAAATATCTCTTGACGTGGTCACGTTAAAGTGGTGACCCTGAAATTCAAGCTAGATTCCTGTATAACTGGTGAGAATAGGAAAATTACTGACCTTCCATAATAAAATAAAGATCAAATAGCTTTCCTTGATAAAATTTAACAATTTTAGTATGTCTGCTTACTGAAGTTTAGAAAAGAAAATTTCCCATTTGTTTTCTCTGGCACATGAGTTTATCAGCCTGCTATGCAAATGCTTCAAGGCAAATGTGATTGCTTTCTGTTGATTTGGTAGCTTGTATGCTTGGGCCACCTGTTAGTAATCTTCTTTTACTTATTACACTTGCCTGTTGTTGAATGCTAGGTGGCAGTCTTACTGAGTTGATGATTAGGGTGTTTTATGCGATTCCTCTTCGTAGTTACAATTTGAGATAAGAATGTATAAATGTTACTTCTTGCATTTTTATCCTGGAAATGAGGCAAATTTCTGGGTTAAAGCAGGCATTCTCCACCACTGATTAACAAGCAGTGAGTGTATAATGGTCTGTTTCCCCCACTGGTAGCCAGCTGTCTGTGTTAATTACAGGACTGCATGCATTTCTAGTGAAGAGACTTTTATTTCTGTATTGAGCTTGTTCTCATTCCTAAGACGAAAGTGGCAATCTTTCTTCATGTTTGACACTTAGCCAAGAACCAAACATATCCTTCACCCAATTAAGAACATGTGTATTAAGAAGTCAGTGCAGATGGAGAGGCACCCGTGTTTCTTGCTTTCTGGCTGAGACTCAGCACCCTCCTGATTTATTTGGACTTATAAATATAGAGCAAAGGCTAGGTTATTGGTGATCTAAACAGAATGGTGTGTTAATAAATCTCAGTTCAGACCTAGGCACTTACTTGCTACCCAAAATGAATATTAAGCTCTTTGTATGATTATGTGCATAAAAATCTGTTGAGAGCTCCATTGCGCTCTCGGGTCAAATGATTCAATGTAATGGGTATTTCTACTGAGACTGAATAAGCTGAAGCACGGGCTAGAGAAGCAATATCTTTATAAGGCATCTTTCCCTGGAGGCATGTGGGTGGATAGCACTCGGGGTAATGAGGTGGCTTAGAGAAGCGCTGAGGGTTTGTTTTTTTTTTTTGTTTTTTGTTTTTTTTTTTTTGTGAGAGTATGTTCTTGATTTAATCTTGAGTTCAGGTATAAGTCATCTTAGCTTTTAATTAAAATCTGTCTTAATGAATCTGCTTTCCACAAAAGGAAGGTTAACACTGTTTCTGCTACAAGCAAAGTACGGAATACTAAAATCCATCCTGGCTATCCCAAAACTAGATCAAGAGCCTACTGGAAACTGCAGGCTGGCTAGCACAATAAGCTAATACTTAGGATAGATACGGCACCCCAAACAATGACCGCAAACACATGAATTTAATTATTTAAAATAAAATATTTTATCTTTTGTGTGCATGTTATCAGGCTACTTGATTCCAGTCACCACATTTTACCCTGAGGTGGAGAGAAGGGCTCTTAGTTAAGAATCTAGTCTTGTTGTGTCAGTTGTCTGCTGTTATCTTTATTTTGTTACGGAGTCGGTACTGAAACTTTGTTTAGAAGAGACGACTTAGTATCTTTAAAAAGTGTATTTTCCTTAAATTCTCCATCTTCAGCCTGTTATGGTTTTGAGTATCCTGTATAGTCACAATTCAATAAGCTGTCTTACTGAATTTTGACGCTCAACAAAGCATGAAGTTTCAAACTGCCCAAAACTCTCTCAAAACAGAGTGGTAGTTTGTTTTTGTTTTCCAAACCGTGCTTGAAATTTGGAAGGACTGAACTTTGGTATCAAAAGTCAGCAGTGTGATGTTATTGTTAAAGGGGCCTTGTGGGTTTTTTTATAAAACTAGTGCCATATCTTTCTTTATTTAAGCAGTATGTTCTAGGAACAATTGTTTCTTAGCTTGATTGTGGTGTCTTTTACATTTCATGATATCTTCACATGCTTTCTTTTGGTCCACGCAGCAGATTGAAAAGGTTTTTTTGTCCATTTATTTTGGGCTTTTTCCTACAGATAACTCCTTCAACTTAAACTGAATTTCATTCTTCTAGAGACTAAATAGCTACTGCTTATATAGTTCAACATCATAACAGATGGATAGGTCCAGAAACAGTTTGGTTGTAATCTAATGTTTACTTTTTGTAACAGCTGTATTGAGGTATAATTGGCATATATAGGACACTGCACATATTTAAAATGCACAATTGATGAGTTTTGACATAGGTATATACCAATGAACCCATTCTTACAATCAAGATAAACGAACTTCTCCATCACCCGAAAAAATTTCCTCATGTCCCTTCATAATCCTGCTTACCTTCCCTATCCCCAGGCAACCTCTGACCTGTTTTGCGTAACTCTAGTTTTACATCCTAGAATCTTACATAAATGAGGGAGAGGGGTGGCAAACGGTACCTGGAATTCATGGTAGATAATCTGAGTTGGCTGGAAAAACTGAAGTGTGACTTTTCAAACGGTAATAATTCTGTTGCTTGAATCAAAGTGACCTTAATATGAGATAGAAAACCTTTGATACCTAGCTTCTCGGTGGGAGTCGAATCTTTAATAAAAATAGCAATAGCTAACATTTATTGAAAGCCAGCTATATGCCAGGCACTATTCTCAGCACTTAGATTTATTTGCTCATTTACCCTCACAGCAGTCCTATGAGACAGGCACCATTATTACCTCCATTTAGATTGAAGCACAGTTACTTGTCCACAGTCACACAGCTAGGAGTGGTAGAGTTAGGATTCAAACCCAGATAGTATGATTTTAAAACTACCACTGCCTCTCAGATATAACTAGAAAGCTGGAACCCTCTAGTAGCCTTAACACCAAAAATAGTGAAGCGGTACCTAGGTTAGCCAAGGAGCCAGGGTTCCATGTTGGTTGGCAAACATTTACATTCAACTTGGACCTGACTTTGATGACCAAAACTGAATGTTTTCACACTGTTAACAATTTTACCTGTGTAATCAGGTTGTTTCTTCATTGCTTGGTTTATCCTTCTTGGAAATTGATTCCTCAGCCCATACATTTTCATGTTTTGTGGAAGTCTGTTAAAATTTGACCTAAATGTTTTGTTTTCTAGATGATCCAGACCCTGATGATGGTTTTAACTATAAACAAATGATGGTTAGAGATGAGCGGAGATTTAAGATGGCAGACAAGGATGGAGACCTTATTGCCACAAAGGAAGAATTCACAGCTTTCCTGCACCCTGAGGAATATGATTACATGAAAGACATAGTAGTACAGGTTGGTGGAGAACAGTGATTCTCAGCAGAAACTCAGTTTCTCTTTTTGGGAGAATGACTTATTTGGGAGAATGACTGTATTTGGGAGAATCGCTTATTTAAGTAAGCTCTAAGCTCCAGGGTAGGGCTTGAACTCATTGACCCCGAGATCAAGAATCCCATGCTGTAATGACTGAGCCAGCCAGGTGCCCCAGGAAAATCCTTTTTTTTTTTTTTTTTTAATGTTTATTATTTTGAAGAGACCGAGAGTGAGCAGGAGAGGGACAGAGAGAGAAGGAGACACAGAATCTGAAGCAAGCTCTGAGCTGTCAGCACAGAGCCCAGTGTGGGGCACAAACCCACAATCCTCAAGATCATGACCTGAGCTGAAGTTGGATGCTTAACGGACTGAGCCACCGAGGCACCCTAGGAATATCCTTTTTTTTTTTTTTTTTTTTTAATTTTTTTTTTTCAACGTTTATTTTTGGGACAGAGAGAGAGCATGAACGGGGGAGGGGCAAGAGAGAGGGAGACACAGAATCGGAAACAGGCTCCAGGCTCTGAGCCATCAGCCCAGAGCCTGATGCAGGGCTCGAACTCGCGTACCGCGAGATCGTGACCTGGCTGAAGTCGGACGCTTAACCGACTGCGCCACCCAGGCGCCCTGAAATATCCTATTTTTAAAAATATCTCATAACCGGGACACCTAGGTGGCTTAGTCAGTTAAGCATCCAATTTCGGCTCAGGTCACGATCTCACAGTTGGTGAGTTTGAGCCCTGTATGGGGTTCTCTGCTGTCAGTGCGAAGCCCACTTTGGATCTTCTATTCCCCTTTCTCTCTGCCCCGTCACCACTCAACGTCTCTCCCTCCCTCCCTCCCTCCCTCCCTCTCTCTCTCTCAAAAGTAAACATTAAAACAAAATCCCATAACCAGTGATCAGACACTACTGAAGAATTGTCACAGAAGGCAGTTACCAATAAAACATAAACTGTAGACTTTATAGTTTTGTAAACATAAAACATAGACTACATAGTTACAGACCTACGGGTCATATCTGTTAGAATGACTTCATGACTAGGGCTACTCCACATCATTATCGGCTTGGTGGGATAGGTCATTATTAAATAATGCCAGTGTTCCTCCAAGAAGATTCATAATTATTTAGGGTTGAAGCATAAAAAATAGTTAATATTTTACCATTTTTTCGGCTAGAAAAACAGCAACTTCCTA
Source organism: Prionailurus viverrinus (assembly GCF_022837055.1). NCBI lineage: Eukaryota > Metazoa > Chordata > Mammalia > Carnivora > Felidae > Prionailurus > Prionailurus viverrinus. The sequence goes on from NC_062562.1 coordinate 145,641,661, forward strand.
TGCTTTAACCATACCCACAACATGTACATGTTTTTTTTTTAATTTTTTTTAATGTTTATTATTTTTGAGAGACAGATAGAGTGTGAGCGGGTGAGCACAGAGAGGGAGGGAGACATAGAATCTGAAGCAGGTTCCACGCTCCAGGCTGTCAGCACAGACCCTGATGTGGGGCTCGAATTCATGAACTGTGAAGTCATGATCTGAGCCAAAGTCAGATGCTTTAACCAACTAAGCCACTCCCGCGCCCCTAACCATACCCGCATGTTCATGTGTGTTTTTAATGAATGATAAATGCCTAAACTAATTCATCCAGATACTAACTTTAATAGTCTCTTCTTACTCTCTTTTGTCCAGGAAACAATGGAGGATATAGATAAGAACGCTGATGGTTTCATTGACCTGGAAGAGTATATTGGTAAGTCTGTTTCTCCTGTTTTTCCTAGAGGAAGCTGAGAAGTTGTGGAAGTGTGTTTGCCCATAGAAATAATTTACCCCTGGGTAGCTTCGCCGGTTGAGATTCTGACTTTTGATTTTGGCTCAGGTCATGATCTTACCATAGTGAGATTGAGCCCTGCATCGGGCTCTGCGCAGGGTATGGAACCTGCTTGAGATTCTCTCTCCCTCTCCCTCTGCCCCTCCCTGTGCACACCCACAAGTCTGAGCTCTCTCTTTCTCTCTAAAAATAAACAGGGACGCCTGGGTGGCTCAGTCAGTTAAGTGTCTGACTTAGGCTCAGGTCATGATCTCACAGCTCGTGAGTTTGAGCCCAACATCAGGCTCTGTGCTGACAGCTCAGAGCCTGGAGCCTGCTTCAGATTCTCTGTCCCTCTCTCTGTCTGCCCCTCCCCGCTCATTATGTTCTGTCTCTCTCAAGAATAAACATTTTTTATGTTTTTTATATTTGAGAGAGACAGAGTGTGAGCAGGGGAGGGGCAGAGAGATGGAGACAGAATCTGAAGCAGGCTTCAGGCTCCAAGCTGTCAGCACAGAGCCCAACATAGGGCTCAAACTCACAACCATGCCGAAGTCGGTGGCCCAACGGAATGAGCCACCCAGGCACCCCTCAAGAATACACATTTTTTAAAAATTAAAAAAAAAAATTGTTTTAAATGAAAGAAATTTTTTTTAATGCAAATTTAAAAATAATTTGGGGTGCCCGGGTGGCTCAGTCAGTTGAGTGTCCCAGTTCAGCTCAGGTCATGATCTCACAGTTGGGGGTTCGAGTCCTGCATCAGGCTCTCTGCATTCAGTGTGGAGTCTCCCCTTCAGATCCTCTGTCCCCCAACTTTACTCCTCCCCTGCTCGCTCGCTCGCTCGCTTGCTTGCTTGCTTGCTCTATCTCTCTCTCTCAAAAATAAACATTAAAAAAAAAAATTTACCCCATGGGTCAGCTCTTAGCACATCATTAAGCCAGACCAGCATGAGGAATAGTGGGTCATGATAAAGTGTCTGTAGCAGCACTGTCCAATCAAAATGTAAACGTGAGCCACATGATACATTTTTACTCTTAAAAATTTTTTTTTAATGTTTATTTTTGAGAGAGCACGAGTAGGGGAGGGGCAGAGAGAGGGAGATACAAATCCGAAGCAGGTTCCAGGCTCTCAGCTGTCAGCACAGAGCCTGAAGTGGGCTCGAACCCATGAATCGCGAGATCGTGACCTGAGCCAAAGTTGGCACTTAACCGACTGAGCCACCCAGGTGCCCTGTGTTATTACTTTTCTAATAGCTACATCAAAAGTTTTTTTTTTTTAGGGATTCCTGGGTGGCTCATTCGGTTAAACATCCAGCTCTTGGTTTTGGCTCAATCAGGTCATGATCTCATAGCTCTTGAGTTGGACCCCTGGGTCAGGCTCTGCGCTGACGGTGTGAAGCCTACTTGGGATTCTCTCTCCCTCTTTCTCCACCCCTCCTTGGCTGGTATGCGCGTTCTCTCTCAAAATAAATAAACTTAAAAAAAATTTTTAGCATGATTAGTTTTAATATATTTTATTTAACCTAGTAATCTAAATTACTTTCATCATGTTATCAATATAAATTATTAAGAATTTTTTTCATACTGTTTGCAGAAGCATCTTTTATACTTACAGCACATCTCTGATCAGACCAGCCATAGTTGAAGTCCTTGATAGCTCCATGTGGCCAGTGGCTGCCATATTGGATAGCACTGATACAGTGCATTCCAGATGCCCATGGAATTGACAGTAAAGAGTTGTAGGGAGCCTAAACTGGTGTTAGGAAACCCAAGAGAAGAATATAGGGAATAGGATAAGAGATCAGTGGGTGACTAAGGGACCCCAAGTTGCCGATTTCTCTTAGAGTATTTCCTCCTTTCTACGATATTCTGTTTGTATTTTCTGTCTAGGTCCTCTGTTCCCTTTTTTTTTTTTCCACCTGTCCCTTGAATTGAGCAAGTTACTTTTCTCAGATTTTATCTAATTATACTTGCTCTTTATATTTAGGGTTATTCCCATTGAATTACTCCCTGAATATTTACTATTCTTCAAAGACTCAGTGATGTGTTCTGAGTTTTTTTAGAGAAAAAGGAATGAGCAGTGGAAGATCTTCCTTCCTTCCTTCCTTCCTTCCTTTCTTTCCAAAATGATTCTTTTTAGTGGAGTTCATCAGCACAGAGGAAGTAAATGTCTGGCTGCATTTACTGAGACTGCTTCAAAGTTGACTGTTTCTACTTTTATTTATTTATTTTTTTTTTAATTTTTTTTTCAACGTTTATTTATTTTTGGGACAGAGAGAGACAGAGCATGAACGGGGGAGGGGCAGAGAGAGAGAGAGGGAGACACAGAATCGGAAACAGGCTCCAGGCTCCGAGCCATCAGCCCAGAGCCCGACGCGGGGCTCGAACTCACGGACCGCGAGATCGTGACCTGGCTGAAGTCGGACGCTCAACCGACTGCGCCACCCAGGCGCCCCTGTTTCTACTTTTAAATATTTTATCTTTTCATTCCTGGCTTTTGCCATTTTATCACTATTGCTAAAACTGAGGAACTCATTTGAACCTCCAGAGAGGAATTAAGTTTTATAACTGGTAAGTACCATCATTTATCAAGCATTGAGGTCAAATAAGGAGATATTTCTTTCTACCTCTCCATCATACATATCCAAGGGCAGAGGAATTGTATTTTGAAACTGTTAAACCAAGTGTGTGTGTGTGTGTATGTGTGTATTTCTTTTGCAAACCATCAACTAACATAAACACTTACACCAGGGATGCTGGATTTTGTAAACCTAAAAGTCCCCAAACAATATCTTCCAGTTTCTAGGGATATGCTAGTGTCTGCCCTATTGAGGAGAGAGATCATAAACAAATGGTCAGTGCCTCTTACATTTAGCATTAATAAGAAGTCCCCAGAGTTATGCTGTTGAATTTATTTAAACTTGTTGTAGAACATTGCAAACGTACAAAATTAGAATTCCATGTACCTATGCCCAGCCCTAACAGCCGTCTACTCATGGCCGATCCCTTCACATCTGTAACCAATCCATTTCCTTACTTTTTTATTTTGAAGTAAATTCCAATCATCATCTCATTTCATCTCTAAGCATTGCATTATGTATCCTAAGAACATTTTAACGTAATCTCAAAAAAATTAATTTTAGTATCATTATACAGATTAAATCCTTTTTAAATAGAAATTTAAATAGTATTATTTTTATCCTTACTCATCTATCTTTGAAATGCACTTACATTACATTGTATATTCTAGTTTCTATTAAAAGGATGTCTTTTGGGGGGCCTGCGTGGATCAGTTGGTTAAGCGTCCGACTTCGGCTCAGGTCATGATCTCATGGTTCGTGAGTTTGAGCCCCACGTTGGGCTCGGTGCTGAAAGGACCTTGCTTTGGATTCTGTCTTCCTCTCTCTCTGACCCACCCCTGCTCATACTATCTCTCTCAAAAATAAACAAACATTTAAAAAAAATATTTTAAAAAAAGTATGTCTTTTAAGCACACATTTATTTCCTCTGTAATTCAGAATTTCCCCATATGTGTACTATGAAAGGTCTCGACCCACAGGACAGCTAAGGCAGGGCACTGGCCCGGTGGATCATACAAATATTACATTTTCTGAATGTGCTGTAGCGTAGGAAAAAACAGGCAAGTCCTGTCCTGAGGTACTCCTTTGTTTAAAACAGAAGTAGTTCGGGGTGCCTGGGTGGCTCAGTCGGTTAAGCGTCCAACTTTGGCTCAGGTCATGATCTCACCGTCCGTGGGTTCAAGCCCCGCGTCGGGCTCTGTGCTGACTGCTCAGAGCCTGGAGCCTGTTTCAGATTCTGTGTCTCCCTCTCTCTCTGACCCTCCCCCGTTCATGCTCTGTCTCTCTCTGTCTCAAAAATAAACGTTAAAAAATTAAAAAAACAAAAACAAAACAGAAGTAGTTCTACTCTTAGCCCTCAAGTTCAGGAAAATGACAGTACCAACTGTCAGGTGACAATAATACATTTTAGTAATGAGTTCATCCTTTATTCAAGGGAAAACAGCCTATAGACTGGGGATCGTTGTGCCCAACAAGCAGTGGAGCGCTCTCTCTTCCCAAGGGATTTTGGGCAAGAGCCAAGTTTTATAGAGCATTAGAAGCAGCAGCGTAGAAACAGCATGACTGGCTAGCAGGTCCTATTTTCTAGGGTCAGGTGAAGTAGCTGAATCTGAGTTGGAGGATTGTGATTGGTGTACGTTAAATTTCCTTGGCAATATGGTGTTTCTTCTAAGTGCAGGCTAACTTGTGTTCAGATTTGTGACTTGGGCCATCTCCATTTTGTGGGTTCCTACATATAAAACCTTTACCACAACTAAATACCTTTGCTTAGAACTGCTGGAAACCATTTAGACGTATATAAGGTATGCTCCCATACCTTGCATACAATGCACATACACTGATGTATATACCTCAGGAATCTTCAGACTTTTTCATTCACATAAGTCTAAAAAAATTTTGACAAAACAGTATTTTATTGCACATTTTAAAATTGGTATCTTTAAATAGCTGTAAAGAAGAATCTCTGTTGGTTTAAATACTGAATTTCAAAGTACCTTAACTCTTAAATCTAGTAAAATTCAGGTATACAATAACAACTTCTTAGCCACCAGCATTCATAGAAGTAATTTGAACAAACTAGCTTTAGAAGATAATAGTAAATTCAGTAAATACTGGACTGAGTATTCAGTAATACCAAAAAGTTGATTTTGTGAAACATGATAATGACATTATGGCTATATAAGAATATACCCATTATTTTTAGAAGTAGGTTCTTAAAAAAAATGTTCTGAAATATACTTAGTAATTGGTAGACAGTTTGGGCTTCTAGTCTACACTTCTCGAGTTTTCTTGAGAATTTAAAATAGCACCTTTCTAATACCAATAGTCAGGTTTAACTAGTTACCTTGGATTGAAAAGGAATGTAGGAAACAACTATCTTTTGAAAGTTAGCCTTTATCTTTCTGGATGTTAGTCATCTCCCTTTATTTTTTCAATTTTTAAGGGCTAAGGATTCTTTTTGGACTCACTCAAAATCAACAGCTGGAAATATTCTTAAAGGTCATTAGTTAAACCTCAGGAAAATGCCTTGCTTTCTCAGGCCTCTCTGACCTATAAAATAGCCTTGTAACTGCTACTACGTTCCAGATGGGGGAAAAGTTAAGCCAGATTAGCATGTGGCAGTCTTGGGAAAAATACTCACCTTTTGTATTATGTATGTCTATGTACGTAGGTGACATGTACAGCCATGATGGAAATGCTGATGAGCCAGAATGGGTAAAGACAGAAAGAGAACAATTTGTTGAGTTTCGAGATAAGAACCGTGATGGGAAGATGGACAAGGAAGAGACCAAAGACTGGATCCTCCCCTCAGACTATGATCATGCAGAGGCAGAAGCCAGGCACCTAGTGTATGAATCAGACCAGAACAAGGTAAGTCTGGCCAGGCCCAAACAACCTAGCAGTGATCAAAGTCTGTTTCTAGGGGATTACCTAAAACATTCCTGTTGAGGTACATAGAGCATGTAAGGTCTTAATTAGTCTAAGTCTGCTGCAAATCTTAAGTTGGCGATTGAAAACTTACAGGGCAGTGCTAGCTATCTGATCTCATTTTAGAAATCCCTTTGCCCAGTGTTCACACCATTGGAGGCATTTGGCTTCAGCAAAGAGCCTCTGTACGTAGCCTGTGCCCAGCGTGCTTCATCTGTTACCTTTGGATCTCCAGGAAATTTTCCCTAATTTTTTTTCCCCATTATTTCCTTTGTTCTTTTATCTATCATAGGCTCATTTTCCCTACTCAAAGTTGGTCATCTCCCTCTTTTTTTTATTTTTATTTTTTTTTATTTAAACAAAATTTTTTTTTATTAATGTTTATTTATTTTTGAGAGAGACAGAGCTCAAGAGGGGAAGGGCCAGAGACAGAGGGAGACAGAGAATCTGAAGCAGGCTCCAGGCTTCGAGCTGTCAGCACAGAGCCCAATGCAGGGCTCAAAGTCACGAACCGTGAGATCATGACCTGAGCCGAAGTCGGACGCTCAACCGACTGAACCACTCAGGCACCCTGATCATTTCCTTCTTAAATATGCTTTTTAAAACTAAATTCTTAGTAGTTACGTTGTAAATCAGCTTTTCTCTGGAGCCTGTTAAAATTGTCCTCAATTATCTGAGGCATTTGGTTCATTAAAAGAGTGGTATTATCACTAAGCCCTGTCACCTTTTCAGCAATACGAATGCTTTGCTTAGAGTGAGCTGAAAGTCAATCTAAAGACAGGGGCAGGGTTTGCATTCTGAATATTTCTCCTGTCTAAGCCTGTCTTCTGTTTCAAATGCAGTGTTTTATCATCAAGCCTTTTTAAGGGTCGGTCTGTTTTGAGTTCTTGCTTCAGTCACTTAAAGTAGCCAAGTGCTGTGTCCTGACTGAGCTATGTGAGAAAAAGAAACTCGTAAGGTCAAATCTTGGGAATCTGGCTTACGTAATGTTTGAGATGAGTGTCTCAGCCTTCATTTGGGGTTATGTCTGGAATCTGATTGGTGGCTACAGTGTAGTGGGGATGAGGACTATGTAAGGATGTTAGCAGATTTCATTGTTCCTGTGAGGCAGTGACTTGATTCACTTTATTTTACCCAGTTCTTCCTATCTCTTACCTATACCTAGAAGATGTCCCACATCTTGCTTGACATATCTCTAGCATTAAGTTATTGAGCTATATTATTTCCATTCTTCCAGTTTTAACTTAATAAGAAAAATGTATTAATTGTTGCTTTCTTCCCTCTGTATGTGGAAGGGGTCAGGGATGAGGATTGAGTTCCCGTTTAATTTAGTGGAATTAGAATCTCAAATCCTAACCCCTTTTGTTCTATAGCAGTGTTTCTAAATTTGAAATGGGAAATCTGTTTTGCCGCAATTCACTCTTCTCTCTCGTTTCAGGATGGCAAGCTTACCAAGGAGGAGATTGTTGACAAGTATGATTTATTTGTGGGCAGCCAGGCCACAGATTTTGGTGAGGCCTTAGTACGACACGATGAGTTCTGAGCTGCAGACAGAAGAACCTGCATTTCTTCAAAAGTAATTTATTTTTACAGCTTCTGGTTTCACGTGAAATTGTTTGCGCTACTGAGACTGTTATTACAAACTTTTTTTAAGACCTGAAAAGGCGTAATGAAAACCATCCCGTCCCCATTCCTCCTCCTCTTTGAGGGACTGGAGGGAACCGTGCTTCTGAGGAACAACTCTAATTAGTACACTTGTGTTTGTAGATTTACACTTTGTATTATGTATAACATGGTGTGTTTATTTTTGTATCTGTTCTCTGGTTGGGAGTATGATATGAAGGATCAACATCCTCAACTCACGCTTGTAGGCAAATATTAGCCCTTCACTCTTTCTCAACCCTTGCCATATAATTTTTATAATTCTGACTTAACTAATTTTTTAAAGCCTGAGATCAATAAGAAATGTTTAGGAGAGAGAAAAGGGAAAAAAAAAAATGCCCCACAATTAATATTTAGAGAGAGAACACTTAACCTTGCCTGTTGAAAGTATGTTTTATAAGTAGTAGGGGCCACATAGTCCATTCAGTTGCTATAGGTCCAGCAATTGATCGTGGCATTATCTGGGCAAGCACAGATCCCTGTGCTGTCAGGAAGCTTGGCTCGACTTGATTTTGTTCATTTTTTTTCTTCCCAGTAGGACTGGCTGTTTGCTAATTTTGCTGGGCACAGCTGTGGTGGGAAGAGTTAGGGCCAGTGTCTTGAAAATCAAGTAGTGAGTGTGATCTCTTTACAGAGTTATACATAGAAACAGCTGGAAAATTAAGGGAAAAATACAAGTGTTTTCAGGGCACTTTTTTCTGGGTGTGCGTCTGTTGAAGTGCTCAAGACTGTCTTGCCTATTGAATCACTGTAAGTGCCCCATTCAGCTCCTATCTCCCCAGGTGTTCTGGGAATTAATCTTGCTTTCACTGCAGTCAAATTGTATTCCTTTCCAATTATGTCATTGAAAGTGCCTTTAACAAGAGAAATGATCACTGAATGAGGGTTCTGTTAAGAAACCCTAAAATAGATTATTTGGACCCCCTTATATGAAATGAAGCTTACAACCTCCCAATGTATTGGGGATTTTTTTTTTTTTTTCTTTCCTTTCTCTTTCAGACAGTGGTTAAATAGCAGTATTAGTTAGGAGCTTGGTTGCAGTGTTCTTATCTTGTGGGCTGGTTTCCAAAAACCACATGCTGCTGAATTTACCAGGGATCCTCATACCTCAGAATGCTAACCACTTACTACCAGGCCTATTTCGGTGTCAGCTGAAGAGCTTGAACTCAGACTCAAAGATGAGAGGGCCTACATAGAGGACTCTTTGGTTTGAGGACCATTGCTCAACCTTCTTGCCTTTGACCCAACACTCCCTTTGCCCCCATTTCCCCTTCTCCCCACTGCCCCCAAAAAGTTTATCATGGATCAGCAGATTGCCAATCCTTGTCAAAGAGGGACATTGTAGAAAGAGCTGAAGAAGCCACCTTCTGTTCCCAACACACTTTGCCCATATTTTATGTAACACGAACTCTGTCTTTTTTGGTCCCTTTCTTATAGATGGACCTCTTTTGAGAAGAAGAATTGTATTCCAAACTTTTTTAGCCCTCAGGTTATTAAGATAAATGTATGTATATCTAACCTTTATTATTTCATATATCTTTATGGATAATACATTCAGGTGGTGCTGGGTGATTATTATAATCTGAACCTAGGTGTATCCTTTGGTCTTCCATGATCATGTTGAGGTGGACTACTTGGCCTGGTAAAATGCCGGATTATCATGTAACTTCATCCTGGCCTTTGCATTGAGCTCTTGAGAGTAGATAAACTCTTTTAAAGTTTAACCCCAGCATAGGGGAGTGGAAATCTCTGCTCTCCAGATTCCCCATTTTTACTGTTAAGATCAGAGATAATAATGTCAACTGGGATTAAAGAGAGCACATGAGTTGTGTGGCAAGACAGCCTCACAGCTCACTAGGTACAGAGAACCCAGGCCTTATGTTAAAGTTACTCACTTAGAAAGCAAACCTTCATACGCTAAAATGGCAACTTCTGGATGCTGGGTGCTCAGCAGCAAGTGTTATACTCTAATCTCTAATGATCCCCCTGGATTATCTTTTTGGTTTAAGTCAAGCCTGAGGCTGGTGAACAGTGGCTACACACCCACATTGTGTGTTCTGTGAATGCTAGCTCTCTCGGATTTGGATACTGGTTATTTTTTATAGAGTGTAAACCAAGTTTTATATTCTCTAATGCAAACAGGTACCTATCTGTTTCTAAATAAAACTGTTTACATTCGTTGTGGGGTACATATGTCCTTTATTCTTTTAAGAAGTGGAACTCTTGCTTAGAATTACAGATGCTATAAAATGTCAAAGAAAAGGAGGTCTCCTAGAGGTTTACTGTACTCCCTCCCATCCCAGATAAGTTCTGCCTTCTTCCAGATTAATTACTCCTTTAATTCTGAAATCTTCTGTCATCCTTCTCACTACAGCTGTACCCCTTCTCTGCTTTCCTTAGGCTGTATAACTGGAGAAGAGCCTAGCTGCTCATTACATAATTATCTGATACCAAACACAAGGCATTCCTGAATGTACACATGACATTTATCTTGATTTTTATTTCAAAAAGGCTTTTACAGGGGGAGCATGAAGTACAAGGTAAAACAGTTTTTTCAACACTTTTTGAACATTATAAACTGTATAAAGGTGTGTAAATTCATTCTGAGAACATGAAGAGAATTAACTATTAATACACAGCTTAAGACAGATATATAGGTTTAGCCAAATTGGGTGGGGAGTACCTGGAATAATTCATGCTGGCTCAGGAGCTTCTGGACACAGCTGTCCCTGCCAGAGCTATAGTGATGATTGGCGGTAACGGCATAAAGAAGTTCTTTCAAACCCCTATTTTGGGCCTACTTGAGGTTTAGTTCTTTCTTTCTATCTCTCCCATTTCTAAGATGTTTGTGTTTGTTCTAATTCAGATTGTATCATCTTAGAGCCCCAGTAAGGGGCGGGGGGAAAGTTTTTGAAAAGGAAGATAATTGTTACCCATACACTGAAAAATCAGCCATACTCCTTTATAGTTACCCCATATGTAGAAATCAGCTCTCAGGTGCTGTCAATAGTGCCACTTAGAATTGGAGGATTGTTGGGGCGCCTGGGTGGCGCAGTCGGTTGAGCGTCTGACTTCAGCCAGGTCACGATCTCGCGGTCCGGGAGTTCGAGCCCCGCGTCAGGCTCTGGGCTGATGGCTCAGAGCCTGGAGCCTGTTTCCGATTCTGTGTCTCCCTCTCTCTCTGCCCCTCCCCCGTTCATGCTCTCTCTCTGTCCCAAAAATGAATAAACGTTGAAAAAAAAAAATTAAAAAAAAAAAAAAAGAATTGGAGGATTGTTGACATGGCCTTTGGAATGGTCTATAGTAGACCCAGCTGGAACAGCAGCTTTGTAGGCAGGAAAGGAATGGTAGGAAAATGGGAAGTTGATGCCCCAAATTTGCCATATTCCCCTTCCCATCTTCTGCATTTGTTAGTAGCTTGGTTTTTGAGAGAAAAAAAGGAATTCCCTAAATGTGAAATCCTAGTTGCTGCAAATAAGCCAATATGGCTCCTTAGTTTGGGCCAACCTGGCTGGAAGAGAGAGCAGAAACTTCAGTTTTCTGGGAGCTGGACATTTCAGAATCATCTGTCATGGACTTCCCACACACCATCTCCATGATGCAAGCTCGGAACTGGAAGGAAAGGGCAGAATTGGAGTTAGTCCCATGCAGACCAGTACAGAAGAGACGACATCGGGAAATGGCAAGAGATCTCATTCTCCGTATCTCCAAAGCCTCGCACAATGCCATATACCCAGCATCTCCTCGTGGTTTTGAATACATCTTCCCAATCCTGAGAGCTACTGCAGGGCCTACAACAGTAATCCCTCCACATTTTGGCTCAGAGGTTCCACTGTTGGGAAACCTCACAAAGCAACCTGCCTCAATAAGACACTCAAAAGTGGTGCCAGAGTAGGCCTACCCACCCACCCCTCCATTACTAGAAGGTGCTCCCAATTGAAAAGGATTGCCAATTTTGTTTCCATCCAGGAGTTTTGAGTCCCATCTCTGAAGACGAAGGAAACAAAACAGCTATTAAGAATTCTCAAAGCAGGGGGGTTGCCCCACAAGATAGGAACTCTCCTAGATTCATCTGAGCTTGGGTTTTTTTATTAGCTCAGATTCAGGATTTGGGATAGGAGGCCACCTGGTACCTTCAGATGATAAACTGTTTTAGAGACTTACGCATATGTTGTTATTTCTGTGCTTTGCATATGCTCCTGCAGGCTGGAAGTTGGGAAGGATTAAGAACTTGTGAAATGGAAGCACTAGGAATTTAGGGTGATGGTTAAATCTGTTTGTTTGTCAAGAAAACAAAACCCTTCCACTTCTCATCCTTCCCTTTGGAGCAACCTGACTTTTATGGCTCAAATTCTGTTTTCTCTGGGTTCTATTACATTGTTTCAATGACCAAGCCTTTCTCCCTGTGCTTATTACCGAGAGCTTCCCTTGTTCACCCCTAGAAACCTTTTGAGTAGAGTCCAAGGTGCTCTGAATTAAAAGTCATTGGTGAGAAAAGAACCAGGTCTCATGAACTAGAGTCTCATAGGAATGTAAATAGAGAGCTTTACCTGCTTATTCATGAAGCAGTAGATGATGGGGTTGTATACACAAGCACTCTTGGAGAAGAAGGCAGGAATGGTGACAAGCCGTAAGTCCAGCCCATGGTTACGGTTGTTGACCATGTACATGGCCATCGCAGCGTAGGGTGTGTAACAGACACAAAAGGATCCCACCATCACCACCACCATGCGGCTCACCTCCCGCTCTGCCTTCTGGGTTGAGGCTGACTCCTGTTGCTGGGCTGCGACCTGGGCGGAGCAGAGAGAAACATCCTCTTCCCGGCCCTCAACTCCCAGATCTCAACCCTTGTCCACCAGGGTGGCATCTGCTCCAATTGCCTCTCTCTGCCCCAGCTTCTGGCCTAGCGCCTCTTGTTCTCCTTCCTTGAGGAAGACCAGATGGAGATGGCTGTCTGGTCTTTGACGTTGGAAGGGATCACAAGAATCTCTTGACACACATTTGAGCAGAGAGGACCCCACCCTACTCTTCACATCATTTCATCATTCTCCCTGCCCCCACTTCCTTCACTGCTTTCAGGCATCTCCTCTACCTGGCTGTGAACATTTCCAGAGGTCAAACGTTCGTTCTTTTTTTAAGTTTGTTAAGTAATCTACACCCGACGTGGGCCTCGAACTCACGACCCCAAGATCAGGAATTGTGTGCTCTTCCGACTGAGCCAGCCAGATGCCCCCAGAGGTCTTATGTTCTGAAGCACTCACCCATTCTTCCCTCCCATCTTGGAGCCCCCGACCCCCTCCTCCCTGAGCCTCACACAAATCACTCACGACTCTGAGGGCTCCCAGCAGCTGCATGTAGGAGAAGCAGATGAGGGAGAGAGGCACGATGAAGCAGAAGATGAAGAGGAACCAGGTATAGTACTCGCTGCGGTATTTGGTGCCCACGGTGTACCAGTCAGGGCCACAGGAACACTGCAGGCCCTCGGGGATGAACCTGCATGGGACCAAGCACTCACCCACTGGACAGGCACTTGCTCACCGCGGGGTTCACCACAGAAATGAGTGGAGTGGAGCTGAGATCCTGGATTATGCTCTCCACTTAGAACCCAGAGGATGCCCACGGACCTTCAGGCAGGGGCAGTTTCTGTCTTTACCAGCTGAGGCTATAGCAATTTCAACTGCAGGATAAACGTTAGCAGTTGCCTCCCACAGCCCTTGCCCTCACCTACTCCACCCGCTCGTTAAAAGTGGAGGTCAGAGAGAAAGGTTATCCCCAATTCTTTCCACCCACGCCAACCTGAGCTCCTAGCTAAATTAGCACCACTGCCCTACACTCTCACCGGCTCCAGCCAAAGAAGGGTGGGATGGAGACGCCAATACCAATGGTCCAGGTAGCCAGGACCACCATCAGTGCGTGCTTGGAGCTGAAGCGGAAGTTGCCGAAGGGCTTACAGATGACCAGGTAGCGCTCAAAGGCCAGGAAGGCCAGTGACCAGCCTGTCACCAGACCTGTAGTGAAATGTGAGGGCAATTGGGGGTAGATGGGCCCACCCGGCCTGGCAGACAGAATGGAATACTGACAGGGTGGAGCAAGCATAGGGAGACAGAGCGTTGGACTGAGGGTTGGTGTGGAGTTTGGGACTCAGTTGGTCAGACTTCTAGTCTCTGCTGCTTTACACCCCGGTGAGAAAAAGCACCAAACTCCTTTTCCCCAGATTCCTCTTTAGGGGCCCACTCTAACCCAACAGTCTGGTTCCTGGTTCCAATCCTAGAGCAGTCCTTTGTCTCCCCCACCCCCCCACCCAGTCTCCTTCCCCTGCGTACCTGCCGTACAGCCCATGAAGGCCTCCCAAGCACAAACATGGCGGCCAAAGATGAAGTATGCGTGACAGCTGGTGATGAAGACGATGGAGACAGAGGAGATGCAGTAGAGGAAGCCCCCCAGGGACACATTGACCAGAATATAGTTGAGTGGCTGCCGCAACTTTCTGTAGCGGAGGGTGGCCACCAGCACCGTGGCATTGAGTGGTGTTCCTACGAAGAAGACAAAGCCCATGAAGACCGCCTGGAGGCGGAAGGCCCAGACAGGGGCAATGTGGTACTGAGGCCCATCCCATGGCCCCACCAAGGAAATGTTCTTGAACAGATAAAACTCCTCCTCCCCTGACATCTTACTCATGGGACGCCCCCCACCCTCTGATTCCTCTTATAGAGTACCGTCCCGCCACTTCTCCCCCACCTTGCAAAGAACCCTCTCGCCAAAGCCACTTTTGGTCTCCTTGAACGATCAGTACTGATCCTAAGCCTCCTAAGGACAAATTCTGAGATTAGAGATGTCCAAGCCCCCACCTAAACCTCCTTTTGTGGGCCCAAAGCCGATTGCGTGTTGAGAGGATAAAAATATTGGGCTCAAAGAATCGACATGCAGTGCTGGGTGCCGGAATGAATAGGAGGAGTCAGCTCACTGCAACTGGGAGATGCTGACCCATATTTAATAGAGATGCTTCATCACTTTTTTTGTGTGTGCATTCTCTGAATGGCGCTATTGAGGGCGCGACTTTGCATTTGGCTTCTGACACCACCACGTCCCTACAGGTTTCTGCACCCATCTGCTCTTTTGTGGAAGGTGGCCCCTAAGTCTCCCTTTCCAGAGGTCTTGGGCTCACGGCCAGCCTGGGAACCGGCCTCAGGCTGCAGGAAGCGGCAGGGAACGGGGAGCACCCAGGGAGCACCTTAGTCAACAGCCTTCACAGATGGGTACGGGGCACCTTGAAAATGCTTGAAGTCTAAGGCCTCCCTGGCTGCTTCTGTTTCTTCGTGTTGAGTCTACCCAGAGGATGTATGTTTTCTACTCAGACCCCACCCCGCCCCCAGCCCGTCTGAGGTTGCTTTGCTCACGGGCCCCCCGCCTTTAGCTCAGCAGTACTCAAGTTACCACGGTCTTGCCCCATCTGCCCTGGAGTCCTGCCGGGCTCCCGCAGCCTAAGTCAAGACCTCTTCCGTGCAGCCCCCCCCCACCCAGTGAGGCCAGCTGTGCTCTAAACTCCACCTGTGCTTACACTCAACACTATACCTCAGCTCTGAATGTACCGTCTTCCCCACCTCCGCAGACCCAGAATGCAGAGATAAAGGTGACACACTTTAAATATGGATACGTGAAAGGATGGCCCCCTGATGGCATAGTAGTTTGTATCAGATGAATCCCTCCCGTGGGTAAAAATCATCAACTCCGGACAAAACACGAAAAACCACTACTGGAAAGTGCTATCAAGTGCCCCAAAGCAGGCAGAGATGTCAACGACCCAATCCTTGAATGACCAGAACCATCTCCATTAAAGTGGATTCTTTCCTGAGGGCACTCCCCAGTCTAGATGGCAAGGGACAGCCGGAATTCAAGCAGCAAGGCCCAGCCGTTATGGCTTGCAGAGTCAGAGGACGGAGTCTGGGGGACCCCAGAGTAGCTGAAGACTGAAGGTGGGTTTTCTAAAAGGAAGAAAGCCACAGAAGAGGAAGCTTTCAACTCTGCATGCAAACTCCCCTCAAATGCTAGGCTGCCTGCTGAGCTATGCACGGAGGACTAACCGAGGAGCCCAGCAAAAAGCAAGAGGTGCTTCAGGTGTGAAGCCTGAGCAGATTGTTTCGGCTGCCATCCAGGGCAGCAGAGAAAGAGTTTTGAGTTTGATTCCCAGCAGGTTAGAGGAGCTGGGCAAACACTTCTGGCTTTCCATTTGGAACTCCAAAAGGCCACTTGGAACTCCAAAAGGCCACCCCTTAGGACTAAAGTCTATGTCCTTTGAATCCTGAGCTAGAAAGGCTAGAAGGAGTCTTGTCAGCCATTTGTGGAAACGACGTCCCCACGTACATGCGTGCATACAGACACACACACACTCC
Source organism: Prionailurus viverrinus (assembly GCF_022837055.1). Taxonomy (NCBI): domain Eukaryota; kingdom Metazoa; phylum Chordata; class Mammalia; order Carnivora; family Felidae; genus Prionailurus; species Prionailurus viverrinus. Next base: position 145,657,692 of record NC_062562.1, read on the forward strand.
ACAGACGCTCGCCTGCAGGTAGGATCCTGGCAGAGACCCGGTCAAGCACCCAGGAATTGCAAGGCCACTGGGTTTCCACTAGGTTGCCTGGGTCAGCTGGTCCTCTGTCCTGGGCAGGCCCTTATGACTGGGGCCAGAGGCCATCCCTAAGGCTGTGTCTACCTCTGGGCAGGGCAGGTGGCCCGTGAGACCGTGCTGAGTGGAGCGAATCAGCCTTTGCTGTCTTCAGGGCTCAGCTGAGGTGCCCACCTCTGTACACGGTTCTGACAGGAACCCTTGGGCTTGGCCTGCCAAGGCAGCTGATGTAGGCCAAAGACACCCAGGCCCTCTCACTCGCACTACCCAGGCCAAGTGGCTGCACCCTTGGCCTCGCCTAGGTCTGCCCTGAAACCTTTCCACACAGTCCCTTCCCACCTTATTCCACACACCCTCAGAGGGAGGGGCAGTGGGCCCAAGCTGGGAGCAACCCAGCCCTCGGTGAGATGGGGCAGCCGCTCTGGGAGCCGGCGGGGGTGGGGCGGCAGCTCAGGTCTAAAAGAGCCTTAGCCAAGTACAGGGTCTTACTGGTACCGTCTATGCAGGAGACAACACATTTTTGGAGTCCGGAAGCCATGGAGTAGGGAGCAGGAAGATTTTGAGGATGGTGCCTGTGGTAAAGGTGGAGGGTAATGATATAAAATCTGAAGGCATGTTAAGTACATTCAATGTAGACAGTGTCCTTTTCAAGTTTAAAGGCACTTTATTAGTTTAAGAACATGATAATATATGCTAAGGCTTTACACAAGATTATGTTAGGTATGTTTTTTTTTTTTTTTTAACGTTTATTTTTGAGACAGAGAGAGACAGAGCATGAACGGGGGAGGGGCAGAGAGAGGGAGACACAGAATCTGAAACAGGCTCCAGACTCTGAGCTGTCAGCACAGAGCCCGACGCAGGGCTCGAACTCACAGACGGAGAGATCATGACCTGAGCCGAAGTCGGCCGCTTAACGACTAAGCCACCCAGGCGCCCCGGTTAGATATGTTTAGACCAGGGTTTCTTTACCTCCATATTATTGATATATTGGGTCAGATAATTCTTTGTCGTCAGGGGGCTATCTACTGGATTGTAGGATGTTAGCAGCAATCCTGGCCGCTGCCCACTGGATGCCAACAGACCTCAGTCGTGATAGCGAAAAATGTCTCCAGACACAAATATCCCCTGAGAGGCCAAACCACCCCCTGCCCCCTCCCCTCCAGTTAAAAACCGCTGATCTAGATTTGGATGTATAAATGTCCAGAACCAAATGGAAAAGAGTCAAGAGGAAATTTGTTTTTCTAGTTGTTCTGATTGTCCAGAAAAAAAGGAAAGTCCTAGAAAAGGAGAATATTTTTTGAATAGTTTTAGCATATGGGTTGTTTTTTTTTTCCTATTCTTTTTAGGAGTTTATTCATTTATACGCCCACCTTTTCCGGAAATAGTTTCAGGGAGGTTTGCGGGAATATATGGGACACAACAAGAAGTCCTGAATCAAATGTAGAAGCAAAAGGAGAAAGAGAACAGCAGTGGGAAGTTCAAGAGTCAGAAATTGAATTGAAATAGGACCGCACATTCGTGCTTTCCAGCAGCTACACATTGGCAGAATTCAGTGTCCGGAAAATAAATGCAAACCAACTCTTCTTGGTTTTGTGTTCTTGGGGTTATGACAGACAAGAATGCCTCCCTCGGGACCTCACAAAGGAGACATCAGTGTCTTATGACAAACGCTGTCCTCAACAACATTCCCGAGTAGACACAACAACCAGTTTCACAGGATTGGGTATTGAGTATGACCTCTCACTAGGGACTCAACACAAAGCATAAATCAGAACTGGACATAAACCAGAACCATTAGGCTGAGCACCGAATACCCACTCTGCTGGGTTGCCCTGATCCCAAGGACCTTTTGGGTCCCTGGGGGCTCGAAATACATTTCTCCTTGCCCTCTCTAATCGTGGCTTCTCAATGCTTAGATGTCCATAATTTAATTTCTGTTTTTGAGTGGATTATAGATATGTCCCAGACTGAAAATTCAAAAAGTACTAAGGAATATACAGTGAAAAATAAGCTGATTTCGCACCCTGGCTCCCAGACACCCAGTTCCCCTCTCCAGATGTGGCTTTTGCTGTGTCGCTGGCACGCAGGAGGTGACAATGAGCTTGAGATGATGTGTTGTGACAGTGCTGTCTGTTAAATACTGACCTGTAAGGCCCCTCCAGACAGATGCTGAGATCAGAGTAAGGTCTACCCACTGTTGTAGAAATGAGGAATCGTCAAAGGATCTGCCTGACCAAAAGCCATCCCCTCTTGGGAGGAAAAGGAGGAAGCCCCTAGAAGTAGCGTCACCATTCTCCCCAGAGAACTCCATCTGTGGCTTGTTAAACGCAGAGTCAAGCAAGTCACCGAGGGCCTAATGTCCCAGTGCCCACAGCAAGGCCACAGTGATTTTAGCCCGGAAAAGAAATGTATGGTAGGTGCCAGTGGGTCCCCACCTGAGCAGTTCTCCTCTCCCCAGACCCCTGCCATCCTGGAGGCATTTGGTGGGGGGCGGGGCGGGGGGGGGCAGTGTTTTCCGACTGTCTCCACAGTGAAGAAGCGATCGCTGGTATTTAGTGGGCAGGGCACTCTTCCAGACAGGCCCCACCAAGAAGAATGATCCGGCCACAAATTCGAACAGCACCCCCAGAGAGAAGCACTGGCTGGAGTCCAACCCCTGTCTCATCCCTGAAACATTCTCACCCCCTAGGAGCCTCTTCTTGGAGCGGCCTCACTTCCAGGCACATCCACCAACAGGAGCAATTTAGGGAATGTGTGCTGAGGTCACGGAATGACGCGTTGAGTGTGCTATTATTTATCAGCCAGTTTATAGCTGGGGAACAGCTACCCCAAAAAAGTCCCTTTGGTTTTACAAGAGATGAGCTGTTGCCTTTCTCTCTGGCCACGATTAGTTGGAACCAGTTGCCCGGCCCGGCACTCCTGGATGGAGACCATGAAACTCCCCCCCAGATACAGACGCAGGCGCGCCGATCCTGTCCCTAAAGCCAGGGGCCAACCTTGCTGCCTATCCCAGAGAGGAGTTAGTTCGTTAGGAAGCCTGCTTAAAAGGTCGGAAAGCAGGAGGGGTTCTTCAGCCTTGTGGTTTCTACTTGGAGCCAAGAGACGCGGACTGACCTGAATATCTGTTGCCCCTAGCGATTTTTTTTGTGTGCTCTCCCGAGACTGTTCTTTCACGTACGCACTCACTCCTTCATTCATTCCACAGACGTTTGCTAAGCGATGTCTACAACAACAGTTGTGCTGTGAAGATGAGATGAGATCAATCTGGTAGAATGATCACACAGAGCCCAGCACACAGACGTGCTTGGGCGTCGCTTGTCAGCAGGACTGACAAGCGCCAGACGCGAGCCTGGACCCGGAGACCAAGAAGACAAGAAGACGGGGCTCTCTGCCTCCCTCGAGCAAGAAGGTGGTGGCGGGGGGGGGGGGGGGGGGGGGGGGGGGAGGGGGGGGACGGATAGAAAGAGAGCCTGGCAGCGCCCACTGGGATCTTCCACAAGGCTCCAGGCTCCAAGCCTCCCCCTCACTCTCATTTGGGAAACTCCCAACCAGAAGGAAACCACCCAGGCCACATTCAGCCCGTTAGCGTTAGCAGGTTTTTCCTGCCGCGTCCCCAGGCAGGGGGAGCAGGGTAGGCTGGGGCGTGGGAGGGAGTGTGAGTATTTACAGGATGTTTTCCCACCGCCGCTTTGCTAGAAAGGCTGGGTAGCAGCGTGCACTGCGTTTAAAACAGCCTTCGCGTTTAGATAAATGTGCCTCTTGTAAGCCGAATGTGGAGAAGTTTCTTTTTCTTACGGTGGGGATGACACCTATCTCACAAGGTTGTTACAAGATCTGTAAAGCACAGAACACACTGCCTGGCCCATACTGTGCATTAAAGGGCAACTTTCCTATGATTTCCCGCCCCCCGCCCCTTCATGTTGCCATCATAATAACCCCTCTGCCTCGCACAGCACCTTACAGTTTGCAGACTGCTTGCACAGACGTTGCCCCACCTGATCCTCAGGTGAGAATCACCCTGGAAGGCACACAGGGCAGGTGTCACTTCCCCAGCTGACAGGTGAAGACACTGAGTGACTTAGCAAGCATCATCTAGTCAAGGTGACCCGCGTCAGTCTTCCGCTTCCTTGTCGAGGAAGTTGATGGATTTGGAGGATTTTTTTTTTTTCCCTGGTGATCTGATCAGGAGGTAAGAAAGAAGTGTTGTTCTTCATGGGGTGCCGGGGCTGCTAGACAGGCTCCTTCAGACCTGGGGCTCCCCTGGAAAGTGGAGGTCGCTGGACCCCGGCTTCTTCTCTGCCCTCTCCCACAAAGTCCACATGGTGGCCCTGGGGGAGAGGCGGCTGGCCGTGGGGAAGAAGGGGCCCGCCTGGAGCGTGGGGCATCTGTGTGGCCCTGCCATGGGCCAGGGAGGTGCGGAGAGAGCCACGGGAGAGGCAAGGCCCGCTGGAGCGCAGCCGGCCTGGGCTGGCTGCCAGCCTGGGAGAGGAGTCCGCCTCTAGGAACCACACACTGTGCCTACTGCTGATGTGGCAGGGAAGGCACATCTGGCTAAGCACAACCATTAGTGGCTCGTTGGTCTAGGGGTATGATTCTCGCTTAGGGTGCGAGAGGTCCCGGGTTCAAATCCCGGACGAGCCCTGGCTTTTCTGATTTTTTTTTCCTGTACCCCAACATACACATATACAGTACTTGCCCTTTTTAGTCTAGAGGCATAAAGATGGCCTAGCGGTGAGTGAATAAAGGACGGTAAGGACAAGCTGCTGGTCTGTCTCTCCATTAGCCATGGTCTCTATACACCCCATAATTTCCACTGAGGCCAAATGGGGCCGGAGGGGACTGGCATAGCATGGGGAGCTGAGCTGGAGAGCCAAAGGGCTGGGCTGTGTCAGGCAGGAGGAGCCTCTCAGAGGGCCTTACATGAAGAGCAAGTGATCAGGACAATTTGGGGGTGGGTCCGAGCTGGCGGTCAAGAAAAGGCAAGCTCCTTTTATAAACCCAAGCCATGAAACGCACTGGATTCGAAGTCCAAAAGGTAGGATTAAAGTTACACTTTCGAGTCTCAGGTTTCCTCTTGGTAAAATGGGAACAGTAATACTTATTTCTCAAAGTTGTTGGAAGGATTAAAGCAGAGATTGTATGTGAAAGCCCTTTGCAAACTATAATGTACCTCACAGACATCGGGATTGTTTGGAATAATGCTAAAATAAAGGAAATCTAGAGGCTAAAATAAAGGAAATCTGGCTGGCGGAGTCGGTTAAGTGTCTGACTCTTGATCTCAGCTCAGGTCTTGATCTCAGAGTTGTGAGTTCAAGCCCCATATCGGGCTCTGCACTGGGCATGAAGCCTACTTTCAAACAAAACCAGAAAAAAAAAAAAAATCTAGAGAGGGACTTCTGGCAACATGACAGACTGAACTAATGCAGCTATTTCCTCACCCAGTGCCCTCCTAAAACACACGCAGAAAGATTGCATAGAATAGACTTAAAATTTTTTTAATGTTTATTTATTTTTTGAGAGAGAGAGAGAGACAGAGAGAGAGAGAGCCCACGGGGGAGGGGCAGACGCAGAATCCGAAGCAGGCTCCAGGCTCTGAGCTGTCAGCACAGAGCCTGATGCGGGGCTCAAACTCACGAACTGCGAGATCATAACCTGAGGTGAAGTCGAACGCTTAACCGACTGAGCCACCCAGGCATCCCTGCATAAAATAGAATTAAAAAATTACTATCTAGGTTGGGCGTCTGGGTGGCTTAGTCAGTTAAGCATCCAACTCTTGATTTCAGCTCAGGTCATGATCTCACAGTTTGTGAGTTTGAGCCCCATGTTGGGCTCCAGCCCCGTGTCAGGCTCCGCGATGACACATAGAGCTTGCTTGGTATTCTCTCTCTCCCCCTCTCTCTCTCTGCCCCTACCTGGCTCACGTGCTCACTCTCTCTCTAAAAAAGTAAATAAGTAAACTTAAAAAAAAATGAATATCAAGGTGCCTGGCTGGCTCAGTTGGTAGAGCATGTGACTTTTGATTTCAGGGTCATGAGTTCAAGCCCCACACTGGGTGTAGAGATTATTTAAAAAAAAAAAAATTAAAACAAAATTAATATCTGAATAATGCAAAAATTTATTTTTTAAAATGAAATTCCCAGGATTAAAGAAGGAATACAAAGCCAAAGAAAAGAGAAGAGGAGGCTGTCACAGTGCCCCGTGGTGGGTTTCAGACACAGATATATGCCCAGGGACCTGGGGCTGTGTTTTAGTGCTTCCGGTTATAGGATATATTGCTTCAGTCCACCAGAGACAAAAAGCTGGGACTGAACACCCTGTTCAAGATCAGAACACCAAAGATCAGAACACCAAATATCAGACCGCCTGGATGGCTCAGTTGGTTAAGCATCTGACTTCAGCTCAGGTCATAATCTCGCAGTTCATGAGTTCAAGCCCCATGAGCTGTGCTGACAGCTCAGATCCTGGAGCCTCCTTGGGGTTCTGTGTCTCCCTCTCTCTCTGCCCCACCCTTGCTTGTGCTCTGTCTCTCGAAAATGAATAAGTCTTAAAAAGAAGAAGAAGAAGAACACCAAAGATCTACCTTGTCCATGAAAAGAAGATGAAAATGACACACAGCAATCCAAGGAAGCAATGAAAAGGAACAGAAACACAAGTCAACTTGGAGAAACTGAAGTCCCAAGCCTGAGCAAATGCTTAAGTTGCTTCTGGATTTATGTTATCTACATGATGCTGGATCCTCAAGCGGTGAAATTAATTCTAAACCTGGTTTAGGATCCTTGGAATACCATATAGCCCCACAGAAAGCAAGAAAGAGCTCTGTCACAATGTTTTCATAACCCAGGGCAAATGGGACTCTCACTAAACAAACAAACACCTACTGCAGAAGAGCTCACGATAAAATATCATAAACTAGACAAGGAAGCAATCCACCATAAGGAAGAGTCAGCAGACACAACAAATAGGAGAATTAACATTCCAAGAACTGTGCGTGATAGAAAAACATGAAAACCACTCTACAATAAGCATACTTAAAGCTACCAAAGATTAAAGACAAGAAAATAAACCATAATGAAAACATTGCACTATTAACAAAAGCACTTTACTGAGGGAAAAAATAAAACCTAGGGAAAGACACACCATTGAAATTAGACTCAATGACCCATTAAACAGTAGACTGGATCCAGCTGATAAGACAATTAGTGAATTGGAAGATAGAGCTGATGAAATCAAACTATGGAGAGGGAGAAGTGAAGAGATTGAAGGTATGAAAGAATAGTTAAATGACACTAGGGAAAGCTTAAGACAGCATTAGCAACAAAAGAGTATAGAAAAAAAAAAAAAAAAACAACAGAATATCTTCCAAAGGCCAAGAGAAAACTGTCAAACTAAAATTTTATGTCCATTAAGTTTCCATGTAAATTATAATAATATAGGGGCACCTGGGTGGCTCAGTTGGTTGAGCATCTGGCTCTTGATTTCTGCTCAGGTCATGAGCTCACAGTTTGTGGGATTGAGCCCCAAGTTGGGTTCTGTGCTGGCTGCACGGAGCCTACATGGGATTCTCTCTCTCCTGTCTCTCTGCCCCTTCCTCATGCTCTCTCTCTCAGAATATATAAATAAACATTTAAAAATATAAATTATATGAAGTTAAGACATTTTAAGGCAAAGATTGAGAATGTTCGCCAAAGACTTTCACAAAAATACCACCAAAAGATATATACTTCAGGGGTGCCTGGGTGGCTCAGTTGGTTAAGCGTCCAACTCTTGATTTTGGCTCAGGTCATGATCTCACCGTTTGGTTCATGAGTTCCAGTCCATCGATGGGTTCTCAGCATGGAGTCCACTTAGGATCCCCTATTCCCCTCTCTCTCTGCCCTTCCTCTCTTGTGCTTTTGCTCTCTCTCAAAAAATAAACATTAAAAAAAAAAGATATACTTCATAAGAAGGGAGCAAATAAGAAGGAAGGAGTGAAATGCAAGAAGGAATGGTGAGCAGAGAAATTTATAAATATGTTAGTGAATCGTGAATCTAAACAAGCACTTGAAAGCCACTGTTAGTGGAGTGTAAATTGATCCAACTACTTTATAGAGCAAGCAGTCTGGCAATAATCAATTTGCACATATTCTATGACTCTGAGATTCTATTTCTTGGTACCTACCTTAGAGAAGTGCTTACCTATGTGCCTAGGAAGCATGCACAGCACTAGCCACTAAGGTATTGTTTTCTAACACAGAAAACTCAAAACAACCTAAATGCCCATTACCAGAATAATGGATAAGTAGATTGTGGATATTCAAACACTGAAATCGTATTCAGCCGTTAAAATTCATGAATTGGGGCTAAATAAAACTTGGAGAAATGTTTAAAAAAATTTTTGAGAAAAAAGAAAAAAAGAAAGTTTGCAGAATTTTTATTTTATTTATTTTTTAAGTAATCTCTGTGTGCAAAGTGCGGCTCAAACTCACAACCCGGAGATCAAGAGCTGCATGTTCTACCAGCTGAGCAAATCAGTATTTTGTTGCTTGTGGATACATACATATAAAGAAAAACTGTAAAATAATAAATAGGAGGGCTATCTGTGAATCAAATGTGGCAAGAATGGACAGTTGGATTTCAGCGGTGAGTACGTGGATATTTGTGGTTATACTCTGTACTGTACCTTTCTGGTTTGTTGTTGTTGTTTTAAATGAAGGTATCTTGGCATTTTAGAAATAAGGGTAAAGGGGGATAAATGGCTGCATCGATCCTCAAAGAGGATGATCTGATGGGATGGGATTAGGGGAGAGGCTGAGTCCAGAGTCCAGGGATTACAAGGATTAATTCAGATCATCCCCCTAAGCTGATTACCTGGCTGGCGCCCCCACCACTCCTGGCCCTTCAGATATACATCCCTGGACCACAGTCAACTCCCCCTTCCCCAATGCCTGCCAAGCCCTTACCTCCTGACTCCTAACTTCACCCCTACCTTCAACCCAGTACTGATGCGTCCAGGATTTGCCCAAATTTGGGTCCTGAAAATAGACTGGTTCAGGTCTCTCCTGAAAGCTCCCCAAATCAAAGGTGAACAGTGACCCGTACCCCAGGAGCCAGGGAGAGATCAGTCCTAAGACTCAGGATCAGAACTCCCTGAGCAGAGCCTGGATCACTGGATGTCACAGTTGACAACTTCCTCTCCTGCCCCTCCCTCCATGAACCAAGAAGTCAACGGTCAAGGTCAAATGCTAACTGAACTTGCTGGCTAAGCCAGGACTAGAAGGAGCTGTGTTTGGGTAAAACAGCTATTGGGGTTTAACATTCCAGTCTCTGTCAGTCTCCTGAACTCTACACCCCCATCCTGACACCTCACCACCCCCGTGCTAGTCATGTCCGGACAGGCCTGATATCTACCGCAGGCTCTCTGAAAAGGGTCTTTGTAGGCTTGTTCAACAGCCTTGCCCCACAAATGGATTACCTTGGCCACAGGATCTGGGGTATAATCCTGTCCTCCGGGGGAGCAAATGAAATCTCCTTGATCTGTGCTCATCATCTCTCAGAGCACCAGGCTGGGGGTTTGAGAGGGAGAAAAAAAGGAGGGAGTGGGAAGAAAGAGACTTATAGGGCAACATTACAGTTAATAGGCAACATTTAACTCCCTAAGTGTGAAATCATCTATTACATGATAAGACAACGTATTAACTGTGTAGTTAGAGATTTACCTCTCTCATTTATTGTGTCAGGTGTCAATGGAGATGCTAGAGATACAAAAATGACTAAGATACCTCCCAATCTTCCAGAAGCTGGGCAGACACAAGAGTCAATTGAGACCTCAAATTGACAGGCGCTGCCCTAGAGGGAAGGAGGCCAGGGTAGAGCCCAGCAAGGGCCTCTCCTGGTCCAGGGGTGGGCATCAGGGAAGGCCGCCTAGAGGTGACTCCCGACTGAGCGTTGAAGAATAAGTGGGGGGTGTCCAATCAAAGAAGGGCTTCTTTCCTGAGGAATGTGGAGGGCTTGTGAAACTGGAAGCCTGTGGGGGTGAACACAGACAACGTATGCCCATAACCTGCCGAGTGCACATGCAAGAAAAGGGATTGGTGTGTGTCCCTGGCTCAGAAATCTAACACTTTTCTGGGTGTGCTGGGACTGCCTGGTTCCCAAGTGTACCCACTTCTTTCCTGGCTGAGACCTGTAGAGACATGAGAACAACTCAAGATCCGGCACCCGGTAGGAGTTCCTTGAATGAATGATTGAATAAGCGAAATAAGCTGGGTTTCCACATCTGCCACGTACGAGAGCGAAAATCAGCAGTGCTCACTCTGAACAGGCTACAGGGGCAGGGTAGGTAGTGGTTCAGGCTCACAGCGCACAGGGTGTGGGGCCAGGTGGGAAGGCGCAGTGGTGGAGAGAAGAGGTCTTCAGGCAGCGAGGGCTGCGTGGGATCAGGAGCCGCCCTCCTGAAAGGGTCTCCGGTTCTAGGCTTGTTGCGGGTACGGGGGAAGCAAAGAAGGAGATCAGGGCCCCTCAGTCCGTGTATCTCCGCCTTGGCTTCCCTCCTCCAGCCCTCACGCAGCCCTGGGACGCAGGAGGCCACCGCGCGGGAACCGGGACGGCGGCCGGGGGTCCGCGCTGACTGCGGAAGTGGGGGACGCCGGGTCCGTTTGGTGGGCGTGTGAGTTTCCGCGCGTTTGGAGAAAACAGGACCGGAGGATCCGTCCCGCTTTGTCCCTTTCCTCCCCCCTCACTGCGCGGGACGGGGCTCTGACACCTGGCCCCGAGGGGTCCCCGCGCGCAGCCGACTCCGGGCAGGACCCTTCGCCAGAACCAGGGGATCTCGTGGCCACTCCTAGGGCAACCTCCAGCTCCGAATAGCTCCCGTCCGCTCCCCCTCTCCTCCACGCGGGCCCTGAGGTTTGTCTGGGGACGCGCTCCCTTGCCCTCGCCGCGCTCGCTCGCTCGCTCGCTCGCTCGCCTCCACCAGGTCTGGGAGCGGGGTGGGGGGAGGGCTTCCGGGCGGGGGCGGTGTCAGGTGGCCGGGCCAGGCCCCGCCCCCTCGGCCCTCCCTCCCTCCCCCTGCGCACCGGCTCCGGGCGCCCGGCCTCACGGCTGCGGCGTCTGCTCCGGGCGGCGGCGGCGCGAGCGGCGGCGGCGCGAGCGGCCATGGAGGCGGGCGCCGGGGCCGGTGCGGGCGCCGCGGGCGCCGCGGGCGCCGCGGGCTGGAGCTGCCCCGGCCCAGGTCAGAGCCGCCCCTCCCTCACCTCTCCACCGCCACTCCTTCCTCTTCTCCATCTCTCCTCCCTCCAGACCCCCTCGTCCTCCCCCCCTCCCTCCGCTGCTCCCACCTTTCCCTCCTGTCTTCCTCCCTCCATCCTGCCCCCCACCCGGGCCCGATCTCCATCTTTCCGGGCGGGTCTTCCCCACACCGGCCTCATCCTCCCTGGTCGTCCCTCGCCCTGAACCCTCTCCACCCCAGCTGCCCAGCCCTGGGGGCCCCAGACCCTGCACCCACTCCGCCCCAAAGGCGTCTGAGCGCAGGGCGAGGGTGGGGTGGACGAGGTCCACTGAGAGAATGGAGGGGAGGGGAGCGGCTCCGGCCCAGATCCCCTTGCCACACGCCCCCACCCCCCACCCCGCAGCCCCTCCCTCCCCTTCCCCGCACCACCTCACCATTTCAGCCTCTTTTTCCCAGGTTCCTGCCCTCTCTTCCATCCTTGTCGGTCTCCTCCCTGTCCCCTCTTGGCTAAAGAGGCACACACCCTTTCTGTCTGTGCAGGGAGAGGAGCCTGGAAAGGGGGTGCTGGGGGGGTTGGGCAGCGCAGGGCGGGGTCCCCGAAGGCCCAGCTCGAGGGGTGGCTGAGGGAGGGGAGTCGCAGCCTAGGCCAAGTGAGCCAAACACTTCCACCGGGATTAAGAACTCCAGGGCTCCAGAGGGCTGGAAGGCACGTCCCCATCTCTCTGCCCTGCACCCCAGTCCCAGCCCCCCCCCCCCACATTCCCACAGTACCTCCTCTCTCCCTGCTTACAGGACCCACAGTGACCACTTTAGGCTCCTATGAGGTGTCTGAGGGTTGTGAGAGGAAGAAAGGCCAACGCTGGGGGTCCCTGGAGCGGCGGGGGATGCAAGCTATGGAGGGTGAGTTTTCCCAAAAAGCGTTCTTTCTCTCGCCTCAGCCAATTTCCCTTCCCTCCTCCTTCCCCCATCTGGCCCCCAGAACTCTGAGCCAGGACAGAGCCCTTCCTCCTGCTCACCTGAGCCCCCTCTACCCTTCAGGGCTGAGTTTGACCCCTCCTGGGATCAGGCTTTGAGGGGAGGCTCTGGGTGCATTCCCTTTGGGGCCCTAATCACCGGCTAACCAGGTTGTTTCCTCCCGGGCGTGGGGGATGGGGAAGCTGCCAGACAGAGAAAGAGGCCTCGTTGGGCAGCTTTGAAGTAGCCTTTCAGCAGGGGGTTTGTTCTCACTGCCACCCGACCCAGATCCCAAGCTGTCTCCTATTTTTGAAAAGCAAGGAAGTGAGCCTGTGAAGTCAGCATTGTCTTTCTGGTGCCATCACCACTCACTTTGAATGTCAGCCTGTGGCTTTGGTTCTCTAGCATCCCTTACCGCCTGAAAGAATTGCCTGGAAGGGGGCAGGTGAGAAGGCCAACCTCCCAACACTCACATATCACCACTGCACCCATGTGACTTGGCAGTTCCAGGCCCCTGGAAGGATGCTGTTCCATTTTCCAGGACTTCCTGTGAAGTGTCCCCAGGCCCCTACGCACACTGTGTGGGCAACCCTGCTCCCCTAAAGGTGACAGATGATGCAAGGGGTTCCAGGTGAACCTTAGGCTGCTGTTGTAAGTAAGGCCAGGGATTCAGAATTTTAAAACAAAGCAAATAACCAGAATCCAGACAAAATTTTGCTATTTCAAGGAACTGCATTGCAGCAAAAGAGGGGGTACTCGCCAACCAGAGGCTGTGGACCAGTACACCCCAGTTTCTTGGCTCATTAAAATGGCAGGCTTTCTTTTCCACACAAGTCCAACCTCAGACTTCCCCTGAAAACTGCCCTATGGTCAGCAGGGGAGGAGGGCACTTACAGCACCTGGGGAGGGGGGAGGCCTCCTGACACTCAGCAGAGATAAGGAAGGTGGACCTTGCGGAAACTTTCAAAAAGGCTTTATGATAGAATACGTTTGAAGGGGCCCCGGGGTTTGTCCAGCAAAACATTTAGAATCATTTCATCCAGATGTTTTCTTTCTCTGCCTACTGAGAGCAACACTTTCTTACTATGGAAAGGCTAATTTCTCCCAAGCCACCTGGATACTTTTTTAACCGGACAAACCCCCCAAACTGTAACTCTTGCCCCATGTGGCCTAAAGACACACCCAGGGTCTGAATCTTTTCTTCTTCTTTTTTAAAATGTTTATTTATTTATTTTTGAGAGGCGGCGGGGGTGGGGGAGGGTGGGGAGGAGGGGCAGAGAGAGAGGGAGGCAGAGAATCCTAAGCAGGTTCCGTGCTGTCAGCACAGAGCCCAGTGCGGAGCTCGAACTCACGAGTTGTGAGATCATGACCTGAGCCAAAACCAAGGGCTGGATGCTTAACCCCCTGAGCCACCCAGGCGCCCTGAATCCGTTCTTGAGTACTTGTCCCACAGAGACCACCAGGTCTGGAAGAAGCAGGTGTCCTTGTACAAGCTCACATGGCTGCCAGCACCCAGCTGCTCAGTTTGCCCAAAGACAGTAATAGGAGGCCACCTGGTACGATATTGGTCCCGAAAGGGCCTGGGAGGGAGATGAGCTACCTCCAAATTTGACCCTTGCACCTGAGTGCAGGTCGAGCCCAGGAGCTCCTTGGGGGACAGCAGGTGGCACTATGATACCATCGCTGCCCTGGGACAATGAGCTTGAGAGCCTTCAAAAGACTCTGGAAAGGAAGCTGACTCTGACCCCCTGGTGGGATGGGTTTCTCTCCTAGGGGAAGTGTTGCTCCCAGCTCTCTATGAGGAGGAAGAGGAAGAGGAGGAAGAAGGGGTGGAAGAAGAGGAAGAGCAGGCGCAGAAAGGTGGCAGTGTGGGCTCCTTGTCTGCCAGCAAGCACCGGGGACTGAGCCTCACAGAGACGGAGCTGGAGGAGCTGAGGGCTCAGGTGCTACAGCTGGTGGCAGAGCTGGAGGAGACCCGGGAACTGGCAGGGCAGCACGAGGATGACTCCTTGGAGCTGCAGGGTGAGTGTCCGGGATGGGGCCAGAGGGCCTGGGCTCGCTGGATCCCAGGATCATGTCTGCTCCCCCTCTCCCTGCAGGGCTCCTGGAGGATGAACGGCTGGCCAGTGCCCAGCAGGCAGAGGTGTTCACCAAGCAGATCCAGCAGCTCCAAGGTAATTCCCAGCACTTGGACTGGAGGGGAGGCGGCCATCCACCTGAGCGGTTGGCTGAAGCATTAGCAGACAAATATAAACTAATTCAGTACTTCTTCCTCATTTCCCCTTACTATGCTCACCTTTTCCTCCTCTCTCTCCATTCTTTTCTTTACCTAATTGATGTTCTTTGCATCTCTGCCTGGCTCTTCTGCCCTTCTCTGCCCTTTCTTGCCCTCCCACTTCACATCTTCTCTCTCTGGCTAACACTCTCCCTTTTCTCTCCTCCAGACTCCTCCCATCACACCTGTATCCCTTTTTCTTTGCTCTCCAGGTCTGGGGGTAGGTAATCAGGGCTGAATTCCAAACCAGACTGCATTTCCCTGTCCCTCCAGGGACACCATGGGAAGCGCGGTGAGCCAATGAGAAGTGACTGGAAGGGACGCTGCATCTTTTAAGGGAAGCAGATGAGAAGGTTTCTCTTGCTTCCCAGGACCAGAGCTTGGGGCCCTAAATCCCTTTCTTCTAACGCCCACATCGCTTTGTCTCTGGGAAGCAGCAAGGCAGGTGTCCCACATTCCACTGCACCACCAAATAAAGAAGGAGCTTTTGTTACTTCTGTGGGCTTCCAGAAGGTTTAGGGGAGCTGCCCTAGAAAACAGCAGGGACTCTCCAGGGAGAACTGAAATCAAACCAAAAGAAAAATATAAACGGAGAAAAAAGGAAGGCCGGAAAGCAGGCCTGAAGAGCAGCAAGCAAAGGTGGAGGAAGGGGAGGAAAAGAGAAGGGAAAGGTACAAGCCAAGGTAGATGCAAGGAAGTGGACAATGAATGGGGAGAAGGTAAAGGAGAGAAATGGCAGGAGATGTGTTGCACGGGGAAAAGCATGTGAACGTTGGTCTCAGAAAACCTAGATTCTTGGGTCCAGTTCTGCCATGTAACAAGCTTTGGGATCTCTGGCAAATCACATTTATCTTTCTGAGACTCAGTTCCTTATCAGTAAATGAGGCTATTTTATCTGTTTATCACTCATTTATTGAGTGCCTATATACTTGGAGGGCAAGCTATGGACAAGACAGACCAGATCCCTGCCCTAATGAAGAGTGCATTCTAATGGGGGAGAAGCAGAAAATAAATAAGTTCAGGTAGCAATAGACGCTAGGAAGATAATATAACAATATGATATAGAGGGGCAGCTGGGTCGCTCAGTCAGTTGTGTCCAACTCTCTTGATTTCTGCTCAGGTCATGATCTCATGGTTTGCCTCGGTTCGAGCCCCCCATCGGGCTCCATGCTGGTGGCACAGAGCCTGCTTGGGATTCTCTCTCTCCATCTCTCTGCCCTTCCTCCGATTGCGCTCTCTCTCTCTCTCTCTCTCTCTCTCTCTCAAAATAAACACAAACCAAAAAAAAAAGTTAAAAACAATATGATATAGAGAGATGGGGTGAGTTGGGAATTTATTCTATTTTACTTTATTATTTTTTATTTGAGAGAGAAAGAAAGAGAGAATGCAAGCAGGCGAGAGGGGCAGAGGGAGAGAGAGAGAGAATCTTAAGCTACCTGATCAATGTGGAGCCCGACGAGGGGCTCAATCACACGACCCAGGGATCATGACCTGAGTGAAAATCAAGAGTAGGGCACTCAACCGACTGAGGTACCCAGGCACCCTGGGGGATTGATTTTTGATAGGGCAGTTAGAAAAGGCCTCTTTGAGAAGATGACATTTGAGCTATGACCCAAATAATGAGAAAGATCTGAGGGAAGAGCATACCAGGCAGAAGGAATAGCAACTGCAAAAGCTCAAGGGTAGGAATGAGCTTCATGTGTTTGAAGGACAGAACAAAAGTCACTATGGCTGAAGCAGACTGCATGTGCAGGACCCTGGTAAGAGACAGTTCTGAGAGGCAGGCTGAGGCCAGATTACAAAGGGCCTTGGAGTCCATCTGAGAGGTTTGGCTTTCATTCTAAGTACTGTATAGTAAAAAGACATGGCAGAGTCTTATATTGAAGGTGGAGCCCTCAGGACTTCTGATGAATTGAATGGGGTAGGGCATGGGGATGGGGTTGGGAATCGGAGAGACACAAAAGATGACTTTGCCTTAAGTAACTGGTTGGACAGTGCTATCATTTATTGGGGTGGGGAAGACTTGGCAAAGAACAAGTTTGAGGGCTAGGGGAAACATTTAAGACATGTTTTTGTGTGTTGAGTTTGAAATGGCTATTGATATCTAAATAAATATGTTAAGAAGGCACTTGGATATATGAATCTAGAACCAGGAGGGAAATCAAGGCTGGAGATATAAATTTGGGAGTCATTAGCATATATATGGCATTTGAGTCCCTGAGACATCACTATGACATCATATGGAGAGATATAGAAAGAAGAGGAAAAGGCCCAGTCCCAGGGATAGTCCAGTATTTAAAGGTCCAGTAGAGGAGATATGAACAAAAATGACTGAGGTAGGAGGAACTACAGAAGCATTTCATGTCCTGGACACCAAGAGCAGAAAGTGCTTCAAAGAGATAATAATTAACTGTGTCAAAAGTTGCTAAATCAAATAAGGTGGCCATTGGATTTGGCAAGATGGAGGGCTCTGAGATATTTCAGTGAGGACTGAGCCTGATTGGATTGGGATTAAAGAGGCAAGGGGAGGTGAAGTAGAGACAGAGAGTGTGGATAGTTACAGTGGTCATGCTCTGAAGGGAAGCAAAGAAATAAGGGAAGAGGAAATAAAGTCAAGGGAGAGTCTGGTTTGTTTGTTTGAGATAGGACCCACTACACTAGATTATGTTTGCATCATGAAGGAAACGATCCAGTAGAGCAGAAAAAGGCCTTTGCTTGGAGAAGGGACCTACTTCCTTGCAAATAGGGAAGTCAGTAGAGATGCAGGTAGGCAACTACTTGGGGAAACGAGTTCTGTTGCGACTCCTCACTCATTAGGGTGTTGCCAACTGGGCAATGGATCACGCGCCAGCAAGCTAGGGGCTGCGGGTCTGAAGAAGACGCTCAACTCCCCGCGGCCCCCCCCCCCCCCCCCCCCCGCGGCAGGAAATAAAGGCCGTCCTTGCGCACGCGCGCTGCCCGTTTCCGCCAAGAGGGGGCGCGCGCGGCCTCAGAGGTAGCTGGTATCGAGAGGCCGTTCCGGCCGCCACAGCCCCGCGGGGGCCGGGACCGGCCGGCGGCGGGAGGCCCCCCAGAGAGACCTCTTGCGGGGGAGCCGACAAGATGGAGGCCATAACCAGTGAGTAGGAACCCACTCTTTTGCCCCGCAGCCCGGCTCCCAGGCTCTCGGCTTCGCCCCGAAGGTCCCACGCCCCCTGGCAACGGGCACTACGGGCACTACCTCTCCAGAAATCGGAAATCGGGTTTGGCCCTTCCAACTCCCAGCCAGGGTCCGCCCCGCCCAGCTTTTGGATAAGCTCCTCCCCCTCGGGCCTGCAAACCCTGGCCCTCCACGGTGGACAGGCCCTGTCCCTTTATGCTCCAAATTGCGAGCTTTCATGGCTGAGGGAGACCTTTCTCCATTCTCCAGTGAATCTGAGAAAGCGGTGTTTGTTTGTTTGTTTGTTTGGTTTGTTTGTTTGTTTGTTTGTTTGTTTTAGGACCAGACCCCAGAGGGGAACCTAAGGGAAATTTGAACCCTAACATCAAGGATGTAGTGGGAAGTGAAGGTCATAGCCATATTTGGTTATCATGTGTTGAGCCTGCATTTTAATTTCAGCTGTGAACTCTGTACATTATTTGGGGGCCAGTACTTCCCACAGGCAGTTCATGCGAGCTCGGAGGCTCTGTAATGTCTAAGGTTCCAGACTGAATAGATGAGAATAGTCTGTGTACATTTTTTTAGACGGAATTTTTGGAAAGACGAGGTGCATCAGTAAAATACTGTCAGTTAGTTTTGGTCTTCAATGTAGACGCACCTAATACTTTTTGTTTGCGGTAGCTTAAGGTGTTGCTTTGGTGCCAGGCCTCAAAATCTCCCTTTCTACTGCACCTTACTTACTACATTCACTCTTCTTAGGTATTCCCTTTATTCTATATCAGATGAAGCTATACTTCTCTAATGTGCTAGAGAGTAGGTTGAAAGTAGTTTCCAGATAATAAATAAGTCTGCCTTTAACTTTCTGCCTCTGGAACATGATAGATGAGTTTACTTCTCGTCTTGACCGTCCCAACCTTTGGACTTTGCAGGTGAGCTGCGGTCTCTACGAGAGGAGATTTCCCTGTTAGAGCGTGAGAAAGAAAGTGAACTTAAGGAAATAGAACAGGAGTTGCACATAGCCCAGGCTGAGATCCGGAATCTGCGGCAAGCAGCAGAGGATTCCGCGACTGAACACGAGAGTGACATAGCATCCCTGCAGGAGGATCTCTGTCGGATGCAGAATGAACTCGATGACATGGAGCGCATTCGGGGAGAGTATGAAATGGAGATCACCTCCCTCCGTGCAGAAATGGAAATGAAGAGCTCTGAACCATCCAATAGTTTAAGTGTCTCAGATTTCTCTGAGATGCAAGGTATGAGAGGCCAAACCCTCTTCCTGGTCTGTCAGTAAAGTCAAGCAGAGAGAGTTATATGCAAGAAGATGGTGGGAGGTAGTCTTAGATCGTGAATTGGGAACCTCTAGAAAAAACCTCCAGGTTGAATTTAAGGGAGACTTAAATTGTGACTGGATGTCACACAACCAGTCAGTGGTGGTATAAGAAATAGCACTATGGAGATGTACCCTGAGAATTCTTCTTCAGAGAGACATTGGACGTTTGTTTATTTGACTGTGGGAAGGCCCTTTCTGAGAAAGCTTCCAGTTCCAGGATGGGAGGATGAGGGGCCTGTCATCTTGGGAAACTTCTTGCTGCTCTGGCATCATGGTGATTGCCTGGACTGCTTTATGGGGGGCCTCCAGTCCTGCTCCCAGGTCCTAGGTTGCTAATTTTAGGCTCCTTTAGCCCTGTCCAATGTAGAAGCTTTAGGGGACAACAAATCAGAGCACAAGACAGCTGGAGAGGAAAAGAGGTTATTTCCAGTAATACATGAGGTACTAAAAAGCTTAGAGCTCTGCTTTCAGACAATGAGTCTCCCAGCTAGTTGCTAGGATTCATGACATCAGAGAGTTTGCCTTTATTCTGAGGCTAGATTTATGATCTGGGTATAATGGGAGGCCCTGTATTAGGCCAGGTCAAGCAGAGGCAATCAGCAAGGAATCAAAGAACTGCAAATTTTCCCAGCTGTAACAAGCTTCTCAGAAGAGCCTTTGGACTGGTGGTGCCAGGAGAGGGCGGCCAGCACAGTGGGAAAGCTTGGGTCAAAGTTAAACAGAGCTGAATTCAGAATCTCAGTTCTGCTAATTAGCGGGATGAACTTGGCTTGGTTATTACCTCTCTGAACCCTAGTTTCTGTGTCTATAAAAATGTTGGGTAATAAAACTTTACAGCCATAGGGGATCCTGGCACAGGGAAAGGACCTTAGAACAAATGGAGAGAAATCTGTTGATGCCTTAGTTGTGACACATGTACTGTGGTAAGATGTTAACGTTAGGGGAAATGAGGTGAGAACTCTCCCAGGGAATTTCGCACTATCTTTGCAATTTTTCTGTAAATCTAAAGGTATTGTAAAATTAAAAGTTTATTTAGGGGTGCCTGGGCGGCTCAGTTGGCTAGGCGTCCAACTTCAACTGAGGTCGTGGTCTCAGTTTGTGAGTTCAAGCCCCGCATTGGGCTCTGCACAGTGTAGAGCCTGCCTGGGATTCTCTCTCTCCCTCTCGCTGCCCCTCCCCCACATACGCACGTGTGTGTGTGTGTGTGTGTGTGTGTGTGTGTGTGTGTTTTCATGCGCACGTGCACACTCTCAAAAAAAAACTTTAAAAAAAGAGAAAGAAAACCTTATAGTGCTATTTTTGGGATTAAATGAAATGCCTTGTATGTTGAAGTACTTATACAGTAACTGAATCTGAGGCTGAAACCATCAAGTCTAATGCCTAGCACGTGGTTGCCTTGTATTAAAGATTAGTTTCCTTCCTTCTGTGGTAATCTGCAGTATTCTAAGGAGTTTTGATTGGAACAAAGAGGGGACATTAGAAGTGAATTTCAAGGTGTTGAATCTTACATAGGTAAGATAGGCCTGTGTTCTAATAGAGCAAGTTAATATTCTTTAAATATCAGGGGAGTTGGTATTCTAAGAGAAGTAATTCTTTTTTTTTTTTTTTTAATTTTTTGAATTAAAAAAATTTAACTTTTTTTTAATGTCTTTTTTTGAGAGAGAGAGAAAGAGAGTCCGAGCGTGAGTGGGGGAGGAGCAGAGAGAGAGGGAGACACAAAATCCAAAGCAGGCTCCAAGCGTTGAGCTGTCAGCACAGAGCCCAATGCAGGACTTGAACTCACAAACCATGAGATCATGACCTGAGCCTAAGTCAGACGCTTAACCGACTGAGCCACCCAGGCGTACCCCCGAAAGAAATTTTTTTTTTAAGTTTATTTTGAGAGAAAGAGAGAGAGCAAGCATGGGAGGGTCAGAGAGAGAATCCCAAGCAGGCTTCACACTGTCGGTGCGGAGCCCGATGCAGGGCTCGAACTCACGAACCATGAGATCATAACCTGGGCCAAAACCAAAAGCTGGATACTCAACCAACTAAGCCACCTAGGCACCCCATAAGAGAAATAATTCTTAAATCACGAAAAAACAAAACAGAGGTGTTTGTATAATTGTAACTTTAGAAAGTATTGGTTCCTGGTACTTAGGGACATGTTCTGCGACATTTCAACCAGATCTCTGCTGATGATTGAGGAAGATATGTGGGTCTGGTTGGGATGGGCTCTTCTGTCAGCAGATAAAAGATCATTAGAAAGAATTCTTGATTGCATGCAGTCGAGTGTATTTAGTGTGGTGGTGAAGTAAGTAAAAGAATGTTCAAGATGCCTGGGCTGTCTCTGAAAGGCCAGGACTGGCAGTGTGACATCTGGCAGTTCACGTCCCTCAGCTTTTGTACGAAAAGAGTAATAGGAAGGCAATCATAAACAGTTTGATGGAAACTTGAAATCCAGTGATCCAGAAACTCAATTAAAACCTTCATGAGCTCCTGAAATGTCAGACTACCTTGGTTGGGGTTTTGAAGATGGACACACAGGGCAGATCTGGGAAGGTGCAAAGAAGGGCAGCTACCTGCAAGAGGACAAAGGCACAAAGCAATGTGGAATTTTTAGGGCCCTGTCTTCTAAGCCGCTGCATGTGGTGTCTCTTCTGTCTTTAGAAAAAGAGAGGCTGTCAGATTTCGAGGCAGGAAAATTGGGGGCTGATCATCTGCGCTTTCTCCCTAGGATCTCACATCTCTCCATTTGTCTTCTGCAGAAGAGTTGCAGCAACTGCGGGAACGCTACCGCTTCCTGAACGAGGAGTACCGGGCCCTGCAGGAGAGCAACAGCAGCCTCACGGGGCAGCTCGCTGATCTGGAGAGTGAGAGGTACAGCCAGCAGGCTGCTGGGGCTCTGTAGGACCCTGCTTTGGGCTTTTGCCTGCATAGAGTCGGTGAAGGCAGATGCCAGGCTAATGAATGTCCCTCTGCTCCTAGAGAGCTGGTCCTTTCCATGGTGTCCAAAGGGTATGGATGCTGCCTAGAAGCAGGCATGGGGATCCAACTATCTCAGCACTCAAGTCCTAAAATTGAGTTTTCTTTCATTCTGGGAATTGGGGTCTGGTTTGCTCTCCCTGGAGTAGATCAGAAATGATTCCTTTGTGGTCTGCGTCTAATGGTGTAGGGCCTCCAGATTGGAGCTGGCCTGACACGGGGCCCGGCCTTGAGCCCAACTGGACTAGAACTCTTAGGTCTCCCAGAGCCAAACATGCCTTGATTGAGGTGCTAGGACTTTTTCTTCACCTGCTCAGCACGTTCATTTGGGAGATAAATCACAAGAGAAGGCTCTTACCATCTTTTGCCTAAAATAAAGACATCAGGACCGAGCACACCCGGCAGGCGATGCCAGACAGAACACTTTCCCAAACATGGCTCTGGGGTTCTGGATTACAGGACACGAAGAGCAACAGAAAAGTGGCTGGAGTCCCAAATGGTAAAGAATACGATGTCAGCAGAGTCTCAGACTTCAGAAATGGATTTTCTAGAACCTGACCCTGAAACCCAGTTGTTGCGACAACAGCTTCTGGGAGCTGAAGAGCAGATGCATGACATGCAGAACAAGGTAGGGGGACAGGCGCCTTCCTGCCTCTTTTACCCTCTCCTGGCCTGTGGCAGAGACCTCTCCTTAGGCATAGGGCTGACAAAGGAGGCATGTGCTATGGCAGGCGGTGGCGCTCTGGCATCTCGCTGGCTTGCCTGATGTAAATATTTCAGTGAAAAGAATACCGTATTCTTCTAAGCCTCTTCTTAAAGTGCCTGTGGAACCTATACTCAATCAGCCCTTCCGTTCCATGTCCTGCCCAGTGTAAGGAATTGTGTTGTGAGTTGCAAGAACTACAGCATCATCGCCGGACCAGTGAGGAGGAGCAGAAGCGGCTGCAGAGGGAGCTCAAGTGTGCACAGAATGAGGTGCTTCGGTTTCAGACTTCCCACAATGCCGCCCAGGTAAACACGGCTGGGGGAAGGGCATTTGGGGAGGGCAGAAGGGCCTACGTGGAGTTGCTGCATCAGGGAAGGATGAACGCAGAGCACGGCTGTGCTCTGCTGCCTCTTGCCCTGCGATCAAGGGTACGGTCTGCTGGAGACCGGTTGGAGAAGTCACGTAGCATTGGCATCGCATTACAGAAATGGCAGTCATTGCTGAGTGTCTGCCTCAGAGAAGAAACCAAACCATAGACCCGTGGGAGCTCGTCAAGGTGTCTGCGTCTGGAAAGGAACCAAACTGGTCTGTAGAGGGGTCTGCTGTTTCTTGAGAGTAACTGTGCTACCCACATCCTCCCACCACAGAACGAGGAGCTGAAGACCAGACTCTGTGCCCTTCAGCAAAAGTATGATGCGAGCCAGGACGAGCAGAACGAGCTCTTGAAGGCACAGCTACAGCTTCAGACTGAGCTCCGGCAGCTCAAAGTCATGAAATCCACAGCCGTAGAAAGCCCGAGTGAGAAGGTAACAACAAAAGGAGGTGAGGGGCGACTTAGGTGCTAAGAGGTTTTGGGGCAGGTGGACCAGAGCAGAGAGTCACGGTAAGTGCCGCTGCCACCTGGGCAGCGCCCGGTGACCCTGCGGCCGCCCTCGAGTACTGCGCTAGATGAGAGGACAGCAGGGGGCGGGGACAAGTCGGGGCTTAGACCGTCCGTGCCTAGAGGGACTCTGGCAGAACGAGCAGGTTGAGGATCCCAGAGGTGCTGCCCAAAGCCCCCTCCCCGGCAGGAGTTAATGTGCCGGCTACAGAAGCTGCAGCTCCAGTACCAGCACATCACGTGCGAGAAGGATAAGCTGCTGGACGTACAGCGACAACTGTGCGGGGACCTGCGGTACCATGAGGCGGAGGTGCAGCGCCTCAAGGACGTCGTGGCCTCCTTCCAGGAGAGCAGTGAGAAGGTAAAAGAAACTCCAGGTGAGGGAGAATGTAGCCAGGTGGAGTCTTCTGTGAGAGCGATACTACCGAGGAGGAGGGGGCATGGTAGGAGTTCTGTGGTACAGCCATTGGCGGGGTTGTGGCGGGGGGGTGGGAAGAGGTGTTTAGTAGAAAGGTAATCTCAGAAGGTCATGGTGCTTTCAGCTTCCTTTTTTTTTTTCTTTTAAAGTTTATTTATTTTGAGAGAGAGAGAGAGTGCAACTGGGGGAGGGGCAGAGAGAGAAGGAAAGATGAGAGACCTGTGAGCTCATGACCTGAGCCTAAATCAAGGGTCGGACGTTTAACCGACTAAGCCAGCCAGGTGCCCCAGCTTCCTTTGTTTTTAAATCAGAAAATCAGCCTATAAAAAGGAAGCCCTCTTTCTTTCCCCACCTCCCCCAAAAGGAAGCCCTAGAAGGTCTGTGTGTGGAGCCCATTAGGGTCTGGTCCATCTTGGGTAGCACCCATTGGGATGAAATTGGGACTGGAAGGGACCGGGTAGGATCCCTTCGTCCCTGTCTGAGAGGAGAGAGTGCAGCTGCAGGGGCTTCTGGGATGATGGCGGGGCCTGCCTCCCCTACCCCAGAACGCAGAGATGCACACCCAGCTTCAGGAGATGAAGCGGCTGTACCAGTCCAGCAAGGAGGAGCTGGAGCGGCAGAAGCACATGTATGATCAGCTCGAGCAGGACCTCCTGCTCTGCCAGCAGGAGCTGAAGGAGCTCAAGACCACCAAGCCCATCCCAGAGGACAAGGGGAAATGTGCTAATAAGGTAATTGTGATTAAGAGAGGTGAGCTCTCCTGGGTACTTCCTCTGGAGAAAAGGAGGTGTAAGAGCAGAAGTGAAGTCATCCAACCAAGGGGCTTGCTGAGCTCCCGGTCCAGTCACAGCTGAGCATGCAAGGCAGGAAACAGAGGCAGAGTCTCGTGCTGGTAACTTTTAAACGGTTTGCCTTGATCTTGACTTTGAGTCCAAGCCACAGCTTAGTAGGAGCAGTATAGCTGGATCCGGTCTGAACACCTGAAGGTTTTGCACTTGATTCCATGTGTGTAGACATTTATACCTTGTTCTTCAAACTGTAGTGATATATTATCTTACCATTCGTGGCGAAGAGCATACACAAAAGCCCCTACACACAACTTTTATCACCGGACCTAGAAAGGGAAGGTCCAGTTTTCTCAGGCAGATGGCAGATGTTCTTGTCAGACGACACGGTCTTGTGCCCCGAGTGCTGATTGGGTATTAGAGGGACCTAGGTTCTCCCAGGGTTTATGCTGTGACTTCAGAATAGTGAAGTTCTTTAAGCTTGAGTTTTACTCTCTTTAAATTGAACAGAATACTGCTCTTTTCTCACCTCCTTTAGTAATAAATCATGGTAGTGATAAATAAGGCCTTCTTTACTCATTTTTTTCTTTTTCCATAGTGTGTAAAATGCGGGTCATTCTCAGTTACCCTGTGTTGAGCACTTTCAGCCCCTGATCCCTGATAGGAAATGGAAGGTGTTAAAATGTGATGGAGAAAAGGCACAAGATTCTCCAAAGCTGGTGGAGCAGGTCACCTTGTGCCCGATGACTCGGTGGCTCTTTCCTCTGCCAGCAGCAGGCCGTGTCCCCAGAGAAAGGCCTCAGAAGACACAGAATGGGGAGGCTATGTGGGCCACTCCAACGGTCTGCCTGCCTTTCTGCGCCCAGGCTCACATTTCCTTCTTCCATTGCTACTCAGTCTAGAGGCCCAGCTTGTCCACGACTTGCTCATCCCCTCCTCTCCTAGTAGAAGAGACTGTGGGGAGGGAGGAGCACGCCGACACAGAGGCAGCTTTTCCTCTGGTCCTGACACAGCAATGAGATGAGTGTGGTATTAGAAGGTTTGGGTTTTTGGAATCGTGGGATAATTTAGTCTTCTCAACCCAAATTTAGCAGTCGCTCGTATTTTGCTAAAGACTTAAAAAGCTGATTATGAAAACAGAATGGGGACAGATAGGGTGAAGTTTTTATTGGTAAGAAGTATAATTAGGTATAAAACCAACCGGGGATAGTGACAGTGACGGGAACTAGAACTCCCAGCAGGGCGGGAGAACAGTGTGCACCGAAGGGAAGGGCCAAAGGAAAGGAAGGTGGGGAAATGCGAAGGGAGGGACGGCGATAACCCTCCCCTCACAGGACTCTCGGGGACCGGGAGACAGAATTTACAGCACAGCCAAACGCTTCTGAGCGGCCCGCTGGGGCTTCCCGTTCGGTGTCTAAACCCGTATGGGTGCCACGTGGCTTGGGACGGTCAGTCCAAGGGGACCGCATGGGGAGGGAGCCCCTGGCGAGCCACAAGAGGCAGGAGAGCACGGAAGGGCTCTGCTAGGCACAGTGCCGAGAAATACGTCCGAGTAACCACCGTCCGCACCCGCCCCGCCCACAGTGTGACACAGTGCTATCCAGACTGACAGAATTGCAGGAACAGTACAAGGCCAGCCAGAAGGAGTTGGGGCAGCTGCAGATGGAGCAGTGCGAGCTCCTGGAGGATCAGAGGAGGATGCAGGAGGAGCAGGGCCGGCTGCAAGAAGAGCTGCACAGGCTCCCGCTCCCGTTCCCCAGAGCTGGTCTCTTCCGTAAGGTAACCCCAGCCAGGGGACGGCTGCTGACTATGGAGAGGCTGCTTTGAGAAGCTTCCCAGGTGCGACTGTACTTGGGAAAAAGAACAGGGTGGGGACTGAACCTTTTCTGAATCAGCCACTCCTCACTTGGTCACCGATCTCTTCGAGCCAGAAAGTTCACTCTAGCCGATTAGGGTTTTAAAGCTTAAAATATGCGTTGTGCCCTGAAACCTGTCCAGCTTTCTATTTAGGGTTTTAGTCCATCTGGAGAAAACTTACTCCGAGTGCGCTCTGTAAACTGCAGAATACCTGCAGACTTGTGAGATCGTGACTAGTCAGCCAGCAGGTCTCCATAGAAAAGCCACTCCCCCACCCTGACCCCGTCCCAGATGGCCGTTAAGAGACCACTCA
Source organism: Prionailurus viverrinus (assembly GCF_022837055.1). NCBI lineage: Eukaryota > Metazoa > Chordata > Mammalia > Carnivora > Felidae > Prionailurus > Prionailurus viverrinus. Next base: position 145,684,594 of record NC_062562.1, read on the forward strand.
GAGACTCCCAAGGGAGGGGTCCCCAGCAGGAAGGAGGCATGGGTCTTCCCATGTGGCCCCCACAGTTCCTGCCCGCTTCCTTCCCACTCCACCTCACAGAGTCAGGAGCTGCTTACAAAGTTACAAGACCTGTGTGAACTACAACTGCTCTACCAAGGCATGCAGGAAGAGCAGAAAAAACTGGTACAGAATCAAGAATGTGTGCTCAGAGAACAGTCAGACCTGCACGAAGAGCTACATCTTTTCAAAGAGGCTCGTTTCCAGGAAGTCTTCAAGAATCCCGATGATTCCAAATTGTCTAAGTCCTCCAAGTGTGGTCCTAACAAGGTAACCAGAACAAGAGGCAGGGGGACAGTTCTGGGGACGATAGCATGGTAGGGAAGAGGGTTCCGTGGAAGGGTCAGAGTTAGGAAGGCCTGTCTGGCCAGAAGTAAGAATGAGACTGAGGCTCTGTCCTTCTTCAGCCATGACCACCCATGGGCTCATTAAGATGTGGCGTTAGCTACGGCCTGAGGACCTCAATCAGATACGTGCCTAATCGAAGCGCTGTCAACACTGAGAACCAGGTGACCTGGGAATCTAAGCGTCTGATAATTTGATGCGGCCCCTCCAACATACCATTTTCCAGATTTATAATATCAGCTTAGTATTTGTCTGGATTCTTTGAGACTGACTCTAAGCATGTCATCCTTTTGTTATAAGCCGGCTGATAATTGACCAGTGCCACTTTTCAGTGACCAAAAACCTATGTTGGTATTCTGCATGAGACAGATCTGGGGCCGTTCATGCCCAAGGGAAGAATTCCTAACATGTGGCATTCTTGCTACTGACCACACTGTCTTCACGAAAACTTTGGTAGCAATAAGAGCCACGTCGAGGGGGGTTGGACCAAAGAATCCATGCATCTCAAGCACCAGGAAGGGGTCACGCCTCTGAGGTCATGCTGGTGGAGAGTTCCACATAAGTCTGTTCAGGATTATGGGATGCATTTGGTCTGAGGTCTTAGGGTGGGCAAGGAAGAGCAGGGGGACAGTTTCAGTCTAGGCTAGATCTGTTCATTCAAATATTAGCCTCGATAGGGAGAACAAGGGAATTGCAGAAGTCCAAGCTGAGATTTGGTCAGATTCAAGGGGCATCAGATTTCAGCCTGGGTAACACAGAGACCAGGAACCAGGTATAAAATATTTCCTTAACTGATCACATCTCATCCTGGGCATCAGCAGCCAAGAAGCCAGGCCCAGAGGGCCTGGGAAACATGCCCAGAGGCCAGATTCAGAACTGGGGCAGGAGGTACAGGGCCTTGTAGTGAGACCTTAATTCCAGGTCCCCATCTGCTGAGGGAGGAATTCTTTGTAGGCTCAATTCAAGGCCAGGGCTGATTTTAGACTTGGGGGCAGGGGAGGGGACTGAGCCCCAAGATCAGGATAATGGGTGTATCCTGACTGAGAAGAGGGGAGGGTAGGGAGCCAGAGTGTTCCTGCTACCCACTCAGCCCTGCTGCCAGGAGAGTTTCTAAACCAGAGTTTAGAAACCAGCAGAAACAGGAGCCCAGAAATCACAGAGTAGCCGCCCTGGGGGGATTTCCCCCCAGTGAGCAAGAAACCGACACATGCCAGTAGCTGGGGGCTGTTGAAGACCTAGGCTGTGGTGACTGGAGTGTGGGTGCGCAGGCCTCTGAAGTGTGCTGTCAGATGTCTGCCCCAGGAGGGGCGCAGCTAGAAGCGTGGCAGTGTCTGGAGTAATGACAATGTCTCCCCCCGCCCACTCCTGGCAGTCCAAGATGATCATCGCCCAGATACAGGCTCTGCAGGGGCTGTACGAGAGCACTCAGACCGAGCAGGAGCTACTGCAGCAGGAGCAGGGCAGGCTCCTCGAGGAGCGGAAGAGGCTGCAGGCCGACTTGCAGCTCTGCCTGGAAGAGATGCAGCTGCTCCAAGTCCAGTCCCCTTCCGTAAACAGGAGCCTTGAGTCCTACCAGAAGACCTACGGCGGCATGGCCGCCAGCACCGAGTACGATCGTAAGAGCTACGGTAGCAGCGTTGATGACAGCGAGAGCTATCACAAGAGTTACGGTAGCACCCAGGCCAGTGATGAGAGCTTTCTCAAGAGCTACGACAGCAGCACCAGTACCCACAAGACCTGTGATAGGAATTACAGCAGCAGCAGCAGCAGCGTCACCTATAAGAAGAGTTACGGTAGCAGCAGTAGCTCTGACACCTGTTACAAGAGTTACGTCAGCAGCATTGAGGATGAACCTGCTGAGCCTGAAGATGTAGAGGTAAAAGTAGCCAGATGAGAGGTCTCACAGGGACAGAAGGCTCTTGTGCTATTCAGAGAGAAGTCCATCAGGGAAAGGTGCAAGAAGTGAGGTGGGCAGCGGGGTCGGAGGTGAGCTGGGTAACTCACTGGAAGTGAATGAGGCGCTCCATGTGTCTGATATGGAGATGCTGCCATCACAGTGCTGCTGCTTCGTGGGAAGAAGTACAGAATTCGCCCCAGGGCAGTTTCAGATCCTTGTGGCCATTATTCTGTACCCACGAAAAGGCCTAGCAAAGAGAGCGGGCGGAGGGCAGGTGCTTCTCAGGGTGCAGACGTTACTCCCCCACCCTCCGCAGCGCTGTGAGGACATGGTGGCCAAGGTGTTGATCAAGCTGCAGGGAGTGCAGGCCATGTACCAGCTCAGCCAGGAGGAACACGACCAGCTGCAGGAGCGAATGAAAAAGCTGCTGGAACGGCAGAAGGAGCTGAAGGAAGAGCTGGATGCCTGTGAAAAGGAATTCAAGGAGTGCCTGGAAAGCCGCGAGAAGCCTGTTGCCTCCTCAAATGACAGGAACGAGGTAACGGCTGTCTGGGAGGCAAGGTTTCTTCTAGGAGCCCCTAGAGCCAGAGGAGGTCCTAGGTCCTGGCCATTTTGGAGAGGCTGAGGAAAGAGGGCCAGGAGCTCACTGCTTGCTCTCGCTCCCAGGAACGGAGCAGGGACTGAATCCCAGGAGGCTGGGCAGTCTGCTGCGTCACTGGCGGACATTCCTCAGGTGCTCACTGTCCTGAGATTTACTCACCAGGACTCTCAGAATAACTTTTCTCTTTTTCCTTTTGCCACTCTTCTCCTTTGCCGTGTCCCAGAGCACTTCTATAGAGTTGTATTTTTTTTCACCTTGAGTTATTTTTGGGTGTATTGGTCCTGTGTCTTCAACTAGACTGTGAGCACCTCAAGGGCAGAGCCTTGCCTCCTCTTGGATCTCTTATAATGCCAAGAAAGGTGCCCTGCATCCATGAGGAATGGGACAGAAGGCATCATTTCTGCCCTAGAGCAGTCCACAGTCCAGCGGGGCTCACTGTATATGCGTGGGAGAGTCTAGAGAGCAATCAGCATGTGGGCCTAGGTTGCTTAGTATCGCTACCTACCAAGGAGCCTGTGATGCCAGAAGTCGGGAAAGACGAAACCAGAGGTTAGGGAGCAGGATTGGAATGTGCCTCTGTTTCCAGGGCGAGGCACTGGAGCCCAGGTACACTCTCTGGAGTGGACAAGAACACGGTGTCTTAGGCAGTTGTACCTATTCGAGAACTTGCTTGGGTGAAGCAGGTGTCTGTAATAAAGTCGTGGGGTTCAGAAGGGGTAGCCCTCTAGCTATTCCCCGGAGAGGTCACAGTAAAAACATAATTTAAATCCTCCTTTTTTGAAGATGTTAGAGGTAAATCAGCAGGGGCCTCAGGTTAGAGAGAAACTATTTGCGGAACCGCTTTAGAGGCTCGCCTTCCGCAGGTTGATGTTCCCTCTCTCGCCTACTTCCCCGAGGGCCTCAGCAGGGGAATGTCTCGGCAGGATGGGGGCCGAGGTTACCTGTGAAGATGACAGGCTGGCCGAGGGGGTGGTGCTGGGGGTGACTGGCGCTCCACCACCAACAGATCAAAGAGCTGCAGGCCAAGCTGCGGGAGCTGCAGCTGCAGTATCAGGCCAGCATGGACGAGCAGGGGCGGCTTCTGGCCGTGCAGGAGCAGCTGGAGGGACAGCTGCAGTGCTGCCAGGAGGAGCTGCGCCAGCTCAAGGAGAGGTCCTCTGTCGCCACAGAAACCAAGGGGAAAAACGGCAATAAGAATATGAACAAAAATGCCAACGGGGTTAAAAATAAAAAGGTGACCAAACCAAGCCTGGACGGCTCTGAGTACAACTGTGAGGACGAGAAGGTGAGTGATAACCCTAGTGCCCAGATAAGCAGAAAGGCAGGGGAGACCTTGGGAAGAAAAATCATCTGCACCACCGTTCCGACCAGGTGAGGCATTTGTAGAGAAGCTGCTGGTCTCTCTGACGTGTTAAGAGTAGTTCCCTCTTGGTAGCAGTTGGGTCTTTCACCCTTTTCCGGTGAAATTTTTTAAGGGGAGTGGAATACAGACCACTTCGACCTGGAGGCACAGCCCCCAAGGCCCATCGCCCCTGGGTTGGACGACTGCTCCAGCGAGCTCAGCCCAATCTTCTGGGGCCCCTTTTCTTCCTGGGTTATGTGCCCAAGAGAGGAACCAAATGGATGAAGAGAGAGGAATTTATTCAGAGCAGTTGGAAATAAGTGAGAGAGAGGATTGGGTAAAATAGGAGTCACAGTTGCCCTGCGGGGGTAGGAAGTAGCAGTTGAGGGACAGAGCTCAAGAATGTAGCTGTGGTAGCTGTCTGAGGTGGCCGGTGGCCGGTGGCCAGACGGCTGTGTGGGGCCCGAGGCTGGGCATGACTGCCCTCCACACTATGCGCAGGGAGAGACCTGGTACCAGAACGTGGGGCTGCTCACGCACCGTGACATGCTGGGAAGCAGGGTGCTCTTGAGATAGTCCAGCTTTGTCGTGAAGGGAGTCATCTTCACAGGTAACCGCAGCCCCCATCCTGCCCTGCCTCCACCCTGCAGAGTCTGGAGGTGGTGCTCTACTACAAGGCCAACCACATGGATTTATATGATCTAACAAAAGAGGAAATGGAGGAGGGAAAGAAGGAAACCAAAGAGGAAACGAAGCAGGAGTCCTGGGAGGAAGTAGCTTCTCAGGCATCAGACCCTGCCGAGGTGAAGTCCACGGAAGATAAAGAGGGGGCTTATGAAGAGTCCCAAGAGCAGGGGGGCACGGAAGAAGACAACAAAGATGAGAGTGACGACGCTTGCCCTGAAGCTTCAGAGGAAAACAGCCCCCTCAAGCTTTCTGAAAACAAAAAGGTAACCGCAGTCCAAGACTGGATCAGGTGGGAAGTGGGCTGTCGGGCTCAGGTGCCCGAGGATGGACTCCCGCAGGAGGAGAAGCCGGCAAGCCCTGAGGCGTGGCGCTCAGGGACAGTGGAGATGAGCCGGGAGTGGCGGAGACGGTCTCTCCGTGGGAGATGGCAGGCTTAGACCGATCTGCTGTGGACCTGGGTCTCAAAGATCCCTTTTTTGGAAACCAGGGTGGGCTCACTGCAGTCTGACCTTTCATCTATGTGGTAGCGCTTGTTCCTTACATCAGGAGGGTTCTTCACCCTTCCTCTAGCGCTGCGCTGAGAACGCGGATGGTGTGAGATCTAAAGGCTGTTTGTCAGCCTGGGCAAGTCGCTCTGTCCTGCTTCCCCAGGGTGCCCTATGAGGTTGACCTCTGTTGTTGCTGTTAGGGATGTGGGGAGGCTGGTGTTGGCTTGCGGGCTCCGTATATCACAGGGGCATGAGGTGGGGAGCTGGGGGTGGTCAGAAGTAGAATATTTCAGTCCGTACGGCAGGGGCGTTGACCAGTCTGAGGAAGGGCAGCCAGAGCCCTAACCAAATTAGTTGCTAGATCTTGAGAAGTTGGGATGGGAGTTTCCTGGGTGATTTACCAATTGTACAAAAGTGTTTCTGTGTTTTAACTACTGGTACATCTGTACAGGAATGTACCAGCTGAATTCCTGCCCTGGTTGAGGTTAACTGGGGGCTCTGATTCCTTGAAGAGTGAGTACTTCCTGAATAAGTCCTTGGTTTGCACTACAGGCTCTTTCCATCTCTCTGAACACAGGGGAAGAAAATAAGTCTCTTGTGGTGGGACATCCCAGTCAGCTCTAAGGCTACCTGGAATTTTCTGGTAGCTCAGCAGTTGTCAGCACTGGCTCACAACCCAGCGTGCAGCTCTCTGTTGACCTTGTGTCAGAGAACCATTACTTAGGATGTAAAAAGTAGGAGCAGCCGCATCCTCTTCCCCAGTGTTCTGTTTCTTTGAATTCATCGTATTCCACCACACGATGGGTCAGAACCTCCTAGATTTCCTTGTCTTGGGTGCCACATCTCTAAATGTCAAAACGGATTCTTGTGCTTTGAAGTCGAGCACATTCCTCGTTGGCTACATATGGAGGTGTCCCTTTGCCTCATAGGTCCTGCATCTTTTGCAGGCAGATCTGATGGCATGTGTGATACTACCTGCAAATTCACTTTCTCTCTGGAAGATTGTTGCAGTCAAAGAACTAGCACTTCTCCACTGTTAGCCTGGTTTAGTGCATTTTGTCTCACAACAACGGCATTAGACTCCTAGGGGGTCACAGGGATCAGAGCCCAGAACACCGAGACTCGGTGGAGAGCAGCCAGAACATGTGGCCTCACAAAGGGACAGGTGGCCTGGCAGGAGACTGGCTCTTCCCTGAATGACCTGGAAGTGTGCATCCTCCTCATCTGGAGAGCCCAGCTTTACCCTCGGAGCTTCACTTTTCCAGAGTTACTGACCTGCAAGAAAGGTCTAGTGCAGATAACCCCTGCTTGACAAGATGCGAGAGGGGTATGACAAGCCAGGAAACGACCCACCACCTGATTCAGACCTAAGCAGCTGCTTAACCCGTTCAGGTTTGCATCTTCCGCAGGCCGCCAGTGGGAAGAACCAGGCCCGGGCGCAGAGAGGAGATGCGGCTGCCCTCGCTACCTGTTTAACCTCTTGATCTCTTTCTCTTTTCCCTTTGTTTTCTCATCCTCATTATCCATTGGATTCATATGTTTATGTCTTTTTATACCACCCCTCATCTCCTGGCCTCTCCTCGTGCTTCCTTCTCATTTGATATGTCGCAGCCATCCCCTGCCCCCGAGCCCCCCATCTTCTCCTTGCCTCTCGTAGGCCTGGTGGTCATATCGGCTTTGCTCTGGTGCTGGTGGGCCGAGACGTCGTCCTAACGCAGGTACTGGTATCGAGTCCTCTCCTCCTGAGGGGTAGAGGGGGGGTGCAGGTTGCCCTGGCCTCTCCTCTTTCCTTTTTCTCTCGCTTGCTTGCTTCTTGCTTTAGTCCTCTGACAACAGATTACTCAGGGCTGAGTTTTCGCCCTGGCTTCTCCTTGGGCTACTGCAAAGCCCGTAGCATCCCTGAGCACGTCTTCCTGACACACAGCGAGTGGGAATGCATATCGCTGACATGGCTTGAGTTTCTGTTTTCTGGCTGGGAAAACTCTGGATGATCCCAGCACTGTTGCCACTTTGAGAAATGCCTGACCACTTCTGATGAGCTGATGTCTGTCCGCAAGGCTGGCCTGGGTGCTCTTTGTCTTTGTTTAGCCCCAGAGCCAAGCTCTCGACTGCTGTCGCCACCCAGGACGGCAAAGTAAGGAATCGCTGCCTCCCCCATTGAGTGAGAGAGGAGTTCTGGAGAGCTGTGACCAACCCCAACCCTAATCCTAAACCCCCTCTCAGGGGCATTTGGAGGAGGGCAGCCTCAGTTTGTCCTTCAAACATGGTGAAAGTAGCACAGAACCCCCCGCCATATTATGTGCTTTCTACTGAGAAGTTCTCTGCTTTGGGACTTCTGGTCTTCAGAAAAATCAGAACAAGAACGCCAGGAAATGTTTTATAGTTCTCTCTTTATCCATTTTGGGGGCCAGATTCTATTGTAATTGGCTTCCCAAGCCAGGCTTTTTGGAGAGAAAGTGGTACTGGTGAAAAGAATGAGGTGCGAGGATTCTCAGGGCACCAAGGCTGACATATTCTGGGCGCCTTCCACTTGGCTGCGGTCCATGTAATCTGGTCTGTCAACAGGATACCAAATTTAGGAGGCAGACTGTGGTCTTGGGGCCCAAGGTAGAGCCCTAGGGTTCCACCTATCTTCAGAACCCATCAGTTCTCTCCTGGTCTGTTCTGGCTCCTTTCTCCTGCTCCCCCCCACCTCCACCACACCTCCCCTTCCCTTCTCACCCCTGCAAATGGAGTGGAGCTGGCTTAATGCACAGGTTAGGGTGGCAGCTGAAGCTTATGTTGGTAGCACTTTCCTCCTTCCTTTTCCCCTCAGATTTTTCCCTCTTTTTCCTTTCTCCTTCCTCGTCTTTAAGGCACTCCAGTTATTAACTCCTTTAGTGACAGGGTCTCTCCCTGTACCTGTTCTCCCTCTGTCCACATCCAGATTTCTCAGTCCCTAGGGGAGGAGACCCAAAGCACTCAGCCGTAACCTTTCTCCACCTCAGCCAGGCCCCAGCAGAGTGAGAGGAAGGAAGTCCAGGGTCAGGGTGCTCTGGGGAGCCTGGCTGTGCCTCGCTCTGCAGCTCCCCGTCCAGGAGCTGAGTGTAGTACTGTAGGAACGTGGCCGACAGGTGGTCAGAGAACCTGGCCAAGTCTGTCCCTGCCTCGTACCGCTCAGTCCCAGTAGGCAAAATGCATAATCAGAATGTTAATTTCTTCAAATAAAAGCAAAGGACAGTAAAATCTCTGCCTTCCTAATGTGAAAATCACCTGAGTTCATGTTTATGAAAGTGTTTCATAACTGATAAAACACCACAGAGATAATTTAAAAAGAAATACACTTAACATAATACATGCTCTGTGCCAGGCACTGTTCTAATTACCTTATGTATATTAACTCATTTAATCTTTGCAACAACCCAATGAGGCAGCTTTTACTATTTTATATGTAATACAACTAAGGCATAGAGAGGCCGAGTAATACAGCCACCGAGCTGTGAGGTGGATTCTAAAGACTGATATTAGCAACAGATAAAATTCCAGTCCTGCTTCCCCCTTAACCATCTCTCCTCATTTTGAGCAGTTTTCCTTGGTTGCTTCCATGTAATTAGGAAGACCCCACGCTTGTCTTCACACAGCTTCCAATCGCATTAGCCCTCTTGACAACTAGAATCAAACCTTGTTAACTTCCTGCATGTATTGTTTACAGAGCTCCTTTGCATGTTGCATGTGCTAAGCATCCTCCCCCCATCCTCTACCTGCAGTTGGTTTTTTGGATCTGAGGCAGAACTTTTTATTCATCCCTATTAGGTATAGTCCATTGATGTAATCTGTGAAGTTTTTTGTTTGTTTGTTTGGTTGGTTTTGAGAGAGAGAGAGAGAGAGAGAGAGAGAACATGTGAGCACATGCACGAGCAGGAAAGAGGCAGAGGGAGAGGGAGAGGGAGAGAGAGAATCTTAAGCAGGCTCTATGCCCAGCTCAGAACTCGATCTCACGACGTTGAGATCATGACCTGAGCCCAAATCAAGAGTCGGATGTTTAACCAACTCAGCCACCCAGGTGCCCCTGTTTTTTCTTTTTTTAATCTTGACCCTGTGGTTTCAAATTACCCATTTCCCTGCCAGCTCTACACCCTCCTCAGGGGTGACCAGCCCACCTCCATATGTTCGCACACATTAAAGTGAGGGCCGAGCCTCCGGAGTGTTGTCTTTTCCAGGCTCTCTTTTATCTAGCTCCTTGGTCACTTAACAAATGGTCACACAGCAAACTGTGCAAGCATCCTACTTTTATTTCCTCCTGTTCTCCCCAAGATCATGGAAAATCTGTCAGATGTCTCAATAAAGTCCAAAACCATTTCTTTGATCTGTCAACTTAGTAACCCGGGCTGAAAGGAAAGCCTGACGTGACTTACCAGCCCTCCACTCAGCCAGTCTGGAACTTGCCTCTGACTGGTATAAAGGGTACCAGTTCACATTTATGGGTCCAGCTCCATAAATGTCCTCCTTCAAGAACATCAGACTGACATATATATGTATTTAATGTTTTTATTTATTTTTGAGAGAAAGAGCATGCAAGTGGGGCAGGGGCAGAGAGAAAGAGGGACAGAGCATCTGAATCAGGCTCTGTGCTGACAGCAGAGAGCCCGATGTGGGGCTGTGAGATCATGACCTGAGCTGAAGTCAGACACTTAACTGACTGAGCCCCCCGGGCACCCCTCGCCTGACATTTTTAGCAGTATATATTAGTATATAAGCATCTGAGCATGTACATATTTTTCCTAGCTTCCTTTCCAGTTCTTTTTTTTTTTGTTTTAATTTTTTTTAATGTTTATTTGTTTTTGAGAGAGAGAGAGAGAGAGCAAGCAAGGGAGGGCAGAGAGAGAAGGAGACACAGAATCTGAAGCAGGCTCTAGGCTCTGACCTGTCAGCACAGAACCCAACGCGGGGCTCGAACCCATGAGCTGTGAGATCATGACCTGAGCCGAAGTTGGATGCTCAACCAACTGAGCCACCCAGGCGCCCCTCCAGTTATTTTCTTACATAAATTACTCCCTGTATCTGCTTCCAGCATTGTTTCGCTTTCCATTTCATTTGTTCTGTTCTTTTTGGTAACTATTTCTACAAATGTGAGAGATCTTGCTCTTTATAGTTGACTTAAAATCCTCTTCTTAGATCCATTATTCTCTAAGCAAATGCTTTCTTAGGATCAGTGGGCTATCCTCTGTTCTTGCCGAAAATCATCCTGTTATTACACCATAGCTATGACTCAAAACCCAAATTCTGTCTTTCAAGTAATGCAGTAAGAAAAAGTAACAAAAATAGAAACTATTTCCCTAAGTATGTATTTTCTTGTCCAGGATTTCATGTTCCCTAAATGATGCTTCTTTGCTGTCCCACGAACCAGCAGGATTTGCTATGGTCAGTGGAGTCTGGAAGCCTCAGTGCACCGGCACATGCTCAGGAAGTCAGTCAACACGCTGGTGACCGGGGATGTTTTCAGGACCCTGGCATTTGCCGCCCAGGGCCAGTGACTGGCTTCCTTGAGTTTTCTCAAACCAGCAGCATTCTCCACAAAAGGTCTGGGCTGCCTCTGAACCTCATATTTGCCTGCACTCCGCGGTGCGCCCTTCATTCCCCCTCAGTCTTACCATTTTGACCGAGTTCATTTCTCCTGCATGAAGCCAGTGAGGCACTTCCGCTTTCCCCAGAGGGCCCCGTTTACCCTCTTTTCCTTGTCTTTTTTCTTGATCCTTTCTCATCGCAACCATCTGGATGCTCTTTGAAGTCTGGCTCCTGAGCTGGCTTCTACACACACGAACGGGTATTCTCTTCATTCCGTGGGGCCTGAATACACGGAGTCACCTCGGGTGATACGCATAGCGTTGTTCCAGATACCTAGTGCTGCCGGAACTAGGACTGCACTGTCTTCAGCAGTCACCCAGGAAGTGAGAGAGACCCGGACCAGGAGGTTCCTGATGTCTCTCCAGCGCCAGTAGGCAGGGAAACCTCTGGCTTAGGGAAGGGTTCAGAAGGCTGGGCACTCACCATTTGTCTTTGGTCCCCACAGAACATGTTTGGGATGTGGAAGCCTATCGTGTTCTTGGCTATCGCGGCTGTGGCTCTGTATGTGTTACCCAACATGCGACCGCAGGAGTCAGAGTTCTGCCTCACGGAGTGATGGCAGACCTGGGCCAGCGTCGGGGGCAGATCCCCAGCGGCCGCTGCCCTCACACTGTGCCAGAGTCCCCACCCCACCCGTGTGTCCCGTGTGTCCCCATCTCCTCAGCCTCAGTCACCCAGGCTGGAAAGGTCATGGGGAGCTGCTGGCTGCCATCTCCTGCCTTGTATAAGAACCTGGGTTCCGTGTAATTAAATATCAACCTAATTACATGAGACTCTGTGGCCTTTTATTTGCGAAACACCTCACAACACAACCAGAACAGAGCAGTTCCCCTTTAACGGGGTACCTCACATACGGACCGGGCTCCTAAATATGATTTCTCACCCTACAGGGGACCTCAGAGATGAGGGTGGCTCCTCGCGTTGCCAGCCAAATCGCAGATGCCTTGGTCTGCACATATAAACCCTATCTCCAGCAGCTCATCCGAACACAGAGAAATGGAATGAGCTGGACACTGTGTGAGGGGGGGCAAGTGACTTGCCCTTAGGTCCATGCCCACACCCATCTGCTGTGAGAAGAGTGCCCTGAGAAGATCTGCATCTGAGCCTTCGTGGCTCTGCCCTTGTGATGCCTCATGGGATTCGCTCTCAGAGAGGACTTACTGTCATGCAGAGTCTGACGGTGAACAGGTGGCACACTCAAGAGCCTTAACTTGAAGAGTGTTTAAATGAAGGGACTCTGTACACAGGCAGAGTTAGAGAAGCAGCAAGGAATAGTGAAATCCCCAGATACCAGCAACAGTGTCTCCCATCACAGACCTGAAGGAGAGGGGAGGAGGGCAGGGCTAGAGGACTGGAAAGGGGCCCCGGACCCACAGAAGGGTACGGCCCTTGTCAGAGCCCGACACCCTCTCCCCCCACCTGTCAGCTTCCTAATGGCACTTCTCATTGGCTGATCCCAGCTGCGAGCCAGAGAGCAGCGATGCCCAGGTGACACAGGTCAGTCTCCTGGAATTCGGAGTAGGGCAAAGGATGGAGAGGGGATCAAAGTGGAGATAGAATGATAAGGATAATTTATGAGTGTCCTTGGTTACCGTCGTTGCTGTGGAACCCTCTGTGATTGGTTGTTCCATATGAATGTTTCCATAGGAGAGCCCTCAAGTGCATTCATAAGCCACAGTGGACAAAATGGCGCCATGACCGCTGGTTTCCCGGAACGCCTCTCTGCCTCTTTTCTACCTGATGCCAAAGGAGTTTGTTCCATTCACCCAAATGTCCGAAGTAATGTACCTATAGAGCATGTACTGTAGTGGGCGCTGCCAAGCATTAAATGAATTCACTTCTTCCCTGGCCTTTTCCTAGGGGGCCTGGGGCCAGTTCTAAAATCGTGATCAGTCACTGTAAACAGGGCTGCACCTAGGCAGATTGAGGGCATTGCCACGCATTCCTTTCTCTCCCTTTAAATGACTCCTCTTTGAAGGCAGTGCTGATTTGGGGTGGCCTAGCTCCTTGCAATTCCGAGTGTGGTCCACAGACCAGCAGCATCAGCGTCGTTAGCTTGTTAGGCAGTATCTCAGGCCTCACATCAAACCTACCAACACAGAATCTGCATTTTAACGAGGTCCCCAGTTGATTAGTATGCGCACTAGAATTAGAAAACTGCCCTCAGCGACATTAGGTTGTGTGTGCTCAGTTGTGACCTAAATTGAAGAAATTCCTTCACAACCCATCCGGTACCACTGGCCCCTTGCTGTTGAGTGTAGGTAGGGGGACCCTATTTTTAATCCACTTTAGTCCGGCCACCAGTCGGCTGGAGAACATATGTGGTGGAAAGGACTGGAAGATGACTTACCAGTGAGGATCACTGATTTAACTTGGAATTAGAAGCCAAGATGGAGGTCACGGTCTGGGAGGCAGTGAGCCTCCAGTTAGGACTGCATCCCATCCTTCCCAGGCCTGAGCCTAGAGCCTGAGCAATGCGCAGGAAAGTGGTCCTGCTTTTCTTCCCCCAGCCCTTTTGCTCATTTTAGAAAGCCGTCCTCTTCATCATTTGGGTCTTTGTGCCTCCTGGTCTTGTTGATATACTGTTGCCAGAATAAAGAGGACTCTCTGTGTTGAGTGTGAAACAGCCACTTGAGCTAGCTTTAAGTCCACAAGGGTGTCTCTTAGAAGCCACCACCAGGCACGCATCCAGGCCGAGGTACAGCTAGAACCAAACACCTGGGGGCCTCCATCTGCCCACTGCTGTGCTCTGCACGACTCTTCCCTTTCTGCACAACAGCCCCTCTGCTCGCTCTCCCCGGGCCACCACCTGCCACTCCTGGGGAGTTCTAAGGATCAGAAGTAGTCTGGCTCCAATTCTGGCAGATGCAGTGTTAAGATACAGGGAAGAGAAGGGAAGGGAAGGGGGGAACAGTGTAGTGATCCCGGCAACGGACTCTACAGGGGATAGGGACGGCTGTGAGGAAGCGCCTGCTCACTAGAACCTTCGTGGCCCAGGGGCGCCTGGGTGGCTCAGTCGGTTGAGCACCCGACTTCGGCTCAGGTCATGATCTCACGGTTTGTGGGTTGGAGCCCCGCGTCGGGTTCCGGGCTGACAGCTTGGAGCCTGGAGCCTGCTTCCGATTCTGTGTCTCCCTCTCTCTCTGCCCCTCCCCCACTCATGCTCTATCTCTCTCTACCTCTCAAAAATAAAGAAATGTAAAAAAAAAAAAAAAAAAAAAAAAAGAACCTTCGTGGTCCATAAGGCACCAGCACAGGAAACAAACTTACTTTTTTCTGGTCACCTATTAGCTGCGAAGCACCGAGCTAATCACCTCGCATGCTCTCTCTTCTCATCTTCACACTTCAAAAATCTCCTAATCTCCTACAAGGGTACTATTAACTCCATTTTACAGATTCGAAACTGAAGCCCCAAATCATTATATTACCTGCCGGAGGTGGCAGAGCCAGAATTGAAGAGGGCTATGGATCTTTCTATCCTACCAGAGTGTCCCCGGCACATAAGTCAGGGCCACAGTCAGTATCACTGACTGATCAAAGTGCCAACTATGAACTTGGCCAACCTGGTATCCTCATAGGTGACTCTGGAAGTGTCCCCGACTCCAGAAAAACAAGATTTTCAAACACATCCCATTGGACCTGGTCACTTAGATTCTGCTCACCCCAAACCATGGCCAAAGTCAGCAGCTGACAAGCAGTGCCCCTTGATGGGAAAGGCAGGGCCAGGTGAATAGCCAGGCAACCTGGTCTCTTGAGACAGGTCAGTGGGTGGTGAGTCAGGGGGTTATAAAAGGCGTATGGCCCCAGCCAGCTCTGCCCCAAATACTCAGCTGATGAAACCCCCTGCAAACCCCTCTCTGCGCCCCTGCCTGACTCAGGGAGGAGGAGCACATCAGCCCTCCTCAGGGAGGGGGGGGGCCCACTTGGCAGGCCCCAGGACTAGCATTGTGCACGGTTTGTTCCAGCACTGATGGCTGTGCCTGGGCTCATGGGCTATATTCAGGGCTGAGTCACCAGCCTGCTCCTGGGTCAGGCTGACTATGACTGGCTGGCTGGGGCCTGAGTCAGGCCCCGATTTATCCTGGAGAGCAACAGGTTCGGGTTTCTGCGGGAGGGGGTGAGAAGGATGCCGGGAACCATCCTTGGCACTGGGCACCCTTGTCTGCCAACCATTCACTTACTCCTCTGGGGCTGCACACAAACCTCTCTTGCAGGGAGGGTAGGAGAAGAGGGAGAGAGGGGAGAAAGAGAGGGTAGGCTACACTTGGGAGTTCTTTCTTCACTCACTGGCTTCCCTCTGAAATCCCCCCTCCTTAACGGATGCCCTCAACTTACTGAGGGACCTCAGGTAATGCCCACAAAACAGGACTGTGAGCCATTAGAGTTTGTAAAGAGGCTGTCAGCTCCAAGCAAACCCACCCTACTCCTCTCTCTCCTCCCCAGGAGAGCTGTCTCAGATCTGTACCTCAGTTTCCTCATCTGGGCTTCAATGACAACCTCGCTGAACCCTGAGCTGGCACCTCAGACTGGGTGTCAAATGTCTACGTTTTTACACACACACACACACACACACACACACACGCACACCCCTCCCTCCCTGTGAGACGGAGCTATGTGTCATGTGTCCCTAGCTGGGCATCTCTCCACAGGAGAGCTCAGCCTCTCAAGTAGATGGTCAGTACTGATGCCTGATGGTTGGTTTTGGACATGGGACAAAGGTGGCATGGGGGGGAATGAGAGTTCTGGAGATGGGGGCGTGCCAATAGGAGAGTGGGATTCCTGAGCACCTCGTCACAGGCAGCCGACAGAACATGAGCCGCAGGGCCCAAGCTATTTATACCTCCCCTGTCATTATCAGGGCCCCCAGAGCTCCCCCCTCCCAAGCCACGCACAGCAGGTCCCTCTTCTGTTTCTGGTCCCTTCTCTACTCCTCCCCCTCCCTACCTAATGAGAAGGGAAAGAAATCATTCATGGACTCCTTTTGCCATAAGCACTGCCCCCCCCAAAGCCCCCCTTTTTCTGAACTCCATAACAGGGGCTGCCTTCATTCTGCCCTTGAAGAGACAGCCCTCAGAGATGCCCACTGTCTTCTTCCTTTCCACACTGCCTGGGGGTAGAAGAGGAATAAGATAGAATGATTCACCTAGAAGGTCCCAGAACCTTCTCAAATGTCAATCATCAAACAGCTTGAGTTGGGGAATGTCTGGCCCAACCTTACTGTGTCAAGAGGGATGGGGCAGCTGAGGAAGTTTGGCCTAAAAGGGGTACCAGGAGATATGGAATACATGTACGCTACACAGAATTGCAGGCTATATATTCTCTATATAAGTACATTTGATAGCTCTTTCCCCTCACTCCAAGCAGCTCCTCTGAGTGCCTCAGTTTCCTTGCTGTCACCAT
Source organism: Prionailurus viverrinus (assembly GCF_022837055.1). NCBI lineage: Eukaryota > Metazoa > Chordata > Mammalia > Carnivora > Felidae > Prionailurus > Prionailurus viverrinus. Next base: position 145,701,015 of record NC_062562.1, read on the forward strand.
ACCCTAGGCCTCCAGCTGCCCTTGGCTTACCCTGAGCTCGGTCCCGCCTAGGCTTTCTGGCTGGCTCCCTTGGGCTCTCCCTGCCCACCAGCCCCGTCACGTTTCCCCTTGGCTGTTCTGGGCAAGGCTCTCCCTGTTTCTGTCTGGCTAACCCGCCCTTTTGCTGGAAGGATCTGCCTTGCGGCCCAAATGGGCACATTGCCCAGGGGGCTCCCTGGCACAACGGGCAGTCTCTCCTTGCCCTCTCATCACCTTGGTTGAGTCAGACATGGAGGGGGGACACGGTGTGACTCATTGGGTACTATCTTCCTGAGCTCAGCTTCATTCTGAGGGGATGAGGCCAAGCAGGCTGGTGACAGGGACACTGAGTCAGGGGCAGCCTCAGTCTTTCCCCTGGGACCCTGGGTTTGGGCTTCAAATGAGGCTTTTCTACCTGTAAAGTGGAGCACCCCCAAGCCTTCTTCCTAATCGGCCTGGGCAGTGTCCCTGCTTCCTTTCAGCCCATCTGTACACAAGCACACACACTTCCTTTCCCCTGCAGGTGGACAATACCCTGGGCCAGGAGCCAGGGCTCCCAGGCCCTGTCAACGGCCCTGCCACCAATTCATCCAGAAAATTCTGTCAGCACGACTTCAGTGTGTTTTGCCCCAACCGCTGGCCTCAGTTTCCCCATTATGTCTTTAGTCCCACAGCGTATGAAGGGGGTGTATTTCATCTCCGTCTGGCGACGCTCAGTTTGGGGGTATAGGGTGCGCTCACCCCTCGCCTTTCAGCTCTGCGATCCACCTCCCCAGAGCGGCTGCGCAGGACGGAGCCCGCCTGGGCCGCAGACCCAGGCCGAGGCTGGGGGGCGTGTGTTGGGGGTGGGGGGAGCCCTCCCGCCACCCGGGCCCTGTGGGGGGAGGGGAGGAAGGAGGCGGGGCCGCCCGCTCCGCTCAGCCCCCACCCGCGGGCCGGGCGGCATTCCTGGGAGGCCGGCGCTCTGACGTGGACTCGGGGGCCGCAAGCGCGGCGTGGGGGGGGCGCGGCCCCAGGGGCTTCTTAAACCCCCCGCCCCGGCCCGGCCCGCACTTCCCGAGCACTGCTCCGCCCCCGGAGGGAGAGAGAGAGACACAGAGAGAGAGAGAGAGAGCGCGGCCGAGGAGCCGAGGAGGCCAGCCGAGTCCCACTAGACAGGGCGCGAGACAAGTTGAGAGCAGCGCAGCGCAGAGCTGCGAGTCCCGCGGTCGCGCCCCGACAGCGCCCCGACAGCGCCCCGACAGCGCCCCGACAGCGCCCCAGCCCCAGCCCGAGCCCAGCCCGAGCCCAGCAGGCAGAGCAGCCCCCGCCCCAGCCCGCGCCAGCATGATGAACAACAGCAGCTACTCAGAGGCCGCCGGCCTCGGCCTGGGCGACGAGGTGGACGACATGCCGTCCACGGAGAAGGACCTGGCGGAGGACGCGCCGTGGAAGAAGATCCAGCAGAACACGTTCACGCGCTGGTGCAACGAGCACCTGAAGTGTGTGGGCAAGCGCCTGACCGACCTGCAGCGAGACCTCAGCGACGGGCTGCGCCTCATCGCGCTGCTCGAGGTGCTCAGCCAGAAGCGCATGTATCGCAAGTTCCACCCGCGCCCCAACTTCCGCCAGATGAAGCTGGAGAACGTGTCCGTGGCCCTCGAGTTCCTGGAGCGCGAGCACATCAAGCTCGTGTCCATCGGTCAGTGCGGGCGAGCAGTGCACGGACACAGCGGGGAGGGGGAAGTGCCCCAAGAAAGGGCTGGCCCCTGGGGGCGGCGGACACAGGTGCTGGGTGGGTGCCGGGAGCTGAGATAGGACAGAGAGTGGCCCCCTGGCCCAGGGAGAGGGCCCTGGTCCCTGCTTTCCTGCCATCAATGCGGGCCATATGGGCAGTGCCTTCACACCCCTCTGTCCCTTCAGCGGAATATTGGGGTTCCCCAGGGGAGTCCACACCTTACCGTTTCTAAGTCGTCCAGCTCAGCCTCCCGGCACACACTCCCATCAACCCGCCTCTACTCATTGTCCCCTTTCTTGCCATGGGGCCATCCCAGCCCATGCTTGAGAAGACAGGGTGCCCATTACTGATTCCTGGGGGGCATTTACTCCCTAAACAAAGCAAAGAGCTTCTTTGCCTCCCAGCACGTCCATGGGGGAGAAGCAGGCTGAAGGCAGGTCAGGGAAGCTGGTGGCTAGGCAGGCATGGGGGGGGGGGGGGGGCGGCGGGCTCCACAGGCCTGTGCTTAGCAGCTGGGTTCAGGCCCCTGGGCCAGGGCAGGCAGGGCCCAGCCTCAGAAACCTAAAAAGGCACTAAGAGAGGGCAGAAAGCCTTAACCCCTGCCTATCCACCTCCTGCTTTAGCCTGCGCAGGAGGGTGCTCCCCTAAGTCCATGCCAGGCCCCAGCCCACTCCCTAGGACTGGATTGGCTGCAGCTAACTGTCTGGGTTGAGAGGAGGGAGGGGAAGGCCTGTAGAAGGGAGGAAGTCATTGAGTGTAACCAGATTTGGAAGGTGTATCAGTGCTGGTGGGGGTGGGGAAGCACTCCAGGCTTGGGAGCTTGGGGAGCTGAGGGTGGGCTCTGAGTGGTCAGAGGCTGCTCCTCCCCTCACAGCCCTGCAGTCCTCCCTGCTGGCTGGGAGCCTAGGGAAGACCCCCTACCCCAGTGGTGAGCTCTTAAGAGTCTTGCTGTGATTTACAGGAAAGGGCCCCTTGGGGTGCACCCCAAAACCCCAGGAGAAGAGTTTCACATGGGGTCCGATGCCTTCCCCCACCAGGCTACCCCAAAGATAATTGAATATCTGTCCACCCCCACTCTCCCTCAGGGCATCTCTAGGCCTCCTGAATTAGCAGCTGAAGTCAGTCCGGGGCCCTTTGCCCTGTCCAGTCCCCTCTCTAGGCCTTACCCCTCCTGCCCCAATACTGCCCCCCCACCCCACCCGCTCTGGCCTGGAAATAGCCCTGCCTCCGTGACACAGCAGATGTCTCTGAGCTTTCCAGAAGGACAAGCCTGAGGACAGGGGTGGGGGAGGGGACCCTGGTGTGTGTAGTGGGGTGAGGGCTACAGAGTGTGTGTGTTGGTGGGGGGTTGGTGGGAGGATTTGTGTGGGGGAATCAGAGACAAGTCAGTCCTGGGGCTGTCATCCCCCTGCATGCTGAGGTTTGACCCACAGACTGACGGTCCCAGGTGGGGTCTCAAGAGGAGGGCCTCCGGCCTCACCAGGACTTTATAGGAAACTGCTCAGCCTTCCTCTCCCCTCCCCGCTGCGGGGGCCGCCGGCCCCTCTCCAGGCCTCATCCTTCCTGAGCGCACCTCTCCCCTCCCCCATGGCGGTGCCTGGCTCCGGCCCCTTGGCTCAACAGCGGAGGGGCCGGCTCAGAGTAGAGGGGGAAGAAGGAAAAGATGGTTTGGGGGCGGGAGGGACGCTCCTGGGTTCCCGCTGAGAGGAAGGGGAACTGTTCCCCATTTGGGCCAAGTGGCTCACTCGTGCTGATGAGATAAGCTGTCAGCAATTTGGGGCCGGGCCTGAGGCTGAGGGTGGAGGGAGGGGGCACAGGGGGCGGGGCTGCTCGACCCTGAGGAGATGTCAAGGGATTCCCCACCAGGGGCGGCTTTCTGCTTCCTCTGGTTCCCCCTGGCCCGATCAGTGGTGGGAAGGGGCTGTGGTGGTGGTGGGGGGGGGGGGGGCCTCCTCTGGGCCTTATCTCAGGACTGCGATGGAGCATCTGGGCACCTGGGAGGGGGTCAGAAAGACTCCCCACTTCCCTTTCCAGGAGTGGGGTGGGGGCTGGGGGCTGGGAAGTCCAGCTAAAGAACGGGGTGCTCAGCCCGGGTTGAAGGAGCTGTGTGCCCTTACCCCAGCACCCCAACCCGGCCCCCACCAGCCCCTCAGCCCCTCCAAACAAAGAGGCCTAATGAGGCAGCTCTGTGCCGCAGCTGTTCCCCAGTTGCTACTCCTTCTAGAGCCAACAGCTGAGGGAGGGGCCAGAGGGGGGCAGCAGCTGTGCCGGCACCTCCCTCGCCAGGGCCCTCACTCCTTCCCCACCCCTGAGGCCTGGGGTGGCCTCAGGGTCTGGCTGTAGGGCTCTTCCCACCCCTTCGGGGGTGTCCCCAGGCTGGAGAAGAAGTGGTGGCTCAGGGTGGGAGGGAGGAAGCCTGAGCTCCCCTTTTCTGCCTGGCCTGGGGCAGGAATGGGTCTGGAGAGGAAGGTCATTGCTCCGGAGCAGGACTCTAGGTCCCTCTCCTGCCCCAAGCCGCAGTGGACCACTTGCTGTCTGGCCCAGGGCCAGTCACTGGGGAGAGACTTCTCCTTGAGGCAAATATGAATGACACCCCCTCCAACCCCAGCAGCCTCAAGGCCTCCCTCCCACGAATCTGCCCCCCCCCCCTGGTTTGCAAGAAGCTCTTCTGGGTGTGTGAGCACTGGCTTTGGAGGCTGTCGGGGTGGTGAGAGGCCTTGGGGCACTTGGGGCACTGGGTGTCAAGACTGTGTGAGAGTATGGCGGCCTGTGTGTTTGAGAGAGCGCCCTGAAGCACCGGGAGGCCGGGAGTGAGTTGTGTCATGGAATCTGAAAGCTGCCAAACCTTTGTGCTGCAGCAGAGCCAGGGGGAGAGGGGGCGGGCTGGGGAGCTGCCGGGGAAGGAAGGATGAATCAGTGAAAGGGTGGGGGAGCCAAGGGGGCCAGAGCTGGAGGCCAGAGGGATAGAGAGGCTGCGATTCCCCCTCCTGGGGGCTGGTGGGGATGGGGTGGGGGATGCTGGGGTTCCCCAGGCCTTTGGTCTCCCGACTGTTTTCTCCCAAGATCTAGGGGAGGAGGAAAAGTTGTGTAAGGGGTGTTGGGGGGGGGGAGGGGGGTGCGCCTCCAGCCTCACCCTCTCCCATCTCTCAGGCAACGCCAGTAAACAAGGCTGAATCTTCTGTCCCCCCTCCCAACCTCCTAAAAGTAGTGTTCAGGGAAGCTGATGGATTTCAGGCCTGCATTGCCCTTTACAAATAAGCTGGCTTCCAAAGACTCATACTGTAGGCCATCCCGGCTCCTGGATATTTCACTCTGGCTGTTGAAGGAGAACGAGGTCTCCCGAATCTTGAGGAAGCGATTCTGGTCCCTAGTATTCCTCCAAGGTGGGGATGGGTGAAGAGTCTCAGCTCCTGAGACTTGAGTCCACACGGGTGACATTCCTGCTGGCTCATGTGAAACCCCACTGGCCCCAGCATTTGAAAACATGATTTTCAAGCCTTACCCAAGCATGCACTGTGTACCCCCCTCTCCCTCCCCCTCCCCGAACTTTGTTCCAAAAGCCTTTTATGGTGTTCAAGAGGAGAATTCGGCTGGAACCAGGTTAGTTCTAATTCCTCTCTAATTTCAGTTTTTTTAATATTCATTCAACTAGTATTTACTGAGATCCTACTAAGTCCTAGGCTCTGAGTGTAGAGAAATAGTGTCTACTGTGAAAGAAACCAAAGAGTACTTACTATATGATTCCATTTGTATAAATCTCTAGAAAATGCAAACTAATCCATAGTAACCAAGGGCAAACCAGTTGTTGCCTGGAAAGGGGGACAAGGAAGGGCAGGCGGAGGGACCACAAAGGGGTACGTGCAAGGAAATCCGGGGAGAGGTGGATAGGTTTATGACTTGTGCTGATGGCGTTATAGGCACATACATGTTGTCAAAGCTTGTCCAGTTTAATACGTGCAGCTTGTGTGTCAGGCACACCTCAATAAAACTTAAAAAATGAAAACGGCGCAGCCCCCCCGCAGAGGCTTACAATCCCGGATGATCGCCAGGGGGCCTGTAGCCGGATGGAGGCCCACGCATGCGCTGTTCCACAGGTGAAGGTACCTGCCGTGGGGCACGCTGTAGGCAGACCCAAAACGTTAGGCCTCTGGGCGCGGCCTTGGCCTTGCTGGAGGGTGAGAATTTGGTAGGCAGAGAAGGGGGCAGGTTCCGAAAGTGGGAGGCCTGACCCCCTCTGCTCTAGCAGCTGCCTCGTGAGCTGAGCTGTGGCGGGCAGCCCCCTCGCTGAGCCCAGCGTGTCCCCTCCACTCTGCAGACAGCAAGGCCATTGTGGATGGGAACCTGAAGCTGATCCTGGGTCTGATCTGGACGCTGATCCTACACTACTCTATCTCCATGCCCATGTGGGAGGATGAGGAGGACGAGGACGCCCGCAAGCAGACGCCCAAGCAGCGTCTGCTCGGCTGGATCCAGAACAAGGTGCCCCAGCTGCCCATCACTAACTTCAACCGTGACTGGCAGGATGGCAAAGCTCTGGGCGCCCTGGTGGACAACTGTGCCCCTGGTAAGTGGACCAGTGGGCCCATCATGGAGCCCTTCGCTGGTGGTGCTGAGGGCTGTGGCTGTCAGAATGCATATCTCCGGGCTGGGGGATCAGGACGGCCTGTGGGGCTTGCCCTCTGCTCCAGCTGAGAGTCATTGCTGGTGACAGGCCCTTCCTGCGGGTGCGACAGATACTGCAGCTTGCAGCAAAAGGTTCAGAATTCCTCATTTTACAGACAAGGGCAATGAGGTCCAGAGAGGGCCAGTGATTTGTCCAAGATCACACAGTGTATCTGTGGCAGAACTGAACTTGAGCCCAAGGTCTCAACTTCCTGCTCCATGAGTGTCCTACTTTGCCATACGGGTACCATTTCTGCTGAGCTGAGAGAAAGGAAATATGGTAGGACTTGTAGCAAGAAGCCCAGAAGTCAGACCCTGAGAAGGTTCTTCTTTGTGAGGCTCTGGGAGAGGTTTGAGGAGGGACTGAGGCTGGTGTGCTGCTGCCCAGTGACAGGTGGCCCAACACTGTCCTCTCAAACGTAGGCCCTGGCCCGGTCAGGTGGGGGGGGGGCAGTCAGGGCCCATGAGAAGACTGAGGCCATGACTGGCTAGAGCCCTGCCCTATATGCATCTCCCTTTCTGACCATCACCTCCCAAGAAGATAGATCGCCTTCTAATCCGAGTCGGTCAGCTCTGCCTCTGGGGAGCCATGGCCCCTTGGGAGAATCCTCCCCAGTCTGGGGTCAGCTGGGGAGCAGGGGGTGGGAGGCGGGGGCACCAGCCGCCTGGGAAGCATTCCCAGCTGCTGAGCCATTGCCCACAGCTGGTGAGGCCGCCAGAAGTGAGCTCAGCTGTTCCGGCCGGTCATGGATTCCAGCCTTTGAGCCGGCCCCCTCCCAGCCAGTGAGCATCACCCCTCCTCCAGCTCTGGCCTGGACCAGGCACCCCCTGACCTTTGCACCCCTTGACAAGAGTGATCTGGAGCTGCCTCAGCATTCTTCCCATTAGGAGGGCTGTGTTTTGGGTGGCCACAGAGGAGAACCTATCCTCTCATAACATGCCCTTATGTGCCTCAGTTTCCCCAAGTGGGTAATGAGGAAGGAGAGGGTGTCTTAGGCTCTAAGACTGACGTGGGAAGTGTTTGGAGCTCTAGGACTTGAGGGAGGCTGTGAGGAGACCTTGTAGAGGATGGCGTCAGAGGCATGTGCAGGGTGGAACCTGCTGCCCCGAGGCAGCAGGAGTGAGGCAGGAAGGACCGGGGGGGGGGGGGGGGGGGGGGGGGCTGTCCTGACAGGGTCTGCGCTGGGGCTTGGGCCGGCAGAAGGCTGACTGGCAGGGCTGGTGCCAGGCTGCGTCAGCCAGGGCAGAAAGGCCTCATTGTTGGTGCTAGGGAGGGCTGCCGCGCCTCCCAATGGCGATGGGCATCCCAGCGATGGTCCGTAACATAGGGGGGCAGCAAGAACCTGGCTGGTCAGGGGCCCAGAGCTGCGCAGCAGCGGGCGTGACCCCGCAGCCTGTGAGGGTGTCGGGTGAGCAGATGCTCTGCATTCTGACTGGCTGCCTTCCCCTACTCATCGTCTCCCTCTACCATCTCTCTAGGCCTGTGCCCTGACTGGGAAGCCTGGGACCCCAACCAGCCTGTGGAGAACGCCCGGGAGGCCATGCAGCAGGCGGACGACTGGCTCGGGGTGCCCCAGGTACACGAACAAAGAGGGTGGGGGAGAGTAGGGGGCCAGGAGAGCCAGGACGGAGGTTGGGTCTATGAGGATGCCCGGTCAAGAGGGGGGAGAGCACCGAGGTCACTGGGTAGAGGGCACCCTGTAACTCCCTTCTTCCCTGTGGCAGGTGATTGCCCCCGAGGAGATTGTGGACCCCAACGTGGATGAGCATTCTGTCATGACCTACCTGTCCCAGTTCCCCAAGGCCAAACTCAAACCTGGTGCCCCTGTTCGCTCTAAACAGCTGAACCCCAAGAAGGCCATCGCCTACGGGCCTGGTACGTGTCGAGTCCCTGCCGGTCTTCCCTGGGCAGTTGGGTTCATCCTAGGATGGGTCTTCCTAAGTAACCTGGCTCTGCCGTCTGTCCCTCAGGCATCGAGCCCCACGGCAACACTGTGCTACAGCCTGCCCACTTCACCGTGCAGACGGTGGATGCCGGCGTGGGCGAGGTGCTGGTCTACATTGAGGACCCTGAGGGCCACACCGAGGAGGTATGGAGAGCTGCTGAGGACAAGAGGGAATGGCATGGGCTTCGAACCAGAGACCGCGGGCTGCTTGCAGGACTGGCCTGGAGATGGCTGCCAGAATTAACTACTAGGCCGGGTTCTGGGGGAAGCATCACCGTGGGTGCTGCCAGGCACTGTGGGGTCAGGAGGGGCTGCAGCCTCTGTGACTTCCGGTCTTTTCCCTTCCCAACAGGCCAAAGTGGTTCCCAACAATGACAAGAACCGCACCTATGCTGTCTCCTATGTGCCCAAGGTTGCGGGGTTGCACAAGGTATCTCCCTGCCGACCCTCCCCATCCCGCTCACGTCCTTGGCTCTGTCGTCGTGGAGCCCTCTCTCAGCTCGCAGCCCACCCCAGCATGCCCAGCAGCCCACCTCTCCCCAGCCTCGGTTCCGCCCTGCCCATCCACCCCCTCTCGAAAGAACTGCTTTCCCCGAGAGGCTAACATTTGGCCCCTGATCTGCAGGTGACTGTGCTCTTTGCTGGCCAGAATATCGAACGCAGTCCCTTTGAGGTGAACGTGGGCATGGCTCTGGGAGATGCCAACAAGGTGTCAGCCCGTGGCCCTGGCCTGGAGCCTGTGGGCAATGTGGCCAACAAACCCACGTACTTTGACATCTATACTGCGGGTAAGGATGGGCCCTAGGGGGATGTCAGGCGGGCAGCGCATGACTACATGGGGCGATGTGGATGGGGGACAGGGGCAGGGTCTCAGCCAGAGGGTGGGTGGTCCCAGAGTGAGGGAGCCCCGAGCAGCTGTTTGTGTCCAGAGAGGGGTTGCTGACGGCTTTTTGTGCACGGCAGGGGCCGGCACTGGTGATGTTGCCGTGGTGATCGTGGACCCGCAGGGCCGGCGGGACACAGTGGAGGTGGCCCTGGAGGACAAGGGCGACAGCACGTTCCGATGCACGTACAGGCCTGTGATGGAGGGGCCCCACACGGTGCATGTGGCCTTCGCTGGTGCCCCCATCACCCGCAGTCCTTTCCCCGTCCATGTAGCTGAAGGTAAAAGGCCCTTCACCCAGCCCCATAGTCACCCTCCCTGAGGCCAGGACACAGAGAGAATTGCCACCAAATTCCGGGGCCGAGGGTTTATGGGAAACGAACCGCTAAATCCAGGGGTGGGGGGGGAGCCGGCGTTAAAATAGGTAGAATATCCATGGGGCGGGGGCAGGGGGTAGCTCTGGAGAGATCTCATCCTGGTCGTCTCTCCACCTACTATCCCAGGGAGGGTCCGGAGACCACAGCAAAGTATACAGACAGGTGCCACCTTGCAAGGGTTGTGGGGGCATATGTGATGGGCACCCATACCCCAGGCCCTCGGGCGGTGACTCCCGCCACTTGGTTCTCTCCCTGCCGCTCAGAGCCCTTGCCGTCACACGTCCCCTCCGTGCCCATCATCCACCAGGCCAAGAAAGTGGTGCCACGTTAGTACTGTCCAGGGGAGGTGGGGCCAGCATGGCCACAGCTGACTGGCCTCACCTGTGCTGTGTGGAATGGCCCAGGCAGTGTGGAATGGCCCCCCTTCCGTGGCATTCTGTGACGGGCCCCAGGTTCTGTGCCATTGCCTGTGTCCTGTGGTAGGCCTGGATTATACGTCCTTGCCTGTTTTGTGGCATCCCGTTGGGTCCTCTGCCATTTTATGTGTTCCGTGGCAGTCTGAGATCACTCTTCTTTGGCCTGTGTTCAGTAGCAAGGTCTGGGTTCATTGCCCCTGGTAGTGTTCTGTGGCAGGCTGATTTCCATGCATTGCCCGTGACCTGCAGAAGGCTTCATGTTATGTTGAATATCTCGTTCTGTGGCCTCGCTTAGTGTTTTATGGCATGACCTAGTCCTAAAGCTGCTATGGTGGCTCTGCCTGAGAAGGCTCAGATGGCTCTGGGTGGGTGGCTTGGGGTGGCTTGGGGCCTTCCCCTATCTCTCTTTGCCCCACTCTCTGCCCAGGCTCTGCCATGTCTGTGTCCCAAGTGACACTGACTCTGAGAAGCCCAGCAGGGAGGGTTTCTTGTAGCCGGCTCCTCGTCCAGCATGGCTCCCAAGGGCCCCAGTTGTGTCGGGGGCCCTGGGGAGCACGGGGGAGGACTGCATGAGGCCATAGCCTGTGCCTGTGAGGGTCAGGAACACTATGTCCAGTGAGGTGGGAAATGAGTGGTGAGGGGCTGAGGCTCTGTCTCCAGCCCCTCAGCACCCCTAATCTTCTTCCAACCCCCAGCCTGTAACCCTAACGCCTGCCGTGCCTCTGGGCGGGGCCTGCAGCCCAAGGGTGTGCGTGTGAAAGAGGTGGCTGATTTCAAGGTGTTCACTAAGGGTGCCGGCAGCGGGGAGCTCAAGGTCACAGTCAAAGGGCCAAGTGAGTGCCGGGGCCCAGGACTGGGGGGTGGGAGAGCAGGGAGGAAATATGGCCCGTGGTTCTGGCTTCCTGAGGGCAGTGACAACCAGCACCATGCCCCGCCCCGGAGAGACTCCAAGAAGAGACTCTGCCCAGAGGTACCATGGGACCTTAGGCATGTTGTCTCCTCTCTTGCCTCGGTTTCTCACCTGCAAACTGGAAATGATCCTTTTCACCCTACACGCTACTCTGGGTGTCATGCACAGGGATGGCATGTGGTCCCTGCCCGAGTTTCAGCTCTGCCCACTAGTCGCACTGCCCTCAGGCTGGGCCCGGGTGCCGGGGTCCCTGAGGGGATTGAGGACCTGTGGCTCTCAGACTGGTGATCACCTCCCTGTGTGCTCCCCGTCTCCTCAGAGGGCACAGAAGAGCCAGTGAAAGTGCGAGAGGCTGGAGATGGCGTGTTCGAGTGTGAGTACCACCCTGTGGTGCCTGGGAAGTATGTGGTGACCATCACGTGGGGCGGCTACGCCATCCCCCGCAGGTAAGCACCACGCACCCGCCAGGCCTGCCTGTCTGGGGCCTCACAGGCTGGGGAGGGGAGGACGGGCTGCCTGAGGGAAGAGAGGACTGGTACCTCTGGCAGAGGTGCTTCCCGGCATTGACCCCAGATCCCTCTTCGCCCAGTCCTTTTGAGGTACAGGTGAGCCCAGAGGCAGGAGCGCAGAAGGTACGGGCCTGGGGTCCCGGCCTGAAAACTGGCCAGGTGGGGAAGTCGGCCGACTTTGTGGTGGAGGCCATTGGCACGGAGGTGGGGACACTGGGTAAGTGGCTGGGTGGCAGCAAGCGGGAACGCTGGGGAGTGGTGCGATGGAGGGACACGGGGGGTGACTGGGGACGGGAGGCGGGAACGCTGGGTAGTATCAGGATGAGACGGAGTGGGATGGAGGGGTGACTGAGGGAGCGATAGGAGACCTGCCCGAGTGTCCAAGCTGCCTCTTGGACCCCCTGATCTTCCCTCCATCGCGCCCAGGATTCTCCATCGAGGGGCCCTCACAGGCCAAGATCGAGTGTGATGACAAGGGGGATGGCTCCTGCGACGTGCGGTACTGGCCCACGGAGCCTGGGGAGTATGCCGTGCACGTCATCTGCGATGACGAGGACATCCGAGACTCACCCTTCATTGCCCACATCCAGCCAGCCGCACCTGACTGCTTCCCGGATAAGGTGGGGTCCTTGGGCCTGCATACTAGCCCGGGATGGGGTGCGCAGGCCCTCCTCCAGTCCCCAGCCTAGCCCTCCGCTCCTCCCCCCGCACAGGTGAAGGCCTTTGGGCCTGGCCTGGAGCCCACTGGCTGCATCGTGGACAAGCCTGCAGAGTTCACCATCGATGCCCGTGCTGCTGGCAAGGGAGACCTGAACCTGTATGCCCAGGTAAGTCACTGCCCGGTCCTGCTACCCCCATTGCCCTGGGCAGGAACCCTGGGAGGGCGGAGGCAGGTGAGAGGTAGGGGAAATTGTAGCGTCACTGGCCCGGCTTGACTCTCACGGATCCAAAAGAACTATGGGAAACTTAAAAATGTTGTGTTTTCTGATGATAACCTTATGAACATATTTTACCAAAAGTATATTTTTTTGTACTAATAATTTTGCAATTGAAAGACGATTTGAATATGACATTGACTTCCCAAGTCCGTTTCTCATGCTGCTGTCCGCTAATCCCTAGAAGTTAATGAATGTACTCTTGGGTTCAAGAGGATGATTTTCCTTTAACATGTTCACTATTCAATTTTAGAAACATTGATTTAACCCAGCCTTTTCCCAGCTAACACATTGCAGATGCCTGGGCTGGGAGGCTGGGCCACACAAATGGCTCCCAGGGCGTGCTCCCCGCCACCATAGCACGTGGCGCTGGGCTCTTCTGGCCTGAGGTCTGAGGCAGTAGGTGAGGAGGGCTGCCTGAGGCCAGCAGAGGGCGTCAGTGCTCTGAGGAGGCCGGAGTGTTCTTAAGACTCTCGTTTGGTTACCCACCCCCCCCCCCCCCCCCCGCAGGATGCTGATGGCTGCCCTGTCAACATCATGGTCATCCCCAATGGCGACGGCACCTTCCGCTGCTCCTACGTGCCCACCAAGCCCATTAAACACACCATCATCATCTCCTGGGGAGGCGTCAATGTGCCCAAGAGCCCCTTCCGGGTGTGTCCTCCTGTCCTGCCCCCCTGCCGCCTGGGGTCCCAGAGGGAGGGTGGAGCCCCATACAGGAGATGTTGGTCGTCCCTGGGCCCTTGTCTCCACTCCCCACCTCAAAACCCACAAAGAGGCTGAGGCTGGTCCCGCTGAGGCCGGGGCGGGTAGTGATGGGGTATGGGGCCTGTGGGAGGGGCCCTGGGCTGAGCATCAACCTCCTCCCGACAGGTGAACGTGGGAGAAGGCAGTCACCCCGAGCGGGTGAAGGTGTATGGCCCAGGCGTGGAGAAGACGGGCCTCAAGGCCAACGAGCCTACCTATTTCACCGTGGACTGCAGCGAGGCTGGGCAAGGTGTGCCTGGCTGTGGTCAGGGGAGTGGGCGGGGCCTGGGTAGGTGGGGCTTGCACTCTGGCCAGATCCTGCTTCTAGCTAAGTGGGGGCGGCCGTTGAGAACCCACTCATGGCCCTGTGCCTGCCTCCCCTCAGGTGACGTGAGTATCGGCATCAAGTGTGCTCCCGGAGTGGTGGGCCCTGCAGAAGCTGACATCGACTTTGACATCATCAAGAACGACAATGACACCTTCACAGTCAAGTACACCCCCCCAGGGGCCGGCCGCTACACCATTATGGTGCTGTTTGCCAACCAGGTACCCTACCCTTGGCTTCTGGCCGTCACTGGTGGCCTGCAGCCTCCAAGCCTAAGCCGCAGCTTCATATCCTATCCTTTGGGGACAGTTGCGCAGCCATCGACAGAGCACTTTCTGTGTGCGGGCGGTGGGCCTCAGAAGGAACAAAGGGGCTGTTTCAGAAGCCACCTTTGCCTACCCTGACCAGATCTTTTTTTTCCGCCCAGGAGATCCCTGCCAGCCCCTTCCACATTAAGGTGGACCCATCCCACGATGCCAGCAAAGTCAAGGCTGAGGGCCCTGGGCTGAACCGCACGGGTAGGCGTTTGGGCGGGGGCTGGGCTGGGCCGGGATCGATGCTAGGTGTCCACCAGGCCCTCACCGCTGTCTTGGGGTGGGCTCCCCAGGTGTGGAAGTCGGGAAGCCCACTCACTTCACGGTGCTGACCAAGGGAGCCGGCAAGGCCAAGCTGGACGTGCACTTTGCCGGGGCTGCCAAGGGTGAGGCCGTGCGGGACTTTGAAATCATCGACAACCATGACTACTCCTACACCGTCAAGTACACGGCCGTCCAGCAGGTGTGTCCCGCTTCCTCCCCACCCCACCCATCCTGGTTGACGAGGGTCCTGCATCTCCTTCCGCCGGTCTCCTAGGACCACTTCTGGGTCGTCTTGGCCCTTTCCTGGCACCTATCCTCTCTGGCTGTGCCACTCTGAGCCCGAGGTCCACATCGGCCAAGGGCATGTTGCCAGGCCGTGTCTAAGCCACCCAGTTCTAACCTCTTCTTATACCCGATAGGGCAACATGGCAGTGACGGTGACCTACGGTGGGGACCCTGTCCCCAAGAGCCCCTTTGTGGTGAATGTGGCACCCCCACTGGACCTCAGCAAAGTCAAAGTTCAAGGCCTGAACAGCAGTAAGTGGGGCAGGAGCCGCCCTGGAAGGGAGAAGTGCTGTGGGGTGGGCCGGAGTCTCTGCTCACTGTGCCCCTTGACCTCTCCGCAGAGGTGGCTGTGGGGCAAGAACAGGCCTTCTCTGTGAACACACGTGGGGCTGGCGGTCAAGGGCAGCTGGATGTGCGGATGACTTCACCCTCCCGTCGCCCCATCCCTTGCAAGCTGGAGCCTGGGGGCGGAGCTGAAACCCAGGCCGTGCGCTACATGCCCCCTGAGGAGGGACCCTACAAGGTGGACATCACCTACGACGGTCACCCAGTGCCCGGTAGCCCCTTTGCTGTGGAGGGTGTCCTGCCCCCTGATCCCTCCAAGGTAAGTAAGGAGATAGGAGTTGAAGGGAGCTGGGATTTGAGTGAGGGTTTATAGGGAAAATGAATAAGTCACGGAGGCAAGAGGGCCCGTGTACCTGGAATGACTACAGCCCTGGGTCCAAGGCCACGGTGATCCCTCCATCTCAGGACCTGCCTTTGAAACAGCCTAGTTATGAAGAGTGTGGCCTTTGATCACACCGGGCTTGGGCTCCAGCTTCACTAACCGAGACAAACTATTTAATCTGTCAGCCTCCATTCCCTCATCTAGAATTGTTGTAAGGACTCAGCCTGTCATAGCTGCTACAGTTAAAGGTGCTTAGCTGGGTGGGGAGCCACGAAGACCAGGCACGGGAGAGGCCGGATGTAAGGAGACTATATACCTGCTCCTCTCCCTAGGTTTGTGCTTATGGGCCTGGTCTCAAGGGCGGCCTGGTAGGCACCCCGGCACCGTTCTCCATTGACACCAAGGGGGCTGGCACGGGCGGCCTGGGGCTGACTGTGGAGGGCCCCTGTGAGGCCAAGATTGAGTGCCAGGACAACGGTGATGGCTCATGTGCTGTCAGCTACCTGCCCACGGAGCCCGGCGAGTACACCATCAACATCCTGTTTGCCGAAGCCCACATCCCTGGCTCACCCTTCAAGGCCACCATCCGGCCCGTGTTCGACCCGAGCAAGGTGCGGGCCAGTGGGCCGGGCCTGGAGCGTGGCAAGGCTGGCGAGGCGGCCACCTTCACAGTGGACTGCTCGGAGGCTGGCGAGGCTGAGCTGACCATCGAGATCCTGTCGGACGCCGGTGTCAAGGCCGAGGTGCTGATCCACAACAATGCCGACGGCACCTACCACATCACCTACAGCCCCGCCTTTCCTGGCACCTACACAATTACCATCAAGTATGGCGGGCACCCTGTCCCCAAATTCCCTACCCGCGTCCACGTGCAGCCTGCTGTCGACACCAGTGGAGTCAAGGTCTCAGGGCCCGGGGTGGAGCCTCACGGTGAGTGAGAGAAGTGGAGCTGGTCAGGGAGCCCTGGACATCAGCAGGAGGGAGGGAGCAGGGCTGAGGGCTCAGGGAGGGCCAAGGCGGAGGTAAAAGGAGGGTCCTTAGGACTCAGGTACCCCAGAGAAGGAGCCAAGGACCAGAGGCTGGGCATGGAGCTTTGCCTCTGCTCACGTGGCAAAACTGTGTCTGCCTATGTGCGTCTTTCCGGGGAGATCCCAGCTTTCGGATCAGGTGCCTGATCTGAGAAAGCTAAGGACCCCAGTGTAGAGAATAGAGTGGGAAAGCTTTGGGTAGAAGGTCAGGAGATAGTTCAGCCCAGTTCAGTGAGTGTGAGTGGCCACCTGTTGGAGGCCAGCCCCTGGCGAGGCATGAGAGTGGAAGGTCAAGGGAGACAGAAGACCCAGACCCACCCTTGAAGGGCCCACAGCCTGGTGGGGTGCCTGACATGAACAGAATATCACACGGTGGTGATGGGAGCAAAGCAGGGGCCTGGAGCACACGGGGGGGGGGGGGGGTGCAGAGGGTGGCTGGGCTCAGGCTGGGAAGTAGCGGATAAGAGCAAGAGCCTGAAAGCTGGGGAGGGTGGAGGCATGAGCGACCATGTGAGGCTGCCCTTGACTCACACGGAGTACTCCTTTCCTGGGACCCAGGTGTCCTGCGTGAGGTGACCACTGAGTTCACTGTGGACGCAAGATCCCTAACAGCCACAGGTGGGAACCACGTGACAGCTCGTGTGCTCAACCCCTCGGGTGCTAAGACGGACACCTATGTGACAGACAATGGGGACGGCACCTACCGAGTGCAGTACACAGCCTATGAAGAGGGTGAGGACCTGGGCCGAGCGGGGACGGTGGGGAACCGATGACTCTCAGTGCGGATGGGTCGCTAGGGGCTGCGCATGCCCTGATCGCCCTGTGTGGCTGGCTTCCAGGTGTGCATCTGGTGGAGGTCCTGTATGATGACGTAGCTGTGCCCAAGAGCCCCTTCCGAGTGGGCGTGACCGAGGGCTGTGACCCCACCCGCGTGAGGGCCTTTGGGCCTGGCCTGGAGAGCGGCTTGGTCAACAAGGCCAACCACTTCACTGTGGAGACCAGGTATCCTCCCCCTTTCCTAATCTGGACACCGATGCTGTAGCCACCCTGATCCCAGCTACTCACCCTTCTCCCTTGTCCTTCCGGTGTGCACCTCATCCCACCCCCTCTCCAGGGTGACCCAGGAGCCTACCTCCCCTGGTGTTTCAAGATCAGCCCCTTTGTCCCTCCTCAGCTGGGCACCTGGCAGCCTGCCCTCTGTCCTCCACCCACCCCCTTCAGCGGCTCTTCCCTCTCCCTACTCACCGTTCCTAGCAGAGCTGAGAAGGGTGTTGCCTTGCAGGGGAGCTGGCACCGGAGGCCTCGGCCTAGCCATCGAGGGCCCCTCAGAAGCCAAGATGTCCTGCAAGGACAACAAAGATGGTAGCTGTACCGTGGAGTACATCCCTTTCACCGCTGGAGACTACGACGTCAACATCACCTTTGGGGGGCGGCCCATCCCAGGTGTGCAGAGAGAGTGGGTGGCGGGGGAGGGTTGTGCAGGGAAGGCATCAGTGACAACGCGTGGCTGCTGAGGCCGTGGCCAAGAGGCAGGGCAGTGATTGTCGCTGATGGGACAACCCGTCGGTTCATTCCCACAGGCCCAGGGCTGGCGTCCCGGCCCTTTGCCTGGAGCGCCAGACCTCACGGGTTCAGTCACTCAGGCACAGTCCAGGCCACTCTCGCCAGCAGAGGAGAGCCTCTCTCTCGTGCCTTCTCGCGCTGTCTGCAAAGAACAGGGCTGAGCTGCTTGGGCAGGTCATGTCTTCTGTTATTGCAGAGCTTAGGCATGCTGAAATTGGACATTTTTTTTTTTCCACCGTAACTTTTCTAACTTCGTGGTCAAAAGTGCATTTTATTTTAAAAATAATCCATTTTTAGCATTTTATTAATTTAAGAAGGTCTTCTTCCAGGCCTGTGGCCCAGCACATAATAAGGTTTGCCCCACCTTAGTCTGCAGCCAAGTTTATTTGTCCCCGTTTATGAGCAAGTTCCTAAGCATTTGTACATGTTGGTCTGGCCTCTCTGAGGGTATTTCAGAGGCAGGGAAGGCAGGGAAGACCTCTCCCCTGCCTCCTCGGCGTCAGAGACCTTTCTGGGCAGGTGGGTAGGGGCTGATGTCCTTCTCCTTGCAGGGAGCCCGTTCCGGGTGCCGGTGAAGGATGTGGTGGACCCTGGGAAGGTGAAGTGCTCAGGGCCGGGGCTGGGGGCCGGTGTCAGGGCCCGGGTACCCCAGACCTTCACGGTGGACTGCAGCCAAGCCGGCCGGGCCCCACTGCAAGTGGCCGTGCTGGGCCCCACAGGTACCGAATGTCTGGGGCAGGGTGGAAGGAGGCGGGGCGGGGCACCAGGAGGCTTTGCTGACCCTCCCCCCTTGCTCAGGTGTAGCCGAGCCTGTAGAGGTGCGTGACAAGGGAGATGGCACCCACACCGTCCACTACACCCCAGCCACCGATGGGCCCTACACGGTAGCCGTCAAGTATGCCGACCAGGAGGTACCACGCAGGTGAGAAGCACTCTTGGGCTCCCATGCTGTGGCTGAGCGCTGGGGTGCTCCCACTGGGGCCACACCTGTGGCCACTGGCAGGGCCCTGGGGGTGCCCTCTCCCCACCGTTTTGGCCTCATCCGGTCTCCGGCTCAGCCACCCCCGCTGCTCTTCCTTGGGGCTCCCTGCCTGTCACCACACAGGCAGCACAGCCCCAGGGGCTCTCCTTGGGCCGGGCTTTCCCACCACGTAGCTACAAAATGAGTGCCTTGGGAGAAGGTGGCCTCCTGCACCCTCTTCTTTAAACCGACCACAGCATCTTCACTGGGAATGCAGGAATTCTTAGGGTCTGTCACGGGTACCCTCGAGTAATCCTCCCACAAAACTCAGGATGTGGTCTGCCCCCTCCTCCCCGCCCCAGAGTTCTCCCCCCAGACCCCCGGCCAACTGTCCATCCTTTCTGTCCCTCAAGCCCTTTCAAGATCAAGGTGCTTCCTGCCCATGATGCCAGCAAGGTGCGGGCCAGCGGCCCCGGCCTCAACGCCTCTGGCATCCCTGCCAGCCTGCCCGTGGAGTTCACCATCGATGCCCGGGATGCCGGTGAGGGTTTGCTCACCGTCCAGATCCTGGTGAGTCCATGTGTAGTACACTTCCCCGGTCAGGGTTTGGGTACAGGCAGGCCCTGACCTCTGCTTCTCCCCCAGGACCCGGAGGGAAAGCCCAAGAAAGCCAACATCCGAGACAACGGGGATGGCACGTACACTGTGTCCTACCTGCCAGACATGAGTGGCCGGTACACCATCACCATCAAGTATGGCGGCGACGAGATCCCCTACTCGCCCTTCCGCATCCACGCCCTGCCCACTGGGGATGCCAGCAAGTGTCTTGTCACAGGTAGGCACCCACCCCATGTCCTCTGCCCCTGCTCACCATCGAGCACCCCTCATTGCTCTTCCAGGTCCCTAGCCCAGTCCCCAGGGGACTGCTGGTCAGAGAGCCCACCTCTCCCACCTCCCCTGCCCCCACCCCTCCACCCCCTCTCACCAGCTACGTGGCCTCACACTCTTCTCTGTTTCCAGTGTCCATTGGAGGCCATGGCCTGGGTGAGTGCCCTTTTTCTTCTCTTCTCACTGTGGGCTGAGGTGGCAGGGGCAGCTGGGAATGGAGAGGGACTGAGCACAGCCCCCACAGACCTTCAACCTGGCTTGGCTCTTCTGGGTGGCAGGTGCCTGCTTGGGACCCCGCATCCAGATCGGGGAGGAGACAGTGATCACGGTGGATGCCAAGGCGGCAGGCAAAGGGAAGGTGACGTGCACGGTATCCACTCCGGATGGGGCGGAGCTCGACGTGGATGTGGTTGAGAACCACGATGGTACCTTTGACATCTACTATACAGCGCCCGAGCCGGGCAAGTACGTCATCACCATCCGCTTTGGAGGCGAGCACATCCCCAACAGCCCCTTCCACGTGCTGGTAAGTTCCAAGGCCCTGGACACTGGCTGGGGAGATGGGCCCTCTTAGCAGCAGCAAGGAATCACGAACCTGTCCGCACACCTGATAGATTCTGGGCCCAGAGTGTTCCAGAGTCAAGCCATTGATTTCCCACAGCCTCCCAACTTGGGAGTTGAGCACAGCCCGTTTTCTGGCCCCTCCAGTGGTTGGTCGGCTCTCTCTGGAGGAACTTGCCATGTTCTTCTCTGATCCTCAGGCCCACTGTCCCTATACATACCCCCAAGGTGGCCCTGCAGGACGATGAAGCCCTCTAGAGGGTAAAGCACTCAAATTATTCATACTGCCTCATGGGCAGCCTGAGATTTCAGATCTCTGGGCCATTCTCTGAGTCCGCTCTCACTCAAGCTGGCATGAACTGACCTACCGGGTAACAAGCCATGCTCTCCCGTGCCTTGTCTCCCAGGCGTGTGACCCCATGCCCCACGTGGAGGAGCCTCCCGATGTGCTGCAGCCGCACCGGCCCGGCCCCTACCCCACACACTGGGTACTGCCACCTCCCACACATCACCCTCCTCCTGCTCCTTCATTTCTTCCTTCTGATCCTCAGTGGCCAGGGTTGGGGCATGGTCTGGGGGCCATCTTGGGGAGCAGGCGGGAGTCAGGCTGGGCAGACACATCCCTGAGCTGAGCACGGCACCTCTTCTCTTGCAGCTGACACACCTCTCCTGCCACTCTGGTTTCACCATTAACCATCTTGTTCTTTCCTATCTCTGACTTCAATTGTGACTCAGGCCAAGCTCCCCAGGCCTTCCCCAGCCAATGACTGTTCCTCTCCCCTGCCCCAGGCCACAGAGGAGCCAGTGGTGCCTGTAGAGCCAATGGAGTCCATGCTTAGGCCCTTCAACCTGGTCATTCCCTTCACCGTGCAGAAAGGGGAACTCACAGGTACTGTCCGGGGGCCCCAAGGCAGGAGAGCTCAGAGTGGGGACTTCTTCCAGGCCAGAGGGGGGAAGTGAGCTACCCAGGGTTACACAGCAAGTTGGGCAGGGCTGCAATTCAGACTTGAGCCTTCCGTGTCCCAGTTTGGGCTTCATCTCACTGCTCCAGGCTACCTCATGGTGCCTGGGACAGCAGGGAAAGGGTGGGCTGTGGTAGGATAAACAGGGTCCCCTACATAACTGTGTTCCCTGGCAGGGGAGGTACGGATGCCCTCTGGGAAAACAGCCCGGCCCAACATCACCGACAATAAGGACGGAACCATCACGGTGAGGTACGCACCCACCGAGAAAGGCCTGCACCAGATGGGGATCAAGTATGACGGCAACCACATCCCTGGTAAGTTGGGGCCAGGCTGAGAGGAACCCACAGTGACTTGATTCTTGCCTGCCTTCTTCTGACAAATATTCACTCTGCACCTGCTGTGTGCAGACACAGCACACACCCCCAGGCCCTGGGGAGGCTGGTGTCTTGGTGGGAGGCAGGCTTCCATCAGACAGACCCCCACAGCAGACAGGGAAGCCACAGGAAGGCACTTGGGACCGTGCTGGGCTCAAGCAGCTCCCGTCTTCACTACTGACCCAGTCCCCTTTCTCTGTTTCCTTCAGGAAGCCCCCTGCAGTTTTATGTGGATGCCATCAATAGCCGCCACGTGAGTGCTTATGGGCCAGGCCTGAGCCATGGCATGGTCAACAAGCCGGCCACCTTCACCATTGTCACCAAGGATGCCGGGGAAGGTGAGGGGAGCTGTAGGCAGAGGGCTGGAGTAGGAGGCCAGATGCAGGGATGAGGGCAGGACCTCTGATCTCAGCCCCACCTCCCCCTACAGGGGGCCTGTCCCTGGCTGTGGAGGGCCCATCCAAGGCAGAGATCACCTGCAAGGACAACAAGGATGGCACCTGCACCGTATCCTACTTACCCACAGCGCCTGGAGACTACAGCATCATCGTGCGCTTTGATGACAAGCACATCCCGGGAAGCCCCTTCACGGCCAAGATCACAGGTGAGGTGGAAGTAGGCACACAGGCCTCCAGAATACGCCCCCAGCACACGATGGATGTGCAAGACCAGTGTGTTCAAGTAATCAAGGGTTGTTAGCGTAGGGGCCCCTCTGGGTGGAAGAGGGCATTTTTGTACAAATATCAGGAACATTCCATTCCCTGTAGCAGGTGAGAAATATCCACCCCTCAGGCTTTGAAATACATCATCTCAGTGTTTGGAGTAACTCTTAATGAAGTTAGGATACTGATAAACCTCCTTGATAGATTGGTAGGCCCAGAGAGGCTAAGCAACTTATTCAGAGCCACATAGCAAGTAAGGGATCCGTGCCGAGTGGTCTAGTGTTTTGGTTCCATGAAACTGTGTGACTTGCGATTAAAATACACAGATTAGGGATTTATCCCGTTTGGGCCGGAGGCATCCACAAGGCAGCTGGGGTAGGGGGCCCGTCTGGAAGCTTTGGCAGCTAACACGTGAATGAAGACCAGGCTCTCTTGGGCCTTCGGCCTCTCTGCCCCTTGGGTGGGCAGGTCTGTGGAGTCCAGCGGGGTCTGCCAGGAGGTCTCCTGAGCCCCATGAGAACACGCTACCTGGAGTCCTAACCGCCTGACATGTCAAACTCCCCCACCAGGCGATGACTCGATGAGGACATCACAGCTCAATGTGGGCACCTCCACGGATGTGTCACTGAAGATCACGGAGAGTGACCTGAGCCTGCTGACTGCCAGCATCCGCGCCCCCTCAGGCAACGAGGAGCCCTGCCTATTGAAGCGCCTGCCCAACAGGCACATTGGTGAGTGTGGGGCTGTGGGGAGGGGCCTCAGGAAGAGGAAGACCTGAAAGGAGCTGGGAAGGGGTGCTCTGCCAGGCCTTGGGCACTGTGCCTGACCACCCCCCTTTCCATAGGCATCTCCTTCACCCCGAAGGAGGTTGGGGAGCACGTGGTAAGCGTGCGCAAAAGTGGCAAGCATGTCACCAACAGCCCCTTCAAGATCCTGGTGGGGCCATCTGAGATCGGAGATGCCAGCAAGGTGCGGGTCTGGGGCAAGGGCCTGTCCGAGGGACACACCTTCCAGGTGGCGGAGTTCATCGTGGACACTCGCAACGCAGGTGCTTCTCGCCCCAGAAACCCCTTGTTTTGGCTGGTGCTTCCAACAAGGACTTGAACTTTCCTGCCCAGCAGCCCTTAGTCATCGCCTCCTCCCTGGACTTCCCGTTCTGGGGTCCATTTGAGGGAAAGTACATGTTCCGGGTCATTCCTCTTAAATGTTAAGAGAAAGTTCAGCTCTCTTAAGTTTCTGACTGTCCCTCACTCACTGGAACCCAAGAGGCCCACCTGGGGGAATTTTCCATACTGCCCATCCCGGACTGTCTGGTTCAGTGTCTGGCTTACCCCTCCTCCCACAGAGCCAGCTTTCATTGGTGGTTATACATGCTGGGTGCCTGGTCCAGACAGAGCCTGTAGTGGGGGGGGGGGGGGGCGGGAAGAGCAGGGTGGCAGGGCCTGAGGGACACGTGTCCTTTGCTTCCTGCCAGGTTACGGGGGCCTGGGGTTGAGTATTGAAGGCCCTAGCAAGGTGGACATCAACTGTGAGGACATGGAAGATGGCACATGCAAAGTCACCTACTGCCCCACTGAGCCTGGCACCTACATCATCAACATCAAATTTGCTGACAAGCACGTGCCTGGTAAGCTTTGGGCCACAGCTGGGCAGGGAGAGGCCGGGAGGCCGGTGTCTGAGCCATCCGCTCCCCCCGCCTCTCCCCCTCCAGGAAGCCCGTTCACTGTGAAGGTTACCGGTGAGGGTCGCATGAAGGAAAGCATCACGCGGCGGAGACAGGCACCTTCCATTGCCACCATTGGCAGCACCTGTGACCTCAATCTCAAGATCCCAGGTAGGAGCCAGGAAGAGCCTGGCAGGGCTCGGGGGAGGGCAGCGGGCCCAGAGCCTACCCCACGGGGCCCCGTCCTTCCGGCACACTCACCTCCACTGCTCCGTGCCCCACAGGGAACTGGTTCCAGATGGTGTCTGCCCAGGAGCGCCTGACGCGCACCTTCACACGCAGCAGCCACACATACACCCGCACAGAACGCACGGAGATCAGCAAGACGCGCGGCGGAGAGACCAAGCGTGAGGTGCGGGTAGAGGAGTCCACCCAGGTTGGTGGAGACCCCTTCCCCGCGGTCTTCGGGGACTTCTTGGGCCGGGAGCGCCTGGGCTCCTTTGGCAGCATCACCCGGCAGCAGGAGGGTAAGCAGGGCCGTGCTGGGCCAGGGTCCTCACAGGGAGGCTGGGCCTTCTGTCCCCTGGGACAGGATGGGGAGGGCACGGGCAACTGGCCAGGGTGTTCTGGGAAGGGGAGGGGTCTTACTGAGGGAGGGAGGGAAGGTCCAAGGCTGGGGGCAGCCCCAGCGTCAGCCTAACCATCCCACCTCCTGCAGGGGAGGCCAGTTCCCAGGACATGACTGCACAGGTGACCAGCCCATCGGGCAAGATGGAAGCCGCAGAGATTGTCGAGGGAGAAGACAGCGCGTACAGTGTGCGTTTTGTGCCCCAGGAAATGGGGCCCCATACAGTCACCGTCAAGTACCGCGGCCAGCACGTACCTGGCAGTCCCTTTCAGTTCACTGTGGGGCCGCTGGGTGAAGGTGGTGCCCACAAAGTGCGGGCTGGGGGCACAGGACTGGAGCGAGGTGTGGCCGGTGTGCCAGGTGAGGGGCAGGTGTCCAGGAGAGGGGGTGGGGGCAGGGCAGCTGGCAGGATGGGCAATCATGCTAAAGAACTGCCTCCGCCCTGCTTCCCTGTCCCCAGCTGAATTCAGCATTTGGACCCGAGAAGCTGGTGCTGGAGGCCTGTCTATTGCCGTGGAGGGTCCCAGCAAGGCGGAGATTTCATTTGAGGACCGAAAAGATGGCTCCTGTGGGGTCTCCTATGTTGTCCAGGAACCAGGTGGGTGTCCATGATGGAGATGGGAGCTGGGCCTGCCTGACCTTCCCGACTGGGTTTCTGCTCGCTGATCAGAGCAGAGAGATGGGCTACAGAACTCCCGCTTCACCTGGGCCCCTGCTCTTTCTCTACCCCATCTCCCTCTACCCCACGCCCCTGGGAGTGTGAGTCTGTCTCCAGACCTGAGCCCTGGCCCAAGGAGCCTGTCCTGACCAGCCTTCTGTCCCCAGGTGACTATGAGGTCTCCATCAAGTTCAATGATGAACACATACCAGATAGCCCTTTTGTGGTACCTGTGGCCTCCCTCTCAGATGATGCTCGCCGCCTCACTGTCACCAGCCTCCAGGTATGTGCCATGGGGTGGGGCCCCTCTGCCATCCTGAGAGATAGGCAGGAGGTGAAGGCAGGTCCATGTGTCCAGGGCTTAGCAGTGACCTTGGAAGAGACAGTCAGGCAGATGTCTCTCCCTCTTTCCCATCTTTCTTATTTGTATAGCAGGGGGCACCATGCCTCACCCCAGGATCATCTTCTCACACTCCCACCCCCAATTGGCCTCCTTGTGTTTCTTCAAGTCCTCCCCAGTGACTCACCTCCTCCAGGGAGCCTCCCCAGGGCAGTCTAGGCCGCACCCTTCCTCCTCTGGGCCTCTGGGCATTGACCTGCTTTATAGTGTTTGAATCTTATCTCTTTAGTCAGGACAGGATACATCATGTCATCCTCCACTGTGCCCAGCACAGCCAAGTGGGCCCACCTCCTAGCAGATGCCAAGGCCATAGGCCCAGCCCCTGCCTCCCCCTCCCCTCCCAAGGGAGCCTTGGTGAGAGCCTCCCTGAGCCGGGCCAGGCTGGGGTTGGGATCAGTGTCAGGCTGCAGACAGCAGTGCTCCAGACCCTCCCAGGATTCTGAGCACTGGCTGTGGCCTCTGCAGGAAACAGGGCTCAAGGTGAACCAGCCGGCGTCCTTTGCGGTGCAGCTGAATGGTGCTCGGGGTGTGATTGATGCAAGGGTGCACACGCCCTCGGGTGCGGTGGAGGAGTGCTACGTCTCTGAGCTGGACAGCGGTGAGCTGACCCTGGCCTTGCCCACCCATGCCAGGCCCTTCTGGGACGGGGAGGGGAAGAACAAAGGCTCACTCACCAATCCTCCGCCCCACAGACAAGCACACCATCCGCTTCATCCCCCACGAGAACGGCGTCCACTCCATTGATGTCAAGTTCAACGGTGCCCACATCCCTGGCAGTCCCTTCAAGATCCGCGTTGGGGAACAGAGCCAGGCTGGGGACCCAGGCTTGGTGTCAGCTTATGGTCCTGGACTTGAGGGAGGCACTACTGGTGAGTGCCTGGGGCTAGGGAGGAGGGTCCGACATTGGGGCACTCAGCTTCTGGTCCTGTACTGCCCTGTCCCAGAGGGCTGAGTCCTTGCAGAGGTCTGTTCTCGGAGCCTAGGGCCCAACCTACCACCTTGCTACCTCTGGTCCCTAGGCGTGTCATCAGAGTTCATTGTCAACACCCTGAATGCGGGCTCGGGGGCCTTGTCTGTCACCATCGATGGCCCCTCCAAGGTGCAGCTGGACTGTCGGGAGTGTCCTGAGGGCCATGTTGTCACTTACACTCCCATGGCTCCTGGCAACTACCTCATTGCCATCAAGTACGGTGGCCCCCAGCACATCGTGGGCAGCCCCTTCAAGGCCAAAGTCACAGGTGAGTGCCCGGGGTGGGGGACATCCCTCCAGCCCAGCCTGCAGCCCAACCCAGCTTGGATGACTCCAGCAGCCATTCATATTCAGTCATAGTCTGACCTAAAATCCACGGACAACGTACCAGGAATAAAGTGGGCCTGACCTTGCACGGCACACCATTCTGTGGAACCACGGAGAATCATTTTTGAAAATCAAGTCCTTCTTCTTTACTGTTGTCTGTCACGTGATTAATTTTTCCCTGCAGTGGCTCCCAAGCTTTAGCTTAACTTTCTTCGTATGTTTCTGGTTTCCTAAAACACAAAGCTCAGTAAACATTTAGCAAGCTTTCCTTTTGGAAGCAGTGTGAAGGATCAGTTGGATATATGTTCCTTTTTAAAGCAAGACTCTTAACCCTGGGACTTGAGTTCCCAGACCGTGCCAGGGCTGGAGCCATCAGAGGCCCAGGGTCTCAGGATGAGCCTTAGCTGTGCGCACGGCCGGGCTCACTAGGAATTCTGGGTGCCGCAGCGGGGAAGGGATGTGGCCCACAGGGCTGTTGGTGCTGGCTGAGGGCCTGCTGCCTCAGGAAGGCAGGCCTCTGACCCAGCTTGTGTTTACCCCACGCTGTCCCTCAGGTCCCCGGCTGTCTGGAGGCCACAGCCTTCATGAAACATCCACAGTTCTGGTGGAGACCGTGACCAAATCCTCCTCAAGCCGTGGCTCCAGCTACAGCTCCATCCCCAAGTTCTCCTCGGATGCCAGCAAGGTGGTGACACGGGGCCCTGGGCTGTCCCAGGCCTTTGTGGGCCAGAAGAACTCCTTCACCGTGGACTGCAGCAAAGCAGGCATGCCAAGGGAGGAGAGGGTGGTTTCCTAGAGTGGGCAAGTGCACAAGAACATGGCAGGTGGGGGGCACCGTGGGGCTGTGGGCCCCTGGTGTGAGCCAGCCCCTTCCGTCTCCCCCTCCAGGCACCAACATGATGATGGTGGGCGTGCATGGGCCCAAGACCCCCTGTGAGGAGGTGTACGTGAAGCACATGGGGAACCGGGTCTACAATGTCACCTACACCGTCAAGGAGAAAGGGGACTACATCCTCATTGTCAAGTGGGGCGACGAAAGTGTTCCCGGAAGCCCCTTCAAAGTCAACGTGCCCTGAATCCCTGAAGTGCCTCCCCCAGCCTCAGCCCCCACCTCCGGCCAATGCACTCACACACACACACACACACACACACACGTACCACACCTAGATGCACACGCACAGAATCAGATACCACAAACACCTGCCCTGGGGTGTGAAGTGAACGGCCTAGCCTCCCCACCCCGCCATGCCCCCAGGGGTTGGAGGGCTTTGTCTGTCTCAGGGCAGTGTTCCTCCCGTGAATGTGACACAAAGGTGGGCTGGGGGAGGGCTGAGGCCAGTGGGGAAGCATGTGTTTGGGGGTGTCTGCGTGTGTGAGAGAGGGCACCCTCAAACCGCACTGCCGGCCAGACCACCTTGCTGCTAAGGACTGTGTCTGGCCCCTCTGGTGGCCACGACCCCAGAGTGTTAAGGACTTGGAAAAGAAAGCACAATCGGAGGAGAAAACAGACCCAGAACCAGCAGCAGTGCTGGCACGTGGCCTGGCCCACAGCAATTTATATCTGCCCCAGCCAGGCTTCCTGGAGGACTGCTTTCTTTCTCCCTCTCTCTTTTTTTTTTTTTTTTTACGGTTGCACAGCTCTGCCCCATGGGGGGCCTTTTTTACACACTGCGAGGCCCAGCTTTCTGGGGAGACTTTTGCACATGTCACGCGGCTCTGCTGGGAGTCGCGTAAGTGGAAAACTCCAAATAAAGTTTGGCCTGTCGCAGAGGCTTGGCTGTTCTTGTGCATGTGCTTTCTATGGGTGGCCACCATGTATTTGGTAAGGCCTGGGATCTTGGTGAAATACCTGAAAGAACCAATGACTGGTTCTCAGACTCCTAGAGAGCTGGTGGGTGGGAGAGGGAGGTGAACACTGTGTTCTGGAAGACTGCCCTATGACTACTGGCAGGCTTCCCTTTAGCCTGACCTCAAAGACTCTCAACAAACTAGGTCCTTAAAACAGCACAGACTCCAACAGAAATGTTCCTCACCCAGCAGGCAGGCAGAATCCCACGCAAACCCTGGAACGTTTAATCCAGCTAAGTCCAGGGTCAGACCTGGACCTGCTCTGGCCCCACCAGCAGTTCGGACCTTGCTCAGGACCCCAACTTAAACCAGCCCCTAACTAGTCACCCTAGCCTGATCTCTTTCCTTACCTTCCTGGCCCACAAACTTCTGAACTCATCTCCTAGGCCCACCACCTCTTCAGTTAGCTCCCCTGGCCTCTTAACTAGTCTCCCTGGTCCACCAGCTTATCTGTTCTCCCCCACCTGCAAACCTCTGAACTAGTCTCCCTGGCCCTCGGGCCACTGACAAGTCTTGAGGGCCCCTGCCTCTTCCCTTAGCCTCCTCTCTGACCCACCAGCCTCTTCTCATAGCCTCCCCGGCCACCAGCTTCTTACCTGGTCTCCCAGGCCCACAGCCTCCTCCCTTAGCCTCCCTGGCCCACCAGCCTCTTAGTCTCCCTAACTGCCAGCCCCCTCACAAGTACCTTATTTGTAACTAGCCTTCTTGGCCCATCAGCATAGTCACTATTCTCCCTGGCCTACCAGCATCTTCACTAGCCTCCCTGGCCTGCAAACCTCTGAACTAGTCTCCCTGACCCATCAGCCTCTTAACCAGTCTCCATGGCCCACTGGCCTCTTCACTAGTATCTGTCCTACCAGCTCTTAGACTAGACTTTTTGGCCCATCAGCATCTAAACTAGTCTCTCTATCCCACCAGCCTCTTCACTTACCCACCAGGCTCTTCTCTTGGCCTCCCTGGCTACCACCTCTGAACTAGCCTTCTGGGCTCGACAGCCTCTTCCCTTAGACTCTCTGCTCTGCCAGCTTCTAAACTTAACTTCCCTGGGGCGCCTGGGTGGCGCAGTCGGTTAAGCGTCCGACTTCAGCCAGGTCACGATCTCGCGGTCCGGGAGTTCGAGCCCTGCGTCGGGCTCTGGGCTGATGGCTCGGAGCCTGGAGCCTGTTTCCGATTCTGTCTCCCTCTCTCTCTGCCCCTCCCCCGTTCATGCTCTGTCTCTCTCTGTCCCAAAAATAAATAAACGTTGGAAAAAAAAATTAAAAAAAAATAAATAAACTTAACTTCCCTGATTCACTGGCCTCTTAACTGGCCCCCCAGGTCCACCAGATTCTTCACTTGTCTCCATGGCCAAGCAATCTGTTCATTTACCCTCCCTGGCCCACCAGCCCCTTAACTAGTCTCCCTGTTCCACCAGTGCTTAACTAGTTTCCCTGGCCCATCAGCCTTTTACTAGCTTCCCTGGCCTAAAAGTCACTTCACTTGGCCTTTCTGGTCACCAACCTCTGAACTAGTCTTCCTGGCCCTACAGCCTTGTCACTTAGCCTTCCTGGCCCACTAATCTCCCTGGACCACTAGCCTCTTAACTAGTCTCACTGGCCTGCCAGCCCCTCCCCTTAGCCATCCCGGCCCACCCTGCACACCGCAGCCTGAGAGGCTCACATTATAGGAATCTGCCCCTCTCTGGCTTGAGGCCAGTCCACAGCTCCCTCCTGTTCCAGGGTAACATCTACTCTTCTACCAAGGCCTTTAAGGCCTCCAGATTCACACACCAGCTTCCCCAACCTGTTCATGCAAGAAGTCCTGAGTCAGTGTGCCCTCTCTCCACCACACCCTCCGCTTCAAACTCTCACAGCTTCTAGCTTCCTGGGCACCCATGAGGCAGTCCGGGCCAGTGCCTGGCAACACCCTTGCCTCTCCACTCTCCTCATCTTCCTGGCCCCCTCTCTGCCCCTCCTGGATCTGCCCCCCAGCTCCCAAACCATCTCAGGGGGACATCTATGCCTGTGTTATCACACTGATCTGTGACCTTGTGTCTACAGACCCTCTTCCCCAGGAGCCTGGGCTCCCTGACCCTGGAAGGTCTAATACAGACAGGTGTGACAAATGAGTAACTCAGTAGCTAGAGCAGGGCAAAGAAGCATTTCACTCAATTGATCCCTAACCTCTAGACCTGTCCTGGACATTTCAGCACACAGTGGTGGCCCAGCTCTGAACTACCCTCCTCGCCTCTCTACTCGGTAGCCTATGTGCCTCCTTGCTCCTTTTCAAGTTTCTTCTTTCCTTTCCTCCTCCTTGCTCTGAATCCTGCCCCCTTAAGGCCCCTCCAGGGCCTCTTTATTTTTTTTAAATTTCTTTCTTTCGAGAGAGCAAGTGAACGAGCATGCAGGAGGGGCAGAGAGAAAGGGGGAGAGAGAGAGAGAATCCTAAGCAGGCTCCGCACCACCAGTGCAGAGCCTGACATGGGGCTCTAACCCCACGTGGCTTTAGACCACGACTTGAGTGAGACACTTAACTGGCTGAGCCACCCAGGTGCCCCACCAGGGCCTCTCTTTATTGTATGTCTGACCTCCTCCCCGTGATATTTTTTTCACCCTCCCCTCCATCCTGCAGGGAGCTCCTTGAGAACAGAAATCATACTTTATCTTGCGTCCTCAGCCTCTTCAGGGCCACACGTGATAAACGCTGGTTGAATGATAAATGTACCCAGCTCCTCACTTCACCTGTTATAACCACTAAAGGCAGGATGCATTCTCTTAAGTACCCTGCCATCTGTGACCATTGTGGGCCAGTTCTGTGCCAGGCACTAAATCGGGTGGTTCTACACCCACCCTTCCTCATTCTCTGCCCTCCCTCCCCACTAACTCCAGATGTGAGCACTTTCCCAGATGGCCTGCTGGCCTCCTCAGCATCAGCTGCTTTCCGCCTGTGTGTCTACAGACAGCCAGCTGCTCTTCCCCAAGCACAGTATGGCCCTGGGTGCTGAACATTTAAGGGCTCTATCTCACTTAATCCCAACAGCCCTATCAGGTGGGCATGCTATTATCTGAAGAACTCAAGGCCTTGAAAATTTTGCTGATAAACCCAAAAATCATGCCTCTACATAGTGGGGCCAAGATTCAAACCAGGTGTGCCCAAATCCCAAGCCAATCATACAAATAACCACTAGATGAGACCATCTGGAGGTTCCAAGCACTCTAAACTCACAAACCACATGCTGAACACCAGGATGCCTGTTTGTTAAAATGGAGGAGGAAAGCTGGACCTTTCTCTTTCAGTCTGTATTTCACAGAGCTTACTCTCTCACGAATGTTACTGCCATCCACCCAGTGGCAATGGCCAGAAAGCCAGGGGTCACCTGGGTCTCTCACTCCCCAAACACATCCAACCTGAAAACCAGTTTTGCCCATTCTGTCTCTAAATAAATATCTCTTGACTCCATCTCCACATTCCCATTATCACAGCCTGAGTTCTGGCCACCATCATCTCTTACCACAGTGGTATCCTCCTGCAGTCTTGCCTCTGCACACAGCACCGGGACAGCTCTAGTTCTAGAACAACTGCCTCAGGACACCATCTTCCAGTGGCTTCAGGATAATTTGTCCTCAGGATAACTTCCAGATTCTTTAACTCTTCTTGAGGGCACTCGTGCTCTCTAGTCGCTAAGCCTTTGCATATGCTGTTCCTCTTACCTAGAACACTCTCTTGTCCTTATTTCTATCCCCAGCATCCTTCTGGCGACCTTCTTTGAGCACCCTTCCCCCACCCCTCTGTGGGTTAGTTACGCCTTCAGTGGATGCTTCCATGTACTTCTCATATTTTAGCATTAACCAACCGCTTTGTAACTGCCTGTTCACTTGACACCCTACCTCCCTAGTCAGTGTCACCATTAACTTGTTCAATCTTTTATCTACTAAACAAATATGTACTGGTCGGTAACTGTGTGCCATAGTTAAAGACTTACGTGCACGGTTCAGGCTCGGACCCTACCCTCGAGAACAGAAACTACGTGTTTTCTTCTGAGGTCTCAGGGTCTAACAGCGCTAGGTTCAACAGGTTTACTGAACGAGCGATGGCACGCGCCTGCGTGAGTCCGTGGTGCCGCACGTCCTTCTGGGACTGGTAGTCCCCAGGTTCCGGCCTCTCTTTACGGCGCAGGCGTATTCGGATTGAGGCCGTGTTTCTATTAATACGCATGTCCCGGAGGCGGAGTGGTGAACTGCGCATGTCTAAAGGGTGGAGGTGCAATTGAAAAGGCGGCGCACTGCGGGGGTGGGGCTTCGGGGACTTCAGGCCGTCTCTACTGAGCTCTACCTGTCTGCGAGAATGGCGGGTAGGGGGAAGCTAATTGCGGTGATCGGAGACGAGGACACAGTTACTGGCTTCCTCCTGGGCGGCATAGGGGAGCTTAACAAGAACCGCCACCCTAATTTCCTGGTGGTGGAGAAGGATACAACCATCAATGAGATCGAAGACACTTTCCGGTACGGTAGCCCGGGAGGCCTGAATGGGTCCCTCTGCTTCGGGTCGGAGCGAGGGGAATAGGTGGGGGCAGCTCGGAGACCCGGCAGTCGGGGCCTGAGAGGGGCTTCCAGACCCTGCCCTCGAGGGTCAAGGAAGTCGGTCCGGCCGCCCTTCCGGGGGAGGCCTCTGTGCCCCAAGTTCTCTTTCTGCACTCCGGGGGACCCGGGTTATGTCAGGTCCACGAGCTCATCCCTCATATGACTGTGTGTCAGGAAAGAAGGGGAACAGAGCTCGTGACAGGCGCCGCCCCTCGGCCCAACCGGCCCCTGGGACCTGCCTCAGCTCTTTTGGGAGTTGACCCCTAAAGGAACCACACACTGAGCGAACACCTAGGCAGTGGGGTCGGGCTTTCTTGTATTTTCATGCCCATCAGAGACTCACAATCATCCTGTAAGGTAGGGGTTATTATTCCCACGTACAAGTGGGAAAACTAAAGCTCAGAGAGGTTAAGGCACATTCCAAAGTCACACCATTTGGAAGAGAGGGAGTGGAGATTTGAACCCTAGGCCCAACTCTCTTAAGCCAGGTCCACACTCTTCAGTCTTGGAATTTCCCATTGTCCTGAGCATAGCCTGCAGAATATTAGGACTGTATCCTACTTTGTGCTAAGACCTTGCCTTTTTTTTTTTTTTTAATCAAAAGAAGAAAAACTTCATGTGCGTATGGCATGATCAGTACAGAGAATATAAGAATCTTTTCCCCTCCCCGACTTGCACTCTGTCTCTCTCCCTCTCAAAAATAAATGAAATTTTTTTTAAAAGGGGGGGTTTGTGCCTGGGTGGCTTAGTCAATTGAGCATCCGACTTCGGCTCAGGTCATGATCTCCCAGTTTGTGTGTTTGAGCCCCACGTGGAATTCTGTGCTGACAGTTCAGAGTCTGGAGCCTGCTTCAGATTTTGTGTTTCCCTTGCTCTCTGCCCTTCCCCGACTTGTTTGTTCTCTCTCTCTCTCTCTCTCTCTCTCCCTCCCTCCCTCCCTCCCTCCCTCCCTCCTTCTCAAAAATAAATAAAATTAAAAAAAACTTTTTTTAAAGAATCTTTTTAAAAAGCCACCAGAATAAGTGAATTTAGCAAAAAGACCTTGCATTTGAAGTCCTCATTTCCTGCCCTGGGTCAAGAGTGATAGCTTCATAGTGTGGATGTGGGCATGTCCCTTAACTCAGGAGGTGTCCTGGTGACTTGAAACGAGGATGCCAGCCCCCTGTGCTTTCTCACCCCTTCTCTAAGGCCCCTGTTGCCAAGTCTTAGGAACAAACCACTCTCCCCTGTTTTCCCCTAAACAGTCCAGCCTTGAGCTGCTGGCTGAGACTGGATCCTGCTGCCTGGGGATGATAGGCCCTGAACTGGCCTGATCTCTAAGCATTCTGGTAAAGTGACCCAAGTTGTCATAGGAGAAGGACAGATTTTACTCCAAGACCATTCCATGTTTCCATCCAAAGGGACCCAGAGATCAGTCATCAAGTCTAACTGGCCCTCGTGCCTGGCACAGGACAAGTGCTCAGCAAAAATAGTTTTATATATAGATATATATATATTTTTAATGTTTATTTATTTTGAGAGAGAGGGAGCTCATGCCAGTGTGTGAGCAGGGGAAGGAGGGAGGGAGACAGAGAGAGAGAGAGAGAATCCCAAGCAGGCCCTGCAGTGTCAGCACAGAGCACAACACAGGGCTCCATCCCACAAACTGTGAGATCATGACCTGAACTGAAACCGAGAATCGGTTGCTTAACTGACTAAGCTATCCAGGCGCCCCTGTCGTTTTTAATATATTAATGCCTGGGTGATTACAAGAAAGGAAGATCCCAGTGCTAGGTCCTCTCTGTGGGGAAAGGATGATTTTCCTCTTCCTATGTGGTATTCTTAGCTCATGCCAAACTTCAGCATAGACCTTAAGGCCTTTAGTGGTCTCATCAGCCCCTTTAAAGAAATTGTTTTCCTTTGAAAAGTTAAGGTATTTGTGTGGTTTGCAAATCAATATTTCAAAGGTATACATATTGAGAAGTCTCACTCCTACCCCCATCTATTTCCACTTCCTTACCTCCCTTCTCCACCCCTGAAAGCGCTTAATTCCTTATCTTCCTGCTTTTTTAAATGTACATACTAGGGACAGACATATATATTCTTATCCTCTCTCTTTTTCCCACAAACGCAGCGTACAGGTCACATCAGCCTGTGCCCTAATCTTCAGCACCAGCTCAGTTGGGAGCCTTCCAAGCAGGGGAGGTGGAAGTTACCCCTGACAGCCAGGGCCCCTAGATTTTGAGTGAAGTTGGTTCTGGTTAGAATGGAGAGAGTTCGGTCTAGCAACCTTTGCCCTTGGCCTCTGCACTCGCTGGGTCAAGCACATTTGCCTCCGCCGCCCAGCCTCACCACCTCGGAGGGGGCTCCCTTCTCATTTCTCCCAACAGGCAGTTTCTAAACCGGGATGACATCGGCATTATCCTCATCAACCAGTACATCGCAGAGATGGTGCGGCACGCGCTCGACGCCCACCAGCGCTCCATCCCAGCCGTCCTGGAGATCCCGTCCAAGGAGCACCCCTATGATGCCGCCAAGGACTCCATCCTGCGCCGGGCCCGGGGCATGTTCACAGCCGAAGACCTGCGCTAGGGCCCTCCCTACAGCCAGGCAGCTCCTCCCCAGGCTTGCCCTCAGTCCTTCTGTGAGTTTTGAGCCTCTGATTTCCAATTCCCGTGCCCCTGCCCACTCCATTAAGAGGCTAGTCTCTCCACCACCTCTTCCCTGTGCTGTTACATGGTGTCATTGTTGATGTTAAATTAAAGTAACGTTATTGTTTCTCTCCAAACTGAGGCTGGGTGCTAGAAAGGACACGCGTGGGATGAGGCTGTTGGGGAGATTCGACTGGCAGGGCTGGAAAAGCTTCTGCCAAAGATATAGGCATAGAAGAGTTGCACCAGGAAGATTGTCCCAGGAGGTCATTACTCAGGGATGGGTCCTCTGAATCAAGTGACCAGCTCTGGTGGGGAGGAGCGGGAGGAGGCTTGTGTCCAGGCCTCTGGCTCCCCCACTTCAGTCTCTATTGGGCTGGGAGGGGACCTGACCCCAAGGGGCTGGAAGCAGAAACACAGGAAACCTAAAAGGCCTGTGATACGAGACTGAGCCCGGATCCCGCAAGAGGTTTGGAGATCGAGGCCTTTCTCCGGCGGGCCCTGGCCTGAGGCTGCCTGTGGATCAAGGTCTGCTTGTGGTCTGCTAAGGGCATGGCAAATAGAACCCTGGCCCTATGTGAGGTGAGGCCTGGTTGCCGGGTGACTGTCCGTGGCAGCCACCTGCTGTCCGAAGGACTCTGCCTCCTGTGTTCACCCCTCAGCTGCAGCCACCCTGCTACCGCTCCTGCCCTTGCTACCATGTCGCGGCAACTCAACATGGATACGCTGCGGCAGAACTTCTGGAAGGAGGAATATCTGAGGGAGAAGATGTTTCGCTGTGAATGGCACCGCAAGTACGGGTCGACGGTGAAGGCCAAGCAGAAGGCTAAGGCTGCAGCCCGCCTACCCCTCGCGCTGCCCACCCTGCACCCCAAAGCCCCACTCTCGCCCCCACCTGCCCCCAAAGCGGTGCCTTCCAAGACCCCCGGCCCTCCCCTGGAGACGCCCATTCAGTCCGAAATGTATCCGGTGCTGCCTGCCACCCGGGCCCTGCTGTACGAAGGCATCTCCCACGACTTCCAGGGGCGCTACCGCTACCTCCACACCCGAAAACTGGACGTGCCAGAGATGCGCTACCTCTTCCCCATCACCACCAACTTCATATACGGCTGGCAGCTGGGTGAGCCCCAACCTCCCGGAGATTATTCACTTCACAAACACAGAGCTCCTGCCATGAGCCAGGCCATGCTGTCGGCCCTAGGCACACAAGACACACGGATGGGGGTGTCCATTCTCGCGGGGGGTCCAGGCCGTAAACATAAGACAAAGGAAACATCTGAGAAGGACAGGTTCCATGACGAGACTAGGGAGTGATGGGAGAGAGGGGCAGGGGGCATGAGACGTTTTAGATGGGTCTCGGAGGACCGACCTAAGGGCTGGAAGCTAAGTGACACAATGGAGGAACCCAAGTGAGAGAGGAAGCCGTGGAGAGTTTTAAGCAGGTGAACGGTACTGATAGGATACTAACTGTTCTGTAAGTAATGGCTTTTTCAGAGAAAGAATCCGCTCTGGCAGATGAGGTCTGCATCTATTTTGAGTTATCCTGGCAGGGAGGATAATGGCTTGGGCTAGGGTGATTAGCAGTAGAGCTGAGGTAGATTCAGGCTATGTTTTGGAGGAAGAATCCCTGAAGCCTACTGATGGATTGAATGACAGAAGGAGAAAGAAAGCCATGGCGAAGCGCAGGTGTTTGGCTCAAGCAGCTGGACAGGGAAGACAGAGGAGCAGGGCTGGAGGGGGTGTGAAGACAGATCAGCCCCGGCCATGCTGGAGGTGCCAATGCAGTGGCTGTGTACGGAAGTCCCCCCTCCGGAGTGAGGTCGGAGCTGAAGTGCACATTGGGGGGCAGCAGAATATAGGTGCTATTTAAAGCCTGAGGTGGGACAAGCTCATCCAGGGATCTCCAGATGCTGGAATCTGACAGGAGAGGCCAGGGGCACAGAGAAGGGTAGGGGAGACGGTTTTGGTGGGAAGGCTATCCATCTGGACTGAGTCTGCTTTTTCTGGGAGGCTTTTTCTCATCAGGGAAGAGAGTGGGGAGACAGCGGTGTAGTGGGAGATGAAGTTATGGCATGGGAAAGGGACTACACCGGGGAGTGTTGCAGGATTGCTGGGTGACGCCGCGTCCGTCCCTTTGCTATTTGTGGTCATGAATTTCAAGTGAGACTACAAAGTCATGGGTTTTTCTCCACAGGCTTGAATGCCATCCACAGGTAGATGGTTGGGATAAACACAGTTGACATTTTGCCTAAAAAATTCCCCCCACTTTCCCCAGGGTGCTAAAGGGAGAGGAAAGAGTTTTCCAACAAAAGCAGGAAGCAGGTCCCAGGGGAACAGGAGGTAGAAGGAAGCCCTGTCTCTCCCAGAGACGTTTAGCTCTGTCCCTATGATAAGCGGTGCTGGGTGTCCCACCACCCACTCTGCAGAGGACCCTGAGGTGGAGGAAATAATGGCACATGGCTGACTGGCTGGTTCTGCCCTCACTGCTGATCTGGGCACCCAGCAGCTCCTTCCTTTGCCCACGGCTCCCATTCCTCAGAAGCACTTTTTATTCCTTCACAAAGGATACAAAGTGGATACAATACAGGCAGATTCCTAGGGCTAGGAAGGCAGGGCTCCCATGCTCTGGCCAAGTTCCCTTTCCCAGGACCCATCATTCCTGGCCTCTGCCATTTTTTCCCAGGCCCCCCGGTGAAGCAAGAACTGGTCTCCTGTAAGATGTGCCGCATCGAATCATTCTTCCGAAAGAATGGGGCCTTCGCACTGCTTGACCCCCGGGACCTGGCTCTCTGACCTTGGCCGGGCAGTGGAGTTAGGGGAGGGAAGACGAAATAACACGCCTTCTAGTGGGACTGAGCTGCTGTGTGTGTTTCTGGCCCTCCCAGGCCCCGAGGCAGCGTTGGGGGCCTTTCTTGGAACTCCCTCTAACCTGCACTTGCTTTTTCTTTAATCATCCCTTTGAGGATTCAGCAATGACTAGATGGGGCTGCGAAGGGCGAGGGCTCCTCTCCTGGCAAACGGTCCTCAGTGCGAGGCCACAGTAGCTGCTGGAAGTTCTGGGTGTTCCTGAAAGAGAGTGGCCGGTTATTCCAGATGTCCCAGAAAGAGAACCATCTCGCTCGCTCTCCCTCTCGCTCTTCCTCTCGAGGAAGATCGCCCCATAAGCCTCCCCATCCTCCCCCTCACCTGGCCCCGAGGGCCCGCAGCCGCCGGGTCCTCTCCCGATGCACTTGTTGCAGCTGCTGCCGCAGGGCTCGCCGCTGCCCCGCCGCGTCCTCCTGGGGCGATGCAGAGCGCTGAGCGCCCCGGCCTCGGACCCCGCGGGCTTGATGGAGCCAGCAGGGGGCAGCACCCGGACTGACGACCCCCTCCCGCCCTCCGTCGGGGTCAGTGCAAGTGTGCACTCCAAAGGCATCCAGGAGGCGCGCCCAGCTCGGACCCAGCCCTCCCCTCCCCCATCCCCGCGTTCCCCCCGCCCTGGCCCAG
This sequence comes from Prionailurus viverrinus, assembly GCF_022837055.1. NCBI lineage: Eukaryota > Metazoa > Chordata > Mammalia > Carnivora > Felidae > Prionailurus > Prionailurus viverrinus. Next base: position 145,740,161 of record NC_062562.1, read on the forward strand.
ATAGTGGTGACGCCACCGCCTTCTGGGAGCCTTGCCTGTGGCTGGAGCTGAGCTGGGCTGGGTGGGGGCCCCAGAGGGTGCACCCGGCAGTGGCGGTTCCTGGCGATGCGGAGGCATTCCAAGACCTGGGTGGAGGGGGGGGGGGGGGCGGTGAGACGGCTGTCAGCGGCCGGCCGGCCGGTCCTCGGCGGGCCCCGCCTGCCTCAAGCCGGCAGGCAGGTGCGGATACGCACCCGGAGCCGCTGCTGCTCGCGATCCTGCCGCCGCCGGCGCCTGGCCGCGCGGTGCAGCTCCAGCAGCCGCTGCAGAGCGGTCTCCTGCTGCACCGCGGTCACGCCCGCCGACGCCTTCTCCCTGCCCGGGGGCCAGGGCCACGCGGACTTCGAGGCCTTGGGGGCCTCCGCGTCGCCCCTCGGCTCCCCGCCGGCGTCCGGCACCTGCTCCGCCGGGCCTGGGCTTTCTTCCCGGTCCTGAAGCCCGTGCGGGTCGGGCACCAGCCCTGGGTGCCCCCGGGGAGCTGCGGGGCTCTCCTGCTGCCCCGAGCTCCCAGTGCTTGGGGCCTCTAGCGTCTCGGCCCCTGGGCTTGGGAGCAGCGGCCGGGTCGGGGGCCTCGGGGGTGGAAGGGGAGTCCGTACCCGCTCCCCGGCGGCCCTCTGCTCTCCCGCGCCCGGTGCTGACTCTCGCCGCTGGGCGGCCCTTTCCCCGGAGCCAGGGCTCTCCCTACCCCTTTGCTGTGGCATCTGTTCTCCCAGGGACCTACAGGGATCCCTAGAAATTCCCAGGGAGCCGCCTTCCTCCGGGGGTTGTGTAGGCACCTCTCCCTCAGCCACCTCCCAGTTAGGGCCTGGGGAAGTCTGAAGGGTCTTCATTTCCGGGTCTTGTGGCTCCTGGAGAACCTCCGTTCTCTGACACTTAGGGCTATTTCCTCTTTGACCTTGAGGAGACTCTCTCCTCTCACTCTGGGGAGCCTCACACCTGGGATACTCAGAGACCTCCTCCCTCAGAGCCTGAGTGGCCTCCGCACTCTGACCCTGGTGTGTCTTCTCTCTGTGTCTGGAAGGAACTTCTTTGCTCTCCCCCTGGGGGGCTTCCCCTCTCTGACCCTGGGGGCTCTCTTCTTTCTGCTCCTGAGGGTCCCCCTCTCTCTGCCTCTGAGGAATCTCGATCCTCAGCAGTTTCTGAAGTTCTGCTCTCTCCCGGCCCAGGCTCCAGCCCAGCCCCTCCAGGGGAACCTGGGGTTCTGGCAGGCCCCGGGAGGGCAGGCCCCAGAGCCTTGGGGCTCCCTGAGTGAGCTTTCGACCGCCTACATTCACGGATGGCTGTTGACAGGGCCTCTGGGTTGTGGGTCCTGCTTGTCTCCTCTCTGCCCTCTGGGCCAGGTTCTGGGAAGCAAGAGCATTTGGTCCCAGGCTTGTGAGGGAATCCCCGCGTCAGGCCCACTTCCCCCAAGGGACCCTGGAGACCTCAGTGGCTGTCCTAGTGGGCCTCACTTCCATTACAGCCCTCGCCTGATTCCTGAATTCATTAAACTTATTTTATGTTGTGTAAAAGGTACTTCAGTGGCGGTCCCTTCTTCCCCCTGGCTATAGGAGGTAGGACCACCTCCCCCCAGTAGTCTCCTCCCAGGCAGACCCCACCCCTGCTCTTCCCAATCCGAGAGGGCCCTTGCCCAGGGCACTTTGACTCTTTCACCTTGAACTCAGAACTTCCTGGGTCCCCAAAGCTGGTGGTGGGGTTCAGCTCTTGTAGGCAGCCTGAGGGAGAAAGACCAATGTCGGGAACCCTCTGCTCATGCCCCAGCCCCTCACAGACATTCCACCTGAGCTGGAACCAGGAAGCCTAGGGAGTCGCCAGCACATGAGAGAAGGGGATGCCCTGAGGACTGATGTTTGAACTCCAAGGCTATGACAGTTCATGGGTCCACTAGTCTTCACGTTGCCTGTCATGTGCCTGCTTGTCGGATTTGCCTGCCAGCAGCCGGCCACATCTTCCTCATCCTCCCAGCTGAGGCAGGACACCTTAGAAGAATCTGCACACCCCTGTCCCCAAAACCACCAGAGGATGCTTCGGGGCAGGAAGGGTCTGTTGGCCAGCTTGTCAGGCCCTCATAAGAACACCCCCCTTCATCCTGGTGGGCCCGCGTAGGCCCATAAAGAAACCTACTGTATACGCCTTATTTGACTATTATTAAGAAAAACCCTCTGTAGCTCTTTCTTGGTTGCTGACAGTGAAATCAAATGAAACTCAAGAAATGAAATTTTAGGCTGGAGCCCGGCCTAAAAACTGCAAGTTTCATAATTAACAAAAGACATCTAAAAAAAGAAATGAAATGTCACTGCTCCCTTGCAGCTGTGGAGGAAGGAGAGTCATCCTGCCTCCATAAAAGTAGTTAAAAGAACTCGATTTCGTAAGGTCCTAAATGGAGAACTTTCACAAGTCTATTCCATCTTTATGAATATTCACACATCCACATTGCATAACAGTAACCAAATGGGCGTGTTCTCTGTGAAAAGAAATGTCTTTTGAAGAATTTTTGAGCAAAGGAGTCTGTGACCAGGCTCCCGAGCCTGTAGAAATCATTGCCATGAACAGGGAACATAACCCCCAAAACCTGTCCCCTCACAGTTTGATTTGTTGTCTTACTTGACAGTTTATTTCTCTGGTTATAATGTTGTCACTGGTATCTCCGTTTCCCCAAGAGACCCTCTATTTGTAAAACTTTCCGTCAGAAAAACAAGCATTGGCACTTCGCTCCTCTCACGCGCACGACGGAACAATTAAAGGCTTATGGCTACACTAGGCTAATTTAACAAATAACTGGAGAGTCTGTTCCATGTAAATTAATAGGCCCAGGGTTCACAGCGTCCATCTCATAGAATTCGAACTGCCTGTTTACTGTCGCGCTCTCGCTAGGCTGTGATCTCCTCAGTGACAGGGACCAAGCAATGGGGCCGAGTCTCTCTTGTGCTCTGTATGTTCTGGGTGTCTGATGCGAGGGTAGGACGCAGGGGCAGGAGCTGCCGTTCTGTTCCCCCCTCCCTAGGCCGCCGTGAACAGTCCTTCCCAGCGCGCTCTGCCCCCCCCCACCCCCCCCCCACCCCCCCCCCCCCCGCTCAGTTTAGCTTCAGAATCCTCCTGGACCCTGTGCCTGGGACAGCTGCTACCAACCAGGTGGAACTAGGACATCAAATAAAACCTGCTTGTTGTCCCTGGGTGCTCCTGGCACCCAATATAAAGTATGAGACAAAGAACGAGTGAGGAAGGGACCGGAATCCTGGCACTTGGGGTGAGGACTTCCCACCTCCTCCAGCTCTAGTCTGGCCGCCCGGCCAAGGTGTCCACGTACCAGGTGTGGACTCTGCAGGCAGAGCAGGGCTCGCCCGCCTTGGGTCTCTGTGACTCGCAGCTTCACCCAGATCCAGGGCTGATGATGGGACTACCGCCAGCCCCCTGCGGGAGTACAGAGGCTGTTTCAGATACACCTCCCACGGCCCATGGGCTCTGGAAGGGGGAGGAAGCCTGTCTGCCACCCCAGTGCAGGGCAGGCTCTCCTAGCCCCTGCACCCACCACTGGATCCCAGCAGCTGGAACTCGGGGTCACCCTTTCCAGGGGCTGTGGGGGCCCCAGGATGAGCCTTGGGCACAAGAAAGAGATGCTAGGCAGGGCCGTGGAAGGAGACAGGAAAAAGGGTCCAGTGCTTGGCCCTTTTGTGTGGCAACACGAAACAAACAGGATTTCCCAAGAGAAAGACTCACCCCTCAGGAAGCTGATGGTTCTGGCTCAGGGAGTCCCCAGCCTGAGGCAATGGGCATGGCCTGGAACTCTGGAAAGTTTGGAGGGTGCCCTAGTCCGCAGGGCATCATTCCCCAGTGTGGTAGGCAGCCTTTAAGGTGGCCCCCAATGATCCCTCCTCCTGGTATCCAAGCCCATGTATGACCCTGTCCTCTCCCCCTCCTTGTGAGGAAATGGAGCTCTCCTGCCCACTCGAGCCTTCAGATGAGACCGCAGTCGTGACCAACAATGTCAGCTGGACACTTCCTTAGCAGTCACCATGAACACCCCCTCTTGCTACAGCTGAGGATGCCTTGGCTCTCAGAGATGGCCGTCAACTTGCCCAGAGTGCCTTGGACAACTGGTGACTGGCAATCAGACTAGGAGGCACGGTCCTAGTTCCCAGTCACCATAGCACCCTCCCTCCTAGACGGGTCAGCCCAGCCACCAGCCCTGAAGGGAAAGGTCCATGCACCCCGGGCTAGGCATCAGTGCTTCTGCCCTCAGGAGCCATGCCAGGCTCGCGTTCCTCCCACGCTGCAGCCGTGTCTAAAGGCTTCTAGGGGTGCCTGGGTGGCTCAGTCAGTTAAGTGTCCAACTTCGACTCAGGTCATGATGTCACAGTTTGTGAGTTCAAGTCCCGCATCAGGCTCTGTGCTGACAGCTCGGAGCCTGGAGCCTGCTTCAGAATCTGTGTCTCCCTCTCTCTCTGCCTCTTCCCTACTCACACTCTGTCTGTCTCTCTCTCTCTCTCTCTCTCTCTCAAAAATAAATAGACATTAAAAAAAAATTAAAAAAAAAAGCTTCTAGATGTCACCATGCAGTTGATTTGACGCAGATAGTTGTTAATTGCAGCATGATAATAGCCTGTATGTAGTTAACAGGTCCTGGGTGCCACTGAACCCTTTCCATGGATGAGTCCACTGGTGCTCCCTCTGAGTAAGATCTACTATCGTCCCCATTTTGCAGCTAAGAAAACAGAGGCTTACAGTCCACGGGGAGCGTCAAAACAGAGACCCAACCCAGGTCCATATGTGCCCAAAGCCCACACCCCATTCACCTTCCTCCCCACCACAATCACCCTGATGTCACACTGACCCCCTTGCCTTCAGCCATGCCCCTGCTCACCCAGCTGTTCGGCTGCTCGGGGCCCCTACCCATCCTACCACGGGGCTTGCTGCGCTGGCTCCATGCACACTGGGGCCGGTCCCTCAGACCGCAGAACTGGGCCCGGGGGGGCCAGAAGAGGCCCAGCCCCGCCCCAGTCAGCAGCTCCAAGTCCCACAGGAGCTACAAAAAGACGCATTGCCAGAGCACGAAGGGGTGCCCACACTGCCCTCTGCCATGCCCCTCGGCCAGCCCCTACCTGTTCCTGGGCCCGCCGGCTCCGCTCCATCTCCAGCAACACAGCGGGCAGCTCCAGTCCCGAGGGACAGGCCCGACTCTCTTGCACCTGGGGGGACAAGATGGCATCAGGCCTCCACCGTGCCCTTTGGAGACAATGCCCCACCTCCCTCACCTGCTGCAGCGCAGCCTGGAGTGGGCCCAGGCCCGCAGGGCATCTAAAGAGGTGCTGATACAGAGCTAAGGCCTGCTTTTGGCTACAAGGGAGCCCTCGGCCGCCAGGGGCGGCTGCCTGTTCCATGGGGTTGGGGAGCCAGGGCAGATGTCCCCTCCCTCCTCTCCTCTGCTGCTGGAGCCTGGAGAAGAGAGGACCAGGAATGAGGAGGAGACAAAGGCTCCTGAGCTCAATAATGCAGGGACCTGACATCTGAGCCAGGGCCCGGACCCAGCCAAGTCTCACAGAGACTCTGGCCCGCCTCCGATATGGGTTTCCTGGCTGTGGGGGATGGCAGTGTGAGGGAGAGGTGTCTGCATATGCTTGTTTGCAATCCTGACCGGGTACGTGTTTTACGTATGCGTGTGAAGCTTGCAACTGCATTATATCCACACGTAATATGCCCAATACGAACAGCGGCTACCAACAGCTTACTATCTGCAGGAAACAAAATGCTACATACAAGTAATCCGTCCTTGAAGCAACTCCGGGAAGTAGGTGCTATCATTATCCCACTTTTACAGATTAGAAAACAGCCTAGACGGTAAACTGCCCTAGCTAACATGTGGCAACGTCCCCCTCATCTGGAGGCAAATGGCCGTGATAAACAGGCTTGGGGGAAACACGGTCCCAGGCACAAGCAGCCACGGGCCGGGCGACGGTGAGCACTTCCCAAGGGCTTGTTCCAAGCTGTCCACGTGCAAAGTGCTGGCCACAGGTCACTCTGTGTACTCCTCACAACACGCGAGATGCATCAGGCGAGGACACGGTTTGTACAGGTCATAACGAGGGGAGGTGCAAACACACGAGCTGGTCTGTGACGTTCACACGCTGTGCTGTCACGAGCAGCCTTGCGTGCCTGCTGCTTTGAAACGGCTCCGCGAGAGAAAGAGGCCACCTCTCTCCGGTGGGCCTCAGCAGAAGCGGGCTAAGCTCGCAGGGCAGGCCATCTCAGTTTAGCCCAACACTCTCTCTTCACTCCTGTTGAAAGATTAGGGGGACCTGGCAATGAGAATGGAGGACCCCCTCACCCCGATCTTTTAGCCAAGGCTCCTAAAACACCAAGGTCACAGCCAAAAATACTAGAGTTCTTTTTGAAGACAGACTTTTCAAGGAAATAGACTTTTTGTCTATTTCAAAACCCATGCTCCTTTCCCTACAAGGATGTCTCCTGCTCACATGTCCGTCCAGGGTGGGCGTGGCTGTGAATGCACACATGGGCCCATGCATGTGCCGCACATGTTTATCTGGGTTTCTGAGGTGTGTGTGTGTGTGTGTGTGTGTGTGTGTGCGTGCACGTGTGTCCGTATTTCATCACAGTCTGTTGTGTCTTCTGTTCCCCACCCCAGGCATGGGGTCCCTATGTCACCAGCTGTTAGAGTAGCCCAGGAGGTGCCTAGCCTTTGGTATTCCCCAAATCAAGAGGAAAGGGAATGCCATGTGGGGAAACTGAGCCCCTTCTCCGTGCCCCTCAGCCTCCTAACAGGATTCCACATGGATCCACAGAGGTACCAATGTGGGGACCATGGGCTACGCTTGTGACATAGTGTGAGCACGGAGCTGGGATCAGGATACCTAGGTCCTCCTTCCATTGCAGGGTTTCCCAGGCAACACCAGGGTATGGTAAGTGCAAGAAGTGAAGGCTCAGCTCCCACAGCTGCCACCTCTCTGATCCTGGGGACACTAACCGCTGCTGTACCCCATATTCCAAGCCCCCACCATCCCAGCACCAGGAGAAAAGACACATAGACACAAGTAAGCTGTAGGAGAGGCTCCGATTTTACTGCTTCTGATTGAACATGATGAGGTCTTTGTGGGACACAGGACCCCAGTGCCTGGGTGGGGTACTCTTTCCATGGCTCTGGCCAGGGTGGGAGCTGTTCTCAGAGGAGAGGCTTCTGACCTGATGAGTCCTGGTGTCCTGGCTACTGGCCAGGGCTGGGCGGAGGCCTGGGTGGCTGGTCCCCAGTGAGCTGGACGGGGGGGCAGGCCTCGGGTGAGATACAGTGGGCCTCGTGCTCCACCAGGCCCGCGGGGCACTGGCAGCCAGGAACGCAGGGCCTCACACAGTGGGCGGCCAGTTCCCCCAGGGGGATGTGCTGGTTGAAGCAGGTGCGGGGACAGGGCGGGCCACACTCATCGAACACGAAGCCGCGGTCCAGGGGACAGCCCACCACTGCAGGTGGAGTGGAAGGCAGGGTCACAGGGGCACCCCGGCAGCGCTCCAGGTGCCCTGCTCACCCCTGCTGTTCACCCTGTTCCTACCACATCCACACCTGAGCCCTGTGCCACCCTCTTCCCCAACTCGCGCTGGGCATTTCCCCCTCACCGCAGAGTGTGGGGCCCCGCCAGGCAGGTGTCACCCCTGCCTGGCGACAGTGACTGGCATAGGCTTCCAGGGCATCACAGAGGCAGGCGTCAGCCAAAGAGCCGGGGCCACAAGCACATAGGTCATACACGCAGGCGGCAAAGAAGGGCTCTGGTGGCACCACAGAGTGGCAGCGACTGAACGGGGAGGACTTAAGCACACCACACCGGGCGTTGGCCTCACGCCTGGCACGGTAACCCGCTGCCCTGCACGGATCCACCTCGCGGCCCTTGGAACATATCCGACTGGGTCCCGGCCCTTCTGGGACCTAGGTGGCAAGAGTGACCCTGATGTGACAGCATCCACTGGCGGCTGATCTCTGTGTGCTACGTGCTTCAAAAACACTTTCCACTAAATATTTTGGTTTAGCTCCAAAAATCTCCCTACAAGAATAGCAAAGGAAGCACCAGCTACTTTCTCCTTGTCCCCATTTTACAGCTGGACAAGCTAAGGCCCAGAGCAGGTTAAGTGACTCACCCAAGGTCACACAGCCAGTGAGTGGCAAGGCAGGGCTTGCGGATTCGGATGATGAGGCCTCACTCAACAGGCCACGCTGCCTCCCCCAGCACCACGACAGAAGCAAGAAGCCCCCAAATCACCCTGAAGCTGCAAAGCCCATCTCGTGCCCACCCCCCCCTTTCCATATAAGAGGGCTGCTCTATGATCACACTCAGCCACCCGGCTCCTGTGCCACTCACCTGCCAGCTATTCCCAAATGCAGCCTCTGTGGGCAGGAGCAACCCCTCAGGGCCCTGCAGATCATCCTGGGCAAAGCCATTGAAGTTCCCACACAGCCCACACATCTGGCCCCGGTAGGAGCTGGGCACGCTCACCTCCACCTGAGACTGCCCATCCCACAGCACCTGGGCAGAGAGGTTGGAATCGGGGAAGGGGGAAAGGTAGGGACCCCCAGAAGCCCAGGGTCCACCCTGGCCCCATGCACTGTCAGCACACTCCATGCTGTGGGGTAGGAGAATGGGCGGGCAGAGGCTCCCCGTGGAAAGGAGGCTGCCCTGGCCAAAGCCAAGTTGGCACGTGTTCTGTGAGTCCTGGGCACACACAGAAGACATGAAGAGCTGCCCACAGCTCCGGCAGGAGGGCACCTTCTCCCATCGGCACCCCTGAACTGGGCCCCCTGGTGAAATGCTTCAGAGATTCACTTTCTCATGGGCATTAGGGCCTTAGAGAGGATGAAGCACAATTAGAGTCCAGATCAGAAGTATCGACGAGACTTGTTTTAGGCATTTACAAATTGTACTTCTTGCCGAAGGCAGGGAGAAATTTACTCTTCGACATGGGATTTGGAAGGAATTTCAGAAACCACGTAGACCTTAGTTGGCATCCCCTGAATTGTTTCCCCTTTTTACCAATAAGAAAACAGGCCCAGAGAGGGTTGGTACTGGCCTAAGAGTCCCACTGCGTTGGTGACTGAATCACGATTAGAAACCAGGCTCAGACCTCCCTTCCCTGCACCCAAGGTCTCCGACCATGATTCCTTTCCTCCCCCTCAGAATCCAGCAGAACTTTCTGACCTCACTGGCCTGATTTGGCACGGGACCCAGCTGGTATTCCCACTCCCTCTACAGACAGAGGCCTGAACAGGTCCAAGGCTCCCACACCCCCACTGGCCCTTGCGCCGCACCTGGAGCCCGGGCTGGGCATGCAGGATCACGGTGCGTCTCCGTAACTCCACGTACAGCAGCGGCTCCTGCAGAAAGGGCAAGGCCACAGGGCGCCCGTCCACCTGGAGGAGGGAGGCAGGAGGAGGGCCGACGTCGGGACAGCGGAAAGCACGGGACCGACCATCCCTGGGTCCTCAGCTTTGCTCACCGTGACCTCTTTGCCCTGCAGCAGCCGCACCGCCACGTCCCCGAGCAGCACCGCCACTTCCTGGGTCCAGGCCACACCCCTCCGGCCCCGGTTATCGTTGGTCACGTGCACGCTGTGGCGTGAGAGGCCCAGGTGCAGTAGTCAGCAGGGACAGGTGTGGGGAGTTAGGGAGAAGGCAGAGGGGGCTGCGCACCTGAAGTCCCCTCCGCGGCAGTCCTTGGCCAGCACGTAGCTGCAGCTGCCCTGGAAGTGCAGCAGGCGGCCGTCGAATGTTCGGTAATGAGGGTCTCCGAAGGCCATGCAGGAGGCGGGTCGGGGCAGGCAGCGGGGGCAGCAGCTGCCGGGACTCAGGGCGGGGGCCTCGTCCTGGCCTCAGCCCCGGATCCCGTCAGATACTTCGCCCTCCCTGCGGTGCCCCTCGCAGAGCCTCCCCTGGGACCGAGGATCTCCCGGGAATCTCCCCGGCTCACCGCAAGCGGGCTCAGGGCACCGCCTTGTGGCCGCGCCTGGAACTGCACGGCCGCAGGGTCTCTCTCTCTCTCTCTCTCTCTCTCTCTCTCTCTCTCTCTCTCTCCCCCCCCCCCCGCCCCCCTCCCAACCGCGCCGCGGCCGCTACCCAAGCGCTGCCTCCTTCCTCCCGCCGGGTCTTACCAGGAAGGCGTTGCCACATGCCCACTCACCCCACCGCCCTAGACGCGGCACTCACGGGGCCACAGGAGAGCGGCGGGCAGCGCTGGCTCTGGCAGCGCACGGTGCCGGCCACGCAGGAGCAAGTGGTGCAAACGTCCACGGCCCAGCGCTCCCCGGAGGCCACCGCCCGGCCCTCGTGCGCGCACGACTGGGCGGGGGCTGAGGGGACAGGAGCGGGGTAGGGTCAACTGCCCGTCCCTCACACTGGGTCTCGCTCGTCCCCAACTCCCATCGTTCTGGCTGGCACCTTGGCATCGCTCACAGCAGCTGCCAGCCTCTCGCACCTTCGCCCAGCCCTGGGGGCAGGAGAGGGCGGGGCACTCCTCCAGGTGGCACTCCACGCGGCCCCGCTGAGGACAGATGTCATTGCTCTAGGGACTTCCTGCAGGGCCTGGGGTGCCTGGCCTCACACTTCTGGGAGCCTCTGGGTCACCGTCTGAGGCAGCAGCCCCTTCTGTCTGCCCCTGCCCTACAAGAACACCCATTTCATGTTCCAGTGGGGGGTGAAATCCAGCCCTTAGTTCCTTGCCGGGGCACAGGGATGCCACTGCCCGCTCTCACCCAGAGGGGGCGCCTTTTACTAATTACCTCAAAGACCCCTTATTCACTGGTCCAGTGTCCTGAGACTCCTCCCTTTATCCATCTGTAAGGTCCTCCGCCCCACCCTCTACCTGCCCACCACCCCCAGCTCACATGGCAGGCGCAAGTAATGCAAGCGTTGCTAGGGTCCCGCCAGCTCTCTCCATGCGCCGCTCTCCGGCCCTCGGCCTCCACCACGCATTCTGAGGAGGAAGAAGTGAGGAGGGGGGAGCATGGTCCTCCCAACTGCATCCTCCTCCCTGGAGCGCACCCTGAAGGCCTGCGCCATTCCGCTAGCACCCTGATGGTGCTGATTTCTGCAACCGGTATCCAGACGACCTACCAGATGGCAGGCCCCGCGACCAGTGCGAGGGAAGTGGAAAGGGTCCTGGAATCCCAAAGAGTCACAGGCTGGAACCTTCCCATGGGCCAGCTGCCAGCTCAGTGCAATGCCTGTCCAATGGGCCTGGGGCCTCCGAGCCCGGTGACAAGCCCCAGGCCAGGCCTTGAGTATCCAGACTTCATCCTCTGCTTTCCTCTACCTTCTGCACCCCACTGAATGACCCTTCATTTCGACAAGAGAACGAAGCCCACATTTGAAGTACAGACCTCAGGTTGCCCCCTTAGCCTTTGGATGCCACCCTTCCCGTCTCCCCCCTGGGCTCGTGTTCACAGGATGCAGGTCAAGGCCGGCACTTACCTCGGCACTCGGGGCAGCAGCTCCCAGGGGGGGTGTGGCGCTCCGATGGGGGACAGCTGAGCTCAGGACAGGCCTGGTGAATGCAGAGCCATGTCAGGTCCTGTGGAAGGGCATGTGAACGCCATCAGTAGAGAAGAACAGGGAGGGAGCAGGGTGGAGGCCAGATATGATATTCAAGGTGTGCGGACGCGTGTCAGAGTGGGCGGGGAGCCTGGAGCGGCAAGAGAGGAGTTGTTGCCACAGTGCACAGAGGAGGAAGAAGAGAGAGCTCTGGGAATCCCCAGGGCGGGGGGCTCACCTGGCACTGGCAGGTGTAGCAAGGGTCCGGCGGGGCCACCTCAGACCCCAGCAGGCCCTCTGTGCAGTTGCTCAGCGCCTCTGTGAAGACAAGAGTTCAGCGTCGGGGACGGAGAGGGGAAGCAGGGGGCAAAAGCCCACTTACCCGCTGTGTCCCAGGACTTCTTGGGCCTGGGACATACCCATATCCCCAGCACCTTGATTCCAAGAGGATGAGTCCTCCTTCCTCTTGGGTCCGCAAAGAAAAGTTGGGGCTTTTGAAAAAGAACTTTGCAGACTACTAGGGTGGAGGGCCTGGGAGTGGACAAGGTGTGGCTTCCTTAGCTTAAGGTCACTAAGGACCCTCAGACTGCCGGCCTCGCCTGCTCCCTCTCCTATTTCCTTTGATATTACCTGGCTAAAACAGCACAAGGAAGCACAGAGAGCCAGGTAGGTACTCCAGGTTCTAATCCTGGCTCCGGCATTCAGTGCCTGGGCCATTTTGGGCAGACTAATCAATCTCTCTGAACCTCAGTTTTTTCATCTGTAAAAGGGAATAATAATAACACCGCTCACTGGGTAAATGAGAAATGAGATAGTGTTTATTAAAAACACCAAGTACAGGGTACGGCATACAGTAGGTGCTTACTAAATGTTAGTCCTTTTCTCTTTCCCTGAGGCACATGCTAACAAGTGTTGGTAAGAATACCTCCCCACCTCTGTAGCCCCTCTGGCCTCACATTACGGCCCTCAAGCCCACAACCTGCAAAACCCCATCCCACAGCGCCACCTGCTGGGCAAGATGCTCCACACACTGCGCCTGGCTTCAGAGTCCAGGGATCCCTCCCTGCCAGCTTCCCCAGTCCCCCTCTGGGGGTGGGGGAGAGGTGCAGGCCGCACCAGCCAGGGCTTCCTGAATAGTCCATTGGACTCAGAATAGGGTGAGAGCCAGGACTATAGAGGAGAGCGACTGACTTCCAGTGTCACTCTGGGGATGGCAGTCCTACCCTCTTGTCTACCCCCACATCCAGGGGACTCACGGGCACAGGTGGGGCAGCAGTGCTGTGGCCCAGGGGGCAGGAGCTGGCTGGCGGGACAGCCCACCAGGCTGGGACACTGCCGCCGATGACACTGAAGGCTCGGGGGCCCCTCAGGCTGCAGCTACAAAAATGAGTGAGCAAAGGGGGTGGGTCCCGGGCCCTGAAAGCCGAGAGCCACCCTCTTTCCCTGGACCCCAAGCCCTTTCATCTGCCTGCTGCACCTCCTGCTGGGTGTACCCTGGGCAGGTTAAACTCCAGTCTGCAGAGACTCAACGTCTCCCCAGATCGCTCCTCACCCCATGCCCTAGTCCCAGGAGATGACGTCCCCTTCTCTTTCCAGTTACCCGGGCCTGAACCTTCTTATGAGTGTTGAGCCCCTGCGCTCTCATGCCATTTCCTCCCCTCCCCTGCCAAATCCCTGGGCACAGGGCGTCATTCATCGGCTCACCATTACTTTCAAATGTTATTCCCTCACAGGCCCCGCAACCACTTCCCAGGGGTCCCCCTACCTCCCATACGCACCCACCCTAAACTCCAGCCGGGAGGGCTGCCCACTGCCCCCACCCCGCTCAGCGCCTGTCCTGCCCCACGCTTCCTGGCCCCAGGGGGCACATTCCTAACTCTGACCCGCATACTGCTTGCTCCCCATGGTTGCCCCCTTTGTGGTGCCCAGCCCCTCGGCGTTGCCCTCACCCACCTCACAGATGCACACTTCACACGGGTCTGCCCCAGGCTGGAAGCTTTCCCCTGGCTCGTACTTCCGACCTTCATGTTCACAGTCTGGGGCAGAACAGGACCAGGGAGCCTTCAGGCTGGCAAGAATGCTAGGGGATGCCCCCGGCTCCAGATTTTGGGGTGTGTGCAAGAGTGGGGGTCACTTCTCCTGGAGCAGCCTGTCTCTGCGGCCCAGCCCGGAGAGAAGTGCTGCCTCCCCGCCCTCCCTCACCCGGCCCCAGGCTCCCAGTACCAGAGCATCGAGGGCAGCAGTCACTGGGCCCTCGGTGGGGCTGGGCACAGGAGCTGACACACTGGACGCGGGCACAGGTGACGACGCCCTCGTGACACACGCAGGAGGAGCAGGGGCTTTGGGGGTGCACCCAGCTACTGCCTTCCGGGTGCTCCTCCCCGTGAGCCAGGCAGCCTGTGTCCCAGGTGGGCAGGGACGAGCTCTGAGTCTTGGTTCTGCACGCGTGCCCCTGTCCCCCCACCCTGGGTGGCCAGCAGGGCATGCGGGTGCCAGGAGGGGGATCTATAGGGATATGGTGGAAAGATGGCCTGGGGCAGTGCTCCTGCCTGTGGCGGACGGGAAAGACCCTGGGCTAGGGTCGGAACACCCGGTTCTTATCCCCTTCCGTGCCTGCTTGCTTGCTAGACGTTGTGCCAGGCAGCAGCCACTGTTGGTGGTAGCCCAGCACCTGGCATGCAGCAGGCATGTAATAAATGCATGTGACATGAATGAAAGGCTCCATCACTAACCATGTGCCCCAGGTAACAATCTCTCCGAGCCTCAGTCTCCTCACCTGTTAAACGGGGATTTCATCTGTCCTGCCTACCTCAAGGGCGCGTGAGACGCTGTGACAGTTCTGTGGAAGCTACGCCCTGCTGAGCAGCGTATGAGGGTGAGGGCCAGGAGGCAGCCTAAAACAGGCTCATATTCTAGAACCAGATGGCTTAGATGAGCATCCTGACTGCCACCTACCAGCTGCGTGCCCATAGGCAAGCGATGTTATCTCTTTGTGCCTCAGTTTTCTCATCTGCAAAATGGGAGTGGTAATAGTACCTATTTGACCGTGTGCGGATTAAGTGAGCTATGTGTCAAGTGCTGAGCTCAGAATGTGGCACACGGTACGATTATGATGATGACTAGTGTGGTCAGGAAGGTGTCAGTCTTGAGGGGGTGTGGTCTGGGCAGGCCAGGGGCACGGAGGGGTAGGAGGAACCAAAGGCCTGCAGGGATGAGAGCTTCAGGGCCAAGGTGTGGGAGGGCCAGGTGGGTGGCCAGGGAGGGGGGAAGGCCGGAGGAGAGCTAAGGAGAGGGAGGGGGGGCCGGTACGGGGCATCGGGCCCGGGGGCAGAGGCCGGGGGACAGCCACGTGGGGCTGGGCATACCTCTGCAGCGAGGGCAGCAGCCCCCCTGCTCCGTGACCTGGAGTGGGCAGGACAGAGGGGGGCACTGCAGCCTCACACAGCTGACCTGGCCGGCCTGCAGGAGATGCAGGTTCAGGGACTTGCCCTCTAGGCCAGGCGCCCCAGAGGCATGGGGACCTAGCCCCGACGCCAACGCCCTCCCCCCCCCCCCCCCGCCACCATACCTGACAACGACACCACTCGCAGCTGCCTGGGGGCCCCTCAAACTCTGCCCCATCCTGGTGCTCCTGGCCCTGGGTGAGGCAGCCTGTGGGAAAGACCTTTCTTGGGTGGGGGGCTGTGCCACCTCGCCCTGTCCGACCTCGCTCAGGCCTGACAGAAAGAGGGGGGAGGGGTGGGGACGAGCATGGGGGGCTGGGGCACGCGGAAGGCAGCTCACTGTGGCAAACAGGGCAGAAGCAGGGTCCTGGAGAGGGGTGGGGGCAGAGAGCTGGAGGACATGGCTTCTTCTGGCAGCGCACGGAACCTTCCTGGGGGGAGAGAGGTCAATTGCTACTTCCCGACTCCGTGGCATCACAACCTGAAACCAGGCTACACACTGTCCCCTGGCAGGATGCCCCCACTGAGCCTGCCGGGCTCAAACCTCCCTCCCTCGGCCCAGGAGACCAGAATCCAATCCTCTTCCGCTAGATGGTCCCCCGTGAGACCTGGGTGAGGAGACGAGCTCTTCCGGGCCTGAGAGGAGGATCGAGGGATGAAAGGTCACCACGTTCCCCAAAGGCCACCTCACCTGGCAGGTGCAGAGGGAGCAGCTGGGGTCCAGTGGGTCAGGAAGGGTCTCTCCATGGGCTGCGGTGACCCCATGATAGAGGCATCCTGGCAGAGCAGGAAATGCATTGAAAGAGCAGCCATCAGGGCAGCCCCCCATGGCCACACACGCAGCTGGTCCTGACGACCCCTACCAACGCTTAGGGAGTCAGAGAGGGAGAGATAAGTGTGGCCCACGGTGGCCGGGAAGGTGAGGCTTTGGCCAGGCTGTGAGCGGCGAGACCTGAGTGCACGAAGGGAGTCGGGTCTGGAGGTGGGGTCAAAGGCCGCTGGGAAGTTTCTGTCTGTGGGGCCCACGTGACGAGCGGGCACACACACCCGGAATTGAAGGCAAGAGATGGGCTGGGCTCAGGAGCATGGGCAAAGGCAAGCCAGGCGGGAGGGACGCTCCCCCTTGTGACTGGTCACTCAGGGGGCATGGGAGCCATCGAATGGGTTTGAATCTGGCGATGTGACATCTCAGGAAGGCGACGAGACAATTTGAGAGCAGGGAGTTCTGGAAGTGTAAGGCAGTTTGAGGAGACAGCAGGGACAGCCAGGAGGGTGTGGATCCTCAGGGGTCTGAGGAGAGCACAGGGCGTGGGTTTGCTGTGTGGTGACGGTGGTAAGACCAGTTGGGCCCCTGGGGGCTCCAGGAGGGGCAGGAAGGGCAGGTGCTGTCCTACCCTGGCAGGTTGGGCAGCAGTGTCCAGCCGGGGTGAGCGGGTGGCTGCAGCCCAGAGGCTCACAGGGCTGGCGGCCACAGGTCACAAAGCCTCCAAGGCAGGTACACAGATTGCAGGGCTCTCGGGGATCCGGGAACTCCTGGCCGCTCAGGTAGGACTCCCCTAGATACTCGCAACCTTCAAGAGAGGACAGGGAGGGGCAGGGCAGGGGGCAGAAATGGTGAGAGGTGAGCAGTCATCCAGTTCTGACCTTGGGCCCCAGTTGAGGCCTCAAAGACCCAGCAACTGGGGGCAAGGAGAAGGCTCAATCCTGGCAGGAGATGGGGGGGCAAAGGAGTCTGAGATGGGGCACCAGCCAAAGGGCACACTTTCCCCTTTCAGCCTGTAATCTCTCTGGAAAGACCCACAAGGACTCTGGAAAGTCCCTAGAGTTGGATGCTCAGCAGGCCACACCCAGCCAGAAGGTACCAATTTCTCCAACCTGGGGACAGCTGGAGATAGCCCGAGATGGCTTCGGAGACACTGATCAAGGTATCGTCTTTCCAATATTCTTCCGAGCCCCTTGACTAATCAGGGGCCGGACGGGATCCCAGGGTTGTAGCAAGCAGCTCTCTGACACTTGCTGAGAGGGCGCTTTGGGTGATAATGAGGTGTCAGTAGTAACCACAAATCCCTGGTGGGGGATATTGATAAGGAGGGAAGCTGTGCATGTGTTGGGGGCACGGGGCACTTGGGAAATCTCTGTACCTCCCTCTCACTTTTGCTGTGAACCTAAAACTGCCGTAAAGAAACAAAGTCTTAACAGAAAAAAGAGAGAGAGAGAGAGAGAGAGAGAGAGGCAAGTCTCCGTCTCAAAGACTTGGCAGGCAAAAGTTTCTGACTCAAATTTAATGTTCTATTTTTAACTGTATTAATAATTATGGTAATCTTCATTCCTGGAAAATCTAACTCATTTACAGTATGATATAAAGACTCCTTTCTAAATAGGTTTAAAAACAAAAGGATGGGGCCCCCCGGGTGGCTCAATCAGTTGAGCGTCCCACTTCGGCTCAGGCAGTGATCTCGCTGTTCACGAGTTCGAGCCCTGCGTCAGGCTCCGTGCTGACAGCTCGGAGCCTGGAGCCTGCTTGGGATTCTGCGTCTCCCTCTCTCTGCGTGCCCCTCCCCGGCACACACTCTGTCTCTCTCTCTCAAAAAAAAAACCTAAATAAACATTAAAAAAAATTTTTTTAAGAAAATAAAAGGTTAATTTGAAGAAAAATAGTTAAATAAACTTACAGGTGCGAGAGGGTATGTAGCAAATGTTGCTAAGATAGTACAAGAGTGACCGAAGCCTGGGGAACTGAGTGGGCCTTGTTCAACCCTCTCTTTTTTTTCAGGAGCTAAAATTAGAGTTACACTTAAAACTGGTTAAAGTAGGGGGGCCTGGGTGGCTCAGTCGGCTGGTGGCATCCAACTTCAGCTCAGGTCATGATCTCACAGTCCGTGGGTTCGAGCCCAACGTCGACTCTGTGCTGACAGCTCAAAGCCTGGAGCCTGCTTCAGATTCTGTGTCTCTCTCGCTCTCTGCCCCTCCCCCGTTCGTGCTCTGTCTCTCAAGGGTGAATAAACGTTAAAAAAAATTTTTTTTTAACGGTTAAAGCAGTAAATTTTATGTTATATGTGTTTTACAAAAATACACAGTTTAAAATGTATTTTTTCAATTAAGAAAAATTAGGCCCAGAGAGGTTATGTAACTTGCCCAGGGTCACAGAGCCAAATAGCATCAGCAGCAGGAGAAACCCCAGGTTTTAGTCCAGTGTTTTCTGTTACGGTGACAGATGTTGGGGACTCACTCTAGGGCAGTAAAGATGACGCTGACCCGGCCTTCCCAGCCCCTCATCCCCACGGTCCCCTGCCCCTCACCATCACAGGCAGGGCAGCAGTCACCCCTGGCGGGGAAGGGGCACTGAGCAGGTGCGCAGGCCCTGGGCTCGCAGCTGACGCTGCCCTCCCAGCAGAGGCAGACGTGGCACGAGGCAGTGGGCGAAGGGAAACGCTCCCCGCTGGCAAAGTCCTTCCCCTGGTACAGGCAGCCTAGGCGGGCAGGCGAGCAAGGCGGGAGCAGTGGCGGTCGTGGTGGCCGTCTGCCAGGACCACGGCCCCCCTGGCCCTCCCAACCGGGCGGTGTCCCCCCACATTCTTAGTGAGAACCCCGACGTGGGAGTGGTGGGCCCGGAGGAAGGGGGGGGTACTGGGGTCGCGCAGTGTTAGGGGCTGGAGGAAGGGGGACATGTCATAAGAGGGGACGAAGTAGGGTGAGGCTGGGGGCAGAGCTGGAGGGAGCAGGTGGGGATGGGGTGCTGCCTAGGCCGGGAGGGGGCGCCAGTTACCGTCGCAGGACGGGCAGCAGGGCCCTTGGCGCGGGTGGGAGCAGGGCGCAGGCGGGCAGGGCAGCCGCTGGCAGGACACAGAGCCATCGAGGCAGAGGCAGCGGCGGCAGGGGTCGTCGGGCTGGGAGAAATGCTCTAGGTGGCGGGCCGGGACCCCGCCCCCTGGCCGCGGGCAGCCGGAGGAGGTGGCTGCAGAGAGCGCGCGCGCGCGCGAGTCAGGGCTCCAAGGAGAGGCTGCGGAGGCTCGCCCCTCCCTCCCATGCGGATCTGCCCGAGGGGTGCGCATCCTACCGGGGCACTGCGGGCAGCACTCTCCGGGCAGCAGGACCGGCTCTGGACAGGGCAGCGGCGGGCAGCGGCGGGAGAGGCACTGCACGCTTCCGCTCTGCAACAGAGGGCCCACGCCAGGCCGGTTAGTGGTGGGAGGCTGAGGAGACCCCCACCCCTCTGACTGCCACCTTGGGGGCCCTCTCCTGGTCTCCCAAGTCCCACCCCTACTCCCCTAGCCTCCTCCTCTCACCCAGGTGGCAGACTCACCAGACAGCGACACTGACGGCAGGGATCAGACGGGTGGGGGAAGTCTGCTCCGTTAGGGTACTCTTTCCCGCCAAAGGCACAGCCTGGGGGAGGGGGCAGCTATAGGCCTGGGAGGGGCCCATTCCTCCCCAGGTAGGCTGCCCTTCCGACCCTAAAAGCCGGCAGATGGGGCCAAGCCACCTCAGGAGACCGCCCCCCCCCTTCCCCATGGCATCCACCTCACCATTGCAGTCATTCTGGCAGCAGGTGCCAGGCAGCGGATGGGCACAAGGGGCCCTGGGGCAGGCCCGAGGCTGGCAATGGGCATGGCCTTCCTGACACCGGCACTCCTGGCAGGGGTCTCGGGGGTGGGAGAAGCTCTCGCCATCCACAAATACTTGTTCCTCCAGGATGCAGTCTGAGCATTGGGGCAGGGAGAGGGGCAGGAGTGGGGGCGAGGACTGACAGTTCTAGGCATGGGCTGACAGCCCATCTATCCTTGGAGTCCAGGGCCACTGAGGAAATGCCAGCAGGAAGCACCACGGAGAGAGTGGAAGAAGGGTCTGTGTATGCAGGCATGGGTATCTCTCCGAGCACACGCTCGCATGCGGAGGCATATTTGAGCCCATTTACCTGATGCATGTGTGTATGCCTCTGAGGGTGGACAGTCAAGGAGCTCGTGCATGAACGTGCCTGTGTTTGTGATACACGCTCTGGTACAGACTCTCCAGGAGGGCGGGGCAGGGACCAGGTTACACTGCATCCCAGCACCCAGTCTCCTGCGCATCAGACCCAAACGGTTGTGGCATGGAGCTGCTTTATATAGACACAGGGATATATCTGACCGGTAAGGGTACTGGAGGAGGAAATACAGAACAGGAGGGAAGGGACATACAGGAACATGAAGGGATAAACATCTCTCTACTCTCCCTCCTACCCATACCCTGTGAGTTCCAGAAAGTCCAAGCTGTGTCTGAAAACAACTCAGAAGGCTGTTGCTTGCTAGGGTATCTGTTGAGCCCGTGGGGCCATGGGAGAGCTGGCTCCGGGGCCCCCAAGCCAGACAGGTGTAATAAGCACATACCTGGGCACCTGGGGCAGCACTGGTCGGGTCCACTCTGGGGCCTGGCACAAGTTGTGGGAGGGCAGTCAACCAAGGAGCACCTCACAGTCCCAGCCTGGGAGCAGGGGAGAGGGCAATGGGGGTGGGCTCCAGGAGGGGCTCAGCAGGGCAGTAGCAAGCCTGGGGTGGTACCTCGCAGCGGCAGGCGTGGCAAGGGCTATCCGCGTCCGTGAAGTTCCGCCCATTGGCATACACTTGACCGTGGTAGGTGCAGCTCTCACAGCTGGGGCAGCAGGCACCTGGGGGAGGCAGACTGATCAGAGCCCAGCTGATCCGGGTGGGCTGGACAAAGCAGGGGGGAAAGGCCGGATCAGGGTGGGGCACTCACCGGGGAGCTGGGTAGGGTGCTGGCAGGGGGGTGGGGAGCAGAGCACAGCCCCACACATGGGCACGCCATCGTGACAGGAGCAGGCCGTGCAGGGCTGACCATCAGGCTCCCACTGGACCCCCTCAGCAAACTCCTCTCCATCCAGCACGCAGGCTGCCGCAAGGGGGGCTGTCACCATGGCAACCGAGACACCTGCTGCCACCCCTGACCTTCCCAGACCACAGGGCCCTGGCTCTGCCAGGCCTACGGTGGCCTCTAACCCCACCCTGGGAGTGGCTGGTGGACCGGACAGTGCCCCCCTTATTGTGAAGGAACCCCTCCGTCTTCAGCGCCTGCGAGCAGCACTCCTTTGAAGCTGTTCCTCTTTCTCTCCCTCCCCACACATACCTGGGCAGAGCTGGGGGCCAGAGTCAGGCAGGGTGCAGGGGGCAACCGGGCACGCCTGCTCCTCACAGGACACCTCGCCAGCCTAGGAGGGATGCCGGGTGAGAGGTCCTCAAGGGGTGAGACAGATCTGGGGTGTGAGAGGGCGCGACTGGCTACCTGACAGGAGCAGCGGATGCAGCGCCCCCTCTCTTGGAGTCGGAAGGTCTCCTCACTCTGGTACTGGTGTCCCTGGTACTCACAGCCTGGTCAGGAGGACAGGGGGACCGGGGGCAGGGCTGGAGGCTGATGGGGAAGCCTCACGTCACCTCAAAGCATCCACCCCCCCCAACCCTGATGAGCCAGCCTCCCCTACCTCCAGGATCAAGGGCCCCGCCATGGTGCCCAGTGTGCCATGAGAAGGTGAGAACGTGACCCTCACCCATGGTGACGGGAGCCTAGGCCGATCAAGGACTTGTCCTGTACTTTTAGTTCAAGGGAGCTTCCTGTAGGTCTAAACGCCCGACCCCGCCCCCCTCCCGAGCCTCTCTTGGGCCAGTGCTTGCCCCTCTCCCCGTGACTCGAGTCCCCAGCTCACCATCACAGACTGGGCAGCACTGGCCAGGGATCCTGCCTGGGTGTCTGCAGGGCACGGGCGGGCAGGGCAGAGGCTCACACTGGACACTCCCGTTCTGCCAACAGGGCCTGATCAGCATTCACGAGGCAGGCCCAGAAGCCAAGCCCTCCCTGCCAGGCCAGCCACACTCACGGCACAGTGGCAGCGCGAGCAGGGGTCCCCAGAGCCCACGGGCTCTCCGCTGCGGTACTCCCGCCCATTTAGGAAACAGCCTGTTGGGGAATAGGGTACCTTAAAGTCCTGGCCTTCATGGGAGACTGAGCTGGGCCACAGGTGAGCTTTCTGGACCCCCACTCCAGACTCCACCCACTGACTCACCATCGCACAGCGGGCAGCAGGTGCCTGGACGAGGCCGGGCAGGGTACGGGCACAGGCTGGAGCATTCTCGCTGGTGGCACTGAATGTGGCCCTCCTGGGAGGGGGCACAGCGGGCAGGGGAAGGGGCCATTAGAGCTCCGTCAAGTGGCAGAAATGGCAGTCGAGTTCTCATGATGCGCTTACTAGATGTTGTTATGAGTTGAGCTGTGCCCCCCTCCAAATTCATATGTTGAAGTCCGAACCCCTCGCACCCCAGAACATGACCTATTTGGAGATAGGGTCACTGCATATATAATTAGTTAAGCTGAGGTCATACTGGAGTGGGGTGGCCCCTCCAAAAACTGCGTCCTTAAAAAAGGGGAAATTTGAACACAGACACACACAGGGAGAGCAACATGTGAAGATCAAGGCAGAAGCCAAGCGATACCAAGGATTGCCAGCAAACCACCAAAAGCCAGGAGAGAGGCCTGGAACAGATTCCCTCTTACAGCCCTCGGAAGGACACCTTGACCTTGGACTTCTGACCTCCTGAACCACGAGATGATACATTTCTGTTGTTTAAGCCAAACCCCTTTGCGGTACTTTGTTATGGTGCCCAGCACGTTACTGAAGCTCTCTGTGACTCAGTTTACCCATCGGCAAAGACAGTAATAGTCCTGTCCTCACAGCCTTGTTATGGGAATGAAATGAGATATAGTGTCCGGTGTGACAGCCACCTCTGGAAGCTGGCGAGTAAACAGTAGCTGCTGCTACTCGCCACGGCTGTTCCCAGACAGACCCCCGCCCTTTGAGTTCCCACCTACATCAGGGCTCACTATGTCCAGTCCCGTAAGTGGGCAGCCAGTGACTCTTCTCACAGGTGTCGGGAGGGTGGTCCACGTGAACAGGGAAGGGAGGCACGTGGTTGCAAAGGGGATGGATGCCCCATGGCCTTCGCAGTGGAGTCTTCAGACCTCGGTAGGCTGTCAGGAAGCTGTATGGCTCTGGCTTGAAACACAACCCTTCTCAGGATGCTCCCTGCCTGGACATGACGTTTCCACGTCCCCACCTTCTTCCCCCAGGTTTCGCCCTGACTGTTCCCTACACCTGATGTCTTAGTCCACTTGGGTTGCTGTAATGAAATCCCATAGGCTGGGGGGCTTATAGACAACAGAAATTTACTTCTCCCAGTTCTGGAAGTTGGGAAGTCCAAGATCAAGGTGCCGGGAGATTCAGTGTCTGAAAAGGACCGGCTTCCAGGTTCCTAGACACCTGCTTTTTCACTGTTTTCACGTGACTGAAGAGAGAAGCTAGCTCTTTGGGGTCCCTTCTACAAAGACGCTAATCCCATTCATGAGGGCTCCACCCTCATGACCTAAGCACCTCCCAAAGGCCCTGCCTCTAAATACGATCACCTTGGGGTTAGGATTTCAACATATGAACTTGGGGGAGACACAAACATTCAGTTCATAGCACCTGGAATGTCTTCCCCCACTTCTTCCTGCTTCAATGCTACTCACCCTTTAAGACCTAGGTAAACACCATCCCTTCCATGAAGATTTTCTAGATCTGTGTTGTCCAGTAGAAACATAACACAAGTCGTAAGTCATTTCAAATTCTCTAAATTTAATGCCTGGGTGGCTCAGTGGGTTAAGCGTCCAACTCTTGATTTTGGGTCAGGTCATGATCTCATGGTTGTGAGATCGAGCCCTGTGTCAGGCTCTGTGCTGGGTACGGAGCCTGCTTGGGATTCTCTCTCCCCCTCTCTCTGCTTCTCCCCTGCTTGCACACACGTGCTCTCTCTCACTCAATAAAATAAAATAAATTAAACTAGCAGTCAAATTTCAAAAAGGAACAGAGAAAACTAAATATTAATATATATTCCATTCAACTGACTATATCCAAAAGTTATTTTTTTTAAAAAACTTCAAAAAATGTTTATTTATTTAAAAAAAACTTTAATGTTTATTCTTGAGAGAGAGAGAGGGAGAGACAGAGACAGAGCATGATTTGGGGAGGGGCAGGGAGAGAGGGAAACACAGAATCCGAAGCAGGCTCCAGCCTCTAAGCTGTCAGCACAGAGCCCGATGCGGGGCTCGAGCTCACGGACCACGAGATCATGACCAGACCCAAAGTCAGATGCTTAACCGACTGAGCCACCCAGGTGCCCCTATTTATTTTTGAAAGAGAGAGTACCAGCAGGGGAGGGACAGAGAGAAAGGGAGACAGAGAATCCAAAGTAGGCTCCACATTGTCCATGCAGAGCCCAACTCAGGGCTCGAACTCACGAACCTCCAACCATGGAATCATGACCTGAGCTGACGTCGGTTACTTAACCGACGGAGCCACTCAGGCGCCCCCCCCCAAAAGGGATTTCAACATAAAGTAGCAACGAGATGTTTTATATTCCTTTCTTTTGTCCTAAGTCTTTAAAATCCCACATTTTGCACTTCAGCCCATCTCCAACTGGACAGCTACTTTCAAGGGCTCAGTGGCCACATGCGGTGGTGGCCACAGACGGGACAGCGCAGTTCTAGATGTCTCCACGTAATCTGCATTTCTCTCTCCCCCGAGCTGTTGCTGCCTGTCATATCCTGACCTGCCTCACTTCCGGAGCTTGCAAGCTCTTTGAGTTCATTCGCAAACCCACGCTGCACATCTACGATGCTCAGAACTGGGCATAGAGGTGGGCACAGCCCCATCCTCCCCCTCATAGCGCCCAGGATCAGGTCTTCTCCACTTCTGTCCCCTCCCAGGGCATAGGGGATGTGCTCAGTGAAATGGAGGGATGAATATGGTTGGTCTGGGGATGGGGAGGGGTGAGGGGTGTGGGAGCAGCGGAGGGACTCACCAGGCACCGGCAGATCCGGCAGGGGTCCCCAGGGGCAGTCCACTCTTGGCCATGATCCCAGCGAGAGCCAGCTTCCGTGCAGCCTGGGGTTGAGGTAAAGATGGACACAGAGGAAGCCTGGTAGGAGCGAGCCTGGATAGCAGCTTCAGCCGGCCCCGACCCTCTTTCACATGCCCTGAGCCCAGACCAGACCAGGCCATGCCTCTGCCTAGACTCCTGAGGGCTTCCAGTGCAAGGCCTCCCGGGACCCAGTGTGGCCACGCCCACCTCCCCCAGCTCTTGGCCCCTCCTCACCTCTCGCTGTAAGCGTTGGCCATTCGCGTACATTTGCACCTTCCCGCCTACCACACACCCACCTCACATGACTGTCAGTCCCGAGCCTTTGTGCAAGCTCTCCTCTCTTCCTGGAATGCCCTCTGCCTTATTCCACCCTTCCCCTAGCTAACTGCTCTTTATCCTGAAGGTTCACTCAGGACGCGCCGCCTCCAGGACGCTTTCCTTCCTGTGTCCAGGCTGGATTAGGTCTCCTTCCTCTGAGTGTCCACAGTGCCCGGCACCTGCTTCTAATACTGCCTTTGCGACAGTACTGGTGTGTGACTCAGTGTCACCCTCTAGTGGTCTTCTTGGAGGGGGGGGCCCCCTTGTGTCTTCCGTGCACATAGCAAATGAAAATGCTCAGCATTTATCAAGGTATAGAATGGCATTATCCACACCTCACAAATGGGGAATCGAGACCCAGAGTAACTCCCTCAGAGGTACCCGGCCACGAAATGGCAAGGGCGGGATTTGAGCCCAGGCACCTCAGCTCCAGAGCAGCGTTGGCCGGGCATCGCTTCCCCACTGACCAACCCCCCAGGTCAGGGCCAGCAGAATGGGCTCTGGAGCTGAAGAAATGCTGTGACGTCCCCACCTGGAGCTCTACCAGGGAAGGGTCAGGGCTCTCACCTTGGCAGGTCGGGCAGCAGTGGCCAGGCCTCAGGACTGGCTCAGGGCAGGGGCTGGGTGGACACTTGATGGGCGCACAGCGAACCAGGCTCCTCTGTAATACACCAGTCGCCGTAAAGCCACCCGGTCTGGCTCCCAGACAGGGCAGGGTGGACAAGCGTCAGACATCCTTGGAGGGGTGGGGCACAGGACCGCGATGGAGGGTGAGCCTCACCGGCAGGAGGTCTTGGGAGGTATATGAAAGACCAGCAGGTGTGACCCAAGGGGGAGCAGGGAGAGTATATGGAGGAGCAAGGCCTGAACGAGGCGGGTGGGGACTCACCAGGCAGGAGCATTGGAGACAAGGGTCGGCGCTGGACAGGAAGTTGGCCCCCTCTTCATAAGGCCGCCCCTCATACTCACAGCCTGGGGAGGGTTGTCAGGATGACAGGCCGGTCAGCAGAGAGCAGGGCGAGTGGACATCACCCAAGGGAAGGCATGACCCCAAGTAGGTACCGGACCCTCCGGGGCTGAGGGGATGGAGGGGCAGGGTGGGGCGAGAGGTCACCTGGCCGGCAGACAGGGCAGCACTCCCCAGGTGGGGTGTAGCTCTCCAGGCAGTTGAGCTCTGCACATGAGGGCCCCTGGCACCGCACGGTCCCTGCCTGCAGGGCAGACACTGAGCCCTCCCTCCCTCTTCACTCCCCGAGCTGAGTTACTCCGCAGGCCCGGTGGGTCTAGCAGGCTGCAGGCCTCGAGGCCTGGGTGGCAGCAGCAGCTCTGTCTGGCCCCCAGATTGGGCTCGGCATGCCGAGCATCAGGGATGTGCGTGGCGGCCGGGACTAGGCTCTGATTCCCTTACCTGGCAGGTGCAGATGACACAAGGCTCTGGTTGCCATGTTTCCCCATCCCTGTGGCCTCCAGGGCAGCCTGAAAAACCAGGGCCACGCCCCCGAGTAAGAGACCCAGGGTACCGGAACCAAAGCACCCACAAGGGAACCACATCAAAGGGCACCGTTCAGGCGGCGCCTGGGGGGCTCAGTCGGTGAAGCGTCCGACTTCAGCTCAGGTCACCATCTCACGGTCCGTCAGTTCGAGCCCCGCATCGGGCTCTGGGCTGATGGCTCAGAGCCTGGAGTCTGCTTCCGATTCTGTGTCTCCCTCTCTCTCTGCCCCTCCCCCGTTCATGCTCTGTCTCTCTGTGTCTCAGAAATAAATTAAAAAAAAAAAAAAAAAAAAAAGGGCGCCATTCAGGAGACAGATTTTTGTTATTTACTACAACTTTCCAGCAGATGGCAGTAAAGCGTCTGACTCAAGCATAATCAGATTTCCGCTATTTTACAATAGATGCAAGTGTTGAGGAAAGGGTGCTTTTTAAAAAATTTCACGGAAGATATATGAGCTAGCAGTGGCCTTGAGGCACCACGTGTCCTGAAATCTGTGTGCGTGTGCGTGTGTGTGTGTGTGTGTGTGTGAGAGAGAGAGAGAGAGAGAGAGAGAGAGAATGTGTGTGTCCCTTTTCTTTGGGATCCATCAACTCCCAAGACTCCACTCCTCATCTCTGGCCAAGACTCCCAGTCTACATTTCCAGACCTCGCTGGTCTCCTGAGCCTCTGACCCACCCTGTGCCCCTATCAGCTGATATTCTGCCACGTAAAGTACAGGATGCCGGGTCGAATTTGAATTCCACGTAGACAATCCATATTTTTTTTAGTATAAGTATGTCCCAAATATTGCATGAGACAGACTTACACCAAAAAAGTATGTGTTGTTTATGTGAAACTCAAATCTAACAAGGCATCCTGTATTTTTTGGGGTAAATCAGGCAACCCCATCTCCCTGACTCGGAGCTAGTAACATCCCCCAGCAGAGCCACTGCCTCCTGCATCCACTTCCTCCCAGTTCCCTTCATGTCACTGGCACCACTGCCTTCCTTGTTCCCCACTATTGCATGGGGTCTAACCCACCAGCTCCTGCCCATTGTTTTAGAAACACCTCGCCCTCTGCAGCCACTGCCGTCCCTGGCTCCATGCCTAGACAACCACTGTACTAGCCCGCTAACTAGTTCTGCATCCAGTCCATACCAGATGGTTCTGTCTGCATCCAGTCCATACCAGATGGTTAGTCCTAAAACACTCCTTTGAACAAGCTCTGCAGCCTTCAATGGCTCCCCATTGCCCACAGAAGAAAGTCCAAAATGCAAGGCTTACAGCAGTCTGTTACCACTGAGCCTCTGGCAGCTAACCACATACTGCCCTTCTTTACGTTCTCTTACTCTATTCATTGGATCTTAAATCTTGTGTTATGTTGGCTGTTTATTTTCTCAACTAGATTAGAAGCTCCCTGGGGGCAGGAAAAAGATCATACAGAGCTTTTGGATTGGTCCCAGGCCGGAGTGAGTATTTGCTGGCTGTGCTTCCGTTCTGAATTCCCTAACTACTGCCAGAGTGGGTGGGCAGGCACTCTCTGGGCATGTGGCAGGGGGCAGGGGGCAGGGGGCAGGGGGCAGACGACGGCTCTGGGGGCCCCAGAATGAGTGCAGGAGGCGAGGCTGGCAGGAGGCTGACCTGGCTCACAGTGAGGACAGCATGTTCCTGGCTCCGGGCAGGGTCCTCTTGGGCATGGCTTCTGGGTACACTTTATGGTTCCTTCCTGTGGGGAAGCAGACTAGTGGCTGCCCAGCCATCAGAACCCCGAGGACCTGGCCTCCAGAACTGAAACCTCACCCCAGGCTGTGACACACCAGAGGAGCAAGAAGTTGAGGCAGCTCAGGGTACATGGGCTACCTTCGGTCTGAGGGCAGGAAAGAGACACCCTACCCCCACTCCCATCATCTCCTACTGCTCTTGGCCCCCAGAAAGCATCTCTTCCAGGTGCCAGCAAGTTCCCAGAGTGGAGAGATCCTAGGAAGGGAACTGAAAACTTCCTCAACGGAGGAGCGAGGAAGGAAAGGCTGGAAGAATGTGGATGTGGAGCCGAGTGAGGGGGAATAGGCAGGTAGATGACAGGGACAGGTGGATGGGCAGGGACAGTGAGGGTCCACAGGAGAGGGGGCATGTAGGAAGACAAGCAACTCCATCCTCTCTGCCCTCCATGCCACTGTTTGCCAGGCCCAAATCAGAGAGGTTTGGGGGCCCCCGCCATGTGCGTGTGGTGGGGGGGGGGTTAAGCCCCAGAAAATATAGCCACTGGGAATCAGCCGGAGCCACTGGCGGCCAAAACTTTGGGGGAGGGGCAGGCAGACCCCATTACATGACATTGAGCACACCGGGCCGCAGTGGCTGGTAGCTTAAGTGAAGCAGGTGAGGGGGCCAAGTATGGGATATCCAGGTGGGTCGCGGGAACTCACCAAGCAGTGACAGGTGGTGCAAGCGTCCGGGGAGAAGGTCTCCCCGTTGCCATAGGTCTGACCATTGTGGCTGCAGCCTGGGGAGAAGATAGTGCTGTCACTCAGGCACTCGCGGCCATCTCTAGGTGCCGAGGTGGTCCTGGCAGGCAGACAGGGTGGCACTCACCGTGGCAGTGGGGCAGGTCGGGCTTGGGGTCACAGTGCACGGTCCCATCCTGGCAGACACAGGCGGTGCAGGTGTCAGGCTCCCAACGAGCACCCTCGGGCCAGGCCCGCCCCAGCCCCCAGCACTGGGGAGACGCTGGGCGGCATTCACAGGACTCCAGCTGCCTCACCCTCGCCTGCAGCTCTTTGTTCTGGGGAAAGAGGGAGAGGGGAAAGTGGGGGGCACTGGGTCAGCTCCCCGCTACCCAACACATCCCGCAGATTTGTAGGGTGTGAAGACTGAGCAGGACGAGAAGGAAATCTGACAGTTCCAGGGGAGAGGTGGGTGCCCTCCACACAGCGTCCAGTTTAGACACAGTTCTCAGGACCTAGAGTCTGGACAGGCTCCCAGAGGGACATGGCGTGCCCAGACCTCTCCTTTGGGCAGAAGGGGACCCGATCCCCTCTCTGTAACAGTTTAAGTCCTTTACCCATCCAAAATCTTTCCTGATGATGCCTTATGTATCGTAGGTCCTCGATAATATTTGTCAAACACATGAAAGAATACGAAAGTCTAGATGGAAAAAACAAATACTCCGGAGGCTCTTCGTTTATATGAAAGAATCGATGTGAAGAGCTGTTCATATAAGAATTTCTCCATGTGCGTTTAAAATAAAACTCGGGGTGCCTGGATGGCTCAGTCGGTTAAGCGTTAGACTCTTGATTTTGGCTTAGGTCAGGATCTCAGGGTCGTGGGATCAAGCCTCGAGTCAGACTCCACACCGAGCATGGAGCCTGCTTAAGATTCTCTCTCACTCCCTCTGCCCCTGTCCCCCGCTCATGCTCTTCCTCTAAAATTAAAATAAATAAATAAATAAATAAATAAAAATAAAAAAAATTAAAAAAAAATAAATAATAAAAGCAAAAAGCTGGCATTAAAAAAACTAATAAAATAAAACTCTATTTTAGAGTTCCTGGGCCCTCTCCCCCAAGTCCAATCCTTCCTTCCTCTCACTACACAAGACCTGCCCTACCCCCCTCCCCCCCCACAAGCCCTCCGGCCTCCAGCACTACCTGCTCTCTGAGTTCCATCATCTGGGCCTCCAGCCTTTCCAGTCGCGCCTCCAGGGGGCGCCACTGCTCCCGTGGGGCCCCAGCATGGGATGAGGAGCGGGCTGGTGCCTGCTGCTGGTAGTCCTGGATGTCAGCAAGCCCAGGGGGCTCTGGGAGGATGACCCCACCTGAAGAGCACAAGAATCCAAGGTGGGCCTGTGGGTGAAAGGTTTCCTAGCAAGGTTTCCTGGGTCCTGTCTTACAAACCATGCAGGGAAGGAAGGGTCGCCCCGTGGCCCACCCCTGTCCATCTGCCCACCTACCTTCCAGAGAAGGAGATATGGTCTCTGAGGGTGCTGGCACGGAAGCGTGGAAGGAGAAGGGAGAAGGTGAACAAAAGTGACCCAGACCAGCTTTCCCAAGTAGCAAGAACCTCGGTCAGGTATCAGCCCCAGGGCCCCTGACCTGCTGGGGATACGAGGTGGAGTGTCTAGACCGGGGCCTCCCTGTAGCCTCCCTGATGCTGCAGGGGTCCCCAGCCACGGGGAGCGTGTCAGGGTCATCCATCTTGACATGGGCCAGGGTCTTGGCCAGGGTTCGCCCCGGAAGCTGACGAGTCAGGCTGGGAGGGCCCAGAAGCCAGTGCAGGCTGCAGGGCAGGAGAGGGAGACGGACATGCGAAAGGCGGGGCTGCTTTATGGGGCCCGGGGTCTGGTGTGAGCAGCCCTGGCCCCCCAACTGCCTGTCCTCACCTGTCAGCAAGGGCACTGCTTCCAGAGAATGTGCACAGGGAGGGGCAACTGCTCCCTCTGCTCCACCCCCACCCCGCGCCCAGCCTTGCCACTATTTCCAGGCCTGTGGTAGAGGGGCCTGGGGACCCCCACACTGGGGACCCAACAGAGGTTCTTGCTACTCGGGAAAGCTGGTCTGGGTCACTTTGGTCCACCCAGGGCTGCTTTCTCCTCTTTCCACGCTTTCAGGCCAGCACCCTCACAGACCATGTCTCCTTCCCTGGCAGGTGAGTGGGCAGGTAGACAGGGGTGGGGCACAGGGTGACCCTCCTCCCCTGCATGGTTTGGAAGACAGGACCCCACACTGGGCAGAGGGGGCTGCATTTCTTGAAGGGTTTGGGGAAGGAGTTGGCAGGGCCCCCACTAGCTCCCAAGGCACCAGGCTGAATAAAGACAGCCTGTCCCTGGTTTTTTGATGACACTACGTCAGAGAAGGGGGTTTCTCTGAGTTCAGGCCTGAGGTTGGACAGCCATTTCCACCTCACTTTAACCCCTCCCCTTCAGTCAGGAAAGTAAAAACCGTGGGGCGGGGATAGGCTGACTCCACTGACATCCCACAGACCAGATCGCTCCTCCGGGTGGGGGGTGGGCAGTGGAGGGGCTGGAGGAGGAAGAGGAGGACGGAGAGAGGAGGGTCTTTCCCTCAGAGGCAGCTCGTTAATGAGGCCGGGCCTGGGTTTCTCCAAGACACTAGTCCTGTGAGGTAAGGGACTGTGTCACCCACTCCCTTGTCCCCACACCCCCAAGCGGGGGTTGGAGAGTCTAATCTGAAACCCAAGTTGCCTTCTTTCTTCCAAACCTGCTTTGGCCTGAGTTCCTTGGCTTGGGAAATGCTATCCCCGCCTACTAAGAGATCTGGGGCTCAGATTCCCCGTTTTGTACCCCCCAACCCACCAGCCTCTGGTCTCGCCCAGGTGTCCCCAACCCACTCCTCCCTCTTCTCCTCTCCCCTCTTTCCACTCAGGAGGCTGAAGCCAAAGCCCACCTCCTGCCTCCACCTGCTCCTCCTCTCTGGCACCCACCTCTCTAAGTCACACATCTGAAGGTTCCCAGCAGCAAGTCCAAAGGTGACCTTTTGCAAATGCCCCCGTGCCCTGCTCTTCCCCACCTCCGGGGTCTAACGCCCCAACAAACGCCAGCACCCAAACCTCTTGTGCACATTCCCATCCCCCTCCCTTGCCGGGTATCCTGTCACCTGCAACTGTGCTCCCTTGGTATGGCTCCAGTATCTAGCATTCTTCTTGGCGCCCCGAAGGGCAGTTGCAGATGATCAGTACCGTCAACCGCCCCCCTTCCCCTCCCGGCTTGACACCCCCACCCCATGACCCCTCCTCCAGACCTATTTAAGCAGTCACACTAAGGGAGGCAGGGAGAGGCTGGGGGGTCTCCGGCAGGGAAGACAGGACCAGTCCCTTGCCTGGAGAGACCAGCAGAAAGAGCTCCTGATTGTTTCACGGAGCCTGATTGCTCCCCATGGAATTGTCCTCGGCTCCCCTCTCCCCAGCCGGCTGCCAAGCGCTTGCACTGACCCCTCTTTTCCTGCCTGCCCTCCTAGGAGAAGGCCAGACACAGCCTCAAAGTCGGCTCCCATAGCGGGCCTCCTTTTTTCCCCCTTTCTCAAGACAAATAATTAACTTCAGACTCCCAGATTCCAGGGCAGCCTCTCCCCCACCGCTGCCTGCAGGAATTCCTCTCCAGCCATTGCAGGGAGCCCCCTCTCTCTCCTCTGGGCCCGGGGCCTCAACCTCAGGGCCGCGCCCCCTTGCTGGCTCCTCCACCGACGGGGAGGACCGAGGCCGCCCGAGAGGCGCCCGCACCCCGAGGCTGGGGGTCGGGAGAGGCAGCCTGGCGCCAGCTCCTTCCCTCAGGCTGGGCTGAGTAAGAAATGGGGTCCTTCCCGGCCGCCCCCAGGCCCTCAGCGCCCCGACTTACCTCCGTCCGTCGCGGAGGCCACGGCCACGCTCGTGAGCTGGAGGACGAGGGGCAGCAGAGCGGCCGGGGGCCCCGCCATGCTCGCTCCGCCTCGCTGTCTGTGGTCGCGGCTCAGCAGGCGCTGGGGGAGGCGGGGTGGGGACACACCAGGCCGCCTCCCACCCAGTCTTTGTTCAGGGAGGGCTTCTGGAGTCTGTCATCCCGCCCGGGGTGGCGCCTGCCTCCCTGATGGGCACCTCGCGCCCTGGACCCCAGCTCCATCCTGACCCCAGCCCCGTCTCAGAGGTAAGGCGGCAGGAGAGCAGCCCCAGCCCTGCGGGAAGCTGGGACCGTCTCCTGCACGTGATCCCTGGAGAAGACCGGACAATAAACATGGATTTGTCACTCTGGGGCCCTGGGACAGCTGGTTTTCCTGCCCCCTTAGGGTTATTCCATTTGCCCTTGGGTTCCCAGTTCAGCTTTTTTCTTGCTTGCAGGAGAAGAGGATTGGGCTGGGTTCAAAACCCTATTTAGCCAAATCCGTGTGCCCTTAGACAGACCCCTAACTGTACCTCACTTTCCCTGTTTGTAAACTGAAGATTATACTATCTACTTTATAGACTGGCAGTGAGAATATAAAACTAATTTAGGGTAGTGGTTGGCACACGCTAAGTGCTCAGTAAATAACAAATAACAGCCATAGGTGCTGCTCCAGACCTCTGGAATCAAGGGGCTCCCGCTTTCGTCCTCCTTTGTCCACCTATACATTTCCTTCCTGGGCTCTACTCCCCACCCCTAGCCACCTCCAGTAAGCCCAGGCTTGGCCCCAAATGCCAAGCCCTCCCTTTGCTGGCTGGTCCCTGCCCATTTTCCAGTTCCTAAAGTCAGGCCTAGGGGCGGGGGTGAGCCTGGACTGGGGGCAGGGCTGGGCCCTGGGCTCAGCAGGCAGAGGGGGCCAAAGGGAGGAAGTGAAGAAAGCTGGCCACAAACTCCTCAGTGCAGCTGGGAAGCAGGGGGAGGTGGGGATGGGCCCCTAGCTCACAGGCAAAGGGACACTGAGGGTGGAGCCATGAATCCTGCCAAAGCAGTCTCCGTCCCTGCTGTAAAGGCCAGCAAGTCAGAAGCCACCCTTCCCCCAGCCCAGGCCGGGACTAAAGGTCCCGCCAGCCCACTCCCCATGCGCCCTAAGAGAGGACAGCATCTCTCCCCAGGAATGTGGACCCCTAAAGAGGCCCAAGACATTGGCAGTAGGGGGAGGGGCGGCCGTGAGCCAATGCTGAGACCTGGCCTCAGGGGGCCTGGAGCTGGGCTCACAGGAGCAGAGGAAAGCTAGGGCCAGCAGGCCAGAAAAGAAACAAGGAAGTAGCAGCTCTGGTCCCATCAAGGTTAAAGAAAGCGGTGCCCGTTACAAGGCAGGTCCCCTGGGAGACTGGGTGGAGCAGAGGCTAAGCGCAGACTGTGGTGAGAGCTGCTAGACCAAACCCTGGGTCTGATGGGACTTTCTACCGGTGACTCCAGACAAGTCATTTAACTTTCAGTGGTGAATTTTTCTTAGCTGTGACCTGTAGCTCTAACAACACCCCCCCCTCCCCCAGTTGAGTGTTTTGTGAAGGTTATGTAAATTAATGGCTGGAAAGAGGGCTCGGTACATTCTTTATCTGCAACAGAAGGTAAAGAAGCTTCTGGAAAACCCAATCCATGACATAAAAGCCCAGGGCCCCGAGGAAAGGGCATCCGGAGAGTCATTTGGGTTCCACCACGAGTGATTACTGTGAGCCTCTTTTGTGCCGGGCATCAAGCCAGATACAGGGATGTGGCAGTAAACAAAACATCGTCCTTGGTGGAATGCCCCATGCAGGTCAAGAGAAGGGGAAATGGGGTTCCTGGCAGAGGAGGAGTGTGAGCACGGGATCATAGGTGTCGGGCTTGGAATACAGGACTCACGTTTTCTGCCAGACGCAGCTGTCCCGACCCAAAACCCAGCCCTTCCCTTAGAAGAGGACATTCTGGCCAGAGAAAGAAGGAAAGACTCGGGCTTGAGCCTTTACTTGGCAAGATGGCCCCACAGACAGAGTGGTGTGTGGGAGCCGGGGGGACGTGCGGGCACAGGAGCACATGTTGCTACGTAGGGCAGCTGAAGTTCTGAGGTCAACTCCTGCTCCGCACTCGCTGTCTGTGCTGGTGGTTCTCCATTTCTCCCTCCTCCCATTCATTCTCCTCCCTCTCTGCCCCTACAGACGCGTCCCCCTGGCCGCCTCTGGGGTCAGCCAACGAGAGGCACAGGCGAGGCCTGGAAGGCAGGAGAGGAGAGTGGCTAGGGGTATTTCTTCCCTCCTTCTGCTAACCTGGCTCCCATGATGACGCTATTCCTTCCCCTTGTCCTCTCAGCTCAGGAGTGGTGATGGCTTCCCACCCTTGCTAGTCCCTGGTCTTCAACATCCCTTGTTGATTCTCTTACCGCCGAGTCTGCAGGTCGATGTGTGTGTGCGCCCGACGTATGCACGGTGCCCGGCCCACAGAAGACCCCAACGTAAGTTGCCTCCCGCTCCTTACCTGCTTCAGGTTGCACTGCCAATAGCAGCAGGTTGGTTTTCTCTCTGGATTTGCTGGCTGGGAGCAAAAGGCAGTTGTGAGGAGGGAGAGACAGAAAGGATTAGTAAATGATTAATTTCTTGTACTTCACTTGTTATCTTTCAAACCATACAGGTTGTGACAAATGAAATGAGATACTACAAAGGTATAAAAACAAAGCTTATTGGGGCGCCTGGGTGGCGCAGTCGGTGAAGCGTCCGACTTCAACCAGGTCACGATCTCGCGGTCCGTGAGTTCGAGCCCCGCGTCAGGCTCTGGGCTGGTGGCTCGGAGCCTGGAGCCTGTTTCCGATTCTGTGTCTCCCTCTCTCTCTGCCCCTCCCCCGTTCATGCTCTGTCTCTCTCTGTCCCAAAAATAAATAAACGTTGAAAAAAAAAATTAAAAAAAAAACAAAAAACAAAGCTTATCGTTTACATCTGCCCCAGGCCCTTCCCTTGCCCATGTACTGCCACCCCCAGGTGACCAAGGGTGACACGGGTATGCTCTTCCACACCCTTCACCTGGCTCACACGACCATATGCAAGCATGTGTAGACCATGCGGTTTCGTTTAGAGATGGCATTTTGCAACAGGCTGTGCAGGATCCCGGCCCCCAACCCCCCACCCCCACAACCCTTGTCAACTTGCCCCTGAGTCCGCAATCTCAGCAGCTCCTCTCTCAGCCTCCCAATTCCCCCAGGACCCTCCCTCCCCACTCACAACATCATGTCCCCCCCAGGCAAAGGCTACCCCTGGCTGACCAGCTGAGCTGCTACAGCAGGTGGGGGCTGTGTTGTTTATCAGAGATCTGAGATTTGAATTTCACAACTGTATCCCACAGCCTGGCTACCCCTCCCCCAAATTCAGAGTAGGTAGCCCACCGGTCCCCCTCCAGGAAGGTCATCCTTTGCCTGTCCTTAAAACGCCCGCCAAGGTCCACCTCACGATGTTCCAGGCTCTGTGCCAAGCTGCGGCACAACTGCTCAGTACGACATACCAGTCCCCACACTTGACCAACACTGCGCAGATTAATATTCACAGCTGGAACCGAATACTTCCTTGTTGGATTGAACCTGCTGGGATTTTAGGAGTGTGTGTACATTTGTTGTTTTGATTTTGGCATAGAGAGACCGATGCAATCAGATTGCATATCTGAATCCTGCAGCAGAGCAAGGACCTGGGGGGGAGCGGGGGCGGGGAGGTTTCCAGGAGCCCATACAGGGACCTCCAAGCCTTGAGGTTCTCCAGCCTGGAGGGGAGCTTGCCAGTCATTCTTGTGCTTATTCCAAACTAGGGTGTCTTCAATCTCTTTTGTGACTTTCATTTCTCAAGCTGAGAAGTTGGGGGAAGAGGAGACAAGATACATACATGTAGCTTCCTGCTGGCAGTTCCCTCTTCTTCCCACCCATTTCTCTTCTTGCTATCCTTAATGGCTCCAACAGGCAAGGAAACGGGGGCTTGGAGAGTTTAAGCAGCCTAGGCAAGCTCACTCAGCTGGAGAGCGGGGGACTGGCGCTCCACCAGAGCTCTGACACCTAACCGCTATGGAGATGTTGTTGATCTTCACCCACCGCCCATGACTCCTGCACACGGGGAACTTCCGCTTCTCCTCGGTTCTCCCACAGCACTGGGAATGCATGCAGTTACAAGATTTATGCGTGCAAAATTTACAAGATTTATGCTCCCTTGCACAATGGGCTGGGAGCGCCCCTCCAGCAGGTCCACTTTGCCAGCTCCGCCCCTTTCTGCTTTAATCCCAGGGTATGGCCATGGGGGTTGCTTGGCAGGTACCGGTGGATGGGCACACACAGGGGTCTCTCTTCCCACTGCCTCAACCCCATTATAAAATCCAAAGATTGGGTTGGGGTTACTGAGTCTCAGAAGTTCCTTTGGCCCCTATTCCTGCGATCCTGGGTCAGGGCCCCAGGCTTCAGATCCCAAACAGAGGCAAAGCCTATCATTGACGGCCTGCGTCAGAACTGACCCAACTCAATTTGTGGCTCTGAGGAGCCAGATGGAGGCTGGTCAGTAAGGGGCATTGCCTACACTTGCCCAAGGCCCTCTGCTTTGGATTAGCTCAGCACCCCTCTCTGGACTCCCTTGGCAGTCAGGGTCCACACTTGCCTTCCCACATAGGCTGGCCACTGGAGTTTGGACCAAGACTGGTCAAGGGGGTTCTTCTGGTCAAGCAACTGGTCTCACCCAGCACCATAGCCCCACCCCACAGTTTTAGAGAAAAACAAGAGCTAGAATAGGGACTGAGGGAAAGGAATAGCAGCTCTTCCTTCCAGGTAATATGAAGAGAGGGATCAGATGACAAGGAGGAGAGGCCAGCAGATCAAAACCACAGCTGGACTACCATGAGGCACCAGATGTCCTAATACCCACAAATAACCTCAGGTTCCCTTTTTATGGTTTTTGTTTTGGTAACAGCTTTATTGAAATATAATTCACATACCATAAATCCACCTGTTGAAAGAGCACAATTCAGAGCCCCCAAGATGGCGGCAGCGTGACCTTCTGGGGCTGCTGGGCATGAGCTGTGTGGAGGCTCCAGGTGTTTCGGGGTGCGATCCTGGCCCACCAGGGAGAAGGCTACACACATCCGTCATGTTTATGATAATAAAGACTAGGAAAATTCGATTTGTAGGTCACCAGAAAGAGGCGAATGAAAGCTTTGCCATTGATTTGATAGCTGAGCAGCCCATGAGTGAAGTTGAAAGTCATGTGATCGCATGTGACAGCAGCAGCGGGGGCGGGGAAGGGGGCACCCGAAAGTGTATATAAAGCTGAACAAAGAAACTAAAAACTGGGACGTGTGGCTGCGGTGGACTGCAGCTGCGACAGCACCGTCACTAAAGCCAGCCCTGCACCTCGTCCAGTCTGCGCACGCGGGCTTCCCAGGGCACTGCTGGTGCCCAATAAAGGATGTTGTTATGGGGGGGGGGGGGGGGCGGGGAGAAGTATACAATTCAGTAATTGGGTATAGTCACACGGCTGTGAATATACTAAACTATCACCACAATCAACTGTTAGAACATTTCGTCACCCCCAAGGAATCCCTGTACCCTTTGCAGTCACCCCCTATTTCCTACCGCAACCCATTCCCCAGCCCCAGGCAACCAACCACTCATTTTCACTTCTGTACGGATTCATGTGCCTATTCTGGACATTTCATCTGAGTAAATTTTACAACATGTGGTCCTTTGTGTCCCACTTCTTTCGCTTAGCGTATTTTCAAGGATCTTCCGTGTTGTGGCATGTATCAGTACCTTGTTCCTTTCTACTGCCGAATAACATTCCAGTTTTTATTTTTTTATTCCTTATTTTGTTTATTCACTCATCAGTTGATAAGCATTTGGATCGTTTCCACTTTGGGGCTATTATGAATATTCATGTGCAAGTTTTTTTGTGGATTTAGGCATCAACGTCTCTTGGGTGTCTGCCAGGTGGGATCGCTGCATCGTGTGGTAACTCTATCTTTAACCTTTTCAGGAAGTGCCAAATTGTTTTCCTAAGTGGCTGTACCACTTTACATTCCCACCAGCAGTATATGAGGGTTCCGATTTCTCCACATTCTCTACAACACTCATTTTTGTCTGACTTTTTTTTTTTTTTTAATATCCATCCTCGTGGTGTAAAGTGGTATCCCAGTGTGGTTTTGATTTGCATTTCCCTAATGACTCATGATGTTGACATCTTTACATGTGCTGATTAGTCATTTATATAACTTCTCTGGAGGAATGTCTATTCAAATCCTTTCCCCAAGTTTAATTGAGTTGTCTTTTTGTTTATTCAGTGTAAGAGTTCTTTGTATATTACAAAGAACAAAGATTTGTAAGTTACAAATCACTTATCAGGTATATGGCTAACCCCTGTTTTCTTCCATTCTGTGGGGTGACTCTTTACTTTTTTTACTGTGTCCTTTGCAGCACAAAAGCTTTTAATTTTGATGAAGTTGAAGTTCAATTTATCTGGTTTTTTTCTTTTGTTGCTTTACTTCAAGTGTCATATGTAGAGAACCATCACCTAATCCAAAGTTAAGAAGATTTATTCCTATATTTTCCTATGGTATTAGCTCTTACATATAGGTCTTTGATCCATTTTGAGTTAATTTTTGTATGTGCTGTGAACTACAGCTCTTTTGTTAGGTGCATACCTGTTTTTAATTGTCACCACTTAGATAATTAAACTTCTATCACGATAAAATGTCCCTCTTTATCTTTAGTAACTTCCTTTGTTTTAAAATCTATTGGGTCTGGGGGTGCCTGGGTAGCTCAGCAGGTTAAGCATCCAACTCTTGAGTTCGGCTCAGGTCATGATCTCACAGTTCATGAGTTCATGCCCTGCATCCAGCTCTGTGCTGGAAGCATGGACCCTGCATGGGATTCTTTCTCTCCATCTCTCCCTGCCTCTCCCCGGCTTGCTCTCTCTCTCCCTCTCTCTCTCTCTCCCTCTCTCTCAAAATAAATAAATAAACATTAAAAATTAAAAAAAAAAAACAGGGCACCTGGGTGGCTCAGTCGGTTAAGCAACCAATTTTGGCTCAGGTCATGATCTCACGGTTCATGAGTTCAAGCCCCGCGTTGGGCTCTGTGCTGACAGCTTGGAGCCTGGAGCCTGCTTTGGATTCTGTGTCTCCCCTCTCTCTCTGCCCCTCTTCCACTCATGCTCTTTCTCTGTCTCTCAAAAACTGAATAAATGTTTAAAAATTTTTAAATGAAATAAACAAATTAAAAAAAAACCCCAAAGACACAAATAGATGTAAAAAGCTATATCACGCAAATAGCAACCATGAGAGGGGCGCCTGGGTGGCGCAGTCGGTTAAGCGTCTGACTTCAGCCAGGTCACGATCTCGCGGTCCGGGAGTTCGAGCCCCCCGCGTCAGGCTCTGGGCTGATGGCTCAGAGCCTGGAGCCTGTTTCCGATTCTGTGTCTCCCTCTCTCTCTGCCCCTCCCCCGTTCATGCTCTGTCTCTCTCTGTCCCAAAAATAAATAAAAACGAAAAAAAAAAAGTATTTAAAAAAAAAAATAGCAACCATGAGAAAACTTGAGACGCTATACTAATATCAGACCCAGTCGATTTTTTTAAGGCTTAAAGCAGAAAGTTTATGTTTAATATATACAGTAAATGTGAATTTAAATTAACCATTAGATTTCTAACATATACCATCATCATAATACTTTTTTAACTGAAACACAATATTGTATTAGTTTCAGGTGCCCAACATAGTGATTCCATATTTATATACATTACAGGATGGTCACCACCAAGTCTAGCTGCCATCTATCACATACAGAGTTGTGGGGTGCCTGGGTGGCTCAGTCGGTTAAGCGTCCGACTTCAACTCAGGTCACTATCTCGCGGTCTGTGAGTTCGAGCCCCGTGTCGGTCTCTGCGCTGATGGCTCAGAGCCTGGAGCCTGCTTTGCATTCTGTGTCTCCCCTCTCTCTCTGCCCCTCCCCCGTTCATGCTCTGTCTCTCTCTCTCTCAAAAATAAATAAACGCTAAAAAAAAAATGCAAAGTGGTTACAACATTATTGACTATATTCCCCTATGCTATATTAGACCCGATAGATTTTTTTTTAATTTTTAAAAATGCTTATGCATTTTGAGAGAGAGAGAAAAAGAGGGAGAGAGAGAGAGCACCCTTATATCTTTAAATCTAAAATCTGTCTCCTATAGATAGCATATTGTCGGATATTGGTGTCGGATCTGATGATCTCTGCCTTTTAATTGGATTTTTTAATCCGTTCACATTATTGATAGTTATATTTGCCATCTTGCTAGTTTTCTAAATATCTCATGTCTTTTTTGTTCCT
This sequence comes from Prionailurus viverrinus, assembly GCF_022837055.1. NCBI lineage: Eukaryota > Metazoa > Chordata > Mammalia > Carnivora > Felidae > Prionailurus > Prionailurus viverrinus. The sequence continues at coordinate 145,781,607 of NC_062562.1, forward strand.
CTATTTCTCCCAGACTGCCTTCTTTTACAATGTGAGAGATTTAAATTATTCCTAAATGATTTTTTTTATACCTACTTATTTAGTAGTTTTCTTAGTGGTTGCTCTAGGCTAACTGTGGACAGCTTACTATACTGTCTTCCTGTCCCATCCAGGTAAGATGTCCCCAGGGAAGGTCCTGGGCAGAGTGTGTGGGCAGGAAAGCTGCCTGAGCAAGAATGGCCTTGGAAAAGGGATGCCACCGAGAAGGACTGAGGCATTGAGATGGCCACATGGTGGCCCCAGTGAGCGATACGGAGGATGCAGCTTTGATGGAGCATTTGGGGGGCTGCATGGCCCTAGGCATCACCTCGGATTTCCTGAGTCAGATGTTCAGGCCCAGGAAAGCAAGTGTCCTAAGGTCTGGGAGCAGCTAGCTCATTGGTAGCCCTGGGGTCAGGCTCCCCTGGCAACTGCCCCTGCTGCTCCTTCCTACACCTTAAGTACTTCTCGGTATAACCCCTGAGCTCGTCCACATTCCCTTCTGCCCCCAGAGACAAACAGGCTGTGGGGGCAGGGCTCAGTGGCAATGGTAGCTACCCTCTGCCCTTTCCCTAGAGTATCCTAAAATTCGAAGCCTGAGCGAAGCTGGGCTGGAGGGTAGGCAAAGCATGGAGTGGGGGGATTTGAACATGAGGAAGCTTGGCGGGGACAGTCGCAGAAGGCTTCTGCCTATCTCATTCAACCAGCGGCTCTGCTAAGAAAGCAAACGGTCTCTATTGGAACCCCACTGTCAGTGCATCTGGAAATCTTTGGGAACAGACCTAGGAGCAGAGAACGGGTGGAGCACAGGACAAGGTGAAGACCGGGGTCACTCACACACCAGGGATCAGTTCACTCACTGGGGATAGGCCTCCGTACTACTCACTGACACTTCTATGAAGGCCGCGACTGAAGACTGGGTCGGGGCAAGGCTGAAGCATAATGAGGGGTACTCTGCCCTTGAACCCTCACCCCAGGCCCCTGACCCTCATCCCAAGTGATGCTCAGTCCCATGATTTGCTGCCTTCCAAGCTCCAGCCCAAAGTAGAAGTGGGGGATATGATGTCTGAGGACCCCAAGAAAGACCTCTCAGAAGGGGACCTGCCTTACGCCTTCCACCCTCCCATCCTGACCCGCACCGCAACCCCAGTGCTGGTTCTTGGACTCCAGAAACTGAGCCTTCATGAGGTTTTCCCCATGAGATTTGGGGCTCCCCACCTCTCTGCCTCTGCACCCTCGGACTCACAATAGCCTTCGCTAAACACCCAGCCTAATTGAAAGAGGCACAGGGTGCGGGAGGGGTGGTTTGCAACCTGACAAAGCATCTAGGTCAGACAATGCACATGTGCAAGTGTTCACGCGCCCAGCACAATGCCAGGCCCCTCCTGGCACCGCCAGCCGCGGAAGGGAAAGCCTCCCCCTCCCCATCAATCGCCACCATCCCTACCTCCCAGGGCACTCTGAGAACATTCGAGGTCCCGAGGCCAAGCTCTGCTCCTCCCACCAGGAGGCTTGCGCTGGGGAGCTGGTGCTACTCTGCAGATGTGCACACTATACTAATCGGGGTGACAGGTCCCTCGGTCTCCAGTCTCCACCCTGCTGTCCCTCACCTCCCCTGCCCTGCAGCATCAACACCCAACTGAACCCGGCCCTGAGTGGCCCAGATGGAGAAGGTGGGGCCTTGGTGAGGCGTGGGGGTGGAGCTAGGGGGTGGGCAGCCCCTGAGTGTGTTTCCAGTGAGAGGGAGGAGAAGCAAGGCCTCCCGGGCAGAGCAGGGCAGGGCAGGGCCACACAGGCTCCCCAGTGCCTGATGGCACCCCCGCCCCTGCCTTGGCCTCTGCTTCTCCAGCTCAGGGTCCTTTGCAGGGCCTCGAAGTGGGTACTTAGGAAATAGTCCTTAAAGGCCTAGAAGGGTGGAAATCCTGGGGAAAATAATCCACCTTGTTCTTAGTGCCAGCACGAGCCAGCCTCTTCCCATTATATCCGTCACTCATCCATCCTCAAATTCGCCATTCATTCATTCATTCGTTCATTCAGGAACTCCCAGCCTGGAAGAGCAGCTGGGAGGCTTGGTGGCCCCCAGGGGGGGGAGAAGCCTGAGGTAACCTTGGGCCCTAGGGCATATCCCCCAACCCCCCCCCCATCAGATTCCTCCCTTTCTCTCTGCTTGCCACCCCTCCCCCCATCCATCCTCTGCTTTCTTCTGCCTCACTCCATGCCCCAAGGAGGCTGGCCTCCTCAGTCCGCATGCCCCTGGCTCTCTTGGTCTCTGGATTCCGGGTGGCTTTGGCTAGGGGGAGGCATTGGCAAGAGATAGGGGGACAGGGATACGGAACAGACAGTGCTGTCGCCTTGCTGTGGCAGGTCCTGGAGGTTGTCCCTCAGAGGGTAGTAATGGTTCCCGATGATGCTAAGCCCTGGGTGCCTGGACATTCCCCACTGGCTTTCATAACCCTGTTTAACACTTCTGCGAACTTGCCTCCATTTAATGCCACCTGTATCCTGCCAGGGCCCCAACTTGTCCGCCTGTCACCTGCAGCCACCCATACTGAGGGTGGGCCCTTTGTCTGAGCCCCTGGGACAGTCAGGGAGCTTGACAGAAGTCAGCCTCCCGAGAGCTGGGAGGAAGTCAGGGAGGCACAGCAGGGCCCTGACAAGCCAGGCTGGAGGGAGGGAGACACAAAGGGTAGGGACAGGTGCCACTCCTGCCTTTCTGTGAAGGATGTATTCCTTTTCTTTGCTTCTCTTTGTTTAATTACTTAGAAATTTTATTTTAGGTTGATTTAAAGAGTTCTCTAAGACATATTTATCATATTTGGGTCTTTTTGCTTGCATAAAGAGGAAACTACAAACTAAATTTGTTAAGCTATTCCTAAAACTTCTTGACATTTAGAATTTGGCTCTTCTTTTTTTTTAATTACTTACTTACTTAATTCATGTAATCTGCCCCCACAGCCAACGTGGGGCTCGAACTCACAACCCCAAGGTCAAGTTTCACACGCTTCTCCTGAGCCAGCCAGGCGCCCATAGAATTTGGCCCTTCTGAATCACTTTTTAAAGTTTTGTCATTTCCATACAATAAAACTCATTCTTTTTAGTGTACCCACTAATTTGAGTCTTCCCACCGCTTTGTGCTGCTCCTTTGTGGTCAGCCCCATCCCTGCCCCCCAACCCCTGGTCTGTTCTCTGATCCTACAATTTCTCATGGGCTTGTCCCTGAGGAAGAGGGGGTGAGGCAGCTGGGCAGTAGGCAGCCTCCCTCAGGGGCTGTGGTCATCCTCTGAACACCCGGGCCACCTTTCTACACAGACAACACCCTGGGGCCTGGGCACGGGAAGGAGGCCCCCAGCTGCCAACACCCTCCACCCTCCCCCTCACTTGTGTCGGGCCCAGTGGCGGGGAAGAGTTAGAGTCATGTCTAGAGGGTGCAGCACCCCAGGGAGCTCTGGGTGGCCAGGGTGGACTGATCTGCATGCCTCCCTGGCTCTGACTGCCCTGGGGACTCAGCAAGGACAGGTGGTCGTAGGGAGGCAGCCACCCAGAACCAATAGAACACAGGACGTGCCCTACCCAGCAGCTACTGCTACATTTATATCATTATCATTTCTTCTACTCCGTGTCAGTCACCGGGCTAGACCTCATCCTCACCATTGAACAGCAGCACTTTGTTGTTGACAGGGCAATATTGACCCTATTTTTCAAATGAGGACACTGAAGGCTAGAGAGGGTGAATACCTCTCCAGGCCATCCAGTTAGGACCTGAACCCCGGTGTGTCTGACTCCGGCATGATCAGACGTCACTTATGGTTTCGTGTGGTTCAAATCCCAGACTAGTTGCTGTGTGCCTTTGGGTGAACCACCTAACCTTGCTGAACTTCAGGGTCTTCGTCTGTAAAATGAATGTGATACATTCTCCTGCCTTCTACGGTTGCCATGAAAATCAAATGTGACCCCAGTGTTTGGTGCAAAGTAGGTTACATGTTAGATATTGGTAGGGGGTGCATTATTTCCCCTTCAAATCCGTACATTAAAGTCCTAACCCAGTACCTCAGAATGTGGCCTTATTTGTACATAGGATCATGGCAGATGTAATTATTTAGGTTAAGATGAAGTCATTAGGGTGGGCCCTAATCCAATATGACTAACGTCCTCATGAAAAGGGAAATTTGGACACAGGACACAGAGATACGACATGGGGAAAGGCACCACGTGAACATTGAGGCAGAGATCGGGGCGGTGCTTCTATCAGCCAAGGATGATCCTAAGACTACAAAGAAGTACACAGATTAACTTGTCCAAGTTCACGGGGTTAGCAAGTTTCTCAGCTTGCCTCTTTGTAAAGGGAGATACTAATAATGCCCACTTCATGTTGGCTGCTCATGGCAATTAAATGCAGTAATAACATGAAACGTGCTTAGTAGCGTGTAGCATGTATTAAGGACTCATTAGGATCGTCTGGTTGTAGCTGCTCCTCAGGTCAGCCCAGCATGGGGCCTGCCCCCTCCACACCACATCCATTTCCAACACCGCCTTGACCCAGCATTCCCCCCTCCCTGGTGCTGCAGTGGGGCGGGCGGTGACCACTCCTGGCTCTTCTCCAAGGCCTGGGATAGGCTGTTCCTCTGCAAGGGGCCTGCAGCCCTACCGTCTCTCCCCTGAACCCCGGGCCCCGAATCGCAGTGAGGATGCAGGATTGAGCGCTTGCTCTCTGGATGGCCAAGTCCCAGGTGGGACCCAGAAGCCCTGGGATCACTGTCCCCCTGCCCAGTTCTTTTGGACGCTCTGTGACCTGCTACTTGCAAAGCCAAGCCTTTGCAGTGTGTTGGGGTGTGGGGGGTGGGCATGATGAAGAAGCCCCTGGGAGCTCTTTCCTGCTTGAGCAGGTAGCTTGTTCTTCCTGTCTCCGTGATGGGCCCCGGATAACTGTCAAGTCACGTCAGTCCCCCTGCAGATCTGGAAGAATGCGCTGCCCCAGCAAAGACGAAGGAGGATAGGCTGAGAGAAACAGGACATACGTGGCCTTCCAGACTGGCACAGATCAGTGGAGACTCCTGAATCCCACATGCCCACCAGCATCCATGTGGCTGCAGTCGGCCTGGCATGGGGACTTGGGCGGGCATCAGAGTTCCAGTTGGCTCCTGGCTTGGAGACCTGTGAAACAATGAGGTTCTAGAACACTGGCCTGGTAAGAACCACCGCCAGACTCCCCTTCAGAGAGGCCTGACAGCCTCCTCTTTTCTGCGACCCAAGAGAACAGCGTAGGCCTGTCCTAGGAACCTCTCAGGGTCCTTTAGCCCCTAGAACTTTGTGCTTTCTTGACTTTTCACTGCTGGCATCCGAAGCTACCAGAGCAGTAATCTGGGGACACCCCAACCCAGCACCCCCCCCCCCAGAGGCCTGACCCCCAGGAAATAGTCCAGAAGTGTCTGCTTGGCAGGAATCAAGCACCTGTTCCCACAGTTCTGTTTGGCTCCCACCAGCCCCCAAGAGCTCCCACTCCTCCCCCCACCTCTAGTGGGAGATGCTCAACCCACACCCCCCCACCCAGCCTGCCTTGTAGAAGGCTAAAGAGGGGCAGTGGACATCCCCCTTCCGCGATGAAGTGTTGAGAGGCCACGTAGGATGAATGTCATGCCTCGTGGCCCCATCCCATGACCTCAGGCTTCAGCTGCTCCAGGCCACAGAGCACCTCTTCCGGAGTCCCAGAGCCAACCCTAGTCCTCTGTCATCTGCCTACCATCCTGAGGGCTAGATGTGAGTTGGGAGCACCCCTATGCCTTTGGGCTGACCCTGACATCCTAGACAGAATTGACTCCCTCTCTCACTTCTCACCTCAGACGGACACCAGTCCTGCCCCGGTCAGGGTCCCATGCACTGATTGGTTCTAAGCTGCAGGGACTTGAGATGGGTCTGGCTGATAAGCCCACTGCAGCCTGTGACCACAGAGTCCCCTACATGCCAACCAATGATGGGTGGACCTCATGGACCTGGATGGGACCCCTCTCCCTGGTGGGGACATATAAAGAGTCTAGGCTTCAATCGGGTCTTTTGGGGGACAAGAGAGAACACCAAGGTCCACAGCTGGATCCTATGAGGCCAAGTGGCCTCTGTCCCCATAAAGCAACTATTTGCACTGCAGAAGCCTAGAAGGTTTCCTCCTCTTTCTTTTCCTTCTTGTCCAGGTGCCTCATGCTCTATCAGCAGGCAGGAAGGACGGGAGCCCTGATCTCTTCTGTGACAGAGCCCAGGGGACGGAAGTGGTTTGAGTGAAATGCTGAGCTCAGCAGATTTTAAGAGTGCTAGAGTCAGCACCCGTGCAGCAGTAGGGGGGGGGGGGTGGGGGTATCAGGATGTCTGGGTGGGGCATTCTGGCTCTAGAAGGATATGAGTGGGGGAGGGGTCAGCAGAAGAACCAGTGACAAATGCACTGAGATTCAGGGCAGTACCAAGGAGCGGGGACGACAGGAAGGCTCTGAGCTGAGCTAGGAGAGTCTCCACCATCTTTCTTTAAAGAGCTGACGAGACCTCCTGGCACTAATGAAATCCCAGGCAGGATCTGAGAGTCTAAGTGAGAGAGATGCTGAGACTGGAGATTCTGAGGCGTTCCTGGGAGTACCAGGGCCTGCTTGAGCTGTGGAACCAAGGCCCAGAGCAGAATCCATGGGCAAGGCGTGGAAGCCAGGCTGCAGGGGGTCAGGGTGAGGAAAGGTGCTGACCACGAAGGAAAAGGGAAGTAACATTTGTTCTTAAAAGGGCCAAGGGAGCAGAGAGCTGGGGCCTGGGATGATGGATGCAGGAGACAGCACGGCGTCTTAGGCCTCAGGCCATGTGAAGAGGTAAAGAGAGCTGCAAATTGGGAGACGAGGGGACAGGAGGTCTAGAGACGTGCATGTGACTGTGCTGGCCAAGTGGGGGACTTCCAGGTCATGCCCCAGAAAGCTCTGAGGAGGTGGCAGTTGGTAACAAATGGAGAAGAAGCCCCGATATGGCCTCCTGGGCGTCACTAATAATAAAGCTGCCACTTGTGTGTTTACAAAGTCAAGAGTGGCCAAGTTAAAACCTAAGTCGGGTCATGTCGTGCCTCTGTTATCCTGCACAGTGACCCACGAGGACCCCCGATTTTGTTACTTAAGCATTTACTACCTCTCACCATAGATAGGGCAGGGCATTAGACAGAGTCGACTTTTGTTCTCCGTTTTATCCTGGCCGGAAGAAGGTGCTCACTGAGCATTGGTTGAATTTAGGTCCCACGGCCAACCTGCTACAGTGCTGTTATTCTCGCTTTACAGGTGGGAAATGGGGGTTCCAAGAGAGTTGGTGGTTTGCTTGAGGTCACACAATGCCTCCGTGGTAGACCGGGGAGTGACTCGGGCCTGTTAGACTCCAGAGCCCGGTGTTTAGCCAACAAGTTCCCAAAAATAGGGGATATCCGAGGAGAAGGCCAGCCTGGGGAATCCCAAGGGCTGGGCCTGAGGCGGTGGGTCTCCTGGAGGGGAGGTAAGGGCAGCTGTAATTTGCACAGAACTGCATTGACAGGGGCGGGTCCAGAGTTGGGTGGGAGGTCTTGTCCCACTTACTTACCCCTTACACCTCTATCTTCTCTCCCTACCGCTCACACTAGGCTTCTTTCGGTTCCCTTTGGTGACACAGCTCCCCCCACCCACATACTCATGCACCCTGGCTTCTACCGGAATCAAGCCTCTGACCACACCCTCAATCTGCCACCCCAGTCAGGGGAAGTGGGGGCAAGGGCTGGCTTACTGCTGGGAGTAAGGCTCCTGGGGCTGTGGAGGTCTGCTCCCGTGTGGCCAGGCCCCGGTGGGGGGGTGCGGAGGTGGGGTGGGGGATGGGGAGTGATTGCATGGCAGGTGGTCAAGTGCACCCTCACTTCCCCTTTGCTTTTTCTTCACCACAGACAGCGTTGGGAGGCAAGGGGACCCTTCTGTTTTGGAAGAGCCTGAATGATGCTCTCTGCCCCTGCCCCTTCCTCGCCATCCCATGTCTCTGTCCCAGAGTGGTTCTTCGTTCAGGTTCCCCCGGTCTGGACAAGGCAGGACCCTAGTGGAGCTCCCCTATTGCTGGAACCTCACGCCAATGCTACGAGCTTGGTAATATCATCTCCCCCTTACAGACAGGGAATGAGATTCACCGGACCTGCCCAAGGTCACTTAGCAACAGAGATAGATGCCAGCTCAAGCGTGGTGAACTTCATGTACACATAGCCCCTGCATGGTTCCTAACAAAGTCAGAGTCTCTAAAAGTCGGGTCCTCACCTGAGCAAGAGGGACAGTGTATAGGGGGCAATGTGCAGAATCCTAGAGTCTCATGGTCCCTCAGACTCTCTGTGTGGGGCATCTGACAATAAAAGAATTCTCCTGATGGCTATTGTTCCCGATAATTTTTTCTGGACCAAATAGAATATTGTTTATCAAGCATAACTGGTCTCTGGTAAAAAAAAAAAAAAAAAAAAAAAGTTCCCATTTTGTGATGGCCACTTTCAATTAAATGGCAGTTTCATTTTTACAGAAAAAAAAAAAAAATAAAACCATCTATCGACCCACATTTTCCCCATCCACACTTTAAATTTTAAAAACTATGAAATAGTGAAATATGCAGCAGATACTATTAATAAAACCCTTGTACATAATTAGATTTCCATTTTACATTAGGGCTTGGGGTTGGGGGAGAGGGAGAGAGATGCAGAAAAGAAGAAAAAAGACAACACATAGTAAGTAATGACACAGATTAGTAGTAAAGACGAACCCAGGTATTCCTAGAGGGAAAAGGAGAGGGGAGGGGAAGGCCAAAGTTCTGATTCATCAAGTAATACTGGATTTGTGAAAAACACAGGAGCCTCTAAACTTTAAAGGGCAAATAATACTATCTAGAACTTATATATTTTAGTTGCTATCTAAAATTTGGTCAGTTAACTTGGAAATCTTCATTTATAAATTTTTTTTTAATTACTATAGAAAACAATGAAAAAACAAGAGTAATCCCTGAGTAAGCTGATTCCAGTGGGAATCAGACTTTAAAATAAGAATTTCATAAGGGAAACCAGTGAGGATGAACTTTAGAGCTCAGAAACCCGACCAAGGAGAGGAAGTCAAGGTAGGCTTTCCAGAGGAGGCCATGCTGAAACAAAATTCGGAGAACAGTCATTATCAAGCAAAGAATGCTCCAGGAGAAGGAACAGGACGTATGAAGTTTGGGGCCAGTGAGTGAGGCCCATTTGTGAAATCAAAGAACGTTCAGAAGACAGATGGATGGTCAAGGTAGCAGTTAAGTGTGGGACAAGAGACTACGCACTGATCCTGAGAGGTCCCAAAGGCAACCAGGGAGGGAGAGCTGGGGCAGGCAGGTGGGGCATTCAGAAAAAGGGACAGAATGGCTTGAGGATCCTTGTCTGCAAGCACGTCGAGGATGGGGGTGTCCGGATCCAGATGCCAGCAGCTTGGCCCTGGAGCGACCCTCCAAGGAGCGCGGGCGGGCAGGGAGAGGACCGAGAAGCTACCTATCAGTCGGCCCTACCGCGCCCTCGTTTGTACTTTGTTGACGGCCTGTGTCTGACCCGAACTTGAACTCCCGGAGGGCGCGGGCTAGGGAAGTTCCCGGGCCCCGCCGAGCACTTTGGCTTCGTGGGGAGGGGGTCTGGGGCTGTCAAATGACTATTTTGCGGTTCCAGATTGCCGAAGGAGCCCAGTAGTCGGTCCAGGCCACCGCTCGGCCTGCCGTTTCCCCCAGAGGCCTTGGGCAGCACTGGGGGGGGGGGGGGGGGGGGGGGGACCCGGCCTGGCCCGCTCTGCAGCCCTCAGTCGCCGGGTCAGAGCCGGGGGCGTCCAGGGTGGTCCCGAGGGGCAGGGCGGGGCGCCGCCGGCGCGCAGAGGCTCGGCGGCCGCGATCCAGGGGCGGGGGCGGGTGATGCGGAAGTGCCAGGCGAGCGGGAGGCGCAGCTCCGGGAGAGCGCAGCTCGGCCCCGCCGCCCGGCCCGTGCTCCCGGGCGCAGCCACGCGGGTGCATCGGAGACAGGTAGGTCTCGGCCGCCCGCGCTCCTCTCCGCGCCCTGCGGGCACCGGCCGGCGGCGGGCGGGGAACGGAGGTACGGCGGGCGCGCGGGAGGGGTCCGCGTCCGGCTCCTCCGGGCGCTCTAGCTCCCGCGGTGGCGGGGGGGAGAGGGGGCGCCCACGGCAGGGCGTGCCCCTCCGGTCTGGCGGCCTCCAAGGTGCTTCCTACGTCCGGATCAGCCTGGGGTGCCTCACACCCGCAGCCTTCGTCCCTCAGGCACCCGGGGAGCCCGGGGACCCGGCGGAGGGGTCACCGCTGCCAGGAGCCCTAGGTCTACTCTGCTCTCCCTCCGTCTCGCCGCCGCAAGGATGGGGAGCGCCTGGGCGCCCGACAGCGGTCTAGCTTGGGTCGTAGAGGGGTGAGCCCCTATTCCCCCCTTTTGCACGCTTCGCATCTCTTCCCTGGGCACCTGCCAATGACAGGAATTCGGGCAGAGTGTGTGGGAAGATGGTGTCGGGCGGAGGCGCCGTCTTTTGACTAGTGGCCGAGAACAAGAGGCACTGACCATCCTAGCAGAGAAGAATCACGGGGCGCACTTCTTGGACTAGTTTCCTTACAGACTTCCCTCGAACTTAAAAACAAAACGAGTCTAAAAGTAGAGGGAAAGTGAGATGACTGTGGCCGACGCGGGTAGAAGGTGCCCGCCACCGCGCGCAGTACTCTCTGGGCAGTCTCTGAGCAGGGGCAGGGGATGGGCGGCGGGCACGGAAGGGTGGGGGAAGAGACAGGGGACGCCATCAGCCCGCGGAGCGTTCCAAGAGGCAGAAGCTGAGCCCGCGCCCCGGGGGTGGATCCGCGGGATTGGCCTGGGCTCCCCGCGCGCCCCAAACGGGGATAAGTGACCAGGACCTGCCAGGACGCAGGCGGGGCCGATGGAGGAGAATAGAGGGGCAGTAAGGCCACAAGCATCGTCCCGCCCTCCCTGGAACTAGCCGGTGGGGGCGCTAAGGCTCCGTCAAGTGCAGGGAGGCACTGGGAAACCACCCTTTTTTGCCTAAAGGCCTTACTTTGGGGTTTCCCCCTGCACCCTGGCCTTCCCCTGAAGGAAGCCTAGAGAGGCATCTGGGCCTCAGCTTGTCTCGGGATGTGGTCAACTCACCTGGAGGCGGTGGGATTTAGGGTCACGCCAGGCGCAGGGAACCCTTTGCCTTATCCCTGAACTTAGTGTGGGATTTACCGGGAGGCTGTGTGAATCAGACAGGTAGCAAGGGGCTTGCTGCTCCTCCCACTACCGGGCTGCAGAGCTCCTCCCCTAGGGGGTCCCTGGTCTCCGCAGGGTTCCGGGCTCCTCAGGTGGTTGGCTCCGGGGATTCCAGGGCCTTGGCGTGAATTGTGGGGCTTTCCTACCCCAGCAGAGGTTCCTGGGCTGCCCTTCTCGATGCTTCACTGTTACAGAATTCACCCATAAAGGCTTTCTCAGGTCCTCAGCAGCCCACACCTTTTCCTTATTTCCATGGAAACTGATGCAGGTTCTTCTGGCTTTCCCCACTCTCCGGGGCTCAAATCCTAGGTGTGGGGGCCACAGAAATGTCACCCCAAGTCTCCAGAAGGCACACGTGTTCAGCTGTCAATGAGTCAGGGCAGACCCCCTGGTCAAGCCAGCCCTCTACTGAAAAATCAAGTCCTCCCACTGGCAGAGCACAGTGTGGATGGACTTTCTGAGAGCTGTGCAATAGCTCCTGAGGTGCCCGGGAAGTCTGGGCCACTATTTCTACCTGGAGGGAAAGTGGGACGGGGCCCAAACGCATTGAAATTCAGAACTCTTGGCATTAGGATAGTCTGAAGCAGATCTAAGCCCACCTCTAGGCAGGAGGAAGCCTCGCTGGGAAACACACTGAGCCTGGGCCTGGTGCACCTGAGGCAGAAGATCTTTCTTTGGCCTGCTTGCCGGATACCCTCTCTTGGCCCTGGCTGCTTGTTACGGGAGCCCTTTCTCCATATTCCCCTCCTTAGAATACCCAAAAGGATTGTACATTACTGATGTGAATAATTTCAACATCTTTCTACTGAACAACACTGCTGGGCCAGGCTAGGCGGCTGGGGAGGGAGTCACCCTAACTTCCTCCTTGCCCTGGGCAGAGAGAGGAGTAGGCCTGTCTGGTCTCCCGGCTCCATCACCCCTGGCGCAGCTGCGGGCCTGATCGTGTCGGGGGCTGGTCGTCAGGGAAGCTGGCCTTCCCCTCTGGGTCACCAGAGCTTTCCTCTGTCCTCTTCACATAGCCAGAATGGCAGCTCTTGGTGCCTATCACCGGTCATTCTAGGACCACGGCCTCTCGTCTGAGGATGCGGGTGGGAGCTACAAATACAAATGTGGTGGGTGAGGCCATCCCCACAGCTGTGAACCACACCAAATGTACAGTGACCGTCAGCAGGGGACTGGGGGATGGGCTACGGGGTGAGGGATTGAGAATTTGGTCTTGGGGACCCAAATGTGAATTTTTCCATGTAGCTTTCCCCCAGTTCACAGTGAGTCAGATTTCCGAGTTGTCTGTTCTGGCCACTTTCATTTCCCCTGGGGCTGGGTGGAGGCTGGTGTAGAAAGGGGAACTGAACCCTCAATCTTTTAAGGCCTGGGGGCAGGGCTGGGGGCTCTCCTAAACTCCCTGTCCTAGCCCAGAGCTGGGCACTGCCCTGAGGAGAGGCCCGCAGATGGAGACTTCTTAGCAGCGTGGAGGTGGCGCTTAGCACCACAGCCAAAAAGGTACTGGGCAGGGAAACCGAGGCCAGGGCTCCCAGCAGGCCTGGAATGATAGGGTCCAGGCCTGAGAGATCATCTTGGTCAATCTGCCACCTAAGGCAGGCCACCTGGAAGCCCACCTGGGCGTAGGTACCCCCCAGAAACCAGTGGCTCCCAGGCCGAGCCTATTGATTGCATAGCTTTAGCTGTTAAAATTTTTTTCAACCTGGGTCTAGTCTGCCTCAGTGGAGGCTGTCCAGGTATTGACTCAAACCCTAGTCCTTTTGTCACATGGTGGTGCCACAAAGGATAGCTCTTGTCCCTACCCACTAATCCAGACGCCCTAGTTCCTTCAGCCATTCCTTCCCTGACAGGCCTGCCCCCCCCTTGGACCCTCGCCTGTGTCACAGCCCCAGCAGCCTTCCTCTTATGTCTGGTCTTAACCCCCCTCAGAGGAGGATCCTGGAGAGAGCAGGGCTTGTCAGGGAGAAGTAGCTGGAGGACAGAAGCTTCCAACATCTGAGGTATATCAGTTGGCTGGTATTTCTCAAGTCCCACTTAAGGCTGCTGCCCTGGTGAGGCAGGAGGTAGACTGAGTGGGCTGATGGGATTTCTCTCAAGATGTCCAGGTGTGGGGAAGCTTCATCCTTGGAGGGAAACTGAGGAAGAAAGGAAGCTCTGAAGAGTGGGTGTGAAAACCCTTCCTCCATTCACATGCTGGGACTTGGTCTTTGGCCAAGTTTCCTAGAAGGGGGCATAGTGAGGGAGTTCTCCGGATAAGGAGAGGGAGGGCAGAAGGGGTGGGGAGAGGAGGGGAGCAGGGTGGGGCAGGAAGAAAGCTAAGCAAGGAAGTGGCATCGGCTGCAGATGGCCTTCGGTTTGACCCCACACGGAGCTCTGGAGCGCCTGTTGCACCGGTTTGCCCCATCTGAAGCAAGGGGACTGGCTTTTTGTCCCCGTGTATCAGTCACTCACCGGCTGTGGGCTGCCTAGCCGTGGAGTGAGGCAGCAATGGGCCGCCCTGTGCCTTTGGGCCGCTGCAGCCTCACAGCAGCTGGGGAATTGATGCCCCACCTGGTAAAGCATGCCTGGGCGGGGCACGCATGCACCCCCTCTATCTGAACCCCACCCCCTCTCCCACCTCCCGAACACAAAGCAGATGCAGTGACCCTGTGACCAGAAAGCTGACAGTTGGAAAAGAGAATTGGCCGTGAGCATCTGGGCAGACCAGAGAGGAAGAGGAAGCCAGCAAATCCCTGGCTTGGCCCCCTGCACATCTTCCTGCTGCAGGGAGCGGCCAGCTGCAGAGCTTCTGATGTCCCCCTCTGGCTTTCTCCTGCAGATCCCTTTGCCATGAACCAGCCGGCCCCCAGGCCCCCCCCTCCACCCCGCCGTGTGCGACTCAAGCCCTGGCTGGTGGCCCAGGTGAACAGCTGCCAGTACCCAGGGCTTCAGTGGGTCAATGGGGAGAGGAAATTCTTCTACATCCCCTGGCGCCATGCCACACGGCACGGCCCCAGCCAGGACGGAGATAATACCATCTTCAAGGTAAGCCCAGGATGGGGGTACTCCTGGACTTCTGATGCACCCCCTCCCTAGAAGAGGACCTCCCCATACATCTTAAACTGACCGCTGTCCCAGCTGCCTTGCCGCAGGCGACCGCAGGCTTGGACTAAGGGGAGGCAGGCATAACCACCGTGTGCCTTTTTTTTTTTCTAACGGAGCCACGAGGTGCCCCTAAAGTGTGCTTTTTAAAAAAAATTTTTTTTTATGTTTATTTGTTTATGAGAGAGAGAGAGTGTGTGTGTGAGAGAGCAAGGGAGGAAGAGAGAGAGAGGGAGACAGAGTATCTGAAGCGGGTTCTATGCTGACAGCAGAGAGGCCGATACCGGGCTCAAACCCATGAACTGTGCAATCGTGACCTGAGCCTAAGTCGGACGCTTAACTGACTGAGCCACCCAGGCACCCCTGCAGTGTGCCTTTTTTTAACCTTGTGCCCAGAGCAAGGTGGGGACGGAAAGGCCCCCAGGAGACCTTCCTGTAACTCCTCCTCCTCCTGCCTTTTCTTGTCACTTTCTCATCACACGAGTATGTGTGCAGTGTGCGTGTTTGGAGTGCACATACTCTAAAAGACCACAGAATGCCCCCATAATCTTAACACGAGGAGGTAACAACTATGGAAATTTTTTGCTTGTATGTTCAGTTTTCTGCATGTGTGTCTATAAAATTCAAAAATGGAATCAACCTGGAATATCCTGCACTTTTCACCATCCAACATCGGAACCAGCTTTCCTCTGCCCTAAATGCCACGTCACTTTCCGTGACCAGTGCGGGGCTTAGCAGTTTAGATATCCAAACCCAGTTTTTGGACACTTCACATTGCTTAGTGCTTAGTGTTTCAGTGTCGAAGACCCGTTGCCACGGATACCCTCTAAACTCTTACCCGTTGTACATCTTAAATGATTTTCTTTGGGATTAGTTCCTAGAGTTCAACATTGCTGCGTTGAAGAGAATCCTTATTTTTAAACATTTGGATAGGGTCTCCTTAGTCTTTGCAGGTTGATATTTACCCTTTGAAGGTTCTTTTCAAATCCGTTTCTTATTTTTGACGAGGTAACACAATTCAAAATTTAAAAAGTGTAAAATGGTTTGCAGCAAAGTCTCCCTCCCACCCCTGTCTTCAGCCACCCATTCCCTCCCTGGAGGCAGTTAGTATTGTCAGTGTCTTGTTTATCCTTCCTGAGAGATTTTTGTGCATGTGTGCAGATATGTACCTATCTTTTCTCCTGCTTTTTACAAAATGATAGGTGTATACATACCCTCCTCTACCTCGTATTTCCTGAAGATTATGACATGTTAGGATATCAAAAGCCCCCCTCCTTTTTTTTTCTTGCTGCCCACTATTCCGTTCTAAGGATTGGCCATAATTTAACTAGCTCCCATTGAGGGACATTTATTTGGGGTCTTCCGCTTTTACAAAGAGTGCTGCAATGAATAAACCTTGTTTATGTGCAGAATTTTGTGCGGATGCTTCTGTACCCCTAGGATAAATTCCTGGAAGTCGAATTGCTACGTTAAAGGGAAGAAACCTTTGTAATCCTGGTATTAGCCAACTGACCCTCAAAAATAATACCAACGGCTAAAGTGTATGGAGCCCGTCCAAAGTGCAGGCACAGTTCTGAGAGCTTTGTGGGCCTTGGAGTCTCTGCTACCACCCTGTGAGGTGGGCACTGTGATGAGGACATCACAGCAAAAAGACGCAAAGTGACATGCCCCTGGCACAAAGCTGGTGGGTGGCAGTTTCCAGATTCAAACCCGGTCCCACTCCAGATCCTATGTTCTCATCCACCATTCTCCTTAGAGATTTTACCTTATTTACCCTTGCAGGAGCAGTGGATAAGATGCCTTTCAAAGCACTTAGGTTTCCTTTAGTTTCTTGGAGCCCTAAGGGCTGGGAAGGCCTAGAGTCGTATCCCCTACCTTGCAGAGGGACACTCAGGTCAGGCTGTGTGTCCCTGAAGGTCTCACTGGCTCAGCAGTGACTCCCAGAGGCCAGGAGGGGCTGGGGCTTTGGCGAAGGTTGAGGTTCTCTGTGGTTGCCTTATCTTTTCTTCTTGCCCAGGCCTGGGCCAAGGAGACAGGAAAGTACACCGAAGGGGTGGATGAGGCAGACCCGGCCAAGTGGAAGGCCAACCTGCGCTGTGCCCTTAACAAGAGCCGTGACTTCCGCCTCATCTATGATGGACCCCGGGACATGCCACCTCAGCCCTACAAGATCTATGAGGTCTGCTCTAATGGCCACGCTCCTGCAGGTATCACGCCTGACCCCATGGGCCACCTAAGGAAACTGTGCGGGAAGGGGCAGGGCCCTGGGCCTGCGAGGTCATTACACCCCGGGCTTCCAGCAGTGGCCTGCGACGGACCATTTGTGAGGCCCGGGATGGCTTGGCACAGACCAGGCTTTGTGTCTATCTTGCTCACCTTGCCCTTGTTCTTGGCTCCAGTGAGTGTAGGTCTAGTGGCCTAAGGAGCTTAGTGCCATGGGGTCAGAGAGGCCCCTAGTGATTCCTGGTGGCTGTGTGGCCTTCCACCTTCCTGTTTGGGTAGCTCTCGGCAGGGAAGAAGCCACAGCAGGAGCTGCCCCATGGAGCCCTGATGGCCTTCTCCCATCTCCTCCTCCTCCACTGACTGCGTTTCTGTTTTTGTTTTCTCTCCCTGCTCTGCAGAGTCACAGCCCAGTGAGGATTACGCTTTTGGTGCAGGAGAGGAGGAGGAGGAGGAAGAGGAAGAGGTGAGCTCCGGGCCACTCTTGGCAGTGTCTGCATGCACTGACATGGTGGGCCTTGTTACGGCCTTTCTGCTGTCCTGCTCTGCTTTAGGATTAAGCGGGCCCTTTCCTCCAGGGCCCTACTGCCCTTTCTGTAGCTCTTCTCTGGAGCTTCTTCTTGGGAGTTCTGATAGGAACACAGTCAGCACCCTGAATCTCCTTAGGGTTTTGTTGGCACAAAACATGACCAGATGTCATCTGACACACCCTCAGGAGTTGGGGCTGAGTAGGTGTTACTACCTGTAGAAGGCAGATGAGGAAACGGAGGCCCTGAGAGCTCACTGACCTGCCTGGGAGGGCAGAGCTGGGACTGGAGGCAGGGTCTGGCTTTGCTAAGCTGAACACTGGGGAATTGCCTTTTGTGGTGCTCATGTGTTATTTCTTTAGCATCAGATCAATTCATTAACCTGGCCTCCCTTCTCTCTCTCTGGCCTCTTCCCTTCTCCTTTGCCTGTCTTCTCTTCAGCTCCAGAGGATGTTACCAAGCCTGAGCCTCACAGGTGGGGCTGGGAGGTGGTGTGGTTGGGGGCCTAGAGTAAGGAGAAGCTGCAGGTACCACAGGCACCTGGGAGGGGGCTGAAGGGAGGCCCAGGGCCAAGAGTAGGTGGGCCTAGGGGGCGGTTACCAGAAGTGGCATTAAAGCTCTGTTTGCCCCCACCCTCTGTAGAAGCAGTGCAACCTGGCCCCCCCATGGCACCCTATTCCTTACCCAAAGAGGATGTCAAGTGGCCACCCACTCTCCAGCCACCTGTGGTGCTGGGCCCTCCTGCACCAGACCCCAGCCTCCTGGGCCCCACCCCTGGCAACCCTGCTGGCTTTGGGGAGCTTCTCCCTGCGGTCCTGCCGAGCCTGCAGCCTGGGTCCCTGGCTGCCAGCCTGCCCCCCACAGGCGAACAACTCCTGCCCGACCTGCTGATCAGCCCCCACATGCTGCCTTGTAAGGACCCACAGGAGAGCTGGGGGGGGGGGGGGGGGGAGGTGCTGTGTCCAAAAACAGTGCTGGGGGGGGGGGGCGGGTTTGGTTGGTTTGCAAGAAGGGTGGAGGATGAAGAGCAAAGATGCTCAAGCCAGTCCCTCCTTGGGTTGGGGGGGAGACAGAAGTGGGAGAGCTGACTAGATGGCCTGGCTGCTGGGCAGAGAGCAAGTCAGTGGGCTGCAGAACGAGGAGGCACAGGGCTCACAGACTGGTTGGGCCTGCCCTCTGCCCCACAGTGACTGACTTGGAGATCAAGTTCCAGTACCGGGGGCGGCCACCCCGTGCCCTCACCATCAGCAACCCACAGGGCTGCCGGCTCTTCTACAGCCAGCTGGAGGCCACCCAAGAGCAGGTAGAGCTCTTTGGCCCCGTGAGCCTGGAGCAAGTGCGCTTCCCCAGCCCTGAGGACATCCCCAGCGACAAGCAACGCTTCTACACAAACCAGTTGCTGGATGTCCTGGACCGCGGGCTTATACTCCAGCTGCAAGGCCAAGATCTGTATGCCATCCGCCTGTGCCAGTGCAAGGTGTTCTGGAGCGGGCCCTGCGCCTCAGCCCACGGCTCACAGCCCAACCCCATCCAGCGGGAGGTCAAAACCAAGCTCTTCAGCCTGGAGCATTTTCTCAATGGTGAGGGACCCACATTATGTTCCTCCTGGCTTCCTGTCGTCCAGGAGCATGGTTCTAGCCTCTAAGGGTCTTGATCTTGCTACAGAGCTCATCCTGTTCCAGAAGGGCCAGACCAACACCCCGCCACCATTTGAGATCTTCTTCTGCTTTGGGGAGGAGTGGCCTGACCTCAAACCCCGAGAGAAGAAGCTCATCACTGTACAGGTATACCACCATCTCATCTCTCAAGCCCCCACTCTGCTTTGGCTTGAATACTGGGAAATCCTGGGGCTCAGCTCTTGCCCCAGGGTGGAGGCTCAGGGCTCTCTGAGCAGTGTGAACTTGGCGGCCAGTGATAATCAAGGCCCAGGGCTATCCACACGTAACTAGCCTTTGTATGAAGTAGAAATTGGTGGCCCTTCTTCCTGATGGATGCCTCAGGCACAACTAGATTTGACAGTCCTGCCAAGGTTCTCCTGTCCCTCTTTGCCTCCCAGGTGGTGCCTGTAGCAGCTCGGCTGTTGCTGGAGATGTTCTCAGGGGAGCTTTCTTGGTCAGCTGATAGTATCCGGCTACAGATCTCAAACCCAGACCTCAAAGACCACATGGTGGAACAGTTCAAGGAGCTCCATCACATCTGGCAGTCCCAGCAGCGGTTGCAGCCTGTGGCCCAGGCCCCTCCTGTGGCAGGTCTTGGTGCTGGCCAGGGGGCCTGGCCCATGCACCCAGTCGGCATGCAACAATGAGACTGTGGATAGTGACTGGCACGGGCTTCCCAGGTGTCTGTGTGGATTCATGTGGAGGTGCAATGGCCCCAGTTGGCACCTGATTGGCTCGCAGGTCCTCTCTCTGGGTCTTCTGGAAGTGGATTTGTGCTAAGGAGAGGGAAGAGAGCTCTGTGTTCCAGGCTCTCCTCACAGCATCTGAGGGAAGCTAGAAGCCACTTTTGCTTTCAGGGCTCAGTCTTCCTGGATGTGCCTCGCCTCTGCTCACTCTGGAGGAACTCAGCCATCAGCCCCGGTGAGCAGAGAACTCCCCCAACCCTAGGGGCCTAGCTGAGAGGGATCTGTCCCAGAGTGGCCCACCCTTGTGGTTGCCCCCCAATTCCTCAGGCAAAAACAGTCAAGTGCTGTGCGCCATGCTCTCTCAACAGGGCATGGGCCTGATCTGATTTGGGGGTTCCCTAGTTTGAGCCTCACACCCTCATATCTGAGACAGATATGCACACAGGTATTATACCAGATGCTTAAGGCTGACAGCTACCTCCTTGAAAGAACATGGAATAGAAGTGGAATTTTATGTATTTTTCAATTAATAAATATTGAAAAGATCCAGTTGCTTCCATGCTGTTCTACCAGACCCGATTTCTGATATCAGCTGGCTCTATTTCCCCTAGCACCTGCCCTCCATCTCTGGGGCCGTGACAGAGGGCGGGTCTGCCTTCTAGGTTGATGAGTCAGTAGGGCGCCAGGAGCACTGAACTGGCTGGCTTTGCTTTCCAGGAGGAAGCTAGCTGAAGTAAGGGTGTGGATTTTTAAATGTATGCAGCCTAAGATCCTGTCCAAGTCAAACTCTGAGAACAACCGATGTTATGCAGGAAGGTTTGTTTCATTGGTTTCAATATTAGATAGAGCTCTGCGGTCAAGCTTATTAGCTTAAAACCCAATTACTTTAACATACTGAATGATCCTATTTATATAAAACTAAAGAAAATGCAAACTAATCTACAGTGACAGCAGATCAGTGCCTACTTGAGCATGGGGTGGATGGTAAGAGGCATGAGGAAACTTTTGGGAGTAAAGGTATGTTCACTATCTTGTGTTAATGGTTTCATGGGTGTATCCTATGTCAAAGCTTATCAGCTGTATAACTTCAATATGTGCAGCTTATTCTATGTCAAGCATACTGCAATACAGGCTTCTTTTTTTCAAAGACCAAATATTGTACTCAGTAGGTTAGGAATTAATCCATCTACTTGGGTGGCCACAGGAGAAAGAATATACGTACCACAAATGTAGCATGAGCTTTAGGGTGAACTAGAAGAATAAAAGATGCAGAATGAGCCACTCCCCTGAAATATGAAGGGTCCGTGGCACCAAGAGCAGGCGCCTGCTGTTTAAACTCCATAGGCAGCCGTCTACCAGGTAATGGCTAAGACTGCTCACTCGTGTCGTCTAGCTGTATCATTTCAGAGCTCTGAGGCAGTAAAAGGAAGGAAAAACAAACACTGATTAAATTTTAAAAATTTATTTTTCTTTTCTTTTTTTTTGTTTGTTTGTTTTGTTGCTGTTGATTTGTTCTTGAGATGGCTGTAACACCAGACAGAACAGTGCCCTCAAATCTAACACCTGTGCAGGGCTGCAACTCCTTTAAAACATTAAGATCAGCTTTGGGCTTCCCTCTCCCGCCTCACCCCCCAACAGAGTCAAATAATTTCCACATTTTTTAGTAAAATACAGTTAGCCCTGTAAACACTTTCCCTCATATTCCCACCCACCCTCCTTTTTCCCTCTCTCCTGTCTGTGGGTGAAAAATTAAAAAAAAAAAAAAAAAAATTCTTAAAAAAACCTAAAACTTAGAATATACATTTATATCCCACTCACCCTAATTTTGGCTGATGACAACCCACTGTGGATTGGAAGTGGATTTGGAGATTGGATAGAGTCAGGGTTGGGATATACATGAATTTTGGCCCTCGCAGGTCCTGGTATCACTGATGTGACCATGATATAAAACAAACAGGCTCCTCGTCTGAGCAACTCTAGAGGTGGGAAGAAACGCTGGGAGAGTGCGATAAATTTCTACTCGTTTTCGTTAAAAGAGGAGGGGGAAAGGGCAAGAAGGGAGGGTGGGAGAGAAAGAGAGGAAAAAACAATAGAAAACCTTAAGAGAGGATCCTGACCCTTTTCTTCCAATTGCAGCGATTTCATCTGAATTCTCATTTTCTCTAAGTAAATGGTTTCTGCTTCATAAAAATTTGTACTTTTATTTTATTGTATGTGCACATGCATGTTAGCATGTGTGTGTAGGTACGTGTGTGTATGTGTGCATGTCACTGCTGCCAAGTGAACGTTTCAGTTCTGGTTTCAGTTTAGTTTTCCTTTTTTTTTGTTTCTTTTTTTATTTCTTTAAAATTACTTTTCCTTTTGAAACAAGTTCACCAGGAAACCAGCTCCCCTCCCACCACACCGGACAGGCCACAGCCATCTTTTTTTAAACCGCGCTGATTTTCCCTCACACCCCCAAACAGGAACTCCTCAGGATGGCCTCTGAAGGCTGGAGTCTCTCCCTGTCTGGCGGGACGCCCTGGTGGCGGTGAAGGCCCCTCTGCCACAATGGAGGTTTCTGATTGTGGGACACAGTCTGGTTTTTGTTTTCTTCCTGTCTTCTAATTAAAAAAGACATTCCTGACAAAAGAGAGGAAACAGTCAATAATTGTGGTCCAGGACATAGTAAGCTTCTTATAAAGTCAAGGCAGACGTTTCTCTACTTGCTCAGGTACCTCATTCCACCCTCTGCAACAAGGACTCAGTTTAAAAAAAAAAAAGAAGAAGAAGAAGTTGGATTTTTTCCTTGTGATTTCAAGACAGCTTCTGCTTTAACGATACAGTCTGCAGCCCTTTTCTGATTCTGAGTGTGCTGTGGAAACTAGGGAACGTATGTTGGGGGTAGAGCGAACCAACAGGTCCAGGCTGCCCACCCCAAACCAACCACAAAATATCGATTTCAGTCTGTTTATATACTGGGGTTTCATGCAAGAGTTTAGCCTGAAGGAAGACTCTGCCTGCTCACAAAATTTTAAAAACCACCGATTTAGTCTGTATGAAAAGGTACTCTGTAAAAGTATTAAGTACCATGGTTAAAAGTGAGGACTCTGGCACCACAATGTCCACACCTGAATCGCAGCTCTATAAATTACTGACTGTGACAATCACAAATCGTTTAACATTTGGAACCTCTATTCCCCTGTAAAACGGGAATAAAAACGGTCACTAACTCACAGAACCGCCTGAGGATTATCTTATAAAGCACTGGAAACAGTATCTGACACACAGTAAAGGCACCATCAACGTTAGCTATCAACATTCATAGCTGTCCAATAAGAAGCCTGAGTGTATCAATGTTAGCTATTCCTGACACTGCAAAACTTGAAGATCCCAAATGATATCACTACTTATTAAAGAACCAAAGTTTAGAAATAATTTCTGGTGTGGTTAGGCACTGCTGAAGAGTCCCTTAATCTACTGGTGCATTTAATAACAGAAACCGCCAGGGAAGTGCTGCACATTCATTGAGAACTGCCTCCTGGGAGAAGAAATTCCGCCTAAGACATCAAAGGTGGGGCTTAAGAGGAGAGCTGCCTTTCTTCGCTCAGTGAAGAAATTGGCACCCAAATCCCACTACCCAGTCCTTTCTGTCCTCAGTTAAGCTTCTCGCTTTACCTCAGAACGAGTGTTAGGAAGCACACGGAGAAAAACTGATGCTCAAGAGCTAGACAAAGAGGCTTTCCTACACCTTTCCTATACCTCTGGCCTTGGTCATTTCAGCATTCAGACGATAAAAGTGATAAAAACCTGGCATTTCAGCATCTAGACTATAAAAGTGGTAAGAATAAGTATCTTTGCTCATTGATCTAGAAGGTCAATTTTAGGGAAATGGTGTCATGTAATCACAGTCAACTTTAGGTCAGCACTGTTTTCACCAAGGTAGCCAGGTTAAAAAATACTTATTCGTTTAATATACACATTTACCACCCTAAAATGTCTGTAAGAAGATTACAGGAAGATTTTTATTTATTTATTTTTAGCTCTTCTATAATAACTTTCCTGTGGGGGTGAAGACGGCATGCAAAAGAAGCTGACAATACTGGCTGCCTTAGCCCAAGAAAATCAGGGCCCTGCATTTCCTAGCTGTTCAGCAGTGTTAAACTGTGAAGTCCTTCCCTGACCAGCTATAGTAATAAGTCCCATGATGGGCATTAAAACCTACGTCATCCCCAAGCATTCCTGACAGCCAGGGAAAAAGCTGAGACACTCACCTGGGTGACAGGCACAGTGCAGGAGTGCGAGCTATCGAAACAACCTGGTGAAGTCTCGCAAGGCCCAGCAAACTTGTTTACATTCCTCAGCACTGGAAAAGAAAAGGCAGGATGGTTCCCTGACTCAGGAGAAAGATACAATATGCTGAAAAACAACCGCAACACTGAAGTACACAGAGAAGGATCTCAGCTCTGCTTGGAGCTCTCTCTACTGTCTCTTGACTGCTTCTGATCTTTCTGTAACTCAAAGGCAAATACTAACTACTGCATATGATAATAATTATATGCTGTATGGTTTCCAAAGAGTATATGGAGAAAAACTGCCAAGGTTTGAATCTTGGGTCCACCACTCTTGGGCGAGTTACCAAGCTGCTTCAGTTGCCGCATCTATTACTGACCTCATAATGTCTGGAGGATTAAATCAGTTCAACACTTGGTTGAAGTCCCTGACATAAACACAAGAAAGCCAGAACTCCCAAGTAAAAAAGCAAGCATATCCACCTCAGGCTGATAATTTTAACTCTACAAGCCGAACTAAAAGACCCTGGTTTCCTCGTTCTCTTCCAAAGGCAGATTTTGTTTACAAAGCCCAGTCCAGCAACTAAGTCTCTATCAGTCATTGATTTTCTAGTTGAACAGGCTGCTCAGGGTTTCCTCCTGTGGGAGGAGAAGGGAGAGGAGATAGGAAAGGCTTAAGACATGTAGAAAGGGAGAAGGAGGAAGCAGGACTTGGTCCTTAGGCAAGCAGTGAGATGGGGTTTGAATAGCCCAATATTCATCTGACCCTGTTTTTTCAAAAGGCCTCTTTTGTCCAAAACAGTCACCAAGAAATCAGTTGACGCTCACTTCATTCTTTTGTTGTCAGTCTGCATAACCAGTGTTGGTAACTAAACATAAAGCTAAGCTAAAAACAGTGGAAAAGGAAGTACTTCTTAATATGCTCATCCTTCTGCAACCCTCTCTTTGGCTCAGAAAAACTTAGGAACCACAGACTCCCACCTAGGGTTCATCTTCAGAAGAAAAGTGCTCTCTCCTTCTCTTAACAGTTAAACACCGGGGAAGGAATTGCTAACATAATGACTCCACAGAGAAGAAGGTGGAATGAGAACTATCCCCTTAGTGCCTACATCTGGATTTCCCCACCTATTATAAGGTCTGAAATATCATTATGAACCTTAATTTAGACTCCAGGATTCGATTCAACAGAATATTCTAGAAACTTTCTTCCAGTCTCTCTTCGTCTTAACAATGTAATGAAAGTGATGAAGTCTTCTGGGTTTACTGAAATTCTGCCATTTGTGAACTTAACATGTTTCAATACAACCATTACCTTCCTCAGTCTATTTCCAAATCAATACTGACTACAAAGGAGGTAGTTGGGGCGGCGAGCACCTATCGCTCACACTTCCACTGTCACAAAGGAAGAAGATATGTAACCCAAAAGAAGCCACTGTGAGGCATGCTATTGTAACGAACTACAGTAACAGGAAACAGTTAAACTGTGGGACAGCAATGGGGACTTAAGATTCTTTTGCTATCCTAAAGCCTTATGTGTTTTAAATTCGACCCTTCTCAAACAGACAGCTTGGTTTAATCTGGAAGAGCACGATAACTCCACTCCTTGCCTCTCTTGTGACACAGGAGAAAAAGTGCCGAAACCAAAATGCAAGTACAGAGATCTGTGGTGAGCCAGGGTGAAGGAGGGGTAAGGCCAGCATCTCGAACCAGCTCAGCGCCACTCCTAGTCCTGTGGGCAAGTGCTCTGGTGTCCGGAGCTGCAGCCAAATGTTTAATGTGTCCTTCCTTGGTGATTAAGCCCAAAGAAATGAATTTTTTTAAAAAAGAAAAACGTAAAAGCTACAAGTATTTTGTTTTCTGCCTCAAACCTTCTGGCAATTATTTTCCATTTCATTCATTTAAAATGGCCACTATTTTTCTAGGTTCTATTTTCTGGCTTCCAGTCCCACAATTCCAATCCTTTCACCATACTTCTGAATACTTTTATGGTGACCATTCCTCAAGCCCCATAATCCTAGTAGCGGTTTGTTGAGAAATGCAACCCTTTTCACCCAATGTTCTGGTGCATAACGGAGAGTAACCAGGCTCTAACTAACAACTTGAGCAAGAAGACAGCCCCATACTGGCCTCTAACTCTAGTGTCCATGCTTCCTTTATTCAACATCTTCTGACCTTGAGATCATCATGCAAGTGATAAGAGTCAGAGAATAAACACCAACACAGAGAAATGGGAAATGATGGCAGGATTTCTTCTAGTCATAGTTAGTGGTGCATGGAGACCAAGAATGATTATTGCAGAATGAAACGCCCCAGCAGAAGCTGACCAACTAAAGATGTTAGGGAATTAATTAATTACCAGTACTATGTGAAAAACAGGCTTGGACTTGCTGAAATGAAACTGAACCAGTTTACCTTCCCTGCTAGAATGGCAAACAAAGCAACATGTTGAGGCAGGAGTTACAGGACCTCAGCTTCAAAAGGGAGACTGAGTCATGCATGGAACAGAAGGTTCAAGGGCAACGTGCATACTAGAGAAAGAGAATTACTATGAGGAGGTGAGCAATCTCAAACCTTTTCTCTAGCACCTTAACATTACATCTTCTGTTCATTTCCCACCACTGTCACAGCCTACTATAGGAGGAGCTGCAAAACTTGTTCAGCGATGAGAGATCAAGTAGGCCAAGTTGGTAGTGCATCTTCATTTCCCCATATCACAGGGCAAAGATCACAGATGTTTTTGTTTGTAACATTGCATTGTTTGGGTTCCTTTTCTGTGCCCTCAGTTCTCCTTAAATTGGGGAATTCCATGACTTTTCTGACTTTCTCTATCATTCTATTTGTCACAGATTAGCCCAGATAAGGGAATACAGGTTTGGTGGAGACTTATTTTAGAATGTGTGGGTGGTTGCCTTAGAGCTGTCAGGAGACATGCTCCGGCTAGCTTTGTAAGTGCATAATGACATTCCAGCAGGTTCTTTTCCATGGAGAAAGTTAACATTCACTGATCACCTACTACGTGACAAATCTTCAGATTTCCATGTGGTATCTCATAATAACCCTTGTGAATAAGATAGGTATTACTAACACTATTTTGCAGATGTGACAACATTCAAGCCAATAGCCTTGACTGTAAGCCTAGTCCTTTGAGGGTTCTCTCCCCAGACTCCCATTTGCTTTATGGAAATTAGAGCCAGTCTGATCCTGCTCTTCTACTGACCAATACTAGATGGAATACAGCAAAAAATAGCAGAAAGAAGCGACACTCTTTCTCCTGAGACAGCTTGTAGGTGGAATTCCACTTCTACTGTGAAGACTCATAGTGAAAAGAACATAATTTTGTGAAGTTATCCCAGTCAATACACACCTATCTAGAAAAGGGGAAATTCCCTTCTTCTGCCAAAATGTGGCATGAAGGTAGTCACATGCTCTGTTTCAGTCATGCATGTCACTTGATCTGTGGCTGAAAGTCAGTGACTTTGGGGACACGATGTTAAGACACTTAGTAAGCTACAAAATAACATCACTCATAGGTTTGGGATTTTAACAAATTAACACAATTACTGGAGAAACTCCGGGAGATGAGAAAGTAAACCATTTTGCAAAGTAAGATTAAGAAATCAAGTCTCAGAAAAGAAAAGTAACCCTTGTACCATCGCCTAACCTTTATTTTCTTCCCCCTTTAAGAACTAGGTCTGGTGTTATTTATAAAAGTATACCACATGCTCCTGAAAAAAAGTAGAGAAAGTTATGAAATAAAAAGTGAAAAGTCTTCCCTCCTCTCCGATCCTGGTCCTAGCTGTGTATCTTTCCAGAAATTTACTATGTGTATGTATAATACATACAATAAAACAGCTTTTAAGTGCAAGTTGAGGGGCACCTGAGTGGCTCAGTCGGTTAAGCATCCAACTTTGGCTCAGGACATGATCTCACGGTTCTTGGGTTTGTGCTAACAGCTCAGAGCCTGGAGTCTGCTTCAGATTCTGTGTTCCCCCCACCCCCCCATCCCCTGCCTCGACCCCTTCCTGACTCGAAAATAAACAAACATTAAAACAATAACAACAACAACAACAACAACAACAAATAAGAGTCTTTAGGGGCATCTGGCTGGCTCAGTTGGTGGAGCATGTGACTCTTGATCTTGGGGTTGTGAGTTTGAGCCCTACACTGAGTGTAGAGATTACTTGAAAATACATACATACCATACATGAAAATTAAATTAAAAAAAATAAAGTACAAGTTTGTTCATTTATAGAAGCATCAAAAAGACTATAATACTTAATATACTTAAGCATCAAAAAGACCATAATACTATAATACTTAAACTATAATAAAATGTTACTGAAAGAAATTAAAGACACCAATAAATGTAAAGACATCTCATGTTCATGGACTGGAAGACTTAAATTGTTAAGATGTCAATTGTTAAGATGTCAATACTACTCCAAGCAATCTATAGATCTGATGCAATCCCTATCAAAACTTCTAATGACATTTTTTTGTGAAAATAAAATAACCTACCCTAAAATTCACATGGAATCTCAAAAGACCCCGAATAGCCAAGATAATCTTGGACAAAGGACAAAGTTGGAGGTCTTACACTTCCCAGTTTCAAAATTATTAGAAAGCCACAGTAATCAAAACAGTATGGTACTGACATAAAGACAAAGAGATCAATGGAATAGAGGAGAGGGCCCAAAATAAATCCCTTGCATATATGCTCAAATGATTTTCTTTCTTTTTTTTAAAATTTTTAATGTTTATTTTTGAGAGAGAGCGAGCGAGCGAGCGAGCACAAGCAGGGGAGGGGCAGAAAAGAGAGGGAGACACAGAAAGAATCTAAAGCAGGCTCCAGCCTCTGAGCTGTGAGATCATGACCTGAGCTGAAGTCAGACGCTTAATTGACTGAGCCACCAGGCGCCCCTCAAATGATTTTCAATAAGGGTACCAAAGACCATCCAGTGGGGGAAAGGACAGTGTTGAGAATTCTTCTCAATCCAAAAGAACTGAAAGCAGGATCTTGAAGAGATATTTGTACACTTATGTTCATAGCAGCATTACTTACAATAGCCAAGAGGTAGAAGCAGTCCGAATGTCCATCAACAGATGAGTGATAAATAAAATGTAGTATATACATAAAATGGAATGTTTTTCAGCCTTAAAAAGGAAGGAAATTCTGACAAATGCTACAACATGGATGAACCTTGAGAACATTATGCTAAGTGAGTCACAAAAGGACAAATACCATATGATTTCACTTGTATGAAATATCTAGAGTAGTCAAATCATAGAAACATAAAGTAGAATAATGGTTGCTGGGGACTAGGGGACAGGAAGAGAGGGAGCTGTTTAATGGTTATAGTTTCAGCCTTACAAGATGAAAAAAAATTCTGGAATTGCACAACAGTGTGAATGTATGTAACACTACAAACAGCACACTTAAGAATGGTTGAATGGTTGAAACGGTAAATTCTATGGTATTTTATGACAATTAAAATTTTTTTAAATTGTCAGTACAAGTTGGGTTATATGATACCGTTATTTTTTTTTTTTTTTTTTTTTTGAGTGCTTCATTGTACTGTTTTTATTTTTATTTTTTTTTTTTTATTTTTATTTTTATTTTTTATTTTTATTTTATTTTATTTTATTTTTTTTTTTTATTTTATTTTTATTTTTATTTTTTTTCTGAAATTTATTGACAAATTGGTTTCCATACAACACCCAGTGCTCATCCCAAAAGGTGCCCTCCTCAATACCCATCACCCACCCTCTCCTCCCTCCCACCCCCCATCAACCCTCAGTTTGTTCTCAGTTTTTAACAGTCTCTTATGCTTTGGCTCTCTCCCTTTCTAACCTCTTTTTTTTTTTTTCCTTCCCCGTTATTTTTTTCCCTGTATCATACACTTTCTATATCATCACATGCATATTCTTTCATGTTTTTTTAGTGCCAATTTAGTTACATTCTATTAATTATTTTCTCTTGATGGGCAATTAGAATATTTCCAGTGTTTTCACTATCACCAAACCTTACTGTAACACACATTATCAGGCCTATAAATCATTCCACCACTGTACGAATATAAGTCAATACCTACAGGAGTGTCTGGGTGGCTCAGTTTGTTAAGCAATCTCACTCTTGATTTTAGCTCAGGTCATGAGCTCATGGTTCGTGAGATGGAGCCCCACGTCAGGCTCTGTGCTGACAGTGCGGAGCCTGCTTGGGATTCTCTCTCTGCCCCTCCCTGGCTCACGTACATGTGCACGCTCCCTATCTCAAAATATTAGAATTTCAGTATCTTTAGGCGTGGCGAAAATTTTCCAACTCACTGCAGCTTACATCATCTATGTTTCACAACTAATGCTTCACCCATTCACATCTGCATTCCTGACACCTGAATATGGATGAGAACAGAGAAGGACTTCAGAAAGATAAAGACAGATCTTATGAAGGGCAGTGGGCTGCTCAATGCACTTTCTTTTGGAAGAAATAATGCTTCCACTTACCCGTTAAGATCTGATACCAGTTAATACATTTGTACAGTAAAACTGATGCACACCTATACAGCATGATGATATTTCCCCCCCAGACTGCTTTCTTTCTAATGCCAATTTGTGCAATTCAATGTAAACAGACAGTAAATTGTGAGTTTACAAAGGCACACAAGAAATATACTCTTAGGTAAATTTGGTATAAGAAACAAAGAAGTATTTTTTCCTGCACACCTCAGCTTCTGTTTATATTCCTTAAAAAGACAAAAAAAAAATAAACCCCCAAACCCCACATCACTCACCTAGTGACTTGTTTGTGGAAATCTGTAAGTTGTTTGTGTGTCACTGTGACGGCTCCCACGGTTGTCTCCTTTGGCAAACCTTTCAAGGAATTCTCTAACCATCGACAAAAAGTCTGTGCAGAGAAGAGGGTAAGAGTTATAAGAGGAGACAGGACTTACTCAACTGGACCCTACAAGTAATAACAAAGACTCACAGGTTTTTCTTAGCAGCATTAGTTCTTCCAGACTTGGAAGCAAGTAAAGGAATTAACAAAGCAGTACTATCTTTAGGCCTTTCAACCCTCTGGGGTTTGGAACAGTTTGCAAAGGAAGGCAAACCTAGACTTCCATTCAAAGTAGTAGTAGTAGCAGGCATCATTTCAGAAAGAGCCCTTCTACTTTGGAAGTGAAGTCTTTTCTGGATGATGCTACTGTTCTACTGCTATCATTAAACTTCTGCCAGAAGTTTAATGATAAACTTTTTAATTTCAAAAAAATTAAACAGCTGCCAGAAAACTCTTTGGTGAAAAGGTCAAAGGCAAAGGTTCAGTACCACAAAAAGCAAGGGCAAAAAGTACAGTAAGTACACATGTCAAAATTATATATACATAATATAATATGAATCCAGAGCCCGAAGGATTTTAAGGTCATCTCTCTTAGGAGAACAGTCATTTCCAGTCACTTCTTTATGATACCTACCTGTACTCTGAGTCAGAAAATTTTGTTGCTCACTCCGGTTGCTATTTAAAAGAATATTATTTACTATCTGAGCATAACCTGATAGTAACCTGTCTGCCCCTATTCCCCTTCCTTCCTTCCTCTTCAAACTAATAATCGAAAATTCTAGAGACTTCCTCTGGGTTCTTATTTTCAATGAACTGTTTTTCTTTGAGTCCGCTCTAATTTTTCATGCCTTTCTTAAACAGGATGTATACTTTGGTCAGTTTTCAGCAGTAAGATAACCTTTTTTATAACTGAACTTTTACATTATATATTCCCCCAATATGTTGACTTATGATAACAAACCAGAGCAAAAGTAAATATTCCATTATAAATGCTTAAGAAGTATCGCTCTCCAAATGCTGCCCCCAAGAAAGACAACACTCTACTAAAGATAAAAACACACAGGGAAAAGAGATACAGGAAGAACGCTTAATTGATAGTTTTGGCATCCAAAAATAGCCTGTGGGTTAACTACAGTACACCCCCAAACAAGAACAATAAGAAACAGAGCACCTGGGTCCATTAAGCGTCCGATTTCGGCTCAGGTCATGATCTCGAAGTTCGTGAGTTCGAGCTCCACGTCAGGCTCTGTGCCGACAGCTCAGAGCCTGGAGCCTGCTTCAAATTCTGTCTCCCCTCCGCCCCCCTCTGCCCCTCCCCAGCTTGCACTCTCTCTCTCACTCAAAAATAAATAAACATTAAAAAAAAAAGAACAGTAAGAAACTAAACTAAAAAGCAAAAACTAGCTAGCACACAATGGGTTTCAGCATCATCTGAAAAATTTGGCTGGAAACAACGAATGAATTTGCCAGATGGGTATCCAACAAAGAAAAGGGAACAGAGGTAAGAGTTTAAATAGTTTATTCAAGTCACACAGCAAAGATGATATGCCATCTTCTACTGAAGAATCTGTGTGAATTTTGGAAATGGTATGACTATGAAAGTGCTCAAGAATGCAAATTTTCGGGTGCTTAGGTGGCTCAGTCAGTTGAGCGCCTGACTTGATATTGGTTCAGGTGGTAATCTTGCAGCTGTGAGATGGAACTCCGTGCTGGGCTCTGCTGAGCGTGCGGCCTGCTTGAAACTCTTTCCCCTCCCCACCACTCGTTCTCTCTCTCTCTCAAAAATAAATAAACTTAAAAAGAAAAAGAATATAAATTTTCTTTGGGTTTACATCATTAGAATTTTAATCAGTTGTTGGGGTACAGACAACCCAAATTTATGTAAGAGTTCCTTTACAAAAACTCCGTTTCAGGTTGATATTTATATAAAACAATCACTTTAAATTTCTTGACACACATTCTGTGGGTATCTATACAGTAAACTCTTAAGAGCCTATGGCTATCTGGTTTTTGTTCCTGCTTAACCTTGCTGTTCTAATTTTCTTCTTCTGTTAGCACTTAACCACATGTTTAGAAATCAAGAATGTTTTTATAAAGTTAAATTTACAAAACAAGTTTTGTTGGTTGGGAACCAAGTATATTTGTAAAAAAGTGAAAAGAGCATGCAAATTTTTTTTCTCATGTCAATGACTTCTGGAATTAAACTTGTTGGTCTTGAGGGGCCCACTGAGTACTTTCTTTAGAAAAATACAAAAATATTGCTGTATAAGATTGAAACAGAACATACTGAACAACCAGCAACAGGAACTGTAGACACTATTTTATTCCTGAAGCAAGTTCCCATGGAAGAACTGCAGAGGTATCTGATGGAACCAAAGTCACATAGAAGTCTCAGAGTTTGATATATAGGAATTAAAGTTCAAGTGGCTATTTCTGAAGTATAAATATAAAGAAAATGTTAAAAATTTATTAAGCATCTGCCCTATATATGACTGTCTTTTGTTTGATTGAGCCAAAGGTCAAGTAAAGCAAATGCTAAGGCAATATACATTAATCACTGAACTTTGGAGATGAACACATAAATTGAAGGCAGAACTTTCAGCTCAGTGATAGAGATTTTTTTAAGTTAAAATAATGTTTTTAGTGTTTACTTTTGAAAGAGAGAATGCGAGTGGGGGAGGGGCAGAGAGAGGGAGGGAGACACAGAATCTGAAGCAGGTTCCAGGCTCTGAGCTGTCAGCACAGAGCCCGATGTGGGGGCTCAAACTCATCAATTGCAACATCATGACCTGAGCCGAAGTTGGACCATTAACCAACTGAGCCACCCAGGCGCCCTTCAGTGACATGAGATTCTAACAATAAAAGTATACTTTGTTTTGTGAAATTGCTGAAATTGAGGCTAACAACTGCCATCAATGATACAAAGCAGGAGACAACGTTGAGATGTACACAGACTTAAAGGTTACAATAAACTTGCATATCTGGAATTTTCTGTGGTTCTGGAAGACAGCTAGCTCACTTTAACTAGAACCAACTATGCACTTTTCTGAACTGCTTTTATATTAATATTAAAGATTACATATCCTAGTGTACAGGCTACATATATACTTTACCACTATGCTCAAAACTTTCATGCAGTACACATAACCCCGATTTATGATCATGTGGCCCATACTGAAATTACTTGGACATTACTGGATAGCCTAAAAAAACGTTCCATGCTCAGGTGATAAATGAGCTGGTACAAGAACTGAAACAAGATGCAAATTAATCCAAAGAAGAAACAAATCCAAGTGTACATTGTGAGCTAATTTTATATTTCTATATCCCCAAAAGCTTTGGCTAGATTTACCAAGGAAACTCATACAGTGCTATCTAAGGAGCCTGAAGTGAATTAACACTTCTCGAATAACCTGTAACACTGTATAACTGATACATGGGCATCTCACAAGTGAACAAATTTCTCAGTGGTCAGCCACATAGCTGAATTCAAAGCTTAGTATTCACTTCAGGGAATATAAACCCTATGACAGTGACACAAGCATACTTTCAAAAACCTAATAATGAACTATTGGCCTTCCATAGGCCCCTTCATCTAATAAACTTAGTAATATGCCTAGGTTAAGCTCCATGGATATACAACAGGGCTGGTTTCAAAGTTATAGGCAGCCTCCCGAAACCAAAGTTTAGAACTGTGAGAATGGGTTCTTCATGAAAACAAGCTTACCGGTCTGTCAACCTGCATGATCTCCCAGAGCACTTCAGCCACATCCGGTAGGGTATAGGGAGGGAGACAAAAGCAGCATGTGTGGAGCAGCTGGCTAACAAGTTGCTGTCCAAGCTGGTTCATCACCTGTCCAATCAGTTCTTTCCGTAATTCAAAGTCTTCTTCGTGCTATAAGGAAGTAAGAGCAAAAGATATGTTCTAATTTCAACTTTCCACCTAGTAACTCCTCTTTCCTGGAGAAGAAAGTGTATACTTAATAGCTGGATTCAAAAACTTATTTTCTTCCTTCCTGTAGTCTTTGAATATATATATATATATTTCTAGTATCTCAGAAAAAAAAAACTTTTAATAAACTGCTTTTCATTTCTAGTTTCTTAAATAAGTAGCCCATTCAAATAGTGGCTATTTCTCCACTGCTGTTACCTTCAATTCTATTCCACATTTACCCAAATCTAACTTTGAAAACTTTGTGAACCATTTTACTACTCCAGCCAAACAGGTCTCCTAATTGTCTAACATACTTAGAACTATCCTGACTTTCTCTGATTATGATTTATGCCCCAGTTAAGACTATCTTCCCCTCTCCAATCCATCCAAATTC
Source organism: Prionailurus viverrinus (assembly GCF_022837055.1). Taxonomy (NCBI): domain Eukaryota; kingdom Metazoa; phylum Chordata; class Mammalia; order Carnivora; family Felidae; genus Prionailurus; species Prionailurus viverrinus. The sequence continues at coordinate 145,816,494 of NC_062562.1, forward strand.
TACCTATATCTAATGGCCCCACTGAGGTCCCTCTTTGTCCAGAAATTAACCCACTTCCCAACCTACTTCTGACCAAAAAGCTTTCCCTCCTCTGATCTCACAGCAATCATGACTTTTATCACTCATTTGGCAATCAAATACTACCTTCCTATTATTATTTAAATGTTTATATCTATTTACCTTTTCAACTAAACACTGAATGACATGGGAGGAGAAATACTTTTATACTGCTTTATACAGCTTACAGCACTTAGTAGAGGCTATAAACAGTTGATGTTTTGGTTAGTGAATGGTATGTACAAATCAAATACAGATCAAAAAGGAGAATCTGGAAATTCTCTAAGAAATAAGGAAGAGCTACGAAAAGATGATGAGCTGCAAAGTAGAAAGGTACAATGTTTATACTTACATCATTGGCAACCCCTGTATGGATGAGGTCTCGTAGGAACCTCATGACACTACAATTGGCATCCCGGTGGTCCAGGGTAGTAGAGGCAATGGCCCACTGCAAGATAGGGATGACCACTTGGCTCCTCAGCAAGGTAACAGGACTACGCTGAATAAACCTGGGTTGGAAAGACAGGCTAGGTATAAATGACAGGATTAGACTCTAAAAGCAGCCAGACTAAATGGCAAAATTATAGATAGAGACAGTAAAAAAGGTCAGTGGTTGCTAGGGGTACAGGGTGAGGGAGGGCTGAACAGGTGGAGCACCGGGAATGAGGGTATTAAACTATTCCATATGATATTATAATGGTGGATACATGCCATTATACATTTGTCCAAACCCATACAAGGTACACCACCAAGAATGAATCCTAAAGTAAATTATGGACTTTGGGTGATAATGATGTGCCAATATAGGATTCATCAATTCCAACAAACAGACCACACTAGTGGGGATGCTGACAGTGAGGAAGACTGTGGAGGTTGGGGGTGTGGCGGAGAGGTGCAGTGGGTACATAGGAACTCCCTAAACTTTCCACTCAATTTCCCATAAGACTTTTCAGATCCTTTAACATACATGGAGAATCTCCATGAAAAAGATACTATATATTCTAAATTTATTTCACCAGGTAAGCATTTGTGTAAAGAGCATCTCTGGGGATTAGTTTTTCAAGGAAGACACACGGGGAAAACAGAGACTGGAGAGCTCACCCAACAGTTATCTCATATCAACAACAAAGGTGTTTCTAACTTGTCCAACAACTAACCAAAAAAGTGTTTGATATTTAATCCTGAGATGAAAGAGTCGATACTACTTTGCATTTATAAATGATAAAACATACATTACTTGTATAATTATATATAACAATTTATTTTGAATAATTTTTAAATGATTTTATGTTCAGGGTGCCTGGGTAGCTCAGTTGGTTCAGCATCTGACTCTTGATTTCAGCTCAGGTCATGATCTCACAGTTTTGTGAGTTCAAGTCCCAAGTCAGGCTCTGTGCTGACTCTGTGGAGCCTGCTTGGGATTCTCCCTCGGTCTCTCTCAAAGCAAATAAACAAACTCAAAAAAAAATTAATTAAAAAATGCTTTTATGTTCACTAACTGATTTGTTTTCAATTCTTTTGTCCAGGGACTAAATAAGTAATAATATTCCTTCAGTGTTGGGAATAATACCATCAGTGTTACCGGTAAAAGGAATTTAAGCAATAATGGGGGTGGAAGGCTGGGGGCAGAACTGCAAAGTGAACTTGTAAGGCACCTTAAAATCCTACAAATTTTTTCACTCTGAGATATGATATCTAAAGGATGCCAAGCTTCCTCAAGGAAAATGTGAAGTGAAGCATGATATCACAGCATCATAAAAAGTTAAAACCACAGGGGATTCTGGAGATTTTCTATTCAAATGTTTTTACAAAGCTGGTTTTATTGTCTTGTGCATGTTCCCTCCTTTGTGACAGAAACCCAGCTGCTTTCTCCTGCTCCCATCCAGCTCCTCTTCCTCACTTACAGGGATATTCCAGCTCACAACTTAACTTTGGGCTATGAATCACTAACCTACCTCTACTCCACTGACCTCATTTTATAGAGAAGCAAACAGTCAAGTGTTATGTGACAAGACGAAGCAGTGATGGGGATGAGCAATAAAAGAAAGGGTTGCTCTTCAGAAGGACTGACCTGGTGGCCAGCCTGAACAGGTCATCCACGGTGTCAGGGTGATTCTGGAGCCCATTCTGCTGTTCTAGCAGCTGAAAGGTGGGGATGCACAGTGCCTAAAAGAGAACAGTGATTTTAGAATAAACATGTGTATATAAATGCAACAGCATTCAGACTTGTTAAATATCACAATATACACAAAAGGAACAAAGGGAGGAAGAACGGATAGGAAAAGAAAAAGACAGATGAAAATCAGTTCAAGAAAAGGAAGACAGAAATCTTTCTCAGTTGATACAGTTTTTATATGTGAAGTCCACATTTCAGAAAGGGTTAAGGGTATAGATTTTAGTTGATGTAACTGGATAGATGTCCTCTCAAAATTTTAGAATTTTCTCAAAGTAAAGACTGCTTATGTATTAGACGTGGTCTAGTCCACTAAGGAGATTTTTATAAATTTTAATAATAATAATAATAACAATGAAATGTCAGTTTAAAGGAAAGACATCTTGGGAAAAAGAGCATCATAATTTAACTCCCTTATATATTTTCTTCCCTATGACGAGAAGGGGAAAAAAACCAATATACCAGGAGCCTTTTCCAATGCTTACTATTTACTCTAAAACCATCCCTGCTAAGTGAGCTAGTTCACTGATTTTTCCAGGCAAGAAATTAAAAACAGAATTATGTTGAGCTTAGAGATCCTTTGTTTTACATCCATTTGTTCCTTTCTCTACCTCTCAAAAGACCGTATCTCTAGAGAGTATAAATAAGTTAGGCCGTAATAGCTGTAATGATCTTTACATTCATACGGTCAATCTCTTCTCTCATTCTCCTAAGCCATGTCTGTCCAGAGAACAACTAGAAAGTTTCTACCTCCCAGGGCACGTGGGTGGCTCAACTGGTTAAGCGTCTGACTTCGGCTCAGGTCATGATCTCACAGCTAGGGAGTTCAAGCCCCAAGAAGGGCTCTGTGCTGACAGCTCAGAGACTGAAGCCTTCTTTGGATTCTGGGTCTCCCTCCCTCTCTTTCTGCCCCTCCCTCTCTCAAAAATAAACATTAAAAAAAAAAAGTTTCTACCTTCCTGTTATTAGGAAATCAACATGATTGGAGGAGAGACATAGAGAAGCAAGAGAATTCAAGAGATGGTGAAGAACACACTGCTAAGCCTACAGACGCTCCAAGATACTGCCCAGGGAAAACAGACCTGGAGCATGTCTAGTAGTCCCTGCCGACAGCCCTCTTCCATGCCGTATTCATCCACAAGGATACTGCCAAGGTACAGGAAACAAGAATGCTGATGTACGTGGTACACATTCACCATCTGCCAAGGGAGAAACCAGTTAATTCAATTCTTATACCCCCAAAAAAGTATCAACTTAGCAAAGTGTCTGGAGGAAGACATTCAGACACAGAGTGGTTTCTTCTCTTTAAGACAATATAGTAAAGCTTGTTGGCAACATTTCCTAAAACACAGGCTCAATTCTTCAATAATTTTCAAGTACTCTCTTTAGAGTCCTATCAAGCCTTTTTACCTTTTATCTTCCCAAAACAATGTTGTAAGAGGGTTGTATAATACATCAAGCTGGAAGCCGTTAGGATGCTATCATCCAAGCTATTTGCAAACCCGTAGCATAAATCCCAACACCTAAAGGTTGTTCCTTTTGCCTTAAAGATGAACTCTTAAGAAAAAAAAAAAAAAAAGGCACATATAGCCATAGCAGGGCTAAAAATACCAAGCATCCTGAAGGAGACTCTGAAGGCACTGTTTAAATTTTGAGTTTCTCCTAAACCCCTCGATTTAAAGTAAAACAGTATTCCCAACCAAGATACCTGGATCTCAAGAAAATAAAAATGTTAATACAATATACATATTTAAATTAAATGATTTGTTTAGGATTTGTACCCTACTCTCCTCCAAAAATTAAGAGGCATCTGTACATTCATATGTTTAAAATGCCATCACAACACACATATTGATTTTATTATATAAATTCAACTCAATGAATGGGGTTGGGGCTGAAAGACAAAGTAACTGACTCTTACTAGCATGTACCATGGAATGGAATGGGCAAGTGATGGGAGCTATGAATCTGTTTGGTACTGGGTACTCAACTGTATGCTCTACTGCCTAATGAATGATTTACGTCAGTTGCTGACAAACTTTTTCTTCAAGGGCCAGATAGTAAAAATTTTAGACTTTGCTGGCCTTACAAGTCTGTCTACGCAACTGCGCCATAGTAGCACAAAACTGGCCAATAGAGAATACTTAAATGAATAAGCATGGTTACCTCTTCTTTGTAAAACTATAATTTATAAAAATACGTGGCAGGCCCACTGGTTCTAGTTTGCTACCCTGTGAATTTTGGATTTAAAAAAATACTTTTTTTCCCCCACATGTACTGACTTTAGAACATACTTCCTATACAAGGTGCTCCTCTATTAGGCTGGTCACATACTTAATTAGCAGGAATTAAAAAAAAAAAAAAAAAATCCAAGTCACGAGGGTATCCTCTAACAGCAAAGGGCCATTAAATCAAGTTCTCTTTGACCCAGAATGTATTACACTAAAGGGGACACTTAACCAAAGGTGGAAACATATGCAGTGCAAACATATGGCATCATCAGGATATAGTAAATGTAAACTTTACTCAAATCTGCAACATAAAGGAGGCAGGGTTATGCCTATGTCAACTGATAGGCACTTACAGCAAATGCAAGGTTGACACTCTGCCTTGCCTCTTTTAATTTTGTACCCATGGCACCTCACTTGCCTCAATCCAGTCCTGGCTCTGCTGTAAGGTTAACATCAACACAAATTACTTAGTGATCTAAGTCACTAGCTATAGCCATCTCATACAGAGTAGTCCTTGATGTGAATACGATCTTGGAGAACCTCATACAGTGAGTCACACCATTGCAATTACCTATCAATCTTGGTGATTAAAAGAGTCAAACTTGGGGCATATGGGTGGCTCAGTCGGTTAAGTATGTGACTCCGGATTTTGACTCAAATCATGATCTCGCGGTTTGTGGGATCAAACCCCATGTTGGGCTCTATGCTGAAGTGTGGAGTCTGCTTGGGATTCTCGCTCTCCCTCTATCTCTCTGCCCCCCCCCCCAACTCTCTCTCAAAACAAACGAATGAACAAACATTAAAAAAATAAGAGTCAAACTTATTTCTTGACAAATAACAGACTTATGTGACCAACTGTGGTTGAGATTAAAAAAAAATCTCTTTGGGCCAAGAGCCAGTAAATTTTGACAGGACACATATTTTCCTTTGAGAGCGCGTGCGCATGAGAGAGCACGAGTCGGGGAGAGGGGCAGAGGGAGAGAGAGAATCTTAAGCAGACTCCATGCTCAGTGCACAGCCCAAAGTGGGGCTTGACCCCGGGATCATGATCTGAGACAAAACCAAGAGTCAGATGCACAACCCACTGAGCCACCCAGGTGCCCCAACAGGACCCATTTTTAAAAAGAAAATTAGTGGGGTGCCTGGGCGGCTCAGTCAGTTAAGCGTCTGACTTCAGCTCAGGTCATGATCTTGTGGTTTGTGAGTTCGAGCCCTGCATTGGGCTCTGTGCTGACAGCTCAGAGCCTGGAGCCTGCTTTGGGTTCTGTGCTCCCTCTCTCTCTGCCCCACCCCAGCCTATGCTCTGTCTCTTAGAAAAAAAAATTTTTTTTAGTATAAAAATGCCTAGCACTGCTATAGAAGAACTGAGCATTAAAGTCATTCTCTTTTCCTGGGGCGCCTAGGTGGCTCAGTCCATTAAGCATCCGACTTTGGCTCAGATCATGACCTCGCAGGTAGTGGACTTGAGTCCCGCATCGGGCTCTGTGCTGTCAGCTCAGAGTCTGGAGCCTGCTTCAGATCCTGTGTGTGTGTCTCTCTCTGCCCCTCCTCCACTCATGCGCGCTCTCTCTCTCTTCTCTCTCAAAAATAAACATTAAAAAATTTTTTTAGGGGCGCCTGGGTGGCACAGTCGGTTAAGCGTCCGACTTCAGCCAGGTCACGATCTCGCGGTCCGGGAGTTCGAGCCCCGCGTCGGGCTCTGGGCTGATGGCTCAGAGCCTGGAGCCTGTTTCCGATTCTGTGTCTCCCTCTCTCTCTGCCCCTCCCCCGTTCCTGCTCTGTCTCTCTCTGTCCCAAAAATAAATAAACGTTGAAAAAAAAATTAAAAAAAAAAAATTTTTTTTTAAAAAGTCATTCTCTTTTCCTAATTTCACAAGGAAACGTGTTACTATTTAAACTATCACTACACAGAATAGATTACAGGCTGCTTCCCTCAGAGGCACCATACTTACCATGGGCACTACTTATTGCTTTCAAATATTTCTGAGTTTGTATTTAATACATACAAAAGTGTTTCATTTCATCAGCAGAGTTTTTGTTCTAAAGACTCCTATGTCAAATCCTATACACGTTACACTTTCCAGCTTCGGGAGAATTTACCTGTGTAACTAGCGGCTGCAGTAGGGCTGCAGATCCTTTGCCTACACAGCGAACAGCAAAGCGGAGGCACCTGCAACAACGCTCTACAATCCGATTGTCAGCCCGGTGTTTATTTAGAGTCTCAGATAAAACTGGCCATATCTGAGTCAAAGAGCACAAGAAAGAAAACAATGAACTAAGAGCTGAAAAAAATGTTCCCAAGTTGATAACACCTGATTTGGTTTTCAAATAATTTGGAAAAAGCTTTCTTTACAGAAAAAGTTCAATACAGTATCCATCACCAAAACACAACCACTTCTTGAGAGAAGCACAGCGACTCTTTAGAACAGGAAGAGGAGCATGTCTAACTTCACTAAAAGATAAAGATAAATTTTCCTGAACTTTGGACTTTCTGATTTAGGATGAAAAGGATTAGTACGAGCTATAGAGAAAGAGATGTTTAAAGATTATAGTTCCAACTTAGAATATTTTGAACAGAAGGACTGGAGCTAATGAAATAGCATTATATGATACTGGTGAATATTTAAGGATACTTGGTGTTTCCCCCCCCCCCCCGATGTCTGAATAGCACTTCTCAAAACATGCCTTTTGATCCTCATATCACCCTCAGTGAAAAAAGAAGTGCATTTATATTGGGGAAACAGAAGCCATGAGGAAGAAATGGCTTTGTCAAAAAAATTTCTGCTAGTATTAATCAGGCCTCCTAGCAACTCTAAGATTCATGTAATCTCTCTCTACTTCTTTGGGTTTTTAGTTCATTATCCCACAGTCTGTTTTCTTATCAAATCTAAAGTAAAAAATATTTGAATAGTTCTATTCTTCTGTTGATTGAAATTTAAACTGTATCAACAAATTGGATCTTCCTATGAACCCAGAAGACAGTACCGTCTCACTTTAGTTACCCACAGCCTTGTAAAGAAAAAGGAAGAAAGCCTTGTTCCACAAGCATCTGTTAGGCACTTACTTCCTGTATGACTTTTTGGCACGGATGAGTTTGTCCATTTTCCACAATAGGATTGGTGTGTCTGGGGAAAGGTAACAAACCAAAATAGTTAAAGAGCAATGTAACTGAAATTCCACAGCCCCAAAGCCTGCTAGCTTACTTAGTCACACTGTCACCATAAAAAGAATGCCAAATAATTAAGTTATGTATGACTCAATACCTTTCCTTTCTACTCCATTCAAACATGAGCACAGAGTTCAAACCAACCTCCTCCCCTTCCTTTGCCACGTTTAAGCTACTTCCATTAGAATATGCAAACTCAATCCAACTCTAGCTTAAACGGGTTGTGGGGCACTACAATTATCTTTTCCATTTTTTCCCTTTAAAAATCAGAATATATAGGCTCTTCCAAATTAATTAAAAGTATTAATTAAAAACCAGACTGTCTACAGGGGCCTGGGTGGGTCAGTGGGTTAAGCGTCTGTCTGACTCTTGGTTTCGGCTCAGGTCATGATCTCACGGTTTCATAGGTTCGAGCCCCACAGTGGGCTTGCACTGGCAGCGTGGAGCCTGCTTGGGATTCTCTCTCTCTCCCTCTCTCTCTCTCTCCCCACTTCCCCACTCATACTGTCTCTGTCTCTCTCAAAATAATAAACTTAAAAAACAAAAAACAAAACAAAAAACCCACAGACTATCTAAATCCACTATGAGAAACCAAATACTGCTCCATTCCCAGCATTAAAAGGCAAAAGCTTTAGGAATTCTAATTTACCAAAGATGTTTCTCATGGTTCTAGTCTGAACCCAATGACATAGAATATGAGCCCACCCACAATATGTCAAATCCAATTATTTGCCTAGTTCTAGAATCCACTAACTTGAAAGAAAGCAGGGAAGAAACAAAAACAAAAAACCCTGTATGATTACCAACCTCTTCAAAGGAAATTCTTTAATTTAAATGAGCTCAACAGCAACTTAACAAAAATCTCATTTTCTTTAAATTGGGGGATTTCCATCTATTGCAGATTTTCTTCCACTTATTACGAAGTAAGGACTATTGTTAATAGGCTTTCAGAATGTCATGTTAACAGGGCTATCATAATTATACAAGAAAAGCACTGTACCAAATTAAAATAAAAACACCAGCTGACAAGAAAAAGCTAAACACCTCAGTTTTAACTTACTCCACATAGGCTTTTTACACAAGTACTCTCATATTCCAATTGTATCTGTGGGTCTCACAAATTATGTAACTCAATAAGGATCACTCTTTGAACATTGTTACTCAAATGCCTTTTTAATCATTAGGCTCCTCTTGACTTCAAAGAGGTCACCTGATCAATATTTTTTTGCACCCCTACAATCTACAGCAATAGTTCTGAAAGTGTGGTCCTACAAATGGCAAGCAGCAGCAACAGCTGTAAATTCTTGGGTCCTACCCCAAATCCAATTGAACCAGACACTCTGGAGATGGGACCCAGCAATCTGTTTTGATAAGCTGAGCCCTGAAGGTGACTGTGATGCATGTTAAAGTTGGATAATGACTGATCTAATTACATTTTAAAGGTCTTTTGACAGAGGTCTATCAAAAACTAATTCTTAGAATTTATCTTTGCATCAAAGTTTCAGGCAATGGGCTTATCGGTCCTCTAACAGAAGATTGTCAGATGTACCTGGAAGTTTAGGAAAAAAACACTTGCTTTCTTCAGTACATAATCATCTTATTTGAGCTTTTAACCTAAGGCAGGCATCCAGTCTCCCTTCTTACCTAAATATTACTGCAAGGCGATCTAAGAACACAGTGGGATCTGAGGATATGCCATTGCTGGGCTCCTGAGACAACAGCTGAAGAGACAGAAAGACATTAACACTCTGTTGTAACACATACAAACCTACAGCAAACACTGTAACATACACCTTTAGACATTAACCTCTTTCTCAATCTCTGCTTATTTCCCTATAAGAGATTCCTGATAGTTACTCAAATGGTGCAAACTTTTATAACCATTAAGATATTATAGGGGCGCCTGGGTGGCGCAGTCGGTTAAGCGTCCGACTTCAGCCAGGTCACGATCTCGCAGTCCGTGAGTTCGAGCCCCGCGTCGGGCTCTGGGCTGATGGCTCAGAGCCTGGAGCCTGTTTCCGATTCTGTGTCTCCCTCTCTCTCTCTGCCCCTCCCCCGTTCATGCTCTGTCTCTCTCTGTCCCAAAAATAAAATAAAATAAATGTTAAAAAAAAAAAAAGATATTATATATACTATAGTTTATATATGACATTATTTAATCTATTTTAATTTCACTTTCTATTATAACTTTTAAATTATTATGGCTTCATAACATATATTAAGAGATAAGGCAAGTTGCTTCTTATTCTTCTTTCCCAAAATTTCTTAAATACTTCTACCAGCATATTATTAGAGATAAACTTTAGAATCACTATGTCAAGTTCTCCTATTATTTTGCTGTAAATAGAAATGTAACTTGATAAGAGCAGACATCTTTATGATATTCTTTAACGGAACATTGTAGGTTACGGTTTTGGTTGTTAACTTGGTGTTTTCCCTGTTGTATCTTCTAAATGGTACTACTGATAGTGGAAATCTACTGACTTTAGAATACTTATACCATTTATGCAGCTCCTTTGATAGATTTACTAATTTTAAGAACGTTTTAGTTCATTGCTCTTGACTTATCTAGGTAGACAGAAGAATACCTATAAATATATAATTTTGTCTTTTCCTTTCTAACATGTAATCATGATATATAGGTATAAAACCCCTCATTTAATTGGGCTCACCTTTTTCAATGCCATAACCTGAACAGAACAAAGTTCACTAAGGCATTCAGTAATCTTATCCAAAGGTAATCTGGCTAGAACAAGCGCTGTCCCTGCAAGACAAAAAAAAATACAAATAAAATGAAAGCTGAAATTGAGGTAACTCACTGGTCTGCATCATTGGCTAACAGAAGAGGCTGGCTGGTTTCATTCTTTTAAAAAGATCATCACTTTTTTTCAGGTACAGTATTTTGTTATTTAGGGCTGATTTTTCTTTATTTAGCTTAGACGACTAAGTGACTTTCACACTAACATTTACAACTGAAGTTAATATTATTTCTCCTCAGTAGCCTATGGATTTAAAGACGTTTAAATACATCTCCCCTTCCAATTCTTCATATACTTTAAAAACATTCTTTACAAAACCAATGCCAGGGACACCTGGGTGGCTCAGTCGGTTGAGCGTCCGACTTTGGCTCAGGCCATGATCTTGAAGCTCGTGAGTTCGAGCCCCGCGTCCGGTCTGTGCTGAAGCTCAGAGCCTGGAGCTTACTTCTGATTCTGTAACTCCCTCTCTCTCTGCCCCTCCCCGACTCATGCTCTGTCTCTCTCTCAGAAATAAATAAACATAAAAAAAAAAATTAAAAAACAAAACAAAACAAAACAATGCCAAAGCTATTTTTATACAGCATGGTACAATGTTTCTCAAACTTCCCAGAGATTCTGATTTAGGAGGTAAAGGAGAGCCTTTATTTATTTATTTTTTTCAAGTACAGACAAGACATAATTTTTTTTTTTTTTTTTTTTTTTTTTTTGTAAAAAGGGCTGAAATTAGAGATCTGATTCTAATTATACCTAACAGAATCTATGAGCTAGGTGAGGTATTATCTCTGGGCCTAGTTTCTTTATCTGTAAAATTAGTGCTTTGAACCGAAGAGTAAGTTAAGTGTGCCTTTCTTTCATTTTTCAAATCATTGAAAAATCACTTTTTTTATTAAATAAAATCTTAACTTGAAATTCCAATAAAATAGGTTAAAAAAAAAAAGTAGCTAGGTTAAATTAGAATAGAAGGCCCAGACCCTTCTCACTCAGCCTTCCTCTTGTCATACTCCCCACCAAATGCTTAAGCATATCCCCCAAATCCAAATGATTATATATTAGCCTAGGTTCTCTCAAGGTATTAAAAAAAAAAAAAAAAGGAAAGAAAAGAAAAGAAAATCCCTTGACTATGATTTTTCTCATCTCCCAAAATTTCATTCAACAGAACAGTCACAGAACAGAACAAACAAACAACAACAACAAAAAAAGAACAGTAATCAATCCATACGTCTTCAAATGTGAATTAAAAAACTAAATGATTTCTTCCGGTAGTCTATAAGCCATAAATGAGTTAGACTTACTTAAAACTGAAAGGGGTAGAAATCTAACTTAAATATGACTTTTCCTTTCAATTCATTCCTACAGAAAAGAATGTTACTACAAAGTTTTCTTTATCTAGAAGATAAAGATAAAGATAACTGCGGGGCACCTGGGTGGCTCAGTCGGTTGAGCGTCCGACTTCGGCTCAGGTCATGATCTCACGAGCCCCACGTCAGGCTCTGTGCTGACAGCTCAAAGCCTAGAGCCTGTTTCAGATTCTGTGTCTCCCTCTCTCTGACCCTCCCCCATTCATGCTCTGTCTCTCTCTGTTTCAAAAATAAATAAACGTTAAAAAAAAATTAAAAAAAAAAAAAGATAACTGAGATGCCACATCCTACTACAGTTAGACATCACTTCGGCATCAAGGTTCAATTTCACTAGAAAATTACAAGATGGCAACAATAACCACTAGCAGTAGGTCATAAGAAATAAGAATATTTGACTCCGGTTTAATGCCTTATTATCTATGCTATGAAGGGAAACGACAAAAACCCACGCTACAAAAAGAAAATGTCTTGGAAAATGCAAATACACCAGAAGGAACTTCGTCAGATGTAAGAACGAACAGTTAGTTCACACACAGGTCATCCGATCTAGCCAAGACTAACTTGTTTGCTACTCACAGAAGCTTAAATGATGCTGCACAGGTTATGTTACCCAATCCTTTATTTGATATATCCTCAATCCCCTCTAACTACCAGCTGTAAGGATTTTATTACCTCACAGGGCACCCCAATCTGCTTTTAGAGTTTAGTTAGAAAGCATTTTCTTTCTAAGAGCCAGTAAATATCAACAACTGACTACTACTCATAAAATAAATCTGTCCCCTCTTTTATAAGGTAATCTTTCAAATACTTAAAACTAGCCATCATGCTTAAAGTCTCTTCTGTCTGTGTTCCTAGCCTTTAATATCTCCGGTTCTTCTTACTCAACTTTATCACCACTTTGGCTGCTTGCCTCTGGATAGGCTGTCACTGAGTGTAAAGCTGATCCATACTGGATCATACTGCTAAAAGACCAAGTTTCTACTACAGGACTGATCCACACACACTACCTTTAAATTTCCACCTACCTCTTTGGTATGGCAATGCCATTTGGTCTCCCTTTTTATTCTCCCCCCAACTCAAAAACGAACTATGTTTAGTTGGAATGTGTTGTCTCTGCCCCAAATCTAGGTCTGTGCTCTACACACTGTAAGCAGTTTTAATTAGTTATATAGCCTTAAAACATTCTAAGAGAAGAGCGCATGTGTATATAATCAACACCCTCCCCTGAGTGGAAAGGTCACCTTCTCCATCAGTAAGTATGTTGCAACTGAAAAACTGGGATGTGATTAATGTAAGATAACCCCCAGAAGCGGCTTAGAGATGTTACTGGTTAACATCTGAAGTAAATACCTTTTAGCAAGCCCACAGCAGCTTCCGGAGACAACATGAAGGAATCAAGGGAACGGGCAATCTCCAGGAGTCCATTAAAGTGCTGAGCCATGTGGTCTCGGCAGACAGAGCAAATGTTATGAATGGCTTTGGCTGCAGCAGAAGCCAGAGGCTTTTCACACAAGCCCTTCATCAAATAGCCCAAAACAGGGTCTAAGGAGAGAAGCCACAAAGTAAACATTAGGTATGTGAAACTCAACGAAAACTTCTAGTTTCTTAGAACAGAGGTTTATATCCCCCCTCCGTTTTTTTAAAAAGCAAAAGAACCATTAAAAAAACTTTAATGTTTGTTTTTGAGGGAGAGGGAGAAGGAGGGGAAGAGGGACAGACACAGTGTGAGCGAGGAAGCAGCAAAGAGAGGGAGATAGAGAATCTGAAGAAGAATCCAGGCTCCTTGAGCTATCAGTGCAGAGCCCCACGCGGGGCTTAATCTCACGAATGCGAGATCATGAGCCGAGTCAAAGGAGGATGCCTAACCAACTGAGCCACTCAGATGCCCTACAAAAGAACCATTTTAAAAAATGAAATGTGGGGATGCCTGGGTGGCTCAGTCAGTTAAAGCCTCTGACTCTTGATTTACACTTGGGTCATGATCTCATGGTTCATGGGTTCAAGCCCTGCATCAGGCTCTGGGCTGACAGTGCAGGTCCTGCTTGGGATTCTCTTGCTCTCTTCCCCACCACTCTGGCCCTCTCCCTCTTGTGTGCTCTCGCTCTCTCAAAATAAGATAAATAAACATTAAAACACACACACACAAATGGAGCTTGATTTTGCTGACTTAGTGGCAGGAAGCCCTGGGTCCTCTCTATTCACCTTCTATTTCTTTCTTCATGGCTAAGCCTTCACACAAAACAGTCTGAAAACCACTAGTGGATATCATCATCCAAGTATTAAGAATAAGGTAATGTAAGAAAGAATATAAAGTTCAGAGAGCTACCATTATTTATACTCAGAGATAAGTCATTATGTAAAAACAGCCTACATTAATTAGGACAATGGCAGTTATCTAAAGTGGACACTTTTATACTTGCTTCTTTATAGTTACAAAAGGCCTTAAAAACATGCAAATGGTGCTTTAGTGCTTCTGGAAAATTATGTTTTATCTTTTAAACAATGGAAGTATACCAAAGAAACTGATTATGAAAATGAATTTCTATAAAACAAATTTTACTTATCTTTTACCTTACTTTATAAAAATCAGAGTGATTTTCTATGGAAAAATCACGTATGACTAAAGAGTACTTCATGAGTACTTTAGAATAACCTCACACCAAACCATAAAAGGAGTAAATAATGTCTTCAAGCGCACTAAAAAGTTATTTCCATTTCCAGTCTAATAACCAATATAAAGTACCAACCAGGATGAAACCCTGGCTCTCTCCACAGAAGAAGCCTTTTTGGGGCACCTGGGTGGCTCAGTTGGTTAAGCATCCAACTTTGGCTCAGGTCATGATCTCACAGTTCGGGAGTTCTAGCCCCACATCAGGCTCTGTGTTGACAGCTCAGAGCCTGGAGCCTGCTTCCGATTCTGTGTCTCCCTCCTTCTCTGCCCCTCCCCTGCTCATGCTGTCTCTGTCTTTGTCTCTCTCTCTCTCAAAAATAAAAACTAAAAAAAAATTTTTTTTAAAGAAGGCTTTTTAAGCCTAAAAATGAGAAGAAGTAAAATGTAGAACCTAGTATAGGCAAACCATAATAGTATAGACTTCTGTGATTCTCAAATGGAATATTTATTGTTTTGACTATTGCAAAGTAAGTACGAACATCTGTCTTATTGTCAAACTGCTTCAGGATTTGTCTTACTGCTGAAGCACACATTTGAATCCAACACTGCAAAGTGGTACTGAATGATAAAGCTTTTTTTTTTTTTTTAATTTATAATGTTTATTTTTGAGAGAGAGTGAACAGGGGAGAGGCAGAGAAAGGAGACAGAACCCAAAGCAGGCTCAAGGCCCCAATGTCAGCACAGCGACCTACGAGGGGCTTAAACCCACGAACTGCGAGATCATGACCTGAGCCAAATGAAGGTGGCTGCTTAACCAACTGAGCCACTCAGGAGCCCCTGAATGATAACTCTTAAACAACAACAACAACAAAAAACAAACCTACTCTGTTTCCTGTGGAAAAATCATTCAGAAAAGAAAGCCAAATAATGGAAGTGAAGAAATCTAGGAAACAGGTATTTTGAAAAGATTTTTAAATGGTATGTTGAAAGTATCTCAGCTATAATGTGAGGATATCTAGGCTCTGTATACAGAAACAAGAAAAAAAGAAATATACATCACTTTTTTTTTTAATGTTTGTTTATTTTTGAGAGTGAGCACAAGCAGGGGAGGGGCAGAGAGCAGGTGAGACAGAGGATCCAAAGTGGGCTCTGTGCTGACAGCACAGATGCGGGGCCTGAACTCACAAGCTGTGAGATATGACCTGAGCGGAAGTCAGCTGCTTAACCAAATGACCCACCCAGGCGCCCCAAACAATCATCATTTTTTAAGCAAGAGTTTCAAACAAAAAAAAGATATGTAAAACAAAATCAAGCTGAAAAGTGGTAATAAATATATAATCCACTAATTCCACTACTGAGTATTTACTCAAAGAATACGAAAACACTAATTC
Organism: Prionailurus viverrinus; assembly: GCF_022837055.1. Taxonomy (NCBI): domain Eukaryota; kingdom Metazoa; phylum Chordata; class Mammalia; order Carnivora; family Felidae; genus Prionailurus; species Prionailurus viverrinus. The sequence continues at coordinate 145,832,240 of NC_062562.1, forward strand.
AAAGATATATGCACCCTCCTATGTTTAATGCAGCATTATTTACAAGAGCCAAATTATAGAGATATCCCAAGTGTCCATCGGTAGATGAATGGATAAAGCAGATGTGTGTGTGTGGGGGGGGGGAGGGGGCGGTGTATACATATACACACAATGGAATATTACTCAGCCAAAAAAAAAAAAAAAAAAGAAATAAAATCTTGCCATTTACAGCAACATGGATAGATCCAGGGAGTATAATGCTAAGTGAAATAAGCCAGAGAAGGAGAAACACTGCATGATTTCACTGATGTACAATTTAAGAAACAAAACAAAGGAATAAAGAGACAAACCAAAAAACAGACTCTTAGCTATAAAGAACAAACTGATGGTTACCAGAAGTGGGGTGGGTGGAGGAGATGGGTGAAATTGCTGATGGGGATTAAGAGTATACTTATCTTGATAAGCACTAAGTAATGCATAGAATTATTGAATCACTGTATTGTACACCTGAAACTAATGTAACACAACTACTATGTTAACTATACTGGAATTTTAAAAACCCAAAAAGGTGGTGATTAAGATAAGTATAGGAAATATATCAAACTTAATGATATAATTAACGATATTCACAAGTTTGGTTGGGGGTTCTTAAAATTCTCAGAATATATCCCTCTTGAACATCAAGGGGGCTTAATATATACTACCCTGGATAGTCTCTTTGGATTGTTATCTAGAAAATGAGAGGGATAAAAGAAATGATTTCTACCTTTACTTTCAATTCTAGAAGCAAACTGTTTCCCTATATAGAGATCTAATCTTCCAAAGATGCTTCTTCCAAGGTCTGATCAGAGTATAAATGTTGCGTCAAACTAAACAATAACTCATATCATTACTCTCAATGTCTAGAAACATTCTGCCTACCCATAAAAACAGAAAAAGAACAAGAGCAAAAGAGGAAGAACAAAATCAGAAAAATCAAACACAGCAGCTACAGAGGGGTGAGTTCACACATACCAAGAAACTGAGGATTTCGATCAACCACTTCGCTCATCTCTCCAACCAATTCAATGCTGGTGTATCGCACAGCTGTATGTACAGTCTCTGGAAGACGGACAACTCCTTCTAGGACCTCAACAAGTGTTGGATTGTTCTCCCTGAGTACAAAAGGCAAGTATTCAGAGTTACTGATTTCAGAGGTTAGGTTCTGGCCTGTTAACAGGCTGCAATGAGACGAATCATTGCTAAAGGGCTTTTTTTCTAAACAACCATTTGGATAAAAGTGCTTAACAGCTGGTATGAAAGTTTATTTGAGTCCTCGAAAAAAGCGAAAAGACAGAAATGGAAGATATCATTGTTTAAAGAGAAGCATTCTGCTCCTTAATCTTCTAAATGACAGTAAAGTGTCTAAAGACACATCCTGCTATCAAATAAGGCTCTTTAAATTGGAGAAGCAGGCATTTACTGTGGATGAATGTCTTCTTTTAAAGAATCCATTTTATTTATTTTCCTCTATCTGCAGTTCCTAGAACAGTGCCTGGCACATAGTGGGCACTCAATAAATATTGCTGAATGGCTAAATGAATGAATGAATAATTCTCACAGACCACTTGCTATTGGTTATTCTCCGAAAGATTTCTTATAACTGGATACTGAAGACTTTAAGAACAGAGAAGTATGGATGAGCCGGCTCACTATCTAAAGGAACAAGAATACAAGCTGCAGGAAGAGGTAAAGGTGCCCTGACGTGGAACATGAGGGAAATTAACCAAATACTCTCCACAGCTCCATGAATTTATTTTTTCCCTTTCCTTTTCTTTTTTCCACTCCCCAAGAATACTGGCTGAAATTCTTTACAGAGTGGAGGATGCCCTCAAAATGGTAGGATACGATCCAGAAATGAAAGATGTTTAAAATCCAAATAATGTCCTGGATTAGAGCAAAAGCACTCCCTGCTGATAAACTAAGTCTATTGAATCCTTTATTTACACTAAAAAACTGTAACCAGGCAGTTCACTTGAAAGGTGGTAAAACAATGTAAAATCTTCTCTCGTTTATGCCTTATTGTTTCCTGGGAGCACTAAGCTAATTTTTGAGACTCTCTACCCATCCTTTTTCACATCAACACATATCAGTTAGAATATTAGTGATTTTAATATCAGACTATCACTGAAGGTTCCCAAAGATACCAAAACGAGTTTAAGAGCAAATAGTGGTATACAATTCAGGACCAGAACTTCTTGATAGAGAAAAACAAACCTACTCTATCTCCTTGAATATTTACTGGGTTAGAAACAATGTAAGATTTCATTGACTAAGCCCTGAAAAGCAGCTCATAAAGAAGCACTATACTTTTCATAAATACATGCCAACCAAGGCTTTGGATAGAGAGCTCAACTGCAGGTATCTGATCACAATACAAGAAAACTTGATAGATATCAGCCTCAATTTATAAACTCAGAGCACAGAGTAAATTCTGCTTTTAGGAATTCATGTTAAAATCATAAATAGAATTTCTATGCTTATCAATTAGGAATCAAATTCTAATTAACTTAAACATTTCCAGTGGCAATAGCAAAATAACTGCCCCTTAGATTTTGCTCCTCTTTTAAGGTGAAACAGTGTCTATGTCTTGCCTCTCTGAAACTCGCAAATGATTCTCTAAGGCAGACAAAAAGGAGAACAATATAATGAAATATTTGTAAGAATAACTTACTGAAGGTCGCAGAATCAGATGAGAGCCAATTAGTGCCTATTCAACTGCTTTTAATCAAGTACCAACAATTTAACAGCCTAACAAATTTTTGATTGTACCAACTTTCACAAGGGAGCCTCGGTTGGAAAGATAAATCAACATTCTCTTCCTAGCATCAAAAACAAAACAATTTTAACTCTAGGAAATGTGGTTAAAACATGGATATCAGCAATGCATGCTACTCTAGAATAGACTCTGGAAGTCAGAAGACTAGGCAGCATTATAGAAGAAGTTCTAAGAGAATTTCCAAATATATACCATATAAGAAAAAAATGGTAATTTTCCTTCCTTTGATATTTAGAGTTCCCAGCAAAAGACTTATTAGACACTCACGGATCAACACTCTTTGCTATAGCAGCCATGATAAAGAGAACCGCTTCTGTCACCTCCCAGGGTGGGTTGCCTTCTTTCAGAGTAGAATATAACTAGAGAAGAAGAGGTGGATTATGGATCCATTAAAAGGAAAACAGAATAGAATTCCAAAACAAACAAAACAAAAAAATCCTGTTAGTTAAAATAAATCTAGCCCCTTGTTTCTAAATCTAATTATCTCTCAGAGCCAGGGGAGAATATTATTTTCTTTTTTCACATCTTCACTGACTATAAGTAAATGTTATTTTAATATCTAAAATAAACCCAGTTAGATCCCCAAGAGTATATCAAGGTTATCATCTGCGCCCACAAAATGAATATTATGGAAAAGCAAAACATAATATTTAAGTGTCTTTTCCTGATCCTGATCATAGCTGATAAATACATATATACACTTAAAACTGAAATACAATGTGAATTTTTTATGTATGTATTGATTTTACATTTCTATCGTTTTAAATACTTGTCTGCATCAAAACTGGCAGTACAGATTAAATTCCAAAAAAGCAGCTATTTAGAAGTATCTATCACAATCCTATATCCAAGCAAGGGGAAGAAAAAGGAGACCAAGCAGAACACTCAGAGATGTTCTAGTCCAGAAATTTCCCAGGGCATATCCATCTGTGGAATGTGACTGGGTGTTATTCTAAATAGGATTTCTGCAGTCAAATAACAAACACTGCTAAGTAAGAAAATTAAAGAATTCTCTTGTTGTAGGATTTCACAAAGCCTTTCACAGACTGCTTCAGTCATTTCCTAAATTTAATTGAGGATAGTTTGGTGTTTTGTTTGTGGGGTGTTTTTGTTTTTACCAAAAAACATCATTTACGGCTGGTGCTCCACAGAAAATATCTTGGATAACACTGTTAATTTATGTAAATTTGTAAACTGGGGTCTGAAGAACAAGTAACTTGCTCAAAGCCACATTGCCAATGAGAGAAGAGTTGAAATCTGAACACAGGTCATCTGCCTGTGATCTGGTGATCTCACTGAATCTGCTTTCTAAGAATCTCCAACCCTTTGTAATTATATCAATAAACACACTTTGCTTAATATAAAGAAAATAATTTTAATTTTATTAACACTTTCTAAATCAGATTATGCCCCAAATACACAAAATGGCTGGGTTACCAAAAATAATAAAATAAAATAAGGGTTAGTTCAGTATTGCTGACAAAGCATCAAAACTTGTATTTTAGAGCTTAGAGCATGATCCAGTAATATGAAAACCACCTGAAATTATGCTAATGTTAAGTGATGTGGAATGGTGATGACTGCAACCTCATGAGGGAAAATGTTACTGATTGTCAGGAAAAATCACAGGACTATGAATCTTCTACTCTAGTATAGTCACCTCTGGGATGAAACTGCACAGGAATCCAACCGTCAGTGTGGACAAAGGAAATGCCAAATAACTAAAAGAGTTGCCAGGAGTTGGTACATAATTATTAAAGCAGAAAAACTTGCCTACTTTTCCTGGCTAGGTCCAAGTTCCCTATAAATACTTGGGGCTTTAAGGTTCATCTATGATTTTCCATTCCAACTGGACAAGTGGAACAGCTTTCATTAGCAAGAATAAAAACCGTAACTGAAACATCCATAGTCTGCAATTTGCTTGTAAGATACTAAATAAAGCTACTATATGCCAGGCAGTGTGCTAGGCACCTGCATATCTACTGTCCCATTCAGCCATTAAAACCGAAGAAAAAGGTGGAACATTTACAGAAGACACAGAAGTGAACACACCTAAAGTGATCAGTAAAACTGCTAAGCATCGCCAAATGGACTTACCTGAGCAAAACACTCCATAGACCCAATCAAGAAAATCAAGTCTTTCACCAGGTCTGACACCCTCATACGAAACTCTCCAAAATCATCAGTTTCCTCAGGAACTCCCTCCTGAAATTTCAAGTCAGATAACATTTGTTTTAAATTCATTAAGGCTTTCACTGACCTCTAGAAAATCGAGAATAAAGAAAAAGCCACTCAGCAGTTCAGTACCAATGAACAAGAGATAAGTTGCCTAAATCAGAGGGTATTTTACTATACAGGGTGTCCTAAACTTTTAGGTATGTCAAGTCAATACAACCTATCTTTTACCTTTACTATGAGAAACTGTTCTCCCTTTTTTGCTCCCCATTTCCAAGTCATACCTTGCTCTGTTGTTGGAAAAATTTGGAGTGGTCAGAGTGGGAAGTGATCTGGAAGAGGTGGTAATTTTAAGAGCTTTTAAGTTTATCTAGACAAGGTCCAGTTTTTTAGTACTGAAGAAGCCTCTGAAGCTTCATGGTTCAAAATTTACCAAAATCAGGGTGCCTGGGTGGCTCAGTCAGTTAAGTGTCTCACTTGATTTTGGCTCAGGTCATAATCCCAGGGTCATGGGATCAAGCCCCACAATGGGCTCCAGGCTGAGCATGGACTCTGCTCAAGATTCTTTCTTTCACCCTCTGCCCTTCTCCCCAGCTCGCGTGTACTGTCTCTTTCAAATAATAATAATTAAAAAAAAAAGATTCACAAAAATCATTATCACAACTAGATGCAAAACAGAATTAGACTTTAAGAAGAATTTTATGTAGGTAGACAGATACTATACTGTAGATAGATACAGTATAGTAAAATATTAATGGTAGAATTTAGATAATAGGCATAGATATTCACTGTAAAATTTTCATCTTTGCCAAACATTTGAAATTTTTCATTAAAAAAATCGATCATTTTTATTTCATACTTCCAATTGTGAGATGGTTAAGGGCATGTATAAGAATCTTTATCCATGACTATCTGGAAAAAAAAACCTTAGTACTATTGAGAATTGCTGATCGAGTCCAACCTCCTTGCTTTAAGATAATGTAGTTGAAGATAAGATTCCTCAATTAAAAAACTAAAGAATGGTGCCTGGGTGGCTCAGTAACTTGGCCGTCCAACTTTGGCTCAGGTCATGATCTTGCAGTTTGTGAGTTCGAGCCCCTCGTCAGGTTCTGTGCTGACAGCTCAGAGCCTGGAGCCTGCTTTGGATTGTGTCTCCCTCTCTCTCTGCCCCACCCTGCTCACATTCTGTCTCTTTTTCTCTGTCTCAGAAATAAACATTAAAAAAAAAAAACAAAAAACCAAAAAAACACTAAAGAAAGAAAGATTGAAAACCACCAGACTACATCATCATGAAGATTCTTGGAGATGGAAAATACCATGACTCAAACAACAATGTTAACACTAAAATAAAGAGAAAAAAGGCAGTTACAGTTTTCATGTCAGATTTAATTGTAAGCAATGGAAAAAAACCTCTCCAAGTCCTAGGTTAAGGGACAGGAATTAAACCAACTAACCAACCAACCAAAAGGATGAAATAAATGCTGTAAGATTTGAATAAACTAAGCAAGAAGGGGGTTAAAGAGTTTTCCAATGGACTATTTTATTACTATAAATTTATTACTAAAATTCTAGTATATATTCTTCTAGGCAAGTAGATTATTCCTATATTTTAAGTTATAAAATCAGTATAAAGAAAAATGTGTATTTTGTGGGGGGGGGGGAGGGAAATCATATATAACTCTCCACCTCCTCCAATACTTTACTTTTGTGTTAGTTTTAAACCAACCATTATACTATTTAATTATACTATTACACTATTAAACATTATACACTATACTATTATACTATTAAAAATACAGCATATAAAGTTTTACATTCTGATTTTTTTCATTTAGCAAACCAACTCCTACTACTTCAGAAGTCACTACATTTAACTGTTGCATAATTGTCCATCAAGTTGCTGCATCATAATTTACGTAACTCTTCTTATATTGTTGTACATGAGTTCACCGTTTTTTTATTTTACAGATAATGCTTTGTACGTAAAATAGCCATTTTTTTTTTCTTTAAAATTATTTAAGGTAAATTCCCAGGAGAAGGATTCCTGGCTCAGCAGAATTGATTTCTTTCTATATAAGCCTTATACCCTTCATTATACTGGTATTGATTCCTTCAGTGTAAGCTACAGAGTGATAGAAAACCTGCGGATTCCTTTTTTCAGCTCATTTTCAAATTAGCACTGAAAAGTGTAGGAAATTAAGATTTGAAGAAGCGGAGAAGGAAACTTACATGGTCTGGTTCTAGCTGGCAGTGTCGAGCCAAGGCATGGAGCAGCCTCTGAATGTAAGCTTTGAAGATTCCATGAATAACTTCATCATTAGTTTTGTACAAATGTTCCCCAAGTCGGTACCAAAAGTTAAAGGAAATTTCTACTACCTGTCAAATTAGAGAAAAAGAAAAGATTTATTTGAATCAGAAAAGGAATGGAATATGAAGACAATTTTATTACCAGAGCCTTATAGGAAAGAATATATACTTTAAAATATTATGAGTAGAAGTTAAGAAGGCACCTGCTTTCTCTAGCAGATTTATTATTATCCTCCCAAACTATCTTCCCATGTTAGGACCCAAACTCTATTTAGGATGACTGGCTATGCAGTCCCTATATTTAGCTGATAACTTCTCAACAGTAGATTCTGAATTTAGAGAAACAGATACAGAAATGGAAGTCTCTTTTAAAGTATTTTTTTCTCAAATCTATAACCCTTTCATTTATTTATTTTTTTACATAGGATTCACGCCTAGAGCAGAGCCCAATGTGGGGCTTGAACTCATGACCCTGAGATCAAGACCTGAGCTAAGATCAAGATTCGGACACTTAACTGACTGAGCCACCCAGGCGGCCCTAAAATCCTTTCGTTTTGAGATTAACACACCTTTTGCCAGACGAACCATCTGCAAATCCCTGAAAATACCAACCTTATGTCATTTTTACTCCCCTAGTTTCTTGAGTGGGACAGAAAGGGAAGAGTCTGGGACTTTATCCACAGTTCATCTTACTCATGAACTATTTAAAGGAGTGATAACTATTACATAGTGCTGTACTTCCTCCCCAAAATGTTTTGCGTTTCATCCAAATCTAGGTATCCTCATGAGCTCAAGCCAAACAAATAAACATTATTTTTTATGTAATAAGAGAAAAAGGGATGAGAATCACAGCACTCCTGTGCTTCTCCCTAAGAGGGGCCTTACCACCCTTTTCCCATCAAGGATCCAAAACAGATCTATTTAAAACAATACCCAATTTGGGAGTTCCTTCTCACTTCTTATACTATTAAGAGGAGGCAAAATTTCTTGAGTAAACAAGATTTTTAAAAATCTAGCCAACTCTTTTAAGAGGCAGGGTATTGTAGAGATTTTGGAATATAGACTTTTAAATCTTTTCAATCCCTCCCCCTACCTTTTTAAAGTTTATTTATTTTGAGAGAGAGAAAGAGCGCGCATGTGCACAAGTGGGAGAGGGGCAGAGAGAGGGAAGGAGTGAGAGGATCCCAAGCAGGCTCCATGCTATCAGCGCAGAGGGGGCTTGATCTTATGAACTGTGAGATCATGACCTGAGATAAAACCAAGAGTTAACACTTAACCAGCTGAGCCACCCAGGAACTCCTCAATCTCTTTCTCATTCCCACCCACAATTTGGAGAAAAACTTTGGATGTTAAAACTTATAGATGCAGAGTGAAGATTTTATATGAGCTGTAAAGCTCTAAAAAGAATAACTGGATGTAGAGAAGGGACTCAGTAAAAAAGTACTACACTTTCTTTCTAATGGGTTCCCTAAGGTGCCCAGGGCAGTCAGCCCAGCTAACCAGGTAAGAAAACAGAAAAGAATTCAAAGCAGAAACCCAAATGTAATTTAAAAAGAAAAAGCTCCAATACAGAGGAAATTCCTATATCACGTTTATCAAAAATAAGACTACAGTTTCCCACAAGTAAAAAGCGGGACGAGTGGCGATGGAATATAGGTAATATGCAACATACAGCTTGGGAGAATAGTGGCTTTAGCATAATATAGACACTACCTCATATTGAGGATGTCCCGCACAAATGAGCAGCAGTTCCAGAGTTCGTAGGTCCCCGAGACCTTGTCCTGGAGTACAAACAATTTTTTCAAGAAAAGTTTCACACAGTTCAGTGAAAATACGGCAGTAATTCAGAACTCTGTAGATGAAAGAGTAATGAGAACACCACGTCAGAAATCTGTATATTATATGTACAGACTCATCATACTTGATACTCCAAAGTTCACCCCTAACTCTTGGAGCCTTATCCTTTGTGAGGATCCCCTCCATGATTACAATCTCTCTTTTTGCATCCAATTTACCACTCTAGGTTCAGTTGAGAATAGTAGACCATCTTTAGGATGTGGTGTCTTTATTTACAAATAGAGTCATAAAGAATCACGAAGGATGGAACCCAGGGCTACTGCCTGAAATAATTACTCACTTGTCTAAATCTTCACGTGCCACAGCCATATGATATGCAGTCTCCAATGTCAGGACTCCTTGAAAAAGTTGCATGGCTAACGGCAAGTTAGTCTCCACATTCTCAATGGCATAGAGAGCTGAGCACACACAATCTGAAGCAGCTTCATGTAGGTTGGATGAGGTCTTATCTTGTTGCTGGGAGATAGCAGGAATGGGGAAGTATGAAGTATGATCACTGGGCCGTAATCCAAGTACTAGCAAAACAATTACAGCCTGTTTCTGAACATGCACTTTAAATGTATAGCCTAACAGTCATGGCCTTCAATCAGACAATATTCATCAATCTTCCCTGTCCTATTTCTATTTCCCTATATGCCAGGCAAATCAGCCTTTTTGTACCTTAACCACAGTCACATGACTTCTAAATTCCATGTTTTTTCTCCCCCCATACCAGTTCCTTCAAACAGAATGCCATGTGTTCCCCGCCCCCTGTTTTAGTCTGTGGAAATCTTTTCCATCTTTTTTTTTCTTCTGATATTCAAGTACTACCTAAAATAAAAGCGTCCAACAAGTCTCAAACACCCATACCTAACACATTATCATACTATTTCAGAATATCAAGGTTCAGCGGAGGTTCTTGTAACTTCTGGGGATGAGAGGAGAAGGTAACTTTGAAAGGAGCAAAGATCAGTTATTCAGCTTCTCATTAGCAATGATGCCTGCGAGTATACAAGAGAGAAAGGCCTGGGAAATCTTGAAGGGAAAAAATACTGAACCTAGAACTCTATATCTAGTTAAACCACCAACCAAGAACGAAAGCAAAATAAAAATGTTTCCCAGGAATGCAAAAATCCAAAGTTTATTTCCCACATATCCTTCTGAGGAAGGTATTTAAGGAGGTTCAAGAAACAATCCAATCCAGAAGCATAGTAGAGAGAAGTTCCAAGATGACAGCTGGAGAGCAGATCTAAAGAGCAACTGATACAAATTAGAGCAGATCAGAAGAAGGTTCAAAGAGCGAGACCTCTAGGGTTTCTACTCAGGAGAATACAGTTGAGAGGATGGATAAATTTAGTAAAGGCATATTAGTCTTCTGTGAATAATAAAATACAAGGACATTTAGAATCTCCAGAGCTGTACTAGCAAGGTCAGGAGAACACACAGATATATGTAAATCATTCATTAGATTATTCTTAGGTTAAGAGGTAGATTCATAAATATTTCTGATTATTACTACATTGTAAAAATTAAATGTTCAAATTTATTCTTTTGTAATGTTATACGAAGTATCATATTTGTAAAAGCTTTTTAAAAAAAGAACTATGGGAGCAAAGGCTGTATTTATAATAAAGTTGTGGTCAAACTATAAAGCAAACTGAAATATGCCATGATTTTGAACCACAATGAATCTAAGAAGAATGAGAATATATTTGACCCTGACCCTAAAATCACTCTTCTTTTAAGTGGCAGAGAAGTCCTGACAGTGGATCAGTAGAGAAGATGGTATCATGCTGGCACACTACTGAGCTCATTCCTTACCCCAGTCTTAATTCCCAGAAGTAACACTGTCTTGAGTTTGAAGTGGATTCTAGACTGTGCTCCTTTCATATGTAATCAATCATAATCATAAATTTTTCAGCCAATAGTGGGATTTTAATTTTATACTGACTACTCTTCACACAACTTGGTGACATGAGAACACAAATTACCATTACTAAGGTAGGGCATCAACAGACATGATAGCAAAATAATTATTAGCATCCTAACTTTCCTGAGTCTTCGCTCCTGATGCAAGAATACAGCATAAATACACTGACAACAATGAAACACAAAAATGTCTCCTTGAATATGCCTTCCTTTTCCTTTTCTTTTCACAGCAGTATCAATCCAGTATCATGCTACCATCTTCTAAATAGTAGTGCACCAGCACACAACCAGTATCCACAGAGCTTCCATACTAATGACTTCATGGAAGGTAACTATCCAGGAAAACGGGACAAAGTCACTCCCATCTCCAAAGACCTGTTCAATATGTCCTTGAGATATTGCTGTTCCTTGTGTTAAAAAGTAGTCTTATTCCACATGCTTGCTTAGTCCTATCTACCAAGACAAAGGAATGTATTAAGAGGCATTATCACTTTCAAAGTTTATGGAAGACATGCATAAATATATAAGAAGATACTACTGTTTATTCCATTAATCTCAAAAGCCCTAAATCTACCCTATGCTTAAGTGAACCCTGATGCTTAAGTGAACTATCTCAATTGCGAAGATACTATTCTCACCTATAACTGTCTGAGCCCCAATGACCATTATTATATTTTTAAAACAGGTAAAAAGAGACCAATGGTTTTTGTTACTTAGAGTTTAATATGTAAATCACGGATCTATGTATAAGACCGCTTTCCTATTAAATCTAACTACATTCTATTCTGAGTATTAATACTAATACCTTAATTTGGTACTTGGTAACAAGGAAGGGACACTGCTGCTTTCTTACTATACACCTTCCAATCACCGTGCAGAAATCTGAAAACACGATGTCCCAGAAGGTTAGTTATTACCGAAAGCGACTATGTGGTAGAAATACTTTCATAAACAAAGCCATTCCTTACCAAAACCTCAAAAAGGAGTGCTAGTAACTTATTGTTAGCCATGAAGTTACTGTCCAAAACTCCTAAGTTAAACCAACTTCCCAAACAGCGGAAGACCTTCATAAGCATCTTCTCATCTGTTCCTGCTTTTTCTACACAGGTCATCTGAAAAAAAGGAAAAAAAAAAGTTAAATAATGCCCAACTTTATATTTAAACCACTAGGTCCAATCACCTTATAGGTGTAATAATGAGAAGGATAATAATAACAGCTAACAGTCAAAAGTGCTTTGTAAGTGTTGGATGCTGCTCTCAACACTCTTCATTAATCCCCACTAAAGCTACAGGCAGGCACTATTATCTCCACTGTGTCACCTGGGAAGCTGAGATAGATTACAGACTTCCCTCAAAATAGCTGTGTTTCAGAAATAACTGTTTCTTAGATCCCACTTCTTCATTAATGTAATCTCATCAAAAAATTGTCTATAAGGGCAATGAGGTGGCTCAGTCGGTTAAGCGTCCGACTCCTGATTTCAGCTCAGGTCATGATCTCACAGTTCATGGGATCAAGTCCCCTGTCAGGCTATGCACTGCCAGCGTGGAGCCTGCTTGGGATTCTCTCTCCCTTTTTCTCTGCCCCTTTCCCCGCTCATGCACGCTCTCTTTTTCTCAAAATAAGCATTTTTTTTTAAAGTGTCTTTAAAATAGTACTCGTCTATGCAGTTGATTTTACAGAATAAAAATAAGCTAGCCCGACTAATGTACATCCCCACATGAAAAGCTGATGTTTCAGCTTCAGCACTTGAACATTCTAGCAAATACGCCATTCCACATAAAGTGACTCTACTATAAATATGGTGGGTTGATAAGAGATAAAATGAAAACTCAGACTAAAACTCACCACTGTTTCTCTCTGCAAACTGTTTTTGTGATGTATATTTTTTTCCAAAATTAAGTGTAATGTAACTTTTTCTGGATTAAAAAAATGTTTCAAAATAACTTTTACAAGTAACGGATTAGAAATATAATTGCCATGGGGTTTGGGAGGCATGTGTTGGGGTACAGAATTCCACAGTGGTCTAAATGTTGACCCTTGTACTTCTAGGTAGCCACAGTCCCCTTATGTTTGCAGTATCATCAGGCAATTGTAATTCATACTTCCCAATTAGTATGAATTGTACTGAACTGAATTGAAATCAAAGAAGAAAAACAGAAATGATTCAAGTTAAGTTCACTGCAACCACACATAAACTTGAATTGATGAAGCTCTTGATGTAAAGTCATTACAGAACTATTTGGCCTTTACACTTCCTGAATGACATTTCAATTTACTAAGACAGGATGTTTACAAATGAAATGTATAGAATGACTATACATTCTAACTTCTGACTCAAAAACAGAATTTTGGAAAAACCCTACATCTAAATCTAGTTGCTTTGAAGGGAAAAAAATCTGCTAATTAAATCAAACACACACCATAAAGCTTCAGAACTAAGTTACCCTGGGTTCCTCTTTAAGAACTATATTATTGGGGCGCCTGGGTGGCTCAGTCGGTTAAACATCTGACTTCGGCTCCGGTCATGATCCCACAGTTTGTGAGCTCGAGCCCCGCACTGGGTGCTGTGCTGACAGCTCAGAGCCTGGAGCCTGCTTCGAATTCTCTGTCTCCCTCTCTCTCTGCTCCTCCCCCGCTCATGCTCTGTCTCTGTTTGTCTCTCTCTCTGTCTCTCCTCCAAAAATAAATAAGAACATTAAAAAAAATTTTTTTGAAGAACTATATTATTAACAACTCTGTCTCTGAATAAAAAACAAAACAAAACAGAACTGTCTCTTAAAGCAAAGCCTCAAAAGCTGAAAGATAAATGCCAGAAGAGTTCACTAGTAAAAATATAGCAGAGGTAAGAATTGATCAACAAAATGAAGCATAAATGAAGGGAAAAAAATATATTAGACGACAGGCTCAGTTCAACTGTAAGAAAAAAAGAATAATATTTGAAATTTTTAAAAGTTCAACACAATGTTTACGAATGGCTCCCCCTGAATAGAAGACAAAAGTATAATACTGACAAAATGAGATGGAATAGAACGAATAAGGGAATGTGGGGGAAACCATGAAAATGGTTTTAAGAGGTCTTTGGTACCTTGGATTACAGCCAGCCTATTTTTCCTGGCAATTATGGACTAATTTCATTTTCTAGATTCTGTAACATGACAAGCGACATGACACAATTATAGACCTTATTAAGTTTATTAAGTACCACAGGGAAAAATTTTTCAGATGTCATCACAACAAATCAAGCTATTGTCTGTTGTCAATTACAAGGAAGTGTTAGTCAAGCATATGACTGGAGAGTCCAAGCGGCTGCTGCAGTTGACCACTGTCCCAGTAATGATGACTGTAAGGACTGTAGTGTCAAGTGGATTCTTTTGACTTCACTTAAGTGCTTACAAAAAGAAAATGACAGGGGTGCCTGGGTGGCTCAGTCAGTTAAGCATCCAACTCCAGCTCAGGTCATGATCTCACAGTTCATGGGTTTGAGCCCCTCGTCGGGCTCTGTGCTGACAGCTCGGAGCCTGGAGCCTCCTTCAGATGCTGTCTCCCTCTTTCTCTGCCCCTCCCCTGTTTGCACTCTGTCTCTCTCTCTCTCTCTCAAAAATAAATAAATATTAAGAAAAAAAAAGAAAATATGGATCTACATGTATTTATGGACAATTTTCAGTGCTATGGAGGATCAGGGATTTGGAAGAAGCATGGTCAGAAGACTGGTGACAAGAAGTCTGAGGCAGAAGTACATATGAATGGTATACAAATAGGCACAGACTGTGGAATGATTTCTGTCCTGTGTGAATACAGAGGAATCTTTCAATGACAGAGGGACAAAATGACAAGCTCTATAATATCAGTCTCCTTCCCCAGCAACCCAGTGCTTACTCAATGGCCTCATAAACAAAGTGGCCACAGTAGCAGGGATGGAGGCTACACTAGAATTAACATGGACTTCCACTAAGTTAAAACTACTGATGAGTATCAAACCTGCCAACAGCAGAGACCAACACTGAGTCCCTAAAATGGCACCATCAGCCATAGGAACCAGATTGACTGATTATGTTGCACTTCTATCACAAAGGAAGCAGAGATTTGAAGGACAAGACTCATAGGAAGAAAGGAAGGAAGAGACTCATATTCTGGATATGGATATGCCTTCCTTGCTTGCAATGCTTCTGTCGGCAATGTATCATTTATGGATTCACCGAATGCCATATCCAACCATATGGAATCCTGTCTAATCAAGGAACTCCTATCAGGGTAAAGGATGTATAGTAAACAGCGAATCTGAGCTCTGTTGGTTTTGAGATCTTGGTCCCAAGGAAGGAATGCTTCCACCAGGAAAACACAAACATGATTCCAGTAAATTGGAATAAAGTCCACCACCTGGACAATTTGGGCTTCTTATGCCACTGAACCAATAGGGAAAAAAAGGGCAGGGGGTTAATCTGTAGGCTGGAGTGACTGATCCCAAAAACCAAGGAAAAACTGAGTTCCTTCTACACAATGGAAGCAAGAAGTTCTTGGTCTGGAACCCAGAGAATTTTCTAGAGAGCTTCTTAGTAATTCACGCTCAATAGTAAAGATTAATGTAAAACTACAGAAGCAACAACAAAAAACAGCAGGAATGCTGATGGCTCAGATTCTTTGGGAATGAAGGTGTGGGTCACAATACTGATATTGAATTAGAAAATAACAACCATGGCTTTTTGCCTCTAGGGAGCAACTTAGTATTTTAAGCTTCCTCACCAATAGAGATACCACTGTACTAGAGTAGAAAGCCAAATCTTCTATAATTTCTGTGCGCCGGTTAGCTCCAATTCGTAAGGAACGGCTATGTACTTCTTCAGGTAACACTGTAAGGATCTCCAGCAAAAAAGGCAGAGAAGTTACATCATTGCTGTATCTGGAAAAGAAAAGGGGAGAGACAGAAGTTATTTAAAGTCAGAAAATAATCACATAAGATAACAACAGGCCTCAGAATAACCTACAAAAGCAGCATTTTTACTACTGCTAAAGTGGAAAAGATATATATGTAATTTTTTGGAGAGGTATCTGGAGATCAAAATTTCAACTTGTATAATCTTTGACCTAGCAATTCCACTTCCAGAAATTTCTCTCTCAGAAAAATCTCACATACACATGCAAAGTATACAAAAATATGCACTGTGGTATTTTTGTAATAACAAAAAACTGGGAAAATATAAAGGTCCTCCATAGTTAGGATAAAAAAGGTTACAGACAGTCATACAATGGAACATACACAGCCATTATATGAATGAAATATCTATGTCCTAACATGAAAAGATGTCCACAATGTATTAAGTAAAAAAAGTATATGGAATATATTACATATGAACAAATGAATACATAGTACATTAAAATGTATATGCACTTATTTTAAAATGCTTAAGAGAAAAGTCTGGAAGGCTATACAGCCAATCATTAATAGTGATTACTCATGAAATATAGGAATAGGGAGACAGAAAGGCTTTTACCCTGAAACCTTCCATACTATTAGAATTTTTTCAAGAAGCATGTGTTAATTTTCTTAGTAAACATTTTCTTAAAACAAAAAAAATAAATTATCCATATAAAGGCCTTAATGATGCACTGTAGTAAAAAGGACATCCACTTTGTTCAAAAATAATTTTCTTAACCAAAATGCAAGCAAATACCAAGATTATCTTGCCAAGACCATGAGGAAATGCTTTTATTCAAAGTAGCAGGCTCTGTGTATCTAAAAATGATACTGTCCTTTTGAACAGATAAGAAACAAACCCCAATTTATAAGAACTTTTATGCATGACTTTTAAAAAAAATTTTAATGTTCATTTTTATTTCTGAGAGAGAGAGACAGAGAGAGAGATGAAAGCACGCATGGGGGAGGGGCAGAGAGAGGGAGACAGAGGATCCCAAGTGGGCTCCACACTGACAGCAGAGAGCCCAATGTGGTGCTCGAACTCACAAACTGTGAGATCATGACCTGAGCCAAAGTCGGACGCTTAACTAACTGAGCCACCCAGGGCCTCATATGACTTTCAATTTAATAATCTTAAAACATTCTGACAATGTTTTTATAGAACTGCTGACATGTCAGTTAGTGGGAGTGACCCACAAGACCGCGAAAGACTTTGTTGCAGTTAATTCAAGGAACATGTGTGTGTAATTTTAAGGGCTTTTTATGTCCCACGCAACATACTTCTGTAATACTTAAATTTTAAATGATTTTCTTTTAATCCAACAAAAGTTAATAATAAATAATTCTACGTTAAGGGTTTGGGAAAATACTCCAAATGTCTAGCTAATGCTAACAAATTTCTCTTTGTAGCTTAGTAGTTATTCCAAATGCTAGTATACAGTCAGTACAACTTACTTTTCCACCAATGTTTGCACACATCCCTTCCAGGAAGGCATCTGTAGTGCAAGATCTGCTATTGCTAAAGCCAGCTGAATAAGAGAGAATAAATAAATGAATCGATGAACAGATACAGGGTTACCATCAACACTAGTTGGCAAGCAAAGAAACTAAACTTTTTCCAAACAATATGACAACGAAGACTGACACCCCCCTACCTCTCCTCACCTCCACAACTACATATCCATGTAAACTCTTCTGGGCTGGCTACCAATTGCTAGGATTTAAAAAGTTAACCTCTAAAAATGAAAAAACCAAAACAACAAAAAGAAGCCAGAAAGAACACACTATAGATTTTCCTCAGAATACATTAATACTTACTTTTATTTGGCAATACCATAGAACTTCACGGACAGATAAATTATACTTTGCCAAAAGGCCAAAGCTACTGACAAAGTCAGCCCTTTGACTCACTTCTCAAGTAATGGAATGCCATTTCCCTTCTCTTTCCATTTCTCATCTTGAAGCCTTAGGCAAAAGCCTCCTTCCTCTTCAAGGGCACTTCTACGCCAGGCAGAGAACACATGTGAGTATGTATTCACTAAAGCTTCCAGTTTTCCTTTCCAATGTATTTCCCAGTCTAAGGGCGAAAGGCCAGATGGTTCACTATTTCATTCATGAGAATTTTACCAGCCAATTGAGCCAGAAAGGATTTTTTTTTAAAGCAACTATATAGACTTCTGACCCAGAACAGTAAACAGTACTTTTATCATCTGCAATTTTAACAGTGGGGTGGGGGGAAGGGCACATTCCTGCCTGTGAAAACTTCTACTCACCTCCCCCACTTCTGGTATTTAAATTGGTTTTAAATCAAATGAACTCTAAGATCAATATAGAAGATTTACATTTTCACTTTCTATCCACTTAAGAACATAGCAATGAGTCTGTAATAAAGTTGTTAACATTACTTAACATGGCCTAGCAATGTCAATCAAAATTAATTTGATGAATCCAAATGACCTTACAAATTTCCCTAATGAGAAGCACAGGATTTACCTGCGTTACAATGACAGGTGACAAGTCTTTCAAGTTCTGGATATGGGTTAGTAATGAGTCCCGTAAAGAGGCATGAGAGTCTGTGGGGAGCTCATAAAATGAGGTCTGAATCTTCATTTTCATGGTCTGTGCAGCAAAATAGCATGATTCCACATCCTGTCGGATCTGTAACAATTGGTCTGAAATCTCCCATGCATGAACCTGAAAGCAGACCAAACAAAAATGTCTTAAAGATTATTTTACTAAATAATTTTAATGTATCTCAATACACATAAAAACACATATAGACCAAAGTATAACAAAAATCTGACAAGCTAAATCACCCACTAATTCAGCCAATACCTCAAACTATGTATTTATAGGCCCTGTTCAACAAAAGTATTACCTAAATTCTTCTGACTCATTCTGGGAAGGCATGAGAGTTATCAATCAGGTCAATAGATCTAATCTTGCTGATCAGAATCATTAATTGTGTAGGGGGGAGAGTATGAAGAAAAAAAGTCCCAAAAGCTCCTACTAAAACTGGCACTGTGTAACTTCCAAACCTATCTGTACGTTGGATGTTTCTTTTCCACCTGAATAAACTTTTGTTCACTCTGAGAATGGAGTCTAGAAACCATTTTAATATACCTATAAATAGGAGAATATATTTCATATTGGTCTCAATAAGCCTACCTTTCAGTCTTTAGTTCCTGAATAAGACAGCAAAAAAATGATCTCACCCCAAGTGAATACTTCTCATACTTCTATTATTTTCTGATGTATTTATGTTTGGCATAGTACTACACATGACGCTAAAATCATTTTCACAGGAGAAAATAAATATATCTATTAAAATAAAAATAGAACAAAAGCACAGGAATTGGTCTCTAACAGCCAGGCACAGTTATAAAAGAGAGTTCTACTTTGAAAGATAGCTTTGAGAACAAAGTCCAGTACTACACAGCAGACAACTAATTAACAACTGATAAAATTCTAATCTAATTCTACTAAACTGCCTCTTCTTGGGAGAAGGCTAAAATGTCTGGCAATAAGGAACTGAAGAAAAAGTTTCAATCTTAGTTCAGGAGTAAAGGCAATTGTGAAAAGGGATCACATAGATCTGCCTAGTCAATTTCTTATGATGATAGAGTACTTCACAAGTAATATATAATGATTCTTCAAGATCTTTCCAAAGATAAACAGAAGTTAAGGAAGAGAAACAGGTAGAATAAATGGTCTGCACAAATTCCCAAAGTAAACTGAAAACAGAGAGACCCTGAAATTCATGACAGGTTTATTAACATAAAACTGAGCTTTCGGGGCACCTGGGTAGCTCAGTCGGTTAAGCGTCCAACTCTTGGTTTCGGCTCATGTCATGATCTCATGGGGTTTGTGAGTTTGAGCCCTGCATCGGGCTCTGCACTAATAGTGCTCACTGAGACTGCTTAGGATTCTCTCTCCCTCCCCGCCCCCCCCCCCCATGTTCTCTCTCTCTCCCTCTCTCTCTCTCAAAATAAACTTAAAAAAAATTCTTAAAAAAAACCCAAACCTTTAGCATTCAAATAAGATGGTGGAAAATAAGCATGAAACATTGTATCACAAAAAATCTTCCAGTCACCTAAGTTTTTAGCTATTCAGTATCTAACCAGTAACTCAAGCACACCTGTAGTTTAATGACATCAAAATATATTTTGCTCAAACTGATATTTTATAGTCGAGTCTTTTTTTCTTTTTTTATTATTTAAAAAAAAATTTTTTTTAAGTTTATTTATTTGTGACAGAGACAGAGTACAAACATGAGCGGGGGAGGTGCAGAGAGAGAGAGGGAGACACAGAATCTGAAGTAGGCTCCAGGCTCCCTCCAAGCTGTCAACACAGAGCCTGACATGGGGCTCGAACTCAGAAACTGTGAGATCATGACCTAGGCCGAAGTTGGACGCTTAACCGACTGAGCCACCCAGGCGTCCAGTCTTTTTTTTTTTTTTTTTTTTTTTTTTTAATGGTTATTTTTGAGAAAGAGAGTGCAAGCAGGGGAGGAGCAGAGAGAGAGAGAGGGAGACACAGAATCCAAAGCAGGCTCCAGGTTCCGCTTAACTGAGCCACCCAGGGGCCCCTAATCTTTTCTTTTTCTTTTTTTTAAAGTAAGCTCAAAGGCCAACATGGGGCTTGAAATGATGACCCTGAGATCAAGAGCTGCATGCTCTACTGACTGAGCCAGCCAAGCACCCCTCAAACCGACATTAAAAAAAATAATTGCAGAAAGATTCTATGAAGCCTTGTAATCTCCATAAATGCCCTCATGAAAACACACCAATTAACGAACAAAATTAAAGCACTATGGACATTTAAAACAAAACCGGATATTATTTAGTTATCTCTAAGAACCCCAAAATATAAGTTGCTGGAGACAAACCAGTAACATCTATAAGACCCGTGTAGTTTCAGCTTCAGTAAAAGCATAATCAGAGGAAAACAACAGGGTATCTAATGGATCTAAGAGCAGAGGAAAACCTATAGAGCCAAAAGATATTCAATGGAAAGAAAGAACAGAGAGACAATTTGAGCACTGAAAGTGGAAGAGTTTTGTCTAATCCAAAAGCAGGTGAGTAGAAGAGGCCTACATAAAATCTAAGGAGATGGTGCAGTGGAGCTAATAACTCTTGTAATTGGAAGGACAGGATAGGACTCCAAACTGAGGACAAGTGCTGTGAACTGAATCAAAATAATGCAGGACAAGTAAAATGAGACAAAGGAAGAAAAGGAGAAGGTAACAAAGCTAAGAAATCTTAGGAATCAAACTATCATATTTGTAAATACTATCAGAAAACAACAGAAAACAAAGTTCTTTGAAGATGAAAATACTACCGTTAACCACACCTCCTAAAGTTCAGAAAGACTAATTTCACACACAAAAAAACAACTGAGGTCAAATGCTATATAGCTACAGGAGGAAAAAGAAAATAATGAACAGAATAACATCTTTACAAGGAAAGTAGGCCAGAAAAACATTAAAAAAATTTTTTAACGTTTATCTTTGAGACAGAGACAAACAGAGTATGAGCGGGGTACAGGCAGAGTGAGAGGGAGACACAGAATCCGAAGCAGGCTCCAGGCTCTGAGCTGTCAGCACAGAGCCCAACGTGGGGCTCGAACCCACGAGCTGTGAGATCATGACCTGAACCAAAGTCAGATGCTCACCCGACCGAGCCACCCAGGCACCCCTAGAAAAACATTTTTAAAACTAGCCTAAAGTCCAAAGGACATAGAAGCTAACATGAAAGGGCTCAATGGGCAAAGATAAAAAACCTGGTGTAAGAAAGTAGATTATTAGGATAGTGTTGGGTTATAACTCAAAAACAAAGCAAATACCCATGAGTCCACAATGATGTGAATAATGATCGAATAAATAACTGCAGAGAAGTTATCTGTAAGATGTAAGACATCTTTTTTTTTTTTACAGAAGAATGCTTAGTTAATAAATGTAAGAAGGAATGAGAAAAATAGACAATCACTATTTCAATACCACAGTAATAATTGCTACAGCAAGATTCATGGATGGGGGATAAAATCAGTGCACTTTATTTTTTTTTTTTTTTAATTTTTTTTTCAACGTTTATTTTATTTTTTGGGACAGAGAGAGACAGAGCATGAACGGGGGAGGGGCAGAGAGAGAGGGAGACACAGACTCGGAAACAGGCTCCAGGCTCTGAGCCATCAGCCCAGAGCCTGACGCGGGGCTCGAACTCCGGACCGCGAGATCGTGACCTGGCTGAAGTCGGACGCTTCACTGACTGCGCCACCCAGGCGCCCAAATCAGTGCACTTTAAAAAGAAACAGGGTAGGGGCACCTGGGCGCAGTCGGTGAAGCGTCCGACTTCAGCCAGGTCACGATCTCACGGTCCGTGAGTTCGAGCCCCGCGTCAGGCTCTGGGCTGATGGCTCGGAGCCTGGAGCCTGTTTCCTGGAGCCTGTTTCCGATTCTGTGTCTCCCTCTCTCTCTGCCCCTCCCCCGTTCATGCTCTGTCTCTCTCTGTCCCAAAAATAAATAAATGTTGGAAAAAAAAAAAAAAAAGAAACAGGGTATATCAAAGCATCTCCCCAAAATATTTATTGGTCTTAATACATGTCCACAAATTCTTGGACAATTACTATGTAAGAACTCGGACTACTCAGCTGGAGAGACAATGTAAAGACACCTAAAACTACATGTAAACAAGAGGAGCCCAGCTAAGTCCAGCCTTCCAGCCATTTCTACCAGAGTGTCAGGCATGTAAACAAAGTCATCTTAGAACCTCCAGACCAGCCCATCCACCAAACTTCATGGAACAGAATTATCATCTACAGAGCCCTGCTAGAATCTGTGACCTACAAAATTAAGAAATACAATAAAAGGATTTTTTTTTAATTTTTTTTTTCAACGTTTATTTATTTTTGGGACAGATAGAGACAGAGCATGAACGGGGGAAGGGCAGAGAGAGGGAGACACAGAATCGGAAACAGGCTCCAGGCTCTGAGCCATCAGCCAGAGCCTGACGCAGGGCTCGAACTCACGGACCGCGAGATCGTGACCTGGCTGAAGTCGGACGCTTAACCGACTGCGCCACCCAGGCGCCCCAAGAAATACAATAAAAGGATTTTTGTTTTAAGTCAATAAGTTTTAGGGTAATTTGCTTCACAGTAGATCACAAGAACAAACCACCAAATATTATGTGCATCTTGATAAAAGAGGATACCAGAATGACAAGAGGATCAAATCTGTGTGTCACCAAGTCTCTGGATCCCCTGGCAATTTGCAGGAAATACAGAGGAGACTAGAACTGACTCATAAGTATACAACTGGCAAAATCCACACTTAGGAAATTCAACAGGTCAAATGGCCCAGATTCTTCAACAGTTAAATAATCTATATATAAAGAGAACCTACAGATTAAAAGACACTCAAAACACATATTCTTAAGAACAGCAGCAAGGGGCTCGTGGGTGGCTAAGTTGATTAACCATTTGACTTCGGTTCTGGTCATGATCTCACGGTTCTTGAGTTCACGCCCAGCATAGAGTTCTGTGCTAACAGCACAGAGCCTGCTTTGGATCCTCTGTCTCCCTCTCTGTGCTCCTCCCCAGCTCATGCATGCACACACACTCTCTCTCAAAAATAAATATTAAGGGGCACCTGGGTGGCTCAGTAGGTTAAGTGTCTGAGTTCAGCTCGGGTCATGATCTCATGGTCCGTGAGTTCGAGCCCCACGTCGGGCTCTGTGCTAACAGCTCAGATCCTGGAGCCTGCTTCAGATTCTGGGTCTCTCTCTCTTTCTGCTCCTTCCCAATTCATGCTCTATCTCTCTGTCTCTCAAAAATAAATAAACGTTAAAAACTTAAAAAAAAATATATTAAAACAACAACAGGGGTGCATGGGCAGCTCAGTCAGTTGATTGTTGGACTCTTGATTTCAGCTCAGGTCACCATCTCACGCTTCATGGGTTTGAGCCCCCCCATCAGGCTCCACGCTGACAATACAGAGCCTGCTTGTGATTCCCCGCACACTCGCTCATAAAAATAAATAAAAAATAAACTTAAAAAAATCAATAATACAGCAAGACTAAAAACTATAAAGAAATACAAAGAAAGAATTACTATGAAAGGACAGTGGTTACCTTTAGGGAGAAGGAAGCAGGTCAAACAAAGCACAAGGAAAACTTCTGGAATGGCCAGTAGAGTTCTATTTCTTGACTTGGGTGGTAACTATATGGATACCCACATTCAGTAATTTAGCAGGTTATACATTCGTCCCATGCTGTTTTCTGTATCTGTGTTTAAAAACCAAACTGGAGCGACAAAACAAACTAAAAACTTCAATGTAAAAGTTCATTACTGGGGTAAGCATCCGACTTCAACTCAGCTCATGATCTCGAGGTTCATGAGTTCGAGCCCCACATTAGGTTCGGTGCTGACAGCTCAGGGCCTGGAACCTGCTTCAGATCCTGTGTCTCTCCCTCTCTCTGCCCCTCCCCCACTCATGCTCTGTCTCTCTCAAAAATAAACATTAAAAAAAATTACAAAAAAAGGAAAAGTTCATTAATTGTACAATGAATGCCATACTGTGCTTTAATCTGAATGGCAGAAACCAGTAAAACTTCCAATTGTATCATTCTGGGTTATCTATATTTCTAACTTACATCTTTCTACCTCTTTAAAAGTAGAGATCTTGGGGAGCCTGGGTGGCACAGTTGGTTAGGCATCTGACTCTTGGTTTCAGCTCACGTCATGATCTCACAGTTCATGGGTTTGAGCCCCACATCAGGCTCCGTGGTGTTGGCACAGAGCCTGCTAGAGATTCTCTCACTCCCTCTCTCTCTGGCCCTCTTCTACTTGTTCTCTCTCTCAAAATAAATGTTTCAAAATAAATAAAACAAACATAGAGATCTCAAAAGGAAGGGCAGAATCAAAAGTCAAAACAAAACAAAACACTACTTCCTTGTGGACTGTTAAACTTGGGGGTAGGAGTGCAAAGATTTATTTTTCAAGCATCTTTTTTAGACTTTTTTTAAAAGTAACCTCTACACCCAATATCTCACGAACCCAAGATCAAGAATAGCATGCTCTTCTGACTGAGCCAGCCACATGGCCCAAAAGTAACACATACTAAAAACAACCAATGGGACAAAAAGGGAAATTGAAAATATCTTAAAAGAAACTGGAAACACAACATACCAAAAAAAATTTTTTTTATTAAAATTTTTTTTTTTTAACATTTATTTATTTTTGAGACAGAGAGAGACAGAGCATGAACAGGGGAGGGTCAGAGAGAGGGAGACACAGAATCTGAAACAGGCTCCAGGCTCCTAGCTGTCAGCACAGAGCCCGACGCGGGGCTCGAACTCACAGACCGCGAGATCACGACCTGAGCCGAAGTTGGCCGCTCAACCGACTGAGCCACCCAAGCGCCCCTCAAAATTTTTGAGATACAGCAACAACAGCCCCAAGAGGCAAATTTATAGTTACACACATTTATGTTAGAAAAGAAAAAATATCTCAGATCGACAACCTAACCTTATACCTTTAAGGAACTAGAAAAAAAACATACTTAGCCCAAAGCTAGCAAAAAATAAATATTGGAAGAATAAAAGTTGAAGCAAAGATAAACAAAATAGAGAATAGAAAAACAAAGATTTGATTCTCTGAAAAGATCCAAAAAATGGACAAACCTTTATCTATGTTAACTAAGAAAAAAGAAATAAAATTAAAATGGGGACATTACCACCAATTTTACAGAAATTAAAAAAAAGATTTTAAGAGGGGTGCCTGGGTGGCTCAGTAGCTTAACCATCTGACTCCGGCTCAGTCAAGATCTCAAGGTTCATGGGTGCAAGTCCCGCATCGGGTTCTGTGATGACAGCTCAGAGCCTGGAGCCTGTTTCGGATTCTGTCTCTGTCTCCCCCATGCTCGTGTGCTCTCTCTCTCTCTTAAAAATAAATATTAAAAAAAAATTTTTTTTTAAGATTTTAAGGGTTACTATGAACAACTATATACCAACAAACTGGATAGTCTAGATGAAATGGATAAACTGCCAGAAACATACAATGTACCAAGACTGAATCCAGAAGGAAAAGAAAATCTAAATAGACTATATTACTCTAACTAATAAAAAGATTGAATCAGTCATCAAAAATCTTCCAATAATAAAAAAAAAAAATCTTCCAAAAAAGAAAAGCCCAGGGCCAGATGGCTTTACTGGTATATTCTACCAAACATTTAAGGAAAATCAACTTTTCTCAAACTCTTCCAAAATACTGAAGAGAAGAGGGAATACTTCCTAATTTATTCTACGAAGAGAGCACTACTCTGATACTAAAGCCAAAGATATTACAAGAAAACTAGACTGGGCACCTGGGCGGCTCAATCGTTTAAATGTCCAACTTTGGCTCATGATATGATCTCTATGGTTTGTGAGTTCGAGTCTCACTCTGGGCTGTCTGCTGTCAGCACAGAACCCACTGCAGAAGCTCTATTCCTTTCTCTCTCTGCCCCTCTCCCACTTGCACAGTCTCTGTCTCTCAAAAATAAACATTAAAAAAAAAAAAAAAAACTACAGACCAATATCCCTTACAAATATTCATGCAAAAAACCTCAGGAATATGCTAACAAACCAAATTCAACAGTACATTAAAGGATTATCCACCACGACCAAGTGGGATTTATTCAAGGAATGCAAGGTGGTTCAACATACAAAAATCAAGGAATGAAGAATGAAGGAGAAAAAGACATAAACATCTCAATTGATGCAGAAAAAGCATCTGTCAAAACTTAACACTCAACAAACTAGGAAAAGAAGGAAACTATCTCAACATAGAAAAGAACCAGATATGAAAAACCCACAATGAACATCTTACTCAATGGTCACTGACAGCTTTTCAAAACTCTTAGACCAGAAACAAGACAAGGATCCCCACTTTTGCCACATAAATTCAACACAGCATTGTGTTGGAAGTTCCAGCCAAAGCAATTAAGCAAGAAAAAGAAATAAAAGGTATTCAAATTAGGCAGGATGGGGTAAAATGATGGTTACTCACATATGGCATGATCTTCTATGTAGAAAACCCTGAAGCTTCCTCAAAAACCTGTTATAACTAATAAATGAAGTCAGCGAAGTTGGAAACTACAAAATCAACACCCCCAAATCAGTTTTTATACATTAACAATGAACAAGTTGAAAAGGAAATTAAGAAAATTGCATTTACAATAGCATTGAAAAGAACTGAATACTCAGGAATGGAGAAAGAAGGCAAAGAGACTTGTTTTGTACATTGAAAACTACAAAACACTGCTGAAAGAAATTAAAGACAACATCAATAAATGGAAAGACATCCTGTGTGCAAGGACTGGAAGACTTACTATTATTGTCAATACTATCCAAAGCCATCTACAGATTCAATGTAATCCCTATCAAAATCCCAATTATGTTTTTTAGCAGAAATGAAAAATCCATCAGAAAATCTACATGGAATCTCGAAGGACCCCCAGAGGGCCCAAACAGTCTTGAAAAAGAACAAAGTTGGAGATGTCACATTTCCCAATTTCAAAAGTTATTATAAAACCAGAATACTCAAAACAGTATGGTCCTGGCATAAAGACACAGATAAACCAATGGAATAAACAAAGAGCCTAGAAATAACCCCCCACAAATATAGTCAAATTATCTTCGACAAGGGTGCCAAAACTGCACAGTGGGTAAAGGAGAATCTCTTCAACAAGCAGAGTTGGGAAAAGTAGACATCCATATGCAAAAGGAAGAAGGTGGACCCATGTACAAAATTAACTCAAAATACATTAAATTAAGACCTAAATATAAGCCCTGAAAACTGTAACTCCCCAAAGAAAACATAAGGGGGAAAACTTCATGACAATTATTTTGATGAGGATTTCACGGATATAACACTAAAAGCAAAGGAAACAAAAGTAAAAATAGACAAAAGAGACTATATCACACTTTGAAGCTTGTGCATAGCAAAAGAAACAATCAACAAAGTGAAAAAGCAACCTATGGAATGGGAGAGACTATTTGCAAACCATGTATCTGATAAAGGGTTAATGTCAGGAATATATAAAGAACTTCTACAACTCCAAACAAATAAACCAAATAACCCAATTTTAAAATGGACTTGAAAAGGCATTTCTTTAAAGACAATATAAAAATGACCAGCAAACACATGAAAAGATGCTCGACATCACTAGTAATCAGGGAAATGTAAATCCAAACTACAATTAGATATCACTTCACACCTGTTAAATGGCCACTATCAAAAGAAAAAAAAAAAAAACCAGAAAGTAAGTGTTGGTGAAGATGTGGAGATACTAGAACTCTTTGTGCACTGTTATAAAATAGTAAATGTAAATAAAACAGCACAGATGCTATGGAAAACAATATGGAGGTTACTCAAAAATTAAAAATAGAATTACTATATGATCCAACACTCCACTTCTGGATATATATCTTAGAAAGATATTTACACACCCATGTACACTGCAGCATTGTTCACAATAGCCAAAAGTTGAAAACAACTCAAATGTTAATTGACAGATGAATGGATAAATAAAATGTGGTATATACTTAGCAATGACATATTATTCAGTCTTAAAAAAATAAGGAAGTACCATTACATGCTATTAACATGAATAAACCTTGAGGACATTATGTTAAACAAGTAAGTCACAAAAAGGCAAATGCTGCATTATTCCACTTATATGAGGTATCTAAAGCAGTCAAAATTAGGGCCAGAAGGAGGATGAGGTGGGGTATTTTTCAGTATGTCTAGAATTTCAGTCAGGCAGAATGGGAGTGGGGCTCAAGGGATCTATTATACAACAATGTATATGTGGTTGACAATATTATACCACATACCTGGAAACTGCTGGGAGGGTAAATTCATGTTATGTGTTTTTGGCCACAATTAAAAAAAGTATGGTATTGGGGGCATCTAGGTGGCTCAGTTGGTTGAGCATCTGACTCTTGGTTTCAGCTCAGGCGTGATCTCACGGTTTGTGGGTCTGAGCCCCGCACTGGGCTCTGCGCTGACATTGTGGAGGCTGCTTGGGACACTCTCTCCCTCTCTCTGCCCCTCCCCTGCTCGCGTGCTCTCTCAAAATAAAGAAACATTAAAAAAAAAAAAAAAGTGTAGTACTGGCATATGACAGACACAAGACCAACAGAATAGAATAGAGAACCCAGAAATAAATCCTTGCATATCTGGTCAAATGATTTTCAACAAGGACAACAGGACCCTTATTTTACATCATATACAAAAACTAACCCCAAAAGGATCACAAACTAAATGTTTTTATAAAACTATAAAACTCTTACAAGAAAACATAGGGGAAAAGCTTCATGAATATTGGATTCGGCAATGATTCTCAGATCAAAAGCACATACAGCAAAAGTAAAAGATAAACTGGACTATATCAAAATTTAAAATTTCTACTTATTATCAAAAGACAAGATAAACATGAAAAGGCCACCCACAAGTGGGAGAAAATATATGCAAATGATAAATTTCATAAGATGTTCATATCCAGAATCTATAAAGAATCCCTACAACAAAAACCCTCAAACAACCCAATTTAAAAATGGGCAAAGGCCTGAATAGACACTTCTCCAAAAAGAGACACAAATGACCAATAACCACATAAAAAAATGTTCAACATCACTATTCATTAGGGAAATGTAAATCAAAACCACAATGAGATAACTTCATTCTCATTAGGATAGCTACTATCAAGAAAACAAAATGGTACTGGATGTGGAGAAACTGGCAAACTGTGCGTTGCTGGTGAGAATTTAAAATAGTACAGCCACTATGGAAAACAGCATGGCGGTTCCTCAAAAACTTAAAACTACCATATGATCCAGGAATTCTGCTTCTGAGTATATGCCCCAAACAATGGGAAGTAGGGACTCAGATATTAACACACCAATGTTCGTAGTAGCATATTTCAATTTATTTTTTGAGACAGAAAGTGAGGGAGGGGCAGAGAGAGAGAGGGACAAATGATCCAAAGCGGGCTCTGCACTGACAGGCTGACTGCAGCAAGCCCGACGTGGGGCTCAAACTCACAAACCACGAGATCATGACCTGAGCCAAAGTCGGAGGGTCAACAGACTGAGCCACTCAGGCATCCCATAGCAGCATATTTCAAAATAGTCAACACTGAAAACTCAAATGCTAACTGACAGATGAACAGATGAACAAAATGTGGCATATATATACAATGGATTATTATTCAGCCTTAAAAAGGAAATACCATTAAAAGCTACAGAAACAAAAGGACCAATATTGTAAGATTCCACTTATATGAAGTACCTAGAGTAGTCAAATTCATAGACAAAGTTAGAATTTTGATTGCCAGGCATTGAAAGGAGAAGATAATGAGAGTTACTGTTTTTTTCAGTACAGTTTCAGTTGAAGAAGATGAAAAGTTCTGGAGATGGATTGTGGTGATGGTAATACGTTGATGTGAATGTATTTAATGCCACTGAATGTGTACTTTAGAAGTTAAAATGGTGCTAAGTGAAATTAGAGAAAGACAAATATCATATGACTTCACTCATATGAGGACTTTAAGATACAAAATAGATGAACATAGGGAAGGGAAGTAAAAATAATAAACAGGGGAGGGGGACAAAACAGAAGAGACTCATAAATATGGAGAACAAACTGAGGGTTACTGGAGGGGTTGTGGGAGGGGGGATGGGCTAAATGGGTAAGGGGCACTAAGGAATCTACTCCTGAAATCATTGTTGCCCCATATGCTAACTTGGATGTAAATTTAAAAAATAAATTAAATTAAAAAAAAAAACAACCTGTATACACCATTTAAAAAAATGTGAGAGGAGAACTCACTCAACTTGTGGAAATTATATAGAAATATAGAATGCAGTTTGTGTACAAAGGAAAAAATAAATAGTTAAAATGGTAAATTTTGTTACCCACTGAAAGAAAGAAAGAAAGAAAGAAACAAACAAACAAACACACACAGTTTAGAATCTGCTCAATCTCTTCTTAAAGGGATTTGGCCCTACTATAAAGATCCACCAGAAGCAAAATAACTCATGTCAAGTGGAAAACATCATTTATGATCTGTTAAACTTTTCATAAACAACATATCCACTATCAAATAAAAGCAAAACTAGTAATAACAACAAAAGAAAAAGAAACAGACAATAGAAAATAACATATCTAGATGGACTAAAACAACTAGGATGCCTTAAACGAAGTGGTAAAATTTAATATCACCAATAATGGAACAAACAGATTTTATGCTACTCCTGATGTGATTCACTGAAAACAATAAATTATCATCCATGTAGTATTCCTCCAAAAATTGTTTCACCTGAATGCAACCAGGAGAAAATGATGACACAAACCCAAATAGCAGGGCACATTAAAACCAAAGACAAAATGAGCCTGGATTGGTTTTTTAATGCCATTATCATAAGACAAACAAAAATACCCCAAAGAACTAAAAAGAACAACCACAAGCAATGCATTTTCCTTGAATGAATCCTAGATTAGAAAAATAAACACTTTACAACTACCCTACGACCCAGCAATTGCACTACTAGGCATTTATCCAAGGGATACAGGTGTGCTGTTTCGAAGGGACACATGTACCTCCATGTTTACAGCAGCACTATCAACAGTAGCCAAAGTATGGAAAGAGCCCAAATGTCCATCGATGGATGAATGGATAAAGATGTGGTGTATATATACAATGGAGTAATACTCGGCAATCAAAAAGGATGAAATCTTGCTATTTGCAACTATGTGGATGGAATTGGAGGGTATTATGCTAAGGGAAATTAGTCAGAGAAAGACAAAAATCATATGACTAATTTCCCTTAGCATAATTATATAACTAAGGAATCTATTCCTAAAATTATTGTTGCACTATATGTTAACTAATCTGGATATAAACTTTAAAAAATAAAAAAAATAGGGGCGCCTGGGTGGCGCAGTCGGTTAAGCGTCCGACTTCAGCCAGGTCACGATCTCACAGTCAGTGAGTTCGAGCCCCGCGTCAGGCTCTGGGCTGATGGCTGGGAGCCTGGAGCCTGTTTCCGATTCTGTGTCTCCCTCTCTCTCTGCCCCTCCCCCGTTCATGCTCTGTCTCTCTCTCTCTGTCCCAAAAATAAATAAAAAACGTTGAAAAAAATTAAAAAAAAATAAAAATAAATAAATAAATAAAATTAAAAAAAAGAAAGAAAAAGAAACACTTTAAAAGCAACTGGGAAATTTTAATATAGACTATGTATTAGATAATACCATTATATCAAAGTTAAATTTCTAGAGCGTAACAATGGTTTTAGTTTAGTTTAGAAAAATGTCCTTGTTCTGACAAGATAAATGTCACTGTTTAGGGGAACGGCATTATAAGGTCTTCAATTTACTTATGAAAGATTAAAAAGATACATACACAGAAGGACAGAGAGAAGCAAATGGAGCACTGTCAAATTGAGGAAAAGGGTTTATCCGTGTTCACTGTACAATTCTTTCAAGTTATGAACTTGTCAAAATAAATAGTTTGGGGGGATGCCTGGGTGGCTCAGTCAGTTAAGTGTTGGAGTTCAACTCAGGTTATAATCTCATAGTTCACAAGTTTGAGTCCCGCCCCGGGCTCTGTGCTCTCAGCTGACAGCTCAGAGCCTGGAGCCTGCTTCTGTGTCTTGCTCTCTCTCTACCCCTCCCCAGATCTCACTCTCTCGCTCTCTCTCAAAATTAAAAAACCATTTAAAGGGGCGCCTGGGTGGCGCAGTCGGTTAAGCGTCCGACTTCAGCCAGGTCACGATATCGCGGTCCGTGAGTTCGAGCCCCGCGTCAGGCTCTGGGCTGATGGCTCGGAGCCTGGAGCCTGTTTCCTGGAGCCTGTTTCCGATTCTGTGTCTCCCTCTCTCTCTGCCCCTCCCCCGTTCATGCTCTGTCTCTCTCTGTCCCAAAAATAAATAAAAACGTTAAAAAAAAAATTAAAAAATTAAAAAAATAATAAAAATAAAAAACCATTTAAAAAATTAAAAATAAATCGTTTGAAAAAAATTAAGTAGCTAATTAATATACTCAAGGAATTAGAAGCCAAATTGGAAAATTTCCATTAAGAAATGAAATCTATAAAAAATAATCAAATAGGGGAGCCTAGGTGGCTCAGTCAGTTACGCTTCCAACTTCGGCTCAGGTCATGAGCTCACGGTTTATGAGTTTGAGCCCCAGGTAGGGCTCTGTGCTGATGGCTGAGAGCCTGGAGCTGCTTTGGATTCTGTCTCCCTCTCTCTCTGCCCCTCCCCTGCTCTCTCTCTCTCTCTCTCTCAAAAATAAATAAACATAAAAAAAAAAAGAAATTCTAAAACTGAAAAATACAGTAACCAAAACTAAAAACCAAATGGAAGGGTTAAAAAAGCAATCAGAGAACTGAAGAAAAGATTACTATGCTAGAAATAGATCAAGAGAAAATAACGAGACGGAAGCACAAAGTCAAAAAAGATGAACAGTAAAAAATGGGAAGAATCCGAGTGACATGTGGGACACAGTGAAAAAGTTTAACATACATATAATTGAAATCCTAGAAGGAAAAGAAAAAATGGGGCAGAAGTACTAAAGATAATGGCTAAGAAATTTCCAAAGTGACAGAGACACCAACCCACAGACTTAAGAAGCTCTATAAACCCTAATGACAGAAAAACCAGACTTATGTACATCTTAACACTCCTAAAAAGCCAAAGAGGAAAATCTAAAGGGCAGAAAAAAAGATGTATTACCTTTAAAAGAACAATTAGACTGATAACTGACTTATCAACATAAACAATGGGAACCAAGTATCTTCAAAGTACTGAAAGAAAATAACCGCCCATCAGTCATTCTGTACCCAGCAAAAAACTCCAAAATGCAACAAAATTAAGATAAAAGGGGAGCCTGACTGACTCAGTTGGTAAAGCATGTGATTCTTGATCTCCAGGTTGTGAATTTAAGCCTGATGTTGGGCCTATTGCTTAATCGCTTATTTGCTTGCTTCCTTTCTTACTTACTAAATAACTAACTAAAATAAATTAATTTTTTTAAAAAAATAAAGGAGAAGAAGACAGTTTATAACCAAAAGACCCAAAAAGAAGAAACTACTAAAGGGTGTTCTTCATGGAATAGGAAAATAATTCTGGATGTAAACATGGAAATAGAAGAAATGAAAAGTAAGGGGAAAGGTTAAGTAGGAGAGTAAATCTTTATGGACACTGACTATATAAAGCATATCATCTTGTGAGGTTTAAAACATATGAATACAAATACCGGAGAGGAGTTCTATACCCATGTAAGAAGTAGAAAGTCAGAAAGAACACTGCTTTTGTGTTAACAATAAACGAAAGCAAATAAACTACAAAATAACTTTTCTTAAAATGCATCAGAAAGCTGAGATCCCAAGGCAACCAAGTAGACTGAAATCTAAAGACAGACCTCTCCAAGGAGACAGGAGGCAAGCACTGAATCATCTGTGGCAGAACATATGAGGAAAACACTCAGGGCACCAGATAACCAAGTAATAAAAATTCTGCTAAAATTATGAACAAATTGATGAATGCTGAGTATGGGCTAATGTGAACATACAAAATCCCTAGGGCTCACAGGCACAAGGGTCACAACCACCTACAGGCTCCTCTGCACAGACCTCTCCCAGAAACTCAGAACAGACTGGGCAGTAGGGCAAAAGACCGGTGAGAACTCCTTTGGCAGGATGATCCTGGACAGGAACAGCCTTAGCCGCAGAAAAGGCACAAAAAGCTGACTAGACAGACCCTCCCCCTCCCCTACTGAATAAACGCCTCAGACTCCGTAGGGACAGCAAATCCTGTCACCCTCAGGGCACAGGGTAAGACCTATCGCTGATGCAGAACCCTGGAGGTCTCCTACGACTGAAGGAGGGGCAAAAAAATGTATCCTGCACAAGACCTGGCAGATGCAAGGCAGAGACAGACTTCCACAGGTGAGGCCAGGATCACTGAGACAACCCACCACTGAAAAGGGCAGCACTGCAACTGTCTAAGACTATGGTACGCTGGGGCAACAGAGAACATTCCCGTCCCCTGTTCCCCCACACAAATAAACACTGAACACATCACATTCAAACTCCTGAAACACAGAGATAAGGAAGAAACACTGGAGGCAGAAATCCATTTACATTGGCTCTGTAACAGCTCAACTGTAGAACTTTGTACTGTAATTACTTAGGCCACCGTTCATCTTTTCTAATAGGCTGTAAGCTCTTCAAAGGTAAAGACCTTAACTGTATCTACATCTCTCAGAATCCTCTGGCCCTAAGAGGTACTTTAAATAAAGTATGTATTAAATTTTTAAATATAAAGTGAAATGACACAACACCATCATCTCCTAAGTCCTTAACACCTCTTTGTTTTCCCAAATGAAAAAGCCCATCCTTTTACTAGGTAGCTAGATACTTACTGGATTGGCAGTCAGCTCAGCTCTAAGAACAGAACCCAAAATGTTTAGAAAGAAAGAGCAACAGAGAACAAGCAAATCAGTTCTTTACAGATAAAGAAAACAAAGACCCTGAGAGGATGAGATGTTTTTCATTCAGAATCTTCACTTGTAGAACTTCACTTGCCTTTCCCAGATGGAGCCTTGGTTTTGTTTTGTTTTAAACATATATTTTGTTTTAGCAATGAAAAGAAGGTCAATAATTTCCTAGCTAAAATCTGAAGACCTAGAGTTTTCAGAAAAACGTCAGTGAAGAGAACCTTAAAATCTCCCTAAAATGGGAGTCTTCTGGAATGAGTGTACTTTAAAATATTACCAGTATTTCTGAAATAGGAAAAAAGAGAACAGTATTAAAGCAACTAAATCAAACATAAAACTTATATCTTTTCATGCTCATTATGTAATTATCTTGGGTTTTTTTGGTGTGTTTTAACTAAAATATAGATGGCAGCTATATGAATTTCCTAGGACACTTCTATGAGAAACTGGTCTTCGAAAAATTCCCAAATTGCTCTTTGTGCAAATACATCTGGTAGAACCAAAGCAAAAGAGCTGTCTTCTCATTTCAACCACTCTTATCGCCAAGCTGCTTCACCCACTGGTCAAACGTGCCTCTCTTTTCAACTATTTGTCTTTTGGAATAAGAATAAAATACAAGAGTGACCTCTAAAGAAACCTGGCAAACTACTAAGTAAACTATCAATGAAAAATTACCTGGGATGATACTGTCAGTACTATAGATTAAGGGGTCATAATTTATCACTTTCTTTTGAATTCTAGGTGTTTCAGCATTGTTGGCATCCCCAAACAAGTAATCTTGTTTTGGTCACTGAATCATAAAGAAAGTGCATCTAAATCCTGATATCCTAGACACTATAGTGCACTGCTCATTGTACTTCCCCTCTGCTAAGGCTGAAGAAGGAAGAGAAGGAAGGAAGGAAGGAAGGAAGGAAGGAAGGAAGGAAGGAAAAGGGATTCTTGACAAGGAGAGAATAAAGCACTTACACTTCATGGGACTTTCTAGCCACAGATGCCAGGTGCTACCCACTGAAATCCAGGCTTGGACTAAGCTCCACATTTCTGAAAGGACCATCTCAACCGAAGCCTGGGGCTCAGAGTCAGCAGGAGGAAGCTGCAGCTCCCACCAGCAGCACATTTCAAAGAGGCTGCAACAAGAGAACATTTTCCATTTAAGCATCTAATTCCAATCTTCCATTTCACATAGCAGTAGCAGAACAGGCCTGTGTATCAGTCTTTTCAAAGATATTTCCATGACTATGTGATGAATATGAATGAAGCAGGCTATGGCCTAGCAATCCTTTCACTAACATACTCTAAGTCTTTCTTTCATTACGCTTCACAGCAGTACCTAATAGTACTTGCCCTTTCCTTTCTTTAATGATGCTCTGTTGCTCCAAGACTCACTTCTATACCAACAGTTCTAAAACTGCCGAGAATCCACCTAAACCACTGAGCTGGCGGGCGGTCAACAATGCAAGCACACACCCAGATGGAAGCCTAAGGATTCCTCAGCTGCCAAGAATTAGAAGTGGATTAGAGCTGCTAGTTAATCCTACAAAAAAAACTCCTCAAATTAAGCAGAATTACTTAAAATACTTCACTGAGGACAGAAGAGCCCTGGCAAATGGAAAATCAAATTCTGTAAATACAAATATTTCAGTGAAATTTGAAAAGTAACATAAAAGTGTCAGGTTGCTGTACTTTTTTAAGCATTTCAATTAGTGAATAATATATTTATTAAATAAAGACTTTTAAAGATTTACAGTATAGTGAGGGAGGGGGAGACTAAGAGTAGAGTGAAAAGAACAAAACAAAAACAAAAAAACCTATCAAAGAACACATTTTAAGCACATGTCCTATAGCAATGTGGCATAGAGCTAGAAAACCAGAATTTCCCAGATCAAGAAAAAAAAAAAAAAATCATTCTCATGAGACAGGTAAAAAAAAGAATAAGTCTAATTTACCTGAAACAGAGAAAAAAACTTTTTAACTTGGTCAACTATCTTAAGTTTTTGTACCTAATCTTTTATGAGAATTTTACAAATTTAGGACAAATTGCTGGGTCTGTCACAAGATACCTTCTGATGGTTTTCTAAGACAGCAGGGAAAGAAAATGGTTTGAAGGGGGTATTATGAAAAACACAAACTATGGGCTAAAAAGATTACTACCTAAAAATTATATTTTTCAAAATAACTTGTTTTGTAAGACGGCCTGAAATGCAAAACCCGTGATGAAATGAACTTAGCTAATACCTTCATCACAGCAGTGATGAGTACACAACCCCCAGCTCCAAAAGGAGTGTAAATGAAAAATAGTCATATAAAGCCCCTAGCAAGCTCCCAGACCCACAGAATACTCTTGTGTGCATAAATAACTTTTCTAGAAGCAAAAAGGCTCATTTAGAGACAAAGTCAGCCAACTTACATTTTGACGGCCATCTCTATAATGACTGAGTAAATAATTAAAAGAGAGATATTATTTCTCTTATGGGAGGGAAGAGATTCCAAGCTAAAAATAATTCTTTAAAAGATCATAAGCAAAAAACAACAAAAACAAACGAACAAAAACATAAGCTATTCAAATTCCGTAAGAAATACCCACTTTTAAGTCAGCTTTTAGACTAGCACCCATATGCACTGTTCCATCTTGATTTCAATGAAAGGAATCCGTAAGATCAAATGACAAGACTGCACCCTGTGGTCTCCTCCATTTCGGATGATATCCCCGTGTTTCTGGGACAAGCATTTTCAAACAATCCTCAGTCATAATAAACTCTGCCAAATGAAACTTGGCTCAAATTTGTGCTACTGTGGCTGTCAGTCATGTATAATATGGTACTGAGAAATCTTGCCGAGATGTTTTCATGACAAGAGTAAAAAAATCCCTATCCAACTTTAAAATCCTTAATAACCTATGTATGTGAAATTTAACCTCAAGAAGGGCCCTGAAAAAAGATAAATCTGGATCCATAAAATCACCTTGGGTTGGGAGTGACCGAAGTATGCATTGGTAATCACCTTGCTGTGGGCCTTACTAATTATACCAGGCAGCCCTACATTAAAAGTAGAAAATGCCAAGCTTGAAACCATTTGAAGCAAAGCCGATGTCAGTACTTCCTGAAAGCCAAAAATAGAAAAAGTGTATTTCCTTTCATCACTGGTCCCTACTGCTGCCCATCTGAACAAGTTTTATAACAACTCATCTAAACCAGAAGAATGAGAATATCATCAGACATATTAAGCATATATGTTAACAACGTGCTTAAGATTCAACTTTTTCAAACTTATAGGAATATGAAATGTCTAGCTTAAAGTACTGTTTAAAAAAAATGCACTGGAGTGTTAAAAAACTCTGAATCCTTATATAAAAAACATGTATATTTTCAGGTCTCATTCCAAGTATATTCTTCTGTTTGGGGGCTACTTAAATAGGATTATACTATGGCTGAGACAAAATACAAGGAAACGATGAACACAGAGGAAAAACTGAAAAGAAATGGGCTATGGGCCTGAGGAAAAAAAATAGGTAAAAAAACAATGTAAACTCCATTAACAGAAAATTTCTCACCAAAGGAAAATAATATATGTTTCATAATATTGTCATTTTAGAAACTCTACAAGAAAGGAAAATTAAGCCAGTATTTTTAAGTGACTTTTCTCTTTTTTTATGTTTATTTATTATTTTTGAGAGAGAGAGCACGAGTGAGGGAGGGGCAGAAAGAGAGGGGAGACACAGAATCTGAAGCAGGCTCCAGGCTCTGACTTGTCAGCACAGAGCCTGACGAGGCGCGGGGCTCAAACCCACAAACCTCAAGATCGTGACCCGAGCCGAAGTCCGACGCTTGACTGAGCCACCCAGGTGCCCCTAAGTCAGTATTTTTAAGGAGTTCTGCACGTCAAACACTACAAAATTATCCCCTTTAGCCACACTATGAATTTCCAATTAAAGACAAATAAAGCTTCTGAGACTTCACTTGTACAGCAGTAAAACACTCTGGTAGTATTTCAGTACCTGAGTGCAAGCTAGAAAAATACAGGAGTGATAATCTGAGCAATCTCAACTTCCTATGAATTAAATGCTTATAAATTCAACAGAGCTTAAAATTCTATAAAATCTGGAAAACAGTATGGCGGTTCCTCAAAAACAAACAAACAAACAAACAAACAAACCAACCCACTCGCAATAGCCAAAAGGTGGAAGCAACCCAGTTTTCATGGATAGATAAGTGGATAAACAAAATGTGGTACATACGTTATTATATAGTCTTAAAAGAGGATGATACATTATTATACAAACTTAAAAGAGGATGAAATTCTGACACATGATACACCACGGATGAACTCTGAGGAGACTATGCTAAGTGAGTAAGTCAGTCACAAAAGTTCAAATACTGTATGATTCCATTCATATGAAGTACCTAGAGTAGTGAAATTCAGAGACAGAAAGCAGGTTGCTAGAAGCTAGGGGTGGAGGGAGGGGAAAATTGGCAGTTAACTTTAATAACCAGAGTTTCAGTTTTACAAGAGGAAAAAGTCTAGAGATGGATGTTGGTGATGGATGCACAACATTAATATACTTAAACCCACTGAACTGTACACTTTAAAATGGTTAAACGGTAGGGGCGCCTGGGTGGGTCAGTCGGTTGGGCGTCCGACTTCGGTTTAGGTCATGATCTCACAGCTTGTGAGTTCAAGCCGCACATCGGGCTCTGGGCTGACGGCTCAGAGCCTGGAGCCTGCTTTGGATTCTGTGTCTCCCTCTCTCTCTCTCTGCTCCTCCCCCATTCATGCCCTGTCTCTCTCAAAAATAAATAAATGTCAAAAAAAATTTTTTAATAGATAAATAAAATGGTTAAACAGTGGATCTTATGTTACATATATTTCACTGCAATTTGAAAAAAGGAATGAAACTCTGACACAACCTACAACCAGAACAAACATTAAAGATATTATGTGAAGTGAAATAAACAAAACACAAAGTACAACAGTGTAAGATTCTACTTATATAAGGTACCTGAAATACTCGAATTCATGAAGACAAAAAGAATGGTGTTGCCAGGGGCTGCAGTTAAGAGGGAATGGAGAATCACAGTTTATAGATAGAGTTTTAGTCTAGGAAGATGAAAAGTTCTAGAGATGGGTGGTGGTAACAGCTGTACAACAGGAAAGTACTTAATGCCACCAAACTTTACACTTAAAAATGGTTATTTATGCTATGAATATTTTACAATAAAAAAAATCTATACCATCTATTTTCCATTTCCCTTATAAACATCAGTGCAAACAACATGAAAAAAAATGCTGAAGGAATATCTGGAAAGCTTTGGAAGAAACCTGTGTTATAATTAGAATATACAGCACTGCCCTGATAATTTTACATCCTGAATCACACCACCAACTCTAGTGCAAGGCCTGGGAAGACAAAAATTAAACTAATCCAAACATGGACGAATGCCACCAGATAACAGACTACCATGCCAACATAAATACCATCACAAATGCTCATTCACAGGCTCCAGTACACCAAAGACATGAAATGTCTATATCTGCAAGGTCCAAGACTTGGAATGTGGCAAATAAGGAACTGATCTAACTTTTATTTAATTTTAAATAGCCATAATAGCCATCTGGCTAATGGCTACCATATTAGATGACACAGCCAGATTGGTCAACTCTGGAATAAAGGTCTCTAGTTTTTATCATTTATGTTTTTCTAGTTTCCAGCAAGGCAAGGCAGAGAGTAGTCCTATGTTCATTGAATTAACTGATCCATAGAATTTGTAGATGAACATTTTCTCTTTTCTAGAAGGTTTTTCTTTCAAAAGCATGTTACAAGAGTCACTTAATTGGAGGATGAGAACAAAAGCATTAAAAAAAACCCCAGATTTTTAGATGTCAGCTCAATAACTGCAACTGCTAAAAGGAAAACCAAAACACTGGTTTTTTGAACTAGGCTAAACAATCAACAAATTCCAAAAACGAAAATTAAGAAATTTGAAACTGAAATTCCACGAACCCTGACTTTCCTGATATGATATGTAGAAGAAAATTCCCAAGGATATGTGATAAACCAAACATGACAATGTCAACATAGTCCATCAGAGCATGATTTGACTTATGCTTTTTATGATTTTGTCATTCCTTTTCAGTTTCCAGACTAAAATTTTTGAGGTAACCTCTGACCCACAGATTGTATTTGTAAAAGTAGTCTACAATCTAAATTACAAACTTAAAACAAATGCATAGCATCATTCATTAGCCATATAAAGAGATGGTCTTTCCTTCCATTGCTTTCTACACTGTCTACTGATTTGGGTTACCAGAGGTAAACAAAGTGTTCAGAACAGTTCACTGGTAAGATAGGCTTCCTTTAAAATCTGTCTCAAAATAACCTTTTTAAAAATACACTGGAGGGGCACCTGGGTGGCTCAGTTGGTTGAGCGTCCCACTCTTGATTTTGGCTCAGGTCATGACCTCTCAGTTCATGAGATCGAGCCCCACAACAGGCTCTGCACTGACAGCCTGGAGCCTGCTCTAGATTCTCTCTCTGCCACTCCTGTCCCGACCACACTCTCTCTCCAAATAAATATTTAAGAAATAAATAACAATTAATAAGTGAGGGTGATACAAATTTATCTCACAAAGATAAATTTGTTTTTTAAATAAAGGATGAAAAGACTGAAAGCAGAGCATCATAGGACACTGAATAATAATGTTTATTTTCAATTACCCATAGGTATGGTAGAGAGGCAGCAAAAATAAATGAAATTCATAAAGACAAATTTCAGATATCCAACTATCCCTTTGGAGATGCCTACAAGCAGCTATTCATTCAACACACATTTTTAAGAATCTGTCAGTCATCTTGATCACTGCTTACTTAATAACCATTAAGTTATTCCCTCAACTGGGGCGCCTGAGTGGCTCAGTCGGTTAAGCTTCCGACTTCGGCTCATGACCTCACACTCCATGAGTTCGAGCCCCACATCTGGCTCTGTGCTGACAGCTCAGAGCCTGGAGCCTGCTTCGGATTCTGTGTTTCCTTCTCTCTCTGCCCCTCCCCTACTCACACTCTCTCTCTGTCTCTCAAAAATGAGTAAACATTTGGGGCACCTGGATGGCTCAGTCGGTTAAGCATCTGACCTCAGCTCAGATCTCACGGTTCTTAAGTTCGAGCCCCATGTCAGGCTCTGTGCTGACAGCTCAGAGCCTGGAGCCTGCTTCATTCAGATTCTGTCTCCCTCTCAGTCTGACCCTCCCCAACTAATGCTCTTTCTCTCTCTCAAATAAATAAATAAAATAAAATAAACATTTAAAAAAAATTTTTAATGAATAAATGTTAAAAAAAAGTTATTTCCTCAACTGTATCATATAAACAATTCTACAGTCTAGCAGGGAGAAGAAAACAGATTTCCAAAAGGTAAAGAAAATTATACAGATTATAAATGTAATTAGATAAAGTGCTCTAGGTGCTCAGTGGAGGCAGAAATGATTTCCAGTTGAAGAGAATCAACTAAGACTTCAAGGAAAATCGGGCACCTGGGTGGCTCAGTCAGGTAAGTGTCTGACTGTTGATTTTGGTTGAGGTCTTGATCTCAGGGTCATGAGATCAAGCTCCGTGTTGGGCTCCACACTGAGCAAAGAGCCTTGCTCAAAATTCTCTCTCCCCCTGGCCCTCCCCTATGCATGCGGGTGCATGTTCTCTGTCCCTCAAAAAAATAAAAGGTGGGGAGACACCTGGGTGACTCAGTCGATTAAGTGTCCAATGCTTGGTTTCGGCTCAGGTCCTGATCTCATGATTCCTGAGTTCAAGCCCCCACATCGGGCTCTGCGCGGACAGTGTGCCTCCCCACACGCTCCACCCTCTCTCAAAATAAACTTAAAAAAAACAAAAACAAAAACTTAAAAAAAAAAAAAAAAGACTTCAAGGAGAAAGAATTTAGGCTGGGGTTTGAAAAGATAGGTTAGTTTCTTCATTTGAAGACAAGATTGCAAGGGTGCCAGGCTGGCTCGGTTGGTAGAGCATGCGACTCTTGATTTTGGAGTTGTAAATTCAAGCCCCATCATGGGTGTGGACATTACTTAAAAAAAAAAAAATAATAAAATCTTAATAAGTAAAATAAAATAAGACAAGATTGGGAAAGAGTAACAGCATAGACGTAGTAAAAGAATCAAAGAAATCACAAAATTGGACAAAGGTAGCATTCTCTACCACCACCCCCTCAAAACCATTTGCTTACTATTGGAAATATTACAGCTGTATGAATGCTGATGGGAAGGGCCCAGTAAAGAGGGAGTCTGAACGAAGATGCAAGTGAGAGGGTAACCAAAAGATCAAGGTTCCTAAGAATTCAGAAAATGAGATGCAGAGCACCTAGAGCTGGCAGGAAAAGGGAGAAGCAGTTGATTACAACTATGCTAAAGTTTTACCAAAAATGAGAAGTGAAGAATTGCTATTATAGTATATTTAAGAAAATGACTAGAATGATAGACCCTGTAATCCAAATTAGATAGAAGTAAAGACAAGACCTAATAAAGAAAAAGTAGGAGCCAGTCAACTGATTAAGGTTTTGATGAAATTCAAGAACTAATGCAGGGATTTGTTTAACATTATTAAGTTGACTGAACACATCTGTTTG
This sequence comes from Prionailurus viverrinus, assembly GCF_022837055.1. NCBI lineage: Eukaryota > Metazoa > Chordata > Mammalia > Carnivora > Felidae > Prionailurus > Prionailurus viverrinus. The sequence continues at coordinate 145,876,357 of NC_062562.1, forward strand.
CCCATAGGTCCGTTCCAAAAATCCATTAAAATCAGTGTAAACGGATTATTTTAAAGAGGGTGGGGGTAATGCTACAAGGACAAAAATGGATTTGTCCATTGATTGTTAATCAATCATTTGATTGATGAACAAAACAAAACTAGAAAGCTAATGGAGGAGTTAATTGTCTTAGCAGGTCTGAAAAAGTTGAAACTTTTTCAGAGGAAGGACAGGATGAAAATGGGGAAGCCAAGGGGCAAAATGATTCATGTTGCAAAATCCTAATCAGGCTCAGGAATTACAAGTACCAGGCACATCTGAAGGCAGATGCACAGGTGGAACAAAAAACAAAGTGGGTTCAAAATCTGCATAAGCAGTTAGACCAAGATTTTCTCCCTAACACAGTGGCAAGGCTACTATGCTCCCACCATCACAGAAGACTCAAGAGTTACTTTGCAAAGACTGACGCAGAGGGACTCTGGACTCTTAGTAGACTCACCTAAGGACAGGAATATCACACTGAAAACCAGTTAAATTAAAGTCAACATACTTAGTGGTAAGATCCATCCCTGGCTCATTCTCCCACCTGCCACCAGCAGCCTCATTTATATCCAGAGGCTTGATCTCAGGATAAAAGTGGTCCAAGAAAAAAGACCAATAGAAATACAACAAGAAAGAAGGCGTGAAGGTTCTCAATTACCCATCAAATGAGGGAGTATTCCAAGAAAAGATCATGGGATCCAGGATTCAGTGCATCCATCCAACACAAGAAAGAGAAGGGAATTCCCTAGGAGTGTTAAAGAGATCCCAAGACAATAATTATGCAACAGACTTGGAGAACAACAAGGCCAGATTGGAGGAGAGAGATAGAGAGCTCTCAGAAGAGGTTTCCTTCCACTAAAAAAGGAAACAGATTACCAATTTGAACATACTAAGAGGATATTTACATACTAACATAGAATTTGGGACGAATTATTGCAGATACACAGAAAATGAAGCAAATGTGAAAGAAAGAAAAGGTAAGGACTATCACCAGGAGGAAAAAAAAAAAGTTGCACAAAGAGAGAAACGTTACCACAGTACATATGCTACGTGGTGCACAATGTGTATTTATTTAACCAAAACTATGTTAGATACAATGGAAGAGAAAGTAGAGGGAGCCCAAATCCTCATCTTTCATAGAGGAAAGTCTACACATAACTTCTCTTTTACATCCTAGGCCTTTTTCTTGTAAAGTTTCCATTTTATAACTTTTTAAAGTTTTAAAAATTTTTAAATTTTAAGTTTTAAAAATATAGATTTCAAAAAATAAAATTATATGAGATTACTTAAATCCTTAAGCCAACAAACTGGAAGAGTGGGTTGTGATCAGAGCAAATGTCTGAGTTAGTGATGTGGGGGGACTGGTGACTTTTTTTTTCTTTTACATGTTAAGTTCTACATACGACATAGGTCTTGAACTCACCATCCCAAGATCAAGAGCCACATGCTCTACCAATGGAATCAGCCAGGGACTCAGGGTGGTAACTTTTAAATAATGACAAGATCCAGGGTTTGACTGTGTGACCATGTGGCTGAGTTAGTGACTTGAGAGGTTGGTGACTTCTTAGTAATGACAAGATCCAAGATGTGACAATATGACCACATGGTTGAGAAAAAGAGGTAAAGGAATTAAGGAGCTAAAATGTTAGCTGTGTTGTGAATCCAGATGCCTAAAAAATGATACTGTGGGACTGTGCTAGACGTTTTCCAGTTCTATTCTTCTACCCTCGCCTACCATGCTTTTTGCCTCGGTATGCTGATCTCTATGGACTGTATCAACAGGTTCTTGCGTCCCCTAACTTCTGGTTGGGTTTGCCCAAAGAAGAATCCCAGGAGGTTAGGAGAATAAGGTCAAGACATTTATTCCTCCAGCCCCCTCCCTGAAAAAATCACCTCATGATGGTTGTGTCCCTTCAACTGCCATTCCTCTCAAGGCAGCCAACTCCATAGTTTCCTTAATAGTTCAAGTAACCACTCTTCTACTCTTTCTGGCCTAGAGATGTTAACAATTTGGCAACAGGTTACTACACTATTGCCACATTATACCAACATCTTTGGAAACAATACTTTTATAAAATAAACCCTTTTTGAATTACTCCATTTCAAGCTTGCCATCTTTTCCAGTTGGGGCCCTTACTGCAAATAGCAATTATGATGATAATGTAAGGTTGTAACAGAGCATAGTGGAAAGTAAGAATAGTGACTACCATTTAAATAATATTTACTAACTTAAAAAAATTTTTTTTTAAATATTTATTTATTTTTGGGAGGCAGAGTGCAAGCAGGGGAGGGACAGAGACAGAGGGAGACACATAATCTAAAGCAGGCTCCAGGCTCCAAGCTGTCAACACAGAGCCCGATGCGGGATCATAACCTGGGCAGAAGTCAGGATGCTTAACAGACTGAGCCACCCAGACGCCCCTAATTACTAACATACTTTAAGCTCTGGGTTCCAAGAGTTTTTCTAAGCTCTTTGTAGATATTAACTCAATCACCACAAATCTATGTGGCAGAGATTTTTGTCTGGATCATTTCCATATACCATCCCCTAGCACAATTTCTAATATAGGGTAAGCACTCATTATTTAAAATACACACAACAATAAGCAGGTTTAGTAGGGAAGAGATGACTTTTGGTATGGCGTATGAGACTTGTGACTCCCCAAAAACTAAACACTAAATAAGACCATATATGAGTGATTTTCTTGTGTAGCCTACAGTGAGTCTAATTCCTTTATCTTCCCATGAGGTTATCCAGAACCTGAGGTCCCAAATTTTTTAATGTAACATTTAAAGCCAAAGTTGAGAAATTTTAAAATACTATGCACCTGAAACCCAGAGGCTCATTTAAGAGGGCAGAGCACCTCTAAGTACCAGTTACAAGTTTTTTAGACAAAGGGAAGAATTTTAAAAATATGCTTGGGAATATAAAATGCAAAAATAAGAAAGGTAGAGTCAGCAAAATCATTAAGTATACATACACTCTCTCTCTAACACAACACACACACACACACAGAAATAAAGCATAAAGCACAGAAAATGTGAATATAAAAATTAGAGGAAGGATAAGACATGTGAATCAAAGAATGCAGAAATAAAGTATAATAGGTTGAAATTAAACCCCTCACTGCATGTTCACACAATCATATGGAATAATCAAGGCAGCTGTGATAAAGAATCTAAAGTCATGGAAAAAACAAGATTAGAGACCAAATATGCAGCAAAATGTGAACTGTAAAGATCTTCTGAAACCAGAATTGATATTTTTTCCCTTCGCATCACATTGCACTCGAAAACACGGCGGAAATTCACGTGTATAAGAATCTAGAAACCTGAGAATTTCGAGAATAATAGACTCAAACTAGAGTGAAAACTCAGCAAGGAACAGTGAGGTGAAAGCTACGACTGAAAGCTACGAAAGAACTGCCAGGTGCAACACTGGTACACCGAGAAGAGACGGATAAAAAAAAGCATCCCTAAGTGGAAGATGGAGAAAGACTGGTATTGGATTCAGTTGAAAGACTAAACGGAAAAGCAGAACTGAAGAAGCATGTAGCGAGCTTAAAACTTAAACAGGACCAAATCGATGCCAAGAGCGAGTACAGGACCTACAAATCAGATTCTACGGGGTGGGGTAAGGGCCAGTCCGCGACCGACCAGCTGCGACTAGTTTCCGAAAAGCGGCGTAAATGTAGCTTCGCAGCCCCACCCCGCGGCAGAGCAGCTCCTCCCTAAGGAGCATCCACGAGGCCAACCGCCCGGCTCAGGCTCCAGTTCGAACCTAGGTCCCACCCCGCCCTTGCCCCGCGGCGCAGAACGGCCTCTCTCTGGGCCCCTCACCGAACGCTGCAGCTCCCCAAGCCAAAACGAGGCGCGCTCCTTTCCGCTAGGATCTGGGTCGTGGTAAAGCGCCTGCACTGCCTGGTACACGAGCTGCAAAGTCGGCTTTGCCCCTTCCATGGTGGTGGCAGTGGTAGCGGCAGCGACGGCTCTGGCGGTTCTCCCGAGGGTTCTCCGGTTGCTCCGCCTTCAGGCTTCCTCACTGTGTCGGCCACGGCCGCTCCCTGACTGGCGCCATCTCCTCTTTGGCCGTTACCAGGGCAGAGGGGTTCCCGTGGAAGTTGCCCCCTCGGAAACAGAGGTTAGATTGTATTCGGGTTCCCGGCCTTTTTTCTTATCCTCCCCCTAGACGCCAGACTTCTAATTTCAGCCGCCGTGCTCGCCTCTTTACCCACCGACTTGTCCTCAAAAGTCTGTCCCGGCGCGACACAAACCACGCAGCATACCTAAGCCGCGTTAACCCGGACCGGAAGCCACAGCACCGATACCTTTGGTACACTTCCGCCTGGTGCAGCACAAACGGCCTCCTTCCCGGCACGCCTCCTCCTGTCTCCCCGCCCCCTCCCGGAAGTGGCCCTGCCAGGCCAGGAGCCGGGAAGCGGCAGTCGGTAGTGGGTGTCTCGATTACTCGCGTACGACTGGAGCAATAGGACCGATGTGTGTTCCATACGTGAGCCGCGCATCCCTGCTTGGCAGCGGATCCGAGGTCTTTCCAACCTCTTTCGGATTTCTCTATACCCGTGGACAAGGCGCCTCAATTCAACTATCCCAGCAATGTCCACCAGACTGGAAGTGCAAAGATGACCAAAGACGGGGTTTCTGTACTGATTCTAGTGGATGAAACAGACACGTAATCAAATAATGTACAAAACTGAAATATGTGCCACATTGAGATGAATCCAAAATGCCTTCAATCCCTGTTCAGCCCCCCTTTCCACTAAGTTCTCACCAAAAAGGATATTTCATTCAATTGCCAGGACGCCGAACTCCAGAGTATTTATTTGCATACATCTTTAGGGTCATTTCCATATAGAATTGAATTTTTGTGTATGCCTCGCTTTCCGAATCAAAAATCAGCGGTGTAACAATTCTCAATTCACAAAAGAAAATAGGATTCTTGGAATCTGTTCTCGGAAGAAATTTTGGACATAAGGTAGCATGTGAAAGGATTTCCCAACATTGCTGCTAGTCCTTTGCAATAATAAATGCCACTATCTGATGAATGCTTACAGTGTGTTAAGCACTGTAGTTAAAATATCTGATTTGATGCTTTTAACAACTATACCAACTAAATCCCCATTTTGTAGGCTAGGTAGGTAATGTACTTTGCCCAAGGTTAACACAGTTCTTAAATGAAAGTCAGGATTTGAATCCAAATCAGTTTCACTACCTCAAAGCCTGTTAAATAATACAATTCCTAGTATCTTGTGAATTAATTTCTGAATTGTTATTGTCAACAGATTAGAACAGAAAACATCATAATGAAAACTGTGTTAATGCACAGAATTGATATAATTTCACACAAAAGAAAAGAAACGATATTAAGGCTACCTAACTCACCCATTCATTAAGAAAAAATTTAAGGACATCTGGATGGCCCTGTGGATTGAGTGCCCCACTCTTGATTTTGGCTCAGATTACGATCCCAGCCCTGTGTCAGTTTCCACACTGAGCATGGAGCCTACTTGAGATCCTCTTCCTCTCCCTTTGCACCTCTCCCCTGCTCATGCTCTCTCTAAAAAAATTTTTAAAAAGAAAAAGAAAAAATTGAATAAGGCCATTTTGGTGTCTGCCCTCATGGAGTTTACAGTCTAATTGCAAAGAAAGACAAGCAATTCAATACAGTTTAAAAGTTCTGGGGGCACCTGGATGGCTCAGTCGGTTAAGCACCAGACTTCAGCTCAGGTCATGATCTCACAGTTCGTGGGTTTGAGCCACGCGTTGGGCTCTGTGCTGACAACTCGGAGCCTGGAGCCTGGAGCCTGCTTCAGATTCTGTGTCTCCCTCTCTCTCTGCCCCTCCCCAACATACACTCTCTCTCTCTCTCTAAAATAAATAAACATTAAAAGAACAATTTTTTTCAAGTTCTGTAATTCACAAGCTAAATTCACAAGCTAATTCACAAGCTAAAAAAAAAATGACATTGAACCTACCTTGCACATATACAATAATTAATTAATTAAAACTATAAAACTCTTGGAAGAAAATAGGACTGTATCTTCATGATCTTGGATTAGGCTACAGTTTCTTAGATACAATAACAAAAGTACAACAACAAAAATAAAGATAAATTGGACTTAATCAACACTAAAACCTGTGTGTCAAAGGACATCATTAAGAAAGTGAAATGACAATCCACAAAATGAAAGAAAAGGGGTATACCTCAGGGGTAGAGCATCTGACTGCACAAAATGAAAGAAAAATTTTGCAAACGTCTAAAGGATTAGCATCCAGTTCAGCACTCACAGTTCAACAATGAAAAGACAATTCAGTTTTTCAAATAGGCAAAGGATTGGAACAGATATTTCCTCAAAGAAGATATGCAAATTAACATGCAACTGTGCTCCACAGCCTTAATCATCAGGGAAATGCAAATTAAAACCGTAATGAGATACCACTGCACACTCAGCAGAATGGCTAACATTAAAAAAAAAGACATTGAGTGTTGGTAGGGTGTGGAAAGACTGAAACCCGTACACCATTGTAGGATTGTAGATTGCAAATTGTAAATTTATAGGATTGTAGGACTGTAAACTGGTGCAGCTGCTTTGGAAAACAATCACTATTCTTCAAAAGGTTAAACAGAGTTACCCTATGAGCCAGCAGCCGTAAGTGAATGTTCATAGCAGCATTATTTGTTAATAGCCAAAATGTGGAAAAAAACATAAAACAGAAACGGATAAACAAAATGTGATGTATCTGGATGATGGAATATTAAATATTAAAGGAAGGAAGTACCGACTGCAGGTCAAAGAGAGAATGACCTCAGGAGGACTTAATCCACCAACGTGTTGATCTGGGACTTTCAGTCTTCAGAACTGCGAGAAACTCAACTCGCGTCAATTAGTTACAAAAATAAAGGAATGAAGTGCTGATACATGCTACAAGTTGATAAACCTCAAAAACATACTAAATGAAACCAGCCAGACCCACCCCCTCCCCCTCAGAAAAGGCCACATGTTATAAGGTTTCATTAATTTGAAATATAAGAATAGGCAAATCTCTAGAGACAGAAAATAGATTAGTGGTTGCCAGGGAGAGAGAAAGTGGAGAGAGATGGCATATTCTGGAACTAGACAGTGATGATGGTTGCACAACTTTGTGAATATACTAAAAACCATTTAATACATCTTTAGGATGAATGTTATAGTATGTGAATTCTATTTCAATAAAATCATTATTTTAAAAAGCTTTGTGAGGGGCGCCTGGGTGGTTCAGTTGGTGAAGCATCCAGCTTCAGCTCAGGTCGTGATCTTGTGCTTCATGAGTTTCAGCCCAGTATCCGGCTCTCTGCTGTCAGCGCAGAGCCTGCTTCAGATCCTCTGACTCACTCTCTCTCTCTCTCTCTCTCTCTCTCTCTCTGTCCCTTCCCTGTGCTCTCTGTCTCAAAAATAAACAAACATTTTTGAATTTTTAATACCCCTGGTGAGATGTGGTGGGGCCCTAGAGTGACACAGCAGTGCTGATGGAGATATGGATATTCAAGATGAATTCAGGAAGAAGAATTTTGATATGGTGATTGAGCTGTAGGGCATGATGATAAGGAAGAGAAACAAGGCTTCTGAGTATGGAACCCAGAAGAAACAGCTTTGGTGGCAGTGGGGAGGGGTGCAAGGGTGAAGACGGTGAGTTTAGTCTTAGCTATGTTGAGCATGGAGGTGTTTGTGAAAGGGCCAAGGCCGGAAGACCATAGCAGGTGTGAGGCTGAAGCCAGGGACTGGTTGAAGATACAGAGTTGAGAGTCATCAGCATGTACTGGTGGGGGGTGAAGACAAGGAAATGGTTGAGATGAGCTAGAGAGAAGAGGGACGGAGGCAGGGCCTTGCAGATAAACACTAAAGGATTAGCAAGGGAGCGGAAGATGGGGAATCAGGAGCATGTACAGCAAAGAGATCATCTCTGAAGCAGCATCAAGTGCTCCAGAAGGGTCAAATACTGTGAGAATAATAAATCTGAAAGAAAATTTTAGAAAAGTTTTAAATCCCTGGGGTGCCTGGCTGGCTCAGTTGGTAGAGCATGTGGCTCTTGATCTCGGGGTTGTAAGTTCCAGCCCCATGTTGAGTGTAGAGATTACTTAAAATCTTGAAAGAAAGAAAGAAAGAAAGAAAGAAAGAAAGAAAGAAAGAAAGAAAGAAAGAAAAGAAAAGAAAGAAAAGAAAAGAAAGAAAGAAAGAAAGAAAGAAAGAAAGAAAGAAAGAAAGAAAAATATTTGAAATACCAAAAGCTCTATGATGACTTTTGTCCTAAGGCACAATGGCCACGCTGGGAACATTGAATTCTGGTGCAAAGTTTAACGTGCCCCACCCCACTCCCAACAAAAAGATCCCCACTTCTTCCTTCGGTAAAACAAGAAATATATTCTATTTAAGAAAGAATGTTTTTCTGTAGGAAAGAAGAAAGAGAGGGTGTTTCTTTTACTCACAAGTGGTGAGCTTACCCAAAGGTTGAATATCATACTTCAATAAATAAGTTTCTCTCCAGTTCCAGGCAGGTGCTGCCGTGGGGAACTTCCATAAAAGCTTAGGTCTGCCACGGTGTGGTACTTCTGACTTGTGGTGAACTTCAGGTTACATTAAGCATAGATCATGGCCCCACACAGTTCTCCGTAATTCCTTCTCTCATCCCCTGACCCCTACTCCAAGCCCCAGGGTGAAAAGAGCCATGGCACTTTGGGGATAAGTTGCAAAAGCAGTGATAGGGGAAAACCTGTTATAAGATGGCCGACAGGACTGATAGGGGAATACCAGTTCCTGCCTGAAGACTCCCCTTCCAGGTTTTTCTTCCCACCCCACTTACTGCACCCAAACAGACTATATATTGTCCCCTCTGCTTATGCTTGGGACTCAGACCTCTGGAGAGTTATTTCCTCTGAGCCCTCCGGTGGAAAATAAACCTCCTGCCTTCCAAGACCTTTGAGTGCTGCTTGATTCGTCTGCTGTGTGATCCAGACCAGTTTCCATAACAGCAGCATGGCAGAGTCAATAGCTTACCCCCAATACCGATACCTATTCTTTTTTAAATTTTTTTTTAATTTTTATTATTTTTTTAAATTTACATCTAAGTTAGCATATAGTGCAACAATGATTTCAGGAGTAGATTCCTTAATGCCCCTTACCATTTAGCCCATCTGCCCTCCCACAACCCCTCCAGTAACTGTCTGTTTGTTCTCCATATTTATGAGTCTGTTTATGTTTTTGTCCCCCTCCCTGTTTTTGTATTATTTTTTCCCTTCCCTTATGTTCATCTGGTTTTGTATCTTAAAGTCCTCATATGAGTGAAGTCATATGATTTTTGTCTTTTTCTGACTAATTTTGCTTAGCATAATACCCTCTAGTTCCATCCATGTAGTCGCAAATGGCAAGATTTCATTCTTTCTGATTGCAGAGTAATACTCCGTTGTGTATATATACCATATCTTCTTTATCCGTTCATCCATCGTTGGACATTTGGGTTCTTTCCTTACCTTGGCTACTGTTGATAGTGCTGCTATAAACATTCAGGTGCATGTGCCCCTTCAAGACAGCATCCCTGTATCCCTTGGATAAATACCTAGTAGTGCAATTGCTGGGTCATAGGGTAGTTCTATTTTTTTATTTTTTGAGGAACCTCCATACTGTTTTCTAGAGTAGCTGCACCAGTTTGCATTCCCACCAGCAGTGCAAAAGAGATCCTTCTTCTCTACATCCTCCGCAACATCTGTTGTTGCCTGAGTTGTTAACGTTAGCCATTCTGACAGGTGTGAGGTGATATCTCATTGTGGTTTTGATGATGAGTGATGTTGAGCATTTTTTCATTGTCAGTTGGCCATCTGAATGTCTTCTTTGGAGAAGTGTCTATTCATGTCTTTTGCCCATTTCTTCACTGGATTATTTGTTTTTGGGGTGTTGAGTTTGGTAAGTTCTTTATAGATTTTGGATACTAACCCTTTATCTGATGTGTCATTTGCGAATATCTTCTCCCGTTCCGTTGGTTGCCTTTTAGTTTTGCTGATTGTTTCCTTTGTTGTGCAGAAGCTTTATATTTTGATGAGGTCCCAATAGTTCATTTTTGCTTTTGTTTCCCTTGCCTCTGGAGACGTGTTGAGTAAGAAGTTGCTGCAGCCAAGGTCAAAGAGGTTTTTGCCTGCTTTCTCCTCTAGGATTTTGATGACTTCCTGTCTTACATTTTTGTCTTTCATCCATTTTGTGTACGGTGTAAGAAAGTGGTCCAGGTTCGTTTCTCTGCATGTTGCTGTCCAGTTTTCCCAACACCACTTGCTGAAGATACTGTCTTTACTCCATTGGATATTCTTTCCTGCTTTGTCAAAGATTGGTTGGCCATATGTTTGTGGGTCCCTTTCTGGGTTCTCTATTCTGTTCCATTGATCTGAGTGTCTATTCTTGTGCCAGTACCATACTGTCTTAATGATCAGAGCTTTGTAATACAGCTTGAAGTCTGCCCAATACCTATTCTTGTTTGGGTTGTTCAACCCTTCCTAGAGTTCCCTCTAGGAAGAATACAAGACTTCGTTTCCTAATTCAAATTGAGTTTCTGTTACCTGTCATCAAAAGAGTTTTGATTAAATACTCTGCTGTCTTACTTTAGGCTGCCATAACAAAGTACCATGGACTGGGTGGCTTAAATGACAGAAGTTTATTTTCTTACAGTTCTGGAGGCTGGAACTTCAAGATCAGGGTGCCACCATGGCTGGGTTCTGGTGAGAGCTCTCTTCCTGGCTTACAGGTGGCCAATTCTCACTGTGTGCTTACATGGCAGAGGAAAAGACAGTGATCTCTCTCTCTCTTCCTCTTCTTATAAGGCCACAGTCCTATCTGAATAGGGCATCACCCTTATAACCTCATTTAATCTAAATTACCTCCTAAAGACCTTATCTGCAGTGCAGTCATCACATCAGGATTAGGGCTTCAACTTTTGAATTTGGCAGGAAAGCAATTCAGTCTATAGCATCTTCTATTACCTTCACTTGGCCTTGGATAGCTAGGAGAAGGCCCTTATATTCACCCAAAGGAACCAAACAACATCAGATTTCTTCGGCACACAGATGATACTAAAAACTCAAGCACGGCGGTGCTGACTCTCAAGGACAGAGATACACCAGGCTTAGCTAGAAGACAAATCCTTGGATTTCACTGCTTCCTGCTAGGAACAAACAGCCACAGTTTTCTCAAGTAGTAAAAGGATACTTGTAGGGTTGAAAGGTGCACACATAGGAAGGTTCATCCCAGTGTGGTTTGCCTGGTGAAAACTGAAAATATCCTGCATTTCCATCAATAAGGAACTGAACATTAGGGTGCATGCCTACATTAGATACTAGGCAGCCGTTGAAAATCAAGTCAGAAGTATTGTTACTCTGTTACATAGGGATGAGGGATAGAAGCAGGAAAATACTCACCTTTGGCCCAAAAGGCTGACCTATAGCCTACATAGTTCTGATAAAGATCAAATACATGCTGGTTGCTACATTCTCAAAGGGCCTCATGACTGCCTGTACATGTCACTGATAATTAATATCAAGCTGAATGAGAAGCACCAGAGAAATCTTGTGAAAGTACTTTTAAAAGTAGAAATCCAGGGGCGCCTGGGTGGCGCAGTCGGTTAAGCGTCCGACTTCAGCCAGGTCACGATCTCGCGGTCCGTGAGTTCGAGCCCCGCGTCGGGCTCTGGGCTGATGGCTCGGAGCCTGGAGCCTGTTTCCGATTCTGTGTCTCCCTCTCTCTCTGCCCCTCCCCCGTTCATGCTCTGTCTCTCTCTGTCCCAAAAATAAATAAACGTTGAAAAAAAAATTAAAAAAAAAAAAAAAAAAGTAGAAATCCAAAGAAGACATTATGATCTAATACCCCCTGCAGGTCCCCTCCCCTTGAGCACTAAGCATATAGCCACCAGCTTCATTCAGCAAAACTGCAGCTCTGTTTGCCCACAGGTCCTGTCCCCATGCTATAATAAAAGCACCTTTTTGCACTAAGACCATCTCAAGAATTCTTTCTGGACTGTTCTTTCTTGACCTCACATCGCATATGATAGTGGTATTTTGGTTATATAGAAAAATGTTCTTATATGTCTATTTTTTTAAATGTTTTATTTATTTCTGAGAGAGAGAGAGAGAGGAATGAGCAGGAAGGGGCAGAGAGAGAGAGAGACACAGATTCCGAAGCAGGCTCCAGGTCCTGAGCAGTCAGCACAGAGCCTGACGCGGGGCTCGAACCCATGAACTGTGAGATCATGAGCTGAGCTGAAGTCCGTTGCTTAACCAACTGAGCCACCCAGTCTCCCCTATATGTCTATTTTTTTAAGTGTTCTTTAAAAAAAAAAATTAAAAGCTTATTTATTTTGAGAGAGAGAGTAGGAGAGGAGGGGGGGGAAGGGCAGAGAGAGAGAGAGAGAGAGGGAGAGACAGAATCCCAAGCAGGCTCAGGGCTGTCAACACAGAGACGACTTGCTTTGGGGCTCCGATCTCACTAACCATGAGATCATGGCCTGCAGTAGGAAGCCCAGCCAACTGAGCCACCCAGGCACCCCTGTCCTTATATATATGTACCGAAGTATTTACAAGCGATATGATATAAAAAAAGAATATATCAGGTCTTTGTCCCCAGTTCCTAACAAAGTGCTTCAAAAACTCTTGGAATCTCCCAAGTGATAAGAACGTCTTTGTTATTGTAATGAAGTGACTTGTGGTGGGTCCCTAGACGGTCCAGGATGAAGGTGGGTCACCGGAAAGACCAATTCAGGAGTTGTAACTTTGGACCTGACTGATCTCTTAGGAGGGAAAAGGAGCTGGAGATTGGTTTCAATCACATGATCACAGATTTAATCAAGCATGCTTAGTAATGAAACCCTGATCAAAACCCTGGACATTGCGCCTCAGTGGAGCTTCCTGGTTGATGAAGAAATTGATGTGCCAGGAGGGTATCACACCCTGAGTCCATCAAGAGAGGGCATGGGAGCTCTGCCTTCCTCTCAGGCCTCACCCTAGATATAGCCTTTTAAAATAGAACTTTAATCATAAGTGTAGCACTTCCTTGAGTTCTGTCAGTTGTTCTAGCAAATTACTGACCCTGTGGGGGCTGTGGGAACCCCTGAATTTGTAGCCAGTTGGTCAGGAGTGCAGGTGGCCTGGGGATCCCTGAAGTAAAGCTGACATCTGAAATGAAGGTGGTCTTGTGGGAGACTGAGCTCAAGACTGCGGAGTCTGATACTAATTCCAGGTAGTTATTTCAGAATCGAATTATAATTCATCCAGTTGGGGTGGAAACAGAAGAGGTGTTCATGGGGCGCCTGGGTGGCTCAGTCGGTTAAGCGCCAGACTTCGGCTCAGGTCATGATCTCACGGTTTGTGGGTTCGAGCCCCACATCAGGCTCTGTGCTGACAGCTCAGAGCCTGGAGCCTGCTTCGGATTCTGTGCCTCCCTCTCTCTCTTGCCCCTCCCCTGCTTGTGTTCTCTCTCTCTCAAAAAATAAATAAACATGAAAAAAAAATTAAAAAAAAAAGAGGTGTTCCTGAAGTCTATAATTTAGTCTAACAGACATAAGCCACTCCCCACCCCCCATAGATGAAGCAAATATGAGAAAATGTTAATAATTGTTAAATGGGGATTAGTAAAGTGTCATATCATTCTACTTTTCCTTTTTTTTTTTTAAGTTTATTTATCTATTTTGAGAGAGAGAGAGAGAGAGTGGGCAGAAGGAGCAGAGAGAGAGGGAGAGAGAGAGAGAATCTCAAGCAGGCTCTGCACCTATAGTGAGTTTTACTTTCCTTTACTATAGTGCAGAGCCTGATGTAGGGCTTGAACTTATGAACTGTGAGATCATGACCTGAGCTGAAACCAAGAGTCAGACGCTCAACTGACTGAGCCACCCAGGTGTCCCTTTTCTCTCTACTTTTCTATATGTTAGAAATTTTCCAAATTAGACACAGGGCCAACATGGCGGAGAAGTAGGGGGATCCAAAGTTCCCTCATCTCACAAACAAAGCAGTGTTGAATCTAAAGTACTTTGAACTCTGAGAGTCCGGGAGGAAAAGAAACAGTCGCTTCCAGGGACCCACCGGGACAACCTGGCGGGCCATAGGGCTACTTCAATGAACAAATCAAAGCACACCTAGTGGAGTGTTCAAAACATCACTACGAGTAGGGAGATAAAGTAACCAAATTCACAGAAACAGAGAGCAAGTAACACTCTCCAAAAAACACCTGCTGAAGGGCCAGGCCGTGGACAGTGTATGACCCCGCTTTAATATGGTAGTGCTCGCAGGTATGGGACACATCACAAGCTTTTAAAACACATAAGGGACAGAAAACTAGCCAAAATGATGAAACGGAAGAAGTCTCCTCCAATGAAATTTTCCAAATTAAAAAAAAAAAAAAAGTCAAAACCAGGGGGAGAATCATGTCAATTTTTATTTATTCACATGACAAGATGTCAGAAAATATTATTAGAAACATAAACAGATTGTGCCCAGCCTATGAAAATACCCATTGATATAAAATTGCATCTATATTTGTACATAAGCAAGGAGAGGTGTCTGTGAGGCTATTCACCAAAATGTTAACAATGGTTATTTCTAGTGATGGGATTTTGAGCGGCTTATACTTTCTTATCACTACTTGACATATTCCATATTTCTTTATTTTTTGGCTACTCCTCCATTAACACGTAGGCTGTATATAGACAGGGGCTCTATTTTGGTCACTATTCTATCCCCAGTGCTTTGAAAGGTGCCTGGCAAATGGCAGGTACAAAATAATTATTTGTTGTATGCATTAATGGTATATAAATAATAATGATTATATAACTTGAATTTTCTTTATAATGATGATTGACATTTTTGACAAACATATTCGATCAAAAACAATACAGCTGGGATGCCTGGCTGGTTCCGTCAGTAGAGCATGGGACCCTTTTTTTTTTTTTTTTAAGTTTATTTTAAGAGTGAGTGTGCAAGCACATATGCATGGGAGAGGGGCAGAGAGAGAGGGAGAGATTCCAAAGTAGGCTCTATGCTGCCTGGATGCAGGGCTTGATCTCACGACCCTGAGATCATGACCTGAGCCAAAATCAAGAGTCCGACTTAAGTCACTTAACTGACAGCTGCCTCTCGACTCTTCATCTCAGGTTCGTGAGTTCAAGCCCCACTTTGGGCGTGGAGCCTACTTAAAAAAGAAATAAAAAGATAAAAAACCAACAGCTGTTTTTTTTCCCAAATGATACTATAAACGCGAAAAAGTCATAACCATCAGGGAACCGGTGTTTACTAAATCTTGGTGGCTAGTTGCCAAGAAAAGGCTGCACAACCCAAGTCTCTCCTGGCCCTTCTCCTGACTACTCAGCCCTTGGGACACATGTTCTAGACCAAATGCTTTCCAGCTTCACAATCCGAGACAGCTATAAACCCAGCATCGAACAAATCTCTTTTCCCTCAATTAAATCCACATGCAGGGGCGCCTGGGTGGCGCAGTCGGTTAAGCGTCCGACTTCAGCCAGGTCACGATCTCGTGGTCTGCGAGTTCGAGCCCCGCGTCAGGCTCTGGGCTGATGGCTCAGAGCCTGGAGCCTGTTTCCGATTCTGTGTCTCCCTCTCTCTCTGCCCCTCCCCCGTTCATGCTCTGTCTCTCTCTGTCCCAAAAATAAATAAACGTTGGAAAAAAAAAAATTAAGAAAAAAAAAAAATCCACATGCAGGGCTCATGCGCTGAGGACAGCGTCTGCTTTTGCCCAGCTCTCCCCTCAGAAGTGCCCTCAGTCCTGGCCAACCTTTCACCCGATTTTACTTGCAAAGCAAATTCAAACTGGTGGAAGAGGCTGGGGGGGGGGGCGGTGGTGGTGGTGGTGAATAGAGATCATGCCTTTCTTTTTAATTTTTTTCAGATCACAAATGTCTGTGGAATAATGAAAGCACAAATTAACTGCTTACAGTCCAAAGAAGCCTTGTTTAAAGATGTTCTGAGGGACAATTCTGATACATTGTGTGGGAAAGCACTGAATCAGTTTGAATTGTTCTCAACATTAACAAAGTGGGAGGTTTATTTTATTTTATTTTATTTTATTTTATTTTATTTTATTTTTATCATTATCTTGTGCCTGGTATCCTGCAGTTCAGAGACCAAAAAAGGGAGATATGTTTTAGCAAAGGAAATACATTCCTGCACAGAGAACCCAGGGGCAATGGAGAAAAAACACACAGTTCAGCAAAGGGTCCACCAAGCTGCCCCTGAATCCTCCTCTTTTGTTTCCTGCAAAGTCTTCCTCTGTTGAGCTCTTCTCTTTGGAAGCCAGACATTGGGGTGGAGGGAGGAGCTTTCTCTCAACAAGATTACTTTTTGTAAGACATATTATATCTACATTTCTTGACACTTAGCCCAGGTTTTTCAGGTTTTTAAGCAATGCATTGGGACTGGTGTGATTCAAACTGTTGCCCAGTCAGGCACTTCCAGAAGAATGCACTTCCTCGAAAATGCAGAAGGCCTCACTCTCTCTCTCTCTCTCTCTCTCTCTCTCTCTGTCTCTCTCACACGGCTTGGTAGAAAGAGGGCTGTCTTAAAATCAGACCCCCTGGTGCCCATCCCAACGCCATTTTTTTCTAGCCATGTGACTCTAGCTGAGTAACTATTTTCCTTAGCTGGCCTCTCCGGCCTAAAGGGGTCATGATAGTTACCTACCACACATAAAGAGGACCACATAAGATAATGTGAGAGTGCCTTGGAATTGGCCTAGCAGAAACAACTGTTAAAGTAGTTAAATACCATTTTACACATATGTGAAGTCCAACAGTCACTTCTGGTCTTGTTGAGAGACTTAGAAATCACAAGTTTTGGGGCGCCTGGGTGGTGCAGTCGGTTAAGCGTCTGACTTCAGCCAGGTCACGATCTCGCGGTCCGTGAGTTCGAGCCCCGCGTCAGGCTCTGGGCTGATGGCTCAGAGCCTGGAGCCTGTTTCCGATTCTGTCTGCCTCTCTCTCTGCCCCTCCCCCGTTCATGCTCTGTCTCTCTCTGTCCCAAAAATAAATAAACGTTGAAAAAAAATTAAAAAAAAAGAAATCACAAGTTTTTACCCTCATCAAAAGGCTTTTCAAATACTGGAGGAACAGTGTATTTAATGAACTTCCCAGGCAGTAAACAAACCAAAGGCTTGGTTCATCCATGAGCCAAGCAGCTGTCACACCTGTCACACTGCCTGCATCTCCCCGCTTCTCTGCGCTTATCGGCCAGTTCTTGCTTCCTGAAGAATTTAGGTATTGAGATCCACTTCTGACTCTCACCTTCCCTCCACTCTGCTTAGTGACCACTGAGCACATACCTGCTTTCGTTCCAAGCTGCTGGATCTCAACTGCAGGACTTCTTTCCATGAACAAACCCCAAGCCCTCATCATCCCCCAGCCTTCTAGATCTCTCTACAACCTCAGACATTCCAACTTCCCTCTTCCCCCAACGTCCAAATAATTCGCCTTTCAGGACTCCGACCTCCATGGTCGACCCCTCTCTACTCGTTACTTTGATTCTCCCTGGTCCTATCAACCCAGCTGCACGCTAAAATCACCTGGGAGAACTTTAATTTTGGCCTTGAGTACCTCCTTAGACCAGTTAAATCAGAAACCCTGGGGCTAGGGCTGGAGGTCCAATCTGGGTACTTTAGAGCTTTCAGGTGATTCTAATATGCAACTAGGTTAAAGGTCATGCCTTTGTTTTTGTTACAAAAGTTTCTCAGCAGGAGAGCTACTGGCATTTGGGGCACAATTCTTCCTTGTGTAGTTTTGACTCAAGTATCACAGAATGTTGCTAGCACACTCCAGACATGGTGACAACCAAAAATGCACCAAACATCTCCAAATACCCCCATTTGGGAGTCTCACCACCTCCTCTTTCTTTTTTGCACCCTCCCTTCTCCCCCCTGAAGGCCCTTCCCTTCCTGCCTTGGCCTTCAGTTCTCAGGTGACCAACTGTAGCTTGCTCAGGACGAAGGGGTTTCCCAGGACGTGAGACTTTCGGCACAAAAGTAGGAAAGTCCCAGCTAAATCATGATGGTTAGTCACCCTAGATTTTCTTCTGTCACCTCCCATAAAGGATATTCATTGTTTTTTCTTCCCTTCTGAGCCCCAACCTTCCACCTTTCAAAGGTTATATTGAGAGCAACCTTGAGGAGGTTGCTAACACAAACCAGGCCACCTGAGTTTCTCCCTCAGACTCTGCAATTGGAACTGGATGCTAGTCTCAATTTGGCTAGTGCTAAAAAAAAAAAAAAATTAAATTTGGGAATCGTTGGTGGCCATTTTCTACCTTGAAAACTACAGTGGGCTGTGGGGAGAATGGGGAGTGTGGAGAGTCTGTCTGTAGCAACAGAGAGACATATGACCGGAAAGAACAGAGGTGAGGTGAATCTTCCTGGCTTCCCCACAGTGCTCAAGTGATTTTCGAACTTGAGACTGTACCAGTATCCATCACCAGAGGGTTCCTTAGAACACAGATTGTTGGGCCCCATGCCCAGAGTTTTCAATTCAGTAGGTCTGGGTGTGGCCCAGAGATCTGATTTTCTAAGAAGTTCTCTGGTGGTGTTGATGCTGGAAGTTAGAGACTCCTGCTCTGGGCCAGAGTCCTCAAAGAGTCTTTTGAGAGCCCAAAAGACACAGCCCTGCCCTAGAGTTACATGAGTCTTGATCTTTCCAATAAATTTTTCCCCCCTAAATAGCTTTACGGAGATATAATTCACATACCATGCAATTCACCCCTTCAAAGTATATAATTCAGAGATGCCTGGGTGGCTCAGTTGGTTAAGCGTCCGACTCTTGATTTTGGCTCAGATCATGATCTCACAGTCGTGAGACTGAACCCAATGTGGGGCTCGGTGCTGGACTGAGCCGTGGAACCTGCTTGGGATTCTCTCTCTCCCTCTGCTCCTCCCTGGTTCACGAGGGCGCGTGCGCATGCTCGCATGCTCTTTCTCTAAAAAAAAAAAAAAAGATAAATTGTACAATTCAATGATTTTTAGTAGCTTCACAGAATATGCACAACCATCACTAGTCAATCTTAAAACACTTCATCACCTCGGAAGAAATCCCATCACTTTTATTCCTCTTCTTACCTGCTTCCCTCCCCATCCCAGCTGTAAGCAAACACTTATCTACTTTCTCTACAGAGTTGACCCTTGAACAGCATGGGTGTTAGAGGCACTGACTCCCTGAACAGTTGAAAATCTGCAATTTCACTTTTGATTCCCCGAATACTTAACTATTAATAGCCTATTGTTGACTGGAAGGCTTACCAATAACATAAACAGTTGATTAACACTTACTTCGCATGTTAGGTATATTATGTATGCTCTATTTTTATAATAAAGCTAGAAGAAATGTTAAGAAAATCCTAAGGAAGAGTGCGTGGGATGATGCTCTTACAAAAGAGACCACAGAGCTCCCCAGCGTTTTCTGCCACGCGAGGACACAATGAGAAGAAGGGAGCCCTCACCTGACCATGTTGGGACCCTGATCTCAGACTTCCAGCTTCCACCACTGTGAGAAATAAAATTCCGTTGTCTGTAAGCTGCCCAGTCTGTGGTACTTTCTTACAGCAGCTCCAACGGACAAAGACAGGGTCCTCTGAAGCATTTTTAACTTCGTGGAAGTCCGATTTATCTACTTGTTGTCGCTCATGCTTTGGGTGAGGAATCCTTTGCCAAATCCAAGATCATGAAGATTTACCCTTACGTTTTCTTTTCGGAGTTTTATAGCTTCATATTTTACATCCATTTTGAGGTCATCTTTGGATACTGTGTGAGAACTTCGTTCGTTTGCTTGTGTGTCATCAGTTTTTCCAGCAGCATGTGTTGAAAAGATTCTTCTTTCCCCATTAAGTGATCTTGCACCCTTGTTGAAAATCAGCTGACCGTCGATGGGTGGGTTTACTTCTGGACTCACACATCTATTCTATGGGTCTGTAACTATTTTTATGCCGATATCACACTGTGTTGATTGCCATTGCTTTCTTGTAAGTTTTGAAACTGAGAAGTGTGATCCTTCTGTTACTTCTTTTTTCAAGATTGTTTTGGCTTCTCTGTGTCCCTTACTATTCAATATAAATTTTACAATTAGCTTGTTAATTTCTACAAAGAAGTCAGCTCGGACACTGATAGAGATTACACTGAATCAGACCAGTTTGGGAATATCCCCACCTTAAAAAACTCAGGTAAATAAGGGCCACCTGGGTGGCGCAGTCAGTTAAGTGTCCGACTTCAGCTCAGGTCATGATCTAGCAGTGTGTGAGTTTGAGCCTCACAGCGGGCTCTGTGTTGACAGCTCAGAGCCTAGAGCCTGCTTCAGAATCTGTGTCTCCCTCTCTCTCTGACCCTCCCCTGTTCACACTCTGTCTCTATCTCTCTCAAAAGTAAATAAACATTAGGGGCATCTGGGTGGCTCGGTCGGTTAAGCATCAACTTCGGCTCAGGTCGTGATCTCACGGTTCGTGAGTTCGAGCCCCGCGTCGGGCTCTGTGCCGTCAGCTCGGAGCCTGGAGCCTGCTTCAGATTCTGTGTCTCCCTCTCTCTTTGCCCTTCCCCTGCTCACACTGTCTCTCTCGCTCTCAAAAATAAATAAAAAACATTAATTAAAAAAATTTTTTTAAATAAACGTTAAAAAAATTCATGTAAATAACATCTTCTATGCCACAAGAGAGTCCTGTTCATTTTAAGATTAAAATGATGATTTTTTTCAAGATAAGCCTTTACCATATGATCCAGCATTTTTATTTCTGGGTATATATCCAAAAGAACCGAAAGTAGGAAGCTGAAAAGTTACCTGTGTTGAACATGAACCCATGTTCATAGCAGCATTATTCATAATAGTCAAGAGGTTAAAGCAATTCAAATGTCCACCAGCAGATGAATGGATTAATAAAATGCAGTGTATCCATACAATGGAATATTACTCTGCCTTAAAGAGGAAGGAAATTCTGACATGTGCTACAACATGGATAAACCTTGAAGACATTAAACTAAGTGAATTAATCTGATCACAAAAGATAAATACTGTGTGATCCACTTATATATCTAGGGTACTCAAATTCATAAAAACAGGAAGTAGAATGGTGGTTGCCTAGAGCTGGGCAGAATGGGAAGTTGTTGCTTTCTAATTTTTTTTAATGTTTATTTATTTTTGAGAGCTAGAGAGAGACAGGACACAAGCAGGGGAGGGGCAGAGAGAGACACACAGAATGTGAAGCAGGCTCCAGGCTCTGAGCTGTCGGCACAGAGCCCGACGCGGGGCTTGAACTCACGAACCGTGAGATCGTGACCCGAGCCAAAGTCGGACGCCTAACCGACTGAGCCACCCAGGCACCCACGGGGCATTGTTGTTTAATGGACATAGACTTTCAGCTTTGCAAGATTAAAAGATGTGGGAGATTGGTTGCACCACATTGTAGATATACTTAACTGCACAGTTCAGTACACTTAAAAATGGTTTAGATGGTAAATTTTATGTAATGCATTATTTACTTATTTTTTATTTTATTTTTTTAATGTTTATTTATCTTTGAGAAAAAGAGAGAGAGAGAGAGACAGGGTGTGAGCAGCAGAGGGGCAGAGAGAGAGGGAGACACAAAATCCGAAGTAGGCTCCAGGCTCTGAGCTGTCAGCACGGAGCCCAACGCGGGGCTTGAACTCATGGATCCTGTGATCATGACCTGAGCTGAAGTCAGAGGCTTAACCGACTGAGCCACCCAGGTGCCCCTATGTAATGCATTTTTTAACACAAAGAAAAGATCATTTAGAAATTTAAAAAATTAAAAGAAGGCCTTATGATTTTATTAAAAGAAGCAATTAGTGTCTAGATTCAGCTAGAGCCAAATATACTTCTTGGTTTAATTTGTGGAAATGTTTATACAGTCAAATTTTAATTATTCTGTAGGGACTTCTCTGCCCCGAGAATCATCCTAGTCCCCAAGCTGACAATAAACAGAAACTGAGACGGAAGGATAGAACTATATGACTCTCAGTGTGTTTCTGTCATGCCAGGTGGGCCTTTCTGGGTCACCACCTATTGTGTCTCAGGATTTTTTTTAAGTTTATTTATTTATTTTTTGAGAGAGAGAGAGAGAGAGAGAGAGAGAGCAGAGGAAGGGCAGAGAGAGGGGGAGATAGAGAATCCCAAGGAGGCTCCATACCATCCGTGCAGAGCCCAATGTGGGGCTTGATTCCACAAACCCATGAGATCATGACCTGAGCCGAAATCAAGATCCAAAGGCTCGACCAACAGAGCCACCCCAGGCACCCCTGTGTCCCAGGATTTAAGATGCATTCTACTGTGTCACTCAGCATACGTTAAGGATTAGGCTTTATTAGGTAAGAGGAATTCTTACAAGGCTGGATCAACAAGCAAAGAGAAAGCAGGGGTCCCGCATCTATCTATGACCCGATAGAGTGGTATGCTGGGGTCAGGGTCCTCTGCTGGATCCACAGAACACGTCTATGTTCTGCCGAAGGGACATTGCCTCTCTTTTTTACCTTGTTCTCTCAGTGCTGATGAATCAGGAAAGAACGAGTTGACAAATGTCTGACCAAACAAATGGCTGGAAATACCAGCCTTTGGAGCATTCAGTGTACCATTCCCTTCCCCGAGTTCACATAACAAATGTTCAAAGGCTCAGCGCAATAACGTTGCCCCTGCGCTACGTTTGTATTTCTCCTTAATAACAGGATCACCGTGTCCCCCGTGTCTGTATATGCCATGGGGAAAAGCAGCAACAAAGGAAAATCAATCAGAATTTTTAACAAAAGAAGGGCCAGCAGCAATGGACCCTCCCACCAAGAAGAAACCACAGTGAAGTTATTTCCCAGACAGCTCTAAAGTTCTCTCTCTCCTAGAAACAGCTACCCAGCCAATTTTCGGCACATCTCCACCCTTGTCCCAAATACAAATGAAAGCAAACACTTACCTATGCTTACCGCGTGCCAGGAACTGATCCAAGCTTTTTACATATATTAACTCATTTAATCATCACACCAACCCGGCGAGGAAAGCACTAATTTTATGCCCATTTCATTTATTTATTAAATTTTAAAAAATTGAGTATAATTGATGCACAATGGTGCATGAGTTTGGGCATACAACACGGTGTTTTTTTTTTTTTTAATGTTTATTTATTTTTGAGACAGAGACAGAGCATGAACGGGGGAGGGTCAGAGAGAGAGGGAGACACAGAATCTGAAGCAGGCTCCAGGCTCTGAGCTGTCAGCACAGACCCCGACACGGGGCTCGAACTCACGGACCGCGAGATCATGACCTGAGCCAAAGTCGGACGCTTAACCGACTGAGCCACCCAGGCACCCCAACACGGTGTTTTGACAAGTCTATACACTATGCTGGGCTCCCCACAAATGTAGTATCTGTCACCATACAACACTATCCCAATTTCATTGACTATATTCCTTATGCTGTGCCTTTATGCCCATTTTATAGATAAGGCAACTAAGGCATATAAAGGTAAATGAACGTGAGTCAGGAGAGAAAAACCAGGACTGGAACCCAAAGAGTTTGTCCCAGAGTCTGTGCTTTTTTTTTTTTTTTTTTAATGTTTATTTATTTTTGAGAGAGAGATAGAGTCTGAGCAGGGGCAGGTAGAGAGAGGGAGACACAGAATTGGAAGCAGGCTCCATGCTCTGAGCTGTCAGCACAGAGCCGGACGCAGGCTCAGACTCACCAACAGTGAGATCATGACCTGAGCTGAAGTCAGACGCTTAGCTGACTGAGCCACCCGGATGTCCAGACAGAGTCTGTGCTTTTAACCACCAAACTAAATCAGAAGTAAGACGCTGTGCTAAGTTCTGCAGGAGTCTTATATATGCATCATCCTAGGACCTGGACAGCCTTAGGGAGAAGAGCACCAATGAATGTGGCGAGAAAGGGGGTGCACCCTGGAATAGAGCAATGTGGATGGGAGAAATTGAAGAGCAAAATAAGTTTTAGGGAGTACAGCTGGGAGGGAGCTTTCGGGTGAAAAAACGCTGACATGACAAAGGTGAAACAGCAGAGTATTGTAAAGTTCTCTGGATTCTTTCAAAATAGTTTTATTGAGGGGCACCTGGCTGGCTCAGTCCGTGGAGTGTGCGACTCTTGATCTCTGGGTTGTGAGTTTGAGCCCCACGTGGGATGTAGAGATTACTCAAAAATAAAATCTTAAAAAGATAGCTTTATTGAAGGATAATTGACACACAATAAGTTACACCTGCTTAAAGTGTAGACTTTGACAAACTGTGACATATGCATACAACTGTGAAACCACAGCCACGGTCAAGATAACGAAAGTAAACATTATCACCAACAGTTTCCTTGTGCCCTTTTGTAAACCCTCTCTGCACCTCCCTCCAGACTCTCCATCT
The DNA here is from genome assembly GCF_022837055.1 of Prionailurus viverrinus. Lineage (NCBI taxonomy): Eukaryota > Metazoa > Chordata > Mammalia > Carnivora > Felidae > Prionailurus > Prionailurus viverrinus. Next base: position 145,900,794 of record NC_062562.1, read on the forward strand.
GGTAGTCCAGAATCTGCTTTCATAACTTTAGATTATTTTACGTTTTCTAGAATTTTTTAAGAAATAGATTATACATTATTTACTCTTTTTTTTCCTTTTGGTCTGGTTTCTCTCACTGGGTATGATTATTTGAGACTCATCATGTTGTTGTTTATCAATAGGTTATTCCTCTGATAAGGGACTTGTATCTACAAGATGAAAAGAACTCTTGTAAGCAGTTAATAAAAGACAAGTAATCCAATTAAATGAGGGGCAAAGGACCTGAACAGGCATTTCTCCAAAGAAGATACACAAATGCGCATGGAAAGATGGTCAATAGTCATCAGGGAAATGCAAGTCAAAACCATAATGAGATACTACATTACACGCCCTAGGATGGCTGTAATGAAAAAGTCAGATAATAACAAGTGTTAGAGAGTATATAGAGAAATTACAACCCACACACAACTACTGGTAGGAATATAAAATGGCGCAACCACTTTGGAAAACCGTCTTGCGATTCCTCAAAAAGTTACGTATACAGTTACCATTTGACCCAACAATTCCACTCCTAAGCACACACCCAAGAGAAATGAAAACGTATGTACTCACAGCTTACACACAAATGCATACTGCAACATCAGTCATAATAACCAATATGTGGAAACAACCCAAATGCCCACCACATGAAGAATGGATAAACAAAATGTATAATCCACACAATGGAATAGTATTCAGCACCGAAAGGAATGAAATGGTGTTGCATGCTAAAGCATGGATGAATCTTTTTTTTAAAATTTTTTTTTAACGTTTATTTATTTTTGAGACAGAGAGAGACAGAGCATGAATGGGGGAGGGGCAGAGAGAGAGGGAGACACAGAATCAGAAGCAGGTTCCAGGCTCTGAGCCATCAGCCCAGAGCCCGACGTGGGGCTGGAACTCACAGACCGCAAGATCGTGACCTGAGTTGAAGTCGGACGCTTAACCGACTGAGCCACCCAGGCGCCCCATAAAGCATAGATGAATCTTGATAACATTATGCTAAGTGAAAGAAGCCAGACACACTAACGCACAAAAAAACATACTGCATGATTCTGTTTTAATGTTAAATGTCGAGAACTGGCAAATGTGTAGAGACAGGAAGTAGATTAGTGGTTGCCTAGGCCTGGGGGTGAGAAATTGAAGGCGATTGCTAAAGAGAACAGGGTTTCTTTGTGCAGTGATGAAAGTGTTCTCAAATTGTGGTAACGGTTGCACAACTCTGAATACATGAGAAACCATCAACTGGTACCCTTAAAATGGGTGAATTTCATTATATGTGAATTATATCTCGCGAAGGCTGTTATAAAAAATCGTTTATTTCTTTTTATTGATGAGTAGCATTTCATTGTTTGAATATACTTCAGTTTGCTTACCCACTTATCTGTTGATGGCGATTTGGTTTGTTTCCAGTTTGGGGCTGTTCAAAATAAAGCTGCAGGGTGCGCCTGATGGCTCAGTCAGTTGAGTGTTTAGACTCTTGATTTTCGGCTCAGGTCATGACCTCCCGGGTCACGAGATTGAGCCCTGCGTCCAGCTCTGCTCTCACAGCGCAGTCTGCCTGGGATTCTCTCTCCGTCCTTCCCATGCTTGCGTGCTCTCTCTCTCTCTCTCAAAATAAATAAATAAACTTAAAAAGAAATTAAGCTGCTATGAACATTCATATACAAGTCTTTGTATAGAATATGCTTTCTCTGCTCCTAGGTAAATGCACAGGCGCAGAACGGCCGGATCATGTGGCAGGTGTATGGAACTTTTTAAGAAACTATCAAATGGTTTTCTAAAGTGGTCGTACCGTTTTACATTCCCACCAGCAGTTTAATGAGAGTTCCAGTTCTTCCATACCCTTGTCAACTCTTGGTATAATTGGTCTTTTTAATCAGACATCCTACTAGGTATGTAGCAATATCTCATTGTGACTTTTTTTTCAAAATAAGCTCCAGGCGCAGTGTGGAACCCAATGCAGGGCTTGAACTCACAACCCTGAGATCGAGACCTGAGTTGAGATCAGGAGTCAAATGGTTAACTGACTGAGCCACCCAGGTGCCCCTTTTGTTGTGACTTTAATTTGCATTTCCTGGGGCACCTGGGTGGCTCAGTAGGTTAAGCATCCCACTCCAGCTCAGGTCATGATCTCACAGATTGTGAGTTCGAGCCCCACATGGGGCTCTGTGCTGACAGCTCGGAACCTGGAGCCTGCTTCAGATTCTGCATCTCCCTCTCTCTCTGTCCCTCCCCCACTCGCACTCCATCTCTCTGTCTTTCAAAAATAAATAAACAATAAAAAAATCTTTTTAAATTTGCATTTCCTTAATGACTAATGATGTTTAACATCTTCTCATACGCTTATTGGTCATCCATGTATTTTCTTTGGTGAAATGTCTGTTTATCTCTTTTGTCCACTTAAAAAAATTAAGTGATCTGTGTCATTATTGAGTTTTCAAAGTCCTTTATACAGTCTAGACACAATTTATTTTTTAATTTTTTTTTTTTTTAACATTTATTCACTTTTTGAGAGACAGAGACAGAGTGTGAGCAGGGCAGAGGGCAGAGAGAGAGGGAGACACAGAATCGGAAGCAGGCTCCAGGCTCCGAGCTGTCAGCACAGAGCCCGACACGGGGCTTGAACTCACGAACTGTGAGATCATGACCTGAGATGAAGTCGGACGCTCAACCGACTGAGCCACCCAGGCGCCCCTAGACACAAGTTCTTTGTCAGATAAGTGTTTTGCAAATATTTTTTTCCCAGTCTGTGATTTGTTTTTTCATTCTTCTCACAGAACAGAAGGTTCCTGTTTTTTTTTTTTTAATGTATTTTTAGAACAGGAGTTTTAATTTTGATAAAGTCCACTTTATCGCATTTTTCTTTTATAGATTGTGCCATATCTACAAAATCTTTGTTTAATTACAGGTCACAAAGATTTTCTCCTCTGTTTTCTTCCAATAGTTTCATAGTTTCAGATTTTACATTTTGGTCTATGATCTCTTTTGACTTAATTTTTGCGTGTGTTATAAGGTATGGATTGAAGTTCGTTTTTTGCATATAAAGATCCAATTCTTCCAGCCTCATTCATTGAAACAACTATCCTTTCTCTGTTGAATTGCCCTTTTAAAAATCAATTCTTGTCACTATATACATATACATATTTTTTCTCTGTTCACTACCATGGTCTATCTTGAGGTCAGTAGCCCACGATCTTAATTACTATTGTTTTATAGGAAGTCTTGAAATCCGGTAATGTTAGTTCTCCAACTTTGTTATTCTCTTTCTTTTTGTTTCTTTGTTTATTTTGAGAGAGAGAGAGACAAAGTGCGCGGTGGGGAGAGGGGTAGAGAGGGAGGGAGAGAGGGAAAATCCCAAACCGGCTGGGCTCAGTGCTCAGGGAGGATCCCACGACCCTGAGATCAACCTGAGCTGATGTCAAGAGTCGGATGCTTAGCTGACTGAGCCACCTGGGAGCTCGGGTTCGTCTCTTTCAAAGTTGTTTTGGCTATTCTAGATCTTTTTCATTTTCAAATGAATTTTAGACAGTTTGTCAATTTCTACATTTGTTGTTGTTGTTTGGAGAAGACACAGGAATACAGCTTGTTAATGAAGAAAGCAGGGGTCTGAGGTCAGTGTGCTTAGGTTCAAGACCCAGCTTTATCTCTTCATAGCTGTTTGGCTTTGAGCAAGTTACCTAACTTCTCTGCAACTCTGCTTCTCATTCATAAAGCGGAGATAACAGCATTAACAATCTCATGGGGCTGTGATGGGGCTTAAGTGAAACAATGCATATAATGCCGAGGGACTGAAAATACAGACAATGGACAGACCATATATGACAACGGAACTCTGACCCACAGCCTCTGCAGCAACTAGTCTAGGAAGCCAGATCACAACCTCTGCACCAATCGGCTGAGAACAGTCAGGACTTGACCAAGTCAGTGAGTGCCAACTTCCCTAATTTTTGCCCGGGCTTCCAGCTCAGAGAAATCTGAGGAAGCAAAATATGCTCCCCAAACCAGTCACGTAGGATGCCCCATTTCTAGTCAGCCCACCTCCAGCTTTCCCAATGCCCAGAACCTTCCATCGGAGCACACCTGAAGTCTTCCCCATTTTCACTGTAAAGCTTTTCCACTCCCCTGCCTTTGAATCTCTGCCAAATGCAAACGACAGTGGCTACCTCTCCGGCTATAGCCAAGCTTGGAATAAACAGCTTCGGTGGTATCTTCTCATTTGGGGGATCTTCATTTATTTCCACAGTGCTTAATACTGTGTTCTTGGAGTTTAACGGGTGCCCTATAAATTTTATAGAGAGTGGCAGAATTGTTTTTTTTTAATGTTTATTTATTTGAGAGAGAGAGAGAGAGAGAGAGAGAGAGACAGAGTGCAAGCAGGGAAGGGGCAGAGAGAGGGAGACACGGCATCCAAAGCAGGCTCCAGGCTCTGAGCTGTCACAGAGCCCCATGCAGGGCTCGAACCCACGAACTGTGAGATCATGACCCGAGCCAAAGTCGGGTGCTTAAAGAACTGAGCCACCCAGGTGCCCCAGAATTGTTTTGTCAAGTGAAATTTAAGACAGAATCCCAATGTATAAAACAGATAAAAGTGGCTTTCAATAATTTATCTAAGCCAGCCAGTGCTAACACTGGTGGTGTTCTCAGTAATATTAAAAGGGGATAATGAGTGAAAGTTGTGGACACGGTATTTTTTAAAATCCTGATTCACACCATAAAAGTGGTAAACACTAACGGGTTTTTTTTTCCTTTCCTTTAAGCGGATCCCCTTACAATCACTTATTTGCAGAACCCCCAAACACGTCTTCAAAACTCTAGGGCTCTCAGGAATATGGAGTAAAAACTGCAGATGTGAGATCAGGGTGCAGGGTCACGTTGGGCAAGTCACTGACTTCTTCTGTCTCAGTTTTGTTTCTCCCCCTGCAGATTGAGGAGGCTGAAGTGAGTCGGAACCCAAAATTCAGTGTGCATCGACCAGTGTGTAGTGAAGGGGGATGCAGTAGTGTGCTGTGTGCCTGTTTAAAAATGCAAGTTTTCTGGTCCACGTTATGGGTCTAACTCAGTAAATCTGGGGTGGCGCCCTCCCGGAATCTACATTGTAAACACGCACCCAGCTGATTTGGATGCTGGTGATCCACGTGCACAACCCAAGAAACCCAGGAGTATTTGGTCTTCTAGGCCCCCTCTGGCTCTGGCATATGTCGCTCAGGCTGAGTTGGTGAGGTCTCAGGAACGGAACAAGGGGAGAGGAAAAGTGGAGGGGAACATCTCTCAACAGGGAAAATGTTGATAGGGAGTGTTTTAAAAAGCCCACTGTATCAATATACCCTTTTTGAAAGCCCCCACGACTGTGGTCCAGAGAGAGTTGGATTCCCGGCTTTGGTCTCCAAAGAGACCTTGAGAAGACAATGCACATTTTATTCTCCATTAGCCCCCCGAACAAACCACTCCCAAACTTTCCAACCCCACGCCCCAGATTTGAATACACCAGAGATAAACTGCAATGTGCAAAACGCCTCCCTGCCCTCCTGCTCCCCGATCCCCCCCCCCCCCCCCATGGATCACCTGGGGTAGGAGAAGACAAAGGAGGATTTGCACAGTCTGGGGTCGGGTTCTCAAAACTAGATTAAACGCTAGGCCATTGGGCGCTCAGGCCGAATCCACTCAATCCAGCCGTTGACACCCTCGGCGTGGCCATACCGCCCTCTTGTGGCGGAAATCGGGATTCGGCCCGGCGAGGAGAACAAGCGCCAGGGGCAGAAACAGCCCACAAGGACCCCAAGTCCTTCCATTCCAAGGTTGGGTAAGAGAAGGAGAAAAATAAGATACCACCAGAGAGACACTCTCCATTGTCTCTTTCTCCTTCACCTTTCCTTTCTGCCTCCCCAAACCAGTCCTTCCACTTAGCTTTACCCTCGATGAATATCTTTTTTGTAATGCCTTGCAGGTTACGGGGTTCTTCACCAATAAATACCCTCTCATGTGATCCATTCTGACTCCCTTTTCACGTCACCTCTCTTCCCCTTAGAGAATGAGAAGGCAAAACTGAAAAATAACCCGTGTCAATGCCTTTCTTGTATTTTGCATAAGGGTAGACGCGCGGACACCCTTATTCTTGGGTTACAGGATCTTTGAGCTCTCTATGTTCATGACCTTAACACCTGTAGGAGCCCATTAACTTTGTTCTGCCTTGTGGTCACAAACAGAACTTGAAACTTGCCAGGGCTTGGTCACTAGGAAAAAAGAAAGCAACTCATAGGACTAAAGCAGTACAAGCCCCGATAAACAATTATGTTTTTTGTTTAACTTTTTAAAGATTAATCAAATTATAATAAGAATAGAAACATGCTCAAGCCCTAAACGTACAGTTCAATTCGTTTTGACAAATTGAGTGCATGTGTAACCTGCATCCGTACCAAGAAACAGAACATTACCAGCAGTCCCCTAATGCCCTCCTCATAACCCCATCCAATCCTAACTCACCTCTAAGGTAACTGCTATTCTGACTTTTTTTTTAAAGTTTATTTATTTTGAGAGAGAGAGAGAGCAGGTGAGCGACAGAGAGAAAGAGAATCCCAAGCAAGCTCCTAGCTGTCAGAACAGAGTCCAATTTAGGGCTTGATCTCACTACAGTGAAATCATGACCTGAGCCGAAATCAGGAGTCAGATGCTTACCTGACTGAGCCACCCAGGTGCCCCCCCCCCCCATTCTGACTCTTAACACTAAAGATTAGTTTTGTCCGCTTTTGGATTTCATATAGACAGAATCGAACAGTAAGTACTCACGCATATGACCTTCGCTGAGCATTGTGAAATTAATCTGTGTGGTTGCCCACGACTCATCCTCATTGCTGTGGTATACCACTGTGGAAATATACCACAATTTATTCCTTTTATTGATGGCAGCCATGTCGGGTATTTCCAGTTTGGGGCTACTATAAGAATGCTTCTGTTGGGGGCGCCTGGGTGGCTCAGTCCGTGAGTTCAAGCCCCGCGTGGGGCTCTGTGCTGACAGCTCAGAGCCTGGAGCCTGCTTCCGATTCTGTGTCTCCTACTCTCTCTGCCCCTCCCCGGCTCATGCTCTCTCTCTCTCTCTCTCTCTCAAAAATAAATAAACATTAAAAAATTAAAAAAAAAAAGAATGCTTCTGTGAACATTCTTGTACGTAGCTTTTAGGAAATATATATACACATTTCTTCGATTGGCTGTATAAATGGGAGTGGAATCTCTGGGTCATAACATTGCTTTAATTGATATTGCCAGATTTCCAGAGTGTTGTACTAATTTACACACCCATCAGCGATGTGTGAGAGTTTCCATTGTTTCATATTCTTGACAACGCTGGGATATTGTTTTTCATTTTAGTCATCCTGGTGGGTGGGTAATGGTATTATTACCTTGTAGTTTTCATTTACATTTCCCTGATGACTAATGAAGTTGAGCACCTTTTCATGAGCTTATCAGCGGTTTGGTGTGGATATCTTCTTTTGTCTTGTGCCTCGTTAAGGCTTTAAGGCAAACAACTGAAACCTGCATTACCCCACCACAAACGATAACAGCATTGTTAAGTGTTCAAGTTAATTCCAAATAAGCTTGTTCTATTACTGGGCTACACTGAGAAATATTCCTTACACTTGTATATACATGATGTCATTTGGTTAATACAACAAGTACTTTGAAAAGTAGAAGGCAGAGGTTTTGCTTGTTTTACAAGGGGAAGCCATCTCCGGGAAATTGAAACATGCTCAAAATAAGTGGCAGAACCAAGATCCTCCAGCAAGATTTTGCTGTTTCCTAGCTAAGTGTTCATTCCACTGCAGGGTTTCTCAAACCTATTTAATCATCCTATCTTTTATAACAAATATTTTGTATCACCCCCCTTTACTACTGTGAAATTAAATTTTGGGATGCCTGGGTGGCTCAGTCAGTTAAGCATCTGACTTCAGCTCAGGTCATGATCTCACTGTTTGTTGGGTTTGAGACCCACATCAGGCTCTGTGCTGACCACTTGCTCAGAGCCTGGAGCCTGCTTTGGATTCTGTGTCTCCCTCTCTCTGCCCCTCCCCTGCTCATGCTCTGTCTCTGTCTCTCTCTCAAAAATAAATAAACATTAAAAAAATTTTTAAATTAAATTTATACATAATTTCAAAACATAATCAATATCTCGCCCCTAAGTATAAAGGAGAAATAAAAGAACAGTGATTTATAACCAATAATTACTACAATTGCAAATAAAATAATAAATTCTCAGGACAACTATACTAGAACATATAATCAAATAATTGATGCTTACCCCTAAAAGCAGACTCACTATAAATTCAAACAGTCACAAGTAAGACAAATACAATTCATTATACTGACAACCCTAAGCCCACACATCGCTGTTGCTGACATGATTTTCCAAATTGGTGAGCAACTTGAGGTTAAATTCTGAATGAAACAAAGTACAGTCATCCTTAACTTATACCGTAGTTTATTCCTGAGAAGTTCACTGTATTTTTTAAAAATTTTTTTAATGTTTTATTTATTTTTGAGAGAAAGAGAGAAAGAGAGAGAGAGCATGAGCAGGGGAGGGGCAGAGAGAGAGAGGGAGACACAGAATCCAAAGCAGGCTCCAAGCTCTGAGCTGTCAGCACAGAGCCCGACCCCGGGCTCAAACTCACAAACTGTGAGATCATGACCTGAACTAAAGTCGGACACTCAACCGACTGAGCCACCCAGGCGCCCCCTGTATTTTTAAACCATGTAAAAAGTATTTTGTGTTTATATATAAAAAGGAGTTAGGTTTTAGCCCCAGATAATTCTGGACAGTTTTTCACCTTCATGAATATCTGAGAATACGTTTAAAAATTGGACAGGATGCAGGACAATTTTTCATTTTGGAGATTGTCATGCTTGTTGCAGGACAACTTAGCAGTCCTGGCTCATGTCCTCTACATGACAATAGTGTCCCCCAATCATCAGGACAACCCAAAACTCTTTGGGGGAGTTCTCCTGCGAAAACACTGCTCTGCATGCTCTGTTTAACAAAGTCCCTGCCTCAAATATGGAAGGCGACCAAAAAGCTGGGCTGCGGACTAGAAAAGACCTGGGTTCAGCACTCAGCCCAACTTGCTCTGCGAGACCTTGAGCAAGTCACTTAGCATCTCTAAGTGTCTCCAGTTATGAGGCTGGCTTCTGTATCCCGGAGCAGCAGCAACACTCTTGTTATGTTTCCCTGCACTTGAGGCAGGCTGTGTGGACAGAGCCTCTAGCTCTCACCACCCCGCCCTGCTCCATGTTGGCAGACCTTTGGGAGGTTGACCAGTTACACCCGCACATAGTGCTTTTGGCTCTCCCCAGTCCCTGTTAAAAAAACACGTTCGGCAAGAGAGCACGTGGAAGATATTAGCATGAACTCTCAGAATACAAGTAGCAAAATACAAATCTAGTGCCTTGGTAGAAAATATTCCTTAAGTCCTTAGCCATTGAAAAAATACACCCTTTGATATGGGCCCAAGTCTGAATGAATTACCACATCATAGCCCAAATCTCAATAAACGTATCACCTTCCCATCAGAGTCCCAACTGCAAGCCTTGCTCACACATGCCTTTTTGAACTTGGTGATAATTGATTGCCTGAAAAAATAGAAATCCAATTAGTGAGTATGTGGATTTGAATTAGTGGATTCAGAAGTATTAAGAGAGTCTGAATTCAAAGGCACGGGGGTGCACAACACGAACATAACATGATCAAATATAAACTATACTATAGTTTTTAAGTTCATAACATGAACTTATACAAATATAAAATTAACATGGGTCAAAGACTTTATTCAACTCATTAATTAATGAGGGAACCAAGAAGATGTTACAAGCAGTTCAAATGAGAATTTGATGCATTGGACAATATATTTTTACACTTCTAACAACAGAAGCCATTTGCATTACTATGGACAAGAAGCATTCGTATTGCTATCAATTTTCTCCAATTTAATTTCTACCCCTACAGGTTGTAAAACAACCTGGCATCAGTTTCCCATTGCCGCTGTAACAAATTAGCACAAACTTAGTAGCTTAAAATAACACATTAATTATCTCACAGTTAGCTGGAGTCTTTTACATTTGGAGGTCAGAAGTCTAAAATGGGTGCCACTTGGCTAAACTCAAGGTGTCCTCACAGCTGTGTGCCTTGTGAAGGCTCAGGGCAAACATAATTTCTTTGCTTTTTCCACCTTCTAGAGGCCATCGCCATGTCTTGGCACAGGATCACCTCTTTTCATCTTCAAAGTCAGCACTAATTAATGGTCAACTGAGACGTTTTTCACTCTGCAACACCCCAGATTCTTGATTCATTGTCACATCTCCTTCTCTGACTCTCTCCTCCTGCCTGCCTCTTTCATTTATATGGATCCTAGTGATTATATTAGTCCCACCTAGATAATCCAGGATACTCTCTAGATCTACCAGTGGTGCAAACTTCTATAGAATCAGATAATCCCTGCAAAGTCTGAGAGACTACATACTCTGTAGTCCCCTGAAAGGACACCCAATCATCTCTTTCGCCCTTTTTCCAGTCTCAGACCATTCTTCCTGATGATGCCATGGCTTATAACAAGAGTGACTATGCAAAACACGAGGTCAGGAGCAGCTTTGGGACCACAGTCCCTGAGCAGGGAGGCAGCTGCCCCTTTAATTGGGCCATGGTCACTGTCCCCGCCCCACTGACTTGGCTTGTTTCCCTTGGCCTCTGCTAGCATTTGAATTTTCCAAACCCAGTTACTGATTGACCAAATTCCCTTTCCTCCACCCTGGAGAGATGAAAACAGAGCAGAAACATTTAGTCCATAAACTGGGGAGAAGGAGACAACGAAGGGAAAATAGGGATATGGTAGATCCCAGACAAAGCCGAGCCTTATGATTTCATGTCGACCTGGCATTGTTCCAGAGTCTGGGGCTGGGATTGGGGGCAAAGGAGAGTGGAGGAGATGTCTCTCCACACTGCCCTCTTCCTCCTGTCTGTTTGGCTCTCATGGAATAAGGGGGAGCCAAGAGTTCTCCTGTCACAAGTCCAAGTCGGCTTCAGGCTATTAACTAAATGGCCACAGGCATACGGGAAGCAGCTGGCCACTCTTGATCAATACAACAATTTTCAAACTGTTCTTGCTCAAAGTCCTCTCTGACACTGAATTTTCACATGGCTTAGTTACTCATCTCATCTCTCCTAAGCAAATCCTCTTAAATAAATGGCAGTTAACCAAGACATAATGAGGAGCTGCCTGACGGAGCCCGGACGGTCACTTCAGTCAAAGCCAACGTAACTCATTCCTTCCCTGAGCAAACCCTGATTTAGCCTCTGCGGAATGCAAGGCACCAGGTCAGTCTCTGATGGAGACATAAGTCCTGCCTTCAAGGAGTTCCAGTCCAGGGGTAGAGAGGCAAGGGTGGAGTCGCATGTTCAAAAGCAAAGAAGGGGAAGAAGAGAACTCCAGACGAATGGGATAGCAGTAGAGAAAACAGAGAGATGTGGATACAGAGGGTGTGTTCTTGGCTGAGAACTTCAGAGAGAAAGAAGTTCAAGGTATGAGCTCAAGCTCAGGACAAATGGCACAATGCCACGCAGATGAGACTGGAGAAGGGGAGAAGGACCAGATTAATACATGTGTGCCTTCAATCTTTGGTTGAGTCCTTTGCTCAATAAGTATTTACTTGGTACTTTTTATGCACCCAAATACTGAGTCGAGCACTGCTAACACAAATAAAAATGAGTAAGAAACGGGTCTATCTTCAATAAGCCACAGTCTAGGGATGTACAAATAAATAAATACTTTCAGTAGAGTGCAGAAAATGTGTTTCAGTGCTGAGCCAGAGACCCATAGAGTTTGCTCACAGGAACAGGGGAGAGGAAGGAGGGCCACTCAGAAAGTTTTGCAACAACCCCTACAATTAGTAATTCTGCCTGGGTAGCAAGTAGAAGACAGGAGAAATTATAGAATGACCACTCATAGTCTACACTGAGGGTCCATGACTATAGACACTCCAAAGGCACAAAACTCATCACATCTGGTGTGACTGGGTCCTTGATGGCTTGGTTCCCATTGCATCAAAACAATCCGAGGCTAAACTTAAACCCTGCACAAATTCACTTCTCTTCTGCTCCATTCACTTGCCTCCCACATTACATGCCTTGGACTGGTTGCTCTTTGCCTGCAGCTCTGCAATTTAGCCCAGGATTTGGTTTCTCCCAGCTTTTGACCTTGGACTTACTGTCTGGTTGCAGCTCTTTAAATTGCTGATTCTATGAAAGGCCTTAGGGTCACATCAACTGCCTCTACCAGTTACTCAGTAACTAACTCCCAAACTCTGAGATTCCCAGTCAGGCGAGAAGGAAGAGCTTCCAGGCACTCTGTATTCGCTCTGCTTGGCTAACTTGGCATTGCAAAGAAAGTTTCTCCTTCCAGAGGTGAGTTCCAACTTGTACAGCCAGCAGATCCAACAGTTCTGAGCCTGTGTCATTACCATCCTCCCTCAGTCCTGGCCAAATCCACGGTGTCTCCCCCCGACCCTCCCAACTATGCCAAAGACCCTGCAGTTCCATGGCATCCTCCTGTTGGCTGCATAATTTTTTGACTCTTTAGGTCCCACGTTTTTTGGACAATGAATACCATAAAATGATTTCTGTGTTCCTGCCCTCCTGGGAATCTTTAAAGGGTTTGTGCCCCTCATGTAGCCAGAAAGATCCTGTGCAGAATCCACTCTGCTAGATTGCTCTTAGGACCATTTAAAATGAAACAGACCCTGGCAGGCATTGGCCAATGGCCACTTTGGCTAAGGAAGGGGTTAGTGAGGCTCTCTTTCATGGAATTCTGCTTCCTGGCTCTCGATTTGACCTGTGTGCAAACTCCCAGGAAGTACTGAACATAATGATGCCATCGACCAGCTTGGATGCTCAAGGAGGTGGCTTTACTGAAACGGTGGCCCTGAAGTTGTGACAGAAAAGTAAGCTGGCTGTCTACACCTCTCCACTAGTCTGGCCGTACCCAGAACTTGTCTGGGGCCTGTATACAGTGTGGAAACCCATGGGGACGACTATAAGCTGTGTGTGTATGACCATAGAGGTAAGTATCATTGATGGTGTAGGTGGGGCTTGTTGTTAGCAGTTCCAATCCTATTAATACCTTCCTCTTTTTCTTCATGCCTCACTATGTATCTGTAGGAATTTATCCATGGTTCCAGCCACAAAAGTTTCTAGGAATTGAGCCACCGTAACGAACAGGGTCAGTCCACTGGGCCCAGATACCAATTCACTCAGACTTCTGGTCTTGGTGAATGTCAATACCAGATGTGCCCTACTGGGGGTGAGAGGTGAGATGTCATGTGGGATGTCATGTGAGACCCCATGACAGCTGGTCACGGAACTTATGAAGCCACTGACATTTTTATCACCCGCTTGTCGCAGTGATGCTGGCACTTACCTGTTTCAAGATGCCAAGGTAGTGCCTGAGACCTCAAGTGGGAGCCCCTCCTCGGCCCCCTGCTACTTTCCAAGTCTCATAGTCAAGTGCACGACCACCTCTACCCCCCGCCCCTAGTGTCACCTCACATCCTGAAACATGCTTTCATCTGACTCATCTCACCACTGGCCAAATACGTGAGGAATAAATAACTCATGGGGCAGGGACTATGTCATTACCCTTATGTCTACCGGGCTCGTATTTATATACAATGTTCAGCACAAGGGAGAGCAGTGAGCAGGCCCTTTCTAAACAGTATTTATTTCCATTATCATTATGCTGTATGATGATCCCTAAATATAGTTTTAAAATTCCAGAAACATCTGTCTTTTTTTAAATGTTTTTATTTCTTTTTGAGACAGAGAGAGACAGAGCATGAGCAGGGGAGAGGCAGAGAGAGACACACACACAGAATCCGAAGCAGGCTCCAGGCTCTGAGCTGTCAGCACAGAGCCTGACACGGGGCTTGAACTCATGGACTGTGAGATCATGACCTGAGCTGAAGTCTGATGCTTAAGCGACTGAACCACCCAGGCGCCCCCAGAAACATCTGTCTTCTAATTGTCAGTTGGATATTCTTCCTTTTATGTCCTGCCATGCCTTCAAATTCAACGTGACTACACCTGAACACATTCCCTCCAAATCCAGGTTTTCCTTCCTATTTCTCTATTTCTCTTACCATTCTCTCAGTCTTTGGGATTAAAAACCTGAGAGTCCTCCCTCCAAATCCACACTAACAATGGTCTCTGCTATTTTATCAGTTACCTGATATTTCAGATTCTTTTCAAATGCCTCCCTAACCTGTCAGTTCTCAACCCTGGTTGTACGTTAGAATTATTAGAGGAACAGTCTTAAAATATAGACATGGGTCATGTCTGGGGCTACCTCCCCCATACAGTTGTGCAGATCGTTCAATGCACAAGGGTAAGAGGGTGGTCAATCCAGTTCATGTTCTGCTTGTTAAGCCCCTGGCCCTGGCATGAAGCTACATCTGATGGCAGAAAGGAAGCCTTTTGAACTCATACAAAGGCACTAGATGGACCAAGAAAGCCCTTTGAACTCACACAAAGGCACTGTGCAGACCAAGAAAGCCCTGGCCATCCCTCTGAAATTCTGATTCAGCCAGACTCAGGATCTACGTTTAAAATAATTCTCATGAAATAGAAAAACTTTACCCCTAAAGAGTTGCATTCCTTTCTGTCTCTTTTTCACATTCTTATTGTTAGACATATTACTTCTATGTGTGTTATAAACCCAACCGTACAGTGTTATAATTATTACTTTTTAAAGACGCTGAAGAAAGAGAACAAGTATGTATTTATAGTGTTTGTTGTATTAACCTCCCAATTTACCCTTTTCTTCCTATGGATTTGAATTACCATCTGGTATCATTTCCTTTTCTTCAGCACAGATCTGCTCCCACCTGCCTCCTTTGTGCTATTATTGTCAAAAAGATTACACTTTTTCATGTTATGGGCCCAACAATGTACTTTTATATTTCTTATTTTATGCCATTGCCTTTTAGAGAAAAGCAATATAACTCAATATCATAAAATTAACCCTCTGATGACTTTTGATGACAAGTACTTATTGGTTATTTGCATATCTTCTGTCTATTCAGAGCCTTTGCCTATTTTTAAAAATATGTTTATTTATTTATGTCTGAGGAGGGGGGAGAGCAGAGAGAGAGAATCCCAAGCAGGCTCAGAACCATCAGCACAGAGCCCAACGTGGGGCTTGAACCCATGAATTGCCAGATTGTGACCTGAGCCAAAACCAAGAGTCAGCTTAACTGGCTGAGCCACCCAGGGCCCCTGAGCCTTTACCGATTTTTAAATTGGGTTGTTAGTCTTTTGATTGTTGGGTTGTAGGAGTTCTCTAAATATTTTATGTACAAGTCCTCTATCAGGTATGTGATTTGCAAATATTGTCTTTCATTCTGTGGATTATCTTTTCACTTTCTGGATGGTGTCCTTTAAAGCACAAAAGGTTTTAATTTTATCTATCCTTTTTTAAATGTTTATTAATTTTCTGAGAGAGAGAGAGAGTGCACGCAGGAGGAGGAGGAGGAGAGAGACAGAGGGAGACATAGAATCCAAAGCAGGCTCCAGGCTCTGAGCTGTCAGCACAGAGCCTGACACAGGGCTCGAACCCATGAACTATGAGATCATGACTTGAGCCAAAGTCGGATGCTTAATTGACAAAGCCAACCAGACGCCCCTCTATTCTTTTTTTTTTTTTAATTTTTTTTAATGTCTATTTTTGAGAGAGACAGAGACAAAATGCGAGTGGGTTAGGGGCAGAGAGAGAGGGAGACACAGAATCTGAAGCAGGCTCCAGGCTCTGAGCTGTCAGCACAGAGCCCGACGCGGGACTCGAACTCACGAACTGTGAGATCGTGACCTGAGCCAAAGTCAGACGCTCAACTGACTGAGCCACTCAGGCGCCCCAACGCCCCTCTATTCTTTTTTTTTTTTTTAATTTTTTTTCCAACGTTTATTTATTTTGGGGACAGAGAGAGACAGAGCATGAATGGGGGAGGGGCAGAGAGAGAGGGAGACACAGAATCGGAAACAGGCTCCAGGCTCCGAGCCATCAGCCCAGAGCCTGACGAAGGGCTCGGACTCATGGACCGCGAGATCGTGACCTGGCTGAAGTCAGACGCTTAACTGACTGCGCCACCCAGGCGCCCCCCTCTATTCTTAATATAAGTAAATTAGTCTAGTTTTAATAATCTTATCTATTGTTCTTTCTTGTTGCTTGTGTTTCTGGTGTCATATTTAAGAAATCATTGGATTGCCCGAGCTTATGAAAATTACCCATGTGTTTTCTTATAAAAGTTTCCTAATTTCAGCCCTTATATTTGATCCATTTTGAGTTAATTTTTTTAAGTTTATTTATTTGTTTTGAGACAACAGGGTGTGAGTGAGACTCGGCTGTCAGTGCAGATCCCGGTGTGGGGCTCAAACTAATGAACCGTGAGATCATGATCTGAGCCAAAGTCGGCTGCTCGACCAACTGAGCCACCCAGGCGCCCCTATATTAATTTTCTTTTGAAAAATGTGTCCTGTTGGGGCATCTGGGTGGCTCAGTTGGTTATCTGACTCTTGGTTTCAGCTCAGGTCATGATCCCAGGGATCGAGCCCTGTTTGGTGCCCCATGCTGAGCATGGAGCTTGCTTAAGATTCTCTCTCTCTCTCTCTCTCTCTCTCTCTCTGCCCCTCTCCCCAGTTCACACACTCTTTCTAAATTTTTTTTTCAACGTTTATTTATTTTTGGGATAGAGAGAGACAGAGCATGAACGGGGAAGGGGCAGAGAGAGAGGGAGACACAGAATCGGAAACAGGCTCCAGGCTCCGAGCCATCAGCCCAGAGCCTGACGCGGGGCTCGAACTCACGGACCGCGAGATCGTGACCTGGCTGAAGTCGGACGCTTAACCGACTGCGCCACCCAGGCGCCCCCACACACTCTTTCTAAAATGAACATTTTTTGAAGTAAAAAAAAATTCTTTTAAGAAGATATCAGCAGGGTTTATTCCTTCTAGGGGTTTTGAGGGGAAAACTGTCCCATGCCTCTCTCCCAGCTTCTTCTGCCTGCTGGCAGTCCTTGGTGTTCATTGGCTTATAGAGATTCCAGTCTCTGCCCCCATAGTCACATTGCATTCTCCCTCTGTATCTGGGTCTTCATGGGTCCTTTATTCTTCTTATAAGGACACTAGTCATTGCATTTAGGACCCATCCCAATCCAGTTTGATATCCTAACTAATTGCATCTTCAAAGGCCCTATTTCCAAATAAAACCACATTCCGAGGTTCTGGGTGGACATGAATTTTCGGGGGGAACACTATTCAATCCAGTAAAGTCTACCCTCTGGTCCCCCAAATTCACATCCATCACCTGTGCAAAATACATTCACTTTATCCCAAGATCTCCAAAAATCTTAACCCATCCAGTGTCAATTCTAAGTCCCAAATGTCATCCTAATATCAACGCAAGGGGCGCCTGGGTGGCTCAGTTGGTTGTGTGTCTGACTTTGGCTCAGGTCCTGATCTCACGGTTCGTGAGTTCCAGCCCCATGTCAGGCTCTGTGCTGACAGCCTGCTTCAGATTCTGTGTCTCCCTCTCTCTCTCTGCCCCTCCCCCACTTGCACTCTGTCTCTCTCAAAAATGAATAAACATTAAGAAAAATTAAATATCAACTCAAAAAGTCCCACTTGGGGGTGCCTGGGTGACTCAGTCAGTTAAGCATTCGACTCTTGTTCAGCTCAGGTTGTAGTCTCGTGGTTCGTGGGATTGAGCTCTGTTCTGACAGTGCAGAGCCTGCTTGGGATTCTCTCTCTCCTTCTCTCTCCGCCTCTCCCCCATCCCTCACACGTGCATGTGCTTCCTCTCTCTGTCTCAAAATAAATAAGCAAACTTAACAAAAAAGTCCCACTCATCATCTAAATTATCTAAACAAGTATGGGTGAGACTCTGAATATGGTCCACTCCAGGGCACAATTCTTCTCGGTACACAAACCCGTCAAACCTAGAAAATGTGCTATCTGCTTCCAAACTACAATGGTACCATAGGCATAGAACAGACATTTTCTTTCTGAAAGGGAGAAAAATGGAAAGAACAAGAGGGATTATTGATCTAAAGCAAGTTTGCAACCCAAAAGGGCAAATTCCATTGTTTCTTTTTTTTTTTTTTTCAACGCTTTTTTAATTTTTATTTTTGGGACAGAGAGAGACAGAGCATGAACGGGGGAGGGGCAGAGAGAGAGGGAGACACAGAATCTGAAACAGGCTCCAGGCTCTGAGCCATCAGCCCAGAGCCCGACGCGGGGCTCGAACTCCCGGACCGCGAGATCGTGACCTGGCTGAAGTCGGACGCTTAACCGACTGCGCCACCCAGGCGCCCCTCCATAAAGTTTCAAAACCGAATCCTCTGTGATGTTCCCCAGGGTGAGCCCGGCCTCTCTGGCCTCTGCCTCCATTGCTCTGCCTGCAGATTCATTCTTCCCCCATCTCTTCTCATCTCTGTCCCTTTCAGTCCAGACTGGCAGTGTTTCTGCTGGCATGAAATTTTCAAAAACCTTGTCGCTCTTCTGTGATGTTGAGAAGATCCACGCCATGAGGCCCCATTGCTCACCATGGAGTCTTCTTGGAAAACCCATTTCTATTCCTTGTGTTTGCCTGAAATGGTGAATGGGCTCTAATTCACATGACTACCCTCTTTAGCAGATGGTTGTCTAGGCACTGTTGGTATTTTCTCCAGAGCATGTCTTCTTGCCTTGTGAGATATGGATGGACCAAATCATCAAGCTCTGGTTCCTTTTTGCTTATCGGTTCCTTTTTTAATTTATCTCTTTCCTTTTGTATATTATTAAAAGCAACAAGAAGAAACTAGGCCACACCTTGGATGTGTAGATTAGCGCTTTTCATCAAATTTGAAAAGTTTCAATCATTATTTCCTTGGCTATTTTTTCTGTCTTTCTCCTCTCCTGGTACTACCTACCATTATATATATATATATATATATATATATATGTGTGTGTGTGTGTGTGTGTGTGTGTGTGTTAGTGCATTTAATGACATCCTACGTTTCTCTGAGGCTCTGTTCACTTTTATTCACTTTTTTTTTCTCTTTCTTCTTAAAATTGCATAATCCTTACTGATCTATCTTCAAGTTCACGGATTCTTGCTTCTGCCAGATCAACTGTACCGTTGAGTCCCTCTTGTGAATTTTTCATTTTGATTATTTTTCAACTCCAGAATTTCCACTGATTCTTATAATTTCTACCTCTTTATTAGTATTCTATTTCATGAGACATTATCATATCTTCGTTTAAATCTAAGCATGGTTTTCGCTAGCTTTTTGAACACATTTATAATAAATACTTTGGAGTTTTTGTTGGCTAAATGCATCACCTGGGCCCCTCAAGGCAGTTTCTATTACCTGCTTTTTCCCCTGTTTTTTGTTCCATGTCTCATAATTTTTTATTGAGAAGTAGACAATTTAGATAATATATGGTAGAAACTGTAGATGCTGATTGCGCACCCAGAATCGGGCTATTGTTATTTGCTTTGTCATTTGCCTGTTTAATGACTTAGCGGAAATAATTTTATAGTCTGTTTCCCTTGTGATGTGCAGCCTTTGTTGTCTCTTCTCAGATGTTTACCCCTTGTTTTTCTCTTTTAGCCTGGCCACCTACAGGTCACCCTGGGTTGGCATACTCTATTTATTGGTCACAGGTTGTACTTAAGGCTTTTTAGCCAGTTTTATTTTTACATCTTATTGTTGGATGTGTGTGTGGCTTGGAGGCTGCAGTCATAGTTCAGGGAGGTTTTGCTTTTTGTTTTGGGGGTTTGTTTTTTTTGTGTGTGTGTTTTGGGGGGATTTTGGAGGGTTTTTTCCCCCCGATGTTTGTTCAGGACCTAGTGGCTTGGATGTGCCCTCTCTGGTTACTCCTGAGAAGCTGCAGCCTTGGGTATGTCCACATGTTGGGCACGTCCCAACTTCCGGGAATGAGTGATTTTACTTTGAAGTCTGATTTCCTAGGAATTGCCCTGTGAGAAGTAAGCGAGATGATTCATTTTCAGAAATACCAACTAAAGGCTGTGCTGTCTAGTTAACAGTAGGTTTACAATCTATTGGAAATATGTACAAAACCCTCCCCCCGCCCCCCCCCCCCCAACATTGGAGTCCCAAACGCTTAGACACTTCACTTCCTGGTGCTTCCCCTCTCCATTTTGTGGGCTTGGTTTTTTTTGCAGGCTTTGTAATAAGCATGAACCAAAGAACTGAGGTCTCTGCGTCACTTCAAGGAATGTACTTTTTGCCTTACATGAGCATAGGAGGCGATTTCCAGGTAAGGCAGTAACCTCTGTAGTGTTCAGCCTGTGAGGAATCAGGGAAGGGACTTGCACGCTAGGAGATAAATTGCCTTCTGTAACCACCGTGATTGTGCTTGTCCATCAGACACCCGCTTTTGCAAGAACATTGATTAAAGCTTCACTTCACTGTGCTCCGAGTCTCCTTGTCTGTCTGCCTTGATTGGGTCGGTGGGCTTATTTCTCACACCCCTGGTCAGAATAGCTTACGGCTCAGTCATTGTTCGGTCAGAGATTGTGTTTAAGCCCCTTGTGCCATGAGGGGTCCTGTGTTAACAGGCCTGTGCGTGCCTTGAGGGGCATTTTCAAGTCTACCCCATGCCCTGCTCTGATTGCCCATGAGCGAGTGCAGCCAGGCAACTGTGCCATAGCCTTCCTGATCCCTAGAGTCGAGTGTGCTTTCAAGAGCTTTCTTCTTGGCTTTCTCTTTCCCTGGTTCCCTATTAAATTTCTAACTGCTCTGCCATTTTGGTATTATCATGGAGCTATCAACCTCTTCTTCACACTCTGTTCCAGTAAAGTCAGGGTCTCAAGCAAAGCTCTAAAGCTCTTCCCCGCCCCCCCCCCCCCCCACAGAGGGAGGGAGAGAGACAGAGAGATAGAGAGAGAGAGAACACACACGTGAGCGGGGGAGGGGCAGAGACAAAAGGAGAGAGAGAATCCCAAGTAGGCTCCCTGCAATCAGTGCAGAGCCTGACATAGGGCTCCAATCCCACCAGCCTGAGACCATGACCTGAGCCGTAATCAAGAGTCAGACCTTTAGCCGATTAAGCTGCCCAGGCACCCCGAGCTCTAAAGCTCTTTATCCTTATGGGTTGCCTTATGGCCAGAACGCCTGTGCCCCTGCATCAGAGCTGGAGGTGGGGCCCACTCTTCCTAGAGTGCCACCCTGCTCTGTGAGGGAGTGGGGGGTGGAAACCACTGATCTTCTCTACTTCGTCCTCCCAGCCCAGAACCCTCACTCTACAGCCTGGCTTTAGAGAGGGGTGGCGTGATGGAACCCCAGGATTCTCAGCCTGCCGTCCCTATAATCAGGTTTCTACAGCAGAGGACTAGGGGCAGCGGAAACCTCAGCAGTCTGCCTCTGCCAAGATGAGCCTGTAGCCACGGACTGGGAGCTGGGAGGACTCTTCTTGTTGAGAATAGAGCTCTTGGGTAGAGCTTCCATAACAAGGAGCTGGGGGAGAAAGGCCAAGGGAATAATGGGTCATGGCTCAAATGCCTAAGATTTAGGCATTCCTTCCTACGATTTAGGTTTTGGTTTTTTATTCGTTTTTATATTATGTCTCCATTTGCTCTATGACCTCAGAACAATTTCCAGGGATTTTAAATTATTGTGTTGTGTTCTTTATAATTTTTATCAGTTAAATTGTTGCTATGTTGGCGAGAGGGTCCACCTAACTCCTGACTCTGCCATTCTGGAAGTTCCACCCTCTCTGTACTGTATTTAGAACAGTGCCCATCATGGTTAAGTACTCAACAGATGATAACTGTGTTGTACTTTTGTTGTTCCCCTTTTATCCTTCAAGATTCAGTATTTTCCAACTCTTCATGGAAGCTTTCCTCAAGTGCATAGCTCATGACAGCCAGGCTGCCTCTGAAACCAATAACTTTTATTATGTGCTCCTTTGCCCATTCACTCACCTTCTGTCCACGGGTGCTGCCTCCTTGGCTGGGCCATGAGATGCTGTGCTGCTTTTTTTTTTTTTTTTTTTAATTCCCAACACATCTGATGCTCAGTAAATAGTTGTTAAATGATATGTAACACAGAGCTGTATTCACAAGAGAGGAATAGTTTGGACTGGACAACTATATAAATAATCTATATTTATAACTATATAAATAAACTATATCTATATATAAATAATTAACACATCCACTCAATAGGCTATTTTTTTTATATAATTAACATATGATACAATTCACCCATTTAAAATGTCCAAGTTGAGGGGCACCTGGGTGGCTCAGTCGATTAAGCATCGAACTTTGGCTCGGGTCATGATCTCGAGGTTCGTGAGTTCAAGCCCCGTGTCAGGCTCTGTGCTGACAGCTCAGAGCCTGGAGCCTGCTTTGGATCCTGTGTCTCCCTCTCTCTCTCTCAATCTGCTCTTCCCCTGCTAATGCTCTGTCTCTCATTCTTTCAAAAATAAATAAACATAAACAAAATTTTTAATAAATAAATAAATAAACAAAGTGTCCAAGTTGAGGCACCTGGCTGACTCAGTCCGTGGAGCACGCAACTCTTGGGAGTCGTGAGTTCGAGCCCCACATTGAGGATAGAGATTACTTGAAAGAAAGAAAGAAAGAAAGAAAGAAAGAAAGAAAGCCAGCGAGCCCAGGTCAGTGGTCTTTAGTATAATCACGGAGCTTCACAGCCATCATCACAATTTTAGAACATTTCCATCACCCTCGTTAGCAGTCATTCCCCATTTCCCCCCACGCTCCCAACCCTGGGCAAATGTGTTGCATCCACACGACTGCTGAAACAGAATGCTACGGGCACCAGTGACAGTCACAACAAAGTTTATTGCAATGAGAGGCAAGGCCAACCGATCGGGACCGACACTCTTGACCAGAGTGTGGTCTCGAAAAGCCAGAGTACAGAGTTTTTATAGCCGACCACATCGTCTTATCATCACCTGGGGACAGAACAAAGAAATAGTTCCCAGATGGGGGTGGAAACAGTTCAGACCTGCCCTTGCCCCAATCCAATCAAACACTAAACCAGTTGATTTTCCTTAAACTTGTGTTCCCTTGACTGATAGCACAAGGCTGTTATCTCTTAATCTACAGTGTTAAAACAAAGCTGTTATTTCTTAAGGCTACAGGTTAGCCCTACACTGCAATTTAACCCTTACAAATGTACTTTTTGTCTCCATGAATTTGCCTAGTCCAGACATTTCATACAAATGGAATCATTTGTATACAAGAATCATTTCGTACAACCGGAATCATACAGTACGTGATCCTTTGTGATTGGCTTCTTTCACTTAACATAATGTATTCAATGAATCCAAATTGTAGCACATTTCAGTACTTCATTTTTTATCTCTGAATAGTATTTCACTGTATGGATATACCACATTGTGCTCATCTGTTCGTCAGTGGATGGACCCTTGAGTTGTTTCTACTTTTTGGCCATTATGAATGATGCTGCCAAGAACACGCATGTGCAAGTGTTTGTGTGGGCACATTTTCATTTCTCTTGGTGATGAGGGAGCGTGAGGCAGGCTGAGGGGCAAAGCACAGGCTAGCACCCCACCCCCACCCCTGGTGAGATCTGGGTGATATTCCCTGGACACTCCCAGCTACCCAAGAACAAAAGAAAGGGGTTTAAGTGCTTGCCGTGGTAATGTGGGAAACTAAGGCAAATAAACTAAATTCCTTACTGCTTACAGCCCATTGACAAGTCCTTGACCTTCCTTTAGGAGCTCAGCTGCCTCCACAGGACACTTTGCTAGGGTCAAAAGAGAACCTTGGTTTAACATTGTCCCAACCTTGAGGATCCTGTAAATCTATTTCCTTTATCTCAATTGCCCCAGGATGTATGCTGACAATCATGCTCCAAGCTTGTGGCCACCTGATATGTATTTGAAGGGTCTCCTGACTGAGTTTTTATTGAATGGTAACAAATGGCATTTCCCTAGCAACAGCTAGCCCCTCAAGGTCCTGGAAACCCTACTTCCAAATTTCCTTAGAGATTTACTATATCCCTGACCCCCTCCCAACCTGAGGGCAAATAATGAGTTACCCGTCCTGTCCCCATAGCTTCCTGCCCATGGGTCCTGTCCCCACGCTTTAATAAAATCACCCTTTTGCACCAAAGACATCTTCAAGAATTCTTTGTCGGTCATCTGCTCTGAACCACCCCACCCTCACCCCAAAGCTTTATCATTGGGAATATACCTAGGAGTGGAATTGCTGGGTCAGAGGGTAACTCTATGTTCAGACTTTGGAGGAATTGCCAAATGGTTTTCCAAAGCAACTGCACCATTTTACATTCCCACCAGCAGTGTGTGAAGGTTCCAATTTCTCTACATCTTCACCAACACTTGTTATGATTTGCCTTTTTGGTACAGTCACCTGAGTGAAAGTGAAGTGGGATCTCATGGTTTTGATTTGTAGTTTCTTGATGGCTATTAATGTGTATTTTTTCATGCGCCTATTGGCCATTTTTATGTCTTTTTTGAAGAGCTGTCTATTCAAATCCTTTCCCCATATTTAAATTGTTGTTTGTCTTTTTGTTACCTACAAGTACTTTCTATATTCTAGACACAAGTCTCTTATCACAGATATGATTTGCAAAAAATTTCTCTCCTATTACTGGGTTATCTTTTCACGTTTTTTTTTTTTTTTTGGATGTTTACTTACTTATTTTTGAGAGACAGAGAGAGAGAATGGGTGGGAGAGGGGCAAAAAGAGGGGGACAGAGAATCCGAAGTGGGCTCTGTGCTGACAGCAGAGAACCCTTTGCAAGGCCCGAACTCATGAACTGTAATATCATGACCTGGGTTGCAGGCGGCTTAACCAACTGAGCCACCCAGGCGCCCCATATCTTTTCACTTTCTTGATAATATCTTTTGAAACACAAAACTTTTTTATTTTGCTGATCTCCAATTTATCGACTTTTTTTCTTCTTGCTGCTTGTTGCTACTGTTCATCCTTAAAAATAATGAACATCGAGATTGTACAGAGAAAGAACAATGCTTCTGATGAATGTGCTAATTTGTTGAGATATAACATCTACCCAATTCAAATAAATTTTAGCAGAAAGGGACTTTATTGGTCATAAACAACCTCTGGCAAAGGTTGAACAACTAAACCATAGGATGGCCAAGGTCATGGATCAACCTTAGAAAGAACTAGATTGAGAATCTCTAATGATTCTCTTTTTCTTTTTTTTTCTTTTTTCTTTTTTTTTTTAATTTAAAACACAACAGGGGAGCCTGGGTGGCTCAGCTGGTTAAGCGTCCAACTCCAGCTCAGGTCATGATCTCACGGTTTGTGAGTTCGAGCCCCGTGTCGGGCTCTGTGCTGACAGCTCAGAGCCTGGAGCCCGTTTGGGATTCCGTGTCTCCCTCTGTCTCTGTCTCTGCCCCTCCCCCGCTCACCTTGTCTCTCTTTCTCAAAAACGAAATAGAAACATACAAAACATTTTAAAACAGAATAAAACTTTAATGTTTAGAAGGAAAAAATGTGTATAGGAGAAAGATGGGAAAGAATCTTCCAAATGCTAGCAGGAGACAGATGCATTAAGAAGATAGTCATATATGATTGTTTTCTCTTTTTTTTTTTTCAATTTTTCCCCACTTTTGCTAAAGTGATTATATAATTTTATACCAAAGATAATCTTCAAAAAAAAAAAAAAGCCAGAGAAAAGCTGAAGAAACCCTTCAGGGATGCTTTTAAAAAGCAAAAATTGGGGCGCCTGGGTGGCGCAGTCGGTTGAGCGTCCGACTTCAGCCAGGTCATGATCTCGCGGTCTGTGAGTTCGAGCCCCGCATCAGGCTCTGGGCTGATGGCTCGGAGCCTGGAGCCTGTTTCCGATTCTGTGTCTCCCTCTCTCTCTGCCCCTTCCCCGTTCATGCTCTGCCTCTCTCTGTCCCAAAAATAAATAAACTTTGAAAAAAAAAAAAAAAAAGAAAGCAAAAATTAAATAAATCAATCCATAGTCACCTCCCAGATTAATCGTTTTGGGTAAAATCTGGATTTCCATATCTCTGTTTTGCATAAAACAGAGCTGACCCAGAGTCATTCTGCCCTTTCGGTGCTGTGGTTGTGACCTTGCTGGTAAGTGTGTGGGTCAAAGAACTGAGGAAAGAACGTTCTCTGTTGCCCACATAAGCCCCACTCTGGTTCTGGGGTAAGAAGCTGGGAGAGGGTGGTGAGGTTTTAGAAGCCTAGAGATGATGATAAAACTCCTTTATGATAAGAGAAGTGGAGCCAGGAACCACGTCGGTTTGGCTGCTCCCAGTTTTGTCGCTGGACAAGGTCCTCCTGGATTCACTCAGCGATACGAATTTCCTCAGCCACAGCCACGGCTGCAGGGGTGACCTTGGAATGTGCTTCACTGGCTAGCAGATTTCCTTCAGGCTCGGCACTAGCCTTCTTCTCTCTCCTTCCTCCTTTCCAGCAGTGTCTCCCTCTATGTGGTCTCCACGAGTCTCCCAACCTGTGTGATGGGACCTGACACAGGTTTCAGGCGCTTCCCCCCTCCCATGGGTTTGCCACGGCTTTTGGCTTTTACCGGGTCGTCCACCAAATCAACATCAGGGAGCTGAAAGGACAAGGTGACTGAACAGAAGGTGACTAAGTGGACCACATTTCTAACCAGCAAGTTTAGGGGCAGACCTGGCAGAGCCAGGCGGGGTAAATGAGGGCCTGGGAGAGACCTGGTTCTTTCCCTTCTCTCTGGCTCCATGACTCAGCAAACAACCCCCCCCCCCCCGCCGCCGCCCCCCCCCCCCCCCCCGGCCTGTGGAATGGGGGAGGGACAGTGCATGGGGTAGTTCTGGTTTTCCAATGTTATTTCAAAAATTTTTTAAAAATATTTTATTTATTTTTGACAGAGAGAGAGAGAGAGAGAGAGAGACAGAGCATGAGCGGGGGAGGGGCAGAGAGAGAGGGAGACAGAATCCGAAGCAGGCTCCAGGCTCTGAGCTGTCAGCACAGAGCCTGACAGACGGGGGCTCGAACTCACAGACCGCGAGATCATGACCTGAGCTCAAGTCGGACGCTTCAACCACCTGAGCCACCCAGGCGCCCCTCCAATGTTATTTCAGAATTCCAAACTTCAGAGAGACTTCAACATTGCTTACATTATTTGTTTATTCACACTATTACTTTAGCGCGGCCGTCATGTTTTATACATCAGTGCAGATTTCTTCCTGGTTTTCCTATACTTGCGTATCAACACCAGCACAGGCCGGCAAAAACCAGAGCTAACACTTCCCCTCAAAGATTTAAACTGACTTCCAAGTTTAGGGAACTGGGCTGGTTCCTATTCACACGAATATTCTCAACCTTGCTGTGGGGAATAGGGTGGGAGGAGATGATTGGCAGAGTACTGGCCTGGGACCAAAAATCAGAGTCGGCAAACTACTGGAATAGAAAGTTGCCCCCCTCCCCGCCTCTTTTTTTATGTTTATTTTTGAGAGAGAGAGACAGAGACAGAGACAGAGCGTGAGTGGGGGAGGGTCAGAGAGAGAGAGGGAGACACAGAATCCCAAACAGTCTCCAGGCTCTGAGCTGTCAGCACAGAGCCCGACACAAGGTTCAAACTCACCAACCACAAGATCATGACCTGAGCTGACGTCGGATGCTTAACCGACTGAGCTACCCAGGCGGCCCAAAAGTTGCCCCTTTTTAATGGAGATCTGGAAGCTCCTGCAACTCAGTTGGTCTTCTGGTATTAATTCAAGTTTGGTTTTACTTAATAAATTTTGGTCCCTTTCTCTGGTCCGGTTTTAAACTCAGGCCATGGTGCCCTGGGGCTAGAGGTTGGATTGCAGGACACTCCATAAGGGGCACAGGAATGGTGTGTCGAGGGGCACAGGGCAGGCAAATCTGAATTCTCAGACGGTGCCAAGATTCCACATCCCAGCCTCAGACAGTACAACCACTATACAGAGCCAGGGGCATCTGAGGCTGGGCCAGGATTTTAAGGAGAAAAAGAGGAGATCCCAGAATCAACAAAATAATATTGTGAAATGCAGGGAGGTTGGCAAATGCAATGAGGCCGGTTTTGTTCTGGGTCTTAAAATTGCAGAGCCGATTATGAATAGCTATTGGTTCAGGGGAAGGCCTGATTGGCCAGGCTGCCCTGGTGAGCTCTGACCTCAACAGCACCCGGCCTCCTGTAGGTGATGGGCCAAAAAGAGGCCCTTCCTTAAGGACAAAAATATCTTCCATCATAGGTCTGATGCTGAAACAAGTTTGTTCCTTTAATGGAATTGGATCTGCCAAACTGGATCCAGCGTTCCTGCTAAAATGCAAATATTAAAATGCAAAAATTTGGAGCAGTGGCGGGGGGATGGGAGGGTAATAAGTCTTAGCGACTACCAGCACTTTAACATGCATTTGTTGGGCAGCAAAGAAAAATTTCCTAAGAAAAGATACGTCATGGGATGAGGAAGGGGCTTTGTTGTTATTAATGGTGGTGGTAGTTCGTTGTTTTGACTGGGAAGCGGGGGGCCATAGCGGAGGGCACAGGTTGAAGGAGGGCTCAGAGCCAAAGCTGTGCGGAGAAAGACAGGAGGCAGTCTGAGGCATCATAGTCCATGCTCGCAAAAAGATACATAATCCAGGCACTGGTGAGACAAGATAAACCACTGCCATCTAGTTTATTATTTTTTTCTTTTTTTAATGTTTATTTATTTTTCAGAGAGAGAGAGAGAGAGCACGAGCAGGGGCGCGGCAGAGAGAGAGGGAGACACAGAATCCGAAGCAGGCTCCAGGCTCTGTCTGAGCTGTCAGCACAGAGCCCGATGCGGGGCTCGAACTCACAACCCGTGAGATCTCAATCTGAGCCGAAGCCAGACAATTAACCGACTGAGCCACCCAGGTGCCCCATAGTTTCTCAAAGTAGTCGTTGGAAATGGAAGCCAGGATATATTAGAGTGTAGTCACACAGAAGGGGCTCATGGAGCTGGGGGATCCATTCGCCTCCCCACTGGGCAGAAAGTCCTTGCTGAAAGAAAGAGTTGACAGAGAAGGTTGAAATCAGCAAGAAAAATGGGCTAGTCTCTGTATTGATAAGTAGGACCTGTGACCCTGGCTGCCAAGCCCTACACAGGCCACATCTCCAGGGAAATGCCAAGGTTCTACTTCCATTCCAAGAACGAATCTGATATACACTTGTGCTTCATCCCATAGGCCACAAGGTTTCCCGATCTATCAAGCGGCCAGCACTTTGTGAATGTCAGGTACTCACCCTTCACTTACCCAATTAACAACTGCCGATTAGCTACAACTTTGGAAGAGGGCCTTGGAGTCTCTGGGGAGCCAGTCGTGCTCAGCTTTAGATCCCACTGTGCTATGGTTCCTGGCACCCCTGGGCAGGGGATCTCCCCTGCACACCCTAAAATAGCAGCCAGGCTCATGAAAACGTGCCAACTTGCTTATAAATTCCCCTTTGCAATTTATAATTCCCCAAACCATAAAACCTCAGAGCTTTAAAGGCCTACAGAAAATATCAAGGCCAATCCCCCCTGGAAGCCTCAATGCCACCATTTTACAAAGAAGAAACCGAAGCACAAAGAGATCAAGGAGCTTGTCCAAATCACACAGCTACTTGGTGGCAGATGTGGAACTAGAACCCAGGTTTCAGCTCCCACTCAGTGTTCTTTCCTCTATAATCTAGCCTCTGCCCCTTATTATTTTTGGCATGAGAGAGAAAGATAATATCTGGGGCTCTAGGAAAGCTTTGCTCTTGGATTGCCTTCTGATTTTCTCCTCTCCGGGCTCACAGAAAGCCATATAAAACATTTTCTGCACTGGATTTTAGTTTTTAAAAAAAAATACAAACCCGAAGGGAAAAATAGCAACTCTGGTATCCTAATGAGATAATGAATGCACAAGTACTTTGAAAGAGGTACAGCACTTCACTGCTTTTCAAATATAAGGTATCATTATGCTCTTGAAAGAAATGCATAGGCCTTACTGGCGTGGGGGTGGGGTGGGAGCCTCCTAGAGACGGTGAATCACAGACTGTGGGAAGTTTTCTCCAGAAAGCTGACTCATTTCTGGGTTGTCCTGAGCTTGAGGAGCCAAACTTCTAGAGGTTATTCCCTACCTCCTACCTCAGTCAGAAGTTGGTGATGGTAAGTTCTTTCTGGGTTCTGGGGGGGTTCTTTCCAGCACCGCAGGAAGTGTGGCCTACAGGATGGGGGTGGGTCATTTGCTTAAGGACTGCCTAAGCCAACCCCGGTGACTGCAGTTAGCTGCGGTTAGCTGTCAGCATAACCAGTCTTTGGGATCCACTTTTATTATTTTTTTAAATGTCTTTTAATGTTTGTTTTTGAGAGAGAGCGCGCACGCGAGCACAAACCGGGGAGGAACAGAGAGAAGGAGACAAAGAATCTGAAGCAGTCAGCACAGAGCTGTCAGCACAGAGCCTGATGTGGGGCTCAAATCCACGAACCGTGAGATCATGACCTGAGCTGAAGCCAAATGCTTAACTGACTGAGCCACCCAGGCACCCCTGGGATCCACTTTTAAAAGACCTCTACTGGGGGTGCCTGGGTAGTTCAGTTGGTTAAGTGTCCAACCTCTCATGATCTCACGGTTCATGGGTTTAAGCCCCGCATCAGGCTCTGTGCTGAACACTTGCTCAGAGCCTAGAGCCTGCTTCGGATTCTGTGTCTCCTTCTCTCTCTGCCCCTCCTCCACTCACACTCTGTCTCACTCTGTCTTTCAAAAATAAATAAATGTTTAAAAAAAATTTAAGGAAAAAAAAGAGCCCTACTGTGCTTCTCTCTG
Organism: Prionailurus viverrinus; assembly: GCF_022837055.1. Taxonomy (NCBI): domain Eukaryota; kingdom Metazoa; phylum Chordata; class Mammalia; order Carnivora; family Felidae; genus Prionailurus; species Prionailurus viverrinus. The sequence goes on from NC_062562.1 coordinate 145,931,660, forward strand.
CTGGAGCTGCAGAAAGGAGGTCATCAGGCAATTGCCAGAGGTAAAGAAGTCTAAAGAAAGCGAAGTATAAAAACAGGCATCATAGATCTGGCTACATCATGGTGATCTTGCATAAGGGATGAATTCCTAAGAAAAGGTGACCTTTGTTAATGATCACAGCACACAACAAGATGTAATGATATGCCAGTCAGTACTTGTCTGAATCCATTTGGCTGCTATAACAAAATACCACAGACTGGGTAGCTTATAAACAACAGATACTTATTTCTCACAAGGGATGTCCAAGATCAAGGCACCCAGCAGATTTGATGTCTGGTGAAAATCTGTTTCCTTGCTTCCTGGTTCCTAGATGGCTGTTTTTTGATGTTATCATATGGCTAAAGAGTGGAGCTAGTTCTCTGGGATCTCTCTCTCTCTTTTTTTTAACGTTTATTTATTTTCGAGAGACAGAAAGATAGAGCGTGAGCAGGGGAGGGGAAGAGAGAGAGGGAGACACAGAATCTGAAGCAGGCTCCAGGCTCTGAGCTGTCAGCACAGAGCCCAACGCGGGGCTCAAACCCACAAACCATGAGATCATGACCTGAGTCGAAGTCAGACGCTTAAACCGACTGAACCACCGGGTACCTCTCTGGAGTCTCTTTTGTAAGATTCCACCCTCATGACCTAATCACCTCCTAAAGGCCCCACTTCCTAATACCATCCCATTGGGCATTACATTTCCCCATATGAGTTTGGAGGGGGACACAAATATTCAGTCTATAACAATACTTTTTTGACAAGGTGCAAGGTTTCAAGGTGATTAAAATCCATTTTAATCTGAATTAAGCAAAACAAATGAATTTATTGACTCCCATAACTGAAAAGTCTAAGGACAGGGCCGATTTCAGTCACTATTGGATCTTGGGGTTCAAGCAATGTCATCAGGAATTAGTTTCACCTCATCAATCTGAGTGGTGGTTCTCAGTTGCAGCGGGTCACTTGCAATGCTAGGGGTCCCAGCCAAAGAGAGAGGGAATCTTTTCCCCCAACGTTCCTCTCCCCCACCAAATTCCAGAATTCATTATTTTTTTTAAATTAATTTGTTTAAATTTATTTATTTACTTTTGAGAGAGATAGAGAGCGAGAGGCAGAGTATGAGCAGGGAAGGGGCAGAGAGAGAGGGAGACACAGAATCCCAAGCAGGCTCCAGGTTCTGAGCTGTCAGCACAGAGCCCGCCGCGGGGCTTGAACCCAGGAGCTGTGAGATCATGACCTGAGCTGAAGTCCGACGCTTATCGGACTAAGTCACCCAGGTGCCCCCAGAATTCATTCTGATTGGACCAACTTGGAGCACATGTCTATCCCCGCCTTCTTATTGGCTAGAACAGACACAGCTGCTCCACCTCTGGCTCAAGAATAAACCTTTCCCTTGTATACTTAGCTTGAGAGGGAAGGTGGGGTTTCCCAAAGGAAATCTAGAATGCTGGTAGCAGTGGGGGTGCAGGGTGGGGAAGAGGAATGGATGCTGGGGTTGGAAAAATCACCGATGGGGATTCAGTTCTACTCATCTAAGTGTTTGAAACATTTTCTCCCCCAAAATCAGAGGGACTGAACTTCAAACTCCTAAGATTCTGTCTGAGCTCTATCCTCTTCGATTTCTGGGTAGCTTGAAAGGAGGGCATACAAAATAAATGTTTTCATAAATGTATAATATCTGCAGCATGAGGTGTAGTGATCGAGCTGGGTGTATCTCCCAAGAATATTTGCATTTTAATAAGCAGCTCAACACCTTAGTCTAAAATGAGATGAGGTGTACCTGGGTGACTCGGCTAAGCGACCGACTTCAGCTCAGGTCATGATCTCATGGTTTGTGATTCCAGCCCCACGTTGGGCTCTGTGCTGACAGCTCAGAGCCTGGAGCCTCCTTCGGGTTCTGTGTCTCCCTTTCTCCACCCCTCCCCCACTCATGCTCTGTCTCTGACTTTCCAAAGTAAATAGACTTAGAAAAATAAATAAATAAAAATAAATAAAAAACAAAATGAGATTAGATTAGGATTCATCTAGAGAAAGGATTCAGGCAAACTGGTAAGGGTGAGCAGTAGGGGAGGGGAAGCTTAATGGAGCCCTTGAAATGACCAAGGGAAAAAAAAAAAAAAAAAAAAAAAAAGGACAGTGCTCTACCCCTATATGGGCGTCAGGCTGCTCCTGGTAGAAAATGTTCCCAACCCTCTTGTTTGCAAGAGTCCCAATTCCACAGAATCATTATGCTTCTTCTGAGGTCACCACTGGGTCGATACGTTACCTCCCTGACCAGACCTAGGCTACAAAGGCCAATTTTCCTCTAGATGTGCTGCTCATACTCCCCCCCCATCTACATCTCCTGCATCCAGAGCTGCTGTTCCAGATGTCCTGCGGGCAGAACATCTCCAAGGAATCCAGGGCTCCAGATTCCAAGCCTTATTTGTTTCCCACTCACGCAACCCGAACTCTTCCGGTCTTCTTTTTTTTTTTTTATTATTATTTTTTTTAATTTTTTTTTCAACGTTTATTTATTTTTGGGACAGAGAGAGACAGAGCATGAACGGGGGAGGGGCAGAGAGAGAGGGAGACACAGAATCGGAAACAGGCTCCAGGCTCTGAGCCATCAGCCCAGAGCCTGACGCGGGGCTCGAACTCACGGACCGCGAGATCGTGACCTGGCTGAAGTCGGACGCTTAACCGACTGCGCCACCCAGGCGCCCCTCTTCCGGTCTTCTGAAACCCTCTGCAATCAGCCACAAACTTATTTCTTGCTCCTCCTCAATACAATCTGTTCCAGTTTTCAAGGTCCCATTACTTCTTTGGCTCTTCCTCCCTCGAAAAGGCACACACAGTCCCACCTCTGCACCTTTGCCCATGACGCTCCTCCCTGCTGCCTCACTGAGTTCTACGTGTTGTATCTCCACCCGCTGTGATCTAGAAGGATGATATTGCCAGTGGGAGTTGAGTACAATTGGAATTTTTCACTAGATTCTGACAGATCTCAGTGCTTTTGACTTCTTCACCGAGTGCAAAAGAACTTGAAGCTGCTCTATTCATTTGCTGGATGGTAGTCTCCCTACTGAAAACAGAACGCCAAAATCTTCTGGTGCCTTTTGCCAACTTACATGTCCATCAGGATCGTCTTTTTACCATTCCTATAACCTGTTAGGCTTTTTAGAATCCCCTATAATATGTTTCTGTCCTGTTATCCTTACCTCTCACTAGTCTTACCCCATTAATGATGTGCTCCTAATGGTTTTGAGTCATTCATCACTGGCTGCTTATTGGCTATACGTATCACTCCAGCAGCACAAAATCTATCTCTCTCTCTCCCTGTGTCCTCTCTTCATAATGGGGTCTAGGTATAACACCGAGACTGTAATATTTCATGCTTACTAGGGTCAGGGAGGTAATACAATATTTGAAGCTGACTGAATATATCACGAAGAGTGGGGGAGAGGGTGGCTAATTGAGAGGAGTAAGGCAAAGCTAAAGGCATTCAAATTCAAATTTTTCAACATGGTAGGACTAAGGAAATTCACCTGTTGTTCAAAGAGGCGAGTATGCAAACCACTGTTTGGGCTTGTTCTGAAGTTTTTCTGTTTTGCAGGACTCTTTCTGGGCAGTACATTTCCTTCTCACTTGGTGGAGTTTGCTTAAAGCTCTAGCAGAGAATGGCAATAATTAGAAATGGAGACTGAGGAGGGGAGTTATGCAAATATTAGGATATCATTTCTTTGCCATTTTCATTAGTGGTGTATTCTGTAATCATAAGTGAGCTGGATGGAGACTTCAGTACAACCTAGAAATATTACACATTTAACATCAGCTTCCTTTTCCTTCTTCAGAATCTGACTTTTTAAAAATGTTTATTTATTTATTTTGAGAGAAACAGAGAGCACGAGTTGGGGAGGGGCAGAGAGAGAGCAGGAGAAAGAATGCCAAGCAGGTTCCCCACTGACTGTGTGGAGCCTGACACAGGGCTCAGATCCCAAGAACCTTGAGATAACTTGAGGAACCCTTAAATGGGTTGAGTGTCCAATTCTTGATTTCAGCTCAGGTTATGATCCCAGGATCATGGGATTGGGCTCTGTGTCAGGCTCTACGCTGAGCACAGAGCCTGCCTGAGATTCTCTCCCTCTCTCTCTCTCTCTCTCTCTCTCTCTCTCAGCACCTGGGTAGCTCAATCGGTTAAGTGTCTGTCCGACTCTTGGTTTTAGCTCAGGTCATGATCTCACAGTTCCTGAGTTCTAGCTCCAAGCCAGGCTCTGTGATGGTGCAGAGCCTGCTTGGGATTCTCTCTCTCTTCTTCTCTCTCTGCCCCACCCCTGCACTCCTCTCTCAAAATAAATAAATAAACTTTAATTTTTAAAAAGTACAATAAATACACTAAAGAGTATCTTTAATGAGTATCTTTAAAGAGTATAAGGAAAACTACATACATATAGTTATATATATTTATAATATGTATAATAAACTTTTTTCCTCATTAACAAATGTATCTATTGCTTCAGATTTAGAGGTATTTCACTGAAAATGTATCTTGGGATTAAAGAAACCAATGTATTATTTGAAAAGCTAAATATGAAAAAAAAAAGATTCAAAAAATCATTTTATCCTATGTTTCCTAACTGTTCAGACTCACTGGACTTAGAACAGTGAGTGGCACTTAGTAAATGCCATTACAAATATTATTTTCCTCTGACAGGCTAGGTCCCATTGTCTTTACAGGGAGGGTCCCCTCCTCAGCCTGAACCATTGTCAGGTCCAACATCTCCTCTTTGGAAACTCTTTAATGTTTATTTTATTTTTAAGAGAGAGGCAAAGCACGAGCGGGGGAGGGGCAGAGAGAGAGGCAGACACAGAATCCAAAGCAGGTTCCAGGCTCTGAGCTGTCAGCACAGAGCCTGATGCGGGGCTGGAACTCATGAACGATGAGATCATGACCTGAGCCAAAGTCGGACGCTTAACCGACTGAGCCACCCAGGCGCCCCTCCACTTTGGAAACTCTTAAAGTAGCATGTCTCCAAAGAGCTGTCTGCCTACACTATTCCTTGCTGTTCCTGGACAGTGAAGTGATATGTGTAGAAATAATATTATAGACGTAGCCAAAAGGAGTTAGTGAGCAGGGAATACTGGAAAACACTGATTTTATAAGTAACCAGGAAGGGCTTCATTGTAGCAGATGCATAGAGACTTTAAATCAGTGCTGACCACTTTTTTCCCCAATAACTTGCCATGTTTGTTTTTTGCATAGGTAATACATTCACATGGTTCACAGTCAAAGGAAGCAAAAGGATATATGGTGAAAACTTTCCCTTCTATACCTGGTCTCCAGCCACCTGTTTTCTTCCTGGGGTTGCTCCTGTCTCCTTCCAGAAATAGTCCATGCATATCCTTCATTCGAAATCCTTGGGGACAAGTGAGTTTCAGAACCCAGAACTTTTCAGATTTTAGGCTGTAACAAGATGTGGATAGTATGCATTCTGTAGCACCCCAGGCTCTGTCTAGGATGACCAGTCATGCTGGTTTGCCCCAGACTGGCCCAGTTTTAGCACTGTAAAGTTCTGTGTTCTGGGAATCCCCTCAGTGCCAGGCAAACAAGGCCACCTGACTACTTTTAATTTTTTTATTTAAAGTTTTTTTTTTTTTTTTTAATTTTGGGGAGAGAGAGTGCAAGTAGGGAAGAGGGGCAGAGGGAGAGCAGAGAATCTTAAGCAGACTCCACGCTCAGCAAGGAGCCCTACGTGGTGCTTGATCCCATGACCCTGGGATCATGAACTGAGCTGAAATCAAGAGTCAGACGGTTACCTGACTGGGCCACCCAGGCCAACACCCCCCACACCACCCGCCTTTTAATTTAACCACGTTTTTATGAATGAAAGCTGCTTTTCCTTTGCTACCTCTTAACATCAATTCAAGATTGTCTTAATGTCACTTTAGTCTTCCTTTTCCTTTGGTTTTCAGACTCAACTTCTCTTTCGAACCACAAGGCAAAATAAACTCTGATAAACATACCAAGTTTGAACAATTTTAACACTCACTAAGAACCTCAAAACAGCTATGTAAGTAAAATGAGCAGAATTATTAAGGGAAAGTTCAAAAGGCAATTACAGAATTTTTTCTTTTGTTCTTTAAAAAATTCCAGGGGCGCCTGGGTGGCTCAGTCAGCCAAGCGGCCAACTCTTGATTTCTGCTCAGGTCAGGATCTCATGGGTTTGTGAATTTGAGCACCACCTCAGGCTCTGTGCTGACAGTGCGAAGCCAGCTTGAGAGATTCTCTTTCTCTCTGTCTCTCTTCCTCTCTCTGTCTCTCTCTCTCTCTGCCCCTCCTCACTTGACCTCTCTCTCAAAATAAATAAATAAACTTTTGAAAATTCCAGATATTCTCCATGATGCTCTTTAGGTCTCCGTAAAACATTAATCATCAGACTTATTTTTGTGAAAAATATGTTTTGTATATGTATGTATGTGTGTGCCCAGAGAAAACTCTGGAAGCCAGAAGGCTAACAAACGATTTTCTTTTCTTTCTTTCTTTCTTTCTTTCTTTCTTTCTTTCTTTCTTTCTTCTTATTGTTTGTATTTTTTATGAATGTGTCATGATTATGTAGCAGTGTGAAGTAGTTTTTTTTTTTAATTTTTTTTTTAATGTTTATTTATTTTTGAAACAGAGAGAGACAGAGCATGAATGGGGGAGGGGCAGAGAGAGAGGGAGACACAGAACCGGAAGCAGGCTCCAGGCTCCGAGCCATCAGCCCAGAGCCCGACGCGGGGCTTGAACTCACAGACCGTGAGATCGTGACCTGAGCTGAAGTCGGACGCTTAACTGACTGAGCCACCCAGGCGCCCCTAGTTTTTCTTTTTTTAATTTTTAAATTTATTTTTATTTTTGTATTCTTTTTTTAAAGAGGTGCTGGCACCTTGTTTCTAGAATTATCTTGATTCTTTTCAAATTTATTTTCTATCTACATTGACAAAGCAGAGTCTAATTTCTGTTCTGAATCTGAACAATTTAGCTAAGCTTGCAGCTAGATTGTGTGCTTTTCAGTTTATGCCCAAGGCTGGGTCTTGTTTGTACTCTAGTACTTAGCACAATGTCTGAAATATAATGGGTGCCCACAGCATGTTTGCTATGCTGGGTTTGACACTCCTATGAGCATAACTTCATTCTGGATGCAAGGATCCAAATTCTTTTCATGGATTAAATAGTTTAAACCTATTATCACAGGTTTTCATTTATGGTTAGTGCCCACAAAAAGTACCACAGAAAGCGGTATCCTATTACAAATATATCACCTTGAAAAGGTGAGCCACAGCTCTCCTTTAATCAAGGGAACATAACACCCAAGACTAATAGTGGTCGAAATTGCCAGTGGTGATTTCTACCCTAGCAATTGCTGTCACAAATATGTGGGTTTCATAACAGAATGAATGTAGACTATGCAACCCGATTTATATCCAACCTTTCTTTCAAAAAAGAGACAAATCCCATCTGTTTTTATGCAATGAAATCACATCTTCAAAGAACTGATCATACTTTAAATGCAAAATTCAATTGTACTTCAATACTTGTATTTATTGCTTCCATGTCATTCTATTAAGAATTGGCAACAGACTCCCCTTGCCTGATGAACTCATAATGGTTTTCCCCCTGTGAGAGAGTGCCGGACCTCCTAAGGACTCATTCCTACTGCTTCTCATTGCTCCTAGACCCGTAAGATTTAAGTTACTGCATACCCCACAGGATGGGGTACAGAATATAACCTGTGAAAAGGTGGCACACATACGGGTGGATTGCATTATTTTATATCAACCAACCAATTCCCAGAATGGAGCAAGTTCACAGACCCAGAGCTCCTTGCATGAAGGGGAATTGGGTCTTGAGGAAGGAATCCACTGCACGTAAACATGCTCACTGTAAATCTTCTTCCCAGCCTTCTCTGATAGGAACTGAAACCATTTCCCTGGAAACATTAGGAAAGGAGAAATAAACATTTTAGGGAGAATTAGACGCTGGCTCTGAACTGATACTGATTTCTGAACACCCAAAATGCCACTGTGGTCCACCATATCTGTCAGGTGATCAGTGGAACTCTGCATCGGGTTTATCTCACAGTGGACCCAGTGGGTTCCCATAGCCACCTTCTGGGTGATTTCTTAATTCTATAATGTATAACTGGCACATTATACATTCTATAATGTATTCTGCTCAGCAACTGGCAGAATCCCCACACTGGCTTCTTAATACATGGAGTGAGGGCTATTATGGTAGGAAAGACCAAGTGGAAGCTTTTAGAGCTGCCTGTATCTATCAATAAAGTAAACTAAAAGCAACACAATATTGGTGAGATTAGTGCCACCATCAAAGACTTGAACAGCGTAGCGGTCACGATTCCTGATAACATCCCAAATCAACCTGCTTATTTGGCCCATGAAGACAAGTGCATCTTGGAGAATGAAAGTAGTTCAATCATGTGGTGACTTTCATGGTAGCTGCTATTCCAGCTATGGTTTCTTTGCTGGCACAAATCAACCTATTCCTAGCACCTGGTAGACAGCTATTGACCTGGTGAATGTTTTTTTCTTTTATACTGGGAATATTTTCTTTTATATTGGGAAAGGCAATCAGAACAGTATGCTGCCAGCCAGCAGGACGAATATACACCTTCACTCTCCTACCTCAGGGCTCTATCAGTTATCCAGTGCTATGTCATGATCTAATCTACAAGGACCTCGACCACCTTTCCATTCCACAGAACATCATGCTGGTCCATTACACTGATGACATCACTTTGACTTGACCCAATAAAGAGAAAGTAGGAACTTTGGAGACACATTGGTAATACTCATGAGGGATGGAAATAAATCCCACAAAAATTCCGGAGGCTCCACCTCAGCAAAATTTCTAGAAGCACTTGAGATAACTCTTTCAAAAAAAAAAAAAATGAGCAGATGGGGGCACCTGGGTGGTTCAGTCAGTTAAGTGCCCAACTACAGTTCAGGTCATGGTCATGGTTTATGAGTTTGAGCCCCTCATCAGGCTCACTGCTCTCAGCACAGAGCCCACTTCAGATCCTCTGTTCCCCTCTCTCTCTGCCCCTCCTCCACTTGTGTCACTCACTCTCTCTCTCAAAAAAAAAAATAAAAAATAAATAAACATTAAAAAAAATTTTTTTAAATGAACAGATTGTTCCACCCTGATCCTTCCTATCTTTAAGAAGGAAACACAGTACCTTGTGGACCTCTTTAGATTTTGGAGGCAACATATGCCTCATTAGAGAATGCTGCTTTTATTTATTGAATGACCTGAAAAGCTGCCATTTTTGAGTGCAGCTCAGGACAAAAGAAGGATCTGCAATGGGTCCAGCCTGCCATGCAAGCTTCTTTGCTGCTTTTCATAAGACCTAGTGAATTCAATGATGTTTGAAGAGTCTATGGCAGATACAACAGCTGTATGAAGCCTTTGGCAGACCCTCGTAAGTGAATCAAAGCACAGATCCTTAGGACTTTGAGGCAAAGCTGTGCTATCCTCTGCAGATAACCACTCTCCTTTTGAGAAACAGCTCTGCTTTGCTTCTGGGCCTTAGTACATTCTGAATGCTTGCTTGCCCATGATCCACCTGATCTGTCCTGAGCTGTCCATCCACCAAGCCATAGAGTTGGGCGTGCATGGCAGTAGTCCATTAGCAAATGGAAGTGGTGTATACAAGATTGGGAGGCTGAGATCAAGCAGGTCCTGAAGATACAAGAAATTTACATGAATAAGTAGCACAGACACTCATGCCCGTATTCTTGTACATTGCCCCCTCTTCCTCCTCCACCTGCATCTATGGCTTCATGGAGAGTTCCTTATGACCAGTTGACTATGGAATAAAGAATTTAGGGTTAGTTTACAAATGGTCTTGTGTGATAGGCTGGCTCTACTCAAAAGTGGGTGGCTATAGCTCTACAGCCCCACTGCAAGGTGGCCCTTAGGCTAGTGGAAAGGAAACTACCCCCTGTGGGCAGAACTCAAGCAGGGTACCTTGTGGTTCATTGTGCCTGAAAAGAGGGATGGCTACAGGTACTTATACAAACTGACTCATGATAGTGACTAATGATATTGCTGGACAGTCAGGGACACAGAAATAACGTGATTGGAAAATTGATCTAGGGAAGATCTGGGGAAACAGTATGTGGTTAGAAGTATATGAATGGTCCCAGAATGTGAAAAGATATTTCTATTCCATGTGGAGGCTTACAAAGAGCAACCTCAGTAGAGGAGGATGTTAATAATCAGTTGGGCAAGAAGACCTGTCCCGTGGATATGTTGGCCTCTTTCTCCAGCCATCGCTGTTCTTGCCCAACGAGCTCATGAACAAAGTGGCCACAGTCATTGACTCAGTAGACAAGGGAAAGGATTACGGTACTGGTTGGGGTGATTGATCCTGATTAATAAGGGGAAATTGAGAAGTTATTACACAATGGAGGTAAGGGAAAGTATGTCTGGAATGCAGGTGGTCTCCTGAGGTATCTCTGAGACACATAGAATCACATATTACTATGTGATTAAAGTCAGTAAAAAACTACCATACAGGCAGGACTGTTAAAGGACCAGACTATGCAGGAATGAAGGTTTGGTGGGTCCCCTACGTGGCTCAGTCTGTTGAGCATCTGACTCTCAGTTTCAGCTCAGGTCATGATCTCAGGGTTTCATGAGTTCAAGCCCCGCATCAGACTCTGTACTGACAGTGTTTATAGTGCGGAGCCTGTTAGGAGTTCTTTCTCTCTTCCTCTATTTCTGTCCCTCTCCCCACCCCGCCCCATGCTGTCTCTGTCTCTCTCAAAATAAATAAATTAACTTAAAAAAAATAGGAATGAATATTTGGTTCTCCCCACATGATCACAGACACTTTTTTCCTCTCAAGGAAGTAGCACATTTATACGTATTACTTTCCCAGAACTTTTGCAGCTAAGGTGGCAAAGTAACCTAGTTCTGGCCAATGAGATATTAGCAGACATTGCTGGTAGAGCATCTGTGACCACTTTGTGAAAGGGACAAATGTGTCTGGCTTGCACCTTTTCTTCTCGCTTGCCCTGCCTGGAGCGTGGACACGATACTTGGATATGCAGTGGCCATGTGACCATGAAAGTTAAAGTTGTACCCTAACAGGAAGGTACCAGAATAATAGAAGGAGACTGGTTCCTTGGGGGGCATTATCGAATCACTGAGCACAAAGCACCAGCCCTGGACAGTCTACCGCTGACTTCCTGTTGCCCGAGATAAAAACCAAACCCGACCAACCAACCAACCAACCCAAACTGACTTGTTTAAACCACTGTTAGTTGTGTTTTCAGTTACTTGCAGATCTAACGAACAGATCTAACAAAATTTTTTTGTTTTTAATTATTTTAAGGTGTGCTCGCTTCAGCAGCACATATACTAAAATTATTTTTAAGGAGTGCCTGGGTGGCTCAGTCGGTTAAGCGTCTGACTTCAGCTCAGGTGATGATCGTACCGTTCGTGAGTTTGAGCCCCACGTCAGGCTCTGTGCTGACAGCTCGGAGCCTGGAGCCTGCTTCGGATTCTGTGTCTCCCTCTCTCTCTCTGTCCCTCCCCCGCTCACGCTCTGTCTCTCTCAAAAATAAAATAATTTAAAAAATTTATTTTAAACTACAACTCATTTTTTAATTGTACAAGTTATGTTCTCACCTAAGAAAAGATACTGGGACCTTTCGAAAAGTGTCTCAAAGTATGGTCCGTAGACAATCTGCCTCATAATTACATAGGCTGCTTGTTTAAGAAGATAAATTTCCCATGTGTTTGGTTGCCTAACCTGCCCTCCCAACTATGAATCAGGATTGATGGGGCTAGATCCTGAGACTCTGCCTTTTTAACAAACTTCCCTGGTGATCCCTGTCTTCAGAAAGTGCAGAGAACCACCCCCCAAATAACCCAAACAGGTTTGAGTCATTTTCTGGGCATCCAGGTAAATATAGTTTAGTGTTGTTGTTATTTGTTTGTTTGTTTTTTCTAGTTCTACATCAATCCTCACACCTTGATAATTTGAATATAATCAAGGAGGGTCCATCCTCCTTCTGGAAAGGGAATAAACTGTCAAGCTTCAAGAAGAATACACAAATTGGGAATGCAAGCTGGTGCAGCCACTCTGGAAAACAGTATGGAGGTTCCTCAAAAACTAAAAATAGAACTACCCCATGACCCAGCAATTGCACTATAAGGCATTTATCCACGGGATACAGGTGTGCTGTTTCGAAGGGACACATGCACCCCCATGTTTATAGCAGCACTATCAACAATAGCCAAAGTATGGAAACAGCCCAAATGTCCATCGATGGATGAATGGATAAAGAAGATGTGGTATATATATACATATATATACGTATATATATGTATACATATACATACATACATATGTATGTATATATGTACATATATATGTATGTATGTATGTACATATATACGTATATATGTATATATATATGTATATATACACAATGGAGTATTACTCGGCAATCAAAAAGAATGAAATCTTGCCATTTGCAACTACGTGGATGGAACTAGAGGGTATTATGCTAAGTGAAATGAGTCACTCAGAGAAAGACAAAAATCCTATGACTTCACTCATATGAGGACTTTAAGAGACAAAACAGATGAGCATAAAGGAAGGGAAACAAAAATAACGTAAATCCAGGGAGGGGTACAAAACAGAAGAGACTCATAAATATGGAGAACAAACTGAGGGTTACGGGAGGGATTGTGGGAGGGGGGATGGGCTAAATGGGTAAGGGGCACTAAGGAATCTACTCCTGAAATCATTGTTGCACTATGTGCTAATTTGGATGTAAATTTAAAAAAATTAAAAATTAAGTTAAAAAAGAAGAAGAATACACAATTTCCTTTGTGGTTTTGAGCAAATGTTCTGCTTTCTTTATTAGCTAAATTTGCTTCCATGTCATATATGCAGTTGTGCTCAGTATCACATTTCAATTGTCTAACAAATTTAAAATGAACATAATCCAATATAGTTCTTATTTAATATTCCCTTCATTTAGGCTTTATTGAGTTATTAATTCTTTTTAGGCTCAGAATAATATCATCCAATTTTGTCTATCATATTGTACTCAAAGTTCTTCTTACGTGAAAAACATAGGGAGACACAATTAAAAAAAAACCCAAATCTCAGGGGGTGCCTGGGTGGCTCAGTTGGCTGAACCTCCACAGCTCAGGTCATTATCCCATGTTTGTGGGATCGAGCCCCATGTCGGGCTCTGCACTGGGCATGGAGCCTGCTTAAGATTCTCTCTCTTTCCTTCTGCCCCTCTCCCCCACTCATGCGTGCTCTCTCTCTAAAAAAAAAAAAAAAAAAAAAAATTTGTTAAATGTTTATTTATTTTTGAGAGAGAGACAGAGAGACAGAGCACAAGCAGAAGAGGAGCAGAGATAGAGGGAGACACAGAATCTGAAGCAGGATCCAGGCCCTGAGCTGTCAGCACAGAGCCTGACACGGGGCTCGAACTCACAAACGGTGAGATCATGACCTGAGCTGAAGCCGCATGCTCAACCAACTGAGCCACCCAGGCGCCCCTCTCTAAAAAAATTTTTTTATTTTTTATTTTTATTTTTATTAAAAATTTTTAATGCTTATTTATTTTTGACAGAGAAAGAGAGCACGAGCGGGGGAGGGGCAGAGAGAGAGAGAGAGAGAGACACACACACACACACACACACACACACACAGAATCCGAAGTGGGCTCCAGGCTCTGAGCTGTCAGCACAGAGCCTGACGCAGGGCTCAAACCCATGAGCTGTGAGATCACGACCACAGCCAAAGGCGGACGCTCAACCGACTGAGCCACCCATGTGCCCCTCTCTAAAAAAAATTTTTTTTAATCTTTAAATAAGAAAACCCCAAATCTTGAATTCAAGTATGATCAGAAGTCATTTATTAAGTGATAACAGAGATGTTGACCAACATTAGACTCCCAAAGCATTCCTGACCCTCTCTTTTGGAATCTCATTTCTCAGAGCATCCCAAAACACGTTCTCCTCAATGGTCATTATGCTATCCTCAACTCATTCCTGACTTCTCATCTTTGCTTACTGCTTCCCCATCTAGTTCACCCAGCCCCACCTCCTCTACAAAGTTTTCTTCAATTGCCTCAATCCACTTAGCTACTTCTCTTCTCTAAATTCTTATTCTACTCCCCATCATTACCAACCAATTTCCTAAATCTTCCCCCAAGGAGATTTTAGCATGTTAGTCTTCAATTTAAAATTCTTCAATAGCACTGTGTTTTCAACAATGAATACATTCTGAGCATCTTATAAGTATGCTCTGCTAGGTGCCAGGGATATATAGGTGATCAAAACATAGCCACTGTCTCACAGGGTTATTCACACGTGGGGTTCACTAGAGTTCGCAAGCCGTCTGCATGGTGGACCAGAAACACTTCAAGGCCCTCCATGATCTGTCTCCAAATTTATTTTACTAATTCTATCCCCCATTATTCCTTTTCCTTTGATCCAAATAAACTGGGTTACTTGCTACTCCCCAAACACACCTGCTACCTTTCTCTCTTTCATCTTCTCACTTTGATCTCAGTTCCTGAAATGACCTCCTCACTTCTCTCCCCATGTCAATTCTGACATATGCTTTCTTTTTTAAAATGTTTATTTATTTTGAAAGAGAGAGCCTGAGCGAGGGAGGGGCAGAGAGAGAGGGGGACAGAGGGGGACAGCACAGCAGGCTCTGTGCTGACAACAGCAAGCCAGATGTGAGGCTGGAACTCACCAACTGGTGAGACTATGACCTGAGTCGAAGTCAGATGTTCAACCCACTGAGCCACCCCAGTGCCCCAATTCTGACACATCATTAAGGTCCCAGATTGCCAATGCCACCTTCTTCACGAAACGTTGTGATTGCTTATGAAGTTCCAATTAAGGTTTCTTAGAAAGAGCCCCACGTAACACCAAATCGGCCAGCGATGGCTGGTTCTTGATTAAATCCCAATTTGAACAAACCAGCTCTAGGAGGTATTTGGGAGTAAATTAGGGAAATTTGAGTATGATGAACTGGGCACAAAAGGATGTTAGGGAATTGTTAAATTTCTTAGGAATTATAATGTTATTGTAGTTATGTTTAAGAAATCATTATTTTTAGATATGAAAACTGAATTAATTAGGATGGAATGTTATGATGGCGGTAGCTTAAGAAGGAAACATGGCAAAATGTGAAAATTTGGTATTAGGAATATAGATGTTTTGTGATTATTCTTTGCAAAGAACAATCTGTGTATTTGAAAACATTTTTCTACGTATTTGAAAACATTTCTTTTTTTTAAAAAAATTTTTTTTTCAACGTTTATTTTATTTTGGGGACAGAGAGAGACAGAGCATGAACGGGGGAGGGGCAGAGAGAGAGGGAGACACAGAATCGGAAACAGGCTCCAGGCTCTGAGCCATCAGCCCAGAGCCTGACGCGGGGCTCGAACTCCCGGACCGCGAGATCGTGACCTGGCTGAAGTCGGACGCTTAACCGACTGCGCCACCCAGGCGCCCCTTAAACGGCTATTTATTTTTGAGAGAGAGAGCACAAGCAGGGGAGGGGCAGAGAGGCAGGGGTGGGGTGGAGTGGGGTGGGGGGACAGAAGATCCGAAGCAGGCTCTTTGCTGCTCTGGACAGCAGTGAGTCGGACGTGGGGCTCAAATCCACGAACCAAGAGATCATGACCTGAGCTGCAGTTGGACGCTCAACTCACTGAGTCACCCAGGTGCCCCTATATACTTCTTTTTATTTTAGAAAACTGAGATTACTCTGGGCATAAAGTTTCGTATTGATCTCAGATTTTAAAAGAACATGTACAAAAGGTAGAAAGGAGGGCACATAAATAAGAGAACAATGCATTTTGTAGGTATGGTACATATCAATAAAAAACTAAAATAGAAGAAAAAAATTTAAAGCACTAAACAGAGGTTTGCAGACAAAACTTCCAATTTTCCTAGACTCACATACCAGCAGTGAATTCTTGTACAATCCTAGATCCCACAGATATGCTTTTCAATGGTACATTTCAAACCATCACAGAATCAGTTACTTGCCTGTTTGCAGTTCCCAGCATTTGCAGTTTTCACGGTGGGCTTTCCAGGCAAGCATGTATTTTTTAAGGAAATCACCGGCCCGGCTAACTGGGACAGCCACAAAGTCATCAGCCACCCCAGCAGGGCTTTCACCACTGCTGAACTGCCTGCCTTCCCTCCAGTCTCCTGCCCTGCTCTATCTACTCCAGACTCCTCCTTCCCAAACCACAGGATCTGCACCTTCTCTCCTTGTCACTCTTTCTTCCTTCACACACCCTCTTGCCAACGTTAGCTCCAGCCACGTGACTGGTTTTTTTTTTTTTTTTTTTGCCTTACGGAAATATTGTTCAAATATTTTAGTTCTGTTCATAATCACCTAAATAATAAACAATTTCAAGGTTAGACATTGTTATACATCCTGCCACATCAATGCAAATAATTTTACTTTTATGCTTTCTTTGATTTGTATCTGTTGATATTTACACATATTTCCCATTGGGAATAGGCTGTTTAGAATTTCTCATTTACATTGTTAAAATGTTACATACTATTACATAATCTTTGTGATTTCAATTTAAGTGGACACATTATATATTCCAAGTGATTAAAATGCCTTCCAAGGACCTGAAATAAGTCAAAGCCATTTCCTGGTTATCAGATACTTTATGTACTTTATTCTACAATCTGCTTTTCTGTGCTTCCTGTATCATGGATATTTTCCCAAGTCAGTATCTACATTTTCTATATTATTTTATGCAATTTTTTATTTTTTATTTTTTTTATTTTAGAGAGAGAGAGAACAAGTGCAAGCAGGGGAGATGGGCAGAGGGAAAGAGAGAGAGAGAATCTTAAGCAGGTTCCACACTCAGTGCAGAGACTGACGTGGGCTCTATCCCACAACCCTGGGATCATGACCTGAGCCAAAATCAAGAGTCAGACACTTAATCAACTGAGCCACCCAGGTGCCTTAACATTATTTTAAATGTCTGCATAGCGTGCCATACTAAGGATATACTTTTTTTTTAAATTTTTTTTTTAATGTTTATTTTTGAGACAGAGAGAGACAGAGCATGAACAGGGGAGGGTCAGAGAGAGAGGGAGACACAGAATCGGAAGCAGGCTCCAGGCTCTGAGCTGTCAGCACAGAGCCTGACGCGGGACTCAAACCCACGAGCTGTGAGATCATGACCCGACCCAAAGTTGGATGCTCAACTGACTGAGCCACCCAGGCGCCCCTAAATTTAATACTTTGAATAGTTAATATACTCCATGCTTCAAAAGCCAGAGGGAAAAAAAATGACACACAGTGAAAAGTCTTTCTTTGCACCTTAGTTCTCACCTACTCCAGGATGTAACCTCTTTTCTTAGTATCTTTTATATCTTTCCAGAGTTTATTTAGGTAGATGCAAGCAAATACAAACGTCATTTCTTATTTATTTATTTGTTTGTTTGTTTATTGGCAGAATGTAACATACTATCCCCGTCATTCCTCGCTTTGCCTTTTTCACTTAATAATTTATCTTGGAGATTGTTCCAACTGAGTACATGTAGAATTTCTTTATTCTTTGCTCTACAGCTGCATGGCTTCCTACTGTACAGGCACTACCCTCACTTCCATCCTGTCCGTCCTTGGACACGGTGGTCATCCCATTGATTGCTGATCCCATCTCTACACATTAACTCCAAAACCGCCCCATCCTTTACCACTTCGGTCTCTTTTTACTGGCTTGTTTTGACTATACACGTCAGGTCTCTTGAATGCTGAAAGAGAACCGGCCCTTCATTCTAAGGTTCCTCAAAGCTCCTATAATTTTTAAATTTCTAGATTGAGGTGTCTACAGTCTTTATCCACTTTACCCCCCTTCCCCCATTTCCTCCTTGACCCTTTGGGATCTGCCTTCATCTACCTGTCTGTACTAAAACTGATCTCTGAACCGTCATCTACTAGAAACTTCCAGCAGCTTGTCTTTCTTCTCAGTTCTCACCCCTGTAACGTCTGAAGAAAGGTACCCGTCCTTGCTTACCCATTCAGTTCTAACTTCTTGTAAAATGGCTTCTGAACCCCCCCCCCCCGCCTTATACTAAAATGACTCTCCAAGTGGTCATCTGTTAATGGCCCATGTCTCAGTAATCTGGCCTCTGTTCACTTTTTTTTTTTTATAAATTTTTCTTTAATGTTTATTTATTTTTTGAGAGAGAGATTGACAGAGTGTGAGCAGGGGACAGGCAGAGAGAGAAAGACACAGAATCTGAAGCAGGCTCCAGGCTCTGAGCTGTCAGCACAGAACCTGATGCGGGGCTCGAGCCCACTAACTGTGAGATCATGACCTGAGCCGAAGTCGGACGCTCAACCGACTGAGCCACCCAGGCGCCCCTGTTCACTTCTCTGAACTCCATCCCTAGAGCTCCTGTCAACCTTACCCCCCACCATAGAGATTCTGTCTTCCCAATGGCTTCACTACAACCCTTTTCTATCAACTCTGACCATCGCCTTGAAATCAGATCCTAAGTTCTGATTACCTAGACTATTAATAGTAGTCTCTTAACAAACCTTCCACACTGTAGCCTCTTTGCCACTCTACATTAAAAACAAAAACAAAAGCAAACAAAGAAACAAAAAGCAGATCTTACATCATTCCCTTCTTCAAAACTTTTATTTCCAGGGGTTCCTGGTTGGCTCAGTCGGTAGAACATGTGACTCTCGATCTTGGGGTTATAAGTCTGAGCCCCATGTTTGTAGAGATTACTTAAAAATAAAATCTTTAAAAAACCACAGATTTTATTTCCAAACCAATGAAGCACTAACTCTCCAATCTAGCATTCAAACCCTTCCACGACTTTAACTCAACATGTATTGGCATCAGTCAGCATTTTCTTCCTCCACTATACTAGGCATACTATGCTCTAGCCAAACCAGTCTGCTTATTTTTCTCTAAACACAGTGTGCTTTTGCGCCTCTGGGATGTGGTTCATCCTTTTGTCCACCTGGATTAACTTTCCCATTCATCTCTGCTATTCTAAGTCTCTTCCTCCCTTAATTTCGCTTGTCATGATATCTTCGCTCACCCTCCACTAAATAAATGTGTTATAGTTATTTGTGCAGTTATCATATTTCCCTACCGGATTCTAAATTCTGCTCAAACAAAATACTGCCTTTAGTGAACTGTCCAATTTGCCATTCTGTGCCAAGTGATTTGCAGGCACTGTCTCATTTAATCCTTACATCAACATTATAGGACAGGACTCCCCCCCCATTTAACATCGAAGAAACTGAGTCCCAGGGGCATTAACTAGCTTGCCCAGGTCACACAACTGATGAGGGTGGAATCCCTTTCTTAGTTTATTTAGGCTGCTGAAACGCAAATACCATAGCTGGGGGGGTTTATAAACAACAGAAACTTATTTCTCACAGTTCTGGAGGTCTAAGATCAAGACTCAGGCAGATTTAATGTCTGGTGAAAGCCACTTCCTGGTTCTTAGGTGGCTGTCTGTTTCCTGTGTCCTCACACGGTGGAAGGGGTGAAGGGGCTCTCTGGGGTCTCTTTTATGAGGACATTAATCCCTTTCATGAGGGCTCCATTCTCATGACCTAAGCACCTCCCAAAGGCCCCATCTCCTAATACCATCACCTTGAGAGGGAGGGTTAGGATTTCAACACATGAATGGGGGGGGGGGGGCGGATACGAACATTCAATCTATATTCGTGTTTGCATTACTTATGGTAGTCAGCACAGTATCCACCACCTGCACTGTTCTCAACCTGTTTGTGGTCAGATCAACATGTTAAAAAAGATTCTAAGGAAATAGGGAGGAGGATTGAAACAGTAACGAATTAGGATGGCAGAATTGTTGGTGATGTTTCCAAATTTCAGCCAGTGGGTCACAGAGCTTCTGAAGTAAGCATTTAAAATATGTAGTTACTAAACAGGGTTGCCGCTACTCTTAAATATTTTCTAATTGTTACATGTAGGTTAGTTTTGTCTCCCCGATTTTATTGTCATCCCCCGGGAATTATCTCTACTCTCTTGCATTCCCCCAGCTTTCGGCGCATTGCTCAACACGCGGTGTACGTACTTGTTGATTTTAACGTAGATGTCTTTCCATATGTGTACGGCAACCGGGTAGGGGACGTGGGTGTGTGATGCAGTAGGCATTCCTTCCCATCCCTTTTCCCTTGAGCAGCTGCTGCCTGGATGCTTCCCTTCTCGGGGGAGGAGGCAGAACCACTGACCCTTTAACAAGTTGTCCCTCACAGAACAGGTGTCTCCCCCGCCTTTCGGAGGAGAGGGATGGCTGGACACTTAGTGACATCAGCCACCGACCAATGAGAAGTCAGGCTTCGGCAGCCGCGCCAATGAGCAACCAGGGGCGGGCCCGGTTTCCTGGGAGCCGGGCGGACCAGGCTGGTCCACCCGCCGCCGCGGAGTCTCCGCCGCTCACGCTGCGCGCCGCGGCTCCTGCGACTCCCGGCGGCTCCGGTGGCGGCGCAGTTCCCCTGCCCGCGCTCCTACCAGACGCACGGCTCGGGCACTTCCCACCGCGGCGCAGCTCCCCCGCCTCTCGGGCTCCCGCGGAGGCGCGGCTCATGCCCCCGGGCGCAGGGCGCGCAGGTGGGCCGGCCGCCGCGGGGAGATAGGCCCCCGGGGGGACGGCGGCGGGACCATGGCCCGGAGACCCGGGGCGCCGGCCGCCTATGGGGAGGAGTTCACCTTCGTCAGCCCGCTGGTGAAATACCTGCTCTTCTTCTTCAACATGCTCTTCTGGGTGAGTCTTGGGGGTCTTGGGGGGGCACCTGGGCTGCAGGGCACCCCTCGAGCGTGGAGTGGGTCGCCCACGTTCTGAGGAGGGGGCGTCCCGGGATGCCTGCTTAGTTTTCTGGGCTGATGACACTTTGGGGTAATTCATCCTGGGGAGGGACACCACGGTGGCGCCGCGTCTGGAGGGGGCGAGGGGGCGAGGGGGCGTTGGGTGGGGAGGTGGGGGGAGGGAGGGTAATGCCAGAGATTCAGTAAAGACTTAGGGGTATCCTCTGGGCATCTGTGGCAGGCCAGAAAATGGGTTTGCGAGCGAGACGCGGGTTTTCCTGTTGGCCCAAAGCAGACCCACTGGTACATTCATGATTGGGGACTTCCAGGCCTGGGGACTGGGAGGCCCAGCAGCAAAGAAAAAAGAGAAAGCCAGGGGAACCCGGACCGTTCCTCCCCCTAACCTCAGAGAGGATGGCTTACAGGGCTTCTTCACCTTTTCTTTTTGGAGGCCTCTGGTGCCCCCCTCCCCACAAAGGCTGAGAAGGGGCAGGAATGGCCTCCAGATGTGGATGTCTTTACCATCACTGTCCCAAACTTTGCCCCACCTTTCTCAGGATCAAACTCCATCCCCTGGAGCCTGACGGTCTTCATCTTCTCTACATTGGACCGACCCTGTGTTGGGCTGGAAGGCCAGCAGTCCTTTCAGAATCTTCTGATGAGGGTGGAAAAGTGAAAAAACTCTTGGACGGGGGCTACGGAGATTCCCATCTCCAGCCTGCAGCTGATTGTTGATTTAACCTGGGCAATATGTTCACCTCTGTAGGCCCTAGTTCCCTCCTCCCTCAAATTGAACCCAGTATAATCAGAGATAGCAGAAGTACTCTGCTGGAGCTAAGAATCTAGCTGGACCAGCTCATGAAATGCTAGCTCAATCCTGTTTCACATCTATGGAGTCCCTGAGCTCCTCTGGGTTTGGGAACATAGAGAGGTCCCTCCCCCAACCCCCGTATCTGTTCCAGCTCCAGCCAAGCCAGAGCTGCTGCTCTAGGTGCCCATTATCCCTGCCCATTTCCACCTGAGACCTAAAGTTCAGACGTGCAGGCGGGAGAAAGCATGAGTTTAAAATATGTTTCCTAGGAGAGGGAGCAGACCCAGCATCTAAGCCAGTTGCCAGAAAGGTTCACAGGGGCCGTGGTTTGAAGAACAGACACAAAGTGCATAAGTGCTAGCCTGTTGGGACAAATGAGAGAAATCCCAGAGGGTGGTGATAAGAGCTCAGCCATTGTACCATTTCACTCAAAATGAAGTTTGAGTCCCTAACAAATTCTCAGTTTTAGCACTGGGAAAAAAAAAAAAAAAAAAAAAAAGAAAAGAAAAATCTGGAAGACATCTTGTCCAGCACCCACATTTTATATATGAGAAAACTAAAGCACAGAGATATTAATTATTTTTATCCAACAAGGTCCAACAGCTGGTTAGTAAGTTTGATCTTGTGGTTTTTCTATTGAACTACTGTGCCTCTAGGGGAAGTCCTTGGCCCAGATGGCTGCTACTGTAGTCAGCAGTATTAGCAGTTAGCCCAACTTCCCATGGTCTAGGTTCTGCCTCAGCTGGAGGTTAGGGAAGAACAGAAGAAAAAAAAAAAATCACCACTACTCTGCCCAGGCTGGGGGATGTTCTAAGGGAAACTCCCTACTTAAGGGCAAGTCCCAGTGAACCCTCCTACCTGCTCACAGAATGTGCCAGCTCAGTGACATGCCATCCTCAGGGCCAGCACTAGCATCCCAGGGACCTCAGATCCACCTTCTGACTTTCTTTATCAGCCAAGACTCTGCTTCTTTTTTGGAGCCGGTGGCACCTCACCCTTATCTGGGTTCCCCAGCGACAACAGCTGGGTGCATCTGTTACACTTGCATTCATGGTCATTTTCTTGGACTTCCCCACCCTGCTCCACCCCTCCTTTTACCAGACAAATGACTTTGAGAGGTTGCAGCCAGGGAGAGAGTTTGGCTCCATGGACCCATTTGCCTTGGTAAAAATGATTCATTCAAGGTCAGAGGACCTTGCTAACCAAGTTGGCACCACCCCAAATTAGAGAAGAGCCCCTTCTTGGCCCTACTTTAGACTCACAAAAAGTCAGAGGCTCTAGAAATAGCACAACGAAGGACAAGAGGCCCAGTTTCTTTCTGGCATCAACTTACTGTGTGACCCTAAGCCAATATATCTGTCTCTCTGTCCTTAATCTTTCTCCTCTAAAGGAGAAAATTTTTCTGCCTCTGTGAACTATTTAAAGATGAATACATCACTTTAGGGACTGTTTTCTTTCCTCAGGACCTGGGGCTTGATCTAAGGATGCATCTCTCTGTGTCCTGGTGTCCCTGGGACATTGACCTTCTCAGAGGACAGTACTTTTTGGGTGTTACTGAGTGTCACTTTCCCCCCCAGGCCCAGAGCCTCAGAGCTACATTCCACACAAGTGCGGTTGGAGATGAAGGGCTGCTTCCCCAGCTCAGGGGTCATCTTTCTTCCCACCCTCCTCAGGGACTGGTTACAGTGCTTTCTTTTTTGTTGGCTTTCACCATCCTAATCAAATTCCCCTCTTCTGCCCAGGAGACACCCATGGATGGGACTGTGGGTGGGCCCTTCCCTTGTCCAGGCAGAGTGCACGTTCTGGCCAACTGCTGGGGGAGCCGCGTATGGGTGCTGTTTGTGTCTGTGCTGGAACACAATGGGAAGGTAGCCAGTGTCGTCTGGGCTCACACTCAGTGGTGGCGGCAGCACTGGCTATCTCTGCTGCTGCTCTGGAACCCTGACACTTGGGTCATTTAGTCTGACTCAGAAAGCTGCTGGCTTCTTTGGGAGCAGGACCAATTCCTCCTGTTCGTGTTTCAGATCTCATTTCCCCTTTTACCTAGGAGTTCTGGTTTTCTCCCCAGAATCGTGCTGCTGGGTTACTGACTGTTGGGATCCCATGACCTGGAGTAGTTGCCCCACGATTCCAAAAGTTGTATTACAATCTTTCAGTTAAGAAGTAGCTGACTTTCCTCCGCTCCCTGTGTTGGACAGCTCTGTGCAGAGAGAAGACCAGTGCCATAGTACATGCTTTATCAGCCTTGGGCATACATTGGCAGGAACATTATCAGTGCTGCCCATAGCAGTCACCTCCTTCCTTGCTGGTCCTTGTCCCACCCAGGGCAGCAGTTGGGGTGGCTTTTGAGTCAGGCAGAACTGAGACTTCCAGTCCCTGTGTCTCAGCCCATGCTTCCTTGGTGGCTGTGCCTCAGGGCTTATATACATACACCTTATATATACCTTGATTGCCACATCCCTTACGTGTGCTGCAATTAGGTGTTTATTTATGTCTCCTCTTCTAGACTTCGGGCCCCTGAGGGTAGACTGCCTTATTCGCTTCTTGCTTCTCAGTGCCCAGCAGAGTTTGGCAGAGTGGGTACTTGCTGAATGTTTATTGAATGGCAGCTGGGGGAGCAGCCCCTATAGGGTGAAGGCAAGATGCCCTTCCTTCCTCTCTTATGAACACTAGTCTTCCGAGATGCAGCACAACCTAAAGTCCTTGAGCATTCTTGGTTGGGAAGAGGGGATCCAGCTGTGTTCGTTCTCTTCTGCACTGGGTCCCGTGGCCTAGCACCCTCCTTCAAGGCAGGTCAGCCATCCGCCCCCAGCATGTCCCTCGGGGCCATACGTAATTACTATCTACGGCACCCAGATTTTTCCACTTCCACTGCAGCACAGGTGGACCCCCATCCAGGTCATTCCCAGACTGATCCAGGCCTCTGGTGAGGTATCTTCTTAAAAAAAATTTTTTTTTGACATTTATTTATTTTTGAGAGACAGAGAGAGTCAGAGCGCAAGTGGAGGAGGGGCAGAGAGAGAAGGAGACACAGGATCCGAAGCAAGCTCCTGGCTCTGAGCCGTCAGCACAGAGCCTGACATGGGGCTCGAGCTCATGAACCATGAGATCATGACCTGAGCCAAAGTTGGACACCTAACCGACTGAGCCCCCCGGGCGCCCCAGGTGAGGTGTCTTCTTTAAGAAATTCACGCCCCCCTCCAGGACCACTGTCTTGGAGTCCTCAGTGCACTCAGAATGTCCCGTGTCACCTGCAGCACCATCTGTTGTAACCTGGCTCAGAAGCCTTGAGGAAATGACGAGGCATCAAACCTGGAAAAATCCCTCCTGAATGGCAGAGACCTTTTTATCACCCAACATGACCCCCAACACACACACACACACACACACACACACACACACACTCACACACCCACATACTCACACCTGAATACCTTAGGAAGTGGAGCCCATCCCCCTCCCCCAACTCTCCTCCTTCCCCTGTAGACTAGGCAGGCTTAATAAATGAAATAGTCACATTACAAAAAAAAAAAAACAAAAAAAACAAAAAAAACACTAAAAAGGAAGACAAGAAGGATATCCTATGCTGTCAAGTCACACACATGCCTTCTTATCTCAACAGCTCTGTTTGCCTTGTACCACGTAGGAAATCATAAACTTCAAGCAGCCTTTAAAAGAATAAAAGAAAACATGTAGCACCTCTTAGAGTCTTGATAGCAGATTCTGTGTCAGGCTGGGAACTCCAGGGCGATAGTTCAAGTGTTTACATTACTGTGAGTCCTTGTGGACTTCTCTCCCTTGTTTATAACCTTGGGAAACCAAAACCAGCCACAGCCTAAGGAGAAGCTAAGGGGTTGGCTCCAGAGCCGCCCGGATGGCTCAGTAGGTTGAGCGTCCAACTCTCTTGATATCGGCTCAGGGCATGATCTCACAGTCATGGGATCAAGCCCCAACTCAAGTCGGGCTCCATGCTGAGCATGGAGCCTGCTTAGGAGTCTCTCTCTCTCTCTCTCTCTCTCTCTCTCTGTCTCCCCCTCTGCCCCTTCCCCACTTGCCCTCTCATTCTCTGTCTCAAAATAAATAAATAAACGTAAAAAAAATTAAAGGGTTGGCCCCAGACATTGGAAAGGAAAGAGCTCTGTGGACTCCCCCACTCCAGGAGGACAATTCCGTCCAATCCAGAGGGAGAAAGCCAAGAGCCAGTCTCACAGAGATAGTCTACACCTCAGAAACCCAGGAACAAATGGTGCTGGGATGGCCCCAGAAGTGTGTGCAGACCCTGGGCAGTGAGAGAGGGGGCCCTGCTTTAGGTCTAGCAGGCTTATCCAAAAATAAGGACAGAGAGGACTTTGAAACTGAAGGTGCAGACCCCTCTCTCCCAGTGTCCCTCTGGATAGGGGAAGGGTTTTTGATTCCCATGCAAAGAATGTGTGTCCTCCCCCACCCCCCTTCAACAGAAGAGGAGAAGAGATTCCAAGGAAGAAGAGAGGACTTTGAGACAGATGCACCCACTTTGCACAGACTGGACTTTACAATGTGGAGACAAAGAAGGCCCAGGGCTTTGTCTCGGGGGCTGGTGGGCCCTGTGTGGTGATGCCGTCTTCTCCTTTCAGGGTGCTGTTCCAGGGACTTCCCTCTGGGCCCTGCTGGTATCATCACCTCCCAGTGCTATCTTACTTCCCCTTGAGCCCTGCCCAGTTTGGAGATTACCAGCTGCTCCCCCAAGAGAATTGCAGGCAGCTTCTTCCCACCTCTCGTGATGCCCCCAGGTGAATGCACATGCCCTGGTGTTGCTGTGAGCCTCTGAGGTGGAGAGAGGAAGGCAGCCAGGTGGCTGAGGTCACAAGGCTCAGGAGACAGAAAGACAGGTTCCTGTCCCACGTCAGCGGCTCACTTGTTGAGTGAGTCAGGGAGAGTTTCTTGAATTCTCCCAACATCAGTTCTGTAAAATAGAGATGCTAACACCCTCTTGGGACTGTGGTCAGAATTCAATGAAATAGCGTGTATAAAGTGTTTATTTAGCCCAGTGCCTGACCCTTAGCGCTTGACAAAAGACAGCTATTACTGTTGCTAGAAATAGCTCCTGGAGGTCACCTGTTAGGGATGGCCTTGGAGAGCTGGGATGAGTGCTCCTTCTGGCAAAAGGCAGATAGATAAGGATTGAGTTAGGTGAAGGCTAGCTAACCTTGGGCCTGACTTCCTTCTGCCTCACACCCCCTCTGCTCACATTTTCTTTCTTTCTTTCTTTCTTTCTTTCTTTCTTTCTTTCTTTCTTTCTTTCTTTCTTTTTAATAATTTATTTATGTTTTAATTTACATCCAAGTTAGCATATGGTGCAACAGTGATTTCAGGAGTAGATTCCTTAGTGCCCCTTACCCATTTAGCCCATCCCCCCTCCCACAACCCTGCCAGCAACCCTCTGTTTGTTCTCCATATTTAAGAGTCTCTTATGTTTTGTCCCTCTCCTTTTTATGTTATTTTTGCTTCCCTTCCCTTATGCTCATCTGTTTTGTCTCTTAAGGTCCTCATATGAGTGAAGTCATAGGATTTTTGTCTTTCTCTGACTAATCTCACTTAGCATAATCCCCTCCAGTTCCATCCACGTAGTTGCAAATGGCAAGATTTCATTCTTTTTGATTGCCGAGTAATACTCCATCGTATATATATACACCACGTCTTCTGTATCCACTCATCTGTCGATGGACATTTGGGCTCTTTCTATACTTTGGCTATTGTTGATAGTGCTGCTATTAACGTGGGGGTGCGTGTGCCCCTTCAAAACAGCATACCTGTATCCCTTGGATAAATACCTAGTAGTGTAATTGCTGGGTCATAGGGTAGTTCTATTTTTAGTTTTTTGAGGAACCTCCATACTGTTTTCCAGAGTGGCTGCACCAGCTTGCATTCCCACCACCTTTGCCCACATTTCTACTGTTAGCCAGAGAGAAGTGTTAATTAATGATGTCTTTGTATTTTGTATCTTATAGAGCTGTTTTATATCTGTCATGGGAACAGAGACCCCACTGTTGTCTCCAAGGACCTTTCCTAGGTCCACTTATAAGGGCTCGTCCCACCGCCTTGGTCTTAAGGTACAATCCAGTGGAAGTCCATGCCTGTAATTGTTGGCATTTGGGCACTAGATCCAGAAGAACTCTAGTTTAGAGTTTCATCTTGGGGCCCTGTAACTTTTCTTCTCTTATCACTGATGGTTCTGAAGTAGTATCCTGGGGCTAGAATAAGGGTTTTTCTTAAGAACGTCAATTCATGGATGTCTTTTTGCAATTTGCAAGAAAAGAAGTCAAACAAGGCAGAGAATTTTCTCCATTTTCTATTTTCTCCCATGAACATTAGCATCTGTGGCTGTTTATCTGCCAGGAAGCGCTAGCAGAAGGCAAAGGGAAGAGGACAAGTAGCACCAAATATTATGGAAAACTAGGAAACTAGAGTAGTGCCTGTATTATTGTTTTGTGAGATGTAGAGACATATGCCTAACAGCCTTGTCATCACTTAGTACATTTTTCCTTATTTCTAGGATAGAAATTTATGTTGTGCTTCCTCACATGACACACTGAGAAGGACACAAAACTATCTGTGTGGTATTTCTGTCAAAAATGTGTCATCTGAGGGGTGCCCGGGTGGCTCAGTTTAAGCATCTGACTTCGGCTCGGGTTATGGTCTCTTGGTTCTTGAGTTCAAGCCCTGCATTGGGCTCTTTGCTGTCAGTGCGGAGCCTACTTTGGATCCTCTGTCTGTCTGTCTGTCTGTCTCTCTCTGCCCCACCCCCAGTCTCTCTCTTTCTCTCAAAAATTAATAACCATTTTTTAAAATGTGTCATCTGAATCTAATTGTGAGGAAACAATCAGATAAATCCAAATTGAGGGGTGTTCTGCAAAACAACTGGCCTAGACTTCTAAAAAAATGCCAGTATTGGGACACCTGGCTGGCTCTGTCAGTAGAGCATGTGACTCTTGATCTTGGGGTCGTGAGTTCAAGCCCCACGTTGGGCATAGAAAAAAAAAAAAATGCCAGTGTCCAAAAAAAAAAAAAAAATGTCAGAACAAGTGTTGGCAAGGATGTGGAGAAACTGGAACCCTTGCACATTGTCGGGGGGGAATGTGAAATGTTGAAGCCACTATGGAAGAGTCTGGTAACTCCTCAAAACATTAAACATAGAATTACCGTGTGACCCAGCAATTCCATCCCTGGATATATATCCAAGAGAATTGAAAATAGGTATTCAAACAAAAAGTTGTCCACCAGCATTCACAGCAACACTATTTACGGTAGCCAAAAGGTGGGAACAATTCAAATGTCCATCAATGGACGAATGGATAAACACATTTTGTTATATCCATATAATGGAATGTTATTAGGCCATAAAAATAATGAAGTACTCGCCAAAGCAGGGATGAACCTTGAAAACGTTATGCTCGGTGAACGAGACCAAACACAAAGAGCCACATACTGTATGATTCCATTTACGGGAAATGTGCAGAATAGGCAAAACCTTAGAGATAGAAAGCAGATTTGTGGTTGCCAGGGGCTGGAGGAGTGAAGGGGTTGATGTCCCTTTGCATACCCACATCAGTGTGAGGGAGGTTTTTTTGTTTGTTATTTAGCATTTCCTTACTTTCTGGCGGTACGTGTTTAATGGGTAAGAGATTTCTATCCGGGCTGATGAAAAAGTCCTGGACCATGATAGCCGTGATGGTTGCACGACAATGTGAATGTACTCAAGACCACTGGACTGTAACACGGTTAATTTTGTGGTGTACGTATTTTACCACATTTTTTTTTTTTTGAAGTCAGTATCTTGAAAGACCAAAAACAAAGAAAAAAGAAGCCAAGCTGCAAAGGAGGCCAAAGGAGACTTGATCTTAAATGCGTGATCCTTGATGGGATCCTGGATCAGGAAAAAAGAAAAAAAAGGTTATAAAGGACATTATTATTGGGAGATTTGGGGAAAGGGAAGTATGAGCTGTAAATTAGAGAGCAGCGATAGCATATTAAAGTTGACGAGAAGAATTTAATATGTCCAAATTGTATAGGGTATGCCAACAGAGCATTGTAGCTTCCTGGGGCTCTGACACCTGAACAGTTGTTTTTTTTTTTTTTTTAATTTTTTTTTTCAACGTTTATTTATTTTCGGGACAGAGAGAGACAGAGCATGAACGGGGGAGGGGCAGAGAGAGAGGAGACACAGAATCGGAAACAGGCTCCAGGCTCTGAGCCATCAGCCCAGAGCCTGATGCGGGGCTCGAACTCATGGACCGCGAGATCGTGACCTGGCTGAAGTCGGACGCTTAACCGACTGCGCCACCCAGGCGCCCCCGACACCTGAACAGTTTTAACATTGCCTTACACTTTGGTGTGAGGAGAAAATCCCCCTGATTATTTGGTTTCGGTTTTGTTGTGTTTTTTAAGAAATCCCCTTGATTAAAGTTTGTGATATTGCATGCATATGAATCCTAATTTAAGAAAGTCTGATATTAAAAAAAAAAATGTGGGTTGGGGCGCCTGGGCGGCTCAGTCAGTTTAGCGTCCGACTTCAGCTCAAGTCATGATCTGACCCACGGTTTGTGGGTTCAGGCCCCACAGCAAACTCTGTGCTGACAGCTCAGAGCCTGGAGCCTGCTTCGGATTCAGTGTCTCCCTCTCTCTCTGCCCCTCCCCTGCTTGCACTCTGTCTCTCTTTCTCTCTCAAACATAAATAAACATCAAAAAAAAAAATTTAAACAAAAAAAAATTTTTTTTTAATTTTAGAAAGGGGGAGGGAGGGGCAGAGGGAGAGAGAGAGAATCTTAAGCAGGCTCCATGCTCAGCGCAGAGCCCAACGAAGGGCTCCATCTCACGACCCTGGGATCGTGACCTGAGCCGAAATCAAGAGTAAGACGCTTCTCCGACTGAGCCACCCAGGCGCCCCAGGGTGTCATTTTCATCATATCACATCGTATACCTGTGATTTACCTCTGTTGATGTTGATCTTACTCCCCTGGCCGAGGTAGTGTCTGTCAGATGTCTCCACCTTCTTCCCCCCCCCCCCTTCCGTACTGTGCTCTTTGGAAGGAAGTCACTATGAGCATCCACACTTAGGAGTGGGGAGTTGTGCTCTACCTCCTTGAGAGTACACTGTCGACACAAATCATTTGCAATTCTTCTGCATGGGAGATTTTCTTTTCTCCCTCGTTTATTTATTTCAGTCCTTTTTTATTTTTTTTTAAATTTAAGTCCTTTCTATCAGTATGGATTCATAGATACTTATTTTATGTTTGGGGTAATAGTTTCATTCTTCCTTATTTTGATGTCGCTTTGGCATACCCACCTCAGTGTGAGGGAGGGTCTTTTTGTTTGTGTCTTAGCATTTCCTTACTTTCTGGCACTGCGAGATACTCCAGGCTTATCTTCTATATGTCCTGCTCCAGTAGGAGATTCAGCCATTTTCCCAAGGAGCCCAGGGGTTGGTTATTTTCATTATAAGGTGATTACTCACCTTATATAAGGATAAAGGTATTGGTGCACGCAAGTTATTTTATATAATTTGATTGACAACTCCTCAGGAACATGCCTTTTGCTAGACTCAGCTATTTTAAAAACTGTGTCTAGCTCTTAAAAATTTCCAGTGAGGCTTCATTCTAGCCAGAATATGAAAAGCCATTCTAAGAAGTATCTTTATCTCTATCCTCATTGTGAAAGGAGGTCATTGGTGGTATTGTGGGGTGTTCTAAGGATTTTGTGGCAAAGCCTGATAGAGTGGAAAGAGTACCAGACTGAGATTGGAAACTGGGTTTAGTCCAGATGTTTCCTCTGCACCCATGTGCACTTGGCCAAGCATCACTTTGCTCTTCGGGCCTCATCTATAAAAAGGTGAGTGGCTGAGCTCATTTCTAAGGTTCTATTCAGCTCTGAAATGCTATGCTATTAACGGCAGCAGCATTAACTTTGGGAGGGCAGTAGCTTTGAGGAATTCAGGGTGGGAGATGTGGGCAGGAATAGGAGTGTGAAAGGGCAAGCAAGCTGTGACTCGGGGATGAAGAGGGAGATCAGTGATAGAAATGCCAATTCTTAGTTAGCTAGTGAGCCCCAGGAAAGCAGTATCATTAGTGATCATATTAAATATTAACGATCGTATTAAAGTCTTCATCTTGATTTTAATGTAACCCGTACCTGCTGCTCTAGATCCCTGGCTGAGTGTGCTTTAGGCTTGTGGTTCTCAAACTTGGCTGCACATTGGAATCACCTGGAACACATTCAGAACTACTGTTGCCTCAGGGCACCTGGGTGACTCAGCCAGTTAAGCGTCTGGCTCCCGATGTTGGCACAGGTCATGATCTCACGGTTTATAGGATCGAGCCCTGCATCGGGCTATGCACTGACAGCGAGAAGCCTGCTCGGGATTCTCTCTCTCCCTCTCTCTGTCCCTCCCCTGCTCGTGCGCTCTCCTCCCCCACCCCCACTCAAAAGTAAATAAATAAACACTAAAAAAAAAAAAGAAAGAAAGAAATACTGTTGCCTGGATTACAATATGTGGTTTGGGTGCAGCTAAGGCATCAGCAGTTTTCAGTTCTTCCCTCCCTGCTCTTCCTCCCATTCTAACGACACTCAAGTTGGGGAAGCATAGGCTGTAGATGCTCTTGCTCCTCTCCCACATAGCGTGCAGTCTCCTTAAGGGCAAGACTACATCTCACTCATTTTTGCAGTCCTCAGAGTACCTTGTACATAGCAGCTGATGACTTGAATTTGGATGGTGTGTTAGTTTCCTAATGCAGCTATAACTAATTACCACAAACTTCATAGCTTATAATACAACACAATTTTCTTACATGCTAGAGGTCAGAATTCCAAAATGGGTCTCACTGGGTAAAATGAAGGTATCACCAGGGATGGTCCCTTCTGGCGGCTCTAGAGGAGAATCTATTTCCTGCCTTCTTCAGCTTTTAAAGGCCGCCCATCTTCTTTGGCTCATGGCACCACACCCTTCCAATCTCTGCCTCCATTGTCATACCTGTCTCCTTCTCGGACTCTGACCTTTCTGCCTCCCTCTTCTAAGGCCCAATAGGATAATTACTCTCCATTTCCAGACATATTTACAGATTCTAGGAATTAGGACAGGACATCTTTTGGGGGAACACTATTCTGTGCTACCCACCACAGATAGAGACAGAACAACTGCTGTCATTACAGGCCCACACAGGGAATTAAGTTACCGTGATACGTGGCATCTCTTTACTTTGTTGTTTTAGCCGCGTTAGGATTTAATCGGAGGCCATCTTTGTGGCAAGTTATACATCCTAGCAAAAGTGTAACGTGTGTAAAACAGTGAGGAGTCTGGGAACAACAGAAATAAAGAGCAGGTTCATATCTTTAAGTGATTCAGCAAAGGGATATTCAGAACTGTTAAGTGGCTATGGGGAGTTTTAAAGGGCAGGCCGGGCTGCTCAATCACTCTGGCAAAGGGCTGTGCCTACAGGCTGGGGGATGACTGAGATCTCTGTTGTGTGGTTGCCCTGCCTCCCACCCACTCCCCCTTGCTCCCTCAGCCTGGTTGTCCTGGGGGACAGCAAGCCAGCTGGCACCTCCAGCCCCACTCACAGCTCTGCAAGCAGCTCCCTCTCTCCCGGACAAAGAGCATGAGGGCCAGTAGATAACACACCTAGTCCTGAGTCAGAAGCAGTGTCAAATGATTGGGGGCAAGGCTGTGTAGATAGCCAGGGAAGAGTCCTGAAAGATCCGGTTTTAGATAAAGGTTTCCATTTACTGCTAAACGCACCAGAAAGCAGAGGCCACTGAGGAAAAATATCTTTCTGCTGAGTAACCTGAGTAACTACTTTGACCCTATTAGCTCTATAGGGGCCCTATTCCCTTCTCCCACCGAAGCCCCAAGATGGCTTTTTCCAGCTGGTCTCTGTCTTGTAGGACAGTGGAGTCTAGCCAGCCATCTCCTTCCCCACTGAGTTGGTCAAGTCCCTGCTGCTGAGAACTCCCTCTAGCCAGAGCGTGGCCCCAGCAATTGCCATGGTGACAGCCAGCTGCT
Organism: Prionailurus viverrinus; assembly: GCF_022837055.1. Lineage (NCBI taxonomy): Eukaryota > Metazoa > Chordata > Mammalia > Carnivora > Felidae > Prionailurus > Prionailurus viverrinus. The sequence continues at coordinate 145,965,388 of NC_062562.1, forward strand.
GCTTAGCACCAGCCTGGGGACTGGGCACAAAGAAAGAGTGGCCGAGAGATGTGCACATTGGGCTGCCCAGCACTCCTGGAGGCCTGCGGTGGGGGTGGAGGGCAGAAAAGGCCCCTTTGGGGATTGTTGGTAGTCTCTGATGGGTTTGATCTCTCAGGGAGAAGCCAGGAAGTTTGAAGCATTTGAACTCTCATTGTGCTCCACACTGGAATCCAGGTTTATAAAGATAAAGGCTCCCTTGCCAAGCCAGTTTGCATTTTACACACCTGTGTTCAGGGATGCATTCTTTCCATTGCTATGTGCTTGCATTCTTGCATTGGACACCATTTCGACCTCCAAGAGATTTAGACACTCGGGAGTGTTCGTCGACTCAGGCCTGCTTCAGCTTTAAAACCTGCCCTTTGAGGTAGTTGGATTCAAACTCAAAATTTCAGAGTTTCTGTGTCACCCTGGAAAAGTTAACTGTTAGTAATGACAGATAATATTTATTGTCAGGCACTGTGTTCAATGCTTTCCATACATTATCTTACCTAATTTCACAGTGGTTTTTATTTTTTGAGATGTAGTTGTTTAAATTCTCGTCTTCAGATACAGAAACTGAGGGTCAGAGATTTGTCTAGCATAGGCCCAGGTCTGACTGGTTCCAAAGCCCAATTCTTAGCTACGGTCCGTAACCTTGTATTGCCTTGATTTCCTCATCTGTAAAATGAGAACAGCCGCCTCACAAGCTAACTGTGTTGTGAGGATCAATTGAGATCATCTTGGTAAAAGCTTTTCTTGAAGGCAAAACAGATGCCATCAACTGTATCTCTTGGGAGGACAGAGATGGTCATCTCTGGGTCCTGGGAAAGTCATCTTCCTGCTTCTCTTAAGGTTACTTACAGCACTCAGGGCCCCCTGGTTTCCAAAATCTCAGAGTCTGCCTCATTCCTGTGTCCACAGGTGATTTCCATGGTGATGGTGGCTGTGGGAGTCTACGCTCGGCTGATGAAGCATGCAGGTGAGCTATAGGTCCCCCTCTATCTCCCTATGACTCTTGCTTGCCAAGCCCCTTCCTTCTCTGCCTCTGTGGCCCTCTAACATGCTTTCCTCAGCCGCCCTCTAGCCTGATTTGAGCACCCTACCGCAGGGCATTAGGCCACCCAGGCCAGTTCACCTGGATTTCCCTGAACTCCCACGAATCTTCCAGGATATGCTTACATTTTAGGCTTAAGAAGTGTCTAGGAAAGTAGGTAGGCCTCTGGGAGCAGAGAGTAATCAGAGGCCTTACCCCCTCCCTCACTCTGTCCTGGAGTAACTCAACCTCCATTCCAGTTCTACTGCACAAAGTCTCCAGGAAACGGAATCTGCAAAACTGGGAGCCTAATGCCATTCTAATTCATTTCTGGAGCGCAAGTGGTTCGTCCTCTCTTAAGCCTGGGAACAAAAGCTCTTACTTTGTTATTTGTTAGTTCCTCAAATTAAATGCCACAAACCTTTCTCGGCCCTTTTTATTCTCCCCATCAGAGGAGAGTACTGCCTCCCCATACCTTCATCCAACCATACTAGAGATTCCCCCACCAGAGGGGAACAGTTTTGGAGGGCGTCCCCCACCTCGTCCCTGGGTATCACTCTCAGACAGCACCAGGCTCAGACTGAGACAGCCTCTCCCCCAGAAGCAGCCTTGGCCTGCCTGGCAGTGGACCCTGCCATCCTGCTGATCGTGGTGGGCGTTCTCATGTTCCTACTCACCTTCTGTGGCTGCATTGGATCCCTCCGTGAGAACATCTGCCTCCTACAGACGGTGAGTGGTCAGGGACCCCACCAGAAAGACCCTGGCCCCCTCCATATGCCTCCCAGCCTCCTGATGCCCTTCCTGCTACCATTTCAGTTTCATCTGTCCCACCTACCCTCCAAGGCCTGTGCTGTCCCCTCCCCGCTGTAGAGCTCAGCCCAGATGAGTCAGCACACGGTGGCCACCCTCAAGACAGCATGTGAGAGGCAGCGGCGGCCTTATGTGCGGGGCCTCTGGGAGAAGTGCCTGTAGCCCCCAGTACCCAGTACTCCCCATGGCCCTGGGAGGGGCTACACCCAAGCATGGTAATTGACTGTCCTCTTTCCCTGCCCACTCCCTACAGTTCTCACTCTGCCTCACCATCGTGTTCCTGCTACAGCTGGCTGCAGGGATCCTGGGCTTCGTCTTCTCAGACAAGGTAGCACTGGGGCCCCAGGGGCTTCTTAGGTGTGAACCGGAGGGAGGAAGAGAAGGTTCCTGCCCATGCTTAGCCTGATTAATTAACCAGCACTCCTTCCCCTGAGAAGCATCAGCCTTGGAAAGATTCTCCTTAGGGATGAACAAATGGCCTTTAAAGTCACCATATTTAGAGAGGATTTCCAGATTGTAAGGTGTTTTCCCTCTGACAGTTAAAGAGGCCAACAGGAAAATAAACTCTATGAACACAAAGTTAAAGCAATCTACAAACTTTAATGGCAAATTATTGGGTAAAATATAATTATCAAGTGGACTGTAGACCATACGAAGAAACTTTCATTTCTTCTGAAAGTTGCTTACTGGGATACACAGAAGGAAAGAAGGGGGAAACTAAACAAGATTTTGAGCAGTGTTCACCATATCTGGAAGTGGTCTGTTTAGTGATCGTCCTTTTAATTAAGAACCAGAATTCATTTCTCAAAGGGCAAATGACTGCCAGGAGTCGTACTGAACTATAGAAACTTTGAGAAAAATAGTGGAGCAAGACGGAAGAAGGAATGGTGTAAACTATGAAATGGGGAGTCACTGAGTTCATTCTGAAGAATGTCCTAGTCCTTCTGGCTTAGTAAAATCCTAAAATGATACAGATCTGTTTGGAGTCTAAAGAGATGCAGTTTCCTTATGTCCACTAGAGGTCAGTGTCTCAGCTTTGTAAGCCCTTTTCTACTAAAATCTATATATTGGATTCTCTGCTTTGCATCAACAAGTATTTTGTGGTTAATAGTGTTCCCAGATAGATAAATCTTGGATTATCTTGAAATGTGGCCTTGAGAAGTGGAAACAGCAGGTCCTGCATTTCTCTTGCCTACTGGTACCTGAGGGCCCAGGGATGGATAGGCTTTTTGGAACTGGCCATCAACCTAGGACTTGGCTCCGATTTCAAGGTTGACTTCAATGAAGAAGGATGGCTACCGTCTATGGTTATTCCTGAAGGGAGGAGCAGGTTAGGGGTTAGTCCTGTGTTCTGATCCCCTACTCATGTCTCTGGCAGGCACGAGGGAAAGTGAGCGAGATCATCAATAATGCCATTGTGCACTACCGAGATGACTTGGACCTACAGAACCTCATTGATTTTGGCCAGAAGAAGGTATGGGCTAAGAGTGGGGGGAGGTCAGCTGTGGTCTGAGAGGCTGTAGGCAAAAATTAACGCCATCCCAAGAGGCACCTCACCCTTCAGGTCTGTGGGCTTCTTCATTACCTGTCAGGTAATGGATTCTGGAAGGAGGTTTGGCAAAAAAACATGCACAGTAGAGTACTTTAAAAGTACTTTTAAGAGAACAGAACAGTAGTATATATAGTAATCTGCCATTTGTATAAAAAAGAGGGAGGAAAAAATATGTATTCCTATTTACGAAAGGAATCTGGAAGGATATGTGGAAACAATTCTAAGTGGTTACTTTTAGGGGAATAAGGAAATGGGCAGATTTTTACATATTACCTATTTAAAAGTTAAAAATTTTAAATCATGATAAAATATACACAACATAAAAATTTACCATTTTAACCTTTTTAAGTATATGAAACTGTGGCACTAAGTACATTCACATTGTTTACAGCCATCACCACCATCCATCTCCAGAACTTTTTCGTCTGTCCCAGAGAAACCCTCCCCATTAAACACTAACTCCCCACTCTCCCTTCCCCCAACTCCTAACAACAACTATCTACTTTCTATGATTTGGCTACTCTAGAGACCTCATATAAGTGGAATCATATAGTATTTGTCCTTCCGTGACTGGTTTAGTCACTTAGCAGTTCTTCAAGATTCATCCATGTTGTAGGATATGCCAAAATTTCCTTCTTTTTTAAGGCTGAATAATATTCCATTGTATGTACAGACCACATTTTGTTAATTCATTCATCTTGCAATGCACACTTGGGTCCCTTCTAAATGGAAGTGATGCTGCTAGGGGCGCCTGGGTGGCTCAGTCGGTTGAGCGTCCGACTTCAGCCCAGGTCATGATCTCACGGTCCGTGGGTTCGAGCCCCGCGTCAGGCTCTGTGCTGACAGCTCAGAGTCCGGAGCCTGTTTCGGATTCTGTGTCTCCCTCTCTCTCTGACCCTCCCCTGTTCATGCTCTGTCTCTCTCTGTCTCGAAAATAAATAAATATTTAAAAAAAAATTAAAAAAAAAAAAGGAAGTGATGCTGCTATGAATCAGAAGTTGAATTTTACTTTATTAAAAAAATGTTTAATGTTTACTTATTCTTGAGAGAGAGAGAACATGAGTGGGGGAGGAACAGGGAGAGAGGGAGACACAGAATCCAAAGGAGGCTCCAGGCTCTGAGCTGTCAGCACAGAGCCCGATGTGGGGCTCAAACCCACGAACTACAAGATCATGACCTGAGCTGAAGTCGGATGCTTAACCGACTGAGCCACCCGGGCACCCCTAAAGTTGAATTTTAAATAAAAGTGCTTTTGAGACCAGTACTGAGTTCCTCTTCCCTTGGTGCAACTTGACTTGGATCCTCTTTACTTTTATGGAGTAATTAGGGGCCCACAATATTGAAGATTCTCTTCTGTTTCCTCTGTATTAAGACAGATATTTTCAACACCAATCCTTTAAGTATTTCAGCCAGTGTTTTTGAACACCTCCTTTTGCCAGCCTCTATATTATGCAGGACCGCAAAACCAGAACCTGCCTTCAAGGAGCTCATAATTGAATGTATAAAAACAAAAATATATAACTTTGGTTGTTATAACAAGATATATAAAGGTGAAGGCCACTGAGAAATGTGAACTCAAGGTTTAAAGTTGTGTTTAAACACAACCTGAACTTACAACTGGAAGCTGGCCACAGACTTTTGGCTGCTGTGAGAATTCCCCTGGTCATCTCAATGTGAGGGGCGGGTGATTCTTAACCTCTGTGGTGGGCTTTGTTACAGTTCAGTTGCTGTGGAGGGAATTCCTATAAGGACTGGTCGCAGAACATGTACTTCAACTGTTCAGAAGACAACCCCAGCCGTGAGCGCTGCTCTGTGCCTTACTCCTGTTGCTTGCCTACCCCCAACCAGGTGAGCCTACATCCCACCTCATCTCCTCCTGGGCAGCAATCTCAGTTACTTTCCAATTAGGGTAGCCGCTATTGGGAATCCCCATTCAGTAGCTTAACCGGTCAGTTTTGTAGGACAGCTGTCAGATGTTTTTCTTCACCCCAATCTAATGGCTCTGTTAACTTTTCATTCCCACAGTCCACATGGGGATTCAGAAGGTGCAGGTCTCTAAAACAAGGAGAACTGAACTCAGACCTCCCAGAGGAAAGGAAGCTTGCGTTTAGCAACTTGCAAGCTAGGATCCTCCACATGTATTCCCTAACGTTTTAGGAGTTTAAGAAGGGTGGGAAGCCCATCAGCTAGGGCCCAAAAGAGAAAGTTTGAAAATAGGAGTCCCATTTAGCTTTTTAACTCTTTCCCCAGGCAGTGATCAACACCATGTGTGGCCAAGGTATGCAGGCCCTTGACTACTTGGAAGCTAGTAAAGTCATCTATACCAATGGCTGTATTGACAAATTGGTCAACTGGATACACAGCAACCTCTTCCTTCTTGGTGGTGTAGCACTGGGCCTGGCCATCCCCCAGGTAACTTACCCTGTAAGCCTTGTGGGTCGTATAATTCTGCAAAGACTCCTTTGTTTTGGGGAGGGCCCCTGGGGATCAGCTAGGGTGTCAGGCACAGCTATTGCTAAGGAGCAGGGGATCGGTTGGTGCTGACCACACTGGGAAGACTGAGTCAGGGAAAACAAAGACATCACTCGTTGCTGAGGGCCCAATCCATCTCGCCTCTCCCAGCTGGTAGGAATCCTGCTGTCTCAGATCCTTGTGAATCAGATCAAAGATCAGATCAAGCTACAGCTCTACAATCAGCAGCACCGGGCCGACCCATGGTACTGAGAACCCATCCTGCACCTCCTCACATTGGCAACAGGCGAGCCTCATCGACCAACAGCAGTGGGCATAGCTCTCATCACCAAAAGGAGACTTGGACTCCAGTCCCCCAGCAGCAGTCCAGTGGGGAGAAGCCAACTCCAGCTGGGCAGAAGGCAGGGTGCATAGGTGGCTCAAGTCTAGGAAGGATGACCCTCCTCCTTTCCCCATCCTAGCCCTCACCATTGTTAGAGTTATTTTGTATTCTTTTTAATCTTACACATTTGGGTTTATGTTTTTTTTTTTTTTAGTTTTGTCTGGGCAGAGATGTTTGGGAAACAGCAGTTGCACAGAGTCTTGGGGGTACTAGGTGCTGCTTTACACGGAGGCACTACAACCTACAGCTCTACTAGGGCTGCTACTGAGCCTGCTGGATGTTTTCTGATTCCATCTGTTGACAGCAAGACCTGGCTGGAGAGTGGGCACTAGCAGCCCTACCTGGAGTCCAGTTAGCATGATACCAGCTCCAGAAGGGAATGGAACAGGCAGTGAGCTTGGGGTCGGCTGGGGACAGTCCTATGTGTTGGGTAGGAGTGGAAGGCGATATGTTTACCAAATGCCGCCCTGCCATCCTCCCAGGTAGTGAGAGTGAGCTACATCCTGCCCCTCCCTCATTTCCATGGAAACATGGCAGCAGGGGCAAGGGGTACAACAGCAGCCAAATTCATCCGTCTCCCCCACTCCACCCTTTTTAAAAGGTTTGGAACCATGGTCTTTATATTCTGCAGCCAGCAGAGGTGGGACTGAGCCATTTGTGCCCTTGAATTCCTCTCATCTGGCCCTCCCTCTCCAGCAAGTGGGGTTTCTTTAACTTTGGCAGTGCTGAGGGAGGCTAGGTAATCCCTCCCCACCCCCCACCCTTCCCCCCGCCCCGCCATTCCCCTACACCATAGCTCAGTATTTCTACAGTGTGAAAAGCAGGGACCTTGCTGGGGCAGGGGGAGCCAGAAGTGGCAATAAAAGTTTGTTGACCTGGGCTAAACTTGACTCCATGAATTTTCCATTCTGGCAACTAGAAGGGGGCGGGGGGGGGGGGGGTAGAAGGGCCCAGTGGGTGGGCCCTCCTTCCAGGTGGGGACTGGAGACTCCCCTAAACACAGCACCTTGTGGGCCCCATCCTTCGCTCCATCTCTCCCGCAACCAGATGCGCTAGTCCCCTCCCACAACCCCGCCCTCTCTAGTCTTAATTAGGTCGAAAGATTCCCAATACTGATCTGGGAACAGGGTAATTTTATCTCAAAACCTGACGTTAATTTTTTCCCAAACTAAAGTGAATTCAAATTTGCTGCCCAAAACTTTTAGGATGGGGGTAGGTAAGAGTACAGCTGGAAATCAGAATCTAGTATTCTCTGTTACAGCGGGGAGGGGAACGAGGAGGAAGGGCATCTCTTCATCCCCAGTCTGGGCTCTCCAGCCGCCTACTCCATCTTTACCTGAAGGAGTCCGTACTGCGGCCCACCTTAGTTTTTAGGGAGGACTCAAAAAAAAAATTCGAAATTTCGAGCGGAGCGAGCTGCTGGCTTCCTCGCGCGGGGAGGAGCGTGCGAGGGCAGCAAGCTGGGAGGCCAGGCGGGCGCGCCGGGGGCGGGGCTGGGGCGGGGCCGCGCGGCGCTGTGGGTGGTCCCCGCCCCCGCGGCGGCCGAAGCAGGCGCCTCCGCCCCCTGCCCTGGAGGAGGTGGGAGCCGGGTAACTAGGGAGCTGTTGGGGGTTGCGTGGCCCAGCTATCCGGTTAGTGTTCCCCAAAAGGTCCTCGCCGCCCTCTGCTGTCGGGGGTCTCAGACTAGGAGCTTTGGCACAGCGGCGGCCGGGGAAAGACTCGAAAGAGTCCCTACAGCGCTGGAGAGACAGTCTCGAGTTCTCTCCCCGCCCCCAGTTTCTTCTAAACGAGCCTTCTGCGCCTGGGAGGGCGTCTTTCCAGCAGCCGCCTGGGGCCCCAGCCAATGTTTAGCTCCAGCTAGTAACACAACGGAAAGAAAAAATCATCACAAATAAAAAATTAAAAGTAAGGGCCTTTTATTCTGAGAGAAGAGTTAAAAAGCGCGCTTTCTCTGTGTCGAAGGTAGATTTTATAAAGCATTTTATATTTCTTTTGGTGACGGGGACCTTTTGGGTTAGGAGTTGGGGTGACGCACTTTCCTGGTTCACTGGCTTTGAGGAACTCACCTGGCCAGGGGCTCGTTTGGGGAACTCTTGGAATAAGAGAACAGAACGGTGGTCCGCAGACCCAGGATTCCAACCCAGACTTCTTAAACTACAAGCTACACTTTTACTTAGGTCTCTGCTTTCTGCCCAAGTCCCAGGACTTTTTTTTTTTTTTTTAATTTTTTTATATGTTTATTTATTTTTGAGAGAGAGGAGAGACCGAGTAGGAGCGAGGGAGGGGCAGAGAGAGATGGAGACAGAATCTGAAGCAAGCTCTAGACTCTGAGCTGTCAGCACAGAGCCCAAAGATGAAACTCACGGACTGCCAGATCATGACCTGAACGGAAGTCTGATGCTTAACGGACTGAGCCATCCAGGTGCCCCCAAGTCCTAGGTCTTAAAGGGCCGTTAGCAAAAGTTTAGAAGCTTATAGTGCGGCTCGGTGTTCTTAGCTAGATTCATTTCTCAGTGTCTCTGGTTCTCAGTCTCTCCTCTAGCTTTCTTTCTCTTTGGCCCGATGCTGGGAGAGAAAATGCCCCAGTTTTTAAAAAGTGTTCTCATTGTTAGTTCATGTTTTAATTTAATTTGCTCCCTGAATTTCTGTTTCTAATAACTTTAGTCTCAAACAAGCGGTGGGGTTAACACCAGTATCTTAGAATAGCTATCAAATCTAGGCCTCAAAGGTGGGTGAATGGAAGAAAATTCTTACGGCAGCAAAATTCAAGCCAGATGGGCAGATGTGGAGGGAACCGCCTGAAGGATAGTGAAAATCTGGCTGGGGTCGACCTGGCAAGAAAGGTACTGCTAGGTTTTGTGGGCCTCAAACCCTGAAATTTAAGCAAGGACTTGAGTCCAAGAGTGCAAATTTTGCAGAATGTTCAATGAAATTCTGATTCCCTCTGAATTTGTTTCCTGTTGCTGCTGTAACAAATTGCTACAAATTTAAAACGACACAAATTTGTTATCTTACAGTTCTGAAAGTCAGAACTCTGAAATGGGTCTCACCGGGCTAAAATCAAGGTGTGATCAGAGCTGAGTTCCATCTGAGGGCTCTAGAGGATCCATTTTCCAACTTCTAGAGACTACTTGTTTGCTTGGCCCCTGTTTCCATCTTCAGAATACATCAATCTCTACTTCTGTGGTCACATCTACTCTTTCTCTGTCTCTCCTATGTCCCTCGTATAGGACTCTTGTGATTATATTGAGCCCACCCACGTTATCTAGAAGAATCTTCCAATTTTAAGAGTCTTAATTTAACCACATCTGGAAGGTCCCCTTTACCCTGTAAGATAATAAACACACAGGTTCCAGGAATTAGGACATGGATATTTTGGGGTGACCATTGTTCAGCCTACTATACCCCCTTCCCACTCTCATGTATGATTTAAGGTGGGGGAAAGGTAGGAATGAGCTATTGTTGGTTACTGGCAAAAGCTTGAGGTGGGTGTTGTCTGGCCTTCATTCGAGAAATTACCTAACACTTATTGAGTGCTTACGGTATGACAGACACATATTTATGACACAGTTTAATATGGAGGTCCTTTAATATGCTATTTTCTGACATGCCCTCATCCTAAAGAACAGATATGTTAATAGGGTCAGGGACCAGTTTCAAAAAGGGGACACAGAAAGCTTCTTCTACCAGAAGACTTCCCTTGGGCCATTACTCTAAAGAGGTCAGGAACATTTTGTAAACTGCACCCTCTCCCCACAAAATATAAGAGTAATTAGATATTGCAGACTGCCGTGGATAAAATACTTAGAGGAGGGAATAAAGTGAGGAATAGCGATGCTCTAGAATTTAGATTGGAAGTTAGCCTCTAGAGTCTTCTCACTACCATGCCAGGAATTTAGTAAATCAATCAGGTGAATGCAATAGCATAGAGACTCCAGAAACATTTTCAACCATCAGTACTCACTGACTAATAAACACAGTGATGAAAGGAAGGGGTAATCACTAATAATGTTAGCACAAATGGATTACAGTATAAGAAGCAACTGAGATTCACCTGTCATATACACTGGATTGCATTCTAGGGGGTAAAATAATTATTTTCAAGAAAAACAAAAAAATTAAAATTGGAATATCATATTGATCCTAGCTGTAGGGATCTATAGTGGACAGCTTTTCAATGTACCTGCCCAACTCACGATAATTCTTCCTTCTTTGGAAACAGACTCCCTACCCCTCAAGCCATAGGGGTGAATTTTTTTTTTTTTAAACATTTATTTATTTTGAGAGACAGCGCGAGCAGGTGAGGGGCAGAGAGAGAGAGACATACAGAATCTGAAGCAGGCTCCAGACCCTGAACACAGAGCCTGACGTGGGGCTTGAACCCACCAACTGCGAGATCATGACCTGAGCCAAAGTCTGACATTTACCCGACAGAGCCCCCCAGGAACCCCTAGGGGTGAGTCTTAAGGAGCCATATTTGTACTACAAGACATGGTCTCCTAGACAGAGCTAACTGGATCAGTCTTGGGCACTGTATTATCTTCCTAGGTCTACTGTAACAAAGTACCACAAACTGGGTGGCTTAAAACTACAGATACTTATCGTCTCACAGTTCTGGAGGCCAGAAGTTCAAAATCAAGGTGTCGGTAGGGCCATGCTCCTGGTGCCTCTAGGGGAGGATCCTTTCTTGACTCTTCCAGCTTCTGGTTAAGCCTCCAGAGCCTTACCCTTAGTTGGCATTCCTTGGTTTACGGCAGTTTAACTGCGACCTCTTCTCTCTTCACGTGGCAATCTGTCTGTGTCCCAATTCCCTCTTATAAAGACACCAATCATATTGGAATAAGGGCCCATCCTATTCCAGTATGACCTCATCTTAACTAATTACATCTGCAATGACCTTATTCCCAAATAAAGTCACATTCTGAGGTACTGAGAGGGATGGGGTTCAATATATATACATTTAGAGAGGAGCAATGAGAAACTGTATTCATCCAATAACAGGCACCTAGCCCAAACTGTGTCAGAGTTCCTTCCCTTCAAAACTGAGAATGAGATTCTAGTCTCAGCCTGGGCTGACTGGTCTGGTGCAGAAAGAGAAGCAAAGGGAAACTGAGGCTCAGGCTTCTTATACTTTATGGACTAAGTAGCAGAGAAAGTATTTATAGAAAGAGCAGAATGAAACAGACGGGGAGTGGGGAAGCAGAGAAAAAAGGGGCAGAGGAAGGATGCTCCCGGTGTCCGCTTTCACTATGATCCTATAACCTTTCTGCAGCTCCGCGGCTGTCCTGCTTTGGGTTCCCTGAGACACTGTAGGCTTCCCGAGAAGCCTGGTTGGTTCGCCCTAAGGAAGCTCAACTTGGTTTCTATTGCTTACAAGCAAAGCTAATAGAAAAGCTATAATCAGATGAAGATACCCTATTGGTTTTCCTCGCTGCTAGAACAATGTACCACAATCTTAGTGTGTAAAACAACACAAACTTATTATCATCCAGCTCTGTAAATCAGAAATCTGACATACATGGGTCTCACTGGGCCAACACCAAAGTGTTGGCAGGACTGCATTCCTTTCTGGAGGTTCCAGGGGAGAATCTCTTTCCTTGACTTTTCCAGCTTCTTGTAGCCCCTTCTTCCACCTTTAAAGTCAGCAACACTATTTCTCTGGTTCTCTACAGTTGGAAAAATTTTCTTCCTTTTAAGGACTCAAGTGATTGCATTGGACCCACCTGCATAACTCAAGCTAATCTCCCCACTTCAAAGTCCTTAACCTTAATCACATCCATCTGCAAAGTCCCTTTTGCCAGGCGAGGCGTCATATTCACAAGTTTAGGGATTAGAATGTTAACATTTTTAGGTCCCATTATTTTGCCTTCCACAGATGCATACCAAAAGGTATCGTGACCATTTGTAATAAGATAGCTGGCTAACAGGCGCTTGGGTGGTTCAGTGGGTTGAGCATCCCGCTCTTGGTTTCAGCTCAGGTCATGATCTCGAGATTTGTGGGGTCAGGCTCTGCACTCACAATCAGTGGGGAGCCTGCTTGGGATTCTCTCTCCTCTCTCTCTGCCCCTTCCTCCTGCACATGGGCTCCCTCTGTCTCTCCAAATAAATAAACCTTAAAAAAAAAAAAAGATAGAAGGCTGAGAGTTTAATGGAATTTCTTTGTACTGTTTCTTTCTCTTGTAAAAAATTTTCATTTTATTTGAACAACTCATTCTGAAGCTTTGCCCTCCTAAAGCTCTTTTTGAGGAACACGGGGTCAACTCTGTCAGATTCAAGGACCTTTATTTAGCTGCCTTCTCATAGCTGAAGGTTTAACTATCCCAGAAACACACTAAAGGAGGACATATTCCCAAAAGGCCTGATTGGAGCCAGGAAGGAATAAACAGAGTGGAGTCAAATTGCTTATTCCCCATTAGAGAATTGCATGTATTAAAATATTATTGCTTAAAAAAAAGGAAATTGAAATTTCTCTGAACAGAGAGTTTGGGTGGATACTTTGATAAAGGTGATTCTGGCAGGAGGCTGTAAAGGCCAATTTATTTATAGACACAATAAATGAAATGTACATCTACAGGAAGGCAGGTAAACTCACGCAGTCAACAAAGACAAATGTGCCAAGTACCATTCTAGGACAGAGTTACAGTGGAGAACACAAGGTCCTGCCTTCCTAGTTCTACTGAAGGAGATTTATACAAAATGTTCTATCTTATATCTTACATATACTATAATGTCGGGAAGAGATATAGGCTATGAAGAAATATAAAGCAGGACATAACGGTAGAGAGGGACAGAAGAGTGCTCTTTTGGGTGAGGCAGTTTTAAAATGCCTTAAATTGAAAAAGTACATTTTATTTTGAAATAATTAGAGAACCACAGGAGGTTGCAAAGAAAGGCACAGAGAAGTCTCACGTGCTTTTCCCTAATCTCCCCCAATGTTACCATTTTCTGCAATATTTCTGATACTAGACTATTATTGCAATAGTCTAGTATCAAAACCAAGAAAGTGACATTAGTACAATCCATAGAGCTTATTCAGATTTCACCTGTTATACATGTGCTTATTTGAGTATGTGTGCATAATTCTAGGTAATTTTAACATATGTGTAGTCTTGTGTCATCATCACTACGATCAAGGTACTGACCTACATATATGAATTATGCTCAATAAAACTATTACAAAGAAATAATTGTGCCATCATCACAAGACATATCAGTGTTACCTCTCTGTAGCCACACTGATCCCTCCCCACCATCACTCACCCCTCGCAACCACTAATCTGGTCTCCATCTCTATAATTATGTTGTTTCATGAATGCTACATAAATGGAATCATCCACTAGGTATCCTTTTGAAACTGTTTTTTTTTTCTTCACCCAGTATAACTCCCTTGAGATACATCCGAGTGACCTGTATCAATAGTTCTTTCCTTTTCATTGCTGAGTAGTATTCCACGGTATGGATGTACCACCGTTTGTTTAACCATTCACCCATTAAAAGATGTTTGATTAGTTTCCAGTTTGGGGCTATTACAAATAAAACTGCTATGAACATTTGTGTACAAGTTTCTGTGTGAAAATAAGTCTTTGTTTCTCTCGGCTAAATGCCTAGGAGTGTATGGTGCCATTGTATGGTAAGTGTATGTATGGTCTTTCCAGAAACTGGCGGAAGCTGTATCGTTTTACGTTCCCCTGCAATGTTTGAGTGATCCAGTTTCTGCACAGCCTTACCAACATTTGGTGCTAATCACTGTTTTTCATTTTAGCCATTTTGATAAGTATGTTGTGATCACTCATGGTGACTTAATTTGCATTTCTCTAGCGACTAATGATGTTGAGTATCTTTTCATGTACTTATTTGCCACCATTATATTCTCTTGGGTGAAGTGACTGTGCACGTCTTGCCCATTTTCTAAATGGATTATTTGGTTTTTTAATGCTGAGTATGGAGAATTTTTAAAAATATATTCTAGACATTTGACCTTTGTCAGATACGTGATTTGTGGTTATTTTCTCCTGGTCTGTGATTTGTCTTTTCATTTTCTTAACAGTGTCTTCTGCAGCACAAAGTTTTAAATTCTGATGAGGTCCAACTTATCAATCTCTTCTCTTATTAGTTATTGGTCACTCTTTTGGTGTTAAGTCCAAGAACTCTACCCAGTCATGCATCCTGAAAATGTGCTTCTATGTTATTTCCTAGAAGTTTTATAGTTTTATGCTTATATTTTAGTCAGTGACTCCTTTTGAATTAATTTTTGTATAATGTGTGAAGTGTACATTGACTTTCATATTCTTTCTTATGGATGTCTAATTGCTTGGGTACCATTTATCAAAAATCCTCTATTGAATTTCTTTGCTACTTTAACAAAAATTAATTGAGCATATTTGTAGGCTTGTTTCTGAGATCTCTGTCTGTTCCATTGGTGTATGTGTCTATCTTTCCACCAATATCACCTGTTGTGATTACTGTAGTCCTATAGTAAACCATCAAGAAATGATTTCTCCCACTTCATTCTTTGTTTTCCAAAAATTATTTTGGCTAATCTAGAGTCTTTCACTTTCCACGTAGATTTTAGAATAAGTTTGTCTATGTCTAATAAAGAAACTCACTGAGATTTTGATTAAAATTATGTTAAACCTAGGGACGCCTGGGTGGCTCAGTCAGTTGAGCATCCGATTTTGGCTCAGGTTATGAGCTCATGGTTCTTCGAGCCCCATGTCAGGTTCTGTGCTAACAGCTCAGAGCCTGGAGCCTGCTTCAGATTCTGTGTCTCCCTCTCTCTCTGCCCCTCCCCGACTTGTGCTCTCTCTCTCTCTCTCTCTCAAAAATAAACATTAAAAAAAATTTTTTTTTAATTATGTTAAACCTAGAGGTTTAGGGCATCAGTGTAGGGGAAATTGACATCTTTACTACGTTGAAACTTCCATTCCCTAAAACAATGTGTCTCTCCAAGAATTTAGGCTTTTATTTCTTTCATCCGCATTTTATAATTTTCATCATACAGATCATGTACCTACTTTTGTTAGATTTATACTTAAGTCTTTTATTTTCTTTGGAGCAACTTATATGAATGCCTTCTTCAGGGGAATATTTGAAGAGAGACCTGAGTGAAGCAGGAACATGGAGTGAACATGAGTGCAAAGATCCCAAGGCAGGTGTTTGCTTGGTGTGTGTTTGAGATGGGGTGAGCTAGAAAGAGAGTAGCAGCAAATGAGATCCAGGTTGTCACCATGTGGACAGGACCTTGGTGAAGTCGTGATGAGACTGTGAAATTTTACTCTAAATGTGATGAGACGCCATCAGAGAGTTTTGAGCACAGAGCTGATACGGCCTGATTTATATTTTAGAAGGACAGTCCTGGCACTTGACTGGAAAATAGGCTGTAGGAAGGTAAGGGGAAGTAGGAAGCTGTATTAGGAAGCTCTTGGAGTGGCCCAGGTGACATTGGCTGATAGCTCAGGCCAGGTCGGCAGCTGTGGAGGTGATGAGGAATAGCTGGAGTCTAGACATATTTTTAAGGTGTAGCTGAGAGGACTGGGGGTGAGATGTCAGAGAAAGACTTGAGAATGACTCTCAAGCTCTTGGCCAGTGCAGCTGGGCAAATGGTGGTACCATGTACTGAGAAGAGGAAAACTTTGTTCGTTAGCATAAAAACAAAAACTATCATTTTCCAGAAAAGACCTAAAACCTGATATCACGGTGTACAGTCCCAAACCAGCCACAGTTTTGAAATGTTGGCTACTAGTTGGACTTTTAGAAACTACTGACAAGGTCCCATAGGAAGGATGTTGGCGATGAAAGAAGGGAAATGAAACCAATAGCTATTAAGCATGTAAGGACCCAGATTTGCCATGTTACTTCATATTAATCGTTATTAATTCCCTTATAGCTAAGTAGTAATATGCTTTTTTTCTCTTTTCTTTTTCCTTTCTTTGTTTTTTTTTTTCTTTTTTTATTTTAGAGAGAGAGAGAGAGAGAGAGAGCATGAGTGGGGGAGAGGGGCGGAGGGAGAAGGAGAGAGAGAATCCCAAGCAGGCTCCATGCTGGACATGGCCTCAACCTGGGGCTCAATCCCATGACCCTGGGATCGTGACCTGAGCTGAAATCAAGAGTCGGAGGCCCAACCGACCGAACCACCCAGGCGCCCTTCTTTTCCTTTTTTTAATTGCTCTAAAATAAGGACATATAGTTTTCATTTTCGGTGGCATTAAATATATTTACAGTGTTGTGTTACCATCACCACTATCTACATCCTAAACTTTTGCATCAGCCCCAACAAAAATTCTGTACCCATTAAACAATAACTTCCCTTTCCTGCCTCTCCAGTCCCTAGTAAACCATATTCTATTTTCTGTCTCTATGAATTTGCCTATTCTGGCCGGGGGTTGGGGGGGTTCTTATAAGCGGAGTTATTCACTCTTTGTCCTTTTGTGTCTGGCTTATTTCACGCAGCATAATGTTTTCAGGTTTCATCCATGTTATACCACATCTCAAAATTTTATTCATTTTTATAGCAGAATAATATTCCGTTGTGTGTATATATCACATTTTGTTTATCCATTCATCTGTTACCGGACACTTGGGTTGTTTCTACCTTTTGGCTGTTGTGAATAGTGCTGCTGTGAATATTCATGTACAAGTATGTGTCTGACTTCTGCTGTCGGTTCTTTTGGACATATACCTAGAAGTGGAATTGCTGGGTCATATGGCAATTCTATGTTTAGCCTTTGAGAAACCATGAAACTTTTCCACAGCAGCCAAACCATTTTCCGTTCCCACCAACAACGCGCAAGGGTTCCCACTTCTCCCTGTTCCTGCCAACACTTGTTATCTTCTGTGTGTGTATGTGTGTTCTAATAGCCATCCTGGTATAGTAGCTGTGAGGTGATATCTCATTGTGGTTTTGCATTTCTCTAATTACTCATGATGTTGAGCATCTTTCCATGTGCTTTTTGGCCATCTATAGATCTTCTTTGGAGAAATGTCTATTCAAGCCTTTGCCCTTTTAAACTTGGGTTGCTTTGTTGTTGTTGTTGAGATTTGGGAGTGCTTTATATATCCTGGATATTAATTCCTTATTAGATACATTATTTGCAAATATTTTCTCCCATCCTATGGGTTGGATTTTGCTTTCCTGATAGTATCCCTTAATGCACAAAAGTTCTTCATTTTGATGAAGTCCAATTTATCTATGTTTTCTTTTATTGGCTGTGCTGTTGGTCATACCCACGAAACTGGCACCAAATCCAATGTCATGCAGATTTTCTCCAATACCTTTTTCCTGAGAATTTTATAGTTTTGGCTCTTAAATTTAGGCTTTGATCTATTTTGAGTTCATTTTTATTTTATTTTATTAAAAAAAATTTTTTTTTCAACGTTTATTTATTTTTGGGACAGAGAGAGACAGAGCATGAACAGGGGAGGGGCAGAGAGAGAGGGAGACACAGAATCGGAAACAGGCTCCAGGCTCTGAGCCATCAGCCCAGAGCCTGACGCGGGGCTCGAACTCCCGGACCGCGAGATCGTGACCTGGCTGAAGTCGGACGCTTAACCGACTGCGCCACCCAGGCGCCCCTGAGTTCATTTTTATACATTGTGTATGGTAAGTATACAACTTCATTTTTTTTTGCATATAAATATCCAGTTTTCTCATTACTGTTTATTGATAAAACTCTCCTTTCCCCTTCGAATAGTTTTGGCATCCTTGTAGAAAATCAATTGGTCATATATGTGAGGGTTTGTTTTTAGGCTCTCTATTCTATTCTATTGGCTGTCTTTATGCCACTACCATACTGTTTTAATTACTGCAGCTTTGTAGTAAGTTTCAAAGTTGGGAAGTGTAAGTCTTCCAATTTTATTAATCCTTTTCAAGATTGTTTTGAGGCCCTTGAAATCCTGTATGTGTTTGAAGGGCCTATTCAGAGGCCCTTGAAATCCTGTATGTGTTTGAAGATTGGCTTTTCTATTTCTGTGAAAAAGACTGTTAGAATTTTGATAGGGATTGCACTGAATCTGTAGGTTGCTTTGGGTACTATTGGCATCTTAACATTAAGTCTTCCTATCCACGAACACTGAATGTCTTTCCATTTATCTAGGTCTTTAATTTCTTCAAGCAATGTTGTGTCGTTTTCAGTGTACAAGTCTCTTACCTCCTTGGTTAGATTTATTCCTATGTATTCAATTCTTTTAGCTGCTCTATAAATGGAATTGCCATCTTAACTTCCTTTTCAGGCTGTTTACTGCTTATGTATAGAAACACAATTGATAATATATCATTTTTTGTGAAGGAGGAAATAGGGGCTTAGAATAAGTTGTTCAAACGTCCTTGGCTAGTCAGGTCCAACTCAGGTCTCTAACTCCATATCTGTTGTGCTGCCTCTCTGAGGAGGTAGCTTACCTAGCCCCTTTCCCAGATTGTCCTTTCTCTCTGACTTGACCCCTAGTTACAAAATAAGAAACACTAGAAGGAGAAGAAAATAGAGCGCTGCAAAATTAGGCCCCAAATTCTGGCCGGTGTGACAACTGAACCATAAGAAGGCAACCAAGTTCTCAAAGATACCATCGATATTCCATAGACAGCTTCAGGTTCATTCTTTGTAGTGGAGGGCACAGAGGCAAATGACAAAGAGTCAACGTTGAACGTGTAACTTTAAAATGCCAAAATATTTGGTGAGCATAACTCAGAAATCAAGAAGCTACTTGTAGCAAATCAAATACCGTAATGCATTTTCAACACAGGGCAGTTTCTCATGGCCCTGACAGAAGGACTGTGTCACGGCATGTAGATGGGGTTCCTACTCTTGAGGAACTGAGGGTGGGGGAGACTCAGGCTCAGGAGAGATACACTCTGCAGCCCTGCCACCAGGTTGGAGACCAGAAGTGTGTCAAGTAACCCTGAAGAGCCTCTAACGGAGATGGCAGGTCTTGGTATGCCTACAAGAGGGGATGGATGAGTTTGTCCAAGACCCTGGATGCCATTCAGGAACCACTAGGGTCTCTTCCCCAGTCCCCACTGAGCACTTTTCTTCCTCTCCCAAACCCGCTATCTGACTCCACTTTCTGCTGTTTCTGCACGACAGCACCGGCACTTTAAATGTGGAGCCATGACTATTGTTGCAGCTGCCACTGTTGGGAACCTGGCCCAGTAGCTGTGCGCAGTGCTGTGAGAATTGTCTCAGTCTGCTTTCCTGCTGCCCTTTGCCTAGGCCAGCAAGATATCCAGAAAGGAATGCGGAAGCCTGGTAAACAGAAGTATACTTCTATGTGTACTTCTGTTATGCATACATACACACATGTGCACACACACACACACACACACACACACAGAGTTGAGGAATCAGAATATCTTCTCTCTCCTCCCGAAGGGGAGAACATTCTGGCCAGAAGAGAACACCTTAGGATCTTCTCCATTTACCTTCTTCTATCTCCAGTGTAAAAGTAACTATATTGCAGTGATGTATTCTTCCTCACACCTGCCAAGAAACACCAGACGAGGAATGGTAGCGTCTTCGCACTTAATGAATTACTAACATTTTTAGATAGAGAGGTAAGGAGTTGCCCGAGCATGTCCATAGGCTCCTTCTAATACGTGGAATATCGCACAGAGCTTCAAAACGGCCGCAGTAACAGCCAGTTAAAAAATAAGTGGAGAAAGTTCACAAAGCAAAATGTCAACATGGTATCATGTGAATTTCTCTGTGGCTCAGACTTTGGACAGGTTATAGCAGCATTTCATTTATATCACAGAAGAATTAATCAAGGAGGTAACAACGTTTAAGTGATTTTCCAGCGGGAATCTTATGCTCTAATGACACAGTCTATTCCCACTTCTTCCATAAATCACTAGCGACTTCCCTTAGAATGGTCGCTTGCCTCCAGCATCTTGCCCTTCATACAATCCTCACATTGCCTGATTAATGTTCTTAAGCATATCACTCCTCCGATCAAAAATCTGCACTGTTTCCTTGTTGCCAATAGAATTAAACCTTAATGCCTCCATGTGGCATTTGAGTCTTCTTACCAATCATTTCCCCTCCTTATCCTCTACTACGTCCTGATTGCCAGGCCAGTCGTGCTCTGGGGTATAGTTACAGCTTCCTCCATGCGTAACGCCAGCTCTGCTCCTCTCTACTTTCCTAACTCCTCCTTTTCATGCTTCAGGGCTGGCTTCAAATCCCACTTCCTCCACTTCTACCCACACCAACCTCTCCCTGCTATAAATTCCTTTTGCATGCTCATTGTACACCTCACTTTGGCAGTTTACTTGTTAAGTGATTAATATGCCTGTCTGGATGCCTTGTGACTACAGAAAATAGAATAAGGTCCCTGCCCTGGTGGAGAAGGCTTTGCTACTTTATCGTGATATATTACTATCTCCTGAGGGCAAGACTCTCTCCACAGTGAAATGCAAGTTCTCAAGTTCTGCAAGGATACCATGCTTATATCTATGTACATCTAGGATTTCAGAAAAATTTGCTAAATTGAATTCAATCCTCTTTCGGTATCTCTGTCTCTGGGGCTTGCCTACAAATAGAGGCTGTTGCTGAAGTGCACTAGCTAATTTGCTCTCAAACGGCCAAACCTAACAAAACTAGTCTACATCAGCTATGCTGAAGGGGTTAGGGTAGGGGTGAGGAAGGAGAAACCATCCTAGTGTGTTGCAACGTGGGAAAGTTGCTCAGTGTAAGTCCACTCTCCTGGCTGGACCCCTGGCTATAGGTGTCAATTGTCGCACGGTGACTCAAAGCACCACAAGTAAAGGAGTGAGGAAAGGCAAAGCGAGCAGAACAGGGAAAGGGAGCAGCAGAAACTTCCTCAGCCAGCATATGAGCAACAAGGGCCATCAAAATGGGATGGCTTCCTTCGACCATAACCAAAGGGTCAATCGTTGGAAACCACAGTTCACACTTCACACATTTGTAGCAATAAAGGCTGATGTTGGCACGTCTGGTTTCCAGACACCTGCTCTCACAGGTAACAGCAGCGGGGCAGCTGCCCTGAGTGACTCTGAGTTCCTCTCTCCCACAGGTCCCGAGTTGGAAGGATTGAGTAAGCGAGTCCCCCAAACCCTGGTTCTCATCCATGGGGCCCCGGGACAAGTTGAAAGATCTAACCGAAACCAGAAAAAACTGGCGGGGTTGGGGGACTGGGCAAGGATGTAGAAGAGTCTTCCGCTGACTTCAGACACCACCCCACCCCACCCCACCCCCACCCCGTCCGTGTCTCCCACTGTAAACCAGAAGAGTCTATCTATTCCCTGCAGACGGCCAAGTCGAAAGATCCTCAGGCCGATCAGGTGCCCGCTGAGTCTGGTTGCGGCTCCCAGCCACGATTTCCTCGCATCTCTTGCGCCAGGGCGGCGAACAGGGTCCCCAGAGCCTCCAGGTCCCGGCCCCTCCGGGCGCCCGGGACACTGAAGCTAGCGCTCCTCCTCTCTCGCATCCCCTCCCCTCCTCTTCCCTCCCTCTGCCAGTCCCTCCCCAAGCCGTGGCGGAGGTGGGGCCGGGCTTGGCTCCGCGAGGCCCGTGCATTCCAGAGAGCCGAGCGAGCTAGAGCAACAAAGGAGCCGGGGAGTCGGTGGGGAGAAGTCGGGGGTCTGCGGCGCGCTCGGGCGAAGGTGGCGGCTGGGCCGCGGGGCTGGCGCAGAGGCGAAGCCGGGGAGCTATCCCCCACCGCCTGCCCGCGCCTGGCCTCCATCGCGGGGCTGGAAGATAGTTTTAAGAGGGAATGGGGCTGGAGATTGGGGGCCCAGGGGGCTCCCGGGGCTGAAGACAACTTGGATTGCCCGGAGAAAGAGTAGGGAGTTGTGCATCCCGGCCGGGGCCTCCGCCGCCCAACATGGGCCCCGGGTTCCAAAGTTTGCGAAGTTGGGCGCCGAGGGCCCGCGGCTCGCGGAGCGTGCGAGGGGGCCCGGCACCGGATTCGCCGGGCGCACAGGTCGCCTGAGCCACATCCGCGGCCCCAAGGGTTGCGTGTGTGGCCGGGGGGCTCCGGGGAGCGGGCGGGGGCGCCGGGGCTTCTGCTGAGTTGGCGGGTTTGGCCATGGCCGCTGCCCGCCTCGCACTGGGGCCAGGGATCCTGCTCCTGGGGCTGCTGCTGCTGCTGCTGCTGGGGGGCCCTGGCCGGGGGGCGGCCTTGAGCGGGAACGCGACTGGGCCTGGGCCGCGGAGCGCGGGCGGGAGCGCGAGAAGGAGCGCGGCCGTGACCGGCCCTCCGCCGCTGCTGAGCCACTGCGGCCGGGCAGCCCCCTGCGAGCCGCTACGCTACAACGTGTGCCTGGGCTCGGCGCTGCCCTACGGGGCCACCTCCACTCTGCTGGCCGGGGACTCGGACTCCCAGGAAGAAGCGCACGGCAAGCTCGTGCTCTGGTCGGGTAAGCGCGCGGAAGCCGGAGCCGGGGTTGCGGTGGTGGGATGCGGGACTCTGGGCAAGAATAGGCTCAGGCCTGAACGTTGGCGAGGGCAAGGGCTGCACCCGGGAGAGGTGGAGGAGCACAGTCTGAAACTGTGGGTGCCGGCCGTAAGCAGGTTGGGACCCTCGGTGATGAGGCGAGACGGTTGAGGGAGCCGGTCACAAAAGGCCTGAGCAGGGTGGGTGCGCAAAGGATGCGGGGGAATGAGGGGCCCATGAGGCAGGGGCTCTGAGCCTCGGGAAAGGATGTTTCTTAAGAAGTGGAGCTGCTCCTCGTAAGCGCTGCTCTGAGAGCGGAGCCCCTGAGGATTCAAGGAGGTGTTTAGATCTTGGAAGAGAAACCGGGAAGTGGAGTTGAAGAGGAAAGATGGGCTAGAAGGTTTAGGCATTGAGGGACCGGAATGGGGGGGGGAAAGAGTTGAGTGAAATTTGTGATGGATAAGAACCCCCCTGGTGTTGAGTAATTAAAAGTTAACCAGAAATTTCCAGAAATCTTGTTTGGGGAGACAGGAAGTCCAGAAAACGGTGATCTTGTCCTGCTATTACAGATTTCACCCTTTCCTCGTCTGAAAAATGGGGACTCTGATCCTTTTCTGAGGTCGCGAAGCAATGAGACTCTTCTAAGGATTATTTGTGTATTCTTTGGAAATTTGGATCCTCAGGCTGGTCAGGGCTGCAGAAGGACACTTAAGCCCGGGATATTGAGAGCCTGTGGATACTTCCATAGTGGCCTGAAGTCCCAAAGCCCTCAACCTTAGGTTAGGATTATGGCCAGGCCTAAAAAACCCAAATAAATCCTTCCTTAGCAGTGTGCAGTGGATGATCTCCCCACTTGTCACTCTTCTGGGTTAGGGCCCTGAAGGGGAGTTGGGGAAGGGAACTGGTTTTGTCAGCCCTTGCTTCTAGTCAGTGTGATCTCAGAGCTGTCCTTGAAAAAGCAAATCAAAAGTCAGGAGCCAACTTGGCAAGCTCCTTCTCCTGGCAGGCCTTGGGTGCCCTACATCTCGGTTCCACCCTGGGGGCTGGTGATGATCCTGAAGCGGGGAGCCGAGATATAGGCTGCCTGTCATTGTCAACTTGGCCACTAGAGTTCTGAGTCTTTGCTGAATGTTGGACAAAGCCCTATCATTCCTGGCCTGGTATCATTCTGGCAGATGCCAGAGGAACGTGGAAGATGGTACCCTTGGTGGACCTACATCCTTAGTGAGTATCAGGTTCTAAAGGCAGCGTGTAGGCAGAAACCATGGGTAATCAACAGCAGCTTTGAAAAGTTCATAAACTACCATAACATAAGGTGTAGGTAATTTTTGCATATATATTCTTTTTATGGTAATATGTTTGTATAAATGTGTAACATATAGTATAGTATATAAGAAGGGGCATACGTAGAAGCTATAATTTTAGTCCTTAAAGTTACATAAATGCAAAAGAGCAGAAGACTGAAAGAATTAAAAAAAGGAACACCAAAGAAAGGTGCAAACAGATTTCTTTGAGAAGGTTTGTGTTTAGGAGCCAGTCGTGTGGCAAATACAAATCTCAGCACGAGAATCTCACCCAGTTCTAAGTTGCTCACACTGAGAGGATATCCCCCCGCCCCTCCTCTCTCTACTTAGTTATTTTGCAGGGGCCCATGGTTGAATTCTCCTAAGTTAAAAGCATGTGTGATGCTGCCCTTCTGTAGTTACCATCAAATCAAGGAGGAAGGGTCTGGACCTCTTTCCAGTCCGTATTCCTGATAGCAGCCGCTGAGCAAGGCAGAAGTGTTTTAGCAGGGACGTTTAGGAGTTAGAACCATCTGCTGGCTGTGTGGTTTCGATCCTTACTAGCTGTGCCTCCGGTGGAGTAGGGTCCTGTAGAGGTGCCAGCCTGGGGCTCAGGTTTTTAGTTCATTCAGAATTTTTTCTCTGCTGCCATCATCCCTCAGCTCAGTTACGTTCCCAAGTGTATTCTAGTTGTTCTTTCTGCTTTGGGTCTTTCTGCTAGATGTTCTGGGCGGTGGGGTCGGTGGCGGGTGGAATAGATCGGAGCCAAGTGTAAGAATCACAGACAGGCCTTTAGCCGGGAGCCTCTGGTGAGTGACTTTCCCTGTCCCGAGTTAGTGGTCTTGATTTGACTGTGTCCAGGTGGTCAGTGTCACCTGGCTCTTGGAGGTATTTTTGTGGGTAAAGGATGAAAATGATCTAGGTTGTCTTCATCTGTGAACTCTTGAAGGTAGAGACTTGTTCTTCGCTTTTTTTTTTTTTTAAGCCTCGGAGTTCTGAGTACACAGCCATCCACTCATTCATTAAATTAGGCATTGGGTGCTTGCTGCGTGTCAGCCTGGATCAGGTTCTGGGGCACGTAAAGACGAGGAATACAGACGTGATTCCTGCCGTCAAGGGGAAGACACACAAACAGCTTTAGCATTTCCTGGGAGAGGCATTGTGACAGGGTAGGGTGCTGAAGGAACACAGAGGGCTTTGGGGAGCAAGGGAAGACCCCCCAGAGGAATGGACATTTAACCTATGATCTGAGAAACAAGTAGGAATTCTCCGGGCCAAGGAAAGTTAGGATAGGAAGGAATAGGAAGAGGAGACGGCATGCAAAGGTGAGGTGAGAGGGCTTACTACTTTAGGAGTATACGATTTTAGTAGAGCTGGATCAAAGTAGGTGAGGGATAGAATTATAAGAGATAAGACCTAGGCAGTTAGAAAATAAAAGGATTCATACCCCATATTAAGAAGTTTGGATGTTATCCAGAAGATAATAAGGAGCCACTAAAAGCTTTTGAGCAAGGGAGAGATGTAATCACCGTTGCATTTTAGAAAGATCTCTTTGAGTATTGTGTGAAGAAGCCACGGGAGGAGGGGAGGCATGGAGCCTGGTTGCTTGTTTAGGGGATGGTATTCCGGGTAAGAGATGGTGGTGGCCATGATGGAGGTGGAGATCCAGGTGAGAGAGGATGGGGCAGCAGGCTGGAGGAAGTGGACAGATCCCAGAATTTTAGAGCTAGAACCCATGGGATTGCTGATGAGTTAGATGGAAGGCAAGAGTGAGCAGGAGGATGTAGGTTTTTCAGGCTCGCGGGGAAGGTGATATCGTTCTCTTCCACTAAGCTGGGAATGCTGGAGGAGGAGTAGGCTTAGGAAGAAAGTCTGGGTTCAGTTCGGCCATGTGAATTAGAGGTGCTCAGTGGACGTGTATGTGGAGATTACCAGCAGATCTGGAATAGGAGTTGCTGAAGAGAGCGGCCACTGTGTTATTCCTCGGCCCAGACTGCTGAGCCTTTTGGAAGTATGCCATTGAGTGAGGAAGTTTATAGCCCAGGCTGGACTACTTTCTGGATCTGTAAAGAGCTCAGGTCCCTCCTGTATCTTTCAACCCTTTGGACTTGGGCTCGTTCAGGCACTCAGCATCTTTCCCCATTACAGCTTGAAATGTCTCTTCTCAGGCATTCCAAGCTGACCAGACAAATATAATATCCAGGCCACAGTCCACCTTGGGCCAAATCTGGTTTGGTAAATGGGGCAAGAAAGCAGAGACCTGTGGCTGCGGAGGGAAATAGGCCCCTGACAGCCAGCACGTAGCCTCCTTGACCACCGCTGTGCTCTGTGTGTGCACAGGGGTGTGTGGCCTTGTCATTCAGCCGGGGGCAGCCAGGAGAAAAGAGCCAGAGAATTCTGGGAGGAATCTCTCTTTTCCTCTCAAGACAATCTGGTTGAGCGATGAGAGGAGGGATGTTGTTGGTGACGGTGGGTTGTTTGCAGGGGCAGACCGGAAAGAATTTCCTTAGAGCTTTTCCCAAACCTGGCTGGTGATCAGAATCAGTTAAGATATATACATTTGGAAAGGATGAAAATACAGGAAAGCACCTACTGGCTCGAGTTTTAATTTTCCTTTAGATTTTTAATATTTATTTATTTATTTATTTATTTATTTATTTATTTATAAAGATTCTCTTTTTTTGTTTAAAGTTTATTTGTGAGAGAGAGAGAGAGAGAGAGAGAGAGAGAGAGAGAGAGGGACAGAGAGAGAGGAGACAGAGAATCTGCTGTCAGTGCAGAGCCCGATGTGGGGCTGGAACTTAACGATGCTCGAGATCATGACCCAAGCTGAAGTCAAGAGTCAGACGCTCAACTGACTGAGCCGCCCAGGTGCCTCAATAAAGATTGTATTTTTAAGTAATCTCTACAACCAAGGTGGGACTTGAACCCATAACCTTGAGATCAAGAGTTGTACACTTCACCGACTGAGCCAGCCAAGGGCCACGAGATTTTTAACTTTTCAACTGTGAAATGCTGCATGTATGCAGAAGGTGCATAAAACACAGGGGCACTTAATATCAAATAATTATAAAGTGACACCTGAGTCAAGAACCAGATCATGGTGGGGCCCCCCCAAAAGCTCCCCTTTGTCTTTTTCAATCACGTCTCCCTCTCTCTTCTTCTAGAAGTAACCACTACCCTAATGTTTTGGATTATCATTTCCTTTTCCCTCTATAGTTTTGTCACCTAGTTTTGGAATCCTTAAACAGTATATTTTAGTTTTGAGTGTTTTTGAACTTCAGACAAACCGTGATATGTGTATTCTTCTGTGTCTTTTGTCTTGCTTCTTTTGCTATACCTTGTTTTGTAAGATTCATCCACGTTAGTGCAGCTCATTTTTTTTTCTTTGCCGAATAGTGTTCCATTGTAGAATACATCACAACTTATTAATCCATCTTATTATTGTTAAACATTTAAATTGTCTCCGGTTTTTGGCCACTGTGAACAACATGGCGGTGAGTATTCTTCTAAGTATATCCTGGTTCACCCGCCTCAAGTTTCCCTAGGTACATACTCAGAGGAATGGAATAACTAGATAATTGCATACCTTCAACTTTACTAGGTAATACGGAACAGTTTTCCAAAGTGGTTCCACCACTGTGGTCCCCACTAATCGTGTAGAAGAGTCACCAGTGCCCACATGATTCCTGATGCTTGGTATTGTCAGCATGTAAAATTCTTGCCAGTCTGGTGGCTATATTGTGGTATGTATTTGTGGTTTTAATTTGCATTTCCCTGATTACTAGTGAGGTTAAGCACCATGTCAAATGTTTACTGCCCACTTGGATTCTTCCTTTTATAAAATGTCTGTTCAAATCTCTGCCCCATTTTTTTTTTAATAGATTTTTATTTATTTATTTTTGAAAGAGAGAGTGTGGGTGGGGGAGGGGCAGAAAGAAAGGGGGACAGAGGGTCCAAAGCGGGTTCCGCGTGGACAGCACGGAGCCCAATGTGGGGCTCGAACCCGTGAACCGTGAGATCATGACCTGAGCTGAAGGGAGACGTTTAACCAACTGAGCTCCCCCGTGCGCCCCCGTTTTCCTTGGGGCGCTCATTTTCAGAAGATTTGTAGGACTTCTTTATTTATGCTAGAGTTGAGTCCTTTATTGATTTTATGCATCGAAACTGTTTTCTTTTCTTTGGCTTGCCTCTTTATTTTCTTTGTGCCTTCTGCTAAAAGAAGTTCTGTGCTTTAAGGTAGTCATTTATAAGACTTTTTATGATTAGTTCTTATTGTGTCTTCTTTTATCTTTTATTGTTTTTTACTGTTTATTTATTTTTGAGAGAGAGAGAATGAATGTGAGCAGGGGAGGTGCAGAGAGAGGGGGGCAGAGGATCTGAAGTGGACTCTGCACTGACAGCAGAGAGCACGATGCGGGGCTTGAACTCACGAGCTGTGAGATCATGACCCAAGCTGAAGTCAGATGCCCAACCAACGGAGGCACCCAGGAGTCCCTGTTGGGCCTTATTTTAAAAAGTCCTTTTGGGGCGCCTGGGTGGTACAGTCGGTTAAGCGTCCGACTTCAGCCAGGTCACGATCTCGTGGTCCGTGAGTTCGAGCCCCGCGTCAGGCTCTGGGCTGATGGCTCAGAGCCTGGAGCCTGTTTCCGATTCTGTGTCTCCCTCTCTCTCTGCCCCTCCCCCGTTCATGCTCTGTCTCTCTCTGTCCCAAAAATAAATAAACGTTGAAAAAAAAAATCTTAAAACAAAACAAAACAAAACAGTCCTTTTATACCACAAAGTCATGAACTTACTCTCTTATGTTATCTTCTCCAAACGTTTTAAGGGTGCCTGGGTGGCTTAGAATAGCATCTGACTTTTGACACCAGCTCAGGTCTTGATCTCAGTGTCGCTTGAGTTCGAGCCCGGCATTGGGCTCCATGCTGGGTGCGGAGCCTACTCGAAAACGAAACAGCACTTTTTAGATTTTACTTTCAATTTATAGACATATAATTCACTAGTTTCATACATACTGCCTCAGCATCATTTTTTTTTTTAAAGGAATATCCTTTCTCCACCGTTCTGCCATAAATCAAGTGTCCAGATATCTTTAGTTTCTGGGATCTTTTCTTTTTTTAATATTTTTTTATGTTTATTTAGTTTTTGAGAGAGAGAGAGAGACAGAGTGCAAGCAGGGGAGGGGCAGAGAGAGAGGGAGACACAGAATCCGAAGCAGGCTCCAGGCTCCGAGCTGTCAGCACAGAGCCCGATGCGGGGCTCGAACTCACAAACTGCGAGATCAAGACCTGAGCCAAAGTTGGATCCTTAACCGATTGAGCTACCCAGGCGCCCCTAGTTTCTGGGATCTTTATTCTGTTCCATAGCTCTATTTTGTCTATCCTTTGCCAGTATGCACTATCGTAATTATAGCATGGTTCTTCATCTTCTTTGTGCTATAAACCTCTTTGGCAGTCTGGTAAAACCTATGGACCCCTTCTCAGTATAATATTTTTAAGTTTATAAGGTAAAACACATAGGATTGAAAAGGAGCATATAAGATTTCAAAGGAAATGAACTATATTGAACTATAGTTATCAAATATATTAAAACAAATTTGTGGGGCACCTGGGTGGCTCAGTCGGTTGGGCGGCCGACTTTGGCAAAGGTCATGATCTCACGGTCCGTGAGTTCGAGCCCCGCGTCGGGCTCTGTGCTGACAGCTCGGAGCCTGGAGCCTGTTTCAGATTCTGTGTCTCCCTCTCTCTGACCCTCCCCCGTTCATGCTCTGTCTCTCTCTGTCTCAAAAATAAATAAACGTTAAAAAAAATAAAAAAAAATAAAACAAATTTGTGATCTAATATATATGTGCTTCTTTATTAATACACTAAGTAAGATATAGTATGTGTTTGATAACCACCATAATGTCAAGGCTGTGATGAACAGTAACAGTGTTTTGAGATTATCTGTAACAAAATATCTGTGACAAAAACACAAGTATTGATAACGTCACTGTCGTATGTGGCTTACATTCATAATTGAAGGAAAGGCTAAATTTCTGTTAGATGTAATTTTTTTTCCGGTGCAGGTTCATGGGCCCCTAAATTCTCTACAAGAATGTTTGTGAGTTCCAGGGGCACCTGGGTGGCTGAGTCGGTTAAGCATCCAACTCTTGGTTTCAGCTCAGGTCATGATCTCACGACTTTGTGGATTCGAACCCCACGTCAGGCTCCACGCTGGCGGTGTGGAGACTGCTTGGGATTCTCTCTCTCCCTCCCTCTCTCTCTCTGCCCCTTCCCCCACTCATGCCATCTCTGTCACTCTCAAAATAAATAAATAAACTTAAAAAAAACAAAAAGAATAGTTTGTGGGGGCGCCTGGGTGGCTCAGTCGGTTGAGCGGCCGACTTCGGCTCAGGTCACGATCTCACGGTCCGTGAGTTCGAGCCCCGCGTCAGGCTCTGGGCTGACAGCTCAGAGCCTTGAGCCTGTTTCAGATTCTGTGTCTCCCTCTCTCTCTGACCCTCTCCTGTTCATGCTCTGTCTCTCCCTGTCTCAAAAATAAATAAAACGTGGGGCGCCTGGGTGGCGCAGTCGGTTAAGCGTCCGACTTCAGCCAGGTCACGATCTCGCGGTCCGGGAGTTCGAGCCCCGCGTCGGGCTCTGAGCTGATGGCTCAGAGCCTGGAGCCTGTTTCCGATTCTGTGTCTCCCTCTCTCTCTGCCCCTCCCCCGTTCATGCTCTGTCTCTCTCTGTCCCAAAAATAAATAAACATTGAAAAAAAAAATTTTTTTTTAAATAAAAAAAAAATAAATAAAACGTCAAAAAAAAAAAAAAAAAGAATCGTTTGTGAGTTCCAAGCCAAGAACCTCCCCTGTTCTTATTAATACTTATAGTATAGTATAGTATAGTATAGTATTTATAATACAGCAGTATCTCATAGAGTCTGAGCTCTCCTTGACCTTTTGTATTTTAATATAAAAATAGGTGTTGGTGGTTTTGATCGAGATTACACTGAGGATACAGACTAATTTGAAGAAAAAAAAACGACAGCTTTATGGTATTGAGTCTTCCTATCATTTCACTATATATTTCCATCTATTTAGATATTCTTTCATTTTCTCAATTGTTTTACAGTTTTGTGCAGAGTTTAAATGTCATTTGTCAGATTTAGTCCTAGGTACTTGATTTTTAAAATACTATTATGAATAGTCCCTGTAACATTTCATTTTCTGTTTGTTGCTGGTGTATAGAAATGCAATTGATTGTGAATCCAGTAAACCAGGTAAATTGATTATTTATTATATACACAGTCATCTCATTTGTGAATAATGAGTTTGATGTCTCCCTTTTCAAGCCATGTATCTTTTCGAAGCCTTTATTTATGTACCTTTATCGCCTTATGCACTACTTAAGACATCCAGTACATTGTTAAATAGAAGTGGTAATTGTAGCAGCAACCCTCATCTTTGACTTTTTCTGTATTCTAAAGTTTTTCAACCCTTCACCATTACATATGCTGTTTGGTGTAGGTTTCTTGTAGTTACGTTTTATCAGATTAAGAAACTGTTCTTTTGGGGCGCCTGGGTGGCTCAGTCGGTTGGACCGCCAACTTCGGCTCAGGTCATGATCTCGCGGTCCGTGAGTTCGAGCCCCGCGTCGGGCTCTGTGCTGACAGCTCGGAGCCTGGAGCCTGTTTCAGATTCTGTGTCTCCCTCTCTCTGACCCTCCCCCGTTCATGCTCTGTCTCTCTCTGTCTCAAAAATGAATAAATGTTAAAAAAATTAAAAAAAAAAGGAAACTGTTCTTTTATTCTTAATTTGCCTATTGTTCTTTTTATCATGGTTGCATGTTGGATTCTATTAACTACTTCTATATCTATTGATATGATCATATGATTTTATTCTTCTTTAATCTGCTAATGTGGTAAATTGCATTGATTGAATTTCCTAATGTTAAACCAATCTCAGAACAATGGTTTTCAACTTGACTGATCACCAGAAGCACATAAAGAGTCATTTTAGTGGCTCAGTTGGTTAAGCATAGGACTTCGGCTCAGGTCATGAACTCGCGGTATGTGAGTTCGAGCCCCGCGTCGGGTTCTGTGCTGACAGCTCAGAGCCTGCAGCCTGCTTTGGATTCTGTGTCTCCCTCTCTTCCCCTCCTCTGCTCATGGTCTGTCTTTCTCTCTCTCTCTTTCAAGAACAAGTAAACATTAAAAAAATAGAAAAATAAAAAATAAGTCCTTTTCAGAGCTTAAATTGTAGCAAATATTGAAGAAGTCTATGAATATAGAAAAATGCAAAGACTAACATAACACCTGTGTCTTTTTCCCCCCTCCGTTTCGTATTTTAATAAAACAAAAGGAATAAAATAATACAGATAAAGTTGATGTCCCTCTTCTTCTGGTCTACAATTTTGTTCCCTTCTCTACGGAGCTTCCCCCCATCTCAGTAACTTGCATATTTATTTTTCTAAGCTTAATTACTTCTAAAAATAGGCAGTATGTGCACATAGTGTAAAATTCAAAAGTAACAAAAGTTAAATCCTTTCCCTTCTGCTTCCGGCTCCCCGTTTCCCCTGCCTAGAGGCAACCATCAGCACTGGTTTTTGTGTGTTCTTTCGGAGACATCCAACATGTGTACAAATGTAGATGTGTCCTTGGTTTTTTTTCCTCCGACAACCATCAGTGGCCTCCTCTTCAGGCTGTTCCCACCCAACTGAATCCATTGAACCGGATGCGTTGGAGATAGTTCCATTTCAGTGCAAATAGTTCAACCTGGTGTAGTGTCCTATTATATTGATTTATGATATTTTATGCAGCCGGTCTCCTGTTGATGGCTACGGATTCATGCAATTTCTACTCTTCTGCTGTTACAAACAACGCTGCAATGAATAGTCTTGTGTATTGGCTTTGTAAACATGTGGAGTGGGATCACTAGTATAAAATGTTGATAGATAATGCCAAATAGTCTCCCCAAGCGTTTACTAATTTCTGTTTTACTCGAAATGTACGAAAGTGCCGGTTTCGCTGACATTCTTGTCAATAGACCATTTTCAAACGTGTTGATCTGTATCCATCTAAAAGTTTAAAAAATTATGTCTCATTGTAGTTTTATTTCACATTCAGTTTATTTATTTATTTTTTAATGTTTTCATTTTTGAGAGAGACAGAGACAGAATGCGAGTGGGTTAGGGGCAGAGAGAGAGGGAGACACAGAATCCGAAACAGGCTCCAGGCTCCGAGCTGTCAGCACAGAACCTGACTCGGCACTCGAACTCACGAGCCGTGAGATCATGACCTGAGTCAAAGTCGGCCGCTTAACTGACTGAGCCACCCAGGCGCCCCCACATTTCAGTTTATTAACAGTGAGATTGGATGTTTCTTGATGTGTTTAAAAGCCATTTGGATTAGATCTGTCTTCTGCCCATTTTTCTATAGGATCATGAATTTCTTACTGATGTGGAGGAGCTAAGGCATATAAGGAGATGAGCTCTTTCTTTTTAAATTTTTTTTTAATGTTTATTTATTTTTGAGAGAGAGAAAGACAGACCATGAACAGGGAAGGGGCAGAGAGAGAGGGAGACACAGAATCCAAAGCAGTTCCAGGCTCTGAGCTGTCAGCACAAAGCCCGACGTGCGGCTCGAACTCACGGACCACAAGATCATGACCTGAGCGAAAGTTGGACGCTTAACCGGCTGAACCACCCAGGCGCCCATTTTTTAACGTTTATTTTTGAGACAGAGAGAGACAGAGCATGAACGGGGGAGGGTCAGAGAGAGGGAGACACAGAATCCGAAACAGGCTCCAGGCTCTGAGCTGTCAGCACAGAGCCCGACGCGGGGCTCGAACTCACGGACCACGAGATCATGACCTGAGCCGAAGTCGGCCGCTTAACCGACTGAACCACCCAGGCGCCCCATTTTTTTAAAAACATTTTTTTAATGTAAGGAGATTAACTCTTTACCTGTGATATGTATTGGAAATATATTTTCTCAGTATATTGCGTTTCTCATGGTTTTTGTTTTTACCCTATTTTTTTCTGAAGTCTTTTTAAAATCTTTTATTTCGTAGCTTCCGAGTTTTATGTCATACTTCGAAAGGCCTTCTCTACTTAAGATTTAAAAACCACATCCCATCTTTTCTTCTGGTACTCTAATTTTTAAAACTCATGCAGTCATTTGAATTTATCTGGAACTTATTTTTATGTAAGAAATGGGGTAAGGATCCAAATCATTTTTTCCCTAGATGATTCTTCAATTGTCTTTTAAGATTTATTTAATAGTCTTTCTTTTCCTCATTTTTAAGTTACAATATAATACTTAAAACGAGAAAAAGAAACACAGTGAAATTCCACATTTGAAAAAGTTGATCACTGCAAATATCACACAACCCAGAAAAATAGCATAATATTTTTGTTAATCAGCTGCTTGCTGCTCCTCTAGAATACATGTTACTCTAGTGAGCTCCCCCCTTTTTAAGTATAGTGTTCAGTAAACATCCAGTAAATTTAACTTTTTCTTTGTTGTACCTCGCTATGAATTTAGACAAATATATAGAGTTATGTAGTCAGCCACTACATTCAAGATAGTGAAAAGCCCATCAGACCCCAAAATTCCCTCTTACTGCCCCTTTGTAAGCAAATTCTCCTCCTACCCAGCCCCTGGCAACCACTGGTGCATTCTCCGCCCCTGCCCACTCAGTCAGAATTTCTGAGAGTGGGTTTCTCCCTCTAGAATGATAAAGGTTCCCTAGGTGATTCTGATTTGAGTGGAGGCTCAGGAAAGTTGCCTGAGGACACTACTTCTTCTTCTTTTTATTTTTTTTATTTTTATTTTATTTTTAATGTTTATTTATTCCTGAGACAGAGAGAGACAGAACATGAGTGGGGGAGGGGCGGAGAGAGAGGGAGACACGGAATCCGAAGCAGGCTCCAGGCTCTGAGCTGTCAGCACGGAGCCCGACGCGGGGCTCGAACTCACAAACGGTGAGATCATGACCTGAGCCGAAGTCGGTCGCTCCACCGACTGAACCACCCAGGCACCCCAGGACACTGCTTCTTGACCGGAACTTGCCCCTGGAATAGGCTTTGTGGTTGTGAGAGCTGTGAGCGGTCAGAGGTCTCAGATAAGTAATGACAGCTGATATTTCCCGAGTGCTTACTATCTGACGGGTACCATGCTAAACACATCAAGTGCGTTATCAAACTCTTCACAACATTCCCAGGAGGTAAATCCCCATTTTGCAGATGAGGAAACTGAAGCTAGAGATGGAGATAGAGTAATTTGCCGGAGATCACACAGCCAGGCAATGGGAGAGCCAAGGCTCGGACCCAGGCAGGCTAATTGTAGTGTCCATGCCCCTCATCCCTCTGCTGTATTGCCTCCCTCCTAAAAAGAGCAGCTATCTGCCCCTACCGTCCCCAGCCTGGCAGTGTGGCAGTCGCCAGTTTGTCTCTCACGTCCTTAGACGCTTCTCCTAACACAACTTCTTGTGTGGGACACCGGTATTCCTGAAGCAGGGATGATTCGGGAGGGGCAATGGGGGCGGAATGCTGAGTGAGCCCCGCCCCTGGGATAGCAGGGTAGGTGCCTGGGTTGGGGCAGGGGTGCTGTTTCTGTCTTGCTGACAACATGTTTCCTCCCTCTGCACTGGACAGAGCCTCCTCTGTTTCTCTCCATCTGATTTCCTGTTTCCTCCTCTGGCTTTGGAGTACCTGGGCTCCCCTGACTACCTCTTCTTAAGCTCCTACCTGTTCTGTATTTCACCTCAGCTTGGTAAGAGGAACAGGGATCCTGGGGTCTGGGCAAGGGGCAACATCTCGTTCTAGTGCATGGGCCCTGGAAGGGGTGGGCCCCACAACCTCCCTTTCCCCTGGAAGAGGCCTGTAGAAGGTTTTAAGGATGCCCCTGAAAAGGTACAAGGCAAGTCGAGCTGGGGTCCTCAGCCAGAGGCACTAACGCTCCCTAGCAGGGCTTTTGGAAATGGGGGCTGTTTTTTTAAAAACTTGAATTGAATTATAACATACACACAGATCAGTGCGTGAGTCATGAGCTCGATTCTTCACATGGTGAATACACACATTGAACCACTACCGGATCAAGAAATAGAACATGACCAGCATCCCAGAAACTCCCCTTCAGGCCCTCTTGCAGTCACCAACCCTGGAGTAGGGGCAAGGGGAGTGTTTTTTAATCGTCGTGATGACTTAATGGGTTCTGGGATTTAGTGGGCGGAGTCCAGGGCTGCTAAATGTCTTGCAATACATCGGACAGTCCTGCAGCACAAAAGATCCTCCTGCCCAAATGCTCTGTTGACAAACACTGTGCCTGACAGCTCCCGCATTATGGCGAAGAGACCTGCCCTAGGCCCGGGAAACAGCTGTGGGTCAGAGTGAGGAGGGGTGTCACCACAATGTATCCACACTGTTGCCTCTCTCCAGGCCTCCGGAACGCCCCCCGCTGCTGGGCAGTGATCCAGCCCCTGCTGTGTGCTGTGTACATGCCCAAATGCGAGAATGACCGGGTGGAGCTGCCCAGCCGCACCCTGTGCCAGGCTACCCGAGGCCCCTGTGCCATTGTGGAGAGGGAGCGTGGCTGGCCTGACTTCCTGCGCTGTACCCCTGACCACTTCCCCGAGGGCTGCCCGGTGAGTGCTGTGACGGGCAAGCCGCAAGCCTAGGGCAGGGCCCAACAGGAAGCAGGGGCAGGGGAGCCCCACAGCCTTCTCTCCCGGGAGACCCCAAATCTGCAGCCGTGGGGTCAATGAGCCACAAACCCAAACTGAAGCTCACTGGCGGGGCCAGTCTATCAGGGATTGTCTGTTGATTTGTAGACGATAACTTGTGTTCAACAAATATTTTTTGAGCACCTACTCCGCTAGGTGTTGGGGAGTTTCGGGGGTCGATGACGACAGGAACTCACTCTCCAAGAAGTTTATTGTGTATTTAGGGAGTCCGGGCGCGCACATGTAAAACAGCTATAGACCCCAAGACAGATGTGATCTCGTTCTGGTGGTAAAGGAGGGCTCATAAGTAACAATAATACTAATGGCAGTAATGTTGGTAATAAAACTAATTATTATTATTTACTATCTGCCAAATACCATAGGAGCCTCTTACCGCCATTGGTTCACTTACCCCTTAAACCACACCATGAAGTAGGTACTGCTGTCTTACACGTGGGGAAACCGAGAGGTCCAATAATTTGTCCCAGCCTTTTGATATAGTTTGTCATTGAGTGGCAGGGCGGGGTTTCAAAAGCTGGAAAGCTATCTCCAGCCTGTGCTCGTAGGCACTCTACCAAGCTGCCCTTATGCCTCGTATTAAGCCAAAGGGTGCCCCTGGGCCTCCTGCTCCCTTTTGCACTGCCTTTTCCCCTTCCCTCGTGCCAGAATGAGGTGCAGAACATCAAGTTCAACAGTTCGGGCCAGTGTGAGGCTCCCTTGGTTCGGACCGACAACCCCAAGAGCTGGTATGAGGACGTGGAGGGATGTGGGATCCAGTGCCAGAACCCGCTGTTCACTGAGGCCGAGCACCAGGACATGCACAGCTACATCGCGGCCTTCGGCGCAGTCACAGGCCTCTGCACGCTCTTCACCTTGGTCAGCTGAGGGCAGGCCTGAGGGTGGAGGGGTTAGGGGAACGGGGGTCCAGAACACACAGCCTATAAAGTGGGAAGTGGATCGACAGTTGTCTGCGTTGTGAGGGCAGAGGGAGGTGGGAGAGGATGCCTTGGGGGGTGTCCCTGGGGGAAGGGTCTGGATAAGAGGGTTCGGGGGCTCAGACAAAGGCGTCTGTGGCAGCAGAATCACCCTAACCTCAGAGAGCGGATCCCACTTCTCTCTTCTAGGCCACATTTGTGGCTGACTGGCGGAATTCGAATCGCTACCCTGCTGTTATTCTCTTCTATGTCAATGCGTGTTTCTTTGTGGGGAGCATCGGCTGGTTGGCCCAGTTCATGGACGGTGCCCGCCGGGAGATCGTCTGCCGTGCAGATGGAACCATGAGGCTCGGGGAGCCCACGTAGGTGTTTTGAGGACCCAGAAGCCAGGGTGAGGGGCAGAAGGCTGAAATGAAAAGGGACAGGGTGGGCTTGAAACTGAAGATTTCAGTGTAGGGTTCAGCTCTGCCTTGTTGAGCCCACGGTATCCAGCGTTGGGGATGTGATT
The DNA here is from genome assembly GCF_022837055.1 of Prionailurus viverrinus. NCBI lineage: Eukaryota > Metazoa > Chordata > Mammalia > Carnivora > Felidae > Prionailurus > Prionailurus viverrinus. The sequence continues at coordinate 146,003,476 of NC_062562.1, forward strand.
GTTTGCATCTGCTCAGAGGGGCATCTTCCATAACCTCTTCGAATGTGACCTGACTCCCACCTCCAAGCTCTGACTCCTAGGGAACCTCCAGACGTTAGAGGCCAAGGCTCTGGGGACAGGGTGGAGAGAGCTGATAAAGGGAATATGGAATGCCCTCCCCAAGTGCCCCTCCACATGTCTGCACAGCTCCAATGAGACCCTGTCCTGCGTCATCATCTTTGTCATCGTGTACTACGCCCTTATGGCTGGTGTCGTCTGGTTTGTGGTCCTCACCTATGCCTGGCACACCTCCTTCAAAGCCCTGGGCACCACCTATCAGCCTCTCTCCGGCAAGACCTCCTACTTCCACCTGCTCACGTGGTCACTCCCGTTTGTCCTCACTGTGGCAATCCTTGCCGTCGCCCAGGTATGGTGACCGGTAGGAGGCTGGGGACCTGAGTGGAGTGGGCTTGGGTAGGGGGGCCCGTGACCCACTCTGTCCCTCCCACCCCCACCCCCCTTTGTGCCGCAGGTGGATGGGGACTCTGTGAGCGGCATCTGTTTTGTGGGTTACAAGAACTACCGATACCGTGCAGGCTTCGTGCTGGCCCCGATCGGCCTGGTGCTCATTGTGGGAGGCTACTTCCTCATCCGAGGTGAGTAGGCACCAAGCGGGCACCAGTCGGGCAGCAAAAAGCGCTGAGCACCCGCTCTGTGTAAGTAGGAGCTAGGAGCTGCCGGTTCTGCTACCTTTGCAGCAACCTTTGTGCTGGCCCGAGCAAGGCAGCCCCTTTCTCCAGAGCCTTGAGCCGGGGCTCACAGCTTGTTGAGTAGAGCCTGAGCTGGGTTCCAGCCCCCGCTCAGCCCTTGGCCCGGTGCACTTGTATGGTGAATAACCTGCCCTGTCCACGTGGACCAACTCAGGGCCTTTGGTCGTGTGTGTGCACCCTGAATTTAGACATGCTCTCCATCTTCTGGCTCCTCATCCACCTCCTACCCCCAGAACATAGTCACACACAGTTTTCACAACATGCACAGATTCTCTGTTCCCTAATTTCCCCGTCTGGATCTGCCGCCTCCGTCTCTTCTTAGCTCATTTGTGTTGCATTTTCTTTGTAAACTTCAGTTTCCTCTCCCTGTGCTGTCAGCCTTCTGTTCAGCCCACCTCTTTCTGCCAGTGTCTGGGCCTTTGATTTAGGTTTCGGGCCCGTGCTCTCCTGTACGGTAGCCACTGGCCACCCGTGTTGAAACTGGTCCAGATTGCGATGCGTCGTAAGTACAAAATCCACACTGCATTGCAAAGACTCCGCACACACCAAAAGGTAAACTGTCTCATTAATAGTTTGTTGTGTGGATTACATATTGAAATGCTACTAAAACACAATGATGTATTGCTCGCGGAAGGTATGGAAATCAGCTTCGTTTGCATCTTTTTTATTTTTTTAACGAGGCTGCTAGAAAATGTGAGCTTATGGGTGTGGCTGACATATTTCTATCGCATAGCTCTGTTGTTCCATCTCTTTTCTTGCCTTTTCCATCAGCACAGCTTTGACCTGGCTGCCTTACTTACGGGGAGCCGGGGCCAGGACGAAGGCACCTTCTCTCTCTTCTCGACTGTTTGTCTGGGCTCTGCCCCAGTCTTTCCAAGTACATAGCACATCTGCCACCAGCTGTGCCCCATTTCTCAAGTGTCTCCAGTTTCCCCAAGCTTTACATCAGCAGAGGAGTAATCAGACCTGGGACTGCCTGCCACCGCCATCCCTCCCGGGAGAGTGGCCTCACCCCACTAATGTCTGAGATCTCTCTTCTGTTCAGGAGTCATGACTCTGTTTTCCATCAAGAGCAACCATCCCGGGTTGCTGAGTGAGAAGGCTGCCAGCAAGATCAACGAGACCATGCTGCGCCTCGGTGAGTGGGCCCCAGGGCCTTTGGCCCGAGGTACTGGTCAGTCCGACACTGCACACTTACGTGGCTGTGGGACCTGCAGGATGGGATCTTGGAGGATGCATTGTGAGTGGTGCAAGTTAGCAGCCATGGGAACAAGACAAGGCTGTGGGGCATGTGTGTGCATGGGAGATGGGATGGGGTGAGGGGTCATGGTGGTAGCACCTCAAAAGAAGGGGACCTTCTTGGATGAAAGAATTCAGGCTCATGCCAAGACTGCTTCCTCGTGCCCACTGGGGCCCTCCCACAGTTGGCTCAAGTGCCCTTCAAGTCTTATTCTGGAGAATACAGCAAACTGAGCCTAGCATGAATTTACCCCAGACTCAGCCATCCTTCAGGCCTGAATGGGGCAGACGCCTTGTCCCCACTGCGCCTCCCACACCGGGGATTGGTAATGCTCTGTCCCACCCTGGCCCTCCACAGGCATTTTTGGCTTCCTGGCCTTTGGCTTTGTGCTCATCACCTTCAGCTGTCACTTCTACGACTTCTTCAACCAGGCTGAGTGGGAGCGCAGCTTCCGGGACTATGTGCTGTGAGTGCAGTGCTGGGGGCTTGGGGGCGGCAGCCACAGGACTTCAGACAGCCCTAGCCCTCCTTGCTGTCCAGCAAGGGTCTGCTAGGCACCTGCCTCTGACGGGCAGGTGAAACTGTCCATCCTGCTCTGGGCACCCAAGATGTCAATTGCTCTGTAATTTGCAAACACGGCAAAGCACGTCTCCTGTCCTGGCTCAACTCTGCTCTCCTCTCTGCACGAGCCACTGTCTGGCTGGTGTGTTTAACTGTTCAGCCCTCTCATGTTTGGGCTTCTCTGACGACTCTGTGTTGGCCACAGAAGTCACTCTAATTCTCACGTACTCTTTTACAGAGTTTATTATAGAGCCCTGCACGGAGTAGTTACCTCTCCACGATACGTGTAACAACCTATTAATACTTGCTAGCCTTGCCTGTGCTTTTTTGTGTCACCGTGAGGATGAATCTGAGAGTGAAGCATCTCATCCACTGAAAGAAGGGCTGCACTAGCTGATATCAGGAATAGCAGTTACAATGCTCATTAAAATGGACACCAATCCACATCCTGACTGCCTCAGGCTCTTCCTTAACGGCTCCAGCTTCCAGTCTGGGAAGCAAGCTTTAAACCACACTAATACCTGGTCCTCCCCCAGAGATGTGATTTAATTGTCTGGGGTGCGACCCAGGCATTAGTAGTTATAAAAAGTAACTCTAATGTCCCAAGTGACTCTAGTGAGCACCCAGGGCTGTGAATCGTTGCCGTGGGGCTTAGCTCTTTCTAAAGTCTTTGGATTGATTGGGTACCCAGAGAGCCTCACCTGTCTACTAACCCCCCCACCACAGGTGCCAGGCCAACGTGACCATCGGGCTGCCCACCAAGAAGCCCATTCCTGACTGTGAAATCAAGAATCGCCCCAGCCTCCTGGTGGAGAAGATCAACTTGTTTGCCATGTTTGGAACCGGCATTGCCATGAGCACCTGGGTCTGGACCAAGGCCACGCTGCTCATCTGGAGGCGCACCTGGTGCAGGTGGGGCCAGCAGCCAGCCGGTTCTGACCTCGCCGCCTTACTCCCTCACTCTTGGCGTCCCCACCAATAAGGGTCGCCTGCTCCGTGGTCTCTCAACAGTCACCGGCAGACCAGTTTTCTAAGGGTCTGCATTGAGCTGCCTAAAGCTGCCTTCTGTGTGGCTCACCACTGCCCCCTGGTGACACCTCCTGTCCTCAGGAGGACCCTTCAAGTGCTGAGCCTGCCGCCAGCATCTTTCTTCTAAGAAGGGAATGATTTGAGCGATTTGAGTACTGGGCATCCAGGAGCCCTGCATCCTAGGCCCACTTCTTTGCAGAGGTCTCTCCTCAGAGTCCTCGAGGGACTTGGGGCCCTCTGGAGGCTCCTTCCCTGGAGGGAAAGGCTTCGCCGGTCTTCAACAGGATTTGATGGGAAGTGGCTGCTCCTCCACTTCCCCTCCCCCATCTCTTCTGCTCTCAGGTTGACTGGGCAGAGTGATGATGAGCCCAAACGCATCAAGAAGAGCAAGATGATCGCCAAGGCCTTCTCCAAGCGGCGTGAGCTGCTGCAGAACCCAGGCCAGGAACTCTCCTTCAGCATGCACACTGTCTCCCACGACGGGCCTGTGGGTGAGCCTCGGTCCCTTTCCTCCACTGGAGCCACCCGATCCCTGCAACGCCTGGGACCCCTTCCCCACTAAGCTGCTACGGACACATGGACTGGCAGGAAGGAAGAAAGCAGCCCCTCCTTACCTCACACACTCCACCCTCTCTCATCCCCCTTCCGTCCCTCGCTACTCTGCCCTCTGTTTCTGCCCCTGGGTCTGCTTGCTGGTGCTTTGGTTTCAAAAGGAGTTATCTCCCTCTCACTTCTTCTGTCTTCTCCAGTGGTTCTCCCTGGGCTAGAGTAAGTCTGAGTTCTAGGAACTGGGTTTCTGGCCTCCAGTGATGGTAGATCACTGGGACTGGGTAGATCACTATGATTCCCTGGGTGGGCTTTCTGGACTCCGTGGACTGGGAGGGAGCTACAGTCACCCAAGGAGTGGGGCAGTCATGATTCCTTAGCCCTTCCTTCTACCCCCACAGCGGGTTTGGCCTTTGACCTCAATGAGCCCTCTGCCGATGTGTCCTCTGCCTGGGCCCAGCATGTCACCAAGATGGTGGCTCGGAGAGGAGCCATACTGCCCCAGGATGTGTCTGTCACCCCTGTGGCAACTCCAGGTACGAGGAGTCAAGCTTCTGTAGGAAGTGGGGGGTGGGGGCATGGAGTCTGGGGGTTCTTGGGACTGGAGCACGAGCAGCTGCCAGAAGGGAGACCCTGGAGGATGTAGAGTATGGGGCTGAGGCACTAGAGATCTAGAGCTGTGGGTCCCAGACCTCAAAAGTAGGGGTCCAAGGAGAGAACAGGTGATGTGGACAGACCAGCGTCCCAGGCTCACGTTCTCTCTCCTGCCATCAGTGCCCCCAGAGGAAAAAGCCAACCTGTGGCTGGTTGAGGCAGAGATCTCCCCAGAGCTGGAGAAGCGCCTGGGCCGGAAGAAGAAGCGGAGGAAGAGGAAGAAGGAGGTGTGCCCGCTGGTGCCACCTCCTGAGCTTCACCACCCTGCCCCTGCCCCTGCCCCTGCGGCCAGTGCTGTTCCTCGACTGCCTCAGCTGCCCCGGCAGAAGTGCCTGGTGGCCGCAGGTGCCTGGGGAGCTGGGGAATCCTGCCGACAGAGAGCCTGGACCCTGGTCTCCAACCCTTTCTGCCCAGAACCCAGTCACCTGCAGGATCCATTTCTGCCCAGTGCCCCAGTTCCCACGGCGGCCTGGGCTCAGGGCTGCCGGCAGGGGCTGGGGCCCATTCACTCCCGCACCAACCTGATGGAGGCAGAGCTCATGGATGCAGATTCAGACTTCTGAGCCCGGAGAGCGGGACCTGGGATAGGAAAGAGCAGCAAATACCATTCTGAGGTTCTTCATCCTCCCTGAGAGTGCTTCCCCAGGATCTTGTCTTCCAGAGCACCTGAGGGTGCAGTGCCCTCCCAGGAGGGCTCTATGTGTCTGTCTCAGGGCAGCAGGACTGTGGGAAAGGGCCCTGACATCTCCACGGGCAGGCCTCATCCAGGGAAGGACCCTGGAGCTCAGGGTCCTTGTTTCTGCCCCACCAGCTGGAGTCTGGCTGGCAGTATCCATGTGCAGCAGGGTCATGAGATCTGCAGAGCTTGGGGGCTGGGGGGGCTGGGGGGGCAGTGATGGTGGAGGCAGGGGTGACAGTACCCAGAGTGGCCTGTGGTAGCCAATGAGGCAGCCAGGCCCATACCTGGCAGATGAGGGCTGGCTGCCCTTCTCTGTGCCAGTGGATGCCCTTTTCTGGCACTCTCAGACCAAATGTGTTTATTGTGTCATTAGTCCTTTGTCTAGGTGGGGACGGGGCTCCCTTCTCCCTCTTCCAGGTGGTTGTGGAGCTGGAAGTGCCTATTCCCGTAGGGGCTATAACCTCTCTTCACAGGCGCCCGGTTGGCCCGACCCCAGGCCAGTAGCCCGTCCTGTGTGCTCCTGTACCTTCCTTTCCCTTTCCCATTTCAGTGCAACCAGGCCAACCTCTTCCTGTTTCCCTGTTCGTTGATTAGGACCCAGAACTGCTGCATGCTCCATCCCTCCCCCATCCCCCACCCTTTTGATGCTGGCTGCATCTCCAGGGGAGAGACTGGTTCAGCTATAGAGCCTGGCGTGGTGTAGAAGCGTGTTATCTCTTCCTCCCGTCCATCCAGTGGGGGGTGGATCCTCTGACTTGAGGGGCTAACCTGGGAGGCTGCTGGAGCTTCAGCCAGGCAGGAACGCTTCCTTCAACTTCCACAACTGCTGGGTGAGGAGATTCCCACCTCTCATAACCCCTAACTATGTCTCCAAGGCCCCAATTTCAAGAGCCAGACAGCAGGAAGCCTTAGGAGCTGGCTGGGTTCCAGATCGGGGATAGGGATGGGGAGAAGAAATATAAACAGTAAATAAAAGGTTTTTGTATAAACTCTTGGTGTGGTTCTTTTCCATGGATCCTGACCTGGTCTTGTTTGGGGGGGGGGGGGAGGGGGTGCCGGGCTAGCTGAGTCAGTAGATTATGTGACTCTTGACCTCAGGGTAGTGAGTTTGAGCCCCACCTTGGGCATAGAGATTACTTAATAAAAATAAGGTAAAGTAAAATAAATCCACGGGCCCTGGTCTTGACCCGTTTACCTGGTCCTGACCACATTTGTTTTCCACTTCCTCCTCGGACTATTCCGAAAGGCCAGTGGCTTGGCACTGTTGAGGTCATGACTGACAGATGTCAAGTTGTTATCAGCTTAATATGCTGGCTGTCCTTCCCAGCTAGTCAGCTGCATATGGACAAAAACTCTTCTGTGGCCATAGCTGCCTCACTATGCACTGACCATAAGATGATTGAACAAGAACACGCAGCTGCCCCTGGAGTGACGACTGGGGGCAAGTAGCCCCCGCTAGTGTAAATGAGCATGGATCCTTGTGGCAATCCGGGGACCCACCTCTGGGGGCCTCTTCCTTCTTCTTCTTTTATATATATATATATATGTTTATTTATTTTGAGAAGGGGGAGGGGCAGAGAGAGAGGGAGAGAGAATCCCAAACAGGCTCTGTGCTGTTGGCCTGGAGCCCAATGCCGGGCTCCATCTCACGAACCATGAGATGCTGACCTGAGCAGAAGTCCAGAGTTGGACGCTTAACCGATTGAGCCACCCAGGCGCCCTTGGGGGGCGTCTCCTAAAAGGGATGTCAGTAGGGCCAGCTTCCTCCTGTGGGCAAAGGAATTCATACTTCCTCCTGTGAGCCCCACTTCCTCCAAAAAGATGTCAGTAGAAGACTGCAAAGTAGGTTGCAAGGACTCAGGATCAGGTGGAAAGGATCTGTGGAGGAAAGGCGGTGATACCCACAGACTCGGAAGGTACTGACTCTGGGGTACTGACCAGATTTGTTCACGTGATGGGGACACAAGCATTTTGCCCAGAGCCAGATTCCAGGGGAAGCGAACTAATATACCGATCTGATCACTGAAGTCAGGTACTTTATATGTGAATGATTATAAGAATAGTTGACTCTTACTGAATGCTTGCCGGGCTCTTTTCCAAGCACTTTACATGCATTCATTCACTGAATCTCACCACAGATCTGTGAGGCACAGAAAGGTTTCATAGTTCACCCAAGGCCACACAGTAAGCGGTAATGCTGGGATACTGTCAGGGGATCTGGCTACAGAGTGGGCTCTTGGCCACTGCGTTTGGCAGTCTCTTGGTTAATTCAGAAGGATCAGAGGAGCTGGTTTTTTGAAGAAATAAGCTCAGCAAAGCAAAATGACTTGCGCACAACCTCCTAGGTAGTAAGCGACAGACCCTCCGCCCTGGGCCCAAGGTCTTCCCGACTACCAAGTCCAGACTCTCCAGTCTCAGCTCTGACTTTGGATTTTTCCTCCCATCCAGGTTTCCCGCGCTGTGTTCCCTCTGTACCCCTTCGTGGTTGCTTACCTCACTCACTCTTGCCATCATTGCTTCCCTCAGCAGTGATAGAGCTATTTTTTGACCTTTATCAACAAGAGCATTTAAAAGAGTAAAATGTATCAGTGTTGTCTAAGGCTCTTTTCTGAAGTAAAGGAAAATGTCGACAGCTTTCTTTTCATCTCCATGGACGTTCCCTCCATTCCTTCTTTCTTTAGTGGGAATACTTACAATAAAATACTTATAAAAGGATGCGGAATGGGATGTAGGGGGAGTTGACTGTGGGCTTTAAAAGCTCAGAAACATTACCTTTCTACCTCTGGCCATGGAGGCTGACAGACTCTGTAACCACGAGAGGGCACTGTGAGTTCACTTTTTGTGAATGCTTCCGAGGGTGGCAGATAGAGTTCCAGGACCCGGACACTCCCACAACCAAGAAATCCTGCAGTATTTTTTTTTTTTTTTAATTTTTTTTTCAACGTTTTTATTTATTTTTGGGACAGAGAGAGACAGAGCATGAACGGGGGAGGGGCAGAGAGAGAGGGAGACACAGAATCAGAAACAGGCTCCAGGCTCCGAGCCATCAGCCCAGAGCCTGACGCGGGGCTCGAACTCCCGGACCGCGAGATCGTGACCTGGCTGAAGTCGGACGCTCAACCGACTGCGCCACCCAGGCGCCCCCCTGCAGTATTTTTATAGGAGCACCAGCTCTCATGACTGAGTCATAGTGGTCGCTTTTCTACCAAAGCCCCCTGAACTACATCCCTGGAAGAAATACCTCAGGGTCCAAAAGGAGCTTGGTTTGGGGGACCCCCTGTGATCTGGCTGCTGCCCTGAGAACAGAAGTCTCCAGGCATTCAGTGCTGCTGCAGCAAGCAGTTTCCTCCCTCACGGGTTCCATTGGGTCCCTTACCATCTCAGCTCAGTCGTCCATCTTCCTAGGTTGGGAGGCCTGCCTCTTTTGGTCCCGGCTTCTTTGAAGCAGTCTGGCCACTGACCCAACCCTTCCCTCTGCCTGCTGGAATTTCATTTTTGTTTTTTTTTTAACCTACAAAATTGAAAAGATACAGAAAAGCACAAAGAACAACCTGATAAACACCCATATTCCCACTACTCAGAAGATATAATTGGAAAAGTCAAATCGTTCTACAGGTCTTGTTGATTAAAACAGCTGTCTTGGGACCTGACTCCTACCGGATACCCCATCACTTCCTGTTCTTGGGAGCCAACCTATCTTATTTTATTTTAATTTATTAAAATGTTTATTCATTTTGATGGGGGTGCAGGGGCAGAGAGAGAAGAGGGAGGAGAGAGGAGAGAGGAGAGAGAGAGAATATCCCAAGCAGGTTCCACACTGTCAGCACAAGAGAGCCCCATGCGGGGCTGGATCTCACAAATTGTGAGATCATGACCTGAGCGAAAATCAAGAGTTGGGCACTTAACCGACCGAACCACTCAGGTGTGGTTTATTTAACCAATTTATTCTAGATGCTTCTTATGTTACTTCCATATGTCTGAACAACATGATAATACTATCTCTCTCTTTTTTTTTTTTTTTAATTTTTTTTTCAACGTTTATTTATTTTTGGGACAGAGAGAGACAGAGCATGAACGGGGGAGGGGCAGAGAGAGAGGGAGACACAGAATCGGAAACAGGCTCCAGGCTCTGAGCCATCAGCCCAGAGCCCGACGCGGGGCTCGAACTCGCGGACCGCGAGATCGTGACCTGGCTGATGTCGGACGCTTAACCGACTGCGCCACCCAGGCGCCCCTCTCTCTCTCTTTTTTTAATGTTTATTTTTGAGAGAAAGAGAGACTGCACAGGGGAGGGGCAGAGAGGGAGGGAGGGAGAGGATGCGAAGTGGGCTCCCTGCTGACAACAAAGAATCCATACGGGGCTGGAACTCACAAACCGTGAGATCATGACTTGAGCTGAAGTCAGTCGCTTAACCCACTGAGCCACCCAGACGCCTCAGTAATACCACCTCTTGAATGTTCATTTGAGGTGTTACCATTTGACTTTTCAGCATAGAGGATCAGGATTGAGCTGTTTTTCAATCTTTGCCTATAGGCAGGGGGGAAAAAAGTAGAAGGGAGGAGGTAATAGTCACAGTTTTGAAAGCTGGAAAGCAAAGGATGATGGGTAACTTAGCAGATTTGAAAAAGCAAAGTCTTAGGCAGCAGTAAGAAATAAGAAATATTCTTACTAAGCTAAGAAGCTAAGAAAGCTTCCACTGCAGCACCCCCAGAAGGCTCTGCATTGGAGGCAGTAAGTAGGTACCTCAGGAGATAGAAATGAAAGCAGGAGGGTGGGTTCCTAGTCCCCTCCCGAACTCTGAATAGTCAGATGACTGCCTTTCTCCCACACTGGCTGACTGTTCAGTTCATTCTCTGGGGAAGGCAAACAGGGGGTCTGTGGTATTTAATGGAATTGTCTTCTAGCTTCTCAAACTCATTTTAAGAAGTTCAGTATCTTTCTGACTCTTGAGCTTTTGTAAAATTGTTATTCTTCGACCCACTCCAGACATTTGAAGGATTGTCTCTTTGTCCCCAGAATTTGGAAATTTTTTTTCTTTTTTTTTTTTTAACGTTTATTTATTTTTGAGACAGAGAGAGACAGAGCATGAACAGGGGAGGGGCAGAGAGAGAGGGAGACACAGAATCGGAAACAGGCTCCCGGCTCTGAGCTGTCAGCATAGAGCCCGACGCGGGGCTTGAACCCACGGACCGTGAGATCATGACCTGAGCCGAAGTCGGACGCTTAACCGACTGAGCCACCCAGGCACCCCCCAGAATTTTGAAATTTTACAATGATGTATATTTACGTGAGTCTATTTTCATCTATTGGGCTGTGTACCTAATGACCCCTTTCATTGTGGAAATTCTTATGTTTTGGTTTTGGGAAATTTAAAAAATTATTTCATTGAATCACATTCCCCACCCTTCACCCCCAAACATACCATTGTCTTTGTTGCCTCTTTTTGGCACTCATATTATTCAGATGTTGGACTTCTCCAACTGGCCCTCGAAATGATTTTGGTTGTTTGTTTGTTTTTGAGTAAACTCTGCACTCGCGTGGGACTCAAGTTCATGACCCGGAGATCAAGAATCACACGCTTTTCAGACTGAGCCAGCCAGGTGCCCCTTCTTCTTCCCCTCCTCCTCCTCCTCCTCCTTCTTCTTTTTAATTTAAAGAAAAAACTTATTGAAGATTGGAAAAACAATTCCTAAAAGACCAACTTTTCCAGAAAACTGTAGCTACACAATGCATTCCATCTGTCATGTTAAAACATGCATTAGACAGACACAAATTTAAAAACCATAAAACAAGATGCCATTCTTCAGCAATCTGAGCAGAGAGAAAATGCATCTTTCCTATTTTTAATTTCTTTCTCTTTTTATTTCCTGAGTTTTTAAAAATTTCTGCTACGCGCTTTCATTTTAAAAGTCTTATGTTTGCTTTCCGAATGTTCACTTCTTAAAATAGCATGTTCTTTCACAAATACAATATCTGAAGTCTCTGAGGATATTAATGATTTTTTTTTTTTTTTGGTCTTGATTTCTCCTTGATGCATTGCTTCTGTTTCCTCTTTGTTATTTATTTTTTCTCCTTGCTTATGTTGGTTTCTGTCTTTTGCATTGAAGGTTTTCTTCATGTATCTGATGACTGTCTGTCTGCTCATACTTAAGAGTGTGATACTAAATGTTTTTCTAGAAACTCTGTGAACATGGGTATGGTCTTCACCAAGGGGGATCTGGCCGGCCTATTTCCTCCAGAGAATTCTCAATGTTAGTATCTTCCGGTTTTCTCTCTTGGGTTTGTCAGATACCTCAGAAGTTCTTCCAATTTCCCCCATGGAACATACATTCCTGCTTGCCAAGGTCTGGCAGCTGAAAGAGCCAAGTAGGGAAGAACTGAAATCTAAATATTTCATAAACTGCTGGCTGTAGCCTCTCCAGTCATGAGGGATAGACAATAGCTCAGTTGGCGGTGAGGGGCCTGCAGCACTTGCTTGTAGTTGGGATGAGTTTGCCCCTGAATCACAAACCTTTCCTGAATGGATTAATAGGAAAGTCAGTAAAGGTGAAACTTAAGTGGGGAATGGAGTATAAAGGCCACCTGATATCTGTAGATAGCATGCAGCTTGCAAACAGAAGAATACATAGATGGAGCATTGTATGGACATTTGGATGAAGCTTTTCTTTAATGTTTATTTAGTTATTCAGAGAGAGAGAGAGAGAGAGAGAGCAGGTAAGGGGCAGAGAGAGAGAGAGAGAGAGGAAGAGAGAGAATCCTAAGCAGGCTCCGTTCCATTAGCACAGAGCCCATTGTGGGGCTCGATCCCACGAACCATGAGATCATGCCTGAGCCGAAATCAAAAGTCAGATATTTAACCAACTGAGCCATCCACGTGCCCCTGGGTGAAGTTTTAATAAGACCCTAACCCAGAGGAAGGAGATTGGTATATAGAAACACAAGGCCCCCCATATCCAGTAAGAAGTCATGGACTATATGTACTCAGTGACTGCCCAATTCCATACTTCTTACTGGACAGGTAATCTCACAATATAAAGAACTTTGACTTCTGGCCCTGAATCTGCTGCTAAATCTGAAGTGACTCTTGAGTGAATCTTTTTTTTTTTTTTTTTTTTTTTTTTGAGACAGAGAAAGAGTAGGGGAGGGGTAGTGAGAGAGAGAGAGAGAGAGAGAGGGAGAGAATCCCAAGCAGCCTCCGCAATGTCAGCACAGAGCTGGACGCAGGGCTTGAACTCACGAACCAGGAGATCGTGACCTGAGCCAAAGTTGGATGCTCAATTGACTGAGCCACCCAGTCGCCCCTCTGAGTAAATCATTTTAACTTCAACTATTAATCTCATTATTTTTTGCGATGTGAGGATTAAAAGAACCTTCCAATTATACGTAGTTCTCTGGGTTTGCTATCTTCATCACTGAGTGAAAGAAGCAAGACTCACGGCCACTATTTGTAAGAAGGAGAATATATACATAAATACATAGAATATGTCCAGAAGGATGCAGATGAAACTTAAGTGGTTCATCCAGAGAGAGGAACTGAGGATGACTTTCTTTTCAGTAAATACTCTTGTATCTTTTGAACTTTGAAAAAAATAATTTCATAAACTTGTGCATAATCATCCTGTCTCCAGGATGGTATTTCCCTCTTCTACGGTGCCTGGTGTCCCTCAGTAACAAAGATGGCAGAAGCAGCAAGTGCAGAGGACGGAGTTGAGAATGGTTGACGAATGTGCCCTGATGTTTGGCTCTAACTGGTGGATGGTGCCTGGATAAATAAAGGATGCATATCACTTTCCTTCCAGTGCTCTGACTCCTTAAGTTTTGTAACCACATCTCACTGAAGAATTAATTCCTCCCTTCAGTAATCAATTCTAGTGGCAGTCCAGGTAGGCAGCTGCTGTCCATGCACTCCGACACATGCCAGGTGGCTGTACCACAGGTCCCTTGTGTATTAGGGGGAAGAATGAAATCACTTATAGAGCTGTTAATCTCTGCTCCGACAGCTGGAGGATGAAGCTCTAGGCTGGTTCTTTAGAACAGGAAGGAAATTCTGAAAGCCACAGTGTGAAGAGAAACCTTAAGAAGCCCTTGGGTCTGGCGGACTTGTGGGCTTTGTAGAAATAGCAATCCTCAGATGCCTTCCAACACACAGTGTTAGGCATAAATGTGAAGACCAGGACACAAAAGACTCCACTCGGGGTAGAACAACTCCACAAATGAACAGATTTCCCAAGAGAGCAGTAGCACAGGGAAGTAGGGGGTCAAGGCTGATGATTTCTACCTCTTTGCCAGGGAAAATGTAGTCACCCTATAGATGTCCAGAGGTATTCTGGGATTATCAGGGCTATGGCCTGCTCTCTGAACAACCATAAAACTAGAAGATCCCCTTTGCCTCAGTTTCTCTGAGAATAGAGAAGAAATAACCTAACCCATAATCTGTCACTCAACTGCATTTTAATGTATTTTTTCCTAATATTATTTACATAGTAAAATCTTATGGAATGTGGAATTCTGTCTCCTGCATATTGTTTTAGCATATTACTTTATCGTAAGCATTTATTTCATATATATTTTATATATGAAGTAATCTTATGGAATGTGAAATTCTGTCTCCACATTACTTTAGCATGTTATTTTATCATACGCATTTATTTCACTCCCTCATTAAAAAAAGTTCTTTGCAAACTTGATTGTATTTTTATTTATTTATTTTAAAACATTTCTTTAATGTTTACTATTTATTTTTGAGAGAGGTAGAGAGACAGAGTGCAAGCAGGAGAGGGGCAGGAGAGAGAGAGAGAGAGAAGACACAGAGTCGGAAGCAGGCTCCAGGCTCTGAACTGTCAGCACAGAGCCCAATGTGGGGCTGGAATCCATGAAACGTGAGATCATGACCTGAGCCGAAGTAGAACACTTAACCGACTGAGCCACCCAGGCACCCTGCAAACTTGATTTTATTGTATTTTTTTATTTTATTATTTTTTTAAATTTTTTAACGTGTATTTATTATTGAGAGACAGAGAGACACAGAGCATGAGCAGCGGAGGGGTAGAGAGAAGGGGAGACACAGAATCCGAAGCAGGCTCCAGGCTCTGAGCTGTCAGCACAGAGCCCCATGTGGGGCTCGAACCCACAAACTGTGAGATCATGACCTGAGCCGAAGTGGGTTGCCTAACCAACTGAGCCACTCAGGCGCCCCGCAAACTTTATTTTAAAGGCTGTAACCATTCCCCTATCGCTGGACATTAAAGCAGTTTCAGTATCTTTTTGTCACTAAAAATGAAACCAGTATACGTCTTTGTAGTTACACCTTTTAACATAAAAGTTTGATCTGGCAAACTTACCTTGGCATCAATAAACAATCTAAAACCTCGGAAAAGAACCCATAAAAGTACAAAGAAAGTTAAAAAAAATCATCTCAAAGCCCACCAGTTAAGGAAGTCACTGCTCACATTTATTTAATATTCCTCTCCGCTTATGTATTTATTCGAATTTCGTATTATTTCCCTAGTAGAATCAATAGGTCAGAAGATTTGGCCTCGCTTAAAGCTACCTGTCATTCCTTAGTTTGGAAATTTCTTTTTTTTCTTTTCTTAGTTTTTAAATTTCGATCTAGTGATACCTAACTACTTTTTTAGACTGATTTTAAACTTCCAAACTCAAAATGTGCCAGAAATTGCCACATCAGGTAAGGTCCTATTTTTATTACTTCTATAAACATTCCCGTTTAAGTCCAGAAAGGTTTCAGGGTCCAGATTTCACAGAAATATAAAAACCAAGCTACTTTAAAGCTGGAGGCCAGCGCTCTCTTCACGTGACGCCGCCGCTTTTCCTTTAAATGCCTGGTCACGTGATCGCAGACGTGTACAGACGGAGGAAATTTACGCTGTCAGGGTAGGGAGTCATTCCTCCCCCACCTTCCCAACCCTAGGGTTCTTGGCTTTCCCTTCCCGGAAGCCGCAACTCCTCAGGAGACTTTCTTCCCCATCCCCTTAGTCGTGTCACACCTACTCTCAGTCCTTTCCTTCCAGTTAGTTCCCGGTGCTAGAGCTCTGTCTTTCTCGCAGTATCCCACTAGCCAGCGGCAGGGCGACGGGGACTACGACTCCCAGGAGGCATTGCGGACCCCGCCCCTGGGGGCGCGCAGTGTAGGTTGGGGGCTGAGGTCCCACGGTCGTCTCGCCGCGTGCTGCCGGGAGCAAGCGCACTACAGGTTCCGTGGCGCCTCGCGCGCGAGGCGTGCAGGGCCAGGCCGGGGCGGGGCGGGGCCGGGCGGGGTGGGGCGGGACAGGCTGGGGCTGGCTGGCCGGCGGGCGGGCGGGCAGGCGGGCGGAGGAAGGGGGTGGGAGCGGAGGCGATGGAGGGGAGGAGTGGGGGAATGGGGGAGGGAAGGGGAAGGGAGGCGGGAGGCGGGGCCGAGCTGGAGCCGGAGCTGGAGTCAGAGCCGGCGGTTGCAGTGGAGGCGGTGATGTCGGTGCAGGTCGTGTCAGCAGCGGCTACCGCGAAGGTGCCTGAGGTGGAGCTGAAAGACCTGAGCCCCTCCGAGGCGGAGCCGCAACTGGGACTGAGCACGTCGGCTGTGAGCGCCATGGGCCCCCCGGCAGGCGGCGGGGACCCCGAGGCTCCAGCCCCCGCCGCGGAGCGGCCCCCGGCCCCTGGCCCGGGCTCGGGGCCCGCCGCCGCTCTCAGCCCAGCCGCCGGGAAAGTGCCTCAGGCGTCGGCCATGAAGCGGAGCGACCCTCATCACCAGCACCAGCGGCACCGAGACGGCGGCGAGGCCCTGGTTAGCCCCGACGGCACCGTCACCGAGGCGCCGCGCACAGTCAAGAAGGTACTGGGGCCGGGCTGCCTCTCGCGGAGAGAGGGAGGGAGGGGGAACCGCAGATGGTCGCGGCATGGCAGCACCAACCCTCCACGCCCTCTCTTCCGATCATACAAGCCCGGAGAGCCCTTTTCCCCTGAAACCCACTCGCTGAGAGATGCCCCCACCTGCCCCCAGTTATGGGGAGCGAAGACTCCAGGTGGCACGGGAGTACTTCGCTATGAATAACATGGAGGTAGCGCTCTCCGCTACTACTTAGAATAGGCAGGGGAGGAGAGGCACCTAATACTATCCTTCGCCTGAGCACCCAGCATGCTCCCATGTGTTATTTTCCAGACCATTCAGGGAAAAGACCCCGATGGTGTAGAAAAATCTTACCGCTTGTGAGAGTTCACCCAGCAGTAGGGTGGAAACATCCTTTCTGTTTGGAGGACGAGTAAGTAGTAGTTAACCTGCCCTGAAATCCTCAGTTGTCTGGTTTCGGCACAGATGATGACTTTCTGCCTTTCTGTGGCCAACCGCTTCTTTAGAGCAGTACTGATGCTGTGCCCTTCATTCCAGATACTGCAGTATCCTTGCATCTTCTCTGAATGTAGAAAGGTAATGGAGAGAGTCTCTTCACTCTTTTCTCTTCAGAGGTTCCTCCCCTCTGCTTAGTAGTTGGCCACCAGAATTATTAGACTGTGCATGAAGAGGATGACTGTTTTGTTGGTTCCTTACGATCTGGAAGTGTTAGGAAGAGACGCTTCTACTTTGGGCAAAGGCGATCATGGTGAGGCTGGCTGTCTCAGCTGTCAGCTTCTTTCAGACATAGTTTTGAAGAGCCAGTAGTCTCAGAACACCAAGTGAGCTTAGATGTGTGATATTCCAGTATTACCCTTACAATGGCTATCCATGGTGTGCCTCACCTCTCATAAAGCTAAATCAGCACAGGAAAACGGGCGAGTGTCGGAAAAGACAGAGATATGGATCACATAAAAAGGGATTTATGGTCTGATTTCCAAGGCATAATATGAACACAGTGATTTATGGGTTTTTTTTTTTAATTGTTGTGAATGATATTTAATTGCTTCATCAGAAGAAGAGCTGTAAAGTGATGTGAAGTCTGCATTCGTATTACTGTGTAAAACTCAGCTGAATTGGAACCCTGGATCCAGCCTAACTTTTGTTGTAATAGTCTCATGATTAAGGTATGAAGCAGATAACCCTTTCATTCTAATTCCCTAGATATAGGTGATAGATGATGTCAGATGTAAGACTGAAGGAATTTGTTTAATTATGCTTTAGGACAGTGTCCAGGTCATTTGCAGAGTGAAACTCCTCTGGGAGGAATTGTAAAAGGCAGCACAGGTCCCAGGGCTGGTAGTACCTAGCATGAGTCTGGAAATCGGAAATATTTCTGACTGGTTGAGTTGCTTTCTCACTTTGGCCAAATTTTTTTCCTGTGATTAGGGATCTTTTTGTGTAAAATTCTGTAATTTGAATTCTAATAATTTGAATAGATCTCTTGACTGTAAAGATTGTGTAACAAATTACTTTTAGGGCATAGGATTTACAGACAGGCAAACCTGGGTTTCAATACTAGTATCCTCACTAACTAGCTTTTGGGTAATTTCTAAATTTTCCGAATCTCTTAGTTTCCTCTGTTATAAAATGTAAATACTAATATGATTGAAGATTAGAAATATTTGTAAAGGGCTTTAGCATAGAACTTGGCACAAGTACCAAGGGCTTAAGAGATGATGGCTATTATTATTAAGGACGATTTTATTTTATTCCTCCTCCAACTGTGGATTAAGTGCATGCCACCATGACCTCGTCTGAAAGGTACACTCAGTTCAATAGACTTTATATAAAGAAGTTAAAAAATCACAGGTCAGCATGTCAGTCTATTTTTCTTAAATCTAGATGTGCTTCTTGACCATTTTCCTTGTTGTTGAACCACCTTCTTCCTGTTTTTTTCTAGCATCAAAATGTAGGTTCCATGATTCTAGATTTACTCAGCAGCCTCAAGGCTATGGAAGACAGGGCTGAGCTTGCCTTACAACGTTAATTGCAAACAAAAAACAACTTTTGCTGGAAGTTGAGCAGATGAAACTCTGGGCAAGGATACAGCTGTATGACACAACCAAAGGCATTACTGAGCTCCTTTTGGGGGACAGAATTTTTAACTTTCTTGATATTGAATTGGCTAAATTAAGTGCGCGAGACTGCCCGTTTTTCCCCAGATTGAAAGTCACCTCGTTAAGAGACTGCAGTGTGACATTTTGATTTGTTGCCTCTTTCTTGATTCTTAGATTGTTTATTTAATCATTCTTACCTTGACACCTTTCTGCTTTTATTGTAGGGAGCGATTGGGGGTATTAGATCTTGAAATAGCTACTTTTGGCTATGTAATTGGTGACCGTGGCTTTTATTTTGTAACTGTCACATACAAGCTTATTTATCTTAAGTCACATTTTAGTTGATGGTTTCCCTTACTCTGTTCATGTATCTGTCATCAGTTTTCTCTGATCCGTTACTCTGCTCAGCCACATGAGGGAAATAAACTTTTTGTAAGAGCCAGAATTCCCAAGTACAGTAGTTAATAAGAATGAGCATATGGTATGCAGATTACTTAGTCACATCTTATCTTTGACTCCTACCTTCATCATGTAACTTGCGGTGCTGTGGGGACCAGATCTTGTTATTGTGGCTATTGTATATTTGTATTAACGTCTTTCTTCATAAGTTCACGTTCGGTGAACCCGACAAACCAAAAATCTCTGTAAGAAGTGATTTGTGGAATCGGAAGATAAGTTTCAAGGGAATGCAGTAGTAGTAGTTGAGAGGGTTTCTTCCCTGTGTTCTTGAAAATGGGGTAATAAGAATGTCATAGCACATTTCTCACGGCAGGGGAAACAAGGCAGGAGAGGATTTATTTCAGGAAAGTTGAAACTTTCTGACAGTAAGGCTGCAAGCCTCAGAACTGTAACTCGTTTGTGCTTACATCAGTATTGGTAATGACCATGTTCAAGCAGTCTTTTTTTTTTTTTTTTCTTTTTCCTTTTTGGCAAACGTATCCACTTTGCACTGGATTTGTTGCTGTCAGCAGAGAATGAGTTGAGCCATGTTAGTTCTTTCTTGCCCTGAATTCTTTAAGCTCTTGATTTGGTTAATTATAGATCACTAAAACGGAACCTTTTGGATGCAGGCATGGTATTGTGGGAGCAGTATGACTCTTTTTGCCAGTTAGGAAAGTACAGGCTTGCAAAATGTTCATTAAAACAATTGGCAGAATGATCCTAATATGGTTTACCATCAATTGACCTTTTATATTCCAGGAAATGTTAGAAGCATTTTTCTTTTTTTCTTTATTTTAGAGAAAGAGCTTGTGAGTGCAAGCAGGGGAAAGGGGCAGAGGGAGAGAGAGAGAGAGAGAAGTATCCTAAGCAGTGCAGAGCCTAACATGGGGCTTGATCCCTGGGATCGAGACCTGAGCTGAAATCAAGAGTCTGTCGCTTAGGGGTGCCTGGGTGGCTCCGTTGGTTAAGTGTCCGACCTCGACCTCGGCTCAGGTCATGATCTCATGGTGTGTGAGTTCAAGCCCCTCATGGGCTTTGTGCTGACAGCTCAGAGCCTGGAGCCTGCTCTAGATTCTGTGTTTCTCTCTCTCTCTGCTTCTGCCCTGCTCACACTCTGTCTTTGTCTCTCAAAAAGTGAGTAAACGTTAAAAAAAAAAAAAAAAAAAAAAGGTCTGTCCCTTAACCGACTGAGCCACCCAGGCACCCTTATAGGCATTTTTCTAATCCTGACAATAGCACATTGAGATATAGGTGGCATTATCTCCATTTTACAGATAAGGAAATGGGGTTCCGAGAGGTAAAGTGCCTTGCCCAAGATTATACATCCAGCAAGCTGCAGAGCTAGGACTTAAATCTGTTTTAAACCTTTGCTTGTTTCCAAAGCCTATGTCCTTTTTATTATACCATACTGATTCTTTCTAAATTCTTAGATGCTGGATTCTGGCCTTCTCCCAGAAGTGTTTCAGAATACTTAGTGACCTCTAAGGTATGCCTGTCTGCCCTAAGGTTTAGGCCATTCAAAACCAAAGTTAAGGAGGGTCTGAGTCAGGGTTCTGGGAATAGGAGAGAAAAATAAGTGTACAAATGTAGAACCTCAAAAAATTGTAAAATTATAAGGAAGAAGCGCATCTTACATATATAAAAAGGTGTTTCAAGATCAATGATGCATTTTCACATTAGTAATCTGAGAAATTTATCCTTATTTTTAAAGTTATAGGGGCGCCTGGGTGGCTCAGTCGGTTAAGCATCTGACTTCGGCTCAGGTCATGATGTCACGGTCCGTGAGTTCGAGCCTCGCCTCGGGCTCTGTGCTGACAGCTCAGAGCCTGGAGCCTGTTTCAGATTCTGTGTCTCCCTCTCTCTCTGACCCTCCCCCGTTCATGCTCTGTTTCTCTCTGTCTCAAAAATAAATAAACATTAAAAAAAAGTAATAAAGTTATAAGTAAATCTGGAGTACCTGAAGAATATGCTCTTCCTTTTTGTCCCACTAATAGTTTTCTCCCTGTTCTTTAACTCTCACTTTCTCTGTGAATCAGTCTCTAATTAGGCGTTTTGAAAATTAGAGGGAGAAGCATACTGTTATGTATTCCAGCTGTGTACCAGGTACTGTATCAGAGAGCCTTGCATACATTGTTTTAGTTAATTCTTCTATGAGCTCTCCTTGTTTTATTGAGGAAACAGAGCTGAAGAGATTAAGGAATTTGTCTCAAGGTTCCACATTTAGTAATGTGATGGAGCTAATAGAACTCTACTCTGATGCCAAAGCCCAGACTCTTGCTTTTCAGTTGAAGTTTCATTTCGCTGTTCAAAGCTCAGATTGAATATTTTATTTTGTTTTGTTTTGTTTTGTTTTGTTTTGTTTTGTTTTGTTTTGTTTTGTTTTAGAGAGTGCATGAGCAGGGGAGGGGCAGAGAGGGAGAGGGAGAGAGAGAGAATCCCAAGCAGGACTGACAGTGCGGAGCCTGACATGGGACTCGAACTCACAAACTGCGAGATCATGACCTGAGCCGAAACCAAGAGTTAGCCACTTAACCACCTGAGCCACCCAGGCGCCCCATCAGATTGAATCTTTTAAATTTTAGTTAATTTGTATATTTTTTTGTGGATGTTTTTGTTATTTCACCAACAGGCAATTTCTTTTTATTTATTGAGGTTGTTTCATGGTGTATATACCATATATTTATTTGAACACTTATGAGTTTTCTGAGAATGCAGCCCTTATTTTATATTAGTATGATTTATGAATTCTATTCTCCTTACTCCTGGGAAAGACTGAACATTAGGAATCTGGGAGGTTCCTCAGAGCTGAAGTAGCAGTTGTGTATTTGATGTCTTGTCCAGCTAATTGAAGAAATGGATATAGTTCATGAAAAAGAGAGTTTCTTTATTACAGAAAATGTTTCTCTACCCCACAATGAAAGGGGGGAGAAAAGACTTACTGGAAACTTTATTTAGACTCTTTGTTGAGTTGAGTTTATAAAGAATATGCAGTTTCTCTCGTGGTACCTTTGTTAAAAAAATTGAGAGATGTACAACTGAGGTGGATGGGAGAACAGTCTTAACAGTTGCCTCGATCCATCACCCTGCTCTTGTGTTCAGGTGGTATGTACAATTAGAGGAGCTGAAATTCCATTTACCCACTAAGAGGTTAAGTAAGCTTGATCAGGTTTCTCGGGAATTTGTAGTAGCTTTTTATACTGTGAACGACCTATGGCCTGAGAGTGAGAGAGCAGAGCTGAGGAGAAAGTGGTGGATTGAAATTTTTTTTGGTAACGGTTCTGAGTCTAAAACTATTTTGATTAAACTAAATAATTTAAGACATGATGTGTATGATCTGCAGTCTCCTCTTTTCCAGCTATATTCTGCAACAGTTCAATTAGCCGTTTTCCTTCTTGGACGTTGGACACTTGGACGGCGTTAATAGCTGGTCATTTCCTATCCTTTTCTTTAAGGGTCTATCAATAGAAATGTATTGGTTTGGAGCCCAGGGTTTTTTGGGTTTTTTTTTTTTTTGGCTCCGAACCTATATTAAGGATGGAGACAGAGGTTCTAGAGCTGGTTGAGTTTCTCTGAGTATAAATCAGACTTTTCCTTAAAGCCTTTCTGAATACTGCAGAGCTGTCATTGAGAGTTAAGTAACCTGAGGCTAAAACTGGCTTCATCTTCCCTATAAACTTAATCTCCCGCAGTGCTCCATGTGAACCCTTTTGATCACTCTAACAGAGTTGATGCTGTTGACTACCTTTTTTTAGAAGCTCTTCCCTTGGCTTCAGTTCTGACTCTTCACTTGTGGCTACCATTTACTGAATACTTTACTCTCTGCCCGGCAGCTATCTCATCTCATTTAATCCTCATCACAACTTTATCAGATGAATATTATTCTCTTTATTTTACAGATGAGAAAATACAGGCTCAAAGAGAATAATTAACTTGCTCAAGGCTTTGCCAATCTGTGATGCCTTTGGGGTTAGTGAGATGCCCATAGCAACAGTGGGAGGCTTTGCCACACTGCCAGCCCCCTCCTTCTCTGACTGTTCTCCCATGTGAAATCTGCTTAAGTTATTGCTGCTGCTGTTAAGACCACTCTGCAACCTTTGGGATCTCAGAATCTGTTCTCAGAGAGAAGGCCTAAACCATCATGCCTCACATCCCTGTTTACCTCAATCACTGACATCCAGTTACCCATTATTTTCTAATACTCATTCCCTACCACTCTCTTCATCCTCTCAGCTAATCCAGTTCCCCCAAATCTTTCCACCATGTCCTCTACAACTTCCCCCTCCATTGTCAGTAAATCCCCATGTAGTATCAGCCTCTAGCGGCAAGATCAAGCTACAGGGGCAACAATGGGGGCCCTGTTCGTGTGGCACCTGGTATCCAGAACTGTAATGGTATAGCTCAAGCTGCAGCATCTCCTGCTTGACATTAGCCATCACATCTTTGTCAAGCCCATTCTGTGTGTGATTTGGGGTGCTCTTTTTAGCTGTGTAGTCCCAAAGCAGCTTTTCCACTCTGAGAGCTGAACCATGGAGCTGAGAGTTGTTAGAGGAAATCAGAAAACCAAGCAGATTGATGTCACTGTGAATTCATAATTGTCAACCTCGTGTGCATAATCAGCATTGCCTAACAATATTACACATTTCTCTAGTAAGTTCGCTTTCCTACTCACTGCAAATGACTGTTTCAGGCCATCTCTATATCCCGTCTTTCATGTGTTCTTTTTAAATCAGTGATATGCCTTATACTTTAGTATAAAAACAGAAGCCCCCCCCCCCCCCCCAAAGGAAATGCCTTCATCTTTATACTTCTCAAATTGACAAACCCACCTGCATTTGGGGCTCATCTTTTTCTCCTTACCTCCTGTTGGATAGAGGAAGCATCCTTCATTCTGCCAGAGACCTGTCTCTTTCAGGTGTCTTCCCACATTCTCCTGTCTTCTTAAAGAACTTTTTCCTCTGATTATTTTCTCTTTCTACTAAAGCCTTTCCTACAGTCTTCCAATTTGTGCTAATCTCTCCCATTTTGAAAACCCTGTCCTCTACCCCCCATATCTCCTTTCTGCTTCTATCCTTTCTATTTCCTTTCACAGCTAAGCTGCTTAAAGGGGTTTTCGTCACATACTATATACAGTTTTTCTTTCCACAAACTCTTTAACCCACTCCTACCTTAATGCTCTGACCAGAATAAGATCTTCTTGCTAAAGTTGCTAATATCCATCAGATTGGGAAACATGGTGGTCTGATTTTTCAGTCCTCATCAAGACCTCTTGGTAGGTCTTACCCAAACTTCTTACCCAAACACTTTCCTCTCTTGGCTTCCACAACACTGCCCTTTACTGTTTTCCCCTCACTTCTCTGGGTGCTCCTTCTCTGTCCCCTTTGTTGGCTTTCTCCTTTATCCTGAGCCCTCTGTTCTTTCCATTGTGTTTTCTTCCTAAATCATCCACATCATTCCTATGCCTTTAAGTATCATCTACATCCCAACAACTCCCCAAATTATTTCTTTAGCCAAGATCCCTCTCCTGAATGCCAATTTTGTGTGTGTCCAAATGCCTACTTGTGGTTGCACTTCAAAACTAACATGAACAAAGTGGGTATTTTTATCTTTCTGTCTAATTCCCAAAATATATTCTTGTTTTCTTACGTTAGTTAAGATGTTTACGTTGTTTACATTGTTTTTTCTTTCTTTTAAAAAAATTGTGTTTAATTGCACAAGTAATGCCTAAGTATTTTCTTACAAAATAATTCAGTCTAATGAAGCAGAAGTCCTTCCTTGGCCCTCAGCAAGTCTCATTGCCCTCCTCAGAAGTGACTCCTGCTATCAATTTCTTTCTTGACTTTTTTTTTCTGACCTTACATTCAGAGTTGTGCATAGAGAAATTTGTAGTTTTATAATAACTTGTACATAAATAAAGCATACTATATGTTTGCAGGTTGTTTTTTTTTCACTTGGAGTTCTTTCCATATCAATATACACAGATCTATCTCAAGTCTTTTTAACCCTGAATTGACTTCCAAAGTCCATACCATTGTTCTTTATTAAATCATTCTTCTGTTGATGCACATTTAACCTAATATTTTTTCTTTATAGACAGTGCTGTTGTAATTACCTGTATGCATTTTTGTGTGTGTGCATGTGTAAATGTTTCTCTAAGGTAGATACCTAAAAGTAGAATTCTGATGTTGAAAGATATCTACGATTTATTTATTTATTTATTTATTTAAATTAAAAAAAATTTTTTTTTTCAATTTATTTTTGAGAGAGAAGCAGAGCACGAGCAGGTGAGGGGCAGAAAGAGGGACACAAAGAATGTGAAGCAGGCTCCAGGCTCTGAGCTGTCAGCATAGAGCCTGACACAGGGCTTGAACTTGTGAACTACGAGATCATGACCTGGCAGAAAGTCGAGCACTTAACCGACTGAGCCACCTGGGCACCCTGAAAGACATCTACATTTTAACAAAAATTTTTTTTAATGTTTATTTATTTTTGAGAGAGAGAGAGCACAAGCAGAGGAGAGACAGAGAGAGAGGAGGACACAGAATCCGAGGCAGGCTCCAGGCCTTGAGCTGTCAGCACAGAACCTGACGTGGGGCTTGAACTCATGAGCTGTGAGATAATGACCTGACCCGAAGTCAGACACTCAACCAACTGAGCCACCCAGGTGCCCCTACATTTTAAACTTAATGCTGCCTTCAAAAATGTAGTACCATTTTACACATCAATTAACGATAAACAAGGTAACCTTTTCACCACATCTTTACCAACCGCTGGATTTACATCTTTCATGAGGAAAATCACTTACTGTTTTTATTAGCATTTTTTCTGCTTAACAGTATTTATGAGTGACTACTATGTGCCAAGTGCTAGGGATACAGCAGTGAAGATCTCTGCCATCTTCATGTTGGCTTGTAGGAATTCTTTATGTTTTGGATATTAATTATGTATATGTTGCAAGTATTTTTTTTTCTGTTTTATTTCTTATTGACTTGTGACTTTATGATTTTAGAAGTTTTTCTAAAATTTAAAAGAAAGAAAGGAACATTTAGGTGGCTCAGTTGGTTGGGAGTCCAACTCTTGATTTCTGCTCGGATCATGATCCCAGGGTTGTGGGATTGAGCTCCAAGCCCCACGTCGGGCTCCATGCTAAGCTTGAAGTCTGCTTAAGATTCTCTCTCTCTCTGTCTCTCTCTCTCTCTCTCTCTCTCTTTCTCTTTCTCCCCCCGCCCTTCTGCTCCTCACCCCCACTCACTCGTGCATGCTCAATCTCTTGCTCTCTAGAAAAAAAGTTTTTACATAGTCACATTGGGCATTGTTTTCCTCTATGGCTTAAACATTTTGTGTCTTAGAGTGGCATTTTCTACCCCAGGCTTATAAACAAATTGTTTTATATTTTCTTCAACTGTTTTTATGGCTGTGTTTATTACATTTTGGCCCTCAGTCCATCTGGAATTCATTTTGTTTGTAATGTAAGATAGGGATTATTTGGTTTTTTTGTTTGTTTGTTTGTTTGTTTGTTTTATTTTGAGAGAGAGAGAGAGGTAATCCAAAGCAGGCTCTGCACTTTCAATACAGAGCCCACTGTGAGGCTTGATCCCGCGAACTGTGAGATCATGACCTGAGCTGAAGTTGGATGTTCAACTAACTGAGCCACCCAGGCACCTCGAGATAGGGACTACTTTGTGATGTAAGATAGATCTATTTGTCCCCAAATAAAATTTAATATTTTACTTTTTTGGGTTTGTTTTCTATGTTTTTCTCTTTAACTTGTCCTTCTTCACTGTTCTCATTTCTTTACTTTCACCTAGACACATAGAAGTAACTTCTGATTGAAGACTGTTTAACTCAAGAATGGCACTAAAAATTTGCCATCCTTGTACTAAGTGCTTGTAATGAGTAATTCATAGAAGCACTTGCTATTGTAGCAAATTTTACATATTTAGAAGCATAATTATGTTTGTTCTTGTTTAGTGGATATAGATTTATGTTTTCATAGAATTTGGAGCCTCGATGATACCTCAGATACACATCCTATGCAGCAGTGGTCTACAGAGGAACTCCCCTTCTGCAGTTATACTAAGTTGGAAAAATGTGTGGTCCTTTTCCAATATGACACCTTATTTTTTTTAAGTCATTGCCAGGAACTGAATACATAATAGGGAGAAGGAGACTATAGGAAGAAGAAATTTTGCCCTCATTGCATAATTGTGTGCATTCACATTTCATTTTTTTTGTTTCTATCTTCCAAAGGTAGACATTACCTGCTCTAGGTTAAAGACTTCTCTTCCTACCAGGTAAATAAAGTGTCTTCTTCAATAAAATTGTTGAATAAAGCTTGACTGAGTCTAGTCTTGGGTGACTCTGCTTTGGGAGACAGAAATAGAATAGGAATTTTTATTATATTCATACCTATTGTTTCTATAAGGAAGAAAAAAGATGATTGGTCTAATGCTAATTCCTTTTTAGGACCTTTGCTGGACTATATTATAGAAACAGGGAAGCACCTTTACTACTTCTGAATACTTCTCTAATAATCTCCCCTAATGTATTGTGAACTACTTTTGTGCAAAAAAGCCTTTTATGTGCTGTGAGCTAAACACTGCTAAGTGGTAGGACTATTAAATCAGCAAAATATCATTCTTGCTCTCAAGGAGAGGGTAGGGAATCTAGATATGAAAATAAATAAATACAGTCTGATGTGATATGAGCAATACTGGAAGCAGGAATCATTGCAGTTTGAAGAGTTCAGTATTGAAATGGGGTGTATCACCTTGGGAAAAGTACTTGGCTGCCTACCCAACAGGTTTCACAGTGTAGCAGAACCTTTTTGAAATTTCCATGTTCTAGCTTTACAAGTTCTGAAATTCACATTTTTAGTACACTTAGAGGTCATTCACTTCTTAGGCTCATTCAAAACAAACTCACAAGAGACGTGTATGTAAAACAAAATGGTAATTTCTTAGATGTAGAATGCTCACGCTGATGTGATATACATGCCGGCAGAGGATACTCTGGAAAATCTACCTAGGAAGTGTAGTTAGAGGCAGTTTATTAAGTTTGGAATCCTTTAGGTCCTTGCTACTCAAACTGGTCCATGACCAGAAGCATTGACATCTCCTGGGAGCTTGTTAGGAATACACAATCTCAGGCAACTCTGGTTCTGTGTTAGTGTGTACCCACCAGAACCTTAGTTTTTTATTTGTTGTGTAATACTGGCTTGGCAGTTGGTCTTATTTCATGCTTCTTTTCTGAAACCTCAGAGTAGAGAGGGAGGAAAATCATTTTCCGGTTTTTTGGAAGGGTAGATATGTATAATAAAGCTTGTTACAAGACTTGTAATAAAATACTTGATAGACACAGAGTCCTAGAAACACAGATGAGCACAGATACACAAAAACAAACACATCCAGAGATCCCTTACATGAAACAGAACCCCTCACACCCCTCTACCCAGACCCTTCGTACACACAGACCCATACCCACACCCACAGAGAGACTCCGTGTATCTCCATAGAGAGTCCCCAACAGTTACCCACAGAGATACCCCTCACAGAACCACGTACACCCCGGACCCACCCCCCAACAGAGATACACACATGCACATTGACACTCAATAAGTAATGCTAAGAACTCAAGATTTTCATGAGACTTGAGTAGTTTTTTCCATATTTTGAGGAGAAAGGACAAGTATACTCTTTAAGGTACTTTTAACTGAGGCAGAAATGTAGCAAAAAACAGACAGGCTGCCGTTGGGTCTGCACAACCGTGAATGTTGCAAAGCCATTTTTATTTGAATTCCTGTTTCTGGAACTGCTTGTTCCTGGGCATCATTTTCAGTTTGATGTACTTATCATGCTTGGATGGAAAAGTCATTCTCTTATTATCTCTTAGGAGTTTGCATCCTAGGTTGCTGGTTAAGCAGAATTCCATGTTCAGTTCCTCTTGGTACTAACGGACACGCTTCTCAATGCGTGAAATCTGCCCAGGATTGGAAGATCCAGAAATACTGCACCTACGTGGAGGACTCATACTGAGTCCTCTGTGGGTGTGTGGGTCTGAAGAATGTAGGGCAGAGAGGGAAAATTATGTTAAAACTAGAAAGAGGTGTAATTTTGGTCTTCTTATCTCTTGGCTCATTCATAGTATGGATTTGCATAAGACCTGTGATGAAACTTAAGATGACTCAGGGGGATAATTTAGTTGTAAGTTAAAAGATTTTTAAACTATGCTGATATTGGCAGAGGATGGCACGTTGATTGTGTTGGTTGATAAAAGAGATGACTGGTATCAACATAGCCAGATTTTTTAGTTCGTTGGGCAGCATTCTGTGAGAAGAATCTTGTTAGGGAAAAGGAGACTCTGACACGTACAGCATGTTTCTGCCTAAATACTTGAAAGTTTCTATCACAATAAGGGAGTTAGGCACCAGAGAGACATTGCTAGAATAGTTTTACAAATGTAGGTTCCAAAAAGATAAATATTTTTCTCTTGCTGTCTGGTACATGTACATGTTTTCATTTGACCAAAAGCCTGTTAAATTTTTTTTCAAGCATATGGAAGAGTACCGAGAAGATTGAACACTGCCCAATTTAACAAATGTTAGAATTTTGCAAAATTTTCTGTAAATACTTTTAAAGACCTAAAACATTGTAGATAAAATTGTAGAGCCTTTTGTACCCCTCCTCTATTCCCTTTCTTTTCTCTTCCTCCATCACAGTGGTAAATGCTGTCTAAACTTCGCTATTTACTATTACCCTTCATGTTTTAACAGCTTTGCTGTATATTATCAATATCAATTGTATGTCAATAATATATAGCACTGTTTTGTGTGTTTATAAACTTAACATAACATGATACTATAGAGTAGATACTATTCTGCAACCTACTTTTTCCACTCATCTTTATTTTGAGTTTTAACCAATCCAATACATGTGGATTTTCTTTTTTTTTTTTTTTTTTTAATTTTTTTTTTTTCAACGTTTATTTTATTTTTGGGACAGAGAGAGACAGAGCATGAATGGGGGAGGAGCAGAGAGAGAGAGGGAGACACAGAATCGGAAACAGGCTCCAGGCTCTGAGCCATCAGCCCAGAGCCTGATGCGGGGCTCGAACTCATGGAATGCGAGATTGTGACCTGGCTGAAGTCGGACGCTTAACCGACTGCACCACCCAGGCGCCCCTACATGTGGATTTTCTAGTTGAGTCATATGTAGTGCTTCATTGTGTGACTGTATCGCAGCTTACCCATTCCCTATTAATGTTTTCTCTCTCTCTCTCTCTCTCTCTCTCTCTTTTTTTTTTTTTTTTTGAACTGGGGTGAGCATCCTTAAATCATGTTTTCTTACCATGTATAATAGTTTCTCTAGGGTATATATCCCATAAGCAGAATTGCCTAAGGTATACCAACTTTACCAGACTCTCCCAAGTTGCTTTCTAAAGTGTTTTTTTGGGGGCGCCTGGATGACTCAGTCGGTTAAGCGTCCAACTTGGGCTCAGGTCATAATCTCACTGTTTGTGGGTTTGAGCCCCATATCGGACTCTGTGCTGACAGCTCAGAGCCTGGAACCTGCTTTGGATTCTGTGTCTTCCTCTCTCTCTGCCCCTCCTTCGCTCATGCTCTATCTCTTGCTCAAGAATAAATAAACATTGGGGCACCTGGATAGCTCAGTCGGTTAAGTGGTTAAGTGTCTGACTTCAGCTTAGGTCATGACCTTGCAATCCATGAGTTTAAGCCCCACATTGGGCTCTGTGCTGACAGCTCAGAGCCTGGAGCCTGCTTTGAATTCATTGTCTCCCTCTCTCTTTCCCCCTCCCTTGTTCATGCTCTCTTTTTCTCAAAAAATAAAAATTTAAAAAAAAAAAGTGGTTCTATTAATAGTTGTTTCCTGAATCCTTAATAATATGTGGTATTGTCAGATATTAAACTTGTGGCAGTCTGGTAGAGTTGTGAAATGATACCTCATTTAATTAACATTTCCTTGGATATTAGTGGGACTGAGCATCTTTTAATATGTCTGTAGTCCATTTGGATTTCCTTATTTGTGAAATGTCTATATTCATGCATATCCTTTCTCATTTTTCTACTTATTTTTTTTAAATGTTCTTGTTTATTTATTTTTGAGAGAGCGAGAGAGCGTGAGTGGGGGAGAGGCAGAGAGAGAAGGAGATAGAGAATCCTGAGCAGGCTCTGCTCCATGAGACCCTGGGATCATGACCTGAGCTGAAATCAAGACTCAGAAACGCAGCCGATTGAGCCACCCAGGTGCCCCTCTTTTCCTATTTTTCTTTTGGGGTCTGATTGGTTTTCTTACTGATTTAGAAAAGTTCTTCATATATATTTGTTCTAATCCTGTATCAGATATTTGTGTTGCAAATAACCTCAGGTCTGTGGCTTGTCTTTTTTACTTAATATGACTTTTATACAGAAGTTATTAAAATATGTAGGGGCTCCTGGGTGGCTCAGTAAGTTACGCTTCTGACTCTTGATTTCAGTTCAGGTCATGATTTCACAGTTTGTGGTTTCAAGCCCTGCGCTGCATTGGGCTCTGCACTGACAGGGCTTGGAGCCTGCTTGGGATATTCTCTCTTTGTCTCTGTCTCTGTCTCTCTCTCTTTTCCCCTTACCCCACTCATTCTCATGCTACTGTGTGTGCTTTCTCTCTGTTTTTCTCTTTCTCAAAATAAATAAATAAACCTAAAAATACATATATAAAAAAAGTTAAGGGGTGCTGGGTGGATCAGTCAGTTAAGCATCTGACTTTGGCTCAGGTCATGATCTTGCAGTTGGTGGGTTCGGGCTCTGCATCAGCCTCTCTGCTGTCCGCACAGAGCCACTTCAGATCCTCTGTGTCCCTCTTTCTCTGCACCTCTCCCGCTTGTGTGCATGCTCTCTCTCTCTCTCTCTCTCTCAAATAAGTTAATATTGAAAAAAAAATTTTAAGTTAAAATATGTAATGTAAAATCGATCATTTTTTTCCTCCATGTAGTTTGTCCTTTTTGATTCTTGTTTTAGAAACTTTTCCCTATCCTGATATGAAATGCCACTTTCACTGTCACACATCCTCTGTGTCCATTCTGTCTCTGGGTTGTGTATTATGTTCCATTAGTCTCTTCGTTGATTTCTTTACCAATATCACACTTTTTTTTAATTGCTAGAAATTTATAATAACTCTTTCTTTGGATATGTTCCTCCTAATGTATTTAAAACTTTTTAACACCTTTATTGAGGTAAAATTTACATAAGATAAAGTTTACCCATTGTAAATTACAATTGAATGGCTGTTAATACATTTGTAGAGTTTTTTTTTTTTTTCCCCACTATGGTAAAAAACAGTAAAACCTTGGTTTGCAAGCAGAATTTGTTCCGGAAACATGCTTGTAATCCAAAGCACTTGTGTATCAAAGCTAATTTCAAGAACCATTGGCTCAGTTGTGATCATCTGATGTTTGGTGTCACGTACTGCTTCTATTGCAAGATATCACTCATTCATCAAGTTAAAGTTTATTAGTAGTGTTTGCTCGTCTTGCATAACACAGAATAAGTTACTTGCAGTCTGAGGTTTTACTGTATATAAAACATGAAATTTACCATTTTAAGGTCTATAGTTCAGCAGTTATTAAGTATATTCCCATTGCTGTAGAACTATCACCACCACTCATTCCTAGCATTTTTTTAATCTTCCCGAATTGAAACTTCATCATACCCATTAAACTCCTCATTCTCCTATCTCCCCAGCCCCCAGCAACCACTATTCTACTTTGTCTTTATGAATTTGACTACCCCAGGTACCTTGTACAAGTGGAATTGGATAGTTTTGTCCTTTTGTGTCTGGCTAATTTCACTTAGCCTGTTATCTTCAAAGTCCATGCATGTTGTAGCATGTGTCAGAGTTTAATTATTTTTTAAAATTGAGTAATATTTCAGTGTATGTATGTACAACATTTTGTTTTTCCGTGCATTCATTGATGAACACTTGGGTTGCTTCTCCTTTTGTCTGTTGTGCATAATGCTGTTATAAACACGAGTATACAACTACGTGTTTGAGTTGCTGCTTTTTTTTTTTCCAATTTTTTTAAATGTTTATTCATCTTTGAGACAGAGACAGAACATGTATGGGGAAGGGGCAGATAGAGAGGGAGACACAGAATCTGAAACATGCTCTAGTCTCGGAGCTGTCAGCACAGAGCCTGATGCGCGGCTCGAACTCACCAACCTGAGCTGAAGTAGGATACTCAACCGACTGAGCCACCCAGGTGCCCTGAGTTGCTGCTTTCAATTCTTTGGGTATATGCCCAGAATGAAATTGCTGGATCATATGATAAGTCTATTTCTAATTTTTTGAGGAACTGCCATACTGTTTTCCAGAGCAGTTATATATTAAGTAATCTCTATACCCAACATGGGGCTCGAACTCACAACCCTAAGATCAAGAGTTGCATGCTCTTCTGACTGAGCCAGCCAGGCTCCCTCATCATTTTATATTTTTACTGACATCATACAAGCATTCTAATTTTTCTACATTCTCAACACTTGTTTATTTCTTTATTAGAATAACCATCCTAATGGGTATGAAGCGGGTAGAGTTTTAAAATCACACCATGGTCCAATTTAGGAATAGTTCTGTTTCCCCTAGAAGTCCCTTTTGCCCATTTGCAGTCAATCACTGCTCCCAACTTCTCCAGGTAGTCACTGATTTGCTTTCTTTATGTATTTGCCTTTTCTGGAAGTTTCCTATAAATGAATCATACAATATGTGTCTTTTGTGTCTGGCTGTTTCACTTAGGGTAATAATTTTTGAATAATTTATTCATGTATCAATAGTTTTTCCTTTTTTATTGCCAAATGGCATTCCATTGTATAGATATACAATGTTTTATTTGTCACTTTACTAGTTGATGGATGATTCTGGATTATTTTCAGCTTTTGGCTATTTTGAAGAATGCTGCTGTGAACATGGATAAGTCTTTGTATGGATGTATGTGTTAGTTTCTCTTGGACAGATATCTAGAAGTGAAATCAATGGGTCATGTGTTAAGTTTATGTTTAACTCTTTAAGAAAATGGCAAACTTTTCCAAAGTGATCATACAATATTACAATGCTACTAGCAGTTTATGAGTATTTCATTTTCTCTACATCCTTGTAACACTTGGCATTGTTTTTTTTTATTGTAACCATTTTAGTGGTTATGTAGTGCTATGTTATTATAGCACTATATAATATAGTATTTGTGTTTCTCCATTTGTGTTTATTAGCAATTTGTATATTTTCTTCTTTTTAAAAATTTTTTTTAAGTTTATTTATTTTTTTGGGGGGGGGGGAGAGAGAGAGAGAGAGAGAGAAAGAAAACACAAGTGGGGGAAGGGCAAAGAGAGTGGAAGACAGAGAGAATCCCAAGCAGGTTCCACACTATCAACGCAGAGCCCACCACAGGGCTCCAACTCACAAACCATGAGATCATGACCTGAGCCAAAATCAAGAGTTGGATGCCCAACTGACTGAGCCACCTAGGTACCCCTGTATATCTGCTTTGGTGAAATGTCTGTTCAGATCATTTGTCCATCTT
Source organism: Prionailurus viverrinus (assembly GCF_022837055.1). Lineage (NCBI taxonomy): Eukaryota > Metazoa > Chordata > Mammalia > Carnivora > Felidae > Prionailurus > Prionailurus viverrinus. Next base: position 146,037,879 of record NC_062562.1, read on the forward strand.
TTTTTGTTGTTTGTTTGTTTTTGATCTTTTTTTTTTTTTTTTAAATTTATATCCAAATTGGTTAGCATATAGTGCAACAATGATTTCAGGAGTAGATTCCTTAGTGCCCCTTACCCGTTTAGCCCATCCCCCTCCCATAACCCCTCCAGTAACCCTCAGTTTGTTCTCCACATTTATGAGTCTCTTCTGTTTTGTCCCCCTCCCTGTTTTTATATTATTTTTGTTTCCCTTCCCTTATGTTCATCTGTTTTGTCTCTTAAAGTCCTCATATGAGTGAAGTCATATGATTTTTGTCTTTCTCTGACTAATTTCACTTAGCATAATACCCTCCAGTTCCATCCACGTAGTTGCAAATGTCATTTGTCCTTCTTTAAATTGGGTTGTTTTCTTCTTAACTGAATTGTGAGAATTCTTTCCATAGCCTGAATACAAGCCCTTTTTCAGATACATGATTTGCAAATATTTTTTCCTAGCCTGTCTTTTCATTTTCCTAATGATGCATTTTGAAAAGCTAATGGTTTTAATTTTGATAAAGTCCAATATATTACTTTTTAAATAGGTTGTACTTTTGGTGTTATGTCTAAGAAATTTTTTTTAATTTTTTTAAAATTTTATTTTAGAGAGAGAACGTGAACAGGGGAGTGGGACAGAAGGAGGGAGGGAGAGAGAGAGAGAAAGAGAGAGAGAGAGAGGAATATTAAGCAGGCTCCATGCTCAGTGCAGAGCCTGACACAGGTCTCCCTCCCATGACCCTGGGATCATGAGCTGAAATCAAGAGTCAGGGCTTCTCAACCAACTAAGCTGCCCTGGTGCCCCATGTCTGAGAAATCTTTAGTTCAGATTCACCAAAATGTTCTCCTATGTTTTCTTCTAGCAGTTTTATAGTTTCAGATTTTATATTTGGTCTGTGATCTATTGTGAGTTGACTTTTGTGTCTGGGGTAAGATATGGACCTAATATTTTTTCCTTTATATAGATATCCTGTTGTCCCAGCACTTTGTTTTTTTGAAAAGACTATTCTCTGCCTATTGAATTGGCTTGATACTATTGTTGCCTATCATTTGTCTGTAGATATGTGGGTGTATTTCTGGATGTTGTGTTCCAGTGGTCTGCTCGTTTATCTTGATGCCCGTACTATACTCTCTTGATTATTGTAGCTTTAGAGTAAGCATTGGAATTGGATAATATAAATGCTCCTATTTTATTATTCTTTTTCAAAATAATTTTGACTATCTTAGGCCTTTTTAAATTTCCATACAGGGCGCCTGGGTGGCTGAGCCTTCAGCTCAGGTATGATCTCACAGTTCATGAGTTTGAGTCCCACATCAGGTGAGCTCAAGCCCCTCTTTGGGTAAACACGAGCCCTGCTTCTCTCTCTCTCTTTCTCTCTTTCTCTTTCTCTTTCTCTTCCTCTTTTTCTTCCTCTTTCTTTTTCTCTTTCTCTTTCTCTCTGCCCCTCCTGGGATTCTCTCTCTCTCTTTGCCCCTTGCTCACTTGTACCCCCCCCCCCCAAATAAATAAATAAATAAATAAATAAATAAATAAATAAATACATTTCCATACAAATTTTAGGATAAGCTTGTCAATTTCTACAAAAAAACCTTGCCAAGATTTTGGTAAGGATTATGTCAAATCTATAAGTCATTTTGGGAGAATTCCCATTTAAGTGCTATTGAGACTTAAAGTCCATGAACATGGAACCAAACTTTTATTTATTTATTTATTTAAAAAAGTTTTTTTTTTAAATGTTTATTTATTTTTGAAGGAGAGAGAGAGAGAGAGCGTGAAGGGCGGCGGGGACAGAGAGAAAGGGAGACACAGAATCTGAAACAGGCTTCAGGCTCTGAGCTGTCAGCACAAAGGCCGACTCGGGCTTGAACTCACGAACCGCGAGATCATGACCTGAGCTGAAGTTGAACACTTAACCGACTGAGCCACCCATGTGCCCCATGTGGAACCAAAATTTTAAACAAGCCTTTTTTTTTTAAACCAAAGATTAGTGTATATCATGTGAACTTAAAAAGAACATTTGGATTAATTTCTGTATATTTCTGAGAGTTTTAGGGATACTTAATTTGTATAAGCACTTACTTGTCTTTAGGCCAACTTTAGTAGAACTGCTTTAAAGGATTTTGTGTGTGTGTATATATATATATATATATATATATATATATATATATATATATATTTATTTATTTATATATTTATATATTCATTCATTCATTCATGTATTCATTCATGCATGCATTCATGCATGCTTTAGCTCATGACCCTGATATCAAGAGTCGCATACTCTATCAACTGAGATAGCCAGGTGCCCCTAGAAATTCTTGTAGATAAAAGTCCAAATCTTCAAAGGTATACCTATTTCAGTGTGACTCCAAACCAGCAAGCCTTTTTATGGCTTAACTATGGACGCAAAAGGCATCCCCAAAGAGGATGCAAAAGATGCAGACCCCTTTAAGAGCCAGAGTTACTGCCAAAGATAGCCTAAGCATTTTTTGTTAAGAACCTCCTTATGACAAAGGACACGAAAGACAAAGATACAGGAAAACAATGACTTTTTCTGGAAGGCTAAGGATAACTAACTAATGGGTATCCGAAAGCAAATTCATGACAGTTACAATCCAAAGAGCTAATTCTTACAAATGTTTTTCTCCTGCTAATCTGAATTTGGAAAAGAAGGTACAAGGAGAAGTTCACCATCTTCTCCTGAACCGACAAAACCCCCAAATCCAGGAGACTGACTTTGGTAAGAATTCTTACCTTTTGCTGGCCTTTGTCAGTTGCTGGAGTATTTTTAGCTATAGTCTACAGGGCTTGTGGGGTGTCCCAGCTGTTCCTTCACTGTCACTAAAACTAAAATAAACTAAAACAGAAAAAAGTCCTTTCTCTACTATCCTCCTTGGCTTTCTGGCTGGGACCCTGTAAATTGGACTGACAAAAGACAGATTAATAAGAGCAAAGTACACAGGGTTATTTATTTAATACAAGTTTTACATGAAATGAGAGCCTTCATAAAGAAATGAAAAACCAAAGAAGTGGTTCAATGTGAATGTTTTTGTGTTAATTTTGATGAAGAGTGGAAAGTTGTGGCAAAATGTTCTAAGACAAAAGGGTCTGAGCTAAGGGTAATAAGCTGGGGAAATTTAGCAAGGCCTTAATATTCATTATGTCAAGGTGCCATATTTTGGGTCAGTGTGTTCTAAACCTCATCAATAATGATGGTAAATCACATAGATTGATAATGATGATATCCGAAAGTAATTATTTCCAGTTTGAGTATACCCATTAATGTACATAGCTAATTCTAGATTCTTTTTCTTTTCCACCTTCTGAATTATCATAGTTATTTATCAGTTTTATGGTCTTTATGAAGGGTCTTTTGGGTATTCCAGAAATTGATTCATTTTTTTACCACTTCCATCAGGGTAATGTCTTTAAAATTCTTCTGTTGGTTAGTGGACCCACTTTTTGTTCATTAGGTATTTGGCTTGCTTTTGGTGGATTTTCACAATTTAATGCTAGCACATGATAGGTGCTTAATAAATGTTTGTGATAATAGAGCTGAACCCCATTGTGAACCATTGATTTGTAACATACTTCTCTCCCCTTACCAGCTCAAGTACCTCTGTCCCTTGAATGAATGTAACTCCTGATGCAGTCACACACACGAAAGCTTAAGTATTTTCAGCTCTTGTATGTAATATTCTTAGTTAGATTCTCTGTCAGATGACACTAGTGATTAAGCCTTTGGAAAGAGCCCAAGAGTTTTCAGACTCTCTGGCTAGACAATAGCAACAACAGTGGGTAGTATACACTGACGTGATGATACTTGGCAATTCTAAAGCAACACTGGTTTTATACAGGAGCATCAGGTTAAACCAGCTAAGACTCCTTAGGCTGAAAACCTACTTTGTAGATTTTATAGTTTTATTTACTTTTTTTTTCTCCAGAATTGTTTCCTTAAATATGTAGCAGAGATCATGGTAGATACGTATTTGTACTCAAAGATTGAGATGCTCAGCAAGAGGGCTGTTGGCTTAAAGGGAGTGAAGACAATGAGTATTTTGGGGTTCACAGTTAGACTCTTGAAGCCTCTGTCCCTATCTTGGGGAAAAAAGGAAGGGCACCCTAGGAAGGTTGGGACCTTGCCAAGATGTAGAGCAGTATCAAAGAATACTCTCTTTAGAGCACTTATAAATTTGAGTTAGTTCTTACAATAGCACTGTGGTAAGCAATTATAGTTTACTAATGGAAAGGCCAAATAAAATGAAATTCAATTAATGTTTGTTAAATGTCATTAAGCACTCTACTTAGTGTTTGTCCAAAGCTCCAGAGCAGGCAACTGTAAATGCAAAATCCAAATGCTGCATTTTGCCAAGAGAGCATTTTGGTCTCTGTATCTGTAAATATAAATACTTCCTGAATTATAAGATTATAGTACAGAAATTTTCTTTAGTAGAAATTAGAATGCAAGTGTTTCAAAATATACTTATTTAGGTCTTTATGTTTCATGAATTTTCAAGTAAAAAGTCAGAATTAGAAAAACAAGAAACAAACTTATAGTTGTATCTTTTTTAGTAAAGTGTTATGATTTAGTCAAATCAAACACAAGGTAAAAAACTGAACTTGAGTTCTTGTTCTATAATACTTCAAACAAATGCTTATTTGACTGAATCATAATATGAGCACTTTGTTAAAAAGTATTACAGAATACGAAGTCAAGTTTCATTTTTCACCTTATGTTTGAAATGTTAATATAACATCTAAATGAAGGTGTCTTACAGATAAAGCTGGTGTCCCAGTGGAAATTGAAGGAGGGAGTCAAGAAATAGCTTTGGAAATTATTATGAAGGTCCTAGTCATAATGGTAGCTATTCTTAGAACGATTGTAGGGGGTCAAATGAGATATACTTGGACACAAAGCACCATTCATAGGAAGAAGAAAATGTTGGTAAATTACGTTATTATCCTATAATTATTATTAATTATTAATATTATATATAATTATTATTATATTATCCTATAATAATATAATTTTACCTTCGTATAGCTCTTTATATTTTTTAATCCAGTTAAATCCATCATTTTATTTGGTACTGGAATAGAGTTTAAAATATACTAAGTGACTTCTTAACATAACATGTTAATTTCAGGGATGCTATTACTTTTTTTTTTTTTTTTTTCCTTAAACTATGATTAAAAATACTAGATACTTTAGGGGCACCCGGGTGGCTCAGTTGATGGTTAAGCATCTGACTCTTGATTTCGGCTCAGGTCATGATCTTCCAGTTTGAGGGATTAAGCCCTGTATTAGGCTCTGTGCTGACTGTGCAGAGCCTGCTTGGGATTCTCTCTCCCCCCTTTCTCTCTGCCCCTTCCCTATTCACTCTTTCTTTCTTTCTTTCTTCCTTTCTTCCCCCCCAAAATAAATAAATAAATAAATAAATAAATAAATAAATAAATAAATAAACTTTACCCCCCCCCCCCATACACACAAACAAAAACCAGATACTTTACATTTAATTATTTTGTACTTGATTGGTACATTGCTAATATTTTTCAAAGAAATATCAATTTTGTTGAAACTAGAGCCCAGGTGTTTTAATTTTCTTATCCTGGTCTCTTTGTTTACTGTTACAGTACTGTTTACTACTGTAAAACGATCAATCTTCATTAAGTCCTAGGTCACTTTTTATTTAACCTGGCCAAAACAATGTTCTCTAAGAGCCTTATTTCAAAGATCTAATTTTGTACAGAGATTTGAAGGCAACGTTATAGCTACTCTTCTGTTTTCTCTGAGCTAGGTCATAGGCTAAGGAGAGGAAGAGAGAAAGAGTTCAGAAGTTTGAGTAAAATCGTAGAGGCACTTGGGTGGCTTAGTTAGCTAACTGACTTCAGCTCAGGTCATTATCTCACAGTTCATTAATTCGAGCTCCACATTGGGCTTTCTGCTGTCAGTGTGGACCCCACTTTGTATCTTCTGTCTCCCACTCTCTCTCTGCCTCTCTCTCTTTCAAAAATAAATAAACATTAAAAAAGGATTAAAAAACCCACAAAAACTTTTAAAAAAGGTGAGTAAAATGGTGAAAATTTAAAGTAGTTTTTTGTGAGTATGAGCAGGGTCTCAGAATTAATCAGACAGTGTAGAATTAAATTTTCTAGTAGTCACATTTTAATTAATTAGTTAATTGATTTTTAAGTAGGCTCCATGCCCAATGTGGGGCTCAAACTCATGACCCTGAGATCTAGAGTCACATGCTCTATCAACTGAGCCAGCCAGGCATGCCCCATAGTAGTCACACTTTTAAAAGTAAAAAGAAGTAAAATTAATTTTAACAACATATTGTATGTAACCCAACAAATCCAAAATGTTATAATTTCAATATGTAATCAATATATAAACTGAGATATTTTGCCCTTTTTTAGATTTAGTCTTCAAAATTTATTATGTTTTGGCAGCACATTTGATTTTGGACTAGCCACATTTCAAGTATCCATCAGCTACATGTGGCTAGTGGCTATCTGTTGAAAAGTGCAGTTCAAAAGTAAGTAAAAAATAATACATTTTGAGCTGCATAGATACTGTCATCTGTTGTTTATATGAATATATTATTTTTTCTAACAGTCCTTGAGGATAAGGCAATTTATTTGCTAGACCTGGCTTGATGAACTCAAGGGAAGTTGATACATTAAAAAAAAAAAGTGAGATCCAGTTAGAAGGAAGTTTATTCTACAGGAGGAGGCGATGCCAATACTAAAATTAATACACCATCCTATGTAGATACATCCACCTTGTCATATGAAAGCTATGTACAACTGTATATATCCTTTAAAAGTACAGAAAAGGTAGTATACTACATACAGCACTCTGTATCTTGCTTTTTTCTCCACTTAATATACCTTGGAGCTGCTTTGTTGTTTTTAAAGTCTATATTATATTCCATTGTATGAATGTACCATAATTTATGTAGCCAATTTGCTATTTATAGTTGTTTTCAATATTTTGCCCTTAGAAACAGTGCCATAATGAATATCTTTGTATATATGTGTTGAATACATATGTGAATATCTGTAGAATAAATTCTTACAAGTGAAATTTCTGGTTTAAAAGGTAGGTATATATTTCTTATTTTATAAATATTGCCAAATGCAATAGACGTTATACTAGTTCACACTCTAAACTAGTAGTGTGAATAAACTTTTTCTTAAATAGAACTGATTCTCTGAACTGAGTCTTAGTAGAAAACAAAATTTATAGATTTAAAACATTTTAGGGGTACTTGGGTGGCTTCAGTTGGTTAATCACAGGTCTTTGGCTCAGGTCATGATCTTGTAGTTTGTGAGTTCGAGACTTGGATCAGGCTGTCTGCTCTCAGCACAGAGCCTTCTTCGGATCCTCTCCCTCTCTCTCAGCTCCTTTCCAGCTTGTTCTTTCTATCTCTCAAAATAAATAAACTTTAAAAAGGTGTTTTTATTGTGCTATTCTAATAGAAGAGGCATAGGTAACCCCCCCCCCCCTTATCTTGAGATGATCCTCTTTTTTTTTTTTTTCTTTTAATGTTTATTTTTGAGAGAGAGAGACAGTGCGAGCAGGGGAGGGGCAGAGAGCAAGGAAGACACGGAATCCCAAGCAGGCTCCAGGCTCTGAGCTGTCAGCACAGAGCCCGATGCGGGGCTCAAACCGACAAGCTGTGAGATCGTGACCTGAGCCGAAGTCGGAGGCTTAAATGACTGAGCCACCCAGGCTCCCCTTGAGGTGATCCTCTTGAGCCACCTCAGAGGAACCCCTCAGGTTCCAGAGTATAGATTGAGAACACTGATTGTAATCCAGCTCCTCTTACTTTATGTATGAAGAAAAGGGTTCCAAAGAGATGGAGCTATTCCTCCAAGACCCCCTAAAAGGAGAAAAATAGGAAAAATAGGAATGGCTCTGAAATGTATATGAAAGGAATTTCTTAGTGTTCTCTGTAACAGACTGACCTCAATTAATGACTTTTAAAGAATCAGACCTCTTAAAAATAGCGCTTGGTGTTTGATTTTGTTTTCATAAGCTTCATGGTTAGTGGAGACCTTGGCAGCTCCTGGCGTTGGAGTAGAATAGGGAACTTGATTGATGATGGGGGGGGGGGGGGGGAGACAAGGGAGAGAGTCCTTGCCTTCATGGTTCTTTTTTTTTTTTTTTTAATTATTTTTTTTTAGAGAGTGTGAGCATGAGAGAGGGGAAGAGGGAGAAGAGGGAGAGAGGAGAGTATGAGCAGGGGAGAGGGGCAGAGGGGGAGAGACAGAGACAGACAGACAGATAGACAGACAGACACAGACTGAATCTTAAGCACACTCCACAGAGCCCAAAACGGGGCTTGACCCTACAACCTTGGGATCATAACCTGAGCTGAAATAGTCAAGACATTCGACCAGCTGAGCCACCCACGTGCCCCTTTGCCTTCATATTTCTGATGTGGCAACAACTGATCTGAAAAGCAAAGGGGCAAAGAATCAGCTGAGGAGGATGAGGTGGTATAGGAGAAAAAAATCTAGAGTGCCTAGTCCAGTGCCTGGTCCATTGTAGCTGCTAGTTATGCTAGTTTTGTGTTAGTGGAAGTATAGATTGGTCTAGCCATTTTGGAAGGAAGTAATCAGATTATACATTATGTGTACTCCATGATCCAGAAGCTCTTTCCCTAGGTGTATATCTGAAAGAAATTCTCACAGTATATAACTGGTTGTTCATTACAGTGTTATATGTTTATGGAAAATGTACTTGTTGTCCTTCTCTTTCCCCAATGATGGGTAAATTAGGATAGATTTCTACCACTAAGAATTATCTAGCAATTTGAAGCAGTGGACTACATGTGCACAGGCAATGTGATGTCTCTTAAAAACATGATGCTGAATAAAACAAAGAAACAGACTGGGGTATGTAACACAATAGCATTTATATAAATTAAAAAATGCATTAAGTAAAACACTGCATAGTTTGTAAGAAAACATGTGAACACGTAAATATATTACAGTGACTGTCTAAATTGAGGGCTAATGGGAGTGGGATAAAGGAGAATAAATAAAATAAAAATATGTAAGTGTAAAACTTAATTTCTCTAGTGAAGTGATGTTCGAAGCATCTACTAGTTGACTAGGAGGATATCTACAGACCACTACCCTGTGTCTCCCATTGTTATTACCTTTGGGAATAATTCTTTTTCTTTCTTTCTTTCTTTCTTTCTTTCTCTCTCTCTCTCTCTCTCTCTTTCTCTCTCTCTCTTTTTCTTTTTCTTTTCTGTTCTGTTCTTTTCTTTTCTTTTCTCTTTTCTTTTTAAATGTTTATTTATTTTTGAGAGGGGGGGAGAGAGAGAGAGAGACAGAGTGCAGGCTGGGGAGAGGCAGAGAGACAGGGAGACACAGAATCCGAGGCAGGCTACAGGCTCTGAGCTGTCAGCACAGAGCCTGATGCGGGACTTGAACTCGAGCTGTGAGATCGTGCGTGACCAGAGCCAAAGTTAGACGCTTAACCAACTGAGCCACCCAGGGGCCCCAGGATAATATTTTCTGATAATAAATTATCGTTGGAACATTTTTGTTGTTAATCTAGCTATACTTAAAGTGAATGTTTGGGATTCGCGTTTCTGAAATCTTCCTCTTTTTTTAGCCTTTATTTCCTCTTCACTTTTTCTGTTACTATATGTTCTGTTTGGTTGTTACTTAAATACAGAATATACTAGCCTCATTGTTTATATCTCATTTAGATACTACGTATATTACCAGCACTATATGTTGTCATTCTTAGAAGATGATACTGATACTTAGTGATGAGTCATATGAGATATTTTTCAGTATCCTCTTACTTAGATAATGGCTTTTTTTTTTTTTTTAATTAAGGGAAGGGAAAAAATACTTGGAATAAAGAACTGACTAGTTTGATCCATTACCCTATATAAAACTTACGTTATTTATCTTGCTTTTCCTAAGAATCTCTGCTTAGGACAGATAAAAGTACTGACTCCTAGAGAGTTCCCTGAGGTAGCAGTAAGATCTTGGGTAGAATATCATATAAGAAACAACACCCCCTACCTTTTTGCAATTTTTGTTGCTAGAACTACTCTTCTTTTTGTAGGTCATGAACTTTTGAGTAGCCTGAGTTTGGGGTTAGCCTTAATTGAGGTTTTGGTTGTTAATGTGTACCACCCAGTCAGGTGCTCCAGATTAGCAACTGGAGAAAGGAGCTGTGATGGAATTAAAGTAACCTTGGCAACCATTATAATGTAAATGAGCCTTCTTGGGAAGGAAGTTGAGAGCGTGGGCACTTGTTAGGGCATTCCTTTTAGCTTTTCAAGTAGAGCTGACTAGCATTTTGCTATTTTAAAATCCTGGTGTAGCTGCTCCTCAGACACCGTCAGATCAAGTTCTATGCCATTCTAGCCTTTTTGAGTTTTCTGAGAAGCTGATACCATGTTTTAATAAGTATATAAAGCAAAATGAATCTCAAAATGATGTGCTTATGCTCTTCATACACGTGAAGACCTCTTTTTCCTTTGCTAACATTGCCTTTTTCTCATTGCCTTCTGCCACTAGCATTGCAGCAGCTCTGCCCCAAATCTCTGATGCACAAAGGAAGCCACTTAAGTTTCCGGAGAAACAGTGTGGCGTATACCTAACAGACCCTGTGGCCAAGATTTAGCTTATGATAGAACTGGTAATGCCAAGGCTACAACTTAAGCAGTATAAAAGAGACAAATCCTCGGTTTCAAATCTTAATTTTTTTGTTTTAGCCTTTAGGCTTTAAGAAAAAAAATTCTTATATGTTTGGAGTTTTAATGCAGGCTTACTCTTTGTGGATTTAGAGATTGGATGATGAGGGGAGTAACAAAAGTGAAACCAAAGTTATGACCAAACTGGGGTTGAGTTGCTAAATTAAGTACTATACTTGTTTACCGCCTCCCTGATGAGTCCAGTGGTTTTAACAAAACTTGTGAGTGAAAAGCTTGGGTTTCTTATTGAAGGTTAACCATTGTTATGCTGTTGGTGCTGAGCAAATAGCTTCCATCAGCCTCGGTTTTCACTTTGTAAAGAGTGAAAACAAGGACTCTTTCCATTATGGGGAAATATTTACAAACGGAATAAAATAGAACTAGTGGTATGATCAAGGATATCATCTGATGTAAGGTAAATTCTAAAATTTAGGGTAATATGTCTCACATATCCTCCGTAGCTTCTTTCAGTTAAGGCTTTTAAAACATATTATTAGTTCGGGGCTCCTGGGTGGCTCAGTCAGTGGAGTGTCCAACTTCGGCTCAGGTCATGATCTCATGGTTCGTGGGTTTGAGCCCTGCGTTGGGCTTTGTGGTGACAGCTCAAAGCCTGGAGCCTGCTCAGGATTCTGTGTCTCCCTCTCTGCTCCTCCCCTGCTCACACTGTCTCTCTCTCTCTCTCTCAAAAATAAACATTAAAAATTTTTTTTAAAGAAAGAAAAAAATGTTGTTATTTTGATTTTTAAGTCTTCTTCCTCCAACCTTACCTTTTTGTTGAGTTGTCATTCAGATCACCTCAGATAACCTTTTATAACAACTGTCTTTGTTGGCTTAGCCATCCATCAACAGGTAAGTTGATCTTGAAGTTCAAATATCTGAGCATTTATTATATGAAAAGCTTGAAACTGTGTGCATGGAGAATAAGTTTAAAATATGTAAAAGCATAATTCCTACCCTTTGATAGTCATTCAGATACTTGGAAACAGCTCTAAATGTTCCTTTTCCTGCATCAGAGCTTCTCTGTGGAAATCATTCCTGATTCTCTTGGTCATTCTTCATATGATTTAGTTTGCCAGCCTTGTTACCACCTTCCTGGTTATCCTTTTCTAGATTTATTATATATGGTTAGTGTCACCTGTAAGAGGTCATATACCGAATCATGATTCTAGGATGTTGCTTGACCTGTTGCAGTTTTCTTCTTTGTACAGGTCACTGTACTGTTATTTTATTAATTGAGTTTGTGTAGGCTTTTTAAGCTGAAACCTCATAATGAAGGCTCATCTTGAACTTAACACTCAATTGTTAAAAAGTAACAACAGGTCCAAAATGGAGTCACTTGTACTAGGCCCACCTCACCAAACCAAGATTTAATTAATATTTAACCTAATTGCAGTTTTGACCTTCCCTAGGAATGTAATCTTAACTGGTCAGTCTGGAATTTCCTAGCCAGCACCAGTAGGGTTATCCTGCTTCATAGACCCTGATTTTCTCCAAAGGAAGGTGACCTTGCCAGAAACAATTTTTTCACTAATGACTTTCTTTTCCCATTCCCTCTCTGCCTCTGAAAACCTTTCCTTTTCTGTAGCTCTTTGGGGCTTCTTTCTATTTGCTAGATGGGATACTGCTTAATTCATGAATTGTTAAATAAAGCCAATTTGATCTTTATTGATCTTGAATTTTTGTTATTTAACACAACTAAATTCTCAAGTAATGATCAACTAATGTTAAAATTAATTTCTTACCAGCATTATACTTTTTTTTTAAATAACTATATTTACATATATCCTTCATAAATTTCGTTTTGTATTTTCAGTCCATTGTTTTTATCTCTTCAGATATTTTTTATTTTGTTGATTGTGTCTTTCATGGCATTATCTAATCTTCCTAGCTTTATATTACTAGCAAAATATATAAATACCTCTTAAATCTTCAGCGTGTTGATAAACATCTACCACAGCAAGGCCAAATAAAGAGCCTTGCTAACATTAGAGCCTTCCATCCAGATTGATATTAAGCCATTGATTAATAATGTGAGGATGGTTGTTTAACCAATTTTAAAACCATTACCTGACTAGCATGAGAAATCTTATCTTGATTTCAACAAGATGTATTTGACCTACTCTATGTTATTTATCTTATCTTTCTAGTAATTTTGCCAAAAATAAAATTAGGTCAGCCTGATTTTTTTTCTTATTGAGCCAATTCTGGTTTCTGGTGCTATCTATACCCCTTCCCTACCCTGCAAAAATCTGGCATAGAATTTTGCTGGGACTCTTTGGTAAACTCTTAATCTGTAGTTCTGAGAATTTAGTCTCTCTCTTTTTTCCTTTGAAATTGAGGAAATTGAAATAGAATTTTGTTTCTAGTCTTCTAGCTTCTTTTCTATTTTCCATGAGCTATCATGGAGATCTCAATGTTTTAGGCTATAATTTATCTGGTTCTAGAGATTTGAATGTACTAAAAAGTTACTGGATGCTCTTTTATTATTTTTTCTTCTGTCTCAGACTTCAGTTTCCTCTTAAACATGTGTGTTCTGCTCTTTCCAATCTGGAAGATTATTCTTGAAAAAGAAATATAGAAGCAAAATAAGAGTGGAATAGGTTTGATTTTCTGTAGCATCTTTTAACATAATGTATGTTAAAAGGTCTGTATCATCTTTTTGTATCCAACTTTGCTGAAAAAAAGACTCTATATTAGCACTGTATAAGCTTATATTGATCCTCTGTTATGTGCCAAGTACTGCATTAGATTCTTGGACTCAAAGGTGAGTAAGACATGGTCTTATCTCTTAAGGAATTCACAATATAGTTGAAGAGATACATATTTATAAAAATAGCAAGATAATTGCTAATAGAGGATGTTTAAAATCCTGTGACGGAGCAATCAGTTGTATTTAAGGTGGCAGGTTTATATGAACCTCCACAGAGGAAGCTCTGTTTAAGTGTATTCTTTTTTTTTTTTTTTTTTTTTTTTTTTTAGAGATAGAGAGCTCAAGTGTGAGCAGAGGAGAGGGGCAGAGAAAGAGAGAGAGAGAGAGAGAGAGAAATCTTAAGCAGACTCCATGCCCAGTGTGGAGCCCAACTCAGGGCCTAATACCATGCATGACACTGGGATCATGACCTGAACTGAAATCAAGAGTCGCATGCTCGACCGACTGAGCCACCCAGGTGCCCCAGTTTAAGTGGATTCTTAAAGGAAGTATGGACATTTTGGGTGGATTGGGATGTTACTGAAGGAAAAACTTTTTTTTTTTTTTTTTTTTTTAATGAAGAACAGCATGTATAAGTAGATGGAGGGTAAGGGCCAACATGATGGAGCAATCTTAAAATAATCCTATAGTATGGTTGCAATATGGAATATAAAGGGGAGTCCCAGGAAATGAGGCTGGAGAGACAAGCAGGATCATATCAGAAAGAGCCTTTATACTGTGATAGAATTTGGACATCAGTAGGCATATGGGTGTCACTGAAGGGTTTTAAGCAAGGGATGTGATCAAAACTAGCGTCGTCAGAGTCCTTTTTTATGCTATATAAGTCAGTTTAGGCTACGTTATATTGTGCCAACAAACAATCCCCCAATTTTATTTTATTTATTTATTAAAAAAATTTTTTTAATGTTTATTTTTGAGAGACATAGAGCGCAAATGAGGGAAAGACAGAGAGAGGGGGACACACAGAATCCCAAGTAGGCTCCAGGCTCTGAGCTGTCAGCACAGAGCTTGACGCGGGGCTCCAACCCACAAGCCACAAGATCATGACCTCAGCCAAAGTCAGACGCTTAACTGAGTCTCAGGCGCACCAACAATCCCCTAATTTTAGTGGCTTATAATAATAAAGGTTTATTTTTTGCTAATGCTGCATTTTTATCTTGCAGCCCATTTTTAGGACCCAGGCAAGAGATGCACCTCTTGTCTAAGATATTAACCTTGTGATACAGGGAAATGAGACGTTACTCTGAAAGCTGCTATTCAGATGTAAGATGTGTAATTTCCTCATATTTCTTGGTCTACAACAGATCATATGGCCAAGCCTGACATCAGCTGTGCGGGAACCTGACATCAACTGGGCAGAACGTCTAATCCTCCAGGAGGGAGGGGAAATGAATATTTTGAATAATAATATCTACTTACATGCATCAAATTCTGTTTCTTTACTTTCTGAGATTAGTCGGAGCTGCTGGTAGCCATGTTCCTAGTGACTTAAAGTAACCTGAGGGAATGATGATAGTAGTGTGCAAAGAAATAGGAGACTAGAAAATGTCCTCACAGCTTTAGTCTCTGCATTTGCTGGGGCTGCTGTGGTTCCTGAAAGTTTTCTAAGTATTTGTGAACTAATAGGAGAGTGCCATGATCAGACTTGTATTTTAGATTACTTCAGATGCAGTATGGAGAATGGGGAGAATGCATTAGAGTAGAAGCAGGAAGAACAGTTAGTACCTTACGCAGAAAGAATGGTTAATAATCTGTTTCAGATATGGAAGTATAAACTAGGGCCCTAATAGTGGGATTGGAAAGATGAAGATGAATTTTTTTAGAGTCACCCCAGAGGTAGAACTAGGTTCTGGTTATTGTAGGAAGAAGTGAAAGAGAAGAGCGTTATGGTCATTTAGGGCATTTGGATGGATAGGATATTTGGGTGGATGGTGGTGTCATTCACCAACATAGGAGGTAAAATAGTAGTGGGAGAAGCTACCTTAATTTTAAACATGTTGCGTTTGAGATATCTGTGGAACATCTAAGTGGGAGTGGCTAGTAGACAAACTACACATGCTCTTATGGGGCTCAGAGGATGTAAAGAGTTATTACAATGGTGATTCCTGAGATGTAAGGGTAAGAAATCATGGATAAGAAGGAAAGGGAATAGGGGCGCCTGGGTGGCTCAACCAGTCAAGTGTCCAACTTCGGCTCAGGTCATGATCTCACGGTTCGTGAGTTTGAGCCACGTGTCGGGCTCTGTGCTGACAGCTCAGAGCCTGGAGCCTGCTTCAGATTCTGTGTTTCTCTCTCTTTCTCTGCCCCTCCCCTGCTCACACTCCATCTCTGTCTTTCAAAAATGAATAAACATTTTTTAAAAATTAAAAAAAAAAGAAGGAATGGGAATAAAGGAAATGGCCAAGAGGTTGAAAGGAAAAGGATCAGTGACCTGAAGTCAGTGTGAGAGAATAGTAGGAGTAATTGAACAAACAAGCTAAAAGGAGAGGCCAGAGAGCAAATTACCCAAATAAGGTCTTCTGGACATGGAACAATTTCTGGTGATGATAAGATCTGGAGTGTAATTTTGGTAGTGATTAGCTGAGGTAGAATGAAGGAGAACATCATTAGAGATAAGCTGAAGGAACTTAAAGGCCAGATCTTCATGGGCCACCTACATGCATTGTTGAAATCACCTGATGTTGCAGAACTTCTGGTTGTCTACTCAATATCCAGTTTTTGTTTTTGTTTTTGTTTTTAATATTTATTCATTTCTTGAGAGAGAGAGTGTGAGTGGGAGAGCGGCAGAGAGAGAGGGAGACACATAATCTGAAGTAGGCTCCAGGCTCTGAAATGTCAGCACAGAGCCCAATGCGGAGCTTGAACTCACAAACTGCAAGAACATGACCTGAGTGGAAGTCAGACACTTAACTGACTTGAGCCACCCAGGCGCCCCATCAATATCCACTTTCTAACTGCTTCCTTCTAACAGATCTGTGTGCAATGTGCACTGGAAAAACTATACTTGGAATTAGATTCAGCTGCATTTGGCAGTAACCACCAAAAATAATGGTTTATATGCACATGAGTTTATTTTCTCATAAAATACACTGTCTTTCTTCATGTAAAATCATCATCGTTTCATATCTTTTATAGCATTTATGGTATTTATTACATTCTGAATAAGTTATTTGGGTGATTTATTAATTCTGCTTACCTGTAACCCTAAGGATGTATGTATTGTATTTACAAAGAAATACAGAGATAAGCATTACAAGGTTGGTAAGGTAACTCCGCAAAGATTAGGGACTCTGTCCCCAATGACTCCTGTCATTTTGCTTCATCATTCTGTTGCTTCAGTACTTTCATGGTCCAAGGTGACTTCTGGAGCTCAAGGCATTATTTCTGTATTATAACCATCAAGGAGGAAGGGCAAAGGCAAAAAAAAGGCCTTCCCAACAATTTCCCATCCAACAATTTCCACCTACCTTTCATCTGCTAAGCCCAGGTTAATGATGGAATTTAGGATGACTAGAATCTGAGAGATGAATTTAATAGATGACAGCTAGGAGAGGAGGAAATGACATAATTGAATGGCATGACCTTAACAGAGTTGCTTTTTATAAGAGAGTGAAGAAATAGTGTACTGGCAGAGTGTTTAGCAAGTGCAGAGGTTCTGAGGGGGGTTATACTAGCGATTTTAAGGAATAGCAAAGAGGCCAGTGCAGCTGGAGTAGAGTAAGAGAGAGTTGTATAGATGAGGCTGGTAACAGGGAGACATATCTTACATGGTCTCGATAGGTCATATTAAGGATTTTAGGCTTTGGCTTTTGGTCTGAATGAGATAGGAAACCATTAGAAAGTTTCAAGCAGAGTGTGGCATGATCTGACCTAAGTTTTAACTAGATCATTGTGGCTGCAAAGTTGAGAATAGACTGAAAGGGGTCAGTAAGGAGACCATTTAGGAGGTTACTCCAATGACCAGATGAGAGATGATGATAGTTTGGATCTGAAAATAGCAGTGAAGATGAGAGGAGTGGGTTAGATTCTGCATATATTTAGAAAGTAGATTAAACCGGATATGCTAATGAATTCGACTTGTGTTTGAAAGAAAGAGAGGAATTAAGGATGACTTCAGAGCCTTTGGCCAGAACAACCGTAAGGATGAGGACAATAGGGAAACATTGTTTAAAATGAAGATAATTGTTTTGGTGCAGAGACTTACTATAGGTGTAGTCAGTATCTTTCTGTTTCAATATATTCCCGTTGCTTGTCTGTATCCATTTCTTCCTTCTCAGTGTACATTTAACTGACTTTTAGTACATTCATTCACTATTTTGCTCAACAAATGTCTGTTGAACAATTATAAAGTGTTCCAGCCTTTATCAGTTCAGTTTTCTTTGGTTGCAAGTTGACTTAAGCAAAAAAGAAAGGGAGGGTGAGAGAAGGGGGATATGATAAGGATAATAGGAGTAACTCACAAAATCAAAGGAAATGCTGAAGAATCATACCTGGGAAGAGCCCTGAACCATAGTGTCATCTCACAGAAGTTTAGGTAGCATAATGGACATAATGTTTTTATTAGGGTAACCTTATCCGGATAAATTGCTCGTATCAAGTATCTAATTTAATAATGATACTGAGCTAGATGCTGAGTTAGGAGTGGTGGTGGAGGAGGCATCCAAAGCTTGAATAAAATAGAATATATACTCAGAAAGTTTATTTTTTTATTTTTTTATTAAAAAAAAATTAAAAAAAAAATTTTTTTTTCAACATTTATTTATTTTTGAGACAGAGAGAGACAGAGCAGGAACGGGGGAGGGGCAGAGAGAGAGGGAGACACAGAATCGGAAACAGGCTCCAGGCTCTGAGCCATCAGCCCAGAGCCTGATGCGGGGCTCGAACTCACGGACCGCGAGATCATGACCTGGCTGAAGTCGGACGCTTAACCGACTGCGCCACCCAGGCGCCCCTAAAAAAAATTTTTTTAACGTTTATTTATTTTTGAGACAGAGAGAGACAGAGCATGAACAGGGGAGGGGCAGAGAGGGAGGGAGACACAGAATCGGAAGCAGGCTCTAGGCTCTGAGCCATCAGCCCAGAGCCCAACGCAGGGCTCGAACTCACAGACCGCGAGATGGTGACCTGAGTTCAAGTCGGACACTCAACCGACTGAGCCACCCAGGCGCCCCTATACTCAGAAAGTTTTAATAGCATAGAGTAATAAGTCATATAGTAACTTATTCAAATTAGAATGTAATAAATACAATAAAAGATGAAACAAAGATGATTTTATATTAACAAAGATAATGTAGTTTTAATTTTAGATATAAATAGGTTTTAAAGGAAAGATAAGCAAGAGAAAACATTGAAGAGAAACTTTTTTGTTCATTAATACAACATGAGTATATTATTTATGTTATAAAGACATAATAAAATATGATGCATCCATATTATGTAATAATATACAGCCATCAGAAATTATGTTGCCCAGGCATACTTAATGAGAAGGGGAAGTGATCATTATATTTTAAGTGAAAACAAAATGGGTTATAAAATAACATGAACAGAAAATATCAATTTAATTAAAGAGTGAGTGTGTGTGTGTGTGTGTGTGTGTGTGTGTGCGCACGCGTGCATGCATGTGCTCTCTAGTTTATAGAGTTTACATTATCCTTATTAGATTTGGAAATTTGTGTGGATTAGTGTGGATATGAGGTGGAGGTGAGGATAGTATAGAAGGCAAAGAAAACAGTCAGGCTGTTGTAATTATCCAAGTAGGACAAGATAAAGGCCTGTCCTAAGACAGGAAATAGAAGAAATCTAATAAGAGAGATATTAAGATGGGGGTAGAATTGATGGAATCTGGTGACAATTGTGTGTTGGGGTGGACGCACTGTGTGATAAGAGAGGAGGATGAGTTTCTAGTCTTGTATGATTGGATAAATGGTAGTACTACTTCTAGTTTATGTCGTAGTTCTTATAACACAAGAGTAAAAGCACTGAAAACGTCAAATTATCTGTTTTAAGAAAAAAATGGTGAGGGGAAATATCTAGAGAGACAGATGAAAGTGAGAAATAATTTCTTTTGAAGATTTTTTAGACTTGCTATTTTGATCTACGTTTACTATTGTACTCTTGGTTCTAATTTAAACTAGTAATTTCTAAGTCTGAGTTTTAGAATTTATGGGATGATTTTTAAATCCCTGTACTATCTTCAGGATCTTGTTTTTATCATATATACTAAACTCATTTTTATTGTAGACCCTAAAGAAGATCAGTTTGACAGAGTATTGTGATATAAGGAAGTAGAAAAATTTGAGTATTAAAAAGCTATAACTTTGAGGGAGGCATTAGGGAGCTTTAGTAGGGTTTATGCTTTTGGAGACAGCATCAATGCTGAGCTGAATCTTTTCCTTTGTTGAAACAAAAAAGATCTTGAAGCTTGTGTGGTGGGCTGAATTTCTCTTTTGGTAGAATGTTCTAGCTTTTGAAAAGAAATAGATCTCTTGACTTTTTAAAATAGCTTTATTAAGATATATTTTCATACTGTGACGTTCATTCATTTAAGGTATACAGTTCAGTGTTTGGGCTCAGAGAGATGGGGAGACAGAGAATCCAAAGCAGGCTCAGAGCTGTCAGCACAGACCCTGATGCGGGGCTCAAACTCACGAACTGTGAGATCATGACCTGAGCTGAAGTTGGATGCTTAACTGAATGAGCCACCCATGCACCCCTACAATTCAGTGTTTCTTTTATGTTTATAACGTTGTGTGACCATCACTATAATCTAATCTTATTTTAGAACATATTCAGCATCCCAAAAAGAAACCTGTAGTAATCACTCCCCTATTCCTCCTCCTACTCCACTCTGCCCTCACCACCTCCAGGCAACCACGAATCTATTTTCTATCTCTGTAGATTTGCCTGTTCTGGATATTTCATATAAATGGGATCAAACAATACTTACAGACCTCTTGACTTTTAAAGTCTTTCCCTTCCTAAATTTATTATTTTTGAGCTTCATATTTTTAAAGGTCACCTGAAAGTTTATAGTATTTATAGTTCTATCTTGCCTGATAAATTTGTTTGATTCTACTTCATATTTGTGCCCCATTGTTTAATACAATACTTTGTACATAATATATATCAAGTGATTTGTAGTATTTATTTCATGTTTGTTTTTTTTTTTATGGACATTAAAAGGTATGCTTTGTTGATACTGTTCCAGTGTCTGAAATTCATTTACTGTTTTTTATTTCCATTTTCTCCCCTAACTTCTTACTTTCTAGCTGAATAGTGTTTATACTTACACTACTGCTGTAAAGTTTTTTATTCCTGCAGATTTATGTAGTTACATAGTACCTTGTAGGAGAGAGGTCAGAAGTTTACTGAAAAGAATATGAAACCCATTAGGAAACTGTTAGTTTTATCTTTTATTTTATTGTGTTTTTTTTATTTTGAAGTCATCTCTACACCCAATATAGGGCTCAGACTCACAACCCTGAGATCAAGAGTCACATGCTCTACCGACTGAGCAAGCCAAGCACCTTGAAACTGTTAGGTTTATCTTAATACTTCATTTCTCAGTTCCTTTAGATCTTACCTCATTTTTCTTCCTTTTTTTTCCCCCCTCTTTTTGAGTTTTGCTGCCTATGGCTTTTTGGATTGTTTTTCCTATCATATACTTTACATTTGACAAAAGCTGAAAAGTATACTTGGGATTCCTACGAATGCCACATAAAATATAACAAACACTATTTTATTTATTTATACTTTTAAGTTTATTTATTTTGAGAAAGAGAGAGCATGCATGCAAGTGGGCGAGGGGCAGAGAGAGAGGGAAAGAGAGAGAATCCCAAGCACACTTCGTGCTGTCAGCGTAGAGCCCTATGCAGGGCTTGATCCCATCAACTGCAACATCATGCCTGAGTTGAGATCAAGAGCTGGACGCTTAACTGACTGAGCCACCCAGGCACATTATTTTAAATTCCATAATTGAACTTGTTAAAAAAAAAAAAGGAAAATCCTCAAGGGGAAATAATGAAGAGGGAATTAAAAAACAAAGTGGTAAATACATAAGTTAAAACTATGGCCTTGAATAATTAAGAGGCTTCAGTTTCAACAACCATACAGGAACAGGAGACTTTCCTGTCTCCCTCCATGAAGCTACATTCCTCAGAAGGTCACACTACTGAAAAGATGGTGATCTAGAAAAACATCTGTCTAGCAATATGATGTCAAGAAGTTTGTCCACACTGTATGAGTCCTAGGTAAAAAAAATTTTTCTGAGAATTGGTTGCCATGGGCTTGTTCTCCAGTATTTTGGTTTAGAATGTCCCTCTTTCTCTGCAGTTTCAGCAACCCAAAGCTGAGAAATTAACATAAAAGGTAGCCCTGAATCAGTCAGTGACAGTCACATGGCATCAGGCCCTAGCAAATGCAAAACTTCTCTATAGGGGTATCTTCAGTATAGGCCACACAGGATTCCTACAGCTAAAAGTACCCTAAAGATTTTTTTTAATAGAACTTTAAAAAAATACAGTCATCTACAGTCATCAAGAAGCACCTGGGTGGATCAGTCGGTTAAGCATCTGACTTTGGCTCAAGTCATGATCTTGCAGTTTATTAAGTTTGAGCCCCATGGTGGGCTCTGTGCTTACATCTCAGAACCTGGAGTCTGCTTTGGATTTTGTGTCTCCCTCTCTCTCTGCCCCTCCCTGCTTGCACTCTCTCTCTTTCTCAAAAATAAATAAACGTTAAAAAAAATAAGTGAAAAATACAGTCATCAAAATTTAAAACTCAGTGAACAACATCAATGATAGAATGGATAAATTGTGGCATGTTCATACAATGGAATACTCTAAAGCAATGGAAATGAATAAATTGTTGCCATGCACAAGATCATGGCTGAATAAAGACAATGCTGAATAAAGAAGGCCAGACACAAAAGAATATATACTATATGGTTTAATTTATATAAAGCTAAAAACCCTAACATATGGTGTTAAAAGTTGTGATAGTGAGGGAGGGGACAGTGATTGGGAGGGAGGATGAGGGAGGTTTCTAGGGTGCTGGTAGCATTGCATTTCTTGACCTGGGTGGTAACTACATGGTTATTTCACTTTGTGATAATTCATTGAATTTATGATTTGCTCAATATAATAGAGAGCAGGAAAGGAAAATGTAATAAATATCATAGAAAAGAAAGGATAAATAGAAAGCACAGTAAAAGATGGCAGAAATAAATTCAAATCCATCAGTAATCATATTAAAGTGAATGAGTTACACTTACCACTTAAAAGACAGATTGTCTGTTGTAGCATGTTTCCAGGATGGCTGTTAGTTCATTTCCTTTACACATATGCTATCCTCCCACCCAAAGGTTGAGTTTATTTGTCTACACACCTTGAATCTGAGCTGGCTTTAGTGACTTGTTTGACCACTAGAAGGTACTAGAAGTGACATTTTGGGACTTTCAAGGCTAGGTCATGAGAAGTTTTTGCAGCTTCCATCTGGCTTCTTTGAACATTGTTTTTTGGAACGCTCTCCCATGGAACACAGTTTGGGAACCCAGCTGCCATGCTGTGAAAAGCTCAAGCCAGATGGAGAGGCCCAGCTGAGCTCCCAATCAGCAGCCAGCGTCAACTGCCAGCCATATGAATGAGTGAAGAAGTCATCTTGGACCTTCCAGTCTCAGCTGACATCATATGGAGAAAAACCCAGGCACCAGGCATATGGACCCGGTCTAGCCATCTTCAGCCATTAGAGCCACCCTATGTGAAGCCCCAGATGTCACGAAGCATACACAGACCATCCCTGCTATACCCTGTCTGAATTCTTGACTCTCACAATCATGAGCATAATAAGATGATTGTAGTTTTATGATGTTAAGTTTTGGAGTATTTTGTTTATAGCAGTAGATAATTGAAACAGAATTTGGTACCTGGAAGTGAGGTGCAGCTATAACCTAAAATTTAGATTGGCTCTGGGACTTGGTGGTGAGTAGAAGCTGGAGGCACCTTGAGGAGACTGTTAGTCAAGGCTTGAAACACAGCGAGAAAAGTATTATTGGAGGCTGGGTAACAGGGAACCTTTGTTATATAAATGGTACAAGGTTTGTTAGCACTGTCATATCTGGTAATGTGGAAGATAGAAAATGTATCCAATGAATTGGATTTATCCAAAGAGATTTCTAGGCAGAATGTTGGCAAGTATTACCTAGCTTCTTCTAACTGCCTATGATAAGGTTTAAGTATAGAGATGAATGAGGTAAAAAATGAGCTATATTCAGTTTTTAATCAGAACTTGCAGGGAGAAATGTTTCTAGCCCAGGATCTATTGTGTTATAAAATAAAACTTTTTTCTCATCTCCAGTTGTTCTAAATGACCAATGACTTAAAGAAATGGCTTCAGAACAAATAAAATTCAAGATGCTGCCAATAAAACATGGCCTCATAGTAAAGATCTCAAGCGTTCAAATATAAATTCCTTTGTTAAGACTTCAGAAAGATATGTCAGTGTTTCATAGAATGTTTTAGCTAGATAAAAAGATGCCCAAAGACCTTAAAGGAATACCTCTTAGACTCTTCTCTTTTACATAATAGGATCTTAAGGATGTTTTCTTACAGTAGCCTCAGAACACAGAACTTAAGATCGAGAAAGAAGGTTGGTGTGGCTCTGTCTCCTGGAGTGAACTCCTGTAAGAGTCATAGAAAATCTACAAGGTTTTTAAATAGTATTAATAGAAGCAGCTTCAGCTTGGATTAAGGAACAGAGACAGTAAAAACTGAAAATAAACCTTTGGATTTCTAATCATCTACAAGCGGGAAGCAGGCTGAGAAGGCTACTCTATTGCAAACATTAACCATCTCTTACGTAAAAGGAAAGATGACTCAGAGGTGGAGCCAAGAGTTTTGGAGAATCATTCACAGGGAGTAGGTTTGGGCTGTTATCAAGGAACTGGTGACATGTGTCTGATTAACTTTCAGAATTGCTATGGACCAGTAACTGCTATGTGTTTCTTGTTCCTTCCCCTTCTTCCTCATAGTTTGAATGAGAGTGTTAATTGTGGTTATCCTGAGTCAGTCTCACTGTTGTACGTTTGTATGTTGGGTGTGTGGGAGCAGATAATTTGTTTCTTTATTCAGATCAAGAGGAACTATACTCCAGTAGCTGTACCTGAGGAACTGCATCTGAGGAGCCTCAATCACACCTGGACCTGAATTAGATAATCAAGATTCTGGACATCAAGCTGATGCCATTATGAGATGAGACTTTTGAAGGTCTTAGAAGAGGGTGAGTGTGTTTGCATGTGGGAGGGACCTGCTGGGACCAGAGGGTGGAACGTGGTAGCTTTTCTCCAAAGTGGCCATTGTCAGTTTCTTCCTTGCCGTTCAGAGATGGAGTCTATTGTTCTTCTCTCTTTGAATCTAGACTGGCCTTAATGACATACTTGACCAATTGAATGTCACTTTTTGGGCCTTCTGAGGCTATGTTATAAGAAACTTTGCAGTTTCTGCCTATGCCTTTTGGAATACTCACTCTCAGAACCCAGCCGCCATACTTTAAGAAGCCCAAGCCAGATGGAGAGGACACATGTAGGCACTGGTTGATAGCCCCAGTGAGCTACCAACAAATAGCATCAACTGTCAGCCATGTGAGTGAGTGAAGGAAGCATGTTGGACAGTCCAGTCCTAGCAAACAACACCTGGAGAAGAACTGGGGTCTCACAAATAGCTCCTGTTGAGGCATCCTAGCCATCTTCATCTGTTCAAGTCATCCCACCTGAGGTCCCAGACATTGTGGATCAGAGACCTGCTGTCTCTGTTGTGCCCTGTTAGACTTTGTGGCCCACGGAATCGTGAGAATAATAAAATGATTGTTGATTACCACTAAGCTTTGGGGTAGTTTTTTATGTAGTAATAGATGACTGCAGCGTCTTTAGGTTGAATATAAAATAATTCAGCTCTATGCAGTTTGTTAAGAGGCATACCTAAGAAAACATAAGGAATCAGATTGAAAGTAAAGTATGGAAAAACATATTCTAAAAGAAAGCTAATATAGTAGGGCATCAGTAGGCAAAATTAACTTGAAGGCAAAAATCATTATTAGAATTTTAAAAGTCACAAAAAAATTATAAAAGAAATAATTAGCCAGGAAGCCATAATAGTTCCAAATCAATATGCATCCAATACAATGGCCTCAAAATAAATAGATAGAATATAGATGGAAAGAGTATATATACAATTATAGGGAAAATTGATAAAATCTACAAACAATATTTTAACGTATTTTTCTCGGTGTTTGGAGGTCAAACAGATAAAAAATTCGAGAAGATTGGAACAAATGACCACCAAGCTTGATTTGATAGGCCTGTACAGAATCCTGCACATAATAGATGAGAATATACTTTGTTTTTAAGCAGTTTTTAAAAAAATTGAAAAAATACTGAATTCATAAAGCAAGTCTCACCAAAACCAATGAATGGATAGTTAAACAGACTATTCATCCTAACAAAGATCGAAATTAAGCCAAAAGATGATCAAAATAACTATGTATTTGGAAATTTAGAAGCATACTTCTAAGTAACTCATAGGTCAAAGAAGAAATAGTAATACAAATCAGAAATAAAAGTAACTTACCAAAACTAACTCAAGAAGAAATGAAGACCTGAATAGACCTATAATCGTTACATATATTGAATTTAGTAAGTAAAAATGTATTTAAGGTATGCAATTTGAAAAGTTTTGACGTAGGTACACAACTGTGAAACTGTCATCACAGTTAAAGAATGTATCTATCCCCTCTGAAGTCTTCTGCCCCTTCCCACTTAACCTTATCCCCAGGCAGTTACTAACTGCTTTATGTTACAATAGATGAGTTGGCATTTAAAAAATAATTTTATATAAATCATGTAGTGTGTACTCTTTTGGGGAGGGGGTTGTTACAGTTCTTCCACTTAGCATCATTATTTTGAGATTCATTCATGCTGTTGAGTGGTCAAAGTTTCATTCCTTTTACTTCTTAGGAGTATTACACTGTAATGGTTAGACCACACTTTGTTTTTTTACCTGCTGGCAGACATTTGGGTTATTTCCAGTTTGGGGCTCTTAGCTGCTATGAACATTTGTGTACAAGTACTTATAGACATATGCTTTCATTTTTTTGTTATATATGTAGGAGTGTAATATTTAGATCATATAAGTATGTTTAACTTTAAAGAAACTGCCAAATTGTTTTCCAAAATGGTTTTGCCATTTTACATTCCCACCAAAAGTATGGGAGTTCCTCCACATCCTTGTCAACATTTGGTACGGGCCATCTTTATTTTTAGCCATTCTAATAAGTGTACAGGACTATACAGCATGTAGTTGAATTTTGCTTTATTAATGCAAATGATAATCTCTCTTTCAATTGACCATTTATATTTAAGGTGATTATCGATATGGTTAGGTTTAAATCTACCGTCTTGCTGTTTTCTATTTGTCCCATCTGTTCTAGTTTTATTTTTCCTCTCCTTCTGTCTTATTTTGGTGTAATTTTTTTTATCATTCACTCTTAATTTCTTTGTTGGTTTGCTTTGTTTCAGTGGTTGCTTTAGGATTTGTAGTACACATCTTCAGCTTATCATAGTTTGCCTTTTAATGATGTGATACCATTACACCTGTAGTGTAAAATGTTCATAATAGACTGAAAAAAGTTTACAATAGTTTTAGACCATAGAAGAAATATTTCTCTCTCTCCCCTCAGACTTTGTGATATTTTTGTGATACATTTTCTCCTGTTATTATGAACCCCACACCATTTTTGTATCAACAGTAAACTATCTTAGAGATTTACATAAGGACAAAAATTTATATAAATACTCGTAGTTATTCTTTCTGGTGTTCTTCATTCTTTTGTACAAATTCAGATTTTTCATCTGGTATTATTCTTCTCAAAAGGATAATTATTTCAGCATTCCTTCTCATACAGGCCTACTGGTAATGAATTGTCCAGCATATCTGAAAATGTCTTTGTTTTTGAAAGATATTTTTTCCTGAGTATAGAATTCTAGGTTGACAATTTTCTGTTTTGCATCCCCTTAACGCTGTTGCTTCACTGTTGACGTTCTCTGATGAGAAATCTGCTGTCATCCTTACCTTTGTTCCTCTATACATAATGTGTCTTTTTTTTCTGGCTGCTTTTAATATCAGTGCTTTTTTTTTTTTTTTTTATCAGCGGTTTGAACAATTTGATTATTATATTATTGATGTAGTTTTTCTTGTGTTCTTTTTGGGGTTGCATTGAACATCTTAAGCCTATGGGATTATTGTTGTTAGTTTTTTTTATCAAATTTGGAAAAAAAGATTTTCCCACTTGTTTTTAAAAATATTTTTCTGTCTCTGTTCCCTCTCCTTTAAGAAAGTCGAAGTAACAAATATATTAGGCAGCTTAAAGTATTCCCGCAATTCACTGATGATCTTTTTTCTTCTTCTTTTTTCCTCTGTGGTTCATTTTTTTTTAAGTTTTTATTCATTTATTTTGAAAGAGAGAGAGAGAGAGTGGGGAGTGAGGGGCAGAGAGAGAAGGAGAGAGAGAATCCCAAGCAGGCTCTGCACTGTCAGCAAGGAGCCTGATGCAGAGCTCAAACTCATGAACTGTAAGATCGTGATCTGAACTGAAACCAAGAGTCAGATGCTTAATGGACTGAGCCACCTAGGCACCCCTTCTCTGGTTCATTTTGGATGGTTTGTTTTGTTGTATCTTCCGGTTCACTTATCTCTTACTTGGTTTTATCTAGTTGCTCTTAATCCTATCCAGTGTATTTTTCATCTAAGACAGTGTACATTTAATCTCTAGAAGTTTGATATAGGTCTTTTTTTTTAATATATTTTTTTAAATTTTGAGACAGAGAGAGACAGAGCATGAGCAGGGGAGGGGCAGAGAGAGAGGGAGACACAGAATCGGAAACAGTCTCCAGGCTCCGACCTGTCAACACAGAGCCCGATATGGGGCTCGAACTACAGACTGTGAGATCATGACCTGAGCCGAAGTCATACGCTTAACCGACTGAGCCACCCAGGTGCCCCAATATAGGTCTTTTTTTTTTTTTTAATATTTCCCATGTTTCCACTTAATTTCTTGAAAATGGAATACAAATATAATACCTGTTTTAATGCCCATGTCTGCTAATTGTAACATTTGTGTCAATTTTGTGTTGGTTTCAGCTGATTCTCCTTTATGGGTCATTATTTTCCTGTTTCTTTGCATGTCTGTTAAATTTGGATTCTAAACATTGTGAATTTTACCTTGTTGGGTACTGGATCTTTTTCTTTGTTCTCTATCACAGCCAAGTTATCATTATAGTTTGACCCTCTCTGGTCTCCCATTTAGGATTTGTTAGGTTGGGCCAGAGCGGTTTTCCTTCTAGGGTAGTTATTTCCCAAGACCCTTCTGAATACTCTACCCAGTGCTCCATAAATTGGGGGCTTTTCCATTCTGGTTGGTATTCCTGAATGCCATTCGGGAATAGGAATTATTCCTGTTCTATTTGAGTGTGACAGTGTTCCCTCTAATCCTTTGAATGGTTTCTTACATGCATTCACCGGTCAGTACTCTGCTGAATCCTTAAGGGGTACCGACCACATATTTCCAGAGTGCTCTCTCTCTGTGCAGCCTTCTCTTCTCTAGCACTCTTTCCTGCAAACTGTATCTGCCTTGGGCTCCCCAACTCTCAGTTTTATCTCCTCAACTAAGATAGTCTGCTGGGCTCTACCTGGGTTCTTTCTCCCTGAGCTGCGCCTGGAAATGGTCTCAGGGTAGTAAGTCGAGGTATTCATAGAACCATTTCACTTGTTTACTGTCTCTCATGGATCACTGCCCTTCATTCACTGCCTGAGCAGTGTCTTCAAAACTATTGTTTCATATATTTTGTCCATTTTTGTTTGTTTGATTCAGGCAGGTAGGTGTATATTATACCTGTTACTCCTTACTGGCTGGAAATGGAAATCCCCTATTTTCTGTACTTTTTATGTAGTTAAAATGTATTGTGCTAAATACATAAACCAAACAGGTATGTTTGTCAAAGATAAAGTAGTGATTAGTATTTTCCAGACTTAAGTTAAACTTTACCTTTTTTTCCTCAAACGTTTTGAGAGACTAAAATTTTATATTTCAGGTATTTTTTTTAGGTAGTTTGTTTTGATTCCAGTAGAATTCAGTGATTATCTCTTTTTAAGATTTATTTTTTTTAAGTTTATTTATTTTTTTAGTAATCTCTACACCTGACATGGGGCTCAAACTGATGACCCAGAGATCAAAAGTTGCATACTCTTCCGACTAAGCCAGCCAGGCGCCCCTAGTGATTATCTTTAAAACAAAGAGATTTGTTATGTTCTATTATTGTATGAAGAGAGCAATACTTCTTGTACTACAGGCCCTGAGGCCTGAACTCAGTATCGCTATCTTGTTTCATATTAGCTTCCAAATACCATCAGGTGGTCATTTTTTACTTTAAAACCAGTCTACTAATCTGTTCTGATTTGATCCTGTGACCTCAGGGAAGAACCCTCGTAGCAATAGAATAAAGAAACATTTCACATCTGAGGCTTTAAAAAACAAAATGAAGATCCAAATATTAAAATCATTTTAATATCTTTAAACCCTTCTACAATGGAGTCATTTTAAGAAAGAAAAGGAAAGCACTGTCTTCTAGTTAATGAATTGATTTGAATACTATTTTATTATAAATAATCAATTTCCAAGATTTCCTGAGGTAGGAAGACTGTGCTCTAGCTGAATAGTTTAAGGGAAGTGATAAGGACATGAATTTTGCTTCGTGGAAGTAATGAAGGAAAGAAGATATGGGGTTGGGCTTGATTTTGAATAGAGAGTGATTCTGAAGTTAAGCTGAGAGTTTGTCAGTCTTCTCAGAGGAGAAGTAGGGTCATCTAACAAGAGTGAGGAATAGGAGAGACAGAAGAATCTTGGAGTGGCTGTTTGGGGGCCATCTTGAGGCAATGTATTCTCACCTTTCTAGGGGTGAGGATGAGGAATTCTCTTGGAAGATTCTGGCTTGTTATTTTCACTCTTGCTTTCTCTTTTCTCTGTGTTCAGTATGTAATTGTTGATTAACTGAAAAGAGGTGGGAATGAAATTTTTTTAAGAGAATTTTTTTTCAAAGCAGGAAAGTATAGCAAGAAATAAAAAATTTTCAAATGATTAGTTTCTGGAGCTTTATTTTTTGCCAAATGGAATAGTGCTGTTTTTATTGTATCAATTTATAGCTCTAGGAAGGTAGACAAATGCCAGATTTTTTTCTAGAGTATTTTTATAAAAGTGAAATCTAGTTCAAATGCCTTGGAGTATAAAAGATTAGAAGACATGATACAGAGGTGCCTGGGTGGCTCAGTTGGTTGAGTGTCCGACTCTTGATTTCAGCTCAGGTCATGATCTCATGGTTTGTGGGTTCAATCCCTGCATTGGTCTCTGTGTTGACAGTGCAGAGCCTGCTTGGGATTCTCTCTCTCTCTCTCTCTTTCTCTCTCTCTCTCTCTCTCTCTCTCTCTCTCTCTCTCCCTCTGTCTCTGCTCCTCCCCTGCTAGTGCCCTCTCTCTTTCTCAAAAATAAATAAATGAGTTAAAAAAAAAAAAAAGACGACATAATACAGAAGGGTCCAATGCTGCTAAGGAGTTCGTGAGGATGGGATAGTCAACTCTAGGTGTTTGCATTTGTATGTATGTTTTTGTAAGGGTGTATTTATAGCTAGCATCAACTGCTACATTTAGAGCTACAGTCTTCTTTTTCTCTCCCATCTTTGGCCTCCCTGATGTACTTTTGTATATAGCCTCCCTGATGTACGTATTGTATGTATGTATCTACAGCTAGCATCCACTGTGTTCTTTTATCTCTCTCCTATCTGTGGCCTCCTTGAGTCAGTCTTTCAAGAGTACCCACATTTGTTGAACTGACTTTAACTTCTAAGTTTTTGTTAGGGAACTAGGCAGAGATCAGTGTGTGGAAATTTCTAATGGAGAATCCATAAGGTGAGAAAATGTGGAGCTCTGTGTATTCTGAGATGACCAGCTTTCCTACCTTGACCAGGAAGGTTTATTTTGCCAGTCTTCTCCCGTGGTGTCAGGGAATTGGAATTGAGGACCCTAACGTCCAGCCTTGGCAAGTCTTAACAAAAAGGAAAAATGATTACACGAAAAAGAACTTGGGTCCTTAGGCTTAGTGCCAACTTCCCGCCAAGAGAAATGTTCTCCCTGACCTTCTAGAATTCATGTGACTAAAATTCTTCATATCTTTTTATAATTGTGAGCAGTCATACTCTTTCTCTTTAAATGAGGAGACCCCCTTACCCCAATAATTTTTAGGTGTATCAGACTAGTTTTAGAGCAGATACCCTTTGTTGGTCTGAAAAATGAAAGAATTGTGTCTCTATAACATAAAATGTAGTGGTAATATGAGGTAATGTAGTGACAGACATAATTAGATGGAGTTGTGTGTGTTCTAAAGCAGTAGTTCTCAAACTTTTCAGTCTCAGGACTCCTTTAACATGCTTACAATTTGAGGATCTCAAAGAGTTTTTGTGTGTGTGGGTTATAGCTATCAATATTTACTGTATTAGGAATTAAAACTGAGAAATTTATTTTCAGTAACAATAATAAATACATTATATGTTGCTATTTCTTTGAAAGTGAGAGATTTATAAAATATTTTATTTGAAAATAATAAGCTTAGGGGCGCCTGGGTGGCTCAATCAGTTAAGTGTCTGACTTTGGCTCAGGTCATGGTCTCACGGTTTATGGGTTCAAGCCCTGCATTAGGCTCATGCTGACAGAGTGGAGCCCTCTTGGGATTCTCTCTCTCTCTCTCTCTCTCTCTCTCTCTCTCTCTCTCTCTTTCTCTCTTTCTGCCCCTCCCCCACACCCTTTCTCTTTCAAAAATAAATACATAAACTTAATAAGCTCAGTACATGTCAACAGAAATAATTCTATGAAAAATAACTATATTTTTCAAAACAGAACATTGAGTGGGAAGAATGGCATTGTTTTGTGTTTTTGCCAATCTCTCATATCTGGCTTTATTAAAAACAGCTTGAATTTCTTATCTGCTTTTGCATTCAGTCTGGTGCATTGCCACACATCATGTATCCTGTGGAAAACTCCACTGTGCACTTAGGAGCTAACGAGAGTAAAAAAGACAAATATCATCTTAGTATGATCACAAAAATACTTGTGATCTCAAGCACCTCCTGAAAGTGCCGTATTACATTCAGGAGTTTTTGGAACACTGTTCTCAAACTGTTTATGTGTTGGGGAAAAAGAAACACAAGAGTTTTCCCCATTGGGTAAGGCAAAATTTTCCATGTGTTTAATCAGTACTGAATGTTTAACCTAGTTAATTAAACAGTATAACATTCAGACGCCAGAATTGAAGTGGGTGTTACAGTAGAAACCTCCAAACACTGAACTGGGAGTCAATCCCAGTTCATGTGCTTTTTAAAAGTAGTTGTTTAGTGTTTTTGCAGGCTTTTGTTAACCAGTGGGAGAAGAAAATTGAGCCAGATCCTTGGGGCAGAACCAAAGAATTTTAGAGATTAAAAGTGACCTTTAAATATATGTAATCTAGTCATAGAATTTTAGACTTTCAGTTTTGAAAAATATCTGAGAGGTCATCTAATCCAATCCTTAAGCTCTTGAATAATTAAAACTAGTACTTATGATGTACGGGCTGAGTGCTTTATCTGCACTGTCTCTCTTTCTCATCATTTTGAACTATACTGTTTCTTTTTAATGTTTTTATAATAGAAAATGTCAAACTTGAACCCACCTTCAACAATTGTTAATTCATGGCCAAATATTTCACCTCCTTCCCTGGATTACTGAATACAACTTCTAGACTTTTATAATTTTACCTATATTCTTTTCTTGTTTATATCTCTAAAAGATAAGGACTTTAAATGAATAACCACAGTTCCATTATCACGCTAAAAAACTTAACAGTAATTCTTTAATAGCATCAAAAACCCGTGGTTTGCATTTCCCTGATTGTGTCATTCATACATATATATATATTTTTCAGTGTGTTTAAATTGGGATGCAAACAAATTTTGTGCAGTGCAGTTGGTTGATTTGTCTCTTAAGACACTTCCATCTCTTTCTCTTTTTCTTCTCTAATTTTTTTGTTGTAGAAACTGGGTGATTTGTCATGTAAAATTTCCTTGAGTCGGAATTTTGCTGTTGTATCTCTCTGATGTCTTTTAACATGTTCCTTTGTCCTCTGCATTTCCTGTAAATTGGTACTTAGATTTAGAGGTTTGCTCAGGCTTCTTCAGAGTGGTGAGTGCTTTCATCAGGGGGTGCATAATGTCTCTCTTTTTGTGATGTTAGTAGCTATTGACGATTTTTATTTAGATCTACTAAATCATTAAGAGCTCCAAAATGATGAGATTCCAACCTATCATTATTTATTTATGACATGTAATACTTCTATAAAGAGAAACTTCCCCTCATCTATTTGATTGCCCTGTAGTTTTTATAGGACATCAGGATGAATGCTTGATTCTTTTATATATCAATTTTCAAAATAATGACTTGGTTCACTAGCATTATCCAATGGTGCCTGATTGGGGTCTTTTTTGCTTTGTTTTGTTTTTGGTATCATTATGAACTCCTAGATTTTAAATTATTATTTTTTTTAACTTTAAGTAAACTACTCCACACATGATTGTGGCTCGAATTCATGACTGAGCCAGCCAGGCATCCACAATATTTTTTAATATGTTTCAATCCACTGCTGTTATTATTACACATTATTATTACACATTATTCCTCTTCTGGAATAATGTAATGATTTTACATATTTGTTTCTTCTAAAAGACAAAGGTTGAAGATGAGGACATGTCTTAGTCATCTTTGTGTCCCTGATACCTAGTGCATGGCTTTCAATAAATACTTGTCAAATGAATGTTGTGAGCAGCACTTAAAAATAATGAGTTTATTTTAGAGGCATGACAGAGGAACGACGTCCAAGTATGGCTTCCCTGCTTGATCCGAAAAAAGGTGATGTAACAATGAAAAATATTTTGGGTGAATGTGAAAGAAAAAGGTGTTTTTTATTTTCATTTTTATTTTAGCTCTTTTTTCTTTTAATGTTTATTCATTTATTTAGAGAGAGAGTGTGCATGTGTGAGAGGGAGAGGGGCAGAGAGAGAGAGAATCCCAAGCAGGCTCCTCACTGTTAGTGTGGAGCCCGACACGGGGCTCGAATCCAAATCCACAAACCGCCAGATCGTGACCTGAGCTGAAATCAAGTCAGATGCTTAAGCGACTGAGCCAGCCAGGCGCCCTAGATAAAAGTGTTCTTAAAAAGTGAATGTTAGGGGTTCCTGCCTGGCTCAGTTGGTTAAGCGTCTGACTTCGGCTCAGGTCACGATCCCACGGTTGGTGGGTTCGAGTCCCACATTAGGCTCTATGCTGACAGCTAAGAGCCTGGAGCCTGCTTCAGATTCTGTGTCTCCCTCTCTGTCTGCTCCTTCCCCACTCATGCTCACTCACTCGCTTGCTTTCTCTCTCAAAAAATAAACATTAAAATTTTTTCTTAAAGTGAATGTTATTTAATTGCTATTTGTTTGCAGATCTAGAGTTTTTTAATCCATTGTTTCCGGTGAATTTTTTCATTATATTTTTGTTCAAGGGATAAATAAGAATCTTTGTTTTTACTTTTTTTGCTAGAAGTAACATTTAAAAGCATCCTCTCTCTTCCCCATTCTTTTTTCCCTTAGTATAAATGGCAAAGAATATTCACATCATCACAAACATGTTCTCCAAGAGTTTATCCATTTATTTTACATCTTCCCCCACAAAATTATAGGAAAGTGAAGTAGAACTAACTTTAGTTACCCACAGTATGTTATAGATATCATTTATTCTTACCACAACCTTATTAAGTAGGTAGGATTATTATCATCCTCCCCGTTTTATAGGTGAAGTAATTGAGGCACAGACATTAAGTAACTTGCCCAAGGTCACACAACTAGTGAATGTTAGAGCCGGGATTCGAATTATGCCTTCTTTCTCCAGAGGCTTTGCTGTTAAATTGCCTTTAGTGACTTTACCACAGACTCTTTTGCGGTATGGGATGGTGTTCATAAAAGGATTTTATGGTCATGTAATAAAATTCCTCACAAAATCTGCCATTTTATAACAATAAGTAATTATGGCTAAGCCGTTTTTTTCTTCTTTTGAAACTTTATTCCCAGAAGAAATGAATCCTATTTTTTTCCCCAGGTCACTGTTTTATAGGTAATATTAAGGCAAGTAAGTACGAACTGTTAAAGAATAAGTTATTATTATCGTCTGTGAAAAAATTAGAATTCACAGAATTTGCAAATCTTAAACATTTTAAATAGGAACAGTGCTTATTAACATAATGTGTTTGCCGTCACTTTCCCTGTGATTAGGCGATTATAACTTGCTTTGTGTCGGTACAAACATGTTCATACCATTCTCATGCATGAGCCCCAAAGAGGCACTTGTTCTAGTTTCTTCTCTCTCCTTGCTTCCTTCGTTATCATGAAGTTATGCAAGATAAAGAGAAAATAACTCATAAGCACTATAATAACCTGTAATTGTCACAGCTGAGGCTGTAGCATATATAATAGAGTTTACTGGTTGTGCAAAATTTCTTGCTGACTGCTATATGTCACTTCCTTCTCTCCCACTCAGTAAGACTGATATAATACGAGAATGACAGTGACATCAGTAGGGAAGACTTTGCATCTAATTTAATTTCGTCATAAAAAGGTACTTAAGTATTTTTAGAAATAAGTGTATTTGGGGCACAGTGTTACAACTTGGCTTCTAGATTGAGAAACATTCCTCTTAAAGCATATTGCTTAGCCACTTTTCTTCAAGTCGATATAGCAATAACATCTAGTAGCCTTCTTTTTTTATTTTTTCCTATCTTGGAAACTTTAGTTTTGGGAAGCTCAGCTTTAATGGTTGAAGAAAAGGAATTTTTAAAAAAGGATACCAAGAAATAACAGAATACTACCTTTATTATAAGTAATATTGTGCTGATTTGCCAAGACTGAGAAGTAAAAAAATATTCTTGCAACACACGAAAGTTATATGTGAATATGTATGTGTGTCCCTTCGAAGAATATCACTGTGTGGATATGGCTTTGAATATATTCTAGTAGAAGCCATGAATTGGTTATAACCACATAATAAAATTTATCTGAGGGAATCTAACACACAAAACTTTTTTCAAACAGAAAAACAAAAACAGCAACAACAAATTAAGTTCTTATAGGTTAGGGCTTAACGTGTTGAAGTCATTCAAATATTTATAGCAGTTGTGTCTTAACTATTGAAATGTAGTATAATCCCAGGAAGGAGGTGGCTTAGTGTGAATTTATATGTGGTATTGGGAATAAGACTCGGGTATGATTTGTTCTAATCTAAGAAATTTGTTTTAGGGACTGTTAATTCACTTTTAGGAACTTCATAGTCACGTTATTATTCATTTATTGGTAATGAAAAGTGCTTTATCCCATTTGGCTTGTTTGGTAGTAGAGTGGAGAAGGATTGTTTGGATTAATGTTCATATTATTTCTTTTTGTATGGATCTATCCATTACAAAGATATATAATGTGTAGGGAATCACAAGACTGTTAACAACATAAATTATTATCTGTGGGAAAAGTAACATTATTTCACCTCTTCTTTATTGAGAGACTGAGTGGTATATTCTAGCTGGCATTTCAATATATGTTTAATTGTTAGAACAATTAATTACTTTGTGTGCCCATGATAAATGTTATTTATTTAGACACATTTGCCATTTTCTATTTTTTTCTTAATTGGTTTGACTGCATTTCTAAAATCTGCTCATTAGACTGCCAGCCAAAAAAATCCCACATGTCTGAGAGAAGTGCCAGGTAAGTGTTAACACTCCAATTTCCCTAATCCTTATCCCTTCGTTTTTAGGAGTCACTGAAATGAGATGAGTTAAACCCTCTCAAAGAGGCTGGCAATCTGTTTAGGACTATTCTAGGGAAAGGAATTAACATTTGAGTATCTTTTATGTATCAGGTGCTTGACACCTGTTAACTCATTTAATTCTTAGAATTCTGTGAGGTAGATGGTACACCAATTTTATAGATAAAGAAATTGAGGTAGTTGTCAATTTACCCTAAGTCATATGCCTTAAGGAGAAGAACTGTCATTTGAACCCATCTCAGTCTCCAAATATCTCTTTCTACTACATCACGTGAATCTGTGTCTACTGCACCACTGTATCGTCAATACATGCTGTGTTCTCTTAGTAAATATTTCCGTAAGTTGGGGCAGATAATGGGATTAGTAGACATACTAGGAAGATTATAAAGATATATAATGTATAGGAAATCACAAGACTGTTACGATAACAATATAAATTATTTTATTCTTTTAAAGTAGGCTTCATGCAGTGCAGAGCCCAGTGTGAGGCTTGAACTCATGTCTCTGAGATCAAGACCTGAGCTGAGATCAAGAGTCGGACTTAGGGACGTCTGGGTGGCTCAGTGGGTTAAGTATCCAACTCTTGATTTCGGCTCAGGTCATGATCTCATGGTTCATGAGGTCAAGCCCTGATTCTCTCTCTTCCTCTGTCTTTGCCCCTTCTCTGCCCACACTCCCTCCTTCCCTGCCTCCCCCGTCTCTCAAAATAAATAAATGAACTTTAAAAGAAAAGTTGGACTTAACCAACTGAGCCACCAGGTGCCCCAAGATAACAACATAAATTACAGTTTTAGATCTACCACCTATTACGTATCCTTGGGCAAGTGATAAATTGCCTTTATTGCAGTTTCCCTGTGTGTAAAACAAGGGTAGTATCTGTTCCACCTTCCCAATGAGGTGTTGAGAGAGAGAAAGGGAGACGGGTGTGTGTGTGTGTGTGTGTGTGTGTGTGTGTGTGTGTGTGTGTGTAAAGCCTCAATGATCATAAAACTTGACAAATGTAAAGTATTCTATATTATGATTAATAGAGTCCTGTAGCTTGGTCGATTGGTATCATTCTTTTAACTAAGGAACAATTCGTTGATCTTGGCCATTGGAACTCAAAGAAATAGCATCTGTCAGTCAGTCATTTCTTGGAAGGAAGAATTGAAAAATGGCACAGCAGTTATTCTCCTTGACCTCTTTCTCTGAAAGGGAATTTGATTAGGCAAGCTGGTTTCATAATAGAGTAGAGCTTCTCTCTTCTCTCCAGGGAATTGAAGCTGAGCAGCCAGACTTGTTCTGTGAAGCTAGAGCAATCCGGTTTTAAAGGATTTAACTAAATTTATTGTGATTAAGGTTTTATGAGGGATGTACATTGCAGAGCAGCAGCTTTAAAAATGTTATGTATGAGTCAGTCTATATCCTTGGTTGAGAACAGAAAACAACTAGTTTAATTAAGCTCAGGGAATAGTTCTCAGCAATTCAATAGCATCTTGAAGAGAAACTTAGATTCTGGAAACAGAAAAAGAGGCGGTAGGGGGACCAGTTGTATGGAGTATAGAATTGAGTCCTCATCCACGTGTTATTTGATATTTCTCCAGATCTTTGTTAGTAAGCAGCCTCATCGACTTTTCCCATTATATAGAGAAATAAAAACACAACATTCAGCGCAATGGGCATATAGTAAATATATGAATGTTTAGTAAAAAGAACTATAGAATTACACGGATTATGTCTTTAAGATGAAGGCAGTGAATAGCCAGAGGAATGAGTTTCAGTAAGTATAGGCATCCCTGGAGGGTTATTGCATGCCCTGGTAGAACCCAAGTTGTCTTTAACTGGGAGTATCTTGCTCATTCCTTTCTCCCAACAAGGCCTTGCTGGGGGTTTGTACGTATATATTCGGAGTTAAAGCCACTGGTTGAAGTAATTAGGCCAAAGTAAGGACAAAAGTAGACCGGTTAGTTTTTCTAAAAAAGGCTATCTACATTCACACTGTTACCTTTAATTGTTAAATTGATGCTGGATAAATATATAGCTGATTTAAGACCTTAAGCCAGCTTCTTGGCTGTGCTGCCTCAATCTTACCTCTTCCAGTATGTGTTACTTAAAGAATGTGACTGGAGATTTGGAAATGTGGTTACAAGAGTCTCACTTTGGGGGAATCATTTAGTATTTCTCAGAACAGATACCTGGTTGAAAGTAGAAAATCAAGGAAATATTAGGAAGAGGAGAGGCTGCATAAAGGGAGCCAGTGAAGAACCATTGTACCTCTTAATATACCATCAACCACAGACTTTCCTTGCAAGTAAGTACTTTCTCAAAAAGTCAGAAACATTTCAGGAAGAAAGATAAAATTATCTTTGGTGCCATGTTGGCTTTCATTGGATTTAAGTACTTTGGCTTTCTAGGGTGATCTGTGCAATTGATAGAGAGTAAATGACTGGGGTTTATTCAAATGGAAAGGTTAGGGTGCTTATACCTATATTTTACACAATCTGAAAGGTAAAATAAAAATTTCAGCATCTTCTATACTAGATGGTTTAGAACAATACTTAAAAGAAATCATCTCTGGGGCACCTGGCTGGCTCAGTTAGTTGGTAGAGCATGTGACTCATGATCTTGGGGTTATGAGTTCGAGCCCCATGTTGGGTATGGAGCCTACTTTAAAAAATAAATTTAAAAAGTGTTTCTGAATTGGGGTGCTTGGGTGGCTCAGTTGGTAAGCGTCCGACTCCAGCTCAGGTCATGATCTCACGGTTCGTGGGTTCGAGGCCCGCATTGGGCTCTGTGCTGACAGCTCAGAGCCTGGAGCCTGCTTCAGATTCTGTGTCTCCCTCTCTCTCTGCTCCTCCCCCACTCACACTGTCTCTCTCTCAAAAATAAACATTAAAAAAAAAAAAGGGTTTCTGAAAATAGCCTTGTAAAGATGAATGTGTAATTTCATATTAAATTAAATTTGCTAAGTTAGTCTTTACTCTTTCCTGGTGAGTTAAAGGTTTTAGAGGCTTTAGTTTATGTTTTTCTTTCTAAGATTTATTGTAAGATATGTCAGCCTTGCTGAAGTAGGTAGCCAATTTGTTAAGACTGTAAATGTATTGTAACCTTGTACAATGCGTGACTATAAGGTAGCTGGGGACATGACAGGAAAGGATTATAGAGAGGTGTCTGCTTCAAAGAGAGGGAGCTTCTGGAAGATATCACTATTCATTTATTCTAACTAGAAATTCTTTGTACTGAGTATATCCTCTGGGTAGTGATGGTGGCAGGGGTTGCCTGTGAGTCCTTTGCACTTGGTATGCTTTACTTTGAAAGTAATTTTCATCTTAAAACTTGGCAGAGGGGGCACCTGGGTGGTGCAGTGGGTTAAGCATCTAACTTTTTTTTTTTTTAATTTTTAAAATGTTTATTTATTTTTGAGAGAGACAGAGAAAGAACACGAGATGGGGAGGGTCAGAGAAGAATCCAAAGCAGGCTCCAGGCTCTGAGCTGTCAGTACAGAGCCCGACACGGGGCTCAAACTCACGAACCGTTAGATCATAACCTGAGCTGAGGCCGGAGACTCGACCCGACTGAGCCACCCGGGCACCCCAAGCATCCAACTCTTGATCTCGTCTCAGGCCGTGACCTCATGGTTTGTGAGTTCAAGCTCTGAATCGGGCTCTGCGCTGATGGTGTGGAGCCTGCCTGGGATTCTCCCTTTTCTGCCTCTCCCCCACTTGGTCACTTCTCTCTCTCTCTCAAAATAAATAAGTAAATACAATTTTTAAAAAAATGGGCAGAGTTGTATATGCTACTGAAATTGGAGATGCTGAAAAAGTGTATGTAGGACAGAGCAACCCCAAAGAGAAAGTCTTGTGGGGAGCTTTGGAAAGCTAGTGAATACTGGGCACTGCGTGCTTTGGGTAGCAGAAGTGTCGGAATTGAGACAGAAATCTTAGAATGCCTTTGCCTGAAGCCTAATAGAAATAGCCTTCTTTGTCTGGCATACTGCTAGAAATCGCCTTGTAGCTCTGGACTAGTGGCCCAGAAATTAGAACGGCCCTTCTGTTTCTGTATTTTGCAGTACATAAAAGAAACTTTTTTTCAAAAAATCATTGAGAAGGATACTTTTTTTGTGAGTTTAGGTAAATAGTGTTTGATAAGGCGATTTGGAGCTGTCATCAAAACCATTACCTGCTTAATAGTCACTTATTCCCAATTTATATAATCAAGTAGCAGGAGAGTAGTAGAGAAGAAGGCCTGAGGTTTGACTTGAGAAGAAAGATGCTAACCTCACTGAGAGTAGATGATCAGAAAATATTCCTGTTCTGTTGGCCAGAGAAGAGAAACCTTGATTTATTCTAGTCGATAAAGTAGGTTCATATTCTATAGGAAATGGAATATCCAACAACGAGTGTTCCTATTTCTGATCCCTTAGTGAAACCTGATTTAGCAAGTAGGAGGTAGCCTGGTTATTACTACTGAACTAGGAGGAAAAATCACTTTGTCCTATCTAAGTCAAGTAAACATTTCAAGGTAAAGATCTGAAGATAGTTTAAATTTTCACTGCAACTCAATCAAATGTTGCTCCTCTAGTTTTGGCTAGAAACTGTCTCCACCTACTGGCCACAATTCACTTGGCATTTCATGAAGACATTTGTCTTTTGTTTTGTTTTCCTGGAACATGGAAATATGACAGCTATGGATACCTAGGTAGGGTTGCCATGACTAAATACTGTACCTTTAGGTAGCTTTTCCTAAAACTCCTGCCGAATTTTGGAGAGTTCTTATGCAAGGTCCTTGGGGGATAATTGAAGAGAAGCAGGGTTGAAGACTTACAAGAACCAAATTAGAGATGAACTCTTGTAAGTGGCACATTTGCCACAGTGTGTTTGATATCTGCCATTCTGCCAGTGTAATTAAGACTGATTTACTTGTTAAAACTGTTTAAGCTTTGTTAATTCTGATTGACTAAGGTCATCGTTTTCAAAGTTGCTGTTGGTTCAAGCTCTTTGCCCATTTGGAAATAATTATCAATGTCATCACTGAATTACACAATAAAATAACACTCTTGGGGGGGTCAAGGGTCAGCAAATTTTTTTTTGTAAAGTGTCAAAGAGTAAGTATGTAAAGCTTTGCAGGCCACACAGTCTTGTTGTAACTACTCAGCTTTGCTGTTGTACAAAAAAGTAGCCATAGACAATATATAAACAAATCAGTGAGTGTTTGGTTTTGTTTGTTTGTTCCAGAAAGAAAACTTTATGGAAACTGAAATTTGAATTTTATGTAATTTCCATGTGCCATGATACATTATTAATTTTTTTAACCATTTAAAAATGTAGAAACCATTCTTAGTTCGTGAGCTCTATAAAAATAGGCAGTGTGCCAAACTTGGTCTACGGGGCTGTAGTTTGCTGACCCATGCTTTATATTCAGAAACATTTTTTAAAAATCCACTAATAAGTTCTCATATCTCATCAAGGTGATAGTATAGAAGAGAATTTCCCAATCTTTAGGGGGACTTTTATGCTCTTATGACTTGTCAGGAGGGTGTTAGACCTGTTATCACCAACCACATAGTATAGAAATACACAACTTTGTTTATATAGGACACGATTCTTTATCCACATGTATGGATCTGACCTGGTTTTGTTGTATTTCTATGGTTTAGATAATTTAAATGATTTAAAGTATGCTTTAGCATCATTGCATATGCAGGAGAAGATTATGTGAGTTTAAAAACCAGAATCATTCAGATTATTGGAGTTATTCTAAAAGATAAACCATTACTATAATAAAGAATAATTTACTGTAATGAGGGGCATGTGGTATATGGGTTGCACAATGTGGGCAGGCTGGTGTGGATTATTACAGACAGTTTCAGCGATGCTCAATGGTCATGTAATGGTTCTCAGTCTGTTACATTTTGGGAGCTAAGAATTTTAAAGCACTGAGTTACAAATACTGTTCATTAAAAATAGTTGATTATTGGGGCACCTGGGTTGCTCAGTCAGTTAAGCGTCTGTCTTCAGCTCAGGTCATGATCTCAC
Source organism: Prionailurus viverrinus (assembly GCF_022837055.1). NCBI lineage: Eukaryota > Metazoa > Chordata > Mammalia > Carnivora > Felidae > Prionailurus > Prionailurus viverrinus. The sequence continues at coordinate 146,081,326 of NC_062562.1, forward strand.
AGTTTGTGGGTTCAAGCCCTGTGTCGGGCTCTCTGCTTTCAGCGCAGAGCCTGAAGCCTGCTTCAGATTCTGTGTCTCCCTCTCTGTCTCTGCCCCTCCCCTGCGCTCGCTCGCGTTCTCTCTCTCTCTCTCTCCTTCTCTCTCTCTCTCTCTCTCTAAAATAAATAAATAAACTTAAAAAAATAATTCCTCCTCTTCTTAAAAATAATAGTTGGCCATTTTAGTTAATCATCTGTAAATACTTCCAACCCCCTTGGCTCTTACCCTCTACTAGTTCCCAAATTCCTAGATTATTCCTATAGTCAGTCTGCCTTCTCTCTGTCTGCCTATGTGACTGAGTGCTTTGAAGTTATAGAATTGCTGCCTCTCTAAATTCATGTGTCTAAACTCCAACCTCATTTTTTTACTAACAGGCAGGACTTAACAGATTAGGATAGTATAGAGAGGTCAAGTTTCCAGAAGTATAGTTGAAGTCAAAGATAATGTAAGGTAAGATGAGGTAAATATAATGGAAAAAAAATACAGCCAGAGACTGCTAAATAGATTAGCAGTTGTCATCAGAGTTAAGATACCATATAGTTCATTGATTTTAGGAGTGGTTGGAAGTATTTTTTCCATTTTGACATCTCTGAAGTTGAGATGTCAGTTTAATTGGTAACACTTTTTCTTATTGGTATGTGAAGTTATGGTGAGTCTTTCAATTGATGGCATCTTAGATTTGATGCAATCTAATATTTAAAATGTAGGTTCCAAAAGTGTAGCAGTTATAGGTCCTGACAAGGTTACCAGGGTATGGCCACTGGAGAAGGTAAAAAGGAATTCAGGTCAAGCATTTGATTAGATATGTATGCTTAAGAACTTTGAAGACCCGGAGTCACAAGCTAGTTTTGAGAGTTTCCAGCCAATGAGATGCCTGGAGGTAACTACCAGGTGACAGCACAGAGAGAAGTAGATAAGAACAGCTTTACCTGTAGGTCATTCTTCTTACTCATCCTACCTTCAAGTCTCAAATGCCAGTTTCTCAAGAGACCTTCCATTGTATCCACTTCCCTCAAGCCCAAATTAAGCTCTTTCATTGCACTGTCTCATAATACCCTGTACTTTTTCTTTTATGATTCTTTATTTGTGGGATTATATTGTGCCTCTTTTCCATTTGATTGTAAACTCATTAACTGTAGTTTATTATTATTTTTTAAGTTTTTTTTAATTAAAAAATTTTTTTTAAACATTTATTCATTATTGAGAGACAGAGAGAGACAGAGCACGGGCATGGGAGGGGCAGAGAGAGGGGGAGACCCAGAATCTGAAGCAGGCTCCAGACTCCGAGCTGTCAGCACAGAGCCCGAGGCGGGGCTCAAACCCACGAGCAGCGAGATCATAATCTGAGCCGAAGTCGGACGCCTAACTGACTGAGCCACCCAGATGCCCCTAAGTTTATTTATTTATTTTTTTAGTAATCTCTATACCCAACATGAGGCTTGAACTCATGACCCTGAGATCAAGAGTGGCTTGCTCTTCTGACAGAACCAGCCAGACACCCCTCATAATGACTGTGGTTATTATGTACAGTGCTTCCACATTCTAGGTACTAGTTTGTATTTGCTGAATAAATGACTTGAAGTAGAGAAAATGAGGCTGCCTGTGACTAAATTAAGAGCATACTCTGCAGTAGTGTTCTAGAAGCCATTGTGACAGTGCTGAAGACATTTTACTAAATTTGACTTTTTTTGGTAGTTTATTTGTTGCTTTTTGAGCTTTGTTTTCTCTGAACCTCAGGTTCCTTATTATGTTACATTAAGATACTAGTATCTAGGGGTGCCTGGGTGGCTCAGTCGGGTAAGTGTCCCACTTTGGCTCAGGTCACGATCTCACTGTTCATGGGTTCGAGCCCTGCATTGGGTTCTGTGCTGACAGCTCAAAGCCTGGAGCCTGCTTCAGATTCTGTGTCTCCCTCTCTCTCTCTGCCCCTCCCCTACTGCGCTCTGTCTGTCTGTCTGTCTGTCTCTCAAAAAGAAATAAAACATTAAAAAAAAAGAGATACTAATATCTTCCTGAAAGGGTTATGGTGACTATTAAATGAGATACAATATGGAAAGCACAAAATATATATCTTCCTACATAGTAGGTGCTTAGTAAGTGACAGACTGAAAATAGCCATCTTGATTTTTTTCCTTCTGAAAGTTTTTAAATGTAATTTAAGATGTAAATTTAGGCCCCTTACATCTCACTTAGCCTGTTGCAACTGACACTGGACTGATTTTCTTGCTTCTGCCATCCCCTTCTTCCATTTTCTTTTCTACAGTTATGTTGAATGATTTTTCTAACATAATAGTCATGTATCTCTTTTTTTAAAATGTCTTAAATGTTTATTCTTGAGAAGAGTGCGTGCGTGCATGTGCACAAGTGGGGGAAGGGCAGAGAGAGAGAGAGAGAGAGAGAGAGAAGCAGAATACAAAACAGGTTCCAGGCTCCAAGATGTCAGCACAACAGGTTCCAGGCTCCAAGATGTCAGCACAACAGGTTCCAGGCTCCAAGATGTCAGCCCCGACATGGGGCTCGAACTCGGAAACGGTGAGATCATGACCTGAGCTGAAGTCAGATGGTTGACTGGCTGAGCCACCCAGGCGCCCCTCTATCTTTCTTTTTTATATTTCTTTGGCTGTTGCTCATTGCTTTCATGATTGGGTCCAAAGTCCTTAGCTTAGGATTCAGGGTACTTCAGGGTGTAGTACTTTGGTTCTTTTCTAATTCCCTATTTTCATATCCTGCCATTTCTCCCTTGCCTGCCCTTTATGCTCCAGCAACATCATGCCACGCGTTTCCCAAGCATTCCACGCTGTTCAACATTCTTTGCCCTTGTTCTGGAATTTCTCTCTGACTGGAATGTCCTCCTCCTCCTTCTGGATCTGGTAGATTCTTATGCATTTTTAGAATTATCACCTTTCCTGACCTTTGTGGGTTGTATGATTTTTTTCATTGTTGCATTATTACACTGTATTATAAATATATCTACATGTTTTTTTTTTCTTCTTTGAAACAAGATCGGGACGCCTGGGTGGCTCAGTCAGTTGAGCGTCCGTCTTCAGCTCAGGTCATGATCTCACAGTTTGTGGGTTCGAGCCCTGCGTCAGGCTCTGTGCTGACTGCTCGCTCAGAGCCTGGAGTCTGCTTCCCATTCTGTGTCTCCTTCTCTCTCTGCCCCTCCACCACTCACACTTTGTCTCACTCTGTTTCTCAAAAATAAAAAAAAAAATGTATAAAAAAAATTTGAAACAAGATTGTGGTGCTGTGAGCTGCTGGAAGGCAAAAGCAATATGTTAATGTTTATCACAACACCTTCATATAGTAGGTGCTAGTCAAAGATTATTGAATTAAAGGAGCTGTGGAGGGGCACCTGGGTGGCTCGGTTGGTTAAGCGTCTGACTCTTGATTTTGGTTCAGGTCATGATCTCATGGTTCATGAGTTCGAGCCCCACATTGGGCTCCTCACCTACAGAGCAAAGCCTGATTGGGATATTCTCTCTGTCTCTCTCTCCCACCCTCCCTCCCTCCCCCTCTCTGCCCCTCCCCTGCTTCTTTTCTCTCTCTCTCTTTCTCTCCCTCTCAAAATAAACAAACTTAAATAAAGGAACTATGGAGAGTATACAACCTATTTTGTTTTAACTAAAAGTTACTAGAAGGAGGATGTAGGTTTGAGTGAAATTTTAACAAGGAAAGATCTTAGGAATCCAACAGAGGGAAAAAAAAACTTAGTTATGGAAGTTATCAATAAGCAGTTTCTAGTATTAATATTGGGCCAAAATAGGAACAATATTCATTTGTCTGGGAAATTAGCATTAGGGCACAATTCTACTCTTGTTTCTGAGGCTAAAGAGATATAAGAGATCTGACGGGGGGAAAAAATGCAACTCAAGGGCAAGAGAGACTTGACAGTAATGGCAGATAAAAAACTTGGTTTGGGCTTGAAATATGATCTGGCAGTCAAAGGAAAGCCAGTGCTATTCTAGGCAGTGAACAAAGAAGAATTGTGCCACGGCATAGGGAGTTGGCAAGAGCCCACCGGGAGTATTACATTTAGCACAGTGTCAGCACGATGGGAACAGAGGGTGGTGAGCTCTGAGTGCTGAAAAGAATAAATAGATAAATTTAGGAAGATCAGTTAAAGATTTTAAGCATAAGAGGCAACTACAAGATCCAGGAGAGAGAGACACTCCCAGATATCTGAAGGGTGTTCACTTTAGAGCAAGAAAGGAATTATTTAGCCTGGACTAGGGAACTGTGTAAGAAGGTGAAACTAAGGGCAGGCAAATTTTTACCTCTCTAAGAAGAACGTCCTGAGGTAGTTTTGGGGTAAAGATGTACCTTTATCCCTCAGAACTTTTACAGTAGAAAGCTGTAAGGACAAAATATAAGATTTAAGAAGCTCTCCTTTGCAAAATTTCTGAGGAATCTTTTGGTCTTACGAATAGAGTTTTTGCCCTAGAAGGCAGCTTATGGAAGATAACATGATAACATGTAGGTTTAGTATTTATTAGCCACTCACAGTATACGGAACACTATACATGGCAGCAAGGCAACATGATTCTTGAGGTTCTGATCTAAAACCACTGGTCATTATAGGCTTTGTACATTCTCATTTTGTTTCAATAATGAAAACATTTGGCAGATTTCTTAAGACTGTCCCTTTGGAACAGAATTTTAGTAAAAGTAAGCCAAATGTAAACTTCAAAAAAAAAATACAGATGAAATCTTATTTAAATGAATGCTGCCTATCACAAGATGGCATAGCATCTGTCCTTGGGTGGAGATTTACCTTGGCGATAGGGATGAAGAAGACAGGCTTGATAACATGTTTGTCCTTCGGGACATTTTAAATGCCAGAGAATGGTGCTCTTGCCTTCAGTGTTGGCCAGATCTCTCAGTTCAAGACAGAACAAGGAAAAATACCGTGATTCACTCACAGACTGCTCTGTTTCCTGAGGCAAAGTAATTGAGTGTTCAAGTGAAGTAGCTAAAAGAGCCCACAGTATACTGAGATGAAACACAATTTGTATCTCTTCCCTCATGTCTGGCTCCCTGGCTTCCAACTGCTTGTCTAGAGAAGTCCTCCATTAGACAGCTTAAACATACTGCTAGGTAGGAAAAATGTGGAGTCAAGCCCCATTTAAACAGGTAGCTGAATTTTTCCACAGTTAACTAAATTATCTTATGCTCCCTATGTGAGTGTGGATCCTCCAAGAGGCAGATGTCAAGGCAAGCTTAGAGTGTACGCTTTATTGGCGGGGAAGGCACTTGTGAACTATAAAGGGAAGGGAGACAGGAGTAGGCAGGGAGAGCTTTCAGAATGTGATGCAGGTGTGTTAACCTGTGAAGGAAGACAGGGAAGGAAAGATGGGGGTAGGAAGAGTCTCAAACCATAGTACAATTGAGAAAATCTCAGCCAGGCAGAGGTGGAGTCCCAGGCAAAAGTTCCCTGTAAGGGTAATCATTTATGGGGAAGAATTACACTCCTAGAAATCCACTCAAGAAAAGCAAAGCCATACGTGCATGTAAAGACTTGGATGTAAATGCTTTTTCTGCACCCATTGAGATGATAATGTGATATTTTTTTTCAGTTTATTAATATGGTAAATTACGTCGATTGATTTTTAAATGCTACGTCAAACTTCCATTATGGGATAAACCCCACTTGGTTGTGATTCATTACTCTTTTCATTGTTGGAACCAATTTCTAAAATTGTGTTAAGAAATTTTGGATCTGTGTGAGAAATATTTATGCGTAGTTTTCTTCTCTTACTGTGTTTTTGTAGAGTTTGTGTAGAATTTGTATTATTTCTTCTTAAATATTTGGTGGAATTTACCAGATAAGCCATCTGGACATGGTTTCTTTCGCATGGGAAGGTTTTTAACCACAAATTCAATTTCTCTAATTCAGATTTATTTGTTTTTTCTTGAGTAAACTTTGTGTCTTTCAAGGAATTTGTTGAATTTATTTGAAAAAATCGTTAATATTTTCTTGTTTTCCTTTTAAGATCTGAAGGATTGAAACGATGTCACCTCTCTCATTCCTGTTATTGTTAATTTGGATCCATGTTTTTTATTCCTTATCAGTCTGACTAAAGGATTATCTGTTCCATTCGTCTTCTCAAAGTACCACCAGCTTTTGGTTTCACTGAAACTACTTTTCTAGTTTCTATTTTATTGAGTTCTAGTCTGATCTTTACTATTCCTCTCTTCTGTTTACTTTGGGTTTTACTAGGTCTTCTTTTTCTAGTTTCTTAAGGAAGAAGCTGAGGTTTTTGACTTGAGACCTTTTTTTGGTATAGAGTGTTTAGTGTTCCACATTTCTAAGTGCTGCTTTACCTGCATCCCACAAATTTTGATGTTGTGTTTTCAGTCTGTTTAAAATGTGTTATGACTTTTTGTTTTTTTCTTTTACTAATGGGTTATTTAGAAGTGTTGTATTTAATTTTTAAATGTTTGGGGGGATTATCCAGACACTTTCTGTTAATATTTTCTAGTTTAATTTCACTGTGTCAGAGAATGTACTTTGTAGGACTTGAATTCTTGTAAATTTATTTAGATTTGTTTTATGGCCCAGAATATGTCTTATCTTGTTAAATGTTCTGTGTGCACTTGAATATATTTTGGGGGGCGCCTGGGTGGCTTAGTCGGTTAAGCGTCCGACTTTGGCTCAGGTCATGATGTTGCAGTCCATGAGTTTAAGCCCCACATTGGGCTCTGTGCTGACAGCTCAGAGCCTGGAGCCTACTTGGGATTCTGTGTCTCCCTCTGTCTCTGCCCCTCCCTCACTGTGCTCTCTCTCTCAAAAATAAATAAACATTAAAAAAAGAAAAGAATATATTTTTTGCTTTTGTTGGATTTGAGTGTTTGATAAATATTAGTTAGCTGAAGGTGGTTGATAGTGTTATTCAAGTCTTCTGTAATCCTTTCTGATCTTCTGTTTGCTCTTTCAGTTAATAAGAGGGGTTTTGAAATCTCTGGCTAGAATTGTAGATTTGTCTGTTTTTCTTGGCTGTTCTATCAGTGTTTGTTTCATGTATTTTACAGCTTAGTTATCAGACACAGAACCACTTAGGATTATGTCCTCTTGAATTGATACCTTTATTTAAGAAATGATACCCTTTATTTCGGGTCATATTCTTTGCTCTGAAATGTACTTTACTTGGTATAAATATAGTCATTTCAACTTTTCTTTTAAAGAAATCATTTTAATTAAAAAAATAAGCACACCTTTTTTTTTAAGCAGCAAAATGGAGAGTATTTTGAAACAATGCTTTGGTTAAATTTACTGAGGGAGGGGTATTCTAGTTTCTGTATTTAATGAAAGTAGGTTAAAATACATAGGCTCACAAAAGGAATTTACAACTCTGGGATTTTTTTTCCCCAAGAATAATTGCCTGAGGATGGGGTTGGGGGCATTGTGCAGGGTTGACTTTATTTTTAGGTTTGCTGTTTTCAGGAATTAGGCACTACTAGGGTGTGAGGCTAAGAGGCATCTAGTTATATACTAGGTTTAAATTTTGGTAAGTCATAAAAAATGACATAATTTACATAGGGGACATGAGTTCAGCATTTTTCCCTGAGTAAAATATGCAGCAAACCTCCTTAAATGGGGCACATAATTTTTAATGACTTAGGCCTTTCATCTTCAGAAATGAACTAAGTATCATAAGTAAGATGGAGGCTGATGAATATTGAGTGTCTTATCATCACATCATCAGATCTGAAATCACCTGAGGATGTGTATGAAAATCATTTCAGCTTTCTTTTGATTAGTAATAGCATTGTATATTTTTTCCATCCTTTTTCTTTTGTATCTTTGTGTTTATACAAGCATATTCCTTATAGGCAGCACATAGGTGGGTCTTGATTTTATCCAGTCTGACAATCTCTGCCTTTTAATTGGGGTGTTTAGGCCATCAACATTTGATGTGATTATTTACATGGATAGGTGTAAGTCTGCCATGTTGCAGTTTGCTTTCTGTTTTTCTCATCTGTCCTTTGTTCCCCGTTTCCTGTTTCTTATGTATGAGTTAAGTATATTTTAATCATTCAGTTTTATCTCCCAATTGGCTTATTAGCTATAACTCTTCGTTTTTTAGAGGTTGTTTTAGGGTTTATAGTGTACACCTTTAATTTATCAGAGACCGTGTTCATGTCATATGGTACTTCACATATAGTGTGTTAGTCTTATAACAGCTTATTTCTACTTCTCCTCTCCTATCCTTTGTGTTATTATTTCTGTATATATTATAATTCCATGGCACCTTTTTATTTGTTTATTTAAATAGACTATAAACTTTTTTTATTATAAACATCTTTATTATATGTGTTTGGTTTTCTTTTTTTTATGTGTTTGGTTTTCTATTGAAATATATATGATGTATGCAGTTAGTAAGTTTAAGGTGTACAATGTGTTGATTTAATACATTTTCGTATTCTAGTATTGCCATTGTAGCTTAGCTAGGACCTCTATACTGTCACATAATTATTATTTCTTTTTTGTGGTGGGAATAATTCACATCTACTCTCCTAGCAAGTATGATGTTTGTGATGCAATCTTGTTGTCTATAATTACTGTACTATATGTTAGAGCTCCAGGTCTTAGTTATCTACTGGCCGCAAGCTTGTACCTTTAAACAACCTTTCTCATATTCCCCCACCATCCTACCTCCAGCCTCTAGTAATCACCATTTATTCTGTTTTTAAGAGTTTGCCTTATTTTAGATTCCACATAAAAGTGATATCATACACCATTTGTCTTTCTCTGACTTATCTCACTTAGCATAATGTCTCAAGGTTAATCCATTTTGTTGTAAATGGCAGTATTTTTTTCTTTCTTATGGCTGAATAATGTTCCACTGTGTGTGTGTGTGTGTGTGTGTGTGTGTGTGTGTGTATACCATATCTTCATTATCTTCATTATCTTCATTTTCCATTCATCCATTGATGGGCACTGAGGTTGTTTCTACATCTTGAATATTGTGAATAATGCTGCAGTAAACATGGGAGTGCATACGTCTCTTTGATATCCTGTTTTCATTTCCTTTTGGATATATACCTAGAAGTGGAATTGCTGAAGCACATGGTAGTTTTATTTTTAATTTTTTTTTTTTGAGAGATCTCTCTCCTCGTGAGTGCAGAAGGGGCAGAGGGAGGAAATGAAGGAGGAAGGGAAGAGAGAGAGAGAGAGAGAGAGAGAGAGAGAGAGAGAGAATGAGAATCTTAAGCAGGCTCCACACCCAGCATGGAACCCAACGCCCAACTTGGGGCTCAAACTCACCATGAGATCATGACCTGAGCTGAAATCAAGAGTCAGATGCTTAACTGACTGAGCCACTTGGGTGCCCCCTATTTTTAACTTTATGAGGACCCTCCATCTTGTTTTCCATAGTAGCTGGACCAATTTGCATTCCCACCAACAGTGTTTAAGACTTGTTGAAAGAAATTGAAGAAAACACAAGTGAAGTGAAAGACATCCATGTTCATAAGACTATAAAAGTGCTGAAAGAAGCCATCAGTGATTATTTTCTAAAAATGGCATAAAACCCAGAATTCAGGGGTGCCTGGGTGGCTCAGTTAAGTGTTAAGTATCCATCTCTCAATTTCAGCCCAGGTCATGGTCTTGTGGTTTGTGGGTTTGAGCCCTGTGTGGGGCTCTGCGATGATAGTGCATGGAGCCTGCTTGGGATTCTCTCTCTGCATGCCTCCCTCTCTTTCTGCCCCTCCTCTGCTTGTGCTCTGTCTCTGTCTCTCAAAACACAATTCACTTAAAAAAAAAAAAAAAAAGAATTATTAAGAATGATACATTTAACTACATAAAAATTAACCTCCAAATAGGGAAAAACCTGAAGCAAGGGAAATTTTCACTTCTAACAGTATTAAAATTACGGAATTTTCTATTAGAATCCTATATTTTATAATTTTGAAACATTGATTATAAAAAGCTATGCATGATATTTTAAAAATATTTTTAAATTTTGGTGTGAATGAACATTTATATATGCAGAGAGGAGTATACATTGGTATAACTTGTTTGGAGGGCAGTTTGGCAATAGAGGGAGATCATGTTATTCCTTTTGACTTAGAATTCTACTCAAGGAATATTGTTTAAAGAAAAACAATCACAGGCCACCTGGGTGGCTCTGTCGGTTAAGCATCCGACTTCAGTTCAGGTCATGATCTCACGGTTTGTGAGTTCAAGCCCCACATACAGCTAGCTCAGTGCTGACAGCTCAGAGCCTGGAGCCCACTTCAGAGTCTGTGCTTCCCTCTCTCTCTGCCTCTCCCTTGCTCTTGCTCTCTATCTGTCTCAAAAATGAATTAAAAAAAAAAAAAAACAATCACAAACATGTACAGATTAAGATTTAGTGTTTGTTGCATGCTATTTATAATAGTATAAATTTAGAAGCAACTTTATTTTGACAGTAGGGGATTTTTAATAAACTAGGATACATTTTTTTCCAGTGGAATAGTAGCCACTTAATAAAACGTTGTAGAAGTACAGAATTTATGCAATGTATGTTATGTTGTAGAGTGTTTACAAAGTACTAGATTTGTTCTATCATCATTATTTAATCCTTAGAATAAGCCTGTGAGGCAGGCACTTTCTATTTTCCTTTTATACATAAGGAAACTCAGACATTAAGAGAGGTTAAATAACTTGTCTAAAACACACAGTAGGGTGGACCTTGGGTGGCTTTGTCAGTTAGGTGCCCAGCTCTTGATTTCAGCTTTGGTCACCGTCCCAGGGTCATAAGATTGGGCCCCATGTGGGGCTCTGTGCTGAACATAGAGTCTGCTTTAGATTGTCTCTCTGTCTCCCTTTGCCCCTCTCCCCCACTTGCTCTCTCTCTAAAATAAAAAATAAAATAACAAATAAAACAGTAAGTGGGAGAGCTGGGTGGGACACAGTTATGTCTGTCTGACTTCAAAATCCATGCTCTCAGTTATAGTGTTTTGATTTTATGGACATGAAATATGTAAAATGTTATATGAAAAAGAGGTTATAACATGATCTGCCTTTTTTGCATATAAAAATTTACTGGGAGGATACATGCTGAAGTGTCAACAGTGATAATAGGTTGAGTGTTGAGATTATGGTTGATTTTTGTCTCCTTTTTTGTTTTCCACAGTGAATATGAATGGTTTTTACAATTAAAGTTTTAAAAAAGATATTAATTTCATAGAGGGTGGGGTGGATTAAAAAAAATCATTGCCTCTTTCCTTTTGTTACTGAAGAGTGATATGTTTCTGAGTTTGGGTGTATCCACCCTTGATGTTGTCTGTAATTTCCTCTTGGCACTAGTTTATAAAAACTGGAAGGTTGAAACAGCAGTGTTATTCTGAGAGCCAAAGATTTGAACAGATGAAAGATCTTTAAATAATAACATTGTAAGCATTATTCAGTTTGGGGCCATGGCCACTAGTAACACAATTCAGAAACCAGAAGCACAGTACCTTAGAAATTTACAGTTTGCAATTCCCCGGGCCCATCTTTTTTAGCTTTTCACTAGAAAATTTTCCTTCACCTCTCCTTTCTCTCAATTCTTTTTTATTAGTTTAAGGGCCTTTTTACCGGGGAGAAAAGAATTTGAACCAATCATAAACAAACAGCTCTCTTTTGTACCTGACTTTTTGTGCCCTTCTGTTGCCATGTAAACCAAATAAAGCTAGCTGTGGGTAAACCAGCTGCTGCCTGCAGTCTCTCTCTCCTAGAGGAAGAGAAGGGATGGCGAATGTAATTGGGGAGGACTAGAAGAAAGGGTAGAAATTGAGGGAAGAGTTAAGTATTGTGTTTATATTCCTGGTCTTAAATCTCACTGTCTCTTTAAGTATGAGATTAGAGTATGTTACCTACAGCTGTTTGTGTTGGTTCTTAGTCATTTTTCCCAGCAGCTAAGAGATATAACTAATAACTTTTTCTCCATTTGTTTGCAAGTGAAATTCATAGATTCTAAACTGCCTTTCAGGACTGGAAAACCTAGGAAATGAAAGTTTGTGGGGTATGGTGTAGGATTTATGATTTTTGGTTGTAAAGGATTACATTTTGGGGATTGGCATAAAAAAGTAGTTCCAGGGTGTCTGATTAACTGCATCTGAAACATTATGCAAAGACTACGATAGCTAGCTGGTTAGAAACTTATAAGCCTTTAGAATTATAATTGGATGGGTATTAAGGAGGGCACTTGTGATGAGCACTGGGTGTTGTATGTAAGTGATAAATCACTAAATTCTGTATCTGAAACTGATATTATACTGTATGTTAACTGATTGGAATTTAAGTAAAAACTTGAAAAAAAAAATCACTGGAAGGACAGTAACAGCTAAAGCCTAAAACACATGGCACAGAAACTGGTTAAGTACTTGGAATCAGATAGTGAGGTGTTTATTTAAGTTGTAAATACTGATAAAGGGTTAGTGGAGGTTAAGCACAGGGTGATACGTTATTGTGGAAAGAGAAAGAGGGAGGGTGGCAGTTACTCACTTAGTCCAGACATGGAGAAAAAGTCACCGCTGATCTGAGGGGAGACTTTGGAAATCAATCAAAATCATATAATCAATGCTCAGACCCTGTTCTGCCATCCAGTGCTAAATTAAACAGTCTCATCCCAAAAGTCCAGTTCATCCTTAAGTTAGGAAAGAGCAAAAGTTAAATAACAAGTACCATTGTAGGGTGCCCGGATGGCTCAGTCATTTAAGCATCCAACTCTTGATCTCAGCTCAGGTCTTTTTTTTTTTTTTACAATTATGTATATTATTTTTAATTAGAGAGCGTGGAGGAGAGGAGCAGAGGGGGAGAGAGTCCTAAGCAGTCTTCATGCCTGATGTGGAGTCTGATGTGGGGCTCCACGCAGGACTTGATTCTATGACCCTGGAGTCATGACCTGAACCAAAATGAAAAGTCTGGTGCTCAACCAACTGAGCCACCCAGGTGCCCCTCTCAGCTCAGGTCTTGATCTCAGGGTGGTGAATTCAAGCCCTGTATTGGGCTCCACGCTGGGCATGAAACCTACTTAAAAAAAAAAGAAGAAGAAAGAAGAGGAGGGGGAGGAGGAAGAAGATGAAGAAGAAGAGGAAGAAGAGGAGGAGGGGGAGGACCATTGTAACAACCTTAAGTTATTACTGGGTAGTGAAGTTGATATTGAACTTACTCATAAATAACCCAAAACATTTTTTTCATGGCCTGGTCTTCATTTCTTATTGTTTCTTTATGCAAATATAAGGAATACATGTATTTTCCCCCTCCTTCTTACGCAAAAAGGTCACATAATATGAACCTCCTGTATATGTAAAAAAGCGTTCTCTTTTTACAGATGTATAATATTCTAGCATTTGTTATCAGTGTTGATGTAATCAAAACCCAGTTGATGGACATTTGAGAGGTTTCAAATTGTTTTAAACTGGAATTTTAGTAACTTTAAGACCTTTTTATTAGCAATCTTACTTTGAGGCCAGGCTACAAAAGTCAATACACAGAAACCAGTTGAATACAAATGAAAAACTATGACTCCAGCTGTAGTTCTAACCTAGGATATGGGAAGATGACTGCATAATGTCATAGTTCTGCTACCCTCATGCGACCTCCCTCTGTTTTTTCTTTCTTTATTAGCATCTTTATTAGTTTCCCTGGTGCCCTTTGGTTTATTTGTTGTCTTGTCTTGGTTTCTTCCTGACCCCATCTAATACACCAATGGCCCCCTTAACTACTAGTTAGACCTTTGTTAGGAAGTTGTTAGACTTGCAGCTGACCCCCACCTCCACCTCCATTGCATTTTTAGTCATCAAAGATTGCAGTTTTTACTCCAGGTAAGGAGGAGATTCCTGCTGTCTTCCTTGCTGGAAGCTTTGTAAGTCTTATTACTCAGATAATGCCCTTCTACTGTCATTGTCCCCCTGTTACCATGGCACATTTGCATTCTACTGGTGATAATTCATATACACTTATCAACTGCCTCGGGAGGATGGCACCTTACATTGCTAGAGGCTCAGCAGGTGGAGAGAAGAGCAAGACTGGGAAATGCTCTTTAAATCCTTAAATTGTAAATAAGTGTGGGCGATTTGAAGGGAGGAATAAAAAGGTAATTGACTTATATTATTTTGGCTGCCCTTCTGCTACAAGGATAAAGAATGGAACTAAAGAAAGGAAGGAGAAGGGGCACCTGGTTGGCTCCGTCAGTAGAGCACGTGACTCTTGATCTCAGGGTTGTGAATTTAATCCCCATATTGGATGTAGAGATTACTTAAGAATAAAATCTTTAAAAAAAAAAAAGGAGAAGATATAGAGAAGTTTTGGTTCAGGGAGAAAAGCATTACATTGAGAATCAAGAAGCATGGGTTTTCACTTTTCATGAGTTCGAGCACAGAGCTGACTTGGGATCCTCTGGCCCTCCCTCCCCCTGCACGCTAGTGCTCTCTCTCTCAAATGAATAAACATTAAAAAAAAGAAGAAGAAAAATCTATAAAAAAGGAGAAACCTAGGTTTTCATCTATTTTCTTTTATTAATTTGCTCTGTGATTTGTTCTGTGATTTCACTTATCTGGGCCTAAGTTTCTACACCTGTGAGATGAGTGGTTTGGAATAAAAAAAAAAAATCTGAAATTCTAAGGCAAGAAGAAAAAAAGGAAGTGAATCTTTAAGATTTCATATTGACTTGAAATAGTATAAAGTGGAGGGCTTGTCCACAACTATGTAATAACTATTACAGTTAGTATTGTTGCATGACAAATTATTGCCAGAATTGAGAGGTTTAAAATAATCATTTTACTTTGCTCACAGTTTTGTGGTCAGGATTATGGGAATGGCTCAGATGGACAGTTTTCATTTGGGTCTCTCCTTTTTTTGGCCCTGGCAGGTCATATCTTTTGGCCAACTAAGTAATAAATTTAAGTAGGTGTTTATACTACCTATTTAGTTGTTTGCAGTGGGAGGATAGTTCAGTGTATTTAGTACTTTGTTCTGTTGGAAATACAAGTCACATCTTCAAGTTAGAATGGGGATGGAAATGGAGGACTAGTAAGTTGTCGATAGTAGTAAAGGTGACTTGTCCTCAAAGTGCTTTTCTAGAATTCTATGAATTTCTAGGGTGGGAATGACACACATGATTATCATACAAAATTTATTTTGGATAAGAAAGTGGAAATAGATATATAAAATCTGTCTATAATCTTGAGAATTTACCAGCAATTGGGAAGATTAAGCAAGTGCTTAAAGAGAAGAATGTCAACGTAAGGAAGCCTGGGCTACAAGCCAGGTCCCCAGTTGAGTGGTATAGGCAATAATAACAGCAGAAATTCAGAAGAATGGATTATCTCCAAGTATATAAAGGTAGAAGTTCAGATAGACTGAGGAACTTGCAGAAGTACAGTGAGTGCCTGACGGGTTTTCCTGGTCCTTGGTAATACTGTCATTTGCCCTATCAGCAGGTAGCAGAGTGGTGGAAACCTGGGAGTCTTTTCAAAAGACTTCTCCCTGTTGTGTTAAAGGTAAGATCAAGAAGAAACAAAAGACATTTTTGGAAGGAGAGGAAGAGTAATGATGACTCAAGTTTTGAACCTATGACTAGACTGACAATAGATTAAAAAAAATTTTTTTATTAATACATTAAAAAATACAAAATAAAGACTGGGAGGTAGTTTGAAAGAAAAGATGAGGAGAGAGACCTCTTCCTTTAAACTAGGAGGAAAGAAGGAAAAGGTAAATGAATATACCAAGAAATTTTTATTTGAATAATTTCTTCTAAGTAGAAGGCTCATTGGCTAAATGAGGCTGGGATTCTTCAAAGATGGAGGTACATGTAGAATTAGCAAAACACTTTGAAACTTGGCAGGAAATTCTTCAAGATTTACTGGAAAATTATGATATACCATTTAGAAAAATGACTTTATAACAGTAGCATGAGAGCCTACTGAAGAATGAGTTGTGAGAGAGCAGGCATTTTGAATTTCCTCCTTCAGATCCTGGAGGTTCTGTGGGGATATGAAAATATATAAAGGATTAAGTTGTTGAGCAAAATTGATTTTGAAAAGTACTATTCATTTATTGTTTCTCTCCTTGTGCAGTGTTTGAGAATGCTAGAGGTTAATGTCACTGTATACCCTGTGGGACATAATAAGAGTTAATTATAATCAACTGTTGGAACAGACTGTTCTGAACAAAGTACTGTTCACTGGCCACCTATTTGGGGGTTCATGTGTAAGCATATAAAATTCCATTTCACTCTTTCAAAAGAATCGACCTACATTTTAAAAGAGCATGTATTATGGATATTTAAAGTACGTAGATGTATAAATGTCCCTTTCTCCCTACTCACCCCTGGTCCCCATAGGTAATCATTGTTGTTGACAGCCTCTTGTGCTCCATTCCAGAAAAATTTGTTGTGTGTGTCTAAATATTATACATTGTTATGTATTGCATTATATAGAATAGATATTAACATATATATCTTGACAGTGTTCAAACTGTTTCATTTACATCCTTTTTCAGTTCATTATGTAAAATCCTGTCTCTTTTCCTCTGACCTGTGGTCCTCATTTCCTTTGACTAGGGAAATATATTAGGGGAATACGAATTCCAAACATCTGTTTTGTTTTTCTTTTTTTTTTTTAATGTTTATTTATTTTTGAGAGAGAGGGAGAGACAGACAGAGTGCGAGTGGGAGAGGGGCAGAGAGAGAGGGAGACACAGAATCTGAAGCAGGCTCCAGGCTCAGAGCTGTCAGCACAGAGACCTAAGCAGGGCTCAGACACATGAGCTGTGAGATCATGACCTGAGCCGAAGTCGGGCACTCAACTGACTGAGCCACCCAAGGCACCCCAACCTGTTTTGTTTTTCCAACTAATTTTCTATGTCACTGCATTTGCATTGGGCCCAAACAGTGCAAAATAGCAAAACATTTTCCTTTTTATTAAAAAGTTTTTTTGTTGGGGCGCCTGGGTGGCACAGTCGGTTAAGCATCCAACTTCAGCCAGGTCACGATCTCGCGGTCCGGGAGTTCGAGCCCCGCGTCAGGCTCTGGGCTGATGGCTCAGAGCCTGGAGCCTGTTTCCGATTCTGTGTCTCCCTCTCTCTCTGCCCCTCCCCCATTCATGCTCTGTCTCTCTCTGTCCCAAAAATAAATAAACGTTGAAAAAAAAGTTTTTTTTTTAAAAAAAAAAAGTTTTTTTTGTTTTAAAGAGTGAGGAGAGGGGCACCTGGGTGGCTCAGTTGGTTAAGTGGCCAACTTCGGCTCAGGTCATGATCTCGCGGTCTGTGAGTTCGAGTTCGAGCCCCGCGTGGGGCTCTGTGCTGATAGCTCAGAACCTGGAGCCTGCTTCTGTTTCTGTGTCTCCCTCTCTCACTGCCCCTCCCCCATTTGCGCTCTGTCTCTCTCTGCCTTTCAAAAAATGAATAAATGTTAAAAAAATTTTTTTAAATAAAGAGTGAGGAGATAAAATGAAAATATTAAAGACATTTATTGGTATTCAGTATTCCTCTGAATGGTGTCTTATTAACCCATCTGTTTCGTTTGACATATCCCTACAGTTTCTCCCCACTAGAGGGCACTAGGATATTGTTTGTTTTTAGTGCACTGTTGATTATGAATTTAGAAATAAAACTTTTCATGTTTTTCTTATTTGTCCTGCATTGTTGTATGAGTAAAATCTTCCTCTTGAGATCACTGTTGTTGGCATATATGGAAAATTAGAGTACCTTTTGTGCTAGCACTTTTGACTTTGAAGACTATTTTGTGCTAAATGCTTAAAGGGGAAAAGGAGAAAAAGAGTTTAGAGAAATAAGAAAAAATTTGAAATTTTTTGGGCCCCAATTATCATCCTCTGCTCACTCCATAGAAGATACCCTAAAAGGAAAAGGGTAGGCATATGTGTGTCACTGGAACAAAATAGAAAGTCCAGAAATAGACCTACACGTATACAACGAATTGAGTCTTGACAAAGGAGCCAAAGTAATTCAGTGGGGAAAGGATATTCTTTTATTAACAAGTGGTGCTGGAACAATTAGGTACTTATTTTGGGGGAAAGTGAAACTTTTACCTTTATCTAATTCCATGTATAACAGTTAACTCGAATCATGGACAATAGGAGAAAACAAAGGAGAAAATCTTCACGACGTTGGAATAGGCAAAAGTTTATTGGTATACATAAAACAAAAATCCTAAAAGAAAAAAATCTTGATAGAGTTCTCCAAAATTAACTTATTTTCAAAAGACATAGTTAAGTAAATAAAAAGGCAAGCCACAGAATGGGAGAAAAGCATTCACAGTACATCTATCAGATAAAAGATTGGTACCTAGAATAGATAAAGAACCCTTACAACTCCATAAGGTACACAATCCTGTTTTTAAAATGGAGAAGTGATTTGAATAGACATGTCTCAGTAGATGCTATATGAATGCTAATAAGCACATAAATTACTCAACATCATGAATCATTAGGGAATTGCATATTAAAACCACAGTGAGATACTGCACACCCACTAGAATGGCTAAAATGTGGAAGACTGACAATACCTAGTGTATTGATGTGGATATGGATCAGTTCGAATGCTCATACATCACCAATGGGTAACAGTTTTCCACTTTCTTGTAAATTTAATATAAACTTACCAAATGGCCCAGCAGTTCCAGTTCTACTCCATGTCTTTATCCAAGAAAATGAAATCCTGTGTTCACACAAAGACTTATACACTGATATTCATGACAGTTTAACTCATAATGGCCCCAAACTGGAAAAACACCAAGTATGCATCAACAGGGAAATGGATAAATAATGGTACATCCATGTAAAGTAATACTCCTTAGCAATAAAAAAAAAAGAATGAACTACACATGGAACAATATGGATGAATCTCAAAAATGTTATGCCTATGTGAAAGAAGCTAGACATGAAAGACTATATTTTATGATTCCATTATACGAGATTCTATAAAGGGCAATTTTATATATAGGGTAGGCAGATCAGTGGTTGCTGAGGGACGTTGTGGTAGTGGGGGGGAGTAAACTATGCAGGGAAATAGACAAAGAGCTGAATTAACCAAAAACTGCAAAGGAAGGAAGGAAGGAAGGAAGGAAGGAAGGAAGGAAGGAAGGAAGAAGGAAGGAAGGAAGAAGGAAGGAAGGAAGAAGGAAGGAAGGAAGAGAAAGGAGGAAGGAAGGAAGGAAGAGAAAGAAAGAAAAGAAAAGAAAAGAAAAAAGAAAAGGTATAGGCAGCATGTGCAAAGACCCTGAACTGGAAAAGAAGATTGGTTTTTAGTGGACTATTGTGACAAAGAGGGTAAATGGTGAGTGATGAGGTTGGAGAGGTAAATAAGGGCCAGATCATGTAGAGTCGGGTCCTTAAGAACTTGAGAAAGAATGGACTCTAGAGCACAAGGTGAGACTTAGTTTAGTGATGAGGCAGAAGAAGGAAAAGCTCGGGCAAATGAAGTTGGCCTGGTTGTTGGAAGGTGAGAGTTTGTATCAGATGTTTTCCTGTTCTCTTAAATTTATTCTCTCTCTCTCTCTCTCTCTCTCTCTCTCTTTCTCTTTCTTTCTATAAGGTCAGGCTATCACTTAAGGGGTGGGGAGGGGGTTGCGGTAGAAGAAGTTTGAGGGCACAGACGTGAAAGAATTCTTCTGGGAGAGACAGAGGAGGGAATATCTACCACTAAAACTTAAGATGACTGAGGCACCAGTGATGCTCATCTGAGGTTTGGGAACGTGCATTTAAAGTGAAACCAGTTATGGGGCACCTGCGTGGCTTAGTTGATTAAGCATCTGACTTTGGCTCAGGTCATGATCTCACAGCGAGTGAGTTGAAGCCCAGAGTCAGGCTCTGTGCTGACAGCTCAGAGCCTGGAGTCTGCTTTGGATTCTGTGTCTCCCTCTCTTTCTGCACCTCCCCCGCTCACATTCTGTCTCTCTTTCTCAAAAACAAATAAACATTAAAAAAAAATTAAATAAAAATAAAGTGAAACCAGTTAGCGTGGTCATGTGGTTCTTTCTTTTGCAAAATTTAGCTGGAGTAGATAGATGGTAGGGGCCATCAGGATTGAGGTTTTGCCTGGCAAAGTGATGAAGGGAGAGATGGAGTGAAATTATTTGGGAGTCGTTTTCAAGGTGGACCAAGAAATCTAGGCTAAAAAAAGAGGGAAATGGAATTAGGAAGGGGTTGATGAACCGTGAGAAAGTGATGCAGTCACTGAGTGGACAGAGAACACAGAATTTTTTGAGTTGGAGCTACTTTTGCAAGTGAAATGGTAGGATAGGAAGAAGTGTGGTCTTGGGGTAACTTTGAGGTTTCTGAAATGGAGGCCCATTTGTTGAGAGAGAGAATTCAGGAGCAGGTTAGAGGGTAATATGATGAGTTCAGTTTTGGAAGGCTGTGTTTGAGGAACTCATGGGATGTACCAATAGCATTTGGATATACAGATCTGAGAGATGTAGGCTATAAATAGAGATAGAGTCATTATCAGCACAGAAATGAAAATTGAAACATGGTGATGTAAGAGATTATCACAGGGAATTTGTGGGATAAGAGAAGGGGAGGCTGTTTAGTTTCCTTTGTGCAGAATCAGAATGGTTGTGGTGGCTGGTGGTGTTTTGTTTTGTTTTCTCCCTTTAGTATTCTGTCTTCTTTTCCAAATAAATCCTAGTAAATACAATGCAGAATCGTAAGGTTTTAAGTCCTGGTTTTGCCACTTCCTACTATGCCTTGAGCAGGTGAATTTCTGAACCTCAGTTTCTCATCTGTTAAAAATAGTTCATCAAGAGAATGAGAAGACAAGTCAGACTGGGAGAAAATACTTGCAAAAGACATATCTGATAAAGGACTATTATTCAAAATAAACAGAGAACTCTAGGGCGCCCATGTGGCTCAGATTAAGCATCCGACTTAGGCTTGGGTCATGATTTCAGGGTTTGTGAGTTCGAGCCCAAGTCGGGCTTTGTGCTGACAGCTCAGAGCCTGAGGCCTGCTTCCAGTTCTGTGTTTCCCTCTCTCTCTGCCCCTTACCCACTCACTCTCTGTCTCTTTCTCTCAAAAGTAAATAAACATTAAAAAAATTAAAAATAAATTAAAAAAATAAGTAACTCTTAAGACTCAACAATAAAATGAACAATTTTGATTGAGAAATAGGCAAAGGCCTTAACAGACACCTCACCAGAGAAGATATGCAAATGGAAAATGGAAAATAAACATATACAAGATATCCCACATTATATGTCATCATGGAAATGCAAATTGATACAACCACATACCCCTACATGCCTACTACAATGGCTAAAATCCGGAACACTGACAACACCAAATACTGGTGACAATGTGGAGAAACGGGAACTCTCATTTATTGCTGGTGGGAATGCAAAATGGTACAGCCATTTTGAAAGTTTCACAGTTTATTACAAAACTAGGTGTACTTTTTCCACGCAAATAGCAATTGCACTGCTTGATATTTACCAAGTTTAGCATAAACTTCTGCACATGGATGTTTATAGTAGCTTTACCTATAATTGCCAAAACTTGAAAGCAACCAAGAGGTCCTTCAGTAAATGAACGAATAAACTATGGTATATCTAGTCAATGGAATATTACTCATCATTTAGAAGAAATGAGCTATCAAGCCATGAAAAGACGTGGAAAAACCTCAAATACATATCACTAAGTGAAAGGAGCCAATCTGAAAATGCTACATACTGTGTAGTTCCAACTATGTAACAATCTGTAAAAGGCAAAAGTATGGAGACCGTAAAAAGATCAGTTGTTGCCACGGGTGGGGGAGTGGAGGAGATGAATAGGCAGAGCACAGAGGATTTTTTAGGGCAGTGAAACTACTCTGTATGCTAGTATAATGGTGGTGGATACATGTAATTAAGTTCTACATTTGTCAAATCCATAGAATACATAAAGCCCAAGAATGAACCGTAATGCACACTAGGGATGTTGGATGATAATGACGTGTCAATGTAGATCCATCCATTTTAAGAAATGTACCATTCTGCTGCAGGATGTTCATAGTGAGGGAAGCTATGTGTATTGGGCTAGGGGATATATGACAACGCTCTACTCAATTTTGCTGTGTATTTAAAACTGCTCTAAAAAATAAAGTCTATTTTTAAAAAAAGGCTGTAATAACAAACTGCATGGAGGCAGGTTAAGTAACTCAGGATTACTCATCCAAACTCGAAATCACTCAGTTAATATTCTTAAAATTCATAGGCCTTTATTTTCAGTTGTTTGCTGCTGCTTAGTGGGAAGGTTTTGCTTCCCTTCCTCACCTTCCTCACCTCCATCAAGGTTTTTTTTTATAGTAATAGTGAACAATTACAGTCTTTGGAAAAATATAGTTATATCCTAACGAATGTATAATGTACGTGTCTGGATTTTTGTATTACCAGGAAGAGAAATGATAAGGGAAAACACCCAGACCCAATAATTAAAAGAAATTTATTTCACTAAGCTAAAAAATATTTGAATCTCCTTTTAGTTGTATTCCTACCTTGTTTGCTTTTACACCCACGTACCATTTATTTTATACCTTGAAAGCTCTTCAAGTAGATACCAACCAAAGGCGTATTTCAGAGATATTGCAGATTTGGTTCCAGACCACCGCAGTATGAATTCAAATGAATTTTTAGGTTTCCTGGTGCTTGTAAAAGTTATGCTTACACTACACTGTAGTTTATTAAGTGTCCAATAGCACTATGTCTAAAAAATGTACATACCTTAATTTTAAAATAACTTACTGCTTTAAAAAATGCTAACCAGGGGCGGCTGGGTGGCTCAGTTGGTTAAGCGGCCGACTTCGGCTCAGGTCAAGATCTCGCGGTTGGTGAGTTCGAGCCCCACGTCGGACTCTGTGCTGACAGCTCAGAGCCTGGAGCCTGTTTCCGATTCTGTGTCTCCCTCTCCCTGACCCTCCCCCGTTCATGCTTTGTCTCTCTCTGTCTCAAAAATAAATAAACGTTAAAAAAATTTTTTTAATTAAAAAATAAATAAAAAATGCTAACCATCATCTGAGCTAGTCATAATCTTTTTGAGGGTCGGGGGAGTGTAATGGCTGCTGACTGAACAGCGTGACAGTTGCTGAAGGTTGGGGTGGCTGTGGGAATTTCTTAAAGTAACACAAGAGTGAAGTTGCTGCATTGACTGACTCCCTTTCACGAATGATTTCTGTAGCATGTGATGCTGTTTTATAGCATTGCATCCGCAGTAGAACTTCTTTCAGAATTGGAGTCAATCCTTTCAAACCCTGCTGCTGCTTTATCGACTAAGCTTCCGTAATATCCTAAATCCTTTGTTGTCAATTCAAGAATCTTCACAGCGTCTCCATCAGGAGGAGATTCCATCTCAAGGAACCACTTTTATCATGAGAGACTACAGCAATGCAGTCACATCTTCAGGCCCCACTTCTAGTTCTCTTGCTGTTTCCACCACATCTGCAATTGCTTTCTCTGATGAAGTCTTGAACCCCTCAAGGTCATTCATGAGGGTTGGAATCAACTTCTTCCAAACTCCTGTTCATGTTGGTATTCATGAATCTGAAGCATTCATGAATCTGAATGCTTTTCATGGCATCTGGAATGGTGAATCCTTTCCAGAAGATTTTCACTTTTCTTTGCCCAGATCCGTCAGAGAAATCACTATCTGTGGCAGCTTTAGCCTTATGATATGTATTTCTTTTCCTTTAAAAAAATTTTTTTTAAAACATTTATTTATATTTGAGAGACAGAGAGACACAGAGCATGAGCAGAAGAGGGGGAGAGATAGAGAGGGAGACATAGAATCCGAAGCAGGCTCCAGGCTCTGAGCTGTTTGCTAGCACAGAGTCCGATGCGGGGCTCGAACTCACAAACTGCGAGATCATGACCTGAGCCGAAGTCCGACGCTCAACCGACTGAGCCACCCAGGTGCCCCTGAAATGTATTTCTTGAGTAATAATAATTGAAAGTCAAAATTACCCTTTGATCCATGGGCTGCAGAATGGACATTGTGTTAGCAGACATGAGAATAACTTAAAAAAATTTTTTTTAAATGTTTTTATTTATTTTTGACACAGAGAGAGACAAAGCACGAGTGGGGGAGAGGCAGAGAGAGAGGGAGACACAGAATCTGAAGCAGGCTCCAGGCTCTGAGCCTGACGTGGGGCTCGAAATCACGGACCGTGAGATCATGACCCGAGCTAAAGTCAGACACTTACACAACTGAGCCACCCAGGCGCCCCAGACACGAGAATAACTTTAATCGTATTGTACATCTCATTCAGAGCTCTTGGGTGACCAGATACATTGTCAGTGAGCAATAATATTTTCAAATGAATCTTTTTTTCTAAGCGGTAGATCTCAGCAGTGGGTTTAAAATGTTCAGTAAGCCATGTTATAAACAGATGTGCTGTCATCCAGGCTTTCTTGTTTCATTTATAGAGCTCAAGCAGAGTAGATGTTGTATCATCATTAAAGGCCTAAGGATTTTCAGAATGGTAAATAAGCATTGGCTTCGGCTTAAAGTCACCAGCTGCATCTCTCCCTAACAGGAGAGTCAGCCTGTCCTTTGAAGCTTTGAAGCCCAGGCATTGACTTCTCTCTAGCTATGAAAGTCCTCAATGGGATCTTTTTCCAATATAAGCTTGTTTCGTCTACATTGAAAATCTGTTTAGTGCAGCCACCTTCATTAATTATTTTAGCTAGAGCTTCTGGATGACTCGTAGCTTCTATGTCAGCACTTGGATGTTATCAAGACAGCTTCTTTCCTTAAACCTCATGAACCAACCTCTGCTAGCTTCCGACTTTTCGTCCGCAGCTTCCTTAAGTCTCTCAGCCTTCATAGAATTGAAGAGAGTTAGGGCCTTGCTCTGGATTGGGCTTTGGCTTAAGGGAATATTGTGGCTGCTTTGATATTCTCTCCAGACCACTAACACTTTCTCCGAATCAACAACAAGGCTCTTTCGCTTTCTATCATTTGTGTGCTCACTGGGGTAGCACTTTTACTTTCCTTTAAGAACTTTTCCTTTGCAGGGACAAGTTGGCTGACCAGCACAGGAGGACTAGCTTTCCCCTATCTCAGCTTTGGACATGCCTTCCTCACTTCTAGCTTTTCAGTTAAAGGGACAGACATGCCACTCTTCCTTTCACTTGAACACTTAGAGGCCATTGTAGGGTTGTCCACTGGCTTAGTTTCAATATTGTTGTATCTTGGGAAATAGGGAAGCCCAAGGAGAGGGAGAGAGACAGAAGAATAGCCAGTCAGTGGAACAGTCTGAACACATACATCTATCAATTAACTTCACCACCTCATATGGGTGTAGTTCTTGGCACCCCAAAACAATTACAGTGATAGCATCAAAGATCACTGATCACAGATCACCATTAACAAATATAATAATAATGAAAAGATTCGAAATATTGCAAGAATTACCAAAATGACCCAGAGACACAAGTGAGCAAATGCTACTGGGAAAATGACACTGATAGACTTGGTTGCCACAAAGTTCCACAAGCAGCCACGAGGTTGCCACAAACCTTCAGTCTGAAAAATGCAACGTGTGGCAAGGGCAATAAATCAAAGAGTAAAACAAGGTATACCTTGTACATTAATCTATTTTGAATACCAGGGCCTCCATCCTCTGTTTTTCCAAAACAATTTCTGAAAAGATGGGGAAGGGATATTGGGTTAGAACCATGTACACAAAAGAGGCTATAAAACTAAGGTGAAATGGGGAGCCTGGGTGGCTCAATCGGTTAAGTGCCTGACTTCGGCTCAGGTCATGATCTCGCGGTTCATAAGTTCGAGCCCTACGTTGGGCTCTGTGCTGACAGCTCAGAGCCTGGAGCCTGTTTCGGATTCTGTGTCTCCCTCTCTCTCTACCTTCCGTTCTCTCTCTCTCTCAAAAATAAATAAACATAAAAAAAATGTTAAACTAAGGTGAAGTAATTGGTTAGCTTCTCACTGGTGGATACTCTCACTTCATTTTTTGTTGTATGCACATGGGGGGGGGTGGATATGACAAAAGTCATTTTTTCCCCAAAAAAGCATAATAACTTATACTTCTGGACATCCATAGATGTTCTCACACATGTTTGAAATGTCATATATAGAAGAATGATCAGTACAACATTATTGTGGTGATATACAAATAGTAAAAGATAGGGAATAATCTAAATATTCATTGGTAGGGGAATGATTTAAATAAATATTGTTATATCCATAAAATGGAATAATATGCAGAAGTTAAAAAAGAATGAGGTAGCTCTATACATACTGATATGGAACAATCTTCAAGATAATGTTGAGAGAAGGAAAAGGTGTAGAGCTGTATGTATAATATGTTGTTTATATAGAAAAACAAAGAATACCCCCCCATACATATATGTGCGTGCGTGCATGTGTGCGTGTATGCTTTTATGCAAAGATATTTCTGGCAGAATGCCCAAATAAGAGAATTTCTCCAAGGATAAGCAGGTGCTGAAGGAAAGGGTAGAGAGACTTCCTTTTCACAATATGCTTTTTATATCCCTTGGACTTTGTGCCATGAACCTTTGCTACCTAGTTAAGAACAAACGAACAATCCAGATCTTAAAACCTATCTTATAAGATTGTTCTGAGGATTGAATGATTCATGTATGTAATTTATTGCAGTAATGCCACCGTATAGTAAATATATAATAAATAATAGCTTTTGTTCTTATTCTTTTCCCTCCAATTCCACAGATACTGTTTTGAAGATTCCCAGGGTTAATTTTCTTCACTTAGGCCAATTTGGAGTGTCAATTTAAATGGATCTATGAACCTTTGAAATTGTATACCAAATTTTGTGTAAATATATACAGGTACCAGACTCTCTAAATTGTAGATAGAGGGTCTGAGACTTTCATCAGATTTTTTTAAGTTTATTTTTTGAGAGAGAGAGAGAGAGAGAGACCGCGTGGGAACAGGGAAAGGGGCAGAGACAGAAGGGGACAGAGGATCCAAAGCTGGCTGTGCTGACAGCAGAGAGCCCAATGTGGGGCTTGAATTTACAAACTGAGAGATCATGTCCTGAACTGAAGTTGGACTTGAGCCGCCCAGGAGCCCCTCCATCCGATTTTCTAAGGAGGGTCTCGTGGCCCAAAAAAGTTAAGACACATTGGTTTAAGCCATTTTGTTACTTCATGTCTCTTTCTACTAGAAGGCTCTGTCAAATAGTTTCCTCTTTGTAACTAGGAAGAGGCTATGGCTGGTATTTTTTACTCATGACTTTGTCTTTTATGTCTCTCTTTTCTAATTATGTCGTGTTTTAGGTAAGTAATTTAAATTCTGTGGATCCCTATCTTAGCTATAAAATGAAATGATTGATTTGGATAAACTCACAGGTACCCTTCATCCTGAAAATGTTATGATTCTATGTAGGTTTCTTATGTATGGACTTTAAAAATTAGAAGTATTGTCATAAACCAAGAAAATCCCTTATGCTAGGAATAACCCTTAGGTGGAGACTGAAATCTGAAATAAGGGGTGAAATTGGAGGTTTTGTGCTCACATATGTGAAAACACATGCAAGCCTGATCCCAAGCTGAAATGCCGTGAAGATGCTCTTACGGCTCTGTGAGACAGAGATGACATCTCTGTAGAGCCTCTTCCTTCTTAAGAACTATTCTCTGCTTTATATTATGAGTAAGGGAGAAAAGTAGATATAACCCTGAGAGTTGTAGTTCTGTGCTAATACGAATTGCCTGGGACATTATTGATCATTATCTGTTACTGGCTGATTTTCATAAATTAGAATTATTCCCTCCTAGTTTGACTTTAGCCTGCACACTTTAATTCCGTTGTACTTTTGATTATGACACTGTTACACAACCCAATTACTCAGAATCATTTATCCCACATTTATATGTAGTCAGTTGTATTTACTTTTGTGTATTGCTTCAAAAGGCTTTATAGGGGATGGGATTCTTGACCTACAAGGTAGTCCAGGGTTAGTAAGAGTTTATTCAACAAGCATGGGAGGATACAAGCATTTCAGATAAGAGTATAAAGGTGTCTAGATTCGCGTCTTTGTTCTGCCTCTTACTAGTTGTGATCTCGTCAGTTATTTAGCCTATTCATACTTCAGTTTTTTCAGTTGCCAAGTGGTAATAAAAGCACCCACCTCATAAGTTATTGTAAGGGTTAAATGAGTTAATACATGCCAAAACTGCATAGTATTTGGAGTGTAGAAAGCATTCAATAAATGTAGTCCTTTTTTTCTTAATGTTGTTCTTAAAGGCATGGAGATATGAAGCAAGCACCATGGCAGTTTTGGAGGCTTAAGGAATTAGGTATAATTTATTATTTCTTCAAGACCCAAATCTTCTTTCCCAGTGAAGTCTTCCCAAATTCTGCAGGCGTTGAGCAGTGTTCCTGCAGCTCTTTGGTTGTTATTGTAATGTCTCTTGCTACTGAACTACTAAGCCTTCCATGGCAGAAGTTGTATACTTTCAACACATATATATTGAATATCTGTATGTATCAGATATTATGGTAGGTGAACAATACAGATGAGGTCCCTGCCTTCTTGAAACTTAAATTCTAGAAGGTGAAAACAAATAAAATAAAGAAGTAATTTCAGATAGTAATAAGTAATTGAAGAAAAGAAAATAAGATAATGGTTTAGAGTGATGGGGCAGGGCCAGATAGGATAATCAGGGAAGGCCTTGAAGAGCTGAGACGTTGGAAAGTAAACTCCTTGCACTGTAACACTTTTTATACCTCAACTCCACCCACTTACAATCTTGATTGTCTTGATTGTGTTCTTGGTCATTTCCTTCAGGTTACCTTAAAATGGTAATTGCTAAATTTAGTTTGTACATAGATTCCATATTTATTGGTGTCCAGCTTTAGCTCTTCTGCTTTTCCTTTCTTTCTCCACAAGAGTGAGCCCTTGGGTTGACTGTTTTTAATCTAGCTAGACATTATTCTTTATCTGTCCATATTTTAATTTGATACACACAGTACTACCATCCCTGACATTCATCTTAGGATTATGCGCTGTTCACTTCTTTGTTATACTCTCTCAGTAAGTAATAAGTTTGAAACAAGCTTCATTGTAAGCACTAGGGATTTGTTAGTTGCCATAATAGATGATCTTTAGGGGCGCCTGGGTGGCGCAGTCGGTTAAGCGTCCGACTTCAGCCAGGTCACGATCTCGCGGTGATCTTTAAATTCTAGTCAATTCAGAGATTTCCTAATATTATTGACAATAAAAACTTTTGCTGGAGAGAATCTAGTGCTTCCAAAGCTAGGTTGTACCTGGTAATTGTCATGCTGTCTTTTTGCCATGTGCTTAGTAGTGGCACAATGATGACTTTCAAATCACTCTTCGTTTGAGAGTTCATCTCTTCTGCTATCTCCCACAATCAAAATATACTTGATAATTTTGGTGACTGCTTTAAGGGGTCTCTGTTGCACTTAGAGAGGTAGGATTCAGTTTCTTCAATTGAAAGACCTCATCGGAGGAGTGTGTCAAAGTGTATCCTATAAAGAGACTAAGTTCCTTGGATTCTGCATTGAGGTGTGGAGCAAATAGATAAGGAATTGAATAGAATTGTTGATTTTCAGAATTAAGAGCCAGTTTTCTTCCAAGATTACTTTGCATAGATCCCATAGTGATAATATTTTTCTTTTTTTTTAATTATTTTTTTATAATGTTTTTATTTATTTTTGTGACAGAGAGAGACAGAGCATGAGCAGGGGAGGGGCAGAGAGAGAGAGAGAGGGAGACACAGAATCGGAAGCAGGCTCCAGGCTCTGAGCTGTCAGCACAGAGCCTGATGCGGGGCTCGAACCCACAGACTGTGAGATCATGACCTGAGCCGAAGTCGGACGCTTAACCGACCGAGCCACCCAGGCGCCCCGTGATGATCTTTTTCTGAATGCCCATTCCTTCTATTGTTTTCTAGACAGTATAGGAAAAAAAAAAAAGAGTAGAAGATCTCAGAATCAGATCTCAACCATTGGATCTCTGGGCTTTCACATTGCAGTGGCCTTGTTTCTCTGTAGGTTTGGAATTCACATAGAAGGGTTACAAGGAATTTTTTCTTTTTCTTCTTCTTCTCAATTACCTTTCTGAATTGGAATTAAAGGAGATTCTTACTATTTTTAGAATAGGCCCCTTTACTGTCTACTAATTATTTCAACAACACTTATAATTCCTAAGTAGACTCTACCTCTAGTCCTAAAGGTTTATCTTTCTGTTCTGTTCACTTTCTCATTTGTGG
The DNA here is from genome assembly GCF_022837055.1 of Prionailurus viverrinus. Taxonomy (NCBI): domain Eukaryota; kingdom Metazoa; phylum Chordata; class Mammalia; order Carnivora; family Felidae; genus Prionailurus; species Prionailurus viverrinus. Next base: position 146,111,559 of record NC_062562.1, read on the forward strand.
TTTTTCTGGAAAAGCTCAGGATAACTGTCATCTAAGTAGTGTTTGGGGGTCATTTCATGTTTATATTGGGTCAGTATTCATGTGCAACATTTTAAAGCATTCATCTTGTGTCTGTTGAAAATATTCAATTCCTTTTTCTTTAAATTATAAATAACTAGTTTCAAAATGATGGTGTAACTGGCGCCATAATACTTCAAAAATATTCTGTTGTGTATATTTACCATGAATAGCACGGAATAATGTATAGAATTGTTGAATCACTATATTGTACACCTGAAACTAACATAATACTGTATGTTAACTATACTGGAATTAAAAGTTTTTTTTACAAAGTTTAAATTTCTCAAGATCCTCTAGAGGGCACGGTAAAAAAAAAATTCTGTTTCATAAGACAAAATAAGATACATTATTACTATATATTATACTATAGATGGCATAGTATAGGTGATGGGTTGAAAATATGAGTCTTCTAATTTCCTTTTTGAAAGCAAACAATTCATCCTTAAATATAAAATATAAATAAATTTTCATTTATTTTACAGTATTATTAAATTATAAAATAGTAATGGTTTTAAATAAAATTTTCAAATTTAGAAAAGTTGAAAAAAGTTTTTTGAATATTATTTTGAAATAAGTCAGTAATATTTTCTTATTATTTGTGTTGGTACATAAGCACAAGGAAATCTTTGGGATTTAAAAAAAAACTAGTTTATTGGATGATAATGAAGTTACCAAGATTCATAGCAAGTATAACTGAAGATATACAGTAGGAGCATAATAGAAGTAATGAGCTACAAATTGTCTTTACATTCCCTTAAACATGCCAAGGTCTTTCTTACATTGGAGTCTTTGCAATTACTATTTCTTTCCTTTCGTATAGTAAACTTTCTCTCATTCTTCTGGTGCTAGCTCAAGTGTTATCATCTCAAAAATACTTTCCTTGATTATCCTATCAAAGGTAGTTTCTTCCTTTTATACTTTAGCCTCTTGGTCATTTCCTTGATAGTATTTACCATAAATGTAACTATTTCATCTAGTTGTTTACTTATTTTTTGTCCATCTCCCTTATTAGGAAAAGTCAGTGAGTAAGTGTAGATATGTTGTGCCTATGGGAACATCATAGAGTAAAGCCATCGGGTAGGTCATTGTCCATTTTGAACTGAAGATCAGAGAGATGTTAGATTTTTTTGGAAGTTGCCTGCACATTATTTGTAAATGAAGCCATGGTTATGGGTAAGAGAATGTTTTGAATGAAGAGGAAACAGAGATTAGTATCTTCAAGAACTCCTACATTTAGGGGGCCCAACATGAAAGAATAAAAAAGTTACAGAGGAAACTGAAAAGGAAGATATCTAGGAGATCAAAGAAAAGATGGGTATAATAGTATAATGTCACAAAAGCCAAGGGGAGAGAGTCTTTCAAGGAAAAGGTATTAACAGCATCCAGAGATAAAATAAGCCGAGAAATCTCCATTAGATTTAGCAACAAGGACGTCGTGACCTCAGCACAAATAGTCTTAGTGGGTTGTCAGGAGCCAGACTTTAGCACATTGAGGAGTGAACTGAAAGTAAATTGGGTCTATGGTAAGCTTAGAAAGCCAAGGAGTTTGGCTCTGGAGGTAAGTAAGAGAGTAGTAGCTGAAAGGTAGAAAGTGAGATGATTTATTTATTTTTTGGGATAGGAGAAACCTAAACATATTTTGTGCTGATGAGAAGAAGTCATAGAGGGTGAAAGATCAAAGAAATAGGAATGAAAGGGGATGATTGATAGGGAACAGGCCCTGAGGAGGTGAGAGAGAACTTGATCCAGAGCACTGGTTCGAAAGATTAAATTTAGATGGTATATCAGTCTGTTCAGGTTGCCACAACAAAATACCACAGACTCGGTGGCTTGAACAACACAAATATATTTTCTCATGGTTCTGGGGCCTACAAATCCCAGATCAAGGGGCTGTCAGGGTTGGTTTGTGGTAAAGCCTCTCTTTCTGGTTTATAGACAGCTGCCTTTTCCCTGTGTCCTCACATTGCCTTTCCTTTGTGTGCTGCAGAGAGAGAGTGTTCTCTGGTGTCTTTTCCTCTTCTTATAAGGACAGTGATTCCATGAGATTCACACTCCATCTTTAGTGACCTCATTTAACTCTAATTACTTCCCTAAAGGCTTTATTTCCATCGAATCACAGTGGGAGTTAGGGCTTCAACATATGAATTTGGGGGGATACAATTTAGTCCATAACAGATGGGAAGAGAGAATTCTTTTCCAGTGAGACAGGAGGGAGGTAAGAAAAGACAGATGTGGGTGAGGTTGTCAAGAAGTTGAAAAAAGTGTTCCCCATCTAGTGGTTTTAGTTTTCCCTGTGAAATAGGAATAAAAATAATGTACCGAGAGTGAGGGATAGATGTTATAATTGGACATTTGAGAAGAGTAGAGAACATTTGACAGCTGGTATGGAGATGTGAAGAAAGGGCTGAATAGTGGAACATGGCAGAATTACCAGGTTTTATTGACCTGTGTGCCTGAGTGGTTTTTAGCAGCAGAACAGCCCAGGCATGGGCATAAATGTGTGGTAGCAAGAGTCTTGCATGTCTGAATATGGTCCCTTGTGAGTCTTCATTGCGTAAAACCTTCTCTTGCAACCAGGTATAGGCTCTTGTTAACACTACAAGGTCCGCATTGCTTTAAGAAGATTGAATTCTCTTCTACTTTCTCGGTCACTGCCACGTTTGACAGAAGATTTTGACTAGAGTATCTATCTTGTAGAGGATTACGGTTAGAAGCAAAATCAAGGTGATTTGTGGACCTCATGAGTATTTACAGGCAAGCATTTGGAGGCAAGAATTGACTCATAACTTGTAAAATCAGAGCAAATTTGCCTTGGAATCATTTGGAGCAAGTGAATGCAACAGCACAGTTGATCCCCATTATTCTCAGATACTGTATTTGCAAATTTGCCCCCTTGCTAAAATTTATTTGTAACCCCAGAGTCAATACTGTTGGTCCTTTCAGTGGTTATTCATGGACATGTGTAGAGTGGAAAAAACTTTGAGTCACCTGACATGTATGTTCCCAGCTGAAGTCACACAAGGCAGTGCCCTGCCTTCTTGTTTAAGCTCTCATGCTCAGATCCAAGGGTCCTTTTCATGGTCTGCTTAGTGCTGTGGTTTTTCAATTTCGTGCTCTTTCTTGGTAATTTCACTGTTTAAAATGTCCACCAAATGTACTGGTGAAGTGCTATCTAGTGTTCTTAAGCACAAAAAAGGCTGTGATGTGCTTTGTAGAGAAAAAAAAATGTTCGGTTAGTTTCATGCAATCATGAGTTGGAGTGCTGTTGGCTGTGAGTTCAGTGTTAACGAATCAAGAATATATAAGGTTTCTTTTTTTTATTAATCAATTAGTTTATTTGTTAGAGAGAGAGAGAGAAAGTGAGGCAAGGGCAGAGAGAGAGAGGGAGAGGGAGAGAGAATTCTAACCAGGCTCCACACCACCAGCACAGAGCCCAACACGGGGCTCGAACTCATGAACCGTGAGATCATGACCTGAGCTGAAGTAGAACACGTAACCGACTGAGCAACGCAGGTGCCTCTATAAGCTTTCTTTAAACAAAAACACACTCAAAACAGGGTTACCTATTAATCATTTGATGAAAATGTCATGACCATAGGCTCACAGGAGCCTAATCCTGTATTTCCCATAAAAGCAATGCTTCAACATTGGCTGCCTCAGTGTTTGCAGTGACTTTATAAAACAGAAGTACTGCAAATAGTGAGAATCTACTATATTTTATATATTCTTTTCTCCAAACTTTAAAGTACCTTATAGACATTAACTCATTCATCAGTACAACTTCAAAAATTGGCTGCTAGAAAGCGGGTTATTTGTTATATGGAGGATGGCAGTGGGGTTGGGAGGCAACCCACTTAGTAGGTTCTCTCTCTCTCTTTTTTTTAATATTTATATTTGAGACAGAAAGAGAGACAGAGCACAAGTGGGGGAGAGGCAGAGAGACGGAGACAATCTGAAGCAGGCTCCAGGCTCTGAGCTGTCAGCACAGGGCCTGATGCGAGGGCTTGAACCCATCTTGAGCCACAAGATCATGACCTGAGCCGAAGTCGGACGCCACCCAGGCACCCCAATAGGTTTTCTTTAATGACAATTTTAGGACAATTTTTGCTTCTTATTAGGAATCTCTTAAATATTATAATACTCTGTCCTTGGATCTAAAAAGATCTGCTTCCTAATCATGGTCATGTTTGATTGATTTGCTTTGGAACTCATTAGAATATTCCTTATTTGACTTTCATGAGGAAAGGTAAAAAGGCAAAATAATTTGTAAAGCAGTTAGAACTTTTTGGCAGCAAAATGCCAGGTAGGAAAAATAATCATAGTGGTTATTTTCACAGACATAAAGCAGTAATGATGTAAGTTGTTGAATGTATGGAATTTGCATGTGCTATGTTGGCAATGACTGCCTGTGCGTGTGTGTGTGTGTGTGTGTGTGTGTGTGTGTGTGTGTGTAGAATATGAACTTTCCTCCCTTCAACTCTGTGTCCAGATTGTCTAGATCCAGCTAGTTCTTTTATATACTTTCTTAAATTTGTCCTTTCATTTTCATGTAATTGTAGTCTAGAAATCCAGACTTTAACCGTCTTCAGGGTTGACCTTAAAGTTGTCCTCAATTCTTTCAGCCACATTCTCTCTTGAATGCATCTTCTCTAAGCATATTTTTATCATATGATTCTGCTGAGATATTACTGCCCTACTTAGAAACTTTCTGTGGCTGCTAGTTGTCTATTTTTAAATTACTATAAACCAGTTATCTCTTAATGCTTCACAATTCTCCTATAGCTCTTCTCCCCCACCCCCTTAATTGATGTTATTATGTCATAATTCATTGTTAGGGGGGCCTTAGATGTGAATTCCCTCTTTCTGTAACAAAGAAAGAAGTATTCCTTATCCTAACTAAGAACAGTTTCTCCACTTGTGCCCTGGGTCCCATTCTGTCTTCTTCTCTTCTCAGAGACTTTTTTTTCTCAATTTACCCATAAGGTTGTCAGATTTGACAACAACAACAACACAAAACACACAGTTAAATTTTAAATTCTGATAACAGCAAATAATTTTTAGTATAAGCATGTGCTGTGCAATACTTAGGACACATTTTTGTTGAAAAATTATTTATTGTTTATTTGAAATTCAAATATAACTGGTATCCTGAATTTTATCTGGCAACCTTATTTGTCTCTCTTTCCTTTTTTACACTTCTGAACACACACACACACACACACACACACACACTCATTTTCATCCTCCCCCTCTGTTGGATCATTTCTTTCAGAGTTCACTCAAGCTCTAGTAACCATCTTGTTAAACAAAAGCGCACAGGCATGTGCGTGCACACACAAACACACAACACACACTCATACACACACAAAATCAATCACTTCCTTTGACTTATAATCCTTTAGTTATTTCCACATCTCTCTGCTCTGTTTCACAGCTCAGTTTTTCAAAATACTTGTCTGTTCAAACTGCCTCTCCTACTTAACTTCCTGGTCATTCTTCAATTTTCCCTAATCCTGCTTTCACCCCCTCCCCCCCATCACTCCCCCAAATCACCAGAAACCTCCATGCTGCCTAATCCTAAAAACTGTTCTCAGTGTCATCTTACCAAAGTTCCCAGCAGTATTTGAAATAGCTGATCACTCTTTCCTTTTTGAAATAATCCCTTTTCTTAATTTCAGTGACACCATTTCTCTTTGGATTTTTCCTCTTACTTTTCTAGTGACTTCTTTTCAAATTTCAGCTGCTGGCTTTTCTTATTCTACCCTGGTGGATCAGGGCTCAGATGTGGCTCCTGTTTGTTTGTTTGCCTTTTCCCCCTCACTAGGCAATTTTAGCATTCCCATCATTTTATATATTTGTGTGTACATGGAATTTAAATTACAGAAATGGAAGAAATCAGTAACTCAATTTTATGCTTCCAACCCAGACTTTCCTCTGAGCTCCAGACTCTATTCAATTGCTATTTCTTTTTTTTTTTTTTTTTTCAACGTTTTTTATTTATTTTTGGGACAGAGAGAGACAGAGCATGAACGGGGGAGGGGCAGAGAGAGAGGGAGACACAGAATCGGAAACAGGCTCCAGGCTCTGAGCCATCAGTCCAGAGCCCGACGCGGGGCTCGAACTCATGGACCGCGAGATCGTGACCTGGCTGAAGTCAGACGCTCAACCGACTGTGCCACCCAGGCGCCCTCAATTGCTATTTCAATCCCACTTGTCTGTCTCATAGACATCTCAAACTTAACTTGACCAAGATTAAGTCTTGATATTCTTCTCATAAGTATTTCCCCTCATTCTTCTCCACTTTAATCAATAGCATCCCTATTTAACCAGTCGGTTGAGCCAGAAACCTGATGGTCATTCTTGATATCTTCCTCAAACTTTACATTCAGTCTGTTCTCAAGTCCTGTTGAATCAACCACCAACATATGTCTCAAATCCATTCACTACCATTCATCTAATCTAAGCCACCATCATCTCTCATATATTTTAATGACCTTTTTTTAATTTTATTTTTTAAAATTTACATCCAAATTAGTTAGCATATAGTGAAACAATGATTTCAGGAGTAGATTCCTTAGTGCCCCTTACCCATTTAGCCCATCCCTCCCTCCCACAACCCCTCCAGTAACCCTCAGTTTGTTCTCCATATTTATGAGTCTCCTCTGTTTTGTCCCCCTCCCTGTTTTTATATTATTTTTGTTTCCCTTCCCTTATGTTCATCTGTTTTGTCTCTTAAACCCCTCATATGAGTGAAGTCATATGATTTTTGTCTTTCTCTGACTGAGTCATTTCACTTAGCATAATACCCTCCAGTTCTATCCATGTAGTTGCAAATGACAAGATTTCATTCTTTTTGATTGCCGAGTAATACTCCATTGTGTGTGTGTGTGTGTGTGTGTGTGTGTGTGTGTGTGTGTATACACACACACACACATATACACATACATACCACATTTTCTTTATCCATTCATCCATCGATGGATGTTTGGGCTGTTTCCATACTTTGGCTATTGTTGATAGTGCTGCTATAAACATGGAGGTGCATGTGTCCCTTCGAAACGGCACACCAGTATCCCGTGGATAAATGCCTAGTAGTGCACGTGCTGGGTCGTAGGGTAGTTCTATTTTTAGTTTTTTGAGGAACCTCCATACTGTTTTCCAGAGTGGCTGTACCAGCTTGCATTTCCATATTTTAATGACCTTCTAATTAATCTTTCCACCATGTTTATTCAGTTTCTTATCCTTATAGCAGCCATGGTGATCTTTTGAGAACAAAAATCCTTACCAGCTTCCTATTTTTAAAGATTTTATTTTTAGGGGCGCCTGGGTGGCGCAGTCGGTTAAGCGTCCGACTTCAGCCAGGTCATGATCTCGCGGTCCGTGAGTTCGAGCCCCGCGTCAGGCTCTGGGCTGATTGATGGCTCAGAGCCTGGAGCCTGTTTCCGATTCTGTGTCTCCCTCTCTCTCTGCCCCTCCCCCGTTCATGCTCTGTCTCTCTCTGTCCCAAAAATAAATAAACGTTGAAAAAAAAAAAAAGATTTTATTTTTAGGCAATCTCTACACCCAACATGGGGCTCAAACTCACAGCCCTGAGATCAAGAGCTGAATGCTCCACTGACTGAGCCAGGCAGGCACCCCACTTCCTATTATTATTACAATAAAATTAAAACCTTTCTGTGTCCTGCAAACCCTGCATGATCAGTCCCTGACTACATTTCCAGTTCCATCTCCCACCACTCTCATTGACAGTGTTCTAATCATACAAAGTAAGAATTTGGTAAAAATGCAGTCTTATTCCCAAGCACTTTGAAAATATTTGTCACTGTAAAGTGCAGAATTTAAAAATTTATGAAAATATTGCCAACCAAACCGGAGTATGCATGAGTAGTTATCTGGAAATGATTGAGATATTTAAGACCAAACATCTAATCTCCCCTGCTCCTTGAAATCTCAGAGGCTTCTTGTTTAATTTTCTATGGCTTTAAACAATACCATTGTATTAACTTGCAGTTTGAGAGGTCAGAAGTCCAAAATGGGTCTCAGTGGACTAAAATCGATATGTTAGGCATCTTACTCAGCTATAAAAATGAATGAAATCCTGCCATTGTGACAAAATGGATGGACTAGGGTGTTATACTAAGTGAAATAGACAGAGTAAGACAAATACCATATGATTTGTGGAATCTAAAAAACAAAACAAACAAAACAAAATGAAACAGAAACAGACTCTTAGATACAAGAAATAAACTGTTGGTTACCAGAAGGGGAAAGGGTTTGGGCAGGTGAAATAGGGGAAGCAGATTAAGAGGTACAAACTTCTTACAATAAACAGTTGTAAAATAAGTAAGTCATGGGGATATAATGTATAGTATGTAGGCAATATAGTCAATAACGTTGTAATAACTTCACATGGTGATAGATGGTAACTAGACTTATTATGGGATCATTTAGTAATGTATAAAAATATTGAATCACTATGATCTACACCTGAAACTGATAGTGTATGTCAATCATACTTTAATAATTTTTCAGAAGGTATCAGTAGGGCTGTATTCCTTCTGAAGGCTCGAGAGAAGAATCTATCTCCTTACCTTTTCCAGCTTCTAGAAGCAGCCAGCATTCCTTGGCTTGTGGCCCCTTCCCCCATCCTCACAACCAGCAGTGTACATCTTCAAATCTGTCTCTGGTTGCCTCCCTCTTCTACTTGTAAGGACTCTTTTGATTATATTGGGTCCACTTGGATTATTTGAGATAATCTCCCCATCTCAAGGTCAGCTAACTAGCACCCTTAATTCCATCTGCAGCCTTACCTTTGCTGTATATTCACAGGCTCTGGAAATTAGAACATGGACATCTTGGCAGGGAATGGGGAGGCATTGTTCTGTCTATGATACATTTTTTTTTCTTTTTCTTTTTCTCTTTTTATAAGAGCAATACATTCTCGTTCCTGAAAAATTAGAAAACAGACCAGAAATTCAGGAGCTGGTTAGGCTCTGATGATTTCTCTCTCTCTTTTTAAAAAACAATTTTTTTAATGTTTATTTATTTTTTGAGAGGTGGGGGGAGGGGCAGAGAGAGAGAGAGGGAGACAGAGGATCCCGAGCAGGATCTGCGCTGACAGCAGAGAGCCCGATGTGGGGCTCGAACTCACAAACCATGAGATCATGACCTGAGATGGTCATATGCCTAACCAACTGAGACACCCAGATACCCCTCTCTCTTTCTTTTTAAATTGAAGTATAGTTGACATACAATGTTAAGTTCAAGTGTACAACATAATGGCTGGACAATTTTATACGTTATGCAATGTTTACCAAGATAAGTGGTGGTGGTAGTTACCATCTGACACCATACAAAGTTATTACAATATTATTGACTATATTCCCTATGTTGTACTTTTCATCCCGTGACTTATTTATTTGTAACTGAAAGTTTAGGCTCTGTTGATCTCTTAATGGAAATAGAGATACTTAGTTCATTTTGATTAAGAAGAGATGGTCTCTTTGGGGTGCCTGGGTGGCGCAGTCGGTTGGGCGTCCGACTTCAGCCAGGTCACGATCTTGCGGTCTGTGAGTTCGAGCCCCGCGTCGGGCTCTGGGCTGATGGCTCAGAGCCTGGAGCCTGTTTCCGATTCTGTGTCTCCCTCTCTCTCTGCCCCTCCCCCGTTCCTGCTCTGTCTCTCTCTGTCCCAAAAATAAATAAACATTGAAAAAAAAAATTAAAAAAAAGAAGAGATGGTCTCTGAACAGTTAAGGTATTTGAAGCACTAGAAAAACTATTAAAAGTCACAAACAAGAAAACTATCTGCCAAGTAAAATAAGACTTTGGGTAGGTAATTTTTCTAGATCTTTGCTTCTTTATCTCTAAAATAAGGAAATCAAGTTAGCTGATCTTTAACATTACTATCTTTACTAATGTATAAAATTGGTATCTCCATTCTACTAAAAATTAATCAAAAGAGATGAATAGATAACATTACAAGAAAAAATATTGGTAACTACCTGAGGTGATAGATGTTAACTAAACTTACTCTGACACTCATTTTGTAACCTATACATATGTCAAATCATTGTGTTGTACGCTTTATAATCATACAATATTATATCAATTATATCTCAATGAAACTGAGCGGGGAGCTAAAAAAAATGAAATCAAAATAGGTGAAAAGATAATATACAGGGGTTTTGTTTCATGGTGTTTTTAAATCTGGTCAATGCATAGCTTTATTCCAGGATTCAGTCAACTACCACCTTCAGGGTCATGAAAGACCAGGAATAACTGAGGAACTACCATAGATTGGAAGAGACTAAGGGAACATGACAACTAAATGCAGTGTGTGATCCTGGATTGGATCCTGCAACTGAAAAAGGACATTCATGGACGAACTTGTGAAATCCAAATAAAGTCTGTGGTTTAGTTAATAGTATCATACCAGTGTTAATTTCTTACTTTTTATAATTGCCCTGGTTTTACAAGATGTTACATTAGAGGAACTTGGGCGAAGTGTATATGGGAATTCTCTGTACTGTTCTTGCTGATTGTTCTAAGTCTAAAATCATTTCAAAATGAAAAGTTTAAAAAAAGACAACAGTAAGAGAGGAAAAGCAAGCCACAGAGTGGGAAATGTTTGCAAAAGACCTAAAACCAGAATATATAAATAACTCATACAAATCAGTAAGGGAAAGACTGACAACCCAATGGAAAAATAGAAAAAAGATTTGAAAAGCCACTCCACATAAAAAAAATATCCAAATGGCCAATAAGTAGATAAAAATGTGTTTGACAGTACACAAAATTTCCAGTTTCTCCACGTTCGAACCCTGTGCTTTGCTGATGGGAATGCTTGTATAGAAAGTGCAATGTGGTTTTTGGTTCCTCAAAATAATAAACAGAAATATAAATATATGTATTTTTAATGTTTATTTATTATTATTTTTTAAATGTTTATTCATTTGTTTTGAGAGAGAGAGGTAGTGCAAGAGGCAGAGGGACAGAGAGAGAGAATCCCAAGCAGGCTCCATACTGTCAGCAGAGAGCCTGACGCAGGGCTTGATCCCACAACCGTGAGATCATGACCTGAGAAGAGATCAAGAGTTGGATGCTTAACTGACTGGGTCACCCAGGCACTTTTCTTTATTGTTTCTGAGAGAGAGAGAGAGAGAGAGAGAGAGAGAGAGAGAGAGAGAGAGCAGAGAAGGGGTAGAGAGAGGGGGACAGAGGATCCAAAGCAGGCTCTATGCTGACAGCAGAGAGCCTGATGCAAAGCTTGAAGTCATGAACCACAAGATCATGACCTGAACTGAAGTCAGAGGGTTAACCAACTGAGCCACTCAGGTGCCCCAAACAGAAATTATTATAATATGATCCAACACTATACCCCCAAAGAACTGAAAGTAGGGGTTTGAACAAGTATTTGCACACCTGTGTTCATAGCAGCACTATTTATAATAGCCAAAATGTGGAGACAACCCAAAAGTCCATCAATGGATGGGAAATGGATAAACAAAATGTGGTATATACATACAATGGAATATTATTATTTGGCCCTAAAAAGGAGTGAAAGTCTTACACATGCTATAATATGGATGGACCTTAAAAACATTATACTAAGTGAAGTATACAAAAGGACAAATATTCTGTGATTCTACTTATATGAGACACCTATGATAATCAAACTCAAAGATACAGAAAATAGAATATTGGTTTCTAGGGGCTGGGGGAAGGAGGAAATGGGGAGTTATTATTTAATGGATATGGGGTAGTGAAAAAGTTCTGGGGATGAATGGTGGTTATGGTTGCATAACAATGTGAATGTGTTTAATGCCATTGAATTGTACACTTTAAAATGGGTAAAATGACAAATGTTATATATATTTTACCACACATACAAAAACAATGTTACAGGCCAATATTCATAACGGACACAGATTCAGAAATCCTCAACGAAATATTAGCCAATCAAATTCCGTACTATAGTAACAACATACATCGTGATCAAGTGGGAAGTATCCTAGAGATGTAAGGATGGTTCAACATCCACAACTCAGTCACTATAGTACATACACCGTATTAACAAAATGAAGGATAAAAATCTTACGATCATCTCAATAGAGGCAGAAAAAGCATGTGACAAAATTAAACATCCATTCATGATGAAAACTCTCAACAAAGTGGATATAGAGGAATTGTACCTCAACATAATAAAGGCCATAAAAAAAACAAAACAAAACTGTGCTCAGTGGTGATGATAGTGGTGGCTGTGAGATGCAGATTGAAATCACAGTGTGCCACCATTACATAGAATGCCTAAAATGTAAAAAGACCAACAATACTGGCAAGGATATGAAGCAACTGGAACACTATTCGCCTGCTGGTAAGAATGGAAATTAGTATACAAATTTTGGCAACTTGTTTGATGTCATCTACCTAGCTGAACATATGCATACCCTCTTACCCAGCGATTACACTCCTAGATAAATACCCAACCAGAAATATCTTCATATGGGCACCATACAACATCTGCAAGAATGTTCATAGCAACATCATTTTTTATGGCCCTCAAACTGAAAACAACCTTCAACAGGAGAATGGATTCAATAAATTATGAGTATTCATGTGATGGGATACTTTCTGGTAATAAAAATAAATGAACTACTGCTAAATGCGACTAACTTGGGTAACTCTTAGAAACCTTTTGAGCAGAAAATGATGATATTTGATGATCTTTGTATCCGGTACAAAAATAGGCAAAACTGATTGGTGTTGATAGGAATCGGGGTAGGGAGGAGGCTAACGACTGAGAGGGAACATGAGGCAAGGCTGTTGGGTGCTGGTAATGTTCTATTTTCTTATCTAGGTAGTGGCTACATAGGTGTGTTGGCTTTTGAAATTTTATTGAACTGTAACTTTTTGATTTGTGTATTTTTTTGTAGGTTAGTTATGCTTCCATAAAAATTGTATTTAAAAATTAAAAGAATGTAGTTAGAAGTCTGCATTCTACATTTATTTAATGGCATTATGTTTCAGTATTTTACCCTATACCCTTCCCATCCCCCTGTGCCCCATCCCCCTCCAGTCTGTGATAAATTCCTTCTCACTTTTATTCTGGTTGCGTTCAGGTTTTAGCTTGACCTCCCTTTGAGGACAGTTTTAGCTAGAGGTGCTAACTGTGCAGCAAACTGAACTTTGACCTGCCTGGAGCTCTATTCGCTGTGTCAGGGAAATTGAGGATTTACATTCCACATTCCACTCCCAGAATCTAGAGGATTTAACAGGGAGTGGAAAAGGTGGCATGGTGCTGCTTTCCTGTACTGTAGTCTCTGTATTGCTTAATTGTTTATCTGAGAAGCAGTGATTGGATTAGTCAGTGACAGGGAGGTACAGAGTTTTGTTATAGTGATATTTCTATTTATAGTTTTGTCAGTTCTTGGTCATACCTAATTCCCTTTTCTTTCTTTTTACCTTTCAGGTGCTTATCCTGTATTTTATTCAGTTGGAGCTTTACTCTGACCTAGCTATTCTTCAAGTCATTGTTTCATTCAGCACGTATTCATTGGTTGTTTACTATGCGCTGGGTACTTGGAATACAGGAATAAGACACGTAGTCTCTGCCCTCAGATTGCTTGCAGTTCTAATGTGGAAATAGACAAATGATCAGTCTGTCTAGGGGATTACTCAGTAACTCACAGAATTGATTCTTGACCTAGACCAAGAGCTGGAAATGTGTACTGAAAGAAGTTACAGCTAAGCTAAAATTTGAAAGACGTGTGTGTGTGTGTGTGTGTGTGTGTGTGCGCGCGCGCGCGCGCACGTGTGTGTGCGTGTGTGTGTGTGTGTTCACAGTGGGGATGTGGGGGAATTCAGAGAGCTGAGGCTTGGGAGGTATGCACAAGTTTAAATTGTTGTGCAGGGTCTTGTGTGTCAAGCTAAGGAGTTTGGATTTTATAAAGACAATGGGGAGCTACTGAGGCATTATGAACAAATAAGTGATGTGATCAGATTTTAACATGATTGAGCTGTTGATAATCACATATAAATGAGTCAATTTAACAAATTGAGGTAGGCTGTATTGGGATGGAATTATCTAGGCCCTTGTCAAAGTGTAGTCCCAGCAGTGGCATCATTGGAGAGCTGTTTAAAAAGTACAATCTTGGGGGGCACCTGGGTGGCTCACTCGGTTAAGCATCCAACTTTGGCTCAGGTCCTGATTTCGAGATTCATGAGTTCGAGCCCTGCATTGGGCTCTGTGCTGATAGCTCAGAGCCTGGAACTTGCTTTGGATTCTGTGTCTCCCTCTCTCTGTCTGCCTCTCCCCTGCTCACGCTCTGTCTCTCTCTCTCTCAAAAAATGAATAAACTTAAAAAAATTTTTTTAAAAAGTACAATCTTGGGACCTAAGTCAGCATTTCAACAAGATCTCCAGGCATATTCAAGTTTATGAAGCACTGATTTAGATAGATGTGATGATGGTCAGGCTTTACACAGCTGGTATGAAGAAGAAAGGGCAGATTGTAAGAGATATTATGGAGTACTTTCTTCTTTCTGTTGGAATACTCTTCTCAATATTCCTTCTTGCCAAATACACTCCAGGTACCCCCTAATCATCCTTTACCTTTCAGCTTAAATGGAACTTCTGACTCCCAATATACATGATTGGCACCCTTGCCATATACTTGCGTAGTCCTGTACTTACCTTGTCATTTTTCATATTTTTGTTGTGATTATTTATTTAATTGCCTGTTTCTCTCTCCTGACAGTAAGCACCATTGAGAGCAGGGGCTGTCTTTTTATGCTGGCTGACACATAATAGGCACCCAGTAACTATTTGTGGTTTAATTGAATGAATTCATCATGTATAGTAGAAGATGGATTTGGGTGTATTGGGGGATATATATATTAGTAATAATAGTAAATTTTAATTTTTTTTTCAACGTTTATTTATTTTTGGGACAGAGAGAGACAGAGCATGAACGGGGGAGGGGCAGAGAGAGAGGGAGACACAGAATCGGAAACAGGCTCCAGGCTCTGAGCCATCAGCCCAGAGCCCGACGCGGGGCTCGAACTCACGGACCGCGAGATCATGACCTGGCTGAAGTCGGACGCTTAACCGACTGCGCCACCCAGGCGCCCCAGTAAATTTTAAATATCACTGACAAGTTTGAGGCACTGTTCTAAGCGGTGCGTGTGTGTGTGTGTGTGTGTGTGTGTGTGTGTGTGTGTGTGTATGTGGGTGTGATTTGATCCTCTCAGCAGTGCCATAAAGTAGATACTTTTAATGTCCTCATTTTACAGATGAGAAAACTGAGACACAGGGAGGATAAGTAATTTGTTTAAGGTTGCACAGTAAATGGGAATCAAGATTTAACATTTTTTAAACGTTTGTTTATTTTTGAGAGACAGAGAGAGAGAGACAGAGCACGAGCAGGAGAGGGGCAGAGAGAGATGGAGACACAGAATCCGAAGCAGGCTCCAGGCTCTGAGCTGTCAGCACAGAGCCCAACGCGGGGCTCAAACTCACAAACTGAGAGATCAGGACGTGAGCTGAAGTCAGAGGCTTAACCAACTGAGCCACCCAGGTGCCCCAGTGTGAATCAAGATTTAAAACAGACAGTCTGGTACCACTCTGCTATGTCTAGTTTTGGGCAAAATAGCTTCCTGGCACTTTTTATGAATTTCTATGTATTACTTAATTTTGATAACACTAATGCGAGGAAAGGCATTATTATCCTGTTTTACAGATGCGGAAGCAAGGGCTTAAAAAGTTATATTGCTTAGGTAAAGACACACACAGATAGTAAGTGATGGAGCTAGGCTTTAAAGCCAAGCCTGTCTAGCTCCAAAGCCTGTAGTTTTACCAGTAATGATGATGCCTCCATGTGGAGTCTAAAATACCCGTGGGATATGAGTCTCAACGTACTGAGAGGTAGGGTGCCTACCATTTAGGTCGTGGGTAGGGGGAGGATTTAGCAATCCCATCTGCTGTGGTAGCATTAGCATTTCAAGTCTGAAGGGATAAGGGAGATCTGAGGCTAGCAATTCCAGCCAGCCTCATGACTGACCAGATGGAATTTTGAACTCAGGAGGTTAAGAATCTTAGCTTCTACAATAAGCTGTAACTTAGGGGACTAAGGAATAGTTATTGCTTTTTCTTTTCTTCTTTTTTTTAATTTTTTTTAACGTTTATTTATTTTTGAGACAGAGAGAGACAGAGTATGAACAGGGGAGGGTCAGAGAGAGGGAGACACAGAATCTGAAACAGGCTCCAGGCTCTGAACTGTCAGCACAGAGCCCGACGCGGGGCTCGAGCTCACGGACCACGAGATCGTGACCTGAGCCAAAGTCGGCCGCTTAACCGACTGAGCCACCCAGGCGCCCCAGTTATTGCTTTTTCTTATAGCCTCAGAAACAGCTTAGAAATACTGAATGTCAGTACTGGAAGGAACCAGTTCTAACTTTCCACAGTCCACTATTACCCACCTCCCTCATTTTATAATGAGGAAACCGAAGAAGAGAGTAATTAGGTAACTTGCCAACGCACAATAAAACTATTAGACACAGCCAGGAATAGAGGACAGGGTCACGTTCTTGTATTCTTTGCCCCGTGCCTTATGACTTTCTAGGTTCCAGGTTTATCACCTCTTGTTTAAAACTGTTCTGCTGTTGTAGTGACTTCTTCACCACCGCGTGGTTCCGTTTGACTTTGACCCCCTGGAAATATTAACTTGTTTTTCCTTCTGTAGCCAGGCATATACTCACTCTGGCAAGTCGTCTGGCTTTACCTCCATTAACAGTACTGCTATCAAATCACCCCTGGCAGGAGCACAACTGGCACATAAACTTCAAGTTGTTCTTGGAGTGCAGATGAGATTCTTGTGAGCTATTCATACACCTGGTCCATTTTCGTAAAGCTTGAAGGCCATAGGCACAAATGTAGTTTGTCTAACTTTGTTTTGTTTTGTTTTGTTTTTTTGAAGTTGCAAACTTCTCACCTAAATGTTAAGAGTGCTTATTATAGATAATCATGTGCAGCGGTCTTACTCCAGCCCTTGCTATAGGTGTATCTCTTAAGGCACAGAATGGTAAAATGCAACTCGATTGTAAACAACTTTGTAACTAGTATTTACACCTATACCTCATGCCTTATACAGTCCTACTCAGTTAATAGATCTTCAGTTCCCAAAGGTAGTAATAGCTACTGTTTTATTTTTGTTTCACAGTCATTGCAGAAAGGTGTAGTAAGGCTACAATTTACAAAGGAAGTCTACTTTAGGTAAAACCGACACTAAACAAACAAACAAACACAAAGTCACAGCTGGGCTCCTGGCTGGCTCATTTGGTGGAACACATGATTCTTGATCTCAGAGTCGTGAGTTTGAGCCCCACGTTGGGTGTAGAGAGTACTTAAATAAATCTTTAAAAAAAAAAAAGTTACAACTAAAGTAACATTTAGTTTAGCCTGCAAAAGCAATATATTTTACTTGTGCTTATTCTTTTATTCCCACCCTCTTTTTTAAAATAATTTTTTTAATGTTTATTTATTTTTGAGAGAGAGTGTGAGTGAGGGAGTGGCAGAGAGAGAGGGAGACACAGGATCTGAAGCAGGCTCCAGACTCCTAGCTGTCAGCAGAGAGCCCCATGTGGAGCTTGAACCCACGAACTGCAAGATCATGACCTGAGCCGAGGTCGGGCACCCAACTGACTAAGCCACCTAGGTGCCCCCCAACCCCTGTCTTCCTTAAAAGACATTTTCTTCCATGTTTTAACACTACCATGAGGGCAGTCATCTTCTATTTGCTTAATAACTGATTATGTAGAAAACATGTACAGGACCACCAATAATCTAGTAATTTGCTGATCACTGAAATATTTTGTTTTATTTTTTAATGTTTATTTTTGAAAGAGAGACAGTACGAGTGGGGGAAAGGGAGAGAGAGAGAGGGAGACACAGAATCCGAAGCAGGTTCCAGGCTCTGAGTTGTCAGCACAGAGCCTGATGCGGGGCTCGAACTCACAAACGGTGAGATCATGACCTGAGCCAAGGGCTTAACCGACTGAGCCACCCAGGTGCCCCTGATCACTGAAATATTTTAAGTGTTGGGCTCTACTCTTTTGGCCTTGATTTGTTCCTAAAAGCTTCATTATGATGCAGATCATAAGGATTATGGTTGATGCAGATCAAGCAATGGAAAGTGGATTATATATTCCTACAGAGATAATATTATAATTAAGGATTAAAACCCTATTAAGGACTCACCACAAATAAGTCAGAGCTGTGGGCAGTGGTATAACTAAGCCCCTGTGAATATAAAGTAATATTCTAAAAATATATTGAACACATTGCTTATGCAGGTTGCCCTCAGAGTGCTGTAAGGTATACATACAGTATATAAAATTTGACCATTTCTTAAGCCCTTAATGTATGCCAGACACTGTGGGCAAATTGAAGCTGGCTAAGCCCTTGAAAAACGTGGACTCTAATGAGGGACAACACACGTACACAGTAACTTTAATGTGAGGAAGGCTGAAAATAGTGATGTGACCAAACAGTGATGTGACCCAACACTAGAGGAAAGGGAGATTGCTTTTTCTAGGTTAGATTCCATGGCAGATCTATCATTTGAGCAGAACTTGAAGAATTTGCATATGTGAAGGTGATAGAAGTGAAGGCAGAATGAATGCATTTCAATTTGAGAAAATGGCATGAGCAAAGGCATGAGGTGGGAAAGGACCTCATAATAATGACATAAGTAAGAGCTACTGTTTATTATGTATATTAAGTATTGTGCATACTTAGTGTATGCACACTTTTTAAATCCTTGCATCAATCGTGTGAGGTATTATTATTATTTGTGCTCTACAGATTGGGAAACTAGAGGGAGAGGGAGACTAACTAAGGGGTAAAGTCAGTATTCTCATCAGCTCTGTTTAATTCCCAAACCAGTCCTCGTAGTGCTGGTCTTCACATCCAGGGAACAGTGGGCAACACAGCTTTTGTAGGGATGGCGTATGTACAGGGATATGGAGTGGAAAACCATCCTGGAAAGGATTTATGGAGGGTTTTTAGGAGGCAATGAAAATGGATAGGGATGGACAGATGACAAGCTTGGAAGAATTGGCAATGGATTGTTCTGGGGACTAGGGAAAAGGGGAGAAATCAAAGATGACTGAGGTTTCTATTTGGTTGACTGAAGTAATAGAGGTGGAAAAGTGAGAAGAAACTCGTTTGGAGGGTTGAGGGAAGGAGGAACAATGGAGCAATCATTTTGATTTGGGATATGTTGCATCTGAAATACAGATGAGAGTGGCTCAATCGGTTAAGTGTCTGACTCGACTTCAGCTCAGGTCACGATCTCATGGTTTGTGGGTTTGGGCCCCACCTTGGGCTCTGCACTGACAGTGCGGAGCCTGCTTGGGATTCTCTCTTTCCTTCTCTGTCTCTCTGCCCCTCCCCTGCTCGATCTCTCTCTCTCTCTCTCTCTCTCTCTCAAATTAATAAACTTAAAAAATTTTATAAAAAAATAAAATACAGATGAAAGATACCCTCGGAAATTTAGGCAGCAAATGTAACTTCTCATTCTGTTAAAAAGTTTGGATTGAAAGGAAGACCAGACGACAATGACTGGAGGTTGCTGACAACTAAGGCTTTATCAGAATCAACACCCTGACCTCAGAGGGCCTGTCGCTCCTGCATGTCATCAACCTTCTATGTCGTGGCATCACTCATTGCTTCACTCCATATTCCCTCTGTGGCCGCAGCTTCCTTTACTTCCCCCTCTGCTGTTCTCGCTTCTTGTTGCATCTGATCTCTACCTGCCCTGTGATCGCTAATCCTTTGACACCTCTGCGTTCACCTGGTCCAACAGTCCCCTTCTGTTTTCACTTGCCTTTCTCTCTAGCGTACACATCCAGGTCAGTATGTGAGTTCTGCCTTCGCTGGCATCTTACAATACCTCTTCCCCTAGACATTACCATCTTCTCTATTCCACATCCAAAAGATCATTCTCTTAACCGGTGAAGGTCCTAAGGGCCAATGAACCAATAATACTAATTTTAATATGAAAACCATCAGCTCTAGAAAAATGATCCTGTATGATGGGAATTAACACTGATAGAGTCCCTGGTCCCTAAAGGGGACCAAAGCAGGCATATCTCATTGGGCTTACTTTGTGCCTGAAATCTATGGTACTCTTACTGGGTAACCTACCCTAGGAGTGAGCAAAGCAGGTAAAATAAGTTAGGCCACCTTTATTCTCATTTTATCTTATTTCCAAACTTCTGAAGTATGCAGAGAAGAGGGAGCTGGTAGAGGAACCTAAAGAGGGAGCAGCTTCTGAGGTCCCTTAAGGTGGCATCCTGTCTCTTCCCAAAACCAGATGGGTGAGGAAAAACCCACTTTAGATAGGAACTTGGAGGCAGCACTAGTCTTGATTGGAAGCTTTGGCTCCCTCTAAACCTACACCGTGTAGCTCCTGACTAGCCTCAGGTAAGCAGCTCATTTACAACTGGCGCCTGTGTTGTTTCTGCAGCTGAAGGCCCTTGGACCTTCATGTACATAGCATAGGGAGCCAGCAGAGGGAGTTGTGGTCCCAGAACTTTCTTCAGAGATTCTAGTTTCTGATTTTGTAAGAGATCTTCCCTGGCACCATCCGAATCAAATCTCCCTTGCAATAAGAATTTAACTTGAGATATGCCTGAGTCTGGTGCCAGACCCCTGGTGTGAGCAGATGGGGAGGTTCTGCATAGCTGTTTAAACTTGAAAGCCATAAGGAACTCTTGATTTCAAGGAAACGCCTGTTTACAGATCCAAATCAAGCAACTCTTGAGAAATGGGAGTGCCTTCTTGACCTCGATCCTTATTGATCTTGGTATCAGCACCTCCAGTGACGTGTCCTCAGGGGCGGGAGAAAATTAACAAGTGCCTTACACACAGGGAAAGAGAGGAAGCCTGACTCTTGCCGTGGAAAGTGTCCACTGGGGAGGCGGGGGTTGAGTGTTTGGGTAGCATTAAACAGTGAGTGTCCTGTGGGAAGTTGAGTGCCTGGGTGCAGAATTTTGCATCAGCTCTGATTTTGAATCAAAAGCAGAAGGTTTGAAGGGGGCCAGTAAGGGACTTGTCAGGCAGTTGACTAATGATCTTAATTTGAATAGAAAGCCTCTTTGAAAGAGGATGCAGCTTCTGCTGGATATTGTGAATTTCTGAATCACTAGGCTTGGTTCTGCTTTGGGGCACTCAAAAAACCCTGGCATTTCCAAACCAGCTTTCCCTTTTGCTTCAGGACATAGATTACCCAAGCCTGCACTATGGAGAAGTGGGACGGTAATGAGGGCACCTCAGCTTTTCACGTGCCTGAGTGGATGGTGAGTTCTTTGGTCGCTTTGCTTTTCCTTCTGTTTCTTGGTAATGAGGCAACCATTTCTGACCGGTGACAAGGATCACCTGTGACAAGTCCCTACCAAGATGTGTGGGTGGGAGGGCAATTATTACCCTAATTTCTGATTAGCTCCTGTGTCTTGGGTCCCCCCTGTTTCTTAATTGCAAGTGAAACTGGGAAGGGTCTGGGAGCTGCCTGGCCAGAGTCAGCTACTGCCTGGTTGTCTGTGCTGGCCTACTGCTCCTGGTATACTGCATGGATTGTGTTGCCCTGTGAGTGCTTTGCGCTCTGTGTGCAAGCTAATGCTTAGTTTATTTCTCAAGGGGGTAGAGAAAAAGAATAGTGAGGGGGGAAAAACAGAACTTGTAGAAATGGTGGTCTCTCAAGTCTCTGAAAAGATGTAAGATATTTCTTCCCTAACTGCCCATTTTTTCCCTCCAGTCAAAACATTTCCCCAAACACTCTTTCTTTTTTTTTTTTTTTTTTTCAACGTTTATTTATTTTTGGGACAGAGAGACAGAGCATGAACGGGGGAGGGGCAGAGAGAGAGGGAGACACAGAATCGGAAACAGGCTCCAGGCTCTGAGCCATCAGCCCAGAGCCTGATGCGGGGCTTGAACTCACGGACCTCGAGATTGTGACCTGGCTGAAGTCGGACGCTTAACCGGCTGCGCCACCCAGGCGCCCCAACCCAAACACTCTTTCTATGTATATTTCTGAAGGGCAGTCACTATAGCTCTCTTGGTACTGTTCCTCAAAATGCCATATTTGCCTGATGGATAATTTTAATGTAATTTAAATATAAGGACTTATTTTTTGATAAGAACTAGTACATAACACCTAGTATTTTAGGTCCAATTTCAACTTTTGATTTAAAAGCAGCAACCATCCTCATGTTCCTAACTGGTCTCTTCTAGGTTTAGTCTGATTTGTTACAGTCTATATCAGCAGTATGTTTGTTTATATCTATATCTATATCTATATCTATATCTATATCTGTATCTATCTATCTATCTATCTATATCATTTCCCTATGGAAAACTAGTTAGAATATATATAACATACCCTAAGTTCTTTTCAGTGTTTATGGAATTATGGACTTAAAGAAATAACCATCAGTAATGAGACTGAGTATATAGTAAACCTGACAAAGACCCTGGAGAGCCTGCATTTCAACTCTCATTGTCACAACTATTGTTTATTTTTTGTGTTGGGGTTATTGCTGTTGCGGTTCTTTTTTTTTTTTTTTAAGTTTATTTATTTTGAGGGTGGGAGGCAGAGAGAGAGGGAGAGAGAGAATATCAAGCAGGCTCAGCACTGTCAGTGTAGAGTCCAACACAGGGCTCTATCCCACGAACCATGAGATTGAACCTGAGCTGAAATCAAGAGTTGGACACTTAACCGACTAAGCCACCCAGGCGCGCCTTGCTGTTGTTGTTCTTAATATTGTTTCAGAACCTTGTGCTCGGTGTTAAAATGTTTAACGGAAAGAAATCCTACCCATTCACAGGCTTACATCAAATAATGTAGTGTTTTAACACTGATGGAAAGGATTCACATAATAATTCTAGTTGGATTTTAAGTTTGTATTTGAATCTCCAGCCACTCGCCAATAATAAGAAAGTAGAGCAAGAATTTTGGTTTTCTTTGGGGAAGGGCCACATTAAGATATTAAACTTTGGTACTTCTATAAAGGAATATTACAGAAGAGTTCGATAAACATTAGTGCATCAACTCAGAATCAGTAAATGTTTTACAGAGTTACTATATTGAGGGTTAGTGTATAACTCATTCTCGTAATAGTCCTCACTCTTTTATCTGCTCAGTACATCCTCTCCAAAGGAGCTCCTACCAAACCTTTACTTCTTTTTATTTATGGGAACAAGAAAACTGTTCTAAAAGAGTTAGTGACTATTGCTTTAAGGGATTTGATCTAGGACTGTCCAACGTTTAGAAGACATTCTTTAATAAAGCACAACTCTGCTTTGTTTTCAATACAGCATTTCTCATTTCTTGGCCCTTCTCTCTCAAAAACCAGGAAAATACCTTTGATCAGCAAAAGTGTTTTAACAACAGCAAGAAAGAGTAAGGAGGGGCTTGTCAGTTTTTCATCTATCTTTTCCTTGCCAAAGATTAACCTCTTGAGGCTTTCTTTCAGATACCACATAAGTCATTAATTCCTGACCTAGTCTGGAAGTAGTACTTCATTAGGCTGCCACTGATAGCCACTTAGCCAGCAAGGTGAGCCACTGAGCATCCTCTAGTGTATATTGCCTATAGACCTTGCCTATGAAATATTAGAGTGCTTTTTAATTCCCAAGAGCAAACCCTGGAGCCATCTCCCATGTTGGGTCCAAATTTCAATTTAAGAAGGCTTTAACCAAATGTCTGACTCATGTTCCAGTTTGTATATTAATGTAGTGAAATTTCCACTGAGACCGTCCTTGACTCCAAAGGAAACATTACAAGGCTCTCAAACCTTCTTTCAGGAGGAAAATTTAGCAGAGGAGGCGCATCATAACGTGTCCTCCTTTATTAATGATCACCAGCAATAAGGGACTCGCATACTCCTCAGAGAACAGGACTCCGACCACAGCCGCTGACAGTACTCACATCTCTCACTCCCAGCAGGGAAATAAGCCAGGATGAAGTTCGAAGAACCCCCATCTTGATAATTGATGAGGTAGACCTTCAAGTTAACATTGTATCAGTCCCTGGAAAACTTCTGGAGCCTTTGCTCCTCAGCTGCTTCCATGTGAAAGATTTTTTAGCCTTGTTCAGGAATTTTACTGCTAGAAGGTTGGGGAACGTATCCTTTTAAAGACTCTTGTTAATGTTTTTACTTCCCTTGAGAAATCTTTATGGTCTCAGCTGGTAGGTGAAATACCTCCTTTTATGTGTATGGAGATCAGCAGTAACCTTTTTGTTTTATTTTTTTTTTTTCAACATTTATTTATTTTTGGGACAGAGAGAGACAGAGCATGAACAGGGGAGGGGCAGAGAGAGAGGGAGACACAGAATTGGAAACAGGCTCCAGGCTCTGAGCCATCAGCCCAGAGCCCGAAGCGGGGCTCGAACTCACGGACCACAAGATCGTGACCTGGCTGAAGTCGGACGCTTAACCAACTGCGCCACCCAGGCGCCCCAGCAGTAACCTTTTTGTTAAGTTTTTACATTTTAATGTTTCCTCCTCCCATCTAAACTGTCTGTAGTACTTGGTACTTTTCCATGGGAAATCTGATTGACTTTCTTGAGTACCCAGCCAGCTGGTTACCCGATTTTCTTTGGGCTAGAAATATTCTCTGTTATAGGTGAAGAATCTGTTCAGGCAGCTCATTTGGCTTGGAAGAGAGAGATGTGTCTAAGAATGCTTGAACCATGTGTACTTGGAAGTGGAACGAAAACCTCCAAGGCACCTGGTGGTAGAGGTAGCTTGACTATAACTGTGGGTCAGGATTGACACTTAAAGGCAGAGATCCATTTGAGAAACCGATGAAAACTATGTCCCTCTCCCCAGGAAAATATACACATACACAAAATTTTGCATTGTGTGTTGGGGGTGGTGGTCTAGACATCCATGGACTCTAGGTGAAGAGCTTTTGACCTAAAAGAATAGAGATGCTAATATTTTGTACCTATGTATCATTATGTGGTCTCCAAAACCCTCTTATGTACTTTTTTTTCCCTCAGTGCACATTTGATGCAGGCAAAGTAGACATTATTGTTCCCATTTTACAAATGAGGATTATTACCGCCAGTGTTAAGTGCCGAAATGGTAAGAAATGGAGATAGAACCACTGATGATCATCCTTTGTAATACTGCCTTATGTATTTGAAGAGGAATTGTTTTCCCTTGGCCTGATCCTCTTTAGGGTAAATAGATCTTCTGTCCTCCCCATGAGTCCTATTTTTCCTAATGTATTAACCATCTATTCTTAATAGCCTTAAATTGTGAAAATCAGAATTAGACCCAGTTCTCTTTATATCCTGTGTTGGGTATAAAGAAAGGATCACCTCATACTATTCTGTGACCTTTCAAGTAACCTTTTCTTTTATGCCTATGAATATGCCTCCATGGTTTAGTCACAGAATAAAATGGTTGGCTAAGGAGAAAGTCAAGAACATTAGGGCTGCCTTATTCATGCTTGGAGAAAGTGTTAGGGCAATGGTTCTTGAAGTGTAGTCCCAGAGCAGCAGCATTAAATCACCTGGAAACTTGCTGGAAATGCAGAATCTTTGGCCCCACCCAGATTTACTAAATCAGAAACTCTGGGGATGGGGCTTAGCAATGCCTTTTAATAAGCCCTGTGGGTAATTGTGATGCACCTAACGTTTGAGAACTACTTTGTTAGATAAACTTGTTAAGTGGTAAGGCTTTTCCTGTCAGTAATAGTGTCCTAAAATGTCTTCTAGTTGGATTTAGTATAGATCTGCAGCTACCTCTGGCTCAGGTCTAGTCAGTTAAGTAATGGACCAACAAGTTCCCTTTCACCTGAGTGAGGAAAATCCAGAACCAGCTGAGAGTGTACTAGGAAGAGCAGAAGTTTAGGGATTCATCATGTAAGCAGAAAAAGACTAGTCTGTATTATCTGGTGAAATTATGAGTGAGAGATCAGGATTGTCATGGGTGATGGTGAACATCATATTTGAGTTCAGTTAATTTCTCTTTCAACTTTTGGTAGTAACACTGGGCAAAGTTGTCAATTAAATAGCTGTTAGATTTCATATTCAATGGCTATGATTAGCCATTTCAGAACTGTGGTTTGATCAGAGCTCCCAAGATCATGTGGGATATAATTTCTGAGACCCAATCTAATAAGAAAGTAAATTTAAAGCGTAATTTGAAATAAAATAAATTTAAAGATAAATCAAGAGGAATGGGGTGGAGCTAGTACACCTAGGATTAGGACCAGGGGAATTTTTGATCTTCTGATTAATATCACAAGGTGTGGTATAGTAGAAAGAACTTTGGCTCTGTCATAAACACAGGCTCCCGTTCCAGTCCCATCACTGACTTGCTGTGAGAACTCCAGCAGATCATTTGTTCTCTCAGGGCTGCACTTCCCTAATTTGTCAAATGGGAATAATGATGTTGACTTTGTAAGATTCTTATGCTGCTTGATAGAAGTAACAAATACGCAGGGCTATGTTTATTTTGTAGGAACTTAATAAATATATGCCCTTCTCTCTTTATTCCATTCTTCCAGAGACCTTTTCTCTCAAAATAAAGATTATCCTAAAAAAAGAATCTACCATTTTACGTTCTTTCTTGTGCTCAATAAGCAGTCTCTTTTTTTAAGGAAGAATTCAGATCACATTCCCACCCATCTCTGTAACATATAGTTGAATGTGGCTTTCCTATTTAGTGGGTCCCTTTCAGAAATCAACAAATAAATAGTGTGATTCTTGCCCCTTTCATTTGACTCGTTATTTGGTATGTAACAAGGTCACTGTGATTCTGGGAACTCTGAGGAAATAGGAAATTCTCCTTTGTAGTCACACTTCCCATGAAACACACAGTTTTTTGAAAAACTGAAAAAAGCACCACCTAATCAGCAACAATCTTGAGTTGGGACTAGAAACCGTATGTCAAAACCTGTATAAAAGATGCACAATTAAGAGTAAAGCAACGGTCTGAGAAAGTTGATTTCCTTGGTGTCATAGCTGAAAGCAGTGTCCTCAGTCTGACAAACCCAAGGATACCGGGTGTAGAGTAGAGGCTGCCTCAGCATTTGGCCCCATTTCTTCCCTTACCTTCTTAATAAATTCCCTCATTGTTTTAGTGGCTCTGTAGTTAATTTTTTTCTAATGAGACTAGGTTAACCAAAATCATCTGACATGGAAAAGGAGGAGGTAAGGTTAAAAAGGAACCTAATTAGCAAGTTAATTATAGTAGGCAAAAAAGTACACTGGTTATATAAATAAGCTATTGTTATGCGCATGCAAGTTGGGCCTTGTCAGGGGACTTGTTAAGGTTTAGAGGTCAGAGGATCCGTGTAATTAGGTGTTTAGGAGAAAAATAAAATAAAAGCAAAACAGCTCCGAGAATTAGGAATGGTTGATGAGCCACTAACAGAAATGCCTTATTAAATTGGGCTCTACTGCTGGAGGGGTTGTTGGAGCTGCCTCAGGGATTCCAGGGAAGGGTACCCCCCCCCAAAAAAAAAAGCTAGTTGGAACCAGAGCCAACAGAATTGCTGATGAGGAAAGTTTAAAGGCCTACCCACAAGGGTCCCTGGACCGGAGAGGTGGCAGTAGGGCTGGTAATGTCACTATGCTGAGCAACAAGAAGAAATACATTGTCAATGGCAACTCTGGGATTAAAGCCCAGGTGAGGCTAAGCTCCTATTTAGCAGGCTTGCTGCTGCCATAGCCATCATTGTAAAAGGCCAGCTGCTTTTTCCTTCCTTTGCTGCTTTCATCCCTGCTTCTGGCATAAGGTGAGCTGCTCCCCTCCCAACACTCTTTCCCTCCCTTGCTTATTGGAATTAGGCAGTTCTCTCTGAAATTGAAAAGGAGGGTTACCTTAAAGGACTCTGATTTTGGACAAGGTAGAAGAGTTAGGGGTTCAGAAGGTACCAGAGTCCTCTACCCGGGGTGGGTAGATTACTGTATCACAAGGCGAACTGTTGAGTGAAGAATGTAATGGCATTTATGGAGAATCGAGAATTGGGCACCGGGGATGACCTACTTAAGCCATGTGTTCTGGTTGTCAGAAAAAGATATATTTCTTGGGAAAAGAATACATCTCATTCTGTATAAGTGGTTAGTCCCTTTCTAATATTCTTCTGTCTTAAAATTGAGGTCAGTGTCTAATGCAAACAAGACTGAGGACCCTTTCTGAGCAGAGAACGCCAGCGTAGCCTAGTCTTCTTTGGTGCCAAAAGACCTGGCGGGAAGAATTACTGTAAATGGAGAAGACGATAGAGAAGACAGCTCTGCTTAGGGAAACTGGATTGAGAAGATGAGCAGCCAGATAGCTACGTGGTTTAGTGTTATTGGGGTAACGTGGTGTGCATCCACCCCCCCCCCCCCCCCCCCCCCCCCCCGTGATCCTACACATCTAGAGAAGCAGAGTGGCTGGCCCCCTCTAGTGGTGTGTGGGTGGGAGGGGGTTGTTAACATATCTGAGACAGGGTTCATCTGTTACTTTCTTAAAAGGAGGCACTGCTGAAGTTAGTGACTCATCCTGGCCTCTGGAAAGTCAATTACTGCTCCTTTTCCTAGATGGGCCTCTGGGAGAAAAAAAAAAAAAAGGAAAGAAAAAGAAAAATGACATCATAGTCTTGAACAAGGGTGGTGCAATGAAAGCCAGAGTTTTCAGCCTGACTGCTTGCTATCCCCCTCCCCATCTTTTCACCCACCTTCCCCTGCCCAGCTTTTTTTTGTGCTAAAAATTCTTTTACCTTTAGATTTGGCTTAGGCTTACATTTACTTAATATCCAACCAAGTACAGACAGTGAAGTTAGAATAGGCTACTTCAGGTTCATTGTTTTAGCATGTGATTGCCTACCGTGTGTCAGGTATTTGTGCCTACAAATCTATATCCTCCAGGATACAGATCGATACTTCTATTCAGTGTGGTAAGTGCTGGACTAGGAGGAGTACATGGAAGTTCACGTATATCCCATGGGAGTGCATAGAAAGAGCACTTTATCTTTTTGCAATAAATTGCTACTTTAGCAAAATGATGAATTTTGCCATTTTTCACCTTGCAAAGAGCTTCTGATCCAATGAATTTTCCTATTACTAAAAACAATTTGCAAACTCTAAGGTACTAACACAAGCTTCATTTGTTGGTATAGCTATGAAAATGGTATGAATTTCCCTAAAATAGGCATGCTAAGCTAATTCAGTTTGGCATTAGTGTCCTTGTCTCACTATTCAAATAACCCAATAGTTGCCTCTAACTGCAGGAAATACTAGCTGTCAGTCACTGCTTTCATTCTGGTATGCTGTGTCTGTGTCCTGCCCATCAAGGAACCATCTTTTTTTTTTTTAAGTTTATTTATTTATCTTGAGGGAGAGGGAGAGAACGGGGGAGGCGCAGAGAGAGAGGGAGACAGAGAAAATCCCAAGCATGCTCCAGCCAGCACAGACCTGACATGGAGCTCAAACTCACAAACCGTGAGATCGTAAACTGAGCCGAAACCAAGAGTTGGACTCTCTACTGATGGAGCCATCCAGGTGCCCCAGGGAACCATCTTTTTATGATGAAAGGTAGTTGTGAGATTGTTGATCCTTCCTGCCTCTATGCCACCTTGGATCCAGAATAATCCATGTAGTTATACATTCAACTAAGGATAAAGAAGAAAAGTTATTTATTGAATAAATAATATGAACTTTCATTTGTAAAGTGTTATAAAGTGTCAGCTGGAACCTCCAACAGTAGGAGAAAGGGATAAAATTGTAAGAAAATCATCAGTATTGGTCCAAAATGCAACCTCCAGAGTATTGCTGTCTATATACATTCAGTCCAGTCATCTACCCGTCTTCTACATCTGTTATGTTATAATGAATAGATGATCAATCCTGTGGCTTGTAGGTATTCTATGATACCAAACATTAAAAATAATAAATTAATGTTTACTATACTTATTAGAATTGAAAAGCTAATTAATACATTTCTAGAAAGCTTTTAAAAAGCTAGAGTGCCTACCTGTAAGAGTTATAAGAACAGTGAACTACAGAGGTAGAAGTCAGGGGGTGGATTTATTGAATCTACTGCTGTGTTTAACAGCTTATGTGCATTGTTTCATTTAACCCTCTCTAAACCTTGTGAGGTAAGTACTTTTGTCTTTGCTGTACTTATGAGAAAATGAGTATCACAAAACACCTTGACCAACATCACATAGCTAATGACTGGTATAATCAGGATTTGAATGCAGCTTCAGAAGTTCTTAGTGGAGAGCCCTTTTTTTTTTTTTTTTTTTTTTTTTTTTTTGTATTATACCATCCCATTTCCTGAGACTCTTAAAATCTGAAGTCACTTTGCCTTTCTGTACTTCGCAGTTTTCTCATCTAGATACATGAATATTAGGATAGATAGTCTCAAAGATTCTTTCCAGCTTTAATTTTCAGTGAAACTATAGAAAGGAATATGACTCAACTTTCTAAAAATTTATTTTAACCAGAACATTCCATTCTCTCTCTTTTTTTTTTTTTTTTTTTTTTTTGGTCACAATTTTATTTTAAAGGTATATGGCCAGAGAGTTGATCAAAGATTTAAATTTGATAGAAGCATAGTAGGTAAAGAATGAAAAATCATTCAGTCCAAAAAATCTTAACATTCCAAAAATGGGTTGGTACAATCAGATCAACTGCAAAGGAAGGTAAGATCCTGCAATGCGAGCCTTGAACTGCTATCTCAAAATGAAGGTTGTTTTCTTTTATATAACTAGAGTTCTTTTTCTTAGCAGATCCAATTTGCTGACCAGAAACAAGAATTCAACAAACGTCCCACCAAAATTGGACGTCGCTCTCTGTCTCGTTCCATTTCTCAGTCATCTACTGACAGCTACAGCTCAGGTGAGTACTGAGCTGCTATGGACCCACCCGTGGAGGCTAATTAAGTATGATCAATGGGCCCTCCTGTCCATCCAAACCTGTGCTTTGGAATAAACACTTTGACTCTCAGTCAACATTCAGACCAAAGTTATGGATGGAATCTTGGGATTCCTCTTGAGGATTCAGGGTGGAGCCTAATGGAGGTCTCTTCTTCCAACAATGGCAGAAGAGGGTGAATAACAAAACTGAATTCTGATCTATTCAGAGGGTGGGCATAGGTAACTCATTGATGACCTTCATTGAACAGCATGTATAAAGACATGTTTTTTTCCGTTCTTTGAAAATAAGAGGAGTTCCCCATCCCTCCATCCAGTACTTGCAAATTAAGAGAGAAACCTTAATTGCCCTAAGAAACAATGAAAACATTCAAGTGAGCCCTAGTTCCAGTGAGCCCTTTGCCTTCTCTTCTAAGCTATGCCATTATATTGCTTGTCACTCCTTCCTTCCTTTGCAGTGGCATTAATTCAAATATACGGGCTGTGGAGCTGTAATATCATTTAATGCCAGATGAGTTATTACCACGTAGGACCCCTCGAAGGCATCGGCCATTTGTGCAACAATGCCTAGTGTGTATCTGATCTAATAAGGAGCTATTTTATTTTGCTCTTCTGTTGGAATATAGTAGGAAGCTGAATGTTTGCCCTAGTTATCCCTTCACATTATAAACATTATAAATAGTAATATTCTTTAAAAATTTTTCATCATGACCTGAAATTTTATTTGTTCTTCACACAAATAGGAAAGTAGTATTTGTTATGTAAAGTTGAAGAAAGCTTGTTTGGGAAACTTTTAGGTTGGGTAGATTGTTATTTACACTTGTTACATTTCTCTTTTTATTCCCTTCTGCCCCCTGTAGTGGAATGATGTAAATCCCTATGGATTTTTGTGTAAAGATACCGAATTGTGTACCTATCTTATTCTGCTGAAATAGCCAGTGTTGAAAATTCATGAACCAGTTAATATAACTCTGGAAACCAGGGCGCCTAGGTGGCTCAGTTGGTTGGGCAGCCAACTTTGGCTCAGGTCATGATCTCACAGTTCATGAGTTCGAGCTCCACATCGGGCTCTGTGCTAACAGCTCAGAGCCTGGAGCCTGCTTCGGATTGTGTTTCCGTCTCTCTCTGCCCCTCCCCTGTTCACTCTCTGTCTCTCTGTCAAAAATAAATTTAAAAACATTTAAAAAATTTTTTTAAATATAACTCTGGAAACCAAAATAATTGTGAAATGTGAATTATAAAATGGTAGTTAAAATTTTAGACTGTGAGTTTGTGCATATTGTTTAAAGATGGATACTAAACAATAACTGTACTAAACTTTAACACCAGCTCAGTCTTCTCCCTATACACTAGATCCACATTTCCAATTGTGTTCCTGCAGAGAAAACCAATGCCTGCCTTCCTACTGAACCCCTCCCCTACTCTTGAGTGCTCTCTCTCTCTCAAAAATAGATAAAAATTTTTAAAAAATTAAAAAAAAAGAAAAGAAAAGAACTTAAGATCAATTATTCAGCTTCCCACTGGATGCTAGAATTACCTTGATGGTATCCCTGACAAATGGCCATCTGGCTTCTTTGGGAGCATTTTAGATGATAGGGTGATTCTTGCTTTATCTAGTCATTTAGCTCTGATAAGCTCTTATATAATCCTTGGAATTTAATGATTTTACATAGAAATAAAAATCACCATTTTCAGGGCATCCCATTGTCGTGGCTATCCTCATCTGGATATATTCCAGATGAAGTATCCTTTTAAAAATATGCCTATGACTTTAATATTCCAGGTATGATCTGAAACAATCTATAGGAAGTGTTATTTCCATAAACTCGGTGCTTTAAAAATGAAACCTAAGATGATGCTTGTTTCTTTTACAGCTGTTTCAGACACACGGTTACCTCGTTTTGGTTTTGGTTTTGGTTTTTTTACATGAACAATTGGCAAGCCCTGGACTGGCAGTTAGGAGAGACCAATTTTCTAGGCTTTGATCCCTATGTGATTTGTTTGTGTGATCCTGGAAAACTCTTGTAGTTTGTGATGTTCATAACAGAGGCAATGAGAAATTATATGAGGTGCTACAGAAAAAGCTCCTAATCTATCAACGAAAACCAAGAATAATGAAATTGACTCACAGCTTTCCAAATACAGGATGATATGCAAATGCATGTCAATAAAAACTTGGAACCATTTTCAGCATACATTATCATTGAAGTGACTACAGAAATTAACATTGGAGAGCCCCAAGGATCAGTCTCTGGATCACTTCTCTGTTTATACTCTCCCACATGAGCTCATGCAGTCTCATAGGTTTAAATATTATGTATTGACATTTGATTCTCAGATTTTATCTCTACTTCAAATCTCTCCCCTATACACTAGATCCATGTATCCAACTGCCTGCCCAGTCCTTTCACTTGATGTTTTATAGGCATCTCAAACCTCCCATGTCTTGAAAACTGAGCTCCTGAGTTCTGATCTTGCCTCGCTTATGAATATAGTTTATTCACAGCACTAGAGCCAGATTCATTCTCTTGAAATAAGTAAGTCAGATCATATCAATTCTCTGCTCTAAACCCTCCAATGGCTTCCCAGTCTCACTCTGAGTAAAGGCTAAAGATCTTACAATGGCCTACACAGCCCTCTACCCTCCCATTACATTTCTAGTCACATCGCTAGATTCCCAAACCTCCCTCCTCTTCCAGCTATACATTTCACCCCAGCCATATTAGTGGCTCCTTACTACTATTGTGTTATTTCGAAATATGCCAGGCACTTCCCTGCTTTAAGTTCTTTGCACTTGCTATTTCCTTTGCCTAGGGTGCTCTAAGATATCCTAGCTGGGTATCCTACCTCCTTCAGTTCTTAACTAAACGTCACCTTCTCATTGAGGCCTATTATGGCTATTCTTAAAATTGTACAAACACCCCACCCAACATTTCCTATCAAAGTTTCTTCCTTAATTTTTCTCCACAGCACTTAATATATTTACTATGTATTTTACTAATTTATTATTGTCTTTCTCTCCTTCCTTGAATATGAGATCCATAAGAGTAGAGATTTTTGTCTTCTACTGCTCTATTCCTAGTATTTAGAAATGTTTAACCTAAGAGGTGTTTGATAAACAAATACTGATGAAAGGTGTCCCCAGACATATACTTTATATTCTTGTTGAGGTCTCTGATATACCCTATGATATACCATATGGGTCTGATATACCCACACTCTGTATGTGAACAGCCAGAAGACTTATGACATTTCAGAAAAAATGTACCTTCCTATCCAAAGTGCTTGTTTTGCTGAAGTTACCTGGAGGCTTGGGTAGTCTATGGCCTACTCTCCCTACCTAAAGATCCTAGTGCCAAGTTTTGCCATGCTTTCATTTAGAAGCCTCTACCAGCCTTTCTCAACCAAGGTTCCTCATCAGAATCACAGAACACAGAAGAGGACTGGAGAGACTGTTTTCTCAGTTATCCAAAGGATGGTTCACAACTAGTACACTTCTAGATGGATAGAAGTAAATTGATATATTTGATGGATGCTTCAAGGCATTAGGGCTTAATTCTGGTGGAACCCAGGTTGAAAAAGGCTACTTCAATTCCTGAAATTCCTGCGTTATTCCTGAAAGTGTTTATAAGAAACAGACTTCTAGAAGCTCTTTCCCTAAGCACAAAACCTCAGAAAAACAGATGAGTAGATGAGGCTTTTCTTCAAAATCAAACCATTCTCAGTGATCTATTTCTGAAAAAGCTGTCTTTACAGGGAGTTAATTGGTTAAAGATAAGAAAGGAAAGCTGAAGTCCCTTAGTTCATAATTGGTTCTTATAACACTTATAAAGCATTTTAAGATTTTTCCAAGTAACAAAGTTTTGTTTATTTGTTTGTATTTTGGTTGCTAACATAGCTTTTCACATATTTCTAGAGTGTTATTCATCAGTGAAATCTGCTGCACATTGACACACAGGTCCCTACTGTTATTTCCATTACCAAATGAATAGATTGGGCCTAAGAGGCATTGTCTGACTTAAAATAGTCTAATAGGACTAATTCATCCGGGAGTCTGACTGCTTCTTCTAGCAATAACCTACAATGTCACAGCTGCTAGGAGGTAAGGCTTAATCAGGCTTGAGCCATAGAACATATGTGTATGCATGTTCTATGGGATAGATTATGGATTAGTGATTCACCAAGTTATGTTTTGATTCTGGGTTATCATGAAACAAGAGAACACCCTGTGGTAAAGTTATGTTATACTTTATTATAACTTTTTTATGTAGAAATTGAACCCTTTTGTGACTCTCATTTATTCATGAGGTTTTTCTGGTGGCAGTTAGGGGAAAGAGGGAGTATGGGAGAGAGAACATCTGTTATGCTCCCTGTTTTACAGTTGGATAAATTGAGAATTGGTCACAACCAACTAGAGGTAAAGCTAGAGCTAAGGTCTTAGGCTGTGCTTCAGTTGATTATTGCCTTGATGATCAGTTGTTCATTTTTAATTGAATTATAGCTCTGGTCTTCAGAGTGTGACAATTACAAACACTTTACAAATTATGCAAGCATGTATATACATGTGTGTTGGCTTTCTCTAAATTTTCCTGGGAAGAAACCTTTAATACTGTCTCAAATATTAAAGTGAATGTGCTACTTTAAATATAGTGACAGAAATAAGTATGGATTCAAAAAACAAATGTCATGCTAGTTCAGAATAATCTTTCCACTGTGTTTGCAGAAGTAATACTCTCTTGATCTGGGTCTGTCAGCCATTTTGCATTCACATATTAGTACCATCTAGACAACTGATATTTTTGGTTCTCACCTGATAACAGGTCTGTATAAAGGACTCTTTGAAAACAAATCCATTGTGGCTGAAAGAAAAACATGATTGAGCTAACTATAACCAGTTGACTACTGTGAAGAAAATAAAATACGGTATTTGAGGATTTTTTTTTTTTTAGAATAGGGAGGTGGCATAATAATTTCTTCTTGAGATAGAAGGCAAACTCAAGCCAAAAATTGGAGCGCTTCTCCTAAGGGGAAATTTTGGTGCTTATTTTTGTTGTTGTTTGTTTTGTTTTATTTTGTTTTTTACCCTGACTCATCCTTAGAAGCTAGAGAGGCAAAGGAGAGGAATGCTATTCTGGGTAGAGTGAGGACTCTGTCTCAACCTTTTTCATCATTGCCAGCCAGCCACCTGCTGCTTGGTTGGATTAGTAGATGACAGAGGTAGAAAGAAAAGGAACAATAAATAATATTGTATGTATGTCATCCCTTTCCCATTCAAAATCCTGAAGCTGATGGGGCGCCTGGGTGGCTTAGTCGGTTAAGCATCCAACTCTTGGTTTCGGCTCAGGTCATGATCTCATGGTTTGTGAGTTTGAGCCCCACATCGGGCTCTGTGCTGACAGTGCAGAGCCTGCTTGGGATTCTCTCTCTCTCTGCCCCTCGCCCGCTCACTCTCTGTCTCTCTCAAAAATGAATAAATAAAACTTAAAAATCCTGAAGCTGAGTAAGAACCTTTAAAGATGTTATTTCTGGTATTCACTTAAAAATATATGCAAAAGCCAACACTAATATCGGGTATCATTTATTCAGTATTTAATTTATACCAAGCATTGCATTAGCACTTTACTTACATTATCTCATTTAATCTTCTCAACAACTTGACTCTGACAAGTCATGTCTTCCAATTAACAATCTGCTTCATAATACATATTACAACCATAGGAAAAGAAAAACTCTAATTAATTCTGAAATGAGTCATTTCATGTCTGACTCACCCATTAGACTGAAAACTCCATGAAGATGAAGACAGCCATATTTGTTCTATATACCCAGGAATTAGACTGTGCCTGGGACATAGTAGATAACATGATAAAAATCTGTTGAATGAACAACTGAATGTGTGCATGATTGGATTCATGAATGAATTCTATTAATCTATTAACTAATTCTATTAATTCTGTTAATCAGGTTCTGGGACGCCTTTATTTTATATACCCAGAAACAGAGACTGAGGCTTCAAAGTCTGTCTGACCCCAGAACACGTAACCACTATATTTAAATGGCCATTGAGGAACATAGAAATCGTCATGCCTTTGGCAAAGGATTTGAAATTTCAGGATATTCTGAATGTCAACACTTTCTTCAAAAGTGATTATACTATAAATTATGATCGAGATTAGGGATGGCCACTGCCTTTCCTCTCTCAGGTGGTAGAAGCATGGCTCCCCTAAGCCTCTAACACATAAGCTATTTCTGAGTATCGATTAGTGAAACAGATGACTGCCCAGGAAGCTGTTTCTGGGCTCTGTTGCCAAAGGTACTTTGAACTCTTGCTCACCCGAGGAGGGAGAACCACAGACGTTTTGTACTGATTAGTTCCTTTCCAGAACAAAGTCTCTTTGGGGATTTACTAATTCCCTCACCTCCCTTGGCGCCCATGTTCATTCTTGTTGCCTCGTGTTAGGACTTTGCTCTAGGGCAGTTTTCCAGTTCCAAGAGAGACACTCAGGCCCCTGCTGCCCAAACATCTTGTCGTGCCATGCCCGATTAGCTGGGCAAGGTCAGACTTGCCTTTTACAGCCTTCCCAGGTATAGATCCTTTGCTAAGAAATCCCAGAAATGCCATAATTCTCTGGATGTAAGTACATCAGAGCACCATAGACCTTAGGAGCTCTGAGCATTTGCAGCTTTCTCCCCTTACAAGTGAGGGACATACTTCTTATCCCATGGAGAGATATGTAATGCTTTATAGATAGAGCTTTATATCCCCCAACCTCCCCTCCCCCTCAAAAAAACACAAGGGGCACCTGGGTGGCTCAGTTGGTTAAGCCTGTGGCTTCGGCTGAGGTCATGATCTCATACTTTGTGTCAGCTCTGTGCTGACAGCTCAGAGCCTGGAGCCTGCTTCGGATTCTGTGTCTCCCACACTTTCTGCCCCTCCATCTCTCTCTCTCTCTCTCTCTCTCTCTCTCTCTCTCTCTCAAAAACAAATAAACGTTTAAAACAAACAAACAAACAAACAAACACCACCACAACAACCACAAGAAACCTTGAGGGCTACTTAGGAAGAAACTATCCTCAGAAACTTAAACATAAGTCATGGAATGAAATTAAATCATCTAGCAAATGATTAGCAACTACAGATTTGTTTAAAAACTGAAAAGACCTCAGCTAAACATGTGAGTAGCAGCAGCAGCTGCCTGTTAGCCACAGTCAAAAGCCTTAGACTTTCCACCCTCTAGCGTATACTGCTAAATGGATTAATCATCAGAGCATTTTAGTATACCAAAAGAGGATTTATCCACTTCTTTGGGAACCTGAAATGCCTACTGCTGGATCCACTGAGGCCAGCAAGAAGGGAGAGCACACTGAATACTTCATTGTCAATATCTAATTGGGTCTGCAGGCATAGTTCAGCCTCATCAGAGCGAGTTCTGAAAAGAAAGCTCTGTTATGTCAGACAAACACTTTTTGTGTGGTTCTTAATTACTTTCCCATGGGTTCCTTGTTTTCTAGGTCTTATCTGTTCAATTACTGTACTAAAACACAAATTACATCAGGCATCTAAGCAGCAGACAAAAAGGGCAGCTAGGATCCCAGAAACCCATAGGTTAATGACCATGATCTTGCATTAAGAACTTCAACCTATTGCTACCATGGTGTAACCTCTCTCGTTTTGCATATTCAAGGACCTCTCATGTTCTGAAGATCATTAGCCCTGGGTAGTTAATGCTATCCAAGGGGAACGTCTTTGGCAACCTCTCTCAGCTTCCTCTTTCTGACCTGTGGATAGCACTTTCCATAGGAGGTGGTGGACCTAGCTCCATGGTGCCATTTAGGTGCCTACCATTTAGGTGTACATCTGTATGGTGCTGGATGACTAGAGAAGCCTCAGTTCACCCCACGGTGTAGAATTTCAGAGGAAGCCATTTGTTTCCCTGAGGGCTTTTTATCTGTCATTTCAGCGGCTTCATATACAGATAGCTCTGATGATGAGACATCTCCCAGGGACAAGCAGCAAAAGAACTCTAAGGGAAGCAGTGACTTCTGTGTCAAGAACATCAAACAGGCAGAGTTTGGACGAAGAGAAATTGAAATCGCTGAACAAGGTAAAGAAAGCAAGCACCTGTTCTTTTTCATGCTGCCCGTGTCTTTTTGTCCATGTTAATCCCTTTTTATGTCCTGGGGTCTAGTTGCCTGTGAAATTTAAGAGTGGTTTTAAAGAGGGGTGCCTGGGTGGCTTAGTTGGTTAAGCGTCTGACTCTTGATTTCCACTCAGGTCATAATCTCACAGTTCGTGAGTTCGAGCCCCTGAGTCAGGCTCCGCACCGACAGTGCAGAGCCTGCTTGGGATTTTTTCTCTCTTACCCTCCCCCAATTGCCCCCGCTCTCACAGTAAATAAATAAATCTTAAAAAAAAAAAAAAAAAGGAATGGTTTTAAAGAATACTTAAAAGAAATCTGAACTTAGGGAACACTGTGGGGAAGGAGTGTACTCTGGTAGGTCTATAAGGAATGGATGAGTAAGACTGGGAGATGGGGAGTCAGAACTCTGGAGCATTTGCCTTTGAAAGTCTCTTATAAAAGAAAAATTAGATTCAATGTCTTGATTCCTTAAGGAACCCAACCTAACAACCTGACCGGGGGAAGAATCTTACTTTAAGAGAATAAGTTCTTCTGTTTATTCTTTCTCTCTCATTCCCTCCTCTCTAATAGTGCTGTGTATGTATTGTGCCTTTTCAGAAATGCCTGCACTGATGGCTTTGAGGAAGAGAGCTCAAGGAGAAAAACCTTTGGCTGGAGCCAAAATTGTGGGTTGCACACACATCACTGCTCAGACTGCTGTGAGTCCTTTTTCTTTCTCCACATAATAATAGTTAATAATAGCCACCAGCTATTGAGTGCTTGCAAAATGCCAAGCAGTAGGTTAAGAGCTTAACAAGTATTAAGTCATTAATCCTTGTGATGGCCATGTAAAGCAGGTATTCTTGTTTCTACTTTACAAATGAGGAAAGTAAGGCTCAGGGTGTTTAAGTAATTTGTCTGAGGTTATACAGCAAGTAAAATCATAGAATCCAGGTTTGAACTTCAATTCGTCTGACTCCCAAGTTTATGCTTTCTCTGTGCTACACTGCTTCCCCTTGTCTTGCCTTCCAATGTCATTTCCATAAGGCAGTTCTCTTAGATTGCTTTCAGCTGCAAGTAAAAGAACCTGATTCAACCTGACTCATACCTAAAGGAACTGATTATATTACATAGCTAAGAGTTCAGAGGTAAGGTGGACTTCAAATTTAGGATCTCAAGGCTCCAGTTTCATCTAGCTGTAATTTTCTTGGAGCTCCCTTTTCACTTGCTTACTTCATTCTCAGGCTCATAGCAAGTTGATTACAGCTCTTTAAGCCATCACAGACTGACATGAAGAGTAGGAAGGACCATTTCTTCTTCTCCCCCAAAAGCAAGTAAATCTTTCCCAGAAGTCTTCCAGGATATTCCATCATGTGTCATTGAACAGAACAGGGTCACATACCCATGGCCCACCAGTCCTGGCAAGGGGACTGGGGTTACCATGATTGATTTAGACTAGTGATTCTTAGCCCTATCAGATTCAGTGTCTCCTCTTTATAAAACATATTTTTGCAATGCCTCTGTATTATCTTAAAATGAAATTCAAATATAACATACCTCAGTACATGTAATTTTTTAAAAATTAATATAAAATCTTAACTGAAATATGAAGGAGGAATAGAGGAAAAGTAATTTATAAAGAAATAATGTGTATTTCCGTATGTAAATGCTTGGGCACAAGTATAGTGGAATACTCAGATATTTGTACTTCCTCATAGCATTATTTGAACGAGAATGCCACAAATGTAGATAGAAATGTGTTACTGATTCTAAGGCATCAGAGTGACATTGCCAAATTATATGACTTTCTGAATCATATTATAATAAACAATAAACTTTTTATAAATCTCTGAACAGCAACAATAACAAGTGTGTGTTTGCTCTTAATTTACACGAGTGTTACATTCCTGGGAAAGCTATTACTATTTTGTATTAAAACTACAAGAGTATTTTTTGTTAATGTGTAAGGTGGAATAAGGTTCTAAACTTAGATCATTATAAATAGGTTTCTCACCCTTATGAACTTTCATTGGAACATTTGAAAACTGCACTAAATGTGGCATGGTTTTTGTCGTAAGAGACTGTCCTGCACTTTCAACATGTCAAAACCTCTGGTCCTGATCACTCAATGCCAGTAGCATTCCCCTCCCGACTATTGTGACAATCAAAAATGCCCCCGCAGTTTTCCAGAGCTCCTCTGTTGAGAATCACTGACTCAGAGCCATCATCAAAGACGTAAGAGATTGAACTGCCAACCATAATGAAAACACTACAGGAAATTGGTGTATTGAGAAATGGTCTGAAATCATTTATATGATTTATAAGACTCAGGTCATCTGTATGGTTAGATCGACTTTCAACAGAGTGTCTCCTGAAGCATAACACTTATTTATATGGCCACATTCCTGACTAAGAACAGAAGAGAGTCCTTAAGACCCAGGCAGCTACTCTTATGATCTTTACCATGAGGCTTTTCCATATTACATGTTCTCTAAGGAAAAAAATACCTTGATTACCCCAAATTAATATAATAAATTGAAAAGCTGTCTCTTTTTGGAGCTACAGACTAATAAATCAAGGCAGAAACACTCTTGGAATCTTTTTTGGGCTTCCCTAGTCAGTGACATGAGACTTCAGTGTGGTGGCTTAAAATAGTAAGTGCTTCTGTACTGTCTCATGTTGCTAAATTGTATCTAGTTTCTTTTTTACCCCCTGGGTCACCAAACATTACCACCTTTCAAGGCTCCCTTCTACTTTCTCTTGAATGGAGTAATCAAAATTAGTTTACCAGTTTTAATATTATTTCACAGTTTCCTCCCCACATTTTTTTCTTTTTCCTTTAAACAAATAATCACACAGGGGTGCCTGAGTGGCTCCATCAGTTAAGCATGTGACTCTTGATTTCGGCTCAGGTCATGATCTCATGTTTGTGAGTTCGAAGCCTGAGTTGGGCTCTCCACTGACAGTGTGGAGCCTGCTTGGGATTCTCTGTCTCCCTCTCTCTCTGCCCCTCCCCTGCTCGCACATTCTCTCCCTCAAAACAAATAAATAAAAATAAAAATAATTAATAATAACAAAGGAATTTTTACCTTGTTTTGTTTTTAATCTCCGTTTTCTTTTTCTGATTGCAAAAGGAGTTAATGTTCATTTTATAATGCTCAAACATTACCATACTCTGTAACGTAAAAAGACAGTCTCCTATGATCCCATGTTCCAGAAATAACTATCATAGTTAGTTAATGGTTTCCTATCCATGTTTCCAATAGACTTGGATCTATTTATATTTTTTAGGCAT
Source organism: Prionailurus viverrinus (assembly GCF_022837055.1). NCBI lineage: Eukaryota > Metazoa > Chordata > Mammalia > Carnivora > Felidae > Prionailurus > Prionailurus viverrinus. Next base: position 146,153,967 of record NC_062562.1, read on the forward strand.
GTTTCCCTAGTTCCTTCTAATAACCAGATTCCTTTGCTACTCTCTCTAAACAGTCATGATTGAAAGTCAGGTTAAGCCAGCTTCTAAGCTCTGTCTTCCTTCCACTCCTACCTGCCTTCACTCCTGTTTGAGCCCTAACAGCTAGCACTCTTTACTTAGAATTCTTTTTTTTAATATTTATTTATTTTTGAGAGAGAGAAAGAGAGAGTGAGAGAGAGAGTGCATAAGCAGGCGAGGTGCAGAGAGAGAGGGGGACAGAGGATCTGAAGCAGGCTGCTCCCTGACACAAAGAGCCAGACACATGGGGCTTGAACTCAAACTTGACTGTGAGATCATGACCTGAGCTGAAGTCAGACACTCAACAGACCGAGCCACCCAGGCACCCAGCATGATTTTTTTTTTAATTTATTTATTAAAAAAAATTTTTTTTAATGTTCATTTATTTTTGAGAGAGAGAGAAAGCACACGTACATGCACAAGTTGGGGAGGAGCGGAGAGAGAGGGACACACAGAATCCAAAGCAGGCTCCAGGCTCTGGGCTGTCAACACAGAGCCCAACACGGGGCTGGAACTCACTGACTGTGAGATCTTGACCTCAGCCAAAGTCGGACGCTTAACCTACTGAGCCACCCAGGCGCCCCAAGTTTGTTTTTTTTTTAATTAGACCATAATTAGAATTTTTACTTAGCATTGAAATATGAGAAAATACAAGTTTTACAACATGAAAAGTACCAGTACTCAGAGTTACCTACTGTCAGGAAATTTTAAAACAGGTTTTTTAAAAGATTTTTTTCCCCAAAGTTTATTTATTTTTGAGAGAGAGAAACGTAGAGAGCAAGCAGGGAAGGGGCAGTGAAAGAGAGGGAGATGGACTCCCAAGCAAGCTCCACGCCGTTGGCACAGAGCTTAATGCAGGGCTCAAACTCAGAAACCGTGAGATCATGATCTGAGCCAAAACCAAGAGTCTGATGCTTAACCAATTGAGCCACCCAGGCGCCAAAAACAAGTTTTTTTAACCAAAGCTTTATTCTTGTGAAAATAGCTAATAATCAAAGCAGTAGGTGGTATACTACTTTCTTTAAAAGAATCCTATGTCTATCTTATATATTGAAGTTAAAAGTAAATCAGGATCAAATTGGCAGAATAAATTTTTAAAAGAATTTTTAAAAACAGTTTTTAATTTGAAATAAACACAGATTTATAAAGTTGTAGAGTAGAGTACAGGTCACTTTTTTTCTTAGCCATTTGAGAGTAAGTTGCCAACCTGATGCTCCTTGACCCACAAATACTTTAATGTATATTTTCTACGTACAAGGACATTCTCTCATATGACCAGTACAACTATTCAAAATTAGGAAATTAACATTGATTTATATTACCATCTAATCCTCAGACCTTGTATGAATTTTACTAGTTGTCCCAGTATTATATTTTATAACCCAAAGATCCAGTCCCTAGTTACACATCTCGTTAAACGTCATCCCCTTTTAGTCTCCTTTAGTCTGGAACACTTCATCAGTCTTTCTTTGACTTTCATGACCTTGACCCTTTTGAAAATTGTAGATGAATTATTCTATAGATTGTGCTCAATTCTAGTTTTCTTGATACTTTCTCATTATTAAATTCGGGATATGCATTTATGGTAGGAAATGATGTTCCATTTTTTTCATTGAATCTTATCAGGTGGCACATTGATTTAGAATTGATTTATCATTTGCCAAGATGATGTTCATTTTGATCCTTTGCTTGAGGTAGTGTCTGCTAGACTTTTCCACTGTAAAAGTTATTTTTCCCTCTTTGTAATTAAAAAGTATTTTGTGAGGTAGTAGTATGAAACTATGTAGATATCCCATTCTTCATCAGGCTTTCAGTTTATTCATTTATATACTTATTTTTATTTGTATGAATCATTATTTCCTATTTTATTTAGTGCATTATGATCCATTACTATCACTATTTATTATGATGCTTAAATTGTTCCAAACGTCCTGGTGGAGTCCCTTCAGTCTGGCTTCTGTGGCTTTTTGTCTTTTGGCATATCCTTCTCATTCTTTGAGCACTTACTTGCTTCTAGTATAAGATTATCTAAGCTCATCTTGTACATTCTCTGCCCTAACCCCGGAATCAGCCATTTCTCCAAGGGGCCTGGTTCCTTTTAAAGGATCTGGACGCTATTGTATTTTTTGCCATTGGAATATCATTTTTCCTGGATCTTCTTTCATTTCGTATTTTGGAAAATAATTGCCCACTAACTCTTCATATATTTCTTTTGCCCTGTTCTCTCCTTCTCCTCATACTATTCCAGTTACATGTATGTTAGACATTTGATAATGGCCCATAGATCTTGGATGCTCTGTTCTTGGACGCTCTGATTTTTATTCCCTACTCTTTTTTCTTTCTGTATTTCAATTTGGTGATTTTTACTGATCTCTCTTCAAGTTCACTGATTCTATCCTCAGATATGCCTAGTCTGACGATGAGCCTGATGAAAGAATCCATAATCTCTAATACCTATTAACATGTTTTCTGACATTTCTATTTGACATATTTTTATTGTTTCCATCTCTCTGCTGAAATTTCCTATCTGTTCATGGATGTCATCCATCTTTTCACTAGACCACTTAATATAAACATGTTAATTACAGCTAATTTAAAGTTTTATTTATTATAACTAATTTAAACAGTTCATCTTAGAGGCTTGTTCTCTTGAATATTGTATTTCTTGACAATGGGGAGGATTCCACTTTTTTGTGTGTCTTGAAATTTTTTTTTAAATTTATTTTCAGGTTAGTTAACATACAGTGTAGTCTTGGCTTCAGAAGTAGAACCCAGTGATTCATCTCTTCCATATGACACCCAGTGCTCATCCCAAAAAGTGCCCTCCTTAATGCCCATTTAATTGACCCCTGCCAGTGTGTCTTGAAATTTTATCTTGAATGGTAATTTGGTAGTTTCCATTATTGTCATGAACTTGGTTGGATTTCAATTATTGTTCTGCACCATAGGCCTCAAATTGCTCCAGTAGTGGGCAGCTGTTACATTGTGATTTGAGGTTAACGGAAGGTTCTTCTCAGTGTTTTGGCTTCAGTCTCAGCTTTCAGTTGCTTCTACACATGCTTGCCACAGGGGTGGGGGAAAGGGGGTGTCATCTCCCTCTTCAGATACATGCCCTACCTGCTGCACTAGGCTGCTGCTCTTTGTTTCCTAGAGCTTAGCTCATGGTGAGGGCAGGTAGGGTTCTCGCATCTCCTGGTCCAGCCTCAGTCTTAGGTCTCTGTGAGGTGGGGCTTTTTCATTGTTCCTGCCTCTTCTTTCCATAGCAGCCAAATTTTGCCTTGTGTCTGTGATAGGTCTTGTGCAAGAGATATTTTCCTGCCTTTCCTGGAGAAGTAGCATATCTTTACCAGTCATACCTTGTTTTATTGCACTTCACAGATAATGGCATTAAAAAAACTTTTTTTTTTTTTTAACATTTATTTGTTGTTGAGAGACAGAGAGAGACAGAGTGCAAGCTGGGGAGGGGCAGAGAGAGAGGGAGACAGAATCTGAAACAGGCTGTAGGCTCTGAGCTGTCAGCACAGAGCCCAATGCGGGGCTCGAACCCACAAACTGTGAGATCATAACCTGAGCCGAAGTTGGACGCCCAACTGACTGAGGCGCCCCAAAGTATTTTTTAAATTAAGGTATGTACAGTGTGCTATCGCACACTCAATAGGTTACAGTATAGTGTAAACATAACTTTTATATGCACTGGGAAACCAAAACATTCATTTGACTTGCTTTATTGTGATATTCACTTTATTGTGGTAGTCTGGAACCTGCAGTTTCTCTGAGGTATGCCTGTACTTTGTGTCAGTGCAAGGTCCTGGGCCCAAGAAGGCTTACTTCTCTCCAAGGAGCAGGGAGTTTTTGCTTCCACTCTTCCCCAGAAGCAGTGGATCTTTGTCTGGTCCCTGATTGCAGGCGTAATTTCTGCTCCTCTTCCTTTAGCTTAAGACTTTTGCTTCCTATGAGAGAAGAGCGTGGCAAAGTGCCTGTTTTTGAGCACAGCTGATCAGGTCCTTGCCCCCCAGTCTTTCTTGTGAGCGCTGGGTGGAAGCCCCTGGAAAAGAGCTTGCGTGTGAGTGTGAAATCTCCTTGTGCCTAGGGTTATTAGAAATTCCAAACTGACATACTTTCCCACACTCAGCCTTTACTATTCATTGAATTCTAGCTTTTTTTTTTCTCCTCCTGTGTGGCACCCACATCTTCCTCCCATGCTCTGTCAGAGGTGAAACAGTGTGTTCCCTGTCTCCTTAAAGGGATTTGTCACTTTGGAGTTCAGTGCACTTGGTTGCTTTATAACCTCAGCTCTTGATGGGCTCAAGAAAAGTTAAGGTTTTATAGATTACTTGGCTGTTGTTAGGATTGGAGCTTTTCTTGCAGCTTCCTTACAGAGAAGCAGAACTGTAAAATTTGTGGTTTTCCAAAAATGTTTTGGCTCTAAAATCCTTGGTTTAATTAAGTCTTATAAGGAGGCCCAATATATTAAATAGGCAGAAGAGCATTGAGCTCAGCTGGAGCCTTCCCCCATGCCTACCCCAACCATTGCCCTCTACTCAAAACACGGAAGGATTTCTGTAGGGCACAGTTTGAAAATCACTGGCCTTAGCTATTCCTGATATATTTTCTCAATGTCAGATATATAAACTTAATTTCCCTGACCAGTGGTTTGGCCAGCCTTGCTCATCCCCTGCTTTCTCTTTAATACAGGTGCTTATGGAAACCCTGGGTGCGCTGGGGGCACAGTGCCGATGGGCAGCCTGCAACATCTATTCCACTCTCAATGAAGTGGCTGCTGCTCTAGCAGAAAGTGGTAAGATTGGTTTTGCTTGTATTCTGTGTCTTTGGCTAAAGTAAGTCTCTGAAAAGTTCCACGGGTTCAATATAAACCTTTAAGGAAGTTCAACATTAAAGTTGCTGTCTTGGGGGAAATGGATGCCTATTCTTGATGAGTTTGCTCTCCTGGGCTTCTCTTGTTAAATATGATGAAGGTAACTCTGTTGTTTTACAGTTGGCAAATATCTTCTTATGTCTAATATTCCCTTATCAGTTAATTCTTTGCCTTGACTTGCTCATATTAGAACACTAGTGAACAGTACTCGTTGTCTGAAGCAATATGGATTAGAAAAGAAAGTGCTTCAGGCATAGTTTTGTGGTCCTGCTGGTTTTTTCAGCAGTTTGCCCTGATTTAATGTTTGGTGTTCCTGCTTCAGAAGCAGTAAAAAGGACTTGACCTGGCAGATTAATATTTGATCACAGTGGCTCCTGACACAGGAAGGACGAAAGAAATGGAGAAATTTGGACTTTGCCAGTTTCTTGCCTTCGCTCTGTGACAGCATAGCACAGATCAGAGTACCAAATGCTTGTGGCTTCAGAGCTCTTGAGAAATGCTGGGAAAGTTCTGTAATGCATGCATGTCTCTCCTGCTAGCACTTTAGTATTTCATTTGTTCTTTCATTTATATTCATTCATTTATACAATTTTTACTAAGGTACAAAATATGTATATAGATGTGCAGAGATGTTAAATATATAGCCCAATGATTTGTACATAAGCATTCTTTTTTTTCTCGTCAACAAATACTTAATGACCTACTCTAAGAGATATAAGGACAAATGAGACTATGTCTTTGCCCTAAGAATCTTATACTGTGGTTGAGAAGAAAAGACACATATACAAGTAATGATAATACAAGGGTATATATGGTAAATGCCACAACAGAGCAGAAATCTACATTCAGTGCACAAGCAAGTGGCTTGTAAAAGTTCAGATTCCATGAGCGATCCCTTGGAGCTGAGTTAATCAGGCTTTGTTAGAAACATGACACTTTGGGGCGCCTGGGTGGCGCAGTCAGTTAGGCGTCCGACTTCAGCCAGGTCACGATCTCGCGGTCCGTGAGTTCGAGCCCCGCGTCGGGCTCTGGGCTGATGGCTCAGAGCCTGGAGCCTGTTTCCGATTCTGTGTCTCCTTCTCTCTCTGCCCCTCCCCCGTTCATGCTCTGTCTCTCTCTGTCCCAAAAATAAATAAACGTTGAAAAAAAAAATTAAAAAAAAAAAAAAAGAAACATGACACTTAACTGGGCTATGACAACATTTTAACAGACGGAGAAGAGTGTAAGGGTTTTCCTGATGAAGAAGATGGGATGACTAAAGTTTAGATGCAGGAAAGATCGAAGTGTGGTTGGGAAATGGTGAGACTTCCAGTTTGACTGGATCAAGAAGTACTTCTTGCCTCTTCTTTTTTCCCTTAAGTCATATTTTTAGCATCCATCATACTCTTGTCCCTCTTGTTTGTCCTCTTTTGTATATTAAAAGCAAAATGACCACCAGAGACAAAGGAGTGGATGAAGGGGCTGAAGACCATGTTAATCAGTGAAGAAAGTCAAGCCAAGGAGTAGAGCAGAATGAGAGAGTTTGGAAATGGGGAAAACCAGCATCTTGTTGTCAAAATTTAGAGGCAGCCCTTTTTTCAGGCTTTAATAGTTTCTCTGTGTTCCCCTTTCTCAGGATTTCCTGTCTTTGCCTGGAAAGGAGAATCAGAAGATGACTTTTGGTGGTGCATTGATAGATGTGTGAATGTGGAGGGTTGGCAGCCAAACATGGTGAGTTAGATTTCTGCTAGCACAATTCCTGAGGGATCTGGTGGGGACAGAGTAGGGGGCCCTGGCAGGGGAGAGGGTGTCTCAACAGGAAGGAAGGAAAATGCTTCCTTTTCTATCTGATGTACCTGTGCTTCCAGCACAACTGTGGGCTTATGTTTAGGGTACCCCGAGAATATTGAACTCAGCCTCAAAATGCTATAACTGTTGGTGCTGATCTTAGAAGCATTTATATTCATCAGCAACATTAAAATACTGCTCAGGGTTCACACGTGGCTGTTTCAAAAGCAAGGTTAATGAGTTACCATCCCCTTCTACTGCTTACCTCCCATCCAACAACAGTAATCCAAATGTGCACACACATACACACACACACACACACACACACACCTCCTGTGGTGCTTAGCGTTTCTCTAGAGTCACATGCTGAATTTATAGTAAACCTGAAGAGATCCCAAGTTCAAATTTCTTCTCTTTATTCTGTACTTGAAGAAAGACGACTAGGCAAAGAGAAGCTTGGGGTTATTTCGCTTCATGTTATTTGTGTTTCATTTTTGAAAAAATCAGGTTCTTGAAGGCTTATAGCACATTAGATTTCACTGAGAAGCAAAAAGCTGCACAAAATATGAGGCACTCCTACTTCATAAGCATTTCTGTGTATGAAAGAGAGGAGAAATTAGGGACTCAACTGGAAAAAGAAGCCTTGATGCTCTACTCCAACTATTGCTTGCTAATTGCAGAGCGGGCCTCACTTGGTGCACAAGGAGAGAAGCATCCTCTTTCTGGATTCTGGATCCAGTTACATTGCACTGTGTGCTGGTGTGAGGAAGCTGGGTTAATAGCCTGCTTAAAGGGAGGGAGGAATCAGCTGTGAGATGAGTCAGCTCATTCCCACAGAGTTAACTGGGACTGGAAGGAGTTTGATTGACAGACCGAAAGGAGATACGCCAGAGGGTTTCTATGGGGGAATAAAGCATTAATTTTAGAGTGGAGAATTTAGGGAGGACACAGGATTGCAACCAGAGAGCATTTACACACTATAGGGCCAGGACAAACTGCTGGAAAAACTGATGAAGAAACTAAGCAAGGATAAAAACCATTGTCACTCCAGCAAATAGAGCCCATTCCTCTAGGGATCCTATCGAGATCTAGTACTTTTACTTGCTTTCCAACCTCAGGAAGATTCCCTGGTGGCAAGAATTTTCTGCAGTAGAATACCATGGTGAGAACTAGGGGCTACCTTCATTAAATAAATCTGAGGGATAGCAACCACCTGCCTGTATTAGATCCCTCTGTTAAAAGAAAAGTGGACCAGAATAGTGGGACTTAAGACACAGAGTTTCCAGTTGCTCAGGCTTTTATGCCTCTGGTCTTTTATGTGGGTAGGGGTCGGAAACCCTGTTCTGAGGGTTTCTACTGGGAGAAAATGGAGCATTAACTTTTAGAAGGAAGCGAATGTATTTTAATGAGAGTCTTGCCTTGGATCCCTGCTCTCAAACAAACTTTAGTTAAGCCAGAGAAACAAGATGGGGAGCAAGCCTAGAAGCACAAAAAGAGCTTAGGTGCTCGACATGAGGTGGGGGAATTTGTGTACCCAGGAGTCCAGGGTGGCACTGGGGGCACTTGTGGTAGAGTTGATATTTGATGAGACTCCACAATGGGTGCATGCCAGTAGGGGGCAACGCAGTTCTGTGAGGACTTCACAGGGATAACGATTTGGAAAGTCCTGCTAAGCCTTTCTGACAGCTCGGTGAAGGGCTGAATGAAGTGCCACAGCCTAGGGCCTAAGAGCTTCTAAGCTGGTCTTTCTTTAGCTTATTTATAATTCAAAAACTTTCCTCTGCCGATTAAAGCTCCAGTGGGCACGGCATTGTGTTTATCTTTAATCCCAACCTGAAATGGTGATGAGCTGTTCAGAGGCATGCTTGCACACCTACATGCTGCACAGTTCCCAAGTTATTTTTAATTTGGTTTATAAAGAGTGTGAGGTTTCGCTAGGCAAAACCCTTCCGTGCTGCCTGATATCTTGGGTAGGATAGTGCCTATGCTTTGGGAGAAGTGAAGGATTAACGAATACAGTTTTATAAGCCATTGTTCTGGGAGGGAGACTAATTATCTGGCTTTATTTAAACTAAGCTTTGACTGACTGTAATTGAAGTCCTGAATGTAACTGGTAGAAATATGCCGATATCAAGGTCAGGCTTTCTAAATATCTACAGTGCATTTAAGAACTAGTTGTCGGGGCGCATGGGTGGCTCAGTCGGTTAAGCATCCGACTTCGGCTCAGGTCATGATCTCGCGGTCCGTGAGTTGGAGCCCCACATCAGGCTCTGTGCTGACAGCTCAGAACCTGGAGCCTGTTTCAGATTCTGTGTCTCCGTCTCTCTCTGACCCTCCCCTGTTCATGCTGTCTCTCCCTGTCTCAAAAATAAACAAACGTTAAAAAAAAAATTAAAAAAAAAAAAAAGAACTAGTTGTCTAGATAACCACTTCAGCTCTTAGTTCATAAGAAAATCCTCCTTGCGTTGCTGTGTATTTTGATACAGTAGATGTATTGTGTGGGAAGGTCATTTGGCTGTGAGAATTACAGTGACCTTTTACCCTTCGCTGCCTTTTACTTCAGGGTAATGACTGGTCATTATATTGGTTTTAAGTTACTTTGCATAACCCTATGGGAAATTTGAAATATCTGTAAATTGGCAGAAATTGGGATAAAAGACCCAGAGCAACACCGGAAACCCTGAGCCTTCAGCAAAATAAATGATATTGTTGATGCTTATTATTGCAGATATTGGATGATGGAGGGGATCTTACTCACTGGATTTATAAGAAGTATCCTAATATGTTCAAAAAAATCAAGGGCATAGTGGAGGAGAGTGTCACTGGAGTCCACAGGTAAGATTTGACATGGGCATACCTGGTTTTATGCAGCCTAGGTATATACTCTGATAATCACACACCTGTAGAGTACATTATGTTAAAAATTGGAACCTGCTATGAGGTGATGAGATCTGAGTCTGGAACACTTGTTTTTTTTAATTAACAATGCAAATAACAAACCTAAAATTGGGAGTGGGGGACAGGTAAGGCAACAAGTGTGGTCCTCATGTTTTCTAGTCATTGTAATGGAATGACTGCTTGTCCTTTTTAGATGAATTCGTTTTTTCCATAGATGGTGATTTAACTTGTACAACGAGCCAGGAACTTCTCTAGGAACTGTGCTAGGGATCTAGCAGTGGGCAAAATAGACAAAAACCTGGGTCCTCATAGAGCTTACATTTTGACTTGGAGAACAAGGATTTAGGGTTCTGTTTCTCAAATGAGCAGTAATTTTCTGAGTAACATTGAAACCGTTTCCATTTACTGTTATTCACTCAACAAGAACTGAAAGTATGAAATGAAAGTTTTAGGGAAGTGAATTCTGATTAAGCGACGGTCTCTGCTTCAATATATTGTGATCTTTTTTAACATACCAGACCTTCAGACTCTTAGAAAGGGATGAATTTTGAATAAACACCTGTTTCTAATTTTTAGTTGCTACAACTTAAAGTGAAACTTATATATAGGTATACATATTTGTAGATATTTGTTTGTTTTTTTTTTCTTTTTTTTTTTTTCAACGTTTATTTATTTTTGGGACAGAGAGAGACAGAGCATGAACGGGGGAGGGGCAGAGAGAGAGGGAGACACAGAATCGGAAACAGGCTCCAGGCTCTGAGCCATCAGCCCAGAGCCCGATGTGGGGCTCGAACTCACGGACCTCGAGATCGTGACCTGGCTGAAGTCGGACGCTTAACCGACTGCGCCACCCAGGCGCCCCTGTAGATATTTGTATTGAGACGATAAAATCGAGACTATTTGAAAGTTAAAATTGTTGCATTAGAGTAGTGGGATTAAACAGTACTTAAAGTTACTCTTTATATAACTTAAAGGGGGAAGTAAAAGTAAGCAATATATTTTTTTAATGTTTATTTTCTTATTTTGAGAGACAGCACGCGTACAAGCGTGAGCAGGGGAGGGGCAGAGAGAGGGAATCCCAAGCAGGCTCAGTGCAGAACCCAAAGCCGGGCTCCATCTCACGAACCGGAAGATCATGACCTGAGCCATGACCTGAGCCAAAATCAAGAGTCAGACGCTTAATCAACTGAGCCACCCAGGTGCCCCAATAAGCAATTTAAAAATTTACATTTTAATACTTGAAATTTAGAGGTGGGTCAAAGATTTTCCTCACATGCCTTGTGACTAAGATCTTTATTTCTAAGCTGTGTACAGACTCTAGAAAGGTAGTCTTTATTTCTCTATGTGCACCTAATGGAATGAAACTAGTGTCTCATGCTCTGATGCCTACCCAATCAACACATTTCTGTAATTTGTTACGAGACTGGCAGTAGATTGCATTATCTCACGGTTTTGTGTTCTTCTTGATGTCCCTCATCCTCAGGCTGTACCAGCTATCTAAGGCCGGGAAGCTGTGTGTTCCAGCCATGAATGTCAATGACTCTGTCACCAAACAGAAATTTGACAACCTCTACTGTTGCCGTGAATCCATTCTAGATGGGTAATGTTTTATTATCTTTGGAATGAACTTGAGTTGTTGAATTGAGGTTCTCAGTGTTTTGGTTTTGGTTATTTCTGGAAATGATTCATGTAGCACCTCTGGATCTATCACCATATAATACTTGATATTTTATAACCCAGATCTACCATTGCTATCCCCATTACAAGCACATCTATTGTACTTAAAAAGTCAAACTGGCCTCTATTTATTGGTGCAAAGTTTGTGACCCTATCAGTCCTGCAAGACAGTAACTAAAGTCCTAAACAGCTGGATATCTTTGATGATTTGGGAAAAGGTTCCTAGTGTTCCTATTTTAGGTCACATTACCAGTTTTTAAATTCCAACTAGCATGGGGCACCTGGGTGGCTGAGGCAGTTAAGTGTCTGACTTTAGCTCAGGTCATGATCTCGTGGCTCGTGAGTTAAGTCCTGCCTGAGGCTCTGTGCTGACAGCTCAGAGCCTGGAGCCTGCTTCGGATTCTGTGTCTCCCTCTCTCTCTGCCCCTTCCCTGCTCATGGTCTGTCTTTCTCTCTCTCAAAAATAAACAAACTTAAAAAAAATGTAAACCCCAACTAGCATATAATTCTCTGGCCATCTGAAAAATTGTGTTGAGCAAAGAGTCCATCCCAGAAGCATTTCAAGTTTTTCAAATCTATAAGGACTGCAAATCTGACAAAATTTACTTAGATATATTCCAGATACTGTACTGTGTTCTTCCAATACCTAGTTTCTGTTTCTACACTTGTGTCCAGATACGCCTTCATCCTTGTTCAGAAGACTCAGTAATTCCCTATGTAAAACTATTAAGTTGGTTTAGAATATTGCCAAGCCAAATGGTTTCCATCATGTTTAGGTTAATGGAAAAGCTAAGAAAGGCCCTATGGGCCACATTACTAACCAGTCCAGGACCCTAGGCAGTTGGCAACACCACCGGCATTAGAACCAGAAGGACTGGCTTGGTTTGATTATTGGCTCTATCATTTAGGTCTTGGACTAGTTATTTAACCTCTCTGTGCCTAGTCCCTCATCTGTAAAATGGTGACAGTAAGATCTACATCATAGAGTTATTATGAGGATTAAAGGAGATAAGGTATGAACCTGGTGTTCAATGTTAGTTCCCTTGCCCTTTCTAGAACACTGTACATTAAGTTTTAGGATTCAGTTGATCTTAGGGGAAGCTTTTTGCTTTCAGATCTTTTTGGGGAGAGGTGGGAGAGATATTCAATGCAAATTCAATTTCTTGGTAATTATTACTTCTATAGAGTCAATAGTATTATCACATAGACTGGACATTTAAGTAAATTATCAATCCATCTATCAGTTTATAGACTGTCCCTTGTTCTGGCTACGTAGAAGTGTTAATAGCTTGTATGAATAGCTTTGCACCTGATATTCCTTTGGGAAGAGAGGCAGAAAAGCTTGAGAGTAAAGCAAAGGAAGCTCATAAATATGATCTGTTGGTTTTCTTTGCTGTGATAGCCATTCCAGGACCATTCTTCTAAACCATGACTTTTGACTATGGTAGTAGCCCAGCCAGACTTACTCTCTTCACTAAACAAGAATTGCCTCTGTACCTAATTGATGTTTTTTAAATTTAATTAACTAGCTAATATGAACATACACTGTTATATTAGTTTCAGGTGTATAATATAGTGATTCAGCAATAAGTGCAGTCCTTAATCCCCATCACCTATTTCACCTATCTTCCCACCCACCTCTCCTCTGGTAGCCATCAGCTTCTTCTCTATAGTTGAGTCTGTTTCTTTAAAAAAACAAAGTAGAGTCTGGTTTTGGCTTCTCTCTTTTCCTTTGCTCATTTGTTTTGTTTCTTAAATTCTACATATAAGTGAAATCATATGGTATTTGTCTTTTCCTGACTGACTTATTTCACTTAGCACTATACTCTTTAGCTCCATTGGTATTGTTGAAAATGGTAAGATTGCATTCTTCTTTATGGCTGAATAATATTTTATATTTATTGAGTTTTACTGTGGCTCGTGGAGTTGTACTAGTTCCTACGGAGTGGAGTTGTCAAATCATTAAAAAGACAGAATTCCTACTCTGCCTTTAGGGCATTTATGGACTGTTGTCTACCGGAAAGGAAAACAGATAAGTGAATAGAAAGAGTCACAAATATTTGTAGAAACTATCTCAGAATAGTCTGGTTTTAGTTGAAAACTTTCTTCTGCCTAGTGAGGGATTCCTAGAGAAAGGAGACCAGCTGAATCTGAAGAGAAACCAGAAACTGCTCCTACAAGTTCTTCCAAGAGGCTCTAAAACCAATATGGACACTATTCTAGCTTCATAGAGAATCAGAGACAAAGAAGTAGAACATGTTTGAGAAAGAAGCAGCCCCAGAAAACTATCTCATGTAGTTGGTATTGGTGTGTTCAAAGCTCTTCGCCATCTAGTTGTTGATTACCTTCTGTGTTGAATTAATGAGGGACCTATTGGCCATTCTTTTTTTTTTTTTTTTAAGTTTATTTATTTATTTTGAGAGGGAGGGGGAGAGAGAGAGAGAGAGAGAGAGAGAGAGAATGAATGGGCGGGGGAGGGGCAGAGAGAGAATCTGAAGCAGGCTCCATGCTCAATGTGGAACCTGACGAAGGGCTTAATCTCACAACCTGGGATCTTGACCTGAGCCGAAATCAAGAGTTGGATGCTCAACTGACTGAGCCACCCAGGTGCCCCATGGCCATTCTGATACTACTAAATGTAGCACTCTTTTATCAGTGTTATCTCTTATGTTCAATAAGCTAGAATAATGTTTCCATTAAGCTAGAACTTTGTCTCCTAAATAAAAAATGTTATTTTTATTTTCTTCTATCTTTTATTTCCAAAAATTATATAATAAATGTATATTGCTTTTTGTTTAAAAGTTACTTTGTAATCTATAGTTTCCTCCTTGCTGCACCACTCCCAAAACAAGAGGAAAAAAGAAAAAAAAACACCTCACATATAGAGGGATCAGATAGCATGGAGTAAGAGAGTACCTGTTTTATCCACCTTTCTTCTTAATCATTAGATAGTACAGAAACCAGGCTTTCTTTCAAAATGGAACAAACAAACATGAAAACAGAGGGGCCCTATCTAATCTCAAAGGAGAAATGAGAGATTCTTCTGATTTAATGGTTTTTCTTCCCCCAGACTTAAAAGGACAACAGACATGATGTTTGGTGGAAAGCAGGTGGTTGTCTGTGGCTATGGAGAGGTAAAGCTTAACCTTTTGCTTATTGGATGTATAAAATGTTATTTTGGTGAAATATACTAGACTTTTTCATTTAATGGATGTGAGAAATGTGCACTCACCACTCTAGATGGGAAAAATGTAACTTTAGAGGCCCTCTGGTCAAAGTACAATCGTTCTTTTTCCCTTTGCATTTTTGCCATTTTTCTTAAGTTGATTTTCTGATTTATTCCAGCGCACTGTTTGTGATGTTCTTTTAGCTTGTGTTTTGATTATAAATCGTGAGTGTGGGTGTTCTTATGTACATGCATGTGCTAAACAGGGGCTAGGAGTTTGTTTATGAACTGCATTCATTTGTTTGTTTTTTCTTATTTTTTCCCCAAACATGAATCTATTCAGTAAAATTCCTTCTGGGGGTGGAAAATGAGGTACAGTTTACCAGGAGCTTCAAGATGTTGTTTTCTCACTGACTTTCCTTATTGTGTGTCCTTTCTCCCCTCTTCAGGTGGGGAAGGGGTGCTGTGCTGCTCTAAAAGCCATGGGCTCTATTGTATATGTAACTGAGATTGACCCCATCTGTGCTCTTCAAGCCTGGTAAGCATGCAAAAGGAAACTTGCTTTTTTCTCTGTGTCACCATCTAATGTGGGATCTTGTAACTGTCACCAAAGAATGGCCTGGTTAATGCCACATTTTATCTTAGAGGGGCCCAGATCCTGAGAGATGCTGCAGTTAAATGTGAGCTCCTCTCTTTCAAAGATCAAGGAGCTCTGCTCTGAGACAGCAGAGACTATAAGAGAAGCTAAAATTTAGAATTCCTGTGGAAATAATAAGGGGATGCCTTGAGCCAGAGAACAAGTAGTTCCTTCCTTTACCCATGTATAATTCTTCTCCCTTTTTTAAAATGTTTATTTTATTTTTGAGAGAGAGAGAGAGAGAGAGAACAAGAATGGTGGGGAGGGGCAGAGAGAGAGGGAGACCCAGAATCTGAGCTCCATGCCCTGGATTGTCAGCACAGAGCCCGACGTGGGGCTTGAAGCCATGAACCACGAGATCATGACCTGACTGATGTTGGACGCTTAATCTACTGAGCCACCCAGGCGCCTCCGTCTCCTTTTTTCTTTTTTTTAAGTAAACTCTACGCCCAGCATGGGACTTGAACTCATGACCCCAGAGCAAGAGTTGCATGCTCCACCAACTGAGCCAGACAGGCACCCCAACTCTTCTTCCTTTGAAAAAAAGGATGATCAAAAAAGAAATAAGTTGAACACTTACTATGTTCTGAAAAGAACACTTCTGTGATATCCTTCCCCTAAATGTATAACCTGAATCTCATCAGGAGGAAACATCAGACAAATCCAAATAAAATCTGCTGTCTCTGAGTGAAGGGAGTATAAGAGTTTGTACTATTCTTGTAATTCTTAAGTTTGAAATTATTGCAAAATTTGAGGTTAAAAAATTGTTCTTGTCTCATCCATAAAATGTGGCTAATGATACCTACCTCAAAGAGTTGCGAAAGTCCAGTAAAACAATTATATAATTATTACATATGATTATACATTATATAATAAATATATAATTCCATAGAGTGTTGAGCTGCTGTCACATAATAAATGCTTGCTAAATAGTAGATATTATTAAAATGGCCTCTTGCTATCCTCATCAGGACGAAAATACTACTGTCCCTGAAAACTACTGCAGAGCTCCATTGTCTGTAGCCTCCATAACCCACCCAATCTTTACCACTAATCCTCCAGAGGAAGGCACCCAGGATAGAATAAGGCATGGCATAAAGATTTTGTTATACCCATTTTCCCCTCTCTTTCTACTCCTCACACATCCTAGCCATGAACCACAAATTTCCCCGACAGAGTTGTCGGCCTTCTCTGAGCCAGGGTTCATTAACATGTTTTCATATTGATTGAGACACTGATTCAAATTATCTTATAGACATGAACTGATCACTTACTGTATAATAGGTACTGTGCTCTGTGCTTAGGATGAATAAGATGAATATATGAATGAGGCAAGTTCCCTGCTTTTAGAGGCACGCAAATAACCACTGTGAATGGAATAAGTGCTATGATGGGGGTAAACAGCATGTGCTTCTGTAGGAGCCAAGAGAGAAATATCGAACTAAATAACAAAGAGGCAGGGTAGAAAGAGATGTTAATAGAGCTGAGTCTTGAAAGTTGAGTAAGTGATTTCTTAGTCTGGAAGTAAATTCCAGACACAAGGAACATGTCACAAGGAGCATAGTCACTGAGGAAGGAGAGAACAGGGCATATTTAAGAGATGGAAATTGCAGGAGTGGTAATATCTGAGGTAGGAATCATATGTGAATATACTCATATATCTGCATAAGTTTTAGGTGTTATCCTGAGAACAGGCAATCTCACTGAAGTATTTTAAGCAAGGAAGTGACATGATCTAAATTGCATTTAGGAAAATTACTCTGCAAAATAAATGAGGACATAAACCTAGAGATGATGAGGTCAGGCCAGGAGCTACTATAGGAATCCAGGTGAGAAGTAATAAGACCTCAACATAAGCAAGATCAGCATATATGGAGAGGAAGGGACCAATTCAAGAGATTATAAGGAATTAAGGGAAAACAACAATTCGGGAGAAGCAGTAGGCTATGACATTCTAGTTTATTTGGCTCATACAGTTGGCTGAACAGTAATGCTGTAGATCAAGATAGAAAATAAAAAAAGAGACAGTAGATTTTGAGAGTACAGAAAAGATAATGAGTTTTTTCAAACCCAATAAATTTGAGATTCGTATGGGACATCCAGGAGAAGCTATCTAGTAGGTCATTTGATCCATGGCTCTGAAGCTTCAGGAAGATCTAACCTAAAGGTATATTTGTGCAGATCAGCCACCAAGAGGAATCATTTGCAGCCAAGGGAAGGGTATAGACAAATACTGAAAGACTAGAGAAAATAACTCTACAGAGTATCAACATTTAAAGATTAAGATTGAAAAGGGCTATTCAGAAAAGTAGAAGGAAAACCAGGAAAGAACAGTTTCATGGACTCCAAGGAGTATAGTTTAAAAATAGGTAAGTAATGTTTAATGTAGCAAAGAAAATTAAGTAATATAAGAGTCTAAGGATTTGGGGGTGGGGAGTGTGCATCCAGGAGATCGTTGATGATCTTGGGGAGAGTAGTTTCAAAGATTCAGTGGCTAAATTGTACTTTCTAGACATTCAGATGGAGAAAGTCACGGTAACCCCTGGCTCCTTATTTTCAGGAAGAATTAAGTTGCAGTGATACAAAGGAAACTTTATTTTGTCCTGTATGAAAAAAGGAGATGGTTTGAATTTTTCACTGCTAAGAATAATCTGACTGTATCAAGAAGTGACAGTGTGGGTACCAAAGGAACTTAGTAACAGCTTTTGAAGTTCTGTGGCAAAAGGCTCCCCAACTGCTATTTTTAGGTTAATTGATCATGTTTTATTTTTACAGTATGGATGGATTTCGGCTGGTGAAATTAAACGAGGTCATCCGACAAGTGGATATTGTTATTACCTGTACAGGTATGATTTTGACATACACAATATACATTTTGGCATTTGGGAATGCTTTCATGGAACAGGTGAAAAATGACTGGAAACTGTTCTGAATAAAACTAAACTCTAAAAGCCAGATACAGGGAGAGGGGGTTAAGTGTCCAACTTCAGCTCAGGTCATGATCTTGCAGTTCAAGCCCCATGTCGGGCTCTGTGCTGACAGCTCAGAGCCTGGAGCCTGCTTCCGATTCTGTGTCTACCTCTCTCTGCCCCTCCCCCACTTGTAATATGTCTCTCTCTCTCTCAAAAATAAATAAAACCTTTTAAAAAATTAATAAATAAAAAAGACAAAAGCCAGATACAGGGGCATCTAGGTGGCTCAGTCAGTTAAGTGTCCAACTCTTGATTTCAGCTCAGGTCTTGATCTCACATCGTGAGATCAAGCCTCTTGTTGGGCTCTGCACTGACAGCAAGGAGCCTGCTTGGGATTCTTTCTCTCCCTCTCTCTCTGCACCTCCCCTGCTCGCTTGCTCTCTCTCAAAATAAACAAATAAACATTTAAAAAAATAATAATTAAAGAAATAAAAGCCAGATACAGGTGTCTGTCTGTAGAGTCAATCTTTCACATTCTTCCAACCTCTTTAAAGCTCTGACCAAAAGTATAGGTCATCTAGGTCATCCCTGGAAGAAAGTTTCTCTCCATCCCTTTTAACTGTTCTATATCTCCATCTGTCCTCAACTACCAAGGGGATGACTAGAGATAAGTTTTATTTGGGCAGCCGGATCTTAAATTTGTACATTTGATTTTTTATTTTACCTTCAAAACTAATGTGTATTTCTCTCTAGTCTCTATAATTAAAGCAGGCCTAAAACAAAATTCAGGTAGAGAAAGTAGGAAAGACAGTTGTATTAATTCCCAAAGAGGTAGATTGGAGTTTTAGAGAGGAATATGCAGAAATGGCTAGTTTCCTTGGACTGGGATACTTACTTTCTCTTTATCATAGGACCATAAACCGCTAGAATACTGGTTTTTTATTTGTAATTATATTTTAGAGGAGGAAAATCAGAATATTTAAGAATGAAAATATATTTGTACCCTCAGGGTGAGATGGGGGCAGAGAAGAGGGACCATAAGAAACTGTTCTTGCTTCATATCAATCCCCTCATGTCTTTTTTTAATAGCTTTATTGAGATGTGATTCACATATCATACATTTCATCCATTTAAAGTGTATAATTCAGTATTCTCTAGCAAATTCCCAGGGTCATACAACAATCACAACAATCTAATTTTTTTATTGAGATATAATTTATATACCGTACAACTTACAGTTTTAAAGTATACAGTTCAGTGGGTTTTAGTGAAATTGTACAATATCTGATTCCAGAAACTTTTCATCACCCTACAAAGAAACTGCACACCATTAGCAGTCAGTCCTCATTCTTTCCTCTACCTCTGCCTGGCCCTACGCAACCACTATTTTCCCTGTTTCTATAGATTTGACTATTCTAGACATTTCATATCCATAGAATCCTACAGTATGTGGTCTTTTGTAACTGACTTTTTTCACTTAGCATAGTGTTCTAAAGTTTCATCCATATGGTAATATGTGTTGATATTTCCTTCCTTTTTCTTGCTGAATTATATTTCATTTTAAGGATATACCACACTTTATTTATTGGTTGATGGACACTTGGGATGTTTTCGCTTTTTAGCTATTTTGAATAATGTTGCTATTATGAACATTGTGCATAGTGTTTTTCTGTTAACATGTTTTCTGTCCTTATGAATATATATACCTGCCTACATATACCTTGGGATTGCTGGAATGTATGATAACTCTACTTTTAATATTTTGAGGAATTGCAAGCTTTTCCAAATAGACAGCACCATTTTACAATCCAGCAAGAATGTGTGGGGGTTACGATTTCTCAACATCCTTGCCAATGCTATTATTGTCTATTGCTTTTATTATAGCTATCCTAGTGGGTGTGAAATGGTGTTTCGCTGTGGTTTTGGTTTTTAAAGATTTTTATTTCCAAGTAATCTCTACTCCCAATATGGTGCCCCAACTCACAACGCCAAGATCAAGAGTCACATGCTCCACTGACTGAACCAGCTAGGAGCCCCTCATTGTGGTTTTGATTTGCATTTCCCTAGTGACTAATAATGTTGAACATTTTTTTTTTAATTTTTTTTTTCAACGTTTATTTATTTTTGGGACAGAGAGAGACAGAGCATGAACGGGGGAGGGGCAGAGAGAGAGGGAGACACAGAATCGGAAACAGGCTCCAGGCTCTGAGCCATCAGCCCAGAGCCCGACGCGGGGCTCGAACTCACGGGCCGCGAGATCGTGACCTGGCTGAAGTTGGACGCTTAACCGACTGCGCCACCCAGGCGCCCCTTGAACATTTTTTTTTAATGTTTTATTTATTTTTGAGAGAGAGACAGAGCATGAGCAAGGGAGGGGCAGAGAGAGAGGGAGACGTAGAAGCAGGCTCCAGGCTCTGAGCTGTCAGCACAGAGCCCAATGTGGGGCTCAAACTCACAAACTGTGAAATCACGATCTGAGCCAAAGTTGGACACTTAACCGACTGAGCCACCCAGGTGCCCCAATGTTGAACATCTTTTCATGTATGCATTAGCACATCTTCTTTTGTACTTCTGCTTTTGAGAAATGTCTACTCCGGTCCTTTGCTCATTTAAAAATATTTTTTTAATTATGTTTATTTATTTATTTATTTAATTTTTTTTGAGAGAGAGAGAAAGCATGCCAGAGAGGGGCAGAGAGAGGAGAGAGAAATCCCAAGCAAGCTCCACACTGTCAGCACAGAGCCCAGTGCAGGGCTTGAACTCACACACTGTGCGATCATGACCTGAGCAGAAATCAGCAGTTGGACACTTAACTGACTGAGCCACCCAGGCACCTCCCTTTGCTCATTTTTAAATTGGGTTATTTGTCTTTTAAGTAAGGAGTTGTAAGGGTTCTTTATAAATTTTGGATACAAATCTCTTATCAGTTATATGATTTGTAAATATTTTGTTCCATTTATTTGTTTGTAAATAAATATCCCAATATATGGGTTGTCTTTTCATTTTCTTGGTGGGGTTGTTTGCAGCACAAGTTTATTTTTTCTTTGGTTGCCTCTGCTTTAGGGGTTATAGCTAGGAAAACCATTGCCTAACCCAAGTTCACAAAGATGTATTCTTATGTTCTGCTAAGAGTTTTTTTTAATGTTTATGTATTTATTTTGAGAGAGAGAGGAGAGAGCTCACGCGCATGTATCAGCAGGGGGAGGTAGGGAGGAAGATAGAGAATCCCAGGCAAGCTCCGTGCTATTGGTGCAGAGCCTGATGTGGGGCTCAATCTCACAAACTGAGATCATGACCTGAGATGAAATCAAGAGTCAGACGCTTAATCAACTGAGCCACCCAGGCGCTCCCTGCTAAGAGTTTTATAGTTTTAGCTGTTGTGTTTGGTCAGGTGAAATTTCACATATGGTGTGAGGTAGGGGTCCAACTTTATTTCTTTTCATGTGGATCTCTCTTCTGTTTTTAAGGTAACAAGAATGTGGTAACCAGAGAGCACTTGGACCGTATGAAGAATAGCTGCATCGTTTGTAACATGGGACATTCCAACACAGAGATTGATGTGGTAAGATTAAGTAACTCATTATTGAGGCCTTTTTTTTCCCTCTCCTTCCCAAGAAACATAAACAGGAAGAAGAAAGGGAAGAGTCACCAGCCATCCTAAACATGACTGTCCTAGCAGAGCTGTCCACAGTCTGTTCACTTACTAGCCCTGTGACCTATGCTTGTGGATACTATAAAGCTTCTTCATCTCAATCATTTCAAATGATTATTTTCTTCCACCCCAGCTTGATACCTTCTTACACTGTAAGCCATTTTGGTTCTCTTATTTGATTATATTCACCCTCAAATTATCCAATCCAACATAACACTTGGTCCTACTAAGTTGCCCAAGTAATAGTTAATAGAAGTGTTATTTATTTCTTTTCAGACTTACCAAAGTATCTCTCAGTGTGACTTTCACTCTGGTTTTAAATTTTTATGGCATTTTTCTGGCACAACTGTATTTCTCTCTGGGTAAATGGCTCAAGCAAAGCATGCTTTCATCTCCCCTGAGGGCTGCTCTGATTGAGCTCCAGCATTGCCAGGTAAGGATCAGTTGATATATTGAGAGCCTGTTGGATAATATCTATTTTAAATGATTTCTCTTTTTAACTTGTGCTCTATTCTTCTGTTATTAAAAATAGCTGGAAATGCTGAAGCCTATTTCTGCCCTTAAGGTTTCTGAGTGGCATGGCTCCATTACTCTGTTTTATCATCATAATATTTTGCTCGTAAAGAGTCATTTCTTTTTTTCTTTTTTTTTTTTAACGTTTATTTATTATTGAGAGACAGAGAGAGACAGAGCATGAGCAGGAGAGGGGCAGAGAGAGGGAAGACACTGACCCGAGCTGTCAGTACGGAGCCCGATGCGGGGCTCAAACCCACAAACCGTGAGATTATGACCTGAGCTGAAGTCGGACGCTTAACCGACTGAGCCACCCAGGTGCCCCAAAAGAGTCATTTCTTTTTTCAATATTGAAATTTAAATATTGAATGGGTTTTTTTCTTTTGTTAAGTTTCACTTATATGCCATACTCCCTTTTACTAAATAGTCAAAGATATTAATATTTCTAAAACTGTCTAGCACATGATTGTCCTTTTCTGGATTAACCTGCTTATAGAGCCCCCAGATGGGAAAAGGCTTAAGGGAAGTAGTCATGCTCTGAACTCTAAAAAGAAATCTTCTGAGTAAGGGAAGGGGGAAGGAATTTTCTCTCCTAAACACTCAAGTGCTTAAATAAAAACAATTCCAAATGCAATCATATAATTTTTACATTTTTACTTAATCTTATTTCATCCTCTTGACAATCCCACAAGGCATTATTCTAATCCCTGATTTTCATTTGGGAAACTAAGAACTTAAGTCCATTGTTGTCATATACATTGATTCAAAAATTAAATTGGAGCCCAAAATTCAGGTTTTTTTTATTCTAGTCCAGTTTTTGTTTTATCTTGTTTTGTTTTCCTGTACATTGTATGTAGTATTACCTCCTCATGATTTCTAGGTTAACTTCAAATTGTGTTGGTAATCCCTCTTCTAAAGGCAATCCAGACATAAGTAATCTTGCAGGATAAATGCCAAGAAACTCTACCTTCAGTCATAAATATTTATTGTGTGATTGCTATATGCCAGGTGCTATTCTAGATGCTTGGAGTCAGTGAACAAAACAGGCAAAGATTCTTGCCCTCAGAGAGCTTATTACATTTTAAAGGATAAAAAAGACAATAAACATAGTTCATGTAGTATGTTAGAAGACAAAAGCACATGGAAAAAAGAAAAAGTGGAGTATAGTAAGAGGAATCAGGAGTGCCAGGTTGTAATTTTAAAGAGTGGGATCAAGGTATAACCCTCATTAAAAAGGTGATGTTTGAGCAGACTTGAAGGAATTAGCAAGGTGGACTTTTAGGTGAAGAACATTTTAAGAACAGCCAGAGCAAACGCCCTGAGGCAGGAATATGCCTAGTCTGTTTGAGGATCAACAATGAGGCCAATGTGATTGAGATAAATGAGCATGGGGCAGGGAAAAGTAGATGAGGTCAGAAAGAAGGGGCCGGATCTTACAGAGCCTCACAGGCCATTGTAAGAACTCCTGATTATATTCTGAGAGAAATAGGGTGCCATTATAGGATTTGTAATAATCTGACTTTTAAAAAAGGCTCACCCTGGCTGCTGTGTTGATACTGGACCTAGTTTTGTATGTATTGCTAGGTAGCCTCTAATATCCTGGCACTGACACTAGCCAAGGGCCATGCCTCAATTCTCTTTGTGCTCTTCTTAGCAGAAGGTATATGACTAAACTAAATGGTCCAGAAAGGGACAGGCTCAGAACGACTTTGGAAAAGTTAAATTACTCAACCTTTGATGGTAGTGTCCTGGGCATATAAAATGAAATTTAAGGAAATGGCAAACTCATCTAATTGAAATCAAAATGTTCATTCACAATTTAATTTGTATTGAATAATATGAATTGAATAATTGCTCTGTGTTGAGTATTTACTGGCTGAAGAAACAGTGAACAATATTCCTGCTCTCGTGGTACTTATATTCTAGTGTGGGATACAGACAATCAACAGATAGTTTTGTCAGTTAGTGCCTCGTATGGAAGAAAAACAGCAAAGTGAGGACATTGAGGATGCTATTTTAGTTAAGGTGATCAAGGAAGGTCTCTTTGAGGAGATAACATTTGAACAAAAACCTGAATGAATGGAAGGAACAAGGTATCTGAACATTCTATTCAGAGAGAATGGTGAGTAAAAAGATGCTGAGTTAGAAACGTGCTTTATGTTTGGGGAACAGGAAAAAGGCCATCATGGCAGGAACAGGATAGGCAAAGGATGAGAATAAGAGGCAGCTGAAGGAGGGCAGTGGGTTATGTAGGCCTTTGTAGGCCACAATAAGGACCTCAGATTTTATTCTGGGTATAGTGGAAGCCATTGGAAGCCATTCCAGCGGCACCTAGCTGGCTCCGTCAGTAGAGCGTGTGAATCTTGATCTTGGGGTTGTGAGTTCAAGCCCCATGTTAGACATAAAGATTACTTAAAAAAACAGGTGGGGGTGGAAGCATTCCAATTGGAAAGTTTTAACCAGGTAACTGAAAAAAATATGACTTGTTTTAACAGAATACTCTGACTGTGGTATAAAGAAAACACTTCTGGGGCGCCTGGATGGCTCAGTCGGTTAAGCATCCAACTTCAGCTCAGGTCATGATCTCACGGTTCGTGGGTTCGAGCCCTGCGTCGGGCTCTGTGCTGACAGCTCGGAGCCTGGAGCCTGCTTCTGATTCTGTGTCTCCCTCTCTGTCTGCCCCTCCCCTGCCCACGCTCTGTCTCTCTCTGTCTCTCAAAAATAAATAAATGTAAAAAAAAAAAATTAAAGAAAACACTTCTGGAGCTTGAGTAGTGGTAGGGACAATAGAGGCTCTTTCAGTATTTCCAGTTATGAGAGAAAGCGGGAGCTCAGATGACATGGGTAAGCAATGAAGGTAATATATTGTGAACGTAGGACCAGTGGGACTTGCTAAATGGCTTGGGTGCAGAGAGTGGAAAAAAGAGGAGAATCTCTATAAGTAATCTCAGTGAAACTGCAAAGGAGAATGATTCAGTAAATTTTACCCAGATATTTTTAGCAATCAAAAATGTAAGTGTTTTGTTTTGTTTTGTTTTGTTTTGTTTTGTTTTGTTTTGTTTGTAGGAATTTATGGTTTTACCTAACCTAGAGATGTTGACTGCTGTGTTTCTTGGAAGGAATAGCTCATCAAAAGAGTTAGACATTTAGAAAACTGCATTTTTTTTCCTGTATATTAATGCTGTGAAAACTTAGGGAACCTGTGACTGGATTGCGCTCCTAGCTGCCTTTTGGCCATGTCTTTCTTTTATGTGTTTCCTTTTCTCTTGAAAACAGACCTCCTTACCCATATACATCACATAGATGGCCTTTATGACTGTAACCTTCACACTTCAAGTGGCTAAACCATTATGTACACATGCTTTAAAAGTTTCCACCAGCAAAAGAATTAGAACCTGAGACTTGCTATTTTTGCAGCACTAGAACCACAGTTGTGTCCCTAAAAAAAATTGATGTGTACTATCCAAAATCACATAATACCAGTTTGTGCAAGCATGGTCATTCACAGTGAGATATACACCTTGTTTGGGAACATAGTCTCTGTAAGGAACCTTTTTCCTGGTAGGTTGCTAAATGACTGTAAATCAACAGAAAAGACAATTTGATGCCTTTAAGAGAAATTCATATAAAACTATGCTGGCCATAGGAAATCCTTCTTTCAAGGACTGTCACTGTCAGATAAACTTACTAGGTTGTTGGAGCTGCCCGGGCAGTGTTAGAGATCATTTAACTTAGTGTCTCTTTGAACCCTGTTTTAAACTGACCCTCAGGTCTTTTTCTTGCACCATAGCCATTCCAGTGCTCCAGCACACTGCCTCAACAAAGCATTGATCATTTTATGATGTTCATAAGAAGTGTCTCTTCCTTGATTCCACCATATCCTAAGACAGGAGACTCCTTTTATCATGGTGTCACCTCTTTACTGCCCATCCAAGATTGCTTGTCCTCTGGAAAATTATGACTGTGAGACACTAAGAACCTAAAATACTTCAAAGTTCCAACATCTCAACAAAAAAATGCCCGTGTTACCAAGGAGTATCTTTTGTCTCTTGCCCTCTATGTTGTTATTTCTAAAGGCTAATGGATTTACTTTGTATATCCTTAACTTCCCAAAGTGGTCTGTTTGCTTAAATTCTTTTTAACTCTATTTACAGTGTTTATTTATTTAAAAAATTAATTCTAACTGTAAAGTAATACTTCCTTTTTTTTAATTTTAGAGAGAGAGAGAGAGCAAGAGCATAAGTGGGGGAGAGGGACAGAGAGAGACAGAGACAGAGACAGAGACAGAAAATCTTAAGCAGACTCCACACTCAGCATGGAGCCAGATGCAGGGCTTGATCTCACGCCTCTAAGATCATGACCTCAGCCAAAATCAAGAGTTGGACTTGAGTCACTTAACTGACTGAGCCACCCAGGTGCCCCAATAGTTGCTTGTTTTAAAAACTCAAGCAACATAAATATGTTTAAGAAGTAAAACATTTACAAAATTGGGGTTATAGTATATTGTTCTGCAACTCTGTGTTGTCACTTAACAATAATGAGTGGTTTTCATGTTAACACATATAGATCTACTTTTTTATATAATATGTGCATAATATTCCATTGTATTAAATTATCCAGATTTACTTAGCTATTCCTTTGTTAAATTTAATTTTTTGCTAATACAGATAATACTGGATTGAACATTCTTGGCACTTATATTTATGAACTTGAGCAAGTGTTACTATAGAGCCCTAAAGGTGAAACTGATTGGTCAGAGATTAGGTACATATAAAATTTTGTTAGCTACTACCAAATTGCTCTTCCTGTTGAACCAAATTATGAAACTTGGTATTTCAAGACATTTTGTTTCCCATGTACCTAATAAATGGTACATTTATTCATTAATACAGTCCTGAATATACTGAAACAGAATTATGTTTGTCTTTCCCACTAGATTGGTAATTAAAAGATGATATAGTCCCTGTCCATAAATAGCTCACAATCTAGCAGAGGAGCACACAGTCTTGTCTATAATAGTGTCATTTACTACATCGCCTAGAATGTAGAATGTACCCAGCAAATGAGTATTGTATAACTGAAGTGTTTCTCTGTTTGTCTGAAAACTACTGTTTGGCAGATCTTCTTAATTTTACCAGCTGAGCCAAAGGGTGGTTTTAGAATATGGACTCCCTTTCTATTTTAGGAATGGCCTATTGGAAGAAGGAAGTTGTTGTCTTAAGTCTAAACCCTGTGGCTGTTATTTATTTGATTGCTGCTGTTAATAAACTTAACATTTCTTCTCTTATTCTCCGAATACACAATATACAGAAATGGAAGGAGGGTGAGCTGTTGGGAGCTTTACTCTACCATTAAGCATTTCTCTAAAGGCTACCTCACATTTGCACTTAGGTCACAAAGCTTCTGTAACTTTAAGGTGAACCACCATCATTGAGAAGGTGGAACCTGGGATATGAGGATGTGAAGGCAGAACTTCGGGCCCCAGCATGCTATATTTAGGACAACCAGCCTTCTCTAACAAATCTCACTTAGCTCCGACCCTCCTTTTTTCTGTTTCTCTTCAGCATTTGTGTATTCAGTTTGCTTTGTATCAATTTGCACTTGTTTGCATGTTGCTTTATAAGTAATTTTAGAGGCTTTTTCCTCCTCACGTATGCATCGTTTTGTGTCCCCACCTAAAGTATGAGCTTTTTGAAGGCAGAAACCATGTCTTTGGTTTCTTTTGTATTTCCCATAGCACCTTTTACTGTGCTCAGCAGAGAGTGGGCATACAGTATATGTTGTGGAATGACATCCTGAGTGATCCCTCCCTGGCTGGGCCTAAGATTAAATACCTTGAAATGGAACAGTCCTAACCAACCTGGGAAAGGTATTCTCCATCTGGCATGTTGGTTGCTCCTTTCAACTTGCTATTTGAAATGGCTCCCTTCAACATCTTTCCATAAAGTGGGACAAGTCGTGGCCGATGATGTACTTGCTGTGTGTGTGTTCCAGGCGAGTCTGCGGACACCAGAACTGACCTGGGAGCGAGTGAGATCCCAAGTTGACCATGTAATATGGCCTGATGGCAAGAGGATAGTATTGCTGGCAGAGGTAAGACCTAAGACTGGTAAGAGAAATTCACCCCTGACAGGAAAGACTGCAATATCCAGGTCCCCTCCTCCACATGTTCTCTCATTTTCAGCTCCTTTTGAGCACAAGCTTAACTACTTTACCCAGTGGATTTTACATCTGATTGTGAAAGGTCTTTTCACTCAGCAATTAAGAAACTATTTTGGTTCCTTACTTTTCCGCAATTATCCTGTCTCTCTGTGTCAATCTACAGGTAGAGTCAGATAATGACTCTTACTGTGGAAGAATTAGCAGATAGAGCCAATGCCACTTTGAGCGATACCTACAAAGAGATAATGTCATTTGTGGGATGGCTTAATCAGTAAGCACAAAGCAGATATTCCTGACTGTACCTAAGACTGTTGTAGGCAAGCTCTAGGAGAGTCTTTGCTGATAGATCATGTTTTTGAGTGACATTCCTCTGAGTTGAACCAGATGTGTAGTAGGCACCCAGCTCTCTATTGGTCGTATGATTAATATTTCCCTGTCCTGACTTCTTCTGGCTCAGACTTACTCTTCACTTTCATCCCACTTAGCCTTCCGTGTCAATGTTTGGCTACTTTTCCTTTCTTGAAAGCTCCTCTTTCCTAGTCTTAGATTCCTGACGGCAATATCGATGCCCGCTGTTCTTACCTTGACAGTTTCTCTTCTTCAGAGAAAGATAACAAAATAACAAGAACGATAATAATACGTTTCTTGAGGTTTGATTTTCTGTCAGTTTTCCTTCCTTTTTTTAAAATTAAGGAAACTTTTAGGGGCGCCTGGGTGGCGCAGTCGGTTAAGCGTCCGACTTCAGCCAGGTCACGATCTCGCGGTCCGTGAGTTCGAGCCCCGCGTCGGGCTCTGGGCTGATGGCTTAGAGCCTGGAGCCTGTTTCCGATTCTGTGTCTCCCTTTCTCTCTGCCCCTTCCCCGTTCATGCTCTGTCTCTCTCCCAAAAATAAATAAACGTTGAAAAAAATTTTTTAAATTAAGGAAACTTTTAATATGAAGATGTAAAAGATACACCATCCTCACGGAAGGACCCTTAAATTTATGCTGGAGTACCCTTACTGTTCTCTTTACCTTTTTCCACCTTATCTCACCTTCTCACATACTTTAGGGCATCTGTAAAGGGACTGGATTACTCCTTCACGAGAAAGGAGCTTGTACAGGCAAGGGATGAGCAGGTTGTTAAATATTCATTAATTGCTTTTATATCAGCCAGCTGTCTGGTGACTTATTTCTAGTTGCCCTGGGAGGTCCCATCTAGTGATTTTGGTGACAAAAGCAAGCACCATGGTTTTTGGCTACTATGTTTCAGCAAAAAAAAAAAGGTGGTCAAGCTTCCTAGGGAACAAAATAGGAAAGGATAGCAATCTCCAGTAGCCTCCAGCCCTTGTATTCTCTGAATCATCCACTAGAAATACAAGAATACCCTTGCATTCAGGAGAACCAAACTGCAGAAGAAGCACAGAAATCATCACAGCTTACTAAGTCCAAAGATACCTCCCCTCACAACCTGGAGAGGTTGCCCCTGGACTTGACTACATCCTTGCTTACAACAGTCTTTCAAAAGAATGCCAGTGCCTCTGAAGGAGGATATTCTGTTGCAGAAAGTATGAAATTCAAGAGAAGCATATCCTTCCTTGGCATAAGCCTCAGTATCACGTGGCCGTCTCTATTCCTTTTTACATAATCCCAGAGATCTTTTATCCATTACCTTCATCAAATTTTCCAGAAGTTTTTAATTCCACTTAAATGTCGACCAATTCATTTCTATTTATCGAACACCTACTTTTTGTCCAGCCATGTTAGTTGGAAGTATTTGGAAAATTGCAGTTGTGTGCGTCCTTCGCTCCTCAAAGGCTAGAGACTTTGTCCTAACTCATCTGTCTTAACCCTTCTCTCCAGGGCCGTCTGCTGAACCTAAGCTGCTCCACAGTGCCTACATTTGTGCTCTCAATCACCGCCACTACTCAGGTAGGGCCATCAGAGCGGAAAGCAGTGGGCTGGAACGGGTCATCAGACCATCAGGGTTTCACTTGATATGGCACATCGGCATCCATCTCTCTGCTTTTCTAGGCTCTTGCCTTGATAGAGCTTTACAATGCTCCTGAGGGTCGCTATAAGCAGGATGTCTACCTGTTGCCCAAGAAAATGGGTAAGCATGCGCTCTTCCATCCCTGTCCGTTCCCAAGTAGTTCAGAGTGAGAGGCTAAATGAAGTTTGGGGTACTAAATTTCTTATGGAAAGGGGGTGGGGAAGATATCTGTGCCTTCTAAAGTAGGAGCTAGGATTCCTAGGTTTCATTACTGATTGATTTATCACATTTTCCACATGAGTTGTCCTAGTGAAGTCATTACATTTTGCTATGATTTGGTTTGCCTACCTGTGAATTTTAAGGATTCTTTTTCTCTTAAAGTATCTTATATGCAAGAATCTCAAAGGAGAAAAAAATCTTCCCCTAAGAAAGAGGACTCATCTTCCACCTTGTGACATCTGACTTATTCCAATTCTAGGCTGCTGCATAGCCCCTTCCAGACTTTCCTCAGACTGAGAAGACTTTTCATACTACATCTTCTAACTCTGGCCTCATTGTCAGGGCCAAAGGAAAGACTGAATAGCTTCTGTTAAGACTAGTCATGTGGGTGTTTCATATAAGGGAAACATTAAACTCTTGAAAATTTAAAGAACCCGCCTCAAGCACCTGAACTGATACAGTGTGTTTACAAACTCTTGAGGCAAAGATCAGGGAATAAATCATCTTCTGGTTTTGTTTTGCTTTAGCACTTGATGCATAGCAACTGTTAGAAGTTGACATATTTTCCCTTTAATATATCCTTTGGAAGGATATAAAAGAAATAGAACAGTCTATATTTTGGCTGAATATATAATGAAGTTAGGAAGACCAAACAAATAGTTAGAAAAATGACATAAAATTCTGAATAATATGTATTCAGGCAATAGAATATAGACAGAGCCCATAACTAAGGATACTAAAAGCAAAGCAAACAGTGTAGTATCATTCTTAGACATTCCTTTCCAGTTTCCTTGGGTGTTAGTTTTTCTGAGTCGCCCAAAGTACAGAGTTTCCCATCTTTTATTCCCTTGCTATCCCATCCTTTCTTTTAGACCCTAAGAACTATTGCTTCTTTCATGTCTCCCTTACCTTTCTGGGGAGAAGGAAAGATTCAAGGATGAAACAGCTGGTAAGAAAGAAGTGTTACGGTTTTGAAAAACACTGGGCTTGAAGCTCAAGCAACCACTCCTTAGAATTCTGGGCCGGTGAGCCAAAGTTGAGCATTTTTCTTTCAGCTCTGAGAATTAGAAGGTGTCTCCCAACGTTTTAAGGCCTAGCCTGGCGAGCACAGCCAGACAAGAGGCATGAATGTTTATACCAGGGCTTCTGTGGTCTGTTCCAGATGAGTATGTGGCGAGCCTACACCTGCCCACCTTTGATGCCCACCTGACGGAGCTGACAGATGAACAGGCCAAGTATCTGGGACTCAACAAGAATGGGCCTTTCAAGCCTAATTACTACAGGTGCCTTGGGCCCCCCCAGAAAACAGGGAAACCCGGGTAGTAAAGAGCTTTCTGCACTGCAATTGGTCTTTACAACTTTTACTACATTTACATGAACTCAGAAAAATAAACCCACTCCCCCCTCAGTACCACCCCCAAAGGACTCTTTGAGGCTTTCTCCAGACATTAAATAGTGTTCCCTTTTCTGAATTTGCCTTTCTCCATTTCATCTTAATATTATTTTTACCTCTTTATAGAGAAATACTGGGCATTTTCACTGATGTGAAAAAGCACCACAAGTATTTACCCTCACCATCCACTCCAGAAAAGTCCCTGTCTACCTGCTGTACCTTTAGGTGGGCTCTTCATGTCCCAGAATCCTCATAAGCTGATAACATCATAGTCTCATCTTTCTTTCTCCCTCTAGGTATTAAGTTCCTGTAATTCAAGCCAGAAGAAGTTTTAAGGAATAGAACTCCAAGTCTTTTCTCCACTCCTATACAGGAAAGAACCCAGCAAGCTGCTTCTCCAATCAGCTGCTCGCCGTGCTCACCCTATATGTTAGGTTATTTATTTATTAAAACCTAGAATCCTGTGCCTGTTGCCTTGGCCCAAAGTGTGGTTACTGCCCGGGAGGCTGTGAGAGCCACAAGGGACAGGCTGAGGAAGGAAAGAAATGGGGTAATCCTTCCCAGTGCATTTTTTGCATCATTCCCCGTTGACTTGGAATTCTCAGCAATGGTCACATGTCTCTTGTCCAGGTTCAGGAGTTAGTCCAGGGATTCCAGACTCCTTGTTCCCTGGGTTTTTTAGAATAAATTTCCTGCAGCTGCCTTTCTCAGCTTTGGCCCTTCCCTAGGTTAGGCCTTTTGGAAGCTACCGAGTCAACATGGCCTAAGTTCCCAGCCTTGACCATCACTATCACTGCCTTCTTTATAGAATGACTGGGAAGGAAGGAGTATATGTTATGGCTTTGGCAAGCTACACCAAAAACTTAGCTATGCCTGTGCTAACTTGGAGTC
Organism: Prionailurus viverrinus; assembly: GCF_022837055.1. NCBI lineage: Eukaryota > Metazoa > Chordata > Mammalia > Carnivora > Felidae > Prionailurus > Prionailurus viverrinus. Next base: position 146,186,758 of record NC_062562.1, read on the forward strand.
TTCTTCCTTACCCAGGACTCCTTTCTTCCTTGAATAGTCATGTCTATTTTAACACTTTCTGGGTCCAAGAGGGATGTGCCTCCATTATTTCCTCTGCAGCTCTGGTGTTTGTCAGATATTTGTCTTGCCATCTTTCTAACCCAGCTAACCCCTGCTCAGGAAGTGGGGGCTAGCCCCAGTGGGGCCCATAGTTTTACTTGTCATTTAACTGGACAGTTTCCCAGGAAGTTCCCTCTAGACTGGCACTGTCTCAGAAAAGGAGAGAAACTCTGCTTCCTGAAATTTCCTCTTACTGCCTAAAACTGCTTTTGAAACTGAGCAAGGAAAGATGAACTTTCCAATGGATCTGGGGGGTGTAGGGTTCTGGAAGTGGGACAGGTCACTCACGCCCGCAGCTTGTCACTCTGAAGAAGCAGAATGTATTTATTTGTCTCCTGGGAAGGGCTCTGCAGCTAAACTGGGTAAGCTATACAGAGGTGACACTGTAAACTGTGTCCAAATGATTAAAGCTAGTTTGACTAGTTTCAACTTCATCAGACATTTCATTTCTTTGGCCATTGCCATTGATGAAACTGGGATCTGATGTCTCTACGATTTAGTCTGTGGTTTTTCTTCTCTGCTGGGATATATTTTTATGTTCTTGCCTCTTCCATCTTAAGACTCTATAATTCAGAGGTAGTTTCTTGAGTAACTCCAACATTACAAAAAACTAGTAATGCAAGCAGCCTGAAATTTTATGTCCCACGTAAGAGTTGGATACCTTTTGGAGACTGACATGTTGGTCTTAAGGGTTTCACTGGGACCAGACTTGTTCTAAGAGTTAAAGTCTGGAGTGGCCCTAGAAATCTTGAATGAAATGAGTCCCTTTCCCCCCCCACCCCGACAACTTTCTTTAACACTCTCATGTTCGTTGGTTTGTTTTCCCCCCCTTTTTTTTTCCTACCCTGGTCTGCCTCATAGTCTCAAGACCAAGGTAACTCAAGGAAACACCACCAGACCACCCAGGATCACTATAACCTTCCCACCCTGATTCTCCTCACCTACCTCCACTTTGTTCAACTTCCCCTGGCGTTCATGTATACTTTCAGAGCTAGTCTGGAAGTGACCTTCCTTTTGGAGGTAGAGAGGTGGCCTTTGGATAAATGGCTGTTTGCTTCATTAAATAGTATGCAGTCTCAGCCTAGAGAGTCTGGCTCCTCAGAGGCTTTATGTCTTAGCACATACCGGAAAAGTGCCACATATATGGCTATATTCTTTCATGAGGAAGATTGTAAATGCTGAAAATTCTACTAGACCTCTCAGTTCTTCCTTTTGCCTACCCAGTTCTGAGTTTTGTATTAATTGCATCTCTTTTGTATTAGTTAACTGGATACAGGTCTTTGTAACTTTTACCAAGGGCAGATTCCATTAGGTAGATATCTGGACTCTAGCCTGTTATGTTCATAAGCCAAAAACCATAACTTGCTGTTTCTCAGTAAAGCCGAGTTCTCTAGGGAGCAGTATTACTTAGGTACTGATCCTGACAGAGCACACCCTGCCTTGTTATAGTGAAGAGACCCATTCCAAATAAAAAAGGAGCCACCTTTGGGCCTCTAAGTTTGATTGCCAGTGTTGCTGCCCATGGTGAGATATTTGCCTCTGAGTTTCAGATGACCCCCTTTCCTTTCTCTCTAGGGACCCCATGTCATCAACCATTAAGAAGAAGGAGGCCCAGGCCTCCTGAGTATTTGGGTTCTACCTTAGTGTTGGAATTTGGTCATTATTCCCTCTACCCTTGGAATCAGAGAACAAAATGTGTCTTCTTCCCTCAAGCTCTCACCTTAGATGCATTTAGGTATCTGGAAGCATAGGAAAGAAGACGAATTATCTGTTTGTATATGGCCCTGGCTGGTGGAGATACTTAGCATTTTTTCTGCAATGAATTTCTGCTAGTTTTCAAGGTCTCATCTGCCTTCTTAATGGAAATTCAGGGTTTTTGTTTTTTGTTTTTTGTTTTCCTCGTTAAAAAAAGAAAAAAGGTATCTGGTCTACCTTCTGTCTGCCCTCCTACCTCCTCAACCTACCCTCCCATATGAGCACGGCTCCCCATGGCCACATACTCCTGCAAAGCTTTTTTGCTGCTTGGCTTTTCTCTGAACAGATCTGAAATTGCTGCTCCTGTGGTTTTCTCAAAATTAACTTTGTCATGGTTTTAAAAAAAAAGAAATCAAAATGCATTGTTGCATTAAGCTTTTTTAATAAAGGAAATTATGGAAAGAAAATAGGCAACACCAGCAAATTATATGTAGAGAATAAACTAAACTATATATATATAATATATATATATTATATATATAATCATCTAGTTCTCATTGTCATCTTACTGAAAGGAAATAAAACCTCTAAGGATCACCGTTTCTGAGAGGATCTTGGAAATCTTTATGTCTAAGTGATTGTATTAGATCAGCAATAATGACTATGTAATCTCAAAAGATAAATAAAATATTCTTAAAATGGATTCTTATCTTGAGAGTATTGCTTGCTTCTGTGAACTAGGAATTCAAGAGATGAGTGACGTTTCTTGGCAACAGGCTGGAGAGCCTACTGCAGGGCAAAGATGTGAAAAGTTGAAGTGGTTACCAATAGCATATTTGAATGGCCTTAGCCTTGGGTCCCTTATTCCATGGTAGGCCATTCCACTAATATCTTTCCCCCAACCCACCCCCTGCTATGTGTGTAAAGAACCTGCTTTCTCAGAACCATCACCCCCGGGAGTTGAAAAGTACAGAGAAACTAGAGTGTGGTTCGAGGTCCCCCAAGCCCTCTGTGTTCTGCCCTTAGCTGGACAACACAAGATGCCAGCATCCATGGTTTGGGATTAAAGGGTCCTGACATCCAGAACTTGACTACATCCAACCAAAGGGAAGAAATAAATTACTCGGACAGAGATTTGTTTCCAGATCAGCTTTTGCCTGACTAAATCGGAAACTAAAGGGCGAATCCAACTTCCTCTTCTTCCTCAACTACCAGTAGAGTGGCCATTTTTGAGCCAGTTTTCTAATAGCCACCTCTCCTAGTTGACAAATTAAACTAGTTCTTCCTGTATGCAAGATGTTTTCTTCCCTCTTAGAATCTTCTGCTACTTTGACTTGTGTTTACCTAAACTAAGGGCCAGAACAGTCTGGGTAGTTGGTAATGGCTCAAAGCTGGTGCCACTCCAGTTGCGAAGGAGAATGCAGGGGCCAGCAATGAAACCTATGAGCCACTGGCAGGTTTCACCCCCCTACAGCAGGGCTTGGCTCCTCTTCTGTGAAAGATGGGAGCATGGGTGCCTGGGTCTTAGTTTCAGACTCACGGGGTAAGCCCTGACTATGCACTGCTGTGCAATTTCTCTAGCCTGTGGTCCTGTGGAAAGAGACTGGACCTCTTAAGTCAGGCTCACTTGACTAGCTCTTCCATTTACAAGTTGTATAATTTGACCAATATTACAAAATGACTCAGAGCCTTGGTTTTCTTGCCTTTGAAATGGGTAATGCTTTGTCTCCTGGGGTAAGGACTTAAAGATCTGATTTAATTTTTAAAATGCTGCTTAAAAATCTGGCACACACTGTGCTACACAAACATCAGTTTCTTATCTCAGTCTAAGGGTCCTAAATCCCCTGTTGCCTCATTACACCTACATGTGCAGCATTGATGGGAGAGGAAGATATTCTGTCTTTTTTCTACCGCATCATTCCGGCTGCCCAATGCCCTAAAAAATTAGATACTGTAAGACTTTCTGCACCTTATGTTTTTTTAAGTGTTTGTTTATTTTTGAGAGAGAGACAGAGCGTGAGCAGGGGGAGGGCCAGAGAGAGAGGGACACAGAATCCAAAGCAGGCTCCAGGCTCTGAGCTGTTAGCACAGAGCCAGACACAGGGCTCGAACCCACGAACCCTGGGATTGTGACCTGAGCCGAAGCTGGATGCTTAACTGACTGAGCCACCCAGGCACCCCTCTACATCTTATTTTTAAGTTCTATAACAGGTGCTGTCTGTTTAGTCAAGTATCTGACCTCCATGCTTACATGGGGAAAGGAATATGTTCAGTCCTTGTAATTATACCTATTTATACCTCTGCCAGGAGCCCCCAAATGCCTGAGTTTGGGAACAAGGAAAAGTGGTAGTGTTCATTTAAAAATAATTCAGCACGGGAGCCATCTCTGCAAGATAGAAAAACTTGTAGACTAGCCCCTGACTGATTAGCCCTCAGGTGTATGTATGGATGCCTCCGTGGTCAATGGTATTGACGGCTAGCACATCTTTGCTGACAAATAAGCTAAAAGAAGTTCAGTGTGTACCAAGTCCATGGCCTATAATTTCAAAGTTTTCAGTTCATCCATGGTTTCTTGTCGACTTCTTCCAGGAGTTGTTTCCAGATACCTTCTTCCTTATGACCAGTTCTGAAAGTGGGACTATAATGAGCAGACAGATGTCCGATCTTCACTGTCTCCCATTCCACAGGGTGTAGAGAAGATAATGGATTGAGGTCTCTTGTGTTGATCCTTTGCAATCTCCATAACACCCGTTTTTCAAACCCCTTCTCTGAAAGTGAAGCCAGATGGAGCTCTAGGCTTAGCAATTAGCTTTGCATAGAGGCCAGAGAGGACTTGAGAGATATCCTCAGTCCTCCCCATTGAAGCCAGCTTGAGGCTTTGTTCTTTCGTCCAAGGTATACACTGGAAAAGGAAGAAAGCCTCAAAACTGGCCTCCACTGACTGTTTGGGGATCCTGATGATTGACTAAGCTCACAAAAGAGACGATGAAGCTCTGGGCCTATCAATCCTAGAACTCTGACTGCTTAGGAGGACAGGAATTGGGAGTAGGAAGATAGAATAATTAATTCTTTTATTAAGAAACCCTAATGGGTTGTGCAGTGGCGGGTTTACCACACTGCAGCAGTGATGAGCTAGGCGTGGGTTGTGAATTTTAAAGCAGAGTGTGACTCTTTTAGAGTTTAACAAATTATACCCAAAAAGAAAATTCCAAAATCAAATAGGTGAGGCCTCGAGCCATGAACTTTCTTGGAAATTCGGGTCATTTCAATTCTGTTAAGCCAGTAGGTCTCAACTGCAGAAGATATTGCCCCTCAGGAAACATTTTTGCCATATCTGGAGACATTTTGGGTTGTCACAACTTGGGGGAGGGTACTACAGGCATCTACTATGGAGAGGCCAGGGATTCTGCTAAACATCCTACAATGCATGGAACAGCTCCCCACCACAAGTCTTTCAGTCCCTATTACAGAAATCTTGTGTTAAACGTACATATATGAGGTATACAAAATGAACAAAACTTGGCCCTACTCTCAAGAAACTTCTATCCACGTTGGTGGGAATGGGAGAGGAAAGGGAAGTACAGTACATGAGTGCGGTAAGGAGATATTGGGGACAGAAGAGAAAGTAGCTGAGAAAGCTCCAAGGAGTTCTCGCTCTCAACTCTGCCTTCATCCATCACCTACCGACTAGCAGAGTAAATTCTGAGGGAGACATACGGTTAAGAAAGGGACAGAGCTGTCCATAAGATACAGGAAGGGGGAGCAGTCATTCCTTTGAGCCTCTTACTTTGGGGATATAGTAGAAAATATAAGAGGGGCACCTGGGTGGCTCAGTTGGCTAAGCATTCGACTTCGGCTCAGGTCATGACTTCACAGTTTGTGAGTTCGAACCCCAACGTCCGGCTGTGTGCTGACAGCTCAGAGCCTGGAGCCTGTTTCAGATTCTGTGTCTCCCTCTCTCTCTGCTCCTCCCCCCACTCGCCCTCTGTCTCTCTCTCAAAGTAAAATAAAGACACAAAACATTTTTAAAAAGAAAGAAAATAGAAGAGTTTTGAATCCAAGCAGACTTGGCATGACACCCACCCAGCCGGAGCGGGTTGAGAACGGTCATAAGGATGGCTTTCTGGAAGAGGAGGTAATAATGAAATAGAATCTTTATGGAACAATAGAAGCTAGCCAAGAAGAAGAGCAGAAAGTTTTTTCCAGAAAGAACAGCAAATACACTTAGACACGATGGAACACCTTGGGAACTGCGAGGAGTAATCTCGGAGTCCTGGTTTTCTCAACAGTAATACAGGATTAGTGGAAACAACCTGTCAGAGAGAAGTAGCATAAGGTATCTGGAAAGTTTCAAGTGCAAGGCCTAGAACAAAGTGGCAGTTCAACAATTCCCTCAATCCCATCCTTTTGATCCCACCCATTCCCTTCAGGCTGCTTTTTGGGGACTATTTACTGTCAACAGCAGCGTTTTAGATAAATTGGCTGACCAGAGAGCTTCCTTTGTATCAAGCCCTCAGGAGGGATCTTAGAGGAAGGAAGGAAAGTGCTAGGGAGCATACGGGGGTTTGCTCTCCATTCAACGTTTCTCCCTAGCTCACACTTGAGGAAGGTGCCCTACTTCACAAGAGAAAGGCAGATGACCAGAAGCAGCCCTGAAGGGCACCAGCGATTTCACTGAAGTGAAAATGCCCCATCCCACCCCCTCAACCCACCATCTCCCAGTCGAGCCCTCACTCCAGGCGGGATAAGTTCTCGAGAAATCTAAGAGGGCGAATCTCTCGTTGCCTTCGGTGTGCCTGACCACCCGGCGGTGCCATGCCTCCCCTGCGATTGAATCGGGACTAGGGGCGTCATGCGGGAGCTAGGATAGGACTTCTGTGGTAATGGGGAAACCGAGACTGCAGTGGAGCAGGAGGCGGAGACTAGAGCTCCCCGAAAAGGTCGCTATTTGGGAGCGGGTGAGTGCTGAGCGAGAAGCAAAAAGATAACCCGCCAAACCTCTAGGCCCAGAATTCGGGAAGTAATGCCGAGAGCCTACCTCCGAGCCTAATGCTACCAGCAACGCGGCAGGACTTAAAAAAAACAGGAGGGGGGACGTCCCGTAAATGAGCCCCCCCCCCACCTCCTCCTAGTCCCGCTCGGAACGGCCGAACAGCCAATCGCGATGCGGGGCGGGGCTGCGGAGCGCGGCCGCAGCCAATAGCTGTGGAGAGGGCGGAGCCTGGATCCCAGCGCGCGGCGGCGGGGTCGCCCCGGGCAGAGATCGCGGAGGGGCTGAGGTAGCCGCTGTGTAGGGTGGCATGGAGGACCCCGCGGCGCCCGGGGCCGGAAGCGCGTCCACCAATGGCAACGGCAACGGCGGCGGCAAAGGGAAGCAGACGGCACCCAAGGGCCGGGAAGCGTTCAGAAGCCAGCGGCGGGAGTCGGAGGTGAGAAGCCGGGAGAGCTTCAGTTGGGGCCGGGAGACGCCCGCGGGCGGGAAGCCGTGGCTGAGGTGATTCGGCCCGGTCCCCCTGCCCTTCCCGAGCCCCCGGCGCGTTCGGGGCCGCCCCTCGGAGCGGGCGTCTGCGGGGTCTGCCGCAGCCTGGGCTCTGCAGCCCCTGACCCCTCTCTGCCTGTCTCCTGGTCGGGGGCTTCTTAGCCTTCTGGCCTCTCCTCCGGGGACGCGAAGATGTAGCGCGATCGAGACCATACCTGATACTTTTCAAATATTTATCGCACTTAGTCTCTGCAGCCCCTTGAAGCGGGGATTCGTGTTTTAGATTTACGGGAAGAAACGGGCGCGGAGAGGTTCAGCGACTGGCCTGAAGGGGTGAGGGGCCAGAGCTCCGCCGCAGTGGAGACGGGCCGGCGTGGGGGGCAGCCGCGCTCCCACCCCTGGGCCAGCGAGCAGATCCAGATGTGCCGAGTGACTTCTGCGCGGCCCCTTCCCCCTGTGTTGGCAGGCTGTTTAGGGAGAGCCTTCCACGGACATCAGGACCCCTACCCGTAAGGGTCAACGACAGGCTTCAGGCCGGGGCTGTACCGGAGGGAGTGGATGGAACTGCTCAGGATACAAACCCACAGATAGGAATATGAATGTTTGGGTTACCTCCTCGTCTTCTGAAAAGGAATCCTAACTGGGAGGATGAAAGGAGTGAATTATTAGTCTCCGACTGCCTCATGCAGCCAGTGTCCATTAACCAGCCAAGAGTAGAATTGGATCTGAGTGGGGATCAGGAGGATAGACCCCAAAACGTCAGGTGTGAAAGGGACTGTAGAGATCACCTGCTTTAGCCCTTTCTCTTCCAGAAGTAAGAGACAGAAGTCACTTGCCCGAGATCACGCATCTGGCATAGTGGCCAGGAGCACCGAGCTTTGGGGTCATCCAGACCAGGTTTTGAATCCTAGCCCTACCACTTACTCTCTGTGTGACTTTTGGCAAATTGCCAAGCCTCTCTGAGCTCCAGTTCCTTCTTCTGTAAATGAGGTTAATGCTACCTACCTCAGAAGGTTGAGATAAAGTCAAATGAGATAATTGAATGTCAGATGTTTAATTCAGTGCAGGCACAGGCCATGTAATTGGTCAGTACATAGCAGCTCATAGGGCCAGACCTGGTACTAGATGCCAGGTCTTTCTTGTCCCAGTCGGTTCACCATTTGAATAGTACCTCGCAGTTTCCAGAGGGATTTCATGTAGGTTTTTTGTTTTGATACAGAAAAGTAGGAATCCCTCCCATTTTTTAAAAGAGAGAAGTGGAGATGAAAAGACTAGTCCAAAATCACACCCCCTTTCAGAGACAGAGCTCAGCTCTGCTGTCTGGCTAGATGAGGGTTCTGTCCACATCATCTCCCTGCCTGCCTCACTATGAATCTGGCCTTTTAGAACACCCTGTACCTCCTTCCCCCAAGGCGACATTGTTTTTGCTTAAATGTTTTTTTTGTTTTTTTTTTTGGGGGGGGGAGAAGAGGGTGGGCCATTCATTATTTCAAAAATTATTGAGTCCTCTCTACATGCCCAGCACTGTTTAGGTGCTAGGGATACAATAGTGAACAAGACAAGGTCTTTTTCTGTGGCGCAAACATTCTAGCCAGGGTGGAGAGACAATATGCAAGTAAATAAAATAATCAGTTTCAGAATGATATGTTCTTTGGGAGAATTAAAACTCCTGACGTAGGAGGGCTTTTCCCTGCCTATCAAGTCTCCCATCAGGGAAAGGACTCTGATAGTACTTTCCTTTTGCCACTGAGTCCAGTATCCAGAGACTCAGAGCTTTCCACCTGCCCCACAGTTTTACCTCCTGGTTGTCTGCAGCTGTACTTTTTATGCACGGAAACGGACAACTGCAGTGATCCTCTCCATCTGGGCTCATTGCCTGCCAAAAGGCTGGCTGGAAAGATTAGCTTTCCTCCACCTTCCACTGCAGCAGGAAAGCTGCTTTTTACCTGTCAGTACATTCCCAGACTCAGACGACTATCTGCCTTTCCTTCCTTCCCTCCTTTTGCTTTCCTGTGAGAGACAGTCCTCGGGGGAGATGGTTTATCCACCCCCCCCCCCCCCAACCACCACCTTGGGCTTCTAAAGGATTACTGGAAGAGAATTACTGTTGGCACAATTCAAGAGAGCCTCCTCATCCATCACTGTGCCTGTAGGGGACACTGGTTGACCTACCCTCTCCCAACGGTCCCAACGAAAATAGGAAGCTAGAGAATAATTGTTTGCTTAATAAGAAGATTCTTGGGGTGCCTGGGTGGCTCAGTCAGTTAAGCGTCTGACTCTTGATATCCACTCATGTCATGATCTCATGGTTTGAGAGATTGAGCCCAGCCTCTACACTGACAGAAAGGAGCCTGCTTGGGATTCTGTCCCTCTCTCTGCCCCTCTCCCTCTCTCTCTGTCCCTCCCCACCTGTGCCCAAGCTCTCTCTCAAAATAAATAAGTAAATAAATAAACATTTTTAAAAATTTAAAAGAAAAAGAAAGCTCTTAACCAAATGAGTCACCTCAGGCCTCTTTCAGCCAGATTCCCTGGGGGTTTTTTTGTTTTTTTTTTTTTTAATTTTTTTTTTCAACGTTTATTTATTTTTGTGACAGAGACAGAGCATGAACGGGGGAGGGGCAGAGAGAGAGGGAGACACAGAATCGGAAACAGACTCCAGGCTCTGAGCCATCAGCCCAGAGCCCGATGCGGGGCTCGAACTCATGGACCGCGAGATCGTGACCTGGCTGAAGTCGGACGCTTAACCGACTGCGCCACCCAGGCGCCCCCAGATTCCCTGGTTTAATTGGTTCCCAAATTCCTTGACAAAATTTTACTGGTTTGTGGCAAGAGGAGGAAAATTCAGGGCATTGAAGTAAGTTTTTCATAAAATGTAGTTCAATGCAATAAATTTAAAGAGTGTGTTCAATTTGGGGCATCTGGCAAGCTCTGTTGGTAGAACATGCAAATCTTGATCTCAGAGTCATGAGTTTAAGCCACATGTTGGGTGAAGAGCTTAGTAAATAAATAAAATAAGGATATATGTGATTTATGTATTTATTTAGACTAAACTTTTTACTTTGGAGGGATTTTAGGTTTATAGAAAAGTTGCAGAGGTGGTATAGAGGGTTCCTGTACCCCTCGCTCAGTTTCCCCTGATGCCAGCCTTTCAGGTTTCCACAGTGCCTTAGCCAAACCATGGAAGCAGCACTGGTCCATTGACTCATGCAAGGCTCTGTTCCTTGGGAGTTCTTCTCAGGCCTGGTCTGGCCTGGCCAGCCCCCGCCTCATCCATAGCAGTTCTTCTGAACCTCCTCTGGGCTGTGAGAATTTCTCAGTGAACCTCATCCAGAGTCTGTCTGACATAAGGCAAGGTTTTGGGCTTTCAGGTGGAAGACCAGAGTGGTGACTGCCCTTCTTATCACATCATAGCAGGGGACATGCAACATCTTGTCATTGGGATGCTGGCCCTGGGCCCCACTGCAGGATGTATGCAATTTAAAACAGTATTTTTCAGGGGCGCCTGGGTGGCGCAGTCGGTTAAGCGTCCGACTTCAGCCAGGTCACCATCTCGCGGTCCGTGAGTTCCAGCCCCGTGTCAGGCTCTGGGCTGATGGCTCAGAGCCTGGAGCCTGTTTCCGATTCTGTGTCTCCCTCTCTCTCTGCCCCTCCCCTGTTCATGCTCTGTCTCTCTCTGTCCCAAAAATAAAAACGTTGAAAAAAAAAAATTAAAAAAAAAAAAACAAAAACAGTATTTTTCTCCCAAAAATAAAAACGTTGAAAAAAAAATTAAAAAAACAAAACAAAACAGTATTTTTCAAACTGTGAGTTGAGACCAACATTTTTTAAAAGAAATAGAATAATAAAATCTAAATCACATAGTAATGGTATTATTTTTAAAAACTTTTGTTCTGGTTTTGTGCGTGTGTTGGAACATGTAAAATTTATTTATTCTTTGATTTACAAGCAAAAAACTTCGAAAAGCATTACTTTTAATAACTCTTTTATTCTAAAATTGTGTCCTCATTTTGGGATATTAAACTGTTCTTTTTTGAAATATATATTTTAAAAAGGTTTTTAAGTCTCTGTTAATCAGAATAAAACCTCAACTACCTAATGTCATTCCCACCCTCCACCTTTTTTTTTTTCTGACTGGTTTCTGTAACCCAGAAGTATTTGGAAATATTTGCAATAATGGATTTAAACATGATTTGCATTGTTGGCAGTGTAAATTGATAAAGTGGTTTTGGAAAACGAAAAACGAATCTATCCTTAGGAAAGATCCTAAATATGAAAAAATTTATAGGTGTATTACAACTTTATGTTTATAGTAAAGGAAAATTAAAAACAACTTATATGATCAACAATAGAGAACTGGTTGGGGCGCCTGGGTGGCTCAGTTGGTTGAGCCTCCAACTTCGGCTCAGGTCATGATCTCATGGTCTGTGAGTTCGAGCCCCATGTCGGGCTCTGTGGTAACAGCTCAGAGCCTGGAGCCTGCTTCGGATTCTGTGTCTCCCTCTCTCTGACCCTCCCCTGTTCTTGCTCTGTCTGTCTCTGTCTCAAAAATAAATGAACATTAAAAAAAAAAAAAATAGAGAACTGGTTAAGTAAACTGGTTAGTTATCTGCTCACTTTGCTGTACACTTAGCTGTTTAAAATGATAGTCATAATATGAGAAAATGCCTTTTAATATAATATTAACATAATATTGTATTATTATATATTATATATTATTTATATATGTAATATATAAATGCCTAATAATATAATATTAATATTGTAAGTACAGTAAATAAAATCCTAAGTAGTATAACCACCTACATAGTGCTACCAAGTGCTAGATAGTGTGCTAAGTGCTTTTTCCTCTATTCATTCATCTAGTGCTTATAATGACCCTATGAATTATCCTCATTTTACAGATGAGAAAACTGAGCATGTCATTTTCCAATAATTCCCTGACACCAGTTCAGTTCTGATACTATCTGTAGTTAGCACAAACCTCACAAGTTAAAGGCTCGGTTCCGTAAGACTGTCCCTACTTCAGATACCAGCCACACCTGGGGCCCCCGGGCCACAGGCACTATACCTGGCCAACTGCAAACTCAGAGGTTCCATGACCACCCCCACCCAACCCACCCGCTGCCATCTCCTGATTCCATAATTTGCAACAATGACTCACAGAATTAAAAAAAAAAAAAAAGTGCTCTGCTTATGATTACAATTTTAATATAAAGGATGCAATTCAAGAATGAGGAGAGGCAAAGACAAGATGTGGGGGTAGGATGGTGCAGAGCTTCCACACCCTCTGGGTATCACCCTCCTAGCACTTTGGTGTGCCCAAACCCCATTGTTTCAGGGCTTTTACATGGGGTTTCATTACCTAGGCATGGTTGTTTAAACCATTGGCATAGGGGCTGGCTCGGTTGGTTGATTAAACCATTGGTTGGTAGTTGAACTTAATCTTCAGCCTCCTCCCCTCTCTGGAGGTGGGGCCAGACCTTCCTTTGAAACTCTGAAAGGCTCACCAGCAATCACCTCACTAGCATAAACTCTTAGTATTGTTGACAGGGGCTTTTAAATTATAGACACTCCTATCAGGAGGTTTTAGGAGGATTTAGGAGCTCTGTGCCTGGAACCGAGGGCAAAAACCAAATACATTTTTTATACCACACTGAGGCACAGGGAGATTAAGTAACTTGTTTAAGATTGGCATATGTGATGGATGAGATTCAAAATAATATTTTTTTTGAGATTCAAAAAATTTGAAGTTATATATATTAATGTATACTGGTAGGAAATAGTCCACAAAGTGCTTAGAGAGGTTAGGGTATGGGATTACATTAAAATATTTTTTATATAGGATTATAACATTATACCTACAGCAGCATATGAAATCTAGCTTTAATATAACGTGGAGTAGAAATACTACCTTATTTGAAAATCCTGAAGTTGTGGAACATACAGCTGAGGGACCTCCTTTTATAAATGAGGAACTATGATCCAAAGAACGAGATCTGCCAAAATCATACAGTGGGCTAATGACAGTGGGCTAAAATTAGAATCCAGCTCACCTCTTTTGTTTTTGTCCATCTCATTTTTCTAGAGATCAGCTAGATGCTCTTCTGCTCTGTGTTTATGTAGGTCAGATACAGGCACAGATTTCATAGCTTTCATATCTGTTCACGATCCTAGCCCTTTACTCAGAGTTTCTGATTCTATGTAGGAATCTTCAGCCCCGCCCTGCACCGAGCCTAGTATTTTGGCTTGGAGGAGGGTACTTCTTGGATTAGAGGCCCAGAAGGGACTCTCCTCGCTGCCTCCCTGATCTAATGTTGGACTTCAGGAGAGGAAGAAGGTTAAATGAGAGTATAATTTCCTTTTTCATCTCTCTTCCCAAGTTACTGCAAAGACTTCTCCATTACAGGGCTCTGTGGACTGCCCCACTCTGGAATTTGAGTATGGAGATGCAGATGGGCACGCAGCAGAGTTGTCAGGTACGAGGTAGAGATGGGCTGTGGAGAGGGGAAGGATGGCCACGAGGAGAGGGCCTGGGTCTGTGATCTCTCCTGGCAGCTTATCTGTTTTCCACATTCCCGTCTGTCCCCAACCTCCAGCAGTAAATATCTTTGCTTTTACATTTCTTCCTGTGATTTCTCCTTTGGCTACAGTATTCTCCACTTTCATTCTATCACTCTTTTCTGCTTAGCCTTCTTTATTCTCTTTTGGTGCACTCTCAAATCCTTTTTCTTTCCGTCTTTTCCCCACTCCTCTTGTTTCTCATATCTTTGCATGCGTGCCCCCTTCTTTCTGCCACCCTCTCCCTTTCTGTCTCTCTGAATTTTTAGCTTAGGCTAAGTGTGATCCCCTCACATTAAGAGCCTCCACGTTACACGTGCTATTAATACCAGTTATTAATAAACGAGCTTTGGGTGGAGATGGTGTGAAAATTAAATATTCTGTCACATGGAAGTGACACTTTGAGACATGCTTTTTCAGAGAAAAGAGACAAGCAATTTTAAAGAAGTTCTTGTGAATAAGCACAGGGAATGAATTTTGTGATGAGTGACAGAAATACTGAGTTTAATAACTGACAAAGGATGAGCATTCCTAATAATATATATAAATATATTTCATATATGTATGCATGTGTATGTGTGTGTCGAGAGAGAGAAGAGAGGAAAAGACAAGTAGTCAAAGAATATGAATAGGAATTCAGAGAATAGAAAACCATATGGTCAATAAATATATGAGACGATGTTCAACTACATTAGTAAATGAGGAAAAGCAAATTAAAATAATGAGATATTTCGCATTCATCAGATTGCAAAACTTAAAAGCCTGAAGTTGGTGAGGGTGCAGAGAAATGAGTACTTTTATACGCTGACTGGCATGAGAGAGTAGAGCATAAAATTGGAAAGCACTTTGGTCATATCTAGCAAAGTTGAAAGTGCACACATCTTATGACCCAGTGATTCTAGATGTACCTTTTAAAGAACACTTGGGCACAAGAAAACACGTATGAAGATGTTTATTGTAGCCATTGTGAAAACATTTAAAACAACTTAGGGGAATGGATGAACTGTAGTATATCAATATAGTAGGTTACTGCATAGATGTTAAAATAGTTGATCTGTGTCAATATGTTTCGATATCAATAAATTAAAAAAAATTTTAATGTTTTATTTATTCTTGAGAGAGAGAAAGACAGAGCATGAGCAAGGGAGGGGCAGAGAGAGAGAAGACACATACTGAAGCAGACTCCAGGCTCTGAGCTGTCAAAACAGCGCCCAACGTGGGGCTCGAACTCACAAGCTGTGAGATCATGACCTGAGCCGAAGTCAGACGCTCAACCGACAGAGCCACCCAGGCGCCCCATCAATATCAATAAATTAAAAGCACATTGTTGAGTGGGGAAAGAAACAGTGACAAAATAACTTACGCATGCATCCAGAAAACAGCTTAAACACACAAACCTAAAAGATGTTTCTGGGAAGTCCAGTTGCACACTTGATTGAGAACAGTGTCAGTTAAGTAAACAGATGTGTTCATCATACTGTCATGTAAAAAACTATTGGAAAATATACTAAATAGTGATTTAAAAAAAATAATACATATAATACCCTGTTTGGATAAAAACTTTCAAAACAGAACATATCATGTTGTTTACAGGTATATATGTGTGTAGTAAAAGTAGAAAAATAGGCATGTGAAGCATACATACCAATTTCATTAAAATGGTTATCTCTAGAGAGGGGAATAAGATAGAATGGGAGGAGAGGGGGGCTTTAGATGCCGGAAGCAAATATGACAGGTATAAACATTTGTTTAATCTGGGTAGAAGACACAAAGGTATCTTGTATGTATTCTATATCTGTATATGAACGTTCACGATCTAAAATTTAAAAACAAACAAAAAGTTTAGTACCTGACAGCCTTGCTCCCTTTTCTGACTGGGTTTATGTTGCGCTCTTTAAAAACATCTATGCCCACTACCCACTGAGCACTGAAGAATATCAGAGTCAGGGCTGGAATTTGCTTCTGGTCAGTCCAGGATTCTGGAACTCAGGACTCAAAAGCCCTGCTTCCCAGATAAGGTGTTTCTCAACCATTAGACCGAGAACATATGTGAATTTCTCTTTGTGAATTATCTGTGACCTAGTTAAATTTCCAGCAAGGATCTCAGGCCACAGAATTTTGAGGAAATCTGTTCTGTCACCTATTGACTTCTCAGCCTCAATTCTTCATCCTCTGTAAGATGAAGGTACTGGTATAATGTCCCGGAGTGTGTGTGTAGGAGACGGCATTTTTATTTCTCAAGCTCTCTGCATTTTGTATTCAGAGGCTATTGTTAATAAAGTTAGATTTCCTTGGGCATAAGCAGCCCTTTGGCGACAGTAGCTACTTCTAAGTGGTTTGATGCTGTCTCTACCTGCGTGGCCTTGGGGCAGGAACCTAAACTTCTGTACCCTTTGAGGAATCTCAGTAGGGAGAGAATGAACTGGCTTTAACCCCAAAGTGCCATCTAACACATACTCTCCAGCCTTTGCTCTGGCTCCTTGAATAGCGCAAGGCGCTTGCCTCTAAATTTCAGGCACTGTGTTGCCCTTCTCTTCCGTAGAGACAGGATAGCTTCAGTCTGGGTTGACAAGCAGAAGGGGCTGCAGCCCTAAGAAGCAGGAGTGATGACATTTAGCCCTCTCTGCTCCAACCCTCCTGGCCCTCACCAAGTGTTGAAGACTGCCTTCTTTGCTATAGCAGCCAGCTGGCAGGAGGAGGACAGGTTTGATGGTTTAATCACCCAGGGACACAAGTGGCTATTTTTAACTGCTCCGAAAGGGAGGAAGTTGGCTCTGGATTGAATTGGACGCAGGAATGTGTTGGAAGCTTTAGCTCTTTCATGCCACCCTCTCCACCTCAGGCCCCTTTTATAAGGGTCTGCCGAATGTTTGTGACTCTGTCCTATCTTTTCTGCCACAGAATTATATAGCTACACTGAAAACCTGGAATTTACCACTAACAGGAGGTGCTTTGAAGAAGATTTCAAGACTCAAGGTGATCCCAGATTCTTATTAATAGAAACCTGGTTTTCCCTCCGTGATATCCCAGCCTGATCTAGAAAAGCCCAAAACAAAGTATGACCCTTCTTCATCCTCTCCATAACCATATAATTTCTCTATTCCTCCTTTCATACGGGACACAGAGTTTCCTATATCTCAATTGGGGAGGCCATGGATGGAAGCAAGAGAAGCCTGAGCTGGGTCCCTTTCACTGATGTAAAGGGCCCAGAGAGCCGAGGCATGGGGACTGGGCAGGTACCCTGCTACCTGGTAAAACCCTGTGCCTAGTGTAGTCCTTGACCTTGACATTCAACCCCTGCCTCCAACTCTGCCTCACTCCTAATAACATCTAATAATATTTCATGTGCCCACTCTGCAATCCTCTCAGACCTCAATTTCCTTACTTGGTCAGTGAATTCAATTTGCAATTCAACAGATGTGTGGTGAGTACTTTTTTGTGCCGGAGATGCAGGGGGCAGGGGTGAAGGTGAATTTGCAGTATCTTCAAAGAGATTATAGTCCAGTGGCAGAGTGGAGGTGTGTACATCACAAAACTGAGGCCAAGAGGAAAAATGGTAAGTATCATAAGAGAAGTAAAAAGTTTCTTGGGGGACAGAGCTGGCTGGAGCATTAGTGGAAAAGAGGTAATTTAGTATTGAACCTATAATGATGAATAGGAATTGGATAGGTAGGGAGAGAGAGAGAATTCCTTGAAAAGGCAGAGATAGGATGGAATAGACTGTGTGTGGAGAATAGAGGGAATATGAAGGAAGATAAGGCTGCAGAGTGGGTTCAGCCAGAACTTTTTGGGTCCTTTACTTTGCCAATCTCTTAGTGGAATCTTCTCAGCTAAATAAGGAAAGCTTTTGGAGAGAAGAATTTGTTGGGGGCTGGGATCAGAGATGGATATGCTATCAGGAGCCTTTCCAGGAAGGGGAAGCAGAAGCTGACACTGGATCTGTATGGTTTTCTGTCCCCAGTGCAGGGCAAGGAGTGGCTGGAATTGGAGGAAGATGCTCAGAAGGCCTATGTGATGGGACTCCTAGACCGACTGGAGGTGGTCAGTAGGGAACGGCGACTGAAGGTGGCCCGGGCTGTTCTCTACCTGGCCCAAGGCAAGTGACCACCTTTGCCAGCTTGAAATGGCTGAAAACCAGGGAGAGAAATGTTGTTATCAGGACTAGGATGAGACAAGCCAGGCTGAAAAAGCACGTTCCCTGCCTCTCAAAGACAGATCTTATCAAGTGCTAGAAGTAATCTGGTGCTTAGGAGGAGGTTAAGGAGATGGTGGTGGGTACTATTCCGGATCCCTTGGAATTGGCCTTTATCTTACCGGGCATGCCAAGATTTCTTATAGGGTTGTTTATTTCTTCGTGTGGGCTGTGATCACATGTGGAGATTTAGCAAACGAATCAGTGTGGCTAGAGTTGATGATGCACCACCAGCCGAGCATGGAGGCTTCTTTCATCAGCTATGGCGCAGGCTTCCACTGAGGGGAGGCAGTGGAGTACCTCAGAGTCACAGATGGTGGACCCTCTGCATTATTTCTTATTTGCATTTAGAAGGTTCAAGCCAGCATAGCAGCAGGAGTGGATACAGTGGGTAATTGGGAGATGATCAGAACTCGGTGGGATTGATTGAGGAAATCTTCTCAGAAGAGACCTATTAGCCAGGTGTTGGAAAGAGAAATGAGATAGCCTAGCTGGAATAGTAAAAATAAGCCCTGAGATCATAATAAGAGGACTGTTGGCAGAACCAACTAGCTGGGAACTTAAAAAACTATAAAAGAAAATAATAAATGGAGAGGGAAGAGAATGGTGAAGGGAAGACTGTAGCAAAAAAGGTGATGCCTAACCATCTCTCTTGGTTCTGGTGCTCTGGCCAACTTCCAACTGCCAGTACCTTCAACTTTTTACCTGAAAGCTTTGTCTGCAGCCTATATGGGGTAACCAGAAAGTGCTAGGGAATTCATGTAGCACTGATCACTGACTGACAGGAGTTAGTGGGTAAATAGCCCAACTACCTCACTCTTCTTGGGTAGGAGGATTCTGAGGTGTGTAAAATAGATACTGTTTCCCAGAGCTTCCCCCAACCTGGGTTTCAGCTTTTGGCTGCCTTCTCTTCCCTATCTCATTTCCCCACTTCTCAACTAGGATCATCTCGCAAATAAACTACTTGCATTTTAATCGTTCTCTCTGGATCTGCTTCTCAGGGAGCTCAAACTTAAGACAGACCAGTGATAAGCACATTGGACCTGACTCTGGAGACTGCTTCTCCTCTTTTGAAACTGGCTCATTCAAAGTTCTGGAGGTTCTGGCTCTGGAAGTTCTGGAGGGCCTTGCCCTACCTTTGTCAGCTTAATTGTTGGGCTAGGTGTTGAAAGATAGTCTTAAGATCATGGGGAAGAGTGGAAAGAACTGGGATACCACTCTCACGTACAATTCCATGGCACTGTCTGGTCCTTTAGGCACTTTTGGGGAATGTGATTCAGAGGTCGATGTGCTACACTGGTCCAGGTACAACTGCTTCCTGCTCTATCAGATGGGGACCTTCTCGGCCTTCCTGGAGCTACTCCACATGGAAATCGAGTGAGAAGCCTAGGGGAGGGCTGGCCTAGACAACCCCCTTCCTTGAAGGGTGCCTCATGTCCTGTGCTGATTCCCTCCCTATAGAGACCTCTGTGGGAGCAGGATCTATTCATACTTCAGTCCAAAGCTTACTGATAGTTCCCCTCTCCAGCCATGCTCTCTGATATTCTGTCTTCCTCCCTGAGATTGGGCTCATCAACAGCTTCTGCCCTACTTACAGCTTCGATCCTGGGCTTCAGGGCCCTATCCTGGGTGGGTTCCCTTTGTATCTAAACACCTTCTCAACTCAGCCTAAGTGGAATCCATGAAGGAGACTGTTCTACCTGAGAACATGACCCAAGAGGAACAGGACCAATTTCTGTTGCTGTGCCCAGTTCTTTCCCTGTGGGTCATAGCTCTAAAGGTGGCCTTGGTTGCTGCTGCCACTATAGTGATCCCTCATTTTATCTCAAGCCCATCACCCAGGAGTTTAAATAGGGCAAATTTAAAGGGTTGCTTAGCATCTGCTTTGTGTCCAGCACAGTACTAGGCACAATGTGGATTATAGGAGGGATTGTCACAGACCTTGCCCTTGCCCATCTTTACCACACACAAGCATTTACTGAGATGGCAGAGGAATTCTGTGGGCTCATTTACCTTAGACCAGTTTCTTTTAGCTACATAGCCAGGGAATAGCAGGTACTCAGGTCTGGGTATATGATAAGTGGGGACGCAGGATGTAAAGAGGATATCTGAGTTCCGCTTCTCTCTCTCCTCCCCACGGCAGCAACAGCCAGGCCTGTAGCAGTGCTCTTCGGAAACCAGCCATCTCCATTGCTGATAGCACGGAGCTCAGGTGAGTGGAGCTGGCCCTGGGATTGGAACAGGGGGTGGTCAGCAATGGGTTACCCTTTGCCCAAGTTCCCCAGATACACCCAGATTACTAATAGTTGCTAATTCCACTGGGTTGAGCTCCCACACGAATCCTCCCTGAGGTCTCTGACTACAGGTTAGGAGCTGCTTTGGGAACCTTTCGTAACCCTTCTATAACCCCAGGGTGCTGCTGAGTGTTATGTACCTATTGGTGGAAAATATCCGCCTGGAGCGAGAGACAGACTCCTGCCGGTGGAGGACAGCACGAGAGACCTTCCGCACTGAATTGAGTAAGAAGTGGCATTTGAGGAAGGAAGGGGATGAGGTGCTGGTAGTGGAGGGGCATCTGCATAGTAGAAACAGAAAGCTCCCCTTCCTGCCAGCCTGCCTGCCTTCCTTCCTTCCTCACTTCCTCCCTCCCTCCCTCCCTGCCTCCCATTCTTCCTTCCTTCCTTTTTCAGAATTGGCATCCATTCTTTTATTCTTACTTTTTAAAAAATGTTTATTTTGAGAGAGAGAAAGAGAGAGTACACACAGGGGAAGGGCAGAGAGAGTGGGGGAGAGAGAATCCACGCTGTTAGCACAGAGCCCAATGTGGGGCTTGATCTCATGAACTCCAAGATCATGATCTGAGCTGAAACCAAGAGTCAGGCACTTAACCAACTGAGCCATTTGTTGCTCCTATTTTTTTTTTTTTTTAAAGTAGCCTCCTCACAGGGAGCAGAGCCTAACGCAGAGCTTGAAGTCACAACCCTGAGATCAAGACTTGAACTGAGACCAAGAGTTGGATGCTTAACCAACTGAGCCACCCAGGCGTCCCTAGCATCCATTCTTTTAGGGCAGAGATACTGTGTGGCAGGCATGAAGACCTGGCTTGACTGCCCTTGTGTCTGTGAATTAGGACCAATTACGTGTCATTTCTGTGCCTTGGTTTCCTTGGTTATCAATGGGGATAGTCATCCATCTCCCATTTCATCATCAATCTCACATGAAAAAATAAGTTGAATCAACTTAAAAATGTTAGTTGGTAATGTCATCAGACAGGGATAAGATACGAAGGTCTGCAGGATTTTTAAAGTATATTCACTAAAGGACACCTGGGTGGCTCAGTTGGTTAAGCATCTGACTTTAGCTCAGGTCATGATCTCATGGTTTGTGAGTTCAAACCCCATATCGAGCTCTCCACTCTCAGCAAGGAGCCCGCTTTGAATCCTCTGTCTCCCTCTCTCTCTCTGCCCCTCCCCTGGTCACTTGCTCTCTTTCTCAATAAATAAATAAAATAAAATAGAATAAAATAGAATAAAATAAAATAATAAAATAAAATAAAATAAAATAAAATAAAATAAAATAAAATAAATAAAATAAAATAAAAATTCCACTGATGTGGAAAAGTGAGTTGTGATCCATGAAACGCATTGAATTCTTTGACCAGAAAGCAACATCTTTATATTACTATTACTTCTAGTTTGGTATCTATCCCCAAGCTTGGGAGCTAAGCCATTTTACCTCCATGGCCTTCCTCCTTGCCCCTTCCCTCTGGGAACTCTGTAAGCCTCCTTCTAAGGAGCAAATACTCGAATTCTTTGGGGGAGCTAAGAGCCTTCCTCTGTGCTTCCAGACTCAGGATCACAGGGGCAGGGTTACAGCTACCCCATCCTCACTTCCTCACTCTTCTTCCTCCTCTCCCCCAGGCTTCTCCATGCATAATGAGGAGCCTTTTGCCCTTCTGCTTTTCTCCATGGTTACCAAGTTCTGCAGCGGCCTGGCTCCCCACTTCCCCATAAAGAAGGTCCTGCTTTTGCTCTGGAAGGTAGTCATGGTGAGTGACTGATTCCCCTGCCCCCACTCCCATCTCATCAAACCAGCAATGCCCTCTGCCACTACCTCAGTTTCTTCTAGTCCGATCCCAGGAGACTGGAGCTAGGCAGAATAAGGCAGCTGTTAGCCAATGGAGGGGAATCAGATGCTCTGTGTCAGAGCAGGTTACCTATTTCTGTTGGATTGACAGGAGATGTCACTCTATGAATTGGGGTGTCATTGTACCTTCCCATGATAGAGCTGACATTTCATGCAAAGAACATGTTGAGAGTTGGGAGATCTAGCCTCTGCTGATACTGAGGAACCTCGGGCAACTGTCTGTGCCTCTATTTTTCTAGCTATAAAATGTGGGACTTAGTGCCTGCCCTCCATCCAGATAAACAGGATTTGTTTTTTAAAAAATGAAGTCCTTATAAATGTATGGTACAGCTTTGTTGCTAATTATTAAATCTGATCCTTCATCTCTGGCACCCACTCCACAGGACTGGTTGAACAACATACCCTCCAGGGCAAGCTCCATAGGGGGGAACTACCTTTTGACTGCAGAAAAAATTGAGTGACTCTGGGGCTTTATAGCATCTGGATGTGCTCCTTTAAAAAAGGGAACATAGTTCCCTGCTCCCCACCCCCCCTTTTTTTTCAGTGGAAGGCCCTAGGAGTCCTTTTCCTAATTTCTGGTGATGTTTCCAGCCCTGAGTCAGTGTCAGTAAATAAATAATGCTTCATCCTGACCCCTGAGCTCCTAAGACTGGGGATGGTAACTCCATTTGCCCCTTACTGTTTTATTACTTCCTAATTCAGAAGGGAGTCTAAGGGGACTGGAGATTGTGGTTCTTCCCTGACTTTTCTCCTGCTGACTTCCCTCTGTTCCTTTCCTCTGGCCCTTTCCTGTTTATACCTTAGTTTACCCTCGGTGGATTTGAGCATCTACAGGTTCTCAAAGTACAGAAGCGGGCAGAACTGGGGCTGCCTCCACTGGCTGAAGATAGCATCCAGGTGGTGAAGAGCATGCGTGCCGCCTCCCCGCCCTCTTATACCCTCGACCTGGGGGAGTCTCAACTGGCACCACCACCCTCTAAGCTACGAGGCCGTCGTGGTTCTCGAAGGGTATGAACTAAAGCAGACAGTGGTGCTGTGATACTAGTTGTCTAGAAATTAAGATTTTGAGCTACTCTGGATGTGGAAGGAAAGGGCAGTTAATGACCCTGCCTCTGGTTGGCCCTGTGACTAACCTGAAACTAACGTTGAGTCTAACCTTGGAGACTAACCTTGGAGTCTGTACTTTAGCCTCTGTCTCCCAGCTGCAGCAGGTTCCTGGGCTATCATGATGTGACATTATGGTATCGCATCATAGATCCATGTCTTGGTATAGAGTCATTGGCCTAGACCTAGTGTGCCTGGAGTTCCCTAGCATCCTGGACAACAATTAGGGTATAATCCTGGAGTAGGGACCCAGATCACCTGAACAGAGCTCCCAGCAAATCCATGTGCCCGGAGTGAGGCACTTTATCATTTTCTTGGCAGCAAGAAGGTTTACTCTGAGCCAGCCATGCTCTTGTCTGGCCCTGGAACTAGACGCTTATATTTAGGAGGTGATTGATTAGTGTTCTAGCTATAATCTGCATCCCTGGAAAGGTCAGAATGACAAGTTGCACTGACACTTGACCATGTACCCATGAACTCACCTCCCTGAAATACCTGAGCTCACCAATAATAGGTGACAGGACCAGACAATCATGTTCAGTAGTCTAGTCTACATAATCTATAATGTGATTTTTTTTTAGGCTTTATTTTTTTTGTTTTATAAAGTAATGCTTACTCATTGTACAAAATTTGGAACAAATATAAAAATGTGAAGAAGGGAGGAAAAAAGAAAATCACCCACAAGCTTAACAAACCAAAGGCAGTCACTGTTAACTTTTTGGCCTATTTCTGTCCAACCTTTGTTTCTTTCTGCAACAAGATTTAAAATTCCAAACTTGCTTCCCTCTGCCTAGCAGCAAGCCTCTGTCCTCCTCTTCCTCAGTCAGCCAGCTGGTGTATACTCACAGAAGGCAAACTAATTGAATGTTCACCTAAGCAGAGCATAATTAGGAAGGAAAGTGCTGGGGGGTGGAGAAAAAAAGCATCCATGCTTTCTGAAAGCTAAGTAACTGACTTTGGGATTATCTATGCTTTGTTCCCCAGCTTGGTTGCCTGAGAGGTACTTATCCTGGAATAGGGCCTGGTGGGGATACTAGGGTTGAGGTAGGGAAGGGGATATTCTCAGAAGAGCTGGGTTGTTACTCCACATATCCTGAAGTCTAGCAGCCTGTGGGTAGAGGGTGACTTCAGACAAGGATGCTCAGAGTGAGGTCTCTGTATACCTTCTCTCTACCCTCCCAACCCCCGCCCAGCAACTCCTCACTAAGCAAGATAGCCTGGACATCTACAATGAAAGAGATCTCTTTAAGACTGAGGAACCAGCCACAGAGGAGGAAGAGGAGTCTGCTGGTGATGGAGAACGAACCTTAGATGGAGAGTTAGACCTGCTAGAGCAAGACCCCCTGGTGCCACCTCCACCTTCACAGGCACCCCTTTCTGCTGAGCGGGTGGCCTTTCCCAAGGGCCTACCTTGGGCCCCAAAGGTCAGGTAGGTTTGATACCTCCAGGACCCTGAGTTTGGGGATTAGAATCACTGAAGGCCCAGAGTGCAGTAGTCTAGCATTCAAGTCTCAAGCCTGGCTAGAAGTCAGAACTCCCAGGTTTGAAGTTTTCTCTGTTAGCGGTGAACTTCCCCCACTGCTCTAGTCATCCTATTGACGGGTTAGTAACCCAGAAAGGGTCTGTCTCTCAAGGTTTGTTGTGTTTTTTTTTCCTTTTCTGGGGTTTGCCTCTCCACTGTCCTCTCAGACAGAAGGACATTGAGCACTTCTTGGAGATGAGCAGGAACAAATTCATCGGATTCACTCTGGGGCAGTAAGTGACTAGATGGTCAGAACTGGCTATAGAGTGGTTTTGGGGGGCCAGAGGAATGGGTGGCTGGAATGAGAGATGTTGCCCTGTAGTCATAGTGTAACCTAGAGCTACTGGGTCATGGGCATCTCCTAGTGACTACTTTGGGCTTGTGCCATGGAATTTTTTTCCTTCTAGTTTTTTAGAAGAACTCTTATGTTCTTAGCCAGGTGTAGGACTTAACAAGTCATTGCTTCTTGGGCTTCAGTGTCCTCATGAGAGTGTTGGATTAGATGATCCCTAGGAAACCTTCCTCTTTTAATGGGCCAGAATTCTCTGAACAAGCAACATGGTCAGAACAGACCCAGTCTTTCCCCATTTCTCCTCCCTCATGAATTCCTCACACTGGCTGGCCCCTATAAAACTGAGAAAGTATTATTACTAGTGTTTCACTGTAGTTGGGCTACATTCCCTTTTAGGGAACCTACTGCTCCCTGACAAAGTAAATCCCCAAAAAACTATATAAAAATCCAAATTTTCACAAGCACTTCTGTGTGGCATTGTTCTTTTTGTGTCTTATAGCAATAATGGGGGTACTGGAAGCTTATAGAGAAAGATCCAGGATACAGCATGTTGAAAGTGGCATGATCCATGTAACTCTAGGGAATATCAGTAGTTCTGTATACTTTTGATGTTTATCATCTGGTATCTCTCTCATTTCACAGGGACACAGACACCTTGGTTGGATTACCCAGGCCCATCCATGAGAGTGTGAAGACTTTAAAGCAGGTGACCAGAGTGGGCTCTCACTCTCCAGGGATAGGGAGCCATCAAAACAAGTTGGATTACCCGAGTCCTGAGTATTGCCTCTTCTTCCAGACACATTCTGAACCAATTATTCTATATTTCCCCTGCAGGCATTTTGGCCAAAGAGGAAAAAATTAGGCCTCTCCCTACTTAAGCATTTTCCTACATTCAGATAGGGGGAAAGTTATCCTTCCTTCCTCTCATGGCTTTTTCCTCCTCCCGCCCCTTGCTTCCTTTCCTCTCACTTCTTTGTCCCTATAGGGCCACTAACTTCCAAAGGCCCAGGATTAGTAGCGGTCTGCTCTGCATCCAAAGTGTATGCGAGCACAAAGAGTAAGAATAGTCATCTCTTGGGGCGCCTGGGTGGCGCAGTCGGTTAAGCGTCCGACTTCAGCCAGGTCACGATCTCGCGGCCCGTGAGTTTGAGCCCCGCGTCGGGCTCTGGGCTGATGGCTCAGAGCCTGGAGCCTGTTTCCGATTCTGTGTCTCCCTCTCTCTCTGCCCCTCCCCCGTTCATGCTCTGTCTCTCTCTGTCCCAAAAATAAATAAATGTTGAAAAAAAAAAAAAAATTAAAAAAAAAAAAAAAAAAAAAAAAAAGAATAGTCATCTCTTGCCCAGACCTTAAATTCTCCCTTACCCCATCATCATCACTCCATACACATATACATGCATATACTCACATGCAGCAAAACTCACCAGGCTGTGGTCCAGGGGCATGGGCCTATTCTTTACTTCCCCTTGCCCTTGGTTGAAGGTAAATACTTAGGGATTTGCTGCTCTTCAACAAATACGGAAACAGAATAAACAGAAACACTGTATATGAAGCACTTGGCTCAATTATTAAGGGTACAAAGGTGAATAAGACTCCTGCCTTCAAAGAGTTCGTGTTCTATTTGGGGTAACAACCCATATACAGGACATTTCCTTATCATTGAGGAAGTTAAGCAAGAGGCTGGTACATATGTGATCAAGGCCCTCAGTATCTTTCTTCTTTTTTTTTAAGTAATCTCTACACCCAGCATCTCGACAACCCCAAGATCTAGAGTTGCACGCTGTTCAGACTGAGCCAGCCAGGTGTCCCCCACCCTTTGTTTGTTTGTTTGTTTATTTATTTATTTATTTATTTATCTATCTATCTATCTTATTTTTCTAGTGGCCTCAGCCTCTTAATTGATGTCTTTTCTTCCCCAGCACAAGTACATCTCCATTGCAGATGTTCAGATCAAGAATGAGGAGGACCTGGAGAAGTGCCCCATGTCTTTGGTGAGTCAAGGGGGTCCTACACAGGAGGAGGAGGGCAAGAGGAAATCTGTCTGCAGTGCTGTCACAGAACATGTGTGCATGCTGTTGGCCTCTTACTGTGTGTACCATGCAAGGCAAGGTCCCTACTTTTTATTTTTTGTGTTTTAGGTCCCTACTTTCATGATACATTCAAGTTAGAGAAAAAAGAAAATAAGTAATTAAGGAAACAAGAAGACTATCAGAGAATGGAAGATAATGACGAAAATTTAAGTAGGATGACATGGTAGAGGCATCTATCATGCAGTAGACTACTTTCAATTAGGCAGTCAGGATAGGTGGACCTCTGAGAAGGCGACAGCTAAGCTAAAATGTGAGGTACAAGAAGGAGTTGGCCGTAGGAACATCAGGGGAAAGAGAATTCTAAGCAGAGGATACAGGCTTAACAAAGTGAGAGCAAGCTCGGAGTATTAGGGGTAGCGAACGAAGGCCTGTGGCAAGAGCACAGGGGTGAGGGGTGAGGTTGTGTGTGACAAAGTCAGGGAGTGGCCTGGGGCTACTTTACACAGGACTCCTAAGCAAAGATAGGGAGTGTGAAGTTGTTTCACGGTACAAAAGTAAGTCCTTGGAGATTTTAAGCAGGGGAGTGGCATGATCTAATTTATCTTTTCAAAACAATTGGCTCCTGTGTATAGACTTTACCAGAAAAGAGTGGAAGCAGGGTGATCAGTTAGAGAGCTCTTAAAATAGTCAAGGTGAGAAATGATGGTGATATGGAGTGGGGTAGCAATTACGAAATAGGGAAAAGTGGAACAAATTTGGGTTTTATTTTGGAGGTGTAGCGACAAGACTTGCTGGTCAGTTGGATGTGATTAGAAAGGCACGGAGGAATCAAGAATAAGAATCATTTGCCAACATGGGGAGTTCTGTTTCATCAAGAGTTCTATTTTGGTCATACTCAGTTTTAGATATCCATTAGGCAGCCATGCACATGAGCAGTCATGCAAATTGAATGTATAAATCTAGAGTTCTAAGAGAGAGGACTGGCTTAGAGAGATAAATTTGGGAGCTGTTGACTTACTGGACAGTGTTAAAACCATAGAATTGGCTGAGATAACCCAAGGAGGGAATGGAAATAGAGGAAGGAACCCAGGACAAAGCCCTGGGCACACCAGTATGTTGAGGGTAGGATGAGTCAGGAAAGGAGCCAGAAAAGAACAGTAAGAGAAACACTCAGTGAGGTGGGAGAGAATGTAGGAGATTGTGATACTATAAAAACTAAGAAAATTTTTTTCTAGAAGGGAGTGATCAGCTGTGTCAAATGCTGCCGATAAATGGATAAGACTATAGGTGCCCATTGGATAGGACACCATGAAGATAACTGGTGACCTTGTTAAGAGCAACCTCAAGTGAAAAGGTGGGGCTAGTAGCCTGGTTGGAGTATGTTAAAAAAGGAATGTAAAGAAAGGAGGTAGACAGTCAACACAGACAACATAGTTTTATTATAAAGAGGATAGAAATGGGATGGTAGCTGAAGGAGGATGTGGGGTCAAGGGAAGGTGTTTTATAGCTAGGAGATTCTAGAGTATGTCTATGTCCTAAAAGAGATGATCTTGCAGAAAGGAGACGATTGCAGAACTAATGTATTTGACAGAGCAAAAGGGGGAGAGATCCCCAGCACAAGTGGAGGGTTGGCCTTTAATAGAGCAGAGGCGGTTCATCCTTCATGTCAAGAAGGAAGGTAGAGAACCTGGTAGATTTGGTGTTGAGAAGACGAGGGTGTGCCTGCCTGATTGCTTCTGTTTTCTCCATGAAGTATGAGGCCAGGTTAGCAACTATTGAGGGGTTGTGGGGTGAGGGGATTGGTTTGAGGACAAGGGAAAAGGGAAGGTATGACATAGATCTTTTGGAGAGCAGGAAGGCAACCTTAGAGGATTGCCTGAGTTTATTGAATGCCCATTTAAGCAGCAGCTGAGTTATTTGGGATGGCAAGGGCCAGGTTATCCCTCCCTGCCTCAGGGTAGACCTCAGGCAGTGCCTCGGGTGCCTCAAGGCAGTGAACCTTGCCCTGGAATAGAGATACCTTGTGAGAGGAAGGACTGCATTGGCCAAAGAGGACAATGGCCTGAGTAACCCCTTGAGCACTGGAGGCCCCTCTCCTCCCACTCTTATAAAAGGCTTAGATAGGGTCATCAAAGGACAAAGAGAGTTGTGCATAAGGGGCCTTGTCATTAAGGAGGAAGGGATGTAGTAGGGGCTGTTGGAGAAGGAAAGAAAATCGCTTCTACCCAAAAGCTTCCCTGCTAATACTCCTTCCTGCCTCTCTGGGCCATGGGTTACCCAACTCCCTTATCAACTTTCTCTACTGAGTTACCTACCTCTCACTTAAGAGCATTCGAGAGCTCTTGGATGGCCTCAGACTGACACCATAGGAAGTGCTTCTGTGTGGAGTATCTGTTCTAGTGTCCCAGGCATACATGCACCCTGACTTAAGTTCCTGTGTGGCCAGCAAAGCAGTGGTCTGAGCCAATTCCTAGGTAGGTGGTCTGATTCCTGATCTAACATGTGAGGTGGAAAGAAGAATTCTGGATTGATTCCAGATAATGGGAAAACCAGAATCAGATTATCAGGGCTGGAAGAGCCCTCAGAGGACATCAGACCAGCCCAGTGATCCTAAAGAAGAGGAAACTAAGACCCAAAAAGGAAAAGTAGCTTACCCAAAGTGATACAATGAGTCATTAACACAGCTGGAATAAGAACCTAGATCTGACTCCCAGCTCAGTGCTCTTTTCATGCCACCCTTCACAACCAAGAAAACATAGCCTTTGGCAACTGGAAAACGGCCTGGGCAAACTGTGTGTTTTCCTGCCATAGGGGGAAGAGGTGGTACCAGAGACACCATGTGAAATCCTCTACCAAGGCATGCTCTACAGCCTCCCCCAGTACATGGTAAGGAGATTGCTGGGCTGAGCTGCCCTTCTCTGCTGCAAGGAACAGACAGTTGAGAGCCATTTCAAGCTGAGCCATCCATCATTTGAGCTTATTTCCTGAGCATTCAACCCTGAGGCAAGGCATTGTCTAACACATGAGAATTCTGAGCTTTCCTCAGGGCTTCTCCAAGAGGAAGGAGGACTTGGCTTTACTCCCAAGTTCTTCTTTGGGAGGAGTGGAGAATAAGGTGGGATCCATGCAGGATGCATTGGGGGCCCTCCTTCTAAGTAAATATCCTCGACCCTTTGAAGTCTGCCATGGTCTGTCATGTCCTGGATAGCCTCAGGCTGAGTGGTGAGGATGTTGATGGTCAGGGTTAGAGGGAGGAAAGGGATAGAGGAGGTGAGATCATGCTTATACCTCTCACCTTATTTCTAGACATTGCCCCCTCACTCTCTTCCTTCCATCCTCTTCTTTAGAAAGAACAATCTTGAAGCAGAATAGCCTATAAGCTCCCTTCTGGGTCCATAGCCTCATAGGCAGGCCTCTCAGGATTAGGCACCTGTTTGCCCTTCTGGAGGCTGAGAAGATTTGGTTATTGAGGAATGGACATAGAGGAAGCCTTACTTCTCACAGGGCTGTTGAGGTATGGAAAAATAGTCTGTTGAATGGAATGTACAGAGATGGATCTCCTCATTTTCTACTTCCTAGATTGCTCTGCTTAAGATTCTACTGGCTGCAGCCCCCACCTCCAAGGCTAAGACAGACTCTATCAATATCCTGGCTGATGTCCTGCCTGAGGAGATGCCGTGAGTGCTTCAACTGGGTTGGCTGCTGAATGCTAGCTGTTTCGTCTACAGTGTCTCTCTAGTCCCCACCCCACCTTGATAACCCTTATAGGGATTGTCTCCAAAGATGTCTCCCCTCCCTTACCAGTAACCACTTTCCACTGGTGCTCTCTACTAGGTTCTTTTTAGCTCAGAATTGAGGGTCTGCAGGGCAACATCAGTGCCAGACACTGCGCAGGTATACGGGTAGACAAGGGCTGAACTTTGCCAAGGGCTGAACTTGCCAAAGGAAAGAGAAAAACAAAGAGAGCAGAGGAGCTTTTCTCCAGACAGGCTGGTAAGGGGTAGCTCTGGAGGTTTCCTAGCATAGAAGTTCAGATCTGCCAAGTTCTGGTTCTCTTGTATATGTTGTCTCTGACCCAAATACCTGGGTCCTTGTAGGCCTCTCTCTACGGCTACTCTCTGCACTGACTCCTCCTCTCCTCATTATAGCATCACTGTTCTTCAGAGCATGAAGTTGGGAATCGATGTGAACAGGCACAAGGAGATCATCGTAAAGAGTATCTCTGCTCTGCTCCTGCTACTCCTCAAGCACTTCAAACTGAACCATATCTACCAGGTGAGCAGCTAGCAGTGCTCCTCCACAGGTCTCAGGTGTCCCCCAGGCCCTGCTTCCCAAAGAGAGGATGCAGGGGCCTTTGTAGTCCAGTTGAACATCTTTCAGCCTTTTCTATATCTTCCTCAGGGAATCTCTATACCTGTTGCATAGGCTTGCATGGGGCTGGGGCGAGGGGCGGGGGGGGGGGGGGGGTTGAAGTGGGATGTGAGGTGCAGACATCTGTGTCCTTTGAATATTATCCAAGGGTTGTAGGTAAGAATTCTTCGCTTCTTGGGAATGTGCCCAGCCAGCTTTGAAACAGTAGAAGACAGGATTCAAGCATTCCATTAAAAAAAAAAAAAAGAAAAGGAAAAAGTATGTTGAGCATACCTTTCTATATGTGAAGCACTTTTCTAATGTTTGAGATAGAATTCTGAATAATGCACAGTTTTGGCTCCTAAGGGCTTTGAAGTCTTGTACAAGGTATGGATATATAAATAGCTAATTATGGAATGGTAAGTGCAGGATACAGGTAAGTATTAGCTGGTAATCCAACCTGAGATGGGGAAGAGGTGACTTCTAACCTGAGTCCTAAAGAAACAGATGTTAGCCAAGATATGGGAGTTGTCAGGGAAGGAAGATGGGAAGCCTTTCAAGCAGAAATGTTAATTTGTGAAAGTCCAGAGGAGAGAGAGCGAGAGCAAAGTACCTTTGGAAACTGATTAAATGTTGCTGGAGTTCTGCCTGGGGTGGGGGGAGATGGGGAGGGCTGGTGATACATGAAGCTAGAGACGATGGCAGGGAGCAAATCACACAGTTGACAGCACACGGTTATTGAGTACTTCTAATGTGCCCGGCACTCTATTAAGTTCCTATGGGTTCTCATTTAATTCTCTTAACCCTATGAGGTAGGTCTTATTTTATCACTGTTTTATAGATAAAGAAACCGAGATTTCCTAAGAAACCTTTCCTAAGAAAGGTTAAGAAGCCTTTTCCCCATGAAGGCATTGTTTGCCATGCTAAGGAGTTTGGACTTGATTCTGTGGGCTTTGCCAAGATATGGGGGAACCTGGGAGCAGAGAATGGATGGTCTCTGTGATGAGAACATGGGGAAGAGAGGGAGACTTCTCATGACTGCTCAGTGTCTCTGCTCCATTGTCCTCCTAAGAAGTCAGAACCAAGCTTGTTGCTAGAACACCAGGTTCTCGGAGTACACAGAGGCTCCTGCAGGCTCTGTGTCCTTGAGGTTTGACTATATAATCAGGGTATTTCTCCACATTAGTACATCCAGAGACATCTTTGGGTGTGTTACGGGTGTCCTGGGTGCTCACACTTCTTCTGCCAATGTTTGCTGAGCAACAGCAGGGCTGGGAGGAGAAGGGGTGGGTGGGAGATGGTGTTCCTAGTAGAAAGAACAGAGAACCGTGGATATGTTTTTCTGTCTGCTTCTCTTGGTGGGCAGTATGTGGATCAACAGCCAGACAGGTGGGTGGCTTGATGGGCCTTGCCAGTGTGTGTCAGTGTCAGTGAATCCCAACAAGTCTACAGATACATCTCTAACTGAAAAACATTTTCCATAACTTCATTGTGGGTATGTATTGGCTGCTCCATCTGGAGCTTTGGAAAATACCCTGGGTCAGCTGCCAGGGAGAAAATATTTGAGCAGAAGAAAGAAATGGGCAGCCCAAGCTGACTCCCCACCTCTAACCACACGCCCAGGGGCAGAGGGCAGCTTGGTTTGTTTCCATGGCTACGTCTTGGTGACCAGGAAAAGCTAAGGGATTTAAAACACCACAATTTTCTGCTTTTTCAACACAGTTTCTGTACTGTCCCAGTAGTCTGGGTTCTGGATCTGGAGCACACTGTATCTGATGCTCCTCAGTGTATCACAGGCAAAACCTAGGTGATGCAACTCCATGACACGGCCCACTAGGTTTTCCCAGACACAAACCCCATCCAAATTCAAGCGAACAAAATGGAACCCCTATGTTCGGGTGTTTAGCCATCAAAGAGATCTTGGACTTATTCTCAGTGCAGGGCTTTTATTGATCCATTCGTTAATATACTGATATTGTAAGTACAGGGATAATATAGTGAACCACATAGACTCGTGCTGGAGCCCACATTCCAGTGGTTCACTTGGTTACTTACTGTGTGCCATATCCATCCTGACTGAGTGATGCCAGCAGTTGCTGGGAGTCAGCTACACCTGTTTCTGCTATATCAATCACTGTGGAAACACTATGAGCCAGAGGTTTGGTATGGAAGACAACTCCCTCAGGGAGCCTTCCTTTCTTGTTGACCTTAAGAACAAATTTCACAGCGATTCCTTCTATTTACCTGGAGTGGGATTTTCTTTCTGGCTTGGTTGTGTTTTTTGCATTTGGTCAGCTTCTTGCAACAACGTACACACACTGAAGATTGGCCTCCATGTAGGATGAGCTGGCTGATGATGCTTCTCCCATTTCTCAGGATGGCTGATAACATAAGTGGACACTGGATATTCTTAGGAATGGATATTAGAGTTGTACTTGCCTATCTTTTTCATACACACTTTCTGTTCTCCCCCAAATAAGCAACCTTTCTGTTTGGATCTTTTAATTCAGTTTGAATATGTATCACAACATTTGGTATTTGCCAACTGCATTCCTTTGATCCTGAAGTTCTTCAATCAAAATATCTTGTCCTACATCACTGCCAAAAACAGGTATGGACTCTGGACAGATTTATTTCAAAGGTCTTTTTTGGAATGGATTGAGAAATATACATCTCTGAGCCTTTCAGTTCTCCTTGTGTCCCTAGTCCCTTCAATGTTAGAGCTGTCACTCTTAAATTTAATTTCCTTAAAGTGTAAGTTGATGATGGGGTGTGTGGTTTGGCCTCTTCACAGAGGTATTTGTATTTTAACAGTTTTGAAAACTGAAAAATGTCATGATTCAAATAAATAAAACTGTAACACTGAAATTTTAGCCCTATGGCAGAAGGATCCAGAAGATATTTTTTTGTGAAACAGACTTCTTATTTGGCCATCCCTGATTTTAGTATAAATCATAAGTTGGATCAATTGTGCTTCTTTGTAAATTGTAGTCTTATACCGAATTTGTAACTGAAGGTAAATAATAGATCCTTACTTAGATCAGTTTGTAATAAGACAAATATAGGGTATTTTATTTAATCTCCTCGGCGCTAAGAGGTATTACACATTTTATTCCCATTTCACCAAGTAGGAAACAAATTCAGAGAGCTTCATTGACTTGCTCAAGATTAACATGCTAGTGAGACCACTTAAGTAAGCAGTAGAGGCAGGATCAAAACACAAAATTGTTTTCTGGTCACAATCGCTATGAATACAAATTGCTTTCCACTCCTCCAGCCAAATGGGGACTTGGGGGTTACAGAGTAAATCCTTGTTCTTTAGTTTGCTACTTCCCCAAGAACTGGAAGCATGCTAATTAAAGTTTACCAGAAATGCTTTTACCAGAGGCAGAGCTCCTAAAGTAGAAGTAAGAAGGCTGATGTGATTACTTGGGTTGACTGGAGAGCACCAGGAGATGGTGCCTCACCAGTCTTGTCAGTACTGCCTGAAAATCCACCATAGAGAGGCAGCCTACTTATACGTAGTTTAAAATAAAACATACACATGGAACCCAGAGTCATGAGACCTGCCATTTGCTAGCTATGTAATCTAAGTAAGGACATTTTTTTTTTTGAGCCACAGTATTTTCATCTTATGATGGAAATAATACATCCTCTCACTATATCATAGAGATTTTATATAAGCATTAATTAAGAGAAACATACAAGAGTCCTGTTCCACATTTCCGGGGTTGGATCACCCGGATCCATCCTTGCTTGGATCAATCAAGTATGGCTGGGGTTCAGGAACTAAATACCTACCCTGCACCATGGGCGTAGACGGGAGAGGCAGACAATCTGATAGGTGTCTATTGGGTTCCATTTGGAATTGGAAGAGTGGTAGTGCCAGCCTACATCATTTACTAAGATTGGCTTGGATAAGATGGTCCTCTTTTGCATCACCTGTAAGCTTTACTGTTGCATGATCCCTGAAAACTTGGAGCACTCCTACATCCTTATTGCATAGTTTTATCATGGCTTTTACAATCCAGATAGATATTCCAGAAACCTGTAACTTTATTTTTGGCCCCCTTAGGCTAGAATTCCGTTCACTGAGACTGCAACACATCCATCTTTGATTTCCCACCCCCATTTCCTGGTTGCCAGCACCTACATAGCCATGGGGCTTTGTCTGTGGGAGGTGGGTAGATAAGTGGATACGCCAGCCAAGAAAGTTTATCCTAATGGAGCAGTACAGACCTGGCAACCCTGGGAGAATCCAGTAGAGTGAATTAAGATGATGAGCAACGTTATAGGTTGTTCCACTGCCCTCTCTTCTTCTATCTTGGTTCCCCTAGGTTATCGTTGAGTTTCTTGGACAAAGGTAAATATTTCTAGGTAAACAAATTGTTGCTTTTTGTTTGGATAGAGTTTTGGTTTGTTTTGTTTTTTTTGTTTGTTTGTTTTTTCAACATCTATTTATTTTGAGAGAAAGAGACACAGCAGGAAAGGGGCAGAGAGAGAGGGAGACACAGAATCCTAAGGAGGCTCCAGGCTCTGAGCTGTCAGCACAGAGCCCAATGTGGGGCTCGAACTCACGAGCCGTGAGATCATGACCTGAGCCGAAGTCGGACACTTAACCCACTGAGCCACCCAGGCACCCCTGCTTGGATAGAGTTTTGACTTTTGAAATGTAGGGTCAGGTCCAAGAAACCCCATACTCCTCTTTATAGCCCCTGCTTTGACAACATCCTTTATCCATTTCCAACTGCACTAGTTCAGATGGATTGGTTATAAACCTTATGGAATGTCAGAACCAGAGGAAGCATTAGAGATGAGCTAAATTCTGCATTGTACCAACAAAGAAAGGAGAAAAGGAAAGCAAGAACTGTAATTTTGAGTAATTCTGTCTCTGTCGTCACGCAGTGCCTCATTTCCCCTGCCTACTCATGCCTGCTTCTCTGGGCTC
Organism: Prionailurus viverrinus; assembly: GCF_022837055.1. Taxonomy (NCBI): domain Eukaryota; kingdom Metazoa; phylum Chordata; class Mammalia; order Carnivora; family Felidae; genus Prionailurus; species Prionailurus viverrinus. Next base: position 146,223,170 of record NC_062562.1, read on the forward strand.
ACTGCAGAGCCTCCAGCTCCCTTGCAGTCCCCCACTGTGGGTTTTGGGGACAGATGCCATTACCATTCTTGAACTACTAGATCGGCCCTGCTGTAGGAAGCTGCCTCTGTCTCAAGCTTCCTTCAGGAGTGGCTTCTGTGATCATTTCCCAGAGCCTCTGGCTTCCAGAAACATTTGGTAAAGGACACAGGAGAGAGCTTCATTTCATCCTCACATCCACAGATTGTTAGTAATTGGGCAGCAAGTTTGAAGGTTGGGCAGCATCTCTGGGAACGCAGTTCACAAATACACACAAGCATACACTTAAATGCAAAAACACAAATGCACACAATTGTTCATGCATTTTAAAGAAGGGAGGAGAAAGGTGGCTATCCTACAGGCTCTCTTGCTGGTCTCTTTTGCATCTGCCAGATGGGGGGCCAGCCTGAAGGAACTCTGTTTGTTCCTCTCATGACTGAGGAGAGGAGACTGGAGCTGGAGTTTCCTGGCACCACAACCCTCAGTTTCAGCTGAGGTCACTAGCGCTTTGGGAAATAGATGGGGCCTGCTGGAGAGAAATAACTCCTGCCATTTCAGATACTGCCATGTTTTGCCATCGCTATTTCCCTAAAGCCTGTCCCTTTCTCTGTGTCCTGCAGCATCTCAGTCCTGGATTACCCTTGCTGTACCATCCAGGATTTGCCGGAGCTTACTACAGAGAGTCTGGTAAGCAGAGGGGAATTTGGTAGCTTTTGAAATTGCCAGGCTGGGATTTACTCTTCCATTTCTTCTCCAGCCTCCTCATGCCCCTGGTTTGAGAGTCTCAGATCAATAAAGGCATATTGGCAAGAGCACAGAGGCAGTGGGGGCTTAGAGCTGCTGACCCAGTTGAGCAAAATTGGGAAAAGCTGCGCATCATAATTTGCAGAGAAGAGAAAAGGGTCAGTGACAAACACTAAGGAGGAGAGGGAATTTAGAAAGATAATGGGACTGAAATTGAATGTGAACATCTGTGCTAAATGACAGGACAATCTCTACTGGTCTATTCCAAACAATGATCTGTCTCCTTTCTGCTATGTCACAGGCTATTCACTTTTCATTTTCATATAGATTGTAAAAAGTAGAAGTGTAACTTGCTTAGGTCCCTCTAAGCCAAAAGCTGGTAATAGCCACAGAAGATTGACCCAGAAATTTCTTCATCCTGGAAACAACTTTAAGCAAATCAGAAAGTTCTTCAGCATTATTTTGAATTTCATGAAATGGACTAATCAACAGCATATTGAAGATCAATTGTCTGCCATGTAGATATACCCCCTAAGATATACTGAGTTCACACCCTCACCCTGTTGCATTTACTTGGTTATCTATATTTGTTTCTCCGTTTAACTGAAAACTCCTTGAAGGAAGAGTTTCCTTCAAGGAAGGAATGCAGAGCATCATCTTCATTTTTATATCCCCAGAGTGTAGTGCTATGGTACATGGAAGGAGCTCAAATGCTGAATGACTGGATGATAGCACCCACGTGTCCCCCAACTTTAATACCTGCAAAACATGGTATCCGAAAAGTATATTATACACAAATAGAATGATACCTTCTGTGGTACAGGTTTTATACAACCATAGGATTCTTTGCTGGAGGGGAACTGAGAGCCATTTAGCCCAACCCCCTGTTTCAAAGATGAAAAACCAGAAGGCCCAGCGGATGAAGTGACTTATCATAGTCCACTCCTCCTAGATGACAGATCCTGAATTAGAAAATGACCCGTGTCCTAAGATATTAAATCTAGCACCCTTTTTAGCATCAGGGCAGAGATTTCCTGTCTTACTTAGATGTGGTCTCAGCAGCCAAGGAAGCTCGGAGCTTCTTACGCCTATAGAGAGAGGTAATAAGTTGTCTAACAACCCTGTTTATGCACATGGTGTTATTCAGTCTATAAAATACTGTAAGGGGTGCCTAGATGGCTCAGTCAGTTGAGCATCCGACTCTTGATTTCAGCTCAGGTCATGATCTCACAGTTCGTGAGTTCAAGCCCTGTGTCAGGCTCTCCACTGACAGTGCGGAGCCTACTTGGGATTCTCTCCTCTCTCTTCCTCTTCTCCGCTCACGTGTGCGTTCCGCGTGCTGTCTCTCTCAAAATAAAGAAATAAACTTTAAAATAACTGTATAAGCTTGATATTACTGTTTTATAGATGGAGAATTTAACTGCCAAAAGCTTACAGTTGAAAGTAGCAGAGCCAGGGTGGAGACTTACATCCCTACCATTCAGAGTTGGAATGAGGAAAGCACTTTCTCACAGAAAACAGTGGTATACACCATTAAAGTGCTACTGTTAGTAGGGCATTTCAAAACATAAAGTCAGCTTTTAATGGCTGAAATCTATTTCTTAGTGCAATATGTTCTTTTTTCTCAATCCCACATATAGAAAATTGATGGAAATTATACCTTCAAATATCTTTTGATGGATCTTTGAGGATATGAGCATAAAATTATTGAAATAATTGTCATGCCTCTGAGAAGATTTTATTGTTATCCATGAGCAGGTGAAAGCACGCATCTATTCTAAATAAAACAGTTCATGCTAGGTAGTCCTCTCCTTTCTGTGAAGCAACAGTGGCACCTGGTGGTTTCATTTGGTAACCACAGATTTTTCTCGCTTGAATTCATGGTACTAGTACTCCCCCTGAGCCCAATCATGGGCTTAAGTAACTAGCAAGTTTACTCCACGTAGGTCCTCGACATAATGGTTTGTTTATCTAAACTGATGGCTTCTGTACTCAGAAAAGACTAATGTTCATATGAGTAAGATTTATCTCTTTTCCAGGCTCAATAAAGTAATTGTAAACAGAAAATGAACTGGGTTTTTATAAATGTGTAGGATTTTCTTTAAATAATATTGCAATTGCATTTAAATAATATTGCAGTATATACCATTGTAGAAAATTGGCTAAATACAGAAAAATAATGGGAAGAAAACAAAAATACCTTAATTACACTGCCTACATGTAACTACTGTTAATGTTTTGCTGCAATCACCATATATGTACATATTCATTCATATATATACACACACATTATTTAAAAGAATAAGGACTTTGGGTTATGTTTCAATTTACATGATAAAATTTAAATCACAATGTGACTTTAAACATATTTGAGAACATAATTTTTTTTTAAGTTTATTTTTTTACTTTGAGAGAAAGAGCAAGCTGGGGAGGGGCAGAGAAAGAGAGAGAATCCTAAGCAGACTTCACACTGCAAGCATGGAGCCCGATGTAGGGCTCAAACCCACAAACCATGAGACTGAGCCAAAACCTAGAGTCAGACACTCAACCAACTGAGCCGCCCAGGCGCCCAAGAACATAATTTTTTTTTTTTTTTAACGTTTATTTATTTTTGGGACAGAGAGAGACAGAGCATGAACGGGCGAGGGGCAGAGAGAGAGGGAGACACAGAATCGGAAACAGGCTCCAGGCTCTGAGCCATCAGCCCAGAGCCTGACGCGGGGCTCGAACTCACGGACCGCGAGATCGTGACCTGGCTGAAGTCGGACGCTTAACCGACTGCGCCACCCAGGCGCCCCAAGAACATAATTTTTAATAGCTACACATAATACTCCTTTTCTTAATTTTCTTAATTGATTGTTTTCTACTACTGTTGGGGTTTTCTGTGTAACTCCAAAATGAACATCCTCACACATGAATCTTTGACTTTGTCTCTGATTATCTAAGATAGATTCCTAGAAATAGAATTACTCAGCTGAGGTAGTCTTGGTTCATATTTTCTCAGTTTTCTGAATTCGAACTGAGTTCAACTTCATCTAGAACTCCAGTTGCACATTTAATGGACATGAAATAAGGTCAAAGTTAAAGGCACTTTCTAAAGTCTTCCCATTTTGTCAACATGTTTAGCTCTACAATAAGACATCCTTACCCATGTACTGAGAAGCTTCCCTACGTACCTGGTATAGGAAGGCTTACAATTTTTGGATCTCCAAATGTCTATATTCAAATTCAATCCATTAACGTAGGAAAAAATTAAATTCCAAACATAGAAGGGTAATGAATGCATGATTGTGTGGAAGATAGGTTGCTAGAAAAGTCAGTGATATGGCTTCAGCAAGTATTGTAGAATACTCATCATTTGAATGGTTATTTGGGGCAGTGGTATAAAAAGTAGAGTGAGCAAGATGATGCTTTGGGGGATGGAATATTTTGATCTTTTTTTTTTTTTAATTTTTTTTTTCAACGTTTATTTATTTTTGGGACAGAGAGAGACAGAGCATGAACAGGGGAGGGGCAGAGAGAGAGGGAGACACAGAATCGGAAGCAGGCTCCAGGCTCCGAGCCATCAGCCCAGAGCCCGACGCGGGGCTCGAACTCCCAGACCGCGAGATCGTGACCTGGCTGAAGTCGGACGCTTAACCGACTGCGCCACCCAGGCGCCCCTGATCTTTTATGTATTAACATCTTTTTCCATATTTATGTATATATTAGAACATACATAATGTTATTACAATAATGTATTTCTAACTTCTAAGCAAACATGTATATTTAGGATTGCACACAAAAATTATTTACTGAGAGATATGTGCAATAAAAAGTTTAGAAACATCACTGCTTTAGAGTATGTTGAAACGATGGTAAGTTTGTAGGTCAGCTTTCTTTGTGGTCTGTTGGCCCTAAAGAGAAATCATACAGATTACACCCCTTCCTCCTTTCCTCTCCTATTCGACAGATATTTGGGCCCCAAAAATGTGGCAAGTTCTGTGTAAATCCATTGTCACTGCTGCCAAGCCAACTCAGTTCAAAATGCTTGTTGTTTTTCTACAGAAAGTGATTTAATAACACCAGCATCACATACAAAGAAGGGCATATTTTGAACAATGTAGATGTTCAGGTAGGCCTATAGATTAAGGATGGAGGAATGAGAAGAAGTAGTATATGTGGAATCTCTGAGTATCAGAGCTAGAGGTTTCTCAATATCTTGCCGAATCGCATCCTTTACTGATGAGGAAATGGGTGGAGTGATGAAGTATTGTCCGGGTAGAGCCAAAATAGTGGGTCAGAATTTACGTGACTTAGCCACTTGCAGAGAAACATTTGGCATTTCCTTTTAGATATATGTAAATAAAATTATTGTTAATTTTTAAAAGGTAGTTCATTGCAAATTCCTCAAATTTGGGTTTGACATACATTCAGAAAGATCTATAAAATTATGTTCATATCACTTAAATTTATGTACCTGATCCTTTCATCTATCCTTATTAAATTTTGTTTTTATAACTTCCTAATCCAGATATTTTTAGATATCCCAGAAGATTTTTGTTGTTGTGGTTTTAGTTTTTATTTTCTTACTGGAATATAATCATGTTCAAGTATTAAGGTCTCTAACATTCATTTCAGACATTATTTAACCAATGATTTGTGACCATCACTATTTAAAACCACAATTGCCTTTAGCATTATTGTTTCTCTGTTCTAGATATAATGCAAACACATCATAAGGTGAATATCCAATTTTCTATGAGGTATATTTATATAGAGGATAGAGGAAGAACCATGGATAAATGTTTTTTTTTTTTACCATGTTATCATTTTTCTTGTTAAAACAGCATTTCTGTTATGGGTATGAGATTAGAATCTATGGAATGAGTTTTCAAATTCAAATGTGCAGATCCCTCTCCAGGGTGCAAATAATAGTTTGTTTTGCTAAAGCTCCCCAAATGATTTTGACATTTTCTCTTCTCCTTCCTCCTTTTTTTACTCATACCACTTAAGAATTACAGCTCTCTTTTATGATATCTAGGTCCTTAATCCAGCAGTGCCTTAACTGTCAGAAATCCATATGATAAGGGAATTCTTCTATAGTGATTGGGAAAAGAAATTCCTTTTTTTGGGGGGAGGGGGAGGGAAGAAGTTCTAAGCTAGAAATATGAATTCATTTTCAGTTGTGTGAACCACAATAACGGAATGAATGAAAAAATCATTTCCCGAGAAATGGTTATTATTGTGAATTTACAATAATTAAGTGTTAAAACCTAGCAAATGTTTTTTTTTTTTTCAAATTGGTTCAAATAAATGCAAGACTGACATGGCGTGGAACACCCGAAGCCCAAAGCAAAGAAATAGACTAGTTTGTAATATAGAAAAGGCAGACAGAACTACAGCTCTAAGTTACCTTGAGCAAGTAGGTTGTAGAAGTTCCATCTGTAAAAGGAAGAGATTGGGCCATTAGGTGAACATAAACTTTTCCTGGACTATGAAACTCCCATGGAGTCATGACATAACAACCAAGTTAATATTAGAAACTCTGATTTTCACTGAAAAGCTGGTTATCAATCTGAAAATAAGAATCATCACTAGGGACTTTAATAAGCTGAGAAGGTTTGTGATGTATTAGATCTAACACTTAGCAGTACTTCTTTGTTTTGTTTTGTTTTGTTTTGTTAAGTTTTTATTTATTTATTTATTTATTTATTTATTTATTTATTTAAGTAATCTCTACCCCCAACATGGGGCTCGAACTCACAACCCTGAGATCAAGAGTTGCATGCTCTTTGGCCTGAGCCAGCCAGGTGCCCCTAGCAGCACTTCAAAGGTTCAGTCTGATCGTAGACTGACCGAACTCAGTCAGATGTTCCCCTTTACAACTGGAAACCTATTATTGTCGTTATTGTTGTTGTTGCTGTTGTTGTTGTTTCTGGAAACTATTAGGCTTGTTTGAAATGACGATTATAATAGGACTTTAGAAAGTTTCTTTACCATTAGGTTTTGAAGAAGCTGAGAAAGCAGGGGATCAAATCAAATTTTCTCTCAGGAATCATCTTCTGTGTCTGGGATTCCAGAAGGGCGACCAGAAGATGAACAGTAAATAAAGAACAGTAAATAAAGATGAACCGTAAATAGTGTTATAATTCAATCAGTTACTGGAGATAGAGGTTCAAGCTCTGGTTGGGGCACTTACGTGAACTTAAGCAAGCCCTTTCTTTCCCTGAGCCTCAGGTTTTGCTTCTGTGAATGACAGAATTGGACTAGACTTAGCCAAGTCTAAAAGCTGAGTCTCTTTTAGTGCTCAGATTCCAACCAATTTGCTTTCCTCAGTACAAAAGGAAGAAACACTCTGTTCTTTCAGCAGTCTTTTGAGTTAATTATCCACATAACTGGCGTAAGCCTCTGTTTTTATTTGGCTTGGCTCAGTCAGCTGGGCTAAGATGGATCTTGAGAACAGAATCTTTGTAGTGCCTTAGAGATGCTATGAAAGGGTAGGATGTGATCCCTGAACTGAATTTTTAGACCTCAGGTGTATGTAAGTAAAATGTTTTAGTTGTTTTTGGTTTTAATTCCAGTGTAATTAATATACAGTATTACATTAATTTCAGGTGTACAATATAGTGATTTAGTAATTCTACGCATTACTCAGTGTTAATCATGATAAGTGTACTCTTAATCTCCATCATCTATTTCACCCATTTCCCCCACCACCTCCCCTCTGGTAACTTTCAGTTTGTTCTCTATACTTAAGAGTCTCTTAGTTTGTCTTTCTCTTTTTTCCTTTGCTCATTCATTTTGTTTCTTAAATTCCACTTATGAGTGAAATCATATGGTATTTGTCTTTCTCTAATTTATTTCACTTAGCATTATACTGTCTAACTCCATCCATGTTGTTTCAAATGGCAAGATTTTATTCTTTTTTATGGCTGAAAAATAATCCATTGTGTGTATGTGTGTGTGTGTATATATATATATATATATATATATATATATATATCCCATCTTCTTTATCCGTTTATCTATGGATGGACACTTGTGCTGCTTCTGTATCTTGGCTATTGTAAGTAATGCTTCAGTAAACATAGGGGTGCATGTATCCCTTTGAATTTGTGTTTTTGTATTTTGGGGGTAAATACCACGTAGTATGATTACTGGATCATAGGGTAGGGTAGTTCTGTTTCTAACTTTTTGAGGAACCAGTTTGCATTCTTACCAACAATGTAAGAGAGTTCCTTTTTCTACACATCCTTGCCAACATTTGTTGTTTCTTATGTTTTTTGTTTTGGCCATTCTGACAAGTATGAGGTGATCTCTCATTTTAGTTTTGATTTACATTTCCCTGATGATAAGTGATATTGAGCATCTTTTCATGTGTCTGTTGCCAGCTATATGTCTTCTTTGGAGAAATGTCTGTTCATGTCTTTAGCCCATTTTTTAATTGTATTATTTGTCTTTTGGGGGTTGAGTTGTATCAGTTCTTTATATATTTGGGGTACTAGCCCTTTATCAGACATGTCATTTGCAAATATCTTCTCCCATTCCATAGGTTGCCTTTTAGTTTTGTTGATTGTTTTCTTCGCTGTGCAGAAGCTTTTTATTTTAATGTAGTCCCAATAGTTTATTTTTGCTTCTGTTGCTCTTGCCTCAGAAGACAGATCTTGAAAAATAGTGCTACCGCCAAGGTCAGAGAAATTACTGCCTGTCCTCTCTTCTAAGATTCTTATGGTTTCAGGTCTCACATGTAGGTCTTTTATCCATTTTGAGCCTATTTTTCTGTATGGTAAAAGAAAGTGGTCCAGTTTTATTTTTTTGCCTGTAGCTGTCCAGTTTTCCCAGCACCATTTGTTGAAGAAACTGTCTTTTTCTCAATGTATATTCTTTCCTCCTTTGTCAAAAATTAATTGACCAAAAAAAAAAATTAATTGACCATTTAATTGTGGATTTATTTCTGGATTTTCTATTCTGTTCTATTGATCTGTGTGTTTTTGTGCCAGTACCATACTGTTTTGATGACTACCACTTTGTAATATAACTTGAAGTCTGGAATTGTGATACCTCCAGTTTTTTCTCTTTCAAGATTGCTTTGCTATTCAGGGTCTTCTGCGGTTCCATACAAATTTTAGGATTGTTTGTTCTAGTTCTGTGAAAAATGCTGTTGGTATTTTGTTGGGGATTGCATTGCATCTGTAGATTGCTTTGGGTAGTATGGCCATTTTAATAATACTTTTTTTCTTTCAATCCATGAGCATGGAATGCCTTTCCATTTCTTTGGTCCTCTTTAGTTTCTTTCATCAGTGTTTTATAGTTCTCAGAGTACAGGTCTTTCACTTCTTTGGTTAGGTTTATTCCTAGGCATTTTATTATTTTGGGTACAATTCTAAGTGGAATTATTTTTGTAAGCATATGCTTATGCTACCGAAACATGGGCAAATGTTTTCTTTTTTAACTTCCGCTGGTAGAAGGTGAGTTAAGGTCTTGCTTTGGATAGTGTGAAGTATCAGAAACAAGAGAATATGACCAAGTGCTGCTGTTCACAATATATATCTCCCCACAAAAGTATACATCTTAATCAATATGCTGAGTCCTGCCCTCCCCCCAAAAAGAGAAAGAAGGTGATTTGCCTTGAGTGAACATAAATAAATAAAAAATCCCTCACGTCTGGCAAATCTGAAAAGACACCCCATGGAACTAAAGGTCTGCTGGAAAATTATTGTCTGTTAGGTTGGAACAAGGCAGAAGGCTTGAGCAGGGCTTCATGTAGAGCCTGCTGCTGCAAACAGACACCAAGCCTGGGAGCGGCTGTCCTGAGAGAGCCTTTGACTTAGCATGTGTTATTTCAGTGCCCACTTCAGGCAGCATCTGGTGATGCAGGAAGTGAGGCTGGTTTTAGTCAGTGGGGAAGTATTATCAGAAAGAAAAGAGCAAGGCCCTGGGCAGATGAGACTATCTTCAGGAGGGAACTGAGATGTCTTTCCTGGGACTCTTGAGGGTGAACTTTGAGGAAAAGGCAGCCACAATCAGCTTACTTTCATTTAAAACTTCACTTTTGAGCCAAGTGGAGAAAGTCAGAGTAAATCACAGGGTTATTGAATGATCAGAGGTGAAAGAATCTTGTGTGTGTGTGTTTTTTTTTTTAATGTTTTCATTTACTTGAGAGACAGAGCATGAGCAGGGGAGGGGCAGAGAGAGAGGGAGACACAAAAGCTGAAGCAGGCTTCAGGCTCTGAGCTGTCAGCACAGAGCCTGATGCGGGGCTTGAACCACGGACTCTGTGATCATGACCTGAGCCGAAGTCGGATGCTTAACCGACTGAGTCACCCAGGCGCCCCAGAGGTGAAAGAATCTTAAAGATGATCTAGTTCAGCCTCTTACAAGAAGCAGGGAAATGATTTATCTACCGTCATACAGCCAAAGCCAAAGCCATAATCCAGGTGTCCTAGTGTGTCTATTCCAATGCTGCTTCTACAAGGCCACTCCCCTACTCCCATACTTTTGTTTTATTTTGTTTTAACATGAGCTCTATGTCCAATGTGCGACTTGAACTCAGACCCCAAGATTAAGAGTCACATGCTCTACCAACTGAGCCAGTCAAGCACCCCCCATATTATATTTTGAGGTGCTAAGGAATGCAAGGCTTTTTATGCTAGCATATTAGAAATCAAGATAAAGGAAGCTTACAGTGGAGATATACTTAGTCTCTCCCATATGTTCTCTGTTTCCCTTGCTTCTTTAAAAAAATAAATAAGTAAACATTTAAGAGTCCATTCCTCTGTTAGCCACACAAGATGGAACATCTGTAGAACCTATCTGTTTTGGGCAAGCTGACTAGCTGACGCACTAGAATGGAAACTCCCATAGAAGTTTCTCTTAGAAGGAAACAGATGGTTCTCCAGGGACTAGTTCGAAACACAATATTGAACATTTACTACAGAAAAGAGAACATTATTTTTAAATAATATTCCTAAAAAGTTTCTATGAAACTTTTTGACCCTTGGTCTTATTTATTAGAATCTAGTATTAGATTCTAATACTCTCAAAATTCCTGGAGGTTTGTTCCACATTGGATGTATGCCTATCTTGCTTGCTTCAGATTAATTTGGGAAAGCAGCAGAGGATAATTTTCCATTCTTCAGACGACAGCTCACTTCTACACATCATCTCCTACCCCTACTTTCTCCTATCAATTTGTAGACATGAATAATTTCCAAGATGTTAGGTTGGCCACCATGCATACTCGTTGATTTATATAACTTCTGACACCAGTATATTTACAGTCCCCAAATTGAGAAGCACTCTTATTTTTGTCCCTGAAAGATGTTTCTGTGAGTAGATACCTGTTTCTAATCTGACATCCATCTGTTATCTCTGGTTGGGTGCTCACAAGCTATCAATAAACATGTTAAGAGAAACACCTGGTTAGAATTAACCATCTGCCATTTTTGCTTCCGTGCTGGAGAATCAAGCTATTTACTGCAATGGGGTTTGATAAAGGAGGGCGGGGTGATTAAAGAAATTCAATCATAATGAATATCAGATCCATCCAAAAATAGTTTGAAATCTACCAGAATAGGGGCACCTGGCTGGTTCAGTTAATAGAGCATGTGACTCTTGATATTGGCATCATGAGTTCTAACCCCGTGTTGGGCAGAGAGCCTACTGAAAAAAAGAGAAAGAGAGAAAGAAATCTACCAGAATAAGTCCTAGCAGTTACAAATACAGCTTATATAAGTGCAAAGTATATGGAGGTAAAATTCTATCATCTCTTTTCTGATTCTAAAACAGAAAGTTACACAAGAAGGCTGGCTTGAGTGAAGTTCCTATGTTCATGTATCCTCTTTCTAACCAATTCTTGCTCTAGGTACAGTCTTCCAGGATTGGCAGCCGTGTGTTTTCAGATGAAGGGTATTTCATGCTTTGAGGCCTTAGTGTGTGAAGAGCAGAATGATGAGGAGGTAGCGTTTCATAAGGAAAGCCTCACCTAAACTGACCAGCTGTGACTTCCAGGTTTCTGTGGGAATGAAAGCCTTGTAGGTGTTGACACAATGGGGGGTCTGCCTTATTACAGGAAGCTGGAGACAACAACCAGTTCTGCTGGAGGAACCTCTTTTCCTGCATCAACCTTCTGAGGCTGCTCAATAAACTGACCAAATGGAAGCATTCCAGAACCATGGTGAGTGGGGCTTCAGATCATGGAGGTGCCTATCTGACTGAATTTTTTACATTGTAAATATTTATGGACTTCCTGCTTTGTGAACTCTATAGATAGGCACTAAATGCCACATAAGGTGAACACCTCCTAATTCTGGGCACTTATTCTATATGAGATAATTATTCACCAGTCTATTTCTTTATAAGGAGCTGAATATGGACCCTCCCCCAGAGCAGCTCCGGTTGGAAAGTTAACATTGTTATTTGGATTATAATCACACATCCCAAATGATGCAAGTCTTAAGATTATTCATTGCAGCATGAATTATGAAAGATTGGAAATGACCTAAAGCTTATTAACACAGGACCAACTGGTTAAATAGTGTTGGTACATCCTTATAATAAAATATTATATAACCATTAAAAAGAATGAGGCAGGAAAAAAGAACGAGGCAATTCTATACTGATGTGTAATAATTTTCAAGATGTATTGTTAAATAAAAAGCAAGGTATGGAACAATATGACAGGTTATGTAGCTAGCTGTTGTTTTTGTTAATAAAAATAATATATGTGTACAAAGAATTATGTATCCAGAAGATTCTTGAGAAATTGTAACAGTAGAAATGGGATGTGTGGCTGACAGAATTATTTTGCTCTTTATATCATGTACTTTGAATATTAGAAACTTTGAATTGTGACATATAAATGGAGTGATTCCTCTATATTCTTAAAGACTAAATGTAAAGAGAACCTGGACCATAGATTCCCAAAAGCTCCCTGGAGTATTGAGGCCAGCAGGCTTGGCTTAATTTGTGAGTTGGGGCGCCTGGGTGGCTCAGATGGTTAAATGTCCGACTTTGGCTCAGGGCATGATCTCGCAGTTCATGGGTTTGAGCCCCACATCAAGGTCTGTGCTGACAGCTCAGAGCCTGGAGCCTGCTTCAGATTCTGTGTCTCCCTCTCTGCTCTTTCCCCACTCATGCTCTGTCTCTCTCTCTCCATCCCAAAAATAAACATTAAAAAAAAAAAGGATTGTCTGTGAGTTGGAGTTCCAAGAAACTTTAGATCCTTATCTGCCTCTCTTCACTCCCACCCTTCTTTAAATTGGTAGATGCTGGTGGTATTCAAATCAGCTCCAATCTTAAAGCGGGCCCTCAAGGTCAAACAGGCCATGCTGCAACTTTATGTTCTGAAGCTGCTAAAAATACAGACCAAGTACTTGGGGCGCCAGTGGAGAAAAAGCAACATGAAAACCATGTCGGCCATCTACCAGAAAGTACGCCACCGCATGAATGATGACTGGGCTTATGGGAATGGTGAGTATTCTTAGAGCTTTTGACCTCCAGGAGTTGCCCAGAGTTTAAACAAAACTAAACAAATGTGTATCTGTACTCTTTTGGTATGAATTGTTACATATTTTGGATGAGAAAATATGTGATTATAGTCAGGGGCTGATATAACAAACTTTAAGGTACTGCCCCAAATAGCATGTACCCTGGTCCCAGATTAACTATAAAAATCCATATTATAGGGGTGTCTGGCTGGGTCAGTCAGTGGAGCATGCAACTAGTGATCTTGGGGTTATGAGTTCAAGCCCCATGTTGGGGGTAGAGTTTACTTTAAAAAATTCCATTTTATGAAACAAGTAAATTAAGAGATAATTACCCCTTTTTAAAACATTCCTTTAAATGACAGGTTTCTCCACAAGATTTCTAAAATTAAAATAACCTTTTATTATTAAAAAGCAGTTAGAGTGACACCTGGCTGGCTTAGTCGGGAGAGCATGCAACTCTTGATTTCAGAGTTGTAGGTGTGAGCCCCGTGTTGGATGTAGAGAGTACTTAAGTAAATAAACTTTTTTTAAAAAGCAGTTTGACCACACTGAGATACCACCTCACACCGGTCAGAGTGGCTAGATGAACAAATCAGGAGACTATAGATGCTGGAGAGGATGTGGAGAAATGGGAACCCTCTTGCACTGTTGGTGGGAATACAAACTGGTGCAGCCGCTCTGGAAAACAGTGTGGAGGTTCCTCAAAAAATTAAAAATAGAGCTACTCTATGACCCAGTAATAGCACTGCTAGGAATTTGCCCAAGGGATACAGGAGTGCTGATGCATAGGGGCACTTGTACCCCAATGTTTATAGCAGTACTTTCAACAATAGCCAAATTATGGAAAGAGCCTAAATGTCCATCAACTGACGAATGGATAAAGACGATGTGGTTTATATATACAATGGAATACTACTTGGCAATGAGAAAGAATGAAATATGGCCTTTTGTAGCAACGTGGATGGAACTGGAGAGTGTTATGCTAAGTGAAATAAGTCAGGCAGAGAAAGACAGATACCATATGTTTTCACTGATGTGGATCCTGAGAAACTCAACAGAAGACCAGGGGGTAGGGGAAGGGGGTTAGAAAAGTTACAGAGAGGGAAGGAGGCAAAACATAAGAGACTGTTAAATACTGAGATCAAACTGAGGGTTGATGGGGAGTGGGGGAGAGGGGAAAGTGGGTGATGGGCATTGAGGGCACCTGTTGGGATGAGCACTGGGTGTTGTATGGAAACCAATTTGACAATAAATTACATACATACATACATGTATACATACATACATACATACATAACAAAAAGCAGTTTGAAAGTACAAGTCAGAAAACTTTACTGTATCACAATATTTATGCCCTATTTGTACCACCCAAAGATTGACACTGTTAACATCTTATTAGATATTCTTCCAGGTCTTTTTTTTTTTTTTTTTACACACACACACACACACACACACACACACACACACACACACACACATTTTACTCAAGTGAAAGCAATTTATACATGCTGTTTTATCATCTTTTTTCAGTTAACATTATCTACATCTTTCCATATCAGTATATTTTCATTTTATCCAATAAGTCCAATTTCAGAATTCTTCCTTTGCCCCAAAATATTATTTAAAGTTATTTTTTCCAAGTTATAATTCAACCCAGGGCCACAAATTCCATCTGGTTGTTCTATCTTTTTATTTGTTAAATTTAGCCGTGTTTTGTTTTCGGGGTTTTTTTTTCCCATAATGCTGACTAATTGAAGAACTAGGCCAGTTGTCCTGCAGAATATCCACCTTCTGGATTTATTTCTTGCTTCTTTGTGTCATCATTTACCTTATCTATCTGTCTCTGGTATCATCTGTAAACTGAAAGTTAGGTCTGAAGTTTCAATGGATTCAGTTTAAAGCTTTTAAGCCATAATATATTCTAGGTAACATTGGGAACTGCATATTCTCTCATGTTAGGAGACAGTATAACATCTGGTTTACTATCAAGATATGATAGATTGACTAGAGTTTGGAAGAATTTATTTTGGAGAGCTTTTTCATTCTTTTGACATTCGCTGTAGTGGGATTTGACCATTATTTGCCTAATTGTATTTAAGAGTTTTTGGTAAGATGACTATGACTTATATTTGCTGAGATTTGTAACCTGTCTGAATTTTAGAGAATGCTGCAGTAAAGAACCCAGAGAACTAAGGGAAATATATGATTAGTGGATAACAAGCCAGGATACAACTTCTATGAGACATAAAACACAACTATTTAAATTTTTGTAGATTTTTAAAACACGAAAATGTTTTATCCTGCAAATGACATGTCTGTTGTTGCTGCCATCACGAGCCCAAACCCAATCTGTACTTCCTTTAAAGATAAGCCATTAAGGGATGCCTGGCTGGCTCAGTCAGTAGAGTGTACAACTCTTGATCTTGAGGTTGTGTAAGTTCAAGCCCTACATTGGGTTTAGAGATTACTTAAAAAATAAAATCTTAAAAAAAAGAAAAAAGATAAGCCATTGAATGTGGGACATAAGAGATCTGAAAAAGATGTATCTCTAGCCCTGAAATAAGTGTCTGAGTGGGATAAATAGAGATAGCAGATTATCTGTTTTCTATTTTTATCTTCATGGAAGCTTTCACCTCATAATTTTAACAGAAGCTGGCACATACATTTATCATATGCTGGCAGAGGTCGCAAGGAATCAGTAAAGTCTTCAGTAATTGGTCCATTCTGATTCTCCTTGTTGTACCCCTTTCCTGCCTCTTTCCATTCCTTGAGAGCTGATGATTCCGTTCAAATGGGAAACTCTCATCCCCCTAGGAAAGCTCCGTAAAAGGAACTGAATTGCTATTTTGGAAAATATAATACATATAACTGATAAGAAAGTAAAATAATGAAAAGGAAGTACAGTTAAAAAAAAAAAAAAAGTTCACCTCCCTCAGGGGCCTTATTTCCTTCTCCGTGGTAATCACTGTTACCAGTTTCTAGACTCTCCTTCCAAAGATAGTCTCTGCATGTACAAGAGTATCTTTTATTTTATTTTATTTTTTTAAATGTTTATTTTATTTTTGAGAGAAAGAGACAGAGCATGAGTGGAGGAGGAGCAGAGAGAGAGGGAGACACAGAATCCTAACCAGGCTCCAGGCTCTGAGCTGCCAGCGCAGGGCTCGAACCCACAAACTGTGAGATCATGACCTGAGCCGAAGTTGGACGCTTAACCGACTGAACCACCCAGGCGCCCCCCAAGAGTATTTTTTAAACCAAAGTGGCAGGACGTTATATACTTACTTTGTACAATGCCTGCCCCCCATAAAAAGGAAATTCTGAGCAGTTTCATTGTTCTTATTCCATAGACCATGCTCTGTGATAAGAGAAGCAGTGTCCTGAGTTGTATACATGTTTTTCTTCCTCTCTTCCCAACACAGACATCGATGCCAGGCCATGGGACTTCCAAGCAGAAGAATGCACTTTGAGGGCCAACATTGAGGCTTTTAACAGCCGCCGGTATGACAAACCCCAGGACTCTGAATTTTCACCTGTGGATAACTGCTTGCAGAGTGTGCTGGGGCAGAGGTTGGATCTGCCTGAGGATTTCCACTATTCATATGAGCTCTGGCTGGAGAGAGAGGTGTTTTCACAGCCCATCTGTTGGGAGGAGCTGCTCCAGAATCACTGACTGAGCTCTTAAAAAGCATATGATAGATGGGGGTTGGCTCCAATAAATGGTGCTCTGCCTACCCTGCCCATTTGGCCTTTGTTTCCAGCCCTGGGAGTGTTTGTCTAGGGGAGAGCTGGCCTAGCCCAAGGACATCCAGTGTAGTGCAGGGCCATTCTAGGGGCTTTGGGCCTGGAGATAGTGCATGGGTAGGATCCTGAGTCACAACAAATTGGTCAACCTGCCCTGGGGTGAGTTGGGTGCCCAGGTAGCCTTGAAAATCTGCTGGATCAGTCCTGGACAGGCTCTTTTGTGGGACCGCTCCCTGCTTTAGTGTTGCCTAGAACCAGCCTAGCCTTTGCTGGCCCCAAGAATGAGAATACGTTTATTACGGTATTTAACTCATGATATTCATCATAGGTAATGGGAGGTGCAAGTCATGAAATAGGGAGAACATTTCCTTCTTGCTCACGCTGGATTCCAAGGACTTATGAGAGGTTTGGCAAAACCAACTTTGAAATTAAGTCTGTATTTTAAATTTAAAATTTTGACACCTCTTTCTAAAATTATTATCTCAAAGATGATTTTAGAGCACCTGCACCTTCTTTGTGGAGGACGATGATTTACTATTACCTAAGTACTGCATGTTATAGTAAGGTATATTGTGTAAAGTGTTTTTTCTCTATTCCCAAAGAGATCTATGTTGAATCTGGAAATTATCTTTTTGTGTATTCCTGTATAGTGCATGGAGTGCTCTGCCACAGCCAATATGAAATAGGCCTCCTCTAAGGATGTATCATGTTTTTCTGAAACTACTTCAGTCTTCAAATGATGGAGTACACTGTAGAAAATTATCCTTTTCATCCAATTCACTTTTTAAATGACAAGTAACTACAGGAGGTTTTATTTATTGAGTTGGCATGTCCATTTGTGCTCGTGATCGATTTATTTTTTAATTGAATAGAATAGCAAGAGCATCACAGCTTACCATTTTTCATCTCCTATGTTGATTAATGATTTTTTTCCCTTTTTACTGCTAGTGGTTCCAAAGTGTCATGTGGAGATTTAGCAATACTGTTTCTATCTAAAAGTATTGCACATTTCTTTGAAAATATAGGGGTTGATGTACCAACCTCTTTAAACTTCTTTTACAGCAAAATCACATACTTCTCAACAGAAACAAGGTTTTTAGAAAAGCTTCTGATTCAGTCAGGATCATTTTATTTCTCTTCTGTCCCCACAGTTATGTTACCTATATTTTCACGCTTTTTTATTTTAAATGCCCTCCCTACTGATATGGACACTACTGAATCTTTTTTATGATAGCACCAGGCCACTTAAATTGCACCGGCGGTCTAGTAAAAATATGATTATTTACTCTGTCAACCACAGTCTCATTTGGAAGTCATGATACAGTTACCAATGATATCAAAGGAACTAAACCAGAATTCTAACCAAAACTTGGATTTCGCCTCTTTGTGCTGTAGGGTAGCAGCTTTCTGTTTTTATGGAAAGGTCATGAAGAATGTTTAAGTAATGGATGACACTTCTTAAAACAATTTGTAAAGTTTACCTAAATAGGACAGCTATCCTTACTGCAATCAAAATAATTTACTGAGCATATCATATATGAACCTTATTAATCTATTTTAGTGTGGTTCAACTGAAAAGACAATTTTCAAGGAAAGAGCAGTCATCAATCTATTTCTCTTAAAGCCATATAGTATTTAATTTGTGTCAAGAACAAATAAGTTGCCCTTTTAAAAATATGCACATGAATGCTTTCTGAGGCATATAAGTATGCTAAGCTTTAACATTTCATACTTTTTTTTACAAATCTTCTCTAAGGGAAGATTAATTCTCAGTGCAGATGGAGAAACTGAGACACCAAGAAAAGTGATTAGTTTCCAATCACAACATTTTTTTCGCTGACTTGCTGGGATAGCATTCAGGGTATTGATAGCCAGCCCCATATGTTAAACTGATTTGAATCTACTAATCTGAGAACCCTTGTGTGTGGTTAGGAATAAATTCAGATTAACTAGCCTCTAATGGTGATTACTGTTACTACTTAGAAGAACATTATTTGAGTGATTTATAGAGGATTTTTATTTGTGAGTATTTCAGTAAAGTTGTGTTAATTGTTGTTAACATTGTTTATCTACTAAAGCACTTTAATAAAAAGAAATTGAACTGGAGTTAAAAATTGGTCTTTAATTCTTCAAGACAAAAGAACCTTAAATGGATATAAGAAAGGAATAATACATAAAGAGGATGAACATATAAAATCTTGTGTAGTGTTCCCTGGGGGTAGACTAATACAAACAACTGCAAAATCTCAGTGACTTATGACAGACCCTTATTTCTTGTTCCTGGGTCTAGGGATCAGCTGCAGCTCTGCTTGACTCTTCTCATCCTGGCAGGAAGCTGGCATGGAATCGCTCCTACCTGGGAGTACTATTCTCATGCTAAAGGACAGGAGGAAGCACCAAACCATACTATGCAAGGACCTGGAGGGTGCCTAAAGCTTGTGCTTGGATGTGGCATAAGTCAAGTTGCTCACATTCCACTGGCAAAAAACAATTCACATGGACAAGCCTAACATTGGGCCAGAGAAGTATATTCTACCTACAAGAAGGCAGTTGCAACCAGACATATGGGTAGATAGTCACAGCAGCTTCTCAGTGAGCTCTTGAGATCGGTGGTAGGGCTTTCTTAGAGATTCTTGAGAATTTCAACAGCGTACCAGTGAGCATTTGAAACCACCCATTTCAGTGCTTTATGCTGATATTTTCAGTTGTGACTTTCTTGACGTTTTGTGTCCGTAGTTCCCCCCGTTCTTCCACCTACCAATAATCTTTGTTATATAAAGACAGTTCTCTAAATGAGTGTTTTGATGGTTTCTGTTTCTCCCACATGTAGTTGTGGTGAGTTTAAATTCTTTCCTCGAGGCCTTAAGATGACCCACATTTACGATAAAACTAGCTGAGACTAAAAATGCAGCTATGGTTCTGGAACAAAAATGACACTGGTTCATACAACAGTCAGACTCATGACCTTGATCTCATCAATACTATTAATTTTTTTAAATTTATTTTGAGAGAGAGAGAGCGCATGCACAAGTCGGGGAGGGGCAGAGAGAGCCTGGCTCTACACTGTCAGTGTGGAACGCAGTGCATGGCTTGAACCCATGAACCATGAGATCATGACCTGAGCTGTACCAAGAGTTGAACGCTTAACAGCTGGCCCACCCAGGTGCCCCTCAATGCTATTATTGATGAGATAAGTAACCACCTTAACATTCAGGCCAGGTCAAGTATGAATTTTGCAGCACTTTGGCACTCTGAGAAGCTAGGTGCTAAGTGTGTTTAGGGTGATTTGCAGAGGCAAAGAAAGTCCTGTCACTGTTCCAGAAACACTGGGCATGGCCAATTAACATCTCTACCTATAATTCCAAGCCAAACTTTTCTGTAATGGTATGATAAAATGTTTTGTGTAATAAACATGTTTTGCAAAATATTATGGAATTTATAAACAACTTTTGTGAAAATTCCAGTAGGTTTTAGAGCAGCTACTACTCTTCTTACATGTATTTAATACTAATACATATTTTATAATGCATATTTTATATGATGCTTTTTAACATGAGAGACCTCAAAAATACATTTTAGAGTAAAAATGTCTACAGCATGATTTTATTATCTGTACATAAAGGAAATTTTTTTGTCTGCCTTTGGGCCTCTTGTTTTCCCATTTTCTGTCAACCAAAAAAAAAATATATATATATAGTAATAGTGAAGAAAATTAACTCCCTAATCTCACCACTCAACGATGAGCTATTTATATGGTGGCACTATGCAAACACTTTTGGAAATGTTGGCATGGGGAAGTCCTAATTGGTGATTTTGGGAAAACATATGGGTAACCTTATTTTACTTGTTTTTTCCAACTAATGAGTTTTCAGTAGGCTTGTATTCCTTCAGAAGTCCTGGTGCGGAATGTTGATAGAAGGTAAGTCCTGAGTACCTTATACCTCCAGACACCTTTTCCAAGTGAATGCATTTTCTAAATGTTTGACTATTCTAATGTCATCCTTAAAATGTTAAGCCTCAATATTTGGAAAATTTTCTATGGAAATGTATTCTTTTTTTTTTAATGTTTATTTATTTTTGAGATAGAGACAGTGAGAGCAGAGGAGGGGCAGAGAGAGAGGGAAACACAGAATTCGAAGCAGGCTCCATGCTCTGAACTGTCAGCACAGAGCCCGTTGCGGGGCTCGAACTCACGCACCATGAGATAACCTGAGCTGAAGTCAGATGCTTAACCGATTGAGCCACCCAAGTGCCCCTGGAAATGTATTCTTAAGTAGAAAGGGATCAGAGATCATCTAGGACACTGTCCAGCCAATGCAAGAATTTTGATTGGTATCCCCTATGCATTTCACGTTTACCTAGTCTCAATATTTTCACAAACAGGAGTCTCACTACGTCATGGTTTCAGTAGTAATAACTGAAATGTCTACAACAGAATTAACTACCTCAATACAATCAACTTATGGTATTACATGAGCCAGAAGAAACGTGAATACATCTGTGGAATCCATACTAACACTAGCTATTAATTGTACTTTTCTTCTCCCGTGTATTAGTTTCCTAGGGCTGCTGTAACAAGTTACCAGGGCGTGAAACACGAAATTGATTCTCTGACAGTTCCGTGTGCCAGAAGTCTGAAATCAGGGGGTCAGCCGGACTCCCTCCCTCCAAAGGCTCTTATTGTTTCCTTGCCTCTTCTAGTTTCTGACAGCTCCAGGCATTCCCTGGCCTGTGGCATGTCACTCCAGTTTCTGTCTCCATGGTCACATTGCTTCTTCCTTCTCAAAAGTTCCTCTGCCTCTCTCCTCCAAGGATACCTCTGACTAAATTTAAGGCCCATCAGGATAATCCAAGATAAGCTTCCTTTCTCAAGATCCTTCATTACATCTTTGCCATATAAGGTAATATTCACTCTTTTACTATAAGGTAGTATTCACAGAGGTTTCAAGGATAAGGACACAGACATATCTTTTGGGAGGCCGCCATTCAACCACCTATACCCACTAACACTCATGAGACACGTAGCAGCAAAATTGATTAATTTACTCTTCCTTTTCTATCATTATTAGAGGTGTAAGGCAAGACCTGAAGAAAATTATTATTTGAAAAATGCTTACAGCTATTGATGTAGTCAAAGAAGATTGAAGTATAGAAAGTTGCAAGCTTAGGTAGAGGATAGGACATGAGGAAGCAGGTGTAAAATTGAAGAATACGTTTAGGTATGTATTGGTGTTTTTGTTAAGAAGATACATGTAAAAGGGTCAAGTAATTTTTCAGAGTACACAATGAAAAATATAACATCCCACCCCAGATCCCTACCTCGTTTCCCAGAAGTAATCAGTATATTATTTTTCTATTTTTTTATCCTTTCAGAAAAGTCCCGTGGTAATCCCCGTCTCTTCCTCACAACAGTTTTAATCCTCTAGATCATGGGAGCACAACATACTCTGTTCTGTACTTGCTTCTCTCATATTTATTCCAGAGACCTATATTTCCCTATTAATATTGTCTTTAATAACTGTAACTTCAATATATCTAATAGTGAAATCATTCTTCCGTAACACTGCTTTTTAAAGTATGTTTCAGCTAAGAAGAAAGGGTAAATGTATGTGGTGTGCACACACACATGCATCCATATTTGTGTGTGGTGGGGAGGATGAGGTTAAGGGAAATTTACTCAGTTCTCATAGCAATAGCTCAAAGCAACTTGAAATATAATTTCTGACCAGCAGTTCCTCTGGCCATTCAGACTCCCAGATCCTATAAATGTAATGGGATTGTGCCTGAGTGGGCTATGGGGAGGTTTTCAGGCTGTTTGCTCCTTTAGTAATTAGCCAGATTTAAATTTCAAAAAGCAAGTATTTAAAATTTTTACTTGTACATGTTTTATAGGAAATAACCAAAGTCTTTCTGAGGAACTACAAGAGTACAAAAGTCATCCCATCTCTGCTCAAACACCTTTGGTGACAGTGACTTCCTTACTAAATATGACAATACCATCTGTCCCCTTGCCTCCAAAAGGAAACATTAGTTTGAACATTCTGTAACTTTTTGTTCAAATGCTTAATGGAGTTGGCAGGACAAAGATCCTCCATGTGGACGCCTGTGAAAATATGTCTTCACGGTAGGATGTGAGATATTTTACCCAGAAAGGCCATACGGCATAATGGCTCAGACTGAGGGTGCTGAACCCGACTTGGTGAGATATTATATACAGGCTCTGCATCCAGTAACTGAGTGAAGAGCGACAAGTTATTTCATCTCTCTCTGCCTCAGATTCCCCATCTGTAAAATAGGGATAATACTACTGCCTATCTTCTAGAATTGTAAGGATTAAATAAGTCAGTGAGCATATAGTGCTTAGAATAATG
Source organism: Prionailurus viverrinus (assembly GCF_022837055.1). Taxonomy (NCBI): domain Eukaryota; kingdom Metazoa; phylum Chordata; class Mammalia; order Carnivora; family Felidae; genus Prionailurus; species Prionailurus viverrinus. The sequence goes on from NC_062562.1 coordinate 146,246,514, forward strand.
CGTGCTAAGGGTGCCTAGGTGGCTCAGTTGATTGTCTTGATTTTGGCTCAGGTAGGATCCCAGGGTTGTGAGATAGAGCCCGTGTCGGGCTCCTCATTCCCCTCCCTATCAAAGAATCCCTCAGCAAGAATAATTAATAGCCTTTTAATCCTCTAGATCAGGAATCAGCAAACTATAGCCCATTGGCCAAATCTGGCCCACTAACAGATTTTATTCAGCCCATGAGCTAAGAATGGTTTTTCCATTCTTAAATCGTTGGGGGAAAAAATCCATAGGAGAAAAATATTTTATGACACATGAAAATTCTATGAAATTCAAGTTTCAGTTTCCATAATAGTTTTATTGGAATACAGCCACACTCCCTCGTTTACATGTTGTCTATAAATGCTTCCATTCTACATCAGCAGAGTAGTTGCAAAAGAGGACAGAAGGCCTGTAAAGCCTAAAATAGTTACTGAGTTTGCTGACCCCTGCTCTGGATAATTTTGTCTCCTGAATCCGCTCCAGCTGGTCTTTACTGTACCCCAAGGTTCTCTCACTGCTGGGACCCTAGCGGCTGGCCAGAGGAAATTACCTACAAAGAATTTTTTTTTTTTTTCCTGTAACTTCCTCTTCAATATTATGGCTATAAAGGATGAAGTGAATGCAGTGCTATACGGTTGAACTTAATGAGATAAAAAGAAAGGAGGAAGAGAGGGAGGGACTAGAGTAGAAAGTAGGAAATGGGAATTTTTAAATGTAACTTCTAAGAAAGATAATGATAGAATAGTCTAAGTTTGGATGTTCTAAGAATGCATGCTTCAATTCTGGTAATGTTATTTTTTTTTAAAAGAACAGCACAGTTTGTATTACTATTTATAAAGAAGACATAAGGATATATATTCATAAACAGATAAAATGAGGTAGTGCTATTCTTTTAAGTTTTTTTTTTTAATGTCTAGACCCAATAAGGGTCTCGAACTCACGACCCCAAGATCAAGAGTCACATGTTCTTCCGCCTGAGCAAGCCAGGTACCTCAGTACTGCTATTGTAATGTAAATTTGAATGGTGATCTTAATTTAACTCATCTTCCAATTTACACAGGAAGATTTGTTCAGTTCTTACAGAAGAAACACATCTAACTTAAGTCCTAATCATGAAATGATTCTTAAGTGGGCTGGTATTTAAGAAAAATACATATGTTGTCAATGACTTTTTTTATTCTAAGAGCAGCCTGCACTGTGTTATATAACAAAGTCTTTCAGCCACACACCTCAGCAGCCCTCCTCCCCTCCCTGCAGGTCAGTGCTAAGCCTTTCTCTGGTGCAAAAGCTGAACACCCATTTGGTCAATGGGAAATGGTGCTGCCATTGAAGTCATTCTGATTGTCACTAGACCATTCCTTTCATGTCCTGCCTGTCCACTGGCATGCTTTTTTATTTTTCAGCTTATTAGGGTATCATTGACAAAACTGCAATATATTTAAAGTGTACAACGTGATGATTTGACACACATTGTGAAAGGGTTACCACAACTGAGTTAACACATTCATCACCTCACTTTTTGTGTGTGTGAGAACACTCTTAGCAATTTCCAATTATACAATATAGTATTATTGGCTGCAGTCACCATATTATACACTAGACCTCATTCATCTTACAACTGAATTTGTACCTTTTTACCAGCCTCTCCCCATTCCATTTTCCCTAACCTGGGAATAAATTTATGTCCTTTAAAGCAAGGCTTACTGGAGATGCTTTGAATTCACAAAGCTTTTTCACATTCATTCCATCATACCGCCTTCACAGCAACCCAAAGCAAGAAAGTGAAGCTCGGAGAGTTGCTCAAAATTGCATAACTAATAAGTAGTGAGGCCAAGTTTTGAACCCACATCTTTTGGCCTCAAGCCCAGGGTGCCTTTCTGAATGATGTTAGTGTTTAATGTACCAGCTGGACGGACGGACATTGCTGGCTTTGACTCTGCTTGTGGGAACTTGGATAAGTTAGTTACTCTCTCTGACTTCATGCAAATTGGAGAACATAACAAACTATCACACTAGTTGTAGTGAAGCAATGATGCCATAATGTGTGCAAAGTGCTCAGCAAGGTGCTGGACATCAGTGCTCCTTCACTGCTAACTATTATTTGCAATACGAAATGATGAAGGTCCTTTAAGGTCTAGTTTAGAATGATAAAAATGTGAAAGGGGGGATCCATAAAAGAATTTACAAAGGATGCTTGGCCCTTGGACTCATCACCGGAGACAGGAGTTAGTGATGACAAAGGGCGAGAGACTGGGAGAGTAGTGTTGCCACTGACAGTGGAAATGGAGAGGCTGACAGAGGGAGAGATGCCCTAAATCCAGGGAATAGTGTGGCCTGAAGACTGGAGCTCAGATGGAGGCCATTCTTTCAGACGGTGGCTGTGTCATTCCAAGGCAGGTAGTCACTGACATTATCAGATGAGCCATCAGGTGAGGAGACACTGAGGAACAGCAGAGAACTAAGGACTGGACTTTGAAATCTGCCAACACTTGGAGTGCAGCAAGAGGCAGATAGACATGAGATGACTGAGGTCTGGATGAGCAAGGAGCATGACACACATGTCAGAAGCAAGTGGGGAGACTTACCAGGAGTAGGGGAAGTAGGGAGCAACAATTAACTTAGGCTCAGACGTCAATGAGAACAAGTCGCCCCGGTTGATAGAATGAAGGGGATAATACTTCCTACCGAATCATGACAATTTTTCCATTAGTGTCTCTCACTTCTGCTGCAGCTTACAAAAAATGAGTCTAAGAAAGGTTGCTCGCTGTGGAGAACACAGACGTATATCGGGATGAACTCACAAGGTTGGCAGTGGAACTGCACCGACTGTAGCCTTCCTGACTCCCATTCGGGGCCTAAGAACCTTTTTCTCAGGCCTTTTCTCTCTTGGAACCTGTACCAGGCTCTATATGAACATTCCCCCCATGTTATTCTCACTTCAACCCTCAAAGGCTTTATCTCATTTTCCAAAACAGGTCATGGAGTCTTCGAGGACTTCTCCAAGGCCAAGCTCAAACAGAGGAATCGGCCCACCCCAAGGCCAGAACCACACGCGCCCCGCGCCCCTGCCCTGCCGGGTCAGGCCCCCCAGCGCGAGGCAGGGCTTCCGGGCACTAGGGGCCGTCGTCGCCGTCGCTCGAGGCGAAGTGACCCAGCCAGCCGCGCGCTCCCCGGAAGGCTGGCGCGCACTCCCGCCTGCTCGCTAGGACTGCCGGGTGAGGCCCCACGACCGGGCGCCAGGCCCCGGTGTCCTGGCAACAGGTAAACATTGAGCGCCCCGCCCCACGCGGCGCGCCGCGCCGGGTGTTCGTGCGCGCGGCCAGCAGGCGCCCGTGAGCCCGGTGCTCCCAGCCCGCGGGGCGTGCTCGCCGTGAGTCGCGCGGTCAGCGGCCTCCGTGCGGTGGGTCTCCAGGCTCCGCGTGGCGGCAGCTGGGTGGCTGGCTGCCCCCTGATCCCGCCGGGCTCCCCTGAGCGTCTGGGGCTCCTGAGAAGCGTGGCAAGGCCCCGGACCCGCGGAGGTTCGCTGTGGAGTGCAGAGGCAGCCCGGTGTGCGGCAGCGATGGGCGCGGGGGTGCCGCCTCCAAGTGATGCGGAGAACCGGGCTCTCTATTTCAGGATTGGGAACCCATGCCACACTCACCTGCTCAACTGAGGAATTACCATGGTAATACACGTCTTATTTAAGTATAAGAGATACCGAGGCTCTCGCCAGGTTAGTTTAATACCGTTCTGCCTCATTGAGGCACGCTTTAGCAAGATTTGTTACCCGCGCCACGAGATTGGCGCCTTCGTCTCCTGTCGGTGTGGGTGGTGTCCAACCTAGTGATCTGAACACTTGGGGTATAAGGATGATGGGAAAGACGGGTTCCCCAGGTGGTCTGCGCGCGTCACAGGGGACAGCCAAGCAGAATCAGCCTGAGCCCTCTTTTTGTGAGGTTTCGTTCTTTGGTTCTGTTGAGCCACTTTCGTAATCATATGTGTGGGCAATAAAGAGAGGCTGGTGCAGTGCTGTGAAACCCCAGGGTTCCAGTACGTGGCAACAGCGACTGGCCCATGCCCTTACCTCCTGCTGCCGCTGCGTTCTGGGGTCCCTTGCGGGATTCTTCTCTTCGGATTAAGAAGTAGAGAATGAGCCCTGGTGCGATCCAGACTGCCGGCTCTAAGGAGTGAGTCTCTCTTCCAACCCTAGTTTGAGGAAAGACTTTGGAGGAAACCTTTAGCAGAGGAAATGCTTGCATTTTATGCCTGGGAAGGCTTGCAACATCCTTAAACTTCTATCTCCCCTCCAAGTCGTTGGCTCACAGAGCTCCATCTTAAGCCAAACCACTCTGAAATGTTAAACCTTATTTCCCACTTCCTACTGGATCTCTCCACCAGAGAGCATTTCCCAACTGTGTTCAAAATCCAGCTCCTTTTTAACCGCTACCTTCTCTGCATTTTCCAATGGCATGTTGATTCTCCTGGCCTCAAACTCCTAAACATTACCATTCATCAGCCCTCATCCAGTCATTTCGACCTGCTTCCCACCCTCTCTGCCATTGGTCAAGTCCTGCCCTCCTTACCACCTACCTGGATTCCAGCAGCAGTTCACTACCTCTGTCCCAGGGCTCTCCATCTCTTTTGGATGCCAGGTTGATGGTCCCAGAATGGCTGTGACCTTGTAACCCCCACCCCACGTCCTCAGGAATTTCTACTGTCTGCTCAACTAAGTACTGCTCAGAGTTCGGGGTAAAAAGGCCTCAACCTCTTGAGCTCTATTTGCCATATTCTCTGCTTTAACCAAAACAGAAAACACATTCCACACTAGACTCACATTCTTTTCGAAGCCTCCTGCCCCATCTCAAGCTACAGATCTACTTTTCTCCAAGATGGACCCTCCTGCTGCTGTATTGCCCCCTAAGTATCTATGACCCTCTATGCCTCACAGAGCTTCACCTATTTCACCTTGGAAAGCCTCACTCCTCACCCCCATTTGACTGTAGTATAGAAAGGTGTTTGGTAAATCTGTGTTCCTTCTACTTCATTGCACATAAAAACACTAAATAGATGTCTTTTTTTTAAATTAATTTCTTTTTAAATTAAAAAAAAATTTTTTTTAATGTTTATTTATTTTTGAGACTGAGAGAGACAGAGCACGAATGGGGGAGGGGCAGAGAGAGAGGGAGACACAGAATCGGAAGCAGGCTCCAGTCTCTGAGCCATCAGCCCAGAGCCCGACGCGGGGCTCGAACTCACGGACCGTGAGATCGTGACCTGAGCCGAAGTCGGATGCCCAACCGACTGAGCCACCCAGGCGCCCCTTAAATTTTTTTTTAATGTTTATTTATTTTTGAGAGACAGAGAGAGACAAAGCATGAGCGGGAAAGTGTCAGACACAGAAAGCAGGCTCCAGGCTCTGAGCCACCAGCACAGAGCCCGACGCGGGGCGCAAACTCACAAACCATGAGATCATGACCTGAGCCGAAATCGGATGCTCAACCGACTGAGCCACCCAGGCGCCCCTAAATAGATGTCTTTTAATTTAAATTGTGTCATTCCCCAGGTTACTTCGCATGGTTGGTATTGTCATTTTCTTTCAGAGCCCAGGGAACTGAAGCAAAAACGGTTCAATAAAGCCATTTAAGCTAATGGATTTCCACTGCTCCTCAGATAAAGGTTAAACACTGTAGCTTCAAAGGCCTGCAGGCCAGAGTTGCACATTGCCTACCTCTCCAGCCTAAATTCCTCTCACTTGGCGCCCCCCATCATGGTTGCTTATAGGCCAGCCACACTGACGTTTTTTGTGAGGTCCCTTCAGTTTGGCATGTGCCCTCCAACCTCAAAGTCTTTGCACAGGCTGTGTGGGAAGTCCCTGCCCCTCAGCCCACAGGCGGCTCTTCAGGAACCCTTCATGTCCCAGATTGGGTCACACCCTGCCCATCCTGTGTCAGCGGAATGCCAGATAACCTGGCCTCTTCACAGGAGAGGGAGTGAACGTGTTTGTAATTTCTCCCTCACTGGAGAGTAAGCCTCATGAAGACAGGAGCCCAGAACTGCAGGTCCTGCTGTTCAGTAGATATTTGTTAAATATTTGTCGAATGAACGAAGGAGCCCCTCTTAAAATTCAGAAAAGCAGCTATCTACGTTTGCTTTCTAAATCCTAGGACTGTATTACATCTGAGTTGCAATTTATTCACTCGGCAAGTATCTGTTCGTCCCAGACATTGGTCTAGGCCCTGGGAATTCAAGTGGTGACCTCATAGACAAACCTCTGGTTAGGAGACAATAAATAAACAAAATAGCCCTATGACATAGTGGAGTGTGCTTGGGGTAGGGAGCTAGAAAGTGACAGTGCTGAGAGGGAGGCTGGGAACCACCTGTATCCCCTCCCTGCTTGCCTTGGACAGTCCCAGTTTATGTTTGTTGAAGTATCTTGGTTTGGGCAAGAAATTATATGGTCACCCTAGTTATAGATAGAATATAGATACAGTATCTGAGAGGTGTTTCTAGAGAGGTGATATCTGAGCAGAGCCCCACACGAAGAGAAATAACAGGGCGGGATCAGGGGGATCAGGGAGGAGCGGGGCAGGTTAGGGAACTAGAAGGAGGGCCAGTGTGGCTGGAGCCAAGTGGTCTTCATTAAGCAGTTTGGAGAGTTTCAAGTCACGAGTTATGTGTTCTGCAACTGGGAACAACCAAGGGCCACGGAGTTGTATTAAGCCAACCCAACCAGCTGAGAAACTGAAAGTTTTCACTCGCTTACAATAATTTCTTAACAGATTTACTGAGGTATAAGTGATGCACAGTGAATTGCACATATTTTAATGTACAATTTGATCAGTTTGGCATCTGTCGCTCCCATTGAGCCATCACCACAATCAGGATGACAAGCATGTTGATCACCCCCGAAAGTCTCCTTGTGCTCCTCTGTAATCAGCCCTTTACTCATTAAAAAAAAAAAAAAAAGTTTATTTATTTATTTTGAGAGAGAGAGAAAGCCAGAGAGGGGCAGAGAGAGAGGGAGAGAGAGAGAATCCCAAGCACTGACAGTGCAGAGCCCTATGGTGAGCTCAATCCCACGACCATGAGATTATGACCTGAGCCAAAATTGAGTCGGATGCTCAACTGATTGAGCCACCCAGATGCCCCCAATTTTTAAAAAAAATTTTCATGTTTATTTATTTTTGAGAGAGAGAGAGCATGAGTAGGGGAGGGGCAGAGAGAGAGGGAGACACAGAATCCAAAGCAGGTTCCAGCCTCTGAGCTGTCAGCACAGAGCCTGGTGCGGGGCTTGAACTCACAAACCATGAGATCATGACCTTGAGCTGAATTCGGACACTTAACCAACTGAGCCACGCAGGCACCCACCAAGATTTTATTTTTTAAGTAATACCTATACCCAACATGGGGCTTGAATCCACAACTCTGAGATCAAGAGTCAAACACTCCACCAACTGAGCCAATCAATTCCTTTTAAATTCACTCATGTTGTAGCATGTGTCAATAGTTAATCCTTTTTATTTCTGGGTGGTATTCCAGTGTATGGTTATACCCAGTTTGTTTATCCTTTCACTCACTAATGGACTTCTGAGCTGTGTTCAGTTTTTAGCTATCACAGATAAAGTTACTATGTACATTCCATGTACAAGTCTTAGAATGGATATGCACTTTGATTTCTTTTGGTAAATACTTCGCAGTGGAATGCCTGGATCCATTCCATCCATCCGTGGCTGGATGAGTGTGTACTGATATCTCATTGGGGTTTTAATTGCATTTCCCTAGTGACTTAGTGTTGAGTACCTTTTCGTGTGTTTATCAGCCATTTGTATATCTTCTTTGGGGAAGTGTCTGTTCAGATCTGTTGGCCATGTTTTGGGGCTGTTTTTTTTTTTTACTGTGTTTCACGAGTCCTTTATTCTTGATGTAAGGGCTTGATCAGATATGTGATTTGCAAATATTTTCTCCCAGTCTGTGGCTTAGCTTTTCATTTTCTTAACAATATCTTTTGAAGAACACAAGTTTTTAATTTTGATGGTGACTCTATCAATTTGTTCTTCTATGGATCGTGCTTTGGTGTCATATCCAGGAAATTTTTGCCTAACCAAAGGTCATAAAGGTTTTCCCCTGTATTTTCTTCTAGGGCATTTTGCTTTTTGGTTTTAAGTATATGAGCCATTTTGAGTTAATTTTTGTATATGGTAAAAACGTTGGATTAAGGTTCTTTTTTTTTTTTTTTTTTTTTGCAAATGGATATTCATTGTTCCAGCCCCACTTGGGGAAAAAATTATTGTTGTGGGATCATTGAACACGACGGTCAAGAAAGAATTCTTGAGACATTTTAGGTGCAACTTAGTAAGTTTATTTAAGTAGCATGGGGATAGGACCCTTAGGCAGGAAGAGCTGTGCTTTTCCTGAATGAAGTTGGTGGTTATATGCTTAGTGCTCCAACGGGAGGCTATGTGCAGAGCGTATTAGATCGTAAACGTTTTCTTCAAATTCTACGTGTAAAACTACTTTCGCAAGATTTCTCTTGTGTGCATCATTCAGCTTGATATTAACTCTTGGTGAGATTCCCAGGCAGTCATGAGACCCTTTAAAAATGTAGCAACCATTAAAAAAAAAAAAAAAAGAATAGAGCAACCAGTGTGTATTTGATCCTTATCAGAACTATGCAGGCTATACGTCAGCCTTCTGGGCTAAAGAACATTTTTCTGCATCTGTCTCTCATCAGTTGTCCTTGTCCTATTGAATTGCTTTCGCACTTTTGTTGAAAACTAGTTGTTCATATACGTGTGGACCTATTTTTGGTCTCTTTATTATTTTCCATTGATCTATGTGTCTATCTTGACACTAATCCCATCCTGTCTGGATATGGTAGCTTTATAATAATTCTTGAAACAAGGTAGAATTAGTCCTTCAGCTTTGTTTTTTCAAAGTCCTTTGCGTTTCCATATGAATCTTAGAGTCAGTTAGCCAATTTCTACAGAGAGATGAGAACTTTGAATGAACATATCAAACCTTTGTGCGAGTTTTAGTCATCAAACCACTTTAGAGATTAAAGCACATTTTTTTGGTCAGTTATTCCAGGTAAGTCGTATGGTTGACATGCAAAAAAGTGTAAAATCATCAAGAAAGCCAAGACTCAGAATTTTTAGGAGCTTATGGCAACGTGCATCCTACACCCCCAGGGGATGTTTTACCAAGAGGTACTGTTATCATATGGGTTTTCATGTTGTTGTTGTTGTTGTTGTTGTTTTAATCTGGATTTCCACCTGAAAGCCAGGCCACTGTGTTGCAAGATACTTCTCATCTTCGTTCCTGGGTTTTCTATCTAGGAGTGTATTCCGTTTCACTTAACAAAAATGTATTTTAGTGTTTTTTAACACATTGCCTGTGTTCCTCCTTGTTTAGCCTGGGACATTTTTAGAGTGAGATGCTATCAACATAACGTCTATTTTATACAAACATTTAGCCCTTGCGGATGTTCCTGATAACTTACACTCTCCTCTCCCTTCCCTTGCCTGGAAGAGTCACTTTCTAAATAATATACTTCCTCCTGTTCTTTTATGTATGGGTGGGCCATAGGACATGAGGAGTCAACTCAGCTTTGTGTGGCTGTCACAAAACTTCAGACAGTTTATCCCCAGATTAGGATGGGATCCATTCCTCTTCCCAAAAGGCACGGGCCTGGCAGTGTAGTCATGCCAAGAGCACAGGTGCTGGGCTGCTGGACACTGGTTTGCAGTGTGGCCTTGTTGAGCCTCCACTTTTCCACCTTGAAGACATAAATAATGTCCCTCTCCGTCAAAATACAGCTCAGGGGGTTAGTGGTGATAAAGTGATGGGAACAATCACTTATTGTTTCCTTGAAGTCAGACGCTGCGTTAAGCGCCTTACATTCATGTCTCCGCCCTCACGACTACTTAATGAGGTCGAGACTACAACATAAGAAATGCCAAGCAAAATGTGTGTTTGCGTCCCGATTAGCTAATACTTTTAATTACATTTTTATCACGAATGATTGTATGCATACACAAAAATAGAGTAGTAAAGTGGTTCCCCACATATCCATTTCTCGGACTCAAAAATTGTCAGGATTTTGCCACATTGGCTTCATCTGGCCTTCTGTGGGGTGGGGTGCAAGGGGGAGCTGCAGTATTTTTATTTTAAAAAGGTTGTTTTTTAATGTTTATTTATTTATTTTTGAGAGAGAGAGAGCGAGCAAGCAGGGGAAGGGCAGAGAGAGAGGGAGACAGAATCCCAGGCAGGCTCTGTACTGTCAGCACAGAGCCTGACGCAGGGCTCGAACCCAGAAACCATGAGATCATGGCCTAGAGCCGAAACCAAGAACTGGATGCTTAACTCACTGAGCCACCTGGGCGCCCCGGGAGCTGCAGTATTTTAAAGCACATCTGAGGCCTTCTTTCATTTCATTTCCACAGATTTTAGTGTGCATCACTGAAATGTGTAAACATTTTCTTCCATGACCCAATAGAAGCCATTATCACACCTAACAGAATTAATAATTCCTTGAGATTACCAAATTTCCCTGATTGCCTAAAAATGTCTTTTTATAATTTGTTCAAATCGATGCAGACAAGGGCCACCTGTTTGTTACATTGGGTTGGGTCTCTTTTTAATCCGGGTGCTTCACTTGTTGAATTCCATTGCATGTGACCTCCTCCCACTCCCAGCAAAAGTCTTTATTACTGTTACAGGTTTTTCCTTTCATGAGTCCCCGCCCCCTATTTCAGTTCAATAAGAAATGTTGAAAATTATGTCAAGGTTATAAAAACTAATTTATGCCCTGTGAATATACTTGTCTTTGAAAGCCAGGTAAAGGGAAACAAGGAAAAGGCCAGGACAAATCTCGCGGGAAGAAACAGAAGAAACCGGAAGTGGACATTCTCAGCCCAGCTGCCATGCTGAACCTCTACTACATCGCCCACAACGTTGCCGACTGCCTGCACCTGCGAGGCTTCCGTTGGCCCGGTGCTCCCAAATCAAAGGGGAAAAACAAGACTTAATGGCGTTCCACAGAGAGCAGAACTTGGGGAAGAGAAATCGGGAAAATACAACTACTGCAAGCAAAATAGACTTTACCGAAGACAACTTGAGACGCAAGCTAAGTGTGCTTTTCTATGGTAGTTAATGATAAAGAAGTGCATTTGACTTCCCAGCTAAATGCAGCTACAGTAAGCCAATTTGGTTTTTCAGAAGAAATTCAGGGGGAAAAAAGTCCGAGTAGTTCCTACTCAGGAATTGCGTGGTGGAATTGATAGGATTTTTCAAATTATAATTCTGGGTGAGAATTAAACCTGTTCTCAAAAGGCAGTTCTGGCTCGCATTAATTGTTTTCGTTTGCCAAACAGGGTTTGTTATTTAGAAAAGGCGTGGCAGGGGCGCCTGGGTGGCGCAGTCGGTGAAGCGTCCGACTTCAGCCAGGTCACGATCTCGCGGTCCGGGAGTTCGAGCCCCGCGTCAGGCTCTGGGCTGATGGCTCGGAGCCTGGAGCCTGTTTCCGATTCTGTGTCTCCCTCTCTCTCTCGGCCCCTCCCCCGTTCATGCTCTGTCTCTCTCTGTCCCAAAAATAAATAAAAACGTGGGGGAAAAAAATTTAGAAAAGGCGTGGCAAAAAGCAGAGGATTTGCTTCTGAACATCCCTCTGGTGGGCACTCTTTCCCCATCTTTTTCAGGAAAAATAATAAATACTTCGTTTCTATAATTTTCTTCTCAGCCGTCTGACTCTTGGCTGATTTTAATTAGCCAGGGACACCGGTGGAGAGGAAGATTGTCACCCCCCTGCTCTGACTTTGCTAGGACATGTAAACAAATGACTCAAAGGAGCGTGTTCCAGGGTGGGGAGACTGAGCAAATCTCTCCCTTCTTTCTGTTTCACTGGACTCTTCACCAGGTTTTCCTCCACACTTACATCTTCTTTCCACTTTCTGCAGGCTTTCTTTTAAACTTGGCTGACCCTAATTATGGAATTGGTGCTAGAAACTTGCCATGGGCATTTTGCTGATATTCCACAACCTCCTCAGGCTGTGCTGAGACACTTAAGAGATAAAACTACGGTTCTTTCTCTTCAGTCCAAAAGGCCCCAAAGCCCCAAATCTGCAACTTGGAAGGAAAGGCATTTTTAAGTATAAACACCATCCCCAAATCACTTAGCATTCCTTCCCTGCTTCTGCTCTGTCTTCCTGGCAGGTCGTGTCACTTCCCCCCACGCTGACACCTGCACTGTGGTCTCCAGTCACAGCTGTGAGCCCGAAGCCGATTCCTCTAAGGCAGCACCTGTCCAGGGATGATCTAGTTCATCTGAATTGCTTATAATGGTTTCACAGGTTGCCTTGTGAGGATCTCAAAGACTCATAAAGTTTGCTAAGGAAGGCTGCAACCTAGGACTCAGGATTTCATAAATAATCAGAGAAAAAGGCAAATCACGTGAAACCTTGCACTAGAGAAGTTGGGTGTGTTTATTGGAAATGGCACTGGTCTAGCTGCCCCGTATGTGCCGACTCTGCGTGAGACCTTGGCTAGTTGTCAGAGGGGCCCTTGCTTGCTCGGGCGAAGGTTGGTGCTGCTGTTCCCCTGAAGGGGGGCCTCTCAGTCCTCTGTTGACAGGCTTCGGAAAGGGAACACCTTCCCACTCTCCTAGACACTGCTGGGATGGATCCAAGTGGTTTATGTTTGTGATCACACTAACCCCATTTCAGTCCTTCTCAAACTTGAGCGTGTGCATCATGGTCACCTGCAGGACATGTCGGAGTCCAGACCCCTGGGCCTTGCTCCGCGGGAGGGTGGGTTCGGGAATTTGCATTCCCTCTAATGCCCCCCCCCCCCCCCCCCCCGTAGTGCTGCTGCCGGACCACAGCCTTGGAGAAGTACTGCTCTAGTTAAGGCTGCCTAACCAGGTGCTAAAAGGCTAGTTGAGTCTTTAAGCTTGTAGGATGTCTAATGCCCTTGTGTGCCTTGCTTGGTTCAGGAGCTCGTATCTGAGCAGTGTATGTTTATTGGAAGGCTAGGGAGGTGGCACTTGCAGAGCTTTTTTCTGATCTTGTCCCCAGCATAGATGACATCATTTAAGGGACTACAAAGACATGCCAGGCAGCAGACATTGAAAGGCTAAGGAGATCATCTGGAAGTGGAAACGCTTTCTTTTGAGATAAATGATGAGCAGAAAGCCTAGTAAGCGTTGGACTAGAGGAAGCGCTAATCTGATTGGATCGGTCACGGTTGACACCTAGTGAAGGAGGCTGATGCACAGGTTCCATCATGAGGAGGGCAGTTAGTCTCTGGTTCACCTTTGACGATGTGCCCACCTGGTCAGGCCGGCTGCTGATGCCGTGTCCTCCCTCTGCACTCCACCCATCTCTGCCTCCTGAGTTCTGCTTCCTGTAGGTTTCTGCTTTTCCCCAACTTCAGCTTGTTGGGACCCCTGTGGGTCCCATTGTAGCTTGTGGCCTCTTACTGTGCTTCCTTCGAGCGTCGGCTTCCTACGTGCTTCATTCTCTGGGTCTTACAGGACAGACTCTGATGGACCCACCTGGTCTTACAATAGACCGGGCGCTGTCGTAGCAGCCAGTGGATGAGCTGTTGGGGGGTCAGGGGCCTCCCGCTGGTCCAACCAGCTGTGCCTGAGGGATAGGACTGGTATTATTGGTCAGGTATTACTAAACATGGACACCCAAGATGACTCTTAATGGGATGGGGGGGTGGGTATTAGTATGGTTGACAGGAGTGCTTTCTTTCCTTCTGGCCGTAATTCATCCCTTCTTAGACAAGATCCTGGAAAGAATTTGCTTCTGCTTTTTTCTTCACTTCCTCACCTTTCTGTCACACATTCTTCCTCTCACCTTTTTTTTTTTAACACCATTTTTGTATTTTTTAAAATCCCAAGCCTATAGAAAGGTTGAAAGAAAGTACAATGAACACACGGACCCTTTACCTAGACCAGGATTCTCAGTCTTGGCACCATTAACATTTGGGGCTGGATAACTCGTTACTGTGGGAACCTGTCCACTGCATTGTGGGATGTTCATTCCTGACCTCTCCCACTGGATGCTGGTAGCATCCCCTCAACTTAGGCAACCAGAAATATCTCAGACATCACCAAATATCCTTTGGGACACAAAATAGCTCCCAGTTGGAGCACCTGGGTGGCTCAGTTGGTTAAGCGTCCAACTTCGGCTCAGGTCATGATCTCACTGTCCGTGGGTTCGAGCCCCGCGTCGGGCTGTGTGCTGACTGCTCAGAGCCTGGAGCCTGTTTCAGATTCTGTGTCTCCCTCTCTCTCTGAGCCTCCCCCGTTCATGCTCTGTCTCTCTCTGTCTCAAAAATAAATAAAAATGTTAAAAAAAATTAAAAACAAAACAAAACAAAATAGCTCCCAGTTGAGAACCATTGAGATTCAGGAACTAACGTTTTGTCATATTTGCACATGCACACGTACTGTGTATATACATGTACCCATATGTAAATGTGTATATGTTATATACATGTATAATACAAATATATGTATATACATGTAAACACCCATATATGTATGTATATTTTTTCTATATACATATAATCATAGTGAGCAAATGTGGCAAAATATTAATTTGTGGATCTCTATAATATGTATATTATACAAGTATATGTATTATGTATGCATATATGTGTATTTATGCAAATGTGGCAACATGTTAAAATGTATATTCCATACACATAAATATATATATATGCACACTTTTTTTCTGAAACATTTCTATTTTATTTATTTTATTTTTTTACTTTTTAATTTTTTTAATTTACATCCAAGTTAGTTAGCATGTAGTGCAGCAATGATTTAAGGAGTAGATTCCTTAGTGCCCCTTACCCATTTAGCCCATCCCCCCTCCCACAACCCCTCCAGTAACCCTTTGTTTGTTCTCCATATTTAGGAGTCTCTTATGTTTTGTCCCCTTCCCTGTTTTTATATTATTTTTGTTTCCCTTCCCTTATGTTCATCTGTTTTGTATCTTAAAGTCCCCATATGAATGAAGTTATATGATATTTGTCTTTCTCTGACTGACTAATTTCACTTAGCGTAATACCCTGCAGTTCTATCCACGTAGTTGCAAATGGCAAGATTTCATTCTTTTTGATTGCCGAGTAATACTCCATTATATATATACCACATCTTCTTTATCCATTCATCCATCGATGGACATTTGGGCTCTTTCTATACTTTGGCTATTGTTGATAGTGCTGCTATAAACATAGGGGTGCCCCTTTGAAACAGCATCCCTGTATCCCTTGGATAAATACCTAGTAGTGCAACTGCTAGGTCGTAGGGTAGAACTATTTTTAATTTTTTGAGGAGCCTCCATAGTGTTTTCTAGAGTAGCTGTACCAGTTTGCATTCCCACCAGCAGTGCAAAAGAGATCCTCTTTCTCTGCATCCTCACCAATATCTGTCGTTGCCTGAGTTGTGCATGTTAGCCATTCTGACAGGTGTGAGGTGGTATCTTATTGTGGTTCTGATTTATATTTCCCTGATGATGAGTGATGTTGAGCATTTTTTCATGTGCCGGTTGGCCATCCAGATGTCTTCTTTGGAGAAGTGTCTATTCATGTCTTTTGCCCATTTCTTCACTGGATTATTTGTTTTTTGGGTATTGAGTTTGATAAGTTCTTTATAGATTTTGGATACTAATCCTTTATCTGATATGTCATTTGCAAATATCTTCTCCCATTCTGTCCGTTGCCTTTTAGTTTTGCTGATTGTTTCCTTTGCTGTGCAGAAGCTTTTTATTTTGATGAGGTCCCAATAGTTCATTTTCGCTTTTGTTTCCCTTGCCTCCGGAGACGTGTTGAGTAAGAAGTTGCTGCGGCCGAGATCAAAGAGGTTTTTGCCTGCTTTCTCCTCCAGGATTTTGATGGCTTCCTGTCTTACGTTTAGGTCTTTCATCCATTTTGAGTTTATTTTTGTGTATGGTGTGAGAAAGTGGTCCAGGTTCATTTTTCTCGCTGTCCAGTTTTCCCAGCACCACTTGCTGAAAAACTATCTTTATTCCGTTGGATATTCTTTCCTGCTTTGTCAAAGATGAATTGGCCATACGTTTGTGGGTCCATTTCTGGGTTCTGGGTTCTCTATTCTGTTCCATTGATCTGAGTGTCTGTTTTTGTGCCAGTGCCATACTGTCTTGATGATTACAGCTTTGTAATACAGCTTGAAGTCCACTGAAACATTTCAAAGTTAGTTGCATACATCATTACTCTTCCTCCTAAGTACTTCAGCTCCTTGGACAAGGATGTTCCAGTATATAACCACAATGAGATTATCATGGTCAAGAAACTTACATCAGTACAACATTCTTTTATAGCCTATATTCATTTTTTTTCTAACCATCCCACTAATATTCTTTATGGATTTTTGGTCAGCAATATCTCTGTCATGGTAATGTAGTTGTTGTGTCTCTATAGTCTCTGTTAATCTGAAAAAGTTCCCCACTTTTTTTTTTTCGTCTTTTATGACGTTGACATTTTTGAAAAGTCCAGACCCAGTTGTTTTTTGGGGATGTCCTCTCTTTTCAACCTGCTACACTGAGACTTCTGCCTCCATTACTCCTGTAAAATTGCTTGATAAGTGCCGCTGTTCCATCAATGCTCAAATTCCATGGATTGCAAACCATACCATCATTTTATGTACCACTAAGGAAGGGGGAAGCCCGTCACCAATTAACAATGAAATACCATCAGTTTTATGACACATTGGACACATTTATGCCCAAATGTGAAAAAAAAATGTCTTAGAACCGATAGAATATGGCAATTGCTGAAGCCAACGCCGTGCTTGCATCCATTCCCCTCTTCTTGAGACTCCCTCTCTTGGCTTCTTTGATGCCGTCTCTCCTGGCTCTGACTGTGCTTTTCCATTTTTTGTGCTTCTCTCCTCCCTGCCCACCAGGTTCTCCCCATGCCGCCCCACCTTGGCTGTGCCCACTTCTCTCCTTTCCACTCCCCCACCCTCCTCACCCTCGGCGATTGCACCAGGTTTGGGCACCGGCCTGTAAGCCATGAGCTCGGTGAATCAGACCTTCTCCCTGGGAGACATGAGGTGGCCTTGGAAAATCCAGGGAGAGGTCCTGCAGGCACTGGGGAATTTGGAACTAGGGCTCAGAAGAGAAATGTTGGCCAGGAGTGTAGGTTTAGATGTATTCAGTGGAAGCTCATGGCTGAAATCAAGGGCTGGTCAGTTGTGGAAATAAGAAAGTAGTGCAGAGTTAGGAGCCTTGGGGATAGTCTCCTTTCATAGAGGCAGAAGGAAGAAGAGAGACTGTCACAGATAGAATTACATTTTTTTAAATGTTTTATTTATTTTTGAGAGAGAGCACACAGGCTGGGGAGGGGCAGAGAGAGAAGGGAACAGAGGATCAAAGCAGGCTGTGCGCTCACAGTAGTAAGCCCAATGCGTGGCTTGAACTCACAAACTATGAGATTATGACCGGAGCCAAATTTGGACACTCAACCCACTGAGCCACCCAGGCACACTGGGACTGGCACAGATAGAGGAGGAGGAGGACGAGGAGGACGAGGAGGACGAGGAGGACGAGGACGAGGACGAGGAGGAGGAGGAGGACGAGGAGGAGGAGGAGGAGGAGAAGAAGAAGAAAGGTGAGGAAACCTGGAAGAAAAGGGGTGGTCTGTGGGACTACATGCTGCAAAGATGTCAGGGACGGTGAGAGAATGGGAAGAGGGACCGTGATCTGTTGGATGAAGGGTTCTCCTGTGTCAGTCTCCTCTGTATAATAGGGGATGAGCATGAAAGTGGAAGGGAGGAACAAGGGGGCTTCAGCTGGTGCATAAACCCAGTCCTCCTCCTGTCAGAATCCGGGTCTGTCCCCTGCCCCGCAGGCTGGAGCCATGCGTCCTTATATCCCCCTGGTGGTAGGAAGACGCAGCGTGTGTCCCTGAGTTCCTGTGAGAGCCCAGAGATGCCCCTGATTGAAGCTGGGTCACACTGGTGGCCAGGTACTCCTGGTGGCTGGGCAGACGTGCAGGCAGAGCCACCTGCTGGTGGCTTTGGGGGCTGCATCATGTTTTGTCTGGCTGGTCAAAGCCAATTCCGGATTGATTTTCTCCTCACTTGACGTTCTGTACCACATACAAATCCCGTGTTGGCTGTTGTTCTCTAAAAATACGATATGATCATGTTACTCTTCTGCCTCAAATATTCCCATGGTGACCCACTGCTCTTGGGCTGAGAGCAAACTTCCCACCGAGGTCCACCAGCGCTGGGTGGCCAGGGTGCTGCCTGCCTCCCGCCTGCCTGCACTTCTGCGCCCTGTTCTTGGCATTCCAGCCACTCCAGCTCCCTTCTGCCTCAGAGATTTTGCTCCTATTGTTCCCCCTGTGTGGGACACTATTCTCCCTGTCCCCTGGCTAGCTCCCGGCCATCCTTTAGGACCCCAGCTTCCTATCTTCCAAGAGGAGTCTCCCTGACCCTGGGCCAAAGCAGGTCATATGCTGTATGCACTCTCCAGTGCTCTGTATCTTCCATACTTTTGCAATTAAGTGACTAATTGTTTAATGGTTATCTTCCCTGCTGGAATGTAGCTCTGTGAGAGCAGGGCTTGTCGCCTTGTTGATGACTTTCTTGTGCCCTGTCACATTGTCAGCACCCTGGCATATAAATATTTGTCGAAGGATTTTTCTAACAAGCTATTTATGCTATAGTAGCAACCCCAAAATCTCTGTGGCTTAAGACAACAAAGGTTTGTTTCCATTTTGAAATTTTTTTAAGATTTATTTACTTAAGCAATCTCTTACACCCAACATGGGGCTCAAACTCACAACCCTGAGATCAAGAGTCACACACTCTTCTGACTGAGCCAGCCAGGCATCCCAACAAAGGTTTATTATTTTTTTTAATTTTTTAAAGTTTATTTATTTATTTTGAGAAAGAGACCACAAACGGTAAGGAACAGAGAGAAAGATTGAGAATCCCAAGCAGGCTCTGCACTGTCAGTGCACAGCCTGATGTGGGGCTCAAACTCACAAACTGTGAGATCATGACCTGAGCTGAGCCACCCAGGCACCCCTAGAGATTTATTTATTTATTTATTTATTTATTTATTTAAGTAATCTCTTACACCCAATGTGGGGCTCAAACTCATGACCTTGAGATCAAGAGTCACAGGCTCTTCCAACTGAGCCAGCCAGGTGCCCCAACAAAGGTTTATTTCTTATTAAAGCTTCAGTTCATGGAGCGCTGACCCAAAGGCTTATTTCTCCTTCAGGATCCATGTCCACTGAGCATGGGCTGGGGTCCTGCCCCTGGGCATCCTCACTCAGGGACCCAGGCTTACAGAGCAGCCACCACTTGGAGTACTGCAGGTTGCCAGGCAGAGAGAAGGAAAGAAAGCAGTATAAACTGCACATGGATTCTTAAAGTTCCCACCTGGAAGTGACAGATCACTTCTCTCATTTTATTGGCCAAAACAAGTCACATGGCCACACCTAACTTTAAGGGAGTGGGGAAATGCGATGCCACACATGCCCCCACCCCACCCTCTGTCCCCACCCCCCCGGGGGGACCAGGAATATCTGCTGAGCAGCACTAATGACCATCTGAAGCACACATTACCTTTGTAATAAAAAAGACCCAGAAAACAAAAAGGAAACACAATAATTAAGGCTGAGAAACAAGTGGTACAGAGAGTCCGATTCAAGAAGGAATGCATCCTCGAGATGCTGCATCTGTGCTCTTGTGTCCTGTTTATTGCGCCACCCGTAGAGGGGTCCACAGGTGTTAGGATACCTGAGCAAAACAGAGTTTTAAGCTTCAAAACTCTTCTTATCTCCGATCACATTTTCTTCTCCAACTTCTTGAGAGACTATTCAAATAAGATGACTGTTCTTAAATATTTTATTTTGATCGATGTTTAAATTTATCAAAATGAAACTCATAATCCAGCAATTACATTATTTGTATTGAGACTGCATGCTTCCTGATTTCCTATGTAAAAAGAAAAACCTAAGATTTTGTCAATGGCAAAAAAAAAAAAAAAAAGAAAGAAAAAGAAAAGAAATCCCCTGAGTTCAACCTTCCCATTTGTTCAAGACAGATCAACAATGAAAGAATACCATGAAGCCTGAGTTCCTGCTCTGTGCTATCTTCTTCAGTGGCCTCGCCAAGTCATGGAGCCTTAGCAATGACCCATCACCGGAACCCTGACTACAGCCTGCTGCCACTGCCCTGGGAGAGGGGCGTTGGGGGGCTGGCACTGCTGCTCTCGAAGCAGCATTCAGCCAGAGGTGGTCCCCTGGTGGATTTCACCTGGCTCTCCCCTTCAACCTCTATGGCTGCAGAAAGGTCCATCCGCTCTGCTACCTGACAGCCTTACACACTCCTAGAGACAGTTCTTTGTGGAGAGGACACCTGTTCTGCTCCAGGCCGAACACTCCAGTCCCTTCTACCACTTTTTACTTAACATAACTCATCTTGGTCACCCTATTCTGGATGCCTCCAGTGTGTCATTTCTTCTGTAGCTAGGATGGGGCATCCATATTTCACATCCCAGCAAGGCTCTGGCCTCCCGAACTCTGGACTTTAGACCATCTTTCCGGTCCACACTGACCTGAGACTTTTGGAATAGATTCATTCTTCATTTAAATAGTTCAAGGCTTGGTGTGGCCTTTGTGGAAAATAGTTTGGTGGTTCCTCAGAAAGCTCCTCATAGAGTTACCGTATGACCCAGCAATCCCACTAATGGTATATGCCCAAAAGAATTGAAAGCAGGGAGCCAAACAAATACTTCTACACCAGTGTTCATAGCAGCATTATTCACAACAGCCAAAAGGTGGAAATAACCCAGGTGTCCATCAGCAGGTGAATGGATAAACAAAATGTGGTCTATACAGACGATGGAATATTATTCAGCCTGAAAAAAGAAGGAAATTCTAATACATGCTACGACATGGATGAATCCTGAAAACCTTATACTAAGTGAACTAAGCCAGATACAAAAGGACAAATACCGTATGGTTCACTTATATGAGTTCTCTTAAATGTTCTCTTGAACAGTGATGAAGATTGTACATTGTGAATGCACCTAATGCCACTAAACCAGATACTTAGAAATGGTTAAAGTGATAAATTTTTTGTTGCATATATTTTACCACAATTAGAAAACATACCACAACTATATAGTCAACTAATCTTTGACAAAGCAGGAAAGAATATCCATGGAGAAAAGCTTGTCTCTTAGACAAATGGTATTGGGAAAACTGGACTGCTTTCTCACACCATACACAAAAATAAATTCAAAATGTATGAAAGACCTAAATGTTAGACAGGAAACCATCAAAATCCTAGAGGAGAACACAGGCAGCAACCTCTTTGACCTTGGCTGAAGCAACTTCTTACTAGACACATCTGCGAAGGCAAGGGAAACGAAAGCAAACATGAACTGTTGGGACTTCATCAAGATAAAAAGCTTCTGCACAGTGAAGGAAACAATCAAAGCTAAAGGCAACTACAGAATGGGAGAAGGTATTCGCAAATGACAAATCTGATAAGTTTACCATCCAAAATCTGTAAAGAACTTATCAACTCAACACCCAGAAAACAACCCAGTTAAGAAATGGGCAGAAGACATGAATAGACACTTTTTCAAAGAAGACATCCAGATGGCTAACAGACATATAAAAAGACGATGCTCAACATCGCTTATCATCAGGGAAATACAAATCAAAACCATGATGAGATACCACCTCACACCTGCCAGAATGGCTAAAATTAACAACACAAGAAACAACAGGTGTTGGCAAGGATGTAGAGAAAGGGGAACCCTCTTGCACTGTTGGGGGGAATGCAAACTGGTGCAGCCACTCTGGAGACCAGTATGGAGGTTCCTCAAGAAACTAAAAATAGAACAATCCAGAATCCAGCGCTTGCACTATTAGGTATTTACCCAAAGGACACAAAAATACATATTTGAAGGGGTACATACACCCCAATGTTTATACCAGCATTATCAACAGTAGGCAAACTATAGAGAGCCCAAATGTCCATTGACTGATGAATGGATAAAGAAGATGTGGCCATATATATATAACATACACACACAATGGAATATTATTCAGTTATCAAAAAGAATGAAATCTTGCCATTTTCAATGATTTGGATGGAGCTAGACTGTATAATGCTAAGCAAAATAAGTCAACCAGAGAAAGCCAAATGATTTCACTCATATGTAGAATTTAAGAAACAAAACAGATGAACATATGGAAGGGGGAAACAAACCGCAAGAGACTCTTGGTGATAGAGAACAAACCATGGGTTGACAGAGGGAGGTGGGTGGGAGATGGGCTAGATGGGTGATGGGTACTAAGGGGAGGACACTTGTCATGATGAGCACTGTTTGTAAGTGATGGATCCCTGAATTCTACTCATGAAACCAATATTGCTCTGTATATTAATTAACTAAAATTTAAGTTTAAAAAAAACAAAACACAAACCCAACCAAGGCTCTTTGTTCTAGATCTCCTGTAGAAGTGGGAAGGAAGAGACAGCTTATGCAGCACAGACTTCCCACAAGAAACTTTCTGTCTGCAATGGAGCAGTGGTGGGGGGGTGGGAAGCAGATGTGATCCCCATCCCCCAGGACTCTTCCCTTACCTGGCTCCCTCCCTCTGCACGCAGCCTTATTGTTCATCTTTTCCCTGTGACTCAGAGAAACCCGGATGCTCTTTCTGGCCTCCTGCACAACTCAACTCAAGGCCCCCAAACCACATCACTTGCCACCACCCACTGAACCACCCATCCCTTGACCCTCCACCTGCCTTCACCTACTTCCCACAGAAAACACTTCATCCCTGGCCTTGCTTGACATTCCCTGGTTCAGAGTCTGCACTTCCTACCTCCTAATTTGCACCTTGGATCTGCTACTCTGTGAACGGCCTTCCCCAGTTATATCAACTTTGTGTTTTCTCTCCTGTTTGAGGATGTAAAATGCTTAATGATAAATGAGACAGAGAAGCTGTGAATGAAAGGTCAGGCTCATGGCAGGGTCAGCACAAGGACAGCATGCAGGAATCTGGAGGCTGGGCAGACTCAGGCCTGCCGGCTCATCAGTTTCAGGCCCCTGGCCACTGGGTGACCCTCAGACTCTGGCTTCTGGGGACCCAGTCACCATCATACTGACCGTAGTCCTATTTTACACAGATAGGTCACTGGGAGAGCTGTAAAACAACAATGTCCACCCATCTGGGTCTACCCTTTGGCAATGGGAGTTGAATCACCCAGTGCCATTTGGCTCATTCTCCGTCTCCAGATGTCCTTCAGCCTGGACTTCTTTGGAAGTCTGCTCCCAGCTGTGTGCAGCCCATGGGCTTCTGTTCTATAAGACTGCTGAGCTCTATCCCCACTGTGGAAGTCACCCTGTGAGAACCTACCAAGGATAGAAGCCTTGAGAGACAGTGAAAGGAGGGCTGCACAGGATGTACGAGGAAGGAGTTACTATGGGAGCAGTGTTGGCATGAAGAATCCCTTTACCCAGCTTTGCTGTGATTGATGGGTCAATTTAAAATCCTTTTCTAGTTTCAATCTCTGGCCAAAATGAAGCGGCCTATTGACTGCTCTTTCCCTCCATGACCAGTCTGACTTACCACCATGCCCAGTCAGAGCTTACCAAGGTCCGTCTGTCCTACCCATTGCCCCAGATCTTTGCTCCTTATCCAGATCCCTCCATTCATTGGCACTACTGGGGTCTCCCACTGTCTTCCTAGAGCCTATATATTGACCCCATCCCTTTGTGGGCTCCAGGGTGGTCAAGGAACATCAAAATGCCTTATCCAGCCCCAACACCACTGCTGGGGTCAGCCCAGCCCAGAATGGTCTTCAACTGTTATCACGTACAGGAGGCTTATGGGCAAGAACTGCTTGTTATGGACAGAATTTTGATGTCATCCCCCTCCCCATCTGAATTCATATGTTGAAGCCCTAACTCCCAGTGTGATGAGATTTGCAGATGGGGCCTTTGGGAGGTAATTAAGGTTAGATGAGGTCATGAAAGTAAGGTCCTTGTCAGAGGGGATTGGTGTCCTTATAAGAAGGGATATCAGAGAGCTCACTTTGTCCCTGCCCATGCACAAAGATGACATCACGTGAGCACATGGCAAGAAGGAGACAAAACCAAGCCTTTTGGCTTCAGAATGAAACCTGTCTTGCTGGCACCTTGACCATGGGCTTCCCAGCCTTCGGAACGAGGAGAAATAAATTGCTGTTGTTTAAGCCATTCATTTTGTTACAACAGCCCAAGCAGACTAATACACTGATCAACCTCTAGATCCAGAAGACACATTTAGGACCCCACCTTTAAAAAATTGTTATTAACATTATTATAATAGCATTAAATTAATTATTAAGGAAAAATCTGGATTCTTCCATACTAATATACCAGGTGACTTTATTTTTCATATTTTAGAATTTATCCAAAAATATTGACTGAATACCTCATATGTGTTAGGCACTATCTGGGTGTTGGCAACATCAAGATGAATCAGACTTGACCCTTGTTCATTTTGGATATTTTTTCCAGTCTTTCCAGGTTCTTTGCAAAGACAGTCAATTTATCATTATATATTTACTCTTGTAATAACACAAATACATTTTATTTGTTTTTTTACTTAATATTATAATTTTTTAAAATTTTAGTTGATACACAGTGCTGCATTAGTTTCAGGTATACAACTTACTGACTTGACAGGTTTATACATTATACCGTGTTCACCACGAGGGTAGCTACCATCTGTCTCATTACGTCACTATTACAGCACCATTGACTGTATTCCTTGTACTGTGCCTTTTTTCCCCATGACTTATTCGTTCCATTACTGGAAGCTTGTATCTCCCTTTCCTCTTCACCCATTTTGCTCAACCCTCTCACCCCTTACATCTAGCAACCATCAGTTTGTCCTCTGAATTTATAGGACCAATTCTGCTTTTCATTTGTTTATTCATTTAGTTTTTTTTATTCCACTTATGAGTGGAATCATGGTATTTGTCTTTCTCAATCTGACTTATTTCACCTAACAACATAATACCTTCTAGGTCCATCCATGTTGTCTCAGATGTCACAATTTCATCCTTTTTTATGCCTGTATAATATTCTAGTGTGTGTGTGTGTGTGTGTGTGTGTGTGTGTGTGTGTGTTTCCTTATCCATTCATCTATTGATTGACACCTAGATTGCTTCCATACTTTGGCTATTGTAAATAATGCTGCAGTAAACATAGGGGTACATGTATCTTTTCAAATCAGTATTTTCATTTTCTTTGGGTAAAAAGCCACAGTGAAATTATAGATCTTATAGGATTTCTTTCTTTCTCTTTTTCTTTTCTTCTTTCTTTCTTTCTTTCTTTCTTTCTTTCTTTCTTTCTCTTTCTTTTTTTCTTTCTTTCAAGCATGCACACAATGTGGGAAGAGGGACAGAAGGAAAGAGAGGATCTTCAGCAGGATCCATGCTCAGCAGAGCTCAATCCCATGACCCTGGGATCATGACCTGAATTAAAATCAATAGTCAGAGGCTCAACCGACTGAGCCACCCGGGTCCCCCCCAAATCATATGAGATTCCTATTTTTAATTTTTTGATGAACTTCCATACTGTTTTCCACAGTGGTTGTACCAATTTACATTCCCACCAACAGTGCATGAGGGTTCCTTTTTCTCCACATCATCACCAACACTTGTTCTTGCTTGTCATTCTTATTTTAGCCATTCTAACTGGTGTGAGGTGATATCTCATTATATTTTTGACTTGCATTTCCCCGGTGATTAGTGATGTTGAGCATCTTTTCGTGTATCTGTTGGCCATCTCATAAACTTTTTTTTTAAGCACTGTCATAGTCTTAGCGAAGGGCAATTTTTAGATGTTGAACTGGATGTTTGCAGAATTATAATCTTTTTAATATGTGGTTTCATCGTCTTCATAGCTGTCTGTTAATAGCTGTGTGGTATTCTATTCAGTTGACGTACTGTAATTTACCTGAAGATCCATTATAGTAGGATGTTTATATTGCTTCCATTTTTTGCTGTTATATATAATGCTGGATGAATGCCTTTTTGTATATAGATAATTCAAAACAATGCCTTTTGTTTTGAATAATTTCCTTGCAGTAAATTCCCATGAGTGGGATTACTGGGTCAAAAATGGGGCACATTGTTTTCCAGAGGACCAGGAATTGACTTGCAGGGCCACTGTAATGATTTGATTCTCACACTTGCACTTGAGCCTGGTTTGCTTCTGCTGGAGAAGGCATGGTGGAGCAGTAATGCAGGGCAGAATTCAGGGAATGACCAGTTAAAGCACGGTCTTCATGCTGTCATCTGCTGCTCACGTTTGCACAGATGTACAAAACCCATCCAGTTGGCCCTGGATTTAGGATGTCATCGTAAACTGTAGGTTTACTTGGCTTGGAGGTCAAGTGCATGGGATGTGGAGCAAGATGTCTGTAATCAAATCCCAGCTCCACCGGGCAGTTAGGTGTGTGACTCTGGGTCAAGTTTCCTCATTTGTAAAACGAAAGCTTAAAAACAGAACTTATTTCCCAGGGTATTGCGAAGATAGAAATGAGATACTACACGTCACATGTTCAGCCCAGTGCCCAGAACCTGGGAAACACACAATACATGTTACGTAGTTATGGCAATAGGACTTATTAAGGGATGTGTTTTTGATGCAGTCTGCTATTCAGACCGCGGGACTGGTTTCTTCCTACCTTCAAGTTTGTTCCCACACACAAATCTTCTGAAATTAACTATTTTAAATTCTCAGCCAGCACTTCATTCTGTACATCAGAATGGAAAGCTTAAAGTCAAATCAATTAACAAAAAGGACTGTGCAGGGGCGCCTGGGTGGCTCAGTCAGTGAAGCATCCGACTTCAGCTCAGGTCATCATCTCGCATTCGTGGGTTCAAGCCCAGCATCGGGCTCTGTGCTGACAGCTCGGAGCCTGGAGCCTGCTTCAGATTCTGTGTCCCCCTCTCTCTCTACCCCTCCCCCACTTGTGCTCTGTCTCTCTCTCTCTCTCTCAAAAATAAACATTAAAATTAAAAAAAAAGGGGGGGGGCTATGCAGAGAGTTCTGAAGAAGCATGTCTTATGTCCTTGAACTCAGAGAGCTTACATTTTTCAAACATTCAGCTTTGAAAGGGAATAAATGTATCGACCGTGGCTCCGAAACAGCAGGGAACCCCTGGTCAGTTGGCATTGCCCCGTCACTAGTGGGTCCGGCTGGGGAAGTGGAGCGAAGCATGGCTCAGGAAATGATTACAGCTTCATGGCGGGAGTGAACGGACCTGTCTTCAAGTCTGAAGGAAGTCATGTGCTTTTATTTTTTATTTTATTTTATTTTTTTTAGTCATGTGCTTTTAAAACTAATCTACCCACTTCAGAGCGACAAGAGAGTAACCGAATCTTTTCAAAAAATACATCTTTTTTTCAAGATAAAATTCAGAAGGCCAAGTGAAACTCTTAGTGGTCCCCAGGTCCCATTCTGTGGTTAAACTGTCGGGGCTCCGTCAAGGCTGTCCGTGTGGACGTGGGCTTTGTTTTTCACAAGACACAAAGCTAAGCTCCACAAGATTCACTGTTCAGAGGCACTCCCGTTCTCATGGTAACTGATGGTCCATCAGCACCAAAATATAGAAGAGGCAGCAGGGCAGCGTGAAGATGTTACTACGACAACTGGAACTTAGAGTATACATTTTTAAAGGAGTGTGGGAGGGCTTAATTTCACCTCACTTGCTTCAAGAAAGCCTGGGTAAGAGGAGTCAGGCATTTCAGAAAACAGGGATGCTCTAGAATCCGAGGTCTGGACTCACAGCCACAGCGCCGGCCGGAAGATGGGGATAGCCGGGTGTAGCCTGCAGAGTTCGGTGACATCACCTCGGGGGGAGAAAAAATCACCTCAGCAAAACGTTGCTCCATCAGAAGTCATACAAAGATGTGGTGGTGTTGGGAGTAGGCAGGGTTGAGGAATGTTCCAAGAGAAGCACTCTTGATTTTTAGCCTTCACGGAATTTGCAGATCAGAGATGACCAGGAAAAAATGGACTTGCTTTAAAAAAAAAAAAAAAAAAGGCCATTTGAAAATAAATAAGCAAAGAGTCCGTTCTCCACAGCTTGGAGTGTACAGGTACTACTAGGAATTTGAAAGGATAGGGCACTTCTGCTTTCCTCTGAGGATGTGAATTCATTTCTCCTTCTGGGCCTCAGAGAGCTGACTGAAGATGGTGTTGTGGGAAGTTGCACACCTCCCACTTCACTCCCGGGGCTACGGCAGGTCTGCGGACCCGGCCGAGGGGTGCCAGCCCTGTGTGTGGCACCAGAAAGAGCTCCTCACATTCTGGGGCTGGTATTTGTGTCCCAGGGCCCTGGTTGCCTGCTGCCAGCCGTTAGTGGTGACAGCCCACCCAGCCTGGCCAGCATCCCCCGTTAATGGCGTTAACGGCCTTGGCTTCCACCTCCCTGGAGCGATTCAGCACTGTCCCAGTGTCTCCCTGTTACCTGAACCGTCTCCCTAACACCCCCCACTTCTCTTGGTCTTGCTCTCTTTCCTCAGTTTACTGAGTGTGGCCCAGGCCCTGCTCACAGGAAGGTCTGGGCGGAACCAGGAAATGAGCATTTTTTTTTTTAGCCAATTACAGAGAGGTCTCTGAGGCAGGAGTCGTGCAGCTCAGAGCGAGGAGCCTGATCTAGTAGAGAAGCTTCTGTCCTCACATTTCTTTAATTCTCCCAGCGATCCTCTTGGGCTCAGAAGGGTGAAGTAACTTACCCCTGGTCACACGGCGGTACTCAACTAGATCTGACTCCAAAGCCAGAGCTTGAGCCCACCCCATGTGAGTGAGAGTGGAAGGGTCTATTCGGCCAGCGGACCATCCAGGGGGGCTGTTGCCGGCACCTGGGAGCCGCCTGCTTTCACATCGCTCTTTTGTGCCCAAGCTCACTGGGTGGGGTTCATAGCAAGGTTACATACACCATCTCAAAGGCTCACTGATGCTCTGGCACATTCTGACGTTCTGCTTTCTAATTTTCTGTATTTTGTGATGTTTTGGCATCTCTGGGGCCTTGCAGGCCCGGAGAGGGACAGCCCCTCCCATGGTTACTTTCTAGAAATAGCAGACAACTCGCCTGTGAGCCTCCGTTTGATACGCAAACCAACCAATCCGCCCCTCTCCCCCACATTTGCCTCCTTTTATCAGGTTCCTACAGTCAGGACACTGTCCTACCCTAAATCGCCCCAGGGCCAGATACCAGACAACTAGGGATGCCCCTGGAGCCAGAGCCCCCCGAAATTACCCCAACCAGCCCATCCTGCCTTGCTTGCCTACACACCCTGCCTTGTCCGATCCTTCCAGCAAAAGCCACAATAAAGCCTCCGGCCCATGCTGTCTCCTCATTCCTGACGCTGGTGGCTCCCAGTGAGGCTCGAGCAGCGGTGTGCCCCTCCTCTTGGGAACTGTGAGCAACAAGAGTTTTGTTTCTTGTTTTCTGTTTTTTGTTTTCCTGGACTAAGCGGCTTTGCAGGGGAAAGGCAGGATTATGATGGATTTAAGAGCTGGCTTTGGGACCCGTCTTGCCAAAGTTGGGCACAACACTGACAAAGTGCCGGTTTACTGCATCCGCCGCTTGGCTCGGCCTGTCTTCCTTATCCCCTGTTCGGCCGCGTTGGGGCTCCGTTTCTTTCTTTCCCATCACGGGCCAGGGAACCATGGCCTCCAGGCAACCTCCACGCGTGTGGCCAGCTACTTCCGGGGTGCTCAGAGCCTCCTCTCCACACTGACCTAGGGCAGCCTCATCCTCTAGCAGCATGCCTGCCGGAAGCACGACTTGATCTTCTGGAGGGACACCCTCCAGCAAGGCCACGCGAGCCTTGATCTGGACACCCATCTCGTGGCCGGTCAACCCAATAGTGTGTAGCTTCGGGGTGAGGACAAAGAGCTGCATGTCAGTGACTGAACTGTGACCACCAGCGCCGCTTGACCCAGAATGAGTCAAGAAAGAGTAACATAAAGTATTTTTCCTGTGGCAGTCGTCTGATCTGTTGGCCTGAATAAAAACAAGAATCCTGGGTTCATTTGCAAGAAGACGTCCTCTTCTGGGCTTAGCCTCCTACCTGGCACTCTCCCTGCCCTCCTCTTCCAGGATAGGGCCCCTCTTCTCCAGTTCCTGCCTCTTCCGCCCCTCCCCTAAAGCCCAAGGCCAGGCCCAGGACGGGATCAAGGACTGGGCCTTGACCTCATTTCCTCCATTTCCCTCACTGCAACCCCTGCTGGAATCTACCAAGGCTCTGGGTTCTCAAAGCTGCAGGGCTCCTCCCTAGCTCTCCCAGCCCTAGGGGGTCAGGGGCCACCTTCCAGCCCAGGGCCCCTGGGGCAGCAGCCCCTGTCCTGCCGCCTCCTCCCCCCTGCACACTTCATTTATGCCACCTGAACCATCAGCTCAGTCTCAGTGCTTGCTGGCCTTGTCTTCCTTAGCTGACCAGGTGTAGTTTGGAAGGTCAGTAAGAGTGACGACATGACGCACCGGATACTGGCAACACTGGACAGAGCACGTGACGTGGGCACCTTTTCAGCCTTTTCAACGGTGGAGTCATGGCACAGATGAATTTGGCTGGAAGAGGAGGGGGCCGCCGGGGGGGGGGGCGGGGGGGGGGGGAGCCGTTGGGTGGAAAAAGGGCTACTGGTGGTGAGGCCTTGAGAGGCAGGCAGAGGGCTCCCTCCGGAGGTCTGAGCAGGATTCAGCCAGGGGTGTGTCGTGGGATCTGCGGAAGCGGCCTGTGCTCCTGGACAGGAGGAAACGGGAGGAGGTGCTGCAGAGATGGGCACCGGAACGGGGTGGGGGTGGAAATGAGAGGGACCTCGCAGAGTTACAGAGTGGGGAATGGATCCTTGTCATAGAGGGGGTGCTTTTGTAGACTTTCTGGAATCTCTGGTTTTAAAAGCAGCATTCGCTGTGCTGAAGGGGTGGCAGGCTGCAGGTTATCTGCTCTCAGGGTGCAGTTTCACCTCCTGCTGGGCTTTGTAGAACCTTCTAGGAAACCCCTGACAACACCCCTACAAGGTGAGTGGTGATCCCATTCCAAAGGGCCGGAGATCATGGACTTTGGAGTTGCTCCCAAATAATCACACCCTTGACTCCTTAATTTGTGAATTCCCAAAGGCCTCCTGCCTTATCAAGATTTAGTGATGGTTTGGAATGCAAACAGGAAGGTGCTATCTGAGTAGGAGGGTAGAGGCTTGACCTTGAGGGCTCTGAGGAGCCCTCCTGTGCAGTTTACAAGGACAGGGCTGACAAGTAGCCTCTGGGCACAATGGCCTCTGTGCCTTCCTGCACCAGGCTGACTGGCTGTTGACTCCCATACCTCACGCTCTCCACCTGAGACAGCACGGGGGAGTCGACAGAGCTCCCCCAAAATGAAATTAGAGTTACTTTCTGGGGTGAAAATTAAGAACCAGAACATGATCGAAGACATTGGCCAGCCAGAGAAAGCAAATAACACGAGGCATTTGTAGCCAAGAGTGGCCGAAAGACTGGAAACGCCCACACAGCAGTTGGCCGCGTCAGACCAGAGCCTCTGGGACACACGGGACGAGCCTTGCGCCAGAAGAGGAGAAAAGCAAGTGTCCTTCCTTTTCTGAGTATCTGCCCTCCTTCTGACACCTGCCAGCTCTCCAGGTGTGAAAGCTTCCTGGCAACTTGCTGTCTGTTCATCCCCAACCCAACTCACACTTCAGGAAGAGTGGTCTCTCCCAGATTCCTCCTCAGCCTTGAGTTTTCTCTAACCTCTCTTAGCCTGGGCTTGTACTCTCATTATGCACACATTATTCATAATTATTAATTTTCGTTTAGACTTTCCCATTTACAGCAGTTTACATTCACGTTCATGCTCACACAAGAACTGTGTGAGAGGGGCGCCTGGGTGGCTCAGTCGGTTGAGCGTCCGACTTCGGCTCGGGTCATGATCTCGCGGTCTGTGAGTTCAAGCCCCGCGTCAGGCTCTGTGCTGACAGCTCAGAGCCTGGAGCCTGTTTCGGATTCTGTGTCTCCCTCTCTCTCTGCCCCTCCCCTGTTCATGCTCTGTCCCTCTCTGTCTCAGAAATAAATAAAACATAAAAAGAAAAAAAAAAAAAAGAACTGTGTGAGAATGGCAGATCGGTGGTAGTCGTGGGTATTACCTTTTCTCCGGATAAGGGAGCTGAGCCCAGAGGGTTGAGGACTTGCCCAAGGTCGTACAAGGCAGGATCCATATTTTTTTTTTTGAGTTTATTTATTTATTTTGAAAGAGAGAAAGTGTGAGTGGGGGAAGGACAGAGAGAGGGAAAGAGAGGATCCCAAGCAGGCTCCACGCTGACGGCACAGAGCCCAACACGGGGCTCAACCTGGGGCTCCAACTCAGGAACCACGAGATCATGATCTGAACCAAAGTTGGGCACTTCGCCGACTGAGCCGCCCGGGGAACCCCTGCGGGATCCATATTTGAACCTCGTTCTTCTGACCTCTTTCCAGTGCCAAGCTCCATGAGTACAATTAATGGCATTTTATCTGTGTTATCTATTTTGAAATATCTTCACACGTACACCTTTGCCATAGCTGGAATGCCTGCCCACTCGCCCAACCCTCTGATCTGCCTACCCTGCTCATCCCTCCAACCTCCCAACCTGTTGGAATTCTACTTATCCCTCCAAATGTAGCTTAAATATCACCTCCCCAGTAATGGCTTTCCTCCCGACTCAGGGAAGAGTGACTGTGGCTTCCTTCAGAGTCCGGGACAGGTGCATCTGTGCCTGTGTGCCTAGGACAGGAGTCCACATCCAGTTGCAGGGGAGCCCCAGAGGGAGTGTCTGGGCGGTTAGCTTCTGTCGTAGGAGGCAGGCTCTACCTGCTGTTGAGGACACACACGACGAGGAATGGCCCCCATCCGGGAGCTGGGCGGCCGAGAGGAATGACAGATGCCCGCCACAGCCCACGTCTCCGGCTGCTTGGCAGCAACAAAGACAATTCTCCTTCTTCTTACACTTTGAAAATGAAAATGCTGTCACCGACATGATGACGCTACCGTTTGTATAATCAAGAGTGTGCGCGGTTCCCCCCGCACAGGGGGGTCTCCCCCCCCCTCCCCCGCAAGGGAAACAACCCAGAGTCTTTTATCAGTGCCTACTTCCGCTTCTGGTCCAGGATTTCTGGGTGGTGCCCACCCTCTTCTAGACCCTCTAACCCAGCGGTTCACAACCTTCTTCCACCCCAAGGCCTCTTTGTAAAACAAACATTTTGTAATGTCCCCTTGACTACCCTGAAAATGAAATTCAGAGGTAAAAATCTAACTATGTCCTCGGTAGTAAAGGGGATGTAAGTAACTTAGAAAAAATAAAACTTGGGTGCCTGGGTGGCACAGTCGGTGAAGCGTCCGACTTCAGCCAGGTCACGATCTCGCGGTCCGGGAGTTCGAGCCCCGCGTCAGGCTTTGGGCTGATGGCTCAGAGCCTGGAGCCTGTTTCCAATTCTGTGTCTCCCTCTCTCTCTGCCCCTCCCCCGTTCATGCTCTGTCTCTCTCTGTCCCAAAAATAAATAAACGTTGAAAAAAAAAGAAAAAAGAAAACTTATTTCACTAAGTAAATACTCAGGCACAACAAATCTAGATGTCATAAGAAAGGAGTCCGACGCTTGCAGCTACATGAATGTAGTCAACCTGCTGTCAGGTAGCTGGCTTCCACCTCGCACTCAATGAGTATGTCAGGACAGTATATTCAAATGTGGAATTATATTACTTCTAACAGAGTTCCACCAAGTGTCATGCCCCCTAGTGGTAGTGCTGCGGAGGACCACTGCCTCGGAGCTATCACAGGGCGCCGTTTCCCTCCTTAACACGGTTCTAGACGCCCGTGTGCCTGGCTACTCAGTCAAGTCTGCAGCACAGTATTGGCACCACGTGGGAGCGTGTTAGAAATACAGATTCTCCGGCCCTGCCTCACAACTACTGAATTCAAATCTGCACTTGAATGAGACCTCCAGGTTATATACATACAAGCTAACGGCTGAGAAGCGCCTGCACTCCTGGGGGACATAGTAAGGGAGGGGGTAAGCCAGTCTCACAGAATAAGTCTTCTTCAATATTGCCATCTTGAGGTTCTCTTTACTGGGACTGCCCTAGACCAAGAAGGCATCAGTTCAGGACTTAGCCAGGAACACAGAAACCACTTACAGTACTTCGAGTAGAGAGGATTGAATGCAAGGGATTGATTACGTATGTGATAGAAGAGTTAGATGGGAAGCCAAACAAGTGGAGGTCAGCAGCAACAGGGAGCACGACTGCCCCGACCCTCAAGGGGACAAAGAGAGGAGGTGGGGTTACTGGAACCCAAGATTACCCCGGGGAAGCTGATGTGAGGGAGGAAGCTCATTTGCTGCCAGAGATGTCACCTGAGGCAGGAGGAGGAGAAATTCTTCAACTTCTCCCAGCCTCCTGTCTTCCAACCTCTCAACGGTGTCTCCCATTGGCCACACTGAGCCAGAATTCAGCAGGCAAGGGAGGCGTGGAAACATAGCCTTCAGGAAGCAGCCCTTCTGTATCACAGAAGCAGAGCAAGAGAAGAGCAAGAAAGGGATGACTGACTGGCCTGGGACTGGCACAAAAGACAGGAGGTCTCTACCAAAAGAATTACTTTTAAAAGAGATACTCTTTCAAGATACTGTCCTCCAGAGTCCTAGACCTTGCCATTATGATTGGTCCATGAAGTACCCCAGGAAGTCTCAGATACTTCAAGAAGTGGGTCATATGGGTCAAGTGACACAGTTGCTTTCCCTGCAGCCACCAACACTGTGACCCCAACCTCTGCACTGTGTCATGGCAGCATCCCAGCCAGTCCAGGAACCACACAAGTCCTTCCGGTGTGATGCCCACTTCCCGCCCCCCCCCCCCAACCATCCCCTGTGGTGCTGCTGGGCCACAGCAACCTTCTGCACCCAGTCACTGTGGCATGCACATGCCATTAAAGCCACAGCGATCCCCAGTTCCTGCAAAGTCCATCACTGACCTTCAGGCTGAGAAACCTTCCCATGGGGGGCCCAGTGCCCTCACCTTTAGAAGTCTCACCTTCTCTGCCAGGAGACTCTCCCTTCCTTTGGTATTTCCCTCTCCATTTTCCTCTTGCAATTTCTTTTTTTTTTTTTTTCAAATGTTTGCTTTTATATTTCTGAGAAAGAGAGAGAGAGAGAGAATGTGAGTGTGTGTGTGTGTGTGTGTGTGCACACATGCAGGCAGGGGTGGGGCAGAGAGGGAGGGGGAGAGGGAATCCCAAGTAGGCTCTGCACTGTCAACACCGAGCCCGATGCAGGGCTCAAACTCACGAACCTCGAGATCATGACCTGAGCTGAAATCAAGAGTCAGATGCTTTACCTGCTGAGCCACCCAGGTGCCCCTTCCTCCTGCAGTTGAATCAGAAAATCAAAATGAAGAAAACCCATCTTGGCTCCTCATCTGTCCCCTGGCAATTAAGACATTTTCCTTCGGTGGTCAGGAATCTTGGACCATGCCACCCAGTGTGGGCAGCAGCTGTTCGTGTTTTACAACCCACCGTGCACCTTTGGCAGACCTGCTTAATTTTTTTTCTAATTATAAAAATCATAAGGCACATTTAGAACGTATAGAAAAATAAAGCAGAAAAAAAAAATCCACCTATAATCCTGCCACCCAGAGGCAGTCCCTATTAACATTTTGATATATTTCCTTTCTAGAGTTTAAATGCATTTTTCCGCAGCTGAGATCATACTTGTATACATAATTTCATGCTCCAATTTTTTTCACTTGTTACAATATTTTCCCGTGTCATTAAAACTTGGTTGAAAACATTAACATTTTTTCCATAGTAGTTGTTTTAATTACAGAAGTGATACCCGCCCACCGTAAAGGATTAAAACAATTCAGAAATATATCAAGGAAAAGGTAAAACTTGCCCCTCCCTGCTCCTTTCTCCCCCCGCCCATGCCTCAGAGGTAAACCACTTTTAACAGTTTAGTTTTCATCCTTGCAGACCTTTTTTTTTTTTTTTTTAATTTTTTTTTTTCAACGTTTATTTATTTTTGGGACAGAGAGAGACAGAGCACGAACGGGGGAGGGGCAGAGAGAGAGGGAGACACAGAATCGGAAACAGGCTCCAGGCTCTGAGCCATCAGCCCAGAGCCCGACGCGGGGCTCGAACTCACGGACCGCGAGATCGTGACCTGGCTGAAGTCGGACGCTTCACCGACTGCGCCACCCAGGCACCCCTTTGCAGACCTTTTTGTACACACACAAAACAGCTTTTTAACTAATGGTCCCAAACCAGCTTTTTCATGTCACAGCATTGGTGCCCAGGGAACTGCTGCATTTTAAGAAAGCTGCCCAAATAGTTCACGTATAGAAGTGCTAGAATTTACTTTGCCATTCCCCTGTCTATTCCTTCCTTCTTAAAAAAATTTTTTTTAACGTTTATTTATTTTTGAGACAGAGAAAGACAGAGCATGAAGGAGGGAGGGTCAGAGAGAGGGAGACACAGAATCCGAAACAGGCTCCAGGCTCTGAGCTGTCAGCACAGAGCCTGACGCGGGGCTCGAACTCACGGGCCGCGAGATCATGACCTGAGCTGAAGTCGGCCGCTCAACCGACTGAGCCACCCAGGCGCCCCTATTCCTTCCTTCTTAAACATGGATAACACTTCTTATAGCTAAGTACACCCATTCCACTACATCCATACATTTACATAGTCTTTATGATAAATGTGTAAGCCGATACCTTCATTTGTTTTTTGGGTTTTTTTTTTTTTTAAGTTTGTTCTTGAGAAAGAGTGCGTGCGCAGGCAAGCAGGGGAGGGGCAGAGGGAGAGGGAGAGACAGAATCCCAAGCAACCTCCATGCCCAGCAGGTAGCTCTAACCTCCGTACCGTGAGATCATGACCTGAGCCAAAATCAAGAGTCAGACACTTAACCGTTTGAGCCACCCAGGGGCTCCGCCAGTACCTTCATTTGTATATCAGTTGCTGTAGGCACAATTACATGGGTATTTGGGGGCAAAGATGGAGAAAGTTATGACAAAGTTACATCACAGAGCAGGCCCAAGGCCATACAGAATTTGAGAAAGTAATATTCATCTGAACAGATGCCGTATTGTTTCTTCGCATTTCCAGGAAGTGATTCCGTAGTCTGGATCTAATGTTGATATCCGTCACCTTCAGTGCTCTCTGGTGATTTTCCAGATGGACAGTGTCCTGGGCTCCACTTCGTAAGAGCCCAGAAAATGCTAGCATCTCAAATTATGCAAGTGAAGGACAGGGGTGGCTTCCTGCATTGCAGAGGCCGATTATGGAGAATGCAGGATTCCACCCCGGGGGTGGGGGTAGGGCTGGGGTGAAGTTGGAAACAGAAAGTCAGCCTTGGCATTATACTCGCCCATAACGAGAACTAAATGGTTTGCCAAAGTCACACATGTAAAAAATAACCGAGTTTACAAGCACCAGGGTAGCCTGGCCTCTGACTTCAGGACATGCCTCGCCTCAGGCATACGGATTATGAGAAACCCGAACACAGATGCTCCACAGCTGAGGCAGGGCTTCTGGAGTTTACGGGAGGACATAGAGAGAGCCTCACGGAGCGGAAACATGCAGTAAGGAGCCCTGCTAGGGGCTCTGCTTAAATGTAAAGCTCAAAAATGCAACGGGCCCCCCACCTTCCCTTGTCCGTCTGTTCAGACTGAGGTCTCCGGGCCCACTGCTCAGTGCCTGGTCTGGGCCTCACTAAGATGTCCATGAATTCTGCAGCCAACAGAGCAGGTTGTGGGAGCTCCTTGCCGGGTGTTTCTTTTCTTAGTGGGACCACAAAGATTTCCCTCACATAATTGTCGCCGTATATATTGTACGCCCTACCGTATGTAGGGTGCGGAGCTGTGTATCCCCAGAACCCAGCACGGCATTTGGCATGCAGAGATGCACAAAAATGCCTTTTACAAACTTTTTAAAAAAAAATTTTTTTAGGGGCGCCTGGGTGGCTCGGTCGGTTAAGCGTCCGACTTCGGCTCAGGTCATGATCTCACGGTCCGTGGGTTCGAGCCCCGCGTCGGGCTCTGTGCTGACAGCTCAGAGCCTGGAGCCTGTTTCAGATTC